>NC_091054.1:0-5000000 GCF_963966145.1 Tenebrio molitor | reverse complement strand
TATGAATTAAAATACCAAGTTGGAAAGATATTTTCAAAATAGTTTTTACCTGTTAGGTATCAAGAGAACAATCTGATGAATTGTTTGAGTACAATGCTATTTTTTAAAATCATGCTTAGGAGAATGTTATCTTGTAATTTGGGATGAGTGCATCATGCACGTGCACTTTATTCGAGTAGAGATATCGAAAAAACATTAGACTTTACATCAGACACAAGTAAAAACGAATTGTGTAAAAACAAGATAATTTTTTTTTGGCTGTGAAATCGTCCACATCTTTCAACCACATTGCACAATTTACAAAGGATGAAAATAACAAATAACAATAATCAATAAAATCTAAATTATGTTTGATGATCCGGTGTATAAATAAAAAATCTAATCAAGAGTGCTGTAGCACATGAAACCTTGTAGCTGTCACTGTTCTCAAATTTAACCTCCAATTTGCGATAGGGATCTTTTATTGTGTGCTCTATTTTTATCAATGACAGTTTGTTGAAACTACCGATCGTGAAAATAAAGATTTGAAGTGTTTCAACAGTTTCAGCAAAATCAAAAATGATTTTAATTTGAGAACGGATCCTATGCGAATGAGTCCCCGTTACTAACATTTGACCGTGCTACTGTTCCGTAGGCACGGTCCAATGTGTAGTAAAGCTCGAGTTTAAATTTAAAAGAAAGTCTAGATCGCAGTCCCAAGAAGAATTGAAATTTCATTATTTTTTCAGTCTTGATTTTGATCACGTAATATGTAAACCGGGTTACTGTAACGTTCTTTTTTTTATCTTATCAAAGTTATTTACAAAAGCAATGTATTTTTATTGTTTAATATGTCTATAATGCATGAAAGTATCTTCAGAATTTATAACCGACATTGTGTTGCAATAAAATGTAATTTGATAAATTATTAACTTGAGTGAAACCTAATTGTGGAAATTATTTATAATATATTGTGACATAAGCTGGGTTTTTTAAGCACCAAACGAATTTATTTGTTTACTGGATCGAATCATTGTTATTATTACAAACCTTACTCTTATCGCAAATTACAAAATAATGATTTTTTTTTTATACAAAATATGTATTTTAGCGTTACTCGGATTTGGTCGAATAATATATTTTAACAACCGGAATTAACTAAACAAATTTCATGCTAATTCGGACAAGTAGTGTGGCTTAAGCCAGTCTAACCACTGCCAAAAGAACAGTTGGAGGAACCGTATTTACTCTGAGCAAATTGCTATTCGCATCACAAACGTTGCTGTTTGTGTTTCTCGTTTAATCTCTTGAATACCAACATCAAGATTCGTGTTTAGTTGCAATTATGTTTATCATCGAGGAGCGAAATGGCATTCGAGAAAAAGTCTTTTGAGCAATTTTAATTTCCAAAGGCAAGAACAAAAGGAAACGAGTGAAAAACGGGTTTGATTTCAGGCGTCAACGATAGATGGCCGCCGAAAAGGAGCGTGCCTCTTCTGCCAGGAATACTTCATGGAACTGTACCTCCTGGCCGAACTGAAGACTATCAGCCTCAAGGTGACCACAGTGGACATGCAGAAACCTCCACCGGACTTCCGCACGAATTTCGAAGCCACGCCGCCCCCGATCCTGATCGACAGAGGAATGGCGATTTTGGAAAACGAAAAGATCGAAAGACACATCATGAAGAGCGTACCGGGAGGTCACAACTTGTTCGTCCAGGTTGGCGCCGTAAACTGTCGAGATAGGTATCGGTGGGTGATCGTCGATTGTTTCAGGACAAAGAAGTGGCCACCCTCATCGAAAATCTGTACACCAAGTTCAAAATGTACGTAACGAAGTTCGAATCGACCGACTCGAAGGAGGCCAGCCAGCCGCTCTTCTCCCACCTGGAGAGGATCAACGATTTCATGGCGAAGAGAGGGACCCGCTTCCTCACCGGCGACACGATGTCCTGCTTCGACTGCGAGCTGATGCCGAGACTCCAGCACATCCGCATCGGCGCCAAAGCCTTCCGCAAATTCGAGATACCGACGCGGTTCGCGGCGCTCTGGACGTACATGGCCAACATGTACGAGCTGGAGGCGTTCCGACAAAGTTGTCCCGCCGATCAAGACATCATCAGCCACATCAAGAACCAGCTGGGGCTGAGGACAACGGCTAGGATAGAACTGGAGACGCCGATATTCACCACTTCCATTCCCATAGTCGCGGAGACATAATCACCGGACAATCTTTTATATAACCCAGAGTAGGGGAACTGGACAAGGTACGTCGACACCAGATGGCGATCTTGTACAAAATGTCGGTCGCGTCAGAGTAGGTGTCAGTACCTTCTTAAGTTCCTCTACTTCGCTTTTACATTATAAACTTACATCGTATGATATCCACCGAAATTTTGCTAAAATCGTGTTGAGTTTTGATACTAGAGCTTTTTCTTGTTGACCAGTATTGTTGAGGAATTTTTTGCTAAATTTTTGAGCTGGACTTGAAAATCGTAATTTTTAATGTGCATTTTCTTCTAAGTTTTATAAAGTTACTTAAAAATGTTAGTTTTGTTTATCATTTGTATCAACCTAGGATAAGTAATAAATAAAATCATAATTATGTTACAATGTATTTTTACGTAATAAAGGTAACTGTCAACGTACACTCCTTTTTTATTCGCAAATGAAACTACCCCCCTAGTCAAATTCTTTATTGCAGGGTGCAAAACACTGTTTTTTAACTGGTCACAATAAATAAACACAAATGCACGTGTTACAACAGTCGGTAAGGCAGAGAACTTCTCAGAGGTGGGACGAACTTGACGGTGTGGTCGTAAATGTTTCTAGGCATCAGAGCCTTCAGGAAGAGGTGCGTGATGATCGCCGTCAGCCCCCAGATCCTCCGTTTCCCCCCCGTGAACACCGGCAAGGAATAGTTGGTTCGAAACTGCGTGTGTCTGATGTGACTCGGATCACACAACACCTCCAGCGGCACCGTAAACACTTCCTTCACCTCCCCCGGATTGACCCGCAGGTCCCTGGAAATGTTCCTGATTTTGAGAGCCCCGATCACCGGGAGAACGCTCGCGACCCCTCGACTCACGATCACGTTGCCCTTCCCCCATATCTCTATTCGGTCCTGGGCGATCCCCAGCTCTTCTTGCGTCTCCCGCAAGGCGGTCTGCTCCGGATTCTTGTCGGCGGAGTCCTCCATCCCGCCCGGGAAGCTCACCTGGCCCCGGTGGCTCTTCAAATTTGCCGCGCGCAGAGTGTACAGCAGCGACACTCGACCGTCGACGACGCACAGCGGTACCAGCACCGCCGCGTTTTTCGTCGGTGCGTTCGCGTGCTGCTTTGCCGACTGCAACTTGGCGAATTTGGCCACGGTTTTCCTTATGTTTTCCTCGTCGAAGATGGTCTCGGCGGCGAATGCACTGTAACACCTTTGAACTAGTTGGTTTTTGAGCGGGATTTTCGTCATGGAGAACATCCCGGAATTGTTTGCTCGCTTCCGGTTACATCACAAGAATTTTGGTAACAGCCGCTCGGCGATTTGACACTTGACAGCTCGCGGTAATTCAATTTCACACCGGCATTTTGCCCAATATTTCGAATTAATTGACCCAATTTCCGCTGTTACGTCGCAGATAATTGCGGGGTTATCTCGACTGCAGGAATTGTAATTACCTTAATGATTACTGATTTGGCGGCAAATTCGAACCGATTACGCAAGTGGTCATTAAGGATGGCCGTTCCGACTGAAAGTGCACCCGAGACAAAGTGAAATTAATATAAAAACATGCGTTGTATCGGCACGTTTCCCCACACATGCCGTCATGTCATCGTCTTGTTATTACCATAATGCTGAGAAAGTCGCAGAGTCGCAGGGAAGACACACACGTGCTTTCCTGCAGTCTCGGTTTACAGTGTAGTGATGGCCTTCCGAAAGCAGCTCACACATCTTATTATCCTTATTCCCGTTTTGTATCTACTAGCTGGGTGTGCTGGTACGTACCGATTTAAATTTACCGCCAATTTACCATTTTACCGGTAATGCAGGTCACATCTTTTTACCAATTCTTGAAATTTCCATTTACAATTGTTTTATCACTCTTATCGATCACTGCATCTTTGTCGTGACACTTTGTGGGTTTGTGGGACATCCATCCGGGTCAGGCAGTTACAGTTTTTTCTTCGCATGTATGGAAACGTCCATCAAGCGTCATGCAATGCCAAGGCTGGATTTCACTCGGCCAAACCCATCATTTATTATTTCTACAATGTCTTTATTGCCATTATAAATGCAACGAAAACGAAATGAAATTCGACCCGGTAAAAGTGAATGTTAATGGCTTCTGCACTCAGTTTGAATTTTTTTCGCACCTACACTCTCTAGGATGATTGACGATTTGAAACCATATCTGATTTGCATATTTTTCTAATTGATCTTAAATAATAACGAATTTTTGACCGCTATTAAATTCCATTACATAACACCCCTGCCCCGTATTACTTCACTGTTACCACAAAAAAGACGAGTGATAACTTCCAAATTATGTACACTATTTATTACAGTTGCTTTCTACGTTAAATCTGTTCCACCTTTTAATGCGCAGTATTTCGTACGAATTTCTCTACTCATTAAAGAACCGATATTAAAAAACTTTCTATCATATTTTCAGTTGCGAAGAGCCATCAAGTAAAATGTTTGGAAAACGGTCGTTTTTACCGCGATCCTGATCGCCCCCCGCACAAAGTGTGGACATCGAGCGAATGTGCCAAATATTTTCTTTGCTTGGAAGGCGAAGTTTTTGATTTTCGCTGCTCCGGAGGCCTCTTGTTTGACATAAACAGACAAATTTGTGATTTCAAATTAAACGTGGATAATTGCGACATCACATCAGGTACCAGCATCCATTACCAAACCTCCTCGAGTCACTAAAATCCGCAAATTCTAGAAGCTACCACCCCCAAACCTTTACCGAACAAAGCAAAGTGTCCCTCCAATGACCAACTAGGATGCGGGGACGGAACTTGCCTCCCCCACGATTATTTCTGCGACGGTTCTCTCGACTGCCCCGATGGTAGCGACGAAGGGCACTGCAACCCCGGTCGCGACCCCAACGCCGCTCCTCCGTGCGACCCCTCAACATGCGCGCTACCCCACTGTTTCTGCTCTCCGAATGGGGCCCAAATACCGGGGAACTTGGAGCCCTCGCAGACCCCTCAGATGATCGTTTTGACATTCGACGATGCCATCAACTACGAGAACTGGGAACTCTACGACAAGGTTTTGTTCAACAACTGGAAGAATCCGAACGGTTGCTCGATCAAAGCGACATTCTTCGTGAGCCACCAGTTCAACAACTACCACCAGACGCAGAAACTGTGGAACGAGGGCCACGAAGTCGCTGTCCACTCTGTAACGTACGTGACAACCCATCCTGATTTTCTTTGCCTCACGATTGCGTTTTCAGGCATCGAGCCCCAGAAGAGTGGTGGTCGCTCAACGCCACTGTTGAGGATTGGTTCGACGAGATGGTGGGTCAAGCTAACATCCTGCACAAGTTCGCGAGGGTCCGCATGAAAGACATTCGCGGAATGAGAGTGCCGTTCCTTCAAGTGGGTTGGAATCGGCAGTTTTTGATGATGAAGGAGTTCGGATTTGTGTACGACAGTTCTGTTGTGGCGCCGTTTTCGAATCCGCCACTCTGGCCGTACACTCTTGACCACAAAATCCCGCATTCGTGCACCAGTACTAAGCAGAATTGTCCCTCCAGGTCGTATCCGGGGGTGTGGGAAATGGTTATGAACCAGCTGGAAGTCAACGATTACTCTTGCGCCATGGTGGATTCCTGCCCCACCGATCTTTCAGGCGACGATGTCTACAGAATGTTGATTCATAATTTCAAAAGACATTACATGACCAATCGGGCCCCGTTTGGACTCTACTTTCACTCCGCCTGGTTCAAAAAGCAAGAGTACTTGGACGCTTTTCAGGTTCCAGTCGAAACATTGACGACTGAATTGGGTTTTGTTAATATTTCGCCGTTTCAGGATTTTGTTGCCGAAGTATTGCAACAACCAGATGTGTGGTTCGTGACCAATTGGCAAGCCATAAGCTGGATGAAGAACCCTACTCCCATCAGTCGACTAAATTCCTTCAAACCGTGGAACTGCGACAAACTTTTCGCGCAAAACGAGATCGCTTGTAGCGTGCCAAACGTGTGCAAACTTTACTCCAAGATCTTTCAACAAGAGAGGTATTTGTATACTTGTTTCCAGTGCCCAAAACACTATCCTTGGATAAGGAACGAGTTTGGGCTCAAATAACCCAAGAAAAGGACTGACTTTTAATGTCTTAGTGTAATAAGTCTCAATAATATAGCCATAAGTCTCCACGTACTATTTATTTTGTTTAATTTTTTATCAATACATTTTTCTAACGATTTTTTTTTTGATGGACGACCCCATGCACCCCAAATTTAAAATGTCTCTGTCACGAGACTGCCAAAAGTGACTCCCAGTTGAGCGAACTTTTTTTTTCTTTTTAACAACAACAAAATAATGTTCCATGTTGTTTACTTGATCTAGGCAACCCACAATTCATCAACAATTTTGAGAAAGCTGGGTAGGCCGGTTTTGCGACGTTGCCAATTGCGCTCGGTCAGATTAGATTAGTTAAATAAATAAAATTAGTACGGGCTTAGGGAAATTGAGTGGATAAGCCCACACCAGGACGTGTTCTACTGCGTTTTAAATTCGTTCGAAATATTATTTGAAGAGCAAACCTTTCCGAACGTTCCAAATTGGAGGATAAGTTTGGCAACTGTGCGGCGCCATATTGTTTTTACGATAGCGAGTGTGTGGTGTGCAGCATTTTTGAGTTATTTGTAACGAATTGTGCTAATTTTGAATTAGTTTAATTAAAAATGAGTTACGGACGTCCGCCTCCGCGCATTGACGGTATGGTTTCGTTAAAAGTCGATAATCTGACATATCGAACAACCCCCGAGGACCTGAGAAGGGTCTTCGAAAGATGTGGAGATGTCGGCGACATTTACATACCCAGAGACCGCTTCACTCGCGAGAGCCGCGGCTTCGCCTTCGTCAGGTGCGCTCTTCCGCGTCGACTTTCCGCAGATAAAAATTGAGCCGTTGCAGATTCTACGACAAGAGGGACGCCGAAGACGCCCTCGACGCCATGGACGGACGGATGCTCGACGGCAGGGAGCTGCGGGTGCAGATGGCCAGGTACGGTCGCCCGACGTCGCCACACCGCAGGTACCGCGGCAGACGAAGGTAATTTGCGTGGCGGCGTTCATTAATGTTTCTAACCTGCAATTAAGGTCACGTTCCAGATCGCGTTCTCGCTCGAGGTACTCGCGTTCACGTTCCAGATCGCGCGGCAGGAGGAGCAGGTCACGGTCCAGGAACAACCGCTCGGGCAGCGGCTCGCGGTCCAGGTCCGACAGCAAGAGTTCGCGGGGACGGTCCAGGTCGGCTTCCAAGTCCGAAGGGAAGAGGTCCAAATCGAAATCCAACAGCAAATCGCGTTCTAGATCTAGGTCTTAGGTAGGTAGAGCGATTCCGTCGGGTCGAGTTAATTTTTGCGTTTGTCGACAGGTGCAGAGCTGTAGCAGAGTGACGCGAAAGCTGTTACAGGCATTGCTCTCTGAAAGGTATTTACCCTAAATATTTAAACAAAAATCACCTCAGACCTTAGCACTGAAAATTATTATTTGATTATTTGACTATTTTTGAGGAACTATTGTGTAATGATTTTGAATGAAAGCAGTTTTTCGATTCGATTCCATCGTTTGAATGTTAGTTTTAGTTTTGTTTTTGCATTTTTTTCTTTCATGGTTCGTTAACATGTACAGTTTGATTTTTAGATTAAGTTTTAGTTGTTTGTAATCGATTTCCCCTATAAATTTACTTATGAAACCAGTCATGGCTTGTTTTACTTGTAGAAAATTACGTCACGATACGCTTCCAGCCGCTTTATTAACTCGATTATAAGTCAGTGTTGTAAGGCACCGATCGGGATCACCGCATCCTGCTCGGTGTCGGTCAGGGTTGAGAAGGCGGCAAGGGGCCGTCCAAGACGAACACCCAGTCTTCATGCAATGACTAACGTGTTTTATGTGAACAGCAGGCGGAGTGGTGCTGTGTAGCAGTCGAAAAAATGCTGTGTAGCTGTTGAAACGAGCGATCGAGAGAAAGAGCGGTGGTGGCAGTGTACCAGTCGGTCGTGAGCAAGGGGTGGCAGTGTCTCGAACGAACTGGACCCTAGCCAGGCCCTCGTTGCTCGGTGGGGCTGTCCAGTGTCTTCCACCGTTCACAGTCTACCCAGGGGCTGCCGTTCTTTACTTGCGTCTATCAACTATGCGATTTTTAAGGCGGGTTAGGGGTCATTGAGGTACCTCACGGTAAGTAATAGGCAATCTACAGGCAGCCCCCACTTTCTTACAATTACATTCACTCCAATCTACTTTATGTCACGTCTAAAATCGCGGGTTGGGACGGTATTTAAACGATTTCAACTCAAGAGTAAGTAGGGTCAACATCACTTTAAATTGGGGTTGTACTTTAAAATCTCTATTTACAGGACTATTAACTAGTAATAAAGGTGTGATTGCAAGCATTTGTTTCATTCAACATCCTCTGTTCGTGCCGTCTCGTATTTGTAACTTTCAAGGGTTGTCGCAGCTAACAACGTAGATTCGCATCATGTTCCTACAAATTACGTTGACCATTCTGTAACTGGCCACGAAACGTAGAGATTCAAATAAGTTTCATTATGACGATTGTTGTCCTCATGACTCAGTTTTTGACCTCTCAAAAATTTTATTGACGTTGAAATTGCCTCAAGAGGGAAACAGTTAACAGTGTTATGCGTAAGAGGATAAAAAATGGATCCTGTACAAATTGACGTAAAAGGCGGTTACTGTAATAAATCTATTTTTGGAGCTGATAAAAATTATCATTTTTGATACATTGTTTTGTTTACAACTCGCCACGAATGTCGAACTTTTTGGGAAAGTGTTTGGATAACAATTTTTTGTCAACATGTCTTGAAGTGACCATATGAAAACTATAAACCGACCGTTCAAAATGGAGGGCACTGTGTACCTCTTGTTTTTTTAATTTGTCATAAAATTGGCACTAATTGTGAAAGTACGTTGAGGTTTTGTTGCGGTAAAAATTTAAACTTGTGCGAACAGCGGTGATCCCCTCGAACCGGTTATTTTTTGCGAGTTGGTCGTCACTGTTGACTGTGACTGTACCCTCTGGAGAAATGCAACGGTCAAACCGGGGTCAAGAGTTCACGCCGAATCGTGGAGGAGAAACTGTTAATCAAGCATTAAATGAAATAATTGTTCGAGCGGTCGGAGAAAGTGGCGTTAAATTCGAGTAAGAGCGTGCAGAAAATTCGAAAAGAAAGTTCGCGTTTGGGGACATCGATAGTGTCACGCGTAAGTTGGTACGCCTGCACTCTCCTAGTGAGTAACAAAAAGTGACAGATAAGACAGTTCGGGTCCTTCTCGACCATTGTTTAGGCGAAAAAACGGTTTTAAATGCGAGTTTCGCGTTAACGAAAGTGCGAAATGACTTGATCGGTCGGCGATGGACGTCTGCGGTGCGATTGCATCCGGATTTTGTTGTGTAAGAGTGCGCAAATTCACCATCTGTTTATTTACTTAAACCGACGACCTTGTCCAATAAAAATAAACGACACCGAAGGAATTTGCATTTTTTAAGTGGAACGACTCGGAACTCGCACAGTTCGTGGATTCAGCCGTCGCATAAATCATCCCAATTAAGATTCGCGCACAAATGTGAGTTTGTCAAGGTGGAACGGAAACTCACTATTATGGTTAAAATCGGACCAACTCCACTGCTATGGCTGAGGATAGCGGAAAGCCGCCCCAAAAACCGTACGACTACCTTCTCAAGTTCCTGTTAGTGGGCGACAGCGATGTCGGCAAGCAGGAGATCCTGTCCGAGCTGGACGACGGCGCCGCCGAGTCGCCGTTCTGCAGCGGGAGCGGTAAGTCGCCGCCTCCTCGAGGCCCCCTCATTCTCGCATTTCTTTCAGCGTACAAGACGACGACGATTCTGCTCGACGGCAAGCGCGTCCGCCTGCAATTGTGGGACACGTCCGGCCAGGGCCGGTTCTGCACGATAATTCGGTCATATTCGCGCGGGGCACAGGGTGTTTTGTTAGTTTACGACATCACGAACCGGTGGTCTTTTGACGGATTAGATAGGTGGCTGAAAGAGGTCGATGAACATGCTCCCGGGGTGCCTAAAGTTCTAGTGGGGAATCGGCTGCATTTCGCTTTTAAGAGGAAAGTGGGGGAGAGGGATGCTCAAATGTATGCCAATAGGCATAGCATGGCGTTCTTCGAGGTGTCCCCCTTGTGCAACTTCAACATACACGAGAGCTTTTGCGAGTTGTCCAGGATGGCCCTGCAGAGGAACGGGATGGAGCGGCTGTGGCGCTCTAACAAAGGTTTGTTTATTTTTCTTAGTGTCTACACCCCAAGGCATTATGTAAACACCTGCTGAAATATTAAATATCAGGTGAAAGTTAAAATTTATTATTTGTTATGCATCACCAGGTGATCTGCGACTGTTTGATCAGAAAAAATAGTGAGAGTGTGGGTAGCAATTGTTTTAAATTGTGTAAGACTGTTTTATTAAAATTATTTTGATGTCTTGTCTTCACAGTAAAAAAAGAAACATGTGCGACTATTATTTAACACATGTTACCAATGTTCTGTGAAAAATGAGAGGCAAGAAATTTATTACAATTTTTCTCAGAAGGGTCTATTTTGTTACGAAACAGAGCCCGTTGCTTCTGTTTCATTCACTCTCGAAATGCACATTGTACTCGATGCCTTTAATAGTGAAAGATGACTTTTAATGTGAAAATTTACGACAAGCGGTAGTCTCGACTGGGTAATAAATTTTACAATAATGCTCACGTGACAGGGTCAAGTTGACTTTCGTTGCAATAATGCATTCAACAACGTTTTACGAATCATTTTTGTTATTGCCATTCACTAGCTATAAATGTGATGGTACATCGTTCACTATTTTGAGAGGAGGTAAATGTGATACGTGATGACGGTGAACCGTCTAAAGTGATAAATTTTAGTAGAAAGTTTGACATTCATGTGCAGAATTTAGTAGGCACATCGTTAAATACAAGTAACATAAAAAGTTATATGTATTTTTTAGTTTTGAATGTTGTTTTAAGGGAAAAAACGGCAGCTGAACGGTTAATCTGTATATTTTAGTGCGAACACGGTTTAAACAGGAATTTTATGCCCGAAAGAAACTGAAATAAAGACATTTTGAAGTGTTTATTGTACATATCTTGAAAATTATTTTCGCGTGTAAAATATTTTTGGTACGAGAACTTTGGGTTTACTTCTTCGCAACTATGAAATACAGTTAAGACAGTTGTAAAACTCGTTAAAAACTAAAGTGCTTATTGATGTAATTTCTAAGCTTGTTAACACTGTTTTGAACAAAAAATTACTATTTGCATATCATTTACAAGGAAAACTGTGTGTGGTTAAATTCCACCTGATTGAATTGTGCATCGAATTAGATAGTTTTTGGTTTTCGGTCGGTACATTGAAGTCAAAAAAAGTAAAAAAATTGCAATACGATTATACTTTTACATAACCTTGACTAATAAATAGGAACTGATTGTTTTGTGTTTTAAATGTTTTATGATTTCGTTAATAATACATATTTTCTAAAAATGAGAATATTTACTTGACTAGAATTCCTTAAAATTAATTTTCGCTGTGTCTAAATTGGCACCCAAAGCAGTTACAAAAAGATAAAGGCGTTGAAGGGAAGCTCTAGAGACAAGGGAAGTTCATTATGTAGACCTGAATTGTCAAAGTGCCGTTAAGTTGGCACTAGTGATAAAAAAGTACTAGTCCCACGAACGGGTATTTTAATTTTTTATTGGTGGCTGCAATTTAAAACAAATGAAAATTAAATTAACTAGAGCGTATTCTGGACAATACTTCTTAAACCCTCACAGAACTTCACGAACGCTGAAGAAATGAGTTTTTACAATTTAAGCAGAAAGAAAAAACTTTGGAGTTTTAAATCTTGAGTTCCGTCTCTTTTCACTTAATTAAGCTTTCCTGGGCCATAATCCCGGTGGCCCGCACGAAAATAATATAACGAAAAGCTTGAGAAACGTTTCTAAAACTCAAAAAGAGATTAATAAAATAAAGTGTTTGTTTACCCGGAGCAGAAGTTCATTATACTCAGATAAATTAGATAAATGATTTGTTGTAATTTAATCGTTTTAAACTGACATCGTGTGTTACGAAAATTAAGTTTATTGAATTGTTGTAGTCCAGTGATATTTCACCAAGGACACGCGAAAGTATCTAGTAGGGATCAGAGATTTTTGATAGGGGCCGTCCTTGTACCAAAAAAAAGTTAATGCCACCAGTATAGTCACTCGTACAAAGTAACATTTTAAGTGTTTAAATTGCTTGTCCATTAACACAAATGCCAGTCGAAAGGTAGAAATGTCCAGTATAGCTTTCAGCTGCATTAAAACCATTATTGTTCCTATTATTACTGTACTAGTTTAAATCTTTTTACTTACTTGTGTTAAGTGGGTTTCCATTAATTCATTAACCGAACCAGTAGACAATTGAATCTCCGAAACTTTGAGAATTCCTGGAGTACTTAAAGTTTGTTAATCTACTTGGGTATTTATCGTACGTTAAAATTTCGTTGAAAATAGATAATAATATGCGTAGAGTCGAAATTTGTTTTTTTTTTTTTAAGACAGCCTTTATTACCAAACAAAAGCCAGGTTCAGCATTGTTGCTCTTCTAAACAACTAACTACCACGCAGGGTGGTGTAAGCATTCCTGTTTGAAGTAGAAAGGAAAAAAGAACAAACATAAAAACACCTAAACTTCAACTGAGGCGGCTAGCCACTGTCCAATTGTGCTTTTTTTTTTGTCTAAAAAATATTTCAATTTGTCATAATAATGAAAAATAGATTCGTCTATCATCAGCATATTGGTACGACTGGAGAAGTTAAATATTTGAGGATAAATCTGCAAGATAACGAAAATAAAAGGGATTCTACGATGCTGTTGTGTGTTAATTGGTTCGGAGGCCGATTGACGCTCTTATTCGTAGTTACAAAAGAACTAGACATTTTTGTCGCAGCATAACAATGCTGCTTAGCTAATATGTACACGGTCAAATTGTTTGTGAATATTTTTTCCGAAGCTATAGATACAGTTGGGGGAATGCTAATGATCGAAGAATTTGTCCACTGTTTGAATAATCCATTATTTTTAATAGTTTTCAAAGTTTCATTTACAGAAACAAGTTGAAAGTTTAAAATACTTTGGTAATTCTGGGAATGTTCTCGTTTCCCAGTCACAAATTGTAGACATATTGTCCCGTTAACTTTTATTGTACAAAAATTAACGAAGATTAATTACCACGTACATCAAACGTGCGTGTTCAGCCAATCAGAGCGCTGGCTTTCATCCAATTAAACATGTTTATCGCGGTAAAAACGTCCTACTACTCTGTCATCTGTCAAAAGTGATTAAAATTGCATGCTACTCCTGTCAGATTCTCAAATTGTTTTTAATAAGTATTATAAAGTAATAATTACCTAATGTTAAAGTTTGTATTCTGGAATTAATCTTGCCAAAAATAACACGACCTAATTTTTTACATCTGGTAAATTTACCAATTGTCATTTTTTTTTTTCATTTTTGCTTAGACAATTTTACTCGTTGATATTTGGGCATTTTTATTCAAAGGTTAAACACTCGAGCTAAAGCTCTCGGGCCTAACCAGAATAAAATGCCCAAATTCAACTCGTAAAATTGAAAAATTTATCCGATAAAAAAATTAGGTCTTGTCATTTTACCTTTGACAATTGTCAAATGAACTTACAATCGTTTATAGTGAGCGAAAGATGATACACCGAATTTTTGGCACTAAGGCCCGGTTGCATAAAGCTTAGTTAACATCGTGTCAGCTAACAACGCGTCAAGTCAGAAATCCGCCCATTTGATTGGCTGATTCAAATAACATGTTAAATATCATCCAATCATATCGCTTGACATTATGTTAACTTTAACAACGACTTGACACCGCTTTATGCAACCGGGCCTCAAAGTAATTACATTCGAAGAAGTTAATTTCTCGACGAACAAAGTTATTGAATGAATTTATAGCGCTTCGCGCACAACATAAAGTACTTTACGACTTAACGTATTTGGAAGCTACTTAAAAATCGACATCACTTTCGTCCGTTTTATTGACCCGCTTGGAAGACATGTGTCGTTCAGTTACGACATTATTGCCAATATACAGTCGATAAGAAATGAAGTCATTCATGTGAAATTCCTCCATCTGAGAAACGTTGAACCTTTGTTAAGCGAATTAAATTGCACGATAGTTGTAATATGAATCTTGTGGCATCAATAAGTTATCAATCAAACAATTAACCCTTAAAATGAAATTGTTAATAAATTAATGTGATCGATGATAATTTATTTTGTTTCAACAATCGATTAATTAAATTAATTATTATTTATTTATATCACGACATCAATTCTCAGTTCCGTTATTAATAAAATGTTTTAAGTAATTTTCAAACTCTTACGCCACTTGTTTTTTTTTTTTTTTGAGTTAGTGCCATACAAATTTTTTTGGCAGTCAGAACGTACGAACTGCGTAAGACATTTGCAGTGGGACGAATTTTTTACTACGTCGAACAGGTACCGCAGTGTCACTCATAAAGTCAGGAATTTTTCTCTAAATAAAAAATGTCACTTAAAAATAAGTAACGGTAAACAAAATTTTGTTGTTTACAGAAGTTCATATAATGGCATTCAAATTAGTCGCAGTAACATTAAATGTTATCTTTTGTCGAACAAAAATTCTGGAGTAAACTCGTTTTTAGAAAAATTGAGGCATTTAAGAAGAATAATCTGCATCAATATCATTGCTGCCACTAATAAGGCTCTTATGCCATTATAAAGGAATAGTGGAAAAAGTAATGAGTCCAACAAGTTTTATAAGACTCCATTTTGTTGCACGCGTTTTTTAGAGCACGACGAACGCAGCGAGGAGTGCTGTAAAGCAAACAAGTGCGAAAAATGGCTTATAAAACGAGTGTAATGCAATATTTTTTATATTTGGCAAAGATAAAGGGATGGTAACACTGGTAACTAGACGAACAATTGCAAGTTTTAAATTTAAAGTATCATGAAGTGCAATAATCACGTAGCAACTACTCACTGTGAGTCACTGCCAACATTAAAAATTTAACTAAATGTTCCTGAAACCGGTATCGAAAAGAACTCCTTTTCGAAACCCATTTGAGCGTTATAAGCGTGTTAAAGGTGCAAAATGGAAAAAAAAAGATTTCATCTTCATAAATGAAGATGGTATCTATGTTGTCCAACTACACAAAGTAGAATGTGAATCGCCAAAATGAGCTTCTGAAGAAGATAAAAGAGTTATGACAAAATTCTGTCAAACTAAATCAACAATTACCTGTTTACCATTTGTTACTTGTAATAGCTTATTTACAATAAAAATAGTTATTTATGCAACGTCTACAA
Source organism: Tenebrio molitor (assembly GCF_963966145.1). NCBI lineage: Eukaryota > Metazoa > Arthropoda > Insecta > Coleoptera > Tenebrionidae > Tenebrio > Tenebrio molitor. The sequence goes on along the minus strand of NC_091054.1, from coordinate 4,984,375 downwards.
AACACTACTTTTTGTACAAGTGGGAAGAGTACACATACGACCGCAGCGAGTGTAATCTCACGTGTAAAAGAGTGCTTTACGCACATGTTGCGTATCTAATTTTTTTGCAACATCACTTTCTCTGTAAAATAAAACGAAAATAATAACTTCAAAAAAACTTCTCACTTCGCCCGTCCCGCAAATATCCCACGTGTTACACAAAATAACGCATTTCATAACTAGTTACGTAAACAGCTATTATATTTTTTTAGTTCTGTAGCAAATTAAGCAAAACTTAGTCGAGTACGAGCGTACTAAAGTGCACTTTTTTTTAATGGTGGTGCAAAAATGTTAATACATTTTTCGTTTTAAATGTAAATTTGTGTTTAAACAAATGAACGCCTCCCAATGGTCCCCGTACCAAAGTCGACTGCATTATATTGTAATTAAAAAATTAAGTCAAAGTTCACGGGCTTGGCAGTTTATTCAACCCGATTTTTTGTAAAGATGCGACGTAATTAAAACATCATGATATAATTTTTACGATCTTTGACTGCAGAACCAATAAAACTGTTCATGACTATCAGACTTCCATCGTTTTACATTCCGCACAGATCTACATTTCCCGACACGGCCGTAAAACATCTTCGAGAGCAACCGGCAATTCTGCCGCCGCATCCTGTACTTGTTTTTAAGGAAACTTGCCACACTTTCGCAGCCAGCCCATCCGGCGGAAGACCGCGCCCCACAAACAAATTCGCCCCATCTCACTAGCTCCCAGCGTAAACACCGTCTTCCTCTAGCGAAAAATCGCACTTCCTCTTGACAATATATCGTTTTTGTGCGCAGTGTTGAGCCTCCAAGAGCTCTGCTGTCGGGCCATCGTCGCCAGGACAACCGTGTACAGCATCGAGCAGCTGCCGTTGCCCACCTGCGTCAAGTCCTACCTGAAGTCGTACGCCCTGACGACGACTTCCACACAGCTCAAGTACACGCACAGCCAGAGGAAAAGCAACGGTCGCAAGTTGAGGTTCATCAGCACGCCGACTTCACCGGGAAGCGACACCAGAACCAGTTGCGTCCCGAGAAACTCATGTACCATATCTTGATATCCGTTGTGAGTGTTGTTCTTGTTTGATTTTTCGTTCATTTTTGTGATACTGTACAAAATTGGTTGATATATCGACATATCAAGAAAATCTAATTATTAACTGTCACGGGAGTCGTTGTTTTGTATTCGATTGTTTGAAAGGCAGTTTGTTGCGTAACCGTCCTAGATCGGGTATAGTTGATAATTGTAAATATTTGTCATTCACTTGATTGGAGATCTTTGTGTATCTGTGTGAGTTGACGGGCCGCCATTTTGCAAAATGTCCGCCCGTCAACGCTTGACGTTTTAACCACACTAGGACATAGTCAGTATTGCACTTTTTTTTTTTTTAATCGTTTGGCACTGTAAATAGTTTGATTATTATGTTACCTTTTATTTTATTTTTTGTATATAGTGCATCCGCTTAATTTAACCTGTACTTTTTTACTTTATTTATACTTTTTACTAACAGTTTTATGTTACGTAAATAGTGTTTTCCTACTTTTCATATTATTTAATTGAATGTATTTTACTACACCAATAATTATAGCTGGTACTGAATAAATTTCTACAACTTGGTTTTAATTATTGATACGCCAACATAAAAACAATTCAAAAAAATATATTTAATACATTTATACACAATATAATACATAACAATAATGACTTACTTAATTAGTCTATCTATGAGGCTAAGAACAGAATTTATACAGATAAAACTTTAAATTAAGACGTACAAATACCCAGTCATGTCTCAGTTCTTAAAAATAAATAAAACCAATCTACCCATGATTTATACATTAACGTGTATGTACAGATAACTGAATAAATACTGCTCACTAGAACACCTATTTTATTTTGTCCGATGAAAATACTGTGAAAAAGAAATCTTGCAGAGAGCATCATGCAGTATTGAAAGAAAAGTGGCTGAGAAAAATGAGGCCCGCTAATATTTTACTAGTAAGCAATTCACCTAAATTCGTATATCTGTATACTATTTTCAGGCACATGAGTTAAATTTAAAGACTGAAACCACTCGCTGCTTCGATGGTAGTAGTAACCTTCGATGGTGGCCTTAGACTTTTGAAAGCATATGTAATAGAAGCCGGCAAAGGAAGCGCCGCTGATATCTTTAATCGTGTGATCTGGTACTAAAAAGTGTTCTTTCCACCTCATGAACACGTAATCCGTGTCTGAGAGAGCCTTGTAATCGAAGTTGTCCGAGTTGAATGTCTTCGCGTACTGAGAAAACGACGAGAATTTGCTCTGGAAAACCGAACGACGGTCAGAAAAATCGACAGCGCGGTAAATTGTCTTACCCAGTGCTTCTTATCGACGTCTTCGTCGGCGTCCCACTTCCGCGTCAAAAACGGATACTTTTGGCTGATTATTTCCCCGTCAAAGAACGTGGTGAGCGTGGGGTACTCTTCCGTCAGTCCGTTGATTTGCAAATACCCGCACAGATACGAGTTTTCTTCGTCTACGTGCTGCAAGAAAAACTTTCAAATTTCCCGCCAATTTAAATGTCGCATTAGCATATGTTGATATTTTTAGTTTTCTTTAAATAAATAGTGACTAAAGGGATGGGTATTTGTTACACAAGCGCGGGGAACGATCCGGAGGGGCCGGGTCACGAGTGCGGGGGTTGGGTGTGTTGCTGTCGGGATAACACCCGAGTCCTAACCTGCAAAACGACTTCCACTTCGTACGAATTGCCTTTCGACTTCTGGAAACCTTGGAATTTTGATCCGTTGTACAGCAGAGATTTCGTCACACCCGGCTGCTTGGAATTGGCCGGCGGGGGAGGCGTTATTTCCACCCTGACCGGCATTTTAAACGCTGTGCTCTCGTCAACTGTCACTAATGTCACTTTTTTCGAAAGAAAATGGCGGCGCTGAATTATGCGCTGAATCACAAGCCAACTTCTGGAAAACACGCCTGCGCAGTAACGTACCACCAAATACAAACTGCCCCACGTAACAGGCGCCCGTGCAAGATCGCCCCCCGGAGGGCCGGATCAAGACGCACGAGCTGGCGAGTTGGGGTGCGTCTGTAGCCTCCCAACCCATAGATAAAAGAATATATAGGGGGCCTCCCACGAAAGGGTACGGTACCCCTTCCACAAGACACGAGGGTGGGAACGCCGACCAAACACCACTTAATGCTTAAGGTCCTCCCTTGCAGAAGAATTCGCAGAATTTCAGGTATATAATTTTCGTTTGCTGATAATACGAGTACAAAAAAAGTTGGCTCCGCCCCAAAAACTCATGTGTCAACTTCCATTTTCTTGGAGGAATAGTTATTTGTACAACTAGTAATGAAAGTCATACTTTTTTTCACGAATTTCCAGATTGATTAACGAGGGTGTAGCCCGAATTAATCAAGCAAATAAGTGAAAAAAAGATACTTTCATAACGTGTTGTGCACAGTATTGTTTTGCATGTCGATGTTGAGAAATTTGCTCTAAAAAGATTTATGAAAAATTACAAAAAAAAATAGGTATGCTTTGACAATCATCTCCAAGGTGATGGAATAAAATGATGCAAAAAAGTACTACTTTCACGATTTTTCGTGTAAAAAAGTGCTACTTTCACTACGATTTTGCGTTAAAAAAGTGCCACTTTCATTACGATATGCAAAAAAATATTTATATTACACAACAAACACTTTTCAACTATTATTTTCACGACCTAAGTAATTATAGTATTAAAACGTTTTTTAATTTTGTTTCTATTTAAATTATCAATGAAAAATATCTTTCCGAGTTTTAGATTAAAAGTCAAACATATTTTTTGCTTTAAACGTCAGATTTGTTGCGTCTGATCCTTATTTTATTTGATGACACTTTTTGCGAGGAATGTACTAACTACCATAACCTTGTCTTAACCTCCCATTTTCGCATTTTAATTCCTCAAACTTTTTGATCTATTGAGTGGGACGACTCGCTTTGCGAATAAAGTGTTTTTAAAAAATGATCCAAGTATTTTATTTAGTTTTTCCCAGATTAATTCAAAATTATTTGATGCGCAAGTCGACAAAACCGCGGTCTGTTTGTACGATCTCGCCGACGCTCATCGATTTTTACAATTTCAAAAAAAAGCGCTTCAAGAAAATTAACAATCTATTCATTAATGTTATGGTACAAAAATTAGTCTTGCGAAATGAAAGGATTCTGTATCGATTCCATCCCGTCCATGGGACAAATCAACACTACACTGGTACCTCTGCACACTACCAGTCCCAACGCCCTTGTATCTTCTGTCAATTTGTATGGATCATCAGGATCTCGGAGATACTCAATTGTGTTGTCTAGTACTAGGTTCAGAAGCGGGTCGTAACCTTTCAAAATACCACTGGCTTCTCTCCCGCCGGCAAACTTAACTCTAATTGTCTTTTCCAAGTACTTGGACAGGTCCAAAATTGATTCTTTGCGTTTCTTCTCCTTCTGATCGCCGCTTTGATTTGACTGAAATTGACACAAATTGTCCGTGAGTCGCGAGAATTGTGAGAAACGACGGTCGTACCTTCGATTTGTCACCTGAGGATGCCATTGTTGTGCCTTAATTGTTCAATTTTGAACTTTTAAGGTGACCTAACCTAGAAAAACGTTCGTAAACGGTTAAACAAACTGACGGTTGGCAGCAATGGCAATTCCGTTCCACAAGTACGATTTTGAGACAGAGAAGGCGACTCTGGCGCCTCTTCGTGGATGTGTCATAAACCACCGTAACAAAAAAAGAACGAAATATGCATGCAATATGCATTAAAAAAGTAGGTATTTAATATAAATAAAAAGTAATTAATAAAAAAAATAAAAATTATTCGGGAAGAGAAAGCTATGCGTGTGATGTTAACACAACTATGAAAAAACAAATGATTAAGAAAGTTCATTATTTCTTTGGAATTGATTTCTTAAAAAACATACAATCAATACATCGTTTTATTTGAACGTACTTAAGATTCGATTGTGGAAATAGTGATGAGATTACCTACGTTGGATAAATATGCTCAAATACAAGGGAATACGGGAAAACATCGAAAGGGTTGAGAGTTTGGAAAGGGGGATGGTTTTTCCGCTACAATGAACGCACAATAAGTGACATCATTATGCTTCTTGTTTCTGTTGTACGTAATCCTTGTTAACCCGTGCTGTCCTGCAGACCTCAAAGCACCCTTCACCCTTTAGAATTACAGGATCAATGAAGGGTAATAAACTTCTCCATGTTCTGTATGATTATTAAGCCTGCGACTTGAAATCTACTAAGTACTCCCATTGCTAATAATGAAGGGGATCCCTGCCGCTTCTTGAAATAATGAAATCACAGCTCGTGGTTTTTGTTATTGTAAAATCAGCAATCATCCAGTACCTAAGCCAAAAAGATTTAACAACTGATACCTAAGGTACGGTGACAATTAAAGCGGTCGTCGAATATTAATTTGTCCGATACGATTCAATATTTCTTTTATTTAAATCTGAGCTGACGTTTTTAACAAATAACGACAGACCGTGGACAGATCTTTCTAAATTAAAAAGATAAGAGGCGGCTGTGGAAAACAAAATTTTTACAAACGTGCAACATAACTTAATATTCTGTCACCTGTCAATTTTGACATTTATGTTAAATTCATTTAAACAATGATTTTCACTCCAAAATACAAAATATTTCTCACAGAAAGCTATTTTTGAAATGGGAACAAAGAAAATGGCCATTGAATTTACTACGCACAACCTTATTTGTTGTAGTTGCAACAAAATTGTTAGTATGGTGGAAGATCAGTTTTTTTGTTAATTATATTATTTATATTGTATTGAAAACCGCAACAATGAAGCAATTTGTAGTCACTGGGTACTCTTTTAGTTATTTATGGTACAAGTGTGTTATGTTATAAATAACTAAATAAGTTAGGTCATAAAACACCACGTGTAGAATATTTTCTCAAGCGATTTGTGTACTCAACACACCTGCTGTGCCATACAAAACGTGATCCAACACCTCCGAATAACGTTTTAAAATGTCCTTGATTTTTTATTTAATTTGGATATTTCTCATTGGCCTTTTTTGAAGAAATACCCCAGAGACGGTCAATGGCATTTACATACCTACTATGATGAATTAATATTGATCAGAGACAAAAGAATTTGTCGAAAAAATGTCTTTCCACAAAAAGTCTTAGAGTGGTACGAAAAAAGATTTCAGCGATTTAATGAATGGAGAAAAGAGCAAAACGCCAAATTGTATGTCAAAAAATTGTATTGTATAAATGTATACCTAAAGTTTTTCTTACGATACGGAAACAGAGCAAAAAGTGGTTAACTACGGGTTAACTCGACGCACCGGCAAAAGTAGAAGAGTCCGGAGACTCAAACCTGAACAGTAGTTTCCGGATATCAAAATCAAAACCCCAAAACGCCCAAAACTGAAGAACCTAGTTGAAGAACTCTCACTCAAGTACTCGCCAAGTACTTCTCAATAAACCTGAAAACAACTCGCGCACACGTCTTGAATCTCCACCCTTTTGGTCCACCCAGTACCCAATCAAATAACACCACCCAAATAAAAAAACATCTCGAACTTTTTCTCCTCACAGGACACAGGTGCACCTCTGAGTGCTCGATTGTTTCAAGAAACGTCACTGTGACACGTCATCCAACGCCCTTTTAAAAAAGTTGTAGGCGGCGACGAAAAACGCAAAGTTTTGTTGTTTTTGTTTGTCGACAGTTAGTGTTTGTGTCGCAAAACTTGAAATGGCGCCCATGATGGTAATTAAATGCACGATTAACGACACAATTTTATTCTTCAATGAAACATACACATATTTACAACAATAAGACGTGTTCTTCTACACCTAAACCGCACAAGTGGATCGCCTTTCCTTCGTCTATGGTGCATCCGATTTCCAGTAACGTGCAAGGAGTCACCACAAATTGATACGCTCTAAAAGACTAAAATCAAATGAAATTCATTAAATGACGTTTCAATTTACCCAATTGTTAGATTTTCGTGCTGAAATAAGTCGTCGTTGTTCCGGACGATGTGATTAATTAAAGATGGATTTGTGGAAGGATTCACTTCGAGGAGAGTCGAATTATTAATCAAATGTTCTTTTGGTTTACTGTTACATTTGATTTTTTTGATCGTTCCGTTTTTGTCTGAAGTCAACAGGTTCAAACTGAGCAGAGTGTGTTGACCGCGAACCAGCTTGGTCAAAACGTATACCGTGATGGTTCCTGTTAAAAAAATATCGCAAGTGAAGAGTCGATGGACGTAACAAATCGAATTATTTAGAAACTCTTTAGTTACTAAACACCTGACCCCCTTATCGGTGAAGGCGCACTGTAAACAATTACATTTGTGGTTGAGGGTAGGAATTTGGTCGTAATTCGGCACCCACTCGAGGTTTTTGGGGTGTTTTATTTTGGACAACTGCTCCTGTTGAGAAAACATGTTGTACACGTCCTGAAACGACAATTTTGAAATTGTTGTACTGCGTAGTGGGACACGTGTCTACCTGGTTCACCCCCATGAAGAAGCTCGTCTTGAAAAAGTGCGTGATGGGGTGCGTGTACAAATAAGGCCAGAGGCTGTTCCAAAACGCGCAGTCTCTGTTGACAAAATCTTCGAAAAATTTCTGGCGGTCCTTACTGTGGGGCAGCGTTTCGTGGGTCCACCCCGGCGCGAAAATCGCCATTGACAGGTGGTGCCGGCGAATCACTTGCGCCGCCTTAAAACAGTTGAACTTGCCACCCCCGAAGGTGTTGCGGCCGAAGACGTCGATGCCGACGTAGACATCGAGGGTCCGGTGCTTGGCGAATTCGATCGTGTTCCGCATGTTCTCCTCGGCCCAGACGTAGTTCAGGAAGATTCCGTCGCAGTTGTCGAAAAAGAACTTGTTCAAGGGGTTGAGCTCGTTCTGCCACTTGAGCTCGCCCGTTTCGATGATGCTGTCGTACCAGATGATCAGATTGTCGGGGTTGTCGCTGTGCGCGCTCAGACTCAGATAGTTGACGAATTTCTTGAGCATTTCGGTGTCGGGGAGCGAGTTCTCGATGTTCAGCAGCCACCCGTCGAAGCGAAATATCTTCAAAATTTGGGTGAGGGAGGTGGCGAAGATGCGCATCGTGTCCTCGTCTTTGAAGATCTTTTGGCATATTTTCGAGCCGGGCTCGAATTCGGTGATCAGCGTGCCCAGGATTTTCACGCCGTTGCGGTGGGCGGCGTTGATCCAGCACAACGGGGGGATGGTGATCAGGTGGTGGCTGAAGTAGACGAAGATGTCGATGTGGGCCCAGTTGTAGAACGAGTACAAGTTCCCCAGGTTCGTGCTCGACAGATATTTGTCTTCTAGGTAGCCCCCTTTGTAGTCATGACACACCAGAGTCTTCGGCACGAATCTCTTGTCGAGTCTAGTTTTGGGGGTGAATTTTTTTAAATCGCAGTGACAGTCCGAGATGGTGTTTTGCACGACGGTGGTACTTCGCTCTTGGAGCGGCTTAATTCTTTGCACCCACTCGGGAGGGTTGTCGATCACTTCCGTGATGTTATCGAGGGAAGTGATGGGAAAACATTCGTTGAGATAGTTTGGTTTCATCTTCTTCATCGGGGGAGTGTCTTTATCGTCGGGGGTGGATTCAAGGATAGGATCGACACTACCACCACTACCACTTTCACCAACTTTATCACTCTCTGGAAACAAAACTACTTACGACAACACCAGATACGCGTATAAACTTACCAGCGGTACTCATTATCGGTAATTGTGGGGCAACGGAAAACGGAAGTTAATTGCGCTACTTGTCGGTTTTGATAAATTACAGAAAAATTCGCTTCCTCTTCCGCTATCTCATATCGCAACCCATTTATTGCATTAGCGATTGTCAATCCTGAAGGGACCCCCTTGAAAATACATAACCTCACTTTCGGTTCACCAAAATTAGTCAAACCCAAGTATTATCTCAGAAAACTTTATCGTCAAATCGAACATATCACTCGACATGCTTATTGAAACAATTTAAGCGCTGTGCCGATTAACCCAGATAATAAGTATTTTTCAACCAGAGCAACATAACCTAACTTTTTTAATATTGCAATTTCGTCGCAGAATTGTAAACGTGTGTACTAAAAATAACTTTAAATCTGACAAAAAATCACTTGCTTATTTATTTTCGATGTGTTTCGTGATTAAATTTCAGATTTCTGCAGACATAACCTCACTTTTTTCTAACCTTGATACCAAATTTTATCGATTTAGGTCATCAAGTTTGTTTACAAATAGCTGGTTTCATACGTTGTCCTTTAATTTTTCACGGCAATTCGCTGTTTTTCAGATTTTTTGCGTGGGGACCGATGGAGAATCGCGAAGCGAAGGTAGGTCCAACAAAATCCAATTTGATCTGTTTTATTTTATTAAATATTCAAAGAAAAACAATGTAACATAAGTAAAGCACTCTGTAAGTCACTTGGGAAAAAATCCTCGTCTTCTGTTCACCTGATCGTGAAAGAACTACGATTTTAAGTTGTTTAGATTTAATAAAAAGATGAGCTGGATAAGAACAACAAATTTCGTCAAGTCAGACTTCTGTTAAATTAAATAGCTGGAACTTCTTTGGGGGATGAAAGTGTGTCGTTGTTCATTTGTGATCCGTCAACGCATTTCCACAAGCCGTAAGTTTTGCCGATGGTGGTTTGCCACAGTCTTAAAGTGCCATCCTCAGATCCGGAAGCGTAGAGTTCACCATCTGGAGAAAACTTGACGCAGTGTACTGGACCAAAGTGTCCTTTGAATGATTCTGCAACGATAAAAAAAAAAGTCAGTGGCGATTTTAGTGTTTGATTTGAGAATTAACCAATTTCATTCCCAGTAGTGTAGTCAAATTTGTACACTTTTAAGTCATCACCGCCGGCTACAAAGATCGTGTTGTCGGGATGAAGCGACGCCGAATTGACGGTGGTCGGAACGGGGAATTCTCTAATTTTGTTTAGAGACTCCGAATCGAGGAATGTGACGTGGTTTGAGTGAGTTACAGTCAGAATATTTCCGTCTCGGGATACCTCGAGGCTATTTGGGATGGACGGGAAGTCGATCTTTTGTACCTCCTGGAAGAAGAATCACCGGTAACGCTACCAGTAGGACTGGGTTGTTGTTTTACCTGTCCAGACGCGCGTTCCCAGACTCGCAGCGTTTTGTCGTCGGCGCACGAAACTAAGTGTGTGTCGTTGCGAAAGAAGAGGACGTGCCTGATGCCGGAAGTGTGTCCGCTGAATTCTTCAGGTTCTGAAATGGGGCGCGGCCGGTAAAATCGAGTCAAGGCGACCGTCGGTCGGGGTCGAACTTACTGGCTTCAGGCTTGTTCAGGTCGAATATCCTGACGAGTTTCTCGTTGCTTCCGGTCGCCAGGAGGGTGCTGTCTTTCGAGAAGTTGACGCTTTTGACAATGTGCTTGTGCTGGAAGGAGTGCAACTCCTCGCCCGAATTGGCGTCCCAGACTTTACCCGTGAAATCTGCAGCCCCGCTGGCGGCTTTTGTGGCGTCCTTGTTCAATGCTACACCCCAAACCGCCCCCTTGTGTCCCTCGAACGTGCCGATCCAGTCGCCGGTGTCGCCCTGTCTCAGCATCGGTTTACCGTCTGAAAGTCAAATCGCGACCTAAATTTCGGGTCACGATGCCGAAAACAGGAAGACTAGGCCGTCTTTTGGCCTTGCACGCTTAAGGCTGCTTCTGTTCCGAGGGTTTTAATTATTCTCGACAAGAGAGAAAAAATCAGGCCAAGGTAAATGTCTTGGCGGACGAAGGTAAAGTTTACCTCGTCGCCGCTCCGCACCGAGGATTTTACTTACCTTTGCACGCCGAAATTAGGAAATAACCGTACTTTGTTACCGAACTGAAGTCCAAATGGACCACGGGTCTCGTGTGGCCGCTGCATGTTAATGGTGTTTGACGAAGACTTGCCATGATTTCTATATTATTAGGTCAAACGGTACAAAAAAATTACTAAAAACCTACACACCACACTACGACACGAGTTCAGAAAGCGAACTGAACTGAATTTGACAGCGTCAACAACAGCTGGGGGAAAGTGACAGGTCTAAAGTGCGCATGCGGAAAGTATAACTGGTTGCCTAGATCAAGGTATTTTTTATAAAAACTTATTTACATTTTTATCAGATAAAGAATTGTTACAGATGTAACAACTGTTCGTTTCTATTGTCGTCTTTTGGTACAATGTTGAACAATAAATTTTCGTCGTAAACGACAATTTTTTTAAACAATTAATGTGTCTGAAACGGACATAACCTATAACATGTGTTACATTGTCATTTCGTTCTCTTTTTTATTGATAAAATAAAGCGTAAGGTATGTTGGAAGAAAATTACTTAATTATAATGACATGATTCTTGCTCTATTAAAATTTGATATTGGCGGGGCGCCTTGATTTTGAACAATTTTCCTAAAACCCTTGACAATTCAATTGTGACCTTGATAGTGTATTATTGACACTGGACATAATCCCACAGGCAAACTTAATTTGTGATAATACTACGACATTACGAAATGGCATTGACTACAAAATTTATTACTCGCGACTGTACAATTTTATCAATGTTTTGACATGTAGTCTTTTTTAAACAAATAGAATTACAAAAAATTTGTGGTGGCACCATGATTTCAGCGGTTCTGCTCATCTTAAAAGAGAAACGAATGAGTTTCCCAATCAAAATTAAGAGAATAGGGATATGTTGAAAATTAACTATCTTTTTCTTTGAAGGGCAAAAAGGGACACAATTTTTAACTTAAATCAAGTACCGGCGACAATAACATGTTCCATGAAGGTATGTAAGTACACAGTAGGTACACATTAAATTTGAAATCAATCGACAATCGGTTAAGTACCTATAAGTAGATCTTGAGATATTATGACAGCCATTTTGATTTTTTGAGAAAGCATTTCGATGAAGCGTTTGAAACTGCCAAAATTCCCAGTTTTGGGAATTTCCGCGTAGGGTTTTAGCCACACACTTTCGAAACTCTGTTCAGAAAAAGCTATTAAGTAAAAAATGTTTTTTTTTTCAAATGTCTAGACTACAATGCCATTAAGGTTAGATTAGTGCAGCACAATCTTTAATTGAACGATAAAGATGAAATTTATTGTCTCGCGTCAATAGAATTACCCTAGTTCATTTTGAACTTTCCATTTTAACCCTTTTACAAAATACACTTAAATCATTTTGCAATTTATTTGACAATGTCAATTTAAACAAATGAATAGTTTGAAAAATTAAAAAATCATAGATAACAACTGGACAACCAGTGATTTAACCAACCTAACAACTGCAATTTTGATTTTGACAGTCCAGATGTTTATTGAATGGACTTTATGTGAACGGATTTTGATAAATATCACCAATTGTCAAAACGAAACGTCAAGCTAATTTTAAAGATTTTAAGCGATTTGGAGCCTTTGAGGGGCTCGTCTAACAAAAAAACGTTGTATTCAACTCGTTCGTGTGTCAATTGGGCTTTTTTGGCCCACTCGTGCCAAAAAACCCCAATTTACACAAGAACTCGTCAAATAAATTACTATAAGAGGTATTACGATTGGTAAATGATATTTTAATAACCATTAAATAATGTTAGAGAAAATCTAACTCGCAACTGATCCCGGATTAAAATTAAAATCAGTTTTAGACCTTTGCCTTGTTGTTAACGGTTCACGTCGATACAATTCAGACTTTATAGCTCTATTCCACTGGTTTGCTTATCCATCGTAATTAGACAGTAAATGTCAAAGAATTGATTCTTCTTTAACTTCTTTACACTATAATTATTTTCTATTTTTATCGTTATTGTTATTAAGGTCAAGTTATTAATAGTAGCATACGAGTTACTGCATCTACTTGGAGTTATTTTAAAACATAATAATGGCAAACGGAAGTCATCGTAACGACTTTTAACGTATCCCCCGGTGCAACCTAAGATAGTTTTTAAATAGGGGAGAAGCGCAATTTCCGGAAGAAACAGGGCAAAGTGAGAAGTAATTCTGTTCACACAGAAACTTGTAGGGTCTATGAATAGGTTTACGTAAAACCGGAAATTATTCAAGCCGAGTGAACAAAAATTGAAAGATTAACGCTTTTGAAATGATGTAACAATAACAAAACTAGAAGGGATAGTGATGGGGTACAATAAAACAGGTCGGGCAATTTTCGAGTTTTTATTATACATTATAGTAGATGGTAGATAAAAAATTACAATATTTCCTATTCACTCACATGCTGGTTTTTGAAACGCGTTTGCTGCCCGTTTAAGAAACTGCAAGTCGATTTTCGCACATTGCCCAAAAGACTTGCAGATAAAACTTATCGAACAGTAAACGAATAGTATTACATTTTTGTTTAGTGTTAACAAATTATAGCTGGGTCCTTCGAAGGTTTGGAAAAACGAACGCAAAAAATGTACTACACTAAATTATTGCGAAAAATATTGTTAATCTCAACTCGCTTGGCACGATTTTAGCAGGTACTATTTTTTTTTAATTTGATGCGGAACCCTCGGACATTACACAACACTGCGCAGAGAGTTACTTCTACCGTTGTTGTATTTGTCATCCAAACCTCGTGGGACCCGTAATATCTACTACATTTAGTTAAATAATTTACAACTGAATCATCGTAAAATTATAAACAATTTCCTGATGGTCAGAAGCGCCGAAGGAACGTGTATTATTGTTGAGAAGAGACTGGGTCAACGTCCCTCTTTCCTCCAGCACCAACACTCTTTCCTGGATATTCGCGACCACGTCCGTGGCGCAATTAAACCGCCAATCTCCAACATACATAATTTTGAAATGACTAATATCACAGTATACGTAATAAGAAAAATAAGAGAAATAGTCAAAACGACTATCTAACTAAAAATATAAAACCTAAATTACAAATGCCGAAAAAACATGAGCTTATCACAAAAACAGGACGAATCCTGAGGCAGTACAAGCACAATGAGCGCATTTTTTTTCTCGCAACCAGTCTTAAATTCAATTCATCTTTGAGTATTTTTCATTCAAACGTATGATAAAGGCAGTGCAGAAATGCGATTAATTTATAACCAATTGAAACAGTAGAAAATGTGTGCTACTACTAAGACCGTGAGACTTATTTGTGTGGACGCCGCTGACGCCGTGAAATGCTTGTATGGTAGTTTCTGCCCGACATCGTTGCCCTCCAGATTGTTGGTACAACCCATCCAAAACTGCGCCGACGGTTTCTGCGGTTCGTGTTCCACCCTCATGTGGACGTCGTTGAACTTCCAGAAACCCTTCCCCTTGAAGAAATACGTCCTCCCTGAGGGACAAAAAACCGGTTAGGAAAAAGAAACGTGAGGATCGGAACCCAACTACCGTCTTTCCACTGGAAGACCGCGTCGATGTCCGTGCCCACTCCCTTCCACATGGACATGTCCCTGGGGTAGTCCAGCTCGACCTTCTGCACGTCCTCGTCGAACCTCCAGTACATGGAGCCGCTGTAGAAGTAGGTTTTGCCGTTGTGGCCCCAAACCATGGCCCCATCGATCTTTCTGAGCGTCGGTGGGAGTCCTAGATCCGTGAGCGGCTTGGGATAACCGCGCTCCAGTCGGTTTCCGGTGAAAACGTAGAACTTATCGTCGACGAAGAAGACGATTTTGTTGTCGGGACGCTCGTAGACTGCGTCCACGTGAGTGAGGTTGTGCGGGAGGTCCCGCCACAACCGCGTGATTTCCGCCGGATAGCCCGGCATCAGACCGCCCGTCTCGTCGATTCTCCAAAAATACTGAAAAAACAACGTGAGAAGCGCGTTTCGCTTTCGATGAGGAAACGTACTGCGTCCTTGAAGAAGAAGACTTCTCGTCTGATTACGGCGACGGAATCAAAGCTGGTGTCACAGGTGTCCGGCGGACTCCTCGCTGGCGATTCTTTGTCGTTATTGTTGTGATGTCTCCTGTCAGGATACTTATCGGGATTGTAGAAGGGATAGCGGGGCACCGGCGCTGACGTAGTCGGCGGCGGTGTCACCCTCTCTGGATATTTCGAAGGATATTTATTCGGATATCTCCTGTCGGGATTGTGAGGTTTCGGATAATGATTCTTCTTATTGGGATGCATCGGTTTGTTGGGATAATACGGCTTGCCCTGAGGATAATAAGGATTGTAAGGAGGATGTCTGCCGTTGGGGTATCTGGGGTCGTAGGGACGCTGCGTGGGTCTGGTGGGATATGGTCTTCTGGTTGTGGTGGTCGTGGTTGTGGTCGTGGTCGTGCTAGTTCTTGGTGGGTTGTACGGTTTGATTCGGTCCCACAAACGCGTTCTAGCACCGTACAGAGTTTGAATGGCTAGTTTGTCGTCGTCGGGGAGTTCGTACTCGAAGCCATTTTCCATGTCTTTGTACCAGGGGTACATCAAGGCACCTTCTATGGACGAGTGCGACAGTCCCAACGAATGACCGAACTCGTGAGCGGCCACGTTGAATAAATTCGTGCCTGGAAGAAAGGTTTCGTCGTCAGTTAATGACACCGGAGGATTATAGGTTCTTAGAACTCCACGATATGTTAATCAAGCGCCCCTTTGAACCTTTGATTGATGTAAACAGATGAAGAACAAAGTGTGTCTATCATTGCAGACATTTTTAAACTTAAAAAACATGTATTTTGTCTAATTTGAGTCACTCGGAGAGTTCACTTAAAATCAAAAACAACTGAAGAACTTTTTATTGCCTTTTAAAGCTAAATCAATTTCTTTTATGGTGTTGCAAAATCATGTTTTTTGGTTTGGTTTAGTTTTATTCAAGGGTAAACAGTTTTTTTGGCCTCTACGGTACTACCATCGATTCGTTCAGTTTTCAAAAATGAACATAATTTAATTGTTTTTGTTTAAAATCTGACGGCGCCATCTTGTGGTGTAAATCGTAAGCTCGGTATAACAGATAACTTTCTGCCATTTCATTAATCAAATGTCAATCTTTGACAGGTTTTGCAAAATTATTGGTTACAACAAATTTCAAATTTGAGGTCGTCGGCCAAAAAGATTAATACATTACAAATGCGATAGGCCACATTTAACAGCCCGAGGTTTTTGGATTGAAAACCGAGCAATGTAAATAACTATTGTTTCGTCACGGTAATGACAGCTTTGCCGTCGAAACGCGCGACCGATCTACTTCAGTAATAAAAGTGTATTTCGTGTAAGGGATCGATAAAATGTTACAGTTATGTAATTCTGCGTAAATTTCATTTACGAGAATGAATATAATTTTTTTGTAAACAAAGTGTTGGTCGGAGGCGGATTATAGGTTTTTAGCGCTATGGGTTATGTTAATCAAAGCGCCCCTTCCATTTGGTGTAAAGAAAAGAACTTTTAATCAACATTGGAAAAAGTACCAACAATATTTTTGCTCTATAATCTTTAAACTGTGTTGGAACACTATTTAAAAGCTATTTCCTAAATCACTAATTAAATATTGTAATTGCACACATTCAGCGGGAAATTCTGAACTTAAATCTTGTTTCCAAAAATGTTACAGCATCATTCAAACTTGTTAAACTGAAAAAAGTCTTAAGCCATCTTAAATTTCTCGTTATGCATTCTTGCGTTTATTTAGCTCACTAATTGACATGTTTGTCTATTATCACTTAATGTGTTCTGCAATATGCCATTTTTCAGGCAACTCTTTCGCTCTTTCTCTCGCCATGTTAAAAAAAATTCTGTTCCATAACTTCACATCATTCAATTGACACTGACAATGAGAAAAGGTTATACAGCTCCTCGAATATCATTTAATTTAAAGAAACGAGCAGAACATGAAACAAATTTAGCAAATTTGTTGTGTTGCAGAATTCGTGCTTACAGACCCGAATATGTTGGTAGCAGTGTCGTTGGCCTCTGATGCGATTTTTGATATCTAACGATACTTCTTGGAGGGTCTATAAAATCGCAGACTCCATATCAATCCACATTTGTAATAAATTTTGTAAAGCGTTCACTTACAGTACCATTATCAAGAATGTACCCAGTAATAAAAGCTAATGGCGGTGGCTGTCGATGAAATAAATACCAAAAATGTTATTGCTCGTGAAACACACATGAAACATAACACAAAGGGTCTTTAAAAGAGTCCTGTGGAATTGTGTGGCTCTATAATTTAATTGTGCGAGGTAAATAAATATGTCGAGCCGTTGAAGCCATCAAATCGGATGTCAAATGTCAAATTATTAAATCTTACAATCAGTTGTGAGTTCGACGTCTTAGTTGTTTTATTTGTGGTTTTCTTCATTTTTTGTATGATTTAATTAAGGATTTTTTTATCTTACAACAGTCTTCATTAAAAACCTGTCATTATTGGATTTACAATATTTACATAACCTCTGTTTTTCTATTTGGTACCACAATATGCTACAGAGCGGCAAAAATCAAATATAATGAATTCCACAAGGCAGACTCACATTCTTTTAGAGACAGAATATAAAAACATAATAAACATGATAATTGACAAATTTATGTTTTATTTTATAAATTGAACCATTTTGATTTTTTGGGTTGGTCGCCTTCAGCGGCCCTCCTTTCACCTTACCTTAGGTAGCACCCCATGCAGTCTTATCTTATCCGTCGTTGATTAATTCACAATTAATTAAGAGAGTCACGTGTCTATTTCAGTATCGCAACCGTAACTTTTCTTTCTTTACAAGTTTGTACAAATAGATACAAAAGTTTCATATTGAATTATACAAATGTCGGCTCCAATCATGTTACGAAATTGACGGAAACTGGAAAATTCCCAATCGTTCCTATACTTCGACGTTTAGTCCACGACAGCTTTCTTGTTGGGGGTTCATTTAACATAAAGATACAAAGACGAGGATCCAATCCCTCTGGTCCATCAAAATTTTGCATCGCCGAGGATTTTTTTTACGTGAAAGTCGTAGAAGAATCAGTTATTAGGAAGTGTTTCTAGAGGGTTATTATAAATGATTGATCCCTTCGCAGTTGGCGTTGGTGACGTAGTTGAATGTGCCGCAAGCCTCATAACATGAGTGATAGGTGGCGAGGCTGGCGGCACATCCAAAATTTGTGTGGGTTTTCAACGCCAACTACTGTGATGGGACAATCATTTATATTTGGGTTTACGTTTGTTGTTTTGATGCTTTTCAAAATACATATTTCAATTCGTATTCAGTTTTGTTGTTTTATGTTTTAAATGAACAAGATTTTAGCGTGTTTGCAATAAAATAGAAGAGTAAACACTTCGGGGCGAGAAGTGTGAAAATCAGATTGCAGAGAAATTATGAAAGGTTGAGCTTTTTAAAGTAGGTAATAAAAATAAATAAATTGAGAGGAAATCAAACAAAATTATGAACGGATCTGTTCATTAACGAATGTTTTAGAGTTTGGTTATTTTGGACAAAGCTCATCAGTGTTTGTTTATCACTTTTGACCTCATAAAATTTAAAGTCGACTTTCTAATATTTTTAGAATGGTCATGTCTATTTTCCAGCGTGATTCATCTAATGTATGTACCGATAAGCTGAATATTTTAATCGACATTTGTGGATACAGAAGCGTTCATGAATTATTTAGATCTCCCTAAGAAAACTCTTGAGCTGACTTTTATTGATTCCGTTGTTCTCCCGAAATATGCCGGTGCGTTCTGTTTTTATTTAATTAAAAAATTCGTATCGGAAAAAATGAAGTGAATGTTATTAATTTTTCGCTCGCGACTTGGAGGATCGACCCGGGACGACATCCAATCCTCACAACAATAATTAATTGGAAACTCGATTACGAAAAGTTTCCAGATTTGATTTTCGGACCTTTACAAATTCGATTTATTAAAAGTTTTACGAGGCAAAATCGCTTTCTCTTGCAATAATTAAAATCGGTATTTCTACGAACGCTTGTATTGCCCCCCCGATAACGTGCCATTGAATATAAAAATGATCGAGTCGTTCACGGTAAATTTAATTCCAGCCGTCCCTCCGGCCATGATTTTAAAACACATTCGGCTCCCAGGATTATTTTAATTGGTTTTTAAGGACATGCTCTCTCGTCGAATTATTTCAACTTTGACGGCCGCTTGCGAACTATTAAGTTTGTGACATTTCCAGGACTTCCATTAGTCCATTTTGGACGTCGCGTTTCATCAGCCGACCATGCAGTAATCTTCCAAATCTGAATAAAACATTTTTTATGTCGACGTTTAATTGTGTTCATTATGCCCCGGGCGGGGGCGCAGCGAAAATTACCGTTCGAATCGACCACCAAAGCACTAATCCAAGTGTTTTTGACACAAACAAACAAAAAGGGGAGTCGCGAGTTATTAAAGCTGGTTTTGGAGGTTAGTCCGTTATGTCACACCACTTACGACATTCGAGGTGGAGCCAGGCGTAGAAAATAAAAATGAGGAGAGCCGTCGTCATTTCGAAACGTCGCACACTTTTTAATCCCCGCCGATGGAACAAATCCCAAAATTATTAATCGGGCACGTTCGAATGTTCGCCTCGCTGCAGATGTGTCCGTGTAGTGCAAAAAGTAAATTTAATTGTGATTTATTTACACAATTACGTCAAAATTTCAATAGTCTTACGTGAACGCGCTGACCTAAACGCAGCCCGATATACGTTCTAAATTTAAAACTGTAATAAAACGATAGAGTTGGACGATGCGGCAATTCTGTCGTCCATCACTGATTAATTTTTTAATAATTAGTACCCGTATGATGGGTGCTCCCTTATGGAAGCGGTGTTAACGATAACCTCCAACCCCGAAAACTCAAACTAGGTTTCTAGTACCAAAAATCGAAGGAACAAAAAATGGATCCCATTTTGACAATCCAGCTTTAACAATTCACTTTTTTCAGCTGTAAACCGGTGTTCATTTAAATTTCTGCTCAAAGTAGGCGTTCAAGAGTTGATTGTAAACCACGGATTACAGATCACGAATCAGCTGTTAATAATAATATAACCTCACTTTTTGCGTTGTTTGTGTTTTTACCAAGAAGACTAGAATTCGAATTTTCTTGGTTTTTGCTCTGCAGACTGACGAGTGGTGCGTTCACAATCGACTCTTCAACGCCAACTTTCATGATAAATTTAAACGAACAATCGATATAACGGGTGGTATGATCATCATCGATGATATCGACGAGCTGAATGTGTTGCTCTTGTTTTACAAGTCTTATCATCGATTATTAATCATTAATTCATTAATCATATCACGTCTTTATTCATTTGAATCTTGGCTTTGATTTTTGAAAAATGTATTTTTTGGGACCGACCACCGACATACTTATTGCTTTATTGCTTTCTTTCATCAGCGACATCTCTTTAACGTATTTTTTATTATTGATTATCACACCTTGCGTCAGCTTCTAATCGTGTAACGTGAAGAAACATTTTTAGCTGTCAAATTTGACAGATGTCGGTAACGTTCGAAACGGAAAATAAAGTGACAGATTCATGTGTTTTATATTGTCCTTGTCATTTCCTATAATTACCGTATCTCAGCCAATTAAAATCGTTGACAAGGGATCATGTGACACATAAACTACATTCTGAAATGAATAGTTTGGAAAAAAATTCATAATTTTTGAGCTCCACATTTTTCTCACACATATTTTTCTTGTATGTCACATAAAATATGTAAAAGTATCAGTAACGTAACGTGAGTATTTATTGTTTTTACAGTCCTGATAATGATAACGTCCCAGCTGAAATCTTTATAAACAACAGCAAAATAAATATTGTTTCTATGGTAATGAATTTTCTAAATTGTTTAAGGTTAATTGCAAAAATTAAAAACTGCCAGTCAAAGTAGTGATTTGGTGCAAACATTTTGACAAAACGAAGCACTGATCAGTTACAAAGTATAAATTTACTAAGACATGATAAATATTTTAAACAGAATATGGAATCAATAGTGAAAGTTTGCCTATTTGTTATTAACAAATATCTGTTTCAAAATCAAAAATCCACCAACACTGCATTCTACCTCAAAAATACAACCGACAACGTCGCCAACTTTTGTTTTTAGTGGGTCTGCATGTCAGAAAAAAGTGGGGTTATGAAAGAAAACTGTTGACAGTCGTTTTGGTCGTAGTTCATCGTGTTTTTTATTCTCATTTTATATTTTACTCAAAAGGTATGATATGGTAGCTACCACCTTTTTGCACATAATAAGTATGTATTTTGTGTTAGGTAAATAAAATCAACATTTCAATGTCAAATTTTGGCGGGAGGTGGGGCCAACCCAAAAAAATGAAACTTATTCTAGGGATTTCTTTTTTCCGCCAATATAATTCAACAAGTGGTGGATTTTTGATTTTGAAACAGATTATACCTCACATAACAAATTATTTTTTAACTTTAAAAAAATAATTAAAAACTTCATGTCAAGTAATAAAAAATCTGACGAGAATCCCAACTACATTATATGGTTTACGATAAAGCACATTCAAAGTTTCTACTTGACGTTTAGTACTCGAGAGCGCCCCAGCGGCGCCAAATTAATTATCACCCGCCAGCGCTGCACCGGCGACATAATTTCGCGGGAATTTTTAACTTTTCAAAATTGTCTCGTAAATTCACATGTACAGTCAGCAAAAAATGTGTGAAACCACCGAAACATCTACGATTTGTAAAATGATTAGTTGATGAAATGACTGAAGATTTTCTTTTACTTCCTTTCCAGGAATAATTTCAAGAAATAATTCTGTTTGTGGTGAATGAACGGACAAACTACAACAAATTACTCACTGGATGGACATACCGCAAAAGATTATTTAATATGTATGTTCTAACGGAAAAAATTTGGGTGGAAGACAAAAAAAAAGTTCTCGTTTGCGACAACTGCGTCCAAAAATATAAAACGGACGTTTTTTTTTAACTAAAGCTAATCAAATTAAACATTTTTTGTTCGACACTGTCAGAATTTGAGAATTTTCTCCTGTGTGAACGAATCTTGATAAATGTCACATCTTGTCAAAACGAAACGTCAAGCTAATTTTAAAGATTTTAAGCGATTTTGAGCCTTTAAGGGGCTCTTCGAACAAAAAAAACGTTGTATTCAACTCGTTCGTGTGTAAATTGGGCCTTTTTTGGCATTCGTTAAATAAACTAGATACTATTTTAACTTAATTTTGGTACCGGCAACAATAATGACATTCCCGAAAGTTCACTCCAAATTTGAAAAGAAATAGTAAAGGTGGTCTTGAGATCCTTGTTATGGCAGCCATTTTAAAAACATAATTTCGAGAAACACTTGTTTAACATTTTTCGTAACTACTCTTATAATGCGAATTTTGTTTCAAACAATTATAGAAACGTCCATTTTAGGAATTTCTAAATAGGGTTTTAGAGACACATTTTCGAAACCCTCTTCTTTAAGAATAAGTTATTAGAAAAGATTTTTTTCAACTATCAGACGTTCAACTGAAATCCTGGGCCGGGAAGGCGTTGGAAACCGTCAATTGTTTGCTTTTTTAAAGTGTAAATTGACAGTTGTAATTAGAGCATGTTGACAGCTAACCTAAAATTTAGAGCCAAAAAATCTTTCTTTTTTTTTCTTTGCAATATTTTACATTAAAAATAGAATAACTAACGATTCCTATTCTCATAGAAATTATCAAAGGGCACACTTTGCTGAAAACAAACATGTTCAATCATGTGCCGATTAAACATAAACAAATCTCATTCGTGTCAAATGGCGGGAAATTCAAACTTGACACTGTTCCAAATGGTTTCCTTTATTCGAACATAAAGGGGTTGGAGGTTTACATTTTTTTTACTTAGACCCCAATCAATTGATTTATTCCGTACTTTTCCTTTGTTTATTTGACCATTGCTTGAAAGCCGGCGTGTCCTTCGCGTATTATCACCGATGGCCATTACCAACAGAATTGACCAACATTATTCCGCCGATTTGGAGGTCGCTTTGTCCCCGTTTTAATAGAATAATTGAAAACAACATTCTAACAAGTGCGTAAACGGCGTGGGTTCTCAGATAAGACGGTACGCACCGTATCTGCCATTGCCAGATAAGACGGCGGGGGTGGTAAGAAATCCCCGTTTATAGTCGGCATCATTCTACGTAACAGATGCCGCATGTGTGTTGCGTTCGAAACAAACGATACCAACATCCGGTTTAAAACACTATAACATGTATATCCCATGCACCTCAATGTCAACCGATACCATTGTACTTTATCACGTGCACAGTGCATTTAACAGGCTTCCAAAGCGGAGAAAATGTCTTTTAGGGTGTTTTTTTTACCTTCGTTGCTGTTGGGGATGGTGGTCCAGGCCTCGTCCGCGTCGAAGTGGACGTCGATGCTTCGTCCTCCATTGGGGAAGAAGGCGTGGGCCAAAATCACTCCTTTGCCGTCAAAGGGGAAATTGTCTCCGTGGTCCCCGCTGGAAAAATCCGTCTGAATTAATTAGGTCAGGTGTTTTAATGAAGGCGCGAATCGATCGTGGCGCCCCCATCAAAATTTGATCGTCCATCAATGTCGAACGACATATTTAACTCGGTGCGTTCGAATAGACCGAAATGAAACCAAAATGTCTCCGGTTTATTGGTCCACATAAAACACTTGGATGAATTCGTCGGCACACTCCTTCCGACTTAGGGTGGAACGCCCTCCGTGCATTTATGTACATATTTTGGATTATTCAGAGCGGCGCGGCTAAACGGCCGGTCCCACGACCGTTTTCGTCGCCGGAATGAATTATCAACGAGATTTTGATTTGTTTAGTTGGAGTGTAATCCTCTGGAGTAGTACAGAGTGGCTTTCATTTCCAGACTTGACAGATGTCGACCTGGATTCTTTCCGAGCCCCATTATCGGCGCGTTCCGAAACGTTTTGTCGTCAATTTAAAATGTTTACCTTCAATTTCGCGTCGGATTTTATCCGAGCTTTATTAATCCGGGGAAGGCGCGCCGGAAAAATCGCAGTTCGTCCTTCGCCGGGGAATACCCGACCACCATTTAAGGCGAATCCTGCGGGATTTTCGGCGCACTTTGAATTTGCGCCGATTGTGCATCAAAGCGATCAACTTTTCACGACCGACCATTAGCGATTATTCCGTTTTGTACAACGCTGATAACGACGTGGTCGATTTCAAATTGACTGTAACAATGACTTCGTGAATTGCTCTGTTATCGCCCCGACAATTATTTCGCACTTTTTTATGCTTCTTTCGGGTTCAACGCAAACTTGGAGCTGCCAATTGACAGAAATAAATTTCACCAACAGAAATATAAATTGGCTTGACATTTCCAACTGTAATGAAAATTAATGCTATTTCAAAAGCGTCATCGGTGAATAGATTTTTCTCTGTAGCCAAGCTAGAAGAGCCGATTGTGAACGCACCACCGGATTAAAACCCGGATCAGCTGTTCAAATCTAACCTCCCTTTTTGCGTCTTTTTAATATCCAATTTAAAAAAAGTATTTTTGTTCGACACTGTCAGAATTTGAGAATTTTCTCCTGTATGAACGGATTTTGATACACTTGACAACTTGTCAAAACAAAACGTCAAGCTAATTTTATAGATTTTCAGCGATTTGGAGCCTTTGGGGGGCCTCGTCGAACAAAAAAACGTTGTATTCAACTCGTTCTTGTGTAATTTGGGCTTTTTTGGCACTCGTGGACCTTTAAAACTCTCGTTTCACTCGAGTTTTAAACTGGCCCACTCATGCCAAAAAAGCCCAAATTACACACGAACTCGTTAAATAAACTACTATTTCAAGACGAGTGGTTGATCAGCTGTTTAAATCTAACCTTACTTTTTGCGTTGTTTGTGTTTTAATCATCAATTTGAAAAATCAATGTTTTTAAGACGAGTGGTTCATTCACAATCGACTCTTCAACGCCAACTTTGACGCCAACAAACACCCGGCATATCCCGGCAGGAAATTCAAACTTTAGACTGTTCCAAATGGTTTACATTTTTCAACGCCTACTTAGCCCAGGTTTACATTTAAACGCATGATCCTACTATACACAGGGTGTGTCACACAGTATGGTACATATTCAAACCCTGGATTATGCAAACCCTGAACGTATCTTTCGGCGTATTTAAAACAAAAATTAGTGAAAAAAAAAATGCCAAAAAAGTGTCAACAAAAAAAGACCCGACGTTCATTGAATTAATATTGGGCGTTTCCAGTGGTTCCCAAACGGTTTTGGCAAAATTTTCAAATTGCTCTTGTACCCACACGGTTAAACTTTGGACACTGATTTTTTTTTTTTTTAAACCTTCACTTGCCGATTATGTAATTACAGGTTTAAATAACGGGTGACTATTAAAATTTTCACTTGGAGTTGGCTTTGAGCGAGTTTTTATTTTTTCTGTTACTTTAGACACACGCAAGAACGAACGACAAGTGTCAGTCAGTACAATTGAAACATAACCAAATTAAGAGAAAAAACATTTATTGAAATGTCAAACTTGTCAGTGTCTAAGGTGCAACGGAAAACAAAGAATGATCCATAGCCAACCCTAAGTGAAAATTTTAATAGTCACCCGTTATATACCACACTCTATGAGACACCCTGTATAGAATACTAAATTTCAAAATGGTTGTGGACGCAGTTGGCCCCGAAAATTTAAATTTAAGTTGGCAATAGGGCCATTTATAGTAATTTTATACTTCTTTGGTTTACATTTCAAATGTCAAAAGAACGTCAAGGTCAATAATATTTCACCGAACGCCTTATGATTTTCTGTTTTTAGACATTCGTTAACTTAATAAATAAAGCTTCTAACCAAAAATACATATCTGGCAATATCAGAGAATTTGATGATTATTATAAACAATTGTTATTTCTCATTTTTAAATTTTTTAGATATGTAATAACCTCAAACTGTCAAAATTGATATTTAGTGACTTTTTTGTAAACAAATCTAAAGGCCGGTGTGCATTCTCATGGCCAACTGCGTCGACAACCATTTTGAAATCTAATATACAAGGTGTTTCACGTAACTTGCCAAGATCTACGCCGAATTTATGCAACTCAATAGTCAGTAGTAACAAAATGGTAGGTACCAAAATATACAATTTAATTATTATTAATTAATTATCATCAATGAAAGTTATAGTTATCAATGAAAGAAGTATTACTGGTTGTATTAAAGTTCGTCTGGGGCGGAAAGTTACGTGAAACACCCTGTATAGTCTGTCTCAATTCTAAATTTCCACCACCTGTTGAATTATGTTGGCAAAATAAAAATATTTCTAAACTGGGAATTGTTATAACCAAAGTTGGCAATATAACCACGATTCGAAAATAACCTAATTTACTTGACGTTGACGCTAAAATGAAAAATCTTCTAGTGAAATGTTCCGACGAGATAAAACAAGGTTTTCGTTCTTTTCTTTATTCTAAATTCTTGGGTTGTAAAAACGGGAATTGACAGACACAGACATTGATAACCTCACAAATACAAACAGTCTTGCCGGTTGTATTTCTAACGTAGAATACAGTGTTGGTGGTAATTTAGAATTGAGACAGACTTTAGTACCTAATAGTGGTGATAAATATTAACTAATAAATAGAGAACAGAGAGATAGAGGAATACAGGAAGATACAGATAAACGGGGAATGGTTTATATGGGATGAGAGAGAAGAGAAACTGAAGAAAAATGTTTAGAACAAGGAGAGAAGACGAACGGCGAGAAAAGGTATAAAGAGAAGGTGGATAAAAAGGTACGACAAAGAAAACGGAAACCGGAAAAGAAGCACAAAGGGGAAAGTCGCTACCGAAAGATTACAAATGGGAAGGTTAAGGGGCAAAAAGAAAAAAGAGAAAGGGAAGAGCTACCGGGGGAATAATAACAGGGGTGAAATTGGGGATTAAAGAAAAGGGAGAAGAAGAAGAATGCGTGGAAAGAAAAATTTATATAGGCAATAAATAGTGGAAAATAATGACAATATACAGTAGAAAGATGAAGACAACTGACTGGAGAAAGAGGAGCAAGAAATTGGGAAGAGGAAGGTGCGTTTTCTTCAAAGACAGGCTGAAAAGTTCAGTGTTTATTGTTATTTATGGTGTAAAGTGCTTATATCTTCTTCAGGAAGAGCGAAATTTTTTTTCTAAGTATTTTTCGAGCTCCACTGGGTCCTTCCCTACCATGCTCTGAATTCGGAATTCGCGAATTTTGAGACACCCTGTATTTGTAGGTAGCAGGGGACAAACAGTAATAGATTACGGAATAGTAGCAGTAGTAGAAAACTAAGCGTTTTTGACCCCATATGTATTAAGAATTTTATGCTTATTTTTGATCATAGAATCTGCCCTGAAAGTTTGTCGGTCGAATTCTAATACACCCTGTATAGTAGGTACTTTTCACTGGGTTATGTTTTGGAACCAGAATTTAAAAACGTAAAATCCATCAGTGAATGGGGTTTAATTTATCTATTTTTGTTACTACAATATAGAGTTCTTCGGTTTTATTCAGTTAATTTAAAAAATAAAATACTTTTTGCAAAATGGGACTAAAATCTTTTGCTAATTTTTTAATTGAATTAGTTTTATATTTATTATGTTACTTTTGATAACGGAGGTAAAAAACTTGTATCCAGTCTTGATTTGCCGTGTTGACTTCAGTCGGTCGCTTTTCAATTTGTGCTTTTTTGTGGCGACAAGCGCCGTAATCTGAAATTTCTTCGATTGGTAGCGCGGACAGTGGTGAAAAGTGATCGGTCGATGTCATGGTGATATTGGAAGCAACGTAGAATCGACAAAGTGTTTTTTCTGCGCGAAATTAGGCACCGAAAAATGTGAATCATTTATTACCTAACGAAATAGATGAGAATATCCGCTCTGTCGCTGTCAACTTCCGTGAAGGTCAGCTTGGAATGTCTCGACCAAACCTCCAAAGCTTTCGATATGACAAATCTGACAGCGTAGGAGTCCAGATCCCTTAAATTCTTGCTCCGCAAGCTGCAACAGAAAATGTTCCTTTAGCACAAGAAAAAAAAATCAAAGTAGAACAGTTTATACACAATGTAGCGCTCTTGTACGAGTCGCAAAAAAAGCACAATATATCACTGCAAATAACGAGGATTCATCCCATTTCGACGACACCTCGCCGTTTGTAAGGCGAGAAGGCCATAAAGCAGCGATCCTTCTCGTAACAAAACTGGCTTTGATTATTGTCGTTTTTCAAGCCTGTAAAAATTGTGTCCGTCGCGTTTAAATTCTAATCAAAGATGATGGCTCCTTTCGTTTCTTTTTTACTTCCATCACGGAGTTTGAGTTTACACTTTGTCGGTTTAATTGGCGTAAAGTTGCATAAACCGCACGAGTCTGACATTAAATCGAACCGGCTCCCATCCAAGATAATGCAGCCTATTAAAACTACAATTTAAATCAATTCATGTATAATGCCGTTTGAGAGTCTCTGGAGAGTGTTATTTAGATGCGACCGCCCCTATATTCGGTAATTAACTGACATTTAACAGAAACCACCCCTTCTGATGTGTTCGACTAACTCAAACTGACGGATAGATCCAGAACGTCTTATTACCGGTTCCGAGCCAACTAGATATTAACTTTTAACCGCAAACTCAACTGACAATTACCCAATAACTTATCTTCACGGAAGCACGACGTCACGTCCTCTGCGAAGACCGTTTTCTTCTGGATTTGGGAAGGGCTGGTCGTAAATTTAACAGCGGAAACGTCGAGGATAACGAACCGAGGAAACGAAAAAGGTGTCCGAGTAAATACCGCGTCTGATCTTCTTTATTTATAAATGAGTTGTTGAGCGTCTTCCTGATGATGATACCCACCCGGTCGCTCACTCAAGGAGGTTGTGATGGTAGAGCAAACACATCACACCCAGGTTGAGTGAGTCACCGAGATGGATAGTGTCTTCGTCCCCGATGATTTTTTCCAGGTGACGATGTCGTAAATCGCGCACTAGACGTGGTGAGTTTCGCGAGAGTAATCCAATAAAATGCAGAGCGGAGCGTGTATTGGCGCCGTCAATCTGTTTTAAGTGAATTGACGTCAACTTAAAAACATTCAAGTCGAGGTTTTTTTATTGAAACGTTTCGACAGACGGGGTGAACCGTACCGTTACATTCGTGCCAGTGGTACAGAAGGAATGCATGTGCAGTATGCGGGCGCAGAGGGAGTGACGCCGTCGTTGGGCCATTTGGTCAATTAGGAATTATTGAGGTTAGGCCCCCACAATCAACAGCACATTCTGAACAAGAGCCTGAACTTAGCCACAATCACAACGGTTTCCGTCGCTACACTCACGTCGGTCACCGGACCTTCAGCCACGAAATCTGTGTCAAAAATTGTTCTGGGGAATGTTCCAGACTCGAAGTCGTTAACGCGAACTTCCCAAGATCTAATGGACCAGTTCAACAATATTAACTTCGTTTGACGAGATAAATTAGACGACGCGATGATGGAAACAGAAAACAAAATAATAATCACAGTGAATTAATTATTATTAAATGGTTGGCAATTAGGCTGGTTTTGCGACTGAAAAGTTGGTACTTTTAAGTTTGTCTGGTTTGTTAGGAAAACGCGAACTCATTGTAAAGCACGCAGACGTAACTGCAAGAAAATGGAATGAAGGCTTTTAATTTTGTATCTGCTTGGAAACTATATAACACATAAATCTTTTATGGAGATTTGTTGATTTACTTAACGTCGTAAATATTTATTGGAAACCAGCAGTTCTTTAACCTTTCGGTAATAGCTACTAAAGTGATCAAAGCTGCAATTTCTCACATTTTTGACCAACGTAATCGATACGTTTTCTTATTATCATGATGGTCACCAAGACAATATTATTAAATAATGTCGGATTTCGAGCTTTACAAGCTTCAAATTTTCATATGATTACACTGTTTTTCTTTTGGTTTTCCTCTTTTTTCAACTATTTCATATTTACGTCACTTTGACATTTAATAGAGATAGAAAATAGTTTTGAGAAATAGTGAAATACAATTGACAAAAGAGGAAAACCAAAAGAAAAATACTGTAATGTAGCTATTATGACACTAGTGCGAAAAGTGCGTTTGGAGCACTAGTATCATCTTTACGAACATTAGAAAATATTTAAATATTTTGACGTCTCTTGAATCTTTAATTCTATAAAATTATGTCAGATTCTGAATTCGTAATCAAACTCTCTAAGAAATTACTGTAACCAAGGTAGTGAATGTTTGTTAATCGATACATTTTCTTATTATCATGATCTTATTAAATAACGTCGGATTTCCAGCTTCACAAGCTTAAAATTTTCATATGACTAATGTAGCTATTTATGATACTAGTGCGACAAATGCGTTTGGAACACTAGTATCATTCAAGATTTTTCTTTACGAACATTAGAAAATATTTAAAAATTTTGACGTCTCTTAGAATAGTTAATTCTATAAAATGAAGTCAGATTCTGAATTCGTAATCAAACCCTCTTAGAAATTACTGTAACCAAGGTAGTGAACGTTTGTTTGTATTATTTGTTTACGTTCTTAATTGTTCATATTTTCCTAATAAAAAAACATGATTGGACTGTTTTTCTTATGCATTTCTTTTCAAGATAAACAATTCTCTTTTTCGCACTCGTGTCTTAAAGTGAAGTTTTTCAAACTGAAATGTCAAAAAAAACAAACAAATAGGATTTTGTCATATAATCAATTTCGTTATTTACCACACTAGTGTGAAAAGTGTATTTAAGCCACTCTTCACGATAGTGGGAAAAAAGAGTTGTTTTCGCACTAGTGCGCATAAGAGAGAAATAAATGAAACAAATCGAATGTTTTCATGTTGACATTTCTTTTGGATCTCGACAAGTATTTGTGGTGTTAAATGAAGCTTTTGTATTGATTTTCAGCAATACTTTGTCTTGCTACAATAATGTGAAATCAATTTTGTGGTGTTATTTCTGAATGCATTGAGTATCTCAATCACGAGTTGTTGTTTTTTGAGGAAGATAAAAAGCAAGTAATGAGAATGTTTACGGTGTAGTGTTTGGTAGCATTTTGCAAACAAGAGAAACTCAGATCCACTCTGAAATAAGAAGAGTTAATGAGTTCTTGATCGAGTTAATTAAGAGTCTTGTATCAAGTATTAAGTGAAGACGACACAATCGCTGGGAAATATTATTTAACGTTTAAGATCGGATTTCCCCTTTGTTACCGCCACATCATTATGGCAGCTGTTAAATACACAGCTCTCTGGTGCGATTTAATTGCCAATAAAACCAAACGAACGAAATCGATCGCAGGGAGCAGCGTTCACAGTCGAAAGAATTCGCTGATCCGCTCCTGGTCTCGGTACGTCCCTGGCTTGCCGACTTAATTCCCAATTTATTTGACGGTTAGTCGGGGTAAAGAGCAAAAAACGTGAAAAATGGGGGGCGCAATATAAATATTATTCGCCTCACTTAGTTTTATCAGGTAAAATTGATCGAACCGGGGATTAAGATTGGAAGGTTAAGAGAAGGGGACCAGTGAAATTTAATTTTCCCCCCAATTTCCACGGCGACTTGAGACGTTTCAAAAATCGAATTTATTGGCCGCCGAAAATTTAATTGCATTTGATGCAAATGTCGAAGCGGTAATCGCGTTTTCACGGAAAAATAATGATTTTTATTGCCGTCTAGAAACGAGCACGATTATCTGTTTCCTGTTGGGGCGAACATGTGTCGAGAAAGATACAGCAGAAAATATCTGTGCGGAGATAAATTATGTCGGTCCCGAAAAATCTCCTCGTTACAACAAGGAAAAATGACTGGGGTCATTTTCACGATTTTGTAAAATTCATGAACCGATATACGAATTTCTTTTTTTATCAGGGGCTCGAGGGATTTTTGGGGGTCGTGAGTAAATAAAAAATAAAGGTCACATACCATCGCCACGAATTCAAGCACGAAGCACGAAATGTGCGTTGGGTTTAGAGCCAGCACTCGCCTCCGACAACGGAGAGCTTTCAACTGACGGTGCTTTTTGGATAACGTACTTTTATAAGCTCAGGAATGAGGAGTGCGCGCGCAAAACACCCATCTATTGAGTGAACAAAAAAAAATAGATCATAATCGAGTAGTGCTGGAGTGTATAATGATATGTATAATGCAAGTCGGAAACGTGATATTGACGCCCCTGATGTCATTAGAATGTTATTAGAATTTATCGGCGTGTCCTGGACGGAGATAACACATTTTTCAACAAACGATTTTTGTTTTGATAAACGATACTTTTTCACAACCGGAAGACAATCTGTATTTGCGCCGACGAAAATCGAATTGATCAGGCGTGTGGGAGGCGAGATTCATATAAATTTTATAACTTTAGTGTTTGATGGCGAGGTTGGACGATTGATTCTTTTTATTAAAAACCAGCTCGTATTTAAATAAAAATAACACGGACGCGTGGAAGGTTCTCTTTTCTACGGATATTAAGACGCTTCCATTTTGCACTTGATGCATTTGACCGAACAGTCCAAAATTAAATATTCCTAAGCCACTGCAGTCAAATGGAAACCATGTGGCTTGACAAATTGAAATTTAAAATGAAGCGGCTAAAAAGTGCATCTTTTTCGTCCGAGTCTGAGTTTTCTGGCCGAGGCATGACACAGGCGAGGACAAATCGCACTTTTTGGCAGAGGTGCACATTTTTTAGGCGACCGCACGAACTACAAAGCGGTTTCGTTGTTAACTTACTAAACAGACCAAAAATTGGCACCAGGATCAGCGTCCGAAAAAGAGTCACTTTTGGTCCACTTGTGAGTACGTAAAATTACCGTTTTTATTAAGGGTGTCTAAAACAATGTTTTGCTACCTGCCATATTAAGACTGGCTGGCAAATCCATTATACAGGGTGTCGCAAAATTCGCGAATTCCGAATTCAGAGCGTTGTAGGGGATCACTTCAGTAGTCCAAATATGGAAATAAAAAAAAAATCGGGACCCCCCCACAAAGATACATTGGTCTGAAGGTGGAGTAAAAAAATCTAAAATGTTTGTGATCTTTCTTAAAAATGAAACGGCAACGTAGCTAGAATAGTATTTTCTTACTGTGAATATGCAGGCTGCTGTGAACTAAACAAATTTACCGTGCTTATATCTTCTTCAGCAAGAGCGATTTACGAGTATTTACGAGCTCTACTGGGTCCTTCCCTACCACGCTCTGAATTCGGAATTCGCCAATTTTGAAACACCCGGTACTTAGTATATTATGATTTATCATACGAGTCTTATAAGAAGCATTTTGTAGCATGCACGGGTTTAGGGCACGACGAGCTTGCGAGGACTGCCATGAAGGGGAAGTGCTACAACATGCCACTATTTTTTTCGTAAAGTAAAAACGTTTTAAATGTGAATTGTCAAACTCAAGGTCGCTTAAAACTTGATTGAGCTGTATGTTAGTGAGATCTAGTTACTTTTGCTTTTAACGACAAGTCCTCAATTCACATCTACGAGTATAATGTTCCAGCTTTACCGCAGTTTTAAAATTTGGGGATTTTTATGGTGGTTGGTAACACAAATATTACAGTGGAACATTTGAAAGTTCAATTTTAGTTTGAAGTTATTGTTTGTTTACCGTGTTTTGGCGTTTGGCGTTTGATGTTTGACATTGAAAGTTACCAACCTTGGAAATGTAAATTGTACTAGAACACTCAAATCAGCTATTAACTCACTTTTGAGAGCTGTAATGACTTTGTTATAAACGCAAAATAGAAAAATTGGATTTTATAATTTATTTGTCAAAAGAAATTACATTTTGGTAAACTAAGGTTGTTTCTTTTACTTTTTGAGAGTGTCCAAGTTAGAAGAAAAAGAAAAATGTGTTTGCTTTTACTAAACCACATTAATTAAATAAAACTACCGCGTGCTCAAAAATGACTGAATCTGTTGGTAACAATGAAAATTTGAATGATTTTGGTACCACTGTAATCTAAATGCATTTCCGGTTGTCAACTTTGACAGTGTTGACAAGCAAATTTGAAATGTACCATCAAAGGTTCATTTTTGGTCTATTTTTTTTTTAAATCACCTGTCAGTGTGAAAACTTTATAAAAAACCAGGTTGTGTTACCCTAAAACCTGCACTTACGGACCAATTGTATAACAGTTTCCCCATGTCAAAATTGAGGTTTTTACTCAATTCAGGTTTGTCACCTTTCAACTCTTCGCAATACCGAATCAGGGCCACTTTTCCAGGTTCTATGAGGGGCTCCCCACTACCTTTTTTGCGAAGGCATCTTTTCAAATTTTGTGCGTTAGTTTTTCAACGCAAACAGTTATGCGCAATGACAGCGCCGATGACCTTGACGGCTCGACGCTGCCAACCTACATTGTAAAATGCACTATTTACTACTTCCAATTCCTCATACCAACTTAACAACACTTTGATAGCTGATTTAAAAAAAAATTGATAACCGACATAACCTAAATTTTTTAATGTCGTGTCAAGTTAAAACATCCCGTCAGTGCCAAACAGGAGACAAAAAACACCAATATTTTTCAATTGTTTCATTGCCAACATACTCGGTCGTTGTTAAGACTATATTTGGAAAATAAATGTAGGCAGATTTTTTTGTCGCATTTATGACATTATGAGGACTTGGTATTATGAAATTCATGAAATGTCGGAACTAATTAAATTAAATGTTTCTGGAGTTTCCTGAGGGTATAACAAGTTCACATAACTCTTTCACTACGCGATAATTACGATGAAATTGAATCTTTCATCTGATTGTCAGAAGTCGTCGTAAAATTTCGAACAGAAATTAGAAAATCGTTTGTCGGTGGCAGTTTGTGCAACACAACAATAATAAAAAAACTGTAGATATCCAGGCAGTTTTAAAATGCTTGTCTGCAAACGAGTTCCGCTTTCGCATCTTTCCACCGTTTCCATTTTTCCACGTTTTACCCTCCCAATATGTAATTGTTTGGATTTTCATCATCGATTGAATCTAAACGTTTCCGCCGACATATTTTATGTTCTTGGGGGCTCAACGATACCGATTTTTTCCCATCCAGACATCACAACCGGCGATAACTTGGTCCAATGAGGCGTTCAAAATTGTAATTCGAAAATATCGACGGCTCCACCGCCGCAAACAGCAGGATCATCGCATTCAATCAGTCCAAGATAATTCCCGACGTAAAACGGTGCAGAAGAGGCCGGTGCGAAGAATTTTATTTTGTGCGCAGAACGCGATAAAACTTTTATCAGAAATCGTTGACGGCCTCGTTCGGAATTATTTAAAAGGAAATGATATTTAATACGTTTCACGCCTCCTCATTTGGGGATTGCGGGCTCGAGGGGGTGGACGGCGAATGTTCAACCGGAGTTATCGGTCATCGGGCGTCTGGTGCGTGCACGCCGATAAAAGTCGCAAGACGCCTCCCGACGACTAAGAGAAAAACCATCATTTCAATTAATTTGGAGGCGACAATGGGGTCGCAGACGCGTGCCCCAATTGAAAACGACTCGCCCGAAAAATTAGATCAATTATGAGAGTGCGAGACTTCTTAATCTCGGCTCCGGTGGAGCTGGGGCTTCCTGGTGCGCCCGGAGTCGTCGAAAAATCGCGAGATCGATGCCGGTATCGAGGGCTCAATTTATTTTTGCGATCTGCTGGTGACAAGCAACACGGCAATTTGTAATAACTGAAAAATTTTAATTAAAATTAATTGTTCCGGCTTCCACCGATCGAAGTGCTTAACTTGCGCGTCTGTCATGTGCATCTACACCTACAATGAAGCGGACCCTTCACACGTCAACATTATATAGCAACTTAACCCAACAATTAATTCGATTTGTTTAATAATTCTCTAGCTCACTCCACGCGCAAAAAAATCTTTCCAATTTAATTCATACAAAGGATCCGGTAACGCTTTCTTCTCCGGATCAAATTAACACACGTAATTGAAAATCTAATGTGCTAAGTGCGTTTTAATCGAATTAACGATAAGACAAAGCGGAACCGTCTTTATTAACGCTCTTGGATTTTTTCTTGTCCTGTTGGCCTTTCAGCATCTACTTCATCTCTTCTATGAGATTTAACCTAGACAATATTCCGTTCGCATCTTCCTCGTAACTAAATTTTCCAACTTGTATTTTTTTCCTCCATGTAAATATGTCGACCAAGGCTATTTTCACGGAAAATATATCGTCCTGAGAAGCAGGATAATTTGGAAAAAGAAGGAACGGTGGAATTTAAAAGAAAAAAATCACTAAAAATTGTAACCTTATTCGTTAACAATGCGAGGTAGTTCGTCAATTATCGAAAATCTATTAAAACGACAAAAAAAGCAAAGCATTTCGTAAGTACTGCATCAAATTAAAGCGTTCTACATGAAACAAGTTAGTTTTGTGTATGTGGATTTTTTTTGTGGCAATGAAGAGGTTTATTGCAGTGAAGGAATGTATACAGGGTGATTCTCAAATATGTTTGGAAAAAAACCCGGTAACTGGTGATGATGAGAAGAAGTCATAGACAAAAAAAATTCTTATAAAAGTTTTTTCGTTTTCGAGATACAAATGATTGAAAATTTGGTCAAAATTGCTAGTACGCTGCTGGGTTAAAGGCCTGGTAGTTAAGCAACAATCATAGGTGAAAGGTGCTCGTCAGTTATTTACCTATGACATTAGTCCTTTCGATCATTTCTGAAGAAACATTTACAAAGCTGAGTGCTTGCTTGCTTATTGCGTAGTTGATTTAACAATGGTTGCTAATGAAGTGAACAAATTCGGACAAAATTTCCCTATTCATAGCCATCGAAAATACAAAGATATTCACCCCCAAAAGTCATTTACGCAGAATTATTTTGTGTCAAGGACACTCCACATTTTTTCCAAACTCATTTCAGAATCACCCTGTATATACTTAAATAATATACATAGTTATTTACAATATGTACTAGTGTGAAAAGTGACTTTTCACATGAGTATCATAAAATGTTTATTTCTCTATGAATGTCCAAATATGAACGAATGTCGAAATATTTTGACGTTTACTTGAATAATTGATTCTATAAATTACCGTAACTAAGTTACAATTTAATTTGATTATTTATCTTATGAATTTCTATTCAAAATTGTGCGAAAAGTGTGCAATAAGTGACTTTTTTCAAACCGAAATGACAATCGAAAACTATAACATTTCGATCGTGAGTGAGAAAAATATTAAAGAAATTGGATTTTATGCTAACAAAAATGAGAAAAGAACGTATATCAAGAATCTTGTGGAATTGTGAGGCTCTATTCTATAATTTTATTGTGTCTATCTATGTCGAGCCGTTGAAGCCGTCAAATCAGATGTCAAATGTCAAATTATATAGATCTTAGCGTCAGTTGTGAGTTCGACGTCTTAGTTTTGCTTGTGATTTTCTTCAGTTTTTCTATATTCTAATTAGTTTTTATCTTACACAGTCTTTATTAAAAACCTGTCATTAATGGACTTACATAACGTCTCTTTTTCTATTTGATACCACAATATGCTACAGAGCGGCAAAAATCAAATACATATACAGGGTGATTCAAAACCAACGCACCAACTACTAGCAGTTGTACAGAAGAACATTAAAAAATTGAAAAATATCTTTTCCCAGCTTCAATTAAAAGTTACAGGGTGTTAAAGTTAGAACATTTTAACCAAAAATGTCCTTGAAAAAATTTAGTCAATTTCAATAATATTCATTAATTAAATTATTTTTCTTTTAGTCCATTTGATTTTTTAAAAAATTAATCATGTGCTTTTAAATGTCAACAAAAGAAATTAAAACCTGGAAAAATGAGAAAAAACAAAAATCATCAGGAGAATATTTCTATTATTTTTTTTTTACGTTCCTCTAACTCTACTTTAACGATTACAAGTAATTGGTGCGGTCATTTTGATACACCCTGTATATATTCATTCCACAGGACTTGATGTGCGTTCTTTTAGAGACGCTTTGTATTTATTTCAACGATTGATTCTCTTTATTAAAACCCAACTCGCATTTAAAATAACAGACGTGTGGAACGTTTTCTTTTCTGGAGAAATTAAGACGCTTGCAAGTTGGAGTTGCATTGACAAAACAATCCCAGATAAAACATTCTAAACCATTCAAACCACATGGGTTTACATGGGTGAACCTTCAAAGTGAACTTGTAGGTACTTTTTCTTTAAATATGCCCATGATACGTCGGTGAAGGTTATTTTGACAGAAAATATGTCATCCTGATAAGCAGGAAAAAAGCGAACGTTAGAATTTAAAATACCGCCAAAAACTGTTACATTATGCGTTAACAAAATGAGTTAGTGTGTCAATTATCGAAAATCTGTATATATAACAAAAAAGCAAATCATTTCGCAAGTGACTTTTAATGATGGAGACAAATTTAGTGGATTGGCACTCCCGAATAATTGGTAAACCTAGTAATTTGTCAAAGAGTTGTCTGTTGATTCGCTTTCTAGGTTAAGATTTAGTTAAAATTTGATTTATTTTGACTTTTGAACTGTCATATTTCAATTTGACAGTCAAGTGTACAGCACAGAATTGCGGGCAGTAATTTGTGTATCATTAAAAAAAAAACAATGTAGTCTAAGCTTTATTGTCATAACTGTCATAATAAATAATTTTGACTGGGCTTCCAAATAAACTGTCACAATTATTATGCACAATTATTTTACATTTTAGTCATTAATTTCCAAAGTTTAATAAAAAACTGTTCAGTTTTCGGAAAAGCACATCTAAGCACTTGCAACTTTTCAGGATTGATGTCAAAATGACATGTGACAATAATAGATATTAAAATGAGGTTATTAATACGTCTAACACCTAAAGCCTAATTCACATCTTATATCAGTCCAATTTCAAGTTTGCCCGAAATTCAGTGCTCGCAATAGTACCTTAGTACCAACATAAAATCGTAAATGTGTTGCCAACACAACAAAAATAAGTTCAATCATTGAAATTCACCTGAAACTA
Organism: Tenebrio molitor; assembly: GCF_963966145.1. Classification (NCBI taxonomy): domain Eukaryota; kingdom Metazoa; phylum Arthropoda; class Insecta; order Coleoptera; family Tenebrionidae; genus Tenebrio; species Tenebrio molitor. The sequence continues at coordinate 4,945,338 of NC_091054.1, read as the reverse complement.
GTTACAATAAATGAGAGCGTTGTCCGAGAAACAGTTTTTTTGTGTGGTAGGTTTAGTTTTGTGTAAATGGAGGTTTTTCTTGTAGCAATAAAGAGGTTTATTATTGCAGTGCAGTGCAGCGCAGTGTCTTAAAAGCTCCGATTGGAGCGATGCATCATTTACGTATAGCGCACTATTTTGTAAACCACTTTAATTGCTTTGTACTCCACACGTCTAATAGAAGCGGAATTTTCGAGACAATCTAATTATGTCGCGTTGTCAACGTCTGCCTCTAGGAAAAAAACGTTTGGAGAGGTGTCGAGAACCGATTCGAGCTTTCGGTGCAAGGGCTCGACCGTCGTGTTGCATCTTGATCTTTTTATTTATGCGAAGCGTACGAGAAGCGAGAAGTTAGCACCCTGGGGTTAATTGAATGATTGATTTTTGTCGAGATAATTTTCGCCGAGATTCCCTCATAATCTAATAAAACCCGTACGAAGTGGGTGTGATGGAGGGATGATTGAAAGGCGCCATAAGTAATACGTTCAAAAACCATACCTAAGTGCCTTGCGGTTTAATGCAAAGTGCTTTGCCATATCAAGTATCTCTAACGTCAATCGACCTGCCAATATGTCGATGTTGTACTTTCAACTCGGCACTATCTCTCCGCCATTGAACAGTTCAAAACGCCGATAATAGGCGGACAAAAAATACGGGGAAAAGGAGGAACGAGATCGCGTTCGCCAGATGTCCCGACATGTGGCGATTGGTGATTTCTGGTGTGGGGCACCGGACTATAGCATCATTTTGCAAGTTTTCAACGAAACCAGGAGAGAAAGCGCAAATGCAGCGAGTGCCCTTGTTAGTTTTCGCTGTGTGTGACGTCACAGCCATCTAGGGCCCTCGTCGGGGCACTCGAGTCGAGTGGGGCCTCTTCCCGGGCCCCTCCGGCAATTGTCGATGACACGTATACGCGCCGGTCTCGTTTGAGGGCTTCCCTTATCCAATAATACTCTACAGATTTTCGAACAATATGCAGATCGCAGATTGGTTTCGGTGGTTTAATTGGACGGATTTCGATTTAATTTTTATTTGATGTAGTTGTGGAGTGGAGCGACACGGTCGATCGGGGGACTCTAACCTTAGTCTGAGCAATTGACATTTTGCGGAAATACCAATGGAAAGGGCAACGCGTCCCCCGGGGACCGGGAATTCGAACACGAATTTTCAACGTCGTCGTAAACATTTCATCTGCATCGAGCAATTATTGGGGCAATTAATAACGGCTGCAGATGACGACATCGCGGCCCCAGAAAGCTCCACTTTTCACCCGCGACGTCCAAGGAAATTGGTGCATTCCGTCGCAGGGAAACTTTTTAAATAATAAGCACACAACAAACTTCGCATTATAAGTTTATTGCAAACATAGAGCTGTGCGGATGTTGACTCGCAACCGACAACACCACGAACGGAACTTATTTCGCCAACAACTTGCCGACGCGAAATCGAAAGCTTCTGGTTAAGAATTGAACATGCGAGGTTGCCTTCGGGTCGCACTCCCTGGTGCGTAGAATCATTCCGTAATGCTCGTTTATTAAACTTAATTGACATATTGATCGTAATTGACGTACGAAAAAACTTCCATAATAATTAGCGCGGAGTTAGGCAACCATACATACACATCTGCTCGAACCGCCTCGCTGAAAAGGCGATTTTTCAGTTGGTCTGTCTCACTATTCAAATACACTTTTTCAGCATTATTTTCCTCTTAATGCAATTTATTTTTACCAATCGGCGTTCGCTACTACCAACAGCGAAAACGGTGAAAAAGCATTTTGATAATTTCGAACGTGGTGAACTGCATTTAATATCTTTAATTAAAAGTGATTTGTTTTATTTTGCGCAATTGCAGGATTTTTCAGCCAACGATGACCGTGCCCGACCACAACTTGCATGTTTATCTGATTTCACAGATCACCTGCTAATGAAAGGCATTCCGTTCGTGTAAAATTTCTGTTGCCAATGAAAAAAAAATCTGACAAATTTAAATTTTGAACTGATAGAGGAGAGTTAAAACCGATAAACCGATATTGGTGAAAGGTCGATGAAAACTCCACGCAATGGAAACGGCACGTTTGATCTCGATTTTATCAGAAATGTTGAAACTTTTGGAATTACAATGTTTAAAACGCGTTTGTAAAAGCTTAATCGTTTAATGAAGTGCGCTCGCTGTTTTCGGGAAATATACAGTGTGTATTAAAATTGACGCATAATATTTAGATCACATGATTCTATATTGAAATACAAGCAAAAAACTCTAGTATCAATTTACTGTTAATCATTTGCCCTTGGAGCCAAACTCGAAAATTTTCTTTGAGTTAAATAGTATGAATAACACATGATTCAACAAGTAAAATAAATATTCCAGCAATAATTTTATAATTTTTATTATTGGTTTATTTTTTTGGTATTCAACGTACATACGCGTGACAAATATTATGTGCCATTTTTAAAACACCCTGTATATTAAAAGATTACTGTACATTATTAATAAATATTATTATATAAATCAAACTGTAAAGAAAATAAGTACATATATAAAAAAAAGAAAAGAAACTGGTGAAAAAAATGGAATAATTGGAACTTACCAATGTGTTGAGTGTCTAAAATTACATTTTGCGTTATGGACGTTTTATTTATATCAAAGTCAAATTGATTAATTAAATTAAATAATCTTCACTGAACGTATCAACGGACATCCAGTGTTTAGACGCCCACGTGCTACTGCAAGAATTGTTGCAATTACGTTATGAATGAAAACACCAATCATAGTCCATATTAATAGATGTTAAAGTAGATGAGGTAGTAAATAAATGAAAATGTCTAAATAACTGTAAATATCGGATGTTCATTGAAATTTACGGTTAAAGTTGGCGTTCAAGAGTCGATTGTGAACGCACTACGGATTACGGATCACGGATCAGCTGTTTAAATCTTACGTTTTTACACACGTAAGAAATAAAAAAAATTGCAACGGGAAGGGGATCAGAAAAAATCCCAGCAGGTCAAGCCAGGTCAGGTCAGATCAAGTTTGCCATTTTCAAAATGGTTGCCAATGCAGACGGGCTTTTAGATTTAGTTACAAAAAATAACTAAATATCAATTTTGACAGAGTGAGGTTATGTTCTAAAAGAAATGACAAGCACAGTACATATACGCTTGCCCTCCTCTCGTTCAGTAAAAAAGACTGCGGCTCCCGAAAAGCGAATAAAGAGGAAAAGAAAAATGTTCTTGACCTTGACGTTTTTTTGACAATTGACATGTAAACCAAAAAACTCTAAAATTACCATAAATGGCCGTACCGTCAACTTAAATTTGAATTTTCAGGGCCAACTGCGTCGACCACCATTTTGAAATATAATATAGAGAGTAATATAAGTAATACACGGTGTCTCAGCTAAGACTTTCGAGCCTTATATCTCGGTTATTTGCCAAAGGATTTTTATGAAATTTAAAATACAGATATTTTAGACCGTGAAGGTTCAATTAGTAATAATAAAATTACCTCAAGTTAATAAATATAATTTTTTAACAGATGTTTCCTTTATCGAAAATTAGGGCGATTATTATTAGATTGTTAAAAAATAGGGGTCTACACAAACAATTAAGTAAATCACTTGTCTGATTAGATTTTGTCGTTAAAAATTTAATGTAATATTTGAAGGTATTTGAGCAGTTACCTTTTGAAACAATTGATGATTAATTGCCAAGCAACATTTTGTACACAGTCTGTCAATATTGGGCGCGCTTTATTAGAAACGTCAAATTGTGAAAATGTATTGAAAATACTCTAAAAATAGACTACAGCGGCAGAAATTTCAATATCGTTGAAAAAGGAAAAAAAAATTGCCTATGGAGAGTGTCGTAAGAACTTCAATGACACAGTTCGTTTTCTCGTGGAACACTATCCAAATGTAGGCTTTACAAAATGTAAGGTTAAGAGAGTCGTCAATTTATTTGGACGACGCAGGAAGCGTACGTGAACTAAATTACCTTGCTAAAATATCCCGATCGTGTTTTAGTCCTTTATGGAAGAATTAAAGCACCCAGTATAATAAATTACGTCCAAATGTTGTCTTTAACTTCGTAAGTGTTTGTAAGGTTAGCAAGATAAACGTCAAATATGTCACCTGCATTTGTGCGAAAAGGAATGACCAAAATTCTGCAAAATTACGCGTTTGTTTCATACGCGTCTACGTTTTTGCATTTGCAGCCACGTTTAACACAGTTTTTGGTTTTTTCTTGCAAACCAGACGTCTTTCAAGGACGAGTTTTTCCCTGCAGCATTTTTTATTGACGATCAATTTTTTATATAAATCTTAATTGATTCAACATTTTAAAAAGGCATGTAAAAATTACGTTTTTAAGACTTAGGTGATTGGATTAATGGGATTTTATTCTTCACCGTCTAAAATATCTGCATTTTAAATTTCACAAAAATCCGCTGGAAAATAACCGAGTTATTAGGCTCGAAAGTCTTAGCTGAGACACCTGTATTTGAATTTCTCAAAAACGTGCACTTATTGATACACTTAATTAGGTTTACAAAACGATTTTGTTTGAACGCCATTGTGTTTATTGACATCATTTTGAATAATTTTACAACAAAGCCTCGCCTATCCGTGCTAATGATTGGTCGAACCGGTACCAGAAAAAAGCAACGTTTCTTTGGGCAAATATTACGATATCAGGTGCATCTCATACATTTGCGACATATTGCAAGTAAAGATAGAATTTAAATGATTGGAAATCCCCAAAATAAAAAAAATAAAAAATTGTGTGTGCATTATTCACATTTTTGTCGCAAAATATATAATAATACATTTATTTATTTGCAATTTATATATTTTCTACTAACTGCTTATCATTACGTTATTGCAACATTATCATATTCCGCATTAAAAAAAATCACTTGTACGGGGTGATCAAGAAGGACTGTTTAAGTTGGTAACACTGGATCGTATTTTAAATCGTATAACAGGAGTAACTTTCGGTTGTTGGTGGCTTGTCGTTGTTAATGATATACCTATATCAGATATTTGTCAAATAAACCAACAAAACATATCCAGTTGCAGTGTTATAAATAATCGAATTAAAAAAAATTCTTAATTGTACTGCCAACTTAAACAGTCCTTCTTGATCACCCGGTACTTTTCCCAAACCAAAAATGAATTAGTATAATTTTTGTCGATGAAACATTCATAGCGGATGAAAAATTATTAATAATTACAACTAAGGTTTATCATGATTTAAAATATTAATTTCATTGTTCAATTAATGTGGTGTTACTTTTGACTTTGTTAATTTATTAATTGACATCTTGAAATAATTTTGTTCATAAGTTAGGCAACCAAAAATTCAAAAGTGTGTAGCTAAAGCATACTTTCCAAATAAAATTGGCGGTGGGATTCACCAAAAATATTAGCTCACCCCTTAACCGTCGTTCCTCCCTCGCAATAACCCGTCAATCTCCCAGCTCATTTAATTGCCGGTTAGATAATGTCGCCTTTGGCATCTGTTTAGCTCACCATCTTCATAAATATAAACCAGAGTCACGTGAACGTTTCCCCGACTTCTCAGACCACCCCCCCCGTCACCTTTCCATTACAAGATATTAACGCACCCCTCTCTAATTCATTTAACGCTTCAATCTCGGTTTTATTCTGAAATAATTTCCTCCAAGTGGAGCCGACGCCTCCGCCAACTCATCCCAGACACTCACCTCCACGTCAGATTCGTGTACGGCCACTTCTGGCCGTGCAAAGTGAACCTTTTCCTCCTCCCAGACGTCTGAATGTTCTTGTCCGGAAGGCCACAACGTGGGGTCCTGAGCAGCTTGAGGGTCCGCTGATCGAGGCGCCCCGTCACGGGGATCCCAGCGAACTCCTGCATTTCTTTGATTGCGTTTCGTACAGATTCCTCCGTGCGCAGCGCGAACGCGCCATCTGCCGTCTTTTCCATGTACCCGAACTGCGTTAGGTAGCGTTGCTGAAAGAAAACCACACATTAGCTCCAGACAATTTTCAAATTTTGCAATAATTAATTGTTTAAGAGTCGACACTTAACCACGCTTTACATAAATCATGAAAGAGGCGTTCTGTCAGCTAATTATGACGAAAAGAATCAAGGAAATGAGTGTTGGTGGAACACAATTGTTGCTTGTTTTGGTCAAGAATTTTTACCTTTTCAGCAAGACCTAAATGAACCAGTGTTTTGAAATATTGTTTGTTTTGGTCGCGGTGTCGAGAACAGCGAGTTGGTTTTGGTGTGAATGAATATAAGAGTGAGTCACAGTTTGTTTAAAAAAATTGATGAATGAATGCATGCATGTTGAGGCAATTCCGTTTGTGGCTGGCTGGAGAGAAGGAAAAGCTCGACGAAAAATTTTAGATCTACAAGCTGGGTGGTCACGCTATTTTAGAAGGTTTGGATTAGAGTTGCATTACAAAAAACCAGTGAAATCTGTAAGTTGTGCGTGTTTGAGACAGATGCTTTGAATAAATGTCAGTTTCCGTTATTAAAAGATTGCTGTACAAAATAGATGACGTAATGGTGATATAATGAAATAATATATGCACAGTTGTATACTACAGATGCTTTGATGATAACGAAGAAAGGAGTACACAACCTGTATAATAAACTAAAGACAGCGTAGGTTTAAACCCCACACGTGACACCAAATCTAATGTAATTATCCATATAACACGCTCTGTTTATTGTCGAGTAAAGTACGGAGTTTTTGACAAATCAACCGACAAGACTTGCTTCATTCTGAGATGTTGACATCCGGCCGACAAAAAATAATTCATATTTGACCAAATTAAAAAATTGTTGCACGGGGGCAAAGACCTGAAACTGATGAAAAATAGAATTTTTTGCACGACTACTTTTTTTTTAAGTCAAGCCAGACACTGCGCCTAACTTCACTGGACTCGAATGATGACAGCGCGTTATTGTTATTGTTAAAAATATTCTATGGGGCGACTCTCAACTATAGAATGTGCGGAAAAAGAAATAAAATGACAGCAAACAAATGTTGGGCATTAAAAATAAAGTGGCAGTAGTGCAAAATAAATGAGAATGTAAATAGTGATGTCAAAGGAATTTGCATTGCTTGATAGAAATATCAGTAGGATAAATGAAATCCGGCCTCGATGCCGTGCCCCCTGTTTACATAAAAGAGACAAGTTGAGTTTATTTCCTTGAATAACAAAGATCAATGAGTCGAAAACCGTGATTTTTTTTTCAAAATATGGTAAGACCTTGAAACATAGATTATGAATCAACAGAAAGTTATGGAACTCTAACAATGCGTTGTAAAATGTTTGAACGTTTTTAACTGTGCAAGATAAAATAGTAATTGTAAAGGTTATATTAGATTTCAAAATGGTTGTCGACACAGTTGGCCTTGAAAATTTTAATTTACGTTGCCAGTACGGTCATTTATAGTAATTTTAGAGTTCTTTGGTTTACATTTCAATTGTTAAAAAAAACCTCAAGATCAAGAACATTTTAACAAATGCCTTGTGATTTCCATTTTTAAGACATTCCTTAACTTAATAAGTAACGCTTTCCACGGGCTTCGCCGTTGATCAAAACCATATCGGTTTTGTTCAGGTTGGTGAAAGCTAAATTGAGGTTAAGATTGCTGTTCTTGTCAAAGTGACTTAATTTTGAATTAAATGACAACAAAAAAGCCTACTGTGATTTTTTATACCCATTTTTTTCATAAAATCGAATGACCCCCAAACTTTTTTTGAAAACATTTTAGCCCGTTTTTCTCGAAAAATATCTACATTTTTATAAGGCATTCTTGGCTCAATCGTTACGTATTGTGGAGTTCTACCACTGGTTAAAATATCTGCACAACTTTCAAAGTCACCCTGTACATACTGCAGAAAATGAAATATTTGAAATACGTATTTATAAAGCACCTTGTGTAATTCACGTTTTAGAACAGTTATGTAATATCATTTTTTATGTTTACTAAAGCATGGAATAAGTGTGAATTATTATTCCCGTGGGCTTGCACGAACGTTTTATTGTAAATAAAATATTTCCAGGACACGCGTTTTTAACTTTCATCGAAACACGTTCACTTCACACAAAATGACATTTTTATCAAAAACATTTATAAGCAACAAGCGTTGTGCTTTGTACTAATGATAATGTTCCGAAACAAATTCTACAGAATTTTGAAAAGTAAAATAAATAATGCAGTGCCACAGCTCTTAGCAACTGTATTTTTATGAAGAGGTCATCAGTCCATGTAGTGGTAATTCGTATTCATACAAAAAAAAACTATAAAATGAAATCTTGAAACTCTTTGGAATGTTATTCAGTACAGTATGGGACCAAGAAAAGAAATAAATTAGTTTTGTACCGTCTACTTGTCCTCTTTGTACAGTTGGTTGCAAAAAAAACGGGAAACGAAAATTTTCCTAATGTAAATTTGGTTTTGTTGATTTGTCAATTAATTGTCTACTTGACAATACCTATCAAGTAATTTAAAAAAATGTCATTGAATTTTGACGTTAATTCTAACCTATCTCTCATGAGGTTTCACACTAGGGAAAATTGCAAAAATGTGTCAATTTTATTCAGACAGTTCCCGTTTTTTTTGCAACCAACTGTACTTTCGCGTCTTTTTTATCAAAAACTATTAAAATACCTGATTTTTCCACGATTTTAGTGTGAAATAGTATATTTCAAACCAAGGTAAGAAAGTGGTTTCTTGCAGACCGCAGGCAAAGATTATAAACCGAGTCGTAGACGAGGTTTGTAAGTGCCTAAGGTCTGCAAGGACACTTTCTTAACAAGGTTTGAATACAATTTTTTTCCCTACCGGCACAACTTTGTTGAAAAAAGTCAAAAAAGATGGTTATATTTGTGATTAAAACGAAAATTTTGAGAATTGAATAGTAGGCTGTGTTATTTGTTTAATTAACTTGTCATCGCATTTGAAGATTTGAGGTTTGTTCGAAAATTTGATATAAACAGGGTAAAGTAATCTACCTACCTAGCTTATCTGTTTATTTTCCAGATTATATGATTGACCTACCAACTTACTTCATTGAATTGGCTTTCATTTATCAATAACTTATTTCACTTTTGACACTTTTGACATTTGTATTTTGGTACAGTTTTACCATAAACATTTCATGATTCACTTTCTTACCTTAGCGAGAAAGTTGAATTTTCTCACCTCAAATGAGGTATCCACAGCCTACATTTCTAACCGGTAGGGAGAAAAATATTTACCTTCATTATTTACATAAATCAGGCTGTATAAAGGAGGACTATCGCCATAAATTTCTAGGATGATATAAATATCCAGTTTTTATTTTCTGCTTGTGGACCAAATTCCAGTTTATGATTCGCCTCCGTCACTAAAATCACATTTTGTGCATCGCAAACTGTTAAAAATAGGCGCGTGACTAACATTTTTTATTCCAATTTATTCGGCAGCCTTTAATGAAAGAAAAGACGTTCCTCAAACTTGGTTCCGAAATAGATCAACGAAAACAATGAACTTAACGAGCCCAATTATGACCTTGCGCAGCGGCAAGGTCACCGTTTGCAGAATTCCCTGACAGGCTGGCTTCTCGGTAAGTACCGAAATAATCTGACCATTTCCTAGTGCGGTCAGAAAATTTAGGAGTACCGATAAGAGTGGTGTGCATCACGAATGCATCCGAATTTATTGTGACCAGATTTGGAGGTTCTTCTGCGAAAAGCGCGGCCACTGACGCCGCTTTCGTAAAAATGCACTGCTCACGCGTTCTGTTTATTTTCTTTGGTTAATCCCATCGCGAGAAGAAGCTTCACTGTTCTGTTCGTTTCTATTTCAGTACGCATTATGTAAATCTTCCATTGAAACGGCTTATTATTTCTAACAATGCTCTGCCAGGGGTCCACATTACCATAAAACATTCATAAACAAATTATACATGCGTGGAAAAGGCTTCTTAAACGTTAACTTTCTTTCAGGGTTTATCTCCGAAGCCAATCAATTTCGGAGAGGTCCCCTTGGCCATGATAAATCTCGACGGGCAAGACAGTTGGACGATAACAAGACGCGTGTTTGTTCAGGACGTTATCTTAAGGTAGTCTTGACATGTTTCCACTAACCCATAAAAATGCACTTTATCTGTCTTGTTTTGTTTCGTTCTCGATTTGACCACGTTACGGATTTCTAATCGTCAACAGGAAACGCATCATCATCGACCTGCGATGGCTTCGGAGCCGAAGAGATTATGACATAACATCGGCGCGTTGAAACTTTGAACCGTCAAATCGCTGATACAAAGACCAAGGAAAGAAACAATACGTGATCGTTAATGGCCACAACGTGAATCATCCCAATTGTGGACAATTAAGGGGCGATAAGATGACGACAAAGGAGCTGGTCTTTTGTCGAGAGCAGCGACGCGGAGCACCGGCGAGTTTGATTTTTCCTCCCCAACGGAATAGACAACCCCAAGTCTATATTTATTTATGGAAGCGACGAAGACACGCCAGTTGAGAAGATTCGATGCATTATTCGTATTAAGAGCAACAGCCAGACTAAACACATGTTCCGAGTGACACAGAAGACATGCTGAAAAAACCATCTCAAAAACCTAATCAGTTCATCTATCATAACCGAATCATTTTATTACTCGCTGCTTGATGATAACTGATGTAATAAATAAAATTGTGAGGGAAGTTGACGCTTTCCCGTCGAGACCTTTGAAATTATTCAAATTCGATGAGGAATTGCGTCGAGGAAGTGCTGGAGTGGCGATATTTTTGTGCCAACTAGTCACATCAAAGGTGCACGAGATCATGCCCTAAATGTGACATTTTCCAAGACAAATTAAATTTTGTCGGGGCACAAACATCAAGTGGAAAGACTAACTTCGTTTAGCAGATGTTTCGATCACGGGTGCAACGTGTTCAGACAAGTGCAAATTTAAAGAGGCACAAATGTTTTAAGAAAAATAGACATATTAAATAAAGGTTATTTTATTTCCATGAGTGCTAAAACCTAGAAAACATTGACCAAAAGAAAGTCATGAACTGTCACCCTCTACCTTATCAAATATTTGAATATTTTTTAATTGGGAATTCCTTTCGAAAATCAGTGCACAAGCATTTCATTAACGCACAAAAGTTGTCCATCATTTTGCATTGCTGTGATAGACGTGCTTAACATCATTCGTGAAATCGTGACAGATTTGTACGTTTTTTGACAGACGCGGAGACACGTGACAACACTTAGTTACGCGATAAAAAGTAGAGCGGCGGTTAAAAATTCATCACATCGTTCGTCTCAGAAGAAGTAACAATTTCAACAACAGTTTACAACAATTAAAAACGCTTGTACAGAAAATCAGTTCAGATAGACAGCTGTCAGTTCAACAAGTAAACATCGTGAGCGTAGGATTACAAGTGCGGAAAGTTCTGCAGGGTTGTGATGTTTCCACCCATAGAATCACGTCACGTAGCAAAAAGTAACTAAAAGTACTAAAATCACTGAATTGCATTTAAAACAAGGATGCATTATCATGTTGGTACTCGCAAAATATTTTGACGCGCTTGTGTTGCTACACTGGACATGCGTTGTTATGACAACTGGATGCGTTTCAAGGTTTACTTGACAGGTCTTTGATTTTTTTTTATTAAATGTGTTTTGTGTTGAATAAAAAAAAGTCTAAAGTACGTCATAACAATGAGATGCACAACCATTCCCAGATATAAATTGCAATTAAATAAAAATTTTGTAAAATAATATTGTTTTTGCAAACGAGTTCTAAACTTTATGCACGTTGGATTTTCCTACTCAAGGTCAAATTCTTAAATTTTTTGACTTCAATTATATTTTAGCTGTGTATGTCGCCAATACGGACTGATAAAGTAATCATGTCATGCGTTAACTGTAGAGGTTATGTTATTCGCTATCAACAAGTTAACTTGATAAGCACTTTTCAGTTCTTGACTACATTTAATTGACACGATAATGTGAAAATTGCTAGGAGAGGAGGCGCAGGCGCGCAGGTTTGTAATATGACAAGAATTTGACAGGGAAAATCCAATGTCAATGAACTTTATAATCTGTTGTTTTTTTTTTTATCAAGGAACCACCAACACCGCAATTTACACCCAAAATAGAGCTGGCAACATTGTACATTTTTGACCTAGGGTGATAAATCTCGTATTATAAAAATTGAGGTTATGTTGAGATATTAGTAGTCTTCATTTGAGAGTTTAATAAATGATTCACTTTGCGAGGCCTTTTTAATACCTTCAAATTTTAAATGCGAGAATACTTTCAATTACACTAAAAATGCCAGGCTTTGGCCGGTGTGGCCAGTAGATATCATTAAATTCCCTAAATTTAGTAAAATTTTATTATTGCAAACAACAATGCAATTAAGAGCATTTTATTATGCAGCTGTTTGCAATACTGCAACCGGATACGTCTTTTGACAGATATTTGACGTGAAATCAACAGCGACAAAATTGTAGGTTATGTATGTATAAAAATCAACGGTACAAAGAAACAATTTGAACTGTCAACTGTCAGTGTGAAGTCGTCAAATACCGGAAGTTACTCCAGTTATACCATTTAAAAGTAAAAATCAGTACTGCCAACTCAAACGGTCCTTTTTGATCACGCTGTAGCTCCACCGTCTTTCTTATTCTTTAAAAAGAAGATATACTGCGCACTGCGGTTTAATATGTACTGTCGCGAGCAAAAAAAACTGGTCGTCAAAATCATACTTTGACGCAATGGAAAATGCTCCACTGTAAAACTGTCGTAAATATCATAACCTATAATCACGTAGTATTTCACTAATTGTCATTTTTGTTTCATTTTTTTTGACACTTTGTTGACATGGGCATAATCAGACAGGGATTTTTTTTTAATTTGTGACAATCTAACCAAATTTTGAAGTGACATTGACGACCAGAATTTTTTGCTCGCGACTGTACATACGGTTGGCTTCAAAAAAAACGGGAACTGTCAGAAAAAGTTCTGTCAGATTTTATTAAATTTTTATAGTTTGAAACGGTGTTTTAGGTTAAAAAGCTACACTTATGTGTCAGAAATGTCAGTTATGCAAATACAAATACTACTGTCAAACAGACACAAATTGACATAAATTGATAAAATTAAATTTCCAATTCACATTAGGTCAAATTTCCCGTTTTTTTTGAAGCCAACTGTACATGATAATGGTGATAAATATTAAATGAACTAATCAATACCGAAACTATTTCAGTTCAAAGTCATTATGATTGTTTCGTTTTAGATTAAATGTTGTTGTTTCGTTGTTTCAAAGTACCGCAGAAAAAGTAAACTCATTTTATAAGCAACAGTCAATTTAAATTTTCGCGCCAAATAAAAATGTATTCTCAACAATTCCAAACAATTGACATGACGTTCTTAGTACTTTTCACTTCGTTATGTTTTGCAACTAGACTTTAAAAACGTCAAACCTATCAGCGAACACAGTTTAATTGTTTATTTTTGTAAAATACAAATCTCTTCAGTTTTATTCAATTAACTTAAAAAATAAAACATTTTCGCAAAATTGAATAACTAAAATCTTCGCTCGCTTTTGAGTTAAAAATAAGTTTTATATTATCACGTTGCCTTTGATAATGGAGGTACGTGTACAAATTACAATGGAACTTATCACTTGTCGATAAAACGTATTCGAACTATAATTAGAAACATTTTATTGATGACATTCCCAAGTTGTTTATCGACGACACTTGTTGGAGCACGAGAAAGAAAATAGCTCGAAACTAAATCCATTTAAAATAATATTGATATCAATGAATCAACAAAAAGGTGTGAATTGTACAAAACCCAAGTGGTGAGTCTTGTTTAAAATGATTAAGAGGAATTACAAAATTTAATCAGAAACTTGCGCTTGATATTATACAATAGATTAGCGTCACTTCCTGACAGAGGAAGTTCCGCTTACTTAAGATTTTAAGAAACTCAAAAACCCTACTAAATAGATCAAATTATTTTCAAGAATCGTGAGACATTTTTTTTCCTGTTTACAAATCACCGTAGCTGAAACAGAATTTTGCAACAATTATCTCTAGTTGTTAATTGCGCCAATTCGAAACCACTCCGAGTGGCGATAAAAATAAAATTTCCGCTGGCTTATTTGATCGATTGGGGCGGAATTTAATGCCTCTGCATGACGACCGAATCCTCACGAGTAATGACATGCTTTCAAGAGCTTCCGGCTTTTGAGCACGAGGCAACCACCCCCGACTTCCCTAATCTCGTTAAACAAAACGCACGTCCGTGAAGTAAAAGAAAAATCCGATCGATTTACTACCGCCTCCGCACACACTCTCTGATGTCTTAATTATTTATGTCGATAAGAGTAATTGACTGCGGTGATAATTATGGAAAACATGAAGTTATGCTTGGTATTGTTAATGCAACGCATTTATAAGGCTTATTTATGATAATTTTATATGTCTTGGCGCCGCTCGTATCGATTCCTCCGAGGGACACCCGACCGCTCCGGCATCCGGAAAAACAATTTCCCTCTTTCTCCTTCGATTTTTCCAGTTTATTCAACATTATTGTGATTGTTTCCGTCAACAGACACACACATGTTCCCCTACTCAAACAAATCGTTTCGGTCGAGGTTGATGTACTTAGAACGTAACGCGTCGTTTATAAACTCAAAAAACATAAACAGCTCAAACTGAGACGAGTCCGTAAATTTCGAAAGAAAAATCCGAGTCGGGTGATTAATACGGCTTTTGTGGGCGCTATCGCATTTCGAGAGATGTCAGGCCGGTGCGACGACGTGGCTAATTGAGAGCGACGTCGACCAGACGGCCAAATTTAAAAGTGCAACCACGAATTCAAACAGCTGGCACCGTCCTTGTTAGAGCGAATTTTTCTAGGGTTGCGTAAAGTTTGAGTCAGCTAGCGCCAACAGGATCTGGAAACCTT
The DNA here is from genome assembly GCF_963966145.1 of Tenebrio molitor. Taxonomy (NCBI): domain Eukaryota; kingdom Metazoa; phylum Arthropoda; class Insecta; order Coleoptera; family Tenebrionidae; genus Tenebrio; species Tenebrio molitor. The sequence continues at coordinate 4,930,319 of NC_091054.1, read as the reverse complement.
TCGTTTGCGGTTTGTGTTTGTTGACACGGTATTTTTCCCGTAGTCGGTGATACAGCGAGGCAATTAAACGGGGTGAATCACCCTGGCAATTATTATTTTCGTCTGGCCACGGTTATTTCGGTGCCGTCCAGACGGTGCTCTTCTGGACCGATCATGGGAACGATTCTCGATCACAACGGATCTGTTTATGTGCGCTCGAATTGAATATGTAAATGGTATAAATTGGATGTTGTTTGGTCGACGACGATGACGGTGACTCTTCTTTATCTACCACTTCAATTATGTTGCATATGCATCCAATCGTGATCAACATTCGGTTCATTCATTAGATGAGACCGGGGCGACTGATACAAATGAGGCTACTTGAGAGATGGTGATTGTGCCATTACCTCCAATAAAGCAGGGACTTGTCTTGGGCTGTGTGGCCTCGGATAAAGTGGAAAAAACGGAGTGATCTTGGAAATTTGCAGGTTTTACTGAAGACAACGCGGTGCAACATTTTCTTCGTCTCATCAGCTTTGTACCAGGATTCTAAGAAGGTCAAAGTTCAAAACTTCAATGCTAGTTTTTCCAAGTTCATCATACCTACTGTAAAATATACTGAGTCGTTTCTGTTCGTTGAAATTAATTAACATCTAAAAAACATTTTTTTACAAAAAAAAAAAATCCGTGATGATTCGTTCCGGTTAGAAGATTTTCTTCATCTAACGAACGAATTTTTTTTCTGTTTGATACCTCTAATCGTTTAAAATTACTTATGTAATTTGTATTTTTTTAAATTTTCTTTGTGATGGTTTTTCCAAATTTTCCTTCATGGTGATTCCTTAAGATAACAAAGTTTTCGTCATCTACTTTGTTAATAAATTCTAACAAAGTAATCAAATGACATGATCTGTTTTAAATTTCGATTATAATTTTTCAAAGTTCATCATACTGTAAAAAATTCTTCTTTTCTTCCTTCTTCATCTAGATCTATATTTGATACGTAAACTAAGTCGTTTTTGTTCATTTGAAATTAATTAATTTATAAAAACATGTTCATCAAAATTTTCTGCGTAATGGGGTCCTTGAGATTTTTTTCATCCAACGAATATTGTACTCTAATTGTAACAAATTGTAAGAGAGTTAGGGTCTGTTTTTTATACATCAAAAGAAGCGCCTTGAAGAGAGGAATCCAACTGTGTAAAATTCAATAGAATACGATGTTAATAAGAATAAGAGAGCAATGAGCAATCTAATCTGCAAATTTGAGCAAAAAAATAATTGTTTCTTTTAAGTTTTCTTAATTTTTCTCCAAAACTAAGAGAGTTAGGGTCTGACTTTTAGAAATCAAAAGAAACGTCTTGAATAGAGGAATACAACTTTGTAAAATTTAATAGAATACGATAGCTAATAAGAGACCAATGGTCCATCTAATCTGCAAATTTGAACAAAAAAATAATCGTTTCTTTTAAGTTTTCTTAATTTTTCTCGAAAACTAAGAGAGTTAGCGTCTGACTTTATACGTCAAAAGAAGCGTTTTGAAGAGAGGAATCCAACTGTGGAAAATTCAGTAGAATACGATAGCTAATAAGGGAGCAAGGGTCAATCTAATCTGAAAATTTGGGCAAGAAAATAATTGTTTCTTTTAAGTTTTCTTAATTTTTCTCCAAAACTAAGAGAGTTAGGGAGTCTGACTTTTATACATCAAAAGAAGCGTCTTGAATAGAGGAATCGAACTGTGTAAAATTCAATAGAATGCAATAGCTAATAAGAGACCAATGGTCAATCTAATCTGCAAATTTGAACAAAAAAAAAATCGTTTCTTTTGAGTTTTCTTCATTTTTCTCGAAAACTAAGAGAATTAGCGTCTGATTTTATACACCAAAAGAAGCATCTTGAAGAGAGAAATCCAACTGTGTAAAATTCAGTAGAATACGATAGCTAATAAGGGAGCAAAGGTCAATCTAATCTGCAAATTTGAGCAAAAGAATAATTGTTTCTTTTAAGTTTTCTTAATTTTTCTCCAAAACTAAGACAGCTGGGGTCTGAGTTTTATACATCAAAAGAAGCGTCTTGAAGAGAGGAATCCAACTGTGGAAAATTCAGTAGAATACGATAGCTAATAAGGGAGCAAGCGTCAATCTAATCTGAAAATTTGAGCAAGAAAATAATTGTTTCTTTTAAGTTTTCTTAATTTTCCTCCAAAACTAAGAGAGTTAGGGGTCTGACTTTTATACATCAAAAGAAGCGTCTTGAATAGAGGAATCGAACTTTGTAAAATTCAATAGAATGCAATAGCTAATAAGAGACCAATGGTCAATCTAATCTGCAAATTTGAACAAAAAAAAAATCGTTTCTTTTGAGTTTTCTTCATTTTTCTCGAAAACTAAGAGAGTTAGCGTCTGACTTTATACATCAGAAGAAGCATCTTGAAGAGAGAAATCCAACTGCGTAAAATTCAGTAGAATACGATAGCTAATAAGGGAGCAATCTAATCTGCAAATTTGAACAAAAAAAAAATCCTTTCCTTTAAGTTTTCTTCATTTTTCTCGAAAACTAAACGAGTTAGGGGGTGTGACTTTTATACATCAAAAGAAGCGTCTTGAAGAGAGGAATCCAACTGTGTAAAATTCAATACAATACGATAGCTAATAAGGGAGCAATGGCAAATCTAATCTGCAAATTTGAACAAAAAAATAATCGTTTCTTTTAAGTTTTCTTCATTTTTCTCGAAAACTAAGAGAGTTAGCGTCTGACTTTATACATCAAAAGAAGCATCTTGAAGAGAGGAATCCAACTGTGTAAAATTCAGTAGAATACGATAGCTAATAAGGGAGCAACGGCAAATCTAATCTGCAAATTTGAGCAAAAAAATAATCGTTTCTTTTAAGTTTTCTTCATTTTTCTCGAAAACTAAGAGAGTTAGCGTCTGACTTTATACATCAAAAGAAGCATCTTAAAGAGAGGAATCCAACTGTGTAAAATTCAGTGGAATACGATAGCTAATAAGGGAGGAATGGTCAATGTAATCTGCAAATTTGAGCAAAAAAAATAATCCTTTCTTTTAAGTTTTCTTCATTTTTCTCGAAAACTAAGAGAGTTAGCGTCTGACTTTATACATCAAAAGAAGCATCTTGAAGAGAGGAATCCAGCAGTGTAACATTCAGTAGAATACCGTAGCTAATAAGGGAGCAATGGTCAATCTAACCTGCAAATTTGGGCAAAAAAATAATCGTTTCTTTCAAGTTTTCTTAATTTCTCTCGAACACTAAGAGAGTTGTGGTCTGACTTTTATACATCAAAAGAAGCGTCTTGAAGAGAGGAATCCAACTGTGAAAATTCAGTAGAATACGATAACTAATAAGGCAACAATAGTCAATCTAATCTGAAAATTTGAGCAAAAAAATAATCGTTTCTTTTCAGTTTTCTTTATTTTTCTCAAAAACTAAGAGAGTTAGGGTCTGACTTTTATACATCAAAAGAAGAGTCTTGAAGAGAGGAATCGAACTGCGTAAAATTCAGTAGAATACGATAGCTAATAAGGGAGCAATGGTCAATCTAATCTGCAAATTTGAACAAAAAAATAATAGTTTTTTTAAGTTTTCTTCATTTTTCTCGAAAACTAAGAGAGTTAGCGTCTGACTTTATACATCACAAGAAGCATTTTGAAGGGAGGAATCCAACTGTGTAAAATTCAGTAGAATACGATAGCTAATAAAGGAGCAACAAATGACAGTTTTTTTATTCGTAATTAATTTTTCCAACGTCATCATTCTTCTTTTCTTCCCTTTCTGTTCGTTTCAAATGAATTAGCTTGTAAAAACATTTTTTTTACAATTTTCAGTGAGCAATGACCATTGAAATTCAATGATCATGAAAAAAAAACAGTTTTCGATAATTTTCCGTGATTTCGGAGTTTCTTTTTTCTTCATTTGAAATAAATTTCTATTAATATGTAAAAACATCTTTTTCCAAAATTTTCGATGTGAGTTCCTTAACGTTAGGTATCTTCATCTAACGAACTTAAGCAAATGATAACATTTTTGGTAGAAAATGCCAAGATTTTAAAATAATTTCAAGTGCATCATCATAACATACAAAAATCTTTTTCCTTCCATTTTCGTCCATTTCGGAGCGACTTTTGTTCATTTGAAATCGATTAAATTTAAATTTGTTTCTTCAATTTCTCTTTCGCTCATTCCTAACATTCTCGACATTTATTTAACAGATTTTCTGAAATTTTCTGCATTGTTGGAAAACGTTGCAGATGTCCAAACGCGACACTTAACAAGAGAATTCCATTGAAGTGTTATCATCGCTATTACACCACATATCACGCAGCCGTTGCAGTGTTACAAAACGATTGCAGAAAATAAAATTTCTTCGCCCTTCGCAGCTGTTATCATCCAAAGCTCGAAGAAAAACGTCAGGAAATAATTTTATAGTTCGCAATTAGCATGTTCACATGATTAATGTTCGCTATTAATTTCATTTTTATCTGCAGTACTACTCATTACAACAAGTATAAATAGGCTAATAACAAGGTTATTTATTAATAAAACAAAGAGCAACGCTTCTCAGTATTGTCTTTGTCCTGTGAGATTTTCACAAATCATTTTGTCTTTGGTGTTTTCAACCGGACCCGAACCCACCATTTATTTTTGTGTAAGGTAAAGGCTTTCTCGGTAAGGATATGACATCAATCAAAACCGCAACCAGACAAAAAAGGAAGGAAATAATCCAACATACACGTTCTAGTCCGGATATTCACGTGATGAAAAAAACGGGAACCACCGGACGCATTTCGCATCCAAATGAACCCGAAAACAACGCACAATCAAAATGAATCACGTTTTTTGTACGTCGATGGTAACGGAACACTCTTCCAGGCCTGTACCATCGCGTGCGTGACTCACTTAAAAATTAATTGTTTAATTTATTTAACACCGACAAGACCAGTGGTAGGTTTGCATTTACAACGCAAGAGCTTTTTCCCCCCGAGACCATCATCATCACGTGCTCAAAAACAGGAATGATTGTCGGTTGAGATTGACGTTAAACGGTTGCCGTTTCTTTGACGGATGTGGAAGTCAACAACTCCTCCGAGACGTTTCCTGGCGCGATGGATCATAGTCGATGCGCCCCACGGCTGATATTAAACATGAAGAGCTTCTAATTTTGTCAAATCTGCGCACGTAAAATCGTTTATTGCAGAAATAAACTGACGGATGTGTTCGCGGGACATGTGCAAGGTTTATGCGAGTCGTGTTTACAAGATTTCGCTCATTCTGCAAAAGACAAAGGCGCAAACTGCTCAGCTGTCATTATTGACAGATACACAAAATGTCTCCGGATCAACCCAGTTATCATCTTCGGTGCATCAAGTTACGACATTGTTTACAAACTCGTCAATTAAAAAACCACAGGTCATCTGATAATTTGACCTTTACTAACATTACAAGGGGACCTTTGGACAATTCGGTCTGTACACCATAGTGAAGGAGTCTGGAAAGGAGACCACTCAAGAGGACGCATAAAAAAAACTATAATTATTATGTGCAAAAAGGTGGTAGCTACCATATCATACCTTTTGAGTAAAATAATGAAATGCGTATAAAAAACACGAAGAACTACGACCAAAACGACTGTCAACAGTTTTCTTTCATAACCCCACTTTTTTCTGACACTTGCAGACACACTGAAAACAAAAGTTGGCGACGTTGTCGGTTGTATTTTCGAGGTAGAATGCACTGTTGCTGGATTTTTGATTTTGAAACAGATTATACGTATATCTTTAGAAGGTAGCGCCATTCCATTCCACAATTTTTCGCCTCGAAATTTAAAAGAGATGGCATTATCGATAAATCCTGTAAGTGTGACAAAGATAGAATCTGTTTGACACGATACAAACACCCCTTAAAATTGTGTATACTTCTATCTTTGTCACACTCACAGGATTTATCGATAATGCCATCTCTTTTAATGTCGAGGCGAAAAATTGTGGAGCGGAATGACGCTACCTTAGACACATAGAAATCTTTATGCCCTCTAGTTCTACTTTGCAACGCTTTGTTGGCTCCAAAACCTTTCTGGGCTACTCTCAGAATTCTAAATTCTACAAGATATTGTTTGTTTGATTTTGGAATTGCTCCAGACGAAACAGAGTCGTCGGTTTGACCTTGTGGAGGTCTTAATCGACGGAGGACGATGTGTATCAGGAATTTTCGTCTACCGAAAGGTAGAAATTGTTGCCTATCCATTTTTACACTGAGCGTTTATTTATGGCGTCCAGAAATAAAAGTTTTGGAGTGCATTAATTTGATAGAGCAGTCTAAGAGTTTCTGAAAAAGTTATTTTTGATTTTCAAAGAAGGCGTCAGTTATATTTAACAATATTTAAAGTCGGGACCTGGTGACGGAGTGGCCTTGCAACGCAAACTGGTAGCCCTGGCATGTGATAAATGATTTTGGCAAATATTGACGGTGGTCTGGTCAAATAACGGTTGTTAATTGGAATGCACCACGGGCCAGGACATTCGCGAGACAAACAGTAGTGCAAAAGAACAACCTTGCAGATCGGCACCCACTTGTTGAAGGATCCAGTGCAGCGACCTAGTCTGGTTAATAATTTATCGATATCATGCATTTAACAAAGCAGACAACCAACAGACTCGTGTGTAGGATGGATTTTACTCTTTTAAAAGCAAAACATAATATAGCATTGTTGCATTTGCTAGATGTACAACGACCAAGCTCGGATGTTTATCACTTCTAGGCTGCGGAAAAAACGAGTTTTATTGGTGTTATTTTTCCAAGAGAATCTCTTGCACCTGGACTGGATCAAAAAGACAAATCTGACGTGTCTGGCGGGTCGACATTCGAAAAATGCTAGCACAGGTGACTGATTACGATTTATCTGGTTCACGTAAAGCAAACACTTGGTCTATTTCTGTAGTTCTTGTTTATGGTAAGGATGGCCGGGTTTGGCGAAAGCTCGCCTTCGCACCGGAAATGCTTCTCGGGCGCCACTCGACTTATCTGACATTCAGCCGAGATAGCACCTACGCAAAACTGTCAGATGCATCTGTTGCGGCCGCGGCGGGAAAATTGAAATTTTTGCGCGTCCTCTATTTTTAGAAGGGTGCACCGGTGTGACGTCACGTCGTCCATAAAAGCGAAAGCTGTACTGACGCGGCACATTCTTCAAATAAATCAATGTGCAACAATTATAAAACAGAAGCAGTAACCTCACGAATGTTCTCTTCATTATTTATAAACAGGCCGAGTGTTGGCCCCGTTCCAGGCCGGTTTCAGTATTTCGCACCGAGTCACAATGTAACGAAACTCCGATGGGAAAAATTGAGGTTATGTTTGTCTGCCCCTCCTCTCTAAATATGTGCTCAAACAAGAGATGATAACGTAATTGCATTGTTGATAGTGTCATGTGGTTATTCACCCTCATCCAGGGCCGCACGGGTACGTTCCATTCATCGTGACTTATTGAACGGTTCACAAACTCGTCAAGGTTATGTGGACACAAATTTGTCTTTATTTGAAAACACCCACCGACACGGAAAGTGCAAATTATTCTATTATTGTCCGCGTTTTCGTTGTCTCTCGTTTTTTGTTTAGACCAAACCAGTGTAAAACCTGACCAAGGTTAACAAACCAATGCTAATATGAGTTTTATAGACATAAACAACACTCCATTTACTTAAACATTCTGAAAATAAACGCATTTCTAACAGGAAATAACTGTTTTAATAGGCTCCAATCGATTGGAATAGAACGGGAGATAGTGAGCACCCTTGCGGCACACCTTTTTAATCCAACGAAGGACCAAGGACTCGACTGTCACAAATCGAGCTCGAGCCACAATTAATAGAGTTATCGCTCGACGTGTCCGGAGGTTATCAAAGTGATGGCTTTTGTTAAGTTCATTGTCGTACTGTTGCTCAAGACACGAAAAACTTGGAAGATCCTGGATTGGTCGTGCGTGCGAGTGTTGCCCTTTCGGAACGGATGGCAGGCCACACACAGTTCTTCAACACCGTCCTCCATATCCGAAGACATCTGTTGTCTTTGTCGGATGGCAGCAGGACTGCGAACGTGACGAAGATACTAAACCGACATCGCCTTGTTTACGTTGGTCGTCTTATCGTCGAGCTGACTGATTTCCTGCGATCATTTCGCTAGGTGGTATTTTTGCAAAATGTCAACGGTAGTTTTGGCATAAACATCCAGACAAAGCCGGCAGACGGAACGTTCCGCCTCTTGGGCGGCAGTGAATCATCGAAAAGCCAAAGGAAATGTCCAAACACCTGATGCATTCACATGGGATATTTGTGGTGCGATTCGAGCCCCGCGTTTCTCGGTAATCGATGGAAATACACAATTGGAAATCACGATCCGGCACTGAAAGTTTTTCAACACGTTTCTCGGAACGTGGAAAACGATAAAATCAGACGAAAATTAGAAATTCTGCGACGGAAATAGAACTTTTTGAGGGAAATTAATTGGGTGTGTTTTAGTGTTTGCCGGTTTACGGCGTCTGGAAATTCGTTGTTGTTGGATCGATTTTTGGATTATTACGAATTTTTTTCGATCATCTAGAATTAGAACTGCGAAATCGCAGTGGTCGAGTTTTTCTACAAGGCGCACAAATGTATTTTTTATTATTATTAGTTGGTGGTTAACGGTTGGGTTTAAATTTAGTTTATACTCTATAAAAATTACCAATAAAGATAACCGCTGTGAACATAAAACTTTTAATTAATGTTTTATTGAGTGATTTACACGACAGTGAAAGGAAAAAATTCACCAACGGGTTATTACAATTTTTCCCACAGAAACATGATGGCACCTTTTTTTAATTTACATTTACGTCTTTTTCCAAAAAACACAAATTTAATCAATAAAACGAAGTTTCGTCATCCACTGAGACCAGGTTAATTTATTTTAATTTATTGTATCTTATTTTACCTGATTTGTAAACAACTGTTGCACACATTCTCCTCAAAAAATCAATCGTTGCCGTTAAATGATTGTTGGCTGAATTTATTAATAAATCTAAAATGACGTTCGCATCATAACATTAATTAACTAACTGTCGCTGTAATCGAAACCCCGCTATGCCATTGAAGACCCTGTATATAAAAAAACTATTAATAATTTTAATGTTATCGGTTATCGGTGTTCCGTTATTTCCATCATACTATATAACTGGATCCGATAACGCAAGGCTCATTACAGTCAGTTTAAAGTAATTGCAATGCTTGAGAAATAATATCGGGTGTTCATTTAAATTTATTCTCAAAGTAGGCGTTGAAGGGTCGATTGTGAACGCACCTGCAGAGTAAAAACACAAACAACGCAAAAAGTGAGGTTATATTTAAACAGCTGATCCATGATCCGTTCACAATCGACTCTTCAACACCAACTTTGAGGAAAAATCTAATGAACACCCTATATAAGTTTATCATTGTGAAAATGCATATTTTTCGCATTTCTTTGAAAAAAATGTGTCCAATCAGATTCCTGTCCAGTTTGACAAAGACAATGACAGGTATGTATTTCACATCAAGTAATTTGCTTGTCGTTGGGTGAAATTGTGAATGTACGTTTTCTCAATTTGGTTGTAGATCGTAAAATTTTATGGTACTTTAACTTAAAGATCTTGCGGGGCGGGGCTTAGGTACGAGTATAAATCCTAATTTACCACTAGCAGGTAATATTTTAAGCAGGGTTGCATTTGAAAATTTTGCATATTTGCATTTTACGCCAAATGGCACGCGCTGCTTTGCAACCTTTTCAAACCCAACTACCCAACCATTGTGCCCGTTAATCGCTCATAACAATCGCAATAAAATTTTACGACCTACAACGAAATTGAGAAAACAGTATATACCACCGGTTAGCTGTTTAAATCTAACCTCACTTTTTGGGTTGTCTGTGTTTTTACGCTGCAGACGGACGAGTGGTGCGTTCACAATCGACTCTTCAACGCCAACTTTGAGGAGAAATTCAAATGAACACTCGATATTTACTTGAGTTTTGTATTGAGCAATTCAAGAAAATAGGTGTGGGCATAAAACGACATTTCAAAGTGGTTTTCGATTTTTGATAATTTTCTTCGTCGCAAAAACGTCCCACAAAAAAATACAAACCTTGAACTGAGTTATTTGAAGTGAGGCAACACCGCATTTTTCAAAAATTTGGTTTTTGAAGCATATCATGTGACATTAAAACCTCGAAAAAATTTGTAAAAGCAAAATTGATCACACCATTGTTCAAATTAAATAAGATAAATATCGGTACCATCTTTGATATTTTATCTTTTCTTTGTTCATTCAATTTCATTCTGTTTAAATTTTCTAATTAAATTACAGTGTTTTCCTTTTGGTTTTCCTCTTTTGTCAATTATATTTCACTATTTCTCAAAACTCTTTCATATTTACGTCATTTTGACATTTAAAAGAGGAAAACCAAAAGAAAAACAGTGTATTAACATAAATATGGCACCATCTTTGTTGTTTTTCTTTTCCTTATTCAGAAACTTTTTTCTGAACGGAAAACAAAAGGGAAACTTGGAATGATTTTTAACTGTTTTTAGCTTCTGTACTGCTTTTACCACAGTTTTTGCGGCCTGTAAAGCAAAAAAGGCGCATTTATGGTTTTATTTTTCTCTTTACTTTCACTCCTTATCTACTTTGATGTTCCATTATGCAGATTTTAAATATTTTTATTTGTTCGACAGTGTAAGAATTTGAGAATTTTCTCCTGTGTGAACGGATTTTGATAAATGTCACAACTTGTCAAAACGAAACGTCAAGCTAATTTTAAAGATTTTAACCGATTTGGAGCCTTTAAAGGGCTCGTCGGACAAAAAAAACTTTAGCGTTTTAAACTGGCCCACTCTTGCCATAAAGAGCCCAATTTACACAGGAACTCGTTAAATAATATACTATTAATAACTCACAAAAGCTCTATCGACTTTTTATCAACAAGGAAATTTTCTTACTTTTATTAATCCTCAAGCAGCACACAGAAAATTGAAAATTACAGATTTTTATCCAAATGCAGGACCTTCTAGCTACACTATATCGAAAGATACATTTACTGCCTATTTCCAGTTAATTTGAACACACATTAAGAAAAAACAAAGCATGACAAAATTACATCCTTGTATGTATTGTTGTTATTATATCGGTGTTGATTAAAATTTTTCTTCACAGTTGACGTTGAAGAGTCGATTGTGAACGCACCACGGATTGCAGATCACGTATCAGCTGTTTAAATCTAACCTCACTTTTTGCGTTGTTTGTGTTTTTACTCTGCCGACTGACGAGTGGTGCGTTCACAATCGACTCTTCAACGCCAACTTTGAGGAGAAATTTAAATGAACACCCCATACTACTTACGTTATCAGTAAGTTTTTCCTTTTACCATTTTAGCATAAATGCAGATAGTATGGTTTAGTCAGCAATTCTACAGGCCAGGTATGATAAATCATTGCGCCCACATTTTTATAATTTTTTCTATAAATATTTGCATATGAAAAATTATCCAACAGAATGATCTATTAGGAAACTATTAATACCGTGTTTACACAATAAATAACGTTGCATTTGAACGCGACGCACCAATCGCTCCAAAACAATTTTGTTAGTTTCTTCGCGAATTTAACCTAATGCAATTTTTTGTTAAGGAAACCTTGCGGTCACAGCACACTATCTAATCACCGGTATCACTCGAACAGATGCATTTTACGAAACCGTAACCCAGTTTAACTCGTCGAGCTGGTCTGCAAAATTTTTGCGGGAATAATCTCGTCGCCAGCAACGCCGCCGCGAGTCCGTCCCTGGCCCGGGACAGGGCGCCGCTCGGACGCGACTCAAAACGCTTCCAAATCCTGCACCACCCCCACAACCAACTTTCACCCCGACAGGTGTCGAATTGGCGGCACCGAATTCGCTTTCGCCGCCTCACGTGAACGTGTTTCGCGCGTCTTGCGTCACGATAACAATTATTTCGTTAACATTTAAGAGAAAAGTGCGCCGGCGGCGGCGGCGTTTTCGGAACGGTCGCGGTCGATTTGAGCGGGTGTGTGGGCCCCACGAGAAGGTTCATTTACTTAATTACCCTTATCGGAGCAGAACACACCCTCATTTACGTCTGGGTACGTTCCGGTATAACGGCAGCGAATTAAAAAACGTCACGTTTTTCCACCGAAATTAATTCATTTTCTCCGGGCTTTCCGAGAAGAGGTTTGATCGATCGGGCGCCGGTGGGGCTTAGTCACGGGTCTGAGGGCTCCCCTCGCAGGTAAGGGTCTTGCGAACTTACCACGGAATCGTCGACGATTTCCCTTTTACTAATCCTAATACTTTTGGAAAGTGTGTAACTGAAGATGCACAACACCAGAAAAAACACACTGTTGGTCCTCAGGGGCGAGAAGAAGAACATTCGGAAAACACCACCGCACCTCCACATCTTGGAAAATGTACAACTTTCATCAACCCGAGTACTACCGAAATGATCGAACTTGCACGCACGCTTCCTATATAAAACTCCACATTTCTCGGGTTTCGATGAATGAATTAGGAAATGGGGCAACCACAACAGCGGAAGGACTCGGGATACGCGCAAATCCGAATTTTCCAAGCCATATCCATGGCGCCGGTGCCGCCTCCCGAAAATCGAAAATTTTCAAGATATTCCCCTTTCTCGAAATGATTTTGTTTACAACGTCTCCGGGGATGTTGTTTTATTTCTGTCGGTACGGCGAAAATAGACCGCAGGGGACCCGGAGTGTTAAGCCAACCAACTCGTACAGTGGACTACACTAGAATGGGAGAGAGTTGTTTGGTGCTGAAACGCGTTTACAACTACTCCGCCGCCCGAACAGAAAAACACTCATTTTATTTTTTGTCGTCGACGACGACGACCCCGGAGTTAATAAACGAAGAATTTGCGAATTGAAATAATTGACGGCGTGACGAATAAACGCCGGATTATTCTATTAACAGAGAGCGAGGGCAAATCCTTGCGACAAAGAAAACGACAAAACAAAGACTCGCCGATTCTTCTTCTTCGATTGTCGCACTTCCGGGCGGTTTGCCGCTCGCCAACTACGAGTCCGGACGCGAATCCCACCCCGATAAAATATCGACACGGATAAATGACGACACAAAGCCAAAATTCTTTTCAACTGGAACTGTCAATTAAACTTTGGGCCAATTTGTTCTCCAAACCAGTGGCGTGACTCGTTGCGCAGGACGAGACAACAAATTGATCGATCTCCCTGTATATCAAAATTTCATTCCGCACGCGTTTATTTAGTTTCATATTTGTACAGGGTGGAGCCGAATTGACACTGACCCCGTCGAGATTTCGAAAGTCCCAATCCGAGAAGACGAGAGCGATGACACACCGCAGATATTTTTAGCCAGTTAAAAAATCCAAGGACGTTTTGTGTTACAGCGACCCTGTATATTGTCGGTGACAGTTGGTTTTAATTTGTCTGACATGTTTACAAACGATAATGTGTGGAGTGTCCTTCCAGAATGGACTGTTGCTCCTTTTGTACAATTTAAATGGATTTAAAAGTCACGTGTGTCATCAATCTGTGCTCGTGCAATAATTACGTGACGATGGAATAGCTAATGGGAAAATACATTAACTGCAAAAAATTATTTGTTGCGAAGCGATTTTGTGTTGTGTTTATTTACGAGTCTTATCGGAAAATGGGCCAAAAATGGTGCCACACAACACTAAAACTACTCAGTTTTGGTGTTAATTTTTATTTATTTCCATTAACCACGTTTATTGGTGTTTTCGAAGAAACTAGGTAATTTTTACCACCTACGCTTTTTGTTGAAAATTTCCCAGTTCTGACCTGAATAGTGCGTCTACGCTTTTCCGAGCATTTTCGTTTTTCCCGTTGCCGGAAGTACGTCGAACCACATAAAAAAGTCACCGTGAGGATGCGGTGGAAAACCAGGGATTACCGCATTAAAAATTACAAACAAAAAATTCGCTTGTTTATTTTTTGTTCTCTTTATTTTGAGTCATTTCGAGTTTTAATAACAATAATGGTTTATTTGTGTTGGTAACAAAATGTTTTACACGCGTCATAAATGAAAAAATACAAATATTACAATCGCCGAAACAAAATATTGACAGTTTAAATTACAATCTGTTCAAGAGTGCTTTGAAAAATACTACGAACGCATGTCCAGCATAATATGTTACATTTAGCTAATTGACAAACCACGTGCTAAAAATTCCCTCTCATTTTGAATCACTTTGACTTTTTGTAACAATAATTGTTTATTTGTGTTAGTAACAAAATGTTTTACATGCGTTATAAAAAAGAGGATATAAATATTAAAATCGCTGGGACAAAATATGGGAAAAATACTTTGAAAAATACTATGGACGCATCTCCAGCATAATATTGGGTGATTCAAAATGATTGTGGATAAGTATGGCAACTATGTACGAAAATTTATGTGGCAACTGTGTGGGTAGGATAGAGTTGACATTTCTTTGACAGTTCATAGTCGCGCAATTTTGAAAATTGTCAAGTTAACGTGGAATGTTGTAAAAAAAAACAAATGCACGCATGTCATACAAATGTCAACTCCCCACCCACACAGTTGCCACATACGTTTCGTACATAGTTGCCACAATCATTTTGAATTACTCAATACAATGTTACATTTAGCTAAGTGACAAACCAATCAAGGTTGATCTTTCGCTCGACGCGAATATATTTTTCTGTCATAAATGACATTTGTTCAGTTGAATAAACCATTCCAGTTAGTTTAAAAAAAGTATTTTTAATAACAGAGTATTAAATGAAAAACAGAGATGAATTCGCAAATTGGAGGTTAAATTTGACAGCTGTGACAGCTCTGCAAGATCACATCAGCTACAACATACGCAAAATTTTAGGTCAAAATATTCGTGATCAGATTTTTATTTAGACACCTGACGTAAACAAATTAAAAATTTGTGTACTCGTAGATTTAAAATTATCCGACAAATATTTTTCTATGGTAGAGTTGCGGCCACGGAACAGTTTACATCATTATTTTTCTATTGTAATTTAGTAAAAAATCATTGGCGTAGTGTTCTCAATGAACCGGAGGTTGCAAAACGTTATTCATAAACAAGGGGCCTACACCAAATATTAATTTACAAAAAGTTATCCTTGTACAGTTGCGGACACGGAATTTTAGACGTCAAATTTATGTCAATTCAAAAAATGTCTACACATATTTGTTTTTGATTTTTGAACAGTGTTTAGTTGAAATTTGTTTTTCGCGTCACAAAAATCAAAAGTGAGGTTAGTTGCACCTAAAGCCAGTTTTACATTTTTATGTCAATCGAATGACAAATCGCCCAAGATTCCATGTTCTGCAAACTGACGAATGGTGCGTTCACAATTGACTCTTCAACGCCAACTTTGAGGATACTTTTAAATGAACACCCGATATAAGATGAAGGCACAAAAGATTTTTTTTTCTACAGATTCTACTATTTCTATCATCAGTTTAATTTCTTAAATCACTTTCTTTTCTCAAGTTTATTGTAGTATAAATATGTATGTGAGTTGTTTGTGTATGTTAGCAATAAATTCCTTGGCCAAGCTTCTATATACAAAAGTTAAATTCCGATACAAAGGAAAATGGGGCTCTTACATTTTTTTATCACATTTCTTGACAGTCTGCCCTGTAAGTTTGAGGATGAGAATTATTTGACTTGTCTGACCCTTTTTTTCTATAAAAGATAAACAAAAAATCCGATTTAGATTTTTTTTCTACATGTAGTCTGAAGATCCTAGACGTTCGTTTGTCAGTTATCTCAGATACCTATTGCAAAACCCAATACATTTTTTTCATTGTAATACATATGTGTATTAACATACACATTTGGAAAAGAAGAAATTACTTTGTCTATAGTAAAGACGTTTTAGATGTGGATTGTCAAACTCAAGGCCGCTTAAAATTTATGATTGAAGTTAGTGAGAAATCTGTCATAAATTCCACATTACCTTATAAGCGCGCCTAGTTACTTTTCCTGGCAGTGCCAACTTAACAAGTCCCTAATCACATAAAGTCCATTCAAAAATCAAAAAACCACCAACGTCGCATTTTCCTCGATAATTTATCGGCAACGCTGTCTAGTGTAAAATTTGGTGAGACTTGTAATTTTGAGGTTAAATGTTTATTAAGTGTCTTGTTTTTCTGGGCATGTTTAAGTAAAAATAATAAGAATTAATAAATAAATGAAACGTGCTGCTAATAAAACAATATGAACGAAATTCAAAGCAATTGAATTTTATTTTGAATCAAATAAATGTCATAATTTATATTTACCAACAGTATGAAAAAATATCTACCTAGGGTTTTTTTAAATTTTACCAACCTAAAGCAACAGGTGGTGGTTTTTTGATTTTTGAATGGACTTACATAACGTTCCGGCAATAAAATACTTTTTAAATTTGTACTGTATGATCTACAAAAATCCATAGAATCAGAATTCGAGCCACCTGAGCAGGATTTTTTTTTAGTTTCACAAATAACCCTTACAAATACATAATTATTTTCTAAGAAATTGCAAATTTATATTGTGGATTTTACACTAGATGCGCTCATTCTGTTGACAAATACGCAAAACATAAATCCAAAAGATATTTCCCCCACCACGAGGCAGCGGCCATGTTTCTTTTTTAGCGCGCTACATTCAAACATCAATCTTAATAGCATCAGGAACAAAACATTTTTTAATATAAATAATAAAGGAAGATTCAACACATTGAAACCAAATAATTAAATACAAATAAGGCATTAAATAATTGTAGATACACTGTTACAAGTGGAAAACAGTATCAAATTAATACACTGTTCTTTCTTTTCCTTTTTTTTTGTAGATTGTTTTTGTCAGGATGATTTATTACAGTTTTTGTTCCCACCCTAATAGCCAGGAAGTCGTGTTGCTACTGGGTGTCAAAATTTCACTCGCTCACTCTTAAAAGTACCCCCAAACAATTTCTCCAAGTGGAAAGTATCTTTCAACGCTCATAAAAGCAAAATGTTTTGTAAATTTTTGAATAGAAGTGAATCTGGTGTTAAACATTCTGCAACAACCAGAGCCGGATCTTGCTGACCGCCCCCAAAGCTGTGAGCCACGTAACCGCAGAGGTAAAACTCCAGTCACACGATGACTATTTTTGTACAACGTGTTGAAAAATACAATACAGCGATCGGAACTATTTCTAATTTGGCGATGACGATTGTGGGTGTTGGCGCCTGAATCGTGTTCGACAAAAGGTGTCACGGAAGCTTCCTCAGACCACGTCTGCCACCACAAGGTGTGAAAAAGACCATCACAAGAATTGAAACACGTGTTGCACTCGAATCGAGTGGTTCGATGAATTCATCGCGGCTATTATCGGCGGCCCTCTTCAACGTGAAAAATTAGGTCGGTACTCCTTGGTGCAGCCGGTTCGTTACAAAAAGTCGCTGTTACATTGTCAGCAGCGGCTAATAAGCTGGTGTTAATGACATTATCGTATAAACAGGCCAAGCGGGTGGGATTTTGCACTCAATCTAATTACGATAACGTTACAAGTTGCAAAATATTTCGCAGAAATTATCTGCCACACGCACTAACTGACCCTAATTAAACAGGAGAAATCAACGCGCTATACCGACAGTTCGCACAGTCGGCGCGCCCTCTGGCGCCTCTAACCCCAACCGTTTGACATTTGTCACGTCAAATTACAACCCGACCGGAAATCGTCTACGAAATCACTAAATTGAACTTGATACACAAAGAGCGCAACATCTAAATCACTATTTCCGAAAACACGATTTATTCCCACAACAACAACAAATATGTTCCTCCACTTGCGACGTGATTCATTCCTTTTGATGATTTCCTTTTTCAGACCAGGTACACGTCGTTTTTCTTCTATAATATTTATTTTTTAATTGTCAAACCATAAATGTGGATTAAGTGCCCCGCTTTATTGCTCGAATAATTACAGGAGACTGCCACAGCATCGTTAAAATTCTAAAAGTGAAAAATGTCGTCGCGCTATCATGCCGAAGTAATGGGTGTCACGGTGACGGCTTTAAAGGTAACTGAAGGAGCAAGTTTAGGAATTTAAAGAATCTCCTGATAATAAACATGACATTATTTACGATTCAGACAGTACTGGCTTGAAGTTATTATTAAGTTTGTTGTCGTTTTGAGCAAACAAAGGGTTAAAAGGATAATCGCACTCTTTCTGCGAACACAAATTCAATTAATCTCGCTTTTTCCAGACCTCATGAATTGGTACAATTTGGAAGTGTTAACACCACAAAACGACGGTAATTCAGAACGTTCACATCTTATCGTCATCGAGACTTTGTGTCTTTGTCCATTTTCGACATGCCAACTGTCACACTATTTCAAGATTTTAATTAGATCTCGATTTGCCTAAAGCGACATTGCGAGTACCAATCGCATTTACAACCATGGTTTATGTTTCAGTTACCAATTTTTCAAACATAAATTTCATTCAAGTGTCAAGTGTGTAGTGTGTTTCGGATTTAATGAGCCATTTTGTAAATAGTTACATGAATTATAGATGGCACAGAAGTACTGCCTGCATTGTTGTGTATTGTAATGGTAATCACACCTGTAAAATCTGATTGGTATCATTCTGAAGGTTCATATAATGTAGCACATTGTTTATTAATATAGAGGAATTCCGGTAATTATTTTTTGCAGTTTTTGAGGCCACTTACCGGGGGCCATTGTGATGTGCGGTGTATAATTAATTCGAGATGTTTGCCATTTCAACAACGGGTTTCTCAATACCAGAAAATTTCCTAATTACAGGTTGCGTTTGGATCAGTGTCATCCACGTCAAACCCAATTTTGTTTATTAAAAACGAGGCATAATTTACAACGAAATTCAGTGTTGTTGTTGGGATGAATGTTTCGTGATTAGAACTTCAACCGTAACAAACCGATTCAATGGCAGAGTTTATGAAACGTCATTACGATACATGATAATCAAATCACAATAATTTGATATTCAAATACTGACCTACCCGAATGTTGTCCGACCTTATACCAAGGTTGTCACAACGAACCACAACATGTTTAAAAAATTGCTTTATCTGGCCACGGATCTCTGCGACGAGAGAAGTTCAGTGTAATTCGATTTTCAACGCTGTCTCTGAATTAATTATGTCGTTCGTCGTTTTTACGACGGTGTAAATCGATCAGTAATTTTTTTAACGGGTCTGCTTTATGACTAATCAATTTTTAGTTTCACGTAAGAGGAGTGGGGATTTTAGATTTTGCTTAGTCAGGAGTGAGCCATATGGTTCTATAATTTGAAAAGCGTGTGAAATTCAAGGTTGGGGTGTTTTCTGGACAATTATCTACACGCACCAGTTTTTTTGCTGCAAAAGTGGTCAGGGTGATTCAACACAAATAAATAATCGTGTTAATGACAGTTTTATATCTGGTTATTTTTGACAAAAAATTGGCTGCCCTGTAAGTTCTAGGTGGATTTTTCCTTTAACTTATAAATGCAACAACCAGAAGAAAATTTTTATGTGGTGTACCTAGTTATTAAATTTAAATTATTTATTTACATTTTACCTCAAAGTGGGCGTTGAAGAGTTGATTGTGAACGCACCACTCGTTAGTCTGCAGAGTAAAAACACAAACAATGCAAAAAGTGAGGTTAGATTCAAACAGCTGAGTCGTGATCTGATAGTTGGTAATTACTTTTCTAGTAAGTATGCATCAAAATTCAAAACACTCAAATTGTTAAAACCTACTAAAGTCCATTTTTTTAAACAATTGGCATTGTCAAAAATCTCTAAAAAACCAGACTGTACCACCCTAAAAACTTTCGTTTCGGAACAGCTGTATCGTAAAATCTCCCTAGATCAGGTTTAAGGTTATGTCAATAATTTTCAAAAGTCAGAAAAGTTTCAAGCAAATTTTATACCAAAAGACAAGAAATAAAGACGATAATGACACTAAAAAATGCAAACTGAAACTGAACTGAACATATTCAGTAGCGCAAGCACCTTCACATCAAAATGGCTGACATACAATTGACATTTTACGTCGCGAATCTAATAACCATCAAATAACTAATGGCTCGGATCTTTTTATACCAACATGACAATTGTTTAACTTTACGATACCACAATCATTTAGTAACACTTTGTATATTTTCAATCATGCTAATAGCGATGATGAAGAGAGGTTAGAAAAGTGAAATAAATAGGTACAAATTTTTGCTGAAACGAACAAGGTTGGCTATGGCTTCGATCATAGTATAATAGTATATAGTATACAGTGAGTTTTTTTTAAGACTGGCCATAGGGTTTTACATGGTAATTTTTCAACCCCCTGTTAACTTTTGATCCGATGAAAATATTCAAACCATTTTTGGAACAAAGTTGGAAGATTTTTTAAACTATCGGATAAATTACAATTCAATATCCCAAACTGTCGAAAAAGTTGTGAAAAAAATATTTTTTAGCGCGCCGAAAGCGTCCAAAAGTGGAGATCGTCAGGTGCTGGTTGAGCCGACAATGGCGCTACTCTGGCGGCCGCTCGACGTACTATTATTTCGGCGCCCTAAAAATATTTTTTTCACAACTTTTTCGACAGTTTGGGATATTAAATTGTAATCTATCCGATAGTTTAAAAAATCTTCCAGCTTTGTTCCAAAAATTGTTTGAATATTTTTATCGGAACAAAAGTTAACATGGGGTTGAAAAATTAGCATGTAAAACCCTATGGCCAGTCTTAAAAAAAACTCACTGTATATGATCGAAGGTCTATGGTAATCCAAGTCACCATTTTCTTCTTCTTGATAATAGGATTCTGTCATGAAAAGTTTGTGTCCTCGAGTGAAAACCCTTTTTCTAAACAAAATTCACCCAAAAACTCCAAACAAATGTCACAATTGAGAATTGACAAATGACAGTTTATTAAGTTACGCTGCACATTAACACATTTTTTACAAACTTTATCTTTTTTATGCGATTATATTG
The DNA here is from genome assembly GCF_963966145.1 of Tenebrio molitor. Classification (NCBI taxonomy): domain Eukaryota; kingdom Metazoa; phylum Arthropoda; class Insecta; order Coleoptera; family Tenebrionidae; genus Tenebrio; species Tenebrio molitor. Next base: position 4,909,249 of record NC_091054.1, on the reverse strand, counting down.
TATTTAATTTCTTAATTTTGTAGGAAACGTTTATAAATCAATCGCTGCAGAACGTTTTTAATAAAGTCGTTTTTCCCATAGAAAGCCACTTTTATGACATTTGACATTGAGATAGCTCTATTAGAAGCGAATTTACGAGCCGGCTCAATTAATTTCAATTTAAAAGCCGAAATTGCCGAAATTTATTAATCATTTCGCGATCAACGTTCTCTATAAATTTGATAAACTGGCAATAACAAAATATCAAGGTCAGGTCGGGAGTCGAAGCTATTTTGACTGTCCGTGAGGTAGGCCCCACTTTGTCTTGCTGACGTCCGTACAGTACTCGTCATAATTGACGGAAACTTCCTTTCTGTCAACGTAAAATAATGCAGTCGTCAATAATAATCGGTTCTTCGTCTACAAAAATGACAGCGACATTTGAGTCATCTGTTCACATTTTAGGAGGGCCACGCACCTATTTACTAATTGAAATAAATTGTGTCAGACTGGGGAGAAGTGAACGACACGTCAAAAAGTGTCGTGCAACAATTTTGTTGATTGTTTATTGAGTGCTCTTTGTGGAATACTAATCGACGAGAAAGTCATGTACAGGGTGTCATCCGGACCGAAAGACACTCCCCTTACTGTTGTACTACACCGGAGATTAATGAATATCTACTTCGTGATAAATGATTTTAATTTATCTTCATCACTTGTAGCTTTCATTGGCGTGTTTTTTGAGCCTTCACCTCTGTTTACAATTCCTTTCCCGGTGCATATCACAGGCGGAAACACCGTTTATTGCTGTACGGGTCTCATTTGCATTACATTAACTAAGTTAGAATTATGCATTACGAGGGAAACGTTGTGCAACCCGATCGGAATAATCGTGTCGGGGTGCCAAGGGGCCCCCTCGGCCGGGCTTTTCGGTATTGTTCGGCAAACAAGACGGTTCACAGAGAGACACACTCAGAACATAAGAACGCTTTTGTTCGCCTTTGCACGTGTGCGTTTCCTCCATACTATAAAATGTTGTAAGAGAATTTAATGCCACTTATTCACATTTTGAAATTTTATTGCTCAGTTCCTTAAATGGAACAAGAGTGCATTTATTCGTCGGAGAGCTTTGCTGCAGACATCAGAGAGGAGTCGGCAACCAGCCCCACCTATTTAAATGTTAATTGATTCGTTTTCAGAGACCGGACAGGGGCCGCTCCCACCCCTTTCACGGAAAAAGTCTCGCCACCCTCATGAATATTGGATGGAGGTGCGTTGATGAGTGATGACCGCGTCAAGTCTGGGACCGTACGAGGAGGTGTTGTGTCTTAACTGTATCATTATCTAGTTATCTTGGCGAATTTATGAGATAAAGATGAGATAACGAGGCTTTTCGCGTGACTGCAGCGCCATTATGTGAACGGGGAAATAAAAAAGAGAGGCACGAGCTCCGAGCGGTGAGGATTTCAAAACCGAGTAAGAAAGTGTTCTGAGTTTTGTTAAAAAAAATAATGGGGGAGCGCAAGATGCTAAATAAAATCTGTGCTGTCCGAAGATTAACTGACAGTTCTTAAGTAGTCTAAATGGTATTTTTTAATTCAATTCTTTGGTCAGCTTCGTTGTGATGTGACGTATCGAATGATAGACGTGGTCCATTATTAAATTTTACATAATTGAATTAACGTATCCGTTAATTATTATGCATGAGGCTGCGTTGTTTGAAAAATAGTTGTCGTCACATTATTGTCGGCAGCATTCTTGACAGTTGAATAATCGAGACAGAAATAATTGTCACTAGAACTGACATAACGTAAAATACTTAGAAACAAATGGAATACAAAAGAACAAAACTGAACTTAGTGTTCTAAATACTTAGAAACAATGTAACAATTGATTCTTTTATTTTTTATAAGTGTACAGTTAATAAACATAATTGTTCGTTTGTCTGAAGTTAATTTGTAATATGGATTGTAATGATTGGAGAAGATTTTGATTAGTCTAAAAAAAATCGTGGTTTCGTAATTTTTTATCAGATATTATGAATTTTCTTATTTTTGTGTCAAAGAGAAGCTTGATTCATTTCCACCTAACTAACAACTGTGAGAAATTTTCAGTTTCGTAAATTTGTAAAAATGTACATTATGTTGTTTATATTTACATCTTTAGCTTGTCTTAAAATAAATAAATATTAAAGATCTCTAAGGATGTACCTTCCAAAATCCACTTTTCCAAGAACAATTTTTGATATAACGTTTTAAATCGTTGATCTCGTTTGATATCGAGTGAGTTGTTAATAGTTATTTACATTAGAGTGCGGTAGGTGTATTTTACAGCGCCACAACTAGGTTTCAAGCACGAGGCAAAGCCGAGTGCCTGATTAGGTGGAGCGATGTAGAATACCAATCTACCACACAACATTTGTATTTGATTTTTCGACTGACCAAATGTTTTAATTTGCACGTTTGCAGATTTTTATGACATAACAGCTGTCAAACTTTTTGACATAGAGAGCTGCTACCCGCTTGATTGTATTTTCCCTATTATGATAATTAGCCATTTATTAGTCAATAAACGTAAGAAAACAACATCGGAAAAATAATACATGTACCTAAATGTGTTTTTTTTAAACATTAAATTAAAGTAAAGCATGAACACTTTAATTTTGAAATGCGTGCTTGCGTCCTACCCCACTCTCCCAGATATTTACAGCTTTCATCAGTAAATCGCAGTTACCTTAAAGTAAATTGACAGGTAATGGTAGGTTTACAGTTGGAGAAACCGAAATAATAATTAACATGCAGAGCGATGGTAAAGTAAGGAATAAAATTCGTTAAATTTGCGCGTTTAATTTTTGATAAATTTATCAGTTTTCACTTAAACATTTTTGCTTTAGACAATTTTACTTGTTGATATTTGCGCATTTTTATTCAAAGATTAAACCCTCGAGCTAAAGCTCTCGGGCCTAACCAGAATAAAAATGCCCAAATCCAACTCGTAAAATATTCAAAGCAAAAAGTTTTCGTAAAAATGTATCCGATAAAAATTCTGGAATAGGTGTAAATGTGTACTAAATGGTCATATTTCGGGACTCTTCTGTTCTACTCAGTGGCAGCCCAAGGGGGCAACTTTTATTTATACGTATTAAAATTTACAGAATTTTTTAAATCGGCTAGTTTAAAATGGATAGAGGACGAAAAATCCTTTCAAAAAGTATAACACCAGTCCCTTGTTACCATTTCATTTTCTCCGCCTTGCACCGCCACTGAGTGGAATAGAAAAGTGTAATTTTTGCTAGAAAGCAACGACATGCACTTAAGGTTGTTTCCTAAATTGGCGAGTTCTTCCACTGGTTAAAATTAACACACGTATTTCAGATACACTCTGTATATGTGTGCAAATGTAAAATTTCTGTTTTTACTATACGAGGATGGTTCATCATTTACTTTTCCCAATTGTGACATAACAACAAAAAAATAAGAAAATTCAATTCTCTTTCTTTGACAATAAATATCTATATTAATCATTGAAGGGTTATAACGGGTGACTATTAAAATTTTCACTTAGGGTTGGCTATGGATCATTCTTTGTTTTCCGTTGCACCTTAGACACTGACAAGTTTGACATTTCAATAAATGTTTTTTCTCTTAATTTGGTTATGTTTCAATTGTACTGACTGTCATTTGTCGTTCGTTCTTGCGTGTGTCTAAAGTAACAGAAAAAATAAAAACTCGTTCAAAGCCAACTCCAAGTGAAAATTTTAATAGTCACCCGTTATTTTAGAGTCATGGAAAACAGTTTTGTTACCCAGGGCGTTGTCTGTATAAAATAATGCACTTCTTTTAAATCTTTTCTTATTTTCTCTGTGAGAGCATGGCCTACTTTAGAATCTAATTTAATATAATACTCTCGTGTTACATTTTGTTTAGTCTATCAAAGATATTCGACTGAATCTGAAAATACTTTGCTATTTATTTTCCTGTGGCCACACGAATTTTTTAATAAGTTCCAATTTCATCTAACAAATCTTTCAAACAATCCACCCAGATCCTTTTTAATAATGGTTAAAACATAAACTCAGAGACCAATTGTTGAAAATGCTTTTGATTAACTTGATCTTAGTCCTAGAATGAAGTGGTAGATTCGTCTTATATCTATTCCATTTTACTCATATTCTTCTCTACGGAGACATCAATTTAAAAAGAGAACTTTATCTAACGGATGTTTTTTGAAATTTAGGGTCGAAGTTGGCCTTGAAAATTCAATTGTGAACGCACCACCGGATCAGCTGTTTAAATCTAGCCTCACTTTTTGCGTTGTTTGTTTTTTATCTGTGTTTTCAAGAATAGTGGTTCATTCACAATCGACACTTCCACGTCAGATTGAAAAAAACACCCTCTATTAACCACCGATTAACAAATTTTTAAACGAATTTTTTTTTTCATTTATGGATATCTTTATGCCTTTTACTCGTACAATGGAGACAAAAAAAAAATATGAATCTCCTTCCTATGGAAAAAGGTGCTTTAATAGTGAACATGAACAAAATCCATACATTTGAAAATTCAGAATGTTGCAAGATGAATCCGTCAAAGGTAACGTGCGATCAATTAAAAAAAAAATCGAGTTACCTGGATTGTGCTATTCTGATGCTTTGATTGGTTCAAACCACTATTTTCGCCTACTCTGATTTTTTTTTATTTGATAGCACGGTACCTATAAATGAAATGATATTTATTGAACTTTTGTCTGTTCTGCTCACATGTTTTGATTTTCGTGTGATTTTTTTTATGGATACATGGTGATAGATTCTGTTGAATTATCTTCAATAAGATTTGTTTTTGTAAATCAGTCCTTATGAAACATGTCGAAGAAATTAAAACATATCTGCTCCATTTAAGATAATAAACATAGCTGAGGAGTTACTTTCAGTCATACAATTGCAAGAAGCTGTGGCGAGTGGTGTTTTCTTGAAAATTCAGATTGTGTGAGTAATAAATTGCTGAAATGCAACTTTTCCATTGTCAACAATTTTATGCAATCACGCCGTAAAAGGAACAATCTAAAGGCCACACTTTCCTTTTCACATGCATTATCCTGCCCGACCCAGTGGCGCGAGTCTTGCGTCTTTATTTGTTGTTTAAACAGCATTATTGCACGTTAATAGTTGATATTTGTCCAATAATTATCAACGTCCGATATAATTGTTGACTCAATTGACATTTACAAATGACATATAACGTTACGGTCGTTCACAGTACGCACAGGATGTTCCACAATTTATTGCTATTAATGATTGTAATAACTGTTATCTTATTTATCCCACCGCATCCTTCTCAAAGTGTGCTGCAATAAAATTTTTCGATCACTGTGTTACCAGTTTATTTTCTCGAGAAGCGGAGCCAACGTCCGATTAATTTAAAACAAAGCAATAATACCTCTTCTTGTTTGCGAAGCTGCGTTCTACCACCAGCGTTCTATAAGGAGATGGAATCTCTTGTGGTTCTTTCCACACATCGTCGGCCTAAATTCGCGATGTCGCGACTCGGGGACATCTCCGAGACCTGCAGATTTGGGAGTCGACGATGACGACGCTTTCGTCGTGAGTTATCGCGGCGTTGCGTAAGTTAACGACCAACAAATGAGGTGAGCCGTGATGGAAAGGGTCGTTTCGACGGGTTCGTGTAAGTGATTTTATTTGGTATGGAAGAAGACGTTTCCTTTAACGGCGAGGCCTGAAGATTTAATGCCTGGTGATGGTAAAGACGACAAATGTATGCCGGTGATTTATTTTCGTGAAATTAACGCCGTATTTGACTCAGTTACGACTGCATGTTTTGCACTTTTACATCTTTCCAAGTTATCTTTTGGAAATATTGCGGCTGCATTTTCTTCGCGTAACTCGTGTGAATTCTTGCCGAGCAAAGTTTTCTCTTAATAATGCTTTTAGGTGTAAATACTTGAGATTACCTGTGTTGTGCGCTGTTTGGCAATTCGTGGAATTTCCGATTAAATTCTTCCTGGTTTCAAAGAACTTCGGATTTTAATTTCCATTCAGAATTCCAAACAGAATTTTTCATTTTAAACAACGAACGTATCTGGTAAATATTTTCCTGTTCTGTTGTGCATATTAAAAAGACAATAATAAAGTTGTTGCTTTTTGTTTACGAAAGACAATGTTTATTGTTAAATAGTAACATAAATCTGCAACCTTTATCTGTGTAGACTTTGGTAGCAGTAAAACGTTTGAAACCGTAAAAATTCGTTTCTCTAAATATAAATTACATAATAAGAACGCGATAAATAATAAAATCCCAGAAATTCTGAAAAATTTGTGAGATAACATAAACACATTAAATTTTATGGAATGACAAAGAAGAGATCAACGTCACCTAAGACGAGGCTAAAAAATATGCTGTTAAAGAAACAATGTTGCGATAGTAATGTTTGTTCTATAAATGCAACACAATACTACTTGAGTTATTAAATGGTGACCCAGAAATAATTTAATGGCAAATTTTTATATTTGAATCATTACTGTCAACAATAAAATTTCTTGGTAAAGATTTTGTCACAAATTATTCTTTATTGCTTGTGGTTGTTGTAGACGAAAGATTGCATTGTTTGAACTACCAGTCAAAAGTGACATTTCCTTGGTAATTCACACAACAATATTTGATTTTGTTATCGATAATCATCACAAATCAATGCAAATACATTAATTCAAGGATTGATAAATAACTCTTGGGAAAGAGTACAATCACGCAAGACATTTATTTTGTTTGCTTTAAACAATTCCCTGGGAACTTATCGATAAAAGTATTTTTTAAAGTAAGTCGAAATAAATAATCCATCATAATATTAGGCGGTCTGATTGTTTTTTTAAAATTTTTTTATCAGTAGTATTAATTGTGTTGGACTCTATTTTTCAGTATATCTTTATTGCCTACAAGATAATAATAATAATTTATGCAACATGTGTACAAATTATCGGGTGTTCAATTAAATTTCCGGTCAAAGTTGGCATTGAAGAGTCGATTGTGAACGCACCACTCGTGTAAAAATAAAAACGTAGGATTTAAACAGCTGATCCGTGATCCGTAATCTGTAGTGCGTTCACAATCGACTCTTCAATGCCAACTTTGACCGGAAATTTAAATGAACATCCGATGTGTACTATCGTGCGTTCAAATAAAAACCTGGGCTGAGTAGGCGTTGAAAAAAGCAAACCGCTTGTAACAGTGTAATGGAATAGGAATCGTTAGTTATTCTGTTTTTAACGAAAAACATTGCAAAGAAAGATCAAAAATACAAAGATTTTTTAAAATAAATTTTAGGTTAGCTGACAACAGGCTCTAATTACAACTGTCAATCTACTCTTTAAAAAAGCAACAAAGCAATTGACGGTTTCCAAGGCGTTGCCCAGCCCAGGGTTTCATTTGAAAGCCCGATATTTTTGGACAAGTGGGATGTTTATACCAGTGGCGTAGATAAGGGGGGGTCCAGGGGGTCCGGACCCCCCCCCAGAGCTCATCCATATACTTTTACAACTGAATAATACTCTTTCAGTATATACACTGACAGTCACAAAAAACGACTCACTTTGAATTTTAAGTAATTCATTGTCTTAGAAAAATTTTTTGGTATATTTGATATATCATATTCTATTGATAAGTGTTATTTAAGTTATTCTTTGCCAAAGAATATACGACAAACAAGACATTAAACACACCAAATAAGATTTTAATGAAAAATGATAAAATCAATTTTTTTACCATCAAAGAGTCATTTTTGTATTAGCATAAACATACCCGACATAACCTAATTTTTTTTTTAATGTCGTGTCACGTTAAAACATCCAGTCAGTGCCAATTACGAAACTGAAAAACACCAATATTTTTCAATTGTTTCATTGCCAACAGACTCAGTCATTGTTGATCACGCTGTATGTAGCAAACTACATTAAAAACCAAATTTTTATAGGTGCAATGGCGGACACGGAATCTTGGACGATTTATCATTCGATTGACATAAAAATGTAAAACTGGCTTTAGGTACAACTAACCTCACTTTCGATTTTTGTAATGATGATGCGAAAAACTTTCTAATGTCAAATAGTTTCAAACGTCAATCATAATGACAATAAAGCGTGGCTTACATTGACACTTTTTGAATTGACATAAATTTGACGTCTAAAATTCCGTGGCCGCAACTGTACCTAATACACAAGTATGTGGACCCCCCCCAAAGCAAAAAGCTATCTACGCCACTGGTTTATACACACGAGTGTGGCGAGTATTGTAATCTTACACCTAAACATTGTTTTATGCGCAAGGTGCATCGAGAATTTTTGCAGCACTATTGTCTGTGTTAAATATTATTAAATTATTTCGAAAAACATCATTAATAAAATTTCAAAATAGAAATTAGGTAGCATTAATTTTATATTGCCATTTTGTAACTTAGGTAACCAGGTAAAAGTTAAAAGTTGTAAGTGTGCACATTTGCAATTATTTCCATAAAATGAGCGCATACGGTAGTGAAAGTGATAATGAGTATTGCCGGCTATTTTATCAGAAATTTATTTTATGTTTTCTTTATTTCTGCAGCAAAATGTAGAACAAGTGCATCGATACATTTTATTAAACGAGTTTTGATTGCAATGTGTGGTAACACTGGTAAGCAAAATTAAATTAAATTTTTGGTTTTCTTTACCATTTTTGAAACTTGGATGGCCACAAAAAAACAAAAGTGGATTCGTAGATTGACTCGTTGAAGGTTAAAGGCGGCGTATGCGTCAATCTACGAATGAATTGTTGTTTTTTGTCATAAACTAAATTATCTAATTTACTTGATCATGTGGTAGTTTTAGATAAACGAGTTAATCTTTTAAGGAATATGGTCAAGGTTACGAGGACAAAAAAAAATCGACAACAATTATTTTGAATTTTTTATAAACCATAGGTACTTTGTAAAAAAAAGGCAGGAGTAAAAAAAGTTAAAAACTAATTTGAAATATCTAGGTAAAATAAAAGTATCGCAAAGCTTTCTACGCAATTTAAATAAAGTTGACTCAAGTTGCAAAAAACCATTTTGCATTTGCAACAGCACTTTTATGGCATTATTCATTTGAAATTACTTGAAATCTGTATTTATATGGAAAATATTCAATGCAAACTATGATTTTCTAGTACTTTTGTGCCCTTATAAAAATATCGAAAAAATGCTGTTGCTTGCAAATGACAAGTGGTTTTTTGCAACTTGAGTCAACTATACAACGTGTAACAGAAATAAGTACATTAATTTTAACTGGTAATAGAACTCGTCAAAAGGAACAACTTTTCTATCTACCATTTTGCCGAAAAACGATGTTTAATTCCAAAAAAAAATTGGAGAGATTTTTCACTAAAATAACCCTACGCCACTAAATACTGCAATGGCTAATTGAGATCAGCGCTAATATGAAAAAAACATCAATTTTCATCCAGAAAACGTGTTTTAACGCCTAAATCGAAATTCAAAGAAATCTACCCGTATAGCAAAAAATCTACTTCGTAAGAATCTGGTTGTTTCACGTTTTTAGATAGCTTAGTTTTGGAGATATGAACGGTTTTAGGAAAATCTTTCCTATTTTTTTAAGCCACTACGCAACGTTTTTCGCCAAAATGGCAGAGAGAAAAGTTGTTCCTTTTGATGAGTTCTATTACCAGTTAAAATTAATGTACTTATTTCAGAAACACCCTGTATGTATGAATATTTTTGTACTCTTCAGTTGTCGTCGAAAATAACGTCAAGATTCACACTGGTAGTTATTTTTGATTCTTTATCAACATCTTAATTTTAATCTGAGGGCTACCTAAGAGGCGTTGCCGTAGAGTGCTAGATAAAAACATATGGGACACTTATCCACGTTAAACTTTAGATTAGGTACCGTGCAATGGAACAAAAAAATAAATCGAGTAAGCCATGCCATGACTTTCATGGTTCAGTTGGCGGCCTTTGTTTAAATATTCTGTTGTCAAAGAAACATACTCGTATTTAAGTTCTTTAACCTCTAATGGAGAAATTTGACGGTTGTCAAATATAGCACCAACACCGCCAACTTAACCATCATAGTCATGGCTTACTTGATTTTCTTTTCGATAGTACGGTTCTCTTATCAAAATATGTATCAGGCGTTCAAATGAAATCCTGGGCTGGAAACTGTCAGTTGTTTTGTTAATTATTGTTTTCATCCTTACTTAGTACGATAACGTAAACGAGATGAAAACAGCATACTACAAGGAGTAAAGAGTAATGTGTCAAGATAACAAACACAAAATCATGAAATTAACCTGATTTTGTAAAAATTCGAAATTGATAACGAATCAAGATCAAAAAGAGTATAATTAAGACCGGAATTATTACAGTTTAATGCCGTATTTAATGCGTTAATAACTAACATTACCACTTATCTTGTTATGGTCCAATAAAACTGCTCACTTCTGGTGTACTTAATATTAGTAAGAGTTTTACAAGTAAATTACATGGTATCTCTAGACCACTTAGACTGCACAAACAATCCAAAAAGTGTCATTGGAACATCTAAAGTAGTAGATTTGTGAAATGATAGCAGTAGTTTTTTGATCGACACTGTCAAAATTTGAGAATTTTCTCCTGTGTGAACGGATTTCGATAAATATCACAACTTGTCAAAACGAAATGTCAAGCTAATTTAAAAGATTTAAAACGATTTGGAGCCTTTAAGAGACTCGTCGAACAAAAAAAACGTTGCATTCAACTCGTTCGTGTGTAAATTGGGCTTTTTTTGGCATGAGTGGGCCACTCGTTTCACTCGCGTTTTAAAGGCTCAATTTACACACGAACTCGTTAAATAATAGTAGTTTATTTAATGAGTTCGTGTGTAAATTGAGCCTTTAAAACATTCGTTTCACTCGCGTTTTAAAATTAGCTTGACGTTTCGTTTTGACAAGTTGTGACATTTATCAAAATCCGTTCACACTGGAGAAAATTCTCAAATTCTGACAGTGTCGAACAAAAAAAGATTTGTTTTTCTCATTTCAGATGTTATGTGAAAATGTGTACGTCTTAGAAGCTCTTAGAAGTTCTACACACTAGGTTATGTCAAACAAAGCGCCTCTTTTAATTCATCTAAAGAAAAAGATTCATGCGTTTATTCAACTCTCATTAATCAATATTTCACATTATATTCCCTAATATGTCATTTTTTCATTAAACTCTCAGTCGTTCTTTGTCTTGCCATTTCACATTTTTCACTTAACACTGACAATGAAAAACGATTACACAAACCCTCGAAACATTAAAGTACGAATTTAACTAATTTGTTGTGTTGCAGAATTCATGCTTACAGACCAGAGTATCTACCAGACATGTTGTTGGCATTGTCATTGGCCGCTGATGCAACTTTTGAAATATTTATAACAATAAATTTGTAATAGGTAAATCTTGTCTTGTAAAACGTACACCAAAAAGCTTATGAAACTAATAGAACAGAACACGAAGACATGGTCAACATGATAATAGCGTTGAGTTGAGTTGATTTTCATTGTCAAAATCATATTTTCTTCTTCAGAACCAGAAGATTCGCTATCACTTACCAGTATTTCCTCTGGACCAGTAATAATGAAGGACATCTTGTGAGGAAATCTTTGTAGGTATATCCTAAACCGCTCACAAATAAATTCTGATATTTGGACTTTGGAGGTTATGTTGGGTTAAACATGTAACCTCAATAATATTAAAAATATCAGCTGGATTCGACAGTCCGGACTGGGTTGTGAAATGTGCACACACCGAGTGTGCACAAATCACAATTCACAAAGTAATTTTTAAATTTCTGAACGACATTGTGCGCACACGCACACCCGATGTGTAGTTTCTGAACGCACCCCTGCGCCTCGCCTACTCTGAAAGACATACGGTGCCAGTCCGTCTCTGCGCCCCTCCCATCTGTCAACATGCCACCATTATTGACGAAATAATGATTAACGAGCAAAACCGGGTAAATGATTGACTCGTTCGAGTGCCCTCAGTTTTTGTCCCGGCTCGCGTCCAGCAGCACTCCTCGAACAAAGAAAGCCCTCGCCTCGGATGAGGCACCATTAGCATGCAGCCGAGTGCATGTAAATCAGACCACGGCCTAATGAAACGGAAAGTGCATTTAATTTGTTTACATCTTGCAACGACGTCCGCTCCCAAACAACCGAAACGGACCGGCGAGGATCAGAACGGCCGACCGCGCGCTAGACAGACTAACGCAGGGGCGGTAACCTAAACACACAAGACATGAATATACATTTTGTTTTAAAACTACCACGCAAGGCGCCAACTGCACCGGCTTTATTACAGCGCGATTAGCCCGGCTAAAAATACATTTTATTATCTCAATTGTACTTCGCCAGTTTGAAGAAAATAAAAAGAGGAGCGAAGGCCGCGACGGGCGGCGTGGGCGTACGCGAAAAAAACCGAAAAAATCGTGTCGGCCGCGGGCGCCCGCCGATGGTGCAATGACCACCGGAAGTGACTCCCCCTACGATCATTATCCACATCCGCAGCTTCCGTTCATCTCCGAAATGACGATAGTTTTTCGGCGAGGATTCACGAGGACGCCCACGTCGCCGACGAACGATTCGCCAAAAATGACTCCCTTGTCTCTTTCTCTTCATAGCAAAGTGTAACAACAACTTTACAAGTAGTCGAACGGTGCGCAGCGCCATCTCGCAAGCGGTAGACAAACCTGTGGTGCCACCGCGCCTGTAAACGCGGTTCGCGACCGTCTAGTTCAAAAACTAGTTCCAATTAAGTGATATCGTCGAGTAAGATGTTATCAATGACAACAATGAAAACGTGTTTAGCTACACTTTCCATGTTAATTTAAATAAAAAATAAAGCGGATAACACCCAGTTTTGTGTCGTCTGTGATCACCGTTCGAAGGTGAGCATTCTTGGAGTTATCTAATTACACGTTTTAATTAATGGCTTTTAGTCATAATTAATAAAAGCGAATGAGTTAAGTGCACTGAGTGTTAATGTTACATTCACAATTAATTTTTTTAAATCGTATTCTTCAATTAACAGCATAATTGTATTGAGACTTTCGTTGCCGATGAAATGGAGATAATAGGATCAGATGCAGCGAAAGTGTTTGCCAATTATTAATTTGTTATAAAGAATAAAAGTCACGAGTTGTTTTTTCCGTTAATCGCTGAATACATTTTGTAGTATGTACATTTTAGATGACATTTTTATGGCTTTTTTCCATTGTAATGTTTACAATTACATGCTGCATTGTTTATTATTGATAAGTTTCATCACCCTTTTTAAAAAGTATAATTTAACGGTAAAGTGAACAAATACATACGACAAATGACACTGTAACACAACATAGTGTGGGAATTTAAGGAGCGTCTCTAAATTGGGATTTAAGTCGTTTAAAAACTTACCACAAATGGGAAATTTTTTTCATTTATGTTGAAATGAGCACAGAACGATGCTCGCCAAGATGTTTGACCTGCGACTGCCACAAACAATCATCTATCTCATCAAGATAAACATTGTTTCAGTGAGGCCGTTTTGTTCTCTCTTAAAGAAATAACGTGAAATTCGTGAAAACGTTTTGGGCGAGTTAAATAGATTTTGTATTTTATGGATAACGTAATCTCAATGAAATGTTTAAAATATCCATTTGTACATATTTACTTATGGATAGAGCGGAGCCGCAAGAGATAATGCTAAATCGTTCACTAATTTATGACTGTACAGAGTTAAAGAGAAACAAGTTAGGGAGTACGTGAACAAAAGACACAATTTTGTTTAAAGATTATAAATTTTAGAGTAAAGTTAAAAGTAAAATTTTTAAATTCTTATTTGGTTTACAAAATGGAAGTTACCAATTTTATCAGTATTACGTAGTTTACACCAAACATCTCAGGGGCAGCTGTGTTTAAATACAAAATGTCACAATACAATGTTACCATTGTGTTATGTGTGTATGTTTTGTCAGAATAAATTAAAATTATGATAATATCTTAAATGTTGGAATTTTTGTACATATACAGGGTGTTGAAAAAATTGGAGATGTTTGGGAATCCCAGGAAATCCTAATAAATCCTTAACCCCCTAATTTATTCTTGTTGAATTCCAGCAACCATAAAATGACAACTGACGTCAAAATTACTTATCATGTTTGTTGTTCAACAACCAGGATTATTTTTTCAGTAGGTAGCGTACAGGAAGTTTTTTTTTTAATAAGCCGTCGGGTTGGTAATACAGGGTGTTATCGAAAGTTGTACAGATATTTGAACCACGAGCCACTGGCTTCATGTAGAACTCGGAAAAAATATCTAAAAAATTCTATGTCAAAAAATAAAATGACATTTATTTTGTGAGCTACATTTTTTTTTAATTGTTTTTAGTTTTTTACGTTGTCCTACAACCTCGTAGGTAAAATTTTGGCGCATTTTAAAAATACACCTTGTATATCATGTTTTATAAAATGTAGATATTTTTTCCGAGTTCTACATGAAGCCAGTAGCTCGTGGTTCAAATATCTGTACAACTTTTAATAACACCCTGTATAATTAAAGAATTTTTTAGTTTTTAAATCTGATTTTTCCGTTAAAGATGCTTTGTGTTAGAATATAACATTTAAGAGGTGCAACTGACAATGACGTTGTTCAATTTTATAAAAATAAAAAAATAGAATATGTACATATTTAATTACAAGTTTTGCGTACATACTTTTTTATTTAAGAAGCCACTTTTTTAATCAGTCAAATTTTTATAAGCTTTTTGAGTATACACGATTTACGAGATTTTTTAGTAGTAAATCATTTGACACAGAAGAAAATCTACTTGACTTTTAAAAATATTTACAAAATGGCTATAGCAGTTAATCCCTTCTGTAACAGTACCTCTGCAGTACCTTCTTAGTTACAAAATCCCATTTCGAAAATTATTCAATTTTATCACAACTTACAGTGTGATTTTTAGTACGTTTAGATTTTATTCCTTTGCATTCTCTACAATTTCTTCTTAGCTTTAAGTATCTTAAACTGGAAACCTTGGTGATTTTTTTAAATTGTTGCATCTGAACATTATTTATGAATCAATTTTTTTTCTATAACTTCTTTGGACATATTTAACGCAAACCCTACTTTCGAATATTTTTAATGCGAAAAAATAGTCATTTTACTGGACTCGTAAGACATTTAAGTACTCGCTAACGCTCGTACTTAAACTTGCCATACTCGTTTAGTAAACTTCCACTTTTCTGAACTCGTAACGTAATCTCCTACATATTTTCGTATTGTATGTTTATCCACACATTTTACGTAAACCCCATTTTTGTATTTTTTATGTCTCATTTGAGATATACCGGAAGTCACGTGATAACTCTTGTCGATCAATTTTTACTCTTTAGACAAACAGAGAAGATTGTTGCAATAAAAGTTTTACCGCATCAATGAAATAGTTATTACCACGTGTTGATAAACACTGTACATAATTGATCGTTTTGTAATGGCAATTAGATCGGTCATTTTCGAAACATCATGAGTCACAAATTTATTGAATGTCATTATTTCCCAATTTTCGATTTTTTTTTTCGGATTTCCCTTATCGATTAACGTAAACGAACGAAACGAACAATTTCTCCTCTGATTCGTGATATTTTTTCAAACGAACACCTGACTCATGATATATTAATAATCGATACAATGTAAAAAAAATATTGCAGACTAACATATAGGTAAAATATGAACAATTAGCTTTTCTAATTGCCAGTTATTTAATCATTTTAATATATGTATAAAACATTTTTTGTATCTAAATATATTTTACTGTACTATTCCATGTCGCGTATTTTACATTATGCAAATGGCAAACTTCTATATAAAATAATTAACATTTTTGACAATAAAATCTGAAATTTCCCAGATGGAGGGAAATACAGTTTTTTTTACAACGAACACATCAATAGATACAATTTACAGCATAAATGTTCCGGCTATCGAGACCACCTATTGAGTACCATCAATTAGAAAAATATGTATTTACCATATCTTATCATATTTTTTATCCGT
Organism: Tenebrio molitor; assembly: GCF_963966145.1. Classification (NCBI taxonomy): domain Eukaryota; kingdom Metazoa; phylum Arthropoda; class Insecta; order Coleoptera; family Tenebrionidae; genus Tenebrio; species Tenebrio molitor. The sequence goes on along the minus strand of NC_091054.1, from coordinate 4,893,170 downwards.
TTGTACGATATAACAAAATATAGTAAAATGGAGTGTGTTAATGATACTCTCGTCTAAAATTCCTTCTCACTTCATTAAAATTCATTATCACCTTTTTCACTTCGATCAGGCGATAAATCGGCATTTCTTTAAATTTTCACACACATAATGCTTCGACCAACAATTTACAAACCTCGTATGTTAATCAGTATTATTGTAACTAAGATAAAAATAAATCCTCACACTTAATTAAAATTCATGCGATAAAATTCTACATTAAAAATTCTTACTGAAATTTTGAGCTCTACAAATAATTCGTTAAACTGAAAACAACCACTCGCCGATATAAAAATAAAATTTTCTACTCCTATTGTATAATACTGTAATTATTAAAGTGTTTTTTATTAGATAACAGGGTTCATTACCCACGGCCTGTTGAATAATAATTTCAAAACTCACGGCAATTATCATAGCAACTAATTGTAAAACGTCAGTTTCAGCTTGTCTAATAATGAAACTTATTTATCAATTTCTCCCGATAGTCGTAGAAAAAGTATAGTAGTATTTCTACTCGCGGGTAATAGTTATTATTCACTCGGGTGAATTACGTCACTCGCCTTCGGCTCATGCCACAAAATCGGCCTCATGAATAATAGCCATCATTACCCGCTCGTTGAATAATATACTATTAGAATGCTGTAATTCACAGTGTACCGTTTCACAGACGCAACACTCTACACCCACAGTTCAATTTTTTGCAAGAACTAAACCAAAACAGCAGCAAAAACAATCGCATTTAATAACAACCGTACCTTCAAAGAAATTCTCAATTAGCGTAGGCCGTGATTTATATCTTTTGTCAATTAATGATCCGTAAATGTTTGTGCTAACATAACCCCCCCAACAATTGGAAAACGCATTTGACAGCGTCAAGTTTGTTGGTGCATTCAAACTGAATTTCTGAACATTTGTTCTAAGAATACCTACATATTTTTTAATTTTGCGTTTCTTTTATACATTTTTATGTCACAATCAGAACAAACAACTGTACTGTGCTGTCAAATGTCACTTTATAATAAAATCACAGCCTACCCTAATTGCGAATTTATTTGAAGGCACGGTATTTGAAATTGGACCTAATTAAGCAAGGTGTGTACAACCGGAAGCAGTTAACGTGGTTCAATTATCGCTATCGCCAAATTAACATTCTGCAAAGACTCCACAGGAGCGTAATCTCAAATGTTCTAATTTCCTACATGCGTTAAGATAAGAGGTGTGTATGGGAATAATGAACCTTCGACAGCACCGACATCAATAACACACCTCTCCCAATAAATCCGCTCAAACTTGAACTGTTATTGTTTTTCGACATTACCGTCGTGATCCATGATTTATTCTTACGGCAAAACAAAAACTCGTAAAAGCCGCCGTGGAGTTATCAATCGGGTATTTGTCGATATTTTATGTTCCGTGACTTTGGCGCGAATATAAATACGTTGTGGTGTACGATTAGAAAGGCATTTTGTTAAACACGTGTGTGCTGGCCAGTACGAGATCAGGTGTTTAGTGTCTCTCGACTCTAATTAACATACCGATTGTTGTTGTTGATGTTTACGTGAAGAGTTTGGGTTCGTAGTGCCCACTTTTGGCAATTTCGAAAAATCGACGGATAGGTAAATATGATTTTTTTTAAATTTGTGTCGGTGTTTTGGAAAATGAGAGATGACACAAAATTGACGAATGGGAGAGAAGGAGTGGAGTGGTCAATTGACTAGGGGTTGCTTGGGGTTAAGACAGGTCAACAGTTCATCTGCGGACGGGCGATGGATTTATTGGCCTCAATTAGGATCAGCGCACTATTAATTGCCTTGTCAATATATAATTTAGTTTTACATAAGAATAAGGTGATCTCATCGAATTCTTCAGACTAGGTGTCTGAACTTTGCATCAAGACGGGCCCTATTTAAGACGGATTCGTCCGCAGAAGACCCGCCACTTGAGATGATGTCATAGAATTATCGACAATTCAATGAACTGATGTTTTTGCAAGATTTGTTTTCGAAAATGACCTCGAACTTGATTTTTTCCAACATGTACACAAGGTTGATCACCTGTTTGACATTTCAAAAACGAATTACCAAATCGCCGCCGAAAAGTCACCCAATTTCGACCCAACAATGTCCGCGGAAAGCGAGATTTTGGAAAAACACTTTTACTGAGTCGCCTTGTAATCATTTTTGCGCACCGGTAAAACCCGTTAAACCACAAAAATACAAACGAGAAGAATGTTTTCGCAGCTATTGTCCCCGCCTTGGCCAAAATCTTTCGCCCTTCAAACTGTTTGGTTTGTGGTTAATAACTGTGAAAAACGACGAAATGTTGATTCTGAATTGGGGACTCGGCTACAAATCATCGAAAAAGTTAGCACTGTGTTGCTCAAGAAATACTCGTAATAAGAAGCGTTGACACAAATATTGAAATTTTGTATAGATCACAAAAAATAAACGTGGGAGGGGTGCGTTGCGTAAACGTTGACGAGAGAAATTCTTACAAACCGAAACCGTTGTCATTTGTTGTACACATATTGTGATTTTTTTTTGTTTGGTTGGTTACACGTTTTAAATTTTATGTTGGCACACCCGACATTCAAATGTAAATACATCAAACAACACGAGCTGTCATTTTAAAAAATGGTTTTTACTACTGAGCACAATACATTTTTGTTGTAGGTAATGACTTATTTTCGAATCGGAATGCAAAATGACAATTAATACACATTGCTAATACTTGTTGTCGCCATTAGTTTCTAGCATGGTCTCCTAGATCTAAAAAGACAGAGCCTCTTATATGGCCAGACGCATTAGTTATAGGTTATTGCATAATTCAGAATAAGTGGCATTGCGGTAGGCGTGGATTATCTAAAATAAGCTTTATGTTATGTCAAAAAATGTACTAAACATGTGAAACCGTCATTACTCTATTTTGAGGTTATGCGTCACATTATTTTGACCCACAGCAGAGATAACCCATAGTTTTTTTTTACCCTTGTAATAAATGAAACAAAGAAATTCCAAACAGTATAATAAGAAAATAAACACAAAACAATTCCAATGATAATGTCAAAACCAAATTAACAGCGAGGATACCAACAGGGTCGAAACTAGGGTATTATTTAGCAAGGGTCTTGCTGCCAACGTAAATTTGAATTTCCAACGCCTACCTCGATGCCTTTTTTATAATATAGGTTTTTCGTATTTTTAAGAGGACAGCACACAAGAGACTTTGTCTCTTTTGATCTAGGAGACCATGGTTTCTAGAATCTTATTTGCGGTGTTGATTAACACCCAGCTTCCAAAATCCTAACCTAAAAATTAATCCAGAGATAACGTGTTGACAATTACCAGGTTACCAACTGCTCGGGGATGCCAACCTAACCAAATTTGATTCAACCATTTATTGGGTGGTGCTTATTCTGCAAAGGTAAGAACTGCTGCTACTGTGTCAATCTGCAAATTACAAAAGGACAAAAAATTATCCTGAACTATCCTCATGCAAGAGAAAATTTTCTTTTCTGCTTTGAGTTCAGTGATTTGTAATAAGTCCTTTTAACAGAACCTAAATATTTAATTCGCTAAATTGTGTTAATAATGTTGCAACAGAGCGCTAATGGTCGTCTTTAGCTTCAGTGAAACACGAGGAGTAGTACCTATTGCAATTGCATCTGAAGACGCAAATAATACAGGGTCATTATAAATGATTGTCCCATCGCAGTTGTTGAAAACCCGCACAAATTTTGGATGTGCCGCAGCCTCGCAACGTTAGCCAAACTAGTAGACTTAATTTCCACTACCGCCAGGAACGCCACCTATCGGCGATAATAGTCTCACTCATTTTATAAGGCTTGCGGCACATTAAACCCTGTCACCAACGCCAACTGCGATGGGACAATCATTTATAATGACCCTGTACATTTTAACATTTCTTAAATGGTCTTAGAATGAGATCACATCGAAAATGTGCTAAAAAATGTTTTACCACACATTTCCCCAGACTTGGTGCTCATTGAAAAAAGGTGGCAGCAGCTCCGGTGATTAAACAAAATTATTTCGTTACACCCTGTATATTTGACGTAAATGAAAAAATTGTGCCAAATACAAATCAGTTCCTGTCATTTGAGCAGTTGACATTGACATTTAGACGTGACAACGCTGAATAATTAAAATGGACAATGTAACAAAGACTGATTACAACAGGTGATAAAAAAATTCTCAGAATAGTTTTGAGTGTTTTATTTTCCCTTCACTGCAAACCGCAGAAGTAGAAACATGTTTCTAGAAACATTTACTGCTTGCATCAGCACTTCTCACTTGCTAATCGCCAAATTTGCTTCTCTTGCTCCGTTAGAGACACCAAAATGGACACGAAATTTCTGATACTGTCGTTCTTGCTGCAAGTCAGATCGGAGACGCACCGTGGCGGCATCTTGTACCCCCGCGAGTCAGAAAGCCGGCAGGTGGTCTCCCTGGACGGACTTTGGAACTTCGTGGTGCCGGCAGCAAACAATCCTCTTCAAGGATTCGACGAGCACTGGTACAAAAAGTACCTCAAAGAGGTACACTTTCGCTATTTTCTTTCCTTCTTTTTCGGCAAGATGAGTTGCAGTTAACAGACATGGACGTCTACATGATGCCGGTACCCAGCAGCTACAATGACATCACCACCGACTGGAAAATCCGCGATCACGTCGGTTTGGTTTGGTACGACCGCAAGTTCTTCGTGCCGAAATCTTGGTACCAGATTGGAAGGATCTGGTTGAGGTTCGGCTCGGTCTCGTACGCCTCTCAAGTGGTGAGTACTTGCAAGGTACAAGTTTTTTCTACAGAGAGGGAGTTGCAGTGGATCAACGGACAGTTGGTGATGAGCCACGAAATCGGACATTTGCCCTTCTTGGGCGAAGTGACAAACTTCCTCAAGTTCGGCAAAGAAAACTTGATCACGGTGGCTTGCGACAACACTTTGTTGTCGGACACGGTTCCGCAAGGCAAAGTCGAAGAGATAGAGAGTGGACGGCTGGTGCAGAGCTACACATTCGATTTCTTCAACTACGCTGGCATCGACAGACCAGTCACACTTTATACCACGCCAAAGAATTACATAGACGATATTAGCGTCGTCACTGATATAGACGGCGACGTAGGTAAGATCTACTCAAGACCAAGAGAAACACAAACAGTCAAAATGCAAAATTGCTAAATCCAACAAACAAGATTCTTGTACTCTTTTCTTCATAAGTTATTCCAAAAAATACGCCAGATTTTTGTATTACTGGCGCAATGATTAGTGGCGCCAGTAGATCTCGCAGGCGCCAGTTTACTGGCGCCAGTAGCTTCGCACGCCATTAATTTTCTTCCCTTTGTAGGCTTAGTAGATTACAAAATAACGTACGTCAGCGACGTAAATGTCACTTGTCGCGTCAGCCTCATCGACAAAAAGGGCAACGTGGTCGTGATGAGCGACGACTACGGAGAGGCCTACGGCATCCTGGAGGTCCCCAAGGCCAACCTGTGGTGGCCATACTTGATGGACCCGTGTCCGGGCTATTTGTACACTTTACAAGTGGAGTTGTTGAGCGACTACGGCGACTTGATCGACAAGTACAGCCAACCGATCGGTATCCGATCAATCAGTTGGACCAACAGTTCCCTCATGATCAACAACCGCCCGGTGTATCTTCACGGTTTTGGCCGCCACGAAGACTCCGACATCCGAGGCAAAGGTCTGGACTTGCCTCTGATCATCCGCGACCACAATTTGATCAAATGGATCGGCGCCAACGCGTATCGCACCTCTCATTATCCATACGCCGAAGAGATCATGGATTTGGCGGACGAATTGGGGATCATGATTGTGGACGAGTGTCCCAGTGTCAACACAGAATTCTTCTTCGAGTCGTTACTAGTCAAACACAAGAACTCGTTGACGGAGTTGATCAAAAGAGACAAGAATAGACCAAGTGTGATTATGTGGTCCGCCGCGAACGAGCCCAGAACGCAGTACCCTATGGCCAAAGCGTACTTCAAGGAAGTGATCGACCACATCAAGAGTCTGGATGTCACCAGACCCACCACGATCGTGGAGGCCCAATCGGTGAATGTCGTGTATTCGGTGAGTCCCACAGTGAGTGGTGAGATGGTATGACATGATGGTATTGCAGTCCCAATACGTGGACGTCGTTAGCTTCAACAGGTACAACGGATGGTACGTGAACGGAGGCAATCTGGATGTGGTTCCGTTGAGTGTGGTCGCGGAAGCCACCGCGTGGCATGAAAAATTCAACAAACCGGTGATAATGCAAGAATACGGCGGAGATACCCTCGAAGGTCTCCACTTCGTACGTCGCCGCATAAATATTAATCGCTTTTTTATTTGCGCTTGTTTCTCCAGACTCCTAATTTTATTTGGTCGGAGGAATACCAGGTAAGCTTGATGTCCAAACACTTCCAAGCCTTCGACGAACTGAGAGAGAGAGGCTTCTTCATCGGCGAGTTCATCTGGAACTTTGCTGACTTCAAAACCGCCCAGAGTAAGTTCCCGATCTGGTGCTGGCGCCACCACTCATTCCCGCCATTTGCAGCCTACACCAGAGTCGGCGGCAACAAGAAAGGGATCTTCACGAGGAACCGCCAGCCCAAAGCCAGCGCCCACCACTTGCGGAAGCGGTACTGGGCCCTAGCAGCCCAGCTCTACAACGCCTCCATGCCCCACGATCTCTACGACTACGTTGCCAGACCTGTTGTTGTACATGATGAATTGTGATTCGTTTCTAATAAAAAGTTAAAGAAAATCCGCATTTTGTTTGTTGCATACTAAGCGACCGTTCAAGGTTGGCGAAGATGTACGGTTAAGGATGTCTTTTTCAAGTTTTTAGGTGACACAAAAAGTGATTGCAAATGCGGGAAATGGCGGCGATGCGGGCAGCATGCGTGATGCGCGGAGCAGGTGAAGAATGCACCTTTAGCAGAAAAATTATCTCGCCGCTGAACTTTCTCTCGGCCGTTTGGCATAATCGCTCTTTGCCTTTTTGTGTTATTATTTATTAATGTTAACTGCATCCGGGTCTGCGGTAATCATCGTAATGATGGGCGAAATCACGTCATTATTTAGTAAATTCGAATGAATTACGATCGTTATCGATGTACCTGGTCTTTGTTTTTATTCGAAGCTGATGGTCGATTAATTAATCTTTACACCCATAAAAACCAAACGGATTTGGCTTAAAAAACAAAAAGAGGTGCAGTAAGGTCGGTTCAGAAGAATTCAATAATTGGAATATGAATTAACAGTTTAATAAAATTAATCAAGTAAATCGAGTAGTTTTCGTTAACAGATTGCTGTTAAGAGATTTATGATGTTTCAGGAGGATGCTGCAATTTCACATCTACTATATAGTAATTACTAATTATCACGGTAGTACCTAAGTGTTTTTTAAATTGCACGCACATATCACGTAAGAAAAAAAAATTCAATGCCAAATCGTCTTGAATCGTTAAAACTTAAGTGAATATGAATGGTGTCATGGAATCGTCCCGTTATGATTACGACGTGAAAAAATTCTTCTTTATGACGATTTATATTTATATTTATATTTTATTGGAGATGTTGGGAAAAAAACTTGTTTTTGGGTCTTTGCACATTCAAACAAAAAAATGTAGAGAAATCAAAAAGTAAACTTGGATCAGCAAACTAATAAATTAAAAATTAGTGTTGAAGAGTCGATTGTGAACGCACTACGGATTACGGATGACGGATTAGCTTGTCTAACCTCACTTTTGCGTTGTTTATGTTTTTACTCTGCAGACTGAGAGTGGTGCGTTCACAATCGACTCTTCAACGCCAACTTTGAGGAGAAATTTAAATGAACACCTGATAGTATCTAACTTCAGATTTTCTGTTATAGATCTGAATTGTCAAATTCAAGGTCGGCCAAAATTTTGTGATTGTAGTTAATGCATTATTTGGATTTTTGAAGAGTGTAGTAACAAAAATGTCATTTGTGTCAAAATGTGAATTTAGGTTATGAGACGTTTAATAATAATTTGTTTGGTCTTGGGAGTGTTTTACAGTATCGACCCAAGAAATTGTTAATAATTAGGTAGATATGAAAGAAGATTGTGTGGAATTTCTATTTACAAGAATAATGGCGACTAAGAAAAATGAAAGGAGACATTCATTTAGAATCAGATAGTTCGTCGCAAGTGACGTTAAAGACGTTAAAGTCATTTTATCATTAATGCCAACCTAAGAGCACTTTGACAGTTTCAGTCTATTATGAATGAGCATTCGGTACTTACTTTTTCAATACCTACTTCTCTGATTTATTTCTGTTTGTATCTACAAATGTTAAATATTCCATTCCCGGTAGATTAAAAAATTGATTGTTTTTATCAAGCAGTCTTATCAAATGATTGGTCATTTAAGTTATCCTACTCATTGTCAGATCTGATTATTTAACAAAAGTATCTATTAATATGTTACTTCCGGACTAGCCGCATGAGAAAAACAAAAACATTACAAAAAAGCTTGTTAGTGTTTATTATTTTTTACCAACCCTTTCCTTACATTTCATAAAACAGGCAAAAACACAAATTGTGTTAAAAAATCACACTTTATCTCTGAACCTTCATAAGAGGAGGAATTGATAGGTTCTTGGCTTAACCCAGAAAAAAAATCAATGTTATTTCGAAAAAAAAATATATATTTTTTTTTCTGAAACATCTCTACAAGAACGTATACAGGCTGTTTGATAAAAAACGCCTCAACCCGTAACTTTTTTATTTATTATCCGATTTCAATGAACAAAATAAACAAAGATATGGTTTCTCATGCGCTACAAAACAGCCATAAAATTTTTTTTTTGCCTTATCTTCAATCGCTAACGATAGTCAACTTTTTTTTTAATGGACACGTAGTTCTGAAATTTTCGCGTTTTTTCTGGCTAGACAGCCTCAGGACGTCCTCCTACATCGTTTCCCATCAGTCAAACCTGTCAAAGCTTGTGCAAATGAAAATGTTCCTTGCCCTTTAGTTATACTAAGACTTGGCGCGACCTTGACGCGACCTTGAAAAACAACAAGGGAGAAAAAAAAGGCATTTGCACAAGGTTTGAATGGTGGGACACGATTTAGGAGGACGCCCTGAGGCTGTCTATCCAGAAAAAACGCGAAAATTCCAGAAGTAGTTAAAGTGAACAATTACCAAAAGTTATAATTTGGTCGATAGCTAACTGAAAAAAAAACAATTTTTAATTGCGGTTCAGCTTATTGTGAAATTTTCAAGTGTGTTGTGAAAAACAATCGGAATACAAATATGTAGCAACAAATGTCAAGTGTCTGTTTGAAAATTTTCACGTGCAATCTTGAACTGCTTTCTTATTATTTTCTTGGAAAACATGAATAATAATAAAAATAATCATCACGAGAACAATAGATTAACTGTAACGCCGTACGGCTTGATTTCGATTTTTATTACATTCAACGTGAACTTCAAACACATCGGTGAGATAATAATAATTATTATTATTCATGTTTTCCAAGAAAATAATAATAAAACACTTCAAAATCGCACGTGAAAAATTTCAAACTGACACTTGACATTTGTTGCTACATATTTGTATTCCGATTGTTTATCACGGCACCCTTGAAAATTTCATAATAAGCTGAACCGCAATTGAAAATTGTTTTTTTTTTTTTCAGTTGACTGTCGACTAAATGATAATTTTTAATACATCATTAGATTCAGAAAAAAAAGCTCTACCAGACTATGTATAAAAAACTACATGTGTCCATTAAAAAAAAAAGTTGACTTTCGTTAGCTATTGAAGATAACACCAAAATATCTTTGATTTTTTTGTTCATTGAAATCAGATAATAAATAAAAAAGTTATGGGTTGAGGCGTTTTTTATCAAACAGCCTGTATATCAAGAATCCTATGGAATCCGAACAAATAGAAAAACAGAGGTTATGTACACTCGGTTGCAAAAAAAAACGGGAACTGTCAGAGTAAAATTGACACATTTTTACAATTTATTCATAGTGTGAAATCTTCTTACGAGATAGGTTAGAATTATGGTCAAAATTCAATGACATTTTAAAAAATCAAAATTAGATTACGGAAATTTTCGTTTTCCGTTTTTTTTTGCAACCAAGTGTACGACCAGGTTTTAAATAAAGACCGTTGTAAGATGAAAAGTAATTAGAATATAAAAAAACTGAAAAAAAGTCGCAAACAAAACAACTTACAGTTTCAAGTTGAGTTGCAACTTGTATTGTCATGGTAACGGCACAAAACTGCAAGTTTGAGAAAGATGACGCATATTAGTAATTAATGTGTAGGATAAAGATAGCTACACATCTGCGCTGCATCACCTATTTGTCACTCTGACTTGAAATCGGGCTCTAAGACGTTTTATAAAATATGATATACAGGTGTATTTTTAAAATGTGCCGAAACTTTACCTATGAGGTTGTTTGACAACGTAGAAGACTAAAAGCAATTAAAAAAAAATTGTCGCTCAAAAATCATGAACTTCTCCACCTTGGTGTATAATATACTATTTGGTTATCCCGGTTATGTTTATGCTATTACAAAAATGAACCTTTAATGGTAAATTTTAAATTTGCCAAATTTCATTGTTACCAATTGATTCAGTCATTCTTGATCACACCGTAGAGAGTTTTTTGTGATTCTATGACAATTTCGATTCTACAGAATGTTTACTTAGCAATTAAATGTCATTTTAGGATATTGATTTTTAAATGGAATTTTATAGTTTTTGGAGGCGTTTTATACAATTTTGATGACCACCGATTAACGATGGCTTTGGCTTGGATGATTTCTTCTTGAAATTTTGTGACTTTAGGACTAGTTTCGATAAGAAACGAGAGGAAATGATTTAAAATTATTTTTTCTATAATTGATTCAAAAAATTGAAATTCACGCATAGTTATCTGTGCCTGAAGTGGGTCATTTTCTGACGTGTATTTTTTTTTGCATTGTTAGTAAGATCGAAACCATAGAAACCATACAAAACAGTGTGTGAAATGCAATTTCACGCATACGACTATTTCTGTTTTTCATTTCACGCACTGTTTTTTATTAGTTACCTAGCAACATGGTCACTGCATTGAAACTTCAGAGTTCCTTCAAAAATTTGAATTTTTGATTTCAATTTTTTGAATCAATTATAGAAAAAATATTGTTTATATTTCGTGCACGAAGATGTTTTTGTGCATTCAAAGGCTTATACTGCCTCGACCTTCGTCTCGGCGTAAAAGACCTTTTCATGCACAAAAAACACTCTCTTCGCGCACTTAATATAAAAATAACTATTATCTTATTTATTATTGAGTTTTTTTTTTGTTGTTTTATTATATTTAATCAGATCTGAGAAAGTTGATATTCAGATTAGATTATTACCGGGGAGTGGAATTTTTCAATTATCTTAATAACAACTAAAACAAATCATTACGGAACAAAAAGGATTGTTCTGATACTACCTTACACCTTCTACTGATGTAAATTTTTATTTCAATATCTACTGATCCAAGTATACTTTTTACTATCTTTACATCTTTGCTTTGCATGAGTCGGGAGTAACTTCTTTGTTTAAAAAGCTTCAATGTGACTGCACTGGACACTACAGCAAGCCTTTTTCTTAATTGAAATCAAACAATCTCGCTTGAAAGCAATATTTTTTATTTCGTAACAACTGGAGATTTCATCATACCATCCATATTCATTCACATTTTAAAGATTGATAATAATCATTTGAGTACTTTTCTGTTGTGCGATGATGTAAGAACGTGAGCGAGATAAGAACTTAAAGAACATTCAGTGACGTGACAATCACTAGACTCGATGTGAGCTACCGATAAAACTATAAAAGAAAATCATTTTCCAAAATAAAGGCTATTCAATTAATTACAAGTAAGAGAGCTTAGTTTCCCTTTTTTTAAATTACTTTTCAAACTGAAGCTGTTCACAGGTTCAGAACCTTAAGTCGTGAGTCCAAGTTAAGTAAAAAAAAAAATAATTTTAGATTTTAACAATGATAGTGCTTTTGTATTTGGCATTATCTCTATTGAGTAATGCTGAATCAGCGGGAATTCTCTATCCGCGAGCTTCAGAAACTCGCGAATTGATCAGCTTGGATGGGTTATGGAAGTTTGCCTTAACAAACAGTACCGATTCGGTGAGAGGACATGTCGACAAGTGGTACCAAATCAATTTCAAAGCAATGGACGAACTGGACATACAAACCATGCCAGTACCTGCCAGCTACAACGACATCGGTTCCGACAGTACTCTCAGAGATCACGTGGGACCAGTTTGGTACCAGAGAAATTTTTTCGTGGCGAAGTCGTGGGAAAAACAGACAGTTTGGATTAGATTTTCGTCTGTTTGCAGAGCTGCTGAAGTTGTAAGTAGCAAACTACTCGAGTACTAGTACTAGTTACTACTGGATATTTTTGGTACTAGTGGGTCAATGGTGAATCGGTTGCGAGTCACGATATTGGCCATTTGCCGTTCCAAGCAGAAATATCATCCGTTTTGAAGTATGGAAGTGAAAATACAATCACAGTTGCTGTTGACAATACGCTAACTTCAGATACTGTTCCTCAAGGCAGCGTCAAAGAATTGCCGAGGTGAGGTGAATGTTAACAGTGCAGAGTTGTACATTTTAGTGATTTTCAGCGGACGAGTCAAACAAAGTTATTCTTTTGACTTTTTCAACTACGCCGGAATTGATCGTCCGGTAGTACTCTACACTACTCCGTCTACTTATATTGATGATATAACGGTCTTAACCGATATTGACAACGACAACGGTTTCGTCAACTACACTGTTATAGTTGAAGGGTCAGATACAGTGACTGCCAAAGTCAGTCTCGTTGACAAAACCGGTAAGGAAGTCGTTTCCGATACTGTCTTGAACGGTAGCCTCTTCGTCAAAGACGCCAATTTCTGGTGGCCCTACTTGATGGACCCCAATCCTGGATATCTCTATTCCCTTCAAGTCCAACTTTTCGACGATGATGACTCTCTGGTGGACAAATATTCGTTGCCAGTGGGCATCCGTACCATCAGTTGGGATTCGAAGAGTGTCAAAATTAACAACAAACCGATCTATTTGCGAGGTTTCGGTCGTCACGAAGACTCGGATATCAAAGGGAAAGGTTTAGATCTACCACTCATCGTTCGAGATTACAATTTGATGAAGTGGGTCGGAGCCAACTCTTATTGCACCTCTCACTATCCGTACGCTGAAGAAATCATGGATTTGGCTGATGAAGTAGGAATCATGATCATTGATGAATGTCCTGCGGTGAACACGGATAATTATTCCGACGAATTGTTGGACAACCACAAGAAGTCCTTGACCGAATTGATACAAAGAGACAAGAATAGACCCGGAGTCATCATGTGGTCAGCAGCCAACGAACCCAGAACTCAACGTGATGAAGCCGAAGACTATTACAAAGAGATTGTGGGGCACATCAAAAGCTTGGACACCAGTCGTCCAGTGACTGTTGTCAACAATCAATCACCCGACAACGAATACTCGGGACAATTCATCGATGTTGCCTCTGCTAATATCTACACCGGTTGGTATTCCGACACTGGTGATGTTGACGTCATCGTTTCGAAAGTTACGGAGATCGCTAGACGATGGAACAAACTCCACGACATTCCTGTCATAGTTGCGGAATATGGTGCTGACACACAAGAAGGACTACATATCGTAAGTGATCGATTAGCGATAAATTCGATTTTAACCAAGCGGTTTTTAGTTGCCTTCTTATGTATGGTCCGAAGAATATCAAGACGTCCTTCTTAGTAAACATTTCGAGGCGTTTGATCAGTTGAGAGAGGAAGGATTCTTCATTGGTGAGATGATCTGGAACTTTGCCGACTTCAAAACAGCTCAAAGTATTTCATATGAATTAAAGTACTGAATGGCACACTAAAGCCTTACACTTGTAGGTACAGGTAGAGTTGGAGGTAACAAAAAGGGAATTTTTACGAGGAATCGACAGCCCAAGGCAAGTGCCCATCTCTTGAGAAAGCGCTATTGGGCTCTGGCACAAAATCTGGATGATGCCGACTTACCTGACGATTTTAATGAATATATTTTTGGAGACGGTTCCGTCAGAGACGAACTATGAATGTAAATATGTTTCAAATATGTTACAAACATAGAAGAATAAATGAAAGACATAAAAACTAAAAATATATTTCACTGTTTTTTAGTACCTTAAGAAAGTCTGTGGTTTTTTGATATACTAAGGTCGAATTTGACAATTGAAAGACAGTACTAGGACTTTTAATAATACAATTTAAATTCCACGTAGGAGGATTTGTCTCAAATTGCTACATTTATCAGTTTTTGTACTCATAACTGTCTTTTAAGTGTTTTGATTAATACCAGAGGTCGCCCAGAGGTCGAAATTCGATCGTTATTCATTAAATTTTTAAGTTTGAACGTTATTGAGTTTTTTTTTTCTCAAAGAGTATACCTCTATAAATTATAATCATTGCATAGATATAATTTTTTTGAATTTTGTTCTATTACGTCAGCTGCGAGCGTGTATAAATACGTCATTATGCATTAATTTTCGAGTCATTTGAAAAATACGAACGATAGGAAAAATGAGATATAGCTTGACTAAGCTATATTTAAAAAAAGATAACGCTTTTTTTGACATTTCCTTGGTTTTTTTTTTAATTGCTATACTGGCAAGATTTCGCAAAGGCTACACAGTTAATTTGCCTATCTTTTTCAAATTATAAAAAATTAATATAAAACGTGAAAAATGAAATAAAGAATACGTGCTTCGTATTTTTTTTATATATTTTTTATTGAAAAAAAAAAACCGGTGGTTGAAATAATAAATGTTGTCCATTGAACTTAAAATAGTTTGAAAATAAATTTAATGATTCATAAATTCTCTGTAGACTATTTTTTTGTAAAAACTCTTTCATTATTTGGTAAATGCCCTTGAACGTTTTATTCGGAAATATAAAATCTCAAACCATTGAATGATCGAACTTTACTTGTTGCGACGTACAACTGACCATGTGTAAAAACTGGCTGCCTCAATAAAATTCCAATTTTTTGAATGATTGTTTTTGAGACTTATTTATTGTCATCGCAAATGCAGCTATAATTGAAAATTAAGTTCCTTGAAAGTTAAATGGTAAAATGGAAATATGTTAAATTTATACGTGGAATCAAAATTATCTTACTGCGTGCGGTTCCAGTTGAAACTTCGCAATCAATAGCATTACGATGCATAAACTTGATGCGCATTCTTGTTCCATTTACTAATGCTTCCTTTGTATTTAAGTTTCTGATCAGTAAAACGATGCATTTAACTTTCAGTAATAGTCAAAGAATTTTGTATTTCACTCCGAAGATTTTTTTTTTATAAATAATCTAAATAAACTCCTTGGAGTGGTTTTCACTGCGGGGGATTAAGCATAGACGATAGTAGCGATTTTTAACTTTTTTTTTGTATTTTTGGTATGTAAGTGTATACTTGTGATACATTGTTCTTCTCACAATAAAAATCTCTATCAGAATTGTTAAAAAAAATTATGTGTTCGCATTTGAAAAAAAAATTGTTGACAGTTTAACCTTGAAGCCCCTGGGGCTATATGTGAATTTATTAGGGCCTTTTGTAGCCTATTTACAACAATTTAATTTGGTGTATAACTAAGAGAGCTATGGACTCGTCTTTTTTTTTGGCGACACCCTGTATATTATACATACATTTTTATCTTTCTGTACTTCTTCCCCATATAACTATACATACTATGGCATGCTATAAGTATGCCAAATGTCACACTCCTCCGTGCGCGCAGTTTGCTTAAAAAGGAGTATAAAGCTTTTCCTTCACGTACTCGTATTAATATATCTATAGATGCATTATGTTGTGTCTCTCAAGTATGGTAGTACCAAAACAAACTTAAGTATTTACATGTCAAAGATATTTTCTGTTGTCAAAACTAACCACTGTTTACCGTTAAATAATCTATTCCATTACACTCAACACTGCAGCAAGCATTTTTCATAATTAATAAAGCAATATTTTTTACTTCGTAACAAGAAGAGATTCCATCCATATTCACTCAAATCTTAAAAATTGACAATAAATTGACTACCTACTTTTCTGTTGTGTGCTTTATGTAAGAGTGTGACAGAGATAAGAGCATAAAGAACCTTCACTGACGTGACAGCCACTAAGTAGTCTCGAAGTGAGCTCCTGATAACACTAATTTATTTAAAATGATATCAGTTTAGAATACACTTATTATCCGATTTGAGGGTAACAGGAAGTGACTTAGTGAGTAAAGGGACAAGTAGCTTAAAAATGAATTGTTTTTACTTTCATTTTATCAACATTGCAAGTGAGGAAAAAAATCATCTGCCAAAACATATTCAAGTGTTTACACATTAGATAACCATCGTCATCGTCATGGAATCAGATCAACATTGTCTGTGCTTAAATAAATTGATTTCGTGCCAAGAGAGCCATCATTCATTGTGGACACATTGAATTAGTTACAAGTAAGTGAGCTCAGTTTCAATCTAATTTTGTATTGCTTTTCTGACTTAAGTTGATCGCAGCTTCATAACCTTAAATCAAGGCGGGGCCAACAAAACTTTTATTTCAGAATTTAACAATGATACTGCTTCTGTATTTGGCATTGTCTCTGTTGAGTAATGTCGAATCTGCGGGAATTCTCTACCCTCGAGCTTCGGAAACTCGCGAATTGATCACTTTGGATGGGTTATGGAACTTTGCCTTAACCAACAGTACTGATCCAGTGAGAGGACATGTCAACAAGTGGTACCAAATCAATTTCAAAGAAGTGGACGAACTGGACATACAAACCATGCCAGTACCTGCGAGCTACAACGATATCGGTTCAGACAAAACTCTCAGAGACCACGTGGGACCAGTGTGGTACCAGAGGAACTTTTTCGTGTCGAAGTCGTGGGAAGGACAGAAAGTTTGGATTAGATTTTCGTCTGTTTGCAGAGCAGCTGAAGTTGTAAGTAGCAAACTACTAGTACTAGTACCAGTTACTACTGGATATTTTTGGTACTAGTGGGTCAATGGTGAATGGGTCGTGAGTCACGATATTGGCCACTTGCCGTTCCAAGCAGAAATATCATCAGTTCTGAAGTATGGAAGTGAAAATACAATCACAGTTGCTGTTGACAATACGCTGCTTTCAACAACTGTTCCTCAAGGCAGCGTCGAAGAATTGCTGAGGTGAGGTGAATGTTAACAGTGCAGAGTTGTACAATTTAGTGGTTTTCAGCGGACGAATCAAACAGAGTTATACTTTTGACTTTTTTAACTACGCCGGAATTGATCGTCCGGTAGTACTCTATACTACCCCGTCTACTTATATAGATGATATAACGGTCTTAACCGATGTCGATGGTACCAACGGTTTCGTCAACTACACTGTTGCAGTTGAAGGGTCAGATACAGTGACCGCAAAAGTGAGTCTCGTTGACAAAACCGGTACTGAAGTCGTTTCCGATACTGTCTTGAGCGGTTCTCTCTTCGTCCAAGACGCCAATCTCTGGTGGCCTTACTTGATGGACCCCAATCCTGGATATCTCTACTCCCTTCAAGTCCAACTTCTCGACAGCTCTGGCGCTCTTGTGGACAAATACTCGTTGCCTGTGGGCATCCGTACCATCAGTTGGGATTCGAAGAGTGTCAAAATTAACAACAAACCGATCTATCTGCGAGGTTTCGGTCGTCACGAAGACTCAGATATCAAAGGCAAAGGTCTAGATCTACCTCTCATCATTCGAGATTACAACTTGATCAAGTGGATCGGAGCCAATGCTTATCGCACCTCTCACTATCCGTACGCTGAAGAAATCATGGATTTGGCTGATCAAGTAGGAATCATGATCGTTGATGAAAGTCCCGCGGTGAACACGGAAAATTATTCCGACGAATTGTTGGAAAACCACAAGAAGTCCTTGACTGAACTGATACAAAGAGACAAGAATAGACCCGGAGTTATCATGTGGTCAGCAGCCAACGAACCCAGGACTCAATACAAAGAAGCGGAAGACTACTATAAACAGATTGTGGGGCACATCAAAAGCTTGGACACCAGTCGTCCAGTGACTGTTGTCAACAATCAATCACCCGACAACGAATACTCGGGACAATTCATCGATGTTGCCTCTGCTAATATCTACATCGGTTGGTACTCCGACACTGGTGATGTTGACGTCATTGTTTCGAAAGTTACGGAGGTCGCTAGACGATGGAACACACTACACAACATTCCTGTCATGGTGACGGAATATGGTGCTGACACACAAGAAGGACTACATTTCGTAAGTGATCGATTAGTGAAAAATTCGATTTTGACCAAGCGGGTTTTAGTTGCCGTCTTTTGTATGGTCCGAAGAATATCAAGACGACTTTCTTAGTAAATATTTCGAGGCGTTTGATCAGTTGAGAGAGGAAGGATTCTTCATTGGTGAGATGATCTGGAACTTTGCCGACTTCAAAACAGCTCAAAGTATTTTATAACAGTTAGAGTGTTGTGTGGCAAGCTAAAGTTATACATTTCTAGCTTATATAAGAGTTGGAGGTAACAAAAAGGGAATTTTTACGAGGAATCGACAGCCCAAGGCAAGTGCCCATCTCTTGAGAAAGCGCTATTGGTCTCTGGCACAAACTCTAGATGAGGCCGACTTACCTGACGATCTTAATGAATATGTTATTGGAGGCAGTACCGTCAGAGACGAACTGTGAATTTAAATATGTTACAAACATTGAAGAATAAATGAAAGAAATAAAAACTAAACATGCATTACGTTGTTTCTTTAACACCCAAAGAAAATGTTTCGTTTTGTGATATAGGTCGAATCTGACAATATTGTAAGGCAGAACTAGTACTTTTAGTAATATTTAAATTCGACGTAGGACGATATACCGCAAACTGCTACGTTTATCAAAACATCTCTCGTGATGGTACTCACAGCTGTCTATCAAGTCTTTTTATTATTATGCATTATGTTGTGTCTCTCAAGTAGGGTACTACTAAAACAAACTTAAGTGTTTACATGTCAAAGATAAGTTCTCTTGTCAAAACTAGCCATTGTTTCTCGTTAAATCTACTGATATCCTTTCTAAAGGGACAACTGCTAAACAATAGGTAGCAGCAGTCATTCACAGGTAAGTGGTCTTGCTACAAAGTCAAATAGTTTGTTTTCACTTATTAGTAAATAAACTATTAGGAAATCTTCTGGGAATCCAAATCAAGTCAAAATGGTGCGTTAATTAGTCTGTTGGGGTCGGTAGTACTCTATACTACTCCGTCTACTTATATAGATGACATAACAGTCTTAACAGATGTCGACGGTACTAATGGTTTCGTCAACTACACTGTTGCAGTTAGTGCAAAAGCCAGTCTCGTTTGCAAAACCGGTACCGAAGTCGTTTCCGATACTGTTTTGAGCGGTACTCTTTTCCTCCAAAACACCAATTTCTGGTGGCCGCTTCTTGATGCACCCCAATCTTGGATATCTCTACTTCCTTCATGTCCAACTTCTCGACAGCTCCGGCTCTCAGCTAGAGAGATACAATTTGCCAGTGGGCATCGTTATCATCACTTGGGATTCGAAGAGTGTCAAAATTAACCAATCTATCTGCGCGGATTTGGGCGTCACGAAGACAAAGGCAAAGGTCTAGATTTACCTCTTATCGTTCGAGATTACAACTTGATCAGATGGATAGCAGCGAATGCTTATCGCAACTCTCACTATATGTACGCTGAAGAAATCATGGATTTGGCCGATGAGTTAGGAATTAAAACAAATCATTGAAACTCTTTATTTTAACATGTAAAATGCTACCTATGTTTCGTAAAACAATTCTACACCCTGTGTGTATTATATTCCTTTTATGAGACATTGTTGTACTCGTCATTTTGATTCACTCTTCGTTACGCTGGTCGTTCTTCAAACAACCCTTGCGACAATATAATATCTTATTATAAACACTTGCGTCATAATATACCATTATAAATTCAACCTTTATATATGATTTATAGACAACTAGCTTTTACCCGCGGCTTCGCCCGCAAATTTCAGAATGTTTTAAAATTATGTTTCTACTTTCATGTATTGTGATAAACGCAGTAATTTCAATATGAAGTTTGTCTTTTTACGAAGAATAATTAAAACTTTACTGTAGACTATTTTTTTCTTCGACTATATAAACAAAAAGATCAATACAATAAGAAACTAACACTATGATCACTTACCAATTCATGAAAACACGCCAACATAACACTTTTATTCTCAGTTGTAAACTTATTTAGATCATCCTATTGTTTGATTGTCTTGTTTGATTTCAGATACCTGCCATTTGATTTTTCCGGTATTAAGCTACTTGAAGATTGTTCTCCTTCATTTAATAATAAATGTAACTATGACACCTGAACATATCATGCAAACGCGATTTTCAACTCGAAAAATCTTTTTTTGTGCTTAACAGGCTTAAAAATGATAATAGGGGTTGCTTTTTGTGGGAATAAGCGGCGAAGGTGACGATATACTCAGAGGATGAAATAGGGGTAAAGCGGCGAAGGTGAGGGTATTTCCAACTCGAAAAAACTGTCTTTTTATCTTAACAGGGTTGAAAATGGTAGTAGGGGTTGGTTTTTGTAAAATTAAAGTAGACAGTAATTTTCTTCTTGCTTTGAAGATCAAGTGTACAAAATTTCATCAAGATCGGAGTAAAACTGTAGATTTGCATACAAAATATACAAACAAAAAGACATTCAGTTTTATATATATCGATTTTTAGTAATGCTGCGACAATTTTGAACCTCCCGATTCTTTATTTACCAATTAAATGTCATTTTTGGATTTTGATTTTTAAATGGAATTTTATAGTTTTTGCAGATATTTTCTACAACTTTGATTCTTACCTATTAACGATGGCCTGATTGATTTCTTTGGCATATAAAACGTTGTTGTTTCATTATACAGGTTATTATAAATTATTGTAGTCGAAGCAGGCCATGTCCGCTTTCATGTGAACTGTCAATTTTTGTCGCTATCACTGTCATTTTTTAAGTGAAAAGTGCGGTGATGAAGCTTTTCTTTATTTTTTTTTAATAACGATTGAATCCAAAAATATTGAGTTGTTTTGCAACAAGTCTAAAAATATTGAGTTGTTTTGCGTCCAATTTAACTCCTGTGTGTACTCACTTATTCGCATCATTTTGATGTTTTTTATATGGAGCGGCAATTCAGTTTTTACGCCTACTTGGACTACAATCATTTATAATAACCTTGTATTTAATCTGATCTGAGAAAGTTACTGCAATGTTGATATTAAGATAAGATTTCTCAATAAAAACAATAGATATTGTGCTCCACCGGTGAATGGAATTTTAAATTATCTCAACGACAACTAAAACAAATCATAACCGAATAAAAAGGATTGTTCTGACTGACACTATCTTGCAGTGATGTAATTTTTTATTTTATTATCTACGGATCCAAGTATACTTTTTACTATCTCCATATCTTCCCTTTGTATGTGTCGAGAGTATATTTCCTTGTTTAAGAAGCTTCAATGTGACCACACTTAACACTGCAGCAAGCATTTTTCTTAATTGAAATCAAACAATTTCACCTGAAACCAATATTTTTTATTTCGTAACAACAACTGGAGATTCTGTGGTACCGAGGCGTTTGATCAGTTGAGAGAGGAAGGATTCTTCATTGGTGACATGATCTGGAGCTTTGCCGACTTCCAAACAGCTCAAAGTATTTCATATGTGTTAGAGCAGTCTATGGGAAACTAAGAGTTGGAGGTAACAAAAAGGGAATTTTTACGAGGAATCGACAGCCCAAGGCAAGTGCCCATCTCTTGAGGAAGCAAGCGCTGTTGAGCTCTGGCACCAAATCTAGATGAGGTCGACTTACCTGACGATCTTAATGAATATGTTATTGGAGGCAGTACCGTCAGAGACGAACTGTGAATTTAAATATGTTACAAACATTAAAGAATAAATGAAAGAAACAAAAAGTAAACATGTATTACGTTGTTTTTTTAACACCCAAAGAAAATGTCTGGTTTTGTGATGTAGAGATAGGAGGATATATCGCAAACTGCTACCTTTATCAAAACAACTCTCTTGGTTGTACTCACAGCTGTCTATCAAGTCTTTTTATTATTATGCATTATGTTGTGTCTCTCAAGTAGGGTACTACTAAAACAAACTTAAGTGTTTACATGTCAAAGATAAGTTCTCTTGTCAAAACTAGCCATTGTTTCTCGTTAAATATATTGATATCCTTTCTAAAGTGACAACTGCTAAACAATAGGTAGCAGCAGTCATTCACAAGTAAGTGATCTTGCTACAAAGTCAAATAGTTTGTTTTCACTTATTACTAAATAAACTATTAGGAAACCTTCTGGGAATCCCAATCAAGTCAAAATGGTGCGTTCATTAGTGTGTTGGGGTCGGCAGTACTCTATACTACTCCGTCTACTTATATAGATGACATAACAGTCTTAACAGATGTCGACGGTACTAATGGTTTCGTCAACTACACTGTTGCAGTTAGTGCAAAAGCCAGTCTCGTTTGCAAAACCGGTACCGAAGTCGTTTCCGATACTGTTTTGAGCGGTACTCTCTTCCTCCAAAACACCAATTTCTGGTGGCCGCTTCTTGATGCACCCCAATCCTGGATATCTCTACTCCCTTCATGTCCAACTTCTCCACAGCTCCGGCTCTCAGCTAGAGAGATACAATTTGCCAGTGGGCATCGTTACCATCACTTGGGATCCCTACCATCACATCAGCTGCGCGCCGTCGGAGCGTGCGGGACCATCCCCAGCCAGGCTATAAAAGGGATGCTCGCATGGACAATTAATCATTATTCATTTGATCATTCGAGCTCCCTCAAGAGTCTCACCATAAACCTTTGTTAACTTTGTTTACCTTTGTGTAAATAAACTATTTACAACACAAACACTGTTAAAAGTGACTCCACAACGTGAGGCCTAATGTTAAAAATGGAATTTTATAGTTTTTGCAGACATTTTCTACAACTTTGATTCTTACCTATTAACGATGGCCTGATTGATTTCTTTGGCATATAAAACCTTGTTGTTTCATTATACAGGTTATTATAAATTATTGTAGTCGAAGCAGGCCGTGCCCATGTTATTAAATTTTTGCCGCTTTCATGTGAACTGTCAATTTTTGTCGCTATCACTGTCATTTTTTAAGTGAAAAGTGCGGTGATGAAGCTTTTCTTTATTTTTTTTTTAATAACGATTGAATCCAAAAATATTGAGTTGTTTTGCAACAATTCTAAAAATATTGAGTTGTTTTGCGCCCAATTTAACTCCTGTGTGTACTCACTTATTCGCATCATTTTGATGTTTTTTATATGGAGCGGCAATTCAGTTTTTACGCCTACTTGGACTACAATCATTTATAATAACCTTGTATTTAATCTGATCTGAGAAAGTTACTACAATGTTGATGTTAAGATAAGATTTCTCAATAAAAACAATAGATATTGTGCTCCACCGGTGAATGGAATTTTAAATTATCTCAACGACAACTAAAACAAATCATAACCGAATAAAAAGGATTGTTCTGACTGACACTATCTTGCAGTGATGTAATTTTTTATTTTATTATCTACGGATCCAAGTGTACTTTTTACTATCTCCATATCTTCCCTTTGTATGTGTCGAGAGTATATTTCCTTGTTTAAGAAGCTTCATTGTGACCACACTTAACACTGCAGCAAGCATTTTTCTTAATTGAAATCAAACAATTTCACCTGAAACCAATATTTTTTTATTTCGTAACAACAACTGGAGATTCTGTGATACCGAGGCGTTTGATCAGTTGAGAGAGGAAGGATTCTTCACTGGTGAGATGACCTGGAACTTTGCCGACTTCACAACAGCTCAAAATAGTTCATATGAGTTAGAGCAGTCTATGGGAAACTAAAGTTATACATTTCTAGCTTATATAAGAGTTGGAGGTAACAAAAAGGTAATTTTTACGAGGAATCGACAGCCCAAGGCAAGTGTCCATCTCTTGAGGAAGCGCTGTTGGGCTCTGGCACCCAAAGAAAATGTCTCGTTTTGTGATGTAGATCGAATTTAACAATTGTAAGGCAGAACTAGTACTTTTTATAATAATTAAATCCAACGTAGGAGGATATATCGCAAACTGCTACCTTTATCAAAACAGCTCTCTTGGTTGTACTCACAGCTGTCTATCAAGTCTTTTTATTATTATGCATTATGTTGTGTCTCTCAAGTAGGGTACTACTAAAACAAACTTAAGTGTTTACATGTCAAAGATAAGTTCTCCTGTCAAAACTAACCATTGTTTCTCGTTAAATATATTGATATCCATTCCAAAGTGACAATTGCTAAACAATCGGTAGCACCAGTTGCTCACAGGTGAGTGATCTTGCTACAAAGCCAAATTTGTTTTCACTTATTACTAAATAAGCTATTAGGAAACCTTCTGGGAATCCCAATAAAATCAAAATGGTGCCTTCATTACTCTGTTGGGGTCTTGTCGCTTTTGCACATTTTACATCTGCTGGAATCCTTTATCCTCGAGCTTCGGAAAGTCGTGATTTGCGTACTTTGGACGGTTTGTGGAGCTTCGCTTTGACCAACAATTCGGTCAATGGACGCACTGAAAAGTGGTACCAAGTCAATTTTAAAGCTGTCGACGATCTCCTCATCCAATCCATGCCAGTACCGGCAAGTTACAACGACGTAGGTTCCGACGCTGATCTCAGAGATCATGTAGGACTAGTGTGGTACCAAAGAAATTTCTTTGTGCCAAAATCCTGGGATGGTCAAAGGGTTTGGATCAGGTTTTCGTCAGTTTGCAGAGCAGCAGAAGTGGTAAGTACTGATTTCCAGTACCACTTCATTTACGTTTATGAATTCAATTATGAATACGTAAACTAACTAGGTTTTTGTTAATAGTGGATTAATGGAGAATGGGTTGTTAGTCACGACATCGGCCATTTGCCCTTCCAAGCAGAAATATCATCGCTTGTGAGCTATGGGTATGAAAATACGGTCACAGTTTCCGTTGACAATACACTGCTAAACACCACCGTTCCTCAAGGAGCAGTCGAGGAACTTGTCAGGTACAAATATACTTCCAAAATACAAGGTCTATACTCTCTCGTTCCAGTGGACGAATCAAACAAACTTATACATTTGACTTTTTCAACTACGCCGGAATTGATCGTCCGGTAGTACTCTATACTACTCCGTCTACTTATATAGATGACATAACAGTCTTAACGGATGTCGATGACACCAACGGTTTCGTCAACTACACTGTTGCAGTTGAAGGGTCAGATACAGTGACCGCAAAAGTCAGTCTCGTTGACAAAACCGGTACTGAAGTCGTCTCCGATACTGTTTTGAGCGGTTCTCTCTTCGTCCAAGACGCCAATCTCTGGTGGCCCTACTTGATGGACTCAAATCCTGGATATCTCTACTCCCTTCAAGTCCAACTTCTCGACAGCTCTGGCTCACTTGTAGACAAGTACTCGTTGCCTGTGGGCATCCGTTCCATCACTTGGGACTCGAAGAGTGTCAAAATTAACAACAAGCCGATCTATCTGCGCGGATTTGGACGTCACGAAGACTCAGATATCAGAGGCAAAGGTCTAGATTTACCTCTTATCGTCCGAGATTACAACCTGATCAGATGGATAGGAGCCAATGCTTATCGCACCTCTCATTATCCCTACGCTGAAGAAATCATGGATTTGGCCGACTCGTTAGGAATCATGATTATCGACGAGTGTCCCGCTGTCAACACAGAAAACTATTCCGATGAACTCCTGGAGAACCACAAGAAGTCGTTGACTGAGTTGATACAAAGAGACAAGAACAGACCCGGAGTTGTCATCTGGTCGGCAGCGAACGAACCCAGGACTCAATACGAAGCAGCGGAAGACTACTACAAAGAAGTCGTGGCGCACATTAAAAGCTTGGATCCTAGTCGTCCTGTGACTGTTGTCAACGCTCAAGCACCTGACAGTGACTACTCCGGGCAATTCCTCGATATTGCTTCTTATAATATGTACTACGGTTGGTACCACAACCCCGGAGACGTCGACACTATTATTCCAACCGTCCTCAATGTGTCTAGACGGTGGAACGAGTTGCACAACA
The DNA here is from genome assembly GCF_963966145.1 of Tenebrio molitor. Taxonomy (NCBI): domain Eukaryota; kingdom Metazoa; phylum Arthropoda; class Insecta; order Coleoptera; family Tenebrionidae; genus Tenebrio; species Tenebrio molitor. The sequence goes on along the minus strand of NC_091054.1, from coordinate 4,866,875 downwards.
TCCCCGTCATAATGACGGAATACGGTGCAGACACTCTCGAAGGTCTCCACATTGTAACTCACCTACCAATCATGCTATTGTATCTTAATCAACTCATTTCAGTTGCCAGCCTTCGTCTGGTCTGAAGAATATCAAGACGTAATTCTCAGCAAACACTTCGAAGCTTTCGACCAGTTGAGAGAGGAAGGGTTCTTTATTGGTGAAATGATCTGGAACTTTGCCGACTTCAAAACCGATCAGAGTAACGACTCTTGCGAATTGATCCAACAGAATTAAAATCGCGATGTTGTAGCTTACACCAGAGTCGGAGGAAACAAGAAAGGGATTTTTACCAGAAGTCGACAGCCCAAGGCCAGTGCTCATCTTCTGAGAAAGCGATACTGGGCTCTGGCACAAAATCTAGATGATGCAGAAGTACCTGACGATCTCGTGGATTACATTATTGCAAGCAGTACCACAAGAAATGAACTATGAAACTGATCAAAGTTGTTATAAGTCAATAAAGGTTCTGTTAAAAAATAAAGTGTGATGATTTTATTACCTGGAGTGTTAGTCATAATTGATGAAAAGTGGAAAAATAAATTTGGACAAAGCCTTATGGTGTGAGTAATGCAACACAAATCTGCAACAAAACAATTGAGTCACTTGATGGAATACGGTTTTGACCCCTTACGAGGTAATCTCAAACCGAAATCTACTAGTTCAATGCCATAGATCCGAAACTGATCAAACTTTGTACGTATTATAAGATTTGGAAAAAGTGATAACGATACAATGTGTTGTAAAAACATGAGTAATAACCGAAATTGTTATCTAATTACTAAAGCTCCAGTAGGTCTTGGATTATGGTCTTTCTATAATTGTCAAAATATTCAGTGACAAATTTTTCTTAAGTGTTCATGTGTCAGTGATAAACTGCCATGAATCATTCCCTTAATTTCTTATTATATAAACCCTTCTCGATTCAAAGGCGGCAGATGACAGCCACCTCGCAAGTAAGTCTAATTGATTCTCTTTGAACTGTTCTAATTTGTCGTAGCTCTTTTCTTTTCAGAAATTTGTAGCCTTCTGGTGTATCGAAAGCGAGCCAATCTTGTCATAAAATGTTACCAATCATCTTTTGCCTCAGCATTTTGGTGTTCGGTAAGAGTGAATCCGCTGGAATTCTTTATCCTCGAGCTTCGGAAAGTCGTGATTTGCGTACTTTGGACGGTTTGTGGAGCTTCGCTTTGACCAACAATTCGGTCAATGGACGCGCTGAAAAGTGGTACCGAGTCAACTTCAAAGCTGTGGATGATCTCAACGTCCAGTCCATGCCAGTACCGGCGAGCTACAACGACATAGGTTCCGACGCCGATCTTAGAGACCACGTAGGACTGGTGTGGTACCAAAGGAATTTCTTTGTGCCAAAGTCGTGGAACGGTCAGAGGGTTTGGATCAGGTTCTCGTCTGTTTGCAGAGCAGCACAAGTAGTAAGTACTGATTTCCAAACACTAGTACCGCTTTATTTAGGTGGCAATACATTTTTTGATTGGTAAACTGACTCGCTATTCTGTTAATAGTGGATTAATGGAGAGTGGGCTGTTAGCCACGACATCGGCCACTTGCCTTTCCAAGCAGATATCTCATCTCTTGTGAACTATGGGGATGAAAACATGATCACAGTTTCCGTCGACAATACATTGCTGAACACCACCATACCTCAAGGAGCCCTTCAGGAACTATCAAGGTAAATTAATAATCATCCAAGGTGCAAAACCCACATTTTGGTGTTTCAGTGGACGAATCAAACAGACCTACAACTTCGACTTTTTCAACTATGCGGGAATTGACCGTCCGGTGGTACTCTACACCACTCCCACGACTTACATCGACGATATAACAGTCGCAACAGATGTCGGCGGTACCAGCGGTTTCGTCAACTACACTATCGCAGTTGAAGGGTCAGATACAGTGACGGCAAAAGTGAGTCTCGTTGACAAAACCGGTACTGAAGTCGCAACCGATACTGTCTTGAGCGGTACTCTCTTCGTCCAAAACGCCAATCTCTGGTGGCCCTACTTGATGGATCCCAATCCCGGATATCTCTACTCCCTTCAAGTCCAACTACTCGACAGCTCTGGGTTTCTTGTGGACAAATACACGTTGCCAGTGGGCATCCGTACCATCACTTGGGATTCGAAGAGTGTCAAAATTAACAACAAACCGATCTATCTGCGCGGATTTGGTCGCCACGAAGACTCAGACATTAGAGGCAAAGGTCTAGACCTACCTCTCATCGTTCGAGACTACAACTTGATCAAATGGATAGGTGCCAACTCTTATCGTACCTCTCATTATCCATACGCTGAAGAAATCATGGATTTGGCTGACGAAGTGGGGATTATGATCATAAATGAAAGTCCCGCGTTAAATACAGAAAACTACTCCGATGAATTGTTGGAAAATCATAAACGATCCTTGACTGAACTCATACAAAGAGACAAGAACCGACCTGGAGTCATCATCTGGTCAGCATCCAACGAACCCAGGACACAACTCGTGGAAGCAGAAGACTACTACAGAGAGGTTGTGGCGCATATCAAAAGCTTGGACACCAGTCGTCCTGTGACTGTCGTCAATTACCAACTCCCCGACGAAGAATATTCAGGACAGTTCCTCGACATTGCCTCTTGCAACATCTATTTCGGTTGGTACACCAATCCCGGTGATCTCGATACCGTTGTTGCTGATGTTATTGCCGGGGCCAAACGATGGAACGAGTTGCACAATATTCCTGTGATAGTTACGGAGTACGGGTCAGACACCCTGGAAGGTCTACATTTCGTAAGTAACGCTCCAACCCAAGGATTTTATCTTAATTCAAACGTTTCAGCTGCCGGTGTATATCTGGTCTGAAGAGTACCAAGACGCGCTCCTCAGCAAACACTTCGAAGCATTCGACCAAATGAGAGAAGAAGGTTTCTTGCTCGGTGAAATGATTTGGAACTTTGCCGATTTTAAAACCGAACAAAGTAATCATATTTTTAACATGGACTGATCCGTGAAGACTTTTAATTGTACTTTTAGGTTTCCTCAGAGTGGGTGGAAACAAAAAGGGCCTTTTTACGAGGAACCGACAACCCAAGTCCAGCGCTTATCTCATGAGAAAACGTTACTGGGCCTTGGCACAAAGCTTGGACGATGCTGATGTTCCTGATGATCTCGACGGATACATTTTTGAAAGTAGTATCGCAAAGGATGAACTATAAATTCTTCTTGTCTGTTTTATTCACGAATTGAAACTAATAAACTTTACGTCATACTACGATTTTTATTTGCATTTGTATTTTTATGTAACGCAGTTATTAGGTGACAATCAATTTTTTCCCAGAAATTGTGTCAAATATAATATTTCAATGACAACAGTATAGAGTGAGCGGCAAAAGTATGGAATAAATTCCTTAAAAATTAAACAAAATTTTTTTCAAAAAAATCTTTGAACAGGTCAATTTTAGTTTATAAAATTACATGTTTTAGTACCAAAGAAAATTCCAAGCAGTCATTTGTTTTCGAGTGATAACGTCATCGATATTTTTTTTAAATGGAAACCCCCTATTTTTTTTCTTGATTCTGATAGCCCTCTTAATTGTCTAAATGACAGTATAAAAATTTTGTTATCTACATAAGGAAATTTTTGAGAAAAAAAAATAATAACTTTGGAAAAAATAAATTTTATAACGAACAAAAACAAGTCAAAAAATCAAGTAGGTAAATCAAACAGTCAAATGTTACTGTCAATTTCATTCGTATGTGTTATTTGTTTTACAAAACGTTTTCGAAAATGACTCATTTAACAGAAACACAACGTATAGAAATTTTAATTTTGATTGGGTGCTGGGATAAAACTAAAACAGGGGGAATTTCTTCATAAACTTGCTTATTGTCAACAAGAAAAAAAATAGGGGGTTTCCATTTAAAAAAAGTATCGATGACGTCATAACTCGAAAACAATTGACTGCTTGGAATTTTCTTTGATACTGAGTACTTAATTCAGTACTAATCCAGCCATGAGTTTGTTACCCTATCTTGCTTATTTAGTAATTTCCTTCGCCTACACCGAGGCTGGAATTCTCTATCCTCGCGTTTCTGAAACTCGCGAACATATCTCCTTAGACGGAATATGGAATTTTGCTCTTGTATTTTTGTGTATTTTTATAAACTAAAATTGACCTGTCCAAAGATTTTTTTGAAAAAAATTTTGTTTAATTTTTAAGGAATTTATTCCATACTTTTGCCGCTCACTGTATAATAATTAGTTATTTACGAACCAAGTGCGGGAAGACGATGTTCCCGCATGAGCGCATTTTTTAAAGCACGAGCGACGAAGGAGCGAGTGCCTTTAATTAATGCGCGAATGAACGGAAGATGTCTTCACGCAAGTGGTTCGTACAATATTTTTTGTACGAAAATTAAATTAAATTTTTTTGTTTTAATACATTAAACATAAACGAACATAAAACCAAGTAGGCAGTGATCTTTGGTTATTGGAAACAATTGCTTCACTTGATATTTCAATTTTTGCAATAATTTGTGAATTTTGTAGGAACAATTTTCAACGATTATAAATGTTTCCGTAATTTTTTAATGAAGGAAAACCCAGGGAAGTTGTATTTTATGAACTAAATTTTATTATTATCAAAACAGATTTTTTTTTGAATGCCTCAAAGGGCCAGTGTTTTTTGCAATTTTTACATTCGAGTCGACCGGGAAGCACTCGTTTCGGAGCGAGCGTTGGATGTTGGAAGCGTTGCTTTCAAGGCTATGAGTACAAAATAGTTATTTATTTAACGAGTTCGCGTGTAAATTGGCCTTTTTTTGGTATGAATGGGCCAGATTAAAACGCGAGTGAAACGAGCGTTTTAAGAAGGTTGAGGCGTTACACAACAATAAAGAAATAAATCTAAAATATTTTTTTTCAATAGAGTAGTTCATTACACAATTTTTTGTAATAAATCCAAGATCATTAGGAAGCTTATTAAGTAATAAATGCAATAAAACTGTTACATGTATCTTACGGAAAATATCAAATGTTTTTTTGTTCGACGACTCCCTTAAAGGCTCCAAATCGCTTAAAATCTTAACTTGACGTTTCGTTTTGACAAGTTGTCACATTTATCAAAATCCGTTCACATAGGAGGAAATTCGACAATTCTGACAGTGTCGAACAAAAAATACAGATTATATCATACATAGACAACACAGTAAACCTACTGTGTTGTCTATGATTATGATATCATATCAAGAGGTACTTGACAACTTGACATATTAATTAAATGATTTTATCCAAGTGTATTGTTACTGGATCACCATGATCTCATACCTTAATAGAATCTTAGATATTCTCAGTACAAAAGTACCTACCAGTACCAAATAGAAATGAAAAACACAAGTTGCTAATATTTCCACTAAATGATAAAGGTACTAAAACTATCCTCTGGCCCTTAGGACTGTTGGAAAGGAAAGATAAGACCAAGAACGCCAATTCTTCGGAATGTTGGTACTCATGAACTTGTCAACTATATTTCCAAAAAATGTCAAGAAAGATTAACTCCTGTAAACAGGATACAGATAATCTGATTGTGTTGATTTTTACATCGAGAAATCAAATATAAACTTCGACTTCAGCACTACTTAATTCAGTACTAATCCAGCCATGAGTTTGTTACCCTATCTTGCTTATTTAATAATTTCCTTCGCCTACACCGAGGCTGGAATTCTGTATCCTCGCGTTTCCGAAACTCGCGAACAAATCTCCTTAGACGGAATATGGAATTTTGCTCTTACCGACCCCACAAACGCAACAAAGGGACACGCTGAGGGTTGGTACTTGCGTGATCTGAGAGCTGTGGACAGTTTAGATGTTACCTTAATGCCAGTACCTTCAAGCTACAACGACATCGGTACCGACGGCTTCGGTCTGAGAGACCACGTGGGGCCGGTGTGGTACCAACGTAGTTTCATCGTGCCCACATCATGGACCGGACGAAGAGTCTGGATCAGGTTCTCTGCAGCAAATTACGCTGCAGATGTTGTAAGTGTCTTCCACAAATAATCACCAACAATTCCTGCACTGCTTCGTACCAGTGGATCAATGGAGAAGCCGCAGTTTCGCATTCAATCGGTCATCTACCGTTCCAAGCTGAAGTGACTTCTCTTGTCAATTACGGAAGTCGAAGTACCATCACGGTTTCAGTCAACAACACTATGAGCGACACGACAATACCAGAAGGGTCCATCCAAGAACTGAACAGGTTCGTGTCGATGCAAAGTCAAGACTAGACCACAGGCTTTGTGTTGCAGTGGTCGAATCAAACAGGAGCACAAGTTTGACTACTTCAATTACGCCGGAATTGACCGCCCGGTAGTACTTTATACAACTCCGTCCACCTATATCGACGACATATCAGTCGTAACAGATGTCGATGGTATCAACGGTTTTGTCAACTACACCGTTACCGTAGAGGGTTCAGATGATGTAACCGCAAGGATCGGTCTTGTAGACAAAGATGGAAACGAAGTGGCCACCGATACTGTTCTGGAAGGGAGTCTTTTCATCCCAGATGCAAACTTATGGTGGCCGTACTTGATGGACCCCAATCCTGGCTACTTGTACTCTTTGGAAGTACAACTCTTCGACACTTTTGGTACTCTCTTGGACAAGTACGAGCAACCTGTTGGTATTCGTACCATTTTTTGGGACTCCGACAGTGTCAAAATAAACAACAGATCTATCTATTTGAGAGGATTTGGACGCCACGAAGACTCAGACATTAGAGGAAAAGGTTTGGACCTACCCTTGATTATAAGGGATCACAATTTGATTAAATGGATAGGGGCAAATGCTTATCGAACCTCTAACTATCCCTATGCTGAAGAAATTATGGATCTAGCCGACCAATTAGGAATTATGATCATAAATGAATGTCCAGCTGCTAGTATAAGGTAAAAGTTATTATCTAAATGTTTCAAATTATTAATTGACGTCCGCATTTTAGAAATCTAGGAGGGGAGTTGCTCGAAAATCATAAACAATCCTTGACTGAAATGTACAACAGGGACAAGAACAGACCCAGCGTGATCATGTGGTCTGCAGGAAACGAACCTGGTAATAGCAGTGCTCAAACAACCGACGATCATTTCAGGTGATTTTGTTTTAATTACATTTGCATTTTTTTCAACTACAAAACAATTGAAGGGAGGTATTTGCGCACATTCACTCTTTAGATAGCACCCGTCCTGTCACGGTCATCAACTTCAACGGTCGCCATGGCAATGAAGGGGGCGAATACATTGACATCATCGGTGTCAATTACTTTTCAGGGTGGTCCGTGGACGTTGGAAAGCTCGATGCGGTCGTTAACAATGTTCTCAAGGGAGCACAACACTTACGATCTGAATTCAACAAACCAATAATGATAACCGAGTACGGTACAGACACTCTAGAAGGTCTACACATGGTACAAAACTCTCTTCTACTCGTCAGTACTTCTGATCGATCAAATTTCAGCTTCCGTCTTTTATTTGGACCGAAGAGTACCAAACCGAGCTTATCAGTCGTTTTTTCCAAGCTTTTGATCAGTTGCGCAGCGAGGGTTACTTCATCGGAGAGATGATTTGGTCCTTTGCCGACTTTAAAACCGACCAAGGTAGGTATTACTCCTGAATTCGCAATCTACTCTTTTCGACATTCCGTTCTTTTATAGGTATTAATAGAGTGGGCGGCAACAGAAAGGGAATTTTTACCAGAAACAGAGAACCGAAAGCGAGCGCACATCTACTGCGAAAGCGCTATTGGGCTTTGGCGGAGCTTTTGGACGGCGTTGAACCGCCAGCTGATATGAACGAGTACATAATTGGCAATTAATGGTGCTATTCTGTAAGCAAAAGTTGCCCACTGTAAGTCTATAACCCTATAAGCTACAGTCTGTAACACAAAATGGTATTCTCCAAGAGAAATTGTCTCTGTAACATACATTCTATAGCTTACAGTCGCTGTAAATTTATGGTGAGACAAATCGTCACCATAAGCACTGTAAAGCCTCTGTAAGTCATAATAAATGTCAGTACATGTAATCTTGACGTTTGCTTTCTTGTTAATTCTGCTCATTCTTTTGGCGATAAAACGGGACCAGTACCAATTGCGTTTAATTTCTTGGACAACTTATCCGAAGACTTCTGTACGCATTATCTCGAAGGACCAGATTTGTTGCGATATCGTTTTGCGCTTCTAAAATGAGTAAAGACTTCTTTGCAGATGCTTTCTCGTTTATTTCTCGATTACAAGTGCCGTACAGTACAGTTGTTAGTTACAACTAGGGGTTTGAGTTGGGGGGAGGTACTCCCACCAGTGGTGTAGGGCTAACGGCCTGAACAACTTCCAAAGGTAATTTGGGGTAATGTTTGGATTTAATTCGCCAGAACAAAAAATATCATCCGGTTCCACTAATTTCAAATATTCTTCGTAGTTACTGCTCGGAAGTTGTATTTTGGCACCTTTTTCGTTTTGTAATTGTTCATTTAGACACTTTCCATTTTTGAAAGGTACGAAATTTGCATTGCTCACTCGGGCAAAGCTTACTCCACTAATTTTCAAATGTATTGAATACCTCTGTAAGGCAAATGCTTACAGAGGTATTTAGAGAATACGAATTTTATGTATCTCTGTAAGGACGTTTCTTACATTGCTCTGTTAGCTACATACCGTAACTTTTTACATTATTCAGTGAAATTTTAGAGAATAGCACTATAATTTGTATGCATTTTTTCTAACTGTCGCTGCACTCTCCTTTCGATTGTCACGCAATTTAATGTGCGGTTGTGGACCCAACACACTCCACAAACTGCATTTCAAAGTCATACTTAAATGAAAATATTAAATATAATTAAGTTGGAGATTGGTAGTTTCTTTTCACTTTCCTTGATTACTCCAATTGGGGGGACAATTTTAATTACGAAAAACTTACGATCCCCACCTGTACGTTTTAGTTATGCATCTTTCTCGATCTTTCTCATAACTTTCATCACGTCGAACAAAGCTAATTACAAAAATCGTCTATCAATAGAAATCTTTCAACTGTAGTGGTTCCACGCCAACATCCACTTCTTCGGCGGCGGTCCCGACAGAATCACGATCTTTGTGGAGACCGCCGGGTGAGCGTCTGCGCAGTACCATCTGGTGCCGCCCCAAAAGCAGAGGTCTCTTTTGCCGTACCATCTCTGAGAGCGAGAGCACCTTGTGTCCTTGGGCCCTTCAAACTGACCCAACACACATCGCCTATCAAATTGGATACGCTGCGCTGTATTCCTCGGGGGCAGCACTCGAGCTCTTGTACAGTACTTGAAGAAGTTGGACAGTCGCAACTTCACGAGAGCTGCAGTAGGTGCCACCATCGTCAACTCCATCAAACTGGAGCTGCCTCCGCTGTTTTCTGCCGCTCTGGAACCCGACCACGACGATGCTTTTATCACCGAAAGCAGTTACGATTTGCTCAAATCTGGGAACTTCGAGAGGGTTCCGTACGTGGTGAGGTTCAATTCGGAGAAGTAGTATCGTAAAAAATGAACTATAAATTCTTCTTGCCCGTTTTATTCATGAATTGAAAACTAATAAAGTTTTTAGTATATTGTGCTGGTAGTAGTGTCTACTGCCTTGACGACGTCTCGCTTCCACATTTTGACTTTGTTTTGTTTTATTATGTTCTGTGTCAATGTTAAGGAACTTCCTCACGATATGACATGAGTATAATAATATACCTTTTTGAATTTCAACTACCAATGTGTTACCTAAATCCAGAATTTTTAAATTTTTAAAAAGAGATGGCGGTACTATTCCGGTTGCTGTTCTCTATGGGTTGCTGAAATTATAAGTGGTAAAATCGATTTTTTTTTTCTAAACACCAAAGATTTCTCATAGCAACGGAAAGTTCTAAATATTTATTAATTTTTTGTGTTATACGAGTATATCTGTGTTATATTATGTGAATTTGGAACAGCTATATCTAAAAGATATGCTTGCTTTTATTGTTTATTTAAAATAATAATGTCTAGTCTGTTATGCTGAGAATCGCCCTCAAATGCCACATGATTTATATTGACAAATCACAAGTCCGAATTGTTTGAATAGCAACCAATCACAATTTAATTAAGCGGAAATTTTCCCTAGGGAAAATTTCCGATATAATTTACCTAGGGAAAAGTTTTTTCGGGCGATTCTCTTCCGAATATGCCTCTGGACAGATATATATCGACAGAAATTTTTTATTGCAATCCAACACTCGTGTTTGTCGCTCAAAATTACCCTCGGGCTGGCGCCCTCGTGTAATTTTCTTGCTACAAACACTCGTGTGTCAGGATTGCTCGAAAAAATTTCCGGCAATACATCTGTCCCTTGGTATATTATATATGAATATGAATGTCAGTTAAAACTGTACAATCAAAATATAATTTGTAATTGTCATTTTCCAAACAACTTTCTGGTTTATAAATATAATGTGGTTGTGTATCCTTTTTAGCGAATATATCATGACGTTTCTTATATTCGCTTTGAGCAAAAACGGTGCAAGAAGAAATGATGTATTCAATAGTTTTCCCTTCAGTTCCGCAAATCCTACATTTATCAATGATCGATTGCAAACCTCATATGTGTTTTTTATAATTTCTTATATTTATAACACGATCTTGTATTGCAAATATAAAACCCTCAGTCTCAGGGTGAATATTTGATTTTTAAGCCATGCATGAGAAGCCTGAATATCTCCCATGTAAAGACTTTTATTTTATATTTGCTGTAGTGTCAGGTATATTTGGCTCAACAATTTCTGAAATTATATCATCACTTAAATTTAAAAGTGTGTAATCTTTATCCGCTGAAACCAAAGCATTAAAAAAAAGTGTTACCACGAGCTCTATTGAGAAAATAATTTTTAGTGAAGCAATTTGATTGTGTTATAGAATTTCTAGATTTGAAAAACCCCTACCACCATTTTCGTGTGGTAAATTAAATCTTGTAACACTCCTATGCGTATCGGTACCGTCGTGGGTCGACAGCTGCAGCACCTTCCGGGTTCGGGCCTTAAGTTGGAGTTACTTGGAACAATCTTTGTCCTGGGGCCCCACGTGTAACAATCCCTTTCCTGTATCCGGCCCAAGTTGGATGGTACTTGGTGACGATGCGCTTAGGATGTTTGGGAAGGGTTCGATTCCGATGCAACACGGTGGAGAAAACACAGTACCTTTATCATTTAGTGGAATTATTAGCAACTTGTGTTTTTCATTCCTATTTGGTATTGGTAGGTACTTGGGTACTGAGAATTTCTAAGATTCCATTAAGGTATGAGATCATGGTAATCCAATAACAAAACACTTAGATATAATCAGTCCTAGAATGTGTAACAATTTTTTCTTTATGTCAACTTGTCAACTACCTCTTGATATAATCTGTATTTATTTTGTTTCAGTAATGTATTTATATTGTTGTCATGGAAATATTATATCATGAGATCGAAAAAGAAATTACTAATCGATAAAATAGTAATAGCCATGACTCCCGACAACAATAAAGTTCATTTTTTGACAAACGTAACGCGTTTGCTGATTCCTCAAAGAATGAACTCTTTTAACAAAGAAGAAAAAGTTAACTTCGTAAAATGGTATTACTCCAGATTGTCTTTTGGAGACATGCAAGCAACATTTCCAGCATCCTATCCTGAGCGACCAATTCCAAGTTTGACATGTCAAATATCATGCATTGTCATCTTTGGTTGTCAGTGTTGTGTCGTGCTGTGTTGTTATTTTATTATTATAAAAGGACATTTAGAAAAACAAATTTTTTAAGAATTAAATCTCTTTTAAAATCAAAATTAAACGGTAATCATTTAATTAAAGCAGTTAATACGTATGCTGTTCCATTGTTGACCTATTCTTTTGGTGTTATAAAATGGTCCAAAACTAATTTACAGAATATAAACATCGAAACGACGAAACGAAACGACGAAAGTCCTTCACTCTAGTTTGAGTGAAGGACTTTCGTCCGACTCGTCCACCTGGGGAGCGTTTCCGGAGCGGAGCTGCTCAAGGTCCGGTTAGATGTCCCGAGGGCGCTGTCTAGGTGGAGCCAAGAGTGATCGTCCGTCCAGCTTGTCCGCCGAGGAGCTTCTCGGGCAGAGCTATTCCAATGTCCGGGTGGATGTCCCCTAGGGCGCTTTCCGATCGGAGCAGAAGAATAGTCTTAGCTCTTCTGCGTGATGTGCTGCAATTTATAGGGTCGGACGATGGGAGAGGTAGGTAGAAGGGAAGTTGCGGAAATGATCAGATGTTGGGGAGGCGACGAGGGCGCTACTCTAGTGGCCGCTCGATGCACTACAACTTTGGGTCGCTACAACCTCCCCCTCAAAACCATAAGTCGGAACGACGTAGGGTTTTGCAGAGATATGATAAGTTCTTCCGGGGGCGACCTCTTTCTTGCTGGGGGTGGTTTCCGTCGCGGTGGAAGTTTCCCTGGAAGTTGTGGTTTCATGTTCCTGGTCTTTCGTCTGTTGGGTTTCTCCCCCTGGAGAAGAGCTGCACCGATAGCGTGATTACCGGCATTTGGGCGATGAGTGTAAACAAGCGGACGATCGGCTTGTTTCAGTATCGGTGTCGTCGCTCTATGTTCCGCGAAGAGATTCCCGTAATGGTGGAGCATTACGTTGGGTTGATGGTGCTCGTCTGAACTGAGGGCGTTACCTTTACCTTCGTCTGGGGCACGGAGGTCCAAGGTGGCGAAGCTGATACTAGGAAAGAGATCTCCTCCTCCCGGTGGACTGTCCTCGTACTCCAAGTCGACGGCGTACGTGGCGTCTGCCCATTGGTATCCGGTCCGGGAAAAGTTCCTGGTTTCAGTAGGCCCATGTAGTGGACGTGGATGCACGTGGATCGTCGGTGGCACGACTCTTGGAGGGGTGGGCGGTAACGGAGAGAGGATTGGTCCGTAATCGCGGGTTAAATCAAACCACTCATCACTCTTCATTAACTCGTCGAAAACTATAGGGGAACGGTACGGGTCATCCTGAACGCTTTCCTCCATAGGCTCCGGTTGTACGGCGTTGAAAGGATTCAACGGGAGTGCTGGGTGAGTTTCTTTTCGAACAAAAGCATACTCTTCATGACTCGCGTCGTGAAAATGGTAGGTGTCATTGTGATAGTTGACGACTAACTTGGCAAGTCGTGCAAAATCGACTCCTAGGAGAGTAGCTGCTTCAGGGCCTCCTTCTGTACATACAAAAGGAGTCGTGAACGTTCGACCCTTCAACGTTACAGGAACCATCACGGTTTGAATTAACTTGTTCTCCGCTCGCCCGTCGGCGAGTATCAGCTTGGCAACTTGCTTCGTGAAAGGGAGACCACGAATTGTATTCGACTTGACAATCCACCGAGAAAATTTTTAACGAGTTAACCTAATAAATTTGACGTTTCATTTTGACATAAATTTTTTCGCTGAAAAACCACTAGTTGTTTTTTCACTCAGCGGGTTGTTTATTCACTCTACTCGGTGTTTTTTCACTATAAATCAATTTGATTGGTCCAAATTTGAAAAATGCTGCAATTCGATTGGTTAAAAATTTTCGAGTTGGATTGTCATTATAAAATTAAATTATTTGTCCGATGCGACGATCCGAGTTCTCATTCTTCAACGGTTGCTATGAAAATCGTCTACGTTAACCATTGCAATCAACGAAAATCTTTCGTTGCTAAGTGACGGCTGTTCATTATTGACCTTGGTTAATAATGAAAATTATTATTAACCTAGGGAGAGAAATTCTACTTCTGGGGTCGGTTCGAGAGTCAAAATGACGCCTTCTGAGACTAGTAGTGAAAAAAAAAATTTAGTCGTCACTATCTTGACATTCACGTAAAGTGTAAACAAACCTTTAAGAACCGTAACCCCACTTTCGATTCTTGTCATTTTGACATGCATATTGTTATTCTGCCAATCAATTTAAACTCTTTAAAGTTCAGATATTCCAAAAATCCGACATGAATGAACAAAATTAAAGCAGTCGTACATAGATTACCTGAGGTGAACGTTCTGTGTGCAGAAAATGCCAATATAATTTCGAGTTTTGAAATTTACCACCCAAAAAATACCAATCATAATCAAGACGGTAATCATAATGACACTAAAGAATGGATTACAAAGTTATTTTTTGAAATGACAGAAAATGACGGCTAAAATTTTTTGGCCGCCATAGTAACTACACAATAATGGAAAAAAAATTGAAGAATTTGTCAAAATAGCAATAGCTATGAAGTGTAACCGAGGTAACAACACTGACAACCAAAGATGACAATGCATGATATTTGACATGTCAAACTTGGAATTGGTCGCTCAGGATAGGATGCTGGAAATGTTGCTTGCATGTCTCCAAAAGACAATCTGGAGTAATACCATTTTACGAAGTTAACTTTTTCTTCTTTGTTAAAAAAGTTCATTCTTTGAGGAATCAGCAAACTCGTTACGTTTGTCAAAAAATAAACTTTATTGTTGTCGGGAGTCATGGCTATTACTATTTTATCCATTAGTAATTTCTTTTTTCGATCTCATGATATAATATTTGATATATGATATTATATATGATATAATATTTCCATGACAACAATATAAATACATTACTGAAACAAAATAAATACAGATTATATCAAGAGGTAGTTGACAAGTTGACCTAAAAAAAAAAATTGTCACACATTCTAGGACTGATTATATCTAAGTGTTTTGTTATTGGATTACCATGATCTCATACCTTAATGGAATCAGTACCCAAGTACCTATCAATACCAAACAGGAATGAAAAGCACAAGTTGCTAATAATTCCACTAAATGATAAAGGTACTAAAACTATCCTCTGGCCCTTAAAAGTGTTGGGAAAGGAAAGATAAGACCAAGAACGCTAATTCTTCGAAATGTTGGTGCTCATGAATTTGTCTTGGGCTTGGACCTACCCTTGATTATAAGGGATCACAATTTGATTAAATGGTTAGGGGCAAATGCTTACCGAATCTCTTACTATCCCTATGCTGAAGAAATTATGGATCTAGCCGACCAATTAGGAATTATGATCATAAATGAATGTCCAGCTGTTAGTACTATAAGGTAACAGTTATTATCTAAATGTTTCAAATTATTAATTGAGCTCCGCATTTTAGAAATCTAGGAGGAGAGTTGCTCGAAAATCATAAACAATCCTTGACTGAAATGTACAACAGGGACAAGAACAGACCCAGCGTGATCATGTGGTCTGCAGGAAACGAACCTGCTAGTAGCGATAAACAAGCAACCGACGATCACTTTAGGTGATTTTATTTTGATTACATTTTTTCAACTACAAAACAATTGTAGAGAGGTATTTGAGCACATTCACTCTTTGGATAATACTCGTCCTGTCACTGTCATCAACTTCAACGGTCGCCATGACAATCAAGGGGGCGAATACATTGACATCACCGGGATAACTTACTTCTCAGGGTGGTTCCAAGACAATGCAGAGCTCGATGTGGTCGTTAACAATGTCCTCAAGCACGGACAACAATTACGATCTGAATACAACAAACCAATAATGATAAACGAGTACGTTTCAGGCGCTCTAGAAGGTCTACACATGGTACAAAAATCTCTTGTGCTCGATAGTACTTCTGATCGACCAAATTTCAGCTTCCGTCTTTTACTTGGACCGAAGAGTACCAAACCGAGCTTCTCAGTCTTCATTTCCAAGCTTTCGATCAGTTGCGCAGTGAGGGTTACTTCATCGGAGAAATGATTTGGTGCTTTGCCGATTTCAAAACCGACCAAGGTAGGTATCACTCGTGAATTCGCAATCTACTCTTTTCGACATTTCCTTGTTTTGTAGGTGTTCAGAGAGTGGGCGGCAACAGAAAGGGAATTTTTACCAGAAACAGAGAACCGAAAGCGAGCGCTCATCTACTGCGAAAGCGCTATTGGGCTTTGGCGGAGTTTTTGGATGGCGTTGAACCGCCAGCTGATATGAACGAGTACATAATTGGCAATTAATTTGTATGCATTTTTTCTAACTGTCGCTGCACTATCCTTTCGATTGTCACGCAATTTAATGTGCGGTTCTGGACCCAACACACTCCACAAACTGCACTTCAAAGTCATACTTAAATTAAAATATTAAATATATGTAATTAAATTGGAGATTGTTTGTTTCTTTTCACGTTCCTTGATTACTCCAATTCAGGGGACACTTTTAATTACGAAAAATTTCCGATCCCCACCTGTACATTTTAGTTATGCATCGGAAGTGCATCTTTCTCATAACTTTCATCACGTCTGACAAAGCTAACTACAAAAATCGTCTTATCAACAAAAAACTTTCATCTGAAGTGAGTCCGCGCCAACATTCACTCCTTCGGCGGCGGTACCGACAGAATCACCGCCGGGTGAGCGTCAGTGCAGTACCATCTGGTGCCCCCCAAAAGCAGAGGTCTCTTTTCCGGCGCCATCTCCGAGAGCGGAAGCATCCTGTGTCCTTGGGCCCTTCACACTGACCCAAGACACATCGCCTATCAAATCGGATACGATGCTGGAGTCCTCGGATCACGACGATGCTTTTATCACCGAAAGCAGTTATGATTTGCTAAAAACGGGAAACTTCGAGAGGGTTCCGTACGTGGTGAGATTCGGAGAAGTAGTATCGTAAAAAATGAACTATAAATTCTTCTTGCCCATTTTATTCATGGATTGAAAACTAATAAAGTTTACGTCAGATTATGATGTTTTTTCAGTTATCAGGGTGACGATTAATTTTTTCCTAGAAACGGTGTTTAAATATAATACTTTCACGACACAAATATACATTTCTGAAATAAAATAAATACAGATTACATAAAGAGGTACTTGACATATCAATTATCCTTGAAAAAAGTTTGATTTAGGAGTCCATCAAAAGTAGATTATATTATTGAATGATTCAACTTAAAACGGTTTAATTCAAGTATTGTTATTGCATCACCATATGTGATCTTCTACCTTACTAGAATCTTAGAAACGCGCAGTACCCAAGTATCTACCAGTCACGACCTGCTGTATAATAACCGGCCTGTTCATTTCATTAAAAAAGCATTGCGAAAATGTTTCCGAGAAAGAGCCAATTTTCACCGATGAGGGCGCCACAGTACGGGCGCTTCTGAAGAATAAAAATGCGGAAAAAAAGGTTTAGACATTATTTTAGAGTTAAGATTGAGCACAATAAGTTCATATTTTCTTTCTAAAACAATACTGAATACATTTGTATTTTTGTGTTTTTGATTTTAAATTCGAATGTCATTTGAACGAGAAAAACTCTCGGTGACAAAAACTTAAGATGAATAATATCCCCAAAAAGCGCCCGTACACTAGCGCTCTGCGGGGATCACTCAAATTACACTTTTGAACAGGCCGGTTATAATACAGCAGGTCGTGCTACCAGTATAGTTTATTTCCAAAATATATGCAGTGACGTCACGCCTGAATCAAGAAGACGACATGCCGTTCGTCCGTATTTGACATTTGACAGCAAAGCATAATGAGTTGATTATGTTACCGCCATTGTCAAGAAATTATAGTATTTTGTAGTGTTGGGCATAATCGATATACAGTGCATTTTTTTTAACTGTTGCCATAGGGAATTGCATGGTAAAACTTATACCCCCTGTTAACTTTTGTTCTGATGAAAATATTCAAACCATTTTTGGAACGAAGTTGGAAGATTTTTTAAACTATCGGATAGATTACATTTCAATATCCTAAACTGTCGAAAAAGTTGTGAAAAAATATTTCTAGCGCGTCTGAATAATACTACGTCGAGAGGCCGCCAGAATAGCGTCCATGTCGGCTCAAGTAGCACCTGAGATCTGACCATCTCCACTTTTGACTTTTGTCACTTTCATTTAAAAAATAGCGAGATCTCCTGGAGGCTATGATTAAATTAGCTTGTGGAAGGCTATTCTTGCCTCTTATGCTTTTTTTTAATGTTGCCGTAGGGAATTGCATGGTAAAAATTATACCCTCTGTTAACTTATGATCTACTGCAGATTTGGTGCAAATTTTTATTTTTGTAATAAATCATTAATGAGGGGGTCATTCACGAAACTCGGTAAGGCTCGATAAGGCGTTGTAAATTCAAAACCATGACAACCAACATTGTTGAAGCATTGTATTTGCCGTTTCGTTAACGATTTGCAAATTTGTAAAGTTTCGTGAATCTCCCCCTAAGACTACGTAATGCATACTGTTTGAACAACGAACGACAAACAGTTTTATTTTACTAATTTTACTCTTCAAAGTTGAAATTAATGAACGTAAATAATTTGACAAAAAACGTAGTAGGCGATATGGGAACAAAAATTAGGTTTTATATTTTAATTTATTATCTATACAGTGAGCGGCAAAAGTATGGAATAAATTCATTAAAAATTAAACAAAATTTTTTTCAAAAAAATCTTTGGACAGGTCAATTTTAGTTTATAAAAATACATATTTTAATACAAAATAAAATTCCAAGCAGTCATTTGTTTTCGAGATATGACGTCATCGATGGTTTTTTTAAATAGAAACCCCCTATTTTTTTTCCTGATTCTGATAGCCCCTTTAATTGTCTAAATGACAGTATAAAAATTTTGGTACCTTACATAAGGAAATTTTTGTGAAAAAAAATAATAAAATTGGAAAAAATAAATTTTATAACTATCAAAAACTAGTCAAAAAGTGTGTTAGTAAGTACTTAAAATTATGGAATTAAATATTCGAATGCCATCCCTCAGCTTGTTAGCAATAAGTAAGTTTATGAAGAAATTCCCCCTGTTTTAGATTTATCTAGTTTTATCCTCGCACCCAATCAAAATTAAAATTTCTATACATTGTGTTTCTTTTAAATGAGTCATTTTCGAAAACGTTTTGTAAAACAAGTAACACATACGAATGAAACTGACAATAACATTTGACTGTTTGATTTACCTACTTGATTTTTTGACTTGTTTTTGTTCGTTATAAAATTTATTTTTTCCATCTTTATTATTTTTTTTCTCAAAAATTTCCTTATGTAAGATAACAAAATTTTTATATAGTCATTTAGACAATTAAAAGGGCTAACAGAATCAAGAAAAAAAATAGGGGGTTTCTATTTAAAAAAACTATCGATGACGTCATAACTCGAAAACAAATGACTGCTTGGAATTTTCTTTAGTTCTAGAACATGTATTTTTATAAACTAAAATTGACCTGTCCAAAGATTTCTTTGAAAAAAATTTTGTTTAATTTTTAAGGATTTTATTCCATACTTTTGCCGCTCACTGTATATAATATTATTTATTATTAATCATAGCCTCGAGGAGATCTCGCTATTTATTTTTTAAATGAAAGTGACAAAAGTCAAAAGTGGAAATGGTCAGATCTCAGGTGCTACTTGAGCCGACATGGACGCTATTCTGGCGGGCGCTCGACGTACTATTATTCGGGCGCGCTAGAAATATTTTTTCACAACTTTTTCGACAGTTTAGGATATTGAATTGTAATCTATCCGATAGTTTAAAAAATCTTCCAACTTCGTTCCAAAAATGGTTTGAATATTTTCATCAGAACAAAAGTTAACAGGGGATATAAGTTTTACCATGCAATTCCCTATGGCAACAGTTAAAAAAAATGCACTGTATTTTGATAATCGAATAAATCGAAATAATCGCTTTGAATAATCTAAATATCCATTGGACTTTCCAATTATGGATGATGCGCATGCGCAGTTGTGTATTTATTTCGAATTTCGTTCCGATTGCTTTGTTTTTGGGACACTTTTGTCATAATTTCCAAAGCTTTGGATAAATCGAATTACATTTTCGTCGTTTCTTCACATTTTGACGTTACGCCGGGCCGAAGCCGACGCACGTCAATAGTTCTATGCAATGACGTTATATCTAACTAGACGCGTCGTAGAGTGAGAGGCATTGACTTCTACATACAAGTGAGACAGCGAATAAAAGTCAGCTGACTGTTGGCAAAACATTCTGCACTTCTGCAGTAACTGCGTGTTCCTTATTCTTATCGAGGTGTAATAAGCATTTAATCGCTTTAACAGTAAAACACCCATCTTTTAGAAATAATACAGATGCAATAGTAAACTTTTGCCGCACAATTGATAAATTATTCGGGAGTCGGGGCGAATTCACTAACGCTAGTTAAAGTTAAATGTAGATTTAAATGCTTCGTTCCTTTAGTTACCTATTGTTATAACAATGTTTTCGTATATTTTAACCCACAGTTAACTTTAACTGGCGTTGGTGAATCCGGCCCTACCTACATAATAGGTACGCGAAATTCACTCAGTACGAATCCTTTCAAAAAATCTCTGTCAGAGGTGAATATTTCTTCTACAAATTACTAAGGCATTCTTTGCCGAAGCTGAAAACTGCATCGTAAATTTGAAAAATCTGTCGGGTGGAAAAATGGTTTTTAGTAAGAGAAAAACTGGCTTTATTGGACTAATAATAATTAACGTACTTTCAGTAGAAATCATTATTGAAAGGTAGGTATAATCGAAATAAAAATTTTTTTTGTTGTATTTATTAACGTACAAATTAAGTCAAGGTATTGAAACCTTTTTTGCGCAATTAGGTCAAAAGGATTTCAGAATACACTGACTATACTGACGATGTTATTACCTACATTTGTGGCTACATAGCAAGAAAATTAAAAAATTAAAACGCTACAAGCATTCGGGGCACTTTTCCAGATTCTGCATTATTATCAGAGATTTTTGTATTGTAAAACAAAAATGTTATGTACCTCTTAAGTTGATTAATTATATTTACTAATCTGAAAAATAAAATTAATTGTGCAGAATGTTCTCAACTAGTAAGCCAAAATTCAATTTCCAGACTAATAAGTCGAAAAGATCGGGGAGGTTCAATTAAACTGTTTGTCTCTGTTGTAGAAATTTGCAAGATCGCAGAAATGATTTTTAAAAGTAGGTAATAAAAATTTCGCTGGAAAGTGGAAACGTTCTTATAAGACAAGTTATTTAACAAAAAAATATAAAAATTACTTTCCTGAATTAAATGTTCATATTTTTAACCAAGATTAGGTCAATAATAATTTATTACAATTATTGCTATGAGAAATCTTTGGTGTTTAGAAAAAATTTCGATTTTACCACTTGTAATTTCAGCAACGGGAATAGTACCGCAATCTCTTTTTAAAAATTTAAAAATTCTGGATTTAGATAACAAATTGGTATTTGAAATTCAAAAAGGTATATTATTATACTCATGTCACATCGTGAGGAAGTTCCTTAACATTGACACAGAACATAATACACAACAAAGTCAAAATGCGGAGGCAAGACGCCGGTAATTATGTTGATAAGCACTGCACTATTACTTGATAGTAATATCCGTAATAGTGTATGTACTCCGGCAAAATTGCCGTGCCGCCGGGTGGAGGTGGGATAATTAAGTTCTTAGATGTTTGTTATTTTACTCTAAAAAATAAACGTTTCTGCCACTAAGAAGTATTAATAATTTATTAATCCTTTCATAATGTACTAATAAACTTGATTCAATTTCAATAGTAGTTGTTTTATTACAAATTAGTAACAATTCTTAATAATTTCCCCATAAGAGCCAATGTACAAGTTCAGAAAGTTGCCAACAGTCACGTGGTACCAGTCAGCCTCTCTTTGTTAAACCTGTTATTCATTCATATTCTCCTTCTCACTCTTATGGTTGAAATCACTTCATCGCATTGCCCGACCCAGCTACGGCGCATCTAGAGTAAATTGTAAGATCATTGGTTCTATGTTACAATGAGGGACATGGAATCCTGGGCAGTCTGCTATTGTCATTTCAAAAAGTATCAAAGTAAATGCACCTTTACTGTCATTATGATTGATATTGTCAAAAAAACTGTCAAATTAACTTATGCTTGGTTATGAGTAGCTTAGGTATGGTTTAGAAATTTTGACAACTGAATGACACATCTGCCCAGTTTTCCGTGTCTCCAATAGTACTCTAATCGTACGGTTTAGAATGAGATGCTAGAGCGACAATCTTAATAGCGAACGTAGCAGAAGCAACGAACTGACAACCAAAGATGACAATGCATGATATTTGACATGTCAAACTTGGAATTGGTCGCTTAGGATAGAATGCTGGAAATGTTGCTTGCATGTCTCTAAAAGACAATCTGGAGTAATACCATTTTACGAAGTTAACTTTTTCTTCTTTGTTAAAAGAGTTCATTCTTTGAGGAATCAGCAAACTCGTTACGTTTGTCAAAAAATGAACTTTATTGTTGTCGGGAGTCATGGCTATTACTATTTTATCGATTAGTAATTTCTTTTTTCGATCTCATGATATAATATTTTCATGAAAACAATATAAATACATTACTGAAACAAAATAAATACAGATTATATCAAGAGGTAGTTGAAAAGTTGAAAAAAAAATTGTTGCACATTCTAGGACTGATTATATCTAAGTGTTTTGTTATTGGATTACCATGATCTCATACCTTAATGGAATCTTAGAAATTCTCAGTACCCAAGTACCTACCAATACCAAATAGAAATGAAAAACACAAGTTGCTAATAATTCCACTAAATGATAAAGGTACTAAAACTATCCTCTGGCCCTTAAAAGTGTTAAGAAAGGAAAGATAAGACCAAGAACGCTAATTCTTCGGAATGTTGGTGCTCATGAATTTGTCGATTATATTTCCAAAAAATTTCAAGAGAGAGATTAACTCCTGTAAACAGGATACTGATAACGTCGAAAAATCAAATATAAAATTCGACTCGAATACTACTTAATTCAGTACTAACCCAGCCATGAGTTTGTTACCCTATCTTGCTTATTTAGTAATTTCCTTCGCCTACACCGAGGCTGGAATTCTCTATCCTCGCGTTTCCGAAACTCGCGAACAAATCTCCTTGGACGGAATATGGAATTTTGGTCTTACCGACCCCACAAACGCAACAAAGGGACACGATGAAGCTTGGTACTTGCGAGATCTGAGAGCTGTGGACAGTCTAGATGTCGACTTAATGCCAGTACCATCAAGCTACAACGACATCGGTACCGACGGCTTAGGACTGAGAGACCACGTGGGGCCGGTGTGGTACCAACGTAGTTTCATCGTGCCCAAATCGTGGAACGGACGAAGAGTCTGGATCAGGTTCTCGTCAGCAAATTACGCTGCAGATGTTGTAAGTATCTTCCACAAATAATCACCAACAAAAATTCCTGCACTGCTTTGTACCAGTGGATCAATGGAAAAGCCGCAGTTTCGCATTCAATCGGTCATCTACCGTTCCAAGCTGAAGTATCTTCTCTAGTTAATTACGGAACTAGAAGTACCATCACGGTTTCGGTCGACAACACTCTGACCAATACGACAATACCAGAAGGGTCCACCAAAAAATTGAGCAGGTTTGTATCGATGCAAATTCAAGACTAGACCACAGGCTTTGTGTTGCAGTGGTCGACTCAAACAGCAGCACCAATTCGACCACTTCAATTACGCCGGAATTGACCGCCCGGTAGTACTATACACAACTCCGTCCACCTATATCGACGACATAACAGTCGTAACAGATGTCGATGGTACCAACGGTTTTGTCAACTACACGGTTACCGTAGAGGGTTCAGATGAAGTAACCGCAAGGATCGGTCTCGTCGACAAGGATGGAAAAGAAGTGGCCACCGATACTGTTCTGGAAGGGAGTCTTTTTATCCCAGATGCAAACTTATGGTGGCCGTACCTGATGGACCCCAATCCTGGCTACTTGTACTCTTTGGAAGTACAACTCTTGGACACTTCTGGTACTCTCTTGGACAAGTACGAGCAACCTGTTGGTATTCGTACCATTTTCTGGGACTCCGACAGTGTCAAAATAAACAACAGATCTATCTATTTGAGAGGATTTGGAAGCCACGAAGACTCCGACATTAGAGGAAATGGCTTGGACCTACCCTTGATTATAAGGGATCACAATTTGATTAAATGGTTAGGGGCAAATGCTTACCGAACCTCTTACTATCCCTATGCTGAAGAAATTATGGATCTAGCCGACCAATTAGGAATTATGATCATAAATGAATGTCCAGCTGTTAGCGTAAAGTAAAAGTTATTATCTAAATGTTTCAAATTATTAATTGACGTCCGCATTTTAGAAATCTAGGAGGAGAGTTGCTCGAAAATCATAAACAATCCTTGACTGAAATGTACAACAGGGACAAGAACAGACCCAGCGTTATCATGTGGTCTGCAGGAAACGAACCTGCTAGTAGCGATAAACAAGCAACCGACGATCACTTTAGGTGATTTTATTTTAATTACAATTGCATTTTTTCAACTACAAAACAATTGTAGAGAGGTATTTGAGCACATTCACTCTTTGGATAATACTCGTCCTGTCACCGTCATCAACTTCAACGGTCGCCATGACAATCAAGGGGGCGAATACATTGACATCATCGGTATAACTTACTTCTCAGGGTGGTTCCAAGACAATGCAGAGCTCGATGTGGTCGTTAACAATGTCCTCAAGCACGGACAACAATTACGATCTGAATACAACAAACCAATAATGATAAACGAGTACGGTTCAGACGCTCTAGAAGGTCTACACATGGTACAAAAATCTCTTGTGCTCGATAGTACTTCTGATCGACCAAATTTCAGCTTCCGTCTTTTACTTGGACCGAAGAGTACCAAACCGAGCTTCTCAGTCTTCATTTCCAAGCTTTCGATCAGTTGCGCAGTGAGGGTTACTTCATCGGAGAGATGATTTGGTGCTTTGCCGATTTCAAAACCGACCAAGGTAGGGTATCACTCGTGAATTCGCAATCTACTCTTTTCGACATTTCCTTTTTTTGTAGGTGTTCAGAGAGTGGGCGGCAACAGAAAGGGAATTTTTACCAGAAACAGAGAACCGAAAGCGAGCGCCCATCTACTGCGAAAGCGCTATTGGGCTTTGGCGGAGTTTTTGGACGGCGTTGAACCGCCAGATGATGTGAACGAGTACATAATTGGCGATTAATTTGTATGCATTTTTTGTAACTGTCGCTGCAGTCTCCTTTCGATTGTCACGCAATTTAATGTGCGGTTCTGAACCCAACAAACTCCACAAACTGCACTTCAAAGTCATACTTAAATTAAAATATTAAATATAATTAAATTGGAAATTGGTAGTTTCTTTTCACGTTCCTTGATTACTCCAATGGCGGGGACAATTTTAATTACGAAAAATGTCTGATCCCCACCAGCACATTTTAGTTATTTATTCATCGGAAGTGCATCTTTCTCATAACTTTCATCACGTCTGACAAAGCTAATTACAAAGATCGTCCTATCAACAAAAATCTTTCATCTGAAGTGGGTCCGCGCCAACATTCACTTCTTCGGCGGCGGTACCGACAGAATCACCGCCGGGTGAGCGTCAGTGCAGTACCATCTGGTGCCCCCCAAAAGCAGACGTCTCCTTTGCGGTGCCATCTCCGAGAGCGGTAGCATCCTGTGTCCTTGGGCCCTTCAAACTGACCCAAGACACATCGCCTATCAAATCGGATACGATGCTGGAGTCCTCGGACCACGACGATGCTTTTATGACCGAAAGCAGTTATGATTTGCTAAAAACGGGAAACTTCGAGAGGGTTCCGTACGTGGTGAGGTTCAATTCGGAGTAGTATCGTAAAAAATGAACTATAAATTCTTCTTGTCCGTTTTATTCATGAATTGAATGAAAACTAATAAAGTTTACGTCAGATTATGATCTTTTTTTAGTTATCAGGGTGACGATCAATTTTTTCCTAGAAAAGGTGTTTAATAGTATATTAAAGAACGAGTTTTATAAGTGTTGATTTGGCGCACGAGTCCCAAGTGTAGAAAACGAGCCGTGGGGAGTTTTCTAAGGGACGAGTGCGCCAATGCCCTTATAAAACGAGTTTTTTATGTTATTTTTTCGAATTTTTTCTTTAATGTTTAAATAAAAAAATTAAATTTTCAAATTCTAGGGAATTTTGTATTAATTGGGAATTCAAGGTAACGGATGCAACTACATCTGCAACAGATGTTAAAAAGTAGAGTTTGAACATTAATATTGGAAGTTTTTTGGTGTAAATGACAATAATACATTGAAATATTGATAAAAATGTTCTTAGAGATCTATTAAACCACGAGTGCTTTAATAGATAGCCATAAACGAGTCCAAATTGAATAAATACAATAATAGACCTATTACAGACGCAAATTCTAAAAATATAATACTTCCACGACACATATTATACATTTCTGAAATAAAATAAATACAGATTACATAAAGAGGTACTTGACATATCAATTATACTTGAAAAAAGTTTGATTTAGGAGTCCTTCAAAAGTAGATTATTATTGAATGATTCAACTTAAAACGGTTTAATTCAAGTCTTGTTATTGCATCACCATGATCTTCTATCTTACTAGAATCTTAGAAACGCGCAGTACCCAAGTATCTACCAGTACCAAATAAGATTGAGAGTCGGCTCTGGGTGGATTCCGAGTCGGCTCCGCGTGCTTTCGGGTGGGCTCCGATCAGCTCCGGGTCGGCTCCAGGTCAACTCCGGGTCGGCTCCGGATGGTTTCCGGGTTGGTTCCGGGTGGTCTCCGTTGAGTTCCGAGTCGGCTCCGGGTGCTTTCCGGGTCGGCTCCGGGTGGTTTCCGATTTGGCTCTGGGTGGTTTTCTTGTGGGCTAAGGGTGGGTTCCGGATCGGCTCCGGGTCGGTTCCGGGCAATTTCCAGGTGGGCTGCGGGTCGGCTCCGGGTGGTTTCCGGTTCGGCACATTTCTACAATTTTTCCTAAGTGTGAAAACTTCTTACGAAAGATAAGTTAGAATCATGTATGTATACTCAAAATTCAATAACATTTTTTAAAATTATTTGACTGCTATTGTCAAGTAGATAATTAATTGACAAATGGATAAAACCAAATTTACATTAGGAAAATTTTTATTTCCCGTTTTTTTTTTGCAACCAACTGTACATTTTTGAAAGTAGGATCGTAAAAAATATACTATAAATTATTCTTGTCTGTTTTATTCATGGATTGAGACTAATAAACTTTACGTCAAATTACGATTTTTTTTTGCATTTGCATTCCTATATTTAACGCAGTTATCAGAGTGATAATCAATTTTTCCCAGAAGAGGTGTTCAATGTTCAAATGCAATACTTCCATGACAACAATATATACATTTCTGAAACAAAATAAATACAGATAAGAGGTACTTGATCCTTGATTTGGGAGTCCATTAAAACTAGATTACTGAGTGATTCAGCTTAAAACGGTTTAATTGAAGTATTGTTTTTGCATTACCATGCTCTTATACCTTACTAGAATCTTAGAAATGCGCAGTACCCAAGAAGTACCTACTAGTACCAAAAAGAAATAAGAAACACAAGTCGTTAATAATTTACCAAAAATATGTCGAAGCGTTCCACTAAATGATAAACGTACAAAAACTACACTCTGGCTCTTAGGAGTATTGGGAGAGGAAAGATAAGAAAAAGAACCCCAGCTCTTTGAAATGATGGTGCTCAAGATCTTGTCGATTACATTTGCAAAAAATTTCAAAATGTATCAACTCTTGAAAACAGGAAACAAACAATTCGATTGTGTTTATTTTTATGCCGACAAACCAGATATAAACTTCGACTCGAGTACTATTCAACTTAGTACTATTTCAGCCATGAGTTTGCTACTCAATCTTGCTTATTTAGTAATTTCCTTCGCCTGCACCGAGGCTGGAATTCTCTATCCTCGCGTTTCCGAAACTCGCGAACAAATCTCCTTGGACGGATTATGGAATTTTGCCCTTACCGACCCCACAAACACAACAAAAGGTCACGATGATGCTTGGTACTTGCGAGATCTGAGAGCCGTGGATAGCCTAGATGTCGACTTAATGCCAGTACCATCAAGCTACAACGACATCGGTACCGACGGCTTCGGTCTGAGAGACCACGTGGGGCCGGTGTGGTACCAACGCAGTTTCATCGTGCCCAAATCGTGGAACGGACGAAGAGTCTGGATCAGGTTCTCGTCAGCATGTTACGCTGCAGATGTGGTAAGTATCTTTCACAAATAATCACCAACAAAACCTGTACTGATCCGTACCAGTGGATCAATGGAGAAGCCGCAGTTTCGCATTCAATCGGTCACCTACCTTTCCAAGCTGAAGTATCTTCTCTTGTCAATTACGGAACTCGAAGTACCATCACGGTTTCAGTCGACAACACTCTGACGAACACGACAATACCAGAAGGGTCCATCCAAGAACTGAACAGGTTCGTATGGATGCAAATTCAAGACTAGATCACAGACTTTGTGTTGCAGTGGTCGACTCAAGCAGCAGCTCACATTCGACTTCTTCAATTACGCCGGAATTGACCGCCCGGTAGTACTATACACAACTCCGTCCACCTACATCGACGACATAACAGTCGTAACAGATGTCGATGGTACCAACGGTTTTGTCAATTACACCGTTACCGTAGAGGGTTCAGATGAAGTAACCGCAAGGATCGGTCTCGTCGACAAGGATGGGAACGAAGTAGCCACCGATACTGTTCTGGAAGGGAGTCTTTTTGTCCCAGATGCAAACTTATGGTGGCCGTACTTGATGGACCCCAATCCTGGCTACTTGTACTCTTTGGAAGTACAACTCTTGGACACTTCTGGTACTCTCTTGGACAAGTACGAGCAACCTGTTGGTATTCGTACCATTTTCTGGGACTCCGACAGTGTCAAAATAAACAACAGATCTATCTATTTGAGAGGATTTGGACGCCACGAAGACTCCGACATTAGAGGCAAAGGCTTGGACCTACCTTTGATTATAAGGGATCACAATTTGATTAAATGGATAGGAGCAAATGCTTACCGAACCTCTCACTACCCTTATGCTGAAGAAATTATGGATTTAGCAGACCAATTAGGGATTATGATCATAAATGAATGTCCAGCTGTTGGTTTGATGTAACATTTATTACCTAAATGTTTTTAATTAGTTAATTAGGTACGTCCGCATTTTAGTCATCTAGGCCTAGGGGGCGAGTTACTCGACAATCATAAACAATCCTTGACTGAAATGTACAACAGGGACAAGAACAGACCCAGTGTGATCATGTGGTCTGCAGGAAACGAACCTGCTAGTAGCGACAAACAAGCAACCGACGATCACTTTAGGTGATTTTATTTTAATTACAATTGCATTTTTTCAACTACAAAATAATTGTAGAGAGGTATTTGAGCACATTCACTCTTTGGATAATACTCGTCCTGTCACCGTCATCAACTTCAACGGTCTCCATGACAATCAAGGGGGCGAATACATTGACATCATCGGTTTCAATTTCTACACAGGGTGGTACCAAGACACTGGAGAGCTCGATGTCGTCGTTAACAATCTCCTCGCAGAAGGACAACGATTACGAACTCAATTCAACAAACCAGTTATGATAACCGAGTACGGTTCAGACACTCAAGAAGGTCTACACATTGTACAAAACTCTCTTCTGCTCGACAGTACTTTTGATTGATCAAATTTCAGCTTCCGTCTTTCGTTTGGGCTGAAGAGTACCAAACCGAAATTATCAGTCATTTTTTCCAAGCTTTCGATCAGATGCGCAATGAGGGTTATTTCATTGGAGAGATGATTTGGTGCTTCGCCGATTTCAAAACCGATCAATGTGGGTATCACGCGTGAAATCTCTATCTACTTTTCACGACATTCACTTGTTTTGCAGCTGTCAACAGAGTGGGCGGCAACAAAAAGGGGATTTTTACCAGAAACAGAGAACCGAAAGCGAGCGCACATCTACTGCGAAAGCGCTATTGGGCTTTGGCGGAGCTTTTGGACGACGTCGAACCGCCAGCCGATGTGAACGAGTACATAATTGGCAATTAACAAGATGGATTTTTTTCTAACCGCCGCTGCACTTTCCATTGGATTGTTACGTAATTTAATTTGCGATTATGGACCCAACAAACTCCACAAACTGCACTTCAAAGTCATGTTTAAATGAAAATATAATCATACTGGAGATTGGTAGTTTAGTTTCACGTTCCTTAATTACTCCCATTCGGGGGGCCATTTTAATTATGATTATTTCCATCACTATAGCAACACAGACAATGGTCCAATGAGAATTTGACTTTTAAACCAATCATTTTTGTTTATCTCGGATAAAAATTCGCTTCCTCTTGTCAGTGATTAAAATTTTTCTTTCCTTTTGTCACATTTGACAGTTCATTTTATAATTTAATAAAAATGACTTCTTCGTCGATAAATAATAGGATATTGTCGTTGTTTGTTGTTTTTTTTTATTCTGGAAATAATCTCAACAAATATAACTCGACCTTGTTTTTGTGTTTGATAAATTTACTCATTGATTTGGACATTTTTCTTCAAAGATTAAATCTAATCAAAAGAAAAATGTCCAATTCAAATTCGTAAATTTATCACCAAAAAGTTTTTGTGAAATAAAAAAAATTATCCGATTAAAAACGAGGTCTTGTTATACAGGGTGTTTTCGAAGTTGAGGCGTTCCTTGTAACACGAGGTACTACACAATTAGGAACACGGAATTTCGGGCATCATTTTTCTGTCATTTCAAAAAATTGCGATATAAATCACTCTTTATTGTCAACGTGACATTCAAAAGTCAAATTTTGAAATTTATTTTCTGTTCACGTCAATCACATGTCAATCAAAATCGTCGCAAACGGTAAAATTGAGGTTAATAATGTAAAGCCTATTTTACATTTTTTGACAGTATATTGACAGTGATGCCCGAAATTCCGTGTCTCTAACTGTACATTATTCTTAAGAATTTTAGCCTAAATCTTCTTAGTAAAATATTTGTATTAACGGAGATAATTGATCGTATATTTTTATTGTTTTCTAAAATTTTGAGTCTGGTCCTGTCTATTTCTCCGCTGTACTAGATTAATAACTGACGTGGCCCAGGATGGTGTCTTTCTGGAAATCGCTCTGCGTACTCTCTGGACGCTGCAGCTGGATTCTGATAACGTGATAACATTACCCATGCATTAGCAACAATCTGTGAGCTCATTATTTTCCTAATGATGAAGCCATTCCGACTAATTAGATGACAACTCTGACAGTATTTTTGATTAACGTCCATGTTCATTTGATTTTTTTTTGAAGTGAAAACTTCTTTAGGCGCGCCACATACATTTTATTGCCGGGCTGTGAATTAGTTTCGCGACACGGTAAAATCGTTCGCAGCACAAGCTAAAATCGGAAAATCGTTCGCAGCTCAGCGAAAATCGTTCGCAGCACGACACGGCAAGCTAAAATCAAGGGAGTTGAGTTTTGTAGCGGAGCGAGCGAAAAACAATCAACTGTGCGTCACTTGTCAATTTTAAATTTTCATTGTACGTTGTGTTGTGACCTGACTGACCTCAATGCAGAGCTGCAGGAGTAACTGAATATATATACAGGATATTTCACGATATTTCACGTAATTTAAAATGCAACCCACACTATATTTCCGAAAAAGCTGGCTACTGTCATTAAAATGTCCGGCTTTTTTTGAAAATGTATTGTGGGTTGAATTTATTATTCCGTCAGGCTTATTATCACTCGTGAAATACCCTGTATAGTTTAATATAATATAAACGATAAAGACACGACAAATATTGGAAGTTTACAGATGAATGTAGGATTTAATACGTAATTCTCAATTAGGTATTTGGCTTCAAGAATTTATCTAGGTATTGGAAAAATTTGTATAGCCAAATATGAAGAGGAAAATGGACTAATTATCACAATACAGGATATTGGTATCGTTATGAAAACTTATGTTGTGTTCAATATCATCGTCAAGAAAATAAAACTTAAACATCCAAACCTAACCTCACAAATTTTGCCAGAGTGTACCTCTCAAAGCGGACGCAGTTTCTATCGAAAAATACAGATTTTTGATGTTTATTATTTAAAAACAGCATTGGATTTAAATAATATTAATTATTTATGCCTTGCTCCTTATTCCTCCAAGTATTATCATCCATAATGATATATTTTTTATGGAATAGAAGTTTTCACTTCTGTCGTGCGGTCTTAAGCACACACTCTTTTTTTTTTGTCAATTCTAATTTCTAACAAATCAGCGCAAATTTGAACAGGACCGGTTTCAAAAATTTAAAAAAAAAACCTATTAGGTATATCTTCATTGCCGTACACATTTTACTAAGGTGATCTTGGCTAAAACTCTTTAGAACAACGCATACTATGACATGTTAAAAGGAACGCCTCAACGAAAACTTCCTGTATTATTATCGAAAAATTTCCGATCGCCACCAGCACATTTTAATTACGCATCGGAAGTTCATCTTTGATGTGCACATTCAAAACTCGGTGTTGCTCCTCTCTCATTATTTTCATCACCAGTCCGACAAAGTTAATTACAAAAATCGTCTATCAACAGAAATCTTTCATTGCCGGAAGTGTCCGACTAGATTTTGATTTTCTAATTTCCTCTCCAACAATGCGATATTAAAATTAGTCGAACCGTTGCCATGTCCTCGCACACACCGATTTGTTCTTCACTGGCCCTAACCAACGTTTTGTCGCTCGCCGCCGCTCTCAACTACGTTTCCAACTACACCGAGGTAGCTTCGTCTTTTTGAGCGACGAAATCCGACGTTTCTGTTCCAGAACCCCGACTTACAAATCCAGTTACCCAATGGCTTGATCCAGGGAAGCGTCAAACGAACCGTCGACGTCGGCATGCCCTATTACTCCTTCGAGGGTGTCCCTTACGCGAAACCACCTGTTGGAGGCCTCCGCTTCCAAGTATTTCCCAGTCCGGAAAAAACCATTTGTAACAGTTATATTTCAGCCGCCTCAACCCCCGGATAACTGGGACGGCGTCCTCAACGCCGACGGCGACGTCCCCTCTTGCATCCAGATTCCTGCGACCGATCTGGTCGAATCCGAAGATTGCCTCTACGTCAACGTGTACGTGCCGAAGGTGAGCGTTCGTGCCAACTTCCGGATCGTGTCTCACGTTTGTCACGGCAGCCGGCGCCGGAAACTGCCCTGCCTAAAGCCGTCATGGTGTGGATTTACGGCGGCGGTTTCCTCTTCGGTGTGGCCAACTCCACCTATTACGGACCCGACTATTTACTAGAGCAGGACGTGATCGTCGTCCATTTCAGCTACCGAGTCAACGTGTTTGGTAAACCCCGAATCTCGAATAAATAATTTGCGTCACGGCTCGCTGCCATTTTAGGCTTCCTGAGCACTGGAGACTCGTCCTTGCCGGGCAACTACGGCTTGAAGGACCAACTCGCGGCCCTGAAGTGGGTCCGCGCCAATATCCACCTCTTCGGCGGCGACCCCGACAGAATCACGATCTTTGGGGAGAGCGCCGGGGGAGCGTCAGTGCAGTACCACCTGGTGTCCCCCAAAAGCAGAGGGCTCTTTCACAGCGCCATCTCCGAGAGCGGGAGCACCCTATGTGCTTGGGCCCTTCAAAGTGACCCCGGACACTTCGCATATCAAATCGGATACGCCGCCGGATTCCTTGGGGGCAGCACCCGAGCCCTCGTACGCTACTTGAAGAAGTTGAGCAGTCGCCAGTTGAGGAGGGCTGCAGTGGGCGCCGCCATCGTCAACTCCATCAAACTGGAGCAGTCTCTGGCGTTCTCTCCTGCACTGGAGCCGGAACACGATGACGCTTTTATCACCGAAAGCAGCTACGATTTGCTCAAAACGGGGGACTTCGAGAGGGTTCCCTACGTGGTGGGGTTCAATTCAGAGGAGTCTGGGGGTGCACGAGCTGCGATTGAAATAGGAGAGCCGCTGCTTAACATGCTGCCCAACGATTTGCTCGTTCCTCCGGGTATGAACAACAAGGCGAAAATAATAGGTGATGAGATCAGGAAGTTTTATTTTGACAGCAATACAAAGCCCAGAATCCAACAATATGTAGATGTAAGTTTTGTTAGAAAGTCAAACATTTTTAACAGTGTTGTTAGTTCCTCAGTGACAGCTCGTTTTATCGACCGATTGTGAAAAGCGCCCGGTTTTATTCGCTCTACGCCCCTGTTTATATGTACAGATTTGCCTACGAGGGTTATTTCCTCGGGAAAAAAGCTTTCTCGATGGGACAAGAAAGCAAAGTGAACGGCGTGATGCATGCGGAGGAGATTTGGTACCTCTTTAGACGAGGTGATTTAAAACATGCCAACGACACTGACAAGATGATGAGAAAGCGCATGGTTAAACTGTGGACAAATTTCGCTAAATTTAGGTATAATTTGAGATAATTTCTCTCTAGTATTACATTTTGAAATGCAGCAACCCCACGCCGGAGCCGGACGCTCTACTTGAAAATGTGACGTGGCCAAGATATCAAAAGGGCGACTATCCCTACTTAAACATTGATCACGAAATGACAGTTGGTAAGAATTTTAGGGAACAAACTATGGAGTTCTGGAGAGAACTGTTCTCCAAGTATGGACGTCCACCTTTTGACACGTACTAACGGTATTTAAACGCTAAAACTGTATAAAACCAAAAACAAAAAAAAAAGCTATTCAATCTAAAAACGTTTGTATTTTATTCCCAGTTTTTTTTGGGGAAGTCATACTAGAAACATTCGCCAAAAATAAATATTTTTTTAATTCGAGAAATGTGTCGTTACTTAATGGTACTATTCGCCACATATAAGTCAGGTAGTAATACTGTTTTGGTGAATTAGACTTACATTATGAAAGTACTAAAAACAAGAGTCTAAAGCAAAAATGATCTGATGCTGCTAAAGCATGATTGTCAAGTCTAAGATTTTTAGGTAAACGTGAATAAGAGCTCAATCACGTTCCTTAACATAAAAGTACTATCAAAACAGTTGAAATGAGTTGCAGATCTTATTTTCTAAGTAATTGTATCATGAATCAGCATCTGGTGGTTCCACAATTTTTAGACAAACATCTGCAAATTCAACAAACAGAGGTTCTTGCATCGCCATCTGCATCATCTTCTCTGGCTCATTTGAATTGTTTACTCTAATTAACAGGTCTCTTAAGTGCGGATTACTGAGTAATATTTGAAGATTTTCGTCCTCCTCTGAAAAGAAAGCGTGACTTTATCCACCGCCTAGATGGCGCCGTGGTCGTAACCACAACGTCAAATCCCAAAATCAATCACTTACTCAACAAGAACAATTTCTCCAGAGGCACCGTATCTGCGGATGTGTATTTGGGAATAGTTCGGTTTTCTGAGGGCTGTGGAGGTGTTTTGTCATCGTTCTTCACCCACACGTCACACTCATTCTCTCTGTGTTTTTTACAACATTGCACGGAACAACTGGAAAAAGTAAGGCTATGTTTACTCTACTCGGCTAATATCGCAACAACTTGTACTCACTAGAAAATCAGACATATAGGGCATTTGTATTTACCTTCACCTTTACAAACCGCGCACAATCTTTCCATTTTTAACGTAACGGTACCAATTTGTGAATCTTTTCGATAATGGAGTCGTGTCGGTAATGCAGAGCGCGTGCGGCGTGTCGTCGAGATGGCGTCGGCGTCGCGATTTTTGATTTTAGTTTGAAATGAAACGGGGCGTCGGGGCGCGCGCGTTGTCGCCATAGCGACGCGTCGTTTGGTAGGGATGTTAAGCGCCGCGACGCTGTTTTCCCCGAAGTCCAAACAGTTTCCGTGATATCGTCGAGATAAGCGGGTGCGCACGTCGGAGGTGGCGACATCTCGGCGACGCGATAGAAATTGGTAGGACAAGTCGGTGAAGTGACACTTTTCTAATTTATTTTTATAAATTATTGGCTTTATTTCGCCGATTTTTAACCCACTCTGGATAATATTTGTGGAAATTGAAGCGGGACGTTTCAGTTTGACACCGGTAAGTTTGTGAGAAAGTTTGGCGTGTTTTCGAAATTGTAAGGTTAGGTTTAAATTGTGTTGATTGACGATTAATACAGCTCGTAAAACGTAATCGTTCGAGGAACATTATTAATAATTGTGGGGTGGTATTTATTCCAACCCCTCGCTCATATAATGAGCACATGCACCGTCAGGTGTTGGTACCATTTACTGTCTCTCCGTTGATTATTCGGTCGTGTCGTTTTGTTATTTACGTTCTTTTTGCAGATAAAAGTGTCCGGAATTTCTCATTAACGAAGGGGTATTGCACAGTAAAGTTTATGTTTGAACACAAAGTTGTTGCAACAAGTTTGATTATTGTTTGGAATTAAGAAGCTTAAAAGTTTGATAAGATCGGCCGAGCTGATTAGGGGGGTCATGTGAGCAGGACAAATTTGAGCGGAACTAGAACGACGGGGTTTAAATATTGATTGGTAATCGAATCTGAGAGGTCCGACCGCATACAATTTTGATGCGGGATTTAATTAAACTATGGCGCATCGGGGGAACGTCCGGTCTGAGTGGAAAAAGTCGGGAGTCGTAGGAATTTAATATCGATATGAATGTAAATTAGCGCGGCGTGAAAAGAAGCCCCGCGGAAACACGTCACGCCCTTGTAAAATCCACTCACAACTTCTCCAAGTTGTTTAAAAGCTCGACAGGCCAATCTGTCAGAAAGTTGATTAGCGGTGTCCAAGTGAGGCGCTGGCGAAATCTCGTTAAAACATCCCGTTTTTGATATTTCCACCACGTGATCCGATTAATTACCCGACGAGAGCAACCCGTCCCTAGTTTTCCGTTCTGTCGGTTATCTCGTCGCCCCGAGTCGTTTCTTTGGAATATGGAAAGTGAATTCTCCGATAATCCCCATCCCTTTCCGGCCTGCAAGAGAATGTTTTCAATATGCCCCGAGTCGCGTTACGCTCGCGCTGCCGTACTAACCCCGTTAGCGGGGAGTGAATTACGCCCGCAGAGCCGTCGGGACGCTAAAAGCAGTCGTACGTTTTTAGGGGTTGAAAGTTTACGGCCTTTATTTCGGCCGGGTCAGCATTGTGAAAGTGCAAGGATCGATGTATTTTTCCTCCACGCTCGAAGGTACACAAAACATTGCGGGACGAAGGAGTGCGCCGGGGGACGGCATAAAGAACCGAAATTAATCCGGAGCGGTCCGCGGGAGACGGATTCGCCGCCGTCTGTTTTATTTTGCCCGATATGGAAATGCGGGGGACGCCGTTTTCACGACGGATCGAACCGGGAGAGTCGCCGATGCGTGCCATCACCGGCAGCTTTGTATTTTTCACTTGATCGGAACCGATCGCTTTTTAATAATTGACAACTTGGTTCGCTCGGATCATGGAATAATTACGTTTTTTTGTGTCCGAGCGTAATTGCGTTTTTGTGACGTCAAACAATACGTCCCGTTGTTTCGGGTGAAAAATTCGAAATTGCGCCGTCACCTTCTCGAATTCCGAACGCGTTCGATTCATGCAAACAATTTCCGGTTCCTTTCAGACGTTTTTCGCATTAACCGGTTCTCGCTAATATTTATCAGAAATCGCCTCCAAAAATAAATCAGTGCGCGCTGATTTAACGTCCAATTAATTGTTTGGCCGTTCCGTTTCAAATTTAACGCAAATGTACTTTCAATATTTCATTTTGATTTCCGGTCGCACCGAAAAGTCGAAATTAAAATTTTTTCGTCGCCCCTTTACTATTCAATAACCATTAACTGGGATTTTGCCATTTCGAATGATGGCGAGTCGAATTTTATTAAAACTATGAAACGTGATTTATTATTTTTAGTTCGCCAAACCTACCAATACAACACAACACGTTCGACAAAAGATATTTTGATTATATAAATTAATAGAGTGGTGCAACTCAAAATTCGGTAAATGTGGAAAAAATAATATGTAACCATCTAAAGTACGTTCGTTGTAAAAATGGGCATCTTAACCACCAAGTGCTGAAAATGTTCTTTACCCCGCCCCATTTTTACACCGAACAGATTGTAAATTTTTACTCGGCACAACATTATTGGAGCATTTTTTTTAGGAGTCGAACTCCTTCCTGTTTCGTGTATTTGCACAGTAGTCAATTTTGCGAATTTCTCTTATGTACCTACGTCATTACACTTCCAACTTATTTCTTATATCCAAACAAGCTTCGACTGAACGTATAATATTTATTTTAGAGACGTTATTTATTTCAGTTGTTGAAACGTTTATTTCCTTCAACTTTTAGCCAGTTGAGAGAAACCAAATCATGTGCTATGACTCGGTAAGAAGATGCAACATCTGCACGTCAGCGTTGGAATGCATATTTTTTTGTTCTTCGTCGGACGGAATAGTGTCGTAGATTTGTTTAACCCGAGAAAATGTATTTTTACAAATTGTCAACGTAAAATAGCGGTAGTTTCAGCCGTGAACGGATTTTATTTAGTGGGGATTTGTTGGAGAACAATTTGGAAACAGTTTAATTCAGGATTCGTGATTGAAAGGACGTCGAAGAGATTTTCGTTGGTGCTCGAGGGGTTGGCTCTAGGTGGCAGTAGTCGTGTCAGGCAAAAATGAGAAAACACGCCCGATCCAGGTCCCGCCAGCAACAAGAAACACTTGTCTGCATCTCCTTTAGCGTCGTCAGTAATTGATTTATCCAAAAACCGCCATCGAAATGGAGATTAACAGCGCCGCCCCTTCGGCCGACGGCGAGGGAGAGGAAAACAACCCACAACCACGTACACGTGCATGCATCGACGCCCTTCCTTTTAACACACCACCGGCAGCAGTAAATATGAGTAGTTTAGATGCAACGGAGGAGGCGGCGTGAGGCACACTCTGGTCCCCGTTTCGACATTAATGGCGCATAAATATCCAGCGAGGCTCTTTGTTTTCCGCCGGGGGAGCTCCTCTGTCAGGAACCACCCCGGGAACCCGCATAATTAGGAGCGCTGAGCGTCTGCGGCTGCACCAGACACGCCATCGTGGACCCGGTGACTTATGGCCGTACATTTCCGCAACTCCTGGGGGAAACGAACGAACGTGGCGGAGGCGATCGAAGTGGATTGTCGAGCAGCTCCGATAAAAAATTAAAAGAAAAGAACAAGACCAAGAGGAACTCCACGTAAACACGCTCCGAATCGATCCGATATGAAGATTATTCGAACGAGCCTAATTGGAGGTCCATTGTTGGAGATGGGCGCGCCGCACTGTTTGTCTTGGGCGTCGAGGGGAGCGCCTCCGCAAGTTATGTGTAAAAATGGAGGGCGATTATGTGCCGGGATGAAAGGGAGGTGTTTGCCGAAGGACGAACAAACAGAGCTCTTAATCCGACAGTTTGCCCGGTCGCTAAGCGGCAATTAGTATTGCCCCCGATGTATTGCTCGCTCGTCTCACTTTGGAACGGATCCCTTTCCGCTTAATCCGAATCGGATGCGACGGCAGAACATACTGTGTGATGTGGATTCATATTTGACCGTCTGGAATGTACGGGAGGTTTTTTTTTGTTTTGTTTCTCTGGAGTTAAACTGGGTCATTTGCATGCAGAGATTAGTGTGCAGCGACCGTTTTTCACTTGGCGCCATAAATATGCAGGGTCGACGCGTCTCTAACGTTGAATAATAATTAGACCGGTGGCGGCGTTCGCCATGTTTCATTTATACGCCGTCGCCGCCGACGTGTACAACTTCCGATGCCAATCAACTAAATTACTAAACAACCTACCGAAACTTGGGCGATGAATTTAATATGACCGGGTTCGAAACTCCGCGGCTTGCGCCATCACTCGTTCCGGTCTTTTTTTATTTTTCATTTTGTCTTCATCTCCCCCCGAGAAAGTTGTTATCGCCGTACAAATTGCCACCGGTGGTGGAAGAGATGATGGGGGCTTTCACACCGACGACGAGATAGCAACGACGAAGGGAAAATAACTGCGAAAGTATAGCGAGACTCTTATCTGTGGACTACAATGATTCCAGTCGAGCTTATCCCATGTCAGGAACCTATCTGAATGTGTGTCGTGTGTATGTGTTGCTAGCAGCTCGACGACGCCGCCACCAGATAACCACAACAAAACGAATATTACAACTTTTAATGGGCCGCCGTCTTCAGAAGCGGGATTTGTCGAGTGTTCCAAGCGCCAGGACAACCCACCCTCCCACTTTTCCATAGCCGATCGGAAAATTTCAGCTCCAAACAAATCGATTAAAGAAAAACAATGTTATCCGTCCCTATATTTGAAACACGCTAATTTTTATTGTTGTTTGTTCGGTGCTGTAGCATAATTCTGTACCCGATTGAAATTTTATCAGAAGGAAGGAGGAGAAGAGCGAGCGTCGGCGAATCTCTGATAAAATTGAATTGGGGCACAACATTCTGCTACGCCGACTGTAATTGTGTTCTAACAGATCTGATTTTACACGCAGGTAATAATTAGGAATTACCTACACAGTCAATTTAGTTTAAAATCTAACCGATGGCCGAGTCGAAGACTGTCGATGGGGTCGTCGACGAGCTGCTTCTGGGTGACGGCTTCTCGATAGTGGACAGCACCAAAGGCGACGGGGGCAACGAGCAGCGGAACCACACCGACTCCAACAAGAAGAAGACCACCAAAAGCGACAAGGAGAAGGAGAGGGAGAAGGAGAAAGAAAAGGAGAAGGAAAAGGAGAAGAAGGTGGAAGTGAAGAAGAGCAGCGACAAACCGTCGCCGAAAGAAGAGAAAGTGGTCGAGTCCGTCAAAGACGAGGTCGCGACCAGCAAAGATGACGGCAAGGTGAACGGACATGACGCCAAAAGCGACGCCCTCTTGATCACCACCGAGGAAGATCTTGACCTGACCGAGAAAGACAAGAAGAGCGAAGCAGACGCCAAGGAAGAGAGCGACGCCAAAT
This sequence comes from Tenebrio molitor, assembly GCF_963966145.1. Lineage (NCBI taxonomy): Eukaryota > Metazoa > Arthropoda > Insecta > Coleoptera > Tenebrionidae > Tenebrio > Tenebrio molitor. The sequence goes on along the minus strand of NC_091054.1, from coordinate 4,825,970 downwards.
CGAAGAAAGAGTCAGATGGGAAAGAAAAAGAGAAGGCTGGCGACAAGAGAAAGCAGGGAGACGTGTGGGTGTCCAACATCACTCGCCACGTCAAGGCGACCGATCTCAAGAAGCACTTCTCCCGCCACGGCAAAGTTCTGACGGCCAAGATCGTCACGAACGGCAAATCCTTCTTCGGCTACATTTTGATGGAAAACTCCGACGTGGCGAACAAATGCGTGAGGAGTCTGCACGGATCTTCACTGGACGGTCGCAAAATCACCGTCAGCCGCCAAAGACCCGACCAGCGCCGAACGATAAGCGAACGCAAGCCCACCGTGAAGTCTGTGAAAACCGATCGCAAGGTGGAAAAGAAGACCGACGAGAAGAAAGTGGAGAAGAGCAGCAGCGAGTCCAAGAAAGACGAAGCCCTGGCCGCCGCCAAGCGGGTGGAAGACCGACTACGCCGCGAAGCCGACTACCACAAGCGCGAAGTGGCCAGACTGAAGCGGTACCTAACAGACGAGCAGCGGCGATTGCGCATCGAACAACAGAAAAACCGCACTCTAACCCTCGACCTCCAAGAGTCCGAGTCCAAGCTGAGGGAAGAACGCAGAAAAATCGACCGCGAGCGCGACGTCTTCGAGAAGAGCCAAAGAACCGACCGGGTCAAGCTGGAGAACGACCGCACGATGATCAAGAAAGAACTGGAAGAGGTGAAGAAGCTGCGCGAGTACCTGAAGAGGAAGCTCGAGGAAGAACAGACGCGCACAGTGGAGAGAAGGCCGAGGGCCAGCTCGCCGTACGCATACTCGTCCAAGCGGTTCCGCGAGTCCTCCGGCGGGGACAAGAGCTCCAAGTACGTGGAGGAGCGCACCAGAACGCCTCCGTCGCCTCCGAAGCTGTCGTCCAGGTCCAAGAGGTCCCCCGTCAACTCGTTCGTGGAGAAAGAGCGGCGCGGTCCGTCGCACCACTACAGCATGTCCGACAGGGAGGAAGTGGGTCGACACAGCAGCTCGTTGGTGTTGCCGACGAAGCCGTCGGCGCCGGCGGCTCCCAGGAACATCTGGCCTTCCTTCCACCAGGAGGTGTGGAGGATGCCCCCCGGGACGGCGACCAGCACACCCTTCTCGTCGGGACAGTCCTACCAGAGACAGTCCGAGTACAACTCGACCAGTTCCTCCAGCAAAGGACCCAGTTACTCCTCGCAGCAGCGGGAGTTTAGCAAACGCGATCATTACACAAGCAGTTCGGTTAGGAAGTATTGAATATCATGTTTTTAGAGTAGAGGGCGTTAGCGTTCTGATTTTTGTTGTGAGTATAATCGTCAAGCAATTTTACACTAATCACAAAAATATAATTTAGGTTATTTTGTAGCATTGGCGTTTTCTCTCCTTTTCGAAATAAATAAACGTACAACCAAGTTGAGATTTTCTTGAGATTTCGTCGATAATTAAGACGTTTTCTACCGAGTTCCGCACCAGGCCGAAAAATTTTTAATAAAGTATATCGCCGTAGCCTTATTTGAACTCGTTTCGTGTAATTTGCCAAGTGCGAAATTTAATTTTGCGAAGCGGAACTTTCATCTCGTCTCCAGATAAAATGAGCAATATATTCCGACATTACTTCTTTTATTAGATTAAAATGTACCAGAATAAACTAATGCTTCGTTGCTGCGAAATTAGGGGGCTAATGTTGACATTATCGCGCACGGCTTTCGCCATTGGACGTTCAAATTTGCATTTTTAACAAAGCCGATCTGTTTGTCCTGTCAGTTTAATTGGCTAATAGTTGCTAATCGTGTGATTGTGATTTTAAGTGGGGTTAAATTGGCGTGCGAATCGAACGGCGGCTCGTCCCGGACGCCAATCACAGCCGGATTTATTTACCAACCCCCGCAATAAACGTAAAATGTTTGTTTTTCCTTTGAATTTTGTTATTTATACTCGCATAAACCGACGGTGTTTTTTTACGAGAAATGAATCGAGAAAAAAGTTTGCACGCGGTGCTTCTATCACTGCAAGGGGCTCGTCTCGCGACGTTAATTTCCTATTAATTTCACGATTTCTGGGCGCAGTTGTCGTCACGGGTTTAATCGGGCGCACCGTGTGGATGTCGAGGGACGTAAAGTAAAAAACGGCGTAAACTTGTGACATACTGTATACAAATGAATAATTTTGACGGTCGGAATTCGGAGCTTTCGTCGGTGGAAATTTGAGCGTCCAATTTGTCGCGTCACACAGACCATCAAGCCCCAAGGTAATGACGTCCCACATTTTAAATCGCCCGTAAGAAATTACTCCGTATACACACATAAAAGAATGTCCCATGTTCGTTCTCGTGTATGGAAAATCTCTCATATAAAAGGCTCATTTGACTCGCTGAAAAATGAAATCTAATAAAAGCGCAAGGAAGTTTCTTCCCGTAAACCTTGGAGAGAATTCCCGTCAATTTCCTTCCCGGAAAATACATAAACTTCGTTTATGGATAAGTTGAACGGGCCTTGAGAAGCTTTTACAATAATTGTATGTAGAACAGGATAAGGGTGGCTCACTTCCAATTTGAAATTAATCGACTCGAAACCAATTAATTAAATTCCCGGAGTCGGCTTGATTAAGCAGTTTGTAACGGCCGCCGTTAAATCGCCGCTCAAACATCCGCCCCCGACCGGCCATTTTGCCCCCAGGTGCGGCCGAATTCCTGCGAACAAATCGGATTTTGACGCTTTCCGGTGAGACCGTTTGTTCAACAATCGGGGTTGCGCAACGGCGTGCGGACGCGAGTTAACGGAGCGCCAACGCCGTTGCGAAAATAGCCCCATCGCTATGTTTTTCGGCGGAGGTATGCAGTTTGGACGGCGGCAAGCTTTATTTCGGGCGAATTCCAGGTGGATTAATAATGGTCCCGCCAGCGACACGTCCATTGTTACGAGCGCGCCAGGATGCCAAAGTTGAGATCAATTCGTGCGAAAGGGGGCATACGCGGAGTACGCACGGTGTCGCAGTCAATTCGTTGAATTAGTAACGAGCGTTCGGAAAGTGCCTGCGGTAAGCTAAAAATGTGACCTAAACGTCAACTGCATCGTTAACTGGCGTGCCTTCAAAATGGAGCTGCCACTCCAAACGGGATTACTTTCTGAACGCACGTTACTTGTAACTGCAGGTATCTGGAGTTGTATTTCTTGTGTTATTTTCAAATACCGTAGAATACTGAGACATTAAACATATCTACAGCACCATCCTTTTATATTTAATAGTAATAATAATAATAATTGCGTCGCAAGTATGTATTGATTGTTTTGTGACTTGTATAATAATAATAAATCTCGAGTCTTCGTTTTGGAAGTTTTAAATTGAACACTGTGTATATTTTTTTTTGACAGGAAACGTGAGATGAAGTTTACTTTATAAGATCGTGAGCAGTACATTAAGTATCCATTTGATGTTTAGAGAGCAGCGTATAATGACTGCAACTTTTAATGGTGCAGTTTAAAGGTGTCTTAAAAATAACATTTCTTGTTCAAAGTTTGTTCGTGTAATTTTTAGAGATCCCTCAATACGAGAAGAAAAGTTGGGGCAAAATTGAGCTTTAATATTTATGTTGTCGACTTATTCGTGCAGAGTGAGCAGTTTTGTTAAATTTAGCTCGTAAATAATCTTTTTCGTGTGTTGCGTAAAGGCCAATTAGATAACGCGTGGGCTTGAAGGAATGATGATTATAATTGTTTTGTGATCGAAAGGTAAAATTGATGGTAAGTGTTATTGTGATAAGAAAGTGCTTGTTGGTTGTGGAGTTGAGGAAAGTGGAGTAGGTTCTACAATTGCAGTACGATAAGAATCTCCGTGGATTTGCAACACTAGGTCTGTGAAATTGAAATATGTACCTCTTGGCATGTCGTCCCAAAAGCAACTTTTGAAAAAGTTTTAAAAAATTAATCTAGGGCAACTATGGTTGTGGATAAATATGGCAACTATGTACGAAAATGTACGTGGCAACTTTGTAGGTAGGAGAGAACTGACATTTCTTTGACAGTTCATAGTCGCGCAATTTTGAAAATTGTCAAATCAATGCAATGGTATAAAAAAATCAAATGCACCCATATGAAATGATTGAAATGTCATGCAAATGTCAACTCTGCTCCACCCACAGAGTTGCCACATACATTTTCGTACATAGTTGCCATATTTATCCACAACCATTTTGAATCACCCAATATTATCGAACTTTATTTTTAGAAACGATTTACGACTGAGCACAATATACAAACTTCCAAAGTCCTTAAGTAAAAATTAATCAAGAAATAACGTGTTGACAATGCCCAGAGTTACCAATTGTTCAGGGATGCCAACCCATTGAATTAGCTTCAATAGTTTGTAGTCGCTTGGTATTATCTTAAAGTTCATTCGCGTTGGATTTTCCCTGTAAAATTGTTGTCATGTTGCCAACCTGCGCCTCTTTTCCCAGTAATTTCCACATTATCGTGTTAGAGCCATTTGACGTCTTTAATTTTGAATCCTAGTTTGACATGTGAAATAAAGTCATAGATTTTTTCATAAAATCTTTTCTATCCTATTCCTAGTTAATTTTACCATGGCGGAAAGGAAAAAGAAGGTTTTATTAACAGCTAAGCTAAGCAAGAACTGACAAATGCCTATCCCGACCTAACCTCTACAGTCTACGCATGACATGGTTTCTTTATCAGCTCGTATTGGCGACATACACAACTAAAATATGAAGTAAAAATCACACTGCCAAAAAATTAAGTAATTTGACCTTGACGAGGAAAATCCAACGCGAATGAACTTGACTACAACGATTGGGTTGTTGAAGCTTGGGAAAAAATTCAAAAATTAAAATTTTATGTGATTATACAAACCGGTTTTAAAGTAACACAACAATAACATACATTGTGTAATGTCAGAGCGACAATATAAGAGGAGAATTGCAAATTTAAAATTCAGAAAAACCTAATACCTTAAATTTATGTTCAGTTTAATTTCTTGTACGCTGATTCGTGCCATTTCGGATTAATAAAGAGAACATGAAGATTGCACCAAAATTTGACTATTTTAAAAAGAATTCGGTGCATTCGAATAAATAAGAAACTTTCATTCAGTTAACTTCCACGTTGTTCTTGTTCGAGAGAGTTCAATCAAAACTAGGAGGAATTGAAGAACTTTTCATTACGTCGTGATAAATATAATCTTTATGGGTCTATAAAATAAATTTCATGTTTTTTTCTTGCGTCGGTTTAGTTTTATTGAAGTATAAATTTCAGTTACTTTAAGCCCACCCGTTAAATGAAATGGTCTCAAAGCTGTAGTAAGAGTTTTTGGAAGCTTTCAACGCAGAGTAAATAGTTATTCTGCGAATTATTATTTTGGACTTTGTCCTTTGAGATGTTGTAATTTTATGTGTTTGTTATGGAATTCAAAAAAAATTACAGGTACATATTTGAATAATATTTTTTTTAAGTGAAGTGAAATGTGGACTCTTTTGTATATTGCAGGGTGTTCTGTGGCAGCTGAAATACTCTTTGTATTTAAAAAAAAAACTTAATCAAAGGAAAATCTGTGAGGTATTGATTAGAAAATACAGGGTTATTATAAATGATTGTAGTGTAGTTCAAGTAGGCGTAAAAACTGAACGTAAAATTTATGGTTGCCGCTTAATATAAAAAACATCAAAATGATATGAATAAGTGAGTACACACCGTTCACACACAGGAGTTAAATTGGGTGCAAAACAACTGAATATTTTTAGAATTGGTTGGAAAACAACTCAATATTTTTAGATGCAATCGTTAATTAAAAAAAAAACTCATCACCTAAAAAATGACAGTGACAGCGACAAAAATTGTACAGTTCACGTGAAAGAGGCAAAAATGTCATGGCCTGCTTCGACTACAATCATTTATAATAACTCTGTATAAGTTTACCATTTCCACAACGACAGCTTTCAACATGTGAACTGTGTATTTATGTTTTTTTAAGTTTCTATGTACCTATTTCTGTGTTGTTAATAAAGAATAAATATCCGTTTTGCAAACGTGTATTGGCATAACGCAATCATTTTAATTGAAGTCTTACACGAGGTTAAATGACGTTTTCTTTTTTTAGAATTAATCAGCTGTGTTCCAGTTATGGAAAAATATTGAGCAGCTGTCCATGAATTACTTGATGGAACTCAGATTTTTGTAAGATTTGTCGATTGAACTATTACACTGACAATGAGATTGATTAAGATTAAATTATATTTTTACTGCAATAAATAAATTTTTTCAAAATCAGTTTTTTCAATCATTACAACTTTGCACAAGCGCTCTTAGGCCCCTTCATTACATAGGTTCTCATGGCATCAAATGCAACTACCATTATCACCCCAATTGTGGACCAGGAAACACTTTTCCTTCAGTTGTGACTGGCTGAAACACTCGTTTTCATATCCGTCTAATAAATGAGAGTTTTATTTATAATTAAAAAGTGCACGACATTTGTTGCAACGAGCACTATCATTATGCCCTAGGGCGTAACAAACTCGTTTGTATAGCTTGTATCACAGATATAAGCAATCAATAATTGATAAGTAAGTAAGTAATTGATGTGTACTTGCCTAAATATAAAAAATAGAAAAGAAAGAAGATAATGAGAACAATTACACATCGTTCTCGTTATCATAGGTTTTAATTTTTTGCACACCTGCAAAAAGGGTAAAATGGCAAAAACTTTTAAATAAATTAAGCGGAAAAGATGGTAAGTATTTAAGGAATATTTTAAAATTAATAATTTCGAGTAGACCATTTCTGAAATGCGTACAAAAGTGCCTTATTGCAAAAAAATGGAAAATCATGAAAAAAATGTCAAAAATAAATCAATGAAACATTGAGAATTTTGTTTATTTTTCTGGGACAAAATGCTACTTAAAAAGTCATAATGTGACATCATTTCAACAATGGATATTGTTTTTTTTTGGTTTAGTTTAGTTTTATTCAAGCGTAAATTTAAAAAGTTTTTGTTAGGTCGCCATTGAGGTTATAAATAACATCAATGTCGAGTGCATTGTTGTCAATTTTACTAGATGCAAAATAAATCATGGCCTCCCAATATGTCAAAACAACGTGAACGGTGTTTGTAGCGTACACGTATTGTTGCTGAAAGTTTCTAAGAATCCTGAAATAATTATTTTCATTTTATACTTAAGAAGACAAATCAACAAAAAGGAATAGTTACGTATTTCATTTCAGTCTAAGTAGAAACTAAAAGTTTTTATTGTTTTAATCATAAAACAGCGGCACACTATTTAATGACATTCAAGAGTGTAGGGTTTAAAACACCCTGAAACTATGAGCTACATGTGCTTTCGTTGTCGTTGCCACAGGTTTTCATTTAAGCGCAATTGGAACGTTTCATGAATGTATTTAGTTTGATAGTGTTGGAAAAGCTGATACTATGAGCAATATATGTTTATCGGTCTGGTTGTCACAGGTTTTCATTTAAACGTAATTGATTATAGCAAGTAACGCAAAATGTCTATGCCGAAACAAAATTTACATTATTACAATTTTAGCTTAAACAGCAATTTAAAATGTTAATAAATACCGAATACTGATGACAATAAATTACTTAGTATTTTTTATAATGAATAATTCTCATTATTTGTTTAAAAGGGAACAAATAAACAAGTTTATTAAATACAAATTAAATTCATAAATAAAATTGGAGCATTTGTCTGTTTTTTCAAGATCTAAACAAATTGTGCAACTTTTTGTATTACATCCGAAGTCATTTTAGCAATTTAAAATTTTTTTGTCTGTCTGGTTGTCTGTTTGAATCCACTTAACTAAAAAACTAATCCATTGATTGTCTTCAAACAAATTTTATTAAGGAGGAAAAATCCCTGATTGTGTTCTGCACTTTATTTCATCACGATATGACCTCAGGAAGCTGTGCAATCACGATGTATCGTGGTGTAGTGAGTTCCCCTCATTTGACTCGACAATCCGTGTAGTTTACGTTGCAATCCTGGACGTCAAAATTTAATTTTCATTTTAATTTCTCTAATGTCTAGGCAGGCAGATTAACCTCTTTTCCTATATTTTTTGCTGATTTTTAAACTGACTCAATTGGTCTAAATTAATTGTATGTAGTTTTTTTTTTCACAACGCTTCAGTAATTAGGGACAGCTCAAGCAAAATTAGACGAACCTTTGGAGAAACTGTCAACTAAAAACCCAGCTTGATATAACGTTGTCACAATCTTTCACCCTTCCATCTGTCATCGGTCCGTCTAATGTCAATGCTAAAGTGTGGTATATGTACCACAGGCGCCTAGAAAGTGTTAATATACGCTACCAAGCCGCAGGCGAATGCTACTTAGGTTATATAATTGCAATCAACACATTGCAGCTTCCGTACATTTTGGTTGGCTCCATTATCGACCGACAAATTGTTTCTTCGGCGCAAATTGAACTCCATTAGCGCGAAGGCAACGGAATGATCTTAATTAACTACAAAATTTATTTCATTCCTTCCCTTACATTTTAATTAACGTTAATACCTGATCAAAAGGTGGACGCTAAGAACTCCATAATTCCATCATTTTGTGAAATTCTTTTGCCCAGCTATTTAACAATGCCCAACTCGGGATAATCCTCCTTTTGAGACGCAGCCACCCCACAATTTCCAACAATATTCTCCATCTTGATTCTGCAATTACCCTCACTCAGAGTAATTAATGACAAACAACAATACAGGTGCCCAAATTAATAATTTCAACCAATTAAGGCCCACCAATCACATCGCAGATTTAAATTGCGTCAGTCGCGATGAGTTATCGACTGTCAAACTGTATCATTGGGGTGTACTGTTAGATTTGAAGTCGTCTTCTGACAACCCACTTATCACTTTAGATATTAAACTCCCACGCAGCGAGTAGTCCAAGATTTGCTCTTCTTTTGTGGGAAAACACTGTGTCACTTCCACCGCAGAGCGCTTCAGATTTCGCGCTCCACTTCTGGAGAATACGTCGAGTCTGTAATTGAAATGGACCAGGATGATGGCGTGCGCCAGCAAAAAAGCAGTCTGCAGCCAAACGGAATCACCCCCACAAATCCACATCCGACCTCTTCAGCTCGAGCTGCATTAGAACTGTCATCACGAAGCAAAATTAAAATTCGGATGGAAACAACCCTCGTCACCAGAAACTCTCAGTTTGAAGTGAAGGGTTGGAATGCGGGCACAGTGCGAGTGATCGGCGAGGATTTTTTTCTTTTTTCGTGAGGAAATTACTTTGAGGCGCCAACAGGTGGTTTTGCATAAGGGATTCCTCCGGAAGAATAATAAGGCATGTCGATGTCGACGGTGTGTTTGACTGTCCGGGATTAAGCCATTCGGTAATTGGATTTGCGGAGACGGGTTTTACAATAAAAAGAAGCGGCGGCGGGACCGAGGGATCAGGGTTTTTTGTTCGCTGGGTGGAGCTCGAGGTGTGTCTGGAGGTTGGCTGGAATGAATTAGAACGGGAAGATGAACAAAAACAAAATGTTGGTTGTGACCGGGTGAGGTTCGATTTTGAGTGGCTAGAAGAGATCAAACAAGAACGAGGATTTCAAGTGTGTTGTATGACAAGAATTAAAACTTTCTGACAAATCGTGTGGGATAAAAAGGAAATTGATGGTGTGCTTCGGTGTGGTATTGTCTGGGTGTCGTTTTTTGATAATCCAATTTTCAGCGTGAAGAAGTCGCAAATGAAGTGAGCAAAGTGTCTCTCCAGATTAAGAATTAAATCTCATAAGTGTTTGCTATTAGGTACTTAATTCTTTATTTTCTGTTTTATTTATTTCAACTACCTACTGCAGCTGTTCTCCGCCTACATTATATCCACAAGTGACTAGAACTAACTTCCACAATTGTCATTTAAGATCTGGAACAAAACTCTAAATCGTTTTTAGTTTTGGACCGGGTGTTCATTTAAATTTCTCCTCAAAGTTGGCGTTGAAGAGTCGATTGTGAACGCACCATTTGTTGGTTTGCAGAGTAAAATAAAAACACAAACAATGCAAAAAGTGAGGTTAAATCTAAACAGCTGATCCGTGGTGCGTTCACAATCGACTCTTCAACGGTAACTTTAAAGATAAATTTAAATGAACACCCGATAGCTTATACATATAGTGATAGAGATTTTGTGCTTAGTGAAAAAGTATCCCGGCGCATCCACTCTTTTTGCAAAATAAACTTAAAGTTATTTAAGATTGTGTTAAGTGCAGAGTTATTATAAATGTCTACATCGGAGTTTGCTGCCAACAAAATACAGTGTAACTACACTATACTATATAAACCAAAAGTTAAATTGATGTGATTACTTGGTTGCCTAAAAGCAAGGGGTTTTAAGACAAAGACAATGTAAAATAAAATTTAAAAAAGTTGTCATTAAGGATGAAAATCAAATGATCCCACAACCAATTTTGTCCATTGAATGAACTACAATTTTATTGAAAATGATAAAAACAGGAAGACAGCACAAAAAAGGGTATTGTTTTCAGAAAAACATGTTTACTGCCATGTTCCAGACACTTGATTGGAGACTGCGACAGTAACGTATAGGTTCTTGCTGTAATCTTTAAACTGTCATTTAAAGATTCAAATATCCAACCAAATATCGCAAAATGTTTGTGAGTTCTGAACAAGTCATTCGTTTGATTCTCAACAGCCTCAACCTTAATAAGTTAACTCTTCATTGTAGAATATTTCATTTCAACGATAAGACATCAGAAAATGTATCTTATTCCAGGGAATAAACCATGTTTCTTGTTGCCAAAGTAAGAAAGTTTTTATGTTTGGCGTAAACAAAATGTTTACTGCGTGCTGCAGTAACTAATGTCCTGTACGCGACGGTCTTAAAAAACTCTTTTGCATTCTCAACTCAACTCAGAACATTTTAATTAATTTAATTAATTTAATGAAATTTGCAAAGTGACAAATGTAAATAATAACTGTAGGTATAAAGTTTTTGGATTTAATCTAGCTCAAACGGTAACAAGGGTATTTCCTTATTTTGTATGCGAAAATTAACCTCACATAATATTAACTAATTGCTCTATAATAGTCTTTTTTTAAATCATCTATCAAAATGTTGTCAACTTGGTAAAATATGAGGAATTGAAAGTAGCAAATAGTGCATTTCACAATGTAGGTTGGCAGCGTCGAGCCGTTGAAGGCCATTGGCGATGTCAATTTTTGAAAATTTGAAAAAATCCTTGGCGAAAAAGGTAGTGAGCAGCCCCTCACCGAGCGTGAAAAAAATGGCCTTGATCCGGTACTGCGAATATGTAATTGAAAAGTGACAAACCTGAATTGCGTAAGAAAACCACGTTAGACATTTCAATTACGATGAACAGACATAACCTCAATTTTGATTGGTCGGTAAGTACAGGTTTTAGCGTAACACAGTCTGGTTTTTATAAAGTTTTGACACTGACAGCTGATTAAAAAAGACTGTATTTCATGCACTGAAAACAACAACACAGCACTTTTCTTGCCGCAATGTGACTGTTTCTTTTAGCAATCTATTTCAAAAGCCATTAATGAGAGATGCATAACGTGTTTCTTTAATATATTCGTCTAATTCCCCAACCGAAGCTTAACTCTTGCCTGGCAAGATTTTAATTTTTTATGTTCGCATTAGTTGCTGGAAGGCAATTAAGCTCGAACAAATTTTTTTAGAGAAAACCCTCGCCCCGAAGCACTCCGGTCTTTTCGTCAATGTATTCTCGTTTAATTGCCAAGCAGCCAAAGCTCATATAAGAACGAAAATCTTTTCAACAAGAGTTGACCTCTCGTGATCTTACTTTTGATAATATATCTTGGCGCCTCCACTGTTTTTGTAAGTTTTGGACAAACTAACCTTGCAGTTTCTGCAAGTATTGCTAGATATAGGGTCATGCAGTTGTTCTGAATTAAACTTGTTGCAACTAAAAGCACAATATACTTTTCTTAAATTTTATCTAAATTAACAGTAACAGAGATTTCATTGCTTTTAGAGAAAAAAAAATCCCGGCACCTCCACCATTTTTCCAAGAAATAATTTTGCGTTGTAAATTATGTTGAATGTTTTAATTTAACTTTAACAACTCAACGAACAATTCAGATTAGTAAGCACCACTACATAACTGAAGTTTGGAAATTTTTTAGCTCATAAAGTACGGTTTGGCGTTGTTCAAAGCTTTTCAAAGATTTCGTTGAGAGTCATGGTTTAAAGGGTCGAAGAATTATCTCTACAGAAACAAATTAATTTAAGGAGAATGTATATTGTGTTCTAGTACAAATAATGAACGTAAAAACAGTGATAAAAAAGCACCTGAACGTTTTTACACTATTTTGTGGTTTTCAGAAGAATACACTCTATACTTTGTTCACTTTACCTATATAATTATAAAGCCACGTGTTTTTCGCCTGCATGTTCATATTGGACAAGACTAAACAGTGATGCAACGAGAAAAAAATGAATGAATCGTTCAGTGCCAGCGTCGTGCATTATTTTTTTAGTTGATTATGTTGTAATGAACGAACGAAGTCATTTAAAAACCATCAAAGTTGTCCTCAATTTTTAAATTTCGAATTTCAAAATACCTTACCACTGGGTTCACTTCTTATATGATTCACAGTGAGAAGTGAAGCTGCATAGTGTGCACGTGATTACTGTACTGTTTAAGTGAACGTGGTATAGCACACCGCAATAACGTCCTGTAATTCCAAGTATTTAATGTTTTTATTACTGAAAGGTCGACAAAACCACAAGCTACAAGAGTAAGTATAGGGTGCTGGCCCCACTAAATAGAGACTCTAATTCGCCTCCTTTATTTCTTGAACGATCCCTATTGAATATGTATGCCGTAGTATCGGTCGGACTTTACAAAGATTACCGAAACCTCTACACCAGAGAGCGCCTTCAAGCCGATATCACGACTAGATATTTATCTTACCACACCAAAAACGTTTTGTAGATACATTTTTCAAATTTCGCTATCTCCTTAGTTTCACTTTTTCAACAAAACCAACGACGCGAAACTTTCCACATTACCTCGGTGCAACCATTACGGCATCCACAAAATACAATGACAACCTCGGAGGGGAAATCTAAAATTACCTAAAACAGCGGAGTAATAGTCGAACATACAAAACTCATAACAGTAAAACTTTTAGGAAACGCGGGAAGTTCCAGAAAGTTTCAGTGCGCCGAACATCACTATTTGTCGATGTTTTTCACATCTAAAATATTTACTCCAGTGTGATTTTTTTTTACGGAGAGCAGTTTGTTGCATATTTAACTAGTGCTAAGGTGGAACACGTAATGGAGAAAAAATTCGTTTAACAGACTGGAAGTTATTCTCGGCGAGAAATTTAGCAACTAGTGGTAAAAGGGTCTGTCTAGGGCAGCACTAACGTCGCACAACATTCCCGAAGTTGCCGGAAATGTCTTGAATGACACGTAATAACATTATTAAATTACTCCGTTGTGATAATATTTGGGTTATACTCCGTTTTGATGCCGTTTTAGCTATTTACTAATTCATCATTTACATTTCTTGTTATCGTTAAAATTATAATCCGTATTGACTCTTCGAGCGAAACAAATTTTGTACAGATATTTACAGTTCCTCTCTTCTCATAACTCTCTTCCTTACAATAACTAATTATATTCAGCCAATATTTACTAGTTATATAGCTATGGCTACGCAGCTAATAACTAAGTTGTTTACCGACTCAACTGAAACAACAAAAATTAAAAAAAAAATTGCACAATTTTTCATAACTGGAATCGTTTTTAGATGGTCGCCTCATCTCGCAAAGGAGCTACTTCATTTTTGACTAGAATATAAATATTAAATTTATTAAGGATCCCCTTTTGCTCGCGAGCGTATTATTAGCGAGTTCTTTGATTTAATTTTCCCGGACTGACGTGTACTCCCTCGCATTGGCCAAACAAAGCCCCCGGAACCGGAGTGCAATTGACGTTACCTCCATTACCGAAAGAAACACACCCACATACACAGTAAATGACAGAAGGGCCAAAGTTTCAATAAACTTTCAATCCTCTTTGGGAAGTTTAGTGTTTTGAAAGTTTCAGAACAAAAGCCTCCTCCTCAAAATTTCCGTTGGCACGTCAATACGCTGAAATCAAAGGTGAGAAAGTAATGTTTGATCCGGAGAAGAAGCGGCGTTGTTGGATAAGTTTCCGTGGACTTTGATCGACTCGCATTTGCGGGGAAGTTTGGAATATTAGAATACATTTTGTGGATGAGTTGTCGTGTTCTTGTGTGAAGCGAGGGCTGTCGTAGAAGTAAAGTTCTAAGTAAATCAGTGTTGAAGGTGACGAGAGTGACCGAAAACGTACTGGGGGGTCAGGGGATTGAGTATCAGAGGCTTCTTAATAGGTTTCCGGAAAAGACAATGATACAAAGTAATGTCAGTTAAATAAGTGTATTACCAACCGATTTAAAATAATGAAAAATTTAAAATAAAATAAAACGATTTTATTGTTTTCAACTGTCATAAATTCTCATTTTTCTCCTTTGTAAACTGGCCTAAAACAAAATGAGCAGATAACGAAACTGTCAAAAGCAAATGCCAAACCATTTTTAAAAGATTCGGAAGCTTCAAGGACGTCGTTTCAAACAATAAAATTTTGTATGCAACTCGTTTTGTGTAAATTGGGCTTTTCTAATTGCCCTCGAGGCCTTAAAACCCTCGCTACGCTCGGACAATTAGAAAAGCCCAATTTACACAGAAACTCGTTGCATAAATAACTATTATTTTCTCATTTTATTCATTATTATTAATTATATTGTGTGAAAATGAGAATTGTGAAAAACAAAGTAATTTAATCAATAAAAGGTATAAAAATACAAACAAGTTTTCGTAGATTATTACTTATTTTATTATTCCTTACTGCAATGTCTTTTTTATTGTTACTTATGTGTGGAATATATTTCCGTAATCATTTGGTCAACAACAATGATGAAAGCTGTAATTATGCATTTTAAAAATTGTCTCAATTATGGGCTCAAAATGTTTCGGAACCTACGAATTTGCCTTTAAATAATTTGAAATATTTTTCTTCTATGATAGTTTTGTTTTGCTTCTACGTTATGCATTTTTAATAGAAATCATGTGTACCCATTAGGACAAGAATAAAGTGGCCTATTAATGGAAATTTTATTTTCACTACCTTCCTTGAAACAGTGTTAGATCCCACTACGTCCGTAATGTAATAATATTCCTACAGATTTACGTAATTAACTGCGACTGCCGAAAACCCACGTGTGTGATTGTCACAACCATGAATCCTGTTGTGCAAGAATTTTTTAGGTACGAACAAATCGAAAATACACTAACTGAATTCCACAAGACACGAGTTGGAATGGAGCGACGCTTGACATTGAATTTAAAACAAAACTTTTTATAAAGCCAGTCGTTCTTTGAAACGAGCCGAAATTCTGTCTCAAAGAGATTTCTCTGTGTCTCGTACATTTTCTAATTTTTTTCACATTTATTCTAGACTGGCAACAAATATTTATTAATGTGGCGAACGAGTTTAAGGAATGTGGATTTTTATTTATATTATAGGCCTGAAAAATATAAATGTCATAATTATTTTGTTTGACAAATTGAGTACTTATTTCGTGACCAGTTCTGAATGTTTTTTTTTTATTCTGGGAAACAATACAGGGTATTTCACGAGTGATAATGAGACCGACGTAATTACAAATGCATTTTCGAAAAAAGCTGGATATTTTAATTTCCAGAATGTATTGTGGGTTGCATTTGCAATTACGTCGGGCTCATTATCACTCGTGAAATACCCTGTATTTATGAAAACAACACAAAAGAGATAAGGTAGGTGTTTTCAAGTTGAAAAACCAAATAAACAATTGGGTAGCGTCGATATTGTCCTTGTCCCAATTACAATCAGGTTAAAACAAAAACTACGAAAAAATCATGGACGTCTTTTTGTAGTTGTGCAATGAATTACATTTTTTTCGTCTCTCAGGTTATGAGAAACGTAAATATGTCTTGGTTCCGTTCATATTTATCCAAACATAAATTCTCATTATCTTAAGGCCATTTGTTACATCTTATTAAGAGATATAATCTGGAGGATGCGACGAGAAGGAGTTTACCTGTGGAGAGATTTCTAATTCGTACCCAACAGAAGTGAAATGTTATTGCTTGTACTTCAAACATGTATCAGACCAAAAATATTTGTCAAAAGAAATTTAGTTTTCTCTTTGAACACTAATCCTCTCAAAACTCTGAAAATTCAGAAAGTTTGTGCGAGTCTACTTGTCTCGACTAATTATTTTAATTAAATTTTAACTGGGGCTTTAAACGAGCTTTCCTCGTTTACCAAGAACTATTGATTCGTGTTAAACCAAAATCAATAACTATTCACAGTCCGAAAGCAATCTCTTTGTGAACATGCCTTTTAAGAAGTTTTCAAGTTACTTCCTGCGAGAACAGTCTGATTGCAAATTGAAAGATGATAATAATAATAACAACAACTAGAAAGCACTCTCATTTTGTGATTAGTGAGGTGAAGCAACATTATTATTGATTTCAGTATTGTCTGTAACGTCGTATGAATGAACTCCGACCTGCAGTTGTGTAACAAAAAATCAATGATAAAATAGATAATACTTTCAAGGGGAATATTATTACTTAATGAATAACAATGAGACAAAAAAGTTAAGGTATATTGAATTTTTTTATAAGTGAATTTATTTTCAACAGATAAAAAGAACTCAATCAGAGAAAAAACAATTTGATACGTAATATGCACTTCCTGTTAAATAGTTATACAGGGTCATTATAAATGTTGTTGCAATGCGCTGTAGAATTTGCCATCTAAAGTCCATTCAAAAATCAAAAAACCACCACCTGTTGCTTTAGGTTGGTAAAATTAAAAAACCCCTAGGTAGATACTTTTATTTTTTCATACTATGTTGGTGACTATAAAATATGACATTTATTTGATTCAAAATAAAATTCAGTTGCTTTGAATTTCGTTCATATTGTTTTATTAGCAGCACGTTTCATTTATTTATTGACTCTTATTATTTTTACTTAAACATGCCCAGAAAAAAAAAGACACTTAATAAACATTTAACCTCAAAATTACAAGTCTCACCAGATTTTACACTAGACAGCGCTGCCGATAGTAATTATCGAGGAAAATGCGACGTTGGTGGTTTTTTGATTTTTGAATGGACTTTACAATTTATTAATACATAGCATAGCCCTCTACGATACATAGTGTAATGATGCTGTTGACGTGATTACCTGGTTGCCTAAAACCAAGGGGTTTTAAATAATGTGATTTATAATAAAAAAGTTGTCACAAATTTCGTTTGAAAATATTTGTGGGTTGTACTCTAGTCACTTCTCGATCCTCAAAAGCTTCCTCAATTCCTAGAAGCCTTCCAGTTCATTTTCCTTTATCTACGCTTCCACCCTGAACAGATCTGTTGATTACATCGCCAATGGGGGCTACCAAAGAGGTTCCCGACAATTGGGATAATTTGTAAGGTATTTATTCTTGACCAACACTGAATAAATTAATCAGTTCAAAATACCTTCATTAACACTCTGAAAAATGATACAATAATGGCAAAGTGACAGCTGTGAGCTGTCAAATGTCAATTTTCAGTTCCAAAAGATCTGAATTGTTTATCGATCTGTGCTAAATATCCGGTGCAATCATTCGGTCTTAGGGCAAAGATAAATTGTCAAAAGGATCACAAAACAACAAACGGAGAATCGTTGCGAGAAGTTGCAACTTTGCGATGCAAATTGTCGCCGGTGCGAAAGCAGCGCTCGGGGCGACCTCCACCCTCACCTGGACCTGGAAGATTCACCCCCGAAGACGAGGTAAGTCGTCCATGGTTCGAGATCGGCTTCGAGGGTCGCGTGTTTGACACGTGACAGTCTATTGATCAGCGCCGACCGGAAAGCGTTTTTCCGGTGGAAATTTGTGACGGTTTTTAAAGTCCGATAACGAGCGAAACAAATCGTTTTGTGCGGCCTTTCATGCGGTTAATTTGACACCAACACGCGCCCCTCAGCCCCACTTTCAAAGCATTCCATACAGAGCTGGTAAATTGGCCAACCTGCTGTATGATTGAGTGGCAAATAGTATTTCACCGGCACGTGGATGTAGCAGATAATCAATTCAGTACAGAACAGCGTTCCATCATCGGGCCTGATATATGATGACAGTTTGATACAAAATACAGATAAACACCGATAAAAATGATGCATCGCCTGCGCTTCTCTGTTATTCAGATGAGCCGGGGCCGCCCTGCTGGAAAATCCACCGACTTTGTAATACTTTTTTCCTCCTCTTTACCAGTATTTACCCGGGGTCAGGATGCATTTAGCCAATCTCCTCCCACTTTAATGGTTTTCCGATAATATCCACCGGGTCAGAGTTGTTAGCGGCTCGTCTTTGTCTCCGAAAGAAACTTCCATCATCTCGATAGCGATCGCGCTCGCCTCCTGCAAGCAGGGGGCAAAAAATCAATTGCGATAATGGGGGCTCTGTCCCGCATTGTTAACATCATAATTCACCATTTAGTAGCCGACTTATTCGGGGCACGTACGCGCTCATAATAGAGCCCTAAGTAGAGCATTATTGAAATGCTAAACAACGTCGCCGGGGGCGGGGGCGCCACGTTCGACCCAACCCGATCATCTCCAGGGATATGAAAGGGATCCCTCCCGGTGGCACACGCACACATATTCAAATAACCCGCACGTCTCCCGTGGATGCTCATGTCGCGCCACCGCCCATTTTTATAGCCCCGCAGTCCCAGATCGATCTGATTAATTCGTTTTTAATTGGCACGACAGATTCGGCCCCGACAACTTTTCAGGGCGCTTCAAAAGGACGCTAGAATTTGCTCGTCTTCTTTATTTTCTTGCTGAGTTGTTGCTTCGGCCGGATCAAGAAACAGGTTTCAAGCGACACAAAAATGTTGAAACAAAAACGACGTTGTTAGGGGGAGTTTCGGATGTCGCCACAAAAAGTTTTTCCCATCCACAAGGATATTCGTTAACGCAGGGTTATTAAATATATTTGGGATGTCGTAGTGTGGTGGGAAAATTTGCCGCTTATAGATCTGGTGTACCGGTACTGTTTAAGGTAAGTTCATGTGATTAATTGGTTGCCTAAAAGCAAGGGGATCTAGATAATGTATTATAATAGTAGTAGTAGTTATGTATTATTTTCGCTTATTTTAAAACATGCTGTGTCTGATCAATATTAGGTAGCTACTGCAGTAACGTTTAATTTCTTTCGATGGTTCTTCGTAGTTGTTAGATTGTCGTTCAAACACGCGGTCCAAATAAATATTGCAAAATGTGTGGGTTGTGCTCTATTTGTTCCCTTCAATTTTCAACTACTTCCTCATAAAATGGAGGTCTTCCAATTGATTCGCCTCTATTTACACTTCCAGTTCTAATAAATCTCTTGATTACTTCTCTAAAATGGACCAGTAAAAACGATTTCTGGATTTGAACAATGGGATATTTCGTTAATTCTACAGATCGACACTTAATAACTTCCGTCTCAATAGTCAGACATTACAAGAAATGTATCATGTTCCAAGTAATACACTGTTTCTGTTGTTGCTAAAGCAAGAGAGTGTTTATTATTTTTGGGAGTAAACAAAATGTTTACTTCTTATTACAAAAATTAATGTCCTGTGCAGGCTAGCTTTGAAAAACTACCTATGTTTCTGTCGTAACTAACTCCAACATCGTAATTTACACTTTGAAAAATAACAAACCAGACTTTAAAGTGACAATTGCGAGATGTCAAATGTCAAAGCTAGAAATTGAGAAACGGCAAATCGATGCGTTTATGTATAGTGTCCATAAAAGAACGTAATATCAAGAGTGCTCTGGAATTGTGCGGCTCGATAATTTTATTGTGTCGCACTATGTCGAGCCGTTGAAGCCGTCAAATCGAATGTCAAATCATTAAATCTAGTGTCAGATTAGATTTTAGATTGTAATTATAAATAATTAAGTTATCAAAATAGCCAATTCTCCCTTTCTGATAGTAATTTTTTTTATTGTTTGGAATTGTCCCACGAGAGTGGGGCAAAAATGTTGACCACCCCCGCGTTGTCCGTTGCTTATTTTGCAAATCTGCATCAGCATTTCCGTTTTTTATCTGTCGCAATTTTTTGTTATCGTGCTCATTATCCCCCACAATAAAAAATATCAAATGTACGTTAGATAGCGGCGGTAATTTTTTGCAATCTCCCCCAGGAGTGGAGCATAAAGCTCTTAATTGCCGCACAACGTCATGATCATCCTTTCGCGTTATAGGTCACAAAAAAATAAACGAGTTGAGAGCAGCAACAAGCACGACAATTCGACGTCCTCGGAGTTTATTTTGAACGTTTTCGACTTGTAAAAAAACTTAAAATTCAATTATACGGTGTATTTTTAGTGCGTTTAACTCGGATCGTTGACACTTTAAAAATAACGAAGATTTTTTTGAATGGGTTCGCTCTGGCTTCAAACAACGTGCCGCTCGCATTTTTCAATAACGCCTCTTGATGGAAAGTAAACACAGTTGAAGTTAATAATTTTCAATCCGTAGTAAGGTTCACGTAATAACTTCGGATGTTTATTGGAAAATTCCTTACATCTGTGCAAGCGATGATATTCAGTGCGAAAAGCCAAGAAGTGGTGGGAAAGGTCTTTATTTTTATTAAATTTGAAGGGAGGATTTGAATTTTGAGAGTTCGACGAGTTGAGAAGATATCGAATCAGTGGAATTGTGATGCGAAATGGAAAATAGGGAAATAATAATTGCTTGGTAATTTCTCATTTGCCATTCTAGATTGTCTAAAATGTAACAATTCTATTAATCAACATAGAAATCTCGGATGAGAATGTTGTAAGACGGCGTTTGTTGATGTCTATTTTCTCCAACTCCGACGAGATTTATTTGCTCTTCAAATAAACTATTATTAAATAGTGGTGCATTTTAAGAGCTTTAAACCATTAATCTGGTTTTGTTCGTGTTATTTATTCTAAGATTACATATTTGTTAATAAAGTATCAGAAGAAACAAACGGAATAAATGAAAATGAACGTAGAAAGTAAAAATAACTTAGACAAGATAAAAACGACTATTTTTTCAATACAGCTGGTGCGAAAAAAGGAACAAGGTAGAAATTCTGATAACGAAACAACCAAACAACAGTTTCTTCAAGCATTCTTCTAAATAAAATTCACCTGCGAAAATTCTAGCAGAATTCTACGATATTTTAACAGTTGCCAGTTTCTTGTCATGTCAGATATTTGTAAATCTACTGGTTTTTAAAAATTGTCTTCAAATGGGCGTTCGCGATTTTACAGAGGGACAATATTTCATTACCTGAATCATAATAATTCGTTTCCCAAAACACTCATTTTCTTTAAGTGTCATTTATAGGTATACAGGGTGTCTCAGCTAAGATTTTCGAGCCTAATATCTGGGTTATTTGCCAACGGATTTTTATGAAATTTAAAATGCAGATATTTTACACCTTGAAGGTTCAATTAGTAATAATAAAATTACCTCAAGTTAAAAAATGTAATTTTAACATGTTTCCTTTATCGAAAATTATGCGCGATTATTATTAGATTGTTAAACATTAAAAAATTGGGGTCTACACAAACAATTAAGTAAATCACTTGTCTGATTCAACGAAAAGATTAGATTTTGTTGTTAAAAATTTAATGTAAAATTTGAAGGTATTTGAGCAGTTACCTTTTGAAACAATTGATGATTAATTGCCAAGCAACATTTTGTACACCCTTTAAAGTCTGTCAAAATTGGGCGCGCTTTATTAGAAACGTCAAATTGTGAAAATTTATTGAAAATACTCTAAAAATAGACTACAGCGGCAGAAATTTCAATATTGTTGAAAAAGGAAAAAAATTTGCCTATGGAGAGTGTCGTAAGAACTTCAGTGACACAGTTCGTTTTCTCGTGGAACACTATCCAAATGTAGGCTTTACAAAAAGTAAGGTTAAGAGAGTCGTCAATTTAGAAGACACAGGAAGCGTACGTGAACTAAATTACCTTGCTAAAATATCCCGATCGTGTTTTAGTCCTTTATGGAAGAATTAAAGCATCCGGTATAATAAATTACGTCCAAATGTTGTCTTTAACTTTGTAAGTGTTTGTAACGTTAGCAAGATAAACGTCAAATATGTCACCTGCGCTTCCGCGAAAAGGGATGACCAAAATTCTGCAAAATTGCGCGTTTGTTTCATACGCGTCTACGTTGTTGCATTTGCAGCCACGTTTAACACAGTTTTTTGCTTTTTTCTTCCAAACCAGACGTCTTTCAAGGACGAGTTTTTCCCTACAGCATTTTTTATTAACGATCAATTTTTTATGTAAATCTTAATTGATTCAACATTTTAAAAAGGCATGTAAAAATTACGTTTTTAAGACTTGGGTGATTGCATTAATGGGATTTTATTCTTCACCGTCTAAAATATGTGCATTTTAAATTTCACAAAAATCCGCTGGAAAATAACTGAGTTATTAAACTCGAAAGTCTTAGCTGAGACACCTGTATATATAAATGTGACGTTCTGTCAAAAAACTGTCACTGCCACAGACAACTAGATTAGATTATTTCCGAATAATTAAGCTACAGAATTCACAATTAGATTTTAGACATTAATTTAATTTAATTATAAGCAAGAAGAAGTGGAATATATTAAGTAGATTGAATTAACATTAATGCGTCTTAAGCTGTGCTACATTTTACAAAATTTAAAAACTTGTAATGTTAAAGCTTCGGCATCTATAATGGATCTCGTATGACAGGATGATGCATATATAACTGAAATTTTTTAATAAACAATTGTCAAAGCGTTGTCATGTTGGTATGAGCCAAACAGTGATTTTCATGATAATACGATTTGTCACACTGAGCACTTAGTGTCAACATTTTATTAATGTAACTGAGTCTGCGCCCTGACGAACGAGAGTTTATTTCCAATACGAAAAAGATTTCTCCTGATTTCTCATTAAATTTGTTTGGAAAATGAATTCACGGAACAAAGGTACGGGAAGCGAAGTGAACATAACCTTAACTATGATTTGGTGTAAAATTGTTACACAGCTGGTCCATATGCGCACATTTTAGGGTGGTACGGTCTGGTTTTTTACTTAATTTTGACACTGACAAAAAAATTCACTATACAGGTATTTCACGAGTGATAATAAACACGATGGAATTGAAAATGCAACCCACAATACATTTGCAATCTAAAATAACCACAATGGAATTAAAAATGCAAGCCACAATGCATTTGCAATCTAAAAAATAATAACGATAACTTTGCAAACGTATTGTGTGTTGCATTTTCAATTCCGTCGGGGTCATTATCACTCATGAAATACCCTGTATAGAAAATACAGGAATATAAAATTACAGACATCCTGTTAGAAACCTGAGTAAGCAGAAGGAAATATGAAATTGATTGTCAGAAAGTGAAAGAGAATCGAGGCTAAAGGGAGAAACAGGAATAATAAAATACATTTTGAGAATTAAAAAAATGTCATAAATCAGTTGGAACTCTAGAAGATTCAGCGTCTGAACAAAGTCAAGATCAAAGAATGATCGTCGTTACGGCCGCCGTATCGAATATCGGGGGATAAAGAAGGACAAAAAGCAAGAAAAAAATGTTTCGGTGCTTTAAATATGGATATAATGCGAAAGGAAACGGAAGACGGGATACAGGCAGACCTAATAACCCGAAATCGCCCTTCACTTTTGGTAGATGCGTCCATACATCGGCTGTGCTCCCCGAATCAATAGAATCGGTGGGTCGGCCCTCGGAAGGAGCGTTCACATTTATAAAATTATAAACCAACAGTTATGTTTGAATATGAGCGACGTCGAGGGTATAATAAACCCGTCCGCTTCCCCGGCGAGTTTACCACGGTTGAAGGAGCGAGCCCTGACTGGGAAGTAGCATTTCTGAGATATACAGCGAACGTTTTACGGCAAGATTCTCCCGGATTTATTCAGTGTGCACGATTCCGGTAGATTTGGCAATCGGAAGAGGATCTATTAAATTATAATGGCGATACTCGGATGTTCGAGCCAGCTTGCAGGAATCATCCTGCATCACGGGAGTTGTGCAGGAACGTGCGCGGTATTAACGAGGAAACGGCCTTCCTGCCGGGGCTAAGCGCTAAATCGCCAATTTGCAATGTAAAACATTCCGACTTGGTCAATTTTAACGCGCGCCGTCCCCGCCGCCGCGCTACAATCAAAATTCAATAACAATTATGCAAATCGGGCCCGGGCAAGAGCGGAAACCTCCTGAAATGTACGCCGGTGTGTAATAAGCCGCCGGCCCCGCTTTTAAAAACACGCCGCCACCCTGTCGGGGCGTCCATCACAATTATTGCAGCGTAATTTAACGGGGGCAGGTATATGAAACGCATTCGCCGCCGTGATTAAAGCGATTTTTCAAAGCCGCCGCCGCGTCTTCCGGCCGGAATTAAATTTTTATGCGGCGACAATAAAATTTGATCGGGGGGAGGATTAGTAAGAGTGGGCGGGGAGGAACCGCCGCCATGTGAAACAACACCTGCGGTAATAAGCTCTGGTGGGGCTTTATTAAACGCGATATCAGTTGGCGGGGCTTAAGGGTAATGCAGGCGGCGTCCCTCGTTAGTTACGGTCATTATCAGGACTTTATCTCGCGCAGGGATAAGAAGAATTGCATCGTGCGACCAGAACAGATGACCCTCCATATAAAAGAGATTTTTTAACCGAGTCGCTAATGGCGGAACCTATTCCGGAAGGCCGCGAGGGACCCCCAGAGTTATGTTGCCGAAACGGTGTGTTAAACGCCCTCCGCAAACGCACTAATTACTTTCCAGTTAGTCCTGCAGGATTCATCGCGTCGTTTTATATCGATTTTGATAAGGAAGCCAACGTCGCTACTTGATGGTGCTCAAGATAAATCCCAAGAATTACTCCAAAAACGCTGTTTTCCAATCTAATAAGTTCATAATCAAGATTAATGATACATAAACTCCCAAGATAAGGATTTGGTTGAAGGAAGTCGTTGTTTAGCTTGCCATAAAACACTGGAAGAGCTAATAAAACTGATCAAATTAAAAACGAGTCCTGAACGAACATGACATCTTTAAAAGTTTAAAGAACGAGTCCTTCGGGACTTCGGGAATTAAAACAAAAAAAAAAACAATTATCGCAAGCTTAACAGATATCAGTGGCGTATTCAACTTTTGTTCTTCAATCTTCAACTGCATGCAGATGGAAAAAAGGAAACGGTACATCTTTCATTCCCCCCCGAAGGGGGGCGGGCTGCTGAGGCTTTCAGCCTTTTCAGCCACACTGACGGGAAGATTCGGGATGGGTACGGTGAGGATAGGTGCGGAAGGAAGTTGGTAGGTACTGAGAGGTTGATACTGACCCAGCATTCGCCTTATCTGTGATATGAAACATACCACGATGTGATGGTGTGGGGAAACCTCTGAAAAAAACCCACACCTGGTCAGGCGGCACCGGGGTTAGAACCCGGGACCTCCCGAATGTAAAGTGGCGCGCTAGGCGCTTGGCCACAGTACTCGGTTGCATGCAGATGTATAGCGTGTTTATAAAATAGTCGCCACGGCGGACGGAAGACTGAACGCAAAACTGAATGCACGTGATTTTCACAATTGGTGTGAAGTGTGGTTTTAATATTGTGACGTATTTCTATTTCACCCTGTATATCTTTAGGGAAATATAAAAAAGATATTAATCTTGAATAAGAAAGAGGAGGAATCAGTATTGGGTATGGAGTGGTTTGAAGTTTTTAGAGTACCGAAACTTTTGCAATCCTCGACGACAAAACTTAAGCTTTGACGTTCCAATATAGGTAAACAGATTCAATAATGAATCACTTTTATTGACAGTTCTTACATTCCTCGAGAAAAGTGATCGGAAACGACATTATTTTGATCTATTCCCGTAATATATTCGTTAATTAAGGAAACCATTCGACTTATGACCAAGTTTGTCATAATAATCTCTCAAAAATGGAACGTAATTCGACTTTTCATTATCTCTGAAACCTCATCGACTCAGCGCCCCAAAGATTATAAAAGAAATATTTGTTTTGGCCCCGTCGCCTGGAACCCTCCCTTCTAAACCCTGCTCCTAAAATAGAGAGCAATCGGCTTACGAAGATGAAAAAGGACACTGATTCGTCTTTGTCGTTTTGTCCATTGAAGCGGCATCACCGCCCGAAAAACAATTATTAAAAATAATTGCGATCATGGATCGCATTTTTCGGGCCTGTTAAAAGAGTCATCTTGCCGAGTGGCGCTCTCGCCCATTTACCTAAATTAAAAAAAGCCCGTTTCTGCCAGAACTAGATTTTTTCCGGACGGAGGTAATTGAATTTGTTTGAAAAATATTTATGTTGCCGAGTTCGGAGGAGTTCCCCCGCTGATAAAAAACCACTCCACATAAAATAAAGAGTATGCTAATTGCTGTTGATATTAGGGCATGATTAATTAGGTTCCGGGACGTTTTCAGGCTTTTCACCGGATGACATTTTCCCGAACATCAAGGAAACGTCAAGAGGCCAACGTAATTAATTTTTCGCCAACATGCGGCCTATCGGAAATGTCACCCCCATTCATAAAAACGCCGCAACAATTAACACCCCGCCCACATTAGCTAAATTCTGATGGCGTTCCAAACATGCAAGCTGCATTTCGAGACGGTTTGCGCTTTGCACATGGTATGCAATTTGCAGATTTGCTTGTAGCGCCATGCGGTGCTCCACGTTGATTATGTAGACAAAACACATAATTCCGGTTTCGTGTTGATTTTTGGGTGTGATTAAGCTGAACTGAGGTGTGGTGCTTTCTGTCAGTGCCCCAGCGGACTAATGTTTATTACCACGACCGCTGTAGTCAATTAAGAATTAAATTATGTTCATTTTTTTCACAAATTCATTACAATGATGATCAATTAAAAATTCAAGCTTTTTGATCATTTCTTTGTAGCCTTTGAAACAACTTTGGTGGAGGAGCCCGTGGTTTTCTATCTCTTTGTTGACATTTCCTCACTGATCTCTAATTGTCTATGGTACACCGTACACGTAAGTGTTCTGTGCCGTACACCATAGACATCAGTGCATTTCCTTGAAATACATAACCTCACATTGATCATCATTTTCATGATAAATATTAAATTTGACTTCTTGCAAAAGAGAAATACAATATTAAATAACAATAATAAACAACGATTAACAATATCCCGAATAGTTCAGGATTAATAACGAGTTTTGTTGTATTTGCGAAGGTTTCTTCAAATAAACGAATTGACTTCCAAAACTGATTCGGCGAACTGTTTGATAAACTAGAAGAAATAGAATAGTGTGTTGCTTCGAATTGTGAGAACATAAATATTGTACACGCTAATGATCTACGTGTTTGTGTTTCAATGGGAATGTGAAATGGGGCACCACTATCGATCACAATTTTTGCCGCCCTTCATAAATTTGCCACCCCCGGTTGCCCGTGCATATGCGGCTAACTCAAAAAGTTGTGGATTTTAACAGGCAATTTGTGATTTGAACGTTCATTACCGGCACAGAGCTAAATTATGTATGTCAGAATTTTTGACAATTCATTAATGTGTCATTTCATTTGTCAACGTAAAATACGTTCATTAGATATTGACGCTGTGTAAAAAGGTGTACCATTATTAATATTGATGGTTAATTTATGTTATGTTTTTTACTGTTGAATAATCATTCATTCAAAAGAACATATGCATTGTGTTACATAATAATGTATCAATTTGGATTGTAGTGTTATTTATTTTATACTGCGCTCGTTTAGTTTTACAACAAAACATATTTGTTCTAAATATTTTATTAGAAACGTTCAATGTCCATATTACATCCATAATTAATACGTAGTAAAACCTTTTTTATATTTCGTATGCTTCTACCTAAAATCTAGAAGTTCAAAAATAAAATGATTACCTAATCGTATTTTGCCATCAAAGAAAATTGAAATAATCTGAAAAGTGTACATATTCTGAGAGCCAATATTTAAAAGAATGAATGTATTATACAGCTCGTGCCGTAATTCTCATACTCGTGTCTTAATAGTAATTATTAAATGCTCGTTGCATAATATACTATTTCCCAATAGATCTTAAACCAATAAAGTGCATCTTGTTAAGTGTCCAATAGTGTTGAGTTCAGCCGCTGTGGCTTTTTTTTGAACGGGTGGATTCACCCTCACATTTCTTTTTTTTATAACACCACCTTAAAGAACGAATCTACTCTTCCTTACGCTTTTTACTTGTGGATTGTACCAAAGGGGATTAAAAAAATTAGGCCAGTGGCCCATTAGCCATACACCTCTTGCCGTAATTCACACTTCGGCCCCGGCGACTAAGGATTAATGGTTTTTTATTGCCGTTTCGAGTTTACGAACTGAAAACTCGTATTCCAGAGGCGGTAATGTGGTCTAGAGAGGTTTCGCGTTGCTTGCAGCTAAAATAAAAACCGAGACGGCAAAAAAGAACGCGGTTTCAAATGGATTACGATGGAAACTCCTCTGCGACTTTCGGTTATCTTGCAAGAGTCGGGGCCAATTAGCCTCGCCAGATAGTTTTCTATTTTTCGTATCGAATTGTGGAGTGGATAAACTGAATTATTCAGTTTTTGCGGCGACGGCGACGCGAGGAAACAATAAAAGAGGAACGAATCAACGAGTCAACTCGGATTGTTACTGTCGTGGAAGAAGATTCCGACGGTGAACTTTCCAGTGAGACATTAATTTTGAAACTTGATGACTGCAACCAGTAATACACAGGCGCTTCGCGTTCAGCACTACCGAGGCTGTACATCATCTTGTATCTTAGCCCCATTAATCTCATTGTTGGACTCATTGCAGAAAGGCACCGCTTCTTATTTAATCGACAAAAAGCGTGTTCAAAAGAATATTTTCACAAGTTCTTTTGTCACAGTTGCGATGATAAAGATTACCGAGTTTGTTGGGCTAAACTTCGTTGATGGCATCGGTACTGCGGTAAATAAATGAGTGTTGTGGTGCACCTGCAACAAGTTACTTGCCACAAGTGTTTAAACTTTGACGATTCAATTTTCCAAAGACTTTTTGCAGTTTTTAACACGACCAGTTGGATTTTCTCGGCGTGTGTAACTGTGTATGTAAGACTAATGTTGTTTTATTAAATATATGTAAATGACCTGTATTACTATTTGTGTGTGATACGGAAACCTAGTTTGCCTAAAACAACTAATTATAGAGCTCTAATATGCCGAAGCCGCGAAACTAGTGCGTGTACATATGAATAGTGAATTCAGCTGAGCTGTGCAGATGTACACAGTGCGTCTAAGTTCCAGTCAGTTGGACTCGTCCCGTGACGTCAGCACATAAGGACAAATCATAAATTTTGCAATCATACGTCAATAATAATAATAATAATTGCATCGAGAGTGAAAATATTGAAGCATCAACTTTACAGTCCCGGCCTGGCACCTGGTGATTTTTTTTACGTCCGAGATTCACACGAAACTTGTTGAAGTAGCGCTGAAAGAGTGGAATTATGCCTTTTCCTAATTTTGACATATAAAGTGACACTTTTCAAAATTAATTGACGTTGGGAAACGTTACACTTTTCGTAACTGGTTACGAAAAGTAAAATCTTTCCTAACTGGTTAGGAAAAATTTATTGTATCATCAATTTGACACTGTCATATTTTTTGTTTTTAAGCAAAATAACCGTGCCTACTTACCTACTTGATATTTTAACACAATAATAATTTATTATTAATGAAATTCATTACTTCGTTTAACGTTTGAAGAAACTATTTTTTGTCAAAATTAGAAAAAATCTTATATGTAACACGTTAGGAAATGCAATTTTGTGTAACTCGTGTGATTTTGCGGGATCTCGCTCGCTCGTCCCGCAAATATTCCACTCGTTACACAAAATAACGCATTTCCTAACTGGTTACATAAATAGCTATTATCACTGGTTAATTTAACTGGACAGTTTAGAAAAGCAAAAATAGAAATGTTTTTGTGATTTATACTATTCTTGTAAAAAACTCAATAAACCAATTTGTTTTTTTATTATTCTTGTGTATTTTTAATCAACTCGCTGCTTTATTACTCCTGATATCTCTTTTATTGCTATTTCTCGTCTTCAATTTATTAATTGGTTGCGACGTGATTTGTAGAAAGAAGCCAGTAAATCTGTTTGTCCACTAAACGTCTTCGATAATGAAATTATTTTATTTTGTGTTATCCGGAGAAACTTTAGTTTTATCTGCCGGTATTGATTCGTTTTTGATTATGTTTAACATCCATTTTTATGGTCCTGGAGAAGGAGATAAGAGGAAATTGGAAAATGCTATAAAACCTTCAATGTTTCCGAGATTTTTATTGCTTTTTTCAAGGTTTATTAAACGCGACATGACATACAGGGCGTGCTAATGTTGCGGAAACGAAAATAACGGCGTGAGTAAATTTCGTTGTCAAGCGTTACATACTTTATACGCACAACTTTGTTATTAATAAAAAATTATTATCTTCGGTGTACCTTAATTAACACTTTGAAAAATTATATAAAACGGAAACTGTAAAGTGACAAGGGTGAGCTGTCAAATGTCAAATGCACAAATCTAAAATCTCGTTTCACTGGCCCACTCATGCCAAAAAAAGCCCAATTTACAAACAAACTCGTTAAATAAACTACTATTATAACCCTGTACAAAAATTGTAGAGATGTAATTACGAGTATGTATCAACTATATGAAGACCCCCAACAAGGAAGTATCTTGTTGCCTGATTATATTGTGCCAAGGAACATCAAAACTAGGCGAATCCTAGGGCGGTAAGGCAATTGATACTTCTGATATAACATCAACAAGTAACAAGATTCTTGAAGTGGGCTCATTATGGAACAAACTGGAATTATGTGTTTGAATACAGATCATGTACCTATGGATTAAGTTGAGATTTTGCGACATTTATTTCACCATCTTTGCCATTTTTAATTTATACTGTAAAATGTTTTTTATACATATTTTTTGGGCCTACAAAAAATATAAATAAATATACATATGGTAATAACTTTTACATTTAAGACGATTTTATAAATTGCACTTTTGCACTCTTCATGAGTTAAATTTCCTGCTAAAAGCAAAAGTTTTTAATCGAGGGTAAAATAACAAGACCTAATTTTTTTTCGGATAAATTTTTCAGTTTTACGAAAACTTTTTGCTTTGACAGTTTTACGAATTGAATTTGGGTATTTTTATTCTGCTTAGGCCCGAGAGCTTTAGCTCGAGGGTTTAACCTTTGAATAAAAATGCCCAAATATCAACGACTAAAATTGTCTAAAGCAAAAACGTTTAAGTGAAAATTGGGAAATTTATCAGATGTAAAAAATTAGGTCGTGTTATTTTTAGCAAGTTTAACAGTTATTGAAAACATAATTATTAAAAACAATTTGAGAATCTGACAGGAGTAGCATGCAATTTCAGTCACTCTTGACAGATGACAGAGTAGTAGGACGTTTTTATCGCAATAAACATTTTTGATTGGATGCAAGCAAGCGCTCTGATTGGCTGAACACCCATGTTTGATGTACGTGGCAATTAATCAATACAAATTATTTTTCGCAGATCTCTTCACAGGACACAACAGTTAAGATCCAGATATGAAGCTTATTTGTAATAATAAAGTGTGCTTCATCAACAACTTTGACATTACCGTAATTTAAACTTTATTAAAAGTGTGTTTACCTTCAATTTTTTCATAATAAAATGTTTAATAATAACACTCTCCAACAACAGAAAGATGATTATATATGTGTATATCTTGCAAAGCTGTATTTCAACCCCCAAGACAAATGATAGTGCGTTAAACTATTCAAATATTTGTCCTGGGGTCGTAGCACAGCTAACAGCCCTGAAGATAGATTGCATTACAAGAGATCTCAAGCAAAACAATCTGGAGGGATTTTTATTTTATGCGTGTATACGTTTTGAAGGTTTAAGCAAAAGAAATATAGTTTGTTATGTTGTGTGTGTTACAGGTGTTTGTGTGACCTGTCTTAACGTCAAAGAGATATTTTAGAATATTACTTCAAATTTTTGTAGCGCCAGATATTGTTATTTAAGTTATTCAAACGAACAAAAAATCTTCTTGTTTTCATCATTTTCCAATTTTAATCAATAGAACAGATGAATCCGTTATATGTTTTTTTCACTTTAAATTACATTATCATAAAACCCCTTAATTCTAGGCAACCAAATAATCTTATCGACTGACTTTAAGAGGGTAGTATAGTTACGCTGTATTATACAGGCTGTCCCTAAAATCCGCGGCAAAATTTTAACCAGGAGCTATTAGGCTTCATGTAGAACTCGGAAAAAATATTTAAAAAAATGTATGTCAAAAAATAAAATGACATTTAATTTTTGATTATATTTTTAGGTGGTTTTCACAGACATCGATGTAAAAAATACTTATAATAATCCTACAGATCTTTGTTTGTCAACGTTAAAGTGTGTCATTAATTAAGCAATGTAGCGGTGTTCCTCAAGGCTTCGTTCTTGGGCCGCTGTATTCTAACAAATATTTTTATGAACTTGTGGGTAATGTAAATGTTTTCTTAATTTTTAATCCATGTGATGGATTGTTGAAGGGTATTGGTTTGATTTTTACAGAACAAAAAATAATCAAATGTTGTAAATTTTTTATTTTTAATTCAAAATGCTCTTCTAGGCATTCTACATAAAATCTAATTTTAAATATGTAATCAAAATCATTCAGTTTATAATTTCTTGTTTACCGCACTTTTTCCTTGTCCTATAATAGGTTACTGCAGTCGTTCCATAATGACAGTAATAATAATAATAATTTGTTACAAGAAAACTTTAAGCAACTGCACACAAAAGAAATGTCGCTAGAAAAAATGCTTTTTGTACTCATAGCCTTGAAAGCAACGCTTCCAACATCCAACGCTCGCTCCGAAACGAGTGCTTCCCGGTCGACTCGAATGTAAAAATTGCAAAAAACACTGGCCCTTTGAAGCATTCAAAAAAAAATCTGTCTTGATAATAATAAAATTTAGGTCATAAAATACAACTTCCCTGGGTTTTCCTCCATTAAAAAATTACGGTAAGATTTATAATCGTTGAAAATTGTTCCTACAAAATTCACAAATTATTGCAAAAATTGAAATATCAAGTGAGCAATTGTTTCCAACAACCAAAGATCACTGCCTACTTGGTTTTATGTTCGTTTATGTTTAATGTATTAAAACAAAAAAATTTAATTTAATTTTCGTACAAAAAATATTGTACGAACCACTTGCGTGAAGACATCTTCCGTTCATTCGCGCTTTAATTAAAGGCACTCGCTCCTTCGTCGCTCGTGCTTTAAAAAATGCGCTCATGCGGGAACATCGTCTTCCCGCACTTGGTTCGTAAATAACTATAGAATGGTATGTCATTTTAAAACAAAATTTCACTGCCACTATCTGAGATTTATTCTGATAACTTTTCAAATCTTCTGCGTGTGTTCAATTGAAGTCAAATCTGAAGAGCATCAAGCTACGTGAGCCGTGAGCGTATTTTCCAACAACGCTTAATGAAATGAAACGTAGAAGAAAATCTTTCACCATTATCTGTTGTACATTTTTTCTTGTCACATTACCCGCAAGGAATTGACACTTAATTAAGGTGTTTTTAAGTTGCATCTGGTATCGGGATGCTTCGTTGTTATCTGAAAGCCCCGGCGAACGTGCCAACAATAAATCCAGATCCGAAGGAATCGAATATAATTTTTTGTGTGGAACGTTCATTGTGCAGCCTCTTGGATCCGTGCTTGATTTGTTTTTGCCCGTTCCGCCTCCCTTTTCATCGTTTGAATATCGATTTCGCAATTTCCGCTTTAACAAGATATCATAGCGGAAAGTGTTTTCGTTAACAGTGTTGGCTTTAATTCCGTCAGAAATAAGAGAGCAACGTGTCAAATGGCGAGATTCGTCAATTTTGGTCCTTTGAAGTTTCCCCATGATCGATTTGTACAAAATCCCCGACGTTTCGTAGGCGTTCTTACTTAATAGAATTAGGCGGGAACAACGTTTTCTCCTCACAGTAATACATTCGATCAGACTTCCAAACGCTAAAATATTAATCGCATCAAAGGGGATGGTCTGGTGTTTGCTTCTGAGGCCGGGTAAACAGCGGTCGTCAAACAATCGAGTCGGCGCCAAGGTGCTCCCGTTAACTAAAGCAATTTGCTCCGGCGGGATTATTATGATATTCAAATCGAGTAGAACCATCCCGTTAGGTAAAGTTCCGGGGACAGCAGGTGCGCTAAATTAACTGGCGAACCACTGCAAGGTCAGATTAAAAGGGTTCGCCTCCCTAATAAATGGGGCTGCATGCAGCCATGTGATGGCTTTTCCGCAGGACAGAACGCCCTAATGTGTTGTAATTAAGCCCGGTGCTCCTTCGACAAACTTCCCCTATTAAAAGGAAAGACGCGGCGCGGGACGACCCACGACCCCGGATTTTGCCACCGGAAAAGAAAAACGTCAACTGTGTAACGATAAATTACGAATCAGAACACCACAATTTCTGGATCGCTGCCCTCCACATCCCCTTTCGGATGGAAGAGGGTCCCGTAATTCCTCTGCGACAATCCGATTTTTGTTTGAGTCCTCGCTCGAATGGCCCACGGGAATGCTACCTCATGTACAGCCCTGGACAGAATTCCTGATACGACCTCCCTCCTCCCTCGCTTGACGTTGCAACCCCAGATTACCTCGTCCACCGAGACAACGTGTTTCTTTTAATTTTTTTAATAAAAAAGAACAAAACAGACCGTGGTGATTTTTTAATTCCACCAGCTCTGATGAGATTGTGCAACGGTCTCGAAAGCGACTCCAGAATTGTTCACCGCGTTGAAGAATTCTGCTTCAAGAGAAACCACGACTGGGAAAATACGAATAAGTAACGGAGCGAAAGGAGATGTGGTATAGTAGTTTTGAAGTTGATTTTCTAATTGTCTTATGAAATGTAATGTAAAAATGGTTTGTCCATTAATGCAGTAGATGAGGATGGAGTTTCTCAAGGAAGTGTATTAAGCTGTCTCATGTTTTCTTGTAAGGGGTGCCAAAAAATAGAATACAGGGTGTTATTGAAAGTTGTACAGATATTTTAACCACGAGCTACTGGATTCATGTAGAACTCGGAAAAAATATCTACAAAATTCTGTCAAAAAATAAAATGACATTTATTTTTTTAAATTTTAAGTAGCTTTTTGTCTTCTACGTTGTCAACATTTTAAAAATACACCCTGTATATCATGTTTTAGAAAATGTAGGCCAATGCGAAGTAACCTATAGGAAATATGCTTTAAAACAAGGAAACTGCATTGGTGTATGTTTTATAAAATATGATATACAGGGTGTATTTTTAAAATGTCCCGAAATTTTACCTACGAGGTTGTTTGACAACGTAGAAGACTAAAAGAAATTTTAAAAAATTGTAGATAAGTAGCACAAAAAATAAATGTCATTTTATTTTTTGACAGAATTTTTTAGATATTTTTTCCGAGTTCTACATGAATCCAGTAGCTCGTGGTTAAAATATCTGTACAACTTTCAATAACACCCTGTATATTTCACGAGTGATAATGAGGCTGACGGAATAAAAAATGCAACCCACAATACATTTGGAAAGTAAATGTGAAAACTGAAGCTGAGATTATTGCAAGCAATGTTGCACTGAATGGGACCACTCATCGTTGACCTTACAAGCCTTACGACTCTTGCGAAAATAACTTTCTATCAAACGCTTTTTGCTCAGTTGAGTAAACCATTTTAGTTTTCGAGAAGGCTGGTTTTTATGAAAAATACGACACCCACTGGATGACACATGATGTTACGTTTCTGTTCGCGTTTATTTGATTGAGCTGCTGGTACTTAAGAAGTAAAAAACTTAGGGGTTGGAGCCTTTGTCGTGAATTTTCTCCGTCGCTGAGGCCTCTCGTGAGCCGCCCTCCCATGTCCACGGTAACCGGGTTACGCTAAGAAAATTCAATCAATCCGGGGGATATTTTTCCTTTTCCGTGCGCATTCCTCCCTTCTGTTTGCTTATGCGTAATCACCCCGCGAGGGGAAATTACACGTTATCGTCGAGGAAACGTCGAGACTGAGTGGCAGGCGTAGGTAGGGCACATAATACGGGGCCTTCTTCCTACTTACCTACGACAAGATTACTTTGTGTTGACAAGTTCGTTTTGTTACCGACATCTGTCTCCGACTTCCGGAGAAAAAGCCCGGTCCAATAAAGTAATTTGTTAAAATGAAGGGAACCGGAGGGAAGGAAATGCGACTTTAATTACCTCCGAACGGGAGTAATGGATTTGTACAGGGTGTGGAAAAAACCTGACCCAGATTGATCGCACCGGAAATGGAAAGCAATAGGTCCCGGACAAGTCCAAAATGTCACTAAAGTGGAGACACCTGTTGAGTTATGTTGGCACCAAAAATGACACTAGTGGATTTTGCGATCTGTGGTTGGTAGTGATATGATTGACGTTGTTATTGAAATACGAGATAAAATGGATCAAGGAAAATATACAAGAGGGAAGGACATTTCCATTGGTTTGTTGGTTCTTTTTTCCGTTTCTTTTTTGGTCAGAATGTTTTATTTATGGGCGTTTTTTAACGGCACTGCAAGGAGGTCATAAAGAATTCGGTGTTTGTTCGAAGGAAATCGAACAAGGCTGACACCCCGAGCCTTTCATTCTCCCGTTGAAATAAAAACCCTCGAGAAAAAATCGTACACATCCACCACCCTCACGAAACGCATAAATGTCCGAGTGAAAGCTCCTGGGGCTTCGCCCGATAAGAAAAACATATTTTCGAGAGAGGGCGCTCCCTCTAATAGTCGGCCATATTTACGAGACGAGGTGCTTATTTTCGACTTGTTCGCCACTCATATATCAAGGATAAAAGCTTTTGTGTTGTTTGTGGCATTTAAAAGCTCCGAAAAAAACAACAAGCACTCCTGCTGCTTTGTGTGTTCTTTGCCAGTTTTTATTTTTTGAACGATGGAATTAATCCCTCCCGGGGGGAGACCCGGACCGTAGAACAATACAAGTTAATAGAGAGACACCCTCAGATCTTATATCACTCCGGTAACGGTGCCATAAACCATTAAAGACGTAAAAGTGTCATCAAGGTATAAAGGCGCCATTTTTCACCGGAGTCGCGGGAATAGCAATGCTCCGGGAACTTTATTCATAAAACGTTTTACTCCGAGTCGGACTTAACAATAAATCGAATTATCCGCAACGTGTACGGGTCGGAGGGCGTGAAAAACGCGAGCCGAATTGTTGCAGGAAAATTCGCAGGATCCGGATTTGCAGGCTCGGGAGAATTAATTGCTAGGAAACCTCAAAACTAATATCGCTACAATCCGAACTTCTAACAGACGCTGTACATAAATCACGACAATCGATCCTGGCGCCGGCTCCGGTTCTCCAACACGTCCTATTTACCCCCCAAATTGCACTGACGGGGGTTTACCGACTGTCTGTCTTCGGCGGTCGATTCGGATCGATCGCGTCCACTTCGAGCGATTTTTTGTTGTTGTTAAATTACAGGTTTGCAGGCATGAAGTCGGGGCGAATCCGGAGCTAAGCCGATTTTGTCCCAACACGTTACGGCAGACGTGCCCGGAATGGGCTTGCCCGAGATGAGGAGTGTTTAGTTGTGGAGTATATTCCGGGGTTGGGTTAGCTTACCCACTTCTGAACTGTTTCCAAGTGATTGTTAGCGTAAGCTAAGCAAGATGGTCGTTAAAGAGATCGAAACTTTAGCCCGCAGGATCAGGATTACAGAGTGGGGCTTCCATGTTTTTGGGCTTTTATGAATAAAGTGCGTGAAATATTTCCGTGACAATTTGCTGGGGTAGGGGTGGTAATGCAATAAGAGTAATCTGCGAAAAGATGGCCGGAAACGCAGCAGGAACTGTTTGGAAGAAGAAAAATGCAGCGTGGCGTTTACAGCAGGGGAGAAAATCAGCAAGCTGAAGAAAAGCTATCTCGGTTTGGTGGGGGTGACGGCAGTTTAAATAAACTGCATTTAAAGTCGGGGGAGAGGTAGAAAATTGCGAAACAGGAGGAGCACTCTGGTATCTGCTTTGAAAGACAATGAGATATCTGTGAACGCGCGTTAAAAAAAGGAACAAGATCTCAAGATCATCTAAATGTAACTGTTATCTTCTACCGAACGTTATGCAGTGTAAATGTAAAACTAAAAATGATTTTTATTTGAACGCGATTTATGTTGATTGGGTCGGTACTTGGTCGTGGCGTTATCTGAAATTTGACAGAATTTGCAATGAGACATTTGACGTATGACATTACAAAAGAGACAGGCTCATAAAAAAGCAATCTTCTTCCGACTTCCATTGCAGCATTACCTTCAATTATTACAAATTACAAAAAAAAAAAAAAATACAATCTTAACCTGTCATAACTGGTCTAACCAACAAGGTTAGATTTTTTAAATTGCAGAAAAACTCTACATTTTACAAAATTGTTCGGTGTAAGTTGTGTTTTGGGAAAATTCTGTCAAGTGTCAAATATCAGAAATGTCAAGAGAAATTGTCTAAACATGAAATTGGAAATATTTTATACAGGGTGTCGCAAAATTAACGTATTCCAAGTCGGAGGTCTTGTAGGGAAAAATCTCAGGAATCTCGAAAAAATTAAATAAAAAATATTACAAAGATATATGGGTCTGAAGGTTCAAACTTTTCATCATGTTTTCTTCAAATAAAAAATATAAATGGTTGACATTCATTTTGAAATATGGTGAGGATGATTATGTGAAATTTTAAAATATAAAAATATAAAAAACAGCTTTATCTCGAAAAAATAAAAGTTTTATTTTTCCAATTTTTGTTCAAAAGGGAAGTACAACATTGTTAGAATATTAATCAGGTACTTTTGAACAAATATTGGCAACTTTTATATTTTTTTTCAAAGTGACAGCAATTTTTTTTACATTTTTACTTGGTCAACAGGATCTCCCCTACTAAGCCCCGAACTCGGAATACGATAATTTTGCGACACCCTGTATTATATGATACTCAAAAGTACCTAATTAAAAGATGTAAATGTGATTGCAGTAAACGTATGTACTAAAATTGATGAATGTCCCTGCGGACACAGATCAAAGCTGCCAGCTGTATAAAGCAGAACGCACTAGATCTAGAAGATAGTTCTGCAAGCGTACTTTTCAATTACAGTAGTGAATGGATAGTAATCAACTCGACTTTATGTATTTATAAAATAATATTTCGATTGACATAATAAATATTGTGGTTTGTAGAGCGATAATCTGTACCTAAATGATTGGCAGCACTGGCTGCGATTTTCAATTTCTTATTGACATACGGAAACTGTTTAGAATTAATTAAAACCGTGACTGTGTTTATCCAGCGCTGGATTATTAAAGGTGTGTCCAGGTTTAACTCAATGGACAAAGTGATAAAGCTTAACCTGTAAAAATTACGTAGGTTAAAAATTGGGTAAGTGAGGTTATGTTCACGAAAATATTTAATTCCTTGTAGGTATGATTAGCATTCTTTTGTAAGTTGCTCCTATAGATTTGTGTTTTCTGTATAAAACAACGTATTTTTGTAAATTGTTGTAAAGATGGTAGGTACTGTAAACCAACCAACAAATTGAGGTGATGGTGTTTTCATGGTTGCAAAGGAAATTTTTTTCGCGCGGTTCCGATGTTCAGATCGAGAAGAACACTAAATTATTCTGTTTCTTATACGTATGTTGCTTAAAAAATTTGGTCAAATTATAAATTGTACCGTTTGTGCCATAATGATGCCCTGCAATATACCGTTGATTTTATCAGTTTTGTAAGTTTGTTGCCCTAAGCAATTATGTAATTAATATAACGTACTAAGGTAAGCATAATTTCCATAAATTTAAATTTGTTTGCCGTTTTGTTGATTTTTGTGTTTTCAAAGAATGTGGAACAATTTTTATTCGTTTATTTACCGACTATGAAGAAACTCGTAGACACAATTTTCAAATAGATATTACAATTATCTTAGAATGCTATAATAAGTTGAAAACCAACTGTCAGACTTTAAATATTTTAGTTCTAATTTCTACAACTCAAGAGCTTCAAGACTCATTAATTTTGCTCTATTCATGATGACAAATAGTTTATTTGCAGTCTATTTTCATTTGTAGATAATCGCAGATTCGAGCAATTCAAATGTTAACAGTGGACCAAATAAAACTAGAGACAGATCTGAATATGGCATTCCAAATAATAACATTTTCGTACACTTCAATAAGCTGAACACAAGTTCCTTGGCTGAAAACTTATTTTTAGTTTTTGAATTAAAGCTCGCTGAAATTGTTTGACAGTAGTATTTCTCACACATAAGTGCAGTTTTTTAACCTAAATTCTAAAAGGGCGTTTCACACTATAAAAATTTAATAAAAACTGACAGAACTTTTTCTGACAGTTCCCGTTTTTTTTTAAGCCAACCGTACGTGCAAGTTCTTATGGGTACTTGACGTATTGTCGTTGCAGATAAATCTAAAGGTCCTTTAAGAAAGTCTTTTATTTAGGCAAAATGTTAACAGCATGTGGTATTACGCACGTTTGCTTTTTTAACGAATAGATAAATAATAAATCGGGAATAATAGTGATAAGAAGATTTTATGTATCTACACTCTACAGTAACGTACAGTATTACTTATACAAAAAGGTAATCCAATCTAACAACTACATAAACTCAAGGATGTTTCAAAATGTAACAAAAAAATATACACAAGTAGTATATTATGATACAAGTTTATAAGGAAGCCTTTAAAGCACGCGCGACAAGTTTAAGAGCACGACACGTAGCAATAACGACAATAAAACAAAAAATTCACAGTCTTGCCAATTTCAAGTAAAATTTTGTATTGCCAACTCAAACAGTAGGTAATTGTTGCTCAGGCGGTACCATTATCAACCCTGTTAAGCAAAAAAAACTGTTTTTTCGAGTTGGACATTTGCGGGCGAAGCCACGGATAAAAGCTAGTAGGTACTCACTCACTACCTACACAAGAACATTTTTTTTTTTCGAAATTGGTAAAGAATTCCATTTTAGCAGGACTGTTATAGCGACATAGTAAATACAGGTTAGAAAGAAACTCTGATAGTTTATGTGTTTGTGCAGTGTTATTATTTTTTTTTATTCATTTTCATTATGCAGTGCTAGAAATTCAAGTCAAGTACAGCGGAAAGTCGTTTTACTTATAATTTTCAGTATTTTTATACTGGCCGCGGTCCATCCTCTGTAAATAAAAAAAACAAAATTTTAAATAAGTCTGGTACGGTTACACAAAAAACAGCTTACTCTTGTCAGCAGAGACGTGCAATACGAAAAACACAACCAGAACGAGGAGAGTCACCACGATTCCTTTTTTCGGCATTGTTATTTAATCAGTTACTTCTTTGGTGTTACTGAGTTGTCCAGGAACAAACGTTACCTACTTATATACTGCTCTGCATACATAATACATAACTGACTTATGCATTTTTATTTTTATGACTTTGTTGTTTATACAAGGATTCTCGTTGATGAGCTTGTTAAGTATTTTCTATGTAAAATATGCTAACGGTATGCAATAGGTATTATGTAGTTTGTTTTTTTGGGAACTGATAAATGATAAATCAGGTATCATAATGGAGTTTTTATGTTTAAATAACGTAAACTTTTAAAAAATCATTGCATATGATAGAGGCTTATTATTATAAATGATTGTCCCATCGCAGTTGGCGTTGAAAACCTACACAAACTACAGACAGATCTGAATATGGCCTTCCCAATAATAACATTTTCATACACTTCAATAGGCTGAATACAAGGAAGTTAATTTAACTTCCTTGGCTGAAAACTTATTCTTAGTTTTTGAATTAAAGCTCGCTGAATTCGCGGGAAAACCTGTTGTCAAAGCAAAACATTGTGCTGTAACTACTTGTGTGATTAATGGCAATCGGTAATCAATAAATGAATGCATCAATGGTCGTACGTGCAAGTTTTTATGGGTACTTGACGTATTGTCGTTGCAGATAAATTTAAAGGTCCTTTAAAAAAGTCTTTTTTATTTAGGCAAAATGTTAACAGCATGTGGTATGTGGTAGGTATTACGCATGTTTGCTTTTTTAAGGAATAGATAAATAATAAATCGGGAATAATAGTGATAAGAAGATTTTATGTATCTACACTCTACAGTAATGTACAGTATTACTTATACAATAAGGTAATCTAATCTAACAACTACATAAACTCAAGGATGTTTTAAAATGTAAAAAAAATATACACAAAAATACTTTTTCTAATTTTGACATATAAAGTGACACTTTTCAAAATTAATTGACGTTGGGAAACGTCACACTTTTCGTAACTGGTTACGAAAAGTAAAATCTTTCCTAACTGGTTAGGAAAAATTTATTGTATCATCAATTTGACACTGTCATATTTTTTGTTTTTAAGCAAAATAACCGTGCCTACTTACCTACTTGATATTTTAACACAATAATAATTTATTATTAATGAAATTCACTACTTCGTTTATCGTTTGAAGAAACTTTTTTTTGTCAAAATTAGAAAAAATCTTGTATGTAACACTTTAGGAAATGCAATTTTGTGTAACTCGTGTGATTTTGCGGGATCTCGCTGCGCTCGTCCCGCAAATATTCCACTCGTTACACAAAATAACGCATTTCCTAACTGGTTACATAAATAGCTATTAAATGCATTCTTATTTTTAATGTTTTTCTTTGTATACATATACAATAAATGTTTTAGAAAGCGAATAATTATTGAAATTTGAAGGAGAGGGTGAGAAACAAAATGGAGAATAATGATTTTAAGCGATGCGAAGTTTTTTAGGAGCGGTCAAAACTATATGTATATTTTAATATTGTTATATATGCAAGGTGATTCACGAGTAATAGTGAGCCCGACGGAACTAAAAATGCAACACACAATACATTTGAAAATAAAGCTAGATATTTACCGCGTCCATTCCAGCTTTACGTTCTAAATGTATTATGGGTTGCATTTTCATTCCATATGCAACGTGTTTCGTATGAGTACGGGCCTGAAGGTCTCAAAATGCAACCTAATATCCGATTTTCATGAGTAATTAGGAGAATAAAACATAGTTCCTTAGATTGCAAAGCTATTTAAATCATCTACAGAACTAAGAGACCGAACGCTCAGTAAACATATCAAAAGTAATTTCTAAATGGGACGCAATTTTTTTGAAACGAGGTTTTGTAACTTATAGCAATACTCAATACATTGTCTTTTTGCCGAAGTATCAGTCATTAACTCATTACTCATTACTGTTTGAGTTGTTAATAAAACTATGATGACTTTGTATCAATAAAAGATTACAAAAACCTTGAATTTTTTGTCAGCTGTCAATAACGACAATAAAACAAAAGGAAATAGGTACAATTCACAGTCTAGCCAATTTCAAGTAAAATTTTTATTGCCAACTCAAACAGTACTAAT
The DNA here is from genome assembly GCF_963966145.1 of Tenebrio molitor. Taxonomy (NCBI): domain Eukaryota; kingdom Metazoa; phylum Arthropoda; class Insecta; order Coleoptera; family Tenebrionidae; genus Tenebrio; species Tenebrio molitor. The sequence goes on along the minus strand of NC_091054.1, from coordinate 4,782,256 downwards.
TGATGCTCAGGCGGTACCATTATCAACCCTGTTAAGCTAAAAATAGTTTTTTGTAATTTGCCTCCATTTTGATTCTCTAACAGTCATATTAACGAACGCGACGTCATCATCTGGGATTTCCTTATAGCCATTATTTCACGGAACATTTTACGAAAATTTTTAGGTTGGCGTGTCAGTTTAAATTACAAAATGTGCAAAGAATTATTTATCAGAATTTATCAGGCAACAAATTCGCGACCGTATTTTTGGCAATTTCACATATTTCAGCTGGCGTACATGAAAGATTATCTTCCATATTCGTGTTTTGTGACAGAATTTGGATAAAACAAAAGGCGACTTTGAAGACTTGATCAAATTTTCACTTTTAAAATTAAGACATTACCAACCGCCACAAAAATCCCTAAATCGACGAAAGTAAACATTTTTGTTTAAAAAGGGCAAATTACAAAAAATAGTATAAAAACTCGTTTCATAAGACCTTGAAGCACTCATTCTTTCAAATAACTCGTGGCTACGCCACTCGTTTTTTAATCTTGACTTCGTGCTTCAAGACTGGTCTTATGAAACTTGTCTTTTAATATACTATTTTCGAGTTGGACATTTGCGGGCGAAGCCATGGATAAAAGCTAGTACTCAAATAAATCACTACCTACACAATGACAGTTTTTTTTTTCGAAATTGGTAAAGAATTCTATTTTAGAAGGACTGTTGTAGTGACATAGTAAATACAGGTTAGAAAGAAACTCTGATAGTTTATGTGTTTGTGCAGTGTTATTATTTTTTTTTATTCATTTTTATTATGCAGTGCTACAAATTCAAGACAAGTATAGCAGAAAACCGTTTCACTTTTATGCTGCCTTCGGTCCATCCTCTGTAAATAAAAAAATCCAAATTTTAAATAGGTCTGATACGGTTACACAAAAAAACAACTTACTCTTGCCAGCAGAGACGTGCAATACGAAAAACACAACCAGAACGAGGAGAGTCACCACGATTCCTTTTTTCGGCATTGTTATTTAATCAGTTACTTCTTTGGTGTTACTGAGGTGTCCAGGAACAAACGTTACCTACTTATATACTGCTCTGCATACATAATACATCACTGACTTATGCATTTATGCATTTTTATTTTTATGACTTTGTTGTTTATACAAAGATTCTCGTTTATGAGCTGGTTGAGTATTTTCTATTTACGCAATATGCTGTATTATGTAGTTTGTTTTTTGGGAACTGATAAATGATAAATCAGGAATCATAATGAAGTTTTTATGTTTAAATAACGCGAACTTTTAAAAAATCATTGCATATGATACAGAGTTATTATAAATGATTGTCCCATCACAGTTGGCGTTGAAAACCTACACAAATTTTGGATTTCCACTACCGGCAGTATCGCCATCTATCGGCGATACTAGTCTCACTCATGTTATGAGGCTTGCGGCACATTCAATTACGTCACCAATGCCAACTGCGATGGGACAATCATTTATAATAACCCTGTATAAGATAGCTAAGCTCCAATAATTCCAGGGATGTTTTAGTGTTATGGCATTTATTATTGATAAAGTGTGTTTTATGTACACTGTTATACCTACAATATTTACATGTACGTAGCCTCCTTATCGTCAAGGCCGTTAGGGAATATTTTGAAATTTTGAATGTTATCATTGAATAAAGATTTTTGCGCAGTAGGTTATAAAAGTCAGGATTTGAGCTCATTTATTTTAAGGATTTCAATTTTATGAATGTACTCGAGAACCTGCAACAGTTGCTACTGGTCCAGATCTTCTCGGCATGGCCGTTTTAATTATTCTTCACCACCTGATTCTAAATTGAACTAGGCATAGTGATTACGCGGGTGTAAAAGTCTAGCGAAAGCTAATAAAAGGTCAAGTTTTTTGTTAGGTTTTTCTTCCGATCTTGCTAGGTTTCCTCCGGCGAAATTTAATAAATCTGGCCATACAATCCTTGGGAGTGGGAGGAGACAAAGTGGGTTTAATTAATCCGACGATATCTCTTTCAATTTTGACGGCATTAATCGCGCCCTTCGTGCAAATGGGCGCCGGAACCTCGGGTCGGATAGGACGAAACGACGGAAATCATCGGAGGTTTAGTTCGAGACTAACGACCGTCCTGGATCCGCTCCTGGAACGTGTGTACACCGATTTTCGCCGTAACGATTTCAATGAGCGAGCTTTCGCCCTCAAAGCTCTCGCACAGCCTGCAAGATACGACGTGACTTTCAACAAACATGTTTATTCTGTTTTGATTGATGTCAGCACTCGGTTTTACTTACGAATCTCCATTTGCATAAGGCAAATATCAACTGGGATTTATTTACGTCTGGAATTTGTACACGTCAGATAGTTTGTTTTTTACGTGGGGGTGGCACCGGGACCGGTGCGATTTCCCATCTAGCCAATTTGTAAACACGCCATCCCCGATTATTTATCGTGGCGGGGAGCGTCGAAAGCTGCGGACGAGGACGCAAAAGGATTCGGAGGTTTTCGACACGCGAGATGCGTCTTTTTAAAGGACGGAGGAAAAATAGCCGCCCAGATTATCCGCTTTAATTCGTATTTCGGGCCTGGAGTGGGCTCCGATGAAAGCCCCCGTCAGCCAGCTAAGTGGTTTGATATTAGCGTCGAACTGGATTAAAAGTTTTTCAGCTTTTTGTTTAATGAAGAAAACTGAACCGTTACGGTGTTTGTATTTGTCGTGATTGCGCCACTTCACCGCCTCATTATTTTCAAGGCCTCGGAGAAATTTTGCTTCTGACCATCCTCCGCCGCTGCAAATTCTCTTATCTAATTACTCCTTTGTCTATGTTTGTTGCCACCAGCCAATGACAATACCTAACCATTATAATGCTGTTTCCCTTACACGATTTGGGAAATGTGGCGTCGTTAACACAAATTGTCCTTGTCTCTCGTTTCCGCAAATTTATAATTGCAGAAACGAATTCCTAACTGCCACCAATTTGATAATTTGTAGTTTTCGAAATTCGTTACGGATGGAAATGACAATCTGGCGAAGAGAGCAAATATTTTATTCGTATTAGAGAGTTCTTATGTCAATGGAGTCAATCTGGAACCTAAGAAAAACCCTCGATCCAAGGAGGTCTCGGCAATAGGAAGAGGTTTCACTGTATTTAAAAAAAAAAAAGTGAAATTTTTAAAATTGAGATTGTCTTTCATCTTTCAGTTATCACCCTTTACTGTCCCATTTGTTTTTCCACTCTGGAGCATTGAAAGACTGATTTTTCAAAACAAAAATTTTTCTTGACCTACTAGAAATGTTTCTGCACAAAAAATTTTCCTTTATCTCTCTGTACTTCCCTTTAATCTCTCTATATCTCAATCGAATTTCCCTCGCTCTGTATTTCCCGTCACGGATCACCTGTATGTCCTGGAATGTCTCTGGAGCTCCCTGTGTCTCCTCTCGATCTCCCAACTAGGTTCCACATTGTTAGAGTATAAAACCTTCTTAATTTGGAAAAATAAGGAAAGTGTCATCTTGCAACATCAAATTCTAAGGGTGAAGTGCACCCCCACTTTCGGGTTGAAGAAGATAAAAAATACCACCAAGTCGACAACATTTTGTAAGTTTCAACTTAGGATGAAAGAAAATTGAGGTTATGTAGAAATGAGAAGTGTAATTACAAAACTAACCAACAAAACAACTTTGATACAGTTAGAGTTAATTATAGCGACTTACAGCGAATTTCAATTCAGAATCCAAAACATTTCGTACTTTCCCTGATATTTTGAGGTCATTTTGAATTGGAATATTCAAATTTCAATAAAAAATTCAATTTTGCCGATGTTGCGCGACATTTGAGAATGACAGATGACAGGTGCAGTATAGCCAATCAAACAAAATTAAATTCAGTGACACTAGATTTAGTGACATTTTATTTTTTGCCAACATAATGCAACAGGTGTTGGTTCTTTGATTAAAAAACAGGTTATATAGTCTGTTTTTTTTTCAACGAACCACGACCTGTTAATTTAGGTTTGCAATAATAAAATTTTACAAAATTTAGGGAATTTAATGAGATATCAATTGGCTACACCTGCCAACGCCTGTCATTTTTAATGTCTCAAATTAATTGTTGTTAACTTTATTAAGATGCTGCGCTACTAATATCTCTACATAACCTCAATTTTTATATGATGAGATTTTTCACCCTAGATCAAAATTGTACAATGTTGCCAGCTCTATTTTGATAAAAAAAAAAACAGACTATAGCCATATGATAATTCAGTACCATCGCGGTAGGCGTTGGAAATTCAAATTTACGTTGGCAGCAAGACCTTTGCTAATAATACCCTAGTTTCGACGCTATTGATATCCTTCGCTGTTAATTCGGTTTGACATTATCGTTGGAATCGTTTTGTATTTATTTTCTTGTTATAGTAATATTTGGAATTTCTTTGTTTCATTTACGAAAAGTGTATTATTTTTCTGTGGGTTATCTCTGCTGTGGGTCAAAACATGTCAAAATAACATGACGCATAACCTCAAAATAAAGTAATGACGGTTTCACAATTTCACATGTTTAAAATTAAATAAATTGAGTAAATTTTTTGACATTACATTAAGCTCACTTTAGATAATCCCCGCCTACGTCGATGCCACTTATTCTGAATTATAGGTACTATACAGTTGGTTGCAAAAAAAAGACGGGAACTGTGAGAATAAAATTGACACATTTTTACAATTTTTTCATAGAGATGCAATGATTGCAATGACATTTTTAAAAATTATTTGAGAGGTATTGTATTGTATTGTATTAAGATAATTTTCATGTCCCGTTTTTTTCGCAACTAACTGTACAGTCACCAGCAATAAATTTTGGTCATCAAGGTCATTCTTTGACACAATGGAAACTGCTCTAATGTGAAACGGGCATAACCTCTAATAAATTCTATTTGTCTTGTCTTGTCAAGATCTTGTCAACTTTTTGGAAGTCCCAACTGGGTTGTGACCCTAGCTTCTAACACATCCGTCTCTATCAGCGAAATAATTTTTACTCTGTTAAAATACGATATTCGGGTCATAATTTTTAATGTTTGAAATAAAACTGTTAATTTTTTTTTGAGTGATGTTTTATGGACATTGGCCCTAATTAAGCAGGTAAAATTTTTAATTTGTGACAGTTGCGGGAAATTTCAAAGTGACCTTGACGACCAAGATTTAATGCTCGCGACTGTACATTACATGTTCTTCCTGCAAATTAATTCCCCTGTCAGCTCTTTTTTCGAAAAATTAAGTGTCATGTAATACGTCTTTTTAGTTTTCGGTGGGCCACCCCGTATGTATTCGCCATGTCAGAATCATTTCTTAAAATGCAGTGACGAATATTTGAACAAAGATGAAGAAACTACTGCCGGAACGTTATAGATGTGGATTGGGGACTTGTCGTTAAGTTGGCACTGCCAAGAAAAGTAACTAGGCGCTCTTATAAGGTATTTGGATTCGAATTTATGACAGATTTCTCACTAACGTACGTAATCATAAGTTTTTAGCGACCTTGAGACAATCCACACCGAAGAGAGTAAATATTTTGTTCGCAACAGGAAACCCAAAAACACCTCTTTAGTGACCCTAACAAGACATTTCTCTGTTTCCAAGCCGATTTTTTTCCCAAACCCAGCCTGTCAGAATTAAAATGGTCTCTCCTCTTCACAGCGACAGTCCGAATTTTTAGTTGTCACCCTCGACCGCGAAACCCCCAAATCCCGTCCATTTATTTTTCCATCCCGGTGCATTCTCGCCGCGCCGTTATTTCTCCTGGATGCATGTTGGGATTCGCCCCGCGTCTCTTCCATGGTAATTTTATTCATAACTCCACCACCGGCAGCACAAATCTACAATGATGATGCAATTTCTCGACCCCTCTTGTTCTCTATAACTAAATCCGACACGGAGAGAACTGACGGGGTGTATCGAGGGGTTGAATTTTGTATGTTCTTACCCGGAGGCGGCTGGGGAACGAAATGACACGAGGTAGAATTCTCCAGGGCTTTTGAAAATCTGACATGTCTCGCTCGAGTTGCGGAGAAAACACTTTTATAAAATTAAAGGACTCCGGTTTTCGATTGTGCTTTTTCCGGTGGCTGTACATCCCTTCGGACCGCATCCATTGTGCATTCGTGTGATGTATATTGAAAAATGGCCACCGCAGAGACCATAAATTGTTAAAATTTATATTGAATCTGTGGTGTATTATAAATCATCCCCGGATTTATTGATACTTTGGATTTAGTCCTTCAAACTACATTCGTATTATTTATATTATTGCAAAATTGAACGCAACGAATTCCGGTGATAAGTCACCGAATCCCAGTGCTCTTCCGGTTCATCCTGTTTATACGAATTCTCTTCTGTTTATTTTACGATGTGAACACAATCTCGACCGCCGACAATGCGCTAACATCAATTCACGTTTTCAAATACAAACAATAATTGCAATGAACACGACCGGTTTCAGTTTAGCGGTTGTATTCAACGGATTAATGACTAATCAATAAACCAAACATGTAATGTCTGGTTTACTTTCACGTACTTTGACAACCGCGCTTTGAAGGAGAGCTTTACGCCAAGCTCGGATTAAACTTTTACGAACAAAAAACCAATACCGCATCTTTGTTGACTTTCCTCCCAAAATAATTGTGTTTATTTATAGAACGTCAACAGAAATCGAGATTCTGAATTTTTCTGCCGGTGACGCTTTTATCAAGGATCAATTTTGACAAGGACTCTCGCGGCACAATATCAAATCGAACATGATAATACTTTCGTTGTTATCTGATCCAGCGAAAATTGGCAAATTCTCAAATGATAAATAAAGATGGACGTGTCAAAGGATATTTCTTGGAAACGTCAAGGGAATACAATCAACAGGTCGACATTTTTCATGTTATAAATAGGACTAATCAATATTGTAGGGTTCTTCAGTCTTGACACTTGAGAAGGATAAAAATAATATTCCGCTACTGTTATTCGCGCTTTGAGCTTTAATTTAATTTGAATCAATTACTTTATTCCATCACCTACGTATATGAAATTTATTTATCTAAATTGCGAATCAGAGACAAGCTGAAACCGTGTGATTTTATGACAACACTGAGTGAACAGTTTCTCTTTGGATGCGTGGTAGGGGTGTTTGTCTTTGAAGCGTAACACACGCTTGTCACTTGCACGTAATGACGAGAAGGGGTGTTAATACGCCCTGATCCTGATAATACGAATAATCGTTTCATTACCAAAGAGATGATGCAATGAAAACTTACTTGGTGTTTGCTTTTTACTCATCTTTTCTGTGGTTTTAAACTCGTATTTATGGAGCCGGTGAAATATTACAGTTTTCTTCATAAACCACAAAGCAAGGCCGACTTTGGGCACCTATAAAACACAAGCAAGCGTGTGAAGGAAGGTTTATAAAGGTAATATTTTATAAGTGTAACATATTTTTTTCCTTTATGAGAAACAGGATTATTAAAGTTTTTTAGTTGAATGTAACCAAAACATTGAATATTCTGTCAAAAGTATCTATGGATTTTTAGTCGTATGGGGGATGTGTATTGTTGGTTGCATCACACATTTTCTTAGGCTCACTATTATTCGTAAATCACTTTCTATAACAGTGAACAAAGCACCCTACAATAGCATGACCCTTCTCTCTCAGATGTGATGACCAATCCAACCAATTACATTTTTCCTTATAAGAATACATTTTTTAAATATTTTTTTTACTTTACAAAGAGTTTAATATATACTCTTGTGACTTTCAAAGGATCTTTTTATTTTACATTACATAACTGAAGTGACAATCCATTCCCAATGTCACGGTCAACTCCCCCAGAGATAGGTCCCTGTAATCAAATAAAAAATTTACCGAAGAGATCAATTTTGATCGGTCTCCATCAACTATGTAATTGTTTTTGATTCTGAAAAATCCCCTACGTGTGAGTCCCTCGAGATTATTCTCATAAAAATTTTTATCGAAAGTTTTACAACGTCCTTAAAGTTGTCTGTAAGTTAGATGCGGAGTGAGCAAAAATGTAAAATCCCTAATGAGCCCTTGCGACAATATCCTCAAGTTAATTCGGCGTGTTCAACACTAGAACTGCATCTTAATTGGCCAAGTACTCGATTATAAGTGCATTCAGTCTCATCTGCGTCTATTTTCGTGCTTAGCGCGGAACTTACAATTTTCTTTTAATAGCTGGGGACGATTCTGTCTTGAGTTTTCCGCGTTACAACTGCTGCCAGTGTGATTTTTTATTACTTTACCCCAGCGAGAATTCTTTTCAGGAAGACAGTAGTAAAAAAGTAAAAAGTTCGTGTTTTGATCGCATTTGCTTTTTAACGTGTCTGTCTGGAAAGCTCCAGGTACTTTTCCGCGCATTTCTATTAATTTTTTTAGCGTGCAAACGCCCGGAAATTGAACATGACAGCTCTTACATGAGAATCCATAAAATATCAGCGTCACGTTTACTCGATTATAAAATTGGAAATGTTACAGCTTTTAATACTCCCTTTCCCTGTTCGCGTCAAGGTTTCATTTGCATATTACGGTGATATGTTCACAAATAAATTATTAATAACAGATTGGTAAGGGCGAGCCACTTTACATTCTAATCGCACCTGTGAATAATTTATATTCGATGGGACCGAGTTAAGCACCGAATATCCACCCCCAAATTGAAGCGTTAAATTTTTTAATTGCGTTTAAGAACGAAACGGCCAATGTTTTTTTCTCTTTTACACAACACGCGAGATTAAATTTACATTTCTCGTTTCATTTTTTTTTTCGCGTTATTTTTGCAAATTGTCGGGCTGGAATCCGGGAATTACCGGATGGATAAATTCCGCGGCCAGACAATGAGAATACGTTTTCATTTTTGGGCAACCAGTAATACGTCCATTTGCATATAATTTGCAGCCGTATATTAACGCTTATCCACTTTTCGCTAAGCGCGATTAAAATGTAAAAGAGCCCCTTACCAATCTCTTGTTAATAATTTATTTGCCGAATATATCACTTTAATATGGAAATGCAACCCTAACATATTCGCAGACGAGAGATATAAAAACCGAGGCGTGCGCCCAATTTTGTAATCGAATAAACATGAAGCCTTCGTGCACTTGTCCACCATCTTTTGACGCTTCCAGAGTGAAGGTACGGGGTGGATGTCCACCGCATAAAGCAAGAACTAGGAAAATGCAAATCATTTTGAAATAAAAAATGAGTTTCAATTGAAATTTAATTCCACGGAGTAATTTTTTTTAAATAACTAAAATATGGGGTGATCGAGGACTGTTTAAGTTGGTAATGCTGAATTTTATTTTTAAATGGTACAACTGGAGTAACTTCCGGTTGTTGACGGCTTCACACTGACAGCCGTATCAGTGACAAGTCAAATTTGACATTTCAAATTAAATTAAACATGCTGGTGAATCCTTCGAGAGAAGAATTAATTTATGTTTAGAGCAAAATGGGGAGCACTTCGAGAATTTCCTTTAGTTAATTTTTAGATTATTATTCCGAATTCCGGCTTTGATTTCTTTTTGTCGTTAATTTTTACTCTCATAACCTACCATTTTGTTGTTATTAATGCTACGTCAGATATCTGTCAAATAAACCCACAAAACATATCCGGTTGCAGTGTTGTAAACAGCCGAATAAAAAAATGTTCTAAATTGTATTGCCAACTTAAACAGTCCTTCTTGATCACCCGGTACATATTAGTATACAACCAAAATAACAGAATGTGGTAGAATTTGTCAATGATTTATTTAGCTTTTATATTTTTCTGTACTGTGTGTATTTCATAATATATGCGTGGAGTGAATAACGTGTGTTGTATGTACTGCCGCGAGCAATAAATTTTGGTCGTCAATGTCATTTCCAAGTTTGGTTAGATTCTCACAAATTTAAAAAATGTCCCTGCTTGATTATGGCTACGTCAACAAAGTGTCAAAAAATTAAGAAAAAAATGACAATTAATGTCATACAACATGATGATAGGTTATGATATTTACGACTGTTTTACAATGGAGCATTTTCGATTGCGTCAAAGAATGACCTCGACGACAAAAATGTATTGCTCGCGACTGTATATATATCTATACTCCGTTCGCCTCGGCTATGTAATAACAAAATCACGTGGTTAACGCATCGTATTGGACAAAACTAAACAGAAATGCAACTAATCTTAGTACATTGTTTGTTTAGTCCATTTGGTCATAAGGAAGTCATTCTCAATTGAAATGCGATCACGGAGAAGAAAACAACTTCAAAATCATTAAATGACGGTCATACTTGTTACTCTCAATTTTCTTTTTATTGAGAATTTCAAACTACCGTACGTTGTATATCTGATATATTTTTTTCGATTACCTACAATGAAAGGCGAGGCCTCTTCGGCAGCTAATGTACACACGTGATTACTATATTGCTTAAGTGAACAGCGTATAGTCTAGTTTAGCTAGCGTGCACTCATTAGAGAGAGGCAATTTATATAGGTATTAAAAGAAATATTCCACTAGTAACTCTGAAAGTTTTGTAGTTTTATAACTAGAAAAATTTCCTAATGCTGTTTTTTATTTTTAATTAATTTCTTTAAAATATGTTTCCACGGTGTCTTTCTGTAAAGTTAAACACCCAATGTGCTGTTAGTCAGGAGTCTACATTTTTCTGGATTGTGTGAATGGATTCAAGATTGATAATGAAATATAAATGTTGCTAATATTCTGACATAAATTTGAAAAGCATTTCTTTAAAGACGTTACATAGGTTTCTGCGACTATTCCAATCGAAAAAACTAATACAACGAAGAATAAGAAGCCATTGTATTGTCGATTCAAGCCGTGGAAAGAATCTAGACGCATTCATTCGGCCCACCGTCGCTCGATAAATTTATTTTTGGATAAATTGCCTCGGTGCGGATTGTCACCTCGATAAGTTATTTTATTTCGCTTTAGATATAACTAAAAGGTTGTTTAAATTTATTTGAAAAAGGAGATTTTCTCGGATGAAAAAACAGTTTTTTATATTTCTGAGTCGTGATTAATGCTACCTTATACACAGGTTTTCAATAAAAATTTCAGGTGCTATAAAAGATTAATCGTTTTTAAAAAGGTACTAAATGTTTGATAATATGAATGGTTAATAATTTATATTCTATGGTTTTAGTGGAAATTTTATTTCAGTAATACAAAAGAGTAAATAAACACGATTATGAATTAAAATGTACTAATATAACCAATCATAGTTCTTGTATTTTTTTAACTACATTTTACGTTTTGACATTAATTTACATTTTCATTTCAGATTTTGGTAGGCATTTCGCTGTAACCTAAACCACAGCTGCACGCAAGTTTACATAAAACATCAATAAACAACTTCCTAACCTTACTTTCTCGCAATCCTGTTTTCTTGTTGTTTCTTATGAATGTCCCTGTAGTACTTTTTTGAAAAATTACATATTTTTAATTACAAAAAATCATCTAACATTAATTATAAATTATAATATTCCCCTTTTTTGGTTTTCTCCATTTTATTTGATAATTACTGGTTGAGTTCGATCAGGAACATTTCCAAGGATGACTCGATTACAAATTTTTCTGATCACACACTTGTAATGTGGTGTCATGTTATGTTGGTTGTATACCAATGACATTTTTTGCCAGAAAGTCGTTCTTTACTTTGTATACAAACGCTAACAAATACAAAATTTTAAGCGTGGTCGTTTGTTAAGATTAAAACATCCTCAGAACTGAATCTGGCAATTGAATCTCAGTTCAAACTGGTTTCTCCATTTCAAATACTTAGAAATTCTTTCACCGCTGTTACGGAAAAGCACCGTCTTTTCGGAATTTAAAGTGGTTCCCCCTTAAATTTAGACCACTTTTAAGTGATTCTGTAATTAGCAGAACAATACAATCTCTTCGAAGGTGTAAAAGATCTAATTAATTGAATTGCTGGGTAAAAGAACTGACAATTTGTTTTCCTAAATTGCCAGTCCACAACATAAGTTTTCGGAATTGCTGAAGTTCTTACGAACCTCTAAATTTAAATTTCTCTTGAATCTATTAAGTTCTTTGTAACAAAAATAAGTACATACTGTGCTAAAACGGAGATGTTTATTAATTAAATTCTACAAACACATTTGGTGAATTATTTTAAATAATTTTGATAATAATCAGTAAATTGTGTTTGCCAATATTTATAATATTCAACGCTTTTCAAGAAAAAATTCACATGTAATGAATTATAGATCTCAAAACATCATGTGTCATAATATACAATAATAAAAAGCGTTCAAAAAATTTGTTCAAGTGACCTTGTACTTGCTTTTGTTTCCGTATGACGTAGCAGAGTAGCTTCATCAGCTGTCAAACCATCGTTGTCAATCAATTTATTCAGCGACTAAGAAGTGAATTATTTTTTTGCCAAAAACAGTTATCTTTAAAAGTAATCAACGATCCAGTTGTTTTTCGACACGACACGATGATTTTTATTTAATGATTTATTTTCCAATAAAATGAAGATGATAAGGTTACATATTTAAAGAAAATGCCAAAGCATACCACCATCACTCAACTAAAACGCATCTTGTGCCAAAGCCAGAAAACACCACAGCTTGTTTGACAAGTTTTTTTCTGAACGCTCGATAACGTATAAATTTAATATAATAATTGCAAAGCTTTTGTAAATTTAGTTCATATATCTGAAGCTGTCTTAGTCTAACACTTCTTGTTAAATTATTGAGAAGAAATTATGTAGAAGGGACTAATAAATTGTCGTTGTAGAAATATTCAACATATTTTATAGCAATATCTAAATATAAATTACATTCATATTTAAAAAAAATTAAATTTACTCCTTGGGAAACATGAAATAAAACCCATTTTTCGTATTAAAAAAAAATTCTCTTTTAATGTAATTGTATTGTATTAGAAAATGTTTTTGAAACATTATCATCAAAGATTTAATTTTCCAGTTTAATATTGTTGCAATTTTTTGAATACAACAGAGTTCGCTTACAATAATTTTCTTCGCTACTCTTTTTAACTTGGGTAGTTGAGCTCCCTCACCTCAATTCTTTACCCACGGATTCCACGAATTATCATATTTTTTCGCGCTTCTCTGCAACTTTTATATGCAATATTGAGAAGGGTTTACATTCAAAAAAGTGAAATAATATACCAGCTGCCTTCATAATAATTTTCAGCTGTGCCAACTAACATTTTTTCCACTAACTACATTTAAAATGTTTTATTTTTACATACGCATGAACTGTATTGTCCATATTCCAAGAGGCAAAAAATTCCAGTCAATCTTTTCAAACCTATCGAACCACGCAAAAAGGTTTTCCTCCATTTAGAATTCATGCTAAAATATGACTCGACGATTTTATTCTTAACAAAAAGTTCTTTTTTACTTATTTATCAACAAGCCTCCGCAGTAAAAAGTTATATTCGATGGGCAACTTTTCACCGATTTCTTTTAAAGAACACTCCCACTTTCAGCATTACTCAGACATCTTGTTGCTACCGAAAATTACACCAAAATCTGTAACATGTCTATCTTAACACACCCTGAGTGCTGAAAATTTAGACCTGGCAACCGCACTTGTGAAGGTGCCAATGATCCTGACCACAGCTCCAAATAATCCAAGAGAATGTTAGTTGTGCACCGGAATGTCTGGCGGAAAGTGTAGCGCGTTCAAAAATTCTCACAACTCATTTCTTCCGACTAAAATTTGAACGTTTCCGGTTTTTTCATGTTTCAGATTTGCTAACCCACGGTAAGACCGAAATTTTTCCGTAATTGCGATTTTTTATTTTTTTCTAGTCCGATTGCACATTTTCTAAAAATAGTTCTTTAAGTAGTTGATTGTAATTAATAAGTGACGGTCAACAAACAATTAAATATTGTTAGGCAACCAACAATACAACTACTAATTGAAATGGCGCTCGTTTGGTATTTGCACAAAAGATTTCCCCCTCTCAGGCTACAAAACAAACAACACCCCGAAATCGTTTTAGCTAATAACGAAGTAAAATTAACCGGGAAGGTTTTAGGACTGTTTATAAACTGTAGTGAGGAGTTTAGATCACATTTAGATTAACGTAAAAATAAATAAGTAAAAATAGACGAGGCGGTTTGTGACGTAAATATATTTTTTGAAGCTCAGGATCAACGCAAATTTACACTGTAGCTTAATCATAAACGTCAGAAGACCTGGTGTCTATTATATGCAAATCAGCCTGGTTCGACAAGTGTTTAACGTTCTGATTTAACAATCACCACTTGAAACTATGAGGTTAAGGGGAGAAACTTTAGCATAAGTCACAGTTTGCTATGTCTTACCAAATCTCGTAAAATATAACCAGATAAGGCAACGAACTAATTAATTTTATGTTAAAATTTGGAAACTATAAAATAGTGCTGCCAATTATAATTCTCACCTGTGAATAATTAATTCCGAATAATAATATGGTAGCGACCGAAATAATTATTATTCAAAAATGAGTTTTTCGCTTTTCAGGTGATTCATTTTTCTTCGAAGACAAAGAAAATTCGTTGCGTATCGACCTAAATATCAATCTTAATCACCTGCGAGCAGTAATTTAGTAGATGGTGTTTATCGGGGCCTCAAAAATCTCATAAATCACGACTACATTTAGGCCTGTTCGTCGTTGTTTCGTAATTAAATATCAAGCAGGTGGTAATTGTTATCTCTTTCTCTTAACACAAATGATTCAGAAGAGAAAATCCGTTCATTATCTAACAATGGAGGTCACGCGTCACCGGCGGACGTTGAAATGGGTTGTCCGACAAAGTATCAATTAAAAGAAAAATGTGTTTTACAACCGAGTTTTAATTTAGATTATTGTTATTAGAAAACGACGAGAGAAATTTCGTGTCGACCATTATTACGGTAGTTCCGTAACGACAATACTAGAACGTCATTATATTGTCGTTACGATGATGACAAAAGTATTGACGAATTCAGGCCGACAAAACTCAGTCCGACCCTGTTCACGATACTTTTTAATTGTAAAATTTGCGGTTTTTGACCTTTAAAGGTAAACATCTCGTGATCTCATCAGAGATTCCTTTCACACTAGATGAACTGTCAAAGTTGAGGTCATTTTGGCGAAACTAATTGTAATAACACAGGTGGTGCGCACAAAAAGTGGAATCATAATTTTCGTGTAAATTTAAATATCGAATCTAGAAAAACACAAATTTTCGTCGTTAGTTGGGTTATTAGAGTGCGAAAACTGTTTATGGAGTGACAATAAATCTGTTGGGTTGCAAAATTATCCAATTAAAGATGTGACATTCGGAGTCGTTACGTAACTATTATTATAAATCATGCGAACAGATTCTTCTAACCTTTCGGATTAAAAATGTCAGCGGCAGGACGAAGCCGTTTCTGGTGTCCTCCCGGCCGGTCCTTTAGAGAGTTTCTTTACAAAGAGCGCCACATAAGAAATTTCACCGACTGCGAGAGTGGAACATAATTTTAAATTCAAATTTGCATTTTAAATATTCAAAAAACTCCACATAAAAGACTTGTTTACTCGTTGGAGTTATAATAACAACTTTAGGGCCGCAACAATACGACAAAGATGAATGGAGTGTGTTATTTTTCCTCGCTGACCGCGTCGTTATTGATGTGGCCATTCCCACACAAAAAGAGCGCTTTCGTCAACTTGCTCCAACGTTTAATTTCCCGACTTTCTTTCCATACAAAAAATCGACGGTTCGAATAATGAAAATCCAAAATTCCCAACACTTTCATCTCATTGTGACGAACAAACCGAGTGAGAGTTGTTGCGAGATATGACTTAGGTGTAACTTGCTATTGGGGGGCCGCCCGCGAGCACGCAAGAACTAGATAAGAGCAAGGACACAAAAATATTCACCGGTGCGAACCAAACAAATCTTACAACGTAAATAAATACCTAATATCTCGTCAGATGTAAAAATAATAACTAAACAACGCAAGGCGAGGAATGGAGGAAGAAAATGTCAAAATTACACATTTAAAAATGGTTGTTTTCATTTCACAGGGTTGTTTGTATTGATCTCTATGGTACCATAGAAATCGTGGTTGTTTGGGATGATCGGTAATGTTGGTTGCCTATGTGTGCAGCTGTCAGGGGCCATTAAAAACGATTCGATTAAAATCAGTTCCAAAATTGTCGAATTCGTCTCAGCTTTGGAGACATTATTGGGATGTGGAACACGCGCGTTTGGCAATTTAAATAGGAAACAGTAAACACTACGAGACCGACATTTAGTCGGAGCAAGTGCAGCGTGAAGCTTGACCTGTAAATTTTGATCAGATCGGAACTCGGTGCGAATGATAATTTATCGAGGAACGAGTCGTGACAGGTTTTCGAGATGATTAATCGGATGCGTTGTTTCAGGTCCCCTCGAGTATGATCGAACAAATCAAAAAGTATGGCCACTTATAATAATTTCCCGGAAGAAGGTCGGCCGCCGGACTCGCCGTCGAACCGGAAATACAAAGAACGGAAGCACTTCCAGCCGCGAAATAACTCGTGGAGTCACCCCAACAGCTTAATCTACCCGAACGGGGGGGACAATGTCGTCAATAATAATTTATTGGGGTTGGACGTCAACAGGAACGGACAGCCGGAGGAGTGTTACGGCAAGAAGAGCCAGAGCCTCAAGAACAAGCTGTTTTGTATCAAAAAGCCGCTCGAGGAGAACAAGAGGAAGAGTTTGAATATATTGAACGTGAATGCATTGGGTGATAACAGTTCAAGTGCCTCGAAAAGCGTTTGTGATAATGACCCGTCGTGTTCAACGGGGAAAGACAGGAACCGGAATTCGTTCCATCAGGACGTCGAAGAAGCTCTCAGTTCGTTGCTGTGGCAGCCGTACGAGTACCAAAACAAAGAAAAACCGCCGCCGTCATCGAGCTGCAGTTCTTGCGGCAGCAGTTTAACGTTTAGCGACCTTGATGATCCTCCAAACAAAGGCCCTTTACATTCATCGCAAGAGAACACAGACCTAAATCCTCGGACAGAAATGGTTAACAACCTGAAGCCGGCGTCGCACCAATGCCGGCTCGGCAACTGGTCACGTGACGCGCTCTCTTGTCGTGCCACAAGTAGGTTGAACAGTCAAGCCAGTTTGCTGGAGTTGGTCGACGGTGGTACCGCGACGTGTCTTGGTGATAGTGCTAGTGATTGTGATGTGTTTCCCTGCAAAAACGGTGATATGCAGCTGGAAGTTAGGGCAAGCGACGCCAGCGCCCCACCGAACAACGTGCTGAACATCGCGACGGGCAACGATGGCCTGATCCGGAGCCAGAACGTCACCCTCTTCCAGAACCAGAGGCCGCTGAGCAGCGCCAATGTGGTCGGGCTGCCGGAGAACCCGCGGCGGGCGTCGGTGCCGTCGGCCGCCCAGCTCAGAGGAAGCAACGTCGTCTTTCCCAACCATCCGCGCAACGTGTCGGAACCGTTCAGGTACAACCAGCCGAACGTGGTACCGGTGGTGCACCAAAGGAGCGGCTCGCAGGTCGAGCAGGCCGCGATAACGCACCTGCGGAGCGCCTCGGTGCCCAAGCAGATGTCGGGTACCGCCGCGGCGCTGCCCAACCACCAGAGGATCAACTCGGACGGCAAGAAGATCGCCGCCCCGCCGTTGAACGTCAGCAACGTCAACGTCAACTTCTACCGAGCGGTACCCGTCAACGTGGTCTCGGCGGTGCCCACCATACAATGTCTGAACACGCTCGACGAGGGCAACAACGTGTCCAACGTGCACATCATGCCGCTCAGCACCACCCCGTGCACCAGCGCCGCCGCCACCGGCACCACCCAGGTGACGGTGCACAACACGCAGACCCCGACGCACACCGTCAACGTGGTGCAGCGCGAGACTCGCGCGCCCCCGACGAGGACTTTCACGTCGACGGAGGCGCAGACCGACGAGATTTCCGTCTGTCCGCCGCCCCCAACGGAAGCGCCGGACCGCGAGCAGAGGCGCAAAGAGAGACGGGAGCGCCGTCACCAAAGACGGACGAACGGGACCACCCACAGACACACCGTCGACAGTGGTACCCAAGCCAACACCCTTCACAATCAGAACGACAGACTCCCGGATCTTCTCAACAGTCACATGCCGCCACCTTATTCGCCGCTGCCGACCAACGTGCCGCCTCCGAATGTCGTCATCCCGAACCCGATGATGGTACCGCAACCTCATCCCCACGGTACCATCCTGCAGAGTGTCGTACCTACTAACAATGTAGTGCCTAGTGGTTTAGTGGCGTTTCCTCCGCCTCAAGTTGTCGGAGGACAGGTGCCCTTGGTGCAGGGGAACGGCCCGGTGGCAGTACCGGTGCCGCCCCCCTCGGGATTCAGGTTTCCCTTCCCGGCAGGAGGATTCCGAAGGTGAGTGATCAAATGAAAACATTGAACGAACTGATACCGTAATGATTTTGTAACATGGTAAAGTTATCGCACAACGGTGAAGAAAACGTGAATTTGTAAATAAAAGACAAAAAAAATGCGTTTTCAAAACAACAGATTTTAAATTCGGGGCAACGTCCTAGAAACACGGAATTATCTCGGAAGGTCCCGGATAAAGAATCGTTGTAGTATTGTCTGAAAGAAGTTTTTGTTGTAAAGTGAAATCATCTTCAGGAAGCAAGGTCGTAATAATTTTCAAGGATTTATTACAGGAAGGGTCGACTACTTGTGAGGGTTTTATTGTAGTGTTTATCGTAGGATTAATGGAGACTTTCGGTTTGAATGAATCCCATTAGTAAAAGTAAAAAGATTTATTCATAGTTCAAATACCTAAGCTTTTTAAACAAATTTGTTGCATAAAAATTAATGTCATTGAAACAGATTAATTAAGTCGTTTATTTATCGAGGTCTGACTTAATAATAATAATTGTAATATTGGGTGATTCAAAATGATTGTGGATAAGTATGGCAACTACGTACGAAAATTTATGTGGCAACTGGGTGGTGGGGTAGACAGTTGATATTTGTATGACATTTCGTAAGCGTGCATTTGATTTTTTAATAGCATTGCACATTGATTTGACAATTTTCAAAATTGCACGACTATGAACTGTCAAAGAAATGTCAACTCTATCCTGCCCACACAGTTCCCACATAAATTTTCGTACGTAGTTGCCATACTTATCCACAATCATTTTGAATCACCCAATAGTACTAAAAGGATGCTCTTTATAATTTAAATATTTTTGGAAAATTATGAACAACCCAGTAGGTAAAGAGCGTTCAAAAAAACGTGTGGTTACTACGGGTTAAGCAGACCCTGGTTTTCTCTCTCTTTTAAACATAGGTTATGTTTTTCTTTGGTGTGCTTTAAATACATAACCTCACTTTAATGCCATTTTAATGTAAATTAATTGATTCATTTAAAATAAAAATCCTCACGTCACATTAAAAAAAAAAAACAGGAAAAGTCTCGTTTGTTGGTTCTGAAAAGAACAGATTTTTGCAAAGGAAATAATTCACAGTACTGCTTGTTCGCTGAGTATGTGACGTTTGACAGCCACTTGCCAGCAAACATTTTTGAACATCCGTTACATTCATATACGAATATAGTTTTAAATGTTCCTTGGTTATTTAAAAAAGTTAAGATTTCCTACATGTTTAAGGACCAGTAATGGCTTTTTTGTTTGCTTTTTTCGAGATTTTTTCCGATTTGCGTATTTCTGCTATTGAGCTTTAACTTTTAACTTTATTTCCAGAAAAGTAATTTCTCTTACTTAACTGAAGCATTGATTTTATGTTCCACTAAAGATATTCGGTTTATATTTTTTTTAACATAAATTCCACAGCTAACAGTAATTTTATTATGAAAAGAGAGAGTTAGCATAAATACAAAATAAAATTTTTAAATTGATATTTTACACATTTGTAGTAGATAAAAAATTCAAGGTGTTAAAAGCGTAGGAAAGTAAAAATGATCTGAACATGGACACTAATAAATTAATTAATTATAATAACTAACACAATTAGTATTTTAATAATTTAATTAGGTATTTTCTAGAAATTCTTGCATTGACATGGATATTTAACATATTAATATAAATGGTCAATTAATTCGGACATAAAGCAGTGCTAGTGCATCATTTAAGCTCGTTCTCATGGTCCTCGTAACAAAAATAAAATATCGTAAAATAGAAAATAAACCAAAATCCAGTTTTGAAAATGACAGCATAAATCCAGAACCGTTAAATATGAAAAAAAAAATGAATAAACAAACGTATACTAGAGTGGTTTGACACTTGGATAAATGTAACATATCGTGTGTTCCAATAAAAACTCACTCGCAGTATGCCATGACTATAGAGATAGATAGACTGGTCATGTCGATTTTAGGATCATTGGAAGTAGTTCATTTGTTACTTACAAATTTTCATCATATTGAGTTGTGACAGATAACCTATAAATTTACTTTAGTAGTTCATTTCACATCTGGTACTAAGACATACTTCATTTTTGTCATGGCTTGCTGCGAGTGAGTTTTTTGTGGAACACACGATATTATGTTGGACATGCCCTTGTAAAATTTTTCAAAGAATTCGCGATCATTCTTTTATCGGTGGTTTCTGCTTTTCTCGGAATCTTTTTGAACAGTCTCTAGTTCTTGGACTATTTTCCTATTTAAATTTATTATCTGAACATTATTTCTTCAACACTGACTTTACTCACTTAAAGCAACTTAAAAGCAATTGTATCGTAAAAAGAGAGAGCTGCTATAAATTAGTATATTAAAGAACGAGTTTTATAAGGGTTGATTTGGCGCACGAGTCCCAAGTGTAGAAACCGAGCCGCAGGGGAGTTTTCTATGGGACGAGTGCGCCAATGCCCTTATGAAACGAGTTTTTTATGTTATTTTTTTGAATTTGCACCCTTGTTATAATTTTTTAATTTTCAAATTCTAGGGAATTTGTATTAATTTGGTAATTCAAGGTAACGAATGCAACTACATCTGCAACAGATGTTAAAAAGTAGAGTTTCAACATTAATATTGGAAGTTTTTTGGTGTAAATGACAATAATACACTGAAATATTGATAAAAATTTTCTTAGAGATCTGTTAAACCACGAGTGCTTTAATAGATAGCCATAAACGACTCCAAATTGAATACTATTATTGACCTGACCTATTAGAGACGCAAATTGTAAAAACAAAATTATGAAATTGAATTTTTTGTTTGAAAAAATTCAAGATGTTAAAAAAGTAGGAAAGTAAAAATTATGCGAACACAGATAAAATTAACAAATGAAAATAATAATAATCAGATATAATGATTTCACGCTTAATTATTATTCATATCTCTAATTACTATTATTAAAATAATATGTAAAATTTTAGAGAACTTAATTATTGATTGGTGTAGTTTTTACAAAAAGAAATCTGAATTGCTTCTCTTGAATTTCTTTTGTGATGTTTAATTCAATTTTACATAATAGCATCTTTATTCTGAAACAGGAATTATCATAAACACAAAAGGATTGTTAGATAAGGAACGAAAATGTCGAGGTTTTAAAAGAGTGTGAAAGTGAAAATTATAATACATAACATAAAATTAAATTAATAAAAAATTATAATACTTTGTATAATGACTTCATTATTTTGATGGTTGAATGATACATATTTGGGTTTGATAAAAATTTATAGATGTTAAAGTAGAAAGCGCCTCTTCACCACGATGGGAACGAATAAACTTCACTCAATTTTTTTTTTGGAAAAACTGACAAACTAGTCCCACAATTGTCAATTTCCTCTCGTTATGAAGACCACTGCAATAACGATGATTACTCCTTCACGAACCTGACCCATTTCCTGTCTCACTCGAGCCGGTTTCTTTTCCGGTTAAAAACCATAATATTTTTCCGCGCCTCGATTTTTCCAAAACTTGCGCGGAAAATCGGACGGTGGACGTGTGTTGACGTTTTCCCGCTTGCTGCATCGATGACAGCCGTCCGGCTGCGCCGTCGGGGGTTTTGCAAATTTAACGCGGCTACACCCCCACTTGGCGGATCGATCGAAAAATCATGTCCGTCGATCGGAAACATCGACAATTCCACAGAGTTCGTTAATCTTGAAACTTGAGTTATCGCCAATTTTCTTTTTGTTTTCTCGTGTAAAGTGCGAGGCACTCTGACGTACCAACGAAATCTAGAGGCGTTAAGCGGTGGGATTAGTTCTTTGGATTTTAATTAACAAGTCGGGGAATGACGCGGCGGTAATTAAGTTGGCCGGGGCTTTCCCGACTCAATAGTGTCCTTGCAGTTTGAATTATCACAACAAGGACACTTGACATCACCGACTTGACAATCTACGAAGGGCATCCTTTGTAAACGATACAACTTCCATCAGGTACTCGCAGACGATTTTCCATTTCCAATTGTGCCAACCGAAAGATTTGTGTTGGTCACACAAATTGTCATCTTTCAGTAGCTGATACAGCTTTGAATACTTACTTCAAAACGCAGAAATGCAGAATGTCGGTCGTCTATGCTGAATCGTAGAGACTCGATTTGAGACGGCCAGATTGTATCTTTCATTTTTCTTTGTTTCTCTAATTAGTACCGTAACGAGTTTTAAATGAGCGATACGGCTTTCAAGGTTTCGTCCCAGAATTAGGGTTATGTCAAGCTCGATTTATTTATCGGAGATATTTCGTCGACGACAAATATTTACAGTTTAATTTGACTAATTCCGGAGGAATTTATTAATTTTCCGAATTTATAACCGACGCTTACAATTTTCAATTTATTACGCTTAATTGCAGAAAATTATCGTGGAAACACGTGGGAATCAAAAGAGTGATAAATCAGTGTAGACCAAGGTAAAATTTCAATTATGGTACTCAAGTACTCAACCTGATTTGACAGGTGTTGTTATTTTGACGTTACACACTCTTTGTGCCAACATTGAACAGTTAAACTAACTGAATCGCTAAGATCTGGTGTATTTGGATTTGAGCGTGGTTTGTCATGACTGTGACATTTAATGAGTTGTTGACAAGACACCAAGTAACGTCTTGTGTCATTTTTTAAACTGTTAAAAACAAACTAAAGTGACAGCAAGGAGGTTTTAGCATGTTACAACAAATTTAAAGAAATTCCACAAATTTAGAAATTCTTGCAAGGTGGTGTGTTGTGATCACATAAAATGTTAATTATCGCACCTGTGAACAACAGAATTAAGAGATTAACACAACACGTTACATACATTTACATGAATAAAATATTAAATAAAACAACAGCGCCGTCAAACAAACGGCGACATTTTTTATGTCCGCAATTTTACACGTTGTAATCTTATTCTGTCTTAAGTAACTCAGCGTGCCTTAATTAATACTTTAGAAAATAATAAACAATGAAATCTGGATAATGACAAGTGTGAGCTGTCAATTGTCAAATTTACAACTTCAGAAGAGGCTGCAAATCTATACCTATACCATAAATCACACTCTCTGTGATGTAAGAAACATTTGTAAAAACTCTGTATCTAAACTCGAAATTAGCAACAATATAGACTTGTGGCATAGAAACTGGCAAGTGTTCATATGTGCCGTGACTACGACAGAGATAGCATGTTAGAAAAGGAGTGAAAAAGCAAAGGCACACGATAGAAAAGTATGATGTACACGCAGTAACAGGAACTGACGTACGTTTGTTGTTCTGTGCTCTTTCCATATGTAAAACTTCTTGAGTGACAGTTTAATTTTGGCCATCTGTCAAAAACACAAAATTGCATTTTCGCAAACGATTGAACCAATACCAAAACGATAAGCGCTAAGGAGCTAACGATCTTCTCCCTTTTCGTGTTTCGAATTTATACCATTTTTGCAAATTTGAATTTCAGAAGATTTTTGCGCCATCTGTGGAGAGAGGATGTAACAGGCGCCAAAAAATTTAAAAAGACTACTTCGCGTTTATGTCATCATGATGTCATCCTAATGTCATCCTAATGTCAACCTCTTAACTCATATTGGAAATTATTAATAATAATAATCTTTCAGACATAATTACAAGTGACGTACACGAACTAACAAAGCAACATAATCCATTTACTTTCAATAGTCGTAATGCAAACCGCTTATTTCATTTTTCAAATTTGTCTATTTTTGCGGAGAATTAGAGTGAAGTGACAGTGGGTTTTTTCTTGCCATCTATTGGTAGAAAACGAAAATAACCGGCGTTAAAAATTAACGACCTATTATCTGTGAAAATGTTTTCATTTTTGTAATTTATTCATTTCTTCTGACAGTCGCAACGAAATTAACAACAATCCCTTTGCTGTGTGACCTTGACTTTTAAACATTTGTAAAAATTTAGGAGCACATTCAGTTGACATTTATTCTCATTTTTCGCCATCTTTTAACGACTAACTCAAGTAAAAAAATTGTTTTTTTTTTAATTCATTACAACGTGTTGCATGTTATTAAGAAAATTTGCAATTTGAAGTATGCAGAACCTTACAAATGCACCGAACTGAAGCTTTACGAGTACAAACTATTCATACCAGTCATGAATCGTAATAATAATGCTTTAATTTAAAAGAATAAAGTTTTTCTAGTTATGTAGTACAGTTGCGGACACGGAATTTTAGATGTCAAATTGATGTCAATTCAAAAAATGTCAATGTAAGCCACGCTTTATTCTCATTATGACTGATGTTTGAAACTACATATTTGACATTTGAAAGTTTATTTTTGGCATGTCAGTATGATAAAAATTAGATACAAAAATCGAAAGTGAGGTTAGTTGCACCTAAAGCCAGTTTTACATTTTTATGTCAATCGAATGACAAATCGTCCAAGATTTCGTGTCCGCAATAGTACCTTAACGAGTTTTAAATGGTCTTGAAGGTTTGGTCTCAGAATTGGGGTTATGTCAAGCTCGATTTATTTATCTAAAATATTTTGTTCCCGATAAATATTTACAGTTTGATTTGACAAATTCCAATACAATTTGTTAAATTTCTCCATTTTAATAACGAGTGAACATAATTGCACCAACCATTTTAGAATTGTCAATTTATTACACTCGCAGTAAGCCAACATTATCCGTGGGAATGAAAAGAATAAACCAGTGTAGACATAACTGGCTACGATAAAACTTCATTCGTCGTCCCCAGGCGGTGAACCTGAACTGACAGGTGCTGTCATTTTGACACCCAGTCACGCTGCCAACATCGAACAACTGAACTAACTGAATCGTCGCCAGCGTATTTAAATTTGATCGCAGTCTGCCATGACTTACTCAACTGCACTTAAAAAAAACTTTTGATTTTAACAAATGTCATTCGGAAATTACCAACATAACCTCACTCCTAATCGTCAATTTGTTCTCGACAAGCACCAGGTGCGACACTGTACCGTTTACAAAACCTACTTTTGTCGGGAACGCAAAATATTTAATATTTATGTAATAATAAATAATTCTTACACTCTGTACTTTCCTAGTACTTGTAACGGTTTCCAACTCTATTATTTTTCATACGTTTATGCACTGTTTCTGGCAACAAAGAGTGTTGCTCCGCCGATGGTATCTCTCATTTAGGTAACTTTTAAAAGTTGATTGCTTCACAGATCCACAATCAAAGAAATTAATACAATTACGTCAGCTTAATTCGAAGAGATTCAGTTTTCTATTAGTTACATAAACTTCCAATTTGTAAAATATCTGGAACGAGCGGAATAACGTGTGGATATCCGGAAGTGGTCAAGCGTTTCCGCCAATTTATTATCATCAAAATTTTCACTAATCGCGATCGGGGGACTGTGTTAAAAGCGACAACTGGGTAATGCAAATCTTCACTTGAGCAATTTAGAAATTTCGCGATTCTTCGTGTTATGCAACATTTTTTTATAGTTATCTCTCGCATTTGATTGAAAACCATAGATAGAAAAAATGGTGTCTGTGTTTTTGTTGGTCGCATTGTTGTTTATTTACGGTTAAGTGGAGTGATATTACGCCGCCTCAAGTTCTGAAAGCCCTGTCAAGATGATCCCTTCCAACTACAACCAAAAGGGGATCAGGAGAACCCTTCCATTCAGCCTCGACCCTCGTATTGGCCACCTTTACAAATCCGTGCCGTACCTGGACGCTTTAGAAAGCTTGGGTTCTGATCGGCGGCGTTAAAAGCGTCCAATTATGAAGAAAATTTATTGAAAATTTTGGCCCCACCTGTGGGGACCTCTCGGCGCGATCGAGCGTTGACATTTAAGGTAAAAGTTCACGCACGATTTGCACATCGTCGTCGGGAGTTAACATTTTGTTGTTGGGAAATCGGCGACGGCGACGTCGCCTTGGAAGTTTATTAGCGGCGCAATTTAAAGTTGAAATGGAATTCGAAAATGATTATGGCAGAAATTATGCGCAGATTAGGTCGGAGCTGGAATACAATTAAACACGAAGAAGTAGAAATCTGTTGTAGAAAGCTCGGTTGCAAAACCGGCAGAAGCCGAATGTGTCTGCGAGCTCCAACGAAATAGTTTCTAGAGGAGCGTAATCAGCGGGTAATTACAGACATCGTGCAACTTGTCCGATGCGAATTAAGAGGGAATTAAAGCGCGCATACGGAGGCAACATCATTTTTTAATTAACGTGGAAAATTCCAGTGTTTACGCTTAATAATTGAACCAGATGACAGTTAGGTTGGCTTTTATTGTGCGAATGCACGGGCGTACGGAAGAATTTCAATCTAACGGTCCCCGATGTTCACGGTTCTTTGCGGAGGAAAACTCGTCGGCGTAGGGGATTTCTCCATTGTGCCCCGTTTTGACGGACAGTTTCATTTTCGTGGCGAGGTCCTCGACGACGAACCAGGAAAAACAACGAACCGTCATTGTTCACGCGACGATTTTTTTCCTGCAGCGCCGCAGGATCAGCACACGCTATTGTGATACCTGTTTCGTGGGAGTATCACCTTGGCTACACCATTATTATGCCCAGAACCAGAATCATCGCTGCCTTTCTAATTTACCGGACAACAATCGATTCAGTTTTCGTAACACTCGAATGGGTTCTCGTTTTCCTCCTCACCCATATCCGCGGACTGGTTCTGCCAGGTTCCACACATGGCACCCATTCAGGTTCAGTTTAATGAGTCACATGCGGCGCGCTTTTCATTCATCTTCTCTAATTAGAAGAACGTTGGACCAGTGGCGCTGAAGGACAATTATTATTGTTTCCTCCTTTAAATATTTTCCGATGCGGCTTCGCTAAAAATCTTTGGAGCGTCACTGACGTTTGCCAATTCCTTAATATTTAATGTCAAAATATTATTAATAACTAATATCGGGGCACTTGATAAAATAAATAAAATGAATTCTAACGAGTGGTGTTTTATTTTTCACATCTAGCCGGCTATAAGTTTTTTGACAAGACAAAATCAGGCAAAACGTAGAGCATGTGACAATAACGTTAATTTACTTAAAAACTTAGGTTAGATTTACAATTTGGCTTTGAGTTTCTAACCTCATAGAACTACGGAAAAAAATTATTTGTTTACAACGATTTACTCTAATACAGTTGGCGTTGAAGAGTCCATTGTGAACGTACCACCGATTACTGTTTTCTCAATTTGGGTGTAGGTCGTAAAATTTTATGGTACTTAAGTTAAAGATCTTGCAGGGCTTATAAATCCTAGTTTACCACTAAAATTTTACGACCCACAATGATTTTGAGAAAACTATACAGATTACGGATCAGCTGTTTAATAAAGTTTAAATCTAACCTCACTTTTTGTGTTGTTTGTGACACCCGATACAAATTAACTTGGCTTTTCATATTCTCAAATAATCTGATGAGAACTTCTGGTTTTAAGTCGTCAGTTGGTCGTTCATAGATGGTGTTTTTAAAAGTAGGAAACAAGAAATAATGTGATGGTGTCAAATCAGGTCATCGAGGTGGATAGATGCGGTCTGTGTGGGAGTTAATCAAACGATCGTCATAAAATTCCCTTGGGTAGTTTAACGTCATCCGAGCTGTATGCGGTGTTGCCCCATCCTGCTGGAAATAAACATTAGATGACTCTTCGGGGTGAAGTAAATTCAACAATTCCTTTAAAATGTTCTGATACCGCACAGCTGTGACGGACTCTTTAAAGGCAACAGACACAATTAAAGTTTCCGCGAATGAAACCAAGCTTCGTCACTGAAGAATGTTAAATACAGAAGATCATTCTTCATTGTCAGATGGAACCAATGACAATGTCCTTTTCTTTTCAGATTTTAGTGGCTGAATTTCGCACTTTATAGGGACACAACATGAGGTCTTTCTTAACAATTTTCTGACATGTGCTTGTTGCGAAAGCCTTCTTAAAGACGCACGACGTCATTATTCATTACTTGTCTCACATTTTTAACAGTGTCGGGGGTTCCTTTCGTTGGTTTGCCACTTCCTGCATTGCTCTTAATGCTGTCGGTTTCACGGAATAATTTTACCACATGACCGAGCTTGTTTACAAAATTTACCTCAATGACAGTTAATAACCGAGAAAACAACTAGCGAAACGAAATTTAAAAACACAAAAGACAGCAGAAATAAGAATATGATATATAACAACTGTCAATGCAAACCATGGAGTTCTATCAAGGCAATACGACTTTTTCTTATGTTATGTAAAACTTAAAATATCACCTGGTACAAATTTTTACGTTTTTGCAAACACTTGAAAATCTCTTGGTCTTTATGTAATCTTAATCCAAAGCTCTTTATTTTTCGCTGCCATCCATCAACAGCAAATTCATTGTGAGATAACAGATGCCAAGAAACTGCATCTTTGCTTTTATGCGATTCTAATGCTTCATGCTAAGCGAAGAAGCTAACTCCTCACTTTCATCTAGATGACAGATGCCCCCAGAGCATCATTCTATCCCCAGCTAAGAAAACAGAGATCTTCTATATTTTATATTATTATTATTATTTGGACAAGTTGACCAACAGGATGCCCCAATTACAGGTCAACCAACACAAAGCACATAAAATATGATCCTAATACAAATCTCCTGGCTCATTTTTGAAATTTTTGCAAACTCTAATCAACAAACTAAAATGACAGTTCATTTTTCGCCATCTACCAACGTCAAACTCAAGTAGTGGGTGCAAAAAACAAAACACCTCTTCGCTTTTACATGCTTCAAGTAGAAACCTTTTATTTCACCTTTTGAAGTTATTTAATATTTCGCAAGTAATTAAAATGACAGGTGCCAACAAAACTAACAATCTCTTCGTTGTCTTGTTTTGTGTTGTTTTTCGAGTTTTAAATTTTTGCAAACTATTAAGAGCGAACCAAAATGACGAATGACACTTCATTTTTTGCCATCTATCGGCCGCAAATTAAAGTAACCGATAAAAAGAAATCATAGATCTCTTGGCTTTTCTATGGTCCTAATGCAGACCTTCCCATCGTGATTTATCGAATTCTTAGGGGATATTCGACAAAATAAAACCAGAATTTGTCGAGAATTTATTCTGTGCTTCAAAAATAATCAACAAACAAGACTGAAACAGAAATGCAAAAAACAGCGCCATTTCACGTGTAGTTACCAAGTGCTTAGAAATTGAAAATTTGGGGTTAATGTTTGTTTGAATTTCTCCGCTGGGATGTGGAGAGACCCTCGACAGGTATTAGATTCTTCTCCATCGCCTATCACGAACTCCAAACAATAAATTAGCGGGGCAAAAAAGCCCGGCCCGGACCCTACAATTAACCAGACAAAGAGTGGAACGGTTATGTAAATGGCCCAACGTGCGGAAGAAGGACGAAGAGGTCGAGCAGGCCCCCGTAATTCGTCGGAGAGAGACGCCGCCGCAGCTTCGGATGTGAGAACAGGATTTTTTTCTTGTGGAAAGTTCAGCGGATTCCTTTCACTTTATGTTGTTTAAATTAGTAGATCTCCGTAAAAGGAACGGAGGAATAGGATGTATTATCGAATTTAACCGGAATTTTAAGTAGGCCGAAATTAAATTCCTCGAGCCAACCCCTTTTTCCGTCGCCTCCCCCAGATGATGCCGCCACCCCGCACCAGCATCTGGTGACCGTCCCACGACGAAGACCTGGCCCCGCTCTCTCAGGGCGGTTTCGCGCTGGAGCAGTCCCGATTCTGGACCCCCATTAGCCGACGAGTGTTGCATCTGCGGTCGTGACGTGAAAGTGAGGGTGTGATTTATGATCCTCCGTAGAAAAAGACGGTCGAAGGCTGTTTTGTTAGAGGTAGTGCGCTGTTGCGAGAACCGTTTTGTCACATGCTGTTTCACATGTACGACGCCGTCGAATTATTAATTTTAAAACGAGGGGTTCCGCCATAAAAAATTCTATAGAAAGTCGCACAGATGTTCGATACGTCCGGAAGTAGTCGGTCCCTTCCGGTACTAACGCCACCGTCACATCACTGAAATCACATTTTTTTTTGCAATCACTGGGTCATTAGCATTAAATCGCAAAGAGCGACGCACCACAAGTAACGCCCTCTACAATACCGTTCTCTGCAAGTTGCGACTTGTGCGACTTCATCTCCAAAGAGTCAATCTGGAGACACCACAAAAGAACTATAATTAAGCATTTTATACATTCCTATTTCGTAATTTCATTTGCCGACATCTGCATACCGAGTGACAACGAAAACAGGCTCACCTCATTTTTTTCTGTTAAGATAAATTAATGAAATCAAAATACGTATTAGTTCGTAACCCACTTTTCTGGGACACTGTGTCTTAGCTTACTTTTGTTTTCACCGGAAGTGACCCGCCATTTGCATTTCAAATGGGACATTACGTTTTTACATAGAATTCGAGTTAAGACCCCAGAATGTTTAGTGTATTTTGCAAAATAAGAAATTGACATTTTTGACAGTATTTTGAATGTTTGAGCAACCGTGTATATTTTTACGTGGGGATTAAGTACTCCCCTGCACTGGAGCCACCATGCAGATGGGGTGATTAAGTGGCATTTGCACACCCCTCGTGCCGTGACGAGCAGTACAAGAGTCCTCAAGATTAGGTGCGGTGACAAAATGTTGTTAGTGAAGACAACTTGACAGCTGCAAATCCACCAAGTGCACTGCTGTAAAAAATCCGTGTCCTAAAATAAATCGTGTGAAGCGGGAATTCCAATTGGGTCCCTAAACACTTAGAAACTAACCACCAGAAACAGATTTATATATCTCGGCCCGGACGAAACACGAGGGAAACAATTTTCAGACGGTGATGGATCGATAGGGGGGGCCGCTTGTGGTCATCGGATGGACTCTTTTACGGTGATGAAAAAATCGCCTTCTGGATAAGTGCGACTTTCAATCACACTTAAAGGGATTTAATTAAGGTGTGTCAGGAGCAAGTGCATTGCAGACAGTTGATTAATTGAAATGTTGCGAGTTTTCGCATCTATCAAATGGTGGAGTGCAGTCAAGGGGAATGGAGGGGTCCGGGAGCTGCTCTACGATAAAATGAATAATCGTGAACAGATATCCAAGATAAGGCGTTCTGAACGTCAAAAGTAGGAATTTATTATAAATATAGAAATAAATAAATAAATAATATCGGGTGTTCATTAAATGTATCCTCAAAGTCGGCGTTGAAGAGTCGATTGTGAACAAACACAAACCACGCAAAATGTGAGGTTAGATTTAAACAGCTGATCGGTGATCTGTAATTCGTGGTGCGTTCACAATCAACTCTTCACCGCCTTTTTTGAGGATAAGATTAAATGAACACCCGATATAAAGGTTTTTAGATTTTCAGATTACTCTAAACAGGATATTTTAATATTGAAAGTTTAGTAGGTGTCAGAATTCGTTTTATTTTTTTTTTCTTCTATTGATTCTGCAGATTTACAAGTCTTAAACTTTCTGCTGATTGGTCTTTTGGTATTTCTTGGGAATCGAGTCCAAACTTCTTCTAAATCATTTTCCACAAAGCACTCATGATCAGACGATACTTTCCTCTTTGTTGCGATTCTTATCACAGATAGGTACGATCAGTTATTTTTATTTTCTTTGCATCACATCTATCGCGCGTTCAAATGTAGTCCTGGCCTGAGGAGGCGTTGGAAAAATTAAACTGTTTAGAACAGTGTAAAGTTTGAATTTCCCGCCGTTTAACACGAATGACATTTATTTATGATAAATCGGGACATAATTGAATGTTTGTTTTCAGCAAAGGGTGTCCTTAGATATTTGCTTCAAGAATAGGAATCGTTACTTTATTTATTGTATTTTTAATGTAAAACATTGCAAAGAAAGAGAAAAAGAAAGATTTTTTGGCTCTAAATTTTAGGTTAGCTGTCAACATGCTCCAATTAATCTACGCTTTAAAAAAGTGCAACAATTGTCGGTTTCTCGGTTTCCAACGCCTCCCCAGCCCAGGATTTCATTTGAACGCGCGATACAAACTGTTCTGTCATTTTCTCGTAAGTCTCCTTTCAAAAGCGATTGCATGTCCCTCTAGAGTATCAGAATATTGTTCCTCTATGATTGTTCCTTCATCTTTGACTAAAGCTCGGTTTCCATTACCACTAAAGCATCCCTGACCCTAATACAACCGCCACCTGGTTTCACAGACACAACACACGAGGGACTGTATCATTTTTCACAACAACGGACCGTCTTTTAGTGCTTTAAAAAGCTTCGAATTTGGCTTTATTCACAAATGGTACTTTGTTCCGCTGCTCTATTGTCTCATTCTTGTGATCCTCATCGTACATCACTCTCTTTTAAATAATCTGTTACCGAAACAAACACTTTTTGCCGTCTTGGAATCAAATTGATTCTTATTCTTTTTTAAATGATAAATTTATCAATTATCATCAGGCGCTGAAGAGTCGATTGTGAACGCACCACGGATTACAGATCACCGATCAGCTGTTTAAATCTAACCTCACTTTTTTGCGTTGTTTGTGCAGACTGACGAGTGGTGCGTTCACAATCGACTCTTCAACGCCCACTTTGAGGATAAATTTAAATGAAGACTCGATATATCCTGTCTCGCATTTGTTCCTTTCTTTATCTCTTCACCAATACCATGTCGCCACCGGCGAAAAATAAAAATTCCTCTCTGTCGACCTCTTATTTTATTTATTACCAATGACCTTGCACCTTCCAACCTCCACCCAGAGTTCAAGCCGCGAACTAGCCAACAACCCCAGGTCCTCTTGCTCGACTGCAATTTCCATGTAAACTGACCACGACTGCAATTCAGTCCAGACGCTCCACCCTCGAGATGTTCCAAAGAGGAAATAAAAATGTTGTTTGATTTGCAGCTTTGAGTCTCGCGAACGTTTGTTTGCTGAAGCGGCGAGTTTTCATAATTGTGCGGACCTGAAAATACCGGTCGTCAATAATTCACTAATTACCGTTGGAAACGGGAATCAAAGAGCGCTAATGAGTAAACTTGTAGCGGAGCTTTCTCCAGTCGGAGAGAATAAAAATGAAAATTGGGCAGGGCCTTAAATAACACACATCTGTCCGGAAAGCGCTCCAGACCGGTGGGTTATTTAAGCGTGCTCATTACAAATTCCAGAATAGATTTGAGCAATTTATAGCTGGAAGTGTGGAGCTTTTGTGCTTTAGGGCCCCACGAATTTTCGGTTGTTGCGGTGTTGGCGCGCCACCAAACGAGTCCTACTTTTTTTCTCTTGTCCAAATAACTTTCTAACGGATAATAAGCGTCCATTAAGGCTTGCAGTCGGTCGGATTTCACGAACCGAACAAACTGACAGGGAGCAATTACGGTTATGGTCGAAATTCGGCGGTTTTAACGATGTCATTTCTTACATCGGGGGCTCCGAATTAATTCAGTTCGATGATTTAATTTGATGGGACCCTCTTAATGCGCCCATTAACTCGATTCTATTCACGGCGACATTCCGATACTATCGAACGGTCTCCAAAGGCCATTTCCTCTCATTGTCCCACAGGAAAAAACTTTTTGGTACCGCCGCATAATCGCCCATTGTTGCGCCCCTAAGGGGTCAGTCCAGTCGCAAGAACTCCGACAACGTCGCATTTGACGGATCATGTGGAAGGGCGCTATTTCGCACTGGAAGCCATCTCGATCAGGGCGCCACTTTGCGCCCGGGCGCATCTTGATCGCGCTGTCTGGTGGTGAACTTTCTAAGTTATTGTTCGCGGCGGATTAAACGAGAAAGCGCTAATATAATTGGCATTACACAACGAGAACAAAACGCCAACAATATAAATTTATGTGACGTGAAAGTCTAACCATCCAGTTCCCACCGAGCGGGATGCCCAACTTGACCCAACTTTTTTCCCTCGAGCGCAAATAGAATGCGAATGCCGGTTCCGTCCCTGCCCGCTCCTTGAACTTTAAAATGCCTGCAATTATTCGAAAGTGAGCAGCGCGACCGGGTTGACGCTTCTGGTCCTTCGACACGGATCGCGGAGGGCGCCATCCCTACAAACAACTTCTTTCTGCTCTTAACACCGCAAAAAAAAAGTAAAAGTAAATTGTTTTTGCAATTGTGCCAATCTGCTCGGTTCTTTATGAAGGTGCAAATTGGATTTAAACCACATTGGTAACCTTGTTTTTCGGAAAATTTCCGCCCAGTGTGTGTCAAAGTCGCATTATTGGAAGTCGTGTGTAAACAAACATTTTCATAGCATTGGAAAATACGTGGTCGCGCACAGTGGGTACTTTTGTGACGCAACATCGACCACAAATTTTTTGTATTTGTAAAAATGGATAATCATTTGTACGATTGTGTTGTTGTCATTGCTTTAATCAAATTGTCCCTGAACGCTCTAAATAAATTTTTTGTCAAACAGTTTCGTAGCGTGTGGCTCGGGGCATCGAGTACTACATACTTTGGAATAAGTGGAGTGAAATGTCTATAACGCGGACACTCGAGGGAGCAAAAGTTCTCGATAAAATGCTTGAATTATATATTAGGATGATGTGTTTGGAAATTGCATGACAAATGTTTGGATAAGTAGAGGATGTTATTAAGAGAGAGCTTTTTATTATGACAGAATTTAACCAAAATAATTTTAAATTGGATAATGTTTAGTTTTCGATTGGTGTGTACCTACACAGGACTATTAATAGGTTATCGAAATTTTCCTACTTTATGAGAAACAAGGTAAAAAAAAATATTCAAGAGGCGCAGGATATTTTTATGCCTCCTGCTCTTGCCATGTGTGAACACCTCGTGACTACTTAACTGGTTCGCCGCACCAACTATAGGTAAAAACGGAATTATTTCCGAAAGTAAATTTTTATTCACAATTATCATTCTAAATTAATTGTAGAAACTTATAATATCGTCACGACTTACTTTTCATCAAAGTGAAAAGAACAAGTACGCATAAATAAAGACACACATAAATATTAAATAACGGGTAAACCGTCAGCACAACTAGTCTTTATTAAAAAAATAATAATAAGTCAGTCGACTGTTTCCATTGCATAATTTTAACCTGCCTGCCTGTTCACGGTTCACCTTCAAGAGCAAATTAATTCAAAATTATATCATATTCATAAATCTGTAGCTGCGGTAGTCACTTTTACGTCATTGAAGTACTGGACGACCGAAAAATTTGACGTAAAGGATTTCCGTCTCATAGCTGTCATTCTTGAC
Organism: Tenebrio molitor; assembly: GCF_963966145.1. Taxonomy (NCBI): domain Eukaryota; kingdom Metazoa; phylum Arthropoda; class Insecta; order Coleoptera; family Tenebrionidae; genus Tenebrio; species Tenebrio molitor. Next base: position 4,746,583 of record NC_091054.1, on the reverse strand, counting down.
ATATCCCATGATAGCTAATAATTTTCGAAACCGAAACGCTTTTTGCGCGCCCCGTTATCATCACGATCCTGAAGCAAGTTGAGCTTTTAGTGCAACGAGGGTGTAAAGTTATCCTTTAGGAAAGCCAACACCGAAAGCGTATTTTTGTGTAAAGCACATTAAATTCGACCGCACAAAATTGGAAATTTACAAAGGCGAGATTATTTTCGTCGTGCTTGACATCAATATCCGGTTCAGCGTGACAGGAAAGAAGCGGAGACGACTCTTGTGGGCGAAAATATCTTCACGCGGCTGTTCCCGATCGATCCGGCCCCCCTCGGGGCCGTTTAAAATTTAATTCTCTAATGGCATCAGTGTTTATCAAATATTAATCATCTCGGTAAAGTTTGCACGTCGAGAAATCGCGGTCGGCGCTGTTTAATTTGACAAATGACGGACGACGGTAGCGCCGCCATGCCGGAACGCAGTGTCTTTAAAAATTCGCACGACAATCCCATTGTTTGGGCTAATTAAGTGCATGAATTAGTGACGAGGGGCGTCTTAGGGCCCTTGCGGAATTCGCGGGGCCGCCGAATAAATTCATTAAGCGCGGCCATTGTTAATTTAAGCGGTCCGAGGACGGCCTTGACAGCGCGAAACAATTTTAAACGGCGCGAAGTTGTCTAATTGTCAAGACAAGGCCGTACCGAATGGGGCCTTGTTCGCGCTTTTTTCGATCCGATCGAACGCTCCTCGCCGATTTCTCGATCCAATCAGGTGAAAAACCGTGCGACTAATCGAACGATACGATGGTGGTAGTACCGCGAAACAAAAGGTTGACGGACGAGGACAAAGCGAAAAAATCGTGCGAAGAAAATCTTCGTTCGGGTGGGATCTTCCACCAGGTCGGCGGTCGACCGATGGAATGCCCCTTTTTTCTTTGATTGAGTGCTTTTAGGCGATTTCTCAATTCGACAGTGGATTAACGACGCCTCTCGACCGAAAAATTACTTCTTGGTCAATTCGTAGAAACGTGGTGTGTGTCGACAGGTACGGACTGTGGAGGCCCCGATCGAATAATTATGTTCTGATAATGGATTTGATTCTGGTATTTTTTGAACAATGCGCGAACGGCTCTGAGACCAATCGCTTCAATGCCGACTTGGTACCGTGAAACTAACAGACTCGGTGCCGTGGAAAAGAAACACCGAGAATTTTACCAAACATTACAAAAAAAAAATGGGAAATTGCGTAAACGCAAAGAACAACAAACAAAGTCCAACAAATAAATCGAAGTTATTTATTTATTATGCAACTGGCGTCACAATGCTATATTATTGAACAGCCAATTAGTACATTTAGTGGACACTTTTCTTGGTACTGAACAGATGCACAAATTTTATATCTGAACTGTTGTATTTAGTTTTTAAAATCATTTTAAATTCTCATTTTTGTTTTATTGTCATAATTATATACATATACAGGGTGTCTCAGCTAAGACTTTCGAGCCTAATAACTCAGTTATTTTCCAGCGGATTTTTGTGAAATTTAAAATGCAGATATTTTAGACGGTGAAGAATAAAATCCCATTAATGCAATCACCCAAGTCTTAAAAACGTAATTTTTACGTGCCTTTTTAAAATGTTGAATCAATTAAGATTTACATAAAAAATTGATCGTCAATAAAAAATGCTGTAGGGAAAAACTCGTCCTCGAAAGACGTCTGGTTTGCAGGAAAAAAGCAAAAAAACTGTGTTAAACGTGGCTGCAAATGCAAAAACGTAGACGCGTATGAAACAAACGCGCAATTTTGCAGAATTTTGGTCATCCCTTTTCTCAGAAACGCAGGTGACATATTTGACGTTGATCTTGCTAACCTTACAAACACTTACAAAGTTAAAGACAACATTTGGACGTAATTTATTATACTGGATGCTTTAATTCTTCCATAAAGTACTAAAACACAATCGGTATTTTAGCAAGGTAATTTAATTCACGTACGCTTCCTGTGTCTTCAAATAAATTGACGACTCTCTTAACCTTACATCCTGCAAAGCCTACATTTGAATAGTGTTCCACGAGAAAACGAACTGTGTCATTGAAGTTTTTACGACACTCTCCATAGGCAATTTTTTTTCCTTTTTCAACAATATTGAAATTTCTGCCGCAGTAGTCTATTTTTAGAGTAGTTTCAATAAATTTTCACAATTTGACGTTTCTAATAAAGCGCGCCCAATTTTGACAGACTTTAAAGTGTGTACAAAATGTTGCTTGGCAATTAATCATCAATTGTTTCAAAAGGTAACTGCTCAAATACCCCCAAATTTTACATTAAATTTTTAACGACAAAATCTAACCAAAATCAGAACTTTCATTGATTGACCCAATTTTTTTGCCGCGACTAATTATTGAATATTAGTGTTTTAATACAGAGTGGCACAATCATAAGAAATGTGATAAGTAAGTTTTGAACGTAAAAGTGAATGACTTGAAGTGGCAAAGGCTTTGCAGAGTTTTGTACTTTGTAAGGCTTGGCAAATAAAAGTAAGACAGAATTAATTGTGTACAACAAGAATAAAGAGTTTTTTGACATTCTAAGCTGGTATAAAGTGAAAGCAACTACACTTTACAACAATTGAGAAATTAATGTAAATTTAGAATCATATCGTCACATTAGCAGTCAGTGTTTTTTAAATTAATTAAATCAATTAATTACGGCGATTGTAGAATGCAGTTATTGTGTTACACTTATTATTTTCAATTAGTCTGGACTTTCATTTTAATCTAAAAAGAAACAAAAAACGAACCGGGATACGTAACAGAATTAATCTCAATTATGAAATCCACGGAAAGCAACGAACACAATTAAAGAAATCTAATGAAAAGAAACATTGTTATTGATCTAAAAGATAATTGTACGAATTCAATCGAACAATTGAATAAATCTACCATAAAACTACCATCACGATTATGATTATTTGATTATTTCTGAGAGACGTTATGCGCGGCTCCTGGTACACAAAACAATAAATCATGGATCACTTATTTTGGTGCACTATGCGCTCTACGAGGGTCGTTCATTATTTATTGTTCCAGCGAACCACCAAAAATTATTTTTTCACGACGTGGTCATTCAATAGACATTTTATGTGGTTCTTCATTCAGAAAAAAGTATCAAGAAGGTGCTACTTTAATTTTTTTAACAAAAAACTGTCAACTTTTTTTCTGAGGGTGTTGCACAACTGTCAAGAAACTGGTGAACCTTTGTGTCTCCATCTCCATCTAGATCTGGATTAACAATGATAAATTGTCGAAAGCGTTTCAGACCTACTACTGACATTTTTTATGCCATTTTTAAAGAGGTCACTATAAGCAAAATTTTTTGCAAAGAAGCCATAACTTGCAGATATAAATGTCACCTACTGTATGGCGGCCAAATCAATATTTTTTTTTATGTTACACCAGTTCTTGACTTACTGGTCCCTGGCTCAGTAAATATGACAATTCACTTAATACTTCATTCATATTCTTGTGGTTTCTTGTGGCCTCATACTGCAAAACAAATTTTATTACCCTGTTTCATCCATGTAAAAAAGACAATCTTCACCGAGCCGTTGATCTGACAAACTCGTAAACAGTTTTTTATTCGTTAGTGTACTATGTGGAGACAATAAACTATGAACCACCCTCGTAAAATGCTAAATCATGAATAACTTATTTCAGTGTCTCGAGCCAGATATGTATTATGAATATTTAATACTGATGATGTGAACTATGTCGACGAAACACGTCGATTCTGACTTTCTTGTTTGATGTACGGAGTGTTTCATTATTCATCCGACTTATTTGTATATCGATTAGATAATTTTGTAAAAGTGGAACAATTTCAAAGGTGATTTCCCCTAAATCTATGTGAAACTTTATGCAAATAGTACAGTTTTATTCAGAGCGACGATAGCGAAAAGAGCCTCTTGGATAACGTCAGATCAGATAAAATCAGAATATTTGCGAGGAAAAAAAGAATTTGAAAATGCACAAGGATTATGTCGTCCTCGGAGGCCATCGTCATTTAGGCCATTCTTCCGATGAGCGCCACCATAATAAAGTTGTCGGCCTTCTTATGGTCCCGAAAACTTTCCCCTAAATTGTTTTTGTTTTAGTTTCAATGTTTAATCCCGAGGGACAAACAGCCGGCGACGCATTTATTGTCCACGGAACTCTTCACCAGTCACGCGAGCTGCCGGAATTTTGTAAATTTTTCACGTCACAGCAATACGCAAAGATAATTAATTTTATTTTTGCGCCTGCCGTTTCGGAGAGCCCCATAATTATCACTATCAATCATTTATCTTTTTCGTTTGTGTACACACATCCGTCAGAAAAATTCACCCGGCTGGCATCGCCGACGAAGACGAATTATTTTAAACGCACTTCAAAATTATCGCCCATTCGTTTTCGGTTTTAAATCGGAACGCACCAACCAAGAAGCGCGATATCGAAGCTTCGAAGGATAATTGCGCGAAAGTGGAGGTTCCCACGCCCCCGTAATTCGGTGGCAAAAAATTAGACACAAATTTGCTTTCGGTCCCACGCCAGATCCTTATCCGGCTCGGGTTTCGATTAATGAAACATCCCGCAGGAATTTCGATAAGTGCTATCTCTGCATACCTGCTTTCGCCACTCAGTCCTGCGGATGGTAATTGCGGGATTATGCAAAAATTGTAACCGAACAAGATTATTTTCAAAAACGACGACAAAGCGAGGATAACTTCGCAGGAAAGTGTTTTGCATCACACTATTTTGTGTTTTGGATCTAGGAAGTCGCACCATAAATTTCGTGTCTTTGGCGAATGTTTGTTTTAGACAATTAAGAAGACATCTTGTTAAAAGTAATTGTGGATCAAGAGCGGCTGTGGGAAAACAAATGCTTTGAAAACGTATAGCTTAACTTGAATAATCTAGTCGTAAATGTCATTTAGAATATTGCGAAGATCAAAAATGTTTTCGTTTGAGAGTGGTTCCTATGTGAATGAGTCGGAGTTACCAACATTTAACTGACTCGCCGTTCCGTAGATACGGTCCAATAGCACTGTAATGTATAAATTCAAAGTTGTTTTGGATTTTTTTAATCTAATTTTTAATACGACAGAAAATAATACATAGGATTGATGGATACATAAAAACTGTCATTATTTGTGTGATAGCACTTGTTAGCTTTGTTTACAGCGTTGAACTTATTAAGGTAAGCGCTCACTAGACCGTATCGTGCGCTACGGACGAAAATTGTTGTTTTTGCACAACATAATTTTAATATACATAGGGCGGGTCACTTGCATCATCGGTATCGATTGTCGGTGATGTGAGAATGAAATCAGAATGAATATGACATAATATTCGACTTATTTTACAATGGGTCGCACCCAAATCCAAGAATATGCTTCATTTATGAAACAGAAGTGTAACAAAGCGACTTTTAATAATTCCACACATTAGAAGGACTTGTAATTGGATTAACCGATTTAGTTAAAATTGCTTGATTAATAACTAGACATTGACGCTATTTATAACCTCAAACTTTCAAAAAACATAACTTTAAATGCAACATTTCCATGGCCTCCCATTACGCCAAAACAACGTGAATGGGTTTTACACTAAAAAAGCAGAGAATTGGAGCAATAACCAAAACATGAAAACGTAATTGTTCGCAAATTGGCCTTTGATATTTTGTCTCAGTTCTCACTAATTTAACTGTATTAAAAAACTGGTTTGACCAAACAGCCTTGACAAACACTATTTTTTTACGAAAAACACAAAAAAAATATCACGTTTGCCAAAGACATCCGCTCTAAGGAGGTTCGTTGTACAAAACCTATTGTACTAATTTGTCGTGAGTTGCGCAACAGTTTGGCGTTGCAATTTCAAAATTAACAATCCTAAAGAAATTTATAATTCAGGTTGCTTAGTCATGCATGGCATTGTATGAAAATAAATTTAAATTACACATAAAGTAAGTAAAGCGACCAACTAATTACAAAATGTTGCGGCAATTGCCTGGAGCGTACAGATTTTTTAAAACTCGGCAAAATGGAAAATAATGGTCATCATTAATGCACATTAATTACATTAATTTGTTGTAATTCAGTGGAAATTGATATTTCCCTGGTGGCGGTTAAAGTTGTCCACCCTTTTGCCGCAATCTATAATTTAGTAGCGAATTTGAATTGATGTTTCAAGTTTAAAAAAATTAATACAATTTGTTATGTAATGTTCACTTTTTAGCAACGTTTGAAGTGTAATTGTATTGCACAAATGCAGCGAGACCAATAATTACACGAAGGATAAAAAAGCGCTATAGTCTACTTTAAAAGACATAATGTATTTCATAGTAAAAAAAATTGGTAGCGAACCAATCCAAGTTATTACGAATTTCAAATTGAGTAAAGAAAAAATCAATACAATCGGTTATTTAATGTTAATTTTTGAGGTACGTTTGAAACTTTTGTCCGAAATCCTCGATTCCAGTTAATTTTTCATAATATCAATAATCAACTTCAAACATACAGGGTGTCTCAAAATTCGCGAATTCCGAATTCAGAGCGTGGTAGGGAAGGACCCAGTGGAGCTCGAAAAAAAATGTTTTTAAAAAAATTCGCTCTTCCCGAAGAAGATACAGGGTGTCTTAAAATTATCGTATTCCGAGTTTGGGGCTTAGTAGGAGACATCTTGTTGACCAAGTAAAAATGTTTAAAAAAAATTGCTGTCACTTTGAAAAAAATATATCAAAGTTGCCAATATTTGTTCAAAAGTACCTGATTAGTATTCTAGCTATATTGTACTTCCCTTCGAACAAAAATTGGAAAAATAAAACTTTTATTTTTTCCAGATAAACCTGTTTTTTCAAGGAATGTCTTTTCATTTATATTTTAATATTTTACATAATCATCCTCACCATACTGTAGTTTCAATTTGGTTGTAGGTCGTAAAATTTTATGGTACTTTAAGTTAAAGATCTTGCGGGGCTTATAAATCCTAGTTTACCACTAGCAGGTAATATTTTAAGCAGGGTTGTATTGTACATTTGGTATATTTGCATTGTACGGCAAACGGCACGCGCCGCTTCCCAACCTTTTCAAACACAACCATTGTGCCCGTTAATCGCTCATAATATCCAATAAAATTTTACGACCTACAACCAAATTGAACCTACAGTATTTCAAAATGAATGTCAACCATTTATATTTTTTATTTGAAGAAAACATGATGAAAATTTGAACATTCAGACCCATATATCTTTGTAAAGACCCCCCCTTATGTTTTTTTATTTTATTTCTTCGAGATTCCTGAGATTTTTCCCTTACAAGACCCCCGACTTGGAATACGTTAATTTTGCGACACCCTGTATAAGCACTTTAATTTTGTTCAATACATAGCAGCCTTCATATCCACAGTGACAAAATACTATTCTAGCTACGTTGCCGTTCAATTTTTAAGAAAAATTACAAAAATTTAAGAATTTGAATTTGGAATTCGCGAATTTTGAGACACCTGTATTTTTTGTGTCACCGTTAACAACAATTTCATCAATATTATGCATTTAAAGTGCGCATTACATGTGAAATAATAGTGCATTACGTAACAAGGGACTAATATGCATGTTTTCATCCCCAGTGTAAATTTATTGTATTTGATCATTTGTGCAAAAGACAGCAAAGAGCACACTAGATTTTTTTTTCTTGATTAAATGAGCGTGACATTATTCAATATTTATTTTACACTTCAGTAAACTTACTTTTAACCAAATTTTGTTTAATCATGATAGGAATAAAAAAAATACAAAAAGAATTTCTGGTTAAATACTTGGTAGGACTTCATTATCACTTTCATCGTATTCAGTAATTTTGGGGAAATAATTTTAAATGTGTACACTCCAACAGTTTTTTACTTTTACCTAGTTACCTAAGTTAAGGAGTTAAGCAGCGATACTAAAATTTCGGTGTTTTACGGACGTAATACAAAAATTCCCACCCACATCGCATAAATAGCTACTTCTGATACTGGCAGCTTTGCAAACCACCTAGATAAAACGTTCCCACACCCAATCCCCTGATGAAATTTTTTGATCGTTACTCCACGGAATCTCTTCCAGCGCCTATCGCGAAACTGACACCGTTCCCATTGTCCGCGACGGCCTTCAAAGACACGACCGTCGGTGAAATCACCACAAGGAAAGTTTTTGTGGTCGAATTGTGCATCGTGATGGCACTCGCTTTTCTATGGCGACTCTCAAAGAAAACCCTACGATCGCGATGGCGACCCGACAATTTCCCCGATAGCGATGACGCAACGCGTAATTGAATTAATCGTCGAAAATCCGTCGATTTCTTGCGGTCGTTTCTTTTTCCGAAGGCCCTTGTGAAAAAAAATTGAACAGGAAGTTCACGCTGTTTTTGCGGCGGTTCTATTTAATTAAGGGAATGGCAGGATTTTCGGAATCGATTCGACGCGCGTAAATTACTAATTGAAACGAGCCCTACTTAGGATAATGGCAAAAACGGCGATTTATTCGAAAAACTTGCGAATTCGTCCGGAGCGCTCCGGTCTCGCGCTGACCGGAACGGATTTAACGCAATTACTTTTCGACGTAAGCAATAATCGATATTCCAGGTTGTTTACCCGTGCCGGAAACGTTACACAACGCTTAATGATAATGCGGTGTAAATGGTGCGTTAATGGTGGGCGACGCAGGTCCACAAAAATTATGATAATCCACACCGATTGGATAATCTCTTTGTTTTCGAGATTCCAATCGAATTGCACGAAATCCAATTGGGAGCGAGTTCTGCATCGAATTATACAACGACTTTCACACCTCTCGCTTTTTCTTGCCACCAGAATCGTAATAATTAAACAATCGAGTCGGATTTTCGTTATTATAAAGTTTTAATTGCGCTCCAAACGGAGGAATAGTTTTCATTCTCCACACTTCAAGAACGGTTACTTTTCCTTTTCTTTATTTCACGTTCCGGTGGACACGCACAAAAATAAATCGCCTGCCGTACAGGACCGGAATCTGCAGATTTATTATTGTTGTTGTTGTTGCGGTGTTATCGCCAGACAATTACCACTTATGACGCCATTAATGAACTGCATACCTGTACGAGGCATTGTTTGTTGCGATTTCGGTACAAATGCATATTCGAAGGCGAAGAATTTTGCCACAGAAAAATTGAATACAATGGACGGGAGACGGGCCAAGGATATGACCGGAAGGTCACGTCCACACATTTTTCAAATCTACTTTGTAAGACATTTTTTCCAAGAAAGTAATGCATACAATTTAATTAAAACATTTTCCGATATCTCTACCTGTTGGTGCGAGTTTTATGTAACAGCTGAGATTATCGATACGTTGACCTAAACCACAAATGGAAACAAGAAGAATTATTTGTCGCCATGTACGGCAGCGTTCCACCTAGCTCTTGTTCTTGTTTTTGACCCAGAAATAATGGGCAACTGGGAACACTTTTCCCATTATCTGTCATTTGTAGAGCATAAATTAATCGATCGGTGAGGGAAACACCGTGGAGGCATTGACTTTCCACTTGTTATACACGATTGGAAGGAGGAAGTCACTCCGGATCGTGAATTATGTGGGCATGGAAATGTCGCCACCCCCAGGCCCATATATTCTTGATTAAAATGACCTTTTCTATCAAACGACGTAAAAAAGTGGTAGGTCTTCGCTCTTGTCATTTGTCCCTCATGAATCCAGATGACTTTTTAAGGTGGGCATTCACCAGGTCGTGTTGTACGCTTCTAATAAATTCGATCGATCGCACTTTTTTTATTTTCAAGCATTTTAAGGAATATTCTCCAAGTTACAGATTCGTTCAAGTTTTCACAACGTTTGAAAAATTAGAAAAACTCCTGTAATGACTTTGCTCAAACAGATTTTTAGATTACCTACGCTATAAAGAACACATTTTAACAGTTTTTAGAATTTTTGTCTGTCTGGATGTCTGTTTGCATCCACTTAACTCTAAAACTATTGTCCATTCAAAAATCAAAAAACCACCAACGTCGCATTTTCCTCGATAATTACTATCGGCAACGCTGTTCACTGTAAAATTTGGTGAGAATTGTAATTTTGAGGTTAAGTGTTTATTAAAATGTCTTGTTTTTCTGGGCATGTTTAAGTAAAAATAATAAGAATCAATAAATAAATGAAACATGCTGCTAATAAAACAATATGAACGAAATTCAAAGCAATTGAATTTTATTTTGAATCAAATAAATGTCATAATTTATAGTTACCAACATAGTATGAAAAAATATCTACCTAGGGTTTTTTAAATTTTACCAACCTAAAGCAACAGGTGGTGGTTTTTTGATTTTTGAATGGACTTTACCTGATCGATTTTCTTCAAATAAAATTTATAAGAAAGGGAAATTTCCTGGTCACGTTTTGTACTTTGTTTCGTTACGCCATTACATCAGCAAGTTGTTCAGTAACGACAAATTTGGAGCGCACTGAAGTGGGCTCGCCTCGCTTATTTCTGTTCCTTCGATACGAATCTGGGTGTTACCGCACGTTTTACATTTCTGTACGTTGCAATCCTAAGTGTCAGAAGTAAGTTTTTAATTTAGTTTCCTTATTGTCTGAGGTACGATTATTTGCCTGAATTTTTAATAATTTCTTCATTCTTAACATGTTCAGTCTTTTAATTTGTTAGGTTAGATAAGTTAATTTTTTAAACGAATTTAAATTTATTTAAATTAAGCTACATTTTTGTTTCACTTTTATAGGTCCACGCTTTAATAGTTGAACCTGGCGAGAAACTTTCAAATAAAAATGTATCATGACATTGACGTTATCACATTCCTTAACATACACGAATAAAATCGTAGACAAAAACTAGTAATAAATAATTGTTGTATATGGCAAATAAATAGTACATTATTGTTATTAACATACTTAACATATTGTATTCCACATTCTTGGTTAAACAGTTCCAAAAATAATCGTGTAGATTAATGCCCATGTACATCAAACGTGCGTATTCAGCCAATCAGAGCGCTTGCTTTCATCCAATCTAAAATGTTTATCGCGATAAAAAGTCCTACTACTCTGTTATCTGTCAAAATTGCATGCTACTACTGTCAGATTCTCAAATTGTTTTTAATAATTATGTTATTAATAACTGTATTATCAATAAATAATTACCTAACGTTAAAGTTTGTATTCTGTAATTAATTTTGCCAAAAATAACACGACCTAATTTTTTAAATCTGATAAATTTCCCAATTTTCACTTAAACATTTTTGCTTTAGACAATTTTCGAGTTGAATTTGGGCATTTTTATTCTTGTTAAAGCTCTCGGGTTTAACCTTTGAATAAAAATGCAAAAAGCAAAAAGTTTTCCTGAAATTGAAAAATTTATCCGATAAAAGAATTAGGTCTTGTTATTTTACCTTCGATAAGAATTTTATTTTTACACAATGTGTTCATTTCAATGTCCCGTCAAAGTTGGCGTTGAAAAGTCGATTGTGAACTCACCATTCGTGAATCCGCAGAGTAAAAATACAAACAACGCAAAAAGTGAGGTTAGATTTAAACAGCCGAGCCGTAATCCGTGGTGCGTTCACAATCGACTCTTCAACGCCAACTTTGACGGGAAATTTAAATGAAAACCCGGTATTTATAATAAGCAATACCAATACGTACAGGCTGTTTCCTAAACAACGCCGCAAATCGTAGCTCCGTTATTTATTGTCCGATTTTAATAAACAAAAGAAGCAATACAATGGTTGAAAAAACACTACAAAACGGCTCAGTTTTTAATTTTTTTCAACATTAACCGTTATGTCAAATATTTATTTTTATTCTGGTAGAGAACTTTTTTCTGATTTCAATGATGTCTAACACGTTGACTTTTGCGCAATAAAAATTCCAGAAAATAAATAATAGTAGTTTATTTAACGAGTTCGTGTGTAATTTGGGTTTTTTTGGCATGAGTGGGCCAGTTTTAAACTCGAGTGAAACGAGAGTTTTAAAGGTCCACGAGTGCCAAAAAAAGCCCAAATTACCCAAGAACGAGTTGAATACAACGTTTTTTTTCGACGAGCCCCCCAAAGGCTCCAAATCGCTGAAAATCTTTAAAAGTTGCTTGACGTTTCGTTTTGACAAGTTGTCAAATTTATCAAAATCCGTTCACACAGGATAAAATTCTCAAATTCTGACAGTGTCGAACAAAAAAAAGTTTTATTACGTTACGATGTTTTATTAATAAATTTGAAAAAAAAAATCAAGTGCGCCATGGAAAACAATGACAATGTCAAAGGGATAAATGTCATTTAAGTATTTAAGTCGTACTTTTATTCGTATTTTGACAAACTGGTTCTGCTGTTTATTGATTGCACAATGGATAACAATCACGTGACCAACATGCTGTAAGTGTTTTTCGAATAAAAAAACAAAGTGACACTTATATGACATAACAGTTAGTGTTGAGAAAAATAAAAAATTAAGCCGTTTTAGTGTTTTTTAACCATTGTATTGCTTTTTTTGTTGGATAAATAAATAACGGAGCTACGGCTTGCGGCGTTTTTTAGGAAACAGCCTGTACATACATACATATTTTTTGATCCATCCAATGCAGTCACAAAGAACTGGTGAGCGCCCGGCTTTAGTCTCCACGACATAAAATTAGTACATATATGATTTCAGTGTTCCCAATAAATCTTAAAACCGAAACTGGTTTAAAAATCACAATGCTAGAAAGTCGATGACTATTTAATTTCTTTGCACTGTTAACCATCTAAAAGCAGCTTTTAGTAAAATTAGATTGCGGTGTACTTTTTCTGAATTATTGACGTTTAAATATTTCGCCGCGGTAAACTTTATGGGCTAATAATTTTTGGTGTGTGTTTAACTACAATACTAAAACACTTAAGTAATTGTATCCGGACATTTTCATGTTGTTGTGTGCTTAATCTTGAACGTGTTTTAAAATAGGAATTGTTAACGAGGAAATAAAAGACCTGTCAGAACGTAGTGAAGAAATTACCAAAATTAAATGTGTTTTGATGTTACTTGGAAGCAACGTAAACGACTATGAAGTCCCCTCAGATAATGTTTCAGCGGTTAATTTTAGACTAGTGAATAAAAATAGTTTGAAAGTAGTATTAGTGGTTCAAAAATCTTAATTATAAAATGATGATGGGACACACTGTAATCCAACTCTTTTACTTAAAAATCAGGTGTTCATTTAAATTTCTCCTCAAAGTTAGCGTTGAAGAGTCGATTGTGAACGCACCACTCGTCCGTCTGCAAAGTAAAAACACAAACAACGCAAAAAGTGAGGTTAGATTTAAACAGCTGATCCGCGGTGTGTAATACGCACCACGTGGTTACGTGGTGCGTTCACAATCAACTCTTCAACGCCTACTTTGAGGATAAATTTAAATGAACTCCCGATATAGTGTGTAATATTTTTCCCCTCTAAAGTTAAAAAATGTGCTGGGTCGAAAAAGCGAGCGGTCCGGCCCTGCCCCCGGTCACGATTTCGGCACTTTGCGGCGCACCTCTTCCGCCGGCGGCTTATCTGAAGCCCATCCTTGTGAAAAAAAAATCCGGCAAGTTAGCAACTCCGCCAATCAGCTTACTTAAGCTCTTTCAGTTGACCAACATCGCAATTTCTGTTTTCGCTGTGTGTTTGCTATCCGTCTGGTACGCTTGACCTGGCCCAAACTCGAATGCAGATTATTTCATTCCTGGAAAGGATCCAAGGACCGCCTCCGCCCCGATTCGCGCCGTGTGACGACCCTCCGGCGGAATCAACTTTTTTAATAAAGAACGAAATTAGAAAAAGCGCCATAAACGGCGTCGCTTTCCTGGATCCTGATACGAGCGGTTAATGGGACGCAGTGGGATCACGCGTTCGGTGTCAAGTAGCAGCCAGTGGATGAAACATGCCACCCCCGGGACGCATATTCCTAAATTACAACATGACACCGGTCAGGAGGACGGAGACGACGGGGGCGCAGTCGCCCACACCGGTGACCCCGATTTGCCAATGCGGGATGATGCACTTTTTGGCGGTGTTGTGTTCGAAATTTAAAACCCGGAACGGCAATAACGATAACTTTAACGGCATTGAATAAACCGGAGCGGGATCCAGATCCAGATGTTCCGGATAGTTATAGTTAGAAATGGACGCCAAATAAGAGACGACTTAGGTTTTATGAGGCTTTTTTTCAATTTTACTGCGCCGGCCGAATCGCTTGTCAGCGGCAACTCGAACCTGCCATAAAATGACATCCGAATTGCCGATTTCATTGAAAAAACAAGTGCCGAGCGGGGGCGTAATTACGGAATCCGGGAGTGATGAGACCCCGCCGCTCGGAACAAAATTTTACATATTATTACAATTACAAATTTACAAATTGATTTTTAAATTTCACATGTATAGCTAGCTGGCTGTGACATTTATAACAAGACAAATGCAGGCAAAACGTAGGGCGTAACTTGATTATGTCGCAGTCACGTTATTTTATTTAGAAAGTTGGGTTAGGTTTACTTTTCTTTTAATTTCGAACCTCAACTACGAAAAAAAAGTATTTCTTCTTGATTCTTCCTTTTTTGCTAGTAAACAAGTTGCTTGTTCCTTCTTCGATTCTTAACCTCTTTTTAGATGTGATTACACCACCTCTTTCTTGGTCTTCCCCTTGATCTCCTTCCATTAGCTAATTTGTTTTTTGCGATTTTTACCAGTCTGTTGTCTGTCATTCTTTCCCCATAATTGTTCTATTCTTTTTTTTTTTTCTTCCTCTTACCGACTCGTTTATATTATCCTCTACTTTTCTTATTGGGTCCGGCGCTCCATCTGGTAGCTTTGCAATGATTTTATGCCCGTATATGTTTTCCATAATTTTTATCAAAAAAATAAAGTCTCCTCGAAATGGCGAAACCTACTCCAATTTTTGAGGGTGTACTGACGATTCTAGAAAAAAATGGAGATTTTCTCCACTCCACATTGGATATTTTGTGAATTTGTATGTCCCGAGAGATAAAACCAAGCTTCGTCACTGAAGAAGGTTAAATACAAAAAATCTCTTTTCATAATCTGGTGGCTGAAATTCTTGGAACACCTGCATTTTACAGAGACACAACATGAGGTCTATCGTAGCAATTTTCTGACGTGCTCTATGATAAGTCCACTTATTGTGAAAGTCTTCTTAAAGATGTATGGAAATCATCATTCATTACTTGTCTCGCATTTCCAACAGTATAGGGAGTTGGTTTGCCACTTCCTCATTTTCTCTTAGTGGTGTCGGTTTCACGGAATAATTTTACCACATGACCGAGCTTGTCTACAAAATTTACCTCAATTACAGCAACATCAGCGAATTTTTCACGAAATTCCGGAAGCCATGGTCGAGCTTTGTACACTCTTTGGCCATTTGCTGACCGTTACGGAAATAAAATTCAATAATAAGTGTTTTGTGTTCTTCGGTGAACCCCGTTTTGGGATAAATAAAAATGTTGTTTTTGTTCGAGATAAAAAACAATCGGGCATGTTTGGTTCGATCACAAACGAGAGTGTTGTCTTAAAAAAATACTGATTTTTTTGGTAACAAACGAGAACTAGCGAAACGAAATTTAAAAACACAAAAGGTAGAGAATTTGCAAAAATAACTGAAAGATGTTGGCGCCGCACTTTCATTCCACCTAATTTTTTAAAGAAAACTTTACATTTCAAAATATGTACATCCTTAATTTTCATTACATATTTTTTTGCAACGCCAATAGGCACAGTTACACCAATTAAGAATCTTATTCGTTTCATTTTTTTAATACATTTGTACATAGCATATTATACAGGGTGACTTAGAAAGTTGTGCAGATATTTTACCCGGTGGTAGAACTCCACAATAGGTAACGATTGAGCCAATAATGCTTTATACAAATGTTGATATTTTTCGAGAAAAAGGGGCTAAACGTTTTTCAAAAAAAATTTGGGGGCCACTGAACTTTATGAAAAAAATAGTCAAAAAAATCATAGGAGACTTTTTTGTTGTCTTTTAATTCAAAATTAAGTCATTTTGGCACTTTGCCTAAGCCATTGTTGTTTTCTGAATAAGTTGCAGGAACCATTTTATCATCACTTTACCAATTTTATCAAAAATTCATTATGAAACTCAAATAACTTAACGATAAAAATCAAAGATATTCTCGAATGACACAAAAACTTGACATTCTAGCCGCCAAATTTGAAATTTTTCAGCGGTTCCCAAACAAACTGATTCCTTTGATTCTCTTCCAAACCATTAACATTTGTATAAGGCAAGTTAGGTTATTTTGCCTTCTTTTAACACGTACTACCTCAGGTTAAAATATCTGCACAACTTTCAAAATCAGACTGTATATCTAGGGAGAGCCAAACAGCAAAGCCCCTGGAGTACAAAGCATTTTCTTCCGAGGTCTAAATACAATTTTTTTCACGAACCAAGTAAGGTTATAAAGGAAAAAGTAGTTATTTAAAGCCTAATTTATTGACATTTATTAATTTTAAATATATTAGTAATCTAATAAATTTAAAAAATTCTTGACAACCCTGACCATTTGTGTAGACAAGTTTATTTATGGTAAAAGATACTTAGATGTAGAAAACTTTTTTGCAGAAAAATCGGAAGAAATTATCTGAAGCACTAAATGGTGCAATCTCAAAATTATAACTCTAGTAAACATGTATCATTCTTCCATTTTTATTTGATTCATAATGAAAATTTGTATAAAAACTATTACCAGAAAATAATTTCATATTTCTGTCCTGATTTTTGTATTTAATAGTGACTCTTGGGCGTGAAAAAAATTGTATATTATGTCAAGACATGAATAGAGTCGTTCACAAGAAAGACCAACACTAAAATGACTTATAGTTTTTTTTAAACCTGCAATCTTGCAGAGGTATCATTTTTCAAGCTTAAATTAATAAACATTATATCCACATCCTTTGTGACAAGCACGACTTAATTCATTGGCCCTCCTGGCACTAAAGCTGAGGAAGCGAAGAAAATTGACATATCAATCGGTGGTAATAAGATAATAAATTGTATTTGCAAATTATAAACTGCATAAGAAAGATTATTAAATTGTAGCTTTGTGTTTTCGACTTTGCTTTGATCCCTTTTATTTATTATTACGTTTTGTTTTGTAATTTTTATTTAAATTCCTATATACAGGGTGATTCCAAACGAACGCTCCAACTACTAGCAGTTGTACAGAATACAGTGAGAAGAACATAAAAAAATTGAAAATTTTTTTCCCCATCTTCCATTAAAAGTTACAGCGCGTTAAAGTTAGAAAATTTTAACCAAAAAATGTTCTTGAAAAAAAATTTGTTTTGAGCCAATTATACTAGACAGAGTATTCATTCAATTGCAATAACATTCACTAATTAAATGATTTTTCTTTTGGTGCTTTTTTAAAAACCGAAATTAAAATTTTTGTTGCACAATTTTTGAATATGTAAATCTTAGTCAATTAATCATGTGTGCTTGTATATGTCAAGAAAAAAATAAAAATTTGGAAAAATAAGGAAAAACAAAAGAGCATCAGGAGAACATTTGTATTATTTTTTTCACGTTCCTCTCACTCTCCTTTATACGATTACAAGTAGTTGGTGCGGTCGTTTTGATTCACCCTGTATGTATTTATTTACGTTCTACATTTTGTTTTGTTACTTTCCCCACCCACATTTTGTAACAACGATATTTGTACGTTTCTGCTCATTCCGGGTTCGTTTTCGTTATTAAATGCCGGGAACCCAATTTGAAGCAGCCCTCTGGTGCGCCGCAAGGAGGACGCCGCCCTGCGCTCCTAATTGCCCCGTCGCGGGTGCAAACATCCCTTTCGGATGGAGATTTATGTCGTTTTTATTGCAAATTAGAGTGGGCAAATTGAATACAATTTTTAATTAAGGGAAGCTGATCGACCGCGCCGCCGCCACTAAATCTCAATCGTCTCGAGCTTTGGAAAACAGGCGAATGTCACTCGAAATTAAGTTGATTAAGTGTTGAGCAAAGCTCTCCGTCGGTAATTTGCTACATTAAATCTCCCCAACACGTGAAAAATGCAAATGGCATAAAAGGCGACGGAGTCGCTGCGTTTATTGCGAATCAAAAGGTACAGCACCGGAACATTCTTTATTCTGGATTGTGTGCACGGCTGGCCTTTTCGATGATCATTTAAGTCCTATCCCCGGTTACAAATCCCCCACGACGACGTCACGGATCCCCTTCTAATGCCTCGCCCATTATTGCTTGTTCTTCGTCGGAGCGCTCTTCTCGTCCGCGACCGACCGGAGGTCTGTTCTTTCACACTTCACAGGAAATCGTATTTACTTCGACACCGTGTTTGCTTTTTAAAGTGTAAACTTGCCGGAGATCGATTTCGACGATTGGCCCCCGACGAAGACGGATGCCGAGACGAAGTCGCCGTGGCTGTGTCAACATCGAGACGAAAGCTTGCTCGATGGGGTCGCAGAGGGGCGGCTGTTCCCATGGAATCCCGACACACCCATCCTGCCCCATTAATCCGGTCTCGGGAGGGGGGACATGAAAATGTCTCTGGTTTAGATTCCCCATCGACTTTCTCCGTCTTGATTGCGCCAAGCTAACATTTTTCCCTCTCACTTTCCGGACTCGAAGGCCCAATTTAATGAGTGGATCACAATGCGTGCGGTACCATCAGATTGTTCGGCGTTAGTCATGGTTCTACCTAGATTTTGGGATGCTGATGTGCTCGGCTACAGAAGGATCAAGGGCAAGCGCCCCTCCAGTCCCCTTGGTACCTGCACGTCAGTTTTACCATTTCAAAACATCTTTTTGTGGCCAGATTTTTTCTCCTACCAGATAAACATCAACAGAACGAATTGTGCGTGCTTTGTCAAGGATTATTTTTTTCTCCAAACTCAATTAACCATAAAGTTAGCCGAAATTAAGTGTTAATTTTTTATTTGTTGCTTTGATCACAATTGTATTTCTTCGCCGCTAATCGAGTACATACTCCTAATGCTGCGCAGTTACAATTGTGATCTAATTCGGCTATCTTAACCGCCAGGTGTTAATATCTAGATGACCTTCATTTAACAGACCAAGAACTTACAATTGTGCTAAAATTACCAGTCTTAAATTTCAAATTGTAATCCACCCGTCACCAGTAAATTATTCTTAACCTTTGCACTCGATTGTAATCGACTGTTTGTCACTTGTCACTGAAATTTTGTATTCTTCTTTGTAATTTGGGACCTTTGTGCACTGTTGTGACCTTTGTTGTCCTACAAATCGTTACGGATTTCTCTTTGGAAATTTAAGGGCGGGCGTTCACTAGTCCGCATGGTACGCATCAGGCCAACCGGAAAAATATTCTTTGTATTATTTGACTACCATTATAAGCAAGTTTATAGTAATAGTCGATGGTCTTTTGTGTGTAGAATGCTGCGTTGAAATGCGAAAATAAAACACACCTGCAACTGATTTTTTTTTTTGTAACATTAAGTCATCGTCTCGGTCTTCAATCTCTGGGCTTAGCACAAAAAGACCCACTTCTACTCTTAATAATATAATCTCCTATTTTTCAAGATTTGATTTAATTTTTGTGTACTGTAGGACCAATCCGAACGCTATGATAGTAGAAGTTGAGCCGAGTGTACATGTTCTGTATATTCCAAAATGGAGAAAATTCCAATCTTCCGATTTTATTTTCTGTCTATAATGACTACATCGAGCCACATGTTGTTGCTGATCGCTGGTTTAACGCCATAAAATATCCTTAAGGTTGGCGTTCACTAGATCCAATTGTACGCATTTAAATGTAGATGCGTTTATTACATACATCGCATCGTAGACATCATATTTACCAATTGTTTCGTCACAACAAAATAAAAAGTGAACGATACCATCTTTACTGTCAAAGTGGTAATAATGACGAAACAAGCCGATCCTTCAGACTGCTTCTTTCTCTATTTAACGACCACCATAAATTATGCATTCTAATTACACACTATTATTATTATCATTATTAATAATATCCGTTTATTTTGCAACGAGTACGCGAAGGTGTTAAACAATTAGGTAGGAAACAATGAAAGGTGCTCATATCGTTGGAAATTATCACTGGAGAAATGCAAAAAATAATCAATTTGTCTCGGTGATGCGATTATTGCGAACAATTGAACGCATTGTTTGAAAAAGTGCCATTACGCGATCCGCCTGATGCGTACAATACTAGCTAGTGAACGCCCACCTTAAGTCCATAAGGTACCGAACGTTGCTTCACTTTACTTACCACGGTTGATGCAACACGATTTTAATTTATTTAAAATTCAATTCACATTCAAATGGTTGTTGTAACTTCCATATTTGTACTATTTGAGGACATTTTCGGTTAGCATTTGGACAACGACGTAATAGTGTAGTAACAATTCTTTCGGAGCTGTTGCGTAATAGATTTGACATGAACTCCGATGGTTCTACATTTATTGAGTTTTCTTGTCAAGGGCGTGATTGCTCCGCGACACGGAAATTAGAATTTTCGGAAATAAATTACATAAGGAAAAAGAAGCTCAACTAATTGGCGGAGCATTGTTATTTCGGGAAAATGGAAACATTTTCATTTTCTTTTGTAGTTCTTGGTAAGGTCTTCCAAAAATCCTCCAACAAGTCAGTTTGTATTTCTAAATCGTCATTTTTTGGTGTAAATTATATTTTTTGAAAAACGCAGTGTTAAACAAAAGAATACTTTTATCCTCTCTAAGGCTATACATTTTTTTTTTATTTATGTTGGCAGCGATCAAAACAAAGACACTTAAATAGTACAACCTTACAATTTTGACAGCATCACTTTACTTTTACAAAACGTTTAATACCGAACGAAAGTTACTTTCGAAATGACGTAAAGTAGGAAAATGGAGAATGGTTGTATTCTTTACTGCTATGCGTAAAAGAATTCCGAACAACATTTCCGAATTTTTGTATTTGTTAAAATGACATTACTAATATAACCTTCAACTGTCAAATGTGAAATGCCGATGTCACGTTTAATAAAAAAACTCATACCTCTCTAGAGGATAAAAATATTCCATCATAATAAAAAAACCGAGTAAGCTTTGACTATCACGGTTTCAGTGTTGCTGTTGTTAAAGAAACATATTTAAGTTTTCTAACCTCCAATTAGGCGAAGAAACATTTGGCCACGTAAAAGTGCCGTGAGATCGAAAAAAAAAATTAGAGTAGGCGCTGACCAAAAATTTCAGTTGGCAATTCGTTAAGATTTCAATTATCTGATGTCAGTCTTAAAAGTTAGGTTAGTGATTTTGAGAACGTTGAAATCTTGATTTTACAATTACCATTAATGAGTAATGACATTTCAATTAAATTTTTACGTGCTGCCAACTGAAGTGTATTAATCATGGCCATCTCGATTTTTTTTATTTTCGATCGCACAGTATTATTAAAATTGGACATGAGATAAGAAGTTGTATGTTTTTAAAGTAGGTATCATAAAAATATACGCGATAAGCTTATGTTTTTTCACTTTTCTTATTGCAGTCTTTCGAAGTTCAATTCAAACCGAATTTGATTATTTTGGCCATACTTTTTGATTTCTGAACTTCTGGCTAAATTCATACAAATTGTTTAGTATCTTGCAAATTACCACTCAATCCAGCTTGTCACATCAGCAGCGCCACCACGTCCAGGAAAGTTACTAATTACTGTTTCGCGTGGATAACAGACATTGATACCTCACATAATCAGTCGATTCAGACTCATCAGCACTGATGATGACTTCAGTTAGCAAATTCCAATCGACCTTCCTGCGCAAACCTTCGTTCCCCAGGGACGCCGCCCCTCCCGTCAAGGTCAAGGGTAACCCACGCGCAATTATTCCTCCACGCATCGTTACCCCCCCGAAAATCAGAACTTCTTCAAGCGGGGACGTTAATGGCCCTGCTGTGTCGATTTTTTGGTCGAATCGTGATTAAGGGCCAGATCGCAATTTCCCATGACGCAATTAATAAGATCTGACAAAAAATATGGAAAACAAAAGGAGAACAAATTAATTGCAAAGGTACAAGATGGAGCGACGGACCCAATAAATTATGAAACGGGAATAAAGCAGGGAAACTCTTTAGGTCTCCTTCTGTGCAATATAACAATGGATGATATAATGAAGAAAGTAAAAACAAAAACAAAAAGAATAGTAGAAACCCAGAGAAATAGAGGGAGTGAATGTATTGGAAAAAAAAAAATATAAATGAATGGGTAAAAGGAAGAAAAAAAAATGAAAACCATATACAGGGTGATTTTGAAAATTGTGCAGATATTTTAATCACGAGCTACTGGCTTCATGTAGAACTCGGAAAAAATGTTTAAAAAATTCTATGTCAAAAAATAAAATGACATACAACATGATATACAAGGGTGTATTTTTAAAATGTGCCGAAATTTTACCTACGAGGTTGTAGGACAACGTAGAAAACTAAAAGCAATTAAAAAAAATTGTAGCTCAAAAAATAAATGTCATTTTATTTTTTGCCGTAGAATTTTTTAATTATTTTTTCCGAGTTCTACATCAAGCCAATAGCTCGTGATTAAAATATCTGCACAACTTTCAAAATCACCCTGTATAAAAAAAAGACAACATAGTGTAAAAATCCCAAGGAACAGGCAACTTGCTTACTAATAAGAAGGAAGAAGAAGACAATAATTAAATTTACAATCAGAATTCCCGTGTGATAATACAGGGTGGTGACCGAAAATGAATGGGAAATCGATGTGTGTTAATCAGAGGCCGCGGTAGGTCCCCGGTGCGGCGCCCTTATTAAAAGGGAGACGGCATGCACAATCGCGCTGTGCCCTTTTCGCCCTCTCCCTTCCGTGTGTTTCCGCAAAAGTTGGCGACTGCGGAAAGTACGTGTCCGGAATGAGAAACTCCCGAGGCCGAAATGGCCGATCGGGGAGCCGGATGGCGTGCACACGCAAATCCAAAACTAAACGAGTCCTGATCTGGCGGCGGCGGAATAAACCAATTATCAAGCGCCGCGCGGTCCTAGTGAAATTGTCAACACGGAGGCGGCGCTGTGTTTTTGTGACCCACTGGCACACTTGCCTCTTCGTCGAACCTCCGAAGGCTCCTCGGACGCGCTAATCCACTTCCTTTTTTTTGTAGACTTTCGTTTGGAATATTTTAACGAGTTAGATAAATCAAGGCGCCGATACAGATATTATGCAAATGCGGGAGAGACCTGAGAGACCTGCTATCTGCACTTCCTCCGGTCCATTTTTCTCCTTTTTCGTCGGGACATCCGCCACGCTAAATCACTTTTGTTTGGCGAAACTTCGACCAGATAAGACTTAATCTGAGTTCGCGCCTCCTTTTAGAAAGTCCCGTTGAAATTGCACCACCGCCGGCCGGCTTTATCATTTTAACATTGGCCGGGTTTGACATTTGACGTGACGAAAGCCGTTGCTCAACACTCGTCAGAGCTCGTTTGCGAATCTGCGGAGCGATCAGGTGTAACAGTACCGAGGAATCGAGTCGGCGATAGTGCAGGTACGGATTTTTCCGGGGGGACTCTTCCGGGGTTGCCTCACGTGAGAGCCAAAGCGAGTGAGCATTTTATACAGTGTGATCGAAAAAAACAACAATAATAATAAAAGCGTCTTTTGTCCTTGCGTGTTTCAAGCCTCGGCTGCGCCTCGGCCAGAAAACGCAAACTCGGACGAAAAAGATGCACTTTTTGGCCTTGATACACAAATAACTATACTCTCTGTAAAACACCGATTACTCTTCCGTCAAATTGACGTGACTCGAAGAAAAATTGTTGGGAAACCTCGCAACCTTCAGCGATCAGTGTTGATAAAAGTTCCTGCATCCGCCGACAACAATTTATTGCAGATTTGAAACTTGCCCGACCACAAAGCGGTTATAACAAATTACATTGGAAACTGATGCCATTACCGTGGACTTAATCGGTTTATTGGAATGGCTCGAAGTTGGCATCCTTTATGCCATCGCCGAGCGTGCAGCGACTGGTTCGTTCTTGCAACTAAGAAAGAAACTTTTCCTGACCGTGCACGACGTCGGTGTCGAATTGTTAAAAAGCCGCCATTTGCGTTTCCTCCTCCCCATCATGCTCATATCTGCCAGACCCGAATCGCCTTGTCAGTCAGCCTGAAAAGGGAACTCCCCTGATGGAATCATAATCCACCCCCAGCGGAAGAAACGCTGATCAAGTCGCGGACGCGGCATTTCGCAGACAATGCGCTTAAAATTCATGGCACCGCCATCGGCGAGAAGGGGTTGTTTATAACCTCGTAAACAATTTTAGTGGAATTTTTTTAGGGTCGCCGCTTTCCACACTCAAATCATGTTTAGCGCTGAGGCAAGTTTAAACTCGGTAATTTCTATCGGGACGGTCCATAAAAGCTTCAATTTATTAACTGCGCAACGATTCTCGTAGAAATGTTGTTGGCAACGGGAAAAAATCGCGAAGAGATCATCGATCGTGTTTCTCCCGGAGCCAATGGAGCGAATTGAAGTGCACCGACCAAAAAATTCCTAACCACTCGCCGAGATTACCAAAGCATATCACGGCCGCACTTTCTCCGATAAATAAAATTCATGTATCTGTCGAGATTGCGATGTCGTCGACATTTTTTTGGAGCGCCGTCGCTTCGCAAAAATCAGATGAAAAATGCATCACGGCGCGCAATTACGGACCCATTAGCGTTTGCCCTCGAGTGGAAAAAATTCGCTCTCTGTGAAAATGTTTCCGTGAGAAATATACGCAATTAATCTGACGGTAATTCTGCAGGTACTGTCATTAAAACCGGCACTGAAAGCCTCGCCCGTCACTCAAAACCATATTTTCGTCGGAAGGAGGCCTGTCCGGGCTCCGCTTTCCGAACGTATCAAGTGTCAAAAGCTATTGTTGCCCGGAATGGACCTAACCGCCAAGAACACAACAGTCCATCAACCGAAATAAACCCCAGCTGGGAAAAGTCTCACCCCAATTGCAAATACGCGACAGGAATATTAAAAATGTATCGTTGGGAGAAATGAAAACACGTTTGAACGTGATACGGAGAGTCACACGATGAAAAATAAACAAAATGTACATTTTGTAATACCATCGAGCCGCTTTGCAAGTGGTTTATTTGTTTGTCAAATGTCTCCAACTGGAAGTCTATCGCTGTTGCCATTGAAGAATAAAGTGTCATTTATTACTGTATATCTTTTTAGAATTAAACAAAACAACAGATATTCATCAACTGTTGCATCATGGTTTCACTCGCGTTTTAAACTGGCCCACTCATGCCAAAAAGAGCCAAATTTGCACAGGAACTCGTTAAGTAAACTACTATTATGCAACAAGTGCATAAAGTCGTACTTTTTCTCAAGTGAAAAAAGGACACTTTATGCACGAGTTCCATACAAGATTTTTTCTACGACTGCCCGCAATTAGAAAAACTTCAATTGTTTTCAATGCACTCTCATGATTTGACTATTTCGTTGGACGTATTTGCATAACGTCTGAGTGAAATAATGACACGCTACTGCACTTTTTTCACGCTTTTTACTTTTTTCAATATTACCTACCATGAGCAGATCTTTTACGCACTGAAAATAACGAAGTACAGTACAGTTATTGTAAGAGTCGTAGAAAATAATATATTATGTTATGAGGAGCAAAAATGAAGTTTTATGTGCTGCGGCTGGTAGATTGGCTGCCGAACGCAGTGAGGCAGACAAACCAGCCAAAGCACATAAAAGCATTTTTGCTCCGAATAACATATACTATTTTTGCTTGAAACCTTCATAACAAATTATTTAAGACATGTTAAGAAACCAGGTTGGAATTTCAAATGATTTAGCTAGTTTACTTTACTGCCGCTCATCAGCGGAGATAATAACTTCACGGACGCCCTCAGCGGAGATAATAACTTTATCTGCCGCTCTCAGCGGAGATAATAACTTTATCTGCCGCTCGTCAGCTCGTTAGATGCCATGACAATGAAGTGACACTTTAGCATTATCAATGCAGCAGGATAATGTCATAATTTACGGACGTTTGAAGAAAAAAGTGTTTATTTGTTTATGACGAACTGAAAGACTGAAAATATGCAAAAGGTGCCACGATCAAGTGAACAGAATGTTTTAGTTTTTAAAATAATTTATTTATTTGTTAATCGGAAGTCTAGAAAATGAAAAAAATTATTGGAAGATCTGAAAACTAGACAAGTTGCAAAATATAATGTCATTTGGAAATCAGTTTAAGGCTCAATATGTGTACGAAGAACTGGGAAACATTATGAGAAAAAATGAAAACCAGACCCGTTTTTTCAACTACTATTTTATATTTCTGAGATATCTCTGCCTGGTTATTGTCAGTGCTGAGGAAAAACATTATCAAAAGGATTGGATGTAGGCTTGACATGCCACTATAGATAACGTGACAAATGTTTCAGGTTCTAAAATATAAAATGTGTTCATGATTTTTTTAAATTATTACATATTTATTTGTTTATCGAACTTTTGCAATTGGAAAATCACTGATTTTGATTTTTTTGATACAACAAAATATGTAGAACAATATTATAAAGAAGAACATGTTTCTTCTGCAGTTGATATTATTGAGCATTTTGAGAATTATTAAAAAATATCCACAAAAAGCTTAGAATATAAAGCGTTGATTTGTTGGCAACGCAGAAGAGAAATTAAATTTAAGATTCTGGCACTTTATTGCTTACGAAAAACCTAGAACAGATGGTTTATCGTTGCTTTCAACTGAAAAATAAAATAAATATATCAACAGAAGCACTGAAAATATGCGTGGACACGTAATAAAAAATGACAAGGTAAAATGATTTGGACAAACCAATACTTCCACGTCTGCAAATTTTATTTCTGTATGTACAGGGTGTCTCAAAATTCGCGAATTCCGAATTCAGAGCGTGGTAGGGAAGGACCCAGTGGAGCTCGAAAAATATCGCTTTTCCTGAAGAAGATATAAACACTTTCATTTTGTTCAATACATAGCAGCCTTCATATCCACAGTGACAAAATACTATTCTACCTATGTTGCCGTTCCCCTACAACGCTCTGAATTCGGAATTCGCGAATTTTGAGACACCCTGTATATTTGAAAGTAGAGTTCAGAAAGGCTGAAAGCACATCTGGATATGATTTTAAAAATGTTATGTAAAAACAATATTGTTCAAAGTTTATCTCCTATAATTTTTTGAATAAGAACAACAAATCAGATTTCCATCGTTTCAAACATTCCAGGAATTAAAAGACAAATATCACAGCTTTTTAAATTTTTAAATTGATATAACTAAAAACATGTCGACAAAATCAAACATCTGTTTAGGAAAAATCTATAATATTGCAAAATAAGAAAATGTCTCAGAAGGACTAAAACTACGTAAAAATACGAGATAAAAAAAGGTCCAAGTGGACTCTGGGCCAAAGTAGGCATGTCTTTTCATAAATTTAATTGTGTCTCTTGTTACGAAGAATCTTAGGAACATTTTCCCGTCAAAGCAGTCGACCATTCTTATGACGACGTTTACCAAGTTGTGAGGAAAACTGTTGAATTATTTAGAAAAAACGGAAGTGTTGAAAGAAAAACCGGTAGCGGAAGACCAACGAAAAGGGCAGCGGAGGTAGTAGATAACGCGAGGAAAATTATGAAAGCAACTCCATTCGGATCCATTCGAAAACGTAGTTAGTACAAAGAAAAAAGTAGCTAGCTTATCTTGACTAATTTTTTATCGCACCGTAGTGTAAAATTAGAATCATATTGAAAATATAAACAAGTTAAACAAAAAATTAAAACAATGGCCGCAGCTTGTTTCGAATGTGAAACAAAGAAATACCATCATGAGGGGCGAAAATACATTTGGACATGATACAAAAGGTGTGTGACAAGGGATTATCCACTTATAAAAGGATAAAATAGGTGGAGTAAAGAACAAAGGAAAACTGAAAACGTGAAGGGATATCTTGCAGATATGTCAGTATAAGATGAGTAAATATACAGGGTGAATTTGAATGTTGTGCAGATATTTGAACCTGTGATAGAACCCGAAAAAAGGAACGATTGAGCCAATAATGCCTTATATAAATGTTGATAGTTTTCAAGAAAAAGGGACTAACAGTTTTTCAAAAAAAGTGTGGGAGCCACTGAATTTTATGAAAAAATCATAGTAGACTTTGTTATTATTACTAACGATAAAAGTCAAACATAACCTCGAGTGACATAAAAACTTGACTTTTTAGGTTGGTCGTACGTCAAAACTGTCCGCCAAATTTGAAATTTTTCAGCGTTTCCCAAACAAAGTGATTTCTTTGATTTTCTTGAAAACCATTAACATTTGTATAAGACAAATTGGGTTGTTTTGCCTTCTTTTAACACGTACTACCTCGGGTTAAAATATCTGCACAACTTTCAAAGTCACACTGTATACATATTTTAAGTAGGTGTAAGAAGTAAAAATGTGTTCATGCAAGTTTCTATTCAATAACATTTCATTTTGTAAAACTTTTAACAAGATGTAAAATGCAAGTAAAGTAAAGAAAATGAATTTTCTCCGTATCGTGATATTTATAGGACAGCTACAGCATTATTAGGTCCGACAGCAATCTGGTTGTTTTTATTCCATCGACTCCCGAAACGCTCCCAATCACTTTACTCCCTCGCCAGCATTCCGACAACGGCGGAAAATGTTTGCTCCAGTCGGGAAATACGGTGACAATCCTAATCGATTGTCCTCACGCACTAAAGAGTTCTTGACCAGCGCGGCTCCGCAAGCCCTTCCCGAGTGAATTTTTTCAAGTCACGTTTCTGCTCAAATTAGATGAACTCGTCGATAAGTTGCAGGTCGAAGAAAAAAATGTACAAAGTCATGGGAATCCTCGTAATCTATAATTTCGTATCTGCGGTCGGGTCGGTCCAAAGCTGTTCGCACTGTTTACGTCTTTTCTTTCGCGGCCGGGATAATTAAAAGCGAGTGTATTAATAATGCGGCGTTAAACAAGCCTTTATTGTTTTATTACTCCGTGTCGACGGAGTGGATGGAAATGCGTGGTGGGTAAATTAAACACTTGCTTAAGCAAGACCGTAACTCGAGTTAGTCTTACGGATAACTACGTGAAACTTTGTTGTAAAAGAGAGCAATCCCTATCTCGACGTTCCATTCCAACGAGCTCTTAATTTACACCGTCTTCCAAATCCGTTATTTATGAAGCAGGCACATTATCCGGATTACACTCTTCCAACATTGACCAATTCCCGAAACTTTTCATTACGACACCCCAATCCCGACCTCAAATAATCTTTAATGCGCGCATTCAGATTTTTTCTTCTTCCCACTTTTTCCCTTCTCTTTGCTCCTCCTCGCTCGATTCCTGTCACGAAATTAATAATACCGACTTGATCTTGCTCCGTGTCAAGGATTACGCTGGTTAAATATGGCTGCAGGAGCTTCCCAGATGACACTTTTTGCATTCCACTCGGACGGCAAAATTATGAAGATCCCAAAAAAGAGTTTCTCAATAATGCGGAATTCTTTTCGTTTAGATTTTTTGCGGTCATTTGGAATAAAAATGTCATTCAAAGTTGACCGTTTTGGTCTTCCCTTTCAAATATTTTTCAGTTTTGAAAATAGTTAATGGTTTGAAGGTACCAAATCCGGCGAATATGGCGGATGGTCAATCATTTCCAAGCCTAATTTATTAATATCTTGCAACGCAACAAACAACTCGGCTTCGCCTCGTGCCTGAAATCTAGTTTTCGGGCTGTAAAATACCCTACCGTACTCTAATGTAAATAACTATTGCAACATCATTGTCTCTGTTTTACTGCTCCATTGTCATTGTTAACTTAGCTAAAAGTAAAATATTGCCACCATGTTGAAATGTGAACATTTAGTGTCCTTTTATAATTTTTTTTGTTCGACACTGTCAGAATTTGAGAATTTTTTCCTATGTGAACGGATTTTGATAAATGGGCCTTTAAAACGCTCGTTTCACTTGCGTTTTAATCTGGCCCACTCATACCAAAAAAAGCCCAATTTATACACGAACTCGTTAAATAAATAACTATTACGTAAAATGAAAATTTAAAAAAAAAATTCTTTTCTTTTTCTGGCAAATTAGACAAAACTTACTACGTTTCAAGTGAACCAAAGTGTAAAATAAAGATATAAAATGAAGAATATGGAAATGAATAAATATTTAAGCTTGAGAAGTTTATACAGGGTGTCCCAAAAAAAGAGTCCATACACCAAATTAAATGGTTGTGAATAGGCTAAAAAAGGGTCTAATATATTCAGGTTTCAAGGCTAAACTGTCAAAAAATTTTTTTTTCAAATATGAACACAGGTACTTTTTTTAGTAATTCTGATAGAGATTTTTATTCTGAAAACAACAATGTATCACAAGTATACACTTACATACCAAAAATACAAAAAAAATAATAAATTGTTCATTTTTGAGACTCCAAATTAAAAGAGAGGACATTATCGATAAATGCCGTGAGTGTGACAAAGTACATTATTTTTAGGGATTTTTGTGACTTGAAATTTTACGTGTCAAAGAGATTAACTTAACATTACGCCAAATTAAGTGAGAGGGAAATATCCGTCGCAACCGTTGTCGTTACCTTATTTATTATCGAGAACCTTATTTTGCGCTAAACATTGGCGCCATTTCTGCTCAATCCCTTTTGTTATTATTTGAGGTTATACTTGTGACACATTTTTGTTTTCAGAATAAAAATCTCTATCAGAATACCTAAAAAAGATATGTTCGCATTTGAAAAAAAATATTTTGACAGTTTAACCTTGAAGCAGCCCTTGGGGCTTTACGTGGATTTAGTAGGCCATTTTGTAGATTGCTCACAATCCTCCGATAAATAAGGGAGCTGTGGGCTCGTCTTTTTTTTTTGGGGGGGGGACACCTGTATAAAAAATAAGAAACTATTTTGATAAATTTAAAAAAAATCCGTTAAGATATTTTAATTCAGTGAAAAAATTTCAATGTTCTGTATTAATTTTCACTTTCTTCACTTTCAGAAATGCGTGTTCCATTAAAATACTTGAATTGGGGGCAGCATCCATGCGGACAATCTAAAAGTGTTATAAAAGTGATTTCCTTTTTTGGAAAATGCTATTTTAATTTTTTTTCAAATTCTCATTTTCCTTTTCCTGCAATTTATACAAAATGACGTAAAAAGCGTGAATCTAACTTTTTTCTAATTTGCTATTTCTAAGTGAAAACTTGAAAATGTCGAGTTTCGGGAGTGGGTTTTTCAAAATGTTTGAATTGTTTCGAAAATAAAACTAGAGGAGAAAATAATTAAAAGGGAAATTACATTGCGGACCGATTATTTATGTACACTGCGACATTGTTACATAAACAATTTGTAACAAAATATCGTTAAAATTCAGAGTTGCTAAAAAATTCAGCTCCATTTTGTTTGCACAACAGTAGGAATTTATTATAGCTAAATCATTTGTGAAATTACCGAAACCGAATAATAACCCGATCGATGGTCATTGTTTAAAACTGAATAGCGCCAAACAGCTGGTTGTTGCCGAAAAACTTTTCAACAATCTAGTCCAAACTGATTAGCATAGAATTTCAATAACTGACGAGCCGCGGCGATCCAGAAACGTCGGAATTTTGGAAAAAATCTCGTCATAAAACGACAAAAATGTCGTAAAAATTCCTCCCGAACATCTCAATAACCTCCGTCGATCGTCCAGCGCGGCCTGGACGCCTCGCCCACCCCGCGCCGGTTTTCAAAAATTTAGAGAGGGTGTAAGGTCACTCGGTCAAATCATCGCGTTCCACTTTCATCGACTTTCTCGGGGCACCCACTCGCGGAAAAAACTGCACACGCCACAAGTTTCACTTTTGCGCGCCGCTGCGAACCGGCCTTTAGCCGCGGCACACATCAACGCCGACGCCGCCGGACTCCTCCGGGTCGTCCGACCGGAAATTATACATCGCGATTCGTATTTATCCTGCGACGTGGTGCGCCCCCGGAGGATTGTCCGTATTAATTGGGTTGATGCCGGAACGCCGTCCGGATTTTTTTCCCAGGACCGTCGTTAATCAATTCTTCCTGTTTGCCCGAAAAACGTCCAAATCTTTTCTTCGCAAGGTCCGAGGTTAATTAGCGATAAATTTTGTTGGGGAAAAACTCCGGTTTCACCTGTGCGAAAGTGGCAATTTTCGAGTGGAATTTCGAAACGAGCACGCCACCGTGGGGCAACTCTTAATTAACATAATTATACGGGGTGGCTCAACTGGCTCGCCGCATTTCTACATTTATTCACGCACCTTCGGACAAGGAAAGCTCTCGGGCATTCGGAATTGGTTCTGGAGCGTCTTTACCAATACACTCGATGAGATTGGATTTAAACTAGAACCGAAGGCAAACTTATCGTAATTGTACTTTAAATGTCCAATCCTACCTCGTTTAATACCAACCTAACTCGACCAGGTTCTTTTTTCTGCGTCCAACTATCCAACAAGTTTGCCAACCCTTCACAGTCGATATCCCAAGACCTACCACTTTCCCCCTTCCCTTAAATTAGTCATGTCGGAGTAGAAATTTCATGTTGACAATAATAATTAATTATAATTACGGAACAGCCGCAACTTTCCCTAAACTCTCACCCTTTCATAAGGAAAACATCGTAAAGCTTGACCGAAGATAAATTAACGACACGACTCCTGTCACGGTTTATTCCGAGCGACGTAAAAATGAATTGGAGGAAAATCGTGTTGATTGGATTCAATTCCAGTACGATCAGAATTGACCTCACGTTACAGCGATAGGGGCATTACGATTTTAATGAAAAATGCGGGCTGTGGTGGAAAAACAATTCGAAAAAAAAAACTCCAATGTTTTAATTTTGATCGGTTGCGTGTCGCAATACACGGAACAATTTAAATTTTTTTGATGGAACAGGCGAATAATTTCATTGTTGTAATTTAAATATCGTAAAACAAGGAATGACGGTGCATATAAATCATGTTAATTAAATAATACTGATGACAATGAAAAGCGGCTCATCTATTTCCGACTTTATTTATGGACCCTCGTTTAGAGTATTTGATACAAATCGTTGAATGCAAATTTTGACTTTCGCTTTTTTCATTTATTAAATTGGGAGAAACGTGATTTTCATAATGTATCAACCGTTCAGAACAACAACGTGAGTGAAAAGTGATCTTTTAAAGAACGGTAGTTGACCAAAGTTTTTCGAAGTCGATTTTGAATAAAGTGTGTTCAAAAAAATGTGTGGTCAGCTGTCAAATATTTCGTAAAATGGGAAATGTACAAGGTGATCAACAAGAAAACACATGAAGAGTGCTACCGCATCTTTTGTTTTATCGAAACGTCTGTCTTAGCGTAATCGTGGACATACTTGCTATACATACGCAGTCGTTTTATTGGTTGCCTACCTCTCGAAAAATCTATTATTAATTAATTATTGATAATTAATGCTTTACAATGGTACAACCGATTTTACCACTTATTCTGGGATAATTGTTGCTTACAATTACAGGCAACGTCCGTAAACTTTGCCGAAATCTAAAACTTTTTTCAAGGTTAACAACAACACCGTTCTTTGACATTTTACCAAAAAATCTGCTTACCAGTGGCGTTGTGTTTGGCAATAAACCTGGTAAATTACCCATTTTTACAAATGTAAAACGTTGCTCTTGTTTATTTTATAAATTTTCTCCATTATCTGATAATAATAATAAAATGCCCGATTATAAGTCCAGTGTCTAAAATTCATGAGGTATGATTTTATTATAAAGTAGCGTTTGAGACCACAAATTGTCTACACCCATGCATTGAATGCTTTCCTGTATATGATTCCGCTACGACATGACCGATAATTTGCAACGTTTGCTCTTGTTTGTTTTCTTTTTGATCACTTTGTAGTCGTATGGCGAAAGACTGGAATTGGACGACATCAATACGCATTTCAGAAATCGTTGAGTTAGGGAAATATTATAAAATGAACCGAAAACTTCAATTTGTCGTTCACAAATAAAAGTATGATCAAAGTGGAGGTTATTATCCGAAGGATTTGTCAACTAAAAAGGCGACTTATGTTTGAAAAAGAGGAAAAACTGCTTGACCATAAATGTATCTGAACACTCGTTATTTGTAACTTTCGGACTTTGACAATATGAGCGATTTTTTTAAATTCTCTTGATTTCAGGCGCAGTATTAATGAGTTAATGACTATTTCCTTCAAAAAATTTAATCCGATCAGCTCAATCAATCAGTACAATTTGTAGTAGCCTTACATTATTTCTTCATATCTTGTATTCCGACATACGAACGAAATTTCCTATTTTGTTTAAAATCTGATGATATAATTTTAAAATAGAATAATGCAATTATAAAAATCACAAATTGACGTATTCTTTCGGTTATTTCGTTTGAAAAATTTAATATAATACCTATATCGAGTTTTCATTTAAATTTCTCCTCAAAGT
Source organism: Tenebrio molitor (assembly GCF_963966145.1). Lineage (NCBI taxonomy): Eukaryota > Metazoa > Arthropoda > Insecta > Coleoptera > Tenebrionidae > Tenebrio > Tenebrio molitor. The sequence goes on along the minus strand of NC_091054.1, from coordinate 4,712,001 downwards.
AGGCGTTGAAGAGTCGATTGTGAACGCACCACGGATTACGGATCAGTTGTTTAAATCTAACCTCACTTTTTGCGTTGTTTGTCTTTTTACTCTGGAGACTGACGTGCGTTCACAATCGACTCTTCAACGCCAACTTTGAACGAGAAATTTAAATGAACATTCGATATTTGTGTCAAATTTGAATTTCATACAATGAGAAGCAAATGACAACGGTAATTAATACGCTAATGCATACCGAATATTTTGAAATTGTAAAGCAATAAAAAATTTAAAGCAATAATTCGTTTTTAGCAAATTTTTCACATTTTTATTAATTAATTCACATTTCCTTTATTCTCTTGGATTATATTTTTTTTGTGCGAATGTGGTTTTGGACTTATTCTGTTTTTAGGCTTTCGACCATGTAAATTCTGAATGAACTCTTCAACATTTTCTACACTGGTCAAATAATAAAACAATAGATCACAAAGGATTATTCACCACTTTCAATTATTATACAGGGTCATTATAAATTATTGTTCCATCGCAGTTGGCGTTGAAAACCCATACAAATTTGGGATGTGCCGCTAGCTTCGCAACGTTAGACAAACTAGTAGACAAATTTACGCTACCGCCGGCAGCGCTACCTATCGGCGATGCTAGTCTCACTCATGTTATAAAGCTTGCGGCACATTCAACTACGTCACCAATGCCTACTGCGACAACACAATCATTTATAATGACCCCGTACCTGTACTAATTATTATCATTGTTTTTAGAAATTTCTAAAATAAAATATTCTTGTTGACATTTATTTTCAAAATAGAACAAGAAAAAAAGAAATGATTAAACATGGAAATTATATTATCAAGTCTGTGATTATATATGCACTACGACATTGTTACATAAACCATATGTAATTAGAAATCGTTAAAATTCAGTGTTTTCAAAAGTCTAACTTTCTTTGTTTACGTTTTAATAGGAATTTATTTCGTTTTTCATTAAACTACCGTAAACGGTATAAATTATTCTTTTAACAATAGTAGATTATATCATTAAGAGTAGAAGTGAGTCTTTTTGTGCTAAGCCCTGAGATTGAAGACCGAGACGAAGTCGAGGTGGACAACTAGGCGAAGTACAAACTTACAAATTTTAAGGCACCAACTTACAAATTTTAAGGCACCAGTAATTTATAGTTCTCTTGTTGCAATATTATTACTGCTTGAAGGTTTTATAATAGTCTACTAAAGTCAAAAGTTTAGTTTTTAACGTTGAACGGCCATCTTGCTATTTTTGATTTTGATCTGTCATCCGTGCACATGGGCGACTCGTGTTACACCACAGTGCCACCGGGTATTAATTCTGTTATTTCGCTTTTTTATAGGGATAATTTAATTATTAGATAAATATTTCGTGTAATTATTGATAAATAAATCGTGAGAAATGCTTCAAATTACCTTACATTTGACTCGGTCGAACCGCCTCTGGACATTTCAACTCCTAGGATTTGAAGTGTTTCAATTCCAGTTACAAAAAAAGGTACTTCAACCGTTTCTTAATGGTATAATCTACTGTTTTTATCTAAGTATGGTTGTTAAAGGTATGAAAATTATTTTGAATTTTTTGTTAATCGCTGCAGTTAAGATCTTGGTGAAAATGTAATTTCATTGCTTTTAAATCTGTCCATAAATATACACATGAGAGAAATAGTACTTGGTTTATTTATAGAACAAAACTGCGAAAAATAGAAAATGAAAGACTATGGGGTGTGTCGTTTAACATTTAACATTTGAAAGTCACCGTGGCGAAACCAAAAGATTTAAACCAAGATTTGAACAAAGTTAATCGTGAGTATTATGTCACAGTGGAAAAATGAGACGACTCGTCGTCTTCCTTTTTCGAAAAATGCCAACCTATCAGCACGTAGGTCTACCCGCGGAGCCACCCGCATTGCGGGACCTACCGCCACCGCCTCCGCCACCGATTCGATTGTTATTCCAACATGATCACGGTCCGGCGATGATCAATTAATATATTATATTGGCCCCGTTGTGGTGTGTCGCTCGCCCACCTCGATTTCATCACCGATCAGATTTCACCCTTATTGTCAATTCTAATCGAGCCCTCCGACACCATCTACCTGACAAAAGTGCGCTTCTGGGTTGCACTTGCGTAAACAAATCCATATCGGAACGCACTGCGCGTCCTCGACAATCAATTACCACCGAATACGAGCGCGTTTATGCAAGAGGACCTCGTCCTGCCGGTGCCGAATCGGGATACCAATCGATTATTATCGGACTCTTCGCTAATTTATTACGAGACGACTCGTACCTGTTCCTTATGCATATAATTACGAGTAAGGTACCACATGTTCGCAAGGCCGCTGGTACACGGCCTTGACCGTTTATAATTCTACCAGCATTGTCCACAAACATGGCGTGCCAAGTCCTAGTAAGACCCGACAGTTGTTTTTTTTTTTTTGAGTGTGCAATCACGCCAACGGGGGAGCTGCGCAATTATTAATTAGTATCTACATTAGTTACTTTCCGATTCGATTATCGCGAATTTACAATGTCGTTAATAATGGTAATTAAGAGATAATTGCTCGTGGAGGACTCGCAGGCTTATGGCTGCTTTAAACTCTTCTCTATGCAGGCGCGCCGCCAGTTAATTAATAATTTAGAAAGCGCCCTCTATGCCCGGATTACTAGCGAGTTTAGTCGAGGTGCTCTTATTATGTGTTGATTGAATTTAACCGTTGGTTAACCCCCGTAAATCGCAACATTGTCTTTTTCTTGCCTCTTGGGCGATCGATTGCTTTCGTAAAGATCCGTTCGTCATTGTATTCGCTGCCGGGATTTCCCCAAGGTTCGATTGTACGACCGGTGTAATTATGATTTAGTCTTTGTACGTCTCTCCCTTTCATATCTCTCTCCGGCAACGCTACAAACTTTTACAACGATTAACTCCCTCAAAATGCAACTCGAAAAATATATCTATACTGCTGACCGCAGTGACCTCCCTTCCTGGATGTGACGACCTCCATTCTTTTCGTCAAATTGTTTATTGTTTATTTTGCTACTTTGCTCGGTTCTTCTTCCGGTACCCTACTCCACTTCCTCTTCAATTTTTTTTCCCTTTCTTTCAACCCAGTTAAGGTAAATTTTGACATCCTGTCTATATTTTTTCCTTCATCTTTCTGCTGCACTCTTACCAACGTTATCCTGTTGAGTAATCTTCCACTCGGTGATACTACCGGATAATCATTTGTTGTGTTGATTTTTCCGCTCACTTGTCAACAGTTTACCCCATCTGCAGAAAATCAACCCCAAACCATTATCGACCCTCGCAGCGTGTTTCACTCTTGTTTGTAAACACTCTGGAATGTACTCATCCCTAACACGTCTTTTAACATATCTACTGTCTTCGCCTGGAACCGAAAATTCTAAATGTGGATTCGTCACCTGATAAAACTTGCTCAGTCCTCTGCGTTGATATCTTTTGACAAAGCATAATCTTCTTGCTTCGTTTTGTTACAGATTCTCCGAGCTATTTTTAAAAACTTAAAAGGATCTGTAGTCCGTTGAGAACATTCCTAGACTAGTCTTTTTGGGGATTCTTTTTAAACGATATTTTTTTATTTTCGGCCTTTTCTGTGCAACTTTGTTAATGTTTTAACATAATATGTGGCAAACACTGGATTCCGCTTCACCAATTTACAACCAAATAGACACCAAGAATTTAATTAATGTTTAATTAATTCATTAATTATTTAACTTAATGTTTAATCAATACATTATCTCCCTGCACAAATATCGGGTGTTCATTTACATTTATCCGCAAAGTTGGCGTTGAAAACTTGATTGTGAACGCACCAGAAACAACGCAAAAAGTAAGGTTAGATTTAAACAGCTGATCCGTGGTGCGTTCACAATCGACTCTTCAACGCCAACATTAAATGAACATCCGATATATTCCAATTTTTTACACTTTTGAGGTGACGTCACGATTTTCGTCCCCGCTTTCTCTTTATTGAAACGACAGAAACAGAAAAAAAAAAACAAAAAAAAAGGCACGTTTATTTATTGATGGTCACTTTGAGGTTATTTTATGTTCCTGTCAATTTGACAATTTTTAATTTCTTTCACTTATTACATTGATTACAAACATAACCTTTCGAAGCAATTATCAACAAATTTGAAACATTATAAAGTCCATTCAAAAATCAAAAAACCACCACCTGTTGCTTTAGGTTGGTAAAATTTAAAAAACCCTAGGTAGTTATTTTTTCTTGCATATGTTTGTTACTATAAATTATGACATTTGATTCAAAATAAAATTCAGTTGCTTGGAATTTCGTTCAAATTGTTTTATTATTGCTCTGTACGATTCAGTTATTTATTAATTTTTATTATTTTTGCTTAAACATGCCCAGAAAAACAAGATACTTAATAAATATTTAACCTCAAAATTACAATTCTCACCAAATTTTACACTAGACACCGTTGCCGATAGTAATTATCGTGGAAAATGCGACGTTGGTGGTTTTTTGATTTTTGAATGAACTATAGTTATTTATGATCAATTGAAATTTGTTTCTGATCCTAGCTCAAAAATACGTGCAGTTACTAGATAGTGACGTCATCGCAAAAGGGTAAAAATTGGACTATACTTCTCCACTACTCTGTTTGACAGTCAGGGACAGTCACTCTCCCCCTCCACGCACCGTTACCAACATTTATAAAAATGGCGCCAACGCCAAGAATTTTGAATTAATCTACCATAACTATAAAGTCGGTACAGGTTGCAAAGAAGCAGGGGAAAAAATTATGTTGGTAACATTTCTGGTAATTTACAACATTTATAGTTGGCGACGTTGGCGCTTCTTTCTTTCATGAGATTTGAAATCCCTGTCAAATTGATACCGAGTGACTATAAATGATTGAATATTATTTTGTTATGTTGGTAACACATTTGAAATCTTTAGTTGGCAACATCGTTGGCATGGCACACGTAATTTTTAAAATTGAAACGTCAAAAACATCTAAATCGACAATGTACTTCGTGACTTAGCCTAACCTAAATAGAAATGACTGACAGATGATGCACGAGAAGATTTGCACTACCAACTACATCAGTGTTGCCAATCCACTATTTTCTTTCAATCATTTATAGTTACTCGGTATAACGTTTACAAGGAGAACGTTTAATACACATAACCTAAAAGTCAGCAATTTGACAGTGCGTTTGACAGTTAAAAAAATGTAACTAGAATCCCGACGCACACCAAACAAGTAACTGTTGCAGTCGTTGCAAACATCGTTACATTAGGCAAATTTCTCAATGTCGGTTGCAAGATCCTTCTTTGCAACCTGTACCGACTTTACTTTTTTTTTCGATTGAAATTACACAGCGATAACATCTCCTGCTTGTTTACTACAGCAACACAATTTGTTTTAAAGAGTGATCAAATAAACATTGTCAAATAAATCAATATTTTTGATTTTTTAATCCAAAAACACAAAATTATCTCGTCGAGTTACACTCGAGCTTTTTTTTTTGCCAGAAAATGTTCTGTTTCAATAACTCAAGCACTGTGACCTTGCAGAAAATCATCTGGAAAACTGGTGACAAATTTCTTGTCGTGAGAGTTTTTCTCCCGCCTTTTTAGGCCCCAAGCTTTCGTTTTGAACAAAAAATTATCAAACAAAAGCATCTCTTGTGTAATTATTGTAAAGCGAACTCTCCAGAATGTTCGTGTCTTCAAAACTGTAGGATTTTGTGATTTTTGTGCTAATTCACCCGAGCAACCATTCAAACATATGTATTTTAATTTTTTGTACGGTTATTCCTTCCTGATGAACACCAATCACTTCAGATTCAACGACTTTATTGTAGTTATTCATCCATCAATTTAGTTTTTGTCGAAAAAAAAACTTGAGTTTCATTCATTTCCATGACTAACAACTCGAGTATATTTTCAACGAAAACATTGGCGTCACTGTTCGAATGTGACTCCGTAACCGGATAAATGTCGCAATTCATAATCCCAAAACAAATAACATGACGCCCCTTACATAACTATACTATAATGTAGAGGAGGTTCAAATCGATAAGTGCATGGGCGGTGCCACGATTTACGTGACAACCATTTGGGCGGGACCCCACGTGACGTGTACTTTTCTCTTCGAGCGTACTCCACCGAGTCTTTTGCCGTTGTTTTGGGGCTACTTTTTGATTGTTTAGTGACGCTTTGAATTTGTTTTTTGCAGGGGCCGCTTCTCGGAGGAACCACCCAAGGGCTGCTGCGGTCTGCTGGCGTGGAAACCCGGCTCGTTGAGATGGTTCATAGCGGTGATAGCCCTGGTGGCGGTGTGCTGCGTCCTAGTGGGCACGGCCCTGGGTGCCATGCGACCCGCCGGTCGGGACCATCTGACCGTGTCGCTCCTGATGATAGGTGATTTTTCAGTTTTAATCATCCCTCCAGTTCCTGTCAGTTCGGGTCGGCACGCCGCAGAATCGAAATCCTCCCCCTCCTCGTGTTCGTCCATATTTAATCAAAACAACAATGAACCGAAATTCGGGGCGCGAACAGGATACACACAATAACAGCATAGTTGGTGCAACGTGGGACGTTTCGGGGGAAGCTGTCTGTGCGACGTTGTTGTTTGGGAGCCACGGGGGGCCAGAGTTAATTATCGCATTATTAAACTGCAGATTACTCTCGTAGCCATGGTGACAGATGCGAATTTAGCTGAAAGCTTATCAGGGGAATTATTGTGATATCCTGACGACGGCTACTAGACGGACGGATTAATTTTTAACCAACTCTCCGGGTAATAAAGCGGGACAAAGAGCTGGCGTGGGAAGGGGCGGTTTTGCGCTGCAATATGCAAATTGGTCTAGGAAGCGGTCCGCAAAAGCACTGTTGCTGTTGTTCCTTTTACCACAAGGATTCACGTCGGACATACCGATAGTGCATGACCGCTCCTTCACCGAGGCCAGACATCATCCCTCTCCTCCTCCAAAAAATCCCGACGACTTCTCAAAGTTAATTTCAAATTTTTTCTCGTCGTTTTTATCGGTCCGGAAGATATTTGTTTTGTCCCATTGGTGATGTTCCCGTTAGATCAGCTCCAAACAGACGTCGTATATTCCTGCCGTTTTATCGGCGATTTCTTCGGTTTTATTGGTCTTTTATCCACATAACTCGAAGCGGACATATCCGACGTGTTTATGAAGATTTCATTTTGGCGGGGCAATAAAGCATGCGTGTCGATGGGGTTTAATGAAATTTTACGGCCGACAAGTACAAGTAGTCGGGAATTCGACGGTTTCAATTCGCCAATCGCTAGCCTCAGACCCTCCATAAAAATTAATAATTCTTTTATGTGTCTGTTGCGGTACGTGCCCCTTGTTCGGTCGCACCCAACAACGGAGGCTTCTTTGCGCAGAGTCGCAGGGAAAAAGGGGCGACGAGGGCACTTGGAATAATCAGAAACAAATAAAATTCAGACATCAAAAAGGCTGTTTTTGAAATACACGTTCAAAGAACGTGTAATTAGTGACGATGAGTTGAAGTCACTAACAATTTTTTTTATAATAAAAGTGTTCATTCTCGAGATAAAATTGATTAAAACATTGTTTGAAATTTCGGTACGCCACTGGATTAAAGGTGATTAATAATGTAGGTCTGGTTGCTTGGCAACAATGATCAAAGGTGAATTTTATTTTTTCATACTGTCGCGCATTGTCCCGTTAGTTTTAAATTTGTAAATTAAAATGAAATTCCACAAAAATGTTAGATGACCGACATTGCTTTATGGAAAAACAGTAGGAACGGCTCGTCTTTACCTTTTTTTCCTTCTTCCTCTTAAAACAACCATTTATTTTATAACTTTGACGTTTAGAAAATTAATCACGATCTCTTACTTGTCATTCGTGACTCGCCACTTTATAGTCGCTAAGATTCAATAAAAATAATTAATTATTATATGCCAAGGTAGCAAAATAATGTACCGGTGGCGCAAATGGGAGTGGAAAAGGTTAATTTCATTTCATTAAAAAAAACAATTGCCGAACCTTTCACAATCCCCCCAAATTTTTTTGAGATTTTTTTTTATACGTGCATTTCAAAAACACCTGTATTGTTTTAAGTCGTAACAATATGCATAGAGTGAACCGAAACCGTCCGCAAATAGTGCAAACTAATATATCAATTGCATCTGTGGAATTAAATAGAGTATGAAACAAATGCTTGTTGTTTTGTATATTAACAGTTATAATTTGATTGCAATAACTATCACCGTTACTTTTCCATACATTTTTAGAATGTGTGTTGTATGCTAAAAATGCACATAACGAGAGCAAATTGTGGAACACCGATTTGTTAGGATTTTAAAAGTTCTCTTGTATGAAACAATTTACTAAAAGGTTCAATTCTTCACGTGACAATGAAGAACGCACTTCCGAAAAAACTGTTTGGAACTGATTTAGTGAATTTACGAGTAAGTTCGAAAGGGTTTTGCTTGGTGGTAATTGAAGAAAACAGTCACTGTTTGACGAACGAGTGAATGAATCAGATGTACCTGGGGAATTGGAATCAGCGTTATTAACATCTTGAAGCGCATTTTTTTAAATTTGACGTCGAAGTTGGCGTTGAAGAGTCGATTGTGAATGAACCACTCGTCTTGAAAACATTGATTTTTCGAATTGCAGATTAAAAACACAAACAACGCAAAAAGTGAGGTTAGATTTAAACAGCTGATCAACCACACGTTTTAAAAAAGACTGATTTTTTAAACTGCATGATTAAACACTCAAAAAGTAAGGTTAGATTTAAACAGCTGATTAGAGTTGTAATCCGGTGGTGCGTTGACAATCTCTTCAAAAAAAAAAACATGCATTACTTAGGCGTCAGATACCCCAGCAAGCACTTTTAGGTCATTGTTCACTTTAACTACTTCTGGAATTTTCCCGTTTTTTCTGGCTAGACAGCGTCAGGGCATCCTGCTACATCGTTTCCCACCACTCAAACCTTGTGCAAATGAAAATTTTCCTTACCCTTTAGTTCTACTTGGACTTGGCGCGACCTTGAAACACAACAAGAGAGAAAAAAAAAGGCATTTGCACAAGGTTTGAATGGTGGGACACGATCTAGGAGGACGCCCTGAGGCTGTCTAGCCAGAAAAAACGCGAAAATTCCAGAAGTTGTTAAAGTGAACAATTACCCACTTTTAACATAGAGGCTGTCCCAGAACTCACTCCCCAGAGAAAAAAAAGAGAAATCTCCAAAAAAGAAAAAAATAATAATCCCAAAGAAAAAAAATTCTAGCTTGAACGGTATTCAAGAAAAGAACATTTTAATTCGACCAATCAAAGCGTTTTAAGCCATCCAGGTGGATTTCTCGTAATTGTAAACAAAGAAACAACAATAAATAGAAGAAACAATTTACAACACCATAACACCCAAGAGATCATCACATATTATGATGATTTGGGAACAAGATTCTTTTTTCTTTTTTAACCTGGAAACGTGTGCGACAATTGTTGTTTACGGCATCTTAAAATGTTCTGCGCCACGACAGCTCTTCATTGCATATTCCGTAACAAAAAGCCTTGAAAGATTCGGGGAAAAAATTATAGTAACACCCACCTTATAAAACGGATTTATCACCGCGTGATTTGTTTTTGTTATGTAAAGCAAAAAACAAGGAAGAGTGGAATTATTTATTGGTTTACGATTGGAATAAAGAAATGTATTGAACTGAATCGTGAATACCGAAAAACAAAAATAAAAATATTTTTTGGGAAAATATGTGTTATTAGATTACAGAAACTGTCGGTGCAACACCTTTTTAGGTATCTGTGACATTAACACCACAAATTATTGAAACAGTGTCAAAAGACAACAACTTTTAGAAACGCGGACGGAATATCTTTAACAACAGTTCACATTGTTCTATCTTATTATCTCAACTATTAATTTATTTGAGGTAATAGAATACACCTACAAACACATTATTTCCTCCACGTGGAAAATCGCAAAAACAAGATGGAGAGAAGTACAGTTTCAACCGAAGAACGAACGTACAGGGTCATTATAAATTATTATAGTCGAAGCAAGACATGCCCATGTTATGAAATTTTTGCCGCCTCACTGTGAACTGTCAATTTTTGTTACTGTCAGTGTCATTTTTTAGGTGAAAAGTGCGGTGATGGGAATTTTATTTATTTTTTCCTAAATTAACGATTGAATCCAAGAATATTGAGTTGTTTTGCAACCAATTTAACTCCTGTGTGTGAACGGCGTGAGCGTGTATTCACTTATGCATCATTTTTTGTATGGAGCGGCAACCATAAATTTTACATCCAGTTTTTACGCCTACCTGGACTACAATAATTTATAATAACCCTGTATAAAAATTACCTAATTGCGTTTTTTCTTTCTTTGCAAATAAAAAGCTCTCCAGGCCGTCAGACAACATTTGTTAAACTTTTCTTATACAGGTGTCCCCAAAAAAGAAGACGAGTCCATAACTCCGTTATTTATCGGAAGATTTTAATTATCTGTACACCAAATTAAATGATTGTTAATAGGCTACAAAATGGCCTAATAATGGCCATGGACTTCAAGGGTAAACTGTCAAAAAAAATTTTTTCAAATGGGATTACATATTTTTTTTTAGTAATTCTGATAGAGATTTTTATTCTGAAAATAACAGTGTATCACAAGTATACACTTAAATACCAAAAATTCACAAAAAAAATGTAAAAAAACGCTACTATCGTCTATGTTCCATTTTACGCTAAACATTGGGGGCATATCTGCGCAATCCCACATATTATTATTTGTCATTTGTTTTTCTAGCTACCTTAATTTGGTTATTACATTGTAACGCAATGCATTTTGATAGCTTTTCGCTTGGTGCTCGTCATTTGTTTCAAAAGTTAGTGTTATTTTTTTTTATGTCAAGTTATACTTGTGATACATTGTTGTTTTTAGAATTAAAATCTCTATCAGAATTACTAAAAAAAAGTATGTAATCCCATTTGAAAAAAAATATTTTGACAGTTTAGTCTTGAAGCTCTTGGAACTATACGTCAATTTATTAAGCCGTTTTGTAGCCTATTAAAAACCATTTAATTTGGTGTATATATAATTAAAATCCTCCGATAAATAAGGGAGTTATGGACTCGTCTTTTTTTTTGGGGACACTCTGTATTATGGGTTAGATAAACGAAACCTTTTTTCCCCTCATTCTATGTTTGAGTCGCAAAACCAAAGTATAAAGTCGTCCCGAACGTGAAGATTGCACTGGGTCAGTAACTCATCCATTGTGTTTGATTTTCAATAAATTCTCGAAGCTGTTTGACTAAACAGATTTAGCTCTAGATTTAAGTTCTACTCGGAAACTTTCACGTGAACGGACTTTTATCCTTTGATATGAGTTTCGGCAACATTCTCGTCCTCTCTCTTGATCTCGCCTTCAAACCGATACTTCTCTATCGTTTCGCACCTGTAGTTCCCTCGCTTTTTCTGATTTGTATCAAGTTGCATCGTTAGCATAACCATAATTACCGTCCCGTGTCTTAATGCTTCGCAACTTCCACTTCCTCGCACTTTGCCCTAGTTCTTTCTAGTTTTGTTTTAAATTTCCACTTAAGCCGACAACTTCCCGACGTCTGTTTCGAACATCGTCCGCTTCTTCAGACTCTGCAGCGGATTTGTTGGCCTTTTTTATTTCACTCGCACCAGCTCATCTTCTGAGACTCGCATAAAACTGAGACGCTTCGCTCGACAAGCTTTCAATGCTCGTGCTCTCCAATAAAATGTTTAAGGAAGTCCGAGTGTTGCACAGTAAACAAATGTGATTCTTCCGCCAAGTTTTAATGACGCTTTACGATGCCAATTCGACGGTCGCTGCCGATTCGTGGGAACCGCAAGCCTCTATAAAATTTAATAACGCACTTGTAGTCCCTTGTTCCACCACGACCAATCGCGATCCTCCCAAGTGGCAAAAAATCTCACTACTGACCCAATTTGCCGAACTAAACTAATCTACATATTGGATTCTCGAATGGCCATTTTATAAATACAAGTGGAACGTGTTTTGCATAAGCGAACAGGCACGGCCATTTCCCGCTGTTTGGACATCGAATCGTCGCTCGCCCTCCGTGCATCAAATTCGATATTAATGTTCCGCTTATGTAATTCGGACCGCACCGTGACCTTTTTTCCATAAGGCCCACCCCGACCGTCGAGCAAGAATTTATTCATCGAAGCAGTGGCGTAGGTAACTTGAGACTTTGTCCGCAGCGCAAGAAAAAACCATCTTGGTCCTTTCTTTTTTTGAGATTTACCACCTAATCGCTTCAACGAGCTCGATTGTCATTTTGTTTGTCTGGAAACTGTTGTGCATTATTTGAACCATTAATATGAGGGGGAGAAAAAATTGCAAATAATTTTGTGAGTGGCCACTGACCGGAGCAGTGCGAGTGCACGCAGAGCGCCATATGTGTGCAGCCAGATCGCGGCTAACGGTCCGTCGACGCCGCTCACCTCGCCCACCTTGCCCACCTTGTGCGCACTCAAGCGGCCCCTTTTCCGTTTCAGGTGTAGGGATCGTGCTGGTGACGGTCAGCGGCGTGGCCTGGAGACTCACTTCTCACGACTCGTCGACCTGTCGGTCCATGCTGGGCCTGGGTTCCACCGAGTCGGTGGACGTGTGCACGCGGCGCTTCGTCCCCCGACTGCCGCCGTCGTACGGCCGGCCCCACCACCCGTACGCCGCCATGATGTACCCGGAGTTCCAGTACAGGCCGCCGCCTCCTAGCTACCAAGCTTCCATGCAAGAGTACAGACTGAGACTGTTACTTCTGGACCGGGGCAACACCCCCCAGATCCAGGCCGGGATCCAGAACGCGGTCTCCCCCCCGCCGACTTACCGGAGCCATGCGGGCAGCCTGCTCAGGTTCGTTTCGTTCTTTGCATCACTACGTTTCGCTAATTTCGTTTGTTTGCAGGGCGCCCCTGTCGAGCCGGAGGGACACGGCCCAATCGGAATACAGCTGTCCGCCTTCGTACAGGTCTCAAACCAGCACCAATCGACCCGGGACTCTCCAAAATTCGGTGTTGCACAGCCGGGAACAGTCGCTGAGTCTCTCCGAGTCCAACCACGAGGAGTCCGTTGTGAATGTAGTAAATATTCTTGGAAGTACTGAAGAAGACATGGCTTTAGATAATATAACGTTAGATTCTTTAAAAATGGAACCTGAGAGTGATATTAACCCATTAAGAATGCTTCTCAAAGGTAGTTCCAGTGACCTTGAGGGTAGCAAAGATGGAAACTTGGTCACAATTGTTCAGACCAGTGACCAAAGTCCCGTGATCGTAACAGTGAGTGGAAGTTCGCAAATCGAGGGAAATACGATGCAGATCACGGAAATACCTTCTGAGATGGAAATCTTGGCGCACTTATAGTCGAAATTGTGTTTAATTAGTAATCCATTCCTTGATAAGGTTAGTGTACATTTCGCTCGGTTATGTATCACTTTGTATTATATTATTCGCGATGATATGTGCCTATATTGTGTAGATAGTATATAAATAGCACTCTGTATATTATTATTATATTTTAAACTGTATAAAAGTAAATTTTTAATAAGAATTGTTAAACTCGTCTTTCATTTCGATTTCAAAATTGACGTTCAACTTCACGCAGGCGCTGTAGCTGGCGTTTCGATCACGTGAATCGATATTCGAAATGTCAAATGACATAATTGTCAAAATTAACCAAAAAATTAACAAATCCTTATAATACGGCATGATTTATTGAAACAATAAAAATTTGTTTGATTTTACCCTGAGTCCCGGGCCCATCCCGCCTTTTCCCCATTTTCCAACCTGGGTAAAAGATAAAAGAATAAATTAAACCTGAGAAAGCTTTATTCATGTCATTCTCGTTAATGCGATCGTTCTTTTTAAAAATTTAAAAAACTTGCCTGCATTTTGTCGATAAAATATATAAATAGTATTCTGTATGTTTCAAATAGGATAAAAGTACATTTTTAGTAATAATTGTTGAATTCCTGTTTAATTCAAATTTGTCGTTGAACTTCACGCAGGCGCCGTAGGTGGCGCTTCAGTCACGTGAATTGAATAATCGAAATGTCAAATTTCATTAATGTCAAAATTAACCTAAAATGTGGGGGCTTCAGTACGACGAAAATTTGCAGAAAAATCTATTTTTTAACGAAATTGTAACGAACCATGGTGACTTAGTGGTGAAAGCGTCACGGGAGAATTGGATTATTTGTGTGCCGCGAGTCGGAGTGATAGATTTTGGTGAAATCACAATAGACACATTGTTGGACCATATTTTAGTACCCAGTGCCGTCTCGGAGCATTTTTTATCGACTTTAAGCAAAAAACAAGTTCAGATCAGGAACAAAGAGATAATAATCGTCGACCATCCGTCCACTTCCATCCCGATTCTTTTCGAGGAAACTTTCTACATCGAAGGTTTAAAGTACACAGTATTTTGTATCGACAAACCGCTCTTTATCAATCGGACAATATGCGATGCTCACAGACTCCACGTTCTCGAAACTCTCCACGACTGTATCGACTTTCTGTGGAGCGAGAATTTGAGCCACCTTTTGATCAAAATTCAGCGCTTGTGTGCCAGTTTCGTCGAGCAAAACCGCAGCCTCGCCATGGAGAATTTGCAAAATCAGAAAGACTTAATAGGGAGTCTGTATTCGCAGTGCTTGCAGATCGTACTGAAAAATCGAAACTTAAGTGATAATTGTGACAATATCAAGCTTGCCGTAGAAACTTACATGCAGAGTTGTCTGGACAGGACTTTGCTGAGAGCCGTAAACACCATAACTTGCTTCAGTGACGCGACCTTAAATAAAATCGTGCGCAATTCGAGTGATTTACAACTGAAGGATCTAAACATCCCGACGAAATTCTGTGATATTGTAACAAATGCTAAAACTGAGCTTAGCAAAATAAATAACTACGTAACGATCTTAGACAAGGTCAATTGTCTAAAATTAACTTTCAATCATTTGTACAATACAAATGTTTGCCTCACTGCTGACGATCACTTGCAAATTTTCGTCTTCCTAATTGTCAAATTAAACGTCACCAACTGGACCTCCAACTTGGTTTACTTAACCCAGTTCCAATTCAGCTCTCTCGATGTGTCCAACGAAAAAAACTTCTTGGTCACGTCGTTAGAAGCTGCGTTGGAATTCATTAAAAGCGACCAGTTCAATAAAATCAAATCTAGTCAACAAACAGTCAATTCAATTTTTGAAACGGTAGCAACGAACGATCTGTCACAGTTGCAAGAGCTTCTGAAGTACAAAAAGACAAAAAAGGGCGATGCCGACCTGTGCCATCCGCTGTGCGATTGCGACACTTGCACCAAATCGGCAGATTCTAGTCACGACATCGCGGCCTTCAACGAAAAGGGGCAGACCTTGCTGACGTTCGCGGCCCTTCTGGGGCGCACAGAAATCGTTGAGTTTCTGATGGGCATGGGTGCCGAGGTCGATTCGCTGGACTATTACGGGAGGACACCGTTGCATTATGCCACCCTCAAAGGCCACCAAGGCGTGCTGTTGATTTTGGTCAACTGCAAAGCGGACGTTAACGTGAAGGACCACGACGGCAACTCTCCTCTGCATTTGGCTTGCAACAACGGCCACGAAAACTGTGTCAAAGCCTTGTTCTACACCTCCAAAGCGGTGGACGTCGATTGCGTCAACAAGCACGGCGACACTCCGCTACATTTGGCAATCAAGTGGAACCACGCGGGGATCGTGAGAGTGTTGCTGGAAAACAACGCCGCCACCAGCATACCCAACAAGAAGGGCAAGCTGCCGATAGATTTTGCACAGAATTACTACACCGAGCGCCTTCTCCAGCAGTTCCACGATCACTCGGAGCCCACGCCCGACACCTGCCCCACCGGTCCCAGCGCCTCCACCAAAACGCTCTCTTGCAAAGAACACGGAATCAGACCGAAAGGCGTGGACCAGTTCAAGAAAATCGATTTGCTCCTCAAAGCCATTGAGAAAAACGACTTGCCCTTGACTTGCTTTTACCTCGGGTTTTCGAACGATTCGAGCGATTACAGTTTCGAATCGAAGTGTCATCCGTTGTGCAACTGCGAAAAGTGCGAAGATTGGGAGTCCGGTCCGGAGATGGTCGCGGACAAGATTAACGTCAACACTTGCAACATCGACGGATTCACTCCTCTGCACTTCGCCGCCAAATACGGGAGACTGGAGCTGTTGAGGATACTCCTCGACGGCCGGGCCCTCCCGAATTTGAAAACATACAAAACTCTGCAAACCCCACTGCATTTGGCCTGCACCTATCAGCGACTGCAAGTCGTGAAGGAGCTGGTCAAATGCGGCAATTGTGAGGTTGACGCGCAAGACTACAAAGGAAACACTCCTTTGTATTATGCGTGCGTCAAGAACGATGCCAAGATAGTGGAGGTTCTGTTGAACAACGGCGCCAATTGTGACGTCAGGAACTATCAAGGAAACTCCGTTATCAAGGAAGTGCAAGAGAAGAGCCTGTTCGGTATCTCCAACTTGCTCAAGGATCGGTTCGAGGACTTTGTTTTTTTGTAAAAGCCAATAAATTTTACACTCTTCGACTTTGTTTTATTCTGAAATAAGTAGCAAATAACACACTTAGTTTTGACCAACTAAAGTACCCTAAAGCTCAATCAGTACGAGTAAATGCAATATACAACAGCAAACACACTTTCTTGGGTAACAAGGCAATGTTTTTAATGAGCAAAGGATATAAAATTGTACGTTAAGGCATACTGACTTACCAGTAAAGGCTTGTAAAAAGTTTCAAAAGGTTGTCTAAATGTATTTATAAAAGGTAGGTATAAATTTATTGCGGCAAGGGAATACTTTTTTTGTTTATATAATAATTAATACTTTTGATCTTGCCCCATTTACAAATAAAAAAGCGTTTTGTTTAATCTTTCCAATCCTTCTTGATTTCGAAGGTCCACTCCCACTTGAGATGCTCGTTTTTGTCGTCGTCGGTGAACAACGAGTGGACCGTGTACGAGCCGCGTGCCAACAACCCCGTGGGAGCATCCTCCGGTGGCGTGGTGTACGACTGAATCTCCTGCTTGGGAGCGTAAGACCCCACCATGTGGGTCATTTTGTCCACTATAACAACCACCCTCTCTTAATACCTACACCCACTGAGACTACTTAAAACTATATTACCTGGTTCTAAGTCCCGCAAGCAATCAATACAGAATCGTCAATAGCAAACGCATTTTTCTTACTAAACTGCACTCACCTGGGATTCCCATTTTATTTGTTTTCTGTACGTATTTGAGGCCGTGAACGATCTCTCTCTGCACGATAAACTCGATTCGGATGCGGTAAGACACCCCTTCCTTGATCACAAATGTTTCTTTTTTGAGTTGGCTCAGGTCGCCGCTTAGGTCGAGCGAGATTTCAGGCCGGTCCGGGACCACTAGTACTAGTTTTTTGACAATAACTTTCTTGGGGTTATCGTGTTCTGAAACCGCGATCGCGTGTCACACTTGCCCCGGAAAGTGCCAAAGCGACTCACCGACTATGATGGGGCCGGTTTGCGCCTGTCCCAGGAGGGTTTCCTTGTACTTTCTCAGGCTCTCGTCGTCCTGGTCGGCCTGCAGGATCTCCTCGATCGTCTTTTCAGGGGGCGGCTTGTAACTTGATTCATTTTCGTTCTCGAAATCGTCGGGCGTTGTCACGTCCCCTTGCGACATTTTCGCTGGGACAAAAGAGCCGTGAATCACAAAAAATTTTTTAGGTTAAAATAGACGTGACAATATTTCGCGAGCGTCACCGGCGCGTGAAGTGCATAGGAATTGATCTGTGACTATTTGCACAGCACTTCGTTATCGGCAAATTATTTAAACAAATTTACCGGAAATTTCCCGATTGCCAAATGCAAACTGTCAAAGCGAAACAAATGAACGCTTCACTTGTGCCGGAGAAACACCACTTACCTCTGGTTAATACGAGTTAATTTAAGCACCGGTTGTTAATATGTAATTATTTAAAGCTGGTTTAACAGTATTTGGTAGTATAAAAGTGGGTGTATGCCTCCCCGGTTTCGACAACACCTGCGCACTCTGGTCGAAGATGGCGAAGCGTCTTGGACATTTGCGCATCGCAGTGAGCGCTTCGTTTAAATTCGTTCGTGGTGTAAAGGAAGCCACTAAAGGATTTGCGTTTGCCAATTTTACATTTTATTGAATATATAAAATTGATAGCAACATTTCTTGGTTACTTATATAATTATTAATAAAGAGTAAACACAACTTAATTAACAGAAAGTATTTGCAGAAAATACAACATAAGCATAAATTTATTAAGTTTGGCCACATGGTGACCTCATAAACTCTTTATTTACAATGGAACTGTCAAGCTGAACTCTTTTAAAAGGCGTGTTGTAAATAAAACCGATGGGAGTTTGAAGGTATTTATTGGCTTGCGATATTGTATTTTCCCGTTCAGTCATTTTCCGAATCTCGTGCTTCAATCGGGTGGATTGTAGGCCGTGTGTAACGAATTGGTAAATTAAATACCTTCATCTCTTTCATAATGTAAATCAAGCACCAGGCTGTTGAACGAAAGGAGTACATCGATTCAAAAAAAAATAATAATAACTTTTTATATAACAGATGTACACCACACAATCTCGATCGCTAAAATAAAAAAATAATACACCCCCTAATTTAATAAATTAAAATTAGAAATGTACAAAACATGTCTAAAGGAAAATTATACCATTACACCAGACTAAATATAATTACAAAAAATCATGAAAAATAGTGGATTAATTAAAAGTTGATCATTTTCACAATTTCGCTACTTGCGTAGCACCATTCAAGTCTCATCTGTGGTAACCCACAATACAAAATGAACATTGTGTGGTGGTCACCTCGGAAAAATGTCCACCAGTCGATTGCGAGTTGGATAAAATATCAAGTTTACAATCTAATCTAGCGACGATTTTACTCGACTAACTTCAGTACCTTACCGATGGCAATTGTTTTATCTGGAAAAAGAAAGAAAAACAATCGTTAGTTGGATGAGGGGAACGGACAGTCAACCACTCACTTTCATCTCTGAGCGTGAACCGCCCCATTTGAGGGAACGATTTGAAGGGTTCGAGACAGATCACCCCCGCGCACTCTATTCTCATAATGGCTACCTGGTCTTGTTTGACGAACCTCGGCCGCGTTTTGCTCTTGTCGCCAGTCTTCTTGTCGACGAGACATATTAAGGCCTGAAGAATTAAAAAAAATTACGTTTATCACATTCCCATTTCAAACGATGCATTTATTCAGTTACACAAATACAGGTTCATATAAAGAAAACATACATTAAAAAACAAATATGTATAGAAAACCTGGTGTATTGGTCATCAGCAGTTGCACAACTTAAACCGATTTATCTAAATCTTTTTATCGAAAAAATAGAGGTAATAACAGCAATTGCGTGTTAAAAAATGTAGTCGTAAAACCGAGAAATTAGTTTCATAAATCTTAAATATAAAATCGAGTGATTATGGATGACCTTAACTTGGTTTTAAAAACTAATTCCAAGCCGTATCTCGTTTCAACATTCCTCTCTAAAAATCTAATCTAATCTCAATATCATCGATAAACTGAAACAAACATTAGCGGTTTTAAAATGAAGCCTTGTGGCACACATGACCTAATAAAGTTCTTTTCAAAGCAGCACAAATTACATCTGTCAAAGTTCGTTTGTATTTCCGACAGAGCTTTTACTTTTATGATGTAACTACATAGGTTAATCTGACCTTGCACAACGTCAATTAAAAAATTGCAGCCGAGTTGCAATTCGTCTTTTTTTTTTTGATGCTGCAACGACCAGAACGTGTCAAAAATGTTTTTCCAACTTCCCATCCAAGGTTTTCGTCGGAAAAGTAAAGCTATCAACGTACAATCGTTGTGCGGTTGCGGTATTATCTAAACGGAAATTAAGTGAACATGGTCCGCTCATAATTCTTTTCTTAAATGCAACAAGAACGTTCAGTTTTTGACGCAACCACAGATCTGTGATAAAAAATGATTATGTATTTACATTTCCAGTGAAAAAAAATCGTACATGTAATGGAATCATCTTTAGGAATTCTCACCGATCAATCAATCCATTAATTCAAATAATTATTTCAATCGTTCTCTGGGAATAATCAACGAGTTGACAAATCGCCAAGGTGGACCACTATGACCACGTCTGTTTCTACGCACTTGTCAAAAGTTGTTGGGAGTTGAATCGGGACGTCTGTTTGACACTGCACCTTCAGACTACCATTAATTGCAGTCGCTTCAAAAAGGTTTCAACGATAAAGCATGTTAACAATTATCAGTAACTGTCGTTGAACCTCGACTTAGTGTTGTGCAGCTAGACGCGCCAAAAAACCCCTTGAAAGAATGTCTTTTTTACAGATGAATCTAAACTCGAATTGTTTGGTTATTGGTGTCGAGTAACGCAAATTTGTACCTCGATTAGAGGATGAAAAATGAAAGAAATTTGCAACGGATGATGCAGGTTCCGTCACGGTTTGGCAGTGTGTTCGAGGTACCGCAGTAGGAGATCTGGTGAATATAAAAAAATACAATGGACAAACACTACTATCATAACATCTTGCAAAGTCACACATTCCCTCTGAGTCACGTCCGATTGGTAGAGATTTTATCCTACGACAGGATGACCGAAAACTATTTAAAATATAAATAAAAATCGAAAAAGACATGCGATGCCCTTCCGACAGCCCTGACTTTATAGGATAGAACATCTTGGAAATTCTTAAGAACGTCAGAATAAATCGACGCTTGAAATTCGTTATTATGACTGAGGAAAGGAGAGAAAAATTTGATTTTATTTTTGTTCTTAACTTTTTTTGTGAACACTCCATATTTTCTATTTATTTCTATTAAATATTTGTACGGCTTTGTAAAATAAAGTTATATTTAATGTTTGACTTTGGCTTTGACTTTTTGGTCTAACAGAAACTTTTGGTTCCACCTAGATCAACAGTCAACTTTTTTTTTGCAAAGTTGTGTAATGAAAGGCCCTAGCAGTGTAAGCAGCACGGTTAATCTGCCCCCGCACGAATTAAATGAATTTTAGTCAATTTAGTCCTCCCTTGTGTCGGGTTTCAATACAAAATTCGCATTTTGTATTGGCGATTTCAGCTACTGTTGGAGGCGCCACTGTTGCCAAGTCATACTCCCGCTCGATCCGGCTTATGTCTGTGCATTGTTCTTTAAAATACGTTGTTGGGATTACGTGAATTTTCGGTTTTTGTGATGGCCTTTTTTTTAAGGTTCCACAAAACTTTAGTTTATTGGAGGCTACAACAGAAAGCGGATGTGTCGTGGAAGGTGTTGTGTGCGAAGTTGTTAATTTTATGTGGTGTTGCTAAAGTGGTGGAAACAAGGTACGAAATTTTTGAATTATGTCTACAAACAAGTGCCTTGAGTGACCCAAACTGTTTTCCACGGACCATCATTTAATTAGAAGATTTTCCTATTAATAAAGCACTTCCCCATGTTTCCTTCTCTCTACCCGGTTTTTAGAACCGAAAACATTTTCGATGAAAACATATTTTGCTTTTACGCCAAAACGTGGAAATAAATAGAAACATGTTTCTGGTTCGTTTTTTCGACACGTGTTGCAGCCAAAAACACAACAATTTGTTTTATTGGTCTTGTTTTCAAAAATTTTAAATAATAAATTTCAATTAAACCGTTGTTTTGTTTTAAAAAACACAAATCATTTGAATAGCCACCGGCTTGAGTGTGTCTTAAAATTTTGCATACAATTCACACCAGATGTCTCACTGATAGCTGAAATCGCCAATACATACTAAAATAAATCTTATTTCCCAAAATTATGTGTTGAGCTTATTGAAATACATACATACTCAACATTCGGGCGACAGATTATTGTAAAGAATCCGCCATTACAAGCTCTTTCCGTGATTTTGGGACACCCGTAGTCAACTTAATTCGTGCGGAGACAAATTATTATTATTATTATTACGCAAAATTGTGTGCTGTGCTTACACTGCTATTTAAAAAACCACTTCCTGTTCACTACAATAACATTTAATTATTTCCCCAACACCAAATACACTTTTTTGTAAAAGGTGTCATCATCAAATAACGGGTATTTTTTTTTTAATTTGGTGTTGAACGATTGTGAACGTACCACCGGGATTACAACTCTACTTTTTGCGTGTTTTTAATATGCAATTTGAAAAATCAGTCTTTTCTAATTTAAGACGAGTGGTTGATCGGCTGTTTAAATCTAACCTCACTTTTTGCGTTGTTTGTTTTTAATCTGCAATTTGAAAAATCAGTGTTTTTCATTCAACGTCAAATTAAAAAAAAAACACCTTTATATGAATTACAATATGCATAATACATTTTCTTTTTTATCTGAGTCACTCTCCTAACTTTTATTTGTGAAATTTTTTTAATTATCGGAGGATGCCATTTTCCCGTAATCTCTGGTTTAAATGACGTTTGTCACAAAAATGCGTGTATTTTTGGTTGACACTTGCAAAGTAAGAAGATTAGTTTAACGCTGCAAGAGCCTTTCGACACTTACCGATAAATTGTGTCTATTTTTCTAACTGAATTTATGAAAACATTTAGAAATACACCATTTTGTTTGTTTTGTAACACTTTTTGTCTTTCTCCGAGTGCTGTCAAATCGGCGTGTCACCAACATAAAATAAAAGTACTAAAAACAAAAGAATTTGAATTTTGCAGTAATTCAACACTACAAAAATATAATCCCTTTCAGTTACTCAAGTTTAAAACAAACAGTTACATTAAAGTAATTCAATTTTTACTTTTTAATTTAGTTTTCATTGACAGCTTCACTGTCGAAAGATGCGTCACGTATTACAAAAAAGTGCGTTAGGTGTCCAGGAAATAATTGAGATTTATATTATGTTGCTCTACAGTTTTCTACCTAATATATTGTTATCATAACCTGATAACACCATCTTTAAGTGAATTTTACATTTCAATCCGTCTTCGCCCTATAAAAGTGAAGTTAATTACTTTGCGGGGCGTGACACAATACCCAGACTGTTGAAAAACGATGTAAAAACGTTGACAACTTTTTACCACGCTTTGATCAGACACCTCCCCGATCTCCTCGTCCGCTTACCTTAACGGTGACTTCTTCGGCGGCGCAATGAATGTGCATGACCGCGCTATACCCAGCGCAAATGATCGACTTGTGCTCCAGGATGACGAGTTGGGCGTCAAATACTCTGCCGGTATGGATCGGATTGACGGCGTCGCAGAGTACGAAACCTGGACTGACGTCCTCCTCTTCGACGCCTTTCACCTTAACTTTGACGTTCTCGCCGGGTACGATACGACCGACTTCGTCATCATCAGAGAGCAACATGTCTACGGTGACCGGTGTCTGCAATTGCGACACTTTAACCCTCGCACAAAATCCACAAATC
The DNA here is from genome assembly GCF_963966145.1 of Tenebrio molitor. NCBI lineage: Eukaryota > Metazoa > Arthropoda > Insecta > Coleoptera > Tenebrionidae > Tenebrio > Tenebrio molitor. The sequence goes on along the minus strand of NC_091054.1, from coordinate 4,688,444 downwards.
TCCCTCTTAACTCACCCTGTTCGGCATTATGACGAGACTCTGACCTTTTCGACACTCGCCCGATTCTACTTTACCCATCAGGACCGTGCCCATGTCTTTGTATTTGTCTACTATTGGCATTATGAAGGGTCCGTCGATCTTCCTGTTTAGCGATGGCAGATCGTCGATGAAAGGAATGAAGGCGGGCCCCCTGCAAAAATGTCACCTTCGTCAATTTATCGTCCGGTTTTATTTTGTGTGCGACGGTGACGCATCGTGTTTCGCCCGATTTCGACGAAGTTTTTGTTTGAAAGATATTTTGCCGACTGGTGAAACTAAAACGTGACTGGCAAAATCGTCATAATTCTCACGATAACTTTTATCAATAACGCTGCATTCCAATGTTTCCGAAAGTGGGTTAAAGAAAGTTTTAAAAAAAAGTGGCACTGCCGCGAAATTTACATATCTACAATTATATCTAATAACATAATCCCCACCGCTAACCTAGTACTAAATACATAATGCACATTTCTTTTAAATTCACGGAAACTCCAAGTATTTAAAAACTAACTTCTCGACATATCTAGAGCACCGATATCGAATTCTTACTCGAAGAATGCAGGACATTCGCGGTTTCTTTAATACCTCGAAAATTAATAAAGCTACAGTTATTACTGTTATTAAAGAAGGGAAGTCCACTAACAGTAACTCTTTCTAATAAAACATAATTGTATTATTAAGATAAATGAAATGAATATGTGACACATGAGTTCTTTTGTAACTGTCTCATAAAATTTAGAACTTTCCGCGAATTTTTGAATTAATTAGAGATTACGTGGTTTGTCAAATTAAGTATCCTAACAAGTATAATTTAATAAATACGAACAAATTTAATTGATTTATCCCATAGTAGCATCAATTATGATTAATTAAAAATGTAATCCTCGTTAATTTACAAAAATGGAAGTCCTTGACAATTAATTCTTTAATGGAAAAAATCTCACAAATAAAACATTTACTATCAGCTTTTTTTGGCTTTTTAATTTAAAAAAAAAAAACACTTTCTAATGTACTCACTCCATTGAAAAAGGTTTTCTTTACAATTCGAGATTAAGAGAAAACAACTGACAAGGGTGACACGTTTTGAACATTTTTTGACCCACATTGTGTCCAAGTTTCGAATTAAAATTTAAGACCTCATCGACGGGACACCTGTACGTCAATAATTTATTTTTAGCAGGCATCAAGAGCGACTGTAACCCGATGAGCTAGGGTTAACGTTCGATAATCTACTTGTACAAATTTTTCATCACGTTTCATTCTATTCGTTTGACAAACACCTAATAATAAAACTATTGTGAAGTGTACCACTTTTGTGCCAATTAGTAACAGAAGCTCTCGACAATTACCTCTTCTTTCTCCTCCCATGACATGTGTCAATTCTGAAAATAACTGTGGCGATCTTTACTTGCTACTAGTGCGATTCACGTTGAAAATAAATCTGGCAACAGCTGGTGTTGAAATCATTTTGAGAGGATCTTCGTGTGAATTTCTTGTGATAAATAATGAAGTAATGAACAGGTTTCCGATTGAAATTAGTCTTGTAGCAACACAATGCACACGCGTATCGCAACAGGACACAAAATAATTTTTCCCTTGAGTCACACTCACCTGTACCACGGACAGACGCCCTCCTCGACCTGGTCCTTCAAGCCCTGTCCGGTCTGTCCCGAACACGGCAAAAAGAACAAATCTTTATTATAATTGAATCCAAGTTTTTTAAGGTAGGGCAGAATTTTATCCCTGCATTCGTTGTATCTAGCTTCATCCCAATTAACCGTGGGATCGTCCATTTTATTGACAAGTACAACCAAATATTTCACACCGGCAGTCTTGGCTAACATCGCGTGCTCCCTAGTTTGGCCGCCCCTGTCAAATCCTGTTTCGAATTCACCTTTCCTAGCCGAAATCACGAGAACTGCCAGATCCGCCTGGGCAGCCCCGCCGATCATGTTCGGCACGAAGCTCTTGTGCCCCGGCGCGTCCAAAATGGTGAAGTGTTTCTTGTCTGTCTCGAAAAAGGCCCTGCCGACCTCGACGGTCTTTCCCTTGTCCCTTTCTGAAACAGTCGCTCAATTATCACCGAAATAGGGGTCCCGCTGGTCGGTCACCTTCTTGATTGGTGTCCAGGGCCCAGGACAAGTACCAAGATTCTCGACTCTTCTCCCGCGCCTCTCTTTCGTACTTCTCGAGGGTCCTCTTGTCGACCATGCCGGTCAGAGCCATGATCTGTCCGCCGATGGTGGATTTTCCGGCGTCCACGTGTCCGATGAAGACCACGTTGACGTGTTCTTTCTTGTCTTTGAGCACTTCTTCCTTGACGGGTTTCTTCTTGGGGACCTTGATGGGAGCTTCTTCGGACGAGGGTTCGTCGTCGTCGCCTTCCGGGGTGATCAGAGGATCGTTATCTTCGACCACCACGTCTTCCCAAGTGCCCCCGTCGCCAGGCGATGCATCTCCGTCTGCCGGCGGGATAGGAGGAGGTTCCTTCACTTCCACCCTTTCCGTTGACTCAGCGTTCGTGCCTTCCATGTGGAGTTGAAAAGAAATGTGTTAATGACAAAATAAAAGTTGCACACAAAGAGGTGGGGGTCGAGGTAAATACCGCCCCAAACTGGAACGAACCGGATCCGAACGTATTTTGTTGCAAAATGTGTTAACACGTGTTGATTTAGCGGTGATTTTATGACGATATTCGATTAGTGAATGCACGACGATGAGGCGCTTTGGCTCGCCGATGTTTCCTCCGCGAGTGTCATGGCGGGGCCGGTCGTTGCCCAAATCCGATCCTGTGCCCCCACACGACAAAATTCACGATTCGGTTTTTCACTCGGAAAGACTTGGGAACCGGAGGGGCGTATTGCAGGTTTGGGGTGGCCCTAACCTAAACGTCAAAGTCTGTCAAGCTGGCTTACCGTTTAGTATTGGACTATGTTGTGGCGAGGCATCGGAGCCTTGGGACTGCGTCGGTGAGGTCTCGTCGACGTTAACTGCAGACTTAGCAAAAGAAAATGAAGGCACAAATTCAACAGCATTCACGTTCAACGTGGAAAATTTAGCTGTCACATCTGCATTGTGACTTGGAGAATTATTTGTCGACGTAGAGTCAGCTTGAGATTCCCAACTGTCCGGGGCTGTGTTATTCGACATTTTGTGCACTAATTTCGTTTAAATTATCCAATGAATTACTTAAAAATTAATAAAACTCGATAGCTTTCAGCTGCTCTAAATATCCGCGTGCGTTCACTCACTGCCACCGGAAACTAATGGCCGACTGTCATCATTAAACCAATCTGGAAACTCACGAACGTCCACAAACAGGCAACCCCCTCAACTGCAACAACAACAAAACACGAAAATCACTTTCGTCGAAATTAATTTTGTCGAATTTGAAGACACTCGCCCCCGCTCGAGTCTTTAATGAACACAAAATTTTCAAAATCGCACCGGAAACACCGACGCGCGCAATTTAAATTTGACATTTAAAAAATGCGCTCCGTTCTTTGCTCTTTATCTCAAAAATACCACAACACCCGATAAAGCGGTGGCGTACGTGGATGGACGTTTACGTTTATAAATGGAAATATCATCTATTATTAGAACGATTTGTCATCAATGTCGACAACACGCACAGATTATAAAATTAACACGCACCAAATTCTTTTTATCAATTTATTGTAAAAACTTAACAAAGCTTAATTGTTCTGGAGCGCTTGTTTTTCGCGTTCGATCTTCATCTGTCTTTTTGCAGCTTTCTGCTCCAATTCTTCGTAGTACTCCACAAACATGAGCTTCAGGGCGGGATACAGAAGGGGAAGCAGCGGCAACTCGTCAAGTCTCACCTAAACCCGACGAAATAATCAATAAGTCGTGTTTACTTAGACTAGTACTTACTAGCATATTGTCAAATGCAATTCCTACGTTATCTGAAAAATTCTCGTTGAATCTTGGCAATTTCGCGTATCTTTGACTGAAATGTGTCAAGAGGGTATATTTGGCGTTCATCCTGCGACCGACTTCTATCGCCTGCGAAGTAGTTGAATGCATTTTGACGACGGCTTCAGCTGCAAGCTCATCTTCCATTGTGGCTTCGTGTATCAGCAAACTGCTGTTCATTCCTAATTCTACAAGATTTTCTGAAGGCATAGTATCGCCGGAATATGTAATTTTGGATCCATCTTGTTGCGTCAGACAAACCCCGAACGCGTTGGGGCAATGTCGGACGTAACAAGTGCTGACGTCTTGCATTCCCAACTCCTCAAATATTTTCGTTTCTAGACTTTCATCCAGCTCGTGTTTGTTCAACAACTGTAATTTATTCCCATTTAATACAAACACAACAAAAATTTTAATTAGAAACGCAATTAAAGTGAGGTTATGTTATGTTGGCTACCCTGTCTGATAATTACCAGTTCTCCATTTGGTACAAGAACAAATTCTTCCTCTATATTTTCAAAGCATTTATCATAGAAATCAAGCCACCACATGATTTGCGCCGGGGCGAACAAATACAGAGGTTCACATTCTTGGTTCAATTTTTGAAGAGCTTTCCGCCGTCCTTGCAGCAACCCTATCAGCCCCAAGTGGTGATCAGCGTGCAAGTGCGATATATAAATCGCTTTAGTTTTAGATAAAATCTGATACGCTTTGTCGTGTCCATAAAATCGAATTACTTGACCAAACGTTCCTTCACCACAGTCCAGAATTATCACTCGATTTTCACTACAATTTGACAAGTTACACCTCGGTCCTCACGCTCGCTCTTACCTACTTACTCGACTTCCAGAAGCATCCCGCTTGTGTTTCGCGTTTTGTTAGGAATTGACGATCCCGTACCTAAGAATAACAATTTGGGGAAATCCCTAATAGTCATGTGTCTCCGTTTTTGAGCGAATTGTTGAGTAACCTCGTGCAAAACTTGCGGAAAGTTTTCTGTCGTCATTGTTTCCTCAATAAATTGCGAAGGCACCAATTTCAGTTCTAGTGACCTATCACAGGCCTTTTTGGGTCTTAAATGGTAATTAAAAAGCGTATTCGTGTAAATCTTTGGATCGGAAGGCGAAGTAGGTCTCGACTTTACCGACAGATTTTCAATTGGCAGAGATGGACTCCCAGGTTTAATTTTTTTGGGTTGTGGAGGTTCAGAAGATTCTACATTAATTATTTCAGTCCCTTTATCGCCCAACAGTGGAAAAAAATCATTGGATAGCAGATTTAACTTGTATTGTATGCGATGAACAGCCGCGCTACCCATGCAGGTGTTACTGTCATTGAGAACTAAATGGTGAGTACTTGGAGTGAATCTTTCTATCCATTGTTTGTACCTGAATATATAAAATATTACAAAAAAAGCAAAATGCAATAAACACCACAAATTTAAATACTTTGGATGATCCATGATTTTCTGAGGCGTGAAATGAACAACGGTATGCGCGACGTCTTCATCTCTTGTAGCTGTTGATTGATGCTTACTGAAAATTTCGTTCTCCACCAATGAATCCAGATACTCCTCAGATGGACACTCAAGAACTGCAACAAAAAAATATTCTTAATAAGTTAACTCAACTCTAGATCTCTTTATTTGTACCTATGAAGACAGGACCTGGATCATCTGGATCACAAACATCTGAGGCCTTTACAAGATTTCCATTGGCAAGAGTCACATCTTCCCCCGCTTTTAATTTCCCCAACAGAGGTCCTGGGGGAACTCCAAATTTGACACACTTCTCCAAACAAAGAGCGCCTGGGCGTGGTTGCAGTTGACAAATGTAGGCCATACTGACACCTTTAGCTTTAGTCTGTTGCAACAACAATTTGGAACTTTCTGAAATTATTTGAGGGCTTTTCCGCCTGCCACTGTCTAAAATAATACCAATCTAAAAATTTTATTTGCTACCAAATGACGGTTTTTTACGTTCATGAGCATAATAATCAATGTCATCTTCTTGTTCTTGCACCCCATTGGAATTTTCTCCCTTTAGGTCAACAGTGGAGTTGTCATAGCTTCTTGTGATAGGCACATATTTTACTTTCATCACATTATCTTCAAAATTTGTGTCTTCATTACACTGTACTACACGAATTTCTAAATCTTTGATAACAATAAATCTATGAGTAGCTATAAAAATTTCTTGCTAAAAGTTCCAGATTAAAAATTGGTTGATTTGTTTGAAAACAACATACCAGTCCTTCAGGTCCATGAAGTGTAATTTCAGGTACTCCTACATCTTGGATTGTAAGCGCTGCTCCTGGTAACCCCCCCAGATTGGCCCAAGTTGGTTGAGTTATAAAAATATGTTCCAACTTTGCTAGTTTCATTTTGTGCTCATGTGCCAAGCGTTGGGTACCTTCACCACAATTAAACAAGTACCTTCAAAGAAATAAATCTTTTTTAAAGAGAAAGCTCACAAAAACACAGTACCTTGATTGATCAGAGAAGACATAAAGCGACCTGGGAGCTCCTTCAGCTCCAGTTCCAAGGACCTGCAAGGCGACTTTACCGGGGCTGTACTTGCTGAATTTTTCTTTGATTTTCCGTCGCTGCTTTTGAGCGTCTGGAATGTGTTTTTTTTCTTTGGGCATGGTCTTCAGTACATTGATTAGGTTAGAATTTAAAAATTTAGCGAAGTGGCGGACTTGAGAGAACGAAGCACGACCAGACATGGGATTTTGATGAACACTTAATGAAATTAATGATGAAAGTGGTGAAATATTTTACAATTTCAAGTTCGAAATGAGGCTGACACTTGACATTTAGAACGGTGTGAAGTTGGTGTCATTGTTATCTGGATAATTTATTGATTCTCAGAACACAAAAGTCCTTTCTCTACAGGGCTAATAGGAAGTTCTGTCTTTGAAAGTCGCAACGAAATGCGCCCCACGTAATAAATGTACAGAATTAATGTGAATTCATGGGAATAAATGATCATATGCGGCTAACTTCACGCTCATAACCTCACTTTTGCACGTTGCAGCGTGTTGGTCGTAGTAGGTTACGGTGGTTGTTCCAGCTTTTAAAAACAAGTGCGTAACAATGGTGAAAATTAAGAAACAGTCCAACGTTGAACCCAAAAAAAAGTTAGTGAAAGTGAAGAAACGACCCATTTCTAAGCCTCAGAAAAAGAATAAAATCAAAGTGAAAAAGTCGAAAAAGAATGACGATTTTAGCTCGATGTCAGTGGACAATTTTTTGGACCAAGATTTTGAAGGCAGCGTCTCTGAAGAATCTGAACAAATAGACGAGGAGGAAGTGTCTCAGCTGCATTCTGACATTGAAGAAAATGTGGCTGGAGATAACATTGAAGACAATGAGTCTGAAGATGAAATTGAGAATCACAAGAAGGCTCTCTCGAAACTGCAAGACACAGACCCTGAATTCTACAATTTTTTGCAAGAGAATGATAAGAAACTGCTTGACTTCGATGTGTCAGATGATGATGTTGATGATGATGAAGAAGACCCCCAACACAAGCCTTCAGAAGAATTGGAGGTAGCTAGTGATGAAAGTGATTTTGAAGATGATCAAGTCAAGGACAAAGGAATAGTCACTTTGAAGATGCTGAAAAATTGGGACACAGCCATACAGAAGGACCTAACTAACAAAACTATCTTAAGTTTGACTCGAGCCTTTCATGCAGCTCTTGTAAGAGTGAGTTCAGAAAATGAGCAAGAGCCATGTCAGTACAAAGTTGAAGGGTCAGCTGTATTCAATGGGGTAATCCAGCTCTGTGTCATACACCTAGGACCTGCATTGAGACGCTTCCTGAGGCTCAAAGAAGGCTCAAAACAACCCCCACATAAGTGCAAAAGATTCATCAAAATCAAACGCACCCTGAAAGACTATTTCATGGATTTGTCAAAGGTAAATTGGGCCCCAAGTTTTTATTTTAAAAAATGCAACAATTGATTTCAGTTATTGAGTGGAGTCACTTCTGCTAACATTCAAACTGTTTTGCTAAAACACCTCCACTACATGTCCCCTTTCATTGTCTCCTATCCTAACATAACCAAATCAATTTTGAGGCGCTTGATCTCAATTTGGGGCACGGCCGAAGAAGGCGTCCGCGTTCTAGCTTTTCTGTGCATTTTACGCATCACAAACGGCCAAAAAGCAAAATTTTTGGAGATAGTCCTCAAAGCTATGTACATGACGTACGTAAAAAATTCAAAATTCGTCAGCGTTGGCTCTTTGGCGGCTATAAACTTCATGCGACGCTCTCTCGTGGAAATGTTCGCGTTGGACGCGTCAGTCGCGTATCAACACGTCTTCTTGTACATCAGGCAACTGGCGATACACCTACGTAACGCCATCACCGTCAACAAAAAGGAAAACATCCAAGCGGTGTACAATTGGCAATTCGTAAACTCTTTAAAACTGTGGGGCAGCTTCTTGAGCGCCGCGGAGCATAAGCTCCAACTGCACCAGTTAGTCTACCCCTTCGTTCAGGTCTGTCTGGGGGCGCTGAAACTCGTCCCCACAACTCAGTACTACCCTTTGCGCTTTCACGTCGTCCAGATTTTGATGGACTTGTCACGCGACACCGGCGTTTTTATCCCAATCTTACCGTTCCTCCTTGAAGTGCTCACCACTTACGACTTCAACAAAAAACACCAGAAGGTTTCGATGAAACCCATGCATTTCACGTGCTTGTTAAGAGCGTCGAAATCGCAAATGACGGAGAACGGTTTCAAGGACGCTCTCATCGAGAACATTTACGGATTGCTCCTCGAGTATTTAGCGGCACAATCTTCCTCCATCAGCTTTCCAGACTTGAGTCTTGTGTGTGTGGTCCAGGTATTGTTTTGTTTTACGCGTGTACACAGTTATGACAGTTGTTTTAATCCAGATCAAACAGTTTCTCAAGAAGTGCGCAAATGCGAATTACAACAGGAAGATGAAGCAGCTTTTGGAAAAGATCGAACAGAATGCTCAGTTTATCGAAAATGAGAGGAGCAAACTCACGCTGAACATCGTCGATGCCAAGCAGATCGCGGGGTGGGAGTCGCAGATCAAGACTAAAGGGACTTCGCTGGGGACGTTCTTCGAGAATTGGAATAAGCTTCATACGGTCAAGAAGAATAAGCAACTCACTAATAACGAGGAGTTGGCGGATTATAAGTTGCCCACGATTAAGAAAAAGGTGGCGAAAGTTAGGGAAGAAGGACCGGTGGAATTGTTCCCGAGTGACAGCGAGGACTCGGATGGGGGGTCTCAAAAGGAGAAGACACGCAAAAGGGGGAAGAGAGGGGGCAAGGGTAAGAAGATCAAGGACGAGAGCGGACCCGTGGAAGACGACGGCGAACAAGACATCGTCGAAGATTGGAAAGCCAGCGACTGGTCGTAAATTAAATAGAATTTATTTTTATAAAAAAAATACAATAATTATAAAACTTATTATTAGTAATAAGTACGTTTACATTGTACACTGTTATTATAAGTTTTAACAATACATTTACACAAACTAAGTCTTTTTTGGCACTCTGCTTGTTTGCCCGACCAGAATATATTAATATAAATAGTAACCTAACATACATATATACATAATGCATTCACACTCGTCCTAAACCAAAAATTTCGGTTGTTTTCTTTATGTACACGGAATAATTATATGGCCGATTCAAAATTCTCACATTCTAGTATAAATATGATTGACAAGTCAGTAACACAGACACACGGATAAGGCACATTGAGCTTCACGAATTCGAGTCCTCGCGCTAAAGTGACTCAAAACCTGATATGTCACTTCCCTGCAACAAACAAATGAAATCTGGGCTAGTTATGGTGATTGTCGCTTTACCCGGTCCGGTTTGTACAAGTGGGTGTGGGGGAGCAAGAACGTGGAACCCAAATCTCGTTCAGCCATCGTGTTCGCCTCCTGAGAACAAATCAGCGTGAAACGAAAGAAATCGCTCGCAGTAATAATTGTCTTACGTCATTCTGGTGCTGCGATGACGGTTTGGAATCGTAGTCGCCCCTGAACGACTTCATAGGGGGCGGAATCGTGGTTTCGTCGTACGACCTGGCCTCGGACACGGTGCTGCAATTCAATAAATTACTACAACAAAACTGAAACCTTCACGAGCGCGTACTTGATCCTCGGTGCTATGTCCAACCAGTTCGCCATGGGGTCGATGTCGTTATCCCTAAAAATGACGCATTGAGGGGCGGAACCTTGTCGGTGCTTTGCTCACCTCAAAGTGTTGAACTGCGACCTCGTCCCGGTGCTCGACAATAAATCGGCGCTTATTTTCTGGATGAGGGTCGCGTTTTCGCTGCGGTCGGCCTCGGTGCCACACGTGGTGCCCAAAGTGCCCATGTTGTTGCCCAAAACAGTCGCCGACACTTCGAACCCGGCTGAGACCAACGCCCCCGAGGTCTTCCTCGAGATGGCCTTGTCGTCGAGGTACGAGTCACTTTGGGCGTTGCTGTATTTTCGTTTGTTGTCCGACTAAAAGAAAACTTGACTAACAGTACCACTCAGTACTCGCGACTCACTTTACTCGGTGTTGGCCCCGCGTCTAAGTAGCTTAACAGCTTGGCCTCGTTACCGATCGCCGGTACTGACGGTTTTCTTGCGTCGAAAGTTGTGTAATTGCTGAGTGGAGACGTGGGCGGTGCTGGGTGGTACTTGGCCCGCGGAATCATCACAGTCAGAGACCTGTCCTTCTGGTCGACGAAGCTTGACTCTCCGTTTTCGACGTCGGTGTGTTGCCCGGATGTCTTCTTGAGGGCGCCTTTCAGTTTCTTCTTTTTGGGGACGTAGGGAGGGAGCGTGTTGGTTTCGGACCTGCTGTCTTCCGAGCTGGTGTCTTGAATCATGGCTCTGCGGTCCATTGTGCCTCTGTTGGCCACTCTTTGCGGGAGGAAGCTCATCCCGGTGGCGACTCGAGTCTTGCGAGGCTTCTTCCGGCAGCACGTCATGATGATGCAAATCAGCAGGAGGGCGAAGAGGATGGCGCCGAGGGTCACCAAAGCAATCAACAAAACTAGAATGGAAGTGTCTTGACTGGCGGCTGTATTGTCAACAACTCACCTTTCAGATTGACGTGGCAGCTCTCCCCGGTGTACCAATGGAAGCACTCGCACAAGATTTGGTCATTTTCTCTCGAGTAGCAAGTACCGTGGTAGTTGCACCGTTCGCATCCGATCAGCTCCGCCGAGCAGATTCTTCCAGGGTAAAGTATATTCTCTGAGAGGTCAGCGAAACCTTCTTTACAACTGCAAGTGTAGGTACCTTTCAAATTGAAGCATTGCGCGTTTTCTGAACAATCGTGGAACTTGGAATTGGTGCACTCGTCGAAATCTTGAGCTCTCATGTCTTCTAAACTCTCCCTAGAAGCAAAAATCTCGGTACCACCTAGACTGTAGTTATTGTTCCTCAAGTATTTCTTGAACACGTCTTCCAGACGCGTTTCGTCGGTGTTATCTGAAAGCTGCAAGTAAAACTTCGTCGTGACTCCAACTGGAGCTTTGCGGGGCTCGTAGGAGTGGACATGTACGCCGTGGTAGATGTCCCGCAGGTCCGACTGCATGACCATTCGATCGAGGGCTTCATGAGTGAGCGCTGTCAGCTTCGTGAAGCCGGTCGAATTGGGATTGGTCAGGTCTGGGGTGTATTTCAAATTGTCACGACCGAAACGTTCTAAATCCACCTTGAGATTGTAAGTGTAAGTTGCTGCAAGACGAATTGTTTGGTTGGTACTACTGTAGTGGTTGGTATAATCTAATTATTCATTTTGATTGTGACCACTCCCTAGTAACTTTTCAGTTGCTAGGTTATTGATAGAGAATTTTAGATAACACTAAATCCAGTCGCAGTTGGCAACTCTCGGAGGCGCCATTTTGACAGAAACGTCACGCTCACAGAAGACAGAACGGAGAACGACTTGCGCAAACGTTTTTCGACGTACACTGTGCGCATATCTATAAAATTGAGTTTTGGTACAAAATTTTAGAATTCAAAACGAAAATTCCACGTCGTCTTCTCAAAGTTGGGACCAAATGGTTAACATTGACTTGTTTCGAGACATTTATTGAAGCCAACGAGAAAACAAGAAGTTAACTCTATTTGTGCTTTTTTGTTGTACATTTTAGCTAGTAGGTAAGTGTTGTAGTTTGATACCTTCTGCCTTTTCGTCCCCTGTAAATAATTTTTTTGAACTTTCTGTCTGATTAGTTTTTATCTGAAATTATTTAATCAACGCTAATTGAAAGTTCTGAACACCTTTAGTAGGTAATCCCCAGGCATTTTTCGCGTTTGTCTTACTGCCAAATGACCATTTCCTTTGTTAATAACGCTGTACCTAGATATAACCCCATTTTTCAACAGACGTGATCACAGAATCAGACAGATGTTTTTAGTTTCTCCTACTTCAAATATTGATTTCCGTTATTAATATTGATAAATACATTAAAATCATTGCTTTACTACCATGGTCAAGTTTTGACAATTCTGACATTTTCACATCATGTTCACACTGGTTCACACCACACAAATATTTAGTGTAAAACGTATGCAGCACACAGCTAAACAGCGCCTACTATGTTTTTCGTTGTGGTCACAATCAAAGTGAATAGATGTTACTTACGAATACACGGTCGGTCTGGGAACATGCGGGCAAAACCTGGTCTGCAGACGCATCTCATCACGCCTTCGACTTTCTGGCACAGCTCGTTCCTGGAAGCTTTGCATTCTGGTTCGCACCTGTCCGTTTGGACCCTCGGTACTTCCAAACTAGGCGGACTAGCGATGAAGATGCCTCCCAGTAGAACATTATTGGCTTCGTTGTTGTTCAACATTTCGTCCCTGTCTTGAGTTTCGTAACTGTTATTCGGTACTTTGATAACGCTTCCTTTGTTTTTGTCAGTCATCACGACGAAAATCGACTCGTTTTGGTCATTTTCCTCCTCTTCGACGATAGGTGGGTCGGTTTCGTTGATGATGAACTCTTCCAAATCGTCATCGTCGCCTTCGACAATAATAGTGGGTTCGGCCACGGAACTTGTGCTGGGAGTTGGTCGTAACTTGATCGAGGGATAGGTACTACTGTAAACTTCCGGAGGGTAGAGAGAACTTCCGGTACTGACTGTGGTGGTTACAGTTTCCACAATACTCGTGGGTTTGACTAACGTGTGGAACTCAGTCACTGTATCCACAAGAGTAGACTTCTCTGTCTTGGTGACCAAGAGAGTCGATGTGTAAGGTGGTCCTCCTAACGTTTTCACCACAGTGGTCTTCGTTATAGTAACAGTAGAAGTCTTGGTATGTGTTATGTACCGCGTCGGTATTACAGTTTTGCTTGGTTTTGAAGTAGCCAACTTGGTGGAAGTAGTACTATCGTCGACAACTCGTACTTCATTACCTGCATGATGCACAGCAGTCGCTACAACCTCACTTCTACTACTACTTTCAACATACGGCTTCCTGCTGCTACTTTCAACATAAGCTTTCCTACTGCTACTACTTTCAACGTAAGATTTCCTACTACTACTACTAGCAGTACCAGATGTTGTTGTTGTTGTTGTGGTACTCGTGGTTGGTGTTGTCCTACTAGTGGTTTTTATTTGCGTTGACACTGGTACATCTAGTGTTGTAGTACTTTCAGTCAACGTCTCCTTCAGCTCCACTTCCGAAGACGAAATTTCAACTGGTACCACCGGTACTGGACTCGGATTACCAATTATAACATCCAGAGACGGTGTGTTAGTGGTAACAGTCGGTGATGGTGTAATAACACTCTGTTGTTCTAGTACCGGTCGTACTGTAGTCCTGTTTCTGCTGAAAATGTCATAAGGAGGTCGAGGTCTCCTCGTGGTTATCCTTACAGTGGTGGGTCTTCGCGTGTGGGGTCGTTTCGTATGCTTCGTGTGTCTAACAGTACTTTCCGTCGTGGTTCGAACTTCTTGAGAGAATGGTACTTTCTGGGTGGTAATTTCCGGAGCTGTTATCGGTTTGTGGGTCGATACCAACGGCGGAGGACTCATTCCCACCACTTCGTCGTCGAAATTGCTCGGAGGCGGCGGTACTATATCCTCCGCGGGTTTAGGAACGTACGGTACCGACGTACTAGCTTGGGTCTCCAAATCAGAATGATTCTGCTCCAAACTGGGCACTCTGTGAATGTTACCACCAGGTGAAATGACTTCTATCTTTGGAGGTCGCATGTTGACGTCAGGAACAGGAGGAGGAGGTTTCATTATTTCCATCTCGCTCTCCTCCGCCATCGGAATTTCTCCAGTATTGAACTCTGGTGTGACAATCTCTTTGGCAGTAGTTGTCGACACTGTTGTCACTTTCTCCCTCTTCAGCAAATCACTGATCGACATTGGTTTCGGAGTTTTGAACGGTTTCTCAGTCTGTGATCCAAACGGATTGATGATTTCTGGGCTCAAAGTTGGACGGTCGATCGGCAAAGACGTGACTTTTGGTCTAGTGGCGATCACGTCACGAACAAATGGTTTTGGAGTGGTTGTTGCGATGAAAACTGGAATTGGTTGTCTAGTTTTCACACCAAATGCGTGATTGTAGTGACTTGCATTGTGATAAGTCGGGCGTTTGGTGACAACTTCGGGTTTGCGTGTGGTGATTGGTCGAAGCGTGGTACTTGTAGGTTTCCTCCTAACAGTACTAGGTCTATGGAAGACTTTATTGCTCTCAGTGCTGGGTTTAATATCAAGACTGAGAGGCCGCGTGGTGATGCTTCCTATGTACGTGATGAACCCAGAATCCGGCTTGGTGGTCACGTAATTAAACTGATCTTGATCGAAATGATTGATTTGATTGGTTTGTTGGTTTTCTGGTCGCACCAATGGAACATTCCCGAAAGGTCTCGGGAAATTAACTGCGGGTTGCGGCCGCACACTTTGTTCGTCAAACTTGGGGTACTTGACAGTCGTGCTGTCACTTCTCCCTGGTACATTTCTAACCGGAGGCAGAGTCGTGGTTTTGATTTTCAAAATTTCGAAAGGTATCTGGCCGGGTCTCAGCGGTCTACTGTTGGACTCTTGGATCACTTCGCCGTCTTCGTTGGTCAAGTCGTCGTCGTCATCGTCGTCCAAATACGCTGCATCATTTGCTGCAGTCTTGTGCGGAGGCAAGTTTTGTTCGGTCTCTGGAATCAAGGGTATTGGGACGGGACTTTGAGGTCTTGGTTTGGGTCTGTACTGAGACTGGGTCGTGTGGTGGTTCGATATTATTGGAGGTGGCGCCATAAACTCAGAAATTTCCAAGTTTGGTTTGGTTATTGGTCTTGCGAAGTTGCGTTTGGGCACCTGGACTTTGGTGAAAGGTTTGCCAACTGCTGGAGGTTTAAGGTTCACGATGTGGTTTGCTGGCTTAGCAGAAAGCTCGCTTGGAGGCCTCAAATCGATGATTTCCTCACTGGTTCCTACACCTTTTTGGTTTTTAAACGGTTGCGGGTTTCGAACTGAACTTGCACCCTCGATCACCACATTGTCGTTATTTTTGACAACTTCGAAAGAACCTGGTGGCGGATGTTGATTTGCACCACCATTTTCCACAAATTTGTTGTCATTGTTGTGCACAACGAAAGAAATTGCTGGTGGGGGATTTGCTGCTACAGCAACATTCTCCAAAAATTTGTTTTCGTTGCTCATCAACACATCGAAAGACGATTGTGGTGGGTTGCCAAACGCCCCAAAAAATGTATTGTCATCGTTTTTGGGATAGTCGTACTTGACCGACTGTGGTACCTCAACAGTACCAATACCCCCAACAAACTTATTTTCATTATTGTGAACGTTATTGTAAGAAACAGGTTCTTGGTTCCCAACTGCTCCTACCCCAAAACCACTTTCCTGATTTTTCTGATCATTAAACAAAACTGGTTCTCGGGTTCCACCAATACCCACCACAAACCTATTTTCATTATTGTAAGAAACAGGTTCTTGATTCCCAACTGCTCCTGCCCCGAAACCACTTTCCTGATTTTTCTGGCCACCAAACAAAACTGGTTCTCGGTTTCCACCAATACCCACCACAAACCTATTTTCGTGACTATTTTGACCCTCAAAAGAAACTGGTTCCGGATCTCCTACACTTCCTACCCCCGCCACAAATCTATTCTCATCAGCGTAGGAAACTTGCGAATCTCCACCTGTTCCATCAACATACTTATTGGGGTTTTTGAAAACTTCGTAAGAAATTGGCGGTGGTCTGAACTGACTCTCCCCATGGTTGATCACGTGTGCGTTGAAATCGTTGTCTTGGTGTACCATTCCAAATGAAATGGGTGGTACATTGATGTTGACCTCTTGGTTCTGATAGTTGATCAAATTTGGTCTCGATGGGTTGATGTTGAGTTGAATCTGGTGCTTATCGATGGGTTGAGGTGCCACTTTGATCACTCCAACCACTTGCTTTTGATTGGGGGAACCACTATCGTGGTAAACTGAAGCAAACTGGGGAACACCATTGTTGAAACCCTCGATCCCAGAAAATTCTGGTTCGGGGTATGGTGATGGGTCATCAAAGTACTGACCATTGTGGTGTGGTTCAGTCGAACCTCCATAAATCAAAGCTGTGGTTCTGTTGTGAGGAATATTCACGAAAGCGACTTGACTGGGTTGAATGTTGACCAAAAGGGGTTGACCAGTCGACCTTTCGACAATCTCCGGCAAAACTATAGACGGTTGAAGGTTGTAGTCTTTGATGGGGTTGTTCACCAAACCTTGTCCTTCCGCGTACACCGGAAAGGACTCTTTGGCAGCTTGTTCGTAATTCTTCTGGATCTCCTCTCTAACATTCGGAATCTTGATCTCGTGGTTGACCTCGTTAACCCCATAACTCACCCCATAGTTGTTCTGCGAGTGTGCGTAAACCTGTTCTGTCGGTCTATTCAAAGGAATGTGCTTGTGCTTGTCAACCCTCAGCGGTGGCGGCGGTCCAACGTAATCGTCTTTACTGGGGGCGTGAATCACAGGTTTGTCGACCGTCACAGGGATGTGTTTGTACTCGTGGTTCCTCTTCGGCCACTTGTTCTGAGGCACTGGGGGCGGCTTCATCCCGTAACCATCATCCTTGACTTGATTCAGCGGGATCGAAGGGATCCTGGGTCCGACCCGACCCGGTTTCCCAACGATGACGTCAGAATTCGCAGTTATGACGTCACCCGGAGATATGGGTATCCCTCCGTTCAACAACGGACTCTCGTGGGTGGGTTTCAAGTCTTTGTGCCCGTCCCAGTCGACAGTCTCTTGCAGATGAAAGGTCGCAATGTTCTGACTCTCGGCCACTTCGAACTCGTCCCCCAAACCCCCAACAGGGATGTAAATCGGAGAGCGATTTTGCTGGTTTGGGTCTTCACCAACGTTAGACTTGGGTGTCGTCACGACAACAATCGTATCGTTCCGTCTAGTAGATTTCAGATTGGTCTGGATCAAACCCGCCATTGCGTTCAGCACCGGAGTCAACGCCTGGAAACTGTTCATGTTGATCGAACCTAAACCTAGCAAATCCGGGACCTGGTTGGGTGGTTTGGCGATTTTCGTCGACGGTTTAGGTTCTGGGGCTCTGGTGGGTCGCGGTGGGGTTTGAGTTTTGGATTTGGTTTTGGTACCGCGTCTCACTTTGCTCGTGGAAGTTACCGTTTTGGTCTTCTTCAAGATTTTTGAACTGGTCAAGACTGGAGTCTCGGTCTTTGTCGAGGGCTCATCATCCAGGAAAATAATCGTCGAACCCACTATCACGCTCGGTGTAGATGCTTCTGCTTGGATCTTCTTGGTTTCGTCCCGTTCCGGCATTTTGGTCTTCTGAATCGGTAGTACTTTAGTAGGGGAGATCTCGTTGGCCACCACAGTAATTTCGAGTTTCTGTCCGTCGCTCAGAGTTGCCAACTTGGTGAAAGTGTCCGAACCATCTCTGATCTGACTTTTGATCACCGATAAGTACTTTTTATCCAGTAGATTTGGATTTACAGTTTCCGTTACCACATTCTCGATCACTTTAGAATGAGAACTGATCACCGTGGGACTCGCTGTATTACCTTCTTGCAAAAGAGTAGTAAAATACGTAAAAGTTGTATGATACGTTTTGGTAGCTAGGACATGGAAATTTTCACCGGACAAATCGATTTTGTGCTTCTTTTTGTCATCCTTGATGTTGGTACGCTTGGGGTGCAAGTACAGCTTTTCAGTCACCACGTCGCTAGAAGTTGACACATTTGTCTTGACAACCTTTTGGCCATTCTCCACCAGAGTATTGTAGTAAGTGTAAGTGACGAAATAAGTCTTGACAACGTCAGTAGTGGTGTAATTGGCTGAAACCGGACTTGGATCTTCCACGTCCAAAGCTATATACGACGTCATGACTGAAGTAGCTTTAGGTGGTACCGATTCGGTGATCACCACTTGCGTAACCACCTCGTTGGTACTAACAACCTGAGATTTGTCCCCCTCGTACAAAGTCTTCTTCAAAGACACAGTACTGTAATAAGTGTTGGTGTCTTTGAGAGGTACCATTTTTTCCGACGGTTGCAACAAAGACAAATAGTCATCTGGAGCTGTAACCGTATTGGTTACGGTGTGCTTGGAGGTTACCACTAGAGGTTGCTCCCCGTCTAGTATCGTGTTGAGATAAGTGTAAGTTGTGTGGAAAACTCCAACCGAGAGATTCGGGTACTGAAAAACGTAGTCAGGTACTGCCTCAAGAACCCTGTGATAGTTACCTGTGTCAAAGTAATTCCCATCGCTGGTGTTGGTAGGATTTTCCCCGTGTTTCTCTCTTCCGTGGCAATATTTGAAACGACTTGTTCATGACTAGAGACCGTGGTGGTACCACTTTCTAGATAAGTGGTGAGATAAGTGAACGTCGTGAGACAAGTCTTAGTTACAAATTGATTGGGATACAGCGACGCCAAACTGTTAATCTGGAACCGTTTCGATTACTGTCAGGTCAGTTTGTTGGCAACAACTCACGTTGGAAGCGTCTTGCGGCAGCATCATCATCATGTGGTCACTCAAAGTACTGGGTTTCAGCGTGATCGGTTTGTAGATAGTACTGGGTAGAACTCTCTTGATGTCCGGTTCCCCGGGAAGAGTACTTTTATCCCCCGCTACAATCACCTCGACGCCATTCGACATGACCCGAGTGGCCAGGTTATATCGGGCCTCCTCAAAAGCCCTCCCTTGCACCCCTGGATAATTTGCGGGGTTAGTTACTACGCTACGTCTAGAGTGCGTTTCGATTTTTACAATTTTTACAAAAAGGTATTTACATTTCGGACAGAGAAATTGAAAATGGGGAGCTAGATGTAAAATATAATACAAAAGTTACAACTCACCTTCGTCGGAGTTTTTTAGTTGAGAGGATGCCGGAAATGGAGTCATTGGTATTGGGTTGAGAGTAGAAGTAGCGTCGAAGTCCAGTAATGTTAACGTTGTGAATTTCGTCAGTGGTTCCGTCAAAATACTAGTCTTGGTCTGTGGTCTAACTTCTGTAGTAGAAGTTACAATGTGTTCGTCACCATTTACTCGAGTTACTATGAAAGTGTAAGTTCGCAGTCGGCTCTGTACGACGGTTCGAGTCACGAGTTCGATAGAAGACAGAATTGTGGTTTTTAAGAGGAGGACTGGAGCGTCGAGACTTTCAGACAACTCAGGGAAGAAGGGTTCATAGTCGGGGACGTGCCGCGGACCGTTTTCTTCTATGATATTCTCTTCGCTGGTCTCTTCAACTTCCGTAGAATCTTCAACATCTTGACTCTCCGAAGAAATACTCTGTGGCAATTCTTCACTAGTTGTTGTAGCTTCCACCGAAATTTCTCCCCTACTGGACGCGATCTTGTTCTCTTCCACTACATTATCAGTTCGCAGAAGCAGTCTCTTCTTGGTCACCACAACTCGTCTCCTCTGCGGCAGCCTTCGTTTCTTCTTGACCACGATTCTCCTCCTCGCTCTTCTCGTCGTCACTTCGACGTCATTCTCGCGGTTGCGTGCTTGCACTCTTACTAACTTCTTGACAACTCTTCTTCTTGGTTTAGGAACTTCGTTTTCGTTTAAATCTCTCTTAAATCTAATTTCATTGCCAATTAATTTCGAAACGTGATGATAATTTTGGTTTGTGTTAAAGTAGGCGCCCCTGGGTAATAGTGACGTTTCGACCTTTGGCATGAGAGGGGCTTTCTCATCAAGGTCTGTTACGCTAAAAAATTACCGGAAGATTTGTTAGCGTCTCCCGATGCTTTAACGTACTTGATTTTGTATTTCTTTGATGACAGACTTGTCGATTTGGTCGGCTGAGTATTGAATAACTCTGCGGTTTGTGTGGTGATATGTCGGCTGACGTCACCGATGATGCTTTCCAGACTTTCTGTGGCCACAGTTTCCGTCGTATCAATTTCTTTGGTAGCCGGAGTCACGTAACTATCATAATAATCCAAAGTGCTAATCAGCAAGTCATCGTAGCCCTTCGACGGCTTAACATCAGGACTGACTTCTCTTCTTCGCCTGTCGTTGTCTCCAATCGTCACAGTTGACAAAACTGTACTAAACTCTCCTGGAATCCTCCCCGAAACGTACAAAGTTATCACACTTGTCTCTTTAGGCGGTTCTGTAGGAGCAGGCGTCGGTTTCTTGTTCTTCTTCCTTGAACTCTTCCGGCGTGAAGCCTGCGTCACTTCGTCGGTGATAGCTTGATCCACATCATCTGATTTATCCTCTTCTGACGCAAGACTCTGTTTTGCTGGTGCTTGGTACAAAGCTTGAGCTTGCGGACGGTTGTTGTTGTTGTTAAGATTGAACACTCCAGCCGGTGACTGTTGTTGTTGTTGCTGCAACAGCGAAGACGGCTGTGCTAACTGTTGTTGCAGCAATGGTAACAAAAGAGCAGTGTTCAGTTGCGAACCACCACCAGGGAACCCAAGAGTTGGTGTTACAACCACAGTCTCAGTCAAAAACTCAGTTGCGGTGACAACTGACACACTACTGTCTATAATGGTGGTCATGATTTCTTTCCCTCTGAACGTCAACGGTATCACTGTAGAGGTAACACTCGTGACAGTAGTAACATACGTCGTGGCTCTCGTTTTAAACTCGGTTGTAGGTGTCGCTGGGATTCCAGGATTTGCCACAGGATAGAGAGGATTTTGTCCTAGTAGAAGCTGCGACAGTAGAATATTTGCAAGTGGTGCTTGAGCCGCCAGTGCTGGTTGAATCGTGTTGACAACTTGTTCAACTCCATACGCTGTGCTTGGTATCACGTGGGAGAACGAAGTTTTCCTTCCTCTTATGTAAGTTGGAGTGAAGATAACACTAGTGGTGGGAGTTTCGTTCAGAACAAACTGAGTGATCTGAGTGGCGCCATTGTCAGCCACTGACGTCGCTTCGCTCAAGAGCACCGTAACATCTTTCCCAAAAGCATTCAAAGATGTTGAGTATTGCTTAGGAGCCAAAACTTCAGTACTATACTTGGCCGTAATCACGTTTTTGTATTCGGTAATTTTACCATTGACCACAGGAATAGTAACTTCTGTTGGGATCTGATGGGTGATAGTGATGGTTCCGTCAAACGCCGGAATGACGAAATTATCGTCGATTTGCTCCTGAGACGCCCTTTGTCTACTCGTGGTTCTCCTCCTCGCCGAGGTAGTTCTCGTCGGTTTCCTCGACTCTGGTGCCGACGTTGTTCTCAATCTCGGCGATTTAGGTCGCGACGATATTGTAGTTCTGGGTCTGGATACAGATCCAGATGGTCGCCTGAAGCTCGACCTTGAAGTGGTATCTTTTTCCCTCAAGGTGAATTGAGACCTTCCCTGACTGGACGCTTTGGTCGGAGATATCCTTTTACGAGTCGCGGGCGGCGCTGCTGTTGTACCGTGCGTCGCCTTGTTCCTCGATCTCGGAGAAAATCTTGAAGGTTTAGCTCTGGTGGGTTTAGGTGCTTCAACTTCTGGTTCTTCTTTGGGTGGAGCTGCTGTTGTTCTACCTCCAGGTCTTCTAAACCTCGAGTAATTCACTTCTCTTCTTGAACGTCGCCTGAACCCGACGAAAGGTTTGATTTGGATGTTGGACGAGCGTCCTCGGCGCGTCTCGTGCGTCGGAGCAGGTTCCGTCTGAGTGTTGGTCTGAGAACTTTCGTAATCAGTGTCTTCATCTTCGTTTTCTCCTTCCTCTTCTAAATCCTCCTCATCTTCGTCTTCATTTGGTGACGGTGTGGTTGTAGTTGTGAAGAGATTTCTTCTAGGGAACAGAGCGTTGTTTCTAGGTCTGCTGATAGGATTGGGTCTGTTGAACGTTTTGGGTTTTGGAGTAGTAGACGTGGTTGTTTTGCCTTTGCTTTTGGGTTTTGGTCTTGGCGTGGATCTACCCAATGGTGGTCGTCTGAATTTCAACAGAGGATTTTGGCTACGTCTGGAGCTACCTTCCGTGGTCGTCGACAACGGCAAAGTAGTTTCGACGCCGTCATCAATAGTACCAGTACTATCAGTCACCACTGTGGTCAAATCATTTTCGTCGTTATCGACACTCGATGGTGTTGCAGTCGCTCCAAAACGACTCAACGACTGAGTGGGTCTTATTCTGAACCTCGAGTTTCCAGCATACAACGAACTAGCTCTTTGGGAACTAGCTCCACCACCAGACGATCTAAATCCTCCACGTCTAGAACTCGCCCCAAATCCTGTCGCCGTCGGTTGTATCCTCGCCGAGCTTCTTCTCCCACCACCAAATGCAGAACTACCAACACCGGCACTTGACGCTTTAGGTCTTGAGAATCTCCGAGAACCCGACGCTGTAGGTACTACATTGTTAACACTAGACGACGACCGTCTGTTTCCAAAACGTGCAGGTTTAGACGCGGGAACCGCTGTGACAGTCGGTGTTACGTCACTTCTAGTGACCGTCGTGGCCCCTTGACCCGCCCCTTTTCGTTTGGGGGCGAAAGTTGGTCGAGGTCTTGAGGCGAAAGGTCTAATAACTGGAGTAAACGTGCGTTTGCGAGTCTGGAAAGTCAATCGCGACTTGACTCTACTGCTACCGTCGTCTTTGTCGTCTTCGTCATCTTCCTCGTTCTCTTCAGTCGAAGTTTCTTCATCAATTTTACTCGAGTCGCTCAGCGAACCCTCGATGACCACAGGAGACGGCGATATGGGCACTGTCGTTGATGCAATTGCTTGGTCTGGGGCTTGCGTAGCACTTGGTGCTATTTCACTGACGGAACTAGGACTGATTGAGCTTGCTTTTCCCAACAAGAAACTGGAAGTGCTTTCGATAATTTGGGCGTAACGACCGTCTATCACAGTTCCTAAAACTTTGGACTGGTACAACGTAGTGGTTTCGTTCTGGATTATCGATCCTTCAATCAATCGGACCAGACCGGTTCTGTGACTGATCGGTACGTCAGTAGCTAGAGCTGCTTTTCGTTCCTCGTTCACTTCGAGAGAACTAGTACTTTCAATTACTTGAGCGTACAGGTTGTCAATATAAGTACCTACAGCTTGCGTGGTGTAGAATAAAGTACTGATACCCTCAGCATCAACAATTTTTCCTTTATTAATGCTCACCACACCAGTTGGTTTAACATTTTGCTCAACCGAAGACGGAGCGATTGTCGGTGTGATAACTGACGAAGTACTTTCGAGTACCTTGGCATACAATCCATCAATGTAGGTGCCAAAAACATCAGTCGACAAAATAGTAGTAGTACCAGAATTGTCAATAGTGTTGACAATCGTCGATAAGAGTCCAGTTGGTTTGACAGAGCTGTTGGTAACTTCCTTAGTCTTAACATCGTCCAGCACGTTCTGATTAGCAGTACCAATCGCGCGTCCTATTTGATTGGAGTCAACATCAGCGGTACTATTGACGACTCGGGACGATGTTTCCAATCGACTATTTATTACCGTGCTGTCATCAATATAAGAAGTGGTGTAGTAGGTGTAAGTTGTGAAGTACGTCGTCAAATCGTCATCACCGACAGTCGAAGGTTGAATAGCTTCAGTTGAAGTAGGTTGCACATCTTCAGTAGAGGTGATACTAATCGTTGGCAAAATACTAGTCAGTGAAGGTGTCGGTGTTACAACATTCGAAACAGTTTCCTCCCGACTGGTGGTTTTTGTGGTACCGTCTTTGTACAAAGTTGTCCAGTACGTGAAAGTAGTGAAATACGTAATGGGGAGACTCAAATCTTCAACACTCAAAGTATGAGTAGGTGTCAAAGTTTCTGTGACCACATTGGTGACAGTTTCTAGCCTACTCACTACATTACTAGACGTGGTACCGTGGTACATCGTGGTGAAGTACGTAAATGTGGTGTAGCTGGTTTGAAGCAACAGAGTCGGAGATGGAATAATTTCAGATTCGTTGTTAGACTCCGACACTATTTGGTCATCCAAAGCGTTGCGTTTGTCGACGTTGTCGATGATTCTTCGATCACCTTCAGAAGTACTACTCCTAACATCAGTCACCATTGTGGAGATAGTTTCGTAATCGTTCAGATTCAGAAGATTATTTTCCACAGGAGCATCCTCCGTTGTAGTACCTCTCTGTAAAGTGACATACGCTTGTTCTTTATTGACACTCGTGGCCAAAATATTGTTATCGAGTTTGTCTTTAACGGACGCATATATGTCCACTTTGCTTTGGTCATCTGCCGCCGCTGTCTTCTGCCTGCTGATAGTACTGTTGTACTTATTGAGCGGCGTCACATTCAAACTCAGCGTCTTCTTCTTCACTTCCGTTTCTTCGTCTTCGGTGTCTGGAGCTTCTACTTGATTCTTATCTTCAAACAGCGACGGTACTCTCGTTGGTACCACATCTTCCAAAGCAACAGTCGCTTGGATGCTTGGAGTGACATAATTGGTATAAACCTCAGTGCGACTAGAAATTTCTGTCTCTCCATCGACAAAGATCGTGGTGAAGTACGTGTAAGTGGTGTAATACGTCTTCACTCCGTTTTGTTGGAGTTTGGCGTCGTTCAGAATAGGCGTCGCTTTAGTTTCTTCTTCAGGGGATTCGTAAGCAAGCGTGGGGAGTAAATCTTGGGTGATCTTGGTCGGAGCTATTTCCGCGATATCGTCGAAAGAAACAGTTCTAGATTTGTAAGCAGACACCAGACTGTCTTCTCGCTCAAACAGGCCAGCTACTGCTGAGTCAGAAGCTTCGCTTCCTGGGATCAAAGTTGAAGTAATCACATTGGTGGTCACCACGATTTTACTCGCAATCGAGGAAGTGGTGTCTTGGAAATACGTCGTCAAGTAAGTGTAAGTCGTGTAGAGAGTTTTGAAAATCAATTCGATCTCTTCTCCGCTTTCTGTGGTCATTTCTGTAGTTTCTGGTTCCGACTCCGTCACGTGTCTTCTTTCCGTGGTGATTTCTTGCGGTGTGGTCTCCAGCGCCGGAGTTGTAGTCACAGCTTCGGTCAACGTCGTCAACTGCTCAGTGTGACTCTCACGTTCTTGATTCTCCGTTGTCGTCGGATGCTCTTGTATCGTCGTTGGATGTTCTTGAATCGTCGTTGGATGTTCCTGTGTTGTCGTCGGGAGTTCTTGAGCTGTCGTCTTCTCTTGTTCTGTTGTGGTCGCGATAGTAGGTTCTACAATGACGCTGACAGGCGTTGCATCTATTGCACTACAAGGCAAAGTCTGGAAGCCGATTTCAGTCGAAACTACTTCATTTGACTTGACAGACGTTGTGGTAATCTGGTCATCTACCGGAATGAAGAAAGTTGTCAAATAAGTCAATGTCTTGTACGCTGTGGTCGGCACGATCTTATTTCCTTCCGTACAAACCACATCTACTTCAACTCCCAGCTCTGGCGCTTTCTCCGTATCAATTTCATTTGAAACAAGCTCGGGAGTTGTTTCCTGAATGGGAATAGTACTGATAACATGTTCGCTTGTTGTCTCGACCGCATTCGTCGTAGTTTGTTCCTTCTGTGTCGTCGTGATTTCCTTCGGCGTGGTCGTTATTTCCTTCGGCGTGGTCGTGACCTCTTTCGGAGTCGTAGTTGTCTCCTTCTGCGTAGTTGTCTCCCTTTGAGTCGTCGTGGTTAGTCTTTCTGTAGTTTCTGGTATCTGTTCCGTCGTAATAATCTGTTGCTCCGTTGTAGTCTTCTCTTCTGGTACCACTTTTGTTGTAACAGGTTCGTCGATCACCCCAGTGCTTTCAATTGGTAAATCCTCTTCGAAGAATATTGTAGTGGCACCACTGGAAATTTCAGTCGCTGGTGCTTTCTCAACGGTACTACTTTCTTCCAGGAATATTGTCGATGGAGTATTGAGAGGTTGCGTGGCTAACTTTGCTTGGGCTTGCAAAGACGCAAAAATCTTCTTAATATCTTCGTCTGAAGGCGTCGACAACATCGGGGTTTGACTCTCCGACGGCTCGATCAAATCCGGACTGAAAATAATCGTCGACGATCCACTACTAGTACTCAAAATCTCAGTACTGTCTTCGCTTTGTTGCTCATGTGCCAGTACTGCCGACTTGGCCTCCATATCTTCACGCACTTCGCTCACTTCTCCTTTAGGTCTTCGTTGACGATCAGTCTTGTCGATGACCATGGTGGGCATCGTACTTTTCAAGTCCAACTTGTGGCCCTCGACAGTTTGCGTCTCCATTGGAGGTTCGTGGGAGAAGAAAGTCTTGATTGTGCTTCCGAGCGTTGGAGCTTTGATGGTATGTGAGGGGCGTATGGTCGGTTGGACGGAGATTTTTGTAACTTGTCCGAAATTCCTCGGGGGTTCGGTAGTGTGGGGCGAAAACACAATGACAGTGTCGCCAACTGTTGTGGTGAAATCGGCGAAACCGCTGTAGGTGATGGTTTCAAAGTCTTTTGGTTGTGGTTTGATCAAACCAGCGCGGAAGAGGAGTTTTGCTTTACGCTCCGCCACAGTCGTGGGTCTTGTTCTTTCGGTGTTTGCGTCAAACTCAGGGAAATCCCCTAGATAAGACAAACCACTTGGCGAGAACTCATTCCGAACGGTAAAAGTCGGGAGATTGTCCCACTCTCGTACTTTGGACGGAGTGAAACTCGCCGGTTTGGCATCTTCCTTGTGGTTTATCAGATTGTCAGTGGTCAAGTCGCGCATCTGGGGGTTGATTTTGAAGACTTTTACATTGTTCTGCGGAAGAATTTCTTTCCTTACGCTATCTTCGAACGGTACTCTCGGATTGTTCGAAGGTTCTTCGTCCAAGATCTCTTCTTCGGAGATGTGTTGTCTCTTGATCTCGGCAAAGCTCTGGGGACTAACAGTGGGGAAAACTAACATGGGTTCGACTTGATTTGGTCTGATGAAGTCAGTGTTTCGGATGAAGTTTTTGGTGTTCACTAGGTTATGGTCTAGGTTCCATTTTTTACCAACGTCGAGGGATTTAGATGGGGAGTCACCGTCGTACAGTACTCTAGAACTCTTAGTGAGTAAATGGGCGTACAGTCGTCCATTGTCAAGGGTAGTACCGAGTACTTGAGTAGCATACTCAGTAGTAACACCTTCTTGTATGAAAGTACGAGCTGTGGAAGTGATTAGACCTAAATCCGGTTTTACGCTCAGGAATCGGCCGAAAGAAGATCGTCCATGACTGTCCACCAGCAAGACTGTGGTGACATCTACAGCCGAGTAAGGAAGAAAGTCAGTTTTTCTTATTTTACAAATCAGAAACAACTACTACTAGATGGGACGAAAAGGTCGACCAAAGAGCTATTTACATCGCAACATGCAATCTCTGTTAGAGAGAGTACTACCAATCAAATTGTTAGTAATCAAGAGGATGCTTCGCTCATCCTTGACATTTGCACCCGAAACTGGTGCTTTCGTCTGAACTAGCGCTTGATGGTTTCCGATTTTGCGGAGAAAGTTTCTGATGCTTTCAGAAAATTCAAATCAATTGTGTTGATGACAGAACCTTTAAACTATCCAAGACGTTACATAAACTACACCTCTTGACATTCTCGCCGGTTTTTGTGGTCATCTTCGCGGAGAAAAACAAAATAACTGAGGAATCTTGTCATGATTTTTTCTCAGATGTATACTTAAGTCGCGATGACATAACCAACGAAACTGATAGAATTGCGGTTGCTATTTTTTGTCAATTGATTAAATTATACCGTGTCATGGAGAAACCATCTTTGTCAAAGCTTGTTGCGCAACAAAACCGAATACAAATCACCTGCATTGTCGACTTTTTCTAACAAAAGCCCATTCGTTGCAATTACTTTATACAACCACGACCCACAATTTCGTTAGTAAACTATTATTACTACAACCTCTCGCTCTACTATTCTACGTCAATTTCACTCAATTGGTCGCACTATTTCAATGGAAGTGATCGAAAGGTGGTGAACGTACCATTGGAATCCTGTCTTCTTCGCCTTGGCGATATATTTATATCGTCTAAACCTGAAACGAGAAAAAAACTCGTTAACATTTATTGTGCATTAAGGGGACCATTAGCGGCCAAATCGAATTCATAAGGTGGTAAACAAATGCGCAAAACAAAAAATAATCTATTTTCGAGAATTAATTCCAAGTGGGTGCGCTAAGACGCATTCCAAGAGGCTCCGGTCAAAAATTTTGGCGTGGAATAAATACGAAGAAGAAACCATCGGTAGGGTCGGGGGTGTGATTTCTAAAAGGAGTACGAGCAGACCATAACATTTTGCGGTCTTTGTGCAAAAGTGATGGTAAATCTCGACTCGGAGTAATTTCTCGTGGAACCTTGAAGTCTGGTTGTCAGAAGGCAACACTTCTTGCATTGGTCACATTTGGAATATTTCTGTTGGCAGATGGTGTATGGAAAGTCTTGATTTGGAGTCGACACATTTAGTTGCGTTTTTTGACTGGCAACAGTAAAATAATTGCGGACCGTTATCTGCGTAGAAGAGTGCAGGTCTAGCATTTTCGTGAACCCCATTCCGCTCACGCCACCGCTGCTGGATGTCAATGCATTCAATCGGCAGATAATTACATAGCATGAAGCCGCCGCTAAAATCCTCATTAAATCATCCGAGCACGTCAACGTCGATCCCAATAACCTGTTCGTGCAAGATTTAAGCGTTGCCGATCGAAAGTGTGTCACAGTAGGCGCTGTCTTCGTCATCGGCTATGCGGAATTTGAGGCGCAGGTGTCCCCCGGGGTGCGCTCCGATCTTCACCCCCGAAACTTTCCGCCGACCTAGAAAACCGCCCAGCGCGATGACAAACGGTGATCGTGCCGAAGACTCCGCCCCGGGCATGAAAGTAAAGCGTACACACCCAACGCGCGTGAACCCAGAAACACGAATTCCAGAGAGAACGATTCGGCGCCCAACGCGGGGCACCGGCGAAGATGGGTGAAGAAGCTGGGAAGTCGAAATGTGGGTCAGGCGCGGAGAGTCGGTCACCCGAACGGGGCCCGAGGCGATGCAAGAGTGTTCGCGATGGCCTCTTTCGTCTTCACTTGCACGTCTCGTGCGTTAGCACCTGATGGACCATTTCGTGGTCGCCGGGTTCTGTTTTTCCAAACCCATGACGTAATTTTCCTCGTCACTTTCTTTCCACGTTGTCCACAGTCGTGTGGCTGAATTTTCCAATGATTGTTAACATGGAGTGGATAATTATTTAATCAACTTTCTAATAATCATGCTTTTGCCCAACGAGACCAACTGGGAAGTGCGACCGAACAATTCAACAGTTCCTCGTGTCAAGTCTAAACTAATTAGCAGAATCGGATTGTAATTGTGTTTCAAGTCCGTTCCCACAGACTTTCCACACTTGGGATTATCGAAAATGCTTGGAAACTCCATTTACAACGCATTACGGTTAACAACGACTGATATCTTCGGTGTCACGACCTTTGTTCTGTCTTTTTCATTATATAAACACCTGCCCGAGCGAAGTTGTTTTCAATCGCTCGAAGAAAGTTGAAAATTGAGACGCAGTGAGCTAAAAGTGTACCAGATTGGCCCCTTCTCCGCATCTCTTACGTTCCAATCTCGCCAGCGTTTACATGATTTTCAGATTAAATCTGAGTTGACGGAAGTCAAATGAAAAAGTACCCGACTGGGTACTGCACGTACCAGTTCTCTCTCAAATCTCACCAAATTTGAGATACTTGGATCAGGTCTGTCAGAAAAGCGAAAACGTGACAGTCGAGAAACTGAGGCGAAGAATCAAGTGTACTGAAGAATTTCAACTTTCAGTTATTTCCAGTGGAAGAAAATTCTTCACGAAATGTCAATTTCCAAACGTCAAAAGAAAGAGTGAATTGTCAATAAATGGTTCAGTTTAAATAACAAGGAAAAGAACATTGTCATTGAAGGGAAAGATAAAATGTAAATGGTAGTAGAAACGGGACACATGAAGGAGGTTAATTTTAATTTACTTGGATGTGATTAAAACGCTAAGTGGTGTCTTGTGTAAGATAATTATTGAGAGTTAACGTTTAGTTGAGACTGATGAAGAAATCTAGTTTATGGAAGAGGCTGTAGTGCCAATTTCCAGATGCACAGAAGTAGAAGTAGATAAGGGGAAGATGGTTTGCAAAATTTTTTGACAATCTAGTACTGTGAGATCGAAAAAAAATTACAGTAGGCTCTGACCAAAAATTTCAATTATCAGATGTCAGTTTTAAAAGTTAGGTTAGTGATTTCGAGAACGTGGAAATCTTGATTTTCATAAAAGTGTGAATTGTGTGACACCTATCGGTTGTAAAAGAATTTATTGTTTTCAACTGTCATAAATTCTCATTTTTCTCCTTTGTAAACTGCCTCTTAACTGCCCTAAAGCAAAATGAGCAGATAACGAACCGTTGCCCTTGACAACACATTCAACGTCACATTTCTGACAGATCTTGAAAAATTAGTCAAAAC
Organism: Tenebrio molitor; assembly: GCF_963966145.1. Taxonomy (NCBI): domain Eukaryota; kingdom Metazoa; phylum Arthropoda; class Insecta; order Coleoptera; family Tenebrionidae; genus Tenebrio; species Tenebrio molitor. Next base: position 4,657,602 of record NC_091054.1, on the reverse strand, counting down.
TATCAAAAGCAAATGCGAAACCATTTTAAAAAGATTTGGAAGCTTCAAGGGCGTCGTTTTAAACAATAAAATTTTGTATGCAACTCGTTTCTGGGTAAATTGGGCTTTTCTAATTGCCCTCGAGGCCTTAAAACCCTCGCTACGCTCGTGTTTTAATCTTGTCCCTCGGGCAATTAGAAAAGTCCAATTTACATAGAAACTCGTTGCATAAATAACTATTCCTCAGCTATATGTATAGTGCAATGAAACAATGAGATTTAAAACTCCCGCGCCTTTATTCAACGGTGGGCACGCCCCTTGTTTATAAATCGATCCAACGATAAATATTCAGAGAGGTTATGTTGTGGGGGCTTTTATTGTCAAGGGGTTTCATTTCATGCACAACAGACACACAATAGTGAAAAAAGTGCAAATCTTTTTTTTAAGGATAACTGAACTGTGTACCAAATGATAGGTTAGTTTCTTTGTTCAACCTCTTCAATATTTTCAGCTGTTCTTTTTGTATCCACTGCCTTTTTTGCGCAGAAAGTATCTGTTTTTACTCATTTGTAGACTTTCTGGGCACGGTGAGTGCCTTGAAAGTCCGGAAACTTTTGTTGAAATTCCTCAAAAACTCGAGGTGTCGAATAGGACCATTCGCCGTCCTCAAGTCTTTCTCCATTTCTGAAGTAACACTGCACAATGACAATGTTTTGCTCTAAAGTGAACAAATTGTAATTGCAAATTTTAGTAGTCAATAATTAATGATGACAATTATGATTGTAATGACATTTGAATTATATTGCCAACTGAAGCGTATTAATCACCGCCTTCTCGATTTTTTAAATTTTCGACCGCACGGTAGTTTTTGTGTCAAACTACAGAATCGATTAGACCGATATGGTAAAGAAAACAAGCATGAGAATGTGAAATTTGTATAAATTAAATCAATCTACAAATTGGAAATTGTCGTTGGTGATGTGAAAGAATAAATGAAGCCAGACGAGAAATAACAGCAAACTAGTAAACCATGAAGAAAATGTGCGGACGCTGACCTAGTGAATAATTGAAAAATACCCACAAAAAAGACTCAACGTGAAGCAGCAGGAGCAAGAAGAAGAATTGTAATGGAGCGCTGAAACCGTACGGATGGAGCAGTTTCCATTTTGTGGGCAACGGAAGGATAACAAACTCGAATTGTCAAGACGTAACCGGAAGCCCCGTTACCAAAACTGCAACGATACCAGCACGTCACAATCAGTGGTGCAAACCCATATATACAACGTGATCAAGAATGACTGAATCTGTTGGTAACAATGAAAATTTGAATGATTTTGGTACCACTGTAATCTAAACGCATTTCCGGTTGTCAGCTTTGACAGAGTTGACAGGCGAATCTGACGTTTACCATCAAAGTCCATTCAAAAATAAAAAAACCACCACCTGTTGCTTTAGGTTGGTAAAATTTAAAAAACCCTAGGTAGATATTTTTTCATGCTATGTTGGTAACTATAAATTATGACATTTATTTGATTGAAAATAAAATTCAATTGCTTTGAATTTCGTTCATATTGTTTTATTAGCAGCACGTTTCATTTTTATTTATTGATACTTTTATTTTTAACCTCAAAATTACAAGTCTCCCCAAATTTTACACTAGGCAGCGTTGCCGATAGTAATTATCGAGGAAAATGCGACGTTGGTGGTTTTTTAATTTTTGAATGGACTTTACCTAATAGCATAAACATACCTACCCGACATAACCTAATTTTTTTTTAATGTCGTGTCAGTGCCAATTACGAAACAGAAAAACACCAATATTTTTCAATTGTTTCATTGCCAACAGACGCAGTCATTGTTGATCACGCTGTATATACTTGCAAACCCAACGGCGCGGCGTCCATCTTGTGTGGACAGATCGCCCCCAGCGCCATTGGAAGATGTCGCGATGAATCTTGTCGAAATGGCGAAACGCAAACTGTGTCAATTGCGGCAAGTTTCCCTGCGAGGATGTCTGAATTTGTGGAAAATGCAAACCTTGCACAACGACTTACATAAAGCTCGAACGCACCTTTCGGCACAAAAGAACAAAACCCGGCGACCTTCTGTCTCCGTTCTTGCATTGTAATAAAGCGTACAACAAAACCGACAGCCTTGCTACAGTTATGAAGGAATGTAAATTAGCAATAGAGTATTGGGACTGTCGCGACAAAACCTGCTGGCCGACCAGATTGATGGAAATTACACGGGAATCTCGCACTCTTCAGACAAACCAGAAGAGCTAACAGTGCGGATACAGTTAAAGAAGTCTTTTAATGTTCATCTCCGTTAAACGCGGCCACTATTGCGAAACTAACGGCGGACGGGAATGTGGAACCACCCTGTCGGGACGACTCAATTAAACATGGCCTTGCGTCAAGGATTCGAAAGATTGGAAGTGGTACTCGTACTTCCGCGCGGGCAACAGAAGAAAGTACCTACTATGCGCTAAATGATAATTAAAATAGAGAAGAAATTAGAAAATGAAAACCAAACAGTATCGGGAGAAAGTGCGGTGAGACACTCCGGGGCAGCTTTCGTTCGCTGGAAAATCGCTTCGGAGGAGTTTGTTGCGCAACAAAAGGGCGTACGATGGATGCCGTGATAGGTCTAAGACACAACCAGAAGATCCGCCACCGTCACGACCGGCATAACCTTCGCAACAGGAAAAGTATTTTTGCGAGAAAAAATTGATAATATGCAAGGTCTCGCACCTTTTGCCTCGATCCGACTGGAATTGTCTAAGGTTGGGTGATAAGGACGTTTTACTTTCATTCATTGTGAGGTTCGCGTGTACCGAATTACACAGAGCATGGGTGCTTAAGAGGCGGAAAATCGGTGCGTGAGGAGTTGGCTAGTTTTCACGCACTCGGGAAATTCGCGTTCGCCACGAAAACAATCGATCATGTCTGCACGATTGAGAGGAAAGCCGCGCGTTTGTGTCAACAGTGCTTGCTAAGTAGGTAAAAGTGCTAAACTAGAGTCGAACGGTTAATTAAGATTGCTGAGATGTTTCGGCGAACATTGTTAGTGTGAATTTTAAATGTTTGGTTTCAAAGCTGTGACACGAAAACCGAACACGTTTCTGGTTAGCACACGCCATGACTGTGTCACAATTGTGTCAAGAGAATTTTCAAAATTTTGTGCATCTTGAGAGTGGCCAAAAAGTGTGTTTGATTTTTATTAAACGGTGTTTCAAAACCGGAACTGTCACACTTGCATATTTAAATATGCAAATTGTCTTTTTCTACACAATTTTTTTTACTTAACCGGAAATAATCTCAACTTCTGGTTTTTTTCATTCTTAGTTCTGACTTAGTTTTACGAGGCACTGTTATGTATGTGTGACACTTTTCTGCACCACTATTTACGATAGTTTAGAAAGGTGCGTAAAGGTTTCCCTCATTCGTAAAAAAAATGTTTAATGTACAAGTGTGTCAAATAAAATTTGATTTTCTGAAGAATTTACAAAGTAGGTAAAAAATAACTAGAGATGATACAAAGTGCAGTATCTTGCAAAGCAATCATGCTCAAAGAAGGTTATTAAGTCGGCTTGTTTACGGACACTCAACTGTTAAAAAACAAAAGTTTCAAATTCAAGGTCATTGTTTGTCTTTTTTAGATTTCCTTAATTAAAAATAGAATTAAGATTCTTCGAAGTTTTGGTCTCTCAAAACATTTAACACTGTCATTTGTTCATATTTTATAGAGCGTTGGAGCTGCAATAAAACACTTTTTACATCATTTTTTTCGTTGATTATTGTTGGTAAGAAACTTCTCTAAATTGTTTAAACAAGTTAGCTTTTTCAGCCTAATTATAACTGAAAAAATTGTTTGAAATAATGTCAAGAAAACAACTGAAAATATCGGGCGTTCAAATGAAATCCTGGTCTGGGAAGGCGTTAGAAACCGTCAATTGTTTTGGTTTTTTAAAGTGCAGATTGGCAGTTACAATTAGAACATATTGACAGTTAACCTAAAATTTATAGACAAAAAATCTTCCTGTTTCTTTTTTTGCAATGTTTTAGGTACGTTAAAAATAGAATAACTTGCCCTTCATATTCTCGAAGCAAATATCTAAGGGCACCCTTTGCTGAAAACGAACATGTTCAATTATTAAACGTAAACAAATGTCATTTGTCTCAAACGGCGGGAAATTCAAACTTTACACCGTTCCAAATGGTTTGCGTTTTTCAGTTATATTAATATTATTGCCTATTTCCAATCTCATTAAAGAATGATCTCATTTGAGGAAAATTGATTTGACAAACACAATTTAAATTCATGTTTGAGACAACACGAATACGTAAAACTATTTTACGAGGGTCATTCTAAAAGTTTCTGATCTGATAATAAAAGACTGTATTGTTCTTTTCCAAGTTATTTTTATTTTCCACCACAATCTCGCCAAATTTCAAATCTGGCCATAAATCAGTAACATCCTTCTCGAAACAGTCCAAACAGCCTTGACAAATTTGCATTCGAATGCATTTCTCATCTTTCATACCCAAATTCTTCGGTTATCACCTAAAATATTCTCAGCCTTGGCAATTCCCCAAATCTTTAATTGGCAATCCCCCAAAACATAATCGACTCGATTTCCGGTGTGGTAACACGATTTCGACAATCACTGCAGAATCATCTTCTAACCTTGTACACGCGCGTTCAAGCCTATTTTTTACAGTTATAAATTAATCTGCACTCTGACCCAACGCACCTTTCACCTCGTTACGAATTTCGTTGGCGTGAAAATTTTTAACGAAAAACTTTGCCAGGACGTTCAATTTTAATCGTTTTAACCGGCTGTTATTAATATGACAGATGCGGTGTCATCTATGTCCCAGTGTGCCGTTAAGTTTTCAAATGACCCTCGTAGCAAAATCCACTACAAGGAAAATGTCCAAAAAGTTGAAACTCGATACTGATATGAATTTTTAAATATGAGAAGAATTTTTTTAGTATGTATCTAATACACATTCTTGACTCCATTTCCACGTTTCGTCTCAACAGAACGGAACTCCACCACATTGTGCAGACGTCACTACCGACTGGAGTTGTCCTTCACAGATCGATTGGTACACCAGAACAGTTACAGTGGTTCGTACCGTTACATTTTTGGACAAAAAAAGAGAAAAGAAAATTGTTTCAGCCCTTCAAAAAGTTTTCAAAAAAAGAATTACGAAACAATTTCATTTAACAATTCAAAAATCTCCTTTGGAGTGCACTCAAAAGCTAGTTTTACACTGGAATGGAATTTATTCCTTTTCCCCTTCTAGTTTTCCTCTGTATATTGACCTTTTATTTATAGAAATTTATTTGTAGATTAAAAATCAGTTAGCTACGAACAAACGCAAGCAAATAATGTACCGCAACCTTGCAACTATAGATATTTATTTTGTTGAGAAAGTTGTTAATAACATTATACAGCAACGTGCAAATGGTACCATTGTATGCTACTGTACATTAATCATAATTGATAATGGTACGGTACAAGTTTTTACATAGCGTATTGTATCTGCGCTTCTTCACAAAGATATCATCTTGCTTGACCACACATACATAAAAAGTTATCAATTGCTACCATTTTTTTTTTTAACAGGTAGCTCTCATATTACCATACTTCAACTTCAACCGTCACATATTTTTTTAAACCGTTTACTTCAATACAGATCCGGATTTGCCAGTACCCACACGAAGAGAATGTATCTTGTATCGGGTGTTCATTTAAATTTATCCACAAAGTTGGCGTCGACGACTCGATCGTCAGTCTGCAGAGTAAAAACACAAACAACGCAAAAAGTGAGGTTAGGTTTAAACAGCTGATCCGTCCACAGTCCACGCCTACTTTGAGAATAAATAGAGGATAAATAAATGAACACCCGATATTAATGATGCAATATTTTTCCTACCAAGTGAAGACTGACAAGATCTCGTTCGTGTCGTTTCTCCTTACTAATGCTAGTTTATGCATTGAAAAAGTGATTTACAGTAGCACAACGCCTTAATGAGTTAGTCACAAATCATTAGTTCCTCGTTAGAGATAACAAACTAGTATTTTTCCGCGGCACCCAACCAGAAAACCCAGTACATCTTTACAAAAAACAACCAATATGCTTCACCGGTCTTGCTCTTGTTTCCTTCGAAAGACGCAACCTTTCTGAATCCCGACATTTCATCTCACCTTGAAAACTCGAGATGGAAGACGCCGTGATGTTACCAGCTAATGTCAATTAATTACGAGTCTTAAATGTCATAAAATATCAATAATAATTGCATAAGCCACGAAGAAAGTTGCTAAAATTAGCATTTCATGTGGAGTTGCGTCACGCCGCAGCGTCACAGCGTCTCACAGTTCTGTTTTCATCCCTCGACGGTGCCCTCTGCAGCGAAAATCGGGTCGCAACGTATATCCTTGACTTTTCGAAAAGGTCAAAGGTGACCGCGTGGCATTCGTTCCTAAAGTTGACTCATCCACCTCAACACGGATCAATCGACGCTGGCGGAATGGCAAATAGGTGAAAAATCTCCGGTAACTGTACAAAACAACAATGCAGCTTTCACTGACTGTTTGAAGAATTTTGCAATTCATCCTCGAGATTTACCGATAAATCGTGATCTGGTTGACATTGATTTTACGATATCGTTGCTATCTAGGGAAACGGTTTTCAAAGCGCACCAGCGAAAAAGAAATTGGGCCGCGGGGGACTGAAAAAATATTTGCCCGCCGGCGGCCAAACGATTTCTAAATACATAGCTCCAGCGCGGGTCCCGTCACTTTCGCGGGCACATCTTCATTCCGGCGCTTACGTCGATTTTCCGGTTGAAATCCGGCGTTTCGGTAATCGACGGATTGCGTGTCGGAGCATCGATATGCGTAGATTCGCTTTTAAAACTTTCTACTTAGCATCTCGGAGTTTCTAGACAAACCGCGTCTCTCCTGATCGATTGGAGTGTTGATCGCTTTTCCCCCGCAACAAGTTCAAGGTCTAGAAAATGAACGGGGCCAATCGTTACAAATATTCTCAACGCCGATTAAAATGTTGATGGGCTCGGACAGATCGGCGCGAGGGTTTGACCCAGATCGTCTCTTCGCCGCTAATTGAGGAAACTATTAGCCGCGAACAATTCGCCATTTTATCGCGTACAGGAAACAAAACGAACATGTGAGAAGCTTTTCGACCAAATGTGGGACAGTGTGTTGTAACCTTGAAATTATCCAATCCAGCCCCGATCTCCGTTACATATTAATTACGTAAACTACATTGTAGGACAGGTACTATTGTGAAGTTTTTATGCAAGCGAGAGGACGTGGAGGAACGGCTTCCATTGAAAAGTGCCAAATCTATCCACGCACACCTAGACGTCATCCTCTTTCGCTCGGAATTTCACCAAACATCTCGAGAATGTCTTGATTTTACGCTCGTGGGACTCAACAGTTGACACTTATTGTCCGACGAAATTTAGAACGCGTTTCCTAGATCATTTGTTGTTGCGAAATGTCAAACCGCCATTTTGACATAACCGCACAATCTGTCACAATGATTTATCATTTCGGGTGGCGAAGGTAAAACCCAAATCGATTGCGTTGCAGATTTTTAGCATTTTTATTGATTGCGTTGCAATTTGTACATTGCAGTTGCACTTAATATTGTTCTAATCACGTCAATTAGTACTTGTTTTGACGTGATCACCTTACTCTCGCCATAATTGATGTTTCCTTATTCCGTATATCTGTAAAAGCACATTTATGATAAATCTAGTCAGTAAAATTGATAGTTTCCTAATGATCAAATCATTCAACAGATTAATGAGAATGAAATTTATTGTCGCAACAATAAATTGACGTTCTTGCGATATTATACAGCATTCACGATTGTTTCAAATTCGGAGTGTCTATGAAAATCTGACATTTTAGTTGGCAATATTGTGATTTGGCATAATAAATCTATTTTATTGTTTTCAACTGTCATAAATTCTCATTTTTCTCCTGTGTAAACTGCCTCTTAACTGCCCTAAAACAAAATGAGCAGATAACGAACCGTTTCCCTAGATAACACGTTCAACGTCGCATTTCTGACAGGTCTTGAAAAGTTTGTCAAAACTGTCAAAATCAAATGCGAAACCATTTTTAAAAGATTTGGAAACTCCTTGGACGTCGTTTCAAACAATAAAATTTTGTATGCAACTCGTTTCTGGATAAATTGGGCTTTTCTAATTGCCCTCTAGGCCTTAAAACCCTCGCTACGCTCGTGTTTTAATCTTGTCCCTCGGGCAATTAGAAAATCCCAATTTACACAGAAACTCTTTTCATAAATAACTATTAGGTTATACTAAATCAATTACGGAATTGACAATAAGGCGAATATTTAACAACGAAACGTCATATGACAGAACCTGACGTCAACCTAACAAAAAAATATCTTGGCCTGTTGCGTGTTTAAAACAAACGTGAACGGTACTGTCGCGAGCAAAAAATTCTGGTCGTCAATGTCATTTCAAAATTTGGTTAGATTGTCACAAATTAAAACATTTTCCCTGCCTGATTATGCCCATGTCAACAAAATGTCAAAAAAATGACAATTAATGTCACACAATATGATGATAGGTTATGATATTTATGACCGTTTTACAATGTAGCATTTTCCATTCTGTCAAAGCATGATTTTAACGACCAGTTTTTTTTTGCTCACGATACTTTAACTGTGCAGCTTTCAAATCAATAAAAATACTTAAAACTGGTACCGATCTAACTCCCGACTTACTAATAAAGACCGAAACACAAACAAGATCTTGATAAGAACATTTCCCACTTTATCTTGTGCATCTAATTATTGTGATTCCTTTTGAAAAATATTTACAACTTCATTGCTTTAACTTGTTCTTGTAGTTCCCGTTATGTTCTTGTTTTGCTGGTAATTAGTAAAAATTGTCTACTAATGTCAGCACTAAATAGTTTAATTAGATTACTTTTAATTAAGTGTAAGGTTCACTAATATCCTATGCAAATAAGAACTAGTTTTGTTAACTCTAATTAACCTTAAAATGTTAAATTACCCACTCGGAAAGGAAGTGAATTGATAGAACATAAGAAATAAATGAACACATAATAGGTATGTGCAATAACACAAAAAATCACTTCCTATAATAATTCTAATACATTGTAAATGTTTATTACGTGGTAGTTGGCTGTTATTTACGGTGGACGTATAGATTTGCCGCCTCTACTGAATTTATACATTTGACAGTTAACATCTGTCACTTTGCAATTTTCGTTATTTATCATTTTTCAAGGTGTTAATTAAGGTTTGTGGAGTTAGTTGTTACATTATCTTAAAGCCCCTTGTTTTTAGGCAACCAAGCAATCACATTAAACCCTGTACTGACTTTATTCACTTCAAATTTTACACATACAAGGATTTCTTGATGACCAATTCTTCTTAATGATTAGATATGTAATAAAAAATCTTCCTAGCCTTACAAAGTAGTTGCACCACATGTTCAACTGGAGCGGCACAAACAAACATTGTTGGACACTCTACTGGCAGTCTAGAAAAAATTAAGATTTTGTTGCAAAAAATTTTTGCGATTGCACTACCTAACCCAAAACGAGTTGTTTTCCATCAAACTTCATTCCGATAGAAACTGACGCAACAACTCCATTCCGACGACGATAAAAACACATTAAATTTCGATCGATGCTAATTACTTCGAATGCCTTCCACATGAGACGCATTTCATGACGTAATAATTTAATTTGCATCGCGGCCTAAAATCTAATTTTCAATTCCCACGGATTGTGCAGCGGTATCGGAGTGAAAACGACAAACATATTGTAAAAACCCCTTAAAAGACAGTGTCCATTTCGAATTATTTATTACAAGGTTGTGGACAAATATTTGTCGACAACATATTTGTAGTGAAAATGTGTAAACTTGGACTAGACCGCCGCTAAAGAAAATGAACGGGATCCTACGATAACAAGATTTGATCTACCGAAAAAGTGGGCTATCCGTTAACACTTGTGTTTTTATAAACGTGCAGATGGTCTAAGATCGACCCAAACGGGGGAAATACAACGTTAATAAACAATACCACGGATTAACATATTCTCAAAGTTTAGCATTATTGAAGATTTGTCATGAGAATTGATCTAATTTACTCAAATTAAGTAATCTGGCACAATAACGCTGGGAGTTGTGTTTTGAGGTAATACTTGCAAACCGTGCCGCGGGATTATTGCACGGGAAAATGGAACACAAGACTGCAGAAAGTAAAATTTTTATGGAAATTATATCAGCAAATGAATAAGAATGAATCTGATCAATTGTAAAATCATCATGTTTTAGGGTTTTTACTTTAGTAAACCTAGGTTGCATAATAATATCGGGTGTTCATTTAAATTTCTCCCCAAAGTTGGCGTTGAAGAGTCGTCAGTCTGCAAAAAACATAAACAACGCAAAAAGTGAGGTTAGATTTAAATATGATTTGTAATCCATGGTGCGTTCACAATCGACTCTTCAACGCCAACCTTGAGGATAAATTTAAATGAACACCCGATATCTATTGCTTGTACAGAATCCAGCAAACGATGAAACAAATGTTTGCTGTTTTGACAGTTATGATTTGATTGCAATAACTGTCACCTGTTTCCTACAAATTTTCCAAATATAACTGATGTTGCATTTAACGCTTCGTCTCATACTGCGCAACAAACAAGGCACAAAAGTATACAACATCCGCCTCACAGTCCTGATCTGGCATCGCGTGATTTGCCGTTGCACGTTTGCAAAATGTTGTTTCCCAAGTAGCTCAGAAATAACAAAAGGAATTTGTTTTAATGGCTGGTCCTACTATAAATGTGTAAATGTAGTGGAGTGGGTGTCGAAAAAAAAACAATTTTTTTTTTTGAAAAATCAAAATTTTTCTTTGTGAAGATTTATTGGATAATCTGACTTAAAGATCGTCTTAATTGTATCAAAATATCGAAATTTAAGGTTTTCAAATGCTTCTAAGAAAATTTGAGTACCTAATCCTGGTTTCTAATAAGAAACAACTTGCATTTTTTTGCCACATTATGCACTACTTGATGCTGATAATCAATTACTACCGCCACTAAATCATCAAATATTTTATTGTTGTTTTGTATGCAAATTGGAGCGTTGTTGCTACTTTACCCATTATTGGCACTCCATAACCTTGAAGGTTCTCCCAGTGAAATTACCTCTTTTAAATAGCAAATTTCGCCCACTGCCTCGAGATTATCCACCTCTATAATCCCATTGTGTCCTTGTACACACCTGATTGGTCCACTACCGAAACCCAACCAAAGAACAATCTCTCCTATTCACATTTACCCCACATAACGAAAAATTTCACAATTCCCAATGCGTCCGTCAAGCGACGTCACTCATGACCGAACAACTTCAGTCTCTCTTTCACGATAATTTCTTTTCATTTCATTATCAAAATCAAACTTTCCTCGATTTCTTTTCATCCCATTCTGATGCAACCGCGCGGACAATCTGCCGACACGAACTCCATTTGCCCAAAAAAACAATCAACTCCTGACCCCGAAACCTGCCGCAACATTTCTAACTTCTTTCATACATAACTATGATTTAATCTTCGTGTCGAGATACGTCGCTCGTGATTTTTGCGCTCATCTCTGACCCGAATCGCAAACTGGCTCCGCGGGACACCGTCACAAACCGTATTAGAAGAGAAAGAAGGAAAAGGAAGAGCCAGGCGTGAGGCAGGCGCACCCTACTGGGGAGAACTCTTCACCGACGCCTCAAAGTTGGCGTTGAAGACGCGATTGTCAACGCACCACGGATTACAGATCACGGATCAGTAGTTTAAATCTAACCTCACTTTTTGCGCTGTTTGTATTTTTACTCTGGAGAACAAATTCAACACTGGAAGAACTTGAGTTGTTATACTTTTTATTTACAACGTCAAACAAATTCACTTGTCTTGTCTGATTATGGCATTGCCAGGCTAGACAGCGTGTGACGTCACGAGAAAGGCCAAACGTCAAAATTTGTTTACATTTTTCAGAAAGTATCAAATACGGTGTTTTAATCATTCTTATGGAAGTATTGAAAATTGTGAGATAAGGAAAAGCTTGGTGGTAAGTGTATATAATAATTTCAGTTGATACCAGGGTATTTACTGTTCATCGAACGTCGCAAAGTCAAGACGTTGAAACCTGGGAAATATTTTTATACCCTATCAACATTTTCGTGATTACAAGTCGTTGTAAGGACAATTTAGTTGAAAAAATATTTGCTACACATATAATTAAGTTGTAAGAAGCATTTGTTGTGATTTCGTGTTATTTAAATGATTCACAAAATAAAAATCACGCAAAAACAATAAATACACGAACTTAACCTCACTTTTAAATGACAATTTTCGCATCATTAATGGCATTTTATTCCACGAGGCAGTAATTGCAAAGCCCGAACACATCGTTCTACTAAAAAAAAGAGTGCTAACCAAAAATTTTACTGTTTTTATTACATTCTGGAGGTTTAATGCGTTTTTCGATGAAGCCGTTACTGTGACGTCACGATCAAAAACAATTGCTGCCTTAAGGCTTTGTGTTCTAGATGGCAATGACTATGGTACTTCTGAGGTATTAATATGACGAATGTTGACAGCTAACCTAAAGTTTAGACCCAAAAAATCTTTTTTTTTCTTTCTTTGCAATGTTTTACATTAAAAATAGAACAACTTAACGATTCCTATTCTCAAAACAAATATCTAAGGGCAGCCTTTGCTGAAAACAAACATGTTTCGATTAAACATAAACAAATGTCATTCGTGATAAACGGCGGGAAATTCAAACTCTGTTTTAAACGATTCACTTTTTCCAACGCCTACTTAGCCCAAGATTTCATTTGAACGCGCGATAGCTACTATCATTATCATTAGATCAGTGAAGTGAAGCAACATCACACGTCGTCAACGTTTAGATGGGTGTCCGCCGGGAGATCTTCTCTTCACCTCTTCGGTACCTACTTGATTTCAGTACTTTTGTAATATCTTTTTCTTAAGTAATTGACAACGTAAGAAGTCTTCAACTTTGACCGTCCCCATTGGGGCCGCGGTGCTCCTTGGGGCAGGAGGGCGAGCCTCGACCCCGTCGCGGCCCTGGAATGTGTCCGTTTTTCTCCGGAAAAGCGGCCTGTGCGTGGATTTTCTAAGATCTAGCCGACCGTTAGCGGGCCCGAGTGTGGGTCAACACTTAGCGGTACAACCTGCGTCGGTAGGTCGGCAGGAGCCCGAGGCCGCAGGATGTACCGCGGAGAGGTCGGTTCTGTGGGTGTCGCTGCAGTCTACACATCCCACTGACACACTAACAAATCCAAAACAAGAAACGGCCGTGCCGCGCCGGAAACGCCGGGACGTGCTCACCGGGAGCTCCGTTGCGGTTACGCAACGCGGAACGGGCGCGTTGGGTAACCGCGACTTACGCAACGCTGATCCGAAATGTGTCGCAGTGGGTTAGTCGCACGCACGTAGCGCAACGCAGGACGGTAACACCGATGCGCCAGAATTGGGCAATTACGCGAATTGGATAATCGATTGATGAATCTGTTCCGCGAACAATCGCGATAATGAGAATGCGTCCGCGTATGACTTTTACTGGGCGGCGTGACGGCAAATGGCAATTATTACAGACGGTGCATTTCTCTAGAGACAATTAAATATCACGTAGCGATGGATTGCGTGTGGCCACCTGTCCGGAAAGTAGTTATGTGGCCGGTTCGGTTTGGTACGGTCGGTGGTGAGTTTGCCGTTTGACGCCAACGAAAAAGGAAATGTCGTCTGTTTCCGCGTTTGCTGCGAAAAACGGTGTTCAGCCATTGCAGAGAGATCAGATACGAGACAGAACCGGCACTATCGCCAGATCTGGTGGCCTTGGACGTAACATAACGCTACAATTTGACACAACAGAAAAAAATTCAAATCAAATCAGTGCAGTACAATCACCAGTCTAGCAAATATCTCTACAAACTCTCCATAGCTTTTGTTTTTTAAATACATTTGTAAAGGTTGTTCCCACATAAAATTCTATTACAGTTTTGGTTATTTGCATTACAGGTTTCGCCGGAAATGGTCTTTACGCGCAGCGTAAATAGTGCAGTTATCCTTCAGTTTGCCGAATTCGAGGGTTTGAGAAATTTTATTTTACCAATAAATTCGTTAGTTTTGTTCAAAGTGCTCCAGAAAACCCTGATAGCTCTCTGTTGTGTTTAAAAATTCATTTGTCCTTCGTTTATAGTGTTTTATTTAAATTATTCCACTAACCCTGCATGTTGGTAATTATTTCCTATTTGTGTGAAATGCTGCAACGCTTATGTAATGAACTTGTTGCAATCGATAATGTTAAAGACTAAGGTGAAATTTAGGTGACCACTGCCATCTGGAATTCCAGATTTGTATCCAACAGAGATATTGTTGAAACTTTGGGAAGAATAAAAAAACATTCTTAAGAAGTAGAATCATTGCTGCCAAGAATTCTACACCCACATTTAATACAAATTCTCTAGAATAATTCCTATAATAAGATAAATTCTTAGGTCTTAGGAGAGGCAAAAAGAAGAAAGTATACTTTTGTCATTTTCGTTATAGGTCGTAAAATTTTATGAAAGATCTTGTAGGATTATAAATCCTAATTTACCCCTAGCAGGTACTATTTTAAGTACGTTAATCGCTCATAATATGCAATAAAATTTTACGATCTACAACGAAAATGACAAAAGTATGTATATGGCGTATTTTGAAAAAAATTACACTGTTAAAAAATAAATGTGTCTAGTTTAAAGCAACTTTATTTTAATTTTGTAACACTTCCAGTTTACCTCAAAATGGTCCTAATTCCACATTATTTGTTATTTTTTTATTTTCTACATTTTATACAGGTGTCCCCAAAAAAAGACGAATCCATAGCTCCCTGATTTATCGGAGGATTTTAATTATCTATACACCAAATTAAATGGTTGTGATAAACTACAAAATGGCCTAATAAAATCACGTGTAGCCCCAAAGGCTTCTTTTTTTAAGTTTTTTAAAGGTTTTTTTTAAGTTTTTTAAAGTTTTTTTAAAGTTTTTTTTAAGATACATTTTTTAAAGAGTAGGTTAGTTTAAAACGCGAGTGAAACGAGCGTTTTAAAGGCCCACGAGTGCCAAAAAAAGTCCAATTTACACACGAACGAGTTGAATACAACGTTTTTTTGTTCGACGAGCTCCTTAAAGGCTCCAAATCGCTTAAAATCTTTAAAATTAGCTTGACGTTTCCTTTTGACAAGTTGTGACATTTATCAAAATCCGTTTACACAGGAGAAAATTTCCAAATTCTGCCAGTGTCGAACAAAAAAATAAATAATCTTCAGTCAGTACTGACAGTATTAACAATTCCAATGTTTTCCTAATTATTCTTCATCGCACCGCTGAAAGCTCGTTACGTACCACAAATCCAATTAAACAAACAACAACAGACGTTAGGGTAGGTCAACAAATCATTCCGCACTAACGATCATTAATGGCGCTGTCAAGCCATCTTCTTAACGAATCAAATCACATTCCGCCAGATCCGTCGGCATTGAATCACCCGCCAGAGGTCGCCCTCTTAAACGGACCCGCCACCAATTCCGATTACCTAACCTCATTTCAAGTGAAAAAATGAAACGCACATAACGTTACGTAATTTGTTATACACAACGCCAAATTAAATTTTAAACAGTAATTAAACCGTTGGTTGGTCGGACAAAGCAAGTCGGTTCACTTTTGCTCGTTATTTTGATTGAATAATAGCCGTTTAAAAGCGGCAGTTATTTTTTGTAATTGTAGCAGACCAACCAGTGCGAAAGAATAAGAGTCCAGTGACTGTCATTTTTGGCCGATTAATATTAGGTAAAAGCTGTGATTAGCAATTTGCCACGTTGTAACAATCAGATAAGAGCGTGGGCGCAAAGCTATGTGATTTTTCTCTCTTGAGTGTTGAATAACATCCAGCAGATGTTCGTCATGGTTGCTCGCAACAAATAATCACGAAAATAAGAATCCGGTGTTTTCAATGTCAATAACACGGTTTGAAAAAACTAAATCGGTTATCTTGCCGCTTCGCTTGTGAAAATCTGTGTCACGTGTGATCGGACAAAATAATCAATTTCTAGAGCCCGATCGTCTTCTCATAAATAATAAAAACCACGATTTGTTCGGTTTTCGATGCAAATTTCGGCATAGTAACATAAATACCGGCGACTGAAAACCAACAGAATCTTGTCATTGTTGCAAACGGTCCACTTCCGGTTGGGCTCTGCTTCGGCCAATCAATCCAATCGACAAACAAGTAAATGTCACGGTTTCTCTGCGAATAATTTCAATACTAATTCGCCGAGATTGTCTGAACTAATGATAATTAGGCTCATAATACCACAAATGTCAATGATGGAGGCGTGCGGGGTTTATTTGGGTTTTATTAAAATTCTATTGTGTCCCACTTTCGAAAGTTCGACGATGCTATCCGAACTTCCGCAGATTCTTCTCGAAGAAAACAATACGCGCCGGCCCTAATTTTTCTCAGTGAAAGGATGAGTTTTACGTAATCTTGTGATGATGTTAAAAGAACAATATCGACGATGGCTATAATGAGACTTTTAAATGTTCGGAGAGGTCGCGTGCGTTCCACGATAAATGAAGATGTAAATCGAATGGGTTTTCTAGCAAACAGCAAATGTTACGACATTGAACTCGCATTTTTATGAATTTTTATGACCTACTGCTTTTTTCCACGCCGACAGATTTTGCCCCTCTCTGCATAACGCAAATACACCTGAGGAATTAAAAGAAACGTAAGAATCGTTCAGGTATTCATGCCAAAGGAAATGTTACCAAATTGGAAGCGACGCTCGTTCATATTAAATTATCTTTATTACCGGTCATAGGTGCATCAATAAAACTCCAAATTGCACTGTTGACTCTGCTTTCTAAAATGACGTCAGATTGTGGTCACCATTTTTGGTGTTTAATTTTTTGGTGGTCTTAAAACAATGGTTAAGTCAGTTAGGTTTAACTGTGTGAGCCATACTGGTGATTAGGAAGACAATGGAAGGTTTTAAAACGCACTCGGAGGTCTGATGGATGTAGCCCAAGATAACCCAAAAATTTTAATTAACTGTTACCAAAAACAAACGATGTAATTTTCGTACGAGGGTTGGTCAATATTTTCTTGTCCCTGAAGCAAAACTAGGACAGTTCAAGAATTTTATTTCTCCACGTGATCATCGAAGAATATCAATATCTACATTTGGTGCAAGGAACTGAAGTGTCTTGATGACCTTGAAAAAGTCTGCTTGTGCCTCAAGCATTTGCTTCTGTCATCAAAGCTTCATTAGGTGTTTTTTTTTAAGAAAAGATTAAGCCTTGGCTCTCTTTTAAGCTTTGATGCCATCCACCAAGAAGCTACATCTTGGATTTTTTTTTCTATAATAGTTTTAACATTTTTAGGACCTTTTAGATATTTTGTTACAACTTTTTCTGTCAATAATGACCACTGATAAATTAAGAATCATCTGTCAAACTTCAGCTTTGTACGTCTAAGACCGGGAGAACGCACGATGAACCACCCTCGTATAACGCATACGTAGGTTGCACCGAAAGTTTCTGCAGTCAGTAATTTTTGTTTTTCAAAGCAGTCACAATTCAGCTAAATAGATTTATGCATTTGATGGAACCAATCATCAAAACAAAAACTCTATTCTTCCTAAATTACTTTAGAAAGGTTTCCACAACACTTTCAACTCGAATATTGCAAACAACGCATTCATTCTTTTCAAATGGGGAACCAAAAGAAATCAGGCAGTGTCAGATCAGGCGGATGTTATGATAATTGTCCTCGTGAAACCTGCAAAATTGCTTTGTTTGTTGCAGAGTATGAGAAAAAACAAAATTTGTGCAAACGTGCGATGTAACGTAATAAAGTGTCACTTGTCAATTTTGACATTTATCTGAATTGATTTTTACTCGATAATAAAATATTCATGACAGTATATTCATACTTAATTCTTAATTCTTAGGTGGCTATGGAAAGCTGATTTTAGTTTGGCAACCCTGCCTAAAGAGCAGGGATTAATTTGGGCATTTTATTCTGGTTAGTTTAACCTTTGAATAAAAATGCCCAAATTCAAGTCTTAAAATTGTCTAAAGCAAAAATGTTTAAATGAAAATTGGGAAATTTATCAGATATAAAAAATTAGGTCGTGTTATTTTTGGCAAGATTAATTCCAGAATACAAACTTTAACGTTAATTATCTATTTATAATACCTGCAGTTATTAAAAACACAATTATTATTAAAAATAATTTGAAAATCTGACGCAATTTTAATTGACAGATGACAGAATAGCAAGACGATTTATCCGCGATAAACATTTTTGATTGGATGAAAACAAGCACTCTGATTGGCTGAACACGCACGTTTGATGTAGGTACGCGGAATTAATCAACACTAAACAAATTTTTGAGCAAACGCGTGCGTATCATTTTAAGGTTAGAAACGCGGGCCAGTCCCTCGGACTCATGTCATTTGTCACCGACTAGTAACTTTTCTGGTGAGAAAACTAAAGGTGCATTCACACCTCCAGTGTCCCCTAGATGTACTATCGGTGGACATTAAAAGCTGGGACATCCAAAATTTGCTCATTGTGTCTCAGACTTTTGAATTGTCACTCAAAATTAAAATTGTCATTAAAGAACTGAACTTTAACTTGATGTTTTTGACAATATGTCATAATTTTCATAACCTTATTTGTAAAAAGCCAAATTTACACAATGTATATTTTTGAATTTTGACTTTATACAAATTTGATGTTTGTCCCAGTTTTTTATGTCCACCGATAGTACATTTATGGTGGAGTTTCGGCAAAATCTCTCTTCATCACGGATGTTAGCATGATTGAAGCTACGCCGCACGTTTTAGAAGTTGAGAAGTGTGTTTTCCACAGCCGCCACTTATCTCTTTTTTTGTTGATCGTATTGTAGAAAATTAATAAATTAAGTTTCAAGTTATTGCAATCGAGTGATATAGCGGTACAAAACAAGAATTTCTTTATAATTTATTTAATTCTATAGAGGCAACGTATGAATTAACTTCAGCGCAACCTACGTAACAGTATAATAATAATAATTACGTCAAATAGGTGGATATATTTTTTTTTTCACTGTAAATACTTGATAGAACAGTTATCATCAAAATTATTACATATTAAATTGTAGCAACGATGATGATAATAAAAAAATGTATTGTGTCAAATATCAGGTGTTCATTTAAATTTATCCACAAAGTAGGCGTTGAAAAGTCGATTGTGAACGGAGCAGTTGTCTAAATCTAACCTCACTTTTTGCGTTGTTTGTGTTTTTACTCTGCAACCTGACAAGTGGTGCGATCACAATCGACTCTTCAATGAAGATAAATTTAAATGAACACCCGATATTGTAAAGAAGTACAGAGTAATTTACACTGGTTGAACAAAATCTGGAACAACATGATTTACTACGTGCTACAAAAAAAACGAGGAAAAATACAGACGTCCAATGTAGAAATAAAAAAACAGAGAAAACCGTTAACGATATATTTTTGTTTTATTTGAATTGTGTCAATACATAAGAACAAATAATTCGGCGTATTTTATTTTTATTGTATTTAGAAAGTTCTATCTATAGTTATGCAACCACTGCATAAAATTTCAGCAAACAAAGTTCCTATCCGGAATTGCAAATGAATAACAAATGGCATTTGTCACCTGTGAGAGGTTTCGTGAATGGTTGCTTTCGGTGAGAGAATTTCCTGACTAAGATGAATCAGTACAATTTGTAGTAGGTGTAGTCAACTCTTGTACAAGATATTCGCACAGTCAAACCAAATAAGCAACAATGCATCTGGACGAAAGTAATCGTCTCTTGTTAAAATGGAAATGATTATTCGTGATGCCCACTTTGGACAATTATTTTGAAATTAGTGGCTTCCATTCTAGGCGTACTGTTCACATAGCGTTTTTGTCAACTAACACAAATTTACTTAGAAAATTTATTCCCATTTCAGATGTGTATTGTTGCCCAACATCCACGTACAATGCAGCGAGGTTTTCGCAACAATGCTATTTACAGTCTCGCTATTGACAAGCTTTAATTGTTGTGACAGATCTGAGCAATCGAAGAAAATTTCAAGTATCAAAAAACGGGTTGAAAATATTTTGAGGTTGAGTAAAGCGTCGAGTCTGACACTTTCTTGATTGATTTATTTCACAACGTTCAAATAAAAACCAACAAAACTGAGAAATCAACAACACAAAACATTTTTCCTTCGATTCCAAATTTCAATAAACAGTTGTCCAAGTTCGTGACGATATTCGCCACTTTTTGATACAACTGGTTCAATATTCCTTAGTGGATGGTTGTGTTTATCTTTCACTTGGCACGCGGTTTGCCGCTTAATTATTGCCCAGTTGAGAAACCGTGCTGTAAATTACCAACCGTCAATCAAACCTCGTTGAAAACGTTCCATTTCACGCAGAAACGCAACCACCACACGGTCAAAGTGTCAAAACGGTTCTCAGTTTCAAAACCAAATTGTGAAAAAATGAATAATCCAGTCGCGTTAAACCGTCTTCGCGAAGAACGCAGCTTTCCGCTTAATTGGCGCGTTTAACAATTACGGTTGCTTGCGCAAAAAATCCATCTCTCGATTTGCGTAACGCCGGTGTGGCAACGCGCAGCATCTTGTGGCGTAACCGTTCGGTGCGCCCCAAGGGACCGCCGCGGTCCCGATTCTGTCCTGAACCGGTGCAGTCAGACGCACAAGAACGTGACAATATTCTTCCGCGCCCAGTTACGTGTCGACCAAAGCAAGGCTGAAGGTTCTTCTAACTGTACGCGCGCCGCTGTAATCCGATACAGGCTCGATGAGTCATTACGGCCGTTGTTTGTCAGTAGGTCTAGGATCTAGGCTAGTAGGATTGGCGATCGCCCATCATGGGCAAAAACCGCCACGCTGCGCGCCCGATTCGGTCCCATTGATCCGATTGAAAGTGTGGGAGGATGCGTGCGGAGCAGGAAGTCAAGTGATATTTCACATGGTCGCCCAGGCTTGTACTTTCTTTTAATCGGTACCTACGACGGCGAGGTACTTTCACTAATACCCTTTCTAAATAATTGCCAATCGCGAGGTGCGTGAGATGAGGCAGGGATTGAGGTCCCCCTTGTCGACCAGATCTTGACCCACTATGACACATTCATCCGCTAAACTATCACAGAGAACTTCGTTCCGATCAGAACAATGAGGGTACCATTTATTAACGCGCTGGTACTGCTTGTACCACCAGTCATGTGGAGACTTCAATGCTAGAGCAAGGTGCGTGCGGCTTGTTGGGAAACTGCTCCAATTATTTTTGGGAATTAGAATAAAATTTTGCAAATTCCGCTGTCGTCACAGAATCCTTCAGATGCCAATTTTGAAACTGGCAGAGCTCTATTTAGCGTTCTCATTTATGTAAGCCTGAAAATGTAAATCGAATGTCACTCCCAACTTTCTAGTCCCCAGAACAAATCCATGTGAAACATTATGATAAAACGTCGGCGAAGACGCAACCATTTATATAAAACAGACACGAACGAAAAAATTAGTTCGTGAGTACTCCTGACGCAAAAAATTCCCACAAAATATTAAGTAACGCAATGGGAAGATGCGAGCTTTGTCTTCGAAGTCACACTCGTTACAGTATCATCATTCCAAACAAATTAGAACGATTTTTATATCATGCGAACAAGTTTAATGACTTATTCTTGCATAATCGAAAAAAATCCTCCGGTCCGATTGGGATCAGCGCGAACAATAATCTCGCCCATTAGCATAATTGCTGCTGAATTCCGGAAATATTTGTGACATACTCGATTACAACGATCAGCCTCGGCGCGACTTTCTAAAATATCGAAAAGTGCGATTACTGGGCCGCAAAATCGCCTTGGCCGACACAATGCGTGATTTCACCCTTTTGAAGAAAGGTACAAAATCGAGAGTGTCCCTCCAACCCTCGACAATCCTCACATCTTCCCAAGTCCTCGGTGGGCGACACTTTCAATTCCACCGGAAGTTTATACGCAGTTACGCACCTGCTCGCAGCCGGAATAGGTACAGTTACTTGCGCGCAAAGGCGGACTTCGCGTTTGCCCCGATCCGAAGTAGTAAATCACGGAGTTGTTACGTCATCATCGGTGTACGCCAGTATAGGAAGTAAACAGGCTGTTGGGAGACCGCGTCTCTTGCGGATTCAGCGAAAGTTTCGCAATTCACATTTAGATTTTATGCAACGAACGGCGGCCATCTTCATTTGTATGGGTGTGGGACGGGATTAGCGACCTTGTGGATGTAATGTGAACATGTAAATATGGATAAAAATGTCCGGGGAGTGTCAATAACACGTTGCTAACAACGTGGTACGTTTCTGTATTATGGAAACGAAGACGGCAAATGTGCGGTTATGTAAACATGAGTGACGTAGGCCTACGGTTGTTTTGGAAAAAGGCAGCTCACTGTGTACTTGTAAAATTTTAGCCGCCCCTGTATATGTAAATTTCTAATCGCCCCTGTAGATGCAAATTGGGAAAAATGCCACGACCAGTTTGGATCGTAGAACACTTGAAGATCGTCGTCCAGATAATGGGACCATTTTCCAGATGGACAACATACCAACGGCCTTGATTTTTGTCCATGGCCTACTGATACAACTTTCAATCTGTATTAACATTTTCGTTTTTTGTTGTGTTAGCGCCATTACTTTTATTTGACATTTGCCAATTAATCAAATACACATGTTCTATTGTCGTTTTGGAATGTCAAATGACAGATTTCAGCTTTTCGACATTTAAAAAACGCTGGACAGTTATTTCCTGCGAATCCTAGAAAACACACATTTTTATTTTTGTTAGGTTAACTTTCGTTTCCTCGTGTTTTAGCGAAATCCGCTCTGTCAAGTGACATTTGAGGAAAGGGTCACCGAAATCACAATTTCATTCTAAAAATAACGTCACAAGCCGAACCATATTTAGTTATTGTTATGCATAATTTAAGAAACATTTTAAGCAGAAGCAGAGAATTTGACAGTTGTAATTCTAGTTTCATGGCCGACTGGGTTCAAATCGGAAAACATCGCGGGAAGGTCTAGGGGGTTTATAGTTCGACGTTCGACGTTCAGTGGTTGGCGCTGGTGTCAGTACTGTCATGTTGACAAAATAATACTGACAAATATAGGTAGGTAATAATTACGCCAAAAGATTCATATGTTGATAATAATAGCTACTAATAATGACAAAAAAAAAGAGAAATCATCTAGATAAAACACTAGAACTAGAAACAAAGTTAATAAAATAAAACTAAAAAAGCTGACATTTAAAAGAATGTCAAAGACTTAAATGTTTCATAAAAAAAATTAAAAGTAAATATTTTTTCTAACGAACGCAAGAGGAGCAATAAAATAGTAGAAGTCGACTGTCATTAAATAGGTCACTTAGTAAAGTCAATAATTGATATTCAGTGTTTTATTTTTATATCGGATGTTTAAATCTAACCTCACTTTTTGCGTTGTTGTGTTTTAGGCTGCAGACTGATGAGTGGTGCGTTCACAATCGCGTCTTCAACGCCAACTTTGAGGATAAATTTAAATGAACACCCGATATTATGATAAATTAAAGAAAAGCAAATGTAGAGAAAGATAAATAAAAAATATAAACAGTGCTTTCAAAGAAATTATTATCACTTAATGGAAATATGCGTAGAGATAAATAAATCCTGCCTGGATGTGGTGCCCCCGTCCCCCGTTCTACAGTATTTATACAGCGTGATCAAAAAGGACTATTTGAGTTGGCAGGACTGATTTTTACTTTTAAAGGTTGACAGTTGAAGTTGTTTCTTTGTGCCGTTGATTTTTATAGATACATAACCTCAAATATCTGTCAAACGACGTATCCGGTTGCAGTATTGCAAAATGCCAACTCAAACAGTCCTTTTTAATCACCCGGTAGTACTCCTATAATTCAGAATAAGGGGCATCGCGGTAGGGGTGGATTATCTAAAGTGAGCTTTATGTTATGTCAAAACATTTACATACTTAACCTGTAAAACCGTCATTACTTTATTTTGAGGTTACTCACTGGAAATGAAAATATCTTGAGCACAATATGTCTTATAAAAAATACAGGTTTTTTTTACACTTTTCGTAAATGAAACAAAGAAATTCCAAATACTATAACAAGAAAATAAACACAAAACGATTCCCAAAACCAAATTAACAACGAAGGATACCAACAGCGTCGGAACTAGGGTTTTATTAGCAAGGGTCTTACTGCCAACGTAAATTTGAATTTCCAAGACCTACCGCGATGCCACTTATTCTGACATACGCATTTTCTACAATCCTAGAGTCGAAATAAAGAGCCAGAATCAGTTTTTTCTTTGGCCATTCAATAAGAATATTATTAATTACTTGGAGTTCCTGCGTCTAACGTGTGTTCAAAAAATGTGTGTTCGAGTGGTCTGGTGCGTGTTTTTGTTTAACGATGGTACAGTTGCATCAGCTGTCGAATATGTCGTGACAACAGGAAATAAGAACGGAAGTGGACGATCATCAATACAAATGTCAGAAACCGTTGAAAGAATTAGAGAAATAATGTAAAATGAACAGAAAACTTAAATATTAAGGTATGATCAAAATGAGGTCACACCTCTGAAAGATTTGTCAACTAAAAAGACGAGATGTGATTGTAAAAAGAGAAAAAAACACGACCCGCTTGACCACAGATTTATTTAAACACTGAAATGTCTAAAGGAACCATTAAGATTTGAGGTTACGTTGTCACCTCGTGGCACATTTCGTTGATCTTTTCCCTGAATATAAATCTAAACCTGAACCAGTTAGTTACATTATATGTAGTTGGTACAGAAATTTCTTAATCCCGCGCTTAAATGTCATCGATTATCAGTCGATTATCACTTCTAGAAAACCCACGTGATTGCACATTTCTAAGAGAAAAAACATTCATTTACATCGCCAAGTCCAACCGATCCGAATGCAAAACATTCCTCGTCTCTTCTTCGAATCGAGGTCTTTCTTGTCCACTTGCCAAACACCTCAGCCCACCATAAATGTTTGCATAATTTATTCATTTGTTTTGACAAATTACAACCCCCGTCAATGACTGTCCTTGACTCGTCGAGCTTTTCGTGCAAGTTACAACAAATCTAAAAGCTCTAGCACCGGAACAATCGCAACACAGACAAAACCGTGACATTTGAGAAAAATTTCACTTGCACGAACGCGAACAGTTTGTGATTTTTGCAAAAAGCAAGTCTTGCCGTAGGATTTTTTAACCCGTCCGTTTGAACATTTCTTGGTCCGCCAGCGGTATCCGAAAGGAGGTTAAGAACAAGTCTAATTTAACTAAATCACCGACATTAGCATATTTTATGATAATCATTATCCGAAATGCGTTTCTGGTCGACAGATTTTCGATATTTCGCTGGTAAGTGTAGCGTAATGACGTCGCGGAAGCCCTCATTCAGAACGGCGCTTTTGTGCTTGATTTAAATATAATTGCAAGTCTGTGTTAAACGTTACGGTGCGGCTTCCCGAAGCGCGTCTTCACGGACTTCTTTCGAAATCGATCGGTCTCGGAGGGCTCGGGTGTGGACGCACCTTAAAAACTCGCGTGTCCAATTCCGGTGGGCAAATAAAAGTCCGCGAACTGTAAAAACCGAAACGCTTCGATTGCTCCACTTTTTCCGACATTACAAAATGCCCATCTCACAACAAAAATCTCTCAAGAAAAGCGAAAAATCGCCTGACTCGAGACCGCTCCGATGTCGCAAAGTGTGTTGAAAATCGCGCCACTTTTACGCCGATCCAGTTCTTAAATGTCACCGTTGTGAAAATGGTTGGGTTGACACAAGGGTGACCACCCTGTCCGCACCTCTTCAGTTCTTCACTTGCAACTTACCTTCGCTAGCGACAACAAGCAGCGTGAAAAACAGGAGAAGGGCTCTCCGCCTCCTCGGCTGTAACATGTTCACTGGAGGGTCACTTTCGGGGCACTCGATTCAAATAGGCACTATTCGTGGACACTCAGTATAGAAATGATCACTTGAATTTTCTCATATTTTCCCGCTCGCCGGCGCGTTCAAGTCACTCACTTTAACACCACGGAGTCTTGCTGAGTACTGAAGAAATAAGTAACTGTCTTCGGCGCGCTGCTAACACACGCTCACCTGTATTATTGAAAAGGCTCGGAGGTAGAAAGCTGTCGGTAATCGAGTATGTGTGTACGATTTGGGCAAGATACTTCGGACGAAAAGTCGAGGAAATTTGGGTCAGCCGCCGAGGAAAACTCCAGAGGAAAGCCGACACGTGGGCGTGATAAGGAGTTTCTACAATTGCACAACAAACGCACCGCTTGCTTTCTACCACTGATAAAAACTGCAGGGATCCAACTGGAAGTTGCCAATCTCAAATTAGAATCATTTTCGACATGCAACACCAAATTGTTTATGTAAAATTCGCGGTGTACCGTTTTTGTTGTTGCTGTTCGTTTCGTGTTGACGATTTCTTTGTTCTTGGTGTCTTCGAGTAATGAGTCCGTTCTGTGCGGGTGAGGCTCAAATCATATTTTTCTTTCGCAAACCAAACAACAAAATAAAACGTTGACCTGTTGGTACAGTGCAAATCTTAATAGAAATCTAGATTGGTACCGGCGCGGTACCAGTGCGTTCTTTGATAAATGCAGTCGTTGACCAATCGATCGACGCATTTTTTAAACACAACTGCAACTTGTCTTGTTCTTTCCTAATTGGACCTTGTCGAATCCGCACCGAAGGTTAGAAAAATTTTTAAATCCCCAACCAATGACAATATTCTAATGTGCACAATTAATTCAAATTGATTAAAAAGCCGCATACTTGACCATTATTTGTTCCTGCACCTTTTCCTGCTGTCCTGCAAAAAATGCATATTCGTAATTATCAAAAGCGACTTGCGGAATTTGGTCTTGATGGTCTTTTCGTAGAACAATTACGGAGATTGCGGTCAGGAAGAAAAGTGCAAATGAAAATTATGAATGAAGCGAACAAGTATCATCTGCTGAAGACTTTATTATAATCATTATATCATACATGAGTGTGTGGCAAATGTGTTCTTCACGCTGTACAATTACTTTTGCCTCGGGATTCAAAAATAAGGAACTAACAAGCCACTCAACTAGTCATGCTGTGAGGAATTGTTTTCTAAAATTTCCAAAGTAATGACATTGCTCCAAGGAATTCGCTAACAAGAAAGCATTTTGAAATGTCAAATATTCAAAAATGGCTGCCAAAAAATTCCGCACAATTTTTTTTGAAACCATTGTGGATGTTATTTTATCTCTCCACAAAGCTGGACAGAATTGTGCTTGGATCAATCAAAAGATGGCGTCTCTAATTGCAATTAAAAACGGTAAATATTTCGAAAAAATGCGAAAGACAAAAATGCACAATTGAGAGTTTGCTCGTTTTCTTTGTTGTTCTGGTCTTTTCTTTCTCTTATTGTTCCAAAACGATTTTCTCTTCAATACGCACGGTATAATAATACAGCTATGTGTAATCAAGGAAAGTGAAAATTACAACGGGTTTTGTTTGTACAGTATGTCCACAAAATAATACCGTATTCTTCAAAGCTGGTTTTTGGAATTATCACCTCGTCAGTTCACAAATAATTGCGAAAGCTTCTAAATGGAGCACTAATAGCGTGAATTGATTAAAAAAGTAACTCGATGGATGTGTGCTTATACTGGGTGAACGAAGAAAGCGAATCGAAATCGGTTTGTTAAAATGTTATATCCGGCGTTCAAATGAAATCCTAGGCTGGGATGGCGTTGGAAACCGTCAATTGTTTTGCTTTTCTAAAGTGTAAATTGACAGTTGTATTTAGAGCATGTTGACAGCTAACCTAAAACTTACAAACAAAAAATCTTTCTTTTTTTCGTTCTTTGGAATGTTTTACATTAAATAGTTATTTATGCAACGAGTTTCTGTGTAAATTGGGCTTTTCTAATTGCCCAAGGGACAAGATTAAAACACGAGCGTAGCAAGGGTTTTAAGGCCTCGAGGGCAATTAGAAAAGCCCAATTTACCCAGAAACGAGTTGCATACCAAATTTTATTGTTTGAAACGACGTCCCTGAAGCTTCCAAATCTTTTAAAAATGGTTTTGCAATTGCTTTTGACAGTTTTGACAAATTTTTCAAGATCTGTCAGAAATACATATAACATTGAATATGTTGTCTAGGGCAACGGTTCGTTATCTGCTCATTTTGCTTTAGGGCAGTTAAGAGGCAGTTTACAAAGGAGAAAAATGAGAATTTATGACAGTTGAAAACAATAAAATAGAATAACTAACGATTCTTATTCTCGAAGCAAATACCTAAGGGCTGAAAACAAACATGTGCCGATTAAACATAAACAAATGTCATTAGTGTCAAACGGCGAGAAATTCAAACTTTACACTGTTCTAAATGGTTTATTTTTTCAACGCCTACTCAGTCCAGGTTTTCCTTTGAACGCATGATACTTTGACGTCATCAATAGTAGTTCATTTAACGAGTTCGTGTGTAAATTGGGCTCTTTATGGCACTTGTGAGCCTTTTAAACGCGAGTGAAACGAGCGTTTTAACCTGGCCCACTCATGCCATAAAGAGCCCAATTTACACACGAACGAGTTGAAAACAACTTTTTTTTTTTAATTACCTTGACGTTTCGTTTTGACAAGTGGTGACATTTATCAAAATCCGTTCACACAGGAGAAAATTCTCAAATTCTGACAGTGTCGAAGAAAAAAAAAATTTATCTGAAAGAGTTTTGATCTTTAAGTTGTAACGTAAAAAAGCACTTACAGTGTGGAAATTAAATAAATCTTGTTACCGATTTCGCAAGAAATGGCGAGCGTAGGCTTCAACCGGGACATTTGTTGCATTAAATGCGACATTGTGGTCCACAGTACGATAAACTTAATAAAAATAAGATTTACTGGTCTACGAGGGTGGTTCGTAATTTATTGACCCTGGTGTGGGGGGCGTTGTTGACTGACAAATAAACAACTGTGTGTTAACGAAAGGTCATGTATTGATTGACAACAATATATATTTGTGTGAAGTTTTCCGTCTTCGCTGTCCACCAGGATGTGAGTGAAGGATCAGCGCAACTGTAGATACACCTGCATATCCAGTATCAAGACTGGTTCGCGATATGGTTCTTCATTGTAGTTGACAGTTTAATTTATGACAGAAGCTTGTAAGACAAATGTTCACCACTTCGTCGAAAAATTTCCGCAATTACCTCAGCAGGAGTAGTTATGGAAATATATTTTTTTAGAATTCTGCCAGAGTGCTTATAATTCACAGTTCGCAGAGGAGTATTATGTTCAATTGATTTCCAGTCCTACATTTTCGTTACTCTTATCAGTAATATCACTTTAAAGCGACCCTCATATTTGCCGGATCTGATCCGCAATTTTCTTATTTTTTTATTTCTGTGTCAGGAACCACCCTGGTACTCTAGTAATTTACCATTTAATAGCAAAATTGTTAACAAAGTTTGTTCCAACCAGCCGGAATAATCATTTGTAGAAAAAACAAAGACCAAGAGTTATTTCAATCGATTTATTGATGTTTCTATACCCGATGACTGTGCAACAAAAAATGTGGACAAATAAAATACGCCTATTTAATTACTCATGATTTTACAGCGACTTCTCAGGAATTTTTCTACGATTTATAAGATGTTTGAATTGGAAAGATAATATTTGTTTAAAAAATATTTTATTCTAGGCGTTGTGAATGCGAAATTAACCTTTTCCAACTTACCTGAATAAGAGGTGAATTACCTAGGCGTGTACCAATACCACAAACAGGTTCCAATGTCAACAAATTAATCGGCTTCCTCTGAAGCTTACTTTTTTTATTCCAATTAATAGACTCAAAAATACCCAGCATATTAGACCACTTTTTCATTTTATTCAATTTAAATAAATTTAAGTAAAATTTCTTATTCCATAATTTAATTTTGTCTTAAAGTTAGCATCCTGTGAAAGTTTGTACAATAAAAGAGATAAGGGGCGGCTTTGGAAAAGAAAACTTCGGAAAACTACGTCGTAGGCTCAATCATACTAACACCTGCAATGAAGAGAAGCTTTGCCGAAACTTCAACAAAGTTGTGTATGGTAAACCCAGTCAACATTTTCTTGGTTTCCATTTCGAAAATAGAATTCTGTCATGAATAGTTTGTATTTTCGAGTGAAAACCATTTTTTAAATAAAATATGCATAAGCGTCAAAATTGACAAGTGACATTTTATTAAGTTACGCACCACGTGTTCATAAATTTTATTTTCCATGGCCAGCCTTTATCTCTTTTTTATGCCCAAATTACAAAATCCATTGGATTAAGCAGTCACAAGTCACATTGACAAAAAAAAACTTTTATCTTCAAACGTCATAAAAGTGACAAATTGTGTCACTCAAATGACAAGGTAAAAGTGTCATTTTATCTGATTATGTGCCAAATCACATAAACTACAAAAATTAAAGAGTTCAGCGAAATCATTTATACACTATCCCACCTCCACCCGGCGGCACGGCAATTTTGCCGGAGTACATACACTATTACGGATATTACTATCAAGTAATAGTGCAGTGCTTATCAACATAATTACCGGCGTCTTGCCTCCGCATTTTGACTTTGTTGTGTATTATGTTCTGTGTCAATGTTAAGGAACTTCCTCACGATGTGACATGAGTATAATAATATACCTTTTTGAATTTCAACTACCAATGTGTTATCTAAATCCAGAATTTTTAAATTTTTAAAAAGAGATTGCGGTACTATTCCCGTTGCTGAAATTACAAGTGGTAAAATCGAAATTTTTTCTAAACACCAAAGATTTATTGTGACAAATTGTATTAGGTATTACGATTTATCATGAATAATTAAACAATATTTATAATGATAACACCTTTTTCAATGCTTTGGTTTCAGCCGATAAAGGCTACACACCTTTAAATTTAAGTGATAATATAATTTCAGACATTGTTAAGCCAAATATACCTGACACAATAGCAAATATAAAACAGAAGTCTTTACATGGGAGATACTTTAAAGAACTGGAACAACCAGAAGTTAATATTCAGGCATCTCATGCATGGCTTAAGAAATCAAATATTCACCCTGAGACGGAGGGTTTTATATTTGCAATACAAGATCGTGTTATAAATACAAGAAATTATAAAAAACACATATGCGGTTTACAATCGATAATTGATAAATGTAGGATTTGCGGAACTGAAGGGGAAACAATTGAACACATTATTTCTTCTTGCACCGTTTTGGCTCAAAGCGAATATAAAAAACGACACGATATATTCGCTAAAATTATACACATGAATTTAGCTGTTAAATTCAATTTATTAAAGAATACACAACCACATTATAGTTATACACCAGAAAGTTGTTTGGAAAATGACAGTTACAAGTTATATTTTGATAGAACAATTTTAACTGACATTCATATTAAGCATAACAGACCAGACATTATTATTTTAAATAAACAACAAAAGCAAGCATATCTTTTAGATATAGCTGTTCCAAATTCACATAATATAACAGACATATAACACAAAAATTAATAAATATTTAGAGCTGTCCGTTGCTATGAGAAATCTTTGGTGTTTAGAAAAAATTTCGATTTTACCACTTGTAATTTCAGCAACGGGAATAGTACCGCAATCTCTTTTTAAAAATTTAAAAATTCTGGATTTAGATAACACATTGGTAGTTGAAATTCAAAAAGGTATATTATTATACTCATGTCACATCGTGAGGAAGTTCCTTAACATTGACACAGAACATAATACACAACAAAGTCAAAATGCGGAGGCAAGACGCCGGTAATTATGTTGATAAGCACTGCACTATTACTTGATAGTAATATCCGTAATAGTGTATGTACTCCGGCAAAATTGCCGTGCCGCCGGGTGGAGGTGGGATAGTTGAATAATTAAAATCACTAAAATTGCGTTCTAATGGTGTTCGTTTTATTACAGTCAATTGAATATTTTTCATGTGTAAAGAATTTCACACAAATTTTAAATACTGGGTAGGCAACCCATTATACTCACGAGTTTGGAATAAAACGTATCGTTAACAAATTCAATCTTTAAATTATTATGAGTAACTGTTCATTGTTTCTGGAAATAAAGAAATTGTTACTCAAACTATGACGGTATTATGAGTTGCATGATAAAATATCATTCATAAACTGAGCCATTGCATAAGCATAAAACTGAATGTGAGAAAATGATGCGGTTCCCTGACAATGGTTTGATTGGTATGAAATATCGTCCGAAATATTTATAACAGTTCTGCGGTAAAACATAACAAAAATATTTGGATAATACAGTACTACCGGTGCTAATTTTTAGAAGTACTCTATTTGTGTTGAACATTGTAAATTTTGTTTATTCAAGATTTACAATCAAAGGCGTGTATATTTTTATTTCAAACAAGACCGTCAAACAGAACTATTATATCTACGGTGCGATAAAGAAACAATAGCGAAAGTAAACTATGAATAAAAAAAATATACAATTTTCTTTATTACTTGGTGAACGTCGTCATAGGAATCGTCGGCCGCTTCTACGAAAACATGTTCTTGAAATAATTCCTCATAACAGTCATAACAGCTAACAAAATTAAATTTAAGGAATGACATGCGAACTTTATTTAATTCATCGTAGATTTTGACTGTTTTTTTTTTGTATTTCATGTCATGGTTTTTGTAATATTTTTTCTCTTCCCATTTTTCGTGAAATGTTTTCCGAAAGATGAGTTCCAAATTTTTTTAGTAGTGCGATACAAAGTTTACGTTTATTTAATGTCGAAACCAGCTCAAAGACGTGAAAGGAAACATATTGGCGGAACTTTATTTTGTGAATTTTTGCCATCAATGTGAAATACAAAGTCAGTATTGCCAGACTTGCTTATTGCATGTTCGTTTGTTGCATGGCAGAAGTGAAAGAGTGTTGATATTGACTACAGAGTTTGTTGCAAAAGTGACGAAACAGTTTGTTTATTAGGTTCCTGGGGAGCTCGTAACGATTTTTCAGTGGGTGACTCGAACCCAGCAGAACAGGTTTAAGTGATCAAAACTGTAAAAAATAAAAATGTGCAACTTGAAAGATGAGAGTTTAGTGCTTAACGTTTATTGACGATAACGTGCTGAGCTCTCAGCCATGAGGAAGTGATTCATAAAATTTAAAGCAGAAGATTTCGACAACGCTGCTTTGAACTTTTTTCTTTAAAAGTTTTGTGTGATCACCATCACAAATCAATGAGATAACATTTGGGAAAGATTAATTTATTCTATGTGTTATGGAGAGTATAAAGCAGATTGTGAATAGGATTTTGTACTTTGAGCAAGAAAAGAGAAATCTGATGTTTTTGAAAAATTACGCCAATATACGTAGATCGTAGAAAACACTGATGTTATTGTGATGTACTTTCACTAATCAGTTAGGTGCATTAAAAAAAAAAAAAACTCGGAAACTATTGACTTAATTTTATTTTCAATTATGTACATAATATTCACAAAACATTTTCTTCATTTCCACTGCTGGACTTTTCAGATGCAATGTAGGTATATAAAATGAGATTAAAACATTTTATTGCGTTAAAATACTCTCCAAAGACATCACTGCTGCCTGGAGAGAAAGAGAGAAATTGAAATACAAAAGTTCTACATTTTCTATAAACCTTACATGTATTGTTAGCGATGGTCATGGTATTACCACTGGTGACCTTGTCACTGCCGTTGTGACGGACTTCAATTTCTTCAGTTTCTTTTTAGTTGCAGGAAAGGATGTTTGGTCGCTAAACTACAACGGCAGTTATTCGCAGCTATCTGTGTAATTTTAATTTTTCTTTTATTCTCTTGATACTCCCGCCAATGTTCTAGGAGGTTTTTGTCTGGAAATAAAAAAGTTATCAGTGTTTTGACAACTTTTTTTGGGTTAAAAATACACGTTAGGTATACCTAACATTGTGTTCTCACTTTGCATCTCTGGTCACTACCAGTCCTGCCTGTAAGGTTGTATATTGTGTTGCATATCTCGAGAGCCAAAATATAATTCAATTTTTTACGTTCAACGTCAACAAAACTGAACTTTTTTAATTTGCATAAAAAGTTTTAATCAGTTCCAAAACTATATGAAGCCTGTTTATTTAATCAAGTTTTCTTTTCAATTGTTCCAACACATTTGGACAGTGAATATTGAAAATACTAGAATCGAATGGACCAGCCTTTATTATAGTCTAAGATCCCACCGCATGATTTCTACGTTCATCTGTTTTTTAATCAAAATACCATTATTATAGATAATTATGAAAGAGAAATATGTTTCTGCAGGGTTGCCTATCAAAATATGGCCGCAAGTATTTTTTAATTAAATTAATTAATTTTTTCCAAACAGTTTCGTTCACTTGTTTTTTACATAAATTATAATTCATTTCAAAGAGAGATGTGTAAAGAACTTGAAAAGTTTGGGTTGCCATTTCTCAGTTGGCCGCAACCCCTTGGCAACCGGGTGTAAACATGCACCTCTCTGTTTAATTTATAACTTCATAACGTATCCTCATAAATTATATATCAAATTAAAGCCAATTTTTTTCTCTACACGATGGAATACGGTTGCTTATGGAAAAGTGGCCGCAAATAGGGGTAACTGTTAAAGATAGATAAGAGCGAAAGAGAGTTAGCGCACCACACCGTGCATCAGATAAGGATGCATTGTGCGTGGTTAAAATAAAAATGACGCTATCTAATTGAGCAAAAATGACGTGAAGTTGGCAACTGAGAAATGGCAACCAAAACTTTTCAAGTTCTTTACACATGTCTCTTTGAAATGAATTATAATTTATCTTAAAAACAAGTGAACGAAACTGTTTGGAAAAAAATAATTAATTTAATTTTAATTAAAAAATACTTGCGGCCATATTTTGATAGGCAACCCGGCAGAAACGTATTTCTCTACTCATAATTATCTATAAAAATTGTATTTTGATTAAAAAACAGATGAACGTAGAAATCATGCAGTGGGATCTCGTACTATTAACACATTTCAAAATTGACCATACTCATAAAATTATTTGGTTGTTTTTCTTTTAAAAAAAGTACAACATTCCATTTTTATATCAAAAGACACCATTTACATCAGATGGAACGCCAGGAAATAATTCATTAATAATTCCGTGTCGTTTTGATTTCATAGGAGGTACACTCATCAAATTTAACACAATCATAATTAGCAATAAATATAAAAGTACGTTCTGTGTACGAATTAAAAATTTCTTGCATTTTTTTATTACTAGGAAAGTCAATGAAATAATATTTATTTTCATCCATAATTACAACTACTGCAGAAGGTCTTTGATAGATGTGAAACTGTGAAAGATTTGCTTTGTAAAGGGTAAATAGCTATATATTTTGCTGTCCTCAATAGCGCTAGGTATTGTGCACGACTGCACGTGCGCACTAGGCACTAGTTAGTAGGACCTTGATCAGGCAAGTTATACGTTATAAGATGTTTTACTATAGATTTATGGATAAGTAGTTACAATGGTAATTATACAGTTTAGGTCGACAAATCTGACGCATGCGCAAATGGAACTCCCAAATTCCAAAATTCAGTGAATTTAAAACTGGGCTCAATATATACGGATCCAGCATGAAGCATTGTCTGTTTTTAGATACTTTAAATATTTAAAATAAATTGTTATTAAACAATATGGTAACATCGCTAGCAAAATCCGCGTGAGATTCAATCATTTGCGCATGCGTCAGATTTGTCGACCTAAAGTGTATAATTACCGTTACAATCGCTTTTTGTGCCTTGTGGTATGCAAACAATGTTGTAACGGCTGTTTTTTTAAATTTCGCATCAAAGAGTCAATTGTGAACGCACCACCGGATTACAAACTTTGATCAGCTGTCTCTAACCTCACTTTTTGCGTGTTTTTAATATGCATCCAGTTTGAAAAATCAGTCTTTTTTTAAGACGAGTGGTTGATCAGCTGTTTAAATTTAACCTCACTTTTTCCATTGTTTGTGTTTTTAGTCTGCAGTTTGAAAAAATCAGTGTTTTTAAGACGAGTGGTTCATTCGCAATCGAGTCTTCGACGTCAGATTTAAAAAAAAACACCCTGTACGATATGAAGGCTGTTGCTGTTTTAAAGGTAATTGTTCACTTTAGCTACTTCTGGAATGTTCACGTTTTTTCTGGCTAGACAGCCTCAGGGCGTCTTCCTAAATCGTTTCCTACCATTCAAACCTTGTGCAAATGCCTTTTTTTCCTCTCTTGTTGTGTTTCAAGGTCGCGCCAATGTCTATAACTAAAGGGCAAGGAAGATTCATTTGCACAAGATTTGAGTGGTGGAAAACGATGTAGGAGGACGGGACGCCCTGAGGCTGGCTAGCCAGAATAAACGGGAAAATTCCAGAAGTAGCTAAAGTGAACAATGACCGTTTTGTTTTAAATTTTGGTAATGCTTGCAGGTTAAACCCACGTAATTGAAAACTAAAGGGAATCAATGGTGAGTATTTGTTATATTTATGTATATTTAAAATATCTCGTAATGATCAAAAATAAAATATAGAGCATGTTGCAACTAAATAATACATAATAATAAAGTCGTGTCTGTACTAGATGTAACAAATCAAAAGTGACAAATACAGGGTGTATACTATATACAGCATGAGTCAGCTAAAACAGGTCAGTCGTCTAAAACAGAAACTGAATGCAAAAAGTTAGATTTTTCTACAATTTCTTTTGTCGTCTTGTTTTAATTAATGTCTCGTAACAGGGTTATCACAGAATCCTAAAAAAACGTACATACAATGAGAGGGTACCACACATTAAATTTACCACAAAAATTTTTCAAATTATAGTTTAGTTTCTATTTTATACGACTGACATGTTTTAGTTGACTCATGCTGTAGATAACGCTTGTATATTTTGTGGTTATTGTGATTAGTTTTTTTTGTACTGACTGAAATCGCTTTTTCAGATTGTAACATCAAAATGCCAAATTTGAAATGTACTGAGAGTACCTCAAAATGTGGCCATGGAAAAATTCACAACTGCGACAAATGTCCTTACGTAACCAAATCACTTTTTTTCACGATAAATCACACGAAACGTAACCATTTGCCTCTAAAATCATTTAGTTGCGAAACAAATGATTTAGAAAAGTACTACTGCAAAGACTGCGATTTTAAAACTGAATTTGTAATAATTTTCAATCAACATGTCAGAGAATATCACAAAAAGAAAATTGACAGCTTGCAAGATCTACCAAAAAAGGACACCGTAGTGAAAAGCTACGTTTGTCAAAAGTGCTTGTTTGAAACGTACTCGGTCTTAGTGTGGATCAAACACTTGGACACTTCATGTGTAAATACAAAAGAAGTATTCAAGAAAATAGGTAGAGTATCTTGTAGTGATGCAGGTTTAAAAAAACATCAGAAGGCAAAGCACCTGGATCTCAAGCGGTTTCAGTGTAAAGAATGTGATTTTGAAACAAAATACAAACAAGTTTTAAGGCGTCACAAGAAAAAAGGACAACATCTTGTCAAAGAAGACCTACAATGGTTCAAGTGTGATAAATGCAGCTTTATGGCAAAGGATAAATTATATGTAAAGACACACGCACTCGTTATACATGCACCAAACAAAGAAGAGTCGTTGTTTCACTGCGAACAGTGTTCTTACACAACAAAATGGAAAGACTGTCTAAAATATCACATGATTCGACATAAATCTGATGAAGAAGCAGAATGGTTTTACTGTTTCAACTGTGATTATAGGACAAAGTTGAAAGCATCCTTAAAAAAACACATGTTTTTCAAACATACCCCATCTGAAGCTGTGCAATGGTTTACTTGTGACAAGTGTCAGTACAAATCCAGAACCAAATATCGTTTGTCCAAACATTCAAAACAGCATCTTTGCGAAGAAAACATCCAATCGTTCGACTGTGATAAATGCAGCTTTAAAGCAAAGCAAAAATCAAGACTAAAGGCACACTTACTCATTAAACATACATCAAAGACAGAGGCCGTGTTGTTTCACTGTGAGCACTGTTCTTACACGACAAAACTGAAATACAACCTAACACATCACATAATTCGACATAAATCTGATGAAGAAACCCAATGGTTTTACTGTTTCAACTGTGATTATAAGGCGAGGACGAAAGGAGCTCTAAAACGACATATGTTGTACAAACATACTCCCTCTGAAGCTGTGCAATGGTTCGCTTGCGACAAGTGTCATTTCAAATCTAAAAGCAAATCTAATTTGTCCAAACACTCAACACGACATCTTTCTGAAGAAGACATCCAATGGTTCAAGTGTGATAAATGCAGCTTTAAGGCAAATCAAAAATCAAGACTAAAGGCACACGCACTCGTTAAACACACACCAAACACCGAGGCGTTGTTGTTTCGGTGTGAGCACTGTCCTTACACGACAAAACTGAAACACAACCTAAAATATCACATAAATCTACATAAATCTGATGAAGAGGCAGAATGGTTTATCTGTTTCAATTGTGATTATAGAACGAGGACGAAAGGAGCTTTAAAACGACACATCCTTTTCAAACATACCCCTTCTGAAGCTGTGCAATGGTTTAGTTGTGACAAGTGTCATTTCAAGTTTAAAACCAGATCTAATTTGACCCAACACGCAAAACGACATCTTTCCAAAGAAGATAATTAATGGTCCAGGTGTCGCCATTGCGTATTCGTAACATCACGCTATGCAATTTGTGCCTTCATATTGAGGAAATGCATGATCCAAGCGAGTGGTTTGAATGTGACGTATGACCTCTTAGACAAAAGGCAAGCGAAATTTAAAATTTCACAAGACATATCAACATTACATGATTTCGTCGATTAAACAAAGAAAACGTTAGATAAGACTTGCACGAAGAATAATACTGTGAAGGTCGTGAGAACGCTAAAAAAATCAAAACGCTTATATGTGTTCAAATTACGCCGATATTTTTGATACAATTTTTTAGTTAAAACAGTTTTAAACGATTTTTTCAAGTTTCATTGGCTCGAGTTTTGGAATAACGAGTCGCACTCCTGAAACTATCTGTTAATGACACTAAAAAAGAAAAACATGTTTTATTTCAACGCAAATAAGGTGAGAAATAAGCACCTTTCCGAAAAAATGCTGGAAATCCTAATTTCGAATTACGTAATGTCTACCTTACCACCATGTACGAAATTGGAATACATAATTCTCATTTTCTATTATGAATGACTAAACTGAATGTGAAACCCCCCAATAAAAAACACCGAAAATGTTGCTTTATCATTTCCCTTTTTTCGTAGAAAATAAATAGTGTTTCTTGCATATCGTAATGAAAGTAGCACTTTTTTAAGCGAAAAATCGTAATGAAAGTAATACTTTTTTTCATCATTTTATTGCATCTCCTTGGAGATGATTGTCAATGCATACCTACTTTTTTCCATAAATCCTTTTAGGCTAAATTTCTCCACTTACAACAATATGCAAAAAAATATCGTGTACAACACGTAATGTTAATCAAAATGCAAATTCATGAAAAAAAGTATGACTTTCATAACTAATTGTACAAACTTGCAGCTATTATAAAATATCCTCATTTTCCTGTCAATTTTTTTAAATAGAATTTTTTATTGTTTATTGATGATTTTTTAACTTGTTACCACCGGCCCTCGAGGTGTGCTCGGGGGCGGTATTGTATTATTTCAGCAAATAAAAATGTACTTAATACTTTTCCATTAAAACAACACGTTTTTGTATACCACACGCAATTCGTAAATTCTAAATCGCAAAGTAATGTACCTATAATTTTTATGTCGCATGAACTAGAGAAAATATCCTCAATGTCTAATTAATTGTTTACTTTAGCTACTTGTGGAATTTTCCCGTTTTTTCTGGCCAGACACCCTTAGGGTGCCCTCCCACATCGTTTCCCACCACTCAAACCTTGCGCAAATGCCATTGTTTTTCTTTTGGTGTGTTTCAAGGTCGCATCAATGTCTAGTACCGTGCGATCGAATGAAAAAAATCAGAGTAGGCGAAAATGGTGGTTTGAACCAATCAAAGCCAGAATAGCCCAATCCAGGTAACTCGATTTTTTTTTATTCGATCGCACGTTATAACTAAAGGGCAGGAAAATTCATTTGCACAAGGTTTGAGTGGTGGGAAACAATGTAGGAGGACGCTCTGAGGGTCTGAGGCTGTTTGGGCAGAAAAAACGCGAAAATTCCACAAGTATTTAGGTAAAGTAAACAATGACCAAATTCCCCTCGCAATGTCATGCCGAAGTCCCCACCATCCTCTACTTAAAATAATTGTGCATCCCGGGGGGACTATCCGGTAGCCGCTAGTGAATAACATTTTAACGTGATTCGTGATTTCCCAGTCCCAGGTCCTAGAAGCAGGAGCCCAATTTCCCAATGCAAATTGCAAGTGTGATTGCCGATGGTGCTGCCACCTACGACCTACTTTTATCTTAAAAAAATAGATTTTAAATAAGAAGATAATAATCGCTTTTTGTGCCTTGTGGTATGCAAACAAGGTTGTGACGGTTTTGTTTTTCAAATTTGGCGTTAAAGAGTCGATTATCAAGGCAGTAACGCACCACCGGATCAGCTGTTTAAATCTAACCTCACTTTTTGCGTTGTTTGTGTTTTTAATCTGCAGTTCGAAAAATCAGTGTTTTTGAGAAGAGTGGTTCATTCGCAATCGATTCTTCAACTCCAAATTAAAAAAAAACACCTGTACGATATGAAAGCTATTTTAAATTTTGGTTATGCTTGCAGATTAAACCCATGTGATGTGATTGAAAACTAAAGGGAACTGTGAACGATTTAAATACTCTTTTTCTCTTGTATTAAAATCAACGGTGAGTATTTGTTATGTACAAAATGTCTCAGAAATAAGTACATTAATTTTAACTGCTAATAAAACTCCTTAATAGCCACAACATTTAAATATATTTTCTTCCTAAACCTTGAATTTATCCAATTAAAATGATTGAAAGATTTGGCACAAATATCCTTACCCGCCTATGGGGGATTACTTGCTTCGTCGATGCCGATAAGCGAAGAAGAAAAAACAAATGCAAGAAAACTTTCACTTGTTTTTTACTAACTTAAGCACAGCTGCTAACTGCTGTGACCTATAATGATAAGGGTGGAAGAGAAAAAAGAGAATCGTATGGTAGATAGTAAATGAAAACAATTACTTAATTAATAAATATTTTAAACTGGCCCTCATGAATCGCCCGTACCGAAGATAATGACAAAATGTCTCCTAAAATTAGTGTATTAATCCGTAAAAATTCTCACGAAGTAATTAAAGTAATCACTAATCATTACAAGAAGTGTTCAAAGTGACCGCCGTTATTGTCAATACAATAATGAAGGCGCCGACGAAATTATTCTTCCACTCTTTCCAGCATTCCTCTCATTGCGAATTGTGGCAGCATTTTCTACCCGTTCTCTCAAAACTTCAATTGTATCAATTGAGATCGAATTAATATAGCAAGTCCTTCATGTACCCCCCACAAAAAGAAGTAGCATCATAGAGGGATAAGTAGCACGGAAATTCTCTAGGCGCGAGGAGCACTCCAGACGCTTCACCATACGCCAACACAATATCTACGCATTCACTATACGAAAATAAACGTGCCATTTTCACAAAATTTTAGCTTAAATCACAGAATCAACACGTCAACACCTGCCGTGTGGAGTCGGACAAAACTAACTAAAAATGTAATCCTCTTGTGTCTACCTCGACCGCGGAGGGAAAAAACTTTATTCTAAAAACACAATGTTTTGCGCCGATTTTACAAAAACTATTATTTCACGGTCACAGTCACTGAAAATGCGAGTAGGTACTCGTAACTAGACAGCTCGTTAATTTATGGAGGGAGAGCGGCAAAATACTGAAATGAAAATTATATTTCGAAAAAATGGTACATAACAATTTTGTTGTTCTTGACGAGAACTGTCACAGGTTAAAATTACCTAATGTACTTATTTCTGAGACACCTTGTATTTAAAATATTTCGTAATTATCAAAAATAAAATATAGAGCATGTTGCAACTAAATAATAATAAAGTCGTGCCTGTACCTACTAGATATAACAAATCAAAAGTGACAAATAGATCAGTTACGGCTTGTTGTATATTTTGTTGTTATTGTGATTAGTTTTTTTGTAGTGAAATGAAATCGCTTTTTCAGATTGTAACATCAAAATGCCAAATTTGAATTGTCCTGAGAGCACCTCAAAATGTGGCTGTGGAATAATTCACAACTGCGACAGATGTCCCATGACCAAATCACCTTTTTTCATGATAAATCACACGAAACGTAACCATTTGCCTCTTAAATCATTTAGTTGCAAAACAAATGATTTAGAAAAGTACTACTGCAAAGACTGCGATTTTGAAACTGATCTTGTAATAATTTTCAATCAACATGTCGGAGAATATCACAAAAAGAAAATTGACAGTTTGCAAGATCTACCGAAAAAGGACACCGTACTAAATAGCTACGTTTGTCAAAAGTGCTCGTTTGAAACGTATTCAGTCCTAGTGTGGATCAAACACTTGGACGCTTCATGTGTAAATACTAAAGAAGTATTCAACAAAATAGGTGGAGTATTTTTTAGTGATGAAAAGTGGTACCAATGCGAATGTTGTTCCTTTATGACAATCCAAGCAGCAGGTTTAAAAAAACATCAAATTGCAAAGCACCTGGATGTTGAGTGGTTCCAGTGTGAAGAATGTGATTTTGA
Organism: Tenebrio molitor; assembly: GCF_963966145.1. Classification (NCBI taxonomy): domain Eukaryota; kingdom Metazoa; phylum Arthropoda; class Insecta; order Coleoptera; family Tenebrionidae; genus Tenebrio; species Tenebrio molitor. The sequence goes on along the minus strand of NC_091054.1, from coordinate 4,614,590 downwards.
AACAAAATACGGACAAGTTTTAAAGCGTCACAAGGAAAGTGAACATTCAAAACAACATCTTGCCAAAGAAGACGTCCAATGGTTCAAGTGTGATAAATGCAGCTTTATGGCAAAGGACAAATCATATGTAAAGACACACGCACTCGTTATACATGCACCAAACAAAGAAGCGTCGTTGTTTCACTGCGAACAGTGTTCTTACACGACAAAATATAAACACTCTTTAAAACATCACATAACTCGACATAAATCTGATGAAGAAGCAGAATGGTTTTACTGTTTCAACTGTGATTACAAAACGAAGAATAAAGCATCTTTAAAACGACACATGTCTGTCAAACATACCCCCTCTGAAGCTGTGCAATGGTTTTCTTGTGACAAGTGTCAGTACAAATCTAAAACCAAATCTAATTTGTTGAAACACTCAAAACAGCATCTTTCCGAAGAAGACATGCAATGGTTTAAGTGTGATAAATGCCGCTTTACGACAAATCAAGAATCAAAACTAAAGGCACACATACTCGTTAAACATACATCAGACAAAGAAGCGTCGTTGTTTCAGTGTGAGCACTGTTCTTACGCGACAAAACGGAAGTACAACCTAAACAAACACATAATTGAACAACATATACCTGACGAAGAAGCAGAATGGTTTAACTGTTGCAACTGTGATTATAGGACGAGAGCTAAAGGAGCTTTAAAACGACACATCCTTTTCAAACATACTCCCCCTGAAGCTGTGCGGTGGTTTACTTGTGACAAGTGTCATTTCAAATCTAAAACCAAATGTAATTTGACCCAACATGCAAAAGTGCATTTTCGCGAACAAGATGTCTAATGATTCAGGTGTCATCATTGCGTATTCGTAGCATCATCGCGGTGCAATTTGTGTCTCCATATTGAGCAAATGCATGTTCCAAACATTACATGATTTCGTCGATTAAACAAAGAAAACGTCAGATGAGCCTGACTGTGAAGGTCATGAGAAGGCTAAAAAATTAAAATGCTTTTTCTAATTTTGACATATAAAGTGACACTTTTCAAAATTAATTGACGTTGGGAAACGTCACACTTTTCGTAACTGGTTACGAAAAGTAAAATCTTTCCTAACTGGTTAGGAAAAATTTATTGTATCATCAATTTGACATTGTCATATTTTTTGTTTTTAAGCAAAATAACCGTGCCTACTTACCTACTTGATATTTTAACACAATAATAATTTATTATTAATGAAATTCATTACTTCGTTTAACGTTTGAAGAAACTTTTTTTTGTCAAAATTAGAAAAAATCTTGTATGTAACACTTTAGGAAATGCAATTTTGTGTAACTCGTGTGATTTTGCGGGATCTCGCTGCGCTCGTCCCGCAAATATTCCACTCGTTACACAAAATAACGCATTTCCTAACTGGTTACATAAATAGCTATTATAAACTCCTGTTTAAAATTATCGCACGACTCGATATTTTTTCCTATAAGTATTCTTCCTTATTGTAAATGGAATTATAAGAGAAATATAAAAAAAAACTTTTTTTTCAATATCCAATTAATGCATTATCTTATTGTCTAGTTATTTCCCTTCACCCCACCAAATGTCAGTATTGAATAATAATTCAAAAAAAAAAAAGATACAGGCAGTAGTTGCTGTGCTGCGATAATTTTGAACGTGTTTTATATAACGGTTTTTTTGGCTAGAGTTTGGAATAACGAATTGCATTCCAGAAACTCTGCTAATGGCTCTAACAGAGAAAAACATATCTTATTTCAACGCAAATAAGATGAGAATTAAGCACCTTCCCGCAATAATGGTGGAAATCCTAATTTCGAATTATGTAATGTTGACCTAACCCCCATGTACAATTCCAACAAATAAGAATAATTCTCATTTTCAATTATGCATTGATAAAATAAAACCTTATATTTTCCATTCAGTTACCAAAATTTTGTAGAATTGATTATGTTATTGATTTAAAAACTACATTTAAATTTCATCTTTACTTTAAGGTGCTCAACTCTGTATTACGAATCAAAATATTAAATAATCCTTTAAACATCAGTCCATTAGTGTATTGAAGAATCCAGTTGTAAAATAAAAATTCCCATCGAAGGCCCGATTTCCACTCTCAGTGACGTAAACATAAAAATATGAATTATTGTCGTAGAGGTAGTTGTAATCTAGTTTTTGTCTTCTTTGCATTTTTTCCTTAGTCATTTGAAGAGCTGTTGTCGTATTGTGTAGAAAAAAAAATTCATCTAGTTAGATACCCTGTGGACTTACCTTTGCATTACCTTATTAAAATAGGAAAAGCCGCTGTATTTATTACTTGCATTTTGTGATCATAACTCCCGCTGAGAAGAATCCCGGCAAATCCCATATTTGCAGAGAATGCAGCCCACATTCCTCGAAACCTGAACTTATTTATATTTTATAGTTCACACAGCATTATTCCAAAATGAGGAGTATAATGGGTTGCCTGTCTATGGTCAACTTTGTTTTTTCTTATCATGTGAAACTTTATTAAAAACTCATTACGCATCAGAAACATCCAGTTGAACGTGTTTTTACCGGAAAATTTACACAACCAGAACCGGTAATGCAACAAGTGTCCAATAAATTTAATCCCAGAAGAGTGACCGAATGACGAATTACCGCTGCGCCATCTTCTAACGGTTTATCCGAACTCATTAAACTTGTTTTGACAGTTTGACGTTCCACGAAACTTTAACCTGTTGCTCCTCAAATAGCAAATCAGATTAGTTTTTTATATCTAATATTATCAGTCACCGAACACAAAATACAAATTAAGTGAGTCATAACGTGCACAAACTGAGTGAAACCGAAGCCAAGACTGCCGCAACAACCGACACATTTTATAAATAAACAAATCGAGTCGCAATAATGGATAAATTAAAACGGGTACTAGGGGGCAACGATTCGCCAGACGAAGAAAGCGGAATAATGTCACAATTAAACGAAACGACGACGCTGAGCTGGTCCACAAGACTGAAAGCATTTCTTTTCTGTTTTATCCTGGGAATACTGTTATCGTTCCTTGGATCTTTTGCACTATTTTTTAGCAGAGGCCTGTCAATATTCGCCGTGTTTTACACCCTGGGTAATATTTTATCGATGGCGAGTACGTGTTTCTTGATGGGACCAGTCAACCAAATCAAAAAAATGTTCGCCTCGACGAGGGCGATTGCCACAATTCTCGTGGTCGTTTCCTTCATTTTAACTCTACTGGCCGCACTTTTGGTAAGTTTTCGCTCATCAAACTCGACGCACACGTCGTGACCGATTTTATTACAGCTGCACAACGCTGTCCTAGCTTTGGTGTTCATAATTATACAATCTCTGGCGATGACTTGGTATTCGCTGTCGTACATACCGTACGCTCGCGATGCCGTCAAAAAGACTTTCATAGGATGTGTGGGTTAACCAGTCAATTAAACTAAGTGTACAACACGTGTGAAGTACATGTTTATGATGTAATCTATGTCAATTGAATCCCAATCCACCAATGTATTTATTTTGATACTCTTATATAAATTGTATAAATTTTATGGTTGCTAATATAGTTAATGTTGTATATCAAAAGTGAAAATACATTGTGTTTGACGAATATACTGAATATAGGGGTATACTGTATACCACGTGATCACAAATGCCCAATCACGTCGTCCAATATGGAAGACTCGAATCTCCAAAAGAACTAAAAAACTACTCTACTAAAAGGATAAAAAATTAGTCTCGACGAATACAGTCTTGATCACCGAATTTCTTCGTATTCTGAATCGAGCAAGTGATCGGTACAGAAGTTCTTTGACAGATCGTACATCCCGAAAAATACGTAGCCGCCCAACGTTATCCAAAGCACTCGAGGTGTGAATCCGGCGAAAAGACTGCAACGAAACAATAAGAACGTACTACCAATAAGATGGTAACGATTTACCCTCTGACCCCCTTTTCTCGGTACACCTGTTGCAACACGCTCCTGACTCGGAGTGTGGCTGCTGTCTTTTTATCAGCCAACATAATACGAGTTTTTGCAACGTCTAACGGAGTTGTGGTGGCCGCTGCAAAAGCACCGGCAAGAGCGCCACAATTTGCAACCTCCCACGATTCCAAGGGAATGTTGTTTTTGAAATGTATCCTGTACGTCGACTTGAGATACTCCAGAATTGGAAACTGAATGAATGAGAAGGGAATTTCTCGAAGTATGGTTGACCCAAAGCCCCTATACAACCCCTAAAATGTTTTACACCCTACAGTCAAAAACAAGTAGCAATACAACTGAACCTACTTTTCTGAGACCTTCTGACTTCCAAGCGTGCATTAAAATTCTCGTTGAGGTGTGTTTACGATTGGTAGAAGTCTGACGCCTTTGTTTTACCACTTCCATCGGTACTCTTATCAAACAAGCCACCTATAATTTGTAAATATTGTTTTGCTTGAGGAAGGATTTAATACGTACAACTTCACCGAACGAGGCGGCTGCCATGTGAACTAGAGGTAAATAATGGGGGTTTACTAGAGGTTCAACGTAATACTTGAAACTTTCATAGGTGAGAAAAAAGAGAGCAGCTTGAGGAGCGCTCCCTATAGCTTGGGGTCCTATTCCTTTGTACACCCCCGAGAAACCCCCCGATTTGATAAAACCCTGAGCCGACTGGAGACGCGTCTTGATTGTGTCAAGAGGGAAGAGGACCATATCGACAGAGAGTCCCGCAGAGGCGCCACCCTGTACATATTTTTTGATAAAATGAAGTATAACTGGTTGCCTACCCACTTACAAATAATGACGATAAATAAACATTTCTTTCTTTCTGCCCCCACATTTTAACAACTGAAATGTAAACAATCTAAATCAAATGAGATAATGAAAAATGTGACGAACTTACACAAAAAATCGGATTTCACTGACTTGCAATATCACACTGATAACAAACCTGGTTATGACCTTACCACTGCGACACATAAATAAACATTGGGCTTATTGTGCATTAAGTTATAATGCAATTACGAAATCTCGAATTTACATGATTTATTATTACATAACATAACATAACCTCAATTGCACATTACACAATATAACCTAAAAATGTTGACGTCGTGATAACAACAAAAATCAAAATGGGGCGAAACATACTCAAGAGCAGTCTCCAGAACGCCTCTTTCAGCATAATATTCCAAGTGATAAACTACTGGAAGCTTTGTGCGTGACAATGATTACTTGATTGCAGATACTGTTCCGATGCATCACTTTCGTACTAAACGCCTTTATTATCAGAACGGTCGGTCAAGAAGTTTTGGGTATAATGAACGTCCGACTCCTGCTCTTGGAGTCCACAATTCTGTTTCTGTCCAAAGAACCGATAATGAAAGCTTGTCTCACAGATACTAAATCGCACAATTGGGCGCAAGTAATCAATCAGATTTGGCTCTCGTAAGTTTCGCCAACAGGTTGACTTGTAAAACTAAATGGTCGCTTGTAGAGTCCCGATCACGGCCATTCTGAGTTTGGGTTTGGTATATGTTTGGATCAACGTCCTAAGCCCCACGGACGAGATTTACATAAGTCAGTATCGTCTAGGTTGTTACGCTATTGCTCTGTCGTGCATCGTCGAGCAAGTCACCCAAAGTGTAGTCCTGGTAGCTCAGAGTTTTTGTTTTGTAAAGCTGAAAGTCGTCTTCGAGACTATTTACATTGTGAGCCGCACTCTAATCTTCGTTTATTTGGTCGTCAAAAGCCCAAACGAGGCCATAAACGCGTTTTCTGTAGCCCAAATTGCGTCGGCTGTAATTTTATGTTTCCTCTACTATGGCTTCTTTTTCTGGTACATCGACAGATTGAACGTGATCAAATCGGGTAAAACGAGCGGCGCTAAAAAAACGATCTTTTCCGACATGAACGACTTCCCTTTTACCTCGATCAACGACTTCTTTCCGGGAGTCATGGAAAATTACGAACGCGTCCTCAACAAAGACTTGTGCGTCTTGACGATCAGTTTCGGGAAACAGTCGGTCATCAAGCAAGTTTTGACCGAAGGGGAGCGCTACGTCATGACCATTTCGCCAGTTTTGACTTTCAGTCAGCAGTCCATGTACGACATTGTCAATAATTTGGGGAGCCTCGCGGCAAGGTTTATTTTTCGACCGATCGAAGACAGCGCCTATTTTTACTTCACCCAAATGATAAAGAGGGACGAACCGGTCGCCAAGCAGGACCAAGTAATGCAATCGGACTTTAAGACCGCATTTAATTATCGACTTTTAGAGACACATTTCCGAGTCGGCTACTGTTTTGAGTCAACTGTGCAACGTTGTGACCAGTATAGGACTAATTGTTGTCGTTTTTGGGCAGAGCTATAGTCACACGGTGCTGTACCTCTACGGCGGCAACAAGTTGGTGGCAAATTACTTGCCAGTGACCTTGTTACGGTTCCACAGCTTTGCGATAGTGTTACTTGCTATAAATGGGGTAACTGAGGGCTACGTGTTTGCCACAATGAGTAACAAGCAACTAGATAGGTAAGCACAAAACATAAAAAAGAAGTATTGATGCTAGGTGCATCTTTTACAGGTACAACTACGTAATGGTGATATTTTCTGTGAGTTTCTTAGTCATATCGTACGTCCTTACAAATATATTTGGTCCAGTGGGATTTATTTTGGCAAATTGTGTGAACATGTTGGCTCGAATCATTCACAGCCTTATTTACATCAACAAAAAGTACAAAAGCACTTCCTACAAGCCCCTGGAGGGTCTAGTTCCTGACAGAAAATTCATCGCAATTTTGGTAATATCAGGAGTGGCGACGAAACTATCAGAAACGTTCAATTCGTCGCTAACGCTGCACATATTGATTGGTGCAGTATTTTTTGTTGTGACACTGGGAGTATGGGCGGTGGAAAACAAATCGCTCCTGAGGTTGGGTTATGATAAATACAGACGCATGTCAACAAAGAATGATTAATTTTATATAATAAATGATCAATTAAACAATCAACTGGTTTTATTCTTGTAAATGGCCCCAGTAATGGTTCCCGTTCTTTGGATGATGCAAGCCTTACTGTCGTTCTCTAGTGTAACAATTGGGGTGTTGCTGTAGGGTTCCAGTTTGGCGACTTGTTCGGCAATTGCCGCAATGTGTCCGGCGCTTTCCGTCGAGGCTTGTCCCTTAGTACCCAAACACAAACCCTGGTGGTCGACGAACACGCAACCGAAGACCCCCGGCTTGGTCATCCTAATGGTGCAAATGTTTAAAAGAGGGTGAGGGGTAAATTATGTACGTACACTTCGTCCATCACCCTATCTAAATGTTTTTCCATGATTGCCGAAAGTTGAAATTTGACAGCTGACATAAAAACATACGTCAGTCGTAATACCAACACGTTCTTCTTTCATACCAAAAAACCCCAGATGTAAAAACTTTAATGAGAATTAATAATTGTATAATTATTTTTCAATCATAATCGCGTTACTCAAATCCATTATATTCTGCGCCTGTTTCATCGTTGGCATGTCGATCATGTTCCCCTTGTACGCAAAAGCGCCCTACAATTTTTAAACTGATTTAAAAATCTCCACCCCAACAACAACACCTTACTTCGCCCTCTTTTTGGTGTTTGTGGAATGCTTTCAGGACCCCTGATGCCCACTCAATTTCTGCTGAAGTTGGCGAAAATGCCTCCTGAGTCACGTCAATCTGACCAGGGTGTATGATTTGCTTCCCTGTGAATCCCCACCGCGCCCCTTCTTCAGCTTGTTTTTTTAAGCCTTTCAAGTCTTGGTATTTAATGTAGACCATGTCTATTGCTTGCAAATTAAATGCTCTCGCTACTGAGATCACTTTTTGTCTGGCATAAATGATTTCACTTGATGACTCACTCCTTCTAGCGCCTAAATAAAAAATTGTAGTGACCAATTTTACAACCACATGATAATGTACCAATGCTGGCGCAGTAATCGTCGCTTCCAAAAAGGAGTGCTGCTGGTTGAAACTTTGACGTTTCTGACATATTTACTGCTTCTTTACAAATATCGACAACATTAAGTAGTGCCACAGCTGACTCTATTCCAAGAATTAAACCAAGTTTTGCATTCTTTTTTATATATTCATTTAAATAATCTGAAAACTATATCCTGTTAAAATTGTGTCAGCTATTACTTATTACAATTACTATTTTTAACTGATCTATCTGTTCCACCTTTGGTAAATATATTGAATCTGGTAAATGTGGTGCTGTTAATATCACACGCAGATCATCCTTAATAAAACCTGAAGCAATTGAATTAACGCGAACCACTAATTCATATCTACGTTTCCGTGCTGGTTTGCCTTTTTCAAGCAATTCTCTAATATTTAAACGCGCTTGCACCTAAAAATTACGCTCTTTCACAATATCTGACAACATTTACAGAATTACTTTTTTATTTAGGGCCACCCCATCCTCGCAGTCTAATGTTATACAGTCAGCGTTCGTAGCAAAGGCTTTCGCGACTTTCTTGTCGTCACTAGCGGGAACGTACATTAGCGCTCGTCTAGCTGTATATTTTCGGAAAGGGGTCTGCAAAGAAATGTACTCGATTGTGGACAATTTTAATTTATTATTTTTACCTTCGAAGTATTAACAAGGACAGGTTGTAAAAGCGCTTTTGCACAATTGCATAACATTTTGAAAACAAATATTTACAACAGATAAAAATTAGGTTAAGTTTGAAATTATTAGTGTAATTTCAAGAATTCAAACTGCCCAGAAATTTGTGATACGTGTCACATGTCAATATAGCCGCGAGCGATTTGTATTTAGAAATTGTTGCAATTTGTTTAAAGGAAATCCTACATTACCGACCCTACGACGGCCATTTTGTCAATAATATTGTGAAGTTTAAAAAAAGTCTGTTACACTTTTTGTAAGGCGTTGTAAGTGTTTATATTGGCTGTTCGTTACATCTTTGTTTAAATTTGAACTCGTTATTGTTCATTTGTGGTACGAAATCTGTTTTATTTTGATTGAAATATATGGTAGACCCAGATGAGTCATATTTACCAAACTTGACAAGGCCAAGTATTTTACGAAAAATTTCGTTTATTAACCCATGACATCGATCCGAATGGCAAAAGTAACGAATTTTAATAGTTTCAGGTGATGACTGTTTGATGTGATATTTTATTTTTAAATAAATTCCTTAAAAATGGATAAAGGTGACCAACCTACTTTTGAGAATAAAGATGAAGAGATACAGTATTGGAAAAACCTAGCGACACAATACTATGAAGAGTAAGTGTTTATATTTCTGGAAGAAATTTCATAAGGAATTATGTATTTTTAGTATTGATCGAATACAAAAAGAATCGGACGAATTTGTTAGCGAATCGCAACAGTTAGAACGTGAATATGAGGCGACAATAGAACAGAATGAGAAAAAAATCAAAGAATTGACGTTAGCTAACAATAGAGCCTATAATGAAATTGAGTCTACAAGGGTAAGTCTCCCAAAAAAAAAATAATTAAATTGTACAATTGAGTTTCTGATAGGTAAAGTTAGACCAAAACAATAAGCAAACCGTATCCCTCCAAACCGAAATCGAAAATCTAACAAAGGAGAAAACGGACATGGCGCGATATATTCGAGAACTCGAACAGAAAAACGACGACCTCGAAAGATCCCGACGGATCATCGAGGAGAGCATTGCCGGCATCGAAGCGGCGTTTCACAACGCTATCGAAAGAAACGCGATCCTTGAATCTGAAATCGACGAAAAAGAGGGTCTCAAAGAGAAACTGCAGCGACTAGCCGACGAAACTAGAGGTACCGACTCGACAATTTAACAAAAACAAATCACAATTTCTGCCGGTTCCAGATCTAAAACAGGAGCTCCAAGTGAAAGAAAAATGCCAAGAAAACGAACGGCCGGTGAACGGGTACAGATCAGCACCGATCGTCGATTCCAACAGGCTGAAAGAAATTGAGACGCAAACGACGCCGGTTAAAAGTAAGACCAATCGGTTCCGTAAAGCTATAAGATTCTTAGTGCGCCGGATACGCAAATTCAAATGAGTCGCGCATCCATGACTTAGTTTTAAGTGCACTTAATGAGTGTAGTTAGACGTGGGGCACTAATTAACCGAATAATAACTGTCTGGTCATCACTAAATTATCATTCACGTAGTAACAAGACTCAACGACTCCGATTAAGCTGTGATTGATAGTTTGACTGATTGTGTATGGCTTAGTCTTAAGTATAAAATAAATTATTTTTTTCCATTATTCAGAAGCTTTTCATTTATTATTATTTTTTGAGTCTTGTTGCTTTCATTGTGCTTGTCCTTTCTCCTTTTATTGTTTTGCTTAACGCTTTGTAAAAAAAATGTCGCTTTAATGTTTTCAACTGCGACCCCTTCGCAAGAAAAATACCAATAAGTTTTCAACAAATACGACCAAATCGTAATCACAATGTAAAATTTAGTGATTGCGTTAACCTTTTTTCGTCAATTTGACATCTGTCGCTTTTGTTATGTTTAATGCAGTTAATTCTCATTTTTTGTTGCTATCTCGCCATAAAAAATATCGCCAAACTAGGACATAATATGCTCGTTAAACTTCGAAATTATCACAAGGTCAGATGCTGACGTTCACATGGGCATAACAAATCAGTCATGCTTTTTGTAACGGTTGCGATTTCGATTGGGTAATGATTAAATAAATTTTCCATAATAATTTCAATAAACACTACCACTACAGTAATGAAAGATGGCGTCCAGATGTCAAACAGGGCGACATCTGTTGCCACAAATTTTTTCTAAGAACTGATTTTGCATGGCCTCCTTGTTCGAAAGAGACAAAGTCTCTTTCGAGACTTTGTCTCTTTCGATCTAGGAGGCCATGTGATTTTGTTATAAATTTACACAAATTATTGCCGCCTTAAACTGTACAAATAGAACGACCCCATGGTTTACGGTCAAGGTTTTTGGCAGAAGAGTTGACGAAAGCCGTCTAGTGGTTAATTGATATTAATAGTTTTTGGAATCTTTACAATTTTTTTTTTTTTTTCTAGAAGACCAGATTCCCTACCAAGCCCCGATAACTCCAGCCTCTCGCGTGATGGCCCTGAACATCGTCAGCGACCTGATCCGCAAAGTCGGGGTGAGTACCTCGTCGATCCCGTCCAGAATAACACCACGTAGAGGGACGTAGTGTTCGCTTCGTATTTAAACAGGAAGTGGGGAAGTGGGATTAGGTTATTGTTTTTTTGTTTTGTTGGTAGCCTGCATGTGTTTGCACGTTTCTGTGTTGCTTCCAGCTCTCTCGTTTCCTTTGTTCACAATGCGGCCGGTATAAATGTACAGTTTGCCCGCCGTCCGCCGTTAACGCCACCAATAACACACCGAGGTGCGTTCAATAAATTGCTTCAACCAAGCTGGGGCATTTAGAATCGATTCCGCGCGACGAACGACATACTTACCCATTTGGATTTTTTAGGGTCTAGAGCGCAGACTGGAGAAGAGCCGATTCGACTACAGAGACATCGGGTCCAACGATTTAAGGTAATCGGAGGGGAGTCGCGATGCAGTGTTAATCGTTGACGTTGCAGGAGTCGGCACTCGGCCAAGAACAGCCCGGCCCCGAGCATCCACGGACTGTCTAAATGAGAGTTGCGGTTTGCTCCCACTAGTTTTCGCACTTAATGGGACTAAATATAGCGGAAATAATCGGTGTTCTAGGTACATCTGGCTTAAAAACAAAAACTCTCTCTTTGTCCAGTATTACGTTGTTTCTAGCAATTTTTTAATTTATATTAAAACAGTGAAAAAGTGATCTTGTAACTTATTGCTTGGTGATATTATTTTAAGTCAGGAGTTCCTTTAACATTCTGTAAATAATTTTGGTGATAATTTTGTTAGGTAGGTGTTTTTTCAGCTTAAAGCAAGAAATTTTATTCCTTTAATATGTGTAAATATTATCGAGAATAAGAGTGTGACCAGTTATGTCCCCGGGAACTTATTTACGTCAGTAGTTGACGTAAATTAAGATTTTTTTGACCCTTTCACATTACAGAATAATATATTTTTTCACCTAATTAATACCGAGTAGAATAATTTGAAGCGGGTTTTGCGTTTTATTAATGAATTTGCCGTTTTCCTCTTTCGTAATCGTTATTAATTTATTCGATCCAATCACTAATAATTAGGTATGTACAAATTTTATATTTTCAATGCATATTCCATAATTTAAGGTGCAAATATTTATTACTGTATCATAGATGAAAATAAAACATTTAAAGTAACACACCAGTGAAGATTTTACCCCAAGACAGACTCGAACTGGGTTTTATCGTATTCGGAGCGAATTTCCTGACGCTGGTGACCAGCGGCAACATTTTTAAGTGCGCTTCGAACGTGGCAACCCCGGCTTTTGATTTTTTCAGTCGTAAACGCACAGACCCTGCAAGTTTACCGTTTAGCGAAGCAATCCGTGGTGTGTCACATAAAGACCTGTCATGTAAGGCGAATTAGTCGCCCACAGTACCAGCACGTAGATGGGTAGACAGTGCAGCAAAAAACGTATTCTCACCAGAATGTCCTCGACGATCGTGATGGCCAACCTGAACTAAATCAGACGGAAGTGCGGAAGCAGAACGTTACGAAAAAACTTACTATAACAAAAACAGTGTAGTACATTGTAGTTGTCGGCAAGAGAAACAACAACACTGTGAAGCCCAACGTTCCGATAAATAGTTGATGTTGGGAGTACTGATACGAGTCCACCCTTTCCCTCAAGGGGTTGTACTTTCTGCCTATGAACAGGCGCCAAAGCGACAACAACCCTTTGAGTTGCAAATAGATCAGCCTAAAACATCGTGTAGGGTCACGTCGGACCCAAAACTCTCACCTTACCTGGCTGCGTAGACGTAAATGCAATAAACGTGGAAAGTCGCGATTGATACGAGATCCGAGAGCATCGCAACTTGGTAGGAAAACCCAAACGCGCCCGGCAACACCAACAATTTGAAGTATTCTTTCACGTACGGCTGCATCGTTATCAAAAAAATCCGCCACAAGGAAATGTGGTAAAAGAAAAACGTGCCCAACGATTTGTTGAACGCGTAATTCAGCTTCAAACCGATCGGGGACCCCATGAGGTAGATTAATAGATCGCGAAAACCATAAATTATCGTTTCCCTCACGTTCTCGATCAAATTTACGATGACATCCTCGTTTTCCATGAACAAGTCCAACAGAATGATTCCCAGCAACAAGTCGAATATTTTTGACAAGAGAAAATTACCGACTTTGGGGGACACGCGTTTCTCTCTCATAATCTCGGTAAAAAACCATTTGTAACCGGTTAGATTATTGTAAAAGTGTGAAATAGTAGCCGAGTACGCCCACATCAATCTGGTCGCGTTGAAAATAGACAAACTCCAATCGAGAACCGCAATTATGAATGTGAATAATTTGATTGACGCACTTTTCCGCCCGTTGTCGGCGCTTTTTCGCCGCCTCTTTCTCAAATTGTTGCTGAGAAACTTGAAATGAACGCCGTACTGATGCTCTTCGTTTAACCCGTCACAGTTACAAAAAGCGTGATAGTCGTACTCTATTTTCACCACATTTGACGCACTCAAGTTCCCGTAATTTACGAGCGAGATTTTTGTTGTTAAATTGTCGATATGTACCGCTTTGGTATCTCTAGTTTTGGTCTTTGTAACATCGTTACTCAAATAACCAACGGCATGGGTTGTCTCCTTCACGGAACTATCGTTCGTTATGTAATACGCCTCACACTCGTCATACTCCTTGTGCAACCCCTCCAAATACCCACTTTTATTCAGATGAAGCGAATCGGGGACAAAAACTAAGATGCTCTTCACCATTTCAAAACATAACCTCAAACTCACAGATGATTGGATGATTCAATATTTATGTTGTCTGTCAGGTCGTACCAACACCACCGAAAATCATTTCTTCTCGGTGGTGTTGGTCGTACCAACATGACGTGACAAAGGTCACAACGGAGCGAGATGATTGGTCGACGGTCACGTGACGAACCAGCGCACGTTGTCTACTTTTTGTGGTTTTGTTATACGGAAAATGTTTACCACATTGATGAGTCACGTTTTAATCGGAAAAGAACTCATTAAATTTCAGTGCATCGTATAATGTGCATTATTATTTAATTAGTTGCGTAGAATGGACGAACTGACGTCGAGCAATGAAGAAATCAGAACCACCAGATTTCGGGTGAGTGTCTCAATTGTTGCCAATGAGTCATGTTTACGGGGGTTGCCTTTTTAGAACTTACCCTCTGTTAACGCTAGTCAAGAAGAGTTGATCGTGACGGTCCCGGATGACAAAGAGTTGTTGTCTTCGATCCGGAGGAGGGTCCAAGTCAGCTCTGAAAAAATCGAAACTGGGTCATTAAATGTCTTATCAGCTAAATACGAGGTTCAGCTTAATTTACGTTGACATTACTTCCTAATCGCACGAGTTTTTTTGTAGAGTTTGGATTATGACACTTGCGAGAATTATTTATTATTAGATGAGGAAAGGAAGAAAGGTTATAGGTTTATAGTACGAAAAAGCATAGCGAGATGGTATATTTTCCTTTTGATCGGAATGATCACGGCTTTTATCGCCTGTGCCATAGATATTTCCATTGAGGAACTGTCCCAACTGAAATACGCGTCGTTAAGCCACTGTATCCTTTGTTCGTTTCACGCAAAACTAAAAAACAATAGCGCATATTGACTTAACCCTCTGAAGACGTCGACACGTACGTCACCGAGGGCAAACTCCACATCCCATATTTTTTATGGGTCTTGTACAATGTGGTCCCGGTGCTGATAGGTTCGGCGCTGGTAGCTTACGTCGAGCCTGTCGCCGCAGGCAGCGGAATACCTCAAGTCAAATGTTATTTAAACGGCGTTAAGATTCCGCGCGTGGTGCGGATAAAAACACTGTTCGTGAAGAGCGTAGGAGTGGTGTGTTCGGTGGTTGGAGGGCTTGCCGGCGGCAAAGTGAGTTTGGGGTTCAGTATGAATTTTTTTTTAAATACGAGTACGCCTTAGGAAGGGCCGATGATACATTCCGGAGCCGTCGTCGCCGCCGGGATCTCTCAAGGAAAAAGTACAACGTTTCGAAGAGACTTTAAAATATTGAAGTATTTTCGTGAAGATCACGAAAAGCGGGATTTCGTCTCAGGCGGGGCCGCTGCGGGAGTGTCGGCGGCTTTCGGCGCACCAGTCGGTAAATAGGTTTTTATCTGTTTATTGTTTTAACACGGTTCCATAAATTCGTTTGTTTTAATAACTGAAGCGATGAGGAACTTGCAACGTTTACGTTACAGTAGCTTACGATAAATTATTCTTTTTCCGTAGTTTCTGATAAAGCTGCTGGCGGATACGTAAAATATACGCTTTCAAGGTTTTAACCGAAGTTGGGGGCGCTATGACGTTGATAAAGTCCCTAGATATTTAAGGATTTTCGATATCTTTGGAAAGTACGCTAAGATATCTAAGTATTTAATTTTTCTGGCGTGAGTTCAATAAATGATTCGTGCGGTTCAGAGAAGATTTCAAAAACAGTTTGAGTGGTGGTTACGCAATGGTAAAGAAAATAATCTCTCTATTGAGTCAAGCTGCAAAAACAATCAGCATAACTCGTGACAATAAAGTAATATGTAATTAAAAAAGCAACTGTGACTGATCTAGGAGCGTTATGAAATACTAGTGATTTCTAACTCAAAATATATTTTTTTTTATTTATTATTTAACAAAAATGTAAGGAAAATTGAAGATTCTTCAAGCTTTAATTTAAGATTTGGTTCTTTTTATTTGTTTTTTCAAAAAAAACAATAACATGATAAAAACGATAATGTAATATACAGAGCAAAAAAATTACAGTACTTAGGGCCGGTTTCACCAACGCCAGTTAAAGTTAACTGTAGGTTAAAATATACAGTCCGTTCGTAGAGTTCGGAATAAATTCGTTAAAACTAAGTATGTATTAATTTCTGAGAAAAATTCTTGAACAGGTCAATTTTGTTTTTAAAAAGTGCATATTGTTCAGTACTTTGCTTATATTGACAGCTTGTCGTCTCCTAATAATGTCGTCATCAATAATTTTTTTAGATGACAACCCCCATTTTTTTCTTATTTTTCTGGTACGCCTTCGTACTAGCTAAACGATCAATGAAAAAAAAAAGAGTGTGTCGTAAAGACGCACGATAGAAGTGAAACTTTTGTATTACAGGAAAATCAGAATATTGTAAATTATCACTGATAGATGCAAGAGGCGGTGGCTGAGCCGAGATGCTAGTTGCTGGTTCATTGTCTTTATTATTTACACCGTTTTTTTCACATTCTGAACTGTCACTTCACTCGTACGTTTTCTCTCACGCCACGCTCTTGTTCTTTCTGCGCCTGACTTAAGAATATTTACAACAAAATTGTATATTTTAACGATAACACTAAACAATATCTATCAAAATGGGTACCTCATTGTTCATTTTTAATTAAAAGAGAGGACATTATCGACAAATGCCGTGAGTGTGACAAAGACAGAAGTATGTATACACAATTTTAAGGGATGTTTGTATCGTCTTAAACAGATTATTATAATTTACATAATTAATTAGGCTCCAAATTAAGTGAGATGGAAATATTGGCGCAACCGTTGTGCGAGACAGTGTTTACCCCCACCACTTTTCGTCACACAAAAAGGTTGCCGATCAGAATTTCAACCCCCCCCCCCCCCCCCATAAAAAGTTTCACTTCAAGAATTATTTTCTCAAAAAGTATACGGGCTACTGACTTAATTCTTTTTTTAAAAACTTTTACAATATCTTAGTTACATTTGACTCGCTGCATGTGTATCGAAATTTTCAACATTTCACATAGGTCCCAGCAGAGTGAAGTTTACGATGCGCATTTTTGATTAATCTAAATTTATTAATTATTTTTTTCAAAACTATCGATATTTGCGAAATTTACGATTCACTATTGGAAGCGCTGTACTTTTTACTACAAATATACAGAAAATCATAATTATAGCTTCAATGGTTGAATTAACACAACGTTAAATGTTACGAGAAACGTAGTTTTTCGGACTACACCTCAACTACGTATAAAGGCCGTTTTCAAAGTTCCGTCCTATAAAAAAAAGTTGTAGATGGCCATTCCTTATGCCCCAAAATGTCCTCTACAAGATAGTATAGGTCTCATTTAGTTATACCTTGGAATCACGTACCTTCAGAAATAAGCGAGCTAGATATGTGATTTTACTCCACTATTAAGTGAGATGGAAATATTGGCGCAACCGTTGTGTGAGACAGTGTTTACCCCCACCACTTTTCGTCACACAAAAAGGTTGCCGATCAGAATTTCAAGACCCTCCCATAAAAAGTTTCACTTCAAAAATTGACAACTTACATAACAATTTTTTTGAGAAAATGACAAATTTTACTTCAAAAAATTTAATTCAATTTTTAACTGAAATGTTTTTTTTTTTCAATAGATTTAGTTACAATGGAAGGTTTATTTTAATAGACCAAACAATTTAGAACGATTTGCCATAGAGAATTCGCAGTGAAACGGAACAAATAAGCCCTGACATTATTGAGCGCAGTGTACAAAGTGTCGGTGAGTGCCAAATAGTTGGCGGGAGGCAATTTCAACATTTGCGGTATCGATTTTTAAAGGTGGAAAAAATATTTTATACGTGTCTTAGAAATAAGTACATTAATTAAATTACATAGAAGAAGATTCTCAAATTCTGACAGTGTCGAACAAAAAAATATTTCAAACTGACCCTCATGAATAAATTTCACTAAGACAGTGACAAAATGTCTCCTAAAATTAGTCTATTAATACGTAAAAATTCTCATGAAGTTATCAGAGTTATCACTAATCATTACAAGAAGTGTTCAAAGTGACCTCTGTTATTGTCAATACAAATAAATTAAATTTATTTGTATTGACAATACAACAATGATTTTTCGACTCTTTCCAGCATTACTCTTTATTGCGAATTGAACAACATTTTCTACCCGTTCTCTTAAAACTTCAATTGTATCAATTGGGATCGAATATACCACGTACTTTACCACCACAAGAAGAAGTAGCACGAAAATTATCCGGGCCCGAGGAGCACCCCGCACACTTCACCATACACCAACACAATATTCACTATTCGAAAATAAATGCACCATTTTCACAAAATTTTAGCTCAAATCACAGAATCAAGACGGAAACACCTGCCTCGTACAGTTGGATAAAGCTAACTAAAAATTTAATCCTTTCGTCTCTACCTCGGCCGCAGAACGAAAAAACTTTATTATAAAACACAATGTTTTGCACTGATTTTACAAAAACTACTATTTCATTGGGTCACATAACTAGAAAATAGCCAGCTCGTTAATTTATGGAACAAATGGTAACTACACAACAATTTTGTTGTTGACGAAATTTGTCACTGGTTGAAATTAATGTACTTATTTCTGAGACACGTTGTATATACAGGGTGGCCCACCTAAGACTTTTAGGTCTTATATCTCTATTTGTGAAATTTAACAAATAGATAATTTAAAGGGTGGAGATTAATGTCGCGTTACTCAAGTACCTCCAGTCTTAAAAACGCCATTTTAACTACCTTTATTTATGAATTAAATCGTTTAAGATTTATACTAATCTTTAGAACAACAATAAACAATGGCTTCAGCAGAAATTTGTCCCCTAAAAGATAGTCGTACTACAAGACCATTATTCCAAATTTTTGGCGCGCGCTACATAATACTCTAAAGTCAACATGATTCATTAGGGGTTACATAATTAAATGAGACTTTATTGATTTTTTATCGGTCAATCAAATTTGATCGCAAGCGTGAAATTTTCACCACTTTTTGGGTGATGTAACAAGAATTTACATTTTGAAATAAACATCAAGTTATTAAGCATAAAATCGTTACCTAAACATGTTGAATCACAAATAATGTCCGAGGCCAGCAGGAAGTTATTGTCTTTCCCCGAATTCATAACCGCTTTTCCTGTTGTGGTTCTTGTGCAGTTATCAGACAGATAGATAATAAAATTATTATTCATTCAAATTGCTACTATTTATTGTGTTTTTGGTATTAAATGGAAAATTAAAATTAAAAGAGTACTCTGCCCTAAAACAGGATATTTTATGATTTTTGGAGATGATTTTTTTTTTTTATTAAGTAAAACATCAGACTATCTATCTTTCTTTTATGTACAACTTTATTAATGTCGTAATCACGAGCTGCTGTTTTATAACCGGTCTATTCAAAACTGTAGTTTGAGTGATCCCCGCAGGGCGCTAGTAAACGGGCGCTTTTTGGGGATATTATTCATCTTAAGTTTTTGTCACCGAGAATGTTTCTTGTTCATGGCATTTTGAATATAAAGTAAAAAATTCCTTGGTTTCTGCTGCTTTGAAATTAAATTCGTGAATTTTTTCCTTATTATTCGTTGTTTTTGTGTTTAGTGTTGTAATTGTTCTTTGTTATATTGCGTATTGAGACCAAATAATATCACAATTAAACAAGCGGTTAAGTATATCCGCGAAAAAAAGGTGTCGAAACGGCGACCCGTCAAAAATGAGAAACAAATACATTTCGTAATTTCATGCGATACTTAAATAAATCGTTATCTGTATAAAATATGTACCAGATTACTCAGTGTATTTCCAAAGCAGCTGATCCGATTGGCACTAAAATAAATAGACCTTGAGTCCTCACTGACGAACATTTTACAAAAGGAAAAATTTTAATCGGTACATTTTTGCAAAAGATAACGTGAACGAAGTCGACGAAAGCCAACATTTGAACAACAAAAACGGGTACATTTCCAAAACCATCGATCCAATTGGCATCAAAATCAATGGGCCCGGAGTTCTCACCGAGGCACTTAAAGTTATCATTTCATAAATGACATCTAAGTTTACTGTTTCTCTTCCGAATTTTTCAACTCTAAAACCCTGATGTTTATGTGACCTCATTTTTTTCAAATAATCTATAATTGGTGGCGCATCCAATCGAACCTAATTTACGATTCAATCTGCTAACTTCACTTCTATGGCTTTTTTAAGGCATGCTATAACAAGTATCCCAAGTTGATGCTGTTCTTTAAAATCTAACAATGTTCTTCTTCACCAGGTGGGGTTCTTTTTAGTTTAGAGGAAGGTACAAGTTTCTGGAACCAAAGTCTCACGTGGCGAACATTTTTCGCCTCGGTTATTAGCACATTTACACTAAACGTAGTTCTATCAACCTATCACGGAGTCCCCGGAGATCTGAGCTATCCGGGACTTTTGAATTTAGGCAAATTCGAAAATTTTAGTTACCAAGTCTACGAATTACCAATTTTCCTGATGATGGGAGCGTTGGGTGGTCTACTGGGAGCGTTTTGGAACTTCATCAATTACAAATTGTCCGTGTTTCGGATGAGGTAAAATATTTTCACCTCAAAATGGACAAAAATCAGTTTATTGTTTTTAGGTACATCAGAATGCGGTGGTTGAAAGTGGTCGAAGCGTGCATGGTGGCAGCAATAAGCGCAACTTTAGGTTTTTTGATGATGTTTCTGTTGAACGATTGCAAACCTCTTGGACAAGATCCGACGAAGTTTCCCACACAGGTGAGCTCGGCCGCTAAGCTTCCACCGGAAAGAAAAATGTCTTCTTTGCAGCTGTACTGCCCGGACGGACAGTACAACGTGCTGGCCAGTATTTGGTTCCAAACCCCTGAAGCCTCCGTCAGGTCGCTTTTCCACGACCCCCCCAACACCCACAACGCCGCCTCTCTGGCCGCCTTCGTCGTCATCTACTTCTTACTGTCGTGCTGGACCTTCGGACTGGCCACCTCCAACGGCCTCTTCATCCCCACGTTGCTGACGGGGGCCGCGTGGGGGCGCCTCATCTCGGTGGGGCTTTATCGCGTCATCCCCGACGCCGTGCTCATCCATCCCGGCAAGTACGCGATGATCGGAGCCGCCGCCCAGTTGGGCGGCGTCGTCAGGATGACGATCAGCCTGACGGTCATAATCATGGAGACCACCGGCAACATCTCGTTCGCGCTGCCCTTGATCATCACGCTGATAGCGGCCAAGTGGACCGGCGACTTCTTCAACGAGGGCATCTACGACACCCACATCCAACTGAGCGGCGTGCCGCTGTTGCCGTGGGAGCCGCCGCCGCTAGTTCACAACATTTACGCCAGCGAGGTGATGTCGCATCCGGTGGTGACTCTCAAGTGCGTCGAGAACGTCGGACACATCGTCGAACTGTTGAAGCTGACCACCTATAACGGATTTCCGGTCGTCGATCCACCTCTGACCGACCAATCGGAAGTTACCACCTACGGCAGGATCCGTGGCTTGGTTCTGAGGTCGCAGTTGATCGTCATTTTGAAACTGAAAATTTTCAATGAAAACTCCGATTTTTGGGGACACATAAATGCGGGAATCTTCAGGGATGAATATCCGAGATATCCGACCATCGAGGTAACTTGAACGTTTTGATGCGACAGCAGTGGCGGCTCGTGTCATTTTTAGACAAGAAAAATGTAGTTATATATTTATTGGGAAGTCGCGACTCAGTTCTCTTGGGCCTTCCTAGTGCCTTTGCAGTTATTTTGTCCTCGTACGACTTTTTTGAACGGTATTCGCATTTCAACAAATTTACTAAAACTGCACAAATACCTATTGGAATTTAAAGTTTTTCAACTTTACCATGCGCGTTGTGCTTTTAAACCTTTTGAAATAAAGTCGAGTCTTGACCTTTCATAATGGTTACGTCAAACGTCTGCACCCAAAAAAAACTGTGACCGTTGTCGCAGCCGTCATTGCGTGACACTGTTTTCATTTGTTTTTTGCAGCAAGTGAAGGTGTCGGAAGAGGAGAAAACTTATTCGATCGATCTCAGGCCGTTCATGAATCCCTCACCGTACACGGTCCTTCACGTATGTTCAAATTTTTGGTGTTTTTCTGTTTTCTTTATTCTCTACTTTTAGTCGTCCTCGCTTCCTCGAATGTTCAGATTGTTCAGAGGGCTAGGCTTGCGACATCTACCGATTGTAAACGACACGAATGAAGTCATAGGGATGGTGACTAGGAAAGATCTGGCTCGGTACAGAGTGTGGAGGCACCAAGGCAGAATGGGGGTAGAAGAATTATTAATTTCCAAAGAAATCTGACACTTTTACAGTATTATATGACAATCTATTAAAACAGTCAATATTTATGTTGTTATAACTCGGAATCTATTTTATTTATTTATTGTTATAATAAACCAATCTTGGCATTCCTTAATGTTTTATTTGATACCTTGTATATTAAAACAGAAGTTGCAGTTCTTGCAGTTTATTAATAAAAATGCGAGACTATACGGAAAATAAAAGCAGTTTAAAAAAATGTACGCTATACTAGAAATAATACGATATGATCACTTAGTAGACAAGGGGGGACCAGGTGGGCCCGACCCAACCGAAACACTTATTACAAATAAGATACATCTGCAATAATCTAAAAAAAATTAACACAAGCCAGCGCTTGTCATTTCAGCAAATGAAATGAAAAAAGTTTGGTTTTCGTTGTCCCTATCATTTGTCTGTGGTTTAAAATCTGGCCCATCTCAGCAAAAAAACATTCCTACGCCCTTATTGGTAGACGTGATTTTAATAGTTTATATTTTTTCATTTTGTAAGCGTAAATCTGACAACAATGTACAGTGTTGTGCGCAAGCGCATTAGTAGGACCTTAACCTCAAAATGCAACGTTATTTTACTAGAAAAGTAGATATCTAATAGATTTTTGTGTCTTGTGGTATGCAGATAATATTGTATAAACACCCTGTACGATATGAAGGCTGTTTTAAGTTTTGGTTATGCTTGCAGGTTAAACCCACGTGATTGAAAACTAAAGGGAACTGTGAATGATTTAAATATTCCTTTTCTCTTGTATTAAAATCAATGGTGAGTATTTGTTATATACAGGGTGAATTCGAAATACGTCACAATCTTACAACCCCAGGATCATCAGGAAGTGAATAAACCGAAAATGCGATCAAACATTTTAAAGTCATAAAGTCCAATTTAACTTAATTCCTTCCGAACGAGACGCTTCTGAAAGTTCTACTAATAAATCGAAACATGAATATCCGCAAAAACGATTTAAAAACAGAGAGTGACAAAACCTTGCTTTGAATGAAATAGCCGAAAAACAGCCGCAAAAACGTGTAAGATTAAGAGTGAAAACCAAGTGAAAGTAAAAGTCAAAGCAAAAACCACAACTAAACAGTACCTACCGTACTGTATAATTATTAGACACATTGTTCAAAATGTCGGTCGTGATTTGTAATACACGCCTGTGCCCTTGGATGTAGATTGTCCCGAACCCTTGCAAAACTTGCTGCATCGTCCTAGATTTGCGCCGATGAATACGGATGTTAAAAATTCCGTTGGCAACACTATTCGCAAAAAATGCAATCGAAAAGTACCATTTTTCCGTAGACAACAGCCAAAAATGTTTGTGAATGCGGAACACGACGCGTCGGAAACTTTTCACGATACAAAGTTGTGCCCTTTTGAGCCAACACCTGTAATTGTTCACTTTAACTACATCTGGAATTTTCGCGTTTTTTCTGGCTAGACAGCCTCAGGACGTCCTCCTACATCGTTTCCCACCAGTCAAACCTTCTGCAAATGAAAATTTTCCTTACCCTTTAGTTACACTAAGACTTGACGCGACCTTGAAACACAACAAGAGAGAAAAAAAAGGCATTTGCACAAGGTTTGAATGGTGGGACACGATCTAGGAGGGCGCCCTGAGGCTGTCTAGCCAGAAAGAACGCGAAAATTCCAGAAGTAGTTAAAGTGAACAATTACCCCAACACCATCTGCACTTCCGTAACAAAGCACCATGTCGGTCATTTCAATAATTTCACTACTGGTTTAATTTTCCATGATAATGACACACTGAAACGCAAAATTCTAACCAAAAAATAGCCGCGAAGGTCGCACTGAAAATTAATCTGCACGCGGTACTAGCACCCGCGTAACAAACATTTTTGCACCTTTTTTGCGTTGCACGCGATAACTTTTTAAATCTTACTATTCGTCCTAACGTAATATCAGTGGCGTACTCAACTTTTGTGCTGGAACTGTACATGGCTTTTCTTCCCTTAATTCACATTTAGTCTGAAGATCCTGGGGTTTTAAGATTGTGACGTATTTCGAATTCACGCTCTATTTAAAATACATACATATCTCCTCATGATCAAAAATAAAATAGGTATAGACTATAGAGCATGTTGCAACTAAATAATAATAATAAAGTGGTGTCCGTACTAGATTTAACAAATCAAAATTGATAAATAGATCAGTTAAGGCTCCTTGTATATTTTGTAGTTATTGTGATTAGTTTTTTTGTACTGACATGAAATCGTCTTTTCAGATTGTAACATCAAAATGGCAAATTTGAGATGTACTGAAAGTACCTCAAAATGTGGCTGTGGAAAAATTAACAACTGCGACAGATGTCCTTACATGACCAAATCACCTTTTTTCATGATAAATCACACGAAACGTAACCATTTGCCTCTTAAATCATTTAGTTGTCAAACAAATCATTTAGCAAAGTACTACTGCAAAGAGTGCGATTTTGAAACTGATCTTGTAATAATTTTCAATCAACATGTTGGAGAATATCACAAAAAGAAAATTGACAGTTTGCAAGATCTACCGAAAAAGGACACCGTACTGAAGTGCTACGTTTGTCAAAAGTGTTCGTTTGAAACGTATTCAGTCTTAGTGTGGATCAAACACTTGGACACTTTATGCGTAAATATAAAAGAAGTATCCAAGAAAATAGGTAGCGTATCTTATAGTGATGATGAAAAGTGGTACCGATGTGAATGTTGTTCCTTTAAGACAACTCAGGCATCAAGTTTGAAAAAACATGAGATTGCAAAGCACCTGGATGCCAAGCGATTTCATTGTGAGGAATGTGATTTCGAAACAAAATACAAAAAAGTTTTATGGCGTCACGAGAAAAAAAGACACTCAAAACATCTTGCCAAAGAAGACGTCCAATGGTTCAAGTGTGACAAATGCAGCTTTATGGCAAAGGATAAATCATATGTAAAGACACACGCACTCGTTATACATGCACCAAACAAAAAGGCGTCGTTGTTTCACTGTGAACAGTGTTCTTACAAAGCAAAAAGGAAACACAAGCTAAACCGTCACGTAATATCTAGACACAAGACTGATAAGGAAATAGAATGGTTTTACTGTTTTAACTGTGATTATAAGGCGAAGATGAAAGACGCTTTAAAACGACACATGGTTTCCAAACATACCCCTGAACCTATGCAATGGTTTACTTGTGACAAGTGTCAGTACAAGTCTAGAACCAAATATCGTTTGTCCGAACACTCGAAACAGCATCTTTTCGAAGAAGACGTCCAATGGTTCAAGTGTGATAAATGCAGCTTTATGGCAAAGGATAAATCATATGTAAAGACACACGCACTCGTTATACATGCACCAAACAAAGAAGAGTCGTTGTTTTACTGCGAACAGTGTTCTTACACGACAAAATGGAAAGACTGTCTAAAATATCACATGATTCGACATAAATCTGATGAAGAAGTGGACTGGTTTTACTGTTTCAACTGTGATTATAGGGCGAGGACAAAAGCATATTTAAAACAACACATGTTTTTCAAACATACCCCATCTGAAGCTGTGGAATGGTTTACTTGTGACAAGTGTCAGTACAAATCTAGAACCAAATCTCGTTTGTCCGAACATTCAAAACAGCATCTTTCCGAAGAAAACATCCAATGGTTGGAGTGTGATAAATGTAACTTTAAAGCAAAGCAAAAAACAGAACTAAAGAGACACGCACTCGTTAAACATACACCAAGCAACGAGGCTTTGTTTCGGTGTGAGCACTGTCCTTACACGACAAAACTGAAACACAACCTAAAAACTCACATGATTCTACATAAATCTGATGAAGAAGTGGACTGGTTTTACTGTTTCAACTGTGATTATAAGGCGAGGACAAAAGGATATTTAAAACAACACATGTTTTTCAAACATACCCCATCTGAAGCTGTGGAATGGTTTAGGTGTGACAAGTGTCAGTACAAATCTAGAACCAAATTTCGTTTGTCCGAACACTTAACACGACATCATTCTGAAAAAGACATCCAACACGCATAACGACATCTTTCCAAACAAGATATCTAATGGTTCAGGTGTCACAATTGCGTATTCGTAACATCATCGCGTCTTTAGTCTAGTAGAGTAAGCAACTGTTCCAAACTAGTGGTTTGAATATGACGCGGGACTTCTTAGAGTCTTAAACTGACGACAGGCGAAATTTAAAATTTCACAAGAGACAAACTTTACATGATTTCGTCGATTAAACAAAGAAAGCGTTAAATGGGACTTGCACCAACAATAATGATACTCTGGAGGTCCTGAGAACGCTAACAAATCTCAACATGTGTTAAAATTAGGCCGATATTTTTGATACAATTTATAACGATTTTTTCAAGTTTCATTGGCTCGAGTTTTGGAATAACGAATCGCATTCCAGAAACTATGTGCTAATGACTAACAGAGAAAATAGTAAATTATATCATTAAGACTAGAAGTGAGTCTTTTTGTGCTAAGCGCAGAGATTGAAGACCGAGAGGAAGTGGTTTTATTGGGTGCCTATCTCCCGAAAAATCTATTGTTACCAATCGGAAGTGACCACCTACGGCAGGATCCGAGGCCTGGTTCTGAGGTACTAAAACTGCACTCTATTGGAATTTAAAGTTTTTCAACTTTACCATGCGCGTTATGTGCTTTTAAACCTTTTGAAACAAAAGCCGAGTCTTGACCTCTCATAATGGTTACGTCCAACGTCTGCACCCAAAAAAAAAAAAAAAAACAATGTGTCGTAAAGACGCACGATAGAAGTGAAACTTTTGTATTACAGGGAAACATTGTAATTATTCATCAATCACTTTTAAATAGCATATTCACAACAAAATTGTATATTTTAATGAAGAAAATAAATTATAAACAACGATAACACTAAACAATATCGAAATGCGTAACTCATTGTTTATTTTTAAGCCTCCAAATCAAAGAGAGGACATTATCGATAAATGCCGTGAGTGTGACAAGGACAGAGACACTGCTCCCACTCGACCCAACAGTGTTTACCCCCACCACTTTTCGTCACACAAAAAGGTTGCCGATCAGAATTTCAAGACCCTCCCATAAAAAGTTTCACTTCAAAAATGTGACGGTTGTCGCAGCCGTCATTGCGTGACACTGTTTTCATTTGTTTTTTGCACCAAGTGAAGGTGAGTGAAGAGGAGAAAACTTATTCGATCGATCTCAGGCCGTTCATGAATCCCTCGCCGTACACGGTCCTTCACGTATGTTCAAATTTTTGGTGTTTTTCTGTTTTGTTTATTCTCTACTTTTAGTCGTCCTCGCTTCCTCGAATGTTCAGATTATTCAGAGGCATTTCAGAGGGCTAGGCTTGCGACATCTACCGATTGTAAACGACACGAATGAAGTCATACGCATGGTGACTCGGAAAGATCTGGCTCGGTACAGAGTGTGGAGGCACCAAGACAGAATGGGGGTAGAAGAATTATTAATTTCCAAAGAAATCTGACACTTTTACAGTGTTACATGACGATTTGCTAAAACAGTTAATTTTTATGTTGTTATAACTAGGAATCTATTTTATTTTTTGTTATAATAAACCGATCTTGGCATTCCTTAATGTTTTATTTGATACGTTGTATATTAAAACAGAAGTTGCAGATCTTGCAGTGCGAGACTATACGGAAAATAAAAACAGTTTAAAAAAATGTACGCTGTGCTAGAAATAATACGACATGATCACTTAGTAGACAAGGGCGTAGCAAAGGGGGGCCAGGTGGGCCCGACCTACCCCAGAATAAAACCGAAACCCTTATTAAAAATAAGATTGTACATCTGCAATAATCTAAAAAAAAATAGCAAAAGCGCTGAAATGAAATGATAAAAAGTTTGATTTTCGTTGTTCTTATCATTTGTTTGTGGTTTAAAATCTGGCCCAGCTCAGCAAAAAATCATTACTACGCCCTTATGGTACACATTATTTTAATATTTTTTCAATTGATAAGCGTAAATCTGACAACAGTGCATCACTTGAAAGTTGAAACTGCTGATATTTTGTTGTGCGCAAGCGCATTAGTGGGACCCTAACCTTAAATTGCAACGTTATTTTACTTGAAAAGTAGATATCTAATAGGTTTTTGTGTCTTGTGGTATGCAGATAATATTGTATAAACACCCTGTACGATATGAAGGCTGTTTTAAGTTTTGGTTATGCTTGCAGGTTAAACCCACGTGATTGAAAACTAAAGGGAACTGTGAAGGATTTAAATATTCCTTTTCTCTTGTATTAAAATCAATGGTGAGTATTTGTTATATACAGGCTGAATTCGAAATATCACAATCTTAAAAACCCAGGATCTTCAAGAAGTGAATAAACAGAAAATGCGGTTAAACATTTTCAATTCATAAAGTCCAATTTAACTTAATTCCATTCCGAACGAGACGTTTCTGAAAGTTCTAATAAATCGAAACATGAATATCCGCAAAAACGATTTAAAAACAGAGAGTGACAAAACCTTGCTTTGAATGAAATAGCCGAAAAACTGCCGCAAAAACGCGTAAGATTAAGAGTGAAAACCAAGTGAAAGTAAGAGTCAAAGCAAAACCCACAACTAAACAGTACCTACCGTACTTACAATTATTATTACACATATTGTTCAAAATGTCGTTCGTGATTTCTAATACACGCCTGTGCCCTTCGATGTAAATTGTCCCGAACCCTTGCAAAACTTCCTGCATCGTCCTGGATTTGCGCTGATGAATATGGGTGTTAAAAATTCCGTTAACAACACTATTCGCAAAAAATGCAATCGAAAAGTACCATTTTCCCGTAGACAGCAGCCAGAAATGTTTGCGAATGCGGAACACCACGCGCCGGAAACCTTTTGCCATACAAAGCTCTGTCCTTTTGAGCCAACACCATCTGCACTTCCGTAACAAAATACCATATCGGTCATTTCACTATTGGTATAATGTTCCATAATAATGACACCCTGAGACGCAAAATTCCAACCAAAAAATAGCCGAAGGTCGCACTGAAAACAACTGATCTGCAAGCGGTACTAGCACCCGCGTAACAAAACTTTTTGCACCTTTTTTACGTTGCACTCGATAATTTGTTAAATCTTACTATTCGTCCTAACGTGATATCAGTGGCGTACTCAACTTTTGTGCTTGAACTCTACATGGCTTTTCTGCCCTTATGCGGATCTATATCGCAAAACTCAATGCACGTGATTTTCACAACTGGTCTGAAAATCCTAGGGTTTTAAGATTGTGACGTATTTCGAATTCACGCTGTATTTAAAATATCTCCTCATGATCAAAAATAAAATAGGTATAAACTATAGAGCATGTTACAACTAAATAATAATAATAAAGTCGTGTCCGTACTAGATTTAACAAATCAAAATTGATAAATAGATCAGTTAAGGCTCCTTCTATATTTTGTAGTTATTGTGATTAGTTTTTTTGTACTGACATGAAATCGTCTTTTCAGATTGTAACATCAAAATGGCAAATTTGAGATGTACTGAGAGTACCTCAAAATGTGGCTGTGGAAAAATTCACAACTGCGACAGATGTCCTTACATGACCAAATCACCTTTTTTCATGATAAATCACACGAAACGTAACCATTTGCCTCTTAAATCATTCAGTTGTCAAACAAATGATTTAGCAAAGTACTACTGCAAAGAGTGCGATTTTAAAACTGATCTTGTAATCATTTTCAATCAACATGTTGGAGAATATCACAGAAAGAAAATTGACAGTTTGCAATATCTACCGAAAAAGGACACCGTAGTGAAATGCTACGTTTGTCAAAAGTGTTCGTTTGAAACGTATTCAGTCTTAGTGTGGATCAAACACTTGGACACTTTATGCGTAAATATAAAAGAAGTATCCAAGAAAATAGGTAGCGTATCTTGTAGTGATGATGAAAAGTGGTACCGATGTGAATGTTGTTCCTTTAAGACAACTCAGGCATCAAGTTTGAAAAAACATGAGATTGCAAAGCACCTGGATGCCAAGCGGTTTCAGTGTGAAGAATGTGATTTCGAAACAAAATACAAAAAAGTTTTATGGCGTCACAAGAAAAAAGGACATCTTGCCAAAGACGTCCAATGGTTCAAGTGTGACAAATGCAGCTTTATGGCAAAGGATAAATCATATGTAAAGACACACGCACTCGTTATACATGCACCAAACAAAAAGTCGTCTTTTTTTCACTGTGAACAGTGTTCTTACAAAGCAAAAGGGAAACACAATCTAAATCTTCACGTAATAGCTAGACACAAAACTGATGAGGAAATAGAATGGTTTTACTGTTTTAACTGTGATTATAAGGCGAGGACGAAAGAAGCTTTAAAACGACACATGTTTTCCAAACATACCCCTAAAACTGTGCAATGGTTTACTTGTGACAAGTGTCAGTACAAGTCTAGATCCAAATATCGTTTGTCCGAACACTCGAAACAGCATCTTTTCGAAGAAGACCTCCAATGGTTCAAGTGTGATAAATGCAGCTTTAAAGCAAAGCAAAAATCAAACCTAAAGACACACGCACTCATTAAACATACACCAAACAACGAGGCTTTGTTTCGGTGTGAGCACTGTCCTTACGCGACAAAACTGAAACACAACCTAAAAACTCACATGATTATACATAAATCTGATGAAGAAGTGGACTGGTTTTACTGTTTCAACTGTGATTATAGGGCGAGGACAAAAGCATATTTAAAACGACACATGTTTTTCAAACATACCCCATCTGAAGCTGTGGAATGGATTACTTGTGACAAGTGTCAGTACAAATCTAAAACCAAATCTCGTATGTCCGAACACGCAACACTACATCTTTCTGAAAAAGACATATAGTGGTTTGAATGACGTTTTGAACTGAGGACAAGCGAGATTTAAAATTTCACGAGACACAAACTTTACATTATTTCGTCGATTAAACAAAGAAAGTGGAGGTCGTGAGAACGCTAAAAAATCTCAACATGTGTTAAAATTAAGCCGATATTTTTGATACAATTTATAAATTAAAACAGTTTATAACGATTTTTTCAAGTTTCATTGGCTCAAGTTTTGGAATAACGAATCGCATTCCAGAAACTATGTGCTAATGACTCTTAACAGAGAAATTAGTAAATTATATCATTAAGAGTAGAAGTGAGTCTTTTTGTGCTAAGCCCAGAGATTGAAGACCGAGACTAAGTCATTTTATTGGGTGCCTACCTCCCGAAAAAAATATTGTTCATTAATTATTAATAATTAATGCTTGATCTTCAATGGTAAAACGCATTTTACCACTTATTCTGGAAAAATTGTTGCTTACTATCACGGTAAACGTCTGTAAACTTTGCCGAAATCGAAAAGTTGTTTTCTAGGTTAACAACAGCAGACGTTGACGTTTCTGATATTTCAGCGAAAAATGAGTTTTATCAGTGGCGTCGCCTTTTGCAATAAAGCAATGATTCACCTTGTCGCGAACTAAACTGATCTAAAATTTTCTTGAACGCTGTTCTAATTAACTTGACGTATTGTTCTTGGAATATATCGAATAACGAATATGTACTAACAAATAAGACGTCATAATTTGCGATAACTCATTCCTTTCACGAATGTTTATACAATACCATGACGTCATTTCAGTATGTCTTCTAGCTCCGGTGGTGATTGATGCGCCACCTTGTGCTTTGTTGGTTGCATAAACTAATAATATAGTTTTATGCACACGTTTGTAATATGTATTTATCAATTATTCATAAATAGAAAAATACAAATGTGAGCTCTTACCTCTGACCTGCCCCTTGACCGCCTGATAAAACATAATATTTTGTTATAATAATCTCATCTTACAACATATTATGGGTTTAACATGAGAGAATAATTACTGCAGAAAGTTAACATTTCAATTCGTCATTTTCTTGCAAGATTAAACAAAAACGAGACATTTTTGCCCAATTATATGTTACTATTGGAAATCAATAAAATTATAGATACATATTATTATCTCGCTGCAATATGATACGAGTCTTATAAGAAGCATTTTATCGCAGGCACGGTTTTAGAGCACGACGAGCGTAGGAGGAGTGCCCTAAAGAAGTAAGTGCGATAAAATGCCTTATAAACGAGATGTCATACAGTATTTTTTCTACTTTGCCACTTTTTCAATGAAAAAAAAAATTTTAAACCGTTAAAGTTGAAAATTCCACCCAAGGTCACGTCTGCGGTCTGCCGCAACACCACAGTATCCGTCAAAATTAAAAAATTAAATTTCACTATTTTTAGTATTATTATTAGGTATATCACGCCTTTTCCTATTACGATACGCAAAACAGTATCGTAATAGCATCAGTACGAACGCAAAGTAGAAAAAAGTGTATTTTTACAATCATACCGTAATATCCGGAGCAAGTATTGAATATTTAAATTAAAAGTAAATACAAATTTATTATAACACGAATTTCACTAGCCAGAAATGAATTTTAATCAGATAATTTCTTCGTAAATTTAATATTCAGAATTGATCAAAAAGTGGAAATTGTGTCCTCGCTGTCGTAAAATATCTTAGAAATTTAAAAAATTGGATACGTTCTGTGGGGCAGTGTATAATAACAATAATTTGTAAACTTCTTTAAAACTAGGGAATTCAAACAGATGACTACACAAAGAACCATTAATCCCAAGTATAAAATAAATAAGCCTGGACCATAAATGTTGGAAAATAAAGGGACGATTTCAGGAAAACGATAATTTGATGAGATTCTGTAATGTTTCCTTATTAAATAAAATCTGTGAGTCTAATTTTACTTCCAAATTTATTAATAGAAAAATACGCTGCCCCTTCCTTGTGGTCTACATTTTCGATGCTTAAATCCACCCCATTTGTTTTTGAAAAAAAGAAGTGAAAAAGTTTCTAAATCAAGCTCCCGACGAGATTTACTTGCCAATGAAGATGATTGTAGATGTGCATTAGTGTTACGAACAAAATTTGGTTAAATGTTCAGCTTATGTGTATTGAAAAAATGAGTGAGTGAAAACATTTTCATCCACTGCTTTCGCCCACTCGTTGCTATGAAAACAGTTTGAATGGAGAAAACAAACGCTTCCACGTTTCGTATCTAAGTAAGAAACAGTAATTTTCAATAGCACGGTTGAACAAACATATTTGGACAGGCGATCTTTACACAGCGGCCTCGATGACTTGAGGGTAAACTCCAGATGCTGTTCCTCCGGAAGTTCGGTCAGGTGAATTTCCGATTGTCGAACCGCTTCGACGTACAAATGATTTACAAAAAGCCACAAATAAATAAATTCGTCCACTAAAGGTTGTTATTATTTGATGCCTCATTTGTAGATTATAAGCGAAGGTTACACTATCCCCCGGGTTGGGTCTGAGTGCCCTCTTGACAAGAAACGGCTTTCAAATTATTTTAACTAATTCGTGTAGACTAAAAGTAACTAAAAGCTAGGAAGCTACAAATAAGCCCGGTTGGATTACTTAAAACGCAACGAAACTATTTACTTACAATGGCCGGCAAAAAAAATTAGCCATCACTTTTGTGTCACGTCAAAATCCAAATGGGTAATTAATGCTTTTTTGACACTGACATTTAAATGATGGCTAACTTTTTTTGCCGGCCATTGTACCTAATACGGTGCAATCAACAATTACTTAGATAAGGGGCGGCTATGACTTTGATAGTCTCAGATTTTTCGTATCTTTGCTAACTCAGCTAATAAACGTCAAACAACTGTCACTATCAATCGAATTTTAAAGCAAAAATGGTTTTTGCTTCAGAACATAAAATATTCATCTTACTTTCGTAATGGTGTTTTCAATAACGAAGGATGGACATGCAGCGCTGTTGACTGTTTGCCCGAGATTCGGCAAAAATTTCCAAATTTAAACTGAAACAGGTATATGCAACCAGAAATACTTTCATGCATTCTAGAGCATATTATGTGGAAATACGTTCAGAATCTCAAAGCCTTCTTTGATGTAAATACATAATTGTTGATCGCATGGTACAATGCTTACAACTTCCACACTGATAAAAATAAAAAAGCAAAGACTTTTCTTATGAGGTCTTTCTAAAACGAAAATTTAACGAACCCCCCTTTCACTGTGGTTGACCGCATTAAAATTTTTCCGTGGTGAGGCGGAAAAATAACCGTGTTATCCAACGTGTTATTTCATCAATTGCAACAAATTCGGACGGATATAGCGAATTATCCAATTGTGTCAAACGGTTTCGTAATAGTAATTAGGTTAGTAAATTAAAGTGTGCAGGGTAGACGCAACTTTGCATTATCACATTAGTCACCTAATTTAAACTTCATTATTTTCATCATTCAAACCTTTAGACGAGTTGTTCATTAAAACTGCCACAAATTCCCACGACTACCAGACCTTTTTGAAAATTAATACAATAGTATATTTTTCAAAAAAGTGCTAAAACCCAAAACTGAGCATCATTTTCAGATATACTAAAATGAGATCGGTGTTATTATTCTATTAAAAAAATAAAACACACTTTTCAGACGGATTAATATGTAAAAAAAAAAAATTCTCTTGCGTTTAAAACATCCCTCGGGAATGTAAAAAATTAAAACAAAATCGTCACAGCTCGAGTTATGTTCAAAACGAACTCACTTTTGAGACTACACCACATTTCTGTTAGTAGTTATTTATTTCAGAAAACTCTGAAAACTGGGACACGAGCAGATAACATTTTCCCAAACGTAGATCGCATTTTATGAATCTTTCCGTTAGGATCAAGGTTTCGCGCAGGCCCTATTTGAAGCTGCATTCAGTCTTCATATTGAACTCACACCGAACATTTCGTGACCATCTAAAGTAATTTTATTAAAATTAAATTCATAGTTTCCATCCCCATTCTTCCGACACAAATTAACAATGGGCCATTTACAATACATCATCGGACTATCCTTCCTCCTTGTATTAGTGTTTCTTAAATCAAGTGAGTATAAAGCGAATTTTAACACCCAAAACTGTGTCCCTCTGTCTGTAATCGTGTGAAAAATTGTGGAAACACTCGCATCCTGTGGTTTTAAAAATTCACCACTCATGTTACATAATCGACGGTGACAGATTATTAATTATTGACCTTCCGAACGTAAAATAATCCCACCGTTCAAACTGACGGGCAAATCGATGGCGCTCCTCTCGTCATCTTGTGCAGAAATATTCAATAAGTAATATTTTTAAACCCCCAAGAGTTGCATTAATGATAATTAATTTAAAAATAAAGGTGCGTGCGCATGCGCAATGTGCACATTTCAGATCAATAAGCTGTACCATTTGGGAATAAAAAGGATCATTGAAAAATTTCGGGCAACTGGAGTACCTAATTAAAATGTATTTATTTCGTAGCGGGGTCCACCACAGATAAACCTAATCAATGGCTATATTTAGCAGCAATTATCGTTCCGCTTGTTTTCAATTTTTTGTTAGTCAACAGGAATTTTTCAAAATTGAACCAGCCGATGCAGAATGAACATAATTGGGACGTTACTTCAGCAAATCGGACAGAATCAGTTCCGGTTAAGCTAACGCAATTAAATTCCGATGCGCGTTCCCGCATTTCCATCGTGACAGGCCAAATAGGAGATCAATTGGTTGTGCAAATAAGACGCGTCGAAAATTTTCCGTCCGTCGTGACACCCCATTTGCCATTTGGAACGATGGCACTTAAGCGCACTTAAAACTGACTCATTTCCTTCGTAGGTAATGCGATCACATGTTACCAGTGCAACAGTTACACCGACAAACGATGCAGCGACGAGGACATCAGCAAATACAAGACAGAACTGGAGAAAGAGTGTCCGAGCAGCTCTCCCCCAGGAAGCGACGCCGGGACGAGGTACAAGCTGTGCAGGAAAATCAAACAAGTCATCGATTTCGAAGTGAACGGACGTAAGTGGGCGACGACAGTCGAAAAAATCGTCTCTCGATGATTCCTTTGCAGTGCAACCGGAAAGTCGGATCATAAGGACTTGCGGTTGGGACGACTCCACCTACAAGAACAAGTGCTACCAGAGGTCGGGCTTCGGGGGGCGCCAGGAGGTGTGCGCCTGCGAGGAGGACGGCTGCAACGGCAGCACCGCCCTATACGCTTCCCTAGCGCTGTTGTTAGGCCTACTAGTTGTCCACCTGTGAGGTGGTTAGGAGTATCGTTTTTTTTTGCTCACTGGTCTTAAACAATAACAAAATTTTTATAATAAATGTAATTACCAGTCGGTCTGCTAACTGCTCGAACAGATTTCGGTGTGGATTGATTTTTATTTTTAGTGTCTGTTGAATACTTATGGAACAATAGGTATCTGTTTTCAGTAAGCACAACGTTAACAAGCAACAATATCATGTAGTGGTAATTTAATCTTGTTACTAGGGTAATTATGCTACAAAATGATTTAAAATTTTGACTCACAGAATCGAATTCAGTTAGGGTGATTGTGCGATTTCCATCCAACTGCGACGCGTATGTTGAATCAATTTTAAATCAGTTCGTTAGATCAAATTTAGAAAAACCGAATCGGTTTGATTCTACGTAGATATAGTGGTCTGATTTATTTATAATCAGTTGCTTTAACGGACGTTAGATGTAAATAATTTACTGCCAAGAACTATATCTGTAAAATAATTTGACAAGATTGTTAATCATAATGATAGACTAACGTTACTGTTATATTATTTTTAGATGCACAAATCTATAATCTTAAGAATTAATAAAAATATTCATTTTGATTCAACCTCCTGACGAACCCCAACTCAATCGCAGCCCCCCATTTTGAGGTTATGTCGACCACATCTCATTCGGGCATCAACCAGCAACAAAAATTAACGACAACTCATCTGGCACAATCTAACATACCCCATTCTCGCCTTTGACACTATATTCCTCGTCCAAAACACTTTAAAACTCACGAAAAAATCAAAAACACGAATTCAAAAACCGAGCAATACCAACTGTCTTCTGGTGGAAAATGTACTACCAACCCACACTGTACACATCATTTTATTC
The DNA here is from genome assembly GCF_963966145.1 of Tenebrio molitor. Classification (NCBI taxonomy): domain Eukaryota; kingdom Metazoa; phylum Arthropoda; class Insecta; order Coleoptera; family Tenebrionidae; genus Tenebrio; species Tenebrio molitor. The sequence goes on along the minus strand of NC_091054.1, from coordinate 4,577,330 downwards.
AAAAAACACCATTTTCTCGCTTTGCAAAGTTACATTTCAAAATGTAGAGCTACCGCAATTCCGCGATTTTAATTAATGTAGTTGTGGGTCTAATATTTGTTCAAAAATAAATTAAAAGCTGGCAGCCATGTTGGCGTTGTCATGGCGACCCGGACCCATCAAAACAAACAAATTTTTTTTCGTACGTCAAATCCGTGTTTGAAATGTTGTGAAAAAACGTTATTGTAAGAATTAATTAGTGCGATATCATGTGAGTATTACTTTATTTTCAAAAGAAAATTAAAAATGTGGAGAATATCTTATGAAAGATTTTTTTTATTAGAGTAAAACATCAGATCCGGACTGGCCCCGTGCGACCCTTCAATTTTTAAGGGCTCGTTACATAACGCGGTCTTAAGAGCAGACAGTGAATAATTCAGTGTTTACTCCAAAACCTGAAACTCTCGCTATAACGCGTGAAATGCGTCGTAAACGTAACACAATTTTAATAAAAGACACCTTTAGGGTGAAATTTTTATTTTATGGATCAGTGCTACAGTTTCTCAAAGATTTCAGTATACATACTTATTTTCTTTAAGCGTAAAATAGGAAAATAAGATTCACGATTTAGTTCTGATTGTAAAAAAGTCTTAAATGACAGTCACATTTTGAAAATACAATTTTTTATAAAGTAGCAACTGAACTGTGAAATGTTGAGTTTGTAGTAAGTCAAGCGATTGAATGCTTTGCGATATTTGTAAAATTAGAAAATCATAATCGAAATCTTGCTGAAACAGGTCGTTCAGAAGGGCCACAACGTACGGTTCTTTGTCCTCTGATGGCACTTTTTGACATTTCAGAACTTTAACCAAGTTGTATAATGGATCAAAACCGTCCCGACGTAAACGGGAATCACCAGCAAAACGTTCATTTGCACATGCATCACGTATGCGCTTGTCAAAGCCTCTACCCCACAACTTACTACCCCCCCATCAGCTACAGAACCCCGTTAATCCCGTACGCCGCACCCCAAACAGTAGCCCGACCATACTTGCAACATTACCAATACACACAATTTAACGTCGGTAGCCAGTACAACATGCCGATGACGCCACTGTCGTCCGGTTACGGTGGCGGCGGCAGCAACCACCAGGGGGCGGATTCTGCGGTGGCTCTGCCAACACGCGAACGCCGCGAAAGAGGTGATTCCCAAGAGAGCGTCCCCGATCCCGAACGGACCCCGCCGGAACCTCCCGAATTCGAGTTCGCCGCGGGACCCATCATACCCCCAGTCAACGAGCTCTTCTTCATGGTAATCAAAAAACGATACGAAACGGTGGTGTTACTCTAGATGTTTGCAGAACAACTCCGAAGACTTCCAAATGAACACTGACAGCTTCATCAAGTTCTTGGAGAGGAGTTGCTTGACGGCCGAGCAGATAGCTTACAGGAATCGCAATCGTCCTTGCTTCAGGAACATACAGAATCTGTGCATCAGGACCAGATCGGAGATTTTGAAGCCGCGAACCACCATCTCAAATATACACTCTCAGGGGATTCCCTGGGCCACGAAGGATTTTATTTATGCCTTCGTCAGGCTCACCAATTGTTGGCACATTCTCAAGGGCTACTGGGAGAACAGGGAGGGTTCCGCGTTGGGGAAGATCGAAAAGGAGCTGACTCCAGGGTTCAAAGCGTGTTACGTAAGATGGGAAAGAGAAACGGTCGAGTTGGCCACGGAATTGACTAGGATCTTTTATAATCTAGACGTGAATCAGAGCAATCCGGGACCGAGCACTGTTAACGTTCACACAGCCAATAACCTCATACCCCCCCAGGTAATCATCCTTTTAGTGTATTCCCACATCCTTGATCCTTGATCATGTAAGGTGAGTCTCTTGAAGACTAACAGTGAACCTTCCAAGAAGACCACGAGCAGCGAAACCGCCACCACGACGACTCTGACCAACACCACGTCGAATTCCAGCAAAAATGTGAGAGGGATTCTGCATCTGCCGTCGGCGATGTCCACAGAAACTGCGGACCAAGCGAATCAAACATGTTCTGGAGATTTCTGCACCAAATCGGACGACAACGACTCAGACGAAGAGAACGCGGTAGTCTACATGAAACCAGGAAGCTATCGCGTGCCCAAAAAGTACAAAAACAAAGAGTTGTCGGTTTCTATCAACAAAAACAACAGTCCTAGAGTGATCGAGTTCTTGGAGACTGCCCAGAACGTAACCAAGGGGCTCGAAGCCGCGAACGACAAGTACTGGGTGAAGGTGAAGACCTCGGTCGCCAAGAAACTGGAGCAGCCCAAATCAGAAATAGACGAACCCATCGACAGCGAGGTGCTTAGCTCGTCTCCCACCCAGGTGGTCGTTGTAATCGCAAATTTCTTTCAAGCTCAACTCTGAAGTCTTCTTCAACGTCCACGAGTGGCTCTCCAACAGCAACTTCTCCGATTACGGGGACCGCTCCAGCACGTCGACGTCGCCCCCGAAGCCGACGCAGTTTTTTCCCGACATCTTGGACAGCCGCGACGACGCCTCCTCCAACCTAGAGTCAGATACGGTAAAGCCCTCGATAACAGTTTTACAAAGGAAAATACAGAAGGGTTCGAAAAACGGACTCGTCGAACAGATACCGTCGCGTACTTACAGAAGGAAGCCGGAAACGCTCAATATCATGGTGTACGAGATGAAGAGCGGCGGTCTGACCAAGAAGGCGAAGAACATCCTAGAGAAGATTCTTTTCGAGTTGAAAGCCACCGAGTTGGCGGGGTTGTTGTCGGAATGCGTCATGGTAAAGTGGGGTTTGTTTGTTTGGTTCTTTTTGATGACGCGTCGGCTTTCCAGGACGGACCCAACTTGGAAATGATCCAGAAGAATCTCAACAGAGATTGCTACAGATACGTGAACGAGTTTGTGAGGGATCTGCGTCATCTGGTCAATAGCGCCGGACAACACTTTAAAGTAAGTTCAATCGATTAGATAATCGAGAACAGATTGCTCGGGAGTGTATCGAGGCATGATGTTATTTACCAGCGGTGTAATTGATGTAATTGTATTCGGTCTTGGGTCAGAGATTAAGGATGATTTATTGCCATAATAGCAACAGCAATTACATTTACTGTGAATAACCCCATTTTCAGTCAATCCGTCACTGAGCAATAGCGTCGCACCAGATCTCTTCATTCAGTAATAATAATTACAGTGTGTTTCAATATACAGGGTGTGGCAGAATTCCACCGACAAACTTTCAGGAATAATTTTATGATCAAAAATAAGCACAAAACCCTTAATACATATGGGGTCAAAAATGCGTAGTTTGCGAAATAATCAACAAAAAACGTAAAAAGAATTACGATCTGAATCCCTTGGATTTGATGGGGTCATCTGTGTATTGAAAGGGGGGGGGGGTGGGGGGACGAAATTTTGACAATTTATTGCTTTTGTTGCTGATAAAACTTTTTAGTCCATTATCTCGCAAACTAAGCGTTTTTAACCCCATATGTATTAAGAGTTTTATGCTTGTTTTTGATCATAGAATCAGCTCTGGAAGTTTGTCGGAGGAATTCTGCCACACCCTGTATAAGCATTGTGTAGGGAATTTTTTTTTATTTTGACTGTAATTCCACTAGGTCATTTGGTGACACTACAATATTTAGTTTATCACTCTTTGAAACAAATAGTGTTCCTATTGGTAAACAGTCAGTAGGATAGTTTGAAAATCACTCGACTGAGGGCGCTAAGAAATTAATATTCGTTTAATTTTACATTTTTATTGTTTTCTGTTTTGTTTTTGGGATACTTTACGGCCGGTTGGTTTCAGAAGTGCGACCACACGGAAGACAAGATGAAGATGTTCTCGAAGAAGCTGGAAACGTCGCTCGCTGAGTATTTTCCCAATTACGATTTCAGCGCCATTAACGGCCACAGAGGCGAGAAAGTTAGCAAATTGAAATTCAAAAATTGTTTGTTCGATGGTGACGGTGATCATTTAAAAAATTGATAAAGATAAGGTTGAAAAAAAATTCCGATAAGGATAAGTACAAATTGGGCGATTTTTGTATTCCTCAAAAATCAACGCAAACATTATATAAAAAACCTTTATAAATTTTAGGTGCCTGAAAAATTGTTTTAAGTATAGCAAACCGTTTTTTTGTTGATAAATTTGTTACCAATATAAAAAAAACTGTTCTACTCCCCTTCTCTTCTAGTGTCTAGACCTAAGTGGTTTTGCGTTTAGTTATTATTAATTGTTGTAATTGTAATTTTGTTGAGGCTTGCAAACAAATTACTGTCGTTCCTATTAAAAATAACACGAATTAAACAAAAATGTATTGTTTTAATCGAAACTTAATATCACAAAGTAATCAAATTTGGGTGCTCTCCTGATTATGAAGTTCATCCATCATTGCCAGCTTATCCCGTTCCTTGCAATTAGTCCCTGCATCCGGCTCAGCTTGCTCGTGTAGTTGCCTCTCCCGCTCCGCCTCCCACAAGTAGGGATCCTTTTTCAAAGTGATGCACAAGAAAGCGCTCGCCAACATCCCCAAAATAACGAACAAGATCAAGATGCTGAAACCGATGATGAAAGTTATCGTGTTGTCCGAGATTTGGAAAGAGTCGTGCCCCGTCGAATTCGACAGGGATGAATTGTTTGCGAGCTCCATGCCTGGAACACGTTAGAAACGACTAAAATACAAATAAAGGTTAATACCTAATTAAAAATAATTGAAGAGGAAACTGGCCGAGTTTTTCTTTCAAATTAAATTACAAGGAGAAATATGTCGCTTTCAGCTTGATGAATGCATAATCAACTGCGAAAAAAATATCTACTCAAATTAGCTGACATTTAACTCCAATTAGGAAATTGCTGCAAGTGTACGCGTGGGGTGGAAAATGAGAAAGATGCCTGACCATATTTTAACTTTTCATTTTTAAACAAACTTTTAATTGGCGCTCATTTCACTTTTAACAAGCAACACCAACTCACTACTCCTCCCCTGACACTGTCAAAAGTGTTTCTTTTTTTTTGTACGCCACCCACAAAATTGAACTGCTCTCGAGGCTTGCGTTTGTTTAGAAACACGCAAATGAATCGGACGTGTCAGTTAAGAACAGTCCCGTCTTATTCTTTCCACTGTATTGAACAACAAGTGAGCGTTGAGTAACGTACGTCGCACGACGTATATAAATAATTAAAGTCTAGTTCCCTCAAGTTGTACTTTCCGGTTACCAAGAAACGAATTCGATTGAACTTTTGTTGCATGTTGATGGATAGCTGGAATTATCTTTTGTTGGTTTTATTACCTTCTAATAAATACAGGGTATTTTACGAGTGATAATGAGCCCGACGGAATTGAAAATGCAACCCACAATACATTTCCACAGTTAACGTGTTTGAGTTAAAAAACATAAATCATAGTTAGCTGTGCAGTTTCGTAAATTTTGACATAAACGTCATTCGCTTGGTTAATTGAAATTGTGAAAAAACTAAGCGTTTTTGGGACATTCTTTATTGTCTGCATAAACGCGCAACGGCAGAAGCATTTTTATTGCATTCACCATAAATCAGGACTCTGTGCATGTCTGTTTTCTCATCGTTCGAATACATTTTAATCATCGTATTTCAAGTTTTTCGTAAATGTCAGTTGTGACAAATAAAATGATTGGAAGCAAAGCCATCATGGATTCCGGATTTTATTTTAAAACAATACGACGTTAACTTTGGAAATGTATTGTGGATTGTGGGTTGCAATTCCGGCGATCTCTATCACTCGTGAAATAGCCTGTATAACCAATAAATATTGAAGTACTTAATTTTAATTTCTTCACTGAATTACATTTTTTTATATAGTGCTAATTCTACATATGATTAATTATTTTAATGTGTTAGATGCTTCGTCGGCACAAGATGCAAGATGTTTTATGACTATATCAAATGCAAAATTTCCCTACAACTCCATGAATCCGTGCGAAAACGACCGACAATAATAAATCTTGTCACCATTGGTTAATATGTGCCAAGATACAAATTACATAAATTTGTATTCAGTCTCTCGTTGCTCTGTTTCTTTAGGTCGTTCTTATGGATTCGCACTCAACTTGTTAAGTAACAGAATGTACAATTAAAATTAATAATTCCGTCGGGCGTCGCTTGAAGCTTCTGTATATTTTATTTTATTTACGAGTAGGTCTATTGTTCGATCAAGGCTTAAACTTAGCAGAACATAATATTTCAACAAATGGAAGAAGAACTTATACTTGAGGAAGAACTTGGATCTTGTCTATTGTAATTCTAAACATTTGTGGAACATCGATTGTTTCAAATCTCTCTATCTCTTTATGTTCTCCATGTACGTGACTCATAGCAAACACGTGGAAAACTTTCGAAATTCCTTTTATTGAAGGGGGGCGAAGTTTACTCACCTCCTGGTTTGGCACGAAATATTTTGTTAGAGGGATTTAAAGTTATAGCTCATTGGAATCCAGACGTATTGATCCTTCTATTAAATTTCTTCTCGATATACAGATACTTGCCCGAGTGTTAATGAGCCAGACGGAATTGAAAATGCAACCCACTATACATTTGCAAAGCAAAGCTGAATATCCACGTGCAAATGTATTGTGGGTTGCATTTTCAATTCCGTTATAGCCAAACATTTCATCAAAAGATATCAAAAGATACAGTAATTCCAGTGGTGCGATAATTTTGAACAGGAATGTTGTAAGATCGATTTTTTTTTTATTTTATAGTCCACATCAAAGTATAGACCCTCATAAAAAATTTGCCGCTGAGAGGCATATTTAAGGGTTGAAATCACTCCCCTTTTTCTGTTGTCTCTTAAATCTCGGACACAAAAAGAGATAACGAAAAACTTCCTCCGAGTGAAGCAACGAAAAAAACAGCGAGTTATGAACGAGATAATTTTACTTCTTATTTCTTTTCTCCGAAGTCTGACGTGGTTCAAAGATCAGAGATCAGATGTGGGCCTTATTCTCTTTTTAACCTATATTAATGACCAAGTCGATGTAATTTCCTGTAATAAATTGCTTCTCGCAGACGATCTGAAGCATTTCGTTCCGTATTAGCATGGATGATATGAAATTAACTGTAATATTGAACACACCAAAATATTTTGCACTTATTTATTCCAGGAAATAACAACATGATACAGTGGCGAGCACGGAATTTCGCACACATTGGACATTTCACTGACATAATTTTATGAAAATGAGATACTGGCGGCATTTTCGTGACAGTTTAGGTGAAACGTCAGTCATGATCACATATGTCATGATTGATTATAATGACAACAAAGCTTAGACTAGATAGTTTTTTTTAATGACATACAAATTGGTGTGCGAAATTCCGTGCTCCCAACTGTACATAATTCCATACGTCCTCAAACCCGAATACGTCAAGATAGTTACAAAGTTACAGAGACAAAGATTCGAAGTACCTATTATTTTGTCAATCATATTACAAGGTGATCAACAAGAAAACAAATCAAGAGTGCTACCTCATCTTTTGTTTTATCAAAACATTTGTCTACTTATCGTAGCTAAACTATCCTTGCCATGCACAGTCGTTTTATTGGTTGTCTATTCACCCCGTTTCGAAAGTAACATTCTAATAAAAATGATTTCTCTTCAATGGTAAAACCTATTTTACCACTTGTTCTGGGATAATTGTTGTTTACAATTACAATAAACGTCTGTAAACTTTACCGAAATCGAAAAGTTGTTTTCAAGGTTAACAACAGTACATTGTTGACGTTTCTTTGACAGCGTCGCGTTGGGTAACAAAACTGGTAAATTACCCATTCTTACGAATGTAAAATGTTGCTCTTGTTTATTTTATAAATTTTCTCCATTATTAGATAATAATAATAAAATGCACAATTACAATTCCAACGTCTAAAACTCATGAGGTGTGATTTACCGGGTGATCAAAAAGGACTGTTTAAGTTGGCAGTACAATTAAGAAAATTTTATATTTCGGTTATTTATAACACTGCAACCGGGTATGTTTTGTTGGTTTATTTGACAAATATCTGATGTAGGTATAGCATTAACAACGACAAGCCATCAACAACCGAAAGTTACTCCTGTTATACAATTTAAAATACAATTCAGTGTTACCAACTTAAACAGTCCTATTTGATCACCCCGTATTATACTCGTAAAGTAGCGTTTGAGGGCATAAACTGTCTACGCCGATCCATTGAACGCTTATTTGCATAGAATCCGCAATGACATGATCGATAATTTGCAACTCCTGCACTGATTTGTTTTCTTTTTAATCACTTTGTATTACCAAAGACAAAAACAGAGGTTATGTAAGTCCATTAATGACAGGTTTTTAATAAAAACTGTTGTGTTGTAAGATGAAAAGTAATTAGAATATAGAAAGACTGAAGGAAATCATATGCAACACAACTGAGACGTCGAACTCACAACTGACACTAAGATTTAATAATTTGACATTTAACTGTTGACAATGTAGACATCTGATTTGACAGCTTTAATGACTCGATGTAGTTTGACACAATAAAATAATGGAACCTTACAATTCCACAGGCCTCTTGATATATAGTCTATTTTTTAATCAAAGAACCACGACCTGTTGATTTTATAAAATGTTACTAAATTTAGAGAATTTAATGATATCTGTTGGCTATACCAGCCAACATCTGTCATTTTTAATGTCCTTGAAAGTACGCAAACTCGCAGGTAAAATTTGAACGTGTTATTAAAAATGCCTCGCAAAGTAAGAAATTTATTAAACTCCCAAATTAGTTGTTATTAGTTGTTATTAACTTTATTAACAAGCTGCGCTACTGATACCTCTAATAACCTCAATTTTTATATGATGAGATTTTTCACCCTATGTCAAAAGTGTACAATGTTGTCAGCTCTATTTTGGGTGTAAATTGCGATGTTGTGGTTCTTTGATTAAAAAATAGACTATACCTACCTTCGTTTATAGACACTCTGTAGATATTTGTTGTTTGTGTGCTTTTGTTTCCGTTGTAAACACAGTAGGATAAGATTTTTTTGCAAAAAACAGTTGTTTTTAGAATTAACTAACGAAAGACCGTCTGATTTTTCATATTATAATAGTTTTATTCTAATTTAATGATGATATAAGTGAGGTTATGTATCCGAAGAAAATGTTAACGCATAGGTAAGTACCAATTAAAAAGACCATCAGCATTATTGTAGAAGAGAGAAAAAACCACGGCCTGCTTTACAATAAGCTTTTTGGAAGGCCTATTATCTAAATTACTAGTGTTTGTTATATTCTTTTTGATAAAATATAACTTTTACAACATTTTGCATGATTTAGTGGCAATAACGAAACTGGCTGATACACTTTTCCATATAAACAGGCGTCATACCGTCATACGAAATCTTTTATTTGTCTGGAGCACTGTTTAGATAAGCAAAGTTTATGAGGGTTGAACCAGGAATAAATACTTTCTCTTGATATTTACTGTCAAATTTAACCAAATCATCCCTAATAAATTAAAAAATGTAGATCACACAGTTTTACCGGGCAATATTCGTTTTATTACTGCTCATTCGGTGATTAGGCCTGAAGTATATCAAAAACATGTCCAAACAACAAAGAAAATCAATCGTCGGAATTGATGATTTTTTTTAACTACCATCCGATTCTCTTCTCAATATATTTTGTAAACAGGAAGCTGCCTAAAAAACACAACAAAATGGAACAAACTGCAAGATTCCCGTTTAGAAGTTTAAATGTAAAAATTTGATTTTAATCAGTATTGATCAATAAATATAAAAGTGAGGGCACATTAGCTTCGGAAAACTGTTTTTCCCAAGTTTGTAATTTAACACAACATCATCACGTACTGAACAGAGTAGGTCGAGAGCTTTCCAGCAGTACACCCAATATGTTTCAAGTGGAATAAAAGGATTCTGGTGTAGAGGCAATAATTGTCATTTGCGGCCATTACAGACGCTACACGTCCAAAGCAAATATTAATTTTCAACTTGGTTAAGCCGAAAACTCAGCCGATGTGTGTCCACCCCATCCCCACATGTGTACTCAGCAAAATACTCTGCGAAAATTGCAAATGAATTATTCATCGAATTTTTCCAGAAAACGTAGATTAATCCGACATCAAACAACTCTATCGTCGAAGTCAAACATGAAATTTTAATTTTGACTTTATTACATCAGATTCTTCACGGATAAAGCGCCTGATAGCGTGTTAGATGTACCTGACTTATTAGCGATCCTGCAAAAGTTATTTGATTGAAGAGAAAAAGAAAGTGAGAATATCCCGGCGCATCCGCCATTTATTTGCTCGCGCCCTCCACGGGAACAACTCTCCCATCACGAAACACAACACCACTTGTCGAAACGTTGAACACCGCTCTATTTAATCATAATCGTGTTACACCAAAACTTGGGACTAACGCGGAAGATGATCGAGCAAGCAATCTCTTGCGCGGCACACCTTCCGCCTCGTTTTCAAATTGTGTCCTTCGGGAGCCACGATCGCCACTTAATTAATTCTCCCTGTTCGCATTGAGATTTCTACACCAATTAACTTCCATAAATTGTGCTCGTTCAGGCGAGCAGGTGAATAGCAAAAGACCATTCACCATAAAATTAAAATGACCCGATTGGGATGGCGTGCACGTCGCGACCTGCATAATCACGCGTCCCGCTTATTGTGACGGAGCTGAAGAGTTAACAAATTGTTCACATCTGGGAGGCGGTCGAGGTCGGGGACGGCAATTTTGCTTTCGCCGATGGGCGGCGAAGGTTGGCCCACAACCAACCGAAATGCTCGATAATTAAATTGTTTTAAAAGCCTCGTCTACCTAATTTGTCTGGCCGCCAGCGCGGTGGAAGCCGTCGCCAGGAAGTCGTAAAAACGATGATGAAAGGACGTTATTGCTCCGTTTCTTTGCACATGCTGCGGCGGAGATGCTAACAGGTGAAAGTTTGTTCAGGGGGATTGTTAGGTGCCAGGTGAGACCACAGAAATGACAAGACTTGCCCAAAATTACAACAGGTATTATTACTTTTGGTGGTTCACTCAACCTTGTAAATCAGGTCTGTTCTAACCAAAACACAAGACAGCAAAAAAGCTCGTTTTTTATTTATTAAATAATTTGCTCGTTCTTGTAATATACGTACTTAATTATTTCATTAGTCTCTATTGAAAGTTGGCTGTGATATTTGCCATCTACAATACATAACGTAACCGTACTATCCTAAAGTTGGCGTGGTGTCATTATTTGGTTGCCTAAAAACAAGGAGCTTTAAGATAATTAAATTTAATAAAAATATTACAAAATCAATTCCCATACAAAAAATTCCGTCTTTTCAATTGATTAAAATGTTATTGAAAAATTATTTAAAAAAAAAACAGCACAAAAGCAAATGTATTGTTTTCAAAAAAAATATATTCACTGCTTTGTTCTCAACGCTTAATTAAGTTGATCTCGTTTTTAGATTATAATAAGTTCCAAAGATTTTAAACTTAGTTAGAATCCTGTGAAGAAGCAACAGGCGCTCAATGTACTTAAGAACTCTTTTGATACAAGAAAACATTGATTTTGTTCACGAGAACGAGTCACACTGAAATTTATATTAGAGGGCTATCTCTTCTGTAGGTTTAGGACAGCAATCCTGGGGTAAATTTAACCATTATTAATCAGGATCTGGATGCATTCTTGACAGATATGGTGGGTGGATGAAACTTGGGTGCATATATCATTTTCATCCAAAGTCAAAGGCCAAAGGGCCAACGAATGTATAGTTTGTCTCAATTCTAAATTTCCACTACCTGTTGAATTATGTTGGCAAAATAAAAATATTTCTAAATTCTTATAACCAAAGTTGGGAAAATAATTATTTTATAAACAAAATCATGCTTTGACACAACAGAAAATGCTCCATTGTAAAACGGTCGTAAATATCATCATGTTGTATGACATTAATTGTCATTTTTTTCTCATTTTTTGACACTTTGTTGACATGGGCGTAATCAGGCAGGGAATTTTTTTTAATTTGTGACAATCTAACCAAATTTTGAAATGACATTGACGAGCAGAATTTTTTGCTCGCGACAGTAGTGGAAACCTGATGGAGTGTCTTTGATCGGTCATTCGCTCGTGAATGGGAGAATGTTATGCTGAGTTTATTTCTAAAATATGTTAACAAGAAAGAAAAAGAAAATTTAAATGAAGTGAGGTGAATTAATTAATAGTATCCTTTGTGTAAAAAATTTAATACTCCTAAGATTTAATAAGATCTAAGAAGAAAACAGCAAAAGTGCAAATATTTTCTAAAATGCTGATGATTAGTGCCTATCAATTCTTCAGGATCTTTTACACGTTCAACAAGAACCTTCAAAAAATCTATGCCAAATTTCAAAATTTTCGCAATTATTTATTTTTTTGTTCGATACTGTCAGAATTTGAGAATTTTCTCCTGTGTGAACGGATTTTAATAAATGGTACAACTTGATAAAACGAAACGTCAAGCTAATTTTAAAGATTTTAAGCGATTTGGAGCCTTTAAGGAACTCGTCGAACAAAAAAACGTTGTATTCAACTCGTTCGTGTGTAAGTTGGGCTTTTTTGGCATTCGTAGACCACCCATAACAAAAAAAGCCCAGTTTACACACGAACTCGTTAAATAAACCACTGTTATTTCATCTATCGCATGTGATGTGACGACGCAAGCACAAATATTTTTTTAAGGACAAATTACTTCCTCCTCGTTACCTCAAATGTAAATACGTATTGTATAAAAGAATTGTTTGAATTTTCCTTCTCTTTTTTCTTCCGTGCTAGGCACAATGTGGATGATAAACCACCTCCCTACACTTTTTATTTAATTTAATGGGGATGAATTTAACGGTAGGTTTAATAAGCAGAAACTATTAATTATTCCACAAACCCTCATAAACTTTGCTTATCTAAGCAAGCCTCAGGAGAAATAAAGTTTTTGTTTTCCTGTTCATATAAAATTGTATAAATATGAGATAGTTTTTATGAAAATGTATAAATATGAGATTTTTTTATAGCCGTTTAAGTTGTGTTTTGAAACAGTAGCTTCGTCACCTCCAGTGCTCATAAATAATAACGTAACATAGCCGGTATTTTAATTTTAAAAGCGTCAGATAAAAATCAAGTTTCTAAAATGAATTAATTTTACTTATTATCTGTTTCAAAATAAAAAATCCACCAACACTGCATTCTACCTCGAAAATACAACCGACAACGTCGCCAACTTTTGTTTTTAGTGAGTCTGCAAGTGTCAGAAAAAAGCGGGGTTATGAAAGGAACTGTTGACAGTTGTTTTGGTCGTAGTTCATCGTATTTGTTAAATTCATCGAAGCAGATAATAAGCACTCGTTTTAATTTAGCGGTTAAAAAATCCCTCTTTTGTCGAGCCAGTTTTATAATTTTATATTTGTGGCAAAACCGAATGTCAAATTTTGGCGGGAGGTTGGGTTCAAACTTATTCTAGGGATTTATTTTTTCTGTCAACATAATTCAACAGATGGTGGATTTTTGATTTTGAAATAGATTATATTTAAAAAATTGCTGAATGAAAATACGGTGCGATCAAGAATTACTTAGATAAGGGGCGGCTATGACTTTGATAGTGTCAGATTTTTCGTATCTTTGTAAACTCAGCTAATAATAAATAATTATTGTATAAGTGTTTTAGAAGACTATTTTGCAAAATAGAATTGTTTGAATTTTTCTTCTGTGCTGGGAACAAACTGAATAATAAACCACCTTCCTACACTTTTTATTTAATTTGACGGTAGCTAATATACGTCAAACAACTGTCACAATGAATCAAATTTTAACCCAAAAATGGTTTTTACTTCAGAACATAAAAGATTCATCATTGAATCTTACTTTCGTAATGGTGTTTTCAATAACGAAATACAGCGCTGTTGCCTGTTTGACCGAGTTTCAGCAAAATTTTCCAAATTTAAATTGAAACAGGTGTAATTATAAAACCACCAACACCGCAATTTACCTGTAACATACAATCGGCAACGTTGTATAAGTACATTCGACGTTTGACATGGAGGGAATAAAATGTTAAATTTGGGCTTGTGATTTTATAACCAAAAACAGCTAAGAACGTTAAAATAACCATTAGGGTTTTTTTTATCGCCAATTTAATTGAACAGACGGTGGTTTTATAATTTTGGCGAAGACTATATACAGGGTGTCCCAAAAATGGCGTACTAACTATTTACTACCGTATCTAGGATGTTTAAATGTACACGAAAATAATGTGGAAAAAATTTTTTAGACAAGAAAATAAATTATTATTATTTTTATTATTAACGGTAATACAATGTAAACAAAGATGTAATCGTACATCATTACCTTGCAATGTTACCGTAGTGGATTTAAAATATTTTTTTCGATTTCCATAGCTTCTAAATTCACTATTGTGCAGGATTAGATATTGGTAGTGAGTAATCTTATACTTTGTGATAATATGTACGACTAGAGGTAGCTGTCATGACAATTTAATACATATATTTCAAAATAATTTTCCTGTTAAGTGCCACTTTCAAGGACCGCCAAATCAGCAATTAAGTCCAATAGAATTTTTTAAACATTTTTCTGACGTTTACGGTAGTCTCTTCTACACCGTAGTGCACCGTTAGTACGCCATTTTTGGGACAACCTGTATGCAACCAAAAATACTTCCTTGCATTCTAGAACATCTGTCCATATACGTCCAAAATCTCAAAGCCTTCTTTGATCTAAATAATTGTTGATCCAACGGTATAATCAGGTTTCAACAAAGACAAAATAATCGTTTGTTTTTGCGCTAAATTTTTAGATAGATATTTAGAAAAAACCGAAGCTTTAAAAAATAACCAAATACCTATTAAAATTTATAATTTTTTAATAATCAATAATTGTCAAAACGTTGTCATGTTGGTATGAGCCAAACAGTGATTTTCATGATAATACGGTTAGGCACACTGAGTGTCAACATTTTTTTAGTATAACTTTTATTTAGATTAACAGAGTCAAGTAATCGGGCTGGAGAGCTAGCGTGTCATAAATTGCTATGAGCACTTTCTAAAAATTTGGGATCAAACATGTTTCTAACCCCTGACAACAAATTGCAATTTCTTTATGCTCAACAATTTAGCTAAAATTTCAAAAATAATTAACCATGTGGGTTTTATCAGTCGCTACTATCACTGATTATCCAAACGTTGAATCATTTTCCAAGTTCTTTGTGGCATTTACCTTCAGCTGACTATTCCTTTTTGGTCGAATACTAACACCAAATTCCCCTGAAGCTTTCCACATATCAGTTCCTACTTCTTTTGTTAACAACCCCCTTTTATTTGATAACGGCGAGATGTTGGCTTTTTTTCATTTCTCGTAAATATACAACTCCCTTGGCAACAACTTCTATTAAACTAAAACTACTGAGTGAAAAAATCATTCTGCCAAGTATATTATCACACCGAGAATAATAATGATAAATGTGTCTTAATTAGTTCTGACATTAACAAGACAATTGGAACTGATGTGAAACTAGATCATACCGTTATAATAAGCTTAAGATACAGTATTGTTCTGATCACTTGACAGACTTCGCCGCTTCAATTACAACCAATTAAAACGTCGTAAACAATAGCGTAAAAGCTAACTCAGGCATTTCATAATATTCATGTGCAACAGTAATCTGTGCCCCCACAAAATTACGACGAAATTTGCAATTTATTTCAAATTAATTCGTTCATTTAACTACCGCGGAATCGTAATTATGTAACCAAATAAACTGTCGATGCAGATTAATTTTCCTATCGCAAATATTAAATTACCGGTCAAACGGATTATGTTTTAAACCGTCAAACTTACAAATGAATCAAACTGTACAAAAAACTCATTAACAAGGTGTTCAAAAATAAATCAAACTGTACAAAAAACTTGTCAACAAAGTATTTCAGAAACACTTATCGCGCAGACAAATTTGAAGTGAAACAATTACGTCATAATCCTTGCTGCTTCAGTTCATGAATAGTTAGCAGCAGCAGTGTTTGCATTGCTCTAAAATAAAGCTTGATAAATTTCAACGTGTCGGTAGTAAAACATAAACTGATACAACGTTAATTAAATTATGCGCAAATTTCACATAATTTAAAACTCATCAAAACAAACAAAATCACTGAATTACCTCGATAACAAAACCAAGTTGAGGTGGAATCTGCACCAGTCTTAAGTGATGGAGTGAATTCTAATAAACTTTAAGTAAAAATTATCTTACATTTGTCGCACAAGAATTTCTCCACTCGGTTTCACTGCAGTGTCAAATAACATTCAATTATTCACAAAGTTTTGTTCTTGGCTGGAAGTTTTTAGGGTATCTTGGACCATCCGATATTCTTTTCGTCCAACATTATTTTTTCTCTTGTTGCAAAAAACGGGATAATTAAAGCGGAAAGTTATCTATGTGGCGCGATACTATTTCAGCCGGCTCTAATTTTTTTAACCAATTTATTATATGAAAAATTAGAGATTACAAATAGGTCACACTGTAAAATAAATGATCGTTGTGGTTTGAGGATCTGACTACTCGTTTTAAGTTAGTCACGGTTTACTCAAGTTTAAGCTATAAATAGTAAACTGTAACAAGAAGTTTAAAATAACAAATCAAAGAGCTCTAAAAACATACACATCTCCACAACCAAAATAGCTAGCGCTGATTCAAGAACGCCATTTAAATAAGCTTAATCCTCTTTATTCTTTGCTAATTCAACCGATTTAGCTCTGTGAATTGGCTAAAATCAACCATCTGTCTAAATGGTGGAGGTGCCGGGATCAAGTTGTTGTTTACATCTGGTGGAGCAATTTCTGAGTACTTTGAGCTGGCGCAACCACTATCTGTTCCAGATGTAGCATTTTTCAGTTTGCAATAAAAATAAATATAAAAAGTAAGGGGGCAATTCAAGAAAAAAGCAGCATTTTAGCCGTTGCTAAGAACTAAAACAAGATAACACGGAACAGTCTCCGTTACAATAATACGTTTTTATGGAACTTTTATTGCGGTATACACTCAAATTCCAGAGATATTTTGCGCTCTTTATATAAGAGACGGATGTGCCAGGCCAACAGCGAATATCTTAAACGCTTATTCATCAACAAAAAAATCTTTCTATCCTATAAAGATACGACAAAAACGTCAATTAAATTTTGATGAATCTGTCAGAGCCATGCGATATAGTGTTGCGATTCTTTCCACTCTGACCCTCGTCTTTAAAATTGCATTTCCGACCACTTTATAGGGCGCAGGTGGTAAAAGTTCCATTACACCTTACAAAAATTGAATAAAGATCTACCAAGTACTTTACGGGATCGATACACTTTCATGTGTCAGAGAAAAAATTTAATTTCAGTAGCTGGGAGAAAAACTTCACCTTCAGTTTCTGGAGTGTTCCTTTTGTAAATTCGCTGTTTACGGTTTTAATTGGACTTTAAATTGCAAATTGGACAAATGTCTGGCAGTCGAAAAAAGAACAAATTGGACACGAAAATCAGTGTTGTCTAACTTTTTGTGCGTTCATTCAGGATAATTAACTTTAAAAAAAAACTGGTGATATTTTTTTTCTCAAGATTAATCAACACCTGTGTGTATCTAGGACCTAAAACCTACATCCTCGTCGCCGGAGATAGAGAGGGATGTTAAGCATTAATGCGATTAAAGGACGTATAGAATTAATTATGACGCTATTTCCCAAGTTACATAAAGTCATTAGACACATTAGCGTTGGGTTTCAAGGACCAGATATTTTTTTTCACGCTTTAAATTTGTTTTGTACCAAAAAAAGTGACGGTTTAATTAGATAAAAAATAATTCTCTTACCTCGACTCCGATTAAATTAGAAGCGCGGATTTGTGTGAAATATTTAACGACGGTGGTTACAAACCGTCGCGACGCTACTGAGCGTCGGATCCGAGAAAACATAAAATCGGAAAATGTGCGAATGCGCAAATATGCCCAACATAAATTTCATCTCTGCGGGATCAACGTGAAATATCCAGCGTCGGAAAATTGACCCCCGTGGAAAAAATTATAACTGAGTTTGATGGGTCCGTTGTCGTAAACCCGTAATAAACGCCATTCACGGCTTAGTTACGCTTTTACGACCAGGTCCCTTTATTAGTCGATTCAAACTTGCCGCCACACTTGGTGATAAACTGCTGCCAACCAACAAGTTGACAATTGACTGGGCATTGACAGTTAGTGACTTTTTCAGATTTTCGTATTAGTGGGATGTCCCGGGTTGCAAAAATTGCGTAGACTTGTGATTTTAATGAACATTGTGTTTTAGTGAGCGGTACGAAATGGCGGACGCCGCTTTTAACCGTAACGAAATAATCAGCTTAGTTGTGAGGTTAACCTTGGTGTCTGCTGTAACGTTCATTAGTATAAAATGGCTAATGAATCAGGTAGATCCTACCAACAAGAGCAAAAAGAAAGCGCGCAAAAAGGCTCAGGAACAGCTGAAAAGGTACCAATCCACAAACTACCGCACCCGCTGAATTACATAATTTTTAGGTTAGCTGGCAGTGGGCATGCCCCGTTAGTCATCGAGAACTTGTCGGATTACGAAATGATGATCGCCGCACATCTCATACACCCCCAAGACATCACCGTATCCTGGACCAATATCGCGGGATTGGACCATATGATACAGGAACTCCGCGAGACAGTCATTCTTCCAATACAAAGAAAAGAGCTGTTTGCTGACTCCCAACTAACCACCGCTCCGAAAGGTTGATCTGTCCCATTCCCGCGCACAACTTGTTACGATTTTCTCTCCCAGGTGTCTTACTACACGGCCCTCCCGGTTGCGGCAAGACCTTGATCGCCAAGGCCACCGCCAAAGAAGCCGGCACCCGCTTCATCAACCTTGACTTATCAATCCTGACCGACAAGTGGTACGGCGAGAGTCAGAAACTAGCCGCGGCGGTGTTCACGCTCGCGGTCAAGCTGCAACCATGCATCATCTTTATTGACGAAATCGACTCGTTTTTGCGCTCGCGCAACACCACCGATCACGAAGCGACGGCGATGATGAAGGCGCAGTTCATGTCTTTGTGGGACGGCTTGATCACCGATCCGAACTGCACGGTCATAGTGATGGGGGCGACCAACAGGCCCCAGGACTTGGACAGGGCGATTTTGAGACGAATGCCGGCGACCTTCCACATTCCCATGCCCAATGCCATGCAGAGGATGAAGATTTTGGATCTGACTTTGGAGAACGAGCCTGTTGCCCACGACGTGGACGTCGAGAAGTTGGCGAGATTGACAGATGGGTTTTCCGGGTCGGACTTGAGGGAGTTGTGCAGGAACGGGTCCGTCTATAGGGTCAGGGATTACATGAAGAATCACAGCGAGGCCGTTCTGGATTCGTCCGAGGATGAGTATCAAGACGCTTTGAGACCCATCATGATGGAAGACTTGATGCTTTCATTGAACAAAATGAGGGAGTCCAAGGTGCACTGCGGGTCTCTACCAATGAACCGGATCGAGTTGGATTAGCAACCGTGGTTTCAGTATTTAGCTCCCATTATTGATAATTTTGAACATACTATAGACATGTACCAGAATTTTTCAAATAATTTTAAATATTGTGTTAATTATCAAAAAAAATCTTAGTCATTTTTTTGTTTCTGGTGAATCTTTCTTGACCCAACTAGGCTGTGGTCAATTATTTAGTTGGGGAATATTTTCTTTAAAAAAAACTTGTACATACATAAACTAGTAAAATAATTGAAGAGTTGTGAAGCTTAAAAATATGTAGAATTATGTCTTTCAGTTTTTATGACTTTTTAAACAAGCACGACGTTAAATTTTTTGTCTTATCTAATTAACAGTTACGCTTTACCAATTTTACGTCGTGTCAAGTCATATTTATGAGAAAGAAGTTTTTGCATTATTTCACTGTATAAACCAGTGAGCTCTCTGATGCAATATACAGAGTGGATTTTTTTAAATGTACAAAAACGTGGATTTTTTAAATGTACAAAAACGTTTTTTCACATTTACATAATTTCGAGCAGGATGTGTCATTATAAACGCATAAAATTTAAGATTGGCACGTTAAATACACAGTTTGACAATTTAAGTAGGTGTAATTGTAAACACCAAATTTAATGTTGGGTGTCGAGCGTGATAAATCAACAAATTTAATTTTCTTGTTGAAGTCATGCCTAGCTTGATATTGAATGGAGATTTTATTATGTCCTTTTGTAGACACTTCCTAGAACTAGTTTTTTTTTTATTTAATAAAAATTACAAGCGTTGAAATATCTACCTTATTTTAGATAAGAAACTTTCAGCAAATACAACCACAACGTGTCTCAGATAAGTACCTACATTAATTTTAACTGGTAATAGAACTCGTTACTAGAAACAATATACATATTTGAATATATTTTTTTCCTAAACCTTGAAGTTATTCAATTAAAATTTACCCCCCTATAATAGGAATTATTTGCTTCGTCGATGCTGATAAGCGAAGAAAAAACAAATGCAAGAAAACTTCCACTTGTTTTTTGCTAACCTATCCACCGCGGCTAACTGCTGCGCCGGTTACTGTGACCTATAATGATAAGGGTGGAAGAGAAAAAAGAATCATATGATAATCAATGAAAACAATTTTAATAATAAAATAAACTGACCCTAGTGAATAAGATAATGACAAAACGTCTCCTAAAATTAGTGTATTAATCCGTAAAAATTCTCACAAAGTAATCACTAATCATTACACGAAGCGTTCAAAGTAACCGCCGTTATTGTCAATACAATAATGAAGGTGCCGACGAAATTATTCTTCAATTCTTTCCAGCATACCTCTATTATTGCGAATTGTAGCGGCATTTTCCACCCAATTCTCTGGGCTCGAGGAGCACTCCCGCACGCTTCACCATACACTACACAATATCTATGTATTCACTATTCGAAAATAAATGCGCCATTTTCACAAAACTTTAGCTTTAATGACAGAATCAACACGTAAACACCTGCCTTTTGCAGCTGGATAAAATTAACTAAAAATGTAATCGTCTACCTTGGTCGCAGAGCGAAAAAACTTTATTCTAAAAACATAATGTTTTGCGCCGATTTTACAAAAACTATTATTTCAGGGTCACTGTCATTGGGTTAAATAACTAGAAAATGCGTGTAAATAGACATCTCGTTAATTTATGGGGGGCTAAAATACTGAAATCAAAATAATATTTCGAAAAAATGGTACATAACAATTTTGTTGTTCTTGACGAGGTCTGTCACTGGTTAAAATTAATGAGACACGTTGTATATTTCGAACAAAACGTGCTGAACAGTCAACAGCTGATAAGGAATCGGAAGACGAACGTTGAACATGAGGGAGCGTCAGTGTGGACATGTAAAAGGGTTGAAAGCAGGTCAAGTGCACGCATTTTATCGACAGCGAGCGCACTGCAGACTTGAATAATCCCCATCGTGTCGCTTTTGACGAATCTTTCAGTTGAGCGCTTTGAAAAATTGAAGTACGAATAAATGGAACCGTCGAGTTTGTAATCTTCATGGTTTACGAACGCTCCAAATTGTGAATGTATTTTATCGCACGCCATAAACGCCAGTTTTTCACCATAAAAATTTGAATACCTGATTTTACGACGATTGTTAATAAAAATATTTGTGCTAAACAATCTGAACCGTACGTTTTAATGCCCACACTTGAAAGTAAATTTCCTTTGTTGCGATGATGCACACACAGCAACGAGAAAAAACCGTTTGCTCGTCGTAATCGTCACAAAAACAGCGTTATAAAAGACGGTTCTTGCGACCAGAATCAATCGGTGGGTGTAATTTCGAACACAAATGTTAAATTAACACAAAGGAACGACCAAATCTGGCATGATTTATAAAATGGCCAGTTGCCAACAATGGACAATAAACAGTCACGATGATCTCCATTTAAAAATGAACGATTCGATGTGGAGTACGTCAAAATGAGTTCTACTTCTTGTTTAAATTATATGCTTCGCAACGCAGTCACATAAAATTTTATCTTGCAATGAAAAAAGCAAGTGTCGCAAATCGGTGAAGAAACTGTGTTGCGATAAAATTTGATCGAAATATCTTTGCATAACGAGACGCGATAACTTGCGTCGACTTAAATCGACCCATTCAATGTTTAATTACGTTGCACAATAATGAATGAGTCACAATTCGTAAGTCAACTCGAATAATTATTGTAATTGGGTTCGTCATTTAACACGGCAACAGTGACAACACGGTCGAATTTTTCTGGAATAATTGTCGACCTCAAGCCGTCAGATAAACCTCGATGATTCTCAAAATGTTCTGAATGATGTAGCTCTCGCGCGAGCACATCGTCTTGTTCTGGTAGGCATCGCTCAAGACGTTCCTCAAGTCCGCCAAAATTTCTTTACCACCCTCTCCGATATTATTCACAAAGTTCCGGCCAATCACGTCGTTGAGAATAAACAAATACGTCAAATAATTCTCGAGGGTGTACTCGTTGATCGTCGAACCGGGGGGCAAAGCCTCCAGTTGTTCGTAATACTTCTTCAGCTCGCCGTTCAATTGTTTGACAATTTTGGGCGCGTAAATTGAATACTTCCCGAACTCGGTCACCATTACCCTCATTATGTTGAACAAATGAAACTGAAAATGTACCAGAATGAGTCGTAAAACGTTTTTATTGCCCCATAAACACACCTTCGTGTCGCAGTTATCCACGCTTAACTCCCTCACCATTTTGATGAGCTTGTTGACGAATGTCATCACGATTTCGTCCGTCCTGGAGTTGTCCCAGGTCGAGTGTCTCCTCAGGCGGAAGATGCTGGCTCGCAGCTCGTGGAAGTCGTGCAAGATGGAAGCGGCGTCCTCGCTGGTGCATCTGTTCAGTTTGATTATCAAATAGCGGAACATTTTCACCAACAGGGAGTTGGTTCGCGAGGGGAGTTGCATGTCGGATAGGAATTTTCGGACGTCTGTGGTCGAGATGAAGCGATTTTTGAAATTGTCGTCCGCTTCGACCGGCGTGACCGCCAGTTTGTCCAAAATGTCGTCGATGCAGCACATCCGCAACTCGTTCAGTTCCTCTATGATTAACGAAACGTTTTTTAAAACTTTCACGAGGGCTCGGTACTTCTTGGTGGGGAAAGGGTCCAAGTAGAGGTTCTGCAGAGCTTCCATCAAACTAAATCGTTCCATTGTTGCTACTGAAAACGTATAAACAAAAGAAATACCTTTCTCCGAATTAGTTCTGATATGTGTGAGGTGTGTAATTGGTATTAGTGGAAGCTACGTTGACAGGTGTAGTACCTATCTAAATCGTGCAACAAATATCAACATTTGGAATATTTTTATCTATAATACTTTTTTTAATTACAAATATAAATTACGTTGCTGGTTGAAAAATGGGTGAGGTGTCGTTAAAGCTATATAGTCTCTAAACTTGTTATGGCGGTCGGTAAAATAAAAATTTTCTCATTCTGATCCTTTATTTAATTAATTGTCTAAGTATAGAATGATGTAGTGCATGTAATGTAGAGCAATATCAGCAGATATGTGATGTTTAAATAGTTATTTATGTAACAAGTGAGTAAAGTAATACTTTTTTTACGAGAAGGAAAATTTGCCGCACGAGCGAAGCGAGTGCGCAAATCCGCCGAGTAAAAAAAAAGATACTTTACAGTTGCATACAACATTTTTTTTGCCGTGCGTTATTAAATGCACAGGTTTTTTCATTTATCTGCGTTCATTAAAAAAATGACATATTATATGAACGCAAATGAATGAAAAAACCTGTGCCTTTAATAACGGACGCCAAAAAATACATGTTTTCTAACTTATCTATTACATATAATAATTTACATATTTTAATTGTGTGATATACCTATACTTGACATAGGTAATTATCAATTACATTGTTGGCATTAAAATATTTAAATAAAAATTAATTTTCTTTCAAAGTCAACGATATAATAAAAATTTTCAATTTAATTGTTAATGAGGTGCAAAATTCAACACTTATACAGTGCTTTCCAAGAAGTTGGCATCATATGGGAATTTTTTTATTCGTAACTGTTTGTCTAGACTAAAAATATGACTGACAAAAGTTGTCACGTGGCTTCCGGTATACCTCAGCATAGATTTTTCTCTTAATTTCTAAAAATATAATTAAAAAATAATTCGCAAAAAGTTAGTTTTAATGAGATTTTATGACATGCACAAATTTTTGAAATAAAAATCGAAAAAAATGCACCAAGGTTGTCCATTATTTTAGACGGTATTTCGAAAATTGGTTCAAAATAATTCTTAGAACAAAAATTATTGCAAGCATAAGATGTTTAAAGCTCAGCTCAGCTCATTTTTATTTTTCTGGTAAAATAGGTGAATTTTTATTTCGGATTTTCCGACTTTTTGTTAGAACAAGCTGACAACCCACAATAAAAGTTTTAGAATGTCAGGAAAATAGTTTCTGAAACCTTCTCAATAACGAGACATAAAAAAAAACAGACATATGTATTTATCGTTTGAAAAAGATAAAAGATCAAAGAAATAAGATAATTGAATTGAAGGTTAAGAAATTCTTCCAAGTAGAAGTTACAAAATGAAATATTTTCTTTCGAATTTTTTGCGAATGAATTTTACTAAAACAGATATTTTCAGCAAGACAAAATAGGTCAAGTTCGTAACTTCTTTCTTTCCTACATTAGAGTCCTTCGGGACAGAAGTTGACTCCTGAAGCAACATTTTTCAATATTATAATAAATTTATTTAACATTATGAATAATATTTTTTATATATAATTTGTTTCATTTATATTGTTTTCTTTACGTCAATTAATAAGAAAACTTTCTAAATATGATTTTTTTCTCTTAATTTCGGAACCTTCTCAGTTAAATTTCTAATTTGTTTTTTTTTGTCTTTTTGTATTTGTTAATAAAACGAATAAACGTACAATGGCCGGCAAAAAAAATTAGCCATCATTTAAATGTCAGTGTCAAAAAAAGCATTAATTACACATTTGGATTTTGACGTAACACAAAAGTGATGGCTAATTTTTTTTGCCGGCCATTGTACTTGTAGAATCTAAAACTTATAATTGAATCGTGGATTGCAGAAATGGTACAAGTCAGTAAACTGAAATTTTGAGAGACACACAAAAAAATTGCTTTTATGGAACTTGCATATACCTAATAATTGAAGGAACTTCAATCAAAAATCAAATACATATTGAAACACTATCTTTTTCAGCAGTATTTCAAAATATTTGCTTTAATCGCTTAAGAATTAGTGATTTTTCAAGTCATAATCACAAAACGCTAGAAAACATGACTTGTATCCTTTCTGCAATCAGCAATTCAATTCTAAACCGGATAAGTTGGCCTTGACGATGACTTAAAGGGATTACAAATTCTTATCCTTTTAATATTCAAAATTTTTATAAATAGATTAACTACCTAATTTTAGATGATGCCCCCTAATACTTATATCTTAGTTTTTGAACCGAGGAAACTCCAAAAAAATTCTGTTTTACGACAGGATCAAAGGATTTACAATGGTATTCAAACACACATTACGTACTTATATGATATTACAGGACTGAATGTTATTTGTTTATTAATTCAGTGAAATCTTTAAGTTGCCGGACAAAAAGTAGAGAATTTAGCGGATATTGAAACTAAAATGTTTATAAATTAATTGTTTAATTAGATACTGTTAGTCACAATGTTGCTGTCATTGTTAATAAACAGTTTATGATATGTAAGCAAAACTAACGTATACAATACCATTGATTAAATAATCAGTGACAATAGTGATAACAGGAATTAAAAATTCAAACGACTTTGAGTACAAAATCTTTGTTGATTGCTTAAATGAACAGAGTAATGAGAAAAAACTTAACCTCAACGTTTATTTTTGAAGTGTGAGTCTGTCGATAAAAATTTGACATCTCTATTAGAATTAGTCAGCAAAAGTGAGCCACTCTGTATATTCTTTTGATTGTTCCATAAGTGTAATTGTTACAATTGTTGCTTCTTCCCTAGCAACAAATTACTAAGAATAAAACAATGCATAACCATGAACTTCGAACAATTATATTTTCCTGGAAATTGTAAAAATAGTAGGTATAGGTTTAAAACGTTAAAATAGATGTCTTTCTTGAACAATTAACGAGACCTAAATTTCGAAAACGTATAATTAGACGAGGCGACAAAATTGATGGGGAAATTGAAAATAGGCGTAGGGCTTACCTATTTATCGGTTATAACTGTTTGAAGAATGATATTTTGAGTAACAATAAGACAACTTGTAGGTACGTCAATAAAATTTGACAGATCTCGGCCAAAGCCTTCTAAGAAAAAGAAGAATAGAGAATTCATTGTTGAAGCGGTTGTTTATTGACATTTCCCGTTTGCATTAATAATGTTATGAATAAAGAAGGTAACAAAGCGTTGTATTTTAGGAATTCGGTTGTAGGTGGGTTTTTACCATTAAAATAATCCGACGAACAAAGAAATAAATTCCAACTTAAACAGTTATGTTATGCAAAAACCTGGATTTAGACTTAATCCCGTAATTAGAATTGGTTAATCGCCAACACAAATGTTTGAAGCGTGTGGAAATTGTAATATTGTTCAAGAGAAGTTCTCAGATAAGACCAAGTCGATGTGATGAGTACAGTTGTCCGCCTAGATAAAGTAGGTAAACGTGAATAATGGAGATGGATTTAGTGAAGTAGTAAAAAGTGTTATGTACTTAATAGTAGATAGATATGGAGTGGAAGATAATTTTTTATGGGAGCTAGTTGTGTCTGTTGCCAGGCACAGCCAGGCCGTCTATCGCTCATTTCTATTTACACAGAAGGCAGAATAACTGATAGCAGAAGGATTATCAATCGCCCCCAACCGGCAAAGTTCGATTAGACACACCGATTCCTGGAAGCTCGTGTCGATTCCGCGAAATTCTTCGCTAGGACACGTGCCATCCCTCTGCGGATCGCCTATATTCCCGATGGCTCATGAGTCAATCGTCCATAAATATTAATGGTGTGATTGTATGCAAACACCGCTGGCAGCATGGAGCGGTGTTCAGTCATCGTTTCGCAATTTGAGTAAAATGTCAGCTCGCGTGATCCGGTCGTAACGAGAGAATTCGACAGGAAATTGCGGTTTCTTTTCGTTCGCTACGAGAAAATTACGAAATTCCCGGTCGCGCCGACGCGCCATCTGCCGGACGACAGTCGCCGCTGTGCAGTTGCCTGCACTGAATCTGTGTCGAACGAGCGAATAGTGCCGTAAAAAAGACAAAGACATTTGACAGTGCTACTGATTTTTTGCTTAAAAATACCCAAAATCGCCCCAATTCCGCCTGGAGGACGTGTCCATCGCATTCGTCGACCGAGCAATGGGGGTCAGTGTGTGATGTCGGCGATCTGGACCGCGTTGGAACGCATGTGTTTTAATTATTCGTGTGTACCTTCGCAGGCACCGTACTCCCGTTTAAAGGGCCTCGCCAAGGGGCTGAGCCCGGACTCGGCGAAGGCTTCGCCCCTCGCGCCCTGTGATGTGATTCCTCCCTCGGATCCAGCCGTGAATTAGTGGTGTCTCGGGCAGTCGCGATTTTTTCAATGTTACCAACATTGCTAAATGAACAACATCAATTTATAAACATTTTGCAAATACCACAATTACAAAATCTTTTATGGGGCTGTGCTCCAGTTGTGGCAAATCCAAGGACCGATTTAAAGGTAAGGCCGTTTCACCCCTCTCCCACGCTCTTGTCAATGTCACCGATTTGTTTGTACAGCACGGCCCAACGAAGTCCATTTAAATCGGACGAAAACCGTGATTTTCGCAAGTGACATAATATCACTGAGATAACGTTACCTTGAAGGTCGCAATATGTAAATAGTTCCGCTTCTGCTCGTGTAAACAATTTTTCGCCCCCCTTCCCCCCTCACCAGCTGCGGTGCGGCCCTGGAAAAGGGAGAATTCTTCGGAAGGGTTGTCAGCTCGGGCCACACATGCACGTGAAGGTCGTTCTGTTACCGGGGATGCAAAGGGCCAGTCAAGGACGTCCTAGGTAAATGATCCGGTTTCCATAAGGAATTCAATGGAGTTTTAAATTGTTTATAGTGCCGAGTTATTTATAGGCGATTTCAATGGATAATTTGGGAAACTTTCTTAACACGTTCCCTCTTTATCAGAGCGTACGGAAAAACCTCCACGGGCCGATTTTCGTCCGTCCTCGTACTTCCAAGAATTAACGATTTTTATCTGAAGCGATAGGCGACACTATCTCGTTCGTAGAAGACCTGTCTGTCGTATGAATTCACTACTTTCCGCTGAAAAAATTCGGCTAATTCGGCGACACAATCCGGCAACCGTGAATGCGGTTCATGGCCTCATTGTGACATTAAATTCGAGCGGCGTTGTCAAATCGCCCAAAAATATCCGATTTCACTATTTTCGATTATGGGTCACGCACAGGGCCTCCGCAGATCATCAACTCCAGTTTTCAAAATGTCCCCGCACAAGTGCAGATCTGTCGTCAGTCGTGTTTTGATAACGTTTTCCGGTTTCGATATTTGGGTCAACATTGATTTTTTTTATCATCCGACGAGGTCCACCTAATTCGTTTCATCTCGCACAATTAATACGGCCACTTTCTAAATTTATTGTTGCTTTTGATGGAAGGAAAGTGGTCAGAAAGACCGTTTGTCATGCGCTTTGGCGAAGACTGTTCGCTCATCATCTGACGCAATAACACCTAGGATTTTTTCATCCTTTCGGATGGAACTGACTCAAGTTCCACTCGCTTGATTCATCTTTCATTGAAATCTGTGGTCGCTGGAACGAGTACTACGTAGATAAAAATTTGTTCAACGATGAAATAATGTACCAGAAATTTGAGAAAATGTTGTGCAATCGGCTATATTATCGCTTGCAAGTTAAGATAGCACATTTTATTCGATTCGGGGTGTTTGATGTATTATTTTTAGTATTTTTATTCGATGCACATCGTGTCGCGTTAATCATGTTCGCATTCGCTCCAACAACACTGTTACAAGGTTGGTAAGTCGTAATTTGAATATAATTTGTTTCTTTTTGAATCACTCTGTATATAAAAAACTGTACCTATATCAGATAAATTTTTTTCACGATTACTCAAACTGGTCGTTAAACCCGAACCGGAGTGCAATGAGCCCTAAATGGATATTCTTATCTTAAATATTATTTGTAACAATAATGTAATTATATCAAATGATTAAGTTGGATCTCCTGATAATAAGCAAAGACGTTTTTGCTTGCGTAGGACAAGGATTGTCAACGTTTTTTCAAATACACAATATTTTTTTTAGTCTAGCGTTTCCAGCGACAATTTGGTGCCAGTGCTGGTGTAATTTTGGATTAAAAAATGTAATTGTTAATAACATGTATTACAAAAAGTATATGACTAAGAGCGGCATCGAAAGTGAAGTATTACCTAACTTGTTGTTAATTTGTAAATTACATTGCTATTGGACCGTGTCCATTCATCTAGGAACCGTTCTCAGAGCAAAATCGTTCGGGACAACTGTCCTAATAATGACACTTACAGCTGGCTTAAGTTAAGCCGTACGTTTTCAAATCTTTTGTTCTTCGCAGTCGCTCTTCATACATTTGAATGAATGATGTGGTACTAAGTATACAGGTAAAAAACATTTGAATCTCAGGTTTAGACGGTGAAAGTTGTAATTTCTGTTGAAAAGGTTTGGACATAGGTGCTTTTTTTTGCTCACTATGTATATTAAGCTCTCATAGTTGTCACATTATTCATCTCCTGACTTATTCGATATCTACATATCAAGTTTTATCTAATTATAAGAGTGAACAATCGATTCAAGTTTTAATCAATAAATCTATTTCAAAAGTTGAATGTTCTGCGTTACTCCAGCGATAACGTTTTCAAGTTTTTGAGTGCTCCTGTCCGTACATTTGTAATAACAGAACAGATGTATCGCGCGTTCAAATGAAATCCGGGACTGGGGAGGTGTTGGAAACAGTCAATTGTTGTGCTTTTTTAAAGTGTAGATTAATTGGAGCATGTTGACAGCTAATCTAAAATTTAGAGCCAAAACTTCTTTCTTTGCAATGTTTTACATTAAAAATAGAATAACTTAACGATTTCTATTCTCGAAGCAAATATCTAAGGGCACCCTTTGCTGAAAACAAGCTTGTTCAATTATGTCCGGATTAAACATAAACAAATGTCATTCTTGTCAAACGGCGGGAAATTCAAACTTTCTACTGTTCTAACCGCTTTAATTTTTCCAACGCCTACTCAGCCCAGGACGCGCGATACTACGTTTAATAAAATTTATTTGTAATGTGTAGTTTTTTTTAAATGATTTCCGTTGTATTTACCTGTTATACCTATGGATTTTGTTATCTGAAGCGAACATTTACAACTAGTCAATGACCGGACTTTTTAATTATTGGCGATAAGTTACATTAGTTTACGTAAGAAAATGAGTAGTCAAAATTTTGGATTAAAATTTGGGTGATTCGGTGATCAGAAGATAAAGTTGGAACGCACGTCATCTGGTTTAAGTCGACCAATGTATCGTATCAGCTGATCAGAAACAAATTATACCGATTTACAAATCGTAAATCTTCACTGTCATCGATTTTGATTGGTCGATACGAGAGGACGGATTATCTTTTCGTAAAATTTGTACCGCCCAGATTGTGAAGAATGTCAGAAAATTGTGCCACGTGGTTTGTCAGGAATTGCACCCGCGCGGCGAGAATTGTACTAAATGCATAATACATAGTTAAATTATGGATTTTCCACTCTCTTTTTCCCGACAGATTTGTTGCAGAAAGATAAAGCAACAAGCGATTTTCACGTGGTTTCGTTGTGCCCAACGGCTTTTCCACATTTGCATCAAATAAAAACTCCCAAGGACGTTGCAGGTTGATGCAACTAGAAAAAAAAAGATCAAATGTGCGAATGCAAGAAAAAACGTAGAATTGCCGGAAAGTTTGGTGAAAACATGGCATGGGTCACGTATCATCCTCAAATATTTGCACATAATGTAATTCCTTTTTTTCCTTCGATAATTAACGCGATCGGTGTGTCGATCGGTCAGTGGTTGGATCAAAATCTGCCGGCGAAGAGGTCGCGGATTTGCGTTGCATAATCTGGCCGATTGTAATTAGGTGGAATCGTAAAAAAACACGACAAGATTGACACAAGGATAATAAATTTACAGAGATGATAAGATAACGACAACGTCTCATTCGGTGGGGGAGGAGGGCTCTACTTAAGATTAGATCTGCAACCGATACCGAAGAAGTATTGCATTTTTGGTGGTGTGCCAAGACGTGTTGCGGTCAAAAAATCTCGCGTTTATTCATTTTCGGCTTTGTGTGTCGTACACGAACGTGAGTGTCGCTGATTTTTCTTGTGTGTGCGATTTTTTAATTTTTTTTTTTTTTGGTTTGTTGACAGTGTGTCTCGTTGTTTGCAGATAAATCGTCGAAAATATGTGGCCAACTACATTCGGTTGTTACACCTCTTCATGTGTCACATGAACCGACCAGCTCGAACAATCTGAACGGGCATCTGCCTGTCCCAAATCACGCCAACACGACTGGACCACCGTACCCGACGACGATGGCCACCTCTTTCCCCAACATGAACATCACCAACCCTATACGGGGGTTGGTCAGCAAGAGGCGGAATCGATACAAACAGGACGGGTTCAATCTGGACTTGACTTGTATCCTTTTTTTGGGGAATTTTTGTGGAGAGGACGAGGTGTGCGGATGCGGTTTGCTGGGTCGCGAGTTTTTGCGGAAAGATGGGATGTCGGTTGGTTTCGAGTGTCGAAGGGTTTTTTGGTTGATGCAGTGAAAGTGTGATAGTTGTATAATTCAGTGACTGATTTGAGAAAATCAAAGCGGGTCAAGTAAGTCAGTCGCTGGCGAAGTAGTCAGTTTTGATAATACTTAAATTGAAATAACTGAACAATTTCTGTTGAGAAGGAATTTTGAATGTCTTGAAAATGGCTTAATAAGAATTTTGGTGGAAATTTAGTTTTGAAGATAATTCTAAAATATTATTGATATTTTTTGATAAAAAATTGAAGGTAACTTTACACTTTGTTTTGTTTCTTAGAAATATAATTATTATATAAAAAGGGGGCACGGTATCGAGGCCGAATTTTAGTTTATCATTACGGATATTTCTATCACGTAATGACAATTCCTTTGAAAGCACTATTTATATTATCTTTTTTTTCGCATTACGCCCACTTTTTACACGACATCCATGTCGAAATGTGTTCATTACGGATTTCAGACAATACTGAAGTCAAGTAATAGAACTATGAAGTATTGAAGCTATGTCCCACGTTTCCATTCTTTTTCAATTTCTTCAAAAACCTCATTTCCCACTTTTGACGTTTAAAAAAATTAATTAGATTTCATATTTTTCACAATACTGGTGATTGACAAGTTAAGAAGTTTCAGATGGATACACTTTCTATACCTACTTTTCCAATATTTTAATATTTTTTGAGAGAGTCAATTTCGCTATTTTGTTTCCAAGTTTGTAAACAACTTTGAAATTATTCTGTGAATTAAAAAAAGTTAATTTATACCCAAACAAACCTCGCAATTTTCACCTTTAGTGTTAACTAAGAATTTAAGAACAAAATTTATGGCAGCTGCAAAGAATTTTCCGAATATGAAACATTTACCTACACTACTTTTCTACGTTTTAGAATTTTCAAGATTATTATTTTTCGTTTCTTTTTTAACGATTCGTACGGCTGCGTTATTAACATTGAGTTTTTCGAAATTGTGATTTTTTTCGTTTTTTTTTTTCGTAAGTGCTTGTAAACTTATTAAAATTAGTATAAAAAATAAACTAATTAGTTAATAATTGACAAGCCAACCAACGCAATCTTCAGGAGAAATCTTCATTTATTGCAAATAATTTTCAGTGGATGAGCCTTCCATGGCCACTTCCTCAAGATTTTCGGTGTATGCAGTTTTTTTTTTGTTTTACTTAATTTGTTTTACTTAATTTGTTTTAAACTAATTTGAGGTTATTGCACCGTTTAAAACTAACTTAAAAGGAAATTTATTTGAATTTTATGACCGAGTTTGTTGTGTGCAGAAGATAACAGTACTCAAACTGCAAAATACCAGAACTGCATTGTTGTCACTTCGTGTCATTCTAGTGCATCTTCTTTTCTTTCTTTTTTCAGTGAAAAAAAATAATTTTTTTTTTCACTGACCGGCACAAAAAACGACTCATGATTTCTTTATTAAATGATCTTGAAATTATATTTGTGCTTATTTTTCTTTATAATAGTTAAATTGGGATATTTTCAATGATCGGGAGTGCTAGGGTCACCATGGCAACTGAATTGTTTTGTTTAAATAAATTATTAGAAAATTTGCACTACATTCATGTTGTGTTTTTGTCGGTTGATTTCCGTGTTAAAAGATTTAATTTGACAATACGAGATACTAATTCAAAATGCTGTTCAAATTTTGGCAATTTTTCATAACATAATTTTTTTTCTAAAAAATTACTTTTATTTTTGTTTCATTAAAATTTTATTTGCTGTGTTTAATGTTTTGTTTGTCGGATATTCTTTGGCAAAGAACAACTTAAATAACGCTTATCAATACAACATGATATAAAAAAAAATCTAAGACAATGAATTACTTAATTATATTACATAATAAAATTCAAAGTGAGTCGTTTTTTGTACCGGTGAGTGTATCTATTATTTTTTAATGTGATTCCTGGTGAGTCAAATTTTACCACGATAAACCCTATTAAAAAATTAATAAAAATTACGAAACGTTAGGGTTACATTTATTCCCTTGATATGAGGCTTCAAATGTATGCAGTCAATTTTCTCACTTCATTTAGAGTTATGCAATAAAAAAAAAATCGATTTGAGCAAAAACAAATTTTTTTTCGCACACGGTCATAATTCACAATTAATTCAAGGAACACATTTATGAAATTCGCATCAAAAAAAAAATTAGTTTTTGAATTTTTCCTATTTTAATATTAACGGCGAAAAATGGCCAAGATTTACAACTAAATACAGTGTCATAATTTCATAAATAAGTAACTCATTGTTGGTAAACAGCCAATAAACATCTGTTGAGAACTTTTCTAGTAATTCTAAGTCCATAAAGGGGTACCATAAATAACCTTGTTTTGTGGAAGTGATCGCTCAATTTAATAATAAATCATAGCTAAATTTTGCACTTCATTTTGAAATCCCATTTATTTCAAAAACCGGTAATGTTTCATGATTTCAATGACACCAAATTTTTCCTAAACGTTTGAAAGAACCTTCAGTGAGAGAGAAATTATGCAAATTAATGTAGGGGTTATTGAATTAAAACGAAATATGTACCTGTTGCATTAAAAAATTTGAAATTTTTACAGATTGTTCTACTACGATACACAATCATTCCTGAATTTTTTGAAAATTCTTAATCGATTAAAAGTGGGTGTTTTCGATTGGGCAAAGGGTAAAACTTGACCCACCCATCAAATTTTTTTGAAAAAATAGTAAAATGCTTGTGATTTTGTTGTTGTTGTGTTGGCAACATGGTGTAAGTTAATGTTGGTATACCCGATTGCCACAGTCTAATATGTGAAACAAAATTCTCATTACTACGCTTTATTTTTACTTGTTTTCACAAATTCCCATTTATTCTTCTTCAACTTCAAAAAAAAAATGAAACAAAAAACGTTGACAATGATGAGGCTTACACCACCAATTGCTCAGGGATGCCAACCTACCAAATTTACTTGAATCATTTATAGCCACTTGGTAATCACATATTGTGATGAGTGCAGATATTTTATTTTTTAGAAAAAAGGCAAATTGTTTTTTTCTTTTTTTTTTCTCATTTTAACTTATAAGTGTCCACTTTTTTTGATTCATCAGAAAATTCTAAAGAAAAAAACAACGATAAAGTTTCACGAGTACCACAAAGGATAACAATGAGGTCATTATTTGTCTTAACAGTTTTATGTGGTACAAAGTTTTATGTTTAGTTAAATATTAAAGCCGA
This sequence comes from Tenebrio molitor, assembly GCF_963966145.1. NCBI lineage: Eukaryota > Metazoa > Arthropoda > Insecta > Coleoptera > Tenebrionidae > Tenebrio > Tenebrio molitor. The sequence goes on along the minus strand of NC_091054.1, from coordinate 4,542,144 downwards.
GAAAAGATGTCGCTGCAGAGGGATGTAATAATATTATCGATCGCATTTAATAATTCAATTTGCTTTTAAATTTAATGTATCCACTGTTCAATTAAATTTCCTGCTAAAGTTGGCGTTGAAGAATTGATTGTGAACGCACCACTCGTGTAAAAACACAAACAAAGCAAAAACTGAGGTAAGGTTTAAACGGCTGATGCGTTCACAATCGACTCTTCAGCGCCGACTTTGACCGGAAATTTAAATGAACACCCGATACATTGATCGAAGTCAAGAAATACTCAAACGTTAAATGTACAGCGTGATCAACAATGACTGAAATCTGTTGGCAATAAAACAATTGAAAAATGTTGGTGATTTTTTTTCTCGTAATTGGCCCTGACCAACTTGACACCCCATTAAAATAGTATAATCTGTTTCAAAGTCAAAAATCCACCACCTGAATTGAATTATGTTGGCAGAAAAAAGAAATCCCTAGAAGAAGTTTACTTTTTTTGGGTTGGCTCAACCTCCCGCCAAAATTTGACATTGAACTGTTGAGTTTATTTACGTAACAGAAAATAATTATTATGTACAAAAAGGTGGTAGCTACCATATCATACTTTTTGAGTAAAATAATAAAATGAGAATAAAAAACACGATGAACTACGACCAAAACGACTGTACAACAGTTTTCTTTCATAACCCTACTTTTTGCTGACACTTGCAGCACACTAAAAACAAAAGTTGGCGACGTTGTCGGTTGTATTTTCCAGGTAGAATGCACTGTTGGTGGATTTTTGATTTTGAAACAGATTATAGTTTATTTAACGAGTTCGTGTGTAAATTGGTCTTTTTTGGCATGAGTGGGCTAGTTTAAAACGCGAATGAAACGAGCGTTTTAAAGGCCCGCGAGTGCCAAAAAGAGCCCAATTTACACACGAACGAATTGAATACATTTTTTTGTTCGACAAGCTCCAAATTGCTTAAAATCTTTAAAATTAGCTTGACGTTTCGTATTGACAAGTTGTGACATTTATCAAAATCCGTTCACACAGGAGAAAATTCTCAAATTCTGACAGTGTCGAACAAAAAAAAAATTAGTTTATGCTATTAAAAAAATGAACCTTTGATGGTAAGTTTCAAATTTAAAACTTTCATTGTTACCAACAGATTTAGTCATTCTTGATCACGCCGTATAAAATAATGAATTGATTTGATCAATCGTTCTCTTTTAAAATAATGTTCAGTTAAAAAAAAATCAAAAACAAGACGATATAAAAATTTGTAATAATTGCGAAGTTGATATTTCCTTGACCGCCTCTTAGACATAACGCAGAACATCATCGCCATGGGGTACCCGGCCTCGAACATAGAAGGCGTCTACCGCAACCACATCGACGACGTGGTGAAGCTCCTCGACTCGAAGCACAACAACCACTACTTCATCTACAACCTGTGTTCGGAGCGCAACTACGACAAGTCCAAGTTCCACAACAGAGTACAAAGTTTCCCCTTCGACGACCACAACCCGCCCAAAATGGAGTTGATCCAGCCGTTCTGTCGGAGCGTCCACGACTGGCTGTCCAAGAACCCGGAGAACGTCGCCGTGGTCCACTGCAAGGCGGGCAAAGGCCGCACCGGCACCATGATCTGCTGCTACCTCCTCCACAGCGGCGCCTTCCCCACGGCCGACGAAGCCCTCAACCACTACGGCCAGGCGAGGACGCAGGACCGCAAGGGCGTCACGATACCCAGCCAGGTGCGCTACATCAGATACTACGAGACGCTGCTGAGGGAACGGCTGAAGTACGCACCGGTCTCGATGTACATCCGGGAGATGATCCTGAAGCCGGTGCCGTGCTTCGCGGGCGGACAAGGCTACGTGTGCTTCTCTGTATCCCAGCAGACGCTGCAGGAGCAGGACGAGCAGCACACGCAGAAGTGCACCAAACTGTACAAGAGCGGCATTTACGAAGTGAAAAAGGGTGTACCGAACCTGGTGATCAGTATGGACCTGTGCTTAGTGCTGAACGGTGACATCAAGGTCGAGTTTTACAGTAAATCGAAGATCGGAAGGAAGGAGAGGGTGTTTCAGTTTTGGTTTAATACGTTCTTTGTTGTGAACCAGGCGGATAATGCGAACGGTTTTATCGAACAGAACGGCAGTAGTGCGTACGAACAAACTTACGTATTGACTTTACGAAAAGACGAACTCGATATTGTTAATAAAAAAGACAAACAGAACAAAGTGTTTAGTGCTGACTTTCAGGTAAGTCGGCGATATTTTCATCGTACACTTCACATTTTATCTACCGATTTTGAGACAAGTTACTCGCGATATCTAAAGAATTCGAGAAAAGGCGAAGCACGTGAGAAAAGTATTCAAGTACTTATTAAAAAAAATCAACGAGCGTATAATGATAGATATTATTTAAAAGGATGAAAATTCCAACACGAGCCGGAGGCGAGTGGTGAAATCGTCCGAGTGAATAATCTGCCCGTGATAGAATGAAAATACGAGGAATGTGATTGGTCGACAGCCAATGTATTCTATCACCGGGTGTGGAATTGATATTATTCTTTCGTTGAATATCCAACAAGAATGCATTCATTCTTCAATAGTCGCGGAGAAAAAAAATTCTTTGACCTGCACCTTTCGAGAAACCTTGTTTTAAAATTGTCGTAAAAATTGTTTGATAACTGCACGAATAAATTAAAAGAAACTACCAAATTAGCTGTTACAGCAGCGCACAGCAAAAAAGTGTTCTTTACTTATGTGTTGCGTGGGGTCAGTTTTGTTGGCCTTGCATTATCTAATTGACCAAATTGTGTCAGTGTGCTATTAGCGAAGGTTAAGGGTGCTGTAATTATTAATAAACAATCACTGATTTAATCAGCAACTTAGTTGGTCCTCATATTTCATCTCTTCGCTTGAACGAGAGGATTACTTGAATTTTTTGATCAGCGCACTAGATGGACTTACAGAAAACGTCTCACTGACGTTTGACAACGCGGTGTGGTTATGTGGTATTTCCATGATATGCACTCTTCATTACGCGGTCAGAGTGAAAGAGTAGTTAAATTATAACTTTCCGGGAAGATGAGTTGAGAGAAACGGTCCTGTTTTCCAGTGACTACCAACAGTTTTTCCGATTGCCCTGTCTTTTTTTCCACAGTAGATTTTTCATGAATCTGTAAACACAGACCAATCGCAGGTTTAAATATTAATCACATATCATGAATCACTCTGTATAGTTGACCAGTCGTCTACTCCACTGACGCTGTACCAGTGCAAGCAGATTTGTTTTAGTGCAGCGAGAGGGACATATTTAGAATACAATAAAGCACTAAACTATTTTAATTTTACGTGTACCATTTGGAATGGAATTCTATCCTAATGTGGAATAGCGCCGTATTCAAGCCAAGGGTTGTTTTTAGAAATTTCACTCACACTCCCTCCCTACCTCGGAGCATTCCGCGACCAATATCTTTGTGGGCAAACCCCATTCACGTTTAATAAAGAGAAGAAAAGTTTTCACGGGAGTTTATGATTTTCAGTGTAATACGACGAGTAGTCAATGTTATGCCGATTATTTTTGTGGTGGTGTTACGAATGTCAACGGTGCTGGGATATGAATTGGACGAGTGCGTAGCACGAGCACGGAGCTAATTTTGCTTTCATAATTCAAATTTTATTACTATATGGAGTGACGCATAACAGGAGCTCTTTTCCAAAAAAACATGTTTTTCTGCATTTTTATGTTTAAATAAAAATTAGGAAATCTATTTTTATATTGAAGTTTTTTTTATACATGTATGATCAACAAAAAAAGAGATAGGGGGCGACTGAGGAAACCAAAATTTCTGCGTAACTTGATAAACTGTCACATGTCAATTTTAACATTTCCGTGAAATTTATTTAAACAATGATGGTCACTGGAGAACACTTTTATAACAGAAACCTTACCACAAACCGTACCACAAAACTTCTTTTTATCCTATAGCTGTTAGTATGATTGAAGCTACGCCGCAAGTTTTCAGAAGTTCTGTGTTCTATGGAACACAAAAAGACATAAAGGACTGTTTTGGCAGCCCTTTATGTCTTTTTTTTTTGTTGAAATATGTACATATTTCCAAAAATTAGAACGAATAATCGGATCATGTCTACTATTCTTTTTTTGTAATTCCACTGCATATTTTGTCTGTCCTCGTCATATCCCTCTACGGTCACTCCATACTTCGCTGTTTTCGGGAACAAGCCCCAACCACTGATTATTATGAGCATTGTTACAGATTTCTTGGGGCAACAAACCTTCTTTATACTTTTGTCATTTTCATTGTAGGTTGTAAAATTTTATGGTACTTGCAGGGCTTATAAATCCTATTTTACCACCAGCAGGTAATATTTTAAGCAATTTTGTACATTCTGTATATTTGAATTGTACGGCAAATGGCACGCGCCCTTCCCAACGTTTCCCAACCGTTCCAAATCCAATCATTGTGCCCGTTATTCGCTCATAATATGCAATAAAATTTTATTAGCTACAACGAAATTAACAAAAGTATACATAGATATTTTATTACACTTTGGGATGTGATCCATTAAAAAAAGACAGACTTCACCGAACAGTTTCTCATTTGTCAGTCGACTTGCACGTCCGAGGCAGTAAATGATGAAACAAACTCGTAGACACTCACTAAGCTTATTCTCAGATTTTTAACGGTCACGTGGCTGGACGTATATTGGTTTATTTTGTTAGTAGTTCTGCATTTACTAGAGTTTTATCTAGAATTTAGATGAATTCCTGTTTAAGAGAGAATTAAAAAAATTGTGGGAGATGTAGGTTAAAAATGTCGTTAATGCGAGCGCCTATTTACTGGTTCCTGCAAACTATCCATCGCATTTCATAAAAGCATAAGATAATAAAATATTTTTATTTTCTCTGAAAAAAAAAATCTTTTGAATTCATGGATGTAGTTATTAGTGGAGATGAAATAAAAATGAACGTAGGTATAATCTGTTTCAAAATCAAAAATCCACCACCTGTTGAATTATGTTGGCAGAAAAAAAGAAATCCCTACAAAAAGTTTAATTTTTTGGGTTGGCTCAACCTCCCGTCAAAATTTGACATTGAACTGTTTATTTATGAAAAACAAAAGAATTATTATATACAAAAAGGTTTTAGCTACCATATCATACTTTTTGAGTGAAATAATAAAATGAGAATGAAAAACACGATGAACTACGACCAAAACGATTGTCCAACAGTTTTCTTTCATAACCCCACTTTTTTCTGACACTTGCAGACACACTAAAAACAAAAGTCGGCGACGTTGTCGATTGTATTTTTGAAGTAGAATGCACTGTTGGTGGATTTTTGATTTTGAAACAAATTATAACTATTATGTATATCAAAAAAGAATTGTTACGCATTTACCAGTGCTATTGGAATTGCTAGAAAAATTCGAATGTGATAACTGATAACCATTCTCTGTCAAATTGGTACTTGTGCCAGTAAAATACATATTTGAAAGATAAAAAAAGTTATGAGTTGCAACTTTTTGCAAATTGATCAGAATGATGTACAAAGTGATCAGAAAGAAGACAAATCAGAGCTGGCGTTGCAAATTATCGATCATGTCATAGCGGAATTTTGCAGTGAACTGTCAAACAAACGTCAGTTTTAAAGCAACGGTGTCATCGTTAACCTTGAAAAAAGTTTTCGATTTCGGCAGTTTACGGACGTTTCCTGTAATTGTAAGCAATAATTATCCCAGAATAAGTGGTAGATTGAGTTTTATCATTGAAGATAATAAATAATAGATTTTTTGAGAGGTAGGCAATCAATAAAACGACTGTGTATAACAACTGTACGATCAAGCTAAGAAAGACATTTTGATAAAACAGAAGATGAGGTAGCTTGTTGCTTTGTTTTCTTGTTGATCACCTTGTAGAATTCAATAGCCAAGTGTACAAGATTGTCGTTGCAAGGGCAGTAGAATTGCATTGTTCATGTTAACCTTCATGAATAAATTAATTTGAAAGATAACTTAGCGTAAAAAACAAAAGTCAACTCGTAGATTGATTCGTATAGTTTCTGATTGTTATCAAATTTAAAGTGGGTTACACCTGTCAGTACTTTTTCTGAGTTAATCACGATCACTCGCTCAATGCTATTGTCACTCATTTCTCAATATCAATTTATGAATCAAGCTTTATAAATCACAAGTTAGATCTGTTAGTTTGAGATGTTGCAACTTAACTGGCCAGTTTTTTTTTAGGACGAATTGAAAACTTTGCAGCCTAAACATATGCAGTAGCTTCAACATTCTTAACCATAATCTTTAATAGATACAGGGTGTTATGGAAGTCCACGTAATAAATTTAATCAACAATAGAACTCTTTAATTCAAACGTTTTTTACATATTGATCTTTTTTTAATCGAATTTTTTTAACCACTAATTTGACACTTCGCTCATCAATTGAAATGAACGAGTGAGTGAAAATGTTTTTGTGCGGTAAAAACTTTACAGTTTTTTAAAGAAAGAACGATCGCTGCTCTAACACAAACAGTTTTTACTGTTTTTCATTCTCAATATTTTAATAGAGTAATTCTTTTTTCGTAATTCGTTATCAATTCAAATTATATTTAATTTTAACTCTGTTTTGAAGAATTTGCGGAAAAATGGTAACTTGTGACGGCATTTTTTGATCGTGCGGTAGAATTATTAGTGCATTTCATTTTGTGCAGTTGTCATCTTTTTTTTTGTTGGTCATTCCAAGATTCAGTCAAATGTCTGTTCAGTCGTCCGAGGTTTTAATATTCTGACCAACGGAGGTACGTTTCTTTTCCAGTTGACCCTTGTCCTAGAGAAAATCCCCAGGAACCAATCAAATTGGTCGACATACACGCAGGAAATTCCGCGTTTGTCGCAAGACACGCCGAGCGAAAGTTCCGAAGCCGAATGGTCAGAGATCGATTCAGCCGAAGAAGGCTGGGAAAGCGGTGAGTACACGACACTTGTCCGGCAACCCGTCCAAACTGAAAATTAGAAATTAAAAAAAAAAAACAAAATAGAAATTTGAAACCAGTGATGTTACTTATTGTTACATATATTGTAAGCGTCATTGTTGCCGTTGAGGAAAACATGTCTCTATCTGTTAAGAAAAAACAAAGTATTTATTTCATTAGGAATCTGATGTACCTAGTTTCGACGAGTAAAAAATGTGTTGCATAAGCTACGAAAATTTGGCTTTGTAAATCCAGATGATTCTTGTGAAGGCAGGGTGGTCGCTTTGTCGTTAGAAATAATCGTGGCTCGATCCTGACCAGCCTGTACATGCCACTTTGTGTACGCTTAGATCTGTTCGTTTTGGTTGTTCGAAAAAGACTTATTATTGTAACGATAGACAAAAATTTTATCGATATGTAATCGCCACCGTCATTATTATTTTTTGTATGTTATGTATCAATCGAAGTACAACGCTTGCGCAATCCATCTCATCCATTTCGTGTTGTCCGTTGTTATTAACTTCTGTTCTATTCATCATCTGCATGTCTTACTAATCTGTGTTTGGGGTTGATCTCATGCAGTCCTGGACGGCGAGACGATGGATCCTCGAGGTGTGGGCTACCGAATCTTGTCAGAGTGCGAGTTAGCTTCGCAACTAACAACAGCAAGCGGCGACCAACAACCGGAATTATTGACTGCATAATCGAACACTTGTGTATCCGTGCATAATGTACCAGTATTCTGTAGATTTTCCGTTTGTTACTACTACCCCGGGCGTCCCACACGGCTCGCATCCGAGACCGACTCTATTCTAACGCCGGACAAAACCAATAACGCCGAGTACAAAGAAGACAGTTTCAGTGAAGGCCCGACGCGGGGTACAGTTTATTAAATTGAACGTCGTTCATTTGTAATTAATTAATCGGTGTCAGGTTAGGGAACAGCGCCGTCTACCTCAAAATTATCGTAGGACAATCACCTCGTTTGCTTAGTGATTTAAATTTAATAAACTGTATTGTGTAAGCTCAACTTGTAAGATTGTATTTTCCGTTAACGAGACGATTAAAAAAATTTCGAAAACTTACCAGTTGGTTGTTCAATTTTTCGCTAGCCCCCCGGCCCAAGCGACGGATTCCAGGTAATTGATTTAGTAAATTGTGCTTGTGCTTTGTGTTTATTTGTGTTGTGTGTACAGTGTTGGGAAATCAGTCTTACTTAAATTTATTTCTAGGGGAGTCCACGTACCTGTGAATGGGAGGCTCGAAGGGCATGCATCGAACAAAAGTGTAAATATTGCATGTAAAGGAGGGATTGTGTCATTTTTTTTAAATCATCCATTCATCCGCTTGCTTCTTTAATCGAGAAAAGTTTAAAATCAGTCAAAACACGTTTTTTTTTGTTATTATGAGAGTACAAATGCTTTTTTGATCTCATTTCATTTTATCTTGCCAATGTTAGTACTTTGGTTACCGGTTATGATAAGATTTTTGCCATTTTTCCCCTAACCCCCTAACCTCCCTAGATTTTGGGGAAACTTAGAAATGAACAACACTAACCGATCGTGAACCGAATTGCCAGTACAATGTGAAGACTGAATAAACGAAGATATAATTTTAGAAAAAGGTAAAACAAGCGATTCAAAATGTATACGATTTTTCTCGTTCAGGCTTCAGTTCTAATTTTCCCTAATTTTTTATTATGTAAATTACAAAAAAAACTTCTCTCTTCCCTAGAAAAGGCTGTTAAATTATTTCGTTAAGACCAATTTGTATGCTCGAATAATTTAGTGTATAGTTTGTTTTTTCAATGTATTTTTTTACGTTAGGAAATACCTTTTTTATAAGTTTAAAATAGGAACTTGTTATTTTGTTTTTGTTTCTCAACGAAAGAAACAGTAATGTACTTACGACGCCAAATTTTGTTAATGTTTTAACTGATTTTACTTGATTTTATTGAAATCTCAAACCCAGTGTTTCATTTAGAAAATTACTTTTAAATACTTAACTGTTGTACCTGGTGCAACGGTACCGTGAATGTAAAATTGTATTATAAGGTTCAAAAAAAGAAAAAACAAAAAATAATGTGACTGCTTCATTATTTAAGCAAATTGAACGAAATAAAGTAAACCACTATTTTTATATATAAATACATAGTTCTATGGTTATTATAGTTTTTATATTGATATTGCTTATTGTGATTGTGATCCAAGATTAACATTATATTTTTTAAGTTAAAGATCTGAGAGAGCACTGCTAAATGGACAACTTTGGTAGTGTCATATATTAAAATCAATAAAAGCTTTAAAAAAAAGTAGCCACTCACGTTATTTAAAAAACCACGAGTCTTAAAATCGACCTTCGCAGTGTCCCACTACAACTAGCGCCCTCTGCCGCGCCCTCGTTGGAAATTCCCCCGGCCTCGCCCCCCCGAGCTGCCCTTGCCCTTGGGAGGCGGACTCTTGGGTCGCAACGCCTCGATCCTCTCGGTGCACCCCGTCGTTACGTTATTGTTGATAAAATAACTCGCGTAAAGGTCCGCATTGAAATTCGAATTGGTCAATTCCGGCCCGATCGTTAGCCATCCCGGTCTTATCGTACTGTCCCTGCCGAAAATGTGCAGACGTCGGCGCCCCAAACAGAAATGTTCAATTATGTGGAAGATCTCGACGGGTTTCTCCAAGCTACCGTACTCGTTCTCTTCCGATATTATCAAATCGATGTCGACGTTGGCGTGGATGAAGTCGCCGTCGGTGGAGCGCCGCACCGTGCCCTTGATCCCCATAAGACAATGCTCCTTCGTCCTCTGGAACACCGCTTTCGGGTCGAGATTTTTCGAATGGCCGGGATTTTTTATGTTCGTCCTGATCCAACAAATATCTTCGCACCTAAAATCGCAACAAATGAGTCTGGGGCCGATTCGTTGCGCGAATGTACCTTCGGAAGCCCCACTTCCGCAGACACACGCGGCCCATGTCCAACCCGTCGGAGCTGCCGCACCACAAAAATACGAAACTTCGTTGCGCTGCGACCTCGCCCACGTCTAAATTCATTATTTGGTCCCACGACCAAAACTGCATGTTTGTGGCCCCCATCGTCCTCTGGTACTCCTCCAACGGCGGCTCGATTAGAATCACGTCGAATTTACAATTTAGATTTTTTAAATCGTACGTCGACAGATCACACTTGAGGTACATTGGTGGATTGGCAGTTTGCTGGATAAGCTCATCTTTTAACTTGATTAACTCCCGCAATTTCGGGTACTCCTCGAACCGGTCGGCGAGGCCCACGTCGCGGATAAAATTTTGGGGCCTCTGACCGGTGTCGACGAAGTGTTGGCAGTAGTCGTTGTGGGGGTTGGAGGACTGCGTTCCTTTCAGAAACGTCGAGGAGTCTCTGTACACTAGTTCATTGGGGGTGTCTTTTTTGTAGTCGTATTTGTCGTTGTCGCTGTTGGTGGAGTCGGAGCGCCTCTTCGGGGCCTCCGTGGCAGTGCCGAGGACTTGTCTCAATTCTTCGGCGCCCGAAACTCCTAGCTGATGATCGAAAACAGAGGTAAACATAACCTCAAAGTCGCGTTACTTACTGTTTGCGCGAGGAGTTGCTTGCGCTTTCGCGATTTCTCCTGCAAATGCTTCAAAACGTCCCCCATTCTTACGTAATACAGAACACTAGACTATTTTATTTTATTTTGTCGTCACATTTCAATAATTACGAAATTAATTTGTAACAATGAACATTTAATCACATGACAGGTCGGGGCAGGTGTAGCTACTGCCAACAGTAATACGAGAAAAGTACTAGAAAAATCTTGAGCTCTCAAATTTGAAAATGAAAAAATAGGGACCAATTTAGTCAGATTTAGTTAATAATCTCGAGGTTTGTTAGTTTGGACGACCTCTTTCGGAATAAAGAACCGTTCCAACCAAAGTAAATAGTCTTCACTCGATGAAATTGTACTTTGACAAAACTTCTTTGAACCTAAAGATTCGTAGACTTTTTCAGAGAGAATGGCGTTAATTTGGATTAAATTTTGAATCGAAAGCTTGAAAAAGTGAGAATAAAGCTTGTGGCAGTATTCACTGTAAGAATGTAGCACTTACCTTGTCGTTGGCGATAAAGTATCTGCAAAAAGTCTTGCAGAAAAAGTGGTGAAAAACGTCGACCCCACGTTTATCTCGATATGTGAAATCAGTCGCGCTGAATCACACAAATTGTCACCTAGACTGCGAGAACCGGCCATTTATTTTAAGCGCGTTAAAATTTAGTTTAGGTGACGATTAAATGGCTGGCACAAAAATCGTTTGACTGTGACGTTGTGAACTGGACATAAATGTCTTGTAACTACTTAACGCCTCGTGGGATCGAGGTAAAAAACTCCGACACGTTATCAGAAGTGTCCGAAAGCGGCACGGCCACTTCCGGTTTCAACTCCAACTGGGGCTCCAGGGAGGAACTAAGGGACTTCGTCGCCAAACACGGCCTAAAGGATATTTCGGACTTGTATCAGGACCGGTTCAGGGTCGACAGGAAAAAATTAGAGCAGATGCTCAGTGGTGAGTTACATAGCCAGTCTCGACTGGTCGCAAAACTGATCCGTGCGTTCAAGGGGACAATGATGCGCTTATACCTGCGGACGTTTTCTTTGCGAAGATTATGGAAGACACTGACACTTACATTACTTGGCCCAACAAACTCAAATTGGGGGCTAAATCGAAGAAGGATCCTCACGTGAGGATAGCCGGGAGGCAGGAGGACGTTCAGGCCGCCAAGGACAGGATCATGACCATTTTGTACACGAGGTGCAATCGCGTCACCATGAAGATGGACATCAGCTACACCGACCACTCGCACATCATCGGCAAGGGGGGGCTCAGCATCAAGAGGGTCATGGAGGAGACCCAGTGCCACGTGCACTTCCCCGACTCCAACAGGTCCAACCCGATGGAGAAGAGCAACCAAGTCTCCATTTCCGGAGACTTGGAGGGAGTCGAGTGCGCCAGGAGCCGCGTCAGGGTAAGAACCCCACCAGCATTAACCCCCGACGCTGTTTTTTCCATTCCAGGAACTCATCCCTTTGATTTTCGGGTTTGAACCACCTATCATGGCCCAAAACATCGACAACACTTGTCCCTACGTGATCAAAATCCAGGAGCAGTACAAGGTCCAGGTGATGTTCAAGACCCGGTCAAAACTGCACGCGACCATAGTCCTGGTAAAAGGAGTCGAGTGGGAGGTGGAGCAGGTGAAGCAAGCTACGATCCTCCTGATGGAGTTCATGTGCGACAACTTGGCGGTAACCGATTGGCGAGTTTTCAAGCGTTTTCATTTAAAAGACGAGTTGCAGAATCAAATTCCGGTCCAGATGTCCATCCAGATCTCGCCTCAACATCACCAGATCGTCCTTGGGAAGAATCACTCCAATTTGAAGGCCATAATGCAATACACCAAGTGCCAGATCATGTTCCCTGACGCTCAAGACCAGAACATTCCTAGTTTGAAGAAGAGCAATGTTAACATCTCTGGCAACATCCACAACGTGTACACCGCCCGTCAACTCCTGATCGGGAGTCTACCCCTCCTGATCATTTTTGACCTCCCGGAAGACAACGGGAATCTGAAGATTCGGTCCGAGCAGATCGCCGAGATTCAAACCTCCTGTGACGTCACGATCAATATTAGACAAAAGACGAAGCAGATGATCAAAGCGTGCATCATCAAAGGGATCGAACGTCACGCATGTAAGTCTCTGCGGCGCGTTTACCGCCCCCCAGTAGCTCTTTTGTTTGCAGCCAACGTGTACAAAGCGCGGAATTTAATTTTGGGGATCGACGAGCCTCCGATCGCTGCGGACATACCGCGCCCGTACAGCATACCCAATGTGGCGCCCTCTTCGCCGTTCTCTCCCAACCACGACTTGCTCACGACCCCGACGAACGTGAACCCACCCCCGATGTCGCCTTTGGTCAGTCCGATGTTCACTTGGCATTATCCGGCGGGAGGGATGAGCCACACTCCTCCCTTCGTGGGGATGGTGCAGAAGCCCCAGTTCATGTACAACGTGATGCAGCAGAGCTCCACCAGCAGCGGCTTCCAGTCGTTCAAAACCGAGTCGGAGATAGCCGACACCAGCCTGCTGTCCAGCATCTCGAGCAACAGCAGCGGCGGCAACTTCGCCCCCAGCCCGCGGTGCTCCTCCCAAAGCGAGGTCCCCAGCACGTCCGACTACCAGTCCATGAGCGAGAAGAAACCCAGTCCGTTCGAAAACTTCGACAGCAAGCGCCTCGCGGGATTCAAGGCCATGCAGAGCCGCCTCAGTCCGGGCATGTACCGCATCCCGACGAGCACCTGGTCGGGGTACGGGATCAGCCACACCAGTCCGGCCGGGTTTGCGCTCAAGAAGGACGACGACATCTGGAAGTCTCCCGAGCCGGTGCCCTCCACCTCCGGCGGACACTTGAACACCAGCAACATCCTGGACCACACCCCGACGCATCTGGTCAGCCGCGTCACTTCGACCGCCTGGTCGGACCTGCCGTCGCTGCTGAGTTCTCTGGGGTTGGACCGCTACGTCAGTCTCTTCGTGCGCCACGAGATCGACCTAGCCACCTTCAGCACCATGTCCGACGACGATCTCATGACGATTGGCGTGAGCGCTTTCGGCAGTCGCCGCAAGATGTCGCTGGCCATCTCCGAGCTCAGCAAGAGGTCCGGTTCGTTCGCGGTGGCGCCGGGGGCCGAGCGGAAGAGCACCTCGTCGAATTCGCCCCCCAGTCATGACAATAGTCCCAAAGAGAATTGGTAGATAAAGTAGATTAGTACCAAATTTAGGTGGCGCCCTCTTGTCTCCTGTCAAATTCGATGTGACTGGTTTGTTTGATTTGAATGTTTTTGTTTTGATGTCTGTTGTGTTGTAAAATGGCATTTGATTGGTGAATTTTTCGGTATTGTACGTTATGATAAGTGTTGTACGACTCCGCTTGTTTTGAATGTCTGTAAATTATTACTTAAAAATCGTCCTGTATATTTTATGTACATAATTTAGCATTTAAAGCACTCAAACCGTTGGGAGTTTTATTTGTACATATTTTTATGAATTAGTCGATAATGTGATATTTTATAATTGCCGCCCAGCTTGTTCAAATCTTCACCATATTTATAGTTTTAACTTGCATAATTTTAAGGCTAAGATTTTGTAAGCAAAAGTTTTAATTTGCTTTTTTGATTCTTTGATTCACATATTTGTACGTTTTATGAGATAAATTAAAACTTTTGTACCCTGATGTGATGTAAACATTTACTATTACTACTTATTTATTGTTTATTATTAAAATTTATAACTAATTATTACTATTGATATTGAAACATTTATTACAATGTATTGATCGAACGTCGAGCATTTTTATTCTTCTTTTTTTTCGCTAAATGGAGCAGACTGGTCATTAACACACTGAGTCAGTTTACTTTGTTTATTTTATTTACAAAGCAGAACAATACAAGCATTGTATGTATACTACAAATTACTAAACGTGATTTCTTTAATAATTCTCTTGTAAACCGGTAAAACACTCTAGAATGTGTTTTCGAAAATGAACAAGAACAGAATGAAAGGTGATATCACCTACACAAAAATATTCTACCGATTTGCAATTTGTTGTCTACGCTTAAAATGTTTTGTTTTAGCTAGGATAAGTGGAAAGTCGAAAAAATTAAGTAAGTCTAATCGAGAAGTTATTTACATTATTCTTCAAGAGAAAGAGAGAGAAAGAAAAAATAAAACTGCCATCTCAAATAAATTATTTAAAAAACAAAATAAATTAATCAAAAATTTACATTAAAGAGTTTAAAAACTACACAACTGCTCTCTATCTTAAGTTATTTTTTCTTTAGAAGTCTTTGCACATTCACGATTTAATCACAATCAAAATTAAGATTAAAACAAAAGTGTAACCGTCGTCGACGCTTACGATTGCACGAATAAATAAAAAATTAATTTTCTCGTTCAAAAAACACAACAAAATTGCAATACATAATACAACAAAAAAATAAATCCACCTATAAAATTCACTAATTGTCACTTTTTACAGTTTTTTGGATCGGATGTTCACAAGTACATAAAGTTATTATTGTAATTTTCTTCGCTAGTTTCACACAATTTGACTCCAAATTATGCAAACGTTATCATTTTTTTTTTCAATTTGATGTCCTACCTTAATTTCAAATGGTTATACTCACTAATTCTATTTATATGTCTATATAACTATAAAACTTTAAAAAGAGCAAAAATAAGTTAAGACTTACAAAACAGACGTACCTTACAATAGAAAACAAGAGTTTTTTGCGGTTGAAGGGACAAATAAATAGTAACGATAAAAAAACCAAGACTACCGATAATTATAATAACTAGGTACTACCTAATATTTATTATTTTGTTATACATTTATTACTAATTTGTATTTTTACTGGGAACTGAATGAACTGAATGATTGTCCAAAATGGCGTTCCATCAAACAATGCTTCGTATATCTGTATCTGCTGTTTTTTTTTTGTGCAAAAATACGTTGCTTAATTCTTATTTGCTTATTTGGAAAAATAAAAAAGTTTGGAAAGAAGGCTAAAATACAAATTAGTCTTAAGTTATCATATCACACATACTGATTAAGGATATATAAATTTTCCGGTTGATAGAAAAAAGGGACCCGTGTGTAGTCTTATACTCACTGTCATCGTAACAAACACAGCTCACTATTATACATATATTCTCTGTCTGTTTAGTTGGTATCGGCATCTACTTAATGGTGGGCTTTATGTCATTAATATTTTCAATAATATAATAAGTTAGACTAGCTGAAATTGCAACTTGTGCTTTGCATCCCATATCCTGGAACAAACTGTCGTCAGATCCTTCGCAGAATCGAGACTGTTACAGTGGCGAGCGAGCCGTGTCTTGAGAAAATACGAGATTGAAAGAGCAGTTGCACCGCAATCAGAATTATCATTTAACGCAGCGATAAACTTTGAAAGCGACTCACGTTCAAGGAGAAGTATTGAAAAGTTTTATTAAAACTTTCGGAAACGCTACCGCAACATCACGTAATATAATCTGTCTCTATTTTTAAGTCTCGGAAAATAATCTTGGTGAAACAGTTTCGCGGTCTTGATCCCTAAAAAATACCATCAATTTAACAATCGAGTGTTACCACAGTACAGAGGTTTAAAAAATCTGTGGAAGGGATTAGAGGATTAAACATTCGCGAAATGTGTCGTAGACAGACAACTGTACCAAAGTATTAAAAATTACAACATTATTATTGCCTGTTGTGATTGATTTTTTCCGATTGCATCATAATATGTGGACTAGTCCAAAACAAACAGATTTATCTTCTTTTAATTCGAAGCTTATAAGATTTCGTAAGATCCAAATCTGTTGTAAATCACCGAATTTAAATTATAATTTGTGCAATCAGGTTGGTCGGTAGCTCTTTAGCGGTGCAGCAACGAGCAAATAGCAACATTTCTGCAGCTTCCTTACAATTATAAGATAAATCAAAGAACTGCCGTTCCGGTTTTTAACGCAATGTACAATTAATTTAGAGGCAAACGAAGCGTGGGAAAACGTAATTTGTCCATTTTTTTGGAATCTTCACGTTCACTTTATAAAAAAGACGCTCTAACTTTTGTGTCGTAATTACATTTTCTTGTCCCCGAAAATTTGGTGCAAATAAATTCGGTTTTTTGCTCGGTCTTCAAATTAAGACGGCGTTGGTTATGAATTAACGCACTTGGAGATTTGATTATACTGAGTGCTCCACAAGAAAGTCAACATCAAAGGGTGGCAAAGAAAAACGTTTTTGTTTACTTGGTAAATTCCCGAACAAAGTTCTTCATCGAATTATAGTTTCGTAATTACTGAAGCAAATTTACCACCCACAATAATTTCAAATGGGTGGAAAAATAATCTGTTACAATATTACGGTCTAGTAGCGGCCAAGCTCCACTTTAAATGAAAATTTGGGAAGGTACGTTGCTTTATTCCACAAAAAAGAATCTTTCAGGGAAACTTACAAGAGAATTCTTTTTATAACAAAAAAATTATATCTACTGGATGAACATAACCTTACTCACCCCGCAGCGCATAAATTGCTCACATATCATTGTTTTAAGGATGTATAGTTTTTATTTTAATTAAAACTAGAACTTTCACAATAACCTGATGCCACGAAAAAAATTAAAGGCACAGTTACAATTCGTTTAAACAATGTAGGAATGTCACCAAATTGAAATTTACAATCGATGGTGCCAACCATTCAAGACAAATAACTCCAGATCGAAGCAAATAATTCATGCTATTTCCGTTTTCCATTTTAAATAAAAGATTACGATCAAAGGTCAAATCTATGCATTTTTGAAGATCACGTAGTGGGAGAGCGTTAAAAAAATTGAAATCGTAAGAAGGCTAGAGTTGTATTGTTTTTACGATTGGCAGTACCTACCTAATATCAAAATGATTGTGGATAAGTATGGCAACTATGTACGAAAATGTATGTGGCAACTCTGTAAGTAGGATAGAGTTGACATTTCTTTGACAGTTCATAGTCGCGCAATTTTGAAAATTGTCAAGTCAATGTGCAATGGTATAAAAAAAATCAAATGAACGTATATGAAATGTCATACAAATGTCAACTATTCCCTACCCACACAGTTGCCACATAAATTTTCGTACTGTCGCGAGCAAAAAAAAACTTGTTGTCAAAATCATGCTTTGACACAACAGAAAATGCTCCATTGTAAAACGGTCGTAAATATCATAACCTATCATCATGTTGTATGACATTAATGGTCATTTTTTCTAATTTTTTTTTTCACTTTGTTGACATGGGCATAATCAGGCAGGGAAAAATTTTCAATTTGTGACAATCTAACCAAATTTTGAAATGACACTGACGACCAGAATTTTTTGCTCGCAACAGTACATAGTTGCCATACTTATTGACAATCATTTTGAATCACCCAATATAAATGCTTAAAGCAGATTTATTGGGTTGGCATCCCTGAGCAATTGGTAAATCTCGTTATCATTATTATGTCATCTCGTAATTCATTTTTTTTGTTTTTATTTGGCTTTTAGTTTGACATATCTGGATTTGTAAATCCGGTATGCCAACATAAAACTTCAAACATGTCGCCAACCTCACAAAAAAAAAAACACATTTATATTCACTTCGTATATTTCCGCGTCAAGGTTTCAAACATTAATTCCAAATAAAGTTTCATCTCTTTTTTGTCGGAGAGTTTTTTGTGAAACAGTTTCCATTCATTTTTCATAACTGACACATTTAGCAAAAACATATTTTACCGTTGCACAACAAATCCTTGACAAATTAATGATAAGGTTATTTTTACACCCAACTTTTTTTGTTCGATAAAACGAATTCGTTGTTTTTTTCCTTAATCCCTTTTACCAAAACCACGGTTCGATCTTACTCTTATTTGCCACCAAGCTGCTTTGTAAATCCAATAAAACGGTTATTATTTACAAGCATCACCTAAATTAAACCTAAATATTTTATCTTGACCGATGTCATTTTGTTGGTAGAACTGGATATACTCGATCTTCAAAATGTAAGCTTTACCTTGTTTTCTCCTGACCATGTAAGAGTGATGGACTTTATTAACTTAAAACTGGCATAAAATTAGATAAAAGCCGAATGTGTAACTTTGTTGGCGTTTTAACAAAGTTAGTTCGCAACTGTCAGCCTGACAGCCAACAAACAGCGGTAATGCCAACATGACGAAAAAATGGCCAACTCAACTTAAATATTAATACATGTAACGTAATAACTGTCTCTTTAATTCCGAAATTTTAAACGTTTCCCTCCACTACGCAAATTCATAAGTATGTATTGCAATGTTATAGAAGTAGAAGAACACTCGCTTTCTCCTAGAAGAGCATTTATTGGCTTTTATTTATCATTACTATTTGAAGTGCAATCGGTTTTCCCATTAGTGATAATTCTGGTTGTAGCGCTAGCAACTGTCTTCGAGAAAAATTTCTAATTCGCCTTTAATAGTGGCAAATCGTCGGAACGTGGTGGTCGTTTGGCCATCAATAGCCACTTCTGGGATGCACGTCACGGCTCGCTAAACCAATATATAACGCCCCTTCTTCCACCAAGACTCACCTTTTCTACCGCATTGAATCCGTCCCATTTGGCTCGATTGAATTAGATGCGGGACTGGGCTGGGAACTGGAGGCGCCTCTTCCGCGCGAACTTTCGTATTCCATAACTTCTTGGTAGATCAGTTCTTTCCATTGTTCGACGGTGTGTTCTCTCTCGTCGACGCTGTGATCGTAGGGACCGGGGGCGGGCTGTCGGCGGCATTGTTGTATTGCTGGGCTTTGCGGGGATTTTCGGGGACTTACCGCGTTCACTTCCTGCTCGTCGTACCATACGTTGATGTATGGGTGTAATAGCGCGTCATCGACCGATATCCTCCGCTCCGGGTCGATCACGAGCATCCTCGACAGCAAGTCTCTCGCTTGACTCGCTTTCAGCCGGTTGTGCTCGTTGCTGTCCGACGGGAACAGCACGTCGGGGAAGAGCTTGTCGAACGGGAACCCGCTGAAGCGGGGCCGGTTCTCCACGTAGTTGCGCACGGTCGGCTGCAGACGGATCATGAACTGCTGCGATGGCGTGCCCAGTTGCTCTGCAAAACAACCGAATTTCACCAAGAGTCGCAGGGATGAAAACCCAAGTCAATGGGGATCGCTTTGCTTAACAACAAATGATGATGAAGCTCTCGTTAAGTCCTCTAAGCCTGCACTTACATTTTAGGGATTTAAAATCGTTGTGTGATGAGTTTTTTTTGCCGATACCCACGCACGTAAAAAAAAGAGATTTGTGGTTTTCAGGCCTTAAATTACGAATTGAAATAACGCCCACGGCCGAGACAAAAAAGGAACATTAGTCTCTGGAGATAAACTTCAGGAGAGCAATTACGAGCAGTCAGGAGCAAATTAAATTACATAACAAAAAAAAAACAACGAAATTCAAGAGTGAATGTTTATTCTGCAGAAGAATGGGTACTGGAGTATTTATTCAAGATAAGTCAAAATATGAGGAAGTTTGAGTCGAGTAAATATCATTTTTGAAATCACGAAGAATTTTGGAATTTAAATAAGAAGACAATGGTAAGGATAATGCGAATTAAAGTTGGGCGTTGTAAAAAAATTTCGTTGGGGAGAAACGAGCGTATTAACGCACGAAGTAAAATATGGGAGAACAAAGGGATGGAGCTTTATTCAGAATCCAATATTTGGAGTAGGTTTTACAACTCTACTGAAATGACTAAAATCTCGGTATGAAGAACAGAACAAACATTGGATAGGTCTACAAGGGACAAAGAGAAAATTTGTTAAATACAGAAGCAGCAATATGGAGAGCAAACAATATACAGTACAGTAAAAAAAAGGGAGTTGGTGTTGTGAACTTGACAGTAAATTGGTTGAATGAAAGTGGGTGAAAAAATTGGTTTTGGAGGCGCGATTTAGGGTTAATTCGAGAGATTTGAAGGATTTCACCGATGACACCCACATTATGGAGATAAAAAAGATTCGTCTCTTTAATTGCTAATAATTAAAGTAACGCCTACGTACGACGCAAATAAGAATGAGGATAAGATCCAAAAGGGCAATTATCAAGAATTAAATGATTACATAACAAAGACTGGGGATTTGCACCGGAAGGCGAAAGTAAAAATAAGTACAGAAGATCAAAATAATGCGTTGAAAAAATATTCCTTCAACAAGAACAAGGGTATTAACGTACGAAACAAAATATCAAGGGATGAGCTTTATTATAAAAACAATATTTGGAGTAGGTGCTGTAAACATACTGAAATGTCGGAAATATGGGTGGGAGGAACAGCGCAAACAATGATATTTTAGAGGAGATGAAGAGAAAATTTGTTAAATACATGTAGGTGTTCGAAACCTAAACTGACAGAATGAAGGTAAAGTAAACCTACTTCGCCTAGGCCCAGATTATTGATTTCAGCAAGTTTTATCAAATCACAATATCCGCAAGACAAGGATTTTTTTGTTGTTGTGTAACGGATTTTTTTTTTAATTTGGCGTCGAAGTTGGCGTTGAAGAGTCGATTGTGAACGCACCACCGGATTAAACTCTGATCAGCTGATTCATCAGATGTTTAAATTTAACCTCACTTTTTGCATTGTTTGTGTTTTTAATCCACGGTTTGAAAAAGCAGTGTTTTAAAGACGAGTGGTTAATTCACAATCGACACTTCAACGCCAACTTTGAGACCAAATTTTAAAAACCACCTTTAGAGGTTAAGCAGAAAACTAGTGTAGACAGATAGCTGGAACTTACACAACGCCAACGGCTAAACAAGGAACTACTCTAATTGGCAGAATTTAGTTCAGTTAAAAGTACTGTCGCGAGCAATAAATTTTGGTCGTCAATGTTATTTCAAAATTTGGTTAATTGTCACAAATTAAAAAAATTTCCCTGCCTGATTATGCCCATGTCAACAAAGTGTCAAAAAATGAGAAAAAAATGACAATTAATGTCATACAACATGATGGTAGGTTATGACACTGTTTTACAATGGAGCATTTTCGATTGCGTCAAAGAATGACCTTGACGATCAAAATTTATTGCTCGCGACTGTACATATAAAAGCGACGCCAATTAATTTGGTCATTTTAATAACACAATAACAATGTTGCCCAAAGTCCACTCACAGTTCAAGTTTTAATTTTCAGTTATGAATAAAGTGCCGTGGAGAAGAAAGAACTTGTAAAAAACAAATTTAAAAAAAATCTTTATTTAACAAACATTTAAACAAATAATGAAACACAAAAATGACACTAACATTTTTGGTGAAAATCGCCAAAAAAAAGTGAAAATGCGTAATCGGTTTAAATTTCGGCGGCAAGAAGTGTCAAAATTGAACTGGAAACAGTTTTGACAATATCTTCCTGCCATTGTTCCAAGATGAACCAAGATTGAGTGAGTTCTACGACTTTGCAAAAATTCAAATTTCTATTCCTAAATGTAACAAAAATATCAGACTGCCTTCATATTAAGTGCAACACACTGTACCACAAAAACCATAACGTGTTGAACTGAGAAACAACGTTTTAACAATTAGCACACTGAGCTCACTCTTAAACCTTTACTGGCGATTAAAATTGCATCATATAAAGAGTTTTGTGCCAACCGAGGTGCAAAAAAGCCGAAATAAATCATTAGCGTTTCGTTTTTGAGTCTGAATTAACCGGAATCTACCATTCTTTTTTGTTGCGTCAGATAGTGAATAATTATATAAGTTTGTTCACATTATTTTATCCCAGTCTGATGGTGACATGAGTTATTGCTTGGCAACAATCTAAGAGACGTTTTAATGAGCACTGTCAAATAAACTACAGCCGACAAGCGTCAGCTACAATTTTATTACATTAGGTCCTTAGTGGTAGGTCATTCAAAAAGATCAATAAAAGTCTGTAACGAATAATTTATAATAAGTGATACTTTAACTTCAAAATTTTACAACCACTAATAATAATCAAAGAAGCTATCTTGAACGACTACTGCGCTACAACCACAAAATCCGCTCGTATATCCTAAATACACAAAAATCATTATGTTTTTATTAGCACACATCAAGATCTTTTTGAACTCACTACCTTCAAAATGACATTTCGCGACCGCAACAGTTAACCGGGAACGTACATTTCGCGCACTAGTGCTTCAAAATCATCCAAAAGTTTTTCGCCTTTTTGAGCATCTGATTTCTGAAAATAATTTGTCTTGATAATACTCCTAATAAAATCTGGTTTACAAAACGCCATTTCTCCAATTTGGATGTTGAAAATATCGAGTGGAAATAAATCGCTATTAATTCGATTGACACTGGCACTGCACAAAGGGCACACGACAAATCAGACATAATGCTCGTTTCAAAAAAATATTGTACAAACTTCGATGAGCGAAGACGTATTCGCCACATTCGCGCAAGTGAAGCACTCGCTCCTTCGTCACTCGTTACCTCAAATAATGCGCTCGTGCGCGAAAAATGTCTTTTCGCACTCGGTTCGTAAATAACTATTTTTTTTTATTGTTGTGTCAAGTTACAACATCCGGTCAGTGCCAACTACGTGATAAAAAACATCAATATTTTTCAAGTGTTTCATTGCCAACAGACTCAGTCATTGTTGATCATACTATAGAATTTTCCAAAGCAAAAACGAAAAATGTTTCGATTGTATTTTACTCACAGAAACAAAGAAAAGAAAACCCAAAAGAAAAACGAGCGGTTTATTTTAATTCGTCTATTTTTCTTTATGTTAAAAAGTTGTCACTTCCGTGAAAAAAACTGATCACACAACGGAACCAAATCTATGACCTCAGTTTGTCAAATATGTACGTTTTACTCAAATCTTGTTTAGTTGTTCTTTTCAACCGGGTGTATCAGAAATAGGTACAATAATTTTAAGTGGTAATAAAATTCGTTAAGCACAACCAATATGTTTAGTAACTTTTTGAGGAAAAATTGCCCTGAAGCGTTTAAAAAATCATTCATCACAAATTGACTTACCAGTCCATGGAAGCATTGTGTTGTGTCTAACAAAAAGAAGGAACCGATAAAAAATGAACGTAAGTAAAAGTGAAAACATTGATTCATTAAGTATTTACATACACACTTTATTACGACATCAAATAAATAGTGATTTGTATATCAAGGATGCGAAATCGTACTTTGACGAACCGAGAGTAAAATTGTCGCCAAGGCCGCTTTGCGGCCGAGGCAAGACAATCTCGAGATCGTCAAAGGATTTCGTAGCCAAGGTGTACACAACATTTTCTGTGCAACCCGAAAATTTGTAATTATAAAAAGAACAAGTAAAATTTCCTTCACTGTCAATAAAAATAAAGTCGGCCTACATGTTGCCATGTCGCTATGGAAACGACATAAATAAAACAATTCACTTTGAGAAAAATTGCATAAATGACCGAAGAAAATTACGATGTTTCAGTTCCGTGTACTCATCCAGAGTTACAAAAATATTATAAAGTGTGCAGTGTCGCATTTGAAACCTGAAAAATCGAAACGGCAATATGAAAAATGTTACAGTGACTTTGAGACTGATGTAACAAGAAGAATGTGGAAACCGTGTCGGATAATGTTGTACTGGCTTACCTATTTATTGGAATTTATTTATTGTGGAAGGTTAATGTCAAGTTCTGTTATGCTAGGTTGTATCATCTGCTCCTTTTTAGGTTATTTTATTCGTGGAATTATCAGGATTCGTGCAAAGACACAAATAAACCAAAATGTCTGTTGAGGACATTCAGGAAATGTTACGAGATATTTCTCTTTTTGATGCGGCTATCTCATTTGAAATTGGCGGAAATTTCAAACCGGATGAAAATTCTGTACTAATAGTGGCCGTTCCTGACACAAAATCAAACTTTAACTGTAACCAATCCAGATTTTGTAATATTACACCGGAAATATGCAGATAGATATGTTCTAATTGTGATAATAAATAAATATACAAATGACTTTTACTTTTACGGCCGTCGTCAAGACAACGGCTGCGAAATTTAATTTCGCGGCCTGTTGTACACTGTTGATACAACATTGAGCACGTTTTCTAATTGTTGCAAGTATTTGCATAACATAAATGGCAAGACGACAAGTCAATGATGGCATTATTTTATCGCTTTTTTTCAGTTGCAGTTAAGAAAAAACTATGGAAAGTGATGTAACAACTTTTTACTTCTCACTACTTAATTCATTATTTTATTCACGGTCGATTTTTTCTAAATGAAATTAAAAGTTTATTTTAATAAATACAGAGATGGTAAACGGCTCGTGAAATTAAAGGGAGGTAAAACGACAAAATAATTTTGGGAATTTGCAAAAATGTTATTTAACAATTATGTTATAGTTGTGTTATCAGTTAAAATTATGGTACCTATTTCTGTCAAAACTTGCTTATTTTTGTTCATGATCAAAATTTCACGATCCTTACCTATGATTTTGTTCCACTGGTCTATATGATCAGTTCCCGGAAACAGGACGCCACCTCTGATCATCTCCCCCATGATGCACCCGACGCTCCAAATGTCGACGTTTTCCGTGTATCCCATACCCAGGATAACTTCCGGGGCTCTGTAATACCTGGTGACCACGTACGGTGTCATCATGAACGTGGTGCCAGCAGTACGCGCCAGGCCGAAATCTAATATTTTCAATGTACAATCCGATTTAACTACTATATTGCTTGGTTTGAGATCCTGGAACGAAAGTCAACGTTATCCTTGAACTTAACAATTAAGACGACAATTACCCTATGTATAATACCGGCTGAATGTAAATGTTTAATACCGCAAAGCATCTGATAAAGGAGGTAACTCATCCTTTCATGGTCTAGATCCATTTGGATGACTTGACACAGATTCGCGTCCATTAATTCCATTACTAAATATACATCCTGGAAGTCTTCTAAGGACCTCTGAGGCGTGAAAGCGTTCAAAAGTCCAATAATCTGTCGAGTACGGTTGTTAAATATTTATGTGAAAGGGGAGAAAAATTCGCAAACTTACGTTTTTGTGATTAACTAGTTTCATGAGCTTAAATTCTCGATACGCCCTTTTGGCATGCGTCACATTTTGAAACGGCCTGCTCAGTTTCTTGATGGCCACATTTTGTTGAGTCTCTGTATCGACGGCAGCGCTAAAACAGAGCCGGAACCTTAGGGAAGTGGCGACCACCAGGTCCAAGACAAACAACTACATCCAACAAATTTAAACGTGCACATGCTCAAAGTTAGTGAAAAAATAATTAAGGATGTCGAGGGATGTAAGGTGAGGTGCCCACTTACCAAACTAACCCTTGCGCCCCACCGCCTTTGGGTTCCAAATTAACGTAATGATCGGGAACCCAAAATTCCGTATCGCCGAATATGTGCTGCGTAAATCCGGGCCTCACCGACGACATCGTGCACTATTTATTTTTTTTAGGCGGTAACACACATACAAAAAAATAAATAACCGAGAGAAACGAGACGGACACGGGTAATATAGCAAGCGGGATCAAAAAATTCAACTAAAATAGAAACAATCAAAAATTAAAAATTAAATCAAACAGAAATTCTCACTACTCAGGCCTTCCACCTCAATTTGGTCACTCACCAGACTATCCCTTGTGCACCCGAACCGATGGGTTTCAGATTTTGGTATCTCTTCAGTATGGTGAATTTGGTGTCGCCCACCTCGACGGTGTAGAACTGAGACAGACGGGACATCTTATAGCGCCAGTCCCAATAGTTCGACGCCGTCGTCTGGAAAAAGATCCTGCTCAAAGTGCGTTAAAAACGATCGATCTTTGACTTTTCCCAGAGTGGCTCGGTTAGTTCTGCACTCTCGAAAAATCACTCAAGCCGGGTTAATCACCTTGTTAGAGTTAGTGCGCTTCGGTGTATACCTGGTTGCATACTCTCCCGCAAAAATCTAAACCCGCCGCCCCCCCAGGGAGTCGGCCGGCAAAAATTCGATTTTCTGTCGCGTTTGTCGCTCAAAAATGAATTTAACGCCTGTTTACACGCTCGGTGGAGCGCGACGCGTTATTTTTTGGCAGCGACAACAGCCGGGAAAAAACGGCGCGTCGTAAATTAACGGGCGAAACATGATTAAGATAGCGGTTTGGATGGAGTGGTGTGCGTAGGGCTGGAAACGGCGGTCGCTAACTATTCTCGTTAAGTCGTCAGAGTTCGCTCGCTAGACTAATTTTATTATTTTTTATTGCTAGGAGAAACGGGTCGGAACTCGGGGGCCATTTTCATATTAAAAGAGGCAAGGTCAACAGCTACTTAAAAGTCAACCCGCGATTCGAATTAATTTTCCCGCTTTGAGATCATAAACGTCAAATCGAGGAATTCGGAGCGTCACAAGAGTGTTAGACAAGGCTTTGATGACATTCTTCGGGTTCATTATCTGCATTTTGCTACGGCACGATGTGGCAAAATTCGAACTAATTTAGTCGGGGGGTGTGGGTTGGGGGCATTCCAAATTGCACCACCGTGATCCGTCAAAAGCAGGAAGAAAATCGGTGGTGGAGAGAACGATAGAGTTGTAGCCTTAAAAAACGGAAAGAACTAAAGTCTGTTTTTTTTTTATAATCAATTGTCAAAGTGTTGTCAGGTTGGCAGAAAATTCGAAACAGTGAATTTTATAAATTACGTTTGAAACATTGACTTTTGAAATTGTCACCGATTGTCACATTTGACAATTTAAATTAAACACGTGTCTCAAACTCATAAGCATATGCAACATAACCTCAATAATGATCTAGGGTGAAACTGAGATAGAACTGGACCAAATGTCAGTGATTTTTTAATATACAGTTTAGTCTTTTAATGTATTTTGACAATGACAATTGATTATAAAAAACCGGACTTTAGTAAAGAATGACTCTGACAGAAGCTGCAACATTGGCATGATAAGCGAGTTTTTTTTTCAGGAAAATCTGCGATGTTCGCCTCAGTAGTTTCAAAGAAAACTATGTTTTTGCGACAGGAACAGAAGAAACATTAATAAAAACTAAGATGCTCTATTGCAGACAGGTGTTGAAGTAAATGGTAAAGCTGGCTAAGATCGTTTCCCAAAAGCCTGTCTCATTCCATTGTTTCATTTGGATCACTCTTATGTGATCTAGATTTGTGACTTTCCCTTGGCAGAAGTTACGAAGATCTAGTGTGTCAAGAATCACAAAATGGAATAGTGGCAATTATCGAGTTCCTCAACAATTCTCGATTTTCTTTGTAAATCAGCAATGATGAGATGAAGGTGGGAAGACCACATTTGGCATTTAAAAGGGACCCTTCAAGGTTAGCAGCCGCGGTTATGATTTTAAGATCCGAATTACTGCAGAAAAATTAATAAGAAACAAGACCTGCAAAAAGGTGTTGCAGCAGATGGTACAGTTGGTTGCAAAAAAAAAACTGGAAACGAATATTTTCTTAAAGTAAATTTGGTTTTGTCCATTTGTCAATTAATTGTCTACTTGACAATACCTGGCAAATAATTCTTTAAAATGTCATTGAATTTTGACCATCATTCTAACATAACTCTCGTAAGAAGGTTTCACACTATGAAAAAATTGTAAAAATGTCATAATATTTTCCTAAAGTAAATTTGGTTTTGTCCATTTGTCAATTAATTGTCTAGTTGACAATACCTGTCAAATAATTTTAAAAAATGTCATTGAATTTTGACCATAATTCTAACCTATCTCTCGTAAGAAGGTTTCACGCTATGAAAAAATTGTAAAAATGTGTCAATTTTATTCTGACAGTTCCCGTTTGTTTTTGCAACCAACTGCAAAAGCTGTTTGTCAAAACCATTTCTTATTCCATCGTTTCATTTGAAATACTCTTATGTGATCTTCATTTGAGACTTCATCTCAGCAGGATTTGTGAAGATATAGTGTCTGCATTAGACGAAACAGTGGGGTGGGAAGAAAAAAAAACAACAAACTAGTGCAATTTACTTTTTCAAGGTTGGCGTTCCTAATCTTGGCATGACGAAACTGAAATGCCAAAACAAAACGATTTTTCATTTAAGTTGTTTCCGTGGAATATACAATTGTTGCCAACCACGACAAAATTCCCCAAACTTGAAAATTAATTTTCGCTTAAAAATGGCTTAAAAGGTGCAAAGTGGAAAAAATGGAGTACAAAATCTCGTTTATAAGGCATTTTGTAGCAAGCTCGTCGTGCCCTAAACCCGTGCGTGCTACAAAATGCTTCTTATAAGACTCGTATCATAATATACTACTAAAGAAACTCAAATTAATTAAAGTCTTCAAATAACGTAACTTTAGATACCACAATTAAGCTTGTCTGTGGGAGAAGAATGAGGAGATATTAGATTTCATCTCGAAGGCTGATTCGATTACAAATTTCCTTGGTTACATAATAGCGTCCAGATTTAAACCAGATAAAAAATCTTCTTTCACAGTGTACAGTATTGATTATGTTAAATATCGAACTTTTATTCTGTGTTCCCTCAACTTTTTAGAAAAAATATGTTCAGTGCGTCCGTAAAACTTCATATATTACATCGAATATCTCGTTTAAATCTGAAAATGCATTTCCTTTATATTTCCGGAGAATGACGAACAACTATTTCAGCAATTTCTCAAGATTTGGTAAAAAGTTCTGATAAAAAGTCTTTCACTACTGGTAATAGATTTTGAAGAATTGCAACATTCCCAGTTTCAATCCAGTTTCTGTTAACTAAAATCAGTGTTTTTCATTGTGATATTTTTCACTCTACATCAAAAAAATCCTTATACAAAATTATACAAACGCTAATTGAAAGAAACAAAAGCTTTTACCCTTTAATAACGGTGACACCAAATTTTTATAAAGGCTCTACAAAAAGAAAACAACTTTTTGGCCTCCTCAACTCTAAATGACAATTTTACACATTTTGAACAGCTACGGTATTTAGTTTTTTTACACACTAACCAAACTATCTGTCATTTTACCGCACGGAGTGCGTAAACTAACGCGGAAATTTTAAGCTTTCTGGGACCTCAAAAAAAAAAAGTTAGCTTCCGCTTAGTTTTAGAAAATGAACATGATTTAATTGTTTTCTATTAAAGTCTGATGGCGCCATCTTGTGGTGTAAATCGTAAGCATGTCAGTTATCGGTATAATAGATAACTTTCTGCCATTTCATTAATCAATTGTCAATCTTTGACAGGTTTTGCAAAATTATTGGTTACTACAAATTTCAAATTTGAGAAAACGAGTAATGAATGGGTCGTCGGCCAAAAATATTAATACATACATTATTAATGCGGCAGACATTTTACATCGCTCGGTTTTTGTTAAAACACTCCCGCTGCGCGGTCATGTTTCAATCTAAAAACCTCGCGCTGTAAAATGACCCTACCGCATTCGTAATGTGGTAACTACATATTTCAATTTTCACTTGCAAAGATGACTTAATTTTTAATTACATAGTTATACTAGAAATTTAACATGGAATGGACTTTAAAAATTCTGTAGAAAATTTCATAACGCTGGTATCAGCTTTTTAAGTTCCCAATGCTTTAATAAATGAAAAAAAAAATCTAATTAACTCCTGAAGAAACTTAATTAAAAAAGTAAAGCGTTCCATTTAAAACAATTTACAATGATTCAAGTTTCTCTATAAATAAATCTTGCGCTTCGAAAAGTGAGTACCAAACCAAACATTTATTTTATACGAACTCCATTATTTTTATGAATCACGAATTGCTCACAAAGTCCAGATTAAATTTCTTGTGGACTTGGCGAATTAATAAAGGATAACATCTAAAAATTGACAGATTTCCAGCCCTCATCCTTCCGTTATGCAAATCAAAATTAATTTTATTTTTGAATTGCAAATCAACCAAAAATTCTAGGTGCTCCTCGGCGCCAATACAACCACATCGTGTACCACTCGTGAAACTATTAAATTGCATTTAGACAAATCTAAATTTAGAAAGGGAAAAAAATCTGGCTGACAGTGATGCCGATTAAATTACCTAATTGCGCGGCAAGTTTTAAAACAGTCGGTAGTTTTGTGTCGTAAGAAATATGTCCACTAATAGCTCGAAAACACTGTTCCATAAAAATTCTCATAAAACTTTTAAAGAAACTTGGGAGTTGAAGTCAACCCAGAAACTTTCTCGTTCACAACTTGAATGTAAGTAACGATTTGATCGATAATTGACAAGACGACGCATTACTCGATCCTTGGAAGTGACAATTTTTTAACGAAACGCTACAAGTTGCACCAGAAGTGATTTAGAAAGAACCATTAAACAAATCAAGTCATTCTGGACAAATGGGAGTTGGGAAAGATGTACATTTCTCATCTCCAAGTGGAAAACAGATCGTTTTTGGACCGATCTGCGGGAGGAATCTATTCAAAAGAGATCCTCGAAACCATCCAACGGAAAATCCTTGTAACGGTGCAAATACTTTCCACGCAAGATAAGATAACTCTTCGCACATTTCCACCCACTCACCGAAATCCTCCGAACTCTCCCGCCGTAAAATTTCACAGCGGCAATCAAGACACCTGTTACGATCACGTGACGACCACTTGCACCCAACCCTTCAATCCTTCTAATTTGGAAGAAGTGTTAACGTCGAACCCTTCCAAGGCGCCGAAATTGGAAACAATCAAGTGTCGACGACGAAATTCAATTTCGATTGGCACTCGACCGATCGTCGACTGTTAAGTTCCGTTTTAATTATTTTAATTGCGGCTGGCGAACAACAGTGGGGGAGGCGGCGCCGGCAAAAAATTGGGGTGGCGCTGAGACTTGCCGGGAATTTATCGGGAGTCGTCTTTGTTGGCTCGCGTCAAGGTAATTCTTGTTTTAGTTGGACCCGGGCCAATGTTTATCTAGACATTGAGGAATTCACCTTACATTTTATAACAGCTTGGCTAAAAATAGCCGAAGCGTGAATTACATAAAGACGAATTTTGCCCGCTCCGACCAACTATTCCAAGAATGAAAATAAGAAAATCGACGCCAAAAATTTCGGATTTTTTTTTTTGGCGTGGACAGCTGCCCGGACGATCTGTCTGCATCAGAACGGATATGTTAATCTCTTTGCCGTGCCACGGAATCCGCTTTCGTGTCGGCTTAATGGCCGAAATAACTTTTACTTTTTGACTTAATACGCCATTATCATGTCTCGAAAGTTGATCCTTTGTGATTCATTGCGGCGTTTCTGTCTTCTTTGATTAATCGCTCGATTAGTGGACACTCGCACTCGATACGGTCCTGCTACTCACCAAGAACGATCCATTTTAGTAGCTTTCGGTAGGACGGTGCCAAGCCAAAACAGGAGCTCTGCAACAACAAAAAGAAAACACATTAGAAGGAGAACAGGCGGCGGGAAATCCAATCCGCGGTAGATGGGGCGAATTAGGTCTCGGGGGAGCGGTGAACGAGGTCAACGGAAGGACTTGCACAAATTAAAAGCAACGTTTTTGGGAGACATTTTTGTTGCAGAGTGCACGTGCAAGAGAATTATTTCGGCAAACTAAAAAAATTTCAGAACTCACAAATATCCGGTGTTCATTTAAATTTCTCGTCAAAGTTGGCGCTGAAGAATCGATTGTGAACGCACCACTCGTCAAAAAACACAAACAACGCAAAAAGTGAGGTTAGATTTAAACAGCTGATCCGTGATCCGTTCACAATCGACTGTTCAACACCAACTTTGAGGAAAACCTAATGAACACCCTGTATAAGTTTATCATTGTGAAAATGCATATTTTTCATCTCTTTCTTTGAAAAAAATTAGTCCAATCAGATTCCTGTCCAGTTTGACAACGACAATGACAAGTATTTGCTTGTCGTTGGTTGAAATTCAAATTGTTTTAAATGTTTTGAAAGAAGTAGTCTTGGCTACGGTGAAGCTATTAATTAAAGTCTATTCAAAAATCAAAAAACCACCACCTGTTGTTGGTAAAATTTAAAAAACCCTAGGTAGATAGTTTTTCATACTATGTTGGTAACTATAAATTATGACATTTATTTGATTCAAAATAAAATTCAATTGCTTTGAATTCCGTTCATATTGTTTTATTAGCAGCACGTTTCATTTATTTATTGATTCTTATTATTTTTACTTAAACATGCCCAGAAAAACAAGACATTTAATAAACACTTAACCTCAAAATTACAATTCTCACCAAATTTTACACTAAACAGCGTTGCCGATAGTAATTATCGAGGAAAATGCGACGTTGGTGGTTTTTTGATTTTTGAATGGACTTTATTATTATTTATAAACTTTTTATGGCATTTTGGTCGCTTTTAAACATGAATTTGATTTCCAACTAATTATAGGATGCTCAATAAAGGGTGATTAATTTGTGAAGGTTAGGGTCCACCCAATTTTAATTAAAAGCGAAAATCTGTTCCATTGAGAACTTATTTCGCAAACATTTTTCAGTCTTTCGTAATAAATATTGAAAAAAATGTGTTTTCAATGTCGATAATTAACAAGCCGCGGTTAGCTTTTATCAGTATTTTTTAAGATAAGATTTCGCTCGAAATTTGGATCTTAATTGATAATGACATTGTGATAACCGATATAAAGGTCATCATTTTATCAGATACAGTTTTGCCATAAAATTTCCTTTTTTTTTGGGTAATTGCAGTTGAAATTATTTATTTATTAATTATAATACATATAAAAATCTCTTTGACAAGATAAAATTTCACAATCAGTTTAAAATATAAATTCGGAAACAGCATTTTGACAATAAAATTCAATCCAATGAAAACCTCAAATATTTATTAGCTTGTTCACCAAAGTTTCATTAAAAATAGCACTTTGCTCGACTAAAAATAGAATCTATTTAATCACACCTGAAAAATTTATTTCACGATCGAAACCGTTGTATTGAAAAATGGAAAAAAAAAATGTTTGTTTCATTTTTCAGCATAAATTAAAAATTCCTTGTATGATTTTGGTTAAAAAATATTTAAGCCATAAATTCATATTCTTTAGTTTCTTTTTATCGTGATGCTTCACTGATAAACTCACTTTATTACAAGTAATATTTTCTTTCCCGTTGAGCTTTACGAAAAGAACTGGGACAACTCAATTTAATTTTCATTTTTCCGCCCTTTCCGTTTTTTTAACGGCAATTCCCATTTTTATTCTGCAGATTTGGATGGATTATTAAATGGTGATTTATATCCACGTATGTTCTACGTATCCAGATAACGATTTTTAAAGGTGAAAACAGGGTGGCAGCGAAATTCCAATTTCGCACCGAAATTTCCACAAAAGAATTCTTTTTCGGTATAAAAGGCCGTTCACTACATGTCAAAAATAGTTTGAGTATCAAATGTTCGTTTGAAGTGACAATCCCTTCTACCAGAAACACAGCTACAAGAATTTATTTCTCGAAATTGTCTGTTTCTTTTATTGTAAAAGATAAAAAAAAATTTCAATGTCAACTACTTAAAAAGCAAGAACTAGTTAATCTACCAGTCCTGGGGTTTGTCAAAATAAAAATCGATTAATAGTTATTTGTGTATCAAGGCCAAAAAGTGCATCTTTTTCTCGTCCGAGTCCGAGTTTTTTGGCCGAGGCGCAGCCGAGGCTTGAACATGCGAGGACAAATGGGACCTTTAGGCAGAGGTGCACATTAAATTTTTTAGGCGACTGTACATAGTAAAAGACATCATTGGAAAAATAGATAAATTTATTAATACATATTAACAATTTCTTTAATAGTATTTGTTATCAGCTTGCCAACAAAGCTATAAATTTACTATTTGCAATACAATTATGTACTTATTTACATAATTTATGGTGACAGGACAATTATTATCGGTTTTGTCGGTTTCGTGGCTAACTTACTAAACAGACCAACAGGCGGCGCCATGGTCAGTGCCCGAAAAAGAGTTACTTTTCGTCCGCTTGTGAGTACTTAATATTACCGTTTTAAGGGTGCCTAAAAATATATTTTCAAGATGACAGGACAATTAGTCCTTCATTCAATCATCAAATTTTGGTTTCCTATGCATTTTAATTGCGTAAAAATGTACAATTTTATATTTATTTTACAAACATACTTTAGTGACTCAAACGACAACATCCAGTTTTGACAGCAAGCGCTATACACGGGTCAGATTAGACCCCACTTCTAAATTTTGTGGCATAACGAAAAATAAAAAAAGTGACATTTTGACTTAGAATAAGTTTTTATAACCCGAACAAAATTGTCTTTGTCGTTTGATGCATGGGGTCATACATGACCCCATACTGTCGTTTGTGGGTTAACAGTAGTGCATTACTTGGTCCACACTGCTGCAGTTCCAGTGTAAATGAAAGTGTTGACAAGATGAGTGTCACATTTAGCTTCAATGTTTTTTTGTCCAACGATGCAAAAAAAAAGAAAAGAAACTTGAATTGTTTTACTTTTAATTCCTGGATTAAATACAAAAATGCCAGAGTCAATTTCGATCATTTTTGATGGAATAAAGTTTCACTTTCATTTAATCAATCAATTCGCATTCAACGTTCATCCAATAACTGTTTTCGACAACCTAAGCGATCAAGTCAATTAAAATCAACACCTTGCACGGCTAAAAATAGCTTCTGCGTGATTACATTTGAAAAAAATTATTTCGCAAACATCTTTGAACCCCCTTTTAAATTAAATTGGCCAGCTGTTAAAGTGGCTTTATTAAAAGAAATGAAAAAAGTGGGGCCGTTTCGGTGTCAATTACTGAAAAGATGAGTGTCACAGTTAGCCTCCATCAAATTTACGTCAATACATTTTCTTCATCTCTTGGGACGATTCGAATTTATTTAACCTGGTCGGCGACCGGGGTGGGAACAGTCGTGTGTTTATCTCCGCCCTTTTTAAACGAGCTTTCCATTATCCGGCCGGCGGCCAATTAGGGCGCCGTTTAGTGCGCATTACGTCCCTGCAAAGGGAAGAAAAATCCCTGAATTTGGGCCGATTAATCACGCCGTCCTGGCAAGTATCAAAACCATTTCGGTGCATTCCCATGATCGATCTTAGGGGAGCGAGGAAAAAATCTCCCACCATAAATATAATATGGGACACGAGAAAACAGGAAGTTTCCTTCTACGTTCTCGTTCCAACTTCGTCATCCGACTTTCCGGCACAGATGATGTTTGGTCCGGGATGCGGGTTTTTTTGCCCCCGATCCAGGGACGTAACGGGGAATTTCTTGTAGTTCCGATGGCTTCGCCGTCGCGACTCTTGCATTCAAATGGGCACGAATGAAAGGCGATCCGTTGACGTGCACCGCCGACACAAATGAGATAATAAATACGGCGATAAATCAATGGAACAGGGCCGGATTAGGTGAGGACATGCGTATACTGCACTCCGGGATCGTCATTTTTTACCAGCCGGATCGGTAAACAAGAGAAATTCATCCGGAATTCCGAACGACACGAAAGAGTGCCTGGAAATTCCGGTTTAGCGATTTTTTTATCCGCATCAATCATCATCAAGATTTAGTATTATGATCTCGTAATGTGGAACGGCTTTCGTTAACTTGTAAAAATTGCAATTTAGTACCGAAGTGATGGCACTTGTGTCACGTAATGGCGTCGACATAAATATAAACTTCATTTCTCTGTTGTATAAAAATGAATTCACGGACAGTGATAATTTCTAAAATTATTGTGACCTACAGTGCACCAACCGGATCATTTATTTCTCCATTAACAGACGCAGTCCAGTCATTATACCGGGTGTTTTTTTTTAATTTCACATCTAGCCGGATTGACCTTTTTATCAAAACAGACGTATTTCCTAAAAAATTCCCTGATGTTGCTGTGGCTGGGATAAATTTTGTAAACACACAATTATGTGGTGAAACTATTTCGTGAAACTGGCAGCAACACAACGAACCTCCGACGCTGTCGAAAATGAAGAAGCAAAACATGAATGATGACCCCCTTGTTCTTTGTTGGATTAAAATGCAAATAAATTCATTAAAAATCTTTGTTGCTGATCGCGTTGCATTTACTTTCATCTGATAATTGGCGATAGCACTGAAAATCCGGCTCGAAGGACCAAATTATGTTTCTTGTCGATGTCAAAACATAAAACAGGGTTTTGGGGAAATTGCCAAAACCGTTGTCTAGTCAATAAAATGCACAACTTGCTATAACAATTTACTAAACAGCTAGTCTGTACAAATACAAAAAGGGAATGAATTGTGTTAAATCATATATGTAGTAGAGTATAACTATGGTCAGCTTATACATAAAAGGGTGGAGGAGAAACCAACCCTCAGCTCCACTTCGCTCATACGTTTTTAAGAAACCTTTCACAGCAAGTGGACTTATCAAATGTCGTGTCAAAAAATTGTTAAGCAAGACCTGATATTGTATCCACCTAAAACACAGGTATTCCAAGAACTCTGGCCACCACATTATGAAAAGAAATGTATTTATTGTCGTTGGTTAAATCAAAGAACAACGATCTTCTGGATTTATTCTATTTCAATGACGAAGCTTGGTTTCATTTCTCGGAATATGTGAACTCGCAAAATATACTGACGTGGAATGCAGAAAATCCCTAGTTTTCGCAAGAATAGCCATTACACCCTCAAAAATTGTCGCGTGGGTCGCCATTTAACATTTAA
Source organism: Tenebrio molitor (assembly GCF_963966145.1). Lineage (NCBI taxonomy): Eukaryota > Metazoa > Arthropoda > Insecta > Coleoptera > Tenebrionidae > Tenebrio > Tenebrio molitor. The sequence continues at coordinate 4,504,912 of NC_091054.1, read as the reverse complement.
CTGGATCCGTTTCCTTCGAAGAGTCTGTCACAGCTGTGCGGTATTAGAACATTTTGGAAGAGTACATTAATCAACTTCACCCCGATGAGCTACACAATGGTTATTTCCAGCAGGATGGAGCAACAGCTCGAACAACTCCGATGGCGTTAAATTGCCAGAGGGAATTTTACGACGACTGCAGAGACCGCATCTATCCACTTCGATCACCTGATTTGACACCACCAGATTATTTGTTGTTCCTTTTTTTTTAATACCATCTTTAAACAACCAACACATACAATTGACGACTTAAAACTGAGAATTAGTCAAGAATGTGCACATGTTTCGTCATAAGCTGTCACACATCGTAACTTAACTTTTTAAATAAATAATCGTTATTATGACATAATTAAGTTACGCCCTACGTTGTGTCTGCATTTGTCTTGTTAAAAAAATCATGGCCGATTAGATGTCAAATTTAAAAAATCACCCGGAACAATTACCGCACTAAGATAGTTATTTATGCAACGAGTTTCTGTGTAAATTGGGCTTTTCTAATTGCCCGAGGGACAAGATTAAAACCCTCGCTGCGCTGGTGTTTTAATCTTGTCCCTCGGGCAATTAGAAAAGTCCAATTTACACAGAAACGAGATGCATACAAAATTTTATTGTTTGAAACGACGTCCCTGAAAAATGGTTTCGCATTTGCTTTTGACAGTTTTGACAAATTTTTCAAGACCTGTCAGAAATGTGACGTTGAATGTGTTGTCTGGGGCAACGGTTCGTTATCTGCTCATTTTGCTTTAGGGCAGTTAAGAGGCAGTTTACAAAGGAGAAAAATGAGAATTTATGACAGTTGAAAGCAATAAACATATTTGCAAAGGGATTGCAATGTGATTACAAAATTTCACTTGAATTTCTCCGATTTTTGCAAACCTTAAACACATTTTTGTATTTTTTAGGGGACACTAGTTGATCTTTTCGACCTTACCTCGTTGAAAACAGAAATAGAAAACCACAAGGTCGAATAACCTTTAAATATCCAAAATAATCAATCATTCTTACAAAAATAACTTACAACCTTTTATCACGTCATTCATTATTATTTAGTAATAATAAATGAAACTGCTTTATTTGTCCAGTTATAAAAAAATTAAAAAAAAAAAACTGTCGCAACTTTACTCAAGTAGAATAATAAGCAGCTTCAAAAATTAATTCGTGCTTTTGTGAACGTTGAAAGTGTTTTTTTTTTTTGTAAACTAAAACATGCAGAAATTTTTTCATTATAGATAAAAGAAGAAAACGGTTAAAAGAAAGCTGTCCCTGGAGATATTTGTGACGGTTTCTCGTTACGTACGCTCCCCATGTGGTAATGATAAGATTTGTTTGTGATTTGTGAGTTGAAAATAATCCGGGCATATTACATTTCTGCATGGCATTCAGTGCGAAGCGTACAGAACGTGGCACAAAAGACTGCCAAATCAATTTTTAAATCTGGCAAAATGGCCGCGACTCTCGCCGTTCCCTCCAAGTAAACATTAAAAAGATATTGAAGGAAAAGCTTCCACAATATTATCATCTCATAATATTTTTATTTGAGTCGGGTAAACATTCCGGATCGTCGTTATCTAAACTTATCCGAAGGACTCCAGCTCGGGAAAAGATCCTGGACCGCCTCCTCTTTGATCCGTTCCGTCCTCGACCGGCCCATAAAGAATCTTAATTTCGAATTATTGTTTCTGGAACGTTCGTCGATAAATTTCGGCGAAAAAACCTTCCACTTTCCGCACCCTAGGGAGGATTTTATTTAATAACTTTTCCGATTAAGCATTTATATCCTGGGTCGTGCACAAAGCACCTACCCCTTCAGATGTTTGTTTTTCGACACGCCCGCGGCGAAATACGGTCTCCTGAGCCTTCTCCAGCAAGGATTCGCCGAATTACTCGCCGCAAATGATATATGTGTCTCGGGACGTTGCGGCGGCGGTCGCGCGATGGCGCCCCCACGTCCTCCGCGCTCTAGGTTATTTTTATTTGAAACAGACACCTGCATATTTCTGGTCTGTTGTTGCTGGCAAATCGCCCGAAAATTACTCAATCGATTCGCGACCAATTAAAAACGAAAGAGAAACAAGTTAATTGGGCGGCCCCCTTTCCGCCTCGAAGAAACGATCTTTTTCATCACGGTGCAATTATGCACGAGATGAAGTTCGGCTTTAATCCGCCGACTCGGGTGTTCCCCCCGATTCGTGGGGTCGGCCAGATTATTCAAATTAACGTTTCGCCAATTATGGAACGTTTTATTGGTTTTTACGGAAATTCCGTAGCTCGACTCCGCCGTGTCTCGTTTTGTTTGTTTTTCGTGAAATAATCATCGGCGACGTTTCCTCTGAATTATTAATTCCGTTCGATCACATTTGAATGATACCCAACCCCGAAATGGCTTCATCCCTTATTAAACGGGCTTCGAGCTTTCGCCGTGTCACCGACGCAAATCTGAAAGCTCCACTCCGACGAGACGGGATGTTTCAATAAATAAAAGCTCACGTACCGCCCCCGCGGCAGATTGTGACGGCATTCGACAACCGCGGCGGCGGCGATTTGTCCGCGCTCCAATTTTAATGGACAAAATTAAAAATGGACGGCCAGACGGGGGTGTAAATTAAACGGCTTTAATTAACGTGTACCTATTATACCCCACCGTAACGTAATAAGCCGTGAATAATAAATAAATTAATTTAGAGCAGCTCTCTTGTCGCTGACGGTGAGGTTATTAAAGACGGGAGTTATTGTCTGAACCGTCACGATTATTCTCCAGATTTTTATTGCAAATTGGCTGGAATTTTCCGGGACTGATGGCACGTCACGACCCTTGAGCGGAGTTGCATCCGTGTGCATTATGCGCCGCTGCAGCGACCTCGTCGTAATGGAAAAGGGGAGCGTTTGGCAAGACTCCACAGACGGGGTCGAAGGAAAACGTGGGAAATGTCATGCGGGAAATGCATATACGTACACTCATAAACACTAGAGACAATGAACAATTGCGCTTCAAAAACTGTCCAGACAATGAGAAGTGATGCTTTGCAACTCTCATTTCGCAAATAGGAACTCTACAATTCGCCGACATCAGAATGCAGTTAGTGCGTCTGAGTCAAAGTTAAAATCTCATTATGCGATCCATTAGTAACGCACACGCCATTATTTACTTCGCTTTGGACGAAATGGGGAGTGAAAAAACAATTTTGCCCGCATCAAAAGGGGTAGAACGCGCCAGGAAAATTTTCGACAAAAAACTAACAAGGATAAATAAAAGCTTCTCCGTCCGAAGTCGAGTCTATGTTTTCGAACGTAAACTAACACAGCTCACGGTTTCAGATTCTCCGCTTCGGAATAGATTGTGAGTAAATATACGATGAAGACAGAGCAAAATACACTCAATCCGAAATAAATTGTGTCAGTCTAAAATAGAGTGGAAGCCGCGTTGTTACAACTATGGTGGATTGTTAGTTGATGCATGATGGAGGAGCTAATCGATACGACATTATCGTGCTAGTTACTGATTCCTTGTGTACACATTTATCAAAAACAATGAACGGGGGATAATGTAAATATCAATGTGACTAAGAAGTGGATCAATAAAAGCGACGGTTGTAGCATTTTGTATGAAGAAATCTTGAAACATATTTTTTGTAAACAGTGTTCTCAGAAAGTGACTTCGAAGATGATAAATTCTTTTTTAACTTCCTCAACTCTAAATGACATGTTGACACATTTTGAACAGCTACGGTATCTCGATTTTTACACACTAACCGAACTATCTGGCATTTTACCGCACGGTAGCTTATCATAAATAAAGTACTGAGACAAGATACCACCACCATTGATCCGTTCAGGTTTCAAAAATGAACATAATTTAATTGTTTTCGTCTAAAGTCTGATGGCGCCATCTTGTGGTGTAAATCGTGTCGGTACAATAGATAACTTTCTGCCATTTCATTAATCAAATGTCAGACTTTAACACGTTTTGCAAAATTATTGGTTACAATAAATTTCACATTTGAGAAAACGAGTAATAATGGGTCGTCGGCCAAAAAGATTAATACATTACTAATGCGGTAGGCATTTTACATCGCTCGGTTTTTTTAAAACACTCCCACTTCGCGGTCGTGTTTCAATCTAAAAACCTCGCGCTGTTAAATGTAGCCTACCGCATTTGTAATGTAAATAACTATTCCCGTTGAAAATTTGTTATTCTTTCGCCTGAAATCAGTTGTTCTTTCTCTGTAATTTTGTAAAAATTAAAAAAAATAAAATAAATGCTTGTCTTTATTATTTTGTTAAAAATATAGAACAGTTTATTAAAAAAAATTTCACATGGTAAGATGTGAGAATAGGCCATCGGCAAGATTTTTTTGATCTAAGGTGTCTTGGCTTTTTTTTATAAAAATGTTAGAGTCGTTATTCGCCCCAATTTACGACAATGTCAAAGAAATGATACATAAATCAACAAAAAGAAAGAAACTAATGTAACATTCATGGGAGACCTAAAGAATCTCGAATTATGAAATTCTATAAAGATATAAGTAGTCCAATTTTTACCCTTTTGCGATGACGTCATTATCTAGTAACTTTACGTATGTTTGAGCTAGGATCAGAAACAAATTTGAATTGATCATAAATAACTATTAATGTGTCAAATTTGTTGACAATTGCTTCGAAAGGTTATGTTTGTAATCAATGTAAAAGTGAAAGAAATTAAAAATTGTCAAATTGACAGGAGCATAAAATAACCTCAAAGTGACCATCAATAAATAAACATGACTTTTTTTTGTTTTTTTTTTCTTTTTCTGTCGTTTCAATAAAGAGAAAGCGAGGAAGGAAATCGTGACGTCACCTCAAAAGGGTAAAAATTGGACTATACCTACTCTGGAATTAAAACATGATTTATTTTGCGGGCAAAATACAAAAATCTCAGATTCAGTTTTTGGTAAATTTGTACAAAGTGATCAAAAAGAAAACAAATCAGAGCAGGCGTTGCAAATTACCGATCATGTCGTAGCGCAATTCTATGCAAATAAGCGTTCAGTGCATGGGCGTAGACAATTTGTGGTCTCAAATGCTACTTTATAATATATCATACCTCATGTATTTTAGACGTTGAAATTGGTATTGTTTTTTTTATTATTATAAGATAGTGGAGAAAATTTATAAAATAAACAAGAGCCAAAAGCAACATTAATTTCATTTACCAGCTTTATTGCCAAACTGATAAGCAGATTTTTCCGTGAAATGTCAAAGAAACGTCAGTTTTAAAGCAACGATAATAAGACATAAAATTTGGTAAATGTAATTTTCTCAATGATTTGAATACCGTTTGGCTCTCTATTGAATTCAATTTAATTAATTTAAAAAATGTCTTCAGTTGGATAAATTAAAATGTAACATTCGCCCCCTGTGGCATTAAAATTTTTCAGTGGCGCTCCCCTTGCTCTACCAATAGATGGAATAGAAAAGTGTAATCTATCCCAAACGATGACAATTTAGAAAGACAAATTCACGTGTCCGAAGATTTCTGTCAAAACAATCAACAATATAAATTGAAAGAATTTTATTCCACGCACTACACATTATTGTTTATAAATATGTATGTAGTTCTTTAAACACTACATTTCGTATTTTATTTTTTAATTACTAGGCACTCAACGTGTTGATTTTACATATGTTTTACCAAAAATGGTCAAACTAATTGTATTTTTCTTCTGTTTTCGTATTTCATCCCATATTGTTTATGTCGTTGAACAAACCAAATATAATATGTCAAATCTTTATAATTTAAACAATCATATTTTATCTACCATCAATAAATTATGTCAAACTTTATGAAATTTACTTAAATGTCGTAATGACATATTTTACCGCATTAGTGTAGTAAAGTGTCACGCAATTTTTGAATTTTTATTGTGACTTCGCAGGCATTAAAGTTCCAGCAGCCGCATTTGCTGCAATATCGACTCATGACTCATGAGGAAATACTTTCTTAGTTTGTTTCGTGTATTATCTTCTGCGTCTTGGCACTGCTGATAAAAGAATGACAAAATAAAAAATGTTTCCAGCCCTCTAGTTTGGTTTTATCTCAATTAATAATTATTATTTCTTAGGATAATAATTGACAGCAAATAAGACGTCTCGTTATCTCATTCTACGATACCTATATCGTAAAGAATTATTTTTTCATTTATTTTGTTTTTTATTTTTTCTACTTTGCGTTCGTACTGATGCTATTACGATACTGTTTTGCGTATCGTAATAGGAAAAGGCGTGATATAATAATAATACTAAAAACAGTGAAATTTAATTTTTTAATGTTGACAGATACTATGGTGTCGCGGCAGACCGCAGACGTGACCTTGGGTGGAATCCATCAACTTTAACGGTTTTAAATTTCAAATTTTTTTTTTTCATTGAAAAAGTGGCAAAGTAGAAAAAATACTGTATGACATCTCGTTTATAATACATGTTATCGCACTTACTCCTTTAGGGCACTCCTCGCTACGCTCGTCGTGCTCTAAACCCGTGCGTGCGATAAAATGCTTCTTATAAGACCGGTATCATAATATACTATTATATTGTGTAATGTAATGTAATAAAGATTATTATTATTTAGATAATTATTATTTATTAAATAAAAAAGTGATATTGTCTTTACAAAAATCGATTGAGTATTTTGTATAATGATATCTTTTCTATCAATATTAATTATAAAAGTCCTTTTAACCTGCCATTTCACAATAGGTACGTCACACTTCTTGTAAACGATTGCTTTAGTGAAGAAAAAAATGTCTGTAAAATGTATTTTTCGAACTAAATCAACGTTACACGGTAAGTGACTCCCTCTTGCGAGATTTATACCATTATGATATAATGAAGACAAAGCCGGATAAAAAAATCCCTCCACAGAATCAGGTTAATAAACATCAAGTAAAAATCTTTTAAAATGTCAACGGCATAAATGTATCCAATTCCATTAAATCAAAAAAGCGAATGATACATTATCTTTTTCTCAATAAGCAAGAAAAATTCTTACATCTTATACCGTCTGGAACAATCCATCCAGGCCTCAGAACTTCATTTAGAACTGCGCTCTTACAATTAGATTAAAAGCGTTTTCAGAATGATCAATTTCGTTCTGTAATAAATCCCGAAGCGAACACTGTATTCGCCTTGATCTATAAAAAGCACATCCTCTCAAAAAAAAAATCACGAATTTATTATCTTCTCCGACGCAACAGAAAGTGTAAATAAAGAATCCTGCATTCTGTACGCGTTGAATAAACACTGGTAAGGCGTCGCTCCATAAATTCCGGTAAAGGGCAAAGTGCAGTGTCTTCCTGAAGCGATTCGGGATCTCTTAATATGTATTCAACTGCCTCTACAGAGCACCAGCCCACGTCGAACCTCAAAACAACAATTTCCCTCCCGAGACCCGACCCCATTACATCAAACTTCCAAGTCACCAGAACTGCACAGATTCGTGGCCGGTTGGGCGTCCATTATGCAACACCCCTGAAAAATGATCGCGCCGCCACCCTTTCGGCGAGAAAGTTGTTGGCGAGTGTTTTTGTGTGCGACCATTTATCTCGAGCGATTAACCATCGCTGGGAACGTGGACCGGAAATCCGACGAATCACTGGGAGATCGATAGTTCCGCCCGAATTACGTCGTAAATAATCCATTCGGTGGCGCGAACGTCAGACGTTGTTCTGTCAGTGTTGGTAACCTCCTCCCTAGTAGCATTAAATTCATACCTCGACAACTTGATACATATTCGATAACGACGTAGGAGTCCTATTAGAGCCACCCCATCTTCTCTCCCTCTATCGATTATGTGTACAGAATCCGACACGGCGAGACATAAGTGTCGATTCAGGGGCGGCTTTCAGACCCGGCGCATCCACCAATTTTGATTTATTCATGGCTCGTTATGGATGCGATCCGCACTGAATGTTCGCCCATTTAATTACAGCTTGCGCGATCTAGACGCAATTAATCATCCCTGGGCATGTCGCAACATGTCGCCGATAAAATACCGTGCCCCTTTTTCATACACACACACACACCACCCCGCCTAATTAATTTCGCATTTGATGAAATAATCACTCCGCTGGAATTTTTCCCGCATCAGCTGACCAAATAATCGGGAGGGGGCGCACCGCTTGGGGAGGCACGCCTCGAGGCCACGTGTGACGCTGACAGTTCCAAGAGACTTTCGACCAACTTTCACAAATAAATTCGCCACCACGAAAAGATTTGGCCGTGCGAATTCACACCCACTTTGCTCCGAACGACCGGGGATAAATCAGCACCAACTGTAATATTTATTTCATTTCTTTGGCTCTCGAGGGAACTGTAAGGAGCACAACGATTTATTTGGAAATATGTAATTTGACAGCTGACGGAGAGAGCGAGGCTTGAAGAATTCGATGCCGTCGAAAGTTGAAAACGTGAGTTTTTGCTGCAGAGTTCGGCAAAAAGCGCAGCACGTTGGAATAAATTTCGGGGTGATTCTGGACGTGCAAGAGCAAAACAGTTTCGTCGTATTTGTTTTTTAAACCAGATGGGTTTGAGATTGTGGAGTTAATATTGCGTCAGTAGATTTCGTCTGAGAAAGAAGCTTCGAAAACCTCACTAGTTCTATTTATAAGACGTATTATCACATTCGTTCCATTAAAGCACTTCTCGCTACGCTCGTCGTGCTTTAAACACACTCATGGGATAATAATGCGTCTTATTAAACTCGCATAATAATATATTATTTTCTAGTTTGGACGCATTAATTTGATAAAAACTCAAAAATCTAATTATGAAATAATCTAGGGACTTTTCTGTGGCATGAGTTATGGTGGCATTTCTGTGAAATTTATGTCAAATGTTTTAATTGTTAACATGAGCTCGCTAGAGATGCCAGACGCCGCCGGCCAGCGTGCTATTACAGTAATACCAACGTAATACGTACTAAAAGAAAACAAAAACAGTTTCACAGAAAGTTTCTTTGTGACACTACTTTCAGTTTCACAAAGACTCACTTATGATAACAAAGTAGAAAAACCATTTTAAAGTAATAACAAAATCAAAAGTAACAAAAAACAATTGAAGTGACCTCGTTAAGAAATAAATTGTAAAAAGAAATGAAAAACAAAACAAACACGGAGAGCTTATTATAAGTATTTGTAAATACGGAGGAAGCTAATATCCAGATGTTTACAAAATTTTCTTTGCCTTTAATTTAGATATCTGTTAATTAAGGAATTAAAACTGTTTTCTACGACTGTTAAAAAAAATGTATTAGATTTCACTATTTTTAGTGCGTCGAACATCTGTTTATGGCAATAGTGAAGAAGTAAAAAACCGTTAAAAAACAGTACCATACTCAACAGTTGTTTCACGATCTTGGCTTTACAAACGCCAAATTTTAGATTTGTGTTTCGATGATGATTATTTTTCTAATTGAAGATAATTACTTACAGAAAAAATATTGGATAAAATTCATGCATAGTATCTTTTTTGACTCGTGGGATTGCCGCACTCGTCTACGGCTCGTGCAGCCGAATTTCCTTTTCATGAAAAAAGTACTACTTTATGCACTCGTTGCATAAGTTACTATTTTGATGTCACAGCTGCTTTTTTTTGTGGAAACCACGCTGTCACTAAGTTCGTAGAACTGATAACGCTGTTTTTTAACAGAATATGTAATACCTGTGCCCACACTGCTTATCTTACTAGAAGCTTTTCATAATAAGCTGAAGGTTTCTAGACCTTCCGTCAATTGTATGGGGTGTCCATTTAAATTTCCAGTCAAAGTTGGCGTTGAAGAGTCGATTGTGAACGCATCAGCTGTTCAAATCTTACCTCAGTTCTTGCGTTGTTTGTGTTTTTACACGAGTGGGGCGTTCACAATCGACTCTTCAACGCCAACTTTGCCAGGAAATTTAAATGAACACCCGTTGCATAGTTGGGATATGATGGGTATAAAACTAACAAATCTACAGCACCCTCCACAAATACATCGCAACATGAGGTACAAGATGTTTGGAATTGTGTGGCTCAAGAAGAAACTGATCACCCTATCTGATGCTTGCCTAGAGGCGTTCATGAATGGATAATATTGTGGGGTGTCTTTAGGGATTACTGATGTAACTTGTATGTACAAGTATGTGAAGCTTTCTTTAAAAATCATTTGTAATTTATTTAAATATAATTGTATGTACTCAATTTGATGAAATTATTTTTATTTCTTCTGAAAAGCAGCAATAAATTGACTCTCCATTCAAACTCCATGAAAAAGTCTGCATCAAATTCTTCCGGTTCAAAAGAACGATGACGACTCAGTATTCCCGGAAATGTGTCCATCTTGACTTTTTTACTGCAAAAGTTCTCAACTCCAACCACACTGTTTTACGACTTCGAGAGACCCAACTCCTAATTGCGCTTGACGTTTGTCTCGATGCTATCATCCACATTGTCATCAGCAAAACCTTGATGAGCTCACGTGTCAAGCGCACTCTCCCCATCCTTGCGATAATTGTGCCTTGGTGCATAAAAGGAAAAAATAACACACCACCGGACGCCGCCCCCTCCCACCCGTTCTAAAAACAGACCGTCCGACGCGACTTTAATATTCAAAAGTTTCCGAGTCGGCTGATGGGAAAAAGCGCTTCTTCTCCTGACGCCGCCGCAACTTTGGATATATTTTAACTCGCAAATTAGCGGGAGGGGGCGGCAGTTTAATTTACATTCCGGACGTGACAATTAATGGGGCTGTCACAGGCCGTGATTGCGTTTGAATTTTGACGTCGCTTTTTTCGTTTTGTTGAATTGTTCCTCATCAACAATTCCCGACCGCGCGGGCGATTAGTTTCAATGTGACAACGGCGTCTGTTGAATGAACGCAAAGACTTCTTTCTTCCCGGAGTGGCTTCGTTTTTAATGCTTTCGCTGAGTGGTCTGGATGTGTAATAAAATTTTACGTTACGTAACCGGAATGGTTGTCGACATGAAGCGGATAGTTTGGGGGAAATGCCACTTCGGAACGTTTCTCTTTCAGGTTTCTAGTTATATTATCGTGCCGACGCTGACGCAGGCCTTCTAGATGGGGTTCCTTCCAAATGGCATTGAGTATATATCACTTTTATGGCTTTATTCGCACTGATATGGAAATTTAGTGTATTTCCGGCTGAATCTTTTATATGCAGAGCTGGAGGTATTCAACTCATATTTGCCGATGGGTTCGCACCCAAACGCGCCTTTAGTTCAATTCGTCGTGGGATGCAAGAACAAACGCGAACGAATGCCGAATTACATTTACGATGCCGTAACAAATCCCTAATTAAAATTTAAAATTCGCAAGATGAAAACTCCAGAAATTAAAAACTCAAGCTTAAATATTCTGATAATATCAGACGCAAAAGCGAAAGAGAAAATGCTTGAGGATTGTGGGCGGAATGACACCATTGGATAATCTGAATGGAAATTTTTCGTGGGAGAAGACAAAAGAGTTTGGGATCGCAAAATGTGAAAACAAGGAAATGTAGTTCCATAACTAGACCTCCTAAAAATAAGTATGAAGATATTTCCGTCTAAAAGGATATAAAAATAGAAAGCAAGATATTTCCATTTAAGACTACAAAATAGAGAAAGGGGTTTAATAGCAAAGTAAGGCTCCAAGAAGGATGTGAAATTATGTTGGATATATAGCAAACAAGATCATCAAAACTTCTACAAAAAAAGAAATTTCGCTATAAAATGTGAATTGGTTAATAAATCTTTAAGGCTTCAAATTTACTTTCATTACTTTAAATATCAAATATAAACACTTTTACGAGATACGTACGTCTACGTAAAACAAAATTTTAATCGTCAAAAGTTAAATTCTTCAAGAGGTTTTGTAACTGCGACATAAAAAAATTCTTGCGATGAAACTTTATATTTATGATTAGTTTAGTGTCAATCTTGACATGCCCATTTAATTATTAATCTTGTACTGACTTATTTAAAATAAAAATTATTTTTTCAATGATCATTGGATTTTGCTCACTGAAAATAGTTAGCAGAGATGGCAATTGAATCACTAGTGAGGAAATAATATTTTCTCACTAGTGAGCAAAGTGAATGTTTTGAGAGTTTGTGGATAGAGGGCGTCAAATGTTGTAGAAAAATTATAGTCTTCTACTCGCGGGTAGTATTATACTCACTCAGATGAATTACGTCACTCGCCTTCGGCTCGTGACACAAAATCATCCTCATCATGAGTAGGAGCCATTAAACTTGTGTTGCTTCTATATTTCGTGAGTTTCACTCGCGTTTTAAACTGGGCCACTCATGCCAAAAAAAGCCCAATTTACACATGAACTCGTTAATTAAACTACTATTATTGCACAATTCAGTCAGTTCACTAAACGGCAACTTTGACAACGATTTTCAATGCAAAAAGTGCCTACTTTTTACACGATCGCAGATAAATATAAATTTAGTGTATGGAAAGTAAAAAATATAGCAAGGAAATCTAAATTAGAAATTTGTACTCAAAACAGTTCCTACTGAATTATTTTATCATTTAGAGAATTGTTTCATTAGAAATAGCTTTTGGTTAAAGTCATGTTAAAATTGCTTCCAAATTGCATTTAGTAAATGTTGTAGCCTTCATATTAAAGCCACTTTTAAACAAGTTGGGTCTGTGTATTACAAATTGGATTAAATCAGTATCAGTATAATAAGGTGGCTAAATAAACCAAATTAAAATCATTGTTAATTATTAAATCAACATTGTTTTAACCGTACAACTGGAAACTAAAACGTAAATAGAATCTGGCACTAATCTAGTTTTGATACAAGCGGAAACTGCAATATTTGCTCAATCACATTTATTGACTGAAATATGAAACGCTTACTAAAGTAACTGAGTTGCGTTTAGTTAATTATTCGGGATTGAAGGAAGTTATGTCGTGAACAGTTCAAACTGCTGTTGCATGTGGTTTACAGTGCAAACCTATTTACTTCGACCTCATTAAAAACTCAAAACTTTGGTTATTTTTAAGCCATTAGGTGGAAAGGGTGAAAAGTCGAATTTAAAAAGGTCACATTCGTTATTTCACTTCGTTCGCAACCAATTTCGTTGTTAGAATATTTAATCGAGACTACAGTGCTGTCAAAGTGTGTCAAATATCTAAAATCTCAAATGAGATCTTAATGCTTATACCAAAACCTAAGCTAAAGCAACACTGTAACTATTAGTGAAGACTTCATTAAAATTTGTTCGATAACTCTTTAGTTATAAACGGACAAGGGATGTATAGCACAAATTTTGTTGTTGTACAATTAGGTAAGATAAGGATTTGGAAAATTGTAATCATTATCAGACTGAAACTTGAAAAAAAAACGATAATAAGCTTGAAACTTATTCGACTACTATCGGGCGTTCAAATGAAATTCTGCGCTGAGTAGGCGTTGGAAAAATTAAACCGTTTAGAACAGTGTAAAGTTTGAATTTCCCGCCATTTGACACGAATGACATTTGTTTATGTTTAATCGGGACATAATTGAACATGTTTGTTTTCATCAAAGCGTGCCCTTAGATATTTGCTTCCAGAATAGGAATTGTTAAGTTATTCTATTTTTAATGTAAAACATTGCAAAAAAAGAAAAAAAAAAAGAAAGATTTTATGGCTCTAAATTTTAGGTTAGTTAATCCTCCAATTAATCTACGCTGTAAAAAAGTACAACAATTGACGGTTTCCAACGCCTGCCCAGCCCAGGATTTCATTTGAACGCACGATATAATACATTTATAGTAAAATTTCTTTCTATTTTAGATTTTCAAAACTACTCCGCATTGAAAATAGAAAAATATTCATGAAAGCAGAATATTCATTAGTGCACGATAAAATGAAAAATAAGTAAATTCGTACATCTGGCGGATAAATGGAATCTAATTAATTTTTGCTCCAATTAGCGAATTAACTATGCACCGCCATGCATACCATAAACCGGCTTAATTAACCTGTCAGAAACTTGAACCGAGTTTTTGAATAACTTCCGTCCCCTCGATACCATTTTGTATCGATCTCAATTTTTCCTTAATAAAAGCCAAGAAACAGACAGGTGTCTTTGAAATATTTCTCATTTTAAACATCTCACCGTCTACAAAACTACCGTTCCGTCGACTGTTTTATCCGCAACAGTAATAATTCTTTTGCGAAAACCAGAGACCTTTAAATAAACCCACCCATAAATTACCGAAATCTCTGACGTTTCTCCGACAGGATTATGTTATTAAAAATTCCATCGAATTCGTGCAAAATTCGAATCCTTTAGAGATTCCCGATAGGAGGTGCAATTACACCTCGCAACGAAGCCATTGTGTTGTCACGTCCGATTTACACGAAAGAAAAAAGAAAGAAATTCTCAAAGGGTATTCCGAGTGTTGTGTTTGTGCGAATCGGGGATGCATTTCACGACGGGGCGCGTGTCGAGGGCAATTCACCCGCATAAAGGTTGCCGTACACCTCGCCGTAATTAATGGAAATCGGAACCCCACAAGGGGGAGTTCGGTGACCGGAGAGTTTTCACAACCAGTGGCGTAACTGGGAACTGGCTGGTTGTTGGACAAATTCCAATTAAATCTTCCGTGATCGTGACACAATACATGTTCTATAAATCGCGCTGGGAGTCTCTGCATCCATCTGAAAGGACCAAATATGTCCCGGGGAGCCTTTGATCTGTACATTAAAATATCAAAGACGCTTGGCAAATGTGTGAAGCCAGACGAAGAAATAAAAATTGCAAGACGAAAACATACAAAAATATTTACCAACAATAAGAATCTTGTTTACTGTATTATCAAAATTGAAGAACATCCCGTGGTTCTCAATTTTCGCACGACGAAGCATTGATGATGAAAGTGATAAATGGTTCAAAAAGAAACAAAATAAGTATTACAGAAACATTAAAATAAAGAGTATTAAAAAAATGTAGTCAAGTGACCTGGTATAGGTGTTGGATTTTCTCATGGGCTATGAGTTATATTTGCACAAACGGCGAATATTGGTTTCAAGTAGGCGCTACAAATCATCAATCGTTAGGTTAGTGTCGTCTTTCTCTCGTCTCATTTAAGTAATCGACGTTTTCAGTTTTCATTTACAGATTTTTCACTGGCCCAGATACTTTCAAGGTCACAGCCCATGAAAGAATACAATACCTCTACTTTGTCTTGTTAACGTATGGCCTAGCTTCCTCAGTTGTCAAAATTCATCAAACAACAAGCTGTGGTGAAAGTTTATGGCATAAAACGGCCGACGCTAAAACTAACCAACGAGACTTTTTCTGGTGCTTCTTACTTTAAATTAATGACTTAATTTACAATGAAACGACGCTTCAAGTGCGGTTAGTATCAAAGCACACCAACTAAAAAGCGACGTGAGTTGGTAAAAGAGGGACAAAACCACGGCCTGCTTGCCCACAATTTTTTTGAACGCTCGTTACTTCAGCACCGTTATCACAATACTAAATTCATTAACGTCTTGGAACTTGGGTGACTACGGCGAGAAATATAATTGAATTTTCCTGTAGTCTTTTGCTTCTGCGTGGGGTCAATAAATGTTGAAGCAGTCTAGTAGAAGTAAACATCAAACTCAAAACAATTAGTCCGACAAGTTCGTAAGATAGGGAAAGCTTTACCTCAAAACATGCTGTCAACGTGGTGAAAAGTTTGCCCTTAAGTTGACAGATCATTATCAACAATCGTAGTTGTATTAAAGCGTCTCAAAATTAGTAGCTAGTTAGGAGAATCAGTAGGTTTTTAATTTTTCGTGAATATACATTTTTAGGCACCCGTAATGAAAACGGTAATTTTACGTACTCACAAACGGACGAAAAGTAACTCTTTTTCGGACGCTGACCGTGGCGCCATCTGTTGGCCTTTTTAGTAAGTTAGCAACGAAACCGACAAAACCGATAATTGTCCTGTTACCATAAATTATCTAAATTAGTAATTGTACTGCAAATAGTAAATTTCTAGTTTTGTTGACAAGCTTATAACAAATATCTACTATAAAAAAAATTGTTACTATGTATTAATAAATCTATCTATTTGAAAAAGGTAGATACAAAATAAATTTGTAATTTTTGCAATAATGTCTTTTGATTTGTTTAATGTGCACCTTTGCCAAAAAGTGCCTTTTGTCCTCGCCTGTTTTCAAGCCTCGGCTGCGCCTCGCCCAGAAAACTCAGACTCGGATGAAAAAGATCCACTGAAAATGGATCATGTGACATATGAATTAAATCCTCTTTGGTATTTCAATATCAAAATGTAACTCTTTCATCATTTTAGTCGATTATCAAGTGATTTCTTACTCCAATTCTTTTACATTTCCTTAACTGCGATTTTTTTGTATTTTTGTACTGACGTTTACAGATCCAAATCTATGTTATTTGTGGTTGTCTATTATACAATTTTTTCTGTAGCACTAATTAGGTATGCGGCACAAAAGACGCCCCTGTGCATATTTAGGATTCCGGCACCTGTGTTTGATTTATGGGGTTGTTAATAAACCCGAAATGAGAACTCGTCATGATGTTTGGCAGTGTTTATGATGGCAATAGGCTTTCCAAAACACGTGAGGCATCATAACCTCGCCGCCCCCGCGCTTCGCCCAGACTCTTTGTTTCTAAGTGATTTTTTCTCCGGCATGCCCGACTGTCCCGGCGCCTCCGCCAATTCTTCGTTGTCGCTTCGCCACCGAATCGCGTAGTGTGATGTTGCCTTCATCCCACGCCGCTCCACGAGGGGTTCCGGTTCACTAACCGGGAAAGGAGAGCACGCAAGCGCCACCCAGTGGTCGATATCGTCGGACCCCACCAGTTCCGGCACACACAACTGACGATAAAACGGCCTCTCGCCTAAATTGGGGAAATTGCAATCGTTGTTTACACCACCTCTTACGTAAGTGCACGAGGGCGGTTATCTCCCCGCTGTGGGTCAGCGAGACGGGGCGGCTTATCGGCCGCCGGCGGCGGCTGGCCACAGCGCGTTTTTTTCGCGGAGATTCCATCGATTGATCCGGCAAATCTGACAGGACTTTGTTCGTGTTCCGGCATTCGATCTATTAAGCGCCGTCATTTTTCCTCCGGCTCTCCGTCCTGGCACCCTCCGGAGCATCGAGAAGACGTCTTTAATTTTATTAAAGTTCTGCTCCGTCTCAGTTAAGCTTAATGAAATGCCGCCACTTGTATTCATTACGAAGGATGCCAAAAATAATCTCGAGTCTAAGGTGATTCCGGGCCCGGACTCTCTTCTCCTTAAACATTTCAATTAGCAGGTTCGCCAGGTTGTCGCTTCGTCGAAAAAAATCGCGTTGCTTGGAGACGCGACTTCTGAGGTGTTTGCTTAACGACACTCTGCCTCTGTCGAGGACAACACTCGAAATTCCAGATACCGCAATACGTCCTCCGGGGGTTGTGCAAAACGGGGTGGCTGCTTTTATCGACTGCCGCCGAGGCCCTCGCTCGCTATTAAAAACGACGCGATTTACCTAAACTAACCGCAAATCATAGATTTCCGACGGAAAAACTCAAACGATTCGTCACAATAAATAAGGAAAATAAAAGAGACATTATGCGTTTGGAAATCATGATAAAACCGAAAAAATTGTAATATATGCAAATAATGTGGTAAAACTACAACAAAATTAATTTGGAATTGAAAAATCATCTGGTCTCACGCGATGCGAGCATGGCACCGGTCGAAATTTTCGGATTCTTGCATAATTCTCTAATAAATACGCAAAACGAATCTGTCTATTTATTCGCAATTCGCGATACGGCAGCCAAATTTTATTTCTGTTTCGTTTGGCGCAAACGGAAAAATTCTGGGGCTTTCTATCTCGGGTTATTCAGACCGCATCGAAAGTTCTCGATCAACCGACAATAAAAACCCATTCAAAAACTGCATCCGTCATATTCGCCAACATTTAAAAATACCAGCAAAAAAAAAACCAGGACCGAACGTAGAACGTGGAGTTATAACGGACGGGTTAAAAAAATTACAACTGCTGCAACACCAAGCTGCAAACTCAATTCTAGCTTTCATTAAATGCATAATTTGTTTCATATCTACAAACTGCGTAAATATTGTTCGTTATTGTGCCAATTTCGATTAAATATTTACATACGAATGCAGAGTTGGGAGGATTTCATCAAATGTAATTGCATCGCTGTCAACAATATAAAGTAAACAAACACAAATCTCTGATGTGAACTACATTTGGACAATTAAAACATTGCGAGTGACCAGGCCAATTCTCGTAATTTATCGTTTAATTAATAAACAAAAAACAATTGCTTATTGTCAGTTAGAGACGGAAAGATGCAAATTGAGTTAATTAAAATAAATGAAATTTTAATCTTGACGTTCCAAACTAGGGAGAAGATTAACCGGTGCAGTTTGAATAATTCATACAAGATAAATCAGTCATTATTTTGCATCTGTTGAGTTTGAGTTTTTTTGTAAAAGACCAAAAACTGTGAAGTGTGTATCTAAATAAAATCATTGTAAGAAAAAAACTGGTGCAAAAGTTATTTCCCAACAGCTAACGTGAGTTCATCAACAAAGAACTGGACAACACACGGTGCCATTCGTTAGTCTTAATTTGAAAAACATAGTTGTCTTGGAACAAATACGTTTCTGTAAATGTGTTTTTTTAAATTTGGCGTCGAAGTTGGCGTTGAAGAGTCGATTGTGAATGAACCACTCGTCTTAAAAACACTGATTTTTTAAATGGCTGGTTAAAAACACAAACGATGCAAAAAGTGAGATTAGATTTAAACAGCTGATCAGAGTTGTAATCCGGTGGTGCGTTCACAAATGACTCTTCAAGGTCAATTTCGACGGCAAATTTAAAAAAAAAGCACCCGTTATATTGTGTCTATGAAAACAAGTGTATTATGATTTGGGATGCTGATAATGGTGGAAGAAAAGTTTTGAAAGAGTTGAGAGAAAACTGTGAAAACAACAACACTTTGATGTCCCACAAGGACATGTGATCACTTCAGGAGGCCGACTTACAGGAAAAAGATAAAAAGTACAGTTCTACTCTAGATTTATTTGAAGAACAAAGAAAAGATGAAAACGTGACATCGAGAGAATGACCACTATTACCAAAGCGATCAGTTTGATAAACGCTTTTTTTTGTTCTCCTGTGTGAGCGGATTTTGATAAATGTCACAACTTGTCAAAACGAAACGTCAAACTAATTTTAAAGATTTTAAACGATTTGGAGCCTTTCTTTAAGGGGCTCGTCGAACAAAAAAACGTTGTATTCAACTCGTTCGTGTGCAAATTGGGCTTTTTGGCACTCAAATAAACTACTATTTTTTATCTCAAGAAATACTAAAATACAGGGTGAGTCGGGAGAAACGGCCGAAACTCCATGAGCGTATTTACACGTGAAAATAATGTTAAAAAAAACTCATGTTCTTATTCGATTTTCATTTGTTTTCAAATTATAGCGTAAAACAAATAAACAAAATTGCAAACATTGTCTTAATAAACACGTTCTTTTATTAAATATTCAAAAATAGTACACTTGACCTCTAAACATTTTCTGCTTCGTTGCTCTACTAATTGCTTTATGCCTTTCTTGGCTATAGTATTTTTAATACGTCAAATTAGTGCTTCCCCAGTGTTCATTTGTAATTTGTACACTTCATTTTTCAACCAGCCAAATGTTTTTTAACCTCAAACATGGCATACTCTGATTACAAAATGCTCTGAATACGAAAACAAGCGAATACAAGTGATACAATTAAAACGCTGGATAAAATTTTCAATTACGCTATAACTTGAAAACAAATGAAAATCGGACAAGAACATAAAATATGATTTTTTTTAACATTATTTTCACTTGTAAATACACTCATGGAGTTTCGGCCGTTCCTCCCGACTCACCCTGTATGTATAAAGCAGAATGCGCACAATTTCCAAAGCGATTATTATTAAAGAGAGCGACATCTTAATAAAAAAAAAAACTATAATTTGTATTTTTATCGTTTTCTTTTTTGCCTTGAAATAAATCATTTATTGATAAAATGAAAAGCTGTAAGATGTTATAGCGTGTGGCACTTAAGATGAAGACATTCTGATATGTTTGTTATTTTGAGAAGTAGAAATTTGATTGAAATTTTTTGCAGTCGTAGAATTTCAAGAGCCGCATCTTCTGAGGTACTAAACTCGATTGTAAGTTGTAAACTGGGCCGCCTGCAACCTTGCAAGTAGAGCCAATTCACAATATGTATTTTGCTTCACGATAAAAATATCTAAACTATTAAAAAATTGTCAGGAAAGAGTTAAACTTTGGTAATCTTCGGTTGAAGAACTAAACGAATTAATTATAGAAACATGTTACGTTTTACGCATCTGTGAAAACTGTCATTTGTTTTTGATTGATTGCTAAAAAACAATCACGTAACGGCAAAAAAATTACCGTGCTTTTCTTTTCAATGTCCGAGTTAGAGTTTTCTGGCCGAGGCGCAGCCGAGGCATGAAACAGGCGAAGAGAAAAGGCACTTTTTAGCAGAGGTGCATATTAATTTTTTTAGGCGACCTCACAAACTACAAAGCAAAAGACTTTTTGTATCTACATTTTACAAATATGTAGATAAATTTATTAATACATATTAACCAATCTTCTTTATAGAATTTTTTATCAGCTTGCCGACAAAACGAGAAATTTTTGCAATACAGTTACTTATTTACGGTGACAGGACAATTATCGGTTTTGTCAGTTTCGTTGTTAACTTACCAATCAGACCAACAGATGGCAGCACGGTTCGGCGTCCGAAAAAGAATTACTTTTTGTCCGCTTTTGAGAACGTAAAATTATCGTTTTCATTAAAAGTTTTTGTTTAGCTTTTTATTGGTACATGCATTGTGCACTCATTATGATGTTGTTTTTTTTCTCTAAATCACTGAATGTACTTACTTAAAAAACCTAACGTAGAAAAAATGCCTGAATTGCTTAGGTATTTATCCTAAGAAAAATATTTGAAAAAAAAAATAAATCTGACTGCAATTTTAAGTTAATTTTTTTATTAATATCCTTAGGAATACCAAAAACAAAGGAAAAATGATTGGTACTGCAAAAATTTCAATTTCACACCAGATGATTATGACAAAAACCGTTCTTTAACTAAATATGTATTAAAAAAGCTGTTCTAAATTTAGTTTTATTCTAATGCGATTAAAACCGTAACTTTTACTATACTCAATTCCTCTCCGTGTGTGGTAGTAATCTTGGAACATTAATATGTACAACGCAGATAACTTGCTCTGTAATTTTCTATCCAATATTCTTGACAGAAAAAATAATTACGGCCGTTTGTTTACGTTACATTCAAATTTCGTAAGTCACCGGTCCAGAAAGCTGATTTCACGTCCACATTATTACTTTCTCCATCACTCAAACCTTCACTAGTCCAGTAACAACGCCAGACAATCTCTCTTCCTTTGAAAAATCCACGCGTGCTCAAACCGAATTTGTTCACAATTTCCTCCTAGTCACTTCTCACCATAAATTATGATTCGGAAATCAAGAAAAATTACTCCCCAAATGATTTTTAACGACGCTTCGCCCCTATCCCTCACGCCTAACCCTTACAAACAACGCAAACCTGTTTCGACTTCATCCTTAAATTTACACTTTGTCGGGAGAAAAAAACATCCGCTCCACACATTACCACTCCGCCGACGTACCTGCCTGATTAAACCCACCCCTGCACTCTGTCCCTGACTCACTCCGCACACCCTTCCGATCGTCGTCCGAAAATAAACCCGGCCCCGTCTTAGATAATCGCTTTCTTCGAAACGCAATTATCTAAATATAAAACCTCCGAATCTTGCACGACTAATTTGTCACACGACAACCGTATCATCCCACTTGGCTTAGATCTAGACGCAGACACACATGTAGACCCAAAACCCCGAATTAATCTCCCTTTTAGCCGTGGACCAAGCTACGTCGACCTGCGATTTTAACGAGATTAAGCTTCGCCTGCACGAGACGTCATATTAGATGCGCGTCATGTTCCGACGCGGCTCTTTAACATGCAAATATTCGAATTAGACAGGCCCCTGCACCTAACTATAAATTACTTAAAACTCAAGAGGATCAAGTTTTTTCTCCTTGCCACGTCACGAACTGGAAGCCGCTTTTAATTTAGTTAATGCATCATTCATAATTAACTGGAGTCGGGAATCTGAGGAGTCGGTAATTGATATTGTGTGTTTTGACGGGGGTGCGTTCAACTCTCATTTTTCCTTGACAACTTTATTGATTCACTTGTTTCAACAATTCCATCAGTCTTTCGGCGATATAAAAACGGCTGAGCTTTTCTTTGGAATCGACGCACTCCTCCACCAATCTGAACAGCTCGTCGTGATTTGCCGTGACCCACGGGGGCGGCGAGTGGAGGAGGCCGTTCGCCATCATAGGCCAAGGAGCTCTGCGACTCAACAACAACTAGAACAAAAACAATTAGTCGGGCAGGACTGGAAAGCTCGAGACTCACTCGGCACACGGCGTAAACGTTGTGGTCGCTGACAGAGCCTCGGCATACTTGCGCCTCGTCGTATACGAAATCCTCCTCGGCGAAATATTCGCTATAATGAACCGTCTTATTATCTAAAAGTTCAGAGATGAAATAATGCCGACTCCTCTGGTCCGCCTACAACCTGCGAGCTTTTGTTTCAGAATTACGTTTTCCAAATCGATAAAGTACAAATTGAAATCATCGTCGACTGCGATGTTATCAGGTGATATATCTGTCAAATACACTCTGAAATCGTTGTGTTTGTGCGTGAAAGCGACCGCAGCTTCCAACAACTGCAAAGCCAAAAAAGCTCGCTCGTGCCAGGGTGAGCTTTCGAAGTGATTGAGTGACAGACCGCAGTATTGTTCGGCTATGACAAAACCGCAAGCTCCGTACAGGTGGGGCACCGGCCAACTCCCATTTTCCAGAATGTGGAGCATCAAAGGTTCAGGGTTCACCTGCAGGATGGTCCAGATCTGCTCCAGGTCGAAACGTCGCCTGGCGCTCGTCAAAAAACTCACGCCAACCTCGCGATCACAAGTTTTTAAACTGTTTACACCGGCACTGTCCATTGATCGCAAAACAATGTCCTCGCTGACCGCCGTTGTCCTCTCGATTCTGTCCAACTCGTCCTGGTGTCCCAATTTTTTTAGCACCACTCGCACCCCGTCGTATTCACCGAAATACACATTTTTCACGCTGAACAAATTATAAAACAAATCAGAGAAACTCCTGTATCGCAGACTGATCCTTTCATCTTCCACGTCTCTGCATAAGTCAGTTCCGTAGCAGAAGGGACACTTCCTCGAATCGCACAAAGTGGAAACCGGTCTTTGCGTCAAAATCCCGATGTAAATTCCCGCTATTGTGGACGCTATCAGAAAGACCAGTCCACAATTATTCATCCTCGAGGACAACTAAAAATCGGAAACACCACCATTACAATCTATTGATTTTTGGGCCCCTCAGGAGCACCCATAAATCTTCGCGAGACGTTTCACCGACTTGTTAGGATTCGCGTAAATCTCCCCAAAGAGCAGAAAGTTTTCGTTATATTTAAAAAAAACCAAAGAGATTCCGGCGATGCTCTGAAAGGATTCTTGGAACAAACGCTCCAGACCGGAGGGAGAATCCTTACGTTTCTTTTAATCATCTTATTGAATGGGAAAGATTTGCCGTCGATGCGGACGTATCGATCTCCTCCCCCCTTCGAAAGCTTCGACAACTTCTCCGGAACTTTGCGAATAAAAATAGTTCCGGGATCTTACAGGTGATACGCAAGTTGTGAGCCAGTAACAATTAACAGAAGAATGGGGTCAGGCGAGTACCTTTTCCGATCTTTTCGTCTTGATTAATGTGGCGCTTGTGTTTCTGGTAATTAATAGAATTCCTCCGGCGTTCCAAACAACTGTTGCGATAAATTTAACAAACGAGTCAAACTGACCTCCAACACGTCGGTAAGGTGAGGCGAACACGAGTGCAAGAGAAAGGCGTGGGGCTAATGATTTATACCACTTGCCAGTTAATTTCCAAGCAAGAAGTCCAAAAAACTTGTGCACACCAACTCTCCAAATCCAACTGGAGATGAGGGCACGATCTGTCTTCTCTCTCGCCCATCAATTGGCGCCATTAATCATTCGATGACTACCGTTGTTGCAGTGTCATTATAATTAATGATGTCAATTAATCTTGACAGACATGTGGCTTATCCCATTTAAATTATTTCCATTTAATAAAATTGCATCAATAGTTGCTCGCTGCGGGACGTGGTGCAACGACTGAGACGTCCAACTTGGCATTTGTAGCGTTACGAAACGCCACAATGGCGATTGGCCGGAGTAGGAGGCCACGAGGTCCTACTTATGCTCGCGGGGCTAATAGATCGCAGTTCGAAGACCCGGAACTAGCAGTTAACGCACGGCATTTGGCAACGCGACGCGCCCACCCTGCCTTCAAGTTTTTTACGTCGCTCATTCCGGAAGCGGAAAGTTTCAATTTAGAGTCATTTGTGCCAGCCACCACGGGGGGGCTGGAAGAACACATGTTACCCCCGCAAATGTCAGGCTGAGGTGGCCTCACGCCTCTAGGTTGGCGAGCTGCAACCTATCTTTCAGAACCCCACTTTCACTTTCTCTTTCTCTTCACTTTCTCTTCTTCTCTTCTCAGCGATAGGTGACCGTACGGCAATGTTGGGTCCCTTTTCCTCTTTAGTAACTTGCCGGAAAGTCATCTCCTTCTTTTCAACCCCATCTTTCTTCCTGTCCTTTTTTTGACCTGCGAGTTACGGCAATTAACATCAGGATAGACGTGCACGACTTACCGACACAATACCGTCCAAAATCTGAATTCTCCCGCTCGGTATAATTTCGAGGTAAACAAACCGACGCCATGACGGTCCACCTGTCATGACACGCGCACGTGTAGTACCACCGGAAATGCACATTTTTGATTGCGCAGTACCACGCAAGCGCAGCCCGCCTTATAGCACAACTGAATAAGGTCGAGAATCGCGCGCGTGACGATTTTCGCGATTTATGGGACTGCGGTACCGAGATTAAAAATGCGGAAGTCGGACACTTCGTCGAGAGCCGTCGAAGCGACGCCAGCGAAGCGCCTTTTAGAGTTCGTGGTCGAGTGACCCCTCGCACTATAGAGGTAATTATCGTTCAATTTTGAATTCATTTCACTAAGACCATGTATTAGGGGTGGTTCGATCCAGTTTAGAGTCAATCCCGTTTGGATGAATTGATCCAGTACCGTATCGCAACTTTAGAGTACCGAAAATTTTTGAGTAAAGGAGTGCCGGAAGGACTTCGATTTAGCGCCAAGAACCCCCTTTTTCGCTGAAAGGTAATTACCGAATCTTCCGATTTTCACAACACTAACGACAATTCGTTAGGGGTCGTTCGCAGGGCGATTCGTAGCCAGGTCGTTCGCAGGGCGATTCGTAGCCAGATCGTTCGCAGGGCGATTCGTAGCCAGATCGTTCGCAGGGCGATTCGTAGCCAGATCGTTCGCAGAGGCGACCATTTTGGAGAACATCGTTCGCAGAGGCGATCGTTTATTTTGAGCACCGTATCGCCAAGGTCACACCGCAAGTCAAAAGGACGCTATTCGAGGAGACAACAGACCCGTCATAAAGCTAAGTCGCCATATTTTTTTACCGCGGCATTGCAAAATTTAGGAACGCCTCGAATTTCTCGCTTCTCGCTTTCATAATTTTTGTATGTTCACTAAATTTTTTTGAAACTTTGCAAATGTTTAGAATTTTTTTGTAAGAACCTTTTCATTCAATCTCCAGTGTCAACTTAAAGAAATTTCAGTCAAATTTAACGTTTCGGAACTTCACCGATTTAAACTTTCCTATCAGGATCAATTTTAATTTTTTTGTCAAGGTGACACCCCAATCTTGACCTTGGGTTTCATTAAGTTTACATTTAATAATTAGCTCGATCAGAAGGAAGTCTAAGTTCGGGAGGTTCCTCATCAGGAATCAAAACATCTTTTATTTCGTCGAAGAATATCATGTTTAGTTTAAGATTCGGTCACATGTGAAAGAAAAGCTTTTCTGGTTACGACCAAAGTAGATATTAAGGCCACCAAAAAGTACTGGTTCCGCATCTTTCAATTTTCATCTAGTAGTTACAAGCGAACCATTATCGCATTCGTGTGAACCAGTACCGAACCACCAAATACTGTTCTGTGGATAATTTTGCAGTAACCGAATAAACCAAAATTTGTTTAACGATCAGAAAGCGTTTGCTTTTACTTACCTTCGACGAGTAAGATCTGAGCACTTGTCCCGGCAGCTGGACAAGCAACAACCAGCTCAAGACAATAGCTGCCTGGCGCCCATTTTTTTAAAAATCCGAACCCACGCCCTCTGCCCCGAAAAACCCCCTGGGAGCCCGGAGCTGTCACTGGCCAACTTTTGGCCACACAAATTTTGGCGCCCAACGTGGGGCCCGATTTTTTGGAGCAACCACAAATTTTCGTTTATCGTTCATCTTCATTGAGGCTCAGTCACTTTTTTCAATCGGAGCAAAGGGAGTTGGTAAAGGTTTATTGAAAGTTGAATTTTTTGATTGTGTGTTAATGAGAAGCGGAAATTTAGTGGCGAATTCATTGTTTGAGTAGCGGTCTTATCTTGTACCCTCGACGACAAAAACCTTTTCTCGGAATCGACTATCGTGTTGCGCGCTGTTTTTTGGTAGTGTTTTGACCGGCGTTTTTATTGCGTTACCGACCCGTGGAATCGCGGTGAGTCTTCGTCAAAATGGACGAACAATTCAAGGTCAAGCATTTACTAGCTGACGAGCTGACGTATGAATTGCGTATACGCGGCATCACGACTAGCCGAAACCAGGACGATAAGAGGAAACTGTTAGCGAGAGCTCTGTCCAAAGAACTAGGTCGACCGGACGAATACTTTCTGTCACTTCATGACGCAGAGTATGATCACGACACCGAGGTCCAGGCCATTGAGGACACCCTTGAGAGCATACGCACGATTTTGACAGAATTTGAAGGAACGGCGGAAGACATGATCTTCAAACGGTTGAAGACCCGTCTAACGCACCTTTCATTTCGCATTCGGCGAATGAGACGCGAGCGAGATGCGGAGTATAGAAATGAGGCGTACGCGACATGTTTGTTGCTCGAAGCTGATCTTCACGACAAGGCAGCAGAAGCGAGCCCGGTTACGGTGGAAGCGCCACCAGTCGTCGCGACTACTCCCATTTACGTGCACCCTCACGCGAGATCTCCGGAACCGAAACTAGTGCCAATTCACACCTGGGGCGTATCTTTCAACGGGGAGGAAAATGGAATGACGGTGAACCAGTTCTTGGAACGGGTAGAGGAACTGTCGGTAGCGCGAAACGCAACCAACAGGGACCTTTTTAACGCGGCCATTGATCTCTTTAGCGGCAAAGCGCTGATTTGGTATCGTTCTGTTCGGAGCAGATTGAGCGATTGGGACGAAGTGGTTCAGTTGTTGAAACAGGAATTTCTTCCACCGGATTTCGATGAATTGTTGTGGGACGAAATCAAGGGCAGGCTTCAGGGCAAAAGCGAGTCGATAACCATTTACGTTGCGGTTATGGAGACGCTTTTTGCTAGACTTAGTCGACCACCGGCGGAGATAACCAAGGTAAAGACGATTCGGAGGAATTTGCTTCCATGTTACCTTAACCAGCTTAGCATCACCGAAGTTGTCACCGTACCGGAGTTGATTAAGTTGTGCAAAAAAGTGGAGGAGTTATCGGCTTTGCGGCAGAAACATCGCGCTGCACCCAAGTCATCTTGCGTGTTGGAGCCAGAGTTGGCATATGTTCGGGCGAGCGAACCCGCGAAAGCGAGTCCACGCGCCATCGTCGTGAAGGAACCCTCAGGCAATTCAGCCAGACGGAGTGAACCCGCGAGTTCGTCCTCCAGGTCGTTCAAGTGCTGGAATTGTCAACAGCCGAATCATTCGTTCATGAACTGTCGACTGAAAAGAAAGCAGTTTTGCTACCGTTGTGGGGAGCCAGACGTCACCTTGGCGACCTGCAAAAAGTGTAATCCGTCGGGAAACGCGCAGTAGGGACGCGGCAGACTTGCGGCCGTGCTACGTTCCTAAAACATCCCAAGGCCGATGTAAACGCATCGATCATCGCGAAACGTACGGACACCCAGTGGAACGCTTGGTTAGACGAAGTCAAAGAGTTTTGCAAGCCTTCTCGGGCAAATTCCGCTTCCATTTTCGTCAGCAAAACCAATGACAATAGGCCATTTATCAGACTGCGTCTAAACAATAAGGAAACTGAAGGACTCGTGGATTCCGGTTCGAATTGCACTATAGTTGGTGGAAAAGGAGCCGATTTAATTCATTTTCGCGCAGGTGGAAAAACTTTCCCATCTCGGCTAAAAACCATCAGAACTGCCGACGGAAAACAACATCCGGTAACCAAAGCTATCGAACTAGAAGCAGTGTTAGACTCGTCGAGACGGCGAATTCGTGTCTACTACGTGCCAGATCTTCAGCATAGCGTCATATTAGGGTGCGACTTTTGTAGATTATTCGGACTCAAGATAGATTTCGCGGGTCACAAAATTGAAGTAGCGTCGGATATCGTAAGAGTACCAGAATGTGACGCGGTGACGGAGTGTGGCGCGGATCGGCATGAGATCACCGAGATCATCCGGAAAAATTTAGATTTGTTGAGCAACGACGGAAAGTTAGGGAGGACACACAAAATGACAGTCACAATCGACACGGGAGAAGCATTGCCGATCAAACAACGTCCGTATTGGTGGTCTCCGTACATGCTTGCGGAAGTCAACAAAGAAATTGACCGCATGCTCGAGAACAATGTCATATCGCCTTCTGACAGTCCGTGGTCTTCTCCAATTTTGTTAGTAAAGAAATCTTCCGGTGAATACCGACTTTGCTTTGACGGTCGCAGGCTCAATGCCGTGACAAAACGTGACAGTTACCCATTACCGCGTGTCGACAGGATTCTCAGTATGTTGCGAGGAGCAAAGTACATCAGTTCGATCGATCTCAAGAACGCTTTTTGGCAAATCCCGTTAGATTCAGAGTCTAGACCGAAGACAGCTTTTGCGATTCCCGGCAGAGGTCTTTTTCATTTTAACGTATTACCGTTCGGACTGACAAACGCAGCCCAGAGGCAGCAGTGTCTCATGGACAGAATTTTCGGACCTGAACTAGAACCTCACGTCTTTGTTTACCTGGACGATCTAATCATTATCGCCCCGACATTCGAGAAACACGTACAAGTTTTGAGGGAGGTGATACGACGTCTTCGAGACGCGAAACTCACCGTGAATGCGAAAAAGTGTCAACTTTTCCGCTCAAGTTTGAAATATTTGGGTTTCACTGTCGATGAACATGGTCTAGGTACCGATCCAGACAAAGTAGCGGCCATGGTGAGCTATCCAGTCCCGAAGACTAGTACCGAAATCAAACGTTTCGTAGGCATGTGTTCTTGGTATAGGCGTTTCATCCCTCATTTTTCGACCCTCATGTCCCCGATAAACGCGTTACTTACCGGAAAGCGAAAGCGACAGAAAACGGAGTGGACTCCTGAAGCTCAGGAAGCTTTTCAGAAAATCAAGGATGCACTTGTTTCAGCACCCGTATTGTCAAGTCCTGATTTCTCGAAACCTTTCGTGATCCAAACTGACGCTTCAAACACCGGTCTAGGAGCAGTTTTAACGCAAGATTTAGACGGAGATGAGAGAGTGATCGCGTACGCCAGCCGTTCGCTAACAAAAGCCGAGCGAAATTATAGCGTTACGGAACGAGAATGTTTAGCCGTTTTGTTCGCGTTGGAAAAGTTCAGACCTTACGTTGAGGGCACCCATTTCACGATCGTGACGGACCATTATTCATTGCTCTGGTTAAACCGAATGAAGGACCCAGCAGGCAAGTTAGCGCGATGGAGTGTCAAGCTCAATCAATTTTCATTCGATTTGGTCCATCGTAAGGGCAAGCTCAATGTAGTACCGGACGCACTATCGAGACTACCTGCAGAAATTGCTGCGGTAGACATTGACAGCTTTCTCGGCGTGAACTTGAATGATTTGGACGAGTCGTACACGCGACTTCGCGACAACATAATCGCCAATCCTCAAAGAAATCCATCATGGAAAGTCGAGAACGGTCTCGTGTATCGATTCGTACCGAACAAAATTGTACTACCCGGCAACGTCCCGGAGTGGAAGCTTTTAGTACCGCGAAATCAAAGAACAAAAATTTTAGAATCATGTCATGATGCACCGACATCAGCTCATTTCGGGTACTACAAGACACTTTCAAGGTTATCCATCAATCACTTTTGGCCGAAAATGCGTCGTTCCGTCATTCGTTACGTTCGAAACTGCAAGGTTTGCAATGAGCAAAAAGCACCGAACACCGCTCGCGCAGGGCTTATGGGAAAAGAAAAAAAGGTTCAGTTTCCGTGGCAAATGATTTCCGTTGATTTGATTGGTCCATTACCGACGTCCACGAAAGGATATTCGTATCTCTTAGTGATCGTAGATTGGTTCACGAAGTACGTTGTACTATTTCCGTTACGAAAAGCTACGAGCTCAAAAGTTACAGAATGTATCGAGAACGGAATTTTTCTTGTGTATGGTGTACCGCAATTCATTTTGGTCGACAACGGCAAGCAGTTTGTCGGAAACGAATTTGTAAAGACTTGCGAGAACTACAAAGTTCAAAAGATCTGGTTCACAGCCAAGTATCACCCTCAGAGCAACCCTGTGGAGCGATACAACCGCACAGTTGGCACTGCCATACGAAGTTACGTCAAAGGCGCTCACAAAAAGTGGGATGCCGAGGTGGCAAAGATCGGGTACGCGATTCGCACAGCGGTCAACGAAGTAACCGGATTCAGTCCAGCATTTCTCAATTTTGGTAGGGTAGTACCCTGTACCGGTGAATTTTACGGCAAAGTAGCGGAAAATCCGGAAACCTTGACGACAGCTGATCGCGAAGATCACGCGAAAAATTTAGAACACCTCAAGACCATCTTGCAGGATGTAACCCAGCACCTTCACAAAGCGCACGAACGCAACGAACGCTCGTACAATCTTCGGAAGCGCGACGCTGAATTTTTTGTAGGCGACAAAGTTTGGAAACGCAACAAAGTACTTTCCAGCGCTGCGAAAGACTTTGCGCAAAAATTAGCGCCACGCTACGTGCTGTGCACGATAACGAGAAAACTATCGAAACTCGCGTACGCTCTCGAAGATGAGAACCGCGCAGATCTAGGTGTTTGGCACATGAAAGATTTGAAAGAATTCAGAGGATCTCTGGCAGAAGCCGAAGAACCGTAGCGAGCTTTGCATTTCACTTTTTCGTACCGTTCAATTTTTCGATTAATTCTTTTGTCCTCTTTTGGAATGTTGACGACAGTAAAATTTTACCGTGGAGTTTGTTCAGGAAAAGTTTATTTAAGAACCCCAAATTATGACATTTAACCGGACTTGACTTACATCATACCGCAGTACTCAAGTACTAATTGACATTGAGATTCAGTTTTCAATCGTTTGATACGCGCAGATATCGACAAGCCATTTTCGTGGCGAAACCAAAACTTTTCCAGTGATCAAATTTTGACGTTTTTTTTTGTGAAGACTTCATCTTCGTTTTTTTGTAAAAAGTAAAAGGCAACTGAGTTACCTTTTCCTTTTTCTTTTTGAGGAGGGGGGTAGTGTAGCGTTACGAAACGCCACAATGGCGATTGGCCGGAGTAGGAGGCCACGAGGTCCTACTTATGCTCGCGGGGCTAATAGATCGCAGTTCGAAGACCCGGAACTAGCAGTTAACGCACGGCATTTGGCAACGCGACGCGCCCACCCTGCCTTCAAGTTTTTTACGTCGCTCATTCCGGAAGCGGAAAGTTTCAATTTAGAGTCATTTGTGCCAGCCACCACGGGGGGGCTGGAAGAACACATGTTACCCCCGCAAATGTCAGGCTGAGGTGGCCTCACGCCTCTAGGTTGGCGAGCTGCAACCTATCTTTCAGAACCCCACTTTCACTTTCTCTTTCTCTTCACTTTCTCTTCTTCTCTTCTCAGCGATAGGTGACCGTACGGCAATGTTGGGTCCCTTTTCCTCTTTAGTAACTTGCCGGAAAGTCATCTCCTTCTTTTCAACCCCATCTTTCTTCCTGTCCTTTTTTTGACCTGCGAGTTACGGCAATTAACATCAGGATAGACGTGCACGACTTACCGACACAATACCGTCCAAAATCTGAATTCTCCCGCTCGGTATAATTTCGAGGTAAACAAACCGACGCCATGACGGTCCACCTGTCATGACACGCGCACGTGTAGTACCACCGGAAATGCACATTTTTGATTGCGCAGTACCACGCAAGCGCAGCCCGCCTTATAGCACAACTGAATAAGGTCGAGAATCGCGCGCGTGACGATTTTCGCGATTTATGGGACTGCGGTACCGAGATTAAAAATGCGGAAGTCGGACACTTCGTCGAGAGCCGTCGAAGCGACGCCAGCGAAGCGCCTTTTAGAGTTCGTGGTCGAGTGACCCCTCGCACTATAGAGGTAATTATCGTTCAATTTTGAATTCATTTCACTAAGACCATGTATTAGGGGTGGTTCGATCCAGTTTAGAGTCAATCCCGTTTGGATGAATTGATCCAGTACCGTATCGCAACTTTAGAGTACCGAAAATTTTTGAGTAAAGGAGTGCCGGAAGGACTTCGATTTAGCGCCAAGAACCCCCTTTTTCGCTGAAAGGTAATTACCGAATCTTCCGATTTTCACAACACTAACGACAATTCGTTAGGGGTCGTTCGCAGGGCGATTCGTAGCCAGGTCGTTCGCAGGGCGATTCGTAGCCAGATCGTTCGCAGGGCGATTCGTAGCCAGATCGTTCGCAGGGCGATTCGTAGCCAGATCGTTCGCAGAGGCGACCATTTTGGAGAACATCGTTCGCAGAGGCGATCGTTTATTTTGAGCACCGTATCGCCAAGGTCACACCGCAAGTCAAAAGGACGCTATTCGAGGAGACAACAGACCCGTCATAAAGCTAAGTCGCCATATTTTTTTACCGCGGCATTGCAAAATTTAGGAACGCCTCGAATTTCTCGCTTCTCGCTTTCATAATTTTTGTATGTTCACTAAATTTTTTTGAAACTTTGCAAATGTTTAGAATTTTTTTGTAAGAACCTTTTCATTCAATCTCCAGTGTCAACTTAAAGAAATTTCAGTCAAATTTAACGTTTCGGAACTTCACCGATTTAAACTTTCCTATCAGGATCAATTTTAATTTTTTTGTCAAGGTGACACCCCAATCTTGACCTTGGGTTTCATTAAGTTTACATTTAATAATTAGCTCGATCAGAAGGAAGTCTAAGTTCGGGAGGTTCCTCATCAGGAATCAAAACATCTTTTATTTCGTCGAAGAATATCATGTTTAGTTTAAGATTCGGTCACATGTGAAAGAAAAGCTTTTCTGGTTACGACCAAAGTAGATATTAAGGCCACCAAAAAGTACTGGTTCCGCATCTTTCAATTTTCATCTAGTAGTTACAAGCGAACCATTATCGCATTCGTGTGAACCAGTACCGAACCACCAAATACTGTTCTGTGGATAATTTTGCAGTAACCGAATAAACCAAAATTTGTTTAACGATCAGAAAGCGTTTGCTTTTACTTACCTTCGACGAGTAAGATCTGAGCACTTGTCCCGGCAGCTGGACAAGCAACAACCAGCTCAAGACAATAGCTGCCTGGCGCCCATTTTTTTAAAAATCCGAACCCACGCCCTCTGCCCCGAAAAACCCCCTGGGAGCCCGGAGCTGTCACTGGCCAACTTTTGGCCACACATTCATACATTCAACTGATCCCAGTTGTTGAAGACGTTTTATACGTTTTAATAAAAGATGCCACTCGCTTGGATAAATACAACGACGTAAGACTCCGGGCGCTTAGATGCGATAAAAACGAGGACGACCACGAGGAATACGAAAAAACACATTTACTCCAAAACCAAAAAAAAAAACTAGGAGATAAAAAAACCGGTCGGAAGAGGAAAGGTTTTAAATCTCGTTTGGTCCGTATCAAAAAATACGAACGTCCAAAAATGGAGTAATTTGATATAAATCTTAATACGGAGAGCCCAAGGGCCATAAAAATTGGATTCCGTCGTCTGGAACATCCCCCATACTGACAATTAAATGACAGGAGTGCGGGAAAGATAAGTTGGTCGTTTCGTGTCGTTTTTGCATTTTAAAGAGGGACGAAAGGACCGCGAAGAATTTAAACAAACCACAAATCTCCTTACCTTGACGATCGTGTTCAGTTGCGTGGTCGTTGAGGCGCTATTTTCATCTGCAACAGAAAAAAGAGATGACCGGGATTAGAAGGAGCAATTGGTGTGGTGCAACATCTTGACATCTTAAAACTTAATCGATAAATCTCCCTTGTCGGTGGACAAATTGCGACGTAATTCGCGAAGTAACGTTTGTTTTTTGACCATCGAAGGCTTCTCCCCTCGAGGTCCCGGAGAAAGAAAAATCATCGATTCCGATTGCAGCGACGCGTCCGTCGTGCTCTTTCAATTAGTACGAAAATAGCCGGGATGGTTGTTTTTTCGGCTCGGGCGTATTTGAGGGACGGGGGACGTGCGTCCGTGGCGGCGGCGTATCCCTTCAACCCCCGACAGATTATTAATTGAAGTACGTGCCGCGCGCCCCGACGCCTCCGTCAACCCTTTCCTGACTATCAAAATGTCACTTTACTATTCCGCCTCTCTCCGCCAATCCCGAACGGAGATTATGAGTTATTAGCGTAATGGACGGAGGATTCGGGGTGGTTTAAATAAAAATGTGGGATCGAGAGCGTCCAACAAATCGCTAATCGATCCCGACCTCTTTGTCGTGCGTTGACATTACCTCCGCCGATAGTGAGGGAGGAAAGTACTAATTTGGAAACACCGACGGGATTGAGAGGTTTTTAGGTGAACTAACGAAACCCCACCGACTCGTTACTATGTTGACTGAAATTAATGACGTCAGGGACAATCAATCACCTAGATAGAAAAAGCGACGGCGAACGCCACTGCCTACACCGCCCAGCACGTCATCAATTTTACAACCTCAACAACTTTTAAATAAGTTAGAATATCGACGCAAGACCCAGGAATTATTCAAACTGCGGGTAATAAGTCGCTTATTGGGGCTGCTATGCAAATTCAGTGGCGCACGTGACCGGAATGGGGAAAACGCCACCGAACATCGCCTTTAAATCCGTCCATTGTCGTTCGGATCCGCAAACAATACCAGGAATCGTGTTTCGGGGATGACGGCCCCTAGCGGCAATTAGGGGCGACTCGAACCGAAAACATTTACCAAAAAAAATTACTTCCCTCAAAAGGTGACGTCTTTCAGGTGGACTATTTTCAAAATACAGTACGATAACTGCAGGAAAAGAAAAATAAATAAGTATATTTCATTCTGAATGGAAGGTCCAGTTGCGACCTCGACTTCGTCTCGGTCTTCAATCTCTGGACTCAGCACAAAAAGACTCACTTCTACTCTTCTTGATATAATCTACTATTTTAATTCTTCTGTATGTCTATTTCTTTCAGCCATGATAATGAATCGGATTCCTTATTAGCCTCGACTTGTGTTAAAATCTGCATAAAATGTAAATAAAGCTTGTTGATTGTTTAAATGTCTTATCACAAATATTTTACGTAATACCATTACAACTGCATACTCTAAATAAAGAATTCCTATTTTTAGTTGTCATGCACTTATTGATTAATGTGACGGATGCTTTATTAATGAAGTTTCACTTTATTGTTGTAGTTACAAATTTGAGTTTACAAGCCTCTATCAAATATTCACGTCACCGAAGGCACTTAAAGGATAACGGGTGGGCTCGAAGTAATGAAAATTTACATTTTAACAAGAAAATATATTTCGAGAAGATGAAATAAACCAAACAAACAACCGGTCCGGTCATAAGGATGAGAAGTACGGTTTGTGGGCGTTCTGCTTGCCAATATTAATGTATCATAATTTTAATTTACCACAAATTGTCACTAATGAGGCAACTAATTACAACAACGAAACGAGATAAAAATCTTAACGAGAATTCCATCAAAATGACTAGTTTAGACTTAATTCCAACTGCACATTGTTCTAGCTAGAATTCTTTCAGTGCTGCCACAATTTCTGAGAGCGATGTGGTGATGTTCTCATATCTAGTTAAACCTAAATTGACGGTGAATTTTTGGAGGTCAGTTAACATGTTCTGTAACAAAACAAAATGGTTTTTCTTGTTTCAGGTCTTTGAAGTGATTTTCTTCTCAGACACCTTGCCCAACATTGCATGGTGAATTCCTGGGCCGATTTCTGGTGCCCTCAAATGGCAGTTTCGTTTCAAAATAACTGAATGAATTGATCTGTGGCAGTATTGTTCATTTCTTGCCTCCAACTTTCGCTGACGAAACAATCCTTTTCTTTCTAATATTTCATTGGTATTTTTCCACCAGTTTCAAAATTCCAATTCACCCTCGAAAAATAGTTATTTATTTAACGAGTTCGTGTGTAAATTGGGCTTTTTTTGGTATGATTGGGCCAGATTAAAACGTGCTTTTCGAGAGGTGTGGGGTTTAAATAAAACAATGCAAACATTTATTTATTTATTTATTTATTCATTCCTTTTCAAATCACACATGCTACAAGTGGTAATCAACTTTCAAGTTGCAATTTTTTGCGAAACTCGTTTGATTGATTTGGTTTCTTCTTTCGTCTCTTCAATTTCAGTAAAATGATAAACGCACTTTTGGGACATTTGCAAATTTCAGCTAATACATATAGCGAAAGTTACATTCCTTTCATCAAACCCATATTATACGGGATATCTGACCTCAGATGACATCAAATTCCATGGATTCCTTTAAAATATTTTTTGATAAAATCGCAAACACAATGTAAACATTCTTTTTTGCATGTCGTAGTGAAAGTAGCACTTTTTCACACGAAAAATTGTAAGTAGTACTTTTTGCATCATTTTATTCCATTTCCTTGGAGATGATTGTCAAAGCATATCTATTTTTTTTTTTGTAATTTTTCATAAATCCTTTTGGACCAAATTTCTCAACTTACATCGATATGCAAAAAAATAGTGTGTACAACACATTATGAAAGTCTCCCTTTTTCACTTATTTGTTTGATTAACTCGGACTACGCCCTCAATCAAACTGCAAATTCGTGAAAAAAAGTATGACTTTCATAACTATTTTCATATACATATGTAATGTGCCAATATTTTCTTCTTCAATTTGTGCTTATACTTTCAGGTTTGCTACATTTATCACTGTATCCATTTCAAATATTCGTAAGAGAAAAACATTTTTTTCACCATCCAGTACAATATTTTTGCTCCAATCATCACTTCGTAATTGTGTATACATTTAAAAACCAATAAGTTGCTTGTTTTTGAAATGGAAACAAAGCAATAACGTCGTTCGTCTTCTGCCTAAGCAACTCATGACGACATTTATATTTTTAATACTGTACTGTGATAACAATAGTTCTCATTATCTTTTAAGCCCACTCCTCATTTGATCCATAGAATTCCATCGTTACATGTGGGTTGTCTCTTGTTTGTTGTCCTATTTCATATAAATAACTTGTAAACCATAAAAAAGAAAAAAAATGGGTTTTAAATTAGGATTACTTTCACAAACTTATTTTTTACCACCTTTGTGAAAAAAGGTAATGTATATTTTTCACATTATATTTAAGGTTAACGTAAACTACAAAAAAAAAAATTCAATTTAAAATATTATCGAAAACGTAATAACAGTTGCATTTAAACCATCGAGGTTACATTGAATTTCAACTAATCGAAAAGTGATGGAAACGTGTGGTCAGTGCAGGTGGTAACTTGTACATTGTATTGATTTCATAAAACTGCATTAAAATCCTATAAATAAAAGAAAAATGATGAATGAAAAATAAGCCAAATAGAACTACACTGATGGTAGGAAGACCTCAGCAACAGTCCACCTACATTGTAGAGGAAGAACTTCATTCTCCTTTATTGATTTGGTTGTGAGGTCAACAGAAATGAAAACTGCCAAAACCGCATCGTCGTTGTAAAGTCACATTCACAAACGGAACCAAACAGGACGCGCCCCCAGAAAATGTCCTTCAACGAGTCGCCCGTGTCATCCAGCACCGTCACACTAAATTTAAAATTAACAACCTTGACAGTTGCACCGCGTCCGAAGAGCGCGCGGCCTCCCGAATTCCCCGGCGGATCATTTGGCGCATTGGCGCCCAAACCGGGGCCCCAGAATCCGAAATCGATCGCCGCTGCGGCTATTTTTTTGTTCTTCCGGTGTTGGCGGCAGCTGTTTCGACGTGATTCTACCCGAAAACGTCTGATCGATTTCCGCAAAACTCGTCAGGAGCTGGGTCGTTATGAATTCGTGACTCGGACGAGTGCCGACGCTTTCAATTTATTAATGCGCTAATTTCCACTTTTACCGATACTTTTACGGTAATTACGGCCAGCATATCACCATTACGCATCCCTTTGGCCGGGTTAATTTAATTAAAAAAGATACCGTAACGCGGAAGGAAACAAACCCCCGGCTCGGTGGCGGTTTTCATTTGCGAAAAGCCTCTCTCTCCGCGAATAGGACTACTCATGAATGAAACAAATCCGATGCCAAAAGGTGTTCTAAATCAGTCGTTGAATTTTTTTTATGAATGGAATTAAACATGTACTTGCCAAAAACACTTCGCCGATCAAAAAATAATCCGAGCCAAAGGATTTTTGGCGTTATGACGTTTCGGACTGTTTCATTGATCGAACCGCGATTCGGTTGTTACCGCCATCGAGTTTCAGTTGGTTTAGGACGGCGGGGTCTCGCCCCAGTGTCCAAAAGCCAGTGTAATGTAAAGGGATAAAGTCTGCAGAGAATTAGTACGTCACAAGATAAAAGATCTTGAAAGTCAACACACATTAAACAAGTTAGAGATCTAATAATTAACAAAAAAACTTTCTTCCAAATTAATCAAAAATACTGATGACTCAAAACGTTAATTTCTGTATTAGCAGAAACTGCAACGCTGCAGCTTATGAAACTGCGTAGCCGTCACTCTTGTCAAGCTTAACTACCAATTTGTCGTTACAATGGTTTGTCACTTGGCTGAATCTAACATATTATGCTGGACAATAGTGTATTATATCATAAAGAGTAGAAGTGAGTCTTTTTGTGGTGAGCCCAGAGATTGGAGACCGAGACGAAGTCGAGGTCCGGCAACTGGGCGAAGCACAAAAAGACCTTCTATTAAAAGTAGAAGTGAGTCTTTTTGTGCTAAGCCCAGAGATTGAACTGATTTTTCTTTTGCTACAGTGGCAGTAAAATGACAATTTTCAAATTTTAAGGCGAACAAACAATGACTTTTTCGCTAATTTATCACTACCATTTCAATTAGTGGTCTCCAATTCGATTGTCAAAAGACAAGTGTTACGCAAGTTACTACTTGTGTGTCGAAATGTTCCCGAAAATGTTGTTAAATAAAATTTGACGTTGTAATTGTTGAAATTAAACTAAAAATGTTTCAAATTCATAAACGAAAAAAAAAATCCAAACAAAGCATTATTTCGCCCTGAGTAAAAACCTACTCTTTTTTTTAGGGATCATTACCCTCTTTTTTAGGGTTGGCCGATCAACAAAACCAAGCCATGTTTACTTTAAACCACGCAAACAGAGCGAACATGAACAAACAAGAACTTATTCTCTTATTTCCCATCGCTCAAAATGAACAATATGTATTGATAATATCATAAAAATTAAAACCTTTTAAAATTTTTACAACAACGTAAATTTCCTGCAGAAACGTTATTTTCAGTGTTGAACCGAATTTACATTTCCAAAATTTGTAGTTGGTTGTTCCATTTGGAACAATTTTTATCGTTTCGACAAAAATCCATTAATTGTTTTTCGTCATTTAATAAATACAATTTGAAGTGAAATTGGCAAACGACAAGCAAGTCGGGGGAGCTAAGTGGTTAAAAAAGAACTGTCACCTCAATTTGTCTTGCATTCCGTCTCCTGCTCCTCCTGTCTAGACTCGTGGGTCTGTTTTAGAACGAAGGTAACATCAAAGATTCAAGAGGTGCCCTCGCCATCGTCGACGAATGGACGGATGACGGTGATTCGACGAGGGTTTGTGCGAAATCGGCACAAATTTCCCCTTTATGCACATATTGATAAAACAATCATCCGGGCAACATGCCGCTCGCTCTTCGGGACACGGCTCGTTTAAAATTTGCTACATTAAGATAATTCCTCCGGCGCAGCATCCCTCTCGCACGCGGCATCCGATGATGCGGCAACTTCGTTATTATGAAAACCTCCGGGACGGGCGGCGCGTTTTGTTTTATGGGCCACAAAAGTCGCACCTGTACAATTCCGCCGCCCCCACTCGCGATTGTCGGTTTTTGCTGTTGTAGTGCTGGGACGAATTGTGTAAACATCTTCGAGGATCATAATTGAATTCCCGATCCCCGGCCGTGAGTTATGTCGGTGAAAGTTCATTAAGTCGGAATGTTAATATAGACATTGGATGCCTCTTTATTATAAAACTATGGTCGGGATAGTGGGCGGGCGTGGTTTATTTATCGATCTCCGAGCCTCCCTCATTGAGAATACGGCCCTGCTGCGTGCCTCGG
Organism: Tenebrio molitor; assembly: GCF_963966145.1. Lineage (NCBI taxonomy): Eukaryota > Metazoa > Arthropoda > Insecta > Coleoptera > Tenebrionidae > Tenebrio > Tenebrio molitor. Next base: position 4,464,058 of record NC_091054.1, on the reverse strand, counting down.
GCCGGCTGGCTGCACGCCCCCCCAAACCTGGAGACGCTCTCCCAACAACAACAATTTTTCCTCGCGTCAACACCTGCAAAAACTCGACGCACTCCCTGAGGGCGGCGAAAATTTCGCCGTCGCTCGGTCAACCCATGCAAAATTTATGTGCACAAGATCGATGCGTCACTGTGTTTACCTTCCATTAAAAACCGCCCCGCACGTGATACCAACACTCGTTGGGCCGTCTTTGCGCATCAACCGAAATAGCGCTTTATCAGATCTTCCAGACTATTTTCGTCGCTGTTGATAACACGTTTCGCGGAAGAATTGCAAAAAATAATCGCTGTGAATCACTCATTGTGATTCATTGTATTAGCGCGCTTCTGCAGCTATCAAACATTACTCGCCTGTTTGCGGAGCAATTTTTCGCGCTACCTGTACAAACACAGTTGAATACTTAACAAAGCAATTTAAACCGCACTAATTCGTTCCGGATTTCGTGATGACTTGGAAATTGTGTTATGAAGGGTTAAATACAAAAACCGACTGGGACCGGTCTCGAAATGGGATTGTAGATTTTCCGGATTTCGGGATTTGTTGGTAGAGACTGAAACTCAGTGATAACGATGTCGAACTCCTCAAACGAAAACTCGAGCTGTTGCTCGGACCCCGAGTTGGGGTGCGACAACCGGGGGCTAATGGCCAACTTCTTGGAAGATTCCCGCAAGAGGGGAGTCTCACCTTACCGTGGAAAGTCAAAGCAAACGAACAAGTGTGCGGCTCGGCTCCCACCCTCCAGAATTACACCCGTTTTGAACCAAGGCGACGTTTTCATTTGCAAAGCTCCCGCTAAAACCTTTGAACTGAAGCGAATCACTTTGATCGTTATGATCCTAATAGCCAGATTACACAATCCCGTGTCGGTGCAGCTCCATCACGTCGTAAATTCCTCCAAAAACACACTAGAAGGTACTTTATTGATTGGAACATGAAATTTCATGTCGACTTGAGATATTCGCGATTGGAACTCGGCCAAAACCACTAGAAATCCTCAATGAAATTTGCGCAGTTTTAGAATGACACGGGGGCTGTTACTGTACAAAATCCGCAACCACTTACGTAAAATGTTTCCGTTCCGGCACACGATCTCTCATCGAAAAACCATCCACGGTGACATTTCTAGCCCAATTCCGGCCAGAACTAATCGCGACCGTGCGAAATTGGGCGTGATTAGGACAATAAATCGACCTAACCTACAAAATCTGAAAAATTGACAGGCGAGCTTGTCATTTTAAATATCGACACGATCGTCGATTGTTTCCAGCCGCCTCGACCAGCTTCGGTTTCCCACCTCCGCGAATTTCGAGTGTTTTTTTCGGAAAAACGGCGGAAATTCGGCAAAGAGAGTCGGTGGTGGTTCGAAGAACACAATCGATTTCGTAGGAACACGGCCGGGAATTGTTTGCATCGAGAAATTCTATGATACGGACACTTACATCTCGTTGGTGGACGTTGCTGTGACGCTGCCTCACTCCAGTCTCGTACAAAACACCGAACTAAAGTTAATTCCAACACAAAACATGAAGTAAACTACAAAATTTACAACACACACCACATATCATTGGGAAAGTCAAGAGACGACTTCAATGGATTCATGCAATTTGCCGAAAAAGCGCACGCGTCGAGTAGTTACGTCGCGCGGCGATAGAGGCGCCACCTCCAAAATGATAGCACAATTTCGAACCAAAAGTGCAAACTCCAGCGGGACAGTTTCCAAAAATGCAACGTTTTTAGCGCTGAAATATGGATTGCCTACGTTAGGAATCAATAACGATAACAAAAAGAAGCTTCCTAATTTGCTTGTAAATGAGCTTCACCAGTCCTGCAATTAGATGACAGATTACATTCCACAAATGATGTAATACATAATGATAATAAGTGTCAAGTACATATTTACAAGCAAGTGACAAAAAATATTGAAATACCTCCAATTCTTTTTATATCAAACCATGAATATGCAATTTGTAAGTAAGTCAGGTTCACAGAAATGTACCGTGCGATCAACAATTATGAACTTAGATAAGGGGCGGCTGTGACTTTGACAGTGTCAGATTTTTGCTAATTTTAGCTAATAAACGTCAAACAACTGTCACCATTAATCAAGAAAATAATAAAACTTTGTTATTTTCCGCTGAGGTCAATAAATGACAATGCTATTTGGTTTGTAACGACGATATCCATGTAACAACAGAAGATTCTGTCCCCCGTTCAAACATTTCAAACTAATGTCCCGTTACGCCATTTTTCCCGAAAAATCAATGAACTTTTAGGAACAGTTTCAAAATAATCTGCGTCTTTTTAGTGACAAACTTCCAAAATTTCAGTTTGTCGGTTTGTAGTTAAGTGTTGAAAATTCATTGCGAACATTTGGCAAATCTTCACGATTTTGTACAAAGTGAGTCAAGTTTTACCGTCCGCACGATAAATCCTATTAAAAAAATTGTAAAAATTACGAAACGTTAGGGCTACATTTCCTTGATATAAGGCTTCAAATATGTGCAATCAATTTTCCCGTATCACTGATTTTGAGCAAAAAAAATGTTTTTTCGTATACGCTCATAATTCACAATTAATTCAAAGAACACAATTATGAAATTCGCATCAAAAGAATATAATAGTTTTTGAATATGTTAGTTGCAGTTGAATATTGATACCGGGCGAACAATGAGAGGGCTTCGTTCGTGCCGCGCTTGGTCCCAACTTTCCGATAAATAGTCGACGCTGACCGAGACTCTTCCACTTTCGTTCACGCTTCAAATGTGTCCGTGTCATTCTCTCCTCTCCGCTCCTTCTACAAAAAACTCTGCGGCTCGGTAAAAACGTGCTGGACAAAAAGACGATGCTCTTCTGCGACTTCTGCGAGACAACGTGCATTTCTTGAGACGGGAACCAACCGGCTCATTCCTGAGTCGCACCGGCGTAGAAACGAGATCGGTCTCGAAGCTGGATTCGACAGTTCGACCGCTCCAGAGGGCCGGTGGTAACAGTAGTCAATCTATTACTATTTTATATCACAATTTCAACAAGACCTCAATTCCGCAAACCACCAGGTTTGCTATTTTAATAAATAATTCAGGTTTTTATAGCACATTAATTCCATCAATTATAGCTCCTACTTGAAAAACCGTGAGAGGCTGTTAGCTTTTAATGACTTCCTTTCAGTATTGTGTACTTATTGCAAAACGTAAACTTCTGGAAAGATCTATAATATTAGATCCCTTCACCTGTTTCTTTTTGCGAACAACACCAAAGACATCATTATGATTTAGTTTTAGAATGTTTATGTTCATACCAATTTTAATACAAAAGTAACAATTAAGAAGAAGATCCAGTGATGACGCTGCTGTTTATTGCATTAGGAAAAATTCACAAAACTAAAATCTAAGTTATTATGTAGAATTAGTCTTCGTGTTTATTTAAAAGTAAAGTGTCTTTTACGTTTTTTAATTACAAAAGTACCGTAATCAGTAATCACTAACAAACGCATAATTGCATACGTGTCTGAATAGATTCTATTGTGGTTTTTAGGGGAAACAAAAATTGAAATGGAAGAGGAAATGTAACGTATTTTTTCTAGTTATTTTGTTTATTAACGCATCGTGTAAACGTTTTACGTGTCAAGGAAAGGCAGTAACAATTTCAACGATGATAAGAAATTATTTCATGAAGAATTAATTTATTTATCAGTACGACATTGATGGTTGGCGTGTATATCTGGTTGCCTATGCAAAATTGTGCGTGTTGTCAATTGTGACCATTTTATTCGTAAAGTTTGAAGAAAATAAACCGATAGAAATAGCATCTCCCCCACATAGGCGTCGATGACAATCAGATTTTCAGCGTGCGGTTCCGAGGCGTGAAAATTTAGGAAGCGCGGTAAATTTTGAAAAGCGGGCCCCCGATTGCGTGCGCCTTGGCCCGCTACGCATCCGGCGCAATCGAATGCTGGGACCGGTATCCGAGCCGAGTGTTTGTGCCCACCATCACGACTCGAGAGTAAAGAAAATGCCTCCATTTTGTTTATTTTCCTCAATGAAAAGTGAGTTGTCGTGCGAAAAATAAAATCCAGTGAGTGTCAGAACGCTATAAAAATCCGTCACGTGTCATAAATCATACTCTATATATATGTGTCTTGTGTGCAGCCCTCGCTCAGAGGGTATAAAAAACAGCAAGAATTGGTCGCGTCACGAGTAAGCACTTCGTCAAATTGACTACCGTCTCCGGCACTAAAAATAATACCCACAATAATCACGGTGGTAATTGTTGCGTCGCGGCGGACAAAGACCTTTTGGTGAATACCAGAAAGAACAAAGGTGTGTTCGGGTTTGCGACAAAAGACAGGACGGGGGCAACTAAAACGCCATCCCTCAATATGAACCACGTCACGGGGCAGTACAGGAGGAACGACGACAACCCCCAGAACCAAGTGAACGAGGTCGAAGAAATGGAGACCCAGGAAGGTGAGTGCCAACTTGAAAAAAATAAAAAAACCGTACACCGACGTCGTATGCAGTCACCACCACCGAGTCCATCACGGACACCGGCGGGGGCGAGATGGACCAAACCCAGAACGGGGAGGTGATCATCGGCCCGCAGCCCGACCCCAACGTGTCCGTCCAGGACGCAGACATGGAGGAGGATGAAGCCAGGTCTGAAGCGACCTTCAGGTACACGGTGCAGCAGTTCAGCAAGCTCAAGGTGAGTGCCCTCGACGCTGGTGCCAGGGGCTTACGTGTCCCTCCTGCAGGACTCCGCCCTGTCGCCGCCTTGCTACGTCAGAAACCTACCTTGGAAGATAATGGTGATGCCCCGCAACAGCCATGGACAAGACAGGACGGCACAGCGCTCGCTCGGCTTCTTCCTCCAGTGCAACGGCGAGAGCGAGTCCAGTTCGTGGTCTTGCTACGCCGTGGCCGAGCTGCGAATGTTGTCGGTCAGGCCTGATGTCGAGCCATTCTCCAGGAAGATCCAGCACTTGTTCTACTCAAAGGTAAGGTGGTTGGCTGCGTTGCGGACCTTGGATCACGGTTGCGTCTTTAGGAGAACGATTGGGGGTTCTCGCACTTCATGGGATGGAACGACGTGTTGGACCCCGAAAAAGGTTACATTAAGGATGACTCAATCACGTTAGAAGTGCACGTCGTGGCAGACGCCCCCCACGGGGTTTCGTGGGACAGCAAGAAGCATACAGGTAAGTTTCGTTCGTTTACGCTTATTAATATTATTTACAGGTTAACCAACCCAAATTTTTTATTGTTCCAAATTAAAACGTGTGACCTTGACATATGTAATTCTATAGTCCGTCCCACGTTTTCAGCTCATGCATCATCGCTCTTCGGGAGTGGAAGTCATTCTTTTCTCCTCTTATCACCCAACTAAATTGACAATTTTTGTTGATTGTTGTTTTGCCGTCCGTCTGTTATGCAAGATGACATTTCAATTTAACGTTTTGCGCTCGGCTCGCGAAAATTAGAACGTTGCAACAGTGAAAAGAAATTGAAAACTTTCTAAAAGTTGTGTTGCGTTAAAAATAACTAAACACATTAACATAACTCGCTAAATGCATCGTGTTATTTTCAGGTTAAAAAACATTTTATGTGCAATTTTCTACGAAATTATTTGCCAAAATTTAAACCGACTGTGCAACTTCAACGAATCATGAATAGTATTTCGTAATATAAAATGAAACTGTATTGTGTAGGTTTTTTGTACTATTTTTTAATAAGCAGCCGACATTACAATATGGCGGTAATTACCACGCAACTTGCAACGGAAGGACGACGTACTTTGAGCAAAAATAATTGAAGGGTACAGTGCATTTCAGAATCATTTATTTTTGAAAACAAAATGGACGGTCAAAAGCGTGAATACTTTTTAGGTGTTAGTTATTCGTTCAACATGGAAAGATAGGTTATTTCTCGAATTATTTTGATACTTTTTTTTACAAGTTGTGTAATGAAGACAGGGTTATGGTTAAATAGACTTTTTTAACCAAATAAATTCGACATAAAATAAGCAAGTTTTTACCATTCAGTGATAAGTTCAAAGGGGGAAAAAAAAATTAAAATCTTATTTATGTAATGTGAAATATTTGTATTGTCTGGAGACTTCCCACATCTTGAAGGCATCAACTCAAATAAGTTTCTTATTTGTTTCTTGACTAGTATTTTCTCGATTAAATCGAATCTTTTCGTAGGAAAACTTATGTTCTGTTTGCCTTTTAGGCCCATCCCACGTCCTCAATTGTATTCAAATCTGGTTATGGAACTGTTCGCTTATTTACCTTGAAACCATCTTTCCACAGTTTGTTATACATTTTGGATCTGTTTTATTTAATAAATTTTCTTCATTGAAAAACATCACCAAATCGTGGTCCTTTATGCTCCATTTTTTTGTGATAATTGGTCGCAGTCCTACAGAGTTATCCGAATATCGCAAAATAAATACAGGGTCATTATAAATGATTGTCCCATCGCAGTTGGCGTTAAAAACCCACACAAATTTGGGATGTGCCGCTAGCTTCGCAACGTTGGACAAACTAGTAGACAAATTTACACTACCGCCAGCAGCGCTACCTATCGGCGATGTGAGCCTCACTCATGTTATAAAGCTTGCCGCACAACTACGTCACCAACGCCTACTGCGATGAGACAGTCATTTATAATGACCCCGTAGTTTTCTGGCGACCGATGAAAATCCCTGGTACGTCCTTGTTCAAAATGGAAAAAGTTCAATTTGTAATTAGATCTTGAAACCTTTTCAAAAATAAATGCAGAAGATCGATCATCGGTTGAATTTAGTGACTTATCCTTTGAAGAAAATAGTCGGAAAAAAAATCCACATTATCCTCAAGACATGATTTAAAATTCAACCGAGAAAAAAGTAATGCCTCGGATTTGCCTTTGTACCTGGCCCCATATGTGTTCAATAGGATTTAGGCCCGGTCATTGTGCTGGTTACCTTTTTACCTTGAAACCATTTTACATACTTCGCTGCATGCTGTAAGTCTTTGTTTTGTTATTGAAACACGAAGTGCAGTGACATACTCCACTTCGTACGGAAGCTTTTCAAATAGATTTATTGGTTGACCCTTGACACATTGATTTTCAACTGGTTTTTATATGAGGCGCTATCGCCATTGCTGGTTTCGCTGATCCTTGCGATACAATAACTTTTTTGTTTCAAATTTTTTTTCAATAGGTGCTTGAGAATCCAAATTTTTACATAAATAAAGCAGTCCCTTATTTTATGTCGTTTTAATTATATCCGAATTTTGTTTGTTGTCATGTAATGATAATAAGTTAGATATCAAATTGCCACTTAATTTTTGTCTGGTGCAGTACATCAAAGATCCGTTTAATTACAGATGCAAATTAAAAAAAAAAATTTAGATTAAATTACGGAACGAAAAGTTGTCACAAACAACGTACAAATTCGCTAATTAACTGAATCCGAATTAAAAAGTATCAGTTTTAAAAATGTAATAAGATGAGACGTAAGTTTTATGAAACAAGTTTTATTGGCCAAAAAATATTTGTCTTAATTTCGATGGGTTACCGTAAAGAGCGTCGTTTTGTGTGATAAGGGGAGAATTTTGAGACTTTGGTTTTTCCATAAACACGTAGTTAAAATATACAGTGTGGAATAAAATGATTTACATACATCTAGTTACCTTTGCATTACTCTTGTAAAAATACGAAATGCCGCTCTACAAAAAAGAAAGCCTAACCTCAAAATATATATCCAAATTCCAAATGTGATTTATTGCGAAGATATGAACGCAAAGTTGAGATTGAAATTAAAAAGGAGCTAACAAAAGCAAGTCACAGCTAGTGTTGAAAGTGGCCACCAACGTTTGTTAATTCAATTTAGTAAATTGTAACAATTGTCAATTCGATTGATGACATTTATTGACAGAACTAATAGTTCGGCACTTCGGAAAAAAAAAGTAGAGCGGTACAGGAAAATTTACATGTGCAAAAATTCCAAAGGTAACTAGATGTAAATCATTTTATTCCACACTGTATTATGAAATCGAAAAATAAATAACTGATAATTACTTTTTTATTTTGCTATCGAAGACCCTTTTCGTTACGAAATTCTCCAATTCCCATTGAAACAAAGATTATTAAGCTTATTCAACATTTACAGCCTGAAATATACCCACATCTAATAATTTCTAAAATTAGAAAAACTGTTAATTGATTTTTTCGTTGTTAACAATACGCTATTGTTTTTATATAAAGTTTTTCAATGAACCGTATAAAAGATGTAGAAATTTTAAACCGTAATTACGTAATGTTAAATGCTAACACCATTCCCAAAATAATTTTTAATTGCGAAAATAATATTCTGATTTAACGATTTTCGTTTTATAAAAAGTTCTCGAGATTTAATATGTCATTAAATATGGATTGAATGCGATTAAATAATTCTGTAATAGGTTTTTGATTTTGAATCGTGTTTATTTGAAATCGACTGCAACAACAAGCAGGGTAGAAACCTGTTTTATCTCGCCCACCGTAATATATTTTAAAAGGTTTACAAAACCGATCCTTCTTTAATGATAAAGTAAACTCCAGGATCGGGCGGTGAACTTTCTTTTGACAGCATTTTATTTATTCCACTGGACTGTGGTGGTGTCGGTGGCTTCGTGGTTGAACCGTTGTTTTGGACATGTCAGATTATTTTCAAAAAATCAATAATGTCCAGTATTCGTATCTTGTTACAATCCGTGTCAAAGGAGTCTCACTTTCCAAGCACACGAGAGAAACTCTCTGTTGAAAATTTATTTATATCAGTTCCTGACGCACTGTTAAATGACTAGAACAAAGTTTATTATTGTCACTTTGGATTTGGGAATGGTGTTAAAACTTAAATGCAACTTTCAGTTGAAACTAAGTAATCTTAAGTTTTTAAAACATTCAGAAACACACATCTAACACAGTTATTGTATTTTTTTTTAACAACAGGTTATGTGGGCTTGAAAAACCAAGGGGCCACGTGCTACATGAATTCTTTACTTCAAACTTTATATTTTACAAATCAATTACGGCGAGCCGTTTACAAAATGCCGACCGAATCGGACGACTCCACTAAATCCGTAGCTCTGGCCCTGCAGAGGGTATTCCATGAGTTGCAATTCTGTGACAAACCGGTCGGTACAAAGAAATTGACGAAAAGTTTCGGCTGGGAGACTTTGGATTCATTTATGCAACATGATGTGCAAGAATTTCTCAGGGTAATGACTAACGTTCGTGTAAAGAAAATATGAAATTTATAAATCGTCGGATGTTCAGGTACTTTTAGATAAGTTGGAAAGTAAAATGAAGGGCACTTGCGTCGAGGGCACAGTGCCGAAACTCTTCGAGGGCAAAATGATTTCCTACATTAGATGTAAAAACGTCGACTACTCGAGCACACGTTCAGAAACGTTCTACGACATACAGTTGAACATCAAAGGAAAGAAAAACAGTGAGTTGAAAAGAAATAATAAATAAATGTGCAGGCTGTGAAAAGTTAAAGCGCTGTCGTAACTTGATTCGTACGTGATCGTCGATGATCACGTCGAGTAGCGAGTTTTTTTAGTCGGCACGAACGAAGAAACTTGAGAAAAATTAAGACGGCAACTTTCGTTTTTCACAGATGTCGTTAGCGGGTTTTGTCGGTGGTTAGCGGATTAGAAAGAGGTTGAGGTGATCGCTCTTTTGCAGTTGACGAGTCCTTCAAAGATTACATCGCGAAAGAGACTCTAGACGGCGACAATAAGTACGACGCGGGCGAGCACGGACTGCAAGATGCCGAGAAGGGCGTCATCTTTTCCGCCTTCCCTCCCGTACTGCACCTGCACCTGATGAGGTTCCAGTACGATCCCATCACCGACTGTTCGGTCAAGTTCAATGACAGGTTCGAGTTCTACGAGAAGATCTCTCTGGATTCGTACTTGCAAGAGCAAGACCCCAACAACCCGGCCAACTACACGTTGCACGCCGTTCTGGTCCATTCCGGTGACAATCACGGGGGCCACTACGTGGTCTTCATCAATCCGAGGGGTGACGGGAAATGGTGTAAGTTCGATGACGACGTCGTATCTAGGTGTACGAAACAAGAGGCGATAGAGCACAATTACGGAGGTCACGACGAGGACATGAACATGACAGTCAAACATTGCACCAACGCTTACATGTTGGTCTACATCAGGGATTCGGAACTGCACAACGTTTTGCAAGAGGTAGGTTGCATGGGTGTTGTGTGATTGGCAGCGCGAGTGATTTTCAACAGGCGAGAGTTGTTGGAAATGTTGTTTTGTGGTGTACGTGCGCCACTATCAAATTAATCGTCAGAGTAATGCAATTTGCAGTTGGAAATTGTATGTTGGCAACAAGAAGTTGTTGAATTATGAAATTTTAGTGGGACGGTGCGCTATGAAAATAGACAGGAAGTGAGATTAATGATAAATAAGTCATATACATACTTACATAATTTGATAATTAACAAAAAAAGTAATGAGACGGACGAGAATATGTAATAGCAAATTAAAAGGTTTTTTTTTTACTAAAAACCATGAACTTACCTGTTTTACAGTATGAAACAAATACAGTAGGATTTAACCGGTTGTTCTGATTTAGCGTTTGAATTTAAAGTTAAATTATCAAAAACGGTAATTGATCAAGAATTGAAGCGAAATATTACTCGTTTTCTCAAATTTGAAATTTGTTGTAACCAATAATTTTGCAAAACCTGTCAAAGACTGACATTTGATTAATGAAATGGCAGAAAGTTATCTATTATACCGATAACTGACACGCTTGCGATTTACCCACAAGATGGCGTCGTCAGACTTTAGACCCATAGAAATATTTTAGACCAAAACTATTAAATTATGTTCATGTTTGAAAACTGAACGGATCAATGGTAGCGGTAGCTAACATTTTTTTTTTGAGGTTCCTGAAAGCTTAAAATTTTTGTGTTATTTTACACACTCCGTGCGGTGAAATGACAGATAGTTTGGTTAGTGTGTAAAAATCGAGATACCGTAGTTGTCATTTAGAGTTGAGATCAAAAATAATTTAATCGAAAACAAAATGTTTTATGTAATTTAGAATACAAAACGTTATTATTTATTCGAGTATACATCAAAATATAGTTACAAAACAGGTTTTTGTATTTTTGATGATGTAAACCTTTAAAAAATTAACCAACAGAAACGAATTTTTGAAATGTCAGACACGAAAAAAAAAAACTGGCAGGGCTACCAACTATAAAAGGAGATGCGAGCTTTCTTACCATTTCCATTGAAGTAAATTATCGAAGAATTCATTCCCACAAAGCTATTACCTTCAGGAAATTTAAAAAAATCTCTGTTGAAGTGAATTTCAAGTTATTTATTTTAAGGGAAGCCGTAGACAATGTAATACCTAGAATGATATTTTTTTAAACCATTGACAGTATCGATTGATATTTTGAATTTTTTGACTTCCCAATAAATTAAAACTGCTAATTTTGTTGTCTAGCACCAAATGTGAGAAGTTCACAATTTAAAAACCTATTTTAAAGATTACATTATTAATTAGAAATTTAGTAGTTGGGTAAGTAAGGTTATGTTCACTAGAAAATTATTTTCTGAGCTTCACTTCGTTACTTATCCGTCCACTACATAAGCAGTAAGGTTCGCAGAATTACTTTCAACTAGTTTTTGCATGTTTTAAGAGTTACTGCAATTTTACATACAATATTTATATAAAAAGCCGAAATCATTATTATTCGTCTACGATATAAAAAGTAAGATTGGCAAAGTTTTTGCTTTAAATGGTTGGGAGCATGCAGTTTTGACATTTGTCCCCAGCAATTACGCAATTTTTAATTTTTTATGTTTGAGAGTTACTGCAATCACATTTAGTTGCTTTAATTGATTAGGTATTGTTGCGTTTTGTATACAAATTGAATGGCTTTTTTACCAGAATTCAAAATTCTTTGGCCAAAATGCACAATAGTTTTGGATTTATTCCATTGGTCTAAAAATGTAAAGAGTGATTGACAGGTTTATTTACTGAACCGAGTTGGGTTCCAAAAAAGAAACTGCTACGAAGTATGAAAAACAACCCTTTATTAGTTAACCTCGACGAAGAAAAACTGTCAAAATGTCATCGATTGTTTCTTTCTTATTGCATCGAATTCTTTTAGTCAAACAGCGTCGTAATCGTTCGCACATATTGGAACACTTTTTTTGTTCGAAATGTGTTCGTTAATCGTGAAACAAATTGTGCGCTTGATTTTTTCAAGAAAAATTAATGAAACGCGAAAAATGTGCTTGTTGTGCGTGGGGTCATAAAAAGAGCAGTTGTCGGTCAGCGCAGTTTCGTGAATGCGAAGGGTAATGAGAAGACGTCCCACAAGCCTTAGCTGAGGCATTAATCTCTGTTATCTTTGGAATGTGACCCATTTCGTTCGCTCTCTTTTGTTTTTGTTAAGGTGGCCTCGCGCGGGTTTCGTTCCGTCGATTCGATTGTTAATGACGACTTCACACAGAGACGAGCTAATTTGACGTCGCATTCTCTTCAGGTTACCGATGCGGACATACCCAGCGAGCTCGCCGACCGTCTGGCCGAAGAGAAACGCATGGAACAGGTGAGGCGGAAGGAGCGCAACGAGGCCCACCTCTACATGACCATCAACGTCCTCCTCGAAGACAGTTTCGACGGCCACCAAGGTAACGACCTGTACGATCCCGAACGGCCCCTCTTCCGCGTCTTCAAGATCAAAAAGATGGCGCTGGTCAGCGAGATGATGGACATGTTCGCCGACGCTTTCAAGTATCCGACCGAACAGATAAGGCCGTGGCCGTTCAGCCAACGATCCAATCAAACGATGAGGCCCAGCATGCTGGATCTGGAAGCGGAATCGCACAAGGCCGTCATAGATTCGGCGGAGAACCAGAACCCCTGGACCATATTCTTGGAACTGTTGCCGCCCGATTCGGGTCAAACGGTGCTGCCGAATTTCGACAAGGAGACGGATGTTTTGTTGTTTTTCAAAATGTACGATCCCAAACAGAAGAAGATACACTACTGCGGACACAGTTATCTGCCGGTCACGAGTAAATTGAGCGAACTGGTGCCCTTGTTGAACGAGAGGGCAGGCTTTCCGCCCGACACCGAACTGGTGCTGTACGAAGAGATCCGGCCTAACATGATCGAAAAAATTACGAACTTCAACGAGCCCTTGGAGAAGGTAAGTGGCAAAATAGAGAGAGTAGGTATAGTAGAGTAGGTATCGATCGCAGGTCAGATGTGTTGAAGAGTTCCTACGATTTTACTCTACCGTTAGATGGTCTTTTCACTAACAAAAAGCAACAATCATTTTTAGAAAGTGGTTTGAAAGTAAACAAAAAATTGTCAAATTGATTCAGTCTTTCAATTTGAAAGTTAAAAGTATCCGTTACTGAAGAAAAATACACTTTTATCTCCTTTTTTTGTTGAATTAGTGGCATGTAAGAACCAAACAAGATGCCAAACAGATTATTTGTTTTCTTCTCACTAGACGTAGCCTTTATGTCAATATTGTCTGTTGGAAGTAATACGCAATGCGGTGTTCGGCAGAGACGGATATTTGGTTCTGTGGTATTTTTACTTTTACTACTACTTTATTTTTTGTGAGCACACTATGCGATGATGCCATGGATATGTACCTACGCGAGCGTACAACAAGATTTGTTAAATAAAAATTCCAGATTGGTGCACTGAATGGTTTATGTTTCGAAACTGCGAGAGCTGTCCGGCGGAAAGTAAAGCTCGCACATGAAGAGGCATTTGAGGGGCAACGCCAATAGCGGAATTAACTGGTACACAATGTGAGAGCTGTTAAGAAATTTTATTTCAGTCGCTTTGATAGTTAATCATCCAGCATGACAACTTGACGTGCACTCGAAATTTTACTGCTGAATATTGCACTTGGGTGCATTAATATTCGCTGTCAAGTGTTCGTCGTTGGTTGAAATTCAAATTTGTTAACATTCTGATCGAAGAAAAAATTTTGAAAGAAAAATATGAAAAGTTTCATAATTGATGTATTTTTACATTCGTGCATTTATTTTTCTGTCTTTTTTCGGTCTGCCAAAACACCCGCGCGCTCGAGAACATTATTTACAAGTTGACATGCCCTCGGTGTGATTATTTTTGCAGCAGATCATATTAAAAAAATTAAATGAAAATAAAAAAAAAATGTCACTCCGCCGGACAGCCCTTTGAGAAGCTTTAAATGTCGCTACCAGAAATTATTTAGATTTGATTCTTCATTATGTTGATTTGTATTCTTTGTTAAATTTCTTTTCGTGCCTCCGGCCTTAATTTGGTAGTTTGTAGATTTCGAAATCGTCCAGAAACCGGCCTAGTCCGGCAAAAAGTAGGGATTTTGAGTTGTCATCGGTTTCGGTTGGCATGTGTAGTCACTAGAATTCTGTCAAGCGTCAAATGTCAATTCTGTGCATCGCTCGTTAAAAATGATTTTCTACTTACAATTAATAACATCCAGACCACAAAGGAGCAATATTTAACTAAAATTAATTAATGAAAAATTACGTTTTGAGCGACTTATGGAATATGGGCTGGTGTATCCGTTATAGGTACAGTGTGGTGATAAAGTAAGGAACAAAATTAATTTTTTTTTTTTAAGTAAAATTTGTCATTTTCTCAAAAAAAATTGTTATGTAATGTAACAATTTTTTTAACTCAACGTTTTGGCAGTAGAAAGGTCTATCATAAGGAGAAGAAAAAAGTGGGGGTTGTCATTTAAAAAACCAATGATGACGTCATTGTGCAAAACTACATGACGTCATAAGTAAAATTTTTATGTTATAAGGTGGATAATTAAAAAATAAATTTGACCTGTCAGAGCGTTTTGTTTGAAAACATTAAATGACGCAATTATAAATTTTGTTCCTCACTTTATCACAATACCAAATATTTCAGCAAAATGTCAAAAAAAAAAATTAATTTAATAAACGTCAGGAAACAAGAGCGATGTTGATTTTCTAACGTGGATCAAAATTGCTTCCAATTTATCGTTATCACGAATTTATAAATAAATTTTGTACTTTCCAACCACTTTTTTTGAAATTTATTTGCTTCAAATTCGTGACTTATAACAAAAAAAAAAAGAAATTATAAACTCTTGCGCCGAATTTCAATAACTGTTCTTGTTTTGTTTTTGGTTTTACAAAAAGTTTTAGTTCAGCAAAAAGTATCCAGTGTTACTTTCCAGAACTGCATGTATTTATAATAAGATATATTTATTACAAGAGATTTTTTTCGAATTGTAAATCGATATCGAAATCTGCAATGCCAAAAGTATGTGCGCTGCCAAGTCAAGGTAGCACCCTGGAGGCTTTTAAATCGTACTCAGAAGGAGGGTTTTCGCTAGGTGTTGGACGAGCTGATGGACGGCGACATAATCCTCTTCGAAAAGGAAGAACGAGAAGAATTCTCAGACCTGCCGACCTGCATCGACTACTTCAAGGATTTGTACTACCGAGTCGAGGTGACATTCGTGGACAAGTGCACACCGAACGATCCAGGCTTCACCATGGAACTGTCGCAGAGGATGACGTACGATCAATTGGCGAGGGCCGTGGCCCAGAGGGTGGGCACCGACCCTTACCTCTTGCAGTTTTTCAAATGTCAAAAGTACGAGTGTCGCTAACGCATCACACAAACTAATCGAATTAATTAAAGTTCCGTATCTTCCAGTTACAAAGACAGCCCTGGACATCCTTTGAGGTGCACCTTTGAGGGCACCTTGAAAGATCTCTTAGTCTTTTCCAAACCTAAGGCGCCTAAAAAAATATTTTACCAACAGCTCAGCATTCGCGTTAATGAATTAGAAAATAAGAAACAGTTTAAATGTATTTATGTCGGTCCCAGTGTTTTAGAAGAAAAAGAAATTATATTGTATCCAAACAAGAGAGGTACGGTAAGTGATCTGTTGGAGGAGGCCAAGAAACAAATCGAGTTCGGTGAGGGAAGCACCGGAAAATTGAGGTAAGAGTCCCGGGGAGGGGAGCGTTGCGGAGGGACGGTCTCGATGAGTGCGACGTTGCAGGTTTACCGAAGTTAGTTGTAATAAAGTAGCGATGGGTCCCAAAGAAGACACGCCTTTAGATCATTTGGTAATCAATGCCGCCAAAATTTATAGGATCGAAGAAGTGCCAAGAGACGAGTTGCACATACAAGAAGATGAGATGCTCATATCGTGCGCGCATTTTCAGAAAGAAGTTTTCTCGACGTTCGGCTTGCCTTTCTTGCTGAAAATCAAGCAAGGAGAGCCGTTTAGTAAAGTCAAAGGTACTGATAACACGCAGCGGTCGAGTCGAGCGACGAATTGACCGACAATTTGTTTCGCAGAACGTATCCAGAAGAGATTAGGAGTTCCCGAGAAGGAATTTGAAAAGTACAAGTTTTCCATCGTCGCCATGGGCAGGCAGCAGGTTTTGCAGGATGACGAGTACATAGTGAATTTAGCCGATTTTAGACCACTACCCAACCAAGGTGAGTAACGAACGCGGTCAAAGGGTGGGGTGACGACGCTCGGTGTTTGTTTCAGCGGGAAGCCCGAAGCCCTGGTTGGGTCTCGACCACGTGAACAAGGCCCCGAAGCGATCCCGTTTCAATTATTTGGAGAAAGCCATCAAAATTTACAATTAAGAGACTGAGGAAGCTTATTTCACAACCTTGCACTTTTCGGCTCTGCAGTATTGCCAATTAATGATCGTGAAATTCCCTAACAATGGTGGAATCGATAAATGTAAGGTGCGGCTGCTTTGTCATTTGGTGCTTTGTGTGAGCACAAGTCTTCTGCTGTGTGACACCATTTTGTATATAAAATATATATTTGTTCATGTCTGTCTATTTAGAATATATTCGCGCTAAAGCTGTTTGCTAGTTGTTTCTTTTTTTTTTAATTTAATTAATTTTTCGAGTCGAACAGTGGACACGTACTTGGTTTCTTTGTATTAACATTGGTAGAATATTCTTTTTCCATAATCACGAGCGCGTCGAGCGCCCCGAGTCGGGGCTCGACGTGCCGATTGCTTCATTGTGAGAATTTCTGTTTGATATTATTTATAACGAAATTGGAGAATCAGGAGGGTGGCGATTTTTTAAAATATATTTTGTGATGTTGGTTGTGTAACAATTGTTTTTAAATACCGCATGAACTTTTATGCAACTGATATTTTCCAGAACGTTTTAGTATGTTTTCTCAAACCTGTAAAAATTATATTCTCTATTGTTATTGAAACTTTATGTAAACACATTTTATAATAGAATAAAGATTAAAGTATTAAACTACTCGATCGCTGCTGATTCTTTGCAACACCAACGCGCAGTTCGCAACTCGAGCGAAGAATCGAAGGACTTTCAAAAGAAGGGAGACTGTGATGCCTACAGTAACAGTGTCACGACTCTCAACTACCCGCTTTATCGCGTCATAAATTCGATCTGTTGCCTTGCTCTTTACACCTAGAAAAACGCCGCGACAACCTTGTCTACAAGAAAATCAAGAAAAATCACACTACTCTCACGGAGTCGTTAATATCTAGCCCGCGAGGTCGCGGTGGCATCTTCCATAGCACCCCTCGCCAAAATGCAGTGTTTTGTTTGTTTTGCAACAAGTGTGCTCATTTCAAATTGGCAGATTTCGTTGTCGTTATGGTCAAAATCGGAGTAAACGGTTTCGGGAGGATCGGGCGCTTGGTCGTGCGTCGCTGTTTCCAAAAGCTCAAAGAAGTAAGTTAATGTTGCGCATTTTCGCTCTGTAAGACTGCGCCAACAGGCAAAATGCTCGTCGAACGAAGACGTCCCCCACGTCGTGGCCATCAACGATCCCTACTTGAGCGCGGAGCACATGGCCAACCTCTTCAAGTACGACTCCACCCACGGGATCTACCAGGGCGACATAACCGTGATAGGGAGTTGTCTGAAAGTTGACGGTAAGTTGCGAAATGTTTTGACAAGTTGAAAAACGGAGTTGCAGGGCAAATCATCGACGTCACTAATGAGAAGGCGCCGGAGAAGATCCCGTGGGGCAAGAGCTGCCCCAAGTACGTCGTGGACGCGACCGGACTCTACAAGAGCTACGACAAAGCTTCGGTAGTGCAGGTTCCGTGAGGGTCAGGACTCTAAGTGCTAGGTTTCAGGCGTTGATTCATGACACGGCGGAGCGCGTGTTGCTCACCTACCCCTCGAAGGACGACGTGCCCATGTTCGTGTTCGGGGTGAACCAGGACGACTACTGCAACGAGCTCAAAGTGGTGTCCAACGCGTCGTGCACCACCAACTGTCTGGCCCCTCTGGTCAAGGTGATCCACGAGAACTTCAAAATCGAGTGCGGCTTGATGACCACGATCCATGCCGTCACTCCCTCGCAGAACACGCTCGACGGCCCGGCCAAGAAGAACTACAGGATCGGGCGCGGCGCCTTCCAGAACATCATCCCGTCGAGCACCGGAGCCGCCAAGGCCATCGGCAAGATCATGCCGGACTTGGCCGGGAAGCTGACCGGAATCGCGGCCAGAGTCCCGGTCCCGGACGGCTCGATGGTGGACCTGACCGTCGTGTAAGTATTACCGAGACGAGTGATTGTCAAAGTTGATTAGTCTTGACACCCCGGCGGATTACGACCTGATCAAGTGCAAGGTGAAGGAGGCCGCCGACGGACCCATGAACGGGATCCTGGCATACACGGACGAGGAGATCGTCTCCTCGGACATCATAGGGGATTCAAGGTCGTCGATTTTTGACGCCGGAGCTGGGGTCGCGCTCACCAGGAATTTTGTCAAGCTGATCGCGTGGTACGACAACGAATGGGGCTACGCATGTCGAGTGGTGGATTTGTTGAAATATATGGCGTCGAGAGAGTGTTGACTTGTCTAAATTTAGTCAAATAAATGTCAATCAATCAGGACTTCACCTCTCTAGTCTAGCACCTTGCGGATTTGTGTGTCAACGGAGTCGAGGTTAACGGATCGGAAAGCACATGCATAAGTGGAATGCCGTCGGTGAAGGTCGCCACTTGTCTGGTGAACGAAATGAGTTTTTATAAATGCATAATTTATCACAACTTAATTGCGGCTCGGGTGGACCAACCTTTCCAAAAATTCTCTTGGGACGTTTCGAATCGGTAGTTCTGTACAGATGGCGTCGTTGTAGTGACAGTTGTTGATCGGTCAAGTCTACTAATGGATTTGTACGTGTTTATTACGCACAAAAACAAAGCTCAGACGTTGCGAAGTGTGCGATAAGAGTTTTTGTACAAAGTAGTGCCTCGCAGAATAATAAGAGAGAAAGGTAAGTGGGAATAATTTGTTGAAGCCATGGCACCTGTGCCGACTCTGATTGGTCACAACTACTTCTACGTAATTTCAAACGACGAATCGGAAAAGACCTGTCATTTCAAACACGTCAAAAGACAAAAGCTCAACCTGAGTGACTCACAAGTTTTGTGACGTCATCAAATCGATAACGAGTAACTTATTATCTGACTTGAGTTCCTGCGATGTTTTTTAGACTTTGTGTATAATAGTCGAGATAAAATTGTTTATCCAGTGGCCTTGATCATTTGTCAAAACAAATTTAAACCAAACAAAGCGACGAGTTTTGTTTTTAAATTTTTATTAGGAACACCGTGTAAAATAATACAAAAAAAAAAATACAATAAATTCGTGAAGTCGATAAGTTCCCATCGTTGTAATTTACGGCAGTCTCATCATTCGGTAGATTGATTTATCAAGGTGTACTTTCTACGTTTAATAACTTTGCAACAATAAAACAATGTGCGAATTATATTCTAAATTGATAATATCGTAGCGTGAATCGTTTAATAACGTCACACACCATTGCGACTGATCGAGAATTCTTTCACGATGCTTGACAAACACACTAAAAGTAACGAGTCTAAGAACTAAATGTCGATTTGGAACTGGTGTTCCTCATGGTCCTCGATCTTGGTCGGGGCGCGATTCTTGGCGGGTGGACTTCTCTTGGGGAGGTTGTTACAATGGTTCTGCTTCCCCTTGACTAGAAAGTCCGGGATGCCGTAACTGGGGGGCGTCTTCGAGATGGGCGAGTTACGCAAGTTCATCAGGAAAGCCTTCTCGTAGACTATTTTCGTACCTGCAACCCGAATCAGGTGTAAAAATAAAAGTCTCCCGCACGGTCTCGCGAAGCGGTCACTTTTTAGACAATGAAGTCTGCCGATAAGATCTTATCAGAGGAGGAGTGGAGAGCGCGTCACACGGCTCATCAACGCCCAAGGATGTTTGGGTTCTTTCGATCGCAAATATGCAAGATTGTGTAACTCGAATGTCTTTCGGCGCCCCATTATCAGCTTGTTTTGCATAACACAAGCAAAAACGCGATTTGTTGTGTTCGCGTGGAAAATCTCGCCTTCTGTCGACCGGTCTAGGAGGCATCGCCGCAAACCCACACGGTCCTCGTTATTTATTGCTGGACGTTAAATCATCTGACTTTTATATTGATAAGTTATCGCACCAGCTACAATAAACAGCGCGAGCAAAAACACCAGGGGACGGTGTCTAATTACAAAACGCAGCTGTGGGCAGATGACACACAAAGAAACAAAGAACGGGAAGATAAGAAACGTCTCGTCACAAATAGAACAAGTCGCTTTTCACAAAAATACAAAGCCTTGGCACTAATCAGCGGTGTGGGGTTAATCAGAATGAGATAAAAATGAGTACGTGCGTCTGGTCAAGACTGGATGAAGCGTTTTGGGTCAGCGGTGTCGAAAACTGGTCCGACGTGGTGCAACGGATATATACACGGTGGGCGAGCAAAGCGGGTTCTTCGCGTCAATCGGAATGGTTCGAGCTGGCGCCAAATTGAATTTTCGAAACTGCGTATTAAACAGCTCTTGCCAGAACTGCCTCGTGTTTACTATTATCACAAGTATTTACTCAAGGTCGTATTATAAATTCGCCACGTGTAGTCCGTCGCAGTGTTGTTTTGTTTTCGCGTAATTACATAAGCCGAACGCGATGAACTCTTGTCGCGGCGATAAGGCCCGTCGGTGTTTACTGTTTGAAATAGTAAAATTAGACGAACCTCCTGGAGTGGTGGAATAGAGAGTGCCTCCAGGGGTGGACGAGTAGTGCGAGGGCAGCTCGGAGGGGTCGTTGAAGTAGACTTTTTTCGTCGGAATGGTTTTGCTTTCGGTGACTTGGCGGGCCATCGGTGAAGCTGACATGGTCACGCACTTGTGGAAATTTAACAGCGTGCTCTGAACGACGGAAACGCAACGATTGTTCGTCGACGACTCGAGTTATATAAGCAGGAGAGAATCCCCTCTTCAATTGTGCATTGCTCCCACTTTCCTGCTGAAAAGTAAACAAAACACCAGCTTTGCTGCGGAGGGGGCCGCGCTGTTTGGGGAGCTTTCGCACCTTATCGCCGCCACCACTTGTCGTCGGTCAATTGCGTAGCAAGTGGTGCGAGTTTTTTCTCGACAATTTCTCCGATCGATGAATAATGCATGGATTGTTTAGATTTTTCTGCGTTGTTTGGTGTTGTCTTGATTTATGCTAGAGGTGGTTCACCGCGTGGGTACATTGCAGGAATTGCGTTGACATTTCGAAATGCGGATGACGAAGTCGCGATCGTGTGTTTATCTTCGTAAAAGAACGTGGAGTGAGTCACCAGTTTTCATTATTTTTAACTAGCAGGACTGCATTGTGTTTTCTGTTATTACACGCGATTGCTCCATAAACTTCAGTCATTTACATGCATCGTTAACCATAAATCGCTTTATTATTGTTTTGATGTTTTCATGCATATTAATGATCCAGGAGACGTCGGACGAAATGATCCTCCAACTTGTGACCGACTGGAAATGTTTTTCCTTCTTTATAATTGCCAAGTTGTTGACTTTGGCGATAAAATCTAAGGAGAATGGAGTACCCCTCTCCGTACTTGTATTTTCTAGGAAGTAATAAATAAATACAATAATAAATACAAACAGTTGTAAATAACGGATTTTATTATGTGTCACCTAATCCCCCTGCAGCACGAAATAAAATTATGTACAGAATTAATTAGGAATTTCAATTTTTCTAAGAAAAACAATCTAGATCAAATCGATACGTAGCAGAGATAAATACAAGTTTAATGCCACACATTCATTAATCTATTTGCATAAATTTGCAATTATTATGTTGCAACATTTGAAAAATGCGCCCTGTCATCTGTCAAAACATGCAGTGTTGTCAGATTGTTTGATGGTTTTATTTTGATTAACGTAGTTTTCCATAAATTTTCTCAAAATCGATAGTTTACCGCTGATTCCTTAAAAATTCCGAAGCTCCTGATCTAGATCAACACAATTAACTCGTGCTCTGCGCAATTTGGAATGCCGACATAACCTATAAATTCACAATCAACAACTACAAAAAAGTCGTCCAAGATGTGGCGCAATTCATTTCGAGTGTTGTGCAAACTGCCCCCCTTGGGCAAAAAACTGGCACCTACTCTGCAAAAGTGAGTAACAGTGCAATAAGTTGAAAAAGTTGAGGTTATGTCGGTTTGTTTTTGTAGGGTGCCGAATTGGGCCCCGTCGCCTGCAATTGTGGGTACCGCTCGTGCGATCAGTACCACCTCACAGTTGTCGATGTTTGTACAAACACAGGACACTCCCAATCCAAACAGTTTGAAATTTTTGCCAGGAGTCAAAGTTTTGGAAGAAGGGCAAACCATGGATTTTCCCACTGGACAAGCAGCATTTTGTTCGCCGCTGGGTAAACTATTATTTAGGATAGACGGCGTCAAAAGTGTCTTTTTGGGGCCCGACTTTATTACCGTAACAAAAACCGACGACGACGTCGAGTGGAAAATAATCAAACCTGAAATTTTTGCCACAATTATGGATTTTTTCGCTAGCGGGTTGCCAGTTTTGACAGACGCGACTCCAAATTCAGACACACGTAATAAAGTTCACGTTTTGATTTGTATGATTATTAAAAGTTTATTTTTTGGGCAGAAATCAATGAAGATGATAGTGAAATTGTCCAAATGATTAAAGAATTGTTGGATACAAGAATTCGCCCAACTGTCCAAGAAGATGGAGGTAATTTATCTTGGTGAAGCTAATAAAAGAACTAGAGAGTTTTTACAGTTTTCTATTTTTTGTTATAGGTGATATAATCTTTATTGGGTATGATGATGGTATTGTCAAGCTGAAATTGCAAGGCGCTTGCACTAGTTGTCCCAGTTCTATTGTCACTTTGAAAAATGGGGTACAAAATATGCTTCAGTTTTACATACCTGAAGTACTGGGAGTTGAGCAGGTGCAAGATGAAGTTGATCTTGTGTCTGAACAACATTTAAGGAGGTTTGAAGCTAGATTGAAGTCTGAGAATAAAGAATAATCATTAATATGGATAGGATAGGAACAATGTAAATACTTTATTTTATTTGTGGTGGCACTAGTGGCACCATTTATGCAGTGATATTAAAACATAGTTGGTTACATATTGTTTTGTTTTTTTTTTTGACATTTGTGATTCTTAGCGTAAAAAAAATGCGTTTTGTAATAGAATAAGTGATAAACTTATGTAAATTAACGAAAATGCACTGTAAGTCCACATTTTTTATTACACAAGTTTTTTAAATTATATTTCAACATGACCACCATTAAATTGAGGGAATAAGTAGTCTATGAAAAGTAGTATATGAGCACCTTAAGTACACTTCACTTTTTTAAGGAAATCAACCTGATTTTCAAGGTAACTCAAAATGTGCAAAATTTATAAGGTCCCCCTCAGAACATTTGCCCTGTTTCATGTAGATGGGTCTGTTCAGTACAACAATTCAAATTTAATGATTCTAGAAATTAACCCATTGAACAAGTTTTTAATCAATTTCCAATATTGATAGATTTTTCCGACGGGGTAAAACACCCTGTCTGTAAAATTGATGTGAAAACTATTTGTTAATGAATAGGATTAGCATAATTATAGAACTATGTCAAAAATAGATGAAGATAAAATTTATTTAAAAGAAAATTGATAGATACCGTTATAATTAATTTGTGTATTACATAATTTATATTTCTTTGTCGAGTTTTACGTTTTCACGTTTGTTGGACAAAAATCACGGCCGTCTGTGGGTTTTCATTTGTTTTTGCACTTTTGACAGGTGGCGTGAAAGTTGGGCCAAAAACCAAAATGACGAAGTTTTCGATTTCGCAAGACTACAATCCCAGCTTGCAAAAGTACAAGTTGGTGTTTTTGGGTGAGCAGAGCGTCGGCAAAACCTCTATTATAACAAAATTCATGTACGACAGTTTCGATACGGCCTATCAAGCAACTGTAGGTATAGACTTCTTATCAAAAACTATGTACTTGTCTGATAAGACCGTGCGACTGCAATTGTGGGACACCGCCGGACAAGAGCGCTTCCGTTCTTTGATCCCCGCGTACATCCGAGATTCTTCGGTAGCGGTGGTGGTGTATGATGTCACTAACCAGGAGTCGTTCCACCAGACAACAAAGTGGATAAACGACGTGAGAATCGAGCGCGGCGACGCCGTGATTGTTTTCTTGGTAGGAAATAAAGTGGATTTGGCGGATTTGAGGCAAGTTTCGCGCGAAGATGGTGAAGAAAAAGCGAAAGAGTTGAACGTGACTTTTGTGGAGACCAGTGCGAAAGTCGGTCTTAACATTAAACTGTTGTTTAAGAAAATTGCGGAGGTTTTGGTGATCAGTGATGAACCCAAAAATGATTTCACTGAACTGCAGGAGATTAATTTAGAAAAAAACAATCTATATCCCATCGATAAGAGTTGTTGGTGTTGATAATAAAAAGTAAGTTAAGTTTGGTAGAAACATTTATTTGTATTTACAGCCAATTATAAACTAATTAAATTACAAAAAAAAAAAAAAAAAACAAGGTGGGTCAATAAAACCTAAACAGGATTGAATATTCTCGTCTTGGAACCAAATGAATTAGACTCCTTTCCTCCATTTCTCAGCAGTGGTGAACTCGGTCATTGGTTTGCCACTTATGCCGCAGGTACCGATTCCTACGCGTCCGTTGACGGATTCGGGCGACGCGAAAATGCTCTTGTTTTTGAGTCCACTCTTTTTCGTTTTGGTGGCTTTGCTGGTAAACGCCAGCCACTTATTTTTTTCAGTTTCTCTCTCTTCTTCTAGTTCTTTGAATCTCTGCTGTTTTTTCAGTTTCTTCTTCTTGAGATATTCGCGATTGTTCATCATTTTAACGCGTTTTAGTCTTTCAGCCTCTGTTAAGACACGTTTTGCCCCTGTGAATTCTTTAAGTTCCGCTAAGGTAGTAACCCCGCGGTTTTTATATGCTTCAAATGTGACATTTACCTGCCCATCCGGATGGATCGCGTCGATTCTGGCTTCGTAATATTGTCCGTTGTCACTCCACTTTGCTAGACAGATGTCGCCCAACCGCCAAATTTTCTTTGTTTTGTTCCTTGCAACAAACTGTTCTACTGCCAGCAAGGATTTTGTGATTTCATCTTCTTCAGCTACACCAACTGGTTCCGTATATTCTGGTTGGTTCGCCGCTTCTTCTGCTTTATTCTTCAAGTCTAAAGACAACTCGATCACTTCGTCCAAGTCTACTTTTAATTTTTGGAGTTCCTTGTTATCAGGGTCACTCAAAAGGGCAGCTTCAACTTGTTGCAGTTGTAGACGATAATTTTGTAATTCATCCATTTTGGAGTTTAAACACACACACCACACAATAAACGTATCACCCTTTTAACTGCCAACTTAAAGAAAACACGGTGTTATTTAAGCAAAACCGATCGACTTGTTAATCAACTTCTGTACTTTCTGAAGTCGACAGTCAACGGCCATTTGCAATTTTGTTTTCGTTTGGTTACTCGTGTTACCAACCCTAGAAATGTAAATTACCGATGACACTAAACAACTCTGCGACAGGAGTGACAGGAATTATTGACAAAACATGAGGACTTCTTTATGGATATAATAATATTTGCAAGATGTTTAGTATTTAAAAAATACCCTTCTTTCAGCGACAAATTTAAAATTTGTGTAGGATCGAATACTAAATACTATAACCAAATGAACATAAAATCTGTTCTTCAAATGTTGTTCCATCACTTTTCAATTAACTTTTTATGTTTATTTTAATATACAGGATTATTATAAATGATTGTAGTCCGAGTAGGCGTAAAAACTGAATGTAAAATTTATGGTTGCCGCTCCGCATAAAAAACATCAAAATGAAGTGAATAAGTGAGTAGGTACACACCGTTCACACACAAGAGTTAAATTGGATGCAAAACAACTCAATGTTTTTGGATTCAATCGTTAATTAAAAAAATAAATAAATAAAATCCTCATCACCGCACTTTTCACCTAAAAAATGACATTGACAATTCACATAAAAGCAGCAAAAATGTCATAACATAAGCATGGCCTGCTGCGACTACAATCATTTATAATAATCCTGTATAATATACTAGTCTCTCCGGAGTCCACCTGGAACCGACCCGGAAATCACCCGGAGTCGAACCGGAAAAACCACCCGGAGCCGGCCCGGAAACTACCCAGAGCTGACCTGGAGCCCCCCGGAAAGCACCCGGAGCCGACCCGGAGCCTAGCTGGAAAGCACCCGGAGCCGACCTGCAACCAACCCGGGGCCGACCTGGAAACAACCCGGGGCCGACCCGCAAACCACCCGGAGCCGACCCGGAAACTACCCGGAAGGCACCTGGAGCCGACCGGGAACCCCCCCGGAGCCCACCCGGAAAGCACCCGGAGCCGACCCGGAACCCACCTGGAGCCTACCCGGATACCATCCGGAACCGCCTCGGAGCTCACCCGGAAAGCACCCGGAGCCGACCTGGAAACCACCCGGAGCCCACCCGGAACCGACCTGGAAACCACCCGGAGCCCACCCGGAACCGAACCGGAAATCACCCGGAGCCACAAGCATTTTGAATCACCCGATAGATTCAACACAATAAACACATTTTTAATTAAAAAATAAATCCTTTTTCTAAAATTGAAGGACGCAGCCCTGTGCAGTGAGACAAGATTCATTGAACATATTTTGAGGGCGCATTGATTTTTTGACCTTGACGTCGTTTTAAAATTACATTATTTTTCTGGCAAAACATTCGTCGCTCACGTTTTTTACCTCTATTCAATTGTCTTTGCGAAATTCTATTTCGAGACACAAAAATTTTAAAAACATTTCTTACATAACTGACTGTAGTTTTTCTTTGTCGATTCCTGTTTTACCGACATCAAACCCTGTTTGTGTTTTGTGGTTTGTCTGTAGGTGGCGTTGAGATCGTTCGAAATAACAAGAAGTGAACCAACAAGCCGTCTCGGGGCTTTTTAAGTATTTTGACAGATTCGGGGGGTTGTTTTTCAGCGTCCCTCCAAAACAAACATGTCGCTTGGTCGAAAATGTGCTTTAACGATGCAGCCCAAGGGGAGGCAGTGCCGTGCAACACTACTAAATTAATCTAATAATAAACTTGTTTTTGCGATGGATAAAATCAGTGTGATCTCGTTGTCTAGTTCATCCACTAAAGAAACTCCCCGTGGGGTAGGTTCGTGCTCTATTGTTACGATAAGTTCGGAGACTCAGCGAGTCCCGGTCAGTTGGGAGAGTAACGACCTAACCAAAAAAAATGGAACGATTCTCGAGTTGGAAAGTACCCCAAACCTCTCGCAAAAAGTTAAAGACTGGATGAATACTTGTAAGTATGACGATGAAAATTGTGATTCCGTCGACGATAATAACAAAAACAACCAAACCACGTGCATTCGTTATGATTTTGAGAAGAGCACTCGAACTACGACCCTACCCAAATCGTGCTTCACTAGAGCCACGCCGCTGTTTTCGTACATGGAAGAGGCGAAGAAGAACACGTGTTTGAACGACAGTCGCAAAAATAACGCGGAATGTCACAGACATAATGGAAAAAACGCACAAAAGAACGCTGATTATGATACCCCCCTGAGTCCTGAAAGCCAAAAGAAAGAACTTTGTAGTTACTTGCAGTTAATGAAACCTGATGATAAACCAGAGAATTTTTTTGTCGAGTATCGCAGGTCGGTCAGAGTGAAGAATTTAGCGCAGAACAGCGAGAAGAAAGAGCTTGAAGACAAGTCAAGAAGCAAGGAGTCTCAAAATGTTGTTTCAGATTGTTCTAAATGTGATAAGGCGAGCGGCGATGTTCAGTTTCCTGCGCTCAAGTCGTTCAAAGAGTTGAAAATGAAAATGAACAGAATAGGAAGTCTTTTCAAGCAAAAGACTAGCGATTGTGAGGTACCGAATAAATATTTGCCGTTACCGCCGCAAGAGGTTTACATGGAGGAAACGGATTTTGAGGATTCGGTTCGAGATTTTATGAAGGGGTCTCTGAAGGCGACGAAAAACGGCGCCAGCGCGAGTCTGAGGAAGGTCGAGAATCGTAAAAAGTTCAAATTTAGCTTGAAACGAACATTTAAAAAGAGTAAATTCAACTTCACACGGATCAACACGTTGCGAAGCAAGGGTCGCCTCAGAGAAATCTCTCTGGACACTCTTATTCTGCGAAAGAGCCATTTGAGGAAGAAAGCTCGACGAAAACTGTTCAGACAAATGAAAGAAAAGACGAGGAAGGACAAGCCGAAGAAACCCGAGAAGATCGCGAGTCCCCGATGCGAGATCATATCAGTCCACACGACTTCCGACGACGAGAACGTCGATCTGAAGAATTTCGTCGACGACATGCTGGAGCTGGACAAAATGAGCGAAGAACACAGGAAAAGCGTGATCGAGAGCCGAATCCTTGCCTCCAGTTCGATAACAAACCTGATCAACAAACAGGCGACCCCGGAGGCGGACGTACAAAAAGCATACAAGATCTTTTCCGACCTGTCCGGCGAGAAGAAAACCTCGGACGAAAAGGAGAACAATACTCACGCCGTGAAGAATCTAGTCACGGGTTTCGCCATCGCGGATCACGACTACACGGACGCCAGCGAGAAACTCAGCCACGAAGAGGACGACGACGACGACGACGACCAGTCGACGACGAGCAGCGTGAGCCCCGTCCCGATCCCGGACCTCCAAGTTCTTCCAGTCAACACGGAGGTCGAAGCCAAGTCGCTGCACCGGAGCCTGGCCCTCGGCAACCGGCGCAAATCGTACTTGAACAACTGCGGCCTCCACAACTGGAGCTCCGGTTCCGGCTCGGACAACAAGAAACTGAACCACTCGATCAGCATCTCGAAGGCGGACGGAGCGGTCCTCCGGGCGTTCTACCAAGACTACAACCTGGTGATCGCGCAGCAGAACTCGGTCTCTTTCTGGACGCAGAGCGCGCTGGGTAACGTCCTGGGGGCCCAGAACATGTGGATACCTAAGGGACAGACTCCGCGGATTCCGTTGAACAGCACCTACATCCAAAAGGGTGCGATGGAGATGGTGATTTCCATCGAAACGAGCGTCGCGTACGTGGAGTTGTGGACGAAGGAACACAAGTCGGAGATCAGGGAAGTTCCGGTGGCTGATGTCTTCGCGACGGTGTACTTCTGGAGGTTGCGACAAAACGGTCTGGACAAGAAGGTATTGCAGTTGGAAAATATCAAAGGGTAAGTCAGAAGAGCGGAGACGGAGATTGTATTGTGGCGTGAAGATTTGCAGATGACGTCCAGTACTGCGTGTTGAGGTGTTATCCGAGGATCATCGTGAGTTGGCATTCGGTGCAAGGGGGCGACAAGAGGACGAAGATTCGTTCGTATCATCTGGCCGCCGATTTTCAGACGGTTGCGAACATCAGCGAGATACAACCAGTGGAGCACTACGTTTCTTCGTTGCACAACATTGAAGGTAACAATTCCATAAGAAGTGTCTGGCGAAATCAATTTAAAATCGAGTAGGTTCCGATCCAAATGTCAAATTTAATTTGACATCTGTCAACAATCAGATGGTTGTTTTTATCATTTTGTGTTGCCGTTGATTTCATTGTGCAACTACGGCGAAGCTCTCACGATCAAACAAATATATTATTAGAATAGTAAAATAAAAGTAAATAAATACAGCACAAAAATACTCATCATGTGGTCAAAAAACTGCAAACTCAGCCGGCCATGAAAAACAAAAATTGGTGCGTAATTGTCAAATAGGCGTAAGTGGGTCAGATCTGTCAAAAATAATTATTTTACGTAAGTAATTACAATGAAATCTTCTTGTTGGCTTTTTTTCTTGTTAAAATTGGGTAGCTACAATGCAAATGCTAACTGTAGAATGATTTTATCATGATTTGATATTAATTGGTAATTTCAGCAATCGCCAGTTTCATCAAGACGGTTTGTAACCCTTAAATTGTTGAAAATAAACGAGACACGGAATAAGTTACGTTAAGAACGGTAGTTTTTAGTAATAATTTCGTTTAATTAATTGTTATTTGTTCTCTTCCGAATCAATTTTTGTTTTTTTATGGTCAACAAGACGACTGAATTGTATTTGCGTTAGCTGTGCAAGTTCATGTCCATTTACATTCCCATGTTGAAACAAGTTGTAACACTGGCGGTTAGTCAAACACCGCAGATTCTGCTAAGCCGTATCGATTGTTTGAGCCAATTGAAAATAATCTTCCCAATAATAGAAATTGTAAATAAGGATATTGTGCAAAACAGAGGATACTTGTGTGCAGATAATAAAATGAAACAGTTCTCGGTAGGCCAGTCGGTGGTCATTATTTGGAAACAAGTTTCCGTTCAAGAAAACTCACGTCCCCTTACCTTTCCTATGTTGCACAATAAGCGGCCATCGAGTAAGGTTTGTCTATGTGAATCTGTTTTTTTCCGGAGTGGTGCGGTTAATTGTACTGTCGGAGTTTTTTTCCACCCGGTCTAATAATTTTTTGGCTACAATCTTCTTTGAGCAACGAAAAAATGTAAGGCGTGTTAATAAATGGTTAAATATGAGGTTTTTTTAAATCAATAGATATTGTACCGGGTGATTGTGAGAAAATTTAGTTGTCGCTTCCGAATAATTGGTACGCCTAGTCATTTGTCAAAGAATTGTCTCTGTTGATTCGCTTTGTAGGTTAAGATTTTTGCAAATTAATAAATCAAGATAATCACAATTTTGATTTATTTTGACTTTTGAACTGTCATTTGAATTTAACAGTTAAGTGTACCAACCTAAAATCGTAAATGTGTTGCCAACCCTACAAAAATAATTGCAGTCATTTAAAGTCATCCGGTATTTATTTAGGAGCGAACAAAAAAAAAACACTTCTTTTTTCACCCAACGTTATCAATTTGAAGTCGATGAACAATAGTTTCAATGTTTGTTTTTTTTTTCTACAATCGTGCAAAAAGTGAGTGTTCATTGCATTGTTTTTAGTGTAAAAAGTGCCTCTTAATTGCACTAGTGCAATAAAGTCTTTATTGCACGCATCTGTCAACAGTCTGTCTACGATCGTGCAAAAAGTGAGTGTTTATTGCATTTTTCACACACAACACACAGGACTGAACTGTTGTTTATAGTTGTTTTTTTCTCGTTTTTTTGTTCGATCGTAGAAAAAATGTTGTATGCAACACGTGCAAAAAGTGTTACTGCACTTGACCTGTTGTCCCACTCGCCTGCGGCTCTTGGGACAATTTTCACGTCGCGTGCAATAATCATTCGCTTTTTGCACGTGTTGCATAAATAACTATTATGCAACAAGTGCAAAAAGTGAATGATTATTGCAGGCGACGTGAAAATTGTCCCAAGAGCCGCAGGCGAGTTTTAACATGCAGCATCCAGAGTGTAATCAAAATACGGGGAAATATTTAAGCCGTAAACCACCAAGACATTTGAAGACGATTTGCACCGGCTGTAGTTGCGAATTTCAAAATTCACCTCATTCCGGCCCGTGGGCGACGCTAATGAAAGTCAAATGGTAAAAAAGCACAACGAAAGCGATTATCACACAAGAAAATTGACACTGACATTGAATTGTGTCGAAAAAACGTACAAAGCAGTTTTTTTACTCTTCCTTATTCACAGCAAATGCTGAAAGTGTCCTTGATGCGTGATACACACCTGTGCCCTCCGCGCCATTGAAAAAACTTCACGATTTTCCCGAATTGGGGCACTAGATGCCACGACTCGTGCAGTTTTTCTACCGAATTTGTCGGCTGGATATAGGCCAGCTGTTTTAAATGCCCCCATAAAAAAAAATCACAAGGATTTAAATCCAAAAATCTTGGCGGCCAAAGTGAATGTTGCCTCTTCGGTAAATGAAATAACCCGTAAAAATTCTGGTTCTACACATTTTCCCAGTATAAGGAGGAGAGCCTTGTTTTTTAAAGAGCACCATACTACATGGTGTGAAACTCCTACCTGGAATGCTACGAGTAGCCTTCGCGTACTTGTTCCAGGATTTGCTTCGACTGCTTCCAAAATCTGGGAACGATCTCTGCTACGATCTTTCGTTCTTGGATGGGACTTTCCTGGGTCTCTCAACCGTTGCACCGTGGAAGTAAATGTTTTTCAGTTAGGCCTGGAAACTGTTCCCGGTACAGTATTTGCGCTTCAGTCACATTGGCTCCCTCCACACTGTACGCGTGTATCAGAATTTGGCATTTTAAACGATTTAATAACAAATACACTGCTTAGTGCACCGTTTGTCGAGCTGCAATTAATAACCTCCGATAAAAAGATCCTTTTTTGTCATACAAAAAGTGTATGAACATTACCTCCTTATGAAGCGTGTCAAAAGCGAAAGTTCGCTTTTTCTTTACTACATATTGCTTTTTAATTTCTACTATAAAACCAAGATAGTTGCGTGTCCCCAATTTATTCTTGTAAATTGCCATCCCATTAGTTCACGTATTCTTACGTTTTTCATAAACCGCATATTTTTCCGTGTATTTTGATTACAGCCTGTATAATAATAATTGATGTTAGTAGTTTAAAGTGTGTGCGGTCCTGATGCGGTAATAATTATTGATTTAAGATTGCGATAATCTGGTAATGGGCTGCGGCGAGAACAAAATCACCTTGTGGAACATCGAATACGGCTACATCGTGGCCACAGTGGAACTGTCGAATATTAAATCCCCTTTGTCAACACTTTGGGTCAAGTGCGACAGGGTGAGTACTCTTGATGATCGATTTTGTTTACTTCTTTGCTAAGCTCCGATCGATTGGCAATTAATCAAAGGGATCGAGCTCCTCTTCAGCATGCCAGTCAACACCTGTCAATATAAAAATCGTTCGATTTTATTTTATCACCTTTCTGTCAACAATTGCTTAGATCTGCCAACGTCAATACGCCAAGGACTAGCTACAACAGGAAGAGGAAATGGAAAACATCGCACAATTAGTCTTAGTTGTTAAAATTTATCACCAGATTTTTACGCATCACGCACGAAGGAGATGCGGTGTCCTGAAGCTTCCGGCAAGATGAAGTGTAGATTTTACGCAGCGCCAGTGGCGAAAGCAGGAACTAATTTGATAGATTCTTTCGTTTCATCGTATTCATAGAACTTGTTATTTCTAAATTGCGGATTTGGCTTAATTTTTAAACGAACCAATTAAAGAATGACCCAGTGCCTCGCTCTACCGGTACAAAATATGACGTAGACTTCTAATGCTTTCGATACCGGTTTCGACGTCGTCTAATTCTTGAAACTGTAGGGTTTTCTCTTCACCATTCAAGAATGCGTGGACCAGGAGTTGAGGCTTATCGCCATCAACGGCATGAACCATTCGTGGAAGAAGCTGCAAAATTACAACCCAGTACCTGGATTTGACCGGTTTGTTTTTAACAAAACGCGAACGAACACGTGTGATTTCGTTTTTTTTTTTAGCTTGAAAGGAGTGTACATAGAAAACGGAATCTTGATTGCGTATTATTCTCAAGGCATTTTGTGCTGGAACGCTCAAACTGGCCAACTGATTGTAGAAGAAGTACCAAATGAATGTGAATATATCCCTTGCGGGAAACATGTGATAATGATAGTTAATGAAAGTATCGTCGTGAAGCATTCGTTAAGTCACTTGATAACTGCCGATGATTTGTAGATTGTTCAAATTGCGATTTTCTATTGTTTTGTTGACTGATTTTACGTACGTTAGATTTTTTTTTATTTATGTAAGTAGTGTTCAGTTGCCATTTTTATTGATTGTACAGTATATTGTAAATTTCATCAACAAATTTGCTATTTTGAATATCAGATTTGTCCAGTAAAATAAAATATTTTCTACATAACGATCATTTTTTTTCTTACGTAATATTCCATGTAAGCCGCTTGGATACTTTCATAGGTCTGCAATAAAATCTTGTCGCTCGTTATGCTGTTTATTTACCCAAACTAAAGAATGCAAAAAATACTTACAGTATGCAAAAATAAACACATTAATACTTAAGATATGTTAATACTTAATCTTCAAGAGTGACATTCTTAAACAAGTATGACATCGACTCCTTGTTGTGAATTCTCCTAATAGCTTCTGACAGCAAAATCGATATATCCACGGTCTTGATTTTGTGGCACTGCATCTTCTGCAACTCGTGCGGGATCGTATTGGTGACCACGACCTGCAAAACACGTCGTTTAACCCCCGTAAAACCTCGTCCCGCAACTCACTTCATCGATGGGTGAGTCCTCAATCAGTCTGGGGGCGTCCGAGGACAGCAGCCCGTGAGTCGCCAACACGTATATCTTGTACGCCCCGCGCTCCTTCAGCACCTCCGAGGCGGCCACGAAAGACTGCACGTCGTCGATCAGGTCGTCCTGCAAATCTCCCTTAAACGACATTTGAGGTTAGGTCCTGATACCTACCACCATGATGGCGATGCGGCCCCCCACGTCGCCCACGACATTAATCGGGGGCTTCTCTTTGGCGATGTGAACGGGGACGCCCACTCCGGCGTCCATGGTGCGCGACCTGGGAAGGGTCGGGGGCGAGTACCGCCCGTCCACTTCGTCCGACTCCGATTCTTTCTGCTCGCCGTGGATCACGGCGATCCCCAGGCGGAGGCGCTCGGCGTAGGACGTCGCCTTCTTGGCGGTCCCCGGGTTGCGAGCCACAATCACGGAGTTGCGGTAGTCTGGAATCTGTACCGAGCGGTGGTAACTTTGAGGTTAGGTCGCGACAAGAGACTTACGCATTCTTGGATGTACTGCAACAGGAAGGGACTAGCTCGGAGATTGTCGACGGGGCAGTCGAAAAATCCCTGAATTTCTTTCTGGTGGAGATCCATTGTGATAATATGAGTCAAACCTGATTTACACATCATTTGGGCCAGCAGTTTCGATACGATACTGCCCCGCTTACGCATTTTACACTGCTTACTGTAGGGTAAATAGGGGATTACTCCAACGATAGATTTGGCGGAAGATGTCTTACACGCGTACGCCATGATCAACAGCTCCATGATGTTATTGTTAACATCCCTAAAACACGCCACTGTATTTCACTACATTCCACACAAAAAACCTACTTGGTGCCCGTTTGAATGATGTAAATATCCTTGCCTCGGACCGAATCTCCGATTTCCACCATAGTTTCGCGGTTGGTCTTGTGGTACACGGCGCACCCCCCTACTTTCACCCCCAACCGCTGAGATATCAAATTTACCAATTCCGGATGTGAATTGCCCCCTACGAGGACCACATCCGAGGTTTTAGGTGCTTCCATCATCTAGTCGCCTTTGATCAAATCACAAAATGGAATAAACGAAGCGAAACTCAAATTTCGAATTTCTTTCTTAAACTTCTACAATACTTCAACACCCCTCTCTAATCTATTAATAAAACCTTTCAACAACGAAGAATTGATTCTCGCTTTCTGGAATTCTGCGATCTGTTCTAATTTCTAATAATACAATTATGTTGACATTTCACATTGATGGTAAACAGACGGAAGTGGCTGAAGTTACGCCAACCTTGGCAACAGGGACAACCCAGAAACTTATTTTTATTATATTATTCCACCCATTCGAAACACCATTCACAAAGAACTAATTTAAATGTGACCGTTTGCATTTCATCACTTTTATTTAGCGTGTGTCCTTGAATTTACTAAATTTTGTTAATTCGATAAATCAACAGCCAGTGGCGTAACAACCGATTTTTATCCTGCGGTTGCTAGGCAACTAACTATTAATAACACAAATCAGCGACCCAAGTGACAAATTTGAGTTTGGTTGTGTTTTCCTTAAAAAAAGCATTAAAATGGATTCTGCACATGCAAAAACTAATTCTGAGACTGAAGATGAAGAACCGAAGTACACCCCACGATTTCAACGCTTCAACAAGTATCAATCTTCTTTTTTCTCAATTCTAAGAGTAAATGTGCTTTTATAGATCAGCAAACAAGGAAGAATCAGACGTTCCAGACTCGGAAAGATCTCCAAGGTCTTATCGTTCTGTCAAGTATCGCTTTGGATCTATTTTCAGTTGTCAAATGATGAACTGTTTTTTTGCAGACCAAAAAATAAGGAAGAGTCACAAGTGTTGGATCCTGACAATCCTCTCTTGGACAGATTCCAAAAAGCGCTGAAAGAGCACTTGTTACGTCAGATCAACCACTTAAAAGACGACATTTACGAATATGTATGGCGTCAGTTTGTTTTTGGGGCTTGTTACATTTGATTTTGTAGGAATGCGGTACAAAAAAGAGCAACGCAAAAAGAGACGAGCTTGGGATTTTTATTTACGAACAGCAGCAGATTTTGCAGAAGCAGCAGAAAACCCTCGACCAATATATTGACAAATTACAGACAACAACCGCCGCACGCGAAGAACTGCAGAACGTGCTGACCGAAAGAAGAGAAGCGTACAAGAACGAGCGTCAGAGATTCTTCGATGCGGAAAGTCAAGAACGAGAGTTGAGGAACGAAGTGGAAGGGACTAATTTGTTGGTTCAGCAAATGTCCCAATGGGAGGATAATCTAGAGTCGGACATAACTGTCAAAAAACGCATTTACGAAAAGAGCCGCAAGGACAAGATGAAGTTGTTGGAGGAGAAGCGAATGCAAGATGCGCTTATCTACAAGTTGATGACCAAGATATGGGAGGTGGAACGGGAGTTGGAGAGGATGGATGTCCAGATGAAGGTGAAGGAAGAAGAGAGGGAAGAACTGGCCCAGACTGTGGCCTTGGGGAATACTAATATTGAAGCGATGGAGTCGGAGTACCGCTGCTTGTTACACTCTTGGAATTCTGTTATTATCGCCATCGGTAACAGAGACAAAGTGTTGACTTGTCTCAACAAAGAGTTGGTCAAGTCTGAGGAGAACTTCAAGAGTATCTTGTCGGAGATCGAGCAAGTGAAGAAACTGGCCCAGAAGGAAATGAGAAGGAACGAAGATCTCACGATGCTGAAGGACCGGTTTCTGAATGACGTGCAGACCTGCAAAGCGGCTCTCGACGCCGAAACCGAGAAGAAAACATCGATGGAGAAGAGAATGTACGAGATGGAAGGAATCATAGAGCAGACCGAGCTGGACATTCGAAAAATCAATGAAGTATTTGGTTAATTTCGGCGAGAGAGTAGATTAAGAGGTGTATTTTTAGGAAGCCAACGACACTAACAACGTCCTCGCGGCGTTGACCCGAGAGCACGAACAACTCGACAACCAGAAGGGCGAACTCGAGGAGAGAATCATGAAAGCTCTGGAAGAACAAGTGACCAACAACAAAACCCTCATGACGCTGCAACGCGCCCTCAAGCAGATGCGAACCAAAAACAGAGAAATGGAGATCCAGGTGGCGGCGGGAGAAAACAAGATCGCGGCGGTGACGAGCGAGATCGAAGCGCAGAAGTTTGCCAACTTCGAGTCCCAAAGATACCTGAAGGAGCTGGAACAGCAACTGCGAGAGCTAGGCAAAGAGGCCGACCAATACCAGGACGCGATGAAGCAGCTGGAGCTTCGCATCGCGAAGAGACAGCGAGAGGTCGACTTGCTCAACACCAAGTACCAAAAGATGGTGGAGAAGTCGGGGATGAGTCACTCGTCGCCTCTCGAAACGAAGATCACGACCTTGGAGAAGAACATCGAGGAAATACAAGAACAAATCAAGAAGCTGCAGCAGTTCTGGCTGAGGGAACAGACCAATCTGATCAAAATCTCGGAGGAGAGGCAGGAGCAGATTCAGAACAACAATCTGATACGGAAGCGTGAGTGGTTTGTTTTTTGGCGACTGTTGGATGGCTTGTCGCGTTTCAGAGATTCTTATTTTGGAACAGAAAAATTTGAGAGTGTCGGATGAGCTCGGGGCTCACAAGAAGCAACAGGACAAGGTGTTGCGTTGTATCAATAATTTGCACAGTCAGCTGACCGTGATGGGGGACAACTTCGTCAAGACGAAAGGACTGAAAGTGAACATGGACAAGGATAATGAAGTGCTGCGGCAAGACTACGTTTACAAGCTTAAAGTATTTTTGGGATTGTTGCGCTTTTCTTGGGGTAATAATGTTGTTTGGAGGACGCGGAGCTCGAGTGTCTCAAACTGGAGGACGAAATCGCGCAGATCGAAGAGGACAAAGTGAACATGAGCAACGAGCTGATCGACATGAATCGCCAGTCTCTCGAATGGGAGAAGAAGTTTTTGAACGCGAAGGACACCAAAACCACCATGATCGAAGAGCGTAGTCAAGACGGCGAAGTGGGGACGATGAAGGCGGAGATTCATCGCATGAACGTAATTGTTTTGTGACGAAATGATTCGTCTGGTGTGATTTTTGCTTTCAGGTGAGGTACAGCCAGCTGAAGAAAGTCCAAGACGTTTTGGTGCACGATTTGGAGCACTGCGTTTCGAGAAGGGACGCAATCATGACCACGGCGGAGGCTCGAGAGAGGCGGATGAAGAACGGGATGGAGAAAACTCGAATCAACTTCACCCGAAAGCTGGACGATACGCGCAACAAAATCAAGCAAATGGAGAATGTAGTGTTGATTGTTGGTTGAAGTGTCTTGGAGTAACGTTTCGGTTGCAGCAAATCGAAGAAATGGAGAGAAGAGTGGAAGAGATGGAGAAAACTAAAGGGGAGGTCGAGGACGAGATGCAAGAGATGCAGAGAGACATCGAAAATATTCAAGAATGTCACGAGGACCTGCAAGAGACTTTGGAGGAGAGAATCACGCAGCGCCAGATGACTTTCGAGTTGTTGCTCCAAGTCCAGAAGAAGCTGAACGCGTACTCGGATATAACGAAAGGGCGGAAACCCCATCTGGTGTACCGCACCGAGAGCGTCCTGACCTCCGGGTTCAACAAAGAGATGTCGGTCAACTCGAAACTGTCGAAAATCGTGGAAAACCTTCAAGGCGACTTTCCCAATCACGTCCACGAGCTTAACCGCCTGTCCAACTCTTTGAAATTACCTGTGTTCGTGTATTTCCAATAAAAACGTAAAAAATTGTGACGTTTGTTTGAATTTGGCGCCGCGACCGAGTCGAGTCAAGTCCGGATTGGTTTGGTAATTATTGACGATTCAGACCTAGTTCGAGGGGTATCCGGGAAATCCACTAAATAAATAATCGGGGAGGTATTAAGTGACGGGGTCGATTCACGTTATTAGGGTGGTGCGAAAGTAAATACAGTCGGTTGACGTGGTTTTGACAGTACAGTAGTTTACAAAAACATGGAGGGTGTAGGAGCGTACGGAGGCGGTAAAGCAGGCGGTGCTTTCGACCCCATATCTTTTGCCCAGCGGCCCCAAGTGATTCTCAGAGCTGTGTGCTGGGTAAGTCGTCAACAATATCCATAAATTTCAACCCGTCATTCTTCCCAACCCTTAATTGCTCGAATCGTTCATTTTCAAATAATCGATTTGACAGGAGTATTGGTGGGGGGTGTGTCAGATGTATATTGATTATTCAAAATTTTCAAATGGGTCACGATAAATATTGTCACACGCAGGAATCTGCGTGTGCGGACCAACCACTCCACTAACGCCGATTTTCCTTCCAGTTGTTCTCCATTGTCGTATTCGGTTGTATATCGTCGCAGGGTTGGTTTGTTAACAAGAAGAGTGGCAAAGAAGAATGTCTCTACAACGGAGACGGGAACGCCTGCAACTACGGGGTCGGGATCAGCGTGATCGCTTTCCTGGCCAGCATGGGGTTCCTGGCTGGGGAGTACCTTTTCGAACAAATGTCATCTGTCAAAACCAGGAAACACTATGTCTTGGGTGACTTGAGCTTTTCTGGTGAGTCCCAACAAAACCCCGTCCAAAAGGGGGCCCCATTACTGTCCCTCTCCTAAATAAAAATTAACATTGGCATTGGAAGAGTCATCTGGTGCTTTTTGGTTTGTGTGGTTGGCAGCTCCAATCCAGATTTGACTGCCTAAATGACAAGCGATTAAATTGCATTAAATACGGTTGCATTTTATGCAAAAAAAATACGATTTACACGTGATCTGGTTTGACCTCGATTATATTTTTCCCCCAACACAATTTTGCACTAGGGGCGGAGGGATAGTGATGACTCCAAGTAAAGATACACTATTTATTTGTAATGAAATACATCGAACGGGTTATTTACGCATGTTGGCTCGGAACTGTTGTACGGAAAAGAGCAACAGGACGAGGTATATTGCGGCTGCGATCCAACAGTTGTAGGCGCTTTGAGAGTAGACGCGGTCCACATCGTCGTTGAATTGGTCGATTGCTTTCTTGGCGGTGGTTGCGTTTATCTCTTCGGGCATCTTCAACTCGACGCCGATGTCGTCGGCAAAGGCGAACGAATGTATGTAGAAGAACACACCCATCAGCCCCAGCTGAATTACCCCCCACACACTCAAAATAATCCCGCAGAGCGAGCAAGTGGGGCCGCAGACGGGCATTTCGTCGGAGTATTATTGTCGACTGGTGACGGAGCCTAATCGTTGAGAAACTGATAACATTGTATCATTCCGCAATCTAAACAACGAGTGCTGATTACATTTTGATTTGTCGCAGCTTTCTGGTCGTTCCTGTACTTCGTCGGTTTCTGGTATTTGGCGAGCCAGTGGGGCAAATCGACGAGCCCCGAGAACGGGTACGGCGTGAATAACGTCCAAGCGGCCATCGCTTTCTCGTTCTTTTCGATCTTCTCATGGGTATGGAGTAACTCGCGGATGTAAGTGAGGTTTGTGTAACCGGTGGATTTCCAGGCCGGTTGCGCGTTCTTCGCCTTCCAGCGTTTCCGACAGGGGTCCGACGCGGCTTTCGCCACCAATTACGAGGCTGAGACGAGTATCCCGACCTCGTATCCGTCTTATCCCGGCGGGCCCGAGACGGACCAGCACTACCAGGAGCCGCCGTTCTCCGCGGGACCCAACCAGAGGGGACCCACAGATTTCCAAGCGCCAGCTTATTAACTGGCCTTCAACTTACTATATACATAATATTGATAGTGAACATAGCGCAGCTGCCTCATCTCTAAAGCGAGTCGAAAACTCGCCGATAACAAGTATTTCAGTATGAGTCCTTTGTACTTAGGATCGTATTATTGTTATCATTAATGGAAACTACCAAAGGGTTTAGTTTCAGACGTTGTTTACGATTATTTCTCGAATCTCATTTTCGTTGCATGGACTGTTTCCGTTCGGAGTTTTGTTTGTCTTCTCGTAAGGCCGTGTATTTTAACAGTAGCTACTTATATCACAAATTATGAAAAAATGAAAAAACTAATGTGTTGAATTATAAGAAAATGTTAAATAATTATATAGAATGTTCAATGTACAGTTATATAATAATTGTCGAGCTGCTTGTAGCGTTTTTGCTTTATTTTCAAAGCGGTTTTTAGGCGTTTCTGTGCGTCCATTCTGTAGTTATAGAAGTAAATGTGGCACCGGGCGCTCCCGATTGCGAGAATTGGCGCTGTCGGCAGGCCCGGACCCTTTCATTTTGCATTGTGTGAGTCGATCGGCTGCACTTTTTATTACCGTTTCAGTTGACAGTGCCATTTGTTTTTACGTTTTTGATAAATGTGGGATCAACTTGTATTCGTTTACGAATTGAAATCGGTTACGCAGTTTCCCAATTTTTCGTTGAGATTGAGCGACAATAAATTCATGCAATTCACGGGCACTAAGCGGAAGAGGGTTACATATCTGAGCACAATTTTTTCTAAAAAAAAAGACAGTGACGAATTGGTATTTTTCAACAGAACGATCACACTCTTATTTCGATTGCTGCTTCGATGATGACGGTGTTGATAGGTGGATGTCGCATAGTAAAGTTGTTCCTTGTCACGGAGATAGTTTGTTAGCATATTTAATTAGCAATAAAAGTCAACTGTAGATATGTTTGACCTCGTTGGTTTGACAGGTTGTTTTTATTTTTGTTTTGTTCAAGTCGCAACTAATTTGCGTGCGTTACGTGAATTGAAGTATCACCGGAAAAGACTCTTAATTTTAATTATTTTTGTATTGAATCAAATGTGATTTTTATTTTTATGGAATACATTTAGGTGTACGAATTGATTCAGTGTATTATTGAGTTACCAATAAATGTTACCATTAGGATTTTTCTGTCATTCCAACCAATCTACCGAAGCGGACCGGGGACTGAACACGACCAGTTGTTATCTCGCCACGATGACTCAACTGTTAAACAGTCGACAATCATTTAAAAAATACTCTGCAAACGTATAAACTATTTTATCGGAGGTCAAGTCATGTGAACGTGAATCATTGCAAAATCTGATACGATAAGTGGGTTGTTAATTTATCGCAATTTCCGCCACTTATCAGATGAACCAGTTAGCGAGTCAATATAAAAATAATGATTGCGTTAACAACACCCGAATTTTTAAATTCTTCAACAAAAAGCTGTTACGGTTGAGAAATTTTTTGCCGCCGCCGCGTTCGGCAAAACTTAAAATACAAATTAACTCGAGTACTGTCACCGTTTCGAATTATATAACAAATCTGAAGAAATTATTTGCAATACACTGACCTGTGCGGACCGGAGACTAAACCTGCGTCACCGAGATTATGAAACAATCGCGAGGACGGGACTGGATCAGACAAAGCGTGGCCAATTAAAAACATTTATTCTTTCATTTTCTTCAACAAAATTTTGCTCCCCGCATAGTCCTGTTTCTTCAACAACTTTTTATGTGTCTTGAGTCTACTTTTTATGTTTTCTTGGACCGAAGTCGAACTGTTTTCGTAAGCGGCGACCAATAGAAAGCAGCCACGGTTCAAACCGAGCCACTTTTCCAGCTGAAATCAACACGATTAGAATGTGACGAAAGTGACTTGATTCACTCACAGTTTCTTCTGAAAGGGCGTCGATCAGACACGAGCCGAAGGAGAAATCACAGGTTTCGCTGTTTTGGTCGAGTTTGAACAATTTCTTGAGAACCATGTGGAGCCCCGGTTCCTCCACTCCCGCGATTTCTTGCTCGTTTGATTTAATCTTCCAATCAGGATTGACAATTACTTTAACTATACTGTCCAGAGCTTTCTTAAGTCCATCTCCTTTACCTACCACGCGGATTAAGTACCATCATTACTCGCAAACCAATGTACTTACCAGACTTGACTATCGCCAACATCTCGTAAGCCAGCGACGAATTTTTCATCCAAAAGTCCGGTTCTTCGGCGACCAGATTCAACAGAGTGTCGATGGAATGTTCCAAAATTTCTTTCCTCCGAGTTTCCGGATCCTTCTTCAAGTTTGATCTTTTCCGTCCTGCGTCGAGCTCCTTCACGAAGACTGGGTGGAAGCACCTGGTGTCTGTTGGGGCCACCAGCCACAACAAAACCTTGCGCCCCCACTCGTTCTCCGCCAGATCTCGCGCCCCCTTCAGGATCTCGCTCAACACGATCTTGTGCAACAACACCGTATCGTCGGCTGCGTCCAACAGTGTTATAACTGTACAGTGACC
This sequence comes from Tenebrio molitor, assembly GCF_963966145.1. Taxonomy (NCBI): domain Eukaryota; kingdom Metazoa; phylum Arthropoda; class Insecta; order Coleoptera; family Tenebrionidae; genus Tenebrio; species Tenebrio molitor. Next base: position 4,420,120 of record NC_091054.1, on the reverse strand, counting down.
AGACGAGTGCTTTGACAATTCCACCGCGTGCTCTTTGATATTTTTCATCGCTACTTTTCTGTCCTTGTTAGTGCCGTGCCAGATGCATTGCATGGCTGCGCGAGCGCCATCTTTGCTGTTACTGATCACGACGATGTGTGGGACTAGTTGAGTGATTAATTCGGCGCGATCTTCGCTCGAGCATTCGACCAAGTACTGGGCCAAGACGGTCTGGACCAGGCCAGAGTCTAGCAAGCCTTTGTCGATGATTCTGCACAAATTGGCTTTAGTCGCCCCCAAGGTGGCGGATTTCAAGTCGGGGCTTTGTTTGAATATGTCACGCAAGTGTTTGATCTCGTTGTCTTTGCTTTTTTTGTACATCTCGCCGAAAAATTCTTGCGTCAGGTGTTGTTTTTGTTGAGTCGTCGCCCAAGTGCTGTAAGCGTATTCAAAAACGGGGGCGCTGAGACTGTGGCTTGACAGTTTCACGGCGTGACCGTACATTTTATTGATTATGGCCGACCTTGTTTCTTGATTGCCATATTTGAGAAGTCTTTTAACACAAAAAATTCCATATTTTGATTGCATCATTTCCAAACTAACCGGAATCAATTCCTAAAAAAGATATCTTTTTTATTAATTCATTACACAATACAAAGTAATTACCTGTGATATTTGATTTTTTACAATGTCTGAACTGTATTTTAACAACCACTGCACTATCCTCGATGTGTCATGTGCTAGCACAAATTTAGGATAATGGTCCTGTCCTTTTAACAACACGTGCAATTCATTTATTAATTTATTTCTTTCAACATCACCACCCTTCAACGTTTTACAACGCAATTTTTCCCCAATTTTTTTAGATTTCACAATTACATCAAACCCAGACTTATTCTGTTTCCGCTTCAGTTTCAGTTCTTTTTTCTTCTTTTTGAATTCATTCCAGTCTTCCGGCTTCTGATTCAGCTCCGCAGCTTTATTTTTTCCATTCGCGTGTTTCGTGAACTTCTTAGAATCAGGCGGTGTTGTTTCCTTGGAAAAACTTGATTTTTTTGTGAAACTTTCTTTGGTCGATTTCGTTTCTTCTGGCGATTGTTCTTTTTTATTCTTCTTGTTTACATCAACTGCAACTTCACTATTTTCCTTTCTTTTCGTCATTTTTCTTTTCACATTAGTTAATCAAACTGTTTAAAATAAACACGTGTTTTGAGGTTACAAACCAAGTAATCCAAACAGCAAAGGACAGCTATACGCGAGTGCTGTTGAGAAATAAAGATGGAGGATTCTTCCACCGTCAAGCAGTGTCACCAACCTGAGGTTGTTTACAAATCCAATTGATTTCGATTTTAAGTAACCCAACCAGAAACAAAAAAAATTAAGAGAACGGAAAATGTTAATCCAATATTCAACAGTTCCGAGGATATATTAAAATTGTCGAAAGACCATCATACAGAAGGAGAAATGAATTTTGGATTCGGGATTTGTGAACGCACTCAAATTTAGTTTCTTTCATACCTTCCCCCAAGAACTTCCCCCCACTAATTCCCTAACGACGTTTTCTACTGACTGTTCACGGTTTTCTAACCTAAAATCTTGTAAATTGGTAGTTCGAAGTGTAATATTTCATAAAATTAACAATGCCGAAAGTTCGTCGCAGTAAAAAAGCACCTCCCGAAGGCTGGGAGTTAATCGAACCGACTTTGGATGAACTGGAGCAAAAAATGAGAGAAGGTAAGCTCGTTTTCGCAGTTTCCAGATAAATTTTACCACCAACACTTTTAGCGGAAACCGAATCACACGAAGGCAAACGGAAAAACGAGTCGTTGTGGCCTATATTTAAAATTCACCACCAAAAGTCTCGATATATTTATGACCTGTTCTACAGGAGGAAAGCCATCAGCAGAGAATTGTATGACTACTGTCTCACAGAAAATATCGCGGACAAGAACTTGATAGCAAAGTGGAAAAAACAAGGTTATGAAAATTTGTGTTGTTTGCGTTGTATACAAGCTCGAGATACGAATTTTGGAACCAACTGTATTTGTAGAGTACCCAAGGGGAAACTTGAAGAGGTACAGTTTTCAGGTGTCTTTAAGTACTTTGTGTAATTGAAGTTTATTTTCAGGGTCGGATTGTCGAGTGTGTTCACTGCGGCTGTCGGGGATGTTCAGGATAAGCACTGTTTGTTGAATTCATTGTGACTAATTTAAGTTTTTTATTTGTGTGTTAAAAATAAACAAAAAAAACCCAAAATGTGGTTTTAATATACCTGCATAACATTTGACCTTGAATTGGCTTTTTCGCGTTTTTAAAAATACCTACTTTATTATTATACAACGTGTCTCAGAAATAAGTACATTAATTGTAACCAGTGACAGATCTCGTCAAGAACAACAAAATTGTCATGTACCATTTTTTCCATAAAAAACGAGCTGTCTATTTTCTAGTTATGTAGCCCAATGAAATAGTAGTTTTTGTAAAATCAGCGCAAAACATTGTGTTTTTATAATAAAGTTTTTTAGCTCCGCGGTCGAGGTAGAGACAATCGGATTACATTTTTAGTTAGTTTTATCCAACTGCAAAAGGCAGGTGTTTACGTGTTGATTCTGTGATTTAAGCTAAAATTTTGTTAAAATGGCGCGTTTATTTTCGAATAGTGAATACGTAGATATTGTGAAGTGTATCGTGAAGTGTGCGGGAGTGTTCCTCGAGCTCAGAAAGTTTCCGTGCGATTTCTTCTTGTGGGGGTACATGAAGAACTTCGTAGATTCGATCCCAATTGATACAACATTTCGCAATAACTGAGGTATGCTGGAAAGGGTGGAAGAATCATTTTGTCGGCGCCTTCATTATTGTATCGTGCGTTCATTTAAATTTATCCTCAAAATTGGCGTTGGAGAGTCGATTGAGAACGCACCATTCGTGTAAAAACGCAAGATTTAAACAGCTGATCCATGATCGGTATAGTGCGTTCACAATCGACTCTACGAGGTGAAATTAAAAAAAAAAAACAAACGATATAAAGCACAGTATGTCTTCTGCAAAAAATATTTTTTGTGCGTTTGGTCACGTTAGGCGTGGCTTCAGATTTGTACTGACATCTGTCACAGCACAGACTTAAACAGTAAAACCATTTTTTCCATATTGATTATGAAAGTTGACTTTTTTTAACGAAAAATCATAATGAAAGTAGTACTTTTTAAAATAATTTTATTCAATTCATTGTCAAAGAATACCTACTATGCATTTCTGTTTTTTTATTATTTTGCGTAAATCCTTTTAGGCCCAATTTCTCAATTTACAATATGTACAACATGTTATGAAAGTCATACCTTTTTTCACTCATTTGTCTCATTAACTCGGGCTCCGCCCTCGTTAATCAAACTGCAAATTCATGAAAAAAGTGCGACTCTCATAACTAGTTGTACAATATACCATTTTCTTCTTCATCAGATTTACGTCAAATCATGTAACGTTTTAGATCATGTTTCATTTTTGTCTTGTAAGAACGCTGTTCACATTAAAACCACAACCTCATTTGTTGTAAGTCTGAACAGTTCGCGTTCTTTTATTTTGAATCTTCGCCTTGCCTTATCACATTTGGATTAGACATCTTTATCACAATGATTTCGCTTTGCGTGTTTCTTCAAATCATCTTTGGTTTTAGATTTGTACTGACATCTGTCACAAGTAAACCATTGCAAAGCTCCAGAGGGAGTGTGCTTATACAACATGTGTTGTTTTAAAGTTCCCTTTGTCCTCGCCCTATACTCACAATTGAAACAGTAAAACCACTCTACTTCTTCATCAGATTGATGTAGAATTTTGTGACGTTTCAGAAGATATTTCACTTTTGTTTTGTAAGAACACTGGTCACATTGAAACCACAACGCCTCTTCGGAGGGAGTATGTTTAGCTAACTTGTGTTGTTTTAAACTTCCTTTTCTCCTCGTTCTGTACTTACAAATGAAACAATAAAACCATTCTGCTTCTTCATCAGATTTATGTCGACATGTGTGATGTTTTATTAGATTGTACTTCAATCTTGTTTTGTAAGGGCATAGTTCACATTGAAACCACAACACCTCTTCACTTGATGCATGTTTGAGCAGTGCATGATATTTTATTCTATATCTTTGTCTTGCCTTAAAGTTGCATTTATCACACTTGAACCATTGGACATCTTCATTAGCTAAATGTTGTTTTGCATGCTTGACCAAATAAAACTTATGTTTAGATTGATACTGACATTTGTCACAAGTAAACCATGGTACATCTTCAGACAGAGTACCTTTTGATAATGTGTGATGTACTATTTTCTTGTGACGTTTTAAATTTTGACGGTATTTTGTTTTGAAATTACATTCTTCACACTGAAATGAACTGACATCTAGGTGCTTTGCAGTCTGATGTCTTTTCAAACCTGTTGTCTTCTTTGTCTTAAATGTACAATACTCACATTGACACCACTTTTCATCACTACAAAATACTAAACATACCTTCCCAAAACCTTCTCTTGTTATGAAACATGCGCTGTCCAAGTGTTTGAGCCACAACAAGACCGAATATGTTTCAAATGAGCACTTTTGACAAATGTAGCTTTTCACTACAATGTCTTTTTTCGGTTGATTTTGTACACAATCAATATTCTTACTGTGATATTCTCTAATATGTTGATTAAAAATTATTACAAGATCAGTTTTAAAATCGCAATCTTTGCAGTAGTACTTTTCTAAATCATTTGATTTGCAACTGGATAATTCAAGTGGTAAATGGTAACGTTTAATGTGATCTATCATTAAAAGAAGTGATTTGGTCACGTAAGGACATTTGTCACAGTGGCGAGTCTTCCCATACGCACATTTCGGGTTACTTTCAGTATATTCCAGATTTGGCATTTTGATATTAAAATCTGAAAATTATGTGCGTTTTTATGTAATATTCTTAAAGTAAAAGTTGGTATTTATGACACCCAAGTACTCACCAGAACAATAGTTTTAATAAAAAAATTGCAGAACAGTGTTCATGAGCTGTCAAAAGTCGGACATCTTGAGTGCGTTCATAAATGTAATCCCAGAACTGGTAGTTCAATCATCTCACTTTTTCTATGGTTCCTTCCATAAAATAATAATTAGTTACAAAATTTAAAAACAATTAGATAAATTACCCATCAAAAACTGTTATTAAATTGTTTTTATTAAAAAAACTGTATCAAATCGATCTAGTTAAAATGTTTAGGCATATTACATAATATTCTTTGCTTCGTGTCGGTTTTCAATCTCTGGGCTTGGCACAAAAAGACTCACTTCTACTCTTAATGATATAATCTACTATTATTTTATCAATGCATAATAAAAAATGAGAATTATTCCTATTTCGTACAGTACCTACATGATGGTTAGGTCGACGTTACACAACTTAAAATTAAGGATTTCCGGCATTATTGTTGGAGGTGTTTAATTTTCAGCTTATTTGCGTTGACTTAAAGCTTGTTTTTCTCATTAACAGATAGTTTCTGGCCTGCGATTCGTTATTTCAAAACTCGAGCCAGACACTTCAAAAAAAAAAAAAACGTTATATAACTGTTTTATTTAACAAGTTGTATCAAAAATACCGGCCTAATTAAAGTTTTCACACATATTAAGCCGTTTGATTTTTTTAAGCATTCTTACGACTTTTACAGTATATTCTTTGCAAGTCTTATCTAACGTTTGCTTTGTTTAATCGACGAAATCATGTAATGTTTGTCTTGTGAAATTGCATCTCGATAATGTCACGAATACGCAATGGTGACACCTGCACCATTAGATAACTTGTTTGGAAAGATGTTGTTTTACATGTTTGGACCAATAAGATTTGGTTTTAGATTTGAAATGACACTTGTCACAAGTAAACCATTCCACAGCTTCAACTGGGGTATGTTTGCAAGAAATGTGTTGTTTTAAAGCTCTTTTCGTCCTCGTCTTATAATCACAGTTGTAACAGTACAACCAGTTTACTTCTTCATCAGATTTATGTCGAATTAGGTGACGTCTTAGGTTGTATTTTAGTTTTGTCGTGTAAGAACAGTGTTCACAGTGAAACAACAACGTCTCTTTGTTTGATGTATGTTTGACGAGTGCGTGTACTTTTACATTTGATTTTTGCTTTGCCCTAAAGCTGCATTTATCACACTTGAACCATTGGACGTCTTTTTCGGAAAGATGCTGTTTTGAGTGTCGGCTCAAATCAGACTTAGTTTTAAATTTGTACTGACATTTGTCACAATTAAACCACTGCACAGCTTCAGAGGAAGTATGTTTGTATATCGTATGTTGTTTTAGACACCCTCTTGTCTCCGTCTTATAGTCACAACTGAAACAGTAGAACCATTTTACTTCTTCAGCAGATTTGTGTCGATTTAAGTGAAGTTTTAGACAATGTTTCCATTTTGTCTTGTAAGAGCACTGTTCGCATTGATGCCACAACACTTCTTTATCTGATGGATGTTTGAGCAGCGCGTTTTGTTTTATTTTCAATTTTCGCCTTGTTTTAAAGTCGCATCTATCATGTTCACAGTTTATGTGTTGCTTTAAATGATTTTTGGGTTTTGCTTGGTACTTGCAATGAGAACAAAACCATTCTCCTTCATCGGGTATGTGCTCTGCACTTTTATGTTTTTTCAAAACTGTTGGTTGCTTTGTCTCAAATGAACAATACACACATTGGTACCACTTCTCATCGCAAGATACTGTTTGCACTTTCTCAAAATCTTCTTTTGCATTAAAACATAAACTGTCCAAATGTTTGAGCCACAGTAAGACTGAATATGTTTCAAACGAGCATTTTTGACAAATGTAGCTTTTTAGTACAATATCTTTTTTTGATTGATCTTGCAAATAGTCGATATTATTTCCGTGACATTCTCGGATATGTTGATAGTAAATTATTTTCAGATCTGTCTGAAAATCGCAGTTTTTGCAGCAGTACTTATCTAAATCACTTGTTTCGCAATTTAATAATTCAAATGGCCAACATTTAATGCGATCCAACATCAAAACGGGTGATTTAGTCATGTAAGGACGCAGTTGTAAATCTTTCCGTGGGGGCATTTCGGGTTATTTTCTGTATGCCCCGGTTTTGGCATTTTGATATTCCATTGGAAATAATCGAGTTCAACTTCAACAATAGGTACAAAAAAATGTAACAGTTGCAAAACAGGCAAGTTTTGACTTATCTACTTGACAGTTGAATTTGTCAAGTCCAGCACAGACATCGGTTTCTTGAATCAAAACAACACTGGGTGCGTATGTCTGTGATCATCTTGTGTTTCTGAAAACAATAACATGTCGTAAGTTTTACATACATGTTAGGTATACGCAAGTACTTACCACTAGAGCGACAAATTTACAGGAGTTACTAAATAAAATGACAAATTTTGTTCTAAAACATCTTCATTTATAATTTTCTTTATTTTTTTTGTGGCAAAAAGCAAGTTGTTTACAAGCTGTCAAAAGTCTCATCTTTGATCATGGTGCGTTCCATTTACCGATCGCAAAGTTCGCAGACTCGTTCCAATTAAGGCGGCGGTCGATGACCAAAATATCATAGATGACGTCATTACTCCCTCATTACCGACAACCGCTTACAGCCTACTTTCCCATCATCAAAAAAGGTGGGGCGGGTCGTTTAGCATTTTGCCGCTTTTTTTTAAATTAGGCGCTTTCATTACGAGTATATCGCAATAAAACTGTTTTAATGTTTGTATGTCTATTGAAATTTTAAATTTCGCTTGTCTTTTCTGTAAGCGGTCACATGTCACATTCAAGCCACTCGTTTGGAAAATGCATTTGCTTAATCCGGAGGCACGAATTACATCTCGATGATGTCACGAATACGCAATGACACATTATCAATTACATATCTTGTTTGGAAAGATGTTGTTTTGCGTGTTTCGACAAGTAAGATCTGGTTTTAGATTTGAAATGACACTTGTCACAAGCAAACCATTGCACAGCTTCAGAGGGGGTATGTTTAAAAAACATGTGCTGTTTTAAAGTTCCTTTCGTCCTAGTCTTATAATCACAGTTGAAACAGTAAAACCAGTCTCCTTCTTCATCCGATTTATGTCGAGTTATGTGACGTTTTAGGTTGTATTTTAGTTTTGTGGTGTAAGAACAGTGCTCACAGTGAAACAACAACGCCTCTTTGTTTGATGTATGTTTGACGAGTGCGTGTGCTTTTACATTTGATCTTTGCTTTGCCTTAAAGCTGCATTTATCACACTTGAACCATTGGACGTCTTCTTTGGAAAGATGCTGTTTTGAGTGTCTGCTCAAATCAGATTTAGTTTTAAATTTGTACTGACATTTGTCGCAATTAAACCACTGCACAGCTTCAGAGGTGGTATGTTTGTATATCGTATGTTGTTTTAAATGCCCTTTTCTCTTCGTCTTATACGCACAACTGAAACAATAGAACCATTCTACTTCTTCATCAGATTTGTGTCGATTTATGTGAAGTTTTAGACAACTTCGCCATTTTGTCTTGTAAGAGCACTGTTCGCATTGCAGACGCAACGCCACTTTATTTGACGAATGTTTGAGCGGCTCGCGTTTTATTTTCAATTTCCGCTTTGTTGTAAAGTTGCATTTATCATGTTCACAGTTTATGTGTTCTTTTAAATCATTTTTTGTTTTTGCTTTGTACTTGCAGTGAGAACAACAAAACCATTCCTTCTTATTAAGAAGGTGCTTTGCAGTCTGATGTTTTTTCAATATTGTTAGATTCTTTGACTTAAAGGCACAATTGATACATTGATACCACTTTCCATCACCATAAGACACTATACAGATCTTCTCAAAATCTTCTCTTGCATTAAAACATAAACTGTCCAAGTGTTTGAGCCACAGTAAGACCGAATATGTTTCAAACGAGCATTCTTGACAAATGTAGCTTTTTGCAATATCTTTTTTTGTCTGTTCTTGCAAACAATCGATATTATTTTCGTGATATTCTCGGATATGTTGATTGTAATTTATTTTCAGATCTGTCTGAAAATCGCAGTTTTTGCAGCAGTACTTATCTAAATCACTTGTTTCGCAATTTAATAATTCAAGTGGCAAACTTTTAATGTGACCAATCATCAAAACAGGTGATTTGGTAATGTAGCGGCATTTATCGCAGTTGTAATTCTTTCCGTGGGTACATTTCGGGTTACTTTCGGTATGTTTTGGTCTTGGCATTTTGATATTAGTTGAAATTGTCGAGTTCATGTCAGTAAAAAAAAAATTATAATAGCAGTAAAACAGGCAAGTTTTGGCTTGTCTACTTGACAGTTTTAATTTGTTAAATCTAGCACAGACACCGTTTTCTTGGATCAAAACAATGTAGGGTGCGTATGTCCGTAATTGTGTTGCGTTTCTGAAGATAATAATATGTCCTACATATTAGATATTATACGCAAGTACTCACCAGTAGAGTAACGAATTTAAAAGGGCTACTAAAAGACTCGCAAATTTTACTCCAAAATCATCTTCATTTATTATAATTATGTTGTATTCTTCTGGACAATTTTCACAGACGCAAAAAACAAGTTGTTTACAAGCTGTCAAAAGTCAGGTATGTCCGCATAGTGCGTTCCACTTAACGACCGCAAAATTCGCAGACTTGTTCAAGTGAAGGCGCTTCCTGGGATATGTATAAAAAAATACGAGGTGATCATGAATAGTACAATTGGCAATACAATTAGGAAGATTTTTTTATTCGCAACACTGCAATCGGATATGTTTTGTTGATTTACGTAATATTATTAGCGACAAAATGGAAGGTTACAAAAGTAAAAATTATTGGTAAAAAGAAATTAAACTCGAGAGGCAGAACAATTATCTAAAAATTAAATAAAGGAAATGCCCGAAGTGCTCCCCATTTGGCTCTAAACATAAATTAAGACTTTTTGTAGACTCTCGAGAAGATTCACGAGCATGTTACACTTAATTTGAAATGTCAAACGTTACTTATCAGTTATCAATATCATTATCAATTATATGGCTGTCAGTAGGTATCAAGCTGTCAACAACCTGAAGTTACTCCAGTTGTACCATTTAAAAAAAATTAAATCGAGTATTACCGTCTCAAAGAGTCGTTCTTGATCACCCCGTATTTTGTTGGTTTATTTGACAGATATTTATTTGATGTAACATTAACAGCGGCAAAATGGTAGGTTATGAGAATAAAAACCAACGGTAAAAAGTTATTAAACTGTACTGGACCCCCAACCAGTAATTTAATTATAAATCTCGCTTCGAAAATATGTCATTCCAATGAAAAAATCGTGTTGTATTGTAATGTGAAAACAGTGTTAAGTATATAATGGTTATTTATGTATTAAGGGCGTAAGAAGGCTTTTATGGCCCGAGGTGTGATTAATGACACTTGAAAAAATTGTTACAAAACTGTTTTAATTAACAAATTGTATCAAAAATATCGGCCTAAATAAACTTTCAACATATTTATATTAAGCCGTTTGATTTTTTAACGTTCTCACGACCTTCACAGAACGTAAGTCTCATCTAACTTGTTTGGAAAGATGTTGTTTTACGTGTTTGGTCCAATAAGATTTGGTTTTACATTTGAAACGACACTTGTCACAAGTAAACCATTCCACAGCTTCAACTGGTGTATGTTTAGAAGAAATGTGTGGTTTTAAATTTTCTTTCGTCCTCGTCCTATAATCACAGTTGAAACAGTAAAACCATTCTGCTTCTTCATCAGATTTATGTCGAACTATGTGACGTTTTAGGTTGTATTTTAGTTTTGTCATGTAAGGACAGAGCTCACAGTGAAACAACACCGCCTCTTTGTTTGATGTATGTTTGACGAGTGCGTGTACTTTTACATTTGATTTTTGCTTTGCCTTAAAGCTGCATTTATCACACTTGAACCATTGGACGTCTTTTTCGGAAAGATGCTGTTTTGAGTGTCTGTTCAAATCAGATTTAGTTTTAAATTTGTACTGACATTTGTCACAATTAAACCACTGCACAGCTTCAGAGGTAGTATGTTTGTATATCGTATGTTGTTTTAGACACCCTTTTCTCTTCGTCTTATACTCACAACTGGAACAGTAGAACCATTCCACTTCTTCATCAGATTTGTGTTGATTTATGTGCAGTTTTAGACAATGTTTCCATTTTGTCTTGTAGGAGCACTGTTCGCATTGAAGACACAACGTTCCTTTATTTGCTGGATGTTTGATCCGCTCGCGTTGTTTTATTTTCAATTTCCGCCTTGTTTTAAAATTGTATCTGTCATGTTCACAGTTTATGTGTTGCTTTAAATAATTTTTGGTTTTTGCTTTGTACTTACAATGAGAACAACAAAACCGTTCCCCCTTATTAAGGTGCTTTGCAGTCTGGTGTTTTTTCAATATTGTTAGATTCTTTGTCTCAAAGGCACAATAGTTACATTGGTACCACCTTCTACCATCATAAGGTACTATACATTTCTTCTCAAAATCTTCTCTAGCATTAAAACATAAACTGTCCAAGTGTTTGAGCCACAGTAAGACCGAATATGTTTCAAAGGAGCATTTTTGACAAATGTAGCTTTTTACTACAATATTTTTTTTTGCTTGATCTTGCAAACAATCGATATTATTTTTGTGATATTCTCGGACATGTCGATTGTAAATTATTTTCAGATTTGTCTGAAAATCGCAGTTTTTGCAGCAATACTTATCTAAATCACTTGTTTCGCAATTTAATAATTCAAGTGGCAAACTTTTAATGTGATGCATCATCAAAACAGGTGATTTGGTAATGTAAGGGCATTTATCACAGTTGCAATTCTTTTCGTGGGTACATTTCGGGTTACTTTCAGTATGTTCTGGACTTGGCATTTCGATATTAGTTGAAATATTCGAGTTCATGTCAGTAAAAAAAAATAATTACAATATAGCAGCAAAACAGTCAAGTTTTGACTTGTCAACTTGACAGTTTTAATTTGTTAAATCTAGCACAGACACCGTTTCCTTGGATCAAAACAATACTGGGTGCGTATGTCTGTGAACGTTTTGCGTTTCTGAAGATAACATGTCCTACTTTTTTTTTACATATTTCATAAACGCAAGTACTCACCAGTAGAGTGACGAATCTAAAAGGTCTACTTAAAAAAAAATATATTCTAAAATCTTCATTATTTTGTATTCTTCTGGACAATTTTCACAGACGCAAAAGAAAAGTTGTTTACAAGCTGTCAAAAGTCAGATGATATTTCCGCGTGGTGCGTTCCATTATTGATCGCAACCATAGATAATGAACGATCGCAGACTCGTTCCATTTAATGCAGCGGTTTAAATTAGGCGCTCTCATCACAGAATAGAAACAATTGTTTCTATTCTGTGCTCTCATTACGAGTCAAAATTGAATGGAGTCGTGGAAAAGTGAAACTACAGCAAAAATATCAATCAAATCAGAGTGTTATTTTTCTCACGTTCTCACAATCTTCACAGAAGATTCTCGCTTTAACGTTTCATCCACGACCTGCTGTATTATAATTTCATTTCATTAAAAATGCATTATGAAAATGTTTCTGAGAAAGAGCGAATTTCCGCCGATGAAGGCGCACACAAAACGGACACTTCACGCTTAAATAATAATCAATGCCCAATATAATAAAGAACAACAACATTAAACACAAAAACAATGAACAATAAGGAAAAGATTCACGAATTTAATTTCAAAGCAATAAAAAACACCGTTTTTTTAAATTTAAAATGTAATTTGAACAGGAAAAATTCTCGGTGACAAAAACTTAAGCTGAATAAAATCCCATAAAAGCTAAACACTTTTGAACAGGCCGGTTATGTAAAGCAGGTCGTGGTTTCATGCATTGTAACTGTCCTTTTTTACTTTGTACTTTTTGTTAAAAGGACACATGTCACATTCACACCATTTGTTTCGTGCATGCATTCCTTTAATATAGACTACTACAATAAATTTTGATAATGTCATTAATAATACACACATTAGATGTCTTGTTTGAAAAGATGTTGTTTTGCATGCCTGTTCAAACAATACTTTGTCCTAAATTTGCACTGACATTTGTCACAGGTAAACCACTGCACAGACTCAGCGGTGGTATGTTTATACAACGTGTGTCGTTTTAAATCTTTTTTTCTCCTCGTCTTATACTCACAACTGAAACAGTAAAACCACTCTACTTCTTCATCAGATTTATGCAAAGTTAAGTGAAGTTTAAGTGAGTTCTTCAATTTTGTTTTGTAAGTGCACTGTTCACACTGAAACCACGGCACTTCTTCATTTGATGTGTGTTTGAGCAATTCGTGTTGTTTTATTCCGTATCTTTGCCTTGCTTTAAAGCTACATTTGTCACACTTGAACCAGTCAACGTCCTCTTTGGAAAGATGTAGTTTTGCGTGTCTGTTCAATGCAGATTTGCTTTTAAATTTAGACTGACACTGGTCACAAGTGAACAACTGCTCAGCTTCAGAAGTAGTGTGTTTAACTATCCTGTGGTGATTTAAAGAGTTTTTCCATTTTGTTTTGTAAGAGCACTGTTCACACTGAAACCGCAATGCCTCTTCATTTGATTTATGTTTGAGCAGCTCATGTTCTTTGATTCTGTAATTTTGCCTTGCTTTAAAGTTGCATTTATCACACTTGAACCAGTGAACATTTTCTTTTGAAATATGTAACTTTGCGTGTCTGTTTAATGCAGATTTGGTTTTAAATTTAGACTGACATTGGTCACAAGTAAACCACTGCATAGCTTCAGGCGTGGTGTGTTTAACCAACACATGATGTTTCAGATTTTTTTCCCTCCTCGTCCTGTACTCACAACTGGAACAATAAAACCATTCTGCCTCCTCATCAGATTTATGTCTAGTTATGATGTGAATTTTAAGACAGTTTTTCCATTTTGTTTTGTAAGGGCACTGTTTACATTGAAATCGTAGCGCCTCTTCATTTGATGCATGTTTGAGTAGTTTGTGCTGTTTTATTCTGTATCTTTCCATCGCTGTAAAATTGCATTTATCACACTTGAACCAGTGAACGTCTTCTTTGGAAAGATGTAATTTTGCGTGTCTGTTCAATGCAGATTTGATTCTAAATTTAGACTGATATTTGTCACAATTAAACCACTGTACAGCCTCAGAGGTAGTATGCTTGAATAACAGGTGACGTTTTAGATTTCCTTTTCTCCATGTCCTATACTGACAGGAGTCGCATGGATACCACTGATTATCAGTAAGAGTCACGAATGACAATTTGACATCCTCAAACCGGTCGCTTTTGTTAAAACACGAAGATTCCAAATGTTTCATCCAAAACAAAATGGAATGCGTTTCAAATGTGCAAATTTTACAAATGTAGCTTTTTACAGCACAGTGGTCTTTTCTCCATGGACCGTGCAAATATTCGCATTCTTTTCCGTGAAATTCTCCGGCGTGTTGATTGAATATTATTATCAAATCGGTTTCAAAATTGCAGGATTTGCAGTAATATTTTTCCAAGGTGGTTGTTTCGCAAGTCGACGATTCCTGTATTTCTTGCTTAAAATGGTGGCGTCTGGTGTGATCTATCACAAAGGAAAGCGATTTTGAGGCAAATGGACATTTGTCGTACTTGTGAACACTTCCATACACCAAAGCCCCACCAGAATACTCCTGATTTGCCATCTTTTCAGCTTAATCTGAAATTGTGATCATTGATTTTTGTAAAAATTAATCAGTTAAAAAGATCATGTGATACTTATTAATACCGTGCGATTTACAATTATTTAGATCAAACAAGCCTTTGAGATTTTGGACGTATGTCCAAATCTATACGTTCAGATGCATGAAAGTATTTTTGGTTGCATATACCTGTTCCAATTTAAATTTGGAACATTTTGTCGAAACTCACATTCGTTATCTATGTTCTCCATTATTGAAAAAACCATTACGAAAGTAAGACTCAATGATTAATTTTTTATGTTCTGAAGTAACAATCATTTTTGTGTTCAAATTTGATTAATACTCACAGTTGTTTGACGTTTATTACCTGAGTTAGCGGACACGAAAAATCTTATATGTACTGTCAAAGTCATAGCCGCCCCTTATCTAAGTAATTGTTGATCGCACGGTATATCAAACGACTTACCAATGCTTTGGAGAAAAGTTCTAATAAAAGTCACACACTGTATCGTTATATAATCTGTATTTCCTTCTATTTAGTAATCTCCATAATTTTCGCAAGTTATAAGACTGACAAACCCAAGCAGAACGTTGTTTACGAACTGTCAAAAATCCGATGGTTAGAGTGCGTTCACAAATACGATCTTCCATACAGATCGTTACTTCTTAATCACATCACTTTCCTTATGGTTTCTTAGAATAAAATTTTACTGCGAACAACCTGTTCGTAATAAAACTAAATCCGATATCCATCTTTCATTAAAAAGAAAAATCAAACCAAACATGAAAAAATCATTAATAAATTGTTTTAATCTGCATCAATCAAATTAAAGTCACATTCAGTTTTCTTATTTTTCTCAACTTTTCACAATCTTCACAGAAGATTTTTTCACATAATGCCTCACACATTGTAACTTTTTGTTTTATTTTGCGCTATATCACATAATTTAGAAGAAAATAAATAATATAATTTTTATAGTGCATATTGGCAGCAATATTTAAACTTTTGTTTGTACTTTGTGTTAAAAGGACATATATCACATTCAAACTACTCGTTTGGTGCATGCATTTGTTTAATAGAGTACTAGATTGAATTTTGATAATGTCATTAATACACAATTGTGACATTTAAATCATTAGACGTCTTCTTTGAGAAGATGTTGCTTTGCATGTCTATTCAAACAATACTTGGTTTTAAATTTGCACTGACATTTGTCACAAGTAAACCATTGCACAGCTTCAGAGGGAGTATGTTTAAATAACATGTGTTTATTTAAAATTCCTTTTCTCCTCGTCCTGTACTCGCAATGGAAGCAGTAAAACCATTCTACTTCCTCATCAGTCTTGTGTCTAGTTATTACGTGAAGTTTTAGATTATATTTTAATTTTGTTTTGTAAGAGCACTGTTCACATCGGAACCATAACGCTTCTTCGTTTGACGTATGCTTGAGGAGTTCGTGTTGTTTTATTCTGTATCTTTGCCGCGCTTTAAAGTTGCACTTATCACACTTGAACCATTCAATGTCGTCTTTGGAAAGATGTAGTTTTGCGTGTCTGTTCAACGCAGATTTGATCTTAAATTTAGACTGACATTTGTCACACGTGAACCACTGCGCCGCTTCAGAAGCGGTATGTTTAACTAACATGTGATGTTTTAGATTTTTTTTCCTCCTCGTCTTATATTCACAAGTGGAACAGTAAAACCATTCTGCTTCTTCATCAGATTTATGTTTAGTTATGTGAATTTTTAGACAGTTTTTCCATTTTGTCTTGTAAGAGCAATGTTTACATTGAAACCATCGCCCATCGTCGTTTGATGTATGTTTGTGTTGTTGTATTCCATAAGTTCCTTTTGCTTTGAGGTTACATTTATCACAATTGAGTATCTCAACTTCCTCTTTGGAAAGGTGTAGTTTCGCGTGTCTCTTTAAATCGTACTTAGTTCGCGATTTGTATTGGCATTTGTCGCAATTAAACCATTGCACAGCTTCAGAAGGGGTATGTTTGAATAGCAAGTGATGTTTTAGATTTCCTTTTCTCCACGTCCTATATTGACAATAGTCGCATGGATACCACTGATTGTCAATTCCGTTTACGATTGGCAATTTAAAATGATCAAAGTTGTTGTTTCTGCCAAAACATGAAGATTCCAAATGTTTCATCCAAAACAAGATGGAATGTGTTTCAAATGTGCATATTTTACAAATGTAGCTTTTCACGGCACAGTTTTTTTGCACCAGACCGTACAAAGTTTCGCGTTTCTTTCCATGAAATTCTCTAATATGTTGATTGAATATTATTATCAAATCAGTTTCAAAACTGCATGATTTGCAATAATATTTTTCCAAGTTGGTTGTTTCGCAAGAGGACGGTTTCTGTTTGAAACGGAGGCATTTGCCGTGATTTATTACAAAGAAAAGCGAGTTTGTGGTAAATGGACATCTGTCATACTTGTGAACATTTCCGTAGGTATCCGGCGGGGTACATCCAGTGTACTCCAGATTTGCCATAGTTCCAGTTTAATCTGAAATGACAATGACTGATTTTTGTAAAAATGTTCAGTTGTCAATTTACCTATTGCCTGAATCTAGCACAGACACCGTTTCTATTCGCCCGTAGGTTAGAGTTATTTACAAGCTGTCAAAAGTCATATGTATTGGGTGCGTTCACAAAAGCAATACAGATCGTTACAATTACTTCACTTTCTTCTTTCTCTGCGTCTCATTACTCCACACACATTTTACCATTAGCAAGTTTAGCTTGTTAAAACTTAAATTTGACGTTCTTTTGTGTAATTCTTACAATTAAATGTGATACATTAAGGGTCAGTTTATAGAGAATTAAATATTATTGCGCGATTAACTCATGAATCCGAAAGTTCGATTGGTTCAACTGATCACGTGTTCAGTTAATCTCGCATTTGATTATGATTAACTTAATTTCGCTTCTGTAAACTGGCCCTAAATATTCAAAGTCAGTTTACAAAAACGAAATTAAGTTAACGTAATCAAATGCGAGATTAACTGAACACGTGATCAGATTGAACCAGTCCAAGTTTCGGACTCATAGTTTAATCGCGCAATAAAATTTATTTCAAATTAAATGTTTAATTCTCTTTCTCTAAACTGACCCTTAGTTTAAATGTTTTTGACTTGAACATATTAAAAACACAATTATTTATTGCAACAACTTTATTTATTATTATTTATTTAATCATAATAATTTCGGAAGATAAACATTCATTTGCGTTCATAAATTATGTGACTTTTTGAATCGGTCCAGTGTTAAAAAAGTGCCATAGCGGTTCATTTTTTTCATGCATTTGCGTTAAAAATTTTTTGTTTTTTGTTTGATTGTCACAATTTGAGAATTTTCTCCTGTGTGAATGGATTTTGCTAAATGTCACAACTTGTCAAAACGGAACGTCAACCTAATTTTAAAGATTTTAAGCGATTTGGAGCCTTTAAAGGGCTCATCGAACAAAAAAACGTCGTAAGAGCCCAATTTACATACGAACTCTTTAAATAATATATGTACTACATATTATGAACGCATATGAATGAAAAAACCTGTGGATATAATAACGCCAACTCGTTAGTAAAGTACTTATCTTTTTTTTTTACTAGGCGGATTTGCGCACTCGCTTGGCTCGTGCGGCAATTTTCCTTCTCGTAAAAAAAAGTATTACTCTACTCGCTTGTTACATAAATAACTATTTACTAGCCTTACTAGTCATACAATACGTACATGCATAATTATTTAGTACATTTGAGTATTTTGGAGTACAGTGTATAAAATAATTATTTTTTCGGCAAATCTCCATTTGATATTTTTTTCTTTCAGATTTAACTTCAGCTGTTTGCCCATGTCAAATTCGGGGCGCCCTCGAAGAGGTATTGCTTATGGGATGGTCAGTTCCACGGTAAGTGTATCAAAATAAGTTTTATACGGGGTGATCAAGAAGGACTGTTTAAGTTGGTAACACTGGATCGTATTTTAAATCGTATAACAGGAGTAACTTCCGGTTGTTGGTGGCTTGTCGTTGTTAATAATATACCTCTATCAGATATTTGTCAAATAAACCAACAAAACATATCCAGGTGCAGTGTTATAAATAACCGAATTAAAAAATTTTCTTAATTCTACTGCCAACTTAAACAGTCCTTTTTGATCACCCGGTATATTCGATTCATTGCTCTGTCCTCCACATATTGAAAAACATTTGAAGTTTTCCACCTTAGTAGATTGAATTTCTACGTCACGAATACGCAATTATGACATTTGAACCTTTTTAGTTCTCTTCTTTGGCAAGATGTTGTTTTGAGTGTTTGTTCAAATCAGCTTTGGTTTTGGATCTGTACTGACATTTGTCACACGTAAACCACTGCACAGATTCAGAAGTGGTATGTTTATACAACGTGTGTCGTTTTAAATCTTTTTTTCTCCTCGTCTTATACTCACAACTGAAACAGCAAAACCATTCCACTTCTTCATCAGATTTATGCCGAGTTACGTGAAGTTTCAGCGAGTTTTTCCATTTTGTTTTGTAAGAGCACTGTTCACACAGAAACCACTGCGCCTCTTCGTTTGACGTATGTTTGAGCAGTTCGTGTTGTTTTATTCTGTATTTTCCTCTCGCTTTAAATTTGCACTTATCGCACTTAAACCATTGGACGTCTTCGTTGGAAAGATGTAATTTTGCGTGTCTGTTCAAATCATATTTCGTTTTCGATTTGTACTGACATTTTTCACAAGTAAACCACTGCACAGCTTCAGAAGTGGTATGTTTGAATAACACGTGATGTTTTAAATTTCCTTTTCTCCACGTCCTGTACTGACAATAATCGCATTGGTACCACCGATGGTCAGCAAGAGTCACGAGTGACAATCTGACATGCTCAAAGTCGTCGCTTTTACTAAAACATGAAGATTCCAAATGTTTCATCCAAAACAAGATGGAATGGGTTTCAAATGTGCAAGTTTTGCAAATGTAGCTTATTACGGCACTGTTTTTTGTCGATGGACTGTACACAGATTCGCGTTTTTTTCCGTGAAACTGTCTGACGTGTTGATTGAATATTATTATCAAATCAGTTTGAAAATTGCAGGATTTACAGTAATATTTTTCCAACGAGGTTGTTTCGCAAGTCGACAGTTCCAGTTCGAAACGGTGACGTTTCGAGTGACCTATCACAAAGAAGAGCGATTTTTTGTCAAATGGGCATTTGTACTTGTGAACATTTTCAGCATACTCCAGATTTGTCATCGTTCCAGTTTAATCTGAAATTACAATTGATTTTTTTTACTCGTTGCCTGAATCTATCACAGACACTTTTCATGAAGCACAACAACGTAAGGTTCTCATTTTCATGATCACGCGGCTTTCTCACGACCAGAGGTATAAATATGAATAAAAGTATTTGCTCTTATTTCAAAATGTGAAGGATGTACTTCATCAGAAAAAGCTGTTTGCGAGCTGAACGAATACATTAAAAGAAACTAATGACGTAGCTGTTATCGGCAACACCGAACAAAAATTTTTTTAAAGCTATGTTGAGCTGGTCACTTTTGTTGGCCTTGAAATATTAGAGTTGCCTAAATTATTATTAAATGACTGCTTTAATCCGCATGTGGTTCCAGAGAGCAATTTTCAAGGAAAGTTTTCAAATGTGTGTGTTGAAATGTTCAATGAAAACTTAGTTGATTTATATTTTTCACCCCAACGACTGATTGGAGAGGATTACTTTGATCCACAGTGGTGCACTGTTTATTATGCGGTCGAAGTGAAAAAGTTATTAAATCATAACTTGTTTTATGAATGATCTGTTTTGCGTTTATTTCTCTTTTTTCATTTTCCGCAAATAAATTAAAGCGAGATCTCGTCCAACAATTTCTTTTTGTTTATTAAGGGAATGCGTTTGTCTCCCATCAAAGAGCAATTTAAAATTTCCCAGTAAAACAACAAATGCGACTTGCAAATCCTGTCTTCCACGTTTTGGATTTTTTTCACTGTCACTCATTTTCACGAACAGTTTACACTAACGAGCAATTGAATGTCTTAATGCGAAACAGCGACAAGTCATGTAAATTAAATTTTTTGAAAATCGAAAGTAAAGTTCGGATAAAGCAAAAAAATCACGTAATTTTTTTGTGTAGGTACGAAATTTACATCTACATCAAATCGTGCAATTACACAACTCTTTTTTCACATTACTAGTGGGGCATTTTTATTGTGTTGTGCAAAAACTAAAGCAAATACCCCAGTGTTGCTCTTACTTGAAGAAGAGCAAATACCGTTTTATTCATATTTCAATGTATGGTATTTTTTAAGACACGTGAGGACTTACCAAGATTTTGGAGAAATCAACAGTTCTAATAAAAAACACATCTTTTATTGCGAAATTATTTTAATTTCCAATAATTTTTGCTTATAATCTCGATTTCATGGAATAACGGGATTGTAAAAACAGTAGAGAACCTTGTTTACAAGCTGTCAAAAGTCAGATGTTTTGAGTACGTTCACAACACAAGTGCAATTCCCAATTATCTCACTTTCTTTGGAGAATTTACAAGGTCTAATAAAAAAATCACAAATTTCATTGTTAAATTATTATTATTTTCTTCCATATGTGAGACTGAAAAACGCCAAACAATATTGTTTACAAGCTGTCAAAAGACCCCATATTTATTTACGCAGAGGACGTTGCCCTCGTCATAGGTGTGCGATCCCAGTGCAGATCACAGAACACCTAATATGCAGATCTTGACAATGACTTTCTCCATGGTGCCCCTTACTACAATTTATTCCTAAATTTGTTTGCAAATATTTAAATTTAATCTGAGGCCATTATTATTCATCCACTAAATAAAAAATTTGGAATAGTTACCTTTTAGTACCCTCTGCTTTTTATATCGGATTTTCATAAATGATTCGTACCACAAGAAGGCTATGTCTCCATTTAAATACCTACATGGAGTCACAGCACACCTGATGCATGAATTATTTATAAAAACCCTGTACATCTTTCAGAAATAAGTACATTAATTTTAACCAGTGGCAGATCTCGTCAAGAACAACAAAATACAATTTTCGGTTCAGTATTTTCCCCCCCACATGAATTTACGAACTGTCTAATTAGGTACTCGCATTTTCTAGTTATTTGACGCAATGACAGTGACCCTGAAATAATATCTACTTTTTGTGAAATCAACGCATAACATTGTGTTTTTAGAATAAAGTTTTTTCGCTCTGCGGCCGAGGTGTCGATAAGACGATTACGTTTTTAGTTAGTTTTGACCGACTCCACAAGGAAGGTGTTTACGTGGTGATTCTGTGATTTGAGCTAAAATTTTATGAAAATGGCGCGTTTATTTTCGAATAGTGAATACATAGATATTGTGTAGTGTATGGTGAAGTATGCGGGAGTGCTCCTCGAACCCGGAGAATTTCCGTGCGACTTCTTCTTGTGGGGGCACATGAAGGACTTGGCATATTCGATCCCATTGATACAATGGAACAGGTAGGAAATGCTGCAATTTCATCAGTGTCTTCATTATTGTATTCACAATAACGGCGGTCCCTTTGAACATTTCTTGTAATGATTTGCGATTATTCTGATTACTTCATGAGAATTTTTACGGATTAATACACAAATTTTAGGAGACTTAATTTAACTGCCTTTAAAATTTAGCGGAGCAGTTACAGAATACGCCCCATTTTGTCAGTATTTTAGGTACGTTATCATTATAGGTCACAGTAAGGGGCGCAGCAGTTAGCCGCTGTGCCTAAGTTAGCAAAAAAGTGAAAGTTTTCTTGCATTTGTTTTTTCTTCTTCGCTTATCGGCATCGGCGAAGCAAGTAACAAAATATGTGCCAAATCTTTCAATAATTTTTACTGAATAACTTCAAGGTTTAGGAAAAAATTATATTTATTGTTGCTATTAACCAGTTCTTCTATTACCAGTTAAAATGAATGTACTTATTTCTGTAACACGTTGTATGTTGCACAACTTTGATCTAAATTTGACCGCCTCTTTTTTGTATGTTTAAGCGCACTGCGATAACGCTTACATGCTTTGTATGTACAAAAAGTACTTCCTTTGTGATGCTTGATTTTTGACAGCTTTTAATCTTATTGCATAATCCCCCAAAACACAACTTACGTCACATAATTTTGAAGTATTTACACAAGGGACTGGAGAGATAGTATATAATGGCACAGGGTATAACTAAAACAAACATGAAAAAACCGTTATTAAATTGTTTTAATTAATAAATAGTATCAAAAACATCAATCTAATTAAAATTTTAACAGATATTAAGTTTTTTAACTTTTTAAAAGTTTTTACAATCTCTTGATTTGATGTTTCAGTATAAATGTCTCATCAAATCTTGTTTTTTGTTTATCAGAGTTAATCACACTTGACCAAACACAAAACATTTAATATGCAGAAATAGCCTGCATTGTGACATTGATTGAACTATTGGATGCCTTCTTGCGAAAGATGTTGTTTTGCGTGCCTGTTCAAATCAGCTTTGGTTTTAAATTTATTCGGACATTTGTCACAATTAAACCACTGCAGGGCTTCAGAGGGAGTATGTTTGTACAACATGTGTCGTTTCAAATCTTTGTTTCTCTTCGCCTTATACTCACAACTGGAACAGTGGAACCACTCTGCTTCTTCATCCGATTTGTGTCGAGTTATGTGACGTTTTAGACAGTATCGCGTCTGTGTCTTGTAAGAACACTGTTCACATTGAAACCACAACGCCTCTTCATTTGGGGTATGCTTGTGCAGTTTGTGTTGTTCCATTTTGAAACTTTGCCTTGTTTTAAAGTTACATTTGTCACACTTGAACCATTCGACGTCTTTGTAAAGATGTATCTCTGCGTGTCTGTTCAAAGAATATTTGGATTTTGATTTGTACTGACATTTGTCACAAAAAAACCACTTCACAGCTTCAGAAGTGGTGTGTTTATTTAATACGTGTTGTTTTAAATGTCCTTTTCTCTGCGTTCTGTACTCACAACTGGGACAGTAGAACCATTCTGCTTCTTCGTCAGATTTGTGCACGCCCCGCTTGTGACATTTTAAACTGTTTCTATATTTTGCTTTGAAATCACACAGTTCACATTGAAACCATCTAACGTAGGGGTGTGTTTTTTGAATGTGTCTCTCCAAATACAGCAAAACTTTCGTCTTGAATGAACAATAATCGCATTTATAATATATTATGTCGTCGATGAGTTCTGTATTGTATGAACAGTTCTCATGTGACTCTTTGTCAGGGGTTAAATGTTTAGCAATTGTGTGTAGTTTCACGTTGCATCTTCGTTTCGTCTTAAAGTCGCATTTATCACAGCCATACCACCGGACAGCGTCTGCTGGGAGATGATTTTTCTTATGTCTTTGCAGGTAAGAATAATTCTTAGACTTATATGGGCATTCATTACAATAAAACCAGTGTACAGCTTCAAGAGCAGCATGTTCATAGTTCATGTGTTGCTTCAGATGATTTTTACTTTTTGCCATGTACTTGCAGTGAGAACAACAAAACCTTTGCTCCTCACCAGGTAGGTGCTCAGCAACCTGGTGTCTTTTCAAAACTGTTGCCTCCTTTGTCTCAAATGAACAATATTCACACTGATACCACTTCTCACCTCCACAAGTAACTATGTGCACTTTCTCAAATTCCTTTTTTATATCAATGCACGAACTGTCCAAATGTTTGAGCCACAGTAAGACTGAATATGTTTCAAATGAGCACCTTTGGCAAATGTAACTTTTGACTATGTCATTTTTTGGTTGATCTTGCACACAATCAACATTCTTACTGTGGTATTCTCTGATATGTTGATTGAAAATAATTAAAAAATCTGCTTGAAAATCGCAGTCTTTGCAGTAGTATTTTTCTAAATCGTTTGTTTCACAACTAGATATTTCAAGCAACAATTGGTGACGTTTTATGTGATTTGTCATCAAAAAGGGTAGTTTGGTTATGCAGGGATATCTATCGCAACTGTGAGTTTCTCCATGGGCACATTTCCCGATACTCTCCGAATATTCCAAATTTGGCATTTCAAGATAATCTGAAAATTCCATTTCCTGTCAACACAAAAAACTAATCACAACAACTGCAAATCATATGTAGGGTACGAGTCTACGAGTCTTGGCTTGTCACTTTTGACGCGATAAATCAAGCACAGATACGACTTTTGTCAATTATAACACGCTCTGTCTATTTTTTATGCGATAAGTTTCGACTAGAGCAACTGTGAAAATCAACGGCATCGAAAACGTATGGCGGTGCTTTGGTCACAAAATCATTACTTGAGCTGTCAGGAAAGTTCACAACATAACCTAACTTTTGCATTGCGAATTACGTTGCAATTGAACAGTACTGAATGCAACCTCTTCATGTAGGAATCGTTTTCAAACCAAACCCGCTTAGAATCTTTCCAAAACTGTTAAAATACGTACGTACCTCTAAACGGTTATTGTGACAGTTCGTTCAAGTAGTCACCATTGTTAATTTTGATTCTAACAGAACAGAGAAAGAAAGGTCATAGTTCCGGTTTGTTTTATTCTACGTGAATATAATCTACAGGTAGAATCTTTAATAATCAAAATGAAAACAATGCTATTATCACAGGCCTTTGTTCTGTAATCATGTTGTACAAGTGCTGTCAAATATTAAATATTTTAGGTGCGTTCACAATTGTAACCATTGATGACAAATTGACAAAGTAAGCTTTTAATTTTACCATTCTATTCTTTAGTTTTTGCAGACAATTCATTGTTGTTGATTTGTCTTTGGTTTTGGGAACACAACCACATCTGACTATTAGTACCTATTCATTGTTTTATCTATGTCATTACTTGACGTCAAATATTAATTTCAATGGTTTTTTTTCTTTGGTTGTCGTATCGCGCGTTCAAATGAAATTCTGGGCTGGGGAGGCGTTGGAAACCGTCAATTGTTGTGCTTTTTTAAAGTGTAAATTAATTCGAGGATGTTGACAGCTAACCTAAAATTTAGAAACAAAAAAAATCTTTTTTTTGCAATGTTTTATATTAAAAATAGAATAACTTAACACGCTTCTTATTCTCGAAGCAAATATCTAAGGACACCCTTTGCAGAAAACAAACATGTTCAATTTGTCCCGATTAAACACAAACAAAAAATGTCATTCGTGTCCAACGGCGGGAAATTCAAACTTTACACTGTTCTAATCGGTTTACTTCTTCCAAAGCCTACTCAGCCCACGATGTCATTTGAACGCATGATACTTTTAAACCATTGAATACAAATTTATAACATGACGTGCTAACTTTGACTTGCATTTTATTTGGAAAGTACAGTTCTTAATTTTCAATGTTAATTCGTGAGATGTATTCAATCAATCTGTACGTTCCATCGAACATATCTTCTAGTAAAAGATATTGATTCCTTACCTTATACCTTTTTAAGTGGAAACTGTTTGTGATTTCGTTGTGATAATTGTCACAATACACATTTATGTAACTTCTTTTCTCTAAAAGCGTTATTTCCACATGACACTATCTAACACATAACCACTTACACTGAAATAACTAACTGATCTGTAGTTAATAGTTCTAACACATAATAGATCAGTTGAAAAATTTTATGAACTTACTTTCTACTAATCTAACACTTGCTGACAACTCATGAGCTGTCGGTTTGGCACGTTTTTGGATACCTACCAGTGAGGAGTATTTGACAATAACACAAAATGGCGCATGTATTTACTGGCTTTCAGGTACGGGTTCGTTCCGAGAAATGAAGGTAAGTGTTAAGTGAATATATTATACCGTGCGATCAACAATTATTTAAATCAAAGAAGCCTTTGAGGTTTTGGACGTATGTTCAAATCTTGTTGAGGTTTTGACTTTCAGTTGCTCTGGAGTGCAGTATTTTTGGTTGCATATGTTTCAATTTAAATTTGTAAATTTTCTCCGAAAGTCGGCCAAACAGACAAGTATTGTGAGTATGTCCATTCTCCATTATTGAAAACACTATTACGAAAGTAAGACTCAAGGATGAATTTTTTATGTTCTGAAGTAGAGCTAAAGTCAAAACGAAACATGACATCACGTGGTTTGCGCAGAAGACGAATGTAGATCAGTTGAATCCAGCTTACGTATATGATAGTGGCGGAGTCAAAAAATTTATTTTGTTTACGCTATAGAGGGTGTTGGAGGAATGTTATGAGGATGAAGATAGTTTTTATTATTCTATTAGAGGTTTTACAACAAAAGTAGATGACCTCGGTGTAGAATTTCTTTCATCAGGTGAAGAAAATTGAGTTTTGGTTAAGTTTTGCCCCTAAACTGACGACTGTATGATACGCCTCTTCTCAGCGAGCGCGCATCCTAAGCTCCGCCCTGTCATGTTTCGTTTTGACTTTAGCTCTATGTACTTAAAAACCATCTGTGTTAAAATTTGATTAATACTGCCAATTGTGAGTTCGTCTTAGTTGTTTTGCTTGTGATTTTTTTCAGTTTTTTTCTATATTCTAATTACCTTTCATCTTACAACATAACCTGTTTTTCTATTTGGTACCACAATATGCTACAGAACGGCAAAAATATTATTTACTTATAATTTTAATACTGCAACGATACAGACGAACAATTTTTTGTTTGTAGCACATGAAAAATATTGCTCTTCGAAATACTCACGTGACGATTCAGATGTAAAACACAGAACTTTTTTCTTTCATATCTCGGACACATCAAGTGCGCTCGGCCATGCCGAGAAACAAAAAAAGCCTACTGGTTCCGTCGGGATCGCTTTCGACAGTACAAACTGTCAAAATTAGGGATCGTGAGGCGACGGGATCGAAATGAAACTCTCCGCTACATTTAAGACAACCTTTATTACTGAATGCATACTGGTCAATTGGGTTACAAGTACAGAGCATAACAACTTGTAAGTTGTTTAAAAGCACTTACATAACCTAACTTAACCTAGGTGCCCTGCTGCACTGCATAATTTGTGGTAGACACATGATTGGACTCGTATAGGCATCAAAATAACCATCAAAATTTAGAATAATACATCATAAATAAACAGTGCAGTCGGGTTTATGACTTTTTTTGTCGTTTTTAGTAACGTTTATACAGTTTTTTTTTCAAATTTTTGTTCCTACAACATACAATTGAGTTCTTATTAAATAATTATCTTATTGAAATGTATTATACGTTATTATTTGGGGGTGTAGTACACATCAGATTTGATTTTCTTAATTTTGTCTAAGTTTATTTGATATCACCGTGACATTTTGGCCTGGTCCCTGAGTTTACCCTCCCAATATCGGACATGAAAGCTAATGTCGTCGACTTGTTAGAGATTCACACGTTAATTTTTTTTTTCTTTAATTTCCCTTACCACCTGTCTCACAAGAAAATAAATCAGATCAGACCCAGCCGACCGCACATCTGTAAACTACCGTTGTCCGAATTTTATGGATAAAAGACCGTTATAAATGTCTGAAAGACGCATTAAGCCTATTTGTGTCGATTTGTACCGCGACGATGAAAATGTACATCGTTGATACCGGCCCCCGCGTGGGGGGCGCACCGATCGATGCGTGAGTGTTCAAGTTGCTTCGATATACATTGTCATTAGTATTACGTTTTTGTTTTTTAAAGTTTCTTCAACTACGAACGATAGTGATGTTAGATAAGGTACCTCAGATGCGATAATTTGTATTATAAAATTGTCAGCATATCACATATTTTTAAACTGTCAACAGAAAAATAAATTTAAATATTGCCTTATTCGAATAACTACTTTAGTACTAATTACAGCTCTTACAGAACAAAAAATAAATCATCTACTTTAAATAACACAACCATAATAAGGTGCAGGTATACGTTTTGTTAAGACTCAGTCGTCGAAGCGAGTCGCTAAAAATTAAAGGAACTCTCTTGCACTCTTGGAAGATTGGAAGGCTTTTATATTCTCAATTAATCTACAAGTAACGCCAAATCATAACACGCTCAACGATTGCTATTAGTACTTTGTGATTGTTCAAATATCTCACGAAACTTGCACTACTTTTCAACAACAAACTCAACATTACATAATAAATTATCAAAAAAAAAAAAAATGCTACAAGAATGGAATAACTGTTCAGGCATTATGTTGGACTAGAAGTTTAGAGGAGGGAACTTGTTTAGGCCATTTATTTTACACTTTTTTATTTAAATTCAATCGTCAAAATCGTCATGTGATGCTATAAAATATTTGGTAACAACGAATTTCGAAAGAAATGTGCGACGAACGAAAAGGAAAAATTCTGTCTTCTTACACGCGTAAATAATAAACAAATATGCGTTCTGAGATTAACTGTACCGTTATAGCACAAAGCAACAACACAAGCAAACCTATTAAATATAACTACAAATGAACACACTTAAATAGTAGTCTTAACCGATTAACCCATAACCTAACCTAGGGAGAAAAAAGAACGTGGGGCGGCGAGCCAAAAGGGCGTTCTTTTGGTTGTTAAACATTTGAGTACGGAACTGAGCCGCCGTTTTGGTTCGCCCGCCACCTCGAGAACCAAATCAGAGGCTAGAATAGTGAATCAAGATCGTCGTACGATCGACGAGGCGCCGGTGGGGGTGGAGTAAATACCGCCGAATGGATTTTGCTTTTTTTATTACAAATATTTATTGTAATTAATACTATATTACCTTAGATATATAATAACACATTTCCTAACCCTATAATTAAGTAATTCATTATACATTATATACTATGAAATTATAACAATTGTACAGTTTTTCAGCCAATATATACACATTATATATATTGCATTCATTTCTTTTAAATATAAGTTAATATACACAGCAGGTAAGCGTATACGGTTCGCGGATTAGTCCGCGGGACCGCCGTGAGCAAAAGTTTCTAAGCAAAATTTTGGCACGTTTTCAAGTAAAATTTGGGTCTTTTTTTGGATATCTGTCGATCGAGTCGGACGTACAGAGTTCGTCGAAAACAACAAACGTCAAAGATTTGTATCGTTATCGTGACCAACGGCTATTGCAAGGAGATTCACAGAACAAACCCACAAAATAAAGCTGTCAATAATAACAATAAGAGCACCTTTTGAATATGGACCGAGTGTTCTCTCATATTTATCTTTTAAATTACTTAACCTGTGCAAAAGTCTTAAGTTACAATATTTTTCGTTTCGTTAAAGCGACGCCGGAGTCGTGATGGGCCGATCGTCGCTTTAATCACCTGGTATTCCTACAGTCTTCTGGCCAACGAGTGGCTTTAACCCGACACCCTAAACCTATTAATATCCTAAAACGTTAGAAACTAGACAGAGAGCACACTTTTGTCATTGTTAAGGCAAATCGTTTTTGATTCTTCACAAATCTCGTCCGGGTGATACTTTTGGTGGAACCGATCAATCAAACAAAAAACCGCGGAAACCGTCCAATTTTGTCGAAATCTCTGGATCGAAAGGAATGTACGATCAGTTGCTTAACAGTACGTTACTATAGCCTAAGAAAAAACAGTGACGATATTTCTAAACCTGAGAAAGAGGGCCTAACGATCATCTACTACCCCACAAACTACCTACACCTAGCGCACACCAGGCGACTCACCGTCAGGCTGTGCTCGGGAAACCCCTAGTGTCGATTAGTAGCTCAAACACAGCATATGTTACATTATTAAACCTACGTACGAGTAAAACTCTGATTAAATAGGACATACATAAGTTCATTTATCTTTTTACAGTTGGCAGTTCCAGCTAGCTTAATCTCTCACCGAGATCGTCAACTAAATAACAGTCGACGCGACCAATGACCCACGCAAACGTCCAACGCAACAAGAATCGTGAAAAACCGAAAACCGGAAGAACGAAACAATTGCGCGCGTCACAGTCCGCCTCGATATCGATTTGATGCAAACAATCAAAAAACACATTATGTAACTTCAACTTCATTTCAATAGTAGGGCTAAGTTTTTATTTTTTTTTTACTATTCTGTGAATTTGTACAGTGGGGCTATGACCTTGAAAATTGAAATATACAATCATCGAATCGCCCTTTATGTTATATTTATTAAAACCCTGTCGAAAAGTCAGGCCCAAGATCAATTGCACATTAAATAGGCACTTGTAATAAGTTTCTTCATCTTGTGCTAAAACGCTAAATTTGGCTCCTATCATGTACGAAACGAAAAGTCCGGAAAATGGCCGCCTACAGGGTCAAATTCGGGTTTAGGTACCTAAAACGAAATAATATAAAATAAAAAAAAGCATTAAAACACTACGACACTATCACAACCTCAGCTGGAAGATTTTGGCGGAAATTCTAGACGAAAGAAATTTAAAATAAACAAAAAAAAAAAAAAATTGATCATTATATGACACTTCAACTTCTTTGGTATTCAGTGTTAAAACAATTATCAACGGGATGGCAAGATGCGTGCAGCAAAGTCAAACA
This sequence comes from Tenebrio molitor, assembly GCF_963966145.1. Classification (NCBI taxonomy): domain Eukaryota; kingdom Metazoa; phylum Arthropoda; class Insecta; order Coleoptera; family Tenebrionidae; genus Tenebrio; species Tenebrio molitor. The sequence continues at coordinate 4,388,967 of NC_091054.1, read as the reverse complement.
AAAAAAATTACGAGTATCCGATTCAAAAGAGACTGCACTTAAATAAAAAATATATCCACTAGAAACGAAAGCGTATGGTAAAAATAATACTTGGAAAAAGGAAAAGTATTGCACGTTGTGGAGTCACAACTATAATGTAATACTAATTTATTGACTAAATGCTGCCTTCTCTACGCTTAAGTAACGAGTTTAAGTAAAACTAACTTAACTTACACTATACCCACCAACCATTACGACTTAGATCAGACATTTAATTGTTAATTGTGTATTTTTTTGGGATTCACCCGTCGGTATTTACTCCATGGTCACCAGGACCGCGCCGAATCGAGCCGAACGCAATTGAACCGAGTGCGGGAAGAGTAGGGATCGCAATCTAAACAAAGACAAATCGCCCGAATACCTTTTTTTTCGTTCAAACCTCGTCGATTACTGAAGCTCAGGTCTGTTGAGACATTTATATGTAGATTTTTTTTTTTCAATGGGAAAAATTCGAGACCGGGCAGGTCACGTGCTCGTCGTGTATAAATAACAATAAGTCAAAGAGGCACATCGTTTGGTATTATCAAATATGGTGAACATTGCGACTATCAAATACTACAAGCGAAAGCGTGATGAACATTACGTGTGATTCAACAACAAGATACTGGCCATCTTTTTCTCTCGATTAACCGAATTATTGCCGACCGGTTTTTTTTTTTCGTTTTGCTTCAAAAATAACCTCTACGCGGGATGAATCTCTTTTTTAAAAAGTTTTTTTTGGCAGACTTCGTGTGACCTTGTGAATGTTGCAACTTACAGAGAGGAGGAATGTCATCGTCGAAACGAAAAGTCGTTACTAACCTCATGAATGTCTCATCACGTTGGCATTTTTCATTTTAATATGTTACTGATATGGCTCAAATAAACGAAACCGTCGACCGTCACCTGTCGAAGCCGTTCGCCGATAGGGGGCGCGCGCCGCGTCCGAGAGATGGCGCCCGAAGCGTCAAGGGAAACATTCCAAATTTTGCATCGACACACACAATAAAACTTTGGCATTTTGTAAGTCTTAATAAATACACAATAATAACAAACAGCCACCGTATTCTGGATAAAACGTTACTATAATATATGTTTATATATTGCCAACGCCTCAATTTTTTTTGTTTTGTTTGTGGATTAGTCAATCCGGGCGGTCGCGCACATGTCTTGGGATTTTCTCTAATTGAACGCGTCTGGTTACGAACCGCCCGGACCCAGGAATAATTAAGCTCAATAAACATCCTTACAGCTACCGAACACCAAAAAATTTTACCCTACACTAAGGCAGATATGCCGTCTATGTTTTACCATATAATGTTCATATAATATATTCTTTAATTAATTATATATAAGATATATAGTTTCAGTGGCGACAATGATTAAATATATACTTGAAACACAAGTGGCACTTTGATCACAAATACTGTAAACCTAAATCAAATACTATATTTCCTTCCCTTCTACACGTTTTATTTCTCTTTTGTTTTGTGTTGTAACATCGATATCCTTTGCTTTTTGAATTGGCGTTTTTAATAATCATTTTTAAGTAGATCCGTGTCAATTTGGTTGAATTACGTATGGCAACCGCCGTCGCGGCCGCCCGACAGCCCGAATGGCCACAGGTTAGTTCAATGTTATTGTGCAGAAACCTAGTCTACCATATGATCTTAAGCTGAGCTTAACCTATGATTTTTTTTTTGTTTTTTTCCTTCATTTTCTTGTATTAAATAAACAACACTAAAACTACTTTTCTGAAGGTACACAATATCAGACATAGAATATTTGAAAAACCGTCCCCGGACCGCACGACCCGGACACAGTTTCGCCTATAATGCACACTCGATATAACGTAGGTAGTTCAAATTAGTAAGTAAATCACAATACGACTCGGGCGGTTGCTCAGCGGCAACCGCCTAGTGGTTTTTCGCCGTTTTTTTATTTTTTAATTTTTAAAACTTATTCCTACTTTATTCAAAAATACCCTACTATTCAACTGATTAAATAAAAAATAAAAACGATTCTCTATAGATTTTGGTACATCATTATACTATAAGTATTATTTTAGTCTAATTTAGTTGACTTGTACCACCGTCATTGCCTTCCTTTTTCCGTTACTTTGACTTGATTTATGGCATATCGGTTTCGAAACATTTCACACACCTAGGTAAGCACTGAATTAAACCGGTTGTGTGTGTCAACAGAGCGGAGATTAAAAGGGGTACATATCCAACGATTGTTGCAAAAAAAAAAATTAATAATAACAAAAATTGAAGTTCCTGTCTGTAACATTCAGAGTCGGTTGTCAAATATTTATAATACACAACATGAAAGAATACCCTACTACCAAACTCTTAAATTCTAATTAATATCGTAATACCTAACTTCTAATACATTCATTATACTAAATTGGCAATAAGATACTAGATTTTTTTTAGAAATTCTATTGGAACTTACAACGTATAGGCTCGTCCGAGAGGTCCAAATAAAGCGTCTTTTCATTTCTCATCAAGTAAAATTAAAGCAAGTGAAATCGCACCTCCCGAAAAGTAGCCCAATTTTTGCACCATTTATCTAGTCATTAACCACTTATCAAGTCACCCCGACCCCAGAAGAGAGGTTTAAATTAAAAACGAACCCTGATTCGATATAGTTGTTCCTGGTTTTAATCGTTTACGATATGACTTAGAGAAAAGCTGTTTTGAATACAACAAAACCGGGACAAGACCGACTTGATCAATGATAGACAACCGTTTAAAAGCTAACCGAAGCTTTTAAAACAAGAGCTCTCTTGAACAAAACTTTTTTTTTGGGTTTTTCCATTATTTTTAAAAATTAAAAAGCCACTTAAGAGTCACAGCACAGTTGTGTACATAAAAAACATATGTTAGTCAATGCATCGAACCTGTAAAGATATCTAAAGTGAACCATGCCGAGACGTTCCGGAACGCGACCGGAACGTTCCGGTGTTTGGAGCAATTTAAGTGAAGTATATCAGAGAGAGGGAGAGCGGCGGCGGCGCACCCGTCGGACCTCGAATTTATCACGTCGTCCATGTTTATCAATTATCATTATTAAAAATAAATGCACTTGTCATCATCATTTGAAAGATCTTATTATTTTTCAGTCTTCTCTTTTGTTTACTCATTTTAATTAATTATTTTCACTAGAGTTCAGTTAATAAGGTAACATCATTGGACAATAATATATAAATAGAATAAATAAAAATAAGAAAGTGTCGGACTAGAATGTGAATCGTAATTTTGATGGCGCGGGGTTCGTGGTGAGGTCGCGGTACGGTGGCACCGCTCGCGCCGATCTCCAGACTCAGAATGGCTCATCCGTCACCATTCACACTGTTAGCTATAGATGAATCAATATCTCATGAACACCACGTTAACACAATGTGATTGAACATGTTTCGTGATGGTGCCGTTCGAACGCGCCCGCTCATCGTCAGGGTGTGGGTGGGGGTCGAGCGAGCGAGCGAGCCGTCCGGTTACCGAGCAGAAACAAAAAAATCACAGTAAATGGACTAATATTACAACATATCCAAGTCTATGGCTAACATACATACAGTACACAGAATACAGTAATATATAGGTATATAATAAACTTTTATAATTAGAACGATATATATTATCCGCTATTATTATATTGTGTTTATTACTAAATTTATTTAAGAATACTTATAGCGTGCAGTCTAAGAACTGATTGTGTGGTGTTATTTCAGCTTACGGCCCGCTGAAGGACCGGCTTAATTCATAACAATATTACATAAATGATTAATTTGTATGTGTATTTTGATATAAGGAATTGGAGATCACAGGTTTTGTGGGGTTAACAAATTAACAGCACCTTCTTTACACACATCTTCTCACACTCTCTCGTCCTTCTAAGTCTGTATGTCTGTCAATGAATGATTTTGTTTCGAACGACTTAATTGATCTGCAATTGAAGAGGACCTGTTTAATAAAACAAATGCCACGAGCCGAGACCTGTGTAAAGAACGGACATACCACACTGGGAAACAAACACATACAAACAACTTAGGTACGTTAAATTATTAAAAACAACATTAATATACAATAGTTAATATAGGAAAAAAAATATCCAAATGTGAGAGAACAAATGAAATACATACAGTACACCTTAAATAATTCATTTTCATTTTTTTTTTCTGTTTTAAATACACGAATAATGAGTTTGGTCGCGTACATATATATTATTATTTTTTTAATATATAATTAACCTTGCTCGGGACTAGTTCGGGTTACGTCTAAAAATGAATGTCACATTAAGTGCGTTTAGAAACTTGAGCGCCATCAGTGGAAAACAAGAAAAACGCCGCCTCACAGTCGTATCAATTGGAATCATTTTACGATAAAAAAACATTTTCTTTTTCTCTTTCATTAAGTAACAAGTGTTGACATGATTTTTCTCATTCGGATTTGTTTTGCGTTCAAAATGTAATACTTTATTTGATTCATTTACAGACAAGTCTGCATCACAAACATACACAAAAGAATAATTAAATAAATAAATAATAAAAAATGGCAACTCTATAATTTTAAATTAAAACAAAAAAGGCATTCACGACTGGCTTGTGTACATCTGTGAAACTTAATTGACGACAGAGGAAGAAAAAATATAAAGCAATTTAATAATCCTAAAAACAACAACCGTCGTAAAAATTAAAAATACAATTTACAAATAACAATAAAAAGTTTTTTGGAATAATACAAATTTTCAATAATTTCTTACAAGTCACTTGTAAAAATGAAAAACTTTAAAAACGTATAATAAAAACTTACATCAGATTTGTAGAATAATCAACACTCAATATAATGTGTGAGTAGTCAGTATCGATTTTTGTTTTTTAAATTACATGGACTCACCGCCGAGGAGATCGCCGGGAAGATACGAGTTTAGGCTCGAAGGGGTAGCCCGGGCTGGATCTGTCGTATCCAAAGTGGTACTACCCCAAAGACTAGCTGATGATTGACTGTTTGTCCAACCCGTGCTCCAGGTGTCGCCCCCTGTGCTGGGTTGTTTGCTGGAACCTCTCCAGCCGCCGGACGAGCTCTGTTGATTGGCAACTTGTTGCAACAGAGCGCTGGCGTCCCATTCAGACGGATTTTCAGCCAAAATAGTCGTGTTGCCGAGCACGCAATTGTTTAAGGCAGTTTGAGCCTGCGTACGAATCCCACATTACCGATAATTCTCGTGACGACATCACAACTTACTTTTGTAGCTTCTTCACGAGTCGAATATTTGGCAAGAGCGAAGCCTTGATGCAGATAGAGGTGGAAACTCTGCAGAGGACCGTGCTGCATACAGAGTGTGCGTAAAGTAGATCCGTCAATCTGCAATCGAACGCCGTGATTTGCACCAACCTTCTTCACTTCGATTCGGTTACGTACCTGCGCAGTCAAGTTGCGAAGGAGCAACCACGGCGATCCGCCCCAATTGCCGGACCCACGTTGGCCGCCACCCCACGACGCCGTCAAATTACTAGACCAACCGTTGACCAAAGCTCCGCCCTTGGCAGATAGACCCGGCGGTGGTCCGCGTGACTTCGGCGCGCCCCACGGTTCCGAAGTTATGGCGGTCGTAGGGTTTAAGTCGCCCAGTCCGCCTTTGGAGGAAGGCAGTTTGCTCTGCGGACTGAATTTCACTCAACGCGGTTAAGAAAAGCACGGTCAGACGATTTGAACGGGTCGGCTCCTTACCTGGTGAAGGCGCTGGATGTCGAAGACGGCGGATTGAAGCTCCAAGTTGACGAAGTGAGACTCAACGATTGAATGGAATCGCCCGCTGGAGGACTCTTGTTGTTCGGATTCATCGTGAACAATTCGGGATCTTTGATGGTTGCAATGGAGAGCGACGAACGCACTACTGAACCAGGCGTAATACTGGGATCGTCTTCGATCGACTTTATTTGATTGCCCTGCACCCACAAACGATCGATGCATTTATTTCAACGTTCAACGAGTCGAAGAGGTACGTACCTTCCACGGTTTTCCAGGTTCAAATTCAGGTACTAAATCAGACAGGGAAGGTTGAGTAGGCGTAGGCCACTGTGCGTCTTTACCATCATTAGAAGAGTCGCCACCTCCGGATTCTGGCCAGCCTCCGTCGCCGGTTCGACCGCTAGACCACGGGCTTCAGATAGAAAAGGAAATAAAAAGTTAAAAACCATCTTCACGTGCGATCTGACAACAATGCGGTTTATGAAAACCTCATATACGTAAGTGTAATCAAAGAAATACGTTTCATCAATTGGATCCGTTAGTTATAATCATGGGATTATGTCAAAAGACCTAAGCTTTATCAATACGAATTTTTCAGAGAGACTAACTAGAACATTGCTCATTAAAGCAATCACGTCCATTTGTTTCTGTACTATTTGGCCTAGAAGTACTTTATTAGGCAACTCACCCGTCTGGTTGGGTCAGTCCCAAAGGATTCATGTTGGGAGAAGTGGTCAACTGCTTCGAGGTGGAACCCGGTGCCCGACTGAATTCACCTCCTTCTTCTTTGTCTTTGTTGATCCACTGGTTAAGTCTTGACTGAGACTGATTCTGAAAGAGACAATTTTTAAAATCGTCAAAACTCCAGAATCTTCCTTTACTCCCTCTCCGATTACTCACCACTTGTTCCTTGATGCCCAAGTCGGCAAAATTACTTTGTAGCGCATTAATCGAATCGTGCATCGGTGCGGCTGCCTTGAACAAATCAGACTGTCCCCCGCCTATGCTGCCGTGATTCTGTTGTTTGACGTAGATGGCTTGCTGCGCGGCTATTTGATTTTGCAAATTGGTAATTTGCTGCTTCGTTTTCGTTATCAATACTGAACACTGCAAGAGCGCACTGTTCGGTTTACCGTTGATGCACTGAGACTGAGCAACCGATTGCTGAGTCATGAGCTGCTGTAGAGTTTTGATCTGTTGCAACAGTTGATTCAAAAGTATCAGAGTCTGAGGTGCGAGAGGCTGATTGAGAATTTGGTGATTTAAATAGCCGGCCTGTACGGCCATCTGGATTTGTTGCACGAGCATCCTCAACTGCTGAGTAGACGGTTGAGATTGCGGTTGAAGATTGCGTCCGGCCGATGCGACGCCGAAACCTTGAGAACCGCCGCCCCCTTGAGTCAACATCTTGTGAACACCAGCCGGGGAGATGTTGTTGATGAGGGAGTTGTTCGGTCCCCCGGAAGTATTCATATTGTTCAGCAAATTAGGAGCGTTATTGCCCTGGAACGTCCGTTGCAAATACACCCAAAAAAAAAACCCAACACGTCACCATACCTGTGGGAATGACATTTGTCCGGGAGGTCCCGATGGGAAACGCTGTCCGGGAAACTGTTGATGATCGTAATGGTCGTCGTGGCGATTTCTCCACCCATCTGGATTACGTGTGGAGCCCAGTATCTCGAGTGCGTCTTCGTAATTCATATCGCCTCTTCGTAGAGCTGCTTCGACATCTTCCTTCTGCAAATCAACACCGTCAACGTCGAAACCGCATCATTCGAAATTGAAAAATTACCTTGTAGCCCATATCTAAGAGCATGCGGAAACATTTTGAATTCCAGATCACTTCTTTAGTGAGATTTTGTTTGGGACCTTGTTTGTGGCCCCAGTCAATATCGTTATCGCCCCATAAATGGGTACCGCCCATTTTTTGTTTATTCCAAGGTACCGATTCTTCCCATCCGGGACCGGCTTCGTCCCACGATCCGTTACGACCGTGGCACCAGACGGAACCGTCAGGTTTGAGACGGGATTGGGCCATTCCGGGCGGACCGGCAGTGCTACCGCGGCCCATACTTGCCCCTGTGGGCAGATCTTTCCAGTGAGAGCCTATTGTAGGTGAAAAGCATGATGAGTGCTCGTGAAAATGACAGGTTGTGTTTATGTAAGTGCTACAGAGTCAATACTGTGCCAATGTCGAGCCGATGTAAACAACGCATTAAAAACCTTTACGGCCCATTAACAAACCGTTATTCCCCTTTAACGAAATTTCCATTCATCTCACTGTAGTACCGCTCCAATTCAAAACTGTCCGGTACTAATAGTGGCACACGAGCTCACACTGCACAAATATCGCATCTTTTTCTCGACGGCGTCTGATTCGTCACCTCTCAACCAATTTGTTGTTAGTACAATAATTAATACAAATAATGACACAGTAAAAAAAAATTGGTAATTGGCAACGTGTAAGTGCGAGTTGAGTCCGCCAGCGACGTTCGTTCGAAATTACATAGTTTCATTGTTCTTAGTTTCTTTGAAGCGTTATTAAAAAATTAGATCGACAACATACGTCAATACATACACACAAATCAAATTTTGATAGAATTAAATGACTTTACTTGATTGTTACGTAACTTACATGTCGAAAACTGTATCAAAATTTGTATATTTTCATGCAACTACCAAAGTCTTCCAATTACCTGCTATTCAAAAAGTTTACGTAATACGCATGCAGCAAATACATAATACATGGTATAATAAAATTTTAATTTACCTTTGGTAAAGCGCAGAAAAAAAAGCTGAGCTCGTGCGCGATATTAGTTGTTACAATTTCATCAAACGTAAAATTACCCAAATAAAAATACATAAAACCAATAACTCGCTACGCTACCTTGCTGAGGGTTGCCCCAGAGCGAAGTACCGTCATCATAATTGGGCATATTACGTCTTTGTGTTGGGGGCGACGGCTCCTCCCATCCGGCTCCGTTGCCCGGTCCCACTGGCATTTTGCTTTGGTGGTGCATGTGTTGGGCGCCGGTATGGGGTCCGGCCTGTCCCCAGAACGCATCGGCACCGGCTCCGTTCAGTCTTCCAGTGATACCGCGCGGATCCCCTCTCATATCGCTTCCGGCTAATCTCATCGGATTCGGATCGAGAAGCCTCATCGGATCCGAACTTCCGGCTCTCATGTCTCTCAGATCCGGACGCATATCTCTCGGATCCATTCCCGTGGTTCTCGGGTCGGCGGTGCGGGGATCGCCCCAGGCGGGGTTTCCTGCGGCGGCGCCCCATTCGGTGTCTTTCTTTGGACCTCCCCACATGGCACCGCTGTTGGCGGTGTTGCCCCACTGCTGCTGACCGGACGGCACTCCGGTCCAGACGTTGGAACTGTCGGTGTCGTCGTCTTCGCCCCAAGTGCCACCGATGTTGGTGGATGGGGTGTGACCCCAGGGGGTTTTCTGTTGAGGCTGCGGTGGCGGCTGACCGCCGTTTCGCAAGTTAGCTTCCCACAGTTCGGTACCGTTGTTTACGGCCGGCTTCCATGGGGGTGGACCTGAACCGTCCAATTTAATCGATGGCTCCGGACTGCCGGGGATGTCCCAGTTAGTGTCCTGGTTGACGTGTTGCTGTAAAATGCAGACATCCGGTCAATTCACAGTTCTTCGCGAAATTCTTGGGAGATCGGGAGAAACAATCAAACACGGGATACTTACGCCTCCCCAACCGTCTTGGCTGAAGATCGCCTCTCTCATGTTGTTCAGTTGTTCAAGCTGTTGTTTGGTTGAAGTGGTGGCGTTTGGTACGGCGGTGGCAGCCGGTGGTTTACCAGCAGAAGTCGAGGTTGTCGGTTGAGGACCGTTGTTTGCGGCAGGCGGTTTGGCGCCTGGCTGTCCCCAACTGGAATTGTTCGGCTGTGCGGAGGGCGTTTGCTGTTGTCCATTCGAATTGAGATTTGAATTGGCCTTGTTGGCTGGAAGAAGAACTGTGAAAACGGTCTGACTTTAGCCGGTTCAACGGTGGATTACCATCTTGCGTAGGTCCCTGGTTTGAGGTCGGTGGTCGATTAGCATTATTGTTCCATTGCTGTGTGCCTGTGTTGTTTTGATTTGCAGGATTGGCTGTTCCCCAGCCGCTCGAACTGTTAGCTAAACACAAACAAATTGAATGATTGTGGGGCGCGACAGATATAGATCAATGGTCTACATGCTAATGTACCACCGATGTCCCTAGAGAATTTCAGACGACGACGTCGACTTACCGTTATTATTACTGGCCTGTTGAGAGGGTGGGGTGCCCCAGCCAGAGGTGCCGGTGCTCAGCGAGCTCTCGCCTCCGCCCCTCAATCTCAAGGGGGGTGCGTAGTTGTCGCTTGTGCGCTGAACATGGGGCCCGCGGCACGTTTCATCGCAGTGATCGTCGTTGTTATCGCAGCTAGTAGCAGTACTTTCGGTGAGGTTCTTCAGTGCATTGAGGTCGAGTACTTCGAGGTCATCAGACTTTTGGTTGGGAATGTCTCGTCCGAGGGGTAAAGCACCAAACTTACTATCTAACTTATCGCTATTATTGTGGGCGACCTTGCAGTGGTCTTTACGTTGTATTTTTGGTACGGTAACAGAGTTCAGAAGACAGTTTTCGGTCACAGATTGCATTCTAATATTAGAGTTGCCGTAGGACCGGCAACTTGAGCCGTTTATCACAGACGAGGCGCCTATTGGGGCGCAGGGTTGGCTCGGGGGGTCGGCTCGACCCCCCCAAGCTGCCCGAGCGACTTGTACTGGGGGTGCGCTGCCCCTCATGGCTGACACTTGAGGCACTTGGTAGGTAGGAAATGTAGACTTCGGCTCGGAGGGGGTGGGGGCGCGCATCGTCACTAGTGCTCCATATCAGTCTGGCCAGCCAGAGATCTGCAACAACACACACAGCCCCCTCACAAATCGCCATCTTTGCTCCTTATCTTATCAACATGCAAACAAACGTCAACAACTACCAACCTAACAACCGCCGCACCACGGTACGAGGAAAATTATTGCACGATTGTTAAAACACATATCGGACGGTATTTTGCCGAAAAACTCCTCGACAAACAACCACCCACTTTACCGTCCCCACAAAGATAATTATAGACGTCGATGATTATTTTGAAGCATTGTGCAAGCGAACCGCGAGTAGGCGTCGGATTGCTCTCGGAGGAAAAAAATCCGTGTTACCAACCGAACGAAAAAATTGGAATTTGTTATATTTTTCGTGGAAAATGAGATCGTTCCGTCAATCTGGATGAATTGTTGGTGTTCCGGCTGCGAGCTCGGTATAAATCGATAAAAAGAAACGACGCCGAGTTCGACGTTTGCGAGTTTGGGTCGTGGCGAAATGGGCGTGTAATTTCTAAGTTTAGGAATCGCTTCATCGACCGTAACAAATAATAACAATGATCGTAAAAAAACCACAATAGAGTTAGACTTACACACAAATATGGACGCCCGTGGAACAACTAGCCAACTCAGTAGAGGGGAGCATCAGAACGCTTGAGAAACTTCACACAAGTCATTATTATTATTATCCAATACGCACTAAAACTGATTCGCGTTCACAGTTGAAAGTTGGTGAATTATCACACGAACAAATGAGAATACTAAATATCACAATTATTTCAATAATTTGGCGTTAAATACTTGTATTATACGGGCACCACAGATTTGTTTATTGATCCGCAATTACGTGGCAGGGCTGCCTTCACTCGACGAGCGCGCATCGACCGTTTCCGCCGCGGTTCGGCTTTGGAAAGCGTGCAGTACGGAAGGTGATTTCGATAAACAACACGACATTAGCGGGGGTGCCGGGGGGTACGACAAGGGGCCACCGCGGCCCGATCAACAAGATACCCAATGTCTTTCGTGGAATGCAACGTAAATAAAAACAAACCGGCCACCATTAAATGTCAATCGGTTTAATAACGCGACAACACGAACACAGGCGCGGACACCACCCCGAGGAACGCGACCGACGGATGGCCGTCGTCGCCGATTGCTTTTATGCGGGACAGATATCGCACCGGAGACGGCATCCGAGGTAACTGTTGTGCCCTGCTCTCCTGAATAATCGACGACGCCGCCGCCGCCGCCGCGCGCTCTGACCTAATTCTCCTCGCAACTGGGGAAAAGGGATAAGGTCAGGTCGGATGGGAGGATCGAAGGGTACGCAAGGCCGAAACTGTTGTCTGGTTGTGACCTTAACTTCGCCGAAATTAAATGGGTCACATGGACGGGGGAACAACAAACAACGGGAGGAAGCCGTCATCACGCGCTTCCTTCTTCCGCGGAAGGACCGTCATGTCGCGGTGCGAAACCAGAACACCATCCTCGACGTGTCTTCGCCCCGCGCTAATTGAGAGGTTAACAAACCGTTCGATTTATAACGACAAATTAAAATTTATCATTTGCAAACAAACGTCCACAGCTACCAACCTAACCGCACAACACGGTGCACAATTACAGCACGCATTCCGCACAATTTTGATACGAAAATATTAAAAAAATGCAACAACCCACCCACTCCACCGTCCCCACACAGATAATTATAGACATCCATATTATTTTCGACCATTTTGCGAGCGACAAAACGTGTTACCAACCGCAAAAAATTGTGACACTTTCCAGAAAATGACCTAAACTTGGCCGAAATTAAATGGGTCATGTGGGGAACAACCGAGAGGAAGTCGTCATCAGTCGCTTCCTTGTTCCGTGGAAGGCCCGGTATGTCGCGGTGCGGAACAAGAACACGATCCTGGCCGTGTTCTTCTAACTGTTCTGGACGTGCTAATTGCGAGGTTAACAAACCGTTTGATTTCTTACACCCGATGGTTTTACGAAATGAAAATTCTTCATCATTTCGATCGTTTTTATACGCGAAGGTGATTAACCTCCTCGGGGCTTTATTTCACAACAATCGACTGGAAATTATTAACATTTTTGTACGGAGAGGTCCGACGTGAAATTTACGCGACCCAAGCGGGACTCCAATAATGGGTGCCTCGGTGCATAATTGCAAGGTCCCCATTGGTTAGCAACAGCTTTTACTCGTTTAATTAAATGTCGAGGGGGGCACCGCGCAGCAACACCTAGACCAAGATTAATTACATATTTGTCACGGCGAAAACCGATCGTATCGGTTCAGCCCCCACTTTCGATTATCAAAAAATTTTCAAGGCTCCACAGCAAATCTTGTTGCCCGATAATGGAATTGTAAACTTTTACCGTAACGATTATTTACCCAAGCTGTTTATTTATGATTAGTTAACAAAACATTTTTATCACTCGAAATTTTGTAATCTGTTACCGATCTTACGTCATCGGAAAGTAGCTGAAACGCATTCGTTGTTTTTCTACTACAAGGATGACTACCAAAAGTATGCATGACCGCTGGCTAACACCGCCGATGGGGTTTAAATCTGGAGAGTGGGCAGACAAGAATGGTCCAGGCGCAGCTTATTGTCCGTAACGAGGGATCATAAAATTTGACTCCCGTATTGTCGGGAGGAGGAAGTACCACCTGTACTCGACTCTTTAATCCTTTCATAAAGGACGTTTTTTGTCGAAGGTTGCATTACCAACCAACATACAAGAATTCCAACGTTACACCACACTTTAACAATGAGATAACAATCACTTGACATCTCCTACTGAGAAAAGTACCATTTGGTCCGCACCAAGTACCCGCCGCCCTCTTTTTAAATGCATAGCCGGTTTACAACATTTAAAGATCTCCTTATTTACGTCCATCACCTGCTTCTTTGTCGAGCTAGTTAACCTTTTAACGACAGAGCCTGCAGTACCTATATAATGTTAAAGTTCTTGGACGGCTATACACGAAAATTAAACCCCACCACTTGATTTATCCCAGGTCATGTCCGCCTTTGCTCTGAACATCGCACAAGTCGGCGAAAAATGATACTCGCCGATTTAAAAAACCATTAAACCGGATTATCTTTATTAACAATTACAGCGATAAATGAATGTTAATAAGTTCCAACGAGCTCCACAAAACAACTTGAGCCTATCATAATTGTTACAATTACCGTATTTTCGACAATCACTGTCTCACCCGGAAAAAAGATTACCACATGACTGGTACAAATGTAACCGCTTTTCAAATTAGATATTTATTAATGCGGGACTCCGCTGCGGCCACCGGAAAATTCATTGTATTTGTTATGAACTTTGGTAACCTGTAATTACGCGGTTTTACCTCAAACCGCATCTTGTTTGTGGTCGATGGTCTGCGATTTTCTGTCAACAACAATGTTGTTGCGGTTGTGCCTTTGCTGGCAGAATTTCTAAAACAAGAGCAATGCAAAAATGCCGGCGATATTACGGCTACGGTTTTCCCGTTGAAAACTAATCGGCTTAACGTCGAGCGAGGCCCACATCAAATTCAATTATTATTCCGAATATTATCAGCTCGGCAGAGTAGAGTGAGCTATTTTCGTTCCAACTGAACCGTCAAACAAGAACAATTGATGCGTACTTGGCAGCTTTACGACCACCGTATCTTTGGCAGGTAAGGTATAATTAGAAGTTTTATTTAAAACAAGCGCATGTAGAAAGTCTTGCACCATTCGCTCAACCTAGACATAAACAACACGAATGACCTTTCGTATTACAATTACAAATTTTATTTCCATTGTTAATTCTCACTTGCTTTTATCGTTTATCAATATTCTCCTCCTTGTTTCCTTTTGTATGAAAATGCGCCAAAAGTTGAAGTTCATGTAACACGTTGCACGTCACCCTAATTCACAACACTGTATGATATGAATAAATCCACCCTGGAGTCTGAACTTCCAAAGCCTTTGCAGGTAAACTAAGTTTAGAATTGTCGGGCTGTGAACGGCGAACAAAGCCCCAGACAGCGTTCTTCATCTATATTTTATACCTGGTGTGTGTTTGTGACAAACATGTTTTTCTCTAAATGGAAGCCCCAAAATCACAACTAAAATGTGTCTGCACCAGTTGGAACAATTTAACTTCAATTATGTATTGCATTTACACACTCGTGAGTAAAATAAATGTTACGATGTACCACACGGAGTTACAGGGTTACTATAAATGATTGTAGTTCAAGTAGGCGTAAAAACTGAAACACACATAGGAGTTAAATTGGGTGCAAAACAACTCAATATTTTTGGATTCAATCGTTAATTTTAAAAAAGTTGACAGTTCACATGAAAGCGGCAAAAATTTCATAACATGGGCATGGCCTGCTTCAACTACAATAATTTATAATAACCCTCTATTTTCATAATGTACTATTATTACCTACTTAAATATTAAATTTTAATCTCCTTGATGTTGTTAATTTATTTATCTGAGGTATTACTATTCCTTCAATACAATTTCGAAAAAATTGACCAAATATTTACAAGATAAAATGCGGTTGTCAGTTAATTGGCGTTTAGCATTTTTATTATGCTTTGCCGTTGGATTCCATAAAATCGTTTATAACTGTTTTATACCAACCCGGCCTTTGTTTTGAAACTGTATTGACCCTTTTACATTCGCTACTTGAAGCCGGTCAGTTTTATGACATTTTACAGCAAGGGCTGTGAACTATTTCAAAAGGTCAACTATTTCTACCATTTTCCATCAGATTTTTGAATGAACAACGAAATTTTAATGTTCTTTTATTCCTTTTGAGTTACGATAACATTTTTGGAATATTTTATTTCTTACCTACAAAAAGATAATACGGGGTGATTTTATTGTTGGTTATTCTGCTTTTTAATATGATAGTTGACATAAACATAGGCGTCCCCGCCTATTTGACACAATTTATTAATACCGGGTGATCAAAAAGGACTGTTTAAGTTGGCAGTACAATTAAGAAAATTTTATATTTTGGTTATTTATAACACTGCAACCGGGTATGTTTTGTTGGTTTATTTGACAAATATCTGATGTAGGTATAGCATTAACAACGACAAGCCATCAACAACCGAAAGTTACTCCTGTTATACGATTTAAAATACAATTCAGTGTTACCAACTTAAACAGTCCTATTTGATCACCCCGTACATACATAAAATGTCAAAATGACGTACGTACGCCAATGTATTGATCAAGGTATCAAGTTTGCCAAAATAATTTATGAAAAATGTTCCCAACTTAAGAAAAAAAGTCACAAAATACCAACACAACATTTTTCACCTGAAAAGCAAAATAAATAAATCTTCATTTGTTATTACATATTAAATAATATATTTTCCTAAACAAAAATCAGATACTCTTTATTTATTCGTTATGATGTGGTTTACAAAAAAGGAACCAATTAGTCACAAAATTTCCGTCCTATTTTTGTTTAAATCTTATTGTAGCATAAAGAAATTTAAAATTTCCCGAAAATAAACCATTTTCATCCAATCACATTAATGATAAACTATTGATAAAAATAAAACAAACAACTAAAGTTGATTAATTTTATTTATTTAATAATATTTACTCTTTCGAGAGTGGTAATTTACCAACTTCCATTAGGGACAACAGTCAGATCTTTCAAGCAAAGAAAAGTCTAAAAAGTACCTTGCCTGGAGAGTTTGTAAAACTCGTGACAAACACTATAAATTTAAACTACGAAAGGTCTTTTTGTAGATTTAATTTATAACTTGAGTCAACATTTCTTGAAATTTAAATATCACTCAATAAAAATCGATCCTGGTCATCCACAATTAAATCTGATTAAAAATGCATCAACACTTGAGGAAAATGGTGAACCGTCCTGGTTGACAGGCGCACGCCATGTCTTCCTGGCACGTGTCGAATGGCCATTTATCGATCGACCAAAGACTTACGTTTTATCTCTCACTGCGTACACTTTGATCCCAATCTTTTTTTTTTAACAACTGCTTGTAAATTTACTGTTGTTTATTGTTAAATATATATAAAGTGTGTCGACCTCATTAAATTAAGATTCCCCCGATGTACTTTTTATTTACAAGCCTGGCTTCCCAAGCGTAAAGCAATTCATTATATTTTCAAACAGAACGTCGTATTATAAGGAGTGCTGACTCCGAATACATAAATTATTAAGTCATCTTTATTAGAAAATGCACCCAATGAAAAAACATTCGTTCTCGTGCTCCTTTCTCAACTTAGATTCCAACCGTGTCTGACAACACTTTATGAACGCGAAATATCTCGGTTGTGATGATAAAAAACCGCCAAACAAAGAAGTAAAACCATTGTTTTTTTTATAAACAAAATCAAGATTTATTGTTGCAAAAAAAAGCAAGGACGAGTTGGAGCTTTCTTCCGTTAGAGACAGAGCATTGGGTGAATTGTGTTGGAAGTATTTTTATCGAGCATCGATAAACCGGACCTCAAGACACCACAGACAGCTTGTTCTCAATAAAACCCAAGGTTTTATTGCCTCGTTTGCATATAAAGAAAATTGCAATTTTGTTGCGGCCACAAAGAGCCCCGACAAGGACGACGGGGATGATCCCTTTGCAGATTACTGCAGAGTCCCTGTGCGATCCCGATTCGGCGACCAATTAAACTGATTTAAAACGAAACGGGGAGCGCCCAAAACGCAATTGCTGTCGTTACCGTTACGAAAATGCTGAAACAAACGTTGCACTCTAGGCGGAGTTAGTTTTGTAATTCCAAGAGCGAACGAGTCGAACTTGGTGTGACATTTGGACGGCGTCCAGGCAGTCGGCTTTCGCCAACCTGTGTCGAGCGTTCCGACGTCGACGTCGACGCCGACGACACAATCAAAAGTGTTTTCCGTCGAGCCTGGCAACAGTACAGCTTTATAAGCCGTGGTAAGTTCGGAGCGTGTATGCTCAATCAAGGTCGCATATTTGCGAAGAACGGCGGTCCAACGAGCGAACCCAACTAGACGCTGCTCTCAAAGATACATTCACTCGCCGTTCTCGTTGCATAAATCTTAATTGGTCTTGCATTAGGTGGAGAATGTTGCGGTGCGCCGCGCACGATCAAAACAACAATGTTTATTTTGGACTGAGGTTGTGGCGGTGTCGATTACGCCTGCATCTGTTGACAGCAGCGCTGCCCCGTCCGGGGGCGGCGTCCTATGCGCGCACCATCCGACCCCGGCGAATCGTCTTATCGAGTAGGTAGCGCCGATTATTTTCCTCGTTTGGCGCTTATCTGTTTACTTCGAGATAATCGAGAGCGATTTTTTCCAACCACTGCCGCAAACAAACCTGCAGCCCGCGGAGGCCTCTAATGTTTACCGACCTGTCAGACGCAACGCTCCCCACGGACGCCGCCGTCGGAGGAGGAAAACGCACAATTTCCGCCCGCGGACGCAATTATGTAATTCGAGAAGGTGAACAGCGATTTAAAAGCGGCGGTTTCACGATTTTTCGTACGACGCCATTGACTTGCGGGCCTCCGGAAAACCACAGAACGGGGCGCGTTAGCTTAATTTACTAAAGCAAATCACTTACCTATCCGTAAAAGTCTTTTAATTAAAAAATTCGCACAAATATCACTCGAAATCACACAGATTCAGCTTGAAATTCTCGTCAAACATCTAAATGACCGTCGAAGCATGACGCCATTTTTAAGTCTATTTCTATTTGTTAGAGGGTTGGTGCGCGTGCGTCGCCCCGGACGACACTTCCGCCGGCACCCGTCGTTTGAATTTCGCGCGACTGCAATTCATTATCACAATTACTTCAACTGAAAAACACAAACGCAAGCAAAATATTTCTCCTAAAGCTCAAGAGTTCAGTGTATGACCCCCTAAACAAGCGAACTGCCCTGCCATGTTTAATTAAGTCGATTTTTTTTCGGCGAAAGTTTGCACAGTAGTGAAAATAAATGTAGTTGTAAAACAATTAAAAACAATGTGCCAAAGAGACCTCCGTAGACTGTGGCTCATAAGTTCTTTTTGTAAAAATCCGCATAATTTTGCGTCACTTTTAGTAACTTGAAGAATGGCACTACTGGTAAAACAAAAGACTGTCGGCACTTTGACGCAGTGTTAATAGTTCATAAACGGCTTCTAGTAAATAGTAATAATAAAAGCGTGGAAAAAAACTGCTAAAAAGTTTTAATGACAAACAAAAAACTTCCTTTTTTCGGGGCATAAAACGTTCGTTACGGAAAATTCGCCTCTATGCGGGCGGGCATAGAGCGTCGGAGTTGGCGCCATTTCAGTGAGATCCGAATCGGAGTGCGTGCAGTTGCTCCAATGAAAATTGCGAAACTAAGTTACGATGATGGACTTTTTGAACTCCTTTAAGTCCCTGGTGAAGGTGGAACAAATCCGTACGGACAATAACGTGTTCCGCCTCCACTACAAGTTGACCGTGATCATGCTGATCGTGTTTTCGATTCTGCTGACCAGCAAGCAGTACTTCGGGGACCCCATCGAGTGTCAGGTTTCGGAGAATAAAGCCGTGGTCGAAGCGTACTGCTGGATTTACGGGACTTATATCAATAAAGACACCCTGACAGGTATGGACGTGTAACAGTGGCGGGTACTTGTGGCTAATTGTTTTGCAGGCAGGGGCGGCGACATCCCCGGTTTGGGCAACGAGCACCGCAGGATATCCCCGTGGATGAAGGACCCAGACGACAGGATCATCTGGCAGAAGTACTACCAATGGGTGTGCATAGTCTTCTGCTTCCAAGCGCTCCTCTTCTACCTGCCTCGATATCTCTGGAAAACGTGGGAAGGCGGCCGTCTGCGCCTGCTTGTCAGCGATTTGAACACCCCCCTGGTCACGGCAACTTGGAACCCGACCACTAAAAACCAAATGATTCAATACCTCTTGAATGGAAAATACTTCCATAAGCTGTATGCCATCAGGTACATTGTCTGTGAGATCCTCAACTTGGTCAATGTGGTAAGTACCCTCATTTACTGTAAAACGCGCAATTAATTACGTATCGTTAGGTTTTGCAAATTTTCCTGATGGACTGGTTTCTTGGGGGCCAGTTTTCCTTCTACGGATTCACCACTCTAACGTCCCCAGACGTCAATCCCATGAATCAGGTTTTCCCCAAATTAACAAAATGTCAGTACTATCTGTATGGTCCCTCTGGTTCAGTGCAGAATCGCGACGCTTTGTGTGTCCTTCCTTTAAACATTTTAAATGAAAAGTTGTTTATAGTGTTGTGGTTCTGGTTGGTTTTTCTTTCCGGTGTTACAGTTTTGTCGTTGATTTATCGTTTGTGTGTTATTTTCGTGCCAAAATTAAGAGTTTATCTTCTCATGGCCCAAGCCCGATTTATTGGGAATAAGCAAGCCTCTTCCATTATCAACCGCTTCAGCTATGGAGATTTTTTCGTTTTGTACCACGTCGGCAAAAACGTGAATCCCATTGTTTTTCGCGAATTAGTTCTGGGGATTTATGACGCCCTCAAAGCGAAAAATCCTTACACTATGTACCCAAGCGTGGAAGCTAACAGCATTTAATGCGTGCATTCCCAAAAAACTTAATACCACTTAAGTTACTTAAATATTGTTTGTTGTAAGTTAAGAAATTTATTTTTAAGTTGTTAAAGTGATGTAACTTGACCTTTCAAAGTTCTTGGACTTGGGACCATTTTCAAAAATGACTTGAAATCAAAGTTACATCAGAATAGTTGTGTTCACATTTTATTTAATGAAATGTAGATTTTATTTAAACAAAATGTTATATTTTTGATATAAAATATTTTTGTATTTTTCTTAATAAAATATATTCCAATAAAAAAACAATTTTACTATGTCACCTCTCGTTTCTTCCCTTTGATCAACCTGTAAGCTTCAATCACTTCTTTTTGTTGCTGATCCAACTGCCTTCTTAAAGCGTTGGGTAAGTCTTTTCGTTTCGCGGTTCGATCAATCGTTTTATTGGTAGTTTTATTAAACATAGATTTCAATAACAGGTCCTTTTTGCCTGGCTACAACAAAATAAATCTTAGCGCAAGCAAAAAACAGGTTACACAAGTCTCACCCTTGGAGCTTCACCATTGGTTTTAATTTTCTTAGGTGCAGTGAGCGTAGGTGGCGCATGCGCTTGTTCCCCAAACTCGACGTGATCTTGAAATTTCTCGAATTCATCAAACTTACCATCCAGTTTTTTCTTTTTTTTCTCTGCCAATTTCAAGCGCCTTTTTTGCGACTTCGTCAATCTGGGTTCCTCCTCGTCCTTTTTCTTTTTCTTCTTCTTCTGGTTCCGCGCTTCCTTCATCATTATTTGAACTGGATCTTTGGGTCTCTTCTTGATATACTCTATCTCACCATCCTCATTTTTCTTCACTTCTACTCCAAACTTGTCCTCGAAAGCGGCTTCGTGCTTGATAATGCTACATTCTCGGTTAACGCGCAACAAAAACTGGTAATTCGATTCATTGGGGTATTGTTCGAACTGTTCTTTAGGTCGCGGTTTTTTCGCCTTCTTGCGGAAAAAATCGCCGTTTTTTACTTTGGCCCGCAGTTCGGCGATGCGTTGAGCACTTTTAGGTATTTGCTGCTCGTCCGGGTTAGTCGGAGGAGCGTCTATTTTGTCCTTTATACTAGAAGCATGCCACACTTAGGTTAGAACTCAACTCAACGAAAAAATACCGTCTGAGTCTCTCGGCCTGCTGTTTCTCTGGATCGCGCACCCCTCGATGTTTCCTTCCCGGAATTTTGCGCCCCATCTCTACACTCTCAACAATAAAATAAAAAACTCTCTTGCAACACGGCTTTATTGAGGTTAGAGTAAACGTCAACAATATAACACAAAATCTCAACCAGCGTTGCCAACATTAATCGATCATCCTAAAACTGCCATTTTACAATTAAATCTGGCGTGTTTTTTAAAAACATTTCAAACAATGCACGCACAACATGCACACTTTCCTAAAATTGCATATTAAAGTACACAATACAAAAACACTGAGTTTTTTCAATGACAACTGGTGCAACCAAAAGTCACTAGTTTTATTGAATGGTGCATGTACAGAGTGGTCGGCGCAAATTTTAATTTTATTTCTTGCAGCATCTGCACCGACGATCTTTGATCAACAGTTGGTTCGCCTTTTTGTATTCCTGCAAACAAACATTTACTCCAAGTAGATTAAAGTAGTCGCACTCACGTGTATAACTTTTTCGATGGGGTAAGTGGAACGATTCTTGCTCTTTGCCAACTCCATGACTTCGTCAGCGTACTCGAAGAACATTTTGTCGGCCTGTTCGAAGCTTACACGACTCATGATTTCGTCGATTTCTTTCTCACGTTTCGCCGTCTGTTTCTCCTCAGCCTGAAAATGCACACGTCAAAGTGCCTCTCCTCGCAACACCGACATTACCATCTGATCCTGCAACTCCTTTCTGTAGTGCAACACCTTCGCCCACTTGTCTCTCCGATTCTGCTCGTTGTACTCCTGTATGGCCTCTTCAGTTTTGATTCTGTTCAGCATCTCCCAGCGTTTCATCTCGTCGGCTATATGTTTCTCAGTCTGCAACTTCTCCAAGTACTGTTTCCTGTCTTCGATCCTGTCCTTGACCGCTTGCTTCTCCAGTGCGAGCTTCTCTTCTTGCCTCGCATTTTCCCTGAACAACATTCTCACCAACGCTCTCACACGACTCAAAATACTCACTCCGCATCTCTCTCGGCTATGGCTTTGGCTAATCTCTCGTTCTCCGCGGCGTCTTTGGCTTCTTGGATCGCCGCAACTTTAGCCGCCACGGCCTCTCTCTGCTTTATCGCTTCCGCTTTCAGTTCCTTCTCTTTGATTTTCATCATGCAGTCGATGCGCTTCTTGGCCTCGCTGTAAAACTCCGTCGCTTTCTCCATCTCCGCATTCTCTTTTTCCATGATCTGTTGCCTCACACGCGCCGCCGCCAGTTCTTTCTTCTTCTCCAGCGCTATTTCGCGCCGGATTCTCTTCTTCTCGTCGATTTCGAACTGCTTCAGTAGTTCTTCTTCTCTGGCGGCGTTGATGCGATCCCGCGTTTCTCTCTCGACGTGCGCGCGATTGTTAGCTTTTCGCGTCTCCTCGTTTTCCAAAATTCTGAAATGGACAAATCGACGATCAAACTGCCGCTCACAAATTCCCGTCATTACTGATCTTTCAGAAACTGT
Source organism: Tenebrio molitor (assembly GCF_963966145.1). Taxonomy (NCBI): domain Eukaryota; kingdom Metazoa; phylum Arthropoda; class Insecta; order Coleoptera; family Tenebrionidae; genus Tenebrio; species Tenebrio molitor. Next base: position 4,366,113 of record NC_091054.1, on the reverse strand, counting down.
GCCACTTTTCGCTCTTCCTGCAGCACCTTCAATTTGTGTTCTTTGTCTTCCTCTCGTTGTCGAGCCGCCGTCGCGATTATCTCATCGTCGAACTGTCTCTGCACCTCTTCGTCGTGTTTTTTGATGATCTCATTGAATTCTCTTTGTTTCTCGCGTTCGTGCAGCGTCTCCGAGAGGATCAAAGCGCTGGTCAGTTCTTTGGGGTATCCCGTCGAGATGAACACGTTTTTCCTGACCTTGTCGACGTACTGCTTGCGCACCACCTCCTGTTCCTCCCGCATCTTGTAAAACATCTGTATCTTGTCCTCCTTCTTCTTGTTGATCCGATCGCGCCTCTCTTCTTCTTTCCTCAACCGAAGATTCTGAAACCTCTTGGATGCTTCACTTCATTCTACTCTACCGAGATCACGTACTTCGATCGAATTGACCCATTCTTTGGTCATGCCCCGCGACCCATCCTTCAAGGACTCCCTGTGCGCTCGTTCTTTGTCTATAGCCTCTTGGATCCGCTTTTTCCTGTCGAGATGTCTCGTGATGTTGTTCCACGACGCCGAAGTGATGTGGAGGGCGTGCGCCCGGTCTGAGATTTTCGTGTTTTCGACAGTTTGACCCGGGAACAGGTACCATTTCGACTCCATTTTGACATTTACTGATGTCAATAAGCGCAACCATGGTTACGCCGCATTCGCGGTGCATTTTGGGGTTGTCACCGCGGGGGACAATACGAATAATTAACGACGACTGTTGATATCAACATAATTTTATTAACGTTTTATATACACAAAATTAAGGCACGTTATAAAAATACATACACTGGCCTACATTTACTTTTTCTAGTACAATAATTGAATCAATATTAAGTACATTGTTATATTATCGACGAAAAATCTGATGGATTGTTAAATGAAAACCATGAATGACTAAACAGATTGAATAAAATACTGACGTTCGATAACGTTTATTTACAGAACGCTGCTGTATGGCCCTCATAAGAACAATAATAATAATAAAAATTGACATACAAAGGGAACTAAATTGAGCAAACAAGGAGTAGCATATTTACATAAAAATAATAAACATGAAATGATGAGTTACTTAAAGGACTAATATTATCACATGATGATAGTTTTTTCGAAATAATAGAAAACCGTGAGGCTGGACAGCCCGAAATTAAGTACAATTTAGTATATACAGAGGCCGCTGAAACAATTGCAATGTGTAAGATATGTTAACAGTTATGTACAGTCTTCAATTTTTTTTTACTTAAGCACGGCTTAAAGGAATGTAGTAGTAACAATAATATTAATAAAATTGAGCACTAAAACAATAGGATATGTATAAGTTAATGGAATTTTCTTCTTGTGATATTTTACATAGACACAGTCTCTATAATATGATAATGATGAAAACTACGTTCTAGTCGAGTTGCTTTAATAGACATCTTTTTATAAAACTGCAAAACCGCACTAAATTAATAAATCCACATCATATTTTTTATACAACAACTTTGTACACTCTTTTCAAACAAGATGGAAGAAAAAAAAGATAGAAAATATGTATAAAAAATAAAAACAGGTCTTTTGCCACACACTAGCAAGAAATTGAACTATGTAATCACAATTTGTTGGCGTCGTAGTTTTCTAACGACCATTGTTGTCTTGCGGAGTCGCCGTCGCACTGTTCCATCAGTAGTTTGTTCTTGGCTTCGTTGATGGCCAAGCATTTGTCGCTGCTTCCGTGTCTGAGAAGTTTGGTGGTCTTGTTGTAATCCCAGAATTGGTTGCCCTTGCTGCCGTGGCACGGATAGAGAATCACCTCTTGGCCGCTGTAGTCCAGACAAGCCTCGTCGCGCCGGATCTCGCCGCTCTTGCTGTACATCCAGAACTGCAAGAGAAGAAGAGAACGCTCCTGTAGCGGGATCTCCACTGCTGGGGGACGACCACGGAAAGTCTCCCAAACCGAACCGACGGACCCTGCAGAGAAGCGAGCGCGTCACGATTCGTAACAACTGATGCGAAAAAATCCTGCGGCCCGTTTTAATAATTCCGAGCGGGTCGGTTTTGTTCCGGAGAGGTGGGCGACGCGTCGCGACGTCATCTCCACGTGTTTTGTGTACCAAACTAATTACACATCGCTAATAAGAAACGTGCCCGACTCGGCTCTGGATAAGATCTGCCTCCTTTTCCGTTGCCGTTTTTACGCCCGCCTTATTGCGATCGTAAATTGTTCCTTGGCAGAGACACATACGCAAACTTCGTCGCCTTTTATCGAAATTACGCGGGGCGACACCTGTTGGAGCACGAAGGGTCCGTCGTTACGAGATTTGGAGACTTTCCGAGACAACGACGATTACGCTACCACTTACCTGGACCAAGACAAACAAAATTATGTGGTTAGTAAAATGGGAGGCGACTGAAAACTGGAAAGTTAAAAATCGAAAATACAAACCTCATGCTTCGCTGTTACATGACAAAAAAAAGAACGAGCTGAAAGACGACGGGAATTTTTCTAGCAACAAATAAGCCCAAACATAACAGCAAATGAAGAATGTGAAATGACCGCATCTTTGTAAGGATGTCCCCAAAAGTAGTCAATGGGAGTTAGATGAGGCGACCTCGGTGGTCATTTTATTTTTTTTAAGGTTAATATGAACGCAGTCAGTCATGTTGGAGCTTATTGTAGGTTTCTCCTGTTTGAATTTTTGAATAAAACTTCAAGAGAAACGGATCAACAAACAGGGCGAGTTATTTGAGTGCTCGTTAGAAAATTTCCGGTTGCTTTCAGCCCACCGCTATGTACACCTCGACACAGCCGAGTCAGCGTTATTAAATCATGGAACAAGAAAAACCACCACCACCACCGTGATCGGGCGTCGCGACGCCCTCGCACCCCCGCGAAGAATAATAGCTGACGCGACGCCCGCTAGTTAGCGAGCGAGACCTGAAAAATCCCCCTTTGTTATTTGCCGAAACACCGCAGCGAAGAAAACTGGGAACTGCATCAGCAGCGCGGGGTCACGTACGGAAAAGAGGGTGCCCCCGAATTTTTCGCCGCTCCTCGCGTTTGTTTCGGCCGATTGTTATTAATAAACTCCATAAATTTAATCAAATCCGGCATCGCGACTCGCATAAATCACGTACGGATCGACTGGTGGCGGGCACGTCGCCCGGGGGCGGCGCGCCAAAATGAAAGTCGGTTATTAGCTGGGATCGCGCCGTGTTATCGATATGTTACGTGCGGGGTACGAGGGGTAAACACGGTTATGTGACGTTATGTATATGTTATGTTACCAGAACAAGCAGGATTCTGATTGAATTACGCGACAGAAAGGGGCGAAGTACCTCGGGGATATTACCGAATTGTAAATGTTGACCCATCAATAACGGATTTGGCCAGGGCCGCACCAAGAGTGGTGGGCGCCCTTGTGCAAAAATTTAATTTTGCTGCCATTCCAAATCAATCGACAAGGGTTTTTGTTATTTCATGTTATTTCAGAATAGTTGTTTGTATATCAAGGCCGCGAAATCATTCTTTAACGTACCGAGAAAAAAAATTGTCGCCGAGGCCGCTTGAGACCGAGGCAAGACAATCTCGAGGATGTAAAGAATTTCGCGGCCAAGGTGTACACCACATTTTTTTGGTGAAAATTTGTACTTAATTACATATTATAAAACGAACAAGCAAAATTTACTTCACTGTCAATAAATACAACGGTGAAAGGGCGCCTCGTAATGTACTCCCTGCCGGCGGACTCCATAAATCAGTTAGGATTTAATCAATCGATTAGTGAAGCTGCGGCGATTAGTTGGGGGCTCGAGTCGATTAAAGACCAATTTGACCGCGTCCGGGGGCTGAAATTGGAGAAAAATCGTCGCCAAGACGGGCTGCCCTGTTAATAAGCTCGGGTTAGTGGGTCGGGCGCGACACGTCCCTTTTGAATGGAACAAGAGAAGATTTCCGGGACGGTTTCGTCGCAAACAGCCCTCAAAACAAACACAATCGTTCAGAGCCACTCTCGTTCCGGGTTTTTGTGTTTGTTCTGTTGGCCGGCTCGAATCTATTTACAACGGGATCGTCCGGAGGTTGTTAGGTGGCGGCGGTGATTTTTACCTGATTCCCGCCCTGCCTGTGGCAGGGCCAGAGACCGACCGGCTTGTGTATGTCTTCTGGTTTGCAGGGCGAGTCGATGCACAGCTCGCCTCCGTGGACGGATATCTGTAAAGAGAACCGTGTTGAGTGGTGAACTCGGGATTTACCTGGTTGCCGCCTTGGCGATGGCACGGATACAGTCCGACGGGCTTGTGGAGGTCGCTCCTGCGGGCGGGCGAATCCAGGCAGGTCTTACCGCCGTAGCCCAAGTTGCGGATCTGTTGGCAGACGGGCGGTTAAATGGGGGGCGGCGCGAGGGCCGGCGCACGCTAGTTGCCCCGGCCGGAATTACAACGTTCAAAAAAGTTAATTTCGAGGTTCTGGGCGTTTGATGTTCTATTATCAAGCGAGCAATATGCGACATCCATCGTGAGAGTCCAGTGATTGATTTATCGATCTTCCACCTACAATTCCTTATCCTTTGAGTCCTTTGACAGACCAAAATAATAAAATAAACTGTAGACTGACGACACGAAAGTAGGTATATTATAATTCAGAATAAGTGGCATCGCAGTAGGCGTTGGAAATTCAAATTTACGTTGGCAGCAAGACCCTTGCTAAAAATACCCTAGTTTCGATGCTGTTGGTAACATTCGCTTTTAAATTTGGCCTTGATATTATCATTGGAATCGTTGTGTGTTTATTTTCTTGTTATAAGTATTTGGAATTTCCTTGTTTCATTTATGAAAAGTGTATTATTTGTCTGGGGGTTATCTCTGTTGTGAAAAAAGTAATGACGGTTTCACATGTTTGCTAAATTTTTTGACATAACATAAAGCTCACTTTAGAGAATCAACGCCTACCGCGATGCCACTTATTCTGAATTATACTACAGGTACGGTCGGTGGACAAATAAAACTGGGACACTTAAAATTTAATCTATGTAAATCAGACCATTGAATTGTCAATATATTTGTCAGTATCTATAGAATATGTCATACGAAAGTTAACCTATTTGTGACAAAGCCGTATTTAAACGATGCAAATTTGTAAATTTTGACTTATGTGATTGTCATTGTTATCCCAGTTTTATTTGTCCATCGACTGTACATATGCAACTACCTCATTTCATTATCTTGTCTATTCTTTTCTCAACTTTCAAGGATAACGATTTGCAAGTACTCCTGGACAGGATGAATCTGAACCGTTGCAAATGTTCTCGTCTGTATTAATTTCTACTGTATCAGTTTTTGAAGATTTTACTTTTAGCCCATCCGTTATATCAAAACGATGATAAAAGTGAGGTTATGTCCCCGAGGGAGATGTCCAAGCACAAAAAAGTGGAAATTGTCTCGCTTGTGGGTCAATAACGCAACATCAAACGTCGCTTCTTCTGCGTCTCTAAAGCGACCGCGGTGTCAACCGGCGTGCGTCGACACCGCCGCCGGAAGAATATCTGCGGGGGTCGTGCCCATTAAGATGATGATATCGTGGCGGTTAAGGACGCGCCAAAACCCTCCCGAAACGGTCTTCATCTCTGACCGTTACGCTCTATTAAATTTCCGGCAGTTTTTTTATTGTCGCGTTAAGTGTTGTTTGCTAATTTCGCCGTCTTTTCCGGACGTTTCTTCGGGGAAAAGTGGCCAGGTCGAGGGTAAAAATGAGCTTAACCCCGATGGAATTTTCCCGACGATAGATCGGGAAACGGTTTCTAGTCGGCAATGGCAGTTCGAATGGCGGCAGGATTGTAAAAGTTTGAAGCGGGGTGCGTCGTGGGGGTGCTATTGCGTTGATGTAAATGAGACGTAACGCGGATGGCTCCATTAGGGCAATGAATGTATCGCACCGCGTAACGGGGGCACGTGTAAATATGCGCGCTCGGTGGTAAAATAACAGACATGTTTACAACTGGTGGCGGTTGTAAAAAGGGGGCGGGAACGTGATACGTTGTGGCTTTCTTGGTTTGCTTTAATTTTGCCTCGGACAAGATTCCACTTATTTCTCGAAAGAATCGCTGTCTTGGGCTGTGTTTGCCTCCGCTCGTTACATAAATACATTTTTCCCAACGTTATGCTACACCCTACAGTGAAGGGCCAATTCTTTCAACAATGTAGCACCGATGATTGCAAAAACTTCCATATTATAACTTGTCACTTGTCAGTTTTGACATTTAGGCAAAAAATGGTTTTTACTCGAAAACACCAAACATTAACGGCAGAATTCTATTTTTGAAACGGCAACGAAGAAAATGTGACCACCAATTCACCATACTAAACAACTTGTCTTGTAAAACGAGTGTAACATGCAATTTTTTTTATTTCACCATTAAAAATATAAAATAATTATCTAGTGACTTTCATTTTAATGGAATTGGGTTGGTATTGATGCAATGTCATTTCATGGAAAATTAAATTTCAAATTTTGTTACAATAATAATCTACCCCCTTAATAGTTTATTTTGATCCAATGTGATAATGGGAACATGATTTTAAAGAAAATTTTGACAATTCAACGTATCATTGACATTTTGCCAACACCGGACACCATCACAAAAATTAAAAAATGACATCAACGACCACAATTTATTCTTCACGCTTATTGTACGCACATCAATTTGCGAAGCATTCAAACCTTCCCCTTTCTAACTTAATTATCCTTTAATCTTTTGTAATTATTCGAAGCGAACGGCGAACTCACGTAAATTCACGATTTTTGGTGTTTCTGCAACGAACCACCCTTTTATGACGCTTTTCATTTGCGGTTACATTAATTTGGAATTCATCCACGCCTCTTCCCGCTTGATTTTATTCCACCGAGTCCATAAACCCTCGAGCGGTAACGTACATAGTGCAGCGAAAGAACAGGCCGCGACGCAAAAATAAATATCTATCGAACTATTCGGTCATCCATCGTCGTCGGCCAACATTCGCCAAACTAGCGATAAACACGAACGAACCGAATAGTTGCGGCGGGGCGAACTTATTAATTCTTAAAACGGTCGAACAGACGTGCCTATGGCCGTCTCGACGTTTTTTATGTTACGACCGCTGTGGAGCAATCCGACAGAACGGCCCTCCTGTTTACGAAATCGCAATTCTTCGGGGGCGAAAGCGGCCGACCCTCTCCACATAAGCATCATTCACAATTGCAGACGGCAATTTCAATAAATTTCCCGTCCGACATGCCATTCCGGATCCCCAAATAGGGCGAGAGATTGCCGCGACGGGCCACTTCTCTCCGATTTTATCTTTTCCTCGTCTCTCGCCGGAGATTATTAGCCGTCACCCGCGTTTATTCAGACGAGGCGTGAACAAGCAACAACGCGAATACCTCTCCGCTGGCCACGGCCTCGCCGGGGATGAACAGTTCGGGGTAGATGGTGTCCAGGTACCACTTGAAGTTCTTGCAGCCGAGGTTCTCGCGCAGCGCCCTCCTCGAGCTGATGTCCCCGAAGTCGCCCTTGTCGTTGCCTATCCTCTGGTAGTAGTACTTGGCGTACTCGTCCAGCCACACTTCGGCCAAACGAACGGAATTCCTCCGCAGCACGTTCACGCCGCTGCGCCACTTGTAAGGCGAGCGCTTCCTGAAGATGTGACCGACGTGGGAACACGGCACGATCTCCAGGGTGCCCCCGCACATCCACGTCTTGAACGACAACTCCAAATTCTCGCCGCCCCAGATGTCGAAGCCGTTGTCGTACGTTCCCAGTCTCTCGAAGAATTTCTGCAAAACAATACACATATTTCAGTGTTACGCAAAACACCACAGCTTTTCCAACGATTATTGCCTTCACCCTACATTACAAAAAAATACCCCCAAAAAATTATGTGACGCGAAAAGGCTTACGACTAGGTGGTGGTAACTCGTTAAGGTATTATATTATGTGATAATACCGTGCGATCTAATAAAAACGAGCCAGTTTGCTTTGAAATCTCCAAAATACATGTCTCAGAACTTAGTGTCTCCTGCCATTTAGGCAACCCTTACAACACCAGAGCAACAACGGATGTGGATAAGTGTAGTATGGGTTGCATATATGTCAGGTGCAATTTCAGATCTAACAATAAGACATGTTTTTAGAATTTTCAAAGCATCTGTCCCGTTTTTATTAGGTCATACTGTATATCAGGATACATTCAATACATGTCATTACATACTACGTAGAATTTTAGTTGACAACCAGTGAATGGGGAGTGAGCAAAAAAATTAGTGAAGTGAAGTCATAGTGTTAAGTGATTTTGAATTTTAAAATAATAAATAAAACCAGAGCAAAGAAAATTGTGAACTTGAAAATCTTTAGAGAGTTCCTCGCTTCCGAAGTCATGTTGAAACATGATCTAACGTTTTTTTTTCCGTTCCCTGTGGATGTCAAGGATCAAACCCCTTCGCGGGACGCCTCCCACAAAAACTTGCGGAAAATCTGGGCGGATTCGGTGTTGGCAATTCGACCGCCAATGGACACGTAGAGATATTTTCATATTTGGTGGCGGAAACAAAAGACTGAGAAATGTCACAAATTTGTATTGTCAGTGTCAAATTTCTCAAAGACGTTCGTGATTGCGACAAAAATGCAGCAAATTGGCAATAAGAAAGTTATTCATCGTCGAACTAGAGAAATAATTTGTAATACGTTTGATTATATGAGAATAACTTTCCCTTTTGAAGCACTGACAAAAATTGGTTTCCTTAGAATTTGTTTTTTCAATATATCTAGCGAAAATTTAAATTTACCTTGACATTCCTTTTTACGGCGTTTATGAGAAATTTGACACTGACAATACATGTTTGTGACATTTCTCAGTCTTTTGTTTCCGCCACCAAATATGAAAATACCTCTAGCTAATTCGGAAGCACTTGCAATTACGGTTATTATTTGTTGGGGCAACTCTCCAAATATGTGTCGGAGGACGTGACATTAACTCCGTTATTTACTGCAGCGAGTCCGGCTCTTGTTTCCCTTTAACCAAGGAAATTGCATCGGAATTCCTGTCAAACATTTCCACGAACAAAGCTTTGTCTCAACTCTCCAAACACTATCTGGCCGGCCGTCCCCCATTTATAACTAAGCTAATTTTCCGGGATTCCGGGCTCCGGACTCGCGCTAAAAAATTACAAACGTCCGTCTTGGCGTTCGGCATCGAAACGTCGCGACGCCGCCACAGGTAATACGTAATTTCTTTCCCGGACTTGTCGCTTTGTTCTCCGCCGTTCCCGGGGGCCGTTAATTCTTTACAAATGAGAATGGCGCAGTACGCTCCGCCGCTAATGCCGGTAATCTCCGGGACGGAGATTTTTTTTTAAGACTTAATCCGCAACGTTTAAAATTTCCCTTTTATTTCCTCAACCTCCAGATCTAAATAATTCATCGATTCCGATCGCGATTCTCGGTCGCGGAAAGTGGCGGTTTTTTAATGATTTCACTGCAGCGTAAAATATGGGCTGCATAATGATATTTATGACACGATTGTGGCAAAACGACAATGCAACAAACACGATATCACCGATTCTAGTTTTTTCTTTATACCATACTGTTATTAGGATTTATCAGTACTCAATGCTTGATTGATATGATACCTATAACAGACTAGGCCGTTATTCAAAATTATCAGACCCAGGCCGTTATTTTTGCTACCGTTGCTACGGTTACGGCACAGATGACAACTAAATTTAATTTTTGAAGTAAAGAGAAATGTCAATCTTACAAATAAATCATCGTTAAATGTTAAGTATTATTGGTAGAGGTATTTTCATATTTGGTGGCGGAAACAAAAGACTGAGAAATGTCAGAAAAATGTATTGTCAGTGTCAAATTTCTCATAAACGCCGTAAAAAGGAATGTCTAGGTAAATCTAAATTTTCGCTAAATTGATTGAAAAAATAAATTCTAAAGAAACCAATTTTTGTCAGTGGTTCAAAAGGAAAAGTTATTCTCATATAATCAAACGTATTACAAATTATGTCTCTAGTTCGACGATAAATAACTTTCTTATTGCCAATTTGCTGCATTTCTGGCTAAATCACGAACGTCTTTGAGAAATTTGACACTGACAATACAAATTTGTGACATTTCTCAGTCTTTTGTTTCCGCCATCAAATATGAAAATATCTCTATAAAGAAAACTATCGTGCCTTCAAAAATAACTATATTTAGAGTAGGCGTTGACAACGTTTTAATTTTGGGAACAGTGTAGATAATTTCGTAGGCAACCAATTATTCTCCGGAGTTACACAGATTACATAGTAAGTTTTGTCCCAATTTCATATTAAAATTTTGACATTTGACATTCGTTCTCTTTCCCGTTTTCAGATTGAGCTGTTTGTGATTTTACTCGTTTTATTCCTCGTCTTGCGTACAAAAAATCAGTTCTTGTCGGAACTAAAACGAAATCTGCGTCAGTGTTTTACTGTTTTCCGACATTTTTGTGAACAATGGCACAACATGAAGTCTTCATGTTAATGTCTTATTTCGAAATTGTGTGAAAATCGATGGAGTTTGGCAGTATTCCCTTGCGTTATGTATGGAAGAGTTTGGAGAATTCCCAGACATTGCAGTGGAATATACGCAGTTTCGACAAACTTTAAACATTTCCTTAAAGAATTTCCAAGAAAATGGATCTGTGGGACGAAAACCTGGAAGCGAGACAAGCAATGGAAGAAGCCCCAGGCACTTCAATTGAACATTTATCACAACAATTTGGTGTGTCTGTTGGTATCTGTCATTCAATTGTGAAAAATGATCTTCACCTATTTCCATACCGTCTCACATCTGTTCAAGAATTACATCCAGCTGATCTCCCCTAAAGATTAGAATATTGTCAATGGTTTCTGAATACTTTAGATGTTCACCTTGATAAAACCTTTTACACTGATGAAGCCTACTTCCATCTTAGTGGATATGTCAACTCTCAAAAAACAAGAATGTGGAGTTCAGAAAATCCACATTTTTTCATTGAAACACCCCAGTACCCCCAGAAAGTAGGCGTTTGGGCTGCTATTAGCCAACACAGAATTATTGGTCCAAACTTTCTTGAAGGTAACAATTGTAATAATGTTTTAGTAATTAAATAATAATCAATGTTTTTTAGGAAATATCAATGCTGCAAGATACAGAAATGAAATTTTGACTCCATTTTCAAATCAGCTACATGATGATTAGTTAGTTTATGGCTACTTTCAGCAGGATGGTGCTACAATAGATTTTTTGGTTGAATTTTACGACAATAGAATTATAAGCCGTAATACACCAAACAACTGGCCTCCTAGATCATGTGATCTCACTCCTTGTGATTTCTTCTTGTGGCCACACAACAAAAATTCAATTTACACAACACCCATAAATGATTTGGCAGAACTACAAAATAGGATAACACAGAAAATTAATGAATTTAATAATAATCCTATTGTTTTAGAAAATGTAACTAATGCAATTAGATGAAGGACTAGGTTGTGTTTACAAGAACAGGGTGCACATTTTCAACACTTACTCTAAATTATTTATAAAATTGTTATCTCCTATTGTGTGAGGTTATGTGCAATACTTAATTTACAATTCTTATTAGTGTTCACAAGCAATGTTAATAGGTGCGTTTTGTTGGGTCATCCAGACTGAACGGAATGCATCCCACCAACAAAACGGCTTAAAATTTTTGACAGTTTTGTCATAAAATCCCCACTTTCTAACATTCAAACCGACCATTCTATGTAGTTTAACGGAATGAAAAGTTTCGTCGGAGTCGGTTTTGTGCACCAATAAAACGGTCGTTCCACCATAAACCGATTCCGGTTATGTCCCAACAAAACGTACCTACTGTTATGTTCTCTTTTATGGTTTAAAGAAATAAATGAATTGATACGACTATTTGTCAATTTCCTTGAAGTGGGTACTTTCAGACTGTCTGTTTAGTTCCATGTTCAGTTTCAGTTTTCATTCAATATAAATACTGAAACCGAATGGAGAATATGAACTAACCGTGTAACATCCCATTTACTTGTTCTCTTTATGTTAACAGTTACTTGACTCTAGAGCTTTTGAAATTTTGCGATCTTATTCGACTTTCCATCCGAATTTGGGGTGTTTTTCTTCCGAAGATTAATTAAAATTTGCGGCAATGCCTCACAAAGATTTCGAAAGCTGAAACATCATCTTCCGTATATTGGTGAAAAGCCATTAGTTAGCAAATAATTTGTGATTGGAATAATGTTTGGATTATTTATTAATGTGAATTTCAATAATCTGAGATGAACGCACTACAAAAATTAAAAATATTTTCTAACCTAATTTTATTTCGTTAAATGTCAGACCAGACGATTCTTGTGTCATTTTCTACGCTGTAAAAATGTTGCAAACAATTGAACTTCCATAGGTTGCTCTAAATATAAATTTATTTGAAGGCACGTTATAAAACAACATACGGCCGATATGGATATAACAGACTCGGTTGATTATAAAATCTCGGCTCCGCCTCGATTTTACAATACCTCAACCATGTCTGTTATATAACCCATATCGGCCTAATACCGTTATATACTATTACGACAAAATGGATAAAATCCGGCGATATCGTTTAATGTAAAAATTGTGTGCGCTTTAAAGATTACTTATTTTAGGCGAGTGGCAACACGTTATTATTTTTTAAATTCCAGCTGGAGAATATTCATCGTTGATGAGTGGGGATTATGCAGGATGAGCTTTTAAAGATTAACGGAGAATTAACTGACACCGACCTGATTTAGATATGGGAAAAAACCGGACGTAAATGTCCTGTCAATTATGTCCCTCGAATGACATTTTAAAAATAGTCTTGCAGGAAAAAACACGAATCGTCAAAAAGAGTGAAATCTGTCCCCGGACGTCGAAGATGACATTCTATTGATTTTTGCAAACGTTTCAGTTGTTAGAAAAAATACGAACCAGACGTTAAGTGTTAAATCGGTTTTACTTAATTGCAGCGCTGTAGTAGGTCCATATATTCTACTAGGGATAATTTAGTAAATACAGAGCAAGAACATTGTATATTCTGGGGGTTTGTGGTCTGACGTTATCTCGACGGAAAATGGTGGTTTCGATCCTTGTACTCGGTATTAACTGGTTACAAGGATTCCAGACGTTGGTCTGTTTCCATACAGTGCAGCTTGGTCCTTCATCGCAATCCATCTGTGCTTATTACGTTGTTCCTGACTCTGTGTCAGGACAACAACGCGTAATGAAATTTAATTATCTGCCAAATCGTGCTTTGACAGAGACCGTAGACGTGAAAGGATTAGATGATTGCTTAGAAAAAGAGAAAACTGAAGTTTTTTTTTTGTTTACGTGTGACAACAGGAGCCACTTTTCAGTCCTGTTTAAAGTCAAAGTGAAGCTTCACCAAGAAAATTCTCGAAGGTTTTGCTATTGTTTAAATTTTCTTGCTCGAATTCTTTGAATTACTTTAATGCCGAACGCGAACGTTAAAAAAGGAATGTGTTGTCTGAGCCTTGTACTCAGTAATAACAAAAGCAAACGTAAAAAATCTTGAGACACAATTTGTACTCTAGTAAACTTGAAATTTTATTGCTACACGATAAACTTTACATACCTATTCATGGCCACTGAATAATAAAAAGTCGAGTAACGAAAAGTGCAGATTTTCTTTAAAGGTTACGACAACCCTAAAGGCGTGTTAAATGTGTGGTTGCTGTGTCAAGTAATTTACAGATTTGTGTTGTTCCAAACTGGACCAATTTCGATATTGGCAATTATGCTGATAGAGACAGTGAGCGCACCAGAGCGCAGAGGCAAGAACGATGAATATTTTTGACAGAGATATGTTGTGGATATTATTCACTCGTAGCAAATGGATCCGGTGACAAAGTCGTTTTAATTGGAACGTTAAAGACTACCGATCTCAGACAATAATTGGAGTCGTCGCTGCGCTCCTCCTCCAAACAACTGTCTTCAACCGTTCTTGATACTTAATATACAGGGTGTTATTGAAAGTTGTACAGATATTTTAACCACGAGCTACTGGCTTCATGTAGAACTCGGAAAAAATATTTAAAAAAATCATATGTAAAAAAATAAAATGACACTTATTTTTTGAGCTACAATTTTTTTAAATTGCTTTTAGTTTTCTACGTTGTCCTACAACCACGCAGGTAAAATTTTGGCACATTTTAAAAATACACCCTGTATATTATGTTTTATAAAATGTACGCCAATGCGAAGGAACCTATAGGAAATATGCTTTAAAACAAGGAAACCGCATTGGTGTACATTTTATAAAATATGATATACAGGGTGTATTTTTAAAATGTGCCGAAATTTTACCTGCGAGGTTGTTTGACAACGTAGAAGACTAAAAGCAATTAAAAAAAATTGTAGCTCAAAAAATAAATGTTGTTTTATTTTTTGACAGAATTTTTTAGATATTTTTCCCGAGTTCTACATGAAGCCAGTAGCTCGTGGTTAAAATATCTGTACAACTTTCAATAACGCCCTGTATGTACTATTTCGTGAATTTCGCATACTTTATTTTTAAGCTTGCTCAGGACGAAACAAATTTTAGTTTGCCGACTATTACTCTCAAAGCTTTGATTGAAATAAAAAAAATCGAGCAAATCTTTCTACTGTCGATTCGCACCTGTCACATTTTTCACGTATTCAGTTATGTAATATGTAATTTCCAGCCCTCTGCTGCTTCGAACGGGTCCAATTCCGCCATCTCCAATTATCCCAAAAGGACACCGAGCCCAGGACGACTTTTGACAGACGCGCGCTGCATTATTCACTGGCAACGGACGAACCAGCTTTTGTCGAAGTTTGCCGATTTCAATTAAAAAAATAAAAAAGATGAAAAACCGAATTTGCAGCGGTCCGGATCGATGCGCGCCCCACACCTCGGAGTCGCGACGGTCCCGGAACCGGTGAGGGGCTTATCAATCTCGTCTGTCGAAATTCGCCGTGTCGTTTTGACGTGCCGATAATAATTTCGGAAATAAATTGCGCCCCGACAGAGGGAAGGTGTTTATTCTTGGCGCGCTCACGTCGACCCGAAAAAATTTATTATAACCGGAACCGCGTGTATCGACGTGTGTATATAAAAGCGAAACCCGGAATCCGACGTCGAAAATTCGATTTATTACCGGAGTTCGGGCCGCGGAGAACATATGCATAACATCCGTGTTTACGCCGATCCGGAGGGCGAGCCGCCGCCGTTTTTCGCCCCCGGGGCCGGACTGAAATATGGCGTTTTTTACCCTCTATCTATTAATCGGATTGATTCCGTTCGTCGATAAATCGTCTTATAAACCAGCGCGAAAAAAACGAAATTCGGACGGACTTAATCCGTTTAGCGAGGCACGCACGACGGCCGAGGCCTCTGGTGATTTTTTTTTTTTTTTTGTTTAATCCCGATTGTTGCGCCACGTCTCGCACTTAATTATTATCCGACATCAAAGTTGTTTGCTCTGGCGTGGGAGGACGTGGTGTAATAAGCGCTCGAATTTCGGTAATGAGGCCAAAAAGGGGAGCTAAAACAAGGAAATGTTCTGAGGTATTACGTCAAACGACCGAGATAACAAAAATAACGAAGGAAAGGGTGAGATCGCCGATTCAAGAGGCGAACAATTACGAACATTTTTCACGTCCAGGAAAGCTAAATCCAAAAACTACCAGTTAAAACAAACGTACTGACGCAGGGAGTGACAATATGGGGTGCAATAATGAACCCCACGGAATTAAAATGCAACCCACAATACATCTGGCACGTAAAACTGGATTCGGAGGCGGTAAAAATCCAGCTTTACCTGCCAAATGTATTGTGGGTTGCATTTTCAATTCCGTCGGGCTCATTATTACTCGTGAATCACCTTGTTTGTCATTTTCAAATTTTAATCGTTTGTTTCTTTTACTGAAATAACCATTTGGGGAAATTTTGAATAAAATCGGTTCACAGCTTCCAGGTATTACGCTTTCAATGAAATTAAGCATACTTGACAGAAATCAAAATACAAAGGTACGAGGGTGGTCGATTGTTCATTTTCACCGAGGGGTTGACCGACAAAAAAAATTCAAGGGGTTGCTGTCTTCAGAGCAATCACACCGATTGTGAGTATAGCATGTCGTCACGAGTACGTTCTGGTACGGCCAGCCGCGCTTCGCTCCCAGCTTAATAAAATTGATTAAATTGACAGTTTCATATTGTTGGTTTGCAGTTGAGCAGAAAAATAAAAATAAGTTTTCCTCCGCTCCGATTAAAGCTTGTTCTGCACGTTCTAAACAAAATGTTTAACGACGGGTGTGATTTCATGATAGACTAAACTCGCTGAACTACAATTATTGCTTCACGGACGATTGCCCATCGAACAAAAGCTCGCTGGCAAACCGTTTGTTTTGGAAAAGACCTTCCGGCAAATATTATGGAGAACAGGTCTCAAAGTGAATTTTAATCCGGTTTGTTTCACGAATTGTGACCGAGAAAGCTCAGCTTTTTTTTAAGCAAACATAGAATGTAATTTAATGTAACAGGCAAGAAGTGGTTTCTAAACTTTCGTAAAGTTTAAGTTAAGAAAAAAGCTTGAGTTTCAATTTTTTAAACAAGTAGAGAATGTAATTTAATGCAACGGGGAAAGAAGTCAGCTTTGAAGTTTTTCAAGTTTGGAACAGAAAGCTTGTTCACTTAAGATGAAAATGAGTAGTTCCATTTTATTTGTAACGACAGTAATAATAAGGCACACGCGTAATGGCCCTACAGAGCTCCGTTTTTGAGCTTTCCATTAACAAATCAATTGATATAACTAATCGACATTTTTTTTCAATTAAATGATTTGTTTATGCGATTTGTAAAATTGATCTTGTCTTCAGACACTTCACAAATTATAGACAGTCGTTTGAGCAACGTAAGATTGTTGCTGTAGAGACGAAACACAATGGACAAACAACATTCAACGTGGCACACAACTTTTATAAAAGACTTTCCCGTAAACGCATTATCTCGAAAGTTATAAGAGCATTAAGTACTTTTCTTCACTTTGTGTAATCAATGTGTACGGATATTTATTATAACAAAATAATTTCCTTTATTAAATTTCATACAATAATTAGTAACTTGTCGTTTCCGTTTTCAAAGCTTTCCGCCTGAAGCTCCATCTGTTTCACTTTGTTGCTCACTTTGACTTTTGTTCCGCTCCAAATTATTGTTCTCGTTTTCTTGATAGCTACCATTTTCATTTCTACATTTTCATATTACCGAAATTAATTCACCTTGATTTAGGGTATCAACTCCTACAGCTCAGGCTACAGGATATAACACTGATAAAGTATACTACAGGGTGAGCAACAATAACTGTTACAGTTGGCAAAAAAAAAATTTACATAAAATTTTCAAGACTGTGAATTGTACCTATTTCGGTTTGTTTTATTGACAATATTGACACCTGGTATACATTTCAAATTTAAACGTCTTGGTTTTTGTAATCTTTTATTAATAAAATGGTTTTCTCGTTGGAACATGACATAAAAGTCACCAAAAATCACCAGAATTTATTGCCAACTCAATCAGTACTTGTTGCTCACACGGTACTTCTCAAAATGGAAATATCCAATAAACTGCTTAAATTACAATGGCGAATTGTTTTATTTTACTTATTCTCTATTTAATGGGAAAATATTCTTACCACCCGATCAAAAATTACAATACCTACACCATAGAACTACGTCCACCGATAGAATGCAGTTTTTGAAATATCCTTAGATAAAAAAAATCCCCAAACCATAACATTAAAATATTAACAAACTAGATTGTGTTGGCAATATCTTGAAACATTCGCGCCACTGATTCTCATTGGTTGTTATAAAACCCACGCGAAAAATAAATTATATGACATTTCAAATTTGAAATTGTCAGTGCTGTCAAGTGTCAAGCATTTAGATTTGCGATTTTTTATCTTTAGAGCTTTGTTTTGCGTTTCTCTGGTTTTAAAAGTTATTAGTTTTGATCGTGTTGCTGTTTTGACCTGTTCACTACAAACATCGAAAATGATACAGAGGTAATTTTTGTTCATGCATTAAATATTAAATAATCTCTTCTTTGTGTTTAGCCATTTCCGAAAAAAGCTGGATACTTTAATTTCAGAAGCTTTTTTCGGAAATTCGAAAATGTATTGTGGGTTGCATTTTTAATTCTGTCGGCCACATTGTCACTCGTGAAATATCCTGCATTAATAAAACCTAATATATTACTCCTACTATACTGAAGTTTTCTTTCGTCTTTCCTAAGTGCAAACATGCAGAATAATAATAAAACATCACGTGTAAACCTGCTCTTTCATTTTTTTTTTAATTTCGCGCCGGATCTATTTGTTGTAGCGTACAGTGAACATTTTTAGTAACATTTATGTCAAGCAATGTGTGAGTGGACAGAGTTATACCTACCATTAATATCATACAGAAATTTAATTGGACCGAATGTAACGTGCGTTCAAAAATATCTCCGATCAAGTGAGCTGCTGTTTGCTTTTATTACCATTAAAATATGGCGTAGCTTCATCAGCTGTCAAATCAGAGGTGCTATTTTGTGAAACTGGAGATGTAAGACGAAAGACTGGAACTGGACGACCATCAATATCCATTCCAGAAATCGCCGAAAGAATTGGGAAAACTTTAATGTGTCATTTATCACAACAAATGGAAGTACCATCAAGGTGAGATTATCGATTGGAAAAAACTGTCAAGGTCATGGCCTTCTTGATCACAACTTTTTTTGAACGCTCGTTAGTTTTTCCAAAGCTTCTTTCATGATATTTATTTCTTCAATGGTATAAGTGTTATATTGTAGTGACTCGTTAACAGGATAACTGGTGATCCCACACTGCACTCGAATATAGCATTGTTAACATCTGACTTGGGGAAAATAAATACACGGCAGATTTCTTCGAGCATTGTCGGATCATTTCCGTTTCGATAAACCGTTTTCGTCCAACTTTTCAACCTTTCATTAACGACCCGCTCCAGTGGCGCCCGTCCATAAATCGTCTTAAAAAGTCAGCCCGAAAGGCGAAAATCGTCCGAACCTAATCCGTTTATCTAGTCACGTCCGTGGCATCGGTCCCCTTTTTAATTCCGATTGTTGCGTCGTGTCCCGCACTTAATTATCCGACATCAAAGTTGTTTACTTGGCGTGTTCGTCGTGGCGAAAACGCGGTGTAACGCTCGCCCTCCGGGTCCGTCGCTCCATAACCCGAGTCCGCCCCCGGGGCGTCGGGAGCACGTCACACCGACGCGATTCCAATTTCCCATGAGGATCCGACGGCGTCGCGCCCCCAAGACAAATACGCTGTTTGCCGAACGATGGGACGCGATCGGGTGAGCCGATATCGTGATGGGTGCCGTCGAACCATTTAATAATGTGCACGGTAGAGCACTCTCGTCGCCGGGATGCATTATTCACGCGAGGACCTGCCGCCAGGTGGCCCGGAACCGGAAGCCCACCCTCGCGCTAATGACGAACGGGCCGATTCGATTCCTGATCGACGCTCGTTTGCCCAATTTAGACAAAATAACGAAACGGACTGGAACGAGGAGGTGTCCGGGTTGATTATCGACTATCTGATATCCCGGAAGTTGTGCGGAATGAAGGGGGAGGGTGTGTGAAGGTTTTTATCCTCTAAACGGCACGACTCATTTCTGTTATGCAATATATCGCGCGTTCAAATGAAATCCTGGGCTGAGTAGGCGTTGGAAAAATTAAAGCGTTTAGAACAGTGTAAAGTTTGAATTTCCCGCCGTTTGACAAGAATGACATTTGTTTATGTTTAATCGGGACATAATTGAACATGCTTGTTTTCAGCAAATGGTGCCCTTAAATATTTGCTTCGAGAATAGGAATCGTTAAGTTATTCTATTTTTAATGTAAAACATTGCAAAGAAAGAAAAAAAGAAAGATGTTTTGGCTCTAAATTTTAGGTTAGCTGTCAACATGCTCGAATGAATCTACGCTTTAAAAAAGCATAAAGGGCCTTATACACCTAGCGTTTTGTTTGCAGTACTTGTATGCGCATTCATGTTTCCAATACATATGATGATCACATACTACAGGATTTGATAAAACACATGAATAGTACTAACATTGTATTCATGCATGATGTCAAATGTGTGGCTAATATATGTTCTTGTATACTTTATTTTGTATGGAAAGACAAGTGGATTTTTTAATATTAAAAACTCGACCACACACCCAGGAGCTGTCACTGTCAGCGAACATGTGTGACGAGAACGTTAAGCTCGCTTGTGTTGCTATAATTATATACTTTGTCCAGAGGGAGATTGGCAGATTTTAAATTGTATTTATGTCAACCAATCTCTCGCTGGACAAACTTTAGCAGAATTAACTGATCAACACTCGAAAAAGTCGAAAAAGAAGAAAAGAGAAGTAGAATATCATATAATATACAATTAATGGAAGAACTACGAAGTTCGTCTAACGATTATTGCAACTACTTGAGGATGTTTGAAGATAACGTTATAAGTTTGTTGGAAAAAGTTAGACCCCTTATCGAAAAAGAGGATACAGTTCTGCGGACAGCTATTACAGCTGAAGAACGGTTAGCAATAACAATTCGTTTTTTGGCCATTGGACGATCATATGAAGATCTTACATTTTCTGCAATAATTTCTCCACAGGCGCTTGCCAAAATTCTTCCCGAAACGTGCAGAGCCATTTATTGAATACTCAAGAAACTGTAGCGATGTTCAAGGACTGAACCCGAAGTTAAGCCACACCGCAAAAATATCAAACACGTTTGATAGACTTATACCTCTATGAACATACATTACGGCAGACAAAAATCGGTCACTCACTGTGATTTTACTAAATTTTGTTTGAGCAAACCGTGTGCTGTCATACAAATTTTCATTCGTGTGTGGACAAGACTTGTATCTCATACGAATTTACGCAATCAAGTTTGATAAACATGCCAGAAAGTGTGTGTTTCTGACAAACTTATATCACATACTTGCATGCGCAAGCAAGTCCTGCAAACAAAACGCTAGGTGTATAGGGGCCTTAACAATTGACTGTTTCCAACGCCTTCCCAGCCCAGGATTTCATTTGAACGCGCGATACAATGTGATCAAAAAGAAAAAAAATCAGAGCAGGCGTTGCGAATTATCGGTCATGTCGTAGCGGAGTGCTATGCAAATAAGCGTTCAATGCAGGGGTGTAGACAATGTGTGGTCTCAAATGCCACTTTATAATAAATCATTTATCTCATAAATTTTAGACGTTGGAATTATAACTGTACATTTTCTGATAATGAAGAAAATTTATAAAACAAATAAGAGCAACATTTTACATTCGTAAGAATGGGTCATTTACCAGTTTTATTGCCCAACGCGACGCCACTGGTACGCAGATTTTTCGTCGAAATGTCAAAGAAACGTCAATTTTAAAGCAACGGTGTGCTGTTGTTAACAACTTTTCGATTTCGGCAATGTTTACAGACGTTTACTGTAATTGTAAACAACAATTATCCCAGAATAAGTGGTAAAATGAGTTTTACCATCGAAGAGAAAGCATTTTTATTAGAATGTATTTTCGAAACGAGGTGAATAGGCAACCAATAAAACGACTGTCCATGCCAAGTAATTAATTAGACGTACGACTCAAAGTAAGACAAACGTTTCGATAAAACAAAAGATGCAATAGCACTCTTGATTTGTTTTCTTTTTGATCACCTTGTACGTTTGCTCCACTCGGTCAATTTCGATGAATGTTTAACACGTAGACATTAGTGAAATGGACAAACACCGTTCGCTCGATCGCCCATTAATTTTCTTAGAAATTATCGACACTTAACATCTCTAATTCATGAAAAATTCCCTGTTATGTCGCAAGATATTTGAGCACCTGTGACGTTCCGTGTGATTATTTTTCCAACAACCATCACTCTTATCAAGTATTTGTCAATTTATGTATTGTAGGTTTTTTTTGTTTGGTTCCATCCAAGAAATAATTGACGTTGAGGCTGCATGAACGTCAACTGAACCCCATCGGAATTCAGTTCATGACCAATAAAAAAAAAAATCGGAGTGACGTACCCCTTTTCAGATAGGATTTATGTTTTGTCGTGCTTGCATTGAATAAATTGTGCACATTTGCAACTAACGAGATTCAGACTTTTATTGTTTCTGTTGAGGTCATGCTAAAATAAAGATTATGACACTTCGTGCTTGATTGTTGGGCAGCTCAACGGGGGGGAAGCTTTTATTACCCGTTTGCTTCAGAAATCTTAGGGAAAAAATATTATATTAGAAAAAAATTGCTGATAATGTTCTGGAATGATATTCTTAGAGCATGCGAGTGGTTTATTAACATTTTAAAATTTTCAAGTTCAAGATAAATTCCAAGGAATTCTAGATGAACAATATAAATTTTTATTTTTATAAAAATGTAGTGTTGCTATTATTTTAGGTAGATTTCTTATTTACTCATGATAATTGATAATATTCGGTGTGGTAATTTCATAACCTCTAAAAACAAAAGTTCAGTTCAGTTGTTTTGGCATAATGGGAGGCCATGGAAATTTTGCATTTAATTTGGTAGTAAAGCTGTCTGTTGGATGTTTTTATAAGTTTGAGGTTATAAATAGCGTCATGTCTGGTGCATTGTTGTCAGTTTTACTAGTTTGCAACATGTCTGGCACTTTAGTTACGGAAATCAAACAGTGTGTCCAACGTTAAAAAATAAATCATGGCCTCCCATTATGCCAAAACAACGTGTACGATGTTTAGTTTTAATAATAATAAAAAAATAAAATTCGCAGAATACCTGTCCTCTTACCAACTTGTTCTTGCAGAACTGAGTGCTAGAGATTTTATTTTTATTTTTAACACTTTTAAGTGGCCTACGTTGTTGAAGTCATTCGAACATTAGTTTATCACCAATAAAACAATCACATTAAAACGCCGTACTCTTCAGGAATTTACTTTTTCGTGTCTAGCTTAAATAAATTCGACATATTTCCAACTAACACGACTCGCAGAATTTTATTATTCACATAAAGCTTATATCAAATAAATATTGTAACACTTCGTGCTTGAATATTGCAGAGTTTAGTGTTAGGAAACAGTTTTCGTAGCCAACTTGCATGGATATCCGAATACAAAAAATATTCTATTTTTAAGCTCAAGACAAATTTGTAAAAAAAATAATCAAGACAAATACTTTTTTCTGGACATGTGACTATTACCTCAAAGGCAGTAACTTTCGCAAAATCTGAGAATTCCTTCGAAGAATTTACTCTTCCCCCACAACAAAACTTCATAAACTAGTTTTATGCGAAGAATGCAAATTCCCGAAACACTGCTTGTCCCTTTGTCAACTTGTTTTTGCAGAATTAACTGACAGAAATAACTCGGTTCGTCAAGTTAAAATTTAATTTGAACAGCACTTAATTACGGTAAAATTACGTCGTCAAACTTTGGCATCTTCTGTAGCAACTTTAGAGAAGCACGTCGTTGATTAATACAGGAGAAATGATCGTTGACGTGAAGGTTCTACGAGACCCATCACAGTTCACTTTATTACCAACACAACAAAATTTACACTCCTTGAAGGATTTATTTTTTCGTGTCTGTCTGCAATAAATTCAAGATATTTGCAATTAACACGACTCACAATTTTACTGTTCGCGTATAAATAGGTGTTATAACACTTCGTGCTCGGCTGTCGGAGGGTTCACCATGTGAGGGTGGAAAATATAATTTCGGGAAAGTTAATTTCACCTATACAGGGTTATTCATGGAAGATGACGAGCCTGACCAGGTAAAAATGCAACCCAAAATACAATTTATAAAGCTAGGTCGATCCTTATGATTTAATAACGATAATAAGCAATTAAAATCACAAACGAAAAATGCAATCACAAATATGTAATAGAATAAAGTATGTAATAGAATACCTACTTGGATTCCTGATTTAATTTTTAAATACCAAAACACAATTAATGCTTTCGTTTCACTCGCGTTTTAAACTGGCTACTCATGCCAAAAAAAGCCTAATTTACACACGAACGAGTTGAATACAACGTTTTTTTGTTCAACGAGCTCCTTAAATGC
Source organism: Tenebrio molitor (assembly GCF_963966145.1). Lineage (NCBI taxonomy): Eukaryota > Metazoa > Arthropoda > Insecta > Coleoptera > Tenebrionidae > Tenebrio > Tenebrio molitor. The sequence continues at coordinate 4,341,932 of NC_091054.1, read as the reverse complement.
TCCAAATCGTTTAAAATCTTTAACGTTTCGTTTTGACAAGTTGTGACATTTATCAAAATCCGTTCACACAGGAGAAAATTCTCTGACAGTGTCGAACAAAAAAATGTATTTTGGGTTGCATTTTTACCTGGTCAGGCTCGTCATCTTACGTGAATAACCCTGTATAACATTTTACAATAAAATTAAAAATTAAGTAATTTAACATTTGTAACTTTGTTGGGTTGATAGGACTTTCCGCGTCGATTACTAGATTATTAAAATTTAAAGAGTCGCGTTGGTGGTATTGGTTCATTCTTGGTCCATAAGTAGTTTTTTCTGTCATTTTTTCTGAAGAAACGCCCACTTTGTTTACAGTGAATTGACATTTCCATCTGTCTTACGTCTTTTAATACTAACCTTACAAGACAATTTGCCCTAGTTTCTGTTGCAAAGTGAAAAACATCAGGATTTTTCCACATTTCGGGGATAACCGGGAAATACTTACTTTGAGGTTATGAGTACAAAATAATTTACAGTGATCCTATTACTTGTATAGCACTTTATACGTGCTTGTGACATTCCTGCTGATTATTTTTCGAAAATCATAACCGGCGGAAAATGTGTATTTATTTACTCATGAGGGAGTACCTTTGAGGACTTGAAACTTCATCAAATAACAGAACTTTAGTGGACGGTCCCAAATGTCCACTTCCACTCATCAGTAACTTGTTTTCGTGTAACCAAATAACCAACTTGGAAGTTAACCGAGTTTACCAAAGCGCATGCAATTTCGACTTGAATTCCATTTGACCAAAACAAAATTCTGACATTTTACGCGTCCGCATTTACATTTTGACAAACTCATTTAGTCTGAAAATGATGCGTTGATACAGGAAAAATGATGGAAACGTTTCCGTGACGTGCCCGGATTTAAAAATGTTTACCTTATCGATACTGAAGAGTCCTCCGGCCATGGTCGGGCTGTACACCGGCTCTGCCGGATTCTTGTGTCTTTTTTTCTCGTGTTCGGGCACCGCGTGCCAATTGAACTGCAGATTCCAATCAAAACCGCCCACATTGACGCCACCACTGTCGTGGAAGTGGTACTCTAGTGAAGTGTCATCGATCACGTCGATCACGGGGCACACGACCGTCGTCGGATCTCTGGCTATCCTGTCCAGCAGGGGCTCCAACCACCCGGTGGTGCACTCGCAGTGGGAGTCCAGGTAGGTGAGGACTTCGCCCTCGGCGTTGGCGGCGCCTGAAAAACGGCGGAATCTGACGGTCAACTACTCCCCTCAAGAGTGACACAGATGCTGTACATGGTTATTGAAAATGTTTCTAACATCACATGTTCCTAACCTCACTTTTTCGTATTCGCGTTTTCTGGCAGTATGCCGCCATTTTTTTCTTTGGGATTGTTTACACGGTATAAAATGCGATGTCAGAAACATTTCTTTTATAATAATCCTGTTGTTGCTCACCCAGCAGCCTGGCCCTGATCAGCCCCTCGCGCTTCTTCGCCCGGATGATCTTCACCTTGGGCTCGTCGGCGAAGTAGTCGACCAGCTGCTGCTTCAGGTGGTCCATGTCGGAGAAGTCGTCCACCAGGATGACCTCTTCGATGAGATGCGTCGGCGAGCGGTCCAGCACCGAGTGCACGGTCCTCAGCAGCACCGACCAGGCTTCGTTGTGGAAACATATTATCACGGAGGTCGTGGGGAGGTTCTCGAGGAAACGGTTGGGGGCCTTGCACCTGGAATGTCAGCAGCATTAACAGATCGATCATTCGGGGCGCGTCGCAAAAATTAATTTTCACATTTTAAATCGGATATTTTTCACGTCATTCACGACGAAAGTTGAACGGTGGAAGTGCCCCGAGTGGCTTAATTAGAGCCAAGATTATTTGCTTTATTGATGTGTCAAAACGTCGAATCAAACTTTCCGACTTAAATACAATTACGGCGGTTTCTCCCGCTTCTCACCTCGAAAAATATCGCAAATATTTGTTAGCGATTTTGGGCAAAAAACCTCATCGGGGATGTATGCACGACATCAGAACACTAGGGTATTGATTTCTGATGGTTTTTGCCGCAACATGTTTGTCAGCTGTCAGTTTGTTGTTTACAACTATTCCGACGAGTTGCAGAACTTGGAACAAAGAGGGACAAACAGAACAAGGAAAATTGTGTTTTTTTGTAGATCCAGGGGAAAACCTTATTTCCTTTATATTTATGCAAGCGTCGGCACATGTGATCGTTTCCTTCATGCAGATGTTTGTGTCAAAATTCGGCAATAAATATCAAACATGATACATGTTCTAGCGTCAACGCCGGAAAAAAAACGTCGATGCTCATCACCGAACTACAAAAAAAAGTACATTACGGTTTATTGGATTTTTTTACATTTCTAATCCACTTTGCATGGTAAATAAATGGTTGATGCTCCTTGCGTATAAAATAAGTCGCAAGCGTATGTACACGCCTAATATATTTGTTTCCCCACTTTTCCTGGCATGCGATAAATGGCAGATGCGACATAATCTGCTGTGTAAATACGTAGCGCTCTTAATGCTCTACGAAATGGTCTTGCCAAAGAAAGACAATGGAGATTGTTTCAAGGAGCTTCTTGACATGGCAATCTTAATTTCACCACACACTGATTTAAATGGAAAAAGTAAACTCACTAGTGAGGAAAATTTATTTAACAATCTACTATACTGACAATCTACTACCTACTTATTAATATAAAAATTTAAAACACTGTTATTTGCATTAATTGAAACTCCAGATCCGGTAGATTAAAAAATAGGGGAGTAAAATAATTATAAAGAAATTTAAAATTGAGACTCATTTTCATAAGCGACGTTGGAAAAAATAGTACCTATACACAATTCGTGATCAAAGTACGATTTTTCAACTCGCAATACTATCCCTACTCGCTGGCGCTCGTGAGTATATCATGTATTGCTCGTTGAAAAATCAGGCACTTTCATCACTTATAGTGTAATATGCTATTCTGCAATTGTGCGGCCTATCTTAATAAACTGTCACCTGTCAATTTTGACATTTACGTGAAATTCATTTAAACGATGATTTTCACTCGACAACACAAAATATTTATGGCAGAAACGTATTTTGGAAATGGAAACGAAGAAAATGGTGATTGGTTTTACCATAACAACTTTGTTTTGGAGTTTCGGCAAAACTTCTTTTCATCACGGGTCTTAGTATTGGGTGATTCAAAATGGTTGTGGATAAAGCAACTATGTACGAAAATTTATGTAGGTGAGACAGAGTTGACATTTCTTTGACAGTTCATAGGCGCGCAATTTTGAAAATTGTCGAGTTAACATGCAATGGTATAAAAAAAATAAAATGCACGCATATGAAATGTCATACAAATGTCAACTGTACCCCACCTACACAATTTCCACATGAATTTTCGTACATGGTTGCCATATTTTCCGCAACCATTTTGAATAACCCAATATGTATGTATGTTGAAATTAAATTGAAAAATGTTCATAATTTAGATTACCCAAGACGATCCAAACGAAACTTTCTTATATTTTTAGAAGATGCAAAGAACCTTTGAACATTTCATTTCTCTTTAAATTTTAAAATAATGCAGGCCCTAGGAGTACACCCAACAGTAATTAAAATAATTATCCCCGGTTCTAAGATGTTGACTTTGACGTCTTAGTGAGAGTAAAATAACTTGGATGTATTTATTGTCAAACGCACAGAAGTGCTTTGCCTTTGCTCATAACAGACACTGGTCTAGAGCTTCGCAAATATTCTGTAAATGTAAAGGTGGCACCTTTATCTTTGTTAGGGTTGTAATAGTGTCGTCCAAAACTGTAGACAAAGGAATGGTGATGCTGTGGTCTTTGTAAAAGCCAGATTAATTTTTATCAATCAATCGTATAACACTACTTGTTACGAGAAGCTTTTAATGTAACACAAAAATAGTTATTTACGAAATGAGTGCGAGATGACATTTTTCGCGCATGAGCGCATTATTTGAGGCACGAGCGACGAAGGAGCGAGTGCTTCATTTGTGCGAATGTGCCAAACACGTCTTCTCGCATCGAAGTTCGTACAATGTTTTTCGAAACAAATATTTAGTCTGATTATGAATAAGATGGCGCTTGTCCATGTGATTGCCAAATTGTCAATCGAATTAATAGCGATTTGTTTTCACTCTTTCGAAATTTTCATCATCCAAATTGGAGAAATGGCGTTTTGTAAACCAGAGTTTATTACATATTGTCAAGTCAAATTATTTTCAGAATGTTTAAAATGGCGAATGCTTTTTGGATGATTTTGAAGTACTAGTGCGCAAAATCGATGTTCGCGCACTAGTGCTTCAAAATCATCCAAAAAGCATTCGCACTAGTGCACAAATGTCGATTTCGCGCACTACTATGGGAAATGTCATTTTGAAGGTAGTGTGTTCAAAAAAGTGATTGCGTCTTTGTCAGAACAAATTTCTCACTTATTAATATTACGCTCGTCATAAAGTAATTCTATGCATTTAAAAAGTGTCCCTCTTGGTTTGCAAACACTCTTCCACAGCACTTTCCTCTTTTAATTTCATTTTCCTTTCAAGGAACGTCTTCGTTTTCGTCCAATTTCTTCTTTTCTTTCATTTTTCATTTTTATTGTATTCCTTCTTCATTATTTATTTCACTTTTTTACACTTTTTTAAAAGCTCCTCAAGTCAAGTCTTCACAGATTTGCAATTTTTCTTCGAGTACATTGTGTTCATTAAAAAAAATTAAACGCAAACTAAATCCCACAACAAAACTCGTTTAATCAACAACATTCTCATTAACAGAATGTTTAAATTAGATTAATTATTAAAATGATGTTCATCCTAACTCTCGATATTCACCGAAACACATTCTCTTGTCAAAAGATAAAAATGTGAATGGTGAATAACTGTAAAGTAAATATCACGAGCGTCGACGTTTACAGAAAGCGAAAATGTATAATCAAAAACCGTAGAATCTGTTTTTTTCTTTACATTTTTGCGTGATTACTGACATTCAAAGCAGTCCAATCTACATTTTGTACCGAATAGCTGGAAATTTCACTAATAACCGAATAATTTAAATTTAGATCGTGAAGCTTTTCGCAGAATTGTAACAAATTGGTGGCTTCTTGCTTGCAAAATTGCAACTACGCCAGTTTTATTTCACAAATTATCACACAAAAAGACTAATCATCTAATTTGGTAATTTTTAGTAATTATTTTGAGAGAAATAGAAAGTCGCAACGTTTGAAATACTTACTCGGAGTAGGTCAATAAATTAAAATGCTTTAAAAACTGCCAATATTATGCTACGCACGCAAGTTGCGTTAAATTGGAAGACTGTGCCTTGCTTCCTTGCGTACCACAAAAGTAATTACACTTATAAAATTAATTTCCCAGTTTTCAAAGTTAATTCCGAGTTTTTTTCTAAAAGTCGTACCAATGAAATTGGAGACAATTTTCTCATCCTTTCGCCGTCATCGAAGGACGAAAGACACGTGAGCACCAGAAAGTGCACTTTCCGAGTTACGATTGGTCGAGTTCCGGGGGCCGAACGATCGATTCCGGTTAATAATAATTTCCTCACTTGAGGATGTTGTACACCGGAACAAAGGACGAAGCGAAACGAGTCCTGTTCCAGGAGCGTGCCTGCACAATGGAGACCGTCTCCGCTTTTTTCCTGGCGAGTGTTTGCGCGCCGGCCGGTTTCCGGTTTCGGCTCCGGGCGAGCACGCCGAGTAATTAATCACCCGCTCGTAACACCGATAATTCCGGGATACGTCCAAGATGTCTCCCGGCCGTCCATAACTACGCCTCTGTATTAATGCGCGATACTTTGAAGAGCGGAAAAACGCCATTTCTTTCTGTCAGAGTTTCGGTTTGAAGAGGAGACAGCGTTTCCGCTCTTTTTTTCCTTTTTAATGGTCGAAGGATGACCCGATCCCTTAGGCTTGCAATTTTCAACAGGGATCCTTGAATTCTTCAAAGCGAAGTTAATGCGCTCGCCTGAAATGTTTTTTTTGCGCCATTCTGACCATCCGAATATCAATTTTTAAATATGTCTGTCACGGTTTGGTGTATTTATTCAGGAGGCGGAGGGAGTCGCTTATCCGCGGAAATTTCACACGAAACATCATCGCAGAGAGGAAATCGAATGTGTTTCCTCTTGTTTCCTTTCGGCATAAATGCGACCTAATACATTTCATTAAAATGATATTAGGACACGATCAAGATCCCCGAGGATCAATTTCGCGAAACAAACACAACGGCAACAGTCGTCTCATTAAGTCGGAGACTTAAAAAAAGTTTTCTCTTGATACGCCGAGCTTATAATAAATATCAGTCATTTCTTTTATGCGTTCAGACGGAAATATGAAGTTATAAATAAAGCTATATGTCTTTGTGTTTCAGCTTAACCTCTTAGACGAATCCTGCCATAAAGAGCTATAAAGAATATGATAATAACTCACTTTTCTTGTGCTCATGATCGTGATTTACTTCTTTTATATGCAAAGGATCGATTATTACGTTAGCGAAATATCTTACTGGATGGGAGAAGGCACCAAATAAAATGCAAACACATTATAGAGAGTTTATTACGATAAAATTCATGCGTTGCAAAAAAAGTATCGTGTTTACTCGCGCGTAATGTCTGTTACCCACTTCATAATGCGAGTAGTAATAGAAATCATTACACGCTCGTTGAGTATTACACTATTAAATACAATGAATTTATTAAAAAAAACCTATATTTTTTAACAGGAATACTCCAGGTTGTGTATATTGTATTTATCAAATTCTAAAAAGTTACTCGAGAAGGACCAATGATGTTAACAGAAGATTAGAAGAGTGAAGAGTGGCGATTATGTTTATTAACAAATTAAAATTAATATTGGCACGAAATGGAATAAGAAGTAGTTTTCCACAGCAGCAATTTGCTGTCGACAGCAAGATTGCAATCAGCAATGCAGCGGTGCCAACCTGACACACGATACCACCCCAACCCGGTGATTTTTTCTCCGTTGCAGCTCTCATTAAAACAATTTGAATGTATTGCGTGTTGCAGCCCCTCGCCTCGTTTCCACCTTTTTTTCTTTTCAATTCCTTTCCCTTTGTTTGCTTTGGAACCGTATAAACTGCTTCCCGTTTGGCGGGAATTCCTCTCGGGACCTCGTACATCCTCGTTTCGTCTCGAAATTTTTAATTGTTGCAGTCGAACCCGTTTCCGCCTTCCCATACCGCTGAATAAATAATAATCACCGCCCGTGATCACGCCGGCGTGTTTCCGGGTTAAGACGTAACTTCTCGTCTAATTCCCGCGTAATCGCCTCCGGGATTGTGCCGCGTCCGCTCCGCGAAACTAGAAGGGCGGAATTAGAATATCAGAGATTTCGGCTGAATTAATGCGCCGCCGTCTTCGTGCTGAGAAGTTTGCGGCGGTGGCGGCGGCGTGCGTAGTGCTCTGCACGTATATTGCGTTTCGAGACTGTTTGACGCGGATCGTTCTCGCCCTGCCGCCCCCCCCCTCGTCGGCCGGTAATTAAAACGGCTCAGTTGTAGTTCGCGTGTGTGGGGGGCGGCTGCCAAAGGGCGAAACTCGGAAGCGAAAGCACCGAAACTAAGTTAAAGCGATACTGTTGTCATAACCTACGTTGAAATCCCCCCGAGTCGGCTCATTTGGGTTTTAAGCGGCGGCGGCGGCGGCGGCGACGAGGTCGAAGCGGCAAAAACGGCGCACGGGAGTACCCACGGCGGTCGGGGCGCCGACCGCGGAAAATAAACATTGATGGATGGTGAAAGTCTCGGCGAGAAGTGTCAGGAAAGTTAACCATCTTTTGCTTGTTTTGACAAAATGATGGAGGACTTTATTCGATCCTGGAAGTGACTGACTGACTGACTGACTGACGCCACCAGATGAAATAAAAGCCATTCTATTTCGGAGACTGATGTAAACACATCTGATACACGCTTGCGATAAGTGTCAGACAGCGATTAATCTCAGCCGCACGACGGCGCGACGAGGCAAAGCACATTTATCAAACTAAATTAAAAAAATGCTATTTCGCATCTTCTACGAAAACAAATGATTTTATGGCAATGCAAGCAAGCTGCTCGCATGACACTCATGGCAGAAAGTTATCTGACAGCAACAATTTAATCGCACCTACACTGTTCAGTTAATATTTTGTCATTCCGACTGTACAATATATCGTGCGTTCACTTAAATTTATCCTCAATGTTGAAGAGTAGATTATGAACGCACCACTCGTGTAAAAACGTAAGATTTAAACAGCTTATCCGTGATCCGTAATCCGTATAGTGCGTTCACAATCGACTTTTCAACGCCAATAAATTTATTAAATGAACGCACGATACTTGTGATTTTAAAGAAACTAAAACAACAATAACTAGAGTTTAAATAATTATTATTTATGATTAATAAAACAGATAGAAAAACAATTTTAGAGTGAAAACACTTTATTCATTTGTTTTTTGTATTGAAATACATATTTTAGGAAAATTTCAAGGTGTTACGATTTCAATAAAAATGAATATAAATGATAACATAAAAAATTCTGCTTTCAAAGGAATTACCATTACTTAATAGAAATATGCGTAATAATAAATCAATCCGGCCTCGACGCCGTGCCCCAATTTTTATAATAACCACAATAAGGAGGTGGAAGAAGCCTCGGACAAGTTTTCTTGCACGGCAATAATTCCGCTTTTGTGTTATGAGAACGGTTTCTGCAGGTGAGCTTTTCGAGCTTTTAAAATTGTAATCGTTCCATTTTCCCTTAATTTGCCGTACAAAAAACTCCCCCGGTGGACTTTTAATAAGCAGCAATTAAAACTGGAAACTTTTAATGAAAGAAAAAAGAGCCCATCCGAAATTGGCAAACGTTCAAAGGAAAACTCCCGGCGAAATCTGCACAACCGTCGCCTCGAACCGATTCTGGGGCTGCCACCGCCGCCGCCAATTCCTGTGCGGCTTTAGGCCCCCGATCGTCATCATCAAACCTCCCGACCGATTAATCGGCGAATTATGCGAATTTAATTGGACGAAAGGCGATTTTATCGCGACCCGATCTTCGGCAACAACGGGTCGGTCGGTGCGCCATCTGTCGTTGGCGGCGAGTCGTTAAATTTAAAATTCATGAAGTCGGGGGTGGGATTTTTTGCATATAGACACGTGTCAAGGGACGTGATGGGGGGCGGGCCGACATCACCGGAATAATGGAACGAAGAAGACAAATGTTATATAGAAGTTAAATCTGCATGTTATCAGATTTTTTGACGGGACGTATGGAGTAGGCCGTGCATGGCAGGGACATTTTCGTCCGACAGGAACTCAATTTTCCTCCAGGATCAGCGCTCGTCCTTTCTCCTCTCACCGAGAAGTTTTTCCCAGTTTGGAATTCACAATTTACTACCCTTTCAAGAATTTTACCGGACACACCCGATTCCGATCTCTGATTATTATTTATTATTATAATTACGTAGGTATCGGGTGTTCATTTAATTTTCCGGTCAAAATTGGCGTGGAATAGTCGATTGTGAACGTACTACAGATTACAGATTACGGATCAGTTGTTTAAATCTTACCGTTGTTTGTGTTTTTACACGAGTGGTGTGTTCACAATCGACTCTTCGACCGGAAATTTTTAAATGAACACCCGATAGTAGTTGATGACTTTTGAAAATAAAGCAAATCCATCGAGAATAATTGGATTCTGACGTAACTTTTATCAGGCCTCCGACGTATTGTGGGCTTCCCGATGAGCCGTCGCCGAGCCCTCCATAAAAATTTTTGATTGGATTACCGTCCCCCGCGGCGGCAATGACTTTCGTCCCGCCGCCGCCGTTGCTCTCTTTGAAACATTGAAAATTTCAGCGTCAGAAAGGCGCTTTTTCATCGCACCAGGCGTCCCTTAATGGGATTGCGCCGGGGCTTTCTGGACAATTATAACACCGGGAGACGGGAGGGCGACTCCGGAACGGGCTTTGTTCTTTCTGGCCATTAGCACGGCGTAATTGTGTTCTTGTTGTGGGACGGCGGGACGCTATTCAAAAGGCTGCATGCAAGGGTCGTGACGCGATTACGTCGTCGTTCCGGTGACGGCTCTTTGAATTAATTATATAGGTTGCGGGCCGGAGACGGCGGACCTTGGCCGAAATCGCCGCCCCGAATCCGTTCCACTTATCAGGGCGGGAGGGGGCGGCGGGCCGTACCCGTGCCGCCCAAATTGTGTGTAATGTTTATTTCTGGTCCCTCGGTGCCGGGACGGATTTTGGTCGGAACGTAAATAAAACGACGCCTTTCGGGGGTGGTTCTCGTTACTCTTAAAAGCTGGAAAGGTTGCGGTGTTCACGGATGTTAAATCTGAGTGCGCCTATTCCAACAACCGAGGTGTACAAGTTTTCCAAAATTGAAATATCAAATTAATTACTTCTGCACATTTCTAGACATAAAAAGGATCATGATGATAGATAAATTATGATAAAACAAAAACTTTACGTGGTTAAAATTTTTGTTTCTATCATACCTATACAATGCGTCTTAAGGAAAAAAAACGTTCAGCAAAATTCTCGAGTGTCACAGAAGCAAAGAATTTTAAATAATTTTTACTTTATAAAGAATTCAAAAGGAAGTATGGAGTCCTCAATAGGAGTTTTAATTATGGTATCGCTCATTTCTCTATAATTCATTCAAACACGACCAACAGATGTTCTTGGATGTCAAATGAAAAAAAAAGTTGATGTGGAATATTATACAGGGTATTTCACGAGTGATATGAGCTCGACGGAATTGGGAATGCAACCCACAATACATTTGCAAAGTTAACGTGGATATTGTATTGCTTTAACTGCAGTTTTAATAACGAGAAAAATTGTGATAGTGATCTGATAAGCAACTAATTTTTGTATATGTGTCTTTTTCTTATTAGCAGTACAAAAAATTAAAAAGAGATTAGATATGTACTTCTTTTTTAGTAGTCTTAATGTACTGTACTTAATAATAGTAATTGTTACTCAAATTTGCCCTTTGCTGAGGGTTTTTTAAGTAGAGAAGCTAGCACTCGCGTAGGGATATAAGTTCTTCACGAAATATTATATTATGCATGTGTTTCCAGCCACTGGAACAAATTCAGTATTTTTACTTAAATTGGTAACATCGTTGAAATACTCGTACGAGATCTTTATTTTCCGTGTACTGAAAATAAATCAGACAGCATCGCTAACCTTGAGAAGAGATCTCCTTGTCAATATCAATATTTGCCAGGAACTCTTTTCAATTTTTATAAAAATAATTAGTTTTGCTTTGAATTATTACTGGGTACTAGAAAAATTTGTTGATGTGTTTTTGACATTTATCACCAACCGTTTATTTATGTCACAACCACAGATTACATACTTCGCTTTATTTTGATCACTTTATAATCTGCAGTCATAAATCCAAATAATACCTCTTTGACTGATATACAAACAAGCTTAGATTAAATAGAAATTAATTTTTTTTCCAAAGCTCCAATTCTAAGCAAGTTACATTTTCTGAAAAATAAAAAAAAACTTACGTACAGTATTCTCAATTTCTCAATTTTGTTGTAGGTCGTAAAATTGTATGGTACTTAAATACCTTGGGGGGCTTGTAAATTCCACTTTACCAATAGCAGGCAATATTTTAAGCAGGGTTGTATTGTGCACAAAATGTACCGCAAATAGCACGAGCCGCTTCCCAACCTTTTCAAACCCAACCATTGTGCCCGTTAATTGCTCATAATAATATGCAATAAAATTTTACGACCTACAACCAAATCGAGAAAACTATACTTGATATATGGATCTCTAAAACGGTAGATTTTCTACTTTCCCTGATATTAAAATTCCCCTTATACTAATAAGCTCAGATATTTTTCTTCTTCATTTTTATGGTGGGCTCGTGAAAAAGGTATTACAATTTTGATATTTATGCTCTAAAATGCAGATTTTACCTATTGAAAAGAGCCAAAAAATAATATATAGCGACAAGGGTTATACGGTTTTAGATTAATGAACAAGTCATTTATCAGGGTAGACTATGTTTCAGTGACATCCAATATAGCCAAATGATTTAGGAAAGCAACGCACAAAATGCGTTTTTCTTCATTGGATTCTTTTTCTGTTTTAACAATACCACTTGTGCATTACTGACAATTGTATATTTGCAAAAAATTAATTCAAATTCCCTTAAAAGGTAGAAGTCACGATACATTTTCAAAAATTGGAAAATTCATTAAAATATTTGATGAAACTTTAATGTTTGTCATTTTACAGTAAGGAATTTATGAATGCTGTACGAGGGTGGTTCACCATTTAGTGTCATTGATTTTAAATGAAAAACTACTGGAACCAGCCTTAGTAAGAGAAGTCATGGCAATACTTGTCTGGTATTTTGACAGATGCTGCGTATCGTCCCCCAGAGATTATTGTTTATTTTTAAATTAAAAGCTCGCTTTATAAATAAGAGTCAGAAAGTACTTTATCGTTACACTGAACATATCAGATGTCAACAGAGAAAATGATTCAAACTTTTCTAACTTTTTCTTCTTATGTCAGAAACAATAAATGATGAATCGCTCTCGTATATCATTTAGTCTATATTTAGAACTAGTTAGTTAATTTTGGCACATCACGACTAAATTCAGATGTTAATAAATCACCATTATCTTTTGTTTTCGTGTGCGAGTTCAAGTCTCAAGCGTGTTTCGTGATTCGAGTAATTAAACCCAATAAAATGTGAAGATTGCATTGCTGCAACAGTCCAAAGGTTTCAGACGCTCAAATTGTACACAATTAAGATAGTAAACTTATAATGAAGAAAAAAATCGATTTAGTGCAAATGTCGTACAGCGCTCAAACTAATCAGGCACTCGGCTTCGCCTCGAGCCTGAAACCTGAACACTAAACTCATTTAATTTTGACTCCCATGGTGTCAAAGTCAATCATTGCAAATAACAATAATACAACGTAACCAAAGATATACATCACTACCTTTCAATGTTGTCGTAGTGGATTTAAGATAATTTTTGCGATTTCCAAAGCTTCTGAATTCTTTATTATATTTTGTGATAATATGTACGATTCGAGATAGTTTTCATGACAATTTGATACATACAGGGTGTTATTGAAAGTTGTACAGATATTTTAACCACGAGCTTCTGGATTCATATAGAACTCGGAAAAAATATTTAAAAAATTCTATGTCAAAAAATAAAATGACATTTATTTTTTAAGCTACAATTTTTTTAAATTGATTTTAGTTTTCTACGTTGTCCTACAACCTCGTAGGTAAAATTTCGGCACATTTTAAAATTACACCCTGTATACCATGTTTTATAAAATGTACGCCAATGCGAAATAACCTATAGGAAATATGCTTTAAAACAAGGAAACCGCATTGGTGTACGTTTTATAAAATATGATATACAGGGTGTATTTTTAAAATGTGCCGAAATTTACCTACGGGGTTGTTTGACAACGTAGAAGACGTAGAAGCAATAAAAAAAAATTGTAGCTCAAAAAATAAATGTCATTTTATTTTTGACAGAATTTTGTACATATTTTTTCGATATTTTTTCCGAATTCTACATGAAGGCAGTAGCTCGTGGTTAAAATATCTGTACAACTTTCAATAACACCCTGTATATTTCGAAATAATTGTCCTGTTAAGTGCCACTTTCATAGACCCCCAAATCAGCAAATAAGTCCAATAGAATGTTTTTAACATTTTTCTCACGTTTACGGTAATCTCTTCTACACCGTAGTGCACCGTTAGTGCGCCATTTTTGGGACACACTGTATAAATATGCAATGCGTCCATGACGCCAAAAATCATTTTGGAGCATCTGGAAGCCTAGAGGTATCAGTTTGTACAACTTAATTTAGCTTTTCGACGGCTAAACCGAAATTGTAAGAGTTTATATGTTTGCGTTGGTTCATAAAGTGCTACTTTATGGATGAGATGATGTAAAAAGTACCGTCACAACAATTAATGAAGACAGTTTAAGTATCCTGGAAGGACTATAAAATTTTTAGTAGAAACCATAGCAAGAAGGACGTCCAGAATTGCCAGAATGAGACATTTCCTGCATGCTTTGCTGATACCATTAAATTCCACCGTAATTCTCTTATTTTTATTTGTTGCTTCTGGAAACTACTTAACCCAAATAATAATGGTTAAAATGTGCAAAGCACGCGAAAAATCGTCTCGGTGGCGATTAATCGTCGCGTGCTTCTCTAATTACCTTAATTGCTCCTTGCATCTAAAATTACCGTCCCGGTTACGACGCCGGGGAATTACTCCTCCGTGAGTTAAGAGCGGGACGACCAATGACGTTACTGTTAAGTCGAAATTAAGGGTTGCCTACAATCGGGCACCCTGCGCTAATCAAACTGGAATGGCTGTATTTTAAGGGCTGCGAAAGCGTGGGCCGCCCGAGCACGGTCCGGCTTCAATTACACCGTACTGCACAAAGGGCGAAACCGAATCCAGAGATGGGGACAACGCGAAACGACCAGAGATGGGAGGAAACAAAGGAACGAGATTGACAGCTGACGCAAAAACTTCCACCCCCAACCCTCGTCTTCGCCGAAAGATACTCGAATTTAGAGAAAGATAATTTTTCTAATTGGGAAATTTGAATTTCCGCAACCGCGATCGGAATCCGTTATTGGTCATTTTTCCGCACATCGGGGGCGGCGCGTTTCGAACGTCAGCCGCGAGAGCGGGGCTCCTTCGCCGCCCCCGCCGTCACAACACACGGAAATGGAAAATTCTAAATCAATCGCTAACTCGTTTAACGTTTCATCCAATTAGAGAAAGAGCATTATATTTTCTTTAGAGACCGTAATCCAATTTTTTACAAGATGGCAAAATGGCGGATGCGCCGGGACCGTTCGAATTCGATTAAAGAGACGGAACCGGAATAAACGAGCCGGACGTCCTTACCTTGTATCGTTTTATGATCGCACATCATAAATTTTTCAATTTAATTTCGCCGCCGCTCCAATCGCGACCTTGGCGGTTCCCACCACCGACTGCGAGCGGCATTTTTGTCGTCGACGCAATACCTTAATGGAACTGGCAAATAGAAATTTAATTACGTCCCATTTCGATTCAATTAACGTGGGGAACGTCGGTAATCCGACACATCGAGAACACCCCTTTCTGTCGGGGGCGCGTCACCGGAGGGTCCTTGACGCCTCATCAATCATCCAAGAGATATGACCGGGAAAAGACACTCGAAAAAAATGTACTCGGCAGGGGGAGGTTGGCGACAATTTCAATTTGAAAAGTCCATTCTGATTCCGCCGAAACGGGAAACTTTTTAATTGTTTCCATTTATCTTTAAACGAGAACGAGAAAGTTTTCTTTTCTTGGTTTCGTATCGGGAGGGTCCCCGGTGCACATACACGTTTTGCATTCGATATAAATGCAAAAGACTCACCATTCGTCCCGGGGATCGGGTAAGCTGCGATGGACGCTTATCATATCGCTGGCGTATTGGTTGAAGGCGTTCTTTTGCCACCCGGCGTCGACCAATTTCTTCACATCGCCTGCAAAAAAAGAATTACGTTAGATAACAGTTGTATCAGTACGAGCTGCAGACTGTAAAGGAAGCCGTTTATTACTCCGCAGATATGAGTTCGGTTTTGTGAGAGATAAATAAACTGGTGCTCCTCTCGAGGAGACGCTCATATCATTGTAGTGTTGTGATAAAATTGTATTCATTAATTTCTTCTTTACTTTCAAAAGAAAGATCACTCAAATCCACCTTGTCTTCTACAATTCTAAATCATTTCCCTTGACATAACATTATTAGAGAATTAACGATACATTTCTGCACACCTATTAATGTCAATGTCAAGAAGTGACAGGTGCGATGCACCATTTTTATTGAAACACTTCTTTTCCTACCCATAACATCATAAAACATTGTTTTAACATCTCTATTACTTTTCTTGTTGTGGTTTATACGTGTATCATATTTTGTATAACTGATTTAGCATAAATACAAGAGAGATCTGGACATACTTATTTCTACTATTTCCCGGCGCATCCACCATTTTCATAAAATGAAAATGTTTATTTTGTTGCAATTTTCTCTTGTGTTTTATTGTTTGGTACAATGAAACTCGTGAAGCACTGACTCAACATCATATTTAACTAAACACAGTTTCTACATTTACTCAAGTTTAAACTTACTGACGGCGAATTTTAATATGTCCCGGCGCCGGCGCCTTCACCATTTCTACAATACCGGGACGTTTTTTTAACACTGAACATAGTCCATACTCATTCCCTATGTTTTAAAAAGCACAGAACATTGCATTGTGTGTTGTTATGCAACCAATTATACACGAATCTCTCAAAAATGGTCGAAATGTCGACTAGAAATGTCATTCAAGATTAAATTTTAAAATAATGTTAAAAACTGGTCCGATTGATGGAATTGGCCTATCATGTGTTGTATTGGAAATGTCACGCACATTTCTAATGCTCTGATTGGCATGGAATAAGTGCATTATGTGTATTTTTTCATCAAACACTTGGCCATTTTTTTAAATTGTAAAGTGGTTATTTTTGTTACCTTGGTTACATGATTACATACATGCATTGACGTGTGTTTTTTAAGGGAATAAGTATGGGCTATGTTCAGTGCTAAAAAAATGTCCTGGTATACAAAATACCTCTAAAATAACGTATATATCGAGAATTGTGCGGTTCTATTATTTTAATTTTATTGTGTAGAACTATGTCAAACAGCTGAAGCCGTCAAATAAGATGTCAAATGTCAAATTATTAAATCTTAGCGTTAGTTGTGAGTTCGACGTCTTAGTTACTTTGCTTGTGATTTTCTTCAGTTTGTCTACATTATAATTGCTTCATCTTACAACAGTCTATTAAAAACCTGTCATTAATGGACTTACATAACCTATGTTTTTCTATTTGGTACCACAATATGCAGTAGACTCTTGATATACGTTCTTTTTTTGTATAATTGACACTGTGTATACCAGAAATAGAACATTTTCGTAATGAAGGACTAAATTTAAAAAATAATTGAGGTTTTCTTTTTTCCTCGGCTACATAAACTTCATTTAGAATTATTTAGAAGTAAGAATGTGTGAAAGAACTAGGATCTCAAGTTATTTAGGTTCATCTTTCCCGGCGCATCCACCATTTTTAGTATTACAAATTTCTTTGTTCGACACTGTCAAAATTTGGGAATTTTTTCCTCTGTGAACGGATTTTGATAAATGTCACAACTTGTCAAAATGAAACGTCGAGCTAATTTTAAAAATTTTAAGCAATTTGGAGTCTTTTTGAGGAGCTCATCGAACAACTCGTTCGTGTGTAAATTGGGCTTTTTTGGCACTGGGGACTAGTTTAAAAAACGCGAGTGAAACGAGCGTTTTAAAGGCCAACGAGAGCCAAATTTACCATAAAAGAAACCCATCCACGTGCAAATTTAACACCAAGAATGTTTTAAATATTTTTCTCTCACTTACTAAATGCTTCTGAACACTGTACTATAGATTTAGTGTTTTTCAAAATCTTTGCCTAACGAAAAACGTTGTGTGCACCTCGGTCAAAAAGTTCCTTTTGTCCTCGCCTATTTTTTCAAACCTCGGCTGCGCCTCGGCCAGAAAACTCAGCCTCGGACGAAAACGATGCACTTTTTGGGCCTTGATGCACAAATAACTATTCTGTTTGGTGTCGGATATAAAAATTGCGACTTGTTTCTTTCGCTTCAACACAGCTAGATCCATGAAACACCGTTTCAAATATTCATTTAGCTTGTCAGAGAACGGAGATATTTTAATTTTAGAGACTTCCATTCTCACAAGTCGTGTAACTGTCATATTACAAATATTCTTTAAGTATTCCTGAGTGTGAAACGAATTTGTCGGAGTGTTCCAGATAAGACGTCCGTTGTTACAACTTAATTAAATTCTCTATTCTGTACTAATTCTGGTCTTTCAAAAAGTGGTTCATCTTAATAATTGCATTTCATGCAGTTACGTTTTTTAATAATTTAAATACTAGCATTTTGTATCACTTTATTATTAACAAAACGAAATATGCATAATTATACATAATTATTTTATTTTGTAATAATTTCTTTTACCTAAGAAGCTAATTCTATCAAAATCACATCAACAGATGTTGAAAATTTCAATTTCGCAATTTATATAGATTTTGTATTTAAATTCTATGCAAATTTAACGACTCCTTACAAAATTTAAAGTAATTTACATGTTTTCTAAACCATCTAAATATATTCCCTAATTTCACTTTCTTTCGAGATCGCTCGCGGAATTACATACACTCTAACTCTTAATTTTTAAAGAAAAACGAATTAGCCACTGCTTTTGACAGTCTATTAATGTAAAACACAAACTGAAAAGTTATGATTGCGCACTGCGACAAAAAAATAAGTACTTATTCCGAAACAACCACGTTATTATATTTAATTTATACTCATTCGATTTCACGCACCAATATTTCTTGATTGATTATCGAACCCCATTTTCTATGTTCTCGTGATTCCATGATTTACATTTCCATCGTACAGAAATTCTCATTAAAATATTGTTTGCGGTGTATTCGGGCGAGACAAACCCACACAAAAACAAAATCTGAGATCTTATCAACCAACAATCGTATTTTAATCCCCGAGTACGTAAATATTTGCATGAAAATTTTTCTAAGAATTTATTCATTTAACGTCGCAGAATTTGTATGTCGTTAAGAGGTGTATTAGTTTTTTGCTTGCAGTATCGTTTCTACAAAACAGAGTTGTTTGCCCATAGCATGTTTCCCAGTAGCTAATAATAAAAGCAGCAAGCTTTACTTTGCAAGCCTTTATTTTGAATAATAGACATGTTGCAGCAATATCAGAGATTCGCAACAAAACATATCAAAAAAACGTATAGTACGTCTGTATTAGAGCTTCATATTTCCGAATGAGGACACACTTTTTCGAACACGTCACGTACATTATTAAAATATTATCATTAAACCCAGGACCTCCATTAATTATTAATGCACTTAATGCACTGGATACGATGCTATCCCACCACAAACCTTTCCTCATGTCATATAAATTATAAATGTTCGATGTCCAACTTTTATTCAATATTTCACCGATAGACACATTTAGCCACCATTACATATTAATTGACTGAATTATTACCTTGTATATAAATTTTTTTCTTTCGGAACGAGGGTAGTTTATTATTTATCGTCCCTGAAATAGAAGTGAAAGGACAGGAAAATTTTCATCAAATTTATTTTTTCATGAATTTCAATGGTCACTGAAAATAGTGAGCAAAGATAGCAATTGAATCACTAGTGAGGAAATAATATTTTCTCACTTGTGAGCAAAGTGAATGTTTTGAGAGTTTGTGGATAGAGGACGCCAAATATGTTGTACTGAAAGTTTTTTAAATCTGTTTTTAAATTTTAAATATCAGATTCAACACGGATGAGCAAACGTGCATTTAATCACTAGTACGGTTGGGGTCCTCGCCTTCGGCTCAGACGCCCAACTTCCGTACTCGTGATTAAATGCACTACTTTGCTCACTTGTGCTGAAAATAGCTATTCTCCACATATTCTGCTAAGAAGGATTCAGTACGAAAATATTTTATGTTTTCGTCATTCTTCATATATTTTATTTATTTTTTTATATGCACACTTACTGTCACAAATAAAATAAAATCCTGCTAGCAAAGACATACAGAATAAAAGATATCGTTGCCTGTGCATCTTATCAAATCATTGAATGACGCATTATTACATCATTTTGTCATTTATCAGCCACACTATTTGAAACTTTACTCTTGGTTACCGAACTTGTATTTTTGTGAAAATTCGTAACAAAACTGTTAAATTAATATTCCGCTTTTAGGAACTGCGGGTGTTCGGCTTGATGGAATTTTAACTAAGATTGATGAGGCCCCTACAAAACTATTACAACTATATCAAATTAATATGTTAACGAACTCCTTGTACAATAAATTCTAATTAGCCGTTTTAAAAATGCAAAGTGGTTAACTTATCTAAATCACGTCGTAATTAAGGGTTGGCAGTGAACGCTGAAATAATTGATGTTAGGAAAATGCTCAAAAACGAGAGAAATTTGTCTTAATTAAGCGTTCGCAGGAAATAAAATATTCCCGTGTAATCGTCAGAAGACGTCTTCAATTAATTCGTCCCGCTTTGGGACTACCGTCCGTAGAAATGAATTGATTTTTCCACCTACGTCAGAGATGGTCATAACAGGGAAGTAACAGTTCAAAGATAACCGTTACGAGTGGAATGGTTAATTCAAGTGTGGATTCCAAGAAAATTTCATATAATTTCGGTCACTAATAAGTGTTAGATTAAATCTGCGGACTTCTCTCGACATTAAAATCGTGATTATTTATGATGCTATCACAATAAGTGCACATTATGGAGCCAATCTCGTCTGTAAAATTAAAATGGGAAATGAAATGAGAAACCATACGATAAGGATAACAACAGAAAATGAATATCTTGACATTAAAACTGCGAAACATCTGGTTCGGTAAAGGTTACGGAGTTTACAAGTTCATTTACTTAAAAGTCATACAATTTAGTGTCATCTTCAGATGAAACTGGTTTCTGTAGAAAAATGTCGACCGGAGGAGGCAACAAAAAATTCTCAAGTTTAAATTAAGTTTAAATGATTAATTAGGAAAAGGATCAGGAATTGTTCAGCATTCTTGCGGTCTTAAGTGGTTTGAAAACATTGCAATAGTAAAAGTATTGAAGAAATAACTATTTTATATCTCGATCCATTCTTTGCAATCGTTAATTTTTGCCCAAATATTTTCGTTATAAATTGGACGTGCTCTAGTTTTATCGTCGGTGTAAAGAAAATGTTGAATTCGAACAAAGCTTCAAATAAAAAAAAAGTTTCATCTTCAAGCGATCGAAAATCGCGCCTTTGTGTATCTCTATAGAAACGGTTGAAGTGGCTTTTTTGTAACCGGACTTGAAACACTTCAAATCCAAGGAGGCGGCTCGACCGAGTCTAATCCAAGGTCATTTGAACCATTTCTCACGATTTATTTATCAATAATTACACGAAATATTTAATAATTAAATTATCCCTATTAAAATAAAGCGATATAACGAAATTATTACCCAATATTTAATCGGTGCCACTGTGGTGTAACACGAGTCGCCCGCCCACTGCACGGATGACAGATGTCAAAATCAAAAATAGCAAGATGGCCGTTCAACGTTAAAAAGTAAATTTTAGACTTCAGTAGATTCTACTAATATTACTGAACCTCCAAGTACTAATAATATAGCAACAAGAAAACTAGGAATTTTACTGTAAGCAGCAAAATAAAATAAACGAGTTCATGTCCGATTTTTTTTTTGTGATCCGCTTGAAGATCAAATAGTATACTTATATTATTCAAAGTAGAAGGTCTTTTTGTGCTTCGCCCAGTTGCCGAACTCGACTTCGTCTCGGTCTTCAATCTCTGCTGGTCTTAGCACAAAAATACTCACTTCTACTCTTAATGATACACTCTAGTATTATTAAATTAAAAAAAGAAAATTTAATTCATCACCAAGATTTTTTTTAAATAAAATTTTTAATATCAATCTACTGCTCCATAATTTTTACTGGAGATTATATTTAAAAAATTCAGTATCCAATCCATTTCTAACCCACGTTGTATTTTTTATGACACTTTTACAGCTCCGGACCTTTCGTAGTGTGAATAATATATAATTACATGCATTTAATTTTACATATATATTTTATATGCCATAACCGTTACTCGACTAATCGCGGCAGTAAAAATGCAAAATAACGATCTTCCGGTAGTAAAAATTTATATCTTTAACTATCTACTCGAGAAATAATCCAATCATAAATCTCTGGTGTATATGGACGTCATTAATAAAATCATTTCAACGAATGAATATTTCCCGAAAGCTAAATAATCCGTCATTTGAATTTAAAGGTCGATTTGTGCAATAATAGATAAGCTTTTAAGCTCTATCACATTATAATTGGATATGTATTTAGGATTTTGCATATTATTCTAAAGTCGAGGTCATTACAATCGGTCCACTAGATAAAAAGTAACGTTGGAAGAGTCATCTTCTAGTACTTTTTGCTTTACATGGTTGGCAGCTTTGATCTTTATCCCTATGTACAGTCAACCAATGTTTGTACGTTAGAGAGTTGTTGCACTTATATTTAAATAATAAAGTACTTCCGATTTCATATTTACACGATCTCATTTGACGTTTTGGAAATTTGACACTTGACAGACTTTCTCCAAAACAAAACTTACACCACACAAAATTTATAGTAATGATCCCAAGCGCAAGCAATAAATTATGGTCGTGAAAGTCATTCTTTGATGCAAAGGAAAGTGCTCTAATGTGAAACGGGCATAACCTCTAATAAATTCTATTTGTCTTGTCAAGATCTTGTCAACTTTTTGGAAATCTAATCTGGGTTGTCACCCTAGCTTCTCTCTATCAGCGAAATAATTTTTACTCTGATAAAATACGATATTGGGGCCATAATTTTGAATGTTTAGAATAAAACTTTAACAAAAATATTTTGATTGACGTTTTATTGACATTAAGCAGGCAAAATTTTTAATTTGTGACAGTAGCGGGAAATTTCAAAATGACCTTGACGACCAAGATTTAATGCTCGCGACTGTACATAGGTGCTTCAAAGATTGGAACCCCAGAATTCCTGGTACGGAAGAAAAATTTTCATCTACATAGTGAATGCGGTTTAAGATTGACTGTCAAATCAGAATCGAAAATATTAACATTAGATGAGATACTTGTCTGACAACATCTTAGTCACGTGATTAAAAGTCTTGTCAGTTTGATCCAAAAGCAAGAGGCTAAACTAGGAAGTGAAGGAAGGAAGTTACAGAAAATTTCATGTAGTCACCTCAGCAGCATTTACCACGTGAACAGAGTATAGTATTGTAGCAAATTAATACTGGAATGAAGGAAAAAAATAGAGGTAATGTTCCACTCCGGATTGCAAGTTAAACATTTCCATAGATGCTATTCATAGCGTTAACTTGAAGATATAGGAATGACCCTCCTATTCTCCAGATCTAGTTCCCAGTGATTGTTTACATTCATAATTAAAAGAAGATCTTTTATTTCTTTTCTTAATTGTGTCATTAATGCTTAATTTTAGATACTGATAAGATAATTTTTCGTCAATGACAACAAATGCATGCTTTATTATCTCTCACTTTACATAGTTTATATTTAACGTGTTTACACAATTTACACATCAGTGCGTTAATTTTGCTCTAAATTTCTAGCAGGTTTTAACTGCTTATTGTCTTGAGATCTTATAACAGGCCTTCAAATAAATTTATATTTAGGAAATTCAATTGTTTGCAACATTTTTCCAGCGTAAAAGAAACGTCTGACATTTTAACGAAATAAAATTAGGTTAGAAAATATTTTAAATTTTTGTAGTGCATTCTCCCTATTCCCCCTTCACGGAATATGACAATATGAAATTGGGAAAAAGCTTACTGTGTAACTTGTGTAACTCCGGAGAATAATTGGTTACCTACAAAAATTACTTTACACTGTTAACAGAATTAGAATGTCGCCTACGCCTACTCTAAATATACATTTATTTGAAGGCCCGATACATCAAAAAGCTAACTTCACCAAAAAGCTGTAACCATTGGGAACCAAAAAAATATTTTAATTGTTTAATATTGAATTGGGAAAAGTGTTATAGTTTTAGCAGATTTACTCATGGTTAATTCATGTGATTGATTGGTTGCCTAAAAGCAAGGGGCTTTGAGATAATGAAATATAAATCAAAAAAGCATGTAAGTAATAATTACAAGCGAAATTGTAGTAATTTTGGAAAGAAAAATGCAGCAGTTTTTTATGAAAACTGTGTAAAAAAAGGATAACAAGTACATAGTAAAAAAAGTGGAAGAGCGTCCATAAAGCATTAAGAACTCTCTGAAAATTTGCCGTTAGACCTGCGGTGTCGGCTTAAGTGACCATTAGAGGGTCCATCCCTGTCGGGGTGCGAATTTTCGTCAGTTTTTCCACCCCTTGACCCCTTTTAAGCGTATAAAGAATTGGCTGCGATCGGTTAATTCCGCTCCGGGATGAGATTGGCTGAGGTGGCGTAACGGTTTGAGGTAAACACATTTCCGTCCCCTCGGTCTTTCCCCGTTTTTATTTCCCTCCGCGTCCCCTCCGTGCGCGATATAAGGTCGGGATTGGCACGGTGGTCCCGGATAGAAACCGCCACCTGGGAATTCACCGGCATCCAGGTTCGGAGGAGACGGCCTCCGTATCGGCTGCATCGCATCATCCCTGACGTCCCTCGAGTTTTACGCAATTTTCACAACACCATTATCTGTGTATACCCTCGGATAAAATGTAAGACACCTCCCGGGGGCGAACGACTTACCGGAGAGGTTGGCGGGCAGGATGACCGGCTTGCCCATCTCGCCGGCGTTGCTGATCGGCGGCAGCAGGACCGGTTGATCGTCCTCGTCCTTCTTGGGGGGCCGCGGCGGCGTTTCCTTCTTGAAGGGTAGCACCCGCGGGGGCGCCTCCGGTAAGTCGTTGGGTGGTTCGGCTATCCTGTTCCGGTTGCGGTCGTCGCTGTACAGCAGGAAGGCTATCGTGAACCACGCCGTCCCCAAGATCACTATGAGCTTCAGCAGGAGAGAACGTTTCCTCCACAACACACCCATTGCTGATGGTACAGTTATTTTGGCTTAGACCCGGGGGAGGTTAGAAACACGCGCACGCACCCACTGTTCCACGTCTCTATCTGCTTATCTACACTTTCGGATTAACATTTTGTCAGAGAGATAACACTAGGTCTGTATGATAACGGGTTTTATCACAGCGCGGTAACGGGAGAATCAACATAATTCCCTCTTTCCTATTTGGTTGTGGGGGATGCTGAACATGTGATATGTGAGACGGGTCGGCTCCATTCCTGCAACAACAAGACGACGACGTCAATACATGACATTTATCATTAATGTTACTATGACAATTTTTCAAAAACTAACCCGGAAGTCATGCCAACTCTATCGGTCAGATTAATCTCTAGACCAAATTTTAATCACATCAATCATTTTTGATATGAATCAAAGCTTAGTACTCGTCAAGTTATTTCTTGATATCACCTTTGCACATAATTTTTAAGAAAATATATATTTTTCAATCTGCGTCAACAAGATAACAGCGTTTAACCCAATATGTCGTAGATAATTCACCTATTACAGTAATATTACTTCATAGATAATTCCTCAATTCCTTTTAGATTCAGCACAGATGTACTAGTTAAACTAAAATAATTAATTTGAATACACAACGGCCAGAAAACACAAATGGAAGAAAGTAAGGTTAGGAAGTTGCTTGTTGACGTTTCATGTAAAAATGTGTGCAAGTATGATAAAAAGTAACCTCTAGGAAATATGCTTTAAAACAAGGAAACCGCATTGGTGTACGTTTTATAAAATATGATATACAGGGTGTATTTTTAAAATGTACCGAAATTTTACCTACGAGGTTGTGGGACAGCGTAGAAGACTAAAAGCAACCTAAAAAAATTGTAGCTCAAAAAATAAATGTCATTTTATTTTTTGACATAGAATTTTTTAGATGTTTTTTCCGAGTTCTACATGAAGCCAGTAGCTAGTGGTTAAAATATCTGCGCAACTTTCAATAACACCCTGTATATCGATTTCACCCTGTATAAACCAGAAAATACCAAAGTTCACCAAAAAAATGCTTGCACTTATTTTCTCCCTTGATTAAGTATTGTTTGATCAAATGAGGTAAAAACTACCGCTAGGTAATATTGAACGATCCACACCACCATACCTACACATCAACCCCTCATTTCCGTGCCACAAACCACGCTAATTCTTGCAACTGACATGAAGTGTCCGGATCCGATTTTGGGTTAATTAATGCCGTGTCCGGTATCGCAATTGTCCCCCTAAATCGATGACGAATGTGTTCGACGACACGCCACTGACTTGCCCGGATTTATCGCCGATAAGTATGCGTAGATCTGATCCCGGATAATGTCGGCGCGATTTTTTCCCTTTTGACCGTGCATTATCTCCCCGGAGGGCGCTTTGTCAAGTCGTAACTCCGGCCCCGGAATCACGTCCGTGCGCTATTAATCATCATCAATTTGTTGTCTGGAGAGTGTTTTTAGTTATCTCGACGGATTGTTTTGTTATAATTTAATTTTCGGCCCGGTCTTCCGGGTTTTATTCTTTTTTTACCTCCTTGCCGGAAAGCGACCCGGAATTACCGCGATCTGCATAAATAAGGGACCCATTTAAAATTCAAATTCGACGCCATTGTCCCGCCACTCGGCAAATGTACGACGGTTTGTGCAAATGGTCACTTCTTAGCCACTCACCAAGGACACTCAAAGCGGGATTAAACTTGATTGTGCATCAGGTGAAAAATGCAGGTCCTTTTATGCGAAACTAGAAAGGACAAGAATATCAACAGGACAAAAAGGAGGCGCAAAAAGGAATTTAAAAAATTCAAAAGGGACAATCAGAATAGAAGTCCAGTGTATGACAGAATGACAGCAAGTAAAGATCTTTTTGTCATTTTGGAAAGCGATAATTATTTCTTCTTTAAGAATTTAAATCCGTGGTAGTTAGGCACGGTAAGTCAGTGGCGTATCGCCGAACCCATCCATCATCCCCGTGCTCGGCGGGGGGTTGTTCCGGTGTTCGTAAACACAATGAATAGGAGGAGACGCACACTCTAAATATTATTTATCGTCGCACAAAAAGACTGGATGGACACGGCGTTTGATAAATGACGTCATTATGCGGCAAATGTGAAATATGGCCGTGTCGCGGGGCGGGAGGGTGACAGTCCGGGGACGCAATTCGACGAGATGTTGGGACGTGCCCGGAATCCGGTGAAAAATCGCAAACCGGAGCAATTGGCGACGACGTGGATACCTTGATATGTTTATTCGACGGAACGGTGGAGCGTTTCCGGTGGCGAGGACACCGGAGTCGGGATTAGGGGGATTACTGTGCGCAATTCAAATTTCAAATGATTTTGTTTTATGAGGGACGAGCCAAACGCGATTTTTCCACCGGGATTAAACCGTTGTGAGAGTAAACCACTTAGCGCGACGGTATTGTTGGTTGTATAACATCGAACAGCCGGAATTATCGGGACGAATAACTGGAAAGCTCCGGAGTGATTTCGTTGACGGATCCGTGGTGGACGAGCGACGGGGCGGAAAAAATGAATCGGGCAAAAAGTCAAACAAAAACGGACACGGAGGCGGAAATTGGTTGAAAATGCGACCGGAACGGGAGGAAATGCACGGGATTTTTTTTTGAAAATTAAATGAAATAAGTCTGTACTCTAAAAGCGAAAACAACTGGAATCAAATGGCAATGGTGAACGTGTAAATGCATGTTAAAAGGCTGATAAAGAATAAATAAACAATAAAAATAAAAAATGAAAAGGTAATGACTAATGAGACGGATTGTTTACAAAATTTGAACGAAATTTAAAAATAAAAATGAAACAACAAAATAACAAGTTGTTTTTGTGCATGCCTGTTATTCGGGAATTTGACTTCAGTTTCCGTAAAAGCATAAATAATTAAAATTGCTGATAATTACAGCTTCACAGCAAAACGATTAAACATTACTGCACATAGCATATTATGTAGGTGTTATACATTTATTTATTTTCTGTTGGATAAAAACCTTTCATCATTCGTTTAATATGTGCAAAAAATACTTTGAAGTGTAGATTGCAAAACAGCCAGTTGAATTAAAAATGGATAAAATGCATATACGTAGATAATATTGAAATATATTTACTCAACAGTCTTCAGTCGGTCTTTTCAGATTCCGAACCACATCAGAAACAGTTTTTGTGTTGTTTTATTTTCTATGCAGCCTATATTTTCTTTAAAAAAATTTCATACTGTTTGAGTTTAATAAAAAAATACTGAAAAAGAGCGGCAGCTTATACCGTGCGATCAACAATTATTTAGATCAAAAAAGCCTTTGAGATTTTGGATGTAAAGTCTGTCTCAATTCTAAATTTCCAACAACACTGCATTCTACGTTGGAAATACAACCGGCAACACTGTTTGGTGAAAAATGCGTCAGATTGTTTTTGTTAGGTTATATGTCAATTTCCGTTTTTACAACTCAAAATTTTAGAATAAAGCAAAAGAACGAAAACCTTTTTTAAAATGCAGCAAGTAAGTACATAGGTAGAAAATCAAATTCTAAAAGCAAAATAATTTTATGAAGAAATTTTAATGTTTTCGAATCATATTTATTAAATAATTATATTGCCAACTTTGGTTATAAGAATCCCCAATTTAGAAATATTTTTATTTTGCCAACATAAATTCAACACGTAGTGGAAATTTAGAATTGAGACAGACTATATGTGAGATTCAGATGCTCTGTATTTTTGGTTGCATAATTTAAATTTGGAAATTTTTGCCGAAACTCGGCCAAATTGCCAGCAGCGCTGTCCATTATCCGTTATTGAAAACACCATTCCGAAAGAAAGATTCAATGATTCAATATTTTATGTTGCGAAGTAATAACCATTTTTGCGTTAAAATTTGATTAATAGTGACAGTTGTTTGACGTTAATAGATACGAAAAATCTGACACTGTCAAAGTCATAGCCGCCCCTTATCTAAGTAATTGTTGATTGCACGGTATTACACTTAACTCAAAATTGATTTATCAAAAACCATAAAAAATACCTACGATATATATACTCGTACATTTTGTTTGTATATTTTTTTTTATTGTTAATTACTCCTATAAGTTATTTTCTTTCATCTTGTACAATTATATAAAAAAAAAATAGATGAGCACACAAGATTAAATTCTACAAATACAACCTGGAATCAAAAAACGAAATATATATTCTTGCCCTGAAGCAATTTTATTAACTCTAATAACTATTCTCAAATTCATAATGACAGACAAATTAGAGATTTATCGAATAGATTAACTCAAGTACAACAATAGAACTTTTATCCTTTGTAATGAGAGAGATCGATGGTGTGCTTAATAAATATAATGAGTAAACTATCCTCCTAATAGATAAACAAATTTAACGTTTGAGGAATTTAAATTAAGAAATTACCAATGATTGATGATACACTTTTAAAAATAATTCATTTAAAACATTTTGAAGGTGGGATAATTGACAAGATAATGGTGCCAATGATCCGAGAAAACGCAAAGAAAACACAAAGAGAAAAAGATAATTTCTTAGAAAAATTTCAAACATATTACAAAGCAATTTTGGATAAACCAACGAGCTATAACAAAAAGAAAACTACGCCAAGCTGGCTTCAAAAAAATTTCACATACGAAAAATTACCTAGTACAGTATTTGACGACAATGGAGTTATTATCGTGCCTTTCCAAGAAAGAGCCCGTCTAAAAGTAGAAACGTTTATTGAACAAAAGAAAGTTAGCAGATGTCTTCTTGAACTGAAGATGGAAAATCTTCCAGTTCCAAGAAAATTTAACAGAAAAACCTCGACGGTTCTCAAAATAATAAAATAACTATCCACCATTTGGTGGAATGACTTAACAGAAAAGTGAAGAGCAAGAATAGAAGTATTTCGTTATTTATGCCGACTATTCGTAATTTTATGATGAAATGTCGGTACTTTGTGCTACGAAATTATTTTTTGCATAGAGCTGCCCCAGAATAAAAATACTTTGTTAAAATAATATATCAATACACATTAAAAATATGAAGGAACATTACATTAGCCCCCCCCAAAAAAAAAAAAAATAGAGGAAGAAAAAACAGAGTTGAAGAGCTTTGGTTTTGTCGCTTTCGTTGCTAACTTACTAAACGTGCGTCCGAAAAGGAGTTACTTTTCGTCCGTTTATGAGTACGTAAAATTACCGTTTAAAATAAAATAAAATAAAATAATAAAATAGTATATGTATTATGTTATGAGGAGCAAAAATGAAGTTTTATGTGCTGCGGCTGGTAGGTTGGCTGCCGAACGCAGCGAGGCAGACAAACCAGCCAAAGCGGAGATAATAACTTCACGGACGCCCTCAGCGGAGATAATAACTTTATCTGCCGCTCTCAGCGAAGATAATAACTTTATCTGCCGCTCGTCAGCTCGTTAGATGCCATGACAATGAAGTGACACTTTAGCATTATCAATGCAGCAGGATAATGTCATAATTTACGGACATTTGAAGAAAAAAGCTTTTATTATATTGTTACATTAGAAAAAACGTATTAGGTAAATATGTATAATTTTGTACCCAGAAGAAACTGTCAAGGAAAACTTTCTAACATCGACGAATCGTTTGTTTGTATTGGTGTCAGTAATGCAGAGGTTTCGATGTATCGTGTGATCACGAAACTTTGTAATCGAGTCAGCCTTGGGGATGGAACCGTAAGTCTTCTCCAATTGACATGCTTAATGCTGGCATCTAAAGTTACGCCATTAAAGAAAATTTGAATATATGTACATATACACTTAATATTTTAAATATAATGTTAAACTGCAAGCTATATAAACTAGAAGCTATTTTGTTGTAACTTCAACCAGCGCTGCATACAGATTTATGTGAAACATCACGAAATAAACTTCTAACCTAACTTTCTGTCATCACTATTTTCTGTATTTTTTAAAGAAAACAAATCGAATGATCCATTTAATTTGTTATTAAAGTTGGCGCTGGAATTGAAGCCGTAGGTCTTTTTGAATCGATACACTTATTAGTGTATAAATTAATGTTACAAAATGCTATGAGTGGAGTTAAACGACACGAAACGAAATGGTCAGAACAAAATGGTGGTATCTGTTGTAACATTGTTTAATAAAATAAACATTACCATTGTCATTTTTCTCTTAATCCCTCGAATCCTTAATTCGCCATTTTCTGTTTTACAACTGTCATTAAATGTGACGTTTGTCGCGAGAGTTCAAAACTATAGTATTGCCGTTATAACTTTTTATTTGCTCCGCCCACTAAAATTGACCAATCAGAATCAAAGCCAGATTCAATCTGTACAACTTTTCATCACATTTGCCACGTAAAAAAGTTAAGGTTAGAATTTTGCTGTCAAGTTCACAATTATTGTTTTAGGTTATAAAAAATAAAATGTCATTAAGACAATTCGAATGTCAGAAATTTTTACTGTGTAAATCAGATCGTCTTAACAACCTATTTGATTGGTAACTAAGAAAATGAAATGGGCGGGGCAGATAAAATGTTACGTCGTCCTTAGTATAGACATGCGTTGACAGTTCCAGCGCCAACTCTAATAACAAATTTAATGGATCGCACGATATTTTTCATTATTTAAAAATTAGCATCACTTCTGACTTTTATTTTCTTAATTTTATTTGAGAATTATCAGGACAATTAAAGCGTCAACATTTCCAAACATGACAAATTTTCTTGATCACGCAATATTATACCCAAATGAAACTACTGACGACTAGACTCGATAGCAAAAAGTACAAAAAGGTTTTTTTTTAAATAAGCTGAACATGTAAAAGATGAAAACACAAACAAGCAAAAAATGATGGAGCGTAAACGAACGCATTCAAAGAGGAAAAAATGCATTATCTATTTCACGCTGAGAGCTGCAGATGCATTTTTCATGTAGAACACGTGAAAAAAAAACTCACGTGACATTATCAACCGAAAGATATGCAAACTGCAACAGTTTAACACTTTTAAGCAAACGGTAAATTAACGATCAGACCATCTACTCTGTTCGCCACAAGGTGACGATGACACGAGAAAAAATCACGACTTACTGTTACGAAATGTCGGAGACGGATCCCGAAGAAAAAAATCGCGATTCGTTCCTCGAAGGCCGCGAAATTACCCAGGGTCAATGACGTAATCCGCAAAGAAAGGGAAACGAAAAGATGCAAAAGAGCAGACAATAAAAAAATGCGCCCGTAGCCGTCTCATTTCACGCACCATTCGATCCACGAACGAGGAAAATTGCCGCAATCATCATCGCGCACATTTAACCGCCTCCAAGGCCGCCACCGGCCGGCGCACGCCGGAAATAAGCGCGGCTGAAATATTCATCGAACCTCGCCGCCACCAACGTGTCCACTCTCCATTCATTTAAAATTAATTAACGCCGATGGGAGAGGACTCGTTCGATTGGTTGTACTGTTTGTTTTAAATAGTGGGTCATCGTGACCTTATCGATTATGTAAAAGGTCGACCTTTTCTCTTTCTATTTTTATCCGAAATAATTGCATCGTATTTTTTCCCATCTTCTCGGCCGTTAAACGTGAAGATGACACGGCGCAAGAAATGTGATCATCACCCGGACTTGGTCCGGATCCTTTGTGCGGATCTCATCACGATCCTGCTCACCTTCAGCCATTACATTAAAATTAAAAAGCCGCGGTTCGCTCCTTGCACTTTTTAATAAAGCGGGTCCGCCGATGAAAACGAAACTATGGAAAAAGAAGGCCCTTCGAGCCTCGTCCCGTGATAATCACGGCGGAATTAAGACGACGTCAGGAACACAATTTGTTCGCCTCTTTAAAAATTAACGGATTAATTTAAAGTTGGCGGAGAAAAATATCGTCCGTCGACCACGCCGCCGCTTCCTTTTCTTCTCCTCTTCCTTCGTTAAAAATTAACCGTGACGACGTCGTAAACCTATTAAATGATACTCATGGTTTGGCTGAGTTTTTCCTTTTGTAATTAATTTAATTCCGCGTCTCTCGAAATGGACGTTCGTCGCAATTGCAAAAATCCCGAAGACGTTTTCGGCTCCGAAACGTCTTCTCTTGGTGTTACTTCGCCCTATTGGTCGTAATGGGTTCGTGCGAGGAGAGCTTGCAACGGGACCTGCACGCTTTTTAATTCCTTAATGAAAATTGCTTTCTGTCGCAAATTTTTAATTAAACTAAATGGGTCGCCGGACCCGTTAATAAATTGCCACATTGTGCGACCGTTAAAATAGTTCCAAGCCAAATAAATCCGTTCGACTGTTTGATTCATGAATATTGCAAGAAAAATGACGGGGGTGAGTGGAAATTTCTGTTCGGCTTCGCTCTTGATTACTGGGCGAAATGAATGATCGCGCTTTTTACCGGTTTTTCATTTTTCCGATGCTAACTATTCATTAACTGGATGTTTCGACGTGAAAAAATTCGCTGCCGGCACGTTTTCTACAATTATTTTTAAATAAAGTGGCACGCTATCGACCATTTAAATGACGGACTTAAGGTCACGATCGAAGCAATTTTTAAAATATTTTTCAAGGTTCATGGTCCATCTCCCAAAAAATTAAGTGTCTCGAACACGATCTCGAAAAAAGTGTGTGAAAAAATTGCACAGTAAAAAATCGAACCAAACAAATTTATCACTTTGATTTAGATAAAAATATGGTCGAGAGCGATTGTGGGACAAAAACGTCGAAAACGTGTGGCGCAGCTTTACATCGTTACACATAACCTAACTTTGAATTTGCGAATTACTGTTCCATTGGATGGTATCGCGCGTTCAAATGAAATCCTGGGCTGCGGAGGCGTTGGAAAAATTAAACTGTATAGAACAGTGTAAAGTTTAAATTTCCCGCCGTTTGACAAGAATGACATTTGTTTATGTTTAATCTGGACATAAATGAATATGTTTGTTTTCAGAACAGGGTGCCTTTAGATATTTGCTTCGAGAATAGGAATCGTTAAGTTATTCTATTTTTAATGTAAAACATTGCAAAGAAAGAAAAAAAGAAAGATTTTTTTGGCTCTAAATTTTAGGTTAGCTGTCAATATGGTCCAATTAATCTACGCTTTAAAAAAGCACAACAATTAACGGTTTCCAACGCCTTCCCCGCTCAGGATTAAATTTGAACGCGCGTAATATCCGCGACAGTATAGTATGGCCGTTATAAATTTTTATCTGCTCCGCCCACATAAATTGACCTATGAGAATCAAAGCCAGATTCAATCTGTATAATTTTTCATCACATTTGCCACGTAAAAAAGTTAAGGTTAGAATTTTGATCTCAAGTCCACAATTATTGTTTTAGGTTTTAAGAAATAAAATGTCATTAAGACAATTCGAATGTCAGAATTTTTTTTTCTGTGTAAATTAGATCGTCTTAACAACCTATTTGATTGGTAACTAAAAAAATGTAATGGGCAGGGCATATAAAATGTTACGTTGTTCTTAGTATAGTAACGTTGACTCATTCATATAGGAACCGTTCTTGAACGTTTAAAACGCAAATGTAAAAAATGTTATTTAGATTTTTCCTTCCATTTTTTTATTTCATCAAAACCAATTCATTTTTAATACAAAATTGCATTTTATTTGAGTTTATGAATACGTATTGCTTTCTGCTAGACGCAAAGGATCATTGAAAAGGATTTCTAACATTTCAGTACCGATTGTGACTGATCAAAGACGATTGGAAACAGTTCTTCAATATTCTCTAAATATTTACACAAGAGTATTTTTCTTTGTGTGGTTTCTGTTCTATTTTGTGTAAACACGTGAAAATTGATACAGCTGACAATTCCGAGATAAACAATAAAAGATAAATTGCACTTCATCAAGGAGTAGATGAAAGAAAAAAAGTATTAATTGATCTTGAGCAATTTATTTTCTTTTCAATAGTTGACTCACCTTTCGTATTAACATTTATATAACATCATCGTTGCCAAAGACTTGTCAAGATTACACGCGTAAAGAATTCGACCCTGGCTTCATATAAAATAATAACACTCTCTGCTCGTTAAAAATTAATTAAAAAAAAAAAGAAAAGAAACAAAAAGCCTAACTGAAAATTAGATATTTGTTTGTCATTTAGTCGCCAACTACTCAAAATATACAGGCTGTCCCAGAACTCCGATTCATACGTATTACACGTTACTTAGTAACTGAGAGGAAGAATTCAATTGTGAAAACTGCTCGAACACTATTGGTCAATTTGAAAAATTCATAACTAAGAAGCTATTGCACCCTGAATGTTTTTCTGAACGTTTTTCACCTCCATTACGACTAAGGAATATGCCCTTTAAATCTGATTCGCAAGTTCTGAGACAGCCTGTATATACAGTATGTTCCCGGATTGAGTTTACAAGAGGGAAAACATTTTTATTTTTGATTTTACGCAAAAACTTCAGAGGAATAACATTTTTTGCTTCATCTGAAACCCCCATTTTTGTTATTGAAAAGTCTTTTTCAACACAGAGGAAGACTTAACATTAAAATCAAAGAAAATTCAGAAAACATATTTTCCTTTTCTTTTGAAAAAATCATAATTGAATATAAAACTGCTAAATTTTAACAAAAAATGTTAATTTAAAGAATACAGTGTATCAATACTGAGATTTTAATAACGGAAATGGGGGTTTCAGATAAAGCAAAAAATGTTATTCCTCTGAAGTTTTTACGTAAAATCAAAAATATTTTTTTCCCTCTTGTAAACTCAATCCGGGGACATACTGTATAATAAAAAAAAAATGTTTTAATACCTGGTGACTATAAATGAGTGTAATTTTTTTTCATAGGTTGGTAATAATATTGTTGGTTATTCTGCTGTTTAATGTGATAGTTGACATAAATATAGGCGTACTCGCCTATTTGACACAATTTATTAATACATAAAGTGTCAAAATAACGTACGTACGCCACTGTGTTGATCAACATATCAGGTGTGCCAAAGTAATTTTTGAAAAATGTTTCCAACTTAAAAAAAGTCACATTAATTTAGTCCACCGGTATTTTCTTTTACGTAAATTAAAACGACATTCCTTTTAAAAATGTACTAATTGCAAAACTCTTACAGGAACAGACTGTCACGTTCTTCAAGAAATACAGAGCAAATGGGACATTTCGTCATTTTTATTAAAGTATTCTTATTCTCAGTTACTAGATTTATTTCATTTTTTGTTGATCTTCGGAACTTCCAGTCACATTTTGCTTTTTATTCTTTCTCTCTCATTTCTTCAATACCGTTTGTTACCGTTTTATTATTTTTTTTAATTCAGCTATAATGTGTGTGATTTACTATTTTGTCTCTGCTTCTGCATTTAGGTCCTTGTGCCTTGTACATTCTATTTTCCCTTTGTCCTTATGCTGTCCAAAAATATAAATTTAATTTCCTTTAATATTTAGTTTTAACATTTCCTCTTTTATCCTTTCAGAGTTCTTTCTCATTCTTTATTGTTCTCATTTATTATCCACGGTGTATTCTGTATCATTTTTAAATAACG
The DNA here is from genome assembly GCF_963966145.1 of Tenebrio molitor. Taxonomy (NCBI): domain Eukaryota; kingdom Metazoa; phylum Arthropoda; class Insecta; order Coleoptera; family Tenebrionidae; genus Tenebrio; species Tenebrio molitor. The sequence continues at coordinate 4,305,546 of NC_091054.1, read as the reverse complement.
TTTTAATTTCTTGGATAAATGCTAACAATAAAGAATTTGTTTCTTTATCAACAAAAAAAAATAGTTCTATTTACAAAGGCAATTGAAACTATTGAATAAGTTGTAAATGAAAAAAGACAAATAAAAAAAATATAATTATTTCAAATATGGTGTATTTCTTTTAACAACTGGTCAATGATAATGATTTTCACAAATACTTAAATTTAAGATATACTAAATGGATCTGATTGGTCCTTGACACTAATGGCTAAACAATGAACTCATCGAATTATCACTTTTTATTTACTTAACTATTCTAATTCTGTCGTAGTTTACTGACATTTCAAATATGTAAAGAATAGTAAAATATTTTTCATTGAAAAGAAAAACATCTTGGAAAGCTTCGTTGGATGGACCAAGACAAAATCATTCTTAAAACTGTGCAAAAAAAAAACAAAACTCGTCGAAACTATTTACCGGATTTAAAATCGTGAAAGACATCCTTCAACTATTTTTAATCGATCCTTAAAAGTTTCTGTAGGACAACTTTGCGACGAAGAATGCAACGAATGTGAAGTGTTCTGGAGTAATGAACACTTCCTGGGCGACAATTAGCTCCGGTCATCGAATTTGATAAAACTAAAATCCAGTAAATATCACGGTCACCGCTGCTCATTTTGACGTCAACAGATGCATGAAACTAACTGCAGTGTGTTTATTGTGCAATTATTTTTAAAGCGCCATCGAGGAATACAGGAACAAAATGTGAAATCGCGTCGTCCGGATCATTAACAACGTTAACACCGCCGGCACAATCGAAAAACATTAGCGAACGCTTAAAGAAAACGTCACTCAAGAAATTAAGAATAGATAAGGGATGATTTATGGTGTGCATGACATGTAACGTTGCGAGAGTGGATTAGATGGGGATAATCGCAGATCCTGATAAGGCGCGATTTATCTAATTGTCGACGCGATTCTTTCTCAGGTGGTGGTAAAGCGGCGTCTGAAGCTCTCTCCTTTATTAATTAGATTCCAACTCCGGGCGAACTTTTAGTGCACCAATAAAAGCTCGGGTAAGTTGGTCGAATTAGCGGCGGCTGCACTTATCGAATTATAAAACCCCCAAAACAGGCAATTCGCGATCGTCGGCGTAAATTTACGTAATTTTTTATGAGCCTTGTTTCTCGCGGTTTTTACCCTTAAATCTCGTTGGGGGCGGAAGATTTAGGGCGATTGGAGGCGGCGGGGAAAGAAAAAAATGACGACTTACAATTCGCCGAACAACAAATCAGACACCGCACACGCACACACACCAACACCTCAGCCGACACTGCCGTCTCCGGAGTGCTCCTCTCCGGTGAAGTAGCCAAGGTCAACATTGACACATTCTCAATCCGGCGCTCCGGGGGGCGATCCCTTATTATTTTCCCCGCCGCCGCCGCCGATCGATTCTCGATTAATCCGTGCCTGGATAAGTCACGTAACCATTAACATAAGTGTGTTTTCCTCCGGTGGAAAACATTAAGTCCGGATCGTATGCGTGCGTGTTCCCGGAACCGGAAATACACGTTCCGCGACACGTACATAAAAAGGGGACATAACAGTAAAGGGGCTTCGGATAAAATCCGATGATTTGATTATATCGGTCCGGACAGGGGTCGCTTCCCTGTTAAAACAATAAAATGGCTTTGTTCCGGGTGCTTGACTGCGCTTTCGGAAATTTCCAAAAGTGACAGGTGAAAGGGCGGGACGTCCGAATTACGATCATGGACAATTTCGGATGGAGACATTGATTTAAAAAATGCTATTTTAAAAATCTCTCAAAAAGAGATTCACATATTTGAACCACCCAAGTTGCACAAAATAATCTTGCGAACCGGTTACCAAATTGTAGAGAAATTTATTTGCATTTTAGTTCTTTGTTTCTTCGTTTTTATTTTTGTGCGACTAAAATGCAATGCTAATTTTTTGTCCACAACAAAAACATGAAAACTTTAAGGTTCAAAAATTTTACGGCGTGATCACAGATGTGATGACTGATGACTTAATCGTTTTGATTCCTCATTCGCTTCATTCACTTAGAAAATTAATTTAAAGGCATCAAAAATTAAGTGGTACTTATACAGGGTGTATTTTTAAGATGTGCCAAAATTTTACCTACTAGGTCGTGGAACAACGTAGGAGACTAAAAGCAATTAAAAAAAATTGTAGCTCAAAAATTAAATGTCATTTTATTTTTTGACATAGAATTTTTTAAATATTTTTTCCGCGTTCTACATGAAGCCTTTAGTGGTTAAAATTTTGCCGCGCACTAATGGGACACCCTGTATAATATGAAGTCAATTTCGGTATTCACTTTTGTTCTTTTGAACATTTTGTATTGTGTTTTCCAAGGTTACTTTTAATTTTACTTTATTGTTATTTTGATAACAACGTAACAATCTCACTATCAATAAATTAACCTAGTCGGCTGTGTTTTTACTGCCAAAGTACACAGAGTGCTACTTTACTCCCTCTTCTGAGTAACGCTTTATACAATGGTCGTGCAAAAATAATTTTCAAAGTTTGCTACGGAGACAAATCTTCTGAAGAGTCGATTGTGAACGCACCACTCGTCAGTCTGCACAGTAGGTAAAACACAAACAACGCAAAAAGTGAGGTTAGATTTAAACAGCTGATCCGTGATCTGTAATCCGTGGTGCGTTTGACTCTTCAACGCTTTAATGACACGCTTTATTTTTAGAGGTTAGAATTTCGAGTTGGATCATGTGACAAAGTATGACAGTAACGTTGACAGTTTTCGAGATAATCGTGTTTAAAGTAAAGTGTGCACATAAAATTGAGTCAGCCATGGACTATTGACAGCTTTATTGTTGTTTTATACACGTGGGGCAATGATATTTAAGAATTTCCAATTTCAAGTTATTTTGTCCAATACATTCTTAAGATCAAAGCTGCAGGCAAGAGTTTGTGTTTAAAAACATTTTACATTAATTCTATAGCGAAAAATTCCCATGGACTAAACAAAAATAAACAAATCTGTTTGGAAATTCGCCGATGGCTTCCCAAAATAACCTTCCTAATTTATGGTAAACGATTCTTGGGAAAATTTGCAAACGGACAGAAAATGAAAATATCTATAACGCAAACACACCGCACCATCAAAACAAAAACACCGGAAACGGCCACCCACCCGGATTGCGGACATATATTCGCGAAAGTCCCGAACCGGAAATACACGTACAAAAAAAAAAAACACGTAAAAGCCAAAGGGTTCGGTATAAAATTCGACGATTTGATTATATCGCCCGACCTGAGGTCGCCATCGCCGTTTAGGACAATAAAGTACCATTGTTAGGGATGCGCTCGAAAATTTCGAAGGACGCTGTTAAAAAGAAAATCCGGTGAAAAAAACACGCGAACAGGGACCCAGGCGTCCCGGCTCACGATCCTAAATAATTTATGAGCGGCCTCATCAATTCCGGTTGATGAAAAATGAACGCGGAATCAGGGAACGGGACACGCGACCTTTACTCTAACCTTCGTGAGTGAGATCCGCGCCAACCTTTGACCTGTATATGCACGAACAACGAGCTTTCTCAGAGATGGGCGCGTGATGATCGAAAATGGCGGATGCGCCGGTTTGCACAAACTAACAGACCGGAAATGTCCGGTCAGGTGTGTACTATTTTAATTTTCGATTTATTTGCTCCAGTCATCTGGATCTTCTCACGTAAAGCTCCGTGGAAAATTTCTATCGGACTGTTTGACCTGTACAACTGTCGATCATGATTCTCCCGGTCAAAATTACATTTCAACGTATCCGATTCGGTATTGGCAATGTGTGCTAACTCTAAACTGAATATTTATGAATGGATGGTTGGGGAAATGGTGGATGCGCCGGTTTTCGCGCCATAAGCTCGCAGAGAAAATGTACAAAAATGTGAAGTTTTACATGTTAAGCATCGTAAAGAAAAGAGAAATAAAATAATAATGTTTGATCGTTTATTCCAGTGAAAGTCGGCAGAAGCGCTGTTGTTATTTATCGACTTGTTGCTGTCTTTTTATAGACTTTTTATAGAAATTTACCTAATTTGGTTACACTAAATAACTCTATTAATCATTTGCTCAATGGAAATAATGAATGTTTCTTGTTGAATGTTGCATCTGTAAGATAGATGCGCAAATAAATGTTTGACCAAAAATAGAAAGTACTTGATTAATGGAACGCTGACAACTAACAGACAAAAAGAATTACTAAATAAATAACTTGTGAAGTGCAACCAAAGATTTCTTGATGCATTATTTTTGCGAACCGTCAAATTAAAATCGATCACTAAACCAGTTATTGCACATGCGTGGTTGTTAGACAGGAATAAATTTGATTAAATAGATTAATTAAGTTAGTTTCTTTTTTTACTATTTTTGATAAGTTGATAATGCTTTTGAAATAGTGCTTTGGCAAAGCAAATTTATTTTTTGGCCTCCTCAACTCTAAATGACATGTTTACACATTTTGAACAGCTACGGTATCTTGATTTTTACACACTAATCAAACTATCTGTGACTTTACCGCACGAAGTGTGTAAAATACCACGAAAATATTAAGCTTTCAGGGGCCTCCAAAAAAACTGTTAGCTTATCATAAATAAAGTCCATTTATACTAAGACAAGATACCGCTACCATTGATCCGTTCACTTTTCGAAAATGAACATAATTTAATTATTTTCTTCTGAGAAAATTGTGAATTCTCATGGCGCCATCTTGTGGTATAAATTGTAAGCGTATCAGTTATCGGTATAATAGATAACTTTCTGGTATTTTATTAATCAAATGGCAGTCTTTGACAGGTTTTGCGAAATTATTGGTTACAACAAATTTCCAATTTGAGAAAACGAGATTAATAACATACGAGTACGTTACTAATGCGGTAGCCATTTTACATCGCTCGGTTTTTGTAAAACACTCCCGCTGCGCGGTCGTGTTTCAATCGCGCTGTAAAATGTAGCCTACCGCATTTCTACTGTAAATAACTATTAACATTTGTTGTTAATTAATTACAATGGCCTACTTTGAAGCGGTTTTATTGGTGAAAATGGTTGTTGAGAATATTCACGACAATCAGAATATCATCAGTTTTTTGTATTCTATCCCGAAGAAGAAGTGGAATAGTGTGTTTTTTCACAGCATTGTGGAAAAATGATTGAGCGCTTTTTAAATACTGATAACGGAGCTAGAGGCAACTCTGCTGGAAGTCTTACAATAGCTACACCAGATATTGTGGAAACGGCCAAATCCACACATTTTTATTCCTCGTTATTACAACAAATACGTAGATCTGAATTAACAATTAACCTTTGCCATCCTCACTCCAAAATTTTCCTGTGAATCCTCAAGAAAAATTCGAACGAAAATTTTACATTAACACCCTTACAACCCCTTGGTTCAACAACTCCTACCTCCTGATTTCTTTCCACGAATCCAATTTTGCCATTTGTACAACAACAATTTACCCAATAACGAAATCGAAGATATTATATTTTCTATGATGAGGCTTGGTTTCACCTTTGTGATTTCGTTAACTCTCAAAATTATAAAACTATTGCATCCAATTAAAATTAGTGACTGGATATCAATGCCCTGGGGGCGAATTATTGACCCCATGTTCTTTAATCAAACTAAATATTAACGCTCAAAGATACCGAAGACTCCTTTTCGAGTTCATTTATAAATAAACTGGATGATGTGGAACTCAGGAACGGCTATTTCCAACACGATTTGGCTACTGCACACACGGTGCGAACATTTAAAAAACGTAGTGTTTGGAAATACGATTAACAATTTGCAAAAACGCATCGAGCAAGTGGAGGACATGAAATCCTGATCAATATTTCTGGTATTTTAAATCAAAAAGTTTAATGTTGTGTGAAGCAACGACGTGGACATCGTTTCCAACATTTCATATAACCACTTACTTTTTTATAGGTTTGTTAAAGTACACAGTTTTTTCCTTTTCCAATTAATTCAATGCATTTACGTTTTTCACGCCTCTCTTGTAAGCGCGTACGCCCATATCTATTATTATCTAACACGGAATTGTCATCACAACGATCAACATTTATCTCAACCTTTTATAATCACTAATAAAGAGTAGTTATTTGTGTATCAAAGCCAAAAAGTGCATCTTGTTCGTCCGAGTCTGAGTTTTCCGGCCGAGGCGCGGCCGAGGCTTCGAAACAGGCGAGGAGAAAAGGCAGTTTTTGGCACATTACGTTTTTCAGGCGACCGCACGAACTACAAAGCAAAAGTCTTTAATAGTATTTGTTATCAGCTTGCCAACAAAACTAGAAATTTACTCCTATTTGCAATACAAATTACATACTTATTTAAGTTATTTACATAATAATTTATGGTGATAGGACAATTATCGGTTTTGTCGGTTTCGTTGCTAACTTACTAAACAGACCAAGAGATGGCGCCACGGTCAGCATCCGAAAAAGTGCGTCCGAAAAGAGTTATAAACTTTTCATCCGCTTGCAAGTACGTAAAATGAGCGTTTTTATAAAGGGTGCCTAAAAAATATATTAATTCGAAACAAACAGCGTCCATTGAAGCGTTTTATTAATAAAAATACTTAAAACGTGTATGAAAATTAATAAAGTAATGAAACAAAATGTCACGAACAACATCGCGTCGATAAAGGAATTGAAAATTTAAACACGTTCAATCAAACCCTATTAAAAATGAAGAAGTTAGTCCTCCTTCAAATTTTCTCTTCCTAACTTATTGAACGATCTTCCAGCGTGGCGAACCTCCTTTTACGAAACACATCACTAATTAATTCTGACTATGTAAATTTTCAATAAATCACCGCGTGTGGGCATTCGAATTCCTTGATGTTCCATCGACACCGCAAAAATGTGGTGTCACTGGTCCCATTATGTTAATTTGGGACCCGAACGTGTTAATTGTGGAAATTCTTGCATGTATTTCATCGTTTATCGCCATATTTAGTACCTGGAATTCGTCCATTATTTTTCCAGATTAAAAGGAACGTCGTTCCGCGTAACAAATGACACAAGTCCGCCCCGAATTCACTCGTACATTTATTAATTTTTCCCCTTTTACATCTCCAAGAGATTCGTCTCTTTGTTTTCGCGTCGGTGTTACAAACCAAACACGCTCCCAATTATGCCACTGTAATTTTTCCCAGTTCGCTTTTACGTAATGGATACCGCGCAAACCGGCGCATCCACCATTTTTGACAAATGATGAAAGGATTGTCGCGCGGTCCTGGAAGGGGATGTGCGAACGCGTCAAGGGGATCAGGATGTCAAACGCGACGTGTGCGGTACAAAGGAGTCGGAACGGACAAAACTTTTGCGTGGAAAATTTTGGTAAATTACGTCACGACTTGATATCCAAGTCGTCTTCATGACTTTACTACGTGGAATTAGAATTTGTTTGAAGAATATGCGGGAGGGATCTAAGCTTTCGCGGCCGCGGTTCCAAAAACGCGAATTGGAAAATTAACGCAAAGCCCTTTTTATCCGTCCCAATAAAAATGTATTTCCTCCGCGCCATTTACATTTCGATCATTAAAATTCCATGAATTTCCAGACAATGGTGTCAGACGGGTCCCACATCAACGTCGTCGAACGCTCGTTTTTTCCGGGGTTATGATGGAAGGAGGAAAAACCGGAGCGCGGTGTCGAAACCCGGAGCGCGCAAAAAAGCCGGGTCCTCGATGGCGGCCTTTCGCCTTCTCAATTTGCGCCCCAACCAGACGATGACCCTTCGTACATTCGTAATCCTGCGAAATCTGTTGCGCTAATGGACGGAACGGAGGACATCCGCCGCCCCCGGGACGAGTCGGCATAAATAATTTATGAGATCGGCAGAGATTCCCGTTTTAATTTTCGACACACACGCATTAATTTCCATCATCGTCTCTCGAACAAAGGGTCGGAAGCCGGCGGCGGCGGTGACGTTCCTATACGCTGCGATGCTTTTAACGTATTACCGAGCATTACCTTAATCAGAGTGCTAATGATAACATATACACCTAATTACAGCCCTTTTGTCATGTCAGTAGGGTGTGCGTTCGTATAACGCTCCACAAATTACCAAGGGAATTAGAACAATGAGGCGCAGTCATAAATTCCCTCAAATATCATCATGGCAACTTCCGAACCGCTGCGGTGGGGACGTTTTTCCAGAACGGATCATCGATCCCGCGGTGCTATTTTCGGACGAGTCCGGGAAAGGGCAAACCTCAAAAAAAATTCCTAATCTACCCAGAAAACCCAAAGCACTTTTTTTTTTGTTACCGAGGGTCAACTTAATAAAACGCATTCCTCGTTGCTGCATTATTGAACAATAACGAGTCCCGGACGATCGTTTGAAACAGCAGAAATTGTACCAAATTGGGAAGAAATGCATCCGTTCAGAGCGTCATCCTTTGCCAATATCACAGTGGAAAATATTCAAAATATCGCAACGTTCCAAGAATGAGCTCTCCAGACCTCGCACCTGTGTCGCGAACGGACGTGCGGTAAATGCTTCGAACCTAAACAGGCCGCGAAATCCAAATTCGCGATATTGCTTTTAACGGCGACAATTTTTCTCTCAGTACGTTAAAGAATGGTTTCGCGGCTTTGATATACAAGTAACTATCTCGTCCACTTGTTTGTTTACGTTGAAGCTACTCGAAATAATTAATACATCCTCATAAAATTTGCTTAATCATGGGGAGCAAAGTACTATGAAAATTTTGCATAATAGAATACAACTCTCGCAAGGATTAAAAACTTTGGAGTAAGCCTAGCTATTGCCAATAGCAACCTTTGCCTTTGAAATCCTCGGTACATCTGGATTAATCACCCTAAGCTTCACCCTTTCTACTCATCACTAATTAATAGAGAAAGCTCAGCATAACTTTTTGGTTGAAAATTACTCTTTTACTAGAGATTGACAATTTACTAAAGATTGTCACGCCAGAGCTGCTTAAAATAAATAAAATTAACAAACAATTATGTTTATTTCAGGATAACCAATAAATCAATTAAATATTTACGATTATTAATTTGAATGCTTATCACAATTAGCAGGCTGGACGTCTGACCGTTATGTTAAATTCCTGATAATGCAGCTGAAAATAAATCAGAAAATCAATAAACATAAAATATTTGAAGTTAATTCTCTCTGGAAACCATTACCGATATTATTAGGTTCCAAATAAATCACAACATTTCAAATATAATGGAAAAGTGTTGATAAAACTATTATGTTTGTTGAATACACTGTAATGGTCTTTTTAGGAAATAAATAATGCCGACGGCAGCTTCAAATTTTATTGACTACACGATTTTAATAGGATCCGGCGCGAAGGACCAACTGTGCGAAACCTAATCAAATTTTGAACTCCCACATAGGTGAGTCGGCTTACATCTTCGTGTGTTTTCTAGTGAAAAAGTGTGTCCTTTGAAGACGTGCGTCGAAAAAAGTCGAGCAATCCGTCCGGTGAAGGAGATTGAGAGAGGAAAAAAGTTAAACTCGATTTACTTTTTTTTTCAATAAAACAACAACCACAAACACTGTAGGTCAGGCCCGGCTCGTTCCCATTTAGGTTATTAAAATGTACAAAACGTCAGACTCGATTCCCTCCGCCGGTGATTTTGTGATGGAGATATTTCGAAAGAATCAATTCAAGGTGAGGGGGCTTCCGCCTTCGAGCTATTTCCATCGAGCGCACAATTCCGCGAACGACGACGCAATTTAAACAAATTATGTAATTCAAATTATGCGAACAAATAAAAACAATAATTAAACGAACGCTGTTAAATCTGGTGTAAAATGGGCGCACCCCAGCTCTACCCCGTTTCATTACGTTTCTAAACAGCGCAGTGGAAAACCAGAAGATAACGAATGTAGCTTGTGCGGAGTTAACTGAAACTGGAATTAATATTCCGGAGCCTCTCTATTCTCTATTTCGACTCGGCTTCATTATAATTTCAAAGTGGAAAAAGACCAACGTATCTGCACGGGAGCCAGACACAGAATTTACAACAAATTGGAATTTATGCGCTTGTAATGAACATTCGAATGAAATCCGTTTACATTTTAATCGGGACCCCTTTTAAATATCACCCTGGAGGTCGGACGAAACGGATGCCTCACCCCCATCAGGATTATCGCTTTTGTAAAAATAACACTTTTGCGGCGGTTTATTTTTTGCAGGCGCTGCCGTATCAACTAAATCTTCATTCGGGACAAAACGAAACAAGACACTTCACTATTATTTATTGAGTCTTTAGAGGTCCTCCACGTTGTACCTAATATCATTCAAGAAATTACTAAATGGTTCCGCTGAAGTAGACCCGTTCAAAGTTCGCCTCTATTGTTCGCTTTTATGGCAGTAAGCTCAAAAATATTCCAAATCAGAGGCGTATAAAAGCTGCATTTATTTTCAAATAACTTACAAACGTGGATGGGATACAAAGCAAAATATTGCTCGTTCACGTTTATGACGTAACATTTTGCAAATCTGTCGTTCGAAGAATATTTCTACAACGAAGTATGTATTTAAAATGTGACGGGTGTTTTGTAGGAAAGAACGCAGTCAACGTCAAAGAATTTCAAATGCATTCTTATTCATTTACGCTGATCTTAGCGTAAATAAATAATAAAGTTATGCCCGAACAATACGTCCAAAAATCTGTGGCAGTCTTGGCACATCTTACTTTAATTTTTAAATAAACGATACACATAATTATGTTGCCAGGGTCTGAACAAAATTATATACAGGGTGATTTATAATAAGTGTAAAAAACTTTGTCATCGTGTTCGGGAAGTCATTCTAAGAAAAAAATGTTATATGAATATAGGTCTTATTTTGTTTATTTACAGAACTACATCAGATTTAAATTTTATAGAAATAATTATGTATGTATTCAAGTGCAACTTTAAAATCTAGTAGCCATGGAAATAAACGACATAATTTCTGAAACAATTGTAACTAGTTGATAGGTGTCAAAATGAATGAGTTTAGTGTAGCTAAACATGCAGATATTGTTTATCTGTATGGGTATTGTCATGGTAAAAGTCTTCAGGCGTCTAGATAGTATTTCCTGATAGATAGGCAATATTTTTCTGTCATAGTCATGCAAAGTTGCACTTTAAATCTGATGTAGTTCTGTAAATAAACAAAACAGGACCTATGGTTATATAACATTTTTTTCTTAAAATGACTTCCTGAACACGATGTCAAAGTTTTTTACATCTATTATAAATCACCCTGTATATTAGAATAGTGTCACCTTCGGTCCTTTAACATCCTCGAAATTGTGCGGCCTCGGCGACAATTTTTCTCTCGGTACGTTAAAGAATGATTTCGCGGCCTTGATATACAAACAACTATTTAATTAATTTTGTTACTCATAAAATACATTAAAAATGCCACTTTTTTAACTGGAAAAAATCCCCTTTTTGAGTATTTTGTAGTTGCGTTCAAACCTTTTAATTCACATCTGGATTTTAAACGTGACTTTTTTTTAATGGATTCAGTGTCATTAGTCCTAGTGTCAATATTTTTTAACATAACCTATACCATTTTTTGAACTGTCAAACCAAACCAAGAATTTCTTTGGAAAGATTGTAAAACAAAAATAATTTTCTTCGTCGGTTACCAAGTTTTTTACCGTACTACTCAGGATCCTTTTAGTTATTTGGCAACTCAATATCTTTTGTAAGATTTGAGACTTCTTTTAATTCACACACACCCTCGAGAAGCCCTTATTTTGCAGCCCACTTACGATAAGATGCATCGACTTGGGTTTCAGCATTTTACCACTTTCTTTGATGTTTAAAACTTTAGGTTTCTGCTTTAAAATTTCCTAGCAGGCAGGTCAGTCAACCCTCCTTGAATATTTCTTAGCAAACAACCCGGATTCCCACCCCTCGATCATCAATTAAATTACAAGCAAAAGAAGATTTTCGTTTTTGACGTAACCAATTATTTTTCACTTTGTTTCCTCTCCAAACAAAATATAAATACATTTTTATAACATTCCCTTTTTATAGCGCGTCATTACGTTTAAAGATTATTACACAACAACAGTGAGAATCAATCCTGAAACATGAAACTCCTAATGTCAAAATAATGAGCACCTTAAGGTATTTATCTAGTATCGGTACATAATGTCAAACTTAATAATACTCATTTGGTTGTCGTAATGACACACTTTAACGCACTACTATGGTGTAAAATACACATTACCGCACTACCTTGGTAAAATTGTCGTATTCTTGTCGAGATTTCGCTGATATCACTGCCATTGCATTTGCTGCAATTTTCAGGACAAAAAAATACTTTCTTGATCCGTATTGTCTTATTTTCGCAGAGGTAACAAAATCGTGACAGAAATAAAAAATCTATCCTGTCTACAACTTTAGTTTGTGTAACGTTATTTCCTTTGCATTTAATAATTATTTCTTACAATAGTACTTGACAGTAGATAAAACGCTCTACCATAACTGCATCGTAATATGACACATTACGATACTTCTATCGTAAATAGCCATTTACAATGTTAAGAATCTGGAACAGTTTGAAACAGTAAATTTATTCATTTGTTATGATAATAATTTATGGTGAATGAACCGTTATACGATATTCGTAAATAACTACATATTTCACAATCGAATTATAATTTCCATTATTGACTATTGTTACTAAATGTTTGCTTTCAAGATTAACAAAACAAATGGAATTACCGAAAGAATGGAAAGAATTAAAAATCCTCAAAAATTTTTTTGGGCAGCTCGGTATTTCGGTTATCTCAACAAATCGAAAAGCATACCTACTACGTTTACATGAATATTCAGGAAAGACTTACGAAACATCAGATTCAGCAGAGTCGATGCCACTCCACCTGAAACGAATGAATTAATTGATTAACATTTTTCCAGTTGGACGATCGTGAGTTTCCATCGAATCAAATCGTTCCACCATTTTAATGAAATTAATTCAGCGATCGATTAAATTATTCGAGTTGGAAGCGGAACACAGAAATAGAATCGTTTGTTGGGTCGACGTAACCTTTCAGACGACGGAATTAGGTCTAATTAATTAATTAGAATCGATTTGAAATTCAAAAGAATGCAAAACGGTCGTCCAAAGACAAGGCGTAAATAAATTTACGTCTGGGTCGTAAATCAACAGTGGGTCCGTTAGCTTGCGGATGGTATCTTTGCCCATACGATCGCCCACTTGATAAATAGCGACCTTACATTACAACATTTGCATGTTGTCTTCTTTTTGATTTTATGGAGCAAATGAGAGCCGTTCTGATGGAGTGTTTGTTTAGCTCCGAGTCCGTGTTGTAACTTTCCCCCTGGGGAAAACTTTTTAGGATTTTTTTCGGGGCGGAGTTCCGATAAAAATAATAATTTGCGATTTGCGGGCGAGAGCCGAATATTATAACGGTTATCGACGGGGGGGTACGTCGGACGATTCCAATTTATTTCAGGAGTGACAAATATTTATCAGACCTGCGGCACGCAATAAGTTTAATTGAATTTCGAGGGTGAGAGAGCCACCGCCACCGTATGGGAAAGATAAATATTTTTAAAGGTTGAAGCGGCACCTCGACGTTTCCATCATAAAAATGAAGACAGTAATAAAGGGCGAAATAAATTGTCTTTATTTACCCTCTGGCATTTCGTATTATTACGGTAATTTCGTAAGGGTGCATGTACGAAGACGGGGTCGGCTGAATTTTTCATCGCGCCCGTCCGAATTAAGACCGATCGATTTCTAAAAATAAGAAAACATCCCCTTCCGGCACAAACAAACGGTGAACCCCCGCCGGAAATAAATATTATTCGAGATGCGGATTCGCTTTCTGACGGACACCCCTTCAGCAAACAATCTTTATTGGGGCACGGCTTAGCGCCGACCCCCACGCAATTAACGAAATAAAACTGGCGGCTTTTTTTAATGAATATCGACTCTCAAGGGGACGGACCAAAAGGGAAAATTAATTGAAATGGTTCAGATGCAAAATTCATTTCCGACAAGCGCTCACACAGGAAATCGACGACTTCTTCGATTTGTGCCTTGGAACAAAATATTCCGGAGCGATGAGGCTTTACGGAAAATTCAATTTCGCTGCGGACGAATTAAAACTGACCGACCCACATTACAGAAAGTAAAGTTCTTTGGTGGCTGCGCAAATAATGAAGTCGGCAGGATCGAGTCCAGAGGAACGGCGCAAAAGCGCAAACAAATTCGTACGAGAGAGGTTTCCGAAGCGCAAAAGTTCAAATAATTTTATTTCAACACTATTTGAAACACTACTGAAGTGCTTTGAAAAAAAAATGCGTTATAAAATGTTTCTAACATCATACAGGGTGTCGCAAAATTAACGTATTCCAAGTCGGGGATCTTGTAGGGAAAAATCTCAGGAATCTCGAAAAAATAAAATAAAAAATATAGGGGGGGTCTTTACAAAGATATATGGGTCTGAAGGTTCAAACTTTTCATCATGTTTTCTTCAAATAAAAAATATAAATGGTTGACATTCATTTTGAAATACGGTGAGGATGATTATGTAAAATATTAAAATATAAATGAAAAGACATTTCTTGAAAAAACAGCTTTATCTCGAAAAAATAAAAGTTTAATTTTTGGAATTTTTGTTCAAAAGGGAAGTACAACATAGCTAGAATATTAATCATGTACTTTGATATTTTTTTCAAAGTGACAGCAATTTTTTTTAACATTTTTGCTTGGTCAACAGGATGTCCCCTACTAAGCCCCGCTAGCTACATAAGATAAGACAGACTAGTATCGCAGATAGGTGGCGGTACTGGTGGTAGTTTTTCCCGCCGGAAATCTGTCAACTGAGGAATAAAGCGGCACACCTAAAACGCTTTATAATCCACTGGGGACTAGATCTGGCGAATACACAAGTAAGTCTCTCTGATATAACAAACAAGAGGTGTCCATATCACAGAAAACGAAAAAAAAAACCGTTATGTCTAGTTAAGTAAAATTACAGTTTAAGAACTCTTGATTTGAACCATCCTCCCATATTTAAAGTAAGATATTGGCACTATCGACACAACTTACAGTTACTTCCGCTGCGAGAAATGATGTCGCATGAAGTACTTTTACGTGATGCACTTCAATTTTTTGTAATTTGTCGTAAATTGCTACTCATAAAGTGGAAAATGGCAAAATTTCAAATAAAATACGTATCCATTAAGCTTAAATGATTCTTAAAAGCACACTAAAATTTTCAAAGGTTATCGTAACACGTCATCACATCTTGAATTAATGCTTCGAGTGAAGGTTCTTGACGTGAGTCAAGTCTTTTATTTAAACAATTCTACACAGGTACCAGCTCGGAAGATTTAATTTATTCGGAATAAAAATGTTCTTGAACGAGGTTAGTGGAAAAACGACTAAATCAAAATGGGAAACCTGACGTTTATCAATCGAACAGAAGGCGGAAGTGCTGCCTACTTTTTTAACGCCACGTGATATACGATAGTTTAGTTATCAAAGAATTATCAAAAAATGTGGCTATTATGGGCCAAGCTAACCCACATATTTGTCTTAACAGTAAACAATATACGTTTTCAATAATTCGTTGCGACTAAAAATATTTCAATTGTATGCGATTATTTTTTACTCCATCAGGAGTTAAAATGTTTTTCTACTCCTGTTGTACAAAACTGTAATTATTAAAGTGTTTTTTATTATGTAATAGGGTTCATTACTCACGCCCGTTGAATAATAATTTCAAAAGTCACGGCAGTTTATCGAGTAATGAAACTTATTTATCAATTTCTCTTTATAGTCGTAGAAAAAATATAGTATTCTACTCGCGAGTAATGGGTATTCTTCATGAGGATGATCGTAATCCATCCGAGCCACTACCCGCTCATTGAATAATACAGATAGGTACTATTATTATTATCTAGTTTCAACAAACAAAACAAAACACGTATGTACAGGGTGTATCTGAATTCGACCGACAAACTTTCAGGGCAGATTCTATGATCAAAAATAAGCATAAAATTCTTAATACATATGGGGTCAAAAATGCTTAGTTTGTGAGATAATCGACTAAAAAGATTATTAAGCAACAAAATCAATCGGGTGAAATTTATGGATGAAACTTACAAAAATAAAAAGGAGTTATCTACAATTTACAAAAATTGTCAAAATTTCCCGCCCCTGTTCAATGCACAGATAACCCAATAAAATCCAAGAAATTCAGATCGTAATCGTTTTTACGTTTTTGTTGATTATCTCGCAAACTAAACGTTTTTGACCCCATACGTATTAAGAGTTTTATGCTTATTTTTAATCATAGAATCAGCCCTGAAAGTTTGTCGGTCGAATTCTGATACACCCTGTATATGTATAAATTTTGCGAGAAGTAGGGGAAATCCGTACAAAATCATACCAGGGGGACGAACACAAGGATCTACAAAATGCCCCTTCACCTCAGCAGGCAAAAGTTTTTTAACACTTTACAGAAATGCTTCTAATTGATTATACGTAGTCACGGGGGGATTTTATGCTAAATTAATTTCCTCTCTGCAGGATGTTATCAAGGAGAAAACAATTAAGACCAAGTGCATTCCCAGGAGTGCTATGCTCGTTCTATATTGAACTAACCCTTTTTTCACCAGATCTACCCCCAGTGACCACTTTTTCTTTTCAAAATTAAAAGAAGCACAGTTTGGTACTTTTGGACAATGAAGGAGTCATAAGGGTGGTAAATGAACGGCTCTAGACACAAGCAATGTTTTTCTGAAGGAATCAAATCGCTTCGGCAGTGTACCGTGTGGATAAAAAAAAACCAATAAGCAATGACAGCCCTAAATATTGCTGTTGTCAAAGAAACATATTTAATTCTCTAACCTCTAATAAAGAAACCTCATAGTTATCAAATACAGCAATATTTAAATTACTGGTGCCAATTGTATTACTAGATTAATTTTTTTTCGATCGCACTGTATCAAGGCCGCGAAGTCTTTCTTTAAGGTACCGAGAGAAAAACTGTCGCCGAGGCCGCTGCGGCCGAGTCAGGACAATCTCGAGGATGTGATAGCGACGTTTCAGTTTTGTGTACTCCAGAGTTAAAAAGTAAGTATTCTAAATTCTGCGATTTGTAATTTGATATCCGAAAAATCTAAACGGCAGTCTTACATGGAAACTCTGATTTGTATCAAATTTTAAAATGATGTTTACTTTAACGGCCGTCGTTAAGAGCAACGGCCGCGAAGTTGAATTTCACGGCCTGTTTTAGGTACGCGAAATGCTCGTTTCGCGTAAGGTTATGAAAAACTCCTGTTTTCTTCGTTTACTAATTAAGATCATTAGAGGTGTCATAAAATCTGTTAAAAAAAAGTTATTTAATTCTTCAGTAATAACTTTCTTCTTCGAGGTCTTTACCGTCAATTTCTCCAGGAAACTGACACACCAGGAACAATTTCGTAATTGTATTAGCCACAAGCTGAACAAATGCATTGTTGCAGGCGTACTTCAGTTTGAAAAATTCATATTCCAAAATGAGAAAAAAAATTGGTCATATTTTTTGGACGATTTGGTCGACCTGATAAAACGCAACGAAAGTGTATTTTGCTAAAGATTCGTAACTTTCGTTTCGTTTGAATTAAGACAAACCGTACGACCTGTAAAACGTCAAAATTTTTATCGCGATTTACTCTTCGCCCCGCAATTTCGAACCGTTCCGTGCACGGCCGACAGACCGAAACGACGTTCCTCGCTGAAAACAAGTTCGTTCAGGCTCTCCTCTCCATAATAAATCGAAATACATTCCCCATTATCTTAAAATAAATAACCCCGCCTGGCAAAAGTTCCTTTTGGCAATGCCGTGTACGCTGCGATCTTTTCGAGATAATTAACTCAATTATCTGGAAATTCCATTAAAAATCCTTTCGATGTTATCTCAGTTGACATTTCTCGCATCCACCTAAGGAATTCCGATAAGATCGAGATGATCCCAAGAGCGTGGTGCACCTCGAATGAAAGTTGCATGTGGCCATTACGGGCCCCGGTTTTTACCGTATCTTGACCTTTGTAACCGTCACGTCGCCATTGTTATTGATTCCAGCGTAAAAAAGCAACAATTTCGCCGCACACCCGAGTACCTCTTCCGTTGTTGCCTCCTCCGTGCCTCACAGAACTAACGCCCGACTGCTTTATGTCGAGAAAAGTTTATTTTAACCGAAAAGTCGGAAAATTTTCCCCGACAACCTTTTCACAACTTCATATCGAAGTGCCCGGAGTGCTTGTAATCCTTCTTACGAGAATTAAATCGTCAACTTTATTACTACTCTCGGGGTGGGAGCGCTGCAAGTCGGCGCCCTTGAATCGATTTTAATTACGAATTAGTCCGCGTTTAAAAAGAACGACTTCTTTGTTTGGTCTCTCGGGAGTGAAAAAAAAAAAATTACCAAACGTTTCCATTCCTGTGCGCGGCGGAATAAAAGTCAGGATTAAAGGTGAACGTCACCGCAACGCGCCTCTTAAAAGTCAAACAGCCAACTTTGATGCTACTCGTACTTTATAAAAAGGAATTCCGACGCGAGTTTCTCTTAGGAAATCTCGAGAGGTGCTCCGATGATTGATAAATCATTTTAGAAACCCACTTCGGGAGAAAATTACCGATAATGCACAATAATAGGACGACGAGACTCGATCGACTTCAGGCCTAAATTTACCCGATCCAACTGAAACTCCAAGTGAGACTAATTATTATTATAACAGCGGAGAAATCAACGTTCACGACGTGTCGAGAACGAGCTGGCCGCAGTTGTGGGAAACAAACGCGGAGTCTTTGATTGGATCACACCGTTCGTTTTAACCGCGCGCGAGGGTCATTGTAAACGGGACGTTTTCACACAATTCGTGGAGAAATGTAGAAATTATGCGGGATTGTCTTAAGAAATAGAGAGAGTAGGGGAGATCTCGAGTGCACAAAAGAAATTGTTGAAATCTTCAAACTTACAACTATTTAAAATATTTGACGTCAGTGGATTCGCACGCTTGAAAAATGAAAAGAGTTGTTTCGTATTTGAATTGCTTAGATGTGGAAGAAAATCTTCACAACTAGTACAAATTCCATGGTTGTTGTGAGTTTGGCGCAAAGTAACAGGAAAAGGAAGGAATGTGGCCTGAATTTCTCGAAATAACACTTTTACAAAAAAAAAAAACATCTTAATACATGTTTTTTTGAACTCACTATACCGTCAAAATGACATTTCGCGACCGCAACAGTCGCGCAGTACTGCTTCATAAATTATCCAAAAAGGATTCGCCTTTTTGAGCATTCTGAAAATAATTTGACTTGATAATAATAAAATCTGGTTTGAAAAACGCCATTTCTCCAATTTGGATGTTGAAAATTTCGAAAGAGTGAAAATAAATCGCTATTAATTCGATTAACCTTGACAACCGCCGTTTATTCACAAAGGGTACACGACAATTGAGACATAATGTTCGATTCAAATAATATTGTACAAACTTGGATGCGCCAAGGCGTATTCGGCACATTCGCACTCGCTCCTTCGTCGCTCGTGCCTCAAATAATGCGCTCATGCGCGAAAAATGTCTTTTGGCACTCGGTTCGTAAATAACTGTTAATGATGCATAGTGGAGTTCGGTAATGAAGGTTTTTTACTTGAATATTCAATTTCATCAAAGTTATTACATTTATTCCCGAATTATTTTGAAATTCTAACAGAAATCGTATGAATTTTTTTGTTAATTGTTATTATTAATCGCATAATTAATATTAATAAAAAATTAAACATTTTTCTGTTCTATTTAAGCTTTGAATCCTTTATTCATTTGTTTTTATTACTCCAACCAGATCGAGTGAATTTTTGCGATCGCTAAAATTATTCAGTTTTTTAAATTTCAAATTCAAACATCTCCAAACTTTCCTTTTGTAACCTAATATAACTTTTTTACACAGAAGCACTGGGGGCGTAGTTTTGACGTGACATCTATACTGAATTACTTCCCCCTATGAGCTGACACACGTTCTAAAATTTCAAATTGGTAACTTTAAAAACACCAGAAACAAACCTATCCGAAGTTTTCGTGTGGACGCTCGGTATTTAATTATTAATGTTAATTCCTTTTGAATAAACTTTCACAGTAAATGCCAGATGTTATAATTCTGGACAGCTCTTAAATTTGATCTTAAGACTTCTCGATTTTCTCCTCAATCATTTCTCTTTTCATTTTAATCTCTGTACCTACATTTTGTCTCTTCTTTTTTGTCTTTTCTAACATCATTTAACACATCAAGAGTTTTCTTATTCTTGCAATGTCGCCACTTCGATCCATAGTTCTTCTCAAATGTCCAGCTTCTGTTTCGAATTTTATTTTCAGACATTTTTTTATTCAATTTCCAAATTTATTTTTTGTGTCGATATATCGGGTGTTCATTTAAATTTCCCCTCAAAGTTGGTGTTGAAGAGTCGATTGTCAACGCACCGCGGATTACATCTAACCTCACTTTTTACCTTGTTTGTATTTTTACTCTACAGACCCACGAGTGGTGCGTTCACATTCAACTCTTCAACGCCAACTTTGATAGAAATTTAAATGAACACCCTTGATATACAACGTGTAACAGAAATAAGTACATTAATTTAATTGGTAATAGAACTCGTCAAAAGGAACAACTTTTCTATCTACCATTTTGCCGAAAAACGATGTTTAATTCCAAAAAAAAATTGCAGAGATTTTTCACTAAAATAACCCTACGCCACTAAATACTGCAATGGTTAATTGAGATCAGCGCTAATATGAAAATAACATCCATTTTCATCCAGAAAACGTGTTTTAACGCCGAAATCGAAATTCAAATAAATCTACCCGTATAGCAAAAAATCCACTTCGTAAGAATCTGGTTGTTTCACGTTTTTAGGTAGCTTAGTTTTGGAGATATGAACGGTTTTAGGAAAAATTTTCCAATTTTTTTAAGCCAGTACGGAACGTTTTTCGCCAAAATGACAGAGAGAAAAGTTGTTCCTTTTGATGAATTCTATTACCAGTTAAAATTAATGTACTTATTTCAGAAACACCCTGTATTTGTTTATCGTTCTACTACCATCTTCCAGCATTTTTTTACTTTTAGATTTATTTTTTCATTGTCCTATCTTCATTCCCCGTTAATTGTTTTGACTTATATTTTTATTTACAGGCTTAATAATGTAATTTACATATTTGTATCTACAGTCCGCCATTTATTGTTTCCTTTTTCAACTTTTTCCTTTATGAACCCTCTTTTACCTTTCACTTTATTTTCTTTATTTCTTGATCACAACTGCAATTATTCCCATTTATTCTTTTTTTTTTCTCTTTAATAATTCATTTTCTGTTCTGCCCAGTGAGAGGTCATCTAAATGTCCTTTTTTTCAAAATGACCCAATCAAAAATTAACTGATCAATGGCCTGTAATAGAACCTATAGTTTTACACCCATATTTCACGAAAAATAATCTTTTGCTGTTGTTAATTTGCATGGTACAAATGAACCATATTATACTGGGAAGAAAGAAGAAATATTATATGTTTTGTCGGTTTTAGGGCCTTGGTTTTAGGTTTATTTACTTTATTATTTTTGTTTGTTGGTTTTTTTTTTATTCATTTATTTTTCCACTTCCGCTTGTCTTCTTGTTTTCCAAACTTTTTTTCCAGTTACACTTTTATATAAATTCATTCATATTTTACTTTTCTGTTTTTTTTTCTTCTGTATTATTTTATTTTAATATTAATGTTCCATCATTTAATGCTTCTTTTTGTTTTTCAACTTTCCTTTCTGACTCCATCCTTTCTTCTGGATTTTGTAGTTTTCTTTTTCTCTTTTCTCTGTTATTTTTATTCTTCATAATCTCTTGTTTTCACATTTCTCCAGGTAAAGAATAAATAAGTCCACGCCAATATTCTGTTTTTTTTCCCTTCCAAAATTACACTTCTTTTATTTTTATCACGTTTTTACGTTTATAATGATAATCCTGTTTATATCGTAACACTTTCTGTAGAATAGATACACATATAAAAAACAATAAGTATGTACTATTGCGGGCAAAAAAGTGGGACATCAACGTCATTGTCTTGACTTTTAATGTGAAATAACCCTTATCTGATTCTAGCCCTACTTTGAATTGATTGACGCTGTCATTAAGTATTGTGTGTTGTAGAGAATGATTGTAAGTAAGCACGTAGTGAATATTTATTTAATGCAAAGTTCCAATCAAAATCTACTTTTATCAAAAGAAGAGAGCATTTGGAAAAGGAAAATAGGAGTATAAAATAACTGTCAGCTGGAATAGTATCAAAAAAATGACAACAAAGCTTGAACTACATCGAATTTTTCAAAACTGACAGAAATTTGATGTCCCACTTTTTTTGCCCACAATAGTTACATTAAAAAGAATGTCTTTGCAAAATCAAACCAATCATCTATTTAACAGGAGAAGGTACAAAATGTTAGATTCTTCTATTTTAAAAACGTATCTCTATGTATGTACATAGTTGGCGTTGAAGGGTCGATTATGATCGCACCACGCATTAAAAACACGGATCAGCTGTTTCTAACCTCACTTTTTGCGCTGTTTGTGTTTTTGCTCTACACTCGACTCTTCAACGCCAACTTTGAATATAAATTCAAATTTTTAAATTCAATATTTAAACTGCAAAGTGCGAAGTTGCTCCATTCTGTTAAAACCACGCATTACTATCAATTTTGTCATTGTTATTTTGAAATTCACTTCTTACTCCAGGAGCCTTGCATCACTTACATAATTTAAATTTCAATGTACAAAGTTCTGGCCCGATGATAAACCGGTCGATAACTTCAACCCACACGTTTACATTGTGGGGCTGGTGGATATGCTCTTCCTGCATCTAATGGGGATTATGTCTCGTCCAGCATCGACAGTTATGCACATTTGATATTCTGTTCGACCGAAAAGCTGTCTCATCAAGAGCACAACGTTCGGTTGGCAACTCCCGATTACTACCGCAAGCTGCTGCATCGTTACCTCGCAAAATTTCAATCTTCGACTCGTTTTTTTATTGTAAATTCACTTAAGAAGATTAAACCGAAGTCAGATTACCAGATCGAATTCGAAAAAGTTTTGTCGTCACGTCAGTTGCTGCGGTATTAACAAAATGTCGAAGGGTTTACGGCCCTCGCTCGCTAATGTAAATCTACCGGGTTATGGCGTATTTTTACACCACTAATTTCATTAAATTTATCGACTGTCCAACTATACGGTGCATTGTGAAATATGAACTCCACCGGAGTACAAATCGTTAAATAAAACATTAAAACAGCTAGTTGTGATTTTTCTAGAACTCAGTAATAAAACTGTAACCTAGGTTTATTTTTCTACAGCAAGAAAATGAAATCGCAAAAAAAATATGACAACACAAAACAAGCGCAACAGTGTACAACACAATTTTTATTGGAGTTATCTCTCCGTGGAATCATTAGTTCAAGTGTTATAAGCGTTATTCGTTTTTTTTTTTGGTGTTGTATGGAATAATTGTTGTTAACAGATGTATTGTGATGGGCGTAGCGTCCAAATAGGGTAAACAAGAAGAGTACGTGAGTCAACAAGATTCAAATAAAAAGACTTTTAGAGAGTTTCAGAGTCTATTCAGAAAGGTGGGTGTCTTGTTAGGATAAAGGAGGATATGAGAGTCCGGCGATATTTCAAAACAAATATCCAAATAAGAAAACGGACACTTCCGTCGCTCATAAAGTCGGGACGCGAGTAGTAATCACGTGACAATAAACGTGCAGTCTAATCAGAGATTCCGCTTTCGCTGGCCAAGATTATTAATTTGGCGCCCAGTCTGGCAACTGGTTTGACGTTTTCGAATTAATTATGACGTGACAATTTGGCTCGTCTGCAATAAAAAATAATTAATCGCGGAGGGATCCGCGAAGCGCCCTCCCGCAGCTTCCGGTCCGTTGACAGGTGGCATCGGTAATAGTTCCGACAGCTACACCCTCGGCGAACGCCTAAAAATAGAATAATTGACAATGACGCCCACAAAAGGGGAGAAGCTGCGACGAGCGAACAATTTTTGTCATCTCTTGGATCCGGGTCAGCGGGAGCGGCGATTCCTCCGCGAGATGCAGTCGGTGATTAAAACGCGCCGTGTTTGCACTTTCTGGGGAAATTTGATTATTTTCAAGTTGCGCTTTAAACGGCGCTTCATTAGGCTTCCCTTCGGCTATTTATTCGTTTAATTACAACAGCGAATTCGTACCTTTTCCGCGCCATAAACAATTTTCCGGCGTTAATTAATTGATTTGAGCCGCGCTCTGCGGTAACTGTAACGCCGGCGACGTCATTATTTTAAGTGCGCGGATGTGTGTGTGTGCGCGGCTTAATTTTACGCCGACGCAAATTATTATTAACGGCTAATGGCGAACAGTAAACAACGAAAATTGCCACCGGCAAGACTATTTTTTACGATTGTGCTCATCCAATTTAATGTAATAAGAATCGCTCATTAGAACGGCAGCGCTCTCGTAAAAACGGACGACCGCTGCGACCGGCCGCAATTTTCTGCCGCCTCCCGATGTGCGTCGGACTTAATTTCTTCGGTGGCTAATTTGGTAGGAAGCGGCGCGGCGCCACCGCCGCCGCCGGTGGCTCGCTTTCCTCGCCGACTTTTTCTGTATTTGCATATTTTGAAACGCATTCCACACCGCTGAACATTTGTAATTCTTATTTGTTCTGTAATTTCCATAGTTTCTCTTTTTAATTCCTTCTCAAAAGTAGGTGCATCACTCGATGAGTGTCATCTCCCGCAGCCATTAGAAACTTCGAATGTTTAAACGGTGCACTTCGCTCTACACTTTTTTAAACGTTTTGCATATTTCATCCAGACGGAGAATAGGAAATCTTGTTTGCCTCCGGATGCTCCTCTGAGACAAATATCTTCAGTCTCTTTACGATTTTTCAAACGAAAATATGCTCGTAGATTACAAGTCGCAAACGGCGACTTCCCTTGTTGTCTCTCTAATCCGCGTGTAGCTCCGACTTTACGTAGACAATGAATTGTTTTGATATATTACAAAATATTTGGAGAAAAACCTCCAGAGGAAAACGCTTACAATTTTCTTTAGTACATACCACTGAACGACCTGCGTATCCTACAAAATTCATTAAAATAGTCAGTTGTAATACGACGAGTCAACGGCTCTTTCGAATTCGACTCGTGCTACGCACTCGTCAAATTCATATCCCAGCGCCGTTGACATTCGTAACACCACCCCAAAAATGATCTGCATAACATTGACTACGAGTCGTATTTGGAGAACCATTTAATGAACCAAATTCCTCAAATTTCTCACAGTTTTTCAAATTGTACACTTCAATTTGTTAGAAAATAATATTTCTGTGTTCGTTTTTCACTGCAAAAAAAAATTTTTAATGAAGATTTTCATTTGTTTAAAATATGTATTCACTTCGATTACTAGTACAATAGTCGCTGATATTTGTACTAGTCCAATGTCCGCTGCAATTCTTTTGTAACCATGGAAATCACTAAAATTAAGTTTGTTTCATTGGTTGATGAACATTAAGTGACAGATGAATTAAATAGTCAATATAACTAGATACTAATTATAAACTATTGTGCCATTAAACTTTTGTGGAATATTGTAATCCACATCATGTGACGTCCCTTTCTTAAAATAAACATTTCTAGAGGTCTTGGATTTTCTTATGAGCTATGAGTCATATCCGCGCAAACGATAAATATCGGTCTCAAGCAGGCGCTACAAACCGACCGGAAAACATTGTCATTCGTTACGTTAGTGTCTTCTCTCTCTCTCTCTCGTCTATTTACAAGTAAAGTAGTCGACGTTTTCAGTTTTCATTTACAGATTTTTCACTGGTTTATTGCTCCGTCTTCGCGCAGATATTTCCAAGGTCACAGCCCATGAGAGAATCCAATACTACAAAATTCCTTGACTTTACCTAAAAAGTTATATTGTTTGGAAGTTAAAAACTACCAAGTCACTATAAAAGACTGTGTCGTTTTTTGATACGTTGGCAATGCAAATGTTGGTTGTTCTGATGACAATTCCGTGTTTGACAATAGACATAGGCGTGCGCGCTTAAAAGGGAGGCGTGAAAGCCGTGAGTTCATTGAATTAAATGAAAAAAGAAATAACTGTATAAAAGTCAAAACAAGATTAGTCTTGTATTTAAATGATCTTCTAAATTTTTATCGCATTTCTAAATATGTATTAGGTTCGTTAAATGAGGGACCAAAAGAAATCAAGAGGAATCAATTCCGGTGATTGGCTTGGCCACAATCTTACACTATTCAAGACACTATTGATGCTTCAGCATGTCTCAGGACCACAAAGAATAAAACATAAACAACGTTGTTTGCAGAAAAAACACCTCCAAAAACAAAATTTTAAATTTTCAGACAAAAGAAATATTTGGTTGGTTCTGATAATTCTTTGGTTGAATGATTTAAGAAGAAAATAAGTAGTGCATTGTTTCAGGACCTGTGGGTTTGGATGAAACAGAAATTATACAAAAATATAAACAATTTGTTAGCGTAAAAAAAACAAAGATGATACTATCACGGAAAAAACGCAATGGATATTGTAAAATGATAATGGTGCAATTCACACAGCATGACTAGCAAATCATGGGTTTGAAGAAGGAAATGTTGAAATTTTTAAATGACCTCGTCACTCCCTTGAGTTAAATATAATTGTGAAATTGATGGGGTTGGCTTTCATAGAAGGTTTATATTAATATAAGTACAGTAACACCAAATCGTAAAAAACTCAACGGATGTCATTAAAAATGTGTAGAAATCAAACGAAATATCATAGAATTTACTGAACTCACGCAATAGTTCACTACCAAAGAGGAAAGTTGAAGTATCGGGTGTTCATTTAAATTTTGTCAAAGTTGGCGTTGAAGAGTCGATTGTGAACGCACTATAGATTACGGATCACGGATCAGCTGTTTCAATCTTATGTTTTTGGATGAGTGGTGCGTTCACAATCGACTTTTCAACACCAACTTTGACCGTAAATTTATATGAACACCCGATAGATAAGGACTAATTCACCAGAGCGTGGTAGGGAAGAACCCAGTGGAGCTCGAAAAATACTTAGAAAAAAATAATCGCTCTTCCTGAAGAAGATATAAGCAGTTTAATTTTGTTCAATATAATAAAATTACAAAAATTTCAGATTTTTTTACTCCAAAATAAAGCTATTCTTAAAAAAATCATGAATAAAACAATAAACACTGATCTTTTCAGCCTGTATTTGAAGAAAGCGCAGTTCAAAGAATGCACCTTCAAACCAATGTATCTTTGTGGGGGGAGTCCCGCTCTGAATTCGGAATTCGCGAATTTTGAGACACCTGTATTATTAAATTTGTATAATTTTCATTTTTGGCACTGTGCTTTAAAGTAACTATTTCTCCCCAAAAATTGTTTTGGCGTAGTTAAAAGTAGGGCCAACCTCTATCCAAAAAACAACTAACTCCAAAAACAATCATAAAAAAATTCGTGTCGCATTTTTGATTACTATAATAGACTATGGAAAAATATGCCGTTATTCTACAATTATTTTATTATTGGTTGTTGCTTATTTGCTGTTCAAAAATCCAACAACGATCAGAACAATGTATTACAATACGAGTTCGGTAAGTGCCTTATAACAGATCGAGAAAAATTGGAGAAATAAGACACCAAAGGTCGAGTTTTTCGACATCTATTATTGACACTATTCACAAAATTATAACTGCACGAGTATCGTTATTATCTATAATAGGTCTGTTATTATGTTGTTTCCACAGCAACCGACTTCGGTAAATTCATATTACTGTGCGTGTTAACGAAGCAGGAAATGGATAAAAAAAGGTCGGTAACGCAAAAAACCTTACTTTTAATATGCATAAATGCTGCACCGAACGAAGCCTTCTTGAAGAATATACTCATACCTCGATTTGCGATTACTCAGAAAAACTTGCAGAAAAAACCTACAAAGTGGCGCTGAAGTAGACATTATTAGAGAGATCCAAGCGTGATGGATCGAGTTGGAAACAAGAGTGTAAGGCCGTGTAAAATTAAGTCATTTTAGAGTGTCTCAAACCTTGCTCTTTTGCCAGATGAAACAGATTTTCTCAAAGTTTACATAATTGCATAATTTCCCAATTATTTTTAGCCCACCAGGTAAAGTGTTACAATTACGAAAAATCCTACAAGTTGGCGGAAACTACGTTCTATCGCGAACGAACACACTCGAGCAGGTTATGTAAACTACATTCGGAAAGGGGACATCACGTGACGGCGACTCTGTGCGATCGAAGTGCAAACCGTACCTCCGCCCATGCACTTCGAGGTTCACATTCCTTTGGCGAACCTTATAAACAAAATAACGCAACAAAGCAACCGCGAAGACGTTGCCGAAGACGAATTTAGAAAGTCGCTCAGGTGCGGATCAGAAGGACCTCGACAAGGACAAACGCTCCACACCGGTATTGCAGGAAACGTACCGTACGTTGACCGGTTCCGTCACCTTTCGCACTCATCGGAACAAAACGGAATCGATGGGGATCGCAAGGTCGATCGTTTATTAATGAAAACTGGTAATAATCCAGACGGGGGCGGTCGTACGTGGAGACGCAACACGCACCCGAACTAGTTACGCAATTACTTTCATTTTTCGATTAAATAGACCGATCTGGTGATGTTCGACGATTCACTTTTACTTTCCCATCGCGACGATTCCGTTTCTCTCTTCGTCGAGGTGAGACCGCCGTCGACCTTGAGGCGATAACCTCAGATACGGTTTGTTTGTGTGTGAGAATTTCGATTCGCCGGCGGCAATTAGTCCGGGGGGCGGCGGGCGACACAGTCATCACGTAATAACTTTTAACGAAAATTAACCGTCCCCTCGTGCGCCGCCCCGTCGTTCACGACGTCCCGCTGTTAAACCGGCGAAGAACGAGGCGAGAATTTTCGTTTGATTATTCACAAGGTGTCTTAAACCGCCTCCGAATAAAATTCAAATTAATGGCCGACATCGTTCTTCGCACCCGCCTCCCCACCCCTAACCCTTCAGCGATTTGTCACGATTTTCATTTGAAACGGACCCTCCGCCCTCCGACGATTCGGAAGGGCGCTTTGTTTTCATCGCTATTTATTGAATCGACGACGCGATTTACCCCGCCATTAACTCGATTAGAGAAAATCGTAAATTATTGCACGCACCGAACGCCACCGAAATAAATCATGGCGGGGTTATTGTGCGAATTTTCCGATCGGACCGCGACTTCGAGGGCGCAAGAAGTGGAAGGACGGCGGATATTGTGAGGCATTAAAAGCTCGTAATTTACATCGCGGACGAGCGCACAATGGCCAATTAATCAATTTATTAAGCGAATTGGGTAATTTGGTCGATGTAAACGGTGCTGTTGGGCGGACAATAGGAACGATTTCCACGGCGGAGCACCGGAGCGAGGCGAAGAAAGACCGGACCGGAAGTGGAAGCCGATTCGATAATGATTTATGTTTTCGGAAATGATTTACGAGCCGCCCCACGAACATACAGATAAGAATGAATGGTCGCGATATCATCAACGAAATGACGTGATCGCCCTCTCAACGCCACTCGTTTTAATCCCTTTCAATTCCAAAACGTTTTCTTGGATAATAATTGTCGTTGTACTTCAAACATCCAAAGCATTTCTTCTTTCCTACACCGTCAATCTTTTAATAAATTTGATCCCATATTATGCAGGTTACTATAATAGTACGTATACAGGGTGTTTCTGAAATAGGTACATTAATTTTAACTGGTAATAGAACTCGTCAAAAGGAACAACTTTTCTATCTACCATTTTGCCGAAAAACGATGTTTAATTCCAAAAAAAAATTGGTGAGATTTTTCATTAAAATAGCCCTACGCCACTAAATACTGCAAAAAAAATCCACTTCGTAAGAATCTGGTTGTTTCACGTTTTTAGGTAGCTTGGTTTTGGAGATATGAACGGTTTTAGGAAAATCTTTCCTATTTTTTTAAGCCATTACGCAACGTTTTTCGCCAAAATGGCAGAGAGAAAAGTTGTTCCTTTTGATGAGTTCTATTACCAGTTAAAATTAATGCACTTATTTCAGAAACACACTGTATTTTATCATGAAGAGTAGAAGTGAGTCTTTTTGTGGCAAGCCCAGAGATTGAGACCGAGACGCAGTTGAGGTCGCAACAGGGCGAAGCACAAAAAGACCTTCTACTCTGAAGTACTCTGCTCAGAAAAAAAATGACATTTTAACCATCTCCATGGAAATACACAACGGCGCGATTTTTGACCGCTTCTTGTTTCTTACATCGGAGTTGGCTGTAAAATTTGCCACCTATAAGATACAGCGTAACTACACCATCCTAAAGATCTATTGATGTGAATTTACAAAAAAAAAAAAAATGTAAGAAATAATTGATACCAAGTCTGCCACAAAAAAGAATGTATTGTTTTCAAAGAAAAAATGTTCACTACTATGTTCCAGACGCTTCATTACTCTTCTCCACCAATTTTCAAAAACATTTTTTGTACTCACAGCCTTGGAAGTGACGCTTCCAACATCCAACGCTCAATCAGTAACGAGTTTTTCCCGATCGACTCGATGTAAAAATTGCACACACTGGTCCTTTCAGGCATTAAAAAAAATCGGTCTTGATAATAATAAAATTTAGTTCATAAAATACACCTTCTCTGGATTTTCCTCCATTAAAAATTAGGGAAATATTTATAATCGTTGAAAATTGTTCCTACAAATCCTACATAAAATACAATACAAATACAACAAAACTCACAAATAACTGCAAAAATTGAAACGTCAAGTGAAGCAATTGTTTCTAATAAAATAACCAAAGGTCACTGCCTTCTTGATCTTACAAAAAATATTGTACGAGCCACTTGCGTGAAGAAATCTTCCGCTCATTCGCACATTAATTAAAGGCACTCGCTCCTTCGTCGCTCGTGCTTTAAAAAAGATGCGCTCATGCGGGAACATCGACTTCCCGCACTTGGTTCGTAAATAACTCTTGCCATGTCTAAAATATTCAAAAATTGCAAAAATGTTTGAGGGCGGTGTTTGTCGTTTTTCCAATCCGCAACAGCTTCATAAATTTTTCTAAAAGGCTTAAGTGGGTTTTCCTTTACTTGCACTTCAAGCTTGAACACATTTTTATATAACATCTTTGACATGGGCCACCAACGAAGTTTCTTGGTTTAGAAAATTGTGATATTTTGTAAGGTATTTATTCTTGTCGGCGAAGAGTGAACAAGTCCACTCATCACTATTAATGTTTCTTTTCCATAATAAGAGATCACAATAAACGTAAAATACATTAGAGAGTATAACCGTTTTTCTTGTTGCCAAAACAAGAGAGTGTTTACTTCTTATGGGAATAACTAATGTCCTGTAGGGGTGAAAACACTTGTGCTATCGTAACTAATTTAGAACAACCTAATTTCCATTTTGAAAAATGAAAACTCCAAGGTGGCAAGTGTGAAATGTCAAATGTCAAATTTATATTCTAGCACACAGGAATTGAGAGACGGTAAACCTGTAAGTATCTGCGATGTAAAAAACATTTACAATAATCCTGTATAAAAATAACTAGATATATCTTTGTTTGATAAAAAAAAGATAATATTGTTTTATCAAAACATGAAAAGCGTATTGCGAACAAAATTAAACGAAATAAAAAAGTTTGGATGATTATTTCTGCCCTTCGGCCCAAAAACGAATGAATTTCATTTTTAAAATAAACTGATATCAATTAAGATATTTTTTCAATATTGATTTCTACGTTTTTTCACCCCCCGCGTTTGTTTAACTTACTTTATAATATGGTGTATGTTTAGTTCTACACACACTACCGTAACCAGTATCTTGAAGGAAATCTTAGAAAGCTTCTTCGCTGCTCTAACTAACCTTAACTGTAATCATTGTAAGTTGTGTAAAGTCCACTGAAAATGAGCACATACAAAACAAACACTGGACGCTGTTATGACTCGGGACTAGTGTGACCGTTAAATCGCCCATATGGTCTGCTCTTGGTAGAGACCCCTCGTTAAGAGAAGTCTCCCGCGGGTGGGACACTGTCAAAATCGAGTGGTTCTCAGAGGATATGGGACTGTACCAGGATTCGCTGCTTCCTGGGTATGCGTTCACAGGACTAAATGAGGAAAACCTCTGAAAAAAACCTTTTCGAACAACAGTCCGGGCAGGGATTTGAACCCCAAACCTACCGATTTTAAACCGGACGCGTTTGTCACGCACCTACGGGGCTCGGTGCTGAACGCATATTCCATGTGCTATCTAGCTTGTAAATAGGGTATAAATGCCCATACTCTTCTCATCTTGTGTGACTTTGCGACTATAAAATTTTTGTGGGTGTATAAATACCACAATTTTACAATTTCAAAAAGACTATAAAATCTTTATTAAAGTTACCATCACGACGCTGTTTGGAGTTGTAACAGAACTAATATTGGTTCATAAAACTAAAACTTTTCGACTTTACGTTAAGTAAAGCATAATAAACATGTTTTTAAAATTCTGTTAAAAACTAATTTTAAGGTTATAAAAATAATAAAGAAAAAACGATACTTAAGCTGCGATCTAATTGCAGGTGAAAAAGAATCGGTTAAGGCTTGGGTTATGTTCAAATTTTGATGTTGGTTTAGTCACCATAATTCGGACAACATTTCTATGAATTTTAAAAACACTATAAAATGTTGGTCACATTATAAATTAATAGCGTTGCTTCTCCCGCCATTACTCTTCGGCAAAAACCCGACAATAGTAACTGAAATGCAATCTTTTGACAAAAATTGGTGTTTACGTATCTGACAAACCGTGGAATTACACACTCTGTCCACCACAAACACGATTCAAAGGCAAAGCCGATAAAACAGTGATTTTCAAATTTATCAGCAGTGCCAACTGTGCATTTTAGCCAAAAACAACAAATCCACTCGTCCAAATAAAAGATCGGACCAGTTTGTTGATAGAGTTGGCATTAATTAAGCCGCGGGGACCTCGACCGTGCCCGCAGCCGCAACCGTAGCGTAAAGCATCCGCGGCGGGCGCTCATTGTTTCTTTCCTCCCCCCGAAACGGGACCATTTCAATAGGAAACGGCGGCAAATTCGCAAATAATTGCGTTATTTACGATAATTGTTCGTGTCACGTTCGTCCCATCGATTTCCTCTCGAAAGTTTCTCCGGACCAGTCCGCCAAAAGAAAAAGGAAAAACTCACGTCAGACTGTGTAAACAATATCCAGACGGTATCCTCCGACGGGCGATAATAAGGGTGCAGCGAGGAGTAATCTCGGCGCACGTAGACGTTCCACGGTCCGACGATAAATGTTAAAAGAAGCAAAGTGAAAACCAATAAGAGGAAAAGGCCGAACGGGAAACGCACTTTACAATCGCAATAAACAACGGAGGGAAGCGGATTACCGATGCAGTTAACTCGGATCAGTTTCCACTCGCACTGGATTAGAAGTGACGTTTTTCCCCTCTATGCCGCCTATAGACATCCTCTTTCAACGGAGAGACCGATCGAGGAAGACGATCAGGAAGGAGGAGGCCGCCCGCGTCTTCGTTGGTGAGAGGTCGGCTGTGAGAATCTCCGGTTTGGCGGCGGTGGGTGGAGGCGGCGGAAGAAGGCGCTCTAAAAATTCCAAGCTCGGAAACAATTTCCTTTATTATTCCATTTTTCGTGAATCAGATTACGGACTCACTACCGTACATGAGTGTAAGAGGTCGGAGGAAGGCTATTATATGCGAATACCGGTATGTAGATATATTATAATGATCTCTCGATACACACTTGATCCATTCCGACTTCTTCAAGCCGCATCAGACTTCTGGTTATGTTGTTTCGCTTTAAAAGAAAACTTTCTTTGGAGTAATTTAAAAGTTCCGTCGAAATTTCGCGTAATATTAAAGTTACTCCTGCATTATGGGTCGTAACAACACTGAAATAACCTAATCTAAATTAATTAAGTGTTGTCTTAAACATCTCGAACTGATTAAAAATGTAGCGATTTGAAATTTGGGCGGCATTTTCAATTCAAACATTTTTATAATAAAAAATTTCTATTCATGAAATTCGTTCTATTGTGCAATTCGACGACCCACGATCAAATTTTTGAAATGAAAAAAAGGCTTAAGAAACTGCGAGTCAATATGAATCGTTTTCTTTGTGGAGATAACGGAGAGAAGGAAAGCAAGCTTTACAGTTGGAGTCCTGTTATTATTCTGATGGTTTACCGACGATGAATATGTATACAGGGTGTTTCTGAAATAAGTGTGTTAATTTTAACTGGTAATAGAACTCATCAAAAGGAACAACTTTTCTCTCTGCCATTAGGCAAAAAACGTTGCGTAATGATTTAAAAAACTAGGAAAGATTTTCCTAAAACCGTTCATATCTCCAAAACTGAGCTATCTAAAAACGTGAAACAACCAGATTCTTACGAAGTGGATTTTTTGCTATACGGGTAGATTTATTTGAATTTCGATTTCGGCGTTAAAACACGTTTTCTGGATGAAAATGGATGTTTTTTTCATATTAGCGCTGATCTCAATTAGCCATTGCAGTATTTAGTGGCGTAGGGCTGTTTTAGTGAAAAATCTGTCCAATTTTTTTTTGGAATTAAACATCGTTTTTCGGTAAAATGGTAGATAGAAAAGTTGTTCCTTTTGACGAGTTCTATTACCAGTTAAAATTAACACACGTATTTCAGAAACACCCTGTATATCTAATTTTTAAAAAGAGACTAGTTATTCAGGAAAACTTTTATTTTGCGGTTATTTTTCTTTTTGTAATACAGTAAAACCTCTCAATAGCGGCCACAAAAATGTATTGTAAAACTGACCGCAATAGAGAGGTGGCCGTTATTGAGAGTGAAGAATAAATAAAACACGTCGGTTCTGGGCCGTTTTTAGAGGTGACCGTTTTTCAGAGGTGGCCAAAAATAGACGCTTTACTGTATTTGCATACCCGTATAAACAAAATTAGAGTGTCTGTTTGATATTTAAATTAATTTGGGAATTTTTTAAGTTATTCACACGCTGCAGAACGCATTTCAGCAGTTTTTAAAATTTTTGTCTGTCTGTTTGAATCGATTTGATTCGAAAACTAACCCATCGATTTTCTTCAAACAAAATTTGTTAGAAAGAGAAATCTCTTGATTGCGTTCTCCACTTTAGTTCATCACGATATGACATCAGGGAGGTGCGCAGTAACGATAAATCTATGCGTCGTATGTTCGCCTCACTTGACGTAACAGTCACCTCACGCCTTACATTTTTTTTACAGTGGAATCCTAAACGCCAGAAGTTGGTTTTTAATTTAATTTGCCTGATTTCTCCTAATTCCTCAATTAATTTAGTCTCTGAATTTGCTAAGTTGATTTTTCAAACTGACTTAAATTTGTTTATATTTACTGTGAATACTTATTCTTCTTTTACGACGCCTCAGTACCTAGTTGACAAACGAAGCTTTAGAGAAACTTTCAACTAAAAGTTCAGCTTTTATTGACGTGACATTCCTTAACCCTTTTATTGCACAATATGTCATCGGACAATGCAATATCAATGCAAAGATGTGGTACGTGTACTACAGTCGCTTAAAATAGAACACCAAGACATGATTAATTTTATTGTTATTACAGTGATAAATTAGGTCAGTCAGAAATACTTTGCAATAACCTCAAAATTGATATTCTTCACTTTCAAAAATACTTTCAACTACTTTTCACTTAAAATGTTTTCAAGGAAAAAATGTCTACATAGAGTAAACTAAACCGTCCTGAAGGCTTTGCTATCCGGATGTGATTATCGGAAATTAAATATTAATTGAACCACCAAGCAAAAAAAATTCTCTGATTGTATTTAAACATTGATAGTAATCAGGATTGACAACAGACAGAAAGTTCAGATGTCATTTACTCTCAGAATATTAAATTTGTAGCTTGCCTTGAAGCCTTGGAGAGGAAACCGCATGTCTTCTCTCATTGATATGCTTAATTGTGTGATTACGTCACTCAAACACTTAAATACAGTCAAATTTAGTTGCAAAAATTACTTAATGTTTTAAATGTACAAGTAGAAATTGCAGCTTTTATGAATGATTTCTTTGCGTTAATTTAAATTATTCGTTAGATTCTTGGTGTACACTTCGCACACGTTGACATGAAACGTCAACTTTCTAACCTTACTTTCTTGCATTCATATTTTCACGTTTATGACATGTTGCTATAATTTAATGAAATAAATGTCTTGGTATTATTTTTTTTTTTGGGAAATTCTCATATTATTGATGACAAGACTATTACAAAAAAACATCCATTTCTAAAAGAAACAAACGACTGTAGGAGTATGCAAATGGAAAACATTGAAAATTCTGTTTGAGAATGAGAAATTTTCTTTGTGAATAAGAGTTACTAAACCAAACGAAGAAGTAGATGCCAGATCATTTAAAGCAGACCAGGAGGGACCCATGCACAATCAAACGGGGTTAAAAAATATAACGAGGGGGGCCTCGTGTTTTATAAAGGGGCTATCGAAACCAAAACATCTTAAACATTTTACAGGGAGAAAATAATAGTTTTTGATGCTTTGGAGCTTTTTCAAATTGCCAAAACGTCTTAGGACGATTTAATGAGGTCCTCTTTAAAAATCAACCATGAATATTTTAGCAGAATTTTGTCTCCACCCATGAAGTAAAGTCCATTCAAATTTGGCTGAGAAATAAAATCGTTATCATTGATCAAAGTTCCTTTGATAATGCTGCTCTTAACCAATCCAAGAATAAAATCTGAAAATAGTACGCAAAAATCTTCTTTCATTTTTATCTTAAAGTTCATTATGTTATGTGATAACATCAGAAGAGTGCCAATTGCATGTCTTGAGAAGATGCTCGAGCTCGAGACCAGACACATTAACAAGATACAAAGCTCATTTTGGGACATATAAATAAGAAGTCTAGACTAGATACCTGGCGAACTTCAAGCCACAACTCCTCCACTACAATTCCTTCTTAAAAAAACATGATCTTTCCTAAGTCCTTTTAGTAAACTCCTGTCAGCACTAAAGTTTTTTCTATCTTTTACAGATAATCTAAAGTCAGTACACCACATTCGTGAGTATGACTTAGCGAAGTTCCAAAGAAGGAACCTTATTTCTACAATTGCTCACAGGAGATATGAGAGAGCGACGAAAACTTCCCAACTGTAATTTTATGAATTGCAATGTAAACAACAAGTTGTTGTGGAATTCTTTGAGATTTTGTGGAATTAAAAATTCAACAAAAATTTTGTCTGCAAGGTAGGTTTGGCAAATCACAGAACCTGATTTTACCAATTTTGCATCAATTTATTAAACCTGTTAAATTGGATGTTTAAGAGGTTGTTACACTTTCCGTCAACATAAAAACTTTGGATCAAGCAGAAAACTAGTAATTTTAAAAATCGATCGAAGTTGTATCGTTATTTTCACAGCCTCATCTTACTAAAAATTTCAAGCAAAGGACATCAACCTCGCCAACTCAACGCGGTTTCAAGATTAAAATAAACCACCGAGTTTGATTCTTTCAATTGATAAATTGTTATTAATAGAGTATCCACAGTCGTAAATCAACTCGGCCTGAATGCCGTGCTTAGGGCATGTGGTTGGCGAAAACCTACCAACAATAAATTCTCAAAACAAACAAGCATTGTTTAATTGTATTTAAAAGTATGATTCAAACGTGACACAAATAACTGCACAAGAATTTCACTCACAATCAGCGGTCACACCTATATCGTCGAGAATTATTCATAAGTTCTTAGATCATAGGAACACAAAAAACAATTCAAAAGTGACGAATCGTTGGTGATTGTTACGTTTGAACAAAGAGGAACAATTTTGCCGAAACAGTAGTTATTTATGTGCATCAAGGCCAAAAACTGCAACTTTTCGTCCGAGTCTGAGTTTTCTGGCCGAGGCGCAGCCGAGTAACAACACCAACAGATGAAGAAACTTGATAATGAGTGATTAGTTCCCCTGATTTCTCTTCCATTAAAATTAAGCAATCTGGAAAAAGTTTTGTTTTTCCGCAAAGTCTCAAACATATTGGAGTAACGTAGTTTCGTATTCATACCGCACAAGTGAGGAGGCAAATCTCCAGAGGAAAACAATTGGAATTGCCGTCTACCCTTCCGACCTGACACACTGTAAAAAATATCGCTTCACGAAAAAATAACAACTATTTTTATCTTTTGTACCACCTGAGTACAATTATTTGTGAAACTGGAAGTTTCGAAGACATCGTTAAGAAGATACAGTATGTTCGGGATGTGGGCCACCTGCTCGCCGACAACGATCGTACACCGACGGCGGCGACGGCGCCGCCCCCATTAGTCTTGCCGTGCAATTAAAATTTCTCCGTGAAACCACTGTTCAAGCACCCAATTAAATTAAAACAAGCGAGTTGACGCACGAGTGCCCACCGTGTATACCACACCACGCAGTAGCACGATAATTACCCCTTTTTCCCTGTATGCGTATGTTTACATCGTGATGGCGGCCAGGACGTTATAATTAGACGGAACAAGGGGCGGCTTGTGAAGTTTCCACCTAAAAAAAGCGCCATCTGGTGATCGGACGTGGCGATTAAACGGCTTGATTTACGATCGACAAGTCCGCTATTGTTTCGTCTTTGTCCCGTGTTCGATTAGTATTCAGGGAGGTTTTTGCTTCCTCGTGAATCCGTGTAGTAAATGTTCCAGAAATGCGATTAGTCTTCATAACGGCGGCACTTGGATAAATTCGCGTCCTTTGTTCGGGGGTGGCGGGCTAAATGGGCTGGATGTGTGTATGTGTTCCGGAGAACTCTCGATTTTTTCCCCTAATAACGCAATTTGGCCTGGGGTGGGTGAACGATTGCCTCGATTTTTCGCGGGTGGCTCTTCACCGGAACGGAAATTACAAAAAGTTCACGATCATTATGGGCACAAAGAAGTTAGGAGGCGAAGCGCGTACGTGCCTACACGGGACAGTCAATCCGGAGGAATCGATGGCTTAAGAGAAATACCGTTCGTTCCGGACGGTTCTCTTTTAAAGTGGACTCGACGACAGCACACCCACGAATTCCGACACTTGCTTTTATTTCCCTTAGAGCTAAGCTCCAACTATTAGATGATGCATCAAAAAACAAATAAATAAACTTCTATGGTGACAAATACCGTGATATCGAAAAAAAATTAGAGTGGGCTGTGACCAAAAATTTCAGTTGGCAATTTGTTAAGATTCGTTTTCAGATGTCAGTCTGATGTCAATCTTAAAAGTTAGGTTAGTGATTTTGAGAACGTTGAAATCTTGACCTGTCGGTTGTAAAAGAATTTATTGTTTTCAACTCTCATAAATTTTCATTTTTCTCCTTTGTAAACTGCCTCTTAACTGCCCTAAAGCAAAACGAGCAGATAACGAACCGTTGCCCTAGGCAACACATTCAACGTTACATTTCTGACAGGTCTTGAAAAATTTGTCAAAACTGTCAAAAGCAAATGCGAAACCATTTTTAAAAGATTTGGAAACGTCAAGAACGTCTAATTTCTAATTGCCCTCGAGGCCTTAAAACCCTCGCTACGCTCGTGTTTTAATCTTGTCCCTCGGGCAATTAGAAAAGCCCAATTTACACAAAAACTCGTTGCATAAATAACTATTTCTCACCTAGTGCAATAAAACAATGAGGTTTAAAACATAATGTTACTCTTCGCTTCATGTTTTCAAATGACCTTCGCAAAGTCGGGACATCAATTAAATTGCAGTAATTAGTAATGACATCTGATGACATTTGAATTAAATTTTACGTGTTGCCAACTGAAGCGTATTAATCATGGCCCTCTCGATTTTTTTTTTCAATCGCATGGTAGTTATTTGTGTATCAAGGCCAAGAAGTGTCCGAGTCTGAGTCTTCTGGCCGAGGCGCAGCCGAGTCATTTTGTTTAAATCTGTAAAAGCAAGTGTCAAAGTGTTGGTTCTTTACTTTTTGTTTCGAACTGCAACTGATATAATGTAAACCTTGTAGTGAGCTCACCGAAGCAGGTGTCATCATGTACATAAACAAATTAGAACATTAAGAACACAAACAATAAAAGATACGTAATTGTTATAATTTTTTAATGAAGAGATCATGTGAAACACTTTGTTAGGAACAATAATACATTTGTTAATGTGAACAATGGAGACATACCTGAAAGATTAACAAGTGATACAATTGTTAATACAGTTTTAGAGAGAAGAAGCAGTATATTTTAAACCTGTCAAAATATGTAAAACATTTTCAGATGTTGAACTAAAATTAGAAGTTTTGATAAAATTACAAAATAGGACAATTCGTGGAATTTAAGGAACGTTCCGCCTTCGCACAGAATTTCCAAGGACACAGCCCATGAGAGAATCCAACACCTCTACCTATAGAGTATTCACGAGTCTTAATTTTGTCAGGCAATGTAATAAAAAGGTTTAATACCTGAATCTGATCACAGCATTGCGCTGAATAAAAGTGTCATGGCCATTAGCAATTTCTCGGAAATGTGTGGAAAGCAATTAAATTTCCTCCATTCAACAATCTATAACACGGAAACTTTCATTAAAACTGACAACTTAACTTAAATACAAAAGACTTGAGAACAGAGGATCCACTTTTTTATTTTAATGCATGTCAGCCTGTAGAATTCTCTAACAAACACAATGCGCCATTCTGTTTGAAGTGAATTTGCAAATAAGTTTAAAATTTGCAGTAAAGTTACGTACGTCTAGAGTTCAGCAAATGGATAACTCAAATAGCCAGTTTAAAACATATTTCGTTCTCCGAACCTTCGGGACTGCTCTGTGTACAGTTCAGACCTGAAAATTCTAAATGTGAGATACTAGACTGTACGGCTGAGAAGCATCACGAAAAACTGGACCAGTCTTGCAGGTGGTGAAGATGTATCAGAAATGATCGTTGCCAGAAGAAGCGCGTCCAATTTCTTGGCTGTCGCCCAAATTGCCCTCAGAAATAGTAACGTGAACAATAAATTATGGAAATCCGTTCGATCATAATGGATTCTTCGTTCCGGGACCACAAATAAAATATTCCATGGTTGATTAATACATGTTAGTATATTGAATAAATTGTTGATGAAGGGTGGCCACTACTTTCTGAAAGAATCGATACAAATGACTATTACTTTTAATTCCTTTATTATTCAAGCTCATGGGACTCGTACAGGATTAAACACTAATAATGTGCCAGTGTTTTTATCCTCAATTATCCATCTAGACATATTTTATACTCTCTATGAATATGAAACTATAACTGCGTAAATAGGGCCCAGAAAGTCTACGGCTTGTAGTTAGATGTTCCAAACCTGCACCTTCTAGTATTCTCTAAAATGCCTAATCTACTAGAAAAAGCATGCTTGGAATATCTGACTACAACAAAACACAGAACACTTCATTCATTGTAACCTATAGTGACAATTGTCGAAGCTAAACATAACCTTACTAAATCTAAGAATAGCGAAAGCAACAAGAAATAATTTATGGAATTCCATTATAAAAGGTGTTCAAAGTGTCCCTTCTGTTTTTTGTTCCATATTGTTCCTTTAAATCTAGTCCAGTCAATAGTATTTTAGTTAAGACTTACTCACTCTGTATATCGTTTATAAAATTAATTCGACTCACAGAAGTATCGGGTGTTCATTTAAATGTCCGCTCAAAGTTGGCGTTGAGGAATCGATTGTGAACGCACTGCGGATTACGGATCACGGATCAGGTGTCTAAATCTTACGTTTTTACACGCGTGGTGCGTTCACAATCGACTCTTAAACGCCAACTTTGACCGGAAATTTAAATGAACACCCGATATTTTCATGCCTCGTCCTCCCATCCATTTCTGTCAAATTTATACCAAAACTAATCTTCCGTTTGATACAATAGAACATTTCAGCAACCAGGAAATTTGAATGTGTCACATTAAATTTATTACTGCAACGGATTCATATGTATATAACATAAATCCACAATTATTTTATTCGTTAACAATTCCTAGCTTGTTAAAAATATTTCAAATAAATACGTTTTTACAACATAGTAGCTAATTTGTTTTGTGCATGGTTAAAATATTGGCTCATTTATCTAAATGTTTAAATAATGTTTGTCAACAAATTACTATTTGTTTAAAATTCGTTTCGGCGAGAGCCTTATCAACAATTGCACTTTTTTCTGATATTTTTTGCTCGCTGTAATAATATTATTGCACGAAAAATTATTTCCATTCGGTACGTACTTCAGATCAAAGACGTTTCATTTAAAGATGATGTTACAAAAAATAAACACGCTTTTTGCTCGCGAGCAAATTTTATGTAGCAGTAAAATTCGCTTTTTGAAGCGAGGCGATAAATTGTCCGCTTAAAAAATACCCACCACTCCCAAATTCCTAGATTAAAATAAAAACGCTTAATGAAGACAAAACAACACCGATAAAATGATGGGAGAATCCCATTATAATCCTTAATTAAACTAACAGCGATAGTATAAATTGCTTTCGTGCCTCCTGGCTTAAATTCAACTAGATTGCTTTGCATACCGATATTTTTTATTCCTTCCCTAAGCAAATATTTTCTTTTCTGGCACTTTCCAAGCACTTTCTTGGGCTACGCAATTGTTAAAAAAATACACTGCAGGCCATAAATTCCGCAATAACGTTACGAGAATTTAATATGCTTTTCTTATCTTAAATATTAGATTTGTTTAAGTCGTGATTAAAACTTTTTTACCAACCGCAAAGATAAATACAAGCAATTCGAGAGAGGGAGTTTGTGGTGTTTGTGGGCGATGAAGGGGCACAAAAAAATTCAAATAAAGCATTACGTACGTGGAGGATAAATGAAACCATTTACAGACCTAGAGGGAAAACTTATAGAGAGTTTAATGAAGAATTTTTTATCAAGCAAAATCGAAGGAAAGTCTGCTCCAGGTTAGAAAAAAAAGGAATAAGAAGATATTTCGTAGCAATACGTCAAAGGAGTCCCTTCTACTCTGGGTGACGGAACACCCTCTCTTTTACGAAGGAAAAAAATAATGACCAAGTAATCAATGGGGTTTCCCCGACTGGCTCAACATTGCTTAACCTCACTTATCGAAAAGGGAGCCCTTCCCCGAGGGAGGGAAGGCTGCTGAGGCTTTCCAGAGCCTTTTCAGCCACATTGACGGGAATATTCGGGATGGGTACGGTGAGGATGGGTGCGGAAGGAAGGTCGTAAGTACTGAGAAGTTGATACTGACCCAGTATTCGCCTTATCTGTGGTATGAGACATACCACGACGTGATGGTGTGGGGAAACCTCTGAAAAAAACCCACACCTGGTCAGGCAGCACCGGGGTTAGAACCCGGGACCTCCCGAATGCAAAGTGGCGCGCTAGGCGCTTGGCCACACTACTCGGTCACTTATCGAGTGATTATGTGCTTATTATGTGCACCATTATTATTGGTCTTGGTGTTGCAATTGTTATGAGTGGCGCGGCGGTGAATAACTCAATATGGTAATCTTGGCCAGAAGAAATCAACAATTCTTAGCATCTTCGTTAATAATCTCTGTTTGTATTTATTCTCGTCCATGGTAATGTTCCCATAAATGCCATTATTAAAGGTTAATGTATGTAATTCTAGTGGTAATAATTATTGTGATTGAGTCCGTTGAAGGTGAAGTGTCATCAATTTCACACAGCTGCAACTCTCCGACGCCACAATGCAACATCCTTATCACGCCACATGCGCGTTCCCCTTTTCACCATTCATTACCTCTACGGGATACGTTAATAAACTTATCACGTAAATGCCACAAGAAATCGCAAAACGATTAAAGTGAAATTAGGGCGTTTCAATTATCCGTCGATAATCGCAAACCGTTACAACAGCAAGAGGAATCTGTGCTAATTA
The DNA here is from genome assembly GCF_963966145.1 of Tenebrio molitor. Taxonomy (NCBI): domain Eukaryota; kingdom Metazoa; phylum Arthropoda; class Insecta; order Coleoptera; family Tenebrionidae; genus Tenebrio; species Tenebrio molitor. Next base: position 4,261,448 of record NC_091054.1, on the reverse strand, counting down.
CCGAAGGTTCTTGATTATCAAAGGCGCCAACCCTTGAAACTTGAAATATGGATCTGGATGGAATTTTTTCGATTAGACCGTTCCGATACGCCTAATCGCACCAAAATACCGCATAACGGACTATTCACGCCGATAAGATCGCTCACCGTCTAATTACCCAATTTGCGTGAACAAAACAACTTCTTCGCGATGACATTTCGCCTGACGTAAGCAATAATAAATTCGCAATTTTCGCAACGCTCCGTAGCATAAAAGCTGCTATAATCAAATGAGCAAACAATTTTTTTCTCTTGTTGCAAGGATCCGACCGTTTCATCACATCTACATCCAGATGATTGCATTCGAAGGTAGAATAAGCGCAAATTGCACAAAAGATCTTGCAAATCCTGGGTGAAATTAAATATCTCCTCGATTCTTGCAAATTGTTCAACAGAAAAAAAAAGAGAAAAGAGAAAAAGGGAAACGATGAAGTGGAAGCATAAATAATTCATGGACGGTTCCTCTTCGCGTGCTGTGGGGGCCATGTGATCCGTGGTGCAACACCCCCGACCGGAAGGAGAATTATTATAATTCGCACCGGAGGATCGCGTTTCCAAGAGTGTGGGAAGTGACGCAAGGAGCAACCAATAACCCCAATTACCGACTACAATGGCGGCTTAATTACAGGACCATTCCGTCATTTGCATATTGGCCAACCGGTGCCAGATCTCGACGCGTTTGTTGTTGGTTAATTTTTGCGCCGCCAAATGTCGGGCGGCGGTCGCTTTCTCCGACGAACGAACGAACCGTGATCGACGAAATGCCAAAATGGACCGGTGCAAATAGCCCGGAAAGTAGCGAGTAAACGACCGGGGGTGGAGTGGATTTAAGTGGTGGCGTAGTGCGCCAACCCAACGAAAAAAAATTGTTTCGAATCTATACTCGTGTTTTTATCCTCTCGTTCCTTTTTGTTTCTTTCGCCCGCGCCACTTCGTTTGCATTTATTTATATTAGCCTTTCGTTATTTATATTCTCCTAATTATCATTTCCTTCGCGTCTTTTAATTACTATTGCATCGCGCTCCTCGTTGTCTTGTTGTTAATAAACCTTCATTTTCTACTTTTTGTTTCTTTTATTTGCCACCTCTGTCGTTACCACTTCCGGTCTTTATTTTTCTTTTTTAACTACAATTCTGAACTCACACTAGAATTGTTTTACCATTTAATTTACCAAAGACTGATGACTCCAAGTTTTCATTTCAAGATGATGTTCATATTCCTTTCTTGGTTAATTATTATAATTTACTCGCTGGGGCTACTGACGTCGGTTCCGGTTAAGCACTTCATTAAAACTTTAATGCGACAATTACCGTGCCATGCACTACTTAATTACCACTTCATAAATGATATTTTATCTACATTCGATGAATAACAATAAAGAGAAGAAAAAACTAGGAGGTTGGTGTTTCTTGGGTCAAATCAGATCTTCACGTGGAACAATTTAACAGTCCAGCAAGGCAAGGCAAAACAAGGCATTTTGTCGTAAACTATAAGTCCAAGAGAGACAAAAGTAGAAAAATAAAAATTCAAAAAACCAACCACTATAAGAAATGAAGAATAACAGTTATTTACAAACCGAGTGCGGGAAGACATTTTTCGCACATGAGGGCATTATTTAAGGCACAAGCGACGAAGGAGCGCGTGTTTCATTTGCGCGAATGTGCCGAAACGTCTTCGCACATGGAGGTTTGTGCAATATTTTTTGAAACGAACATTTGCATTTTTAAATTATTACCCAATAGTTTCCAATTTAGTTAATAGATGGCGGTTACCCAAGTGTCAATCGAATTATAGCGACGAGTGGTGCGTTCACAATCGACTCTTCAACGCCAACTTTGAGGATAAATGAACATCCGATAGATAAAATATTCGAGTGTGCCATCGTAACGTGTATAAAGTATTTAAATTAAAAATAAAAACAATCATGTTACTAAAACATGTTTTACAAAACAAGACGCAAAGGTAAATGGCCCAAGAACTATGTATCTAGTTAAAATAGAATACCAGAATTGAAAATTAAAAAAGAAAGGAGAAAAATGAAAAGGAACGGAAAAAAATGATTAATGAAAATACATAATTTAATTTTGTTTTGTTTCATTTCATGATTATCAAAGGGAGGTAAGGTATCTGAAAAAGATAGAAAGCCAAGGTCAATTGCACAACAATTTTTTGAACGCTCGTTACACTTAAGGTGAAATGTATTTCAAAAAGAAAGACAACCAAAGAACATTAAGATCAGAGAAAAAAAGAATTTATCTTATTGTAGATGATTCTATAAAATTAAAAATCATAAAAATTATTTGGTGTGAAATGCCTTTTCAGATATTACGTTAGCAAAATGAATAAAATTAAAAAAAAAAGAGAAGCTGGGAGAACTTGAAAGGTTCAAAAAAGTGCATAAATAAATTATCTAGTTTCATTTTTGACTGCTACAAAGCACACAAAGAGAGAATGCATGTTAATTAAAGAGGTGGAGCTAAGAAAAAACCCAATCGAGAAATAAACCGCTAGATTGAGAGATGAACAACAAAAATGGAAGTAATAGCGATTAATTATATTTTAAATATTCGAAAACATGCAGAGTATTCATCAATGCAATTTTCCAATCAGTAATGTCAAATTTTTAAGTGAACGAAACATTTAAGAAAGTTACGTATTGAAATCATCTGAAGTCTCAGCAAATATAGTTCAATCATTTCGTCAAACTACGTGTTTAAAGGTTTAGCATTTGAAACCTTAGGCCCTTGGTGCAAAGAAGCCATCGATTTCATTAATGTCATCGGAAACCGACTTATCGCGGAATCAGGCGATTCAAAATCAAAGAAATTCCTTTTCGAGAGGATTTCCCTTGCCATTCAACGTGGAAACGCTGCAAGCATTCGGGGCACTTTTCCAGATTCCGCAATATTATCGGAAATTTTTGTATTATAAAACAAACATGTTATGTAATTATGTAATTAATATAAAGTTTCATTACTTTAAGAAAATCTTACTTAACTTTAGCCTTTCAACGTGACATTCAAAAGACTAAACCGTTTTAACTTTGACGGAAATGCAGCTACTTTTAAAAAAGCCTTTGAAGCCATCACTTATTGCAAGCGCCTATTACTCAATTGACGAATTCTTTTCGCCCTGATTTAAAGTTTTATTGCAACTCCTCCATTTTTTATTTGTATTTAATGTACGGCCATTTGAAATTATTTCATGTATTAATCGCATATTTATGTGCTGTATTTGCCTACTGCTTATTATTATTATTTCAAACGACCTAATGCGCTAGAATTTATATTTAACTGTACATTAAACTTAATCAATATTATAGTTTATATTCCATGAAAACACTCGCAAACACATCACGTGAGCATATCCCACATGTGCTCAACGGGCGTCAGATCAGGCCCGAACACCGGCTAACATACTCGCAACACTTGTCTTTCACTTTTTGAATCGTTACATGTCGTTAAATAACCAAATCCGGTGTACATTACGTGAACGAACCACAAAAAATTAATATGTAACAGCGTAACGAAACTACGAATTTAAGTCCACTCGATACACTTCTAAACATTTAATTATTTTTTTTCCTTATTTCTCACATTGTTACTCCCACTTAACTTAACTAGTCAGTTAATGCAAAACGTTAGTCACATTGTGTCAACATTTTTCAATGATTGTTGTCGACAGCAAGTGCGTGACAAACCGTTAGCGATAAATTAGAGTTAAATCCTTCAATTATCCTCAATAAATTTTACATCGCACCAAATTAAGCTTAGATGGCACCTGTTGGCCGTCACAAAACAACTTCCGCGTTGACAAATCTAAAAGGAAAATGTTCACTCAACATTTACCAAAAAATCTCAAAAATCGTTAATTTGTGGATGTCGGTGTGGGGGCAGAGAACGTAAAACTACTTTCCGGTGTTACCGCTCCGATAGAGTTTCCGGTGTACAATGTAAAAATGTAGTAGTCGTGATAGATAAGATATCTCAACAATTAAGCTACACATACATGGTACGCTTATCCAGTTATCACCTGTTTTGTTTAGAAACAGTCGTGTCCACTTTTCGTCCGTTACAAGAGGTGCTGTCATAAAAAAATTCAGTTGTGACATTAGAAATGGTCCTTGACCCATATTCCTGTAAAAAATTTAGCAACACACCGTTTCACCCGACCACCTCTCCACTTGACTACCCAAGTCGAAAGCTTCTCCTCGTTTTCTCCATCGATATGAAATGTTGAAGAAGCCGGCCTAATCGGCACCCCCCCCGCCCCTTCGAACTTCTAAAACAAGGCGAAGACGCGAGGGAGCTACCTTGAGGAACACCATCTGCCCAGTTCCCTAACATGATTTGGTCCGAATTAATGATTCAGAAGGCTTCGTCGCACCCAATTTGGCGCCGAAGGACTAAAATATTGATGTCGGCGGGCAACTATAATAGTCCGGGAACTTTACGGGATCTTAAAATGTTAACTTTCCGATGCAATTGCTCCGGATAGCGGCGCTTCCCTGATAAATGAAAAAGTTTTATTGGTAAACTTGGGGCGTACGCGTTCGAATTTATTTCCGGGGGCAAAAAAATCATAACACCTTGCGCGATCGCTCCCGCCGGATTTGTTATTCTTAATTAAAAATTAAGTGGGATTTGCGGGCCGGATGGCGAAGATGGCGCCGCTTCCGTCGACTTCGGATTTGCATCGAATCGACGAGGACGGAAATATGATTTAATAAGTCGAATGGAAAGGAAGAGAGCTCTATTAAAGGCGGCTTGTTTGCCTCCCGGAACGGTAACAATTGCTCTCGATTCGCTTCTTTTTTTTTTTCATTGCCTGCCTAGACGATTCAGCCGTGACGATCCACTGCAAGACGGCTAATTTGCAAAATCAATCTTATCGAGTGCATCCGGAAAATTTGCAAACATCGATACAAAACGAAAACAATATTTACGACAATGGTTTTTGCAAATCGTTAAGATTTTTTTTTGTACTTTTCAATTTACGACCATTTCGCTCAGACGTATTTATTAAATCCTCCTCTACAGCTCCACCTTTCAGAAATCATCAATTTAACGATCTGAGAATGTGAAAGTCAATTTGAGTAATTTATGGTTGTTGCTAATTCGTTAACAGAAACAAAAACAATTCAATTAGTTGAAAGAATTTGAAGGTGAACAAATCGTCATAAAAAAATTAACTTGTTTTTACAAAGATCCTCGTAGAGTATGTGAATGAATATTAGTACCAACACAACAATATTGCAAATTCAAAAGAAGAACTGATCAGCGTGACATTACTTCAGATCAAAAATGCAATTTTATTTTTATAAATAAATTATATTTATTATTTTATTAGTTGTTGGCCAAGAAATCCTTGAGTTACTATTTTTGAAGAGAAGAAAAATTTTCGATAGCAAAATCTTTGAGGAACTCTTGATGTAAAAATTTTAGGATTTAAAAAATAATTATAATTTGTTACAAAAGCAACTTCAAGTTATTTCATTTGTCCATAATGTCATTAATCACTTTCAAAAAAAGTCGTATCATGGGACGGAGGTTCATCATTTACTGTCACTGGAACAGAAAGTGTTGACAACTAAAAAATAAAACATTTCAACATCATTACACCAAATGTATTAGAGTTTTAGATTAATAGGTGGAGATATAAAATTTGTTTCCATGTCAGGATTTATAACTAATGGCCCCATTGGTACTTTATTTATTGATTTAAATAAGGTATTCGACACAGTTTCACAATATATTATTGAAAAAAGTTTGGGAGTCACTGTATTTTATAAAAAAATCATATCATAGACTTTGTTTGTTGTCATTTAATTTGCACTGCACTGTAAACGATGGCAAGCATTTTAAGCAACTCCTTTGATGTTGCATTTTTTGCTTTACTTTGCTGTTTAAGCGTTTGTTGTTTTCTGAATAAGTTGCAGGCACTATTTTATCATCACTTTTTAAATTTTATCAAAAATTCATTATGCAACTCAAAAAACTTAAACGATAACAATCAAACAAAACCTCGAATGACAAAATACTTTTTAGGTTGATCGTACATCAAAACTGCCCGCAAAATTTGAAATTTTTCAGCGGTTCCTAAACAAACTGCTTCCTTTGATTCTCTTGTAAACCATGAACATTTGTATAAGGCAAGCTGGGTTTTTTTGCCTTCTTTCAAAATCAGACTGTATACAGAGTGTCTTAAAATTATCGTATTCCGAGTTCGGGGCTTAGTAGGGGACACCCTGTTGACCAAGTAAAAATTAAAAAAAAAAAATTGCGGTCACTTTGAAAAAAATATCAAAGTTGCCAATATTTGTTCAAAAGTACCTGATTAATATGCTAGCTATGTTGTACTTCCCTTTTGAACAAAAATTGGAAAAATTAAACTTTTATTTTTTCGAGATAAAGCTGTTTTTTTCAAGAAATGTCTTTTCATTTATATTTTAATATTTTACATAATCATCCTCACCATATTTCAAAATGAATGTCAACCATTTATATTTTTTATTTGAAGAAAACATGATGAAAAGTTTGAACCTTCAGACCCATATATCTTTGTAAAGACACCCCCCCCCCTATATTTTTTATTTTATTTTTTCGTAATTCCTGAGATTTTTCCCTACAAGACCTCCGACTTGGAAAACGTTATTTTTGCGACACCCTGTATAAAATAAAATATCAAGATTCAATTGACACCTACGTACCACCGTTAATAAACTGACATTTTCAAAAATTACCTGAGATAAAGAAATTTGTTTTTTTAATGAAACATCAAAAACACAATTATGTGACGGATAATAATTTGGAACAAATATTTTTGACTCCGCCTACTTGGTACTTGCGATCTTCAATGCTTGAGTGACATTATCAATTAAAAATAAAATAAGCAAAACTGACAATTTTTTTTTTTTTTTTTGGTAACAGTTGAGGCGAAAAATGTAAAATCATTGTTGGATTTTAATAAAATTTATGTACGAGTTGTGTGTCGAAAAATTGTAGGAAAACCCAACGGTTTGTTGTTAAATAACGATAAAAGAGTGAGAAAAATACTTAAAAATTCAATTTCCTCTAGTCTCGAAGCTATAAAAGTGTAACTTTTGCGACCCTTTGTTTCTCCACCCTTGTTTGATTGTTCCTTTTCATTTACGCAGATATAAAAAAAATCAAACACCTACGCATTATAGGAATAATTCCAATGTTTTTATAGAATGGGATCAAAAAAAAAAAATCAAAGTCGAATACAGATATCTTAAATTAAATGTAATCGCCTGTTATGCATCATTTCAAGAACATTTTCCCGCCAGAGCAGTCGACCATTCTTATGACGACGTTCACCGAGTCAATTATTTAGAGAAAACAGAAGATAGTGGATAGTGGAAATTATCTACATCTACATCCATTCGAAGGCTTAGAATCATTAGCCAAATAAAGAAATAAGTTAAGACATACGCTTCTTTATTCGTAGCCTACTTTGAGAAATTTTTTTATCGCATTATATTTGTTTGCATTACTGTATTACAATATTTTTTTTTCTTAGATTATGTGAAAATTTTTTGTAAAATATGAACCTATAGAAAAATATTTTCGAAAGTTTCATAGAACTGATAGTGTAGAGATCTCGATCAATTTCTTTACAACTCTATTGCTTCTGACTTACGAGTGCACTGTTAGAGAATACAAATTTGTTCTATAAATCAATACAGGAGAAAATGAAAAACTAATTTAGACGTCGTTAAAATCAGAGAACTTCTGCTTTCATGAAATTAACGTGACCGTGAACTGTTTTCAATAAAGCACTAAGTACCCTATCATTAAAATCACATTTGAAAGTCCGAAACAACTCTCTCAAGAAGCGGAAGCGTGTTTTACTTGTGAAAAATAGGTAGATTCAGGCCGCCCTCAAAAGCTACTTTAGTTTTGTTTTATTTTTGTTGCAGAGTTTCCAATAAACATAATAATTATTGACGATGATTAATTGGTAGTTTCTAAGGGAACGGCCATGCGGCATAATAGAGCGAATAACAAGGGATGACTGTTCGCCCCATGGGTAACAATCGCTGTCGGTTTGTTTTTTTTCCAGCCGCCTCCACCGCCCCCGTTAATAATTCAGCCTTGTCGCTCTACTATCCGAAAGCTATTAATTGTTAACGAGCATTTGTCAAACTTAATCAGCAGATGTCGAACATTTATCCGCGTGATTTATGTCAGATGTTCCTAAGGGCCGTTTGATTTATTGTGGGTAATTATTGTTGACTAAAGTCGGCAAATATTTCTTTGTTTGACGATCGATGTCAGACCCTTCTGCCCCCATCGTGCGGCGCGAACGCCGCCGCCCGACCATCACTCATTAGCAAATTGATGTTTTATCAACGGAATTTACAAAACGACAAGGACGAATCGGTTCGAATTGTACGAGGTATTTGGATTTGCGTTTTGTGTGTGACGGGAATTATAGATAGATGGAATTCGGCATGGGGAAACTTCGCGTGGCCCTTTAACATTAATATGATCCATCAATTTTTCTTTGTGGTGGGCACAATGGATGGGGCGCGTAAAAATCGGCTCCCGCCATTGTGGGGCGTCCGACAAGGGTTCCGCCTCGTGCACCTGTTATTTTAAATTTTTGTATAGACGATCTTATACCCTAATTTAATCATTTATCACTGTGATACAATGCAGCATCGCACAACGGCAGATGATCTTGATTTATTGCAATCTGCAACCCGCCCACCTCGACTCAGCAATATGAAGCGACATTTTTCAAAAATTAGCGACGAAATTCAATTGTGCAAAGAACTAGGTACCTCGACTCGAGAGAGAATTCCTCAGACATTTTGCTTTAATTATCGCAGCGATTCTGAAGTCTGCATTAAATAAATTCAACGAAGGGTTTCATAAAAGGATAAGAAAATCCAATCGTTCTTGGAACGACTTAAAAAGACTAGAAATTTGCTCAGCTAGATAAACTAACTAAAATGAGTTGATATTATTCCTTTGGAATTTCAAATTATCTTAAAAATACTGTGAAAAATATTGTCGTCTGAAATGACGTTTTCAATACAAACACCTTGAAGCTGTGACCCAATTTTATTAAAATTTTCCCAAAAGATATATTTCAGTAAAAGAAACAAATGATTAAAATTTGAACGAAAACAAACAACAATTTTTTAGGTAAACTCCGTTTCTGAGTTCAATGCCGGTAAGTCGTAAAACCGGGTAATATGTGAATACCAGTAGAATGGCCTGGGCTGCTTAATTAATTATTCACGAAATGTTTTAGACGCACTGTGAGCGCCTCGGTCGTTTTATGGCTTAGCGGCATCGGGCTCAGAAACAGAGTATAACAGATTATCTACAACACGCACTATTCGAAAAGGAAGAGAAGATGTAAGATGTCCAGTCTCTGTCATCCACATATCGTGCAATAAACTCTTTTTTCATATTTTTCACTGGTTCAGCGCGCAGATATGTCCAAGGTCACAGCCCATGAGAGAATCCAACACCTCTAAATGCTTCCAATTTACTTTTGTGCAACTCTGGGAGGTCTTAAATTATAGTACTGAGAAATTGCTACCATTTTACCCACACTTTATGTTGCAAAATCCACTAATTGTGTTGCTTCCAAATTAATACTTACAGACAACTCTGTAGCAACGAACGATTCAATCGCCGATCTATGAAATGACAATTAGCAATTAGGGACTTAAACGTGCCATTAAGAGGAATTTCAAGAGTGAAAGCGACACACTAAGATTGAGAAAAATTGACATTTACATTACATCACTGTATGGTTTGTTGTAAACACAAATTGATTAATAAAAAGTGCCGTGTAATTGGACAGAACTGTAAAAGATGTGTGTTAAGAAAGTAACTCGGTGGATGTAATAAAAAGAAAGTGGGTGAGAACACCTTGATGAAACAGTCAGCAAGAAGTCCAGATCTGAATCCTGTAAACTAGCATAGAGCGCGCGCAAGAAGTGTTACAACAACGTGTTTAACCACCAAACAAATATTTATTCGATTTCGCTGCAAAGCTAATCTATTGTGAAAAAACTGCATGTACCAGTTAATTCTCTGCCAAGCAATCCTTTGTGTTTTGCTGTTTGCTGCGACGTGTTAAATAAAAATTTAAATGTGGCGTTAAAAATTTCAAAACGCATGTAAATATTTAATTGTCGATATACAGGGTGTAACAGAAAAAAGTGTATTTATTTTAAATAGTAATAGGACTCATCTACTACTACAACTTTTCTAAATATTTTTTTTTCAAAAACAAATTTTGAAGGGTTTTCAAAATTTACCTAAATTTAGTAAAGATTTGCTTACCCGCCTATGGAACGATTTTAATCTAACTACATTTAATAAAGAAACAAAACAAGGAGGTAACAGAAAACAAACGAAAGTGAAAACTTTTTATTCATGAAGCGCAATTGTAACTTCTCACGACGTTAAAAAAAAACAAACGAAAGTTAAACCATTTTGTTGTTTTCAACTGTCATAAATTCTCATTTTTCTCCTTTGTAAACTGCCTCTTAACTGCCTTAAAGCAAAATAAGCAGATAACGAACCGTTGCCCTAGACAACACATTCAACGTTACATTTTTGACAGGTCTTGTAAAATTTGTCAAAACTGTCAAAAGCAAATGCGAAACCATTTTTAAAAGATTTGGAAGCTTCAGGGACGTCGTTTCAAACAATAAAATTTTGTATACGACTCGTTTCTGGGTAAATTGGGCTTTTCTAATTGCCCTCGAGATCTTAAAACCCTCGCTACGCTCGTGTTTTAATCTTGTCCCTCGGGCAATTAGAAAAGCCCAATTTACACAGAAACTCGTTGCATAAATAACTATTATTCATCAAGTGCAATACGAAGGAAATAAAAACATTCAGTTTTTGCGATTCCTGTTTAAAAAAGTTTTCAGATTTATAAAATTGCATTCAACGTTAACGGCACGTCAAAATAAAGGGGGGACAAATGGCAATTCAATTTTGTAAAATCCAAGAAACTTTATTTAGAAACATTGTTGTAATTGATGAGTACTATTACCAGTTAAAATAAATGCACTTATTTCTGTGACACCCTGTATAATACTGACAAATATTTAAAATCAATGCTGAAACACACATAGATCATTATTTGATTTGTGCAAACGATTTTGTTCCCTTGAGGCAAGGTCCAAAGTTGATGTAACAACATTTATTTGTAAAACGTCACTCATGAATAAATTATTATTTAGTATTATAAACGACTGATAGGTAAATGATTGTCACAAAGGTGTGCAATTAACAACCTTGTAGTGTAGTTTGGGAAGCATTTTATAATTAGTAGAGAGATAATAACAGAATAATCGAATTATACTGCGATTATTACAATTTTGCAGTAGTACGGATAATTGGTTTAAACTGAATCGGAGTTTAAATACTGTAATTAACACACCTATTATAATCACGACACAATTAAATTGTGCAAAGGAAATACATTGTTCCAAACTTCAGAAATTAAGGACGATTTAGAAATTGCTAACTGAAAGAAACACCTCTAACAGTAACAGATCGATGATGACACGGCAATTACCGCAATGACTCCGTTTTGATCCGGCGTAAAATTAGCCGGGAACAGTTTCTCACCGTAATTGCTCCACAACGAGTCGTTGCCAAAAAGAAGAGTTGCGTCACACATCCCCGCGCGGTGCCTTTTTCGCGAAGCAACCCCACCTTTACGACCTTTTAAAACACATAAGCCCGTTCCCAGGAAAATACGAAATTAATTTAATGCCACAAAGCAGGTGCTTTGTGGGACCTCGCAATTTTAATTAGCGTCGTCCCGCAGGGTTCCTCCCCCGTTCGTTAATATTATTTACGACGTGCGAAATATAAAATTTCGTTGCAGCCGCCGCCGTATGCAGGCCGTCAAACGGGCGTAATCGATTTAACCGCGGTCGATCGGAAATTTTCATTGACGTTTTAACAGTGTTAACGTCCACTATAATGGCCGTACACGGCCACGAGCAGGAAAAACCACTCGTAATACTGACCTCCATTAGACGCGAGTCGATTATGCCGACATTGCCGACCGGAGACCTGCAACAAAAAATCAAAGGGTGAGAAGTGGACAGTGAAGGGATGAAAACATCACACGAATCGATTAAGTGGGTGCGTCTACATCTACTGATATTAATTAGGGATTTTCGGTTTAGCTGGTTGGAAAAAGTGTGTACTGGTCGTGTCAGTTACATTACTAATTGGGGAATTCGGTTTTGTTTGGTTGGTAGGAATAGCAACGAAGTTGGGAACGCTACAATTACACTTAACCGCACTTACTCGCCAACTGAAAACTATCGGGATCAACTGGAAAAGTTGTGGCGAGCTTAAAACCTAAATCGATACTAATTATCCTTCGTCCTGCCACTACTTGGTGGAGAGTTTAAAATGTGACGGAGAAAATTCTACTCTGCGGTACAGTGTCCTCGTACATAACGCACTACTCGAAACAATCGGGAGATATTTCAGCTACTGTTAAATTATGAAGATTATCAAGGATGTCCTGCAGGATCTTTCCTCATCCATCAGAGAACATCGAGCTCCCGGAATGACTACGGAGGCACCTGTCGCGATGCAATCCTCCCTAAAACATTCTACACGTTTTCAATTGGATTGCAATCCGGCGGATAGGCGGTTCAGTCCATTTGGTACGTAAAATTATTGTTTCAAAAGATTTGTTCAATGTGATCGAGCATCATCAACAAAATTTTACAAAAAATATATTTATAAAGATTTTTTTTTACTTTTACTTTTGATATACAGGGTGTCCCAGAGTTGCGGAAAAGCTCCTTAAACTTGTTTGTTATTAAAGATATTGACTTTTTCTTTTTTCTAGATGATAGCTACGCTTCTACTGCATATTCGGAAAATATTGCGGTATATATACAGGTGTCCCAATATTATAAAAACACTAAAGGAGCTTTGTATCATTTATAAAAATTGGCAAAATTTTGTCCTCCCCTGTTCAATGCACAGACGACCTCATAAAATCCAAGGGATTCAGCTCGTAATTGTTTTACGTCTTTTGTTGATTATCTCGCAAACTAAGCGTTTTTGACCCTATATGTATTAAGAGTTTTATGCTTATTTTTGATCATAGAATTAGCCCTGGAAGTTTGTCGGTGGAATTCTGACACACCCTGTATATTTGGTTTCCAGCATAACGTTTATTTTGCTAATAGTAATTTGCATTTTGTCCTGTAATTGGTTGGAAAACTGTTGGACAATAAATCACTACTACTACTACTACTACTATTATTATTATTACTAATAAAAATTAACTGTTAGCCCACTGCTGCTGCATGTGGAAGCACTACGAGCTGTACAATCATCGTGATACCCTTGGGCTTTTAAAAAACCTTGTGGGAAGAGTATTATCTCCCATTATCTCCTGATTGTTTCGAACAGTTTATAAAGTGTCACGACATATTTTTTGTTAATGTAAAAATGTAATTATCTTGTGTTGCGTCGAATTTAGACACTGAAGTATGACATAATGGGTAATAAAAATCTCTCTGGAAAATTTAATTACAAGAAAATTATTTTATTCTTTAAGCACTCATTGTGCTGTGGAACGATTTCATTATCTGCTCAATAAGTCATTCTAAAACCGAATTACATAGATTTCAGTCTTGACATCTTGGTGATAAATTTGAAGTTGTATTTAATAGTGTGTATACAATGAATATTTATAAACAAAGCATATATTGTAATTAAGTTTTATAGGTATAGAGCTAGTTAATTAAAACACCACCACCTACTGCTTGTTGATAGTCATGATCATTTTACAATCACATAAATAACTGTCATGAAAGGCAAATACATAATTGCGCGGAATTTACCCAAACTGAAAAGAGGACATCACGTGACGTCTAGTTTACGTAAGTGGAGTGTACATCACAGCCCCGCCCATACCGTTTCGTTCCATCGCCCGCTTGGTCTTGGTGTTTATCTCAACCACAACTGGTGCAAATAATCTTTAGTGTTTACTGAAGGAAGAAGATTATTTCTTGGTAAATTAAATAAAGTTTGTCGAGTGCAAAAACTGTTCTATATTTGTATGAGATGATTTAATAAAATATAAAATATGTTGGATCTATCTAATTAAAACAAGATAACTTTGTTTTATCGAAATACAGGGTGTTTTTGAAATGCGTGCACAAATTTTAATCACGAGCTTCATGTAGAACTCGGAAAAAATATTTAAAAAAGTCTGTCAAAAAATAAAATGACGTTTATTTTTTGAGCTACCATTTTTTTTAATTGCTTTTAGTTTTCTACGCTGTTCCTACAACCCCGTAGGTAAAATTTCGGCTCATTTTAAAAATACACCCTGTATATCATGTTTTATAAAATGTACGCCAATGCGAAGTAACCTATAGGAAATATGCTTTAAAACAAGGAAACCGCATTGGTGTACGTTTTATAAAATATGATATACAGGGTGTATTTTTAAAATGTGCCGAAATTTTACCTACGAGGTTGTTTGACAACGGAGAAGACTAAAAGCAATTAAAAAAAATTGTAGCTCAAAAAATAAATGTCATTTTATTTTTTGACATGGAATTTTTTAGATATTTTTTCCGAGTTCTACATGAAGCCAGTAGCTCGTGGTTAAAATTTGTTCACGCATTTCAAAAACACCCTGTATAAGTTCTCTTGGGCAAACTCACATAATTAATAATTTGTATGTGATATTTCCAAAAAAATCGTTTCTCGCATCGTTCTAATAGCCGAATTTTCGCTTCGGAATAGTTCTTTTTAATTATTTTAATGACCTCTTGCCATGCCAGATGCCACAAACTAAAAGAAACAAACAACTGGAGCAGCCGCATTAATTCCCCCGCAATGACCATCCCCTGGCGCGAATTTTACTTTGCTTCCACTCCGAGAGACTCATCTAATAACAGACGGCACAATTTTCTTTGCCATTAAATAAAACTTAGCGGAATCCCCTTAACTGGTACTTATTCGTAGACCATTTCCTCGACTATGTTTGTTCGTGTAAATTTTTCGATGTGGAGGCACACGTGCCGCTAACGAAATCAAGGGACGGGATTTAATTCCAGGACTCGATCTCATCAAGCAAGACATGATTAAGCTGGTGTAATCCGGGCGACAATGCCGGTTAAACCAATAAGATTACCAAATTAAAGGATAACACCCGAACTATTAATCAACAGGGGTCCATTGTGGTAGGGAGCTTAAAAACAATAGACCGCCGGGATTACCGCGGGGGTGCCCAGATATTAGGATATTACAAGGAACCAGACTTCTGGAGGGGTTCCAGTGAAAGTGGTCGGTGGCTTGCTTTACCATACGCATCACATCCACGTAACCTCATCGAAATAATGTATTTATTTTTCGGTAATAAACCCATTGACCGAGATTAATTAGACTTCACGGCTGGCGCCCTTGTTATTATTCACATTTCGGCTGATATATAAAGGGAGGTGGTTCCGTCTTGCGGCACACCAACACTCAACAGTCCTGGAATACCATCTCCGAGGAGGTTGAAGTTGTCGAAATGAAGACTCAATTCCTTTTGGTTGGTGTGTTGTGCGCGATGGTGAAAGCTCAGAATTACGCGTATCAGGGCCAAAGCGGACACGTGCCCATCATCAAAAATGGAGTACCGATCGACACCCCTGAGGTGCAAGCCGCCAGAGCCGCTCACTTCGAGGCCTACGAGAAGGCGAAAGCTCTGGCGGCGAGGAAGCCGTCCACAGGGAGATACCAAGAGTTTCAGCAGCAGCAGCAGTACCAACCCCAGCAGTACCAATCTCAGCACTACCAACCTCAGGGGTACCAACAGCAACAGTACCAACCTCAGCAGTACACGCAGCAGCACTACCAACCGCCGCAGTACCAAACCAACGTGATTTACGGCCAGCCTGGCAAACAGCACTACGCCATTGGTGCATACTCTTCAGGTAAGCACCACTAAAAAATGTTTTGCTGTCAGTGCTGTTACTCTTGTGTTTAACAATCCTAAAATGAAATTTGTTTTTGTATCCAAAGAATAATTGATATGGTGGAATAATACAAAAGCACAAAAGGTCTTAAAAACCAATAAAAAATGTTTTTGCAGTCTAATCCGAGTCTTAAAAGTCGTCTTTCATTATTGATTCGACATTTTGAACGCTAATTTGGCTTTTTTGCTTGGGCAAGGTTAAATTGTTTTTCTTGCGAAGTTTGATTAGTTCAAACGTAATGAGGATTTCCGTTGAAAAGTATGTTAGCTACTTAACAAATTGAATTTAAATATTCAGTGTGGGGGAAAGTTAACATAATTTGAATCAATTTGCGCAATATTATTAATTATTCATTTCATTAAAAGTTTTTGAAATCTGTCGAATTAAAATTTCATCGTCGGTGATTTATACATTGTGCTGTGTACAAGTTAATGATTATTCATTCAATTCAAGTTTTAAATATTTATCCTCATTAAGTGTAACAATACAATACGGGATTAAATATCTACATAAATTTCGTGACTCTAGTTCTCTTTCATTGATGGACACAATACCTGATCTTTTATTCAGAAAATGTCAAAAGGTAAAATAATTTCTTATAGAAATTGTAGAAGAAAAAATTAACTGAAATAATTTTACAAGAGATAACTCGGTCCCAAAAGATACAGTCAACAAAAAGCAAAATCAATAAAATCAATAAAATGACATTTATTTTTTGAACTACAATTTTTTTTAATTGCTTTTAGTTTTCTACGTTGTCCTACAACCTCGTAGGTAAAATTTCGGCACATTTTAAAAATACACCCTGTACATTATGTTTTATAAAATGTACGCCAATGCGAAGTAACCTGTAGGAAATATGCTTTAAAACAAGGAAATCGCATTGGTGTACGTTTTATAAAATATGATATACAGGGTGTATTTTTAAAATGTGCCGAAATTTTACCTACGAGGTTGTTTGACAACGTAGACGACTAAAAGCAATTTAAAAAAATTGTAGCTCAAAAAATAAAATGACATTTATTTTTTGACATAGGATTTTTTATATATTTTTTCCGAGTTCTACATGAAGCCAGTAGCTCGTGGTTAAAATATCTGTACAACTTTCAATAACACCCTGTATTCTCTCATCAAATATAAACGATATGATTAATAATCGATAATATGACTCGTGAAACCGAAGCAGCACATTAGATTCGTCCTACGGAACCATTGAATCTGCCGCTCGATTTCACTCGTAGATATCCTCAATAATCACACCACTTGTTATATTGTTGATGATGTAATTTGCTTTGTACCTTTGATGGTAACTGGTAAATTTGGCAAAAAAGTTTCTTTAAACTTCACCTTACAAAAGCAGCCTTAGATTTTATTCATGACATAAATCTGTAAAACGAATTTAATTTTTTTTTCTACTTTCCTTTGAAATACATTTTTGTCTTAACCACAAGAATGTCATCTCTTTAAACTTAATAAAATGGAAGTTGCCAGTTGAAAAGATTGATTGCTCTCCAACAGAACCATAAAAAACATCAAACAGTTTTTATGAAGACTTTTGTAAGTATTGTTACTCCTATAATACAATATTTCTCGTCATTTTGGATTTTTCTACATTTTTTCTTGTTATCCACCTAAAAATGTAAATATTACGTGATGGTTTAACGAATTCTTCTCCCAAAGAACGCTGAATATTTTTATTATCTCTGCGATATCGGGCGTTCAAATGAAATCGTGTGGCTGGGAAGGCGTCAGAAACCGTCAATTGTTTTGCTTGTGTAAATTGACATTGTAATTAGAGCATGTGGACAGCTAACCTAAAATTTATTAACAAAAAATATTTCTGTTTTTCTTCTTTCTTTGCAATGTTTTAGAATAACTAACAATTTCCTATTCTCAAAGCAAATACAAAATATTACAGAATTTCTTTGCAATGTTTTAGAAATTTATATTTAAATAATTTACACGATTGCTCGTGACAGTAATTGGCAAAATGTAAATACACAGTAATTTTCAATTTTACAACCTAGATAAGTTGGCAACGTAAAGATTATAAAAATATGACAATTACCCCACAAAGTGACGCATGAAACTCACGATTTCTTTCAATGTTAAATTCCAAGCAAAAGAAAACGTTATTTTGCAAATTATGTGGTAATTTCGATAAAAATTATCGCTTTTCACGTTATAAATGTTTACTTTATTACCGTGATAAACAGTGACAATTAGAGATAAGATTTTAGGGCAAAATGTATAAATTTTTGAAACTAAACACCAAATTGATGAAATGCCACAGAAATAAAATGTTTACACAGACAGACAAAAATGAAAATGTATTTGGCATTTGGAGGAAACACCAATAAAACTTGAATTGAATTCGAAAATCCCGCCGATAATCCCTCCGTGACGCACCCGAGTGTAAACTTTGCCCTTTTGCAGAAATTCCAATCGACACCCCGGAAGTCCAACAAGCCAAAGCCGCCCACTTCGCCGCCCTCTCCCAAGCGCAAACCCACTTCCGCACCCGACGCAACATCTACCACTCCCACGTCCCGGAGGAAACTCCGGAAGTGCAAGCCGCCAAATTGCAACATTTCATCGCACACGCGTCCGTCCACGACGACGTCGACGACGACCACTACCCGGCCGACCACCACCAGAGCTACTACCACATCCCGGTCATCACCAAGAAGGGAGTGCCGGTGGACACCCCCGCGGTGAAAGTCGCCCGGCAGGAGCACCTCATCGCCCACCAGTTGGCCAAAGCGGGGGCGCAATACGCCGGCGGGTACTCCAAACACCTGCCGGTGATCGCCCCCAGCGGGGTGCCCTACGACACCCCCGAGGTGCACGTTGCCAAGGTGCAACATCAGCTGGCTCATGCTGAGGAATCGATCAAACAGCACCAATGGGGGGTGGATTCGGGGTACGGTGGTGGATACGAGTACAGCTTTTAGGAATTTTATCTTCAGTTCGACTGAGACTGGTGTACCTACTTCACTTTACACGATGTGAAATTTTGGATCTTTTTTTTTTAATAAAAAAATTGTCAAAAATGGATACTTGTAGTTTTTTTGGGGGAAAATTGTGTAATGTACGAGGGGTTACATAATAATTGGACCAATCATTGATAGATACCGGTCTATAAAAATTCTTTTTTGAACTCACTACCTACAAAATGACATTTCGCGACCGCATAGTAGTGCGCGAAATCGATGTTCGCGCACTGCTATGATTTTGAAGCACTAGTGCGCAAAACCGACGTTCGCGCACTAATGCGAATCCTTTTTGGATGCGTCAACGTCAATTTCGTGCATTAGTGCTTCAAAATCATTCAAAAAACATTCCCCTTTTTGAGCACTACGAAAATAATTTGACTTGATAATCATAAACTCTGGTTTACAGAACGCCATTTCTCCAATTTGTATGATGAAAATGTCAAAAGAGTGAAAATAAATCGCTATTAATTCTAAGTGCTATCCTGTTCACAAAGGGTATACGACAAATCAGATTTTCAAAAAATATTGTACGAACTTCGATGCGAGAAGACGTATTCGGCACATTCGCGCAAATGAAACACTCGCCCCTTGGTCGCTCGTGCCTCAAATAATGCGCTCATGCGCGAAACATGTCTTCACGCACTCATTTCGTAAATAACTAAGTGTTAATATGTAATAACAATCAATTGTTAGTCTTGTTACATCACAAGAAAAATTATAGGATTTGTGCTATAAACACAATTCCCAATTTACTTTCACACTTTGAGTTGCTCGTTAAAAAGAAATCGAATATGCTATTAAAAAATATATTAACTAGTAAATTACTTCCACTCTCATTACATGAGACTATCAATTCGTCATGTATCGTTAAAATACCCTATAATTATGAAGAACTGATAGAACGGATACAAAGAAGAATAAAAGTCGTTATTTAGTGTCAGACATTACAATATGTAATAAATGACGTGTGACATTTCATACAATGAAAAACTGCATACAAAGAAAACATTTTTCTCCTAGATTCCTAAAATATAAAACCAAAAATCATCAGTGATAAATATTTACGTAATCTTCATTTTCAATCCAAAATAGCAAATTACAAAAATTTATTATTTTTTCTTTAAACCAATTTTCAGCAAGTCATGTTTTGGATCTTTGTCTTGAACAAACAAGAGACTGTCAAAAGCTAGGACTGTCACATTGTTAAAATGCACCAAATTATTGTATCGGGTGTTCATTTCAATTTATCCTTAAAGTTGGGGTTGAAGAGTCGATTGTGAACGCACAAAAAAATATACAGGGTGTTTTCGAAGTTGAGGCGTTTCTTTTAATATGTGATAGTATGCGTTGTTCAAAACAGTTTTAGCCAAAATCACCTTAGTAAAATGTGTACGGCAATGAAGATACAGTTAATTTTTTTGAAATTTTTGAAACCAGTCCTACTCAAATTTGCGCCGATTTGTTAGAAATTAGTAATTAGTAGAAATTAGTAGTAATTAGTAGAAATCTAGTACAGCGGAGAAATAGACAGGACCGGACTCAAAATTTTAGAAAACTATCAAAATATACAATCAATTATCTCCGTTAATACAAACATTTTACTGAGAAGATTTAGGTTAAACTTCTTAAGAATAATGTGTAGTACTTCGTGTTGCAAGGAAGGCCTCAACTTCGAAAACACCCTGTACATATACAGGGTGTTAGTAAATGGTTGGGAATAAATTTCGGAGTGAATTCCTTATGAAAAATGTGGCTGAAAACCTAAATAAAATTTTTCGTTAAAATGAGTATTTTCTCAAAAAAATAAAAAAAATAAAAATAAATGTATTCTGGCATATCCGTATTTTTTTTTTAAATACTGCGAAATAATAATGGTTTAAAGAAAAAATTTAAAGTTGAAACTTGAATTTAAAAAAAAAAATCAAAACTAATGCGATTTTAGGCAGACAAATGAACTAATTAGAGAAATTCTCCAACAGTGGACTACATTTTTTTTTTGAGAAAACTACCCTATTTAACGAAAAACTTTATTTAGGTTTTAAGCCACATTTTTCGTAAGGAATTCACCCTGAAATTTATTCCCAACCATTTACTAACACCCTGTATAAAAATGTAATAAATTCAAATTGTTGGAAAATGGTATGGTTGAATAAATTTCAGCGAACGTTTGTAATAACCAGAATTTGAACTGCGCTAGATGAGAAACTGTTAATTTACATAAAATCTAATTACTCTAATGCAACTCTGCATGATACAAAGATACACATTTAGTCACATGTAGGAAGTGACAATGGAGCAAAAATATCTCGTATATTCTCCAGAGCAACGCAATATATCAGTTTCGTTCGTTATCAATAAATAACCTTTGACACTTTGTTACCAAATGTCATTTTTTATTCTCGACCGGATGCACGAGCCAAATTAAGAGATCGTATCGTTTTATAAATTATCGATTCATTAAAAAAAAAATGAAACGTCGAAAAAGCGCTTTCAAAAAGTTTCAGAATATGAAACAATACGTATTAAAACTTTCCTTCAAAAAAACTTAATTAATTTGTAGATGATTTTTATTGTACTGGAGAAATTTAGAACAATATATAATACCCACGCGAAAACCTTCAAGATTTATTAACTTTTACCTTTGACAGTTGTTTCGAGACTAATAAAAGTGTTAATAAGGCAGATGAAAAACCACTCCTGCGTATTGTGAGGTGACATCTTGTTTGTTAAAAATGTGTCTTAACGATGACATATTGTACAATAGAGTGAGAAGTTTTGCAAGCGAACACCGGACCAAGTGTTACGAAAACGTGAGTAAATGACATTAAACAAAATTATGTCGTGCGCAATTGCAGTAAAGGTCCTGACTAATTAGATAATATTTTTGTGATTTTATTCGGTGAGCAAATATCGCGCGTTCAAATGAAATCCTGGCCTGGGGAGGCGTTGGAAACCGTCAATTGTTGTGCTTTTTTAAAGCGTAGATTAATTGGGGCATCTTGACAGCTAACCTAAAATTTAGAGCCAAACAATTTTTCTTTTTGTTCTTTCTTTGCAATGTTTTACATCAAAAATAGAATAACGTAACGATTCCTATTCTCGAAGCAAATATCTCTAAGGGCACCCTTTGCTGAAAACAAACATGTTCAATTATGTCCCGATTAAACAAATGTCATTCGTGTCAAACGGCGGGAAATTCAAACTTTACACTGTTCTAAACGGTTTAATTTTTCCAACGCCTACTCAGCCCAGAATTTCATTTGAACGCCCGATATAAATTGTGCAAGCCAGCAGGTAAAGAGGTTTTGGTCGAGGCGTTTGGAAATGGTGGCCGCCCCCGACGCCGCCCAAATGCCAGGCGGAAATTATTTTCGCCCCCTGGAGATTTTGATCCGCGGAAAGAACAACGCATAATCACCTAGCTTTGGAGCCGACGAAGTTGCGACTTCTGCGGTCTGTTCCATCGAGAGAAGTCCTGTTTAATGAACCGCACGAAGTTGGCTTGGAACATAAGTTGGGGAAGTTGGCTGAAGAGACCACGCGATATATTTACATAAGTAGGATTTGGAAACGTTACATCGAGCGTAAGTAAGTGCAGTTCTAACCTCCGGAACTAAAGCCGTTTAATAAAGTTGCGTATCGTGGCCGGATTTCGCATGTAAACTCACAATTTATTATCGAGGACGACGTTTATTTCGTCTTAATACCCTCGAGGACTATTAATATCGAGGAATCAGGACGTCATAAATAACGACGGAAACCGTCCTGGTGATTTTTTCCGATCGTCGAAATAATCCGCCGTCCCGGAAAAGCCCCACAATTCCACTTAATTCCAATCAGCCCCGCATTAATGATCGACACAATTAAATCCGACGCCGCCCCCGTTTCTTTATTTACCCCCGAAAATCGTTACGGTGCGCCGGAAACGCCATCACATTGTTTCGCACATCCCGAGTGCAATTTATCACGTGACACAGTCCGTTCGCGTCAACTTTATGACAAATTATATGCCCGTCAGGGGGAGCGATGACATCCGTGCCCCGGTTCCGGGCAAGATTCCTCCGGGTCGAGATCGGGGGAACAACAATTATTGACGGCGAGCGAGACACTCCGGAATCCGATGGCCGGAGTTATTGGGATCTTCATTAGTTATTCAATAACCTCCTTTGATAGGGCGTAATTTAATAAGACGGGTACGACTTTGACAAACAAATCACCGCCGACGAAGACAAAGAGAAATTGGGGGAGGCTCGGAAACACGTGTGCAAGGCTACTCGCAGGGATTCCGCACTGACACCCCTGTTATTCACCTAGAGATTTATTCCTCAAATTCTGCTCTTCCTTTAATATTTTATTAATACGGAGGGTTACGGCGAAAGCGCCCTTCTAACTTTTTTATTTATAGGCTATTTGCACCCCTGTCATCACAAGCCTTTCAAGCCTCCTGAAAATTATCAAGCACTACGAATACAACAACAGCCCTGTTCTCTCTTGTCTCTGCCAAGAGAAACGATACAAGATGCGACTTGATCCGGAGCTTTTTCAACTTTTCAATAAAAGTCTCCAAGCACAACAGTTCCACACTGTGTTCTAGAACCGAACAGTGTAAAGTTTGAATTTCCCGCCGTTTGACAAGAATGACATTTGTTTATGTTTAATCGGAACATAATTGTACATGCTTGTTTTCAGCAAACGGTGTCCTTAGATATTTGCTTCGAGAATAGGAATCGTTTAGTTATTCTATTTTTAATGGAAAACATTGCAAAGAAAGAAAAAAAGAAAGATTTTTTTGGGTCTAAATTTTAGGTTAGCTGTCAACATGCTCCAATTAATCTACGCTTTAAAAAAGCACAACAATTGACGGTTTCCAACACCCAGGATTTCATTTTAACGCGCGAATTATGAAAGAATTTGCATTTTTATCCTTATCGAGTTACTCCCAGTTAATCTGCCACCACGTTTACAGTTCTATGAATGGTTCTTAAATGCTCTACACATAATGACGACAATATTCTCCAATTAAGTTTTTTTTTACGAATGGAGCTTGGTTGCATAGAAGAATATTTACTTCTTCCACATATTGCAATGATATAAATTGCTTCTCCAACTCACTAAAGGTCAGCTGGTTCTTTTTCAAAATAGCTATTTTCAATACAAGTGAGCAAAGTAGTGCATTTAATCACGAGTACAGAAGTTGGGCGTCTGAGCCGTAGGCGAGGGCCCCAACCGAACGAGTGATCAAATGTACGTTTGCTCATGCGTGTTGAATCTGATGAAGCTTGGTTGTATAAAACATAATCATATAAAAATATTTGTTTTCCCCTCATAAGAGAAACATAAAGTTACCCCAAATAACGGAGTAAGATGGTTCTTTTTTTAAACCTCGGGCTTAGTCTTATTCTTTCTTTCCTCCAAATCCATTCAATTAATTTGGTTCGTTTTGTTGCTTCGTCAGTGCTGTTGCTTTTGGAAGCCCTAGTCTTGCCTCTCCGTTTCTCTCCTTTACGATTTCCCTTGACTTTGTTATAATAACTTTTATTTATTTCTTAGACCATTCCATTCCAATTGTTTTGTCCTAATCATTTGCTCGTTTTTATGTCGCGTCGACAGCTGCGGCTAGCGTTAAACTCGAAAATTATGAGCTTGAAGCGACCCCACGACGTGCTAATAAAACCCAATTTCTTAAGACCTCCATTACAAGCTGCACTACGAATGTCCCTGCGATAATTAGTCCGACAATGACACTCTCGAGTTCCATCAAGCCGAAACCGCACATTACCGCCTCTTGTGAGCCTCCGCACGTATCATTACTGCAACCTGTGAGGCAATCCTCGAGGTTTCCACTCTCGACTCGCTGCTACTATTCGACGCATTATGGCGGCGTTTACATGAAGGCAACAATTGAGTCATCATCATCATCATCATCACCATCCTTTGAGGAGCGCGCCGAAAGCAATACAATCTCGTTTTCCGCACAGATGGTCCTGGAGGCGCAGTCACGTGCAAGTCCCGCTTCGCCATCACCGACGAAACTGGCGAAAATGCAATGGAAACGCGACTTTATGTGGCGGCGCGGCGGCGGTGTGAACGTGACCGGAGACGGTTGATGTTTCGATAAGGACGAAACCATCCCCGCGGACGTTGTAAAACCTGCTTTTATTGTCTGTTTATTTCGACAAGAAAGTCCAAGTTTCGGGACGCGCTATCCCCGGTTATTGCAAATTTCGCCACTTTTAACAAGCAAATTGTGACGTGGTGCAACATCAAATAAGAGACAATGTGGTCATCAAAAAATCAAAATCCTCTTCTGTTATACAGAGTGTTATTGAAAGTTGTACAGATATTTTAACCACGAGCTACTGGCTTTATGTAGAACTCGGAAAAAATATCTAAAAAATTCTATGTCAAAAAATAAAATGACATTTATTTTTTGAGCTACAAGTTTTTTTAATTGCTTTTAGTCTTTTACGTTGTCAAACAATCTCGTAGGTAAAATTTCGGCACATTTTAAAAATACACCCTGTATATCATATTTTATAAAACGTACACCAATGCGGTTTCCTTGTTTTAAAGCATATTTCCTATAGGTTACTTCGCATTGACGTACATTTTATAAAACATGATATACAGGGTGTATTTTTAAAATGTGCCGAAATTTTACCTACGAGGTTGTTGGACAACGTAGAAAACTAAAAGCAATTTTTAAAAATTGTAGCTTTTTTTAAAATATTTTTTTCGAGTTCTACATGAAGCCAGTAGCTCGTGGTTAAAATATCTGTACTTACAACTTTCAATAACACCCTGTACTCCGGGTGGACCCCAGTTATTTTGGCGGGGAAGGAATCTTCCAGTGCAACAACAGCCAAAATAAAAAACGAATTATAAGGAAAACTGGAAGTTCTAGAAGATTCATGGATTTCTCAAACATTTTTTTCTCTTTTCCTTTCGGTACTCGCCCCATCTTGTTTAATTTCTTTACTTTTCCTAACTAGTACATTCATTCACCTCGAAATCGTCCTTTCCTCCACACAACAGACTAATTTTTCATTTTCTTGATTATGTTCACTTCCTTCAAATTTTCTGTTTATTTTAGCAAGAAAATAAAGACAACAAACTACTCTTGAGTTAATGCAAAATTTATTGATTTTGATATTGATACATTTACTCGCTGTGGAAGTGAAGCAAATCCAAGCAAAAAATACAATCTTGCACATCTACACTCTGCAGCACCAGAGGAAATCTTCTAATGCAACGGTGGACAAAATAGAAGAATGAAAACTTTCTTCTCCAAATATACACTACTATAAATTCTTGCACTTCATTTCAAGAAGTCTTCATTTCATTCTTACATTTTCTCCACATCCCTCCTCCTTTGCCAATAAACCTTCCTTTGCTTTATTTTTCGTTCTTTCTTCTTCTCATTATCAATTGTGTCAATTTTCATCTTCTTCCTCAATCATTGCATTTGCTTGTCATACACCTTGTTCTTTCTTCTTTTTCTCCTTCTATTCTTCCTTTGAGCAATCTGACACTCATTACTGCTCTTCTCTTTACTGTTGCCTCTTCCCATGCCTTCAATTCACATCAATTTTTATTTTGCCTTTCTTCCACTCTTCCAACGCGATATATTTAGATCTATCCTTCTTCAATCATCTTCACTTCCATACAATATGCCTCTTTCTCTATACCTCTTCTAAGACATTCTCTCTTAACAGTTTTATCCTGTTTGTTTTGTGATTTCATTGAGATAAGCCATCACATAAGTATGACAAAAAGAGAATCTGCTTCTGACGAAGAAAACTGTGGACAAATATTTTGCGGCCTCGTCAAAAAAATCACTTTTGGAAGTCATATCTTCTAACAGAAAAAAGCTCACAAGAGAAATCTTAATTTGCTTCTGTATCATTACTGTTGCGAATGAAAAAATCTCTTTTGAAATAACATACTGCATCATAAAGTCCTGTAACTCGTCCATTCCTCCGAACAAAGAACTATTCAAATCCTCGCTCCGTGTCCTTCTTTCGTTCGTCCATCTGTAATTGCGCTGCCGTTTCCGATTTAAAAATCGTAAAAGCAAATGTGCCAACTATCGTTTCTGTCCAAACGGTACATTTCCTCGTGGTCTCTTGTTCCCTTTTCCTTTGTGAGTATTGATAGCCGCGTGGCCTCTCTCCTAATATTACATCCGTTTCAGTTCTTAACTGGTCGCCTCGGCCTTTCTTTTGGTCACCGGTCACGTAACCACTCACCATCAGCGCTGCAATGTTCACTGTAAACGCTACTTTACGGCGTCGTCGGTGGTGTGAACGTGACCATCGCCGATGAGAAGCTTTCGGGTTCGAATTTCGGCGCGAACGTGTAGACCTCCCGTTTATCGCAACAATGGCAGCTAATTAAGCCGTTTGACGTGGAATACTCCCCGAAATAACAAAGTGCTTTCCGATAATCGTAAAGTTTACCAGTTGGAGAAATGGCGGGCCCGAGTCCATAATTAAGACCATTAGAGCCCTTGTCGCGCAGATTGGCCATCATTTGCTATCACGGGCTCAATGTTCCGTGCTCATAGACCGGGGCCTAAAGAGCGATATCTCCACTTCTCGGCGACGTTATCGCCTCCAGCACGTCCGCCGACCGGAAAAAATCCCCCTCTTTCGACGAAGGACCAGGTGAAGGGTTGCCTCCCCGCTCGCTAAATCTACGCCCTCTGCGGCGGTTTTAATTAAAGTTTTACGGGGCTCCGCACAGAATTCGGCTTTTAAAACCGTGCAAGAACGTCGTTAATTTGCAACGACGTCGTGCATCATCCCATTCGAGGATGGCGGGGCCGCCGAAACTCCCGGCCCGGATTCGAGGGGAGACGATTTATTTTCGGTGCCTCGACGAGAACATTGAACCGACATATTGCATGTGATCGCTTAATAACGTACAGCAACGCCGTAACGGGCTCGCAAATGGCCTCATCTTTTCCGCATTTATTATGAATACGCCGCAAGGGTCCCGCTCTTGGCTCTCCGCTCTTCGCCATTTTTCCGCTCACTACAAATTCCGATCTGAATGCTAAATCGACTTCGAAACAATTGGAAACGTTCGAAATTGCAGCTTTTTATTGCCCCGCACAATTGGCGGCTCCTTCGATATAATTGCTTTGAAAAACGACCACTCGAACGAACGATTTCAAAAGCGCAACGATCGTGTTTCACCAATCGTGTTGCCGCAAAGAAAAAACGGCGCGAGACGACCAACCACCGACGTTTAAGAACTGCAAAGAAATTTGGGATCAATTAGTCATCGGACAATTTCCCAGCGCTTCAAGAGGCGAACTTTAGCAAGTTGTTCTTGAACTCGCGAAGGGCTTGAATTTTTAATGACTCAAATCATCAACTCCACACTTCGACAATTTTTTTTTATCAAGTTTTCACTTCAACAACTTTTTCAGTATCCTTTTGCAACACAAAGTACTCAACACCTTCGTTTATTATCAGTTCTTTTTGTTCTTCCTTTTCAACATTAATTCAAACATTTTCAACCAAATCTAACCCAGCGCTGTGGCCAAGCGCTTAGCGCGCCGCTTTGCATTCGGAAGGTACCGGGTTCGAATCCCACAGGCAGACTGTGACCTGCTGTAGATTTTTTTCAGGGGTTTTCCCACACCACCACATCTTGATATGAGCACACAGGTTTCATATCAAAGATAAAGTGAATGTTGGGTCAGTACTCACTCACCCCTCAGTACCAACCCTGGAATCTTCCCGTCGTCGCCTCAGTGCGGCGCCCTCCCTCGGGAGGGAATGAAAAATTGCACCTTTAGCTTTACCTCTCCTTGACCTGTAGACTCGTTTTCCACAAATTCCTCAAATATAGATTTGTTCGTAATTCACAAACGGATCAGGCAACAACTGTTTATTTTCTTGTAGTCGCTCTTACCTTTAAAAGACATCCGCGAACAAACTGTGCCGTTGTTCGCGGCGTCCCTCAAGGTTTCCACACTCCTTTGCTGTTAATCGCATTTACCAAACCACTTCGAATCGCATTTTTCTCTCCACTTATCGCCAATTAAACCCGATTAGAAACACTTAGCACCGCCACATCCGGAACTCGACCCAGAACGTCTTGCCCCAACCTTGACGGTTTCCATAGGTGGATCGTTTCAGCGGAAAAGTGATGTTACATCGCTCCGTTTATTTTCCCGGATCCGGAACTTTGCGAAGGGGAGAGACGGCGAGGATTTATTTTCGGTATCGCTGCAGAACACCGAACTGACAATATCGCCGGTGATAACTTAATAATGGTGCAGTTTATCAATCCGGTCTGTGGTGGCCGCCATTAAAATCACCGATGCTCGAGAGGTTACTGACCATCGCCACCAAAAAAACTGAAAGATGGCAACTTCTTGGGCGACCTGTCAACATTCTCCACTCATCGAACCTGTTACGTTGGTTATGTAATTATTATTATGGGCGCGGAGTGAATGAGAATTCGTTCGACGAAAAAATTCGTTTTGTATTTTCACGCCGTTTTAATCCTGGGACCACTTTTTGCCAATATTCCGCAATCTGGTTCTTGGCCTGGAGTTTCGAATTCGCTAATTGATTTTCAATATTATCCTGCGTGTGTTCAGCTCCTTCCAGCCTGAATAAATGTCATCAACAAATTAATGCCTCGAGCCTCTTGAATGTACTTATTCCATCGTCTTCTTCCATTATTCATTGTGGCTTTCCTCATTATCCAGTCTGTTGAAATTATAACGGGGGAAGTGACAAAATATTTACCTTTTGTGCGATTATTCAACCCCCATTACCTTCGCATGACTCTTTTATCATTCACACATATTTCCTCGAGGAACGTAAGATCTATTACCCTCGATATCCCATCTACTTTATGATGTATTTCATAAAGTTTCTGCTCTCCCAGAGAATGTGCAATTACGATTCTGAGTGCGCATATCGGTCCACACACGTACTTTGTTACCTGCACCTAACTTCCTTTGATCTTCCTCCTCCTAACTCCTGCCTCATCCTTGATCCTAGTTGCTACCCCCAAGAATTCTCATTTATGCCATCTATTGTTGTTGCAAAAGCAAACAACTAAGCTCACATACCATAACACCCTTCACGACTCCCACAATTGTAATAATATTTAATCGAGTCAAGAAAATGCAATCGAAGCAAATTCTCTTTTATTTCCCCCCGAAAGTAAAATTATCTCGGTCGATTTCCTGACTTTGAAAATCTTAACAACGACCCCCCAATTTGAATCGCTTAGGTTAGGCCGTTACACGAGCACGTAGCCGTAATTGTAAGATATTACGACCCATTAAAAAGTCACGGACGTGATGGTCGACAATATTTTAAACACCAGGGGACCCTCCCTGCACATAAGGAACGGCCTCCCCCACACACACGCCGGTTTATCTGTCACGATTTAGCAATTACTACTAGCGCAATAGTTTTATGGGGCTGTTAAAGCAAGATATCGTCACAACAAAAGAAAGTCGATACACGTCAGGTGTGGGAACTGTCTTTCTGACAACTAAATTAATTACTCGGGAGGAAACGTTCAACGCAAAACGAATAAAAATGTGCTTTGGGAAAATAATGTCCCATCAAAGATCATGAAGGTTCGGGACACGTCTTTTCAAATATCTTCGAGTAATAAATTCCTAAGCGGGTTTCCAACAAGAATAGACGTATTTTTGTGGTTAAATTTTTATCCGATTAGGTTACTTAGCATATTCGAAACATGTGCACACCGTATATAGAGAATTACAAGACTTTTTCCAGGGAAACTAAATTTAGCTTTGTTGGCAGATTCTTCCGAAGCAGTCTCCTGGGAGGTATTAATGAATAAATACTTCTCTGGATGCTCTTATACGCAGACACAGATCTACAAGAATTTTCTCACCCACTCGTAACAATTTCACTTTGAATCTCACCGTAGCAACACCGTTTTGTCTTATTTTCGAAAATTTTTCTTAGCGTCTTATTCTTTTTCTCTAGAAAATGATTTAAATGCTTTTGCAGGCAAAAATAAAGAATTGTAGAATGTTTTCATGATTCGTTACAACCTAAACGTCAAAAAAATCTTTTTGTAAAAAAAATTATGGATTTTTCGAGAAGTAGGCAACCAATAAAACAAGTAAGTATAGCAAGTATACTTACATATGTGTACGATTAAGCTAAGACAGACGTTTCGATAAAACGAAAGAAAAGGTAGCACTCTTGATTTGTTTTTTTTGTTGATCACTCTGTAGATTAATGTTGCAAATTTTTGGAGGTGGCGCAAAGACAACCAAAAAAAAACAGCCGAGATAGTCGAAAGAAATTATGGAAGCGACTCTATCCACATCCATTCGAATGCATAAAAAATAAGTTAAGACATACCCTTTTTGTCCACAGCTTACTCTGACTAATTTCTTTATCGCACGGTACATCATCCTATTAAATTAACATATTCCACATTTTGTAATTGCTCGGAATGTATCGTTAGCGTTTCTCTTGATAAGGCAAGCACACAGCCAGAAAAAATCACTTTCCATTTAGTTTCTTAGTTTCACCACGACCTTGCGGAGTTACATCTTGATCTTAGATTTCCATGAGATTTTTAATTTCATGAAAAATATCATGAATAAGCGGTTTCAAGGATGTTACGTCTGAGATAGCACGGTTTCCGGAGAAATTTTGCGATACACAAAGTCAAAGTCTGCCTCATTTCAAACATCATCAGCGATTTGTTTGAAATTCCCGCTAATTTCAAACGGCGAGGGCTAATGAGACGGCGTCGGTAAAACAAATACCAATATCATTATCGACCTACACATTGATCGAAGAAGAAAAAATCAAAGTCAATCATCATCATCAGTAGTTTTAAAAGAAAACCATCATACAGTAAATGATAATGAGTGTAAATAGTGTAAATAGAGCAGTGATTAAATAAAGACATCAAAAAATTGTGTCCCATCAACAAACAAAGAAATTAAGACTTCCAGCCACCTTCCGATCCACCAGTTTTAATCAAATAGACTAGAATAATCGTTCAAGCGTAGTCAAGTCCAAGAACACCACTTCAAAAGTATCTAAAGTATTTGGAAGTGTCATTTGACGCCGCCAACGGAAATGTCTTTCTTCATTTCTCTCCGCCCGAAAGTTCAAAAACTATAAACAGGTAAAAATAGTTATGTAAGGTTATGTTGTTTGTAGTGTTGACCTTTTGACTTGTTCGTCTTGTTTATTTGGGCTACTTAGCGATGATCCTTTTGAATTTCGACATTTGGAAAGGTCTCTGGGAACCGCTGTCAAAAATAAATAATCTACCCGGACCTCCGTCTGCGGCCTTGGCTGCGGCAGAAGCTCCGGGTGAGAACTATGAGTAACGAACATATGTCTCAATCAGTTTTGCAACACACCATTAAAATCTTGATAATAAACCGCAGAGTAGAAAAGTCAAGGTATCGACGACCCCGATTCGAGCGATAATAAAAGCCGCGATCATCATCGGTAAAATATTTAACCTCTTGTCACTGTCGGCCCCATTGTGCCATCCAGTTCGGCTTCTTTACGTCACTCGTCGAGTCAGTCTCCTTTGAATATCCCGGAGACAAAAACGACAAAACAATGATTGTCTCCGACCATCGGTGTACGTGATCCGTGATGAAATTATGCGAGAAGCGTCGCGGTTAGTTCTTCGCCTCCTCCCTCCACCTGTCCTCGAGGTTAAAACGATGCACGATGCGGTAATCCGCAATTACAAGAATCCAATCAACGTTGGGTGCCGTTATGTGTGTCGTCGTTCGGTTCCCTCCGCACAGATTGGCCTCAGCCGTGATGGAACATAACGACGGAGGAGGCGAAAATTCTTCCCGCTAATTGGAGGGGCCGCCCGTTGGACGTCTAATGACAGGGGCGTCGTAAACTAGCCCTAACGCCACTTAAAAGCGGCGCAAGAGTGCCAACAGACGGCCAGGTATTGTAACGGGAATTTCCCAAAGGTACAGTTATCCTTTCGCGCGTTCGTTACCGGAACCGCGCCTCCCTGCACCCCCGGCCGGACGGAAGTGTTCCTCCACGACATTAAAAATCCGACGAGAACCAATCGCCAAGGATGGTCTTGCCGGAAATCGACCGTCATTTATGGCGGTTACCATGGTGTGGACATGAACCGCTGAATTAGGGAGGAGATGCAGTTGCAGCGAGCGGGTGCACTCGGGCGGATAACTGGCGCCCCGGATCGGGATTGACGGCTCCATCAAGGAACGATGCCGGCAGGATAAAACAAGGAAAAGGGAGATGCTCCAGTCAAAATAAATATTGTGCAGTTGATTTGCGAGGATGTGGGTTGTTGGAAAAATTTGCAATTCACTAATGAAAATGTCTACGTTGAAGCCGAGTAAACAACAGAGGTGGTTGGCAAATCGAAAGGGTTTATTTACAAAATATTTTATGGTTGATGAGTGTGATAAATAGTATTTGTTGTTTGCATAAATGCAATGTTTTTTACTTATAAGTGTTTATGTTTGGCGGCGCATATATTTAGGATTTAAATTTATGCCAAGGTTTGTCTTATTATTACTATTCATTTTCTTGTGATATGATAATTATTTTGATGTCTGGTGAATAATGGTTTAACTGATATGTAAATCTAAAACCGCACAAAATAACAAATATGAAAACACGATAGTAAAAGATACTGCCTGTATTTACTCTTTCTTATTGTTAGATTTTACAAAAGAATCTATGTAAAACTGCTCTTTTGCAAATAGTCATTGTCTGGAAATAAATGGGAGCAAAAAAAAGTGAAAATTACTTATTAGTTTTGGCTATAACTATTTAGAATATATTTACCGTCTCTTCTGACCTAATCAGCATGTAACGTGCGTTCAAAAAAAAACTGTGGTTAAATAGCTTGATGCTTACTACCGCGTCGCCTCATTTGAACAGTCGTTATGTAGCAAAACAACTGTCAGTGCAATTTACATCCGCGCTCTGAAGTGGACTATAATTTTTGAAAAAAATCGTTGGAAAGTCGTCTGTTTTCGACATTAGAGAAACAATTTGAAAGATTTACAAATAAGCGTCCCAAATTGGAGGCTTGAGGAGATGATTTTCAGAGAGTTCGTAGCTCTCAAAATAAAACAAATTTAATTTATATCCAATATCTATTCTCATCAAATTTAAGTAATGGAATTTGGTGATTAATACCGGAAAAGTGAATTTGTTTAAAATTTAATTAACATTTAGGAATTTCAAAATTTGTAAGAGTCAGCTCGAAGACACGTGTACAAAATAAAATTAAGAGGTATTGATATCTACTATAGCAATTAAATTAACATTCTCTACGCAACTGTTTTTTACACGTTTTCCTCAAAAAAAGAAAGTTTCAAAAAATAACCTTCGGTGACATACACTTTTTTAATTACGTTATCATCTTCGTAAAGATAATAATTTAAAAAAAATCTAAATTCACAAAAATTCTACAAAAACATTTGACATTTTTCTTATTTTCTGTATCTTATCTCAATTAGTATTAATCAAATAGTTACACACATAATTCACTACTACTAATTAAAACATAATTTTCAAGAATTAATAGGTACTTATTGTTGATTATGGGCGATATGCTTAAAACAACCTGAGTTCAAGGAATAAGCTACTAAATACAATGTTATAATATGTCCACATTATTAACTGAAATAATATTCTCGCTCGGATCATTACTCTGTCCCTAATGATGTAAAACCATCCGAGGAGTTTACATTGTGTTTCTTATTTTCACTATGATCTTGTGGAATTACAACTTGACGTTGGAAAAATTGTCTGCTTGAATTCCAGCAAAAAATGAGATTTTCAGTTTTATGAGAGATATCCAAACTAAATCAGCGGCTTCAAGGATTTCAGACTTGAAATAGCAGGATTCGTAGAGATTTTATTGTACACAAAGTGAAACACTACTATGTCCAAATCTGACTTATTCCAAATATTGACTTCGTTCTTATCAAAACGTAAATAACGACAGTTCTGAATATTATTATAAAGATTTGATTTCATTAAAAGTAAATCTTCAAATTTGCGTTTTAGCAATTGACTGCAATGGTTGCCAAAACAAATAAATAAAATATGACATTACAATTTACCCAGCTGATATTACTTATGTAATACATATACATACAACATTTATATAATTTCACAAACGTTTTAGTAGACTTTACTAATATTACGGAACCTTCAAGTGCTAATAATATTGCAACAAGAGAACTAGGAATTACTGGTGCCTTAAAATTTGAAAATTATAAGTTTGAAAACTGTCATTACTGTCATATTGAATACTGTAACTGTAACCGCTTGAAGATAAAATAGTATGAATATATCATTCAGAGTAGGTCTTTTTGTGCTTCGCCCAGTTGTCAACCGCAACTTCGTCTCGGTCTTCAATCTCTAGGCTCAGCACAAAAAGACTCACTTCTACTCTTAATGATATAATCTACTATAATTTTGACTCCCATGATGATATAACAAATAAATCACTTATTGCAATTAACGATAATACAACGTAACCAAAAATATACATCATTACCTTGCAATGTTGTCGTAGTGTATTTAAGATAATTTTTGAGATTTCCAAAGCTTTTAAATTCTCTATTATGCAGGATCAGATATTGGTAGTGAGTGATCTTGTACTTTGTGATAATATGTACGATTCAAGATAGTTTTTATAACAACTTAATATATGTATACAGGGTGATTTTGAAAGTTGTGCAGATATTTTAATTACGAGCTACTGGCTTCATGTAGAACTCGGAAAAAATGTTTAAAAAATTCTATGTCAAAAAATAAAATGACATTTGTTTTTGAGCTACAATTTTTTTTTATTGCTTTTAGTCTTCTACGTTGTTCCACAACCTCGTAGGTAAAATTTCGGCACATTTTAAAAATACACCTTGTATATCATATGTATTTTATAAAACGTACACCAATGCGGTTTCCTTGCTCCAATAGAATTTTTTTAACATTTCTCTCACATTTACGGTAATCTCTTCTACACCGTAGTGCACCGTTAGTGCGCCATTTTTGGGACACCCTGTATAACAGGATATATTCCTATTCTGTTTTTTGGACTTTCACGGGAATCACTGTTCGTAACAGTAAAATAAAAACACTGCTACAAAGCAAATCTTTTGGTCCCCTTGTATTTAAGGGTGAAGTGCACCCCTACCTTCTAGTTGAAGATACGTGAACGAAAATAGTCACGTTACATGTCCCCCTTGCAATTTAATTTAACCAGTCTGGTTGCTTTTCGACAGACAAAGTGTCATATAACACACCTGTTTCGTTTTCGGTTTCTCCCCTATATTTAAATAAGATGACTGAAAAAAACTGTAGGCTTGGGATTATAATATGTAGTAAGAAAGGTAAACCAAAAGAGGAATAAACAGTCTTAAAAACGAGATCGAAATCATTTAATTATATATTTTATATTTTCATCAAGAAATACTTCAGCGCCTGTAGTATGTATAAAAAAGGAGGCACGGCATCGAGGCCGCTATCAAGTAATGAGAATTCCTTTGAAATCACCATTTTTTATAATTGATTTTTGTTATACACCCACTTTTCCATCAACGTCGATGCTTGTTAAATACACTTCAATTTCACGACTGAAGGATAATTAACTTTAACTAACGGATACTGATTCTAATTTCGTATTTTATTCATTTTTAATAACAACAACCAGCACTTAACCTAGTTTTGGCCAAACCGAGAACAATAACCATCCAGATGTTGGAAGAGTCCATCAAATTAGCACAATCAAACCAAAAAGCTGACACTGCCAGTGAACCAACTCTGGCCCGTCAAAAGTTGACGAAAGATTACAAATAGAGGAACTAAGGATAAGTTTAAAGACGTTCCCCGTTGACTCAGGTCAGGTCTCTATTATTTTAGGGCGTAGACGGTTGGCGCACGTGCAACTTCCGAAGACGGTGTTGTCTCAGCTTTTTGCAACCTAATGAAATCCTCGGTACACAGCTTCCGGACGCGTTTACTTAGGCTTTCGAAGCCGTCTATCAAAACTTTTGTGAAAAACACGACAAATTGTCAGTCAAACCGGCAAATAACTTGAGTGAACGAACGTTCCGCGATAAGTTGGCGAACGTGTCGTTCTCCTCGCAATTTCTAAACTCCTAACTAGTTTTCTAATATTTATAGTTGGGGGAAACTTCGTTGGCGGCTTAAATATTTACTCGCGGAGATTGTGGCGTTCTCGGCGGCGACTTCCCGGTGGAATCCCCACGTCGTGGCTCGGTCGTTACTTCCCGCGGATTGTCCGTTAATTTGATTACTGCTCCGTCTTCATTACTCTTCCCCTCGTTAGACTTTTCCCAACCGCCGGCCCATAAACATATCCATTTCTAACCCATTTGTACGTATAATCCGTCGAGGTACGGCCCGGGAAAGCGTTTGGGGCGTCCGTGGAATAAATTAGCGGTTACAGAACGGTGAAACTTGCTTCTAAATTGCCAAAGTTTGATGGCCACCCCACTTAGTGTCGAGTGGGTAATAAAATGAATATAAACATACGCTAGTCTTGAATTGCCCCCCCGGAAACTTACCCCAGAGCTTTCGCATTTGAATTATATTTATACTCCCCCGTTCTCTTTCCGTCGGTCTTGTTGCCAACTTTATTTCCACCGGAGCCCTAACTCCTCCGGAGGACACTTCCGACTCGGGGATTTTTTTATTGTTGTTGCTCGAATCTGCGCAGTGTAATTAACAAAGGCGATTAACTTTGGAGGGCCCACGGCGGGGCTGCGAGAACACTCGAGCCCCGGATTAAATCTGGAACGTCTTCGCTGTTTTTTCCTCCTCGGCGAGAAAACGAAAGTGCGATTAATTGTATCATCTCGCTTAATTACTACTCTTTCATGCCTGCAAACTTCATTGTGCTCTGCATAATAAGTCCGTATTTATTCCGAGGCGGCCAGATGGTTATCGGTTAACTCCGATCCCAACAAAGAACTGTCATATAATAACGTTAACGGCCGCTTTTGTGCAAATATGGTAATAAGAAGAGACACAATCCTTTGCGCACATAAAAAGAAAAACTAATTTGCCAACAGTTTCGCTCGCTTCTTGGCCTCGCCTTCGGACTCTTCCACAACTTCCATTGAAAAACGTACTTTATACCTGTTTCTTCATCGGGAAAGCGTCTTGACGTGATTGTTGCGGAGCCGGATTATAAACTTTAGCTGAAAGAACAATGGGAAACGAAGGTGACGCCGGAGTTATTTATTAAGCTGCACGACGGCCAAGTCGTCATAACCTGGACTCTCGGATAGAATTACACTTTGTTGAAGTTTATAGCTTTTGTGCACCGCTGCGAGCTTTGTGTTTCCATCCGCTGTGGTAAAAAATCTTGTAGTTGAGCGAATTTTTCTACACCAAGTTTCCCAACAATACCGCCAGACAATGTTTAGCAGAGTTGTTTTTCATTCATGCTCTCTCTATGTCGTTCGAGCTTCCAGATGGAGTTTCAAATGAGATTGAATTGTTCATGCCGTCAGGTTTGCTGTCTAATTTTTCTTTTGCCGTTTGCAATGTTCAAACTGCTGAATATTTCAGCTATCCGGACAAGAATCACGTTTTAGATGCATTTTGGGGATTGCGCTCATTTTTCTCACGCTTGCTTCAAACATATCTGGATTGTGACGTTTATCAAAACAGAGTTTGGAGCTTTCACCAATCAGTAGACCTCACTCGTTTTTTTAACAAAATCTTGAAATTTACTCTTTTTGTCCTAGACTTGGATGGTCTTCAACTCCAGAATCTTTATTTAAGGATCATTTTAAAACTTCGGTTCTGTGACTCTCAACTCGGCCAATTCATTCCAAACTTTCAAACATTGATTTCAGTTCTAAAGACCTCGACTTTTCCAGTAGTTGCACGCACAGAATTTGAATCGTTTAATTTTTCAACTGAACCCAATATTTTAAATATTCACTTCGGGTAACAACTAAGTTTAGTTTTCTGGAAATCTTGGGTTTAAAATCCCAGTTTACGAAGATATGGAATTTCCAATAACGAAAAA
Organism: Tenebrio molitor; assembly: GCF_963966145.1. Lineage (NCBI taxonomy): Eukaryota > Metazoa > Arthropoda > Insecta > Coleoptera > Tenebrionidae > Tenebrio > Tenebrio molitor. The sequence continues at coordinate 4,222,320 of NC_091054.1, read as the reverse complement.
TGTTTAAAAATGTGCTTGAAATTTTAGCTTCAGTAGTTAGTTGGGTTCGTCAATTTAAAGAAACTTGTAGAAATCAATAACAACTAATTTGGAGTAACAGTTTCCACTAAATGAACATTAACTTCTTGCTACAAGAAAATTACACTGAAATTCGCTACTTAGTTATTGACTCTCTTTCATCCCCATCCCGGCCCTGTATCGAACATTCCAGGTAGGCCTCGACGCTTCGCCGCTATCATGATTCAATACCCGTTGTCGTCATCATTCGGAAATCGGAAAGGTGCTGCTTCGGGGCTCTTATGGATCGCATTGTTCTCTACGCGTTACAATATTTTCCAATAAAAAAAAGGTTTATTTTCCAAAAAAAATACTCTTGAGATTTCCAAAAAACGACATATTTAAAAATACACCTAACTACACTTATGTTATGAATATTCGGTTTACTCAAATCATCATGGTATTATGAAAGAAAGCTTTTATTTTTTGTAGATGTTGTACTTTTACTTTTTTCTTTTCATTTATCAAAATAAACCCCAAATATGGTTCCTGCAAATTCCTCAGCCTCTTTTGAACAAACGGAACCAAATGTTTCTTGCCAGACATTTGCTTCCTAATATCATCTCTATTGCAAAATTTCTTCGAGAAGTAAACTCTTCTGGTAATCCTTTTTTTCAGCAACTTCTTTGTACATATTTCTTCCAATGAAATTATGACCTCCAACTTCACTCCAGCTTGATCAGCTTTCTAACAACAGACTCAAAACCACGAGCTTTTAATTTTTGCTTGCAATTTAAAATATGTATTTATTTCAATCCCCGATTAATTTCATAATCTCTTCCTCTCCTATTTATATTCCGCAACTTTTTTTTGTCTTTTTAACCTTGCCCTTCTTTCCGTGGCAATATTTTTTAGCGTGTTCTTTCGAAATAAAGCTACTATCTCCTTCTGTCCATCTTTTTTTCAATTTTTTTGAAATTAACTTATCTAGGTCTTACAGAAGAACACAACTATTTAGCACAAGTCCTTCATTATTTTGTAAAAATTCACTTCCAGATATAAAATGTAATCTTATCGATCAATCTACTTCTTGACCAACAAGACGCCCCCCAAATCCTCCACTTCCCTCCCGTTGTTCTTCCAAGCTCGTCCATTTTATGTTCGTGCATTTATCATCTCCAGCAACATTTTATTTTGTCGTTTGTTTTGGCACTTCACTGCCGCCCACCAAACTTCCTGCTGGAAATTTTAAAGACTAAACTCTCCGGTTTTATTCTCTGCACTGCTGGACATCCGCTTATTAAAATTCTTTACGCTCCCTGATAATTTCAGCACTCCGAAATAAAAGTTCTCTACTGCGCTTTTTCGGAGTCGAAACAACATTTCATCCCTGAATTCTAGTTACTTATTTTTACATTTTCTCCCTCGGTTAATGCCACATTCGAATTTTTTTAACTTTCAGCTAAATTTTGCATTTTCCTGCACTCTTCAAAGATATTCGGGGAGCTTCAAATTTCAATCAATAATATAAATTTGGACGCGAGATATTAATTTTAAAATTTTCGAAATTCCCAGAGAACGAATTCTTAAATAAAATTGCACAAATCCGCCTCACAGGCTTAAAAGTAATATTCTCTGCAGTACTCCAATTACTCGTTTCTTTTAAAGCGATAAATATGTAATTAATAAGTGGAAAATAACCTTCGGCGGAATTTATGTACTTTTTTTAATTCCTTTAGAATTGTCGATCTTGCAAAATAGACTCGAGAAAAGCAAGATTTTTTTAAATTTGGAATAGGAAAATTCTCGGGAAAATTTTAATGGTGGCCAAAAGAGCAAGAATAATCAATAGAATTTAAATCTGTTTTATTAGGAGTATGCATTTGTTACAAAATTGTTAATTATCTTGTTCGATACCCCCCTAGAAAGTGAGTCCATAGTTACCAGTGGGTGAAGGTTTCTCTTTCGTTCACTTCACTTTCGCTCATCGTTTTTCGGTCACTGTCTTTCACTCACTCGTCTGCCACTGTGTACATTTTAACGTAATTTAAATGTGATTTATTTTTATTTAAAATTTTGAATACAAAGTTACAGACTCACTTTCTAAGAAGGTATCGAACAAAAATACAGCACTCGAGAGTAAGGCCGCTTTCGTTCACTTCAATTGCATTCGCGTGAACGAAAGCTTTGCCTTCCTCACTCTTAGGTACTGTAAATAACTATTTTTGAAACATGATAAACAAAAACACAAAATAATAAAACACTCAGCGCCAAATAATCGTGGGCGGAATTTATATTTCCATTCTGATTTATATTTTGAACGTTGGAGATATTTCACGATTGAATAAATCACCAGTTCTGATTTCGACAAAAATATTTCAAACGTTTTTGCTTTTCTGACGCTCTCTAAATAAATCTTCAAAAAACTTTCGCAAAACTTCCCATTTTTTCGTTGTTGAAGAATACACGCTTTTTGGGAGATACAATCACGCCGTGAATTCTTTCCTGCGGAGTCAAATTTAGCATTTAGCATTTGCAATGTAAATTAGGTTAATTACATGCTTCGCCACTTAGGTTCTCATTACGCGAGTGTTTTTCACTCAAATTTAGATCTGAGGTTATCCCGACGGAAATAGTAGCAATAAATTATCGAATTGGACGTTGCATTATAAACTTTGGAAATATGCTTGCGAATTGGACGCCGCCGCCATTACCACTCCCACGGCCATTTTTGACCATTGAACCTGGGATGCGTTCAGCAACCGGCGAAAAAGAACCATCGAAAACAATGGCTCCGTTAATTAATGCAGAGGAATTACACGATTGTAAAGAAAGGAAATCTGCTCGGCCTTGATAAACAGACTTCCTTTGTTACCGACGCTGCTCGATTGTTTCCCTTGCGGGCGGCGATTTTTCCCGCCTCTCCTGTTAATAATTTTATTCGCACTTAGTTAAAACCGAAAGTTGATTTATTCCCTCCCCAAGATTTAAAAATAGTTGTCGGGTCATCGCTTCGGCGACAGCCTCTTCGGAATCAATTTTAATTGGCTCGGGGACGGCGTCCGATTCCCTCCGTGAAACATAAATCCGGGGATGAACGACGCTCCCGGAACGGGGGAAAGACAACTCCACGTGACCCACACCTTCACCTTCTGACCGTTCGGGCTGTTAGTAAGCCGCTGGCGACGCTGCCACCGTCAGGAGTCGTTGAATCGATAGGAATGTGAAGCACGGTGCGTCTCCGAGGTCGGCACGTGGTCCCCTTCTTTTACCTGTCATGACGACGATTGAAATGGACAATTATCCGCCGCGACGACCCAGGATTATTGGCCCGGATCTGTCATCCGACGGGGATGGGATCGGTGCGTCCCGGAGACAAATCCGGGAAGACAAGGACAAGCAGACGTGAATGGAATCATAACAAAGGGGGGGCGGAAAAAACGACGAATGTCGTTTCATCGATTCGAGCGGGGAAACCGTCACGGAAATCTGTACCTGTTGCCATATTCTGGAAGCATTTCCGCACGGTGACGTCACGAATGGTACTCTTGACAGCTGACATGCTAAATTATAAAAGGTTTGACGTTGATTGAAACTGGTTCGCCAAGAGTTCAGCCAGATTACAGTATTATTGTGATCGCACAGTAAAGGAAGTTCAATCGGCGATAAAACAACATTCCTGACTCGGTTTCGCATAAACTGCTTATTTAATCAATCATTTTAGACTGAACTTCTTTTAGTTCGAGGAAAACGTGCGTTCTCGATTGTATCTACCAAGTAGTTGTTACAGTTTTGGCTCATTTACGTCAGAATTAAATACGCAACTGCCATTATAGCAACTTAAGTCGGTTGAATTACAACAGCGGCTAAACCTCCTTTTCTTCTAGGTTAATGTCATTTTCAACATTTATTACTGCAATATCGTTCAAAGAAATTATCGTTCAGGTCGCGATATGATGACATCAACAGATGTTATCGAAATGCTCGACGGATTTTTTTTTTATCATAATGAGGCGGCTCAAAGCGTCCGCCTTGAACAATTTTCTGCAAATTAACACTTTTTAATTGAGTATTTAAACAGGAAAAGTTGAAAATGTGTCAGCTTGATAAATTACTAACTACCCACTCCGTAAAACACGTTTTATTGATTAACAGATACACATCTTACGATCACTATCGGAACACTTTTATTACTGTTCCATTCAATTCTTCTAGTTTGTCAATTACCTACATTTTAAGTGCTCACTAAAATAGAAGCAAAATAACAAGAGCAAAAGATACAAATAAGTTGTACCACTATCCAAGAAGAAATAATGTAATAGAAAAATATCCAGGACCCTCTTTTAAAAGGATGACCCAGAAGCTTTCTTAGTCGATTGCAGCTACCATCTGAGTTTTTCTTTTGTTATCAGAAAATTTAAACCAAACTGCAAATAGAAGAGCGGTTTGAAAATTTTGAACCCTGATGTATTGTTTTCTCAATTTGGTTGTAGGTCGTAAAATTTTATGGTACTTTAAGTTAAAGACCTTGCGGGGCTTATAGATCCTAGTTTACCACTCTAGTAGGTAATAGGTATTTTAAGCAGGGTTGTATTGTACATTTTGTACAGGGTGTTTCTGAAATAGGTGCATTAATTTTAATTGGTAATACAACTCATCAAAAGGAACAACTTTTCTCTCTGCCATTTCGGCGAAAAACGTTGCGCAATGGCTTAAAAAAATAGGAAAGATTTTTCTAAAACCGTTCATACCTCCAAAACTAAGCTACCTAAAAACGAGAAACAACCAGATTCTTACGAAGTGGATTTTTTGCTATACGGGTAGATTTATTTGAATTTCGATTTCGGCGTTAAAACACGTTTTCTGGATGAAAATGGATGTTTTTTTCATATTAGCGCTGATCTCAATTAGCCATTGCAGCATTTAGTGGCGTAGGGCTATTTTAGTGAAAAATCTCTCAAATTTTTTTTGGAATTAAACATCGTTTTTCCGCAAAATGGTAGATAGAAAAGTTGTTCCTTTTGACGAGTTCTATTACCAGTTAAAATTAATGCACCTATTTCAGAAACACCCTGTATATTTGCATTGTCTGGCAAATGGCACCAACCTTTTCAAACCCAACCATTGTGCCCATTAATCGCGCTCATAATATGCAATAAAATTTTACGACCTACAACGAAATTGAGAAAACAGTAGAGTATGTAGTGCCTTCAGCTCTCAGTCGTGATCTAGTAGAAAGGTATGTATTAAAATTTTCGAAGCAATCAGTAGATGTTTGAAAGCAACCTGTTCAAATCATTGTAATAATAAAATTTCTGTATGAGGAAGTAGATTAATTACTGAAATCAAATTAGAAACAGAAAACTGCTGAAGCAAACGTATTTTATTTGCTTGTGGTTCTAGAGCACAGAACATGATTCTTGCATTGGCCCACCGACAGTCAAACTGAGGAGAACATTGCTGAAATTCTGAATGTGATACTGAAGGATCAAGAACTGAAAGGTCTTGAAATAAATAAGATCGCGTGCACTGCACCTGAATTGTTGCGTCAGATCTTACAAGAGAAGCATGACGAAGCTCTCTGTAAGGTGGGTGTAGCGTTCACTGACTGTGAAACAAACTACAAAGAAGAACGAATTTAAGAAAGATCCAATCGATTTCTTCAGAGGATTTGTAGGCTAATGGAAGAGATCCGCCACTATCACACCCCAGAAGAAAAGGAAGCAAAAGATAATGATGATGATAATAATGGTGTCAATTTTCTGGAAATCTTTGGAATCAGTTCAACTTTTGGAACGGTCAATAATGAAGTTTTGTTTGACTACTCCCCAGATTGACCGTTCCAGACTTTTTCTCCTTCCTTAAATGAAAAACTTCTACAAATGAGGAAGTAGTTGAAAGAATGTAAAAATCTTGAAGGAGCATCATTTCAACATCGTGGGACCAAATGCAGGTGTTTTAAGATCTAATTTTTTAAAAATGACATGTAGTTTTTGCAACGCACGAGCCCTTCAAGATCTATTGCTAAAAGTAGAAAGATCAAGACCCAAAATCACCATCTTGTAGAAAATTAGTATTGAACATTAAATGTTTTCGGAACTATATGCGGAATAAAAGGATATCTTGTGCAAATGGTGAGGTCTTTCTTGGATTCGGAATCTAAACAAGACTAGCGGAATTCATAACATTTTCCACCTTCAGATTCTAGAGATCCATAAACTCCGAAGTCTACATTTAATATATCAAAATCGATCCCACCCACCAACATGACTGGACGAGCTGGAAGTGGAAAACTTGTTGGTTTGCGATGGAACTAAATTAAAGTTCTATCGGGAATCCTCAGATTCGAATAACTACAGAGTGGTTAATTCGGAAGTGAAAACAAAAACAAAACTAAAGTAAACAAAACTGAATCTCATTTACTTAAGCTATACCTATACCAATAAAACAATGTGATTTTCGCCTGCTTGCTCGATATTGGACAGGGCTAAACAGAGATATAACGATAAAAGACAGAAAGCGCATGTAAACAAGGTATCGGCACGCTCACTGCAATAAAACAACGGCATCACTGTTGTTTAATTAATCTCAGTGCATTATATGTTTACTTTATTCAATTATGCACATAATTCATACAATTAATAAAAAGAAGTCTATTTCTCGAGGGGCGAAGCCTTCTCGACGTTGATAGCACAAGGACTGCGTGGTGTGCACGTGATTACATTATTGCTGAAGTGAACGAAGTATAGGTCAAGCAGAATATGTAATTTCTAATGGAACATCTTACACGCGTAGGGCTTACAACTGGGAATTGATCCTGGACGTACGATCATGACAGTTAGATTAGTATGAAGGTGAATCCGTAATGGTCTCTGACCGTACATCATGGCGTGGAGTTGAACCAGTTTATAAAATCGATACTATGATGAATTAATTATTTAGTGCCCAACTAAAAGCTCCCACATGATCTAAAGAATTCGGCAAAATCAATCAAAATATGATAGGACCCAAATCGTATGGATGTATTTTCGTATACGTATTTCAAAAAAAAAGTTTGAAAACCTAGAAGGGACCAAAAACGCTAAAATCTTTTAGCAACATGCCAACATTTAATATAGTGTATGCTAAGAATTTTCGCAGCATTAGAAGATTACTTAATTCTTTTTTATGTACGTAATGTATCGGGTGTTCATTCAAATGTCCGACCCAAGTTTATATTGAAGAGTCGACTATGAACGCACCACTCGTGTCAAAACGTAAGATTTAAACAGCTGATCCGTGGTGCGTTCACAATCGACTCTTCAACGCCAACTTTGACCGGAAATTTAAATGAACACCCGATACATCTCCTTGATTTTTTCCGAATCTGTATTTACATAATATATACAAAAATGTAGTGCTGTCTGTTTTTATGTCAATCTGGTTAAATTATTTTTTAATGTTCTTAAATAGCCAATCTACTGACTGACACGTACGCGATTCCACTTCGATATGGCGCGCTAATTAGATTGGCAAATGGGAGCAATTTGCATTCGACACTGACCGTCGGAGGAATTTACAAAACCGCTTAGATTCTCCTATTTTAGCAAGCATCGGTTGTCAAGGCAGATAAATAAGAGGGACAAACGAATCATTACACTCTTCACTGCTTTCGGTGGCAATCATTCTGAATCGAGATAACACTTATCGCGAAATAAATATCTCATAATAGGCTATCGTCCCAAGAAATTATTATACACCCAACATATAATAAATCTAAAAAGGGGCTTATTGATAAAGTCTCGAAACGTTCTCGATGCGATAATTATCCTGGACTGTGTAATTTTCTTAATAATGGGCTATCAAATAATAAATACCTCAAAACAGGTCTGCGAAACTAGTTATAATAATAATACTTACATGTTTTAGTACAACTACAAAAAGATTATTATCAATCGTGTGTTTTTTCTATTCGTCTGGATTCTAAAGATAATAAACTCGTGTGTGAGAAAAGTATTGAGAAACTTCATGAGGTGTTGAAAATGTCTATGCCTTTCTTTTAAAAATACGAAAATAATAGAGTTTGGCAAAAGACAATAACAATTCTGTCAAATGAATGTCACGATTTACGACACATTTTTCATGTTATTTAACAAACAATGCTTTGTGTACTTGTTACCAGACAATAAAAAATTTTAAATTATCGACAACACGCTGAAAACTTGAACAAATATTGTAATTCACTTCCTGAGCCTGAACACGTTACCAATACTGCAAAAACAAATAATTGCCCACTTTCAAAATTCATACACCACATCCAAAATCTCTCGCAATTCGTAACAACAGCAAACAAGATCCTCTTTTTAATGACACACATTAGACTGAAATGAACCCTAAATCAAAAATCAAGTCACAAACATGTCTGCCGACTCTTGAATTTATTATTAGTGGCTCTTTTGACTATTCGCCAACAATATGTATCTGGAATTCTTGAATTATTTGTCACCATTCAAAGAAACGTTTACGGTTTTGTGGGCAGATACCTACGCGAAATTTCAAATTACAATTCCGCAACCTGCCTAGAAGAATCGCATCATCCTCGACAGTTAGAGCAATTGAACCAACCCGTAAAAACCCACACGTAACTGTTAAATAAGTAAATAAATAAGAAATGAGTTAACAACGTTGCGTATGTGCGGTTTCGATCCAGATTAAGAAAAAAATGACTATCGTGGAGGTTACAGTGACTGTATTATAGAGTCACTGTGAGTGGCGGTAAGTCGGTAGCGCCATCTGTAAATAGTAAGGATTAGGAACGAGGGAATGGGTGGAAGAGAGACACTGTGTATACTGTAGTTATTTGAAGAGGCGCTGTATAGTGTACAAAACGTCTTCAGTAATGTCTTCTGTGAGCAATGAGTAAATATGACACCTTTCAATCAACGCCATATTAAAAAAATTGCAAAAATAAATTGTTTATTTAATAAACGATCGTAATCTATACAGACGCCAGCAGTGATGGTTTGATGGGCACACCACCAAAAGAACAAAAATAATTCATGATGCTCAAAATAAGTTCGTTTCTGTAAAAATCAGATCTTGATGGACGACGCAACGTCTGGAGCTGGGACAAAACAACAGTCGGCTGTGGCAAAAGTTACGTCCAGCATAACAACAAAGGTCAAAAAATGCAGTAATCGTTATCAGCCGGCGGAAATAGGCCACACTTTGATCCCAAATATTGTTAATTTATTGGTGTTGTTGCCACACCGCTCACGCGGAAAAAATCCCACACCTCGGTCACGTGGTTTTGACATTTGTAGGTCTAGCTGGTGTTTGACAGGCAACATGAAAATTTTAGGCAGCAGTGAGAGGTCAGAGGGTAAACATAGAATCCAATTCGATGGTAAATATTGATCATGTGAAGAAGAGGCGATCAGAACGGAAGGTGAACACGATTCGGGCGAAAACCCGTCGAAGATCAGCCAAAGATATGCGAATGATAATTATGCGTCGTTGCAAAAAACCCGATTTCGCAACAGTGTCGTTTATCGAATGTTTGGGATCTCACAGCCGCCTCATTACAGAGAAATCCCATTACGGAACATGCACGAAAAAATCTGAAATCCGTACGAGCTGCCGTGAGAACATTATCCAACGTGGTCGTCACATTACATATTATTTTATCATTTTGTAGAGGAACTGGACCGCCGCTAATTAATTAGACCGTCTTGTTAAATCTAGACGGCCTGTTCTCACCCTCGCATTCCTTTGTCACTGTCACTGCAAGAAGTGTCAATTTCTGAATAATCATCGTTTGCGATGATATCGATTGCGGCCGGGGGCCGGCAGCCCCGCCGCTATAATTAGCTAATAAATCTGCAATTGGGGCCCATCCGTCAGGCCGAACTGGGCCGATGCGCTATTGAAAATTGGTGCCGGCGTGGACTACCGCGCGTCGTCTTTTGTTTTGATTTTGCGGCGGCCCATCAAAGTGCAATAAAGACGGTTTTAACGAGCTCACCCCATTGTTACAACAATTAGACGCGACTCGATTAATTAATTGAATTGGCACAATAACGCGACCGGAGCCGTTAACCTGGAGGAGGGACGGAGCCGTGCGAGTTGGTAAAGTCGAAAGTGCGTGTGCAGCGCCCTCTGTGCCGTTTTGTAGTGGCGTTCCTGTCTTACCTGTCTTTTATCCACAACGTCTCCAACAAAACACACCAACAACACGCCGGAAGTTGACGACGACACTAACCTCAACAACGCCGCGTCCGCAACTGACTTCGGCGTGTTGACAGCCGGCTGATAATTCCATGAATGCACTCACGCCCCTCCACATGGCCGTGGAGCATGCGTGAACCTACCCCAAATATGGATTTTTCTTATTTATAAAGGTAATTTATTCAGGTGAGATGTCCATTATGCTTTGTTTGTACGGTTCGGGTTTGTTTTAATAGAGCCGATTGCACGGCCGGACGGTTTATGGGTCGGTCAATTATTCAAAAATGTTGACTAATGGCTAATTTTTTCTGTTGACGTTTGTGATAATGTCAATGGTCGCGGCCGGTCTGGAACGCACCTCACGCAGGGCCGGAGCGGCCCCGCGGTCAGCCGAGTGGTTTTTACCGTTGGTCGCCGCCGACAAAAACAATAATTGCGGAGCGGTTATCTTTTTAGGGGGCAGTGGCGTATCTGGGAGCAGGGGCCGATATGAATGATTAATGGGGTAACGGCGGTCTAATTAGTCCCGTTGGACCGCTCCGGAATCAAAACGCCTCCACGGCGGAACCCTCGATTGACATTAATTTCGGTAAGGGGCACTTTATACGGCGGACGTAAAGTGTCCCTTAATTAATTGAAGAGGCTGAAAAATCACTTATGAACCCTTTCTTGATGCCACCAAGGCAAAGCAGCCCCAGCTGGAAACGTGGTTTACATAAATAAACGCCCACTCAATTGCGTTACGCTAAAACGACCTTAAAAGCACCTAAATTAGTAAAATTTAATTACGACACATTTTAGTTTTAAATTATTAATACCTTCAAGTATTATCGTGTGCCGCTTCGCGTCTTCATTTGCGATCTTGAGATTATCCGATTTCAAGCGAGTACTTAATAACAAAAAAAAAATAGAATCTATCTGCATTTGAGAAACAAAAATAAATCCAGAAAGCTTCTGGCGCTTTTTATTTGTGTTTTGATTCCAAAGTAAAGTAACAAAACAGTTTCCAACAAGGATTTCTTTTTAATATGATCCAGCATACTGTCAATTTTGAAAATTAATGGAAACTTAACAAGACCAACCATAAACTACTTTTTTTATACTAAAAAAAGACGTTTTTGAATACATTAACAGTGAATGGTGTCATTTATGAACGAGTTCGTTCGAAAGGATGCTTATTTCAGATTATAGAAAATGACATGTTTTTAAGACAGTCTCTACTGACCAAATATCCTCGTAAAGTCAGAGGACAGCTACGCATGACTTAAACATTTTTGTCAGCATTTTGTAATATCTTCTTAATGACGGATGATAATAAACAAGTCACAAAATAGAGAAACTGTTCTATTACACATTAATATGGTGCGTTCAAATGAAATCCTGGGCTGGGAAGGCGTTGGAAACCGTCAATTGTTGTGCTTTTTTAAAGCGTAGATTAATTGGAGCATGTTGACAGCTAACCAAAAAATCTTTGTTTTTTTCTTCCTGCAATGTTTTACATTAAAAATAAAATAACTTAACGATTCCTATTCTCGAAGCAAATATCTAAGGGCACCCTTTGCGGAAAACAAACATGTTCAATTATGTCCCGATTAAACATAAATAAATGTCATTCATGTCAAACCGCGGGAAATTCAAACTTTACACTGTTCTAAACGGTTTAATTTTTCCAACGCCTACTCAGCCAGGATTTCATTTGAACGCGCGATAGCATTTGACAGAAGATCTTAATCATTGCATTGTAAATTAAAAATGTTATGTAGTTATGTTTATTGTTAACAGTTTTTGTGTCTTATTGTTAAATGTTTTTCATTCAATTATTCTGCAGTTTTATAATTTACAACGCACATCTCTGAGACATCACATATATGTATTTATTTCCGGAGCTTCACATTTATAATAAAATATTCTGTCACTCTTCTTTGTATCATTTCGTCAAGAAAAATGTCTGAAAAATGCCTGTTTGTGTTTGTTTTTCAATTTCTGAGAGCGTGAGTTACTCAATTGTTAGTTGTTTTTTTTTTCAAAAAAAAATTATCTGAAGGGCATCCTAAATCCTTTTCTTGCAAGTCCCAAATCCCACAATTCTCGCCTTCTAACAAAGTTCACGTTTAGAATTTAAATCCCGTGTTTTTTGTAAAATATCGGTGCCGTTCACTTTAGCAAGAGTTGTTTAAACTTCGCGCTATCAATATTCCAATACCTTAACTCACTTTCAGTTTCTAAGTTGTGTAAGACGTTAAGGGAAACGGTCAGTTTTCTCAATCTTCCCCAGTTATAAAATTACAAAGAAATATCTCATTTCAATCATTTTCTATCGGTCGAATAAAAAATTTCATTTTAAATAAAACATTTTTCTCAATTCGGATCGCAGGAAGTTTGTTTTATTTAAAAAAAGAAACAATACATTTTTTACCTTGCCTAAAACCGTGTTCACTAAACAATCTCTCGCTCTGGGCAAGGTAAACAAACCGCTTAAAATAAAAAATGTACACTTTATTTCGATGTAACGTAAAATATACACAGCGTAAAATATACATCTCCATATCAAAAACTACGACAGACAGACTAAATTGGAAACATATTGGGTAATAATTTAAAAATGCTAATGTTCGTTTCAAAAAATATTGTACAAACCTGGATCCACGAAGATGTATTCGGCACATTTGCCCAAATAATGCGCTCATGCGCGAAAAATATCTTCTCGCACTCGGTTCGTAAATAACTGTTTGGTCATTGTTAAACATTTTTATAAACAAAACTGAAAATATCACTTCATTGTTCTGCACAGTGTATAAACAATCTATCGCCATTGCTGTTATGTTGTCAGTCTGCTCTAATTTCATTTTCCTTCTTCTTATTTTATAATAAGCAACAATTCGTTTATTCCAACAACAAAAGCTAAGGTAAATTTTAATTCTCAAGTTGCACCCCCGAAACAGAATAAAAACAGAGAACAAAAGGGACTATCACTCGAATCTGTAACACTTTTTTATTTTATTTTACGCAGTCTTTGAAAAGCGCACAATAGATCCGTTACAATATGATCATGTTTTAATCAAATCTGATAAAAGCCTTCGCTTGTTCCCTGATTCATTCTAAGATTAAATTCTACTTTGAAAATAATGAAATTTAGCACCTCGGAAATAAGGCGAAAAATATTGGCCTCGCTTCGTTTACAGCGAAGTAAATAATACAAAATAATACGACGTTGACTGCAGAGTTGCTCTTTTCTCCCCTAGTTCCTGAAACGTCACTGGTTTGTTGAGTGTCAAATTAGAACGTTTTATATTCTTATTTCATATATTTGTTATCACGTCAAACATACATGATAACGATTGTTTAAACAATTTCATGGCAATTAAAATTAAATTGATATTTAATTGACTGTGACCATTAAACCTAATATATCTTGCAAACAGAGTGGGAATCTAAAGTATTTTTTACGTTCATATCAAGATATAAATGTCAAGAATTTGGGTAAGTTGCAACAAAGGATTCAAACCGAAATAAAAAATAACAACTTTTTGTTAAAACGTCCCTGAAAGTGAGCCAAGAATTTCACTCACAATGGAGTAGTCGTGTAGTACTCTATTTTTCATTCAAAATAAGTTAATTAACTACCTGAGGCTTTTTAATGACACAAGTGCAAAAACCTGGTAATTATACAGAGATAATTAAAACAAGAAGCACCACCATTAATGAGTTGCTACCCCTTTGCTCTACATTTCGTTTATTTTTTCAGTTCATCATTTGCACCTATATCTCTTTGTTTGAATTTACACGACCATAATGAATTTAAACTAAACGGATAGTTTGTAATGAACTACAAGGAAACCATTCCACTTCTAATGTCTCTATTAGTTTTATAAATTCACAAAAGGTTTCTAAAATGTCAATTTTCCTTACAGCGATTGCACTGTATATCGAGCGTTCAAAAAATCCGTAATCACGTGATCTGGGGGTTGCTTTTGTTTCCGTTGGGTATGACGTAGCCTCATCAAGTGTCAAATTATAGGAGACAAACGTCGTTTGTTTAACAAACAAGCAGCGGTGTGAGTTTTGCAAAAAGTCTTTTTCAGAAATAATGAACTAGAATTTTCTTGGGCTACGTTGTGCGACACGATGGTTTGATAATTAATTGATATCAATACAATACAGTTTCAGGAAGACATTTTTGAATTAGTTAAACGATGATGAGTCCCAGCAATCCAGCAAAGTTATTTCCGGTAAGATGATGCAACTCCCTATGGTACTTATCGAACTCTGACAATGCTACAAAACATTTTTGATAATCGGCTCATAAGTTGTAAGCGATTCCTTTTCCTCCATGATCCTTGCGATTTATCACCGTAGGACTTCTTTTTATGGCCATACCTCAAAACCCTCATATTTTCAGACTCAATTAATAATATAGATGAACTTAAACAGCGCAGAAGAAATGAGATTGAAGAAATAAACAACCTTCCGCAGATAAAAAATGTTTCCAATGCGCTGCAATGCACAAAAACAACATGTTTTGAAATTGGGTGTGTATACAGGGTGTTAGTAAATGGTTGGGAATAAATTTCGGGGTGAATTCCTTATGAAAAATGTGGCTTAAAACCTAAATAAAGTTTTTCGTTAAAATGAGTAGTTTTCTCAAAAAAAGAAAAAAAGAAAAATAAATGTATTCTGGCATATCCGTATTTTTTTTTTTTTTTGAATACTGCGAAATAATGGTTTTGAGAAAAAATTTAAACGTGGAACGTTGAAATTAAAAAAAAAATCAAAACTAATGCGATTTTAGGCAGACAAATGAACTAATTAGAGAAATTCTCCAACAGTGGACTACATTTTTTTTTTTTTAGAAAACTACTCATTTTAACAAAAACTTTATTTAGGTTTTAAGCCACATTTTTCGTAAGGAATTCACCTTGAAATTTATTCCCAACCATTTACTAACACCCTGTATATTATTCAACATCTTTTAAATAATTTGTTACTTATAATATATTTCTGTTTTGCAAAAAGTCAAACATGTACCGTGCCTTCAAATAAATTCGGAATTAGAGTTGGCTGTGATTTTATTATGAAGTTGGTAACATACAATTTTTAAAGGCACAGCAATGACCTTGGACAGCACAGTACACGCATTAAACGTCTATTACCAACCGTTACTAGATAAAATATATAAATCACAGCCTACTCTAATTCCGAATTTATTTGAAGGCACGGTAGATAAAATATGATTAAAATGATGATTAATGTGAGGTTATGTACTCGAAAGAAATGTCAAAGTATTTATATCGACTACAAAAAGAGAAAGAAAACCACGGCCTGCTTGATCATAAAAGTTTTTTAACGCTCGATAGATTTATCATTCATTTACAGTTATAAACAATTGTTAGTATGTGACATTTGCTCGTCCGTGCCGTGTATTTAATTAGCTGAACGTCTAATTTATGGTACATATAAGTTTAATGAAATAATTCACTATTCAGACAATACCACAAATGACCATTACCGTAATAAATTTAACAACGCCTTCAATTAATATCAAAACTTCTTCAGTCGTGGGCAAGGAATAAGGATTGAGGACATTATCAAATTTTTCGTGCAGTAAAAATATTTGTTTATGACGCAATTTGAAACAATGCAAAAAAATGAATGATAAAATGCAAAGAAACTACACAAAAATAAACAAAAATCTATTGTCTGCAATCATGTCATGTGGAAAAAATATTTAGCGCAGTAAAAAACGGAAGTAAAATGTGTGTAAGGATAAATCATTTTAAATTTACTTAAGTGCGTCAGTGTTAGCTACACTGCATTATGAAACCACGAAATGATGAACGAAGTCTCAGGATAAAAAAAACTGAACGATATTAAAGAAAAAACAAATTTATGCATATTGTCCTTGTCACGACAATATTGTGTCATCAAATAAATTTCAGACCAAGAGTGCTTTGAGGTGTCATTCGACACATGTATTTAAACCAAGCAATGACATGCCAAAGCACTTTTGATCTGAAATTTATTTGATCACACGCTATATCCTATATTCAAAAATGTTTCACATCTTATGTGGTCTAGGTGTTTATTGATATTTTTGCTTGAGAACTATCGTATGATCAAAAAGTCTTTGGATCAGGGTTGCCGTGGTATTAACAAGCTATCTATGAAATTATTTATTTTAATTATTTTTGACATTTACTTGACAACTTTCAAGTTAGCAGGTTATAATTCAAAATGTTTGAAAGAGAACATAAAATTTTTATTATTAAATCATACTACAGTAATGGAAACCGTGGTTAAAATGGTAATTGGGTTTATTCGCCTCGTTTATGTTTAAATGAGTTCCGTGACAGATTAGCGCTATTTTGAAGTACAATAAAAATACGGGCAGTAGAAGTAATTAATTCTATAGATGGTTTTTACATTTCATTGCTCTCGCGATCCATAGTTTAGCATTGAAGTTTAGGTATATCGGGTGTTCATTTTCTTTTTGCTTTTACTGTCTTTTACTTTTTAGAAAGTTAAAAACTTTACTTATGGGACCTAGGTATTGGCATGACAAAGACATTTATGTCGAAGATATATTGGGTGATTCAAAATGATTGTGGATAAGTATGGCAACTACAGGGTTATTCTAAATGATTGTAGTCGAAGTAGGCCATGCCCATGTTATTACGTTTTTGCCGCTTTCATGTGAACTGTCAGTTATGTCGCTGTCACTGTCATTTTGTAGGTGAAAAGTGCGGTGATGAGATTTTTATTTATTTTTGTTAAATTAACGATTGAATCCAGAAATATTGAGTTGTTTTGCACCCAATTTAACACATCATTTTGATGATTTTTTTATGTGGAGCGGCAACCATAAATTTTACATTCAGTTTTCACGCCAACTTCGACTACAATCATTTAGAATAACCCTGTATATACTTACGAAAATGTATGTGGCAACTGTGTGGGTAGGATATAGTTGACATTTTTGTACGACATTTTATTTAGGCTTTACGTGAAATAACCTGTTTGGTCCGTAACAAAACTCCGGGATGCAAAACTCGGGGTGTTTTGGCTAGCGCTTCATTGAATTTTTTTACCGACGTTGACAGTGGATGGTATTTTACGTTTGCTGTCAGTGGAAAAAGAACTTGTTCGATTTCAGACAATAAAGAAGAATAGGTACTCAAACAGCTGATGGTCGTGAGAACACTGAAGATGATTCTTACAGTTTACTGTAACGTGCGAGAAAAGTGTCACTAAAATCCATTCAATGAAACTTAAGGAACAGAAATTTCGTGGGATAACTGAAAGCGTGGGCGCCTCACTTGAGCAGTTGCATTATATCTTTTACAAAAAATGCATAACAAAGATCTTTGCAAGACAGGTGCAGCGGTTGTTAACTCTGACACAAGAACCGCTGCAAGAGGGAATTTGTAGCCCAACGAAAGCATCAAAATAGTGAAAATGCTCATTTTATTATTTTAGCTGAGCAGTTTCGTAAATTTGTCATAAACGTCATTTGCTTGGTTAAATGAAATTGCGAAAAAACAAAGAGTTTTTGGAAAAATGTTTATTGTCTCCAAAAATGCGCAACGACAGAAGCATTTTTATTACATTCACCATAAAAATGTCAGTTGTGACAAATACAATTTTTGGAAGCAAAGCCATCATGGATTCATAATTTCATTTTAAAACAATACGATATTTAAAATAGCCATGTTAAATTTGGAAATGTATTGAGGGTTGCATTTTCAATTCCGCCGGGCGCCCGGGCTCATTACTCCTGAAATATTCTATACAGGTACAAAACCCACTTGTTCAGACGACTAAACCATAGAATTTGTTCTACTAATTGCTATTATTATTTATGTAAAGTGTGCTTGAAATGCACAAATACACAGAGAGATAGGAATTGAAAATTCTTCATATTTTTGTGCTCCTCGAACAAAAATTTAAATTCACTTACATAAAATATTGGCTAGAAACGAATAATTAAATTATCTTGTTAAAAGTAATCACATATCCACATACTTTTTCCGTGCTTTTGCATATTTATAGGAATAGAATCGAATTAGTATTTTCATCTCATGATGACAGCTGTCACCGCGGTAATATAATCCAATAAATTCCAACCTGCAGCTTGTAAAATGTTAATTCAATTGCAATCTATACATTAGTTCCCCATTAATTAATTATTCACAAACTAAAATTTAAGTGATTTTATATATTTATCTGTGAAATAAATGTCACCTCGTATCAGTTCATCTGACAGCTGTCACAATAACCGCCCAATTCAGCTCTGTTCGTTTCAACACGCAAAACTATGCAGATTTGAATCTGCTTTTTTAAACTCAATCGCATCATCAAAAACAAGATTATATTATAGGTATTGGAACACCTGTTGTAAATTTTTATATTTTCTTTGACATCAACGTTTTTTTCCGTCACGTTTAACGTGCACACTGAGTTTTTAAGACTCATTCGAAAACATTAAACTGGTGAAATCAATGACGCAAAAACCCATAAGAACGTGATAATAAATAATAAACCACTTTTACAACAATTAAAAGGCCATTGTTGTACCTTCTCTTTTTAATCAACGAAAACTAAATTAATCTGGTATATACAGGATGTCCCAAAAATGGCGTACTAACGGTGCACTACGGTGTAGAAGAGATTACCGTAAACGCCAGAAAAATGTAAAAACAATTCTATTGGACTTATTTGCTGATTTGGTGGTCCTTGAAAGTGGCACTTAACGGGTCAATTATTTTGAAATACATACGTATATGTATGAAATTGTCGTGACAGCTACGTCTAATCGTACATATTATCACAAAGTACTGTCGCGAGCAATAAATTTTGGTCGTCAAGGTCATTCTTTGACGCAATCGAAAATGCTCCATTGTAAAACAGTCGTAAATATCATAACCTATCATCATATTGTATGACATTAATTGTCATTTTTTTCTCATTTTTTTGACACTTTATTGACATGGACATAATCAGGCAGGGAAATTTTTTAAATTTGTGACGATCTAACCAAATTTTAAAATGACCTTGACGACCAAAATTTATTGCTCGCGACAGTACCAGATCACTCACTACCAATATCTAATCCTGCATAATAGAGAATTTAGAAGCTTTGGAAATCTCAAACATTATCTTAAATATATTTGTTTACATAAAAATAATTGATTTTTTTGTCGGAAACATTTTTTCCATATTTTTTTCATGTGCATTCTCGACAAGGTAGTAAGTAGTTTGTACGCCATTTTTGGGACATCCTGTATATAATCAAAGATGCAACCTGGAAAGAATCGACTCGAACGCAGCAATCAATCGCTATTCACGAATCGAGATACTTTCAGCAAGTTTCAGAATAATTTTTATCGATTGTTTTCTGCACAAAAGAGTGGCACGTTCAGCAACCCACCATACGCGACGAATCCAAAATTTTCTTCTATAGGTGATGTCAGTCACAAATGAAAAGAAAAATCTTAAGACGTGCATCGATGTTTTACTGTTTGTTTATCAACCATCGACGTCAGGTTTAAAAAGTTGCTGTCCCAATCACGCAAATCCTCAATTTTATTGACACTTTCTCCATCCGCGAGAGTAAGTTTTTGTTGACAGAAAAAGTAAACACGGCAAGCGGGTCAACAGAGATGACAGCGCTACTTCCACAAAATAAATCTGTCACGTTGCAGTGCATCCAACGTGCGAAATGTGCAAAAAAGTACATGCCGTGCATGCATTAAATCCGGAATGGGGCCCTCGCGTGCTCCTCACTCTCCTAATCTGTCTAATGTTCAGTGGCAACGTGGAGAACATCCTCGTAAATAGCGACCCGCCCGTCATTTTTGCATTACATTGAGACATAAAAAGGAGGTGTAAAATGAGGATGGGCGTCCGTTCCTGCAAGAAGTCACAAATAAATTACTTTTATTACGCATTTAATTACTTTCTGTGTGCAGAGAACACGGGAAAAAATTGTAAATCGTGCGGTTGGTGTCTTGTCGCACCGACGGGTTCAACACGCAGTGGTGGACGGAAAATAATCAACTGTCACTTCGTTGCACTACAGTTTCTCTGGTTAGCTTGAACAGCATTTTACGGCACTCACCAAAGATCAAAATCATGTCTGTTTTTTCATCGTTTGAATACATGATAAAATCGCGTAAAAACTGACGTATTTTTTTTTTATTTATTATAAATTATTTAAAATTAAATCTAGGCGCTGTATTTTGTGATTCATAACATTAAATTTTCGCTCTTTGGTGAATAACCCTGTATGTGATACTAAAAAAAATTGATTGTCAGATTATGTAGAAATAAAATCAAGGCTATTACAGTAAAATTGCCTAATGACCGTTGCTGCACTATTTTGTAACTGAATAAATCGAAGCATTTTTAATTAATAAATTAATTATAGAGAACCGTCTAGAACACGTCGCCTTTCTGTTTGTAGAACATAAAAAAGAATTTGAAGACCGAAATGAAGTTGAAGGCGAACGTGTATTGTTGGTTGCATCACAAATTTATTACGCTAATTATGTATTACTCCAAATTATACTCCGTACTCTGATAGATTGCACGTTTTTGACAGAAGACAGACACAGAAACTGGTTTGGCGGGAATTAATCTGCAGGGAAACAACGGTTTTCTACATAACGTGAAACAATTGAGATGGAGAGTTTAGTATTTTTCACTGCTTTATGTTTCGGAACTAGAATTTAAAAACGTGCAATCTATCACCGTACGGAGTATACTCGTCAATCACCTTCTAGGTGATACAAATTCATGTGATTATCTGGTTGCCTAAAAACAAGGGGCTTTGAAACATTGTAATTTAATATGTATACAGGTGTTTCTGAAATACGTGTGTTAATTTTAATCAGTGGAAGAACGCGCCAAATCATGGAACTTTTCTTTACGAAAAAGCAATACACATTGATTTAAAATTTGGAATAAATTAACCATTAAAGTGTATACCCGCCTATGGGTAAGGGCAAAAATTTTCTGTTGTGATAGAAACAGAGCTTTGTTAAAAAGTTCCATTGTTATAGAAAAAAATAAATAATAAAAATTTAGATTCTCATGGTTACAAAAAATAGAAACTATATTAGTTAATCACAGAAAACGACTCGTTTGGTAAAAATTGTGGGGCAAAAAATGTTGGAATACTTTTACGAATTTTACAAAATGTTATAGAGAAAATTTTCATAAATTGGCGAGTTCTTTCACTGGTTAAAATTAACACACGTATGTATTTCAGAAACATCCTGTATTTGAAATAAAGTCTACCGTGAGTTTTTTTTTTATTGAACATAGGATTCATGGATCTGTAAGTTTGGTTGCCTATTTCAAATGAATTGACTTGTCCATTTTAGAAATAAAAAACGCAGTGTATATACCGGCTGTATTTATCAAAAATCTTTGGTGCTATAACTTCCTTATTTTTTATCCGATTTTAATAAATGATACGTCAAACAGAATATGATTTTTTTTTGACATTATATTTTTTGACAGACCGCAGCTTACTTTGTTTTTTTAAGTTGCTGTATATTTTTTTTATCTTTATTCTGATAGATATTTATCTTATACTGGTGTCCCAAAAAACAAAATACGAATCCATAAGTCTCTTATTTATTGGAGGATTTTAATTATTTATACACCAAATTAAATGGTTATGAATAGGCTAAAAAAGGCCTAATAAATTTCCGTATAGCCCTAAGGGCTTCAAGGCTAAACTGACAAAAAAAAACATTTTTAATGGGAACACATAATTTTTTTTAGTAATTTTTTCTAATAGAGATACAAAAAAAAAGAGTGTGTGCTTAAGACCGCACGACAGACACTTCAAAAATCGTAATAAACGCTATTATTGTCTATACTCCATTTTGCGCTTATCATTGGCCGCATATCTGCGCAATCCCATATGTGTCCACCCGGAGCCGACCTGGAGTCCACTCGGAGCCCATCTGGAAAGCACCCGGCGCCAACCGGGAACCCCCCCGGAGCCCACCTGGAAAATAACTTCTCCATTTCGGCAAAATTTACAGACGTTTACTGTAATTGTAAGCAACAATTATCCCAGAATAAATGGTAAAATGGATTTTACCATTGAAGAGAAAGCAATTTTATTACTTTTGAAAGGGTCTGAATAGGGAACTAATAAAACGACTGTTCGTGACAAGTCTAATTTTGCGTACGAATGTAAGACAAACGTTTCGATAAAACAAAAGAAGAGGTATCTAGCACTCTTGATTCGTTTTCTTTTTCATCACTTTTTATACAGGTTTTATGATTATGAGTGACGAGCTCGACAAAATTGAAAATGCAACCCACAATACACTTGTAAATCAAAGCTGCATATGGTCGCGGACATTATCACGGTTTGCAATAACGACGTCTTGTGGGTTGCATTTCCAATTTTATATTTATGGTGTATTCTTTGATTTTAACCAATTTTACTGTCACTAACCTTAGCTTGTAAAATTTATATCAAATATTTTTGTTTTTAAAATTAAAAAACAATTAAGAAAATGAAACATATTTTTTTAATAAAATCGTTTTTATTAATAAATCGTAACAATAATATCAATCCTAATTAAAGATTTGACACATATTAGTTTCCTGATTTTTTTTCCGCATTTCATGCATTATCACCGCCTCGTTGAACATTTTTTGTCGTGTGACAGCATAATCACACACTTTACAACCATTTACGTAACATCTATGTTGCATCTTAAATTTTACTCTCTTAAGACACATGTCACATTCGAACCACTCGTTTACTACACAATTGCCTGAACTTTGCTGCCGTCACGAATACACAACTGTGACATTTGAACCGTTACACGTCTTTGGAAAGATGTTGTTTCGCGTGTCTGTTCAAACCATATTTAGTTTTAAATTTGTTGGGACATTTGTCACAAGTAAACCACTGCACAGCTTCAGAAGTGGTATGTTTAAACAAAATATGTCGTTTTAAATCTTTTTTTCTCCTCGTCTTAAACTCGCAGTTGAAACAGTAAAACCACTCTCCTTCTTCGTCGGATTTATGCCGAGTCACGTGAAGTTTTAGGCGGTATTTCAGCTTTGTTTTGTAAGGACACTGTTCACATTCAAACCACAACGCCTCTTCATTTGTTGTGTGTTTGAGCAATTCGTGTTCTTTTATTCTGAATCTTCGTCTCGTTTTAAAGTTGCATTTATCACACTTGAGCCATTGGATGTCTTCTTTGGAGAGATGCAGTTTCGCGTGTCTGTTCAAATCGTATTTGGTTTTAAACTTGGAATGACATTTGTCGCAAGCCAACCACGGCACAGCTTCAGAAGATGTATGTTTAAATAATATGTGATGTTTTAGGTTTCCTTTCCTTTTCGTCCTGTACTCACAATTGAAGCAAAAAAACCATTCAGCTTCTTCAGATTTATGTTCAGAATTCAAATGTACTTTTTTCTTGTGACATTTTAACTTGTTTTTGTAACTTATATTAAAATCACATTCTTCACATTGAAACCACCTGACATAGGGATGTACTCTTTGGATGTGTCTCTTCAAGTACAACACAACTTTGGACTTGAATGAACAATAATCGCATTCAAAATAAATGACACCGTCGATAAGTTGTGTTTTGTATGGACAGTTCTCATTGGACTCTTTGTCAAGTGTCAAATGTTTAGCAACGCTGTGCAGTTTTAGATTGAACTTTCGCTTCGCCTTGTATTCGCATTTATCACAGCCATACCACTGGACGGCTTCCGCGGGAAGATGAATTTTCTTATGCGTCCGCAGATTAAAGTAGCTTTTAGACTTATACTGACATTTATTACAATGAAACAAATGTACAGCTTCAAGAGCAGCGTGTTCATAATTCGTGTGTTGCTTTAAATGATTTTTGGTTTTTGCTTTGTACTTGCAATGAGAACAACAAAACCATTCCCCCTCATCAGGTAGGTGCTCTGCACTCTTATGTGTATTCAGAACTGGTAGTTCTTTTGTCCCAAACGGACAATACTCACATTGGTACCAATTCCCATCACCATAAGATATTATTTGTACTTTCTCAAAATCTTTTTTTGTATTAAAACATGTACTGTTCAAGTGCTTGAGCCACAACAAGACTGAATATGTTTCAAACGCACATTTTTGACAAATGTAGCTTTTTACCACGATGCCTTCTTTCAGGCGATCTCGCACAAAGTCGACGTTCTTGCCGTGATATTCCTTGATATGTTGATTGAAAATTACCACAAGATCAGATTGAAATTTGCAGTTTTTGCAGTAATACTTTTCTAAGGCGTTTGTTTTGCAATTGGACAATTCAAGCGGCGACTGGTGACGTTTCATGTGATTTAGCATAAAACAACCTGATTTCGTCACGTAAGGGCACCTATCGCAGTTGTGAGTTTTTCCTTTGGCAGATTTTAACACAATCTCATTACATCCCAAATTTGACATTTTAATGTTTTTATAACCTAAAAATTCGATTTCATCTCAGTACAAAAAATTATTACATATGCGCAAAATATGGGTCGGCACAAGTCTTATTGTTAGTTCATCTTCATTATTTCTTAGTTTTGATTTGGTAAAATAAGACACGGTGGTATTTCTGAAGATAATATGTGTTACTCATTTTTTATTACAATCAAGTAGGTACTTACCAATTCATTAGAAAATTCAAAAGCACTATTTATTGTTAAATTATCTTGATTTGATTATCTTTTTATAATGTTCTGGATGATTTTCGTGAAGACGAAGGCATTGAACTTCGAATATCGAATAACTCCAAGAATATGTTTACAAGCTGTCAAAAGTCAAATATTTTTAGTGCGTTCAAAAACGCAATCAATAGATTGTCACAATTATCCCTCAACGCAATTATCTAACTTTCTTCCCCTCTTAGAGGAATGAACTTCATAGAGAATTATTATTAAGTAAATTAAGTAAATCCCTCCGTGAAACTTAAAAAAATAAGATGTCACTCTGTAGAAAAAAAATGACTGTGAAATTAGTGCATTATAAATAAGCTGAAGGTAACAACCCTGAAGACTTCAGCTTTGAAGACTACGAGAGACAATCAGTTTCAGCACGGCCTGTTAATTTAATTTCATTAAAAATGCATTATGAGAATGTTTCCGAGAAAGAGCCAATTTCCGCCGATTAGGGCGCCACAAAACGGGTACTTCACTAAAAATAATAATCAACACTTACGCAACATAACAAAGAACAACACTAAACACAAAAACAACGAATAAGGAAAAAATTCACGATTTTAATTTCAAAGCAGGAAAAAACAAGGAGTTTTTGGACTTTAAATTCAAAATGTCATTTGAATAAGAAACATTTTCGGTGACAAAAACTTAAGATAAATAATATCCCCAAAAAGCGCCCGTACACTAGCGCTCTGCGGGATCACTCAAACAAGAGACCCTCCCCTCATTTTTGCATTTTGCATCACAATCATCACGTTGAGACATGAAAAAGCATGTGAAAAGCGAGGTCGAGCGTCCGTTCCCACAAAAACTCCCAAAGAAATTACTTTCGTTACATATTTAATTATTTTCTGTATACAATTAAAACAAGACAAAAACTGTAAATCACGTCACTCATGTCTTGTCGTCGCACCGCCAGGTTCAACACTTAGTGGTGGAAGAGATAAATAATCGTCAACTCTCATTAACAATTGCACAACGGTTTCCTTGTTATTTACATTGTACGGTAACCTTTCGTCATCTGCGATTTGTCCCAATGATACTGCAACGAGAAGCATTCCAGCGCAAGGGATTTCCCAACGCGACACACCTAAACGGCTTTGCTTACGCTACGAAAAAAAAAGCCAACAATCATTAATCACCAAATCAATACAAATTAACGCTTTATTGCTTCCCTAACTAGAAAAAGAATTAACTTCTTAACCTAATTACGTTGGGAAACTCCTTGTGCTGGAAGGCCTCCAAAAACAAAACTCGAAGTACCCGAATCCGACTGGATAAAAGACTATACAAGACTGCTGCTATATTATAAAGCGATATGATTAGAGAATCAACAATTATTATACATAATACTAATAAAAATAGTCAAATGTAGAAATAAAATCAAGCGTATTACAGCGAAATTGCCTAATGATTGGTACTACACACTATGTTGCAACTGGAATAAATCGAGGCGTTCAAACACAATTTTTTAATTAATTAATCTGACCGAGATCCGTCGAGTACACGTAACCCTTCTGTTGCAAAACATAGAGACGCTTCTCCACCGCTTCTTTATCTACAAAAAAAAAAAAATCAAGGTGAGTAACACAACACGCACTGCTTACATTTCATGAGTAACGCCCTATCTTGTTGAGGTACTTGTTGGGACAAGCTGTGCAGGAGAATCTGCGCCGTTTGATACCGTTCGAAGCACTGCTGCGGATTATTGAACAACTCCTCCAAAGCGGCCGTCTGACACTGAAACAAACTCTCAACCAGTGCGGACGCATCGCCGTACACTCACAATTTGCACCGCGTGCTCGTACAGCAACTTATCCGCGGTTATATTGGTGACCCTCTCCATCACCTCCGGACTGTTCAGCTGCTTACACTCGACCAAGGTCGTCCGAAATTTGCTGTTCAGACTTGACATGACTGCAAACAAACGACAATCAACTCCGGATTCTTCCGGACAGCGCCACTCACCGTTTTTCACTTTCGAACTGGGTCGCAATTGGCCGGATTTCATTTGTGAGGTGGCCAAAGCCAAACCGGAACCTAGCAGCTGCAAGGCCCGCACTAGAAGGACGAATCGCTCCGCTCTTTTCACCAGTTCGTTTTGTATCTGGGACTGGAGCTGAACGGAGTCGTGGAGGGCTCCGATCGGCGTCGAACGCGTCGCCGCCAAGTCTAAGATGCAGTTGCTGAGGGCCAAGACGAAGTTGATTTTGGCCAAAGTCTCGTTGTGCTCTTTCTGCGAAACGAAAAACAGTCGAGTTTGGGGGGAAATATAAATGCCGCCTTTATTTTTCTACAACTTTGCAAATATTGTCTTTGCACCGAGAGGAGTTCTCGCAACGGTTATCTTATCATCGATAAACGGGCGGAGGGTTAATGAAAACACATTTCTGCCGACAATGTTGAACCAATGAAAAATGTTGTATTGACACTCGATTATTATATTTCGTTGTACAATAACTAAACTTGCACAAATATTTAATACAATTGGCAACTTAAAAAAAATATATAACAACTTAAACTGTCCGTGTTTTGGTCTTTATTTAAAATAAAATGTGTCCTTAAACTTGCGAGTGAAAATAAGTTGATTAAAAAATATATTAGTATTCTCGTTTTTCTTGTTTCTCGTAAAATATAAATCAAACCTAAATAAAAAAATACAATTACATAATTAAAAAATGTATTTCCTTACTGTATTCGATTATATAAAAAAAAATCACAAATAATCTAGACCATTTTACTAGTCAGAATAATCACAAGGAAACCACTATACTTTCTGTTATCATTTGATTATTTTTTTTTTCTATAATTTTATAGTAGGTACTCATCCATCACTCATATCTCTAAAATAATTTAAAAAAATAAAATTTAATACATATAATCTACACTTTTACAAAAACTACTCATAACGTATGAAATGTGTATCACTTCTCAATACCACTTTGATTTGTTGATTTCTTTTGAAATTTATTTTCAACTTTTATAAATTGTGCTAAAAGTTGTAAACCAATTTTAATCGTTTCATTATTTAATTTTTTAGGTAATTTGCTGTCGATAAGAAGTTCTATTAAATTAAAGAATTGTCAGAAAAAAATAAGTATTTATTTTTCTTTTATTCATTCATTTCACTTAATAGGTTTTCATAAATTATTTAAAAGACAAAAATTAAAACATTATCGAACTGACACACTTTTATAAGTTAATTCCTGAAATTAAGTGGAATAATCTTTGGGTGATAAGAGTCATGACTTCGCTTCGTTTTTTGTAGCGAACTGTAAGAATATAAAAAAAAGCTTGATATAAATTTCTAAACGTAACTAATTAATAAAACATTATATTCTTTACGATGCTGAAGAACAAAAAATAAAAATAAAACCACGTCACATGTTTTCTCCAAAACAATTTGGCAATAAATTTTGCATCATTCCTGCCAAACGCACTATCTAAGTCAATAAAGATAATATTAAATATGCAATCGCCATAATCCTGCTATTTTTTGCTCATAGCACAAACAATTAAACGAATTTTTTCATTCTAAAATAACATCACACTCGACTTTTATTGTTATTTTTTGAAACACAAGATCCAGGTTGTGGCGAGATAACGATAAGACATATCACTGACAGTGCAGACTGTCGCCGCGACGTCACTCCAACAACAAATACCATAACAAACCTCTAAGAGAGTCTCCTCGGGCAATTCCGGTGCCAAAAACGTGATCGGATGTTGTTCGTAGCTGTCGTTAAAGAAGGCGTAATTACGTATCTCGGATATCTCGGGCAGCGTCACCGCCCTGGTACAGTACGGCATATTGGGCGATCGATTCGGATTGTTATTTTCGTTATTCAAATTGGGACTGCTCAAGATCGGCATTCGGGCCAAAGGTCCGCTCATTCTCGGCGGCGAAGTACCTTCAAAGCATTTTTTTGTTAGGCGACGACCGCGGACAAAACACTCTGACCGACCTGATCGTCGCAAGGGGGAGTAATTAGCCGGGGCGGTTTTGGCCACCGGAGTCCAGAAATTCGTCGGGGGTGGTGTCTCGCACAAGCTGCCGCCCGAAGTGGAACGGCGGCGGCCTCCCGGGGGAGTCCCGATGACGAACTTGACCTAACACAATAAATCAGTTACGCAACAAATATGTATTTGAAAATCAGGGATTCGGAGAGAGTTGGGGGAACTCACGGAAGGCGGCGACAAAGAACTGATATCGATGTCGTTCTGGATCGGCCTGGTCTCCGAGCGCTTCATGCTGATGGGCTGCGACCTTGGAACGTTGCTGTTGACAACGGTCTGTCAAAAAAAAACTTTTAGGGAGCACTTTTTCAGACCAACTAACGCAACAGTTGGTTCTGTCACATCGAGAGAATTTTTAACCTTGTTGGGCGTGTGCGGTTCGTCTTTTTTGTCAGTCTGACTGGTCATCTGCATGTAAGCGTCCTTCATGGTGGGCACCGGCACCGGTTCCAGCACCGGCAAGAAACTCGGCCTGACCGGACTGACCACCGGACCGCAGGGCATGCTCGGCGGCGTCCTCACCGTCGCCGTCGTCGTCGTCGTTACCTTGAACCTGCAACCGAAACTGTCCGACCTATCCCGACCACCTACCGACCCACTTACTGTTTCTCCAATTCGACACTTTCCGTCGACTGGTCCGGGATGTTTCTCGAAACTATAACATAATCATCTTCAGGGCTCGAGCTAAGAGCAATTCTTGTAGATCGTGGAGATTCTACAAGGGAACGGCGAGCGTGATTTGTTAATATTGACAAAAGTCAGTTATGGATGGATAATACAAGATGGCAGGCGATAAAAACAGTACAAAAATGGCGTACCTGGTGGGTCCGGTTGAGATATCGAGCTGGCGCCCCTGACAGGTTTGGGACTGCTGCTTGTCGGCAGATTGGTCGCGCTAGGGGGAGTACCGATCGGTAACGGCACATCTGGAACAAAACCTCCACAATCTCCCCCCCTTCAAAAAAATTACGTCACAAAACGCACCAGCTTGCAGTGGACTGTTCGCTTTCGGCGTCTCCGCCCTTTTCAGAAACTTGTGATTGAAAAACTGGTCAAAATTCAACCGTTCCTTTGCGTTGCGCTTAAGCAAACCCAGAAGCAACTCTGTCAACTCCGGACTGGTCCCGTGCGGGATCCTGCAATTGTCGCCACGTTTAAACCCCACAACGGTGGTCAAAAAACCTCCACTCACTTTGGCACCAGATTCATCGTCGTGTCGTATATTTGTTTCAGCGCTTGAGGGGTGTTCGCCTGAAAGGGCGCCTTCCCCGTCAGACACTGAAACACTATCGTGCCGATACTCCACAGGTCGGCTTTGGCGTCGTACTGAAGAGCTAAAATGACCTCGGGGGCCATGTACATTGGACTGCCGCACAGGGTCGCCGCCATCACGCCATCTTGCAAAAATCGTGCAAAACCAAAGTCCGCTACAAGCAAACGTGCTTGTGTTGTCGACTTTGAATCCGATTC
This sequence comes from Tenebrio molitor, assembly GCF_963966145.1. Taxonomy (NCBI): domain Eukaryota; kingdom Metazoa; phylum Arthropoda; class Insecta; order Coleoptera; family Tenebrionidae; genus Tenebrio; species Tenebrio molitor. Next base: position 4,191,918 of record NC_091054.1, on the reverse strand, counting down.
GATTCACTTACCGATTTTCAGTTTGATTTGGGATGGTTGCGGGTTGGGTACGTCGTAACTTATCAGAATATTTTGCGGTTTCAGGTCTCTGTGGACGATTCCCTTCGCTGATAGGGCTTTCATGGCGCCAGCTTCAAGAGGACGCTGTCAGATTGGAAACGAGATCAAACGGGCGCTTACCTAATTGGATGAGGAAGAGTCGGATGGTGTCTTCGCTCAGGGTGCCTTTGGCGTTGAGATAATCGGCCAAGTCGCCCCCTTTGCAGTACTGGAACAGTGACAAATAGGATTGGAAAAGAGGGTCAATCTGTTGCGCGCCCCGAGAGTGAATAAATAATATACAGACAAGATGCTAATTTCGATAACGCAGCTTCCTTAAAGCTATCAAATTATTTACAAAAACTGCGATTTTCGATAATTTTCATTGAAATTGATCAAGAGATTGCAATTAGATTTCTTTTATTCTCATCCATTTATACAGTGGCGATCAATAAATTTTGGTCTTTATTTGACACAGCGCAAAATGTGCTAGTGTGAACCGGGCATGTACCCACAAAAAAGTACTCGTTCGTTGCGAATAACAGCCGAACATTGCTTATAAAGAATTTTTTAATATTGCATCATTGCATGAGACATTTTCTCCGTGTCTTTATCGGTGTTGATAATAATGTAGCACGAAATAAATTTGTATGCGGAAAACGAATTATGTATGTATTTTTTTATTGAAAAGATCATATCAAGGCAGGTGTAATAGTTCTGTTGTAAATAATGTAACACAAAACGATGTTTGTTTTTAATACATTAACCAAATTAACCGGTGGCAAAGCAAGAATTTGCACAAAAACCAATTTACGGATCAACGACTTCAGATTCTTGGAAGGAGACGTGCGATAAAAACAACTTTGATTAGAGAGAACGGTGGCAGTGTAACAAACAAAATTGATTTTCCCGATGTGCTCGACAGGAATTTGAAGAAACAAAACGCACATTTTTTTACATAACTTACTTGGTAAAGAAGAATACCCGAAATGGCACAAAGAACGAAATCCCAGTCGCAGATCAACAGAAAGTAATTTTGGAAAGATTTGCAAAATGAAATTAAAGACGTCTACAACTAATATTGGGATATTTTGCATTCGAATTCATTAATTCATTAATAGTTTTACCGAAATCATTAGCACAAGGTATTGAAGATGGAAAGAATGCACTAACTTATTTGAAATAAGACAGTTATGACTGTAAAAAACGCGGATTGTTTATTTATACGCAAAATCTGTTTTTTGCAGTTTCGCCAGACGTCAAGGTCATTGTGAAATTTCCCACAAATTAAAAATTTTGCCTGCTTAATTAGGGCCAATGTCAATAAAACGTCAATAAAAAAAAAACTGTCAAAAGGTTTATTCTAAACATTCAAAATTATGCCCCAATGTCGTATTTTAGAAGAATAAAAATTATTTCGCTGATAGAGACGGATGTGTCAGCAGCTAGGGTGGCAACCCAGTTGAGATTTCCAAAAAGTTGACAAGATCTTGACAAGACAAGACAAACAGAATTTGTTAGAGGTTATGCCCGTTTCACATTAGAGCAGTTTCCATTGCGTCAAAGAATGACCTTGACGACCAAAATTTATTGCTCGCGACAGTACAAATAAAATGTCTATACTCAGCCAGAGATTTAACAATAGAAAATGTAATTAGAAATAAAATTATAACCTACTGCACACTAGATAAAGATGGAATTTCCAACTCAGCTGTATGTATTAAATTCGAGTGTATTTTCTATTACATTGTTACTAATCGTCATATTTCTTGTTTGATAAATGATAATACATATTCACAAACGTCTAATCAAAAAGATTATTCGCTTTTGATAGATAAAATTGTAAATCATTTAGACATTTTTTATTTAAAAGCGAAAGAAATGTGTTAAAGAAAGATTTGTAAGTGACAGTTTTTTTTTCCTAGTAGAGTCGGACTGATCTCCTTAATATAAATTTGCCAATATCTACCTGTTTTACACATCCATTGATGACGAACCACGAAAAAAAAATTTACTCGATCAAAAAAACTCCAATGAAAAACAGTAAGAACTGTTAGTACTCGTATTATAACAGCGGTGGTTTTTTCTTCAAAAAAACTCAAGTTTTTATCGCACAAAAACATTTTCACTCACTCTTTCGTTTCAATTGATGATTATCCCATCATGAGCGAAGTTTCAAATTAGGGGTTAGAAAAATGTAAAAAAAAAAATATCGATATGTAATGTTACATTAGAGTACGGGAGGTGAATTTTCCGGCGCGACAACTGATTTCGGCCACGATGGTGCAGCCGAGTGGCTGATTAGTTGGAGCGCCGGAAAATAGCTCCCGTACGACATTTGTATTAGACTTTTCGGCTGACCAAAATATTAAATTTAAAAAAAATCAAGACTAGTTTTATTGTAGAATTTGACATCGTCAATAAAGAATCGAATGCTGTGGAATCAATTCCTTGACGACCGCTCATTTGTTTTTTTCGTCTTTCAGACCATAGATCAACCTCTGTGGTTTTGTTTTATTGTGCAATTTTGCAGAAATTTACGAAATAACTTTTTGACATATATACAGCTGCCAACCCGATAGGTTATACTTTCCCTATTACGATTATGATTATTTATTGGTCGATATAAATTAAACAAACACATTTATCGGAAAATGTATACAGGGAAGTGTTTTTTACACTATTTTATACTAACGTATGAACACTTTAATTTTAAAGAAACTGTGAAAAGAATAAATTAACGGTGTCCGCACATTTTTCCCGTACTCCACCAGATTTTTCCCACACTCCACTAGAAATTTTTAACATTGTTCAGGAAATCGCAGCTCCCTTGACCTAAAGTGTAAGGTAACGCTATATTTCCCAGATTGGGAGGCCGAAAAAAATGTTCTATTAGGGATTAAATTTATTACGTGGACTTCCACAACATCCGCTATAGTAATAATCACATTTCGATATATCAACATCGATAAATATGTATCATTATCTTGACTAAACAGAAATTGCTTCTCATTGCTCATGCAGCTTTTCTCGTTACGTCTACTAGTACTGACTAGACTGTTTGCAAAAATACACACACTGAGGTTCGTCATCAGGCGTTGCCAGTATTTTTTGCATATTGATTATGAAAGTTGACTTTTTTTAACGAAAAATCGTAATGAAAGTAGTACTTTTTTAATCGTATTCCATCATTTTGCATCAATCCTTTTAGGCCAAATTTCTCAACTTACAACAATATCCAAAAAAATGTCGTGTTATACAGCACGTTATGAAAGTCTCTTTTTTTCACTCATTTGCTTGATTAACTCGGTCTCCGCCCTCGTTAATCAAACTGCAAATTCATGAAAAAAAAGTATGACTTTCTTTACTAGTTGTACAATACAGGATGTGTCAGAATTCCACCTACAAACTTTTAGGGGATTCAGATCGTAATCGTTTTTTGTTGATTATCTCGCAAACTAAGCGTTTTTGACCCCATATGTATTAAGAGTTTTATGCTTATTTCTGATCATAGAATTAGCCCTGAAAGTTTGTCGGGGGAATTCTGTCACACCCTGTATACTATTAAAATATATTTGTGCATTTTGCTACACCTTTTACATATTTGTTTCTAACACACTAACGGATCCTCCGAATATTTAAACGACGAATTTATTGCTTTCGATACCTAGAATAAATGGGTACAAGATGGTCGGTAACCCCTGCTGTGAGTGATTGAGGAGCAATAAATGATCCAAAAATCGTGCCAACTCATGTTTTCACGTACTCTGACCTGCCTAGTTTTTATTTTCTCCTTCAAAAATATAAAAAACAACCGCCTAACTCAATGCAGTTAGTCAATACGAACTAATTGCAGTATCGGGCAAATTTAAAAAAAAAAACGAGTATATGATGTCCTCTTTGTCAAATTTTATTGACGAAATGAAACGTAAGAGATGTTTGCACAAAATTCCTTAATTACATAATCAAGCAGAGAAAATGTTTGACAATAGCACATAATTTTAAAATAACACTGACGCCCAAAACTATTGCTCGTCACTGTACGTTGATAGAATATTTATTTTATTATTTTAAACACTTCCTAGTACTTGTATCTTCCAGTAACGATTAATCTTGATAAACATTTTTCCCAATCCCTCGTTTGTTTTTATCACAATTCAAACAGGGAAGTTCAACTAGGTTCGACATTACCACATTTGGAGGCCTTGGAGATACGTTAAAAATTAAAAATACCTTAATCTTGACTTTGACAATTTGGCAAGCAAAAGCAGGTTAGAAGATGCCGACATCCATCATATACGTCAATAAAAGATAACCATTTTACGTGAACAACCGATATTAACTGATCTTGCAGTTAATATTTATTTTTGACCACTATTTGAAAATTTCCAGTTGGAAAACATGCCAAATTGTTTTCTGTCTTTACGGAAAAATGAAATGAACTGAACTTTTCAGAAAACGTAAAAAACCTGGTTTGAAAACTGCAGGAAATAAAATTTGAATTCTATGTAATCAATGAGGTGATCAAAATTACAAAATGGAAAATTGAAGATCTCGATTTTCTGGAAAGAATCCGGAAAGTCCGTTGCGAAGAATTCAGATAAATGATTATAATCTTGACTCATATCCCAAAAAATATAAAGAACACTTCACTGTGAAAAATCGAAGGTAAGGTAAATATAACGATAATTCCTTATCTTATCTGTGCGGCCTAACTTTGGCTTCACAAATCATTCATCTTGCTTGGTGTGATCACATGGTGCTAGTGCAGTAACAGAAAAAATTCGCAATGTACCTTTTTTATATTTGTCTTTTGGTATTACAAGCACAAATCAGGTGAGTTTTCTTATTTTCTGTCTTGTCCCGCGGTCAAATTGAACTCCCAATAACTACACGAATTTTCCAAAAAATTCCCCGCAGTAGATTTTCACGTTTGGTGAAAAATCCAGAAGTCACGCATGCATAAAATCAACCGTTACGTAACGGTTAAAAAAATGGACCGAATTACGAACCGGTTCCGATAAGATCGTGTAATAATCATGTATCACAGTTTGACATTTTTAGCGATAACGGAAAAACGCCCTAACTCAATTTTATCGATTTTTTACAGCTTTTCTCTGTATGACGAAGAGACAGATCTGAGTTCTTTATCGGCAAACTACGTAAGTTTATTAATTGCTGTACAAACAATTTTACTTTACAGTTCTGATTAAATATTTGAATTGGAGGCCGAACGGATTGAGATAACGATTTTTTCTCTCTTCCTTTGCAGCAAGAGGTCGAACCGTTCGACGAAAACTTCGAAAATTGGAGCGCGCAAAATGACGCCGGCGTTGTGATTTTCGAAAGCGTCTCGAGATCGCTGCTCAAGAAAATATGCGAAAAGTCCAACACCCTCGTCTACATCACCCAAGAAGATGTCACCGTGGACTGCAAAGCTTTCAATAATGACAACCGACCGATCGATCAAGGGTCGAAGATTGTCAAACGCGAAGCTGAGGTAGAAGTTGAAGGCTCAGGTGATGGTGGCAACGGCAACACCGATCAAGATCAAGTAGATGGCGCTGGAGACGTGAATCCTGCAACAGCAACACCGCAGACACCTCAGGAAACAAGGCCTGAAGAAATTGTCAAAGCAGCGGAGGTGATTACGACTGAGGTTCCACAAGTACCTGAGGCTCCCGAGTCGGTACCTGAGACTCCCGAGTCGGTACCTGAGGCTCCCGAGTCGGTACCTGAGGCTCCCGAGTCGGTATCTGAGACTCCCGAGTCGGTATCTGAGGCTCCCGAGTCGGTACCTGAGGCTCCTGAGACTTCAGAGTCGGCAACTGAAACCTCAGAGCCGGAAACTAAAAATGAGGTTCAAGAGGAGCCATCCGAAGTGCCAGACGCCACATCTGAACCCTCAGAAAATCCATCTGAAGCTCCAGAAAGCAAATCTGAGGTTACAGAAACCGCACCCGTAATTCCACAAAATCCAGCCGAGCCCGAACCAAAACCTGACACTGCAGAATCGCCCAATGACAATGTAGAACCCACTGACGAGCAAGTACACCAAGAACTAGACGAACCAGACTTGGGAAAAGAACCCGAATCAAAACCCGACGGCGGAGATAAAGATTCCAACTCACAAAACTTCAGCCCGCACGACAGCGATGCGGAAATCGTACAAGGCAAAACATTGATTAATACGAAGAAGAACGAAGAAGTAAAAGAAGGCGAAAATGGTGAGTTCATTTTGTTAGTAACATTAGTAACCTTATCGAACACTTTAGAAGTGATTAATCTTATCTTGTGAGTCACTCCACACTAACATGTAAATTAATTGTCGAAATCTGAAAATAGACGACGACTCTGTGAAAGCGCATACATCTACGGAAGACGTCAAGAGCAGCGGCAGCTCCAAAGACACCACGATCTTGGTCGTGCTGTTCGTGGCGGTGATTATAGTGGGGGCGGCGGCATTCGCTTACAACTTCATCAAGAAGCGAAGACAACAATCGGCCGATTTGGAACGAGTCGAGAGAGGCTCAATCAAGAGAAGCTTCCAGAACTTGGCCAAAGCGGACAACGAACCGGAAAAGAAACCGCTGATTGGCGAGAAGAAAGACGTAGAGATGGTGGACATGAAAAAGGAAAGTCGTGCACCGGACGACCAAAATGTGGAAAACACAACGAGTGACACGTCAGTGAAAATATCATGAACGCTTATATGATTATGTATTTATATGTATGTATTTCTTTTGTAATTTATATTTTATTCTATAAAATGCCAATAAATTACTTTTGCTTACCTCCATCACTAAATAAACACTGTTGGCGGATTCCTTGCAATCGAACAGCGCCACAACATTCTCATGGTGCAGCTCAGTCAGTTCCTAACATACGACAGGTTAAAACTGAAAGTTGCGAGCAAAACACGAATTACCTGTAGAATCTTAATTTCTTTTCCGAGCAAACTCTGCTTAGCTATATTTTTCTTTGTGATGCATTTTATCGCGACTGTTAAGGACGGGTTCTGAAATTTTCTGTGTGACAACTTAACCTAATTAAGAACTGGGTCCACTGACCTTTTTTGCGCGTCCCTTGAAAACAACAGCAAAAGCTCCGTGCCCGATTATGTCTTTGGTGTTGTACTCGTAATCGCCGATGCTTTCCATTTTTCAAAAAAATGCCAACAACTTTACACTTACTCAGATGTTATGGTAATGAAATGTTCGACTTCGACTACTGGTTTACGTCTACATGCTGGAAACGTGTAATTGACACTTTAATCACTAAAATTCCGGCGGAACTGTGCGTTATTATCGAATTTTCGAAATTAACGCGCAATGTTTTTGTATGGAACGACACAACGTCAACGTCAATTCGCCATATTTATCAAGATTTATGGAGCACGCAAAACAAACAGAGGAGAGAACTGCAATATCGGCACTGGCAATGGCGCCCTCTTCAGTCTTACGACTTTATTTAAATTTATTTTTGAAGTTTAGAGTGTTGTTCATTTTGATTTTGGAGTTGCAGAAAATGTTAAAAATGCACCGATGAATATAATTTTCACAAACTTATGCAACTAAATAATTTAAAATTAGAGATACCCTTTAGCGCAGTGGTTCTTAACGTTTTTGGTCGCCGCGCCGCTTCAATTCTCAAAATCTAATTCCACATTCCTTTTTTACATGAATATTTAAAATTGTAATTACAATATGACACATTATCATTTATTTGAAGCTTCTTGCCCTCCCAGAGGGTGCATTCACCCCCGATTTAGAATCACTGTTACAATGCATGTGACAGTAAAGTTGGTTGCATAACCCAATTTTCGCTTTATTATTTGGGCTGCCTCATTTTCATCAGACTTTAAAAATAAATATCCTTCGAATAAGTAGATTAATTTTAACTGGTAATAGAACTCGTTAACAACAATATAATTATTTAAATATATTTTTCCCTAAACCTTGAAGTTATTCAATTAAAATTATTGAAAGATTTGGCACACATTTCGTTACCCGTCTATGGGGATTATTTGTTTCGCCGATGCCGATAGGCTAAGAACAAAAAACAAATTCAAGAAAACTTTCACTTGTTTTTTGCTAACTTAAGCACAGCAGGGCTAACTGCTACGTCCTTTGCTGTGACGTGACCTATAATGATAATGATAAGGATGGAGGAGAAAAAAAGAGAATCATATGGTAGATATTAACTGAAAATAATTTTAATAATATATATTTTTTAATGGCCCATACCTAAGATAATGACCAAATGTCTCCTACAATTAGCGTATTAATCCGCAAAAATTCTCCTGAAGTAAGCAGAGTAATCACTAATCATTACACGGAGTGTCCAAAGTGTCCGCCAGTATTGTCAATACAATAATGAAGAGGCCAATGAAATTATTCGCATAGGTACCTCTGTTATTGCGAATTGTTGTGGCGACATTTTATACCCGTTATTTTAAAACTTGAATTGTATTAACTGGGATCGAATATACCAAGTCCTTCATGTACCCGCACAAGAAAAAGTCGCACAGAAATTCTCTGGGCTCGAGGAGCACTCCCGCACGCTTCACCATATACTACACAATATCTAATGTATTCACAATTCGAAAATAAACGCACAATTTTCACAAAATTTTAGCTTAAATCACAAAATCAACACCCAAACACCTGCCTTTTGCAGTCGGATAAAACAAACTAAAAATGTAATCCGCTCTACCTCGGCCGCAGAGCGAAAAAACTTTATTGTAAAAACACAATGTTTTGTGCTGATTCTACAAAAACTACTGTTTCACGGTCACTGTCATTAGTTCATATAACTTAAAAATAGACAGCTTGTTAATTTATGGAGGGGTAAAATACTGAAATAAAAATTATATTTGGAAAAAAATGGTACACAACAATTTGGTTGTTCTTGACGAGATCTGTCACTGGTTAAAATGTAATAAAAACCAAATTTAGATCTTAATTAACTAAGTGACTACTAAAATCAAATGTATGTCTATGCAGTAAGTTTCAAAAACTTACAACAAAAATACAGCTTTGATTTATTGGAGAATGTAAAAAAAAAGTTACGAGTACTGCTGTGAATTGTGAAGAAACACATTGCAGATGTTTTGATGTTTTCTTAAATAATGGCTTCTGTGGCGTTTCTTCGAAGATTTAGTATTGAATGGTTCCTTTCAAAATACAATTCTTTGTTTTTTTTTTTAATGAAAAGCATTCATTAGTGCTTAACTCAAAAAAATCTTTTATTCTTAGGGACTTACTTACCTCAATAACAATTGAACAGATTTAAGTGAAACTTTGTCTTACTACTTTACTACTTTAATAAACCGCAATATTGTACGCAATGCTAATATTAATATTCAGAGAATTATGAATTTCAGTGATTGGATAATTTATTTCGTAACGTAAGACTTTTTTCAAATAAGGGTTTTTGTGCATCCCAATCTTAGTAAAATGTTTCAAACTAATGCAACTCATTTAAAATTCGAAAAGTCCTCATTGAAATAAGTTTTTTAATAATTTAATTCTGTCACAAAGTTATTGAACTAAAAAAAGTCAGCTGGATAGACTGAAGGTCTCTGTTTTTAATAAAGCAAAGAATATGACCTCTGAATCTTTTATAAAGCTGTAAAACTGATAAATGCAGCGAGAGTTATTGAGATAAGTATTTCCTCTTCTTTGTTGTTTACGAGTACGGACAGACATTCACATTTCTTTATCGCAACATCAACGGCGAAAGCCGCATGTTTCTATCTCTGCGATAAATCTTGTAAACAATTCTTTATGAAATAGCAACAATGGTGGATGCGCCGGGCGAGACTACTGCAACTTCTCGATTTAATGAATTAAATTCTAATTTCAATTCCAATTATATAATTCATTCTACAAAAGAGATGATAATCTGCCCTCTTGGAGTTGTTGAGACGAACTAAAAGATCTAAAAATGGTCAATTACTATTTGCGTCTTCTGTAATTTGAATGCAATTGTTAGTTTTCACATACTATTTAAATGACAAAGTAACTCAGATGAACATTTTCCAGGGAAACTTTCTCTATTGGGTTAATCGCCAATGAAATATCTTGGTCCTCTGCGTGTGGATTCGAGCAGTGATAAGTGATAATTTAACTCCTTCCAGTCTCCCTCTAGTAAAAAGTAGAATTCTGTCTAGAAAAGAAGATAAAATGTGAGAAATAGGTGGTTTAGAAGAGTCGATTGTGAATGCACTACCGGGTTACAAATTACAACTACTCTGATCACTGATCAGCTGTTTAAATCTAACCTCACTTTTTGCGTGTTTTTAAGAGTTTGAAAAATCTGTGTTTTTACATAAGTGGTTCATTCACAATCGACTCTTCAACGCCAACTTCGACGCCAAATTTAAAAAAACACCCTTTTATTAATTACTTACATTAATGCAACATGTGAATAAATCACATTTTTTGTTACAAAGAGGAAGTTTACACAAAGTATAGAAGAAATGTGGAATGTGGAAGAAAACAAACAAAATTTAAAAGAACTCTTACGCTACCAACCTACGTTAATTAAATCCCTGCTTCGTTAGTAAGCACACTAAGATCAACTTAGCGAATTCTTGTCGATTACTATGGAAACAACTAAATAACAGAACTGTTTGTATAAACCACCGCCTCCTAGATTCATAAGAGACGAGTCTCTTATAAATCAAGGAGGCCGTGGTATAAACCATTCACGATTATTTCAAATTCGGACTATCTATGAAAATCTGACATTTTAGTTGGCAGTATTGTGATTTGTCTTAATAAATCTATTTTAGGTTATAATTCAACCGAACACTGCTCCCAAGTTGTTACATTTTTTAAATAATTGAACGCATTAGGAACAATAATCGTAAAATTGTAATTGAAATGAAACATACATATTTGTAGGGCAGTTCTGGGTAAATTGTTATTAACTAAATTAATGACGGAATTGACAACAATGCGAATATTTAAAAACGAAACGTCATATGACAGGACCTGACGCCAATCTAACAAAAAAATATCGCGGCCTCCTGCGTGTTTAAAATAATCGTGAACGGCATATAGACTATAACTGTACTACTGCTTGAAAATATCGTGATTAATTATTAAAACGAATTAAGAATTAAACACCATGATACACCAACTTAAAAAAAAATAAAACAAAAATACACCGGTATTTTATATTTTTAAGTAAAATCGGTGGCGCAAAAAATATACGATACTGGATGGTTAGTGTTTAAAAGTTGACCTGATGGGTCTCGTTCTCCTTCTTTTGAACCTGTACCTCAATATACCATTACATCTTGGTGGTTTTCATTGTGTTTCTTCGTTATAGTCTTTCAGAAATGTGACATTTCTTATTTGAAATCTTCTTATGATGGAATCTTGTGCTCTTCCTCGATTTCTTTCTTATAAAACAGATGTAAAATTACCATATTGTTATAAATTTACGTACATAGCCTAATGTTAAAATTGCATTGCACTTGCAATGAATAGAATTATCTCGAATTGTAAAAATCATTTTGCTTTTTTATATTATTTGCAGAGGCAGAAAACCATATTTTCTCAATAAATGCTCCACAAAGAACTCTATAAAACAACATTTTTAGGTTTTATCTAACTCGTCAAATGGTCAATGATTTCCACCAATTTACCATCAATAGTTCCCGGCGCATCCACCATTTTTACTATTTAACAAAGGTTGGTTGATGGTTAATAACGCTAATGTAGCTCAACACAAAAGGAAGAATTAAAATATTTATTGTTAATCTTCCGCTTCATTTACCATTTTTGCAACTCTACAAAACAAAATAAAAAGATTCAATCTAAAGTGAGGTTAAACAATTTGGAATCTTGGAATTTTTTTTTTTTTCAAAGATAGAAGAAAGCATGATAGATATCATCTCACTCGCTTGTTTCGGTAATCTGGATTTCAAAAGGACATGCAAGATCCAGAAATTGAGGAAAACTTGAATTTCTGTTGAGAGTTGGCGAAATACATAGAATTCTGTTTGTGACATAAAATAGTATATTAAAGAACGAGTTTTATAAGGGTTGATTTGGTGCACGAGTCCCAGGTGTAGAAAACGACCCATAGGGGAGTTTTCTATGGGACGAGTGCGCCAATACCCTTATAAAACCAGTTTTTTATGTTATTTTTTAGAATTTGCACCTGTGTTCAAGAAAAACTTCTGAAAAAATTTCCAATCAAAATGAGCAAAATCTCGACAATATTATTATGCAAAAAATACTAATTTTATAATCACAATAAACTGAGAAAATGTATTTCCAATTAAAAAAGAAAAACTGTAACGAGGACATTCCCTGCAGGAGGCAAAACGTGCATAACAGTGGTTTCATCGTTTTTTTGGGTCTTTTTTGGGAGCAAGAAAAAGTGAACGGAGCAGGTGCTGAATAAAAATCTGTCTGCAATTTTAATTATTTTATTACACCAACAATCATATCGTAATATATTCATAAGTTTATATAACAAAAGTTATCCTTAATAATAGAATTTAAATAAAAAATAATAGTTCCTAAATTAACATGGAAGCATTCTGTATGATTTGTAGCGGCTAAATTAAAAAAAAATCCCACAAGCATCGTCATTATTTACAACAACTGAATTACCCTTCCAACCAAACGCTTAGTTAAAAAAAACAAATGGAAAAATATACACTGCTTTGCTCTACATTCTATCAATTCTCGCCGGTGATTATTTAAAAAACTATATAATCTGACTGATTGTGAAACAAGTGATATCTCGTATTTATTGTTCGTGATATGATAAAAGCGGCCGGAATCGATAGAACGTAGTCGGAAAAATTAGAAAGCATGATCTAAAAGCTAACGATTCATGTTTATCTTATCCTAGTACGATACAATATAAGTACATCTGTGGATTTTGTCTGAGTATTGAGGTATTACAGTAATTTTATCATCGCTTGTAGTTTGTTTTTGTTGTACTGTGTCAAGGCATCTTGTTGCATATTATGAGGGAACGGAACCAAATAATGACCGACATCCTGGGGCAGTGCAGATTAATTCTAAACCGTTTCTCATAAAGCCAACCGTTCACCATTATAATACAACACAAACTGCAAAATACTTTTTTTGATTCGTAAATTAAATGACCAGTTGAATAATTAACTAAAACGATTGACTTTATCTGTATTTTTTTTTTGTGTTTTTCATTTTCTAATTGTACAATTTAACACCACATACACTATTCTACTTCACGCCAAATTGTCATTCAGTAACAAAATCTACGATAATTCTTGTACAGACCAAATATCAATTTTAGAAAGATAAACTTTAAAATGTATATAATTTTTTTATAAAATATCTAAACTGCTACCTTTAGGTACAAATTTTAATACTGTTTAATTTATATCTCATCAATATATCATCATATAATTTAAATTTCGCACAATTACAATAATTGTTGGCATGAATAGATATGCAATAATTTTTTTATGTTTTGTTTTTAACAAACCATTGATATCGTCAACTTACTTCTACACTAATCACTACATAATTTGAATAACCGGAAAATAATCAACTGACATTCTGATGTCTCGTACATTATTATTATTATTCTTTTTGTTAATTTTAATGGCACGTTTAAAAAAATATTCTTTTTCCGAAACTAATTTTCCAATGAAAACGTCTTTGGTTCGACCGTATCACAAACAAAGGAAATAAATAATTTTAACCTAATCAGACAATTTATCTTTTTTTAGTCACAGCACTAAATATACAGTCAAATGTATGCTAACGGTTGCCGAAATGCGTAACCGTGCCTTATAATCAGATCAAAATTAGACGAACGAAAGTTCATTCAAAATTCACTCATCGTTTTATTACATATTAGGCATTCACGATCTTTTTGGAACCGAGTTGGCTATGATTTTTTCTTTTCATGTTGGACTAACTGACTCAGTGATGCAACGGATGCTATTTTTTTTCCTGTCAGTGTCTGTTCGACATTTTCTTGTCATCGCATTGCCAGATTTATTATTTTAATATTCGTAAGAAACTAAATGATTTATTAAGTGTGTAAAAATAATTTAAATTTCCGTCAAAGGAACAGTGAAAATTGCCAAAATAATTTTATTATGATAAAAAATTTCTATTAAAAGATTTAATTTAAAAAGGACAGACTAGATTTACGAAATCCGGCAACAATGTAACCTATTCAGAAAATATAACCCTAAACTGAAAACAACCTAACCTAACACAAAAAGTGTCAATTTCCTTTAGGGAATTTAGTTATCACCGAGATATTGCCAACAAAATCACTAGATGGTCATAGCCAAGTTGGTCCCAAAAAAGATCGTGAATGCCTTATAATTGATTTTTTTTTGTTACAAAGCAATAACGAAAAACTTAACAAACGTTTGACATTTCAAACTTGGCGAAATAAGTGAACTTCCAATGGAGGAGGAGCATACAGACAACCAATCTCACTTGAAACATTACAGATAATACATAACTATCGATATCATAATGTAAAAAAATGAAAACAAATGCAATAATAAAGATTGGCACATTATTTACAACAATTGAACCCTGGAAAGATATGTAAATTTGTGAAATAACTCACAGCTAACCTGTACCTAGTTCATGATCAACCAACTAACTAGTAGCACAAGTTTAAAAATTATCGTTATTAACATAAATACATACAGGTCAACACGAATTGTTTTGTTAACTTTTTTTTTTGTTTTGTTTTTGTTTTGGATAATCCACTACATCATTCACTTTTCAAAGAGAAATCACATATGAGCAAAAATCGCACCGCATATTCATCAGAATCGGGGCCCCCATGATCGGCCGAGCATCCGACGACTTACTTAGTAGTAGCAGCAGCAGACGTGGGAGATTGTGATAGATATGCGAGAGCGTGTGGGGGCCGTGGGGGTAGTAATAATCTAACGAAGTGATTATGTTTTGGGAAAGAGAATGTAACTGAATCACAGTAACACTGGGAATGTCTCGCATGTTTTGGGCAGATCACGATACACACACAGACGTACACACAGAACCATGTATGTGAAATTGACGCACGCATGTTGGGTGCTCGAGGATTGGCTGTGACGCCGCTGATATGGCTGAGATATGTCTAGGTGGTGAGGAGTGAGTCGGTGGTGGTGAGGGGATGTGGTGTGTATGTAAATATGAATATTCTTATAGAGGCGTATAAAAACTAGAGTGTTGGCTCTGTCAACGACGGCTGTAAAGATACATACTTCTGGGTGATTTGTACTTGTGGTTCGAGTTAGGCCAGCGGTAGTCGTTTCGGGGTGGCTCACTGGAGGCGCGGCGGCGGCGGCGTGCCGAGCACGCTCTTGATGGCCGTGGTTTTGAGCAGACGTTTGAGCATGCCGCTGGAGCCCCTGTGCTGCAGGCTCTTGTGCGTCGTGAGCGAGTTCTTGGTGCGGTAGCGCCTGTGGCAGAACTCGCACACGTACAGCGTGTCGGACTGCTCGTGCTTGTCCTGGAAGTGCCGCTTGAGCGAGTAGTAGCAGCTGAAGGTGCGCCGGCAGTAGGGGCACTCCTGGGGCTCGTTGATGCCTCCCGACGTCGGCGGCGGCATCCGCACCGTGCCTGCAACAGCCAGGGTACAGACAGGGCTCGAGGCGGGGCCCCGGCCCCGGCGGCGGCGGCATGCAGGCTCGCAAGCGGCAGCACAACTCATTACTACACAGACAGCGGCAGCGCAAGCGGGGGGGGCTATGCTGTGTACCTGGGAGGGTGGTGGTGGTGGTGGTGTTGGTGGCCGGACGGCGGCACAGCGGGGCGTGCGGTGGCTAAAAGAACTTAATGTCGATGTCCCCCGGCCGCGACTTGTGGTATGTATAGATGTGCGTCATCAGCGAGTTCCGGGAGCAGTACACGCGCTCGCAGATGACGCAGCGGTACTCTTCCTGCCGCTCGGCGTGCTTGTCGGCGATGTGCCGCTTCAGGGACGCCTTTGAACACAGCACCTTACCGCACAGCTGGCACGTGAACACCTTCTTGGGCGACGCCCCTGCAACAGCAAAACCAAGCTCGCTCTGGTCTGGTCCGCGCGTGTTGCCACCAGCAGACACGTCTCTAGTTTTATTATTTATCTAGGCCTCTACGACGGCCCCTCGTCATCGTAATATCATCGTATCATTATCATCTATCGCGATCTGCCCACGCGAACTCAGTATTACTGCTCGCAGCCACAACACACACACGCATCATCATCTACATCTAGCTGTCTGTCTGCGCCGCGCCCCCGCATCCTCATCTACACCTCTGTCCATCCACGACCCCGCTGCCCCGACGAATTACTCTGACATAGACAAGACGGACGAAGCGTGCGGACGAAGGTGGCGCGGCGGGGTCACGTCATGACAAAAAGTCTCCTGGTGGCAACACTCTCGTGTTGGGAGGGTTTCTTTGGTCAACACAAACATATAAGGGGGATCGAGGCATCTCTAAACAAGCAAAATAAAACCCAAGCTGCTTTTGCAAATTGTAAAAATATATTTAAACATAAATAAAGGTTATACAACAGTACATAAAATATGATAAATATTGCATCAAACAACATGAACATGCGTAAATGCAAAAAAAAAATGAAAAAAAAATGTTTTACTACACAGGACCAATTTAAAAACGTTACAATATAATTCAGGGGTTGCCAATCTTTCTTACCAAAAGAAAAAATCAGTCAAAAGTATATCATCAGTCTTAAAAAATACCGCAAATAAACTAATTTCAGTCTTTTAAAAAACTTAAGTCCTGTCTCTCAGTACAACAATAAATTTATTAAAATACAAACTACGCTCCGCGACAGCCAGAGCATAAATAATAATAATAATAATAAAAAAAGTTAATAGATAAATAAACATATATTATTCTATTATATATTTTTTTTAAATATGTATATAAATGGAAGAATTCCCTTTCACCGATTATAATATAAAAAGGCTTTGATTCATCAATGAACAACTTTTCTCATTACTGCATTTCCTCGTTACAGTTACGAAATAAACTTTAGAATTACGTCAACAAAAAAAATATATAAATATCACAGAGCCAAAACATATGACCGAAATGTAACGGGGCACACAAATAATTCAGTAACAAGTCACAAAAATAATGGAGACTACTCGAATTTACTAACGCCGCCCCCAATAATTAATTATTTGCACATAGTTGCCAGACCGATCTCCATTATTTCAGTCGATATTAAGTAAAAAAAGAAAAAAAAAATTATAGAAGTATAGCGAGATACTAGTGGTTATTATTACAGAAAAATGTGTCTAATGTTAATTAATTAATTATTAAGTATGCTATTATATGCACTCGATGGACAGCTTGACGGAACAAGACTTGTAATGCAGCGGGGGCTTAACATTGGTGATGACTGTCTTTTTGTATTTTTGATAGAGTTATCTAAGTGAGAATTTTTTATCCGACCTCATTTTTGTCTGCGATGGTAAATACTGCGATGATTGTTTAGCGAATTGAGCGTCCGAAACACTTTGTGACAGAGATTACACACGGCGTTGTTGAGTGGCTGAAGATGTTGTTGTTCCTTGTGCCTTTTCAGTGTGAGTTTGGTGCTGAGCAGCTTCCCGCAGACGTCACAGCGATGGGTGGCACTCAGTGGAAGTGGAAGACTCAACCTTCTAGCTGCCACCGAGAACAACACAACACCGAATTAGGCCCCCGCTCAAAAGTCAAGCAAGTCTTATTATTTACTATTAACGAGTTAAAACCCTAATTTTGTTCAAATTTCATCTCTCTCTGATCAAGCATTTATACAGGGGTGTGAGAAAAGCAAGCTGTTCACTTTTCCAGGAGATTGCGGTGGGGGGGACGGTTCAAGGTTGGAACAACTCTGGACACACAACTTTAGACAACGACACATTCCTCTCGAGACGTTGTTTCTCCCTTGAACCGCCCCGGCACGGCCTCGCCGCTCTTTGAGTCATGTTATTAAAGGTCAAACAATTTGTACGTCGTCTCAAAAATAAAGTGTCAAGTTATGAACGAACAAGTCTTTTCGTGTTCATAGATAGAACGAGTGCGGCGCCATCATATCCTCCGTTTTGATATTTTTAACGTTCCTATGGTAAATGCTCTTGTGATTTCTGAGTGAGTTAAGACTGCTGTATACTCTCTTGCAAATGTTGCAGACTGGTTCCCGGGAGGGGCGCATGTGCACATTCTGTATGTGCCTCTTCAGTCTCGTCAGGGAGGACAGACTTTTGTTGCAGGGTTGACATCGGAACTCGTCCACACCACCTGGCGGCAGAAAAGGGGCCCCATTAGCCTCTCTCAGCCGCTCTCAAAGCTTATATACACGCGCTCAGCTACTTTTCTAATCTAAGTGTTCCGGGCGTGGACCCGCTCGACACACTCTCTCGCTCGAAGGATCGCTGATCGCGGGCGCGTCCGCCATTTTCGCACCGCCCCCGAAGCGCCATCGCCTGCCGGAGCGACCGAGAACCGCGAACTTTCACGATATGGCGTCATCTGGTGCCAGTAACACAGAGTGAACGGGGAACGTGTCGGCTTTTGGAATGTCGTCTGTGCAAAGAAAGGCCGCTCAAGAAATGGAAGGCTTCAAAAAAGCACAAACTAAAACTTTACTACTACTAGAATTACTAACAAAAATTAACTGTAATCGCAAGTAAATCGCTGAATATGATAGCCCATAATAAATACAAATTCGATAACGTAAAAATAAGAAGACATTATGTAAAAAATTATTTAAACCATCATCTCTTAGCGCAAGTTAAGTTCATCAATAAAAATATAATCGTGCCCAATTATGCTTTACAAATTACTACATAATTTGTTAAAAAATTTGAAGCTGTTAAATAATTTCACTTCAATCAAGTTTGTAGCAAACAAAAAATTTATTTTTTTTTAATTACTTCAACTGTTCATAATCATGGCCATGGCTCCAGTGTAATACAAAGTGTCTTTAAAAGAACGCATATCAAGAGTCCTGTGGAATTGTGTCAAATGTCAAATTATTTAATCTTAGCGTCAGTTATGAGTTCGACGTCTTAGTTGTTTTGCTTGTGATTTCCTTCAGTTTTTCTATATTCATTAATTAATTTTCATCTTACAACAGTCTTTTTTAAAAACCTGCCGTTAATGGGCTTAACCTCTGTTTTTCTATTTGGTACCACAATATGCTCCAGAGCGGCAAAAATCAAATATATTCGAATTCCACAGGACTCTTGATGTACGTTCTTTTAGAGACACTGTATTATTTCAATTAATTTTGTTCCACTATAATTTGGGTTTGATTTAATCAATAAAAAACATAATGACAATTAATAATCACACGACATCTCGTAAGTCAAGACCGTCTGACAACAGATCATTTGTCATTATGACAAACAATGACACTGACAACACTGACTATACGATCCATTACAAAAAACAAAATTTGCTTGGTAATTTTATGGAGAAAAAAATTGGGAAAAGATCAATTTTTTCACAGACAGATTACCAGAGAAATATGTATTGTGCAGTTGATAAGTTGACAGAATGGAAAACACCAGCAAAAACGACTTTCAGAATCAAATTAATCCATCGTTAAATAGATAAACGAATAAAAAACCTAAATATTATTCTAATAAAATTCGTAATAAAATAAATAAGAAATGAATTGTTTGTGGGTGGTTGACCAGTCTTTGACGTTATACAGGGTGTGTCAAAATTCTCGAATTCCGAATTCAGAACGTGGTAGGGAAGGACCCAGTGGAGCTCGAAAAATTCGCTCTTCCTGAAGAAGATAGAAGCACTTTAATTTTGTTCAATACATAGCAGCCTTCATATCCACAGTGACAAAATACTATTCTAGCTACGTTGCCGTTCCATTTTTAAGAAAAATTACAAAAATTGAAGATTTTTTTTACTCCAAAGTACTGAACTTTTCAGCCTGCATTTGAACAAAACGCACTTCAAAAAGTGCACCTTCAGACCAATGTATCTTTGTGGGGGGAGTCCCGATTTTTTTTTAATTTCCATATTTGGACTACTGAAGTGATCCCCTACAACGCTCTGAATTTGGAATTCGCGAATTTTGAGACACCCTGTATAGCTTTTTTAAATTCTAAGAAATGTCAACTAAAATTAGATTGTGCAATATATTTCTATTATTTGTTGCAAATCAATTATGAACAAGTTAATTGTTCCATAGAACAAATTTAAGAAGCTCAAAATGCTCTAACTGCTCCTAATTAAAACGCTTAGATGTCGTCCAAGTGGGCATTTCTCAGAGTTTATAAAATACCGTATTATTTATTGTATTCACATTCATGATAAATGTGGATCAGGGGTGGCTGTGATTTATTTTTATCATGTTGGATAAAGTGACTTTATTTTATATTTTTTTCTACTAGAGTTTGGAAAATTAACATATTTGAATAGTAATTTGAGTTACGAAAAGTGGAATGTTTTCTAACAAATGTGAAATAGCTATTTATGTAACCAGTTAGGAAATGCGTTATTTTGTGTAACGAGTGGAATATTTGCGGGACGAGCGCAGCGAGATCCCGCAAAATCACACGAGTTACACAAAATTGCATTTCCTAATGTGTTACATACAAGATTTTTTCTAATTTTGACAAAAAAAAAGTTTCTTCAAAAGTTAAACGAAGTAATAAATTTCATTAATAATAAATTATTATCGTGTTAAAATATCAAGTAGGTAAGTAGGCACGGTTATTTTGCTTAAAAACAAAAAATATAACAGTGTCAAATTGATGATACAATAAATTTTTCCTAACCAGTTAGGAAAGATTTTTTCTCCCTACCGGTTAGAAATGTAGGCTGTGGATACCTCATTTGAGGTGAGAAAATTCAACTTTCTCGCTAAGGTAAGAAAGTTAATCATGAAATGTTTATGGTAAAACTGTACCAAAATACAAATGTCAAAAGTGTCAAAAGTGAAATAAGTTATTGATAAATGAAAGCCAATTCAATGAAGTAAGTTGGTAGGTCAATCATATAATCTGGAAAATAAACAGATAAGCTAGGTAGGTAGATTACTTTACCCTGTTTATATCAAATTTTCGAACAAACCTCAAATCTTCAAATGCGATGACAAGTTAATTAAACAAATAACACAGCCTACTATGCAATTCTCAAAATTTTCGTTTTAATCACAAATATAACCATCTTTTTTGACTTTTTTCAACAAAGTTGTGCCGGTAGGGAAAAAAATTGTATTCAAACCTTGTTAAGAAAGTGTCCTTGCAGACCTTAGGCACTTACAAACCTCGTCTACGACTCGGTTTATAATCTTTGCCTGCGGTCTGCAAGAAACCACTTTCTTACCTTGGTTTGAAATATACTATACTTTTCGTAACCAGTTACGAAAAGTGTGACGTTTCCAAACGTCAATTAATTTTGAAAAGTGTCACTTTATATGTCAAAATTAGAAAAATAATATTTCAACACTAAAAGTTAAATTTTGATCGTTTCCTGAGATACGTAATTTGAAATCTGTCAAAAGTACCTAACCTCAAAATTTACAACTAATTAATGTTTTTTACCGACTTTCCTTAAACCAACACGAAAACCGTTGTTCAATATTCGTGCGTTGTTACTTTTCAGGTAATCGACCTGTTTTGCATATTCTTCAATATCAAACGATTCACTATAGCAGACAACTTTGTTTTTTTTTTAAATGAACAAAATTGGTTCTCTATAGCATTCTAGAGTAAGGAAAACAGGACAATTTTGATTCCGGGTTTTTTAATTTAGAAATAATTACATATTAGAATACCTATTAAAAATATCCGAATTTAATTTATTTTCCAACCTCCAGTAGAAAAAATCACGCGGGAAATCAATTTTTTTCCGTACACGGCATGTTTTTGATCGATCTCGGCTATCGCCTCGAAAAAAAAATCCCATGCCTAATACGGAAAAAAATACATTACCTAACTTATTGCACAAATAGCTATTTCCTGTCAGAAATATGACATGACTGTTCCGACATTCAAATTTGAACAATGTTATCTAATGTAATTTCTTTAAAAAATCCTGTTTTTAATCAAGTATTATTTAATTATGATTCAACTCGAAATACGTTCAAGTTGGCAACGATGTTACCGTTTCCGTCACATAATTAACTTAAAACGAAAGCTATCAATTTCTATTAGGGAATTTTATTTATTCTGTAGTTATGACCAACAATCTTACCAGATGTCACAGCCACCCTTTATCCACATTCATCGTGAATAGACAATACTTACTTTGTCCTCAGACAAAACCTAAATATGATTTTAATAATGTTTATACTGAGAAGAGAGATTGTTTCAGGACGATTGACCAGTCTTTGACATTATACTTATGGTTTTTTAAATCCTAAGGAATGTCGACTAAAATTATATTCTATACAATAAATTTATACCACATGATAAATAACCGCCATCCAAGTTACCAACGAAAAACAGAACTTGTCCATTATTTCGAATCATTAAAAGCATCAGACAACCAAAACTACTGACGGCAGACATTAACTAATTTTTTTAACCAAGAGATCTAAGACATTTCACGTCCCAAAATTAAAAACAAATCTGAGATAAAATGTTCAACAGGAAGAAAGTTTTTTAAAACTGAACGACTAAAACGTTTTCTATTGAAAATTTCAGTATTTTCAAAGCACAACATACAAAATGGCAGCTGCCACGGATATTATGTTGTCAGTTCACACTCGGTGAAATAAATATGTATTTTTTTTAGCACAAACATCTATTTAAATGAGTTGTTTTCGAAATTTTCCAAATAAATTCACCATTTTTTTTTTGTGTATAAAAATCGATGACGTCATATAGTGAAAATGTCGATTCAACCTTTCGCCCATCCAGCAAACAGATGACCTCTTCACTCATTCGCTTAATTAAAAGAAAAACAAAAACAAACGCAAAAATATGATTTGCACAATGCCTACAGTCCCAAAAAAATGTGTACCCTACTAAGTAACAATAAAAAAAAAAACAAATCTCATACTAACATTACATTCTCTCACTTCCCTTTCTCGCCTCTCTCTCTCTCTCTCCAACTAATCAATCCGTCTTTCTTTCCTTGCCGGTAATTTTTTTCTTATGGTGATAATTGCACGTGTGCACGACAAGACTGTTCTTGGTCCTGTAACATCTGTTACAGATCTTACACCAAAACTCTTCGGTTTGGGCATAATGTAGATCTTTAACGTGCCTCCTCAACGTGATCTTGTTCCGGAGGACTTTCCTACATATCTTACACACCTCTCCGAACTGGCGAGCCTCGTCCGCCCCCCCACCTGTATTAGAGAAAACAATCACAATTCGGTTGACTGCATCAGAAAAAAAAAATTAACAAAACTAAAAAGTCAACTAAAAAAATCATCATTTTCTCTAATCAATGTCGTCGCTAGTTTTTCGGGCGAGAGTGGGGGGGTGTGTCTAGCAGTCGTTCTCGATTTTGATTTCGGCTCCATCCCTGTGATACTGACTCCGATGGCTGACAAGCGAGTTCCGTGATCTGTACGATCTTCCGCATACGTCGCACTGTAGGTTTTGTGGCGTGTAATAGTGCGTGTCAGATAGATGGCGTTGCAGAGACCAAAACCGTGAGAAGGTCTTATTGCATATGTCGCAAAACGCCGTCCTGCCCGGTCTTCCGCCCCCCGACGACTCTGCAACATCGGAGGGGGGCTCAGACCAGGCCTACGTGTACAGACACAGTGACAACATTTAAAACAAGCGCAACCCGGACTGTCGACGGTGTGGGAGGCGACACGAGCGCCCTCTGGGGCGTCGCCTCCCATACCTACGACGTCGTCGCGCGACATTCGTTTGGCGATTGGTTTTTTTTTTTTTTCTATTCCGAGCGAAGAATAAAATCTAACGTGATAATTGTTGTTTTCAAGCTCTGGCTTACTCCGCTCGTTTTAGTTGGCTTCCCCAAATTAACAGAAATAAATCAAATTGAAATCGCAATGAAAGAATAACAACACAAAACAGACCAGGGACAAATTAACAACAAAACAAAGAAAAATCACGAGAAAAAATTCAAAAATCAAAAACACACATGTTAAGACATTCCAAACATAAACATTAGTACAGACAAAGAGAACTGCCAAAAATAAAAGAAACAAGACGAACACGACGGACACAAACGATTTCGGAAGCTCTCTTCATCGGGTTTTGCTTGTGAAAAGAAAAACACTTAAGGCCCACAGCGTTACTTTTTCCAAACAAAACCGAATCAACGGCTCGACGAGGGCTCGCAATCTCTCTGTTACTACTACTACGACTGTCTCGGTTGCGAGCCCTCCCAGTGAAGTTCCGTCAACTGGCACCGGTTGACGGAACTTCACCAGATTCGTGAGTTGTCTCTTTCGAAACGACGAAAGAAGAAAAAATCAAACTGGACTTGAACGTAATGGTTAAGAAAACAACGACTCTTACCTTGTGAGGTGCCCGCTAGACTGTCGGCGTTCGCCTGCAGAGATTGATTTAGACCTGGAAAGAACAAGACTTGAGTTTAAACGCAGTTAACCAAACAGTCAACTGCCGGGCCCTTCTGCTTGCGTTGATGTTAGTCTGTAGGGTTAGTCGAGCAGTTAACTGTTATTGCAAAGTAAAGATGAGAGTGGAAGAGGAGAAAATGGAAAACGTCACGGTCGGGCTGTCGGACGTTCGTCGCCAACGCCGACACCCTTTTTGCTGGACCGCAGACCAAAAATTAACCTAGTCGTGAAAACTCGATTCAAATTTAAAATCTGGAATGCGATGAAACGAAAAGCGTTCGGACCAGTGCAAGAATGCTATTATCGTTGGGTGTGAATGCTACTGCGCCTTTTTACGTCAAAATGAGTTTCGAAATTTCTGTTTTCAAACTTTCTGTGAATCACTTAAAACTTCTGCCCGTATAAATTACAGACAAGGTCCCGAACGCCGTTTGCATAATTTCCACTTTCTTTAAATACGAAAAACTAATACAAGAACACTAATCTACATTGCAGATCTACACGATCCCATATTGCCGGACTTGTTTCCTCGGAACGATTAAAACAGGGATATATTTAAATTTTTGTTTTGAGCTGATTCTGACCTGAATAAACGACGGAAAAAAAGAGAAATCAGTTTTAAGAAAATCACAAACAATTCCTGGAAGCAATAAAAACACTGCGAATTATTCTCAGTTCAATGTTGCCAAAAAAGATATAAATGTTTTAAATTACCAGAATTTTGAACTCCAACAACCAGAATTTTTTATATTTGCAATTTTTTTTAAATAGTCTGTGGGGAAAATGGCGACTTTATTCATGCAACGTGAGTCAAAGAGTCATGATTTTAATCTTAATCTGTTCAAATTAGATAAAAAAATATACTAATACAAATATTTTTATAATGTAGAAATCGCATTAATCAATTTTGTAGTCGTCTGTTGCACAGGATAACATAAATCTATTTAAATATTGATTTAAGATTTTTAAATATTTACTTAAATAGATTTTACTTGACTTTACTCTGGGAACGTATTACTGAAATCCTAAATAGTAACAACGAGAACACTAGTATGTAATTGAATTTAATTTTGAATTTTTAACTGCATAAAATTTGAAGACAATTTTGAAGTGAATTTTTTACCCTCTTCATTCAATGAAACGGGTTGAGCTACAAAAATTTAATCTCCGATAAATACGTCACGGAAAATATACTTTTATTACTGCAAACTTCTGTCATAAAGTGCCATCTCGACATAAAACGGCGAGATAAAGTAACTGCATGAGTGATTAAAAAAAACATGCGACACGTGAGCACACGTCACTGCTGCCCCTACCCTGTTTTCGACCAACCATCTGCAAGCTCAAGTGTGAATGATTAATAGTGTAGAATGGTCAATGTTAAGTTTACAAAAAATTTACGACCTTGTTTACGTCAAGTTGTTAATTAAATTATCGTTGATCACGAAGGCTTTAAAAAATTGACCACTTTTGACGTGAAAGTGGTTAACAATTAACAATTCTCTAAAAACAATAACTAGACCCAGAACATGATAAAATTTAAATAAAATCTTGGCACAATATCAAGAACAAAACTCATGAAAGTTTTGAAATTATTTAAACTGATTTCAATGCTCTCTATTCATTAAGATATTTGTCATAAAACAAAGTGTCTAGAAAAGAACGTATATCTAGAGTCCTGGGGAATTCATTTTTGACGTTCTATTGCATAAATAGAAAAACAGAGGTTATGTAAGTCCATTAATGACAGGTTTTTAATACTGTTGTAAGATGAAATGTAATTAAAATATAGAAAAACTGAAAAAATCTCAAGCAAAACAACTAAAACCTCGAAGTCACAACTGACACTACGATTTAATAATTTGACTTTTGACATCTGATTTGACGGCTTTAACGACTCGATCTAGTTCGCCACAATAAAATTATAGAGCCGCACAATTCGACGGGACTTTTGATATATGTACGTTCTTTTATAAACACTTTGCATATAAGGAAAAAACTTATGAAAACCCAGCACTACTCAAGATTGCTACTATTTCAACAAGATAAGAAAATGCAAACATTATCGTAAGTTCGTGAATAAACAAAGGACTTTAAGTTTGGTTTAAATGCGTATTTTTACAAAAATAGAAACAAGTGAGATCAGTAGTTCAACTTTCAATTATCCAGTTTTTAAGCTAAATAGTCAACCAGAGCGAAAGTCAATACTTAAATTTGTTTTGTTACACCTCCTGTGATGAAAAAAATCAGACATTGTACAAACAGAATGATAATCTTTAGAATTAATTAATTCAAGAGTTTTTTTGATTTGAATAATCGACCTGAAAATTAAAAAACACTATAGTACTCGTATAATCGGAATAATCGCGGTAGGCGTGGGTTATCTACAGTGAGCTTTAAGTTATGTCAAAAAAACTTACTAAACATGTAAAACCCCAATCACTTTATTTTGAAGTTACTCACTGGAAATAAAAATATCCTGAGCGCAACGTGTCTTATAAAAAAGAGTTTTTTACACTTTTCGTAAATGAAACAAAGAAATTCCAAATACTATAACACGAAAATAAACACAAAACGATTCCCAAAACCAAATTAACAGCGAACAATACCAACAGTGTCGAAACTAGGGTATTATTAGCAGGGTCTTGCTGCCAACGTAAATTTGAATTTCCAACGCCTACCGCGATACACTAAAACATATTTGGCACGGCTTCCTAGATTAATAAGAGTCGAAGCCTCTAATACGGCTGGTCGAGTTCCTTGAACTGTCTGTTCCTTCAAAAGCAAAAGTATAGTAGCGCCCTCTACCAAAAAACGAAAATTATTTAAATTAAATTAATGAAAAATCGTATTGTTTTTTTTTTTCAATCAATAATCTACTTTTTGACGTAGTGTACGTAACATACAAATTACGATTCTTTTTAAAATGAGATTTGTACGCGGTTAAGCAGCCAAATACACAAATGTATAGTGGCGCCCTCTCAGGAACAGAAAAATGCTCGCAACTGATGAACTCGACCAGCCCTGTATTAGAGGCTTCGACTCTTATTAATCTAGGAAGCCGTGATATTTGGTCTAGTAGTTCATGCTTCAACCGCTAGAGCGGTGTAAGGTCTACCAGATTAAATACTGACAGAAACGACACTCAAAGACCTGAAGTTGCTCAACTTTGCAAGTTTAAGAAACAAACTGGTGAACTATCATTTCCGTTAGTTCTTGCTTTTCCGACAATCTAAGGTGGCGCTGCGATCACCACTACTGTCAATATAGTAGTGTGGTTTCTGCACCTACCGGGCAAACAAAAGAGTGATGCGAATGGTCATAAACAATTGCAACCACCACGGTTTTGAAGAAGATAAGAGAAGCGAGAGAGAAGGGATAATGAGAGAGATGTAAGACGTTGTCGTTTCAAGGACTAACCTCCAAGTCCCGTCGGGTCGGCCGCCAAGGCGGCCATGCTGAAGTTGAAACTCCCCGCCGCCGTCGCGAACAGCTTGCTCTCCGACGGCGTTAAATACGGTCCGATCGGACTGTCGTGATCGTCGTGGTCCCCTGCCGAACTACCAGAATGCGGCCCTTGAGGTAGATTATTAGGCCCGTTGTCGTTGGCGACCTCGCCCGAATCGTTACTGTTCTCGTCCGGATTTGTACTACACAGAAGGTCCATCGGTTCGCTCTTGACGTTGTCCTCGTTGAGGCGCGAATTGAGCGTCGGCGACGGCGAACACGGCGAGTTCTCCCTCTCCGAGCTGGTGATGCCGTTGTTGCCCTCCGTCAGGGGCTGGTCGCTCTTGTGCGTCGTCGTCGTGTTCAAGTTTAAGTTGAGGGCGTTGTTCTTCATGGCGCTCGGCGAGAAGTCCGCCGGCTGGGTTTGGGGCGGTTGCGTGTGCGACAAGTTCAGTTCGTTATTGTTGTTGTTGCCTATTATGTGGTCGGACCTGGGCCGTTTGTGCTCGCTGTCCGGGTCGGAGGATATTCGCCTCTCGCGCCGGTGTTGCATCGCCGCTCGGCGCAGCAGCTGGTTGACGGTGGCGCCGTGCGGCGGTGACGACGGCGACGTGAACAACGCGTCCTCTACTAACTTCTCGGTGAAGCTGGGGTGGTGGTTCGTCGTCGGCGTCGACTGCTGCGACCGCACCAGACTTTGTACTTGGGCCAGCTGCGGAAAACACACATTAGTTACCCCAACAAAATTCTTACGACCGAAATCGGCGAGCCGACATCTTCTCCCGTCTTTACTAACCGCCCACTCGACCAAAAGATATTCATATTAAAAGAGATTTACTGTTTTAAGCGGATTTAAACACTAAATTGCAAGCTCAAAGTTGTTCCACCGGGTTGTGCTAAACAATAAATAAATAATAAACTTGTACTTTCGTCCAAAATAAACTTCAAAACCCGGAGCACACGAAAAATTTATCCAAATCTGCTGACGTAGGTATCGAGTAACAATAAAATTGTTTCATTTTCTTTTTTATTGGCGCTATTTATGGAGACTCGTTTATTAAACATTTCTAGATTGGAACCTCCACGATTCAAAGTCGAAAGTTCATTAAAAACAATTGAACTTATCAAAATAGGGAAAATGCAATTGTCTGTCAACTACATCGTCTACGACAATTTTTTGTACTTTTGGAACTACTGATAATTATAATTAGTCTATCTCGTATTCAACTCTTGTCAACAAATTCGGTTCGACCCACATCACAGAAAGAAAACGATTACATGTTTTTTTTTTCAATAATTTCAATACAAGTGTTTTCTGAAAAAAAAAAAACAGAATTGGTCTTCAAGATAAATTATTCTGACATCAAAATGTTTTGCCTCAAAACGTTACAAACACTTACGTGGACTTACAATTTATATTGTATAGTCCAATTTTTTTTTAAATCAATTGCCAATGTCAAAATTCCCTCAAAGACCAGGCTGTACCACCCTAAAACCTTTCGTTTCGGGACACCTCTATCGTAAAATCTCCCTAGATCAGGTTTGAGGTTATATCAGTAATTTTCAAATGTCAGAAAAGTTTCAGGTGTAACCAAATTTTATACCAAAAGACAAGAAATAAAGACGATAATCACACTAAAAAGTGCAACTTAACATATACAGGAAAATGGGAATTTATTTAATGGGTTACATAAGCAGTTTACCTATTCATTTTCAGAATCTAACCCCCAATCGTCTTCCGATTATGATTCTGCGGAAGAGGAATGTCCTCAACTGCTAGATTTCCCATCAATTTTTTCCAGTCCTATCTAATCAGTTCCTCGCAGTGACGAACCCATATATTAAAAGAAAATACCTCGAATATGATGTGTGCATCTTTACTGCAATTTAGCATGGTCGGTTTTTCTGTCTGAATTTCTTCACGTAATCTAATCATAGCCAATTTTTCTCGTTGTGTTAGATCCTTGTTTTCGGAAACTCTTTTAACTTTGTATTTTTATTTAAATGTAATTGCGCCTTTACATCAAAATGACTGACATATAGTTGACATTTTACGTTGCCAATCTAATAACTACAGTGGTTTATACCAACATGACAACACTTTGACAATTGATTTAAAAAAAATTGGAGATGTATTAAACATCTAACACCAATCAATAAAATCATAGTACAAGCAACACAACTTCCCCCATTCGCTCATTACAGTAGATCAACATGTTTTACTCCTTCAATTAAAAAATTACAAAAAAAAAACAAGCTTTTGCGATTAAATTATTTATAACCTTCCTACAAATTTTTTTTCGTTCATGTCCTCAACTGTCTTAACCTACATAAACCTTAATTTTTTATTCACAAGGTTCGGTACATTAATTACACAAATTTGTCGGAAACAATTTTTCAAACTTCTGTTTAATATCTGAAACTCATTAAAAAGCCACTCCACTTGAAATGGTTTTTCCACAGAATTTCCAAGGCTTCATTTTCTCGATCCTTAAATTTTCAACAAAAAAAAAGTTGCGCCAGGTACAGCAAATTTAATTTAAAAAAATTACCCACTAAACACCGTTTTGGCATAATACGAGGCAATGATTTATCTTTTTAACGTTGGACACACTGTTTGATTTCCGTCACTAAAGTGCCTTTTAACATGTTGCAGATTTCCCGTGATGTTTGAGTATTCTTCTATTGCAAACTAGTAAAACTATTTATAACCTCAAACTTA
The DNA here is from genome assembly GCF_963966145.1 of Tenebrio molitor. NCBI lineage: Eukaryota > Metazoa > Arthropoda > Insecta > Coleoptera > Tenebrionidae > Tenebrio > Tenebrio molitor. The sequence goes on along the minus strand of NC_091054.1, from coordinate 4,161,179 downwards.
GAAAAACATTCAACAAACAGCTTTACTGCCAAATTAAATGAAAAATTTCCATCGCCTCCCATTATTCCAAAACAACGTTAATGCATTTTACCTGACGTATTAAGTGTTTTTTTTTTGTTTTGTTTTAGATGATCAATCGGATTTCTGTGTCTCAAAGCAAATAAAAAGTACATTATATAATTTTAAAAAAATGGAAACAATTCAGTAATCTGCTCATTAAAAAAAAAAACTTTGTAGGACATCTATCAATTTACTTCTTATAATTTCTCTGTTACGAAATCCTGTTTTTTGTGCAAATAATCGATGACACTGTAATATAAAATATGTTGGTTTTCTTTTCACAGGACAGTGAGCTAACAAATCAAAGGCAAAAATTGTCAGTTGTAATCTCCCTAGTGCACGAATTATTTCCGAAATATTTTCCTACCTCAAGAATGCTTTTGTTGCGGTGGAAATAAGTACAGTACAAATAAGTCCCAGATGAATGCCTTATTTCCGAACAACAATAAAAGGATGATTGAAAAGAGAGGAAAAATTTACATAAAAAGTAATTCACATTCAAGTGGGCGATTATTTTTTTCGGATTCATTCATTTCAAATCTCAAACGTACAATCTTCGAGTCTTCATGGTAACGATCATTGAAAAATGTTTTGGCCAATCGCACCCACGAAAAAATATTTCACATTTTAATTTCTTGATCAACAATTCTGTTGTTGCCATGACAACCGCGCCACGTGCAAACTTTCCATTGGATGTTTACTGCGGACGTGTTGTTTTAAAGAAAACTCAAGTTTTTCTTTATCTGTTGGGGAAACTTTCACAACATGAAGATGTATTCAACGGGAAATTCATAGTTCTTGTCAGATTTCTGAACGGAAGTTGATTGCTTGGAAGTGTGATATAGCAATACTGCGATTGCTTAATATTTATTAAAAATAGGATTTTCCTTGTCGTTTCTTGAAATATCTCTGTACGATAAAATGATTTGTTTGAAGAACTTCAAAAAAAAATATCTCTTGGTGAGCTGTACAAATGATAAAAACTTATCCAAAGAGCGGGAAATGAATGTCGAAACGAGGACAGGACGCGCAAGGTAAAAACATCGAAAAACTACTCGACCGACCTTCCCAAAAGTCGAAAATGATCGAAAAAATCAGATTAGCTCCTTATCGCGTTCCCATTACATCGACGGCTGTGCAAACACGACCGGTGAAGCCCCGGACCCAGCAACCAACAAGTTTTCTCTATTAAAAATGCAATTTCGCGTCGGGGCTTCCGTCCGCCTTCCGACGCGAACTTATGTAAAATCATTTCCTGCTTAGTTCTCGTCGTCGATCTAATTCCGCGAACGTTTGCAATTTCCCTGTCGGCTCCCGTTTTCGGTGGCGGCGCTCTTTCATTTTTTTACTGACCTGTTCGCGATCGTCGCCGTGCTGCTGGGTGAGTCCGCTAACCCGGAGCACTTCCGCCGTCTTGAGAAACGACGAGAGGGAGCGCTGGTGCACGTTGACTTCGCCGTGGTAGATGAACTCGACCAGGGCGTGCAAGTCCGTCCACGCAACATCTTGCAGGACTATCACAGGGTGTTTGCAAGGAGTTGACTGTTGCACAAAGAAAAAAAGAAACACATGAAAATGTTGCGCCACCGTACAATTTTTCCACCAGATAAGTGAAAAAATGAGTGTACATCGTCCAAACACAGATAACGGAATTCCGATTAAATGCATTGCGATTATTTTTATTAGAACTAATCTAGAATTTAAATATTAACATTAATGGTTGGAACAACTGAGAAATTTTTTGGGAGATTTTTTAAGCAAAGCTTCAATGGAAATTTTTCGGCTGATTGCTGTTCTGATGGTCATCGGATTCCTCGAAATTGTACTCCAAAATGAAGTGTCGATAAGTAAATACATACATAATCTCGAAACTATCTCGATAAACTTCAACAAACACGAAAAAATCCAAATTACTGTTTTGTTGTGCAACTGTTCAATTACGAATTACATTTAAATATCAAACAAAAAATCAATTCCTTCCAAAAAAAACACACTAGACAGGAAACTAATACAATAGTTTGAATCGGCTTGACTTATGCCACCGTCCGACTGTATAAAATAGAATATTCATTGACGTAGGTAAGTGACAATGTCTGAATCTGTCTAATTCAAAAATTTAAATTTGTTCATCGATTTCCTTGGCGAGCAGCGGCGTCGATAAAACAATGCTACAACTATTGTTCGACCTAAGATAAAAATTGTTTTGTACGTCCTTCAATCGGCTCGCGAGTATTTATCGTAACCTTCTCTCGGCTGCAATATTCAAAATAATGAACGATCGCCTTTGTCGACGATTAGCACCAGCTGTTTCAATAAAATTCACATTTTTTCTCTAATAAAATTACCACGAATCCATCTGGCACTCGAAAGCTAAATAAATCAGCGACAGCACCCAAAAGAACTTGTTTGAAATAGTGCAAATATTTTTTTCTTCGCTAATAATAATGTGCAGATCTGTTGCTGCCAATTTTGAATGCGAAATCTTCCGCCAACAGATTCGAAAGGAATCGTTACAAAAAAGTATCTTTATCTGTCACCAGAGGCCTTAAAATTCAATAACAAATCTTTCAACGTATTTGTTTTATTAAAAAAAAAAATACAAAGACCAAAGTTTCAAGTTTTAAAGTGCTAAAAAATCAACGAAACAAATAAAATTAGAAAAAAAATCTGCGAGATAATTACAGGGCCTACACAATTATTCTCACAATAAATAATCAAAGTGTGTACTTAATTTTTTGAACAGATAAAATACTCCTAACATTTAACAAAAAATGGAAAACGCTTTTCGATTTACTAATATAGGGTTTTTTGTCGCAGTTTTTCGACCTGACTGGCTAAACTGATTCAAATTGTTAATGCGTTGGTTAAGGAACAAGATCGACATCACAGCTTAAAAAAATTGCTTCTTATCGTGTTGTAACAATTTTTTTGTTTTTAATAAAAAGCAACAAGTTTCTTTTGGAAATATGTATCAAACTGATGATTCGTTAGAATTTTTCAGGGTCGCAAGTGGGTGTCACCCCGCCTGTTAGCCTTGCGAATATTCTGACAAATGCAATAAAACAAAATGTGATGTAACGATTGACGTCGTCAGCGAATAAACTGATAGAGTGAATGTATTCCAGAGTGTTTTTTAATCCTCTTGCATCCTCCTCTACTAATCACTAAGGATTGCACACCTTCAATATCTGAGCCTCGATCTAATGTTCACCAAATTCGATAACGATCTTATCAAAATATAAATTGGTGTTTTGAAGTTTGTTCCAATTCTGAAAAAGTGCACATCTGCTTGTGTGTCAAGTTGCGAAATCGTTTCTACAAAAACAATTTAGAATTCACAGCAACATGATAAAATGTTTCTATTAATTGATAAATTGTGATTTTTTTTTGTTTGTTTTTAAAAAAATATATAAATTGGGTAAAGTTTGAACAGTGTAATCTTGAAGTCACAATGATAGTCAGACAATTTTGATAGCCAAAAAAAATTTCAAGGGCGAGCTCCCAATCAAAATTCAAACTTTGTAAATAATTATATCAGCAAAGGCAAAGTTTAATGTTGTGATTGGGAGCAATTTGGCAAAACTAGGATGCGTTGGTGATCTAATTAGAATGTAAAAATCCTCACCTTAAGTAATTCCCGAAAATAAGGACTGCAAGCCGATAAAACTACACGATGTGCTTTTAAACTTTTTCCATCGCATGCTAACGTAACGTCGACGAAATCCTCGTCATCCCGGAGATTCTCGAAAGCTGATGTGATGCTGCTTTGGTAATTGTTCCACCGCAGACAGAAATGTTGTGTATCTACCATCGTAATCAATATTCACCTGTAACGGGAAAATGCGATTAGAAATGATGGGGGCTCAAGGAAGTGAGGTTAGGTGCGCGCCGGTGGTGGTTGCGGCACCAGGGGCGCAACCCGAAGAGCGACCGTCGACTTACATGCACCATAATAGCCGGCATTATAGGAGATAAGTTGAAGATTAACCGTTTATGGGGTTTTATGAAAGCAAAGATAAGTTCTATAAATAATACGAAGCATAAACAGAGCGAACTGTCAACGAAAAAAATTCGCGTGTAAAAACACAGATGGTGCATTTGCAGATATCTCAAAGGATCGGTTCGCGTCTCGGCTCAATCATTAAAAAGTAAATTACATAAAAAAATTTGATTGGATAGTGTACAGTGGGGGTGGGGAGAGCAAAAACATGGCCATCGGCAAAAAATACGCGGAAAGGGAAAGCGCCGGAAACGAGAGATGCGCCGCGACGACCGGCGTCGGTCAGGGACGACTGTGTTTTGTTTAATGAGGAGTAAGTGAAAAATCGCAGGAAAAAAATAAATGAATTTTTGAGAGAGGAGCCTCCTGCGACCGGAGAGCGTCCCCGAGTTGGGGGCTCCGGGGCGTCGATTCCGCCCCCGCGGTGGATTTTTTCAATCAGGTTACCTGTATGAGTCAGTTGCGGTCATTTATGTTTATTTTCGTGTTTTTTTTCGGCGAATCCATTTTTTCCTCCTCACATGGACATTTTCGCGACTGTGCGTCGCGGTGCACAGATGTCAGAAGCGTCTTCCAAGGCACACTAGACCGCCAAATACAAAAACTGAACTGTCTCGTTATCACACACAACACGGGCCGACGTCAGTACGTCACGACATTCGGGCGAATATTAAAAATTCAAGCGCGCAAAAAATGACGGCCGCTTATTCTTTATTGGGACATGGCTATGAGACATCTGCTGTAATAAGCCGGCACTAAAAAATAGTGCGTGCCCGCCTACCCCTCCCGCGACGAATGAAAATGCGCAGAATAACGAGTACAGGCCCGCAATTAAAAATGTCAAAATAAAAAAATCGAACCGTACCAAATCTGCGCCCTGCATCACCTCCGACACGACTATTTTCCCGGTTTCGGCGTTTTGGCGGACCCGGATTTTTCCGGTCACCACCATCGGACCTTACGCCGCACGGGATTTTTCGATTTTTTCCGTTCGTCGCTCCGGCCGCGACTCCACGATAAAGAAAAGATCAAAACTGCATATTCCCGGCCGATCGGCATGGGCGGCTCGTCGCGACAACCCCCGGACGCGGCCGGCCCCCCTGCATCCGACGCGAAAAACTAGGCGAACTCCGCTGATAAGGCTGCGTTCGTTTGTCCACTGATAAAAATTATCGCCTCGAATTACGAAAAAGTTTACGCCGTAATCTAGTTACCATTGACCTAGCTCAATTTTGTTTTAAACAAATAAAACGTATCGCTTTTATCGCGGTGCTTTTTTTCGCTCTTGCCCACCGAGACAAGTCACAAGACGGACTCACTGGCAAGGACTTCTGCTCCTCTGCTGGACGCACATTTTTTACACGCACCGTCCCCAAAATGCATCCACCACAACAACACCACGACACCGGTTTAGAAGATAACAACCGCTTGCGGATGGAGTCGCAGATATCTAGATAAGATTACGACGGCATTTGCGTTTGACTGATTAGGACCGGCTTGTTGCCTAATTAAAGGATGCGACCGTCATCACAAGTATTTTCCAAAATGTCCACGGAGAAGTCGCGGTTTTCCGTTTCCGCCACCGCTCGATACGCCACTGGTGGCCCCGTTCGGGCTCGATTATAATAAAACTGCATAATAAAATTGCAAATGTAGTTTGGTGTATTGTGCATCGTTAAGGCACCCGTACAATTTTTTTTTATTCGACAAACAATTACTATTCGGAAGTTTAAAAAAAAAAACTCCAAACGAACCGTTAAAAATTTATATTTGTGACATATACACAGCGTTTCTGAAATATTTAAATATAATTAACACATTTTTATCTACAAAACTTGAATGATTTTATTTTTAAGCGCCAAAACTTTGTAAAAACTTATTTTAAATAATGACAAGCTACTCGTTTAATTTGGAATTGTTTTAACTTACATTTTTCTTCGTTTTCATTTTTACCTCAACGAGAATTAATAAAAAATCTCAAAATCAACAGTTCTTAAATTTTAACCAGTAAAATAGTTAATGTTTTTTAAATGAAATCTTAATTGAAGTTTAATTTTGACATTTATACGTTTGATGATAATTTATGGACCATGAATTACACGGATTGTATCTAATAAATACTCTAATCAACAAATAATTTTGATTTTATTGTGACAATTATATCAGAAAAACTAAAGAAACATGTGCTAAATGTTTTTGTCTTTTGTGCAAAAATGCATTTCTAAAATGTTCGCAGATACGAAAACGTGACGTTTTTATAAAAAACTAAATTATTATACATAAATAGTCCCACAATGAAAATTTGTTTTTCAATTAAATTGGAAAATCTTTGAAGAATAAAAATAAAAGTTTACTAAGTTTTTCTTATTTGTCAGAGTAATAATTCACTTAAGAATTATTTAGTAGACAAAAAATTAGTCCTTTCTACAATATCGACAGACCGAAATAATCTTAAAATGAAGATTGGGTTCTAAATTTATTCACCAAAATTATTCACCATTAGATATTATGTAAATCTTTTCTTATTTTTGTTTAAAAATATATTTTTAAACTTTTAGAGCTACTCAATAAACGTTTTATATCCTAAACCATGAGAAAATTGGTTTCTATATTTTTTTTGACATTTTTTGAAAAAATAACTGCCGTGACGAAATCCAAAAAAAAAAAAAAATTCATTTTTTGGCGTATTTAAAATTTTAAATTAGATTAATTCCCACATGCGTGTTCAGCCAATCACAGCGGTTGCTTTCATCCAATCAAAAATGTTAATCGCGATAAAAACGTCCTACTACTCTGTCATCTGTCAAAAGTGATTAAAATTGCATGCTACTCCTGTCAGATTCTCAAATTGTTTTTAATAATTGTGTTTTTAATAACTGTATTATAAATAAATAATTACCTAACGTTAAAGCTTGTATTCTGGAATTAATCTTGCCAAAATTAACACGATCTAATTTTTTATATCTGATAAATTTCCCAATTTTCACTTAAACATTTTTGCTTCAGACAATTTTACTCGTTGATATTTGGACATTTTATTCAAAGGTTAAACAAACCCTCGAGCTAAAGCTCTCGGGCCTAACTAAAATAAAAATGCCCAGATTCAACTCGTAAAATTGTCCAAGCAAAAAGTTTTCGTAAAATTGAAAAATTTATCCGATAAAAAAAAATTAGGTCTTGTTATTTTACCTTCGACAAAATCTTGAATTCATTGTTTTTTTACAAAGGGGTAATAGCAGTACTAACCAAAATAGGAGTAGTTCAACAAAAATATTTTTTACATTGTCCTTTTTCTGTTTAAAAACGCATTTTAACATTTTTCAAAAGAACAAAAAATTATATTTCTTGGATATTGAATTGGCTTTTTTTTGCAAAATCTCTTAGAAATATTAAAACATTACTGAGTAAAACAAATGAAATATGTACATTGAAAAATTAAGTATTTGCGTATATATTTTTTTTAATTTATACCATAAAAAAAAGAGTACTTAAAATACTTACCTAGCTGAACTCTTCTAATTTTTCGAAATATTCCAAAATTGCTGAGTACATATATTTTTTAATTAAGTAATACAAAAAAAATTCGTTTGTGATTTAAGCCGTGACACCGAAGTACTATTTGTAAACCAACATTTTTCTTACGTCAAAATATAAAAATAATGTTTTACGTATTTCTCTTACTATTGACAATAGTATATTTCAAACCAAGGTAAGAAAGTGGTTTCTTGCAGACCGCAGGCAAAGATTATAAACCGAGTCGTAGACGAGGTTTGTAAGTGCCTAAGGTCTGCAAGGACACTTTCTTAACAAGGTTTGAATACAATTTTTTTCCCTACCGGCACAACTTTGTTGAAAAAAGTCAATAAAGATGGTTATATTCGTGATTAAAACGAAAATTTTGAAAATTGAATAGTAGGCTGTGTTATTTGTTTAATTAACTTGTCATCGCATTTGAAGATTTGAGGTTTGTTCGAAAATTTGATATAAACAGGGTAAAGTAATCTACCTACCTAGCTTATCTGTTTATTTTCCAGATTATATGATTGACCTACCAACTTACTTCATTGAATTGGCTTTCATTTATCAATAACTTATTTCACTTTTGACACTTTTGACATTTGTATTTTGGTACAGTTTTACCATAAACATTTCATGATTAACTTTCTTACCTTAGCGAGAAAGTTGAATTTTCTCACCTCAAATGAGGTATCCACAGCCTACATTTCTAACCGGTAGGGAGAAAAAATATTTTTCAAAAATTTTCAAGGCTATTGAAATTTGGTGCTCTTCTAGACCGTTTCCAAAATGAAATTGTGACCAAGAAATATAAACATTTCCGACTCCCCAAAATATTTTAAAAAATTTTAAAACGAGTTAAAAAAGACGTTTCTACAAAAATTGCAATTTTTGATTTTGACCTCTACTTTTAAAACAAAATTATCAAACATTTTTAAGCTGTACATTGCATGTTTTTTTAATAAACTGTGATGTTACTTTGCTAATTGAGTGGCAAATTTATAAAAAAAAAAAATATATGTATCTTGTAGGAAACAAATTATACAAATATTAGTGTCTACTAATTCAAAAATTGGGTGTAAAAAGATTTTTTTTTCTTTAAATGGTCATGACATTACCTTTTGGCTATGGACCAAGTAAATTGTCCTTAGAGATAATTTCTACTTTTGATAGAATGAGTATTTTGAAACTTAACGAAATTTTTGAAAAACGAACGTGACAAGTACTTTTTTTAAAAAATCGTTCCACCTTTGACGTTCTTCACATCGAAAAAGTCCAATTCCGAAAAAGTTTTAACCTCGAGCCACTTATGATTTTTGTTCGGTCACGTCATGAAGAAATGAAGAAACGTATCGTTTTGCGGGATGCTGCACCGGCAATGCAAAATGTCCGTCCCAAGACCGGTTTTACGTAAGAAATGGAAATGTCAAACTGTCGATCCGTCACTCCTGATTCCCGTCACGTGATCACGTGTCAAACTCGCCTCATAAACACCACCGCCTCGTGCGACCGCCTCCTCGTGTGCGCCTCCCATCCATCATCCCCGACGGTTGAACCATCAACAACCGTCGTCAAAATGTCAAAGTCTCAACTGTTGCTCGACGAAACAATCAACGGCACGAACAATTTTATGGAAATTAGGATGATTATTTTGGGCACTGTTCGCTTGCACCGACTCGTGACCGTCAATAATCGCCTAAGAAAGATCCAAATCGACCGTAACTAGTCGAAAAATCGACTCTGCCAATTTTTATTGCCGTCCGCCGAAATTGGGGTACGCCGCCCCCGCCCGGAAAAATCCGCCGTGTGTGGAATTATATCGATTCCGTGATCTATGATCGGAGTTGGCAATTTTTAATTGTCGCCGCCTATGCTAATGAGGGCTCCCTCGGCCTCCCTTCCAATTTACCCCAAAAAATCATTACATTCTTCGCGGGTAGAGGTTATTGCGTTGCGCATGAACATTTTAATTCTCATAGAATAAATATACAGTTGTGTGAATCAGCTATTTTTCCCGTTTCGTTTCGCCGGGCCATATTTTATTGATTTTATAATCAATACCGCAATAAAACCTGCAATGTTTTCATCTTTATTTCCAGCATCCCTGTTTGTATCCGCACTCCCCTAACCCCTCCGTCTGTTTACTTCTACCTGAACCTACCCCTGTAGTTAGGGAAAAAACACCACGCGACTTATTTTAATACGTCTCCTCCGACGCACAAATACGCCCCTGCACGGGGAGGAATCCTAGAACTAGACCGTTCCCACTTTCCTTATCGCTCTCCCAACAATAAATATTTGGATTAATTCATTTTTTTATCGCTGATAAAAATTTTGTGTCGACGATGCAACGTTTAGTCTAGGAGATAAGGACGCGATTAGGACAAATTCCCCCTTTGCATATTACACCTCCGCTGCTCTCCACCGGAGAGGACCTCCCCAAGAATGTTATAGACAAATCGATAGATGAGGTTTAAAAACGTGACGTCTTGAACTGGAAACGTCGCGGTTTCCGGGAGTTGTCCGCGTCAGGAATCCCGGAGCGCCACCGGAAAAATTACAACAACACGGAAAACAACACGCTAGGCACCGGAACGGGACCATTTTACAAAAATTAACAACGCTCACTCTCTTCTCGCTACTTTTACAACTAACCACGAAAACATCTGGCCTATGCCCAACCTACTTATCTATTCGCACAAGTACGATAAAACGAATTTCTTGAATGGTAACAACGCTACAAGAATTTCTTCAAAATCTTCAGTCACTGCCTAGGCGCGTGCCGAAATATGGTAATCGCCACAAAATCGCGCACTCGTTATCTTTTTTTTTATAATTTCAGGTTAATCAGATCGTTGTGCTTACATTTTTTGATTGGGTCACGCAGAGATAGTGACGTTAGTAGAAATGATAGATGAATTTATTGTCGATGAATATTGGAGATAACAATTCTTTTGGAATTTGCAAAAGCGTGGCACGTTATCTGTCAATTTCGGAATCGAGATGTTTCGCTAACTGGACACTCATCTTCAAGATGATGAGTCATGCAAACAATAAACTTTGAGGAGTGTTGTGCCAGTCATCTACTAGATTTATACCTTTTGCAACCACACTTGAGATCAGATCGAACGGTATCAAGTGCATCCAGAAAAATAGAAAAAACGAAAAATTACCAAAAATATTTTTTTTACTCGGCGGATTTGCGCACTCGCTTGGCTCGTGCAACAAATTTTCCTTCTCGTAAAAGAAAGTACTTTACTCACTTGTTACTTAAATAACTCTTCTTGCTTGTTGAATTTGAAAATCCCAAATAATTGAAGGTTGCAGTAAGATAATTATTATGCAAAATAAAACAATCATTTGATGCTTTAAGGGTCACAATCAGATAGGATAATTACGTACTTTGTGAAATCTCATAGTTTATTTTTCAAAAAAGTGCGATAAAATTCGCTACGAGTCAACATAAAATCAATTAATGTGAATTTAATCTGTTAATCGCACTATTCAGTCGTGATTTCGATAATACAAATTTAACGAGACTGTTTTGTATTCTATGCCAAAAGAATGTTTTGTATGATGTGGGTCAGAAGAACTCGATGTTCTGTCCACAATTACAGAAAAAAAAACATGATTTTCAAAACAAATAATATTTCCATGGGATATTAAAAATATATTCGTATTTGTTGTCGAAGAAGTTTGTGTTTGTTTTTCTTGTTAATCGAGGCGAAGATTTATATCTTTGGATTAATTTGTCGCCGTTAGAAGAAATAACAATTTCTATTATTAAGACGGTGACGATTATAGAATATGTAAAACACGCCACTACAATAAAGAAACAGACGTTGAAGTGAATCATTTATGGTTTAAGATAACACTACTCGTCTGTGATTACGAAATTTGCAATTTTAATTAGTTCGTGGAATCAAACGGTTTTCGTTATCGTCTTTGTGCTCGTGAGAAGTGAAATGGATTTTTTTCCATTTATGCAGTGGTGAACTGTATCGTTTAGTAAAGTGGTACTTTACAGCATAGTAGTCATTACCGCACAGCGACGAATTTTGCGTAAAAAATATTTTTAACAAATAAATATCGAATACACAACACAAAGTACATTTGGAACAGTGTAAAGTTTGAATTTCCCGATGTTTGAAACGAATGACATTTGACATTTGTTTATGTTTAATCTCCACATGATTGAACATGTTTGTTTTCAGCAAAGGGTGCTCTTAAATATTTGTTTCGAGAATGGGAATCGTTAGTTATTCCGTTTTTAATGTAAAACATTGCAAAGAAAGAAAAAAACAGAACGATTTTTACACTTTAAAAAAGCAAAACAATTGATGGTTTCCAACGCCTTCCCAGCCCAGGATTTCATTTGAACGCCCGATATTTTCTAATTTATTTTCTAAGAGCAAATCGAATATGTATTCAAATTTTCTGACAGAACGAACACATTTGGAAAATATTTTTGTTTTGTATATGTATTTATGTTACTGCACCACGCTTTTATATATTTGTAATTTTCATATATTCTGACATTTAATATCACTGTACTACATATACAAATTAAATGATTTAGATTTTCATATAAATTACCAAAAAATAGTAGATATTCGCTAGGCGTTAGAAAAGTGCTTTTATTGAAACTTTTCCAAACTTGTTGCGAAATATGCTATTATTGAGTGGTTTACAAAAATTAATAATGCGAATATGTATAGGAAGTCCTGAAAATGTTGTGAATGCAACACAACAATGAAGAATCTTCTAAGAAGAAAATGAAACAATTTCCGAATGGTCTAAAATTAGCTTTATTGTTGACAGTTATAATATTTGTTTGAAATGCAAAATTGTAATTTAAAATACACAAAAGTAAAATTAAAAGTGGTTCCTTTAAGATTGGAGAAAATATAAATGGAAGTTATATTTGTTCAGCATTCTTTAAAAATAAAATTCTCAAATTTTGAATGAATCATCTGCATTTTTCTACTGCAAACAGGTTTTTTCATTAAGCTTTTCAATTGGATAATTTTTATGTGAATAATTAAGCGTTTAATTATTTTTAGTGGAAACTTGATTATTATCGTTTTGCAAAGCATTCTATGATGATTTTTGGAAAGCTTTGAGATTTATACCGGTTTTGATTATTTCGAAAATATTATAACTCGATTAATTTGAATAGAAATCCTACACCATTACAAAATGTTTAAATTGAAAAACGTTTATATGTAAATGCAATTTAATCCATTTTTTCACCTTTAGCACTATATTCTCTTTTAATATGATTTGAAATGTTATCTGTCTATTATTATTACATATGGGGGTCTTCAGATTTGTATCTATTTACTTTTAAACGTTAGATAAAAATAATAAAAGCTTAAATGAATTTTATATACTAGGACAAAACGAATGGTGATTTTAAACAAATAAAGTAGCATATAAGTCACTAGTGATCTAAAAACCATATAAGTCACTAGCGATGTAAAAACCACTTAAAAACAACAAGATACATAATTACTGCTTCGTTTATACCATTAGTAATTCCTTTGTCTTGTATTCAGTGATTAAACAGACTTAATTCCTTTTTGTAAGCATCTCTAGATTTCTTCGAAGGTAAAAATAATAAGACCTAATTTTTTTATCAGATACATTTTTCAGTTTTACGAAACTTTCAACCTTTCAAAGGTTAAACCCTCGAGCTAAAGCTCTCGGGTCTAACCAGAATAAAAATACCCAAATTCAACTCGTAAAATTGTCAAAAGCAAAAATGTCTTAAGTGAAAATTAGGAAATTTATGAGATATTAAAAATTAGGTCGTGTTATTTTTGGCAAGATTAATTCCGATTACAAACTTTAACGTTACGTAATTATTTATTTATAATAGTTATTAAAAACACAATTACTAAAAACAAATTGAGAATCTGACGGAAGTAGAATGCAATTTTAATCACTTTTGACAGGAGTAGTAGGACGTTTTTATCGCGATAAACATTTTTGATTGGATGAAAGCAAGCGCTCTGATTGGCTGAACACACGTTTGATATGGGAATTAATCAGTATTAAATTCGAACATGCTACTTTAGCTGCTTCTTGAATCTCAGCAGGAACATCACATTTTCTTCCATTGAAATGAAATAATTTTGTGACGGATTTTTGCTTTTGTTTAAACACAATTTTTTGCTACAATCGCATCGTCGATCAAATTAATTTGTCAAATAAAAATGTCACAATTGTCGTCATTTTTCAACGATATTCTGGAGGTGTTGGATAAAGTTAAATATGGCACACGTGTGTTACCCTCTAGAAGTCACTTGAAAAAACTAAACCACTCGTTTTCAACCCGTGGTTTACCTGATTTTTCGCGTGACTTATATGCCTTGTAACACACTAGTGCCATAAATAACTATTTTTGCATTGTAAAATTTTTGAAACTACAATATTCTCGTATCTTATCTAAGTGTGATTATTTTACTGAAGGTTACATTAAAATGCATAATTTTTTAAATTTTCCCTGTTCGAATCCACAAAAAATAACAGTAGAAATTCGTACTTATTTGTTTATTTATTTTTAATTGTCCAAGACTCAATAATACAAACTGATATTTATTAATATTTTATTGAAACTGAATTTGTATCAGTGTGAAAGTTGTAACAAAAAATATGGATTAAGCTTTATCAGTGAGAGCTTTTTAGTATTAATTCTAAATTAATCCGTTGTTTACGGTCTTAAGTAATGAATTACATTCCTAAAGTTCTCCGTTATGCAATTCATATTAAATAAATCTTAAATGTAATGCATTTTTTTTTAATTTCCTCTGTTGTAAAAGAGATATCAGATTTAAATCGGTCCAAGTCTTATGTTTTTTGAAATTTTAATTCACAATCGCCTAGTTCCCAAAAATTCGTATTTAATTCTGAACTTTGAAAAAGTTTTGAGAGATTATTCTGAAAAAAGAATTGCACGACGTTAGTTTTTGTAGATTTATAATAATCGTTCACTTGATAAAAAACGATCGAACTGATTTTTTTCTTAGTGCATCAACTAAAAACCCATTTGGAGAAATCTTAACTTCTCCAGTGATAGCAACGCTAGCCGATACTCATTCTAATTAAAAATAAACATGACACCCAAGTAATCCTGTCTAGATTAGATTGCTTGTTTTTTTCGTATGATGCAGTTCGTACACAACAAACACTAACAAAGAAAACATTAGTGTGCATCTTGATCGTATACAATAACTAAAACAGAAGCAGTTGGACGGACAAATTACGAGCGTTAAATATAAACAAAATGTGTTTTTTTTTTGCTGCAATTAAGAGGTCAAATTGGGAGAAGATGCAAATGATCCCTAGCTTTAATTATTTTATTTTTAAAAATGCGATAAAAAGTGTCCGATAACCTGTAACTTCTCTAAAATTTCTATTGGGAAAAGGTCTTCACCGCACCTATGCGATATGCGATAACTTAATCGATCCTGCCTACTATCCGTTATCATTATTTTTTAAACGTACCGCAAAGGTATAACGTGAAGATTATTGTCTTATAGATAAGTCTATTCTATTTGATATAAGCCATGAAAATATAGTAACATTGTGATTTAACACTCGTGAAATTGTCTAATTAAAAGTGTCGTCGCCGATTAAATAATAATTATGCGGTCCCTCCCCCTGAAGCCGACCCGTGAAATCGCACCGCACCGAGGGCACAATATTTAAAACAAACAGATCCACCTCTGGCGAGTCCTGGCAGGTGCTCCTTCTTGCATCTGCAGTATCATTCTCTCTGTCGATGGATTATTTTGTGTAAATTGTGCATCAACCTGTAAAATTGATTGATTTTGATCGTCTCGTCGCCCGCTTGATCCATGCCTTATAGCTGAGCCCACATTTAATGAAATAATTATGCAAGTGTGTTACAATTACCACGAAAAGATTTATGTTCTTTTGTACTATTAGATTAGAAAATCAATTTCCAATTTTCGAGTTTAATAACACGTCTAGCGATACGCTGCTCGGCATAGAAACCGCCACCTCCTTCCCGAAAAAATCCTCGGCCACCATTGCGTAACAATGGACACACCGATAATCCAGTCCGGTGGAGTCTCGAGGTTATAAATTTCAGGGCCGGTCGGTTTCGCAGGAAGGGACACTGAAAACTGCATCGTGACGTTTAGGAAATTTTTCGATGTCTCCATTCCGTGCTCATTAATGTTGCAGCAGGACGATTAATCGACTCATCTTTTCCACTGTGTATCAAACGACAACGCTGCATCCAACCAAATGAACCTTTAAATTCTTGATGTTGTTTGTTTTTTCCAAAGAGAAGAGCGCGACGCCCCCTTCAAAATTGTTTGGCAAATTTCAATATTGAATACTACGCGAGATGGCGGAGCGTTTGTGTGGAAGAATGAGAGCTCGCGAAGAGAAATTTTCTACTTAATTATTTATTTTTAGGCCGATTTATTATGAACAGGATGTTTCGTCAAGATTTCACGCTCCTAATTGCCCAATTACCAATTTCAAATTGACATTTTTCGCCCAGAACTAACATTTTCAACGAGTCGCGACTATCCGAAAACTCGAAAATGGCGCCGCAGCCATTATGAAAAATTAATTAAGCCAAATTTGTATACAGGTGTCCTGCTAGCAGGAAACGGGAGTCGTAAAAACCAACGGAATACTCGCTAATTATTAAAAATATTTTCATTTGCTGCAGAATAATTGGGGCCGCGTTGCTTCCAGCTCTTCTGGCAATTATTTTCGAATCAGACTCGGGTCTTCATCAGCCCCACCAAAAACACCAAAACGATTTGACTGACTTTGCATTTTTCGATTTTTCAAAACGATATAGTTAAAGACAGTTTGGGACTATTTTTCTTTTGTGACAAAAATGGTAAAAAAACACCGATAGAGTCCACAATTTCTGATTTTGAACCAATCACTCTGAAAGACAGAAATTTCAGGCTCGTTGCAACAATCAATAATTCCCCAATATTCCCAAAGTTTGGTAATTAATTAGGGATCGATGAAGACTCGTTAACTGAAAAATGGTTACAATTATCGTCGATTATGGGAGCCATTAAGGCGGGCCCACACGCACGGCGCCTCCAGAAGACGTTTTTCCATTTTTGACGGCTTCAATTTTGTGGTGACTCGTTTTATTTGAAAATTTTGGCATTCGAGAGGAATTTTTATCGCGGTTCTGTGTAATGGGAGCATTATGGGTTCCAGCTTATCGCAACCACGTCTTGCCTGGATGTAATTCGACCCAGCAACTGCCTCCAGATGAATTTTATACTTGTCGAATAAAAATTCCGTGGAAAATGATCGAGACGATGGTGTCGTGATTAATCAGGCGTGTGAATCTACCACGGGACGGAAGAAGTCAAGGGTGAGCTCACCCTGCAGACACGCAAAACTGTCACACTCCAGTCGAGAAAATTAGTTCTTCCAACAATCAACAGATTGTATCATCTGTGCTAATTATTTGCGCTATTTTTGTTTAAAATTGTGTTTACATCGTAAAAATGTTTTAGAAATCATGTAAACACCACTCAGCGGTCACGTGATAGTTTCGAGAAATCGCTCGAAAATCGAGTGGGCCGCGAGGGATTTGGAAAAACGCGATCACTGTGTATACCGAGGGGGTGATTATTTTTCGTTGCGAAAATTATTTTCCCGAATGAATCGAAGAAGTTGAATGGAGCGATACGATAAGGAGATCTTTGCCAAAAAATTCTATTTCTATTTGTGCGGTTTTATCTCCTCGAGAAAAAAAACCCACTTAAAGCGATAACAGAAAACTAATCATTTTTTTTTTATCGAGAAAAAATAAATTAATCTCGAAACTAACGATCTTTATCGGTCACCGAAATGCAATAAATGTTAGAAATTTCGCCACCTATTTTTATCTGCAATCGCAATAATAAAATAAAAACATTGATAAGGATTTGGATAGCCTCAAGCTGACCTTATCTATCCTGCAGATTGGTGGGTTTTAGCCCGGCCTTGGAATCGCGCAACATATGGACGGGGTTTCCGGGCCAACCCCCGAATAATTTTTGTAAATGTGTAAAAGTCGTGGGGCGAGATTCGATTTTAATGGTGGGATTTTGGCGCGAGCGATTTTTGGGGGTTTCGATCGGTGCGTAAAAATTGTGGAGGGTGCGTCGACGAAAAGTGGTAAAATGTGAAAAATAAAATAAAAACTTACGTGGGATAAAATAAAAAAAGAACGGAAACGGTAGGTGTCAGAGCGTGGCGGTCATCTTCAGGGGTGCACCAGGTGTCGGAGCGCCAAGTCCATCACCATCAAGACAGCACTCACTAGCGTCTAACCCGCCAGATAGTCTAGCAATACTCTAACATCACAATGATGGTCTCAAGTCCCAAAACCCCTAAACTTGCAGGACCACTTTTTATTTGGTTGGCAAATTCATAGCTACCTGTACATTGCAGAGGGGAGGGGCGGAGTGTTGTGCAGGGAGTTTGCATGGTCATACCCCCCTTTCATAGCACGGAGAGCTTGCAGTACAGTTATGCGAAAATCAAGATTTGCAACTCGGACTCACTTCTTTGGCTCCTTCTTCGCAGTTTGCACATCCGAAATTTTGGCGATTTTTACCCCACGCCGACGGCCCACCTCGCCGGACGACCTCCTTGTCTCGCTCGACGGCAAACGGGGGGCGATGCGCTCCACCTCGTCCGTCATTAGCGCATTTTGTTGCTATTTTCCGACGACTTTTTACTCCTTTTGTCCCGACGTGCAACGCGCTCGGACAAGGTGCAGGAAGGGCCGCCCGGATCGGGGCATACGTCCCGGACCGGAGGCGCTTCCGGAAAAACCCCGACCGCCGATTCTTCCTGCTTCCATTCATGCCCGCCGAGGAACAACCCTCGCGCTGCACGCCCGGAGCCCGCTACACGGTGGCCCACAACAATTCCACCTCTCCCCCTCGACTCTCGCCCAAATTTCGTGCAAAACCCCACTTCCCGTACACATACACAGCGGCCCATAATATTCTCTGACTGGCCCCCGACTCTCGTCCCAGTTCCCGTATACACACGGTGACCCAGAATATTCTCTGGCCCCTGACTCTCGTCCAAATTTCGCACAAAACTCCAATTCTCGTATATACAGTGTGATTCATAAATATTTTAACCAGTGGCAGATTCCGGTCTCAAAAGGCTCTTGACAATAAAATTTTGAGTCATACGTCAAAAATTGGCAAAAATTTTTCACTATTAGTAAATGTCATTCTTCGCTAAATTATTCCACTTTACGTCCAATGTATAACAAATGTCATAATAGAAGCTAAGAGAAAATATTGATTGGTATTATAAAGTTCGCTTTAGTTTCATTTTGACAACAATGCCTGACAGTTTGTTTCAACGCAAAATATTTTCATTTATTTGCAGTACCACCGGTTAAAGTTTGTATGATACTATATGAATCACCCTGTATACACAGTGGCCCAGAATATTCTCTGGCAGGCCCCCGACTCTCCTCCAAATTTCGTGTAAAAGCCCCAGTTCCCGTATACATACACGGTGACGCAGAATATTCTCTGAACCCCGACTATTTTCGAAAATTTTCCAAAATTTTTCCGCACACTCGATTCTTCTCCGATCGATTCCACGTTTTTCTTTCACAAGACATTTGACTTGCTGTCAATTTACTTCACCCAGTTCCTGTATACACAGTGGCCAAAAATATTTTTTAACTCCGCACTAGCCCTCAATTCTTTTCGAAAATTTTCTAAAATTTTATCGTACTCACCCTCGATTCCTCTTCGATCGATTCGTCGTTTTTCTTTCACCAAGACATTTGACTTGCTGTCAATTTGACTCATTCAAATTTCACCCAGTTCCCGTATACACAGTGGCCAAAAATATTTTTTAATTTCGCACTAGCCCTCGAAAAATTTCAGCGCACTCACCCTCGATTCCTCTCCGATCGATTGGACGTTTTTCTTTGGTGATCATCGAACGCACAAGACATTTGACTTGCTGTCAATTTTTAGAAGTTCGGAGAATCACACGGCGCCCACCAGAAACCTACGACCGTCAGAGTGGGCTCCTGTCTATAATTCTATTATTGATAGTGTCTAATGTCATTATAATTTATCTCAAATTAATATTGGGTCGTTCTGAAACAATTGAAATTCATAAATTTCAGCCTTGTGTAACATCTATTATTATTATTATCAATATTGTCGTAATGAAATACGTTGTGCTGGGGCTAATTAATTGATATGAGTGAAATATGACGACCACCATAAAAATGTCCTCTACACCTTTTGGAAAATCTCGATTAAAACATAGTGAGCGTGGCAAATTATGCTTTTCATATTAAAACATCTTGTGTCACGTGATTTTATTGTCATAAATTTCACGGGAGTAGCGTGGATAATGTCGGATTTTCCGCCAATTTTTGAGGATTTTTAGTTTTAATGGTGGACCAAATTGACTTAAGATAAAGCGTCCACTAGAAAATTTTTTGTTTTGACAATTTATTGTTGTTGTGGAGTTGTAAATCTTGTATGTGAAAAATCGCCACAGTAGGCTTGTAAATTTCAGTCCTTTCAAATGCTCATTGTTAATTCTCATTACCAAGTGATTGCTTCTGGTCGTGGTTTTCATAAAATACTTTCAATTAAAAATTAATTTTTCTCTTCGTTCTCGTCGACTTCTCCAAATTTACAACCGCAAAACTGAATTTGTACAAAACCATGCTACGTAATCAAAGCGTGCTGCGATTGCCATCTCGCTTGTGAGTTACTTTTGACACATCCAAGCTCAGACGTCACTTTCACCGTTCAAATTTTCTGTAACAATTGAGAACTGCATTCTTCATTGTCCTTAATTATCTCTGCGAATAAATCAGCTGCGATTTTACGAAACGTATCGTTTTCAACGTAAAATTTCCGTTTTGGTTGTTCGAAACGAAGATGTGTTCGGGAGTTGTATTTTGAATTGGGAATTTGGAGATCAAAGCGTGCTGCTGTCACTTTTGACATTTACGCGGCGTCAGGTCGGACATGTTGTTGTGGAGTACAATGGTGGAAAAATTTCCAGATCAAATTACAATAATTTAAAATAGCGTCGATGTAAAAAATGCCACCTGTAGGTCTGCGTTTAATTTATTTTTATAAAAAATTGAAACACCCCTTTGGTAAATAAAGTCATTAAGATGTAGATGTGTTTTTTGTACCGGATGTTGGGTGGCAACCAAAGTGAGAAAAAAAAACTAGGACCAGCAATGTTCAATGGGACTTCCAAAAAAGGCAACCCATGCGGTATCAATATTCATCGCGTCACGTGCCTAGACGGTCCTTTAAATGACAAACAGCGAAAAAAATGCACCAAGATGTCCCCGGGTCCGACCATATTGTGTGTTTGTTATGTTAAATATTTTTATCTCACTTTTATTATTAGCAAATGTTATTTGCCTATTCCTCTAGATAACCTTCAAACTATTCAGTTGTTTGTAAATACTTCACATTTTACTATCTCTTACTGCTTTGGATAATTTTAGATTTGCACTTAAAACTTTGATTTTGTGTGTGCGTGACTGCGTCCGAATGTACGCATTTAATTAAATGCCCTCCCTCCAGCGGCCATTACTATGGCGACAAATCAGAAGTAAAGGGTCGCGGTCATGTGTCTTGGAAGAAACAAAAGAATGCAGGGAGTCACCCACTCGATCACGATGTTGTGTAACATTCGTTATCGGTATTTTTTGGGAAAATAAACGAGTTCAAGGCCGATTTGTTATTTCGGTTATTATTGCAACGCGAACAGTTAATTATGAAAACGAAAGCTCGAAGCTCAAGCTCCATTTCCGTTGCAAATACGAACCAAACGAAAGCTCACAATTTAAACACACACATACACACACACACACACTCACGCACAATGCGTAAAGCTCGTGTGCGTTTATGTTTATTTTGCATATTATTATTCGTTATTTTTCTTGGAGTGTTGGTTTTTCATGGCGGCCCTCCGTCCCCGCCCCTCCCCTAATAAAAGCTCGCTTAATTAGATATTTGTATGTTTATGTACACACACACACACACGTGTATCCGTTCGGGTTTTTGTATTATTTTTTTCATGGTTCGACTGTACCCCGGCCTAGCGAAAGCTCATAAAGATTCTTCTTTCTGGCAACGAGAGTATTTTAAAATGTAGTTCCTGAGAAGCTCTCTCTAGCTTTATTGATTTTATGTAACTAAGACATTCTTCCCTACAAAATTTAAGTTTTAAAACTAAGCAGGCCCGCTAGGCTGCCCGGGAAATGCAAAGAAAATGAACGTAAAAGGAACGGGAGGGAGGGGCGAGGGCGCGCTCGGGGGGATGGAGGAGGACGGGGGCGGCGGCGCGGGGGGACGGGGTGAGTTTTTCACTTTCATTAGTGCGTATATTGTAACTGGGCTGAATTTTCACTCGCTCATTATTGTATGGAGATAGGGATGCGCCGAGCGCCGGCTCCAGTCCGGCCCTTTTTGCCTCAATTATCACCCCTTGCGCTATTGCAAAAATATCAAAAGGGCCCGGAGATTCTTCTTGAGGTCTAATCCCCGAAATGGGGCCCGGCCCCGGTACGCTTGCTGATCAATATGTTTTTTACTTGGTAAACAAGCCAAACCGCCTTGTTTCGTTATTTGCGAGTGGTACCCCTGGACTGCCCGGATCCCGATTTGCGGTACTCCACCTTATCGATGTTATTAATCAATCTGCGATGTAATGAGCAACGTAACACTTGTAATGTCAGTCAATCGCCGATCGCTCTGATTTTCCATCAATTATTTTAAATGTACCGTGAAGCGGGGGCGGCTATCATGTCAGTTCAAGATATGTGCTTTGCGGTTTTTGGCAACAAATTGGCCCGATTTGACGTTAATGGATAACGACGGACTCGAGCCCCCTCCATCGCTACAATTTCTCCAAAGTGTCACACCTAGAGGACGGCTCTAAAAATACTTTTTGTTTTCCATAGATTTTATAAAAATATCCTGGGAGCTGTGCAGTACCTCAACAATTTCATTTTTTCCTTCCCTACGAATGCGGCTTTTTAAACAATTGATCAAAGCGACTGCAAATATATAAAGTTACTGAAAGAACTTTTATCCGAACCAAAAAAACTGGCATTGTGGCCGGAAAAATATCGCAAGAAGTAATTCGACTTAATTCTGTCCGTTCAGGGCGCAATTATTACAAAATTGGATACACTCGACGTCATTAAAACATCCGATAATGATCTCTACTTGTGCAATAAATATCTGTCAGTCTAATTTCATTTTGACATCAGGAGCATACGTTATCCGCGTAGAAATTATCACAGAAAACAAATAATATTTGTCAACATATTTGTTCTATAGAAGGCAGGACAACTGTTCAAATAAAAAAAAATTTAAAAATCTTCAAACCTTGAAACATTCACTGGAAAAGTGTAGTTAAGGATATCGCATTTTTATCAAATTTACACCTCTCTTGATAGTAGAATGATTCGTTGTTGCACTTAGAGTACCTAAAAAACATCGAAAACATTTTTTATTAGAAGGATCAATTCTCAAATGTCAAATAAACAATCATCTAAAATTTTGGACATCGCAAGAAACTTCCCTGGGTTGAAATCTGGTGAACTAGGTGGTAGTGACAACTGAATCAATTTTTTTTTGTGTTTCTATCAACATTGAAAGGCAATGATTTAAATAATATTGATTGATAACTAGAGTAGTTGCAAAAAAAAAAAGTTTAGAAAACCTATCAAGAGTCTTTACTTAACTATACTTCCTTAATTCTATTTAGTTTTATTTTTAACTCAGAAAATAATCTTGTTTGTTTAACTTTCACGTCTATAAATAAAATAAATGTGTATTTTGTTAAAAAAAAATAAAGGATTACGTTATAAAATAAAATTTAAATAGGTATTTTCGGAAATATTTCTAATAATAGTGAAGCAATCAAATCTTTCTGAACTAATAAAATTTACATCAAATTATTTTTCAACGTAAAAGATCCTCTAAAAGCAGTTTCTGAGTGTGTTGACAATAAAAATAAACTTGACTTTAAATATTTATTGTTTTCATTTGCTTTTAGAGGTCCTGGATTTTCTCATGGGCTATGAGTCATATCTGCGCAAACGATCTCGTCTATTTGGATGTAAAGTAGTCGACGTTTTCAGTTTTCATTTACAGATTTTTCACTGATTATGGTTCCGCCGCAGATATATCCAAGGTCACAGCCCATGAAAGAATCGGACACCTCCGCCTGCATAACTTTTTTCTTTTGTTCATATTTTAGTTGGGGCATGATCATTTATTCATGTTACTGTTTATTTTGCAGTTTTCTTAAATTATAATAATCATTTTCTGCAAAAATATGAAAAATTATTCATAATCGTAAGAAATAAATAAAATAAATGTAATTATTTTTGCATTTGTCGCTTGTAAATTTTTGTATTTAAAAAAGATACATTTTTTTTGTTAGGGCGCCAAAGGCACATTTGCAGTGTGTTTCTTGTTGCTAGGCGGAGAAAAAACGCCACCTTTTGTATTTTCAGTGTGAATTTTACATTACAAAAAAATAGTTCGAGAAATTGAAAACAAGTGAGCAGAGAAAAATTACGAAATAACAAAATTTGGAGTAAGATACCTGTGCCATTTAAACAATTAAAAAAAATAAGTATTTTATATTATTAAAGATTTCTATTTCTATTTTTATTCAAAGTACAGCGTGAGCGAAACTCGATGTCTCAGCTCTATTCATCGATTTTTTTTTCCCAGAAATATACCTATATTTTGGCATATTTAAAAAGAGCTCATTTTTCTGAACAAATTTTGTAAAGAAAAAAATGTGTTATCTTTCTTCGTTAAAAAATTATAAGCAAATTTGTAAATATCAAAAATTCGCAATCGTCACGATTTAATGATTCGATGATTCATTACTTCAGTTTCCAAATATGGAAAAATATTTAAAATGGACCTTACTCAATCTCATTTAAGAACCTCTTGTCAGATTTTTTCTATCGTCTTTCCTTTTCTTTTAATCGAGTTTCGCTCACCCTGTACATACTTTTTCTTTTCGTTTTTCAATTTTAAACCTTCTTAAAAATATAATTTTCTAAAACCACTAACGAAGATTTAGAGGAAAAAGAATTCCTTCAAACGACATTTTCCAATTGCATTTCAAAAAGTTCCAAAAAAGGAAAGTAACGATAAAATAAGACATCAAATGAACACGTTGTTTAAAAACTTTGTGTTGATATTTACACATCAGATCGAGATTAATTTTAATGCAAAAAATAAATTTGGCGAAATTGATATTAAAACAGCAATTTATCTAAAAATCCCACTTATCAGAACCCAACCACTTAGGAAATTATTTTTAACGAAGCGAATAAAAACAATTAAATTGTAAATCGGTGCTAATTCAAAACAATTTATCCCGAAGTGTAAACACTCATTTTCACTTCGCTCTGTGTAATAATACTATGACAATTGATGATTTAATTGAAAATTATTATTTTGCTAGTGGGCTAATTAAATAATATTCTTTTTGAACGGTAGTACGACTCATCAGATGACATCACAAATGTAGAATTCATTATTCCGTAACAGTTTTATACGAACATGATTAAGTCTACCAAATTCCGTTTTAATCGCTAGATTACTCACAACAAATATTTAGAAAAAAAATTTTGAGAGCCTGCTGCACCCAGTTTCAATAAAATCGTTAACTGGAGATTGCAAGATCGGATAAGGCCACCTTAACTGTATTTGTTTTTATCAGGATGAAACCTGTAAAAAGAGGTGATTCGGTGGCGTCAATTTTGTGGCCCAGTTTTGTACAATCAACAATATATTGTGTTCGTTGGTAATCAAAATCAAAAGTAGTTGGAATTGACCAAAATGTGAATCCAAAAAAGTCAATCTCGCCATTTTATTTTGGGCAAATTTTGGATGTAAAGAGTGTGTTTTTGAATGTGGCGTCGAAGTTGGCGTTGAAAAGTTGATTGTGAATGAACCACTCGTCTTAAAACATTGATTAAAAACACGCAAAAAGTGAGGTTAGAAACAGCTGATCAGGACAATTGACTCTTCAACGCCAACTTCGACGGCAAATTAAAAAAAAATACCCGTTATGCTGTACGGGGTGTGCAAAGAAGTGTACGGTTAACATTTTTTGAGTATGTGTTTGTGGCAAGTGTCGGAAGAAGCCGCGAGTGTCGAAAAAGAAGCGGCGAAACCGTGTAAGAATAATTGTTTGAGTGAAGATGACGTCACCGGCAGTCTCTTCGCCGTCAACTTCGCCCACTCGCTAGATCCCAGCAGATCTGTCCGTCCTATTGAGATGGAGGTTTGGCGGAATCGTCGGGGGCAAGTCTCGCCGAATCCGCACATGTGAATCGGTTTCGGTCCATCTCCCTATGTGCGTCTCTAATAGACAAAAGCGCATTAGAAGTCGACCCCTTTGCGAATTTCGCGTCTGAAAAGGGTTCGCTCCATACAAAATCCATTGAAAAGTCTCCCCAGCCCTGAGAGACATTATACAAGACCGGTTCCGTCTTGCTAATTTTTTCGCCAAAAAATTTATCGCGCGAACCCTTTAAACGCGTCACCCCATCGCCCGGTGGCCGGGATCGATCATTGCAAACACGCAGAACAATGCAAAAAAAATTTTTATTTGCGTAGACTAGTGCGGCCGAGGCGAAATTTAATCGCTAAATTAATTAGCCAACGTTCAAGGGCAGAACGTGTGCATGAAGAGTGACAGAAACCGCCCCATCAGCATCCAGACGCTTATCACCGAATTCGATGCGCTTTTTTCACCGACACCGATTAATCGTAGATGGCTTCGGCGAAAAAATGACGGGGATTTTGTAATGTGCGAGCGAGACGTGGAGGAAAATTAGCGGGGAATATGATGTTTTAAAGGTGGTCGCCCTGCACATTCAGTTCCCATGTTGTTAAATTTTCGGGACTGCTCTTTCCTGCAAGGCTAAAATGCGAGGCCCGGCTGTGACGTCATGTGGTTTGTTCGGAGAGTGGCGGTGGTCGCACTCTGCTTGTTTGTTATGAGAATTTTATTTTAAATTATTTAGAACGGTACCTCGAAAATTATTCATTAAGCCAATTACTTTTCGGTTTGGTGGTCTACTTAACGGCCATGCGGAATATTTCTTTGGTTTTATTGTTTCGTGGACTTTTGGGGACTTCCTTGATTGTTCTTGAGTTCTTGTGTGATACGATGGAAACCGTGACACTTTTTTGGGTCTCGGTTTTTTAACAAACTGTCACAAAACCTTTGATTTTAATTGGTTTTCAAAATTTATTCAGACAACATCGTTTTGGAATTATTTTGACATCTTCTTTCAAAATTTTGTTGTTCACATGAATTTTAAAAATATACATTTTAGCATCATGTGCTTAAATTAAACTTGACAGTTTCATAATACATATTTTAATGGCTTTATAAAACTACATTATCATCTTTTAAAACTTCTGTAAAAATTGTATAAGCGTAATTGATAATATGTATTGGGTGATGATTGTGGATAAGTATGGCAACTATGTACGAAAATTTATATGGCAACTGTGTAGGGTATGATAGAGTTGCCACATAAATTTTCGTACATAGTTGCCATACTTATCCACAATCATTTTGAATCACCCAATACATCAAGGTGCAGCTCTAAAAATTTAAATTAAATATTTCTGACAAAATGTATGCGGTTGCGAATTGTTCATAAAATAATATTTTAACTTTCACAAAATTATTTTTGTTGAAATGTTTTCTCTTAATTTCGTCGCAAAGTTGTAGCAATCACTCATTTTAACTTGACTGTTGAAATCTTTTTTATTAACATAACTATGACAAATACTTAAATTTGAAGCAAAATCCTCTAAAAATATATATTTTTTAATTTTAATTTAAGGTTTTAATTAAAAATTGAATTCCTCTTTAGAATTAAATTATGTCCAATCAGAATTAAATCACATGCTGTAGAATTTTATCATCCTCAAGTCAGATTTTTATAGTTTCTTTCGGATTTTTTAAAATATCTTCTGTTCAAAAAGTTAACAAAATAAAGCAATTTATTCTGGAGAAATTGATTTATCCCTGGAAATAATTTGGCTGCCGAATGAAGTGAATAAGTAAGTGTGTTTTCCAATAATGTACAAGTTTCTTGATATGTCAGATTCAGAAACGAATTTGTTAAAATTTGAATTAAGAATTTCAATTGATTTAGCTAGTTTACTTTATCTGCCGCTCGTCAGCGGAGATAATAACTTTATCTGCCGCTCGTCAACGGAAATAATAACTTTATCTGCCGCTCATCAGCTCGGCAGATGTCATGGCAATGAGGTGACACGTTAGCATCATCAATCCAGCAGTATAATGTCATATTTTACTGACGTTTGAAGGAAATATTATTTATGGGTACATTTCTGGTAAAAACCTGACTGTATTCGAGTGAAATTAAAAAAGACAAATCTGGTTAAACATGTTAAATTAACAATCCTGATTAGGTTTAATTGCGATATTTTGGATTATCTATTGGAAAAATTTAGATTTACGAAACTATAATTATGTATTTGAATCCAGGTATAATTTTTAAGTTGTGGAAAATATTTTGTACATTAAGTAATTCATGAATTAAGTTTCAAAATATCAAGATTTGTCAAAACAAATTAAATCTCAGACTACTTTACTGAATAATTTTGACTAAAATCAAATGGCGCAATTATTTTCACTCTTTTTATTTTCTTCACATTTTAATACAGCATGAATAAAGAAAAATGAACTCGTTTAGTTTGAAATTATTGTAATAAGCAGAATTTAATAAAAACAACATTGCAATATTTCAGATTTATTGTTTTTATCGTGACTAAAAAAAAATCATAAAATTGGTAGTAAAGTTGAAGGACTGCGACTAATAAGGAAGGTTACCTCGCTGTACCACCGCAATCTAAGTAGATTTTTTATATTTTGACAGTCCAAAGTATAGACCTTTAGAAAAAAATTGCTGGTGAGCTGCAAATTTGAAGGGTGCAATCATCCCCTCAGAATCGAGTTTTTTCTCTTTTTGGCTTCTAACTAAAAACTAAAAAAAGTTCTAATGGCAAAAATTAAATTTCATAACCCCTATCTCTATTTTCTGAGGGTAATTTCACCTTATAAATGTGCGTCTCAAAATTAAAAAAAAAAAACATTTGCTTCTGACATATCATGCGTTCAAATGAAAACCTGAGAAGGCGTTGAAAAAAGTAAATTTGGAACAGTATAAAGTTTGAATTTCCCGCCGTTTGACAAGAATGATATTTGTTTATGTTTAATCGGCACATATTTGTTTTTAACAACAATAACTGTTTCAGTTGGCAAAAAAAAAAGTTACATGAAATTTTCAAGACTAAATTGTACCTATTTTGGTTTGTTTTATTGACACTATTGACAGCTGGTATATATTTCATATTTAAACGTCTTGGTTTTTGTATTCTTTTATTAATAAAATGATTTTCTCGTTGGAACATGACATAAAAGTCACCAAAAGTCACCAGAATTTATTGCCAACTCAATCAGTAATTGTTGTTCACACGGTATTTGCTTCGAGAATAGGACTCGTTAGTTATTCTATTTTTAATGTAAAACATTGCAAAGAAAAAAAAAACGGAAAGATTTTTTTTGTTTATAAATTTTAGGTTAGCTGTCAACGTGCTCTAATTACATCAGTCAATTTAAACTCTAAAAAAGCAAAACAATTCCAATGATTTTGTACTTATTAGACATTTTTTTTAATTTGTGATTTTTAAAATTTAGTGTCCCAGCTTGTTCCAACCCAATTTACAAAAAGCATTTACCTTATTTTATTATGTTGTTCTGTTGGCAAACAATTATTCACGTGTATGCTGTTATTTATTACTTATACATATTTCTAAACTGGAATAGTTTGAATTGATGATTAAATCGTTGATTAGTATTCGTCAAGTTTTTCCTCGCCACTAAACCAAAAATTAGCATCATTTCGAGTAATATTTCACAAGAACTGAAGCAAGAGAAATTTTGAAAGCAATTTGCTATTGCGGTTGGGAAAAACGTCCATAGGTCAAAAATGTTCTACATATTTCTTCAACATCTAGGAACCACACCGACGTTAATAAATTCTTTAAACGTGTGTTGCCTCTTCATTCGGAATAATTGATTTGTTTCATTGTGTTAACATTTCTCGATTGCACAAGATCTAATATTTTTGTCAAGAACTAACAGCAAAATGAGGGTGGACTTGATTTTTCCACAAGGAAAAAATTTTGGACCGCACCAACCGAGTTTGTAATTTTTTTTTAAGATTAAATTGTTGCAATGACAACCTGATATTGACGGGGATTAAGAAATATAAATTAGGAAAGCAATAAACATTATTATAAAACTATGAGATTACGATTGACGTGTATAGAAAAAACATGAAGATAAGGCGCTTTTTAAAATGCATTGAATATTTTCACTTATTATATTTAGATTTGTGGTCCAAGCCTGCTTTATGACAGCAGAGACGGTAGAAAGTTGTTGTTCAATGTTCATAAAATCGTCTCGTTGACGTCACCGTTGTTTGTAAATTTTTTAGAAATTGTATATTTTTCGTTTCAATTGTACGAAATCGGGCGAATCTTGGGTCAGTTTCGAAAAACCGTTGGTCCGTCTGGCCGGTCCCCGCGAAACCGCCTCGAAATCGGTCCTTGGTGGAATGGTCGCATTTGAAAACAAGTAGGCTTAGGTCGCGAATAACGGGTGGACCAGCGAGGGGGTAAGAAGGACGCGGGGAACAGTTCATGGACCCCGATGCAATTCGGCTGTCTGCTAGGAACGCATGGTTGCACTTTCGCCGGACTATGCAACTCTTTACCCGGCCCCCCGGCCCCGCGACACCTTCCTGCCGAAATTGCAGCGCGCCGCCCCCTCCCCCCGCGCACCCCACCGCCCTCGCCACATCATCGGATTGCACCTTACGCCGAGGGACACATGTTGCTAGCGGGAGATTTATGCAACGGCGACAATTACGCGAATGATAGGTATACACGGCGACCCCGAAATTTCCAAAAAACAATCGATAACGGTCGCGGCCCGCTGCGGACACTTGCGGTGGAAATGCGCGATTATCGGCAATTAGTGCGTCAGCGAGTCACGATTTTTTTATCGGGGATTATTTAGAAACGGGGTTATTAATGGCGGACATAGCGCGAATGCTAACCCAATGATAAGTTCCTAGACAATGAGGAGATATCGACAATCGCGGTTGGCGGTGACGTGAGCCTCTTCGACTAGCCCATAATCGTCTTCATACAATATTCAAACGAACGCTGCGGTTAGTTTCGTCGTTATAAATTAAAATTATCGGCATAATTCGGGTCGCCATGTTGCATATTTGAGCGTTTCGTTTTTGTCTTTTTCGGGCGATAATAAAATTGCCGCGAAAATAGCGCTGGCTTAGAGTGCATATAACATATTTTTAAAAAAACGCTTTTAGAATTTTAAATTTAGTTTGGCAAACGATTTTATACATAGGCGACTTGACTGCAACAATAAAAACTTTATGCTGCACGTCCGCTGCATCGTTCGCACGGCCTACTCCGACGCCGACGCAAAATAAATAAATAACATTGTCTTAAATTTGGCTATTTTTCGCCTTAAAATTGGTGTCGTTAACCTACATCAAACGTCTACAGAACGTCAAACCCCGATCGATCTAGACGCACCTGCACCCATACGCTCCCTTAATAATTGACGCCTCTTGGTGGTGCGAATTGGGGTAACTCGCCCGGCGAATTTCTCTAATTGCCGTCTTAGGGTTAATTGTCCAAACAAATTGCCCTGACTGGCCCGTGTGAACCACACTAAAGTCCGCTCGTACCCCCGAAACAAAAGACGATCCGACATATCTCGTCACCCGATTTCCATAATTGTTAAAAACAAGTTCCATAAATTAGTTTTTGTCGCATGCAAATTGGGCTTTATCTTTTGGACCAGCTATAAGTTGGGCCTCGGTGCCGTAATTATTGTGAAGATTAAAATTTCTACGAGTTTTATCTAATTTATGATGATTTATGTATTGTGCCAAATTTGTTCGCCATTTGGTATACTTTACTATACATATCTGCCCATTGTTGACGACGTTTACAATTAACAATAGAATGAATAAATTAGGCGGAGTTTTGCAAATGCGACAAATTAAAAACGTTTTGTTGAAAAAGATTGGTGACGTTCTGGAACAAAAAAAATGAAAGATACATATTGGTAGAGAAGAGAAATAAATCAGAGTAGGTGTTGTAAATTGACAGAACAAGATTAATGTTTCAGTCTTGATTGCTTTTGTCAAAATGAATATGCAGAAATTAAAAAATAACCTTTGATGTCTTAATTGAACCCCAAAAGAAATTTGCAAATTTACAAGAAAAGTACGTTGGTCGAGGAAAAGATGTAAAATGTGATTTTAATTCCTAATGAGTTGGTGATCTCAGCCGTGAAAAACACGTTTCCGATCGTAGATTGATTCGTATGAATTGCACATTGTTAATTGGCAGGTATACGAAATTTTACTGAATCTTTTGGTTGTTGATTTTGAAATCCGAACAAATATTTAAATCGAAATTGGTAAAAAAATATTTGCATAGGGCAGGTTAGGTCAGCAATACAGAAAGGTTTGCCTTTCGAATTAAAAATTCCTACAAAGTTTTAAAAAATATGACAAAAAGTTTATTTAGCGGCAAAGTGTAATTAACAAACTTAACCCAATTTTTTTGACAGTTTGTCTCATGAATTGTTTTTCATGGCCGACGTGGTCGTATGGTATATTGAATTATGACTTAATTAAAACATTTTCAGAGCCGTCTAGATTTTAATAACGACAGTTGGCTCATTACGACTAGACAGAAGGCTATGCACGAGACACCATTAAAAGCAATTAAAAAAATTAAACGATAATATTTTTATAACAAAATAAGATATTCCTCTGTTCTTTAAAGAAAATATGAGTTTTTTAAATATAAGCGTCCTGTTAAAGTTAATGAAATTATTAATTACTTTTGCCGGAAAAGATTACAACACTTTTTCTGAACATCTTGTATATTTACTCTTTTTAAATTAGGTAGCGAAAAAAATTTTAATCCGCGTTTGCATTTTATTTCTGTTGCACAGTGTTTTCCAAATTTGTTTAATATTTCTTTAATATGTATAACAATAATAATAATGTTGATATAAATTTATTTAGAAAAATTCAAATACAATTTAAAAAACATTTTCGTGAACAAAAAAATAGTTATTTGTACAACTAGTTATGTAAGTCATACTTTTTTTCACGAAAAAAAAGACTTTCCTAACGTGTTGTACACATTATTTTTTTGCATATCGATGTAAGTTGGGAAATTTGGTCTAAAAAAATTTATGAAAAATTACAAAAAAAAAATTGGTATGCTTTGAAAATCATTTCCAAGGAGATGGAATAAAATGATGCAAAAAAGTACTACTTTCACTACGATTTTTCGTTTAAAAAAAGTGCTACTTTCACTACGATTTTGCGTGTAAAAAAGTGCCACTTTCATTGCGATATACAAAAAATAAATCTTTTTTTTTATGTTATGAATAATGTAATTACAAAACACTAATAATACTTACTTAATCCTGATGCCTTTCTACCTTTTCCGGTGTGAAGCGTGTCGGTTTTTTCCTCCACATCTCTTCCATTCTTTTTTATCTTGCGTTTTTTGTTTCACTTCTTCCCTCTTACTACATCGTTTTTCCACTGCCGCTTTAATTTCTTCGGTCCAAGTTCTTCTGAGTCGTCCTTTTTTTCTTCTCTTGAAAGTCCTTATCCTATCTCCTATCCTATTTATGTGTTCGAACCACCTCATATGTCTTTCTTCTACTGCTTGCAGTGTCGATTTAATTTTCAAGCTTTCTCTAAAACTAGAGTTCCCTATTCTGTCTTACCTGGTTTTCCTTCTATTTTTCTAAGGAATCTCATTTCTGTGCTTTGTATTCTACCGTGAGATCGAAAAAAAAAATTAGGGTAGGCTTAGTGGGGGCTCTTATTGTCAAGGGGTTTAATTTCATGCACAACAGACACACAGTAGGGAAAAAAGTGCAAATCTTTTTTAAGGATAAGCTGAACTGTACCAAATTATAGGTTAGTTTCTTGGGTCAGTCTCCGGATGGATTTATTTGGAGTCTTTGCAATTCTTTGTTTAACCTCTTCAATATTTTCGGCTGATCTTTTTGCTGGTCGTCCACTGACTTTGTTGTTGAAATTCCTCAAAAACTCGAGGTGTCGAATAGGACCATTCGCCGTTCTCAAGTCCTTCTCCATTTCTGAAGTAACACTGCACAATGGAAATTTTTTGCTCTAAAGTAATAGTAAATTTTAATAGTCAATAATTAATAATGACAATTACCATTGTAATGACATTTGAATTAAATTTCTACGTGTTGCCAACTGAAGCGTATTAATCACGGCCTTCTCGATTTTTTTTATTTTCGATCTCACGGTACTTTTTTGTTTTTGTGTTGTGTCCATGTTTCTGAACCATATATGTATTAAGATTGGGGTGAAATTCCAAACAAGAACACAGAATCACACAAAGATGAATTGCATAAAAAATTTATAATGTTCCAAAAAAACTATCTAAAATTTATTTATCTCTTATGAGTATTTTTTTACGTGGTCCTTTGTTTGACTTTCATTTGTAGTCGGCTCTTCCCACTTTCCCGTTTTTGTCCTAAACGTTCCGAAGCAAAAAACAAAAACAAATTTATTTGTATAAGCTCACGACGAGTTTAAAACGGAATGAGCCAAAAGTGAGATTTCGAGACGGATTTTGCGTTTTCGCAACAAACATGCACACTTTTATCCTTCTGGGGTCTTTGAATTGTTATCGGCGTCGAAAGAAAAAAGATTAGAGGGGAAGAGCAGTAGTATTATTAATCGTAGATCCGCATTAGTCAGCAGACTTGAATGAATCACCGTGTGTATGAGGTCGAAGGGGTTAAGGAAGTGACCGTGTGCCACCGTGAATAATCCGAATTTATTTATTTAAAATAAAAGGAAAAGTTAGCGTCCCGGGGGCTGGGCTCGCCCCTCCGATCATTCATAATCTCTCACGTAACCGTATTTTTTTAATTAAAGTGCGTACGCCGCCACTACGTCCGGCCCTGCAGGACGCGTGGAGATAGCGAAATTTGCTGACGCCGATTCTGTTGGATTTTTAAATCCCGGCGATTTGTACAATTTCGAAATAATCTCGTCCGCACGAAATTACGTTTTTTCCCAGTGAAAAAGTAAAATTTCGTCCAAATCCAGCGCCTCATGTTTCGACCCGTTCCAAGGACGTGTTTTAAATGCACAACCGCAATACAAGACATACGTGGAAATCGTACGACATAATAACAACAAAACAATTGTCGTTATTTTCTAGTCGGTTGGTATTTCCATGAAGCGGTTAGGTTGGCAACGGTGCGCCCCTCTAGCCCATCCGGCAACAGCCACTCGTAATGAAAAAAGTTCAAAATTGAATTATAATATATTCGGAAAAGTTCTTTTTGTGTCGTATTTTATTATTATAATTATCGCGCGGGGAGTCCGCCCTCCGCCACCCGGAAAGGCTGGCAAGGCCACCTCTAATATTATAAACTCATAAATTAAAAAAAAATGCGAGCATATATCAGGCAAACAAGCCCCGGCATCCATAAAACAAGCCGCCCTGCCCGGCCCCCTCCCCTCCGCTAAATACTGCAGGGAATAAAATCGAGAGAGAAGCTAAAAACGCAAAATAGAGACGCGAAAATATGTACAAAGAGAGCCCTAGCAAAAGTTGTGTGTAGGAGTGGGCCAGGGGGTGAGGAGGGCGCTCGCCGCGCAGGAAGGGTCGGGGGTAAATGTAAACTGCGGGAAGTCCCGGGGCAGAAGTGCCCCGCTATACCAGGAGAGGAGAATCGCACTCATCCAGCATCCGGGACGGGGCTTTTCCACCACGACGTCTCGACCACCCTCTCGGCGGCGGCGACGGCACGCGTCCACGCCGCGACCGACTGCTCTAGGAGAGATCTAGGATAGTGCAGGCGACCGGTGGGCAGTCGCCGTCGGCGGGACGCCGGCCGTTTGGGACTTGTCGGGGGCGGCTCGTGGCGGCCGTGGTGGAGCGGCGGCTCGCCCCTTCAGCAGCCTGTTGAAATAAAATCCACATTTTAAAGCATATTCATATCGATCGGAACTTTTTAACACTGGGTCCCTTGCCAACCTTCCCTCTCGTTCAACCCTCTCATTCCGTATCTAAATGCGTAGTAATCACCTACGCACAGACAAATAGTTCCACTATCGCTTTTTTCTTGCGGATTTTTTCCGGGGCCCTTTCGACACCACAATTAGCCTCGCCCCACCCCCGCCCGCCTCCACGCGAATAGTCAAAAATTATAGATTTTTTAATCTGACACAAAAATCTAATAATGCTGCGCAGAATTAGCGAATATAAAATTTAGGCGTGGTTACACGATCTAAACAGAGGATATGCAGATCGCTGTATTGACGTTTCTATTTGCGATTTAATTATGTATGGTCTCCATTTTTTTGCGAGGAGGGGTTGTTTATTTTGTTCGGATACATCCTTGTCTAATCTTTATATTAACCGTTGAGAAAAAGTCAGCGTCGCCCGTGACGGCCACGTTTCGGCTCTGCTGCAGACTTCATCAAGCCGTAATTAAGGGTGCTTACTGGATTGTCTCTTAGCTCGTGCCATTAACGAGTCGACGAAAACTTCCCTATCCATCTGGGGATGGAAGTTGTGGTGTGGTGATCTCGGATTGTTACGCGCTCGATTTATGATTTAGGGGTGCGTATGTGCTGAGATATGTTGCATGTGGGATAAGCCCCCTTACTTGAGGGATTTGTCGGAATTTGATAAACTCGAACTGGCAAAGGGGATACAATTCCTGGTTCTCGATCCTAAGATCTTAACAATTAAGACGTAATTGTGCACAAATGTCCAAATCAACAAATTATTAACTTCTTCGATGTTTACCACGATTTGTGCTTGTTTACGAGTTGCTCAGGGTTACTGCATGTGACAAAAAGACAATGTGAAGATTCACACGAGTCTGTAAACAAAACGCGAAATTATTTTAACGGTAAAAACGGTATTTTAAAATGCACAAGGCCAGTTTTAAAAATGAAAATGAACTTGTGCCCCGTGTTAATTAAAACACACCACCAGAGTTGCTTTCATCAAAACTGATGCTCACTCTGGAACAACAACTCAATTCGTAATTTTTTTAAATTACACATTTAAATAACATTTTGTCGTTATTTGCCATTTCCATTAAGATGGTGCAAGTCCTTACACAGACAGTTTTCCGCGAAGTGTTTCTGATAACACTGTAAATATGTAACTATTAAATGGATTACAAAAAGTTTGTAAGTACATTTTGAAAAATAACGAACTGCAACTGGTGTTTTATTTTTGTTGTTTTTCAAAATTCTTGCTATGAAAGCACCATCATCGTTCGACGAGTGAAATTAAGCAACGTCGGGCGTGGACAGTGTTTGGATGGGTCGCCGCAGGAAAACGAGTTGTCGCACAGTATTGTCGGTTATGACGTGGATGTCGTGTAAAAGTGGGCGTGTAGCAAAATAAATGATAATAAATATAAAAATAGTGGTTCGATGGAATTATCATTACTTGAGAAAGATATCATTAATGATAATTGATAAATATATCCGGCCTTGATGCCGTGACCTCATTTTTATATGAAATTGTTTAATTGTTTAACAGCTAGAATAATTTTATCATTATGCACAAAAATACAGACTGATTCACACAACTTTCTGACCCTAACGAAATTTAAATGCAGCCAGTAATACGTGAAAACTTGATACATTTATTTAGTATGAAATCTGGACCCTCCTGGCATTATTGACAATCACTTGACAGTTCCTTTTTGTATAATTCTGAAATAATTTTTGTTAATTAAAATGTGTTATAATGACGAAACTTTAATAACTCATGTGTTGGATCAAGTTATCAATGAGAAACGTATTGCTGGTTGCATTTAAAATTTCGTTACGGTCAGAAAGTTATGTGAATCAGTCTGTATAAATAGAAAAAATTGTGGTCATTGGTGATTTTAATTAAATTACATTAAAAAAAATTGTTTCATGAATTAAATATTCAGAATACAAATAACAAAGTAAAGTAGTCAACAATTTGAGAACTTTACGCTTTAATAACAATAAGCTTGTCCTGTGATGTTTTTGTTTAATATTTTTCATTTTTAACATATTCTTCATTATCTCTTTCGTTTTAATTTTTTTGTATTCAGATATAATACTATAGGCAGAATATAGCCTAAGGGAGTCCGTTTCGGCTCAGGGACGCGAGGGTCGCGGGTTCGATTCCGACCCAGGGGGAAATAAAAAAAAAGGCTATATTCTGTCTCGTGATTCGGAAGTCACGTTAAGCCATTGGTCCCGGTCTATTGAGTTGGTCACCATGCCCCTCATAGATTTGTAAACCAGTCCTAGACTGTGTAACAAATTTTTTTTTTTTTTTTTAGCCGTTTGTATAAACTTCGTAATGATAACGCAATAATTGATTAACTTATAAATATTAAATTACTTGGTAAACTATGTTACTCCGTTCCCGTAAATTCTATTTTTGATTACGAGTTCTGGAAGCTTCGAGTGCTTTAAATTTTTAAATCTGAAAAGAAAAATCAAATTGAGTAAATACAGTATGCATTGAAAGTACCTTAGTGAAATATTTCTTCATTGAAAATAACTGCAAACGTTTAATTCTAGAAAAATAATCGTCAGTAAAAGAAGCACAAAACATCATTTCGCATAACAGTAGTAATTATTTTAGATTTCAATTTTGTTTACAAAATAAATTAATGTCTTAGAAGTGAGCTAATTCAAAGTTTTTGTCTTAACTGTAACATTTTCAGGAGATGTCTTTTTATTCTCTAACTTCACCTGTATTTTTTTAGACTATACAGTGTGAATCACGTAACCCGTTCGTTAGAAACTTTCTAATTTCCCAAAATCGTGTTAATATGAAAATAGGTAGCCGACTATAATCGACTGCTCCAAGTTCAAATGAAATATTTTCAAAATGGTTGAATAAAAATTCAAATAAAAATTGCTTAATAAAAAAAAGAAAAGTTTATTCAAAAATTTAAATTACGCCAAAACGGCTGAAAATAGACATACATAGTGTTAATAAAAGTGGCCTTAAAATTAAATTTTACATTTATATCTACTATGAGAAATGGTAGTTGCCATTTAAAAAAATGAAGTTTTCGACATTTTTTGATTATCAATTTTGAAAAATTGCAGTAGGCGTATGAAACATAAATAAAATGTCGCTAGTGGCTCAAGAGATCGGCCAAGCTTTTAGGAATTCAATTTTTAAAAAATCATTTATTTATTTTCAATGGTTCAGGAGTTATATATTTTTTAATGAAGCCCTGCAATCCCGTTTTTTCGAAAAACATAACATAGTTCAAAAACGATGACAGATAAGTGTTAAAAGAAGAACGTTCTAAACTCAGAATTTAACGCAAAATCCAAATATGAGGTCAAAATGGGGACTTTACATTTAAAAAAACAAAGATGGCGTCGATTTCCGGTATTTCCGGAAGTGTCGCCATTTTGAAAATATTTTATTTGAACTACGTGAATCACCTGTATCTTTTTACTTTATATCTTTCATCTTCAAGAAATGTTATATAACTACACAGGTTCCAATTCTTGTAGTATTTTAGTTGATTTCTTAAGACTTTGCAATAAAATATGATAAAACATTTAAAATATTGCAAAATTATCAACCTTGAGGGTAATATTTCTCTGAATTTTCTAATTCATAAATTTTCCGTTTTCTTTCTTCTTTGTTTATTTTTTGCCTGATTTTTTTCTTTATCGTATCATCGTATATACGAGTAAATGCTGACATACATATTAATAGTGATTCCTTCTTGCATTTTTTTTTTTAATTTTCCCTGATGCTATTTTTTGACTTCTTCATTACTTTTCAATATTACCCGATTTTCCAAATATCAGAAATATTAATTACAATTCTCATCCCTAACGAATGAATGAATTATTTTCGGAGCGCGCGAATGTTTTTCTTTTGGTGGAAATAAACACAAGATGTGGGCGAGATCCCTATTTCCGAACAAGAGCATGAGTCAAAAACGAGGAAAAAGGAAACCAATGCACATGCACGTGAGTGATTCTACAAAAAAACGCACTCCAATTCCAAGCAATTATCGGAAGACATCTATTTATTTCAAATGTCAAAGCTGCAATGTTCGATTTTTCACGGCAACAATGGTTAAAAAAAGGTTTCGGTCAATGGCATGCACTAAAATATCGGGTGTTCATTTAAATTTATCCTCAAAGTTGGCGTTGAAGCGTCGATTGTGAAAGCGCCACTCGTCAGTCGTGTAGTAAAAACACAAATAATGCAAAAACTGCAAAAAGTGAGGTTAGATTTAAACAGCTCATCTGTGATCTGTAATCCATGGTGCGTTCACCATCGACTGTTCAACGCCTACTTTAAATGAAACCCCGATATTTCCTAATAAAATGATAACAAAACTCCGGAAATTTTTTTGTTGCCATGACAACTGTACCAAGTGCAAACTTTTCATTGGATGTTTATCGTAAACGTGCCATTTTTCACATGAAAATTTTTAAATTAAAAAAACAATTGCTCAAATAATTTGAAACATTTTTTGCAAACCGATAACATCTTTTTACAGATTCTCCTTTACATACCTAGTGCTGTAATTTTTTTACTTTATACATTTCGTCTTTGAGTATGATTTTTTCTTCTTCATTTCTCACTTAAATTGGAACTCTTTCTCAACAATATTTTTTTACCGATTCTTCTTTGTATATCTACCTACTTTGTTTTTCGATTTTCTAGGTCATAACTTTTTTTAGCATTTTGTATAATATTTTTTGCGTCAAGATCAATAATAACAGTAGCATCCATTTTAAACTGTTTGTTTTTCGTCTCAATTTTTAATTTATTGTTAAAATATTTTTACTGCATTACAATTATGGTCTTTTATTATTAACATCAGTAAGTGCGATTTCATGACTTTCTCTTATTCTTAAGAACCATTTAAATGTGCCTTTTGATAAATTATAGAGCATAATTCTCTTTTTGCAGATTTTATTCGTCAAAGTAAAAGCACTTGAGTAAAATTTGTAACATTTCAAGTAGGTAATGATAGATTTTTGGTTAACAATGAGATTATTTTCTTTGCAAACTTATTAATCCGACGAGGTCGTGAGTTTAGTTTTGAATTCTTCGGATTTCAGTCAGTAATCCTTAAAGAGATCTGTTCGTTGTTTGTAATTTGCAATGTGTTAATCGCTTTGTGCGAAGGAATCAAATATGGTAGCGAGTGAATTTTTTCGAACGAAACCAAAGAATGTCGACCTTGTTCTGAAAATCCCTTCGAACGGAATAATTCGTCTGTTTTAAGAACCGCCATATTTTTTAAGCCAATGTTTCAGCAATGTTGTCCGCACACAATAATTATTGTTGACATTTAGTCCAAAGGTCAGACGAAAAAAGCAAACGGTCATTAAAGCTAATTCAAGTGTAAATTTATTTATTTACTTAGTTTCGCAATAATCGCGTCTG
This sequence comes from Tenebrio molitor, assembly GCF_963966145.1. Lineage (NCBI taxonomy): Eukaryota > Metazoa > Arthropoda > Insecta > Coleoptera > Tenebrionidae > Tenebrio > Tenebrio molitor. The sequence continues at coordinate 4,119,908 of NC_091054.1, read as the reverse complement.
TAGAAAGCTCAAATAATTTCATTACGATTGTTTATCCGTCGTCTGTGGTTTCACCAAGTTCTGTAACCCTTCCGAAAATCGATGGACCGTAAGCCCAAGTCGATGGAATCCTCTTCATTATGCAAGTCCAACAAAAACCACAAAAAACAAGTCGAAGCTTTTGTGAAGGAATAACGGTAGTTGCAAGGAATGATGCACACAAGTGGTTGAAACCTGCAATCAGCTTGTGCATTTTCGGCCTCCCACTCCCCCGCGGCAAAAAGACAAAAAGCCCCTTTTCCTCTAGTGCAGCGCCCACGTCCGCTCCGACATTCGAAAGTTCTCTAAATGTGTCACGTAATAATCAACATTGCACTTGCACATGCACCAAAGACGACCTTAAGTCCGGATTCCATTAAGGCCGTCTCGTCTGAGCGCGCCTCTTTTTTCTCCCCCCTCGCTCGTTTTCGTCCTTTTTCACTGTGTCAAAATGCACGAGTGCACCATTCTTTATTGCGGGGAAAGTTCGGACGAAAACCGACCGAATGATTTGGCGGTTTATTCTTCGTTTTCTGCAACGGAGCCAATTAAATTTGGAAATTATCGGCCGGGTGGTGACCCACTTCGGGACGACGTGATGGATCTCTCCGAAATAAACACAAGACAACACCCTTCTCTCGCGGTTTTATTTTTGTCTCGAATGCTCACAAGAAGGCCTAAACTATCATGATCGAAGAAGGAACGAAGAACAAGGGGTGGGTCCACACCCACCAGTCCTCACCTTACAATTATTATCAAAACAAACGATAGAAAATACTCTCTCTCTCTCATTTTTCAATACGTATCGTTTTTCAACATTTATTTTTTACACTGAAGATTCAACTAATGAAAATTTTTAATGCTCCACCAAGACCTGGTGCGCTTGCTTCAAACTTAATCGAGTTTTTTTGACTAGTTGCTTGTTCCCTTGTATAAACTCGCCCTAAACGACTAGAACTTGCCAAATCATAACCGAAATTGCAAGATTATCAGAACGCCTTCTGCAGCAGGTGGAGATTCTTCGCGAAAAATAAAAAAAAGCACTTTTATGAAAGCCTTAAATATTTTTTATATGTATTATATGTACCTACTTCCGCTTTTTTTGTGAATTTTTCTCTGTTTTCTTAGTTTCAAAACTACTTATCAAATGCAATATCCAAATAAAAAACAATCCAAAAGCCATTTTGAAATTTAAATGTAGGAAATTCATCAAAAATTTTCTCAAAAATAGATTTACGTGGAATATCTTTTCATAAACTTATATCTATTTACATCACAAGGTTGGTTCCATAGTTTTTCCAAAAATGTCAAATTTGGACTTGTGAAAGTATGTTGCAATCCAGCTAATTTCTTAAAAATAAATGTTTACTCAAATTTTACATTTTCATATATTATAATTGCAAAAGTTGTTAACTTGTATATTATTTCCTAATTAATTATACTAATCAAGTATTTCGAAGAACAAGATTATTCTCACTATTAATTATAATAAAAATTAAATGAACAGTGAATATCTCATAATAATTTTGAAAATGCATTGTTTTTGATTTCGCCAAAATAACACTATTTTCTGGTTTTCCAATGAAATATTAAAAATGCCAAAAGAAACATCGACGCCATTAATATTATTAAACATTTAAACAAGCTATAAGTACTTATTTTTTACTAATACGCTATAATGACTTAATATACTACCTATCGGGTGTTCATTTAAATTTCGGGTCAAAGTTGGCGTTGAAGAGTCGATTGTGAACGCACCACTCGTGTTAAAACGTAAGATTTGAACATCTGATTCGTGATTCGTAATCCGTAGTGCGTTCACAATCGACTCTTCAACGCCAACTTTGACCGGAAATTTAAATGAACACCTGATACATCCGAATACAAAATTTTAATATTTTTTAAATTTTTTAGAAACCCTTCTCTAACAACTTGAGATTTTACCTTTAAAGTAAAAACTAGGATTCTATTAAAAAATCAAAAATTAAAGTAATTCTTGCCATTTTGTGCAATTTATTGTGATAAGTCATGAAATGGATAGAATGTTTAAAAAATCACACGGTATCTAGAGATTCAGTAATTTTAGGAAAAGTGTTGAATATTTACGGTTTAAACCTGCGGATTAGACTAAAGTTATAAATTCACAAAATCCAACAGCGTAAATACATAAATTTTTTGGGTAAGGTAAGGTGAAAGATGTTTTTGGCAAACAGAGTTCTTGGCATATGTAATAGATATTTTGTGATTTTTATCTTTTTAGTATAGTGGGAAATGACCCTAACTACTGTGAATAATTCGGTTAATTTAGATCTAGAGAGTTTTGAAAATAACTCTTGTGTTAAAATTTTCAAAGAAATCATTTGGGGCTTGTCGATTAATTACTGGATTCCAACTGATACAGCGAAAAACAAGTTCTTTATGATCTTTTACTGATTATTTCCTTCATGTGTTTAGCAACCAATTGCGTGACAAATATTGACCAATCAAAACGAGAAAACAAAAAATAACCCGATAAAATATCTCTAAAATGCACATGTGCAATAATAAATGTCGGTACCTGATTTTTTTTTAAATTATTTTGAATAAAAAGGACTGGAAATAATGCGTTTGGTTTCATTCTATTCAGGAAATAATCAGCCGTATATCCCTCGTGCAAAATTTTAATATCGGCAATTTTTTTGCTAATGAACTCAAACATCCATACATTATTCGGTCAGAAGACCAATTATTATCAAATAAAAGCCCTCGACTTCGTCTCGTGCTCTTATTTGCTAATAATTGGTCTTCTGACCTGATTTATGGATGTTTTCGTTCATTAGCAAAAAAATTTTCGAGCACTTGGGATTATAATATGTGATGTGAATAATTTTTTGGTGGAGTTAAAAATAATTTTGAATTTGAACGACTTGAGCAATGTAATTTTGTGTCGATTAAAACTGCAACGTCTTATAATTATAACAGCGATCTCTGTTAAATTTCGTCTCCACCTGCTACATAACGCGATGTAACAAAGAAGATATCTTCAAGTTACAAAAAATCCCCAGATGCGAAACATAATAACAAGAATATGTACAATTTCAGGAGAGATGAAGAAGAGCAGTTGTTGTCACTGCTGTTCTTCAGTCCTCCCCACACAAATCGGACGGTAATCAATAAAGTATTTACATTGTATACAGTAATAAAAAAATACAACAATTTCCATACGAACTGAATGGTTATGTTGAATTGATTTTTATAATAATAATAAGTGCAATGTTTCTTAGCTGAGGTGCATAGAAAAAACTCTACAAACTACAGTCATCTTAAATAGCTATATACAGAGTACAACATTAAAGGCTGTCAATTCACTGATCTGAAGCAAATCGATCTATGATAATAAGAAGAATAATGTAATTTCTCACTCTATCGTTGTAAATTGTACATCGAAAGCTTTGACATCTAGATTTAAGTTTTAGGATGAAATCTACAGAGGATGACGACACTTGGTCCTTAAATCATCAACGCATCCTACAAATTACATGGGCACTTCATTCTTCAACATCCGTTATTATCACAAGAAATCGTCGTTTTTGAGGTGGTGCAACTGAGTAAAATACAGCCCGAACGTTCTGTGGTTTTACAAGAATATAATTGCAGTCGCGAAAAAATGCAGTTAATACGAAACGAGCCGAACGAATCTCACTTATTTATTTTGTTTAAGGGCGTTAGTTGGAATATTTGGAAGACGAAAACCTGTTCATCCTTTTATTGAGGTTTAAAGACCCCGGGGTCATCGTGCGTTGCCGCCTTTTTACTCTTCTTCCCCCAAAAAGCAAACAAATCGACGAAACGAAAAATCAGTTCCTCGCCGCTTCTTAGTCGAACCCTTTATTTTCGTAGTCCTCATCCGGTTCCGCCGTTCCACTTAGCGATATGTCATTTTGTTTGTTGTCCGAGATATGGAGCCGTTTGCCGATCGAGTTGCCCAATCTCATCTGCTCTTCCTGGACCGCGTCCTCGTCGGTTTCGTCCGTCGTCTTCTGGCGGGTCTTGTACACCGCGGCGGTTATCTTGGGCTTGTTGTTGTCCTTCAGCCTCTGGAGGGGCTCGTCGTTCACGTAGCCGTTGTAGGTTTGGTAGCCGTAGCTGCCGTTGTCGTAGCACTGCTGGTTGGTGTAGCAGTAGCTGTGGCGTTCCCCTGTTAGACTAGTGTCCGATTGGGTCAGGCCGGTCCTGATCTGCGTCGCCAAGGAGTCCGGGGTTCCCCGGGCCGGGGACGTCGTCTCGATGTAGTAGTCGTCGCATTCCTCCAACGTCTCGTCGTCGCTGTACCTAAAATCGAGACCCTTACTAAATACAAATTTCGTAACTTCTTGAGAAGTGCCACGGGCTACTTCGTGATTGCTATTACTGGATGTATGCTATTTTCATTCCACCACGATTACACCCATTCAGCAGTGGTTGACTTTATTATAATGATCAGTCTTCGTCTACGCTTTACGGTTTAGCCAAGGTTCTTCGCTACATCGTAAATTGAATTATTTGGTTTTTGCACTGCCCTGTCTTAAAATCAAAACTCCAAATTCAGAATTCGAAAAAATACTACACGTTCGGAGACTCAAAAACACCAGATTTTTGCATTTGTGTAAATGTGTGTTTGGTGTTAAATTGGAAAAATCTTTTCCGGATACATTTCATATGTTAAGGAAAAGATTTGGGAATAAGCGTTTACGCCGAAGGAGTGGTGAAAACGTTAGTGATCTTCTCGGGAATATCGTCACGAAATTACAGTTCTTCCACATCTTGCTTACTCTCTTCTGGACTTGTACTTTTTTATTTTCTAATTTAAAAGTGATTGGGAAAGGGCAACAATAAAACAAAATTCCCTGGCGGAAAATTTTGACAGGGTATGCAGAAAACAGAAGAGAGCTTTTTCGAGGTGATAAGATAGAACAGGTCCTAAGTTCGACCAAAACATTTTTAATTTGCAAAGTTCAGCAATTTTCCAAATAAACATCGTATTCTTATGGCTGAGACATATTAGGATTAAAAGATTTTTATTTATCAGAATCCTTTCTGCGGAAAAATTAATCACATAACAATAAATGCAGTTTAAATTAGTTTTTGTACCTACTTATTTGTAGCACAAATTTGGTTTCCTATTGTAAAAATAATGTAAGAAGTCGCATGTCAAATTTGACAGCAGCGCAAATATTTCTGTAACTACACTCAAAACAAAAATTTTAATTTTATAGTAAATTGTATGGCTGTTTTTCTCACATTAAATAATGTCTATGTTGGAACATATGATTTTTTAAAGTTTATCTTTTCGATATCCTGCAAAAATGAAAATTTAGTTTGAATTGTTGAAATGAATAACGTGTTAAACGTAGATTTATTGTTTTGAATGTACTTTCAAAATGTTTGCTCATTACCATAGAAACAATTAGGTAGATCGCATTTATGCCGCGGGACTTCTTATCCTTACATTATTTTCATTAGTTTCCTCGAGAATAACAAAATGGCAGTCTGTCATCTTCGCTGATATGTAAATCAAAGAACATTGTTGGACCAAAGATGAAGAACAGACTCTACATCTCTGAGAAGAAAGAGTTAATTTTTGATATTAAATATTTTTTTGTACAGCGTGATCAACAATGACTGAGTCTGTTGGCAATGAAACAATTGAAAAATGTTGGTGTTTTTCTGTTTCGTAATTGGCACTGACCGGATGTTTTAACTTGAAGCGACATTAAAAAAAAAGGTTATGTCGGGGATGTTTATGCTATTACAAAAATGACCCTTTGATGGTAAACGTCAAATTCGCCTGTCAAAGCTGACAACCGGAAATGCGTTTAGATTACAGCGCTACCAAAGTCATTCAAATTTTCATTGTTACCAACAGATTCAGTCATTCTTGATCACGTTGTACCGGGTGATTTTAAATGAATGTGACTTTTTTTCATAGGTTGGTAATATTAATTTTTTGTTGGTTATTCTGCTTTTGAATGAGATAGTTGACATAAACATAGGCGTCCTCGCCTATTTGACACAATTTATTAATACATAAAATGTCAAAATGACGTACATACGCCAATGTGTTGATTAAAGTATCAAGTGTGCCAAAATAATTTATGAAAAATGTTCCCAACTTAAGAAAAAAAGTCACAATCAATTAAAATCACCCGGTATTTTGTCTGTATCAATCTTTCTTTCAATTCTTGAAAATAAAAACATAAATTTTGCCCAATGAGCATACAAATATTTTTAGAAGGCGTGATGGTCTTAGAACCCCGTCATTTTATTTATTAATAACATCAAAAATACAGCAAATATAACAAGTTTTGTACAATATTGTCACTAAAAAGTATGGAAACAATTAAATATTTTGAAGACAGTTGATTCGAATTTTTTGGTATTTGGTACAGGTTTAGAGGCGGTTAAGTTCTATTCCTTGTGATTTTTTTTCAATTTTAGATATTCATTTGTTTTTAAGATTTAACTGTATCTTGATTTTTTTTTAATATCACTCTTGATCAACTTTTATATTGTTGAAAAGACCATTTTCTTTTTTTTTATTTTATTTTTCCTCAAAATTTAAAATAGTTATTTATGGCACTAGTATGTTATGTTGGCTATAAGTAACGCGAGAAAAAGTTTAGACATCGAGAGGTCTAGTTTTCTCAAGTGACTAATAGAACATAACACATGACTAGCATAAAAAAATTATCCAACAACTGCAAATAAATCAACAGTTCGTTACAGTTATAATTCACACGTGAGTTATGACTTATAACACACGCGTGACTTATAGACCACGTTATTGGTCCGAACTGACCATTTATGACTCTGGCAGGCAATTAAGTTGTACTCTCCACTTTAGCCAATTATTTTTTGTAAAAATGAAACCGAGTAGATATGGGAATAAAAGATAAAGCATAAAGTTTTCAAGGAAAATCATTCAAATCGAGAATCTATCTCAAAGTCAATCGTTTCAAAAAGTTTGTAAAAGTTTAATGAAACTGAAACTGTCAAAAAATGTCCAAGATTTGGACGACCAATAATTGTTACAAACGATGATACTACTGCTGTAAGAATTAATTAAGCGAAGACGATTTTGATTTAATGGCAGAATTGAATTTTGCCAAACAGCGATGCATTGAATAAACCAGGAGGTCAACTTCATCAACCGTTGGCCCTTTTCGGAATCATCAACTTTCAACCTCTTGGTCAGATAGAAATAGATCCACATTGGATGGAGCAGATTCATACGCAGCTTCCATCAAAAAATGTATGCTTGGTGTGGTCACCGTATTATCGATCCTTAGGTTCTCAATGGCAATTTTTGCAAGAACAGACTTAAACAAACTAACTACGAAAATCCACCTACCCCAGCTGAGACCATATGGTTTTAACAAGACACCTCATTTAGACGTCAAGTACCTCAAGATGAAACGCTTCCCGGCAAATGGATAGGGCCGAGGGGAATTATTGAATGGCCAGCTAGGTCAATGGATTTGACTCCGGTTGATTTTTTCTTGTGGGGTCGTGTGAAAAATCGAGTTTGCCGAGATGCCATTCTACATCGAAAAATTAGAAGAACGCAACGTACGGTTGCGGACACGGAACTTTAGACGTCAAATTTATGTCAATTGAAAAAATATCAATGTAAGCCACGCTTTATTGTCATTATTATTGACGTTTGAAACTATTTGACATTTGAAAGTTTATTTTTGGCATATCAGTATGATAAAAATTACAGAAATCGAAAGTGAGGTTAGTTACACCTAAAGCCCGTTTTACATTTTTATGTGAATCGAATGACAAATCATCCAAGATTCTGTGTCCGCAATAGTACATATTCATTAATGGAGAGGGTTTTTAGCACAAGTTGTAAAATAAAACACTTTTCATTTCGTGTTTAAAATTTTGTTTTATCGTTAGAATTTCATATTAACTATCATTTAAGCATATCAATTTTACCTTGACCTTAAAACATTAGTTGGAACTGGCACAAAGGCGTGCTAATGACATATTTTCAAAGCCTACTGTTTTTTTTTAATTATTTTTTGAAGTTGTGTTCTTTGACTTTTTTTTTACTTTTGACAAAGAATAAAATTACACGTGGTAATTACAGAATTTAGCTTTGAATCACAAAAGCGGAAACGGAAACTGAAAAAAACGCAGGAATAGAATTTACATGCTCCTAACTGTATAAAATCTCAAGGAGTTCCTACAGTTTTCAAAGTATTTAACTGTATCTATACTTTTTAGCCGCCCTGTACGTCATTATTTTTCACTTTTATTTTATAAATTTCTTGCAAATAGATTGTGATATATTGTTTGTGTCATTAAATAACGTTATGGCTTCACAAAAATATCAATATCAAAACAGTCAGGTACTTTGTCATTCTTCTAAATAAAACAAAAATTTAAAACAAGCTGACATTATAAAGGAAAGTCTCTTGATTTTGCAAGGAAAATTCTGAAAACAGTGCCTGGCTGAATCCAATAATAATACATAAAAATCCCAATACATAATTCACTTAATTTGTCGTTTCTTTGATGACGTAAAGTCAAATAAATATTGTTAAAATGACAGAACTGGAAAAAAAAAAGATCGAAAACACCAACGTATGTCTAACCACATTAAGTTCTGACATCTGTTCCTGCAGACACTGCCAAGATGGCAGCACAATCTTTGTAGAGCGCCAACGAAGAGAGAGCGGTGTTACGTCAAATTCAAGTCAAATCAATTTTTCTTTTTTGTTTTAATTTTTTACGGAATTATGTGGACAAATGAATTTAACTTTTCGTTTTCAAACGGAATATACAGTATATTCACACATTGTAGCTTATCAACGTAAAACAATTTGCCATGAATGATAAATATGTTGTAAATCATATTTATACATATTATTAAAAATTTAAGGAAACAACAAATTTATTCCGTTCTTTCTGTAATTAAAATATTTTGGACTTTATTATAATTTTATTACAAGCATTACTTTGTTGCTGGATTTTAAATTTGATTTAAATGATACGATTTATTATTATTAGATATCAGAAATACAAAGTGTCTATAAAAGAACCTACTTATGTATATCAAGAGTCCTGTGGAATTCAAATATACTTGATTTTTGCCGTTCTGTAGCATATTTTGATACCAAATAGGAAAAAGAGGTTATGTAACTCCATTTATGACAGGTTTTTAATAAACACTGTTGTAAGATGAAAAGTAATTACCATATAGAAAAACTGATGAAAATAAGAAAAGCACAAGCAAAACAACTAAGACGTCGAACTCACAATTGACGCTAAGATTTAATAATTTGAAATTTGACTGTTGACATCTGATTTGACGGCTCTAACGGCTCGATATAGTTCGACACAATAAAATTATCGAGCCGCACAATTCCACAGGTCTCTTGACGTACGTTCTTTTATAGACAAGTAGATATGATGAAAAAAAAAGTCAAAAATTGTTTTTTTTTTTTAATAAAAAAAGATATTCTGAAAAGTTTTTGTTTGTTTCCCTGATTTTTAAGTAAAATCTTTCTAAATGATCAAGGATATCTTTATAAGGTTTAAAATGTTATTAACGTTAGAAATTATTAGTTTATTACAGGGTGATGGTATACTGGATTTCTAAAAAAACGTCTCAAAATTAATATTTTGTTAATTTTATAAAAAAATAAAAAACACGCGATTGAAATAAATTATAATTTTATTTTCAAAATGTGAATTTATAAAATGAATCAAGTGTTTTAATCGTATTTTTGAATCTTCGTGACAGTGCTTTTGAATAGTTCTTAGTGATCGATAAATTTTGATAAGTTTTTTTGACAAAATGGCAGTCGCTTGGGAGTCGCTGAAATCGAAGTAATGTCGTCTAGTGCACTGATAAATATTTGGTCGTTCGTTGTGAAAATGTCGGAGCCCAACTGCGACAATTTGGTAAAATCTCACTTTAGAGATGACAAATGGTTCTTCGACCATTAGCCCACAAACCTGTCAGGGGGGTTGTGCACGAGGGCGCACTGATCGCTCATAGAAACCGACAGTTCAGGGTCGGCCCCCGATTGGGGACCCGAGCCGGGACTGCGCCGCACCCCCTGCTGGACCTCCACCACGAACACCCCGTCCCTGGCGCCCGGCGAGTACTTCATCGTCGTCTCCCTGCTGTCCTCCTCGATGTCCTGAAACAGGATACTGTAACCCGGTCCGCCCCTCACGCTCTCCATTTACGTTTCTTTCTTCTGTCTCGACGATGAGGTGGTTGTTCTTGAGGGTCATGGTGATGATGCTACCGTTAGTGCTGGAATGGTTGTTGCTCCTTATTTGGCTGACACCTGTGCCGTCGCACACTTCGACTTCCTCGGTGTTGATGGCTAGATGCGTTTCGCCGCATTTCTGCCAACATTCGAATCAGATTGATTAGGTGGCTGAAAGGTGTACTGTCATTATTCGAAATTCACTAAACACCACCGTGGGCAGAAATTCGCAAATTACGAGCGTGCGTGCCGCTATTCGTTAATGGCGGTCATCAATGTGCAATTTGGGGGCACATTTGGGTGTGTTAGAAAAATTCCGGGAATCGGCGGGAATTTCGTCGGAAATTCGTCGGTGCTAATATTTACCCCGCCGGATTCCTATTTATCGGCCGTGTGCGAGTGCAACAGCCTCGTTAAACAAAACAAAACTTCTTTGTTTTGTCGATGATTAGGACCAGATACATTGCATTTTTCTATCCTTGTCCCAAGTCGTTTGACTTTGCGAAAGTCAAATGCATCGGCAGGCCCGGCCACAGAGTCCTCCTCTTTCTCGGCCGCGCTCCCCCAGGGAATGCACCAGAGCGAGACAGACACAACAAGGCACGTCACGCGCAAAGTGCATATCCACTGGTTATTAAACCCGTGTTTTGAACATTATATTGCTATCTATGCAATAATAGTGACTAGACGAAAACAGTCAAATTTATTTTTAACGCACGCCAAGGACAGGGTCGGACTCAGGATGTCTGGCCGCTCATGACTAATCGACATGTACACATGCTAATTGTTCGCATCAGCGGATTCTGATGCGAGGATGCACGGGAGCTTACGGGACGATTTCTAACTTTACGGCTTTTCGACGAACGAAATTATGACATCGTAATATTGTCGACGAAAAAAATTTTTTACGGCCTTTCGGAGAAATTCGCACGTTTTATGGGGGGCCAAGCGATGAATCTTAGATTAAATCGAGAAACGTGCCGAAGATTCATCGCCCAAGAACGGCCCCTTTGTCAGAAATTGACACGACAAGAGAGACACGTGTAGGCACAGCTTTAATTAAGGCCGCGACCCGGGGCCGCACCTTTATGACATAAAGGCTCTTCCGAAATTTTCTCACGCGAACCGTTCACGCTTTTTGGTCCATAACTGATTCCCACATCTAAAATATTTTCTTCGATTTGCATCATCTTCAATTTTCAATAATTTTCAATGGTTTGGTGGTTTTCGCTCAATTAGGTTGGCACCCAAAGAACAAACCAAAAATGGAGTGCAAGGAAAAATCGCAGTGTGATTGCAAATATTCTTATCGTTTCGTGCCCAACAATATTCAACGTATTCTTTTTGGTCGATAAGGCTTTGCCAGTCGAGCAGGTAATCTTATTTTTCATATAATGTAAGTCTAAATGATTTTATTTTTGGCTGCTTCCTTGATGTCTTTGAACTATTATCGACTTTTTGTTTTTTGTTGTTTTTTTCGTATTAAAATTTAACCAAATAACACAAATGTGTTTTGTATTGCGCAAGGTTGAGTGACGTTTTTGAGAATTTATCCCTGAAAACGCCACTTAAAATGGGTAAGTCTGTAAAAAATTGTAAATACATTTTATTAGTTGCATCAGAATTTTATGAGTTTTTTTAGGTCTAGTGTCTTTAACCTTGAACGATGAAACATTGGTGACACTGAAACAAGTGCCAATCGGTAAAAATCAACAATGTCGTCTAGACGAAAAATTTTGAATTGTGAACTGTATTTTCGAAAATGATTGTTGAATTGGTCGTTTGGGTGAGTTTTTCTCGACATGTCCTTGTTCTAATTATGAATGATCGTTCAGATTACGAATTTGTGGTGGGTTAATTGTCTGAGAGAAAGTGAGGTTAGGTCGGGTCACTTTTGAGGAATTTGCACAAAAAGCCGGGAATATTGAGCGCGGCGCCCCCGTGCCGATGGCCGGAACGATTTTAACGTCTTAACTTGTCCGAATCGGCAAAAAAAGCGCGCCTGTTTAGCGTTCCCAATGCCAAAAAAACTTTGTTTATAGTCTAATGCATTTTTATTGCAACGAACCCGTCCTATTTATAAAACGAGGCGAGGCCAGGGCCGAATTTGAAACATTCACCGGGGGCAATTAGACGGTTACTTCCTTTTTGAGTCTCCGTTCAACGGCGTTACGCCACCACGTCGGATGGGAAAATAAAAGGAGCACAAGCGGTCCTTCGTTTTGTTCGTTTTGGTTAAAAGTTGTCCAAAACGTAACGACCCTAGAGGTGGAGAGTCGTTGGCCTCTCTCGTTTGAAATAACGCAATGTAATTATTTATTTGGCGTGGATTTTTGTGGGTGCGGGCGAAACGCGAATTTTTGTTTGTTTTCCTTTTTGCACGTTTAATTTAAGGGGGCGCCATATGGCCGGTGGTTGTGCGGTTAGATTGAGATGTCACCGGCAATCAGGGCCCGGGTAATAACAGGGATCGCCGTGGGATCGGTCAGAAACGACGAGCAGAACGGGCAAAACGTTAAATCGGCACATGAAATTTAAAAACGTTAAAACTAAACTATGCAGCCAAATGATATGGCCTTGGTGCATTTAGTGACCTCAATTCGATGCATTGCACTTTTCGGGATTCGTCGGCGACTCCTCCACGTCAATTACGATACCGAAACGGCGACCGCCGACGAGAGACAGGGACGGAGCTAACGGGTAACGCCTAAATCGGGCTTGTTTGCACTACTCGTTAATTTCGTTTCGTTATTTTGATAGTCGAATGCATTGTACCGTGTCCTAGTATTTAAGGTCAACGAAATCCTGTTTTGCATTTGGCACGTCGTCGAGAAACAACAACAAAAAAATCGCACATGCACCAAGTGCAGAAAGTGCACTTAGCAAATTGGGGACACCTGCTGGAGGCGCCGTCGAGGAAAATTCACCCCGCTCGACGAACCGCAACTGCCTCACCGATGGCCGAAGAAGAGGTGAATCGCATTCTCGAATGCATTTCGGCAAGCTGCATTGCGGGTCTTTGCCCGGCCATTCACTCCCCGAATTCTGCGAGGCAGTGGCCCTTGCCAGAGTCGTCCTACTCACTTCTTTTTCAGAACCGATATCGACGGCGAGAGGGATGGAGGCCAGCCGGAAACATGGTCCAGCAAAAACTACCGCCTTTTTGCACGAAACCGCATTTGTTACGCCGACAATATTGACTGCCCCCGGGTCACACGATCAAGACGGACGGGTCGAGGGCGGGGGCGCTTCCGCCACTATTTCGACAAAATTCCGCCACTCGCCGCAATTAACAAAAGATACGATTTCACCGACGAACTTTTTCGAGAGGAGCGTCATAAATCAAATTGATTATGGATTCCGCCGTATTAAGATGCACGGCCGCAGTGCGAATGTGTCGAACAATGCAACAATGAAACCATTAAAAATTTATCCGACAGAATTTCGCCAGACACCTAATTGCTCTCAAAGTTGAAAAAAATTATACCCGTTTATCGCTTTCGGTGCAATTGCGAGATGCATTTTTAAGCATTTTATAAGTGCATGTGTTTGTCGAAATTAACATTCGGTTGGCGACCCTCGCGGGGTGCCGCTCCCGTATTTTTTTATTGCACGCTATCGCCCAACGCAATTTCAGGTGTGAATTCACCGAGCTAATCAACGGGTCTAGGTCTAGGACTAGGTCACTATTACTACTACGTCCATTAACCGCAATGAAACGGCGCTTTTAACAGCCTGTCTGCTGTTTTACGACAGCATAAAGCACGTTTATTGATAGTGAAACTGTGAAAACTAGCGAAATTGTTAGGCCAGGATTTTGTCACCAGGTTCGTACCTGGACGTTTCCGGTTTATATTTTGTAAATGCAAATTTATCAAATTGGCCTTTTACTTTTAAGGATAATTAATGTAAATTACCACGTATTTCCGTAATTATACTTGGAATATCTTACTCCAAAGATAAAGAAAAAATTAATGCTAATTTGAACGGCGTTTTTTTTTTTAATATAAAGTTGTCAGTATTTTTAAACACCCGAGCCATAAAATATGGTAGTTTTAAAATTTAAAACAGCTTTTTGACATGTAAATAACGTGAATTTTCTACTGGACTGTATGCAACCAGTAATACACCGCTACTTGGATTGTGATATGCAAATTGCAATTTTTCAAATTGCCGTGCCACGGGCTGCGTCGCTACAATTTTCATCATAAATTGCCTTAGGTAATATTTTTTGTGACCGTTTTTGACAAAAAATTCAATTTAACGTGGTCTCGATCGATAACGCTTCGTAATGAAAGAATACAAAAAATAATAATCTTTTAATGTTAACAAAAATTTAAAGGAAACCGGTTGTCAAGTTACGAACCTGCCAGTTTGTTTGATTTATTGTATTATTGGAGAAAAAAAATCTTGGCTCGTTACGATTTCACCAGAAACTAAAATTCATTAACATTTGCGTTAATCTGGTGGGTAGTGTCGTTGCTAGAGCAATACGTTCTGATTTTCGTTTTAATTGACGAAGCAAAGTTTGTTTACCGCAGCTGGTGAGAATGCCCATTAGTGGTATTTAGTAATTTGCGAAATTTACGAGACGCTACCCAGTTACGTTGTTACATTTTGAACTTTGCAAATATTAATAAGTTTGCGGGAACTATTCTGAACAGCATTGATTAATGGTTTTGACGGTTTCGTAAAGAATATAAGTGAGGAGAAAATAAACCGGTAGAGTACCATCTGCGACGTAGATTACCTTGTCGCTGTTGAGCAGATGGGAATGTAAAGGTCTAGCGATCGACTCAGAAGTGTCTCTCCTTTGCAGGATCCCGTCATATTTAGCGTTCTCCTTTTGTCTTTTGTATTTGGTCCAAAGCACCCTAAAAAGAACCGTCAAGTTAGTCGCGAGACACGACCCTGCCACATTTTTATTTTTATTGTGTCTTTTGAATTTTTAAACGGTCCGACACTCGCAAGATTTGTTTCGGGACCATGCGAGAAAAAGATCAGCTGCCTCCTTGTAATATATATAAAGATTATGAATAATGCATGGGTACCAACCTTATTCCAAATGCTGTGAGCAACGAAATAACTAATGGAATTAACGTGGCAAAACAAGCTAGGAACAACGTTTGTAGATCATTCAGACCTGGGGAAAAAAACAAAACCAAGAAGGGATAGATGAGAACCATAGACGAGCACCACCGAATCTCGGTTACCTGGTTCCACTTCGTCCTCAATGTAGTATCCAGTTCCGTTGTAAAACAGTTCCTTAATTGACTTCTGGGTTTGATTATTCAAGGACGAGGCGGTCGTCGACGTCGAGATTATCTTTTTTGCCGCGTCCCAGGAGTTAGGAGTCGACGAGGCCTCGACGATGCTGGATGCCGTCGTAGACATGCTCACGGACGCTTGAACCTCTTGTGCCTCTTCATGAATACGATATTGCGTGTGATTCCCCGGGAATCATGACGATTGCCAATCTATTAGCGACAGAAAAAGTACCATCAATCAAACAAACGTCGAAGCTGGCCGACAACAATTAGTCGATTAAGCTCCACTGATGAAAAACGATGTCACAGCTTAAAGGAGATCAGACCGAGTCCCCGGGGATGGACAAATTCGGTGCGTGCGTGAGGACGGCCTGTCCTCGTTAATTCCCAAGCTTTGGACACGCTTCAACCCTAAACGGGTAGATCGTCATGCAAAAGAAAGGTCTGTCGGCGGAGACCGCAACCCTCGCTCCGAGATGAAGTTTTGATTAAAACCGTCTGGAGCGGTGTTTACCAATTAATCGGCGCCGATGTGAAAAAAAAGGGGTTCGAGGGGGCGAAGCGACAGCATTCGTCACGTCGGAAGAGAGGAGCGTGATGGTTTAATTTGGGTAAATTTGCCTTGCCGTGCAGGAGTGCATCACCTGGTGATAATTACGCAATACGCTTAGTTTTAATTAATTTCTGTGTATAGACACAGGAGTCGGTGTCGTTTCCCGGGCGCTTCGAAGGTGGCCCGTTAAATTATCATCAAGTGTGGCGAAATGAAATAATCAGATTACGCACAAGCGACACTGGCACGCAACGTCGCCGTGCATAAGGGCCAAGTGAGAAAAAAATCTCGGCTTACCTCTCCGACGCACAACGATCTAACAATGCCCGGAATTCCGGATCACCCTCGCATCTCACCCGCAGACCATCAGCAGCCCATCATCGGTCGCGTTGCACGGCTTATTTTTCACACTCATCATGTACACCCTGAAGGACGCGCATATGTATCTAAGGGGTTAGCTTTGTGTTTGAACAAGAGATGATGCGATGTCGACACACCTCTGGATGCTGTGGACGACTGCGGCGCCGCATTACGCCATTGATTCCGGGAAACGGGAGCTAAACAGAGGCGGCGGAGGATACGTACATGATCGACAGAAAAACAATTTTCTACTTGAATACGATTTTATTCGACTAAAACTTGAACGATTCGCTCTTGTTTAACAAGGATTTTATCTTGAACGAGTCCTGGAAGAGGAGCACGCTGCTGTCTTCACGGATCCTCGCCGCTCGACAGCTGCCGATCAACGATCCGGTCTGCTTGTCTTCCTTGCTCTTGGAGCTCTTGGAGACTCGAATACCGGCGCTTTCTTCTTTGGGGGTGTACTTTTCGCATTTCGGGGTCACTTTGTGCGACTGGGGCAGCGTGTTGGACCAGCGTTTGGTGGATTTTTTCGGCTTCGCTGATTGCATAGTCTGGATCAGTTCCATAATTTCGAAACGATCCTCTTGAGGTAGGTTGGTCGTCGCCTGCTGGAACATCTACGATTCGGAATTCAATTTAGGAATTCAACAGTGCGACTATTTACATTTAACTTTTGCATCGATTGTAAGGACTTGAGAATGTCGCCGTATCCCCTGTGCTGACCCTTTCGATTTGTTTCCTCCAAGAGAAGCGTCAAAGGACTTGAATTTTTTAATATGTCGTGTTGAGGCGTCACTTCGGGATAATCGTCTCTAAACCCTACGAAACGAATCGATTTGAACGCGACGCAAAGAAATATCACTTACTTTGATTTAAAATCGTGCTGAAATAATTCCTGTTGGACGGCAACGTGTGCTGCTTTTTAATTTCTAACGAGTCGCCGAGTATATTTTCCCCAGATTTATTCCGTTGGTAAGAGGGCAGGGACAGGATGTGTCGGTAAACTTTGCCTCGTGCCGAAATAAACACGACTCTCAAAGTGTTTTTTTCTACCATTTTTAACATAGATTTAGCCCACATCCAGTTTTTGTTGACAGCGTCAATAAGACCCTCAGCCGGTGTAATTTTAGTCGAGTTCACCAGCGTGGCGAAATAACCTAAAGCGTTTATCTCATCTCTGTTCATTCTTTGTTTGATGAAATCTAAATGCCACGATATCGAATGCGAGGTGGAGAAAAGCGTGTGCAAATACGGTCTCAAAATCGGTGCCAAATATCGTTTATTCTGGTCCATAGCTTTGTAAAGCCACTTGAGTATCACTTTGACTAAACTTAAGTCATCTTCGTAAGTTAACTCGGCCATGTCTTTGTCCTTTCTAATAGTGTCGACCAATTTCGACGTGTACGAATTAAACTGCGCTTTGATTTTTGGACGGTTTTTGGTCGTTGTGCTGCTGGTTTGAGTGGCCAAGTACTTGTCTCGCGCTTGATCCATTATAGTAACCAAAAGAAATATAACATCTTCCAAATGACTCTCTTCGATGCTCGTATCCACCTTGATAATCGAATCCTCGGACATGTAAGTGTCATTCTAGAAACAAAACATTTAAACAATTCCAACTGCAACTGGTCTTCGTTACCGTCAGGACTAGTTGTTTGACATCCAAGAGATTCTGCAGGAGCAATCCGATGTACTCCAATTGCCTGACAGTGTACTCCGTGTGCGCAACTTCTTGTTTGTTCTTGGAACCCGCGAAACAGAATCGTCTTCCTCTTGTTCCCCCCGGTGGTAGAAGATTATCAATCAAATCTTTCCACTTGTGAAGAAGAACAGTTTCGCTTTCTTGCGACACCATTATCTTGTTAAACTCTTGGTTGCCTCGAGTTGACATCAGAGCTTCGTCAAAGAGTCTGATAATGAACGATTTGACATTACTGGCCTCGATGATGTAGTCATCTTCGCAGAGATGTCCCGGATTGACCAGAAGGTTCGATTTTTTGAAAAAATAGTTGGACAGGTTTTGTGCGTGAAGAATCTCGATAGTCCAGTCCAAAATTTTGAGCACATGGGTCGAAAGGTACATGGGAGACCAGTCGAGTAGGTCACTGGAGGGGGTTGTAGAACTTTCTTCGAGTCTCTTGAGAAGCATCGTCATGAAGATGTAGCGATTCAAGATCTTGTAAGAGACTTGTTTTTTCATCTGTCTGATTCTGTCGATCTCTTCCAAGGCGTCGTAGAGGACGTCTAGAATTGTTGTGATGGTGCTGTTGGGTCCGTAATGGTTCAGGATGGTGTCTTGTGCTGCTGGAAGTCGTATTTGCCACGCCGACGATTGTACTCCGTACCCGACCAAGAACATCCCCTAGAGAAACCGTGCAGTATTGTCAATTTCGTTGTAGGTCGTAAAATTGTAGGACCTACAACCAAATTGAGACAACTATATGTACCGTTTGTGCCGCTTGATGGTACAAAAGACAGTCGGTGTGTCCCAGCGTGACTCTCCCAGGGAAGTCCGTGGTGGAGGGCCAGGAGTCGACTCTGATCCCTACAAGGACCCTCACGTCAACCGAGATGTTTGACAGGGCCGGCGACAGGAACTCGACTTTTAATCGGACACCTCCGGGCTCGTCGACAATCGCTAATCGAAAATCTCTCGGATCCGGAAAGCGGGGTACATTCCCGCCGGGACCGTAGAAAACGTGTTGTTCGCTGGGGATTTTTAAAATTTGATGGAGCGTATTAGCGTCTACTATTTTGCCAGGAGTGCCGCAATGGATCGACTCGTCGACGTTCAGAGGCGAGTTTGGGATTTCGCTGGCGGCGGCCTGCGCCAGCAGCTCCACCAGCTTGGCTTGGACTTTGTCGCTGCAACAGTTTCGCTAGAGGAGGTTTGACGGGTCCTGGGGGATCTTTACCGTCGAAGGTAGCCGGCGGAGTTGGCACAGTCGCCCCAAGTCTTCATCGTGGTGGTGTGGAGGCGAAGACGGGCATAGCCCGCGGGATAATCCGGGTCGGCCTCTATAATGGAGTAACGGGGCCTCGGATCGTTTTGATAAAGCGGAGGGGTGGAAAGGGCGTCCAGTCCGATAATGTATTCCAAGCTTTTTGAAGGCAAATTCTGGAAATTGAGGTTGTGAATAATCCGGTGTTGCTACGTCGGGAATATTACTCCGGTTAGTTGGTCGTAGTTTGCAACGAGGAATTTGGATGCGAATCGCGGGTCTAAAATTCCGGCGCAGCATATTAGTCTCTGGACTAGTCTCTCCGTGACCGATCGAGCCAATAAAACGGATCGATCTGCAAAGCGATTTAATTTGGCAACGTTACGACTGGATTTTTATCTGCTCACCGCTCTCGACGGAATTTTTCTGTTGCAGCCGCCTCTGGAAAATGTAGTTCAGATTTTGCAGTTGCTCCGGACAGAACCGCAACTTGGCTGTTGGCAAGACCACCTCTTCGATTTTTCTCCACTTGTTTGCGCCCTTTTCGGACTTGTCACCGCGTTTTTTGAACATGCTACGACCAATTCAGAATACTGATTCACATGCGAAAGCGCGGATTCTCTCTATCGACACCTCACCGCTAACAATTCAATCGGACGTTTCGTGCTTCCTGACTATAATAGTGTCATTATTATTGCCCCCACTTCACTTCCTATAACTTCATTATTATTACGAACGGAAGTGCCCTTTGTTATGGCGTGCACATTGTACGCGCGTTTTGTTGAATTGTGTGTTGAATCTTGCGTGAAATTCGAGGACCTTGCAAATGACCAATTGTCAAGCTGGGCACTTTTAAACTGTTTATCAAACGCTAATAAGTTAATCATTTTGACTTTTTTCAATTTAGTTCTATTAACGACGGCACGGAATTAAGAGATGGACGAAATGCGCAATAACCTACTTAAAAAAAGAGTCAAAGGACTTTGACGAGGGATATGATGTGTAGTCTCGACGTACGGTGCGTTTTAAAATTGTTTGTGGCGATGGTAAGTGTAAACGAGGAATTTTGTCTGATGTGAATGTACGGGATGAGACATGAAAACAGTTTTTTTGTCTCGATTTGTTGGAGAAATGGGAGATTTGCCAAGAGTTATTGTGAAAAACTGTTTTTTGATTGTTGTAATCTGATGGGGGCTAGTTGATGGATGCAATTAAATTACTTGGGATGCTTTTGTTGTGTATTGACAGTGAAATATTGGATTGTTAGAACATCCATCAAATAATCGCGCAGATGCTTTTCAGATCGATTTCTGTTAAAAGTTTTTTAATAATGTTGTTACCGATTTTATCTAATTCACAAATGTAGGTTAGTAACGCAAAAAATGGTTACAATTAACTGTGAACAACATGAATTATTGATAATTTGACATTGATAAAAGACGCCTAGCTTCCCTTTTGACAGCCATAAATACAAAGGTACAGGGTGGAACAAAATAATTTGATTAGCATCTAGTTAGCTTTGGCATTTTTTCACATGTAAATTTTCCTGCACCGCTCTACTCTTTTTGAAGTGGCAAAATGTCATCAATCAAATTGACAATTGTTACAATTTATTGAACTGAATTAAAAAACGATTAAAATGTATACATACCTAGCGCCTTAAAATAACGATTTTAGTCATATCATCTCTTCCCAATAAATCACATTTAGAATTTTGATGTATATTTTGAGGTTAGGGTAGTGCCTTCTTTTTTTTTTTTTTGTAGAGCGGCACTTCGTATTTTTATAAAGGTAATGCAAAGGTAACTATGTAGATGAAAATCATGGTTATTGTTCACTTTAACTAAAGTCCATTCATTTTGTATTGAACTTTTCAAGGTCAAATAATTTAAATTTTGGCTCTGTAATTATGTTTTGTAAATAGTGACATGCATCTAACCAACATAATGTGATTTAGCAATGCTCAATTCAACGTTTACGGTGTTTACCTGCATGTCATTATTTACAAAACAATTACAGAGCCAAAAAATAAAATTATTTGACCTTGAAAAGTTCAATACAAAATGAATGGACTTTACTTCTGGAATTTTCGCGTTTTTTTTGGCTAGACAGCTACAGGGCGTCCTCCTAAATCGTTTCCCACCATTCAAACCTTGTGCAAATGAATTTTCCTTACCCTTTAGTTATACTAAGACATTGGAGCGACCTTGAAACACAACAAGAGAAAAAAAAAGGCAATCGGTTTTAACTGTCTTTCTAACTAGTCGATATCCGTGTGTTTACTTTGAGATTTTGTTTACATTTTATTCAATTTTTATTATTCATAAAATAAATTTGGGGAAACTTGTGTTTAAATCTCTTCCTCCATGTGTTTTTGACACTACTTTGTCTCCGAATTTGTGTTAAGACTTCTGAGTATTTCCTAATAGTTATTAAAATGAATCATCACCATCGATTTTATTGACGAAAAATAAACACAACGTAGGTAAGTGAAAATAATAAGCGTAAAAGTTGATTAGACGAGCCAAATAAATTTGTAAATTAAATTGAGAGTTGAAAAGATAGATTAAAGATAAAAAATGCGATAATTTACGACATCATCACGCTCACAAATGGACGGTCTCACTACAGTACATAGTACTGAAAAGAATTTTTTGTAATTTGCCTCCATTTTGATTCTCTAATAGACATATTAACGAACGCGACGTCATCATCTGGGATGTCCTTATAGCCATTATTTCACGGAACATTTTACGAAAATTTTTAGGTTGGCATAGCTTGATCCGTCATGCGTGTCAGTTTAAATTACAAAATGTGCAAAGAATCGTTTATCAGGATTTATCAGGCAAAAAATTCGAGACCATATTTTTGGCAATTTCAGCGGGCGTACATGAAAGATTATCTTTCATATTCGTGTTTTGTGACAGAATTTGGATAAAACAAAAGGCAACTTTGAAGACTTGATCAAATTTTCACTTTTATTATTAAGACATTACCAACCGCCACGAAAATCCCTAAATCGAGGAAAGTAAACATTTTTGTTTAAAAACGGCTTAAAAAGGGCAAATTACAAAAAATAGTATAAAAAACTCGTTTCATAAGACTTTGAAGCACTCATTCTTTAAAATAACTCGTGGCTAAGCCACTCGTTTTTTAATCTTGAATTCGTGCTTCAAGACTGGTCTTATGAAACTTGTCTTTTAATATACTATTATAACACAATCAGTATAACACTCAAACGGGTTTCGAAAAGGAGCTCTTTTAGTCTTTTCGATACGCGTTTCAGGAACATTTACTTAAATTTTTAATGTTGGCAGTGACTCATAGTGAGTTGTTGCTACGTGATCACTGCATTTTACCACACTTTAAATTCAAAACTTACAATTGTTAGTCTATTTACCAGCGTTACCAACCCTAATATTTGCCAAATATAATTTTCCTAGCATTATGTTTTGAACTTTTTTTAAATTTAAGAGGCAAAATAGTAAAAATATTGTATTATACCTACTCTTTTTATAAGCTATTTTGTCGCACTTGTTTGCTTTATAGGCACTCGTCGCTGCGCTCCTCGTGCTCTAAAAAACGCATGCGACAAAATGGTGTCTTATAAAACTCGTATAATAAATAACTAACTATTGCAAAATAAAATTAATATTTTGGTGTTTTTTTAATCCAGACTATGTATTAAAATACTCTTGTCAAACTACACTAGAACTTTATTTTTCTCTGGATAATTTTGTGTTTTAACATCTCAAACGCTGTTAGAAACCTTGCAGTAATTAATCTCCAAAAAATATTGACTCAAATTCCTAGGCAATAAGATTTCGTTGAAAACAGAAAACTATCTGATAGAAAGAAGCTCTTGTGTAACTCCATTGAAAATATTTTGTATGCAATATTTTCGATGATTATTGGATTTACTAAAAGTCTAATACATTATTGATACTTACACGAGTCAATCTATGACTCAGGTTTTGTTTTTCATAGTTAGGTATGCTTTCAATCTTTTTTTTTTTCACATGGTAGGTATAGAAAAAAAGATAGCTGCGGTACAAATTTTTATTAAATATAATTCAATGAAGAGAATTAATATTTTTTCTAGAAGCTCCAAGGCTTCTACAGTTAAATTTTACTTAGACCTTAAAAAATATGTTCCCTCAAGTTGTTCCATGCCGTGATGAAGTTATTCGTTCGGCTTTTAGTTTCTTCATTATTCAGTTATGTTGTTACACATAAATAACATTACGGAATAGAAAATGTCCGACAGTATGAGGTCAGGACTATAAACTAAATAGAGAACTAGTTCCGTTCCATCAAGACATTCTTTCTCTTGACATGATACTTCAGCAGCATCAACATTGTGTTAACTTATTGGAGGAAAATTTGTTTTCTGATAACCAAAACCGAGTCCTTCTGCTTCACGGTAGCCTATATGTATTTGCTCTGATGCTTCGTTTTTCATTCGAAGTTATACATCTGAGGAAACCCACGTCAAACGGATTGTCCAACGAATTTAGGAATTATTTCCTTACTCCTGACCAGTTAATTCATCTCCGAAGCTGGTCTTTTACTTCAATGACACATTCCGCATGTCAAATTATCAAACTATTGTACAAGTTTTAGGCTGAAATTGTTCTTTTATCTTTTACTTCACATATCTTTCGAACCGCTTTTGTCTCTTTGAGCTCACTTTGTTATGCAAGCAACATTTTTAGGATTTGGAGGTTCTTTTTTTTTCAGAAATTACATATTGCTTGGATTAGCATATCTGTAAAAAAAAGAAACACACTTTAATAGTAATTTGTGTATCTAGGCCAAAAAGTACATCTTTTTCGTCCGAGTCTGAGTTTTCTGGCCGAGGCGCAGCCGAGGCTTGAAAACAGGCGACGACAAAAGGCACTTTTTGGCAGAGGTGCACATTACATAATTGTTTTGAAAATTGATTTTGCAACATGAAAGTTTTCGCCATCGATTACATTACAATACATAAGTAGACACATTTTATAATGTTATCAGCAACAAATTCCTTGTCCTATGATACTGTGATGTAATATTTAATTTTATCATTTATCGGAAAATAATAATCCAAATAAATTTGCACTGAATAAATTATTTTTAAACATAATAAGTATATTTATGCTATTCGCAAGGCCAATAAAATTAAATTTGTTATTGTATGATTATCATTACTTATACAGGGTGTATTAAAAATGGCGCCTAATATGTAGCAATAGATTCAGAATTTATAAACAGCAAATGAAATTTCATATAAACCAATAATCGAAATGGTAAAATTAGCGCTGCTTGTATTTCTCCATTACAACCGAAGCAAATTTCCAAGTTTGTTAATAACTCCATGAGCGAAGGGTTAGTACTATTCCGGACACGGAATCTTGGCCATAACTGACATTTAACTGACAAATATGTGTGAACTGGCCTTTATTGAATATAACCCAACTTTTGACTCGATAATGCCATTTCCTTGCTTTTTTGATATCAGAATAAAAACTTCAAAGTGATTTTTAATAATTGTCATTTTTTTTAGAAATGTCAAAAAAATGTTGGCCAAGATTCCGTGACCGTCATTGTCTGTCAATTCAAAAAAATAATTTGTAGTCCGTACTTTATTGTCATCGTGATTACCGTCTTGATTCTGAACGTTATTTTTTGGGTGGTAAATTTCAAAACTCAAAATTATTTTGTCATTTCTACTACACAGGACGTTTACCTCAGATTATCTATGTACGATTGCTCTAATTTTGTTTATTCATGTCGGATTTTTGGAATATCTGAGCTTCAAACAGTTTAAATTGATTGTCGAAATGACAAGAATCGAAAGTGGGGTTAGGATTCCTAATGGTTTATTTACACTTTACTTGAATGTCAAGAAAGTGTCGGCCAAAATTTTTTGGCCGCCATAATGCATTAGAGTTTTTTGTTTCTATTTCATCATTGAATCATGTGATGTAAATAGAATGCGCCATTTTTGAATACACCTATATATTAAATAATAATGTACGAAATATTTAAATTAAGATGAATTAATTGGGTAATCTCTGGAAACATTTCGATTTTGACTTAATTTAATTTTAGCCATAATGTTTAGGTTTTAGTGAGATTAAACGTGTGCAACTCTTAAAATGCATTCCAAAGATCTGGTCTTTACTTCTTTAGCTGGTTTCGTTGTTGTGTAATAATGAGTAAGGAAAAATGACAGAAAACCGGTGTGTTACCAAATAACACTTTCTCAACGTAAAATCGAAGAAATATTTGTTTACCACGTGTCCGTCCGTCTAGAGTACACAAATTTTAAAAATGTATAACTTGTTTTTCGTACGTACTTAATCAGAGAAAAATAAAATAAAAACGTTATCAAAATGCACGCAGTACAAATCAACTTGAAAATCGAAAACTCTCCGTGTTATTTTTGTTAAGTTAACCTTTCCACCCTAATATTCAATATTAGCAGATAAATGCTATAAACAGCTCAAAATTCATTGCCGTTGTATACATTATTATTTATTAATCTCATATCGACCCATTTAGGATTATAAAATTTCGTTGACGTAATCACACTGCAAGTGTGCATCAATCGTGTATTGCTGGTTCCGCAACTTCAGGCGGTCACTTGTCGTATTTATTACTTTCCGCACCGTGGGTGGACTTTATCCCCGGCGTTTAAACTGTTGCGAAATAATTTCTGTTATTGTTTGGTTTAAAACTGTTGACGAATCATCTACGGACGAGAAATCAATTTGTCTGGAAAGTTCGCCGACGAAAAAATCCACTCTAAAACAGTATAAATCAAAAGCACCTACGTTGCAATCTCTTAATGCGAATCGATCTCGTTGCAGTCTGTAGCGAATAAATCCGTCTTGCCGTAACGTATGTGTGCAGTTTGTTGGGCCGATGGCGTGCTTAGAATTATTTTAGGTGGATGCGTGCAAGAAATAAATAAAACAACGTTGCGATTATACGTTACATCGCGTTGTTGGTACGGGATTTCCAATAAACATGATCGGGTGAAGGGGCGCGGCGACGGTGGTTGCATCGCTTCCGCAAGTCCGTCGTGAGGTTTGGTGTTCAGCAGTTGAAAAAATGTAGTTGAATTTTGCGAAAAACAAGTCAGATTTAGATCGAGTTCAAAAATAGACCGTCATGCGGTCCGTAGCGCGTGATTTCAAACGACCACCGGCGCCCGTCACGTGCCAATTAGACGCTCACGAGATGTCGCTGCCGTCAGCCAACCAGTGATGGCGTAGGGACTTTGCGATTCGTGTGGTGGTGAGCAGCTGACCAGGTCGGACGACTCTTTTGTAATGTTGTGCCAAAGCAGAACTTTGGTGTTGATTTGAAAACAGTCGACCGATTGACTACGCCATCGAAACGATGTGTTTATTATTGTGATAATCTGACATTGTAGTGCTTTACCCATTTCCCTTGTTATATAATGCACTCATTGTGGTTAACTGGGAGACTGATATCTCGTGCTATTTTCAATGGAATCACCAATCTGTCCACGGCGGCCGATCCGAACATCCAGAGGAAAACCGACCCCCAGCTCGTTTCGGCCGTCTGTGGATTTTCCAAGGAGAGGGGGATACAGAGACTGATCAAGGGGCAGTTCGGGGATGACGCCTGGTTCACCGCGAAGCACAAGTCTGCAGACGTTTTGGGTCAGTATACCTGACATAACCTTTAACTTGTGACGTCATCGAATTGTCACGTGAAGCCGCCTCCCCTCAGGGACCCATTGTCTCCCCTCGCGGGGCCATTTTATTTTTTACAGTATGGACCGCAGAATCTATCCTCACTTGGACCCATAACGCGACATTTCGATCAATATTGACACAGCCATTTCAATTGTCACCATTGGAATTTAATGAATTTGTTTGGTTTGTTACGTTTAAACTCGGTATCAAAGTTCGACGATACGAATTCTGATTGGCAAAGACTTGTTGAACAAGTGTGACGCATTTTGCTATACGCACGTGTTTGTCGTTAGAATACCAAATTGTAGGTCGATTTACTGTTTATTCGATATTTGAATCACAAAAATGCCCCAAGCCAGATAAAACAATCATATTGACATTCTACATCAAATATTAACAGCTTATAAATACATCAAGGCGTTATCTTATTGTCCTTAATACACCAAAGGATTACTTCATTACGTCGTCGTGATGCAAAGGATTACGGTATTGTGTCAGGACACGAGCCCAACGATAGACAGGTCGGGGTCATTTTAGACCCGACAGGTCGGGGTCGTTTTTGACCCCGCAGCATGTTCAGGTGAATCGTCGATCAATTGATTCGCAATCGGTCGTTTAGATCGTTTGGCTGGGCGTGTCCTTGCTTTGCAGGCTTTTGATTTGCTGCCGAAGGAAATTTCCACACGTTTCTCGTCGAGTTCTTTGACATTCGCTTTCTACAACGAGCGGAAAAGGTCGCATTATCATTTTTTTTCGTGAATTAATTTAAAACCTATTTGGTGTGCCCAAATCCTGTTACTTGCAAAAACTCACTTTGCTCTGTTGAAACCGGCAGGATTTTGACAGGAGCGTGTAAAATTAACCACGCATTGGAACTTCCTGGTTTAAGTGTGTCGAATCGCGATTCAAAAACTCTCCAAATTAACTTTTCCTGTGTGAATTTTTTTGGCGCCCTTTCAAGTGTTGACTCACGAAATTACGAAATTTTTTTATAATGTCTTCGCTTTGGTACGTAAACCAACAACAAAGTTACGACACAAGCAGCGCCATCAAAGTATTTATGAATGGATGGTTGATGTAAACAACCAAAAATAGTCCAAACTGTCCCAGACCAAGGTCGATAGATTTCCAGTCAGCTCATCGTCGATAATTCAGAAGCAATTGTACATATTGTATTTGTTATCGCTGTTGGCGTTGTGAAAAATAACCATGCGACAATATTGTTGACACATGCACTTATCGAGATCCGTTTCTTCGGCTGATAATGGGGTTGATTACATTACAACACTTTTGCGCAAATTGTTGTGACGTCACTGTGTAATTGCGTTGCCTGGCGCAACCAGGTGCGTTTCCATGGCAACCCCTAAACCTGGATCTTGTCGCAGGTGTCGCCGACGGCGTCGGGGGTTGGAGGGCGTACGGGATCGACCCCGGAGAGTTTTCCCTTCACCTGATGAAGACGTGCGAGCGTCTGGTAAAGCTGGGCCGTTTCACCCCGACCAACCCTTCGGATCTGCTGGCGAGGAGCTACTGCGAGCTGTTGCACCACAAGAAGGCCATTCTGGGTAATGAGACATTTCTCTGGAGTTAATTTTTTTGGGAACGTGTTTTTCTTGTATTCCGTAGGCAGCAGCACGGCGTGCGTGGTCATCCTCAATCGCGACAACAACACCCTCTACACGGCCAACATCGGCGACAGCGGTTTCATCGTCGTCCGGAAGGGTAGAATCATACGCAAGAGCGAGGAGCAGCAACATTATTTTAATACGCCGTTTCAATTGTCGTTACCGCCTCCTGGTTATCAAGCGGACGTGCTGTCGGATCAGCCGGATTCGGCCATCACGGACAACTTCCCGGTGGAGGACGGAGATGTCATACTGGTGGCCACCGACGGTGTCTTCGATAACCTTCCGCAGAATCTGCTCGTCGACGAGCTGAAAAAGGTTCGTTGTTGGTCGAAGTTTGCGTGAGCTGTGATGGGTTTTTCGTTCGTGTGCGGTTTGTTTTTCTATTGAGATCATTTCGTAATCAAATACTTGCGTGAAATTACAGATTTCTGCGAAATTTTGTCGGCTGTGTCATAGTCTCGATTCTGGTGGGGATGATAAGAATGCATTGTTCGTTCGCCCGTTGAGAAACATTAAATTTTTATCGCTTTTATAGCGTAATTTGGAAGGAAGTAACTAGTTTAATGGTAATAATAATAATGGTGGAAGCTGAGCAGAATTTTAAATACATCATTTAGCACCTCGTACACTCGAGAGGAACGAACAAATAAATAGAACTGGATAATGTGATAAAATCTAAACAAAGATTTAGTAATAATATGTGTCAAATATATTTTTGTTCATTTGTGTTTGCACAGTTATCTACAAAGTTAAACTTTGCTTTTGTTTGGAAAACAAAAGTAGAAACATTAAATCGTAAATTATGAGGTGACGTGATTGTGTTTGCGGCTCATGCATTTTTTACATACTTGACTAATTAAAAAGTAAGATCTTTTTACAAAGTTTTACCAGAAAGATTGTTCATTTGAAGTATCTTATATTATGTATTAGCAAAAAGTTGCCAGAATTTAGACGGAGGGAAAACGGAGCTACTGAATTTTTTTTGTAAACTTAAAACTCTAGGATCAGACTAAGAAATTGATTATTTTAGAAAATTTAAAATTGTTGAAATTGCTTCTAAAATATTCTTTTGGTATTTTGAAACAGGTTTCAGCGAGAATTACTCACTGGAGACCTTGTTGATTTTCAAAAATTGATTAAGTTTAATTTAGTTACTGTTCTTACGAGGGTCATTGAAAAAGTTCGCGACCTGATATGTAGGAATCAGTGTTGTGTCATGCACAGTGTGAAATGTCAAATGGATATGATACCAACACCACAACGTTTATGAAATTAGTGTTTTAATAGTAATATTTAACTGATTAAAAGTTATTTTCTTTTTTTTTTTTCGTTGTTGACCTTGCCATAAACAATGAAGCGGTTGTAACTTTGTTTTTGTAAGTTCGAGTTATATCACTGTATTTTATGGACGATGTATTGTCCATTAAAAAGTTTTTATGTTTCATTTGTTTGTGCCGTGACTATAGAATTTGTACTGATGCTTTCTCATGGTTCACTTTAACATGAATGGGTGTATTTTATCGTTCAAAATGTTTAATGGAAGTAATTACAGTGGTTTCATAATATGTGATTTCTGCAGACATAAAAAGAATCAACAATATGCAATTAAGTCTAATTGTGTCATCAAGAAATTTTTTAGCTCAGTCAACCTTGAAAATGAAATCGTACGTCTTTTACAAAATCGTGGCATATACAGTTACCCATTTGAAGATTTTAATTTTGAAAATAACCTATTTTTTTAAATGTGTCATTTAAAACATCCGGTCATTGCCAATTACGAGACAAAAAAACACCAATATTTTTCAATTGTTTTATTGCCAACACACTTAGTCATTGTTGATCACGCTGTATATTATTAGACGAGTTTTATAAGACTCTTGACGTAGTACTTTTTCTATTTTGGTCGCATTAGTTTGATAAAAACTCAAAAATCTAATTATGAAATAATCTAGGGACTTTTGTGTGGCATGAGTTATGGTGGCATTTCTGTGAAATTTATGTCAAATGTTTTAATTGTTAACAGGAGCTCGCTAGAGATGCCAGACGTCGGCCAGTGTGCTATTAACAGCAATACCAACGTAATACGTATAAAAAAAAAAACAGTTTCACAAAAAGTTTCTTTGTGACAGTACTTTTAGTTTCACAAAGACTCACTTATAATAGGTACCAAAGTGGAAAAAATAATATCAAAAGCATTATGTATTTACAAATGGAAAGGAGGGTCCAAGACCTCGACTTTTTTTCTTGTTGGTGCCAGACTCGTTGCGCCTCAAAATGTTGATCCCGTTTGGTAGATCTCGTGAATGCACCAAATTTCGCGACACATCAGGTTCGGCTTAAATGTGTTGGAGATTGTTGTCGGTACTATAGTCTAAGTACATGAAATTAGGACAAGACATCACATCAGCGCAATTTGGCAATTTTGATTTAAAAATACCCGTCACAAATTACGTACCGACCTCACGCGATCTCTTTTTAACGATTTCAATTATCGTTACAACGGTAATAAACGTGCATTGTTGAAATTGAAGTGTTTGTACAACGGGGACACCCGGTGAAACTAGCATTGATTTGGAACCGCATCCACGACTTCTCTTTTTGTGTTTGGAAATCTTTTAAAAAACAACATCGCGGGGACAATGAATAAATTACACGTTTAACGACCCTAATTCGGCCGTGGGACCACTTTTGCTGTAAACAAAAACATTTCAGGTTCAAGGCGAACGTTGCGCCAGCCGCCTCCAAATGGTGGCCAACTCCATAGCGTGGATGGCACGCAACTTATCGTTCGACGAGACGTTCATTTCACCATTCGCCGAAAGTGCTTTCGCTAACGGTATCAACACCATCGGTACGTCGTAGCAGGAGATCTAGATGTAAAGAGATTGATTCGAATTGATTACAGGTGGGAAACCAGACGACATCACCGTTCTGCTGGCGACAGTCGCGATATGAAGAATGACGAAGCAGAATATATAGACGTGAAGCGATTTTTAAGTTAGGATTTTATTTTCAAAATCAGACGTACGGTCGAGTACGTATTTCGTGTAAAGTGAGGTACAGTCTGATCTTTTAATATCTAATCGGTTCCTTTTTTGCTATTTTTTCTTTATGGATGGCTTGTGTAGTGCTTTATTGTTCAGGCTTCTCGACAGAGGGCGCGTCTCTGAAGTGAGAAATAAGGTGTGAGAAAGAAGTGAATTTTATTTAAGATATTTAAAAGTGCTATTATATAAAAGACGTTGATTAAGTGATCATGAAACCAAATTGATTTTCGAAACCTAATATTTAGGTTTCAAGTGTTTCATTGTCTTTTTTTTTAACTTGAAAAGTAGAGGAAGTATACTCATCACTCGTTTTATTTGTGCAAGGCTCTGTGAACGCAAATTTAGTTTTAATAAATTGTTGTTACAACTGAGATAAATTCTTTTATTATTAAACAAGTATTACAAATTAATTTGTGGGGGTAATTTACACTGGCTTTGATATTTGCGGAAATTGTACGGTAGTTGGTATCACTGAGGGTTCTCCTGGGGATTCACCTCTTGATTCTGATTACCCCATTCAAAACCTCCTGGTCTGTCTTCAGGCGGCGGAACATAATCTGTATCTTCAGGTATTTCATCAAACAGTGTTCGCCTAAAAACACGCGAGTTATCGAGAATCTAACGAATCAAAATCGTCGCACATCAAATGCGGTGTCTTCAATATTCTAAAGCCCCCTCTTTGGTTTGGAAACACATCCTCCATAAAATAATAAATATGCCCCACCGCTATTCCCATTAAATCCACGTACACTGCATTGCCTAGTAATAGCGAAAAACCTAATAAAACCCACGGTAAATATGGTGCTTGGAAATTGAGAAGTCCGAAAAAGTTCATTCTCACATAAGGGTTGCGTCTGGACCAGACATAGACTAGCATTATTGTAAACGCTTGTCCCAAAAATAATAAATTAACAAAAAATGCAAAAATCTGTGGCGGGTTAAGGAAAATAACGTCAAAATGTTGTTGAGCTGGTTGATAAAAGGATACAATCATGCAGGTCCCTCCAAAAAGAAACATCATCACAAAGTCGGCTGTTCTACTTCTAAAGGAGCCTTCCTCGAGCATCCTACAGTACCTATACGTAAAGATCATGTTGAAAAAGAAGTTAAAACCGAAAGTTCCGAAAAATAGGAATGTTGTTACTAATCGCCATAGTTGCCCTTGCTTTAGGATTAAAATCGGGTTGAAGTATAGTTGGAAGGGAGTAGCCAATTCCAGTTGCTTCAAAAGAAGCAGATTATTACGGTCGCAAGGAATGTGGGGGCACTTACCACAGCTAGGGTGGTTATCACGCACGCAGTCGTATATGCCCTCGTCACCGGGGGCATATGCAAATACTCATTTCTCAAAGTTTGATAAGCCATTATTGTAACAAATTAAATAACTATCACGACTCTGCCATTGCTTTGTGTAAAAATTCAGCGTTTAAAAGCCACATCAGTACAAAAACTTATCTTGTCAAATTTTGACATTGTTGACATGTCCGCACTAGGGATTTTCGTTTCTCGATCGGCGCAACTTCGCGGCGAATTTCCTCGCTTAAATCACCTCTGAATAAATAAACCGTCAAAAATAACAGAATCGTAAATTACGGTTTTATTTAAGCCCCGAATTTGGCGTTGTTTATTGAAATGGAGAAGATATTCGAGAATACGTGATCGGAAAGAAAGTGCATTGGTCACCCTGCGCACATGCGCCGTCATTTTGTTTAATCTGGTGTCAAATTGTTTTTGTAAATAACATTGTAGCGACGAAAGTAATAATCTGCCGGCAGGATGGTGCTAACGAAGGAGTACAGGATTTGTATGCCGATTACTGCAGAAGAGGTAAATCACCACGTTTTTTGATGTCACGTAACCAATTCAACTTTAGTATCGTGTGGGGCAACTTTACATGATCGCAAGACACAGTTTGGAGCAGTCAGGGGATGGGGAAGGTGTCGAAGTGGTTGAAAATAAAGAATGCGAAGATCCGGAACATGGGAAGGGGCAATTCACCGAAAAACGTATCCACTTGTCGAGGTTCACTTAAAAAAAATATTTTTTTTTGTTCATAATTAATTTGTTTTTAGCCGCCTGCCCTACTGGGTGCAAGCTATAATTCCAAAGATATTTTACGTAACCGAGAAAGCGTGGAATTATTATCCATTCACCATAACAGATTACACTGTAAGTGTTCACTCCTGACCAACTTTGAGATTTTAATTTTATTTGCAGTGTTCTTTTATACCCCGCTTTCACATAGAAATTAAGACAAAATATGAGAACAATAATGGTTGTACAGAAAATGTGAGTTTTGTTGTTGACCCTGTGTCCATTTTACTGAGAGAATCTTTCAGTGTTTAAATTTGACACCAGAACAGCTTGCTGAGCGCCTTGTTGATCATATTGATATTGCATATGATGATTTAAGTCCTAAACACTATAAAGAGGAGGAGGATCCGCGATTTTTTCAATCTAAAAAAACGCTCAGGGGGCCCTTAATCGAAGGTTGGAGGGCCAACTACACTCCTATAATGTGTTCCTACAAACTGGTAAACGCGTCATTTGAAGTCTTTGGCCTACAGACCAAAGTTGAAGATTTCATACAATCTGTACATCTTTCAATTCCCCCAGACATCACTTGTTTGATATTTTGATTTGTAGTGTATTCGAGAGGTGTTGCTACTCGGTCATCGACAGGCCTTCGCGTGGATCGACGAGTGGATCGAGATGTCGCTAGAGGACGTTCGGAAATACGAGGCGAAACTACAGTCCCAGACTAACTCGATTTTAGCAAATCAAGTTGGTGGGGGTGACAGTCCTGGTCCTAATAACGTAGTAAAGTCCGGAAATTCGACCCCCGAGTCGCCGAAAACTCCAAAATCGCCGGCAAAGAAAGGGTATTTTTCGTGGTTCTAGCAGGAGGTTACTCTGGAAGATTGTTGCGTTTTTGTTCTGTTTTTGTTACTTCACATTTAGTTGCTAGCACTAGTCAAAATGTCTTTGTACTTAAGTTGTCAAGTAAGAATCAGCTTGAGATGCGTCGTTTAGATATTAAAGAAGCTTTCAGATATTGCGTTAGAGTTTTATCAGGTTGTCGCAGAAACGTTTTGTTATCTGCACCGATTTGTATGATGGGTCATGGTTTCTCGATACTTTCCTCACCAATAAGAATTTATACTTGATTTTGTATCTTTGTTAGGATAGAATTTGAAATAGTGTATGGATATTTATATCGTACCGACTTCCTATATTATCGTGATTTTAAATAATTGTACATTGTGAAATATAAATTTTCTCAGTAAAATGTTTATTCAAAGCGTTTTTCAAAACTTCATCCCATTTCTTTGTGTAGTGTAAACTTTTTTATTGGTTATACTTTCCTGGAACCGTAAAGTTTACGGTTAGCTCTAAAACGCAAAAATTAAACTTAAGTATTCACACGCTATAACATTGCTTATGTTAGTTCAGTGGAGCGCACATTACTTTTAGCGATAAATTTGCTAAACATCCGTTTTGTGGGTTTTGAGTTTTTTTTTTTTTATTTGGGATACAATTTGACGAATAAAACATGAAATATACGTCGTAACTGATAACTAATCCAGTCTAAAAATAATAGTATATTAAAAAACAAGTTTCATAAGACCAGTCTTGAAGCACGAATTCAAGTTTAAAACACGAGTGGCTTAGCTACGAGTTATTTTAAAGAATGAGTGCTTCAAGGTCTTATGAAACAATTTTTTTTACAAGATTTAGGAATTTTTGTGACGGTTGGTAATGTCTTAATTTTAAAAGTAAAAATTTGACTGGTTGCATTTTGTTTTGCCCAAATTCTGACACAAAACACGAATATGGAAGATAATCAAGATAATCTTGCATGTTCGCCCCCTTAAATATCTGAAATTGTTAATTGTTAAAAATACGGTCCAATTTTTCCGCTGGACACTTCCTGTTGACACATTTTTTAATTTAAACTGACATTCATGACAAGTAATTCCGCATCAAGCTTTGCCAACCTAAAAAATTTCGTAAAATGTTCCGTGAATTAACGGCTATAATGACATCGCAATTGATGATGTCTCGTTCGTTAATATGTTTATTAGAGAATCAAAATGGAGGCAAATTATATTTTGACCCTTTGCTGCTTGACATCGGTTTTTAAAAAAGTATTTTCAATTTAATTTACCAACAAGTGGAAAGATTTCGCTATTCAAATTATTACTACCTATCTAATGTTCACTGAGTAGAATACAATCCAATTTTCCGAAGTTCTAGACTTCAGAGCAATCATACAAATGTCAGCATTATGTTGCACAGCTGTCTAGAAGTGCAGAATCAATTACAGTTCCCGGCAGCCATGTTGTAAAAGCAGTACAAGTGCAAAACTAATTTTTTCCTAAACCTTGATGTTATCCAATTAAAATTATTCAAAGATTTGGCACACATTTCGTTACCCGCCGATGCGAAGAACAAAAAACAAATGCAAAAAAACTTTCACTTGTTTTTTGCATTTTGCTTAACTAGCGACTAACTGTTGCGTCCGTTGCTGTGACGTGATAAGGATAGAGGAGAAAAAAAAGAATTATATGGTAGAAAGAAAAGAATTTTAATAATAAATGAATACCTAAGGTAATGCTAATGACAAAATGTCTCCAAAAATCAGTGCATTAATCTGTAAAAATTCTCATGAAGTAATCACTAATCATTACAAGTTACAAGAACTGTTCAAAGGGACCGCGTCAATACAAATTAATAATGAAGGCGCCGATGAAATTCCAGCATTCCTCTGTTATTGCGAATTGTTGTGGCAGCATTTCCTACCTGTTCTCTTCTTCCATTGTATCAACTGGGATCGAATATACCAAGTCCTTCATGTACCCCCACAAGAAGAAGTCGCACGGAAATTCCCTGAACTCGAAGAACACTCCTTCACACTTCACCATACACTACACGATATTTATGTATTCACTATTCGAAAATGAACGCGCCATTTTCACAAAATTTTAGCACAAATCACAGAATCAACACGTAAACACCTGCCTTTTGGAGTGGTCTGATAAAACTAACTAAAAATTTGATTCGCTTATGTCTACCTCGGCCGCAGAGCGAAAAAACTTTATTATAAAACACAATGTTTTACGCTGATTTTACAAAAACTATTATTTCACGGCCACTGTCATTGGGTCACATAACTAGAAAATAGACAGCTCGTTAATTTATGTAAAAAATGGTACATATAATTGATTTCATATAAATGTTCATCAAGTGAGCTGTGCATTTGTAAAAGCACCTTTAATTT
Organism: Tenebrio molitor; assembly: GCF_963966145.1. NCBI lineage: Eukaryota > Metazoa > Arthropoda > Insecta > Coleoptera > Tenebrionidae > Tenebrio > Tenebrio molitor. The sequence continues at coordinate 4,082,844 of NC_091054.1, read as the reverse complement.
AGTTACATTACAAAAGTCACATTTATGAAGGTCATGTCCAATAAATCTTTACTTGGTAAAAACACAAAGACAAAAACAAATAAGAATTACTTTAATTTAATCAGTAAAAAGACGTAACATTGCTTTTGAAATCAGCAATGTTAAAATGGACAAAAACTGAAAAATTAGTCAAATTGGGTTCGCGCAGAGCAAGCAACTTTGAAAGTCAAAGTCACTAGCTTTAGCTTTAGTACCAACAGAAAGTCAGATTTTCATGGCTTGCTTAGATGCACATTTATATGAAATTGAGTATAACAATTTTTTTCTACTTCAGTGTCACAATGAGCATTTCGCAGTTTCACAAAGATCAATTTTATAGCATCGTTTTTAGTGATAATTGAATTTGGGGTTGGTATTGGAAGTAAATTTCAGTGTTAAATGTGATGTCATTTCTCAACAGATTTTTTTTTCTAAACCATCTGTCCTATAAAAATAGGCAATACATAGAAAAGTCTCACCATAATTTACTGGAAGAAAAGTGGTAAATTAAAATTTGTACATTTTTATCCGCATTTGCTGTAATCTCGATGCCCGAGGAAATGCTTTCTTCGTCACTCATGCTGTGGTGACAGCAATAAAATATGTCATACTATTTTTTCTCATTTACTCATTATTTCGTATAATTAAAATAACAAAAATCCGTGTCAGTTATGGTTTATATCAAAATCAAACATCTAAACTGCGTAAGTAAACACGTGATAATCACGTAAAGATCCTGTTGCCTCTTGGGACAGTGGTTTATTGATGTTTGTCTCGAAGTTACTCTGCTTTTGGTAGCTGCCAAATCACGTCACCTCTTAAATATAAAACTTGTCTTCGGTCACATTTAGCCTGTCTCATTTCTTTTTCATCTCGATTTTTCTCGGAATGTTAAAAAATGTACAAACAGACTTCTCATCACCAATAAAGTGAGATGTTATTTGTAAAGTGTTTTGACGTTAACATCTCTATAGAAAGGTATACAGCGCTTGGGAGCCACACACTTTTGTGTCACGCTGGAATGTAAAATGTTCGTCTTGAAGTCACGTTGATGAATATGTGAAAATATTTGACGTAGATTTATTAGTAGCGACAAGAGTAATATGGTGGCCCAATGAAAATTAGTTTTTTCTATTTTGCGTTTAGAATAAGTCTATTCTAGCACCCAAATGACGTCATTTGAGTGCTTTAACAGGTCGTTGGCGTGTTAGAATAGACTAGTAAAATTTACTGTATTGATGTTGGTAGCGTGAAGTGTCAACTGACAGATGTCAAAAAATAAATCTCGCAGAGAACAAAGCAAATTAATAAATAACAAAGAACAAAACGTTTAATTTTCATTCTGGGATTTGAACTTCTCCGGCAGTAAATTTTCTAACGTCTTTTGTGCAATTTGCCTAATTTGCGGGGGCGTTAGTGATAAACTTTCTTCAGCATTCATTTTCAAACATCAAATGCGAAAATAAAAAAATCTGACGTTTTAAATTAATTTTTTTCACAACCGGCTAAAATTATGCCACATAAAAAATGTCACCAACCACCGCAAAATTCCCTACATTTAAAGTTTTTATTTATAAAATGGTATAAAGCGGCAAAATAGAAAAAATAGTAGATACAAGATTCGTTGCGGAAGGTCCTTCAAGCACTCATTTGTTTTTCAATTTCAAATTCGTGCTTGAATAGATGCCTTCTGCAACTTATACCGGGTGATTTTAAATGATTGTGACTTTTTTTCTTAAGTTGGGAACATTTTTCATAAATTATTTTGGCAAACTTGATACCTTTATCAACACATTGGCGTACGTACGTCATTTTGACATTTTATGTATTAATAAATTGTGTCAAATAGGCGAGGACGCCTATGTTTATGTCAACTATCACATTAAAAAGCAGAATAACCAACAATAATATTACCAACCTATGAAAAAAAGTCACATTCATTTAAAATCACCCGGTACAACGTGATCAAGAATGACTGAATCTGTTGGTAACAATGAAAATTTGAATGATTTTGGTACCACTGTAATATAAATGCATTTCGGGTTGTCAGCTTTGACAGAGTTGACAGGCGTATTTGACGTTTACCATCAAAGGGTGATTTTTGTAATAGCATAAACATACCCGACATAACCTTTTTTTTTAATGTCGTGTCAAGTTAAAACATCCGGTTATGGCCAATTACGGAACAGAAAAACACCAATATTTTTCAATTGTTTCATTGCCAACAGACTCAGACATTGTTGATCACGCTGTATTTTAATATTCTATTTCTTTCTGTCACCACTGCGAAAGCATTTTTTCGGACATGGGAATTGCACCAAATGCGGCTATCGCAGCTTTGATATCAGCAAATCACGACAAAAGTCCAAATTTTTTCTTGCCAGTTTACCTTGCACTTTACCATAACCGGTAAAATATCGCCTTACAACACTAGTGCGGTAAAAATAGTCATTATGAAATTCTAATGATTTTTATAAAGTTTAACATTATGCATTCGCATTGATAGTTGACAAACTGCAAATGTAAGAATTACAAAAGTGAAAAGAGTAGTAGTCCATTTTCATTTCAAAAGTTCTTTGAGATGCTCATGTCTACATTCTGTGTTAGTTAACGTCACGCCATACGGGCACCACGGTACCCTCGCCTGAAGAGTTTTGAAATATTTATAAGCACAAGGCCGTGATGTTGCGGATGTTCCGTGTTGTATTTGTGCGGTCCAGCTCTACAAGACAGTTGCGTGCTTTCAGCGGATGGCGCCCTTTTCCGCCATAAATTTGCCGGTACCAATTTGTTGGTGCAAAGCCTGCCAGTGTCGTATCGATTCTGGCATTTCGCCCCACTTTCGGGGCCACGAAATAATTTTTTGAAACCGGAAAGGCAATCGATCATCGAAAATTTGTCTCTTCCGCGTCCGATTTCCGGAAGTCCCCCGAATCATCAAGGAAAGGATTTCTTTCCCGTTCCGCGAATTTCCCTATCGAAAAATCCGTAATTACGGTTCGCCGGAAAACTCCGGCACTGTGGACACGTGATCCGGGGTTGCCCGGCAACCCCGGAATCCGAACAGACACGGTGACGGCTCCTCTGTGCACCACAGAAGCAATTGAAAATAGATCGCCGGTCGGTGTGATTTACGAGAGGGGGCGGCGAACCGGAAAATGGAATGTGTTCGGCTCCGGTGGAGCCGAATCTGATTATTTTATGAATGAACTGCCCCTGTTCCCACCCGCTCGAGCTTGAACGCGATTTCGCCGCCAGGTCGACCCACGCCGGCGGGGGCGGCGATCAACAAGTTACAAAAAAGTGTTGTAGTTTGGGTAATTAGGGGCGGGGGCGGTCTACTCGGTGGTTAGTTCTGTGCGCGGGGCTTTAACGCCAGCTGGAGGGTGAACTCCAGTCAGTCTACGGCGTGGCACTGCTTCGTTCGGATTGTTGGCGGCACATCCACCCCTCTTGCTTAAATAAGGGCAACAATTTTTAGCCACGATGAAGACCTCGTCGTTTTCTTTGAGGGTCATGCGAAGGGTAAGGTTTCCTGTTGGATGTCGCTTCTTTTTGAAAAAAAGTTTTTTTTCGAAAATCACAATCACATCAGCTTTTGCCATCACGAGATTGTTTATGCCTCCTCAGCTTTAAATGTTTCGATGTTTTAATGGTCATCCGGAGCGAAGAAAATTAACGGGATGCTTTACCAAAAGGCTCACCCCTTCAGCCGACTTCGCCAACACTATCTCATTACAAAGACAACGCCAGAGGGCCGATTTTGTCCTCAGACAACCCTTGGTTGTTTCAGCCCTTCAGTCAATATTTGTCACCGTCTTTCATTTTACGCCCTTGCCCGATTACTTCTTGAACAGTCTTTACACCACGACCTCCCCCCTCCTTGCAAGACAATCAGGGGAAGACACGTTAATTTTTTTATTGGCGGCGGGGCGGGGCTCGACTGAATGGTGATTTCAGGAGAGGTAGAACGACTCGCACAGATTGGCGAAGACCAGTTTCGGCTTCTTCACACCCTCTCCATCTTCATTAATTACAGTGGCGTGCGACTCAAAAATGATTCATCACAATTTATTTAAAGGGGGACTCTTCCTCGGGGATCGATGAAAGTTTGTGGCCACAGTTTCAACCCTTCCGGCACTAAAGACTAATCACAAAACCATTGTTCTAGCTCCGCTAGTTTCAAGTTATTGTTGGCGTAATTCGCAACGATAATAATGCGTAAAAGTGGGAACTGGGACACATTTGCAAGTCAGAATGTGGCGGTCGCCCCCCCGGATTCAATTAGAACCCTCCGGAGGGTCCACCCTAATTTTAAATATACAAACATCTTATCCCGAAATTGAATTTGGTAAACAAATATTTTTCCAACTTTGCGGGGTTCAGCTCTCGCTTTCACATCCGGATTAAGGCCGTTTGGCTCTGGTCCAAATTAACTCGGACGTTTCCCGTATGAAATGTCTCGGCCTATCGATTGGGGGCGGCGAATTTCCGTCCGGTTGTTAGACGAGCTATTAGCCCCATCGGAGGCGGCGTGGGAGAGAAATTACCCGAGCGGAAGTCCGCAACAGACGTAATTCTTCGATTGGCAAGAGTGTACGCGATGTTTGCGCCACTATTAATCAAGTGATGATGCAACAGGTGCCCCGGAGCCGGGCGGTCTCATTGTTCCAGGTGATGCCGGCGGAGACGCCGCTCTCCGAGGGGGCGGCGACCAGACGTAATTCCGCCGGATGGAATCGATAAAAAGTGACCCGGTTCCGGTCACCGTAAATTTCGATGATACGGTCCATCCACCCTCTTGGGTTTTTATCGTGCGACTCTATGAACCCCAGATACTGTGTTGATTAATGGGCGATGCGGGGTGTGTTCCTGGAAAGTAGCCGGTTTATCTCCCGACGCTTCCGGGTTCGGCAGTCTCAAAGCCCTTTCGCTTTTCCGCGATTAAAATTGGAAGGATGTGTGTTGACCTTTCAGCGGGGACTTTTTAATTTTTCCCTTAAAAGCATTTTAATTAGGCGATTTTTATGATGAGTTTCTTTCCGGGCTTTACGACCCTTTTAAATCTTTCATGGCGGTTTATTACTGTTCATCATCGAAGTGTGCTCGTGACGTAATTTTTACGACGTTTTTTAAAACTGGCGCTTTTTATGAGATATTACTTGCTAAGGACGCTTTTATCGTCCAGTTCCTGATTTTCTCTTGTGCTTACATTTTTATTCCCCTGCAAAATGATAACGCTTTATATCATTTTCATTTTTTAATAATGTTGTCCTCTTTGTAACAAATTCATTTCATTTTATGTCTTCGGGGTTAGTCAAGAACCCTTATTTCTTTAATAATTTTGTGATACTTTTCCTTGTTTTCTTGCAAAAACGTTTAGATGTGGATTGTCAAACTCAAGGTCGCTTAAAATTTATGATTGAACTGTACGTCAGTGAGAAATCTGTCATAAATTCCATAGATACTTTATAAGCGCGCCTAGTTACTTTTCCTGGTAGTGCCAACCCCAATCCAGTCCAATTTTTACCCTTTCGCGATGACGTCATTATCTAGTAACTTTACGTATGTTTGAGCTAGAATCAGAAACAAATTTGAATTGATCATAAATAAAATAACTATAAATGTGTCAAATTTGTTGACAATTGCTTCGAAAGGTTATGTTTGTAATCAATGTAATAAGTGAAAGAAATTAAAAATTGTCAAATTGACAGGAGCATAAAATAACCTCAAAGTGACCATCAATAAATAAACGTGCCTTTTTTTTTGTTTTTTTTTCTGTTTCTGTCGTTTCAATAAAGAGAAAGCGAGGAAGGAAATCGTGACGTCACCTCAAAAGGGTAAAAATTGGACTATATGACGTTCCGACTATACATATTTTAATATTTGCAAACAACTGAAAAATAAAAAGAATCAATTCAGTTTAGTTAAATTTTGGGCACTGAAACTCTAAAATTATGTGTTTAGGAGAACTTTATTTATCCAAAAGGATAATTTTCATTGATTTTTTTGACAACAGAAAGGATTATTCAAAACATCAAACGTTGTTTGCAATCTCTAAGATTGACTTTTTTGCTTCAAGAGTGCTTTGGAATGTCATTTGCTCGATTGAAATACCTATAATCTGTTTCAAAATCAAAAATCCACCAACACTGCGTTCTACCTAGAAAATACAACCGACAACATCGCCAATTTTTGTTTTTTAGTGTCTCTGCAAGTGTCAGAAAAAAGTGGGGTTATGAAAACAACTGTTGGACAGTCGTTTTGGTCGTAGTTCATCGTGTTTTTTATTCTCATATTTTTATTATTTCACTCAAAAGCTACCACCTTTTTGGGCATAATAATTACTTTATGTTACGTAAATAAACTCAACAGTTCAGTGTCAAATTTTGGTGGGAGGTTGGGCCAACACAAAAAAAAATTAAACTTATTCTAGGGATTTCTTTTTTCTGCCAACGTAATTCAACAGGTGGTGGATTTTTGATTTTGAAACAGATTATACATGTGTCCAATGACACTCCAAAGGACTTGCTTTGAAATTTATTTTATCACACGGTATAGTAAAGTCCTGCAATAATTAAAGCATGGATTAAAAATTTACTCCTACCAGAATCCTACTCACTGTATCCAAATTTAACTAGTTTTAATTAGGCTTAACGCAAATTTGCTTCAGACAACAATATTACCTACTCCTTCCCATCAAAGTTTCTGAAAGGTTATGGTACTTTAACATTGTTCCTTAATTTATACGATAATATCCTTGGAGGCATGTTGTGCTTGTTCTGTTGGACTTCTCTAAAACACTAGACAAGGGCACACGGCAGATGATTTCTCCTAAGGTCGGGATTAAACAAACTTTTTCTGACGTCCATTTCATTGCGATCAGCCTTGGAAATGTCAAGAGGAACAATGGCGGAGATGATAATTTTTAAATAAGGTTTTATAATTACAAAAGATAAATTTCAAAAAATGTTACACGGAGAATTTTGTTTTAAATAATAATATGCAATATGTATTGCATGACTGATACGTTAGAGAACACGAATACGAAAAAGTAAGGTTAGGAAGTTGTTTGTTGCATGTTTTTTAATTCAGCTAAAGATGACCAACTTACGAGTATAGAAATTGCTTTGTTTAAAGTAAAGTCCAGTCAAAAATCAAAAAAACACCAACGTCGCATTTTCCTCGATAATTATTATCGGCAATGCTGTGAGGCTGTCTAGTGTAAAATTTGGTGAAAATTGTAATTTTGAGGTTAAGTGTTTATTAAATGTTAAATTACTCAAATATTTAAGTAAAAATAAAAAGAATTAATAAACAAATGAAATACAAAGCAATTAAATTTTATTTTGGATCAAATAAATGTCATAATTTATAGTTAGCAACATATTATGAAAAAATAACTACCTAGGGTTTTTTAAATTTTACCAACCTAAAGCAACAGGTGGTAGTTTTCTGATTTTTGAATGAACTTTAGTTACAGTAGGAATGATGAAAAAATGTTAGGCATTGTCTTTACGAAAACTTTATATGTATTTAGAGAAAATATTACTTTGTTTGTTAGAAAAGTTTTCGCAGCAGTAAAACTTTTATATAACCACCATCTCGTAACCGATTTTAAATTGGGAAAAAAGCTTTGTCGGTCCCTCATCTCTCCATATTTATTACATAGTTTTCCTGTTTTTTCCTTTGTTTGGATTTATTACGTAACAACCGACAGTGAAAATGATTACTGTAGGTTCGTTTGCAATTTGCAAATGTGATTATATCTCTCTGGGAACTAGTGCACTGGAGTGGATGAAAATTGCGAACCGTGGCAACTATAAAATTTTCGTGACGACCATTTCGGTTTTATTTAACTCTGTCCGACACTATTTTAGTGAGAAGTGAGATGTCTGGTGTGACTTTCACACTGTCAATTTCTTTTTTTCTATAGCAGATGTTTAAGTGTGCTTTTATCTATTCAAATCAAAAGGTCAAGTAGCATTTTAACCGCAAGGGTAGAGAAAGTGCTACTTTAACAGCAAGGGTAGATAAAGTAATAAAAAAATACAATTTTGAATGAAATTAATGCCCATAACACATTTTAAAAAATCTTTCAGTCAGTTTTGTTACTATACCCCGTGCGGGTACTAAATAAATTTAAATAATTTGATAAACAAAATTGCTGTCTATTAAAATAAGTTTATGAGAGGAATAAATCAACATAATTTTGCTTTGACACAGTTTTTTTTAAATCTTTTTACACTTCACTGTTGAATAAAATTTATGGACTGCTATAAAAAAAACTTCGACATTGACTCGCTAAAATAGTAGTTTATTCAACTCGTTCGTGTGTAAATTGGGCATTTTTGGGCATGGGTGGGCCACGAGTGCCAAAAAACGCCCAATTTACACACGAACGAGTTGCATACAACGTTTTTTTGTTCGACTAAAATCTTCAAAATTAACTTGACGTTTCGTTTTGACAAGTTGTGACATTTATCAAAATAGGGAGAAAATTCTTAAATTTTGACAGTGTCGAAGAAAAATTTTATTTTCGTCCAAAATAATTTGTAAAATTGTTTGTTAAAATTACATCGAAATCTAGATATTTCCTACAGAATTAGGATAATATTGAGTAAAAGAATTTGATTGGAATTAATTCATTTCCAATTTACACAAAAATGTATTATTACCAAACAACTTACGCTTTACTGAGGTTTTTTACATTCTGTTTTTATACCGGTTGTCCAAGCGAAAAAAAATGTTTTCCCCTTTGTGTATTTTTAGTAGTTCTAGAAAATGTATTTACTGCTGGATAATATTTATCAAAATTTCTCGATAAGACTGGATGTCCGAGTATATTCCGGCAAATCAGAGAAGTGGTCAAACCTCATAAATTTTCAACGGGCTTGAAATCCTGCAATCTGGCCGATTATGACAGGACATTAATTCTCTACCCCCGAACCGTTGCATTGTTCCTTCTTGCAACACTTCCTCTCATTTAGAAACTTGTCACGAAAAGAAACTCTTTGACACATATTTCTTAAAACAGATGGTCTATGAAAGTTTATATCTTTTAAAAATTATTCTTTAAAAATTTTGAAATGTTGTTTTGGCGTACTTAATGGGAGGCCATGGAAATTTTGCATTTAATTTGGTAGTAAAACGTTTTGAATTAGGTTATGTTTTTCTAAGTTTGAGGTTATAAATACCGTCAATGTCTAGTGCATTGTTGTCAGTTTTACTAGTTTCCAATAGAAGAATACTCAGACATCGCGGTAAATTCAGCAACATGTTATGTTCATTTTGATAAGTCAGTGTGTCCAACGTTAAAAAATAAATCATGGCCTCTCATTATACCAAAACAACGTGAACGGTGTTTAAATACCGGGTGGGGCATCGTATACGCGCACGCGAGAAATCGCGACTTCTAATTAAATAAAATTGTCGAAATTTTTCAGACTTACCTGGCTATTGGTAAGGTACATTTCATAATTTTTTGATAATTTTTCACTTACAAACAAAGCCAAAAAAAATTAAAATGTAAATTTCAATCAAAAAGTCAAATTCTGATTTTTATACTAACCTACCCAGATTCACTTCCTATAATTATTTACGAAATCTACGGAAAAAAATACCAATTAGATTTTGAATTAAACGCAGTTTTATATTTCAACTTTCAAAATCATTTTTATTTATGACCTGCTACTTGTGCTGTCGTAAATTTAGGTGACAATGGAAACTGTCAATTTTATGGCAAAAAGGTTTAAAACGGTCGGCTATACCTTTGTTGGGAAATTATACCACTGTGCCGTAAATCACCCGTCTGGTTTACGTTTAAATAAAAAAGCGAATTATTTAGCTAACCAAGTCAAAATTTGTAATTGTGCCACCAGGGTTTGATGGGCTAGCAGATACAGATTCATTTAGTGTAAAAACTTTATAGGTAAATTAACAGTTAATTTCAGAAAACTAATAAAACTGTTTCGGCCTTATTTATTAACAAAAAATTTTTAAAAAATTCTCAAATATACCTTATCAATAATTAGTCAGGTATATAAAATTTCGCCAATTTTATTTAATTAGAAGTCGCGATTTCTGGCGTGCGCGTATACGATGCCCCACCCGGTATAGTAATCTCCTTTTCCTTTAAGAAAACTTGGTGTCATTTGAGCAAAGTTCACTTTGATTATTTTATGAAGGAATAAAAATTGCAAGGCTGAATAGATTAAAGGAAAAGGACAGCAACTGAAGTTGTCTCGTGACCAATTTGTCGAAGTCGAGAAAACCTCATCGAAAATTGATCAAGTTTAATAATTAATCGATCACAATTTTAGATGTGTGGTTTAGATTCAACTCAAATTTCAAACTGATTCTTCATTAAACGATTTTATAATTTATGAACCGTAATAACATAATTTTTCCGTAGAAAACTGACACTTTTCATTAACAAGTCCTAAATGACGTCGTTTTATTTTTCATTTTCAAGTTCAACCCCATTTATTTAAATTTAAATCTCTAGATGTGACTCTTGTTTTCTCGAATTTTCTGAATTATTGATATTGACAGTTAGTTCAACCGTATCTCCATTAATTTTCATTTTTGAACCGAACAGAGTGAATTCCATCTCAGTTTCTATTTTTATTGGTTCAATTTGACGTATATGACATGAAAAGTATTTTTATGAAAGGCAATGCCGAAGATAGCTATAAAAATAAGGATGTAAAGTTGCTATTCGTATTTTATTTTCTCGATTTCCTTGTTTCCAGTTTGACAATGGTTGTTCTCCTTGATTTATTACATCCCCAAATACTTTCCTATCGTGTTCGATTCAAGCGCGGACTTTAGAAATTACAATTTTCATCTGAGAATAATTAATAGAGTAATAGTATATTATGATACAAGTTTTATAAGAAGCATTTTGTAGCACGCACAGATTTATGAAGGAATAAGTGCTACAAAATTCCTTATAAACGAGGTATCATTCACTATTTTTTCAACTTTGCATCTTTTAGGCCATTTTTAAGTGAAAATTTAGAATTTTCAAATTTGGGGAATTTTGTCGCGGTTGGCAACAAATGTCATCTTTAATCTTTAATACTATAATGCAAATAGGTGTCAGAATATGGCGGTACCCACGAAAATGTGTTGCTATGATACGTCCCTTTTGACAGTAAAACCTGTCATTAATTTTATAAGAAAAATATTACAATAATGGATAATTTAGACGAACTTGAGCAGAAAATAGAGAACGACAAAGACGTAGGCGGGAACACAGAAGCCAAGAAGAAAGAGATATCGAAAATGAGCGTAAAATTTTAATATTTTATTGATTTTAGTGCGTAAGCACGGGTCGTTCCACTGGTATTACTTAAATTAAAATTCGTTTATTTTGACATTTCATTTTCGTCATGTCAAGATCAGAAATGCCAACCTTGAAAAAGCAAATTGCACTAGTTTGTTCCAAACACGCAAAATGGATTTTGTAATAGCTTTAATACAATAAGTACTAGAAATAAATGTATGCGTTTTAAACTGTCCTGGCATTTTCCAAATATTTCACAACAGTAAATATTTCAAATTCTTCTTAAATGTTGTGCAGGAAATTTTCAACAGATCCGAAAAACCAACAGTAATAAATTTGTTTTTAATACCCTAGAGATTATCGTTGGCAAATTTTCAAATGCATTCACTATATGTCATTTTTATTATGCACCGACCAGCACTGTGTATTATCCTTGACCTTTTAACCGAACTTTTTATAGCCTCTACACGATAGTAACAATTTTACTGCGACCACTCCATTTTATTGTTTTTGTCTGATGATAACTCTATCCCTCGCATATCTAATTATATTCTTATTACCACGCTGTTACCATCATTAAATTTTTTTGTGATTTTCGCTTACCTACTTTATTTGCCATAAAAAATCAATACTAATCAACTTTTGCAGATTTGTCTACTTGCTGGCTTATTCAGTGGCAGATATTTTTTGCCCTCCCACTAAGAATTTTATTGTCCCTGCGAAAATCAATCTATTTTCGGTAATATCAAGGGTCAGGACTGTAAAATAATTAGAGCTTTTAATGAGGTCCGTCGAATCGTCCAGCCAGGCTTGCACACTTTAACACCCCACATAAACATTAAACCATTGTGTCAACAATTTTCGATGAATTTTTAAAAGCTCTGGTAAAAGCTTCCTGAAAGTGCATTCGAGCGGCTGAACTTTTTCGGCAATTTTCTTAATTGACCTAATTAGGCGAGCGCGCCCTAAAAAATTAATAAACGCTGTTTGAAACTTTTTATCTCGATAATTACGGACGCCTCTCCTTCGAATTTTAAAAAGCACCACGACACGTAATCCTGTTGAGAGCTTTTGCAAGGTGTCAAGGCCATTTTCGCAACGAAATTACGCTTTAATTGAAAATATGCAATAATTACGAAGTCGATGGTTTCGCTCCGTTAAAACTCCGGAGCTACCGCCGCCTCCGGAATAATTTACACGCAAAACAATGGAGCGTGCGGTGGCATTCCGCTGCGATGAATTACGATGTAATTCCGGGCGGAGTACGCCCTTTGAAATGACGATGAGGAGTGGTTTGTTCGAGACACTCGGTATATCTGAGTTGAATTCGTTATGATGGAGACGGGTTGGCTGGGAACTAGGACGAGGATGCCAAAATTTGATTATATTTACTTTGATAACTTTGCCATTTTTATGGCGGGGTTGTGAGTTCCAGCGGTGGCATGTGTCGTCCGGAATTACTTGAAAGCCGCTTCCAGCTTTATTTAAATTGCTCCGGAGACGTTCATGCGAAATCAACGATCGCGACTTGGAAAAATGTGGATAATGTGTGGACTTTTTCCACTCGTTTTTGTGGATTTAATACGAGTAGGATTCGCCAAAGTTTTAATTGTGGAATGACAAAAAACACAAACAACTTGCCGGAAACTTTTCCTCGTAAAAACGGGTTGGAAACTTCTCACAATCATGGCTCTTAGAATGTGAATACTTTTAGTTATTCTATCTGAATATGTTTAGAACAAGTTCAAAATACGCGAATTTACAATTTTATATCAAAATAAATAAAGAGATAAGAAAAACACTTCGATCGCAAACGAAAGTGTAGTCTTAAAAACGATTTGGTAAATCTAATAACCGAGAAAACAAGTAGTGAAATGAGGTTATGTTAAGTCAAAACTTGTCACGGAAGTATCGGATGAGCTTAGGCAACCCAAAATACAACACAAAAAGCAGTTTTGTATTACTTCTTTTTCCAACAAAAAAATCGTTGCCGGCAAGGTGGAAAATTAAAAAAATCACCCAGTAATACTAATAAATAACTGTAACTGATTAACGCTCGTATGTCTTTACTTCGGCCCCAGCTGCAAAGAAATGTTTTACAAGGGCACACTGACCCTTGAATGTGTGAAAGGAGAGAATGTTGACTGAAATTTGTAGAAACAACCCTTGACCACTCTCCCAGATATGCCGTTATTCCACATTAAGGGTGTATTCCATACTCGGGTCATTTCCTGAATATAAAATGTACCGCGGGAATCAATTGCACAACAATGTGCCTCCCAAAAGTGTCTGAAAATTCTTGTTTACGGCCTCCTAAAGGTGAGATTCTTCATTACGCCAATTCTTCATCTCATTTTGTGCAAGAAACAAGGTATACTTTGTGGAGGTCCCAGGAGTGAAATTATTAGAACGTGCGCTTATAGTCCTGACTTGGCATTTTGTGATTTCTTTTTGGTCCTTACATTAAAAGACACAATGTTACAATTAATTGTGTTTTTGCAATCCAAGAAAATGTGTATTTAATTTTGGGTTTCTATTTTTTTAGATAAAATATTGCTAGGAATCTCGCAGAACCCGAAAGAAGAATTTCCTGTGGGCTAAGAGCAACATAATCTAATCTGCTCTCTTTTACTATTAAATTATTTATGAATCAATTCAGTTAATTGAAATGATCTCAGTGGATCGTTCAGGGCGAAGTCCGCGCAGAGTGCAATAAAGAAGATCGTTTATCATCAAATATTCTATTACTTTCGTACATATTATTTATCCACATATACGTTGTTATCAGAAGTGGACCAAATAAAACTTATTTGGTTTCATAACAATACTGGGACGTCCGGTGCTATGTTTACAAGATTTTACGTCAAGTTGAACATCTCTGGAGCAATTCCCAAGTGGCGGGGAACCCATTTGCTATGGATGTACAGATTACCTGAATAATACGTGTACTTCACTCTTAATGGATTTTTTGCACCGATTAACCCTTTTTGCAGAGATATTTTATTACAGATCGGATCTTGATTTTTTCTATTTTTAACAAAGACAAACGAAACGATTACCTCATTAATTCTTGAAAACATCAGGCACATCGTCCAAACTTTTCACATCTTACCATAAATTCTCAAATTCTGACAGAGTCGAACAAAAATACGATTTTTTCTATTTCGATGTCACAATCAACATTTCACTGAGAACAATTACACAATGATCAATTTTATTTAGCACCGTTTCTAGTAATTACTGAATATGTGATGTCATTTGAACCTGAATCCATGTTGTGGGATCACAATAAACTATTAAGGGGGTAGATCATTATTGTAACAACATTTGGGAGACAATTTGAAATTTAATTTTCAATGAAATGACATTGCTTTATCAATACCAACCCAATTCTATTAAAATAAAAGTCACTAGATAAATTATTTTATATTTTTTAAAATTAAATTAATGAAGCCGAAATAGAAAAAAATAGCACTCTTTACACTCGTTTCGCCTTTTCGCAATGGGACTTAAATTATGTGTTATGTACCTATTTATGTTCCATCGACCAAAATCAAACGCGCAATTCGTAATATCAGATAATATCAGACGTTCTTCAAAATACAATCCAAGTTTAGTCACTGAATTCGATTTCATGTTTAGCTACCAATTTGTTCCTAAATCAATGGTAATAATACACCACAAATACAAGTCCTTTGTGAGAAATGTTCTGACACCACTTCTTAGTGTCTACGACAGATGCCTATGATAGTACAACCTATTTTGACCAGTTCGAACTATGTATTTCAGTTATGATGCCATTCAACTCGTCGTTGTTCACAGGATTGACAAGAAACAAATGCATTTCAAGTAATTTTTATTGCATTTCCATTGACTCAACTAATCATAAGTTATACAACCAACATTACACATTTTATAGTATTTTTTAATACCCTGAATATTTAAGTTGGCGACATTGAAATTGTTAAAATGTTATATGTACTTAATTCAAAAAAGCTGACTTATGACGAGTACTATTGCGGGCAAAAAAAGTGGGACATCAATGTCATTGTCTTGACTTTTAATGTGAAATAATCCTTACCTGATTCTAACCCTACTTTGAATTGACTGACGTTGTCATTAAGTATTGTAGGTTGTAGGGAATGATTGTAAGTAAGCAGGTAGTGAATATTTATTTAATGCAAAGTTCCAATCAAAATCTACCTTTATCAAAAGAAGAGAGCATTTGGAAAAGGAAAATAGAAGTATAGAATAAATTTTTAAACTGTCAGCTGGAATAGTGTCAAAAAAAATGACAATAAAGCTTGAACTACATCGAATTTTTCAAAACTGACAGAAATTTGATGTCCCACTTTTTTTGCCCGCAATAGTACATTTATTTTAAATTTTTCCTTAACTTAAAAGTAGTTACAGGTGGCTACAAATAATAGTTTATGAAATGTGGTCTGCAGATCTACTTACCTACTCGTTTTTAGCAAAAGGAAATATGTGCAAGTTCTAGATTGGAAAGAATGCATCGTGTCCATATAAGTATTCTTAACTGGTTTGTTTCGCTAGAAAAATGAGTGCATACATCCGCACTGAATATAAAGTTTGTTGAAAATTCTAAATGTTCCAATTTTTATTTCTTCCATTTCACACTGAACAACTTTCATTCCGCAATATTTTATAATAATGGACCACATTTATAAGTATTTTGTGAGACACACTCCTGACACCACTTCTTAGTGTTTGTGGCAGCTGCTTTTGATAGAATCCACAACCTGTTTCGACCAGTTTGATTTCAATTAGAACGCTATTCAACTAGACGTCCCTCACAGAATTCAAAAGAAGCAAATACCTATACATTTCACCTAAGGAAGTTTGCACCATATAAATGCATCGCAGTATTCACTGTTTCCTGCTGATCGATTCCAAGAAGGAAGTAAAATTTCATTTCGTTTATTAAAAATTATTTATTGCTATTTTGTGTTTTGACAATGTAATATGTAATATTAAAACTAAATTACAAGTTCTATACATATTTTACAAAAAAAAAGAAAACACTTTTTAATTTCGTCTTTTGTTTTTAGAGATCATCGCAATTATTATTTTGTATGCAACCAGCTTTTCTCTAAACAGAGCTACACTGTAAGCAAGTGGCTAGTAAAACATGTTTTGCAGAAGAGATACATTTGCAAAGCGTTCTCTAACTTTTTGCAGGCAAGATTTGGAATGATAATTCCATTCTTCATTTACAAAATTTCCGTTACGAAGTACTGTAGTGGTTCAAAGAATTCTTTTTACAAATCAAACAACAATACATTTTTGTCGATTTGACATCTGTCAGAAGTTTAAAAAAAATCTCTGCTAACACTAATTTTTAGATTTGCGTTATAAACTAAAAGTCAGGCTGCGATTTTTCTTTTCCTAAACGTAGGTCGTCTTTTAATTGACAAATCCTTCAGATACATAACCTCATTTTGATCGTACTTTTATTTGTGAACGACAAATTGAAGTTTTCGGTTTATTTTATAATATCTCTCTAACTCAGCGGTTTCTGAAATATGTACTGACGCGTCATCCACTTCCATCCTTTCGTACTAGATTTCCAATTTCAAGAAATGTTTGACAGCTGGTGAAGCTCCGCCACTGCGGAAACAAAAGCGAGCGCCAGACTACTTGACCACAAATTTTTCGAACACACGTTACAACCTACTAGACATTTATTTTCTCTGTTCCGTGTGTTTTTTTGTCACTTGGCGACGCTCCAAAATGAAAGATTCCCCTCAGGATTCGCAATTTGCCGTACATAATTTACCTGAAGCACCCTCCGGTTTTTTCCTTAATTAAAAGCCGGCTTTTCGCTCGAAATTGTCCGATTAAATGAAGGATTAGCTCATCAGCCGCGCCAACAATTCCAATTAAATTACACATTTCCATTAAAAACGGTTCCGTGTCGGCCGTCCATCAATATAAATTGTTCGCCGAGTGCATTGTTCATGTGAAGGGGGCTTCATAAACAGAATGAGACAAGACGGATCGATTCGTTCTCCATGCAATTTTCATTCATATCTGATCGAGTACGAAATTTAATATTCTGTCGAGGAGAGCTTAGGCCTGTTTGCGACTCTGTTTGTACAAGATGTCGCCGGATCTAGATCGCAACAATGCAATTTATCCGATCCTGTCGCGTTAATTAACAGTTAATAAACGCGCCAGCCTTGTAAGGACTCCATTACGTCCTGGAATCCACTCGAGGGCGGTCAGATGTCGTCGCATCGCATTTTCCCGAGTGCCCTACCTCAGACTTGAAATTATTTCCGTTTTTGCATTTTTACGTCGCCTTACAACCGCTTTGTTCTCGTAAAATGTTTATTGTGCTTCTTATATTCATCGCGAAAGTAGCTCCGTTGTAATTTTTACGATGAGTTTCTTTTACACTTTGTTACAGATCTGTTTATGACACGAATTTTTACTACTTTTTTATGTCTCAACTCTCAAAGTTTTGTTGGTGCATTTGTATAATTTCGAGAAATGTCAAAAGGTCGCCAAAGAACACAACCATCGGGATCGAAGGTCGCTTCAAACATAATTAGAACCGGTTGGATTTTAAGACCCCAACGGGATATTTTTTATTTTTCCAACGAAATAACCCCGTTACCTCGGTAAATCACAGCGACAATTAACTTAAAACAACTACATCCCACCGCCATTTATAAATTATGTTTCGGTATAAAATATTACGCTGTTTTACTACTTATATATTCTTGTCGCAATAAAGTAATTAATTCGCTTAAATTATTCCTGCATTAATTATAATAACGTCACGATGGCGGAGCTTGAACTATAGCAAAAAATATATAGTTTTTTAATTACTTTGTGCCACCATAAGTATGATTGAATACTTTATCCTTTAGAAAGCTATGACATTATTACTATTATTTTTGAAAATTATGTTGGTAGTGATGATAATAACATAACCTATACAATTTTGACAGAATCGCTTAACTTTTACAGAATGTGTAATACTGGTTGAAAGTTACTTTGGAAATGGTATAAATGGTTGGAAAATAAAGAACTTACTGCCATCCGTAAAAGAATTTCGCTCAACATTTTGGAATTTTTATCTTTTTTAAAATGGCATTACTAATATAACCTTAAACTGTCAGATGTAAAATCTGTGGCGGTCGTGAAAAAGTAGGTAAGTCAAATAATTTCAAAAATGAGTTAACGATGTTTACACCTTAATAATAAATCATGGAATTAAATAATTCAGATTTTCACAGTTTAAAATTTACTTATATTGAAAGCCAGTACAGGTAGAAAGAAGTTTCTATTTAATTACAGGATTTTAAGAATGATGTGGAATTTTGAATCGTTGCCCTGAAAAATTTACATTTTCGACTTACCTACTTTTTCACGACCGCCACAGAAATATCGATGTCACTGTTACTAGAGGATACAACAATTCGATCATACGGTGTTGTTTTAGGGTAATTTTAAATTCAGTGAGGAAACAGAAAGAAAAAGCAGCAAGAAACAGTGTTATTGTCCTTCCATATCAAATTAATTTATTAAAAGATATTTTGAGGATTCTTGCTTCTTCAAGATTTTCCAGTCTTACAACATTTGTACAGAAAAGAATGAAAGAAAAAATACCAACCTAATTTCGTGTAGGTACATATTTAGTTACTTTTAAAGTACAAAACATTTCGACAACCTAACATTCCGACAACTGACAATAGTTTATGATGAGTTCCGTTTCCCGACTCATTGCTGAAAAGTTTACTAAACTTTCTGCAATTCAGTGTTCCTGCTCGAATACTGCTCATACGTCGCATCACTAAATTAAGCACCGAAGAGAACTTTAGAACTTGTACGAGTAGAGCAGAGAAGCTTTTGAGCAATGATGTAGTGATATTTAAAAACTTTTCGTTATAGATAATTTGTCAACAGAATTACACAATTCTTTTTCCAAGCTTTGTAGAATCTTTCACTGTACAATTGTTCTCAATTCCTATTTCTTTTCATCAACTGGCGTATGTCAAGAAGTTCTTCGTAAATTGTTCATTGATAGAACGAACATAAACACAAAGTTGAGCAGTATAAATTAAAATTTGTTTAGTTACTTGGTTTCCATCAAATGCACAATCATTTCTCTTTTTGACAATACACATAGGCGGCGCGCTTAGAAGAGGAAACGTGAATTCATTGAATGAATTGAAAAAAAGAAAAATCTGCTTTGCGATTGTAATAAATATGTAGTGAAACCCATTTTTAGAAATGTTTAATTATTTTAGAAAATGAATTAACAATGATTGTCAAGATGAGTTGCGCACGCCAGTGTCTTGATCAGTGTTGCCAAAACAGTACCATTTTAAAAGTATTACCAACCTGTCAAAATACTTACAAACTTGTTTAGTAACCTGATATTTGCTTTATGTCTTTTTGAATGTTACACTTTTAAATATTTCTTTTTACTGGGTACATTTATTAATATGATTATAGATCTACTTTTTACTACAAATTTGTTGATTTTTTGTTGCGCCTTTGTCATATTCAAACAGGTTGAATAATGTAGCTTCAGGCTAGGCTTTGCCGCGTCAGCTTTGATCTTTATTAACAAAGTCATGTTATTAGTCGAAAACGTGCCCTGAGAGATTCCTATTATTGCGACTAGTAATTATGTCTTTTTCAAACTTTGTTTCATTGAGAACTTAAAATTCTTTAAAAATCCACCTGAAGCGGTCCCTTTTCATTAACATCATACAAAATGTCTCTAAAAGAACGTATATCAAGAGTGCTGTGGAATTGGAATGTATTTGATTTTTGCCGTTTTATTGTGGTCCCAAATAGAAAAACAGAGGTTATGTAAGTCCATTAATGACCGGTTTTTAATAAAAAGTGTTGTAAGACGAAAAATCATTAGAATATAGAAAAACCATGAGAAAAACCGAAGAAAATCACAAGTAAAACAACTAAAACGTCGAACTCACAACTGATCAATAATTTGACATTTGACTGCTGACATCTGATTTCACGGCTTCAACGGCTCGACGTCGACATAATAAAATTATAGAACCGCAGAATACCACAGAACTTATGATATACTTATGTTTTAGAGACACTTCGTACAAATTTTGCAGTTTAATATAGGCAACCAAATATACCTACTTTTAGGTCGAAAATTTAATTATATTAAATTCTTTAATGGCGGTATCTTAATATGTACCTATAATTCTTACTGCAAACGTCACAAGCTTTACAATTCGAACTTTTAGAAGTATATTTGAAAATTTACAATGTGAAAATGTTTGAAATATTAATTACAGGGACGCATTTAAAACTGATATCAATTTTAATTCCCCAAGAGAACTAATATTACTTTCTTTTATAAAGATGTAGTTGGCATATTATTTTCTTAACAATTTCATAATCCCTCAGTAATGGCATTGCATTATCAGATTTTCAATGTTTCAATAGCAAAAGCACGCTCCTTAGAACAACTGTATTATTCTCGACTTATTAACTAAGTTATTGTCGGCTAAGTGGCAGTATTGCGAAGACAATGTTACTCCTGATTATGACATTGCGATTTGTATTCGCCTTATGAGTTTTTTCAATACGATATTCGCAAGAATGATTAATTAAACTTGTAATGGTACGCTTTTTTCAATTATGTAAATCTTTTCAGCTGACTTAGTAAAATTGTTTTTTTTTCTTTGCTAGATACAGCTGGGCCGTTAAATATATTCATTTCCTTCTTAGAATAATACACTCGTTGGAAATAAAAGGGCTTATTTCACACATTTTTAGATTTAGATTTTACGGTCTCGGAATTCCTTTCCTATCTCGGTTGTTTTTCTTTTTGAAACACGTGCAATTTAGACAGGAGCTTAGAACTTTGAAAGTTCAAAGAGGTCTTTGTATGGCGAAGGTTCAGTCGACCCAAAACTTAGTAAATTGTTCCTAAACATATTTTTATGAAATTTATCGCTTTAAAATAGCTCGCATGTATTTACGAAGCAACTGCCGGAAAACATTTGTGTCAGAAAATTTACATTAATCAATGAGCATCGAACTGAACCAGTTTAAAGCATTTTAATGACATTTTTTGTATTTAGAGTTTTATAATAAAATAGAAATTTGTGTGGATAGAAATGTATGTTAAGTATGAGCAGATTCTTAATTTCTTTTTACAAGAATTCACCTGCAAACGACGTAGAATTGCTTTTTTGCGAGTTTCAGCAAGGCCTTCGAGTTCAGAATATCACACATATTTCCATATGATTTGTGTTTTATGCAGTCAAGAATAAAAGAATTGATAAGAGTAAAAATACGTTGTATTATCTGAAAAAGCAGAAAGTTTTCTCTTCGTGTATTTTTCAACTTTCCATCATAAAACTAAAAATACACCGACCGACAATAAAAATCGTTTTTCGTTTATTGAGTGCAATTGTAAAAACTTTTGACTGAATTATTGATCAGAGATTAGGATGACACTAATTATTTTATAATTAGGGCTAGGTTCCCGCAATATTTTTCTCGTGTTCCTTTTTTGAAATTGCTATTATTAATTCAGACGTAACTACTGCGTTTTAATTTTTCACTCAAAACTCGATGAGACCCATTACACTCATTTAGAATTGTGCGAGTTTTACTAAATTTTTCTGTTCGACACTGTCAGAATTTGAGAATTTTCTCCTATGTGAACGGATTTTGATAAATTTGGAGAATATAATTTCAGATAATTAATGGAATGAGCCACATCTGTTTGGTAATACAGGGTATTTGACGAGTGATAATTAAATTAAAAATGCAACCCACAATACATTTTCAAAAAAAGCCGGATGTTTTAATTTCAGTAGCCAGCTTTTTTCGGAAATGTAGTGTGGGTTGCATTTTCAATTCCATCGGGCTCATTTCACTCGTGAAATACCCTGTATATTTTTGACTGCTGTTCATAAAACAATTTATTGTACAAAAACCTTTCTACTCGAACGTAATAATTTAATTACATTATCTAGCTCCAAGGACCTGAGATACTTAATTAACGGATTTAAGTCACGAAGTAGGTAAATAAAATAATTCTTAAATGTCACGGGTTTAATCAATTATTTTCTCTGTTCATTTAACTTTCTTGGCACTATTATGTCTGATAAAACTGTAACGATCAATTTCGTGACTATAATTTTATTAAGTTGGTAATACTAATTAATAACTAATGGTATCGGCATTAACAGTATAATATATGGAATTAAATGCAAATTATGTAATCTTTTCATGCGCCAGTTAGTGTTAGTGTTCATATTTAATTCGTTTAAGGCGGATTTATTTACCGGAAAATTACAATCAAGAGCAAGAGCAAGTATTAATTACTGTCTGTCCTTTAACGTCTTTAAAAGGATAAAATATTTAAAAATTCGGTTCGCGTTTAACCTAAAATAACTAATTTCGAAAAGTGGAAAAATGTTTTTTGTAAAAGGAAAAAGAAAAACAAAAGAAAAATCGACTGAAGAAGAATATGAAAGACCGTTTAAATGTGATAAAATTATTATTTTCAAAATCATTATGGGACATTATAGGTATTTTATTTTTAAATCGTAATAAACATTAAATTCTATGCAAAAAATAATAATCTGGTTCTGACATTATCATAACACATTCTATCGGGTGTTCATTTAAGTTTATTCTCAAAATTGGGGTCAAGAGTCGATTGTGAACACCCCACTCGTCAGTCTGCAGAGCAAAAACATGAACACAAAAAGTGAGGTTAGATCCGTGATCTGTAGTCTGTGGTGCGTTCACAATTGACTCTTACTTTGAAGACAAATTTAATGAACACCTGATACTACTAAGAAGGTTTGAAAACTTTTGGTTTAATCCCGCAACGATCAAAAAATAATTTCAAAACTGGTTTTATTTTCTTAGTAGAAGCTTATTTCCTTCGAGGACAATACATTTATTCCAGCGATATTGGAGTCTCCCCCTTGTTGAACTTTCTCTTAAGCTCCCTAATTTATGTGCAGATATGCTTGATACAAAACCCTCTTCGTTATACCTGGGCTCTTTCTACCCACCTTGCTGTCAAGCCAATCCAGAAGATTCCCACAATATTCTCCGATAATTATCCAACTTCTTGACAGATAGCAATGAATCATTTGGAATCATCTTTGGAATTACAAAAGACTGACGCCCCTATCTTCTTGTATCTCCTATCATTTTTTGCAGTGGTTGTAGCGTCTATGTCAATTTTAATTTCTCTTATCACTACTCGATGCTTAATTTAACCAATAAGAATAATACTTTTTTCAAACTCCATTTTCATGTATCTAACCTGCGTTCAAAAATTAATCCATTTAGAGTAGCCATTTTTGACGCAGATAACGTATTGTTCCTAATAGTACAAATTCTGTTACATTTGGGTCGTCCAAAATTATAACAATAAACAACAGGTGAATGTTGAGACTTCAAAAAAATTGTGAGCAAGCAAATTTTCTTTTACAAACGCAGGTTATTTTTTTATTTCTTTCAGAAACGTAACCCCACTGTGATTAATGTAACGTAAAAACCAGTAAAAAAGATAATTGTAAAAGAACTCATTTCTTCAAGAGAAATAATACGCACTACTATTTGATCGCTGAATAGATGGCGTTGGACGTCTACAGTTAATGAACCAAAGCAAGCACCAGTCAATTTTTGAACACTCGTTATATGCGTAAAAATAAAAAAGTTCCGTATTTAAAACTTTGTTCCGTGTTACACGTTTGTAAAAAATAAACTAATTTGATAATTTAAATCATGGAGCTTTTCATCCAATACATTTTGAATAATTCATTTGTTGTCATATTTAATAGTACATTGTAGCACAAATGTTGTATTAAATGGTGTAATTATTGTCAATCTGAGCAGATTAATACTGCATCTCGTTTCATCATTACGGGGAATAGCAGAACAATTTAATCGACAGAGCAGTTAACAGTTAATGCAATTCATTTGTTCCGACTCCATTGTGAAAACTCAACAACAAAATTGTTCCATTTCCATCCCGTCCATCGCCGTTTCGGATTTTTCCATTGTTTCCCCCACCGATTTTCGCATAATTGTTAATTCAAATCTTTTCCCCGAAACATTCCCTCTCATTATCGCCCAATTCTGACGTCTCCTTTTCTGACAATTTTTGCGCCGCCCCTCGAAATTCTTCATTTGCGCAATTTGCACTTTGAACGGTTTCTGTGTGTGCCGCCCCGCAATTTCTTCTCGCAAGTCTCGACAACAAACGTCCAAACCGTGCCGTCTGACGTTTAACGGTACTTTTAAGAATAAAATTTATCGAGGATTGATTCGGGGGCGGCATACCAAACTCCGTTGCCTTGGCGACGCCGCCAACATCGCTCAGTCGACTCCATCAATCCGACACCTGCACCTCCGAGTCCATCATCGTTATATTGTCCGTTTTCCTCGACCGCCGCCGAAAAGATAAATCGAGTTAAGCGGGGGAGTTATTGTTAATCAATCATCTCGCCGCGAGGATTGTCTACTTTCGTTAGGACACCGGTTAGTCCTTGCGGTACTGTCGGTACCACTAACTTTCAGTTTCGCTGAAGTTGTAATTAGTTTCAGTTGATAATTGTGTTTTGTTGGGTAGTTTTCAGCAAGATCGATCCGCGCGCCCTCTATTAACTCCCGTGAATCCTGCCGTACGTCTCCTGCAACACTCAATTCTTTGATTCTTGATAGTTTGCACGTGATGTCATTAGAGGGCGCTGGTCGTAACGATCTCCCATAGATATATAAGCGATCTCCAGGACGTCCTGGTTTCTCCTGGAATACGTCGGGATAATAATTTTGCGAAAAGTTTTTCGTTTGTCGCGTTATTCTCTCCGAGTCTCTCGAATTTTAATGGAGTTTCTGCGTCTCGTAATGAGGAAGTGATAGCAGGAGTGGAGGTCGAAACAGACATGACCTACATCTCAACGAAGAGGATTAGGGAGTGGGTTTTGGTCTGTCTTTTTCATTTCGAAGCGAGCTGAGTTTATATTAACTTTTAATTGGTTGAAAAACGTGGAGAATACTGTTGAAAAGTTGATAAATTCGTGTTGTCGGAAATTTTTAAATTCTCCACGAAGAGAAGCGCCGGAACAATTATTGGCCCGAGGGATGTTTTAATTTTTGCAATATGTTCACCCAAGGTTTTTGTCGGTTTCTTTTTAAGTGAAAAAAATTGTTCCGCGTTTGCGGCTAAAGTTCTCGGCTCGTTTCCACGAAAAACCTCCCTCAGCTTATTAAGGAAACGTGTTTTGGGCCAAATGATTCTCCGAAGTTTCTACTATTTACACAACGAGTTGCGTGAATAATTAAGTTTGGGCTTGGTTTTACTTTAGGCAGAGGATCGTTAAGTAGCTGAGACGGCATAAAAAGATAATTATCCTTTTATTTTGTCCCATATCATTAGGAAATTTCCCCTGCAACAAATAGTGGGCAAATAAATATCTGATAATTACGTTTACTGCATGTCAAATGAGGATTAAATGAATTTGAGAGTTTTAGGCTTTTGTACAGTGGCGAGCCACACATTTTGGTCATCAATGTCATTTTGACACAACGGAAAATGCTCTAGTGTGAAATAGGTTATATTAAATGTTTTTTACATCATAGGTAGCTGTGATTTATGGCGCTGATGTCGATTTGTCGCCTTTTCTGGATTCGTAAATTTGACATTTGACAGCTTACACTTGTCGCTTTGCAGTTTTCATTGTTTATTATTTTTCAAATGAGTCTCGTGCACACTTTCTTATTTTAGGTTTATTTCCTCAAACGGAATACATTTATTGTAATATTGTTATAAAATAGAGCACTCAACGATGACCAGTGTGTCAGTGTTGTCATTTGTGCTGTTGTTTTAATCTAATATTTGTAATTTTAACTTCTATAAGATTGCAATGCTGTCATTTTCTATAGCTTTGCATTTATGACTGTTTTGAAATAGGTACCTGTCCTTACAGTGCTCGTAAATGATGCACTCAATACACAGCTCCTGTTGAGATAGGTGAGTCCTGAATTGTCCTCGGGAGATAAAGACAAGTATACCTACGTTTGAATTTTGTGTGTTCTCTCCACTGGTGCCCCTCATTGGTCGTCTGTTACCGCACTTCTTTCAAATAGAACTTGTTTCAAAAGCTCGATTTACACAATACAATGTTCTCTTTGTGAATTGTCATCCGAGAGGTTTGCTCTTTTCGCAAAGTAACCTACAAAATAAATGCCAAACGTGGCGGTAGATTCAATTATTCAGGGTAAATAGAAAGTTACATTAAACTTGGAAAATCGGAAATGTTATCGACCTGAAATGATTAATTTTGTAGGTGAACCTTCACCGGAAGTGTGTAAGGTTACAGACAAATTGATTTCATGCGCTGCTCTATGTAATAATAAATGTGTTTTGTTGTTTTATTATTTGTTAAAACACAAGATGGAACATGTAAATGAAAGCTAAAAGGAGATGTTTTTAATCTAATCTAAACTGGTATTAAATGATATTACTTGTAAAGATGAAGGAAAGCGGAAGGTTTAACGTTGCAGAGTAATACGAGTATGGCCCTAAAGCAAATTTAATAACGAATCCAAAGTGGTATGATGTTTATACTGTAGATTTTTTAACCAATAACTCAAAAATATTTAGAAATAAAATTAAAAAAGTAAATAATTCAACATTAGTAACTATTGGGTTGGTAGCACCTTCCGCGATGATTACCTACTAGATTATTAAAATTTAAAGCGTCAGTGGCGCCTTCTACGATCACGCAACATATCGAACAAATTCTTTCTCTTCACTTGAAAAACAACAACAATAATTAATGTTAAACTCTGTCTGCTTGACATAAATGTCACTAAAACAGTTCACTCTGCGCTACAACAAATAGATTCGGCGCGAAATTAAAAAAAAATGGAAAGAGTAGGTTTACACGTGATGTTTTATTATTGTTCTGCATGTTTGCACTTAGGAATGACGAAAGAAAACTTCTGTATAGTAGGAGTAATATATTAGATTTTATTGTTACAGGATATTTCACAAGTGATAACGTCCCCGACGGAATTAAAAATGCAACCCACAATACATCTTCGAATTTCCGAAAAAAGCTGGCTAATGAAATTAAAATATCTAGCTTTTTTGGAAATGGCTAAACACAAACAAGAGATTAATATCATTAATACATTTAATGCATGAACAAAAATGACCTCGGTATCATTTTCGATGTAATGCTACTTAAAGTGTTCATTATGCTTCTTGAGACACTTCACACTTCAAAAAAGTCGCAACGGAACAGATCAAAACAACAACACGATCAAAATTAATAATTTTTAAAACTAGAGAAACGCAAACCAAGCTCTAAAGATGAAAAATCGCAAATCTAAATGCTTAAACCAGTGGACGTAGTCTACAATAATTGAATAATTGCAAATGTGACGAAACGTCCATTTTGTTTAAAGTGAATCGACGTTACCGCCTGTCTACCACTGATGTCTATGGTACAGTGCTATCTATGTCATTAAATATCAACCTTACAATGAAATTTTGAGGTTATGAGTATTATACAAAACATATTTGTATCACCTAAATAATCAGAATGAATAAATTAAGAAACAAAACTGCTCGTGTCTCGTTTCTTAATAAAGTTAGTTCCTTTCGGCACACATACTGCTTTATTCGACGCCATTACCAAATGAACTAACATAACCTCGATTTTCAGAAACCCTCACATTTGTCTCGAAATTTCTCGCAGATCATTACAGGTAATTTAAATGGTGTAAACATTATTAACTGATGTGACCTACTTTATTTGTTGACAAGTAATAACAATTAACCCCGCAGGAATTGATCTAAACCTCGCGTTTCATTTTTCAGGCCGACTGAGTTGCCAAATTGGTCTTGTAACGAAACGTCAACGAAAAATTAGAATTGCTACAGCTTTTTTGTTATAACATCCAGAACAGATTTTTTCTTTCTTATTTTCTCATTTATAAAATTACGATACAAGTTGGGTAACGATAACGATCGAGTGTCACATAATATTTTTCCATTTTAAATGACGTTTGACATCTGTGGTCTGACAGAGCTCTAGAAACAAAACCACGCAGCAGGTCACCGCACCACACATTTTTTGAACGCTCTTTATCTCATTATGAGTCCTGCTTTATAGCTACAACTAGGACATCTTTGATCAAGTACTTAATTTGTTTTTCTCAAGAGGAATCGTTTATAAAGAAATTTTGCTTTGAAGTATTTTATCGAAACGTGTTCCAATCGCCGACGAGGTATATCTTTTTGTGCAACTCCATCAAAGAAGCGTTTCCTCATTCTGAAATTTTTGAAATATAAACATGTGGTTTTCAAGTATTTCAAGATCATAGCTAGGAATTTGTTGAGGGATTTCAGATATCTAGTAACATTTCCGTATTATTTCAATTCCAATTATTCCAGCGTAGCTACTCTTCCAGGATTAAGTCTGACTGTGTTCATATTTCGTTTCTGAATCAACAAAGCTCTGAAATTTTTGTTAATTCATTCAAGCCTTTTTGTAAATATTTACACGACCGAACATCAACTGTCATAAACAGGTTCTCTTTGAAACTTCGTTTCCAGTACTTGACCGTGAAAACGTTTCTTTGTCTGTCTAGAGCCCCCGATGTGCTTTCCACCCTTGCCATCAGTTATTTATAACAATTCTTGGCGGGTCATCTCCAACTCAACTTGTCTCAAAATCCCTGACCCCACTAAGGAACTTAATAACTGCGATTTCCAGAGATCGCCCTCTTTTCGGGCATGATTGACGTTTCTGAATATCAATAGGAATAAGGTGTAGACGTTCCCATATTAGATCCAGGCCGTCTGCTAACAGCGCCTTGCCCCAATCGATACCCTCGTCCTATTTTTGCCAAAAAAAAATTACCGAAAAGTAGAATTCTTTGCATACTCGTTCGACATTTGAATTATCGAAGTAAGAGCTTTCGTCGAGTTGCATTCGAAGTTGGAATCAGCTCGAGCATGACAATAACCCTCTTGTTCCATTTATTTATTTGTTTATTTTCCGGGTTTGAATCCGGCCCGCCGTCTCCACCCACGCGTGCGACGGAGCCCTAATCCTCAAACAAAACAGGACAAAGGTGACGCTGCAGGATAATTAGCAGCTTAATACACTGCTGGTAATAATTAAGCTGTGATTTATCATCCTGGGGTGGTCCCGTTTCCGGCGGGACTAAATCCGACATCGATTCGCCTCCGGGAGAAGAGCTTTTCAATATCTCCTCCTATATTGGCGAGTCTTTAAAGTGGAAGATATTGGTAAAGTTTCATTGCGCCTGTATCCATCCGGAAAGCCTCCGGAGTTTTTCCGGAGAATAATTACGACCTGAAAACGGCACACGCTGAATCGATAAGGGACCACTTTAGGGATTTTTGCCTAAGCGCCGCCCTAATTTCCTTATCGATCTACGGTTATCAGTGTTCCAGGGTCGGATAAAGGAAGAGGAAGAGGCCCATCAAGGTGCGAAGATAAGCGGGGTCGATCGCGATTTTTCCGTTGTAAATTGGAGGCTTTTCCGGCCCCCATCAATACTTAATCCATTCCTGTCGTTAATTATTCCAGGTGTTGTGGCCAAATTAATTCCAGCGTGGATGTTTTGAGTCTTTGTCGGACATGTTAAATGTCACGTGTTTAATATTCAAGGGGGTGTGTAATCATCCCCCAGGAAATTTTCGCCGTCGGGACGCCGAATTATTGTTATTGAGATGATTTGGGGGTGAAGCCAGTTCGCGGAAGAATCGATCCGGACTTTTTAATATTGTTAAGGTTTTGCTTAAACGTCGGCAGTAATTGAACCACAAATCAAGGGGTGTCGCATGGGGGTTGTTTATTTTTCAAATTAGAATACGAAGTGGCGATGATTACGCTAGGATAACTGTCGACAAAGGGCAAGTCGCCGAATTTGTGCGAACTCGCTGTAAACATGGCAAAAATAACGTTATTTATGTCGGATAAATTTACAAATCGCGGGAAGTTTGCAAGTTTCGCGATAAGTCCCATTCGCGTTTTTTCGCTGAACTTAAATCTGTTTGTCGAGCGTCTATATTTCAAAGCCAATTAAAATTCGATCATCGGACAAAGTCGAGAGCGATGATAAAGTTTGGTCTTCGAGGGTTTATTTTCACCCCGTTGTATAAATTTGAAATACAGGGTGTTATTGAAAGTTGTACAGGTATTTTAACCACGAACTCCTGGCTTTATGTACAACTCGGAAAAAATATCTAAAAAATGTAAAAATTTAAAATGACATTTATTTTTTGAGCTACAATTTTTTTTAATTGCTTTTGGTCTTCTACGTTGTCAAAAAACCTCTTAGGTAAAATTTCGGCACATTTTAAAAATACACCCTGTATATCATACATATTTTATAAAACGTACACCAATGCGGTTTTCTTCTTTTAAAGCATATTTCCTATAGGTTATTTCGCAATGGCGTACATTTTATAAAATATGATATACAGGGTGCATTTTTAAAATGTGCCGAAATTTTACTTACGAGGTTGTTTGACAACTTAGAAGACTAAAAGCAATTGTAGCTCAAAAAATAAATATCATTTTATTTTTTGACAGAATTTTTTTGATATTTTTTACGAGTTCTACATGAAGCCAGTAGCTCGTGGTTAAAATATCTGTACAACTTTCAATAACACCCTATATAAAAATCAATCATATGCATCTTGCAGTCTTAATCTTAATAAGATAAAATTTGTATTTATGTATGTATCATTTGCGGCCTTACAGCTCAATCATTTCTAAACAGATTTCAGCGAACTCTTCACTAATAGTTAGTCTTTGTGTAACTGAAGTCTTAACATACAAACCATTCAACACCACAGAAGGGGCCTAACGGAATAGATGAATCTTTGTAGCAAGCTTCGGAGCAGTTGCTAAAGTGGATTTCATTGATTGATTAGTGTCTTAAGTGGCTTCGAACCACTTCTATGGAACTGTATTTGTGGTACTGTTGTAAATACTAAAGGTGATTCATGAGTAATAATGAGCCCCCCGGAATTGAAAATGCAACCCACAATACATTCGGAACGTAAAGCTGGATTTGAACGCGGTAAATATCCAGCTTTACTCTCGAAATGTATTGCGGGTTGCATTTTCAGTTCCTCAGCTTGTATATTTTCTGCTGGGGCCCCATATTTCGAGAGCGCCGATATTCGATAAAAATCTTATTGTCTTGCGTCGAGAGAATGAGCGTGGCCACGGTTTTAAGTCAAAAAGAGCGTGAAAATAACACAATTTAATAAAACAACAGGATTCAAAACCCGCGGGACTTCTCCGGTTATACAACATCCATTGAAAAAATAAATTAAATTTTTCACCGAGTTGTATTGAGGGATTTACAATGTTCTTGCGGATACAATCTCCATCGGGGATTCTTTTATTGTAATTTGTCACAAGCTATGAATGGAGACGTGGAGTGTTGTTTTTTTAATACGAAATCTAGGTCGGGGAAGACTCGTTAAAAGCCTCACTCATTTTTGTAATTTGCAGGCCTTGAGGTAAAATAAACGGAACAACAACTGTTAGCACTATTGTTGCTCTACTAATTACAGTCTTTGTGCACATACCGCAACATATTTCACATTCTCATTTCGTTCACAGCTTGTGCTGTTTCAGTGACATGAATTTATTTGCAAAGTTTTAACAATAATTATATTGTTGTTTAATTAATGTCACATGAGTCGTAGTTGAAAATTTTGAAAACAAATGTCTGTAACAGAACGCAGAAACAAATTGAACGTGAAACTATGAATCGACGAGAATTATTCTAAAAATACTGGCTTCATGTAGAACTCGGAAAAAATATTTAAAAAATTCTATGTCAAAAAATAAAATGACATTTTTTTTTGAGCTGCAATTTTTTTTAATTGCTTTTTGTCTTCTACGTTGTCCCTCAACCATGTAGGTAAAATTTCGGCTCATTTTAAAAATGCACCCTGTATATCATATTTTATAAAATGTACGTTAATGCGAAGTAACCTGTAGGAAATATGCTTTATAACAAGGAAAGCGCATTTCCCCATTCATGGCATTAATCACGAAATCACGACATTAGCCAAAGTAGATTATGAACAAAACAATTCGGCAACTTGGTGAACGTCGTCATAAGTATGGTCGGCTGCTTCGGTGGGACAATGTTCCCAAAATTCTTCATATCAGGCAACACAATAATTAATTTTCAGAAGAAATACAGTGAAGTTTGCTTCGTAGTCGACTTTGACAAACATTTTTTATCATGTTATTTGAAATTATGTTTACTGTTTCTCCATAACAGTGTTTCATTTCTATTCAATTTGTCAAATCAAAGAATGAATTAAATAGAGAATGATATTTCAAAACGACTATTATTATTCGATCACTGAAGTTAAGCAATGTCTCGCGCGGTCCGCTTTTGGATGGGCGGCCAGCGAAATTACGTTTCGTTGTAATTTCCATACTTCTTAGCTTCATAATTCAATAGAAAATGGTAATAGTCATGATGATAAATAAATCCGGCCTTGATGCCGTGCTCCTCTCTAGAGAATAAACCTAACGATACAAATAATTTGCTCAACCGTCAGCATGGAAATAAGAAAGAAGAAATTTATTTTGTAAAATTTGCGCAAATAAAAAATTCAAATGGTCCAGTTGCACAATAAGGATAACCGAATGGCTCGAATTTGAATAATTTCTCTTAAGAGTTTATGAGGGAGAAAACTTACGACAAGCTATTGTAGTTTCCGCAAAGAGAAAATATAAAACGTTCCCATTTTTCACGCATCCTTAACTAAAATTATACTTGTTTCCAAAGTATCTACCGGTGGTATTTTTCAAATCCTTATTAATAACGGGTGTTCAAATGAAAAGTTCATCAAGATGGCCATGACTTTTTGATGAAAGAAAATAGAGCGAAAAAGGGATGATGCCTTCTGTGACAGGTGTCAGTTGTGTTTTGCGATTGTAACATCTTTTTTATTTCAATTTTATTAATGTAAAAACTTATATCCGACAATTAAGAGGTTATGTATTCAATGTTACCAAACATGTCCTGCTCTAATTATAAACCTTTTTGATAACCTGACACTCACATTACAGATAAAATAAATTTAGTCAAAAATGTCACTTCTTAACGCAGTCCTAACCTAACTTTTGTCATTGATCTTCCAAGACATACTTCACAATGTTGTGAAAAATTCAAAGGGTACTTGATGGACTTTTCAATTGAACACTCGATACTTAGTCAAACCAAATTTAAATGATTTTTTTAAATTTTCAACTATAGACAGTAACTAGTTAATCATTAGCAGATTTTTAAAATTTTTATTATACGTTTTTATTCTAAGTAATAACAATTTTCAATACAAGTGAGCAAAGTAGTGCATTTAATGACGAGGAAGTTGGGCGTCCGAGCCGTAGGCGAGGGTCCAAACCGGAAAAGTGATTTGTTCATGCGTGTTGAAGCAGATTTTTTCCATGATCATAAAATAGAGTCGCGGAATTGAAATTTCGGGCAGCATTTTTTTCTCACTTTTTGAATTTTGAGTTAATTGCAGTGAATCTATTTAAATCATTGCTTTCACCTGCGGCCTATCCCTTATTATGCCGCAAATCACTATTTTTTAATGTCAAAATGATAAAAACATGACAAGAGTAAAAAAAGAGCACTTATTAATATTCAGAAAGTATTTTAAAAACACATTAAAAAAACATATTTGGCGCCCTCTATCGACTAACACGCAAAACATTCACTTTGCTCACTAGTGAGAAAATATTTTTTCCTCACTAGTGATTCAATTGCCATCTTTGCTCACTATTTTCATCGAAAAAAATATTTTCTTTAGTTTCTCTTTTATGTTAAATATTTTAGGTTTTTCGCATTGTAAAAAATTTCAAAGCCACTTTTCCACATATTGAACATTTTTAAACCCCCTTGATTTCTTACTCAATCTCGATTAACTGTAGAAAGATTACTCCAAACATTTCCAGCGAGAATTCCTGGATAAAATGTTCATTTCGGCAGATATTTCCTGCACGACAGGCTTCAACTATCGATTGTAGGGAGGCGGCAAAACTAGCAAATTTAATTTTTGCGATAGTCGCCGCCACGCCTCGGAATTCCATTCAGAATTTGGCGAGACAAAATTTGAAATATTTAATAAGAATGAGCTCGTCGTAGCGACACGAATTCCCTAATTTGTGTCAAAACGAACGCGCCAGCGTTCCACATTGTTTAAACCTTTTCAAATTACAATTTCATCAGGATAAGTAGCCGGAAAATCCATCGCCGAGGGGCGCCTCTCAGTCTTTTGATCCCGGCGCATCCACCACAATTTCCACGAACGAACGTCCCGCTCCTCGCAAGGATAATTATGAGTAATGGTAGCGCGGACAGGACATTAAGTGTTTATTTTGGTGGCGTTGGCAATTCCGGCGGGTAAACGCTCACCTGGCGATCCTGCCGTGGCTATTTATTCGGCGGTAGGTTTTTAGTGCGCGAGCCTTCGACATTATCCTGACTATATACAGTCAGTCAGTCCTTTAGCGACTCGCGTAACGTCAAGTGCCTGGCGGTGGTCCTCGCCACGTGTTCGCGAAGTGCTCCAGGAATTAAAATGTTTGCTCTTTAAACAGGATGGTCGTCGGAGTGGCCCGCTGAAAAAATATATTATTCTCGTTTTCGTAAGTCGCGCCCGTTTGCAGCTTTACACGTTTTTATTAGATCACGTAGCCTGAAACGGAGAGTCCTGAAAAACGAAAATATTGACGATTCAATCTGAGAACGCAGCTTTTTGCCACTTCCAAATCGGTTATTAGCCGGGGGACATGTTCGCAAACGCTTTTTATCTGCTGTTTTACTTTAAACACGACAAGTATTTAAATTTCGGCTTAATTGAAACATCGTAAATTGGAAAATGGAAACATGCTCCTGAAAGGAGTGCGAGACTGTGAGGAATGGCACGACGGGGAGGCTCGCAGGGTCACAGTCGCGTGTATCCTGTATTAATGAATTCCTGAATGGCGAGTGATTCCAAGATGTGAAAAATTAGAGACCATTTCATCAACTTTAGATAATTTTCACTCAGACTGTGACGGATCGGTCGAAATCGAATCGGCGTTGGTCACAGTCCGATTGAATTTTCGAGCTTTTAATTTGCGACGTCGAGTGAGGTTTTTTTTTGGGAATGTGAAATAAGTTCCTCCAGAAATTTATTAGAGTTTGAATTTTTGGCGGCAATCGATTTTTCCCCAAAACAACAACTTCCACACCTAGTTTTGTGTCGTGCACGCGATGGGGGCTGTAATTTACGTAAAAACGACGTGGTTTGCAACAGTACGAGCCATTTGTCGATCATTTCGATTAAGAATTGAATAATAGATGTTCAAAGTGGATGCTTTGCCGCAAAGAAAAAATCAAAATCAACACAACTGGGTTATGTTGGAACCTGACGATTGAACATAAACGGTTTTATTAACTACGTTTCGCTAGGTAATAGGGAAATTTATACGAAATTGTTTGTAAATCGTATGTTTTGAATTGGAAATTAATATTTACCGCGCCTGTCAGTTTTATGTTGCATTAAATCAATTTAAATAAATGCAACTGGATAGGTTGGTAGTTCATAAAATACAACTCTTCTCTGAAATGGTGCTGCAAAATATGACCGAAAAGTGTCAATTTGATTTTGAATTCATTATAAGCAAACTAAACACAAAATATAAACTCGGAATTTAAAATAACTTGCATTTGCCTGGTTTATCTCTTTTTAGAAATGTGTACTTACACTTGAAGGACTATAAAGTTCACTGAATTTTTTCTATCGTTGCTCTCATTTTCTTCTATTTTTTTGTGTTTTTATTGATTTTCTTTTTTACGATAAGTCAATAAGTTCAGGTTTACGAATAAATAACACCTTCCAAAATGTTACTGACATTAGCTCAGAAAAAATCAATAGGAGTTAATTTACGATAAAAATCAAACCAATTCCAATAGTTATTCATGGTTTTCTTGCTGCTTTAGTAGATCTTGTCTTTTGTAGTATTTTACTGTATGTAGAAAATGTCGCTTGGTTCTAAAACAGAAAATAATTTTTTCAGAAATGGATTTATTCGAAGGTAAAATAACAAGACCTAATTTTTTTAACGGATAATTTTTCAATTTTACGAAAATTTTATTCGAAGGTTAAACCCTCGAGCTAAAGCTCTCGGGCCTAACCAGAATAAAAATGCCCAAATTCAACTCGTAAAATTGTCTAAAGCAAAAATGTTTAAGTGAAAATTGGGAAATTTATCAGATATAAAAAATCAGGTCGTGTTATTTTTGGCGAGATTAATTCCAGAATACAAACTTTAACGTTAGGTAATTATTTATTTATAATACAGTTATTAAAAACAATTTGAGAATCTGACAGGAAAAGCATGCAATTTTAATCACTTTTGACAGATGAGGAATAGTAGGACGTTTTTATCGCGATAAACATTTTTGATTGGATGAAAGCAAGCGTTCTGATTGGATGAACGCGCAAGTTTTATTTATGTGGTAATGAATCTGTTCTAAACACAAGGTTTATCGTAGTTGCTTGAGATTTGGTATAGGATTAGGGAAAGATAAAGATACTTGTTTTTTTCAATATTATATCTTTATTTGTTTTTGAGATATGAAGGAATTTTTTCTAATGCCACTGTAGGCATTTTCTTCTGAATTCATTGATGTACAGTTGGTTGCAACAAAAACGGGAAAAGAAAATTTTTCTAATGTAAATTTGGTTTTGTTCATTTGTCAATTAATTGTCTACTTGACCTGACCTGACCTGACCTATCAATAATTTCTAAAAATGTCGTTGAATTTTGCCGCTAATTCTAACTCTAATTCTAATCTCTCTTAAGAAGGTTTCACGGCTATGACAAAAAAAGAAAATTTTTCTAATGTAAATTTGGTTTTGTTCATTTGTCAATTAATTGTCTACTTGACCTGACCTGACCTGACCTATCAATAATTTCTAAAAATGTCGTTGAATTTTGACGCTAATTCTAACCTATCTCTCTTAAGAAGGTTTCACGCCTATGACAAAATTGTAAAAATGTGTCAATTTTAATCTGACAGTTCCCGTTTTTTTGCAACCAACTGTAGCACACAGATATCTTATTTTTCATCAAAACTAAAAAAAAACTGATTCTGGAAAAATATACGGAGAATCTAGCCGCCGTCGAAGCCCGGTGCATTTCAAGGTCATTTACGTCACTTGGTTGTAAGCACATATTAAAGGAGTTTCCAAGGATATAAAATTACAAGCAATAAAATATAACTCCCCTTAACCTTGTACCAAATCCCAAGAAATTCTGATGAACCATTTTGAAAATATTTTACTGTTTCCATATTTTTAGCAACCCTGTATAGTGTGAAATATAAATTTTTTTTTTCATTTATAATTAAAATCAAGCAGCACAGTCAAATAGGGAAGAAATAGAATATGTTTTATAACACCACGTTTTAGATAATAAAAACTGTGTTTGTTGCTTGTACAGTGTGATCAAAAATAAATTTTCGGCTGACGTAAATCAACTGAAGAATAATGAAAAATTGATTTGTTCGATACCTCCCTAAAAAAGGGAGTCTGTGTCTATACATAGTTACCAGTGGGTGAAGGTTTCTCTTTCGTTCACTTCACTTTCGCTCGCTGTCTTTCACTCAGTGGCCAATTGAAATGTACATTTCGCATAATTAATTGTTCATTGTTTTAAAATCAATTTTGGTAGGGTGAATTGTGGGTCTAGACGTATGGGGAGTTGTCTCATTTTAAAGCTACCACGCCTTAGCATTGTCCTTCACTGCAGGATGCACCAAATTTCAGAATCTTTGGTCTTAAAAAAATAAGATTCGATTATCCTGTCTGACGTTACGCCACACCAAACCGTGATCTCCAGGGAATGTAATTCATGTTGATGGATGATCTTTAGATTCTCGGTGCCCCAAATCTGGTATTTTGCTTATTCTCGGTTGTTCAGGTAAAAAGAAATCAAACGATTTCCAATACCATTTTCTTGATATCGATTAATTGTTTAAAAAGTGTTTACGTGTTATTTTATACCGTCATTTGCACAGTTACTGAAGGAGTCAAAAGGCAAAGAAAATGTAGGACACTTTTTAAAGAATTGAGATATTGAAACGTAGACTAGTTTAGAGTGAGATGCTTCCATTTTTAGGCGAAAATAGTTTGTCTTAGTTCTGCTCATTCTGTGGATTTATTTTGACAGAATGTTGTAACAGAACAAAAAAACTTGCATCTTCTAAGCACAATTGTAGATTATTTTGGGTAAAAAAAAAATGTAATAGAAGCGTTATACCGTGCGATCACAATTATTTAGATCAAAGAAGCCTTTGAGATTTTGAACGTATTTCCAAATCTAGACGTTCAGATCCTCTGCATGCACGGAAGTTTTTTTGGTTGCATATACCTGTATGTCCATTCTCCGTTACTGAAAACACCATTATGAAAGTAAGAATCAGTGGTGAATCTTTTATGTTCTGAAGTAAAAACCATTTTTGCGTTAAAATTTGATTAATAGTGACAGTTGTTTGACGTTTATAGATACGAAAAATCTGACACTGTCAAAGTCATAACCGCCCTTTATCAGTAATTCAAAGGTATATTGTTTGATTTATTTTGTAATTACCCTTCAGGAAATATTTGGTATTTCTTTATTAATTAAATGATGTACTCGTTGATATAAGTAGAACGTAGATAAATTACGCAATTCTCGACGGTAACTCTGTACATAGTTTAAATTTAAAAATTTCCCTTGAGAACCTCTTATACGGAAGACTTGAGATTAATTAATTTGTCTTCTGTAAGAGCGGTATAAGCAGTGGTGGAAAAATTAATTTAAAAATACTTCCATTTCTCCTACGTACATATTAAAACTTCCATTTCGATCAAGACAATGAAAAACTTTGTTCAGAGTGAAGTGCACTGAATCTTTTATTGGTGGTTTTGAACTGGGTGAAAACGACGAAAATGATTTTACGACGACATTGTAAATACAATCCTCAATTTCGCTGAGAAATTTCTTTTGGTGGTGGTTAATAAATTGATATTGTGGCCGACAACTCTCATGAGATTATGTGTTCTTATCAGCTGCAATATAATAAATGCACTCTACGAGTGAAACTGAACTGCAGATTATGCAGTTATTTAAAAAATCACTGATGATGTGATGGCAAATATCTCCTCCATTTATTACTCATTATTTGCTTGTTGATGAAATTTCTTCCGTTGCACTACTTTATTGATTGCCTGCACACTATTAGGTAAACTTTTTCTTGGTCTTGGAGAATTAGCTGAAACAAAATACTATTTAATCTATCCTTAAATGGTCAATTTAATTTAACAACTATTACAAGACTCGGCAATTCTCTTAGAAGAATGAAGTCGTTATCGTTGTATTGAAGATTTTGTTACTTATTACATATACTAGGTGAGGCCGTCAGAATTGAAAATGCAACCCACAATACATCTGGAACGTCAAGCTGGACGCGGTAAATGTCCAGCTTTGTATTGTGGGTTGCATTTTCACTTCCAAATGTCATCAGATGTCATTAATTAATAGTAACTGTCATTCCGGACTTTCAAGGCACTTATCAACAACTTGCCTTGATTATTTTGTTTTTCCATACCCGAAAAACAAAGTGTTCAAAAACAGGCCTGGCACAATTCCCGAATTCATTAATGCAAGTAATTACTGATAACTGCAATTTAATTGATGTCCCCGGTCTCGACTTTGCGAAGGTCATTTGAAAATATGAAGCGAAGAGAGTAGTATTATGTTTGGAAGCTGAAGGCAGACATTTCGAACATTTACTCTAGTTCGTAAATACGATTGGAGCTCCTCATGATTCTTTTACAACAGACAGGTCACACATAATGCACACTTTTATGAAAATCAAGATTTCAACGTTCTCAAAATCACTAACTTAACTTTTAAGGCTGACATCTGATAATTAATTTTAACGAATTACCAACTGAAATTCTTGGTCAAAGCCAACTCTAATTGTTTTTTTTTTTGTAGATAATACCAATATGATACATCAATAAAAAAAACTTTGGTTTCTAAAAGTTACTTAGTCATTGCATTTTTAACTCTCTTAAAAAAGAAACGGGCATTTGGGAGAGTCCCACGAATTACTGATTCCGGTCCTAAACTTCTTGACCTGTCAGTTGTCTTTCTTGCCGAGATAAAACTTTCTTTCTTATATGTATGTACATATTTTAATTTTAAAACTTTCTGTTGGCGACAGTGCGAAGTATTTTCATCAAAAACAAACAGATCTGGAAAAAGAACTACAAATGTTAATACATTGAAGGCGATTAGCTTCGTACCGAACTATTTTTCTTAACCTGGGCGCCTGGGGCAATTGTTCTTGATTATTTTCTATTTTTGCATTTTTTTTTTAATCTTTGTCAAATTTATTATTATACTTTCTAAACTTTCTTTTTTCTTTTTTTTTTAATGATATTTTTCAATGCCTATATCTTGATTTTAAATGTTTTTAGATCTCCTTTACGTGTTAATTTTTAACATTTCAGTGATTTTCTTCCTCTTTATCTTTTCATCTTTTAACTTGATTTCTTTCTACCTTTGATACTTCCTCATACGTCAATTTTCACTGGTTCAACTCTTAAGACTGTTGTCCTTTACTCTTTATCCTTATTATTTTTCAGTGTTTCTTCTTTTTTGTTATAGTGTGACCAAGAAAATTTCTAATCAAGTCAGTCTTGGATCATTAAGCTGCATTGTCAAATAAAATGTCGCAGACGACAATTTGTAAATAATGTTTTATTACTAAAAATGTGCAAATTTTCAAAGAAAACACGAATCTGAGAAAGCTAGGTTAGGAAATTATTTGTTGACATTTCATGTAAATATCTGTAGAGTCGTGATTCAAGTTACAATAAAATGCTTACCACGATTCGACCAAAATTGTAAATGAACGTGTCTTCAAAAAAATCGGAATTAGAGTAAGGTGTAATGTACATATTTTGTTTATTAACGGTTGGTAGACTTTTTAGCACTGACAGTTGTCAATAGTTTTATGTCACGATCAGAATAAACGCGTCCACTGTATTTAGTGTCAAATGTCATTCCTGTGCTGTCTTCAAAAACTACACGTTGCCAACTTCATAAAAAAATAATTCCGCATTTATTTGAAGGCACGGTATCAGTTATAGGCTACAGTTTATATTTAAAAAAATTGTTTTCTTTATCTATGTGATCTGCCAATTTTTGTGTCTATTAGGTGGATAATGTAAGTTCATATCTAAATACATTGTTCCTTCAAATATAATTAAGTTAATTTGACTATAGTAAAAACGTTTTAGATGTGGATTGTCAAAATCAAGGTCGCTTACAAATTACTGAACTGTACGTTAGTGAGAAATCTGTCATAAATTCCACGTACCTCATCAGCGTAGCTAGTTACTTTTCCTGGTAGTGCCAACCTAACGACAAATCCCCAATTCATATCTACAGGGTGTATCCGAATTTGACCGACAAACTTTCAGGGCAAATTCTACGATCAAAAATAAGAACAAAACTCTTAATACATATGGGGTCAAAAACGCTTAGTTTGCGAGATAATCAACAAAAACGTAAAAACAATTACGATCTGAATTCCTTGGATTTTATGGGGTTATCTGTGCGAAATTTTGACAATTTTTGTAAATCCTATTTATTTTTTTGTACGCTTCATCAAAAAATTCCAGCCGATTCCTTTGGTTGCTGGCAGAACTTTTTAGTCGATTATCTCGCAAACTAAGCATTTTTGACCCCATATGTATTAAAAGTTTTATGTTTATTTTTGATCATAGAATCTGCCCTGAAAGTTTGTTGGTCGAATTCGGATACACCCTGTATAACGTTCCTGCTATTGCAGGATATCTATTTCTTATTCCTAATTTATTTTTCATTTAATTTTAATGATTCCTCCGGTTTTCATTACTTACCCTTAACAACCTCATCGATTTATTTTAAGTATTTATTTGTCCGATTTACTAACTCATCAATGTTCTTTTTCCCTCTTAATGCTCTTCATTGTGCTTTTTGTGTATTCATTATTCTCCTTTTGTATTTGTCCTAATCATACAAAATACCTATACTTTCCCAACCAGACTTTAGTAACAACATTATTTCCAATGAATGCGATTTCAGTGCTGTGAACCTGGCAGGTCAGACATAATAACATGTTTGCTTACAACATAACTCATTCGATGTTTATGGTAGATTGGGTTAGTAAAAACGTGATTACCATAAAACGTCGCCTACAAAAAATGAACCCACATTCGTCGCACGAAGCTCGTGCTTTCATTCTTCCAAAAATCGTCTCCGAAAAAATGTTTTCAGTTTCGACAACCCCCACTTAACAAAATGCGAAATTTTCATTTTCAATTTGTGCACGAATCATCACGCGAGATGCTTATCTGGCATAAAATTCCTTTCAAAAACCCACCCCATTAATAATTTAGTAGTTAATTATGGTGGAATTCCATCCCCAAACATGGGTATTTCGTAATAACACAACAGAGAAAACTGCGTGCCACCCTTTAACTGTAACCACCACGCACCCCTCGGGCCGACTTTGATGAATTAACTGATTACCGGCAATTTATCGCGAACGCATTCCCAGAAACTGACCCTCGTCTCGGACGCAAATTATTAAGCCGGGAACCCCACCCGAATGATTCACTCCGGCCCTGTCAGGCGGGCCCCAGGTCCGGATACATTTTTTATTGGCGCGGGGGGAGGATCACGGCGACTTGCTTTTGTTGGATTGGCGGCCGTGCGTTAAGAACTTTCCTCCGACGAAAAAAACACAAAGTTTGATCGAGTTATCGGAAGGAAACAAACAAATTGTCCAGGGGGGGTCTTGGAGAAATATGTACAGTCGAGCTTTGTCCGTCGGCGCACAATAGGAAGTCGCAGAGCTTAAGACAAAAGCTCCATTATCCTCCCCGTTCCAGACCTGGACAAACTATTCCATTGTGTCGGAACATCTGTCGTCCCATCGTTTAATTATTCGCCGATCCATCATCCTGCCTTTTCGCAAAAATTGTCCAGATCGCGCCGCCCCCCGAATTCTCGGATGCACTCTCGC
Organism: Tenebrio molitor; assembly: GCF_963966145.1. Lineage (NCBI taxonomy): Eukaryota > Metazoa > Arthropoda > Insecta > Coleoptera > Tenebrionidae > Tenebrio > Tenebrio molitor. The sequence continues at coordinate 4,039,331 of NC_091054.1, read as the reverse complement.
TTCCAGTAAATGATAATGAAGCGCTGCAAAGCACTTATCGCAACCGCAACAGCTCTGGATTGTTTTGCAATAACAGGAAGGGCGGTCTGATCGATATTGGCGGTGGGGCAGAGCCGGCTCTGTTCGAGGGACGTCTTCATCTCGATGGGGGCGGCCTAGCGGTATTAAATAAATAGGCTTGAGGGACTCTGTAGGGCTTTATGGGATTTGTATATCAATGGTAAACCGGAAGCACGTGATCCATTTCATTCATACTCGTGGAGTGTTTGTCTTTGGCAAATGAGGCGCGCCAGCAAACCGAATAATAGGAAATTACCAGGAAAGGGTGGAAAATTCGATACGTCGCAGTTTTGTAGCATATTCAATTTACGTTAATTTCATTCGATTCATTGTCCATTCGCGATTCAACAACAGGACAAGTTAATCGAGGTGTTTTCTCGGATTAACGCAAATGTTACTAATTATTACACGCGTTTGTCGAAAATGAATGTCAATATTGGCGTTTAATTGACGGTAAGGGAACCAGAGGAATTCGATTTATTGGGGGTGTCACAGTTAAAATTAACGTCCAAAACGCTCTACCCTGTAATTTTTTCCAACTTTTCTAAGGGGATTATTAAGTCGTCAATTATTTTTCAGAACATATTAAAATCTAATTTTGGTTGTTCCATCCAGGAGTTAGCGTGACATTTCTTATTATGTGATATTGTGTCAATGTTGTGACAACTATCGTAAAAAAATCTTAATTTAATCGTGACAGAGGCAACAGAAAATGGCCAAAAATGAACGAAAGAATTGTTCAAAAAGGTCTGTGGTGAGATTTCTCGTCACTGGATTTGAGTGTTAAATTTATTTTAGGTTAAAATGGTCGTTTGTGCTAACAGAAAATATCATGCGTTCAAATAAAAACAATAAAAACCTGGGCTGAGTGGGCGTTGAAAAAAGCAAACCAATTTGCCGCCGTTTGACACGAATGACATTTGTTTATGTTTAATCGGCACACGATTGAACATGTTTGTTTTCTGTTTGCTTCGAGAGTAGGAATCGTTAGTTATTCTATTTTTAGTGTAAAACATGCAAAGAAAGAAAAAATCAGAAAGATTTTTTGGTTAGGTAGAAATTTTAGGTTAGCTGTCAATATGCTCGTTCACGATTGTTTTAAACCCGCAGCAGGCCAAGATATTTTTTGTTACATTGGCGTCAAGTCCTGTCATATGACGTTTCATTGTTGTCAATTTCGTCATTAATTTAGTTAATAATAATTTACCCAGAACTGCCCTACAAATATGTATGTTTCATTTCAATTAAAATTTTACGATTATTGTTTCTAATGAGTCAATTGTTTAAAAAATGTAATAACCTCGGAGCAGTGTCAGATTTTCATAGATAGTCCGAATTTGAAACAATCGTGAATGGTATACCGCGCGTTCAAATGAAATCCTGGGCTGGGAAGGCGTTGGAAACCGTTAATTATTGTGCTTTTTTAAAGCGTAGATTAATTGAAGCATGTTGACAGCTAACCTAAAATTTAGAGCCACAAAAGTTTTCTTTTTTTTTCTTTCTTTGCAATGTTTTACGAATAACGTAACGATTCCTATTCTCGAAGCAAATATCTAAGGACACCCTTTGCTGAAAACAAACATGTTCAATTATGTCCCGATTAAACATAAACAAATGTAATTCGTGTCAAACGGCGGGAAATTCAAACTTTACACTGTTCTAAACGGTTTAATTTTTCCAACGCCTACTCAGCCCAGGATTTCATTTGAACGCCCGATATAAAGTTCATTCCAAAATCAAAAAACCACCACCTGTTGCTTTAAAAAAATTTAAAAACCCTAGGTAGATATTTTTTCATACTATGTTGGTAACTATAAAATTATGACATTTATTTGATTAAAAAAAAAATCCATTACTTTGACTTCCGTTCATATTGTTTTATTAGCAGCACGTTTCATTTATTTATTGATTCTTATTTTTTTACTTAAACATGCCCAGAAAAACAAGACATTTAATAAACACTTAACCTCAAAATTACAATTCTCACCAAAATTTACACTAAACAGCGTTGCCGATAGTAATTATCGAGGAAAATGCGACATTGGTGGTTTTTTGATTTTTGAATGGACTACTTACTGTCAATTTACACTTTAAAAAAGCAAAACAATTGACGTTCCCTGCCCAGGATTTCATTTGAAGGCCGATATTTAAATATCTGCCTTATTGACGAGCAAATAAAATTAGGCGATAGGTTTATCGATTTAAATACGATTTTTTTTTGTTGAAACTAGTCATTTGTATTCAAAGTTGGTGTTGTTGAAAAATGAAATTCGGGTCGTGGATTGATGCATACGGATTAAAGTAGGCCACCTCTGTCAACAAAGTAGCGAAATAAAATATAGTGCTGCGGAAGGGGGTAGAAGTTTTGTCGGCAAAAGGGGTGTGTCGGTATTAGAGAGTTTTTCCTTCTCACAACAAATAAAAAAGATACGTTTTACAACAGTTTATTTTAGTACAAAAGTGATATTTATGTATGTATTGACAATGTAATAATATATTTGATGTTTTATACACATATTATACATTTTTAATAAAGTCTAATTCTGTTTTGTTTGGAAGAAGCTGTAATATTTTCATTCAGATGCATTTCTAGGTCGTTAATAATTCTGAAACCACTGTCACATCTTTTGAACAGTAAGAACGTATTCACAAGATTGGTGAAATGCAAGATCTCAACACAATTTACAACATCTTCGTTAACTTCTTTGCTTTCGAAATTCTGTTGCGCCTGTCTGTTATTGATGTGATCAATTTGTCATATTCTCTAACAAGGTTTTCGCTAACTGTCCAGTAAGAGCTCAGTGGAATTGACGAATCAGCAGCAGCAGCAGCAGATTTTTCAACAAAATTAAATTCAATTTATTATGGGAACCAGTTGAAATCCACATTTCCGTATTTGCAGAATCTTCTCGTGACGCTTTAGGTATCTAAGTAATAGCGTTCACGACATTAATATCTGTCAACAAAGAATTTGTATTATGGAATACAATAGACAAGACATTAAATGCAGTGAAACGAAGTGCTTGTACCGTTCACGTTGTTTTGGCATAATAGAGGGCCATGATTTATTTTTTTAACGTTGGACGCACTGTTTGATTTGTGTCACTAAAGTGCCTGACATGCGGACGTATCAAAATGAACGTGACATGTTGCCGAATTTCCTGCGATGTCTGAGTATTCTTCTATTGCCAACTAGTAAAACTGACAACAATGCACCAGACATTGATGCTATCTATTATAACCTCAAACTTTAGTCGTCAATCTGCAGAGTAAAAACACAAACGACGCAAAAAGTGAGGTTAGATTTAAACAGCTGACCCGTTCTCTGTAATCCGTGGTGCGTTCACAATCGACTCTTCAAGGGGACTAAATGATTTATTATCAAATGTGCCACACTAATAACCACCTAACCTCATTTTGCCGAACTGCTGGATTATAGATGCACCTATGACCGACATACGAGACAATAAACTAGAATCGATCGGTAACGTTTGAAAGACTTCAGGCCATTTTTTATTTAACTGGTCATTGTTTTCGACAGCTTTTACCAGTTATCTCATAACAAAATATTTTAATTAATATCCGCCAGTTTCAGTATTTGTTTGAAATGCAATTTAATTCCACGAAATATAATATAAAATTGATACTTTGTCGGAATCGGCACTGAATTTTATACAAAATATAGATGTGCAAGTCATTCACTGCAAAATCGAATGAAAGGATGTCTGTTCAAATTCAACCTTTTTTATTATAGGACTATAGAAATATGGACTGTTAATAAATTGTGTCGACGCGATACAATTTTGCGAGATTTTTTTACAGTTGTAGTTTCCCGACGTCGCCAACGAAATCAGTTCAATTTTTACCATCGCTTCATTATTATTTATTCAAAAGAAAAAAATGTATTGGGTGACACAAAACAGCATTTTTTATGATGCTTGATATTTTCTTTGTTAATTTTAAATGATATTTAATAATGGCATACTCTATACCTATCTGAATAAATTGGAAAATGATTGCGGTGCAAGCTTTGGTGCGGTATTTAAAACTATACTATGTTCATTTAGAAATATAGTAATCACGTGCACACCTCGCAGTCTCTGCGTGATCAACTGCTGAAGAGGCTCCGCCTCTCATTACGTGCAGACTCCAACGGCGTAACATACTGTATTATAAATTCTCTATTATAAAAATCGTATAAATGACGACTTTGATGGTTATTAAATGATAACGATATCATTATTACTGCATTAATTAAACAAAAACAAAAACAAAAAATACTGAGAGAGACTGCACGACTGTCACCGAATAGATCACGTGATCTTATTACTACATCGCTTGATTGAACGGAGTATAGGAATAGTCTCAATCAGAGGCGTAACTGGAAAATGGGCCACTCTGTGCAAATGACATTTTGATTTAACTACTTTTTTGCATCGCACCTTTTTGTTTCAAGTATCTATAAGTTATTAAAGTTTTTTTTTTGTGCATAAGATCATACCAATGAAAGTATGTACTTTTTCCAATAATGTCATTTTGGGTTCTTTAGCAAAGCTCTTAATTTAGGGAATATCCTCTTATGCCATTATTTCATTCTTTATACTTTTTTCACGCGTGAGTAAAAGTGCATGAGCGAAAGTGAAACCTTCACCCACTGGTAACCATGGATACAGACTCATTTTCTAGGGAGGTATCGAACAAAGCATATTGTAATTCCGAAACTTAATTAAAAATGTGAACTGTTTTTTTTTTGATAATTTTCCACCAATTAAGCAATCTCGCATCACCTCACTCGACATAAACGATTCCATTATTTTTTCCAATACCAGTCAAATAAAATTAATTCTGCTTTTTTGCGTTAAATATTAATAATATATACATATTATGATTAGTGGCGTGGCACGCGATAACACTGCGGCAGAACTTACACAATAACCGATGAAAAACTACAAACGCATGCATTCCTGCTGACCTACAAAGCTCCAAAACCCTTCCACACAAGCAAGCTCTCCTCCCATCCAATTCCTGCAAGATAATTAAACAATAATTCCGGAAAATCATCGACTAGAGCCTCCTCTCGCCCATGAGCCCACAGCGATAAGGAATTTAATTTCCCGAAGAATCGAGCGTTTCATTAAACAAGCAAACATCGGAGGGAAAAAACTTTTTTTTTCTGCGGGACGCTTTCCACCAAATCGTAGTTAAAACGCTACGTCCGCTTCCGGTCGATCGGTTTTATTGCACTCGTCAGCAGGGCACGCCTGCCAACGTCCATCCTGTTTCAACAGCGAAAATGACACTTGAAAGGGGACAAATGCAAATACTTTCGCAATAAAATTAGAGCAATACGATAACGACTCGATCCGGTGGAAAAGGCGATGTGATTATACAATCGCGAGCGGATATTACAAGAGAAGCACCAGAAGAAACGAAATAAAATGGCGTTTGCGGCCGCACGGATGATTCTCAAAGACAAGAGGAGGAAAACATCAAAGGAGGATTTCGCTCCGAGGAACAGGAGCAAGGTAAAATGTGTTTCGCTCGAATTTTCTGGCGACAGATACCCTAAGTGATTTTTGTGTGTTTTGTGATGATGATAACAGTTGGGGCGCACCTTGTGTCGCCATCACATAACTCTAACATATTGCAGGTGTTATTAGCCAAGAGTAGGTGCCTGACTAATAACACCTAAATATTTCACAATATTTTTTAATAAGAATCTAGGAGAACATTCAAATCAGCTAATTTTCAATTTGTCCTCAAAGTTGGCGTCGAGATTGTGAACGCACCACGGATCAGCTCTTTAGATCTAACCTCACTTTTTGCGTTGTTTGCGTTTTCAATCTGCAGACTGACGCGTGGTGTGTTCACAATCGACTTTTCAACGCCATCTTTGAAGGTAAATCTAAATGAACACCTGATACTTAGCTAGATACTAATGAGCAGATTTTTTTAAATAAAAACAAAAGAAAATCCGAAGCAGTAAAAACTTCATGCAAAAAGGTAAAAATGATTTGCAATTCATCAATGAGACACTCTGTATACTTCAAAATAATTTTAGGTTATGTAGTTGAATAATATTGTGCATAAAAACTAATAAAAAAGAATACACAAAAGTGTCAAATATCATTTTTGTTATTCATTGCTTGTTGTCAAAACATTTTGTTATTCTAAGGGGTTGTAACTGGTTTAAAACCATTACAAACAGATTTAGCTAATGTTTGGTTGATAAACCTAACCTCTCTTACACCTGTCATTTTGACGGTCCTTGATAGTTGGTATCACTTTTGTAGTATGTGTCAAAATTAAAAACGCTCAAATTGTCAAAATCTACTACGATACCACAATCATTTTGGAACACTTTGTATACAGGGTGTTTTTGAAATGCGTGCAGAAATTTTAATCACGAGGTACTGGCTTCATGTAGAACTCGGAAAAAATATTTAAAAAAATTCTATGTCAAAAAATAAAATGACATTTATTTTTTGAGCTACAATTTTTTTTAATTGCTTTTAGTTTTCTACGTTGTCCTACAATGTACGCCAATGCGAAGTAACCTCTAGGAAATATGGTTTAAAACAAGGAAACCACATTGGCGTAGGTTTTATAAAATATGATATACAGGGTATATTTTTAAATTGTGCCGAAATTTTACCTACGAGTTGTTTGACAACGTAGAAGACTAAAAGCAATTAAAAAAAATTGTAGCTCAGAAAATAAATGTCATTTTATTTTTTGACATAGAATTTTTTAAATATTTTTTCCGAGTTCTATATGAAGCCAGTAGCTCGTGGTTAAAATTTCTGCACGCATTTCAAAAACACCCTGTAGATATTAATTGTCAGTTTTGTGAAAAATTTGCATTAATTATATCCAGATGGCCTGAAGAACTAGTTCCACAAGTTGAAAGTGTCTCCAGATAAGTTAATAAACGCTGTCAAAAAGCAAAAACCCGCGAAAGGGCTTGCACCCCTTTTGTAATACAAAGCGACATCTGGCCGGAAGAGCTCATATCGCGACTGCTACACCGCCCTATTACCATGAATTATCCGTAAAATATCTACCCAGGGGGTGGTTCCCTCCTGATCGATGTGCCTCTCATAAATCGCGCCTTATCATCCCCCGGTGAAATTGTTTTATTGTTGTTTATTTACCTCGAATTAATCATCCCGGAGCCCGTTATCCTTAATGAGACAAGTCCTCGCCTACCTTCCCCACCCTTTCCAGGAATAACCCGAGACAATGAATCTAGTCAGAGGCGACAGGACGTGTAACTCGGGTTTTCATTAAAGGAGTTCACGGTTCCCGAGATTCGAATGGGGTGGGAAAGGTGAGCTGCGAGAGGGTTGCCGGTCGATCCATTCAAAACGGCAGGACCGGACTGTGCAGGACACGAGCGTGACTCGAGTGCAGAACTGCTGATGCTTTATTACCGAACGGAAATTAATGATCGATTTTAAGGGGTCGGGGTGAAGGATCGCGCTTCATCTACGATCTCGACACCTCACTAACCTAGTTCGGGGAAGACTCGTGGCTCGTGCCAAGATATAATAAAGCGCTCGATACACCAGAACGAGGGAAGAGAGACTTACCGGGAAGTAAATTGCAGAGAACTGCAGATGTTAGGGGTGGGTTTTTTCCGGCCGGTCTTATCTGCCAAGAGATGTTGAGATAAGTGCAGTCAGCGGGTTTAAGACTGCCAGCAAGTGAGATTTTTTATCTAACGTAATTTTTACGACGTCAGCATCTAGGGAATTTTAAACTGAATTATACTCACCAAAGGTGTAAAATATGACAGAATACAGTTGCAATCTGAACACACTTCATTCAAATTTGGCAAGAGTGCGTTGTAGATGACAGTTGAGCGAGTGAACGTAGCGCAGCGCCAGCGACTGGACAACGCACTAATTGAAATGAAACACTGGATTTCAGTGTTTCATAATTTTAACCTAGTTGGCAACATTGCGAAAAACTTTACGTGAAAGAGATTATGTCAACAGGAGTTTAACTAATTCATCAAAAATTTTTAGAGCTTTGGAACTACATAGCTCAAAGGATTATAGTCAGAAATGAGACTGAAATTCCAGGAAAGCGTCTGTTAACTGCGGTCACTAAATCACCACGTCCAGAACAAATATTAATTTAGTCGGACGATACTGGAAATTCTGCAAACTAATTTTAACAGATAATAAACTGGTTTGCTTAATTAATAAGTTTGGATTTTAAATAACTTGTGTGGATTAGAGCGAATTGAATTTAAACTCGTTTTGTGTCTAATGGTTAATGAAATGTTTATTTTTTTTTTATAATTCCCTATTAATATACAAAAGGATTGGAAATTTTAATTAACGTCTTATCGTCCTTATTACGAAGGAAAGGAAAGGTGTTGTCTTTTGTTAAACACCTTTCTTCTAAGCACACTGTTGATAACGTTAATAACTAAATTTAAGAGTACCAGATATTTAGTACTTTTTAATTTAAACACGTTTTTACGCACCCTTAATGAAAACAGTAATTTTACGTACTCACGAGCGGACGAAAAGTAACCCTTTTTCGGGCGCTGACCGTGGCGTCATCTGTTGGTCTAAGTTAGCAACGAAACCGACAAAACCGACAATTGTCCTGTCACCGTAAATTATGTAAATAAGTAATTGTATTGTAAATAGTAAATTTCTAGTTTTGTTGGCAAGCTGATAACAAATATATACTATAAAAAATTGTTAGTATGTATTAATAAATATATCTATGTATTTGAAAAAGGTAGATACAAAATAAATTTCTAATTTTTCCAATGATGTCTTTTACTTTGCAGTTCGTGCGGTCGCCTAAAAAATTTAATGTGTACCTCTGCCAAAAAGTGCCTTTTGTCCTCGGCCGTTTTCAAGCCTCGGCTGCGCCTCGCCCAGAAAACTCAGATTCGGAGGAAAAATATGCACTTTTTGGCCTTGATACACAAATAACTATCCCATTCTTGTAATAAGATATTAAAAAATAAAAAATAAGAAGTACCTAGTCGTGACTCAAGATCATGCGTCCTTAGCAATGGGGTTAGAGCAGCAAATTTTGATGAAGGGATATCTGCAAATAATTTACAGTAGGGATACATTTTATCCATTTTTTTCTTTTATTCCTCATATTTTGGTGGGTATTATTTCCATTCTTATTCTTCAATTATTGTGTTCTTTTTTGTATACTCCATTTGGCATTTGGTACAAATTTTCCCATCAATTTTTTCTCTTTTAGTTAACTATTTTTGTAAAATAATAATAGCATTATTCATTGATTATGTAATGATGGCTGTTACCCTCGTGAGTAATATTACATTACATCCAAGTATAAATTAAAAATATGAATATTACGCTGTATCATACCGACTTATAATTGAGGTGATGATTTGCAAATGTAACTTTGCAACTAGTCATGAGTAATGCGTCATTACACACAGCCGTGTGTAATCAATATCATTACCTAACAATTGGCGCATATGGAATTAATGTATGTAGGAAATGGATAGTGGGCGAGGAGAAGTTTATTATTGTTTGACGTTGTATTTTCGAGAGACATTACAATTTATCATTAAAAGTTGTTACAAATCTTGTTTGCTTAAACTATATCCCACAAATTTTGGGGGCTCGTCCGGGATAGAAACAAGATAAACAGAGAATTGTAGAAAGAAGAATGGTGATAAATTAAAGGAATTCTAATTATTTTACGGAAAAGTGAAAAACAAGTGACAGTTACGAGGAAATTAAAAAAAAATGACATCATTGGGTGAAATTGCTTTTATCAGAGACAATATTAAAAATGCTCCTGTGAAGTCGATTAAAGCCCTTCATATGTTTATTTTCGAATCAGAAGGTGATCGAAAAAACAGATCAAGGCTGCGCACATTTAAAGGATTCGATTTCGACGAAAATTCTAAAGAATTTGAGACCAAACTAGAATACGTGGTTGAGACTTTGCAAGTAAGAGAGTTGATTTGTATTACTAATCTTCTCTGTCTCGACAATGATGGTGACGAAGACGAGCTATCAAGAAAAATTTGCTGCCACTTAATGAACCTTAGCATGTTGGAGAAAAATGAAGTAAATGAAGACGACGAAGATGATAAAGATGACGAAGATGATAAAGACGATGAAGATGATAAAGATGATGATGAAGACGATAAAGACGATGCAGAGCAATACGACGTGGTAACAGCTTCAAAGAAGAAAAATAGTAACAAAGAAAGTAGAGTCACAACCTCTAAGAAAAAAGAAAATAATACCAAAGATGACCAAGATGAAGAGAGAAATCAAAGAAGATTAAGAAGGGTAAATAACCTCGAAAGCAGCAGACACAACGATGATGAAGATGACGATTATGCAAAATGCAATTCATGTTTTCCGTTAAGTTTTAGAGATGTGGAAGATTCAATTCGTCCTTTTAGTGGTAATGACGAGTATCCTGTCGAAAAATGGATTCAAGACTTTGAAGATACTTCCGTTTTGTTAAGATGGAGTCGATTACAGAAATTCATTTTCGCCAAGAAATCTTTGAAAGGTCTTGCTAAACTTTATATACAGAGTGAATGTGGTATCTCTACTTGGAGTCAACTGCGAGAAGCTTTGTTGTCTGAATTCTCAACTCGACTCAATAGCGCACATTTACATCAGATATTATCGTCAAGAAAAATTCAGAAGAAAGAAACTGTTCAGGAATATTTTTTGATTATGAAAGAACTGGCCTCAAGAGGTAATGTAGAAGATAATGCACTTATCCAATATACTATTGATGGCATCACCGACGACACGAGTAACAAAATTATTCTCTACGGAGCTAATAACTTAAAAGAGTTTAAAAGAAAACTTCAAATTTTCGAATCGTTGAGAGAAAATTCAATGAAGATGTTTAAAACTAAGAAAGAACCGGAGATTAAAGAAGAAGTAATGAAGAAGCAAGATATGAAATATAAAAAAGAAGAAGGCAAGCAAATTCGTTGTTTCAATTGTGGTTTAAAAGGCCATAGATCAACAGATTGCAAGTTTAAAGAGAAGGGAACGAAGTGCTTTAAATGTAATAATTATGGACATCGTGCAAAAGAATGCAACGAAGATAATAAACAGAAGAAACAAAGCGAAATTGAAAAGAAATCATCCCCAACAGTGTATTTGTCAAATTCATTGCAAGACGAAGAACCACCTGAAAATCATGAAATCTGCCATAGAGAAGTAACGGATCGAGTAAATTCAAGAAATTTCAAAAATTTAAAACTTTATGGTACAGATTTTGAAGCTCTAATCGATACTGGAAGTGACGTTAATTTAATTAAGGCAAGTGCTTTTTTGAAAATAGGTGCACCACGCTTTGAAGAAACTCCACTTACACTCACTGGTTTAGGAAATGGAAAGGTAAAGACACTTGGAAAGTTTTCGACAAAAATAAACATTGATAACTGCGAATTTGTGACCGAAATTCACATTGTATCAGATGAAGCAATCTCCATAAATCTCATAATTGGAAGACCAATCTTGAATAAAGTAACGTTAATCATGAATTCCGAAGGAGTGATGGTAACTGAAGATGTAACCGAAATGAAAGAAACAAACTTACTGAATAATGAAAAGAAAGTACAAGAGAGAATCGCAGCAGAAGATGAGAATACAACAATAGAAGATGATGAATTAAGTATACTACAGATTAACTTAGAAGAAATTCCTGATGTTGGTGAGAACATTTATCTGCAACAGGTTAGTGAACTGATAGAAAATTACAAACCAAAGTACACTCAGAACACGAAAATATCTACGAAGATTATTTTAGAAGATGAAACACCAATTTATCAATCACCTCGCCGTTTGTCAATTCCTGAGAAGAAAGAAGTCGAAGAACAGATTAGAGAGTGGTTAGAAAAGAAAATTATTCGACCCAGTTGCTCTGATTTTGCAAGTCCAATTGTTTTGGTAAAAAAGAAGAATGGAAGCACTCGAATATGCGTTGACTATCGAAAATTAAATAAGAAGATCGTGAAGGATCGTTATCCTCTTCCAGTAATTGAAGATCAAATCGACAAATTGTCAACAGCGATGATGTTTACAATTCTAGACTTGCGCAATGGATTTTTTCATGTTCCTGTTGCCGAAGAAAGTATTAAATACACAGCTTTTGTAACACCCAGTGGTCAGTACGAATTTTTAAAGACTCCGTTTGGGCTGTGTAACTCACCAGCTATTTTTCAACGTTTTATAAATGAAATTTTCAAAGATTTAATGAGAGATGAAGTTGTCATTATTTACATGGATGATCTTATTATTCCATCAAAAAACGTAGAAGAAGGTTTTGTAAAGCTGCATAAAGTCATCGGTAGAGCTGAAGAGTTCGGACTAGAATTCAACTGGAAGAAATGCAAATTCCTGCAGAAAAGGATAGAATATTTGGGGCATGATATAGAAGCTGGAAAAGTACGACCCTCATTGACAAAAATTGCCGCCGTTCAAAATTTTCCAGAGCCAACAACAATTAAGACTGTTCAAAGTTTTTTGGGTCTAACTGGTTATTTTAGAAAATTTATCAAAGACTATGCATTGATTGCAAGACCGCTAAGTGATATATTGAAAGGAAAAAGAGAATTTAAATTCGGACCAGAAGAAAAAGCTTCATTTGAGGAATTAAAACGAAAACTAAGTGAAGAACCAGTTTTGAAGATATTTGACTTTGAAAGCGCGACAGAATTGCATACTGATGCAAGCCAAGATGGTTTTGGAGCTATCCTATTCCAGAAGGATGACGAAAAGAGTGAATTACATCCAGTTTACTTTTGGAGTAGAAAAACGAATGATGCTCAAAGAAAATATCATAGTTACGAACTCGAGGTGCTAGCTGTAATAGAGGCTATCAAGAGGTTCAGAGTCTACTTATTGGGAATCAAATTTACGATTGTTACAGATTGTGCCGCTTTTACAATGACTATGAATAAAAAAGACTTGTCCACTCGGGTAGCCAGATGGGCACTTCTTCTTGAAGAATTTAATTATTCTATTATTCATCGTCCTGGAATGCAGATGAAACACTGTGATGCCTTAAGCCGAAATCCAATTGCTATGATCGTTCAGAATGAGTTCTTTGGAAAACTACGGAAAGCTCAAGAACAAGACGACCAATTAAGAGCCATCATGAAAATTTTACACGATCAACCATATGAAGGTTACCTAATAGACAAAAATTTGCTCTATAAAGAAGAGAATGGCCAAAATCTGCTGGTTATTCCGACAGGTATGCAAGAACAGATAATAAAGAATGCTCATGAAAATGGACATTTTGCAAGCAAGAAGACGAGTGAACTTATTTCGAGAGAATATTATATCCCTAAATTAGAAAACAAAATAAAGAAGGTGATTGCCAATTGTATTCCCTGTATTTTAGCAGAAAGGAAGACTGGGAAGCAAGAAGGTCTCTTACACCCAATTCCCAAAGGAGATAAACCTCTACAAGTGTATCATGCTGATCATGTGGGACCTCTTGACTCCACTAAGAAGGGTTATCGCTATTTGTTGGTGATCATTGACGGTTTTTCTAAGTTTGTATGGTTGCATCCGACTAAGACTACGAATGCAAAAGAAGTTTTGAATAAATTTGAAGATATGAAACAAGTCTTTGGTAATCCAAGAACAATTATTACCGACAGAGGTTCAGCATTTACATGCACAGATTTTCAACAGTATTGCACTGACGAAAATATCAAACATATAAACGTAACTACGGGTGTACCAAGGGGAAACGGACAGGTTGAACGGATTAACCGAATTATTATTCCTGTATTAACCAAGTTGTCTTTTGAAAAACCAGAAGCATGGTATCGACAAGTACGACCGTTACAAGAAGCACTCAATAGTACTCATCAACGTAGCATTAACACGTCTCCATTCGAACTGTTGTTTGGTGTGAAAATGTTGAGATCAGAAGACATTCGTCTGCAAGAAGTCATCGAAGAAGAATATGCGAAATTGTTTATTGAAGAAAGAGATGAACTGCGCAAAGAAGCGAAACAACAGATTAAGAAGATCCAGGAGGAAAACATCAAGAATTACAATAGGAAACGCAAAATGGCAAGAGAATATAAACCTGGAGACCAAGTTGCCATCAAAAGAACCCAATTTAAGACTACTGCCAAAATACTGCCCAAATATTTAGGTCCGTATGAAGTAATCAAGAAAATTGGAAATGACCGCTATGATGTTAAGAAGATCGGCACACATGACGGTCCGAGAACAACCAAATCATGCGCTGAGATGATGAAGCCCTGGTGTCAAGAAGATCTTGACTCGTTCGAGGCGAACGAATTTCAGGATGGCCGAGTTGTAGGAAATGGATAGTGGGCGAGGAGAAGTTTATTATTGTTTGACGTTGTATTTTCGAGAGACATTACAATTTATCATTAAAAGTTGTTACAAATCTTGTTTGCTTAAACTATATCCCACATGTATGATTATTTTATACTGTCAATATGACACGTCCATTTTCATTTCGTAACTTTCTTTTTTTTTACAAGAACGGAATTCTTACTTCCAATCCATAAATTATTCTATTTTCCTATTATTTTTGTCGGTTGCGCAATTGTTGTGCTTATCGACAGCAGTTTCTAAAGTAAATTTAAAATAATAGAATAAATTGATTTAATTGTCTTCTTTATTTAAGAAAACAAGTATTTGAAGTACTTAAACTTCAACCATTCTTCTCTTTGCACCGTTTTTCATAAACCCACTGGATTTGAAATATATTTTTAAATGGTTAATTAATTTAATGTCGTTGTTTTACAATTCCTTTTTGTCAGAGAAAAAAAGTTCGTGTTCATTAATTTAACTGTTATCGTACAATAAATGGAACGATACAAAAGTCAAGGTTCTGCAGATTATTAATAATCACCTAACCTTTCGAAGAATATTAAATTTATCCTGAATTTTGAATATGTATTCTCAAGTATTAGAAGGTAAATAATAATTTAATAAATGTTTTAATTATCGATATGCCATGGTAGGATGTACTTCCGACGAACGGGGGTGTAATGCGGTAAAGCAAAACTTAATGCAACAAGTGCATAAAGTAGACCATTTCAAAATCTGATGCATATACAGGGTGTTAGTGAAAGGTGCCGACAAATTTTAACCACGAGCTACTGGCTTCATGTAGAACACGGAAAAAATATTTAAAAAATTCTATGTCAAAAAATAAAAGAACATCTATTTTTTGAACTACATTTTTTTTTAACTGTTTTTAGTCTTCTACGTTGTCCCACAACCTCGTGGGTAAAATTTCGGAACATTTTAAAAATACACCCTGCGGTTTTGTTGTTTTAAAGCATATTTCCTGGCGGTTACTTCGTATTGGTCTACGTTTACATATGAGAAATAGTAAAAAAGCAATAAAAAAAAATGTTTTTGGATATCTGCTATAAATAAATTTATTTCTAACAACGTCTTTGTAAAAATAACAAAGGAATTGGTATGAAATAATATGTTTAAAATAGAAAATTGGGTAATTTGTAAGAAGATTTATCAACAAAATAAATTAGAATTTATTTATCAATATTAATCATCCACTTCTTGAACATATACAAGGTGATTCACGAGCAATAATGAGCTCGACGGAATTGAAAATGCAACCCACAATACACTTGGAACGTAAAGCTGGATATCAACGCGGTAAATATCCAACTTTACCGTCCAAATGTATTGTGGGTTGCATTTTCAATTCCGTCGGGCTCATTATTACTCGTGAAACACTTTGTACTTGCTTGATTTTTTCGTAATAAATATATGTAATTACATTTATCGCTTTAACCTCTTCCAGGATAACTTGGGGAATAATTTCCTCAGAATTACCCCCAGGATTAATTTTTCAAAAATTCGTAAAGACGAAACAGCCAGCGAGGATAAAATAAATTGTTTATAAAAGGAAATCTGGTAATGCTTAAACCGATTTATAGTTAGGCCACCAAACATACACATGACCTTGAAATATCAAATAAACCTCCATAAAGAAACGCATGAAATTTTGGAATAGAACTGGCACATTACACCTACTGTTTCTACTTTTGAGATACATTCTTATCTACTTACTACTTATTTTAACTGTTTATTATTTCTACTTTCTGCTACCGACTGCTATTAATGAAACATTTGTTCCTTTTTCCTGCAATTACCAAAGATTTTTGATTTTTGCTCTTCACAAGACAGACACGGAATGTACAATTGTGGCGTACGTTAATTTGTCTTTCATCATCCACCCATGCCGCTTCCATCAACACGAATCTATTTTTCGTCACGTTGGTGTTAATAACGCGCCGCCCCGGTGCCGGCGTCGCGATGCAAATCATTAAAACGTCACTGGTAATAACGTCGGTGCTACAGCAATTCGTTTAAACCCCACTAAACGGTTACGCAGATAATATACACCCCGAATTAATGACTTACCTGGCAGGTAGACGCACACGCATCCGCCAACCTGGAAGGTTTACATCAAACAAATTTCCGTCTTATTTATGCCCTTACGAAATCAATGAACGAAACGTGCCCTCACCTAAACGGCTCATAAATAAAACCCCGAGCGCCACACCGGCTGAATTTAAATCTTCTTAGATAAACATCTCTCAAGTGTTGGCGCTTGATAACGGAACAGAATCGATGTGATTTTTTTCCACTTCGTACTCCTTCACACACTCTTTTCTTCTCCGTGTTCTTTCTTTCTTTTAGTTTCCATTCGGTTTGGTTATCATCCTTCTGTCTTTTCATTTCTTCTTGTTTGTTCACAGGCGCGAAGCGGGAGCGCAAGTAGCTATAGAAGTCTGAGTCAGGTAACTTTGATTTATGTGATGCCTCTTTTGATATCTAGAGTACCATAGATGTAGCTGTATGCATCTAGTCACTAGAATCTAGAGTGCTTGAGCCCGGACATTTTCTCGTCCTTTTTTCCCCCAGTTATTAGCAATAAAAATGGAAATTGCGCACACTAGGGACTAGTTTCGCTCGAATTACACCAAAGAATATCCCACCGGTCCTCCCTCCAGACGCCATCATTCATCCGATCTAGTGGTGGGGGGGAATTTTCAGTGCCTACTGCGCGGATAATATCGACGTGACAATGAAACAATTGAAAAGTCGATTGTTGGATTTACACTGGAGCGGAGTTACATGGAAGACTGTGTGAGCGCTTACATAGTTACATAATACACGTAGATTTCGCCTCGGCATTGTTTGCATGTATTTTAGGTTAGTTCTGTAGTAAGCAGTTCATTGTTTGGGGAGACTACACGGCTTACTTTGTACTTAATTCAAACGGCGAGAAGCGGACGAAACTTTCGTCGAGTTGGCGGTGGTGTTAATGTTCTTGACGCGTATTATGCAGAACAATGCTCTAACAGTTAACAGTTGTGAATTATCAGTTCAGCTGCTAAACATGGTTCCATAATTCGCAAACAATTTCACGCCGAGACAAATCGAAGGGTGCTGGCGGTTTCCAAAGGATGCTGAGCGAGTTTCATTGTATTTCGACTCAAATTGTGCCAAAATAAGTGAAATAATAATAATAACCCAATTATCATTTTCAATTGGTGAGCTTAAGCAACGTCGAGCGGGGTCAGTGTTTGGATGGGTGGCCGCCGGGAAAACCGCGTTCTTAACATTTTGTAATGAAATTTACATTACGCATGCGGTAGGTTACATTTTACAGCGCGAGGTTTTTAGTTTGAAACACGATGGCGCAAGAAACTGGACGTCTTGAATTATTAATTGAATTCATGAAGTGAATAAAGTGAGCTTATAACTCCCTAAAACTTTATCCAGACATTTTATTTGCTTGAATTGAAGAGCGTGCTTTGTATGACGGCAAGGTTTTATCAGTTGTAGAGTTGTGAGACACTTTCAAAAAGAAAAAAGAAAAGAAAAATCGAACATGCTTATCTGTCTCTGTCATAATACCGGATGTTTTTTTAAATTTCACGTCGACTATCGCTACTTGACAAGACAATCCAGGTACATAATTATGTCACAATAATGCTAATTTATTTAAAAGTTAGGTTAGATTTACAATGTGTCAATCTTTTCTGTAGGGGAGAGGAGAGGAGTGAACAAAACGAACACGTTTAGAGCGTGAACGAATTTCCGCTGATGTTATCTATTTATCGCAAAGTTGGGGGCAAACGCGACACAAACGGAGCCTGCTCATTGGGCGACCAGCGAGAGAGCAGAGTGCCCAGAATTGTTTACTGTTGTTTAAAAGGTTGCTTAAAACTAGCATGAACGAAGCGGTGCATCGTGGCCAAGCGCCTAGCGCGCCACTTTGCACTCGAGAGGTCCCGGGTTCTAACCCCGGGGCTGCATGGTGTGGGTTTTTTTCATTTTCCTACATCATCATCACATCCTGGCATGAGCACAGGTCTCACACACATCACAGATAGGCGAATGCTGGGTCAGTTTTAACCCATCAGTACCACCCTACTACCTTACTTCCGCACCCATCCTCACCGTACCGAATCTTCCCGTCAGTGTGGCTGAAAAGGCTCTGGAAAGCCACTCCTCGGAGGGAAATGAAAGATGTATCCTTTTTTTTTTAGATTAAAAGGACGAATTATATTTTTTTTGCAGAGAGTTGCTGTCTTCGTTCGTTCTTCCTTTCGTGTCTTTACCCTTTCGAATTGTTCTTCATTTCCTCCTCAGATCGCGTACATTTCCTCGTACCATCTCACCTCTTTCGAAATTTTATTTGCACAACGTCACATCCCTTCCTCATAAACCGTGTAAATATTTTCCCTCCGGGCGGCACACTCGTCCATAATGAAAGGCCGAATTAAAATGAGATTAATTAAAAAGTAATTTCACTTGAAATTCGCTTGAAAATTGTGTGTGGCGTAAAAGTTGCGCTAAGCCAACATCATCCGGTTAATTGAACCTGTTGCGGTGTTGTCATAAATCTGCCTCCGTACTGACGTCACGT
This sequence comes from Tenebrio molitor, assembly GCF_963966145.1. NCBI lineage: Eukaryota > Metazoa > Arthropoda > Insecta > Coleoptera > Tenebrionidae > Tenebrio > Tenebrio molitor. The sequence continues at coordinate 4,020,305 of NC_091054.1, read as the reverse complement.
TTCCATTAACAAATATTGCGTGCAATAACGACGCAATTTATTATTTTATGACAAGAACGGCGCAACTGTAACACATCGGCGCGCCCATAAAGTCGCACTAAAGGCTAATCTGTAGACGCTTTAGGTGCCACCGAAAAATTACGTAAAATTGGGGTGACGCGGAAAATTTCACACTTACAATATGTACAATTTATTAGGAACCATTGTTATTATAACAAATAAAATAATATTAATATTAAAAAATGTGGAGCGAGGAGGGTGGGGTTCAATCACCAGTCATCATCTCTATAAATTCTGAAAACGATTTGTCAGTACAATTTTTTTTTTTTGGTTTTGGGGGATTACCATCAAAGTCAACCGTTCCGGACGCGTCGGTGTCTATTTCCGCGATCATTTCGTTCAACTGGTCGTTGGTGAGCTGGTCGTCGAGGGCTACCAAGATCTCCCTCAAGCTCGACGTGGGAATATATCCGTTTCCTGTCCCAAGAGAAATCAATGAGCACCAGGTCTGGCGTCCAGGTGGACACTCACCTTGTTTGTCGTACAGCCTGAACGCCTCCTTCAGTTCTTTCTGCAGGACCTCGTCGTCCTCGTTCTCTAGGAAATTGGCGGCTACTTTACAGAACGATTCGAAATTTAAATAACCCGTCCCTGGAACACACCGAAACAATTATTCACCACCAAATATAACTTTATTTTTCTCGTCTCGCCGACAATAATTCATATTTGTTGTGCAAGTGTACATTTTTATATATATGTATTTTTTATTTTTCATTTTGTTGATTTAAGTGACGCTACGTGGGTGTCCCTTTGAAATTATTTATGTCATCTAGTTGGCCGCCGTCACCATTAAAATAATACTCCGTAAACTTTATCATAAAATTTCTAAATTTAGGAGGTTAAGTGTGCGGCGCAGATTTTTCGGGGATGTCCTGGGGGGCTGGATGCGGCCCTGGCGCGTCGTTATTAAGGGAGGTAGACAACCCGGCAACACCGTAATAAAAGAAGATGGCCAATTTACCGGAAATTTTTTCTGCTCTCCCGCCGTCTTCTCCGAATCTATTCTAGTTCATATCTTTACGGTTTCGTTGACACGGAATTACGCTTTTATAACGTGCCCCCGTCGACATTTTAAAAAGAATAAATAAAACATCAAAGCTCGACACCTCAGTTATTAAAATGAAAATGGAATTTTACGCTTCCGGGGAGGACTGGCTCCAAAAGGGGCCGACGTGGAAATTGCCCCGTTCTGTGAGAGGAGGTTTTTGGTCGTAAATTTCTCCAGTACTGTCCTTTCGAATTTTTTTTTTTGATGTAAATACAAAATGACGTTGGCAAATTAAGACAAATATATGGATACACTTTACAATAAATTTATTTTTTGGCATTTTGTCAGGTTTGCTTCTTAAAATTATTGTTGAATTTTTTGCTGCTCTAAAAATATTTAGATCACAGAGATTGACTAATCCCAAATACCGTGCGTGCCATGTAAGCAGAGATCAGCGTGATCCCATATCGTATACCGAGTGATTTTATTTTGTGATTTCTTTGAAACTACAAAAATATAATCTTATAGAGCGAAAAGGGTCACAAAGTGGCATTTTTTCCAATCTAAATACTCTTTTAGACACCTTTAATGAAAACGGTAATTTTACGTACTCACAAGCGGACGAAAAGTAACTCTTGCAAAAAGTAAATTTCTAGTTTCGTTGATAACGCTATATAATTACTATACATTTTTTTTAAATATGTATTAATAAATTTATTTATTTGAAAAAGGGAGATACAAAATAAATCTGTAATTTTTCCAATGATGTCTTTTGTTTTGTAGTTCGTGCGGTCCCCTAAAAAAATTAATGTGCACCTCTACCAAAAACTGCCTTTTGTCCTCGCCTGTTTTCAAACCTCGGCTGCGCCTCGGCCAGAAATCTCAGACTCGGACGAAAAAAAATGCACTTTTTGGCCTCCATACACTATTTTATAAACATCATTTTGTTGCTATTAGGCTATTTGGGTTTTTAAATAAATGAACATTTTACGCCTTTTTGAGAAAATTATGAAATTGGGTTTGATACAATTGTTATGAAATAAATCTAGTATCTCTGTAATTTATTAATAAAATACTCCTAATATTTACGTATTACTATTCAATTAATTTTGTGAACTGTGAACATCTTTCATACCTTTGCTGCCAAACAATAGTAGATTATATCATTAAGAGTAGAAGTGAGTTTTTTTGTGCTAAGTCCAAAGACTGACGACCGAGACGAAGTCGAGACCGCAACTCGGCGAAACAAACCATTTTCATTATTTTTCCTCGTTCTTGTTTCATAAAAATTAGATGAATTGCTAATTTATGAGAATAAAGTCACTTCCGGGTATTGTGGCTGTCGCACAAAGGAGCTTCATAACATCATCAAAAAGGCCAAACAGCTATAAACAAAGAGACCCACCTGAATTTTTAACAGCATAAAATATTGGGTGCTTTATCAAAGACGTCATAAAGCATGCAGGGGTCGTATTTTACATGAATTTAACAAAAGATAAAATGGTGCAATATTATTAGACTCGATGCAAACTAAAAAAGAAAATTTTAATAATAGGTGATTTTTTTTATGAAACAATCTACTTAATAGAACGTTGAATGAAAGTGTAGCTCAAGTAATCGTAATACTGAGGAAAATATATTTCTATGGTTTTGTTTAATAGAGCGTTTTTGATAAATTGTCATAAAAATCTAAAATACATGACAGTTACTACACAAGATATCAGCAGAGCCGATTAATTATTATAAAAAGTGAAACACACCTGTCACCGTTAGTTATTTCAAGAGTGCAACAAATACTAATTTCCATTGAAAATAGGAAGAGCACGTCACGTGGTGTCAAGTCTATGGAACAGTAATTACAACTGTAGCTCCGCCTGTACTCTTCTTGTTTCCGTTTGACGTTGACTCTGTTTAAATGAAAAACAAACAATACTCGAGCACGAAAATTGTGTGTTTTAAAAGCGTTTTATTTTGTGTATCTTTCATTGATCAACGAATCAATACTGCTGTCTGTATTTTGGGTTTCTAATTTACTAAAACGTTGTTCAATTTTAGAGGCGGAAGCAAATAATTCTTATCGATTGAAAGTATAGTGGTGAATCATGATGACGATTTTTTATATAAAACGTTTGTCAAGTTACAAAAGGCAGCCATGTGATTGTGAAGAATTTGTATATTATTTGACGAGCTAATAATGACTATCATAATCCACGAAGGTGAAAATTAAAAAACGAGCCGCAGGCGAGGCAACAAAATTTTTAAGATTTGTGACTTATGATAAATCACAAGTGACTTATACTAAGTCACGGGTGTAATTTATGACTAACATAATGTATCTATAGTTACGTAACTAATAAACATATTATTTAATGGTCGTAGATAAAATAATTTATTCTTTGGTGTTCTAATAAATCAATCACAATTAGCTCTTCTTATGATATTTTTTTTTGACTTTGATTTTGAAAAATCCAAAACAAGAGTTTTCTTGTTGTAAAGAAGGAAATACCTCCATATGGCAGTTTTGAAGTATTCATTAACGTACTTGTTAACAATAAATTGTTACGATTATTATATAGTATATTACGCACTTAACGAGCGAATATATCATATAATATTTTTTGTGATACATATTTTATATTTTTATTAAACATAAAAAATACTCCTTGTTGAATTTTAAACTTTATTCCTGCTAATAATAGCACCTTGTGCCGTTCTAATCCATAACAGCTTTGTTATTTTGTTGTTTTCATTACGACCCACATGAATTCGGTAAGTTGATCTTCCCGTGCCTGTTCAATAAGCGGGAAACGACTGAAAATAGGTCGGCAGTGTAGACTTGTCGATTATGCACCGAGGGAGTAAAGTACATGATTTTTACCCGAGGTGCAGTTTGTAGCCCGAGGGTTCTCAAAGCACCGAGGGTAAAAATCATACACTCCCGAGGTGCATATACTAATTTTTGCACCACCCAACCATTTTAATTGTGTCAACATGACACTTAACCTTAGCTTGACAATTAAAGTCCAGTTAAAACATAAAAGCAATGAAGAAAATGATTCATTTCAATTTTTGGAGAAAACTTTTTTCTTTCGTTTTTTTTTAAAATATTTTCCCAACATGGTGCTTTTGTTACAGATTAATTAGCAAATACCGCACAATAACGGCATTCAAATTGTAACCCTCCTGGTGCTCCATAAAATTCCCGACATGCCGTTTCGGGAATCTGAACATTAACCCGAACCCGAAATGATTGGATAACACCAAATTAATGATGCAGCGCCATTTTCATTTAGTCCCGAGGTAGAACAGTCGAGTATTCATAGACTCAATGCAATAATCAAACAATAATTGCATTCAAATTGAATTATTGCCGTCCGCTATCACCGTAATAAATTTATATCAAAAACGGATCGAATAATTTTTTTTCGAGAAAATCGAAAAATCCCCATTCGTCGATCGAAACTGTCCTGTCAGCGGCGTTTGATTCGGTTGGACCGATCCCAAGAAAACCCGATTTAAGCAGAAAATTCCCGCGTTTGATGTTCGTCCATCTGTGTTCACGGTTGCATAAACACGGCGTCCACGTGACCGACATGTTTGCGAATCACGAATCGATCCGTTCTTAGTTGTCGAAACGTGTGTAAACATCGGAATCGGAACATCCATCATCAAATACTTATTTAATGTGCGATTGAAAATGTATTGTTATCGGTTCGGGGCGAAAAAGAGCCCACGCAAGGTGGCTGCGACGGCGATTGACGCGCGCCCATCAATCAAGCGGCGAGCTTTTGTTTTTCAATCCGTGCGTCTTGATTTCGGAGGTGCCGCAATCTACAGGCTCTGGCCGTGCGGCCAAATTCCACCGGAAATTTATGATTGGGGGAAATATGCGGTTACGAGGTGCGGTCTAAAAGTAGCCGATATTTCGTTGTTAATGGGTCGTAAAGGCTCAGGTGTCATGACAAATATTTATGAGAAAAAGTCGATTGGCGCTTACCTTCTGGATCTTCTCCATCTAGGAGCGAGTCTAGTTGTTTGTCGTCGTAGGTTTGGCCCAGTGTGGTCAAGATCGTGCGCACCTTCTCTTTTTCGATGCTGCCCTTTTTCCCTGAGTCGAACATGGAGAACGCCCTTCTCAGTACTGGAAAGAATAAATCACTAAATGAAAATGAAGTGTTGACACATGATAAATATGCAATACTGAGAAGAATAGCGAAACCCATTCTTTTACAGTTCTAGGTAGATTTGTTAAGAAACTGCCAATTTTAAGTGTCTTGTTCTGATATTTTCATTTAAAAATAGATATGAAAGAAAAAAGTAATAAAACATAATAGATTTCAATTTCAAAAATATTTGTATACAGGGTGTATTTTTAAAATGTGCCGAAATTTTATTTACGAGGTTGTGGGACAACGTGGAAGACTAAAAGCAATTAAAAAAAAATGTACCTCAAAAATTAAATGTCATGAAGCCAGTAGCGCGTGGTTAAAATTATGCTGGTTCATTCTGGGACACCTGTAATTTGGTAACAAAACCCTTGCCGGATTAATCTAAGGTAAGGTAATATCTTTAAAAATTTTTGGTAAATAATTACAATTTTCTCTTCATCTTTGTCTTCATACTTCGCTTTTTGAGGTTATAAATAGCGTCAATGTCTAGTGCATTGTTGTCTGTTTTATTTCAAATCCACAATAAATCATAGCTGTACGATTTCCTCCCGTTGAAAATATTTATGTCGTGAATTAGACACCTATTTTAAAACTAACGTGACAGTTATTGCAATAAGAATGACTAATGAAGAATGCTTCTTATATTTGTAATAATCGAGGAAAAATGTTGTTATTGAAGGCTCTCTAAAAATAGTTTTTCCTCAGTTGGCCAATCTCCTAGAGATTTTAGTTGCCAAATATACCGTGAGATCGAAAAAAAATAGACTTGGCTGTGACCAAAAATTTCAGTTGGCAATTCGTTAAAATTTCAATTATCAGATACCACTGTTAAAAGTTAGGTTAGTGATTTTGAGAACGTTGAAATCTTGATTTTCATAAAGGTGTGCATTATGTGTGAGCTGTCGGTTGAGGAGCTCCAATCGTATTTACGAACTAGAATAAAAGTTCGAAATGTCTGCCTTCAGCTTCCAAACATAATGCTACTCTCTTTGCTTCATGTTTTCAAATGACCTTCGCAAAGTCGGGACATCAATTAAATTGCAGTTATCAGTAATTACTTACATTAATTCAAAAATTCTAACCGGCTTGTTTTTGAACACGTTGTTTTTCAGGTATGGAAAAACAAAATAATCAAGGCAAGTTGTTGGTAAGTGCCTTGAAAGTCCGGAATGACAGTTACTATTGTAATTAATGACATCTGATGACATTTGAATTAAATTTGTAATTAATGACGTCTGATGACATTTGAATTACATTTTTACGTGCTGCCAACTGAATCATGGCCATCACGATTTTTTTAATTTTTGATCGCACGGTATAAGAAATTGAGTAAAGTAAAGGAGAATTGGAAGAGCAAAAAGTTTATACGATAATAATACTTCATATTTTAAAACTTGTTGCGAAATACACCATTACAAATATGTTTCGTACAATTTTTTTGTTTTTCTATTTATTTCGTTTGGGTAATATCCTATTGTCTTTTTCTCTTCTTTTTTTTAATATCATGTTTGCTTTGAATTCAGTTTCCTCCCTCCGACATAATGAGGCGATGTTTTAGAATAATTTTTTTTTACTGATGATTCTTGGTTTTACAGAACAAGATGTTTGTTAATTCTCAGAATATCAGAAGCCCCAAGAGTTTATTGAACATTCTTTACATCCAGATAAGATAAATGTGCGGGCAGCTATTACTGCATTAAAAAATCCAAAATTACCTTGAAAAATAATGTAAACTAGATCCAACGGACCTCGCGGTTATTGCAGCGATGAAAATAATTAGTAACCTTCATTATGTGGCAAAATATAAATATGCAATTTATGAAAATATGCGAAATATGCAATTTTCTAGGGCACTGGTTAATGGGAAAATGTTTCGTATGCATATAAAATAGTAAATACTGTTTATGTTTCTTGTAGAAGCAACCATCATGCATTCTGCATAAAATCCCGGTTTTAATAATGAAGGTAAACATCGCATTACGGGTTATTTCTCAGTCACCAAGAATTCGGGCGCCAGATGCTCCCATATAAAAATAACAAGCAGGCTGCGATGACAGAAAAATATAACGAAAAATTTGATATTTTTTAATCGTCCCCCGCCTCCTCCGATTCATTCGCGTCCCGATTATAGCATATTTTTAACTCCTCCACCATAAAACGCGATTCCAAAAAACAAAACGCCTAATCACCATCGATTGCGCCCCATAAAATTTTAATTGCCGTCTTCATTTTTAGAATGGCGCCCAAGGTCGGCGACTACCATTTTTCTTCGTTTTGCTTTCGGTCGTCCTCCCGATTTCTGATCGGCGCCGTTATTTTTGATTGGACGATGATAAAAACGCGACCCACTTCGATGTTTCGGTTGCAATTGGGAACCGCGTATTAGATGATTAAAAAGGGCGAAAAACAAACAAACAAAAGAATGTCGTTAAAGTGATACAGTGGCGGGATTAAAATGGGGGCGGCGGGGTGTTTATTAGGTGTGGCGTTGCCGTGTTTACAGCGCCACGCAGGAGTAATGGTCCCGCGAATGGGACGGCGACAATTTTTCCAGGCATTCCGGAGAGATTTGCCTAAGTGCTGATGGTTTGCTTATTTTTTGGGATTATTTGAACGAAGGTGGCGGAGTTTATTTGCGAGCGAGAAAATTAACTGGAAATAAAAACGCTCCAAATGCTTCGAATCGCGTAAATAATATCGATCTGCGACGTTCAGATAAAAATAGTGTTATTATCAGTTTACATTTTAATACAGCCGGTTTTATGCGAAAGTAAAGAACGCAGTAAATGGTTGGATTTTTACTGTGCGCAAACAACACAGCTGAACACTTTTATTCGATAATGGTTAACCCCTTTCATGGAATATTACCCTTATGTATTTTTAAAAGAGTACAAAAAGTGCATATTCGCACACATGAAAATGTTATAAGTACGGTGACAAACAAATTATGACCACGGTGCCCATGTGGCGTGGCGTTAACTAACCTTGTTCGGAAGGTGACGTCGTGAGCATATATTATTTGTTCAATTTTGTTGCCGCTTTCCATCTCGCCCGAGTGACATTTAAATAAGATATGACACTTTTTTCTTTTTTGCGGCGCGTTTCGACTAATTTTACGCTTCAAACGCACAAATAAAAACATCGATTAAATCAGTCGGAAATAAATTACAATAAAAGGACATAAAACGGGAACGTTTAAATTGATAAGAGAATAATTTATTAAATTCTTGATTTTTTTCTGAAATTAATATACTACAGGGTGTTCCAAAACTATCGCCAAAAATGTTAATCAAACGGGTTTTTATGCGTCTGTATATCATAACTTGTTAAATTTTGCTATTGGAAATTGTAAGGTAAATTGATGTTGGCAAACGTAAATTAAAAAAATATATACAAAAAAAAACAACATACAAAAACGGATTTTTTTTATGATTTATTATTCAGTATAGCATATTTTATCATGTGCTGTAAAGTTTTGGCGGTAGTTTTGGAACACCCTGTATAATTAAAAAATAATTTAAAATGAAATAAATCTCAAATTTAAGACGTCTAATTTTATTTGTAAAACGTTAGAGTATTTAATAATATCAAAAATATAGTTTTTCAGCAATTTTATTGCCTTCGTTTATTTATTTTTTATTTCGTTTATTATTATTAGTACATACCTATATAAATATAGATTTGTTATAAATGTATCTTGCATCTTAGTTGGCTGTGATATATGACATTCTCTTATGGATTAGCAAAAATTTGACATTTGACAGCTCACAGCTGTCACTTTGAAATTTTCGCTGTTTTATTTTAGTGCTAATTAAGACGTTCTAAGTCGGTTAAAGACAATCTCGGTGGGATATTAGTTACTACATATTAGAGATGTAATCAAGATATTTGTTCAGGCTGTAAATAAAGGAAAGTCAACTGGAAGGCTTCCAGAATGTGAGAAATTTGTTGATGAGATGTAAAGAAATGACTCCTCAAACATTTTGCATTATTTGGATGTTTTCAAAAATAGAACGAGTACGTAACAGGTTTATTTCAACAATTTTGTTGCTTTATTTTATTTGTATTTTAAACTGCGAATAATTCTACCTCGCTCTCGTTTCAAAAGTTGCATTGTGGACTAAAATGCGTCATGAAACATTTTTTGAAAGACGTATTCGCGCATTACAGAGTATATAAAATAGTTATTTTTCTTTTTTAAAGCTCTTAAATAATGAAATGCACCTAGACAGTTTAAATCCATCGAATATACAGGCTGTCATAAAATACAACAACCGGAACTAATGAAGTAATCACAGAAATTTAACAGCACTGTTCACTGTACACTTGGAGAATGTAACGGGTGTTCAAAAGAAAAGTTCATCAAGTTGGCTATGACTTTTTGATGAAAGAAGATGGAGCAAAAAAGCATGATGTTTTTTTTTTGACAGATGTCAGTTGTGTTTGGCGAGTGTAAGGTCATTTTTTGAGGTGAATGTCCTGCTCTAATTGTAAAGCTTTTTGATAATCTGGCACTCACATTACATATGTAATATAAAATAAATTTAGTCAAAAATGTCACTTTTTAACATGGTCCTAACCTAACTTTTGTCATTGATCTTCTAAGACATACGGCACAATGTTGTCAAATATTCAAAGGCTACTTGATGAACACTCGATACAATTTAGTTATCAAAGTTTACATTTTTAATTGAGTTTCACAACACTAACTATGTAAGAAGAAGAAATATCAAAATAAACAAATTTGGAAATTATGTAGAACAGTGTTTCTCAAACTGTGTCCTGTAAAATATTACATTTCCGCCAAATCACTACGAAATTTTGATCGCATTTTGTAGAACTAAATAACTCTGGATGGTATGTTATATTTTCTGATAAATTGAAATAAATTGCACAACCAATTTGCAGGCATTTTATCAAAATATTTTCCAAACTTCGGCCAACATAATTTATTGCCATCACGTAGATATTTTTATTTACCTACTGCTTATTTTCTTTATTTGTTTTTTTTTTATACAGGGTGTTAGGGAATGGTCTCCCAAGAATGTCACGGTGACTTTATGAGGGAAAATGTGGTCGAAAACCTTAATACCATTTTTTCCCAACACGAATGGTTTTCTCAAAAATAAAAATTTAAAACAGTGCCCTACTGTTTGGGAGCTTTTGCACCATTTTATTGTTTATTTAAAATGTAAACTCTGACAGTAGTAAATTTCGAATCGTATTTTTAAGTCGAAACATATAAGCAATATTTCAGCAGTCCCAAAACAACCGCAAACAATTTTATTTTCAGAAAACGGTTTAATTTATCCAAAAACGGTATAAAGGTTTTCGACCACATTTTCTCTAATAAACTCACCCTGAAATTTTTGGGAGGCCATTCCCTAACACCCTGTATAAGTGAGATAACTAACTGTTAAAAATAAAAATAGTAGGTATTGCTTAACCTGCATTTAAAAAACCCAAACCAGATGAACTTGCAATAAAAAGTAATATAATATAAATAACATAAATTTATTGCCAATTAATGCAAAACTGTTGAATATCGGTTGTTTTTTTTTTCTTGATCAGTAAGAAGTAATGGCATCGTAAAAATGTAGAAATATTATTTTTGTTGGTATTTTAATAAGAGATGTGTTGAGTGTGAATGATAATGCTAAAATTACAAAAATAAAAATGTCTGAAATTTTTCAAAAAATATTTTTCCAAGCTCAAGATTTATAGCGCGACACTTAAAAACTCATAAAACCAAAATATGAGAAAAATTGTGATCCTTGACCTTGGTTGATTTTGGAAAATGAATTTTTCAGACAACAGCCGACAGCAAATCATTCGCTTATTTTTAAACATTGAAACTGCGCCATATTCCCGAGCTCATTTTTCAATTTTTGGAAATTCCATCGACATTATATTTAGCGATCATTTCCTGAACCTCGAAAAATCTCAAAGAAATCATCATTTATCCGCTCCGGTGTTCGTGACAGCAGCATTTTTCAGCTTTGTTTTCAAATCCCTAATCCCCAGGCGGCACAAGCACAAAGCTCCCAAATAGATAAAATAGATAAAAAGCTCGAAGGGTACTCACGATTGACTTTTTCATTATCCAATCCGTCGGCCTGAAACAGACGAAACGGATTCAAGATTAATATCCAGCCCCTGTTTAATTATTAGTAAAATCGAAGACACAGATGGATGCGCATATTGAAACTGTAACGTGTTTCGGTAAAATCCGTTTAATTACACTTTCTGTATCCTGACACGTCTCAGTTTATAATACATCGCTTATCCGAGACAGCTTCCGGGCGCGATGCATAAATCCATCAGCCCGGAATAGTCCGGGTGGGATTTTTCCCCCACCGGAGCGGGGAAAAACCCCATAAATCCGCGGCACTACTAACCATTGTGTACTGCGATTAAAACAACAACGACATAAACACGCCAGGACCGGATCTGAGCACACAAAGACTGATCCTCGTTTCGGCCCGATTTCACTCTTTATAATACCTCCGGGGGGCTTTTGGGATGCCGTTGCACACCCGCATAAGAAACTTTAATAAGTTAGAGGCGGGATTTTATATTTAGAGACGTGGATCGCAATCGACTATACTTTAAATTATAGGTGTTGTGTCGTCGGAGAATTTGGCGATTCTTTTGGATTTTCCTCTCATCATGTTGGCAGCAATGCGCTCAATTGGAGCGTGCCTTGTTAACAAGCGTGATGTTTGCTGTCGTCGATGAGAATTCTCTTTGACACGACCGGGAATAAACGGAGACGGCGATATTTCCCCAAAAAAAAATATATACGTGAACCGGTGGCCGCGAACCAGAACAATACCCGGAAAATTGAGCTTACACTGCCGTCCAAAAAAAGTTTTTCGCAACGTTTTTTCCAACGACGTTTGGAGTATTTTTGCGGCAAGTCGAGAGCTTTTACGGAGACGGAAGTTTCTTATTTATGGCGTAGCAATAATCCTAATTACTGCCCCCAGTGACAGGCAACGAAGGGAATTTTCCTTGTACCAACCCTGCATCTTAAAAAGCAAAATATGTAACAAAATTAACTAAGAAACTTATGCAGGGTGAGTGATTAAGCAGATGTTTAAGTTAGTAGGAAATTGTTTTTATTTTTACATATACAGGGTGTCAATTTATTTTTTGACATAGAATTTTTTAAATATTTTTTCCGAGTTCTACATGAAACCAGTAGCTCGTGGTTAAAATTTTTCTGTGCATTTCTGTAACACCCTGTATACGTACATGTTTTGTCTTTTTTTTTGTAATAATTCTCTCCGTTATTAAGTACATCTGGTGGCACTTCTGGATATTTAAATCCATTAAATGTAAACATCTCACGCATGCGCTATTCAATAGCGTTTCATCTTGAATATTTCAAGGTCTTTCGGACTCACTACCCTCGCCAAAGAAGTTTCACTTCAAAACCCACTTCTTGAACATTCGAAAGGGCAGGTGTACCCACACACTTTTGTTATGTGAGAAGCCAAAATTAAAAAAAATCAACTGTGTTTATTTTACCCTAATTAATTGAATTGTTTGTTAACCCAACCAGATGCGTGTTTGGATTTTATTCATTCATCAAGATAAATTACTATTTTTTAATTCATGTTTCGCTCAAACAACAGCGATGCGGTTTAATAAAGCGTTTGTTTTCGCGAAGAGAGAATTATAAAATAACAGATTCGCTGTTCCTGTTGTGTTGTTTAATGATCGGAGGTTTTCGGATTACTCAGCAGCAACAGCAAAATGTCTAATTCCAGAAGAAAATCATGGCGGTGTGATTCATTACGTAATTAACACACAGTTAACGAAATAAAAATTCTAAAAGGAAATTGTTTACTTTTTCTCTAAATTTTGAATGTTTTTATTGCTTCGTTTTTAGTCTTGAAGGAATTGACTCATACGCACATTTATACTTTTACTGCTTTCTTTATATTTTCCAAAACACAATCAATTGTTTCCTAAATTACAAATATTTTTTGTCAAGCTGGTACATCTTCTTGGAATCCTAACCTCCAATATTTTTTCACCGTTTGTTTTCCGCCGGGAACTCCATAAACTTCAAAGCATCTGCTCTGAGAGGGTTATTCAATTTTTATTGTGCCTATTTCGAGTGGTTTCTCAATTGTTTATAACCCACTTTTTTACTGCGTCCATTAAATACATTTTTGAGGATCAACTCGATCGGTATTTTTCCAAAACCGTAACTGTTTCTTACACGGAAATCTCCACAAATATACCGCGCCATCAAAATAATGACAAACTGTGAAAGTGCAATCAACTCGTGTCACAGCCAAAATAATGTCGACAGTAAAAGTATTATTAGCGGGGACAATACCGGGGAAAAAATTCCGATGGAGTTTTGTCACTGCGAAACAAGCTTGGGAAAAATCTTGGCAGATTTATGATAGATAAGTCAAGTGTTGGCAAGTCTTTGTGCCAGTGAGAGTGTACAAGGGAATTTTCATTAATAATAATCAAGTGAAAACAACCGGGTTATTTTTGCTACTTCCGCCAAAAGAAAAATTCCAAATTTAAAAATCTTCAATACATGTCAGTAGGACGTGTTGCTAATGATTTATTTATCGAAACTGGTTTGTTATTTTTACTTAAACAAATCTTCTTTTCTCAGACAACTAAATTATTATGTAGCATTAAAATATTGCACTAAAATATCTCACTTGCTTTGGATTTCGTAAACAACGAACTTATTTAATTCGGAAAATGTGCAACTTTCAACGAATATTTTTGATTACAATATTATTTTTATGGACATCGTTTTTATCATAGTCGTATTATTTTATTTCTCAGGAAAAGTTTTAGCAAAATTGTTATTAAGGAACATGACAAAAAAAGTCATAACCTCGTAACCAAACTGTTATAACGACTGTTCAAAAAAGTTTTTGTGGTCAAGTAAGCGCTGATTTTCTCCTTCTTTTACAAAGGCAAATAGTTGCTACACTCTGACATTTCTTTTAAGTACACAACCATTAATTTAAAGTATAAAAAGAAATCATTCACAGCAGTTGTTCACTCAATAAATGACATTGACATCTAGGATTTGACAGTTGATGAAGGGACGCCAATATAAACAAAAGCTAGTCGATTGTGAACGCACCACGGATTGCAGATTACGGATCAGCAGTTTAAATCTAACCTCATTTTTTGCGTTGTTTGTGTTTTTACTTTGCAGACTGACGGGTGGTGCGTTCACAATCGACTCTTCAACGCCAACCTTGAGGAGAAATTGAAATGAACATCCGATATTTATTGAATGCAGTTGTAATGTTATTAAACATGCGATTGAGAAAAATTATAACTGTAAAACCAGGCAGGTTTTACAACTCAAGAATTTTGATTGGTTTAAAAATTAAAATATCTCAAATAAACGTCAAATTGATTTTTGACATATTTTGTAATTTTCGCAAATTTTTCTGCAATGAAGCGGAAACTACGAGTTTCGTTTAATTTTTCGTCGACAAGAATACGTCCATTTTGTTCCAAAAAGATGAAGTAAGTTTTTAAGAATATTTATATCCTCTCAGTATAAAATAAGGAGATGATGGAAACATTGTGGAAAACTTTCATCTAACTTTATAGAGACATGGGCGTCCGCAGGTCATAAACCACGGGGGCGGGAAACAGTACATACAGTAAATAATGTAAAAAACGAGTCAAAAATGTAATGGGAAGGAATTAAAAATTAAATAAAAAATTAAATTTGGGCGTTACGAGGTGGGTGATTTGTAAAAAATATATTTAAAAAATATCAAAGTTGTACTCATTTATTAAAAATCAACACAGCAAAATTACTTTGCAGCAATTAAAACATAGAAATTACTATTTAAAAACCAATTTGAGCTATGGAAAAAAATGTCTGAAAGACAGTAGTTGTTCCTTTTTGCCCCCCTTGCGGACACCCATGTGTAGAGACCCTTGTTTGCCAAGTTTTGGAGCTTGAAATATGAACAATGTGAAATTAAAATGTGGTGGACGTTTATCTACACTTCCTTCAGTTGTAAAATATTGTTAAAAATAATTAAAAAGATTTGTTTGTAAATACAAAAGGGAAGTATTGACCATTGAACAGTTTTGGAATAAATTTAAACATCTAAATGAAATACTTATCTGTGCAGCTTATGTACAGGGTGGTTAAAAAATGGCGAAACAAGGCCATTATGCACTATTCAGAGACACCCTCTGAGCATGGGAAAAATGTTAAAAAAATTCTTTCTCGTGATTAATTAATTAATTAATTAGGTAAGTTATTGTTTAATGTCAGTTGACAATTTTTTTAAAAGCATTTTTCTAGTACTCTGGGGTGTCCCTGAATCGTCTGGTATAGCGTTGTTTCGTCATTTTTAAGCACCCTGTATAAAGCACTACTTTTCTTACAATGGATTAAAAAAGAACTACTTTTTTTAAATGGTTATGTAACAAGTATCGCGCGTTCAAATGAAAACCTGGGCTGGGAAGGCGTTGGAAACCGTCAATTGTTGTGCTTTTTTAAAGCGTAACCTAAACCTAAAATTTAGAGCCTCTAATCCCGATTAAACATAAACAAATGTCATCTGTGTCAAATGGCGGGAAATTCAAACTTTACACTGTTCTAAACGGTTTACTTTTTCCAACGCCTACTCAGCCCAGGATTTCATTTGAACACGCGATATTTTAAATAAACTTTTACAAAGCACAATTCAATTGTTTGAAGATGCTCTAGTATATTTTTCGTTAAAAAAATGTTAAGATTATTTTTTAACTAAAACCTTCCTAAATGATGATTTTTTTGTCGAAGAACTTCCTATCTTCAGTTTACTTTTTCTCCCGTGCACAATCGGATTCAGAACCGGCGATCAAGGGGGCCACCTCATGACATGACACTTTCATTTCCTGTCAGCTTTTTATTTAAATGATAATAAATTTTATCTCAAGCATTTAATATCTCTTGGAATTATATTTATGGTACCTAAACAAAACGTACTAATAAATGTGAAAAAAACTTGTATCATTGTAATGAGTTATTACTAATTAAATTTTTGAGCTTACGCTCGATATTCAATAAACTCAAACGTGAAATAAATTGTCGTATAATTTTCGCTGTTGGTTCTTCCACAAATACTTTTCTCCGTCGTAGTTGAGTTCATTACCCGATCATTTCAAAGGCTTCGATCTGGAAAATTTAAATCTGTGTACGTTCTAATTACGTGAGACAAACAACGTAAAGTTACCGCCGCCAGTTCAGGAAAAAAGCGAACAATAATTCTTCAAAAATAAACTGCACCAACCATAATTAATAAACCTCGACGTGGATAGTTGAAAGCCCGATTTTATCGAAGCCATAAAAATAGACGTCTGGGTTATCAGACTAGACGTTTACGTTGGGAATTTATTTATTATTTTACATTTTATTAGCCTCTTCGCCTACAATAATCCCAAATAATCACCTCAAAAATATTGACGGATCTGATAAATAAGACGTCAACTGCAGACACTTTTCCAACACATGAAAACGAACGGTCACAGTCTAATCGGAAATAAATCAAATTATAAACAAGGTCGTCGTCCTGTGATGTGACCATTTAGGAAGAACGAAAACAAACCGGATTTATTGCTTCAGGATGGGTGATAAGGAAAGTGATATGGGAAGGGAGGGAAATGCGATCTCGTCAACAGATTTTCGGAGATACAGTGTGATCAACAACAAAACAAATCAAGAGTGCTGCCTCATCTTTTGTTTTATCGAAACGTCTGTCTTAGCTCAATCGTACACATATGCATACTTGCTGTACACACTCGTTTTGTTGGTTGCCTACCTCTCTATTATTAATTAATTAATTATTAATAATTATGGTAAAAGTCATTCTACCATTTATTCTGGGATAATTGTTGCTTGCAGTTACAGGAAACGTCAATAACCTTTACCGAATATGAAAACTTCTTTTCAAGGTTAACATCAACACCGTTCCTTTAAAATTGACGTTTCTTTGACAGTTTGAAACCACAAATTGTCTACGCCCATGCGTTGAACGCTTACTTGCATAGGATTCCGCTACGACATGACCGATAATTTGCAAGGCCTGCTCTGCTTTGTTTTCTTTTCACTTTGTACAACGGAACAATTGAAAAAATCGGGAAGCGGTAGACGTTAGCGGACACAAGTTTCAAGGAAGAAACTTTCCATAAAAAAATTTTTAACAATGAAATCGAAAACAATTTGCCAAAAAAAATACAGTGTCGGTTCGTTGATTATTTTACCGGTTTGTTGCGGTAGTTAATGGTACGAGGACAAGCAATTAATTTTTTGGCCAACCACAATAAAATCATTTCTTCAATAGATAGATTTTCTCTTATCGATAATGCGATTACGGTCGAGGCCGAGCGAAGTATTTTATTATTAAACGGCAAAAAACGGGAAGTTTTCAGAAATTCGGATTAATTGGAACCGTCACGGGGCTTGGCCATTAAAACCCAATAAAAAAGTGGGCCGCGTAAATTCGACTGACACATATTCTTTTGAATGGATGATCAAAGGCGGCCACGAGTCCGATTATCAATTGTGCACAGATATTTTAATGGCTAGGTCGACGGAAAGAATGTACAATAGCGGGCAAAAGCGATGATTTAGGAAAAAAGCAAAATATGTTGAATTACGAGGCACGTTTATTAAAATTGAGATTAATGGCGGCTAAATTGTATCTGGCCGGGGCTCAAAATTTCCTTGCCATGTGGACAAATTAAATTAGTTTTCTGCACATTCCGGATCTGAGGTTTTTTTTCGCCTGATGAGTTGAGGAAATAGTCTTCGCACGTCGCGATCTAGGCGACGTAAATAAAAGTCAAAAAGGTGGGTTTTTGTGCGGACTGTACGGATATTTATTCGTTTTTTTCAAACATAAACAACATTCTCGAAACCGCACTTTTTAATGGTTTATAGAGGCAATATAGTAATGGTGCCAGCTTCGGGTCAGGACCGGACCGATGGCCAGTTCTTGAAATATGATCGTAAAGATTCAATAAAGAGAACTTTTTGTTCAGAAAATTCTTCATGTATTTTTTTGGGCAACAATAAAAATTTTGAGTCGACAATCCTGCTCAGTGCCACCTATTTTTTATAAGACGGCGGACAGGAATGGGTTATCCGAATCGTTCCAACCCTCATAAAAGTATTAGTACGTTTTAAAAACCTGCGTCGTTCCCACTAAACCATGTTTGAGCAACAAAGGGCGCATCGCAAGTATGTTTGGTTTTCGTATTTATCTATTGTAAATATCAAAAAAACTATGACAGTTAACAAAAAAGGAAAATGTCGCTGACCTCCGTATTTTAATTATCTATCAAAAGTCCACTGCAAGAAAATCCGAAAAAAGACGACAGCGCCATTACACGCGACCTAATAATTCTCGTAGTATTTCAATCAACTGAGTTAAGCTACGACTCAATTTCCACTTCTGAGAACCTATTGACGAGTTTCCGTTGATCTTGAAATTTTCTGAATTCTCGCTTTTTCGTGGTCTATTTTTCATACCAGAAACAATTTTATCGTTGATTAAGAAAAATTTATATCGCCATTAATGCCAATGTTTGTCTTTATGTTTCCAATAATTCTAAAAATTTTATTGTGACAAATTTAAGACTTTAAGAGTGTGTGACTTGTATTTTCTGATTCACTGTTCTATTTCCAAACGACTATGCTAAAATAATGTTGTAACAAATACGTGACGACAGTTTCTAGTTGTTATAAATTTATTTTTAATCAGGTGGGCACGCTTGCAGTGTATTTTGTAATTTTTGTATTTTTGTACGACGTAATGTGGTGGGTTCTTGGTAAAAATTCCGTGCGGGTGACTCGCTAATAATTTAATTATTTTTATCAACCTTTAAAATACTCCTAAGCCTTTGATGTTTGAAACTTACGGTATTTTATATATAATGGTAATTTTTATTAGCATTGCTTTTATGGGTAATGTATAATTAGAACTTAATGACGGTTATGTCATCTTATAACTTGACATAAACAACACAACAAAGATAAAAAAATTTAACATAAATAGTTTGTACAGTCTGGTATTAAATGTGGTATTAAGTAAAGTGGAAAAAATACGAATTTCCAAAAATTAATCAAATAAAGTATGCCTTAAATGTAATAAAAACCAAAGAGTATTTAACAGACAGAAATATTGTTATATTTACAAAGAAAGAAATGTTAAATTTATGGCTCGATATAAAAGTGGATTAAAGAATTAATTAACTCTAAAAGTTCCCCAAAGTTTCATCGATCATAAGATTAGGAAGTGCTTCTGACTAATACTTTTATCGCCACGTTTTGTTTTCAGCAAGAATTTTGTAAAGATTCCTGTGATAAACTTTTTAATCTGACGAATGTACAGTGCAGTCACAGCAAAAATGCTTATCACGTGGGTTCAAGTCATGTGATCAAATCATAACTCCGCCCATATTGTTGTGTTGCAAGCCTCTACTTGACTAAAACTTTTTAGAAGTATCGATTTTGTTAGATTTAGTTTTATTTTGTAGATTTTCAAAACTTTATGGCATTTCAGTCTTAATAAATTTTAAAATCAGCACATTCCAAAATTAAAAAAATCACAAAAGGCGTTTAAATAGCGATTTTCAATTTATTTTTACTTTTTTATTTCCGCACTGACATTTTTAACACAAAATAAAGTGATAATAATAAATGTAGCGTAATTTACGTTTTTCTTTGAAGTTTCATTATTAATTCATTATACAGGGTGTCTCAAAATTCTCAAATTCTGAATTTAGAGCGTTGTGGGGGATATACAGGCTGCTATGAATTGAACCAAATTAAATTGCTTATATCCTCTTCAGGAAGAGCGAATTTTTTTTCTAACTATTTACGAGCTCCACTGGGTCCTTCGCTACCACGCTCTCAATTCGGCATTCGCCAATTTTGAAACACCCTGTATTTTATACATTAACAATGATAGTTGAAAATGTGTCTGTCATGACGCATACAGTTATCTCCTCCAGGGTGTCTATAAATGATTGTCGGGTCAAGCCAACTTAAAAAAAAATACTGTGCCGCTTTTTTGA
Organism: Tenebrio molitor; assembly: GCF_963966145.1. Taxonomy (NCBI): domain Eukaryota; kingdom Metazoa; phylum Arthropoda; class Insecta; order Coleoptera; family Tenebrionidae; genus Tenebrio; species Tenebrio molitor. The sequence continues at coordinate 4,000,001 of NC_091054.1, read as the reverse complement.
AATTTTAATTTATTATTAACTGTCACTTCTGACATTAATGGCGTTTTATTCGCGCTTTTCAACCCAGTTTTCGTTCCAGAAAATGCAAATACATCTGCTTTTAGAGCTAAACAGACAAAATTTGTGAGTGTAGGATTTAGCCAACAACCTCACCTAAAAATATGACTCAGAATTTGCCGAATTTACTCTACATATAAAGCGGCACATCCAAAATTTGACAAGTTTTCATAGGAAGTTGGACCAGACAATCATTCATAGATACTCGTATATTATGAAAAGTAGTTTTTCTCTGTAAATTTTATTCACTCACTCTAAACACCCAGAATATAATATTGATAGGATAATAAGTCAAAAAATGTAGTTCGTTGTTTGGTGTAGCATTATCGTGTTTACATAAACAAATTACAGTAGACTACTAAGTAAATTTACTTAAACCCACGATATAAAAATAATATTTGCTGAGATCGTCTAGAGTGTTCATTTCTTTTTCTAAACAATTGATTTTTTCTAATACACAAGTGCTACCTGCAATTTATCGGAATGGCATGTTCTTCTGTGTTTTTCATTTTCCCAATTAAATTAGGAACAGGAAATTATTTTAAAGATAAATATCTCACTTTTAGATGGAAATATTTTATGTGACTTTGAAAGTTATGCAGATATTTTTTAGAACCCTACAAAAGCTAATAATGCCTTATACAAATGTTGATATTTCTCGAGAAAAGGGGCCTAAAAGTTTTTTTCGAAAAAGTTTGGGAGTCACTAAAATGGGTAAAAAAAACATATCAGACTTTTTTGTTGTCATTTAATTCAAAATTAAGTCATTTGAAAAGAACCTGAATCTTAACCTCAATTTGAATCACAAATGTCTTTCACCAACCTGGAGAAAACCGATATGGCTTTGATTTAAGGCGAAGTCAGTGGACATTCAGAGCTAACAATGCAAATCTACGGTGAAAGGTTTCCTCAAAGGATACTTCCCAGTGCACGAATCTTTGTAAACGTTGTGCAGCATCTTCGCGATTTCGGCCGTTTCGAAATGAATAAGCGCAATCTTGGCCGCCAACGTGAAGATCGCATTTTAGTTGCAGAAGAAGAAATCCAAAAGCGTTACATCTAGCTTTACTAGTTTGCAAGAGGAGAATACTCAGACATTGCGGGAAATTCAGCAATGTTAAAAAAATAAATCAAGGCCTCCCATTATGCCATTATCAATAACACTATTTTCATATTTTCTTTGATTTGTCAGAAGTGACAGATAATAATTTGAATCTGCCGCGTCAAGCTAAATTGCCAAATTAGGAAATTCAAAATTACTAAACTGAAACAACAAGTGCTGCCAACATACTCATATTGACAGCACGAATGTCATTGAAAACGACTATGTTTATTACTCTCACCGGTTAAAAGCGAAACACACTGTATATATACAAGTTGATTTAGCATTTGTCCTGAATTTCCATTTGTTGATGATACAACTGTGCAGAAAGTTCAGAAAAACAAAATGTTTCAGGTACTTCAAGCGGAAATAATTTTAATTAACGATTGGGCCTCAACCCTTCAGCCCGAGGCCCTCAAGTTCACAAAGCATAAAAAATGTAAACGCACACTTGAATTCGTTTTATTTTTGCAACAACTAGACTAGTATTTCCTTAACTATAATGTCCGGCAAATACGAAATTGTCTTCTTGGCGTCTTCGTAAGCGCACGCATACGAATACCCCTTGGTCACGTTGTGCTTCTCCCAAGTGAGCCAACCAATCCCGTCCGAGACATCGTCACAAATAACATTTTTACTAACGTCAGTCTGATATGGGTCATCCACTGTCAAGAAAACCGTCGCTCTTTGCCCCACCGCGTCGTAGACGAGTTTCCAAAATATCAACGGCACCGGAACGGCTTTGTCGCTACCGCTGACGTACATAAAAAGCGCGACGTCCTCCCCCGTGATTTCGTGGGGGTAGGAGGCTACTCCGAAGGTCCCCGTGTACACCTCCAGGTCCAGCTTGTTGGTCTTCACATAATCGACGACGTTGCGCTCGAGCTTGTTCAAATTATAATCGAGAAAATACCACTGGGGGGCGACGTTTATGTATCTAAAGGTCGCTTGCTGCTGGGGGATGTAGACGAAAGAACCCCTATCGGTCAACTGCCGGGGCGTAAAACAAAATCCAGGGGTTTGTGCACCCCCGGGGGGTCTGCAACTTAACGGGGCGACGTATTTGGTGGAATCTGCAGGGAGGCCTAACAGTTTGTTGATTTCTTGTTGTTCGTGGGTGAAGTTGTACATGGCGTCGAAGTCAATATCAGGGTTGAAGACTGCATCGGTGACGTATGTGGTCTGCAGGTAGCTCTTGATGAACCCGATCGATTTGGTCATATTATACTGGGTGTACAGCGGGATTTGATTCTTTGTGTCGAAGCAGACGACCATCTGAGGGAGGAAACGGATGTTCAAGCCAATTTGGAAGCCCACTTCGATTATGATGGCATTAGGCCCGCACGACGTGCTGGTCGTTTTGGCAATTTGCGACTTGAAATTGACGCAATCTAGTTTATCGTAGTCCAGAATCGTGTCCTGAACTTCCAATCGGAAGTCCTGATTGCAAGTCGCCAGGATTGTTTTGGTAGTCTCGAAACTACCGGAGAAATGACCGCCGTTACATGATATGATTATGGTGGCGCCGACTGGGAGGGTGATGTTCCTGTCATCGGGCGCGTTTTCGACTGGGGGGTAGAGGATCTCGAAGGATTCGCTCGAAATTACCACCGAGTCCCACGTCTGGAACAGGGTGATGGTGCACCCTAAAAAATTCGATTTATTTTCTCTGCAGTTGGCGATTAAATGTGACGGGAATTATTCAAAAACAGAAAAAAATTACGTGGGGGTGAGAATAATGGGATTGAATTAAATGGGGGTTAATGGTGCGTTTTGATTAATGGTCTAACTAAGTGGCTAATTAAGTGAAATTTTAGGGAGCGAGAAAAAAAGTCTTTCACGGTAATTAGGGTTATTGATTTTATGAAAATTTGATTGATGCCAACACTGTTAATTCTTGTTTATTTGCTGAATGTACAATTCATTCACAAAAATTATGCCAATTAGAAGAAAGCGTTTGTGAAATGGACATTACATTGTCGTAATTGATACAAATCAAAATTTAAATGGAGTAAAGAATGGAGAATTACGAAGACATAAAATGAGAGCAGAAGAAGAACATTATGCTAAATAAGAGTAAGTTGAAGGAAAGAAAAGGTGAGAGGATGTATACAGGGTGATTTATAATAAGTGTAAAAAACTTTGACATCGTGTTCAGGAAGTCATTTTAAGAAAAAAATGTTATATAACCATAGGTCCTATTTTGTTTATTTACAGAACTACATCAGATTTAAATTTTATTGAAATAATAAATAAAATATATAGAACATATTTTTCTTAGAATGACTTCCCGAACACAATGTCATAGATTTTTTTACACCTATTATAAATCACCCTGTATAGATGACGATTTGACAAACAAGGAAAGGAAAACACAAAAGAAATGAAAAGAGATGGCTAGAGAGAGAGAGAAAAATTTTTAGAAGAAGGAGAGAAAAAGAGAAGATGAACCGGCGAGAAAAGGTACAAAGAGAAGGTGAATAAAAAGGTAGATGGACAAAGAAAACGGAAACCAGAAAAGAAGCACAAAGGGGACAGTCGCTACCGAAAGAGTACAAAAGGAATGGTCAAGGGGCAAAAAGAGAAAAGGAAAATGGAATAACTACCGGGGGAGTGAAATTGGGGATTAAAGAAAAGCGACAAGAAAAGGGAATGGAGGAACACAGGGAAGATTGTATACTCTTGGAAGGGGACTTCAATGGGAGAATGGGAAAAAGAGGAGCAAGAAATTGTGAAGAGGAGAAAAGAAAATCCAAAGACAAGTTGGAAAATGCAGATGGAGTGGATCGAAGAAAATGGATGGGAGGATTGAAGGGAAACAAACAAGGGGACGAAGAAGGGGAATGGACCTATATAGATAGCAGGGGGGAAACAGTCGTAGTTTACGGAACAGTGAACGAAGAAACATGGGAAAGAGTAGAAGAATTCAGAATAGGAGAGACAGTAGAGTCGGATCATCTCGAAATAGCTTTGGGAAGCGAATGGGAGGGAAAGAACAGAGAAGGAAAGGGATGGGGGATAGGAATAATAGCCATTTTCAATACAAGTGAGCAAAGTAGCGCATTTAATCACGAGTACGGAAGTTGGGCGTCTGAGCCGAAGGCGAGGATCCCAACCGCACAAAGAGTAGAAGTGAGTAAATTTATAAGTGACTTAATTCATTTTTGTGACGGTAATGGGAGGGAAAGAACAGAGAAGGAAAGGGGTGAGGGATAGGAATAATAGCCATTTTCAATATAAGTGAGCAAAGTAGCGCATTTAATCACGAGTACTATTGGGGACAAATTACTTTGGTCGTCAAAGTCAGTTGACTGACATAAAGTTGTAAAGCAAGCATTAGGACAGTTAACCTTATTTTTTACTACTGTCAACCACTGTCACTGTCAAACTCATCATTGCAAAATGTTAAATACCGAAAAATGGACAACCGAAGGAGATATTCCAAGGAGGAAAAATTGAAAAGGTTTCCACAAGGCAATTTGGCCCATAGACAATCCCCCAGAAGCAAGGTAGATGATTCTAAATTTTTGAATGGTGGAAGGTGCCATATTTTTGACAAGAGAAAAGTCAATAATTTGAAATTGTCATCACTATTGACTTGACGTTAATGCTTGGTTTACATTAATTTGTTTTGAAGTGACAGAAAAATGATGACCAAAGTATTTTGTCCCCAATAGTACGGAAGTTGGGCGTCTGAGCCGAAGGCGAGGACCCCATTCGTACAAAGAGTAGAAGTGAGTAAATTTGTGTTTTAATTTATTTTTGTGACGGTATCATTTCGAAACTTTGCGTAAATTAATCAAGACGTTTTGCAATATTTCGAAGGAACAATTTTTCCCTAGAATCTGATAACAAGAGATAATAAAATGTATTTGCGAGTATTGTAAGATAAAAAAATAAAATAAAATTAGCCAAAAATGCTATTGGCACACAGGAAAAGGATCAGGTGATTGTTAAAATGTGTAGTCGGAACGATAAAGATGTGGGAAGACATCATAAATATGATTTCTTGAAGAAATAGGAAACAACACAAACCTGTTGATTTCTGGGAAGATGAATTTTGCAAGTATGATTATAAATAACAAAAACGGAAATGACGTTCGCAGCTTAAACAAATTATGTTAACAAACTGTTTGCACTCGTATCAAAACAAACAAAAAGCAAATTTGATGATTTGTAAAAATTTCGAGCAATTTTCCATGAAAATGAAAGCGACAATTTGTCCACGGTTGTCAAATGGTGGGAACAATGCCAGTCGTTAGTCTTGCCATGAATAAACCCCCGAATAATTCATACTCACCCTCTTGCCGCGTTGTTTGCAGAAAAAGGAAGAGAATCACTGCGAGCTTGATCATTATTTCCATCGTTGTGAATCAGATCTCGCAGTGTCAACATTCGGGGCAATTATCTACAGAGATAATGGCAAAACAAACACGAATGATCGTGCTGTCGAGTGTTTGTTTTAGTTATTTTTGATTGCATTGTGCAGCGATTTCCCGTTCGGGAAAGGTCAAACACATCGCCGCCCCGCGAATATTTTCAAGGTCTATTTTTAATTTTGGCCGTGTTTACATCCCACCGTAATTAAAAAATAAGATGCCGCTCCCTCTGTATTTGTTTTGCTTTCGGCGCCTATTTTAAGCGGGTGGGTATTTTTAGGCGACTTTCGCCACCCCCCGGCGGCTTCCTGTTTCAGTGACGAATTTCAGGCGAAAAATTTCAGCGCCGATGATTAAACGTGTCCACCCACGGGGAGCTGGATATAAACTCGACACAATGGAGAGGAAAAACCGAAACGCCAGGACCGCCGCGGCCCAAACGGAGGCGGCCATAGTGTTCCACCCCTGCGCTCAAATGGGGCTGAAATGAGCAAAAATCTAACCTGTCTAAATTAGAGTACGGTAGGGGTATTTTACAGCGCGAAAACTAGGTTTCAGGCACGAGGCGAAGCCGAGTACCTGATTAGTTTGAGCGTTGTAAAATACCTACCGTACGACATTTGTATTAGACTGACTGTATTCGGCTGACCGAATGTTTTATTTTGCACTTTTGCAGACAAATGTCAAACTTCTTGACATACACAGCTGCTTACCCGATAGGTTGTATTTTCCCTATTATGATTATCGTTATTTATTACTCAATAAAAAATTAAAAAAATAATACATGTGAATGTGTTGTTGCACCGTCCGCCCATCCAAACACCGCTCACAACCGACATTGCTTAACCTCGAATGATGATAGCGATTTATTATATCCCATCTGGATTGAAAATGTCATGTTTCTGTGTACCTAATCAATTATTATTAGTAATTCGATGTTCGATAACGAAAAATCTTCCTGGCCTGATTTCAAGAAGATTTGACATTTTTCATATTCCTGGCGCCTCTCGACTGACACTTGGCCGCTTCCCCCCCTAAACCCGGCCCTGACCAGCCAAGCACGCGCGAATTCCTATGCCAACTGAAAGCGGCATTCTTTTGCAGGCCCGCAACAAGCCAGCCGACGGTCACGTGGCCCAAAAACTCCAAGCCGGTCAAAGGACGCCGACCCACGGTTCCAAAAATGGACCGCCGAAGACGCCCAGCAAGCCGTCGCAGAAAAACGCCGCCCAAAAAGGACAACCGATCAAGCAGGCGCCTGCCAAAGCGGCGGCAGCCGCAGTCAACAAGACCACCAAGAAAACCAAGAAAGGAAAACACCACCAGCACGACCTGATCGTCACCATCAACCTGGTGAGTTGGCGGCGTAACCCTAACCTGGTTAGGAACGCGCGATCTTGAAATTCACGCCGCCGCCTATTAATAGAACGGTTTTTAGCTCGGAAATGACTCGATGACAGCGAAACGAGGATGTTTGCTGCAAACGGTCCTGCAGCGCGGTCGTTAATTAGGGCTGGATCAATTAGCGGTTTTGGCAGTGGCGGATGGTGCCGGGGGCGAGCATCTGCCCCCCCCCCCCAAAATGCAACATCAACAGATTAAATACACCAACGGAAAATAAATCCTCGTTATTCTTAAAAAGCTTCATTTCTTTGGGCTATCCGACAAGATGCTTGCGTGTAGCTAGTTTATCACTCCTTTTTCCCGTGACGTACTCATTTTGTATGTGACAAGTGGGAGGCGGGACTTAACGTGCCGTCGCCAACTAAATGTTTTACAGGGTTACTATGACAACGGCATGTTCAGACAGTCAAATTACGCAGCTTCGAGTCACATTTTGTTGAAATATGAATGTCGTACAGTGAATTCTCAAAAATTGACCATAGCGTAGTGAAGATAAAATAAACACAAAGGAACGACCTTCTTTTAAGAGAAATTTCTTTGATATGGAGAAATAAAAAATAGTATATTATTTGACGAGCTAATAATGCCTATCATAATTCACGAGGGTGAAAGTTAAAAAACGAGCTGCAGGCGAGTTTTTTAATCACCAGAGTGGATTATAGGCATTATTCGCGAGTTAAATACGACGTTTTATCTACGACCTGCGACCTTTTTTCATAAAACACTTACCTTACAAAATTTTTAAGATCTGTGACTTATAATAAATCACAAGTGACTTATAATAAGTGACGGGTGACTAGCATAATATAGATACATAGTTACGTAAATAATAAACGTATTATTTAATGGTCGTAAATAAAAGTATTTTGTTTTATCTGTCCCTTTAGAAGTAATTTTAAGACCATCTCCGTGAATCGCGTCAGATATCAATGATTTATGTTATTCACAAAAATAAAGAAAGTCTAAAAACCGTTAAAAAATTATTTATGTAGTTGTTTCTTAGGGTTATTCCACGATTGTGGAGCTCTGATTACCTACAGTACAGAAGAAACTTCATTCTCGGTATGCCCCCCATTTGGAAATGACACGAGCCGCCACTGGGTATTGGCTAGGCCAGGTGGTTGCGAGATATGCATTGGCATCTATCAGGAGGCCTTGTGCTGCAGGAAATTGACGCAATTCCGTGAAACGACGTTACTAACGAGAAATTAACTTAACAAATGTCAACAAGATTTCACAAAATGCGATTTGTTTGGTTTTGGTCAACGAAATTGGCAGCTTAGGAAAAGATTTACCTCGGTATTTGTTATACACCTTTTTTTTTGTAAGAGATCTCAAGTTTTTGTCGAAAGCATTCCTCAACAATTCAATAGAGTTCGAGTAAAAGCTTCACGTTTGGTTTAAGGACACTAAAATGGGGTGGTGTGCTTTGAAAACTTCTTTTGTTTACTAAGAGGTTGCAAACATACACGTTTTGCACAAAACGGTGCGATCAAACAAAATTAGTCAAAGTGAGCTATGAACAAAAATATTTCAATAGCTTTCCTTACAACTTGGTAAACGTGAGTCATAAGAATGGTCGGAGCTTCGGCGGGGAAATTCTTTATGATACGCAACAAAATTAAATTTAATAATAGTCGACTTTGCAATAATTTTTTGATCTCACGTTATTTCGCTAATACCATTTCAGGAAAAAAAAAAACTTAACTTACCTTATAAGTATTCAAAAAGCTCTACTGCTCTTACTTTTAGTAGTAATAGAGGTTTTTGAGTTTCTCACGGGCTATGAGTCATATCTGCGCAAACGACGAACATCGGAAAACATCGTCATTCGTTACGTTAGTTTCGTCTCTCTCTCTCTCGTTCATTTGAATGTACATATTTTGAATTTGAAAGTAGTCGACGTTTTCAGTTTTTATTTACAAATTTTTCACTGGTTTATCGCTCCGCCTTCCCGCAGATATTTCCAAGGTCGCAGTCCACGAGAGAATCCAACACCTCTACCTACTTCGGATCTGAAGGAGCTCCGTCTTTATTATTTTGTATTTAATATAGTTGTGAATGAAGTACCCAATCTCACATAATTGACAAAAATCCAAAAAATTCGACAATGGTGTGTTAAAATTAATTATTACTGCATAATGTGATATTCCTATTATTCTTTTTTTAAAGGGGAATATCTTCAGAACGTGATTGCACGTTTAAAAGATTAAAATGGAATAAATTTAACACACAGAATGCAATAAATGTTTCGCAAACCGTAAAATACAGCAAGGATTAAGTTTTATTACTTCTTATCAACCTCCAACATGCTAACATAACATGCACAAGCAATTGAGTGATTTCTTTATGAAAATTTAAATTTGAAATTCTGTATGTTTTTGACGTTTTGTGCATGTTTTTTTTTTAATTTAGTTTCTGCTTATTTTCATGACTTTGTCCATTTAAATTTGAATTTTTTTAAAAGTGTCTAAACCAACAACACGTTGAAATTTTTCTTCTGGAACTTGTTCAGGGTGCAGTCACTGTAAAAATAAATGGTTTTTGTATATTTTTATTCAATTCTACACTAAACAAGACTTGTTCTCCATTTAATCACTTCATTATTATTACACTTATTTATAGCATTAGGGTTGTAACAATAGTACCAACTCAATATAAACAAAATGGTGTAGCTTAATCAGCTGTCAAATAATAGACGTCAAGTGGTGTGATTTTTTTGCAAAAATCAGTTGTTTTTAGAACCAACCAATGAGAGATTTCCTGGTTTGCTACATCCCAAATTGTGGTTTGTAACAATTTAAATGAATCATTTAATTCAAAAAAGATCAAAGTGAGGTTATGTATCTGAAGATGTCAAATAAAAAGACGACCTGAGAGAAAACCACAGCCTGCTTTACGACAAATTTTTGATATTTTATCGTTTAGTATTCCAAAATGTAATTTTCAATGAAGAACAAACAATTTCCTTTGTCACTGAACGAAGCTGATCGATTATTATAATTAACTTGATTTTCTAAGTGAGTGACATTTAAGTAACGCGTAGTGGAATTCATTAATTTTCTTTGTCAGTAATAACAAAAATGGGTTTCTTGAAAGGCATAAAATACATACGAAAAAAAAAACAATTGAAACAAACATTTTGCAATTGTCTACAAAGACAAATTAACACTAATAATAATAGATGATAATTTTATAACGCCATATTTTTGTTTTGTCATGAGTGTTTGGAAGTTTTCACGTAGATTCAGTAATGAAAAACAAACTACGTAAACTGTGATCTAATTTGTGTTTAAACGAAATGAAATTGAAAATCTAATCGAGGTTACAACGCTGTCAAAAAATGAAGTCACGTGTAAATATCAATTAAAGCGTATAAATGTAATTGCGCTAATTCTCCCACATACCAAAAACTGGTTGCTTGTCGCTGTAATTATTACAAATTTGGAGCAATGAACTCTCTCACAACTCTACTTTTTGAACAACTTATGATTAAACAACCACTCCGAATGCTCGCCACGAAAATTTTCAATTTGATTCACCTTTTTCATTACTACTAAGCCCCCTTGCAAGGTGGTGCAATGGTTTTTCCTGAAACTAAAGTTAAGAAGACACTCTAACTTTTAGTGAAGTCCCGATCAAAATACATTCAGTGGTTTCTTAGTTACAGGCGCTTAAGGCATACATACACATATCGAAATAAACCGTATTTTTTATGCAGGTGTGTCGGATCAAAAATAAGCATAAAACTCTTAATACATGTGTTATTGAAAGTTGTACAGATATTTTAACCACGAGCTACTGGCTTCACGTAGAACTCGGAAAAAATATTTAAAAAATTCTATGTCAAAAAATAAAATGACGTTTATTTTTTGAGCTACAATTTTTTTAAATTGATTTAGTTTTCTACGTTGTCCTACAACCTTGTAGGTAAAATTTCGGCACATTTTAAAAATACACCCTGTATATCATGTTTTATAAAATGTACGCCAATGCGAAGTAACCTATAGAAAATATGCTTTAAAACGAGGAAACTGCATTGGTGTACGTTTTATGAAATATGATATACAGGGTGTATTTTTTAAAATGTGCCGAAATTTTACCTACGAGGTTGTTTGACAATATAGAAGATTAAAAGCAATTAAAAAAAATTGTAGCTCCAAAAATAAATGTCATTTTATTTTTTGACAGATTTTTTTAGATATTTGACATGAAGTCAGTAGCTCGTGGTTAAAATGTCTGTACAACTTTCAATAACACCCTGTATGGGGTCAAAAACGCAATTTAACCTAAGTTAACACGAAAGCTATCAATTTCTTAGGGAATTTTATTTGTTCTGTAGTTACTACCAACAATGTTACCAGATGTCAGAGCCGCCCCTTATCCACATCCATCATGAATAGACTATAGTCTTTCCCGGGACAAAACCTTCATTCTAGTACGACACACGCTCATTTCAGCTTGATTAAATCAGCGTGAAGTTGTTTTAAGAACCCCGAACGGAAAGCGCCGCAGATCTGAACAATAATTATGTCACGTGACCCAGAAACGTCCCAGTGAAAATAAAACATAAGCTATGGTGGACATTAAGATATTTCGGGCAACCGGGTCACAGTCTGAGCCGCATTCGATTTTTATTTTCGCATTTGATTTTTCACAAGAATGGGCGACAATTATTGTGCCACGTGCTGAAACGCACCGTTTTTATCGTTCCTCTTGTTCGCCCTCCGACCTGAAAGACTGCGAGGACGCTAACGAGGTCACCACGCTCTCCGGCCCTATTGTTTTTCATATTTCGACGTAATTAACGCGTAAACGCCGCCCCTCGTTTGCCGAAGTATGCAGATGTCGCCCTTAATCAGGCCGGGCCCTCAAAGGTATGATAATTAAGGGCGCGTCCGAAGTTCGCCGCGCGACCCGGGATAGTTGGGCGAACTTATAATAAGCTGTTTTGCAGTCTGTCGTTTGCCAACAACGAAGTAAATAAATAGAAGGTTACATAAACACGGCCGTTTACTCGGTTGTTTGGTTAAAATCGCCTCAGTTGGACGCTTTCTGACCGTCGAAGGTGCTCACGTCTTGCCGAACATTCGCAAAATGACCGAAACGGGGAGATACGGTCAGGAATATTCGCGTTTGAGGCGCTTGACGAGCAACCTAGACGTCATCCAGACGTCCGTGAGTGGGGGTGAAAGAAAGATGGCCGCCGATAACATAACCTAACTGTTCCAGACCGAGTACGGCCTGTCTGAAGACCAAGTGGCCGAGTTCAAGGAGGCTTTCATGCTGTTCGACAAGGACGAAGACGGCACGATAACGATGGCCGAGCTGGGAGTGGTGATGCGCTCGCTGGGGCAGAGGCCCACAGGTAAGCGATGGCGAATGGAGGGGAGGCACTCGCGACTCTCGTTTCTCTGGAAGTAGTGGTAGAATTGTGTAATGCGGGTGGAGTCTCTAATGAAATGAAAAACAACACTTACGTGGGAACGTAATAGCAAAGCTAACGGTCAGAGAGGTGAAAGCTTGAAAATCTCAAGCTTTTTATACAAGTGCCAACTCGGCTGAAACATTTCAGAATGTATTTCACTTCCAACTGACAGCGATGGTAGAAGCGATCGAATTTCAAATTTGTCAAGATCTTTGTGCTGAAAATTGTTTTTGATTTTTCAATAAAAACACTTCGGTTTACCAACTTGTGGAAAATTGCCAAAGTCGTATAAATACGTGGGTTGCACGGATACTTTCGGCGATCTAATGAAACAATCTTATTTTTCAAAAAACATTTTTATTTTTGCTTTTCAAGATATTCGTCGCTCGGTTCAATACACTTGCAAAACCAACAAAATAAAAATTCTATTGATTAGGTGTTGGGTCAGGACCGTAATGTTACTCCTGCTCCTCCAACAAGTGTAATATAATTTCTCAATATCTCATTTTTAAGAAGCTATAAAGTGGAACTTTGCAACAATCGCAAAGGGTTCAGATTTGGCTCAAAAGGTGCAAAATAGAAAAAATAGCATGTTACAATCGTTTCACAAGACGTGTTGTCGAACTCGTTCCTTTAGATCACTCCTCGCTACGCTCGTCGTGCCCTAAACCGTTTGACAACGACTGTCTTGTGCAACTCGTAACAATATACTATCGTGCGTTCAAATGAAATCCGGGGCTGGGAAGGCGTTGGAAGCCGTCAATTGTTGTGCTTTTTTACAGCGTGGATTAATTGGAGCATGTTGACAGCTAACCTAAAATTTATAGCCAAAAAAAATATTTTTCTGATAAACGTTTTTTAAAATTTTTATTGACCAATAAAAAATCATAATCATAATAGGCAAAATACAACCAATCGGGTTAGTAGCTCTGCATGTCAAAAAGTTTGACATTTGTTATTTCATAAAAATCTACAAAAGTGCAAAATAAAACATTTGGTCAGCCGAAAAGTCTAATACAAATGTCGTACGGTAGGTATTTTTCAGCGCGACAACTAGGAGGCGAAGCCGAGTGCTGGAAAATACACCTACCGTATTCCAATGTAAACAACTATTTTATAATGCATATAATCTTGATGTTGTTACCGATTTGATTAATTGTTAGAATATTTGTAGCTTACCATAAGACAGTTCAATACAAAAATGTTTTGATTTCGAGTTTTGCGTTGGAAAAATTAATTAAGTTATTGAGGGAAAATGTAGTAAAAAGGCACTGAGAGTCTTGCCAAGTGGTAGCACATATAAAAAAGAAATTCTCCCTGCGCATGTTCTAGTACTAGTTCTAGTAATGATTGTAAATTTATGAATACAGATGCTTCTCTAAACCACCTAAATGCTTTTGGTGAGTAAAAAGAAAATTGGGCATTTAAGAAATATTGCAAAAAAGAGAAACAAGATTAAAGAAATTACAAAGAATTCTTGTTCGACATCACTGGAGGTGATAATGGTCTGCTGGTAAAGGAATTGGTAAAAGAAAAAGGAATCTTGTCCGCACCAGATCTCCAACCAGGTAAAATTTTACCAAAAGAGACAGTACATCCTGTTAAGAAATTATCTAATAGGGATGATTATAATTAGAAAAAACAATATTGGGCAATTTTCTTTAAATCAAATTTTCCACCACAAAAATGTTAAAGGTAGGCAAAAAAGTTAAGGAATACGTAGCAGAAAATGGAGGCTGTCATGCTGTAATTCTGTAAAAAAAAACGGAAGGGCGAAAAAATTTCAGAAATTTATCATTTTATGACGAACTACAAATATTCCAAAAGTGAACCAAACCATTATATCGCGTGTTCATTTAAATTTCTCCCCAAAGTTGGCGTTGAAGAGTCGATTGTGAACGCCCCACGGATTACGCATCACGGCTCAGCTCTTTAAATCTAACCTCACTTTTTGCGTTGATTTTGTCTTTACTCTGCAGACCAATCACATTCTGCAGACTGATAAGTGGTGCATTCACAATCGACTCTTCAACGCCAATTTTGAGGATACATTTATGAACACCCGATATATCCTTTAAAGAAATTTAAATTTAATATTACGCTTCGAAATGAAAGAAATTTACTTAACAAAAAATAAATATTATCCCAATACTGTGTGTGGAAGAATTAAAATACTTAACCTGACTGTTCATTTTCCCCTAAATTAAAATTGAACAGCGTTGCCACATGTATTTTCGATGTAGATTGCGGTATCGGTGAATCTTTGACATGTGAACGGGCTATACTTACCTAAATACAACAGGAATAAATATTACGGTTGCTTTACGTTACTGCAACCACCACTTTTTATGTAAATGGAGCTTTATTCTGCTTTGCAGAGACGGAGCTGAGGGACATGGTGAATGAAGTGGACCAAGACGGAAATGGGACAATAGAGTTTAACGAGTTCCTGCAGATGATGTCGAAAAAAATGAAGGATGCAGACGGCGAAGAAGAGCTGAAAGAGGCTTTCAGGTGAGAGAAGGGGTCGATCGATCGGAACAAAAAACCAACGATTTAAATATTGAAATTGGGCTGAGGAAAAAAAACAAAAGGACACGCAAAAAAATTAAAATCACTTCGCGGATCGCGAGACCTCCACGAGAGGAACTGTTTGTTTTGCGTTACCAAACCAGAAAAAATCATCGAGGCTAGGACCGAGACTTTTTTTTGCTTTTTATATTTATAAAATCTTGAGAGAAATTACACGTACGAAATGTCTTCCAGAAGTTCTCCCAAATCCCGTCGCTTCTTTATGCGTTCGACGCAAGAAAATCGTTATTGTTATGGAAGCGAATTGCGGATTTAGGAGCTCATGCAAAGTTTTTTCTTGGTAGGGTCTTCGACAAGAACAACGACGGCTTGATATCGTCGAACGAACTGCGCCACGTGATGACCAGCTTGGGGGAGCGGCTGTCGGAGGAGGAGGTCGACGATATGATCAAAGAGGCCGACTTGGATGGAGATGGTCAAGTTAACTACGAAGGTGAGCACCACCGACGGTATTTACCTTGAATATTTTGAACCCCGCAGTTTGGGCACTCGTCCAAATTCAAATAATCGAAACGGGATGCGATAACAAAAATAGAACAACTAAAAAAATTACTTCCAAGTTAGGGTAGGACGCTCCCGGTCGTGATGTCAATGAAGTTTAGGAAAGCGACTAGTTCTGAGTTTCGCCGCCGGCGCTGTGCGGAACTTGGAACGTCAAGATAACCGAATCTGATAAAATTAAAGTTGTCGGTTGGAATTCGTCAATCGGTTCCTAATGATTCTCCACTTCTTCAAAGAGTTCATATAAATTGCGGTAATTCCGGCTTTTAATTGAACCATTAATATTATCCCAGATGTTTTCTATCGGTTTTAAATAACAAATAACACATATAATCTGTTTCAAAATCAAAAATCCACCACCTATTGAATTACGAGTATGTTGGCAGTAAAAAAGAAATCCCTAGAATAAGATTCTTTTTTTTTTTGGTTTGGCCCAACCTCCCGCCAAAATTTGACATTGAATAGTTGAGTTTATTTACGTAACACAAAATAATTATCATGTACAAAAAGGTATGATACCTTTTGAGTGAAATAATAAAATGAGAATCAAAAAACACTATAAACTACGACCGAAACAACTGTCAACAATTTTCTTTCATAACCCCATTTTTTTCTGACACTTGCAGACACACTAAAAATAAAAGTTGGCGACGTTGTCGGTTCTATTACTTCTATTTTCTAGGTAGAATGTAGTGTTGGTGGATTTTTGATTTTAAAAGAGAATTATTATGTATTTTTTTTAATAAAAAATAAAAAATAATTATCTAGGGACTTTCATTCTAATGGCATAGAGTTGGTATCCATGAAGTAATGACATTTCATTGAAAATTAAATTTGAAATTGCTGGATTCAGGCTCATTTGTGAAGTATCAAAGTTGAATGGTAGGCAACCAGTTATACTGAAGAGTCACGCTACATCGTGTGTTTTTGTTCCAGAGTTCGTCAACATCTTGACGGCCAAGAACTAGGCAGAAACTGCACGAATATGGTCCAATTTAAAGAACTGCTTATATCAAAGACAGCCCAGCAGCAAAATTTATTCAAATATATTAAATTAATAATAAAAACTATTCGTATTCATTAATATAATGCACTGCTTCTATTCTTTATAATTCTTCTAGAGAACCTTTGTGACGAACACGAAACCAACGCTATACTAACAGGGTGGAGATATTTATTGATAAATAATCACCAAAAAGTTATTTTTATTAACTAAGAGCATTTACTAGTGAATAATTATTTCAAATCGAAATTAATTGTTAGGCCTTTTCGAGTCTTTCTAAAGTAAATTTAAGGCGACATATTCTTTCCTTCTACCCGTTTCTATGTAGAGATGTTCAGGAGAAGAGAAACGAAAGCTTGACATGAGGTTGTTACTAATTAATAATCGCAAAACTTAGTCTACACGTTTAATTAGGTAGCGATTAATTTTAAGACAAATTATATTCCATTTTATAAAGCTAAGATCCAATAATGAATTTTTTACAATATTATGCTTTGGCGTTTTGTAATTATTACTACGGTTAAGTAGAGTCTAATCACGATCGTTGATTTCGAATTATTCAATGTTATTCAAGTTAAATGTTCAAATGATGTATATATGTGTTTTAATTGCGGTCCTCTTTAAGAAAATTGACCAGCCGCCATGTTGAATCACACTCTCGACCCGCGTTTGATTGTGAACCGTTCTCACTTTCAATTGGCTTAAGGAGGACATTCGTCATAGACAATAATAATGATTGGTAAATGGCTATAATTTTCCACATGTATTTTGTAGTTTTTACTACAGTTTTCATTTGTTATGTTGTTGTATTGAATTCTGTAAGTTCGTTTTATCGAATATAGCGTGTTTTAATGACTGATCGTCTTTTTTACCCCACCCCGAACAAGAATCGGCCCTTTAGGTCACCCCTGGGGCACGCCGACCATAAAAAAATCGTTGTAGACAAAGTGCAAATAATCAATCACTTACGATAATTTTTTGCTTGGTTATCTCTGTCGTAATATTAAAATATCAGGAACCTGACTATTATTATATACAGGGTGTCTCAGCTAAGAATTTCGGGCCTAATAACTCAGTTATTTTCCAGCGGATTTTTGTGAAATTTAAAATGCAGATATTTTAGACGGTGAAAAATAAAATCCCATTAATGCAATCACCCAAGTCTTAAAAACGTAATTTTTACATGCCTTTTTAAAATGTTGAATCAATTAAGATTTACATAAAAAATTGATCGTCAATAAAAAATGCTGTACGGAAAAACTCGTCCTTGAAAGACGTCTGGTTTCCAAGAAAAAAGCAATAAATTCCATAAATGTGTTAAAATTACATTTTTTAACTTGAGGTAATTTTATTATTACTAATTGAACCTTCACGGTCTAAAATATCTGCATTTTAAATTTCATAAAAATCCGTTCGCAAATAACCGAGATATTAGGCTCGAAAGTCTTAGCTGAGACACCCTGTATAATTTTTGAAATGTCACAATATGGACTAGCAGAAGTACCTACAGAAAAAATAGAGTGTAATTGTTGCTTGAACAAAGGCTACATAAAAAATGAACACGATTTCTACATCTAGATAATATTTCTCGGAAAGTCGTGGTACTCCAGATAAGTTTTTCTTCGGTTTTTGTTCCTATATAATAGTACCTGGTGGTACTTGACACAATATTAGTCAAAATGTTGAAGCTTCTGGTACTATTTCTTTGTTGCTCAACAATTAGTAGCAAACCTGGTCACTTGGACGATCGGGTTATGCACCCCCACCCTAGGAGAAAACCTTCAGAAGGTGAGAACGACCAGGAACTAACGGCTGAGTACTGGAACGAGATTGGTCTAAATACTTTGAAGAACTATCTCGAGGAAAAACTGAATACGAGTAAGTTTCAACACTTTCCAAGCCTCAACCAACCTTCTAAAAGATATTGCCAAAAATGTTATCATCTTCATGGGAGATGGAATGTCGGTACCTACTCTGGCAGCAACTAGGGTCTACATGGGGAACGAGAACGCTCAACTGTCTTTTGAAAAGTTCCCCCACACTGCTGTATCCAAGGCAAGTACCATCACAAAGCGTAGAACTCGTCAAATGATATTTGCAGACTTATTGTGTCAACTACCAAGTACCAGACTCTGCTTGTACCGCCACAGCGTACTTGGGAGGTGTCAAAGTAAATTTGGGCACGGTCGGAGTCACCGCTAGTGTCCAATGGGAAGACTGCCAAGGCATGACCAACACTTCGAATCACGTCCAATCCATCGCCCAGTGGGCACAGTTCAAAGGCAAAAGCACAGGACTGGTGACCACGGCGAGAGTCACTCATGCCTCACCTGCTGGGGTTTTTGGGCACTCTGCACAGAGAGAATGGGAGACTGACACAGACATCATCAACGCCAAGCAAGATCCTGAAGTGTGTACAGATCTGGCCACCCAACTGGTGACAGAAGAAGTGGGAAGAAATCTAAATGTGATTATGGGAGGTGGACGGTACGCTTTTCTCCCTTCTGGTACTAAAGGCGAAGAGGAAGATGACGGGTACAGAAGCGATGGTGTCAATTTGATCGAGAAATGGAAGACGCTGAAGGAAGGGGAGAAGGCTCAGTACATCTGGAATCGGGAGCAGCTGTTGGGTTTAGAAGACACTGATTACGTTTTGGGTAAGTTTTCAAAACAATGGAGCTGGAAGGTATCATTTGGGTGCTTCAGGTCTGTTCGAAAGCGACCATTGCCCGTTTAATCTAGAACGCGACCAACAACTCGACCCGTCTCTCACAGAAATGACAGAAGCTGCCATCAAAATCTTGTCCAAGAACACCCAAGGGTACTTTCTCTTTGTGGAAGGTGCCCGCATCGATATGGGCCACCATGAAGCCATGGTCCACCTGGCACTCGACGAAACCGTCGAGTTTTCCAAAGCAGTCGAACGCGCCGTCAATCTGACGTCTGAAGAAGACACTTTGATTGTGGTAACGTCAGACCACGCCCACACCATGTCACTTGGTGGATATCCAGAACGAGGCAACGATATTTTTGGAATCGCTGGAGCAGCAAGCGACAGTCTACCCTTCGCCACCATCAACTACGCCAACGGTCCTGGATACGAACCTCCAGAGAGCGATGGAAGCAGAAACGACATCTCCAAAGACGATCTAGGTAAGATTCTTTTGTAAAGGGTGCAAATAGAGAAAGAACGGTGTTGCAGGAGAGATCGAGCATCGATTTCCGGGAGGGGTTCCTCTAGACTCGGAGACCCACGGAGGTGACGATGTCCTGGTGTTCGCTAGAGGTCCTTGGGCACATCTGTTCAGAGGTGTTATGGAAGAAAACGTCATTCCCCACATCATGGGATACGCCTCTTGTATCCGGAAGGATGGGGTTTCTGCGTGCGAAAAGGAAACAGATTCAAACGCGGTCTACATCCATACAGTTGCTCTTGTTTCAATTCTGTTGGTCTTGGTGCATGGTTTGGTGTAGAAAGAAAATCCAATAAAAACGTGTTTGGTTTGGTTGAGTCTTTGGGGAAATAGCGTGGGCCCCAAAGTAGATCTTTGGGTAAAATTTCAAAATAGCAATAACAGAGGTATCGAAGTGTTGCCTTGCGTGACGACAACAACAACACCTAAACTTTCGTTTGCGGTAGCGGTTTTTTCGTTGCAAAACTCCCCTCCTCGCAAAAAAGTAATTAATCTATCTGCACCTTAAGTAACGCACTTATTTGAGGGGGGCGTCCGTGAGAGGGGGCAGTCAAGAACACGGCGGTTACTCTCGTATAAAGTCACAGCTGACTCGATTCCTAATATGTACTGAAGTAATGAAAATGCGCGTCCAGGGTATAATTTTTTTGTTGGCGACGTCGGCGCTCCTCACTTCCGCCCACTGTGAGTATCTTGCAGATGTGTTTCCTTAAGTTTGCCAAAAAAGACGATCGTCCGTAGGGGATGACCGGATGCACCCCCACTTGTCAAAAAAACTGAGCAAGCGTTCGACGGAGCGGACAAATGAAGAGAACACCGCCGCCTACTGGATTAAGAACGGACAAAAAGCGGTGAAAGAGAGGCTGGCCAGGAAGATCAATACGAGTGAGTACAGACGCGGAGGAAAAAATTAATTGGGTCGAAAGTTATGCACGAAGATTAATTTGTTGAGTTTTTTGGCCTAACGACTCGATTAATTCCGATGGCATTTCGCACAAAGCAATTTTCACCTTATGCAAATTTTAAGTGAGCCATTAACATTCCGCGGTCGATATTAAGTAACGATTTCAATAATGGGTGCATTGACAATTGCGTCACTCTGGTAAGAGCAGATCTGGTCTGCCGAAAAAATTCACTCGGCTGACCGGCCAATTTCTAGTCACCTTGGCCCAAAAAAACGAAACGTCCTTAAGATTTTTTCCTCCGAGGAAAATGCAAATTCTTTCACGCGACCTTTGGTTCGCGCGCTCGACTTACATATTAAGGTGCAAAGTCGTGCTTGTGGCGAATGCAATTTCATGGTTGAAAATTTGCGAAATAAGTGGGAGGTAATGGAGCGCACGACCGCACGTGTTTTATCAGGTTGCTAATTAAGAGATAATTTTAAATCGGTGCGCTCTGTCCACGTGCCAGGTTTGGAATGGGCTTCAAGCCATGAGTCAGGCTTTACTCGGCAAAATTTTAAGCTGGATGGTTTTGTAAATTCTTTGGATGGTTAGTTCCTAGAAGCATGTTCAGCCACGAGCAATGCTTCAGATTGTTAAAACGGCATCTGATTGAAAACATTTGTCATTGAGTCAGCCTTGGAAATAAATCGCATGTCTTTGTTATGACTTTAACTACCGCTGCACAGATGTGTCTTCAAACGTCAACTTCTTAACCTTACTTTCTCGCATTCATGTTTTCTTGCAGTCGTTTGTCCAATACATATTGCCCCAATTTAATAAAATAAATGCCCTCCTAATTTTGTATAATTTTTATAACAACTATCATTTCCGCCATTTTTCCTTTGTTCCTTTTTTCAATTTATTTCACGATTATTGGGTGCAATTCAATAACGGACATTCCAAAACCGAGTCCATGGCAAATTTTCTTGATCACACGATATATTAATACATATAAAGTGTGGTGAGAGAGTAAGGAACAAAATTTATAATTGCTTTATTTAATGTTTTCAAGCAAAACGCTCGAACAGGTCAATTTTATTTCGAAAAATGCCATCCTGTGACTTGCAATTTGCTTAAATGACTTAAGTGACGTCATTGGTTTTTGCGCAATGACGTCGTCACCACCCCCACTTTTTTCTTCTCTTTCTGATTGACCTTCCTACGATGAATGAAAAAAATTGCTACCTTTCAAAACAATTTTTTCGAGAAAATGACAAATTTTACTTCAAAAATTTAATTTCATTTAAATGTCAAAATTTTAATTGACCTCAAACTCTCAAACAAAAACAAATAATTATCTAAAGTTAACAATAAAATTTTACGCACCAACTATTAGGGACTTACCGGCACTTTGTACACTGCGCTCAATAATGTCAGGGTTTTGTTCCATTTCAGCGCGAATTCTCTGCCGTAAAACTTCTAAATTGTTTGGTCTATTAAAATAAACCTTCTATTTTATATAAACCCATACAAAAAAACTTTACACAGTAAAAATTAAATTAAATTTTTGAAGTAAAATTTGTCATTTTCCCAAAAAAATCGTTATGTAAGGTATTAATTGTTTTCATTCATCATTTAGATAGTAGGAAGGTGTATCAAAAAGTGAAGAAAAAAGTAGAGGTTGTCATTTAAAAAAATTGGTGATGACGTCATTGCCCAAAAACCAATGACATTTATTTTTTGAGCTACATTTTTTTTTTAATTGCTTTTAGTCTTCTACGTTGTCAAACAACCTCGTAGGTAGAATTTTGACACATTTTAAAAATACACCTGTATATCATATTTTATAAAACGTACACCAATGCGGTTTCCTTGTTTTAAAGCATATTTCCTATAGGTTACTTCGCATTGGCGTACATTTTATAAAACATGATATACAGGGTGTATTTTTAAAATGTGCCGAGTTCTACATGAAGCCAGCAGCTCGTGATTAAAATTTGTGCACGCATTTCAACAACACTCCGTATGTGTACTATACATGTCTAGTGAGAAATGTGTAAATTTCTCCGATGGTCAGGTGTCACAAATTTACAAAGTATAAAATTAAAATCTTTTGTAAATTCCTGAAATGATCATAGTTTTAACAGTTTTATCTCAATAATATCCCAACATCTATGAATTTATCGACTATCATAAATATGATAGTTGCGTATCCCGAAAGAGTGTCGAATCTGACAAGTGTTAATAGTCTGAAAGCGCGCGATATTGGAATGTTTTTATTTTTGGCAAATTTTTATAATTCGACTTGCTGTGCACGAAGTTTGAGCAAATTAATCGTCGATAATTCAAGGCTCGAATGGTATTTGATTAGATTATTTTATACAAATATGTCAGTCACATTATCGCTATAAAACCATGTAGGTGCTTCAAATGACATATTTTATTTGGGGAGGGTATGATTTTTTTTAACGTTGGACACACTGATTTCCGTCACTAAAGTGCCTTACATGCGGACCTATCAAAATGAACATAACATGTTGCTGAATTTCCCGCAATGCCTGAGTATTCTTCTATTGCAAACTAGTAAAACTGACAACAATGCACTAGACATTGACGCTATTTATAACCTCAAACTTAGAAAAACATGACCTAATTCAACAGACAGCTTTACATACTTCCAAATTAAATACATAATTTCCATGGCCCCCCATTGTGTCAAAACAACGTAAATGCATTTTATAAATTTTTATTATTAGTGTGAAACTATAACATTTGTAAATGGCAATAGTTTTTATTAAAAAAATGTAAAATTGAAATTTTCCATAAATATCGTCGATGGTTAAGAATTTAACGTGCATTAAGCTTCTGTTAAGAATATTTATAAATTGCTCCGATGGTCAATAGCAAGTTCGCAGACGTTAATTAAGATAATTATACAAAAAAATGTCTAAAAACATATAAGCTTTTATAAAAATGCTTTCAATGGTTAGTAATTGGCTCAGTCTTATAACTGGAATTGCATCATTTGTAAATTCCTCCGATAGCCAAGTGCTTCATAATTGGTACGCATCCTGCTGTAAATTGCATCGATGACGAAGATGCTTTATCCCGGAATACATAAAACCGAAATTTGTCAGGTTTCTCTTCTCCTTCGTGGTCTTTCCCTCACTCCTAGATACGATACTGAAGCATTTATAAATTCCTCCGATGGTTACATAATATAAAAACATCACTTAAGGTGTTTCCGTTAACATGGCGTAGCTTCATCAGCTGTCAAAAATGACACAGGAAGCCTAGATCGAAAGAGTGGAAGTAAACCACCTTCAATATGAATTTCAGAAAGCGTTGAAACAGTTGTCAGAAACGGAAAATGTAGCATGACAGATTCTCCTCAAGGCTCTGCTTTGGTCCCCACTTTATTCATTCTTTGAAATTTGCAGACATGGCCAAGAACGTGATTCTCTTCCTGGGCGACGGCATGTCCATCCCCACCATTTCCGCCGCACGGGTCTACATAGGCGGTGAAGAACAAAAATTATCCTTCGACGAATTCCCCTACACCGGCCTCTCCAAAGTATAACTGTTTTGATTCTCCCCAAAACCCCACTGACGTCATCATGTTCCAGACCTACTGCACCGACCAACAAGTCGCCGACTCCGCTTGCTCCGCCACGGCCTACTTAGGCGGCGTGAAGACCAACTACGGCACGATCGGCGTGACCGGCAGCGTGAAACGTGACGACTGTCCAGCCATGCGCAACACCTCCAACCACGTCCTCTCCATAGCCCACTGGTTCCAGCTGAAGCACAAAATGACAGGTGTCGTGACCACGGCTCGCGTCACGCACGCCTCCCCCGCGGGGGTGTACGCCCACACCGCCGAACGTGACTGGGAGAGCGACAACGACGTGATCGCCTTCAACTACGACCCGTTCTCGTGCCGCGACACAGCCTGGCAGCTGGTCCACGGCGACACCGGAAAGAATCTCAACGTGATTCTGGGAGGGGGCAGAGCGAATTTCCTGCCCCAAAACGTGACAGACCAGGAGGGCTATCCAGGGAGACGCGTGGGCAATGCGAACTTGATCGAA
Source organism: Tenebrio molitor (assembly GCF_963966145.1). Lineage (NCBI taxonomy): Eukaryota > Metazoa > Arthropoda > Insecta > Coleoptera > Tenebrionidae > Tenebrio > Tenebrio molitor. Next base: position 3,975,363 of record NC_091054.1, on the reverse strand, counting down.
GAGTGGTTGGCCCAAAAGAGGGAGATGGGCTACGATCCCAAGTACGTATGGAACAGGACGCAACTAGTAGAACTGGACTACAACAAGACTGAGTACCTTTTAGGGTTGTTCAATCCGGATCACGTGACTTTTAATTTGAAACGTGACAAAAATCGAGAACCTTCGTTGCAGGATATGACAGAAGCGGCCATCAAAGTCTTGCAAAACTCCCAAAACGGGTACTTTTTGTTCGTAGAAGGTGCAAGAATCGACATGGGCCACCACAACGCCCAAGCCAGGATGGCCTTGGACGAAACAAGTGAATTCTCCAAAGCGGTCCAAGCCGCCGTTGACATGACAAACCAGGATGACACCTTGATAGTTGTGACGTCAGATCACGCGCACACCATGAGCTACAGCGGATATTCCAACAGAGGAAACGACGTTTTGGGTATCGCTGGTAACGCAGACGACACTATACCTTACACAGTATTAAATTACGCTAATGGACCCGGGTATAAGGCTAGTGAAGGACACCGCTACGACGTCAGCAAGGACGACATGTGTTAGTAGTTTTTACAAGCGTTCGCACTCAAATTTAAAAAGACAGTTGAATTACCCAATTTTTTTGCAGCCAATGAGGAGTATCGCTACCCGGGGATCTCTCCGCTAAACTCCGAAACGCACGGTGGCGATGACGTCGCCATATTCGCGCGAGGGCCGTGGGCTCACCTTTTCACCGGTGTCATGGAAGAAAATGTTATCCCTCACTTGTTGTCGTACGCATCCTGCGTGGGAGATGGCGCTAATGTCTGTGATGAAGCCCAAAAGGATTGGAAATATTCCAGAGTTTTGGGCTCCGACAAGAGGAATTTTAAAAGATGACGATCAATCCAGACCGAGAAAGTATTACATGTGACGTAGTTGTTAGTTATTTAAATTGTTACTATTAAAAAAAATGATTTCGATTTGGTTGGTTTTGATTTTGCGGTAATGATTTAGCACACTTTGTCGTAGTTTTTGTCGGGTCTGTGTAAGTGTATGTTTTATAAGGATAACTGTTGATCTTTTAAATGTAAGTTATTACGAGACAGGAAGTTTGCCTATTAAATTAGCAAAGATCACAAAAACAATACACAAAAAACGCGGAAAAGAAAATTAATTAATTAATAGTGAATGCGGCTCCTAATTCTTATCAGTAGAGTTGTAATTAAGTTGATACCAGTCATTAACTGCAAGAAGCGGTAATCTTGTAAAGGACAATCATTTTATCGACCTTTACAAGTTTCGTAATCTTGAGAAATGGATTTTAATTCAGCGGCGTGATTACGAAGACTTTGCACCTACATTTAGACCACTTCATAAATATATGGACCTTGGTACGAATAATCACAATAATATAAAAAAGAAACAACAAAAATGTAAAAGTGAAAGCATAGCTGGATTATAATCTACTTTGGTTTTAACATCGTAATGTGCTTTGGAAATTGCCACTTGCAATACATAGTGTACCTACACTATTTAAAAAAACGATGTGATTAATTGGTTGCCTAAAAACAAGGAGCTTCTAGCTAATGTACTTTAAAATAAAAGAATGTTCTAATGTGCGAGGCAGTTTTGTTGCTTTAACTAACTCAGAACATCGTAATTTTACTTTTTATCAACTATTATTATTATCAACCTTTCAAAAATTGTCACAACGTTTTATAGTTTTCTGGTAGAATTACCAACTCCAGAAAGATTTTATTGAGTCAAATTATACAAATTTGTATCTATCAATCTGCACACAATATTTTTCTATCATCTTTTCTCCTTCCTAAAATTGATGGATAGTTTTTTGAAACGCTAGTTGTGCTTTGATTATGTTAAGTGGTAACTTTCTGTTGTTTTTGTCGCGTCATTGATCAACAAGAACGAAAGTTCCATCTTTTTTTTTAAATTAACTTTCTCTTTTGACGAGATCAACTTTCAAATTGTCTGGAAATGGTGTTGACCTCGCAGTGACATCAAAATAACCAAAAAACCTGTCCGCTTCTTTATTTTTTACTATTTCCTTCATCACGTTATTAGAAATATTCTCTTCGGAAAAAATCGTCTTCTTCAAATTTTCATTCATCATAGCTAGCAGAAACACTTTTTGAAAAGAACAGTTCATTTTTTTTGCGTAGGTAGTCAACAGAAATAATATGGACAGTCCCCTTCGCCTGGCTTACCACGCCACTGTTTTAATATTCTTATTTGCATAATGTCCTTTCTTGACATGTTTATACCGAGAGTTCTATGAAAATAACTGTTTAAACAAATTTACTTCTTTGTATTTTTAAATTTCTTCAAATAAAGTCAAAATCACTAAATGAATTCCTAATTTTATTCAATGGTTAACATTGTACTATAAAAACTAACTAGTACAAAATTGATTAGCTAATCAACTAATGACAAAAACACGTGTTCCGGAATTCCAAGATGGTCAAGTTTGATATACAGAGAAATTTAATATAAATTTAACATGCATTTAGTTTGCATATTTAAGATTGTAGTGAACGTTACAATACAAGTTGCAACAGGTTTGTTGAATATTTTAAAATAAATTCAAGGGATTATTAATCATTTTTTGAACTTACTAACTTCAAAATGACATTTCGCAAACGCAACAGTTAACCGCGAATGTAGATTTCGCGCACTAGTGCTTCAAAATCATCCAAAAAGCATTAGCCTTTTTGAGCATTCTGAAAATAATTTGACTTGATAATAATAAAATCTAATTTACAAAACGTCATTTCTCCAATTTCGATGTTGAAAATTTCGGAAGAATGAAAATAAATCGCTATTAATTCGATTGACACTTGGGCAAGCGCCATCTATTCATTTAATTGAAGAGTATTGGAAATAATTTTAAAATATTGTACAAACCTCGATGCGCGAAGACGTATTCGGCACATTCGCGCAAATGAAGCACTCGCTCCTTCGTGTCTCAAATAATGCGCTCATGTGCGAAAAAGGTCTTCTCACACTCGGTTTATAAATAACTATTTTAAGTATCACTTACAACTGGGTTATCATTATATTTGAAGAGATTATTTTTTCTAGTTTTATATTTTTATTAATTATCTTTGTTGATAACTTAAACATATCGTTCGATTATTTTAAGTAGATTTTTATCTATACCTAGTAGAGATTTTTAATTATAAAAAGCAACAAATAAATAAACAAACAACTTAACTTTTGGAGCTTGCATGGATGAAAGAGAAAAGATAATTGGAAACCTACAATATTTTGTCGGAGTCGATAAAATAAGTTAGTAATAACTGGATAAAATCAGTATATTTATTGTTATTAATAATAAACTTGAATTCATATTTAAAAACTTTTCGGGAATGAGTAAATATTGAAATAAAATGATAAGATTTTTTTGAAGACAAAATGTGAATTTATACAGGGTGTCGCAAAATTAACGGATACCAAGGCGGGGGTCTTGTAGGGAAAAATCTCAGGAGTCTCGAAAAAATAAAATAAAAAATATACGGGGGGTCTTTACAAAGATATATGGGTCTGAAGGTTCAAACTTTTCATCATGTTTTCTTCGAATAAAAAATATAAATGGTTGACATTCATTTTGAAATATGGTGGGGATGATTATGTAAAATATTAAAATATAAATGAAAAGACTTTTCTTGAAAAAACAGCTTTATCTCGAAAAAATAAAAGTTTTATTTTTCCAATTTTTGTTCAAAAGGAAAGTACAACATAGCTAGAATATTAATCAGATACCTTTGAACAAATATTGGCAACTTTGATATTTTTTTCAAAGTGCCAACAATTTTTTTTAAACATTACTCAACCCCGAACTCGGAATACGATAATTTTAAGACACCCTATAATGCAATTCGAGTAATTTATGGTGATATTTCCCGCTACTAGAATATCACAGAAAGGTTTTGCGAAAGGTATGCTTGAGATTTACTATTGCAATAGTATAAAGCTTTTGCATCACCTTGCATAAGCATAAAATTAGCATTCAAGGAGAAGGAACGCAAATTGCAGATTTAGATTTACAAGAACAGTTAGTTTGTTACTAAGAGCAACAATCTAACAATATTGAAAAATATGTTCAAAAAATTCAGGAATAAAGGTGATGAACAATGCGAATTGGGATTAAAAACAGTTCAATGAGAGAAAAAGGGAGAGATGTTAACAACCTGACCATGAAGCTCGAAAAAAGAAAACACAAAATAGCGTTTAAAAAAGCAAAGGTGACACCTTCGAAACACATCCAACTTAGTTCGAAGGCATTTCTAGGTTATTTGAAAAAAGTAATACAATAGGAATATTTTGTGCGCCAGATAAGATGTGAAAAAAAAGTTATTTGGAAAAAAAAATTGTTTGTGTTTACCAGTATAAAAAATGTCATAATTAACGGTTGCAATGCGTTAAAATCAAAATTATTTCCATAAATGAGTGAATATGGTGGGAAAAGTGATAACGAAGCACTAGCACACGTATTCTACCAGAAATGCATTTTATATTTTCTTTATACATATTTGCAAAATCATGGTTTAAGCGCAAGTGTACTAAAGCATTAAATAATGTTCTCCAAACTGTGAAATAATAGTTATTTATGATATAATGGTCGTAACGTGTCACATTATGATATGAGATGGAAAAAATGTCCAACGAAGCTGGACACCGACCAAGAACGGATTTCCTAGACATCGAATCGAGATTGCAGCAGAGCGCCTATTGTAACTTTGATTCTAACGAAATCACGACAAAGGTACTAAATTTGATCTTGTTCTTTACTTTACGACACTAGTACGGTAAAGTATTGAAATGAAGGTCATAAAATCTGACATTATATATTAATAGTAGATAATAGCTTCATTATTAAATGAAGCTCATTTTCAGGTTCCCTTCGGGTCTCGCCGAAGTCATACCAGTGCGAAAATGAGCAATTCTCGCATTCATTCATTATCGGAATGCGTTTATTAGAACTTTTCAATTAATGATGACATTTCAAAATGATTATGACACATAAATATTGTGCTGTATCTTTCATGGCAACTTGATAATCCACTCGATGCGGTTATTTTAATTTCCGCACTGGTTGCCATGACCAACCCAATACTTTTGATTAGGAAACAATTATTTTGTAGTAATAAAGTTAAAATAAAGAATTTTTTGAATATCATCTCTGTTGATAGACTTTTAAACCTTAAAATAATTCGGGGCTAATTTTTTTCCGCTAATTTTCTCTTATTTATTTTGGAATGTTTCGATAACAAAACTTTTATATTGAATTCAATTTTTACACTGCTCTTGAATGACTAAACATTATGTTATAATTGTGGTACAGTGTGTTTAAAAGTATTTTTGAACGGCACATTCGCGCAAATGAAGCACTCGCTCCTTCGACGCTCGTGCCTCAAATAATGCGCTCATACATATAGTCTGTTTTTTAATTAAAGAACCACAACCTGTTGATTTAGGTTTGCACATATAAAATTTTACCAAATTTAGGGAATTTACTGATATCTATTGGCTGTATCAGCCAACACCTGTCATTTTTAATGTCCTTGAAAGTACGCAAACTCGCATCTAAAATTTGAACGTGTTATTAAAAATGCCTCGCAAAGTAAGACATTTATTAAACACTCAAATTAATTGTTATTAGTTGTTATTAACTTTATTAACATGCTGCCCTACTAATATCTCTAATAACCTCAATTTTTATATCATGAGATTTTTCACCCCAGGCAAAAAGTGTACAATGTTGTCAGCTCTATTTTGGGTGTAAATTGCGGTGTTGTGGTTCTTTGATTAAAAAACAAACTATAGCTTGGTGTTTGTGGTAGGAAGCACCTTACTTTCAAAAATTCCCTTCTTTTCAAATAATGTTTCTAACCTCAAAATTCACAAAATGCAAACAAAGCTAAGTTTGTTGAGAATTTTTTAAACAGACGTCGTTATTATCTTGGTTTGGGATATTTTACTAAACATTTATTACTCAATACACTCATCTTTTAAAAAAGAGCTAACCAAACCGTTTTAAAAACTGATAACACCCAAGTGGTGCGATAATCTGAAGGCACTTGTACCTTAATTTAAATATTATTGTACAACTTTGATACGTATTTTTTGGAATCACCGAAATTCGTATCGGTAAAATATCTGTCGGACTCCTTAGAAAGCGATATCGTTCGCATTTTTATCGCCCTTCTGGCACTAGTAAACATCTTTATGGCCCCTGCGTACCTTTCGACTTCCCGTGTCGAGCCCATAAACCAAAAACATTTATAAATTGCCTTGGCCAACCGATTATTTTATTACAAACTTGTAAATTTCATCGGCCCGATTATTTTTAGGTTGGCTAGATTCTCCCAGCCACTAAAAATACCAACAGCTTGCAAAATCCTCCGACCCGTCTTGCGACACTTAACGTCCTGATTTATTCAATTTCCATCCCCGATACACCCCCATAAACAACGCTACATTTACCCCGAACGGTTTTTTTACAAGCAAAACCGAATCACTAATAAAAAAGCGTCTAATCGAATCGATGATTACAATTTATTGAAAGCAACATCAGTTTCGCCTTATTTTATTAGGGGGGCATCGGCGCAGGCCGTGTAACCCTCTCCCACACACGACGCGTACGACATCAAATGGGGGATGACGTTCTCCTCCAGCACTCCTGAAAAGAGGTGGGCCCACGGGCCGCGAGTGAAAATCCCCACGTCATCGCCGCCGTGCGTTTCGGCCCCCAACGGGGCAACAGCAGGGTACACGTAGTCCTTATCCTCTGTAATTCAGGTGTTAGCGAGAGAGCGCCATCTGGACGCACCTACCGTAATCGTCTTGACTGATGTCGTGCCTGGAGCCGTCAGATTCCGGCTGGCGGTATCCAGGGCCGTTGGCGTAGTTTAGCGTGGTGTAGACCTTACCGTCGCTGCCTTCACCTCCGAATTCCAAAATGTCGTTTCCTCTGTCGGCGTAGCCGCTGTAGCTCATGGTGTGGGCGTGGTCTGCCGTCACAACGATGAGAGTGTCAGCTTCGTCTGTCAAATCGGCAGCCACTTGGATCGCCTTCGCGAATTCAGCAGTTTCGTCCATGGCCTTGTGGGCTTGGCCTCCGTGGTGGGCCATGTCGATTTTGGCGCCCTCTACGAACAAGAAGAACCCATTGTCACCTCTGCTCAACACCTCGATCGCGGCTTGGGTCATTTCCGCCAGAGATGGCTCGTTGGTGGGGTCACGGTCGAGGTTGTAGGACAGATGGTCGGTGCCGAAGAGACCCAACAGATTGTCTACAGTGTCGTCAAGAGCCAGAAGGTCGTCTCGGTTCCAGACGTACTTGGCATTTTGCGTTTGCGCCAGCCACGTTCTGATCAAGTTTTCGCCGTCGCTACGATCTCCTTGGTGTCCCTCCTCGTCCTCCGTCTCCTTCGGGATGAACTTCGCCCTTCCGCCTCCCATCACCACGTTCAGGTTCTTCCCAGTCTCTCCGGAGACGAGTTGAGTGGCGATGTCTGCGCAAACTGTCGGGTCTTCGTCGTCGTTCAAAATGTCAGTGTCTGACTCCCAGTCTCTCAGAGAAGTGTGAGCGTAGACCCCCGCGGGTGAGGCGTGGGTCACCCGCGCGGTGGTCACCAGACCAGTTCTCTTCTTGGCCAGTTGCGAGTAGTACGCTATGGAGAGAGCGTGGTTGGTCGCGTTGGTCATCCCGACGCAGTCACCGCTGCTCACTTCCGGTCCCACTCCTATCGTCCCGTAGTTGGCTTTGACTCCGCACAAGTACGCGGTGGCGGTGTTGGCGGAGTCGGCGACTTGTCGGTTGACAGCGTAAGTCTGAAAGTCGCGTTCTGATTGGTGGAAAAACCGCGAACGGGCTCACCTTTGACAGTCCAGTGTATGGAAATTTGTCGAATGATAATTGGACTTCTTCGCCGCCGGTGTAGACTCGAGCGGCCGACACGGTGGGGATTGACATGCCGTCCCCGAGGAAAAGAATCACGTTTTTGGCGGTGTCTGTTAATTTCACGTTTAGTCAAGGGGGGAGCGCAGCGAGGTGGACTCACTTTGATTGAGTGGTTTGCCGGTCTTCTCGAGGACCGTATTTTGGGCGTTTTCGACCCAGTAACTGGACTTGCCTTCGTCGGGGTTGACTTTTAGGTGTCTGTTGTTGGATGGGGGGAGTCGGGGGTGCATGAGCTTGTCATCTGATGTGGACAAATTGCTTTGGTTCGAAAATTCGAAACGATCAAATACTCACTATGTTCTTTGGGGGCGGCAAAAATTTCCCCGCTGGCCAAAAACAGGATTAACAGACTCAACAACATTTCGGTACACTTTTGAGTGTTTTGTTAATCGCTGGCTGTTTTATACCGACCGATATTCTATCTTAAGCCACACTAGACCATAAGTGTTTGATAAATCGATAATTATACAACACTTGACAAATCTTTTCACGATAAATTATTAACAGATAGATTTATAACATTATTTCCAAAATTTTTGCCAAATAAATCGGTGATGGTGACATGTTTCAAGATTATTTGTTGCTAAGAATGTACAATATTATCTTAAATATCTTGTTCTTGATCTTGATCAAAACAATCGAATTAAATTAATGAAAAATATTAAACAAATTTAACGCAGAGTTTGTAAAGAAAGCGTTCGTATTAAAGTATAATTTTTATTGGAAAGAAAACAATAGCAATTTATGCAACAAGTGGATAAAGTAATACTTTTACTTATGAATAAGAAGTCTGACCATCCCATAGTTCTTTAACAGTACAGTACAGTACAATTTAAATATAGCTTTTGGTTTTCTACCTCTATAAAATAGTAGATTATATCATTACGAGTAAAAGTGAGTCTTTTTGTCATTAATGGACTTACATAACCTCTCTTTTTTTTATTTGGTATGACAATATGCTGCAGAGCGGCAAAAATCAAATATATTTAAATTCCACAGGACTCTTGATATACAGGGTGTTATTGAATGTTGTACAGATATTTTAACCACGAGCTACTGGCTTCATGTAGAACTCGGAAAAAATATCTAAAAAATTCTGTCAAAAAATAAAATGACATTTATTTTTTGAGCTACAATTTTTTTTATTGCTTTTAGTCTTCTACGTTGTCAAATAACCTCCTAGTAAAATTTCGGCAAATTTTAAAAACACACCCTGTATATCATATTTTATAAAACGTACGCCAATGCGGTTTCCTTATTTTAAAGCATATTTTCTATAGGTTACTTCGCATTGGCGTACATTTTATAAAACATGATATACAGGGTGTATTTTTAAAATGTGCCGAAATTTTACCTACAAGGTTGTAGGACAACGTAGAAAACTAAAAGCAATTTAAAAAAATTGTAGCTCAAAAAATAAAGGTCATTTTATTTTTTGACATAGAATTTTTTAAATATTTTTTCCGCGTTTTAAGTGAAGCCAGTAGGTCGTGGTTAAAATATCTGTACAACTTTCAATAACACCCTGTACTTTCTTTCATAGTCACTTTGTATTATAGATTTAACTGCAGTTGTATGTAATTTAAATATGAAAACATTTTTTACACTCTCGTCTTGATCCCTTTCCTGCAAAATTTAGCCTCTTGAGTAAAAAACAGCGAGGCAGATGCGACCAAGATACAAAGGAGATTGAGAGGGCGTGCTAAGGAAGATGGAATATCAATAAGTGTGTCAACTATTGTTGGATGCTCCAGCGGGAAATCTCATACAACATATAAAAGCAAGAAGAGAAAAAAACTTTACAACAAAGCAAAGATTACAAGATTTTAGATTCTTCACAAGTCATGCTATTTATAGTCCGTTTTTTTAATAATCAACTGTCAGTGTCAAAATACAGAAAAAGACCAAACTGTATATTAAAAATCATTTGACATTTGGTCCAGTTCTATCTCAATTTCACCCTAGATTTCCCCTAGATCATTATTGAGGTTATGTTGCATATGTTTATGAGTGCAAGACACGTGTTTAATTTTAATTGTCAAAAACGTCAAACGTCAAAAACGTGATTTATAAAATTCACTGTTTCGAATTTTGTACCAACCTGACAACACTTTGACAATTGATTATAAAAAAAGAGACTTTAGTTTGTGTTATAATTTTTAAAGGTTAAGTGAATAATTAGTGTTCTGCCTGTATAAACAATTGAAATTTTCCCAATTGTTCAATACCGACTGAGAGTTTCAAACAAAATGTTATATTTTGGAAAAAAAAAATGAAGCTAAAGTACTATTCCGGACACGGAATCTTGGCCACAACTGACAAATATGTGTGAACTGGCCTTTATTGAATATAACCAAACTTAATAATGCTATTTCCCTGCTTCTTGATGTCACAATAAAAACTTCAAAGTGCTTTTTAATAATTGTCATTTATTAATGACACTAATGATTGGTTTACCTCATTTTTTTAGAAATGTCAAAAAAATGTTGGCCAAGATTCCAAGTCCGGAATAGTACGTTCAAAATTCAAAAAACCACCAACGTCGCATTTTCCTCGATAATTACTATCGGCAACGCTGTTTAGTGTAAATTTTGGTGAGAATTGTAATTTTGAGGTTAAATGTTTATTAAATGTCTTGTTTTTCTGGGCATTTTTAAGTAAAAAAATAAGAATCAATAAATAAATGAAACGTGCTGCTAATAAAATAATATGAACGATATTCAAAGCAATTGAATTTTATTTTGAATCAAACAAATGTCATAATTTAGAGTTGCCAACATAGTATGAAAAAATATCTACCTAGGGTTTTTTAAATTTTACCAACCTAAAGGAATAGGTGGTGGTTTTTTGATTTTTGAATGGACTTTATAAATGGAGGTAAAATTATTTAAACCTTTTTTTTGTTTTTGTGTTTTTTCTGAAAAACTGCCGTAAACTTTAATTATACATATTTATGTAGGTGTGTTTATGCTGTTTATTTTATTATTTAATAAACTGAGCAGTACGCATAGTAGCCAAAGCTTGTGCAGAATCATCTAATATTTATAAACATGTTATCAAATTTCCCGATGTAATTATGAATATTCTCCCACGTCAAAACATTAATTTGATAAATACATTTATTTTCAAGAGCGAGAAAAGGGGAATTGAAGTAAGACTAATAAATTTAGAATTAAGGGATAGACAATATTTTAACGGTGATACGATTTATTTCCTGTAGAATTTATTGAAGAAATTATTAAAGGAAAGTAAGAGAAGGAGAAACTGAAAGCGAAGCAGAAACATAATGTAATCTAATATTGCAGATATTATAAAAAAAGATTACATGATAGATACAATAATTTGTATGGTTTAGAATGTCAACAAAGATGATAATACAAGATTGATAGATGTTATTGTAAAAGAAAACATTTTCCAAAATGTCAGAATAGCTTGTCATGATTAGTGATAACGATAACTAATCTGAATAAAAGATGTTATAGTTTTTTCGATTTTATCTAACATGTCACATTTATATCGCAAAAATGTTTACATAATTTAATTTGTAAAAGCAAACCATTGCAGCATTTCAGAAATGGAAATTAAAAGTCATCATGTCGAATTTTCCTTACAGAGAATATTTCCAAATACAGGGTGATTCTGAAATAAGTTTGAAAAAAAAAACCGTTTTTTCGTTTTCGAGATACAAATGATTGAAAATTTGGTCAGAATTGCTAGTACGCTGCTGAGTTAAAGGTGATTACCTGATTATCTTGGTAGTTTAGCAACAATAATAATCAAAGGTAAAATGTGCCCGTCAGTCACAAACGTAACATTACTCCTCTGGATGATTTCCATAGAAACATTTACAACTTTATTGTGGAGTTAATGTAACAATGGTTGCTAATAAAGTGAACAAAATCGGACAAATTTTCCCTATCATCGGCGTTGAAAATACAAGGATACAGGGTAATTTCCATCCTTTTGATTTCACATCCAAAAGTCATTTACGCAGAATTAATTTGTGTCAAGGATACTCCACTTTTTTTTCCAAACTTATTTCAGAATCACCCTGTATGCCTACTGTATAAAATTCTCATAATGTAGCTCTATTTAGGAAAGTGGCAGCAAATCGCAGCATATTCGTAAAACTGGTTGCATACATGACAATTTTCAAACAAAGTACAGGGTGCCCATTTTATCTCTTCCCGCCTTACGGTTTAACAATAGGCAATACATAATACATTGCACAGATATCTTGGTGGAAATTATTAATTTTTTAAAATAAGAAACATAGTTAGCCAAAGTGAAACATTTAATATGCCACAAGGTGACATAACGCATAACCTAATAGTTTAAACTAGAGTTCCACTATTTCCAAATTTTTGAAGTATTTGATGACTGGTAATATTCAATGCAACCTTTTGAAAATTTTCAAAAATATATTTTTTTAAACATAGCAACCTCCGAAAAGTAAATTGTGTTGCCTATTTTGTAGTTTTAAGGCGGGAACCGATAAAATGGGCACCCTGTATGTACTTTTCGCCTTGTGAAAAGAAATTATTTAAATTGACGTCCTTCCTGTCACAAGCACAAATCCACTCGTCTCTTAAAATTATCCAAAACCTTTCCTAAGATTTGTGGTGTTATCTGATTATATTCGTTGCAACTCCAACTCCTTCTCCTCCTTTTAGAAGATAAAATGAGAAGGTGCCACCGTTTAACCCGGAGTTTCGATACTCCACCTTCGTATTGTTTGGGAGTTCAGATATTCTATTAAGTGGAACCACGCTTCATCGGTGAATAAAGTTAAATTAAGTTGGTAGTTGTTATTCAAGTGTTTCAAAAAACATTGTATGCAGCACGTTTGTCACAATCAAGTGGCAATAGCTCGCAGTACCGTTGAAGCTTATCTAGGTGTATTTTTTTTTTTGTAATAGTGCGACAAGCTCCAACAGACAAATTTAGTTCTTGTGAAATATGTCAATGTCTTTCAAATAAAATTAAAAAAAAAATCTTTTCTAACACTAAGCTATGCGTTAAAAATTCATATGCAAATGAGAAAATTCATTTACAGTATTTTAATTAAAGTATTATTACAAATTTTGAATTATTGTGTTCCTAGTTTTGCTAAATAAATGGTGTCTTGACAGGCATAATAGAAAGCTTTGTCTTATCGTCATGATTTATAAGCTCCGAATTAATCAAAATGACCTAAATATCATCTCTCTATTGATTTGCTCGTTCCTGAAAGAACTTGCAAATAGTAATACCGAATTTTAATATGCTCTGAGACGTAAACCAATTGAGTTCAAGATGTTGACAGCGGCTGCAAAAGAAAAACTATAAAAGTTTGTTCATTAACTTGGATATGGTGTCTTTTCAAGTGATGAATTTTATTTTGCAAAGCGTACGAAAAGGTTATCAATCAGAAATTCTGTATGATGCAACATTTGAATGGTATTTACCAGTCAAAGAAACAAAATTAATAATGAAAATTAAAAAAGAACCTTTCTAAAAACAAAACGACAAATGAAGAGTAAAGCTCTATAATAGTTATTTATGTGACGCGCTTAGTAAATTAATCTTTACGGATGAGCTGGAAGTTTGTGAGACGAGCGACGAAGGAGCGAGTCTCCATAATCCAGTGAGCCTACGAAATAAGTACCTGTAGAGATTTTGTCTCTCATATAAAGTTTTACACCAATTTTGTCTCTTTGTCACATTTACCATCACACATAATTTCTGATTAATAGTCTTTTTGCATACTTTATAAAAAGAAAGCTTCATCGTCACTTGAAAAGACACCACATCCAAGCTAATGAACTAACTTTTATAGTTTTTCTTTCTCGCAAGCTGACAGCAACTCGCACTTAATTGTTTTACGTTTCGGAGCAAATTAAAATTCTTAATCAGTACCGGGTCACTAGGTCACTTATCTTAAGGAGAAATAAAGAATGTAAACTCTCATTATTGGCAACTTCTTAGCAGCAACGAAATTCATCTAAAGCAGACCATTGTAGGGATGACGCTTGGGTCATTTCGATGAATTCAGAAATTATTAATGATCATGATGCAAAGCTTACTGTTGTGCCTGTCAAGTCATCAAAAATAGGCACATAGTAGTTAAAAATTTGTAACAGTTAAAATACTCCAAATAGAGGTATTTATTTGTGTGTCACATAATTTTAGGGGAGAAGATTTATAAAAGAAAAAATCATGCATTGTAAATTTCGTAATTGCTGTATCTTCTTTACGCAGCCTTGTTGACACACAAGAACGTTCTCCGAAATTTCGTAGTGACATCATCAATCACCCCCAAGAATATCATTGATTCGGAGCAAGATCGACGTTGTCAAGATGTCACAGTTCCGAAGTTCCGACGCCCCTGCAATTCCTTCGTCTGCTAAAAATTTGTAATTTCTCAATAACCCACAAACTAAGTTAATTAAATCAAACCACGCAAAAAACCAGCAGGAAAATTTTTACCATCCCATTCATTCATTCATGATTAACGACGTCGTAAAAATCGCCACCCCCCAACTGTCACCCTAAATTTCATTAGACAAACACGAATCCGCTTGGTCGTGTTGATAATTGCGATAATGATAATTGCGACGGAAATGACAGCAACCTGTGACAAACTGCTCATCACAGTCGTTATGCTAACGCGCCGAAATGACTACCGTCGAAAGACTAATAAGAGCCTTAATCGCAACAAAACAACACAATGTTGCGCCTGAAACGGGCGCTGAAACCGCGTCTTTCAGTAGCGTCTGAAAGCGTCGTGAAGACGGACGCGCACCGAACCGCCCACGAAATCGCACGCGGACGCACAAACTGAAAACTGAAAAAATGTTGCCGGCCAAATGAGAAACTAGAAGCTGTGTGCAATTCGTCGTTTTTTGATGGTAAGTGGCTGGTGTGTTCCCGACACGATATAAATAAACAAAATTGCGATAAATGTTCCGCGTATAAATAAATACGGCCTTGGCGAGTGTCGGATGACATTAATTTTGTCTAATTAGTTAAGTGGGGGGTTGGAATAGCGCACTGTCTTTTAATCAGACTGATTGGTATCGAGAAGAATGTTCCTAAAAGCCTGATAAAGCTCTTTTTTCTGGTTCCAAGTTAATTTGGTTGTGCGGTGCAGGTTCGCAGTCGTTATTTTATTGTTCCATCGATTTCTTGCTGTTACGATGTAAATATTTATGTTTCGGCTGATTGAGAGGAAATTTGCATTGGTGAATCAGAACGGGTTCACGTAAGATAGGTGGTCAGAGGGAGAGCTCGTGTTTTGGGAACAGAATAAAAAAAAAATCGACAAAATTTAGTTGAAATAAAATGGGTTATAATTATGTAAATGCAAAAAGTATCAATTTGCGTTGAAGGTCCTGAATTGAAGTCTTTAAAGGAAGTTGTGGATAGCTCAGAACGAAGGACTTCTTTGCTCTATTTTTTCTTCTTAATAAAGTGTACATCTTCGATCAAAATTTCTGCTTTTTAGCTTTCAAATCCCACCATAAAAGTTTCATCATGATGATTTTTTTTTATTATTCTTCGTGTAAGTTTCTTTCTGTTTTTATATTAATTTTCATCTATTAACCTTATGTTTTCTTTCAATTATACCAAAATTGTGATACATTTATTTTATATTCCACTTTTTTCCTTTTAAATCATTAAATTACTTTCAATATTTCTGTGAGATAAGGGAATAACTTTCAATTTTCTAAAAAATATAACATTATAAAATTTAATCGCTTGCTGATGTTTTCCTGCTTTTATTTTTGTCTAACAAATTTTAAAAAATTGTAGCGAGTAAATCCTTGCTAATCCGGATTAATACGTAGGGAGAACGGTGACCCGGATTAGGTGAAAATCCGGAATTATAGGAGTATACAGCAATAAAATGTAATCTTGGGATTGAATTTGTTCAATTTGTCAATTATTTACTGAATAATTTTAAAAGGCTTTGCTCCTGCTGTTTTTCATCTGAGCTCTAAAGACTTTGTGCACCAATGAAAGAGGATAATCATGTACATTGTAATGTAATGTGCTAATTTGCCACACACATTATAAAATATACTCTTGAAAAAAGCATGTGATTAATTGGTTGCCTAAAAATGAGGGGTTTTTAGATAATGTAATTTAAAATAATAAAAGTTGTCACAAATAATAACTAATGCTCCACGAGATAGCCTTGCAAAAGAGTTATTTACTACCTTACTGCTTTAACTAACTCCAAATTTCATAGTTTTCACCTCAAAAAATGATAAACAACAATAACCCTAAATTGACAGGCACGAGCTGTCAAGTGTCAAATTTAGACGAAGCGGCCAAAGGTCAGCTACGATTCCAACATAAAAAAAATAAGACGTGAGATGACCGCGCGTCGGCGCCGCCTGGATTCAAATCGATGAAGCAGAAATAAGCGAGGCGAGCTCAGAACAAGGCTTTATACGAGTACTTGATACACGTTTATTATTACTGCTCCTCTCTGACATCACATTGTAATGAAACAAAGTACAGAATATACAGGGGTACCTATTCACGAGTAATAATGGGCCTAACAACGTCCCGACGCAACCAAATAAACATATTTCTCAAATGAGTAGATATCAATTGATCTTTTTATTTTTTAATGAAGCCAAGACGCTTTTATTAAGACAATTTCCAGTTGTCGTTACATGACATCTATCAAACCTAAAATGTATTTGTATTTAAATAAAAATAACCTAAAAAATTTACATTAATTTAGATGTCAACTTCATGTCAAATTAAAAAAAATCTAAAAGCAACTATCGTCTGTTTTTTAATCAAAGAACCACGACCTGTTGATTTAGGTTTGCAAATATTAAATTTTACTATATTTTATCTGTCTGTCTGTCATTTTTAATGTCCTTGAAAATACGCAAACTTCCAGCTAAAATTTCAACGTGTTATTAAAAATGCCTCGCAAAGTAAGACATTTATTAAACTCTCAAATTAGTTGTTATTAACTTTATTAACATGCTGCGCTACTAATATCTCTAATAACCTCAATTTTTATATGACGAGATTTTTGACCCTAAGTCAAAAGCGTACAATGTTGTCAGCTCTATTTTGGGTGTAAATTGCGGTGTTGTGGTTCTTTGTTAAAAAATAAACTGTATGTTTTATTTTTTTTTTAGTAAATATGAATGATCCATGAAGGCAACGAACGTGTATAACTGGTTGCGTTTCAATATTTGTAAGGCCCATTCATATTATAAATCTAAAAATGAGAAGAGAAATTGGTTGCAGTTTCGCTCGAGGAGATTATTTACTTCACCTGTCAAATTTGAATTTTGAACCAATCATGAAATCCTATTGAAAACCACCAATGAACACATCATTATATCGATAAATATTCCCATCCGGTTTTGTTACTCAACAACAACACAAGAACTAACTGCATTAATTAGTGTATCAATTTTTTTACATTTAGTCGAGAAAATAATCTCCAGATACATTTTTATTTTAATACACTCAAGCTTTGCCACTTTGAGCAACAACTGACGTTAATTCTGCAATTAGTTTTCGTGTTGTAACAAAACCTTTGCGTAAAATGAAAATTTATTCCTAAAATTATAAGCTCTTAAGATATTACTCTTGAAAGAAAAGTTTTAAAAATGATCTTTTGCTTTATTCGGAAATTTTTAAACATTCGTCGTAGATGTCACCAAATAACGACAATCATCTGACAAAACCAAACTTGGTTTATTTTAGAATTTCAACGATTTCAACAGGTTTGGTAAAAAGTTTTCAAAATTGATGAGACAAAGTTCCAGAACTCCCGAACGTTCAAATTAAATTGGTAGCTATTTATGAAGGGTAGTAACCACCCTTCGAATATTAATTTTGTGCAAAAAACACAATTTCCTCTCACGATATACTCGTAACTCACGACCGCACATTCAAGTGTATCCTTCCACTCGAATTCTACATTTCACAAACGAATCTTTACGGTTCGGTTAAATTATCCACAAGTTTTTAACCGAACCCGACGTCTGAAGATCACTCCAAGATGTAATACAGAGTTTCTATAACTCGATCCGGTTGGTTGCATTTTATTCCACGAAAAAAGGAAACGAATGCGGTCGTCTATTGTGTGGGTCATAAATTTTAGGATACACCGCCGCAATTTATGAACCTATCTCTAGTCCACATCCTTTGGAGTTTATTGTAGACTTTATTCGGACAATTTTTTCAAAGCGATAAAAAGAAAACTGTGATGCAAATGTACGTGCAGGTGCAAAAAAGGGAGATCTTGTGGCAAGCTGCCGCAATAAAAGATGTAATTTCATGCTTCAGAACGGGATATCTTAGATGAGATTATTGGGTGTACGAAATTTCGAGATTTTATATTGCAGGAGGAAGAGGTGTATAATTCGGCAAGTAATGAAAAGGTTGTGCCGGCTGAAATTCGAAGCAATTCGGTGAATGTGGCCTTATTTTGTCAGTCGCAGATTTTGATGACCGTTCATGTGAACATCAGTGAAATTTAAATTAAAATGTCTAGCATAATCCAATTAAGTTATGACGTAAATCGCTCCATGTGGGTTTATTTAATCGGGTTTTTGGTATTTAAAGTGGTCTGACGAGAGTTGGTTACGTTAATATTTTCCAAAAGAATGCATGTCTCTGTGGATACGTTGTTTGTACACTATAGGGGCAATGACCTCTTGGTCGAATAAGACAAATTATGTTGTAGCGTGCAATTTGTGCAATTAGCTCGAAAACTGAGGATTCAAAGTGGTAGTAAAATCGGTAACAAGCAAAACTTGCGTCTTTTAAAAGGATACCTACCTACTTTAAATCAGATTCTAGTTCATTTTCACCCTATGCGTTTTGCAGGGGGTTTGCGTAAATTAATTGTAACTAAAGTCCATTGTTTGAAACAATTGTAATTGTCAAAATTCCGTCAAAGACCAGTCTGTACCATCCTAAAACCTTTCGTTTCGCAACACTGTTTTGTAAAATCTCCCTCGAATCTCGGTCAGGTTTGAGGTTATGTCAGTAATTTCCAAATGTCAGAAAAGTTTCAGGTGTTCAGTTTCAGCAAATTTTGTGCTAAAAGGCAAGAAATAAAGACGATAATGACACTGAAAAATGAAACTGAACATACACAGCGGGAATTTATTTAATGGGTAATACCGGCTCATCAAAAAAGACTGTTTGAGCTGTTTGAGTTTAAGCAATTTATTTATTTTCAGAAACTAATTCAAAATTTTCAGACCCCCAATCGTCTTCCGAATCTGATTCTGCGGAAGGTTGAATTATTATTCGAGGAATGTCCTCAATTGGTAGATTTCCCATCAATTTTTTCCAGTCCTCTGTACCTAATCAGTTCCAGGCAGTTACGAATATTATTGGCCCACATATCAGGGGTAAAATTGTTCTCGCTGTGTCAGGGGCCGTCCAGATCCCTGCTTTCGGAAACTCATTTTACTTTTTATTTTAAATTTAAAAGTAATTGCGGTTTCAGTAGCGAAGCGCCTTCACCACGCCTTCACATCAAAATGGCTGACATACAATTGGCATTTTACGTTGCCAACCTAATAACCATAACTAGTGGCTCATACCAATATGACAACACTTTGACAATTGTTTCACAAAAATTAACTTCAAGTTACGACAAAATTTTTGTCATAGGGTCTTTGATCGGACATTTATTTAGGCCCGGTTTCTGGAACGGTCCGATAACTTAACGGCCGGTTAAATCAAGCGTTGCTATAGAAACGCTAGAAAGTGACCAATCACATTACATGATTTTTGTATTTATCGGAGAGTTAACTAACTGGTCAAATAAAATGTTTCCAGAAACCGGGCCTTAGTCGCACAATAAAACTCATGATTTATTATAGAAAATGTTCTGTTTTGTCTGTTCATTTATATTTTTTAGTATTTAAAAACTATTCACTATTCACATTCAAATTAGGTTAAATCTGGCTCTCAAGAAAGAAAAATATTTATTTTCTATTCAGTTTTATTTTATTGTTTGTCTTTCTTGTTTTCTTCATTTTTATTTGCCGCAAGCAAAATTCCATTATTTTAATAATATGGATGTAATTTTAGTTGTTACGTTGTTTTGGTAAGTGAATTTTAATGGTTCGACAGAGCCCACAGAACAACATCTCATCTGCAAGAAATCGAACTCTTCGTTATGATTCTCTCGTTAATAAAATTTGCTTCGGTTTTATTTATGAATGTAAATTATGTGTACAAAGTCGAGTCGGAATCACAACTTCCACAAGTTTCCAGAGCTTGAATTAATTAATACTGGGAAAACAAACACTACTTTAAACATCTCAAAATTAGCAACAAACTAAAATAATCAACTATTTTCAAATACATACTAACAAAACAAGTATTAATTACACGAATATGGGAGCAGGGAAGCTTGATCAATCTACAGGGTGTATCCGAATTCGACCGACAAACTTTCAGGGCAGATTCTACGATCAAAAATAAGCATAAAACTTTTAATACATATGGGGTCAAAAACCCTTAGTTTGCGAGATAATCAACAAAAACTTAAAAACAATTACTATCTGAATTCCTTGGATTTTATGGGGCATTGAAGAGGGGGGCAAAATTTTGACAATTTTTGTAAATTGTACATAGCTTCTTTTTATTTTTGTACGTTTCATCAAAAAAATCCACCCAATTCCTTTTGTTGCTTTTAGAACTTTTTAGTCGATTATCTCACAAACTAAGCATTTTTTAAAACATATGTATTAAGAGTTTTATGCTTATTTTTGACCATAGAATCTACCCTGAAAGTTTGTTGGTCGAATTCGGATATACCCTGTATACATTTATTTTTATTAATAAATAAAAAAGCCAACTTAATGGACCACCTACGGTAAAAACAAATCTGACATTTTACCCCTGGAGTTACGCTTGACGGAAATTAGCTGATGTAAGACTAAGGATGTTACTCAATGATTTCTTTTTAAATATCTACACAAAGATCACTCTTCAATTATTTGAGTTACGTAATTCCAACACAAAATCGACTTTATGGTAGCTCACAACTCTTCCATTTCTAGTTACTTTTATTTTATATATTCAAACCATGATAATAATAGTATATTATTAAACGAGTGAGAAAAGATGGCTGTTACCCACTAGCTGTAATCTTCCAAGCGAGTAGTAGCCATTACACGCGAGTAAACACGATACTTTTTCTACAACGTACAAGTTCTTCATTTTATTAAGAAAAAAAGTAAACAGACACGAATCATGACATTTCAAATTTGAACTGTATTATCGCAACTTTATACTTTATAGTTAACGACATGATTTGCAATTTTATTTTGCGATTGGTCACAATCCGTAGAGTAATCAGTCAAAACTCACGGTCGTGGGTAATGAGTACCATTACTTAACAGCAACCGCGTATGTAATGAATGTGTTATTGAATAGGAGTTTAAAAATACCCTCTTATTCGCCAGATCTAGGCTTCAGTGATAAAATATTGGAATTTCCAGACGCTAATGTACTCAGAATCTAGTCTAGAAAGAAGTGTGTTCTGCAATCCCTTCAGGCCGAGCTTCAATTAAAATTGGAAATCCGCAAATTATTCGACTCACAAAACGTAAAACAATCAGAATTAACGAACTTTGGCCACGAAATCTTTCCACCCCTCCATGTTGACACAAAAGCCGTGCCTTTTCACATTTTCCCCAATTTAAATCATCAATCTCGAACACACTTCATATATTTTTAATTTTAATTAAATTCATCACCCAACTCTTTGCAAATAAAATTTTAATTAAAAATCACTTTGAATTGTGCTCTTCCAGAAAAAAAAAACAAAGCATCACAGTCGTCGCCTAAAGCGCACGAGTGTTAAAAGGCGAAAAACACAAGTTTCAGGTGTCTAATTTTTTCCCAAACACACTTTAATTAAACGTCTTCCGACTCTTCTCCAGCCAAACCACGCGCGAGAACTTTGTTTAACCGACAATATCTTGTACGGCAAAGTTAAGCCGTTAAGTCAATTTGCTAATTAAGACCTCACCATCGTCTAGTTCGCAGCCAATCTAATTTCACACCAACAATAAGGCCGTTAATTAGATTGTCTTGCAATTAAGACGATACAAGAAAGAAAATTGAGACGACGCCGAATCAATCATAATAATAAATCCTTGGTGCAATTACGCGCATACAGGGTGAGGGTTAATAAAGCGAGGACGTCGTGCGGGTTTTAAGGACTCGTGTGTTATTGGCAAACTAAAAATGGCTTTGTCAACAAACTTTCCGGCTGACACCTGATGAAAGAAGAGCAGCGCTACATCTTTTTCGTGTTCTTGTTGTTGTTTTCGCTGTCTAGTTGGTGTTCGTGTGATGTATTTTTTTCGAATCGAAAATCAATATTTATTTTGTGGTTTATAGATCGGGAATGTGAGGAGAGGCTTTTAGGACGATGTTTTCCTTACGAGTTCGGTGGCACCTACTCTCTAATGTAATTTTTTTCTGCCTCTCGAGATTCTTTTATCTTGTGCAAACTGTGCTGCCGGGTTGATGTGCCAGTTTTATTTTTATTCTGCCAAATAAATTTATCTCGCCTGTTTTTCTGTGTTTTTATTGAGCCAGAGAAAGATTTAACTCACCTGTTGATTTTTGGTTTGCTCTGATTTGAAAATATTGTTGAAAAAAAAAAGAAAAGTATAATAATTGATGAAGCGAAGAGAGTAGCATTATGTTTGGAAGCTGAAGGCAGACATTTCGAACATTTACACTAGTTTGTAAATACGATTGGAGCTCCTCATGATTCTTTTACAACCGACAGGTCACACATAATGCACCCCTTTATGAAAACCAAGATTTCAACAGAACTTTTTATCACGGAAACAGGAAGCGTTTGTTAATTCGTAATTGACCCTTACTCGTTATTGTCTCATACTCATTACAAATTCAAGAGTAATTTAACTTTCTGCCGCCACTGCAGAAATATATTTACTGCAACTGAAGCAACTTCATTTTATCCATAATTCAGCAAATTTTACGCACGCATTGCCAATACATTTTATTCCAATAAATTCCAATAAAACGAGTCAAATTCAATTTCCACAAACTGCAGATTTCCTGCTGTTAAGACATAATAACCTTTCCAAACTAATCTAGCAACATTTGTAATTAATGCCACTTTCGTAATTTATTGAAAATCGTTCAGCTGCAGGTGTGCTTTCATAATTTAGAAATATATTAAACCATAAACTTCCTCACTTCTTATTAACAGTTTAATAAACCAAGATAAAGCTTTCGCAGATTAAAAATTCTGTACATGTTTTATGAATAAAATTCGTTTTGAGAGTTCTCTGTTGAACTTTGCTAATTTGAAACAGGTAATGGAATTTTTAACGTAATTAAAAGTTTTATTTAAGAAATATGAGACATATTTAAGCTTGACAGTTTATACAGGGTGTTTTTTAAATTCTAGTACAAAAAAAGACTGGTAATAGGTGAGGATGAGTAGAACTCATACACAAAAAATTATCTAATAAAAGTCTTTTCGTTTTCGAGATAAAAATAAATTACATTTGTGTTAAAACTGTCAGTACGCTACTGATATTTTTGTTCATAGCATTTTCGGGTGGCTATGGTTGCTGTTGCTGGATTGCTATTGGAGCGATTGTTGTGTCTGTTGTATATTTCATGAAAAACTACACAAAAAGACACCACGGATAAAAAAATGTAAATTGTTTTGTGAAATGCCTGGAAAAGCAAAAAGTAAAATGTGAAGAGCAGCACTTTAACTAGGGGCGTTAACACACGTGTTTACGATTGCGATTAAATATTAAAAGCACACAACGCGAATAATTTACACATTTCCATTAGCCATTATTAATTCATCGAACTTGTAAAGTTTCCATTTAGAATTAGCAAACAGTCAAGTCCAATTGAAACATTATAGTTTGTGATCCATTACTCAATGTCTTTTCACTAACACAATACTGTTGCTTTATGACTAGAACCATTTCTAATGCACGTAAAATCGAATAATTGCAATGTACCGGTAGTAAAACATTCAATCCGACTGCACTTACGTACCCACACTTATTTTATCACTTTATCAGCCAATGAAAAACAAACAAAAACAACAAAAAACTTACTGATGGCGAAAAAGGTGTTTTTATTGGGAGTTACCGGAGGCGTTTTGTTATAAAATCACTGAAGTATGGAAATGAGATAAAAAATAACAAATAAAATTTCTACGACCTACGTTTTAAACGAGTGGAACGAACTGAATTTTTATCAATACGAAGGCAAGGGTTTTGCAATGAATGGTTAAAGTGCTCAAAGTCTGATAGACATTTTTCTCTATCTGCCTTTATGTGTTTGATTTTTATTAATAAATAGGTAGAGGTTTTGGATTTTCTCATGGGCTATGAGTCATATCTGGGCAAACGACGAATTCAAGTAGGCGCTACAAACCGACCGGAAAACATCGTCATTTGTTATGAGTATGTTAGTGTCGTCTCTCTCTCTCTCGTCTATTTTCATGTAAAATAGTCGACGTTTTCATTTACAAATTTTCACTGGCTTATCGCTCCGCCTTCGCGCAGATATTGCCAAGGTCACAGCCCATGAGATAATCCAACACCGCTAAGTAACAGAATAGCACACATTTTTGCAAACCTACAGATCAAAAATTCAATAAATAATACATAGAATTAATAATAAATTTTTATTCCATTTTAAAAAATGTGTGATGCACAAACAATTAGACAAAATTGTTATTGTGTACTTATCAGGATTATACAAAGCATTTTCAAATTAATTTTTAGAGTTTCGGTGAGACCGTAAAAACAGACTGGTAATTCAGGTTGTGACGATATTTTGTATCTTGCCAAATGTGCGAGAAAACTTCAAGTTCCGCCCTTTTAACAAAGCACGTTGGGGCAAAAGGGTAACAGCTCCACTCAAGGGTGGTTACATTGTGGAAATTCAGGGCGTACGTTATGCTAGTATAATTTCTCGGTGGCAAGATGCCATTTTAGATAAGCAACTTTGTCAGTGTCTGTGGTCGTTGTTAGTTCAATTAGATTACGGCGGCCTCAGAGAAATATAATCACACTAAATCAAGAAGAGAAAAAATGGAATTGAAGAACAAGGCCGCAGGCCAGGAAGTTGATAAATAAATGAATGATCGCTAATAGGATATAATTAAGTTTCGAAAGACAATTAAATTACCGCAGCTCTTAATAAAATACAAGTACCAGGGATACTGATACATTGTTAAAAGATTCAGTTGTTCTTGAATTATATATTTTTTTTAAAAGCAATGTCTGATAGAAATTTGATTTGAGACACAAACACAGACCAAAGAAATTTTTGAATGCATGTTGACAACATTAGCAGTTCTGTTTTCCCATAAAAATCTGGGGTGAGGAGTAAAAAAAAATTAAAGACTGGCAGAGAGCTGGAAGAACGAACAGAAAACGTCGATGTTGTCCATGATGTGAATTTCGAAGATCGATGAATCATCGTTAGATTATCTCATGGGTTGTGACCTTGGAAATATCTGCGCGAAGGCGGAGCGATAAACCAGTGAAAAATCTGTAAATGAAAACTGAAAACGTCGACTACTTTCAAAGTTAAAAATTTCGAGTGCCGGAAAAATCCTCGCTCCATTTTCTAGGATAAAGATGGGGTCATTTTCACTGGTTGTATGCAGCAAGGAAAATCGAAGACTGGAGATTATTTCTTCCAACCAAAATATGTGGAAACACGTTGTGGAAAACTTTCTAAATGTGCGTTGTTTTTGCAAGACGATGCACTGCTTGTACCCCTGGAAAAATCCAATAAAACCGTTTTCAAAATTGCCGATCATTTAGCATATTCTCTTGATTTGGTCCCTTCCGATTATCATCAATTTTCAAAACTGAAGAAAGTCTTAAAAGGAAGAAGAGTTGCGTAGAGTTGACGCGTGATAGCGTTGAATAAAAAAATATTATTTCGCAAATCCTTTTACACTAGGCTGGAAACTCGTTAATACTCCCTCGTATTTCTCCCCACAAGACTGCGATCATGGAGTGTGTGAAAAAGGAACGTAAGAGATTTTCTATGTTTAAAAGCAAACATAAAACTGGGCCTTCAGTCTGGTACATCGTCCCAAATCGATTAATTAAATGTGGAGCTGGATTAAACCCCAACGACTTTTCTCTCATTGTGAACTCTTGTATTGTAAACTTGGGGACCATAAAACGCTCAAACTCGATTCTATTAGACCTTCTCCCCAAAAAGCCTCCGGTTTATAACACTTTTGTCCAGGAAATCTGTCAGAATTTGGCTCTGACAGACCAGAATAATGTATCTTGTCCGAGCAACAACTTAGGTTGGCAACGTAAAATGTCAATTGTCAGCCATTTTGTTGTGAAGGCGCTTGCACTACTGAAGCCGCAATTGCTTTTAAATTTTTCATTTATTTTTTCAGTGTCATTATCGTCTTTATTTCTTGTCTTTTGGTATAAAATTTGCTTACACCTGAAACTTTTGACATTTGAAAATTATTGACATAACCTAAAACCTGACCGAGAGAGATTTTACGATACAGGTGTACATTTTCGAAATTAGTCCAAATTTTAGTTTCTCCAACACAAAACAGTTCACAATTTCGATCTCAATTTTTTCATTTTTTACCAAATTACGAATTTTTATTTTGGAAACAATCTAACCGCAGGAACTAGGTAGGTACGTTGTACAGATCAATTCCTCTCTTGACGCAAAGGAATCTGTTTCAGCAATTTTCTAGGATAGTAAACATAAATATTCCAGTAGAAATGCGAATATAATATACTCCTCTGAGAGTTTTTTTGGGGTAACTCCAGAATTCTGGCTCCGACATAGAAACAGTTGCCACGGGCAATCTTTCCTTGACATAAACAAGATGTATCTTTAGGAAAAAATGTATAAAGTTGATATCTGTAAAACAAAATGTGTATTGCCGGAACGTTATATAGATGTGGATTGGGGACTTGTCGTTAAGTTGGCACTACCAAGAAAAGTAACTGGGCGCGCTTATAACGTGTTTGGAATTTATGATAGTTCAATAATAAGTTTTAAGCGACCTTGAGTTTTCTAAAACGTTTTTACTATACATCATATGTCAAAACTGAATTTTAACACTTTCCCAGTCTTAATTTTTATTTATGTATTTGTAGTGTTATTAAATCAGGATATTTAATTAACTTTATATACAGGGTGATTTTGAAAGTTGGGCAGATATTTTAATCACGAGCTACTGGCTTCATGTAGAACTCGGAAAAAATATTTAAAAAATTCTATGTCAAAAAATAAAATGACATTTATCTTTTGATCTACAACTTTTTTTAATTGCTTTTAGTTTTATGTTTTATAAAATGTACGCTAATGCGAAGTAACCTATAGGAAATATGTTTTAAAACAAGGAAACCGCATTGGTGTACGTTTTATAAAATATGATATACAGGGTGTATGTTTAAAATGTGCCGAAATTTTACCTACGAGGTTGTTTGACAACGTAGAAGACTAAAAGCAATTAAAAAAAAATGTAGCTCAAAAAATAAATGTCATTTTATTTTTTGACACAGAATTTTTTAAACATTTTTTCCGAGTTCTACATGAAGCCAGTAGCTCGTGATAAAAATATCTGCACAACTTTCAAAATCACCCTGTATTCATTAACACCAACTGTTGGTTGACAAAAGGAATAAAACTTATTTAAATAGACCCTTCTATTATAACTATAAACCCTCTAGCGACGTGCAGGCGAAGCACAAAGTACTCATTATCGCTGTTAAGCTGTTAATTTAAACCGTCATACGAAATTTAACTCAGAATGAAATTTTTTTTAGTATATAGTTTCGTTTCAGATTTTCGCATATCTTGCATTAAAACATAACAGTCTAGAATCTAGATTTATAATTCCGTTGAATTTCCACCTCCACCCTTCCACATCTAAATCCCCGCCACTTTACATTCTGAGAATTTACGTTCCTAAGCTTCAGCCACTGCAACTATAAAATACCGCATGAAAATTTTACTGATTGATCTAATGCGAATCCAATTTAGCCAACGAGCGGAAAGCATTGAAAATAGAATTTCTCAACGAATTACGTCTGTTTAAAATCGATCAGATTACCGGAAAATTCTGTAATTTCATAATGGTTTCGCACAACAAATAAAACACAACTGTCTCAGCGATGCATTAACGAATCTCCAGTTCGTAAATTTCTAGGCCGGTTTCATCACAACACGCATCCCGTCATTTATTCAAATACGTTCCGCGAGTCGCTGAAAAATTGATTTATAACAGTTTTCATTTGCACAAACTCGACGGTTACACAACTCGTAAATATTTACAAATGCTGGAGGAAATAATTGGACGCGTTGCCTAAGAAGGATTTAAACCAGCCGGAGCGGCGACTACCCGGAAGTGGGCCCGGAAAAAATTGGGGCTCATTAGAGTGGGGTCATCCGGTGGCGTATTCGTGGTGTTCTCTTACCAATCGGTTAATTACGCGATCCGGGTGAAAAACCTCCCGGTCTGAAGAATTCCCATTATCGTTGCGAATGATCGATTCAAAATAATGAAAGCATCACACTAACTGACACGTTCATTACGCTAAACCACCCTCAGCCACGTGTGAAATTTCCAATTAACACGCGGACACAATCCATTAGGGCCTTTTCCACGGCGGGAAATTTATCGGTTTTTTCCGTACGCGTTCAGCAGTTTACTAATCAACGAGCACGGAGTGTATCTGACGTTTTTTCTCCAAATACGGATAATTTATAACATTTTACAATTGTTTTTACATTATCGCGAGATACGGGGTTGTCATAAATCCTTCTTAAGCGGAGT
Source organism: Tenebrio molitor (assembly GCF_963966145.1). NCBI lineage: Eukaryota > Metazoa > Arthropoda > Insecta > Coleoptera > Tenebrionidae > Tenebrio > Tenebrio molitor. The sequence goes on along the minus strand of NC_091054.1, from coordinate 3,946,558 downwards.
GGGCTGTGCAAATTGCCACCTACAATACATAGTGGAACTGTACTATCCTAAAGGTGTCAGTTGATGTGATTACTTGGTTGCCTAAAAGCAAGGGGCTCTGCGGTATCTAACTTAAGGTAAAAAAAACTGTAACAAACAATTAAAACCAAATCACTCCATAACAAATTTCGTCTGCTCATTTGATTTGTTTTTATGATAAAAACAGGAACATAGCACATAAACAAATGTTCTGTCAAAAAAGAATTATTGTTCACTGCTATGTTCCACGTCTTGATTACTCTTTTTTACCTCGTTTCAAAAATGTTTTACCACACTGTCTGACCAATAGTGCGGCAGTAATGTGTGGCAGTCTTTATCTGTCACTTAAATTTAAATTAACACTTTTAAAAATGATAAAAAACGAAAACTTCAAAGTGACAAGTATGAGTTGTCAAATGTCAAATTTACAAATCCTGGAGACGCGGCAAATCTTGCGTGTACCGTAAACCACAGCGATGCACGATGTAATTAATAAATATTTATAATAATCCTGAATGAAAGCATTAATTTAGACCGTGGGATTCGTGTATTTTTATAATGCCACTCAAAGGATTATTTTCTGTTTTCCACAAAGGAATTCCCGCTTCGGTGAATGCTTTGCATAAATCCATTGGAAACTGTGACTCACGTTTCGTTATTTCAGCAAACGATGTCAACATGAGCCGTTGCTGTCTCTTTGTGGTATTTACCATTTACATTTTACATGTGGCATTTTCTGTATTGCCTCACACGAAATATTTTAGTAAAATTAATGGTCTGCTTTACACTTTTCGAAATAAAAACTTGGCCATCACGTGAAAGGACATGATGCTACGTTTTTATAGTGATTTATGCGACAAGTGCGTAAAGTAGTACTTTTTTTAAGAATGGGCAAACCCATGAGTGAAAAATAGTTCTTTACATTAGAGTACGGTAGGGGTATTTTACAACGCGAAAACTAGGTTTCAGGCACGAGGCAAAGCCGAGTGCCTGATTAGTTGGACAAAAAGACGATAGAATCATAGAAACAAAACACTGGATAGAATTTGAATAAAATAATCCTATTTAAACACGAAACAAGCAGTAAACTACCAATCTAGGTAGTACAAAATTCATCTGGTGGATTCTTCTTAAATGAATGAAATCGGCTTCATCATTATTCTTGAAATTGTCGTAAGTGAGACATGCAAAACTGAGAATGAATATGTTGTAGAAAAAAAGAAGAAAAGTACCAAGTAAGAAAAATAGTCTAAACCGTTAAATAAGGTATGCAACTGTAACAAATGATTGCGAGAATTAAAGACATGATAATTGAAGTCTGTACCTAACTGGAAGGTGGTTCTGATGTGAAGAAGACAAGAAAAACCGTCAAATCTTCGAGGAAGAAAAAACAATGAAAAAGTTTTCATTTTTACACAAGTAAGTCAAAATTCTTGGAAAAAATGAATATGGTGTAAGATCCAAGGAAATATCATACATTTTTATCTTCATGTACGAATAGGAAAAATTGTATAATAAACCTCCACTAAAGACTATCTAGCTCAGCACTTACTTACACGTGCAACATTGCCAATTTACATACTTTTTTACAGCGAAACTTCTTTACTCTGATTGTCCCTTTTTGCTTCTCATTACTCTTCTGTTCCTTATTTTTACCTTCAATCTATCGGGTGTTCATTTAAATGTATCTTCAAAGTCGGCGTTGAAGAGTCGATTGTGAACGCACCACGCTTTCGTCTGCAGAGTAAAAACACAAACAACGTAAAAAGTGAGATTAGATTTAAAAAGATGATCCGTGATCTGTAATCTGTGGTGCGTTCACAATCAACTCCTCAACGCCTACTTTCAAGATAAATTTAAATGAACACCCGTTAGTTCGTTCTTTTATGACATTATTTTCTTTTCCCTGTATTTTTTACCACTTATTTCCTTCGATCCAATGTATTTCAATCTGTCTAATCCTAACATCCGTTTAATAAATAATTAACTCCAGGTATACCTTTTAACTTCACTTTCTTAGATACATTCGTCGAGGTCAAAGTATGACATTTAATCCTTCGTATAAACCAATTTTTGTTAAGCTTCACCACATAATTTTTTATTTCATTGTTGGATTATCTGCTTTCACTACACATACTTGTTAAACCCTCATAAGCTGTCTGTATAATACACCTATTGTCCATTACTAAACGAATCCGCAGACACCAAGAATCGAAAGCTCCTTTATCTCGTGAAAGCTCTTTGTCAAATAATACGTTCGAGTCCTTTCTACTTTATCTGTTCATAACAGCATCGTCATGTGTTAAAAGGACATATGTATAAAACTTCTTAAATCCTTCAGGAACATTTAAAATAAAAAGTAATCTTCACCTGGATACTCCCCCCAGACCTACTGCACGTTTACCCCTTTGCAAATCACTTAATCAATCCATTTTAGATTTTTCGGGGGATGAAAACTAAAAAATTGTCTCCGTTTCAGCAGCACCATGTCGAAGCAAAACTCCAACAACGTCTCGCAGGGCGACGATTTGTCGGTACGATCGCTCAGCTCCGAAGACGTGTCTCAGGCGCCCCGTGGTTACTGCTGTGCGAAATCGGCCAACCCCGCCGACGGCAAGGGGCGCAAACTGCACCTCCTGCAGATGCTAGTATTACCGTTCATCCCCATCCTGGCACTGATAGTTCAGACGGCGGTGATACTCAACAACATCATGATCTACCGCCAAGAAGTGATGGATATCGAGAGTCAGGTAAGGGGTGCGAGGGTGATAATAAGATGGGAGAGACGCGAGAGCGATGTGGTTCTGACGTTCGCTGACATTTTATGAAATTTAATCTCTCGCCGAGATCTCAACCAGTAATAAACAAACGTCGAGATAATATTGAACACGGTTGGCAGTCGGAGGGCGAAAATCCTTGGTGCAGACAAAGTGAAATTGATTGTGCGAGAGCGGCTGTCCAGATGTCCGATATCCATGGCCTCTGTCCAGGACACGTTTGTGCTCTCCCTCGTGTCCTTTTTTCATTTGCTTACTTTGTATTTGTTTCATCTGTGCTCTTGACGTGTTCAATAATTAGGCGTTCTAAATGTACATTCCAATTACAAAGTTTGCGTCCATATCCTCCGAACCTTTATTTAATCCTGTTCCACTCTGTAATAATTTCCATTAGCACTACAGTTCCTTTATTACACAATTCTCCAGTTTCCTCTGCCATTATCAGTATGTATCTACTTTTATTACACTATTTTCATTCATTTCACGTCAAAAGAAAATGAACAAGGTAATTCACGAGTAATAATGAGCCCGACAGAATTGAAAATGCAACCCACAATACATTTGGAAGGTAAAGCTGGACATTTACCGCGTCCAAATCCAGTTTTACGTTCCAAATGTATTGTGGGTTGGGTTTTCAATTCCCTAGAGCTCATTATTACTCGTGAATCATCTTGTATATTACATGAAAAAGGATCTAACAAAGAATTTTTTCTCTATATTGTAGTAAAACATTTGGTCACATATTTGCTGATCTTGAAAGATTTATGTCGCACATTTGACGTGTTGAAGGATTTGTTTTCTACATCATCATTTCGATTTCGATTTCTTTCCATCGAATCTTAGCGATGAAGTTTACAAAATAAGTGGAGCACCAAAATTATTTTTGACTATTGTTAATCACGTCGACCGTACAAAAGTAACCATGTATAGTAAAGACAACGTAATATTTTATCTGCCCCGCCCATTACACTTTCTTAGTGACCAATCAAATAGGTTGATAAGACGATCTGATTTACACAGTAAAAATTTCCGACATTCGAATTGTCGTAATGACATTTTATTTTTTAGAACCTAAAACAATAATTGTGGACTTGACAGCAAACTTCTAACCTTACTTTTTTACGTGGCAAATGTGATGAAAAATTATACAAATTTGGTTTTGATTCTTATTGGTCAATTTATGTGGGCGGAGCAGATAAAAAGTTATAAAGGCAATACTATAGTAGGTACTATTGATGACACGAAATCTTGGATGATTTGTCATTCGATTGACATAAAAATGTAAAACTAGCTTTAGGTGCAACTAACCTCACTTTCAATTTTTGTCATTTTTATCATTCTGACATGCCAAAAATAAACTTTCAAATGTCAAATAGTTTCAAACGTCAATCATAATGACAATAAAGCGTGGCTTACATTGACATTTTTTGAAGTGACATAAATTTGACGTCTAAAATTCCGTGTCCGCAACTGTAACAAGAATTTCTAAATTTAATTTTTAGACAAATCGCGTTACACTTGAATTAATAATTCTACTGAAATCCTCAAAACAAGAGTTCAATTTCCTGGAATAACTGTTCAAATTTTTTCAGCCCGAAATAATCGTGTAACCAATAACAACAACAAACAACTGATACTAAAAATAGAACTTGAAAAACAAAAATTTAACTTTCACTTGGAAAGATTCACACATATGGAATGTTTGTCGATCCCAAGTGGCATTCACCTGACAAATTTTTCAAGAGATGATGGCTTTGCTTCCAATAATTTTATTTGTCACAACTGCTATTTACGAGAAAGTTAAAATACGACGATTAAAATGTGAGATAACAAAAATGCTCCCGATTTATGGCGAATTTTCCCAAAAACTCTTCGTTTTTTCATAATTTCGTTTAACCAAGCGAATGACGTTTATGTCAAAATTTACGAAACTGCACAGCTAACTATGTGTTATGTTTTTTAAATAAAAAAACAAATATACACGTTAACTTTGGGAATGTATTGTGGGTTGCATTCCGTCGGGCTCATTTTTACTGGTGAAATATTCTGTATACATATAATAAAAACGATTTAGATGTGGACTGTCAAACTCAAGGTCGCCTAAAATTTATGATTGGACTGTACTTTAGTGAGAAATCTGTCATAAATTCCAAATAGAGATATTTTCATATTTGGTGGCAATACAAAATTGTATTGTCAATGTCGTGATTTCGATAGAAATGCAGCAGATTGGCAATAAGAAAGCTATTCATGGTCAAACTAGAGAAATAATTTGTAAATAAAATAATTTGATTATATGAGAATACCTTTTCCTTTTGAACCACTGACAAAAATTAAAGAACGGGTTTTTATTTTTTCAATCTACTCGTATTTAGCAAAAATTTAAATTTACCTAGACATTCCTTTTTACGGCGTTTATGAAAAATTTGACACTAACAACACAATTTTGTGACATTTCTCAGTCTTTTGTTTCCGCCACCAAATATAACAATATTGAGTGATTCAAAATGATTGTGGATAAGTATGGCAACTATGTACGAAAATTTATGTGGCAGCTGTGTGGGTGGGGTTGCTGCATTTCGCTTCAAGTGTTCAAAAGATTTTTAGTTCAATGATTAAAAAGGAAAACATAACCTAAATATATTTTGCAACTAGATTTTGACGTGAGTAGGTACACTCTAGCCAAAAAATTTTATACCCAAGTAGGTACAGTCAAAACAAGCATTTTATTTAGAATTTAATTTTGACAGTCCAGGAGTTTTTTGAATTAACATGCTTTAGTTACTTTTCCTGGTAGTGCCAACTTAACGACAAGTCCCCAATCCACATTTATAACATTCCGACCATAAAAACTTCACAACTTATTTTTTGAGGTTAATTTAAATTTTTCACATTTCGTTGTAACTCCAATCACGATTGCACATATGTTTACAACGTCAGCAAACAACTTCCTAACCTTATTTGCTCGCGTTCGTGCTTCCCGGCAGTAGTTTATGCAAAATTAAAAATTATTATATTAAAATATTTAAAATTATTAAAAAAAAAAAAAAAATCTAATGCCGGCAGCGAATTATACTACATAGGGCGCAGCCTAGGGGCGCCAAGGCGAAAGAGGACGCCGCCGAGGGCGGCCAACGACCAACCCAAATAATCAAAAACAGGGAAAATTAATTTATAAAAGAAAACACAAATTTGTCAATTATCAGGTTTATTATGTTTTTATGTTCTGTCCTATTATGTCTCATGTATGTTTGACCAGTCATAATATTTTTGGTGTTGATTTCATCGGCAGCCACCGCCATTAGCTTTTATTATTCCGTACAATCTTGATAATGGCACTGTAATTGAACGCTTTAGAAAATTTATGAGAAATGTGGGACACAAGGCGATTGACATGGAGTGTGCGATTTTACAGACCTTCCAAGAACTATCATTAGATATCAAAAATTGCATCAGAGACCAATTTACAATGTCCGCAACCTGTCTGGTAGATACGAACTCTGTAGTCTGTAGTCTTTTTTGTAGAGGGTGAGGAGAGGAGTGAACGAAACGGACACATTTAGGGCGTGAACGAAAGTGAACGAATTCCGACCGGCGTCACCTATTTATCGGAAAGGTGGGACCAAACGCGGCATGAACGGGGCCCGTTCATTGACCGACCAATGAGCGGGTAGAGTATCCACAAGTAAAACAACTAAGATGTCGAACACACAACTGAGGCTAAGATTTAATAATTTGACATTTGACTGTTGACATCTGATTTGATGGCTTTAACGGCTCGACCTAGTTCGACACAATAAAACTATAAAGCTGCACAATTCCACAGGACTCTTGATATATTACATTCTTTAATAGACACTTTGTATTTTTTTAATAATAAAACCTTATTTACAAATTATGATTCCCGTCATTTAAACCGTTATTTAAAACAACCACTCATGAGTCAAGAAGCGCAATCTTTTTTACTATTTTCTCCATTAAAACATCCAAACGACTAACGTTTTTAAATGCACTGCGACTCAATTTTCAGTTTCAACTAAAATATCGGATGTTGCACATTTTCAACTTCAACTTAAAACTATATTATATTTCAAAGTTCCCAGTGCTGGGATGAAATTACTTCCGCCGTCTGATCAGAATGACCTTTCCACTGAAAACTTCCAAACTAAATTCCAACTTTCAGGTTTCAAAGTTCCAACAACATTAAATTCCATATTTTTTTCTCCACAATCCACAACACTAACCACAAGTTTGCGCAGCCCTGAAACACATGTATATCCCGTAAAATCCGCCATGATCGTTACTCCTCTTGTTATCCCTTCTAATTCGCCTCGCTTCTATTTGGCAATAAAATTTTACAGCGTACAAATATTTCGGGATGAGCTTACGCCAATTCTAGTGTTTCAACGTTAGTCGCTTTACAAAGCGAACTGAAATACTTTTGGAGAGTTTGGAGCTTTTTCGTCGCAGCAGTCTCATTCTTCTGTTGAATCAATTATTACGTTATCAGTTGGAAAGGTCCCTAAAACCCTTCCTGACCCAAAAGTTTGCCGGAGGACTAGATAATTAAGGAGCGATCAGGCAGAACGATTGTCCTAAAGGGAGCCGCAAAGGAAATGAAAACGTTAATTTTTTCCACAGATTAAAAACGATAAATCGTGGGTGGAAAGTCCTGATTCGAATTCATTCGGGTTTAACAATAAGGATCTGTCCTTTGTTGTAGCGGGTTAAGATCTAAATCTGAATTAGTTGGTCTGACGGCCGTTAGGAGGTTTAAAGCGGGTCGTAGAGGGCGCTGAAAGAGACAAAGACGGTCGATCTAGGACGGTAATTGGTGGTGTTTGCTTTTTTCCTCCGCCGATGAAATGTAATGAAAGCCCATTGGCACCCTCGCCATTTATTAGAACGAATTGATTAACAACCGCCATCAAATTATTATGACAGAACGGCCGGCTTCCTCGCTTCCGTTAGGTTGGTATCAATCATCCGATCGTTTTACACTGTCCCCAACACCATAACAATAAAAAAACAAACACTAAAAAAACAAACGGCGACCGTCGTTCGTGCACATATTGACACTAAAGGGAACGGCCTCCTCTCTTAATTCATCAAGGTGATTAAACAAGACGACATATTTGCGTGCACCACCATTGTAATTAATGTTAAAACGAGAAAAAACGAGCGGGAATCCAGCCGGCGTAGGCGTCGCGGTCACGTCGCGACGTCCATAAACACGCCGGAATCGGCCTCAATTACGAAAAGATTGGACCATATAAACACACTCAGCACGGCCGATTAGGTGGTCCGACGGACGCGATAACTGCCGGATGGGCGTCGCGACGCTCCATTTTTTAATGGACGAGACAATGGCGCACGTCCCGCTCCGGCAAATTTTAATCAAGTCGGCGGCGGTACACGTGTTTTGTTTGATCACAGGGCTCTTGATTTCGAGACGGCTCCGGATGTATGTATACCTACACCTCATTAGGGGCTTTTCTCCGACAACTGTTATGTTATGAGCGAGAACACGTGGCCTGATTAAGCTGGGGAGAGAAGAATCGCGAGAAAAGCCCCCACGTGGGGTACGAGGGAGGTGTGGGATGACGTGGGTTGTAGTTTTTTTTTTTTGAAAGGGTGGTAATATTGGAACATGTCGAAAAATGGGATTGCTTTGTGAGTAGATGGATTATCAATTGTCTCACATGTCGAGACACATACGATTTTCATGCATGAAAAATGAGCGAGTTGCTATGCAACCAACAATATGGTCAAACCATCGATCCGATGACAGGACGACGACAGGATCGTTATCGAAATCTAAATGACACGATTCATTTTTTCAATTTTAGTTTCCGATGCTGATGAAGTTCTGTAATTTTGAGAGAAAGGTGAAACCATGCCTCATCGAAAAAAAAAATAACACCTATTAAGTAAATTCTTGTTACACCAATTGCAAAATTCGATTCTTGGAAGGTGAAGTTGCTGAATCAAAGAATAAGGGAGTAAACGTAAAATTTTCTTTTATAGTCACGTGGTATTACTTAAGTCTAGATTTTTCAAATTCCAATAACAAAATTTTGCCACGAAATCTTGAAATTTTCTACATTACTAAGAATTAATAAAGTTGTAAACCTTTGGAACCTGTCTTTTTTATTGATGTTTTTATTGAGCCGGAATAATTATGATACAGGATTAGTCAAGGTGAAAATACCTTATCTTATCACAAGAAGTAATCACCATTTGAAGGTACACCTATAAAAAGGATTAAGATTATTGCTAACGTTAATTCTCATGTACGTATCCTCGAGTTAATTGCAAACTTTATCTTTTGATAACTGGCTCACAAGGAACATTACCTTAGTGTCAAAAACGGAGGTAAAAAAATAAATATATTTTTAGGCACCCTTAATGAAAAAGGTAATTTTACGTACATACTCCCATGCGGACGAAAAGTAACTCTTTTTCGGACGCACTTTTTCGTACGCACTCTTTCGTCGAGTAGAAAATGTCCAAAATAATGTTCTTAACTGATTCTAAAAAAAATTTTGCTACCTTCTCTGCATATACAAAAATGGGAATTATAAGAAATTTTGTCAAGGCCGTGAATCAAGATCAAATTGCCATGGGTTGGTGATGCCATAATAATGAAAATAATAGTGGATTATATCAGAAAGAGTAGAAGTGAGTTTTTTTGTGCCAATCCCAGAGACTGAAAACCGAGACGAAGTCGAGGTCTCGTCACTGGCCAAAAACATGAAGCAAGAAACAGGAGAAGACGCTACTAGAACAGCTTGTCAGTTATTGATTAAAAATCTAAATGAAATAAAAGGAAATTCTCTGTTTAATACATCATCTTGCAGTCTCTAATTCAAGAGTTAAAGAAACAAATGACAAGATAAATTATACATATAATGACCCACACATGGAAAAATCCTTACGGAAAATGTTAAAGTGTATAATAAATAACGTTTGCATTAAAAAACAAATTAACAAGGGTCACACATTTTGTTTTACAAAAAAAATACATGTCCCATATTTCTTCGTTATTATAAAATACATATCTTGCACAAACGCTGCTGAAAAGAAAGTTTGCTTTTGTAAAAACTGTATCTATATTAGATATTTCCTTCCAGACAACTTCCAGACTTTAATATGTCACAAGTCGTAAAAGAAGCACGAATTGCTAAACAAACCGACACCTAATGGCAGCATTACCACTGCAATATCTGCGGGAAAGTTTTCGAGAATTAATTTCAGTGGCGCACTTACTTTTACTTTTCAGACTCCACTCTGGAAGAGAGCCTTTACGTATTTTTTTTCTACAAACGTGCCGATTAGATTAAAAAAATTGTACCCTGGATACTATGCCCTGGAAGACGTCTTTTCAGAAACAGGAATCGATAATAGCTATTTATGTAACAAGTCCATAATGTAATGCTTTATTGGACGAGTCGAGTTTATGGACGAGCGAGCAATAAATAGCAATAAATAAATAGAAGAATCCAATAAAGCATCATTATGGACGAGGTGCATACAATATTTTATGTTCGACTGCATTATTTGTTCAAATTACAAAAAAATAACAGTGACATCTATGAGGTAAATGTAGAATGACAGCAGGTTTGCGACTTTATTTATTATAGTAGTATTTATTATTTGGAATAATAAAACGTAAACAAAATTAAAAGTTATCTATTTTTAAAATTTGCACAAAAGAAATCACGTTCTTTCATTTTACAATTTTATTTACACTCATGAACCAACAATAAGCCGTGTCGCTACGTACTTTTGCACAGCGACATCTAACAGCACAAATTCCAAACGCGATCAACCAAAAATTTAAATCTAGTTGGCGATTAACTAGAAATTTACCTTACCGTCTTGTTTATCGGACTAGTCCGATAAAGTGGTAGTTTATGGCCTCAAAATAACGTCATAAACCATCTATATTTGTCACAGTCGAACATAAAATATAGTTATTTGTACAACTAGTTCTGAAAGTCATACTTTTTTTCACGCATTTGCAGGTGGATTAACGAGGGCCTAGCCCGACTTAATCAAGCAAATAAGAGAAAAAAAGGGACTTTCACAACGTGTTGTACACACTACTTTTTTGCATATCGAAAAAAAATGAGAAATTTGGTCTAAAAGGATTTATGAAAAAAAAAAAAAATAGGTATGCTTTGACAATCATCTGATCATCAGATGGAATAAAATGATGCAAAAAAGGACTACTTTCACTACGATTTTTCCTGTAAAAAAGTGCTACTTTCATTACGATATGCAAAAAATATATTACAATCATGATCTTTTTAAATCAGTTTCTCTTTCAACAACTCCTTCAAAAGCCAACCAGAAATTAATTTTTAAATATGCTTCCACCTCCGATTAATTTTATCTTTAACATACGCTTATTAAAGAAGTAACAAACTTCTTTTCTTCTGTTCGAGATAATGAAAACGTGTCTTAAGTCTATCCAGACTGCAACTTTTTTATCTGTTTTACTTAATACCCAAGCTTATGGCCATTTTTATCAATAGCCATTAAATATAAAAATTATGGTTTTACGACACCCTTTCAAGTATCTACTCAAAACAATGATTGATGTTGTTTTCTTCCCACTTCCGGAATTGAAATAATGGAAATTTCTTATACCATTTTCATCTTCTTAAATCGATACTCCCAAAACAAATAAATTCAAGTTTTCAAATTTATTTTTGACATAAACTTGCAAACTTGTTAATAAAATAAATCTCGCGGGATTTAATCTCAAGAATGTGCTCCACTTGCCACTTTCTAAGACGATAAAATTTATTTACAATTTAAATATAGCGATCTTATTAATATCGTTTGAAATTCAGCCAATTGAAACAATGAACAGAATCACATCTGAAACACATCATAAATCGAAAAATAAAAAATTACTTCTAATTGTCCTGTCAAAAGCGAATTGAGTAATCGATGGAATCAATTTCTAGGTAAATATCGCCGAAGAATTGAGTAAAGTGGTAACTAGAATGCAACTGGAACGCTCTGAAGTTGCTTTTCACGTTTACACAAATGGGAGTACCTTGCGGTAAGTACCCACGTCCCAAAACAACGATTTCAAGCAATTTCCACCTCAGGTCAAACTTGACGAAACGTTTTGAACTGACGAACGCTGCGTTGCAAAACATGAGTAGCTGGCCTCAAGTCTCCTTGCCCTCAGATGATGGGACGGTGACGCGTTTGGACAAAGAAACCTTCCAAAAAAAACTAGAAGAATTCAGGTATTGGTACAACACGATTTTGTAAAAAAGACCCAACACGTTTCCATGTTTCGACAGGCAGAAAGTGGTGGGGAAAGAAGAGAGTACCATGACGGACGTCCTTTTGTGGTACACATCCGTCAACGCCGCCATGTTGGACCACCTAACCAATCAGATCAAAGAAACGGATAACAGCGGCGTTTGGAGGTACTACCAGTCACTGGACCTTCACCAATCTTCTCTATGTTTAGTCTTTCTAGGTACTTGTTGGCGTTCAAAAACTTGCTGAAAAGTATAGAAAGCACAGGAATAGCGAGCGTCTACGGCGTCAGCTACTTCGGAAGAGGCGTCCTGAAGAGCGCCAACTACACCAGCTACATAAAACATGACGCTATAGCGAAGGACCTCCTGAATTCGTCTCTGAATTTTGTCCCGCAAATGAAAAGCGAGTACAGGAAGCTCACCTATTCCATGGTTGATTACGGCAAAGTCAAATTAAAGTGAGCTTGGAGATCGCAGCTGCTCCTCCTTTAACGTAACCGTTTCAGGAACGACATCATCACACAGAATGAAAAGCGTCTCCCTAATATCACGGAAGCTCTGGACTATTTCGATTCCATAGCAACATACACGGATGAATTGCGGAAATTGCAGCGATACTTGCGTCACACAATAAGGTACCTACAATGCTTTCAACAAAAGTTTCCTTTGAAGCATTATCACGGAAAACGATCTGCAAGCTCTGTAAGTAAGCTCGAAGGACGTATGAGAGTTTTCGTGCACAAGAGCTTTTAAAATAAAGAAACTCTTTATGGAGAAAAAATTTAATAAAATAGAGTAACAAAAATATATATTGTTTTGTCCACCCGAAACCGGGTCACCGCTAACCCAGAAGCAACAAATATATTTTATTAAGAAATTACAAAGCAAAAATCTGAGTGTTTCTATACCTATTTTATTTACGGTAGACATGCTGGAGTACCATCATTTTTGGTTATTATTTTTGCAGAATAAAATTGTTTTTTATAGTTCAAAATCAGTTATTGGATGGAAATTACTTAAATAACGCTATAAAAATTCAAAGTAGACCTAAAACCGTTAATTAGAGGGTGGGTCAGATTTGACCCACTTTTGAGATCTGACCTTTAAAATGATTTTGAGATGCTGATATTAGAACCGAAACTTTTTTTGGAAAGCGCCGGTGCTGTAAAAATTCAAACCTACCGCCTCCCCCACCATTCTGTTCCAGAGACTACGTCAGCAACGCCCTGTACGACGCGACCAATAAAGAAGCGGTAGGAGTGGCGATTCTTATCGTGGTACTGGCAGTTTCCCCCATTATCATCTGGCTGGTCCACAACGCAGTGGCCACGATCCAGGTAACCACGTGACCGAGATGTCCCCCCTCTGACATTTGCTTCCCAGTTGTACGCCGCCAACTTGGCCAAAAAAGCGAAGGAACTGAAGAGAGAAAAAAAGAAAAGCGACTCTTTACTCTTCCAAATGCTGCCACCCAGCGTGGCGACGCAGCTGAAACAAACCCGCCAAGTCCCCGCCGAGTACTACGCCTCTGTCACAATTTACTTCAGCGACATCGTGGGATTCACCGAGATCGCGGCAGTCAGCACGCCTTTAGAAGTAACAAATTTCAATGGAAAGACTTGCACGTTTCTGATTGGCGTTTTGTTAGGTGGTGACGTTTCTCAACAAGATTTATAAACTGTTCGATGCGCGCATCGAATGTTACGACGTTTACAAAGTCGAAACCATAGGCGACTCGTACATGGTGGCGTCGGGGTTGCCGGTTATGAATGGTAACCAAGACCATCAACCAGACAGCGAAGCTAAAGATTGTTTTTTAGGAAATAAACATGTCTGCGAGATCGCCAGTATGGCTTTAGACCTTTTGGCAGGGTCTACGCAGTTCAAGATTCCGCATCGGAAAACCGAGCGGCTGCAGATACGCTCGGGGGCGCACACGGGGCCGGTGGTGGCCGGAATCGTGGGCTCAAAAATGCCCCGATACTGTCTCTTCGGCGACACGGTCAATACCGCCTCCAGAATGGAATCCACCGGGGAAGCTTCCAAGATACACATCAGTTTGGACATGAAGAAGGCTCTAGATTTGATCGGCGGTTACAGAACCGAACACAGAGGCCTAGTCGAAGTTAAGGGGAAGGGTCTCATGGATACTTACTGGTTGACGTGCAAAGAGGGCGCCGTCCACCGTACAGTCGAAATGGAAACGCCGACGTATTTCCAAGAGGATGAAGACACCGAACCCGTATTTATGCGAAGATTGCGAGATGAGAGTTATTTCTAAATAAGTTAAAAGCATCCGATATTTTAACTGTTCAATACTGTTAATCGAACATTCCTTGATGTCGCTGTGGTTGTTATTATTTTACTAGATTTTTCTAAATGTGTGAGTGGAAGGAACAAATATGTGTACAAATAAATCTTATTTATATTAACATTTGTTTTTTAATTTCTCAACTCCAAATACCAACGAGTGATGTGAATTAATCCTTACAAATCATTCGCCAACACGCATTTCACCTACGTTTTTGACCTTTGACATTTATATAAGTGGTTTTGTTGTTGTAACGTTGGCTAGTCGGTTGGTACTCGTGGCGGAACTAGTGTGACAGTTTAAAATTGAGAAAGTCCATGTAAACAAAATTGTATCAATTTTATTGAGTTCTCGTTGCTTTGTAAACCTTCGATTGTGTTAAAAACAGTTACATAATGTTATTTTGAGCCGTTGAAACTGATTTAAGCGACAACTTGCGTGAATTATCGCGTTTCCATATGGCAATTAAGTGACGTGGCTTTAACATAACCTCACAAGCACCTCAATTTAAATAATTTTCAATAAAAATCGTTGACAATGGAGAGACGAACGGTGAGAAACAAAAATTTGGAGAGTTCCGCGATGGAAAATGGCGAAAACGTCCAAATCCGCGGCCCCGCTAATTTAAAAGGCGACAAACAAAACATCGCCCTGCTTTTATGTCTCTACACCCTTCAAGGAATCCCTCTGGGTTTGAGCTCCGCCATTCCTATGATCCTCCAGAACCGTGGAGTGAGCTACAAGCAACAAGTAAGTCCCATCTGTGCCCAGAACCCCATTTTCACCCAGCTCCTTTCAGGCTGAATTCAGCTTTGTAACCTGGCCTTTCAGTCTAAAACTGTTGTGGGCCCCCTTAGTTGACTCGATTTTCTCGACGCGAATCGGCCGGCGGAAAACGTGGCTAATCCCGACGCAGTACTTGATAGGCGCGTTCATGTTGCTGTTGAGCGGCCACGTCGATCAATGGCTTGGCAGCGAAGGAGTGGAACCCAACATCGAAATCCTCACGCTGCTGTTCTTCTCGTTGAATTTCCTGGCGGCCACGCAGGACATAGCAGTGGACGGGTGGGCCCTCACCATGCTTAAAAAAAATAACGTGGGACACGCGTCCACGTGCAACAGCGTGGGACAAACCGCCGGGTTTTTTCTGAGTTACGTCGTGTTCATGGCCCTGGAGTCGGCGAGTTTTTGCAACATGTACCTAAGAACGGTGCCGCAAGACACGGGGATCGTGACGCTACCAGGTTTTTTGTATTTCTGGGGGTGGGTCTTCGTGGTTGGGACCACTTTGGTCGCCGCTTTGAAAAAGGAGGTGGAGCCGCGGGACGGCGACCACGAAGTGGTGCACGACAGAGACATCCAAACTGCGTACAAGTCGCTCAAGGACATCTTAGCGCTGCGGCCGGTCCAGACACTCGTTATCATACTGCTCACGTGTAAAGTAAGTTTTTAACGACAGTCGAATTATTAACATGATGACGTTTTGATTGCAGATTGGATTTTCGTCAACTGACAGCGTCATGACGCTAAAACTCGTCGAAGCTGGAATACCCAAAGAGCGCTTAGGCCTCATGGCCATACCTCTCATTCCCGTACAACTCGCCCTACCTTTAGTCATAGCGAAGTACACCACGGGACCGCGCCCCCTCGATATATTCCTCAAAGCGATTCCATATCGACTGTTGTTCGGATTTGTCGCCGCGTTTCTCGTCTGGGTCACCCCGATTCTCGTCCCTGACGCCTCCCAAGGCCTGCCTTTTCTTTACGTAACATTCCTGGTGCTCTGCTATGCACTCCATCAAGTGTGCGTCTACTGCATGTTTGTCTCCATCATGGCTTTCTTTGCCAAAGTAAGCGACACTTCAGTGGGGGGTACCTACATGACCCTTTTGAACACTGTCACCAATTTGGGGGGGAACTGGCCTGCAATGTTGGCACTCTACTTTGTCGACCCCTTAACTTGGAAACAGTGCTCAGGAGGGACGGAGAGTCTCGACAATTCTTGCAGGAATTCGGTGGAAAAAGAGGTGAGTCTGTCGCGTGGGGTAGGGGGTTATTAATTTTATTTTGTTATTATTTGTAGTTGTGCGTGAGCAAAGGTGGCAAATGTGTGACTACACTGGATGGTTTTTATATCGAAACGGCGATTTGCGTCGCCATCGGTTTCGGGTGGCTGCTTTGGGGCCGGAAAAAAATTAATTACGTCCAGAGCCTGGACGACTATTCGTGGAAACTCAACAAAAGGAAGAGATAGTGATTTGGACTGTTTAGCGCAATTATTAGTGTTGTTTGTATTATTTTGGCACGTTTTTTGGATTTTTTTCGGTAATGTAATTCCAGTTACTAAAAAAATTCTGCAAATAGCTCAAGAAAAAAATTATAGTAATTTATTTCTGTTTATTTATGTACAAAAACGAGTGAATTAGAGTTGGCACTGTTGTTATTCATTTTGTGGAGTATATTTTACATTTTATTAGGTTAAGCAGCGCAGTTTGTGATAAAGTGGGGAAGTTGTGTGGCGCTTCCCACCATTAGATGGCGCTGTTGTCATTACAAAGTCTATAATTTTGTACTTTTTGACCGAGACAATATCACTAGTGTGTGATCTTTTCAACAAAAATAAAAATAATTTTCCAGTATTGTGCGTTTTATTTGATCCCCGGTATATTTACGAGTACGGTCCTGTACTGAAGGAATGTTGGTACAGGTACTGTAGTTCAAATACTCATTACCATAAAAACTTGACATTTACAATGACCCTGAAGGAAGTGGGTGGAATATTAAAAAAAAATTAAGGAGTTGGTACATCATGGGTTAGTGGAATTATCCACGACGGTCTGCTGGGGATTATTTTTCGTTACCAACCGACCAAAAAAAAATTGAAAGTACGCTTCGTCGGTATGAACGAGCAGGAAGGAGGCGGCGAAAGATGCGGAAATCTAACGTAAACACCAAAACAACGAGGAAGATCGTACAAAGTCATCGCAAAAGCTGAAAAATGAATTTGACATTTCGTCGAGAAAGTTAAATGTCAAACACTTTATTTGTCAGATGTTGAGATGAATCTGCCACCCCTGTCACGCGATCTATTTTTGCAGACTCGATGGTCGCAGCGAATCGATCTTTTCCGAATCGTGCGCACTTGCCACTTTTCCCGACAACCCCAAATTTCCCAGTTCTCAGTGTTGCGTCTAAAATCGCACAAATCGCCCCCGAGCCCCCTTGTCAGGTAAGTAACGCCCCTTCGGGCCCTCGCTGCAGCGTTTGCTTCCAGAGCCAGCGATGCCCGGATCGAGAAAGATGATCCTGAAGCACGTCATGTCTGGAATCTGCTCGAAGATGAACAGGACCAAGCAGCTGCCTTCGGATGTGATGGAAACCCCGCTGAACCGGTGCCTCAACACTTTCGACATAACGCTGTTAGGTACCTACGGGATTCGTGCGGGTTTTTCCGGGTCTAAGGCGGGATGTTGCAGGAGTGGGACATATGGTAGGGGCGGGAATTTACATACTGACAGGGACGGTGGCGAAGGATCTGGCGGGTCCCGGGATCATCTTGTCGTTCCTGTTTGCGGGGCTGGCGTGTCTGCTGTCGGCGCTGTGCTATGCAGAGTTCGGGACTAGAGTGCCTAAGGCCGGCTCTGCCTACGTCTACACTTACATCAGCATAGGTATGGGCAAATAAACCGTTTAGAATCTTGTTTTACACGGCTTTTCAGATAGCAGCGCTTAATTTATTTATATCGTGTCATTCGGAAAAATGCACACAACTCGTGGAGATATTAATTAAAACCAATAATAACTTTAACGACGGTCATAATTCGTGCTTTAGTGGCGATAAATTTAATCGGAGCTAATCTGGTCACTATTTTCTTCTTCGGTCGGATTCTTTTTTGTGTGGCGGATTTTTGTGGCGCCAGGCAGTATACATTTCAGCAAGGGAGTGTTGTTAAGGCTGATTTATTTTAACGACATTTCGAATAAATGACAAACTGCGAAAGAAACGGTCGTGTTTGCATTTTCGGGTTCAACCGCAATTATGTACATACCTTTCGTTTTTCACATTTTTTTCTGTTTGACACTTTCACTTTCTTCTGCTTTTTGTCCGGTCGTCACTGTTTATTTGACCCGTGAAAAAGTATTGCACATTTGCATAATTTTTAATTTCACCTTGCATTAGTCATCACCGCACAATGGAACCAGCTATGGATATGGATTTAAAACATCTTCGTCACTTTTAAAGTAATTGCTTTAACTCGTTTTCACTTGATTGTTATAATTATTTGTTTGCAGAATCATTACGTGATCTTCTACAATTATTCTATTTGGATTTCCAAACAGACACAATTAGATTTCATAATCGGATGCACGTTTTCTGCCTTTTTTTTAATTCTTTCCTCTTTTCGCAGTTTATTCTTATTTCTTATCTAAGTTTGGATCTATGTTAATATAATACAACGAAAGATTCCACTTTCTTTATCATATTTTTACTCAAAAAGTAGGTACGTAAAAAAGTGAGGTTATGAAAGAAAACTGTTGATCGTCGTTTTGGTCGTAATTCAACGTGTTTTTTATTCTCATTTTATTATTTCACTCAAAAGGTACGATATGGTAGTTACAACCTTTCTCTACATAATAATTACTTTGGGTTACGTAAATAAACTCAACAATTTAATATCAAATTTTGCCGGATTTTGGGTCAACCCAAAACAAAAAGATGAAGCTTATTTTGGGGATTTTTTTTTCTGCCAACATAATTAGGTAACCAAATTCCTCCCTCGTTCTTCCAATTTGTTCATTATTTTGAACCTTTATAGACAGATGCTCTTGGACCTTATTCTCTGATGATCATTTCTTGTTTTTATGAATTCTTTTCTTTTCCCCTCTGAACCATTTTGTCACCATATTTTTTCATTTAACTAATTCCAGTTCTTGGCTTCACTGTGTTTCATTTAGGCGAGTTTTGGGCCTTCGTGATCGGCTGGAACATCCTCTTGGAGCACATGATCGGCGCGGCCTCTGTGGCTCGCGCCTGGAGCGGCTACGTCGACTCCCTCTTCGGCGGCGTGATCAGCAACACCACCATCTCCATAACCGGTGAACTTCACGAGCAACTCCTCAGTCGCTACCCCGACTTCCTCGCCTTTACTGTCTGCATCGTGTACGCCTTACTCTTGGGAATCGGCGTCAAAGGCTCGGCCATGGTCAACAGCCTCCTCACCCTCGTCAACCTGGCGGTTATGGTTTTGGTCATCTGTGTCGGGTTCTACTATGCCGACGAACAAAACTGGACTTCAGTGAGAGGAGGTTTCTTGCCTTACGGAATGGGCGGAGTGATCGCCGGTGCTGCCACCTGCTTCTACGCCTTCGTCGGTTTCGACAGCATTGCCACGTCAGGCGAAGAGGCGAAGAATCCGTCGTTTTCCATTCCGATGGCGACGGTACTGTCGATGGGGATTGTCACGCTTGGTTATATTCTAGTTTCGGCAGCTTTGACCTTGTTGGTGCCCTACTATGACATCAATCCCAACGCGGCCCTCCCTGAAGCTTTCAGCCACGTTGGGATGCACTGGGTGAAGTACGTGGTGTCTTTGGGGGCCATCTGCGGCATGACCACGACTCTCTTCGGTTCGTTGTTTTCGCTACCGCGGTGTATGTACGCGATGGCAATCGACGGCCTCCTCTTCGGCTTCTTAGGCAACGTAAACAGCAAAACCCAACTACCACTAACCAATCTGGTCATCTCCGGCCTACTCTCAGCCTTGATTGCTTTACTCTTCGATTTAGAAAAACTAGTGGAATTTATGTCAATTGGTACCTTGCTGGCCTACACCATAGTCAGCGCTTGCGTCATTATCTTGCGCTACAGACCCTCATTTGAACCTCTAGCCAAGCCCGCTTCGACCCCGGCCTCGGAAATCTCCGCCTCCACGTCCGAACTGACAACCCCAGGTTCAGAAATCGTGTGTCTGGTAGGTACCCTCCGGGTGCAGTACAGCTGGCTAGGCCCCATTTTCGGCCACTGCGAGCCCGGCTCGGTGGTCACTGCTGCTGTCCTCGTCTTCACCATCTTCAGCGCGGCGCTGTGCACCCTCCTGCAAGTCTCAACCAACGACTTGAAGAACGGGATCTGGTGGACCGTCATCTTGGCCAGCTTCTTCATGTTCATCATGGTGGGGTGCTTGGTGGTCATGGGGGCGCACCACCAGAACGCAACAGGACTCAGGTTCAAAGTACCATTGGTACCGTTCATTCCAGCTTTGAGTATCCTCTGCAACATCGAGCTAATGGTGCACTTGAATGTACTAACGTGGCTGAGATTCTTCGTTTGGATGATTTTAGGTGAGAGTCGCGAGGTAACTTCACTGCTCGCTCTAGTTCTGTTTCTGCAGGGATGTTGGTGTACTTTTTGTATGGCATCCATCACAGTAAAGAGGGCGAAGGTAACTCGTCGTATTCTATACTGATGACGTCTTCAGAGGCGGTCAAGGAGAAATGGGGTGCTACTACTAAAACCACGTACAAAGGAGCGTTCATGCGGAGGAAATCTTCGGGTGGGGATCGAAGTGCCATTATCGACGAAGAAGAAAGTACTGAGTAGGATAACACAAAGTGGGATTATATTATTGCAAGATGGAAATGTCTATGTTATGAGAGGGGGTCGAAGAAAAATGGTCAACTGGTTGGCTGACATAGGCGAAGAAAATCGCGGATTGCTTGATAATTTAATAAGAACTGACATATCGTCGGGAACGCAAAATTGCTGTTTTTCTTGGACCTTCCTGTCTCTAAATGCGATCAAATCAAAATTATAGGGGATGATATTTAGTGTAAATAATACATTATATGGATGTTACATTAAAGAAAAGTCAAGCTACGAGTACTTTTTATTTCATTGATAATGTCGTTGTCGGGGGTCAAATGTGACTCATTGGTAGAGGTGCTGGATTCTCTTATGGGCTGTGACCTTGGAAATTTCTGCGCGATAAACCAGTAATGAAAACTGAAAACTTCGACTACTTTCAAAATCAAATACATACAAATAGGTAGTTGTATCTGAAGACACAGTACTGCAACGGGTTCCATTATAAAAAAAAATGCGTAATGTCCAGCGTTACGTTTAGTCGAGTTAAATACTTGCGATTGCCTTTGTTATCAAGTTGACGCTAGTTGTTCTGTTTAATTACCTCGTTGAACGTAGAAAGCAACGAGAAAAAATTGATTGTTTAATCAAAGAACCGTAATAGCAATTTATTTTTTTTGTCTTATTAATTTTGAACAGTTAGTGTTGTAATTGGTTTTTCTTTTGTCAGTAAAACCGGCTGTCAAAAATTTTGTTTTGCATCTGAATACACCTGTCATGTTTTTAAACACCGAATAGATTGCAACGGCTATAAAAAGTGTTTGTTAATGTAATATGTAATTTTTAGTTCGTTGCCGTCGTCGCGTCGTCACTAATAATAATTATGTTTTGAATTTCCAACATTATTTTGCTCATTTCTCGTGGAATGAAAACACTGAAAGTGATCATGTTCTATATTTTCTAAAACAAAAATGGATCGTTTTAGTTAAGGCCTGAATTAATTGACACACAAACAGAGATAGGTATTAGCGTAGCTAATTAGCGATGATTTATTTATGGAAAAAGAGTTTGTTAATAAGTCGTTGGATTAAATCTTATTCTCTAAAAAAAGATTTCTTGTGAACAGTAAACGGATAATGAGAGTTTTAATGCGTTGACCATGCAGGTGGTCTCCTTAAAAATAATCTTCAATTCTTTCTTTAATACTCTTCAATAAATGAAACAAATTTTTTCTTCGATTTTTAACAATTGTATTTGACCAAAACAAGAACCATTAACATAAATACATTTCTACCAACCCACAAAATGTTTTGTTACTTTTTGAAGTTTGAAAAAAATTGCACTATTTGCGTTGTTTTGGCATAATGGGAGGCCATGATTTATTTTTTAACGTTGGACACACTGTGATTTCCGTCTGAAGTATTCTTTTATTGCAAACTAGTAAAACTGACAACAATGCACTAGACATTGACGCTATTTATAACCTCAAACTTAGAAAACCATAACCTAATTCAACAGACCAAACTAAATGCAAATTTTCCATAGCCTCCCGTTATGTCAAAACAAAGTGAATGCATTTTATTGGATGATAAATCTGGAGAGTATCGTGGATACGACAGATCTTAATAGGTATCTCTTAAGTCGTTCAATTTTAGAACACTTAATTGTCGGACGTTATGAAACAATATGGATCTTGTCAAAATACAGTCTACTGTCATACCTAATCATTTTCTTCTTGTAAATTTTTGGTTTTGGCCAATGCCATCTTTATCACGCCATTACACTGATATTTTGCTCTTGTCACAGGTATTTTTTTTTTAGAAAAGAAACATTTCTGTCTCGTAAAAGCAGACTTTTATTTATCTGTTTATCCACATTCTTCTCTTTCCGATGATATTTAAGTGACAAGAAATTGTTGCGACACCTACACTTCTACGAAATATTTCCTTACTGTTTTTCGTAAATCGGCCTTCACGTGGTCTTCAAAAGGTCACTGTCAAGAAGTTCATCACAACGTCGACCTTCTTGTTTTTCCGGACTTTTCATATCATTTCCTTGTTCATACACTATGATTCTCACTACCTACTACATTATCATTAGTAATTACTATTATTCACTCGGACGATTCCACCACTCGCATACGGCTCGTGTTGGAATTTTCATCTTCTCAGTTTCCACAATTTTTGTCTGTCTGATTCTCTGTTTGAATCCACTTAAATCAAGAACTAATGAATCAATTGTCTTCAAACGAAGCCTGTTAGAAAGAAAATTTTCTCCGTCGTGTTTTGCGTATTGTTTAATCACCTGTATCATCACTCATCAGGAAGCCGCGCATTAACGATAAATCTGTTCCCAGAGTATCACGATGTAGTGAGGTCGCCTCGCTTATTTCTGTTTCGTCAATTGTAATCTAACCAGCGTTCGGTCTTATTTCTTACTTAAATTCTCTATGGTTTAAACTACGATTATTTGCCCAATTTCTTCTAATTTCTTAATTGGCAAATAGTTTATGTTCTTAATTTGTTAAGCTAGAAACGGTGATTTTCTAAACGGAGTTAAATTTGTTTAAATTAACTGTGGACACTTATTTTTCTTTCACAACGCTTCAGTAGTCGATAGAAGACATCTCAAGCACAGATTTACATAAATCTTTGGAAAAACTTTCACAAAAAATCCAACTTGATATTGACATTGTCGCATTAATAAATATACACGAGTAAAACCGCAGGCAAAAACTCCTTTTTGTGACCACGTTTACATCACTTATCGTGCAATATAAAAAATAATCGAGTATGTCATGAATGACAGTTGATAGCCCTAGTTAAAATATTTAAACTAGTGCTGCCAAGTGAACCACGATAGTCATGGCTTACTAGATTTTTTTCTTTCATTCCTATCGTTTTCCATCCGATGCCTAATTTTGCTCTTCCAGTTTCCCACTTTCTTTTTTAGTCTTAAGTCTCTTTCTAAAGAAATTCCACAACACTACTTTTAATTCATTTACTACATATTTCCGTCCATTATGTTGATTTTACACCGTATTTTTTGTTGAATATTATGTACTTCTAACTATTGGAAGTACCGTAACGTAAATATCCTGCAGGTATGCTGCAAATCTTGGCGAGTGAGGTCACGCATTATCTTGTTGCAACGATTGCCAAAAATAAAACTACAAATTAATTAACATCAACAATAAAATAAATCTTTGCAAAAGATCAGTACGGCACGGCGCGCACATCACCAGGTGTCACACCTGATGCTAATGTCCTGTCATTTTTTACTCTCACAGTATTAATTCACTACTCCACAAATATTGACTTTGTACACATTAAGTGTCATAAATAATATATAATTAATTCAGTTGTCACCTTACACAATCACACACACTTATAACAGGTGTTTGCTAACCGTAAAAAAATCAAATCAGTTGACTAATAGTAATGACTACGATGCATCCATCTGTTTCAGCCGATATTACATTAAGGATAATTCTTTGGCAGACATTGAACTTCAGAAATCACGAGAGGCGTAAGATGGGTACTCTAGAAGATGCTCGGATGGTGCCTTAAGCACTAACGTTAATTTCCAAAGAACTTATTAGTTTTATGACCATATGGGTCCAAATACGGCAGTAGTTCTTATTCATCCAAAATGAAATGCTCCAGGACCGTATCAGAATATTTCGCGTTTAGAACGAACATTTTAGAAGCCTAAAAACAGAAAAATTAACGCTTGAGATGTGGCCTTGTGCTTTGCGGTCGTGAAGAAAGTAACGTGTTCAACTCGCGTATAATGGCTATTATTCACTCGGATGATTCCACCACTCGCCTACGGCTCGTGTTGGAATTTTCAGCCTCTTAGCCATCATTATACGCTCATTGAAGAATATACTACTCTTCATATTCTTCAATCAATCAAAATTATCTCGAACAAAGGGAAGGAATTAATAAATATGTGGCAACATTTTTTGGGAAGTTTATTTTGCTTCAACATCAAAAAGTACCTTTAAGCGAGCATTCGCGATACAACATTAGGTACACTTAGAACATTTCTGATCCGACTCGTGGAAAGAAACACTTTTGAGCTTAACTTTCCTAGCAAGCATAATCCATCCAAAACTGGATAAAGTAACCTGCGCTTTATCCTAACGACTCACAAAGAAGAACAGGATATTTTCTTCTTTTGCATAGACCTCCTCCAACGTTACACAAAACACAAATGGATCCTTACATAACCATAACCCTCTTCGCACTCGTTTACAAATGGGGCAATTTTTCCTCACCCAACATTTACACAAAACACGAATTTGTTACAACAGAAAGGATCAGGGAAAATTCCTCCTGTCCCGCAAATAAAGTCCAAATTGGCGGTACCATCACAGATCGGTTCTGGATCCGTGGTGCAGGCCCCATCGATGCATTTTTAGAAGGAGTGACATGACCCCAGTCTGGTTTTGGTCCAAGTGTTGTCATTGTTTTTGACAGAGCACTGGCGCAAAAAGGACCAGGTTGGTGCAGTTTTTGGGAGTGTGCTGCAAGGCTTGGCACTGGACCAAAATCTAAATCTGGTGGGTTAAATGTCATCGTGGGAGACAGGATCGGACCGACGCAATAAGGAAATAATTCATCGTTCTGCGCTTGTCACTTTAATTGAAATCGCGCAGGTAGTACCTCGTACATATTTGGTTTGTTGCGGTACTCAAGGATTCGATTGTTTTGGATAATTCTTGGAGAAATCATTTGCAAAAGAGAGTAGGTATTGTTTAGTGAACGACTTACATTATTTCCTTTATTCGGCTAAAGCGGGATTGGATAGCGGGGGAATTACAGAACGGTGTCGAAGCTCTCGTCGAACCCGTCAAATTCAACGACCTCCTCTTGGGGAGCTCCTGGGAGCAAGTCGATCGGCCTGACCTGCAACAGTTGGCATTCATTCGGAGTCGGCAGCACCGACCAACACACCTTCTTCAGCTTGACGTCTTCGAAGTTGAAGTTCTTGTAGAACGCGATTGTTTGGAGGGTCCTCAACGACCTCAGCCTCTTGGTGGGCTGGGTGTGGAGCAGCCTCAGCAGCAAATCCCGCGAGCCCACGTCCGGGACCTTTCGGGGCAACCTGACCATCTTCATTTCTTCACCACCTGAATCCGTCTCTGTCGATGGGTACTGTAAAAAACACAATAAAAAAATCATCCGAGGTTGTTCATCGCCGATTATGATTAGTTATAAATTATAAGAACGTGTTTCCGCTACTGCCGCGCCATTGAAGTGGTTAATTATCATAATTATGCGATATTCCAGATAAAAATCGGAGAGTGAAGAGTTTATTTTAGAAACTCGTTAGTACCTAACGGTAAGGTAACATTTTTATTAGTTCGAATGTTTTGTCTCGTAAAATCGCTAACTCGGGTGAGGCCAAAAAAAACCTTCTTTGTGTTTGTTGTTTTTTAGGTTGGGTGGATTGAGGTCGACGATCGGGATTTTCTGCGTCTGGATGGGAGGAACACTGTCACCTGTCATTTAAGATTACATTGTCAATTAGTTTAATTGAATGCAGGTCAAAGCCTTCAAATGATGATTTTGCTTTTTTTCGTTGCCGATGCTTACATTAACTCCGAGCGATGGGTTCGAAGGCCGCAAGAGATGGGCAAGTGGATAGTGTTAGTTGCCGGTTTCTGGCCCAGTTACTAAACTTCAGCATAGCTACCACATTCCGACTGTCCCAACAATTACTATAAATCTTACAAGTTTTGGCAATTATTAAACCTTTGAAATCCTTGCATTCCACCTGAGGAATCCACTTATTGATCGTAATATTTTAGGTCGCTAATAATGGGAAGGACTCACGAGTTTTTAAGCCGTTTCAAGGCCGTGAAAAATTGACAACATTTTTTATACCTAATAAAAAAATAAACATACTCGTAGCTATGTTTTCCTGATTGAAACTTAGTCACAGTTCACAAACAAACCAAAACAAAACAACTCTGTTGTAATATCCAAAAAGGCAAAAAAAAATCAACAAATTTGCATTTATTTTCTCAACGCTCGTTACTATACTTAAGTACAGTCGAACCAATAACATTACTAATAACTCATTTCCGTTGACATCGATTTGTCTAAAACACCTTAATAAATGAGAAAAAACATTTTCAAACCCTCATTTATATTAATTGGTGTTCTATAAAATGATAATCTGGCCTACTACTCTATTCCAATGTTATCAAAATTGTTGGATACTGAAATACCTCTAAAATATTCCAACGTGAAGGTTCCAAAATATTTGAGTGTTATTTACAAGAAAAGTGTTTCATGTTTGCCAAAACTGATTAGAGATAATGACTTCTCTATTGTTGACAGATGCAGTAACTTAAGTGCATTTCCATGTTCTAAATAAACCTAACGGTAATATTTTTTTCAGTTGCCTAACAATTCAAAATAAAAAAGGAAAGTGATTAATAAATCGTGAATTTTAATCAGATGTTGTAAAATGGTTTTTTGTTTGTATTTTTTATTGAAAATTTTATTTCTATTCCTTCTAGCTCATTCCGAACAATAATACGGTCGCTGAGTAGGAGTGAAGAAGGAAATAGACACACTTTCCAGTCAATGCTAAATGAATTCCAACTTTTCCATTTAATAAATCGTTTTATACAAACAGACATTAAATGGTTTTGTTCAGGGACAGATATTTGCGGTTGTCTCTGCATAATTTAAAAAAAATGTTTACGCTTTTCAATAAATCTGGGTGACAACAATTAGTCACCATTATACAATATATACAATGATTTGCCATTTTTGAATAACATTCTGTCTGGTGGTTTTATCCAAAAAATCTAAGGTTTTATTAAACGTCTTTTAAGCACAACTTCGAACTGTGAAATACATTTATAGCTATGTATTTATGCACCAAGGGCGTTACAACGATGATTACGCCCGGAGAACGATGAATCCAGCTCGAGGGCTTTAGCCCGAGAGATGGACATCGTTCGATGGGTGTAATCATTCGGTGACGCCGGCGCCGTGGTGCATACAAGATTTTATTTTTCACTACGTCTCTTAAAAAAAAAGTTGGCATCTTTGTGTACGCTTTACCTACATAAATACAACATTTGGTAGTCTATGAAACAAAAACAAATTGTTTATTTATAATTGTCAAATTTTCTTTTGTGTTGCAATTATGAATTGATGAGGGCGTTATGAATTCATTACGCCCGCTTATTCTTATTACGCCCTCTTATTATGCCCCGGTTGTTATGGACATGTTTACGTATTTCGTATCCTAGGAGTTATCATGCAATTATGTATACTAAAGTGAAAAATAAAAATACATTCGCTTAAATATACAGGGTGTTTTTTAAAAGCTAGTGCAAAAAAAGACTGGTAATAGGTGAGGATGAGTAGAACTCATACACAAAAAAATTATCTAATAAGTCTTTTCGTTTTCGAAATAAAAATA
Source organism: Tenebrio molitor (assembly GCF_963966145.1). Lineage (NCBI taxonomy): Eukaryota > Metazoa > Arthropoda > Insecta > Coleoptera > Tenebrionidae > Tenebrio > Tenebrio molitor. The sequence continues at coordinate 3,918,127 of NC_091054.1, read as the reverse complement.
AATTAAATTTTGGTTAAAATTGTCAGTACGCTACTGAATTAAAGGTAATTAAAAACGTAATTGGGGTTGTCAAGCAACAATAATAATTGTCGGGTTGTTATGGTTTATCTTATTGTTATTTATAAAATGTAGAATGTGCATGGACAGGGTTAGTTTATCCCTACCGTTTTATATTAAACAAAAATGGTTTTCTAGACTCTTTAGAATCTCCAGATGACCCAGTTTTTTTTTGTACGAACATTTAAAAAACACCCTGTATATTTTTGTATATTTTTTTATTTCCGCATATTTGAAACTGTTGCACAAGATCACAAGATCAATAACAACTAATCTATAAATAAATACAAAAATTGTTAAACTAACGACGCAGTAATTTTTTAAACTATTGCGACTCTTATTAAACAATTTAAGTATCTTAATTCGTAATAATAGTATATTATTCAACGATCGTGTAATGATGGTTATTACCCATGAAAATAAAGTAGTCATCCTAGTGGGTAATAGTTATTAAATAAGAGTAGAATACGATAATTTTTTTACAGAGTAAGTACATATGTACAAATTTCATCATCTTCACTGACAGAATTTATTTATTATTTCTTTTTAATAAAAAAAGTACAGTTGTGTGACTTATGACATTTGAAAATAATTATGACATATGAATATTGCGCTGTATCATGGCCCTTCATAATCTTTGTAATGGTTTGCAAATGCAATTTTGCGATTGGTCACAGCTCGTGGAGTAATGAATCATCCTCATGGCCGTGGGTAATAAATAGAATTACCTAACAGTCAACGCATATGCATATATGCATGTCACTGTATTATTTAATACAGGGTTATGGTAAATTTTTGGTATATGCGCATGTTGCAACGTGATGTAATTTGTTACAAATTGTTTGCTTTAAATTACTTTATCTTAAAGTTCCTTGTTTTTAGGCAGCCAATTAATCACATCAATTTATCTTTAGGATAGCATCCTTACGCATTGTATTTTTTAAATTTCACAGTCAACAATGTAAAGAACATTTATAATAAGTTAATAACTCTGCAGGAGTAAAATATAATTATCCAATTACCAATACCGATAAAGCAGCACAAGAGTAAGCTTGAGTAAAGTTATGTTAACGACAACCAATTTAGTGAACAACCATGTGACAGCTTAGATAAAGAGGGACAAGTAATCTGGACTTTTCAAAAAGCATTATTTCATTCATGCTTGTAAAAAGATTAAAATTTGCCGGAATGTTTACCTGAATCTTATCTTGAGCCTGAAATGACATTTCTTAACTAAATTTAAGTGACGTATCCGGTGATTTCTTTAATTTTTCACTGGTTTTCCTTTTATTGTGTCATATTCGTCTAATTCTCTGCTTGAACTGTATTCTATCAACTATCGGAGCGTTGTAGAAGAAAAATAAGTATTTACAGTAAGTTTAAACAAATTTATGTCCGTTTAAAAGTAAATTTATTTAATCTAACCACTGTTTCTCAACTTTTTTCACGACTGGGCGCTCCTTTTTGTCATATAATTTTCGTGCGGCCCCTTTTAAGTCTTTAGTAATGTAAAAATAATTGCCTTTTAAAATACCACTCACCTGTCATAAATTACTCAACTTCAGACGATTAGGATTGCAATGTGAAAATACACAAGACATGAGATAAGGCAACTGCATGTCGCTTAGATTACAATCTGCAAAATAGACCGAGCTCATTACACCACAATATACTCGGCACAGATTCATCCTTACTGTGCAACTCCCTGACGTCATATTGTGATGAAACAAAGTGAAAAATAGAATCGGGATTTTTCCCTTTTTGATCATTTTTGTTTGAGGAAAACCGATTTATTAGTTTTTGAATTAAGCGGATTCAGAAAACCAAACAGACAAATAAAATTCTCGAAACTTCTCAAATGTCTTCTGCAGTGAATAAGTAAAAAGTTCAAGAACTAGGAAGATAATTATAATCTGTACCGGGTGACTTTTAATGAATGAAGTTATTTTTATTCGGTTGACGATACATTTACGATTTTATGTTGGTACACCTGAGTGTCAAATTCAGCTCAAAAGTCAAAAGAAACCAAATTGTCATTATCTTAAGTTAGAATTAAAATATCCTAGAAAGTGAATCAACAGACAACTCTGACAAAAGACTAGGCATACCAATTATTCGGGAGTGCCAACCCACTAAATTTTTCTCAATCATTAAAAGTTACCCGGTATAATATAATAATAATTTCCAATGAAATTAAAATTTCTAACCCTACATGCCTAACTTAAAAAAAAAATAGTGCTGCTAGTCTTGAAGTACCGTGCGATCAAAAAAAAAAACGTTAAGCCATGAGTATCATGATTCAGTTGGCAGCGCTGGTTTAGATATTCCTGTAATTGACAATCGTCAAGTTTTTCTATTAGAGATTAGAGGACTTAAGTGTATTTCTTTGACAACAGCAATATGTATTTAAACTAGGGCTGCCAACTGAACCATAACGATGATAGCTTACTTGATTAATTTTTTTACTTGGAGTAAAAAGCTTCGTGAAATAAATTTTAAGAAGATGAATTCGCGTAAAATTAACAACTAAAAATCAAACTCCTTGCACGGTGGTCTTGAGTGAATAAAATTAATTTTTCTCTGCGTTGGAAATCTGAATCTAATTTAATTAGAATTTTTGGAGCTGTCAAAAACGGTCCACATCTCATTAGAGCGTCAAATTCCAGCCCGTGCTCCGTGCCGAACAAATTCCAATCGATTTAATTCCATTTAATTAATTTTTTTCCTCCCGACCGTCAACTTTTTGCTATCCGTCCAGCCGCAGACTAATTTCATCAAAACCAAAAAAAAAAAAACGCACAAAACGCCACGAAAATTGGTTCAAGTAATGCATCCTTGCGGATTCGCTATTAGGCACTTAAGTCGAGGCCATCTCCGACCTTGTACGTGGGCAGCGGCCAATTTAGCCCGAACGAAAATTACTCGTGGCACATAATGACGATGGTAATGAATTTTCGAGTGCAGGGCGGAGGACACGATCCGAAGGTCGGTGGCGGCGGTCGCTTTTTTTTCCGACAGCGACGACCGCATCCTCCGCAATAAAAGGCAGGCGAGTGCGATTTCGAGTTCTTGTAGTGCACGTTGGAGATGTTGGCGGCGATAACGAGCAACGGCGCCAGGCAGGTAGTTAGGCGCCACCAGGCATTCAAAAACGACAAACAAGACGACGACAACGCCGTCCAACATCAATCCGACGGGCTCTCTGCGAGTTCGCACGGCCGTTATTATTACGCAGACGGATGTTAAAAAACGAGATAAAGGAGCGCGAGGGCCGGATGCGGGCTCGACGGCCGCTTGTCCTGGAAAAAGACGTTGCCGGAGCGCGTCCGGTCCTGGCGCCCGACGACAATGGCAGAGGGTGGACGTTTTGCTAATTCATAGTTGGGAAAAAAATGTCTGCGATCTAATAAAACAAACTGTACATTTAAAGAAACATTTTTATTTTTGTTTTGTAAAATATTCGCCACTTAATCCGATACATTTACAGCTCCGATAGAACCAGTTGAACTATGTAACTTTTTTTTTCTTTGCTCCCAGGTTACTGCCTAATTCTTTATGTTTCGTATAATATCGGGTGTTCATTTAAATTTATCCTCAAAGTAGGCGTCGAAGAACCGATTGTGAACGCACCACGGATTACGGATCAGTTGCTTCAATCTAACCTCACTTTTTGCGTTGTTTGAGTTTTTGATCTGCAGATTGATGAGTGGTGCGTTCACAATCGACTTTTCAACGCCGTTTCCGTCTGTCTACGTCTACCAACGTTATAATGCAATTTCCCCTAGTTTCTGCTGCAAAATAAAAAACACCGCGTGCGGGAAATCGTTTTTCCCGCGATTTCCCGCACTCCGAGGACAACGGGGAAATAACTATTTTGAGGCTATGAGTACAAAACGTCTGTAAACAGTTCCCGTTTCACACAACTTTAAAAATTAATAGAAAATTAACAAAAACACTTGTTAAAACCAAACTGCGGATGCCACAATACCAAACATGAAACCTACATATTAGTTTACTTCTCATTACGTAGGTCGCATCAAAAATCCTGCTAATATTTCAATTGCATCAATTGCAGAAATTATGATTTACTACGATTTTAAAAGTCTCTCGAAATAAAACAATGCATAAAAAAAACTGCGCTTCACATCTGACCTGATACACAGGATCTTAGCCGTGATTTGGGCGAGAAAGAGTAATTTCTGCTTTTATTACTCAAGACAACAAATTTCTCCTCAAAGTTGGCGTTGAAGAATCGATTGTGAACGCACCACGGATTCTGGATCACGAATCAGCTGTTTAAATCTAACCTCACTTTTTGCGTTGTTTGTGTTTTTACTGACGAGTGGTGCGTTCACAATCGACTCTTCAATGCCAACTTTGAGGAGAAATTTAAATGAAGACCCGATATCCCTAAAGCAACCTAAACAAATGACGAAACCTGGGTATATACAGGGTGCTTAAAAAATAACGATACAACGCTATACCAGACGATTCAGGGACACCCCCAGAGTACTAGAAAAATGTTTAAAAAAAATTGTCAACTGACATTAAACAATAAGTCAAAGTAAATTCATAGGTGGGAAACTAAATGCAATTATGTACTTACCTAATTAATAGCTTGGTTGCCAGATCAGTTTTATGATTTTTGTGAAAAACATGAAAAATAAAATTTGATATAAAGGTATTGATTTTAAATAAAAATTATTGTTGAACATCATTTTAAATATATCTTTCACTACAAAAGTTGTTGAAATATTAAGAATTGGTTAATTATAACAATTTTAGATACCGATTTTATAGTCTTCATATCTTTAAAGAATCACGAGATAGATTTTTTTTACATTTTTTCCATGCTCAGAGGGTGTCTCTGAATAGTGCACGATGGCGTTGTTTAGCCATTTTTTAATCACCCTGTATATGTTTTTGAACATGAATCGACACCACAGACCACAAAGAACAATTCATACCAACCAGGAATTTAGTATTATCAATTCTCTAATATTTTGGGAACTTTTTGACATCTTAGGAATAACATTTATAATTGAATTTTATTTAATTTAATTGTTTTTCTGTTTGAAAAATAAGACTCTAGTAGATATCTACGTTCGCATCCGCAAATAACATTCTAACATTGTTTAAACCAATTTAAAATGAAATTTACATAAATCTGGAGTAATTTAAATTGCAAAACAGCAAATTTTCCATCTGTATTTTCCCAAATAAAACCATAAAGACTCATTAACATTTTAATCAAGTCATTTTTCAAGGATTTTATGAAACAAACAACTTAATTTTCAGTCATGATTTTCGTCGTTTAGTCTGAAACGTAGATGGAGATAAAAAAAAAGAAGATGAATCGCCGGAAGTAACAGATCACTCTTTATCATGAATTTCACAAAATCATTTAAACGGAGTCCGTGTCGAAAATTTTCATAATACAGGGTGTAACAAAAATAAGTGCATTTATTTTAACTGGTAATAGTACTCATCAATTACAACAACTTTTCTAAATAAAATTTCTTTGAATTTGCAAAATTGAATTGCCATTTGTCCACTTTTTATTTTGACGTGACGTTCACGTTGAACGCAATTCTATAAACCTGAACATTTTCTTAAACAGGAATCGCAAAAACTGAATGTTGTTTTTATTCCCTTCGTATTGCATTTGATGAATAAAAAGGTCTCACTTTCGTTTGTTTTTTGTTACCACCTTGTTTTATTTTTTATTAAATGTAGCTGGAAAGCAGAGTTTTAGTAAATTAAAATTAATTTTTAAAACCCTGCAAAATTTGTTTTAGAAAAAAATTTTTTTAGAAAAGTAATTGATGAGTACTATTACCAGTTGAAACTAATGCACTTATTTTTGTTACACCCTGTATGTAAAAGGCCTTGCTGACTTAATTGATTCGGATAATTTTACACAAAGAAATCAAGAGATACCGTGTCCGGTGATCATGCTGGTTCTTCGATAAATCCTGTACCTCGGGGCCCACATCCCTGGAAAATCTAGAAACCGTCGAGTATCACAGAATTTTCATTCAACTTTCCTCTAATTACAAAAGCAATTTTTTGCAGCAGTACTCTCACTTGAAAGCTAAAAAATTTCCTTTTTTAAGGCAATACGATAGTTTTTGTTAATCGACGTGAATTTGTCACACGAAGAGTCTGTTTCTTTAATTCCTGTTGCTTTCACTAAAAATCTCTTTTGTTAAAATTAAATTATTAATACAAACACAAGTACATATTTTCACTTTGCTGAGATGCATTTAAATTTATTCGTACCTGTGTGGAAGAAACAAAACGATGCCATTTGTAAAAGTTCGCTGTTTATTGGCACAAAGAACCAAAGTCAAAATAAGACATAAATCAAGTTGAAAATATTTTAAGTGCTTGCGGAGCCAACAACACTACAGCTATGTGTTAACTCTTTTTTTTGTGTTTCGTCTAGGAAAAAAAAGCTTTTTCGGTACTGATCGACAGCTTTAAAGCTGTTAATCGTCCAATGGAAGGATTGATGGTTCGGTGAAAAAATTCGTGGAGCCCCATCCCACCAATTATCGCCGCTACGCCCCTGACCGACCGCACTTACATGGAAGCAGTTTAATACGCCATAAAAGCATTTCCAGATCCGTATCAGATTAATGCGAACGTCCAGTAGCCCGATCGAATGATAAATTAACGGGGCATGGTCGACATTTTTCAAATACCACTACGGATGGTTTTCGCACGATCTTAGGAAACCAAACCAGTTTTTACACACGGTTCGATCAAATATTTAATTAATTATATGCAAGCCGCATATAGCCACTAACAGTATGTCAGTTATTGGCGCAGAACGGTCAAAACAAGCGAACGAGGAAGCCAATCACCGGAGAGCGGCGGTGCGCCCCAGGCCTCCGTCCCGGCACCTCTGCTGTTCCCGTGCGGAGGGACGGCGTCTCCCGCCGCCGTTTACCCGAGCGCGAAGAAATCGGCGTAAAAAGCGTAATTACCGCAGAGTCTGGTGTATATTTAGTCGGATTCGCTTGAGGCCATCAAAGGTCGACCAACCGCGGATGGCTAACACTATAAATAGAAACGAGTCTTCGTTTCTTCGACGGGTCGTTTTGTCTCGTTGGCGCGGCCTTCTTCGACAGTTATCAGGGGACGCTAATTGGCGACGTCTCCGTCAACAAACGGGTCTTTGACCCGGCGCGCAGCTCCCAAAGATTCACACTTCCTATACCAATCTCTTGGCCGACCCCAGACTGTATCATTACCATAACAACCGATTTCGGAGGGCCGTGTGTGGAATTCCAGCCTCCGAAGCCGAAGATGCTATCTTTAGATTGTGTACGGGAACCAGTTTTGGCAATTTTAGGCTCACGCGTGACCTATTGACCTTCGGGATGTGATGGTCGGACCTCGTAAATAAGACAAAAAGGCTCCGGGCTGGAATGTAGTTGCGCTGCCAGCCGCGAGAGAGAAGGTCTAGAAGATACGCAGGGCGAAAGGTGGTACTGTTAGAAATTAGATTCCAACAACCATGAACAAAAATCTGGGAGATTCTCAAGATCCAACGACGTCTAAACGACGTTGCCAGCGGATCTAGTAAACGGCAGGAATTGAGAGATGTGGTGCATCTGCAGACCACGCGAAACAAAGAACCAAGCTCTAAGACGTATCAAAAAGAACACCAAGAAGACGATTCGTCCATTTATTGTAATTTCCAATGATTACAACGTGAAGATGGAGAAGAGCAAAAAGTACCAGTCTGGAGTACAATTTTGCGAGATAACAATCGAATAATTGACTTAACTACTCTCGAATTTCATCAACTAACAAAAAGGCAAAGCTGGGCCCTGTAATAACTTGCAAAAAAACATTACAGAAGCTGCAGTCTCTTATTAGACTCGGTCGCGGTAATTGCTTCTTGGAAGATTTTCAGCCAGGAATGGTTGGTGCAATTTTGAAATGAAATCGTTTTCAAAGGAACAGCTTATTAGACATCAAAAAATACAAATATTTCAAACATTTTCAGTAGGAATAAGCACGAGGAATATTTTAGTAGACTAGTTCCTGAAAAAAATTAAAACAGAAAAATAAATGTATTATCACGAAAATAAATTACTTATTATTTATTAAATTTCTTTCAAAAAATTTAGTCTGAGCTGATCACTGTCAAATTTGACTTTCAACCACCAATCACAAGCGCTTGACAAAAATATTTATGCACTAGTGGTGTTATTGAATATTACACTTTCATTTGAGATGCTGTAAACTACCATTTCCAAACAATTTTTATTTCCAGGTTCCATAATAAAATAAAAGCAACTATGATGGTGGGATGGAAAAATGGAAACAGACCAGAATCTATTTATTCTATCCTGAGAACGTAAAGAAAAGGACGGAGTTTTTGAAAATCCTTATTTATCTGAACCTAATCCATTTTTTAAATCAAGAAACACCTAATTTTGTTCTAATTCAATTTGTTTTATTATAAATAGAAAATGAAATAAAAAATATTAACACACAAGTTCATTTATGTGACGCGCTTAGTAAATTAATCTTTACGGGCGAGCTGGAAGGTTTGTGGGACGAGCGACGAAAGAGCGAGTCTCCATAATCCAGTGTGCCCAGTAAAGATTAATTCCTAAGCAAGTGGCATACAAACTTTTATTTCCATTTTCAGCATTTAAATACCGTTTTTTAATTGCTCTTTATGTTTATAAAAACATTATATTTTATAATGAAAGGCGGTAGGGCAATTAAACCTATGTCGTCATGGTGTTGTGATAAACAACAAAAATACTGTCAGAAGCTTTGTGAAAATTGTTGCAAAAAGAAAGAAAAGAAAGAATATCTTTAATGTCCGATGAAGACTTTGAAGGCGATTTTCTAGAAGTGCAAGAAAATAACCAAGGAATTGCCAACGCTGCAAGTGCTGTATGTAATTGCAAAAATGTATGGTTAAATTTGTTTGTTTATAATAAACTTTTTCAAAAATCATTTAATTAATTTTGATTAATTATTTTTTGTCTCTTCTACGAGCCTGTAAAATATTACAGGGTTCTGCCCGTAACTACCCATTTACTAAGTTACCACAAATGCCTGTAAAGTGTCACTTACTTAGAAGATGCAAATAAAAAAATATACGTACCTGTTACTCATGAGGATGATTTTGTGTCACGAGCCGAAGGCGAGTGACGTAATTCAGCCGAGTGAGTAGTAGAATACTATACTTTTTCTAATAAATATGGTAACTTCAACGAGCGAGTAAGCGAGGAACATTCTATCATGTTAAAAATAATACATAGTATGCGAAATGTTTGTGTATTTTTAGGAATCCAATTGATTTAAAATATGTATGTAATTTGTATACCGTGTCTTATGCTTTTACCAGTAATTATTTCTAAAAACGCAAAATCTCAGTGTTCAAATCAAAAATTCCCCGAAAGCTTTGCCCACAGGTCCGTCCCTGTTCTTTGCCCACAGTACATTTTCAAAAAAATATTTGTCGTTAAAAAAGCGCGTTCAATTCCTGCAAGCCTGCGAGTCCGTCCCTGCTCCACGCCGATCCTACGAATTCGCCTATGGTGCATCAGCAGGACTGCCGGTGCGATCAGGAGATAGAGGATGTGCCTATATGACCTTGCACGGTCAATGCTTCTGCGATGGGGCCGCGTACTGATGTTGCAGCAAACGTGAAGACGCTGCACGCCGCTCACCATCGCCTTTCCTGGACGGGACGGACTTGCACTCGCCAGTGGCGTACCGTCCGCCCGCCCTTCGTTCCACCTCCGAAACGCATTTCGACGAAAAATTCTAATTATTCCGAGGCGCAGACCGGCGATGCGACACTGCCTCTTCTATTTATAGTCCTCGGACAGGTTGCTTCCAGGCAATAATTATTACACATTTACAGCTCTTTCTGCGATCGAAATGAGTTCCCATCTAACGTGTAATTACCTCTGGATCGTACAAAAATGCACTTATTCTGAAACGACCGGCTATACTTAGTAGCAGCCTCGTAATCAGAACGATTCTCCTATCTAATTTTAGAAGTACAGTTAAGGCCAAGCCGTTTTACTCTAGGCAAAAAACACTCACATGGATTCCGAAAAAATGTAAAATTAATTGGACTGCACAGGGTGTACCACCAAAAATTGTACACGAGGTATAAGTGCATCAAAAAAAAATTTTTGTGTTAACCTCCAAGAGTCAGATCTAGATTTTTTACTCAGAAATAATCAATTAAAAAAATAATATTCATAAATTCAATAATATTTCTAGCGCCAAAATTTTTACAATTAGTAGATTAGGCAGTTTTCTATGAAGTAATTTAGGTGTTTTTGATTAAAAAAAAATCTTTTCACTTTTGGAGTAGCACAATATTTTTTTATCTATCAGCGTGGGATAAGTTATACCATATCGCACTAATTTTAGAAGTGTAATAGTCTCCTTATCCCAATGAGTGCGGTCATGAAATTATTACCACACTAGTGCGGTAATGAAATTAACAACTTACAAATCCAAGCAAATTACAGCACAAAACAATAGTTTCACCTTCGAAAAATTTTAAATTCCTGTTTGTTGTTATTTGTTGTTATTCGGTAACTAAGACGCGTTGCTATCATCTTTAAAAAAAATTAGATCTTGACCTGACCAAAAATTATTTATGAAAACGATTTTACGACGTTCCAAGAATAATTTTATTTAACACGGATTTTTTTTTTTTTTTCATTAAGCGAACCAAGGCAAAATCCATAACTTAAATTTTCCCAAGTTCCCAAGACCCTCTACAATTAAAACAAATTACGTATAATCAGTCTTGATGCATCATCCCATGTATTTTACCAACCCGTATCTGGTGTTATTCCCAGTGCCCCCAAGATGATTTAATTCTTGTCAATAGCATAAATTTTTGCAACCCCTCGAGCACACATTGGCGAGCCGCCCCTGTCGGGACACCCGTATTGGAAACAACTTTCCTAGCTACAGCCGGTCGGAAAGTCTTGGCCAGATCGGCAAGCAAACGCGATTTCCTGCACCGCAATTAAATCGCAGATTATGCACGGATTGTTCAGGGTGTGTCAGCACTGACGTACGTCGCCATTAAAGCAGCAATCCTTGACAATGACAATGTCCATCATCCACGCACACACGCAGCCCGATGACTCAATCCTGTCAGGTCTGTGTCTCGAATTTTGATAAGAAAACCGAGATGAATAAGAAGGTTAATTGCGTTGTTTTTACGTAACGTCGGTCGCAGCGAGAAATTAAATTTTTCCTGTCAAGGCGTTTCGCTATCTCGTGCGGCCATCAATCGTCCCCTGTCATCGTTTATCGCAGGTCCTTCCGGTGCCATTTACAGAAAAATGCGTCCAGAGACCATCCACACAAAGAGGATTCCAGTCAGATAATTATCTTATTTATTTAGGTGGAGGGGCTGTATTATTCAATTAGCATTGTGTACTCGATCCACTTGAGAAAGGATATCCGATATTATGCATTTAATAATTCAGTCGGTGGACATGGCGGAATGCGCAGACAACTTGTAACAATCACACTAGGTACAGATATGGAGATTTTCGCAGAATGTCCGAGTTTCGTCTCTGATTCTTCCTCATTAACACCGACTCGTTCCTCTATCCCGCCTGGTGAAAATTGAACACGACGAATAATTACTGGACGTAATTTATTCTAAGAAACTCATTCTCGAATACGACTTAATAAGAGGCCTTCTTGTTGCGCGCGGAAACCTTGCGAAACAATAATTTTGCACGACTCTTAGTCAGCATTCATCATCGCGGTTGTTATTTGTTATTACAAATTATTTCGCGTGATTGTTATTTAATTTCGTCGTGTTTTTTTATTGTTGTTTACTTTTTCGGTATTTCCGTACCCATTTTTTCAGATGAGGAAGATACGGCAGTGAATGCGAACCGTACGGATTACGTAAAAACAATTTAAAAGAAATTTGTCGAGAAACGTGCAATATGTAATACTTCGTTATTTTGATATGAGTATTGAAGCACGAGGCGGTAGCCGAGTGTTGCAAAAGAAGCCGTTTGGGCAAAGTTTTAAAAAACATAAATTTATTCTGAATTTTGTTATGTATCTCAGGAAACGAGCACAATTGCACCGTTCACAATGGACAGTGGCGTGTCGAAGAACGGGGCGACTAAATCAAAACTTGAGTGATTGAATCCGGTACGATTTTTGGTAAATTTAAGCCGAGAACACTGTCTCGTCTTAAATATTTTTCTGACGTAATGATTTATTCGTAACATTTCGGATTTTACCTTCAACTTTTCCACGTACGAGTAAATTAAAGGCAACAACGCCCCTCGGAATTTACAGTTTCAAAATTTTAGGATGGTAGATTTTTCATCTGCGATGACTTTCACTCGCAATGACGACATAGATCTAAGTGCACAATTAGGGAGAGAGCGACTTAAGTCGGCTTAAATCCCTACAAGTTGTCATAACGGATAATGAACGAATAAGGATGCAGCAAATTAAGTTTTTCTGTTTTGACTAATTAGTTACAAATAATTATGTGTTAATTACGTAACATTGAATTAATGCATATCCTTAACCTCCTCCGATGAATGAGTGAAAACCAGAGAAATCCTTTAACATCTAAAAATACTAAATTGAATGAAAACAAATATGTAAACGATTAAAATTTGAATAAATTTGAAGCAAGTTGAAAAATGTAAAAATAATGTAAGATAATTAAAAAATTTGAACAACACGATGAAACAAACAAATAAATTAAAAAAAAAATCAGTTTAACCAAAACTGCGACTATTTTTTTTAAAATAGGGTAATTTTTAATGCAAATAAAATATGTGAAGATTTTTTTCCAAAGGAAAAGAATGTTTAAGCACATATTCTTCACTACAATAGATTATAATTGTCAACAAATATGGCCACGAAAATGCGAAAAGAGAAAATTCCAAAAGAAAGTTAGAAACAAGTTATTAACAAAAAGCAGCTTTTACCATTTTTCAATATCCTTAGGGCATACATATTGCTGTATTAACCCAAATGAAATTAAAAAAAAAGTCTAGACAATAAAAAAATTTCAAGAAGGTCACATAAAATGCATTCACGTTGTTCTGACATAATGGGACGCCGTGGAAACTTTGCATTTAATTTGGTAGTAAAGCTGTCTGTTGAATGAGGTTATGTTTTTCTAAGTTTGAGGTTATAAACAGCGTCAATGTCTAGTGCATTGTTGTCAGTTTTACTAATTTGCAACAGAAGAATACTCAGACATCGCGGGAAATTCAGCAACATGTTATGTTCATTTCGATAGGTCCGCACGTCAGGCAGTTTAGTGACAGTGTGTCCAACGTTAAAAAAATAAATCATGGCCCCCCCATTATGCCAAAACAACGTGAACGGTGTTTATTATAAAATGAACTTTTGATGGTAAATTTCAAATTTGCCAAATTTCATTGTTACCAACAGACTCAATCATTCTTGATCACACCGTATTTATAGTCCATTCAAAAATAAAAAAACCAGCAACGTCGCATTTTCCTCGATAATTACTATCGGCAACGCTGTCTAGTGTAAAATTTGGTGAGAATTGTAATTTTGAGGTTAAGTATTTATTAAGTGTCTTGCTTTTCTGGGCATGTTTAAGCAAAGATAATAAAAATTAATAAATAACTGAATCGTACTGAGCAATAATAAATCAATTTGAACGAAATTGAAAGCAACTGAATTTTATTTTGAATCAAATGTCATAATTTATAGTTACAAACATTGCAAGAAAAAATAACTACCTAGGGTTTTTTAAATTTTACCAACCTAAAGCAACAGGTGGTGGTTTTTTGATTTTTGAATGGACTTTAGTTCTTTGTTTTTTTAATAAAATATTTTGATATTAAAGAATTAACTTCTCTCTCATCTAAATTCTGCGATTAAGATTATACTCGTAATTATTAAATAGGTAATGAATGCACATTCGTTTTACTTTTAATATTAGCATTATTTTTGTTTTATATTCTTTGTATTCCTTTTCGGTTAAGTTGAATCGCATCAGCTAGACCTCGCCTGTTTTCATTTCTCTCTCTCTATTTTTTTCTTTTGTCAATTTAATGTCTTGGTTTATATTTATGTACATATTTATTTTTAATTGGGATATATAGACACTGTTATTATTATTATTATCTAGAAATTCCTGGAAAAATATACCAAGCATATGGCTTAATTTCAAATCAAAAAATTAACGTGATAATTTATTCTCAATATTTAAAACTATTAGAAATCAAATATCAGACCTCATTTTAAAAATTAGCATTTTTAGCCAATCAAATTCTGAAGAAGATGGCATGACATGAATAAAAACCACATAAAAAGAGGTTTAAATTTTCAAAATATTTATGAATTTTGAAGCGAAAAAAATAGCGGAGAGGATTAATTCCACGTAATAACAACAAGTTAGAATCTGTGCTCTGGTGGACGAGATAATTGGTAAACACGAATCGTCAATTAACTGGGAAATACTGACAGTTAAGTAAACTCTTCTGAAAGGAATAATTCATGATCGTCGATCAGTGCCAGTCGATTAATAAAAAAATCCGTGCAATATATCCCGAGAAAAGCGCGGTTTTTTTTTTGGTACGACGATGGGCAACAATCAGTTTGCCTTTGAAGCAGAAAGAACCGTTTCCCTTTGTTTAGCGACCGCAACATTGGCAATAAACGTCAATAGAAGAGCTAAAAAAAGGTTGAAGGACAAGTACGTCCCTGAGTGGCCGTCGTAATTATCCCGAAGGAGATTATTATTCGCGTCGAGTACTACATGTCTGCGATAAGAATAATTCATAACAACCACCGGTCTTAATAGACGTCGATTAATCGAATTCGGTCCGGCCGTTCTGTTCTCCGTCGTTCCAAATAATAATTAAATCTGCATGAAGGTGTGTTTAGAGCCTAACAGTAAATTTCCAGTCCTTCGCAACAAAACACCAACCATGATTCGTACAAATGCGAACCGAATCGTGACTTAGGATATGATAGATACGAAGATGCACCTAATGCCGTTGGTGAGGGGGGATGACAACCTATATAACTGTCCACCACCGGCTGCTTAGCAAACTCTTGTCGAGAGTGACCAGTGTTGTGTTAAACTTCCCAAAGCCCCGCGCACACCGCATCAACCTTGCAGTACCGTGTTACAAGAAGACGTCGTACAGGTAGGTGGAAATTTGCAGTAGCTCCTGAAAATATTAACCAAAGACTTCAACGACCGATTGTGACACCAACTCTCGGCTTTCGGTGACATTTCGTCCGTTACATCTCGGTCTGATGCAACAATCTCGCTGCGCACTTAACTTCAATACGCATTTATTAAGGTCGTTTGCATTGAAATTCACGGTTGGTCGGGTTGCGTAAGAAAATCACCGTGATGGACCTAACAGTACCGGTAGTATGGAATTTTTTATAATGACATTATGACGACCGGAAAAAATCATCCGGGCACGCGGATTTCAACGCCTCATGGCTATTGAACTCCTGACGACCGGTTGAGCGATTTTGAAAGTTCATTTTCCACATAACAGACTCTCCCTCGCAGAAAAACCTTGAAAATGCAAGCGAACAAAGAAACAAATGAAAATTGCCAACAATTGAACGTTACCGAAGGCTATGTTCATAATAATAAACCATAGTACAAGACGCAATCGCTCCTTCCTGCGATTATCTAATTGCCTTGAGTGGACCCTTTGTGCACTAATTTCATTTTAGTTTGTTGACCCTTCTTAAAAAAAAGAATCGAGTCACCGGACCAAACAAAAACAGACGTTGCTATCAAAACAAACCTGACAGCTGAACATGAAAATTTCGATTAGTTTTTTTCCGAAAAAATTCAAACTCTTCATTTCGTGAGAAAAAGCACAGCTCAGTTTTATTTTCTGTTTTAGGATGAAAGTTATATTGGGCTTGTTTTTGGTGGCCACCGCCTTGGCTCTGCCATTACCAGAAAACGAAGAAAATAAATCAGGTGTACCTCTAGTCATCGCTGATTATTCCTCAGTGGCTAAATCTGACGAAAGCCACGCTCACCACCACGACTCGTCCGAATCCTCTGAAGAATCTTCCGAGAAGCCTAGCGAAGAGGCCAAACCCACCACCGAAGCGGCCAAAAGCGAGGAAAAAGTCGAAAGCAGCAGCGAAGAGAAGAGCAGCGAGGAGAGCAACGAAAGCAAACCCCTTCAAGATGAGAGTCCCGCATCCGAAGAGCCCTTGAAGACCACCGAAGCCCCCAAGGCCGAAGAGGCCAAGCCCGAAGAGAAGCCCGAGGAAGCCAAACCCTTGGCAGAAGAGAAAAAAGAGGCGGTGAAAGAGGAGCTGCCTATCTTGGAAGCCAAACCGAGCGAGCCCGAAATGAAGAAAATCGACATCCCTGAACCGGCTCCGGTCGAAGAAAAAAGAGAAGAGAGCGTGCCCGCCGTCAAGCTGATCGCCGAAGGCAGCTCCGACGTGGTCCAAGCCGCCAAGAACGTGGCCTCCGTGGCCGAAGAGTCGGCTCCGGTCTCCAAACCTGAGCTTCCGGTGCAGCCCGTCGAAGTGACGACCGAGAAAATCGAGAAGCCCCTCGCCCTGCCCACTCTCGTGGCCGAGGAGAAGCCCGAAGCCACCGAAATCAAGGAGGAGACGGTCCTGCCGAGCGAACAGAAAGTCGAAGCCGCACAAATCGCCGACGAGAAGCCGGTCGAGGTGAAAAACGAAGAGAAACCCGTCGCCGAACCGGAGAAGAAGCTGGAAGAGGAGAAGGTCGAGGAGAAGAAAGAAGTGATCGAGGACAAGAAGAAGGCCAAGGCTGAGGGCGAAGCCGAGGCGACGGAAGCACCAGCTGCAAAGCCGGAAGAGGCTCCCAAAAAGGACGAGAAAGTCGCAGAGGCGTTACCGGAAAAACTACCGGAGCCTGCCAGTGCAAGTTCTTGAATGTATTTTTTTTGACAAATTGTATGATGAATGACTGACGAGATCCGCTTGCCCCTTTATTCTGATGATGCACTTAAAAAAAATTTGGAATAATTGGGCCAACCGGAACTCGATTAATATTATTATTATTAATAAATTTTTTTATTTATGTCTGCTCAATTTTTAAGAACCGTATTATGGAATATGAAACACCGTGTTTGCTCGTGTTTTGTTGTAAAAACCGCGTTGTTTTATTATTATTTTTTTAATAATGCAGCCCCCTCCGTTAAGTAGATTGCCCGTAACTCACACATTCCCCTAACTTTTAAGTATTTCATCTAACGATAAAGCTTTCAATAAAGTTTTATAAATAAGCCGTTGGTTGTCTTTTTTTTCTTTGTCCGTTCCCTTATTTGGTCAGGTTCTGCGCTGCAGCGCCAAGTCTTTGACCGTGATCGGAATGTTGCATGGTAAGTGCAAAAAAGAAACGATCCCGGACTATTTCAGACGCATCTTACCTTGCCGGTTAGCATCAGGCAGGCGATAATTCCGAGACTCCACCAATCTACGCCGTGTCCGTACTCTTGACGGGCCAAGATTTCAGGAGCTGCAACAAAAGAGAAAACTAACAGGACAAGGATCCATATGACAGGAAGAAAAGTTTTCGAATCATTTTAAAATAAATAAAGTCTTTATTAATGAACGACTCAAAATCACAACATTCATTGTTCCTCTAAAGCTAAAAACTATTATTCACAATTATTTACAAGAACTGCAACTTCAATCGATCAATTAGGAATATACATCGAAGATGTGCCTTAAACTCTGGTTGCCGGCCTCGGTCGACTAATACAAAATCGGGCCTGGATGCTTAACTCTTAAAGTGCCTCTATTCATACTCTATCATCATGCATGTAGCTCCTGGACTCTTCTGTTATTACAATAGTTAGTTCATTAAAATTAATTTGTATTAAGTAATTTCTAAAACGTGAAAAATAATCACAATACGTCAATTTCTCGCTTTGGTTCAGCGACGTCGTTGTCCTCCTTCTGGTCCCGGTCGCGCGCCCTCTCTCGACCATACCCTGGACCTGGTCACACGCAAATTCTCAACAAACAATGCTTCACTAGCCTTTCGGAATAGGTATAATTACAGCGCCTCCTCTCCCACGCCAAAAGAACAAGCACGCAACGTACAATCCGTCGAAAGAGGGCGCCGCCCCGCCAGAAGAAACCACACCCACCGCCGCACAAATTCGTATCAGATCACACTGAGATTTTGCGATTAGAAAATTAATTCGTTGCGCTGCAACAGCTACAATTATTAGTAACTTAATTTTAAATAGAGCGAACAAAACTAAACTAAATCACGTCAAATAAATTCACTACCGTAAGACAATAATTCTAATTAGACATTTAAGAAAAGGTTGACTCGCAGAGTCGCCGTTTCGAACGGAAAGACTGCACCCTCGAGAACGAAAACGATCATAATTTATGTCAATAATAAAAAATAAATAAATTCTAGTTAAAAAACGACTATCCTACTAGCTGAAAATTTAAGAATCTCTCAAGTTACGTCGTGCTCGCACTTGAAACAGAACGTTTTCATATTTTTGAAGCGCGCAAAATCTAATTGACAATTAAGCTAGTCGAAGTTAGAGTGATAAAGTCTCTTTGATTAGTTTCTTGACGGTGGATCCGACTGACGTCCCCGAGGACGGTCCCGAAATCGAATAGTTCACCTTGAACAGGTACGGCTGCACGTCCGGGTAGGAGGTGTCGAAGATGAGATCCAGCTCGGAGTGGATCGGCATTTTGGGGACGTAGTCGTGCCTGTTCATGATCTCGGCTATGGAGAAGATCTTGTCGGCCAGCAGCTCTCCGACTTTTTCTCTGTAACCCTGTCTCTCGCCCTCGCTGTTCAGCGTGATCAGTTCCAGGCGCACGGTCCACACCTCCCAGGGGATGCAGTCGGGCTGGAACAGCCACCGGCCCCTCTGCCTCTTCTGGAAGAACTCCAGACTGATCTGGCCCTGGCCGGTGCTCTCGTTGCCCCTCAGCTGTTCGCTGAAGCAGCTGATCTCTCGCTTCAGCGTGCTCTCGAGCAGGGGGGACGAACAGCAGACGTAAGTCAGGTCGATAAAATCGCAATCTACGTCCGTGTAACCGACCGTACCGATCGAGTAGCTGCCCTCGGTCGTGTAGAAGAACTTGCCGTGGGTGCGGTGGAACAGCACCGTGTGGAATATGCTGGCGACGGCCTCGTCAGCCTGTCTGCCCTCCACTTTCAAATCGAACATTTGGGATCTGGCGTTCATTCTTTCGTCGATCAACAAACATACATAATCAAATAACTAGAAAGAAAAGCCGCCTTTACAATCACTTATTTTTAAGGATGATTAAACGAAAACACTAAATCACAGCTCGATAAACCTGAGTGAAAAATTACGGCTTAACACAATTAATATTTGGTGTTCTTTGCACTATTATTACTTTTTATATTTTATTACTTTGTTAATTGTTTTAACGGTCCGTCACTCGTCAACTAGTAGAACGTGTGCATACCAATGTATAGGAGGGTTCCGCAAATCGTTCGAGTTGTTTTTCCGTACGACAGCCACTTAGATAGACCGAAATCTATCAGTTGGACGTTGCCTTCCACGTCCAACAGGATGTTTTCCGGCTTCAGGTCGCGGTAAATCACGCCGGCGTTGTGAAGAAAATCTGAAATTAAAATTATCGTTCAATGTTGAATCACAAGAAAAATGTCGCGAGTCTGAGATCAGATTCCTCCGTTGCGTTATCTCAAAACGAAAAATGTTTATCCAGATATCGTATCTACAGGTTTACGAAATTTCCGAACTTATCTACATCGCAATCGTACGCGACGTTAACATAAGGTGGTGAGGAGTGTTTGCATTCTCAGGTATGTTTACTTCCTGCCATGCGAGGTGTTAAATCGGAAACAAGTGCATGTCTGGCACAATCATTGTTTCAGCACCGTCAAATTGATTCGCCGAGAATTGATTTGTTATTTTTTACATTTGTAGATAAAACAGAAAAATATACAAAGTATCTCAGAAATAAGTACATTAATTTTAACCAGTGACAGATCTCTTCAAGAACAACAAAATTGTTATGTACCATTTTTGCGAAATATACTCGTACTTTTAACCCTCCATAAATTAAGGAGCTGTCTATTTTCTAGTTATGCGACCCAATGACAGTGACCGTGAAATATGTAGTAGTTTTTGTAAAATCAGCGCAAAACATAGTGTTTTTATGATAAAGTTTTTTCGCTCTGCGGCCGAGGTAGACATAAGAGGATCAAATTTTTAGTTAGTTTTATCAGACCACTGTAAGAGGCCGGTGTTTACGCGTTGATTCTGTGCTTTGAGTTAAAATTTTGTGAAAATTGTGCGTTTACTTTCGAATAGTGAATACATAAATATTGTGTAGTGTATGGTGATGCGTGCGGGAGTGCTCCTCGAGCCCAGAGAATTATTTCCGTGCGACTTCTTCTTGTGGGGGTACATGAAGGACTTGGTATACTCCGTACTCTGATAGATTGTACGTTTTTTGACAGAAGACAGACACAGAGAGTTGTGTGGCGGAAATTAATCTGCAGGGATACAAATGAGATGGAGAGTTTAGTATTTTTCACTGCTTTATGTTTTGGAACTGGAATTTAAAAATGTACAATCTATCACCGTACGGAGTTTATATTCACACAATGGAAGTTTTAAGAGAACAGGTAGGAAATACTGCACAACAATTCCCAATAACAGAGAAATGCCGGAATTTCATCGGCGCCTTCATTGTTGTATTGACAATAACGGTGGTCCCTTTGAACACTTCTTGTAGTTATCAGCGATTGCTCTGATTACTTCATGAGAATTTTTACGGATTACTACATTAATTTTGGGAGACATTTTGTCATTATCTCAGATAAGGGCGATTCATTGGGGTCAGTTAAAAATATTTATTATTGGAATTCTTTTCAGTTAAATCTACCATATAATTCTCTTTTTTCTCCTCCATCCTTATCATTATGGGTTACGTCACAGCAACGGGCGCAGCAGTTAGCTGCTGTGCTTGAGTTAGCAAAAAACAAGTGAAAGTTTTCTTGCATTTGTTTTTTGTTCTTCGCTTGTCGGCATCGGCGAAACAAATAATTCCCATATTTAAATATATTATTGCTATTAATGAGTTCTGTTACCAGTTAAAATTAATGTACCGGGTGAGTCAAGTTTTACCGCCCGAGCGAAAACACGATAATCGATTTAAAATTCTCAAAAAATTCAGGAATGATTATGCATCACTGTAGAATAGTCTGTAAAAATTTCAATTTTTTTAATGAAACAAGCAAATGTTTCGTTTTAATTCAATAACCGCAATATTAATTTACATAATTTTTCACCGAAAGTCCTTCAAACATTTAGAAAAAATTTGGTGTCATTGAAATCATAAAAACATCACTGGTTTTTGAAATAAATGGAATTTGATATTAAAGTGCAAAATTTAGCTATGATTTATTATTAAATTGGGCGGTCATTTCCAGAAAAGAAGTTGACGTAGGTTGTATATGGTACCCTTTAGGGACTTAAGAATTACTAGAAAAGTTGTCAACAGATGTTTACCAACAATGGGGTATTTATTTATGACAAATCTTTTGGTCATTTTTCGCCGTTAATGTTAAAATTGGAATAAGTCAAAAACTAAGAATTTTCTTTTGATGCGAATTTCATAAATGTGTTCTTTGAATTAACTGTGAATTATGAGCGTGTACGAAAAAAAATCGATTTTTTAAATTTTATAGCTCTGAATGAAGTGATAATGGAAAACTGATTGCACACATTTGAAGCCTTATATCAAGGGAATATAACCCTAAAGTTTCGTAATTTTTACTAATTTTTTAATAGGATTAATCGTGCAGGCGGTACAACTTGATTCATCCGGTATTTTTCCGAAACATTTTGTATAGTTGATCATAATAAATGTGCTTGAAGAAGTTAAATGCAAATAAATATATTTCAGTTCTTAAAAATTCTTTCATTTTCATTATTCAACTTTAGACACATTTTTCTGCTATTCTTTGTACGATTTTCAGACTTGAAGCACCAATAGTTTTTCTGTTTTCACCCAAAACACTTTTCGCTGTTTTGTAGTTGTGGTTTTAATTAACTCTTTTCGCACAATACAAGAACTTGATCCTTGACGCAATCTGTCGGTAACAAGGCTTTTTTTTTAGTTTACTCAATATTTCCCCTTCTCATTACCAATCATCACATTTAATCACAAGAAAAAAAATCTGTTACCAGTCACCAGCTTATGTCGAAATGGTGACACAGAAACTCTACAATAGGATAAAAAAAGAGATAAAAGGCGGCTGTGCAAAACAAAATTTCTGACATAACGTGCGGCGTAAATTAATAAACGCCACTTGTTAATTTTGACATTACGAATAAAATTTTAAAAATGGTTTTCACTCGAAAACACAATATTCAAGACAGAATCTTATTTTCGAAATGGAAACAAAGAAAATTATGACTGAGATTACCATACGCAACTTGATTTATTAGAGTTTCGGTGAAAATCTATTTTCATCTTCAGTGCTGGTACGACTGAAGCTACGCCACGTGTTTTCAAAAGTTTTGCTTTCCAAGGCCACCTTTTATCTCTTTTTTTGTTAATCATATTACATTTTTCTTCTTTAAAAAATGCTTTAATTCTAATTTCAATTTTGTTAAGTTGGTGTTTATCGCAAAATATATGTATTTTAAGAGTCAGTGCCAGACAAGAATCACAAAACAAAATTAAAATAAACCGAAAAAGAAATTCAATGACTAGGCAAAACCCTGACAAGGTTTTTATAAATTTTTTTGTAATGTTTTATCAGTTGCAGTGACACTTACATATTAATTTTCGGCGAGTGCGCTTTTATTTCTGCCACTACGATTTAGCTCTTTGTTGGCTTAAATGAGTTTCTTTATTTTTAGATTATATCATTTAGCTTATCAGTAGGAGACACCTACATACGAATTTGCTTCACATTAATTCCAAATACGACCCAAATTTTTCATATACAATTTATGAGCAACATTTAAAATGAAATAAACCAGCTTGTTCTATTTATTTTTATATAAAAAACAAAAAAACAAAAACCTTACTCTTCCTCCACTAACATTTCACTTGACATAAAACTACTTTGAAATATATTTTTAAATGTTATTCAAGACCGTACAGTACTTATCACATTGCCGAACAATGCTTTGCGAATGCAATTAAGAAATAAATGCATCACAACGTCGAGTTGCAATTGTTCTGAAACTGGAATGGACGTCATTATTTACAAACTATTTACTGTATTCAGTCTAAAAGCAATTAAAAATAACAAAATTATTTAAACAAACTTAACGTTAGTAGTTTGTAGAGATATTTTAGTCGCAAGTAAAAGAAGTCTGAATTATTTACTGTGATTCTAGATTGAAAAAATTGCTACTGCCACAATTAACGTATGAACTAGTCTCACAAAAAAAATTTAAATCTTACATAAACATGATACATTTTTATCGTCGTTAACGTCACTTCGGTCAATTTCCGCCGCTAATCTTATCCCACGGCACCATACCATAACCGTTCCTGCAACACTACTATCAAAATGTCTCTATCGACTGTCTGTTGATAGTATAATATTTTTTTCTCTAGCCATAAAAAAATTCCCTTCCACATTTACATCGATTAAAAATGTCATACATTTTTTTTAACTACAATACTTGACGATCAACAAGTGCTCTACTTTTTTTTTTAATATAACAACGTGTAGTATGACAAGGTTCAAAGTACATTCACGCAAATTTCCACAGTACTTCACGTTTTCCTAATTAATTTACAAATTTAAACCTCAACATCTCTGTTCGCACTTGCAGATCAACTTAAAAAGTAATAATTTGTAAGAGAGATCATTCTCGTGGTGGAACCATCCAGTTTATTTGAAAATCAAAAACGTGGTTGCTATCTCACATCACTGAAATTAGATTACATTTAGCCAAATCATTTCGCAAATTCTAAAATTAAACAACTTACTATTACTCCAATGCGATAACAATCAAGTTTATCATAATTTATGTAAAGATGACAAAGTGACAGATAGAGCGATGGTACCACCGGAAAATGGTGCAATGTAGTTAGCACACTCGAGCTGTAAGTATTGATTTATTCCGGAATAAATACAATATTTACGATGTAAATAATGAGGTTTACATTCAAGTTATCTCAATTTATTTAAGCTTCCAGAAAATCATTGTTTTCGTTAATTGTCAACAAAAAGGCGGAATTTGCATTTAACTAATATAAACAACTGGTTTGATTTATCAGTGAGCTAAATTGCAAAATTATCTTTCCCAGTTTTTTAAGAATTTATATTAACTGCTATAAATTACTTATTATTTAAATAAAAAAATCAAAAACCGCGATTTGATTGATTCTACTCCACCCTCGTCACGTACGCCTTATTTACACACTTTATCACCAAAAGTGGCAATAGATAAACGTAATGACCCAGTATCCAACGCTTGGCTTGAATGTGGCGCTGAAAAATGTCCGAACGTGTAAACAGCATGCGTGGTAACTGTTCGCAAGTAAAAACTTTAAAATTGTACCTCTTAACCACATTAATGAATTTATTTTTGTTCAGTCTGCAAATATAAATATTTTGTCGAATTATAGCAACGTGTAAAAATAGCACACTGGACTACATTATCGCGCTATTTTATCGAGAAACTTGGTGGTGTCAACTGCTCAAGACGACACAAAACTCACCAAGAGCAAGGGCCAATTGAGCCACGTAGAGTTTAACTAAAGCCACGGGAAGGACGGTGTAAGTCTTCAGGAGATTGTAGAGTTCACCACCGGCGACGTACTCGCTCACTGCAAACGAAAAAATCGTGAAAGATTCGCCACAGAAAACGTCACAACAGACCTATGTAGAGTCTCTTCTTGCTCTGCCAATGAAAGGGGCAGTGCACGATGAAAGGATGATGACCGCACACCCTCTGTATCTGCACCTCGTCTTTAACTTGTCGCACAGCGTTCTCTTTAATTATCTACAATCAGAAAATGCGCCTCTGTAGTCGGAACGCTGATAACAACCACGCTAGAAAATTGATAAACGTCTGAATCGTAACCGGGTCAAGTTTGCGTGAGGCTTTCCGACCGGCGATAATCCGTCTCGTCGACACGCAAAAAACAAAACGCTCACCTTAGACTTGGACAGTACTTTCAGCGCGTAGACTCGTCCTTCCTCCTCGACCCTGTAGACTTTCCCGAAAGCTCCCTTGTTTATCTCGCCCAAGTTCTTGTACTTCTTCTCCTTGTCGCCGGTCAAGAGCGGAAATTCCGGCAGAAAGAACGACTCAGTCTGCGAAACGGGCCACGCGGTCTTGCTCGATTCGTACGGTAGTGTCAGTGTCGACTCTTTCCACCTGCAAAACGACACCCCGGAATTAACGGTGCAAAAGGCCAGGGGGTGCGGGATAACGAGGCATGGGGTGGTCGCAAACTGGTTTCCAACGACCTTGACCAGTCACTGGGTCGCTCCCGACATGTGCCAAGCAGGGGTGCAAAAAATAAAGGGAGCGGGACCCAGTCTCCTGTATACACCGAAATCATCTGAAACGACCTTGAAACTTTTCAAGGTCTTCTAAGTCTAACTTTAACAAACAATAACATTAATTTGATGTCTTTGCCCTATTAATTACGCGTTTCTTTCCTTTAACATTGGTGGGATTTTGTATCTTTTGATCCAAAAGCGCATTCGGGTGTCACGGACCTGCGACTTTTATCGAACTATTATATCAGCTCGCGGTTGATCTTCCTCACAATCACATGCTTTTGTTTTGACCACGACAAGAAATCAGCCGGAGAATCATTTTATTTTGACTGGAACCGTCACGATTCGTCAAATAACAATACAAAAGAATATTTGATTATTTCTTGTGAAACATAAATATTTGCGCGCTTGAAATTTATCAGTCCACTAAAATTAGACGTCGTTACTTATTATTCACCTTTGGCAATATATTCTGCATCTTTTTTGCAATACACGTTTTTGCATATAACTATCATTACTCATATTTACATTTAACGGTATACACAATTTTACAAACGACTAATTACAACACTGGACAGAATAAAAGTTACATAAAAAAGTGTACAACAAACAGATCCCGCCAATTATATGTCCATATAGAAGATAATTTTTCAACCGATGCTAACTGTAATTCGTACTAACAAATGAAACAAAACAATTTAGGTTACAAATGACTTCTATTGTTAAAGCTATTAAAATCTGATTCATAATGATTTAGAAATTTTCACTTAAAAGCTCATTTGAGAAGCTAAAGAACAAGTGCCTGAATTTTACCACATTGAAAATTCAAAGAAATACTGAAAGATTTCACAGCTTGTGAGTTATTCCTCCCAAAAATAGAATCAGCTGTATAGAGACGTTAAAAGTTCTTTTGGTGGATTTACACTTGATAACAGTTTTCTTGGCATCTAAAGACCGGAAAAACTAATTAAAACTCTACTTCCAGACGACTGCAATGAGCACACAATGCAGCGCCAGAGTTTGATATAAATTTCTTTTTCTATTCACTTATTTTATGGAGTCCCGATGCAAATCTTGTTGCATCGGTATTCGGTATCGAATTCGGCACCGGCGGCAACATTACAAAGCGAATCTCATTAGGATAATGTTAAAAATTGTTTTTCTTTAGAGCACTGTTGCATTCTTGCTGTCGCACAATAATATTGACGTTGTTCCCTCCCGAACACGTAAATTCCACGAAATATTTGAATGTAAATTCGATATGTACGTTTCGGCAAAAACATAAAAATAGATTCACTGTAATTTATTTACTTAGGCTTGATTTTGTTGTTGCGCTCCTTGTACGGTAGTCTCTTGAGAATTTACGAATCAGATTCGGAATCTGCCTCAAAACTGTCGTCTCGAAACAATTCAAATTTGCCATAATACAAACCCCAAAAACAAGCAATAGTAATTGAGACAACTTACGGACAGGAACTGGTTCAAATTTTCACAAACAAGCTTAAATATCGTTATTTACACCAAACGACTTTAATTCAATTCGTCGCTCGATCTCCTGATGCACAAAGAAACAGCGAAAGATAAGTATGTCGAAGGGTAGATGACCCTAACGTACAATTTTTCATAATAAAAAGTGCTTTACGACAACGTATCTCGTCTCAAAATAAACCACTGATGGCAACAAACAATCCACAATTTTGACCACTCTTCCTCTAGGTGACAGTGAACGCCTATAATATCTGAACAACACCATAATAAATCATTACAATTTGTTTTTTACAAGATTAGGATGAATTGTATTATTCTTGAACTCACTCGAAGCTTCAAGGTCGACGTTTACCGAACGTTCTTTTACCGAAAACGAAAAATCATGCGATTATTCGCTTTGTTATCGAACACTTTCAACATTTATCGGTAACGGAAACAAAACACATGGAATCGTTAACCTGAAGTTACACAAATATGTGTAACCTCTAAAAAAAAATTAACCTCAATCAGCTGCACATTATTGTTGATATCGCTCTCAAATGGTCAACCTTTTCATTTATAACCTCACTGTAAATCACTTCTGGTGTAATTTATTTAACATAAATGGGCAGAAAGTTCAATATATACAAAATATTAATTAAAATTCTTCGTTAATTTAGATCAGCGTCCAGTTAGTCAATTTATAAAATAATGAATTTGAAAAATACCTACCTTCCAATGCACCTTGAGTTTTATACACATTCTACAGAAGATATTGATTATGAAACAACTCTAATTAATTTTCAATAAGGTGAAAAATGCAATTTGTCAAAATTTCGAAAAATTATTTTAATGAATAAAGAAAAGAGGATGTTGCAATATCGCGTACAATAGAAAAAGAAATGAAGTGGAAATTGCTTATTTCACAACCAAACAGTTAAATAATAAGGTAATAATGACAAGAGTAATTGACAACAATACAGCAAGTGTTAAGAAAATTGAAATTCAAGGAAAAGTTGCATCACGTGACGCTCATGGACACAATTTACCCCAAAGAACGTGAATTGGTAGAAATACTTGTGATGAATCACTTTGTCAACGTTGTTTGAATAAAGTAAAATTAAGTCAACTGAACTCGCACAATCGTGCAAATATTGACGAACGAGTACGCCACTGGTAAATCTCATGACAGGGTGAATTAAAATATAGCCTGAGGGTTTGTGTCCTGGCTGAGTTCAATCAACCCTATGTACACAAGAAGTGTCACAGAATTTGCGGTTCCTTTGTTGTTTAAACTGATTAATCATTCTGTCTCACGTCAACAGCCTAACCAAAAAAAAAAACGGCAAAGAAAAAAACCAAGAAAATCGCTTTACCTTCTTCTGGAGACCCTTGACCAAGGCCTGGAAACGCTGTACGTCGATTGGTGGCTGCTAACACTTCCAAACGAACGTCCACTGAGGTTGCTGTTCAGATTCTGCAAAGCAGATTTGTTCAATTATGAAAATATCTGATTTATGACGCAGTAAACAAAAACACAATACAGGTTATTTGACTCACCTGACATAAATCGTCTCCTCTTTGTATGTAAACACCGTCAACACTGCTTTGATTTACGACTGACGGTTTCGGACCTGTGTTTCCCATGTAAAGACGATTGCGACGGTTCGAATCTGGGCCTTTTTCCTACCCAAAACTACAAACATTTCCACTCTATGCTGACCTCAAAATTAAGGTAATAAACCTTTGTCAAATTTTTGACGTAAAGTGATCAAAATACTACGAATTGCCGGCACGTCAGGTCCCTATACCTATATTACGAACGACGGTGGCGACCTCTCCGCAATAACACTGATTGTGACGTCACGATCATAAACCGAAAATTATTAATTAAGCGAAAAATTTGCATAACTCAACGTATTGATCATTACATTCATGTTAATGTTTCGGTTGGTCTTCACGTGTTGTCAACAAGTTTTAATGTCTTTGCAAAAATAAACCAAAAATGAACCGAGATGTGGAACTGGTTGTCGGTCGCAGCTGTCGCAGAAAATACGATACCACGCCAACTCAGTTTGACAGCTAAATGACAAGTGGTTTCTAGGTTAGAATTCGAGTTTGTGTTTTTTGCGATTAAAACAGTACCAATAAAAACAAGTAATTCGAATACAACCTTTAATATTCATGAAACTGAGTCGTTACTGTGTGTCTCGAATCGTAATATGATTGTTTGTTTGTGTTGAATACAGTCACAAATGGAAGTGGGTGAGGAGCAAGACAATCCAGTTGAAAATGTTGAAGGTACTCGTGATTTCTTGTTTAACCCGTGACTAATTCGACGTTTTCAGACGAGATCAAGAAACTGGAAACGGAAAAGAAAAGAATTCAAGATGAATTCAACATACAACGAGCAAAAATGAAAGAGTTGTTCTTACAAAAGGAAGGTAATTTTTTCAGAGATGTGTGGATGTTAAAAAGTGTCTTGTATGGAGTACTCTGCAAAAAGTTTGCGTTGAAAGGGAGATTGTTATGATTTGGACTAAAAAAAATGTATAATGTCACAAGAAACATCATTGCATGACCTGGTATCATCAAAAGCAAGTCTGTTTTAATGTGCAGCTGCTTTACATAAATTCATTAAAATTAATAAATGTTTATACAAAAATATTTTATGACTGGAATTTTTAAAGAGCAAATTGAGTATTACATAAAAAAGGTTTTAAATCTCACCAAATAGGTATGTTTTTGTATCTTAGCTGCACAAAAAGTTTGTCAGATTTTTACTTCTCTAATGGAATGGACAGACGCGTTTTTCAAAATATATCTACATTTAAAATTACATTAAAAATACTGCCCCAAATTTATAGACCCCTTTTTCTTATTTATTAGTTTTGTAAAAAGTCCAAAATAATCCAGTTATTCAAATTATTGGACTAAATTATCATATAAAAACCTTCAATTCCATTGTTTTGTTGTAAAAACAATACGATTTTTTTTGTTTTATTCCAAAATACCACTCCCCAAACATTGAAACGCGATTAGCTGTCCCAACGTTACCATTTGAAGGATGTGGGTGTCAAAACAAACACCACATTTGTTTATAATCACTTTCGAGAAACGATCAATTTACGAAATTGAAATTGGCAAGGACGGTTTCCATTTACCTCACTGGCGGACGATAAAAGGATTACATAATTTAATCACTAAGAAAAATAGAAAACTCGCCCCCGGAAATGATTTGAAAAACAATTCTCCCACTCGGAACCAAAATAAGAGACTCCAGTCGATCATATTTTACAAGAAATTAACTCCGGAATAATGGGAAAATGTCGGTTAAACCGACAAAAACTAATTCGAATTAGTTTGTCAAAGAAAAATCATACAATTTGGACGTTGGACGAAAAAATGATCCGTGATTACATCATTATACGTTCGATAATGTTCCAAGGCCCATTTTAAAAGTTATATAATCTAGCAAAAAATATTATAATTGTGAAAAGCCACTTCAAGGTCCAGATTTAAACCCGCCTGAATTATTATGGGACCAACGGTAAAAACGTAAGAAAAAAATTCCGACACTAAGGAGAGTGTTTGGAATAAATTAAACAATTAATAAATAGTTAGAGGAGTATTCATAATTTTGTTGAAGTGATATATTAGTTTAAAAAAAATGCAATACCCGATAAATCAAATAAAAAAAAATTACTTTCTAATTTGAAACTATTTTCATAATTCTTAACTGTTTTTGCGAGTTATAAAATGTTCATACTTTTACGTAAATGTCCTTGTCAAGAATTCTGACTATAAAAACCACAAATATCACAACCATAAAAAAATTGAATTGGCCGATTCGTTGCAAAAATGTTTTGTGTTATTTACTTAGATGAATTGATGAGGAGAAATCAAGAGAATGCGCGTTTGAACACGGAAATCTTAGAATTACGTCGAGAACTGGATGATTCTAAAAGTCAGTTGGTAATCGCTGGAATCACATTGGAGAATAACTTCGAGCAGGAAAAAAGAAAAGCCAACGAAGAAATCGCGACGTTACAGCAATTAGTACACGGTGAGCCTTGTTCAACAAAGTTTTGTGATTGTTTAATGCAAACATTCCTCAGAAACTGTCGAAGAATCGAGTTCCTCACGAAGTCTGTACGACAGCGAACTCAAAAACCTGCAAACGTACATTCAACAGCTGCAGAATGAAATAATTGTTTTGAAACAACAAAAGCAGCACTCACCCCACCATTCCGCGCAGGTAATTTAAATAATAAGTAGTTTACATCGTTATCAGTTGCCGCCGTGGCCATGTTTCCAAAGGTAATAATGTGGTCTTTTTACCTTGTTATTGCGTTTATTTTGCAGGAACCGAGTAGCTTGGCGCCCAGCGTCGTCCTCAACGCTCTAACCAAGGGAATCGTGAAAAAGCTCGGCGCCGAAGCGTTCACAACTCAAGACAGTGGAGATGACAACGTTCGAAAGGTAGACACTCATGATCACGTATGTGTTGTTGTTCGTCGTAGGCAAAAAAAATTCGTTGCGACCTTTGCGTAATTTTTACAGACGCAAGAAGACGCAGAAGTTTTACGTTCGCTGATAGGACCCCTTGAAGACCAGATCCAGGCCTTGAAAGAGAAGCTGAGGGCCACAGATGAGCAGTTGCAAAAGTGCCGCGAGTGCGGCCATCGGGAACAAGACAAGCACGACCATCCCAACGTGTCCACCAATACTTCTTTCGACTCTCCGAAACACGCGACTTCCTGCGACATGTGTAGCAATTACGAAGACCAGTTGGTGAACGAACAGAAAAAAACCGCCGATCTCGAAATTAAAGTACAAATGGCGGAGAAGGCCGCCGAGAGGCATAAAGAGGATCTGCTAAAAGAAATCGGATTCAGGAAGGAGATGGAGGAGAAGTGGAACGAGAAGAAAGAAGAGCACAAACAGCAAGTTGCCCATTTGACGAGGAGTACGGAATGTGCAGAACAAGACTTGAAGGAGATGAGGCAGATGTTTAATCAGACGTGTAGTGAGATGAACGAGATGTTGAAGAGATTGACCAAAGGCAGGGAGAAGATACAAGAAGAATTGACCACTTTGCAAAAAGAGAACGACAATTTAGTCGGGAAGTACACCATTCATTCGCAAGAATTGCAAAGCGAAGCGATCAATCTTCCCAATACAGTTGAAGAGTTGCACGAGTTGATTTTGAAGCACCACCAAGATTTGATCATTGCGAAAATTGGCAAAGAAGCCGCAGAAGAAAAGGTTAACACGTTGCAGTCAGACATTATGTTGTTGAGGGATCAGATCACCAACGACCAGCACGAGAAAGAACTGATCGAGAATAACTTGGCGCAAGAAATTGATTTGTTAAAGTAGGTGAGTCAGTGTTTTATCTCAAAAATGTAATTCTCTTTGCAGGAAGCAAAAACATCAATTGGAAAAAGAGAAGAAACTCTACTTGGCCAACCAGGAGAAACTTGAGAATACCGATAAGGCAAATTTGGCTCAGATTACCGAACTACAAAGACAAATACATGAGCTGCACACAATCAAAGTATGAATTTTAAATTTATTTCGTAAATATTCTAGTTGTAGACGCGAAATCGAATTTGTCAGTTCGGTCGGTAATGCAGATTTCATGATCAGTAAGAGCAAGTTTTAGATTAAATTGTTTTAAAATTGATAATTCACGTTTGGTTCTAGATTGTTATCAAAAATTGCCAAGTTACTTAAATAACCCACAAAACTTTAAATTAACAACAATATCTGGCACGATTTATATATTTTAGTTCAACTTTATTAGTTTGCAAAACTTTACTCACCTCGATTTTGACAGAAACACAATGTCTACATGTCGGTAATGTAGGTCGCGTGACGTCATGTCAGGAATAACAACTTTATTATTTTATACAGCTTTAAGCTTTTGTTTAATTAAATTAGCGCAGATGGAAAAGTATAATGTAAGGATTGTGGTAGTCAGTTGAAGACATTTAAAAATTTGTGGTGCTAGATGGTGGCGACGCGCAAGCGCACCACAAAACCAGTGTCGGCTTACTTGTTTTCTTGCAGAAACAACTGGAAGATCAGAACAGCGAACTGAGGACCCGCGTGTCGTCCCTTCAGCAGGAGCTCGACACAAGCGAAACCGTCCAGAAAGATTTCGTGCGGCTGTCTCAAAGTTTACAAGTAAGAAACCCCAGATTCCAAAGCCTCTTCCCCCACTCGAGTGATATTTTCAGGTCCAACTCGAGAAAATCCGCGAGTCGGACACGCAAGTGAGATGGCAGCACGAGGAGGACGTCGAAAAATGTCCCGGCTGTCATTCCGAATTAATAGGGTCTAAACGCAAAGAGCATTGCAGACATTGCGGCCAAATTTTCTGTCAGAGTTGTCTAACTCGAACTGTGGAAAGCGGAGCCAGCATGCTTCCGTCGAAAGTTTGTGATGTCTGTCATACTCTTCTAGTCAAATCGTCTGCACCGTATTTCAGCGAGGCTCCACCTATGACTTGATGCGGGGTTGTTTCAAAATGAATCAAATGTTAATTAATTTTATTACAATTGTATTCAAATCGCCTCTATTATAAAGTCTATTTGAATCTTCTGCAAAATTTCATTTAGATCGCGAAAATTAACGGGTCCAGGTCCACACTTCAATAATGAAATTAACTAACAAATTATAACAAAACAATTAAACCTTAATCGCGTCTCATCTTCCTGGAAACAACAAAATAACATCTTCACCAGCGTGAAATGCGGCCTTACTTTCTCAGCGACTCTTCTCTTAGCATTTGCGGCTTCGCTCTCCGACTAAGTCTTGGAGATCTTTTCAGTTCAACTGAAGGAACTTCCTTTTTTTTCTTATTTGTGGAATCTTTTTTATTTGTGGAATCTTCCTTTTTTGGTAAGAATTTGCTCTTCTTTCTCGGTTGCGGCGACTCTTCTTCTTTCTTTGGAGAAATCAATTTGTCACACTTTCTTTCATAATTATTCTTTTTTCGCACATTCACGAAATTCGGAACTGGAGAACTAGGAGGTGGCCTACAACTTCAAATAAGAATTATCAAAATCATTTCCTAGATTAGAGTAATACTTTAGAGTAGGTACCAAACCCAATCTACAAAAAAAAAAATTAAAAATCTTTTCATAATGCTAATAAAATACACATACTTTTTCATAACTTCCAACTTGAATGGACTTGATGTATCAGTTGGGTAACAATTAAATGTCAGAGAATCCTAGAATTTAGAAATATATAAAAGAATCAAAAACCACACAATACAATACATCAACATTTAATGAAGAATTATTGGAAAGCACACTGCCAATCTCTTTAGCAGCAGTTGTATCCTGCTGAGGTAAGTCACTACTGCTGTTTTGTTTAGACAAATGACTTTTGACAGTATCTGCATCTAGCCGTGACAGTCTCACACTCACTTCTCTTATACTTGGAGGATTTGAATTTTCTTCAAGAATTGTAGAAAGCCTAAAAAAGAATGTGTTGTTTTTTTGGGGCAATTGGACAGTGATTATAATCAGACCCTTCTCTTAATGTACTATCTTGTTCTGGCTGCTCACTAATTTCTGCAACTATAGTTGAAACATTATTTTCCCCTGTTTCTTGCAATTCACTCATATTTATAGGTTCTATGTGTAATCTACGCCGAGTCATACTTTTAGATTGACTTGTATTAGAAGTAGAAGGCAATATTGTAACTGGAATCTTTGGGTTTGCCTTTCGTACTGAAAGTCTGTTATGAATTGCTGGACTATTCAAAACTAAAACATGTATAATTTTAGAAAATAAAACATTTTTTTTTTTAATTGTACTTGAAGTTCTGCCCATTTGTAGAGCACTCTGTGCATCATCAAACAATTGATGAAACACTTGGGCATTCTTTTCTAGCAGCTTGTTGAGGTCAGTTAATTGGCTTTTCATTTCCTGAAATTAAATTTTACAAAATGCAAAACTTCATTGTAACATCTACCAACATTGTATTTTTTCTTGTATAAGGTATTTTCTTTAATCATGTGATTGATGGCCTTTTTAAGTTCAGCATTTTTTACTCTCAGATCTTCACATGCTTTTTCCACTTGGTTTTCATCTAAAGAGCCTGAAGATAAAGCTTTTTTTAAGCAGCTATACATTGAATTTCCAATACTCACAGATTTCAAAGTTAGGGTCATCAGAGTTTTCAGAAGCCATGACAATGTATTCTATGACTTTTTTCAAAAATGTACGGCTTATATGCAAAATTTTATTGATCAACTACATATTTTTCGTAAAGTTAACCACAGATTCCCATAACCAACGCATCAACCGCCACCTTATATGTTTTTATGTTTATCACAGATCACAGCAGACACCAGACAGCAGCACTAACATCGGTCAGTGACATATAACAAGGCGGGAAGTTTGAATTAATTTTTGTTAACGATGGTAATCGTAAGGTTTTTGAATATTCTTATTTCTTGTTAACAATTATGACGATAATGATATATTATCATTAAATTATTAATAAGCTATTAACTGTAATAGTGTACACAGATGAAAAATTTATGAAGCGCCAAGTAAGAAGGTAGGAGAATAACATGCATTACATTTTGTACGAGAAATACTACAAAAATTCGAGTAAATAGAAAATAATAACTTAATCTTTGTAGTCCCTAGACTTAATCTTATCAGATTATCTCTTGTTCGGAATCCAAAGAATTACCTGAATGACACTAAAGTAGATTTATGTAAGTACACAAAAGCATCATTAAAAATACTTGAACTAGCCTGAGAAAATTGTTCAATGAAAATTTATTTGAATATTAAAATAGTCCCTGCCACTGCTGCCAATGCCTTTTTATGGAAGCATTCCTTGTAGCGTTGAATAAACAGATCTCGTAGATACTTTTGAGAATCGTTGTTAGATAAGCCTTCACATTTCTTTTATTTCTTCAATTGCTTGAAAACAGCTTCCTTTTAACAAGTTGAAGATGAAAAACAGTTTTTCGACAAAATGACAAACAAGAAGGAAAGCGTAAGATGATCTACTATCGCAATCCGTGATCTGTTTTCCAAATTTCACGTCGCTTCTTTCTTGTTAACACGAAAATAATTTCTATAAAATCAAACACGATGCTATAATTACTAAAAAATATTACATATTGCAAAAATTCATTGTTCCATTTTTCATTTACAGTACACACGTGAAAAAACGAAAATGTTTGCCATTGGAATTTTTTCCCTATCTCTTTTAGAATTAAAAGTTTGTACTTAGTGTTTCAACTCAAGTCAAGTCACGTAATCCGGAGGAACCGGAGTAGGACAAGCTTTATGTTTTCACCATATTATGTAGATTTACCGTTTGGCTCTTGGTGCTCATCACAATGATCAAAATAAAAAATGTGACGATGATGTCTTTTTCCATCCTTTGAAGCGTCTCAACCTCTCAAAACACATGATTCGATTCAGCGCATCTTCTCAAAATACCTTTTATTTTATTTCTCTATTGTAATAAATTTACTTATTACATATCATGATATCATTTTTTTTTCTTTTTGTTAATTTCCTATTCTCGTTAATTCGTTGCTTTGAACGCTCAAAGTTTTAATAACATAACCCATGTCAAGTGATTCCTTTTTAATTCATTTAAAAAAGTGAATAAAACCGAAGGAATATGTAAGTGATTGTAGTTAATAAATAATAATTAAAATTGTCACTAATTAAATTAACAAAGGAATTCTAATATTCTGATATTACGATTTCAAAAATTTGTTTGGATTTTTTTGTCTGCATGTTTTTTTATTTTGATTAACCGGAAACCGGAAAAGAGATGTTTACTAAAATTATTTAATTCTAAATTTCTTGTACATCGTTTATAACAGAGTTTATTTAAAAGGTAATTAAATGTGATAATTTACAAATAATTAAACTGTAATTAATTATTATCTGCTCCAATGAACAAGTTGTTATTTAAATAAAATGTTAGTAGCACAGTAGCAGATACATTCTAGATTTATGAAACAACTCGTATCCCATAAAAATTATAATTACTTGTTTTAAAATATTAAAGTAAAAAAAACGAAAAAACCCGTCATTCTCCATTAAAATATTTAAAAATTTTAGCGCCAAATCCATTGTGAAGTTAATTTAACTCCACCATTTTAAAAAATATTCGCTTATAGTTTCGACGTACGTCACGAGGGTTGTGCTTGAGAATGTATGATAGCAAATAAAGCCAGACAAAGGGACGCATGTCCGTACTTGCACGACAAATTGTGAACTACACGCGGGTGAAAATGGTACGGTTTCTCGATCTGTGTTGAAGGAATTGTAATGGCAATTTCCCAAAGAAAATGCTAATTGAATTTTATTGATTTTCTAAAATAGGTGACTGCAAGTTTTCACATTTCCTCGTTGATTTTTCACGTTTTTTTCACCGGAATTTAACTACGACAAATTTAAAGGTACGTGCACGTTCGTTCCAACACCATTTTGGATTTAATTTAAACCGATTTTTAACTTTGAGACGGAAAAGAAAAATTTTCCTGAGACGAACAGGAGGATTTTTTCCGAAATTTTGTGATGATTTGATATTTTGAGGTTATGTGTGTAATTTAATTGTTAATATTTGTGATTATAGTTTAAAACCTGCCATGGGAGATTGCCATTTAAATTACAACAATCCCACTTGTGACGAGAAGTTTTGTAAATACTCGTATTCGAGCTGGTGTCCGACGTGTGAAAAGAATTCTCCTAGACGTCGTTCGAAAAGCGAAACAAACAACGAATGCCGAAGAAAATGCAAAGAAATGAAAGGGGCTTCTCCCAAGAAGTACACGCGTAGCCAAGAGTACGAAAACATGGACCTGGAGTTGGACTACGAATCGCGAGACTTCTGGTATGAGCCTCCCAAAGAGAATTATCGCCACATTCGATCAAATCAACTGTGCGAATTGCCAACCTCGTACATAACGAACAATTGCCAAACGTCAAAATTGTTACCAACCGAATACGCCGAGAAAAACGTCAGAAATTATGAGCCAGCCCTCAAGATGAAACAAGAAGACCTGTACGAAGTTTTCAAGTATGATAAGACGAAACACTTAAACGGCTTCGCAAAAAAAACACAATCGAGGGAATCCACCAGACCGCCATACAACTATTACGACAATCATTTGAGCTTCGATACAAGCACGTACTTCGATAAAATCCGCGATGCGTCCAACTTGCACGAACGTTACATCAAAGAGATCGAGTCGGTCCGCGAACGGATCTCCGCGTGGAAGAATAGCAGTAAGAAAGTCGAACTAGATGTTAGAAATCACGTCAAATGCGTCCCCATCCATTCTGACAACAACTCCAGGCTGCAAGATCGCTACGCCAAGGAAATCGAAGCGATGAGGGAGAGAATGGAAGCTTTCAAAAGTGCCAATTCCAAAGCGGACGTCGCCAACGATATTATTTCGATCAACCAGAGTGAGATCGCGCCGAGACCCAAGAAGGTCGCCATCAAGACCAGGAAGGTCAACATCAGCAAGATGAAGAAGGTTAAGCTTCCTTCCACGAAGATCTCGTCCACGAGTACGCAAATTTCGGAATTTGCAGAGAGGTGGGTCAGACTCGAGGGTCTGTGCAGGTTTAATCAGTTACAGCATAACTTGAATAATTACCTCATGGTTAAACCGGCTTAAAATTTGACCGGTTAAGTTAATTTATTAATGAAGAAAAGATAAGAGACGGTAGTTAAAAAATTTCATGGTTTAACAAATTATTCTTGTTGAACTGGACTAACCAATAACTAATTAACCAGGTTCACGGTTCTAATACAACTGGTTTAACCATCAGCTAAGTAACTAAGTAAAATGCTTTAAGGCTCCTCAGTACCAATTCACATCTATTCTATAAGATAAAATAACGCTGCATGGGGCTAGATCTTTCTATTTTTATAAAGGGTTTATTTTGTAATCAATTGAAAACTGATTTTCAGGAAATGGCGGATTTCTTGCTCAAAAAATGATTTCTGATATAACGCAGAAATTACGCAAGACGTGATGTCGACACTCAATTTTTGAAATGAAACATTGCGGTCCATATGCCTTTGCGTAATAGTTATTTTTATAACAAGTGCCGAAAGCAACCCATTACATACAAGTGCAGAATTTAACACACGAGGTGATGGCCGAGTAGGGAAATCTGCACGAGTACATGTAATTGAAGCATTGGGTGGGAAAACAGCGTTATTAACGCTGTTCTTTTTGTGTTATTGGTAGAAATGACTGTTGCACAATCTAGTATAGCGTAGTAGCAATTTTATGTAACGCAAAGGTAAAAAGTTGTAACAGAATAAATAACAATGGGCTGTATCGCGGATGACCGTGGTGACGCAAGCATCTTTTTGCTGGTTTCTGGATAACGCTGTTTTTCCACTCAATGCTTCAATTGTTTTCGGCACGTGATATAAACATTTAAATTTAAAACAATTGGTATTTATCGTTTATTCCATCAAGTCGTCACTTTACGATGTTGCTAAGGGCGTTGCTAACATTAATTTAATTTTTCTGATAACAAATGGCACTTATTATTTTTGGAAACCTGAAAAACACAAGTGTTGCATGACTCCTTCCCAAAGGTTGTCAAGGAGATTTTAGTTAGGTAAGAATAAAGAAATGAAACGGTTCTAGTAAAAGTAAATATAACTGAAAAAGGGTTATTTTTTAAAATATGTCTTAATGGAATGGACAGGTAAGAAACGTAAAATCGCCTGTTTCCAAATATTGAGTTGTTCAATCCATTATCCGCAAGGAGCAGAGTTGAGAATTGGTATCAAGGAGTCGTAACAGGATGAGCCTAGTCTTAGTATAACAGGGGCGGGACTAGGGACATCCTTGGATAACACCCAACACGCTTGCATTTTTTCGCAATTTTTCCCGTCACACGTGGGACTTTCTCAGAACGCAGTATTTTGGAATTCGCTTTGAATTTTTTCTTGAAATCATCACTCGACAACTGCCGGCACTTATTAATAACGCGAAATAAAATCGTCACATGCTTGGCCATTCTATTATTTTTTATTTCGGCCGATAAAACCGCCCGTAAATCACTCGGAAGTGTCCGTTTTGGCGAAAAATCCTGGCACCGGTGTCGAATTCTGTGCTTCGGTTCTGATAGGATCGAGGAAGATTGCCAGCCTATTAAGTGAGTGATTTACGGTTCCCACTTAATCTAAGCTCTTTGTCTATATAACGTCTATTTTTAAATTGTTCTATTAGTCATTTCGCGCGAATGTGCCGGATAGCTTGGCGTCGACTTTCCCGGATAGTTTTCGTTCGAGTGTTGAAATGATTTAATCTTGTTGATGGCCGCCAGTGACTACAGCGGCTCGGACGAGAGCGAACCGGAAGAAGTGAACGGCGATGACGAATCGGAGAGCCTCAGCGAGACCACGTGCAATGGAGTTCAGGGCGCCGAATCGGAAATTTCCATGCTCCCGGCGCAACCCGGTAAGTCCCCCGTACCAACTTAAGAAACGATCCGAATTA
Source organism: Tenebrio molitor (assembly GCF_963966145.1). Taxonomy (NCBI): domain Eukaryota; kingdom Metazoa; phylum Arthropoda; class Insecta; order Coleoptera; family Tenebrionidae; genus Tenebrio; species Tenebrio molitor. The sequence goes on along the minus strand of NC_091054.1, from coordinate 3,877,528 downwards.
ATTGTCACTGCTCTGGACAAAGCACCAGTCCCAAAAATTTCAATAAAAATTATCTAAAGCTGCTCAAACATCGAGCTTTAATGGGTCAAATCAAATTAAAATGTGTCGTCTGTTGATGGGATGTAGCATAATGATCGTATTTTGGCGTGGAAAAAGAATTTCGAAAGTATTTTAAAGCAATTTTTATTGTGAATCGTACCTTACAATACAGCTAGATTTATCCAATGTTAGTGAAGAGCGTGGAGGTGGTGGTGTGGAAATTGCTTGTTTGGAAATGTCAGCAACTCAAAAAAGATCTCAAATCAAGGAATATGTTAATGCAAAAAATAGTCACCTCAACTGTTGTCAACGCTTATTTCGAGAATTATTGCCCATTAACATTAATCTTCTCTATTTTAATGATGTTGGAAAAATTGAAGGTTAAAATTATTTTCTGCTTAAACTTCACAGAATATTTTCAATGTCCTGGTTTTAATTTAGAAAGTGTTTGTATGTGATGTTGTCTGTTTCAGTAAGATTTTTTCTCTTTCTTACATCTTATTTGAAATGGCATGATACAGCGAAGAGCAAAAGTAAGAATGCAATTTTTTAATTTTCCTTTGTTGATTTTTTTAATTGACAATATAAAATAATTATCTAGTGACTTTTATTTTAATGGCATTGGGTTGGTATTCATATTATATTTGAAAATTAATTTTCAAATTGTCTCCCAAATTTTGTTACAATGATAATCTACCTCCTTAATAATTTATTTTGATCCTACAATATGGATTCAGATTAATTTTTAACATCACATTTGATATTGACATTTACAGTAATAATTCTACCACCAATACCAACCTCATATTCAATAATCACTAGAACGATGATACAAAAAATGCTTTCAGTTAGACAAAATGCTCTTTGTAACACTGAAAAAGAAAAAGTAGATATCTATTAGTTAATATTTATTATCACTGTTATGTACACATTACTATAACGTAGAGTTACTTTTTTTCTAAAGAAATCTGCCCAGACATTCGTTTGCAAAAAAAAATATTTTACTTAAATTTTGTATCATTGAAATTTGTATCTTATTAGTCATTGGTTAAAACCACGACCTGCTGTATTATAGCCTACCTGTTCATTTCATTAAAAATGGATTATGAAAATGTTTCCGAGAAAAAGCCAATTTCCGCCGATTAGTGCGTCACAACACGGGTGCTTCACTAAAAATAATCAATACGCAATATAATGCAGAACAATAACAACAGTAAACACAAAAACAACGAACAATAAGGAAAACATTCACGAATTTAATTTCAAAGCAGCAAAAACAAGGAGTTTTTTGACTTCAGATTTAAAATGTCATTTAAGAACAATTCGCGGTGACAAAAACTTAAGATGAAAAATATCCCCAAAAAGCGCCCGTTTATAGCGCTCTGCGGGGATCACTCAAACTACACTTTTGAACAGGCCGGTTATAATACTTTTTAATTAATAATTTTTATTCAACACAAAACACGTTTTAATAAGTGAAATGAAAGATTTTTCCAGGTGTCATAACGACTCATCTCCAGCATAGGAATAGAAGCCTGCGAAAACATTTTGCGAGTATCAAGATAATAATGTATTTTTATTTCACTGCAATTTATTAGGTTTAGTTCTTTTTGTTACATTTTGTTACGTGACTTAATTTAAAAAATACGATTCTTTCGGTGGAAATCCTAAGTGATTTGTGAAATATTGTTTTTTTTTATATTCATGAAAATCTCGAAGTCTTTTTAAGAAAAACGACATCTCGTAATCCCAGGCAAATAAATGCACCGAGTGTAGAACTGTTTCTTTACTGTCAATAAAAAAAAATTTCTGATACATTCGTTAATCGTACATTTCAACACAATGTATTAGGCGTACGTCAGATTTTTAAGTGAACGAAGTAAAACGTTCAATATGTCTTGAAATATTTCAGTACGGGTCTAATAATAAATTTATGACAAGTACACTTTTCCATTTTATTTTTACCTAAATTTTAACAATAAATAAGTTATTACGAGATTTTCGTGAGCAGCGAAGATTTTTTTCAACAAACGTATAAAACATTACGCGATATTAATCAAACGAGATTTTTTATTGTTATTTTATAAATACACGAGAATTTTAAAACAGGTGGTAGCGGTTTTACGTTATACGTTACGAACAAAAATATTTGTCCTTTTTCTAGAGGACACCGATGAATTTAAAAAATGTTTAATGATAGCTGTAGCAATAATTCTCTTAAAAATTTGTTCTAACAAATGTTAAGTTGAATACTGTTTTTAATTTGGCGAGTTAGGCAGCACTATTGCATTCCAGTACATTTTTCTTATTGTTTTCAACGACATTCTTTTTCCGTCAGGATCTTGGAATCAAAAGTGGATTAAAATTGATGGGAATATTTTTGTGTTGCAGGGGGCGGCGACACGTTGGGTTGGCCCGCGCGCCCCAGCCTCTTCCCGCACATCCCCCCGTACATCCGTTTCAACACTCACGACGCCGAGATCCCGATCAAGGTGCCGGCGGGGCGGCGTCTCTTCAAATGGAAACTGAGCACGATCACGCCAATCGTCGTCCGAAAGACGTTGACAAACTCCGGTTTCGCGATGGTTAGAAGTGAGTTCAGTCGAGGTGTGCCCCAAAAATATATTACCTTCTTATCCCGAGAAATACCCACCGTCCCGAATACGATCTCTCGTTTCAGTGCCTTCGGTCCAGTTGCTTTCACAGTCTAACCTTTCAGAATCGAACCAGTGGCTGGGCACCTGGGGCAAACACATGAAATCGCCGATGTTCAAGACGCTCAAAGAAACACAAAAACTCAATCACTTCCCTGGCACCTTCCAATTGGGCCGCAAGGACCGGCTGTGGCGCAACTTCCAAAGACTTATCAATAAATTCGGATACAAAGAGTAAAACAAAAATAATTGCGTGTCGTGTCGATGCAGGTCACAGCGCTGTCGGTTTCAGATTCGGTTTCATTCCTCAAACGTTTATTCTACCTCAAGAACTGAAAATACTCAAACAGAGCTGGGAGTACAAAAACGGGGGCGGTGGCGAGGCATGGATCATCAAACCAGTGAGTTTTCGTCTTCGCATTTCCTACAAATGATTCTTCGAGTGCAACCTTGTACTGGTGCATCGCAGGGATCAGGCTTTGGACCTGTAATATTGATTTTGTTTGTTCTGCAGCCGGCGTCGGCGCGCGGTGTCGGCATCAAAGTCATCAACAAGTGGTCGCAATTACCCAAAAAAATGTCGCTAGTTGTTCAAAGATACATTTCGAATCCGTACCTGATCAATGGGAGCAAGTTCGATCTCAGACTGTACGTTCTCGTTACCAGTTTCAATCCGTTACGCATTTACTTGTATCCCGATGGTTTGGCTCGGTTTGCCAGTGGTTGGTAGAATGGCCTCTGGGTTTTCCAGTCTTTCTAAAAATCCGTCCGTTTTAGCCAAGTATAGTGATGATGCCAAGGATCTTAAAGATAGATACGTGCATTTAACCAATTATAGCATTAATAAGCTTTCCAGTCAATATACAGCTAATGAAGACGCCAATGCTTGTCAAGGACACAAATGGTAAGCATTTGGTGCGATCTGGAACAGAGAACATAAAAAAATAATGTAGAGAAAAAGTGGTAAAATTAGACTTCTGGTGTTTTTAGGACCATTACAAAACTGCTGGAGTACATGTCAAAGCAAGGCATCGACACCAAGTCCCTGTGGAAGAATCTGCAGCAGTTGGTGATCAAAACGATAATCACCGGTGAATCCCCGATCCACCAGCTCTGCGAAGAAAACATGTTGAGTCGTTACAACTGTTACGAACTGTTCGGCGTCGACGTTCTCCTCGACGAGAACCTGAAACCGTGGCTGTTAGAAGTGAACATTTCCCCGAGCTTGCACAGTTCCAGTCCTCTGGACGCCCACGTCAAGGGCCCCTTAGTACAAATGCTGTTCGACCTTGCCCAATTCCACTTTCCGCCCAGACTCTCGCAACTCGTCCGTCAGAGTCCCCAATGCTTCGAACCCAAACTGTACACGACCTCGTTGACGCGGAAAGAGCGCGAAAAGCACAACCTCTTCGAGCAGTACGAGTGCCGGCAGGACTACCTGGAGGACGTCCTGGCCGAGCTGACGGGCGACGACGTCAGGAAGTTAACCCAGGCGGAGGACGAGCTGACGGTGAAGGGACGCTTCGAGAGGATATTCCCCACAGCGCAGACGCACAAATATCTTAATTTCATGGAAGTGAGGTACTATAACAGGCTGTTCGACGCTTGGGAAACGAAATTCGAGAAGAACAGACAGGTCGGGGTCAACCTGTTGAGGGCGCTGTGCGCCGACAAAGTGCACTTAAAAGTCGCCCCGCAGACCACCATGCACAAGGTAATTGATGATTGATTTGTGGAGTGGCGGCGAGTTGTATGTTTTGTTCGTTGCATTTTTGTTACTCAATTATTTTGTTTTTGTTTTGTCTTTGATACTACAAAGGCGAGAAATTTCATGTTGGCGACACTGCAAAGCGTATGTTCCCAATGCCGCAGTAAGTCGATGGATCGTGTTTTTTTAGTTAATTTTTCTTGTGTGTCTTCACTAATGGTCTAAATAAAACGTCGTCTGGTCTAGTTTCTAATGCCGACAGGATAGTGTTTAGCAGCAGCTATAGAGAAACATAGATTAAAAATACTAATAGGTAGGCCGTAGGGGTACTAATTCGTTGTGTAGATCATTCCATAGGTACTTAGATTTTTTTCCCAAGAGGAAAACGTTGCGAGCGACTCAAGAAACTTAATCACCTCCTTCTGTCAATGAATCTCAAAAAAAATAAATAAAAGAAACATGCGGAGTTGGTATTCTTTCATTGGGTTGGCTTGAAATCTAGTTTGATGTTATTCTATTTGGACGTTTATTCACACAAACATTTTTTAGGTCACTAAGAAATTAATTAATAGACTCGAGATGCTTTATAACTTCTTGATAATGTTAAAAATGTATCAGTTTTTACGCCTACTTGGGATTACAATCATTTATAGTAACCCTGTATAATGAGTTCAGCTGCTTTAAAAAGGTCTAGTTTTATTATGTTTGGATGATTGAAAACGAAATAATGTATATGGAGGTAATTACATAATTACTAATCATTTTATTACACTTATCAATATTTTATTATACACATGACACTTTTTTATTTTACGTAAAATAGTACATCACAATTATTTACAGCCATAACATGTTTTGAATGATTAGCACATCAAATAAAATGCAAAAAGTTTATGAATGAAGTTATGATGAGAATTGTCCAAGACAAAAATTTCGTTTCTATAATTAATTGGTTGCCTAATAAAATAAACGTCTAAATAAGAAAATGATGCAAAAACTAGCTGGTGCATTTGTTTCCGATTTTGCACGGGTTTAGTCGTAGTCGATGTGTCCCAAGTTCCCCAATTACCTCCACTGACCGTTGAAACCTTTTAGAATTCGCAGAATACGACCCATGTGTGTTCGAGTCTTCAGCCATCGAAGGAAGGTCAGAGTCGTCCTCTAATAGAAATCTTGCAAGAAGTAACAATCGAAAACAATCCTAGTTGTAATTAATTTTGTTGTGTAATATTAAGTGAGTCATCAGACTACTCCATTGTCCCACTCATCTAATCCAGTACAATTTCAGATGGAATTTTTGATCCTTTGGAGTCGTATCATTTTTTTCGGTGAATTGTTTCGTGATGTAAACGAGGGAAAAACACCAGCATTTAAAACTGCCAAATTTGTACGGTCTGATTTTTTTTTGTGTTAAATTATTGTAGCAAGATTATTCCATTTACATTTGCATTTACAGCAAATTCAAGTGTTTTTTTGAATTTTTTTTTTAATTGAACTACTCGTACTGTATTTTAGTCAAAATAAAGTATTTCTCTAAAAGTGGTTAAATGGTTTCGTCGGGGTCGGGGGGCGCATTTCGGGGTATCTCTATCCTTTGTACCGTCACGTTCAGTTGCATTCTGATATCCAACAAAAAGCACAAAAACACTATAAACAGAGGAACTTTGAGGCGCAGCGAGTAGCCCAGTTTCAAGAGAAAGATCAGGGGGGCCGCCAGTGGCATTTAAACTTGTCGGATCCGGTCTTGGCGTCCACAACAATAAAAAGTCCGGTCCTGTTCTCTCCGACGCGACTTAAACCAGATGTGACGTACCCATTATCTGGACCAAACTCGTTCGTTTTTTAACATTAAAACACAAAATTTAAACGCGGAATTGGCGATTTTTCGAAAAGTATTTAAAATTTGACATGTCAGACAACTACGTAGTTTGCTAGTGTTGCCAACCGAGTTTAGTGACTTTTAGTTCCACGTGTAACCGTTGGTGAGAAGTGTGGTTAGAAAACCCAGACAAGTTGCAACAACATGGATGTTGTTAGAGAGGTTTTAGAAAAATCGGCCAAAGAGGCCGAAAAATACAGATCGGTGGAAGTAAATAAGTTAATAGAGATAGATTTAGGTGCTTTATTAGCTGTAGATTCAAATCCGCTAGATTCGACAGCTTTGAGGTGAGTAATCGTGTTGTCGCCCCACGCTTGTGAGCATTTGTTTTTAATTTTTTAGGAGCGAAACCAATGAATATTTATTGAAATTAACGCGAGACAACACTCAGTTGTTGTTTAATCAGATCTGGGAGTTGCCGACGGAAAGAATTGACGAAGCGATCGTCGCCAAACTCCCCAAACAGAAGTTTTCCCTGCCGCGTTACAGATCCGTACCCAAGCCCCGACCTCTCACTAAATGGGAAAAATTCGCTAAAGAGAAAGGCATCGTCAAGAAAAAGAAGAGTAAATTGACTTGGGATGAGCAATTGAAGAAATGGATACCGTTGTACGGCTTCAAGCGCGCCGCGGCACAAAAAGACAAAGATTGGGTGTTGGAAGTGCCACAAAACGCCAACCCCATGGAAGACCAATTCGCTAAAAAGATCGAAGCTAAGAGCGAGAAAGTGGCGAAGAATGAGCTACAAAGACTCCGCAATATCGCAAAAGCGCGAAACGTGAAAATCCCGAGGTTTGGATTGACGAATCCGGACGTATCGTCAGCGAAAGAGGTAATGCGTCCATGTAAATGTCCGCGAGGGTGGTGTTGAATGTGTTTATTTTAGTTGCAAGCGGCTGTTACGGTCGCGAAATCGTCGACCGCCAGTCTCGGAAAATTCCAAGGGAAGCTTCCAAAAGAAAAGGAGGCGAGAGGCGTGAGCGCTATCACACCAGGTGCGACGCGAAAGCGGAAGTTGCCGCCCGTGTCCGGCGCTGAGGAGAAAACGCAGAACCTGAGCATTGTGGAGTCGGTGCTGAGCAAGCGCCCCAAAATCGACATGGAGAAAGCGGTGGCACGGCACATCAACGAGGAGCAACTACAGTGAGTACAACTGCTTTGAAACAATTATTTTTGCACAGTCACCAAATTTTTTATCAATTACATTATGAGTTTTTATTGTATTTTTTTTTTAAAGGAGATCGGAAGAAAAAAAGACGGAGCGGCCCAAGCGATCGAGAAAGTCGCAAGGCGGTGGCGGCAAAAAGAAACCGAAGAATTCGAATAAGGGGCGAAAGGGGAAAGTGGCAGGGGGCCGGAAGCGGCGTTAATCGAATTTATTCAGTTCGGATTGTATCATAGATTCTAGGGTGAGTTTAGACGTAGGTGGTTTCCCCTTGTTTCTCCCAGCCGAGACTCGGGTCTTTGGAGACGGCCATGTAGACTAGCGTGCCCGCCCCCGGCAAAGGCTTGGCCGCGACGTACGTCCGCTTGTCGGGGGACCAGCGGCACATGAAATCCCTCGAATCCGCGTCCGCCGCCTGCAAAATTAATCGATTGCAATTTCTGTTGCAGTTAAGGTTTAGTTTACTTTTGCATCGAGTGGGGAAGCACCGAGGACGTCTTCGCCTTGGACGGCCCTGTGCAAGACTTGGAGGAAATATTTGAAGAAGCTGTTCCGGTTCTTCTTCACAGTTACATCTGTAGCTTTCAATTGGCGCAGTTTCAAGATCCATTTTTTACAGATTTCTTTATCTGAAGAAAGTGTATATAAGTTAGTTTGTACATAAGCGAGAATTTTCCGCATTGTCGCGACAATGCGGGTGAATTTGTGATTTTTGTCATTGTAAGGTAGCAACTCGCGCCGATAACTCAGCGTTATCGTTGCCGAGTTGTTCAACGGACACAATATAACTTTGACTAGAGTTCTGCTTTCATTTCACTTCACCTCTGGGATTTTGCACGAGCGCGATCAGATTCTTGGCGATCTCCATGTTCGTGACGAACTCCTCGTCGTACACATCCAGAACCCTCCTTCCCGCCATCACCGACTAAGAATTTTGTATCGATCACCCCAAAATCAATCTGACATGTAACAAGACAATTAATTTTATTTGATAGTCGCCATGGCAACCGATCCCTCATTTACTAATTTTTTATGCCAAATTATGACGTGCATTCCTTCGTATCGCAACAATGAGCACTCGCAACAGAAACTGCGTTCCCGAGTTGGACTACGAAGGGGTCTTCGTCAAGCCTCTGGACGTCCCGGGGGAGGAGGTTTGGCGCAACAAAGAACTCTTGAGGCCGTATGAGCGTATGCACGCACACCACACATTAGCCAGCGCACGAAGATTCGCCTACTTCAAGCCGTTCAGGTAAGAACATCACGTGATTGTGACTGCTCATTTGTTCTAAACTTTGGCCACTTCTTTCCTCTAAGAGTTAACGCTCGGGAAGAGTAATCAAAAGTACCTGAGGTTTTTGATTTATTCATTGCGTGTAATATTTTAAGTTGGAGGAGTTTTTGTTTGGAAGTGTACAAGACAATCGATTTTTTATTGCCGTTTCTTGAAGAATAGGCTTTCGAAAATGTGTCTTTAAAAACCTATCGGGAAAATTCCAAAACTGACGATTTTAGTACCGAACACGTTTCTCTCGATTCACAGCTTTTTTAAAATGGATGACATAATATCTCAAGCTTTACTCAACTCTATTTTACTCTTCATTCTTTTTTTTTTTTGTTACCGCCACACCTATACAGGGTGCTATTGAAATGCACTGAGAAAATTTAAACAAATTACTTTTCTATTTATTTACCATTTTTTCGAAAACTCAAATTTATTTTCACCGTATTCCGTGTCATCCAGTCGTTTATGAATAGGACGGTGAAAAAACAACGGCTTCGTTTGAAAAAGGTTAACGCACAAAAAGCAAATACGGCAAAAACCCAGGCGGATAGGTCTTACAAAAACTTACTGGCACAATTTTGTCATGTCCTTCACCTTCATCCAGCCGTGTTAACAATTTTTGAGGAAGTGAATTTCTCTTAAAACCCGAAGATCCACTACCTACATCGAATTATCTTTTGTCAATGGCTTCTCCTGAAAATCGACGAAGAACCCAATTTTTTAACCATAGATGAAGCAGGATTTACTCGAGATGGAGTTTTTCGCATTTGGTCGGAGAATGTGGTTTCCAACAAAGATTTTTAATTAACGTGTGGGTGGGAATAATTGGGAATCGTTTGATAAGGCCACATGTCTTACCTCAACATTTAAATGGTGAAGAATATATATTTAATTTTTTACAAAATGTGCTAAGTGACCTTTTGGATGACGTGCCGTTACTATTTCGGAGGGATCCTGTGACTTTTTTTATGGGGCCATTTAAAACAGATTATGTTTGAGACTCAAGTTAACCCTCTCGAAGAATTAACTGTTCATGTGAATAATGCTGCCGAGACAATTTGACAAAATTCTGACATATTCTGTGGCCCGAAGCCCCCGAAGGGCACAAGAGCGTACATCGATAACGGAGGGCGTCATTTCGAGCATTTAGAGGTGTGTGCCCTTGATTAAGTGTGATACGTAACTTCAATGTCACTCTCACTACGAATAAAGAATTGGTTTTTGCTTGATTATCTAAGTTTTTATTCTCCTTTCGCTTTTAACGTATAACAGCATTCACGATTGTTTCAAATTCGGACTATCTATGAGAATCTGACATTTTAGTTGGCAGTTGGCAATATTGTGATTGGGCAATTGGGCATAATAAATCTATTTTAGGTTATTGCACTGTTGAATTGCACTTATCTGCAAAAAATTGTATTTGTGAATGAAAAGAACGAACACCAATCTGACATACTGAAAATATGATAATTTGCAATGGCCCTCTTCTCTCGCACCAATAGAACCACGCTAGTTCGTTTTGAACTTTCCATTTGAACCTTTTTACAAAATATTCTTAAATAATTTTGCAATTTATTTGACAATGTCAATTTAAACAAATGAATAGTTTGGAAAATCAAAAAATCATAAATACCAACCGGGGAATATGAAAATAACTATAATTTATATTTCGAAAAAATGGCACCTATAGTTTGTCTCACGGCCTCCTAGATTCATAAGAGACTCGTCTCTTATCCGGCCTGTCGCATTCGATAAATGTCTGTTTTTGAAAATTCCCCATAGACAAAATAAGAACATATAGAACGCAAACTCCCTATACATTTTTTGGGCACAAAGCGTTTACCGCCATCTCTTATCCTGGTGAGGGTGCAAAATCACAGCCTACTGGATGAGTTTACCTTTCCTTTGATTTTTTTTATCATCGCAAATTTTCACAACAAATTAAAACGCCAGCAATACTTTCGATATTTTATTTTCAACCGTTTTTGATACAGTTCTGTTTCATTTTTATAAATATTATTCCTAAATGTTACCGTTCTCGTATCCTATCACTTAAAATTACATTTTATCCCTTAATGTAAATGTGGTTAAATGAATTATTTTACCAATAATTACATCTTCAATTTTATTTTTAAGTGAACGAAAAATTAATATTAGGTAGGTACTTATGTTTGAATTACTGTTGAAATTTTGCTTTTAATATTATCGGCCGAAGTTATGTTACCTACTCAATATAATTTTGAAAATATTATGAATCTTAGTAACATTTGTTACAAACTCTAAAAAACTCACACTTGCCACTTCCTGCTAAATTTTAGTATAAATCCAAAAATCCTTCCAATGTTTTCATTCAATTTTTTTTATGGAAGGAAGTGCTGTTTTTTTAATCCAAAAATTTTTCCAAAGTAGGTACATATTGCGTAAGTGTAGGACTGCTTCCTGCCAAAATTTTGTGTGCCCCGGATTTTTGTAAACTCCACAAGCAAGAGATTTCTCGCAACGTGGGCGAAATGTCCCTCCCTCCAGATTATTATCAAAGAGTTTGTTAAAAAAATTATTGTTTTTGCAGTTCCCAATTCTTCATCATTTAGGTTTGTTCTACCTGTTAGTTAAAATATATATTAGATTATTAACAACAATGTTATTAGAAATTACCACAGTTAACTAATAGCGTGATAGTTGAATTAATCATGATTATGACGACTCAAAACTTAGAGTTGCATAGGACATCTTTTGGATCTTTTCTGCATGTCCGTAATTTTGTGGAGGGCTCTTAATTCGCCCCACGCTGAATCATAAAGATAAACCTTCACTATATGGTCCAATTTCACACTTAAAATTTCTTCGTTTACTTCCCAAACCAAATCTTTTGTTATCCTATAATTTCTAATTCCTTTAATAAGATGAGGTGTATCAAATAATGGTGTAATCTCTTGGTCTTGAAGTATTATTTTTCTTTCAATTTGTTGATTGTTTTTTATATAAATTTTGCTTGATTCTCTCAACAACAAATTTAGCAATCTTAGCAGCGGTACTACATTATTTGTGAACGTGACACAGACTCATTTTGAATTACAAGATAGTGACATAAAGATTGACACTGCTTTGACTGATTTTTAGATTATTGAGATTACTTTGATTTTAAAGTTTTGACTTTTTAAAACATTTGCGCCATCTTGCGGTGTGGTGAGGGTGCGCTAAACGATTTTCCAAAAATTTATTAGGGACTTTTCATTCTATAGTATTTTATTTTCTCTATGAAATTCTTGGTATATTCTTTGAATTCCCCATAGACAAAATAAGAACATATAGAACGCAAACTCCCTATACATTTTTTGGGCACAAAGCGTTTACCGCCATCTCTTATCCTGGTGAGGGTGCAAAATCACAGCCTACTGGATGAGTTTACCTTTCCTTTGATTTTTTTTATCATCGCAAATTTTCACAACAAATTAAAACGCCAGCAATACTTTCGATATTTTATTTTCAACCGTTTTTGAGGTAATTGTTCACTTTAACTACTTCTCGAATTTTCGCTTTTTTTCTGGCTAGACAGCCTCAGGGCGTCCTCCTAGATCGTGTCCCACCATTCAAACCTTGTGCAAATGCCTTTTTTTTCTCTCTTGTTGTGTTTCAAGGTCGCGTCAAGGTCGCGCCAAGTCTTAGTATAACTAAAGGGTAAGGAAAATTTTCATTTGCACAAGGTTTGAGTGGTGGGTAACGATGTAGGAGGACGCCCTGAGGCTGTCTAGCCAGAAAAAACGGGAAAATTCCAGAAGTAGTTAAAGTGAACAATGACCGTTTTTGATACAGTTCTGCTTCATTTTTATAAATATTATTCCTAAATGTTACCGTTCTCATATCTTACCACTTAAAATTAAATTTTACCCCTTAATGTAAATGTGGTTAAATTTCATATTCAATTTTATTTGTAAGTGAACGAAAAATTAACATTAGGTACTTTTGTTTGAATTACCGTTAAAATTTTGCTTTTAATATTATCGCCCGAAATTATGTTACTGAATATAATTTTGAAAATATTATGAATCTTATTAACATTTTTTACAAACTCTAAAAAAATCACACTTGCCACTTTCTGCTAAATTTTAGTATACATCCAAAAATCCTTCCAATGTTTTCATTCAATTTTTTTTATGGAAGGAAGTGCTGTTTTTTTAATCCAAAAATGTTTCCAAAGTAGGTACATATTGCGTAAGTGTAGGACTGCTTCCTGCCAAAATTTTGTGTGCCCCGGATTTTTGTAAACTCCACAAGCAAGAGGTTTCTCGCAACGTGGGCGAAATGTCCCTCCTTCCAGATTATTATCAAAGAGTTTGTCAAAAAAGTTATTGTTTTTTCAGTTCCCAAGTCTTCATCATTCAGGTTTGTTCTACCTGTTAGTTAAAATATATATTAGATTATTAACAACAATTGTTATTAGAAATTACCACAGTTAACTAATAGCGTGATAGTTGAATTAATCATGATTATGACGACTCAAAACTTGAGTTGCATAGGACATCTTTTGGATCTTATCTGCATGTTCGTAATTTTGTGGAGGGCTCTTAATTCGTCCCACGCTGAATCATAAAGATAAACCTTCACTATATGGTCCAATTTCACACTTAAAATTTCTTCGTTTACTTCCCAAACCAAATCTTTTGTTATCCTATAATTTCTAATTCCTTTAATAAGATATGATGCATCAAATAATGGTGTAATCTCTTGGTCTTGAAGTATTATATTTCTTTCAATTTGTTGACTGTTTTCTATATAAATTTTGCTTGATTCTCTCAACAACAAATTTAGCAATCTTAGCAGCGGTACTACATACATTAATTTTTGAACGTGACACAGCCTCATTTTGAATTACAAGATAGTGACATAAAGACTGACACTGCTTTGACTCATTTTTAGATTATTGAGATTACTTTGATTTTAAAATTTTGACTTTTTAAGACATTTGCGCCCTCTTGCGGTGTGGTGAGGGTGCTCTAAACGATTTTCCAAAAATTTATTAGGGACTTTTCATTCTATAGTATTTTATTTTCTCTATGGAATTCCCCGTATAGTATGTCCATCTAGCGACTTTAATGTGATCCATATATTAGTATATGCAACTAAAAATACGTATGAATAATGACATTTTATATAATAAATTGTCAATTTGAAAAACTAAGTGCAGTTGAAACTTTAAAAAATGCCACAAATAAAGAAAAAATGTTGTATTAGTTCACGACATAAAGTTAACACTTCTTATCATAATCTACCCAATGATATCACTTTAAATGCGGCATGAAAGACACTCGAAGACAGGACTGAGAGATCATATCATGAGTGCCGCAGAATATGCAAGTAGTAAAATTTTACCAAGATTCCAAAATTTAAGGACCAATGTAAATATATATAAGAGACGAGTCTCTTATGAATCTAGGAGGCCGTGGTTTGTCTCAATTAAGGTCACTAAATCAACACACTACGTGTTAAGGTAGCGCCATTACATTCCTGGCGTGAGTTTATTGTGGAACAAAGATAATACATGCAAATGTCGTAAGTGCGACGAGGAAGACATCAGTTTCAGGGAATTTAGTTTGGCAAAATGACAACAGTCTTTAGTGACACTTCAAAATTTTCAAACGTGACTCTGTTTTGTTTATCCCCAGATTGAGTTTATTGTGCGACAAGCATAGATATAGAAAATCACTAATGGCGCTACCTTAACACGTAGTGTGTTGATTTAGTGACCTTAGTCTCAATTCTAAATTTCCGCCACCTGTCGAATTATGTTGGCAAAATAAAAATATTTCTAAATTGGGGATTCTTAATAACCAAAGTTGGCAATATAATTATTTCACAAACATGATTCGAAAACATTAAAATTAATTCATAAGTTTATTTTACTTTTAGAATTTGATTTTCTACCTACTTACTTGCTGCATTTTAAAAAAGGTTTTCGTTCTTTTCCTTTATTCTAAAATTTTGAGTTGTAAAGAGGGTAAAAACGGAAATTGACAGATAACCTAACAAATATAATCTGACGCATTTTTCACCAAACAGTGTTGCCGGTTGTATTTCCAACGCAGAATGCAGTGTTGGTGGAAATTTAGAATTGAGACAGACTTTAACAATTTTGCTGTTCTTGACGAGATCTGTCACTGGTTACAATTAATGGAATTATTTCTGAGAAATGTATAGGTATTATTGGTAATAGTTAAAACATACTCCTTCCACTGCGCTATTAGCATTCCAATCCTTTTCCTTTTTGTTTTTGCGACATATTTATTTAATTTTATGCGACTCACAAATTATATTTATTTTGCTCATATACCTCGATAATATCCTCTATAAAGGAAGTAACCGCTGAGCGAATGTTAGAGATGGAAGTAAGCATCCATAATTTATTCTTCGCTCTATTGTTAGATCGTTATCGACTTAATCATTGCAATTTATCTCATGTACAAATTTTAAGTGAACTGCAAGTCATTGCACTCTCATCTTTCTTCAGATGGTTAAAACCAATCGATAGACCAAACACACAAATTCTTTTGCTCACGAAGTAACGTCAATTAGATCTTCCCGTTCGGACTGTGGAATGTGGGAATAATATTGCATAGTTTCTAGTTATTATCACACAATGTGCGCCCAGTTCTAATAATAACCTTACATAATTAATTTTTGATGAAATCGTATTAAAAATATTTGGCATATTCTGCCGAAGGAATTTCGTTTTAATTTCCAAGTTCTTTGTATTGGCGATTCCAGCTGTCAGTGAGACATCTGGTGTGAACTGTATGCAAAATTTTAAGACTCACTCAGCCGGTGGCTATTCAAATGATTTCTGTTTTTAAAACAAAACGACGGTTTAATTGAAATTTATTATTTAAAAATTACTAAAAACAAGAGCGATAAAACAAATTGTGTTTTTGGCTGTAACGTGTCGAAAAAACGAACCAGTAAAAGCAAAATTCTAAAGACCGGGTAGAGAGAAAGAAAACATGGGAAAGTGCTTCTTTATTAATGGGAAAATCCTCCTCTAATTATATGAGGGTCTGTGGAAAACACGTTAAAAAAGAAGACTACATTTTTTGTAAGTTAAATAGTATTTTAGAGAGAATCCCCATGACGATTTATGTGCTTCTAATGTATGAAGTGGTAACTAAGCAGATAAGATCTTCCGTTGATACCACCTAGGATAAACAAAACTAAAAATGACTTGCTTTCCAAAAGGATTGTCCAGTCGACCATAACATCTTCAGTATCAATTGTATGGAGCTGTAAAAGGAACTGTTAACTTCCTTTCCGGTCGATTTGCGTCATTCAATTTAATAATCGATAATGAACATTTCATTACGTTATAGGCTTTGTTTCATCCGACACAATTAACGTTTTTACAATCTAGGGAATTTTCAATTTATCTTTTTTAATGAGACACCGAGCTTGGTATTTCCGACATCATAGGTTCGAAGACCTTTTTATAAAAAAAAAAAAATATTTTGGGGATTTATTCCATAGTTGACAATAGACAAGGCCGTACCTACGTACCTAATTTAGAAAATTAATTAACAATAAATATTACTAATAAGGCCCCTTCCGCACACACTTTTTTAAGGATTTTACCCTGTTTTTAAAGATATATTTAAAAAAGCAAATATTTCAAGTATAGTATGCAACACGTTTTATAAATTTCTCTAGACACTCCTTTATTAAACACTCGCTCCGCTACGGTTCGCTCGTGCCTAACATAAAACTCGTGTCTAAAGTGTCGTTTATAAAACTTGTTGCATAATATACTTTTTCTACAACCAAATAAACAAATGAAACAAGCAACTTTTTTATTAAACGTTAATTTAAACATACAAACTAAATGAACATATCAAATAGGAAACCATATTTGAAAAATAGAACGAATTATTTCACTGCAATGACGTGTTTTTAATATGCCGAAAACGCCCGAATGGACATCAAGTGGTGACTAATGAACAGTCGTATTTAAAGTGACGTTTTATATACTATTTGTCAATGCAAAATGTGACACTTTGGAGAAAAAATTGTTATCTAAACTTACGGGCGCCAAAAAAATTTTGTATGCAACTCGTTAGTAAAGTATCTTTTTTTTACTCGGCGGATTTGCGCACTCGCTTCGCTCGAGCGGCAAATTTTCCTTCTCGTAAAAAAAAGTATTACTTTACTCACTTATTGCATAAATAACTATTAACTATTATGACCCTCGGGTCAGTAAAGTGTAAAACAAAGATAATATTTCTTGTTGATATATCAACAAAATCTGAAAGCATTGTGCATCTATTTTAAGAGCTCGCAGGCCGTGGCTCATCGACCCGATGCACTTCGCAACTTGTCTTTATTACCCTCCAGTGCACACCATCTTTTACGATCTTCACTTTTATTTTCGCTTTACTGCGTCTCAGTCGTTTTGATTTATACCCTGACCTGTGACCGCAGCCACTTGCTCCCACACGATGATCTCGACTTCATCCTGGCCTCGCCCTACGACCACTCGCTGGAGATCTTTCCCGAGCCCATCGACGTCTACTTGCAAGCGGAAACCACCGGCAAACCCACCTGGAGACGACTCCGCAACACCTCCGATCTGAAGTCTTCCCTCGACGCCAGAGCCGGCATCGTGCCGCGCCCCACGAGGCCCAACTGGCCGGAAATCCTCCCTTACAAGCTCAACAAGGTACGTTTGTGCTAGTTTCGGCCGATTTGGTTCGCTGAGTGGTCGCGTTGCAGATGCACCCGGTGATCATCAGCGGCCTGCCTGAGCGGCGCCACCCCAGCAACGTCAAGCTGATGAACTCGTCCCACCACTCGCCGCAGACCAACGCGGGCTACTCGAGGCAAGACTCAGATGGCAATTGTTATCAGTATTAAAGGCTTTGGAAGTGGTTTTGTGTGGGTTTTTTGTCGCCTAGGGTTACACAACGGCGCCGGTACTCGGTTAATTGTTTTATTTATAAGTACTACATTTATCATACAAAAAGATATACATTGGAAATGGGAGGGGTGTGGCCCCCGTATTGCTACAAGCTATAAAAAGTACATGAACCATCAGTTTGGTAAAAATTTCAAGCTCGCTTATACCTAAGATATGTAAAAATAACCGGTACGTTTGAGCTTGGACGACACTAAAAATTATGTTAAATGCATTACCTGGTACAACACCCGCGAGTGTTGCTCTAAATACAGTACAACATCGATTCTTTTGGATAAGTACATAAAACTACTCAAATCATAATCGGTATATACAGAGTATAGAAAAACACTACCGTACGTATATCATATAAAAAGCATACAAATTTCAGTACCACTGTGAACGGGTTTTTATTGTAGATTTGGTGTGTGAAGGCCATGCGATTTGGCAGTTTGGTTTTTATTGGCTAGTTTTTCATCAGTACTTAAATTAATTGGTAAATTTTGACAATCGTTAACATCACATTAATCCTTAAATTAATAGGAGAATATTAAAAACTAACATAAATACAATAAATAGACTTTCTCAAAAAACATATTAAAAATAACAAAGCCAAAAGATTATGAGAAACTACCAGCGGTGATTTAATACTCCCACTGGGTGGCGTTGTCGATCGAAGAGTCGCCCAGACGGAAACATCCATTTTTCCCTGCTGTTAGATAATTGCCGTTGGAGGTCTTGATGCAGAGACGTGTGGGCTCGCGCAGCTCCAAGTAAAAGCCTTCCGGAGTGTCGGAGTCGGCTGTGACTCCTTCGCTGTCCACGTGCCAGTACTTATTGTTCTGACCTGGAACGTTCAAAACACATTTCATTTGCCGGACTCCAAATTTGTTAAAACTGATTGATGCAAATAACAGAATACAGTAAAATCATAGTGAACAATTTTATGCCGTGTTGTGACCGGTTTTACGTCTTGTCTACGGATCAAGAAGGTTGTTAAACATGAAACATATTATTTATTACGACGTATGAATTGTGAGTCAACTATAAATAATGAATGATTGGGAAAATTGGTCTGTTCTATTTCTTTTTTTTTTAATTAAAAAATAAAAAAAACATGAAGAGTAATCGTATAGAATTTTAGATTAAACCTAAAATAACTAACTTTATTAATTTAATCAGAACTCATTGTGACATTTTGGTTTGGTAATACATTGTTAAAAAAATAAAGTAGTCACTTATGTTGCGAAAGCTTACCTTCCAATTGTATTTCAAGCTTGCAAATAATACAAAAGTCATGAGAAACAGCTATTTTTTTTAATAAACATTTTCGTATATGTCAGCCTCCTAATCCCGTAATTCCGTTTTGCACGTTTTAAGAAAATGCGTCTTTTACTTTAAACTAGAATAATACTTCAATTCATGTTTTTAATAATTGTAGTTCTTTCATCTGGAAAATTTGTTTTTCCAAAGATAAGCGTTATAAATGAAATGATACACAGTATACGTTTTAATTTTTTGGAAATACCATAAACTACTATTGCAGCTATTTGACAGAGATTGTTAAAAAATATGTATGTTCAGTAATGTATCGGGTGTTCATTTAAATTTATCCTCAAAGTAGGCGTTGAAGAATCGATTGCGAACGCATCACGGATCAGCTGTTTAAATCTAACCTCACTTTTTGCGTTGTTTGCGTTTTTACTCTGCAGACGGAAGAATGGTGCGTTCACAATCGATTTTTCAACGCCAACTTTGAGAATAAATTTAAATGAACACCCGATATTATTAACAGTAATATCCCAAGACCTTATTTGATAAATTTTTATTTAACACGAAAGCTTTGCTGCTTAAAGTAACAAAGCTTGCGTGTGATAAAATAAAAATTATCTAGAAAAAAGTTATAAGGTCGCGGGATATTTGAATAGATTATTTTCCTGAACTAAATTTAAAAAACAACGCAAAACCCAAGGAAAGTTTTTAAATTAATTCATCCTGTTGCCTAAGTAACAAAATAGAAAGAGGGGATTTATTGCAGGAAGATTTATCGATATGTGTTGATTGGTGATTTTCAACAGTCTTTGAATTCAAAGTTAATTTGACATGATGGAAATAATGGGTAGTAAAATGCCGAGAACTAGATTGATTATCGAAATATCAATTTCCTTGAATGCTAGTTACACAGTAATTTGTCGAGAAAATTACATTTGTTATATCCATAATAATCATTTGACAACAAATATCACTGTCGAAATGTATCACTACTACTTTGCTATCATAAAGAGCATTTTGTGAAACTAAAAGTAGTGTCACAAAGGAACTTTTTGTGAAACTGTTTTTTTTTTTTTAAATACGTATTACGTTGGTATTGCTGTAATAGCATTTCTAACAATTAAAACATTTTACATCAATTTCACAGAAATGCCATCATAGTAACTTATGCCACACAAAAGTTCCTAGATTATTTCATAATTAGATTTTTGAGTTTTTTTCAAATTAATGTGGCCAAAGTAGAAAAATAGTAGTTTATTTAACGAGTTCGTGTGTAAATTGGGCTTTTTTTGGCATGAGGGGCTAGTGTAAAACTCGAGTGAAACGAGAGTTTTAAAGGTCCACGAGTGCCAAAAAGGCGCAATTTACACAAGAACGAGTTGAATACAACGTTTTTTTTGTTCGACGAGCCCCCCCAAAGGTTCCAAATGGCTGAAAATCTTTAAAATTAGCTTGACGTTTCGTTTTGACAAGTTGTCAAATTTATCAAAATCCGTTCACACAGGAGAAAATTCTCAAATTCTGACAGTGTCGAACAAAAAAATAGTATATTACACTCGTTTTATAAGACGGACTGTGACACTCGTTCACAATCTCGTGTCACAATCAAGCCTCTTATAAAACTCATACATATAATAATGTACTATTTTATGGTTATTTTTAACTGTAAAAAAATAACGTGTCATAGTTCTCTGCCTGGTTCACCGCGATTTTAGAATTTCATTAATCTGGTTGTGAAATTCCGTTTTTTATTATTGTTTTTGCTTGACTACTACGCCTTGTCAACGCACTAAAATTACCGTTAAATAAGAACTGTTGTGATTAGCTAGCTGCTATCACTTCATTAGATAAATTATAAAAAAAATCTATTATGTTTTTTAATTTTTTTTTCTGTCGATGTCAACATTATTGGAAATTATAATATTTAAATGAATCGCCCAAGATTCATAAAATCTCCTACAGTTTAAATCGGGTTCTTGATTTGCTTCAAATACTTTCAAAAATCTAAAATTAGTCCTTTATAAATATTTTTCACTTTCAAAGGAAGGTGTGCACGTGTTACAGAACAAATTTTTAATCCTCGCAAATAACATTTTTTGCATATCGTAATGAAAGTGGCACTTTTTTACACGCAAAATCGTAGTGAAAGTAGCACTTTTTTACACGAAAAATCGTAGTGAAAGTAGTACTTTTTTGCATAATTTTATTCCATCTCCTTGGAGATGATTGTCAAAACATACCTGTTTTTTTTTTTGTAATTTTTCATAAATCCTTTTAGACCAAATTTCTCAACTTTTTTCGATATGCAAAAAATAGTGTGTACAACACGTTATGAAAGTTTCTTTTTTTCACTTATTTGCTTGATTGACTCGGACTACGCCCTCGTTAATCAATCTGCAAATTCGTGAAGAAAAGTACGACTTTCATAACTAGTTGTATAAATAACTATTCTTCGCTGGTTATTGTTAATGTCATTGCAAAATACATTAATCGCATTCATTAAGAACTATTTTAAACCAATATTTGAAATCTCACACTACATCAGGTGATAATCATATTTAATAAGTTGCATGTTTATAATTCTAGATTTTTTGGTTGTGTTTTCATTAAAATAAAAGGTCACGAAAAGCAGCACTTAATTTTTTTTGGCAACTAAAAACTACCGCGTGACTGCGTGAGTAACAATTACTGTTTGAGTTGGCAATAAAACGATGGTGACTTTTTTGCGTCCCTGTTGGCTAAATTTGTCATATAACCGGAAGTGAAATGAATTTGATAGATCGCCGAAAATTAGGT
Source organism: Tenebrio molitor (assembly GCF_963966145.1). Taxonomy (NCBI): domain Eukaryota; kingdom Metazoa; phylum Arthropoda; class Insecta; order Coleoptera; family Tenebrionidae; genus Tenebrio; species Tenebrio molitor. Next base: position 3,855,798 of record NC_091054.1, on the reverse strand, counting down.
TATGTGTAATGGGAAGCAACAATTTATTGAAAAAATGGGGAGTTTTTAAAAACAAAGAAGTTAGAGCGAGGAAAAGGCATTTAATTTAAATCAAATTTAATCAAACTTCAAATTTAAAAAAATCATTTCATAATTAACGAAAAATGGGCCAATTTTGGAACATACATTTCTGATAATTACGTAATATGTAGTACAATCTTCAACGAGCGTATAATGATGGTTATTATTCAAGAGGATGAAAATTCCAACACGAGCCGTAGGCGAGCGGTGGAATCGTCCGAGTGAATAATAGCCAATTTACGCTTCAAAATGAATGCAGTTTTTCTACAAAAGTTACCTTGACATAGTACATGAATAGATGGAAAGCTTATCTTATTATTTGTTGCAGTATTAACATCAGTGATAAATTGGAAAATGTGTGCAATCTAGGTTTATTTTTAACTCAAATTCGCTACATATTTTGCCATTGTTTAATTTGGAATAAAAATGTAAACAGGAAAAATGGTTGCGATTTTTCCATTTTTCAAATTTTTTTCCGGTACTATATTAAAAGATAAACTGATAACTTGTAATAAAGCTTTACTGCTCGGTAGTAATTTAGATTTTCAATATAAAGCTTTTGGTTATCTTTTTGGAGTCATGCCGAGTACTTTATTTAAATAACTCTATTTACGCCATTTCCCTCACCTCTAAATCCCTTTTATCCAAAACCTGCCACTTATAGTCATAATTATTGTTCTCATTTCAGACCAGTAAAGTGGTCTGTAACTCACGTGTGAATTATAACTGTATTTACACACTGGTCTACAAGTCACGCGTGTGTTATAAGTCATAACTCATAACTCACGTGTGAATTATAACTGCAACAATTTTGTTTGCTTCTCATGTGTTATATTCTATAAGTCACTTGAGAAAATTATACCTCTCGGCCTACGGCCTCGAGGTTTAAATATTTTCTCCGTGACTAAACTAAAAAAATTCGAATTTTTTGACATATTTTGAAAATCTGAACATCTCGACTCACCTTTGAAGTACACGATCCCCTTTTCTCCCCTCTCGACTTGAATAGTCTCGTAGGTGGCCTTGTTGCACTCGAGTTTGGGACTGCTGGCCGACTTGTACCCCACGAAACCTTGCTCGGACTTGAGCACCAGAATCGGCCGATTCACCAGATAGAAGAAGTACTTGCAGTTGTCGTCGATGGTGTCGGAGGTGGCGTAAAGATGTCCCGACCTCTTGGTGATGACGTACCGGCCGTTGTTGGCCCTGAACGCCACCGACCCGTCTCCTTGCCACATCAAATCGAAGAGGGCGTTCGACGATCGCTTGTCGCCGGCTGCCTGGATGCCGCCGCCCGTCTCCAACGTCCAATACCGGTCCTGCATCGTTCTTATGTACCACCGCTTGGTGCTCCAGTCGAATTCCAACTGGAAGGTCTCGTGGTCGGATATCTCGTCCTGGTTGGCGGTCACGTCGACTCCTGCAAAGGAGAAGTGACTTTCAGGTCCGGTCAAAGCACCGCTCCGTGGGCGGTGAAGCGTGCTGGTCGGGTGCGTCTTCGACAATCAACGCAATTAAGCCGTGTCACGGTTAATTAAATCGGTGCGTGATATCGACACACGCAAGTTTATAAAGCAATTAAGTCTAATTGGGGGACTGATCTACTCGACGCGGCTGCTGCGATGACATCGAGGACGGGTTGGCGTAGGTCTTGCTTCAAACGTCTCTGATGGAACGACAGTCGGGCAGAATTATGGCATTGCAGGTTTTAATTGTCAAGACTTGAAAGTAGCACCCAGAAACATCCTGCTAAGTCGTGTTTCTTTTTCCAAGTAATCTCTACGAACTCCTGATCTGTTACGAGAGCACGAGCAAAAGACAAAAAACGTTACTGCAATCCAATAGAAATTTATCCGACGGCAAACCTGACGTACTTGTGCCGTTGAAATGTGTGACTACAGTAAATTATTTCATTGAAAAAGTTTTGTTTACGTCTCTTGTCTGGTATAAAAATAAAAATTCCTTCTACTGCCGTAAACAGTAAAAGACATTTAAAGAAATCCTCTCGATGAGCAGAATACTTCAAATAAAACTATTTTATGGCAACAATTGCATAGTTTGAAGGAGACGAGGAAATAGTTATTTTCATATGAGTAGCGCTGTCAGATTACTTTTCAGGTATGAGACCGAAATTTGCAGCACGAGGCGTTAGCCGAGTGATGCAAAACAGGCCGAATACCTGTAAATTTTGAGGTTATCTTTGACAGATGTCAAGTTAGATATACAACCGGGAAAGTTAGGAATCTGGTTTATTGCAATGTAAATTAAAAAATCTGATTTAATTGAAATACACTTCGGAGAAAACATCACTTTTCAGAAATCCTTGTATCGGGTGTTCATTTAAATTTCCGCTCAAAGTTGACGTTGAAGAGTCGATTGTGAACGCACTACGGATTACGGATCCGCTGTGCTGTTGTTTGTGTTTTTTACATGAGTGGTGCGTTCACAATCGACTCTTCAACGTCAACTTTGACCGGAAATTTAAATGAACACCCGATACATTCTAAAAGGATTGTAGACAACTTGTGGTTTGCGCAATTCCTTTGGGCATATAGACATACAAATAAATTAATGCACTGCAATTAATTTTACTTAATTGGAGAATCTAGAAAATCTTTTGATACTCCGATGCTGTGTAAGATTTCGCCAACCAGGTGGTAGTGTGGTAAGAGATATCTGAAGAAGAAATTGCACACGTAATTGTTAGTGCGGCAAGTTACGATAGTGCAGTCATAAAAGAAGACGGTCAAGTTATTATTAATGGGTCTTAATTCGACCAATAAAGACATTTTTGTTGAAATTTTAATTAATTGCACTTCCATTAACCTTTTACGAAACACTAAAAATTCAAATGAATTGGAAACAACCGCTCCTTTGAGTCCTAATTACTTGGTGTGCAGAAATTCATCAGTTTTTATGGATTGTTTATGATCGAGGCTTGTTACAAAACAGCATTTCTCTCAAAATTTAGAAACATATTAGTCGTGGCAAAAAACCACCACCTGTTGAATTAAGCTGGTAAAATCGAAATTACACTAAATGTCGTAATTCGACATTACTATGTAGTATGCCAAACCTTTTTATTGGTCTCTTTGTTATGTCAAAAGGCAGTTGGCAAAGAAATCTTTTGAATGACACAAGATTACAACAGTTTTCATAAGGTATTATTGACACCATCCTAACCAAACATTTCTATTTCCCCCCTGTCAAAAGTCAACTCTAATCAGACAATGTTGCCGGTTGTATTCTCTAGGTAGAATTTGATTTGTTGTTGTTAATAATAGGTGTTAGGTGAGTCCCTAGAGGGCGTCAAAGTTGAAATTTTGTAGTGACGATTTCTAGGGAAGTATAGGGCATTCATTTTAAACGTTGGGTAAAGTTGTAAACTCAAAACACCATAAATTACGAAAGCGGCAATTTTTCATTGTATCGGTACCGTAAAGTAGGAATCCCTCTGTTCATATAAAACTGGTACCACGTCGTACTTTCACCATCTTATCGACGAGCAAAAGAAAGAGACGTTAAAATATCCATAAGTAAAAAAAAATTAAAACACATTTTGTGATCAGTGACCAAAAAAATGTAAAGAGATTGTTGATTTTAAATAATGTGTTTGACAAATAAGATTACTTAATAAAGAAATAAGAGTAATTAGTAAAGTATCCATTACATTTAAAGTAAGTAAAAAATAAATAATAAAATACGTAAACAAATAAAAAATGAATCGTCATCTGAATCAAATTCACTAGATGATTCACCAGTATTGGCAACAAATGTTAATGGTTTCACTTGGTTTTCTAAAAGTTGATCTCGACCCCACCATTCTTAAATTTTGGACCCGAATATATTGAACACAGTTTTAGATTCACTGAGTTTTCGACAAGTGTCAAAGCAGGCAAGTTTTATTACAAAACCCAACATTTAAAATGAATGCACTATACTTCGAGTATCACAGCTCTTGCGGCAAATATTTTATTTTGTCTTTGATCTTCTGCCGTGGTGATTTCACGGTCATAAAATGCTAAAAATCTGCAATTAAGCGAATATGCGAGTGGCGGGTGCTCTGTTGTAGCCTTTAACCCCCCAAGCTCCTACACCATTGGCTTCCAGTTTTGTGCGACACGGATATAACGTGCGTTCAAAAAAATTTGTGATCAAGTGGCCTGGTTACCGTTAGGGAAATAATATAAAATGGACCGAAAGCTTCCATTTGGCGCAACAAACGAAGGTACCGTCAAAATGAGGTTATGTATCGGAAGGATTTGTCAACTAAAAAGACGACCTACGTTTGGAAAAGACAGAGACGGCCTGCTTGACCACAAATTTGTTTGAACACTCGTTGGGTTTGAGTGTGGCTATCAAAAAAAAGTTTGTATTTTGGGGGAAAAAACATTTTATCCTTGAAATTTCATTTATTACAAAGTTGCCATTTTTTTTTGTAAATGGAAGATTGAGACAATGTGTATTTAACAGCTGCATCACACTACCAGATAAATTAACCTTGAACTATAATGAACAGTCTGGTATTTTTAAATGTGTTAAAACAATTTGCAATTTTGTTACAGTTACGAGGCTGGTAAAACATCAGAAACAATGTAGACAATTTACAATAAACAATATTTATTATCTAGTCAAGTAGAGTTCCATTCCCTGATGTGTTCCCTCTAATTTTTTGGAAATATAAAATAAATAACCAGAGAAAACAGGTTACTGCACTCTATGCTTCGTATAATGTTCATTTTAAAAATGGAGATAAACCATGAACGTTCCTAGGTATTTATTGATATTTTTATTTTTTTTTGTTTCTGTTAATATCCCTCTTAATAAACTTCTTAAAAATCAAAGCAAATCGAACAGTATAATTTACTGTTTCAAAGGTGGGTAAACAAGTCAAGACCGACTGAATGACCGCTCACTTAATGACTGGCAAAAAGAGTTCATTAAAAATTTTGACAAATTACTATGTAACAATAATTATACCGCAGACACACGTTTTGATGATACCACCAGCAAAATCGACCAAATTGCTCGAGATAATCATAAGAGCGCACAAAATTCCTCTTTGACGAGCGCCGAGGCCTTTACTCTACCAACAAAAGGCTAATTAAGTGCAGTTGTGATACGGAGATTGCCTCTGGAAAAGAATCGCAACAGTAGCGACTTTTATCTGTAATGACGGATCAAAACAACATTCGAGGCGTGAGATGCTAGTCCAGCAATGTAAAAAAAAGTACACTACTAACATTTCCACAATAGAATATGTAGTTACAAAGTGCATCGACGAATTAAATGACCGTGTTAAATAGTTTTATAAACTAGGCAAAAATGGGTTTTCCCTTTTTGAATTTTTTATAACTACAGTTTAAAATTTGTAATGACATGTAGGTATTAGAAATACAGGGTGTTTTTGAAATGACTGTACAAATTTTAACCACGAGCTACTGGCTTCATGCAGAACTCGGAAAAAATATTTAAAACATTCCGTCAAAAAATAAAATGACATTTATTTTTTGAGCTACAAGTTTTTTTAATTGCTTTTAGTCTTTTGCGTTGTTCCACAACCTCGTAGGTAAAATTTCGGCACATTTTAAAAATCGACCCTGTATATCATATTTTATAAAATGTATAAATTTATCTAGTGTTTAAGAATACGTGGAAGGATTGGGGCAATTATTTTGCTTTCCAAGAAAAATTGTGGAATTCCCTATTCATTTTTGCCTAGTTTATTTAAATGAACTGAAAAAATTAAAATAAACATCTTATTACACATTTGATAAAATATTGTTTACGACACTTGTTACTGTACAAATTCTACACGGTTATTATGCACGATTACATCGTAGTTGGTTGTGATTTTGTGTAAAATCAAGAGTAAAATGCATTCACCTCGTTTTATAATGGGAGGCCATGAATATTTTGCATTTAATTTGGTAGTAGAACTGTCTGTTGAATTGGGTAATGCTTTTCTAAGTTTGAGGTTATAAATAGCGTCAATGTCTAGCGCATTGTTGTCAGTTTTACTAGTTTGCAATAGAAGAATGCTCAGGCACTTTAGTGGCGGAAATCAAACAGTGTGTCCAACGTTAAAAAAATTAATCATGGCCTCCCATTATACCAAAACAAAGTGAACAGTGACGTAAGACTTGTCAAAATTTGAAATTTTTCATTTGTTTTAAATTGTAAATTGTAGTAACTGTATCACTGGTGCCAATCTAACGGCACGTTGACATTTCAGGTTTATAATGGATGAGCTTTTTAACCTTTTTGTAATTTCATTAGTTCGTCTTTTACATACTCGTTGGCGTTGTATTGCAGGACCTACAGTGATGGGTTGGATCCCTAGACAATGCATCCATTAATGTCTATGTTATGATCCTGACAAGATACAAGATACGAGATCCTGATCCTGAAAATTAAATTTTCCCTTTCTGTGTACTTGTTTCGTTGATTTAACAAAAAAGTCTTTGGCATTGTTATTTTCCACAGATCAAAATACCCACGGGATATGTTAAGTAGCACGCAAGAAAAATGATAACAAGTAAATGTGGGAAACATCAGGTACACGTTTCCTTCCTCTTTTTTTTTTTCTTCAAATGATAAAACGATCTACCTCATTCTAGTTACGTACGTAAAAGCGGAAACAATTAAAATCACCAACGAGGTAAGAAATGAGAATCCTCGTTTGCAATCGCACAAAAGAAGTACCCTTTCGATCAACACTGCAATCCAAAAAACACCTCCGCCAATCTCCAACATAATTGATTGTTTCACGGAAGGAAGCCCCCCATAAAATTTGCATTTTAATCTGACCGATTAAGGAAATCCAGCACGAATTCAACTCTCAACCGGGAATTACCGGAAACGATCAACTCGTTCGTTAAATCAACGCCATACTTCTGCGGGGCCATATTTTACATAATTACATGTAACACTCCAATCACAACAACATCGCTAACACCTGCCGCGACCATCCGCTTGTACACCCGGGGACCCGGGGCTTACTTCTTGGAAAGCGCACTTCCGCCGCCGCTACCGACAACAAATCCAAGGTCAACGCATGCCATATCACTTGGGGTTGAAGAACTTCCGCCCGTTTCATGTCCCTGATAAGAAACCGTCGGTTTTCGATTTATTTTTAGACGCACCATGATATCGAGTCTGATCGTCCGAAGTGGTCAAAGTCGGCTGCAGTGTTGTTTGCATTTCAAAGATCCTGTTGCATTGATGCGACACAAGTTAATTGAGCAGTTCGGTATAAAACGGCAACGTTGCTCCGAGGGGAGAGGCTGCACCCCTGCCGGCCGAACAATCGATAGTAAAACACCCCAATTCAAGGTCGTCTGGAGACGTGGGCGTGGATGAAGCACATGTCCCATCTAGGGCTTTGTGGGAATGACAGTACCGGATTGTGGACACGTGTGTACGCCACAAATCAAAAATTAAGTGGAAAGAGCGACCACAGGATGGGCAAAAAAGAATGCGAAATTAGCACCAGATGGGCCATTAGCTGTCAAACGGTACTCGTAAAATTATGATCGACCAGAAGTTTACATTGTTGCAAGATCGTTAAAAATTATTCAAATTGGCGCATTCTTCTTGACGACAACATAACGGGCCGTTATTTTAAAGAATGAGTGCTTCAAGGTCTTCTGAAACGGGTTTTTTTATACTATTTTTTGTATTTGTCAAAATTCCCTCAAAGACCAGGCTGTACCACCCTAAAACCTTACGTTTCGGGACACCTCTATCGTAAGATCAGATTTGAGGTTATATCAGTAATTTTCAAATGTCAGAATCTAACCCCCAAACGTCTTCCGAATATGATGCTGCGGAAGAGGAATGTCCTCAATTGGTAGATTTCCCATCAATTTTTTCCAGTCCTCTCTAATCAGTTCCTCGCAGTGACGAACCCATAAATTAAAAGAAAATACCTCGAATATGACGTGTGCATCTTTACTGCAATTTAGCATGGTCGGTTTTTCTATCTGCATTTCTTCAGGTAATCTAATCATAGCCAATTTTTCTCGTTGTGTTAGATCCTTGTTTTCGGAAACTCATTTAACTTTGTATTTTTTATTTAAATGTAATTGCGGCTTCAATAGCGCAAGCGCCTTCACATCAAAATGACTGACATACGGTTGACATTTTACGTTGCCAATCTAATAACTATCAAATAACCAGTGGCTTATACCAACATGACAACACATTGACAATTGATTTAAAAAAAAATTGGACTATAAACAAAAATGTTTACTTTCCTCCATTTAGGGATTTTTGTGGCGGTTGGTAATGTCTTAATTTTAAAAGTGAAAATTTGATCAAGTCTTCAAAGTCGCCTTTTGTTTTATCCCAATTCTGTCACAAAACACGAATATGGAAGATATTATCTATTGACTTTGATTGTGACCGCAACGAAAAAAATAGTAGGCGCTGTTTAGCTGTGTGCTGCATACGTTTTACACTAAATATTTGTGTGGTGTGAACATGATGTGAAAATGTCAGAATTGCCAAACCTTGACAATGGTAGTAAAGCAATGATTTCAATGTATTTATCAAAATTAATAACGGAAATCAATATTTGAAGTAGGAGAAACTAAAAACGTCTGTCAGATAAAAATTAATCAGACAGAAAGAAACATGAAGTTTAGAAAAGTGTTTTATAGGAGATGAAAAGGCAGAAGGCATCAAACTACAGTACTTACTAGCCAAAATGTACAACAAAAAGCACAAATAGAGTTAACTTTATTGGTGATATTCGTCTTTGTGAGTTGTTTTCCGTTGGCTTCAATAAAATGTCTCGAAACAAGTCAATATTAACCGTTTGTTCTTAACTTTGAGAAGACGACATGGCATTTCCTTTTTGAATTCTGAAATTTCGTACCAACACTCAATTTTATTAGATACGCGCACAAAGTCTACGTCGAAAAACGTTTGCGCAAGTCGTTCTCCGTTCTGTCTTCTGTGAGCGTGACGTTTCTGCCACAATGGCGTCTCCGAGAGTTGCCAACTGCGACTGGATTTAGTGTTATCTAAAATTCCCTATCAATAACCTAGCAACTGAAAAGTTACTAGGGACTGGTCACAATCAAAATGAATAGATATTAATCTTTCAGCTGAAATACGTGAAATTGCAAAAAATACGGTCGCGAATGTGTTGCCTGATAAATCCTGATAAATAATTCTTTGCACATTTTGTAATTTAAACTGACACGCATGACGGATCAAGCTTTGCCAACCTAAAAATTTTCCTAAAATGTTCCGTGAAATATGTAATGACGTCGCGTTCGTTAATATGTCTATTACAGAATCAAAATGGAGGCAAATTACAAAAAAATAAATCGACAACCATTAACCGCTTCCCATGTTGTGATAGCAAAATTTAGCGTCGACTGTAAATGTGTTTTTCGAGGTTGCGCTCGCTCTCTCAAATGAAAAATGGTTGATTGTATGAAGTGCTTTATGAGCCTCATTAACGATTCCGAAAGTCATTTCGTTGCGGTATGAAAGACTTGTACGGTACTCGTGTAAGACAGGTGTTGGCCAAATATACCGTGTACGTCCGCAATTGGAAATTTTTAAATAAATTTTTCTGACAACCTAGTCTACTTTAAAACTGTTGGTGTGGGTCAGAAGAGCAAATCTAGTGTGATCAAATAAAAGCTGAGTAGATTGTCGAAAAGACAGAGGAATGAGAACAATGTTACTCTTGAGATTCTACTTGGTGCTTGTGAAATCGTGTAGATATGTCATTTGCATTTCAAATTATCACAAAATAAACACAATCGACAATCGCACATGTTGTTTGTTTAGACAAGATTAATTAATTTGGAATGAGCACCTTCCTTGTCTTAACAAGAATTTGTCAAGACACAGTCGCAGAAAAATCAATATCGATATACGAGGGTGGTTCATGATTGGTATTCCCGACGGGAATGTTGACTGACAAATGAAAAACAGACGGAGCTAATTGAGTGGTTGGGGGTACAAACAAAAGAATTTTATCATGAAAGCATCAAAGCACACAATTTTCTTGCGTTTCAGTTGACCACGTGGAGATATAAAATTGTTTTGAGTTTTTTAGCATTTTTTTTTGGTCGGAGGGCAATATGTGTTGGACTTGAAACAGAGTTGTGTATTACGCAAGTGATAACTCTTCTTACGCTCTACATAACGCACAAAAGCTAAGTGACACATAAACTTTACACGAAGTCCACGTTATTTATAATTTATGTGTGCAGTACGGTCATATATTTTGCAAACAGTTGTAACAGATATACATAACGTTACTGAAAGGAATAAAATTCAAACAACAAATTACTCACTTGTCATTATTCTACTGATAAGATAGTAGATGCTACTGAAAATATTGCAAATACGAAATTATAGAAAGAATCCAAAGAATACGTGTCAGCTGTGCTTAGCTGTTTCCTTTAATTATTAAATTACGTTCGTCATTTTTTTCTTTTGCTAATTTCAGTCAAAATATCACAGTATCACACACAAAAAACCGTAAGTTTCAAAAAAAAATTATGGTCAACGGCGGCTGTAAAAAATAAAATCATCGAAAAGGTGTGGCGCAACTTTGCATAATTACCACAAGCTAAGATTCACATAACCTAGTTTTGGATTTATTAATTACAGTGCTATCAGACCGTACCCACGGGATAACGGCACGGTCAAATGTTGGTAACGGTGACTCATTCACATAGGAACCGTTCTCAAACCAAAATCAAAATCATTGTTGAAACACATGTATAATAAGTAATAAGTTAAGCCAAAAGTTTTTAAAACTTTCGTCTTTCACAGCCGCTTTTGACTTTGAATTGTTTAAGACATGATTGAAACAATGTCACTATTTTTTTTCACAGTAGCTATTTACAGAAATATGTATGTATTTACAAATGCTTTCAGTTCTTCAGTTAAATTTAACCACCAATTAAATATAACTTGAACTCTAAAAATCCATGTGTTTACCACAACCGTTGATAACGAAGCACGAAAAAAGAATTCCTCGAAGGTAAAAACAACAAGACCTAATTTTTTTTATCGGATACATTTTTTAATTTTACGAATACTTTTTTCTTTGACAATTTTAGGAGTTGAATTTGCGCATTTTTGTTCTGGTTAGGCCGGAGAGCTTTAGCTCGAGGGTTTAACGTTTGAATAAAAATGCCCAAATATCAACGAGTAAAATTGTCTAAACTAAAAATGTTTAAGTGAAAATTGGAAAATTTATCAGATATGTATAAAAAAATTAGGTCGTGTTATTTTTGCCAAGATTAATTCCAGAATTAATACAAACTTTAACGTTAGGTAATTACTTATTTATAATACAGTTGTTAAAAACAATTTGAGAATCTGACAGGAGTAGCATGCAATTTTAATCACTTTTGACAGATGGCAGAGTAGTAGGACGTTTTTATCGGGATAAACATGTTTGATTGGATGAAAGCAAGCGCTCTGATTGGTTGAACACGCACATTTGATGTACGTGGGAATTGATCGATTGAAATACATACATTCGAATGAAAAACAGTAAAAACTGATACATATTAGAAAAGCGATAGTTTTTTAAAACTATAAAGTTTTTATCGCACAAAAACATTTTCACTCACTCTTTCGTTTCAATTGATGATTATGCCATGAGCGGAGTGTCAAATTGGGGGTTAAAAAAATGTAAAAAAAATATTCGATAAAAAAAAAGATCAATATGTAAATTTTAATAAATAACTTTTCACATATGTAAAAAATGTTTATTTTGTTCTGTTATGTTTATTATGTTCTATTGGTGATGCCAATTTGACTTATTGCTTACAAAATGTAGTAAATTTATTATATTTACTAAAACTTCTCAATTCCTTCAAGAATATTACTTCTGAAATTAAAAATATCTTTATCATTGTGAATTAATAAAATTATGTATTTATGTCTACACACACACACACACACACATGTAAAATAATAACAGAATTGAGATGTTCAATGAGCCAGGTGAATCAGGTTTATGGTAAAGCAATTAAAGATAATAAGGCTTTAAAAACAGCAATAAACAAAATTTATTGTTTTTCTACACATTTTCAAATTTTTATTAATAATAAACTCTTCCTCATAACAATTTCATTAGTTTCACTACACAAGAAACATAAATCCATTCGATTAATTTTATATAACCATAAAATATTTTTTACTACCTCAATACCTATAAACAATTGTCATTTCTTTCATTGTTTTTTATTTAATATTTAAATCAACCTATTGATGATTTGATCGTTTTCGACTTGCTTGAAAAACAAGCCAAAACAATATCTTCCCTAATTTTTTAGCATCACCTTACGTCATATCTTTTTTTGAATAAATCATATCATTCTTGGATTTTGTTGGTAGTAAATCCACTTATGTCATTTTAGTTTTTTTCTGGATATCTCCGGGAAAGTTTTTCTCTGAATCGGAATCCACTCTTCAAAAATTTGACACACACCGGCGAGAATAAAATAAATTGTTAATTAAACCCAATCTTGGCAACGCCAAATGTGCTTACTTTGATGGTGATTTTGTGAAAGTTCAATGTGTTTTTTCTAAAAAATAAAATGTAGGAGAATTTTATAATGCATAGCTCTAGAGCAGGGGGGAAACAATTTGCTTTCCTCCCTTGTCACACAAATAAAATGATTTCTACTTCACCAAAAAAAAAAAAATCAATTAGTCAACACTCAAAATTAATAACCTGCTTAATGAAACTTTTTCATGCTTAAATTCATTTACGATTTGTTGTGGCAGATGTTGAAGTAAACATGTTGCAAATGACGGGGGCACCAGATTATTCGAAAAAAAAATTAATCAATGGCGTGAGGATGCCAAGAATTCAATATTCTAATTTAAATGTAAATGTATTTCATTAAGTATTCTATTCACGCTGCAACCAGGAACAAATGTCGAGAAACTACATAGTTGAATGCCACCTATTAAATCTCGATATTCTGTTTCTTTAGGCTCAAGTGTTGATCTGTTAATAATTCAAACCGTAAAGAAAGAACAAACTGTTCTTTCAAAATACAAAAACTGAAACATGCTGTTTCATTCGAACCGTCCTGACAATGCGAGTTTTGTTCTGTAAAAAAAATCAAATCCCCAATATTATAGTTATCAGAGAAATGTTGCTTTGCGTAATCGACTGCACGAAGATTGAAAATAGTTATTTATGTAACAAGTGAGTAAAGTAATACTTTTTTTTACGAGAAGGACGAGTGCGAAACGAGTGCGCAAATCCGCCGAGTAAAAAAAAACTTCACTAACAACGCAAATGAATGAATAATCTTGCACTTTTTTTGACAGACGTGAAAAAAAAGATGTATCATTTTTGTTGGAGCGTTAACTACGTTGCAATCTCTGACATTTGTTTTATTAGTCTTGACATTTCTGAACCGAGCACGCCTTCCGAATCGGAAACTTTCCCGACATCAAAACGTTACGGTACACTTACAGTAACATAAAAATTAACCGACACTATTGCACCGATTCTTGCACTCCCGTTGGAGGTCAAGGTGTACAATGTAATACCGAAAGTCGCTCCGGGCTTCGACATCTGCGAAGCGTGTTGTACGCCGTTCCGCGATCATTACTCGCACCGAGGCCATCCTGATCATCGAAGAACGCTCACCCTTCAACGGCGAATTCCTGCGCAAAAAACTCTCGCACCCTTCCTTACCTTGTTTGACGGAGACGAATTTGGAGTTGAGCGCCGCCACGAAGCTGGCCTGGGGGAGCGAGTCCTCCAGGGAGAAGAGCTCGTCCTTGGTGACGGTGTTGGAGCGGGTCTTGAGGACGGCCTTCGAGCCGATGGGGCTCAAGTAGGCGCCGCTGCGGTCCCGCAGGGCTAGCTGTCCGCTGTGGTATTCGGCGGTGAAGAGGCAGTCTTTGTTGCAGGTGTCCACCAGCTTGCCTGAAACGAAACGTTGCCAATCAGAGGCGGAAAATTCGATCGATCTTCGCAATTTTAATAGAATCATTGGAGTCGCTCGTAAAAATAACGGAACTGGAGAGAGATATGTTGCGAGAATTGCTGAAGACGTTTTCTACTAATTAGGGAAGGTCTTCAATTACGCGTGTTTAGAGAGACGCTGCAACCCACAAAATGTAATTTCATTAAATTTTCTTGATGTGATTTAGCTTAATTGGAATCGTGTACCCATTGGTATGTTATCTGTGACACATTCATATCTGGTTTCCACAATTGGATCGTTAATGGCAAAAACGTACATGATTTAAAATATGCGAGAAGCGATAAAACAGATTTTCCAGATGCAGAATGTGATATAATTTTTTTCCCGTTTTGGTGAGCGATAAAAAAAAAAAAAGTCAAAAGAAAAATCTAAATCGTGAACAACACGTCTTAGCTGGGAAAATACACCCAAACAGTTTTTTACTGTCAGTAAAATTTAACAGTAATAGCACAAGAGCTTTGAATTTATCGATGAACTTGTTGCCTAGCAACGAAGAGTGTCACATTTGACAATTGAACTGTCAAATTTGGACGTTGTGCACAAAGTTAAGATTATCTTACACAAACACAATTTTGTACGAAGGATTCTGAATGAATATTTTATTGTATACAGGGAGCAATTGTCACGTTATCAAAAATTCAGCAGGGGTCCATAGAAATATTATCACATATTATATCCCAAGTGCAAAATTTTTTTTGCTAATGAACGAAAACATCCATAAACGAGGTCAGAATACCAATTATTAGCAAATAAGAGCACGAGACGAAGTCGAGGGCTTTTATTTGATAATAAATTGGTCTTCTGACCGAATAATTTATGTTTGAGTTCATTAGCAAAAAAATTTCCGATATTAAAATTTTGCACGAGGAGTATGCGGCTGATTATTTCCTGAATAGAATGAAACCAAACGCATTGTTTCCAATCCTTTTTAGTCAAAATAATTTTAAAAAAATAAAAAAATCAGGTACCGACATTTTTTATCAGATTATTGCACTTGTGCATTTTAGAGACATTTTTTTTGTTTTAATAATAGCATATATTATCAATTAATAACATAATTACATAAACATTTTTGTTTTACAATACAAAAATTTCCGATAATATTGCGGAGTCTGGAAAAGTGCCCCGAATGCTTGCAGCGTTTCCACGTTGAATGGCAAGGGAAATCCTCTCGAAAAGGAATTTCTTTGATTTTGAATCGCCTGATTCCGCGATAAGTCGTTTTGATTGGTCAATATTTGTCACGCAATTGGTTGCTAAACACATGAAGGAAATAATCCCTGTAAAAGCATGCATTTTCTTCACGCACGAATTTTTATTGGTGAATTTGTGCAGGTTGTGAAATAATCACGGCTAATATCACAAAGCTTTATGATTTCCTCGATAAAATTTTATTTTCCACAAAAGCTTTGGCGCTCAGCAACGACACGAGAACTAACTGCAGGGCTAAATTTTAACTAATGACAGATGGTTCGAGTGTTGTTGTTTAAAGTAGTAAAGCTTGCGTGTGTTCAAATAAAAATTTATCTAGAAGAAATGAGTAGGTCGTGTGGTATTTGAATAGACCATTTCCTGAATTAAATGAAAAAGCGCAAAAGAAACTGTGTGCAACAGAAAATTATGCGACGTTTCACGTTTGATCGGTGAAGTTGTTATGATTTTTTTTTTTTTTGAACAAAATGACAGGAAACCTGCGTTTATCGCAGGAAGAGAGCGTTTGTCGATATATTTAATATAATCGGTAGTAATCGGTGATTTTTAATAGGCTTTTAATTCGTGATTGGTTAAAAATTCAAATTTGACAGGTTACGGAAATAATGTCGTTAATTATTTATTTGGTAAACTTTAATAATCATTAAAATTAGATATGGCAAAGTAACGAACTCGAAAATCGTGGACAGCAAAAACTGTTGCAATTGATTTTGGGACTATAACAAATTTTAAAAAATATAAACAAAACGGGCAATCTGAAGATTTTTAAGATACTGAAAAAATTATTACTTTTTTATCATTATGATTTATGCGTGGATGGTTTACGAAAATATTAATCGAAGGTAAAATAACAAGACCAATTTTTTATAGGATAAATTTTTCAATTTTAGGAATATTTTTTGCTTTGACAATTTACTTCATACACTAAAAATCCCATAACCAGCGGTGTTTTTGTCATTATGACCGCGAAAAAAGTTTCCCCTAACTTTTCCAGCGACAAAACGGAACCTAACCTTTGAAAGCGTCTGATTCTAGTAGGTTTGCATCATCGTACTAGGCAGTTTTTTTCGTTAAATTGCCAGGCAACAAAATTCTCATTGAAATGTCAAGTTTACTTCGACAAAAAAAAGCTCTCGTGTAATTATAAGTGACAATTTTACGAATTTGGGCATTTTTATTCTGGTTAGGCTCGAGAGCTTTAGCTCGAGGGTTTAACCTTTGAATAAAAATGCCCAAATATCAACGAGTAAAGTTGTCTAAAGCAAAAATGTTTAAGTGAAAATTGGGAAATTTATCAGATGTAAAAAATTAGGTCGTGTTATTTTTGGCAAGATTAATTCCAGAATAGAAACTTTAACGTTAGGTAATTGCATACTCGTATTTATTTACAATACAGTTTTTAAAAACAATTTGAGAATCTGACAGGAATAGCATGCCATTTTAATCACTTTTGACAGATGAAAGCAAGCGTTCTGATTGGCTACACGCACGCTTGATGTACGTGGGAATTAATCAATGAAAAAAAAAACATTTATACAGGGTGAATCACGTAGCCCGTTCGTTAGAAACTTTCTGATTTCCCAAAATCGTCTTAATATTAAAATTGGTAGCCGAATATAATCGACTGCTCCAAGTTCAGATAAAACACTTTCAAAATGGCGGCACTTCTGGAAATACCTACCGGAAATGGACACCATCTTTGTTTTTTTTTTAATGGAAAGGCCCCATTTTGATTCTAAATTTTACGTTAAAATTTGAGTTTACAACGTCCTTTTGCCAACACTTATCTGTCATCATTTTTGACCTGTCATATTTTTCGCAAAAAAGCGGGGTTGCTAGGGCTTCATTAAAAAATTTATCATTCCTGAATCATTGGAAATAAATAATTGATTTTTTTTTATTGAATTTCCAAAACGTTTGGTCGATCTTTTGCGCCATTAGCTACATTTTTTAGATATTGTATAGGGCTACTGCAATTTTCCAAAACTGTGTCCAACGTTAAAAAAAATAAATCATGGCCTCCCATTATTGCAAAACAACGTGAAAGGCCAAAAATAAAAATTACAATGGACAATGGAGTAAATATCACAAAAACATTACTCTCGGTTAATTTAAGTGTGCCAAAAGTTTCTAATTTGTTGGAAACAATTGCATAAAGTAATGCAACGAAATAGATGACGACGAACTGGATTTGTAGACATGAACATTTTTTTAACGGAGAGAAAGCAAATGAACGTATCGAGAATAGGTTTATTTTGCAAAAAAAATTTTTTTTTGTCTTGAACGACAATTACTGCAATGTACAGTACGTTCACGTTCACTCTCTAACCGATTAACTTTTTTATGTTATTTTGTAATAAAAATATATTTGTAGCTAGCGCGGAATGCAATTTCCTAAATTAAATTTGTTAAAAAGTAAAAGAAGCGAGTACGATTTCAAGAATCCTGATTGAGTTTTGGACACTTTTAAACGGTTTCTTTCGAAGAAACAATTAATAAAAAAATAAGCAATCAAACGTTCACCAGATCGAAAATACCACAGGAAGAGTTTTTTTTTCTCCCATCTATTCCGACGCCAATATTTTTGCTTTCGCCACCAAATTTGACTTTTACGTCAATCTACTTCACAAAATTTGTGATTCATCACTAAGTATCATGTGCGGCAAGTTCTACTGAGACATCTATTTACTATTTGCACAAATTTAATCAAAGTTGGTACACGTAACTGGTTAATCATGAAGCACGTTTTTTTTTGTAATTTATCGTTATTAAATAAAGATATAAATTTTAAATTAAAAAAAAACGTGTGGGGATTCACTCTTAATATTTTTTTACGAAATTTACGAAACAATAAAAATGAGATTTTCAGTAAAACCCACTTCTGCATTATAAAATCAAAAATTCCTTTTAATTATCAGCTGTATAATTGAAAGGTCGTAAATTATGCAACAATGGGATTTGTCGGGAGCAAGTAGTGGTACTCATGAATCGGGCTGGCTGGCTGAAGCTGTAAATAATAGGCTTCAAGAAGGTAAATGATCCTTTTGTTGCTAAATTATACACAAAATTACGCATTCATGTGTACCGACTTCTATTATGTAATTTTGTTTAATAATTAGAACTAGTGATTTTAGGCGTCCAAGTAAAACTTGCCGCACCTGCTACTATGAATTGATATTGAAAAATAAATTGTTCCAATGTTTCACATTACATAAGTTCACTTTTTTTACTTCCATATTGTAGGAAATGAAACTACGTATGCGGTGATGGGGTCGAAAAATAGTGTGCGTGATAAGGTCAGATTCTGATTGCGGTTTTCCGCATGGACGGTGTGCGTGCGTCTGTCTGTGGAAGTTTTCGCTCACGATAACTTTTATAAAAATGCACCAATCTGAATTTTAATTTCTGTAAAACATTTGTCTCAGTGAGCACTCCAGACCTATTGATTTTGGTGCTAATCGGCTCAATTTTGTGCTTATAACAAGATTGGCCGTTTATCGCCTAAGGGCTTTTTATGGTTCTCCATGCCGCTATCCAATTTTACAGCGCATCGAGTTACGTAAATCTCATTTTCTGGTTTATTAAAGTAACGAATCAATTCCATTTAGAAATTTTATTTGCAAAAAATTAAAAAACAAATTTGGAGCCCTTCGAGGAAGAATGTTTGGAGAATAATTGGACATGATAATATTTTAAAATAGCCTTAAAAAATGTTAAAAAACAATCATAAACAGTTGTATGTATTGGAAATTTTATTCTTACTTCTTTCATTTAAATTTTTTTTTCTAATATGTATTACATACATATAATCTTGCCGACGTCCACACAAAGAAAAAGCCTCCGCAGACTTGCCGTTACAGAAGCCGTACTCACCTCCCAGCGACAAATACTTGTTGTTGCAAGTGTGGATGGCGTACTTCCCGGACTCGTCGTGTCTGAACTCGAGAGTGAAGAGAGTGTCCTCGCCCCACGGGATATTCGCGTCCACGTGAATCTCGTCGAGATTTTCGGAAAGATGAGCGAAGCGCTTCCTGCCCACCGACCTCAGGTTCATCTGAGGCCTGGCGGCGAGATGTATGTGCCAAAACTCAGCATCCCCGGGGACCTTGGCGGTGCAAGTCAACTTGTCAGACGACGCGCCCAAGAAGTAGCCCCTGACGACGTTCCTGAACGCCCATCTGCCGCTACCGTCCTCGGCCACGCTGATCTGGAATTTGCTACCGGGTTCTTTTTCTTCGCTCTCGCACGTCACGTTTCCGAACGAGTCGACCGCCAGGTATTTATCCAGGTGCGAGCGCAAGTAGATCAGGCCTGGAACGGACAAACCAGTAGCGGTGTTATTTTTGTCGTGTGCAAGACTTACTGTCGCCTGAATTGGAGTTCTCCGGTTCTAGCGTCCAGATCTGTTTCTTCTTGAGGGACGCCCCGTTCGCGTTTATCTTGAAGCCGAACGTTTCCGCTGTCAGATAGCGATGCTTTGAGTTGATCAGGCCGATCGTCCAGCATCCTTTTTGTTGGTTTTGGGTGATGATGTCGCCGCAGCCGTTCAAGTCGCCGCCGTTGGCGTGATGGCCGTTAATTCCATTCATTGTAGATTGTTTCGGTCTGTAACAAAGGGCGAGGTTAAAAACACCAACCACCGAACTGGAGACTCGGGTCTGGTAACCTGTTCCTGTCAATTTTTGACACTGGGTCGTCTGTGTTAGGTGAAGAAGTCTCGGCTCGAGAAAGTGGCCGCAGACGGAGATGTGTGTGCATAACACATGTCACGGTTCTTGACTCTTACTACATATTTTTTTCAGTGTTAATTAGTTGGTAAGTAGTTCAAGTACACGGTGCGAACGAATGTTTGTGCATAAACGGATATTTCAAAAGTGACAGATATGACGTGACGTCTGAGCAGGGCCGGAAACATAAAAGATCTACCTGAAGAAATAACGTATTATGTTTAATTAAGATGATTTGGATTATAAATTAAAGCACGTATTCCACGCCTCGTGCATTTATTATCCCATCCTGTAAATATCCAATTATAAATAGCCGCGACGAGTTGAAGAGCATTTACCTTGTCACGTCGAGAGAAATCATATTGCCAAAATAAAGAAAAAAAATCAGAAAGCCTAACATGTCACCAATTTTGACTCTTGTTGACTCATTTCACTTTCTTTGTCATCAAAAATTGAGACTGTTCTAGTCGAGGAGCTCCGTATAAAAGCTTATTTTGCTTTTATCGCGTGCCGAGATTCTCTAAATGCCTTTTGTACGCGAGGTTAACGGACTCGGTTGCAATTTCGAATTTCACACGAGTACCAAGTCGAAAAGAAAATCTCACCTAATTCATTTATTCAAATTTAATAACATAAATAAAATCTAATTAGTCGAGCCCGTTCGGGCTGCGTGAAACTTGTGTCGGAACGGGTCGATACTGTTACCATGGTGATCAATTTAGGCACGGGCTCATCTCTAATAAATAAATGAAATTAATTAGAGACGAAGAAGGCAACAGGAAGTGGCGTGCAACGGACCGCGGCGAAGGCGAAAACACACAAATACAAATTGTTATGGTCGCACGGATATCTTTGTCGTGTGTTTTTTTCCGTCGTTCGCCCAATTCCCACGAGAGAAAAAAGGCGCATCTCTAAACGGCGCGCTCTTCGAATTGTCCATGCAAATTAACGAGCTCGTTAAATCGTGAATGGTCCCTTTTAGGGCAAGTTCAAGGCTACTACGCCGGCTGGAAATAGACCCTGCTGTCTGAGTGTGTTCGAGTCGACGCCCACACTTGAAACCAATTCGTCACCCTAATGGAACGGAATGTTTTTGAGATAAATGGCACGACCGTAACTAGAAAGTTATTATTACCATTGTGTTTTTATTAAATAAACCTATTAAAAGTGCTAATCTGGCACCATATGGTCGGTGTGACGGGTTTGGAGCTCTTCACCGGCGGATCTTTCCAAGAATTTTTTATGACCACCGGGAGGTCACGCTTCGCTTATCGGTCCCCAATTCGCCATTTAGAACAATCACAATGAGCATTCCTCACTTTAATTACGATTATCCTTTTAGCCGCATCCGTTCGATTCGCCATCATGCGTCGCCACCAGTTACTTTCAGTTCCGGCGAATTTAGGTTGGCACCGCTTCCCGCTAAGGGATGAAGTTGGAAAACTTTCGACGATTTCTCGTGTTTTATCCGTGTTTCTAAAACCGCGCGATGAATAATGCACGTGGAGGTGCGACATCGCACATTGTCCGATTCGAGGTTGTCGTTAACACCAATCTTGCATTTTTCAAGAACTGGACCGCAAAATTTCGAGACGATTTGCGAAAATGACGTCACGTGAGCGCGATTTGAAAAAATGGCGGCCAATTAGTTCAGGTGAGATAGCATAAAAATGATGACCAATTAGTGGGTAATAAACTTGTGTTTATTTACGTGATGAAGGGATCGCTGCGTAAACGTCTCCATTGCCGGGACAATGATTCGGTGACGTCATATTGGTGCATCGGTGCGTTATTGCAGAAAAAACGCCAGGCTTGGCAGTGAGGTTGGGTGAACGACATTGCGCGTCAAGGTCACTATCTCTCGATCAATCAGCACAGAAAGAGATAGGAGTTGGATGATCGTCCACTTCTGGAAATTGTTGTCAAAGGTCGCAGAATGCATCGTTTGTGGTGGGGGTTAAAAGGTCAAGTCTTCACGACGAATTAACATTTCTGGCATAACTGGCGATTTCGACAAAGGACCGGAACGAATTTCTTGTGTGGTGCGTATTGTTAACTCTTTTTAATCAGGAGATTAGTTACGGATCTTCCACATTCTCACCAAACGAGGAACGGTGTGGGGAAGAACGGCCCCGAAAATGATCACACAACGGCTGATTTGCAACAAATCAAACCGCAAATCTTTCTCACTAGAAAAATCTGGGAATAGCCAAAGCAGGAGCGCATTCATCACTGCCGACAATTAAAACATAAAACCGTTGTTTATGTCGCTTAGCGGCGAGATTTGCATATTTCTGTTCCGCAGCCGCTTTAAATACATCGGAGAAATGTGAAAAATGTGTGCCCATTGCTACTTCTGGAGTTCGTTGGAGCGATAACATTCCGGCAAAATTACAACAAAAACATTCTCTGCGGTGTACCTGATCTGACACCTACGGAATATGCATGGGCCCCCAGCTGAACCAGCGACTTAATATGTAATGACATGCCGAAGATGCAACTCGGGGAAAGGCAGCGAATGTCAAATCTTGTGGCTTATGATGACACACATCTAGCTAATCTAGTGGAGGAACTAAATTGTCACGGAATAATTAAAACAACCGCTCGTCGTTTCAGAGGTTTAGAAATCTTGAAATGTCAAGCTTTCAGATCTTCTTTTGTTGGGTCTGAGTGGGCGGTTCTTAATTGAGAAATAAGTACGAGTGCAGATAAACAAATTGAAATGAGGAGGACGTTAACGTTCGATTGTTTGTACTGTGTATCGGGCCATTGGTCGTGGAAAAAATCCCGATGACGCCAATCGCACCGGCGAAACGTGTGCCGAATCGAAACGAGGGTGTTCCATTCCGCATTTTACTATCCCGTACAGTCACCACGTTACTTTGGTAGTTGTGCGACTGTACAGGGAAATTTTTGATCGGTTTCCGGTCCACGGGGCGTTTCCTTTTTATTAAAAATTCATGAAACGGATAATTTCCATTACAGATTCAGGACACGTCTCCGACTAGCCTCTAGAGATCATGTTCCCTATAAGAAACGAGAGATATACCACTATTGTTTTTATGTAAATGCGCTTTTTCTCGTTTCTTTTTGTTCAATGGTCTAGACATACGCCGGATCAAATTTAATTCCTCGTCTCGAATGTGGCAGCAAAACCGACTAATCCACAATTACCACATTGGATTGTTTTTATGCACCATCTAGAGTGTGGGTTCTTTTGTTATTGCCGGTATGCGGACTGACAGTCGATTGTTAATTGAAATCCATGTCTCTTTTGTTTCCTAGGACGGGACAAGTAGTGAGGTTTTGTTGGGGTGTGAACGAGGTCTGGGGCGGCGTCAATAGTCCTGGCATACCTTTAATCCTGACGACGATCCTGATCCAGCACCAGAAAATAAAAACACTCGACACACCACCGGACCTGGCACCGAAATGAAACAAAAATCTATCAAAATTCCGGGTTGTAGTTTTTCTATTCTTGTTCGATCGATGGGGCACGTGTCACCTCACCAACACAACCAAAGAATCGCGGTGGAACTGACTGAACTGAGACGGGCCGGCCAACACACGCTTATATATTGGGGTGGGGGGGCAGAAGCCCGAGTCACACTGGATAAGCGCTAGACTGCCAGCAGGGGGCAGAAATGTGATTCATGGAGAAACACACAGGACCGCATTGGCCCGGACCGGGTGCTCATTGATTTTTTATGAACCAGGAACAACGAAAACGAAAACTGTCAAATGCGGTGGCGTTCAAGGTTATCACTCGATAATTCGGCGGGATCTGATGCAGGTGATGCCAACATGCATCCTCGATTAAGATAAATCTGCGAAAAGCGCAGATAAGGCGTGTTACGCCACTGGAGTCGCTAATAAGCCATCACCTGATGATCCCCAAAACGATCCGATCGGAGTAAATCCGCTCGGATATCAGATAAGAGCGTTATTAGACCATCTCTCCGTGTGTGTCTTTTTTTGGGTTAGCGCATTGCCGATTCATGTATGCACGCGGGCCTCTTGCTCATCCAACAAGACCGATTCGGAAAAATTTTAATTTATATCTAATTTATTTTTAGAAAGTTTCGACGTTATCTTCGCGGCGATCTCATCAGCTTTTATTAATCTTTTCTCTCCGTCATGATCCATTCTTTCAGCAACGCCAGGCCATACACCTAATAAATGGGTAACTGTATTTGAATGGAAACACTAAATCGGTTGAGTTTACATGGTTTTGTTGGTTTGGCGATCGGCTTCGAAGGGGGGCGACGACGTTTCTTGTCGAGCAGTAACAACGACATGGCGTTGCGCGTTTCTCGGGGGAAGTTGATGGCGTCGCCGTCGCCGGTGCTGTTGTCGCTCCAAGTGTCTGCGAAGGATCAAATAGGAACTTAACTAGTCGCTCAATGAGGTCGCTTCGTTGTTTGTTATTATTATTTTAATACATCTATAAATAGTTTTTAATGGCTTGGTTTTTATTTGTTTTTTTTTTCTTTTTTACACAGTTCACAATTTTAGAAGTCTTAGAAGCTAAAAAAGCGACAATAGATAAAAGTTACTAAAATCAAAACAATCATAAAAAAGATTGAAAGTTTCAGAGAAACGAGTTTTCTTGTTTTCTTGAATAAAAGTTGATGAGAAAGTGTAAACAACAATTGTAACGAATGTTCAAATAAATTTATGGTGAAGCAGTCCGTGGTTTTCTTTCTCTTTTACAGAGGTTGCCTGTTTAGTTGACAAATCCTTTAGATTCCTAACCTTATTTCTGTCATACACTAATTTGTTGTGAAAACTGACAACCTGAAGTTATTGATTCGTTTTATTTTATTTCCGTAACTCTTTCAACCGTTTGTGAAATACACATAAATTGTTTCAAAATCAAAAATTCAGCCTGTTAAATTATGTTGGGAGAAAAAAGAAATCCCTAGAATAAGTTTGAACCCAACCTTCCGCCAAAATTTGACATTCGGTTTGTCACAAATATCAAATTATAAAAATGCCTTGAAAAACGAGGAATCTTTTAACTGCGCTCATGATGAACTACGACCAAAACAACTGTCAAAAATTTTCTTTCATAACCCCGCTTTTTTCTCACACTTGCAAACACACCAAAAACAAAAGTTGGCGACGTTTTCAGTGGTATATATTTTCGAGGTAGAATGCACTGTTGGTGGATTTTTGATTTTGAAACAAATTATCTGTATTGATGGTCGTCCACTTCCAGCTTTCGTCCTGTACTTTCTGTTTCGCGAAATATTTGACGACATATGTGAACAAGCACGAAGCAACATATCCATTTTTTTTTTGAACGCAGGTTACCTAATTAAAAACCAAATACAAAATTTCGTGGTTTTCGCACATAATTAAGACATGTTTGAAATATGTTTTGACAATAAATAAAGAGTTGCAAGGTATCCACTAGTTACAATTTTTAAAATATTATTGATTGAGCATTGCTAAATTCGTATTACGTTGGTTCCCTGCATGTCACTGTTTTAAGACGTAATCACGTATTCAATAAACATCTGGACTGTCAAAATCAAAATTGCAGTTGTTAGGTTGGTTAAATCACTAGTTATTTTTATATTGCCCAGTTGTTATCTATGATTTTTTAATTTTTCAAACTATTCATTTGTTTAAATTGGCATTGTCAAATAAATTGCAAAATTATTGAAGTGTATTTTGTAAAAAGGTTAAAATGGAAAGTCACAACGAACTAGGGTGGTTCTATTGGCACGAGAGAAGAGGGCCATAAGAAATTATTATGAAAAACAAACAAAAAAGTGATAATAACGGGAAGAAATTACAAATTTGTGCCAAAGCCCCTCCAGTATTGTTAACTAAGAATTGGTGTTCGTTCTTGTGATTCACAAATCAAAATTTTGGAGAGATAAGTGTTAATCAAGTGTTAAATAATTTTCTTCTGAATAAATGAAACAGATTAGTTTATTTTGGATGATTTTGGTTGTTGTTTAATTTGTTACATGTTTTCAAATTGTTGCGTTTTTTTATAAACTTTATTAAATTGCTCTAATTCAATTAGTTGCAGGATTTCACTTCAAGTGTTCGAAGCAATGAATAAAAATGAAAACATAACCTAAAAATATTTTGTAACTAGATCGGTACACGAAAATTTTTTATATCCAAGTACAGTCAAAACAAGCATTTTATTTAAAATTTAATTTTGACAGTTCAGGAGTTTTTTGAATTTACTATAGCCAAAAAATACAATTATTTGACCTTGAAATACCCAATCCATCCTGAATTTACTTTACATAAATTAAAAGCTTGTACAAAGCAAACAGATAAACGGAAATTGGCGTTAATGTACCTGCACGTTCATTTACATTAATCCATTTAATTAAAAATTTATTTAAAATTATTACGGTGCATCAAATACAGCGTGATCAACAATGACTGAGTCTGTTGGCAATGAAACAATTGACAAATATTGGTGTTTTTCTGTTTCGTAATTGGCACTGACCGGATGTTTTAACTTGACAAGACATTAAAAAAAAATTAGGTTATGTCGGGTATGTTCATCCTATTACAAAAATGACCCTTTGATGGTAAACGTCAAATTCGCCTGTCAACTCTGTCAAAGCTGACAACCGGAAATGCGTTTAGATTACAGTGGTACCAAAATCATTCAAATTTTCATTGTTACCAACAGATTCAGTCATTCTTGACCACGTTGTATTGTACGAATATGCTAACCTATTCATAACTAAGAACAAATTAACTGACAATTGTTTATAATATTTTAATCCTAAAAGCTGTTGGATTTTTTTGTAGTGAATACTAGTTTATTCATTTTTGTAAGCTCCTAGTCCAGGTAAAACTGGAAACCGTTAATGATTTTACCAGAGCATCACAACATTTTTCTACCACCTTAGAACGAAAACATTTACCAGAACAAGAACAGAAGCTGTCGTCACCTTTACCCACAGCCACTCTTTCCCTTATGCTGGCCATCAACTTCTGGTAGTCTTGATTCATCCTCCTGCCGTTCACTTTGTCCTCCAACTTTTTGGCTTGTTTTTTGACGAAGGTCTCGCTGTCGTGTTTGCGCAATTGTCCACAGCAACAATTCGTTTCGCTGAAGACCTTCCTCGACTCGGTCTGTGTCGCTTTCGTGATTTTTTCAATTCTGGGCCTCCCAAAATCGCTGAGCAGTAAATTTTGCATTAATTTATGCTGGGGTAGGGCCTTGCCCAGCCTCCTCCCGTCCCCCAAACAAAAATTTGCCATAATCGTGAGATTTTCAATGCACTGACAAAATTTGACGCATAACCTATAATATCATTTGATTCATGGCTAACTGTAGTCGTTAATATCATCGCATGTCGCCGCCACTGACCATAACATAAATAATGGTAGGAATGTAACCGTTCCTCTGAATCTTAACAATTCACAGTCTGATTAAGACAGACGTGGAGAACGAGTTAATTTTGTTAATTAATTAAAACGATTATAATTACGTATGTACCAATACACATACATACGAAAAGTTTCCACCGATTTATGGGCGTAACTGTACCACTGTACTGTACCATTTTACGGACAATAAAAATACGAAAGCTCTTTAATTGTCGGTGCAATTAAGTAAATTTAGGGGGCCGTACCTAATTGGTGCAAGAGCAGGAAACTCATTTCTCTTCCGACTTTGCAATTTTTCCCGGGACAGATGGCCGATGGGCTGCCGCAACAATGCACGCCGAGGTCATCCGACGTTTCGTCATTTTTCTTCCATTGCCTGTATAATGTCGTCAATTAGTTTGGATGGATTATCAGTAATGACCAACAGTCACGATTTAAATCTGTTTTGAGTGTGCGTCCGTTGCTAATTGGACACGGTTAGCAACAGACGAAGTGTTTATTCCTCTTATTTTAAATTCATTTAACGCCAGCATTTTTATTCTTCGTCTAATAATGGAGATTGTTAAAACCTGGAAAATCGCAATTAACATGGACGCAAACCACAAGTTAATCTGGGAATTTTTATTTCATTTTCTTGACTGTGACAATTTCAAAACGTTTGGTACAAATTTTGGACACTCTCGACTATTTCCTTCCATTCCTCGTTGTTGTCCACTTCTTTGAGTTTAACCAAAAGTTCCCCCAGAGACAAATTGAAATCAGAGTTTCTGGGGTCGGTGTGGAAATCCTCGATGATGTTTTTCACATGTTGAGGTGTAATTTTTGCATTTGTGGACAACATGGTGTAGAGATAATAGGCCAATGCTCGGATACGGCAGCTCGTCAGAATTATTAAACTATCCTTGGAGTGTCCATTCAAAATTTGTACTAAATGCATTTTCCCGAAAACAAAATGACATTTCTATTACTAGTAATGTCAGGATAGTTTCAAAACCAGACAGAAATAATAAACACTTCAACTGATTTATTTCAAAAGTGATTCTTTAAGTTTTGGTGCCGGTTTCAAGAGCTAATTGTATATCGTGCAAGCTCTTTCCTTTGGTTTCTGGTACTAGAAGCCACACGAAAACAATTCCCAAGGCAGAAGATCCAGCGAAAATCCAAAAAGATGCAGCCATTCCGATGATCTCTCTTATGTTGGGGAAAAACAGCGCAAAAATGAAAGCCAAAAATAAACAAAAAGAGGAGACTAGTGCCGATGCATAGTTGCGGAACTGTGGCGGGAACAGTTCGCCTGTCATGGCCCAAGCAACTGGACCGATTCCAATGTTGTACGTTACGACATAAAGAATCAAACTGCAGACAGGCAGCCAGAAGAGATAAGAAACCGCGTCAGCAAAATTGTTAGTCTTGAGATAAAAATAAGTACCCAAAAGAACGTGAGAGAGACAAGTACCTGTAAGAGAACAGAGTAGAAGAATTCTGCGACCTAATTTGTCGACAAGCTGTGATGTAAGAAAATTTGTGGTTAGCTGAATCGCTCCTACGATTATGGTGGCCATTTCTGGTTGGATACTGGTCCCAGAAGCTTCGAAAATCGGTTGCAAGTAAGAAACTACGACTGTGATTCCTGAACATTGTTGAAAAAACATTAATCCGCATCCAATCAACAATCCCTTGCGTATGGCTTTGGATTTTAGAGAACTTCTTAAAGTGACGTGTACCGAAAGAGATTTTTCTACGATCTTCTTCATCTCTTCTAATTCTTTCTCAAGAAAGGGTCTTCTGACTTTTTTTAAAGATAATCTTGCGTCTTCTTCTTTTCCAACCATCAACAAGAAGTACGGACTTTCTGGTGCGATGAGACCAAATAAAATGAGAAAAGCAACAGGAGGAATGACGAGAATTAAACAAAATGTCTTGATAGTTACAAAAGGACCGACGATGTAGCAGAACAATGACCCTGCTGTGCACACTAGTCCCATGACGCAAGCAAAAGCACCTCTGTTGCTGTTTTCTGCAATTTCACCCACATATGTGGGGATTATAGAGAGGACGCAACCAGTTCCAATACCCAAAAAGAATCTGCTGAAGTAGTACAGGTTGATGTCGGTGGTAAAAGCCAAAGTCAAGTGGGAGACAATCATAGGTACGGCTATCATGAGTAGTGTCTTTTTTCGTCCGATTTTATCCATAACGGTAGCTGCAAGTAGAGGCCCAATCGCAGCTCCAACACTGAGTAAGGAAGTGATCCAAGATTCTTCAAATGGAGTTATTGGTCTTCCGAATGGATTGTCGACCATGTTGTCAACATTGTTTAACTTTGGAAGAACAGGTGAAGTCCAAGAATAGGACGCTCCACTAATTATTGACGCCAAATTAACTGTCGAAACAAAATTTCCACATCATGTTAATTTTATTGTTTATCACTCACCAGCCCAGACGGAGCCCAGCAAAGACAGGTTCATCTTCTTCTTCATTGTGAATGATAACTGAGAACAATTGTGAGACATGTTTGCCGTCTTTACTATCGGACAAAGAGATTTTGATAAAGGATCAGACGCAACAAATAAACGTCAGGAGGTCATTAAAAATAGATTACTAAAATATCTAATATATTGCATCATATTGTCACCACTTTGCAATTTTTGAATTTCTTGCAAACTTTTTCCATTATTTTCTGAGACAAAGCAAAATATAAATACACAAATGGATCAGTGAAAGGATAAGGAAGCAATTTGTCATACTCAAATGCAAAGATGTAGCCGCAAAGACAAACGTAATAATAAATGAACGTATAAAACCTGAAAACCTTTGCCAAAGGAGTGGTATCAGGTGGAAATAATCACTACCCAAGGTACAGGACCCATTTCAGGTCGCGCAAGCACCTCTAACATGACCTAACAACCACTACTAAGTAAGTAGCTGGGACCGACAGCTTTACATCTCCTCAGAAAGATGGTAGTGATTTGAAAAAAACCTGATGATTTAACCGGGAATCGAACCCGGGCGGAATGGGCGACAAGCCAGTACTTAGCCCCTGAGTCATGACCACTACTGGTATAAATTGTGGATATTTTCTATTCTAGATTACTCGTGATTGCCATCTGTCTCTTCGAAGTTAATTAGAAGGTCATTCTGAAATTGTTACTCGACGAAGTTATTACGATCAATCCTGATTTCGGATTTATTTCAAAACCAGACAAAAATAACTACAACACTTCCACTATTAATTTATTTAACTAAATTAACTCGTTTAAACTTTACTGCCGCTTTCAAGAATCAATTGAATTTCATGCAAGCTTTTTCCTTTGGTTTCTGGCACCAGCAGCCACACGAAAACAATTCCCAAAGCTGAAGACCCAGCGAAAATCCAAAATGATGCAGCCATTCCGATGATGTCTCTTATGTTTGGAAAAAACAGCGCCAAAATGAAAGCCAGAAATAAACAAAAAGAGGAGACTAGTGCCGATGCATAGTTGCGAAACTGTGGCGGAAACAGTTCGCCTGTCATGGCCCAAGAAACTGGACCGATTCCAGTGTTGTACATTACGACATAAAGAATCAGACTGCAGACAGGTAACCAGAATAGATAAGAAACTGCGTTATCAAAATTGTTAGTCTTGAGATAAAAATAAGTACCTAAAAGAACGTGAGAGAGACAAATACCTGTAAGGGAATAGAGTAGAAGAATTCTGCGACCTAATTTGTCGACAAGCTGTGATGTAAGAAAATTTGTTGTTAATTGGATCGCTCCTACGATTATGGCGGCCATTTCTGGTTGGATACTGCTCCCAGAAGCTTCAAAAATCGGTTGCAAGTACGAGACTACGACTGTGATTCCTGAACACTGTTGAAAAAACATTAATCCGCAGCCAATCAACAATCCCTTGCGTATGGCTTTGGATTTTAGAGAACTTCGTAAAGTGACGTTTAGAGAAAGAGATTTTTCTACGTTCCTCTTCATTTCTTCTAATTCCTTCTCAAGAAAGGGTGTTCTCACTCTTTGTAGAGCTAATTTTGCGTCTTCTTCTTTTTCTACCATCAATAAAAAGTACGGACTTTCTGGTGCGATGATACCAAATAAAATGAGAAAAGCGACAGGAGGAATGACGAGAATTAAACAAAATGTCTTGATTGTTACAAAAGGGCCGATGATGTAGCAGAATAATGACCCTGCTGTGCCCACTAAACTCATGACGCAACCGTAAGTACCTCTGTTGGTGTTTTCTGCAATTTCACCCACATATGTGGGGATTATAGAGTAGACGCAACCAACTCCGATACCTAAAAAGAATCTGCTGCAGTAGTACAGATCCATGTCGGTGGTAAAAGCGAGGGTCAAGTGGGAGACAATCATGGGTACGGCTATCACGAGTAGTGTCTTTTTTCTTCCGATTCTGTCCATAACGGTAGTTGCAAGTAGAGGCCCAATTGCAGCTCCAATACTGAGTAAGGAAGTGATCCAAGACTCTTCGAATGGAGTTATTGGTCTTTCGAATGGATTGTCGTCAATATTTTCAACATCGTTTAACTTTGGAAGAACAGGAGAAGTCCAAGAATAGGAAGCTCCAGTCATTATCGACGCCAGATTAACTGTTGAAATAAAACTTCCACATCAAGCTAATTTAATTTTTTATCACTCACCGGCCAAGACGGAGCCCAGTAAAGACAGGTTCATCTTCTTCTTCATTGTGAATGATAACTGAGAACAATTGTGAGACATGTTTGCCGTCTTTATTATCGACAAAGAGATTTTGATAAAGGATCAGGCGCAACAAATAAACGTCAGGAGGTCATTAAAAATAGATTATTAAAATATCTAATATATTGCATCATATTGTCACCATTTTGCAATTACTTGCAAACTGTTTCCATTATTTTCTGAGACAAAGCAAAATATAAATACACTTGCACACAAATAGATCAGTGAAAGGATAAGGAAGCAATTTGTCATACCCAAATGCAAAGATGTAGCCGCAAAGACAAATGTAATAATAAATGACCTTATAAAACCCGAAAAACTTGCCAAAGGAGTGATGTCAGGTACCCAAGGTACAGGACCAAATCTATAAAACATCATCATCAAGATCATGAGACTTAAATAAATAATCGTGTACCTTCAGGCTAAGGCCAAGCGCTAGAAGTTTTCAGGTCGCGCAAGCGCCTCTAACATGACTTAACGTCCACTACTAAGTAAGTAGCCGGGACCGACAGCTTTACACCTCTTCCGAAAGATGGTAGTGATTTGAAAAAAACCTGATGATTTAACCGGGAATCGAACCCGGGCGGTACAGATGATAAGCCAGTATTTAGCCCCTGAGTCATGACCACTACTGGTATAAATTGTGGATATTTTCCATTCTAGATTACTCTTGATTGCCATCTGTCTCTTTGAAGTTAATTAGAAGGTCATTCTGAAATTGTTACTCGACGAAGTTATTACGATCAATCCTGATTTCGGATTTATTTCAAAACCAGACAAAAATAACTACAACACTTCCACTATTGATTTATTTAACTAAATTAACTCGTTTAAACTTTACTGCCGCTTTCAAGAATCAATTGAATATGGTGCAAGCTTTTTGCTTTGGTTTCTGGCACTACCAGCCACACGAAAATAATACCCAAGGCAGATAATAGAGCGAAAATCCAAAAAGATGCAGCCATTCCGATGATCTCTCTTATGTTGGGGAAAAACAGTGCCAAAAGGAAAGCCAAAGACAAGCAAAAAGAGGATACAAATCCCGACGCATAGTTGCGGAAATGTGGCGGAAACAGTTCGCCTATCATGGACCAAGCAATTGGACCGATTCCAATAGAGCACATTATGACATAAAGAATCATACTGGAAACAGGTAGCCAGAATAGATAAGAAACCGCGTCATCAAAATTGTTAGTCTTGAGATAAAAATAAGTACCTAAAAGAATGTGAGAGAGACAAATACCTGTAAGAGAACAGAGTAGAAGAATTCTGCGACCTAATCTGTCAACAAGCTGGGACGTAAGAAAATTTGTGGTTAACTGGATCGCTCCTACGATTATGGCAGACAGTTCCGGCTGAAGAGTGCTTCCAGCAGCGTCAAAAATCGGCTGCATGTACGAAATCATGACGGTGATTCCTGACGATTGCTGGAAAAACATTAATCCACAGCCTATCAACAGTCCCCTGCGTATAACTTTAGAATTTAGAGAATCTCTTATACTGACATGTACCAAACGAGATTTTTCTACGTTTTTCTTCATCTCTTCTAATTCTTTGTCGACGAAGTGATTTCTGATTTTTCTTAAAGCTAGTTTTGCTTCGTTTTCTTCTCCCATCATCAACAAAAAGTACGGACTTTCTGGTGCGAACAAACCAAACAACATAAAAAAAGCGACTGGAGGAATGACGAGAACTAAACAAAACGCCTTGATTGTTAGAAATGGGCCTATTGTATAACACAACAATGTCGCGGCTGTGCACATGAGACCCATCACGCAACCAAAAGCGCCTCTGTTGGTGTTTTCCGCGATCTCACCAACATACGTGGGGATTACAGAGTAGATGCATCCCACACCAAGACCCAGGAACAATCTGCTGAAGTAGTACAGATTGATGTCTGTGGTAAAAGCGAGAATTAAGTGGGAGACGATCATGGGGACAGCTACAATTAACAGTGTTTTCTTTCGTCCGATTCTATCCATCACAGGTATTGAAAGTAGAGGACCAATCGCAGCTCCAACACTGACTAAAGAAGTGATCCAAGATTCTTCAAATGGAGTTATTGGTCTTCCGAATGGATTGTCATCAATGTTTTCAACAGCGTTCAGTTTTGGTAAAACAGGTGAAGTCCATGAATACGCAGCTCCAGCAATAATGGATGCCAGATTAGCTGTTAAAAGGGAATTTCCGCATAAAGTTAATTTGGTTTTTAGCACTCACCAGACAAAACCGAGCCGAGCAAAGACCAGTTCATTTTTTTGTGCATCGTGGATGATAATTAAAAACTATTGTGCAACGTGTTTGCTTTCTCTACTATCGGACAGGGAGATTTTGATAAAGTTGAAATGTAAAAAATAAATGTCACGAGAAGGTTATAAAAACAAATAAATTGTCAAAATATCTAATTTATTGCAACATAGTGTCATCCTCTAACAATCTTTGCATTCCTTCCTAATTGTTTTCTCTTAATTTCGCACCACTCGTCAGTGCAGAGTAAAAACACAAACAAAGCAAAAAGTGAGGTTAGAGCTGATCCGTCATCTGTAGATTTTTTCATCTCTTCAATTCTTTCTCAACGAACTGTTTTCTGATTTCTTTCAAAGCTGTTCGTGCTTGTTCTTCTTCTACCACCATCAGCAAAAGGTTATAAAAACAAATAAATTGTCAAAATATCTAATTTATTGCACCATAGTGTCATCCTCTAACAATCTTTGCATTCCTTGCTAATTGTTTTCTCTTAGTTTCGCACCACTCGTCAGTGCAGAGTAAAAACACAAACAAAGCAAAAAGTGAGGTTAGAGCTGATTCGTGATCTATGGATTTTTTCATCTCTTCAAATTCTTTCTCAACGAAGTGTTTTCTGATTTTTCTCAAAGCTACTCGTGCTTGTTCTTCTTTCGGCACCATCAGCAAAAAGTATGGACTTTGTAGGCGAAAAGATCAAACGCGATGACAGAAGCAATTGGAGGAATGACGAGAATTAGACAAAGAGTTTTGACAGTTAGCAAAGGACCAAGTACAATCTTTGCATTCCTTGCTAATTGTTTTCTCTTAGTTTCGCACCACACGTCAGTGCAGAGTAAAAACACAAACAAAGCAAAAAGTGAGGTTAGAGCTGATCCGTGATCTATGGATTTTTTTTATCTCTGCAAATTCAACGCAGTGTTTTCTGTTTCTTTCAAAGCTATTCGTGCTTGTTCTTCTTTCGCCACCATCAGCAAAAAGTATGGACTTTCGTAGGCGAAAAGATCAAACGCGATGACAGAAACAACTGGAGGAATGACGAGAATTAGACAAAGAGTTTTGACAGTTAGCAAAGGACCAGGTGTGTAGCAGATTAATGTTCCAATTGTGCACACGATTCCCATCATGCAACCGAAGATGCCTCTATTGGTGTCTTCGGCGACATACATGGGGACCAGAGAGTAGAAGCACTCCAAGACCCAGAAAAAAATCTGCTGAAGGAGTACAGATGTTGGTGGTCAAAGTGAGGACTAGGGGAGAGAGAATCATGGGTACGGCTAGCAGCAGAAGAGTCTTTTTTTTCCGATTCTGTCTCTCATGGTGGCTGCAAGGAGCGTCCCAATGGAAGCTCCAGCACTGGTCAGAGACGTCATCGACAATTCTTCGAATGGAGTTATTGGTCTTTCGAATGAGTTGTCTTTCGTATTTTCAAAAACCTTTAACTTTGGAAGAACAGAATGAATAGAAACCTCCAGCAATAATGGATGCCAGATTAACTGTCAACAGAAGATTTCTATACAAAGTTAGTTTAGTTTTGTTGAAACTCGTGGGCCAAGTCGGAGCCGAGCAAAGACCAGTTCGTTTGACCTCTGCACTTTGTAATTTCAAAGTTGATAGTGCTCCCAGCGCCATCTTCGCAGATTCACGCTTCAATTTTGCTTCAAAAAGAAGTAAAATTGATACCATTTAGTCTAGTTTTCGTCTGATATCTTTATTTTGCCTAATTTCAAAAAATCAAAGTGAAACAATAAAGTCACGACTAGTACAAATGCTTTATTTGACAACCAACTCTCAAGTTTTACTTGCATTTTCAAGAACCAATTGAATATCCTGCAAGCTTTTCCCTTTGGTTTCTGGTACTATCCGCCAGACGAAGACCATTCCCAATCCACAACATCCAGCGAAAAGCCAGAAAGATGCCGCCATTCCTATGATCACTGTTATGTTAGGGAAGAACAGTGTCAAAACGAAAGCTAAACACAAGCAAACCCAGCAGATAATCGCGGATGCATAGTTTCGGAAATGTGGCGGAAACAGTTCACCTAACATAGCCCAAGTGACTGGACCGATTCCTGTAGTGAACATTACCACGTAAAAGAGTACACTGCAAACAGGAAGCCAGAATAGATGAGAAACATCAAAATTGTTAATCTTGAGATGAAAATAAACGCCCAAGAGAGAATTGGAGAGACACATTCCAGCAAGTGAACAGAGGAGAAGAATTCTACGACCCAACCTATCAACAAGCTGTGATGTTAGAAAATTCGTGGTTAACTGGATAGCCCCCACGATCATGGCGGCCACTTCCGGTTTGATACTGCTCCCAGAAGCTTCAAAAATCGGTTGCAAGTACGAAACTATGACTGTGATTCCGGAAAACTGCTGAAAAAACATTAATCCGCATCCGATTAACAACCCCTTGCGTATGGCTTTGGATTTTAGAGAATCTCTTAAAGTGACGTTTTTTGAAAGAGAATCTTCTACGTTCCTCTTCATCTCTTCTAATTCTTTCTCGAGAAAATGTCTTCTGATTCTTTTTAAAGCAAGTTTTGCTTCTTCTTCTTTTCCTACCATCAACAAGAAGTACGGACTCTCTGGTGCGAAGAGACCAAATACGATGAAAAAAACAACAGGAGGAACGACGAGGATTAAACAGAATGTCTTGATTGTTACGAAAGGGCCGATTATGTAGCAGAACAAAGTCCCCGCTGTGCATACCAGACCCATCATGCAACCAAAAGCACCTCTGTTGCTGTTTTCTGCGATTTCACCGACATACGTGGGGACTACTGAGTAGACGCAACCTGCTCCAATGCCTAGAAAAAATCTGCTGAAGTAGTAGAGATTGATGCTGGTGGTGAAGGCGAGAATCAAGTGGGAGACAATCATGGGTACGGCTATCATCAACATTGTCTTCTTTCTTCCAATTCTATCCATCACGGTAGCAGCGAGGAGTGGTCCAATCGCAGCTCCAACACTGATTATAGAAGTGATCCAAGATTCTTCAAATGGAGTTATTGGTCTTCCGAATGGATTGTCGACCATGTTGTCAACATTGTTTAATTTTGGAAGAACAGGTGAAGTCCATGAATAGGCAGCTCCACCAATTATCGACGCCAGATTAGCTGTTAATACGAAATTGCTACAAAGAGTTAGTTTTATTTTTGTAAAACTCACCGGACAAAACGGAGCCGAGCAAAGACCAGTTCATTGCGAATGATAACTGACGACAATTGTGCGAAATGTTTGCGCTCTTGACAATCAGACAAAGAGATTCTGATAAAGTATCAAACACGAAAATAAATGGCACGGGAAGGTCATTAAAACAATCAAATATTAAAACAACTAGTTTATTAATCCATAGTGTTACCTTCCAACGACCTTTGAATTTCTTGCAAGCTTTTTCCCTTAGTTTCCGGAACGAAGCAAAATATAAACGCGCCTGCGCACAAACAGATCAGTGACAGGACAAAGAAGCAATTTGCCATACCCAGATGCAAAGACATGGCCGCGAAGACAAGCGTAATTATAAATGAACTCATAAAACATGAAAAACTTGCAAGAGAAGTTGTTGTGGATCGCATGTTGGGCGGAAATAACTCGGCGATCACGACCCAAGGTACAGGACCCAAACCTATGTTAAACATCATCATGAAAACCACGAGACTCAAAACCGGCACCCAAGAAATCATGTCCACTTGAATTTGGTGGTTTTTGAGGTAGAAGTACACTCCTAGGGTGGCCACACTGATGCACATACCTACTGCAGATGCAAGAAGTAAAACCTTACGTCCCAGTCGATCGACAAGAGAAGAAGCGAGAGCTGTGGCAACGGTCTGAACTGTACCAACAATAACTGGGTACATTTCGGGGGAGAGGCTGCCCCCAGCAGCGGCAAAAATTGTCTGCATGTATGATATTATAGCGCTGACACCAGCGGCTTGTTGAAAAATTATGATACCCAAAGAAATGACCAAAGCTCTGGTCAGACTTTTCGACCCCACTATTTGACCAATCGTACCTTTACGTCTGTCAGTTTGTTCTACACTTTTCATGATACTTCTGAATTCTGCTTGGATTTCTTCAGCACTGTTGTTTCTCAATTTTTTCAAACTAGTCATCAAGCGTTTTTCGTCGTTGATAGATGCCAAATAAATGGGAGATTCTGCACCCAATATGGAGAAGCATGCTATGAAGATGACCAAAGGAGAGATACACACCAGGCAAAAATTTTGAACTGACAAGTGGGGTCCAACTATGAACGCGAAGTTGAAACCAGACGTCACAAAAATACCTGAAAGACAACTTACAGTTCCGCGATTGTGACTTTCGGCAATTTCCACTAAAAATAAAGGGAGAATGGAGAAGACGCTACCACACGCGGTACCCAGCAGGAATCTTGAGATGTAGAAGAGATGTATGATTTTGGCAAACGCAGTTGTCAGTAATGATAAAGTCATGACGGCCGCCATCACCAACAAGCTTCGTTTTCTTCCGATTTTGTCAGC
The DNA here is from genome assembly GCF_963966145.1 of Tenebrio molitor. Classification (NCBI taxonomy): domain Eukaryota; kingdom Metazoa; phylum Arthropoda; class Insecta; order Coleoptera; family Tenebrionidae; genus Tenebrio; species Tenebrio molitor. The sequence goes on along the minus strand of NC_091054.1, from coordinate 3,816,965 downwards.
GAGAGTGCCGGCTGCCATGGGACCGAAGATCGCCCCCAAAGGTACCAATCCAGCAATCCATGACGCTTCTGAAGGTGTGATAGGACGACCAAGTGGGTTGTGGTCAGGGTCTTTACTGCCGTCTAATTTGGGAAGCATGGGACTGCTCCAGGCAAATGAAACACCAGCGGCAAAAGCCATCAGATCGGCTGGTTAAAATTTGTGATAAAATGTTGTTGCGAAGGACGCAAGAGACTTACCAATAACAGCAGTTAAGTAAAGAAATGTGTTTATAGATTTGGGTCTCGTCTCCGGCTTTAAAATCGTTGATACAGTTTCTTCAGTTGTTGATTTGTTGTAGAAAATCGCTTCGCGGAGATCTTGTTCTTCGTCCATTACGAAAAAATCACTAACAAACCATACGGTACTCTTTGGAAGACAAAACGTTGTCGTTATCTTTTAAATCGGTAAATATATAAAATGATTCTTGTTTACATGTCTTTGTGATGCAGTTCATTGTTGGATTTATCCAGATTGCAGCGCAATCATAAACTGCATCTTCATTTTTATCACTAGCCAACCAAGTACGACTTTGAAATGTGAAAAAATGGAAAATGGAGATGAAAAAATACTTGGCAATGAAGTATTACAGGAAACTGCATGTAAAACCTCATTCACGGATTTAGGTTATCAAATGTACGGATTTTTTAGAATCTTATCGCGGATGTTATTCGCGTTAAAATAAATGTCAACAGTTCATTTATTTTTGTGTTCTTGAACTAAATTAATGACTTTTTAGGTTGTGTTTTGATGCGTATTCTTCAGGAACACTTCTTATAGTGTGTTTAGGTAAAGAAAGACGTTTTTTATTATACACTTTATTACGTTTTATTTCCTTCTAACAGTTTTTGAATTTCTTGTATACTCTTGCCTTTCGTTTCTGGTAGCATAAAATATACGAATATTGCGCCTATCAGACATACGGTAGCACAAATCCAAAAAGATTGTGCCATTCCCAGAAGGTGGGACAAAGTAGGGAAGAACAAGGTGATAAGAAAACCTGTTCCAAAACAAGTAAAACTGGTCAAGGAGGAAGCAACAGACTTGACGTTTGGAGGAAACAACTCCGCCATCACTGCCCAAGGAAGCGGTCCCAAACCAATATTGAAAGTTATGATGAAAGAGACAAGACTCGAAACTGGCAACCAAGAAATTGCCTCGACGTTGTACTGGTGTGACTTGCGATAAAAATAAAATCCTAGAGCGAGTAAGGAGAGGGAAGAGCCTAGAGCAGAAGACACCAGCAAAATTCGTCGACCCAATCTATCCACAAGAAAATACGTGGAACTCATGGCGAGGGTTTGGACTGCCCCGATGATGATTGTAGAAATTTCTGGAGCAAGTCCGCTGCCTGCTGCATCAAAAATTGTCTGCATGTAGGCAAGAACTGGATTGATTCCTGCCAGTTGCTGCAAAGCTATGATGCCCAAAGTAATAACCAGACCTTTTCGCAAACCCTTGAACTTGAATAAATCACCGATTCCTCCTTTATTTTGACTTTCCTCGGCGATCGACTTGTCGATGTTTGCCAGCTCTTTCTGAATCTCTCCGTAGCTCTTTTTCCTCAGTTTCGTCAAACTGCTCTCCAACTCTTTGGTTTTGTTGACGGACGCCAAAAACTGTGGAGTTTCTGGGACCGCCATCGAAAAGACTGAAATAAAAATGACCAGAGGGACGACACTGACTAGGCAAAAATTGCAAACGGACAAGAACGGCCCCACCAAGAACGAGAAGAGAAGACCGAGCGACATGAAGGCACCAAACGAGCACCCCAGCGCACCACGATTGTGATCCTCGGCGATTTCTCCTAGGTACATGGGGAGAACAGTGAAGACGCTTCCGACACCGATGCCCAGCAAAGTCCTCGAGATGTACAAGAGGAGGACGGTTTTGGCGTAAGCCGCCATCACTAAAGATATGGCCATGGGAAAGGCCACGATCTGGAGGGTCCTTTTGCGGCCGAATTTGTCAGCAGCCGCGCCGGCAACCAAAGGTCCGAAGATGGCACCCAGACACACCAAACCAGCAATCCACGAGGCTTCGTCTTGAGTTATGACCCGCCCCAGAGGGTTGTCCGCGTCGGCGCTTTTCATGAGTTTGGGTAAAACGGGGGAAGTCCATCCGAATGCGATGCCCGAAGTGAAAGCGAGCAAATTAGCTGACAAATATTGACACTTTTGAGAATGAAGGCGTAAACGTGGCGGACTTACCGATCAAGGCTGCGAAATAGAGAAACGGTGCAGTTTGCGATTTGGAATCGGGCTTCAGGACTGCAGAAGTGTTGTCCTGAGTTGTCGCCTTGTATACGACTTCTTGCAGAGGGACATGGTCGTCCTGGTCCATGTTTAAACAAATTATATGATAACTGGATGCAACCTGCACTCACTTCTTATAACACAAGCCTAATTTATTTTACAAACTAATTCGCTAAGCTTTTTTTTTCATTGTGACATATTGATTTATATCTGCGAAAACTTTACCATTGTTATGTCGGTAGAGTAAATACAAGGGAAGATATGAGGAGACATGAAAATTCTGTTTTGTTAAAGGAGTAAGTCTAGGCATGACTTGCATACAAGACAGATCAGTAAACATTGTTTTACGCGTAATAAAAAATAGTGAAACAATTTAAAGTCGAGTTCAAGGCACCAGATAAATAAGTGAGGTTGGCTGAGTTACCTTCTAGTACTTTTTGCTCTACATTGTTGACAGTACGCAGCTTTGATCTTTGACCGCAGGGTCGTTCCAGCAATTTTTTATATGTTTGAGAGTTGCTGCAATCACCCTTTCATGCCTTAATTAAGTATTGTTTAGTTTGATACAGGGTGTATCAAAACGACCGCACCAATTACTTGTAATCGTACAAAGTAGAGTTAGAGTAACGTGAAAAAAATAATACAAATATTTTTCTGGTGTTTTTTTGTTCTTTCTTATTTTTCCAAATTTTGATTTTTTTTGTTGTTATCGCAATTGAATGATTACTCTGTTTAGACCTAATTAGAACAAAAAAAAAAGTTTTTCAAAAACATTTTTCGTTAAAAATTTCTAACTTTAACACCCTGTAACTTTTAATTGAAGCTGGAAAAAATGTTTTTTCAATTTTTTTATGTTTTTCTCACTGTATTCTGTACAACTGCTGGTAGTTGGTGTGTTCGTTTTGAATCACCCTGTATAAAAATTGACAGTTTTAATATTTGACACTTTGGTAGAAAATTTACACTACGGAGTGAATGGTAATGACGCCAACTAGATAAACATTTAAATGTTATCTAATGACAATAAATTAAATTAATCCACACGTAGCAGGTCATCGTGGGTCAAGTCAATGCTAAAGAAACGTTAAATACTATATCAGATTATACAAAGTGTCTCTAAAAGAACGTGTATCAAGAGTTCTGTGGAATTGTGTCGAACTGTATTGAACCGTTAAAGTTGTCAAATCAAATGTCAACTGTCAAACGTCAAATTGTTAAATCTTAGCGTCAGTTGTGAGTTCGACGTCTCAGTTGTTTTGCTTGTGATTTTCTTCAGTTTTTCTTCTTCTCACAACAGCCTTTATGAAAAACTTTATTTAAAAATAAAAAAATCATTAATGGACTTACATAACCTATATTTTTCTATTTGGTACCTACCACGTTATGCTACAGAGCGACAACAATCAAATACATATATTCGAGTCCCACAGGACGCTTGATATACGTTCTTTTAGAGACACTGTGTATATGTTGAAACTTGTAAAAATATAATTTATAGTATATGTGGTAATAATTAAATCAATGACTTTATTATAAGAAGTAGTTGTTTGCTTAAGAGAGATAACGAAGATTACCCCCATGAAGGCTTTACTAAATTAAGATTTACCTTAAGATTAGTTAATTAAGACTTACCTTAGAGTTTTGGTAGAAGTGGGAGTAAGAGTGTGTCACAAAAATGTTTTGCACTTGGATAGTTGGTTTGTGACGAAATTGTGTCATGCTGTGTAAATCTCGTCTGCAAATAATTTCTTACAAACCTCTTTGCTTCCTTTTAATCAGCACCTTCGACCCCCCAAATAACACTTTCTTGACGATAAGATATACTTTTTTATTGCTCGTATTATCCAAAACGTTCTGTTTATCATCCCCCATTTTGTTGAAAGTCATTTGTGACTCTTGTGATAATAATATGTCTTTCTTTTGCGTATTAAATGTGACCACAGGATCATTCATATCTTAATAATGTAGTTTCAGATAATTATTAGTAAATACTTATTTACAAAAACAAACTTAAATTAAGTACTAGTAAATTTATTCTTTTCTCCCTTGTAACAACACTTGAATTTGTTGTAAGCTCTTTCCTTTGGTTTCTGGTACCATCTGGAATATAAACAAAGTACCGATCACGCAAAGAATAGCAAAAATCCAAAACGACCAGGCCATTCCTAAAGCTTCCGACAAGGAAGGAAACAGTATGGTAATAATTAAACCACCGGCAAAAAAGGTTATGGCGCCTAAAGTTGAAGCAACATGTTTGACATTGGGTGGAAACAGTTCTCCCATCATAGCCCAAGGTATTGGTCTTAACCCGATATTGTAGGCAGTAATGAAGACAACAAGACTGACAACTGGGAGCCAAAAAATCGCGTCCACCTCAAATTGATTGGTCTGGAGGTGGAAATAAACACCTAGAGAGATCAAAGGAAGACAGCATCCAATAGAAGAAATCAATAACAATATTCTTCGCCCGACGTGGTCCACCAAAAACGACGCAACTATTGTAGAACACATCTGGACGAACCCAACGATGATCGGATTGATCTCGGGAGCGATCTTGGTCCCAGCTCCGTCAAAAATGGTCTGCAGGTATGAAAGAACAGCGCTGATTCCAGCAAACTGCAACAGAATGATCAACCCGACAATGATGATCAACGCTCTGCGTGAGATTCTCGATTTGATCAAGTCTCTAAACCCTCCTCTTGTTCGTTTACTTTCTTGGACGATGTTGACCAAATCAGTCAACTCCTTCTGGACGGCTTGGGCCGGTCGGTTTCTGAACTTCACCAAACTGGTCTCCAATGCGTTTTGATCGCCGATAGATGCCAAATATAGAGGAGTGTCAGGGATCCAGATGGTAAAGACCACGACGAAAATCACTGATGGTATTATGCACACCAAGCAAAAATTTTGGATGCTGAGGAAGGGACCGACCGCGTACGTGAAGAACAATCCTGTCGCGACGAAGATTCCCATCGTGCAGCCCAACCTGCCGCGATTGTGGTTTTCGGCGATCTCTCCCAAAAACATGGGGAGGGTTGTGAAACTACCACCAGTGCCCAGACCCACCAGGAATCTTGACACGTACAACAGAGCTACGTTTCTTGCGAAAGCTGCCACCAAGAATGACGCGATCATGGGGAAAGCCAACATCAGGAGGGTTCGTTTTCGGCCGATCTTGTCGGCGCTTTGACCCGCGATTAGGGGGCCGATGAGGGCACCCACAGGCATGAAACCCGCAATCCAGGCTCCTTCGTCGGAAGAAATCGCACGATCTAGAGGGTTGGCAGGAGATAGTTTGACAAGCTTGGGGAGAACTGGAGATGTCCATCCTATCGCAATTCCAGAAGTGAAACCCATCATGTTGACTAATCGGGAGTGGGGTATTAACGGTTGTTATCTTGGAAAAACAAACTTACCGACTAAAACAGTCAAAAGGAGAAACACGTTTCTCGATTTCTCTTCTGATCTTGGGGCTTCTGAAGAGCTGCCAGAAGACATTGTTTCGGGAAGATCTTGAAGGAAACATGGGTCTCGTTCTGTCCCCATGATAATTGTTATTTGTCAAGAGAGTGCACACTGCGGTAATTTTTTTACAACAGGTATTTGTTATCTCAGCAATAAATGCCTTAGATGGGTTTTATTAGTGCATACGTACATTGATAATAATCCTAGGAAAACACCGATACTCTATTATGACATTCATTTGGACTACTTGTTGACAGAGAAATAAAAAATCTGGTCAAAATGGTGCAATAATTAATGGCAGAGAGTAATCAGATAGAAAGCCGTACATTTTTTACCTATCTTCATTGCTGGATCTCTTTTGATGGAAAAGGTAAAGCACTGTCACATCCAGTTTTCTTTTTAGAACAAACAGGCAATCGAAATGAGTATTTGCATCGTATGATAATTATTTTGATAATAGCTGATAGCACTGGAGGTCATTCAAACAACGCCGCACGTGTCTACAATTTATTTGGAATTTTTTCCCAACAGCTTTTGAATCTCTTGCAAACTCCTTCCTTTGGTTTCTGGCAGCATAAAGTAGAGAAAGACGGTGCCGGTAGCGCAGCATGTTGCAAAAACCCAAAAAGCTCCGGCCATTCCGAGCAACGTGGTCAAAGCAGGGAAGAAGAGAGTTGTGATGAAGGCCCCGATGAAGCAAACAACACCGGTGAAGATGACAGCGGCAGATTTTACATTGGGCGGGAACAGTTCGGCCATGACAGTCCAAGACAAAAACGCCAGACCAATGTTGAAAAAGATGATGAAGGAAATTAGACTGGTGATGGGTAGCCAGGAAATAGCGTCTACTTGAAAATCGTTGTCTTGGAGGAAGAAGTAGACTCCTAGAGTGACCTGCGAGAGGCAGGCGCCGGTCGTCGAGATCAAGAGCAAGATCCTCCGACCCAATCTGTCGACGAGAGAGGAAGTGACGATAGTGGTGGCCAGTTGCACCGCTGCGATTATCATTGCAGATATCTCAGGGGGAAGGGAGCTCCCGGCGGCTTCAAAAATCGTCTGCATGTAGGAAATGACGGCGTTGATTCCGGCGAACTGCTGGAGAAATGCCAGACTGAGGGTTATAACGAGACCTTTTCGGGAGCTCTGGGTCACGAACAATTCCCTAACTCCTCCTTTATTCTTGCTGAGCTCTTGAACCATCCTAGAGATGTCCAAGGCTTCCTTCTGAATCGCGTCAATACTTTTACTTCTTAATTTGAGCAAACTTTTCTCCAATTCCTTTTGGTCACCGATCGATGCGAAATATTGAGGAGTTTCTGGATTCCAAATCCAGAATATTGGAATGAAGATTAGTAACGGGATGAGACAAACCAAACAAAACCATTGCACAGATAAATACGGACCAATGGTAAAAGCGAAAACTAGTCCGGATGAATTGAAATTGCCCATCAAGCAACTCATGATGCCGCGATTGTGGTCTTCGGCGATTTCTCCTAGGTACATGGGAAGAATGATAAACACGCTTCCAGCACCAAGACCCATCAGAAACCTGGCAATGAAAAACAAGTACACCGATTGGGCAAAGGCCATCATGAGGAATGATAATACGACGGGACAAGCCAAGATCAGGAGCGTCTTTTTTCGTCCTAGTTTGTCCGCTGCCATGCCAGCGGGCACCAGACCAATAAGCGAGCCTAGCGAAAGAAGTGACGTAATCAAAGACTCTTCGCTTGAAGTTATGGGACGACCTAGAGGGTTGTTGTCTGGATCTACGCTACCATTGAGTTTAGGGAGCACCGGGGAAGTCCACGAGAAGGCGACACCGACAGCAAGTGCCAATACGTTGGCTGAAGTGAAAATGACAAATGCAACAATAGTTTTTCAAAAATTTTGAACTTACCAACGAATGCTGCCAGGTATAAAGACAAACTTCCCGATTTTGGCTTCATCGCTAGTTGCTTCTGTTGAGAGCAGAGTTCTTATCTTGTTTTTTAAAGCGTAAAGGTCTTTTATACAGTCTGAATTATTTTGGACAATTATACATTTTTTCTTGTAGCAATCTCTTCCTTATCTTTTGAATAAGTCCACTTAAAATAATTGTGTCATTTTGATTTATGTTGCCGTAGATTGTAGAGTGATTGCATTAACTCAGCTATTGTCAAAGAGTCTCGGCAAATAGACAAATAAATGTTAAATTGGTGTGGGGGTGAGGCGCAAAGGAGTTACGTCTGGAGACTGCACAAATGCTTCCTAGCGTCATAAGTCTTAATGCTAATGAAACAAAACTGAATTAAACAGGTGTTTATTTAGTAGTTTTATTAATATTACAATAAAAATTTACATACAAATTCTGATTAACAATAATTAACTGACTAAATATTAAACAATACTTAAATTAAATACATATAAATCATAAATAAATTATTAATATTAACAGCAGACGCGTAATATGTAAATCTTTAAGAACACAAAATCTTGAAGCGAGGTTCATTGATCCAAAATTTGTATTTGGCGCCATTTGTTCAAATTTGACAGTTCTGAAACAATCAACAGAGGTCGCTTATTTTTTTAACCGTAACAATATTTGAAAACTGTGTCCTGTTTTTTGTAATAATTCAAATTATTAGGTGTTTAAGGATAATCTTTTAAATTTTGTATCGTGTTTGCATTTTATAATATTTGTACATACCATTTCCGTTCTTGTTTACGTGTTCATAGTGAGTTGTCAAGTGACCGTGCAAAACAAAATCGAAAATGTCAAAATCTGACGTTTGTTGTGATAATTTACCGTGACCATATTTACTTTTTAATTTAGTGTTAGTTTAATTTATTGTCATAATGGAGGTTCCTAATTCAAGTGTAACTAACCCGGCAAGTGTTTTTAAATATAGCACATCAAAGAATGTAAGGAATGCTAAATATAGATTTTCCATCAGGTCCCAGCCCCCAATGAAGAATCCAACAGTAACAGTAGCAGTTTAACGTTGTCATTAACGCCGCCTCTGTCGGAAGCGCCTAAAGATGAGACAAGTACAATATCAGAGCACCTCTCAAGTATAGAAAATGACAGATCGTTGCAAGAGATCGAAGTGACAAATTTGCCAGAAAACTTCGCGTTATTGTTGCAAAATCTACCCTCAGAGGAGGAGAGGATATCGCAAGAGCCTAAACCGCCCTCCCTCAATTCTAGTTTTAACAGTAACAGTATTATTAGTTTGAATGGGTTAGAGAGATTTATTAGTACAAACATGGAAGGTAGGAACAATGCTAGGAGTATACTGGAAGAAATACTCAGCAATGAACAGTTCAATTCTGATTCAGAATCCAAGGAAGAGAGTCTGGATATTTTTGCCAATGTGGATTTAAGTGACAAGCTTTTGAACAGTTACAATTGTGAAAAAAGCGCAAATTTTAACTTGGGCAGTTTGAAAAATGACAGTTTTAATAGTTATGGCGAGGTTTGCAAGCGGGTGCGAGATTTTGAAGAACTGATCGCGATCAAGGACAGTACAATCGCGGCGCTCACGTCAGAACTCGATTCCTTTCGAGAACTGATCAGTAACACTTCTAGTAACAGTCTGGGAACTAGCACCACTGAATACAAACAGTTTCAAGAAGAGTGCCATAATAAAGTGAGACTCAACTTGATTTTTTTGGTTTTTTTTGTTAAAATGACGTTTTTAGTTGGTTGAGTATCACAACGCGATTGTTCACAAAGATGAACAGATCGAGAAACTCACAGGTTCTTTGCAACAGTCTATTTTGAATCGCGAAGAGATGAAGCAACACTTTAAGAACGAAATCGTGCAGCTACAGGAGCAGCTGGAGAAAACGTCGAATTTGCTCAAGGAACACAACTGCTTACAAAAAACGAATTTCGATTTTGACGAGTCTTGCTCAAAATTCGAAGAAATGTTGAGTTCTCCTCAGGCTGGGGTTTTTGGCGAGGTGAAGATGGCGTTCAGTAATTACATAGCGGAAGAAACAAGGAGATTGGAAAGTGAAATCGGCAATTTGAAGGTCATTGTCATCCATAAAAAAAAATGTTTTTTTACGGTGTTTGTTTTTCAGAGCATTTATGAGGCTGATAAGGTGGAATATGAGGCGGAAATGGCGCGTTTGAAAGATTTATTGACAAATTCTAAGCCCAGTTCTAGCGAAGTTTTACAATTGAAAGAGGAATTGGATGTGAAGCACTCAAAAGAGATGGAGGAGTTGAGGACTTATTTTGAGAAGAAGTGCGCCGACTTGGAGAAAAAGTATAAAAACAACTGAGTATGATTTTTGAGTGTTGTGACTGAATTTTTTTTTTTTTTTTTCAGTTATTCGGAAGAAGTTTTTAGTCAACAGAGTCGGAAAATGTCCGGTTCAAGTTCTTGTTCTGATGGCGAGTTATCGTCGGATTTTGTTTTTAATCAGCCGGGACCTGGAGGCGACAACAAAGTGGATTACACTAAGAAGGACATCACGAAGTTGCATCAAAGCTTAAGTCAGATGATCAGCTTGATGCAAAATTTTAATCTGAACGAACTCAGCGACAACGAATTCGAACAACTGAAGGCCGAAATCGGCAAGTTCGATTTCCGAAACTTGATCAAGTACGATCTATCGACGATTAAGAACGAACTCCAGAACAAGTACCACGCCGAGCTGGAGATCTTGAGGGAGGACTTCGACAACCGCGTCGACATCATGAACGTGGAGCACGAGAACAAGCTGAGGAGCTTGGAGAAGCGATACGTGGAGGAGATCGACGACTTGAACAGCCAACTGCGCGGCAGAGTGGTCACCACAGCTCAGCAGGAAGTCGTAAGTTTTCTGTATGAAAAACGTGTGTCGTTGTCCTCGTGTACTAATAAATGTGTTTAACCACCTGCATGACTAAAGGCGAACTCTGGTGAGTTCGAAATTGACGAGGTGGTGCAGAGCTATGAGCGTCGTTTGCAAGAACAAGTCACTCTAGCTAAAATCGACATCATCGCTGCACTCGAAAGTCAAATCCAGGTAATTGTCTAACTGTGTAGTGGGCGTGGTTTTGTGTCGACCAATCGTGTCGCACCGTTCTGACATTTGCGATTGCAGCGCCTCGTCGCGAGCGACACCATCGACGACGACTGGCCGGAGGAGTTGCTCCAGCTGAAGGCTCGCTTCGCCGACAAGTACCAACAGGAGGTGGTTCGTCTGAACGAGCAGCACCTCGAGGAAATCGCGCGTTTGAAAGAGGAGCACGTGAAGACCTTGAACGGAGCGTTGGAGAGGGCGCGCCGGCGCAGCCTCAGAGACGCCGACAGTCTGAGCAAAGGCGAGTTGGAGTTGCTGAAAGAGCGGGACGTACTCAAGAAGCAGACGTTGTCTTTGAGGAATCTGTTGGGGGAGTTGATCAAATACTTCACCCAGTGCGAGGATGAGCTCAACAACACTTTGGTCGAGGAGCTCATCACCAAGAACTGCATCCAAATCGAGAACGAATCGGAGGTGACATCTCCTCGCGACAGTCTCGGCAGCGTCAAGAGAGTCCACATCACGCCCAATTTCAGCGACCTGATCAATCTAATCGACAATTCTCCCGAGAACGATTTGGATTCGATCGATTTGAAAAGCGAGTTGGGGTCGTGCCTGCAGAAACTAAAATCCGACGCAAACGCGATCCTGGCTCTGACAAGCAACCTCAACAAAAACGACGAAAAAATCGACGTCCCGCGGTCGAAAAACGCCTCGCTCGAAAAAGAAATGACCTCCTTGACGCGAAAGTTGATAAGCGAGACGCAGATAAAGAACGAACTGGTGGAGCAATTGAGCGAGGCCAAGAGCATAGTCCAGTCGCTCGAGACCGACCGCGAGGCTCTCGAAAACCAACTGGAACAGTTACTCGAGCGACAGAAGATCCTGGAAAGTGATCTCTTCAAATCCAAAGAAAAGATCGCCGAGCTGATCGAAAATGGTCACAAAGAGATCGTGTCAGAAGGTTACGGCGAGGACGGAGAGAGGAGTGTCAGAGGTTTAGGTAAGTGGCTTGGAAAACAAGTAGACTGGGTTAATTCAGATGTTTCAGCCGAAGCGGTGGCTTCTTTGGCCGTGCTGCAAGAAAAAGTGAGGAATTTGGGTGAGAATCCGGGGAGATTGGATCCGAATGTCATGCACCTGGTCGAGGATTTGGCGAGGGTGGGCGATAAAATCGTGGAAGAGGCTCGAAGGGATCGTGACGATCTCAGACAACAGGTTAGTCAAGTCAAGTCAAGTGTACATAACCTCACATTTAGTCACGGTGAGTTTAAATGAAGGAAACGTGACGATCCTAAATCGAAATCGTAACTGAAACTTGTGTTTTTTGATGCTGTTGCATCTGTATTTATTATGCGGCAACGTTAGAAAAAATTGTGGAGTAGTCGGGTACATAACCTCACATTTAGTCCCGATGAGTTTAAAAGTAAAATGTGACTATGTTAAATTAAAACCGTAACTGAAACTTGTAGACTTGTGTTTTTTGATGCTGTTGCATCTGTATTTATTATGTGGCAGCGTTAGAAAAAATCGTGGAGTTGACATAACCTCACTTATTACAACCAAAATTGGTGAGGAAATAAAAATACGAGTTGTTATTTATTTGCCACTTGAAGTTACGTAAATGAAAATGATAATTTGACTATCCTTATTATGTGATTATTAATGAATTACCACCTAATGAACAATTTTTTTGTGTCAAGTAAATGTGAAAAAGTTAAAACTCCAATTTAGAACGTTCGTAAGCGTTAACGGGTTTACTGTGTACAAAGTGACGAGTACGTTTTGATTACACATTTTTAAAGATCGTTAGCTACTGTTAATTATAGATCTAGTAGAATAACAAGAACACTGATGCGTCAGATTGTTCTTCAGTTACTTCACAAAAACGGGGCGCTCATGTCTGTTTTTTTTTTTCGATGAAAATAATATTTTTTCATTAATATACCAAACTACATACGTATCTGTGGGGTTATTCATTCATTTGCACGTAAAACATTTTTCAGCAGTGCTAATATCATTGTTTACTCAGATTTGTGGTTTATAAATGTTTAAAAATAGACGTAAAAGTAAGAATAGGAAATATAACGGAAAAGGACAACAAATGTCGAGATTTTCAATGTTTGTTAAAGTTTGGGATTTGCTTAGTTTATTGGAACAAGAAGATTCACGTAAACTTATTGTTATTAGTCATCGAAATCACCGCTTTGAAAGTTCTTGAGGGCTTAACGTTCATCATTTAATCAGCATTGCGTACTAAATTTAAAGCTCTAATAAGCCAAAATGTCCCTGTTTACCCCACGAAATAGTAAACAAGCGATAAGGGAGTACCTACCCCTCTAATGGGTTTGTTTTGAACGTTTACGACGGGGCATATTTGCACCTCTTTTCTCTTTCTGTCATTATTTCACCAGTCACGAGCATCGAAGATGTGGAACCTGGTAAGAATGTGTCTTCGTAATTTTGACGATGGAGTTGGCTGCGATGCTAGTAATTGGGGTGTTTTGCTCAGATCGAGGCCGCCGACAAGAAATACAAAGTAACTTGTCAATTTTTGGAGGACCAAGCCGCCGAACGAGAACAAGAGCGCGATGAAGCTCAGAAGGAGATCAGTACGTTAAAAGAACATTTGAGGGACAGGGAAAAGGATAAGGCCAGCTGCGAACGTATAACTAGCGAGGTTTGTCATCTACTCCCCTTAGCTTTGCACCATTAGAACGCACTAACATCGAGCATGTCCTGCTGCTCCTGGGCGCTGGGTAATATTATCACCTCCTGCTTGAACACCCCCCCGTAGACGATTTGTTCCCTGATTGTTCCCCCCGAAAATAATTTTTGGTTGGTAGGAACGGCGCCTATTTATAATAACAGGAAGCGTTTCCCGTTGCAGTAGACGAATAAAACCGAGAAAGGTAGACGAGCGTGTTTATTTTCGTCGCGAGTTATTCCCGTCTTTACGTCCATTTCGATGTTTGGCAACAACTCCGTGATTGTTTGAAATGTACGCGTCGAGTTTTCGCGCTCACCGAAAATAATCGCCGCAATTTTTACCGTTCCAGGTCGAGCATCTGGAACAGCAGCTGCGCGACATGTCCAAGTTGACGGACGTCGCCGAGAGGCGGTGCAAGGAGGCGGAGAACGAGCGCAAGGAAGCCGTCGACAAGATATTCGAATTGCGCGACATCATCCGCGACCTCGAGGACCAGGTCAAGACCAAGACGACGAGCGAGGAGGAGTTGCGCAACATCGTCAACGAGCTGGAGGTGATCGTGAAGCATCAAGTCAGCGACGAGGCCAATCGACCGCCAGACGTTTCGGACATCGAACATTTCCGGCAGTACGTCGGCAACTTGGAGACCGAGGTGCAAATGTTGAGGCTCAACAACGAAATAGCGGGAGGCGAGGGTGCAATCCAGCAAATAAAAAATCACGTAATGGAAAATAGGGTTGTCGTGGGGGGGGATTTGTGATCAATTGTTCGGTTTTTAGTTGTGCGATTTCGAGACCACGCTCGACAAGAGAACAAAAGACTTGGAGGGGCTGCATTCGGCAGTGTCCACCACGAGTTGCAGCTCCCCCAGTGAAGATATGTCAATTAGAGACGTCGTACACCAAGAACGGTCAGTTTACGACGAGTGCGAAGTGCCTCTGCAGCAGTTGGCACGCCTGAAAGACAAACTGTTGCGACACTCGAGAGCCGAAGATGCGGCGGTTAAGAGAATCAGAGATCTGGAAATGCAGATTTTGGCCTTGAGGAGTGATCTGGAGGTTAGTAGAGGTTATTTCGTAGGTGGTAAGTTTTCTAGTGCTGGTGTTATTTGCAGGAGTCCCAAAATGAACGGGACATTTTGAAAAAACAGATTTCCGACCATTTGGTTTTGATTTCGAACCTACAAATTCGCCTAGACGAGCAGAGAATCCGCGCTGAGCACATCGAAAAGCAGACGAACACGTCGTTGGAGGTGCAAAACTATGACTTGAAGAAAAGCATCGCCTCTTTGGAGGAAACGATAAGTAAACGTGACAAGATGATAGCTCAGTTGAAGACAAACATCGAGGAGACCAAACGACGATTGGAAGATCGCGAAAAGGAACTGTCCGCGAACAAAGAAGACGAAATGATTGTCCAGATGCAGGAACAATTGGAACATCTGCGCTCGGAGAATCTCAAGTTGAAGTCCAAGATGGACAAAGAAGCTCAAATCTTGCCAAATCTAGTCGAGAATATAATCTCGGATAAAAATAGCGACATCGAGATGCTCAAAGAGAAACTGTCGGAGACGGAGAAGCAACTGGAATTGTTCGCGTGTCTCAATTTAGATAAGAAGGAGATCGAGTCCTTGAACAAACTGAGACTTTCGGGAGTTTCGTTTTGTGATCTGGTCGATTTGGAGATTTTGGAGAAGGGAAGGAGAGCTGTGAATGTGAGCGATGGTTCGCTGGTTTCTCCGATTGTTCGAACAAAGACCGGTGACAAAACAGTCTTCCTAGATAACGAGTCGGAGTTGTCGACAATCGAAAAAGTCGGGCCTCCAAATTTGTTCTATTCTTTGCAAATTCCTCACCAAAAGGCGAACTCCACCGAGAAACACGTCCGGTTCGAGGACGAAGTCGCAGACATTAACAGAATCGAACTTGAGAAAATAATCGACGAAAAGGATAGAATCATTCGGGATTATGAGAGTCGGCTCAAATGTCTTGAAGACCTGGAAACAAAAGTGGGACAACTCCAAAGTGCGCTCGAAGAGACCGAGAGTAGTCTGAGGAAAGCGACGGGAACGTTTGAGGATGAGCAAAAGAAGAGTGAGGAAAAAATGAAGGGTCTCCAGTTGGAGTTGGAAAAAGTTAGTGGAGCGTTTGAAGATCAACAAAAGAAGAGTGAGGAAAGAGTGAAGGATCTTCGGTTGGAGTTGGCGGCGCAACGGTGCGCACTCAGCGAGAAAGAAGATGAGTTGGAGGAGTGCCGTCGAGAACTCGAAGAAGAAAGGAGGAGTATTTTTGAGAAAGACGAGGATTTGAAAGCGGCGCAAAAATTGTTGGCCGAGCTGAGATCTTCGCTGAAGATGAAAGACAGCGAATTGAAAAGTCACGAAGATGCGTTGAAAGTACAGTATCAAGAACTGAAGAAGCTTCAAGATGACGCGACAATGTTAAAGACGTTCCGAGAATCGACCGAGCAGACGGTCCAGGACAAGGATGAAGACATAGCTCAGTTGAGGAAAGAAGTCGACGATGCGAGAAAACAAGTGGTGCATTTCCAGCACCTGGTGGGTGAAAAAGAGAAGGTCATCGACCAGATGAGTGCCGACAGTAGAAGTCTCCACGTCAACTTGGAAACCATCCAGAGCAAATTACAAGAGAGTGGAAACGTGGTGGATCTGGGACGGCGTTTGCGCGAGGAACAAAAGAGAAACTCGGATCTCTACGAAGAACTGCACGCT
This sequence comes from Tenebrio molitor, assembly GCF_963966145.1. Classification (NCBI taxonomy): domain Eukaryota; kingdom Metazoa; phylum Arthropoda; class Insecta; order Coleoptera; family Tenebrionidae; genus Tenebrio; species Tenebrio molitor. The sequence goes on along the minus strand of NC_091054.1, from coordinate 3,800,764 downwards.
TTGAAAGCGCAACTTTTGGGGGTTGACAAAAAATCAATCGAAGACATCGCAGGACAGGTGCAAAGAGAACTGGATTATTCGGCGTATTTGGACACGACACTGATCAATGCGGTCAGTGACGGTTCGCTGGAAAATGGCGACGTGGAGGCGTATCGGTTGGCGCTCAAGAAGCAAAAGTCGATTAACAAACAACTGGCCAAAGCCAAAGAGACGGTCGAGAAGAAGTTCGAGAGTTTGGAAGCGAAGTACGAGAGTTTGAAGAAGGAACTGGACACGATACAGTACGAAGATGCCGCGTTGATCGCAGAATTGCGGAAGAAACTGGACGGTTCTCTGCGCAAGGAGGTCGAGTTCGACAGGATTCTGAAGGCGGAGAGGAACGAACTTGAAGGACAGTTGAAGTCGATGAAATATAAGATAAGTACGTTGAGTACGAAGGCTGAGTCGTTGCCCGATATGCAGCACGAGTACAGGGGATTGTCCAAAATGATGAGTCGATTGGAAGAAGAAAATGATCAGTTGAAGAGGGAACTCAAGAAGTTGCGAGACAGCACGAGTGCGGATTTGGCCGCGAGGAGTAGCGAGATCGCCTCGTTGGAAGATGTAGTGAGTAGGAAAGATAAAGAACTGGTGAGGACCCAGGCGTTATTGGTGAGTAAATTTTAAGAGGGGTGTTGTGCGTTATTTGTACCGATGTGATTTCAGTGGCAAGCCGAGAAGGACAATAAGAAATTGTTGAGTCGGGTAGAGCAGCAACCATCCAAACCGTCGGATCCGGTGCCGGAGCAGCTCATGGAGAAAATCCGGGAGCTGAACGCCGCGGTGAAAGACAACTCCCAAATGATGGATTTGATATCGAGGCTGACACAAGAAAGGGCGGTATTGGAAGAGCGAATATTAGTTTTGGAAGAACACAAAATCGAGTTACCGTTCGGCGATCCCGTCACCAGAGCCAATTACTTGTTCGCCAAGTACCTGAGGTCGGAGAGCTACCGCAAAGCCTTAGCCTGGCAAAAGCGCTACCTCATCTCGCTCCTGGAGACGTACCAAAACGACACCACTTACCACTTGGACGTGAACACCAAAGATTCGAAACGGAGGAGGCGACGGATGCGATTCAAGTGAGTGAAAACACTTTTCGCCCACGGATTGGGGTAAGAGTGCTGGTTTCAGGAATGTGGCGCTGGTCGTGGTGTCGATCTGTCGGATGAAGTATCTGGTGAGACGATGGCATTCAGGCAAGCGTATCATCCATCAGAGAACCGCCAACCCGACGGTACAATTCCAAGTGGGTCAACCGGTTTCTAGTCAGAATTTCACCTCGAATGTGAACAAAGAGACGAAAAGTGCCTTAACTCAACCCAAAACCGACATGCCTTGGTTCGGAACGTCGCCGCCGTCTAAGGAAACGTCAGCGATGAAACGTCAACAGTCGAAGAGTGGTCAGGAGAAGGTGGTCGAAGCGAAGAAGTCAGTATCGAAACAGCTGGAGGCGTCCGGTTATCAGAAGAAACAGGAAACGGTGCCGCAGTCGGCCAATCAGAGCAGGTAAGCGGTGGGGTTTGTCGGTGAAGATGGAGGATTCAGGGTTGGTTTTAGGTTGTCGGACACGCTAACGAGCCCGGCCATGTTGTCTAAGTATATAGAGAGGTTCAATCAGATACAGGAGAGATTAGGTCTGGATTCCTTCCATTCGTAGGTTGTGTTTTCGTCACCGAATTCTAGTCATTGTCTTATCTGAATGACAATCGCGTGCCTTGCCTATTCAGGAATTAAGTGAGAAAATTATCTTAGGTTAAGTCCAAACTTAGGTTAGGAAAATTTTGTAATAATTTGTTTTTATGCACCATTAAACGATTTTAAGGATAGTTATTTTTCACCCGGATATTACGAGCCTTTCCATTTTCTTATGAACCCAAAACACACGACAGTGTAACTTTTTGTCATGCTCCCTGTTCCTAAACTAATCATCGCAGATTTTAAGTGTCTTCGGTCAAAATGTTCTCGATGAATATACAACGTGTCTCAGAAATAAGTACATTCATTTTAACTGGTAATAGACTCGTTAATACAAACCCTGTATTTCAATATATTTTTTTTCTTAAACCTTGAAGTTATCCAATTAAAATTATTGAAAGATTTCGCACAAATTTCGTTACTCGCTTATTATTTGCGTCACCGATGCTGATAAGCGAAGAAGAAAAAACAAATGCAAGAAAACTTTCACTTGTTTTTTGGTAACTTATGCAAGCGGCGGCTAACTGCTGCGCCACGTACTGTGACCTATAATGATAAGGTGGAAGAGAAAAAAGAGAATCACATAGTAGATATTAAATGAAAACAATTTTGATAATAAATATTTTAAACTGACGCTAATGAATCGCCCACTAAGATAATGACAAAGTGTCCTAAAATTAGTGTATTAATCGGTAAAAATTCTCATGAAGTAATTAGAGTAATCACTAATGATTATTTAAAGTGACCACCGTTATTGTTAATACAATAATGAAGGCCTCGGCGAAATGATTCTTCCATTCTTTCAAACATACCTCTGTTATTGCGAATTGTTGTGGCAGCATTTTCCACCCGTTCTCTTAAAATTTCAATTGTATCAATTACAATGTACACAAGAAGTCGCACGGAAATTTTCTGGGCTCGAGGAGAACTCCCGCACACTTCACCATACGCAAACACAATATCTATGTATTCACTATTCGAAAATAAACGCAGTATTTTCACAAAATTTTAGCACAAATCACAGAATCAACACGCAAACACCTACCTCGTGGAGTTGGATAAAACTAACTAAAAATGTAATCCTCTACCTCGGTCGCAGGGGGAAAAAAATTTATTCTAAAAACGCAATGTTTTGTGCTGATTTTACAAAAACTATTATTTCACGGTCACCGTCATTGGTGATATAATTAGACAATAGACAGCTCGTTAATTTATGGGTGGGTAAAATACTGAAAAGAAAATTAGATTTCGAAAAAATGGTACATAACAATTTTGTTGTTCTTGACGAGATCTGTCACCGGTTAAAATTAATGTACTTATTTCTGAGACACGTTGTATATATTACGCTCGTTTAATAAGACGTCTTATCACACTCATTCCACTGATTGATTAAAATTTATGAAATTCACAAGTTGTTTTTAACGTGAAAATAATTTTTAAAAATTTGTTTACCGATTTTTGATGACAAAGAAAAATAATAGTAGTTTATTTAACGAGTTCGTGTGTAAATTGGGCTTTTTTTGGCATGAGTGGGCCAGTTTAAAGCGTGAGTGAAACGAGCGTTTTAAAGGCCCACGAGTGCCAAAAAAGGCCCAATTTACACAAGAACGAGTTGAATACAACATTTTTTTGTTCGACGAGCCCCTTAAAGCTTGACGTTTCGTTTTGACAAATTGTGACATTTATCAAAATCCGCTCACACAGGAGAAATTTCTCAAATTCTGACAGTGTCGAATAAAAAAAGAATTAAATCTCATCGTTAGTTAGCTATTTATTTGCTCTTAGTGGCAAAAAGTGTTTCATAAAAATGGATTACCTAAAAACTTTTCCTTTTTTTTTAAATCAAAATACAAGCTGATTTGGGTGCTTATCAAAACACATGACATTTAATCCCATTTATTATTTTCAGGTTAATTAAAAACACTGATTACTGTATCTAAACAATTTCACCGATTATGACATCAACTTCAGGTAAGCCTTTGTTGTTTTGTTTGTGGTGACGCAACACCAATGACATCATATTAATTTTCATTTACAGCAAAAAGTTAAAACAGCCATCCATAAGCGCGGGTCGGATCAGTCTTATTACAAAACCACCTTAGTCGAAATAAGCGAGTCGTGTTCTTGGGGTTCGGAATCGGTGACGATAATTTTCGGTAAAACATCCACGTTCGTATACCGGTCAGTCTCAATCTTTGCTTCTGCAGTCTTTTTTCTTAAGTCTTCTTCGAGGGCGGGGTTGTGCGTTTCGGATATGTTCAAAGCGCAAATGAACTTGTCGAATTCTTCAAACAACTTGAACGTCTTGTGATTATCAAAAAAGTCTGGCAACTTGTCGATGCAGTGGTCGAAAATGACAGCGACGAATTGCTTTTCTGACATCCACTTGTCGACCAAAATCGGGTTCGAGTCGTGTCTAGGTGGCGCCACGTACACGACGTACTTGGCCAGGACCACGGAGTCTATGCAGGATTTCTCCAGGAATTTTCGGTTTTTCTTAGACAAATCGACCACGTCGACTCGATTTAGAGTTAATTTTTCTAACAGAGATGCCAAAGCAAAAACCACATCGTTGTGTTTTTTGAAGGAAGACTTATAAGCTATCACAAGTCTGGTTTCATATTCCGACTGATTTTCGTCAGCGGGATACGTTTTAGTTAAAACATGGAAGATGAACAGGACAAATGGCAGGATGAAACTGGCCCCCACTATTCCGATGACGACGCGAGTGCTCTTACGCCCTGAAACAGCTGAAATATTAATTGTGCCACCAGAGGGCGCGCTTATTACCAATGTAAACTTTAGGAGTTGATATTTTCAAACACAAATTATCAGAACAGCTGTTACTTAATACTGATATGACAAAATAGTAATTTCCTTCATCATTATAAGTGTACAGTTCATAAGAAATCTCATCTTCATAAGTAAATAATTGTAGATCTTGTAAATTGGTGTTGCCATTTTTCTCTTTATAGGCCTCTACTTTGTAATAAGTTATGTTAGCAGGTGTCAGTTTTTGCGCTTTTAAAACTAGACAAGATGTGTCTGTTAGATCAATGTAAGGAAAAAGTGGCAACTCTGTCCAGTTATGTATGGAAAAAAGTAGCTGTCTTGTACTAATTTCTGGAAGTTTCTCAACCTTGTATTCAAGAAGAAATGTTTCATTTTCAGTCTCAGGTTTAATTGAGATGCAGTAGAAATTGGGTGTTTTTTCTGCAGACAATTTGCTACAAAATTGGTTGGTTTTGTTGTTTTTCGAAGAAATTCGTAAAAAGGAGTCTAAAAACGGGCGTGATTAATACGCAACAATGATTTGCATTGTAGGAGTACTTGTCCATGAAGAGGCCGTGGGGGTAACTTTGAGAGCGTCTTGTCCCCATTCAAGTTTAATGTGTCCTAAATTTGTTTCTTTTTCGCTGGGTCCAAAATATAATTCTGAACATTCGTCGCTGCTCAATGCAGTGTTCTACAAGACGTAACTTGAAAGATATTGTGTCATACATAAAACGTACTCACCTTGGGGGTGTGACACAAATTATAAAAACATGACGCAGGTTGCCGTATTATGACAAAAACCCACAACGCGCACAAGATAAAGTGCATATTTATCTTATTCACAACTGAATGGCATTATTTGCTGTGTTTTTTTTTCGGATTTTCATTAATTTCGGACTATTTTGTGCATTGCATATGTAAACAAAAAATCGAAGTTCTGCGCACTGTCAAAAAGCAGGGTTGACACTAGCGTTTCAACTTGGTCGTGCCAACAGCGAAACATAAAATTACTAAATTTCAAGTTTTCCCCCAAGTTTTAGAAAAAAATTTTTTTATTTATTATACCATTTCAATTGCAATTATGCGTGTGGGCATGTGTGACAATTAGGCGACCTTTGAATGAATTTTGCAGTACTTTTTTTTTGTTTTTAGTTTTTTTTTAAGTGGTTTGAATGTGGGCATTGGGCAGTGATATTGGGTGGACACGTAGAGGGGGTGGACAGCATTGTGTGGCGTAGGTTACGAAAAAATCCAAGTCTGAGAGTGATTGTGTATTTTACAAATAATTTATTAAAAATAATGCTATAGAAAATGGCAGCCATCTACTACAATTCATTCAAGTAATTAATCGATTATTTTTTACATTGTTTTATAAATAAAATCATAGAAAATTACTCCTAGAATGGTAACTATAATAAATCGATAAGAAACAAGACTGACTGGTAACGTTCGCGTTGGATTCAAGTAAAAAAAAAAATACAAAATATTCGATTAGAGTATTTTCAGTCATGCTTAGATTGCACATTTTCTTTGTTTTTTGTTCTTTTTTTATATCATTTAGATTTAATACAAGGGAGTTAGTAAAGGTGTGATCGTAATATCAATTTGGCACATTGAGTATTAAGTTTCTGCTTTTCTTTTTGCTGCAGAAGGATCGTTTAGATGTTGCCGAGTCGGAATGCGGGATTTTTTTTTAACAGAAAACTTGCTAAGTGGGGTTGCATCGGCAGACGCAACACGAGGGAAATAGGAACCAATCCATGAAGATGCCTTTGCAGTCGTTATCCGGGTCGTAGGCCAAAAGGCGGTGCCATTTGTACTTCTGCTCGCAACCGCAGTCGCCCGAGCATCGGTTTGTGCGCATTTTCCTGCAAATTAATTCAGTTAATGTCAAACATTTACAAAAATGGGGGACAAAACATTATTCTTTTATCACGAGGTTTTTTTGAGCTACAGTTTTTTTTAATTGCTTTTAGTCTTGTACGTTGTCAAACAACTTCGTAGGTAAAATTTCGGCACATTTTAAAAATACACCCTGTATATCATATTTTATAAAACGTACACCAATGCGATTTCCTTGTTTTAAAGCATATTTCCTATAGGTTCCTTCGCATTGGCGTACATTTTATAAAACATGATATACAGGGTGTATTTTTAAAATGTGCCGAAATTTTACCTACAAGGTTGTAAGACAACGTAGAAAACTAAAAGCAATTTAAAAAAATTGTAGAATTTTTTAAATATTTTTTCCGAGTTCTACATGAAGCCAGTAGCTCGTGGTTAAAATATCTGTACACCCTGTATGTTCTTCCCATATTCTTCATTCATTGATGTTTTATTTTTTGCTCGTACCGTAATTTTAAAAGAAAAAAAATGAAAAGTCCACTTACGCGCACACCTCCTGGTGGATGGCCTGTTCGAAGTGTTGCGTGTTGACGATGGCCCGGATTTTTCCGGCGGAATTGGAGGCCCAGTAGGGCGTCACGATCTCGACCTTGCTCTCGCAGGCGTCGACCCGTCCGCTCTCCGAGCTCTGGTTGTTCCTGAAGTTCTGTCTCGGGTTTCTGATGTGGCTGAAGAACGACTCTCCTCCGGTTTTTCCTCCCGGATCCGGTCCGGGATCGAAGTGCAGATCCGGGACGCCCGGCTTCGTCGATCTTTTCCTTTTCCGGCCGGGCCCGTACTCGGGCGATCCCATGTCGAACTCCCCGTACATCCTCTTCATCAGTGCCTTGTTCTCGTCTATGAATAATTCTATTCGATCTCTGGAAATCGAATTCGTCATTGTTGTGGCGAAAAAAGCGTTCATTGTTTGCGCTATTTGACTCACAATGGATAGGAATTTCCTGCTGTTGGGCAGAATAATTGCTGGTGACGCTTTATGCAAGGGACGCCCCGTATGTATTCGCCACGCAATTCTAAACCTAAGGCTACGGACAGCGCCGTCCACAGTATCTGCCAAAAAAACAAAAATTTTATATTTCACAAAAAATTACAGGTCGCGGAGCAGCCCCCTGAGGCACACCCAAATTAAACAATCGCGCAAAACAATTCTTTATTGGTGCAAGAAATCCATAGTTCACATGATCCAAAAAAAAAACTGAATCGAGAAACGTCATTCTGTTACATAATCTAGAGAAAAAAAAGAACTTTTTGAGCAAATTAACTTTCATGAATTATTTTAGGATCAGAAACCATTAAGTGTGTCAGGTGTTATGATAAACTACTTTTAGAAATGTCATAGGTGGCTGTTGAGATATTTCGTCGTCGATCTAGATCCGTCGCCATTTTGTTGTACCACGTGAGGGATGCGCGCCAATGGGACGAGCGAACCGGAAGCGGTTGACTTTCCGGTGATTGATCCGGTGTGGATCCGGCCGGATGGCTCACGTTTTTTTCATCGAATTAACGAGGACGTGAATCCGTTTATGAAATCCATTTTTCCAAGGATCGCATTCGTCCTGGCTCCGGGAAAAAATCGCTCTTATGTGCACCTTTGCCGTGTAATTTTGTTTAAAGAAGTATAACAATTGGGTGACTAACATTGTTATTTAAAGAGCAAGGTCGGCGATGTGGGTAAAGTCGCGTGTTTTCCGGTCGGTTCGCGAAGAGCGCGCTGAAACAATCGAATTGTCACCGTCGACTGTGCCCCTAAGAGAAATGCGGTATTCCAAGGGCGACAGATAACGTTGACAGGTGACATTTTGTTTTCGAAAATTTCTCAAGCCTACTTGATCCGCGGTAGCAATTATCGAGCGTGCGACTTTTTTTTTGGCTCATTTGTTATACACGAGTCATTATTACTGTTGTTTCCGCAAATGGAGTAGGCGGTGGGACAAATCTGTTGACATATCTGGACGCCTCGGGTCGTTTTGCACACACGGTGTATATCAATACCGAATTTCATTATAATGTCACGGACAATGGAACAGTTAACGGAATTGCAAATGCTAAGAATCCAGTATGGCGCCCCAGCCCTGCGAATTGTTGGCATTTCCTTACTGGCAAAAAATATGCTAATTTGATTGTTTTTTGGAGGTGTCGAATAAAATTTTTTCCAAATTAATTAGCTGCTGCTCCCAAACAGAAGTAGTAAAAGATGAATTTTAATTAAAATAGATAGGTTGGGTGGATCTTGTTATAATTTATCCAACAGGAAATTTATCATATCAATGACGTACAGTCGATGGACAAATAAAACTGGGACAAAAATGACAATCACATAAGTCAAAATTTACAAATTTGCATCGTTTAAATACGGCTTTGTCACAAATAGGTTAACTTTCGTATGACATATTCTAGAGATACTGACAAATATATTGACAATTCAATGGTCTGATTTACATAGATTAAATTTTAAGTGTCCCAGTTTTATTTGTCCACCGACCGTACGCTTTGGTTTTGGGAGAAATCTGCTGTTTTTTTCCCGGCTTGACATTTATCTCTGTGGTTTGTGTTTTCTAAAAAACTGCATCACAGATCTGCACATACCTTTCGTTACACATTAGCACTTCTGTAACTGTAAAAGGTTATGCGGTTTTTTTGACATAATAATAAAAATGTTGGTTATTCTGTTTATTTTAGAAAATTAATTAAGAATTAATGTCAAAATGAGAGTCACAACTTTTTGTAATCAATTTATCAAGGCGCTAAAGCATGGGAAAAATAAAATTGTTCCATGTTTTCTTTTTTAAACTTCTAGGATATAATTTTTTGAAGTGGATCATTCTTGGGCAACGTTTCCGTTTAACGAATTAAATTTATGATTCAATAATTTATCATAATTATACCGATTATATCGTTGTTATCACATTAAAGTTTTTTGTAACCAGTTATTAGGTTCGGTTTTTATTTTTTAATTGCAGATGACTCGAGAACTGGTTTTCGATTTAATTAAATTGTATAATTTAAGTGTATTTTTTAATTGGTAATAAAAAATATTCTTAATTACAAGAATTGCTGACAACGATGCGCCCCCGGGAGGTATCAATTGTTTTGCCAGCCTAGAAGGTGGTTTTAAATCTGCTGTTTTTGTAGATTTTGCGCTTGACACAAATACCTTAACAATAATTATCATCAGTTTAATCAAAAGTCTGTGATTGTACTTTTGTTCTACTTAAAATGTAAAAAAAAAATAGGAGGACGACCTGACATTTGTTTGACATTTTGAAAACATTCTGTGTGATGTGGACCGAATATTTCTTTTTAATAAATTAAAGGGATTATTTTTGTTATTTATTTGTAAATACGTTTTTAAAAATTGAACAACCTATATCTTTAAATAATTTACTTTGTATATGTAATGATATTTTGAGAAAAAGTGGGCCATTTTCGTTAATAAACATCCGCAGTAAGAAGTGCAGAACTTCTAATTAACAAAACAATTAGAATTATTAAAATTGGAAGTGCAAACTTGAGTTGTGAAATAACTGTGACTGTTTGATTTATTAATTAATTTATTAAGAACTTGAAGTATTTTTTCTGAATAGTACAGTTGGTGGCACAAAAAAAAGGGAAATGAAAATTTGGTTATGTGTATTTGTTAATTAATTTTCAACTTCACAATACCTGTCAAATATTTTTTAAAAATGTCACTGAATTTTGATCATACATAATTCTAACCCATCTGTAGTAAGAATGTTTCACACTATGAAAAAATTGAAAAAATGTGTCAGTTCCCTTTTTTTTGCAACCAACTTAAAATATTCGATTTGGTCGATGTCGAATTCAAAAAAGTAATATTGTTAATTTTGCCATAGTTACGTTAATTTTGCTCATTAAGAAAACGTGTGGCACGGAAACAAAATATAAAATGCATTCTCGTTGTTTTGGCATAATGGAAACTTTGCATTTAATTTGGTAGTAAAGCTGTCTGTTGAATTAGGTTATGTTTTTCAAAGTTTGAGGTTATAAACAGCGTGCATTGTTGTCAGCTTTACTAATTTGCCATAGAAGAATACTCAGACATCGCGGGAAATTCAGCAACATGTTATGTTCATTTTGATAGGTCCGCATGTCAGGCACTTCAGTGACGGAAAACAAATAGTGTGTCCAACGTTAAAAAAATAAATCATGATCTCCCATTATGCCAAAACAACGCGAACGGTGTTTAAGTAGGAATAATTAAATTTAAAAAAAATTACACAACTTTTGGCATTTTATTTCAAATGTTTTTTGTAATAAGTACATAGTTCTGATGAAGAATTGTGTCAAATGAGTCAGGTCAGTCGGATAGGATTTTGTTTGAACTGCTCTCATTAAGCCAATGTTTAAAAAATAAATTGTCTAAAGTTTTACAAGATCAGTGATAATAAAAAAAAAAAAAACCTTATTCCAACAGAGCCCGACACAATTGAAAATGCAACCCACAATACATTTCCAAAGTTAACGTGGATATGTGTTTTTTGATTAAAACAAACATAAAACGTGGTTGGCTGTGCAGTTTCGTAAATTTTGACAGAAACGTCATTCGTTTGGTTAAATGGAATTGTGAAACAACGAAGAGTTTTTTGGAAAAATTGTCTGCATAAACGCGCATTTTTATTACATTTGCCATAAATCAAAATCACGTCTGGTTTCTCTCATCGCTCGAATACATTTTAATCGTTGTATTTTAACTTTTTCGTAAATGTCAGTTGTGACAAATAAAATAATTTCATTTTAAAACAATACGATATTAAAATAGCCAAGTTCACTTTGGAAATGTATTGTGGGTTGCATTTTCAATTCCGCCGGGCTCATTATCACTCGTGAAATACCCTGTATAATGAAATTAACCGAATTTAATTGATAAAGAAAATCTTATGACAGCAATTCTCGTGAAGTTTTAAGTGCACGTTATCTTTTTTTGCCATTCCTGTTTCCTGTTTCGGTGGGTTCAGGAGAAAATTAATATTCTTTCTGAAAAAATTTTTTTTTTCGGGAACAATATGGGAAGAACAAAGATTGGTCTGCCTTATCTATTATTGCAATAGAAAATTAAATTGTCAGACTGAAAAAGCATTTACAATTTGCTTCTCTTGCTTTCTTCTCTTCATTTTTTTGTATCTCTTTTATATTTTTATCTTACAATTACATTTTTTATAATTTTTGTTGTTAAAACCCAACAAAAAAATCACCAAAACAATTGAGACAGGTGGCTTGCTGTATTTTTTATCAGTAAACCTCAAAGGTATTTTTAATAAAACTAAATAACAATTTCATAAAAGATTTTTTAAAATACATACTTGGAGGTCTTTGACAAAAAATGCGACGCTATTTTTTTTAAATTGTTATGACCCACGTAGAGGCCTGATTTGACGCTGCAAGATAGTCACGTGAAGCCACCCAAAACGGATTAGTTTCTGAACACCAGTTATCAATTGTGACGACACTTTTCATCCAAAATATTTGTAAAATCAGGGTTAAGAAATTGAAGCCACATTTTTAATTAATTAATTAACCAACTAATTAATTCTAAGGACTCTCACAATATCTTTTTTCACCTGCTGTATACTGGGTGTATGGTGAAATTCTTCTCGACTTATGGCACATTTAGCCTAGATTACAGCGAGATACCAATAAAAATGATTTATTGAATATTAGATTTTGACGTGAATGAAATATAATCATAGACTACTAGATTACTATCCTTATTATAAATTATACCAGAGCAGTAGTTTTTATATTTCACTAGGACTATGATGCAGACTTTCGAAGCATTTAATCATAACACAGACTTTTTAATTTATGCTGTAAAAATGATGTATCACATGTATATTTAATAAAATTTAAAAAATTATCAAAGATTCAAGGAATGTGATACTCCTTCAGAAGCAATCAAGAATAATTGGAATACCCGAAATTTCAAGAGTTTTGATTGCATATCCAAGACACAATTTTAATTAAGATTCATAAAATTTAATCACTTTATATTAATAATTTCGCAATTATTTATGTTTTTGCACTAGAACTTTTCTGTAATTTTTTTATTAGCTTCGTCATAACAAATTATTATTCAACCCATGTGTACTCAACCTAGAATGATTGTTTTGTGTCGAATTTAAAGCAGAAAATTTTTTTCAAACTTTTAAGTCACAAGTTGGCTGTTTTTGCAATCCGAGAACTGACAAACACGTCACTATTGACGTCTACTTTTAAAAAAGCACCATGACAGGACAAAACTGTCACGGTGTAACATTTTTTGTGTTGCAAATTCAGGATGTTGCGCGAGATCATAGTGAAATTTTGGTTTCAGGCGAAAACGAAAATGCGAAAAAATTTAAAATTTTGGTCGCGAGAGGCACAAGAGGAGGCCGGAGGCGAAACGTGTCCGCAACGGTGGAATCAGATGTTTCGTCGAGTGAGAGTGTTTGTTGGCAACACGAGGTTGTCATTAGCATCAATGAAAACGGCCAGGCCGCATAAATGAATAAATAAAGATCTGTCGCCGTTATCGGGTTCAGTCGGTCGCCAAATCTGCGCCGTGCCCTGTGCAAAAAGGAGTTGACACCGCTGACTGGCGAAGGTTTGTCCGATGAAAGTCAATGTTCTGGGACCTTGACACGCCCCGGAGTGCCGGCTCCTGCCTTCCGGTGCGTACGACTTGTCTCCTGTTTTTTCCCGTCGAACAAAAGGCGGCGGCGATGTTATCGCAGGACACGTGGCCGCGCCCCCGATAAGATCGCAACAGAAGGCGCCAAATTCGAATGTAAACAAACGAAATCGACGGCCTTGCTTGGTTTGTTAGTTGGACAACGAGGCCAGCCAAACCAAGGCAGACCTTAGCCAATCAAGGTTAAAAATGCGCATGTCCCACAACTTTAACAAAAACAATAATGGCACAGTGAAAATCGGTAACAATAACCAAGTGTGGTTACTACAACCGTAACCAAGTGTGTCTAAAGCGTTCATTGATGCGAACAGAACCGTTCCAAGGCTTTTTTCTCGGGGGCGTCGCAAACCGCCAACCGATTTCGCAATTCGCATAACAATTAATCCATTACGTACCAATCTGGACGGGAAGGAAGTGCATTTCGTGTTTGTCATCGTTTCTCTTCGTCCGCGCCTCTTTGGATGTGTCTTCGACTGTTTGGACTTTTTGACACTAGCTGCCGACGAAAACCGCGCCGCGATCCGAACACATTTTCACATCAACTGTGTATTCTCTGCATGATGTTTGGTGCGAATGCAGAAATTAATTCGATGTGCGAACGCTTATGTGAAGGTCACAGGATCTTCCTTGCGTGAAGCGTTTTTATTGTTGTGGGGATTCGCGTTGGGGATGGGAAGGTTGACGGTCCTGCGGTGGGGCCGGACGTTGACTTTTGCACCCGAAAAGTACGCACGAACGCACGTTGATTTTAATAAGTTTTTAATCGATTTTTAATGAGCATCTCGTTTCTGACTTCTTTCAATTAGTTGGTCGGTTACAACCGTAACGTGAGAATAGAACTGTTGTTGGATACGCTGTATACCGTTACGGCGTACCGTTATAATCACCCTGTATACACGAGTTGTGCAGTTGGATGCGAACAAAGAAATCCATGTTGTTCTACATTTCTCAATGATGCAACTTTTGTTTAAACAAAATCAAGTTTTATTGTGTGGTTTAGGAGGAGCATTAGCCTGGAGAAGATTTATTCTGATTTGTTTAGTTGACGTTCTAACTTGCGGTTTCACACCTCGAAAAATCGACACGTTTATTTATACTGAGTGTGTTACCAAAATGAGTACACAGGGAAGTCAAATAACATCGTTTATTAATATTCTAAACACGTTTGAACGTTGCAGAAAAACATTTTTTGCACCGCATCGCTTCCTCCTAATAGGTGCAAGGACTGAGTTGAGTAAAAATTTTAATTATGAGTTATAAAACGTTATAATAATAATAATTTTTATAAAGAGGGCACGGCATCGAGGCCGGATTTATGTATATACTGACTATGAATGATAATACTGAAATCAAGTAGTGAAGCTTTGAAGTATTCCCGGCGGTCACCCATCCAAACACTCACCACTGCTTGGCTTCACTGATCGAAAAGTAAAAACAATTACAGAATCTATAATTTCCCGTCTAATGAAGTTTTTTCAAGGAAACTAAGAAATAATCTTTTTCTTTTAATGTTTTTGAATTTGTACTTTGAATTTAGAAATACATATACAGGTGTATCTGAAATACGTGTGTTAATTTTAATCAATGTAACGCTTCTTCTTAAAAAATTTAAATAGACAATCCAACTCGAAACTTTTTAACCCATCAAATTGCAGCATTTTTCAAATTTGGACCAATCAAATTGATTTATAGTGAAAAAACACCGGGTAGAGTGAAAAAACAACCAGCAGAGTGAAAAAACAACGTTTTTCAGTTTTTCAGCGAAAAAATTTGTCAAAATGAAATGTCAAATTTATTAGGTCAACTCGACAAAAATTTTCTCGGTGGATTGTCAAGTCGAATACAATTCGTGGTCTAATTTTTTCTGCAAAATTTGTCATTTAAGACATTCGTAGCTTTTGCTTTTGGAAAATCACACTCGTATCCTTCGTTGACTCGTGTATGTAATTTTCGTTGCAAAAGCTACACTTGTCTTAAATGACAAATTTTGTTGGAAAAAATTAGACCACTTATTGTATTAGGTATATATGAAAAATGTTTCATTGAACAAGCTCTGTTATTATAAATTAACATACGCATTTTAGATACACCCTGTATATTTACATTTTTTGAAAATTTTGGTGAAATAGTTATTTATGTGACGCGCTTAGTAAATTAATCTTTACGGGCGCGCCGGCACTTGTGGGACGAGTGACGTAAGGAACGAGTCTCAAGCCAGTAAGCATTTTCACTCTATATTTATAATTCGGAAAGAGTCTTCGTTCTGCCCTACCAATTTCTTTTGTTTATGCTGTGCAACATCTCTGCAACAAAGCTGGAATTTTGTGGACTTTAAAAAAATACATATTTAGCTCTTTGTTATGAATTTTGAAATTAAATTTAATTTTTTTAAGAATGTTTTTCTCGTCTGGACTACAACAAAAATATTTTACAAATGAAATAGAATTTTTTGAGTGGGTTTTAAAGAGAAATTCGTTTATAATTTTATACATTTATGTTGTTAGCATTCGGGGACCACAATACGAGTCACGAAGTCAAGCATTGTTCCCTCCATCAGACTCACGTACTAAAGTTATGAAGAAATCTGTCATTTAAAGGACTGTGACATCAACAAAATTTCGTTTCGACTGGACGAAGAAAAAAGATCAACGAATTGTTTCTTCTTGCACGATATGTAGCCAAGGGGTTATTAAAAATGAACTCGGCTCCTTTTTGGTTGCAAAAATTTTGAAAACCTGACCTTTGTTACAATTTTGAAAATAAATGAGAATAAATAAATAAGATAAGTTCTTTTCAAAGCAAACTATCTGTCACTTTACCGCACGGAGTGTGTAAACTGACGCGAAAATTTTAAGCTTTCAGGGACCTCCAAAAAACCTGTTAGCTTATCATAAACATAACTTAATTGTTTTCCTCTCAAATATGATGGCGCCATCTTGTGGTATAAATCGTAAGCATGTCAGTTATCGGTATCATAGACGACTTTCTGCCATTTCGTTTATCAAATATCAGTCTATTGACAGATTTTGCAAAATTATTACTTACAACAAATTTCAAATTTGAGAAAACAAGTAAGGGATCATCGGCCAAAAAGATTAATAACTACTAATGCGGTAGACATTTTACATCGCTCGGTTTTTTTAAATCGTCCCGATTCGCGGTCGTGTTTCAAACTAAAAACCTGGCGTTGTAAAATGAAGCCTACCGCATACGTAATGCGAATAACTATTAATTTTTGCAAGACAAAAGTGCTAATCTTGTATGTAATGTTACTAATATTTTGTGTTTTTTTTTCTGAGTATCTTTTTCCCATTTTCCATTTTTTCTGAAGTTTTTTCTGCAAACAATTGAAGTTGTTTGGCAGTCTTGGCTTCAGAAAAGTCAAATTTCAGTTTTGTCTTTTGACGACATTTTTCTAATTGCAGACAGAAATCATGCATGTCTCGTTGTGTTACTCATGGGATTACCGCACTCGACTACGGCTCGTGTAGTCAAAATTTCCATTTGTGCAAAAAGCATTACTTTATGCACTCGTTGCATTAATTATTATCATTGGATTACAACTATTATTTGATTAGGATAAGGATTTATAGAAACCAAAAAAAATTCAAATATAATATTTTACAAAGAATGGAATGCAAAAATCTGAAATTTTTGCCTAAATCCAACGCGACCAAAACTACTTAACTTAATCAAAATCTTGACGTCAAAATATGTTTGCTTAACTGTTTCTTTCCAACAGAAACAATTGGCTTAGGAAATGCAATAAATTATGAAATTATACTTCTCTTCAGTTTTACATTTTGAAGTATAATTATTCAAATATATATTATTTAAAAATAGTGAGATCATTGAGTTAAGTAAGATTTTAAGTATCTTTTCTTTCTTAACGTCAATTACAACATATGTATTACTTGGACTTTTTTACGAAAGCTGTGTTTATAGTTGAGTAAGTAAAGAATTTAAACAACTACTCAAATTAAATAGGAAACGCAGATTTTTCTTGTAACAATATGTATCTTCATTTTGATTTCGGAAAATTTTCGTTTTGTCATATTTTGCAAAATCTGCTTCAAATTTCTATATTTGTTTAGATTTCATAAATTTTTTTACATTCAGCCTTACGTCGAAATAAAAATATGTTATCACGACTCCACATACCGTATGGTAGCTATCGGAAGCGGCACAGCTCATATTAATTGCGAAATTTTGTGTACGTGAACATGTTACAGAGCGGTTATTGGTTATTGTGGTCAGAATTATCGCTCCGGTGATCGTTTTCTGCTACAATAAAATTGTAAAAAACAACAAATGAAGTCACAACCGTCGAATCTGAATGTTAATAAGTGTTTGTTTTGTTTTTATATCACCGAAAATATTACCTGAAACTGTGTCCTGAAATTTAAATGGAAACCACCTTTGGTGGTTTTGTTGTTCCCGCACATTTTTCTTTTTGAACGGTCACAGCGAGAAACATATTTTTATATACAAAATCACAAATAAAAACATTTTTGGAGTCTGCAGGAAATTTTTAGACTGAGTTTTTAGGAACACCTGTCACTTAAAATAATGATGACTAAGGATTGAATCAGGAAAGAAATGGAATAAGTCTAATAGCTGTTATCCGTGATGTCATGGTTCAAACAATTATTGATTTAAGAGACGAGACCACTTTCGGAGGGGTCAGGGGGGTCCAATGTTATGATTTTTTAGTCATCGTCAAGGCTGTGATAAAAGCCGAGTAATAAAACGGTATAAAGATGTCACACGCCGCATAAATTTAAGGAATTAAGAATAAATTCCGAAAGAGTTGCGGACGGATTTGTATGCAATCCAAGCGAAGGGCCGGCGACTATGCAAACGGACGCATCCGTCAACCCCTGTCTTCTCGCTGATCTTTCTATTTTTAACTCAATGCCACATCCTTACGGAGTTCCGTGTCATGATTGCTGTCTGTCGCAAATTCTGAATGGGAGCGTACGTCACGTAAAATCCCTAAAAACTCGGTGTTGCGTTGTTTTTAATATGTTTGACAAACGCAAAAAATGTGACAAGGCTCGGGGAAGGTCGTCGGCCGGTGCGAACGCAACAGTTTTTTTTGGAAGTTTTCATATTTTCGCATTCACCGCCCTCACATTCTTGTAGCTTTACGTATTCGTAAGTGGAACTGTATTAGATCCATATAGAACGAGGTCAACAACGATGAAATAATTAATCGGGCGCTTGAGAAAAACTAATCGTGCATGAAACCGGAGGCCCGTTCCTTTCATAAGGAAAGGTTAAGGCGTTTCCGGCGAAACGTGCCGAAACGGCTTGCGAGAAAAACGCCGGTGGAGTACGAAGAGATGAGCCACTAATACGTGTCCAAGGCCTGTGAAAGTTTTATTTCCGTTGCGTAATTGTCTGCGGCGCTGTTACCCAATGGGTCATCTCCTTGGAACGCTACGGGTCCGCTTTGCGCCTCTCGGAAAACCCTCGAGACTTGCGTTACGAATGTTACACATTCGAGTGACAGCGAAAGAGACAAAGGAAACAATCAAATACCAATACGAAGGTCGCGTACACACGGCGAGTGAAAGGATTCGGCTCTCTTACCAAGTGAAAACCAGAATGCTCTCGAATACGTCGCCGTTACATAAATCACCTACGAAAGAAATTCGACGAAGACTAAAATTTTGACGTGGCTCACGTGGCCCACCGACACGTGACGTCCAATCTCCACGGCAACCGAGACGCGTGAAAGTAAACACACGTGGCTGTCACGTGACCGAAAAATCATGTGCCATTTTGAACGATCGTGACGGATGAAACATCTCATTTTCATTCATTTTGGACGTTTTCTTGCGGAGATATGGATCTCGTCCGGCCATTGACGGTGTAAATTATGCCACGGTTACGGGAGGTAATTACAGGTTGGCTTCTGTAAGTGTTTAACACTTAACGGTCAATTTGATGAGTCGTCGCTTTTGGCGGCCTCGACGAGTTTTCGCCGAAAAATCGGAAGAAAATTGCATCAGTGGAGCGGTCTAACTTTCTAATCTCTTGTGAAACTGACGTGTTTTGGGACGGTGCGGCGACGACCAAAACAAAAACAGGGGTCGAGACCTTTATAATTTGATGATTTAGAGTAAACGATCAGATACGGGGTGGGGACATAGCAGCAAAGTGATTTAGAACCAACAAGACAATTTTCAAAATGTTTGCTCCCTCAAAATCGTAGTTTTCCAATTTTAACCAAATCCCGATGTATTTTTGGAAAATATATTTTTTAAATGCCGATGAATCATCAGATTTTGGATTCTAGATGGCTTTCATAAATGATTCATGTCACAAGAAGGCCGTGTTCCCATTTTAATAAATGGAGCACACCTGATGCATGAATCATTTATGCAAGCCCTGGGAAAAAAACAGTCCATTGGGACATTAATACATATCGGGCGTTCATTTAAATTTATCCTCGAAGTTGGCGTTGAAGAGTCGATTGTGAACGCACCACACGTCAGTGTCCAGAGTAAAACACAAACAACGCAAAAAGTGAGGTTAGATTTAAACAGCCGATCCGTGATCTGTAATCTGTGATACGTTCACGGTCGACTCTTCAACGCCTACTTTGAGGATACATTTAAATGAACACCGATATAACATCATATTCATAAAATTCACTAATGAAAACTAGACGAATAGTTTTTTTCAAGGTTAGTGCCAATCCCCTGAGAGGAAACTCTAAGGAGTTGATACTTGAGGTGGATGGTCAATGATTTGATTTTTTGTTCGACACTGTCAGAATTTGAGAATTTTCTCCTGTGTGAACGGATTTTGATAAATGTCACAATTGTCAAAACGAAACGTCAAGCTAATTTTAAAGATTTTAAGCGATTTGGAGCCTTTAAGGGCTCGTCGAACAAGATAATGTTGTATTCAACTCGTTCGTGGGTAAATTGGACTCTTTATGGCACTCGTGGGTCTTTAAAACGCTCGTTTCACTCGCGTTTTAAACTGGCCCACTCATGTCATAAAGAGCAATTTACACGAACTCGTTAAATAAACTACTATTATTCTTAGCAATTTAGTCTTTACATTTGCTGTTTGAACTAGCAAGTTGGTAATACTTTTTCAAGGGACTTACTGATACTGTCGAGAGCAATAAATTTTGGTCGTCAATGTCATTTCAAAATTTGGTTAGATTGTCACAAATGTAGAAAATTTCCCTGTCCGATTATGCCTATGTCAACAAAATGTCAAAAAATGAGAAAAAAAAATGACAATTACGGTCATATAATATAATGATAGGTTATGATATTTACCACTGTTTTACAATGGAGCATTTTCGATTCGATTCGAATTACCTTGACGACCAAAATTTATTGCTCGCGACTGTACATAAATTAAAAAGACAAAGGAAATTACTGGATGCATTAAGAAAACAGTGAAACGAAATTTCAATGAAGGGATTGAAAAGAATAAAAAACATACCTAAATAAAAAAAATTTTACCTTCTAGAATGGATTTTTTAGGGCGGCAACCATTTTAGTCCTATACTACTGTTTTCATTGGCTTTGTTTCTTGTAACTACTGAAAATGATTTTTTGCACTTCCGGGACTAAAGTACTAACGTTAATCCCTTATAACAGGGAGTAAAGTAAAGTATCTCCTTTAGTCCCCAGTTACATTTCAAATCCCTAGGAACACTTAACAAAGTCTTCATATTGCTGTTCGTAAAGTTTTTGGGTTTTTTGGGTATTAATTCTTCCGTAATCATGGCAGCGGCCTTATCTAAATCAAAACTTGTAGATTCACACATTTTCTTATCGATAAAACTCTGTGCAGTCACGATTTGTTTCAACACTTAAAATGGCACTAGATTGAAAAATTTTATTGACACCGTCACACCGTTGCTATGACATTAACTACCGCGTAATCCAAATAGCACCATGTTCATAACAAACTTATCAAAATGATTTATTCTTTAAATTTATATTACTGGGAAGTGCAAAAAATAGCGTCTATGCCTCAGGACTAAAGTGATATTTTATCCCTTACGGCTTACGTGATTATTAGCCCTCCGAGCCCTCTGGCAATAAACTTCACGTGCGGAATAAAAACACTCACTTTAGTTCCTTTAGTAATATACAGCGTGATCAACAATGATTAAGTCTGTTGGCAATGAAACAATTGAAAAGTATTGGTGTTTTTTGTCTCGTAATCGGCACTGACCGGATTTTTTTAACTTGAGACGACATTTTTGGTTATGTCGGTTATGTTTATACAAAAATGAACCTTTGATGGTAAATTTCAAATTTGCCAAATTTAATTGTTACCAATAGATTCAGTCACTCTTGATCACGCCGTGCTATTAAACGTTGCAAATTCGATAAAATATTTGTGTATAAAATTAAAAACTATGTGAAATATGAATACAATTTTATTTTGACAGGACTACGAAATGTCAATTGTCTGAAATTGTTTCCAAAGGAATGTCACACACTTTTCTGCATTTTCATTTCTTTTCGCATCGATTGAAAACGAGTTTTAGTGATTTGTCTGCTTCTTGTGAAATAATAATAATTTTTTGTTGTTGAAAAAGTTGAATTAAAGTTTTTTACAAATTTCCACGAAACTAGAACGCTTACGCAATTGACACAACAGTATTATGTTTTAGCATTGATTGCTTTCAGAAAGATCAAATAACGTTGGTCTTTTGTATAATATCAAAAATGATATTTTGATTTGATAATCAGTTCTTTAGTACTTTTCAGTTGAGCAAAGGAATTTGTGTGTTGGGACCGTTCACCTTTGCAGCTCACCTAGCTTTTGTTAACATTGAACTTTAAATAATAAATTTTTTAAGATGTTTCCTGATAGTTGACTCACCCTACACGTTTATACTTGTCTGATTCAGAAAAAATATGTAAAAATTCTGTAACACCAACAGAGATAATGACTATTGATTTAAGAAAGAATCTCCGTTAGATTTAAACCTTTATATTATTGTTGGCACCCACTTTTTTTTCATTTTTGAGTTTCAAAATTACTTATTTGAAACATTTCTTGCGTTCTGGAACATTTGTAACAAAAGCAATACACGAGACTATTGATTTTGTATTGATGAAAAATGGTAAAACAGGAATTTTTTAAAAGCACTTTGGCAACTTCCAAGAGCATTAATTGTTGTTCTCAACCAAATTAAGTTTCAAATTTCACTTACCAGATAAGTATGACTATATGAGTTATATCACACAGTGGGAGTAAGAGAATGTTACTTTCGTTATTTGGGCTAAAAATGAAAAAAAAAATGTAATTTTTAAGAACGCTGTAGGCAAAATTGTGGAGATTTTTCAATCAAGAATTTTCAGTTAGGAATGTCCTTTATGAAAAAATAGAGCAAACGTCATATGCCACAAAATTTCATTTTTAATTCCACCGTTACATCCGGTAGTTTTTGTTAAACTGGTTCTTAAAGTTGCCCAACTTTATTTTAACTGCGTTCCGAGTTGTCTCGACGAATTTATTTGCACGAAAAGTAGGTGAACTTATATATTCTTGTAAAAGCGAGATTAGTTGGATTTTTCGCATTTTTGTGGAAAAATATTTGTACATTTAGGGCCTGCAAGGGGCTGAGGTCCTTTTGAGTTTTGTTGGAAGGTCCTTGTACTTACCGGTATCTGGACGAAGGTCCCGTTGTTGAGAACGGGATGGGAATAGAGCGGTACTACAGGAACGGAACCATTTTTAATATAAATCGGCCCCTGTATGGGGGTGACTGGAGGCGGCAACCCGGGCGCCTCGTCTTCGTCGTAATCGTAGTCGATAACAGCGTGCACTTTAGTTTTGGTACCATCGTCGGTAACTTTGGTATAAGCAGGCTGTTGTTGGTTGTGCTGGAACTGTGTGGCGGGTAATTGCCCTTGGTGTCCTTGGTGCAGCCCCCCGTAGTCCTCCCTGAGGAAGGGCTTCTGCGGCGTGGGGTAGGAATAAGGCACCGGCGGGGGAAAGAAATTGGCGGAGGGCGGATTAGGGGTCGCCAGGAAGGGCGACGAGAAGTTGAGGAGGGACATGGTGGTCCTGCACCGGCGTCACGTCGTCCACCGAGGACACGCCATCTAGAAGCGGAAAAGGGCTCGGGTTAGGAGGGCCTCGTCGAAAAGGGCCGCAGCCGTTTACCTTCTTCTTCCAGTCAACGAGCAGACACTGCAGCAACGATTTAACAGTCTGTGATTCCGACTCACTGAACACTTTTAAACGGTGTTGCGCTCGATCACGACTGTGTGACATTAGTTGGTAGGTTCAGTGGAGAGGTACGATATAACCCCACTCACTTTATACACACACCTACTCGTTCACCGCTTCTTATTTTATGTTAATTTGTTTATGAAATGTGTTACGGATATTATTTGCATGAGGAATTTGATACGGTTCCTTGATGGCTCAATCAAAACCTTCACTCATCACCAGAACGACCATTTATTACAAAAAACCAAAGCAAAAAATACATCGTCAATCATAAAAGTTGTAGTGAGAGGGTAACCAATCGAAGGGCATCGGCACGAAGGGCGGCCGCTTGGTGGCATCCTTACGGTAACCTTCTCTACGCTATTTTCCCACGCGGAGTGGTGACAGGTGTCCCTTCACTGGTCGACTCTGCTACTCGAATTTTCGAGGTGTACAGTTTGCCCTCATTTGTGATTTCCTCATTTCTGCTAGTTTCTGTTGTTGTTGAACCGATTTCTATGCTGCTACTGCTACTTCTAGGTTGCTCTTTTTGTTCGTTGTCTTCTAAAACCGTAAAACTTGTATCTCAAAAATCGTTTTGATAATACTTACCCAGGCTGGGTACTGCTGGCCACCAGAAACCACTTAGTGGACTTTCAGGCTTCTTTGGAGTACTAGAAATTTCCACATTCGGTAATGCGGTCGTTTGGTTAAAATTTTCAAAGAGATTTGTACTATTTGGCCAAGGTTTTCCAGGAGGACTAGGTTTATATTCTACACAACTTTTTTAATGGAATAGATGCCTCAACAATGACGCTGTTACCAACCTAAATTGACAGGAGTTGATGCAACTTCGATTGAAGAGCTTGGTCGGTTTGTTGATGCACCAGGTTCCTTAATTCGGTCTTCTAGGTTGGTTACTGGAGCAGGTTGACTGAAATTTTGATAGTCCTCTACATTACCAGGCCAAGGTTTTCCAGGTGGAACTACTTGTCCTACTGTATTTCCAGGATTCGGATGATAGAAAGGACGATTAGGCTTGTATTCTGAAGAAAACTTATTTGATTTAATATGTTCACCATTGACGTATTTATCAACCTAGGCTTATAGGAGTTTGGTGTTTTGTCGGAGAAAGTGTTGGTTGGTTTGCAGTTGAAGAAGTTTCTTTAATTCTGTCTTCTAGGTTAACTGGCGCTGCAGTTTGACTGAAGTTTTTGTAATCTTCAGCATTACTAGGCCAAGGCTTCCCAGGTGGTACGATCTGCCCTATCGTATTTCCAGGATTTGGATGATAGGAAGGACGATTAGGTTGATATTCTAGAGAAAATAATTTGATGAAATCACTATTTTGCCAAGGGTGTACCTATCAACCTAAACTTGTGGAACTTTGTTGTTTCGTCGGAGAAATTGGTCGATTTGTGGTTGAAATATTGCTTTCTTTAATTCTATCTTCTAGACTGACTGCTGGTGCAGTTTGACTGAAATTTTGATAATCTTCGGCATTGCTAGGCCAAGGTTGCCCAGGTGGGACAATTTGTTCCACTGTATTTCCAGGATTCGGATGATAGAAAGGCCGATTAGGTTTATATTCTAACCAAAACAAACTCATTTAATAATCTGCTGTTTACCGTTGGTGCACCTACAAACCTAAACTTACAGAACTTTGCTCTATCGTTGGAGATTGCGTTGGCTTAACTTGCGCTAAAGTAGTTGGTTGGTTTGTTGAAGAACTCGTTTCTTTAATTCTATCTTCTAGATTGACCGGTGGTGCAGTTTGACTGAAATTTTGATAATCTTCGGCATTGCTAGGCCAAGGTTTGCCAGGAGGAACGATTTGCCCCAACGTACTTCCAGGATTTGGATGGAAAGATGGTCGGTTAGGCTGATATTCTAAACGAAATATTCTGTTTGAAGAAATGATACACAAATACAAGTCTACCAACCTAAACTTATTGGAGTTTGTTCTTGAATCGAAGACGAAGTAGGTTTAGGCTTTGCTGAAGAAACAGGCTTATTTGTAGTTGAGAGATCATCTTCTTTAATTCTGTTGATCAGATCGATAGATTGTCCATTTTGGGTAAAATTTTGATAATCTTGTGGACTACTTGGCCAAGGTTTTCCAGGCGGAATGATTTGTCCTACCGTGTTTCCAGGATTTGGGTGATAAAATGGCCGGGTAGGTTTATATTCTAGGAACAACTCGACGTAACAAACAGTATATCAAAGACACAACAACCAACCTAAATTAATCGGAGTTTGTTTCTGAATGGTTGTTACAGTAGCCCTAACGCCATCAGAAGAAACCGATTGTTCCCTAGTGGAAGGGTTATTTTCTCTAATTCTGCCTGATAAAGTCGGATTGACTTCTAGGGAGTCTTCTAGTGGCCCTTCGAAACTAGGCTTGTTTGTCGAAGTTTCTTCTTCTCGATTAAAAAACATAGAAGACTGGTAAAAATTTTGGTGCCCTCCATCAATGCCTGGCCATGGCCAATTTCTGTATTCTACCAGAACAAAGCATACATTTTTGCTAGTTGACCGTTCGAATAACTGTACAAGAAATGGAAGATATCTCACCTATAATTAGTTGGGCTCTGACAAGACCCAAGGAAAGGGCAAAAACGAACCAAACCTTGTACATATTCACACGCACTTCACAACTCGTCACCTAACACACTGCTGAGGTTGTTCCTACGGAAAGCCCAAGACGATTAACGGACGAAGAATAACATGATGCGAACCTGTTTGTCAGTGGCTAAAGATAACAAAACCCGATCAATGACCGTTATTGCTGCAACTTCAGCAGAATTTCTGCCGACCCCAATTAATGTTTTGTTTACGGTATAAGGTGATTGATGAAGTCCAGGTGGAAAAAATACCTAGATCGTCGAGTGGGCGAAGAATTTTATTAGGATTTTGTTGGCAAAAACCCGTCGAAAAGTTTAATCAGTTGAAATTAATGATGCTTTACATTTTAACAGATTAAAAATATGCCTAAATTATAAACACTGGTCATGGACACAAATAAATACGAATTTAGATATGCAACCAGTAATACACACCAAGCAGGAAAGTTTACTTTATGATTCTTTTTGGGACTAATTTAACATTGTGATGGTTCAAATAAAGATAACATTGTTGTTTTTATGACTCATTTTTATTCTATTTTAATTTACAACGTACTTGAAGGGTATTATCAGTATTTTTTTTAAATTTTATTGCTACTAGTTCAACAACGTGATTTGTTAATTAATTTTCAATTATTAATCAATTATTATGAATTATTACTCCACTTAAGTGGTACCATTAAACTCACGTATCATTAGGTGATAATTACGTGGAAAAATTCCTGCTGTCGAAGTACTGGTTAAAATGTGATTGCGATGGTTTTATAATTTTTTTTTTTAATAGTGGTACTTTTGTTCGTCTAAAGATATTGCACAACATTTTTGCTTTTCTGAATCTTCTCGTAAGTACCATTTTGATACTCGGTACAATTTTTTTGTGTGGACACGGAATCTTGGCCACAACTGACATTTAACTGACAAATATGTGTGAACTGGCCTTTATTGAATATAACCCAACTTTTGACTCGATAATGCTATTTCCCTGCTTTTTTGATGTCACAATAAAAACTTCAAAGTGATTTTTAATAATTGTCATTTATTAAGGACACTAATGATTGGTTTACATATTTTTTTTTAGAAATGTCAAAAAAATGTTGGCCAAGATTCCGCGTCCGGAATAGTACCTTATTGGTATAAACTAAATGAAAAAACTCGTGTCTTTATTAATGTCAAAGTACTACATCACTCAAACGGTAAATTCTGAGTCCAGTAGCTCTCCGTGGAGGAAAACCCAGCCCATGGGTTACGGTGGAAATCTGGTCTCATCGAAGGGACTCTTCGGGTTATATAATCGGGCAAACTTATGGCAACATTTGCGGTATCGACAAATTGTACTGGAACCGGTCTTTCAGTGGTGGTTTCAAATCTGACAGGGACAATGTTCACTGCAGGAGGAGTTACTTCGGCTATTTGGGTAAAATTGAAGTATCCTGCTTGATTGGCAGGCCATGGAGCTCCAAGTGGAACGATTTGGTGAACAAGGTCATCAGGACTGACAAAATAAGACAGTGCGGCAAATACGGGGCGATCTAAAAAATATCAAAAAGACTTGAGTCGTTTTTCTAATTCTCTTACCTAAGTAGTACAAAGACAGTAGTAATAATAGAGTCTTGGTTAAACCCATTTTGAACCTCACTGTAAGCTTAGCGACTGGTTACTGGAGTGGTCTCTGAAGAACGGTACTTATTATCATTACACTTATCAATTTGGTCGTTTTAAATCGCTTTTGGGGGCTTGATGGTTTCGTAAAAAATTCCAAATAGCTGTTAAAAAGTGAATCCCATTTGTTATTATCTTCCGGTTATGAAGAGTACTATGTTTGTTTGACATTTGCAGGTTTTGGCATGAATATATCAGCTGCACCATCAATGTTTCAAACAATTTACAAAACCTTCTAAATTTAGCTTCCTGCTATAAAAAGTAAAAGCACACTCGCCTCACGCTCACTTTCCCACAATCATGATCCTCCTGTTCATCTTCACGATCGTCGCATCCCAGATAAGCATCATCTCGAGTCTCGACTGTTATTTTTGCCAATCGCAGTCGCAAGACTCGTGCTACTACGCTTCTGGAACTCTGCCAAAGAGGAAATGTGAAGAGCCCGGCACGTGCATCGCTTACGAACAAGAGGGTGAGTCGGGGTTTCCCCCAGACTGTCATAATTCTCTTGTTGTAGTTGTAACGAGGAACGGCGAGTACACCAAGACCTTCCGGGGTTGTCACAACTTGCCCGACCTGGACGCTTGTTCGGTTCTGATGCGCGAGGTGAGGCAAAAAGGGGGCGACTCCAAAAGGGGTAGATCTTGCAGAGTCTGCCGCGAGAATTTGTGCAACGGTGCAGCGAGACTGCACCGTCCGGTTGCATTGTTGGTTCTTGTGGTGTTGCGTAAAGCCGTTGCGTAACCCCATGTGTGTTTATTTACTTTCACTACCACCAACGAGAGGAGCGACCTTAGCGGCATCCGTTATCTCCCTCTTTTTCGGAAGATGGTCAGTTTTATGGGCGAATACCGGTGCAAGTAGAGCTGGTATTTCAATAATATGTAAATTTGTTGCACAAGGCCGTAAAGGTTTCCAGGTTATGTAAAATACCAATCAGTTAATAGACAGTGAATTTGGCAAATGGTTGTGGGAAAATTTCACAGCACAGAGCAGTGAGTGAATCCGTCGTTGCCTGTGGGCGATGTTTCTCTATGGTTTCTTGTTCTCCACGATTTTATTATCCCATTTGGGTGAGTGTTCGTAACATGTGTTCTTCGCTGGTGCGACCTTGATCCGGGTCTGTGCTTCAGGAAATCCGTTGCAGTGCTACAAATGCAGTGGGTCTTCGAGGAATGCCGACAAAGCGGATAAGGCGTGCGTTTATGGTTACTCCAACGTGGAGAAACAGGAATGTCCCTACGATCATGTTTGCTCCACTTACCAATACGAAAGTAAGTCTGTTTTTTGATGCGTTTTATAATTAGAACGGGCAAGGTCGCCGATCGTTATCGCTTATCAGAACCACCATGATCTGATAAGTGACGAGTTTTCTGACGATTAATCTCAATGCCGGGACGGGAGGACAACTGGGGACAAATGTAAATCACTTCTTCTTTGCCAAAGCTTTCGTTCTCCACCACTCAATTCCCAAAACCTGCACCAAATGGTTGTCCAAAATCAAAAAACCAAAAATCTCAGCTGTATCTTCAAAACTTTCGTGAATCCAAACTGGACCATGGCTCCAATTATCTGTCGCGTTTACAAAATTTTTTGTTTATCGTAAAAGTTCAAGAACGTGTGGATGTGTCGAAATCGAAGAGATTTGCAACAGACTTGTACTACAATTTTTATTAACAAATAAAATGCTTGGAGAGCGTTTCACATCAAAACAGTACCTATCAATTATTTCTGAGGTCTGGGAAAAATGTTTTTTCTTCGGCGCGACAACATAACTCGTGTCTGATTCATTCACTTTCGTTTTAAATGTCAACTGTTGAATCAGTTTTGATTGTCTGTTCAAGATGGAGGTGATGTTTTGAGGTGAAACGACGGGTCGAGTAAATTGTGCTAAAATTAGGAAAATAATTCTCTTTTGACGTTTTGTTTGCTTTCACTCGGCAGTTTATTATAGAAAGATGAGATAATTAAGTGATGTGTTTATCTCGAGGGAAATCATATATACTGAGCGTGAAGCGGGTTTGCGAGTGAATATAAAAGTGTTAACGAAACATTTTGACGAAAAAATATTCCAGATATAATAAATATTAGGTGTTGCAATAAATATTTATACAGATACTTAGTCATGTTGTTTACTAAACGTCAGAAAAACAGTTTTAGGAGTGTACCTATGTTTTTGAAATATTTGCACTTATGTATCTGTTGCAACTAATTAGACATTTTAGTACTTTTTTAATATGAATTTTTTTTGACAAAACATTATTTTTCTTTGTCTTTGTCTAGATGATGAAAAGTGTATTCAGTGGGCAAAAAAAAAAATTGCACGGTATTCGTGTGATAACGGAAGAAGGTTACTAGAGCAAGAACATGTTCTTGAGCCGGTTCTTACTCTTGATCTGTCACCCCAGAACAAGTATAGGACATGATGGGTTGTCGTTGAGACTTCTTGAAATCTTGACACACTGTATTATAATAAAACAAATATTTTCACCCAGTAGTTTAATTTTTTTTTCGGTGGTAATTTTTTTTCTAAATGAGGAACAATTTTTTTTTTAATTAATAAATGTGTGTTTTATACCTCGGTGGTGGAAATATTGGTTAATAATACTGACGGGGCAATATTTGTAGAAAAGCTAAATGAAAGATTTTAAGAGAACCAGCCACGATGCTCTGGTTAGATTAGTCCTATTGAAGAAATGTGGTACTCTTTTAACTGTACCAAACATCAGAGGCTGAAGAAGTTGGGAAGTTTTTCAAACCGTAAATACTAGTAGGTATTCTCTGTTTCTGAGCCCGATGCCGCTAAGCCATAAAACGACCAAAGCCCTGACAGGTTCCAGTGCGTCCAAAACATTTCATGAATACAACATGTTACAAATCAACTTTTTGGGTTTCCTGCTCTAAAGTACATACTTGTTTTATAAATGATAACTGTTCCTAGCAATGATAAGTATCAGTATAAATGTATCTTGTCTAAGCAGATGTGAATAGAAATGTGAAAATTGAAATTTGGTTTTCTTTTGCACCACCTTCAAAACAGTAGCTGTGTTGTCCAAATGCATGTGATGCTTATAAAATGGGTATAAAATGCATAGTGTAAAATTATAATACGAGTATATTGTATCGTAAGGCAGTAAAGTGCATCTTTTCATCTGCGGCTTTGCGAGGAAAATAATTACACGAGGGATGAAAATACACTGCAGTCCTGTGGTAGATAATTATGTAATTTTTTGGACGACCAAATGTATCTAAATATTTAATCGTCAAAGACACAGCAAAATGGGAAATAATAGATTTTTTCTACTCTTATTGTATAATAGTGTTCATTACCCACGACCCGTTGAATAATAATTTCAAAACTCACGACAATTTGTATAATAATGAAACTTATTTATCAATTTCTCTTCATAGTCGTAGAAAAAGTATTGTATTCTACTCGCGGGTAATGCCTATTGCTCCTCAAGAGTAATAGCCATCATTACCCACTCGTTGAATAATATACTATTTCTTCTTGGTCATAACATGAATGAATGGCGCATAACGTTATTTCACACTTTAGTATACTCGTATTTGCACAGCTATGTTTTGTTTAATTTGGTAAAAGAAAAAAACAAAAAAAAATGTGATGGAAACGTTTGAGAGTGCTTCATTATCACTTTCACCACCATATTCACTCATCTTATGAAAGTAATTGTAAATGTGCACATTCCAAAATCGTCATAGTTTTTTAATTTAGCGTCACGTAAGTTACATAATGACAATAGAGAATGAACGCTATCTGATACAAATTTTCTTTTCTTATTATTCTTTTGTAATACATAATTTTATTTTATTGAGACAAAGATAATTTGTGTATAGAGCACTTTTTTTACGCATGGGCTTGCAACATTATGTACTATTATACACATGTTGCGTAATATGTAGTATATTATGCAACTAGATTATAAACGGCACTTTAGTCACGAGTGTTTAATAAACGAGTGTCTAGAGAAGCATACTGTACTTTTTCTACTGATGCGAAACTGATAAACGTCAATTGACAAATGACAACTAACTTGATTTTGAGTGTCACATGATTTTTGCGATTAAAATAGCTGGAGCTAACTTTACCCTGTGACTAAAAAGCCCATTGCTAACTTCACCTCGTGACTAAAGCGCTCAAAGTCACAGCTTGTTAGTTAAACGTCATGGAAACATGCGATAAATGGCATTTTAAACCTAGGAGTAGAAAAAAGGAATATATTTATAAATTTGATTAAAATTAAAATGATTTCAGTTAGGTAGAATAGTCAGTTCTATGTTGATTTTTTAATTGCAAAATCGATTAAAAAATTAATAAAAAAGATGTTTTTTAAACATGCTACGACTAGTTTTGCAATTGGTGACACATTAATTCTGTAAACAACATTTTAATGTAGATAAGTCAGTTCCACTAAAATGCAGTGATAACATAATATTTATAACTATGCCTCAATTATGAAAGTTAATTGTTTATTATTAAATGTAGAGGTCAGAGATCCCAAAGATATGAAATAATCCTAGAAATTAATGAGTAATATGTAATAATTTATTTTTGACACATTCTAATTTTTCACTTTTCTTATCACGTTGCTGGTGACAGTTTTTAAAAATATATCTAATTAATTGTTCCAATTGTCGCAACAATTTATTTAAAACATTACCCTTTGAGGAAGTCATTATTTATTTAAAATTTCACACGCACTTTTTTTATTGTAACTATATCGCTTATTTACTTATTCATAATTTATTTGTGTACATAAATATCCGGTAGACTGTAAAATTATTCTGTTCAAACATTTTTGCAAATTAACACATTCCAAGTTGACTAATTAGTACATTTAATGATTGAACGTTCAAAATAGCAACTTTTTAAAAATTCTTTGGTTTTTTACACTCTGTAAATATAGTGCTTTTAACTAAAAATTTGCATAACAGAAAGTGAACTGAATCACATGGTTGTCAGCATAATCATCATTCTCATCAACACTGTTTACTGTACCAGGTGGTGCTTAAACTTTTTTCCACTTAGTTAGAAAAAGAAACCTGGTGTAAAGTCAACTCAGGCACGAGTAATGATGATCCTTTAGGGACTTTAGTTACGCCGGAAGTGCATTCACTTTTTGAAAATTAACTGTACTATGTTTTGTGAGGAAAATTTTTGACTCTTCTGAGGTATAATGTGATTCGTTTAAAATGTCAAGAATCTGAGGTACCAAATGCGCGCCCAGATAATTAAAAGAAACACCAATACAACTCCATCACGAGTGTGGTGCTAGAGCTCTTGGATTTTCTCATGGGCTATGAGTCAGTAGTCGACGTTTTCAGTTTTCATTTACATATTTTTTACTGGGTTATCGGTCCGCCTTTGCGCAGATATTTCCAAGGTCACAGCCCAGGAGAGAATCCAAGATCTCTACCTACTATTAAATAAATTTCGCGTTTCCACGTTATTTTTTTTTTTTTTTGGGAACATTTTGCTAACTTTAAAAACTTAATATAAGTTATGTCCACAAAGTTTTGTAACTGAAAAATTAATAAAAATAAAAATGATGTGGTTTTGATTTGAACCCATTGGAGTCTGGTTTAGTCTTTCGATATTACATAAAGGAAAAAACTGCAATTTAAAACAGCCGGAACTGCCATTTATCATAATTAGAAACGGACCTGCAGTAGCTACATGTGTGACGCCTCACTTTCAGTTTCCATCCACGGCCTGATAAAGTCGAGCGTGACGATCCGAGGCTGTCAACCGTTCGACTTCGTCGAAGACTGCGACGACCTCCTCGACGACATCCGTTCCTTGGTGTACCCAGCACGAGTGCGCGAGATAAATTGCTACTCGTGCTCGTCGGATCTCTGCAACTCCTCATCCAACATCTGAGTAATTTTCCGCCCGAAAAATCCGTGAAGGCTATGATTTTATGACATGTAATATATGACCCTTGTACATAAATGCGTTGTTACCGTACGCGTGACTTTATTTTTTCAAAAATTTCCTCCAACTGGGTCAGTCGAGCGATAAGGAAGGCGGTGGCGAGGAAGTGCCCTCGAGACGCGACCGGAACCCAGGTGTCTGGAGGATGTTTGCGCAATTATCGGATAGGTTATAAATAACTGTCAACAATGTCACATGGTTGGTTAAATAATGGGAAACAAAACATATTAATATTTTTACGGCGACGGATCATTTCAAATATTTGGAATGATTGTTGTTTACAAACAAATACCTAAATAACAATAAATAAATGTTTGGTTGCCACTGGTTGGTTTAATTAGTTTAAGGTTAGTGGGGTATGTATATACGCGCACAGATTTTGTTATTGTTTTTTAATGGATTCTGTTAATTAGCTTCGACTAGTCATCTCGTAGCGCGCTCCATGTCTTGATGACTAACTTTTTTCAGTGTACAGAGTGTCCCGTCTAATGACAATGATTCGTGTCGTGACGATTTTGGTCATCTCTGGGCTACTGGATCTGGGTGAGTTGCTTTTTGATTTTTGAAAAACCGCTTCGGGACCGCTGGACTACTTTTTTGACCTGGTCACGATCGCGAGGTGGGAGCTGTCGATAAGATCTATCGATTTGATTATTTCCGTGATCGATTTTTTTTTAATTATACATTCGGAACGTGTTTGTGCTGAATATTAATTGCCAAATAGTTCACCTTGTTGTTGGGCAATTATTTGGTTAACATTGAAATTTTTATTTATGACCTATAAAACAATAAATGTCGTAAGGCAGTTTAAGGAACCCATTTCGTACGAATTCCTTCTCAGATACTGTCCCATTACTTCAAAAATAAATGTTCTGCGGCACTAGGACGAATGTCAAATTTTTCCTTTAATTGTGCACAGAATCAGATTTATTGATAACATAAAACAATAAATTCTCTCGCTTGGAGGAAGCATCTTGGGTTTTATTTGAATTCCTCGACGAACACTGCTGTATCATTAAAATATTAGTGTTGAATAAAAATTTACGAGCGGTCAGCGCACCCTGAAGTTCTCACAGTTGACAATGAAGGAATTTCAAAAATTTCTACTTGTACCATGTCGATTTGTCGAGTTTTCTCATCATTGTTAGGCGAAGGTGCTAAAATATTTTCACGAAGTTGATGATTTACAATGGCGTTGTGTAAAGTCAACACAAAGGTTTGGCATGTCCATAAAGTAATATTCTTGTTTTCGGAATATCACTCTCACTAATTTATCTTGACTGTTTTCAGTGAATCTCACATGTACGCCTTTCATGGAAACACTTGCCAAAACAAAAATTTCACTATTTTTGATTTTCTACCTCAGGAACAAGATTTTTGCAACTTTCAACAACTTGCTCGAGATTTGAAAATGACAAAACACGCGTTGTGTATTTTAGTTTGTGGAAAAACAGAAATCACAGGACAGTTCAGGACATTCTATTCCTATCCATATCTCTTTCATCCACCTTATCTCCTTTCCATCTTCATTCAGTACTTCTCCCTGTTCCTTTCTCTTCCTCTATCTCATTTCGCTACATCTCTTCCACATGTGCTCAGTTGTCTCTCTCTCCTCATGGGACATTCTGCATCTTCTTCCTCTCCTTCCATCCAATACCTGTTTCCTCTCTCCTCGTTGCCCCCATCTAAATCTCCCCATTATTTTCCTTTCTCTTGCACTCTTCTCCCCAGGTACCTACTCCGGAATTTCCTCTGTCATACATCTCTCATACTTTCTATTGTATCTGGATTCTTTGATTCTTTCCCTTCTTTCTTGCTTGTTTGCTCTACATTCATCCATCTTCCTTTTGCTCTTAATCTTTCCACTTCTTCACTGGTATACCCGTTTCTCTGATAGTATTTCTCTCTCTCCGTGTTCTTTTTCCTTTTTCTCCTGCAGTCTTCCCTTCCGTCTCTTTCTGTTTCCCGCTTTCACTTTCAGCCTATTCCTCTTGCACTCTTCCCTCCCTATGTAACCTGGCGTTTCTCTGTCCATTCCTAGCACTCCTCTCAAATATTTTTCTTGCACTTTCTCTACCTCTTCTTGTTCCTTCCATCTCCAGATCTCTACCCCTTACATCAATATACTCTCTATCATTCTCTCAAACATCATCATTCTCCCCACTTTCTCTCTCCTATTCCCCAAACACATCCCACTACCTTATTTGCTTTCCTCACTATCTCTCTGATATGTGCCTTATCCGTGGCTCTTTCACTGAATGTGCAACCCAAGTATTTGAACTCGTTTACTTCTTCCATGTTCCCTCCTTCCCTGTTCCACTCATTCTCTTCACTACTTCACTCTTTTTTTTTCGTCTTCTCAATATTCACTTCTAGCTTTTTCTTACTTTTCTAGCTTTTTGTTACTTTATTGTGAAAGTTACATGAATGACCTATGATCTGTCAAAAGTTTGGTGTGATGATACCTTTGATTTCTCTTTTTAGCAACGGACTGTGACAAAACAATACTCAATAAAATCGAGAGTTTCATAATTTTTGTTTCAGCAAGTCTGTGATTTGTCAAATCATCAATTTCGAATGATTTTTTGTTTGTTCGTCAATAAGAATACTTGAATGTTCTAACTTGTAGAAGAGGACACATTTTCTTCTTTAAACCATTTTATTATGTGTAGCACGTTCCAGAATGTCACATACGCACTTCCGTACAAAATAAGATCGAATCGTTGATTTTAAAAAGAGTGGATGTATGAAGTAAGATAAATTAAAATTGTGACACTCTCCAACGAACAAAATGTCGTCAAATATATAAGAAAACATGTTAATTATTCACATAACGGGCGTTCAAAAAAAAAACTGTTATTATTACAGTTCTAAAAAAGTGAATCCTCAAGGTCACGCTATCGCCATTTGCGAATGAGGCACAATACTGGCGTATCGAAATGATATTGAATAAAATTTCTCAAGTACTGTTGTCAGCACTTACGTATAATCGATTATAAATGATTATTGATTTTATTTACCTTTACGCATATTTTTTGGATTAATTTAAAATGAAGTTGATTTCGTGATATAGATTTGAAGTTTTACATTTTGCGCTTGGTGCAATTTTTTATCTCCTGGTGGACACATGTTACGACTCAATTCAAGGTTTGTTTTCATATTTAAACAGCCGTAAAAATATAGAATAGCCATTTTGTGTTTTACGTGTTTCTTGACCTAACGACTATAACTTCATATTTATAGAAATTTTTTATTTATGTTTTGCATTACATTATTTTTTCCCTTTTAACTCATTCGTGAACGCTTTTTGCTTTTCATTGCTTTGCAACCGAATACTGCGCCCTTGAGCTGTGACATTATATAAAAATAATAATAGTTCGAAATATATCATATGCTTTTTTGTATATCGTAATGAAAGTGGCACTTTTTTATACGCAAAATCGTAGTGAAAGTAGAACTTTTTTACACGAAAAATCATAGTGAAAGTAGTACTTTTTGCATCATTTTATTCCATCTCGTTGGAGATGATTGTCAAAGCATACCTATTTTTTTGGTGTAATTTTTCATAAATCCTTTTAAACCAAATTTCTCAATTTACATCAATATGCAAAAAATAGTGTGTACAACACGTTATGAAAGTCTCTTTTTTTTCACCTACTTACTTGATTAACTCGGGCTACGCCCTCGTTAATCAATCTGCAAATTCATGAAAAAAAGTATGACTTTCATAACTAGTTGTACAAATAACAATTATTTCGGATTCCTGATTACATTTTTCTTTAAACGTAAAAGAGCAATTAAAAAAAAAAATGTTTTTCCTTCTCTGTTCTTTTCTTCCTCTTCCATTTCTCTTTCATCCATCTTATCTTCCTTCCATCTATATTCAGTATTTCTCCCCGCTCCTTTCTCTTCCTCTCTCTCTCACCTTCTTTCCTCTCCTTGCATTCAGGTCCTTTTTTCTCTCTCCTCATTTCCACATTTGAATCTCACCATCATTTTCCTTTCTCTTGCACTCTCTTCCCAAGTACTTTGGAATTTCCTCTGTCATACACTTCTCATACTCCCTGTTGTACCTTGATTCTTTGATTCTCTCCCTTCTTTCTTGCTTGTTCGTGTTTTTGTCCCTTTCACTCAGCTTTACATTCTTTCATCTTCCTTCTGCTCTGAATCTTTCCACATCTTCACTGGGATACCCGTTCCTCTGGTAGTAATTCTCTCTTCTTTCCTTCTTCTCCTTGTTCTTTTTCTTTTCTCTCCAGCATTCCGTCACTATCCTGTACTCTTCCCTTCCTCCATTTTGTCCTCAAATTTTGCCACTCTCTTTCCCGCTTTCACTCTCAGCCCTTTCCTCCCTCACTATGTCAATCTCTCTCTCAAATATGTTTCTTACACTCTCTCTACCTCTTCTTGTTCCTTCCTAGATATTCCTAGACATTCTATACAGGGTGATTTATAATAGGTGTAAAAAACTTTGACATCGTGTTCATGAAGTCATTTTAAATATAGGTCGTATTTTGTTTATTTACAGAACTACATCAAATTTAAACATTATTTAAAGTACAACTTTAAAAAATAAATAACTAGAAAAATAAATCTATGAGAAAAAATTCCCTATAACAGTTGTTCAAAATGCAGTAAAACGTCTATCACGAAATCTTCTTCTAGACACCTGAAGACCATTACCATCAGCTAGTTATAATTGTTTCACAAATTAAGTTTCATAATTATTTCAGTAAAATTTATATTTGATGTAGTTCTGTAAATAAACAAAATAGGACCTATATTAATATAACATTTTTTTCTTAAAATGACTTCCCGAACATGATGTCAAAGTTTTTTACACCTATTATAAATCACCCTGTATATGCAAAATGGTTTTAAAATATTTCTTTTAAATAATTTTGTACATTAAAAGTCCTCGACAAGAATAACTAACAGAAAGAAATTATTGGAGAAGCTGTGTATTTGATTATGTATTATTTTTAGGTGCAGTGAAATTCTTTTTGGGATTATTAAAAAGTTCCTAAAATAACTTTATTATATTTGGAAGATTAAATTAAAGATAAATACATAAACTTACAAATTAATGGTTGATATAACAAAGCAGGGAGTCAATGTAGGTTTATGATCATTGATCAGAACATGTCCTTGAACTAAAAAATGTTTCATAATTTTTTATTTATTTAAAAATAAAAAAAAAATTGATAATATCCCATATCAGTAGATTTTTTACTCCGATTTCTCAGGCTTGGAAACTGAGCCACTATCATTAAAATCACATTAGATTTTATCACCAGCTGACACAGCTCACGCTAGTGTACCTTACGTGTAATCAGCACCGCACGCATAAGTAAACACACGTTGATCTTGAGTTTAAGGGAGC
The DNA here is from genome assembly GCF_963966145.1 of Tenebrio molitor. Taxonomy (NCBI): domain Eukaryota; kingdom Metazoa; phylum Arthropoda; class Insecta; order Coleoptera; family Tenebrionidae; genus Tenebrio; species Tenebrio molitor. Next base: position 3,761,828 of record NC_091054.1, on the reverse strand, counting down.
AAGGGTGCACTTGCACAATTCGCATTGATTTAACCCAGATGAAACGCACCGCCTCTCCAAACATTTACTTAGTAAATTTTCCCTAGACGCCGTGTACTAATTAGTCTCTTTAAGGCGTGTGCATACGATGCTACGTGTGCACATCGGAAGCGAGCAACAGCCAGTACGAATACGACGCCTGTCTTTACGGCGACGAGAGGTACCTGAGGGCCGTCACCTGCACCGAACCCTCGGTCTGCACCGCCTACCACTACCAAAGTAAACAACAATCCTGCGCGATTTCGCAAATTCTCTTTTCCTTTCCAGCGCTGATCCCCGGGTCGCTGAACCAGCTGAGCACCAGCAGGGGATGCCAGGCGTTGCGTTACGGTGCTACGTGTGAAGACATCTTCAACGACTTGAGGAGGACTGGGTCGGTCTTGCCGGGGCAGCACATTTGTACGACTTGCAGCGAGGACCTCTGCAACGAAGCGCCGTCTCCTGGGGGATCGGTGCTGTGCGCGATGACGGTAATTGTGTGGTTGGTGCGGTGAACTGACGTTTCGACTCGATGCATCCTCAGCGCTTACTTATTGTAGATTTGCTAACGGTCTTAATAAAACTTAACCGAGTTTCTTGTTTGAATGAGTCAAGGAGACTTTGGTTCCTTAAAGAGTTTATCTAAATATTTTTTATACGTATATAAAATAAATTACACAACTCTGATAAGCTCCAATGCAAATTTACTTCATTGAAGAGGTGACTGGTTCAGCGCGAGCTTTATACTTTCTTGGTGATGGCTCTTAAAGTGATTTGTGCTGTTTTGGGTGTGGTGGCTTTTAACAATCTCGACTCAGGTATATACAGGGGGGCCCCGATTGTCACTCTCCCTTCTGACGTTGTGTTTCAGTGACAACTTTGGAATGCTACTCGTGTACAGCCTCTCTAGGGAACAATTTCAGATGTGAGAATTTATCTTACAGCGGTGGAAGTTTACCCTACTACACTTGCATGTACGGAGATGCGGTCTGCGCAAAGTACATAATCGAATGTAAGTACCCTGCTTCACTGACTTAAACAAGACCTGACCAATCGCCTTGCAGATGGTGACTCGCTGATGATTCACCGCAGCTGTCAACACAGAGACATCTGTGCCATCTTGGCTTCCAAATACAACAACTACTACAGTAAACTGTTGGACTGTCAAACCTGTTCTGACCACAACTACTGCAACACAAGCAACCTCCTCAAGTTCTCGCCACTCGTAGCCATCATCCTCTTCACAATCACCAAACTCTTGATCAATTGATTGTTACAATTTGTTTGAAATAAATTTTGAACCATCGCTGAGTATTTCTCGATCAAGTGAAATATTTGCAAACCTTGCGCCATTTTTGTTGTATTAACAATAAACAAGTCACTTTGTTTACATAATACCAAATTTTTTTATGTTTACCACCAAAACAGTATAAATTCTATGGTTTACCCTCCACGAGCTCAGTTAAAACAAAGATGGCTTTGAAACTTTTCGTGTTGGTCTTGTTGTTGGTGGTCCACAAAGGTGAGTTTCTTCTTGGTGGTACCAGTTCAGACACAATTCTTCTAGGGACTTCTTTGAAATGTTACGACTGCGACGGCTACAAAGGTCAGCAAAATCCTTGCGAGGACCTCAAGGATAAAGACACAGTTTCGACGGAACACTGTGATGGAGACGAAGTCTGCGTCGTATACACTTTCAAAAGTACGTTCTCGCTCCTTCAGGACTTCACTAATTGGTTTTTCTAGATCCTCTCACTGGTACTGAAAAGATCTCGAGGTCCTGTGGCTCCAAAGGTATTTGTGACACGTTGAAGGGCAAGGATACGGAGTCGAATAAGTTGTTGGATTGTGACACTTGTCACAGTGACCTTTGCGGTTCTGGGGAATTTGTCAGCGCTTCGGTGGTCACACTGGTACTTTCATTGATTCTAGGCAGTTACATTAATTGAAATATTTTATTACAATAAACGAAGCTATAGTTAATGCAGTTGGTAATTTGAGTGGCGATGACGCATTGATGCACAGATCTTGTGGACACAAGGTACAACCGAGTAGTACCTTGTTTTCGGTGAAGACGGCGTTTTTGACGTCATCGCAGTTGTCGCCAAGGGTCCTGCATCCTCGATACGTAATGTTGCGATCGTCTAGAACAAGGACAATGCGGTCTTAAGTAAACAAGAAAATGGGTGGGTACTCGGTACTTACTCAGCGAATAGGTGTAGCTGAGGCAGTTTATTTCGGCACCGGAAGTACTGGTGCAATAGTCTGTTACTTTGTCGATCGGATTAGCACAGTCTTGGTTTGTTGAGGTTGAGCATTTGTAGCATTTAGTAGCGGATAGTACTAGTAAAGGTCACAAAGTAGCCAAAAGTTTTTACAAGAACAATGACAGACTTACCTGAATGAGAGTGTAACAAAACACACAACACAAGTAGCGTAATAACCATTTTTGTCATGATGGAGTACCTTTCAGCTGACATCACCAATAGTAACTGTTTGATTAGTCAACTGAAAATCGTTTATTCAAATATGTGATGATAAGTAATCTTATCTATAAGTCTAAACGAGAGAGGAAAACAAACCAGAGTAAGATCTGTGTTGCTTCCGGTTTTTTTTTTTTTTGGGTCAACAGAATAAAATTTCAAATGTCCAAAGGACTCTTCAGTCCTGATTCAAAAATGAAACATCACGATAATTCAACGAAACAATCTTTATCAGCTTGAATGATGTGTTGTTGATTACATTATTTACAAGTTTAGATAAAAATTTTACTTGGTGTTATTTTTCGGTTGCAATAAATACATCGTTGACAAGTTTTTAATGCACGTCTTTGTCACAACGTTATCTTTCGGGTTTTTCGCTCGTAAAATATTCTAGAAACATAAATTCCAGTAAGTCATAAAAAATAATCTAAATCATGAAATGACATAATATTATATTGATTTTTTTTCACTTTTTGTAGTAGAATTAAAACCTGTTGACATCACAGATAAGAACTATAGCTCTCACAAATCCAAATGTCAAATTTTAATTCCCTAAAGAATTACATATTATAAAAAGGTTTGTGGGTAAAGAGGTACAAAGGTATAGTCGTTTTCAAGGACATCCGTGCTGTCAGTGTCATTTTTAATATGTTGGTGCAGATTGTACACACAAATTCATAACCAGTATTCAGAGTATAAGAAAATCCTAGTTAAAAAAATGTCAAACAAGAAATTGAGGTTATGGTAAAAGAAAATTTACATTTCGTGAAACGTCAACAACAAACGATAAAACTCAATCTTCAACATGGTGTAAAACATGGTTAAACAACGAAGTCATCCTCGGAATCCGAATCAGACTACATTTTTTATCGGAAATGATAAATAATAATTTGAATTTGTCAATTTGCCGCGTCAAGATAAATTGCCAAATTAGGAAATTCAAAATTACTAAATTGAAACAGCAAGTGATGCCAACATACTGTCATACTGACAGCACGGATGTCATTGAAGACGACTATAAAGTCTGTTTTTTTATAATTAATTGTCAAAGTGTTGTCAGGTTGGTAGAAAATTCGAAACAGTGAATTTTATAAATCACGTTTGAAATATTGACTTTTGAAATTGTCACCGATTGTCACATTTGACAATTTAAATTAAACACGTGTCTCACACTCATAAAAATATGCAACATAACCTCAATAATGATCGGGGGGAAATCTAGGGTGAAATTGAGATAGCACTGGACCAAATGTCAATGATTTTTAATATATAGTTTGGTCTTTTTCTGTATTTTGACACTGGCAATTGATTATAAAAAAAACGGAGTACAAGTAACCTGCGTTCAGAAAGTAGTTCGTTTGGAGTAGCCTGTGCATTTTTGAACGCCCGTGACGTTTCGTTCATTTTCGTAGGTTTCATTTTAGGTTATGTGAGCTAAGTAATGATAAGCGTGCTCCAAACTATTCCCAAGCCAAGGTCGTTTCACATTTGGAAACGTAATCCTCCATTTAACAAGTAAATATTATTTCACCTTATCTAAATTGCCGTAAGTATAAAGTAGTGTTTTTAATACTAACTTTGGAGTGACACAAAAATGCAAACATTTTGAGAATGTTGAGATTGCAGATACGTTGTTTCTAATTTGCAGTTTGTATTTTTCCGTAGATTTTGGAAAAAATACATTAATCAAAATTAATTCAAATTGCATTTTTTTTATACTATTGATACAACATAATAATCATGTCATAACTGTTTCGAAATGTCATAATTCGTGAGTCTTAAAAGAAGTAATGAATGAATCTTGATAATGAAAGTGATGAAAATACTCGCGGGTGATGGCTATTACGCACTCGTTTGACTGTGCCTCGTGAGGGATAGGCTGCATTACACGCTCGTTAAATAATATACTATTTCTTAACTGGTTAAAGTGATTATTTACCTATTAGGTTAGGAAACCATTAGTGATAGCTGATAGAACAAAAAATACATAATAAAATTTGGATTGGGGATGTAGAGTCTTTATTATATCTCCATAACCCAGAAAAAATCAAAGATTACTTCTACAACACTTGATGCAATAAAAGTGCAACTGAAACTACACCCAATGAAAGAATTGCAACACTCGCCGAATTACACTCGTCTTGGTCGCAAACTTTGCATTCCTTCACAGAATCATACGGACTATTTTCGTACTGAGCCGCCAAAACACTGCAGATATTTTCCGGAGAGCAACTTCTATACAAAACTTCGGCGCCAGGATCTGTCATAAATACAGTTAAATTATCATTATCAGCACACAGGTGCAGGAAACTCCTTACGTTGCAAGATATAAGTAGCACAAACGCTTTGGTCGCAAGTTTTAGGTGGAATGTGTACCAAACTCCCACATTCTGTGTTTAGTGGCCCCGAACAAGTGTAACATTGCAATGATGCACCTGTAACAGTTTTAGTAACAAATAAAATGCAACACTTCGATGCTTACTTAATGTGAATTGTGCCAACAGGAAGCTCGACAGAAGAAGTACGTTTCTTGATGGAGACATTGTTGATGTTACTGAAGGAGTAACACGCGAAGATTTTCGTTTTATGAAAGGGGACATAATCCCAAAGCAAATTGTGTCGTTTGCTTTAATTTAGTTGTTAAGCTTGTGCGTGCGATTTTCGTAAAAATAGCTTTGAAATTGTTACGTTGTCACTTGTTTCGTGACTAACAATGAGATCTGGCGTCATGTTTTAAAATGGCGGCGTAATTTGATTGATTCCTCTAGATCTAGAGGGGATGATATATTTTGTTGTATTGCATATTGCATAGAGGCGGCACAGAACATAAAAGATTCATCATTGAATCTTACTTTCATAATGGTGTTTTCAGTAATGGAGAAATCTGTTACAGATTTTTCACTGGTTTATCGCTCCGCCTTCGCGCAGATATTTTCATGGTCACAGCCCATGAGAGAATCCAACCCCTCTAAAAAGTTTGTGGGTTTATCGATTCATTTTTATACATACTCCTAAATATTTTGTATAAAGTGGAATAAACTTGAGTGATTTATCACTCAAAACAAGACATGTTCAAACAATGACGTGTTTAAATAAATATAAGATAGGTATTTGCTTAAAAAAAATCAGATGTAGTAGCTACTATTTTCTTAAAAAGTTAGTAGAATATATTTGGATTGAAATGTATGTTTTTTCTGACACTGACTGAAAAAATAAACTTACACTAGGGATAAAAAGATACCATTTAGTCCCTTGTCATATAATGTGAGTACATGTACAGGGTGTCTCAAAATTCGCAAATTCCGAATTCAGAGCGTTGTAGGGGATCAATTCAGTAGTCCAAATATGGAAATTAAAAAAAAATCGGGACTCCTCCCACAAAGATACATTGGTCTGAAGGTGCACTCTTTCAAGTGCGTTTTCTTCAAATACAGGCTGAAAAGTTCAGTGTTTATTGTTATTTATGGTGTAGATGATTGTGGAAAATAATAACGTAAAACAATTTTTTGAAGAATAGCTACTTTGGAGCAAAAAAATCTTAAATTTTTGTAATTTTTCTTAAAAATGGAACGGCAACGTAGCTAGAATTGTATTTTGTCACTGTGGATATGAAGGCCGCTATGTATTGAACAAAATTAAAGTGCTTATATCTTCTTCAGGAAGAGCGAATTTTTTTTTCCAAGTATTTTTCGAGCTACACTGGGTCCTTCCCTACCACGCTCTGAATTCAGAATTCGCGAATTTTGAGACACCCTGTATATTTAGGTATACAGGGTGTTTAAAAAATGCCGCACCAAAATTATTGTACGGTGTTCAGAAGCATTTGGTAAGTGAGGAAAAAATATTTAAAAAATTCTTGGTCTTCATTTCTCTGCACAATGGAAGTTTTTGCAAAGGTCTTTTTTATTTTACACTACGACGCATAGTATTGTAAAAGTAACTACTTGACTATTTGACAACTGACAGTGCAAAGGAATGCTTTTTGATCCTAGTTACATGTTTAATATGAGTATCCTTCACACATTAAGGTGCGTCTATAAGAGATAGGTTAAAATTGGGATTTATATGATATCTATGTACACCAGACAGGTTTTTACAGCAAACAAACAATATTTGGCTTGGTTCGACAGTTATCCGTTAATCCCTGATAAATGAGTGTAGAGCCTCAGTCCTCGCCTAAAAATGTTGCAACCAACACACATTTTCTGCGTAACAGCGTTTCTCGTGATTTTCCACAGCCCTTCAGGTGAGTTTGTCCGTATCGATTCTCAAAATTCACCAAATTGTTCCAGTTGCTTCTGTTAAATGCTACAAATGCGAAGGTCCGCTCAATCTGGGCCTGAGCTGCGAAAATAATCTGAAAGAAATTCCAGTAATTGAGTGTGCAACGCTGGTCTGTTCTCATTATGTGGTCGGAAGTAAGTGTTTTAGATTTGTTTCGACTAGTTTTTGATTTGTTTCATTTTAGATCCTGGGAGTCAAATTTTAAGTCGAGGTTGTCGCCCAACAAACATATGCCAATCACTGGAAGATCAATATGCAACGAATCCGGCTGTTAGCGTGACAAGATGTACAACTTGTGACAGCGATTTGTGCAACTCTGCTAACACCGTTACAGCGACAGTAATTGTAGCAATAGCAATGCTGCTGCAGATTCTAAGTGGTTGGGTCTAGGTTATTTCAGGCATGCCAGTTGATCATATTTTTATTTAAAAATGTAACTATTTAATACTTATTTGCCATTTTCGGCAAGCAATGATTAATAAATCGTTTTTGATGTCATGGACTGAATTTATTATTCCAACCCCATCGTTCGTTCCCTAATTATATACATATTTTTAATATAGATTAATTCCCACGTACATCAAATGTGCCTGTTCAGCCAATCAGAGCGCTTGCTTTCATCCAATCAAAAATGTTTATTGCGGTAAAAACGTCCTACTACTCTGTCATCTGTCAAAAGTGATTAAAATTGCATGCTAATTCTGTCAGATACTCAAATTGTTTTTAATAACTGTATTATAAATAAATAATTACCTAACGTTAAAGCTTGTATTCTGGAATTAATCTTGCCAAAAATAACACGACCTAATTTTTAATATCTTCTGATATTCTCAATTTTCACTTAAACATTTTTGCTTTAGACAATATTTTTCGTTGATATTTGGACATTTTTATTCAAAGGCTATTCGAGCTAAAGCTCTCGGGCCTAACCAGAATAAAAATGCCCAAATTAGGTGTTATTTTACCTTCCAATAAATGTTATCTGGAGTTATCACTTTATCAGTTAATATTTGCGGGGTTGAATTCCATAAAACTGTGAAAAATATTTCTAAATTAGATATTTGTGACATAAGTGATGGAATCACAGAAAACTACACTTACTGTTCAAATTACTAATGAAATGCCTCAGTCATCTTTTTAAAACGCCTTAAATTCCTAAGCTATTAATCTTATTACAGAGTGAACCACCTTTGGTATTTGCTTAAAGATTTTAGTTACATATTTCAAAATAACATAAAAATATTGACTTACTCTTAGTTGAAGCAGTTTTTCCAAAAATTGGTAGAAAAACGTAAACAAAATTAATCGTTCTGCAAAAAACGTTGATAAGATTTCATATCTAATCTCGAGACCACATAACCCAGAAAGATGAACAGTTTTAATATATCCTTTTTTGTTATCTTAACATAGATATACAGGGTGTAACAGAAAAAAATGTATTTATTTTAGCTGGTAATAGTACCTACTCATCAATTACAACGTTTCTAAATAAAGTTTCTTGGAATTTGCAAAATTGAATTGCATTTTGTCCCCCCTTTTTATACCGAGATATGAAGACAAATATTTCACGCAGTTTCACCAATAGATTCTTGGGTTCTTTCTAATTTTTCTACAGTGTCTTGTAAATTATAAAACACTAGTGTCTTATGACCTTCATAACATATGGGTTGTGGATAAATGCATTCATTTTACTACGTACAAACGTACCACATAGAAGATAAGAATTGTGGATTATCAAGAAAGTATAAATGAGTGTAATTTTTGGCCCAGAGGAATTCTTGCTACTGATAATTAAATTTATATTTTGTGTTTGTGTTACGAAGCGTTTTCTTGTAAACAACTATTGCTGTACAAAAAATGTTTCTACTTAGAAAAGTACCACTTTTCTAAACGACTTGACATTTAGAAACACAGTAGATTTCTCTGTAGTACACAAAACTCTTTCACACATGGTTGAATTGTTGGTTGCATATACAATCTCGTCATGTGAATTAATATATACTGGGTGTTATTATTCGTTCACTCCTTAGTGTCCCTTCTCCACAATTATTTGGCCGAGTTGTGTTTTTGGTAAAAAAAAACTTTAAATGTATCAAATATTAGAAACGTCAAAAAATAGGGTTATGTGTGAACACACACTTGATTAGATTGTTTGGAAATTTTCTTTCTGTAAGAAAACCTGCTTTGTCACCTTGCTCCGGTTTGAAAAATCTTTTTCTCCCTACCGGTTAGAAATGTAGGCTGTGGATACCTCATTTGAGGTGAGAAAATTCAACTTTCTCGCTAAGGTAAGAAAGTGAATCATGAAATGTTTATGGTAAAACTGTACCAAAATACACATGTCAAAAGTGTCAAAAGTGAAATAAGTTATTGATAAATGAAAGCCAATTCAATGAAGTAAGTTGGTAGGTCAATCATATAATCTGGAAAATAAACAGATAAGCTAGGTAGGTAGATTACTTTACCCTGTTTATATCAAATTTTCGAACAAACCTCAAATCTTCAAATGCGATGACAAGTTAATTAAACAAATAACACAGGCTACTATTCAATTCTCAAAATTTTCGTTTTAATCACGAATATAACCATTTTTTTTTACTTTTTTCAACAAAGTTGTGCCGGTAGGGAAAAAAATTGTATTCAAACCTTGTTAAGAAAGTGTCCTTGCAGACCTTAGGCACTTACAAACCTCGTCTACGACTCGGTTTATAATCTTTGCCTGCGGTCTGCAAGAAACCACTTTCTTACCTTGGTTTGAAATATACTATTTCCCAAGCAGTGTTTTTTTTAATTTTTCGCTTTCATTGTTCTAAGTTGTTGTGGTCTGATGTTGAAAACCACTTCCGTTCAACATTAATTTACACGAAAAGACAATCAATTACGAGATAAAATAAAGATGGTGTAATTTTGTTCACTATTCTGAGCGGCTTCATCAAAAGAAGTCTAAACTAGAAGATTAAAGATATAAATAGTACAAAAAAATAACAACAGACAAGTGGCATTTGCTGATTGTTAACTCAACCAGTGCTCAGTTGATTATCACAAATGAGGCGTTTGGCATTGCTTGTGGTCGCTTGTGCTTTTATACACCAAGGTAAGTCATTTGGCTTAAGTTATTAAAATTCAAATCAAATTTAAACAAAATGCAGGTGATGGCCACGAACTTAAGTGCTATTACTGTGTAGAAAAGTGTCATTACCCACTAGAAGTGAATAAGTGTTCCGACGACAAATATATGTGTTTTTCATCATTTACAACAATCAGTGAGTAGGTACGCACGTATAATTTTTTTCAATTTTTAGTTGTGTCTTTCAGGTGATAAAACCGTGGAGCAGAAAGGGTGCGTTTTGATAGATGACCCTGACTTTAATTCAACTTGCGAAGAACTTGATGAAATGAGAGGAAGCTCCTGTTTCATGTGTCATACCAATTTCTGCAATTCTGCTGAAAGTTCGATTGCAACTTTTTATATGTCAACTTTATTTTGTTTAGGAGTGTTTCTTCAGATGTAGCAATTTGTAATCTATCTGGCACGTTGTTGTTTTGTTGTTGGAATTATCAATATTCGTCGAGAAGGATGATAAGATGGTCGAAAAGATTTGATCGTGTGAAGATTCCAATTTAAAAATAGATTGAGATTATGTGTTACAATGTACCTGCTCAATAAAAATAATCTTAAGTTGAATTTTTATTTCACTGACATAATTTTGTTAAATAAATCAGCTCTGACTTCTTTCTCGATAACTGTTTCCATTTGTAGTACTTATAAATACAAAGAAATATGAGGAATCTATTCGAGCAGAAATCAACGAGAAGCTCAAGAAGAAACTCTAAGAATTGAAGATGGTCTGCTGGAATATTTTCCAAATGTTAAGAAAAAGTTTAAGGCTTCACCAGTATGGACAAAATATTCGACGTTGAAAACAACTTTGAAAGTGTATATTTCGATATTTGTAAATATGGTACCTACATAGAAACCGGAAACGGCAACGGTTTTCGAAAGAAAACCAGTCGAGGAATTTTTTAGTAGAGTGTCAGATGAAGAATACTTGATTACGAATGTAATGTAATAGTTGTGATTGGGTACTTGTTTTGAATCTTTGTAAACTGCACTAATAAATGGGCGTTGCTTGTCTTGCCGGTACGAATCTGAACATTGAGGATTGGATACCGGGCAGCGTTGTGTCCCAGTTTTGTCGGGGTACTCTGCCCGCTCATTGGCCGGCCAATGAGCGGACTCCGCGTTTGGTCAACCTCCCCATAAATACGTGCGCCGGTTGAAATTCGTCCCACTTTCGTTCACGTTCTGAACGTGTTCGTTTCTCTTAGTTGTTTCTCTCTACAAAAAAGACTGCGGCCCTGTAAAAGGGAGCTGGACAAAAAGACGATGTTCAAATAACCGATATTACATTATATTTATCGGAGCATATTATGTAAAACAGGGTCACTATAGTGTCAGATTTTTACGATTACAAAAAGAAAAATAGGTATTGTTGTTAATGATACATAATTGTTTATCAGTCACATGTTGGGAAATAGTTTGTTGGCAAAAATGTATATTTTGTGTTTATGTTACGAAGCGTTTTTTTGTAAACAAGTGTTGCTATGCAGAAAATTTTGCTGTACCTACAGAAAAGTACCACTTTTCTAAATGACTTTGCATTTAGAAATACAGTAGATTTCTCTGTAGTACACGAAAAAACTCTTTCACACATGCTTGAATTGTTGGTTGCATATCCAACCTCGTCATGAGATTTAATATATACTGGGTGTAATTACTATCCGTTCACTTCTTAGTGTCCCTTCTCCACAATTATTTGGTGCGAGTTGTGTTTTTTGAAAAAAAAAAACTTTAAATGTATCAAATATCAGAAATGTCAAAAAATAGGGTTATGTTTATGTGTGAATACCTACTTGGATTAGATTGTTTGGAAATTTTTCTTCCTGTAAGGAAACCTATTGTGACTTTGTTCCGATTTGAAAAATCTTTTTTCATAGGAGTTTTAAATTTTTTCGCTTTCATTGTTCTAAGTTGTTGTGGTCTGATGTTGCAAACCACTTCCTTTCAACATTAATTTACACGAAAAGACAATCAGTTACAAGATAGAATTATAAAAATGGTCTAATTCTTTTCACCATTCCGGGCGGATTCATCAAAAGAAGTCTGAACTGGAAGATTAAAGATATAAATAGTACAACAAACAAGTGGCATCTGCTGATTGTTAACTCAACCAGTGCTCCGTTGATTATCACAAATGAGGCGCTTGGCATTGCTTGTGGTCGCTTGTGCTTTTATACATCAAGGTAAGTCATTTTGTTATTAAAATTCAAATCAAATTTAAACTAAATGCAGGTGATGGCCGCGAACTTAAGTGCTATTACTGTGTAGAAAAGTGTCATTACCCACTAGAAGTGAATAAGTGTTCCGACGACAAATATATGTGTTTTTCATCATTTACAACAATCAGTGAGTACGCACGTACACTTTTGTTTTCATTTTTAGTTGTGCATTTCAGGTGGTGAAACTGTGGAGCAAAAAGGGTGCGTTTTGAAACATGACTCTGACGTTATTTCAACTTGCGAAGAACTTGATGAAATGAGAGGAAGCTCGTGTTTCACGTGTCAGACCAACTTTTGCAATTCTGCTGAAAGTTATTCGTTTGCATTTTTTTATATGTCGAGTTTATTTTGTTTAGGAGTTTTTCTTCAGATTTAGAAAATTATAATCATTATCTGGCACGTTGTTGTTGGAATTATCAATATCAGTCGAGATGGATGATAAGATGGTCGACAAGATTTGATTGTGTGAAAATTCCAGTTTAAAAATACATTGAGATTATGTGTTACAATGTACCGACTTAATAAAAATAATCTTAAGTTGAATTTTTATTTCACTTTTATTTGTAGTATAGATACAAAGAAATATTATACAGGGTGTAATCGAAATACACGAAATAATTTTAACCACGAGCTACTGGCTTCATGTAGAACTCGGAAAAAATATTTAAAAAATTCTTTGTCAAAAAATAATGACATTTAATTTTTGAGGTACAATTTTTTATAGTTGCTTTTAGTCTTCTAGGTTGTCCCACAACCTCATTTTCAAAACTGTACCTCAAAAATTAAATTTTTTGTATATCGTAATGAAAGTGACATTTTTTTACACGCAAAATCGTAGTGAAAGTAGCACTTTTTTACATGAAAAATCGTAGTGAAAGTACTACTTTTTTGCATCATTTTATTCCATCTCCTTGGAGATGATTGTCAAAGCATACCCATTTTTTTTTTGTTGTAATTTTTCATAGGTGATCCTTTTAGACTAAATTTTTCAAGTTTTTTCGCTATGCAAAAAAATAGTGTGTACAACACGTTATGAAAGTCTCTTTTTTCACTTATTTGCTTGATTAACTAGGGCTACGCCCCTCGTTAAGCAATCTGCAAATTCATGAAAAAAAGTATGACTTTCATAACTAGTTGTACAAATAACAATATTTTGACATATATTTAAATATTTTTTCCGAGTTCTACATGAAGCCAGTGGCTCGTGGTTAAAATTATTCCGTGTATTTCGATTACACCCTGTATATAGAACTTCAAACTTACAAGTTGTTGAGTTAAGTGAGTACATTACGTTACGTATTACAGAAAATAAGCAGATTGTGAACTTTTTTGCTGCAAAAATGTAGGCCCTCTTTTAGAAATGCTTTTGTACTGTATAATAAAGCAAGGTCAATAGTGTAATAAATAAATAAAGTACCAAACTGATATAATATTTTATCTTTAGGCACGTGCCACTTAAACTTAGTTATTTACTGATAATTTTTTAATTGAACTACAATCCGTTAAGTAAATAAGTTATAACATAAATTGTGAAAATTTTCGTTCAAATCCTGAGTCAAAGCTATTGTTGTTGTAGTGAAAAAAACTTAATCCTTCGTTGTGTTGTGCTCCTTATTTTTATTTCATTAAGGTTCTACGAGAAGCCGTACCGTTGGAAGAGTTTTTTAACTGAAATGATTTTTAAGAGTCAGCTATTTGTCAACTATCCATTACGCTCGACGGTCGGGCAGCTGCATTTTGTGCTCTGCGCCGGGCCACAGTTACTTGAGTAGGTATAGTGGTCGCCAACACTCTAATAGCAGACCTTTTTTGCTCGCTATTGCAGTCGGCTCATAAAAAACTGGTTTGTTGAGACGACACGCGCGATGTGCATACAGGAGCGTATTCAAAATATATTAACGATTGAATCCGATTAAGTGAGTATACACCGTTCACACATGGGAGTTAAATTGGGTGCAAAACAACTCAATATGTTCACATCAAGTTGATGTTTTTTTATGTGGAGCGGCAACCATAAATTTTACATTCAGTTTTCACGCCTACTTCGACTACAATCATTTAGAATAACCCTGTATTTAGAATTTTGTTTTTGGCAAGGGATGCTCATACCTCCCCGCGGTTCTTGCTGGGCAACAAAAATTAAATTTATAATATATTATAATATGTTTGTACATTTTCCTGAATACGCTCCTGATTGCACGCGTCTTATTAATTTGCAGCTGTGTCGGAACCTTTGTCTTGTTTTTAAAATCCTGTTTTGTTTTATTTTGAGGCTGCTACTAAAGTGTTGGCAGATACTATACGATGGACACTGGCGGAGCCTCCCCGACTATGAAAGCTCCAAGGAATGAATTCTGATTCTGAAGAATTTAATTCAAATATTTTTGGCGAACTTTTTTCTTTTGACGACAACACCTAAGACCACATGTCATTTCATAAAACAAAATACCACTCTTCATTTCAGTTTCGTTATACATAGATACTTCTTAACATATTTCTTGGATTTCTTGGAATTAGTGAACTAGTGAACCACTCAAAAGGAAATGATTAGAAAATACTCCTAAGAAATATAAAATCTTAATTAAATTACATGTTTATTTTATTTTTGGGGGGGGGGGGGATCATTCATAAACGAATTTTTGTCATAAAAAATCGGTGTGAGGACTGCCGAGATCCTGCTGTTATAGACTTTATAAAAGTATGTTTCATCATATTTGCATAACGCATCAAATCCAGAAACCTTTCGAACATTTGACAATAAAATAAATGTTGGTGGATGTTTTAATTAACGTAACTCGTATTATGTCAAAAATTATTATTATGCTTACTTGTTTAATTCTTACAAGTTTTCGCTTTTATCGTCAAGGAAGATGTTTTCTTATCAGATTGTAATCATTTTTTAATTCTCGCTTAATCATTTTTTCAAGGAAAAATTAAACCGCAAATTAATGACCTATTTCGCATTTCCGTACGAATAAATGAAGATCAAGTGATCATTTTTCAGAAAACAAATTGACGCAACTAATAATCTGATAATTTTTATTATCTATATTCTAAAAGTGAATCCGACTACTTGACAAAATGATAATGATATCTATTTGGTTCTTTTATTGCATCGATCAAATGTCATGATATAACATATTTAAAAAATCGATGTACAGCCAGGTATGAAAACAATTTAATACGACACAATAAAACTATATAAATATCAATTAAAACTGAGCGCGTTGAACATTTTGCCTTTCTAAGTCCGCAATGTCGTCAGAAAGTAGATAATTTAAAAATAAAAGCGAAAACCCTTGACGTTTGCCAAGTGTTTTATTTTTCACAATAGCTACATGGAAAGTGATAAGAGCTCTGAAATATTAATCAGGGTTGTGCAAAAATTGAGAGAGTTGTGCAATAAATTAAGATAAATAGGGTTGTTTCAAGTTATTGCTGAATTTATGGTTTTTAGATAACGTAAAAATTAATAAATTTTAATCCGATTGTTTTTTTTTTCAAAGCTTGATTCAAATATGTTTAGTTTGGAACGCACAAAAAATACCACAGATTGTGAAACACCAATGAAATGAAGAATAGTGCTAGAATGTATTATAGGAAGGCCATGGAAATTTTGCACTTAATTTGAGGTTATAAATAACATCAATGTCTAGTGCGCTATTGTAAGTATTACTAGTTTGCAATAGAAGAATACGGAAAATTCAGCAACATGTATGTTCATTTTGATAGGTTAGCATGTCAGGCACTTTAGTGACGGAAATCAGACAGTGTGTCCAACGTTAAAAAAATAAATCATGGCCTCCCATTATGCATCATGTTCCAGATTACATTATTTGTTTTTGGTAATTGCAAATTACCTAAAAACGGATATGAAGCAACACTAATTAATCATGTGAACCACTTATTGGCCAAAATAAATTCATACGCAAAACGGATGTAGATAAGAGTCGCAGATTTTTGTAGTTTACAATAACTGGGTTATCATAAAAGTAAATGAAAGCAATGTATGAAAAAATGTAAAAGGAATAATAGTAATTATATTAAAGAACGAGTTTTATAAGGGTTGATTTGGCGCACGAGTCCCAAGTGTAGAAAACGAGTCGTAGAGGAGTTTCCTGTGGGACGAGTGCGCCAATGTCCTTATAAAACGAGTTTTTTATGTTATTTTTTCGAATTTGCACTCTTGTTTTAATTTGTAAATAAAAAAATTAAATTTTCAAATTGTAGGGAATTTTGTATTAATTGGTAATTCAAGGTAACGGATGCAACTACATCTGCAACAGATGTTACAAAGTAGAGTTTGAACATTAATAGTATTGGAAGTTTTTTGGTGTAAATGACAATAATACACTGAAATATTGATTACAATTTTCTTAGAGATCTATTAAAACACTCGCAGCCATAAACGACTCCAAATTGAATACAATAATAGAGCTATTAGACACGCAAATTCTAAAAAACATCTTTTTCAAAGAGAAGAAAGAAAAAATCTCCATTTTAATTGATCTTGAAATACAACGAAAATGTTTTATTCTAAAAATGCACCATATCTATACCTAAGAATGTGCTTGTATTGTTATCGAAGTCGTAATGAGCATAACACGTAGTTATTTCTGTTAATTGGTTAATGCATTTACGTCAATTACAGATAGTGATGAGTTTAAAACAATATGAAGTAACAATATTTTATCTATTTCATTGGTACAGGCATTTTGCGTGTAATACCAGGAATTTGATTAGATTAGATTGGACAGGTATCATGTCAAAGTAGCAAATTCTTGAAACATCTTCATTTTTGTACTTAATTTTGAAAGTGTACTTAAAATAAAAAATGAATTAGTTTAAGAATATTTAATTTTCCGTTGACCGCTTGTTAATTTCAATATTAATGAATTCTTTTGTCTAAATTATAGTGTATTAATGGACCTCATTAATACACTATTTTTCATTAATCAACGATTTTTGCGATTTTGACGTTTTGATTAAATTTTGATGTATAAACAACCTCGAACATGCATTGTTTGCACTCTTTGTGGAAAAGTGAATAGAAAATGTTGAAAAATTTAAAAATGGCCTACCCTGAGGACAAAAAAAGAATGAAGGTATTTATAAGGTCTCATCTTTATGGAAAAAGATGAAATTGGTTTTGATTTGGCTTTAATTTCAAAATTTGTCATCAAAAAAAAAGTTAGCGGTCAACGAAAAATTTTTGTAATCAACTCTTTTGTTAATGGGCGATTAATAATCTCAACTATTAAAGCCACTCACTGGCTACACTCGTTCGTGCTTTAAACAGTTTCGATTATTAATCGCCTTCATTAACTAACTAGTTTATTAAATAACTATTAATCCAATTTAAAAAAATTTTTGGTTGCTTAATGAAACTACATTTTCACTGTCGTAATTTCTATGCTTATAAAGGTCCACAAGCCACGTGCGGTTATCACAGCCACAGACGTCTATTGAAGTACTTATAGTCAATATACCTAAGTCATCACTCATCACTGTTATGGGAGCTAAGAAAAAGGAATAAAATAATGTCGATATGTGTTTATAAAATAAGCTTTGTTAAAAAAAAGGAAATGATTCTTAAATGGGATTTGTGAAAAATTCTTTAAAGGATTATTTTTTGTACCTATGGTTTCCGCGAAAAAAAGTTTTATTACACTAATACCTTAAGTCATAAATAAATAAGCTGTCAAGTACTTGTTATTGGCTGATATTCGAATTTGACAGAGATGGGAATTAATGTGTTTTCCTATTCATTTTATTGTGAGATTTGTCTGTCGATAATTCTTTCTCATGAGCATTCGGGCATCCGGGAAAATTGTTCTCGCCAGGTTTTTATTACTACTATTTGAATCTTCACCGTCTAACATATCCGCATTTTACTTTTCATAAAAATCCGTTTGAAAATAATCGAGATATTAGGGTCGAAAATCTTAGATGGGACATCCTGTAAATTACAGAGGCATTTATTCGTTTTCATAATTTTTTTATTTCAATTTTTTTTAAGGAGATAATCAAAATATCACTCGTGCTAATCAAATTGTCGATGATATCCCCTCGTGCGCATTCGTTACTTAATATTTTCCTCAGCTACTGTCAACCAACGAAACTGCAGGATTTCAAAAAATCCAACCAATGAAAACATTATCACAACGACAATTTGGCTTCACCAAACAAACTCAAGTTCAAATCTCTAATAATTGATGGAAGGCACATAAAAGAATTTTAATAAATAATTTTTGGTAGATTTTTGGTTTTAATTTTCGTTTTAATGATATTTAGTACCAAATTTAGAATAAAAGAAAAACACACATCGGTACACTCTGGATTAAAAAACACAAAATGTTAGTTTTACTTTACGATAAGTAGTCATTTCGTCACTGCTATTGAATCGAATCTATGGAACAGCGACAGGTGACTCATTCATATAGGAACCGTTCTCAAATCAATATAATAAGGTGAAAGTCTTAAAGGAAGTTTGTTTGACTATGCTTCGCAGAGCAAAATATTATGGCCTTAAAGATACCGAACCTTGAACCTTGAACAATTTCAGACAGATGGATCCCATCTCCATTTTTGTATTTTGAGTTTAATTTTGAGTGTAGTAGACATCTTTGAGTACTTCTTGATCTAATCAAACTTGTGCGAACTTACATTTTGTATCCGCTAAAGAATAAACCAAATTGTTTTAACAAAATTTATTAAATAAATAAATTGTCATGTCATTCAAAGAAGTTTCGTCAGAATCACTAGACAAGAAACTAGGAGAACGGACATTGAATAAATTCCAGCTGAGTTGCACAGATCTGTGTCGCAGATGAAACAAGAACCGCCACTTTGGTCATCGAGTCTGTCACACTGCGCTGCGGTAGCTGTATCACTGGCGAGAACGCAACCTTTGGCTTCTAATACCTGTCCATCTGTGTAAATAATTATTGCTAACTAAAGTCACAATGGAAAGATGGTACTGTACCTCCTTCGGCCCTCGATGAGATACACCTGTAGTCTATTAAGTCTGAATTTGGGCACGTTTGCTCGTCCAATGGGTTGTTGCAAGTGTATACACAGTAATAACATTTTGACACTGAGGCTTCAACACCTCGATGATAGAAGGCCACACAAATGGCCAATGTAAGGACTACTGCAGATACTTTCATTTTGAAGTTTTCAACTGAACTCCAGGTTCAGATTCAGACCATTTTATACTACAGGGTTTAAGTTATGGAGGGGAGCAACAATATTTTAAGCCATATTTTTGTTATCTCTACAAAGATATCTAGTGGAATAAGTTAATCCATTTTCAAGTAAACGTGGAACGAAAAAAGATCGATTCATAGATAAAAAAAATAAATCGCTGATAACGTAGGGATAGGTATATAATTGCTTTTATTGGTTTCAACTGTCATAAATTCTCATTTTTCTCCTTTGTAAATTGCCTCTTAACTGCCCTAAAGCAAAATGAGCAGATAACGAACCGTTGCCCTAGGCAACACATTCAACGTTACATTTCTGACAGCTCTTGAAAAAATTGTCAAAACTGTCAAAAGCAAATGCTAAACCATTTTCAAAAGATTTGGAAGCTTCAGGGACGTCGTTTCAAACAATAAAATTTTGTATGCAACTCGTTTCTGGGTAAATTGGGCTTTTCTAATTGCCCTAGAGGCCTTAAAACCCTCGCTACGCTCGTGTTTTAATCCTGTCCCTCGGGCAATTTGAAAAGCCCAATTTACACAGACTCTCGTTGCACAAATAACTATTATCTCCTTAGAAACGGTTAAAGTGGCATTTTTTTTTCTGACCGCAGTAGAAGTACTTCAAGTCCTAGGAATAAAAATGTCCACAGGCGACTCGACCGAGTCAAATGTAAGGTCATTTGTAGCGTTTGTCACGATTTATTAATCAATTACACGAAAATATATTTAATAATTAAATTATCCCTATTAAAAAAAGTCTGTAAAAAAGCGAAAAATCGACATTATTACCAGATATTTAACCGGTTCCACTATGGTGTATCACGAGTCGCCCGTTGTGGGCGTGTCCATAGCATGGATGTTGATGTCAGATGTCTCAATCAAAAATAGCGCAGGATGACCGTTCAGTGTTAAAAAGTAAACAATTTGTAAGTTGTGAGCGTTTGGTATTTACGTTTTGATCATTTTTGTTATATTTAGCGAACAACTGAAGTATGTCCGATGCCATTGAAAACGAAATGCATTGCGCTCCTCCAGAATTAACGCAGATCGCGGCAAACTATGTAGGATCTAATCCCACCAGTCCCGAAAAGTGTCATATTTCTACATAATGCTCCTGAAATCTACTTTTGATAATTTATTGAAGGCAAATTCACACATTTGGTACACTTCTTCATTCAAATACTTTTGTAAAAAAGAAAACTAGACAAGAAGGCAGCAGAATCGATACTGAAGAAATTCCAGTCGAGTTGCATAGATCTGTATCACACATAAAACAAGAACTTCCATCCTGTTCGGTAATAGTTTCACAATACTCTATGACAGCAGTGTTGTTGGCGAGGACGCAACCTTTGACTTCTTGCACGTCACCAGCTGCACAAATAATTTTTATTCATTGATAGGTATTAAAACTGAAACTGTACCTGTTTCAATCTTTGATGAGACGCACTTGTAGTCTACTGCGCCTGAATCTGGACATGCTTCCTTAATCAGTGGCTCCATACAAGTCTGCAGACAGGAGTAACATTGTGACACTGAGGATTCAACTGCTCCATGAAAGAGGGCAACGTAAATGGTCACAGTGACAATTGCTGCAGATACCTTCATTTTCGTGTGTTCAACTGAACCCCATAATGGGATGGTGACAGTTTTTATTAGGAAATTTTGGTCATGGAGGGGAACAATTGATACTTTTTACCTTATTTTTGTGCAAATTACTTCAACATTCGAGAAACGTACTTGTAAGTGATACTTTCATTGGTTCAGTATTTCAAATATGTTGCATTTTAAGTGAAAATCTAAAGAGAAAAGTGATTTTATTTTGTAGAAGAAGAACCACCAATAGTCGCAGATCGATACATGATAATGACTAATTAGTAGATAACAGAAGCGTGTTACTTGTAACGTATAAATGTATACATTTTAAGTTAATTTGTTAAACTTATGGTGTTTTTCTAGTATGGTGATAAGGTATCTTCTGCGAAAGATATTTTGTGCTATTTTTCTGGCGAGTGTAAGATTTTTGCACGAGAACAGCGAGGGCAATAATTACACGAGGGATGAAAAGGCAGTTTATTCTTTTGGTACATTAGTTTATAAGACAATGTATTTGTTTCATTTTATTGCTCTTTGTTTTCTTGATGCACGATTATTATTGTATTGGGTCAGTAATTTGGAGTCTTCTTAAGATTTGTGATAGAAGAACAAATTATGTAAATTCGGTCAAATCGTGATTGGTTAAAAAAAAATTTAGAATCTACAAGAATTGATTGATCAATTTGGTCAAGCAAGTGGTCAAACAGTTGGATATTCAAGAATAATCGAAGAAAGCGGAATCTTTATAGAGTAACTCGGGGTTAGAACTGTGAAGGAGTAACTTTTGTCCCCACGTGCTGTAAATTTCAAGCTAAATTATTTTCGTAATTTTTAAACACTACCACTACCGTTATTACTTCCTTTACTGCTCTCAATTAAAAGTAATTTGGGAAAACATTAAAAAAAATATTATCTTTTCACAATTTTCCATTTAATTTGTTTTAAATTCTTTATCGTGAAGTATGTGATCTATTTTGTCTTTAACGATCGGGGAAAGACGTTCTCGCCAAGGCGACCCTCTCTAAAATAGTTCTAACGAAGATTCTTCATTAATTCTTGGTTCCTTGGGACCCTCGCGGTTGAGGAAGCTCCGCTATTGGCTCAACCAGTTGTGGTCCGGCGCAGAGCATAAAACTCCTCTAAAGGTACTGCCTCTCGTAAAATCTTAATTAAATTAAAATAAGTAACACAGCACAACCTAGGATCAATAGGTTTTTTCCTCACTTATATTTTGTTTCGTATTGTTTGCAAAATACCCAGAAGAAAAAGAGAACAATCCCAAAAAAAAAGTTTCTTTCATTATTTTAAGTCCAAGTTTGAAAATGTTGGAAAAACGATATTAAAGCAATACAGAATGCTAAATTAGTAGCAATTTCAAAAACTTTATTAAAAGCTTCACACTTCTGACAAGTGTGAAGTCTTTGTTGAGCACAAGATAAGATATCTTACATGATTAGATAGAGGTAAATCAATTGATTCCACTTGTGTGAAGTTAAAATCTAAATTACAGCAGTATATTATATATTACAAGAGTCTCAAGTTCACCCTGAGTGTAAATTTATTGGATCAGCGCAGCGAGGGGAATAATTACATGAGAGACGAAAAAGCCAGTTTAGTCTCGTGGTGCATATTCTATTTTTACACGACTTTTTTTTTAAACACAGCGAGCATACTAGATTTATCTTCTTTGTCATAACAGAAACTTTGACACATTATGTTGAGATAAAAATTTCATAGTCATTATCATTATAGAGGTGGATTTATCAATTCCATAACCCCTCCATGGATGGGACTAAACCTTTTGCTCTATTCCCACTTCAGCATATTCTGGATGAATCTTGTTTTGTATGGATTGATATGTTCTTTTTTGTCTTGTGATAATTTGTGTTTTATAACTTTGCTCGACTATAGTTCGTTTTGATTTTGTTTGCGAATTCGATACTTGGGTTGATAAAATATATTTATCTACAATCGTGTAAAAACTAGGCACTTTTTGGACGAAAAATCGTTGTCAAAGTTCACGTTTAATGAAACTGATGGAATCGTGCCATAAAACTTTTAGTGCACGCTTTTATGGCACAGAACTCTGTGAATACAACAATACAATTTGTTTGAAACATTGTTTAGAAGTAGGTTGCTAAACGACGTGGCTCTCAAACGACTTTGGTTATTCATAGAATATTGAATCAATCATAATTATTTTATACAAATTTATGTTGAAACCGGTGCGATGATCTCACGATCGTAGATAAAATGTTGTAAGACATACGTGTAAAAAGTTCCTTTGTTGCACTCACATCCTTTAAAATACTCCCTCGTACCTCGTTCTTGCAATAAATGATAACTTTTTACAGTTATATCTTAAATAACTATTCTTGTAGCATAAATCACGGATGTAGTACCAAAGCGCCCCGTACTAACCCTTTCGAAGCGCTACCGTCGCCAGCGAGAATCGAATCGCTGGGCCCCTACCATCACATCAGCTGCGCGCCGTCGGAGCGTGCGGGACCATCCCCAGCCAGGCTATAAAAGGGATGCAGGCATGGACAATTAATCATTAGTCATTTAATCATTCAAGCTCCCTCAAGAGTCTCACCACAAACCTTTGTCAACTTTGTTTACCTAATAAAGAATTTACAACACAAACACTGTTAAATTCTTAATTTTTTTTATCCAGTTCCTTCTTTCCATAAAGCATTTACAAACGAAACAAACGCTAGAAAAATCGTGAAGAAGTGACAACAACTTTGCCCAGTGTGGTTTACCATCCTAGGTCTAGAAGTCACATTTTACTCCCTAAGTGGAGGATATTTGCTTCATCCGTACCTACTATAGGTACAGTAAATACAGTAGGCGTAAAAACTGGCATGGCTTGCTTCGACTACAATCATTTAGAATAACCCTGTATAATTTTGAAGTCATGGGAAACGGAAACCCTTCCACCATGAAAATAATGAAATGAAAAATCTACCGAGATATAAAGAACACTTGTAACGTTACTGATACTTGGAAAACATGATTTTAAAAAATGCTTGTCTTACATTCTACATCTTCGATTCTTCACCTCTGTAATCAATTTTAGCCACGACGTTGGGTTCGACTTCCTCTTTTTGTTAACTTGTAATTATTAAAATGGTGAATGAGAAAGAAATTATAATTTAAAAATTTATTAAAGCTTTAATTAAATACATTTATGCAAATCACAGAATCTTTGTAAGAAGGAAAACCAGACAAGAAACTAGGAGAACAGAAACTGAATAGATTCCAGCTGAATTGCACAGATCCGTGTCGCAGATGAAACAATCGCCGCCATTTTCTTCGATCAGGTCACAGTTCGCTCTGGAAGAGGAATCACTGGAGAGAATGCAACCTTTGACTGCTTCTTCCATTCCATCTGTGGAGATAATTCTTACTAACTAAAGGCACAATTAGAAAGTGACACTTACTTCCTTCCGCGCTTGCTGAAATACACACGTAGTCTAATACATCTGAATTTTGGCACGTTTCCACCTGCAATGTGCCGTCACAAGTATGTAGACAGTAATAACATTGTGACACTGATGCTTCGACGCCTCTATGGCAGAAGGCGACGCAAATGGCCAAAGTAACGATTACTGCAGATACTTTCATTTTGCGGTGTTAACTGAACCCCATCCTACAATGTTGACCATTTATATCAGAGATTTTGGTTTATGGAGGGGGACAGTAGTTGCTTTTTTAAGGTTTTTTGTGTGAATTCTCTCCACTACCTAGAAAAGCATCTCTGACGTTTTCATTGGTTGAGTATGTACCTACTTGAAAGATATCTTCTATTCTTGAAAACCTCAATTCAATTATTTTCAAATGCAAGTGAACAACGAACAACGACTGATCGATAGATAAAAGTGTTCATTTCGTCGATAGCAGAAGAGTATTATGTAAAAATATGCAGATAAGCAACATTTGTACTTTGCCTTTGTTGTTGTTACAGAATTAGATTTGAGTTAGGAAAGATTTTCCTCAGAAAATGTTTGTGACCTAGTGCTTAAAAATATTTCATCAATCTTCTGCTAATCTTTTTGAATGAAGAAACTATTCGGTAAGGTAATTTCTAGTACGAAATAATTTTTTTATCACGTTAAATATTATTCTTCATTATTTATTTACCAATTGCCTACTGGCTTGATAATGATGGATATTACTGGTGAGGATGATTTTGTGTCACGAGCCGTTGGCGAGTGGCGTAATTCATCCGAGCGAGTAATAGCCATTATCCGCGAATAGAATACTATACTTTTTCTACGACTATGAAGGCAAATTGATAAATAAGTTTCATTATTAGACAAACTGACGTTTTAAAATTATTACTTTGTATACTTAATACCATTACGTTAAGAGTAGAAGTGTCTTTTTGTGCTTAGTCCAGAGACCGAGACGAAGTCGAGGTTGGCAACTGGGCGAAGCACAAAAAGTCCTTCTACTCTGAATCTGAATAATCTGAAACATACCTATAATAATGAATGTACTATTTAATAGGAGTAGAAATAGCTATTTTGCTACGAGTTTCATACAAGATTTTTTCTAATTTAGTTACGAAAAGCACACATTCTAATTGAAATCCTGTTTAAATCTGCTATTTCAATAATTTTCCGGGATAATAATACTAATGTCACTTTTTAACACTAGTGATAAATAATGTCACTTTTTAACACTAGTGATAATATAATGTCACTTTTTAACACTAGTGATAATATAATGTCACTTTTTTGACTAGTTATTAAATAAAGCACGTTTGACAACTAAAATGACATATCACAATGGTTACTTTTCGTAACTGAATTAGAAAAAATGTATTTCGTCTTTGGATTTTTCGATTTTGGAATATTTGAAAGTATGTACAAGTACATATGTAAATATTTAAATACTGATTCTGTTTTCATGTCTTCATTCTGCATTGAATCTACATTAATTTATTCGTACTTTTAGGCACGAGGGTTCGAGTTTCTCTTTTTTTTCTACTTATAAAATATTATTAAAATGGGGAACGACAAATAATAATTTATTAAAACTAGAATTCATAAATTAAGTACATTTATGTAAATCAAAGAATCTTTGCAAGAAAGAAAGCTAGACAAGAAACCAAGATAACAGACACTGAATAAATTCCAGCTGAGTTGCACAGATCTGTGTCGCAGATGAAACATTCGCCACCATTTTCTATGATTGGGTCACAATACGAGTCGGCAAAGCCATCATTGAGGGGAATGCAACCTTTGATTTCTGACACCTGTCCACCTGTGCAAATAATTCTTACTAATTAAAACCACAATTAGAGAGTGACACTTACCTTCTTTCGCCTTTGCTGAAACACACTTGTAATCTATTTTGTATGTATTTGAGCACTCTTCCTCCTCGAATGGGTCGCTACAAGTGTTTGAACAGTGATAACATTTTGACACTGATGCTTCGACGCCTCGATGATAGAAGGCGACGCAAATGGCCAAAGTAACGATTACTGCAGATACTTTCATTTTGCGTTATTAACTGAACCCCATCCTACAGTGATTTATATGATATTTATAGTGATATTTGGTTTATGGAGGGGAGCAGTAACATTCTTTTGTCTTAATTTTCTCCAATATCTAGAAAACAACTTTGACGTTTTCATTGGTTAAGTAGGTACTTGAAAGATATATCTTTTATTCTTGAAGATCTCAATTAAATGATTCAATGATGATATGTATTTCCAAATGAAAGTGAACAACGAATGGCGACAGATCCATAGATAAAAGTGTTCAAGAGTATTATACATACGAGTATATTTTGGGTGTTACTTAGTAGTAATAATTACAACTGACGCCGTTTAAAGATCTCCCATTGTGCAGAGAAATGAAGACCAAGAATTTTTTAAATATTTTTCCCTCACCTACCAAATGCTTCTGAACACCGTACAATAATTTTAGTGCGACATTTTTTAAACACCCTGTATATTATACAAGGTGTCTCAAAATTTGCGAATTCTCAATTCAGAGCGTGGTAGGGAAGGACCCAGTGGAACTCGAAAAATATTTAGAAAAAAAAAATCGCTCTTTCTGAAGAAGATATAAGCATTTTAATTTTGTTCAATACATAATTCGGAATTCGCGAATTTTGAGACACCCTGTATATATATCGTGTACACTCTGATTAGATCAGTTAGGTAGCTCCAGTCTAACTAAATTTAATCGTTTTCCGTTTTTAAATTGAAGAAAAACCAAATTTATTTATAGAAGTAAAAAAAAATTCTATTTGAATATTGTCATTTCTTTGCATCAAAGTAGTATCTTCAAAAGACAACATTTTTTGGAGATCAATTGGAAGGAGATAAAATAGTAGATTATATCATTAAGAGTAGAAGTGAGTCTTTTTTTGCTGAGTCCAAAGATTGAAGACCGAGACGAAGTCGAGCGATTGTGTCTACTTGTCTGTCAAAAATTAATAGAAGTGTAAATTTAAAAAAAAATCTATTAGGTACATCATAGGATGTATAGTTTATAATTTTAATTTAAATACAGCCCTATCACTTAAAGAAGTTTCGTAAGAAGAAAAACTAGACAAGAAATCAGGAGAACAGAGGTAGGATAAATCCCAGCTGAGTTGCACAGATTTGAGTCACAGATGTAACAAGACCCGCCATCAACGTTGTCAACATCCTTGCAATTATTTTGGGTAGCGACATCACCGGCAAAAATGCAATCTTTCTCTTCGTTTACGTTGCCCCCTGTGGAAATAATTGTAGTTATTCAAAGTCATATTTAAAATACAATAACGTACCTACTTCTATCCTTGATGACATACACCTGTACTCTATGACGTCTGAATTTGGACACACTTTTTCCTCCAGTGGATCTTCACAAGTCTGGCTGCAGTAGTAACATTTTGAAACTGATTGTGTAACTGGTTTATCTACGTTGCACAAATCTGTATCGCAGATGAAGCAAGAGCCGCCAATTTCATTGATTCTGTCACAGTTCTCTTTCAAGGCGATATCACCGGCGCGAGCACAACCTTTAACTTCATCTAATTTATCACCTGTGAAAATAATTTATGCTACTACTAAAGTTATATTTGCAACATGCTAGAGTACCTGCTACCAATTTGATTGATATACATTCGTAGTCTATTATCTTGGAAGGTGGACACGTTTGCTTATCCTGTGGGTCATTACAAGTTTTTGCACAGGAATAACATTCCAATGCTTCTTGATGGCAGAAACCAACACAAGTTGCTAAAGCAACAATTACTGCGAATACCTTCATTATGTGTTGTTCATTTGAATCTTATTTTCCGATGTTGACTATTTATGACAAGTGTTCAATTGAAATGTTTATCAAGTTGGCATTATTTTTTAAAAGACAACAACATCGTAAATTAAGTTGGTTAGACAAAGATAGCGAGAAAGATGAACTTCGCAATTGAACAGATGTTACTTGAAGTGTTTTTATGGAGGGGAGCGATACTTGATTGTCTGGCGTTATTACAGATTTTGGACCACATTTTCGTTGATTACCAGTTTGATTATTTTATCAATCTTCACATTTTTATATCATAGAATTGATTTCCACTTACTTGTTGCTTGGAGCACAGAGCACTTTCAAGTTTCTAACCTCAAAAAATCCAAATTTGATATTAAATCGCTATAAAGTTAGTTCCATCACAGAAATTTCATAGAAACAAGTTGATCATGCTCAATCATAGAATAGTAATTGTAGATTGTGCCTAGCGATTGTAGAATTTTTGGACAATTCTTAAATGTCTAATCGCAAAAATGGACCACCCGGTATATAATAAGATATATTCGACTGGATTTCATATAATAAAGGAACATTTATTGCATTTTGACCTTTCTGAGGACAAGATAACAAATCTTAAAAAACTTGAGTATTTACTTGAAAATTTGTCCTCAGAAGCGTATCTAAAAAATTCGTTTTATCTTATTGAAGGCGCGTCATTGTTAAGTGCAAATCGAAAAAAATATGATTTGTTACACAATTTTACAGATCAATAATGTGATTGAACTTAATTTAAATTTGTCAACACTGTAACTATTATTATTATTTCTAACCTTTAAGTTTTTCTGTTATTTTTTATTTTTCTCATATTTCTAGATTTCTAGATTTACATTACCAATGCGGTTTCCTTGTTTTAAAGCATATTTCCTATAGGTTACTTCGCATTGGCGTACATTTTATAAAACATGATATACAGGGTGTATTTTTAAAATGTGCCGAAATTTTACCTACAAGGTTGTAGGACAACGTAGAAAACTAAAAGCAATTTAAAAAAATTGTAGCTCAAAAAATAAATGTCATTTCTGTACTCGACAAATAAAAAACATATTCTGTTCTATGAAATTTATTGAGATTCGTAAATGAAATAAAGCTATATTATCTTTATAGAAACTAGAAGCATACAAAAAAACAGGAGAACTGATTCTAAGTAAATTGCAGCTGAGTTGCATAAATCTGTGTCGCAGGTATAACAGGAACCTCCTCTGATATCATCGATTGCATCGCACTCATACAGAGTAACGCTATCACGAACACGAACGCAACCTTTGCTTTCATGTACGTAATGAAAGGTGTTGTTGATGTGTACCAGTGAACCTCTGTCGACGTAGGTTGAAAGACACTTGTAGTCTACAGACTCTGCGTCTTGGCACTCTTCTACTTCTAATCGGTCATGACAAAACATATAACAGGTATAACATTTTGTCACTCTGGCTTCAGCACCTCGATGGTACAAAGCAGCAGAAATTGCTAAAGCAACAGTAACTGCAGATATCTTCATCTTGCGGTGTGCAACTGAACTCTGTCCTCCAGGGTGGTACATTTATATTGGAAAGTTATAGTGGGGAGTAGTTCTTGAACGTTTCTATAAATCTGATAACAAATCTGGAAAAATGAGCTCATTGCTATGCTCAAACTGATTAGATTAGCTTCTGTCCAGACAACTCGAAATGAGTAGTCCTTTTAATCTGTAAAAGTGACTGTTGCATCGCTCCAGATCCATAGATAACTAACTAACAGATAACAAAAACTATCGCGCGTTCAAAAGAAATCCTGGGCTGAGTAGGCGTTGGAAAAGTTAAACAGTTTAGAACAGTGTAAAGTTTGAATTTCCCGCCGTTTGACACGAATGACATTTGTTTATGTTTAGTCGGGACATAATTGAACATGTTTGTTTTCAGCAAAGAGTGCCCTTAGATATTTGCTTGGAGAATTAAGTTATTCTATTTTTAATGTAAAACGTTGCAAAGATAGAAAAAAGAAAGATTTTTTCAACGTCCGTCAACAAAAGTGCAAGTTTTTTCATTTGTTTGCGTTCATAAAATATGTGATTTTTGAATCGGTCAAGAATCGTTAAAAAAAGTGCCATAGCGGTTCATTTTTGCACGCATTAGCTATGGGCGCCAAAAATTTTTTGTAGGTGTGCAACTCGTTAGTAAAGTATCTTGATTTTACTCAGCGGATTTGCGCACTGGCTGCGCTCGTGGGGCAAATTTTCCTTCTCGTAAAAAAAAAGTATTACTTTACTCACTTGTTGCTTAAATAACTATTTTGGCTCTAAATTTTAGGTTAGCTGTCAACATGTTCCAATTAATCTACGCTTTAAAAAAGCACAACAATTGACGGTTTCCAACGCCTTCCCAGCCCAGGATTTCATTTGAACGCGCGATATTATGTCAACCAACAAACTCTCGTTATATTTCTATTCTATTTTATTTCGAAACTCTTTTGCCATACTTCTCCTTCTTGAAAAGTAAACTGTCAATGAGTGACGTAGATTTGCACAGCGTCAACATTCGAAAGACGGTAGTTAACGCCACGCCACACGGGCACCATGGTCCCTACTCCATTTTTTTTATTTGACGCCTGATATCGATAAACTAACTAGTAAATACATTTAAAACCAAAATTCGTTGTATTAAATTTGCAAACACTTTAGATGGAACCTACGCATTTATGTTTCTTGGTATAATATGAATCATTAGCGTCTTCATCTGTCTGCCCCTTAATCTATATTTCACGTTATCAAAAGCTTTGAATATACGTAACAAGGCAACGACCGATGAATCTTTCAACGATGATTATGAACATACAAGATTTTAGCACTCTAGATCTGTTTACAGTGAAAAGATAGCAAGAAAAATTAATTAGATAAGAAAAGCTTGACAACGACAATGATTAATAAATCTGTTCAAAACAAACGGACAAGATTTTAGTACTTTAGCTCAATTCACAATGAAGAAATTATCAATAATTATTGTTTTGATTTTTTGCCTCTATGGAGGCAACAGTACTGACAGCATGGACACGCCCACAACGAACGACTCGTGAAATATCACAGTGGTTAAATATTGGATAATAATTTCGTTATTTCGCTCTTTTAGAGGGATAATTTTATTATTAAATATTTCGTGTAACTGATAGTTGTAATTGATAATTAAATCGTGACAAATGCTTCAAATGACCTTACATTTGACTTCCCCCCTTTTTGGGTTGCACTCGCGAGCAGGCTCCAGTGGATCTCAACCGGAAGTCTGATTAGATAAATCCTTATTTTGGGAGAATATAGAAAAAACGTAACGTAACAGTACTTGACTTAAAAAAATCGCAGATAATATCAACAGTTAAAACAATAAATTATATTATGTTTAATTGGCAAGATTAAAATTACAAACAAACAAATTGATGCTTTGCAGTGATCCTAAATTCCATTTTAATTAGGTAAACCTAATAATATTACATAAGTAATACGTTTTTAAAGATTAAAACGTGATAAAAGCTTTTTTAGAATTTGCGTTTCTAATAGGTCTATTATTGTATTCAATTTGCACTTGTGGTTTAATGGATCTCTAAGAAAATTTTTATCAATTTTTCAGTGTAATATTGTCATTTACACCAAAAAACTTCCAATATTAATGTTCGTACTCTACTTTTTAACATCTGTTGCAGATGTAGTTGCATCCGTTACCTTGAATTACCAATTATGTAATACAAAATTCCCTAGAATTTGAAAATTTAATTTTGTTATTTAAAAATTAAAACAACGGTGCAAATTCGAAAAACATAAGAAACTCGTTTTATAAGGGCATTGGCGCACTCGTCCCATAGAAAACTCCCCTACCGCTCGTTTTTAACACCTGGGACTCGTGCCCGTGCGCCAAATCAACTCTTATAAAACTTGTTCTTTAATATACTATTATAAGCAATTAGTGGACCCGGCAATGCTTCGCCATTGCTAAATTTGGTTATATTTATTTATGAATGAAATAAATATAAATGCAGTCGATAATAAATCATTTATTCAAGTGAAATCACAGTAATCAAATTGTGTGTGATGATACTTTTTTTTGTGTTTTATTACTGTTTTGTTTTTGATATTGTTTGTTTTTTTCTTCTTCAGCTGAAAAATTTGGCTGTTAAATTATTCGAATAAAATAAATAGAAATGAATGAATTATTTACCTTCGAGATCATTTAATATACAGTATGGAAACTTCAACTGGAATAAAATTCGTAACTTGGACATGGGCGATTTTTGTAAAAAATCCCGAAACAGGTCAATGTTTGTTTTTCCTTGCCCACATTTTAGCGTATATGGTTTTTGCATATCTGCTCTCGGAAGTGCGCACCCACCCCTAATTTTTTTTCAAAATGTAAGGGTATGCCAAGTGACACCTCGTTTGAAAGGCCACTTCGCAAGTAATACAACGTATTATTTGTTTCCTGAATATTTTCAAAGCCTACGTGCTAAAAAAATAAAAACCAATTTTATCTTAAGTCTTATTCTTATATTTTTAATAGGGTACGGGGTGAAAATTGGAAAAAACCATCTTGATAAAATTTTTATTGGATAATAACTTTATGGTTTCGTTTCCTGTAGATATAATACAATTATTTAATCCAAATCCCAAGATTAATGAATGATAATAAGAGATGCTATAAATGTGGAAACTAAGAATTCTGAGAACTCACTTGTACTCGTACCTAAGTGCACGAACGTCGATTTCGCGCACTAGTGCTTCAAAATCAACCAAAAAGCATTCGCCTTTTGGGGCATTCTGAAAATAATTTGACTTGATAATAATAAACTCTGGTTTACAAAACAAATAAATCGCTATTAATTCGATCGATACTTTGGCAATCGCATGGACAAGCACCATCCTATTCACAAAGGGTATACGACAAATTAGACATAATGTTGGTTTCAAAAAACATTATAGGAACTTTGATGCGAGAACACGTATTCGGCACATACGCGCAAATGAAGCACTCGCTCTTTCGTCGCTCGTGCCTCAAATAATGCGCTCATGCGCTCTCATTTCATAAATAGCTATTGATCAACATCTGACAAACATGACAATCGACCACTTAATAACCAATGATAAATTTCTCAAAACTGATAAATAAGGAAAACTTTAACATTATCTTTCAGTCCACGATGAAGACATTACCAATAATTACCGCTGTTTTAGCGCTCAAACTTGTTTATCAAAATTGTGACGCAACTGGTGTGACGAGATGCTACTTCTGTTTTAACAAGTGCGAGGAACCACTCGAAATAAAGGACTGCGCGAATGATTTTCAAGATTTTCGCTGTTCTGCCTCCCACGCCATCACACCAAGTAAACCAATTAGCCACTTTGTACCAAGTATAATTTAATTGTTTTAGATGGAACCACCCAATACTTCAAAGGATGTGTACTTAGCAATGACGAGTACTGGCGCAGTCGATGTGACGTGTTGAATTATACACCGGGTGGTGGATGTTACATGTGTGACGAGAACTTGTGCAATTATCTCTGAATTAAAGCTTAAATGGATCAGAATCGTAGCTTAATTTCTTATGCCAGATAGCTTATCTTGGATATTTAAGTTACTTAAGTGCTCTCAAGAACTTTTCTTCTGAGATTATTGATAATTGATTGTTTACGTAAACATGATTTATTTGATCTTTCAGTTGCTCGTAATAGACTTTTTGACGGTTAGTTAACGCCACGCCACACGGGCACCATTATTATATTTACTAACCAATCGTTGCCCCACATTGTACTGATCTGTCTTGTACTTTATTGCATACTTAACTTTAAAAAATCGCTAATAAAATAATAAATTATATCGCTTTTCATTGGAAAGATTAAAATAACAAACAAACAAATTGATACTTTTCAGTGATCTTAAATTCCATTTTAATTAGGTAAACCTAATGACATTATTACATTTAGAAGATTAAAACGTGATAACAGCTTTTATAAGCAATTGGACTTTTAATAATTTTACTCAGTCGAAATGAGGAACTTTGTGACACTTGTTATTTCGTGGGTGTTACTTCATCAGAAGGGTGAGTCAAGTGCGATTAGGGTTTCTAAATAATAATTTTGATTTGTGTTGGTAGTTGGCGCTGCTGGCGTGTCAGAATGCTACGCTTGTAATGACAGTTGCAGCACACCGCTGGAAATTGTATCTTGTCCGGCAGGGGGCGCTTTCAGTTGCATATATGCAAAAAATGACATAAGTAAGAGTCATACGACAGTTGCAACCAAGATAAGTAAGGGATTTAAATTGTTGCAGCTGGGGAGGTTGCAAGAGCTTGCATTTCTGATTCTGATTACCAAACTAGACGCGAGTGCGAGCTGATCGATCAAGTAGAAGGAAGTTACTGTTACATCTGCGAAACCGATTTGTGCAATTTTACGGCAACACATGCGATTTTGACAGTTCTTCCATTATGTTTCGTTGTTGTTTTAAGACTATTTTGAATATCTATAACTAGTGTAATTTAGAAAGTTTTGTTAAAATTATACAGGGTGTTATTGAAATGTGTGACCAAATTTTAACCACGAGCTGCTGGCTTCATGTAGAACTCGGAAAAAATATTTAAAAAATTTTATGTCAAAAAATAAAATGACATTTATTTTTTGAGCTACAATTTTTTTTAATTTGTTTTTAGCCTTCTGCGTTGTCCCACAACCTCGTAGGTAAAATTTCGGGACATTTTAAAAATACACCCTGTATATCATATTTTATAAAATCTACGTCAATGGGAAGTAACCTCTAGGAAATATGGTTTAAAGCAAGGAAACCGCATTGGTGTACGTTTTATACAATATGATACACAGGCTGTCATTTAATTTTTTGACATGGAATTTTTTAAATATTTTTTCCGTGTTCTACATGAAGCCAGCAGCTCGTGGTTAAAATTTCGTCACATATTTCAATAACACCCTGTATTTCTCTACAGCAAATTTTAATTTTTCCAAAACCTTTCAAAAGATGTTCCTTTTTTTTTCTGATTTCAAACAATACAATTTAAAATTTTAAAATACAGTATCAGGTGTAGCTTTGAAAGCTTTAGTAGGAGAGTCCATGGTCGAACTTGTCCACTTTTGGACTTTTTCGAGTTCTAAAAAAAGTATGAGTTGCTATAAATGTGGAAACTATGAATAATGAAAACTCACTTGTAGTATTGTCCCATTTTTACTCTTTTGCGATGACGTCATTATCTAGTAACTTTACGTATGTTTGAGCTAGGATCAGAAACAAATTTGAATTGATCATAAATAACTACAAATGTGTC
Organism: Tenebrio molitor; assembly: GCF_963966145.1. Classification (NCBI taxonomy): domain Eukaryota; kingdom Metazoa; phylum Arthropoda; class Insecta; order Coleoptera; family Tenebrionidae; genus Tenebrio; species Tenebrio molitor. The sequence continues at coordinate 3,726,305 of NC_091054.1, read as the reverse complement.
AAATTTGTTGACAATTGCTTCGAAAGGTTATGTTTGTAAGAAATTACAAATTGTCAAATTGACAGGAGCATAAAATAACCTCAAAGTGAGCATCAATAAATAAACGTGCCTTTTTTTTTGTTTTTTTCTGTTTCTGTCGTTTCAATAAAGAGAAAGCGAGGAAGGAAATCGTGACGTCACCTCAAAAGGGTAAAAATTGGACTATATTTTCATATTTGGTGGCGGAAACAAAAGACTGAGAAATGTCAGAAAATTGTGTCAGTGTCAAATTTGTCATAAACGCCGTAAAAAGGAATGTCTAGGTGAATTTAAATTTTCGCTAAATTGATTGAAAAAATAAATCCTAAAGAAACCAATTTTTGTCAGTGTTTCAAAAGGAAAAGTTATTCTCATATAATCAAATGTATTACAAATTATTTCTCTAGTTCAACGACGAATAACTCTCTTATTGCCGAAATCACGAACGTCCTTGAGAAATTTGACACTGACAATACAATTTTGTGACATTTCTCAGTCTTTTGTTTCCGCCATCAAATATGAAAATATCTACTTTCAAACGTTGTGTCAAATGTCAAATCAAAATGAGTGCATTCATATTTCTCTTTATTTCCGTAGCATGCATGCAATTTTTCCACTACGGTAAGTTGTAATTTGTTAAATCAGAAAGATTTACATTTAATTTAATAGGAAAGGCTTCAGATGCCTCAAAATGTTATCACTGTGAGCAAATATGTAACAACCCAATGGATATAGAGGATTGTCCAACGAATGGACATTACAGCTGCATGTCAGCTAAACGCGAATTATGTGAGATTTAGGTAATAATGTAATGGTTATAATAAAATGTTTTTGTAGACAACCAATCAATCAAGGGTTGTGTTTCTGATTACGATATGTCCATAATAAATGGATGTGACACCATTGACAGCAAACCACATCAGTACTGTTTCATATGCGACTCAGATTTGTGTAATTCATCCAAAATCTATTCGCTTGCTGGTATTCTGCTCTTGGGACTGATCATCTGTAAAATTTTGTGATTTTTCCAAGGTGGTGTATCTTGACAGATTAAATGAATATACGAGGTGCACCTCAAGGCAGTGCTGCTGACCCTATATTGTTTAGTACTTTTATTCGAGACAGCACAAATCGCAGAAAGTTTTTCACTGATGGCTGCATTTTACCTATCATAGTTAAGGGATGTTTAAGAACGTGCTGCAGCTTATTAACAATTGATAGAAGAAAACATCTAAAAATGTGATTTACAAATTTTGAAAAAGTTCAGTGTCCCTACAGAAATTTTGAATGCAAGTTATACAGAGTGATCAATAAGAAAACACATCAAGAGTGCTACCTCATCTTTTGTTCTATCGAAACGTCTCTCTCCGCTTAATCGTACACATCTACTTGCTACACACAGTCGTTTTATTGGTTGCCTACCTCTCGAAAAATCCACTATTAATTAATTAATTCTTTATCTTCAATGGTAAAACTCATTTTACCACTTATTCAGAAATGCATGTTATCAAATAATATTATTTGGGCTTTGTTATTGTTACAAAACACTGATAACTAAGCCGATAATTTGAATAAATACTTTCATATGAGAAATTGGCAGTGAATTATCACACTTTGCTCGTTGAAAACCAAGTAGGTACTTTTGCAAATTAGAATGAACCTGTTCTTAAATTTTCTATTGTGCACTCTGTTTTTGTATCAGGGTAAGTGAAAATCACTTAAGTTGAATTCAATTTAATTTGATTTAATTTCAGTCGATTCTAGCAGCGTGTCGTACTGCTATCATTGTTATTACAAATGCAAAGATCCGATACAAATACAGACGTGTCCTTCAGGAAGTGACAATAGATGTTTGGCAGCTAAAGACACCAAATCTATAAAATATGTAATATTTCTAACACGATTATAACAATCAGTTTTATAGATAACCAGGAGCTGAAGGGCTGTATTTCCGCTTCTAACTTCGCAGTAATAAGTGAATGTAATTCTCTTAACAAGGAACCAGATCAATCATGTCACATATGTGACTCAGATTTATGCAATTCGGCTGCAAGTTATCCCTTGCCAGTCATTCTACTTCTGAGTCTTGCAGCTTTGTCAAAAATTTTCTAAGCGATTATTCCAAAAACCTAAATTCTTAATGTGTTAATTTTTGCTACTCTGTAGATTTATTTATTCTAGTGCAATGAACAAAGAACTTTTTCTCTCCTTCAGATCAATTATATATTATTGTTTAATCTTGGTAAAAGAAGAAATAGAAATTAAAAATTTCTTTCATTGTTTAGTTTTTTATTTTTTCTGACATTTTGTCCAGACGCAGCTGTCATTAGTGACAGTGATAACGACAAACCCAAAATGCAACTTTTTACCATTATCTTGGGTTTTATTGTTAATTTGATGTTGCATCAGCAAAGTAAGTTGCAATTTTGATGCACTCGTTTAAACACCATCACTCAAAATTTTTCTCTCCCAGTAAATGCTTCATGGGTCAAAGAATGTTACTCTTGCGAAGGTAATTGCACAGTAAATGAGCAAATGACAAAGATTAAATGTGGAAAACGTGGAAGTACAACAGGAGACGAGCATTTTGCTTGTTACTCTATGAAGCTTCTAAAAGGTAGATGAAAAACAAAGATTACTTAACAGTTTGTTAGTCTTTTTTTTAAGGTGGTTGGCGCTTTGGATGCGCTGATTTAAAGACTTTCATTTGTGGAAAGACCGATGGTTATTCTTGTGTCACATGTGACACTGATAACTGCAACAGCAGAGGAACGATTCTTTCGACTTTCGCGATTGTATCCATTATCTTGGCTTCTGTTCTTCTGATAATTCTTTAACTGGTGCCAAATTAACACCAAGTGGTTCTACAATAAAAGATTCTTTTGTAATTTTTATTTCGATCTAGTAGGAGTAGCTCAGAAGAACAAACCAGAGCTCTCAAAGGACAGTCAAATCTACTCCACACGTTTTCTATAGCTGCCAAATCAGGAATGTGAGCTGGCAACAGTTTTCTACACTGTTTGCAGTAAAACTTATCTGAGCATTTTTTCACTAGATGACACTAACACTACCTAATCGGGAGTTTGAACAGTTTGATAATTATTATCTCTGATTTGCGCCTTTTTCTTTCTAGCTGTTGCTTCTAGATACTTGTCTCGATGTTTAGTAAAAGTAAAAAAGTATTTATTTACTGGTTTAAGCTACATAAGCTTTCTTAATCCTAATGTTAAAGAAACCTGACAGCAAGGTAAACAGAAATGGATAGAAGAAAAGTAGACAGTAAGGACATTTGAGCTGAGTTACATAGATCATCTTCACAGTAGTAACAAGATACATTTTCGATTTCTGCTTGTCTGTCACATTCGGCTTTAGCAGAGTCGGTATTGGCGACGCATCCCTTTATAATTTCACTGTCGCTAGCTGTGAATTATTGAAATATAGAAAATATGTAAACTAAATCAAAAATAAATATTTACCGACAAATGTACGTTCCATTGATTGGCAGAGGTATTTGGTAATCTCTGTATTGGGTATTACGTCACGACAGGTTTCTTTTTGTAAAGGTTTGTTACATTTTCCATTACAAGTGAAACATGTTTTTAGGGTAAGAGCTATAAAAAATAAGAGACAGTGATTGTGAAATATACATTTAACAACTTACCCGGAAAGAATGTTAAGAAAGAACACAATAAGAAGGCAGAAAACTTCATTTTGGTGAGGTGTTAATAAATGATAAATTCAATGTTTTTACTTTAGGGTTCTTATCTTATCAGGTATTATTCATTTGAGTAAACACAACAAGCAGAAATGTAAAAACGGTCATACAAAAGCAGTATAAAATATTGCTCAAAAACAAGTTTTGGACGAATCGGAATGGTGAATATTTCAAGATATTAAAATAAAAATGTGTTTTAGAGTTTGTTGGAAGAAAGGCTCTGAAAAAAATAAGAAGACACTATATGAAAAGTACATTGTAGGTGTTATAATTAATATCTAGAAATTATTTTGTGCTAAAAATAAATTAAAGACTGAGTGGAAGTCACCTTGTTTGAACAAAAGGGTTATAATAAAAAATTGTAGACAAATAATGTGTCAATATTTTAGATATCAGTAAAATGAATTGAAAGAAACCACAATAAGTGATAAAGGCAGATAAGATTTCTCTTTTGTACACCAGACATAATGAATTTTACGTTTATAACCTTACTTTTATCCTTCGCTACATTTTCTGGTAAGTTAATTAATGAAAATTATAACGGATGTTCAAAAATGGTACGTTTGGAGTTGGCTGTGTTTTGGAAGAGACTTGACGGTACTTGACCTACATAACCTAAAATTAAACTTACGAATATGAACAAAACAAAAGTGTGTCTTAAACAGACATGCGTTCAAAACTACACTCCAAACGAATTACTTTCTGAACGTCTGTTATAACAGAACCAATTTTAGTGGAAGGGGTTAGAAACTGTTACTATTCTTGTGACGGTTGTGATGATAACGTAACTGAGCTACAATGTCCCAATGATGACGATTATTGCTATACTATGAAAGATGGCACAGGTTAGTAGATATGGCAGAAAAATTATTAAAAGTGAAAATACTTGTTAATTTGCAGGGTTGGGTAATCGAGGATGTGTTAGCAGCGAATTGGTCCAAAATGTTTGTGGAGGGCGGAGCAAGCAAGATTGTTGGGTTTGTGAAGGAGATTTTTGTAACTCTGCAGGAAGTCACAGTGTGTTGATGTCATTTGGAGCAATGACAGTAGTCGGTGTCCTTGTTATGACCATTTTTTCCTAAGTAACTGAAGGTTTTCAAAACATGAATAATTATAAATTTATACTAACTGTAGTGATAACTAAAATTAATTAACAAAAATTGTATTTGTTTTAATGAGATTTTATGGAGATATAAAAATTTCGAAACACAATTTAAAAAATTGCACCAAGTATACAGGGTGATTTTGAAAGTTGTGCAGATATTTTAATCACGAGCTACTGGCTTCATGTAGAATTCGGAAAAAATGTTTAAAAAATTCTATGTCAAAAAATAAAATGACATTTATTTTTTGAGCTACAATTTTTTTTAATTGCTTTTAGTCTTCTACGTTGTCAAACAACCTCGTAGGTAAAATTTCGACACATTTTAAAAATACACACTGTATATCATATTTTATAAAACCTACACCAATGCGGTTTCCTTGTTTTAAAGCATATTTCCTATAGGTGACTTCGCATTGGCGTACATTTTATAACACATGATATACAAGGGTGTATTTTTAAAATGTGCCCAAATTTTACCTACGAAGTTGTAGGGCAACGTAGAAAATTAGAAGCAATTAAAAAAAATTGTAGGTCAAAAAATAAATGTCATTTTATTTTTTGACATAGAATTTTTTAAATATTTTTTCCGAGTACTACATGAAGCCAGTAGTACGTGATTAAAATATCTGCACAACTTTCAAAATCACCCTGTACACAGTTGTCGCCATCTTTAGTACGATATTTCTAAAATTGGTTCAAAATATATCTTATGACAACGATTACTGTTTTAAGAAATGTTTAAGCCTTCTGACCTTCAATAATTTAAGTAAACTACGACAGCAATGGGTTGTCCCCACCGTTCCAACCCTCATAAAAGTATGAGTACGTTATAAAGACCTGGATAAGTCGTCTCCAATATAAGTACTCATCACAAGACATTTGCTTTTGGCATCTTCTCTTAAAACACCTTTGCATTTTTGTATTGTCAATGGTTCTTCACAAGTTTCTTCACAGTAGTAGCATTCAGTCTCTTCAACGTCGGTGTCCGGACCGAAGGACAACAAAATATTTTTGTGATAACAATTGCTTGCAAAGATCTTAATTTAGAAAAATCTGACAATAGTGAAGAAATAACTGGAATCAAGATGGAAATGTGACAACTTCAAATTGGGAAAACTTGATCTTGTTTTGGAGAAACCGGAAAGGCGTACACTGTTCTCATAAATGAGTAATCTCATACTTACGAATAATCCGTTACTATGAATTTTATCAGTGTTATCTCGCATGTTAGCTTTGATCATATAAACTAAAAAATGTTTATACTGAGTAATGAATTAAATAATTGTTAAGTCATTTAACGACAAAATTGTTTAAGTAATCACTTAAAGATAAGCAATATTGTCTTGATTTGGTGCTGTTAGATGAAGAAGCAAGCAATGGAACAATATTTTCTTTGACATAATGTCAAAAAATCCTTTGCTATTTAAGTGATGGTATTTTGTAATTTTACAAGAACTAAAATTTGGTAAACAAAAAATTGATTAATAAAAAATTATGTTTGCTATAAATTGTTATTCAAAACTGAACATCTTACAAATATTTAACTAAGAGAATTGCAAGAAATGAAACAGATGGTATTGAATATACTGCTTGTAGACTGCTACCACCTTTGCCATCATCACCATCGTCAGTGTCTTCAGGACCATTACATAGATTAGTATCGCAAATGGTACAGTTACCACCTTGCTGGTTGATGTTTTTGCAAGAATCTTGCAAAAGATCGTCCACTTCGACGCATTTTCTCACAATGACAGTTTGGTTATCTGCAATGAGTCAGTCAAGACACTTGTCCGAAATCACCTAATTGATACAAACTTTCAACATATTCCATCGCCAGACATTTGCTTTTGGCATCTTCTCCTAAAACATCTTTACATTTTTGTATTGCTATCGGTTCTTTGCAAGTTTCTTCGCAGAAGTAACACTCGTCGACGATGTTCTCTTCAACGTCGGTGTCAACACCATTACACAGATTTGTGTCGCAAAGGGTGCAATTACCACCAAGGCTATTGATGTAGTCGCAAGAGTTTTGGAGTTCTTCGTCGACGTTAACACATGTTCTTACAGTATACTCTTGACCATCTACAGAATATTTTGCTGCCAAGCATTTGCCAACGGTGTATTCTTGTAAAACATCTTGGCACTTTTGTATTGCCAACGGTTCTTCGCAGTCATTCTCGCAGTGGTAACACTCATCGACGAAGAGATCTTCATACTCGGCGTCTGTGTTACAAAGATCTTCAGCGCACATTGAACATTTCACCTCCGGATACACAAGATTGGCCATGGTGCAAGTGGAGCGGAGAACGACATCGTCCGGGATACAGCCTTTGGACAGTGTTACAGTGTCCCCATTGGTTACCTGATAATTGAGACAAGCTGCTTTGACAACTTTTCCTTCAATGGCAGTCAACAATTTCTCGCAGTGGTGTTTTGTCGCCGGTTCTTTGCACTCGTCGATGCAAACGTAACACTTATTCACTCCAGTATCTGCTTCTGTGTCTTGAGGGTCTGCGTTACAAAAGTCGGAATCGCAGGTGTAACAGGAATCGGTATTATCCTTGCATATGGTGTCAGACAAGTTGGCTGCAATGCACCCTTTGGTCTCAATAGTGCGACTCTCTGGAAGAAACTAGTAGAATCGTTGGAAAAATAAAAACGGTTTTTTTACCAGTCTTGGTCGAACTCGAGAAGCACTTGTTGTTAGCTTCACAATATTGTGTCAGTGGAGTCTCGCAGGCACCTTCACAGGAGTAGCATTTTAGTAATTCAGTTGTTGCCAAAATTTGAGAAATTTTCTTCAAGGGAGAAGAATTGCACTCGATTCCTTTTAAGGCACAAAGTGTTATGAAAACGACTGCGTAAATGTGGAACCTCATGTTGGAAGATCTTTTTTGACTGACTGACTGATGTATTTGAAGACCATAAAATGTATTGCTTTATCTTTTTCGGTATTTTTCGGAATAGAAAGTGAATAAAGTATCAGGACTCACTAAACGGAATTTATGGTTGACTAATCTATTTATTAGCCATAATTTTGCGTCAAATTGTTGCGCATACGTTTCAGTAAACCATCGATGTTTCACTTATTGTGGTTAGACTTATGGTGGTCATAAATCTACACCTGACACGCGCGTAACAAATTTTTATATCTTGACGATTTATAATCTTTGAGTTCAATGGAAAAAATGTGTTTTACATCCAAAATTTGTTGTAGTTACGACATTTTGAAAATCGTTGACCTTTCAGTTAAAAAAGTCAAAGTATTCATAGCTTTGCTATACGGTGCTGAAACCTGGAAAGTGGACAAAGAGACAACGAAGAAATTTCAAACCTTGATAAACAAGGCAATAAGGAAAATACTACAGACCAAAGAAGCAATATCGAATTGTGGAACAAAACGAAGCAAGAACCAATAGAAACCACAGAAAAACGAAGGAGTGGAATTGGATTGGACATACCTTAAGAAAGGGAAATGAAAATATTGTAAGACAAGCTCTAGATTCTAGAATATCAACCGGTAAGAAAATGGAAAAGCTGTAGATCCCTCGATAGATGCAGAAGAAGCGTAACAAGGAAACACAAGGCAATAGGCTTGACAGCGAAGAATAGAGAAGAATGGAAAGACGCAGTAAAGAATAGAAGGAAAGAGGATGCGTTGGATTAACCACAGAAGAAACGCGAAAACGCCATCAGAAGTAAGAAAATATAGAGAGAAAAAGAGAAGGCTTCCTAAATATTTTTGTCTTTTTAAAATGTTTTCTAATTTTTTTCTTAGTGACATCTGATTACTCGTTTGACGAGTAATAATGAATGAAAAAAAAAATGGAAACCTTTCTTTAAAGATTTATCATTTCTACGCCTTAATTTTAAAATATTCTCTGATTGGCAGTCTTTTATGCCACTAAATCCCATTTCAAGATTTTGATCTCAAGATTATAAATAGGTAGGCGTGTGCTTATCCGGTATTTCAACAAATTTGAGTGATGTTGTTATTTTCAATTTTCAAAGCACGTTGATACATTAATTCAATTACGAGAAAAAATTTAACACGATTAGTGATAATTCTACCTAGAATAACAATTAATCAAACATCAATCGCATAACCAGGAAGTGTGCTCTTCTTTCGTTATATCTGTAGAACTCATATAGGAAGTGATGAGGAGTTCTGAGATGGGAATCCTCTATTGAGGATCTGAAGTTTTAAATCAACCGAGATTTTTTTTAAGTGAAAATAACTTGACGCTGTTTTAGAAAAACCGGAAAGAATAGTTATTTGTATATCGAGGATGCGAAATCGTACTTTGACAAACCGAGAGAAAAATTGTCGCCAAGGCCGCTTTGCGGCCGAGGCAAGACAATCTCGTGATCGTAGCCAATTTCCTTCATTGTTAATAAAAATAAAGTCGGCCTACATGTCGCCATGTCGCTATGGAAACGACATAAATAAAACAATTCACTTTAAGAAAAATTGCAAAAATGTCCGAAGAAAATTACAATGTTTCTATTCCGTGTACTCATCCAGAGTTAAAAAAATATTTTTGTCATGAAATGAGTATAATCTCATGTTTACTGTAAATTTTTCAGCGATATCTCATTTTTCTGAAGTGTCTTAACCTGGATCATGGGGATAAAAAAAATGTATTTAATCATTCACGCAATTGTAAACATCGATCCATTACTTAGAAAAACTGTAATAATTGTTAAGTCATTTTGACTTATCGAAATAATCCATTCACAAAACGCAGTATTTTCAAATAGAAATGCTTTAACAGTGATTTCATTAAGCGTTGTTAAATTAATAAATAATAGCTTGGCTCAATTGATTTCTTTATTTCTTTGATAACGGCCTCAAGTTCATTTTTTTGGAATTCATGTGAAAAAAAAACTTTCATTTCTAATTTTTTTCTTTACTTGCTTAAATTCTTTCCTGTGTTCTTTTTTGCGGGAGCTTCTCAAGAATATTTTTAAAAGATTTTTTGTCGTTATTTGTTGCTTTGGAGCTCCAGTGATTCGAAGGGACTGTCCAGTTTCCGCCGTTCTCAATTAGTTGAGGATTCCGAGATAGAGCACAAAAGCCATCGTCGAAATTTATGTGAGCCCACCTTGATGGAGAATTTTAACTTTGAGATATTCCCGCAGGAGTAAATTTAACAGCAGAAACTATTCAAATCCCTAAATTCTAGGGAGTAATTTTTTGTTGACAAATCTATAGTTCAAGAGCACCACTATCACTCTAATCCTTACCGCATGTTTTCTTATCTTTCCAAATAAAACTCTGAGATTTATATAAACATTCGTCTTATTAAATAATAAAATGACACAGAAAAAACAACACTTTCAAGTCATTTTAACCAGAACATACATAACTAACGACAATAAGAAGAACCAGCACACACGAGTCTTCTCCCCCGAGTTGCAAAGATCCTCACCACAAACGTAACACGTCACATCTTCATATCGGTTAAATTTGTTACAAAAACTCTCAGCTTGTTCATCGCTCATGCACTGTTTTCTGGTCAATTCGTCTGAAATTAAAATAATTGTGATTATCTACATCCGCATAACATCAGAGGTGTTACCAGTGTCAGCGTGAGCTGAAATACATTTGGTCGGTGTGTGTTCTCCATACCTGAAGGTGCAGTTTTCTATACTCCATCCACGACCACAGTTTTCTAGACATTTGTAACACACTTCAACACCGGAAACTACCACGATTTTTTTTAATTACAATTTTTGATTTGGTAAGTGCAATTTTTACCTGTGTGGAAGCTGGTGTAGAATACTCCGAACCATATTAACAGCATATTTTACCGACACCATGATCTGTGGATTGTGCTTACTGATAAAACTCTAGCGGTAGATAAGTCAGTCAATATTTGGAATGGAATTTCGGACCTGCTGCGATATTAACGTGACAAGGTTTTTACAAAATATGACAGTTATATGACTTTATGTGAGATTACATTATCATCATATGGTGTCATCATCAAAGGTAATTTCTTCATTTTATAATGTACGCTCTATTTTACAGTAGGTATTATACAGGGTGATGTACGAGCCTAACAAATTTGTGATGCAACCAACAATACATGCCCCACACAGCTCAGTAATGTGTTGACTATGTTTTATCAAATAAAAATATATTTTTCAAATCCACATAATCGGTGCAAATGTAATGCTGGTTGCATCACAAATTTCGTTACTCGCGAATCACCTTGTATATTACTAGCCATTGAAGTGCGACACCCAGAAGGAGTAAAAATTTCTTGATGCAACTTGATACACGTGAGTGTAATTTTCGATGTAATTTAACACATTTATTAATTTTTTATCTCAATTATCTGCACAATCTTTATTGCCGCATTTTGACAGCAGTTGTCAAATATTATAATGCCAAAGAAATGTATACCCCACAAACTGTACTCGTAATACCGTGCCTATTATAACTGATAAACACGAGAAGAAATTACCTTGCTTTTTATTATCTTCACACAAAGATAAATTCCAGATCTTCTTTAAAATGTACTTGTCATTGCTATTAATGTTCTGCCAAGTGGTCCACAGCGGTAACATTAATTTCCTTGCCACCATTTCCTCAACAGAAAATAGTTTTCAGCGTGGGGCGCTGCTACTTTTGTCCATCCCAGTGCACCTCCCCCATGACCGAAGAAAAATGCATTGAGAGGTATGGAAGAGCCGAAACAAAATGCGTTTCAGCACACACCACTCTTGGTAACACTGATAAAATCAACAGCGACCAATTTTTCAAAAACCATCCCCGTAGGTTCCACTTTATTGGTCCGAAAGCAGTGCGTCAGGGCCAATCAATCTGAATTATTTTGCACCAAATTCGCAGATCTGAAAGATGTTACTTGTTACATTTGCGACGAAGAATTGTGCAATTCGGCGCCCAAATTGACGCACCTATCGCTAATCCCCGTCGTTATAGCGTTCATAAATAATTTGTACAACGAAATCCTTATCTTTCTGCCACAATAAATTAATAACTGGTTATTAGTGCAAATTGATAAAAAATCCAGTTTCTTATTTGACCGACAATGAAGAGTCTCCTACTTGCGACAACATTTGTCTTGATTCTTCGTCACGGTATGTTTGTATCTATGTAACTATCTGACAAACCAAGATCGTGTACCTATAGCTCTAGCAGCGGAAGAATGCTACGTCTGTTTGGAAAAATGTGACGACCCTCTGCAACGTCACGCTTGCAGAGACGATGGTTTAAGTGAAGATGACGAAATCAAGTGTTACAGCATCGAGGTGGTTTCAGGTAATTTGCACAAACTTGTAAACACAGTTCTTCAATGTTGTTGTAGGTGATTTGACGTCAGTCGAGAAAGGATGTCTTCCGGCAGATGTCGCTGACGCGGAGTGCGCCAAAGCCAATGAAATCTCGGGGACAAGTTGTACAGTTTGTGACACAGATTTGTGTAACGGTCATAGTGTCGGTACAGGAGGTGGAGAGATGGCGGTGTTGTCATATTTTCTTGTGGCGATTCTTGGTCTTGTCAACTTATTTGTATAAGAGATTTGAATAAAGTGCAAATGCTTTCGAGTCATTACCTGAGAGTATTGCTTGCAACAACGCTTAGATGTGAAGGATTGAAATGAGTTTTTCATGAGAACGAAAATGGTCTAAATCAAGAAACATCTTTGGTGGCCTATACCAAAAATGCAATCAACAAATTTGTTCTGCAATACAGGAGAAATCGCTGGAAGACTTCCAGAATCTGATGAAGCTCTTGAAAATTAAAAGAATGACAAAGCGCACAACCTTCAAACATTTTCGAATTTTTGTATAGTTTAAATTGGTTGAATAAGAGGTACAAAAAATCATAGTAGACATTTTTGTTGTCATTTAATTCGAAATTAAGTTACTTTGACAAGAGCCTCAATCTTAACCTCAATTTAAATCACAAATGTGATTTACCAACCTGGAGAAAACGAGAAAACCGATATTGTTTTTGATCTATGGTTACCTTAAAGGACAGTTCCCAATGGACAAACCTTTGTAAACGTTGTGCAGCATCTTCGCGATTTCGGGCAACTCATTTTTTACTAGTTAAGAATGGTTAAGATTAAAACACTGACTTCTTTAAAGTTAAAAATGTTTATTGGTAAAATAATGCACATTTTTTAAGTGAAAACAATACAAAAGATAATATAGCCATAGTACTTGGAGGTGCCAACAGTACCGCAGAAGCACGCACAGCTCTCATTGTATTTGGAATCACAATTTCGAAATTGTCGACATTACATCCACTCGTAGTGCAAGTTTTACAACCCTCAACATACCCTTCATTTATATTGTCTCTGAGATAGTCACAAGCTGTCAAATACTCTTCATATTTTTGAACGCACCCTCTGTACATTCCTCGCTTTTCACTGTCTGAAAAATAGGTATTCATTCACTCGTAATCTTCTGAAACTTACTGTGACTCACCTGTTTCGAAGTAGAGAGAGTAACACTCAAACTTGTTGTCGTTGCTGTCAGACGTTTCTTCTTTCATTCCATCTGGAAGATCATTACTTTCCTGGCACACCTTTCTGGTGACATTATGTTTCTCGGGTGAAATACAATTGTTTTGAGATGTTGGTGTACAGTCGTAGCAGTCTAGTTCGAGAGAAGTCACTAGAAAATCGTACTATGAAAGAATGTAATGAAATTATTGGCCTTGAAACTTACCTGAAGTGAGGATGTGGAGGAGTGCAACAAGTGATAGTTTCATGGTTTCAACCGAGACAAAAAATTTTTTAGTAATGAATAATGATTTCGTACAAATGTGCCGCAGATTATATAACACTATCTTTCCGCTCTTTAAATAAAACTACGTCAGTGTCAATAATATTTCTTAAACGCAAATCACACAAAAATGTATTTGCCAAATATGGGAAATTGTTTCCCACTCAAAACGCACTGGTTCACCTGTCTAGATTTTTTCCTCATGTGGTAGAAAAAAGTAGAACAATAATAATATCTTCAGTAGCGTAAAGTGTATTTTATATAGTTTGTCCAGCGAGAGATTGGTTGACATAAAAATCACTAAATTCTACGTAGAGAAAGCAGGACCTAGCGCACGTAAAATTTGAAATACGAGATCCTTCAAGCAGTAAAATTTTGCCCTGAAATTATGCTTTAATTAATGTATTCTAGTGCATTTTGTAGTGTTGGATTAATTTAATACATACAATTTAAAATCTGCCAATCTTTCGCTGGACGAAGTATATAATTATTTTTTTGCACAAAGACTGTTGGAAGACTACAAAGTAAGGAAAAATAGTGAAAAAAAATGTATAATGAAGTATTTAACATTTCTTTGCAAGACTGCATTTTCTGCTACTACGTCATTTATTAATGATAGAGCGTGTGGTCAAAAAAGCTTTAAAATATTGACGATTGAACTGCATTGATAATTATCAAATAAAATGAAAAAACGAATGAAAAAAGACGAAGGGAAAGTACCGTTACATGTCGTTAACAAACGATCAATAGGAGAAGAATATGATGTTATCTCCAAGGCCAACCCGATTGTAAATTTTCTTTATTGCTCAAACAAATATTATGTATTAGGACTTGATATGGTGATATGATGATTTTTCTCCGAAATATTTTTTTAGCTCTTGAGATAAAGATGAATCATAGAAATGAAAACTAGTGCCAAGTTTAAAATATTGATAACCTACCCGCGTGGTTTATCATTTATTGTTCCTGACTTAGAAGTGGCTAAACAGTAGCTACAGAAAATATTACCAAAAACCTGACCTGACCTAAACAAAACCAAGGAAAAATCTTAATTCAATGAACATTTTTCGTAATCAATGGATACCTATTTCCTAATAAGGCAAGAAAGGAGAACTTTGAAGGACGAGTAAGCATGTTCGTTAGCGCTCGTCCTGGGAGCCTGCGAGTCCTGTTAAGACACCCGCAAGTATAGGCTACAAGGTTTTCCCCACAACTGTTTCAATTAGAAACAAAAATGAAAAGGGTGTATTTTAAAAATGTACCGAAATTTTGCCTACGAGGTTGTGGGACAACATAGAAGACTAAAAGCAACTGTAAAAAATTGTTATTTTTTGACAGAATTTTTTAAATATTTTTTCAGAGTTCTAAATGAAGCCAGTAGCTCGTGGTTAAAATTATTCCGTGTATTTCAATTACACCCTGTATGTAAAGTCCATTCAAAAATCAAAAAACCACCAACGTCGCATTTTCCTCGATAATTACTATCGGCAACGCTGTCTAGTGTTAATTTGATGGCACTTGTAATTTTGAGGTTAAATGTTTATTAAGTGTCTTGTTTTTCTGGGCATGTTTAAGTAAAAATAATAAGAATCAATAAATAAATGAAACGTGCTGCTAATAAAACAATATGAACGAAATTCAAAGTTATTGAATTTTATTTTTAATCAAATAAATGCAAAATAAATGTCAAAATTTATAGTTACCAACATAGTATGAAAAAATATCTACCTAGGGTTTTTTAAATTTTACCAACCCAAAGCAACATGTAGTGGTTTTTTTGATTTTTCAATGGACTTTAGATGGACGACTGCTCTAATTTTGTTCATTCATATCGGATTTTTGGAATATCTGGGCTTTAAATTGATTGGCAAAATAATAATAGGCATGTCAAAATGACAAGAATCGAAAGTGGGGTTACGCTTCCTAAAGGTTTATTTACACTTTACGTCAATGTCAAGATAGTGACGGCTAAAATTTTTTGACCGTCATATAAAGTCCATTCAAAAATCAAAAAACCACCAACGTCGCATTTTCCTCGATAATTACTATCGGCAACGCTGTCTAGTAGAAATTTGGTGAGACTTGTAATTTTGAGGTTAAATGTTTACTAAGTGTCTGGTTTTTGTGGGCATGTTTAAGTAAAATAATAAGAATCAATAAATAAATGAAACCAGCTACTAATAAAACAATATGAACGAAATTCAAAGCAATTGAATTTTATTTTGAATCAAGTAAATGTCATAATTTATAGTTACCAACATAGTATGAAAAAATCTCTACCTAGGGTTTTTTAAATTTTACCAACCTAAAGCAACAGGTGGTGGTTTTTGATTTTTGAATGGACTTTACAAGTGCAGCACGCTAAAGTCCCTCAATACACAGGTGCCACACAAGTTGCATAAGTTGGCATAATATGACATAAAGTTTTGAAACATCATAATATGCACATGCGTAATCCACGGAATACACTTTGGTATTTAGCCGCTCCTACCACTGCTACCAGTCTTCTTGGTCTTCAGGTCTTTTCTATATCGTGGTTGTATGATGTACCTAATGTATTGGTGTGTTACTTGATGGTGTGAATAAATAAAATTAATGTAATTGTTCTACCTTTTTGCTTTTGGAACAATAAATTATGATTAACTACTCATTTTGCGAGAGCTGCACTTGAAACTTAATGCGTAATTAATAAAATTCATTTCAAATTAAGAAAAAATATATTTAGGTACTAAAAAACGTATCAATATAAATTAATTTGAATTAATTAATACTTAAGTTATATATAATTTGAATTTTGATTTAAAAACATATTGTCTGCCTAAAAATTAGTCACTTAACGACGTCTAATCTATTAATATAAAGGTTATAATAATACATAACAGATATAGAAATGATGATATCAATAATAGATGACAATTTATGATTGCACAATATTTTTTAAGTTTGTGAAACATTATATGTTGAACACATTTATGCACACAATCAAGTTCAATATTACGATACCTAGAGAAAGTGTCAACGCTGCAGCACCCCCACCGACATCATCCACATTACATCTATCTTCGCTACAAACTCTGCAAGTGGTAATGTTACCACTGTTGGGTAGGTTTTCTGCCAAGAACTCGCAAGCATTCAGTATGTCCTTAGCTGTCTTGATGCATCCTCTGTAGACTCCACTGTCATTCTCCCCTGATTAAAACGAATTAAGTTTTCTGAAAACATTTTTTTGATATCACTCACCTGTTTCCATGTACAACGAGAAACACTGAGAAACTGCTTCCGTGATATTACTGATTCGGGACTCAATTTCCTGTTGGTCAACATCCGAAATCTGTTTTTTAACGCCTTTAGACACTTCAAGGTCTCTGCAATTCGTAACTTTTACATTATCCACGTCTGGAGTGACACATCTGCCTTCGGATTTAGGATCGCAGTCGTAGCAGTTCAAATCATTGCAATAAGCTGTAAGGTTTGTGGTTAAGAAAAATGGACAATAGAAAAGTTAGGTACTTGCCAATGGAGAAGAGGGCAACGAGGATCACTATTTGAGTCTTCATTTCGATCCAGATTCTGGCTGTTGTGAACTAATTGTAAGAAAAATAATACTTACCTTTATCTTATCGGATAAAAAAATTGAGGTATTAATTAATTGCGAATCGAGATAGGTATCATGTTTCTGGGAAAAATAAAATTTAGAAGATTGTTGTACTGAAACTTAGATTATCTTTGAAAAACACACAAAAATATTCAGCCCTACAACCCATAATTTACAGAAAAAATCGAAACACAAATAACATAAGAAGATTGATTTGCTCTTCACGATTGCTTGATTTGAACCCCAAAGAAAACCCCAACCAGCTAATGTCCTATCTAATTTATTTGTCTCAAATTCAGGCTGCACTAGTAGTGTTCAATCTTAAGAATCTCCTCTTCAGTTTTTTTTACGTCAGTCTTCTATTCAGTCAATAAATCAGCGGTGACGGTAACGACAGCCAGTCTTCATCTTCACAATGTTTGGGCACCCAGTTAACTAGTTACACGTTTTATCTCGTTAACCGCACAATCTCTCTCACACTCAGTTACAGTTCTCTTCTCTCACAGTCACAAACTCGATTCTGGTCACCAACTAATCACAACTCGTGAATTATAATAGATTATTAGTCACTGAAAATATCGCACACTCGATTATTATGTTACAGTTCAAATCGTACGAAGGAAAAATACTCTGCCATTTTTTGACACTCTTCGTCAACTATTTCAAAATGGTCCAGTGGGACCGGTCCATTTGCGAAAATCTGTGGGGGATGTTATTCGCGTCTGCAAATTGATAATTCAGTTCCTTGATTGTTTTTAATACATTATTTTCGTAAAGTAAAATTTTTAGGAAAGAAGTAATTACATCTTAGAATTTTAAAATATCGCGCGTTCAAATGAAATCCTGGGCTGAGTAGGCGTTGGAAAAATTAAACCGCTTAGAACAGTGTAAATTTTGAATTTCCCGCCGTTTGACAAGAATTACATCTGTTTATGTTTAATCGGGACATAATTGAACATGTGTTTTCAGCAAAGGGTGCCCATAGATACATTTGCTTCGAGAATAGGAATCCTTAAGTTATTCTATTTTGAATCTAAAACATTGCAAAGAAAGAAAAAAGAAAGATTGGCTCTAAATTTTAGGTTAGCTGTCAACATGCTCCAATTAATCTACGCTTTAAAAAGCACAACAATTGACGGTTTCCAACGCCTACCCAGCCCAGGATTTCATTTGAACGTGCGATATAAATCAGTTGGCATTAATTTTCTGGTAAATATTCGATTTTGTATTTGTAGAAAATTAATTTCGATTAGTAAATTAATAACGTGGAAACGCTGCAAGCATTCGGGGCATTTTTCCAGATTCCGCAATATTATCGGAAATTTTTGTAATATAAAACAAAAATGTTATGTAATAAAAGATACATTTACAAACATATTTTTTAATAATCATTTGTTGAACTGCTGATATTCACTGATAAGATTAGAATATATATTATTGTAAAAACGTTTTGAAGACGTTTGTGTCTGTTTAAAAATTAGCTATTATTCCACTGATAATGCCACTCCTTTATTTTAAAGATCAAGTAACATGTCCATTGTGTGCAAAATCACTTAATGTGACCTCATATTTTGACACTAGTGGAAAAATTGCAATTATGACAGGTATAGAGAAAATAGAAATAATATAGACAATGTAATATTTAAGGCAACAATATTTCACTCGTACATTGTTGTAACAATGCAACAGGTACTGAATTATTAATTGGAAATTCAAAAAAATTATTACACTGGAAATTCCACGTTGTCATAACATTGTTAGAGCTGAAACAAAAAAAAACACCCAAGTTTCTTAGACGTCATGAATTGATTTGAAGATATCACAGAACGAGAAATGGATGAAAATGACAATAAATGTCTCAATAAATAAATAAATAATTTGTTTTCTCTCATAAATGTCTTTTGTTCAGTTAAATATACCTCTCTGTAACATTTGATATCAGCTAGTTCCGAAATAGTAGTTTATTTAACGAGTTCGTGTGTAAATTGGGCTCGTTTCACTCGCGCTTTAAACTGGCCCACTCATGCCAAAAAAGGCCCAATTTACACAAGAACGAGTTGAATTCAACGTTTTTTTGTTCGACGAGCCCCTAAAGGCTCCATCGCTTAATATCTTTAAAATTAGCTTGACGTTTCATTTTGACAGGTTGTCACATTTATCAAAATCCGCTCACACAGGAGAAATTTCTCAAATTCTGACAGTGTCGAACAAAAAAAAAACTCTTTTTTAACACAAATAGAACATAAAATGAACACGGGAGACATTTTACTACAATTTCAAAGCTCTTTGATAAACTACAGCAAAGGAGAAATAAACAAAATTTGTGACATCGCACTGCTGGCTAGATTTTTATTTGAACACCCGATAAGTGCAAAATTGGGAATATGTACATATTTTCAAACCAGTCAATTGTCAACGGTAGTAAAATAAATGTGTGATCAAATAGGCCGTGGTTTTCTCCTCCTTTTTCAAAGGTAGATCCTCCTTTTCATTATCACATCCTTCAGATCATTTCCCTAACTCTTTCAACGGTTTCTGAATTGTCCAGTCAGTGATTTTACAAGGTATTTCACGAGTGATAATAAGCCCGACGGAATTGAAAATGCAACCCACAATACATTTACCAAGTAAAGCTGGATATTGACGCAGACAATATTCAGGATTGCTTTGCCGATGTATTGTGGGTTGCATTTTCAATCCCGTCGGGCTCATTATCAGTCGTGAAATACCCTGTATTTCGGTGATATACAGGGTGATTTTGAAAGTTGTGCAGATATTTTAACCTGTAGGTGAATTAAAGACTAAAACGTAATTTTCCGAGTATTTCTTCGGGTGTAAATGTATAATAAGATCTGATAAATCGATTTGTACAACGCAATAGATCTTTTTGTACCCTTAGAACTAATACAAGTTTTTCACTCTTTTGACGAATTTTGTAATATAGCGCAATAATACAAAAGAAGTTTTTGTATTATTATCATTATAACAAGAGAAACTGTCAAACCCATTTCCAAGTGGTCTAGTTTACAAATATTTTCTGTAGGACAAGTAGTGGTGTTATTGTTATCTGATAGGTTTTCTTCTGTCAAACCTGCAGCACCTCCGCCCAAGTAATCCGGATTGTTTTTACTTTTGGTGCAATTTGGGCAAGTTGTGATGTTACTGTTATCGGATAGATTTTCTTCTGTCAAGGCTACACCACCCCCTTCCAAATAACGCAGATTATTGCATCTACTTTTATTGCAAGTTATGCAACTAGTGATGTTAAACCTAACATCTAGATTTTCTTTCATGTAGTCACAAACATGCAAGATGTTGTTACTTAGCTTGATGCATCCTCTGTAAACTCCTCTTTTAGCATCGTCTAGTTCTAGTTAACAAGAATTACTTTTCTGAAGATTCTTTTAGCATCATTCACCACTCACCATTTTCTTGGTACATCGAGAAACACATAGTGACAACTTCTACGTTTTGGGGCTCAATTTTCCGCTGGTCACTATTCGAGATCTGTTTTGTAACGTTTGGAGCGAATGTTGTAATACTCGGATCTTCACAGTTCGTGATTTTTGGGTTATGTTTCTTTGGCGTGACACATTTACCTTCACTTTTAGGATCGCAGTTGTAGCAATTCAAATCCTCGCAATAATCTGGAAGGTTTGTGGTCAAAAAAGGACAATAGAGGGCAATAGATGAAGTTAGATACTTACCAAATGTGAAAAGCCCAAGGATGATCACTATTTGGATTTTCATTTCGCGGTGCTAAGTGTTGAAATGATCTAAATATATATAAACATGTATCTTATCGCTTTATTTTCCCCGTAAGTATTATTTCCTAATTCGATTGAAATACCTCAAACTTTGTTTGTGTAACCTAAATCAATTTGATACTTACGAGGAAAGTTCAAATTTAACTTGGAATTTTGTTCCCGAAGAAAATTGCCCAGGAAAGATATAATAACTTTTCTCGATATGGACTGTCTAGACTAGTCTAGAAGGAAGCTTAGCAGTGCCTTACTTTATGATTCTAAAACACACAAGAGTCTTCACTTCTACGATCTGTAATCTAATATGGCGCAACTTTAGTCAAACAGAAAATACAGTAAAATGACAGAAAATATATGGAAAAAGCTAACTCAAACTTTACAATTTCCTCATTTAAACCACGCAAAAAACTGAAAACTTGTATCTAATTTATTTGTACCAAATTCAGGTTGTACTAATAGTGTTTAACGTTAAGCTCTGCTTCCGTTTTTCTCATTTCGGTCTCATATTCAGTCACAAACTCACAGACAGCCAATCCTCATCATCACAACGGCACCCATTTGACTAGTTAGAACTTTTATCCACTCAAGCGAGTTCACGACCCACAATCTCTCACACGTTCATTTATAGATCTCATTTCTCATAATCACAAACTCGATTTTGATCACCAACTAATCACAAATCGCTATTGAACTATTAATTAAAAATTCGTAACTCTTAACTATACAGGCTGAAATTGAAATACATCAGAATATTAAAATCCTAGGAGCAATTGTGAAAATCACGTGCATTCAGTTTTGCGCTATACCTCCGCATGAGGGCGTAAATGTCGTCTACAGTTTAAGCAAAAAAGTTGAGTACGCCACTGGTATCACTTTAGTAAGGTTATCAAGTTATCGAGTGCAATGCAAAAAAGGTTTTCATTCATATTCCTATTATTATTACTATAACAAGAGAAACTGTCAAACTATTTTCGATCTACACAGACAAGTGTTAATATTACGGTAGATTTTTCTTCTGTCAAACCTATACAGCACCCCCGTCCAGTTTGTGCAGATTGCATTTATTTCCACTGCAAGGTTCGCAAGAAGTGATGTTAACGCCTAGGTTTTCTGTCAAGTAGTCACAAACATTCGAGATGTCTTTACTAATCTTGATGCATCCTCTGTAGACTCCACTACCATCCCCGTCTAATTAAAAAGAATTAAGATTTCTGAAATGATTTTTTTGACATCACTTACCTGTTACAGCGTACAACGAGAAACACTGAGAGACAACTTCTACAATATTCGAGATCTGTTTTGTAACTTTTGGAGCGAATATTGGAGTATCTCCGCAGTTCGTGATTTTTACGTTATGTTTGTCTGGATCGACACATCCGCCTTCAGATTTAGGATCGCAGTCGTAGCAATTCAAATCTCTGCAATAAGCTGAAAGGCTTGTGGTCAAGAGAGGTGGAGAAGAGATGAAGTTAGATCCCTACCAAAGGTGAAGAGCCCAAAGATGATCACTATTTGGATTTTCATCTCGCTGTAGTAAGTGTTGAAATGATGTAATGTAAGAATGAAATGAATGTTTATCTTATCGCTGATAACACAAATACACAAATTTTACTTCTTTTATGCCCAATAAGTAAGAGTGTGTCTATTCGCTACAAACTTTGTTATCGTGGCCATGGGTGAAGAAGATTTAAATTTATCCTGAAATTTAGCTCCCGCAACCAGGACATTTATTTCTTGGATTGTAGTAAACACACAAAAGTCTTCACTACTACTTTCTGTAATCTAAGATGACGCAATTTTAACCAAACAGAAAACAACGATACAGAAAATATATGAAAAGGCAAGCTTTACAATTCCCTGAACCATGCAGAAAACTGAAAACTTGTAGTGTAATGCGACTTGCTAATATTTCATCTAATTTATTTGTACCAAAAGCAGACTGTAAATCATAAACTGAGTTTGTTAACATAAAACACAGTGAACAAACTCAATTTTTAATTTTTTCACGTAAGTCTCATATTCAGCAATAATTTCAACTCTGAGGTACAGCTAGTTCTCATCTCACGTTATTCACATCACACAATCACTACTGTGGGCACCCATTGAGGTAGTTATTATCACATTAACTGAGTTCACGAAGCACAATCTCTCCCGCAGCAATTTATATGTGGTTCACATCTCTCATAATCACAAACTCGATTCTGGTCACCAACTAATCACAACTCGCTAATTTGACCAATAGAAATTCATATAGGTGGTCACTTAATGTCACAAACTCAACTAATTTTTATCTGTTTTGTTTTGAGATGATATTCTATCAGAACATAGTATGTCATGCTTCGAACTTTATGACATCATTTTAGAAAATTGTGAAACTTGTAGGCTAATTTAAGTTGTTAGCATTTTACGTAATTGCATTAAATGTGTAGTTTTTGTATCACATCCGGTCTCAGATTCAGTCACAAACTCAAGTCTGAGTTGTACATAATTCTCACATTTTTCATATCTTCACAACTGTGGGAGCTAGTTCAATCTTCTTCAACATTCATTTATTACTCTCATTTGTCATTGTCACAAACTCGCGCTAACACGTCAACAAGTCATCACAACTCGCTAATTAGATTAATTAGGAATTAGTTTGCCCAATAGTTCCAAATGCTTCGACGGAAAATGATCACTAAAAATTTCACAAACTCCACTGTCTTCTCTGCTTCTATATTCCAAATTAAGTCGTAAAAAATTAGATTTTAACACTTACCGTCAATACCGTTAATCTAAACTAGTTAAACGCAGACGTTGGTTTCAAGGAAACTCGAAATTTCAAGTCTACTCAACTTATGGATGTTTAAGGTAGTTTTACCCATTTGATAGTTGGAACAGCGATAAAAATTAATCATAAATATAAAATAAGTGCATCACGGAACTAAACCTACGCAGTGATTTTTTTCATTCTAATGTTGTCGAACGTTTAAAAATCGAGGGTTTCATATTTATTGCTTCGTTCCAGTTAATAGTTAATTAATTGATTAGTTAAATAATGATAAAGTTATTAATTTTCTTATCTCCTGTTACATTAGGTGAGTAAGATACATACTTTTTAAAATTAAAAACAAAAAATTGGAAACGCCTATACCGACCCTTATTTATTTTCATTAGATAATAGCTATTTATTATACAAGTGACTTATTTGCTGTTAAGGCACAACACCTCCTTCTGTAACAGTTTTAATTAGAAAAGCCCAACTTACCCAGAAACGAGTTGCATACAAAATTTTATTGTTTGAAACGACGTCCCTGAAGCTTCCAAATCTCTTTAAAATGGTTTCGCATTTGCTTTTGACAGTTTTAACAAATTTTTCAAGACCTGTCAAAAATGTGACGCTGAATGTATTGTCTATGGCAACCGTTCGTTATCTGCTCATTTTGCTTTAGGGCAGTTAAGAGTCAGTTTACAAAGGAGAAAAATGAGAATTTATGACAGTTGAAAACAATTACAGAATTTTATTTAGATTTTTGGACATTCAGGCAATATTTGTTTTTTTCACCTACAAGTGCGATAAGTAATTGTATATATGTAGGAAATGGATAGTGGGCGAGGAGAAGTTTATTATGTTTGACGTTGTATTTTGGAGAGACATTACAATTTATCATTAAAAGTTGTTACAAATCTTGTTTGCTTAAACTATATCCCACAAATTTTGGGGGCTCAACCGGGATAGAAACAAGATAAACAGAGAATTGTAGAAAGAAGAACGGTGATAAATTAGAGGAATTCTAATTATTTTACGGAAAAGTGAAAAACAAGTGACAGTTACGAGGAAATTAAAACAAAAAATGACATCATTGGGTGAAATTGCTTTTATCAGAGACAATATCAAAAATGCTCCTGTGAAGTCGATTAAAGCCCTTCATATGTTTATTTTCGAATCAGAAGGTGATCGAAAAAACAGATCAAGGCTGCGCGCATTCAAAGGATTTGATTTCGACGAAGATACTAAGGAATTTGAGACTAAACTTGAATACGTGGTTGAGACTTTGCAAGTAAGAGAGTTGATTTCTATTACTAATCTTCTCTGTCTCGACAATGATGGTGACGAAGACGAGCTATCAAGAAAAATTTGCTGCCACTTAATGAACCTTAGCATGTTGGAGAAAAATGAAGTAAATGACGACGATGAAGACGATAAAGATGACGAAGATGATAAAGACGATGAAGACGATGCAGAGCAATACGACGTGGTAACAGCTTCAAAGAAGAAAAATAGTAACAAAGAAAGAAGAGTCACAACCTCTAAGAAAAAAGAAGATAATACCAAAGACGACCAAGATGAAGAGAGAAATCAAAGAAGATTAAGAAGGGTAAATAACCTCAAAAGCAGCAGACCCAACGACGAAGAAGAAGATGACAATTATGCAAAATGCAATTCATGTTTTCCGTTAAGTTTTAGAGATGTGGAAGATTCAATTCGTCCTTTTAGTGGTAATGACGA
Source organism: Tenebrio molitor (assembly GCF_963966145.1). NCBI lineage: Eukaryota > Metazoa > Arthropoda > Insecta > Coleoptera > Tenebrionidae > Tenebrio > Tenebrio molitor. The sequence continues at coordinate 3,700,855 of NC_091054.1, read as the reverse complement.
GTATCCTGTCGAAAAATGGATTCAAGACTTTGAAGATACTTCCGTTTTGTTAAGATGGAGTCGATTACAGAAATTCATTTTCGGCAAGAAATCTTTGAAAGGTCTTGCTAAACTTTACATACAGAGTGAATGTGGTATCTCTACTTGGAGTCAACTGCGAGAAGCTTTGTTGTCTGAATTCTCAACTCGACTCAATAGCGCACATTTACATCAGATGTTATCGTCAAGAAAAATTCAGAAGAAAGAAACTGTTCAGGAATATTTTTTGATTATGAAAGAACTGGCCTCAAGAGGTAATGTAGAAGATAATGCACTTATCCAATATACTATTGATGGCATCACCGACGACACGAGTAACAAAATTATTCTCTACGGAGCTAATAACTTAAAAGAGTTTAAAAGAAAACTTCAAATTTTCGAATCGTTGAGAGAAAATTCAATGAAGATGTTTAAAACTAAGAAAGAACCGGAGATTAGAGAAGAAGTAATGAAGAAGCAAGATATGAAATATAAAAAAGAAGAAGGCAAGCAAATTCGTTGTTTCAATTGTGGTTTAAAAGGCCATAGATCAATAGATTGCAAGTTCAAAGAGAAGGGAACAAAGTGCTTTAAATGTAATAATTATGGACATCGTGCAAAAGAATGCAACGAAGATAATAAACAGAAGAAACAAAGCGAAATTGAAAAGAAATTATCCCCAACAGTGTATTTGTCAAATTCATTGCAAGACGAAGAACCACCTGAAAATCATGAAATCTGCAACAGAGAAGTAACAGATCGAGTAAATTCAAGAAATTTCAAAAATGTAAAACTTTGTGGTACAGATTTTGAAGCTCTAATCGATACTGGAAGTGACGTTAATTTAATTAAGGCAAGTGCTTTTTTGAAAATAGGTGCTCCACGCTTTGAAGAAACTCCACTTACACTCACTGGTTTAGGAAATGGAAAGGTAAAGACACTTGGAAAATTTTCGACAAAAATAAACATTGATAATTGCGAACTTGTGACCGAAATTCACATTGTATCGGATGAAGCAATCTCCATAAATGACATAAATCTCATAATTGGAAGACCAATCTTGAATAAAGTAACGTTAATCATGAATTCCGAAGGAGTGATGGTAACTGAAAATGTAACCGAAATGAAAGAAACAAACTTACTGAATGATGAAAAGAAAGTACAAAAGAGAATCGCAGCAGAAGATGAGAATACAACAGAGGAAAATAATGCATTACCAGAAGGTGAAGTTTCGAAGAAAATTTCAGATGAAGACAAAATTGAAGATACTGAAGAGAATCTAAATGATGCACTGAAAATTACAAGCTCTGAAGATGACGTTGGTGTGGAGAGCGAAGAAAATCAAAATTTGGACGAAACATTTGGGTCCGGTGAAGAAAAAAGAAACACGAATGAAGATATAGAAAGTTTAGGAAGAAAACTAGAAGCAGCTGTGGATAAAATAGCAAAAGAAATTAATTCCAATATACCTAAAAATGAAGATGATGTTAGTCAGGTCAACCTTGAAGATAAGGAAGTGGAGGAGGCTTGCGAAGAAGGAAGCACCGAAAAAGTTGAAGAAAATTTTGACAACTTGGGAAGAAGACTGGTTGAAGCTGTCGACAAAATGGCAAACGAGTTGAATTGCAAAAATGAAGAAAAAGATGTTTGTTCTGTTGATGTTTCTGAAGATAAGATTGAACATTCTGAAGGAGAAGTTGTTACTCTAATTGAAGAAAGATATGAACTGCGCAAAGAAGCGAAACAACAGATTAAGAAGATCCACGAGGAAAACATCAAGAATTACAATAGGAAACGTAAAATGGCAAGAGAATATAAACCTGGAGACCAAGTTGCCATCAAAAGAAAAAGAACCCAATTTAAGACTAATGCCAAAATACTGCCCAAATATTTAGGTCGGTATGAAGTAATCAAGAAAATTGGAAATGACCGCTATGATGTTAAGAAGATCGGCACACATGACGGTCCGAGAACAACCAAATCATGCGCTGAGATGATGAAGCCCTGGTGTCAAGAAGATCTTGACTCGTTCGAGGCGAACGAATTTCAGGATGGCCGAGTTGTAGGAAATGGATAGTGGGCGAGGAGAAGTTTATTATGTTTGACGTTGTATTTTGGAGAGACATTACAATTTATCATTAAAAGTTGTTACAAATCTTGTTTGCTTAAACTATATCCCACATATATTCTGATTCATCCCTGGTATCTGTAGGGATGGGAGTGTTTCTTCCAAAAAAATTACATACACTTTCCACCACCACCTAATAAATCTATAAATTGCAGTTTCGTTAAGAAATGCTTCAGTTAATAGTTGACGTGTCTCTAGTTAAACATCGAAAATGATTAAGGTAGTGGTGGTGGTCCTGTCATTTGGTGTCTTAGGTATGTGAAGGAATTGAGGCGGCGAAAAAAAATTGACTATAAGTGTGTAATTTAAAATATTTAGGTGCGAATGCGAAATTGCTACAATATTTGATTCAGCTTAATTTTCAAAAATTCTTGTGATTATACAGATCTACGCCAAATATTTTAGTTACAATTTATTCACAATTTTTACAAAATTACGAGTACATCCGTGTTGATTTGGTTCTGATTAAAATTTAATTTGTTAAAAAAGTTATTTGATTTTTATTCCATCATTATTTGCATTATTTTACAGAACGATGAGGTTAAATTTAATTTCGAGTTAATATATTTTTTTGTGACTATTCACCTGTCATTTTCCAAATATTAACCAATAAAATAGCAGATATTTACTTTCGTAGCCTAGCAACAGCAAATTTCAGCGAATATTTCACAACTGAAAATATTACTGGATATGCCACTAGTGGTTGCAGTGAATATTTTAAATTTTGTTCATTGAATAGTCTCCACGCTTGAGAATACCACTCGTGCTGCGCACTCGTGATATTCAAATTGAAGCGTGGGTGACATTCGTGACAACACCACAAAAATAAACGACATAACTTTGCCTACTCGTGGTATTACGAGTATATGTGAATATTCTAATCTGTCTTAGCATTTGCAAGATTTAGACCCGATTCCATATATGTACCTACAGGTGTCTCAGCTAAGACTTTCGAGCCTAATATCTCGGTTATTTGCCAACGGATTGTTATGCAATTTAAAATGCAGATATTTTAGACAGTGAAGGTTCAATTAGTAATAATAAAATTACCTCAAGTTAAAAAATGTAATTTTAACACATGTTTCCTTTATCGAAAATTATGCGCGATTATTATTAAATTGTTAAACATTAAAAAATAGGGGTCTACACAAACAATTATGTAAATCACTTGTTTGATTCAACGAAAAGATTTTGTCGTTAAAAATTTAATGTAAAATTTAAAGGTATTTGAGCAGTTACGTTTTGAAACAATTGCTGATTAATTGCCAAGCAACATTTTGTACACCTTTAAAGTCTGTCAAAATTGGGCGCGCTTTATTAGAAACGTCAAATTGTGAAAATTTATTGAAAATACTCTAAAAATGGACTACAGCGGCAGAAAATTCAATATTGTTGAAAAAGGAAAAAAATTGCCTATGGAGAGTGTCGTAAGAACTTCAATGACACAGTTCGTTTTTTCGTAGGCTTTACAAAATGTAAGGTTAAGAGAGTCGTCAATTTATTTGAAGACACAGGAAGCGTACCTGAACTAAATTACCTTGCTAAAATATCCCGATCGTATTTTAGTCCTTTATGGAAGAATTAAAGCATCCAGTATAATAAATTACGTCCAAATGTTGTCTTTAACTTTGTAAGTGTTTGTAAGGTTAGCAAGATAAACGTCAAATATGTCACCTGCGTTTCTGCGAAAAGGGATGACCAAAATTCTGCAAAATTGCGCGTTTGTTTCAGACGCGTCTACGTTTTTGCATTTGGACCCACGTTTAACACAGTTTTTTGCTTTTTTCTTGCAAACCAGACGTCTTTCAAGGACGAGTTTTTCCCTACAGCATTTTTTATTGACGATCAATTTTTTATGTAAATCTTAATTGATTCAACATTTTAAAAAGGCATGTAAAAATTACGTTTTTAAGACTTGGGTGATTGCATCAATGGGATTTTATTCTTCACCGTCTAAAATATGTGCATTTTAAATTTCACAAAAATCCGCTGGAAAATAACTGAGTTATTATATACAGTATATACAGGGTGCTTTAAAATCCCTGGAACGGCTTAGCAGTACGTTGTTAAGTAGTCATAAAATATCAGATAAAGATTTTTTAAATCTTCTTTTTTGTGAAAGATATGAACGGTTTTTTTTATTTATTATTTTTCTCATAATTTTTTAACATGAGTTGACATTGCCCCATTGAGTTTCCTCGAATTTTGGGCAACCCAGTATTTTATAAAATAAAAATTTACTCGATGTCTGGCCTAACCCTAAGTACTGTGTACTCCAAAGAAATAAATTGAAGATAATACCTGGATAGTAGTACCTATCTAGAAATAATTTTCCGAAAAGCTCCTAGAACAGTGACTCACGGAGAGTGACTATAACTCCTACGTCAAACAACGTAGATGGTTATTTTTCTTAATCTCCTTCGTTGCTTACTCATAATAGTTAGAAAACACGATATATTTAACGTTTCAGATTAAGTAAACTTCCTCGTTTATGTCTCAGACTTCGAGTATTGATTTTGATTTCAAGAAATAATTATTCTGAGAATTCCGGATTTCGCAAAACTATCAAAATAAATATTTACAATTTAGGTGTAGTACCGAAAGATAACAGATGTCAGTCGGAATGTTTAAAGCAGGTTTTTTTGTATTTTCTGTTTTAATGTGTTTTAATTTTCTAAGTAATCTCTTATCGCTAAAAAACTTGCGATAAGCCTCACCTCTAAACACTGAAAATGCAAGACTCGTCTACAAATTTGAAGTCTTGAAGTTTTTAATAAAGAACTTGAATTATTAAATTAGTGACTTTGTTTAACATTCTAATCGCAATAATTTATTCACAATTCTGTTGAAATTTAATTTTCTAAGACTCCACTTCATATCTACTAGTCGGTTGTTGTAGCTTAGCCTATGAGATGCGCAGAACGTAAACAAAGAGCGTCACTGTGTGACAGAGTTGCACAAGACTGTAGAGGTGTTGGATTCTCGCATGGGCTGTGACCTTGGAAATATCTGCGCGAAAGCAGTGACAAATCTCTGAAAACGTCGACTACTTTACATGCAATTAGACGAGAGAGAGCGCCTACTTGAAACCGTTTGCACAGATATAACTCATAGCCCATGATAAAATCCAAAACCTCTACCAATGTTAAATGCGCTCCAGCCGGCAGAAAACAAGCTACATTTGCTGAATACTATGTAGTTCAGTGAAATTTATTTGCATTGCGCAACATAGACCTATGTATGTTTAATTTGTGATAAATTATTTGTTTATACAGCAAATACTGTAGATTACACAGACATTTTATAAATTATTGCAGTACAAAATTGTCCAACCCTTTGAGACGGAAAACTATTTATTTCAGTCTAATATTATTATATCTGGGTTTATCTGAATTTTGTTAAATTATATCATTGTAAAGGTCTGGGCTACAAAGTAATAAAATGTTTCCTCCTGTCATTCGTATTATTCAAATTCTGAAGTAAAATAAAATCAAAGAATAATTTACATCTGAATCCTTACAAATATTCCTTGGCTCCTACATTCTAATTATTTCATAACAATTTCCTTAATAATGACGTGCAAGATATTACTTTTCTTTGATGAAGCTTGGTTTCACCTTTTTCATTTGGTCAGCTCTCAAAATTATGAAACTTGGTCAGCATCTTATCCCCACAATAACATTACTGACTTATTTAATAAAACTATTAAAGTTCAAAAATACCAAAACCCCCTTAACCATATTTCTCTTTGTTAAAAAAATACCGTTATATCAATTTTTACACTTTGTGATTATTACTTTCAGCCGTTTCGGGCTTAAGATGTTACAACTGTGACCCAACCGACGTTGGCAGCTGCATCGACCCTGAAAAGAACAACATCAAACTGACAACCTGTGAAGGACTAAGCTCTGCGAAAGGAATCCGAAGACTGATCCCCCAACCAAAAATCAACATCAACGACAATTCAGTGGTTTACGAATGCATCAGTCTCTACTTCACTGGTAAGTCCTCCCCAAATCAATCATCGAAAAACTAATCCGTTGTCTTTGAAGCTGACGAAAACTCAGTCTACGGATCGGGAATGTACAGAGGGTGCTCGGTCAGAAGCTCGACTTCTCAATCCACGTGCGACTCCCTCACGCAAGACTCCTCAAGATTAGGTGATGGAGCTACTGGATCTGTCTCAGACTGCAAGGCTTGCACTGAAGATGCGTGCAACAAGGGAGGAACTAGTGCAGCTTCGTCTTTGACTGTTGCAGTAGTCGCAGTAGTGAGCACAGCGTATGCGTTGCTTCTCAATTTGTGATTGTTACATTGTGCTAATTTTATTTATACCAAGACATGTATTGTAATATATTAAATAAACGATTAAAAATTTGGAGGTTCGAGTTTTCTTGATTGACACTACAAGAGAGAATATTTAAAAATTGGGAAAGATATGATATTCAGGTGAGGCAAAAATGTTCGGTAAACAGCTCCCCTTTTTATTGACTCATGATTAGATCGAGCACCGGTTTAAATAGTCTTCCTACTTTACGATTTCCCACTAAAAAGCTTGTCCTGTGTAACGTCATCAACATGATTAAATTGCTCCTGTTTCTGTGTTTTTCTACGCTAGGTAAGCATTATTAAATGTTGTTCCAATTATTTATTAATTAACGGATTTAGAAGTTTCTATTGAAATATATTTTTTTTAATTTAATGAGATTAATAAAATAATTAATGCAGGGTGTTATTGAAAGTTGTACAGATATTTTAACCACGAGCTACTGGCTTCATGTAGAACTCGGAAAAAATATCTAAAAATTCTATGTCAAAAAATAAAATGACATTTATTTTTTGAGCTACAATTTTTTTTAATTGCTTTTAGTCTTCTGCGTTGTCAAACAAGCTCGTAAGTAAAATTTCGGCACATTTTAAAAATACACCCTGTATATCAGGTTTTATAAAATGTACGCCAATGCGAAGTAACCTATAGGAAATACGTTTTAAAACAAGGAAACCGCATTGGTGTACGTTTTATAAAATATGATATACAGGGTGTATTTTTAAAATGTGCCGAAATTTTACCTACGAGGTTGTTTGACAACGTAGAAGACTAAAAGCAAATTAAAAAAATTTTAGCTCAAAAAATAAATGTCATTTTATTTTTTGACATAGAATTATTTAAATATTTTTTCCGAGTTTTACATGAAGCCAGTAGCTCGTGGTTAAAATAGCTGTACAACTTTCAATAACACCCTGTATAAGCAAAAATTAGACCAAATGTAATCTATCCCTATTGAATCCATAATTTTCATATTTCTATTTTTTATTTATCTTCTTCCTTTTTCATTTTATTCTCTTCTCTCTTCTATTATTTTATTTCTCTTTTCTTGCTTGTTTAAGTTCTTTCGGACTTGCAATGTTATGACTGTGACCCATCTGATGGAGACGACTGCAAAGATCCCGTAAAGAAAAACGTCAAAGTAACAAATTGCAAGGACATACCCGTTGACAATCGAGGATTACGAGCACTCGCACTGTCCGCACCAACGATCAACATTGAAGAAATAGATAAAGATTACAGTTGCATCACCATGTATTTTGAGTGTGAGTCTGTTTATTCAGAAATTGTGTTACAAGAATAATGTATTGTTGTGTTTAGCAAATGAAGAAACAAATAAATCGGGGATCTACAGAGGATGTGTGGTCCGACAGAAAAACGAAACCATAACAACTTGCGATCATATTAAAACGCAAGAAACCGCGGGAACTACGAAAACTTGTAGTTCTTGTACAACGGATAAATGTAACACTGGAGGGGCTGCATCTCTGATAGTCTCAACAGCAGCGCTAATCGTGGGTGTTGCAGTTTGCGTTTTACGTTTCTGAAGTAATAAAATATTTTGTAAGGACTTTGATAGAAATAAATCATGAAAGAAAATTGAGACATCACAGTTTATTTCCGCAAAGCAAACATTTAGTGAAATTTTGAGGTAAAATAATCGTTATATAAATAAACGTGTGGGCTTATCAATAACGGAAATGGGACTTGGCGGGGTTTCCTCGTGAGTGGTAACGTTCGTTACACATTCTATATCACGTCTACTAGGTTTATCTAAGATCGATATTACAAACCAAAAAATTTTAAAAAGAAAAATGTTTAATAATGTAATGACGCTGCAACAGTACTTTATTTGATGGTTTTGGAAAGAAGAATATTTGTGTCTAGAACCATTCATCGAAATTAGCTACGTCAACACTTTATCGTCTCGAAAGTGGATATAACGGGTGTTCAAATGAAAAGTTCATCAAGTTGGCTATGACTTTTTGGTGAAAGAAGATAGAGCGAAAAAGGGATGATACCTTCTTTGACAGATGTCAGTTGTATTTCATAGCTAACTTTTCATTTGAACATCCGTTATTTTTCCAGGAAGGTGAATATTTTTGCAGCGATTAAACACAAAATAACAATAACAATAATGCAGTTTGTACTGATGTTATAAAATGAGAGGTTTAAGAGTAATCATTAAAAAACCATTAGAATTTTTTTGTGACATAAAATTTGAAAGGAAAAAAGAACGTAGATTCTATAAAAAAGAATCAAAATAGAAAAGAAACGAGTACATATTACCAAAATGTCAGATTTTCTCTGCACATTGAAATTATGACAAAAATGACATTTAAAATAAGTCTACTAAAAATGACTACTCCTATTTAGATAAAAATGTACACCGATTTAATTTGTTGCTAAATATAGAGGAAGCGTCGATGCGCAATTTGCATGACCTCTACTTTTTACACTTTATAACATGTACACCGCTCTTCATCCGTTAAAATTTAATACCTTAATGGCCCCCAATTTGTCTTTTTTCGCGCAAAATTACATAATTGGAGGATTAATTTGATTTTGATGGTCCCGACTTCCCATATAAATGTGACCAAGACCCGAAGTGACAACAGATCAAGATGAAGACCATTTTTCTGGTCTGCGTTCTTGTGGTGGTGACCACTTGTTGGGTAAAATTTTCACACACTGGTAAAAAACGTAAGTCACGAGTGGTTTTTAGTTCAGCGCTGAAGCTACTCCCATTCAACCCCAGCCGGGAGAAGGACCCCCGAAAGGAGGACCTGTTGATGGGCCAAAAGGTATCGCGGCAGGGGACCGTAACGTTTTCAGTTTCGGAGGCGGCGGCGGAGGCAAAGGTGGCGGCGGTGGTCCCCATGGGTAGAATTTTTGCTGTGTGATGGGCTTGTGTAATCGCAACAAATAAAACGATCATAGCTTGGTTTGTGTTTCTTATGTTTTTTTTTTAAGTTGGCCTTGAAGAGTCAATTGTGAACGCACCATTCGACAGTCTCGAGTAAAAACACAAACAACGCAAAAAGTGAGGTTACATTTAAACAGCTTATCAGTGATCTGTAATCCGTGATGCGTTCACAATCAACTCTTCAATGCCAACTTCGAGGAGAAATTTAAATGAACACCCGATACTTTACTTGAGCACAAGAGAAAAGAAATATAGCTCTAATAAATATTGCTTACTAAGAAGAAATTGTAGCTGTCACAGAAATCTAGCCGCAAAAGACACAAAAGAAAAACATAAAGCAATTGTCCAAAAATTTGGAAAGTCATGAAAAAAATTTCTGTAACGAAAAATGGTAAAAAATATTTTTCTTTTGCTCAACTGGCTTCTGTGAAAACACATCGCTTGTCTTGCTGGTTTAGTAACTTAGTCTACAAATTCCTGATGAGTAACGTCATGAATCACGTAGTGAGTGTTTATTCTAAACTTCCAAATCCGGCGATTTTCGTACAAGTAACAATCAATAGATACACTTTCCAAGGATGAATTACATACGTCTGGATGAAATAACAAAAACCACTTAAGATAAGATAAAAGGATACAAGAAAGAGCCGTGGTAGTCTCTTACAGACCACACAACACTCTCAAAAATATTCGTGAAAATAAAAATGTGGGGAGCAGTAATTATTGGTGCCGCATTCGCATCCATCGCGACCAAAACAGGTACACTTTTAATTCTTCTGTGTTTGACACTCACCACCACAAAATTCCAATGGGTTTCAGCTCTGGCAGATGTGGCATCATGTTACGCATGTGCCGGTCCACAATCCGACTGTGTGGCCAACAACAGAAGCGACTTTCTGAAAATGGATTGCAACACCTTCACCGTGGAGGGAGAGAGTTTGGTTAGGCGCACAGCAGAGGCGACCCTTCTGGAAAAATTTGACAGCGAGGTTGGCGCCAGAACAGATACAGAGATCGGCTGCCTAACCTTGACTTTCACCAATGGTATTTTGATTTTTGTCAGAAATTCAATTTGAGTTGTTGTTTTGGTTGTCAGATGTGGAAAGTCCAAGAGAGCGGGCTGTCAAAAGCTGTGTCCCAGCTCGCGTTCTGGATCAAGACATTTGCAAGTATATGGAAAACTTGGTCGATTTTATAGGTGGCCAAGAGACTAGTTGTCATTTTTGTAAGAAGGATAATTGCAACTCAGCAATCTCAGTCTCTGTGAGGACTCACTTGATCTTTATTCTTTGTGCAACATATTTATACAACTGTTTGTTGTCTTGATTGTTTTAATAAAATTTTCTGATTAAAATGGGTTGTTTTAGTTGTTCTTAATGCGTTGAGAAACCGGTTGTTTGCACAGATAAGGCGTATCTTTTTGGCACAATTCAACAAGGTGACAGTGTAAGACTTTCCAATACAATTTTTTTTTATCAGCTCATCAAAGTTCAAGGTAACGGTTGCATTCTTTGAATACCATGGACCCACAATGAATGTTAACGATTTTTCTTTAGAAAGAAATGAAACATTTTGACGTTAGAATTTTTCAAAATACAAGCGTAAAGAGTATCGATTTTCAGCAGGAAAAAGCTAAAATACGACGATTAAAATGTATTCCAACCATGAGAAAACAGCCTAATCTATGGCGAATGTAATAAAAATGTTTCTGTCCTTGTGCATTTATGCAGACAATAAACATTTTCCCAAAAACTCTTCGCGAATGACGTTTATGTCAAAATTTACGAAACTGCACAGCTAACTATGTTTTATGTTTTTTAAATCGAAAAGCAAACATCCACGTTGACTTTGCAAATGTATTGTATTGTGGGTTGCATTTTCAATTCCGTCGGGCTCATTATCACTCGTGAAACACCCTGTATCATTACTACCAACAACTTTTGAAATCAGTTCTTGATTCTATCCATTAAAACAATACATTAAATAACATTATAGTAGATTATGCGCCGGGGGAGTTATTTTTACCCGAGGTGCAGTTTGTAGCTCGAGGGCGTAGCCCGAGGGCTCTACAAAGCAGCAAGGGTAAAAATCATCCACCCCGAGGTACATACCTATACTATTTTTGCACGACCCAACGATTTTAATTGAAAAAAGTCGAAAATTTGTAAATTATTAAATGTTAGGTTAAGTTGACAGTTAAAAATAATTTTTTACTTTGCGGCTTTTTTCAATTAAAATTTTGGGGTCTGTGCTTTGTAGGACACTTGGGCTTTACCTTCGGGCCACAAACTGCACCTCGACTATAAAAAAAAATAATATCAAATAAATATGTAGGTATCTATCATAAAAGGTTGATTTGGCTTTATGCCCAAGGGAAAAAAGTTGACTAAAAGCTTGAGTTGGCTATGTTTTTTTGCCCAAAGGGAAAAAAGACCCACTTTACTCCATAAAATCAAGGAATAAAGTTGCTCATTATATACAGGTCGTGCAAAAAACATATTGGAACCTTACGATGGTGCCAAATTAAATACCGAAAATTTCAGTAAAAATTGCGTATTTGCGGTAATTCATTGCACAACATTCATATCAAAAAAACATGCATTTGCTCTTAATCTTTAATCGTATTATCAAAAATTTTACCTACAAAGGAAAAGTTGCAACATCAAACTTTGATCTCGCCGCACAGCGGTCAAGATTTAAAAAAAAAATCGTATAAAAACTGGAACACCTTACCCCGAAAGTCATCAAGAATACTGCATCGCAATGAAACTCATCACATCAGTGTTGTTAACTCTCTTGGTAAGTCGTTTTCCACAAATATTATTCCATCTAACCTTTACTAGTTTTTGGCTGTTGGCCACGCCGAGAAAGTCCAAGATTACCGCCTGGCCCTAAACTTATCAGCCGACGCCCCCAAAGACTGCACAACAGCTGGACTTATGTGTGAGAGTTGCACCAAGCTGGTATCCTGCGTTCTAAACACCGACAAGAGCTGGACCAAAACTTCAATTCAATCCTGTGCTTCCCCTCAGAAATGTGTGAACGGCGCTTGTGTGAACGATGTTGATCCTTTCTGCGACGGAATTGCAGCCCTGGATTTTCCTTGCCAGTCAGAAGGGGTGTTCCCTGATCCTTTCTACTGCAATAAATTCGTCATGTGCGTTAATACAGGAACCGACAAGGGTCTGAAACCTTACGTCAGCACTTGCCCAGATGGATATGGGTATAATATAGCCAATGATTTGTGCGATGTCAAACTGAGCGATGGCGTGTGTCCAACTGGGAAATATCCTGTTCCGTTGTGCAGCAAAGCAGGACAAAGCGAAGCCTTGGCTAAGAAACCAGCAGAGTACTACATGTGTGAAGAGTACAGTGACGCCAAGAAAGTCCTGTATCCTTTTCTTAATGTGTGTGAAGGAGGAGTGGCTTATTCCAACTACAAATGTGGAAAAAAATAAGATGATGTAATAATGACAGGAGCATGGAAATTATAGACAAAAGCTTATGTACTAGGTATAATATGGATTAATAGATTTTATTCAGCATAATTATATTTCTTTATTTTAACCCTTTTACTGCTGAGGGACAATGTCCTTGGGGAGATTATAACAAACAATAAGAAAACATAAAGAATGTCCAGCTGTTTTTCCCTTAAGAACAACTCAACTACAGCACCTCCAACCAACTCCACCTGAAGCCCTAATAATATACCCAGTGAACCTCCACATTTCCTGGAAACATCAGAACTGTTGCCACATCATTGAAATTTTCTCCTCCCCGAATCTGGACCTACACCATGGATCACAGACAAAAATCTAGGACCCAGGAGTCGACAAATAGCATCATCGCATCAAGGAACCTCCAGAAGCCTGACCAACGGATCCTAGAACACCGGGACTCTTGATCACAGGAATACACTATAGAATATTATCGAATATGCTATAGAATACACGAGATGAGACGAGAGGAAGGAGAAGAAGCTCTAGTTAGCAGTTTTTCAAAATGAAGAACCATTAATGAATTAGTAAGCTTCAGTGGGTTTTCTTTGTCCTATCTAAATTTTATCATTGTTTTTATGTACTGCGAATGTAATACCTCTTATTTTTTACATTTCGCACCTTTTGAGCGTAAACATTTTAAAATTCTGGGGAATTTTATGATGGTTGGCAAAAAACGATTGAAACTTCGATATTCGCGCGTATTGGCTGACGCTGCCAGACGCCTCTAGACTTTAGAGATTTCTGGCAGGGGAGTCTGGCAGTACCAACGTGATAACCGTAAATTATACTATCGCTATTACAGAACCTCTTCCATCCATCGTGATACTGTTTTTGGTTTCACAATGGAGCTATTGTAAACGCAAAATGTAAACATAAAATTAATCTGTCTATGTATTTTCTCGTGATATTTCCAAGTAATTATTTTTATGGTTGTCACGCCTAAAAGAGTCAATAAATAATACTTCTAGAAATTTTACCTTTCGTGCATCGGAATAATTTACTTACTGTTTGGTGGCTAAGCCCTTGATAGAAAAATTATGGAACTGACCAAATAAGGTGAGATAAAAATCCAAAAGTTCCAAATTAATTAGTTTTGTTATATTTCCCAATTAGTCATTTGATGAGCTAAGTAAATCAAACAAAACAAACCGTCAATCAGATTGTCAGTATGATCTACTAATCATGCCGAAAAAATAAATATTTACAAACCCGCCCCCCATAAAAGACATTTTCAACAAGATAATCAAACATTTTCACGATCACTACAGCACATTCGATCTTGCAGCCCTTCAAGATGAACAACGCAGTACTTTTAGTGGTGGTCCTTCAGTTGGGACTCGTCACAGTTGGTAAGTTCTTCACTTGTATTAATTCCTCGCTGTATCTGATTTTTACAAAAAGACTTGGTGGTTTCCGGGTGATGCCGCGGTTGTCTAGTGCAACCGCGACGTTTCGTCAGTTCTGTCATACTAACATCTTCAGACGAAACGTCAGCACTTGCACTTCGACGACCGATGATCATCTTTCTTCATGCGAAACCCTATAGATATTTTCATAGTTCATTTGAAGTGAAATCCAAAAATTCAACATTTTCCAGATTTTTCAAAGATAAATTAATTGTTTAGGAAACGCTTTGCGATGCTATGAATGTAGCGGGCGCGGTCGTGGCTACTGTTTTAGTCCCATCAACACAACAGCAGTTCCAGTTATAGATTGCAAACAAGGGTCGTTGGTTCCGGACCATCACCACACCGGTGCTTATAAGTGTGTTGCCTACCTAGAGCATCGTAAGCTATAAAAAATGTGTGCTTAATATTTTTACAATTTATTTCGTCACTTGCTGCATTTGCAGGTATTGACATGAACGTCACTTTTAGTGCTAGACATTGCGTTAAAACAGATGGAGACTATTGTGAGAGCTACAAACGTCACCGTGAGCAAGATGGCGTCGTCGTAGATAAATGCACCGCTTGTAGTGACGACTTGTGCAATTCAGGGGAGAAAATCACAGGATCGTTTGTATTTCTGACATTTGTTATGTTGATCTGGAACTTTAGATTTTTCTACACATTTTAAACTTCTAACTTATAATGATTAATTTATTTTACTGTAACTACAGTGGCGAGCAATAAATTTTGATCGCAATGGAAAATGCTCCATTGTAAAACGGTCGTAAATATCATAACCTATCATCATGTTGTATGACATTGATTGTCATTTTTTTCTAATTTTTTTGACACTTTGTTTACATGGGCATAATCAGGCAGGGAAAAATGTTTAATATGTGACAATCTAACCAAATTTTGAAATGACATTGACGACCAAAATTTATTGCTCGCGACTGTACATTTAATTATTTTCTTTAGTAATTTGTACCGCAATTGTTTTGTACATTTAAACATGGAGATATATAATAAACAATTTTTTGTTTTTGTTGCTGCATTTCTTTTCATAATTAAAACTTTCAACAAGGATGGCAATATACTGTTGATTCAATTATGTATACATGAGTCACCAAAATCTGTCACTAATGTTGTATCCAGTGGCGTATCATTTGCGTCTGAAATCGGGGCATTTTATGCTTTTATTTGAATTATTATAATAACGGTCCACGGTTCAAACCTTCCTACTGCAAAAGTGCAAAATAAAACATTCGATCAGCCGAAAAATCTAATACAAAGTCGTGCGGTGGGTATTTTAGATCGCTCCAACTAATCAGGCACTCGGCTTTGCCTCGTAGTTGAAACCTAGTTGTCGCGCTAAAAATACACCTACCGCAGTCTAATGTAAATAATTATTCCCGTTTATCATTCGTATCACTCTTTCTCTTTCATATCATATCAAGTGACGAGTTACCAAGTTCGCGAGTAGAAGTTATAGCAAACTAGTCATTATACCGAATGATGTTAACTAATGATATTTCAAAAGTATAATCGAATGACCGATTATTTGGTTGTAACTGAGATATTTAATTCAGGTGGTGTTCCTCAAGGTGCTTACCCAAAATGTCCCTGAAAACGATACGGGTCTTTATTTTTACATTTGTTTGAAACGACGTCCCTGAAGCTTCCAAATCTTTTAAAAGTGGTTTCGCATTTGCTTTTGACAGTTTTGATAAATTTTTCAAGACCTGTCAGAAATGTAACGTTGAATGTGTTGTCTAGGGCAACGGTTCGTTATTTGCTCATTTTGCTTTAGGGCAGTTAAGAGGCAGTTTACAAAGGAGAATTTATGACAGTTGAAAACAATAAATATACTTAATATAACCAAAAAAAAACATATTGTACAAGGAAGGATTCTAAGAACATTATTTTACTTAGTACTCTTTTTCTTAAGAAAAACCTTGAGAATTTGAAGGGGTTTTTCTTACACAGTAAATAAAAAAAATACTCTATATCTTTTGTAAACATAGTAAATACGAGTAGTCGGCATCTTTTGAAGCAAAGAAAATTATCCAAATATTTGACAAAGGCTTGGAAAAAAGAAGTAGTACCACCGACAAAACCATGTACTTGTAATGTATAATTTTTGAACAACGGCGATATAGGCTATGCCCATTATATGCGATAAAAAACAACAAAACCCTAATTTACCGGGGTTTACTCGAATCAATACACCAACTTCACAAAAGTCGAATAAACCCATCGTGGTTTTAATATACAGGGTGTTATTGAAAGTTGTACAGATATTTTAACCACGAGCTACTGGCTTCATGTAAAACTCGGAAAAAATATCTAAAAAATTTTATGTAAAAAAATAAAATAACATTTATTTTTTGAGCTACAATTTTTTTTAATTGCTTTTAGTCTTCTACGTTGTCAAACAACCTCCTAGGTAAAATTTCGGCACATTTTAAAAATACACCCTGTATATCATATTTTATAAAACGTACACCAATGCGGTTTCTTTGTTTTAAAGCACATTTCCTATAGGTTACTTCGCATTGGCGTGCATTTTATAAAACATGATATAGAGGGTGTATTTTTAAAATGTGCCGAAATTTGACCTGCGAGGTTGTAGGACAACGTAGAAAACTAAAAGCAATTTAAAAAAATTGTAGCTCAAAAAATAAATGTCATTTTATTTTTTAACATAGAATTTTTTAAATATTTTTTCCGAGTTCTACATGACGCCAGTAGCTCGTGGTTAAAATATCAATACAACTTTCGAAAACACCCTGTATTTTGTTTGCAGCGTTCGCATTAACATGCTACTCGTGCGACACCAGCCACAATAGATTGTGCAATTATGGAATCGGCAGATTCACTTTTGGTACTGTCAACTGCAATGAAGTATTTGGAGGTGGAGTGCTGGCCTATTTGATTCCAAAGAACTGCGTCACATTCGTTGCAAAAGGTGTTTAAAGGAGATTGGGTTTGTGGGGTTAAAGGGCATTGTGCAAATTGATACTCACCAATTTTGTTCTGTACATGCAGTAGACAAACTATGCAGAAAATTGCTGTGCAAAAAAAAACTATAAAAATAATAATAAAGTCAATTTCAACTATTAGTTTCTTTGTTGCATTGCACCGAAGCTTTAGAGTTTTAAACAAATCTTCTTTTCCAAACCAATTGGTAAAACAAGAGTCCAAAAAGAAACAGAACAGTAATAAGTATTTGTATCTATAGACTCTGACTGGTTTATGATCCATGATGACATAGATAATGCCAAATACTTGTTAGAAAATGAAGAAAACTGTTTTTTACACATAGTAGGTACTTTTTTCAGGATGCACACTTCTAGGGGTAGTCCTGGCAGCCATCGCCTTCTTGTTTTAAAAAATGTATGCATTCATGATTCGTATGATGTGGGAATTGAAGTGTAGCTAAAGCTACCAGCTTTCAACTTTCAAACGTAAAATTTGTTGCTGGGTACAGTTATTGCAAAAAAAAACCGAAAATTTTCCTAATGTACTATTCCGGACACGGAATCTTGGCCAACATTTTTTTGACATTTTAAAAAAAAATTGTGTAAATCAATTATTAGTGTCATTAATAAATGACAATTATTAAAAATCACCTTGAAGTTTTTATTGTGAGATCAAAGAAGCAAGGAAATAGCATTATCGAGTCAAAAGTTGGGTTATATTCAATAAAGGCCAGTTCACACATATTTGTCACTTAAATGTCAGTTGTGGCCAAGATTCCGTGTCTGGAATAGTCGGTAAATTTGGTTTTGTCCAAATGTCAATTAATTGACATTAATCTACTTGACAATATCTATGAAACAATTTTGACGTTAATTCTAACCTATCTCTCGTAAGGGAAGGGGTTTCACACTATGAAAAATTGTAAAAATGTGTCAATTTTATTCTGACAGTTCCCGTTTTTTTTTTGCAACCGACTGTACGTCTATTTTTATGGTTTTTCTCATAATAAGACTATTTTTCTATGGAAATTGAAAACTATTTTCAATTATTGATATTTCACGTTGATTTTTGACGTGTTACACTGCGTATACAAGGTAATTACCTTCTGATTTTTTTTGCCGCAACCCATTATACATGATCCTTTTACCTTTTACATTAATTTAATTTGTTAATTTATTTGTTAAATTTTGATTCAATACAGATCATCTGCCAACCTGACATTTCTGACAAATCCATTCAACTTACTTTGATTTCTAATTTAGAAGAAATAACGAATTTGATTTAGTAGTTGGTTGGTATTGTTGGTTGCGGCAAAAAAAAATCAGAAGAACTCCTCTCGTGAATTACTCTGTATAATTCGTAGAAGACGCTTGATGTGTGATACGCAAATGCTAAATTTTTATTAGTTATTAGATATTATAGATTGTATAATTTGTAATAAATTTTGATATTTTGATGTTTTTATTTTTGTTCCTTTACATTTATCAAAACCAAGTAATATTGCAACGATCAGAGGAACGTTAAAAATATTTGAGACCTGTGCTTATGCCAAAATAAATTCCAAAAATTTCAATTAAAATTAACTATTAATCATAGTTTCGCAAGTAAAAATTGCGTATTTGCGGTAATTCGTTGAACAACATCCATATCACAAAAATAACATGCATTTGCTATTAATCTTTCACCGCACTATCAAAAATCTTACTTGGGGAAGAATAGTTGCAACAAAATTACTTTGATGTCGCCGCACAACCGCCAAGATTAAAAAAAATATTTCGTATAAAAACTCGAACACCTTACACCGAAAGTCATCAAGAAGACTGCATCGCAATGAAACCCTTCGCATCAGTGTTGTTAACTCTCTTGGTAAGTCGCCTTCCACAAATATTATTCCATCTAACCTTTACTAGTTTTTGGTTGTTGGCCATGCCGAGAAAGTCGAAGATTACCGCCTGGCCCTAAACTTATCACCCAACGCCACCAACGAATGCACAACACCTGGACTTATGTGTGAAAGTTGCACCGAGCTGGTATCCTGCATCCTAAACAGCAACAAGACCTGGACCAAAACTACAGTGCAATCCTGTACTTCCCCTAAGAAATGTGTTAACGGCGCTTGTGTGGAGGATCCCGATCCTTTGTGCGACGGAATTGCAGCCCTGGCTTTTCCTTGCAAGTCGGTGGGGGTGTTCCCTGATCCTTTCTACTGCAATAAATTCGTCAGGTGTGTTGATAACAATGGTCTGAAGCCTCTCGTCACCATTTGCCCAGATGGATATGGGTTTAATATAGCCAATAATCTGTGCGATGTCAAACTGAGCGATGGCGTGTGTCCAACTGGGAAATATCCTGTTCCGCTGTGTGTCCAACCAGGACAAAACGGACCTTTGCCTGAGAAGCCAGCAGAGTACTATATGTGTAGCCAGTACAGTGAGAGCAACAAAGTCCTTTATCCTGTTCTTAATGTGTGTGAAAGAGGAATGGCTTACGCCAACTACAGATGTGGAGAATAAAATGTTATAATAATGACAGGAGCATGAAAATTATAAACAAAAGTTTCTGTATAATATGCATTAATCAATTTTATTCAGCATGATTATATTTATTTGTTAAAACCCTTTTGCTGCTGAGGGACAATGTTGTTGGGAACATCATAACAAATGATAAAAAAAAATAATCATCAAGTCAAGTCTGACACAATTTGGGGCAAAATTTCAAAACGATTGGTCGAAACATTTTGCACGTTTTGTCAAATCTAGTTAAAGTAAAAACGTTTTGGATGTGAATTATCAAACTCAAGGTCGCTTAAAACTTATGATTGAACTGTAGGTTCGTGAGATCTGTCATAAATTCCAATAACCTTATTAGCGTTCCTATAATCTATTCATTTTGATTGTGACCAATCCCTAGTAACCTTTCAGTTGCTAGGTTATTGATAGGGAATTTTAGATAACACTAAATCCAGTTGCAGTTGGCAACTCTCGGAGGCGCCATTTTGACAGAAACGTCACGCCCACAGAAGACAGAACGGAGAACGACTTGCGCAAACGTTTTTCGACTTACACTGTGCGCGTATCTATAAAATTGAGTTTTGGTACAAAATTTTAGAATTCAAAATGAAAATGCCACGTCGTCAGATTCAAAAGAAATTCATCAACAAGGTATCACACTCTATGGATTTCTTAACGGAATTTTTTCTATATCAATTATAAGAAAAAAAGGGCGACAAAAAGGATAAGACAATATGGAGAAACTCCTGTTTCGTGCAAATATCATCTACCATCTTGAATCACAGATTTAATAAGGCTTTAGCTAAGACACTAGATATAATTTTACTACATATTTCTTTGGCAGTAAATTACAATTGGCGGCCCTGGCGAGGAGCCTTCTAACCATAAAGTTTCGCCGATGCTTCTTAAAACAAGAAAATTATATAAACGATGCATTTTTATTAAAAAAGAAATGTTTGTAATAAACTTGGAAGAATGTTTGAAATGTTTCAAAAATCATTCTTGTCTAAGTCACTTTTTTATAATTTGTTCCTCTGGAAAGGAAGCACATGCTTCCTTTCTTGGCCACTACGCTGGTCTCCAGAAACCTGCTCTTACTCCATAGTTCTTGGATAACAACTCATCTGAATATAAAAAACCGCAGTAAAGCGATTACAAGGGCAAACACGCTCAGCTGTCCGCAGGGCAGCGCAGCTGTCGAATTGCAGTCGTGCCGTTTGCACAAACTGCAATCGAAAATTTTGAATTGTCCCTCCTGAAAAACATCTCGAGTAAAGTAGTCACAAGCATTCCTATAGTGAACCAAAGACTGGTACATACAAGCTTGCAGTGTCATATTATCAGTTTGATTGTCTGCAAGTGGAAGACTATTATAACAAGTAAAAGAAAGTGAAGCGATTAATTACGTTGGAAGGACACATCACCAACCATCGTCAGGTTCCAGGTGCCCCAATTTGAGGCGAATTTGTAACGTAAGGTCATACAAAGCGTCTTTACGTTTTTGTGTTCTAGAGCGACAGCGAATAAGTCTTCGGCTAAATATTTCACTTGCGAAGGTTGTCGGAAATGTTTTCCTAACGGTTCATTCCTGTTCAGGAGGAAACTTTCACAATACATTCGCATGGGTTCGATTGCTCTGTCGTTTTTTCGGCACACGTGGCTGTAATCTGCACAGAAGTAACACGTTTTGACGGATTTCACTGAAACAGTCGTTGACAAATGTGATGTGACTCTCACAGAATTCGGGGATCACCTGGTGTTAATAAAACCGAAATGACAATATCTAACAATAACAGATATTGTAGTAACATTGTTGTACTCGAATTTGAAAACTTGGGCGAAATTTACACAAAAAACATGTTTGTCAATTTTGACTGATTTCCAGGGTTTTCATTTGCAAAATGTCACGACAACAAACAAGCCATATTGGTGAATAGGGGTGGAAAATCATATTTTCGCGATTATTTCATTATCCCTGTCTCTTTAACTTATTATAAAAAATGTAGAGCATGCAATTCTCTATAGTTTTTGTTCTTTATGTTTTTTTTGTCAGATCAATAGTTTCGTAGTTACAGCGTGTTCAAATCGAGAATTTTAATTATTTTTGTACTTTTTACTTTTTTCCACACCACCACAGGGGAAGAGCAATAGGGCACGTCTTAGCTAAAGCCTTATCAAATCTGAAATGATTGAAGATGGTAGATGATATTTGCACAAAACAAGAGTTTCTCCATATTGTCTTATTCTTTTTGTCGTCCTTTTTTTCTTATAATTGAGGTAGAAAAAATTCCGTTAAGAAATCCATAGAGTGTGATACCTTGTTGATGAATTTCTTTTGAATCTTTATTTCAATTACTTTCCAACTAGAAAATAAAGATGTCCATAACTGAAAAACTGAAAAAAAATTCTTTTAGCAAAAGCTAAAATTTCTTTCCATTTTTTTCGTGGTTTTCCTGGTGATCTTTTGGCTGTTAGTCTTGAATCTCTTACTATTTTCGCGAGTTTATTGTCTGTCATTCTACTTATGCGTTCATTCCATTAACTACGCGTTCGTCTCCTTCCTAATACAAAATTTCCGATTGTTTCGTCCATCCAATTCTTCATAAGAAAACGCCTTTATTAATAAATCTTCTGATGCAGATGCTCAGAATATATTGATGAAAAATCTGCAAACTCCACTATAAAATCAATTTTTTATTCAACGAAAATGTCTCATAAATTCTCCCTTCTCCAACTTCTTCTTCCATCTGAAGATATTCATTTAAATTTTTTCGTATAATACCCGAACACAGACTGTAGGTATTTATCTTTATTTAGCTTTCAATTTTTATGCGTTATAAAAATTGTTTTATAACTGGTGAAATATTTATGTTAGTATAAAAACTGTTTTCGACGAAACTACATTCAAGAATTGTAAAGCAGGTGTTAACAAAATCATTTACCATCTACCACGTAACCAATTCTGGGAATCAATTATGAATTTATTATTCACCAACTGGACAAACAGCTGGTTAGGTCTTAAAACATGGTGAGTCAATGCCAAAACCAAAATCTGTCCAGTCAAATGATTCTATTATAGAATTATCGTATTGGATGAGTTGAATTCAGGTATAGTAAAAGTTCCGGCCATTCAAACCATATTTTGCGGAAGGAGCCAAAAATATGGATTTTTTGTTTTTTTGCAATTTTCTCTAAAATGAAAAAATCCAGGTAATTTTTTTTCGACTCAGAAGAAGCGCCTTGACAAGGGCAATCCAACGGTGCAAAATTCATTGCCATATGTTGCTTAATAAGGGAGCTATCGGCGTTTAAATGATTTTCCGAAGTGAAAATTATATAGAAGGGTACATGGTTTTTTTCGAAAAATTTGTTGTCGCCGATTCGAACCAAATTGCTGTCAGTTATAGTATAGGGTCAGTTGAATTCAGGTATAGTAAAAGTTCCGGCCATTGAACTCATTTTTTGCTGTGGGAGCCAAACATATGGATTTTTTGGTTTTTAGCGATTTTCTCTAAAATGAAAAAAATCCAGGTAATTTTTTTTCGACTCAGAAAAAGCGCCTTGACAAGGGCAATTCAACGGTGCAAAATTCATTGCCATATGTTGCTTAATAAGGGAGCTATGGGCGTTTAAATGATTTTCCGAAGTGAAAATTATATAGAAGGGGGGAGTACATGGTTTTTTTCGAAAAATTTGTTGTCGCCGATTCGAACCAAATTGCTGTCAGTTGTTGTATAGGGTCAGTTGAATTCAGGTATAGTAAAAGTTCCGGCCATTGAACCTATTTTTTGCTGTGGGAGCCAAAAATATGGATTTTTTGGTTTTTTGCGATTTTCTCTAAAATGAAAAAATCCAGGTAATTTTTTTTCGACTCAGAAGAAGCGCCTTGACAAGGGCAATCCAACGGTGCAAAATTCATTGCCATATGTTGCTTAATAAGGGAGCTATGGGGGTTTAAATGATTTTCCGAAGTGAAAATTATATAGAAGGGGGGAGTACATGGTTTTTTTCGAAAAATTTGTTGTCGCCGATTCGAACCAAATTGCTGTCAGTTGTTGTATAGGGTCAGTTGAATTCAGGTATAGTAAAAGTTCCGGCCATTGAACCCATTTTTTGCTGTGGGAGTCAAAAATATGGATTTTTTGGTTTTTTGTGTTTTTCTCTAAAATGAAAAAATCCAGGTAATTTTTTTCGACTCAGAAGAAGCGCCTTGACAAGGGCAATCCAACGGTGCAAAATTCATTGCCATATGTTGCTTAATAAGGGAGCTATGGGCGTTTAAATGATTTTCCGAAGTGAAAATTATATAGAAGGGGGGAGTACATGGTTTTTTTCGAAAAATTTGTTGTCGCCGATTCGAACCAAATTGCTGTCAGTTGTTGTATAGGGTCAGTTGAATTCAGGTATAGTAAAAGTTCCGGCCATTGAACCTATTTTTTGCTGTGGGAGCCAAAAATATGGATTTTTTGGTTTTTTGCGATTTTCTCTAAAATGAAAAAATCCAGGTAATTTTTTTTCGACTCAGAAGAAGCGCCTTGACAAGGGCAATCCAACGGTGCAAAATTCATTGCCATATGTTGCTTAATAAGGGAGCTATGGGCGTTTAAATGATTTTCCGAAGTGAAAATTATATAGAAGGGGGGAGTACATGGTTTTTTTCGAAAAATTTGTTGTCGCCGATTCGAACCAAATTGCTGTCAGTTGTTGTATAGGGTCAGTTGAATTCAGGTATAGTAAAAGTTCCGGCCATTGAACCCATTTTTTGCTGTGGGAGCCAAAAATATGAATTTTTTTGGTTTTTTGCGTTTTTCTCTAAAATGAAAAAATCCAGGTAATTTTTTTTCGGCTCAGAAAAAGCGCCTTCACAAGGGCAATCCAACGGTGCAAAATTCATTGCCATATGTTG
This sequence comes from Tenebrio molitor, assembly GCF_963966145.1. NCBI lineage: Eukaryota > Metazoa > Arthropoda > Insecta > Coleoptera > Tenebrionidae > Tenebrio > Tenebrio molitor. The sequence goes on along the minus strand of NC_091054.1, from coordinate 3,676,170 downwards.
CTTAATAAGGGAGCTATGGGCGTTTAAATGATTTTCCGAAGTGAAAATTATATAGAAGGGGGGAGTACATGGTTTTTTTCGAAAAATTTGTTGTCGCCGATTCGAACCAAATTGCTGTCAGTTGTTGTATAGGATCAGTTGAATTCAGGTATAGTAAAAGTTCCGGCCATTGAACCCATTTTTTGCTGTGGGAGTCAAAAATATGGATTTTTTGGTTTTTTGTGTTTTTCTCTAAAATGAAAAAATTCAGGTATTTTTTTTTGGACTCAGAAGAAGCGCCTTGACAAGGGCAATCCAACGGTGCAAAATTCATTGCCATATGTTGCTTAATAAGGGAGCTATGGGCGTTTAAATGATTTTCCGAAGTGAAAATTATATAGAAGGGGGGAGTACATGGTTTTTTTCGAAAAATTTGTTGTCGCCGATTCGAACCAAATTGCTGTCAGTTGTTGTATAGGGTCAGTTGAATTCAGGTATAGTAAAAGTTCCGGCCATTGAACCTATTTTTTGCTGTGGGAGCCAAAAATATGGATTTTTTGGTTTTTTGCGATTTTCTCTAAAATGAAAAAATCCAGGTAATTTTTTTTCGACTCAGAAGAAGCGCCTTGACAAGGGCAATCCAACGGTGCAAAATTCATTGCCATATGTTGCTTAATAAGGGAGCTATGGGGGTTTAAATGATTTTCCGAAGTGAAAATTATATAGAAGGGGGGAGTACATGGTTTTTTTCGAAAAATTTGTTGTCGCCGATTCGAACCAAATTGCTGTCAGTTGTTGTATAGGGTCAGTTGAATTCAGGTATAGTAAAAGTTCCTGCCATTGAACCCATTTTTTGCTGTGGGAGCCAAAAATATGAATTTTTTAGTTTTTTGCGTTTTTCTCTAAAATGAAAAAATTCAGGTAATTTTTTTTCGACTCAGAAGAAGCGCCTTGACAAGGGCAATCCAACGGTGCAAAATTCATTGCCATATGTTGCTTAATAAGGGAGCTATGGGCGTTTAAATGATTTTCCGAAGTGAAAATTATATAGAAGGGGGGAGTACATGGTTTTATTCGAAAAATTTGTTGTCGCCGATTCGAACCAAATTGCTGTCAGTTGTTGTATAGGGTCAGTTGAATTCAGGTATAGTAAAAGTTCCGGCCATTGAACCCATTTTTTGTTGTGGGAGCCAAAAATATGAATTTTTTAGTTTTTTGCGTTTTTCTCTAAAATGAAAAAAATTCAGGCAATTTTTTTTCGACTCAGAAGAAGCGCCTTGACAAGGGCAATCCAACGGTGCAAAATTCATTGCCATATGTTGCTTAATAAGGGAGCTATGGGCGTTTAAATGATTTTCCGAAGTGAAAATTATATAAAAGGGGGGAGTACATGGTTTTTTTCGAAAAATTTGTTGTCGCCGATTCGAACCAAATTGCTGTCAGTTGTTGTATAGGGTCAGTTGAATTCAGGTATAGTAAAAGTTCCGGCCATTGAACCCATTTTTTGCTGTGGTAGCCAAAAATATGGATTTTTTGGTTTTTTCAATTTTCTCTAAAATGAAAAAATCCAGGTAATTTTTTTTCGACTCAGAAAAAGCGCCTTGACAAGGGCAATCCAACGGTGCAAAATTCATTGCCATATGTTGCTTAATAAGGGAGCTATGGGCGTTTAAATGATTTTCCGAAGTGAAAATTATATAGAAGGGGGAGTACATGGTTTTTTTCGAAAAATTTGTTGTCGCCGATTCGAACCAAATTGCTGTCAGTTGTTGTATAGGGTCAGTTGAATTCAGGTATAGTAAAAGTTCCGGCCATTGAACCCATTTTTTGCTGTGGGAGCCAAAAATATGGATTTTTTGGTTTTTTGCGTTTTTCTCTAAAATGAAAAAATCCAGGTAATTTTTTTTCGACTCAGAAAAAGCGCCTTGACAAGGGCAATCCAACGGTGCAAAATTCATTGCCATATGTTGCTTAATAAGGGAGCTATGGGCGTTTAAATGATTTTCCGAAGTGAAAATTATATAGAAGGGGGGAGTACATGGTTTTTTCCGAAAAATTTGTTGTCACCGATTCGAACCAAATTGCTGTCAGTTGTTGTATAGGATCAGTTGAATTCAGGTATAGTAAAAGTTCCGGCCATTGAACCCATTTTTTGCTGTGGGAGCCAAAAATATGGATTTTTTGGTTTTTTGCAATTTTCTCTAAAATGAAAAAATCCAGGTAATTTTTTTCGACTCAGAAGAAGCGCCTTGACAAGGGCAATCCAACGGTGCAAAATTCATTGCCATATGTTGCTTAATAAGGGAGCTATCGGCGTTTAAATGATTTTCCGAAGTGAAAATTATATAGAAGGGGGGAGTACATGGTTTTTTTCGAAAAATTTGTTGTCGCCGATTCGAACCAAATTGCTGTCAGTTGTTGTATAGGGTCAGTTGAATTCAGGTATAGTAAAAGTTCCGGCCATTGAACCCATTTTTTGCTGTGGGAGTCAAAAATATGGATTTTTTGGTTTTTTGCGTTTTTCTCTAAAATGAAAAAATTCAGGTAATTTTTTTTGGACTCAGAAGAAGCGCCTTGACAAGGGCAATCCAACGGTGCAAAATTCATTGCCATATGTTGCTTAATGAGGGAGCTATGGGCGTTTAAATGATTTTCCGAAGTGAAAATTATATAGAAGGGGGGAGTACATGGTTTTTTTCGAAAAATTTGTTGTCGCCGATTCGAACCAAATTGCTGTCAGTTGTTGTATAGGGTCAGTTGAATTCAGGTATAGTAAAAGTTCCGGCCATTGAACCCATTTTTTGCTGTGAGAGCCAAAAATATGGATTTTTTTGTTTTTTGCAATTTTCTCTAAAATGAAAAAATCCAGGTAATTTTTTTTCGACTCAGAAGAAGCGCCTTGACAAGGGCAATCCAACGGTGCAAAATTCATTGCCATATGTTGCTTAATAAGGGAGCTATGGGGGTTTAAATGATTTTCCGAAGTGAAAATTATATAGAAGGGGGGAGTACATGGTTTTTTTCGAAAAATTTGTTGTCACCGATTCGAACCAAATTGCTGTCAGTTGTTGTATAGGATCAGTTGAATTCAGGTATAGTAAAAGTTCCGGCCATTGAACCCATTTTTTGCTGTGGGAGCCAAAAATATGAATTTTTTTGGTTTTTTGCGTTTTTCTCTAAAATGAAAAAATCCAGGTAATTTTTTTTCGGCTCAGAAAAAGCGCCTTGACAAGGGCAATCCAACGGTGCAAAATTCATTGCCATATGTTGCTTAATAAGGGAGCTATGGGCGTTTAAATGATTTTCCGAAGTGAAAATTATATAGAAGGGGGGAGTACATGGTTTTTTTCGAAAAATTTGTTGTCGCCGATTCGAACCAAATTGCTGTCAGTTGTTGTATAGGGTCAGTTGAATTCAGGTATAGTAAAAGTTCCGGCCATTGAACCCATTTTTTGCTGTGAGAGCCAAAAATATGGATTTTTTGGTTTTCTGCAATTTGCTCTAAAATGAAAAAATCCAGGTAATTTTTTTTCGACTCAGAAGAAGCGTCTTGACAAGGGCAATCCAACGGTGCAAAATTCATTGCCATATGTTGCTTAATAAGGGAGCTATGGGCGTTTAAATGATTTTCCGAAGTGAAAATTATATAGAAGGGGGGAGTACATGGTTTTTTTCGAAAAATTTGTTGTCGCCGATTCGAACCAAATTGCTGTCAGTTGTTGTATAGGGTCAGTTGAATTCAGGTATAGTAAAAGTTCCGGCCATTGAACCCATTTTTTGCTGTGGGAGCCAAAAATATGGATTTTTTGGTTTTTTGCAATTTTCTCTAAAATGAAAAAATCCAGGTAATTTTTTTTCGACTCAGAAGAAGCGCCTTGACAAGGGCAATCCAACGGTGTAAAATTCATTGCCATATGTTGCTTAATAAGGGAGCTATGGGCGTTTAAATGATTTTCCGAAGTGAAAATTATATAGAAGGGGGGAGTACATGGTTTTTTTCGAAAAATTTGTTGTCGCCGATTCGAACCAAATTGCTGTCAGTTGTTGTATAGGGTCAGTTGAATTCAGGTATAGTAAAAGTTCCGGCCATTGAACCCATTTTTTGCTGTGAGAGCCAAAAATATGGATTTTTTGGTTTTTTGCAATTTTCTCTAAAATGAAAAAATCCAGGTAATTTTTTTTCGACTCAGAAGAAGCGCCTTGACAAGGGCAATCCAACGGTGTAAAATTCATTGCCATATGTTGCTTAATAAGGGAGCTATGGGCGTTTAAATGATTTTCCGAAGTGAAAATTATATAGAAGGGGGGAGTACATGGTTTTTTTCGAAAAATTTGTTGTCGCCGATTCGAACCAAATTGCTGTCAGTTGTTGTATAGGGTCAGTTGAATTCAGGTATAGTAAAAGTTCCGGCCATTGAACCCATTTTTTGCTGTGAGAGCCAAAAATATGGATTTTTTGGTTTTTTGCAATTTTCTCTAAAATGAAAAAATCCAGGTAATTTTTTTTTGGACTCAGAAGAAGCGCCTTGACAAGGGCAATCCAACGGTGCAAAATTCATTGCCATATGTTGCTTAATAAGGGAGCTATGGGCGTTTAAATGATTTTCCGAAGTGAAAATTATATAGAAGGGGGGAGTACATGGTTTTTTTCGAAAAATTTGTTGTCGCCGATTCGAACCAAATTGCTGTCAGTTGTTGTATAGGGTCAGTTGAATTCAGGTATAGTAAAAGTTCCGGCCATTGAACCCATTTTTTGCTGTGAGAGCCAAAAATATGGATTTTTTGGTTTTCTGCAATTTGCTCTAAAATGAAAAAATCCAGGTAATTTTTTTTCGACTCAGAAGAAGCGTCTTGACAAGGGCAATCCAACGGTGCAAAATTCATTGCCATATGTTGCTTAATAAGGGAGCTATGGGCGTTTAAATGATTTTCCGAAGTGAAAATTATATAGAAGGGGGGAGTACATGGTTTTTTTCGAAAAATTTGTTGTCGCCGATTCGAACCAAATTGCTGTCAGTTGTTGTATAGGGTCAGTTGAATTCAGGTATAGTAAAAGTTCCGGCCATTGAACCCATTTTTTGCTGTGGGAGCCAAAAATATGGATTTTTTGGTTTTTTGCAATTTTCTCTAAAATGAAAAAATCCAGGTAATTTTTTTTCGACTCAGAAGAAGCGCCTTGACAAGGGCAATCCAACGGTGCAAAATTCATTGCCATATGTTGCTTAATAAGGGAGCTATGGGCGTTTAAATGATTTTCCGAAGTGAAAATTATATAGAAGGGGGGAGTACATGGTTTTTTTCGAAAAATTTGTTGTCGCCGATTCGAACCAAATTGCTGTCAGTTGTTGTATAGGGTCAGTTGAATTCAGGTATAGTAAAAGTTCCGGCCATTGAACCCATTTTTTGCTGTGGGAGCCAAAAATATGGATTTTTTGGTTTTTTGCAATTTTCTCTAAAATGAAAAAATCCAGGTAATTTTTTTTCGACTCAGAAGAAGCGCCTTGACAAGGGCAATCCAACGGTGTAAAATTCATTGCCATATGTTGCTTAATAAGGGAGCTATGGGCGTTTAAATGATTTTCCGAAGTGAAAATTATATAGAAGGGGGGAGTACATGGTTTTTTTCGAAAAATTTGTTGTCGCCGATTCGAACCAAATTGCTGTCAGTTGTTGTATAGGGTCAGTTGAATTCAGGTATAGTAAAAGTTCCGGCCATTGAACCCATTTTTTGCTGTGAGAGCCAAAAATATGGATTTTTTGGTTTTTTGCAATTTTCTCTAAAATGAAAAAATCCAGGTAATTTTTTTTCGACTCAGAAGAAGCGCCTTGACAAGGGCAATCCAACGGTGTAAAATTCATTGCCATATGTTGCTTAATAAGGGAGCTATGGGCGTTTAAATGATTTTCCGAAGTGAAAATTATATAGAAGGGGGGAGTACATGGTTTTTTTCGAAAAATTTGTTGTCGCCGATTCGAACCAAATTGCTGTCAGTTGTTGTATAGGGTCAGTTGAATTCAGGTATAGTAAAAGTTCCGGCCATTGAACCCATTTTTTGCTGTGAGAGCCAAAAATATGGATTTTTTGGTTTTTTGCAATTTTCTCTAAAATGAAAAAATCCAGGTAATTTTTTTTTGGACTCAGAAGAAGCGCCTTGACAAGGGCAATCCAACGGTGCAAAATTCATTGCCATATGTTGCTTAATAAGGGAGCTATGGGCGTTTAAATGATTTTCCGAAGTGAAAATTATATAGAAGGGGGGAGTACATGGTTTTTTTCGAAAAATTTGTTGTCGCCGATTCGAACCAAATTGCTGTCAGTTGTTGTATAGGGTCAGTTGAATTCAGGTATAGTAAAAGTTCCGGCCATTGAACCCATTTTTTGCTGTGAGAGCCAAAAATATGGATTTTTTGGTTTTCTGCAATTTGCTCTAAAATGAAAAAATCCAGGTAATTTTTTTTCGACTCAGAAGAAGCGTCTTGACAAGGGCAATCCAACGGTGCAAAATTCATTGCCATATGTTGCTTAATAAGGGAGCTATGGGCGTTTAAATGATTTTCCGAAGTGAAAATTATATAGAAGGGGGGAGTACATGGTTTTTTTCGAAAAATTTGTTGTCGCCGATTCGAACCAAATTGCTGTCAGTTGTTGTATAGGGTCAGTTGAATTCAGGTATAGTAAAAGTTCCGGCCATTGAACCCATTTTTTGCTGTGGGAGCCAAAAATATGGATTTTTTGGTTTTTTGCAATTTTCTCTAAAATGAAAAAATCCAGGTAATTTTTTTTCGACTCAGAAGAAGCGCCTTGACAAGGGCAATCCAACGGTGTAAAATTCATTGCCATATGTTGCTTAATAAGGGAGCTATGGGCGTTTAAATGATTTTCCGAAGTGAAAATTATATAGAAGGGGGGAGTACATGGTTTTTTTCGAAAAATTTGTTGTCGCCGATTCGAACCAAATTGCTGTCAGTTGTTGTATAGGGTCAGTTGAATTCAGGTATAGTAAAAGTTCCGGCCATTGAACCCATTTTTTGCTGTGAGAGCCAAAAATATGGATTTTTTGGTTTTTTGCAATTTTCTCTAAAATGAAAAAATCCAGGTAATTTTTTTTCGACTCAGAAGAAGCGCCTTGACAAGGGCAATCCAACGGTGTAAAATTCATTGCCATATGTTGCTTAATAAGGGAGCTATGGGCGTTTAAATGATTTTCCGAAGTGAAAATTATATAGAAGGGGGGAGTACATGGTTTTTTTCGAAAAATTTGTTGTCGCCGATTCGAACCAAATTGCTGTCAGTTGTTGTATAGGGTCAGTTGAATTCAGGTATAGTAAAAGTTCCGGCCATTGAACCCATTTTTTGCTGTGAGAGCCAAAAATATGGATTTTTTGGTTTTTTGCAATTTTCTCTAAAATGAAAAAATCCAGGTAATTTTTTTTTGGACTCAGAAGAAGCGCCTTGACAAGGGCAATCCAACGGTGCAAAATTCATTGCCATATGTTGCTTAATAAGGGAGCTATGGGCGTTTAAATGATTTTCCGAAGTGAAAATTATATAGAAGGGGAGAGTACATGGTTTTTTTCGAAAAATTTGTTGTCGCCGATTCGAACCAAATTGCTGTTAGTTGTTGTATAGGGTCAGTTGAATTCAGGTATAGTAAAAGTTCCGGCCATTGAACCCATTTTTTGCTGTGGGAGCCAAAAATATGGATTTTTTGGTTTTTTGCAATTTTCTCTAAAATGAAAAAATCCAGGTAATTTTTTTTCGACTCAGAAGAAGCGCCTTGACAAGGGCAATCCAACGGTGCAAAATTCATTGCCATATGTTGCTTAATAAGGGAGCTATGGGCGTTTAAATGATTTTCCGAAGTGAAAATTATATAGAAGGGGGGAGTACATGGTTTTTTCCGAAAAATTTGTTGTCGCCGATTCGAACCAAATTGCTGTCAGTTGTTGTATAGGGTCAGTTGAATTCAGGTATAGTAAAAGTTCCGGCCATTGAACCCATTTTTTGCTGTGAGAGCCAAAAATATGGATTTTTTGGTTTTTTGCAATTTTCTCTAAAATGAAAAAATCCAGGTAATTTTTTTTCGACTCAGAAGAAGCGCCTTGACAAGGGCAATCCAACGGTGCAAAATTCATTGCCATATGTTGCTTAATAAGGGAGCTATGGGCGTTTAAATGATTTTCCGAAGTGAAAATTATATAGAAGGGGGGAGTACATGGTTTTTTTCGAAAAATTTGTTGTCGCCGATTCGAACCAAATTGCTGTCAGTTGTTGTATAGGGTCAGTTGAATTCAGGTATAGTAAAAGTTCCGGCCATTGAACCCATTTTTTGCTGTGAGAGCCAAAAATATGGATTTTTTGGTTTTTTGCAATTTTCTCTAAAATGAAAAAATCCAGGTAATTTTTTTTTGGACTCAGAAGAAGCGCCTTGACAAGGGCAATCCAACGGTGCAAAATTCATTGCCATATGTTGCTTAATAAGGGAGCTATGGGCGTTTAAATGATTTTCCGAAGTGAAAATTATATAGAAGGGGGGAGTACATGGTTTTTTTCGAAAAATTTGTTGTCGCCGATTCGAACCAAATTGCTGTCAGTTGTTGTATAGGGTCAGTTGAATTCAGGTATAGTAAAAGTTCCGGCCATTGAACCCATTTTTTGCTGTGGGAGCCAAAAATATGAATTTTTTTGGTTTTTTGCGTTTTTCTCTAAAATGAAAAAATCCAGGTAATTTTTTTTCGGCTCAGAAAAAGCGCCTTGACAAGGGCAATCCAACGGTGCAAAATTCATTGCCATATGTTGCTTAATAAGGGAGCTATGGGCGTTTAAATGATTTTCCGAAGTGAAAATTATATAGAAGGGGGGAGTACATGGTTTTTTTCGAAAAATTTGTTGTCGCCGATTCGAACCAAATTGCTGTCAGTTGTTGTATAGGGTCAGTTGAATTCAGGTATAGTAAAAGTTCCGGCCATTGAACCCATTTTTTGCTGTGGGAGCCAAAAATATGGATTTTTTGGTTTTTTGCAATTTTCTCTAAAATGAAAAAATCCAGGTAATTTTTTTTCGACTCAGAAGAAGCGCCTTGACAAGGGCAATCCAACGGTGCAAAATTCATTGCCATATGTTGCTTAATAAGGGAGCTATCGGCGTTTAAATGATTTTCCGAAGTGAAAATTATATAGAAGGGGGGAGTACATGGTTTTTTTCGAAAAATTTGTTGTCGCCGATTCGAACCAAATTGCTGTCAGTTATAGTATAGGGTCAGTTGAATTCAGGTATAGTAAAAGTTCCGGCCATTGAACTCATTTTTTGCTGTGGGAGCCAAAAATATGAATTTTTTGGTTTTTTGCGTTTTTCTCTAAAATGAAAAAATCCAGGTAATTTTTTTTCGACTCAGAAGAAGCGCCTTGACAAGGGCAATCCAACGGTGCAAAATTCATTGCCATATGTTGCTTAATAAGGGAGCTATGGGCGTTTAAATGATTTTCCGAAGTGAAAATTATATAGAAGGGGAGAGTACATGGTTTTTTTCGAAAAATTTGTTGTCGCCGATTCGAACCAAATTGCTGTCAGTTGTTGTATAGGGTCAGTCGAATTCAGGTATAGTAAAAGTTCCGGCCATTGAACCCATTTTTTGCTGTGAGAGCCAAAAATATGGATTTTTTGGTTTTTTGCAATTTTCTCTAAAATGAAAAAATCCAGGTAATTTTTTTTCGACTCAGAAGAAGCGCCTTGACAAGGGCAATCCAACGGTGCAAAATTCATTGCCATATGTTGCTTAATAAGGGAGCTATGGGCGTTTAAATGATTTTCCGAAGTGAAAATTATATAGAAGGGGGGAGTACATGGTTTTTTTCGAAAAATTTGTTGTCGCCGATTCGAACCAAATTGCTGTCAGTTGTTGTATAGGGTCAGTTGAATTCAGGTATAGTAAAAGTTCCGGCCATTGAACCCATTTTTTGCTGTGAGAGCCAAAAATATGGATTTTTTGGTTTTTTGCAATTTTCTCTAAAATGAAAAAATCCAGGTAATTTTTTTTTGGACTCAGAAGAAGCGCCTTGACAAGGGCAATCCAACGGTGCAAAATTCATTGCCATATGTTGCTTAATAAGGGAGCTATGGGCGTTTAAATGATTTTCCGAAGTGAAAATTATATAGAAGGGGGGAGTACATGGTTTTTTTCGAAAAATTTGTTGTCGCCGATTCGAACCAAATTGCTGTCAGTTGTTGTATAGGGTCAGTTGAATTCAGGTATAGTAAAAGTTCCGGCCATTGAACCCATTTTTTGCTGTGAGAGCCAAAAATATGGATTTTTGGTTTTTTGCAATTTTCTCTAAAATGAAAAAATCCAGGTAATTTTTTTTCGACTCAGAAAAAGCGCCTTGACAAGGGCAATCCAACGGTGCAAAATTCATTGCCATATGTTGCTTAATAAGGGAGCTATGGGCGTTTAAATGATTTTCCGAAGTGAAAATTATATAGAAGGGGGGAGTACATGGTTTTTTTCGAAAAATTTGTTGTCACCGATTCGAACCAAATTGCTGTCAGTTGTTGTATAGGATCAGTTGAATTCAGGTATAGTAAAAGTTCCGGCCATTGAACCCATTTTTTGCTGTGGGAGCCAAAAATATGATTTTTTTTGGTTTTTTGCGTTTTTCTCTAAAATGAAAAAATCCAGGTAATTTTTTTTCGGCTCAGAAAAAGCGCCTTGACAAGGGCAATCCAACGGTGCAAAATTCATTGCCATATGTTGCTTAATAAGGGAGCTATGGGCGTTTAAATGATTTTCCGAAGTGAAAATTATATAGAAGGGGGGAGTACATGGTTTTTTTCGAAAAATTTGTTGTCGCCGATTCGAACCAAATTGCTGTCAGTTGTTGTATAGGGTCAGTTGAATTCAGGTATAGTAAAAGTTCCGGCCATTGAACCCATTTTTTGCTGTGGGAGCCAAAAATATGGATTTTTTGGTTTTTTGCAATTTTCTCTAAAATGAAAAAATCCAGGTAATTTTTTTTCGACTCAGAAGAAGCGCCTTGACAAGGGCAATCCAACGGTGCAAAATTCATTGCCATATGTTGCTTAATAAGGGAGCTATCGGCGTTTAAATGATTTTCCGAAGTGAAAATTATATAGAAGGGGGGAGTACATGGTTTTTTTCGAAAAATTTGTTGTCGCCGATTCGAACCAAATTGCTGTCAGTTATAGTATAGGGTCAGTTGAATTCAGGTATAGTAAAAGTTCCGGCCATTGAACCCATTTTTTGCTGTGGGAGCCAAAAATATGGATTTTTTTGTTTTTTGCAATTTTCTCTAAAATGAAAAAATCCAGGTAATTTTTTTTCGACTCAGAAGAAGCGCCTTGACAAGGGCAATCCAACGGTGCAAAATTCATTGCCATATGTTGCTTAATAAGGGAGCTATGGGCGTTTAAATGATTTTCCGAAGTGAAAATTATATAGAAGGGGGGAGTACATGGTTTTTTCCGAAAAATTTGTTGTCGCCGATTCGAACCAAATTGCTGTCAGTTGTTGTATAGGGTCAGTTGAATTCAGGTTTTGTAAAAGTTCCGGCCATTGAACCCATTTTTTGCTGTGGGAGCCAAAAATATGGATTTTTTGGTTTTTTGCAATTTTCTCTAAAATGAAAAAAATCCAGGTAATTTTTTTTCGACTCAGAAGAAGCGCCTTGACAAGGGCAATCCAACGGTGCAAAATTCATTGCCATATGTTGCTTAATAAGGGAGCTATGGGGGTTTAAATGATTTTCCGAAGTGAAAATTATATAGAAGGGGGGAGTACATGGTTTTTTTCGAAAAATTTGTTGTCGCCGATTCGAACCAAATTGCTGTCAGTTGTTGTATAGGATCAGTTGAATTCAGGTATAGTAAAAGTTCCGGCCATTGAACCCATTTTTTGCTGTGAGAGCCAAAAATATGGATTTTTTGGTTTTTTGCAATTTTCTCTAAAATGAAAAAATCCAGGTAATTTTTTTTTGGATTCAGAAGAAGCGCCTTGACAAGGGCAATCCAACGGTGCAAAATTCATTGCCATATGTTGCTTAATAAGGGAGCTATGGGCGTTTAAATGATTTTCCGAAGTGAAAATTATATAGAAGGGGGGAGTACATGGTTTTTTTCGAAAAATTTGTTGTCGCCGATTCGAACCAAATTGCTGTCAGTTGTTGTATAGGGTCAGTTGAATTCAGGTATAGTAAAAGTTCCGGCCATTGAACCCATTTTTTGCTGTGAGAGCCAAAAATATGGATTTTTTGGTTTTCTGCAATTTGCTCTAAAATGAAAAAATCCAGGTAATTTTTTTTCGACTCAGAAGAAGCGTCTTGACAAGGGCAATCCAACGGTGCAAAATTCATTGCCATATGTTGCTTAATAAGGGAGCTATGGGCGTTTAAATGATTTTCCGAAGTGAAAATTATATAGAAGGGGGGAGTACATGGTTTTTTTCGAAAAATTTGTTGTCGCCGATTCGAACCAAATTGCTGTCAGTTGTTGTATAGGGTCAGTTGAATTCAGGTATAGTAAAAGTTCCGGCCATTGAACCCATTTTTTGCTGTGGGAGCCAAAAATATGGATTTTTTGGTTTTTTGCAATTTTCTCTAAAATGAAAAAATCCAGGTAATTTTTTTTCGACTCAGAAGAAGCGCCTTGACAAGGGCAATCCAACGGTGTAAAATTCATTGCCATATGTTGCTTAATAAGGGAGCTATGGGCGTTTAAATGATTTTCCGAAGTGAAAATTATATAGAAGGGGGGAGTACATGGTTTTTTTCGAAAAATTTGTTGTCGCCGATTCGAACCAAATTGCTGTCAGTTGTTGTATAGGGTCAGTTGAATTCAGGTATAGTAAAAGTTCCGGCCATTGAACCCATTTTTTGCTGTGAGAGCCAAAAATATGGATTTTTTGGTTTTTTGCAATTTTCTCTAAAATGAAAAAATCCAGGTAATTTTTTTTCGACTCAGAAGAAGCGCCTTGACAAGGGCAATCCAACGGTGTAAAATTCATTGCCATATGTTGCTTAATAAGGGAGCTATGGGCGTTTAAATGATTTTCCGAAGTGAAAATTATATAGAAGGGGGGAGTACATGGTTTTTTTCGAAAAATTTGTTGTCGCCGATTCGAACCAAATTGCTGTCAGTTGTTGTATAGGGTCAGTTGAATTCAGGTATAGTAAAAGTTCCGGCCATTGAACCCATTTTTTGCTGTGAGAGCCAAAAATATGGATTTTTTGGTTTTTTGCAATTTTCTCTAAAATGAAAAAATCCAGGTAATTTTTTTTTGGACTCAGAAGAAGCGCCTTGACAAGGGCAATCCAACGGTGCAAAATTCATTGCCATATGTTGCTTAATAAGGGAGCTATGGGCGTTTAAATGATTTTCCGAAGTGAAAATTATATAGAAGGGGGGAGTACATGGTTTTTTTCGAAAAATTTGTTGCCGCCGATTCGAACCAAATTGCTGTCAGTTGTTGTATAGGGTCAGTTGAATTCAGGTATAGTAAAAGTTCCGGCCATTGAACCCATTTTTTGCTGTGAGAGCCAAAAATATGGATTTTTTGGTTTTTTGCAATTTTCTCTAAAATGAAAAAATCCAGGTAATTTTTTTTCGACTCAGAAAAAGCGCCTTGACAAGGGCAATCCAACGGTGCAAAATTCATTGCCATATGTTGCTTAATAAGGGAGCTATGGGCGTTTAAATGATTTTCCGAAGTGAAAATTATATAGAAGGGGAGAGTACATGGTTTTTTTCGAAAAATTTGTTGTCACCGATTCGAACCAAATTGCTGTCAGTTGTTGTATAGGATCAGTTGAATTCAGGTATAGTAAAAGTTCCGGCCATTGAACCCATTTTTTGCTGTGGGAGCCAAAAATATGGATTTTTTGTTTTTTTGCAATTTTCTCTAAAATGAAAAAATCCAGGTAATTTTTTTTCGACTCAGAAGAAGCGCCTTGACAAGGGCAATCCAACGGTGCAAAATTCATTGCCATATGTTGCTTAATAAGGGAGCTATGGGCGTTTAAATGATTTTCCGAAGTGAAAATTATATAGAAGGGGAGAGTACATGGTTTTTTTCGAAAAATTTGTTGTCGCCGATTCGAACCAAATTGCTGTTAGTTGTTGTATAGGGTCAGTTGAATTCAGGTATAGTAAAAGTTCCGGCCATTGAACCCATTTTTTGCTGTGGGAGCCAAAAATATGGATTTTTTGGTTTTTTGCAATTTTCTCTAAAATGAAAAAATCCAGGTAATTTTTTTTCGACTCAGAAGAAGCGCCTTGACAAGGGCAATCCAACGGTGCAAAATTCATTGCCATATGTTGCTTAATAAGGGAGCTATGGGCGTTTAAATGATTTTCCGAAGTGAAAATTATATAGAAGGGCGGAGTACATGGTTTTTTCCGAAAAATTTGTTGTCGCCGATTCGAACCAAATTGCTGTCAGTTGTTGTATAGGGTCAGTTGAATTCAGGTATAGTAAAAGTTCCGGCCATTGAACCCATTTTTTGCTGTGAGAGCCAAAAATATGGATTTTTTGGTTTTTTGCAATTTTCTCTAAAATGAAAAAATCCAGGTAATTTTTTTTCGACTCAGAAGAAGCGCCTTGACAAGGGCAATCCAACGGTGCAAAATTCATTGCCATATGTTGCTTAATAAGGGAGCTATGGGCGTTTAAATGATTTTCCGAAGTGAAAATTATATAGAAGGGGGGAGTACATGGTTTTTTTCGAAAAATTTGTTGTCGCCGATTCGAACCAAATTGCTGTCAGTTGTTGTATAGGGTCAGTTGAATTCAGGTATAGTAAAAGTTCCGGCCATTGAACCCATTTTTTGCTGTGAGAGCCAAAAATATGGATTTTTTGGTTTTTTGCAATTTTCTCTAAAATGAAAAAATCCAGGTAATTTTTTTTTGGACTCAGAAGAAGCGCCTTGACAAGGGCAATCCAACGGTGCAAAATTCATTGCCATATGTTGCTTAATAAGGGAGCTATGGGCGTTTAAATGATTTTCCGAAGTGAAAATTATATAGAAGGGGGGAGTACATGGTTTTTTTCGAAAAATTTGTTGTCGCCGATTCGAACCAAATTGCTGTCAGTTGTTGTATAGGGTCAGTTGAATTCAGGTATAGTAAAAGTTCCGGCCATTGAACCCATTTTTTGCTGTGGGAGCCAAAAATATGAATTTTTTTGGTTTTTTGCGTTTTTCTCTAAAATGAAAAAATCCAGGTAATTTTTTTTCGGCTCAGAAAAAGCGCCTTGACAAGGGCAATCCAACGGTGCAAAATTCATTGCCATATGTTGCTTAATAAGGGAGCTATGGGCGTTTAAATGATTTTCCGAAGTGAAAATTATATAGAAGGGGGGAGTACATGGTTTTTTTCGAAAAATTTGTTGTCGCCGATTCGAACCAAATTGCTGTCAGTTGTTGTATAGGGTCAGTTGAATTCAGGTATAGTAAAAGTTCCGGCCATTGAACCCATTTTTTGCTGTGGGAGCCAAAAATATGGATTTTTTGGTTTTTTGCAATTTTCTCTAAAATGAAAAAATCCAGGTAATTTTTTTTCGACTCAGAAGAAGCGCCTTGACAAGGGCAATCCAACGGTGCAAAATTCATTGCCATATGTTGCTTAATAAGGGAGCTATCGGCGTTTAAATGATTTTCCGAAGTGAAAATTATATAGAAGGGGGGAGTACATGGTTTTTTTCGAAAAATTTGTTGTCGCCGATTCGAACCAAATTGCTGTCAGTTATAGTATAGGGTCAGTTGAATTCAGGTATAGTAAAAGTTCCGGCCATTGAACTCATTTTTTGCTGTGGGAGCCAAAAATATGAATTTTTTGGTTTTTTGCGTTTTTCTCTAAAATGAAAAAATCCAGGTAATTTTTTTTCGACTCAGAAGAAGCGCCTTGACAAGGGCAATCCAACGGTGCAAAATTCATTGCCATATGTTGCTTAATAAGGGAGCTATGGGCGTTTAAATGATTTTCCGAAGTGAAAATTATATAGAAGGGGAGAGTACATGGTTTTTTTCGAAAAATTTGTTGTCGCCGATTCGAACCAAATTGCTGTCAGTTGTTGTATAGGGTCAGTCGAATTCAGGTATAGTAAAAGTTCCGGCCATTGAACCCATTTTTTGCTGTGAGAGCCAAAAATATGGATTTTTTGGTTTTTTGCAATTTTCTCTAAAATGAAAAAATCCAGGTAATTTTTTTTCGACTCAGAAGAAGCGCCTTGACAAGGGCAATCCAACGGTGCAAAATTCATTGCCATATGTTGCTTAATAAGGGAGCTATGGGCGTTTAAATGATTTTCCGAAGTGAAAATTATATAGAAGGGGGGAGTACATGGTTTTTTTCGAAAAATTTGTTGTCGCCGATTCGAACCAAATTGCTGTCAGTTGTTGTATAGGGTCAGTTGAATTCAGGTATAGTAAAAGTTCCGGCCATTGAACCCATTTTTTGCTGTGAGAGCCAAAAATATGGATTTTTTGGTTTTTTGCAATTTTCTCTAAAATGAAAAAATCCAGGTAATTTTTTTTTGGACTCAGAAGAAGCGCCTTGACAAGGGCAATCCAACGGTGCAAAATTCATTGCCATATGTTGCTTAATAAGGGAGCTATGGGCGTTTAAATGATTTTCCGAAGTGAAAATTATATAGAAGGGGGGAGTACATGGTTTTTTTCGAAAAATTTGTTGTCGCCGATTCGAACCAAATTGCTGTCAGTTGTTGTATAGGGTCAGTTGAATTCAGGTATAGTAAAAGTTCCGGCCATTGAACCCATTTTTTGCTGTGAGAGCCAAAAATATGGATTTTTGGTTTTTTGCAATTTTCTCTAAAATGAAAAAATCCAGGTAATTTTTTTTCGACTCAGAAAAAGCGCCTTGACAAGGGCAATCCAACGGTGCAAAATTCATTGCCATATGTTGCTTAATAAGGGAGCTATGGGCGTTTAAATGATTTTCCGAAGTGAAAATTATATAGAAGGGGGGAGTACATGGTTTTTTTCGAAAAATTTGTTGTCACCGATTCGAACCAAATTGCTGTCAGTTGTTGTATAGGATCAGTTGAATTCAGGTATAGTAAAAGTTCCGGCCATTGAACCCATTTTTTGCTGTGGGAGCCAAAAATATGATTTTTTTTGGTTTTTTGCGTTTTTCTCTAAAATGAAAAAATCCAGGTAATTTTTTTTCGGCTCAGAAAAAGCGCCTTGACAAGGGCAATCCAACGGTGCAAAATTCATTGCCATATGTTGCTTAATAAGGGAGCTATGGGCGTTTAAATGATTTTCCGAAGTGAAAATTATATAGAAGGGGGGAGTACATGGTTTTTTTCGAAAAATTTGTTGTCGCCGATTCGAACCAAATTGCTGTCAGTTGTTGTATAGGGTCAGTTGAATTCAGGTATAGTAAAAGTTCCGGCCATTGAACCCATTTTTTGCTGTGGGAGCCAAAAATATGGATTTTTTGGTTTTTTGCAATTTTCTCTAAAATGAAAAAATCCAGGTAATTTTTTTTCGACTCAGAAGAAGCGCCTTGACAAGGGCAATCCAACGGTGCAAAATTCATTGCCATATGTTGCTTAATAAGGGAGCTATCGGCGTTTAAATGATTTTCCGAAGTGAAAATTATATAGAAGGGGGGAGTACATGGTTTTTTTCGAAAAATTTGTTGTCGCCGATTCGAACCAAATTGCTGTCAGTTATAGTATAGGGTCAGTTGAATTCAGGTATAGTAAAAGTTCCGGCCATTGAACCCATTTTTTGCTGTGGGAGCCAAAAATATGGATTTTTTTGTTTTTTGCAATTTTCTCTAAAATGAAAAAATCCAGGTAATTTTTTTTCGACTCAGAAGAAGCGCCTTGACAAGGGCAATCCAACGGTGCAAAATTCATTGCCATATGTTGCTTAATAAGGGAGCTATGGGCGTTTAAATGATTTTCCGAAGTGAAAATTATATAGAAGGGGGGAGTACATGGTTTTTTCCGAAAAATTTGTTGTCGCCGATTCGAACCAAATTGCTGTCAGTTGTTGTATAGGGTCAGTTGAATTCAGGTTTTGTAAAAGTTCCGGCCATTGAACCCATTTTTTGCTGTGGGAGCCAAAAATATGGATTTTTTGGTTTTTTGCAATTTTCTCTAAAATGAAAAAAATCCAGGTAATTTTTTTTCGACTCAGAAGAAGCGCCTTGACAAGGGCAATCCAACGGTGCAAAATTCATTGCCATATGTTGCTTAATAAGGGAGCTATGGGGGTTTAAATGATTTTCCGAAGTGAAAATTATATAGAAGGGGGGAGTACATGGTTTTTTTCGAAAAATTTGTTGTCGCCGATTCGAACCAAATTGCTGTCAGTTGTTGTATAGGATCAGTTGAATTCAGGTATAGTAAAAGTTCCGGCCATTGAACCCATTTTTTGCTGTGGGAGCCAAAAATATGAATTTTTTGGTTTTTTGCGTTTTTCTCTAAAATGAAAAAATCCAGGTAATTTTTTTTCGACTCAGAAAAAGCGCCTTGACAAGGGCAATCCAACGGTGCAAAATTCATTGCCATATGTTGCTTAATAAGGGAGCTATGGGCGTTTAAATGATTTTCCGAAGTGAAAATTATATAGGAGGGAGTACATGGTTTTTTTCGAAAAATTTGTTGTCGCCGATTCGAACCAAATTGCTGTCAGTTGTTGTATAGGGTCAGTTGAATTCAGGTATAGTAAAAGTTCCGGCCATTGAACCTATTTTTTGCTGTGGGAGCCAAAAATATGGATTTTTTGGTTTTTTTGCGATTTTCTCTAAAATGAAAAAATCCAGGTAATTTTTTTTCGACTCAGAAGAAGCGCCTTGACAAGGGCAATCCAACGGTGCAAAATTCATTGCCATATGTTGCTTAATAAGGGAGCTATGGGGGTTTAAATGATTTTCCGAAGTGAAAATTATATAGAAGGGGGGAGTACATGGTTTTTTTCGAAAAATTTGTTGTCGCCGATTCGAACCAAATTGCTGTCAGTTGTTGTATAGGATCAGTTGAATTCAGGTATAGTAAAAGTTCCGGCCATTGAACCCATTTTTTGCTGTGGGAGCCAAAAATATGAATTTTTTGGTTTTTTGCGTTTTTCTCTAAAATGAAAAAATCCAGGTAATTTTTTTTCGACTCAGAAAAAGCGCCTTGACAAGGGCAATCCAACGGTGCAAAATTCATTGCCATATGTTGCTTAATAAGGGAGCTATGGGCGTTTAAATGATTTTCCGAAGTGAAAATTATATAGAAGGGGGGAGTACATGGTTTTTTTCGAAAAATTTGTTGTCGCCGATTCGAACCAAATTGCTGTCAGTTGTTGTATAGGGTCAGTTGAATTCAGGTATAGTAAAAGTTCCGGCCATTGAACCCATTTTTTGCTGTGGGAGCCAAAAATATGAATTTTTTGGTTTTTTGCGTTTTTCTCTAAAATGAAAAAATCCAGGTAATTTTTTTTCGACTCAGAAGAAGCGCCTTGACAAGGGCAATCGAACGGTGCAAAATTCATTGCCATATGTTGCTTAATAAGGGAGCTATGGGGGTTTAAATGATTTTCCGAAGTGAAAATTATATAGAAGGGGGGAGTACATGGTTTTTTTCGAAAAATTTGTTGTCGCCGATTCGAACCAAATTGCTGTCAGTTGTTGTATAGGATCAGTTGAATTCAGGTATAGTAAAAGTTCCGGCCATTGAACCCATTTTTGCTGTGGGAGCCAAAAATATGAATTTTTTGGTTTTTTGCGTTTTTCTCTAAAATGAAAAAATCCAGGTAATTTTTTTTCGACTCAGAAGAAGCGCCTTGACAAGGGCAATCCAACGGTGCAAAATTCATTGCCATATGTTGCTTAATAAGGGAGCTATGGGCGTTTAAATGATTTTCCGAAGTGAAAATTATATAGAAGGGGGAGTACATGGTTTTTTTCGAAAAATTTGTTGTCGCCGATTCGAACCAAATTGCTGTCAGTTGTTGTATAGGGTCAGTTGAATTCAGGTATAGTAAAAGTTCCGGCCATTGAACCTATTTTTTGCTGTGGGAGCCAAAAATATGGATTTTTTGGTTTTTTGCGATTTTCTCTAAAATGAAAAAATCCAGGTAATTTTTTTTCGACTCAGAAGAAGCGCCTTGACAAGGGCAATCCAACGGTGCAAAATTCATTGCCATATGTTGCTTAATAAGGGAGCTATGGGGGTTTAAATGATTTTCCGAAGTGAAAATTATATAGAAGGGGGGAGTACATGGTTTTTTTCGAAAAATTTGTTGTCGCCGATTCGAACCAAATTGCTGTCAGTTGTTGTATAGGATCAGTTGAATTCAGGTATAGTAAAAGTTCCGGCCATTGAACCCATTTTTTGCTGTGGGAGCCAAAAATATGAATTTTTTGGTTTTTTGCGTTTTTCTCTAAAATGAAAAAATCCAGGTAATTTTTTTTTCGACTCAGAAGAAGCGCCTTGACAAGGGCAATCCAACGGTGCAAAATTCATTGCCATATGTTGCTTAATAAGGGAGCTATGGGGGTTTAAATGATTTTCCGAAGTGAAAATTATATAGAAGGGGGGAGTACATGGTTTTTTTCGAAAAATTTGTTGTCGCCGATTCGAACCAAATTGCTGTCAGTTGTTGTATAGGGTCAGTTGAATTCAGGTATAGTAAAAGTTCCGGCCATTGAACCCATTTTTTGCTGTGGGAGTCAAAAATATGAATTTTTTGGTTTTTTGCGATTTTCTCTAAAATGAAAAAATCCAGGTAATTTTTTTTCGACTCAGAAGAAGCGCCTTGACAAGGGCAATCCAACGGTGCAAAATTCATTGCCATATGTTGCTTAATAAGGGAGCTATGGGGGTTTAAATGATTTTCCGAAGTGAAAATTATATAGAAGGGGGGAGTACATGGTTTTTTTCGAAAAATTTGTTGTCGCCGATTCGAACCAAATTGCTGTCAGTTGTTGTATAGGATCAGTTGAATTCAGGTATAGTAAAAGTTCCGGCCATTGAACCCATTTTTTGCTGTGGGAGCCAAAAATATGAATTTTTTGGTTTTTTGCGTTTTTCTCTAAAATGAAAAAATCCAGGTAATTTTTTTTCGACTCAGAAAAAGCGCCTTGACAAGGGCAATCCAACGGTGCAAAATTCATTGCCATATGTTGCTTAATAAGGGAGCTATGGGCGTTTAAATGATTTTCCGAAGTGAAAATTATATAGAAGGGGGGAGTACATGGTTTTTTTCGAAAAATTTGTTGTCGCCGATTCGAACCAAATTGCTGTCAGTTGTTGTATAGGGTCAGTTGAATTCAGGTATAGTAAAAGTTCCGGCCATTGAAACCATTTTTTGCGGTGGGAGCCAAAAATATGAATTTTTTGGTTTTTTGCGTTTTTCTCTAAAATGAAAAAATCCAGGTAATTTTTTTTCGACTCAGAAGAAGCGCCTTGACAAGGGCAATCCAACGGTGCAAAATTCATTGCCATATGTTGCTTAATAAGGGAGCTATGGGGGTTTAAATGATTTTCCGAAGTGAAAATTATATAGAAGGAGGGAGTACATGGTTTTTTTCGAAAAATTTGTTGTCGCCGATTCGAACCAAATTGCTGTCAGTTGTTGTATAGGATCAGTTGAATTCAGGTATAGTAAAAGTTCCGGCCATTGAACCCATTTTTTGCTGTGGGAGTCAAAAATATGAATTTTTTGGTTTTTTGCGATTTTCTCTAAAATGAAAAAATCCAGGTAATTTTTTTTCGACTCAGAAGAAGCGCCTTGACAAGGGCAATCCAACGGTGCAAAATTCATTGCCATATGTTGCTTAATAAGGGAGCTATGGGGGTTTAAATGATTTTCCGAAGTGAAAATTATATAGAAGGGGGGAGTACATGGTTTTTTTCGAAAAATTTGTTGTCGCCGATTCGAACCAAATTGCTGTCAGTTGTTGTATAGGATCAGTTGAATTCAGGTATAGTAAAAGTTCCGGCCATTGAACCCATTTTTTGCTGTGGGAGCCAAAAATATGAATTTTTTGGTTTTTTGCGTTTTTCTCTAAAATGAAAAAATCCAGGTAATTTTTTTTCGACTCAGAAAAAGCGCCTTGACAAGGGCAATCCAACGGTGCAAAATTCATTGCCATATGTTGCTTAATAAGGGAGCTATGGGCGTTTAAATGATTTTCCGAAGTGAAAATTATATAGAAGGAGGGAGTACATGGTTTTTTTCGAAAAATTTGTTGTCGCCGATTCGAACCAAATTGCTGTCAGTTGTTGTATAGGGTCAGTTGAATTCAGGTATAGTAAAAGTTCCGGCCATTGAACCTATTTTTTGCTGTGGGAGCCAAAAATATGGATTTTTTTGTTTTTTTGCGATTTTCTCTAAAATGAAAAAATCCAGGTAATTTTTTTTCGACTCAGAAGAAGCGCCTTGACAAGGGCAATCCAACGGTGCAAAATTCATTGCCATATGTTGCTTAATAAGGGAGCTATGGGGGTTTAAATGATTTTCCGAAGTGAAAATTATATAGAAGGGGGGAGTACATGGTTTTTTTCGAAAAATTTGTTGTCGCCGATTCGAACCAAATTGCTGTCAGTTGTTGTATAGGATCAGTTGAATTCAGGTATAGTAAAAGTTCCGGCCATTGAACCCATTTTTTGCTGTGGGAGCCAAAAATATGAATTTTTTGGTTTTTTGCGTTTTTCTCTAAAATGAAAAAATCCAGGTAATTTTTTTTCGACTCAGAAAAAGCGCCTTGACAAGGGCAATCCAACGGTGCAAAATTCATTGCCATATGTTGCTTAATAAGGGAGCTATGGGCGTTTAAATGATTTTCCGAAGTGAAAATTATATAGAAGGGGGGAGTACATGGTTTTTTTCGAAAAATTTGTTGTCGCCGATTCGAACCAAATTGCTGTCAGTTGTTGTATAGGGTCAGTTGAATTCAGGTATAGTAAAAGTTCCGGCCATTGAACCCATTTTTTGCTGTGGGAGCCAAAAATATGAATTTTTTGGTTTTTTGCGTTTTTCTCTAAAATGAAAAAATCCAGGTAATTTTTTTTCGACTCAGAAAAAGCGCCTTGACAAGGGCAATCCAACGGTGCAAAATTCATTGCCATATGTTGCTTAATAAGGGAGCTATGGGCGTTTAAATGATTTTCCGAAGTGAAAATTATATAGAAGGGGGGAGTACATGGTTTTTTTCGAAAAATTTGTTGTCGCCGATTCGAACCAAATTGCTGTCAGTTGTTGTATAGGGTCAGTTGAATTCAGGTATAGTAAAAGTTCCGGCCATTGAACCCATTTTTTGCTGTGGGAGCCAAAAATATGAATTTTTTGGTTTTTTGCGTTTTTCTCTAAAATGAAAAAATCCAGGTAATTTTTTTTCGACTCAGAAGAAGCGCCTTGACAAGGGCAATCGAACGGTGCAAAATTCATTGCCATATGTTGCTTAATAAGGGAGCTATGGGGGTTTAAATGATTTTCCGAAGTGAAAATTATATAGAAGGGGGGAGTACATGGTTTTTTTCGAAAAATTTGTTGTCGCCGATTCGAACCAAATTGCTGTCAGTTGTTGTATAGGATCAGTTGAATTCAGGTATAGTAAAAGTTCCGGCCATTGAACCCATTTTTTGCTGTGGGAGCCAAAAATATGAATTTTTTGGTTTTTTGCGTTTTTCTCTAAAATGAAAAAATCCAGGTAATTTTTTTTCGACTCAGAAGAAGCGCCTTGACAAGGGCAATCCAACGGTGCAAAATTCATTGCCATATGTTGCTTAATAAGGGAGCTATGGGCGTTTAAATGATTTTCCGAAGTGAAAATTATATAGAAGGGGGAGTACATGGTTTTTTTCGAAAAATTTGTTGTCGCCGATTCGAACCAAATTGCTGTCAGTTGTTGTATAGGGTCAGTTGAATTCAGGTATAGTAAAAGTTCCGGCCATTGAACCTATTTTTTGCTGTGGGAGCCAAAAATATGGATTTTTTGGTTTTTTGCGATTTTCTCTAAAATGAAAAAATCCAGGTAATTTTTTTTCGACTCAGAAGAAGCGCCTTGACAAGGGCAATCCAACGGTGCAAAATTCATTGCCATATGTTGCTTAATAAGGGAGCTATGGGGGTTTAAATGATTTTCCGAAGTGAAAATTATATAGAAGGGGGGAGTACATGGTTTTTTTCGAAAAATTTGTTGTCGCCGATTCGAACCAAATTGCTGTCAGTTGTTGTATAGGATCAGTTGAATTCAGGTATAGTAAAAGTTCCGGCCATTGAACCCATTTTTTGCTGTGGGAGCCAAAAATATGAATTTTTTGGTTTTTTGCGTTTTTCTCTAAAATGAAAAAATCCAGGTAATTTTTTTTCGACTCAGAAAAAGCGCCTTGACAAGGGCAATCCAACGGTGCAAAATTCATTGCCATATGTTGCTTAATAAGGGAGCTATGGGCGTTTAAATGATTTTCCGAAGTGAAAATTATATAGAAGGGGGGAGTACATGGTTTTTTTCGAAAAATTTGTTGTCGCCGATTCGAACCAAATTGCTGTCAGTTGTTGTATAGGGTCAGTTGAATTCAGGTATAGTAAAAGTTCCGGCCATTGAACCCATTTTTTGCTGTGGGAGCCAAAAATATGGATTTTTTGGTTTTTTGCAATTTTCTCTAAAATGAAAAAATCCAGGTAATTTTTTTCGACTCAGAAGAAGCGCCTTGACAAGGGCAATCCAACGGTGCAAAATTCATTGCCATATGTTGCTTAATAAGGGAGCTATCGGCGTTTAAATGATTTTCCGAAGTGAAAATTATATAGAAGGGGGGAGTACATGGTTTTTTTCGAAAAATTTGTTGTCGCCGATTCGAACCAAATTGCTGTCAGTTGTTGTATAGGATCAGTTGAATTCAGGTATAGTAAAAGTTCCGGCCATTGAACCCATTTTTTGCTGTGGGAGCCAAAAATATGAATTTTTTGGTTTTTTGCGTTTTTCTCTAAAATGAAAAAATCCAGGTAATTTTTTTCGACTCAGAAGAAGCGCCTTGACAAGGGCAATCCAACGGTGCAAAATTCATTGCCATATGTTGCTTAATAAGGGAGCTATGGGCGTTTAAATGATTTTCCGAAGTGAAAATTATATAGAAGGGGGAGTACATGGTTTTTTTCGAAAAATTTGTTGTCGCCGATTCGAACCAAATTGCTGTCAGTTGTTGTATAGGGTCAGTTGAATTCAGGTATAGTAAAAGTTCCGGCCATTGAACCTATTTTTTGCTGTGGGAGCCAAAAATATGGATTTTTTGGTTTTTTGCGATTTTCTCTAAAATGAAAAAATCCAGGTAATTTTTTTTCGACTCGGAAAAAGCGCCTTGACAAGGGCAATCCAACGGTGCAAAATTCATTGCCATATGTTGCTTAATAAGGGAGCTATGGGCGTTTAAATGATTTTCCGAAGTGAAAATTATATAGAAGGGGGGAGTACATGGTTTTTTTCGAAAAATTTGTTGTCGCCGATTCGAACCAAATTGCTGTCAGTTGTTGTATAGGGTCAGTTGAATTCAGGTATAGTAAAAGTTCCGGCCATTGAACCTATTTTTTGCTGTGGGAGCCAAAAATATGGATTTTTTGGTTTTTTGCGATTTTCTCTAAAATGAAAAAATCCAGGTAATTTTTTTTCGACTCAGAAGAAGCGCCTTGACAAGGGCAATCCAACGGTGCAAAATTCATTGCCATATGTTGCTTAATAAGGGAGCTATCGGCGTTTAAATGATTTTCCGAAGTGAAAATTATATAGAAGGGGGAGTACATGGTTTTTTTCGAAAAATTTGTTGTCGCCGATTCGAACCAAATTGCTGTCAGTTGATGTATAGGATCAGTTGAATTCAGGTATAGTAAAAGTTCCGGCCATTGAACCCATTTTTTGCTGTGGGAGCCAAAAATATGAATTTTTTGGTTTTTTGCGTTTTTCTCTAAAATGAAAAAATCCAGGTAATTTTTTTTCGACTCAGAAAAAGCGCCTTGACAAGGGCAATCCAACGGTGCAAAATTCATTGCCATATGTTGCTTAATAAGGGAGCTATGGGGGTTTAAATGATTTTCCGAAGTGAAAATTATATAGAAGGGGGGAGTACATGGTTTTTTTCGAAAAATTTGTTGTCGCCGATTCGAACCAAATTGCTGTCAGTTGTTGTATAGGATCAGTTGAATTCAGGTATAGTAAAAGTTCCGGCCATTGAACCCATTTTTTGCTGTGGGAGCCAAAAATATGAATTTTTTGGTTTTTTGCGTTTTTCTCTAAAATGAAAAAATCCAGGTAATTTTTTTTCGACTCAGAAAAAGCGCCTTGACAAGGGCAATCCAACGGTGCAAAATTCATTGCCATATGTTGCTTAATAAGGGAGCTATGGGCGTTTAAATGATTTTCCGAAGTGAAAATTATATAGAAGGAGGGAGTACATGGTTTTTTTCGAAAAATTTGTTGTCGCCGATTCGAACCAAATTGCTGTCAGTTGTTGTATAGGGTCAGTTGAATTCAGGTATAGTAAAAGTTCCGGCCATTGAACCTATTTTTTGCTGTGGGAGCCAAAAATATGGATTTTTTGGTTTTTTTGCGATTTTCTCTAAAATGAAAAAATCCAGGTAATTTTTTTTCGACTCAGAAGAAGCGCCTTGACAAGGGCAATCCAACGGTGCAAAATTCATTGCCATATGTTGCTTAATAAGGGAGCTATGGGGGTTTAAATGATTTTCCGAAGTGAAAATTATATAGAAGGGGGGAGTACATGGTTTTTTTCGAAAAATTTGTTGTCGCCGATTCGAACCAAATTGCTGTCAGTTGTTGTATAGGATCAGTTGAATTCAGGTATAGTAAAAGTTCCGGCCATTGAACCCATTTTTTGCTGTGGGAGTCAAAAATATGAATTTTTTGGTTTTTTGCGATTTTCTCTAAAATGAAAAAATCCAGGTAATTTTTTTTCGACTCAGAAGAAGCGCCTTGACAAGGGCAATCCAACGGTGCAAAATTCATTGCCATATGTTGCTTAATAAGGGAGCTATGGGGGTTTAAATGATTTTCCGAAGTGAAAATTATATAGAAGGGGGGAGTACATGGTTTTTTTCGAAAAATTTGTTGTCGCCGATTCGAACCAAATTGCTGTCAGTTGTTGTATAGGATCAGTTGAATTCAGGTATAGTAAAAGTTCTGGCCATTGAACCCATTTTTTGCTGTGGGAGCCAAAAATATGAATTTTTTGGTTTTTTGCGTTTTTCTCTAAAATGAAAAAATCCAGGTAATTTTTTTTCGACTCAGAAAAAGCGCCTTGACAAGGGCAATCCAACGGTGCAAAATTCATTGCCATATGTTGCTTAATAAGGGAGCTATGGGCGTTTAAATGATTTTCCGAAGTGAAAATTATATAGAAGGGGGGAGTACATGGTTTTTTTCGAAAAATTTGTTGTCGCCGATTCGAACCAAATTGCTGTCAGTTGTTGTATAGGGTCAGTTGAATTCAGGTATAGTAAAAGTTCCGGCCATTGAACCCATTTTTTGCTGTGGGAGCCAAAAATATGAATTTTTTGGTTTTTTGCGTTTTTCTCTAAAATGAAAAAATCCAGGTAATTTTTTTTCGACTCAGAAGAAGCGCCTTGACAAGGGCAATCGAACGGTGCAAAATTCATTGCCATATGTTGCTTAATAAGGGAGCTATGGGGGTTTAAATGATTTTCCGAAGTGAAAATTATATAGAAGGGGGGAAGTACATGGTTTTTTTCGAAAAATTTGTTGTCGCCGATTCGAACCAAATTGCTGTCAGTTGTTGTATAGGATCAGTTGAATTCAGGTATAGTAAAAGTTCCGGCCATTGAACCCATTTTTTGCTGTGGGAGCCAAAAATATGAATTTTTTGGTTTTTTGCGTTTTTCTCTAAAATGAAAAAATCCAGGTAATTTTTTTTCGACTCAGAAGAAGCGCCTTGACAAGGGCAATCCAACGGTGCAAAATTCATTGCCATATGTTGCTTAATAAGGGAGCTATGGGCGTTTAAATGATTTTCCGAAGTGAAAATTATATAGAAGGGGGAGTACATGGTTTTTTTCGAAAAATTTGTTGTCGCCGATTCGAACCAAATTGCTGTCAGTTGTTGTATAGGGTCAGTTGAATTCAGGTATAGTAAAAGTTCCGGCCATTGAACCTATTTTTTGCTGTGGGAGCCAAAAATATGGATTTTTTGGTTTTTTGCGATTTTCTCTAAAATGAAAAAATCCAGGTAATTTTTTTTCGACTCAGAAGAAGCGCCTTGACAAGGGCAATCCAACGGTGCAAAATTCATTGCCATATGTTGCTTAATAAGGGAGCTATGGGGGTTTAAATGATTTTCCGAAGTGAAAATTATATAGAAGGGGGGAGTACATGGTTTTTTTCGAAAAATTTGTTGTCGCCGATTCGAACCAAATTGCTGTCAGTTGTTGTATAGGATCAGTTGAATTCAGGTATAGTAAAAGTTCCGGCCATTGAACCCATTTTTTGCTGTGGGAGCCAAAAATATGAATTTTTTGGTTTTTTGCGTTTTTCTCTAAAATGAAAAAATCCAGGTAATTTTTTTTCGACTCAGAAAAAGCGCCTTGACAAGGGCAATCCAACGGTGCAAAATTCATTGCCATATGTTGCTTAATAAGGGAGCTATGGGCGTTTAAATGATTTTCCGAAGTGAAAATTATATAGAAGGGGGGAGTACATGGTTTTTTTCGAAAAATTTGTTGTCGCCGATTCGAACCAAATTGCTGTCAGTTGTTGTATAGGGTCAGTTGAATTCAGGTATAGTAAAAGTTCCGGCCATTGAACCCATTTTTTGCTGTGGGAGCCAAAAATATGGATTTTTTGGTTTTTTGCAATTTTCTCTAAAATGAAAAAATCCAGGTAATTTTTTTCGACTCAGAAGAAGCGCCTTGACAAGGGCAATCCAACGGTGCAAAATTCATTGCCATATGTTGCTTAATAAGGGAGCTATCGGCGTTTAAATGATTTTCCGAAGTGAAAATTATATAGAAGGGGGGAGTACATGGTTTTTTTCGAAAAATTTGTTGTCGCCGATTCGAACCAAATTGCTGTCAGTTGTTGTATAGGATCAGTTGAATTCAGGTATAGTAAAAGTTCCGGCCATTGAACCCATTTTTTGCTGTGGGAGCCTAAAATATGAATTTTTTGGTTTTTTGCGTTTTTCTCTAAAATGAAAAAATCCAGGTAATTTTTTTCGACTCAGAAGAAGCGCCTTGACAAGGGCAATCCAACGGTGCAAAATTCATTGCCATATGTTGCTTAATAAGGGAGCTATGGGCGTTTAAATGATTTTCCGAAGTGAAAATTATATAGAAGGGGGAGTACATGGTTTTTTTCGAAAAATTTGTTGTCGCCGATTCGAACCAAATTGCTGTCAGTTGTTGTATAGGGTCAGTTGAATTCAGGTATAGTAAAAGTTCCGGCCATTGAACCTATTTTTTGCTGTGGGAGCCAAAAATATGGATTTTTTGGTTTTTTGCGATTTTCTCTAAAATGAAAAAATCCAGGTAATTTTTTTTCGACTCCGAAAAAGCGCCTTGACAAGGGCAATCCAACGGTGCAAAATTCATTGCCATATGTTGCTTAATAAGGGAGCTATGGGCGTTTAAATGATTTTCCGAAGTGAAAATTATATAGAAGGGGGGAGTACATGGTTTTTTTCGAAAAATTTGTTGTCGCCGATTCGAACCAAATTGCTGTCAGTTGTTGTATAGGATCAGTTGAATTCAGGTATAGTAAAAGTTCCGGCCATTGAACCCATTTTTTGCTGTGGGAGCCAAAAATATGAATTTTTTGGTTTTTTGCGTTTTTCTCTAAAATGAAAAAATCCAGGTAATTTTTTTTCGACTCAGAAGAAGCGCCTTGACAAGGGCAATCCAACGGTGCAAAATTCATTGCCATATGTTGCTTAATAAGGGAGCTATGGGCGTTTAAATGATTTTCCGAAGTGAAAATTATATAGAAGGGGGAGTACATGGTTTTTTTCGAAAAATTTGTTGTCGCCGATTCGAACCAAATTGCTGTCAGTTGTTGTATAGGGTCAGTTGAATTCAGGTATAGTAAAAGTTCCGGCCATTGAACCTATTTTTTGCTGTGGGAGCCAAAAATATGGATTTTTTGGTTTTTTGCGATTTTCTCTAAAATGAAAAAATCCAGGTAATTTTTTTTCGACTCAGAAGAAGCGCCTTGACAAGGGCAATCCAACGGTGCAAAATTCATTGCCATATGTTGCTTAATAAGGGAGCTATCGGCGTTTAAATGATTTTCCGAAGTGAAAATTATATAGAAGGGGGAGTACATGGTTTTTTTCGAAAAATTTGTTGTCGCCGATTCGAACCAAATTGCTGTCAGTTGTTGTATAGGGTCAGTTGAATTCAGGTATAGTAAAAGTTCCGGCCATTGAACCTATTTTTTGCTGTGGGAGCCAAAAATAGAGATTTTTTGGTTTTTTGCGATTTTCTCTAAAATGAAAAAATCCAGGTAATTTTTTTTCGACTCAGAAGAAGCGCCTTGACAAGGGCAATCCAACGGTGCAAAATTCATTGCCATATGTTGCTTAATAAGGGAGCTATGGGGGTTTAAATGATTTTCCGAAGTGAAAATTATATAGAAGGGGGAGTACATGGTTTTTTTCGAAAAATTTGTTGTCGCCGATTCGAACCAAATTGCTGTCAGTTGTTGTATAGGGTCAGTTGAATTCAGGTTTTGTAAAAGTTCCGGCCATTGAACCCATTTTTTGCTGTGGGAGCCAAAAATATGGATTTTTTGGTTTTTTGCAATTTTCTCTAAAATGAAAAAAATCCAGGTAATTTTTTTTCGACTCAGAAGAAGCGCCTTGACAAGGGCAATCCAACGGTGCAAAATTCATTGCCATATGTTGCTTAATAAGGGAGCTATGGGGGTTTAAATGATTTTCCGAAGTGAAAATTATATAGAAGGGGGGAGTACATGGTTTTTTTCGAAAAATTTGTTGTCGCCGATTCGAACCAAATTGCTGTCAGTTGTTGTATAGGGTCAGTTCAATTCAGGTATAGTAAAAGTTCCGGCCATTGAACCCATTTTTTGCTGTGGGAGCCAAAAATATGAATTTTTTAGTTTTTTGCGTTTTTCTCTAAAATGAAAAAAATCAGGTAATTTTTTTTCGACTCAGAAGAAGCGCCTTGACAAGGGCAATCCAACGGTGCAAAATTCATTGCCATATGTTGCTTAATAAGGGAGCTATGGGCGTTTAAATGATTTTCCGAAGTGAAAATTATATAGAAGGGGGGAGTACATGGTTTTTTTCGAAAAATTTGTTGTCGCCGATTCGCACCAAAGTGCTGTCAGTTGTTGTATAGGGTCAGTTGAATTCAGGTATAGTCAAAGTTCCGGCCATTGAACCCATTTTTTGCTGTGGGAGCCAAAAATATGGATTTTTTGGTTTTTTGCAATTTTCTCTAAAATGAAAAAATCCAGGTAATTTTTTTTCGACTCAGAAGAAGCGCCTTGACAAGGGCAATCCAACGGTGCAAAATTCATTGCCATATGTTGCTTAATAAGGGCGCTATGGGCGTTTAAATGATTTTCCGAAGTGAAAATTATATAGAAGGGGGGAGTACCTGGTTTTTTTCGAAAAATTTGTTGTCGCCGATTCGAACCAAATTGCTGTCAGTTGTTGTATAGGGTCAGTTGAATTCAGGTATAGTAAAAGTTTCGGCCATTGAACCTATTTTTTGCTGTGGGAGCCAAAAATATGGATTTTTTGGTTTTTTGCGATTTTCTCTAAAATGAAAAAATCCAGGTAATTTTTTTTCGACTCAGAAGAAGCGCCTTGACAAGGGCAATCCAACGGTGCAAAATTCATTGCCATATGTTGCTTAATAAGGGCGCTATGGGCGTTTAAATGATTTTCCGAAGTGAAAATTATATAGAAGGGGGGAGTACCTGGTTTTTTTCGAAAAATTTGTTGTCGCCGATTCGAACCAAATTGCTGTCAGTTGTTGTATAGGGACAGTTCAATTCAGGTATAGTAAAAGTTCGAGCCATTGAACCCATTTTTTGCTGTGGGAGCCAAAAATATGAATTTTTTGGTTTTTTGCGTTTTTCTCTAAAATGAAAAAATTCAGGTAATTTTTTTTCGACTCAGAAGAAGCGCCTTGACAAGGGCAATCCAACGGTGCAAAATTCATTGCCATATGTTGCTTAATAAGGGAGCTATGGGCGTTTAAATGATTTTCCGAAGTGAAAATTATATAGAAGGGGGGAGTACATGGTTTTTTTCGAAAAATTTGTTGTCGCCGATTCGAACCAAATTGCTGTCAGTTGTTGTATAGGGTCAGTTGAATTCAGGTATAGTAAAAGTTCCGGCCTTTGAACCCATTTTTTGCTGTGGGAGCCAAAAATATGAATTTTTTAGTTTTTTGCGTTTTTCTCTAAAATGAAAAAAATCAGGTAATTTTTTTCGACTCAGAAGAAGCGCCTTGTCAAGGGCAATCCAACGGTGCAAAATTCATTGCCATATGTTGCTTAATAAGGGAGCTATGGGCGTTTAAATGATTTTCCGAAGTGAAAATTATATAGAAGGGGGGAGTACATGGTTTTTTTCGAAAAATTTGTTGTCGCCGATTCGAACCAAATTGCTGTCAGTTGTTGTATAGGGTCAGTTCAATTCAGGTATAGTAAAAGTTCCGGCCATTGAACCCATTTTTTGCTATGGGAGCCAAAAATAGGAATTTTTTGGTTTTTTGCGTTTTTCTCTAAAATGAAAAAATCCAGGTAATTTTTTTTCGACTCAGAAGAAGCGCCTTGACAAGGGCAATCCAACGGTGCAAAATTCATTGCCATATGTTGCTTAATAAGGGAGCTATGGGCTTTTAAATGATTTTCCGAAGTGAAAATTATATAGAAGGGGCGAGTACATGGTTTTTTTCGAAAAATTTGTTGTCGCCGATTCGAACCAAATTGCTGTCAGTTGTTGTATAGGGTCAGTTGAATTCAGGTATAGTAAAAGTTCCGGCCTTTGAACCCATTTTTTGCTGTGGGAGCCAAAAATATGAATTTTTTGGTTTTTTGCGTTTTTCTCTAAAATGAAAAAGTTCAGGTAATTTTTTTTCGACTCAGAAGAAGCGCCTTGACAAGGGCAATCCAACGGTGCAAAATTCATTGCCATATGTTGCTTAATAAGGGAGCTATGGGCGTTTAAATGATTTTCCGAAGTGAAAATTATATAGAAGGGGGGAGTACATGGTTTAATTCGAAAAATTTGTTGTCGCCGATTCGAACCAAATTGCTGTCAGTTGTTGTATAGGGTCAGTTGAATTCAGGTATAGTCAAAGTTCCGGCCATTGAACCCATTTTTTGCTGTGGGAGCCAAAAATATGGATTTTTTGGTTTTTTGCAATTTTCTCTAAAATGAAAAAATCCAGGTAATTTTTTTTCGACTCAGAAGAAGCGCCTTGACAAGGGCAATCCAACGGTGCAAAATTCATTGCCATATGTTGCTTAATAAGGGCGCTATGGGCGTTTAAATGATTTTCCGAAGTGAAAATTATATAGAAGGGGGGAGTACCTGGTTTTTTTCGAAAAATTTGTTGTCGCCGATTCGAACCAAATTGCTGTCAGTTGTTGTATAGGGTCAGTTGAATTCAGGTATAGTAAAAGTTTCGGCCATTGAACCTATTTTTTGCTGTGGGAGCCAAAAATATGGATTTTTTGGTTTTTTGCGATTTTCTCTAAAATGAAAAAATCCAGGTAATTTTTTTTCGACTCAGAAGAAGCGCCTTGACAAGGGCAATCCAACGGTGCAAAATTCATTGCCATATGTTGCTTAATAAGGGAGCTATGGGCGTTTAAATGATTTTCCGAAGTGAAAATTATATAGAAGGGTGGAGTACATGGTTTTTTTCGAAAAATTTGTTGTCGCCGATTCGAACCAAATTGCTGTCAGTTATAGTATAGGGACAGTTTAATTCAGGTATAGTAAAAGTTCGAGCCATTGAACCCATTTTTTGCTGTGGGAGCCAAAAATATGAATTTTTTGGTTTTTTGCGATTTTCTCTAAAATGAAAAAATTCAGGTAATTTTTTTTCGACTCAGAAGAAGCGCCTTGACAAGGGCAATCCAACGGTGCAAAATTCATTGCCATAGGTTGCTTAATAAGGGAGCTATGGGCGTTTAAATGATTTTCCGAAGTGAAAATTATATAGAAGGGGGGAGTACATGGTTTTTTTCGAAAAATTTGTTGTCGCCGATTCGAACCAAATTGCTGTCAGTTGTTGTATAGGGTCAGTTGAATTCAGGTATAGTAAAAGTTCCGGCCTTTGAACCCATTTTTTGCTGTGGGAGCCAAAAATATGAATTTTTTAGTTTTTTGCGTTTTTCTCTAAAATGAAAAACATCAGGTAATTTTTTTTCGACTCAGAAGAAGCGCCTTGACAAGGGCAATCCAACGGTGCAAAATTCATTGCCATATGTTGCTTAATAAGGGAGCTATGGGCGTTTAAATGATTTTCCGAAGTGAAAATTATATAGAAAGGGGGAGTACATGGTTTTTTTCGAAAAATTTGTTGTCGCCGATTCGAACCAAAGTGCTGTCAGTTGTTGTATAGGGTCAGTTCAATTCAGGTATAGTAAAAGTTCCGGCCATTGAACCCATTTTTTGCTGTGGGAGCCAAAAATATGAATTTTTTGGTTTTTTGCGTTTTTCTCTAAAATGAAAAAGTTAAGGTAATTTTTTTTCGACTCAGAAGAAGCGCCTGGACAAGGGCAATCCAACGGTGCAAAATTCATTGCCATATGTTGCTTAATAAGGGAGCTATGGGCGTTTAAATGATTTTCCGAAGTGAAAATTATATAGAAGGGGGGAGTACATGGTTTTTTTCGAAAAATTTGTTGGCGCCGATTCGAACCAAATTGCTGTCAGTTATAGTATAGGGACAGTTCAATTCAGGTATAGTAAAAGTTCCGGCCATTGAACCCATTTTTTGCTGTGGGAGCCAAAAATATGAATTTTTTGGTTTTTTGCGTTTTTCTCTAAAATGAAAAAAATCAGGTAATTTTTTTTCGACTCAGAAGAAGCGCCTTGACAAGGGCAATCCAACGGTGCAAAATTCATTGCCATATGTTGCTTAATAAGGGAGCTATGGGCGTTTAAATGATTTTCCGAAGTGAAAATTATATAGAAGGGGGGAGTACATGGTTTTTTTCGAAAAATTTGTTGTCGCCGATTCGAACCAAATTGCTGTCAGTTGTTGTATAGGGTCAGTTGAATTCAGGTATAGTAAAAGTTCCGGCCATTGAACCCATTTTTTGCTGTGGGAGCCAAAAATATGAATTTTTTAGTTTTTTGCGTTTTTCTCTAAAATGAAAAAAATCAGGTAATTTTTTTTCGACTCAGAAGAAGCGCCTTGACAAGGGCAATCCAACGGTGCAAAATTCATTGCCATATGTTGCTTAATAAGGGAGCTATGGGCGTTTAAATGATTTTCCGAAGTGAAAATTATATAGAAGGGGGGAGTACATGGTTTTTTTCGAAAAATTTGTTGTCGCCGATTCGAACCAAATTGCTGTCAGTTGTTGTATAGGGTCAGTTCAATTCAGGTATAGTAAAAGTTCCGGCCAATGAACCCATTTTTTGCTGTGGGAGCCAAAAATATGAATTTTTTAGTTTTTTGCGTTTTTCTCTAAAGTGAAAAAAATCAGGTAATTTTTTTTCGACTCAGAAGAAGCGCCTTGTCAAGGGCAATCCAACGGTGCAAAATTCATTGCCATATGTTGCTTAATAAGGGAGCTATGGGCGTTTAAATGATTTTCCGAAGTGAAAATTATATAGAAGGGGGGAGTACCTGGTTTTTTTCGAAAAATTTGTTGTCGCCGATTCGAACCAAATTGCTGTCAGTTGTTGTATAGGGTCAGTTGAATTCAGGTATAGTAAAAGTTTCGGCCATTGAACCTATTTTTTGCTGTGGGAGCCAAAAATATGGATTTTTTGGTTTTTTGCGATTTTCTCTAAAATGAAAAAATCCAGGTAATTTTTTTTCGACTCAGAAGAAGCGCCTTGACAAGGGCAATCCAACGGTGCAAAATTCATTGCCATATGTTGCTTAATAAGGGAGCTATGGGCGTTTAAATGATTTTCCGAAGTGAAAATTATATAGAAGGGTGGAGTACATGGTTTTTTTCGAAAAATTTGTTGTCGC
The DNA here is from genome assembly GCF_963966145.1 of Tenebrio molitor. Classification (NCBI taxonomy): domain Eukaryota; kingdom Metazoa; phylum Arthropoda; class Insecta; order Coleoptera; family Tenebrionidae; genus Tenebrio; species Tenebrio molitor. Next base: position 3,639,998 of record NC_091054.1, on the reverse strand, counting down.
CGATTCGAACCAAATTGCTGTCAGTTATAGTATAGGGACAGTTTAATTCAGGTATAGTAAAAGTTCGAGCCATTGAACCCATTTTTTGCTGTGGGAGCCAAAAATATGAATTTTTTGGTTTTTTGCGATTTTCTCTAAAATGAAAAAATTCAGGTAATTTTTTTTCGACTCAGAAGAAGCGCCTTGACAAGGGCAATCCAACGGTGCAAAATTCATTGCCATAGGTTGCTTAATAAGGGAGCTATGGGCGTTTAAATGATTTTCCGAAGTGAAAATTATATAGAAGGGGGGAGTACATGGTTTTTTTCGAAAAATTTGTTGTCGCCGATTCGAACCAAATTGCTGTCAGTTGTTGTATAGGGTCAGTTGAATTCAGGTATAGTAAAAGTTCCGGCCTTTGAACCCATTTTTTGCTGTGGGAGCCAAAAATATGAATTTTTTAGTTTTTTGCGTTTTTCTCTAAAATGAAAAACATCAGGTAATTTTTTTTCGACACAGAAGAAGCGCCTTGACAAGGGCAATCCAACGGTGCAAAATTCATTGCCATATGTTGCTTAATAAGGGAGCTATGGGCGTTTAAATGATTTTCCGAAGTGAAAATTATATAGAAAGGGGGAGTACATGGTTTTTTTCGAAAAATTTGTTGTCGCCGATTCGAACCAAAGTGCTGTCAGTTGTTGTATAGGGTCAGTTCAATTCAGGTATAGTAAAAGTTCCGGCCATTGAACCCATTTTTTGCTGTGGGAGCCAAAAATATGAATTTTTTGGTTTTTTGCGTTTTTCTCTAAAATGAAAAAGTTAAGGTAATTTTTTTTCGACTCAGAAGAAGCGCCTTGACAAGGGCAATCCAACGGTGCAAAATTCATTGCCATATGTTGCTTAATAAGGGAGCTATGGGCGTTTAAATGATTTTCCGAAGTGAAAATTATATAGAAGGGGGGAGTACATGGTTTTTTTCGAAAAATTTGTTGTCGCCGATTCGAACCAAATTGCTGTCAGTTATAGTATAGGGACAGTTCAATTCAGGTATAGTAAAAGTTCCGGCCATTGAACCCATTTTTTGCTGTGGGAGCCAAAAATATGAATTTTTTGGTTTTTTGCGTTTTTCTCTAAAATGAAAAAAATCAGGTAATTTTTTTTCGACTCAGAAGAAGCGCCTTGACAAGGGCAATCCAACGGTGCAAAATTCATTGCCATATGTTGCTTAATAAGGGAGCTATGGGCGTTTAAATGATTTTCCGAAGTGAAAATTATATAGAAAGGGGGAGTACATGGTTTTTTTCGAAAAATTTGTTGTCGCCGATTCGAACCAAATTGCTGTCAGTTGTTGTATAGGGTCAGTTGAATTCAGGTATAGTAAAAGTTCCGGCCATTGAACCCATTTTTTGCTGTGGGAGCCAAAAATATGAATTTTTTAGTTTTTTGCGTTTTTCTCTAAAATGAAAAACATCAGGTAATTTTTTTTCGACTCAGAAGAAGCGCCTTGACAAGGGCAATCCAACGGTGCAAAATTCATTGCCATATGTTGCTTAATAAGGGAGCTATGGGCGTTTAAATGATTTTCCGAAGTGAAAATTATATAGAAAGGGGGAGTACATGGTTTTTTTCGAAAAATTTGTTGTCGCCGATTCGAACCAAAGTGCTGTCAGTTGTTGTATAGGGTCAGTTCAATTCAGGTATAGTAAAAGTTCCGGCCATTGAACCCATTTTTTGCTGTGGGAGCCAAAAATATGAATTTTTTGGTTTTTTGCGTTTTTCTCTAAAATGAAAAAGTTAAGGTAATTTTTTTTCGACTCAGAAGAAGCGCCTTGACAAGGGCAATCCAACGGTGCAAAATTCATTGCCATATGTTGCTTAATAAGGGAGCTATGGGCGTTTAAATGATTTTCCGAAGTGAAAATTATATAGAAGGGGGGAGTACATGGTTTTTTTCGAAAAATTTGTTGTCGCCGATTCGAACCAAATTGCTGTCAGTTATAGTATAGGGACAGTTCAATTCAGGTATAGTAAAAGTTCCGGCCATTGAACCCATTTTTTGCTGTGGGAGCCAAAAATATGAATTTTTTGGTTTTTTGCGTTTTTCTCTAAAATGAAAAAAATCAGGTAATTTTTTTTCGACTCAGAAGAAGCGCCTTGACAAGGGCAATCCAACGGTGCAAAATTCATTGCCATATGTTGCTTAATAAGGGAGCTATGGGCGTTTAAATTATTTTCCGAAGTGAAAATTATATAGAAGGGGGGAGTACATGGTTTTTTTCGAAAAATTTGTTGTCGCCGATTCGAACCAAATTGCTGTCAGTTGTTGTATAGGGTCAGTTGAATTCAGGTATAGTAAAAGTTCCGGCCATTGAACCCATTTTTTGCTGTGGGAGCCAAAAATATGAATTTTTTAGTTTTTTGCGTTTTTCTCTAAAATGAAAAAAATCAGGTAATTTTTTTTCGACTCAGAAGAAGCGCCTTGACAAGGGCAATCCAACGGTGCAAAATTCATTGCCATATGTTGCTTAATAAGGGAGCTATGGGCGTTTAAATGATTTTCCGAAGTGAAAATTATATAGAAGGGGGGAGTACATGGTTTTTTTCGAAAAATTTGTTGTCGCCGATTCGAACCAAATTGCTGTCAGTTGTTGTATAGGGTCAGTTGAATTCAGGTATAGTAAAAGTTCCGGCCTTTGAACCCATTTTTTGCTGTGGGAGCCAAAAATATGAATTTTTTAGTTTTTTGCGTTTTTCTCTAAAATGAAAAACATCAGGTAATTTTTTTTCGACTCAGAAGAAGCGCCTTGACAAGGGCAATCCAACGGTGCAAAATTCATTGCCATATGTTGCTTAATAAGGGAGCTATGGGCGTTTAAATGATTTTCCGAAGTGAAAATTATATAGAAAGGGGGAGTACATGGTTTTTTTCGAAAAATTTGTTGTCGCCGATTCGAACCAAAGTGCTGTCAGTTGTTGTATAGGGTCAGTTCAATTCAGGTATAGTAAAAGTTCCGGCCATTGAACCCATTTTTTGCTGTGGGAGCCAAAAATATGAATTTTTTGGTTTTTTGCGTTTTTCTCTAAAATGAAAAAGTTAAGGTAATTTTTTTTCGACTCAGAAGAAGCGCCTTGACAAGGGCAATCCAACGGTGCAAAATTCATTGCCATATGTTGCTTAATAAGGGAGCTATGGGCGTTTAAATGATTTTCCGAAGTGAAAATTATATAGAAGGGGGGAGTACATGGTTTTTTTCGAAAAATTTGTTGTCGCCGATTCGAACCAAATTGCTGTCAGTTATAGTATAGGGACAGTTCAATTCAGGTATAGTAAAAGTTCCGGCCATTGAACCCATTTTTTGCTGTGGGAGCCAAAAATATGAATTTTTTGGTTTTTTGCGTTTTTCTCTAAAATGAAAAAAATCAGGTAATTTTTTTTCGACTCAGAAGAAGCGCCTTGACAAGGGCAATCCAACGGTGCAAAATTCATTGCCATATGTTGCTTAATAAGGGAGCTATGGGCGTTTAAATGATTTTCCGAAGTGAAAATTATATAGAAGGGGGGAGTACATGGTTTTTTTCGAAAAATTTGTTGTCGCCGATTCGAACCAAATTGCTGTCAGTTGTTGTATAGGGTCAGTTGAATTCAGGTATAGTAAAGGTTCCGGCCATTGAACCCATTTTTTGCTGTGGGAGCCAAAAATATGAATTTTTTAGTTTTTTGCGTTTTTCTCTAAAATGAAAAAAATCAGGTACTTTTTTTTCGACTCAGAAGAAGCGCCTTGACAAGGGCAATCCAACGGTGCAAAATTCATTGCCATATGTTGCTTAATAAGGGAGCTATGGGCGTTTAAATGATTTTCCGAAGTGAAAATTATATAGAAGGGGGGAGTACATGGTTTTTTTCGAAAAATTTGTTGTCGCCGATTCGAACCAAATTGCTGTCAGTTGTTGTATAGGGTCAGTTGAATTCAGGTATAGTAAAAGTTCCGGCCTTTGAACCCATTTTTTGCTGTGGGAGCCAAAAATATGAATTTTTTAGTTTTTTGCGTTTTTCTCTAAAATGAAAAACATCAGGTAATTTTTTTTCGACTCAGAAGAAGCGCCTTGACAAGGGCAATCCAACGGTGCAAAATTCATTGCCATATGTTGCTTAATAAGGGAGCTATGGGCGTTTAAATGATTTTCCGAAGTGAAAATTATATAGAAAGGGGGAGTACATGGTTTTTTTCGAAAAATTTGTTGTCGCCGATTCGAACCAAATTGCTGTCAGTTGTTGTATAGGGTCAGTTGAATTCAGGTATAGTAAAAGTTCCGGCCATTGAACCCATTTTTTGCTGTGGGAGCCAAAAATATGAATTTTTTGGTTTTTTGCGTTTTTCTCTAAAATGAAAAAGTTAAGGTAATTTTTTTTCGACTCAGAAGAAGCGCCTTGACAAGGGCAATCCAACGGTGCAAAATTCATTGCCATATGTTGCTTAATAAGGGAGCTCTGGGCGTTTAAATGATTTTCCGAAGTGAAAATTATATAGAAGGGGGGAACATGGTTTTTTTCGAAAAATTTGTTGTCGCCGATTCGAACCAAATTGCTGTCAGTTGTTGTATAGGGTCAGTTGAATTCAGGTATAGTAAAAGTTCCGGCCATTGAACCCATTTTTTGCTGTGGGAGCCAAAAATATGAATTTTTTAGTTTTTTGCGTTTTTCTCTAAAATGAAAAAAATCAGGTAATTTTTTTTCGACTCAGAAGAAGCGCCTTGACAAGGGCAATCCAACGGTGCAAAATTCATTGCCATATGTTGCTTAATAAGGGAGCTATGGGCGTTTAAATGATTTTCCGAAGTGAAAATTATATAGAAGGGGGGAGTGCATGGTTTTTTTCGAAAAATTTGTTGTCGCCGATTCGAACCAAATTGCTGTCAGTTGTTGTATAGGGTCAGTTGAATTCAGGTATAGTAAAAGTTCCGGCCATTGAACCCATTTTTTGCTGTGGGAGCCAAAAATATGAATTTTTTAGTTTTTTGCGTTTTTCTCTAAAGTGAAAAAAATCAGGTAATTTTTTTTCGACTCAGAAGAAGCGCCTTGACAAGGGCAATCCAACGGTGCAAAATTCATTGCCATATGTTACTTAATAAGGGAGCTATGGGCGTTTAAATGATTTTCCGAAGTGAAAATTATATAGAAGGGGGGAGTACATGGTTTTTTTCGAAAAATTTGTTGTCGCCGATTCGAACCAAATTGCTGTCAGTTATAGTATAGGGTCAGAAAAAGAACAAGTTTCCCTCAAAGGAAATGAGTGTTTTACAGATTATGTATCTGAAAAAATTGTAAAAGTTGACAAGTATGTTTTTTAGGTATAAATTTTTTTTCAAAATTTTAAAGTGTCAAATTAAAATCGTGACAACCACCCGGTAAATGATCTACAAGTTTGGAAATTTAAAATATACAGGGCTATTCACATAAGAGTTCGAGCTGTACTGGCCTAAAATGCAACCCAAATTACATTTACATTAGAAAAACTATAGTGTCGGTAGTGTAATGTGGGTTGCATGCATGTTAGGCTCGTACTCTTATATGTGAATAATCACTGTACCTATGTGTAGTTTATTTAATGAAATTAATTAACATTATTTAATTTCGAAATTATTGAAATAGAACAAATTTCTTCATTTAAATATTATTTATTAATTTTTTTTTAAATCAGCTCTCAAAGTGTCAAATTGGAATGAGGAATTGAAAGTACGGTGCGATCAATTAAAAAATAAATCGAGTTGGCGTTGGCAACCCATGCTATAGCATAGGCTCCAAAGCAAACTCGATTTTTTTTTTAAATGATCGCTCGGTAGCAAATTGTGCATTTCACAATGAAGGTTGGCAGCGTCGAGCCGTCAAGGTAATCGGCGCTGTCATTGCGCATAACTGTTTGCGTTGAAAAATTAACCCACAAAATTTGAAATGATGCCTTCGCGAAAAAAGGTGGGGGGCAGTCCCTCCCAAAGCGTGAAAATATGGCCCGGATTCGGTACTACGAAGAATTGAATTGAGTAAGAAACCACGTTGGGCATCTCAATTACGTTAGACAGACATAACCTCAATTTTGATATGGGGAAACTGTAATACAGTTGGTCGGTAAGTACAGGTTTTAGGGTAACACAATCTGTTTTTTTATAAAGTTTTGACACTGGCAGCTAATTTAAAAAAAAAGACAGTAGGTACAGTTGGATTATAAAAAAAAACGGGACATGAATCTTTTCCTAATGTAAATTTGGTTTTGTCCGTTTGTCTAGTAATTGTCTACTTGACAATACCTGTCAAATCATTTTTAAAAATGTCATTGAATTTTCTAACTCATCAGAAATACCCAGTTAACCATTTATTTGTCCAACGAGTGTTGATTATTTGTTATTTTTCCTCTTTATCTTTATACCTCGTCGCAATAACATAATCTCAGTTCCTCAGTAGACAAACAGCAACCGGTAAAACCCAAAATTCATTGTTTCAAATCTTCTTTCAAAATCTAATAAATAGCGGTCCACCTTGAAAATTTCCAAGAAACTCCACGACCCGTGAAGGTTGTTCAACCCCAACCCCGAGATGCTGCGCTATCGATCCCTGAATCGTAGAGATGTCCTTGACACTCCCTCCGTTATCCTGTCCGGCAGTTAAGCGCCAAAAAAACAACAAACCGTAGTGTCCTACGACTACTACGACCAAAAAATAACTCACCCCCCACTCACTCAGCATCCGCCCTTCTTGCGAGGCGTAAAAGCCCGCAAACGATACCGACAAGGATGGAAATATATTCTTGATTCAATTATGTACTACTCTCGCTCTCTTCTTGGTGGGGTGCAGTTGGCGGTTGGCTCGTTCGTTCTTCATTGTGAATTCGCTGGTCGAAAGTACTAGAGTTACACAGTGCAGTTGGTAGTTGTTTGGTCGATAATTCGGGTGGTGTTCCTCAATCTCATAAAAAATGTCCCCGAAAACGGTACAAATCCTTGCATCCTTGATGACCATTAGCACAGGTGAGACAGATCATTTGTCTTCGTCGTGTTCAAATGCGATTTGTAGCAACTTGCATTAACGATTTTTCCGACGGTACAATTTTCAAGAGCAAATTTTGGCAGATTAGTAATTAATTGTGACGTCATACTCGAATATTTCGTGACCCAAGAATCATCTTTCTTTGTTCTTTACTATTTAGGGTAAATCGGCGTCTTTTGACCCGCCATTCACATCACAAACATTTGCTCTACAATAAATGCTTTAATTTGTTAGCATTTTCTTGTTTCGAAATGTTTGCGATGCATACGCAATGTATTCAAATCAGGTTCATCCCGTGGTTCGCTGGTGCAAGTGTGGGGAAATTATTGCAATGTGTTATGTAGGATAAATAGGCTGGCGAGAAAATGTCTCTATTGTCATAAACAAATTAACTGAGGTTCATTAAAGTGCTGAAAACAATAAAAACATCTGCAAAATTCACTTTCGGAAGTGAAATTTTTTGTTCGCTTGGATGCAGAGGTAATTGTGTTTCTGACCCCATTTATATTCTCAATTTAAAAAAATACATTTTCACTATGTTTTATTTCTATTAGGTACGATAAAACTTATTCAAAAGTGATTGTAAAAAGGATGTAGGAGAAGATAAGTGTGTGACTCAATAATGTTATTTGCATGACAGCCGGACAAAAATAGAGGTGATGTAGTTTTCAACAAATAGAGTAAAACATTCAAATTTTCTTTTAAGCAAAATTGATACATTTTTGGGAGTAACTAATAATTCCATATTTTAATAAGTGCAAATGCTAGTTTGTGTTATAAATTTGTGCTAATTCGTCTATAAGTCCTGGAATGAATATGTCAAAGTGTTGGATTTTAGTGTTAACTCTTACAACGTCACTTAAAAATAATAAATCCTCTAATATTTGCGCTTACAATTTGAGGAAGATACAAAAGTGAAAAAAAGCATAACAGATATTTGCCTCAGGCGAGCACAGTATGGTGCTTAAATCTGTAGTTGATTCGTAATGTGCCATGATTAAAAATAATTTGCAATAAATAAAAAATCACCGGGAATAAAAATTACTGGAACAATTCTATTGGGTTTTCATTTAATTTCTCCTCAAAGTTGGCGTTGAAGAGTCGATTGTGAACGCACCACTCGTCAGTCTGCAGAGTAAAAAGACAAACAAAGCAAAAGTGAGGTTAGATTTAAACAGCTGATCCGTGGTGCGTTCACAATCGACTCTCAACGCCTACTTTGAAGATAAATTTAAATGAACACCCGATATTTGTAATACCAACATAATATATATTGAGAAGAATAATTTTTTTTTAGTTTGCCAAAACGAGATTGTACAGGATTCTGTTACGGCACATCAAAAGCAAATCTAAATTTTCCGAAATTTCTTCACATCTATTTTTTAAAGGAGAAAGAGTTGGAAACCTCGTTGTTAAAATAAATGAGAAATTTAAAACCCTAACTTGGTTGACAATTTATCGACGAAACTCTTTTTCACCAAGTGACAAACCACTACTTATGGATATTTAAAAGGATGCATCTAAGAGGTTGATTCCGTTTTCGCAGAACGTAATATCCTGCTTTCCTCACACCCCACGCATTCGGCATATCGATTTTAGGTCTTATCCCAACTGGGACATTCGAAAAGAACTAAATATAAAGCGAAATCTTACACCAATGTGGAAATCGCAAATCTCTGGATTTGGAAAAATAAGGAATAAGTTTGTTTCAAATTTATAAAGAGAAAGTTCCTGATTGTGTTCTGCATTTTGTTTCATCAGGGGTCTGCACAGTATTGATAAATCTGTATAATGCGGTGTAGTGAGCTCGCCTTGCGTCTTTCGTCAATTTTAAACTGGCGTGCGGTCATTGTATCTCAGGTCTTGCCTTTTTTACGTTACAATCCTAAATGTCGGAACTAAATTTAAGTTTCATTCTTTCTTCAGTGTCTGATTTTTAAAATTTACAATAGATAGTCATTTTTCGTTTTGAAACTCAAATAAAAATCCGGCATTATCATATTTCTTAATATAGACGAGTAAAATCAGACAAAAGCCCTGACATTACTGTTTTTCCCCGATGAAGGCATAAAATGCCCTTTGTAAATTGAAATTTAATTGAGGGAAATATTTACGGGATAAGTCAAAAGAAAAATAACTTTTAAAACAACGGATTGTAAAAGAAAGAATACTAAGACCGTTAGTTTGTCTCGTTAGGGAATTTGAAGGGATTTTTCCTTATTGCACAGTGCACAAATACTGAAAAGTACTCCGTTATCACATGGCAACAGTAAAAAATATGATTTTTTTATTGCTGCTCTAAAGGAGAACTCTCTGTCTTGATAAACATAGTAAATAGTCTAAATCCATTCTAAACAAACTTATCCAAATATTTGACAAAAGCTAGGAAAAAATTGGAAGTACCGAAATAAAATCATGTATTTACCTCAACGGAATTCAAGATTTTCCTCTTTTTTGGTGCTTCGAGAACAATTTGCAACGTTGCAAATGCATCATTTTTGAACACCTCTTTTATAGTTACGACTCCCATAAAGACGTTGTTTACAGGCGATACCCACTAAGTGCGATAAAAATTCCAGCCAGGTCAGATTGAGGTCAGATTTGCATTATTTTGTTTAACACTATCCCTGAGTCAGTTTTTTTCGTTACTCCATGATTAAAGCGTCAAGACCGCGATAAGGTTGCGGCACACTTTCGCTTCTAAAATTAATCATCGATCCTCACGTCAATCATCAAAAAACCACAAAACCCCGATTTATCGGGAGTTCAATCACCCATCGAATCGATACACCAATTTGACAAAAGTCGAATGAACCCATCGTGGGTATTTTGTTTGGTCTGAGTGATTTCCAATTTCAAGGTTCTATTTTTCTTGCAGCATTCGCATTGACGTGCTACAAGTGCGACTCCAGCCAAAGTAAATTGTGCAATTATGGAATCGGCAGCTTCACTTACGATACTGTCAACTGCGACGAAGAAGCAGGAGGTGGAGTGCTGACCAATTGGATTCCGAAGCAGTGCGTCAAGCTTGTTGCAAAAGGTGCGAAAAGGAGATTTGGTTTGTGGGGTTAAAAGGGGATTGTGCAAAAATGCAGATGCAGTGGACATACTGTTGTGCAGAAAATTGCTGTGCAATTCCCAAAACAAAATTAACAAATCGGCAAAAGAAAAAAACTAGAGTTAACGCATTAGTTTTAGTTTAAAACAAGTGCAAGATTTGTCAGATGAAATAGTTCTGGTTCCAACTCGAACAATGTTTTCCGTGTTTTATTTCTTATTAGAAACAGTTAAAAATATTTTCCAGGAAACTCAGAATGGTTTTCAACAAAGTAGATAACAGTTGTCGTGTAGATAAAATTTCATTCAAATTATTTCCAAGGTTGATAAATTAGGAACCTATTTTATTATTTATTTTTTTATTTATTATTTAAACTATCGCCCTTTCAAATGAAATCCTGGGCTGGGAAGGCGTTGGAAACCGTCAATTGTTGTGCTTTTTTAAAGCGTAGATTAATTGGAGTATGTTGACAGCTAACCTAAAATTTAAAGCCAAAAAAATCTTTCTTTTTTCTCTTTACAACGTTTTGCATTAAAAATAGAATAACTTAACGATTCCTATTCTCGAAGCAAATATCTAAGGGCACCCTTTGCTGAAAACAAACATATGTTCAATTATGTCCCGATTAAACATAAACAAATGTCTTTCGTATCAAACGGCGGGAAATTCAAACTTTACACTGTTCTGAACGGTTTAATTTTTCCAACGCCTACTCAGCCCAGGATTTCATTTGAACGCCCGATACATACCTGATTATTATTTGTTATTTATATTTTTATTATAAAGGGAAGTTATTTGTTCAAGTTCCTGTTAATAAGAATAACAATTAGGATTATTCTCCAAACCTGTTTTACTTCAGGTAAAAAGTGTAACGTGGTGATTCACGAGTTGGAAACTTTTTGCTCACCGTCACCCTGACATGATGAGGTAATGCTATTGAATTGCTACGTAGGAGAAGGGAGCAAGTTGTTACATTTCCCCATTTACATTTTTTTAATTGGTCTATGAGCAATGTAATTTATTACACCAAGCAGTAAATATAAAAGGATGATTTCTTAGTTTAATAATAATACCTAATTAAATATTAAAAATACCCACGAATGTCTAAATATAAACTGATCCAAATTGGAATAACTTGCTCAACTTACAATAGCATATTATTCAATGAGCGGATAATGATGACTATGGTTTTGTGTCACGAGCCGCAGGCGAGTGGCGATTGCATCCGAGCATGCAACAGCCATTATGCGCGAGTACAATACCATACTTTTTCTACGACTACGAAGACAAATTGATAAATAAGTTTCATTATTAGACAAACTGAAACTGACGTTTTAAAATTATTACTTTGCACACTTGATACCATTGGACTTCATAAACTAGTTGCTATGATATTAGCAGTGAGTTTTGAAATTATTATTCAACGGGCCGTGGCTAATGAATCCTGTTATCCCATGAAAAACACTTTAATAATTATAGTATTATCCAATAGGAGTAGAAAAATGAGTTTTTTTCACACCCCTTAAAAAGTAAATTAATCAATATTATGTGACGTTTCTTCGCAGTATACAATGAAACAGTTACAGTTCGGTATTTAGTGCACTTGCACTTTATGGAATTTTGCATAATTTGCTACAAAATTCTAGAAAAAAAAAAACTGTTGGTATACCTGATAATGCTTCACCATACTCGCTCATGTTACGGAAATAATCGCAAAAGAACTCTAATTGCGCAAACTTCAACACGGTGTCAGTTGTTTACTTTTAGCAGTTACCTAAGTTACACAATGACAATAGAAAATTAATGCTACCTGATTCATGGTTTGAAGTTTTCTTAAATTATTTTTTCGATTTTTTTCGTACAATCATCTTGCAAAAATTATGTATGCTACTTGTGCGGAATTTTTGCACGTTACTATAATAGTCATTGCGTTCGTGTGTGGAGACTTCCCACGTGTAGAAAGAAACTCGTGATTTATGTAAATGTTGAAAGAACTTCAAAAATGTGGTTTCTTTTTTTGTTGCTTCTAGCTAGTCTTTGTCGGTGTTCGAGGAATTACTTGACAACAAAGCATCGGTAGTCCTAAAATGCGGTGGCCCATCAATTAGCAAGTTACGACCAAGCTTTATTACCTTTGCTCTAAATTTTCAATTGGCAGTGAATTCGTTTCTAATGATGTTAACATCATTAACATCATATGTTGGCAATTCGAATTGACTTAATATCATATTCTGTGCAAATTATTTAGTTCAAGATAAATGAAGACATCCTACAGAAGAGACAAGGTTGAAACTATATTTATAGATATGAAAGCGTTTAGATAATAGCGTATCAGACATAACACGACTGAGGGACCAACTACATATGAGTAATCGACCAAGTGAATCACATTTTTTATGACCTGCTGATAAGTGTACTAAATTATAACTGGTGGGTGAAAAACGGGAACTGTCAGAATAAAATTGACACATTTTTACAATTTTTTCATAGAGTGAAACCGTCTTACGAGAGATAGGTTAGAATTAACGTCAAAATTCAATGACAAGTTTTTTTTATTATTTCGTAGGTATTGTCAAATTGACAAATGGACAAAATCAAATTTACATTAGGAAAATTTTCGTTTCCCGTTTTTTTTTTTGCAACCAACTGTACAAGAGAGTTTGTTTCCAGCCATTGAATCAGTGAAATGATTTTTGTCTTAGTTTATTTGCATTTTGCATTTAATAAATGTGGCACAAAATTTCTTAGTATGCGCTTTATTTACATAAGTAATTTGCCGTCTAGCTTACAGATTGATTCGTCATGAATCATCACTTCAGTTTATTTCACCCTTCTTGGACTAAACAATCAGTTAATTTTGCGAGAGTACTAATTTCAAGGTCAATATTTTTGACAACATGTATAAACATTAACAGTAGAATGAAATTTATTTTGAGAAAATGATTCATAATGTCTTTCATGTGATTTTAGAAACAATAAAAGGAAATAGTAGTTTATTTAACGAGTTCGTGTTTAAATTGGCCTTTTTTTGTCATGAGTGGGCCAATTTACACAAGAACGCGTTGAATACAACGTTTTTTTGTTCGACGAGCCCCTTAAAGCTCTAAATCGCTTAAAATATTTAAAATTAGCTTGACGTTTCGTTTTGACAAGTTGTCAAATTTATCAAAATCCGTTCACACAGGAGAAAATTCTCAAATTCTGACAGTGTCGAACAAAAAACATTTTTTTTCCACACACTACGTACTTTTTTTGCTCATCTAATTTTGGGTCTTTTTGCAGACAAGGACGGCAAGGAATACATAGCTCGAGGATGCATGCCAAGTGTGGGTTCGGCTTGCAGAGGCATCGCCAAAACGCTCAGCTTCTTCAGCAGTTTGGAAGGAGAAATCGAAGACATGGATTGTTTCCCTTGTGACGGCGACAAGTGCAACTCGGCGACCAAGTTTTCAGGATACACACTTCTAGGGGTGGTCCTTGCAGCCATCGCCTTCTTGTTTTAAAATATTTATGCATTCGTGATTCGTGTGATATAGGAATTAAAGTTTAGTTACCAACTTTCAAAACTTAAAATTTGTTGCTGTGTACTCATGCCTTTGAAATCGTTTATTTTTATGTTTTTCTGATAATAATAAACTATTTTTCTATGGAAATTGACAACTATTTACAATTCATATGTCACGTTGATTTTTGACGTTGTACACTACGTATGTAATTCGTAGAAGACGCTTTATGTGTGATGCGCCAATTCAAGACTATGCGCAGCAACGCTAAATTTTTGTTTAACTTATCTACATATTTTCAGCTGTTAGATATAGATTGTAGAATTTGTAGAGTTTTTCATTGTTTTCGAAATAAATTTTGATATTGTATATCATATTTTTGAAACAGGTGTTTATTTACATTTATCAAAACCAAGTAACATATTGTATACCCAGAGAAACGAAGAAAAAAATTGACGTTTTCAAATTGATGAATATTGATTTGTTAATGCGTCGGAGGTGTTATTTGGGAGGAATCTTTACATTGAAGCTAAACACAAAAACAACGAATAAGGAAAAAATTCACGAATTTAATTTCAAAGCAGCAAAAAATGGAGTTTTTTGACTTCAAATTCAAAATGTCATTTGAACAAGAAATATTCTTGGTGACAAAAACTTAAGATGAATAATATCCCCAAAAGACACTAACGCTCTGCGAGGATCACTCAAACTACAGTTTTGACAGAACGGTTGTCAATATTTGACTATTTAGCTGTTTGCAAGAAGAAATCTGTAATCTGTGAAAGCATTAGAACTGTGTAATAAACTGTAATGAGTGTTGCCTATCTTGTATTTTATACACAAAAATGAAAATATTCTCGTAACAAATATTTGTGATGTGAGGAATTTAATAACAGAGTTTAGGAAAGATATCGAGAAAATTTTCATCAGAACTGAAAACTGAATTTGTTTTGGAAAGAATCTGTATCATGATAAAATTAAATAACAATGTAATATACAGCTGAAATTTTCAAAAAGTACCAATGTCAAAGTTAAAAAAGTTGTTTAGCAAAATAAAAAAAAAGAGAAAACTGATGTGCATAGTGCAAGAAAATACATAAATATAAAAGTACCTACACAAGAAGTGAAAAAATTGAAAGATTGACAAGCAAGTTCGTTAAAATGCATCGTTTTTAACACAAGGAAATACATAATAGTTAATTAAATTTCTTGTTGAACTAATTGCAGGAACCAGCTTTGTTAGTCATCACTTGTATTTAATTTATATTTTTAAAAGTAAGTTTTTTTTCGATTTTAAGTTTTACATTCGGATTTTATTGAAAACTAATAATGGAAAAGTTAGGGGATTGTACAGTACAACTAAAAGACAGCGAAAAGATGCCAAGGCAAAAATTTTCGTTTTAGACGCTCCATAAGAATGAACAAGCAAAAAAATAAAATATACATACATTTTTGTCACAACCTCAAACCAAAGTAAGTTCTCCTTCCTTTATTTTAAAAGTAAAGTAAAATAATAGGACAATAGGAGAAACTCCCTAGGGCCCTAGGGAGTAAAAGTAAAGACGTCAGGTTGACATTTCTCCCAAATCTGTTGAAAAAAAGACAACATTCTCAGTAGGTAATAGCTATTTTCAATACAAGTGTGCAAAGTAGTGCATTTAATCACGAGGACGGCGAGGGTCCCTTCCTGACAACATTTGCTCATGCCTGTTGAATCTGAATTTTAGCCGAAGCTATTTCACGTTTTTTCGTCAATTGAAATCTAAATAACAGGCTAAAAATTTAAATAAGTCAAAAATAAGACAAGCTTTAGTTATTAATATTGAGAAAGTATTTTAAAAACAGATTAAAAAAACTTTCAGTACAACATATGTATTTGGCGCCCTCTATCAACAAACTCGCAAAACATTCACTTTGCTCAGTAATGAGAAAATATTTTTTCCTCACTAGTTATTTAATTACCATCACAATCATCAAAAAATGTTACTTGAATAAATCGTACAGAATTGTTAAAATTGATTCTAGATTCTTTCAATTACGGAATACAACCAGCAAGGACAAAATGAATTGTTTATAAAACGCAACCTTGACAATGGTAAATGTGCTTACTTAGATTATCTAATTTTGGGAAACTTTAATTTATATTTTAAGTGTTTTTTTTAATGAATGGAAAGAAAGAAGTGGGAAAATTTCTATGTTTATCTCTGATGTAAGTGTCATTTCCTCTGCGGGACGAAATGATACGACTGATATGAGCACACTATCTTTTGTCACGCACCACCGTTTGTTTTCTTTGTAAGTTTATTTTTCAAACAAATAATACTCGCTATTTGTTTGCTTTATGCAGTTTTGAAGTAATTTTTTTTATGTAAACAAACAAGACGCTAATGGTACCAAAGGCACATTATTGTTTTGAAAAGAAATTATGAACTTATATTTTTTATTTCTACATCTTTAGTTTTCAAGATATAGGTTCCAATGTTGTGCTTATGTTACATAATTCCCTCTTGAGGATGAATTATCCTGTCAAGTACAATTCTGACTGCTACTGAATTAAGTTTCATCTAATTTTGAACAGAACTGAACTAGAATACTAGAAATAATACCAGGAATAAAATAAAAATTTGTTACTATTTTCGATAGGTCGGTAATATGAGTATGTACTTTTGAAATATTGGTTTGGCAAAGCGGGTGTATAAATCAAAACACAAAATAATAAACGTATCTAAAAATGGTTTTTACTGTTGATCACAACATATTTGCTATAATGGTTTATTTCCGAAGCGATTTAATTAATGAAAACTATTATTGGAAATATTTAGGACAATGGAAATATCATCAGTTTCTTATTTTGTAACCAGAAGGAGAGATAGGTATGGAAGACATATATAATTTTTTTTTCTGATCAAGCTTGGTTTCACCTTTCTGGTTTTGTCAACTCTCAAAATTATAGAACTTGGTCAACATGTAATCTCCACAAGGTTATTGCGATCTGAGGTGCCACTCCAACCAATTAAAGTTAATGATTGCCCAATCTTCTTTAATTAACGGTCAAAGTTCCCAAGGACTCCTTGAACCAACGTTTTTAATAATTTTTAAAAATAAAAGTTCTTTTGTTTCTTTAGTAGTAACTGTCTAATCTCCTCTAATTGTTGTTAATAGTAAAATGTATTTGGAATTTAAATCAACGCAAACACACATTAAAAAAAAAAACAACAGCACGCGATGTTCCCATGTGGTTACCCATCATAGTACTGGTCGCGCCCAACATTGCTTGACTTCAGTGATCAAACGGGAACTGGTAGAACCAATGTGGTGTGGCTGTTGCGTGCAACAATAACATGTATCATGGATAATAAATAAAGTAACATAAGTAACATAATTTTCAAAGGTGTGAATAGAATTAATTACGAAAGTTTAAAACTAAAGGAAACACATTTTATTGAGAGGATATTTTGACATCGCCTAAACAAAATGTAACGAAAAAAAAAAAGAACCAACAAATTGAAACAACAAACAAGTGCAAAAATAGGATTATCTAGGAAATATTTATTTCACATCTAAAATGCATTCACGTTGTTTTGGCATAATGGGAGGTGATGGAAATTTTGGTTATGTTATTCTAAGTTTGAGGTTATAAATAGCGTCAATGTCTAGTGCGTTGTTGTCAGTTTTACTACTTTGCAATAGAAGAATACTCAGACATGGCGGGAAATTCAGCAACATGTTATGTTCATTGTGATAGGTCAGGTATTTTAGTGACGGAAATCAAACAGTGTGTCCAACGTTACAAAATAAATCATGGCCTCCCTTTATGCCAAAACAACGTGAACGAATTTGGACAAATAATTTTCGTTTGCTTGTTTATTTTATAAGCATAACATTTGCACAATCACTGACTAATTTATCAATGGCAATATTTAATCGCACCAGATACATATTTGGACAACAAAAGTTAATCAGAACGATTTTCAGAAATCACATTGATTCTATTTCTTAATCTAAATCCACACTTTGCTCAATAAGATTAATTAAATTGACACTTGAACAGAAATGTTCTACTCAAAATCTTTTTAATTAAGTTTATTGATCTACAAAATCACACAAATATTTTGTTGTTTCTTGATAAGTGTGTGTACTTGAGCTTGGAGCATAACATTGTTGCGATAAATAAACACAGTTGTCTTTTTGTCCGTACCGACATCGATTTTCCGTAGCAGAGCCGCCATGTTGCCAATATGGCGACACACCAATTATAAACACCAGACATTTTAATGGAATCGGCGTACACGGGTTAATTGTTCTAAATGACAAAATAACGAGGGAATAAAAAAGTTATTGCAAGTTTTGCACAGACAGCAATTTTTAATTGTTACCAATAAAATAATGGTTTGTGTGCTTTAGGCTCTAACAACAAATATCATAAATATTTCTTAATAAACATTATTGGAAATTGAACAAAATATGCACACTAAGCTTATAAATATAATTGATAACCTAGTTTATTTAAACAAACAAAAAATCCACACGTATTGTCAATCAATCAAATTTATCAGGAGAGTGATAGTAATATATTCAACGTATTTATCATATAATTAAAGCGAACATGTGTTCAAATCTTTTAATTGAGACCTGATAAGAGATAATTCAAGTAGGGTATTAATAATAACAAAATTTAGTAACAAAGCGCCGAATAATAATTAATCATGGAACTGTCAACCGACTAAATGGTCCAGATAAGTGACTTGCAACACAATATAGCACTTGTTGCGGCCGAACCGCACCAGGTGTGAACTCCTGAATTTCTTTTTACTTTGGTTAATTGATATTTTATTAACGTAAATTACCTACAATGTTTATTTTACTTTCTATTAATATACTTCACATAATTCCCCAGTGGATAATATTTTTCCCCCAACGCTGCTAGTCTCCTGAAAAGCTTAATGTGAGGAAGACAATATTCTGTAAAAATTTCAGAGCTGGCTTAGCTTTGAAGTGACTGAACACACCGCAATCAAATCAAATCATTTCGCATAGATTATTTTGTTTTATCGTTTACGAGCGGCGACAATCTGCGATTATTTTTATTAAATATGAAGAGCGCTTGAAAACAAACTTGCCATATGTACCTGATGGGTGTGTGTAATGACAAAATATTCAATCTAATCTCAGCTGTGCACAATCGTGGAGGCTAGGCAGTGAGGATGTCAAAGTGGGTGATCGTGGGCATCTTGTGCATCGCTTTTGGCGACAGTGGTAATTTTTTTCAACATTATTGGCTTTCAATGTTCTAATGTGTTTGTTTTGGTCGAACACCAGAAATAAAAATTCATGGGTTTATAATGGAACTGATGTAGTTATTCGGTTGGGTAATTTAGTGGCTAATGAATTTTTTAAGCTCTAAACAAGACATTTTTAAATTTGCAACAAGTGTTTTCTTTTTGCTAAGGGTAAAGCAATGGGAGGTATCAGACCAGATTGTTCCCGTTTGATTTTTTTGATTGTTTATTTGTACTGATTTTTAAACAATTTTTTTGGCAGAAAACGTTGCTGTGAAACTGATTTTTAATTTTTAAATTTATTCAAGAGAGGAAAATAAAAATGACGGAAATAGAGGAAAATACATCTTTCAAATCTTAGAAACTTTCTATAAATAAAGTGGAATTGAGGTCAAATTTATCTATAATTTTCTTTTACTTTGTAAAATGGTTTCCACAGCCATTTCACAAGTCTCTTATAAAATTCTCCATTTTTGGACCTCTTCCTAAGGTATTGCTAAATAGTAAAATTGTGTTTCTAAGCTAGTTTTTTAATAATTTGGATCCAATTTTACTCCGCCCTGTTCTTCGTCATCGAACTCTTCAAGTCTTTCCAGTCTAGACTAGCTTCAAACTCCTGTTTAAAACCAATCGTTGGTAGAAGTGTTGGATTCTCTCATGGGCTGTGACCTTGGAAATATCTGCACGAAGGCGGAGCGATAAACCAGTGAAAAAGACAAAGAGAGAAACGAAACTAAGGCAACGAGTGACGATGTTTTCCGGTCGGTTTGTAGCGCCTACGCAATAATAATAATAATAATATTCGTCGTTTGCGCAGATGACTCACAGCCCATGAGAAAATCCAACACCTCTACATATTTCATTGCTTTCGTTAATTGTTGGAAAATACATTTCTCTACTTCGAAAATTTGTTTTTCCTAATAAATATGGGAAACCCATCAATTTCAATTTTATCTAAATTAGGTAATGTTGTATATTTTTAAGCGATTCAGCTGTATCTGTTTCATATATTTTGAAGCGTTTATCTTTTATTAATTGGAAATACTGGCGAAAAAGCATTATTTTCTAAGTTATAAATAAAACCCAGAAGGTCAAGCATTAAAAATGCTTTTAATAGAAAAGCATTCAAACAATGAAAATGCCTACACCACCTAAATTATTTATTTTTCTAGTTACTAAAGTCGTATCTACGCAGGTGAACAGAAATAACTCTGACCAGTCATATTTGTTGCATTTTAATTTTCCATAAAGCATATTAAAAACATTTGACAAGACTGAATAATTATTATCAGAGTTATTCCCTGAACAAAATGACAGAAAATCGCCATTTTATCTTTTTGGCGTGTTTGCCATAGAAATTTGGCAATAAAGAATTAATTGTCCAGCAAGATTCTATTCCAATTCAAGATTAGATTCGTATAGAAATCATTTTCATAAATTGACCGGCCTCCATCTTTTCCTGATCTCAACCCGATAGATTCCATTGATCCTGGAGAGTTCAGAATGGCATATCGAAAGAAAAGTTGTTGTTGAACCGCTAACTACTAACATCTGACGGTTTTAAAATATTTTTAGTTAGTTTGTGCAACAATTGACGAACATACAGGGTGTTTTTTAAATGCTAGTAAAAAAAAGCCTGGTAATAGGTGAGGATGAGTAGAACTCACACACAAAAAAAATATCTAATAAGTCTTTTCGTTTTCGAGATAAAAATAAATTTTGGTTAAAATTGTCAGTACGCTACTGAGTTAAAAGTAATAAAGACGTAATTGGGGTTGTCAAGCAACAATAATAATTTTGTTGTATTTTTGTTCATGGCATTGTCGGGTTGCTACGGTTTAACTTATTGTTTACTATTGTTGTGTCTGTGGCGTAGAATATGCCTGGACAGGGTTAGTTTTACATTTAAAAAAATACTTTTCTGGACTCTTTGGAATCTCCAAATGACCCAGTTTTTTTTTACTAGCATTTAAAAAAACACCCTGTATAAAACATTGTTCACTGTTTCAGTTCTCTGTTTGACGTGCTACTCCACAGACATTGCAAGTTTAAGAAGAGGCGTCCCACAAAACTTCGAACATGACCTGCAAGATTGCTACGATTACATCTACTCAATAAGAGACGCGCTAAAGTTTCCAAAAAGTAAAATTCCACCAGATATGCCAATGCGATGTTTCAGTGTGTTCAATGAAGCAGATGGTAGGTATAACTCCACGTTGAATTTTCTTATAATTTTATTTGTGCTGATCGACAGATTCGCATAGCATCGTGATCAAAGGATGTTGGCCGCCCAAGGGCTGCACAGTATTGAAACGGATATTTGAAACAATCTTTCCAAAAAACGAAACTGTTAAATGTGTGGAGTGCGAGGGTGAAGCGTGCAATTCCAGATCAAGCACCAACACTGTCAGTATAGTTGGGTTTCTATTTGTTGTAATTTTCTTGAGATTTTGAGCCAAAGTACTGATTTATTGGTAGTATTGAGACAAGAGATTTTGCTTTATTTAAGTATTATTTTGGATTATTTTCAAAAATATAAAAACAGTTTTTGAATCAGTATTGATTATTTTCCTAAATCGTGTAAGAGTATATTATTATACGTCTTGTAAGACGCATTTTATAGCACCACGGGTTTAGGGCACGACGAGCTTGCGAGGAGGAATTTTATGGTGGCACAAATGTTACAGTGAAACATTTGAAAGTTCAATTTTAAGTTATTATTATATTGTTTATTTAGCGTGATTTAGCGTTTGACATTGAAAATTACCAACCTTGAAAATGTAAATTGTACTGGTCTATTACAGCACTCAAATCACCTATTAACGCACTCTTTTCAGTGCTGTAATAGCTTTGTTACAAACGCAAAATAGAAAATATATGTTTTCTTAGTTTTTAACAAGCAAAATCTAATGTGAGCGATGTTTATTTTAAAGTATAAAGTGTAATCCGAATTATTTTCTATTATAATACCATATGCCAGGTGTTAAAAAATTAGCAAAACAATTAAAATTAACGACTTGTTAGTTATGTCGAACAAAAAAAAAAGATCACTAAATCAAAATTGTTTTACAAATGGTTTCAAACAGTCTTTCATCGAATGATATCAACTTGAAATATGTATAAAAAATAGGTTTATACGAAGATGGTCCATCATTAATCTCTGACGTAGAAGATTTTGATTCACGACAAATAAAAAACGGTTTATTAATGAAAAAAAGACTTGTTTTTTAAAAAGGACTTTGTGCAAAAAGTCCATTAAGATATGATGTGCAAAGTCTAGAGAATTCAATTTCGACAGAAAATTTAGTAAATTTGAATGTCAAGACCCCTCTAAGAATTTTTTTTTGTCACCTACGTATCTAGGTCCAGTTTAACCTCAAATTTTGTATTTGCGTCAGTGTCATAGTTTTTCACTTTCTTCCTAAACTAAAATGGTTTACTCAACTGAGCACAAAACAGTTATGATACAAAGTTATTTTCAGCTTCAGCTTCCACAAGTTGTTGATTGCAAACAGTTTTAGGAGTGTTTAGATCATCATATGAAATTGTTACGGCAGAGTGGGAGCATAACAAAACAAGAAAAAAGGTAGCGAAAGGCGCACCAAACATATCCAAACGTGATTGATGCATCTGAAAAAATTATAAATATTAAAAAAGATTGACATTTTTATTACTTCTGTTTCCGAACTGCTGCTGATTTGGCACAAGAGCTTCAGTTTTGTGCTGCAACCCTAAATAAACCTTTTTTACTGATGAAGCTTGGTTGTATGAGACAAGATAGGTGAATGCAGAAAGCCTACACTAGGACGGTGAGAACTTTTTACTCCCGGAAAAACTTGGTGTGTGAGTAATAATCCACGTTGCAAGAAAACGAAATTAAGATGATGATTTTAGGTAACAACCGCCGCCGGAGAAAAGCATACAACCATTTTTTGAGGAATTGCTCGATGATGAGCTGTAAGAAGGATATTTTCAGCAAGATGGAGCAACACCTCATTGTACTCGAGACAGTTTGGATGCACTAAAACAATTTTTTGATGATCAATTAATCAATCGAGATAGATCAAACCCCCGCGTTCATGTGACTTAACTCATCATGATTTCTATCTCTGGCTTTACCTAAATAATACGCTTTAGTCTAGGTTGATTGATAATTTGGATGATTTAACACAACTGATAATATAAATGTCAGCAAGTTAATAACACTCATATACTGACTTTACATAATGTCATACATTAGTTTTTGTAAAATCATTTAAATCCACCTTACAGCTTTGAAAAATTAAATGACATGATTCGTTCTCAAAAATCAAGAGTTATATTGTTGGTTGCCAATGTGATGCAACAAATAAATTAGCTATTAAAACTAATTGTTGTTCTTTTAGGCCTTAGGGCGCAAAAGGCATTATTAACGCACGCAAATTACTGTATAAATGACTTCATTTTGATACGATTTTACAAAAACAACATTTTTTGCTTTAGTGTTCCAATTAAAAAAAAATCAAACAATTTTATTTTTAAAATGTTCTGAAAGGAATTATTTTCTTGCGATAAAACATCAATTAGAGCTTGCTGATTAAAATATAAATAGAAATCGGCATAAATATGTGCAAATCAAAACCACAACAGTGAGATAATCATTGGCAGACTAAAATAACTTTCGTTGTTTATGAAAGTATAGTCTGTTTCAATTCAAAATTTACACCACCTGTTGACGAAATAATAATATTTCTAAATTGGGGATTGTTATAAGCAAAGTTGGCAATACAATTATTTTATAAACATGATTCGCAAACAATGTAATTTACTTGAAAAATCCTCATTAAACAAGGTTTTCGTTCTTTTCTTTTCTTCTAACCTCACAAATATAACCTGACGCATTTTTCACCAAACAGTGTTGCCGGTTGTATTTCTAACGTGGAATGCAATGTTGGTGGAAAATTGAAAATTAATTCATGAAAAAATAATTATTATTGCATCTTTTACCATGTAAACTGTTTTCAAAATCACTTTTAAAATGAGGTTTACATCTGCTACATCCACAAATAAAGCTTAATTGGACACGACCTTGCCAATTGCCAGATCAATATCTTTGTTCGACTAGAATTATATGATGTTTGCGATTCATCCAACTTAAACAAAATAGTATTTCACTCATGTAGAACCACATTTACATTAGCTAACATTGAAAAATCGCATTAACATAAAAAACAAATCGTGTCTGAAATAAAGTTTTTTTTTAAACTGCTAGTAAAATATTTTTTCCATGATCATTCAGTTTCAGTAGTCTTTGCTCACTGAAAACAGTAAGCAAAGATGGCAATTGAATCACTAGTGAGGAAAAAATATTTTCTCACTAGTGAGCAAAATGTAATGTTTTGCGAGTTTGTCGATAGAGGGCGCTAAATATGTTGTACTGAAAGTTTTTTTTTCTCTTTTTAAAATACTTTCTGAATATTAAATAATTAAATTTTTAATTTGACTTATTTAAATTTTTAACCTGTTACATATTTCGATAACACATAACCTCTTTTGTTTGGAATTTTGTTGATCCACGTTTTGTTGTGAATTCCCTGTTGGGCTAATTTTAGATAATGATAGGATAGACATGTACAGTTTACGTTAATATAACCTCATTTTTACTCTTATCATGTTTTTGTCATTTTGATTTATTTACATTAAAAAATAGTGATTTGCGGCATAATATGGGGTAGGTAGCAGGTGAAAGCGATGATTTAATTACACTCACTGCAATTAACTCAAAATTCAAAAAGTGACCAAAAAATGGTGCCCGAAATTTCGATTCCGCGACTGTAATTTATGATCACGGAAGAAATCAGATTCAACACGCATGAGCAAATGTGCATTTGATCACTTGTCCGGTTGGGACCCTCGCCTACGGCTCGGACGCCCAACTTCCGTCCTCGTGATTAAATGCACTACTTTGCTCACTTGTATTGAAAATAGCTATTTTACATCTAAAACATTTTTACTATAGCTCATATTTCCAACAAATTGTATATTTACGTCTATTACTTGCTTTAAGAATTATAAAATTGTTGCTCTGTGAGAGGCCACATTGGAGACTTGTTTGAAAAAAGCAGAAAGAATTACCAAAGAGTCAAGGTTTTTGAAATAATGCACCCCTAATTACAAAATGACTATTTCTTTGTTATTAGAGACTTTTAAAGAATGGTCTCCATTGTGAAAACCAGCAACGTATTTTTCATCCCATTTTAAAACAAACGCGGTATAGATAGATTTTCCATTACGCATTCAGATCAACCATACCACATATCCACTACAAACAAGGTGTAATTGCACAAGCCTATCCCATCGCAGCGATCAATACCCATTATAGGCGAAAATGAATGACATTCGCAACTAATTAACCTTAACTTAAGCAACGCTGACCACATGCAATGCGTGCCACAAGTGTAAGATGAAAATTTTCCATTATTAACTTAGTAGTGCGCAGACTTCCCAGCTTGCAGCCCGCGAAAATGTGGAAACACCTATTTTTGTTGGTTCTGGTCGCTGTCACCATCCCACATGGTAAATCTCGCATCCGCACCGACGAAAACAATTTTCTTTGTCGTTTTTAGCCCTCGCCTCGTCCTGCTACGTCTCCGAAATCGGAGAAAGCCCTCGGAGCGGCCTGCTCAACAAGACCCACAAGGTGAAGAACTGCAACGACCAATTTACAAATACACTGCTCGTGCCGATTTCGTTACCAGAAGAGGGGCCGATCAGCTGCTTCAAAATAACGGGGACAGGTATATAGTTAAACAGTCTGTGTAAGCTCATTTTGACTCTCTGATCACAAGATCCCAAAGGCAACAGGCTCGAACTGAAAGGCTGCATCCCGGTGGGTTACTGCGAGGTGCTAAACAACGCTGTCAGAAATAGAACTAGATTGGGCGAGAGCGGAGGGTATCTGTTCGAGGATACGAAGTGTTACGAGTGCGAGGGGGATAACTGCAATTCGACAGGACGAGTCGACGTCAGAGCTTTGGGTGTTGTTGCCTTGGTCCTTGTTAGTATGCGAGCTTAGGCAGTTTTCACGGTCATTTGTGTCAAATCAACCACCATCATCACTGCAAGAAAAATCACAACAATTGTACTCTGTATTGTAATTTATTTTTGTTAATAAAGATTTTTTTAGAAAACCTGAGATTGGGTGGATTAAAATTTTAAACTTAGATTTGGAGTGAAGATGGACGGGAAGTGTTGAAAAGGATGATCGAGAAGAAGCAGATGAATGAAAAAAAAGAATATACAGGGTGTTTCTGAAATAGGTGCATTAATTTTAACTGGTAATAGAACTCGTCAAAAGGAACAACTTTTCTATCTACCATTTTGCCGAAAAACGATGTTTAATTCCAAAAAAAAATTGGAGAGATTTTTCACTAAAATAGCCCTACGCCACTAAATACTGCAATGGCTAATTGAGATCAGCGCTAATATGAAAAAAACATCCATTTTCATCCAGAAAACATGTTTTAACGTCGAAATCGAAATTCAAATAAATCTGCCGGTATAGCAAAAAATCCACTTCGTAAGAATCTGGTTGTTTCACGTTTTTAGGTAGCTTAGTTTTGGAGATATGAACGGTTTTAGGAAAATCTTTCCTAGTTTTTTAAGCCATTACGCAACGTTTTTCGCAAAAATGGCAAAGAGAAAAGTTGTTCCTTTTGATGAGTTCTATTACCAGTTAAAATTAATGCACCTATTTCAGAAACACCCTGTATTTAACTCATGTTTCATTCAGAAAATTAGGACAAATCTAACCAACGAAAGACATAAATATAAAAATGATTGCCATACCACTAATTCACGATTCGTTTCGATATTAAATTACATGTCTTTTTTTTTACTCGGGGAATTTGTGCACTCGCTTCACTCGTGCGGCAAATTTTCCTTCTCGTAAAAAAAGATTTACTTTACTAACTTGTTACATAAATAACTATTACATTGAGCAAAATATATTTTCATAATTAAATTTATTATCAGTTATTTTTATCTTATCCCTACACTAGTATACTCTACTTTGCTTTATTAAAAAAAGTGGGTTGTAATTTTATTCAAAATATGTACCTATTCAAGATTGCCTCGCCTTCCACACAAATTATATTGTTTCCCAAGTTAATGTTAATTTTATAACTTTCACTAATTTAATAGATACTCCTATTTATTTTATGTTTTTGCATCGTATAGATTTGAAATTTTAAAAGCTGTTTAAAAACAAGCATTTTGAGGTTCTGAAATAATTAATTATTCTCTAATTTATACACGAAAATGTAAATATATTTAAAACAATAGGTACTAAATGTAAAAAAAAGTTATTGTTATTCAACTGTGTTTTTAGTATTGGGGGTTCAAATGAAATCCTGGGCTGGGAAGGCGTTGGAAACCGTCAATTGTAAATTGACAGATGCAATTATAGCAGGTTGACAGCTAACCTAAAATTTATGAACAAAAAATCTTTCCGTTTTTTCTTTCTTTGCAATGTTTTACATTAAAAACAGAATAACTAGCGATTCCTATTCTCGAAGCAGATATCTAAGGACACCCTTTGTTAAAAACAAACATGTCATTAATATCATTCGTGTCAAACGGTGAGAAAGGCGGGAAATTCAAACTTTACACTGTTCCAAATGGTTTATTTTTTTCAACGCCCACTCAGCCCAGGTTTTCATTTGAACGCATAATACCTAGTATTTTATATAAAAAAATATATAAAATCAATAATACCTGTTTACATGTTATGTAGGTGTGTATGTGTGTATGTTAATTATTATTTCTTTCCAAAAATTAAAAACATGTTATACAAATTGTATTAATAAACTTTTAAAGTAATTTCTGAATCTTGTTATTGGAGCTTGACGAGTTTTAGGAGCAGTGGATAGGATTTGTTATTGGGATCGTAAAAGGGTGCGGTCATTTCCATAACGAAAATGACCTGCCAAGCCCAATTTGGGAGGTTCTAACTAATTAGGATTTCGTAAATTTTTAAAATTAGTGTTTGTGGTTAATGAATATGCAAATTTGGAACAAGCAAAGCTCGAGGATGTAAAAATGCTTGAAAAATTATTTTATAAAATGTATTTAGTGAGTATTGATTTTCCATCGAGTAAAGGTCCCCAGGTAGGTTAAGTATCACGTACTAAAGAGCAATATAATCAGATGTTTCAAACTAAGGGGAGGAAGGTATGCACTAAACTAATAAAACAATTCACATAATGACCAACGAATGTGCATTTAAACACGCATCCGGTGCTAAGGGTCAGGTGTCAAATGAGCTTCTCTTCATGTGCTTCTTTGAGAACATATTTTATCGTGGACTATGCAGCCACAACGGTTTTGCTATGTCACGCTATGAACAATGTCATATTTTATGTTTTTTTTTTAATCAAAGAACCACGATCTGTTGATTTAAATTTGCAATAATAAAATCTTACTAAATTTAGGGAATTTAATTATATCTATTGGCTACACCTGCCGACGCCTGTCATTTTTAATATCATTTATTAAACTCTCAAATTATATGCCATTCACGATGTTTTGGCATAAGGGGAGGCCATGGAAAAAGTGCATTTAAGTTGGCAGTAAAGCTGTCTGTTGAATTAGGTTATGTTTTTCTAAGTTTGAGGTTATAAACTGCGTCATTGTCTAGTGCATTGTTGTCAGTTTTACTAGTTTGCAATAGAACAATACTCACATATTTTTAATCCAATTTAACAAAACAGGAAACTGACTTGAACAGACTACAGAATAGAGGGACCGGGACCGGAACACGAAGTGGCTCCTGTTAATTTATGCACCACTTAGATAACCCACCTATACAGTGTCTTAACCAACCAGTTAGTAACTTCTCAATGTATTTTTCATTTTAACCAAAACATTCCTAGAACTAGATTGTATAAAATCTTGTACCTACTTATTAAGCTTTACTTTATTCGAATATTTCTGCAACATATTTACACAACCATCGTCCATGACAAGAAAGAACAAAACTATTCAACTTCCATAATTTCATTAGAAAATTCTGAATCATCATTACCTTCTCTTAATGAAATTATTAAAGGAAGAACGTTTTCAAATGAAAGATTTTCCATTAATTTTGCCCAATCTTCCGAAATAAATTTCAAATTTCAGGAGTACATTTCAAAATAGACTCAAGCCATAAATTCACAACTCTATCGCAAAGTAATAATAGGTCTTACAAAACCCCTGTGCCATTTCAATTGGGTCGTTGTTTCTTCCTTCACTATCCGTGCTACATATTTATCTTGTACTCACCTACGATTCAGTTTATACACAAAAAGAACTTGACTTCATTGTAACTTACTGAAAATATGTTCTGCAGTCTAATACAAACACCATCAATACGTTTTAAAGTCGCTTAATTATGATTACGGTAAATTCGGCAACATGTTACGTTCATTTTGATAGGTCCGCATGTCAGGCACTTTAGTGACAGCAGAGATGACAGAAATCAAACATGTATCCAACGTTAAAAAATGAAATCATAGCCTCCCCTTATGCCAAAACATCGTGAATGGTATATAGTTGTTATTAGTTGTTGTTAACATTATTAAAATGCTACGCTACTAATATCTCTACATAACCTCAATTTTTATGTTATGACAAGTGTACAATGTTGCCAGCTCTATTTTGAGTGTAAATTGCGGTATTGGTGTTTCTTCGATTAAAAAAAAATAACAGAAGCTTCTAGCTTCCTAAATTTTTGCGGTGTTGGTGGTTCTTCGATTAAAAAAAAACAACAGAAGCTTCTAGCTCCCTAAATTTATAAAAAGTAATACTTAAATCACCTATTGCTGGCCCTTGTTGTCTGTCATGTTAGTTTTCACATTTAGATTAACTTTTGTTCATAACCTCAGTAAAGAGAAAGTGTCATGATTAATCTTATTCGCCAAGCTACTTGGATTGCTAACTTATTTCGAATTAAACAAAATATCAAGTTCTAGGGGTTTCTTGTATTTTGGGTTGCATATAACGAAATTTTCATCGGAAGTCTCTCGTGAATAACCCGGTATAGAAACTGTTTAAATTTAGTCAAGTATATTAGTTCGTAAATGTAAGGTCAGAATCATCATTAATTTCATTTTAAAACAACATTATGTTTCACCGCCACATTCTACTGGTATAAATACCCACCTCATTCATTCCAGAAGCACAATTAGTAGAAACAATTGATGTATAAACAGTCAATAGCTAATAATCACCCACGTACTAGTGCTTAATAAACAATCAAACATCTAAACTCCCCGTGAAAAGAAGAAGAAGAACCTAACGAAGCAACGAACGAAACAAAACCCACCGACTGCAAACCAAACCCGAAGTACGAGTAGCAGAGATCCCAGATCATCTCTAACAGTTTTTTTTTCTTTGGTTCAAGTGAGTGAGTCGAGAGATTATTATTTTTCTCCACAAACCTAACTAACAAAATGCCTTCTTCATGTTTCATTAAAAAAACAGTTTTCCTTCTTTTACCAGGCTTTCTAAACGGTCGTTTTATTTAATTTTTTAAATTTACATTTGGCAACATCGCTTTACCTTACAATTTGCAGTGTATAGATCGTTACAGTACAACAAAATGGTTGCTCTGAGTGCTGCTGCTTATTATTATCAATTATCATCTTCTGTATAGAATGTTGCCACTTTTACAATAATCTAAACCCCTGCAAAACGATACAGACCCATAAAAAAGAAAGTTTGATTACGATTTCGGGTTAATATTGATATGGGAAATTGCTGTGTAACATTTTGTACTTTTGTATGTACAAAATATTGACTTCGTATCTTAGAAAAATGTTTTATTCTCAGATAATAATTAATGAGGAAAAAATTGTATCAAGGATCACTCCATAATATTGGAGCAGGATAGAAGGAACAAACATAATATTTACACAGCCTGCAAGAACGCATACGATTCAGTATCACATTCGTGGCTCATTAAAATATTGGAAATTCATAAAATTCATCCCATATGAATAATATTTTTAGAATATAGAATGAAAAGAAGACAAAATGTTTTCAATGTAAATGTTGAAAATAAAAATATGAAATCAAACCCAATTCCAAAAACAAGAGGGAATTTTCAAGGTGACTCTCTAAATTCTTTCTACGTAGTTTGTTTTGGCCATTAATCCATTATCAGATATACTTAATAGTTCTATGGATTATTGGATTTAACATTAAAATTTAAAAAAAAATCAAATTATCCCATTTAAAACTCAATCAACAACTCGTTATATTCAATTACAGTCAAATCATACATAATTGTTGCTTACAATTATTGTAAACGTCTGTAAATTTTCCCGAAATCGAAAAGTTGTTTTTTAGGTTAACACAGCGCACCATTGCTTTAAAATTGACGTTTCTTTGACATTTCAGGAAAAATCTGCTTACCAGTGGCGTCGAGTTTAGCAATAAACCTGATAAATCACACATTCTTACGAATGTAAAATGTCGCTCTTATTTATTTTATCCAAAGCGGCGTTTGAGACCACAAATTGTGTACGCCCATGCATTCAACACTGATTTGCATAGAATTCCTTTACGACGTGACCGATAATTTGCAACGCCTGCTCTGATTTGTTTTCTTTTTGATCACCTTGTAACAAAACCAAGCAAGAAAAAATTGCACAACTATAGGACTTTACCCAGGAAGTACTTTCTTGTACTTGAACAACTTGATTAACTGCACACGTTTGGCTCAAAAAGCAAATATACAGGTGTCCCACAGTTACGAAAAAGCTCCATAACTTGTTTGTTATTAAAGATATCAACTTTTACTTTTTTCTAGATGATAGCGACTCTTCTACTGCACATTCGGAAAATATTGCGGTATATATACAGCGTGTCTCAATATTTTAAAAACACTAAAGTTATGTTTTTTTAAGCGGAACCTACCCAGTTTGATTTTATTTTTGAATTCTATGCTAAATTATGTATCAAATTTATACAGGTCGTTTTTACGTATCTGCCATCGTTTTTGATCAGTGGCGCTTTTTTTTACCAGAATTTCGAATTGCAAGGGTCCCTTCGAAAATTCGTACCTTCCAAATCGTTCCACATAAATTAAAATGATTGTCGTTGTTTGATTTCTGAATGTTTGCAGCATCTGCTGAGTGTTTACTCAATAACCTGCTCAACCGCATATGCCTACTGCGATTTTTTAAACATCACGAACTAAAAATGTCAAAAACTCATTTTTTTTCAAATCGCACACCGTATTTATTATTGCACTGGTCGAAAGCTTTTTTGACAAGCTTTTGAAGAATATAAGTTTTGTATAGTCGAATCTGAAAATCTAGGGTGCTATTCTAAAATCCCTAAATTTGGTGCAATTTTTCTGTTAAAAAGACAATACAAAAATCTAGTAGGCCTAACAAAAGATAATCACACAATATGGTCACTCCATAAAGATGAATCAACCAACAAAACAGTGTTTAACAATTAAACATTTAATTATTTTAGTGACTTTTAGTGATATTAAGATAGCACCCTAGATTTTCATATTTGACTATACAAGCCCTACACCGTTGGAAAGCTTGTCAAAAAAGCTTTCGATCAGTGCAATAATAAATGCGGGGTACCATTTGAAAAAAATGAGTTTTTGACATTTTTAGTTTGTTATATTTAAAAAATCGCAGTAGGCATATGCGACTGAGCACGTTATTAAGTAAACATTTAACAGATGCGGCAAACATTCTGGAATCAAACAGCATCAATTATTTTAATTTATGTGCAACTATTTGGAAAGTACGAATTTTCGAAGGGATCCCTGCAATTCGGAATTCTGGTAAAAAAAGCGCCACTGATCAAAAACGACCTGTGTAGATTTGATTCACAATTTAGCATTGAATCCAAAAATGAAATCAAACTGGGTAGGTTCTATTTAATAAAACATAACTTTAGGTTTTTTAAAATATTGGGACTATACAGGGTGATTTACGAGGAATAATGAGCCCGATGGAATAGAAAATGCAACCCACAATACATTGGAACAAAAAGCCGGACATCGAAGCGGTAAATGTCCGGCTTTTTCTCCTGATGAATTGCGGGTTGCATTTTCTATTCAATCGGGCTCATTATTCCTCGTAAATCACCCTGTATACAGGGTGCGTCCTAAAAACCGCCGCAAGCCATATCTCCGTTATTTATGGCTCGATTTAAATAAAAACAAAAACTGGAATAAATCATTTTAAAAACACTATAGGCACGATGTAGATAATTTTTTTTTTCAAAAAGTCATTCAAGGTCAGATAATAGTCAACTTTGTTTTTTCAAAAAGCTTGGTATATTTTTTTATTCTGCTTTTGGAAGAGATTATTTTTCTGAATCCAACAATATGCCACATGTTAGAATAAATAAACAAATAAAATAGCATTATTGGAAATTTTTTGTTCGAAAAAAATCACGTATACTATGGAAAACAATCCTAAACGCAATACTTATTACATGTTCTGTCATATTATTATTTTTTTTTATCTTCAGAAAGTATTGTTATTGCATTTAGGATTGTTTTCCATAGTATATCTGATTTTTTTCGAAGAAAAAATTTCCAATAATGCTATTTTATTTATTTATTTTCGCGGTTACTGTTAAATGCATTCTAACATGTGGCATATCGTTGGATTCAGAAAAACAAACTCTTTCAAAATCGAAATAAAAAAATACAGAGTGATTCAAAACGAACGCACCAACTACTAGCAGTTGTACAGAATAGAGTGGATAGAACATAAAAAAATTTAAAACAATTTTTTAACAGCTTAATTTTCTTGGAAAAAATTCTTTTTTTGTTCCAATTATTTTAAACATAGTATTCATTCAATTGTTATAACATTCACTAATTAAATTATTTTTCTTTTAGTCCATTTGATTTTTTTAAATGCGAAATTTTAAATTTTTGTTACACAATTTTTGATTAAGTCTTAGTCAATTAATCATGTATGTACTTTAAATGTCAACAAAAGAAATCAAAACCTGGAAAAATAAGAAAAAACAAAAACGCATCAGGAAATTTTTTTTATTATTTTTTTCACGTTCCTCTAACTCTACTTTATACGGTTACAAGAAATTGGTGCGGTCGTTTTGATACACCCTGTATACTAAGCTATTTGAAAAAAAAAGTTGACATTCATCTTACCTTTAATGACTTTTTGAAAAAAAAAGAGTCTATATTGTGCTTATAGTGTTTTAAAATTAATTTATTACAGTTTTTGTTTTATTTAAATCGAGCCATAAATAACGGAGATATGGCTTGCGGCGTTTTTTAGGACGCACCCTGTATAAACCACAATATTTTCTGAATATGCAGTACTCGTAGAAGTGTAGTTATCATATAGAAGAAGTTGATATCTTTAATAACAAACAAGTTATGAAGCTTTTTTGCAACTCTGAGACACCTGTACATCCTAAAACTTGATAAATTAATCCGACCTGAATGCCGTGTCACCGGATGCGTCGTGGGTCGCAAGATAATAATTACTTGGTAGCAAAACCCATAATACCGAAGTTCAATGGATAATAATAATAAGTAAAGTAAAAAATAAAATAAACGCTATGAATTCTTTCCTATAAAATAAAGAGGACGCTGCTAAAAATTACTAAAACATCTGCCAGCAAAGATTTCACTGACCTATTTTTATCACCGTGTCTGGTCTTCCCGCCACATAATTTATTTAAAATTATTAATGGTAGTTTCCCAGACAAATAATCCTTAAGTGGCCCTCGTTACCGTCTTCGCAAAACAGCGATACAATTAATAATTTTTGAAGAAACCACCTAATTAATACGTAGGTGTCCACCTCTAAGGTTTTTATTGTCCATCACATCTGAGATGCGTATTACGTAACTCGTCGTCGTCATTGTCCACTTTTTGCAGACTAAACATGAAATTTTCGAAGAATTTTGCCTTGACTCGATCTGGGATTAACATATTATGGTCTGCGCACCGAAAACCACGATCCTGTTGATTTATGTTTTTGCGATTCTAGTCTTCACTTTTAGTTGCGCGACAGCTGTCGTCCCCACAAGCAGCAAAATGAGACACCTCGTCGTGGTCCTCCTCTGCCTCGTCTGCATCGAAAACGGTAAACCAACCCCCAATCGGGAAACTCCCCTCACTTCCTCTTTTCAGCCGTGGGGCTGCGATGCCATGCCACCGACATCAAGGCCATGCAGTCCGGCCACCTCGTCACCAACGTCGAGGAGTGCTCCACCAACATTCGAAACGTTATGGAGATGAACTCGCTCCCCAACCGGGTCTCCGGGGTTCCCAACTACCGCTGCTACAAAGTGGTCGCCACTGAAGGTACCCTCCCGCCGGTCTCTTTTCCCTTAATTCTATTGTTGTGACGGGCAGGTGACATGACGTCGGCGGTCAAGGGGTGCATCCCGGAGGGCGGCTGCGGCATTTTGAAGTCGCTTTTCAACGAGCTTCTCAAGAGCACGAAGACCGAGTGCTACGAATGCATGGATGATAAATGCAACTCGGCGCAGGGACTTAGCGTCTTCGGGGTGGTGGTGGGCGCTCTGGCAGGACTAGTCCTGCTGTTGTAATCTTCCCCAAAGGTTTGTCGACAATCACCCCGTTTGTCCATAAAAAAATGGACGACCATGGAATCTCCAATTAATTTTAACTGTCCTCCAAAGTATCAATTTAGACATGACACATCCTTAATTGAAGCGTAGTGGTATAGTGACCTCCAAATGGGCAAAGGCCGTGACATTATTACAGTTCCAGAGGCGGATCCAGTGGTGAGGTGTGAGCTTTAGTAGAGTAAAATCACTGTCGGAGTAGTGCTTTTTTGTTGAAGGTTTATTTTTGTGCCACAACGTACACTTTTTTCTCAATGCTAGTGGGTGTTTTAGGCTTTTATAAATAACTATCCTTGTAAAATTCTCACGTCCAAGAGGCCAGTTCTAAACTGGCTTACACTAATTTCAAAACAGGAGCAGGAATTGTAAAGTGCCTTTTATCGAGAATTAACTCGATGATCCTTGGAATTTATCTGCTTTTTGTGAACATTTTTACACCTGCTTAGATTTTTTACTTGAAGTTTATTTTGTTCAATTAAATAGCGATAAGTCCTAGTTTGCGTGACGAGCACAATTTTTTTCTTTTTCAAGATTGTAAAAAACACTAAACTCTCCCGTTTATTTTATGAAGTCTTTATGATTTGTTGTATTTATAGATTCTGTAAACTATACTAACGCCATGACGTAACACGTCGCATTATACATTGCGGACTGATCGCTTAAAATAATATTAGTCGGCAAAGTACAAATGTCTAGTTTCATAATTTAAATGTTACACTTGTCAATTGAATTTATTTTAAATAAAGTTGCTGTTAGATTCTAATATTTTTTTATTTATTGGGGTATTTTGTCTTACAATGTTTCCTTCCGAATAAAACTGCAAACAGACAACTGCATAATCTTTCATTGCGATAGT
The DNA here is from genome assembly GCF_963966145.1 of Tenebrio molitor. Lineage (NCBI taxonomy): Eukaryota > Metazoa > Arthropoda > Insecta > Coleoptera > Tenebrionidae > Tenebrio > Tenebrio molitor. The sequence continues at coordinate 3,603,652 of NC_091054.1, read as the reverse complement.
TCTGTATAAGTATACAGGGTGTTAGGTAAATGTCCTGCCAAACTTTAACCGCGAGCTACTGGCTTCATGTAGAACTCGGAAAAAATATTTAAAAAATTCTATGTCAAAAAATAAATTGACATTTAATTTTTGAGGTAAAATTTTTTTTAACTGCTTTTAGTCTTCTACGTTGTCCCACAACCTCGTAGGTAAAGTTTCGGCAAATTTTAAAAATACACCCTGTATATCATGTTTTATAAAATGTACGCCAATGCGAAGTAACCTCTAGGAAATATGCTTTAAAACAACAAAACCGCATTGGTGTACGTTTTATAAAATATGATATACAGGGTGTATTTTTAAAATGTGCCGAAATTTTACCTACGAAGTTGTGGGACAACGTAGAAGACTAAAAGTAATTAAAAAATTTTTTTACCTCAATTTGCTCCTAGTATTATTATGTTATTAGGAGCAAAAATGAAGTTTTATGTGCTGAGGCTGGTAGTTTGATTTACCTAGTTTACTTTATCTGCCGCTCGTCAGCGGAGATATAGTGGAACCAGAAATATAGTGTTTTTATGGACTCTTGTCGATAATTTCTTTTACAATTTTGGGGTCACTTTTATTACCAACTTGAAGAGAGTTATAAATCTTCTATGACAGATGTTTTTGAGCCGTCTGAAAATGGACCATCGGAGACAAGGGTAGGTAGAGCCCAGTCGCGCGACGAGTGCCAGAAGATTACTGCCCTGCCATAACTGACTCTCTCAAGTTAATGTACTCCATCCCTCATAAAAACACTATATTTCTGGTTCCACTATACATAATAACTTTAGATGCCGTGGCAATGAAGTGACACTTTAGTATTATCAATCCTGCAGTGTAATGTCATATTTTACTGACATCTGAAAAAAAACGATATTTGTCAGCAGGCATGTGATTTTTAATGTAAAACCTAAAGATTCACGCTATACAGGGTGTTATGGAAGTCCACGTAATAAATTTAATCGAAGATAAAATAACAAGACCTAATTTTTTTTTCGGATCAGTTTTTCAATTTTACGAAAACTTTTTGCTTTGACAATTTTACTTGCTGAATTTGGGCATTTTTATTATGGTTAGGCCCGAGAGCTTTAGCTCGAGGGTTTAACCTTTGAAGTTTATCAGATATAAAAAATTAGGTCGTATAATTTTTTGCAAGATTAATTTCAGAATACAAACTTTAATTATTTATTTATTAAAAACAGAATTATTAAAAACAATTTGAGAATCTGACCAGAGTAGCATGCGATTTTAATCACTTTTGACAGATGGCAGAGTAGTAGGATGTTTTTATAGCGATAAACATTTTTGATGGAATGAAACCACGCACTCTGATTGGCTGAACACGCACGTTTGATGTCCGTGGAAATTAATCACCAATAGAACTATACTGATATTTTTTGATCGAATATTTTTTGAATGAAGTACACGGCGATGAAGTCCAGCAAGGCTATTTCCAGCCAGATGGTGCAACTCCACATCGCAGAGAATAATTACATATCAATATGGCAAAACAGATTTCAGATAAATTCAAATTTTCACCTCTTACGTTTCAAAATTTACCCCGACGAGGGGGTATGAATCATCGACCCCACCTCCTCTTGCGCAGAAAGCTCGATCAGATGTTTTCAAATACTATCCTATCCTAGAATTAGTCGTTCTGCAGCTACCCTCAACGAAAATGTTTTACTACCCCACTTTGATGTTTTTGGGCCTCGCAACCCTCAAGAACGGTACAGACACCTCCAGTTAAAAGCAAGAATTTTCGAAAGCGTGTTTCAGTTGTCAGCTTGAATTGTTACACCACCAACCTGGCGAGTGTTGAAGAGGGTGACTTGAAAAATCTGAAACACAAGGTGGAAGATTGCACCCATTATATGAGCGAAATGACTAAACTTCGGAGTCATTCTGTGGATATTTCTTCACTGTCACATATAGAGACACATTGCTTTACCGTGTCAATACATGCAAGTAAGATTTTGGTAATGTTGATTTTGTTTGATTTGTTCTGAGTTGTTTTTTGGTAGATGCCACCGATGTTAAGATCAAGGGGTGTACGCCTAAGGGTGGGTGCGTTTTAATGAAAGAAGTTTTCAAAAGTATTGTACACAAGAGCCATAATAAGACGTTAGGGGTTTTGAAACATATAAAATGTGATGAATGCGGTGAAGATCGATGCAATTCGGCGCCGAGGTCCACTGTCGCCAGTTTGACGGTCTTTTTGTTGGTGTTTACTTCGTTTATGTAAGCTTCTAAAATCCAGTAAATACCACCGCATAGATTATAAATGTTTAATCTGTTAATAAAGTGATATCAATGTTTGGTACTTTTTATTTGTGGAAGAATAAAGCTGCGTGATCCACTGATGGTTTTTTAATCATCCAAACATAAACAGAGATTCTGCGAAACACCTCATAAAAATATGTTTATGTTTTAACAAAATAAATATCAAATAGGTAAACGTTTTTTGGTATTTTTCTGATGAGAGTTTACAACAAATGAATTCGGAAATTGTTTCTCTCAAGAATAAATGGAAACGTAAATGAAATTATTTTCTTTAAACAACGTAAACTTTTTAAAAAGATGTGCCAAACTTAGGACCCAAACGAAATTTACAACTTCTTTTTCCACTTACTTCAGTTTCTTATTCAATTCCCTCCTCAATTTTGTTTGAGGCAAAGTACGCGATATGGTCTGTAAGCATCACTTTTCAGCTGTTGGCATCTGCCACATAATTAGTAACCAAAAACAAAAACCCACCAGCATTTAGTAGATTTTCCAGTGAAATTATATTCAAATAATTCTCTTTTTCTAACACTAATATCTTATACTGTTTCCATGGTGCATTTGAGCTCACACCTTATGTTTCCCATAAAATACGCTTCTCTCTATAAGACACGTCGTCAATAGCAACGTATCTTATAGAGTCATAAAATACGCTCACACACATCATTCAAGTAACATTTTATTCATCATTTTTACAGTAATTATCACAAAATTGAAAAGTACAATTATTGAATTGGAACTGCCACATTAGCTTCGTGCTCTTGTTCCTAACATCTTCTTCTTTAACTTCTGCTGTTTCATCCAATGCACGTGCCCGGCCATCGAAAACTGGCAATCTTTACATTTTCTTCAAATGATTCTTGCCGTAGTGTGAATTAACTTTTAATGAAGTTCTACACGCTTACCCCATATCAAGAAAAGCCAAAATGACATCTTCCGTTACCTCCGTGATGCTTTTTTTATTGTTCCGGCCTTGAAACGAAACGTACACCTTTTCGTATGCACTTTTAGACTTCATTGGTAACAAATTGCCCCTTTTTTCTTACTTCTTCTGGAACGTTTTGGCACATTTCAACGACGAAAATTGTTTTTTTCCAAATTTGTTGATGTTATTACCATAGTACCCACGGCAACCTCCGCATTTTGTGTATTGTGACGCGCCTCGAATAATTTTTGAATTTATTAAAATTTCTGATAAGATGTTAGTGTTAGAAAAAATCTTGAAGACAACGCGTGTTTTATAGTTTAAAAATCTCGATCTATTAAATCCTCGCTCCCTGCGGTCGCTCTGATTTAAACTACGATCTCGATTTTTAAATCGTCTATAAAACCCTTGTTGTCTTAATAGCTATTTCGACAATCAATTCTCTTACAATTTTTGTAAACCACTCAAACACGACCTGGGCAATCGTCAGATCTTTGATAACTTCCAGTTCAATAAGATAATATATTACACGTGAAGTTTATTGCCAGAGGGCTGGTAGAGCCCAAGAGCCAATAATCACGTAAGGGATAAAATATCACTTTAGTCCAGAGGCATAGGTATACGCTATTTTTTGCACTTTCCACTAATATAAATTTAAATAATAATTATTTTGATGAGTTTGTTATATGAACATGGTGTTATTTGGATTACGCAGTAGGTAGCGTCATAGCAACGGTGTCAACAAAATTTTCAACCTACTGCCATTTTAAGTGTTGAAACGAATCGTCACTTCATAAAGTTTTATCGATAAGAAAATGTGTGAATCTACAAGTTTTGATATAGATAAGGCCGCTGCCATGATTACGGAAGAATTAATACCCAAAAAAATCCAGAAAAATTTACGAAAAGCAATATGAAAGTTTTGTGAATCTACAAGTTTTGATATAGATAAGGCCGCTGCCATGATTACGGAAGAATTAATACCCAAAAAAATCCAGAAAAATTTACGAAAAGCAATATGAAAGTTTTGTTAAGTGGTGTATGGAATGGAAAACTACAGTGAAAACGCTTTATTGGATTATTTTAACGAAACATCAAAAAAGTTTTGTGCTTCCACACTTTGGTCGTACTACTCAATGTTGAGAGCAATAATAATAATTAATATCAAGCACAACATAGACATCAGTAAATTTTCTAAACTTATATTTGAAATGTCACTATGTCTCTAGGGACTAAAAGAGACACTTTAGTCCTTGTTATAAGGGACTAAAGTTAGTACCGTAAGTGCAAAAAATTTCTTAAATGTCTTATTCTATGTTCTGTTTATTGGTGCAATGCACTTCTTTCTTTGAGAAAATTAAGACACTTAAAATATTAAGGCACTACATTTAATTCCTAATAGGTATTTGGATGTGGATATGGGGAAAGGGTGTCTGCAAGCTGGATGCCAAACACTCTGTCCTTTTTCTTAAAATAATTGGTCATGGTTAGTAAAACATAGATTGATTCTTATTCTCTAGAATTCAAAGAAGGATCGAAATAGAGGAACCGTGGAAAAAGGTAGAAGTATTATTAAGAGAAGAGTCAAAACATCAATTTTCTGCGACTCTTTGAATATTTCTCAAAGAATTTAGGTATTAGCTTTTAGACCTATTGGATGAGATGTACGATAAAGACCCAAAATGCTTGAGAAAAAAAGTTTTCCAAAAAGTGTTTCTACAAGTTCGTTCCACGTTTTGTCAGCTTTTCCTTGATGCATGTAATCAGTGAAAATGACCCCATCTTTATCCCAGGAAATGGAGGAAGAACTCTTCTGGTACACCTTCTACTCGCGAAACATTTTGGGTCGAGAATCAGCATGTTTCCATACTTTTGACATTTCTTTGGTCACTGAGCCATCACGATGAACTCAAGTTTCATCCGTTTCATCAAATTGACTGCAAATCTTTCAAAATGTTGTTACCCTCATTCGCAGTTGACCAGTATTCAGGCATTTGGGTATTCCTTTTGCTGATAATTTTCTCATGCACGAATCACTGTTAATGATGTGAACAACGAGTTCATATGAGATGTTCAAAGCCACAGATATTCGTTTCAAAACTATTCATCGACCCTCCAAAATCATATCATGAACAACATCGACATGTTCTGTTGTCGACGCAGAAATTGGTCTTCCAGCTCTTTCCTCGTCTTTAATTTTTTTTTTCGCGCCGTAACCCAATTTTTTTATCGTAAAACTAATGTTGTCAACATTTCTTTACAAGATAACCCCTTCAGCTCACTGAGTGGTACTCGATTTTGTCAAAATTCAAATTTCTATCCGACATTACTTTTACAGAAAAATTATAAATCAAAAAATATCCTTTTAACATCAAACTTTGCGCATGTTTATGCTTAATTTCCATGGTAATCATTTGATTTTGTTTATTAAAAATGACTAAGACTAACTTTTTTATCAAAACCCCCTCGTACTGTAAACATATGTTTCCCGCACTAAAATAGTGAAATATAGTACAGTTTCTTTAACAGCCCGTAAAAAAGGTCTTTTACGCAATTACGAAACAGTCATTACTGAAGAAACCAGACATCAAATTACATATTTTCTTACTAACTGCTTTATTAAAACCGTCTAGAACCTGGGTGGCGTGGGGACTCACCCTATTTCACCAGCGATCGTTGTCAAAAGGAGAAATTAAATGTCAGAAGGCGAGGCGACTACGTACACAACCTTAAGGCAAGCGCTCACTAACTTACATTGTACGCATCCTTGCAAAAACACATTTGAAACAATTTTTATGTCGTAAATTGGTTCGTCGTTCCTGAATTTAAAATCAACACAATTCGTACAAGCTCCTTTGTAAACTTTACTTCAGGGTTTTAGTATAATTAGGTTCAAAAATAAATCATACTTGTCATTAGAAAGAAATAAAGGCAAATTCAAATCAGTTTGTTTTAGCAACAGCTCCACAAAAACCAAAATTTAATTTTTTGACTTTGTTTTGACCAACCTGTCCCGTTCGGTGCGTACAAGTCCAACTAGTGAACGCCTACCCTTAGAGTCTACGTCACTAAAGTATAGTTAGAAGAATGTAAAACCCTAACTGCGCAATAAAAAAATTTGAAACTAAACTTGATTCCAGCGAAGTGTTTTTACGTCGTAGAGGTGTTGGATTTTCTCATGGGCTGTGACCTTGGAAATATCTGAGAGAAGGCAAATAGACGAGAGAGAGATGACACTAACGTAACAAATGACGATGTTTTCCAGTCGGTTTGTAGCGCCCACTTGAGACCGATATCTGTCGTTTGCGCAGATATGACTCATAGCCCATGAGAAAATCCAAGACCTCTGCCTACTTTGTATTTGTACAAATTGACATTTCAGCTTCGCATGAGTGTTTGCTGGTTCAAGCATCTTCGTAACACGTTCTACAGGTGATGCTGGGGCTTAAGACCTCTTCAGCAATCGATCGCCTCGCCCTGCGGCTCCGCTCTTCTGTTTAGTTGCGCAGAAGCTGTCGTCCCAGCAAGCCGCAGACATGAGATATCAGGCCGTGCATCCTTCAGCAATCGATCGCTGCTGCCCGTTCTTCACAGTCAGTTGCGCAGATGCTTTCATTCCTGCGAGTCGCAGGCATGAAATATCTGACTTTGTTTCTCACCATTTCTCTCCTCACCGTCGACCATGGTAAAACATTTCTATCAACAAACAATCTCCTCACGTCTTGTTTCCAGGTGACAGTTTGCACTGCTACGCAACCGACATCCAACAGATGCTCACCGGCCAGTTCTTCACCACCTTGGAGGATTGCGCAGCTGACATTCAAAATATCATGCGCTTGCAGACGGTACAACTGACGCAAGTGCCTAAAATCAGCGACTATCGGTGCTACAAGGTGATCGCCAGAAAAGGTAAGATTTCAAATTATTTTCTTCATTTGATTTATAGTTAGCGCGGTCTGACAGGTGACACTACTGTGTCGGTCAACGGATGCATCCCTCCAGGTGGATGCAGTGACATGAGGACCTTGCTCAACGAGCTTCTGCACACCGTAGACACCGAATGCTACGAATGCACCGAAGAAGGATGCAACTCCGCCCAGAAATTCGCCAGCTTTGGTTTCCTTGTTGGAGCTTTGGCGGCGCTTCTCTTCGTCTGTTAATATCATCCCCAGGAAAAGGCAAATGACATTATCACTGTTCCCGAATTTAGAGATGAGGTGTCACATCTCATTTTGTTAAAACCGTTGCTTTTATAAAGCTCACAGACTGTTTTTCTTTTATTCTGAATCAGAAATGTCAAATTATTTATCTACGATTTGTTGGTTAAATCGGTCTAGCTCCTTTGTTTTTGCTAAGATTTTTGCGACTTGATACCTTTAATGACCAAAGAACTGTTTATTATCATACTCTTTGATGTGATCGAAATTCCCTGATATGTGGTTACATTTAAAAAAATATAATACTATGTCGTTGTATGTGGATGTTGTCAACTATACCAACCCCATTACGTACAATGACGTTACGGAATAGTCGTTTAAAACAAGATGGAAGTATAATATATCTAAATGTCTAATTTTTATATAAATGTTGAATTTACTATGTAAATGTACAACTACCTCTAATAAAGTTGTGATTTATTCTTATTCGTTAGTCTGTTAGATCATCTAAATTTTTCCTCCAGAACTGAAACCCTTCAAATATCATCTTCACTTATTTTCACAAATTTATATGAAACAAACGGTTCAAGAAACATTTTTTAACACAGTGCGGTAAAATGTCAAATTACCGTACTAGTGTGGTAACGTATGTCATTACGACATTCAAGTCTCAATTTTACATTGTGTAACTATTGAAAATATTTATGTTGTATTTTGCAAGTTCTTTTAATAGAAGAGCTTATAATGTTAGCGATGTTGACATAAAGAGTGTCGAGAAAGATTTGAAAGGATATTCACTCTGAGATATTCGCTACATAAATAATTATGTATGTATTATTAAACTGTTGATTTATTTATTAGCTTCAAGGCAAAGGAGATGTTATGACAGAGTTGTATACTATCACAGATAATTAATTATTTAATCGGTTTAGATTAAACAAAGCTAAGTTAATTTTTAATAATGTTTACGTCATGTTCTTACCTTCAGAAAGCTTTTTTATGCACTTAATGTTGTCTACATGGCCTGAAATTTTAATTAAAGTCTAATCAGAGTTGGTCTTGAGGTTTGATGAGACCAAAATGCCTATGTTTACAAAGTAATTAACTTTAAAGCAAATCAGGTGACCTTGTAAAATTAAACATGGACTTTCCCCAAAAAAAAAAAGTTCTAATTGAAGCGTGAAATAGAAGAGTTCGCAACTGCATAAATTAAATTTAAGACGATTTGACTTCAAGGTGATTCTTAAAACTCAATTAACGTCGAACAAGTTGTTAAAAGTGAAGTTTGCTAAATTACTGCCGAAAAGTAACAACGTCAAAGTGTAATTTCTTCGATATACACTTTATACTGCTGAAACTTTCGCTTTCAGAAGTCTATAAATTAAAATGTTACATAATTTTTATGTAAAACTGAAAAGTAAACACCTCTGAAAAACCGATGATGAACCACAGGCACTATAGCCCTTGAAAAAACTGCAAAAGTGATTGAAACTGCATAATCAACTGTGTGGAGGGTTATCAAATCTGGACCGCAGTAAGAAATGCTTAAATAGGGCCCATTTCCGAACCTTCAATAATTTGGGTCATTTATGTCGCCCAACAGCAATGGGTTGTCCCAACCGTTCCAACCCTCATAAACGTAGTAGTATGTTCTACGCAGCTGGAAAAGCCTAAGCTGCACGGTCTCCTCTTGGACAGCATCCAACAGCAACAACACTCAATTGGGCTAGAGATAAATGTCTCAAATTAAAGGAATTGATGGGACCTAAGAGGATTCAATGGAAAAAAATATACAAAAGAAAAAAGAGAAATGAGAAAAAAATTACATACATGGTGATTCACGCAGCCCGTTCGTTAGAAACTTTCTGATTTTCCAAAATCGTATTAATATGAAAATTCGTAACCGACTATAATACACTGCTCCAAGTTGAAATAAAATATTTTTAAAATGGTGACGGAAATACCGGAAATCGACGCCATCTTTGTTTTTTAAACGGAAAGGCCCCATTTTGATTTCAAATTTCGATTCTACGTTAAATTCTGAGTTTAGAACGCCCTTTAGCCAACACTTATCTGTCATCGTTTTTGACCTGTCATCTTTTTCGCAAAAAAGCGGGGTTGCAGGGCTTCATTAAACACTTTATAACTCTTGAACCATTGGAAATAAATAATTGATTTTTTTTTATTAAATTCCTAAAAGTTTGGCCGATCTTTTGTGCCACTAGTGATATTTTTTTTTTTTAATGGCAACTACCATTTCTAACACTAGATATAAATGTAAAATTTAATTTTAAGGCCACTTTTGTTTACATAATGTATGCCCATTTTCAGCTGTTTTGGCGTGATTTCTATTTTTTGAATAATTTTTTTATCAAGCAATTGTTTTGTTTGAATTTTTATTCAAAAATCGCTTGCTAACTCAATATTTACCCCATTTGTTCCAGAGTGAAGAAATCGAAATTACCTCTGCTATTAAAATATGTACAGTCGGGGGACAAATAAAACTGGGACAAAAATATCAATCACATAAGTCAAAATTTACAAATTTGCATCGTTTAATTACGGCTTTGTCACAAATATGTTAACTTTGGTATGACATATTATATAGACACTGACAAATATATTGACAATTGAATGGTCTGATTTACACAGATTAAATTTTAAATGTCCCAGTTTTATTTGTCCACCGACCGTACATAAATTCCCATTGTAATAATAAAAAAAAATGTATTCATTTTGATTGTGACCACTCCCTAGTAACTTTTCAGTTGCTAGGTTATTGATAGGGAATTTTAGATAACACTAAATCCAGTCGCAGTTGGCAACGTTCGAAGGCGCCATTTTGACAGAAACGTCACGCTCACAGAAGACCACAGAACGGAGAACGACTTGCGCAAACGTTTTTCGACGTACATTGTGCGCATATCTATAAAATTGAGTTTTGGTACAAAATTTTACAATTCAAAAAGAAAATGCCACGTCGTCTTCTCAAAGTTGGGACCAAAAGGTTAATATTGACTTGTTTCGAGACATTTATTGAAGCCAACGGGAAAACAATTCACAAAGACGAACATCACCAATAAAGTTAACTCTATTTGTGCTTTTTTGTTGTACATTTTGTCTAGTAAGTGTTGTAGTTTGATACCTTCTGCCTTTTCATCCCCTGTAAATCATTTTTTTAAACTTTCTGTCTGATTAGTTTTTATCTGAAAATATTTGTATCAATCAATGCTAATTGAAATTTCTGATTACCTAACTTTAGTAATCCCAAGGCATTTTTCGCGTTTGTCTTACTGCCAAATGACCATTTCCTTCGTTCTTCATTAATATCGAGAATTGAATGAGGTGATTTCGAAGGTTTTACGTTAAATAATCTGTACCTGGATATAACCTCACTTTTCAACAGACGTGATCACAGAATCAGACAGATGTTTTTAGTTTCTCCTACTTCAAATATTGATTTCCATTATTAATATCGATAAATACATTAAAATCATTGCTTTACTACCATGGTCAAGTTTTGACAATTCTGACATTTTCACATCATGTTCACACCACACAAATATTTAGTGTAAAACAAAACGTATGCAGCACACAGCTAAACAGCGCCTACTATGTTTTTCGTGTGGTCACAATCAAAGTGAATAGATATTACAATATAAATTATTTGCTAGAAACTGGTTAGATCACTGATCACTTTATATACTGTCGCGAGCAAAAAATTCTGGTCAACATCATTTCAAAATTTGGTTAAATTGTCACAAATTAAAAAAATGTCCCTGCCTGATTATACCCATGTCAACAAAATGTCAAAAAATTGAGAAAAGTATGACAATTAGTGTCATACAACATGATGATAGGGTATGATATTTACGACCGTTTTACAATGGAGCATTTTCCATTGCGTCAAAGTATGATTTTGACGACCAGTTTTTTTTTGCTCCCGACAGTACCTTAGAGAGTTATGCTGAAGAAAGCTTAACGCGATTGGTTAATTTCAATCGTCTCTCATTTAAATACCTTACGACCCTTGACATTTTTTCTTTCAAATGTAGTTTTAATTTGCACTCCAGAATACGCTATTAAAAAATCATATGCCAGTTCTGGTACACCCTGTATAAAAAAATCCTGGAAATTAGAACTTACTCTAATAATATTTTTGTATAATTTTGTATTATTATTGTGATTTTGTGTTTATTAAATTTTTTTTTTTGAACTGCGACTGCAAGTAATGAAAACCAGTGTTTTTAGAGCACTTTCATTGGTTTTAATTGTTTAATATGTGACTGAAATCGAAGCGAATGATCCGGAAAGCATATTGCAAAATACCAACCCCATCCTATTTATTTTTACTCTGTAGCGACGTCATCCAGGAGAAGAATCGACCCTACGATCACATGACCTTCAGGCACTCCTACCATCGCCACAGCAAGATAATTTGTCGGATGATACCTTACTTGTTAAAAATACATCAAAGCGTGTAGTGTGAAAAGGCTCTGACAGAAATTCCCCGATCCAGGATGAGAAACTTCCTAATTCTAACCTTGATCAGTGTCCTGGTTGTGGAGAGAGGTGAGTAATTTTTTTTATTTGCTCAAACAAATTGGTCCTGTGCGATCGATCATTCCTAACACCGTGTTCAACCACAGTGACAGCAAACGACACATTGAAGTGCTACCAGTGCAACGTAGTGACCCAAGAATGCGACAAGAGCAAGATGCAAGGGATAATTTGTGGTAAAGTGGGCACGAGCAAATGCAGCAGACAAGTGAAGAAAGGTGTGTACAGTGAGATATTTGCATTTCCTGTTTCACCCCCGTTTTGGTTTGGACTTTGCAGACGCCGCCGATAAATCCAAGGCCATCCGGAAGTGTGTCATTCCGGATAATTCCGGAAACGTCCCGTGTCCAGCCGGATACGACTGCTTCGTTTGCGACACGGAGCTATGCAATGGGGACCCCATCCCATCGACTACTTCGACCACGACCACTTCGCCGAATTCGTCAACGATTTCGAAATTCGCTTGGTCTAGTTTAGTCGTCGTTATTTTCGTCGCTGTATATTTATAAAGCGATTGTGATTTATTTTTAATTTTGTTTCAAAGTCATATGTTAAAAAGCTGGATTTCCGCACAAACAGTCGGATTGCTTCTGTTGATCTGAACAAAATTTTACAAGAAGACAACATAACTTAGTAAAAAAACAACAACTGACAGGTTCTCATTTTTACTAGACGAAATTAGCAGGCGCCTATGATATTCGATACGTCAATTTATTACGGCTGGGTAACAATTTAATGATGATGTAAGTAATAAAAATTGAACGTTTTTAACTGTGGGAAAAATTGAAAGACCTGAAGCAAAGATTCTTCCAAAACTAGTTACGTTCATTTTTAAAAACTTTAATAGAAATGTCCACTTTCTGGATTATTTTTTATATAGAAGTGTAACTGAAGTGTAACACTATAATGATAAATGTTGCATTGTTTTTGTTCTTCTGTGTAAAATATTTTCCAAAAAATGTAAATCATGCTTAATACTCAGTCTGTCAAACGTCAGTCTTTTAAAAACTTTTGTGCTACTTGCAGTAACTATAATGTGTCAAATATTCTCTAATTAATTCAATTTTTTTGTTTTTTTTTTCGTTTTCATTCCATAGCATTATGTGCCCCTTGTGAAATTAATTTTTGCCAAATTTTTGAAAATATGACAGCACATTTTACATATCTATGTATTTCAAATATTTGTGAAGTTCTTGTTAAAAAAATTTAAATCCATTGCACAAAATTGTACCGTTTATCACTTACATTTTTTTCACAAAATGTCCGTTTTTAGTGCTTTTTGTACCAAGTGGTCACCGTAGCCATATTTAGTTGATTCAGAACCAGTAGTTTAGTGATATGCATCGTTCCTTATACGGTGCAGACATTTTAGAAAATACTCTAAATGTTACTATGTTTAAGCCAAAGTTTATTAGACGTTAAGATGCTTAAGATTAATTTATTTTATAAAAATCACATTAAAATGTAATAAAGAGATGCTTAGATATTTTACTGCCACTGTTATGTGGGCATGCCATAAAATTCTTCCGCAACGACCATGACATAATCCTATCTATTAATTTCATGGGTAACAAAAAAAAGTTAGAAGTGACTCAATACAAAGCATAATCTTAATTTATTCCATTTTATTCCTAATGGGATTATTAATTTACGTTATACCGTGAGATCGAGAAAAAGAATTAGAGTTGGCTGATTAAAAATTTCAGTTGGCAATTCGTTAAAACGTTGAAATCTTGATTTTCATAAAGGGGTGCATTATGTGTGACCTGTCGATTGTAAAAGAATCATGAGGAGCTCCAGTCGTATTTACGAAGTAGAGTAAATGTTCGAAATGTCTGCCTTCAGCTTCCAAACATAATGCTACTCCCTTCGCTTCATGTTTTCAAATGACCTTCGCAAAGTCGGGACATCAATTAAATTGCAGTTATCACTAATTACTTGCATTGATTCGGGAATTGTGCCAGGCCTGTTTTTGAACATGTTGTTTTTCAGGTATGGAAAAACAAAATAATCAAGGCAAGTTGTTGATAAGTGCCTTGAAAGTCCGGAATGACACTTACTATTGTAATTAATGACATCTGAATTAAATTCTTACGTGCTGCCAACTGAAGTGTATTAATCATGGCCATTTCGATTTTTTTTATTTTCAATCGCACGGTATTATACTGTGAAATCATTTAAAAAATTTGGGGAATTTCAAATTTATAACATTAAAGACACCAAACACCAAAAATAAACTCATTTGAAACACCCTGTAGATGTAATATACCAGGTCACGTCAAGTTATTACAGTAGTAGTAGTACAGTTTAGCCTTGAACCCTTTTGGGGCTATACTTGATTTTATTAACCCATTTTTGTAGCCTATTCACAACCATTTAATTTGGTGTATAGATAATTAAAATCCTCCGATAAAAGAGGGAGTTATGAGTTATGGATTCTATTGAGAAAATTAAAAAGCAAAGCACTCTTTTGTGCTTAAGCCCGATGAAACAGATGTTTGACAAAAAACAAAGAAGTTGAAACAAATTAACACATTATACATATGAGTTATACAGGGTGTCTCAGTTAAGACTTTCGAGCCTAATACATATCTCGGTTATTTTCCAACGGATTTTTGTGAAATTTAAAATGCAGATATTTTAGACGGTGAAGAATAAAATCCCATTAATGCAATCACCCAAGTCTTAAAAACGTAATTTTTACATGCCTTTTTAAAATGTTGAATCAATTAAAATTTACATAAAAAATTGATCGTCAATAAAAAATGCTGTAGGGAAAAACTCGTCCTTGAAAGACGTCTGGTTTGCAAGAAAAAAGCAAAAACTGTGTTAAACGTGGCTGCAAATGCAAAAACGTAGACGCGTATGAAACAAACGCGCAATTTTGCAGAATTTTGGTCATCCCTTTTCGCAGAAGCGCAGGTGACATATTTGACGTTTATCTTGCTAACCTTACAAACACTTACAAAGTTAAAGACAATATTTGGACGTAATTTATTATACTGGATGCTTTAATTCTTCCCTAAAGGACTAAAACATGATCGGGATATTTTAGCAAGGTAATTAAGTTCACGTAGGTACGCTTCCTGTGTCTTCAAATAAATTGACGACTCTCCTAACCTTACATTTTGTAAAGCCTACATTTGGAGAGTGTTCCACGAGAAAACGAACTGTGTCATTGAAGTTCTTACGACACTCTCCATAGGCAATTTTTTTTCCTTTTTCAACAATATTGAAATTTCTGCCGCTGTAGTCTATTTTTAGAGTATTTTCAATAAATTTTCACAATTTGACGTTTCTTATAAAGCGCGCCCAATTTTGACAGACTTTAAAGGGTGTACAAAATGTTGCTTGGCAATTAACCATCAATTGTTTCAAAAGGTAACTGCTCAAATACTTTCAAATTTTACATTAAATTTTTAACGACAAAATCTAATCTTTTCGTTGAATCAGACAAGAAATTTAGTTAATTGTTTGTGTAGACCCCTATTTTTTAATGTTTAACAATATAATAATAATCGCGCATAATTTTCGATAAAGGAAACATGTGTTAAAATTACATTTTTTAACTTGAGATAATTTTATTATTACTAATTGAACCTTCACGGTCTAAAATATCTGCATTTTAAATTTCATAAAAATTCGTTGGCAAATAACCGAGATATTAGGCGCGAAATTCTTAGCTGAGACACCCTGTATAATGAATTATGTATAACGAAAAAGTAAACATAAATATGCAGTAATTTTTAATACTTGCAAATGTACAGCGGTTTAATTTTTATAGAGAAATAAGTAGAAATATTTCAACAAAATTGCACATTGCATATAATAAAATTTAATTCCGATTTTATTGGAAACTACATAAACAAAGCTGTCGTCGCCAAACAATTTTAAACATATACTTAATGTGTGTTTATTATCGCTCCAAAGCGTAATATAATGAATAATCGCGCCTTTGTGTACCTCCATAGAAACGGTTAGTAGCATTTTTTTCCGAGCGGAGTAGAAGTAAGTACTTCAAGTCCTAGGAGTAGAGGTGTCCACAGGCGTCTCGACCGAGTCAAATGTAAGGTCATTTGAAGCATTTGCCATGATTTATTTACCAACTACACGAAATACTTAATAATTAAATTATCCCTATTAAAGAAAAGCCTCTAAAAAAGCGAAATAACGAATTTATTACCCAATATTTAACCGGTTCCACTATGGTCTATCACGAGTCGCCCGTTGTGGGCGTGTCCAAGGCATGGATATCGATGTCAGATGTCAAAATCAAAAATAACGCAAGATTACCGTTCAGTGTTAAAAAGTAAACAGTTGTAAGCTGTAATCGTTAGCTATTTACGTTTTAATATTTAGCGAATGTCTGATGCCATTGAAAACGAAATGCATACCACCAGAATTGACGCAGATCGCAGCAAACTGTCCCGAAAAGTGTATGATTGCTACATACTGCTCATGATGAAAAGTAGAGTTCCCTAGAGGAAGAATTATAAATTATTATTGTAGGTTATGTCTGACCGGCGCTCGTGAAGCGATGAATTCACCAATTTGACAATGAGAGATATCGAAGATTTGCTATCTTACAAGGGGAAAGGAAACGCTCGAATGTTCTTAAATTTCCGAGAAAAAAAATGGGCCAATAAAAATAAAATTTTTGAAAGTTTAATTTAATTTACAAAGTTTGCCTCCTGCAATTGATGAAGCTTTTCTTCAGCCATAGATCTTTGATGTTTTAGAACCCCCAAACACTCTGGTGATACCTTCAAAGGAGAAGTTCACTCACCCTGTATAGACATAGGTCAAATATGTAAAATATGACTAGAAAGAAGTCACTGATAACTCTAGTCAGTAATATTTTTAATCTTCAACCAAGCAGCGACGCCTGCCATAGCACCATTGCTAAATCCATGAATAAAAAATGTTGCCATACCGTGCAGTCTTGCTGAACATACTCCACATACTCTTATTTTGTTCACCACTCCCGCGTATTGCTGGTTGCGTTCTCCGACCCACCTACATTTCTTCAAAGTAATAATTTTGATCGCCTACATTACATCAACTTTGCTCTAAAAATAAGGACATGACATCATCGACAAATACACTTTACAGAACCGGACTCGGGAATCTTCCGATCACGCCTCGCCCAAATTAAAATCATGCCCTTCCCTTCGCGCTGCATTCCAAAGACACGATCTCGGTACGGCTCTGTAACGTTATAAATGTAAATAAACCGACGAGAGTTTCCGTTTTGTAAGCGGGCCAGTTGAAAGAAATAGACCCGACCATATGGTCACATGACCTTCTGGCACTAAGACTCCTACCATTATTATAGAACGAAGTAAACATTTCGGTCGCACAACAGCGCAGTTAAGAGTGCTAGACAGAAGGTTCTTGTGGGCGCTCGACTGACACGACAAAAATGAAGTTGGTTCTAATTTTGGCAGTAATCTGTCTGGCAATCAGCCAAACCTGTGAGTACAATCTTCCATATATTTCCAAACTGGACGGCCTAGTTTCTAGTTTCCTGACCCACATCCCAAAATAGCACTTTCAAGCAATTCTTCCGTTTTTGTAGTGGCCGACGACCAACTGGACTGCTACACCTGCAAGACTGTAACCACCGAATGTGAAGTCGACGATGCCACCCTCATCAAGTGCGGCAACCCCACAACCTCGCGGTGCAGCCGCCAGATCAAGAAAGGTACCACCCCCGGGCACCAGTACTTTCTCCTGGATTAATTTTTCTACTCTTTAGGGGCATCCGACACGACCAAAGCCATCAGAAAGTGTGTCATTCCCGACAAGAACGGACAAGTACCTTGCCCCACGGACTATGACTGTCAGATCTGCGATTCCGACGGATGCAACGCCGGCACGAGCGTGAAGTTCACCTGGTTCAGCCTTGTAGGAGTTTTCGTCGCCGTCCTCTTGATGAAGTGATGTGTTTTAATTTATTTTGTTGTTGAATCATTTCCTATAGAATAAAGTTTGTCTAAGTAAGTTTTTTCGTGTGCTGCAAGTGGAATTAATGTTAATTTTATAGATTACGGCAACCTTCGAGGTATGACTCATTCTGATTACCTAAATAACTAGTCAACATTGTGTCACTAGGTGATTATTAGTTGTTTTGTGTTAATTCGGTTGTGTTAATACAGAATATAATTTGTTGTTGCAAAACATGTTAAAAACAAAAATAAACATTATTAAAACTTGGGAAGAAAATGGAAATATTTTTGCTAGAGAGAATGTTTAAAAACCATAAAGTTAATAAGTGTTGTATTATTATTATAAATTAATAAGTGCGATGTAAAAATACTTGAGGCAATAAAAGCTATTTGTTGTCTTCAAAGGTTTTATCATTTTCTCGACGAAAAGCGGACGTTTTTAGAGTAACAACAAATGATCAAAAAATCAAATAATCCTCGATGCTCGATGCAGTCGATGTAGCTGTAAATCTAGGTGACCTTGACTTTGTAACACTTAAATAGAAGATCTTCATTGGTAACTTTAACAGTTACGAAAGTCTAAACTACCAAGAATAATCAAATTGTTTCTAATGAAGATGAAAGAAGAAATAAGATATATATCTTAAAGCAAAACAAAAATTCAAAAACAACATTGTAACAGTGTACTATTGAAAAGTTAAGTTCCTTTCTCTTATAAATTTTAATACACGACAATGTCATCATGTCTATTTTAGTGTGCAATGAATATAAATATCACCATGACCAGTATATCTAAAAAAATTAGGTTTACTATATTTAGAAAATCTGGTTTATTACTAAGTTGGAATAACATTTTTATTCTTATTGTTATATTTTTTGTATTCCTGGTCAGCACAATACTACTGGGAGCACGGAATTTCGGGCAGACTTGAAATTTGACTGATATAAAATGTGAAATAGGCTTTAGGTGCTAGACGTATTAATAACCTCATTTTAATATCTACTATTGCCTCATATCATTTTGCAAATTTCCTTCGTCAATTCTGAAAAACTGCAAGTGCTTAGATGTGATTTTCTGAAAACTAAACCGTCTTTTTTATTAAACTTTGGAAATCAATAACTAAAATGTAAAATAATTGTGCATAATTGTGACAGTTTATTTTGAAGTTCCCTCAAAATTAACTATTATGACATTTGTGACAATAAAGCTTAGACTACATTGGGTTTTTTTAATGACATGTAGGTAAATTGCTGCCCGAAATTCCATGCTCGCAATAGTACCTAATTATTTTGCACAATTAGTCGTTTCTGTGACAATAAAAAGATTATTAATTTAATTTATTGTTTTCAACTGTCATAAATTCTCATTTTCTCCTTTGTAAACTGCCTCTTAACTGCCCTAAAGCAAAATCAGCAGATAACGAACCGTTGCCCTAGACAACACATTCAACGTCACATTTCTGACAGGTCTTGAAAAATTTGTCAAAAC
Organism: Tenebrio molitor; assembly: GCF_963966145.1. Lineage (NCBI taxonomy): Eukaryota > Metazoa > Arthropoda > Insecta > Coleoptera > Tenebrionidae > Tenebrio > Tenebrio molitor. The sequence goes on along the minus strand of NC_091054.1, from coordinate 3,584,266 downwards.
TGTCAAAAGCAAATGCGAAACCATTTTAAAAAGATTTGGAAGTTTCAGAGACGTCGTTTCAAAGAATAAAATTTTGTATGCAACTCGTTTCTGGGAAAATGGGGCTTTTCTAATTGTCCCTCGGGCAATTAGAAAAGCCCAATTTACACAGAAACTCGTTGCATAAATAATTATTGAAAGCATTACAATTTAATTCGCTACGCTTGTGGTTTTTTAAGACTGTTTTTTGAGATCCGAGCAGTAAAACGAGTTTACCACTGGAAGAAATTGTCAAGGACAGGAATGAAATTGAACGAATCGGGTTACAACAAATCCAGGGAAATTGAGAGAGATTTTTTCCTTTTCTGTTATTACGCAGGTTTCAGGATACTGAACTCCTCGTATTTCTTAGGTCTACTTTTTTCGCACAGTTAGTAAAGCACCCTCGTGATGCTCATTTTGCGGACTACGAAGAAATGGTAAAGGAGATAACAAAAATAATTTTGTAAGAGCATCAAAACACTGCTTTGTTGCAGCAAATGTAATAATGCCTTAGGTGGCCGTGTTGACAAATAGGTTTCTTTGTCTCTTTAATTTACGCCGGAAATAGTAATGGATAGACCATCCTCGTATCTTCTGTACAAGGTATCGGGTGTTCATTTAAATGTATCCTCAAAGTTGGCGTTGAAGAAATGCAGAGTCGATTGTGAATGCACCACGGATTACAGATCACGGATCAGCTGTTTAAATCTAACCTCACTTTTTGCGTTGTTTTTACTCTGCATACTGACGAGTGGTGCGTTCACAATCGGCTCTTCAAGGCCAATATTGAGGATAAATTTAAATGAACACCCGATATGAGGATAAACTATGACTATATTGAATAACTAATAATATATCCTGATACACCTTATTATTATCAAAACTTTGACTAAACTAAACCTTTTAGAGGCACATGTGAGAAGAATACATTAAATTTTATCGTCAGACTGTACAATATATTGTGAAAATTACCGGAAAAGTATGATCTTAAACACTTTTATTGCGGATATAAATACCAAATGATGTAATATACGAAGTGAAGTACAACTTAAAAGAACAGTTGAAACGTTAATAAATTCATGGAATTAAAGTCACTCCATTGTTTAGATATGAGTGTGAAAAAATGTTTACTGGATTCTATCGAGAAACTTGAAGACAGAGAGAGGACAAACAGAGAATGTTTTAGTTTAGAGCAAGTCCCGAAAGACGAATGAAGATCATTTCGTTCGTTGTTGGTTCTAAGCTTATGATTTTTTATCCTATTCTTCATTTATTTATCATTAATTAACTCATTAATTGATGTTAATTTAGTAGATGATATTCTCGCAAGAATATTTGTTTTTTGAACTCAATAATCTCAAAATAACATTTTGCAAACGCAACAGTTAACCGCGAACGTAGATTTCGCGCACTAGTGCGTCAAAATCATCCAAAAAGCATTGACCTTTTTGAACATTCTGAAAATAATTTGACTTGATAATAATAAAATCTGGTTTACAAAACGTCATTTCTCCAATTTGGATGTTGCAAATTTCGAAAGAATGAAAATAAATCGCTATTAATTCGATTGACACTTGGGCAAGCGCCATCTATTCACTAAATTGGGAACTATTGTAAAAATGCTAATGTTCGTTTAAAAAAAAATGTACAACGAAGACGTTTCGGCACAAATGTAGCACTCGCTCCTTCGTCGCTTGTGCCTCAAATGCGCTCATGTGCGAAAAATGTCTTCTCGCACTCGGTTCGTAAATAACTATTTCTTCTTCTGTCAAAAAACTGTACTATATTTCACTATTTTTCCTACGCAAAACATCTGTTTTTGGTAATAGAGAAATAATTAGAAAGCATGGAAGAAGTACTGTAGCTTGTCACTTGTAATTATTTCACTCTGGCAATACATAGCAAATATGTAGATGCACCCAAATAGCCGAATCATAAGAGTACATTGAAAACAATCGAAGTTATCTTGGCTTTAGAGACGTCAAATTTTAGAATTGTGTTTTGATATTGATTGTCCTTCTAATTGCAAGGAGTCGTAGAAAAAATTGTATGGAGCTCATGCATAAAGGTTTTTTTTACGCACTCGTGCAGTTAAACTTCTCAATACTGAAAATAAGTACTACTTTATGAACTTGTCCCATAAATTACTGTTTTAATTGTTTTTAAAGTATCTAACATCTCTGTACCTAATATACGTATTGGTACTTCTTAAAAAAAAAACTTGAGAATCTTACTAGGTTTCGGTTTTCTTGTCAATTTTATAAGAAAACATCAGAGAAATATTCCTGTGCCCATTAAGAACACGGTGTTATTCAAGAGTCATGAAATGACTATTCGTCGTAACGTAATACATTTAGAATTTTGATTTTGAACAATGTACCCATTTCAAAAAAATGTAGACACCGCTTTAGTGTCACAAATCTATTACACATTAAATTGTTGTTTTGCGATTAACACCTAAAATAAATAACATCCACACTTATCTCATTCTCGTATGTTGCGTTACAATTTTTTCTGGACATAATTTCAAATTTGGATATAGGTTTTGGTAGATTTGATTTTTTTACTCTCATAATCGCTGCCCATTTTGACCCATTATCTGTTTCCCCGATTATTAGTCCAATAAAATCTGTTTTTCTTCAACAAATATTTTGAAGATAACCTTTTCCCACTTGGACCAAAACATATATAAACTCGCTGACCGTCTAGTATTTTTTGGTACACGAATAAAAATGTCGCGATACTTTGCTTTGCTCTTCCTGGGACTGTGTTCGATCAAATGCGGTAAAAACATGACTATTAGTAGAAATTATTTTTTTATTACATTTTCTCTTGCAGCGCTCGCAATAAACTGTTATGCATCAGACATTACCGCTTTACGAGCAGGTAATATCCAACAACTGAGACACGAATTGAAAGATTGCAACGTGTATATGAGCAACTTTCTGGACGCAGGATTTGGTAAAAGAACTTTATCAGAAGATTTTCGTTGTTATACTGTTGTTGTTGACACTGGTAGGTAGTGAAAAGAACGATGAATTTTTTAAACAAATAGCTTTTGGGACTTTACAGACAGATCTGATATAGTACTCAAAGGGTGCATTCCACCGGGTGGTTGTGGTGTAATGAAGGACGCTTTCAAAGATATGGTACAAAGCTCCCAAGGGTCAGATTCTTTTTCAATTCAAGGAGTCAAGTGCAAGGAGTGTGATAGAAGCGGATGTAACTCGGCAAATTCCTTGTAAACCTTTTCTTCTTCGAAAGGACAAAGAGAGGACAATTAGAAATTGTTTTAGTTCAGAGCAAATCTCGACAGGCGAATGAAAATCATTTCGTTCCAATTCTGAACGGTTACTATTGTTGGTTCTAAGCTTTTATCATTTTTACCGTATTCTTCATTTCCTTATTATTCACTCATTAATTAATGTTAATTTAATACAATATCGTTCACCTCAAAAAACGAAAAAAATTACAATTTTAATTCTTGCAAGAATATTATTAAACAATGCAGCTTACTGGCTTATGGAGACTCGTTTCTTACGTCACTCGTCCCGCAAGTGCCGCGCGCCCGTAAAGATTAATTTACTAAGCGCGTCACATAAATAACTATTAAGTTGTTGTTTTGTGATTATCACATAATTTGCTATACACTTTGTACCAAAATAAATAAATAACATCCATACTTGTCTCATTCTCATCTGTTGTGTTACAATTTTTTATACACTTAATTCTAATTTGGATGCAGAGCAAGTACAATTTGGTTTTTCCACTGTCATAATCACTGACCACTTTGACCCATTATCCGTTTCCCCAAATATTACCACTTTTTCGGGCTAATACAATCGCTTATTCCCACTAATCTTCAACAAACATTTTGAAGATAACCTTTTCCCACTTGGACCAAAACATATATAAACTCGCTGACCGTTTATTTGCAAGTCTTATATTTTTTGACACACGAACAAAAATGTCGCGATACTTTGCTTTGCTCTTCCTGGGACTGTGTTCGATCAAATGCGGTAAAAACATTAGTGTTGGAAGAAATAGAAATTTTTGTTACATTTTCTCTTGCAGCTCTCGCAATTAACTGCCATGCAACAAACCTTACCGCTTTACGAGCAGCTAATATGGAAGAACTGACACATGAATTGGAAGATTGCAATGTGTACATGACCAACATGTTGCGAGCCCAAGGATATGGCAACAGAAAGGTACCAACAAACATGGATCTTCGTTGTTATACTGTTGTTGTTGGCACTGGTAGGTAGTGGAAAAAACGATACATTTTTCAAATAAGTAACTTTTGGGATTTTGCAGGCAAATCTCATAATATAGTGATCAAGGGGTGCATTCCACCGGGTGGTTGTGGTTTAATGAAGGAAACTTTCAAATTTATGGCACAAAGATATCAAGGGGCACCTGCTAATTCGATTCAAGGAGTCGAGTGCAAGGAGTGTGGTAGTAGCGGATGTAACTCGGCAAATTCCCTATAAACTTTTTCTTCTCCGAAAGAGAGTCAAGGACGAATTACGTTTTTTGACCCCTTGATAATGAAGGTGATAACCTTTTGTAGAAATTAATCAGGTCTGTAACGTTGTGGTCTGCAACTGGACAAATACAGAATCAATTTAGCAATAAGTCAACTGTAATTAGACTAAAAAGTGCAATTTATAATGTGTTTTATTTTAAAAAACCAGTTATAATCTGTTTTTTCACGATCGGGAGTAGAAATCAACTTTTCGGATGTCAACATCGTGACTGAAGTAGAGCATTTTCTCCCTAGGGAGCAAATATTTGCAAATATTTGCTCCCTACGGAGTTTTCATTTTTTTGACAGTTGTGACAAAAATCTAATGGGAGTTTTCAATTTTTTTGACTGTTGTGACAAAAATCTAATTGTGTTGTCAAGGCAACTACTAATTCCATTAAATTCATCGAAAGATGACAACTCATTTGTCATCATTTTTTTATTCTTAAAATTTGAGATTTTTGTGCTGTTTGTACTCCCTACCGTGAAAAAAATAGTATATATACTTCTGGAGAGAATGCTCATTTTTCCCTCGGTGCTTTGTACAAACTGCACCTTAGGAAAAATCATGCATTTCTCTCCCTCAATATAACGGGTGACTATTAAAATTTTCACTTAGGGTTGGCTATGGATCATTTTTTGTTTTCCGATGCACCTTAGACACTGACAAGTTTGACATCTCAATAAATGTTTTTCTCTTAATTTGGTTATGTTTCAATTGTACTGACTGACATTTGAGGGATGTATGTTACTATCGATTTGCAATTTGCCAACAAACAAACGGTGGCCATTTTGAAAATTTTTTGCATTAAATAATGTTAAACTTATAAAATTGGTTTTTATTTTTTAGCACGTAGGCTTTGAAAATATCTAGGAAACAAATAGTGCGTTGTATTCCTTACAAATTGGCGGTTGTACACTTTCCAAAAAAAAAAACACAATAAACAAGTTATCCAAATTTGTGGATAAACTATTTATTTTAGATGCCAAACACCTTATATCTTTTGAACGCTCATTGAAAGAGCTATCCAACGATATATAGAAATACAGGGTGTTCCATTTAAAAAAATTGACTAAATAAAGAGTTTGCGTTTGAAGCGCCCTCTACGTAATTAAGTAAAAATATTAATGTTTTTCAACAAGGCAATAAAATTGACGATATTTACAATGTTTTAAAAAACCTAACCTAAATAATTATCATCTGTTATAATTTTTTACAAATTTTTAAAATTTGGTTTGTCCGGACACAAAAGAGCGAATAGTTTACTAACAGCAGAAGTTAGACCCATCAAATGTGGTATCTTCCTCTTTGTTTTGACGAGAGCTTTCCAAAAACGCAAAAAAATACTGGGTGTTCCATTTAAAAAAATATAAGTTTGTGTTGCCACCGATACACCAAACACCCTGTATAATCTAAAATATTTTTAAACCGTGCTCATAACTTGTATGTATAACAAGGAATAATAACATTTTTCAAAGAACTTATATTAACTTAGTAAATCTACTTTGCCAAACCGTTGGGACACACGGTATATAGAAAGGTTGTACTCGTAACTACCATATCGTACCTTTTGAGCGAAATAATAAAATGAAAATAAAAAAAACACGATGAACTACCACCAAAATGACGGTCAACAGTTTTCTTTTATAACCCCACTTTTTTCTGACACTTGTTCTGACACTTACAGACACACTAAAAACAAAACTTGGTGACGTTGTCGGTTGTATTTTCGAGGTAAAATGCATTGTTTGTGGATTTTTGATTTAGAAACAGATTATAAATATTTTAGCAGTGTTCTTTCTGAAGTAGGAGTGAAACAGTCACAAAAACTAAATCATTAATAAGCACAACAAAGGACTTGATCAATTCTTTACAAAAAAAAAAAATCTGAAGATAAAGAAGAAACACAAGCAGCAATAATTCACATTATTATTTCCTCTTGCTTCTTTCATCCGTTGAAGTTGATTTTTGACACTTTCTACTAAAAGAGTTGACACAAAAAAGCAAATAATTTGTGACCTTCCCTACAACCCCGACTTAGCTTCAAGTGATTTCGTTTGGAAAATAATCAGAAAGCGATCTCGGCAGTTTTGGACCTTTTTAAAAATAGAAATTCAAAATATGTTTAGTGAAGTTGCAGAATTAATTCTTCGGTATAAAAATGTGTTTAAATAAAGGGTGACAATATTTTTTAAATGATTTCAAGAAAATGTTAATAATTATGTAAAGACAGTTATTATAAATGTTTCTAAAATTATACTGTCGCAAACCTCCTTGTTCTTAGGCAACCAAGCAAACGCACAAGTTTATCTTTAGTACAGTAAGCTATAAACTATAGGCGGCAAATTTCAGAGCCATTATGTAAAAAACATTTATAAAAACTTCCGTTTTTTGAAATCTAAGAATAATAGCAAATAGCTTAGAAAATAAAAATAAAAATATATCTATTGTCAGTCAACATTTAAATTTATTATTTTTTGAGTTGATAAAAATTGCACCAAAATATTTTTTAACAGGTATTTAAACCCCATTAACATCCAAAAATTTTTTTTTCACTTTTAGTTTAAAATGTTCATAAATAAAAATAGTGTCCTCATATGAGGACGCTGAGAACATAATAAATATGGGATCAATTGTAACAAAATTGAAAGTAATTGAACAACGGAAACTTGGCAGAGAAATGTACCTATTGTTCAATGTAACCAATACAAAAAGAATGTAAAAAGAAACAATATAATATAAAGAGAAACAACATAATATAAAAATAAAAATTATGTCTAACGTGAAACTAGGGAAAACAGTCCGTTGACAATGTCTTAATTTCAAATAAGGAACGGTTAGTTGTCTCCTAAAATCTTTGATGGACATGACGTTTGGACCATGTATTTGTCTCTACAATACAATAGCGTTTACGATGGGCATATCAGTCATACGCGTCGCTAAACAGCAATACTAATTTCCCCTTAGAATGTTTTTCTAAGAGCCAGTCATGATGGCCCACGCCTCCCATGTATGTATGATAATTTTGTATTCATTTGCTTTTTCCAGTCATTTTGACCCGTTTCCCCGATTTTTACCACTTTTCAAGCTAACAAAATCACTTATTCTCACTAATCTTCAACAAACATTTTGAAGATAACCTTTTCCCTCTTAGACCAAAACATATATAAACTCGCTGACCGTTTATTTGCAAGTCTTATATTTTTTGATGCACCAACGAAAATGTCGCGGTACTTTGCTTTGCTGTTCCTGGGATTGTGCTCAATCAAATGCGGTAAAAACATTGGTACTGGAAGAAATTTAATCTTTGTTACATTTTCTCTTGCAGCTCTTGCAATAAACTGTCATGCAACAAACATTACTGCTTTACTAGCAGGTAATATCCAACAATCAAGACATGACTTGGTAGACTGCAATGTGTACATGACCAACATGATGGGAGCGCAAGGATCTGGCAATAAAAATGTATCAACAAACTTGGATTTTCGTTGTTATACTGTTGTTGTTGACACAGGTAGGTAGTGAAGATTACGATGAATTATTTAAACAAATAGCTTTTGGGATTTTACAGACACATCTGATGTAGTGGTCAAGGGGTGCATTCTAGGTGGTTGTGGTTTCATGAAGGAAGCTTTGAAATATATGGTACGAAGCTTTCAAGGGTCAAGGTCTAATTCGATTCAAGGAGTCGAGTGCAAGTTGTGTAATAGTAGCGGATGTAACTCGGCAAATTCCATATAAATCTTTTTTTCTTCGAAAAACAATCAAGAACAAATTGCATTTTTTGACCTCTTGATAATAATACAAGTGATAACCCCTGGATAGTCTTCTTTCTGAAGTAGCGATGAAACTTGCAGTCACAAAAAGTAAATTATTAATAAGCATCACAAAGGAATTTAATTAATTCTTTCCAAAAAAAAAAATCTGAGGAGCACAAGCAATCATTCAAGTGGTGATTTCCTTTTGCTTCTTTCATTCATTGAAAAAGTGTTGAATTACAGCACAAGCAAGTGTTACAAGACAGAAGGAAGCACGCATATAAGTTGCGAGCCTCCATACAACCCTGACTTAGCTCCAAGCGATTTCGTTTGGAAAATAATGATACAGCAGTATCAGCAGAGTTGAACCATTTTAAAAATAAAAAATCAAAATATGTTTAATGAAATTGCAGAATTAATTCTTCGTGTGTTTAAATAAAGGGTAGAATATTTTTTTAAATGCTTTCAAGAAAATCTTAATTATTATAAATATTTCTAAAATTATACTGTCGCAAACGTAGAGGGTCGCAAACCTCCTTGTTCTGAAGCAACCAAGCAATCACACAAGTTTACCTTTAGTGCATATAGTATACTTAGTACAGTACGCTATAAATTATAGGCGGCAAATTTCACAGTCACCATGTAAGAAATATTTATATTATAAATTTTATTGAAATTTAACAATAACAACAATCGCACTGGAAAATAAAAATAAAAACACACTGTTAGTCAACATTTTAAATTAATTATTTTTTGAGTTGATGAAAATTGCACCAAAACATTTTTTAAGATAACCTTTTCCCACTTGGACCAAAACATACACATATAACCTCGCTGACCGTTTATTTGCAAGTCTTATCCCTCGGGCAATTAGAAAAGCCCAATTTACACAGAAACTCGTTGCATAAATAACTATTATTCCACTTGTGCATTTTCCCAAAAACCAAAGAAGGTACAAAAATAGAACGGAAACTAAACTAAAGATAGTGAGGGGTCAACTAATTTTTCAAACATTTGCAGGACTTGACCTTCAATTCAACTTTTCTATCTTCAAAATATTTAGTTTAAAGCTTTGTTTATTTTTTTTACATAAATTTTATTACAGTAAAATATTGGCAAGATAGTAAAGTAAGCAAGAAGAAAAGTTATTGTTTTGTTATTGTTTTTTTCCAATAATGAACATATAAGGCGACCTGATATTCTTTTGTAAATATAAAACATTATCATTATTGTTTATAATTTATTATTCTCTTGCTATTTGATTCCTTATCAATAAATAAACAAATGGATCATTATTACCATTATAAAGGATATGGCAGGAAGTTGTATAAAACTATTGAATAATATGCACTAAAAGCAACAATTTTAGAATATCATTAAAACATGAAATAACAGGACTCACCAACTGGTTTTCAGTTATGATTTTGAAGGAACTTATTTATTTCTCTTTTACGTAAATAGATATAAACAAATAGGACAAGGTATGGTCATCATTTTATTACACAGCAGATTGTTTCACTCTACGAAGAAGCAAACCTCCAAGCATGTATTTAAAATATGTTAATATAAATAAGCTGAGCCGCATGTGCGCTACATAAGTGTGCAAGATCTGAAAAAAAATGGTGATTTTAGCTCAGTTTTCCAGAGAAGACGAACCCCAACGTTCGCAAAAATGTCAAAATGTATAGTTCTGTTGTATTTGTTTGTTTGTTTTGTCGAAAAAAGTAAAGAACACAAACACAACAACACAGATCTGATTGGTGTTGTTTGCAGCTTACAGCCTGATGTGTTACACGAGCGACGTCAACAGTTACTTGTCGAGCAACAACACGGAACATTTGAAACACAAATTGCAAAAGTGTAGTGATTACGTAATGGCCATGCACAGCAGCAAGACCCCGATGGATTCGGAACTGCACTGTTACACCATCAGCACAGGTAAAATGTTGTGAGGGAAATTTCAAGATTGATTCTTTGTTGTTGGTAGATTATCCAGAGATTGCGCTGAAAGGGTGCTTTCCGAAAGGCATTTGTGACAAGCTCAAGAAAACCTTTAAAGACATCATCGGAACAAAGAATATTGTCACGTTTGATATCGTCGGAGGTATTGAATGTAACGAGTGTGACAAGGACCAGTGTAATTGGGGAAGTGGGTTTATCCCTTCTTACAATTCCACAGCGAATTCAGCACTTCCTACCATTTTGGAAACGTTGTCAACAGCAGCCTCTGCTACTATCAACAGTACCCGCGATGACGGTATTGTAAAATTAAACAACTAGTAAATATTTATATGTGTCTGTTTTGACGTGAAACAATTTTTTCTCAAAGTAATCTCCTTCCAGATCCGACTTTGCTCAAATGCTACTTCTGTTCTGAACCCTGCGACACGTCGACAGCACTCAAAAGCTCGTGCGAACTGTCCGTCGAAGGCGTTTGTACCGTTGAAGTCCCCAAGGGTAGCAGTTGACCTATGTTTTCTCTTGAAACTTTCTTCTTGGAATTTCAGATAGCAAGATCTCGTCTTTGGCTCGACGGGGGTGTCAGATTGTTCCCGAAGGTGTGGAACCCTCTTGCATGCAAGGTTCGCGGTGCACGTTTTGTAGAAGTGACTTTTGCAATGCTTCTCCATCTAGTGGACTTAACAAAACGACTTCTTCGTCCAAAATTCCTTTACTAGATTCTATGGCCATTGGAATTTTTACTGCTCATTTCAGTATAAAAATTTTATTTCACTAAACAATCTAGGTAAGATAGTTTTCTCTTAAATAAATGATTTTGATTTGTGTCTTTTAACCCTAACATTTTCCTTTAAACTTTTCTCTGAAATCTTTCATCCAGAGATAAATTACAAAATATTTTTTTTATTTGGTTATAGGTTATGAGTATGACACTACCATCTGAAATATGCAATGCAATTGTCTTTCAAACAGTTGTAATAACTCATTTAACATGTTTTTATTTAACTTGGGATAAAATTGCAAGACTCCAGTAAATGTTTGTGAAAATTTTAACAGACTTACAGATTCCTTTTGTAAAATGTAGGCTCTAAAACAGAAGGTTACAGAACACTTGACCAAAACGAGACTCACTAAAATGTGACTGAGGAAACAGAATAGAAATATCACTAAAAGTATGAAAGTCAAGCTAGTCTAGCTTTTCAGGCAAAAATAAAACTAGCTAAATAACGTATGACGAAAATATCAAAATTATTTTATATCCCGCGTTCAAATGAAATCTTGGGCTAGGAAGGCGTCAATTGTTGCGCTTTTTTAAAGCGTAAATAAATTGGAGCATGTTGACAGCTAACCTAAAATTTAGAATCAAAATAATCTTTCTTTTTTTTTCCTTGCAATGTTTTACATTAAAAATAAAATAACTAACGATTCCTATTCTATCTAATATCTAAGAACACCCTTGCTGAAAACAAATATGTGCCGCTTAAACATAAACAAATGTCATTCGTGTCAAACGGCGGGAAATTCAAACGTTACACTGTTCTGAAGGGTTTACTTTTTCCAACGTCTACTCAGCCCTGCATTTCATTTGAACGCACGATAGTATAGTCCAATTTTTACCCTTTTGCGATGACGTCATTATCTAGTAACTTTACGTATGTTTGAGCTAGGATCAGAAACAAATTTGAATTGATCATAAATAACTACAAATGTGTCAAATTTGTTGACAATTCCTTCAAAAGGTTATGTTTGTAATCATATATAATATACCAAGGGACAGATATATTGCCGGAAATTTTTTCGAGCAGTCCTGACAGACGAGTGTTTGTCGCAAGAAAATTACACGAGGGCGTCAGCCCGAGGGTAATTTTGAGCGACAAACACGAGTGTTGGACTGCAAGAAAAAATTTCTGGCGATATATATCTGTCCCGAGGTATATTCGGAAGAGAATCGCCCGAAAATTTTTTCCCTAGGTCAATTATATCGGAAATTTTCCCTAGGGAAAATTTCCGCTTAATTAAATTGTGATTGGTTGCTATTCAAATAATTCGGAGTTGTGATTTGTCAATATAAATCATGTGACATTTGAGGACGATTCTCAATGTAATAATTGAAAGAAATGAAAAATTGTCAAATTGACAGGAGCATAAAATAACCTCAAAGTGACCATCAATAAATAAACGTGCCTTTTTTTTGTTTTCTTATGTTTCTGTCGTTTCAATAAAGAGAAAGCGAGGAAGGAAATCGTGACGTCACCTCAAAAGGGTAAAAATTGGAGTATAGTGATGGAAGATTGAAGAAGAAAGGAAATTACAAACCCTGTTTAATTGATACGACGCCTTCTGAAGCAATTTTTACCAATTTTTTCATATTAAAAAAATTACACAAGAGACCAAATGCAGTTTCAAAAAACAAAGAAAAAAGATATAGACGAGGTTAGGTTCTGTGTTCAAAATAGTGTAAAAGCAAGGACTAAGAAATATTTTTTATCAAAACTAGCAAATGTAATACATACTACAGTTTCTTCACTGACGAAAAAAAAATTCATTTTGTCAAGTTTTCAATTGATTGAAGATATACTCTTTCAAGCCGGAAATGTGTAAAGCTGCTATAAGAAAATTATTACTGCTGGAGAAATTGAAATTGAAGAAACATTTTTTTAAGTCTAGATGGGCTATACTTGTTCTGGCAACGAGGAAGAGTAAACGCCTAGTAATTAGACACTGGTTATATGCATTTCTGTGGCCCAGAGCGTTTCAACTAGCACCAATTGTAGACATGTTAAAAAAACCTGTGATGCACATACTTACCTAAGACTACTTTGAAGATCAAAATTTGGATTTTTATTAAAAAAAGGAGAAGGTAATCTCATCTGTTGATCATAATAGATCAAAATCTTGATCTCGATCTATCTTAATCCTGCTCTATTTCAGATATTCATTCAGTTCTATCTTGACCTTGATCTATTTCCGTCTATAGTTGGCGCGGCGAACCAGTGGAGTAGCCACGCCCACGAGGTGTCCACATGATAGTTCGTAGCGACGAATTGATTTGAGTTTTGTGCGGGAAATTTAAATCTTACTGCTTTAAGAATGAATGGAAATTTTGACTGCGTCTATTGAGCTACACTATACTTCTTAACGCGCTCTCTTTGACCAATAGGAAACCATTTCCCGAAAATCACGCCAGTTTATTACTCCATTAAGTCGCCGCGCCGACTGTAGATCTCGATCTTCGACAGTTCATAGCGCAAAACATAAAAAACTTCCAGATACTTAATGTTTTTAATACTTTTTATTGGAGTAAGATAGCGTATAAAGAAAGCAAAATAAGGCACAATTTGATTCAAGAGCAGTTGTTGTCGTTTCACTTGACTGAAAATAAAAAATTGAAACTTGTTCAAGAAGTTCATTCCACTGTGGGTTGAGGTTAAACAGATATTGCACATTTTTGTGGTTAATGTGGTTATTGTGGTAACAGTGGAGGTTCCAGTCCACCTTATATCAAAAGCGAGACCACAGTTAATATACACTCTGTCTCTGGACCTTTTCCCATGAGGTTAGGTAAAAGAAAAGTGTATAAAAGTCTTGGATTTTCTCATGGGCTATGACTCATATCTGCGCAAGCGTTGCGTTAGTGTCATCTCTCTCTCCCCCATTTATATTTGAATTTGAAAGTAGTCGACGTTTTCAGTTTTCGTTTACAGATTTTTCGCTGCCTTATCGCTCCGCCCTATCGCAGATATTTCCAAGGTCATAGCCTATGAGAGAATCCAACACCTCGAACTAATGCATTTTCGTATTGATCAATTACTACAAAAATAGTTATTTGTACAACTAGTTATGAAAGTCATACTTTTTTTCACGAATTTGCAGATTGATTAACGAGGGCGTAGCCCGAGTTAATCAAGCAAATAAGTGATTTATGATAAATTACAAAAAAAATTTGGTATGCTTTGACAATCATCTCCAAGGAGATGGAATAAAATGAGGCAAAAAAAGTACTACTTTCACTACGATTTTTCGTGTAAAAAAGTGCTACTTCACTACGATTTTGCGTGTAAAAAAGTGCCACTTTTCTAAGCGTTTCATATACGAGTTACGTAACGTTACAAAATAGATTCTCTGCTCTTGGCAAATAAAATTAAAGTATGTGAGAAAAGTAAAACATGTATACAATGATACATTTTAAAAATACTGTAAAACAAATTAGAACAAATCTGATCGAGATATCAAGGAGAATTATGCCAAAATTTGAACAAGACCTGTGTGCTATTTTTAGGCATTTTATTTAAGTTTTTAGGTTACATTGTTTAGTTTTTTTCCAGAATTGTTGGACTAAAAGGTTATAAAAAGCACGACCGTAAAATGCGGTTTGATTGCACCTTTCTTGAATTTTAATGGTTAATTTGCGGTATTCTTAGAAGTAGCACCAGTCCTAACAACAATCACAACTAGCTCAAGTCAAATAAAGTGTAGCCAATTGTAAAATCACAAAAAGTGTGACCTAAAAAAATAACGCAACAAAATAAACACTGCAAAAACAAAACAAACTATTATTAATAATCCAAGTATCATAAGGCGAGTATTTAAAGAAAGTCCGACACACATGCGTTAAGTGCGCGCCAAAATTTTGCCCAACCTAAATTTAGTGATCCAGAAACTTGTCTACCAATCGTCCACCAAGATGTGGACCCATCTCATGTTTTCACTTTTGTTGTGTCAATTTAGGAACGGTAAAACATATCAATTTGTATAAAACTTATCTTTGTTTTTAGTTCACAGCTTGATTTGTTACACGACCGATTTTGAAAAGGTGCTAGAAGGAAATGTGACTAGGTTGTCCAACAAATTACAAGACTGTGCTGGTTACAATGACAAAGTGAGACAAATCGATCCGGAGCTCCAAATACCCACAGATTTTACCTTGCACTCCATTCATTGTTACACTTTTGAGGTTGGTAGAGGTAATGATGCTTGAATAATCTATTGTTATTTACATGATGTCGTTTTGTAATGCTCAACAGATGTGGTTATCAAAGGGTGTGTTCGAAGCGGCGGCTGCGATGTTATAATGGATGTGTTGAAGAACACGGTGCAAAAAATTCAAACATTTGATGCTGGAAAGGTGGAATGTACAGAATGCAACCATGACAAGTGTAACATTGGCTATGATATCATTGAACCCACCGCTCCTGCTTCTCTGACAGCACCAAGAGGTGATTATTTGGTGTGGGCCACCCTAAACAAAAACAAGGTCTTGGATTTTCTCATGGGCTATGAGTCATATAAACCAACCGGAAAGTATCGTCATTCGTTACGTTAGTTTCGTCTCTCTCTCTCTCGTCTATCGCGTAGATATTTCCAAGGTCACAGCCCATGAGAGAATCCAACACCTCTAACGAGTTTACTCGAATTCAAACAATTTAATTTGTAAAAGTATTAACAATTTTTTAAATACTAATTGAACTTTAAACAGAAATTTCGATTTCTTTCTTGTTATTCACAAGCCAAAGATCGCAAAAACAAAATTATTTCAAAACTTTTTAAACCATATTTTTCATCCTGTCCTAATAGATCGTGTCAGCAAGATATTGCTGAATCTCATAGTGTCATAGTAAACAGTACTTAATTTTTTTTTGGTAAAAATACTTTGAAAAAACATTTTAAAGGTCTCTCAGAGTAGAGAACAACACTAACGTTGAAATTAATTCCAATTTTGTATTTTTTTCAATGAATTTGTTGCATTTTCAGAATGAATATTTTATTCCTCTCGCCAGCGATAAAATTTTTACTGCCTTGCATATTTGTGGAAACTATAATATTTACAGAATTTTTAATTTCATTAATTTTTTTTTCACAAACATTTCGCAATAAGTAAATATGTAGGTGTAGGATTATTTTAACAGCAGGTGAAATAATTAATCTTAATTAAAGAGCACATTTTAATGAAAATGTATACTTATGTAAAGATGAAACAAACCAAGAACAAAAATAAAACATGTTTACCTCAGTAAAGTTTTATTTTAAATTTGATTTACATTTAAAAAAATGTTTTCCATAAATCCTTTTTTTGTTCAATTCGTTAATAACAAAACTTTTACGGAAAATTCCAGAATTTTTATTCACCCAACTCGCCATTACCGTGGGTGATAATGAAACAAATACACAATACAGAGTGAGTCACGTTATGTTAATAAGTTTCGCGTATATTTCAGGTGAAACCTCCTTGAAATGTTATCACTGTGCGGAACCTTGTGAAATAGCAAAATCGCGCGAAAGGATCTGCGGAGGAAACATCGGAAAATCGTACGAAGCAGTGTGCACCACCGAAATACCAGAAAGTATTATAACACTAGTTGCATAATGAGAAACGTAATGCAATTCTGGAACGTTTCAGGTATCGAAACTTCAAATTTGGCCATTAGAAAGTGTCAAATCGTCCAAAAGGGGCAAGAACCTTCGTGTTCACTGAATTCGATCTGCACGTCCTGCAAAAGTGACTTGTGCAATACAATAGTTATTTCTGATGTAAGCGACGTGACCTCTGCAACTACCAGGGCCACGACTATTATCACACTTTGGGTCTGGCTGACAACATTTTTATTTTTGTAATCATGTGTGTTGATTAGTACGATATTAAGTATATTTAATAAAAGTTCCAGACGTTTGGTTCAGTCTTTCATTCGTTATAAAAGTTTTACCCTAGATTCTGTGTTAGCTACCTTGTAGTGTGGTATCTACGAAAAGAAATTTGCAAGTGAAATGTTGTCACGTTTGAACACTTAAAATAGAACTTTACCATTGCAAAAATATTTTACATACTTAATCCACCCAAAAAGAGACACATTTGAATCTAAAAATCCTCTCTTGAAAATTAAATCTTAAAACAATCTGCATTATCATCAGGTAAATTCTTTTAAAACAAGAACTTAACTCCGAGCCAAAAACGTGAAGCAAAAAACGTATTATGTACAATCATGAAGACGTGATTGGTCCTTGAGATTTATTGGTGCAAACCACGCCCAAAAGAAAACATTTCTTATAAAATAAAGAAAAACGTTGTCTTTAGTTCCGACGAATGAAATTGGCAAATACACAAAATTAGATTTTACTCACTACCACCAATGATTCATGCATTTCACTGACATGATTTCAATCATGATTGAATCACTCATTCACTCAGTCACCACTCGGAACGAATTTTCTAGAAAAAAATTTTAATTAGGAAAATAATTACGAAACAATTTCCAATAAACAACTTTCACCACACTGATAATAATTATTAATAATTCCACTTCACAAAATCTGACTCTTTTTTAAAATAACAATTACGGGATTAATCTCTACAGAGAATGCATGGGCAATGGTTTAGATGTAGCAGTAGGTTAAAAACGAAAATATATACAGTCGCGGACAGGAAAAAGTAGGACAATGTTTTTTCGCTAATGTAAGTCTGCATGCCCTTTCTATGGTTACTATGAAAATATTTATTTATTTATTACAGTAACCCCGGTTTACTCAACTCAATTTTGGTTAAATTTCTGAATAAGACATGCTACTTTTTTCTGTCCGCGACTGTATGTATTTCCGAAAGCATAGTTGAAACTTGCACATGCCACGCGCTCCATCATTCGATGTTTTATTTTTATTGTGAGTCAGCATGAAAACAGTGTTTTAATGCTAAACAAGCAGTGGCATAATTATTCTCTTAATGTTTTCTAAAAATACTCGTACCTTTACGTTGGCGTTTCTTCATTTACTGCCCCTGGTATGAAAACAAGAGACAAAAAAAAATTCTGAAAGTACTTACTAAGCACTAACACCCAATAGTACATTATTAAACGCATGTAAGATGCTATTTTTTACAATTTGCACCTTCTGACCCGTCAAAAGTAGTAATTTTTAAATTCTGGGGAATTTTATGGTGGTTGGCAAAAAACCCTTGAAACTTCGATATTCGCGCGTATTGGCTGACGCTGCCAGACGCCTCTAGACTTTAGAGAATTCTGGCAGGGGAGTCTGGCAGTACCAACATGATAACCGTAAATTATACTATCGCTGTTACAGAACCGCTTTCAGCCATTGTGAGCGCAAATTGTAAAAATCCTATTATTTGCAACTCGAATCATCGGGAAAATAGCTACCACATGATTGTCCTCTTTTAATTATGAAAGTAAAAAATAATCAGTGGGGAGAAGATCTGGCAAGGGAGTTCTATCACTATATTTTAGCCCAGTATCCAGTATTCCAGTATTCAAAAATGGAGCAATGAATATGTTGGTAGAAGCAACAAGAAAATATAATTTCTGCGAAGTTAAAAAAGCCAAATGTTGGGCAATTATCATGTTTATGATAATGACTTGATAAAAACTATACTGTATATCTTAGCTCTTAGATATACTGTAGAAAATTATTGTACAAATGTAAATTAACTTGACAAATTTCCTCCTTTTAATTAAAAAAAAAAAATCCCAAGAGTTTTTGAGCTGATGCTGAAGCACAGATACGAATCGAGTAAAAACGATGGAGAGTAACGTTTAAATCCTTTTGTCACCTCTTGAAGTGGGAGACTTCTCAGTCGGCAAACAATTCTTCAGTAACTTCAATAACTTCTTCATTTAAAACATTTCTTTGTAATTTTTGGTGAAAAAAGAAGCATGTCTGGGAAATGGATTGCTGGTGGTGACACTTCGTAGCAAAAATTTTGCCTAAGCAACTACTTTTTCTGACCTGACCTGACCTGACCATTTCTGTTCTTTCTTGACCAAAGACTTGAGCGATTTGACGTAGAACCTTCATTCGTATAGTTTTCTCGGTGACATATCATCAATCCTTATTATTCCTTTGAAATTCCAAAATACTTACTTAAACCCTATAACCCTTCCAAGAATAGAACTGTTTTAGCATGTTTTTCATTGGTGTAAAGCAATGATTTCACCTTACCCAGTGGTGATAAATCTTCTTAAAAATCTGTGATAATCTTCTTGAATGATAAAATTTGATACATCCTCAGGGTTAAGATCAGTATAATTGAAATAATTGTAACTCGACGTAAGTTATTTCCAGTGTTATTTTTAGTTTTTATTCTTCCTCCTAAATTGAATTTTGAAGAGAAATAAACTAAATTTTGATAACGTTGTAAGAAATAACAAGCAGGATAAACCATCCTTGTATCTAAAAAGTAGAATACACTAAAGAAACGACTCGAGCAAAAAACCAATATCCCTGGGTCATTGACAATCAAGTGCTGAATGATTTGATAACTCAAACTCTTTAATTGTCTATTATGAATAATGCGATGAAAAACATGCAGCCAATAATAATATGAACCAGCTGTCATTGCGCTTTAAGTGAAAGTTCTTTTTAGAATTATTTTTATCGAAAAATGTTCTACTTACAAATAATTACTTTGTGTAATGTTTGTTGTCACTTAAAAACTTCAATATACATTCTAAGTGACCACAATGCTTCTATTTCACTTTAACTATCCTGTCCCGAATTTAACAAAGTGTCTAAATTGTGGCACCCTGCCAAAAATTCTTCATTCAACGAAGCGAGCTGCAAACAGTTTCACTATTTGCATTCCTAGCAATTTATCACTGTATTCCTTACCAGGCTCTTTTTATAACAATTTCAAATCGCCAACAACAATTACATCCAAATTTAGTGATCATAAAAATTCTTTGCACCAAAGATGGTAGCTCTCAACTAAACAATTTACTCTGCATGCACTACATCATTCACTGTCTTAAATCCATTAAACTTTTGCGACCTCTCTTATCTAATACTCTCGGATGAACGATTTCCTTGTCTTGTCAGTCATAATGGACGATATCTCTTAATTTATTTGTATTTACAAACAAAAAACTTTCAGTAAATACGGATCCACGCTAGTTTCAAAATTATATGGTGTGATCAAAAAAATTTGACGTCGAGGCAACCTTGAAAGTGAAACCCTTCGACCTCAATCTGAGGGATCTGAGGGATTCAATACAGTTAATTTTGGTTGTAAAAAGTTCTGGAGAAATAGAAATCATCATCATCAGTCATGTTTTGATGTTAATTTAACTTGTTTGTCAGATTTTCTTCACTTGAACCACTCCTGTTGAAACGTCAACAAACCAGATCCTAACCTCACTTTCTCAGTTTCTCGCATTCGTCTTTTCTAGCGATGCAGTCAAACTTTGACCTATTTCTGGCATTCCTGCTTATTTATTATCCGCCAACGCTAGCCTTGCTCCTTGTCTCCCCCACCCAACTTTTTTTCTTGTGGTGTTGTCGCACAACGGCACAACAGTTGGAGCTCTCGGCTTTATCTCGTAATCAAAAAGCTCTTTGTGACACAAAAGCGGTACCCCATAAAACACAAACATTGATTAAAAACAGATCGTACAAACACGAGCTGTCATCTCTTTCCTCCAACAGAAAAACAGACTCCAGCTGTCATTACTTCATTAGGAGTGCAAGGGACACCTTTTGACAAATTGGACCGACACCGCAACGGCGTTATTTCAAATCCTGTGATAAAGATAAAGAGTGGAATTAAAATTAAGTACCAACATCGATATCCCTCCTTTTCCCCCCCGTTCGCTTTGGTAAACGTTCCGTTGGAGCGCTCGAATTTTATTTCAGTCGCGGATTATCTTGTGCGAAAGAAGTGTCCGCCGGAAAAATCAGCGAGTGTCAAAACATGGCCAAGATTCTGTTGTTGTCGTTCGTCGCCGTCGTCTTCCTCCTCCAGCACTGTGAGTACCGCGTTTAATTTGTTTGTTTTTGATATTTTAATGTGCAGTACACTTTTTACTGTTGTGTTTATTGGCGTTTTTACAATGTGTAAAGGCGACACACCCAGCCGGCGAAGAATCGCACTGGCTGTTGGACCTCTTCGCATTTGTGTCACATTCGGTCATCGCTGAAAAATTCCGTTACGTCAGGCGTACGATTTCATAATGGGACACCATTTGCAGCGCGAATTATTTTCAATGTTGATGCAATTACAGGTGAGGCCTCGCTCAAGTGCTACTATTGCTTGGAGGCCTGCGAGGTGTCCAAAGCGCAGGAGAAGGTGTGCGGACAGAACATTGGGGCTTCCCAGGAGGCGGTCTGCACGACGGATGTCGCCAAAGGTACGAACCGACTTGGGAAAGACAGGAAGTGACTGGTTTTTTGAAATTGCAGATTCGAAATCGACCAGTATGGCCGTCAGGAAGTGCCAGATTGTCACCAAGGACGGAAAGGCACCGTGTTCAGATCAATCAACTTGTACACAATGTAAGACCGAATTGTGTAACGCCGCCACCTCCGTCGCTCCCAATATGGCGGTAGTTGGCGCCGTCGCGGCCTACTTGGCGGCGAAGTTCTTGTTACACTAGATCACCAGCAATTTGTTTATTATACGTTTATGTAATAAGTTAATAGAATAAATTAACACACTGTGGAAGAGTTGATCGCCTTGTCCATCCGCCTCCGCGCTTCCTTCGACGGGTTCAAGGTGTGGGCGCCAGGTGGCGCAGGCGCGATAATAATAAGTACTACTAATTTGAAGTAATGGATGCGTAATCGTCATGTTTTTCACACCAACCATTTAATGTAAAAAGAAAACATTTCAGTTACACCGGTCGCAGTAACGTACACGTTAATCAATTGCTTTTTTCACAATAATAAAAAACTTAATAAATTACAGTACTAAGTTTGTAGTGTGCTTATTATAAGCAAATAATGACACTTTCGCTCCTCTTGATAAATATTTACATTTAACGGATCTATTTAAAGTCCAGATCCATTAAAAAAGGTGAATTATACAAATTGGCAGCATTTTTTATACAGAATGATTATCTTTAGAGTTTAGATAACCGTTGAAATAAAAATAGTGGGAATAAATGTTGTTAAATTTTTGTAACAAATACAAAAAACAAATAGATTTTGTATATTTTATAAGGAATAAAAAACTAGAATAGTAGTTTATTTAACGAGTTCGTGTGTAAATTGGGCCAAGAAGGCCCAATTAACACAAGAACGAGTTGAATACAAGGTTTTTTTGTTCGACGAGCCCCTTAAAATTAGCTTGACGTTTTGTTTTGACAAGTTGTAACATTTATCAAAACCCGCTCACACAGGCGAAATTCTCAAATTCTGACAGTGTTGAACAAAAAAAGAGATTTTTTTAATATTTGAATGTCTAAAAATATTGGGCCGTATGATTTCCTCTTCATTAAGACTTAAAGACGGTCGGTAAGGACTTTAATTTTTCCCTTTAATTAAGTTTTTAACGATTGTCCTTAGTGGTTATTTTTGAATAAAATGTTAAACAACGGCAAGTGATGTTTAATATTTCCATTAACTTGACAGTGTTTCCTTAAAAAGACAAACAAATGTCTTAAATAGAGGAAATCACAACCCTTTATTTAAATCATTTTTTAAAGAGTTGTTGACAGCTTGACCGACAGCCATCGCCACCTATAGGACAGTAGCTTAATTGATTACTCTTGTCCTCTGTGGTTAGTCTAGTCTCACACTCTGTTAATTGAGTGGTTCAAAAATTGTGGCGGTTGTTCACAAGAAATCGCATAATAATTTTGCATTCACTTATTAATATTTATAAATGAAATATTGTTCTATGGGCATCAAATCCAAATTAGCAGGGTACTAATTTTCGATATTTCAAATCAAATTTTTCCCACAACGAATGCATTAATTTCTTGAACATAATAGATTAGGCCTCGATTATATAAATGCGATAAGTAAATACAAGTGGATTGGTAATTCAAGTCAACCTACGCATATCGAGCCCCGATCTTTGATTGGTCAACATGTTTTGACTTTTCAGTACACCAATTACGCCAAGCTAATGAACATTGCTATTGACCAATAGAAATTTGGGGGTAAAGATTATGCAGCTTACAATGCACCAGTGAGAATGAAATAACAAAGCGATCAGTGTCAGTGTCACTTGTTTTTTATAACGTATGTCTGCAAACATTCTTACCAAAATCAATTTTGATACATTTTATATTCGTAAAAGTAGTACGTGGTAACTAGAATTTGTGTCTTATGAATTTTGAGGTTAACTTATTATTAATAATCCATGTTATTACTTATTACTCATAGGTCATAGATAAAATAAAATACTTGTTCTATGTTATTTCTCGAACGAGCGCTCCCTCTACGCGATTTTATAAGTACTACATACAAATGTGTCTGGGTGACGATGGCGGTTCTTTTGATATAAACATGATATTTGGCAGTTCGGGGCATGAAAAAACTAGATGGTGAGAATCTCACGAATATTGGAACAAAATGACTAACAGAAAGGGTGGAAACTCCAATAATATTGATATAATAAGTTCTTTTAAAAATCTTCCAACAGGTGGCGTTGTTAACTTGTCAAATGTTTGGCAGTTCATTGCTATTTTCGCAACTACAAAAGTAACAAATATCATTAACAATTAATTCATTTTTTTAAAACTTTGGAAGTTGTGTAGCACATTAGTTTAAGTTACTGCGGTTAGTTAAAGTTAGTGAGAATCTGAATACTCTAAAAAGGTATCGACTAGAATGAAACCAATGGCGGCTCGTGAAGTTTTCTCTAAGACCAACGCATCAACCTTATGTAAAGTCCATTCATTTTGTATTGAACTTTTCAAGGTCAAATAATTTATTTTTTGGCTCTATAATTATGTTTTGTAAATAGTGACATGCAGGTAAACACCGTTCACGTTGGCTTGAGCATTGCTAAATCGCATTATGTTGGTTAGCTGCATGTCACTATTTACAAAACATAATTACAGACCAAAAAATAAAATTATTTGACCTTGAAAAGTTCAATACAAAATGAATAGACTTTATACGAAAATTATGTTATTGCTTACATTTAATTTGAGAGCAGAAACTTACTACTGTATGGCAGTATCAATGGCGCACAGTTGATTGCAAAAAAAAACGGGAAATGAAAATGTTTCTAATGTCATTTGTCAATTAATTGTCTACGTGACAATATCTATCAATTATATATTTTTTTTAATTGTCTATGGAAGAATTGTAAAAATGTGTCAGTTTTATTCTGACAGTTGCCTTTTTTTTGTAACCGACTGTAGGTAAATATATGAAAGAAAATGAAAACATGTTTCATTTCGGGAGTTAATTTAGTTTTCCCACCAATCAAACACAATTAGCGATAAAAGACAAAACTGCTTCGTAGATTGAATCGTATCATTGTTTAATTGTTAAATTAAAATACATAATTACTCCTTAATGTGAGAAATTGACATTTTGTTTCTCGTTTTTAATTTAGCATTTTGGAGATTAGGAGATTGTTTTATTTGAAGACGGTTTCGTGGCTGCTTCTGGTTGGTTGATTTGTGATGAACGCCTGCGATCCATTATCGTTAATTGGTGCAGACAGTAGGCGTGGTTTTGCAAGGTGGGATTAACTCCAAGTATGTCACTAGGTTACCTATAATAATTGAGTGAAATGGGAGTGGACTAGAAGTTTCATACATCGAATTAAATGCAGTTTTCTGCTTACTAAACAACGATTTAATTATTATTAACATTATCTGATATTATTTTCTTCTTTGTTTATAAACCACAATTTGTCAGGTTGCAACATTGGTTTTAATTTTTTTTATAAGGAACGGTTTTAGATTTTTTTTAATGTTTGTTATAGGTATTTAGAATGAGATATAAAAAAGTCAAAGCCGATTGTGCATCACTGGGGATTGACACGTCTTTTTCTAAATTTAATTTTGTTATCTATTATGAAGAATTTCAGGAACATAATTGTAAGGAAAACTGTTGAATATTTAGAGAAAACGGAAGTGTTGAAAAAAAAACCGGTAGCGGAAAATTAAACAAAAGAACAGCCGAACAGTAGATAATGCCAAGGAAATTATGAAAGCAACTGTCAGACAAATAAAGATTTACCTAATTTAAAACATCTCTCCAGTCATTAGGTATTTTGTTTTCAGGATTTTTTCCCAAGAAGTTAAGTTTTCTGTCAAAATAGAAACAATCATTCATAACATTGGCACTCTCCCACACCATTGAAACGCCGCTGAACTCAATTAGTTTCTCTAAAATGGCCGTCGGGAAGAATTCCATAGAAATCTTATGTCCTTTTCTAATTCGATGGAAAAGATATATTCTGTCTCTGTTGTGTAGGTGAAAACTTGGTGTGGCACGTTTGACCGTTACAAATAACTCCCACATTTGATTCATTTTAAAGATGGAAAAGGTTGCACTAATTCTCCTACTTTGTACCGTCATTGGTACAGGTAAGTATTCTCTAGCTGGAGTAGTAACGTTAGCATTTCCTCTACCTCAGCCCTCATTCTATGGGAACTGTATTTGTAGAATCTGGATAACGTCTATCAAATAATTGCAGTGACTTCAAGAAAAAAAGAGATAGGTTTAAATTAAACAAATGAGTGTAAAGGAGAAAAAATTCGACCAGTAGAGCTTGCACCCAGTGACTATAAAAGGTTGTGACATTTTTTAATACGTTGGCATTGGAAATTGTTATCATTCCTTGTTTGACAATAAACAGAGGCGTACGCGCTTAGAAGGGGGGCGTGAAAAACGCGAACTCATTGAGTAGGTAATTGAAAAAAGAAAAATACCCTATGATTTAACAAACAAAAATGTATTTGTAGAAAATGTTATGTCCACCTTGCTGCAAACAAGATTGAATTCTTCTATTTGGAAACGTCATATCCCATTCCTATTTACCAAAGGAAAGCAATATTTCAAAAGTATTACCAACCTACGAAAAGTAGTTACAACCTGTTTGTGGGGTGTTTGATGCAGTAGTAAAACTGACAACAATGCACTAGAACTAGACATTGACGCTATTTGTAACCTCAAACTTAGAAAAACATAACCTAATTCAACAGACAGCTACTTGGATAGGATTTTTGATGACACTTAATCTACCAAACAAAAACCTCCTTATTCCTATTTTCTTGTATCACATCTTACCCAGCGGATAACATGTTACTTGGTGGTTGTATTAATTTTGTTCGTTTTCTAGGTCTGGCCTTGAAGTGCAAGAAATGTAAGGACCTCACGTGCGACACTTTGGAGGAAGAAACTTGTGCGGTGGATGCAGGCACTAAGGAAGCTGCCTGTCTGACCCACATCTATCAGGGTGTCGCTAATGAATCTCTTACTCGAAATTTGGACTGACCAGGGATTTTTTTCAGACTCTAGCAACGACAAAAAAGTTGTAAAGAAATGTGTCAGCTCTGAAAGGAATGTCCCATTTGTATGCAATAAAACGGCAGTGAAAGAAATTACTTGCGATACCTGCAAAGAAAATTTCTGTAACTCAGAAAGACAGATTGATGCCAACGTTCTACTCGTTTTTGCTGTCCTTCCGCTCATTTTAAAGCTTATACAGTAAAGGAATTGCAGTGGTCACATCTCTTTATTCAACATCACTGCTAATGCCCCCCAGTTAATTCGTGTCCTAAATGTGTTGTCTAAACATTTTAACTCCGTTACTTCGTTTCGTTGGTGATAATTCAGTAACAGCACGTCAAGAACTAATTTTGGTATAAAGTGAAAAATAAACGACCAATCCAGGTACAGAAGAAATTATCTTGATTTAATTGCCAAATGGCGTTGTTGTCTAAACTGATTTACACGAGATTCAGTGATTTCTGTTCAAAAACAAATTTGGAATTGAGGTTTATTCTTAGTTCTTGTAAGAAAAAGTTATGTCGGCGTGATACAACTTTTCAGGGCATTTGACATATTTCTGTGCATTCAGAAATTCAGAGATGTGTTGGTGAGAAATTGTTTACGTTGGTAGGTGTCGGGGAGAGGCAGAAGAGAAAGAAGTTACTTCAGAATCTAGAATATGAGAAAACGTAAAACAAAAAGAACGTACTGAACCTCGTGGTCTGCTAAGTTGCATGCTAGTCAAGAATAACAGCAGAACTGCAACAGCTGAATGGATGTTCTGTACAGCAATGTTTCAAAGATTAATTGTGATAGATGTAAAACCGACCTTCTTAATCGTGCATTTTTGTTTCAGAATTTAGCAGACTTCTGCCAGGACTGCACTCTTTGTTAAATTAGCTTTAATTGAATCCTGTTAATTTTGAAATATTCACTTATTGAATGTTACGATTTTATCGACTACAAATATGACAGCGCTTACATCTATTATTAAAAACCTGTTGTACTACTTCAGAGTGATATATCATTAATTTTTTTATTGTTATGAAATTTCTTTTAAAGCAGCTAAAGATTTCATTGGGAGTGGGAGTCCTATCACGGTACTTACATGTCACCAATAAATTTTGACATTTACCTACGTTATAGTTATTTAATAAACTAGTTTGTTAATGAAGGCGATTAATAATCGAAACTGTTTAAAGCACGAACGAGTGTAGCGAGTGAGTGTCTTTAATAGTTGAGATTATTAATCACCCATTAACAAAAGAGTTGATTACAAAATTTTTTCGTTGACCGCAAACTTTTTTTTTTGGTGACAAATTTTGAAATTAAAGCCAAATCAAAACCAATTTCATCTTTTTCCATAAAGATGAGACCTTATAAATACCTTCATTCTTTTTTTGTCCTCAGGGTAGGCCATTTTTAAATTTTTCAACACTTTCTATTCACTTTTCCACAAAGAGTGTCAGAAGACGTCAACTCCATTCACATTCAATTTCACGTAAAAATCACGATTGCTACGGAAACCTAGTTACCTTTGAAAAATATGACATGCGAATTATAACCAAAAGCAAATCCTTAGTTCTTTATGCACCTATTTTTTTTTTTCAAAACTTAATTATGATAGATGAAATTAGGTTAGAATTAGCTTTAAATATGTGTAGTTGTAATATGTAATAAGTTATTGCAGTTATATTTCATATATGCTATAATTTGATTTCACTAATCCAGAAATAATATAAAATAGGGAAACAAAATTCGTTTTTCGTTTCGGTCTGTTTCCGACCAACATGTTCACCAAAGCAGAACGATTGTAACAGTTGTTGGCGAACAACGGCATTTCCGTTTTTTTTTTTCACCAACAAAATAAATTTAGACAAGTTGTGAAAAAAAGTTTGCTTTTCAAGCTTCAAAGGGTAAAATCTATGACAAAGGAATTTATTTTTGAGAGAAAAACGTTACTAAAGCTGCATTATGCAACCAGCTGTGCTTGGATACATGAAGCTCTCGAGAGACTGGGAATCTACACGCACAACACCAGTTTTATACTGCTGTGGTGACTAACTCTGTGGTCCTGTGATCTTTTTAGGTCCAAAAACACTTAGGTACATTCCGATGAGCAACGGTTGGAGAAAGCAGCTCCACGCTTTATCTTTCTACTAATTCTACTTCAAATTGCTGAATACCTATTGTCGCGAGCAAAAAAACTGGTAGTTAAAATCATGCTTTGAGACAATAATTTTTTTGACACTTTGTTGACGTGGCCATAATCAAGCAGGGATTTTTTTTTATTTTTAACAACCTAACCTAATTTTGAAATGACATTGACGACCAGAATTTTTTGCTCACGACAATACTTCAGTAAACTTGTACTCTTGTACTCCACTTTGAAGTACATATAAGTTACAGATAAGAAAATAACTTAGAATGACATCATTTTCAACTAACAATAGTAAACTCGTCTCGTTACTTTTTTCTTTAATTGACAAAACAACAGTGTAAATAAGTATTTGATATAGTTTGTCCAGTTTGGTTGACATAAAAATCATTAAATTCTACGTAGAGAAGGCATTACAATATATCTTTCAAGCAGTAACATGTTTGCCCTGAAATTATGCTCTAATTAATGTATTGTAGTGCATTTTGTAGTGTTGGGTTAATTTAATACAATTTAAAATCTCCCTATCTTTCGCTGGACGAAGTTTAAAAATTTCTGGAACAAATTATTATCGGTCTAGTTCAAGATTTTCCTCGAGAGGAAAAGTTAAATTAAAAACGAGAATGTAAAGAAATGTATAAAGAGACGGTTTTCATTTTATTGTTTTTGTAATCTCTTCTGCGTAACTTGGGTCTTGGGTGGTGTTGTCTAATTTAAAACTTGTTTTTTGTAGTCAACAGATGTTAAACATCTTCACACAATCTGTCTGGTTATAGCAGTTACTTATATTACTCATATTAAAATGAAAATGTGACGGTTAAAATAAAAATTTAGTCATGCAAAAATGACTTAATTCGTGATACAAAACCGATATTGTTATCAGTA
The DNA here is from genome assembly GCF_963966145.1 of Tenebrio molitor. Taxonomy (NCBI): domain Eukaryota; kingdom Metazoa; phylum Arthropoda; class Insecta; order Coleoptera; family Tenebrionidae; genus Tenebrio; species Tenebrio molitor. Next base: position 3,554,777 of record NC_091054.1, on the reverse strand, counting down.
GGGAAAACCACATGTTAGGATATAGGTTTCACGACCGATAGTATGAGATATCACTAGTATTATTATAGTAAACATAACTATGTACAGTGCATTCACTTTTGTTTTAGACCAGAGTATGCTATGGAAATTTGGCGAATTGTATGGTAGGACTGTGGCTGAATGACAATATACGTCATGTATAATATTTGAGGTTACACTTTCTTGTCAAAATTTATTATCATTATCATTTTCCAATTAACTACATAGTTTCGAGGACTCAATAATGTGTGTATTTAGTGATAAATGTAAATATTGCACAAATTTAAAACTAATTTACCTTAAAACTTAATAATAATGTCAAATTTGACACTGGCAGTTCGAACAATTTTGATTTTGTTATTTGACATAACCCCGATACCAACATTTAAAAAAATTAAAATAGCCTACTCTGGTCTAAAACAAAAATGAATGAATTATATATAGATATTTCTTGTTCTCACAACCTGAAAGGGTAATAAACAATAAACTGACATATGTGAATACAGAAATACGTAATGACTAACTGTCATAACCAAATATTTTAACAACATTTAATATTCTTTACATAATATTAGTGAGAACACAGAATGAATAACTACATGTACATGTTTATGTAGGCAACGCTTTCATCGTATTTTTGTCATTCAATGAACCCACCTAACGCCCCCTCCTAAAGTTACCAGTTCCAACGAGCAGGGGGCCTCTTGGTGTTTTAGGTGGGATAAAATTAGAAAGAGAATCGTCAGGTTCACACCCAGATTGTTTATTTGAATCGCGTAATTTAAGAAAAAAGGAATTGTACATACATTTTTAATAGTTCAATGAGAAATGCAAAAAGAGGAAAATACAAAAATGGGAACAAACATATTACGGAATTGCTGAAAAGGATAATAAAAGGTACACAACGCTGAGTGGTCCACTAGAAATAATGTATTCAGATCAAGTGCTGCAGGGTCATGACTTTTAATAGTAGGTACAGTTGCGGACAATAAAAAATAGTACAACTCTTGCTCAAAATTCGCCAAATATTTAGCTGCTTAAATGAGGCTCTATTTTGTCAACTAATGCCATCATTAATCATTAGTGTCATTCGTCTATCAACTAACCTATTTCTAGACGTAAAATAAGTGTACGGTTTTTTATTGTCCGCAACTGTACATACATGTTTTGGTATCACTGGCTCCTCAAAAAAAAAAGGAGAAAAGGTCTTCCACCTTGCCAAATCACATGTTTAAGTGTTTTTGCAAATTTGCAATTTGTGGGTTTGAGTTTTTTGTATTCTTTTTTTATAAATGTACAGTCGATTGCAAAAAAGTCAACAATCAAGATCACTGAATTTTCCTATTTTTAAAACATGTAAACCAGTCTTTTCTGACTGTTAATGGCATGCTTTTTCAAATAGGTTAGGATTCTAACACAAGAAACGTCATTATGTCTGACGTAAGAAATGAAAAGTTTTGACATTTTGTTTGTCTCGGTAACATCAAAATTGACAACAAGAAGGATGAATTAAACTATAGAAAATTTGATGTAATCGATTTTTTTGCAATCGACTGTAGAAAAATCTAGAATAATTAGGTTAATCAAAGTTGGTATATTTATTGTAAATCCGATAAAGTTGGCAGTGCTGCTTTCTCTGCACACGGAACATTTCTTACAACATAAAAACCGCGGTAAATTTAAAATTTGCAGAAGGAAAACGCAACATAAAATTTATTTCTAAGTTTTTGGTGCCTGTTTGGATAGAAATTAATCCAAACTTGTCATATAACGTAACAATTATTTTTTTGGGTGAATAAATGTTTTAAATTTTATTACTCTAGAGATAAAAATAAATAACAAGATTTTACCAGGCACCAACTCAGTTAAAAATAAGTTAAAACATATTAAATATTTCAAAGTACAAAAGAACTATCTCACTGACATTTTTAAAACGAGATGTGAATTTGGCACAACATTTTGAATCAATAGTTGAGTCCTTAACATCACAAAACGAGCAAACATGTTGGCACCATCGGGTCTAGTCCAAGGAAAATGATCAATATAGCTTGGCGCCTACTTTTAGTGTAGAAAATATAATCAGATAATCTAAGATGTCTCTTGCTTTTTTTTAAACAACATACTTTATTTTTTACTTTGTTAATTCAGTTAATATCAGAATCATTTCTGGAACGTTAGCTTTACATTTTCATTATGTAAATGTACTGATAACAATCGATTCCAAAGGGTGGAGTTGCTAAACACGCAGACCCACCCAGTTAAAATTTATTATCTACTCTAGCGCATCAATTAATTATACATTTTCAAATTAATATTGTTCTAAAAGAATAACCGCAAATGTTCAAGAGTGGAATCACGTCTAACGTCAATGAGAAAACATTAGAAAGAATTCATTAATCAACAGAATTATGAATAAGAGTATGAATCAATTTGCGACTCGACATTTGTTTTGCAATGCAAGTTGGCAAATAAGTAAATACGAAATAACAGGATATCACGTATCTTATAAGTGTAGGTACATCCTGTATAACATTCAGTTGCCAGTTTTAATCCTTGTTAAGAATGATAACTGTTAAGACGAATATTACATAACTGTTAAACGCAGAAATACTTTTTAAAAAAGTGTCAAGGATTGTAGTCCTGTTAACCGACATTTTTCAAACTGCGTAGACATTTTTTATTGACATTTAAATTCTATTTCTCTTCGTGTGCGTGAACCTAGGCCTTATGCACCCAATAAATTAAGGTTAGCGACAGTAATGGTTACGCGCGATAAACCGCGCAAATTTAAATTTAAAAACCTTGAGATATGAGGTGTGACACTTGTTATCAATACCAGACTATTTCAATGCTTTTTGATAATAATTTTGTTGTTGTTTGTGCGTATTACAATAGAAGCGTCAGTCATTTGAGGGAAAGAAAATAATAGTACATACATACATAAATATTAATGTTTTGATTGTTCTTAGAAATTATCAAAAACTTCAAAATGTTACTGTCGTACAGCGAAATTGAATAATTTTTAGATGAATGATAAAATAAAAGTATAAGTAGGAATAGTGCATTGAAACATTGCGGGATATTAATGACAATAAGATTTTCAAGGACAACAAAATTAGCTTCAATATAGAGTAATTATTAGTGTACATTAGATATCTATAAAAAGTAGTTACAAAATGCTTACTGTGACACCGAAGTAGAAAAAAAATAATGATTATTAAATACATATGGGAAAAATTATTATTGTAACAACATTTGGGCGACAATTTTTTAATTTTTAATGACATGACATTGGTTCATCAATACCAACCCAATTCAATTAAAATAAAAGTCACTAGATAATAATTTTATATTTAAAAAAATCAAGGACAGTAAAATCCAGAGAACATTGTATGCCATAAAACATTTACTGTGAAATTGTTTATAACAAGTTATTTATATAAAAATCTTCAACAATAAAATAAAGAAAATATTTTCAAAAATTATTGTCTTTTTTCGATACCACTTTCCATTTCATCGGTTGAAAGACAAAAAATATTACAATTTAAAAAAATTGAGACACCAGGAGCCATTTCAAAATTTACTAAAAAATGGAAATTAAAATTGTATGTTTTACGGCGCGTTAAAAATTGAATAAAATGATTCTAATTGGCATTGAAATTTTCTTTACAGTATCTTTACAGAATCTGTAAGTCACGCGAAACGGGGAGATTTCGGGGTGTGCTTTTGAAGCTTTCTCAGCTACAATATAAAAAAAAAGAGATACGGGGCAGCTATTGAGAAGTAGGAAATTTTGTGCCCTACAAAAGAAATCAATACAAGCAAAGTTTTAATTTGACTAGACTTTTAGTTCTCAGGGGAAGTAAAAAACGTAAAATACTGGTTCTAGAAGATCGGCCATTCAAACCGTTATTCGCAACAAGCGGCGCTAGCAAAATTCGAGCTTATCTGTCTACAGCAGCCTGCAAAAATGCCGCTTTGTTGCTTTTGTGAATATTATAATTTTATAACTCGAACCCTCAGAGTCAGACGAAAGCACTATAGGTTGAAAACTCGCAGCTCACAGTTCGAAAGTACATGAATCAACCAATGGTGGCGCCACTGCATTCTTCCGTTTTACTGTTCTAGTTTTAAAAGTTGTTCGCTCGCGAACGGTGCAAGATCTCAATTGGTAAATGTTAACATCAGCAATCAAGTGAACAGAAATGGCACGATTAGTTGGAATTTTTTTAGTTTTGGCTCTTATTCAAGCAAGTAAGTAATTTTTTAAATCATATTTAAAAAAAAGTAATAACAAAAACGGCGAATAGTGTAAAAAACACAAGTTTAATACTATTTTATTGAATCGACGCAACTCTCATAATTAAGTAGGAGCGAAGGTCATAAGAGGCCAAGTCATCATTCATTCTTGTAATATTAATATGTTTTTTACTTCGTACAAATCCACTGAGACCATGACTTTTTTCAATAATCATACAATTTCATTGTTTTTTAAATCTCATCTTCTTCATTTTTAACAAGTTTTTTCCCACATGAAAAACGCAACAGAATTCTTCGTTCAACTCGACACCTTTTTTCCCTCCGCTTGTTGCCAACAGGCCAACACCCAAAGCCATATTTACGCCGCACGTTCATCTACATCAGTCTAAATCTATTTTAATAAAAATACATCGATGTGAGCGAGTCTGTGCCACTTTTGATTCCCTATCACCTAGCTCCTATCTTCCACCGCTGACTCCCAAATCAAAAATCTTTATCATCGACATATTTTTGAAGCATGTAGATTCAGAAAAAAAAATAGCTTTGCTTGTAAAGTGTTGGGCGATGGCAATAAAACATGCTACGTTGAAATTGCTTTGCACGATTTCCTATTAAGGCAACTAAAACAAATCACGAAGTCATCCGGGAAATTCCAAACCAACCCAAAAGATAAGTAACTGTATAAGATTACCGCTTGTTTTGTTCTTTCAGGTCTGGCCTTGAAATGCAAACGTTGCAAAGATGCCGACTGCACCAGTTTAGAAGACGAGACGTGCATATCGAGCCCTGCAGGTAAAGAAGCCGCGTGCTTAACCCACATCTTCGAAGACGGCGGCACCAAGAAGAAGATGACCGAGAAAAAGTGCGTGAATCGAGGCAAAGATGGGAAATACGATTGTATTAAAATGCAAACAGGTGAAGTTGAACTGACGTGTAAAACTTGCGCTGAAGATTTCTGCAACGAAAAGAGTGCCGCGTCGAGGATCAGTTGGAGTTCGTTGAGCGTCCTCAGCGTCGTCGTTGCGCTTCTCACTAGAAAGTTAATGTGAATGTAAATTGTAACACCGAGATATTTGTGATTTCACTGTAATATTAAGTTGTAATATATGTTATGTAATATAATATTATGTGGTCGTGGTGTATTACCCCATTGTATGTGAAGTCTTATAGTTTTTTTAGTAGGTAGGCAGTGGCAGCTGCTCTCCAGCTGGAGCTCCGTTTAGACCAGTGGTTCCCAATTGGCGGGCCGCACACCCTCCTGGGTTCGTAGTACCATTCAAATAAAATCTTTTCTTCTTCTGGAGTCTCCTGATAAAAAAAAACCACAAATATTTCCTGATTATCAGGGTGGAAAAGCTTTGAAATATGTAATTCTGTTTTATGCGCACCTCTGTGAAATTTTTTCGACAATTTGTTTGGGTTTACTGTTGTTACGTCAAAACTTCTAATTGAAGTTAGTAAAATAAAATATGTCATTTTGGTACGGTTTGGTTTGCAGACCTTGGCAAAGTGGGAACCACTGGGCTAGGCAGTAAATGTTGCAAAGTTTCTAAAATTGTAGAAGGTTATCAAAGTCCATAATGTTAATTAATAAGTAGCACCTGGAGGAGGTATTAACGTAACAAGCTTTAAAGCATTTGAAATATTTACTTACTCAAAATATTTGCACTTACAGAAAGATATGTTATTATATAATTATTAACCATTCAGCAGATGTACATTTTTTGTGGGTGGAGAATTAAATTTTTTAATGTCAAACAAACAATTATTATTACAGTTCCAAAGAAAGCCCTATAAAAACGATATTGTGTAACGTTTGATTGAATCAAAACTTCCCAGAAATATAATAAAGAATTGTAGAAACAACTTTGACAAATGCATCATAGATGAAACACGAAAAAATCCGTTTTAGTCAACAAAATACTAATTTTTCAAGCAGCAGCGACTGATTTAACGAATGAGCCAATCAAATATGTATTGATATTTTTCGAGAAAACGGAGCTAAAAGTTTTTCAAAAAAAGTTTGGTAGCCACTGAATTTTATGAAAAGATGGGTCAAAAAAAAAAATCATAGTAAACTTTTTGTTGTCATTTGGCCGCTAACGAGAAGATTGCATTTTAGATGCCACGAACAAGTACTCGGCGTCTTGCAACTCGCCCCTCAGAAAATTCGTCAAAACAGAGGCATCTGAATCGAATTCGGCTTTCTTGAGCACGTGGTGCTGAAGCTTGCATTGCAAACTTCTCTGATTTTATATTTTTGTTCACAATTACAATCCTTTTACTTTGTTGTTTTCTGAATAAGTTGCAGGCACTATTTTACAAATTTTATCAAAATTTCACGATGAAGCTCAAAAAACTTTAACGATAAAAACCAAACATAACATCGAATGACAGAAAAAATTACATTTTAGGTTGGTCGTACGTCAAAACTGCCCGCCAAACTTGAAATTTTTCAGCGTGTCCCAAACAAAGTGATTCCTTTGATTTTCTTGTAAACCATTAACATTTGTATAAGGCAAGTTGGGCTATTTTACCTTCTTTTAACACGTACTACATCGGGTTAAAATATCTGCACAACTTTCAAAGTCACACTGTATATGCGAATTTTCTAGGGAACTTTTATCATCATATTAGCGTTAATTAACGAAATTTGAAAAATAATTCTGGGTATTCTGTTTACTACAACAACAATAATTAATCTGCAATGTTATCTTATGTTGTGATATTGAAGCTGGTACAGTTTTGCTCCATTTATGTTGCAACAATTATTGCCAACTAGTGTGACTCAAAGCGGTTTGATGGTTTTCCAAAAACAAATCAATAAATTTGGATTTTTTAATACACGGTTACTGGAGGAACCATAATTTTACAAATGTACCCACAATTAACCCAAAATTAAAATTTCCAAAAATTGAACGTCATATTTTTTAAATCTGGAAGTTACGTGAAAATTAATGAAAAAATTATCTTACCGTTTATTTATTTGGGATCATATCGATTTAAACTTATTACAAATAGTCGGGAGTCGTTGCCGCTCAGATTCTAACCTCAATCGGTTGTCACGTGGAAGTTTGGCAACATCGCTTTCAAAGTCTAGACTAGATGCACGAAAATATTTTCTTTTTTTCTTTAATTAATTTATGTTGACATTCCATTCCATTTCTACAGTTTTTTGTTTTGCAAATCTGCTATCATTGCTCCACACATCTTTATTAACATTTTACGATTTGACACCAAATGCCAACTACGGCGTTTATTCGCTGTCATGCAATGCTGCAATATCTACTTCGTGTAAATGTCAACTCTCAAATTTTCAATAATTTAAATATTTAGACATCCACCCATGCATACCTGTTGCAATTAAATAAAAATAAGTCAAGTCCACTTGATTAATATCCATCTACTAGATAAAGTATAAGGTCTCTCTCAAATGATCTTTTGGATATTTGACACTTTGACATATTTCGCCTAAACCATAGAGTTTTGCAAAATATTCGCTATGGAGTAATGCCCTAGATATGGATCTACATTAATTACTTACTATGGTACAGTTGTTTGAATTTTTCAAGATTTTTATTTTTGTCTGGAACAATAAATGGAGAAACACCCTCGTATTTTTTGAGTTAAATCACATTTATTTTTAGTCAACGATAAAATAAATATTGAGTTGAAGAAAATTTGTGTATACAGAGTTTAAACCAAATATTATTATTATGACAGATGAGTCAGTGACTTACTGTCAATAAAACATTTTTTTCCCAGAACAGATTATTTTTGGAAATGTATTTGTCCAAATGTCCATGAATTTTATTGGCAGTATAAAAAATATTATTGTTACCATTTTAGTGTGAAACAACAAATGCAATAGGAACTCAATGTCTACATTTTTGCTGTTGATGCAATATAAAAGCAATGCTCAGGTAAAATTCCTTTCTGTAACCTTTTATGCAACTGCGTCAAATAAAAGTGGGAAAATCCCATGACTCACAAATGCAGCCACGTATTTGCTTGTTCTCTTATTCAGACACGAAGCCGGTCCTGCATGATTTATTTTTGTAAATAATCGTGGGTCGTCAATGGGTCGTTCAGTTAGCAACCGCCAACAATCAATACAAGATGTTTCTGACGAAAGCAATCTTCTTAATCGTTATTCTGGGAACAAGTGAGTCAATAGTTCCGAGAACAACACCCCGATCGATGTTCGGGGTGGGTTTGAGGGGTGCTAACATCGATTGTTTCCAGGCTTGGGACTCGTCTGTAAAGAGTGTAACATAGACTGTGACGAACCGATAGATGAGACTTGTCCCGAACCGGGGAAAAGTCAACAGGTGTCCTGTTTGACGGAGACTTTCAAAGGTTTGATTGTATTTTGGAAAAACCACGACATTGTGAATAATCTTTTTCCTTCTAGACAAGCACAACAGTACTTTGTACCAGAGAAAATGTGTGCTTTACGAAGAAGACACGAAATTTGAATGTGCAGATTACCCAGGGTACACGTCGATTTCGTGCGATACCTGTAATGCCGACCGATGTAACGCTGCGCCGACGGCGATCTCTGTTGGTGGTGCTGGAGGGAGGACCGCTGTGAATGGGAGCTCTACCAACTCCACCTCTTGAGGATCCAGAGACATTTCACTTAATAATGATTTGTGATGCATTCAGGCTCATTTAATTGGCATTTATGCACATTTACGATGCTGACTATACTAATGATTTGACTTCGCTGATTATAAATGACTTTTGACTAAACAATAGATTAAAAAATAAGAATAAATATCTTCTGTCGCTGGCTAGACTATTGTGCTTTCAGTGTTCTGAATGGTCTTTATCAAACTTGAAGGATGTAGTGTCGTCAGTTGTGCAAGATGCGTCTGTGTTTGAATAATAACAAACATTATCACTGACCTGAATGACTGCATGTTCGTCAAAAACGATAAAGAGACAGACTCCTTTGTTAAATATAAAGCAGATACTTTATGCTTATCTGGGAGAAAATGAGAAGCAACATTCCGACTCAAAAGAGTTTTTATTATTTTAAATCTCTCCTACTACATATAATAATATTTTTTTATAACAACAAATTCAAGAAATATTATTAATTATTCACTGATTGTGGAATGACCAACTAGTTGACAGTATGTAGGCAACACATTATACAATTAATATTTGCGATCTCCATTATATAGCCCAATTTTTACCCTTTTGAGGTGACGTCACGATTTTCTTCCTTGCTTTCTCTTTAGTGAAACGACAGAAACAGAAAAAAACAAAAAAAATAGGCACGTTTATTTATTGATGGTCACTTTGAGGTTATTTTATGCTCCTGTCAATTTGACAATTTTTAATTTCTTTCACTTATTACATTGATTACAAACATAACCTTTCGAAGCAATTGTCAACAAATTTGACACATTTATAGTTATTTATGATCAATTCAAATTTGTTTCTGATCCTAGCTCAAACATACGTAAAGTTACTAGAAAATGACGTCATCGCAAAAGGGTAAAAATTGGACTATACCCTTGAAAAATTTAAACTGCTGTCATTTAATTCAATAGAACATCACTTCAAGTGTTTCTTTTGAAAAGTGACAAAAATCTTGTTGTTTCAAAGAGAGTTAAGACAAAGAAATGATTCGTTTGAAAAATGATAGAATATAAACTATTTGATACTACACACCAAGGGCGGAAATGTTTGATTCCATTAAATAACACATTTGATGAGTTGCAGAAAAGTATAAAAATACGAATGATCTATGAGAAGATAATGATCACCTATAGCGTTGCTCTCATGAGGCCGCCCCGTTCTGAAAACGGCAGCCCCCCACGAGGGGCCCCTTACTGTGCCCCCATCTCTCACAACTGCCCCCGCGTCGACAACCTAACCTCCCTCACACGTTGGTTGAGGACTCTACGACCGAGGTTACCGTCATGAGGCCGCCTCATTCAAAATTAAAGTATCTAGAGTATGCAACCAACTTTGCAGAATCTTATTTATGCGACAAGAGAAATTAGAGAAAACCGAGGAATGTTATGGAAAATTCAGCAATTCGCCGCACGTCGTGCACGAAAATGAATTAGAAAAGGATGTGTTCACATTGAGCATTTAATATCTATGAAATTTCGTAATAAATACTTGTCCTTTCTATATTAAAATAAATTTTGGCATAAATTTTAGGTAGCATTTTTTGTTCTAGATTCAGGCAGCTGAATTCCTAATTTGATACGCTAAAACTACAGTGGATCGATTTTAACTTTTACTTTTTGTTGTACTTTTTGTTAGTTTGCTTTTAAGGTCAAAGGCATTATTAGATTGTAGCCGTTTTTTTTAACTTGTAAACGCTCAAGCGATCAAATTAATGAGTCAATACAACACATCTACGCCATGAAAATTCTGTAAAAAAATTTATAAAAATTTTCTGGCCGCTTATCACGTTCGAGTCACTGATTTTGAGGTATTTGAATTTTGGAAAAGGCGCCGACAGATGCACCACAAAATAAACGACGCAAAAGCATCACCTGGTCGCTTCAAGGTGAACAACACCACCAACATCAAAACATAAATGTTATCTTTGCCATTTTTAAAATGCAAAATGGCGCCCCCTTCCTGCGACACCTCATTTCCTCATGAGCGAACAGGTGTCCACCCAAGTGGTACGTCGCGGGTCACTTCACATAACAAACCACAGAAAACAGTACCAACGCCAAATCGCCAGGTGAACGACTCGTTCAGCCTCTGAAAAAGTGGTACCCGAGATCCACCGGAACGCACGATTCAGCTGGTACCTACAGCTGAAAGCGTGTGTTTGTGACGCTCCATCACCGTACCATGTGACCTTGTACCCGCGTTCGAAGTAGTACTCCCGCGAGGTACTCTCGAGAACCAGGAAGCGCCGCGCAGTCTTTGTCCGTTTTCCCGCAAGAAAACCGCCGAACAATGAAAATCCTCCTTTTCGTCGCGTGTCTTTCCGTCCTGCACCTAGGTACGTAGATGTGTTGTTGCTTAAGACTAACCGCATTGTTATGTAACGAAACTAGTTCCTTGACTTCCTTGTTGACATAACGAGTCGGCACCATTTTTAAATCGCCATTTTGTCCGTCAATTTGTCTCATAAATTTGCACACATTTCAAGGACACTCGCTGAAATGTTACAAATGTAACGGCTGCGAAACCACCTCCGCTGTGACGGAAACCTGCCAAAACGTCAATCCAGAGTTGCAGATCAGCGCCTGCTTGACACAAAAAGTTGACGGTGAGTACTAAGTACTATCTGCAAATCGACACAAGAGATTTGTTGTTTATTTTTCAGACAGAGACAACAGCCAAAGCATAACCATCAAAAAGTGCGTTACCTATGGTAAAAACGAACCGTTCAAATGCTTGGAATTGCCTAATTCCAACACGATCTTTTGTCACAAATGTCAAGGTGATTTCTGTAACACCCAAACAAGAATAACGACGAATTTTTATCTTAGTCTAGCGAGCTGTTCGCTCATTTTCTTGTCCAAATTGCTCTACTAAGTACTAGAAAGAGTGTTGGAGTGTTAGCGAAATAGAATAGCAACTAGGGATGTTTTTATATTATTTTGTAAATAAAGGTTGTTGCACAATGCGATAATTTGTTTATCCCAGCTAAACGGAGTGATTCATCCGGGCGATTAAATGATGAAGGGTCGCTGGTTTAATTGTTGTTAGGTCATGGATTGATTAACACCACACCACTCGGTGTCATTACGGAAGATGAAATCAGAGAGGTGGGAGAAAATTAGGCAGACATGCGTTGTGTTTCTTTCATTGTACACCGAAAATAAACGTAAGAAGGCTATGTAAAGGAAAAACGTTCGCTATTTCTTCAGACTCCGGAAATGAAGTGCCGGAGAATAGAGGTCTTCTCCCACTTAGGTTGGGAGTTTTGTCTTCCTCATCGCAGAGTCTACAAGAGGGATTGTCTGTCACGCCATGCAGAATTTCTTCCGTTTTCTTCTTAGACAAGTTTTCAATTAATTGGATAAGTGATAGATCTGTTCGGAGAATGTTGAAACAAGACTTAGAACTGAAACGACGGAATGTGGTTAGCAGATCCTTCAAAACCTTCTGTTATTGCTAACTTACGAAAAATCCTCAGTCTTTTATAATATGAGGTGGAATGTATGCAACAAGCAGAACGCCATTGATTTTCACCGAAAAGGAGTCCAGATCAATAATAGTTTTTACCTGCAGAATATTTTGGAGGTATTGCTCCCTTCAGATTGGGATTAGGAAGGTGGATATTTAAGTTTTCGATCGATAGATATATTTTTCTGATTGTATCAATGCAGCAAAATAGCCTGCACACTCACCAGATCTGAACCCAACAGACGATAGCATAAAGTCAATTTTGGAGAGCAGAGCGCAATTAGAAACACCAAAAAAACAAAACAAAATAGTTTTCAGTTTGTTCAAGGACATTGTAGAAGAGATTGCTTGAAGTAAAACATTGTTTAAAAGCCAAAAATAGGTTGAGAGAAAATATTTTCGCCAGCCTTGCATTCGTACAATTTTAAACTGGAGACTTGAGGAATAGAAGAGAATATTATTTGGCGATGAGACTCGTTACAAAATCTTTAATTGTGATGTAATGAGGCGTGTGAGGAAGCCAATCAACACAAGATTAAATTCTAGGTACGTCACACCTACACTAATACATCGTGTTTGTGTAGGTTGTCTCTTATGGAGTAGTGAGGCTCTTTATACTCCATTGATGGCACCTATGAATGACCTAAAATTTTCTTGCGTTAAAATGCTCCATTGTAAAACAGTCGTAAATATCATAACCATGTTGTATGACATTAACTGTCATTTTTTTTCTCATTTTTTTGACACTTTGTTGACATGGGCATAATCAGGCAGGGAATTTTTGTTAATTTGTGACAATCTAACCAAATTTTGAAATGACATTGACGACCAAAATTTATTGCTCGCGACAGTATATATTTTGCAGATTTTAATAAAATAAGAAATAACAAACGTCAAATTATTTGACGTTTGACACGTAATTTCTATGAAGGCTTTGTAGATGCAAACTTTTACACTACAGGGTGTTTTCGAAGTTGAGGTGTTCCTTGTAACAGGAGGTACCATACATTATTCTTAAGAATTTCAGCCTAAATCGTCTTAGTAAAATGTTTGTATTAACGGAGATAATTGATTGCATATTTTTATAGTTTTCTAAAATTTTGAGTCCGGTCATGTCTATTTCTCCGCTGTACTAGACTAATAAACTGACGTGGCCCAGGATGGAATCTTTCCGAAAATCGCTTTGCGTACTCTCTGGACGCCGCAGCTATATTCTGATAGCATTGCCCATACTTTAGCAACATATCTGTGAGCTCGTTATTTTCGTAATGATAACCCATTCCGACTAATTAGATGACAATTCTGACAGCATTTTTGATTAACGTCCATGCTCATTTGATTTTTTTTTGTCAATTTTAGTTGCTAACAAATCAGCTCAAAATTAAACAGGACCGGTTTCAAAAATTTCAAAAGAATTAACTTATTGTATCTGCATTGCCGTACACATTTTACTAAGGTGATTTTGGCTAAAACTCTTTAGAACAACGTATACTATCACATGTTAAAAGAAACGCCTCAACTTCGAAAACACCCTGTATAGAAACGTTCAAGCATGGTGAGCTTGCTCTTCACTTCCTTTACCTATTTTTGGAAAAAAAATCTTTGGTAGGTGATATTTGAAAGTTAATTACTTGCAGATCCGCATCTTTGGATTCAGCACCGAAAAATGTGCTGGATCCAGCTGGATTGTTGGATGAGGGATGCAGCAGTTGCAATCCCTAAGGGTATTTCATGATAATGAGTCCGATGGAATTGAAAATGCAGCCACAATACCCTTGCAAAGTTAATGTGGATATTTGATTGATTTTGATAAAAAAAATAAAACATAGTTAGCTGTGGAGTTTCATAAATTTTGACATAAACGTCATTCACTTGGTCAAATGAAATTGTGAAAAAACGAAGAGTTTTTGGGAAAATGTTTATTGTCTGCATAAACGCTCAACGGCAGAAGCATTTGTATCGCATTCGTCATCAATCAGGATCATGTCTGTTTTCTCACATTTTAATCGTCGTATTTTTCGTAAATGTCAGTTGTGACAAATAAAATTATGGGAAGCAAAGCCATCATGGATTCATCATTTCATTTTATAACAATACGATATTTACAACAGCCACGTTAATTTTGTAAGTGTATTGCGGGTTGCATTTTCAATTCCGTCGGGCTCTTTGTCGTGAAATACCCTGTATAAAAAATATTCTATTAATTAGAAACATAATACTCGATGTAATTATAATTTTTAAATGTTTCTTCTTTTGTTTCTTGTGTTACGTAAAATAAAATCATTTTTTACGAAAGTATTGCTTTACTTTTGTGGCACAGATTTTCGCTTTGTCCTGTCAATGTCAAATTGTTTTGAAATAAATTTGCATAAAAAGAATTAACATTTTGAGATATATTACTGAAATTGGGAGGACAGTATTGAGTATTCCACTGTTCAGCTAACTATAACATCTTCTAAACGTCCAATGAGTAAATCGATTTTGACATATCGGCAACCAACATCACTGAGAAATATACGCTCGTGCTCGTCGAACATTATTACTCTTAGCAGCAGTGTTCATTGCTGACTGAGATGACCTTTATTTCTAATTTAATTAGAAAGTTTTTACAAGAGTTGTAAAATGGGAGGAATAAACAAACGTAAAATGAGAACTTGCTCTTTCCTAAAGTACTTTTTTTTTTAATATCGAAACGTCAAGACAGGAAACTCCTCAGGAAAAACTACTGAGTTTCTACAAGAAACGAATGTGAATACATATTATAAAAATAACAACATACAAAAAATAGAAAACCCAAAGCTTTATTGTTACTAATTCGAGCATATTTCTGAAACAAATTTCCCTTTTGCAAAAGGTTTTGGAATACATAGTCTCAAAATCGAAAATTTGTAGAGAAATTGTACAATTGTAATTAACATCCAATAGAAGGCTTACATTTCCGGAAATTTTGGACCGTTTCAAAAAAATAATAAATGGAAGTGTTTTTCGTACTGACCAAAACTTTTTTTTTGTTGCCACAAAACCTCAAACAATGCAGACTTGACATTTAAAATAAATACATCTCAAGTAATTATTGTAAAAACGTTTTAGATGTGGATTGTCCAACTCAAGGTCGTTTAAAACTTATGATACGTTGGTGAGAAATCTGTCATAAATTCTAAATACCCTATAAGCGCGCCTACTGTCGAAACGTTAAAGATGTGAATTGGGGACTTGTCATTAGGTTGGCACTACCAGCAAAACTAACTAGGCGCGCCAATAAGGTATTTGGAATTTATGACAGATCTCACTGGAGCACAATTCATTTGCCTGTGATTTAGTTTCCATGTTTTTCTTCACTTTTCACTCATGATTTTGTTGTTGTTGACCACAAAGGCACCGTCTCCATTTCCATTCCTGAGCCCGGAAAAATTATCACGTGGGAAGATATAACAGAAAACCGAAATATTTATTTTTGAGAGTTAGTCTTGTCTCTCACATGCTTGAATTCTCAGTGGGAACAATTTACTAAAAAAATTGCATAATAGAATAGAAATAATAATAAACATAATAAAATTCTAGAGCAATTCAGAATTTCGTACTCTCTGGATTGTGACTCATCCTTTACAAAGAAAGTCATTTACTTAAAAAAATTATTACTAATTGTCTTACGCAAGCATTTTTTATCAAGTTAATTGATGATAATTCAAATTCCGGATGTGGTTATTCGTCGACCGAATTTTCGTTAAAATCATTTAAACGCTTTTTAAATACAAAACATGTCAGGAAATGCTTAAGTACTAACACAAAATTACATAAACTAATGGTTTATTAGCCTTTGGTACACGAATAAGTTGACTGAATTCAACAAAACTTGAAGCTCCATAAAAGACGATAAGAAAATATTATTGACGGATATTTACCAACGTCACAAATTCTCACGCAAATTTTTACGTCCCTTTATTTATTCTTTACAGTTCTGTCAGTGTCCAGGTGTTTTCATGACGACACATCTATTTATAAAAAGTAACACTTTAGAAAGTGGATAATGTAGGAACAAATTCGGATTTAAAGATCACGCATTACCTGGACCTTGAAACAGTTACATCCCATCAAATAATTCCAAGTTGTCTCTGAAGAACCAGACGGTAGACGTAGTTAACTAAAGGTCAATTATTTAATCAGCAATTAGGGGGAGTAAGTTAACCGAATTAACCCACGAATTACACAGAGCGCAGTAATTAACATAATTTAATTAATGTGGAAAGTGTGAAAAGAAATCTGGAACCGGTCTAGACAAGAAATCAATAGGATTTAATGGACCCTCATCTCTACAATGGAATTAATTGACCCAAAAAGACGTATTTTTTATTATTACAAAGGACAGTGTGATTTATGCTACACGTGTTTTGAGTTATTGTATTGCGTTACTACGTGTTGACATTGTTCTATATTTGCTAAAGGAAAAAATGGAAACCGCAAACAAACGCGGCCACACACAAAAATGTGCGAAAGAATAGATTCAAAAAAACCAAAATGGAATAATTTCGAAGGTTACAAATCCACATACGTCGAACAAACAATAAATTAATATGTACATTAAGTATATTCATCATTAGACCAAGACACATGCGATGTAACAATGACATTGTAGAAAGCTCCTCGCGCTCGGAGCTCGTTTCCGTCATTTATTACAAATAATGAAATCATTTCCATGTCGGTTTATGACTTTTAACAAAATTCTCCCACGTCCTTTTCGAATTTTCATCACCGTCGACACGAACCGTCACGTCCTACCAGCATAATAATAGTCCGACTCTGGACTCAGGTCTGGGGGGGACATTAATCCGGGGGGGCGCCTTAAAACCCGCCATCCTGCGCCTTTCGAATATTTGTCGGCCGCGTTCTGAACCGTACGCAACTCCCAAAAATCCGTCCCATCGCGTGTGCTTGTTCAGTGCTACCATGGCCCATTTGGGACTCTTTTTGACCATCCTGCTGGCCTACGTCCAGAACGGTGAGTGCGCCGCAAGGGTCCGTCTCGCGACCCACGCTTCTCCCCATAATATTGTCATTCGATTGTGCCGATTACTCTCATTAAACCAATCACGCGGTATTTGTGCGCCATTAGGAATCCCAAGGATGCGGCTCGTTAGATGTGCAGTGTTCGCGAAAAAGCCACTCGACGACCCAGATTTGGGACCGGTTGAAGGAGCGTGGATTGGGTTTAGAGCGCGTACGCACCTACAACCGTAAAACAGGATGTCTTGAAAACGTGAGAGCTGTTGGTCATGTTTATAAACAACAAGTTACGTAACACGTTAAAATACCCGTGTAAAAGGACGAGACAGGAGACTGTTGGTCTCTCTCTTGTTGTATAATTTGTAGGTGTGGACCGGTAAACAATCCTGCGTCTCTCTCGCTCTCTCTTCATTCTAGAAGCTTCCTAATTGGGACATTTTCAGGATGGGCTTTGCGATGCTGGTCCTGCTCTTCGGATCTGGACCCATCCTGCATGGACCCTTTCAACGCGACCCAAATGTTGCAGTACCGCAACCGGTACCAACAGGTCAACCCCAACAACCAGTACAGCCGCAACGACATGCCCGTTCTTAGGGACTGCATCAACAATCTAGGCGACATCTACAACCAGAAGCAAGTGTGCGTCAAGAGGATCCTGAATGGTGAGTGAGAGCCGAAAGCGCGAACCCTGGTCATCTTTGTTGATCTGTAGTACCCTACGGGAAGAAGATCGTCTCCAGAGAGTGCAAAGGAGTGTCTGCCAATCAGGCCGCCGGGACTTGTCCAGATAGAAGCAGCAACGTGGAGTTCTGCGAGTACTGTGATTACGACGGCTGCAACGGCGCCACCGGATTGAAAGGAAGTCTTCTGGCGGCGATGGCAGTACCGTGCGTGTTGTTCTTTTCTCTTCGCAGATAATTGTGTGCTTAATACTTAGATGTAGAAGTAATGTACAAAATAGTTTTTGTTACGTGAAGAGAAACCGCGGTCCACCTAGAGGTACCACCTATCCACCTTTTTTGTTAAGTAAATAGTCTAGTAAGGTCACGTGTGTAATAAGGAGGTAACATGTCAATACTTCTGTTATTAGCAGCATTAATCTAGGTTTAACAATAAAAAATACTTGTTTTTTAAGTGTGTTTTTGTTTTTTTTCGCACGAATTAAGGTCGGTTCGCACCGGAGTGCTTCAAGGTTATGGCAATTAAGGCGGTAGAGTCACCGGAGTTGTTGTCGTGAAACCGTAATTAAAAGTGGAATTACTTAAGAGTGAGAAAGCACATGCCCACAGATGATATCATTGGTGGACAGGTGTGGTAAGAGAGCACCTGGACTGTGAAACTATTTAAATTGTACCAAGCACCGGTACTTATTATGTTAAAAAGGACAAATAGAAATTTTTTCAGCAGAAAATTGAACATCGAGGTATTATAAAGAGGAGAGTTTAAAATTTGCAATTGCAAAGATATCTTATTTGCATTATTATTAGTTTTGATTTTAAAAACAATTCAGTCTTGGAGCGACATTTTGCAATGTGGGTCAGGCTTTAAGTTCAAGCCATCTGATACCTTAATGATTGCTATTACGAACCCAGCATGTGTTCTCTTTAATACCCATAAATGTGCTAACTAGAACAAAGAATTATGATTTGCAAAAATATTCAGGTTAGAGGAGTCGCCTTTAGCTAAGATACTTTTTCATTAAAGTAATAAGTACCAAATTTTTAATCGTTCTTAATTTCTTTTCTAATTAAATTAGAGACGTGAAAAGTTTTCTGAGTCATTTCTCGTTTGATGAAAGAACGTGCTTGATTCATATTCTACTCAAATAATCAACATTAAGCAAATATGAAATAAAAACCGTAAAATATTTAGCTTGACAACTACAAATTGAAATGCATCCTTTCAGAGGTGTTCTCTGCGCGAAATCGTTAACCTCGTGGAGAGCCTTACTAGGAGATGTTAATTTTATAGTAGAGCCAGATAATAGTATATTATGATACGAGTTTTATAAGAAGCACTTTGTAGTACGCACGGGTTTAGGGCACGGCGAGCTTGCGAGGAGTACCATGAAGAAGCAAGTGCTACAAGATGTCTTACAAACGACATACATTATTTTTTCTACTTTGCACCTTGTAAGTGAAAATTAACAATTTTCAAATTTGGGGAATTTTGTCGTGGTTGGCAACAGATGTCATATTGTTTGGAGCGAAGACAATTTTGTATGTTTTAATGTTTACAACAATTGTATATTCCCCGGAAATAACAAATTAAAATTCGTTTTGTTTTGGTGTTTATTTTGACATTTCATTTTTCTCATCTCAGGGTCAGGAATGTCAACCTTGAAGAAGTAAATTGCACTAGTTTGTTTCCAAACGGGAATTTCTATTACAGCACCTACTTTTGATTTTTGCAGCTGTCAAAATAAAAGGAGAATCTCAAAACACGTAGAACAGTTTCAAAAATTAAAAAAAAAAAATTGGTCAGGGTATTTGATTCGACTCTTGTTACTAAAAGTGTAATTTCCCCAATTATGCTTTTTCAGATCAAAGTTGGAAACTTTTTGAACATTTTGTTCGCAGTCGCATCAACTTTGATCTCTTGCGCATAGACTTGCCAGCTCTCCCAAAATTCAGGAATTCTCGTGGAATTTGTAACGTTTTTTCAGATAATTCTTCTTTTTTCTATAAAATATATGCTTGGTTTTCTAATTTCCAATAGTATATTATATGACACAGGGCTAAAGTGCATCTTCTCATCTCGCCTGTAAGTTTATTCCACGAACGCAGCGAGAGCAATAATTACAGGAGGGACGAAAAGAGTCTTTAATCCCGTGATGTAGATGTTATTTTTGACCTTGAAATTGAAATTGTGAAACACGGTAAAATAACTGGAAATAATGCTATCATAAATCGAAGTACAATGCAGCGATTATGATTTATAAATTATTGCCTATGCACTTATCAAAGCAATTGTTACCAACATATTTTTATGAAAAGAAATAGCTTCAGTATCGACCAAAAATTGTGAATGTTTACTTTTGCATGATATTTCGCACGCATTTTAATGATGATTAATTCCCACGTACAGTTGCGGACATGGAATTTTAGATGTCAAATTTATGTCAATTCAATTGTCATTATGATTGACGTTTGAAACTATTTGACATTTGAAAGTTTATTTTTGGCATGTCAGTATGATAAAAATTACAATAATCGAAAATGCGGTTAGTTGCACCTAAAGCCAGTTTTACATTTTTATGTCAATCGAATGACAAATCGGCCAAGATTCCGTGTCCGGAATAGTACATCAAACGTGGGCGTTCAGCCAATCAGAGCGCTTGTTTTTATCCAATCAAAAATGTTTATCGCAATAAAAATGTCCTACTACTCTGTCATCTGTCAAAAGTGATTAAAATTGCATGCTACCTACTCCTGTCAGATTCTCAAATTGTTTTTAATAATTGTGTTTTTAATAGCTGTGTTATAAATAAATAATTACCTAACGTATGTATTCTGGAGTTAATCTTGCCAAAAATAACATGACCTAATTTTTAATATCTGATAAATTTCCCAATTTTCACTTAAATATTTTTGCTTTAGACAATTTTACTCGTTGATATTTGGGCATTTTTATTCAAAGATCAAACCCTCGAGCTAAAGCTCTCGGGCCTAACCAGAATAAAAATGCCCAAATTCAACTCGTAAAATTGTCAAAGCAAAAAGTTTTCGTAAAATTGAAAAATTTATCCGATTATCTTGTGATTTTACCGATTAAAAAACAAGGTCTTGTTATACAAATTATTATCGATTAATGATTTAGTGAATGAAGACAACACCACAGTATCTAGAAGAATTTTTAGACAGTAATTGGTTGTTTTTTAATTTTGTAAAAAAAGTAAAGGCCGTCAACTCTACCAAAAAAAAAATAACACTCAATTTCCCATTCAGATCTTCTAAATTCTGAGAAAAAGATTCATCTTTGGATCTACACATTATTATTTGGTGATTATTTATCAAATTAAAACAAGAAATAAAAATGACCAGATCACTGTCGTTTCATCAAAAATAGGTGAGTATGCGTTGGACTACAACACTCGCTGCACTTATGTATGTAAACTTCCCACTTGTAAAAAAGAAGTGCTTTTTGCACATGTTCGATGAATACTATTTTCTAATTATGTACAAAATTTTGTTTATGATTAGTTAAGTTCTGGTTATGTGATATTTCTTCGACAACTTACCACATGTTATCGCATTTTTTTAAATAAGCAGGTTGTTCGATAATTAGTCTGGGAATGTATTATAATTAAAATTTCCTCCACAGAAACCTTGTTCACGCTGGTGGGTACTGTATTGTTTGCAAATCAAAAAGTTTCTAAAGTTTTGTACAAAGATTATTTTCAAAAAGTTGTTTACTGCAAGGCATCGACTTAAACACTGCAAATATTTTTCAAGAAACATTTAAAAAAAAGTATAACATTCATCCCGAATTAAGATGAGATCAGCAGTCATATTTTTTTTTCTAATACAAAGTATTATTTTTTCGAATACTCTACTTTCTACAAAAATGTTGTGAACTTCGAAAAAGATTACAATAACTGGTGTAATATCAAGAAAATGATGGTGATGAGGTATGACCTCTCTAGTGCAAAACAATGTCATTACAAAGTGGGGTGACACCTGTTTCCTATTGAGTCATTTTTAACCTTTTTATAATAACTAATACGTACGAGTATGTGTTCAGTGCGTTTCAGATAATTAAGAAAACTTGAAAACTCAAGAAGATTCTTGTTATGAAGCCAACATTTGCATCATTTTTGAAATTTTTTTGACACGTTTTAATCATTGTCATTCAAAAAGTCCTCTTTTATACTGAATCACCTTGATACAAACCTTATATAATTTATTCCATCTTTGTCAATATACGGAGTAAAGTCCCAAAGTTTCTGACCCGATCATCATCGAAGTCCTTGCTTGAATTACCTTGAGGTAGTGCTTACATAATTTATTATGCCATAATTGTCATTGCTCAGTTGGCAGCGCTAATTATTTGCATTTGACAAACGTCAAGAGCACTATTAGAGGTTAGGGGATTAGGTTAGGGGATTTAAATATTTCAACTAGGGTTGCCAACTGAACCATGGTAGTGAAAAACTGATCGCTTACTTGATTTTTGACCACACAGTATCTCTGGCAATATACGCAGTACTGTCTAAAAGTTTCATCAAAAACTTGAAAATTTTGAAAATGTGCTTTTGAGTTTCATTTTGTCAATCAATACGTATTGCTTTATAATTGTTTGGTTCCTAATTTGTAATAGTTATTTTGATCCATCGGTGAAAATATTTGCTACCTCTGTTCAAAAATAACTTTGCCGTAATTTTCATCCGAATCTAAAACATCCAGGAATTTCTTGTGTTATGGTCTGTTGTTTGTGCATCTGTTTTTCACGACGTGTTTAAGTTATTCAAAACTTACACCTCATTCATTACAAAACTTGGATCACATTTCATAACACCATTCTTGTAATATGTACCTACAGTTAATTTGCATGCGCCGACAGACCGGATAATGCGGTTTTTTCAATAATTATCTACCTTGTTAAAAATAATCATAACAATTAAGAGAGTCGTTATAAAATAAGCAAACAATATTAATTTAATTAGCGCCGTTAAAAACCCAAGGAGAATTGGAACAAATAGTATAACAATTTTAGGGGAAATCTATTTTTACACGTTCCCAGCGATGTATCATCGATTTAATTGAACAACAGCGTTAAAAATAGTGTGTTTATGAGTTTTAAAATTTTTGTTTAGTTTAAGGGAGTGTCCACCTAGGAGCTCGTTACAAGAGGTGGGACAGATCGACCGGAAAGTTACAGTAAAGTAATGAGGTCGCCATTTTCCGCGGGCCTGGCTTTTCTCGTTAAAAGACTCTTTGAAAGTTCTAAAAAAAGATGAGATTAAGTTAGCTAAGATCCAATCTCAGTTGGGACAACGAATCGCCAAACATATTTTATTTTTTTGAAGATTATATTTAGCAATAGTTGTCTTCATCTTCACCATTTATCAGTGGGTGTTACTATTTGTCTTGCACGTTTTCAAATTTTCCCAAACTAAATGTTTTGAAAGTTGTTTTCAAACAGCTAAACTACGAAGTAATTTCTTGATCTGAAAAAAAATCTGGATATAAATAAATAAAAAAAAATCATATTGTTAATCTAATTACTTTTCAAGCGAATTAATAAAAACTGAACCGCGTTGTTTTGTTTGGTGTTCATATTAATAATAAATAAATAATGCGGCAGAAAAAGACGTAAACGTATGAAATAATCGGCGTCACCTTGAAACCGATTTGTCTGAACGACAAAGAAGAAAATAATTACCGCACGTATTTTACATTATCTCCTAATCACTTCTCTCTGCATAAGATCAATTTAATTAAATCTGATTAGTTTGCATTGACTTACAAGCGTGGGTAAATAAACAATGGTGACCTTAAAATGTTTGGTGGTTTTATGATTCACTTATTCAGATGTTTTGGACATAGATAAGATTGACTGTCTTGTCGAACGTCTTTTCTAGTGTTGTTGCCGCAAGTGGAGACACTGGCTTTGTGAAGTATTTAACTAAATAAAAAATAAGTGGGTTATGGTCTCAAGAAGCAAAAAGTACAATTTCTACTGCAACTGTGAAATGTGACCTAGAAATGGAAAAGTTGATTCAGTAAACACAAACTTTTAGAGATTAGAAAATGACTGAATGTACGGAGGTTCAAGGTTTTGCGATCCAATGAAATAAATTTGTTACAAAATATTTTTATTTATTTATTCCGAAACACGAAAGTGCTAACTTAGAACGTCTCTTAAAACACACTCAATTTGTTTTCCTCTACACCCTTTTTTGGATCAAGGAGCCCGGAAAGACTCAAAGCTTCAACAGTGGCACCACTTCACCTAGTTTAGCAACATAATCTTAAGTGAATAAATGTATTTCATTCACTCAATTTTACGAGTTCAATTTGGGCATTTTTATTGTGGTTAGGCCCGAGAGCTTTAGCTCGAGGGTTTAACCTTAGAATAAAAAGACCCAAATATTGACGCGTAAAATTGTCTAAAGCAAAAATGTTTAAGTGAAAATTGGAAAATTTATTTGATATAAAAAATTAGGTTGTGTTATTTTTGGCAAGATTAATTCCAGAATACAAACTTTTAACGTTAATTGTTTATTTATAATACCTAGAGTTATTAAAAACACAATTATTAAAAATAATTTGAGAATCTGACAGGAGTAGCATGCAATTTTTATTACTTTTGACAGATGACAGTGTAGTAGGATGTTTTTACCGCGATAAACAATTTTCATTGGATGGACGCAAGCGCTCTGATTGGATGAACACGCACGTTTGATGTACGTGTAAACTAATCAAAGTAATTATTGGTAAAATGTTAAAAACTGTTACTTTATTCAAAATCTTTCGTAGAAAATTTCTATAGTGGATTTTTTTTGCAATGACTGCTAAAGGGAAGGTCATATTGTGAAATACCAATAACTATGATTGTGTCTTGATTAGTACCCCCCTATAAAAATGTTCAGCTTCACTAGTCTCATACATTAATTTTTTATGGGTTGATAAAAATACAAAGAAACCAATAAAGAACCTGATTGCAGCAGGTTATGAATTTTTTTCCGCATCAAATACATGTGTAAAAAAATTGTCAGTTCGATGAAATTCTTCAAAGTTGTTAGAATTGTATTTCTTCAATACTGATTGGCACCGCCTCGGCATCAACTTTTATTTTCCAAAGGAAGGATTTGTCTTCAGACGGTAACATTTTCGAGTAAGTAAACTGTAGAACTGGCAATTTGTCAAATATTTTTCAATCAAGGACATGCGACCAAAAGTTCATAGGCTACTGCGATCAGGTTCTTCATAGATCTTTACAATGTTTAAAATAGCCAGTTCACAATGTTTCTTCTAGAATGCAATAAACGTAAATTGTTGACTGGAATTAAGATAATAGTTATTTTTGTGTGATTGTTGATTGTAACATTATATGAAAACGTACCTGAACTGCAACGTTTATCATTACGGATGTTATTATTAAAGTACCTATGGTAAATTTTACAGTTATGCAACCACATTTGCAAGGTCATCAGGTTCATTATTATGTAAACATCATGATTTTTTATAATGACATTTTTTAACTGAACATTTGACAAGATAGCTATTCATTGGTGCAAAATCTATACAACTGACAAGACTAAAGATAAACATGAGTGCTGAAGCACAGGTCATAAGAGGGCTACATCCAAAAGTCATTTTTATGGCTTTTCTAATAATAATTCTGAACTACGAAAACAGCATTCCTTTGTTGGATCTGTGTCTGCAAAATGTGTTAGCAGAAAGATCTTATTTCAAGGTGCTGATCACCATTTTAGGTGTCAAATTCATCATTTACTCTACCATTTACATATTTGTAATTATCAATCAACAATGATGTTGATTTAAAAACCTGTGAGTAATTCATCACTCAACATCTATCGACAAGTTTTCCACCATGACTTAATTATGTGTTGATAATTTATGAAAACAAATTATAACTTTATGTAGGTCATAAAGTATATAGAGAAATAATTATTATGTCTTAAATATACGAGGATCCAGCTAAATCATCCTTGCTCATGTCGTAGACACAAATTTAGTGGTAGGACAGTATCAAAAGAGAGAAAAAATGTTTCAAAGTTTGATTTCTCGTTTAAAAATATTTATTGTTTTCAACTGTCTGTCATAAATTCTCATTTTTCTCCTTTGTAAACTGCCTCTTAACTGCCCTAAAGCAAAATGAGCAAATAACGAACCGTTGCCCTAGACAACACATTCAACGTTAGGTACATTTCTGACAGGTCTTCAAAAATTTGTCAAAACTGTCAAAAACAAATGTTCATACTTAATTGCCATGGAATCGGCATTATTTGCCTTTGTCTTGGATACCAGAAATGGCCAATTTTTTATCAATGTTCCCTCGTAAATTGCTCCTATTTACTTTTTCTTCAGTAATCTTATACTATCCAATATTTTGCTATTGTTTAAAACAGTCTTCCAGTCTTCCATTTTGTTCAATTTTAAACGTGCCGTTTATAAATGCCCCTAGAGGGCGCTTCAACATTTTAAATTCCTGGTGATGTCACAAACATAAACACACCTGTAGCTCAACAAACGTTGAATAAAAAATCCGTTAAATAGGCCGAAATACCCAAACAATATGAAATTAGCAATACAAGTCCCGTGCCTTTTTTTCGCCTTAATTTTATTCATATCCGTACACCAAGGTAAGTTTTCGTTTAATTAAGTTGTTTACATTTGAAGAACCTCGCCCTTTTTTCTTATTCACCCCCAACGATTCCATCTTGACCCCTGTTGACACGATAATCAACTCACTAAATGCGACATCAACAAGAACGAACAGTTTTTTGTGGATTTGGACTCCAAGTCGACAATTTTAAATGGAATTTTGAGGTTATGTTGTTGTAGGGTGGGCCATCAAGTGCTGGGACTGCCGTTCGGATGCCGACCCCAAATGCGCCGATCCTTTCGACAATACCACATTCGCAATAACCGATTGCAAACAGCAACATTTGGAATTCCTGCCGGGAGTTAAATCGACGATGTGCAGAAAAATTCGGCAAAAATGTAAGACCACTCGATCCTTGTAAAATTGATAAAAACACGTGATTACAGTACATGGGGTCTGGAAGTACATAAGGAGCTGTGCTTATCTTGGAGAGCCAGGGATTCAGGGGGATGAAAGGTTCTGCTTGTTGCGAACAGGAACATACAACATTTTCATGGAATATTGCACTTGCAACACTAAAGATGGATGCAATGGTGGTAGCAAAGTGTCGCTGTCGCCGTTTCTTATTCTTTCCACGGTTGCGACACTTGTTATGTTGAAAATTATGCGATAGAGGCATTGATGGGTTTTCATCAAGTGTTCATTATTTTTTAAGATCTGATTTTTGTAAATATCACGTCGTTTTTATGATGCATTTTTGCATAGTACAATTATGTAGGGTCACGCTTTTTGCGCGGTTTGAGTCTTGACTCAAAACCGGCAAATGTGCAACAGTGTTGCCAACATGACATTATTTCCAGGTGTAATACTGACTTAAAATTGAGATTAATAGTCCGTCCTTTTATGCCTTTTAATATTTTTGTAATTATTTTTATGATTGTTTTAATAAATATCTTATTTTACAGTTCTTATAGCGTCCCACTCTATTAAAAGTCGATTTCGTGTTTTTATTTTTATTATCCAAATTTTTTGTATAATATAACATTCCAAAATTGTTTTGGGAAGGTCATAATAAAATAAAAAAATATAAAAAACAAATTGTACATTATGGACGGCTGAGAGTCTTATGCAAGGCAGATCTTAGTAGAAAAACATCTTAACGCTAAAAATAACAAATGCAACTGATATCAGTCCTAAAGGACCTTTAAGTCTGGTGGAACTGTTGCACTCATCGCCTGAACAGTAACACTCCTCCCAATAGACCCCATTTTCATATACCCCCCAATTGCAGACCCCTGTCACTCCTGTATCAGCAACTGAAGCACACCTCCTGATGACCTGCCTCCACCGCCCATCCCCTGCAACGCCACATTAATAAAAAAAATAACTTCAAGATCAACACATACAAATAAATCCTTTGGGGCTCTGTTGGGTCAGTTTCATACAGAAAGAGCCCGGCATGTGACTCTCTTCACTATTGCATTCGATTGCAATGTGATGGGTCTTGTCAAAAGTTCTGTAGGCCCCACAATTATCCTCACCCTTGGGGTCAGCATCCGAACTACATTGGTAACACCGGACGGCCCCAACTACAAATTGAGATTTAATCGACACACCCATGGAATAGTCGACCTGTTGAGTGGTCATTACGTGGTCAAGGCGTGCACGGTTGACAAACGTCTTGGCCGACTGTTATTTAACCTATTTATCAAAACAAAGGAGCGTTTGACGTACCTGTTACGAGATTTGTTGCAAGAATTAGGCAGATTACCGCCTGGATTGTATTTCGATTAATCGTTGTCATGTTTCTGTGAAGGCACTATAGATTTAATTTAAAATATCAACAAAACAATAATATGACTCAATCTGTCATTTTGATTGGTTGAAGCGCCACCTAGAGGCGAAGACGCGACGGTAACGGGTGTGTTTGACGTGGGGCGGTAAATTTGAAAGTTGCAGCGTTTTATAAACACATTTATTGTTTTAATACAAATATATAGTACATTTGAGAGTAAATCAACAATTTTCTGAATGAAACAACGCCAATACCTCATCCTATCGCAGAATTCGCCAACAGTTCCATTTTAAATATTTCGAAGTCGTGCTAAATAGTGGCCAGTCTGCAGTACAAAAATTTTACGTGAAATTTATAAATTCCTTATAAATTTCGTAAGTGAGGGCTCATTTTGTTGACGATTTTTGTACCACAGACATTCAACATTAATGAACATCAATTTTAAACATCAAGTTACAACGAATACTACCTCTTATGACAAATATTTAAATTTGAATTATTGGCGCAAATTTTGATTCTCTTTTTCAAACTTGATCAAGTATTAGCATTAATTGTTCAAGTTGAGTAATTGATATAATTGTATTGTCGTTCACCGACTACATATCTATCACAAATAATTTCCGGTTTTTGTCTTTTTTTGATTTTTTAAACAACCCTAAACATCTAAAAATTAATTAACAAAAATGTCACGTTACAATTTTCAACATTGATTTAAATTCTTGACATATATCAACATTAATTCACATCAAACATGTTTTTGTTGTTGTAGTAAATACTCTTCTACGAACCTACTTCAGCGCCTAACGTCTTTTTCCTATGTATCACACAAGAGAAGCGTCTCTATATCTATTATCAAAATCAGTCATCGTTCAGCAATTTTGTAATAAGAAGTATTCGAAACCAAGAAAGTTTTCAGGAATCTAATTTTGAGTAATTGAGCACCGGAAGGAGCGAAATCAAAGCTGGAAGACCCTTCTTCCTAGAACCTGTTCATACAAAGACCGGCCAATCCCCACAACTCCCTCTCGTAGGTCACAGCTCCTCTGGGGGCCTACTCAGCAAGCACCCCTGTCTCGACAGAGGACTGTGCACCACGGTCGGGGCGTTCAGAGTTGTAAAATACCCCCCACTCTTCGGCTTGACATGTCTGTTGTTGATTTCCATGTGGACAATCTTCATGAACTCGATCTGCGCGGCCAACTTCTGGATTTCTTCTTTGAGTTCTTCGTTCTCTTGGTACAGATCGGGGGCCTCCTCTGGTACCAATCCAATCCCGTTCAGGGAAAACGACGCTGTCACGCCCCTCGATCTGGCGCGGTTGTCCCATTGGTCGCCTTGACCCCGAAGTACTCGGATTATTTTGGGCCCAAATACCAAAGCTACAGTTACACTGGTCGAAAGTTGGGTTCTGATGAAGCCCAACAAGTATTTGATATCAGGACCGGCTCGTGGGAAGATGAACAAGCTGAAATTTGAACCTCAAGCGAGAAGGTTTACGCGTGATGGTACTCACTGGAAAGCGATCATCAAGATGTTTACTATGGCGATGTTGTAGATGGCGTAACTGATTAGTCTCGCCTCGTTGAAGAGAGACTCGGCGTTTCGAACGTTGTAGCAAACGCGGATCCCCCAAGCCAAGAACAGAACTTCTCCTGAGAGAAGATAGAAGAAGTTGAGGGTTTTTGGGAAGGAATGAGATTTACCGATTGCTAGACTGTGGTCCCACCAGTTGTAGACGCACTGTTTGAATCTTAGATCTTCATTGTCGACTATTTCTTCGGCAGTGGGAGTATCCGAAAGGGTCCAGGTCCCCAAGTAGATTAGCATGACCAAGAGGATAGGTACCATCCATTGCAGGAGTTGCTTGTCAGTGAGTTTTACTTTGTGAGCAGATTTGACTCGATAAGTCAAGGAAACTCTGGAAGAGAAGTTTCGATGTTTGTTCTTTTTCTTGGGTTCAGAGCTTACCTCCAGGTCTTCATGAGCAAGGCTGTGTAGGTGACACAAAAGCCAAGATGTCGGGACCATTTGGTCGCAATGCAGGAGTACCTATCCAAAACCGGGAAAATCGCCGCCATCTCCAAATACATGGTAGCACAGCCAAACAGAGTAATACTGAGGAAAATCGGACTAGCCACTTTGAATACTTTCAGCTTCCGGTGTTTGAACATGTAGGCGTTGATGATCATGGTGCAAAGGGCACAACTAATACTGAAAACGAGCAGAGTGATCCTGAAGGGCCAGTGATATGTGGCCAGACAGGGCGAAGGGTCCGTGCAGAAGTGGCACCCAGGTGCGCACTGCTTGCACTGGAACACCGTCCTCCAGGTGTCCGTGTTGTTCTCCTCCTGGTCCTGCCAAGAGACCTCGACCAGAGTCCCGTTGAAGACGCCGTCGTAGTGGGGGGAGTAAAATCCCGGCCTGCACAAGCACTGGTACTTCCCCCTGGACCAATTAGAGGATGTCGCTTGCGCTCGATACAAGCACTGGAATTGAAAAGGACTAATTAAAGCGGCGACGAATCGAGCCGGCGGCGCACCTGAGAGGTGGTGTTGTGGCATTTGTGCGTGCCGTGGAAGATTGATATTTCGTTGGCGGCGGGGGCGGCCGGCTCGCACTGGTTCACCTCGAGGTGCGACACGTCCACGTCCAAACTCAGGAACCCCTTCAGTCTGTAATTGAGAATGATGGATGAAAGTCCGGAATCAACAGGAATCGAAAGTTTGCCGGGTTTATTAAGAATCGATAGGGGCGGCATCGGCTCGAGTAATCTCTATTTTCTCCGTTCCGCGGGAGTTGTGATTTCGATTCCGAATAAATATTTCAGGATTTGCTTGTGCGATTTTTATGGTACCTTGTTCAAGTTTCCAGCTTTCGGGGCGCCGCGAAAACAACATTTTTTCCTGTTTGCTGTTCCGCCAGATTCATAAATTATTTTGTGGCGGCTCTCGCTTCTATTAACAATTCCTTTGTTTTTATTCGGTGGGAAACTGCGATCATCGCGCCATTGTTGGCCGACGTGATCTACGAACCAGACCCTGCCCCAGGAAACGAAACTATGCGCATTTACAACTTTATTCTAGTTCGACGAGCCGAGCTCTGACAGGAATTCACGCTCAAACCGCAGCCGAAATTTGCAAATTTGTCGGGGCAGTGTAAAGCAGGCTTTTCACGAACTATCACGTGAACACCTCGTGACTACTCCACTGGTTCGCCGCTCCAACTATAGATACTTGAGAGTTACCACGAATCGCAGCCCAAGCAACTCTGAAAGTTGCTCGTCGTACGAATCAAAGTCGTCTAACCTCGAAAATCGACAAAATAGAGGAGGATGACAAGGCAAAAGATGTATTTTCTGTGAGGCTAACGGAGAAAAATGGCACAGAATTCGTAACAAAGTAAGCGGATAGATGAGGAAATTGGAATGAAGTATTACAGGACGAAATACAAGAGAGTTAGTTGATTTGATCTTACGAGGGTTGTCCTGCATTTTCCAACTTACATTACGTTCTCAATTCGCTCCTATTTTAGCAACAAATATATCGCCAAATTTTAATTTGTTCAACTGTTATCATTATCTGGCATAACTCCACTTGTATAAATTTCAAGTGCTACATTATTGCAATACGTAAATCTCTGACAATGCTGAAATAAAAATGTCGTTTTATGATAGATTAACAATAGGTAAATATGAGGAACATACAAATCCCCACACAATGCTATAAATCTCCTGTTCTAATAATACATAGGTAGGTACAATTATTGTATTAGTTCCAGAGGAGGGAGTTTACATTTACAAATAGGTTTTTATGGAGTGAAAGACATAATAATTTCTTTAAGTATTGTTTCATTTAAGTCACAATAACTCACAAAAGATTTAAGTACTCAAGATGCTCAAATGATTCAACTTCCTTGGTCATAACCACATAATTATTGTCACTAAATCATTAACAGCTCTATCAAATCACTTTTAATTCTTTATTTATCATCCTTTTGTATAATCTCTTTTTTATCAAAGAACCACCAACACCGCAATTTATACCCAAAATTGGGTGAAAAGTGTCATAATATAAAAATTGAGGTTATGGAGAAATATTAGTAGCGCAGCATGAATAACAACTAATAACAACAAATTTGAGGGTTTAATAAATGTCTCACTTTGCGAAGCATTTTTAATAACACGTTCAAATTTTAAATGCGAGTTTGCGTACTTTCAAGGACATTCAAAATGACAGGTGTTGGCAGGTGCAGCCAATAGATATCATTAAATTCCCTAAGTTTAGTAAAATTTTATTATTCCAAACCTAAATTAACAGGTCGTGGTAATTTTTTGTCAACTTTCAACTTACTAATAACCTTTCATGTGGACATCTTCAGGATCAGTTTATTCAGAAAAATACTCGGAATCAAAATTTTACACTAAGTGAGAGCTTGAAGAAATACGTAAGGAACGTAAGAACCTGTTGCTTGAGAAAGAAAATTGAAGAGAAGATGTGACTCTTGTTCAAAGACAATAAATACAACGATAAGACATCCTTCTTAATTGCAAGAAACGTATTTGAAATATTTCAGTTATTCACAATTGTAGCAAAATATGGATTATAAAGAAATCGTGATTTGTGATTTAAATTGAGGTTAAGATTCAAGTTCTTGTCAAAGTGACATAATTTTGAATTAAATAACAACAAAAAAACTCCATTTCAATTGAATTGGCATAGTCTGAGTCTGTTACCAATGAAACAATTGAAAAATATTGGTGTTTTTTTGTCTCGGATGTTTTTACTTGATATGACATCAAAAAATATAGGTTATGTCGATTATGTTTATGCTATTATAAAAATGAAAATGTGATGGAAAATATCAAATTTGCCTGATGACATTTGTTTAAATTGCGTTTAAATAATGCGTGATCAATAATGACTGAGTCTGTTGCCAATGAAACAATTGAAAAATATTGGTGTTTTTTTGTCTCGGATGTTTTTATTTGGTACGACATAAAAAAATATAGGTTATGTTGGTTATGTTTATGGTACACGTGATCAAGAATGACTGAATCTGTTGGTAATAATGAAAATTTGAATGATTTTGGTACCACTGTAATGTAAACGCATTTCCGGTTGTCAACTTTGACGTTTACCATCAAAAGATCATTTTTGTAATAGCTTAAACATACCCGACATAACCTAATTTTTTTTAATGTCGTATCAAGTTAAAACATCCGGTCAGTGCCAATTACGAAACAGAAAAACACCAATATTTTTCAATTGTGTCATTGCCAACAGACTCAGTCATTGTTGATCACGCTGTATTACAAAAATGAAAATTTGATGGAAAATTTAAAATTTGCCTGTCAACACTGTCAAAGCTGACAACCGGAATGCGTTTAGTGATACCAAAATCATTAACATTTTCATTATTACCAAGAGATTCAGTCATTCTTGATCACCCGGTATGTGTAATTTACAAGTTTGATTCTTAACCTCACTATTTGTCAGTAAAATATGGTGACAAATCTAGTTACTTTTTTGTGTAAAGTACATTTTACATCTAAAGCGCTGTTTACATGGTCATGGCTTACTCTTATGCCAATTTCATTGAAGAGGGGTTTACTATGATTTTTTTTTTGACCCATTTTTTCATCAAATGCAGTGGCTCCCAAACTTTTTGTGAAAAACCTTCAGCCCCTTTTCTGGAAAAATATCAACATTATTGGCTCAATCATTACCTACTGTGGAGTTCTATCACTGGTTAAAATTTCTGCACAACTTTCAAAGCTTTCCAAGATTATATGACATTATGAGTTAAAGTCGGGAAATGTCAAGTGTTATGGCAATAAGTGTTAAGTTACTAAAGGGGTAATTTTTGTAATAAGCAGCTGTAAGATTTTATCACCTGATAACCCTCATTAAGTTATGCAATCATGGAACAGATAATTGTAATAGGATGAAGCAATTACATCATTAAATGCAGCAAAAGAGCATAACAAGTTGACGATCTCCCATAGAGATTAGGTTTTATTGTTGTGTGACAAACATTCGAAAGCGTTGTCTTCGATATGCATTTGGTGCAATATGCAGCGAAAGAAAGCGAGACCCTTCGCATGGTCGGGATCGTCAGAAACGACGTCATCATCGAGTGCATCTCTGGAACCCTTGTAGAGCTGGTAAATGAAGAGAACGGATTCGAAACCCTCACCAGGTCATCGAATAATAAGAAATGTTTTTAAACGAGTTATCCTGTGTAATTAAAAGCTATAATATTTTATCAGTTGATAATAAATATTTACTGAGTTGTATAATCATGATGTACTGTAGTTTCAATTTGGTTGTAGGTCGTAAAATTTTATTGGATATTATGAGCGATTAACGGGCACAATGGCTGGGTTTGAAAAGGTTGGGAAGCGGCGCGTGCCGTTTGCCGTACAATGCAAATATACCAAATGTACAATACAACCCTGCTTAAAATATTACCTGCTAGTGGTAAACTAGGATTTATAAGCCCCGCAAGATCTTTAACTTAAACTACCATAAAATTTTACGACCTACAACCAATTTGAAACTACAGTAGATAATTATTAAATGAGAAGATGGATTAAATACAGCAGAAGAGCAAAACAAGTAGACTATCTCTCGTAGAGATTACGCTTTATCGTCGTACAGCAAAGTCAACAAAGCAAACAGTTCCGCAAGTGCTGTCATCGCCATGCGTCTAGTGCAATACGTAGCGAAAGAAATCAGCACCCTCTTCCGAGGGTCGGCATCCTCAAAGACGACGTCGTTACCGAGTGCACCTCCGGAACCCTCGTAGATCTCCTAAATCGAGAGAACGGCTTCGAAACCCTCATCAGGTAACCAAGTAATAAAAATAAACGCCTTCAATAAAGCTCCCAAAGCTCAGCTAAAAACTCCACCAAGACTCATCCATTGTCGAGCGTCAAATTACCACCACCCATCACCCAGCCCGGCAAAGTCCTCTGCATCGGAATGAACTATCAGGAGCATTGCGACGAACTGAAAATCCCCCACCCGGTGCACCCCATTGTTTTCAATAAATTCGCATCGACCCCTTCGATAACATCACCAAACCGACTTAGCGTGAAAAATTCGATTGGACTGTCGAGATTTCAATCGCCACTCGATCATGCACTGTCAGATTTTGAAAGCAATAATCGCAGGCGCTGGATTGGGAGATGGAGCTGGTCGCTGTCGTCGGTAAAAGAGCCAAACAAGTGTGGGTCGAAGAGGCCTACGACTACGTGTTGGGCTACAGTGTAGGTCAAGATCTGACCGCGAGGGACTGGGTCACGGGGGTCAGTTCTTGTTGGGTCAGAAGGTAGAGCGTCCCGCAGAGTTCTACTCGTGACCCTGTCTTATTTCTGTCTGGGCTGGGAAGGCGTTGAAAACCGTCAATTGTTGTGCTTTTTTACAGCGTGGATTAATTGGAGCATCTTGACAGCTAACCTAAAATTTAGAGCCAAAAAAAGTTTTCTTTTTTTCTTTCTTAGCATGTTTTAGATTAAAAATAGAATAACTTAACGATTCCCATTCTCGAAGCAAATATCTAAGGGCACCATTTGCTGAAAACAAACATGTCCCGATTAAACATAAATAAATGTCATTCGTGTCAAACGGCGGGAAATTCAAACTTTACACGATAGGAAAAGCTATGGACACTGTGCCCTTTGGGTCCTTGCGTCGTCCCCAAAGACGCAATAGCCGACCTCCACTCCCTCCAACTGAAGAAGCAAAACGGAGTCACGTCTCGGATGGTTCACAGAATTGATAAGCTCATCACGCACTTGTCGAGGCGAGAGATCGCGATAACGATTAATTGATCTGATTGGAGAGTTTCGTGGAATTTCAGCTTCATGACGCTGTACCCCGGCGACGTCACCATGAGTGGTACTCCCAGTGGGGTCGGATTTTTTCGCATGAAGCCTTGCACTCAGGAGATCTACTCGAGAGCGAAATCGACGGCATTGGGAGAGCAATAAAAAACACACTCTAGTTTTGGTCTAGTTTCACTCACCCTCCCCTTCCAGGTATGGGTACGCTGTAGGAGATCAGCCACCTCCTGGATTTGCAGGAGTAGTAAGGATAGGTCCACCAGCCCTTGTAGGACACGTTGGGCAGGCTCTCCATGAACTTGGGGGAGCGCAAGCCCGGGCTGGATTCGGCGTCCTCGTACCATGGGTACTCGGTTCCTGGGCGGTGGCCTGAATCGAGGAAGTCTTCACAGCGTAATTTGCGCGGCTCGCCCACCTCCAGAGCTTGACGTTGCCACCAGACGCAGTTGAGTAAAGTACCGGTGGTGGCGTTCAACGTCAGTACTCTGGCCGAGAGGATGGTGTGGTCGCATACCAGCAGGTTCTTCGGGATAGAGGCTTGCAGACCTAAACATAATCATGATCCTTAAATACCTATATTTTATTTAAACTTTTTAAGACAAAGTTACAGACTCACTTTCTAAGGAGCTATCGAACAAAACCAGACACAGCAGTCGAGAGTAAGACCGCTTTCGTTCACTTGAATTGCATTGTCCGCAATTCGCGTGAACGAAAGTTTTACCTTCCTCTCTCGTACTGTAAATAACTATTTTTAATTCCTTGCAACATTTTATTCATTGTAGATTTTGTACACGCCACTTGAGAGTGTATTTGAGCAAAAAACAATTTTTCTAGTCACTGCTGACGATTGTATTTAAAAATTATCTTCTTGAGAGCATCTATTAATAATCCGAAATAAAAATGTTTAGATGAAAATTTGATACCCACGAGTGTTGTATCAATGTTGATGATCTTCTAACAACATTTTTCGCTAATTAATAAATAAATACTTTTCTTATTAAATTATCTTCACTCTACTACAATAAAAAAGTACTGATTTAATCTGCAAATTTTGACGAAATTGAGTAGCCGAGATCTATGTTTTGATAATTTTTTTTTAATCTTAAGTAACTATCATTTTTGCAAATAGCGCAAATTGTTCAGCATGACAATTAAAAAATACAACGCAAAATAAAACTTGCCCGGAGCTAGATTACTAACATCAAAACTAGCACAGAATTAACGACAATAGAAATTATTTTGTAATTTGATTTTGATAGCATTAAACTGCCAACACGTAATCATTTTTCACGTTTGCTGAATTTATAGTTGGCTTAAATTAATGCTTGTTGATTGATTATCTTGACATGATCTATTCCTCCACAGCCACACATTTGTAAATAATATCACTTTGGCGTACGATCAGATTAATTCGGAGCGCCTTTTGACCATGAAGAATGTCGATTTGTGAATTGATTCGTTCCCGTGTTAATTGTTATCGATTACCGAGAAAAAATGAGTTGTATCTGTCAATAACATTTAAGCGATTGATTTATGAAAAAGTGGTTTCGGTACACTTTCCTTTTGAGGTTTTAATAGCTCTGTTGAAAGAGTTTTGTCGATTTGTTGTTAGAAATTGTAAAGTAATTGTAAACTTTGACGATGATTCATCATGATAGTTCTTGGCGCTGAAGAATTGTCAACAAGTGGTTATTTGTTTTGCAATTACGAATTTACCACTTCATTGCGCAGTGAAATCTCTCTTTAATTTAAGATGAAGAAGACTGAGTAGCGAAGAGGAGCAAGATACTTTTGCAAAAACAGATAATTGCCCTAAGAAAATCATGAATGAACAAAATCCACTTTGTCGTTGAAGACTGAAATGTTAACAAGATCAGAAGAATATTTGACATTTGACACTTGACCTCCTTAAAATTTGTCTAAACTGATTATAAAGTCCGAATCAAGAAGTCGACATGATCTGCGTCTGATTTTGACATTTGACAGCAGTGCATGGTGCTAGCAATATTTGTATGTTGGCAATTTGAGACAGATGTCGTTACAAATTTTAATTTTTGAGATTTTGAGTTACGTTCTTTCGTGCTTTTTTGGTTTTTCTGCAAATTCATTCCTCCGTTTTCATTTTATTTTTCAAAAAAACAGTTCTTTTCAGAACTCTTTTGAATAATAACTATTTACCAACTAATAGGTAAGATACAGCGTGATCAACAATGACTGAGTCTGTTGGCAATGAAACAATTGAAAAATATTGTTGTTTTTTTTTGTTTCGTAATTGGCACTGACCGGATGTTTTAACTTGACACGACATTAAAAAAAATAGGTTATGTCGGTTATGTTTATGATGTTACAAAAATGACCCTCTGATGGTAAACGTCAAATTCGCCTGCAAACTCTGTCAAAGCTGACAACCGGAAATGCGTTTAGATTACAATGATACCAAAATCATTCAAATGTTCATTGTTACCAACAGATTCAGTCATTCTTGATCACGTTGTATATTAAACGTTGTTGGAAATAACAATAAACAACCAGATCTGGATTGTTTTTCTTTCTTCCTAAATTTTGTTTCGGTAATTTGAAGAATTAGTTCTGCCAGTGGTTGCTGTTCAAGAAAGAGTTGCAGAAGGGTTGGATGTTAGCATGGAAACAGTTTACTTACAGGACAGGGCAGATATTTATGAACAAGTGGTATTATTTTTGCAATCACGAATTTTGCAAATGAATCTGTTATACTTGCTGCATATCTTTTCGTTAATACCATACGGTGGAAATTTCAAGCAAAATTAAACAAAATCTTCACAAATGTGGTTAAAACATAACCTAAAAATTTGACGTCGCTAATGTAATAACTAATAAACGTACAACTCGCGTCTTGCTCTAATCGTACATGCTAAAGCGAGATGCATAGTGGGATGGGCTTACTACAATAGAAAAGAGACCGCACTATAACAGTTGTTCTGCTTATTAATTGATAGATAGATAATGTTATGGCAAGATTTTTTTGATATTCTATTGGAGTATATTTGACTGTCTATTTCCCCCGTGGACTGGTAAAGATAATTTACAAAGCTGTCATGAAAAATGAAGAAGAGATAAATTGGGACAAGATGTGCGATCCACTAGGACACTACTGCAGCCAATAAAAATTGTGTAAGTCTACGATCTAATGTTTTCAGTACGATCTTACTTCACTGTGATGAAACATGACATTCTTTCTGTAGTTTTTGCTTAGATGTCACAAACAATAAATGATGAGATCTCATTTGATGGAATTCTGACTTCTAGTTTATGCTGTTGACGATTTCCCATCGTTAAAAATGCTTATTCTAGTTTGAGTTCAATATCTGTTTAAATTTTCTGTGACACACTGTATACAGGCTGTCCCAAAAGTAGCGCCTTTCATTGAAGGAACGTCATTTAGGGATGTGGTAGAGTGCTGGAAAAATATTTTAAAAAAAT
Organism: Tenebrio molitor; assembly: GCF_963966145.1. NCBI lineage: Eukaryota > Metazoa > Arthropoda > Insecta > Coleoptera > Tenebrionidae > Tenebrio > Tenebrio molitor. The sequence continues at coordinate 3,514,983 of NC_091054.1, read as the reverse complement.
CCTGACCTTCCATTTAGGTAATATACGCAATTTTAAAATATAAAAAAGGTAACGCTGTAACCTGCGAATTACCTCCAGCTAGAAATACGTAACAGCATTGTATTATTGAATACCTAGGCAACCATTTTGATGAGCTTGAGAGGTAACACAACAATCAAACACTTCAACAAAAATTATTTTCTTAAAATAAATGTTAAAAATTTTGCCCATTTGCGTCTAAACATGCGTTGGTTCTTTTAATGATGTTGCCGTGAACGCGCTCAAATATTTCAGGAGTCACCGTAGAAGTAGATATAGAATGTTTTAAACTATTTTTCAGTACTCTTTAACACTTCTAGATGATGCACCTTCAAGGAAAGGCCGTACTTTTGGGACACTCTGTATTTACCTGTATTTATTTAACCTCTTTTCTGTCTGAAATTTTACAAATAGATAAGCGCTTTAAAATACAAACATTTTGCAAACGTAAAGATGTTTAGAATTTTTGCTCCATTTAATTTACACAATGAAACAGCGATAAAGCTTCTGCAATACGTTAAAACATACAAGAGCAAATATTTATCATAACAGCAACGTTAATTCTATCGTGCGTTCAAATAAAATCGTGAGCTGGGGAGGCGTTGGAAACCGTCAATTGTTGTGCTTTTTTAAAGCGTAGATTAATTGGAGCATGTTGACAGCTAACCTAAAAATCTTTCTTTTTTTCTTTCTTTGCAATGTTTTACATTAAAAAGAGAATAACTTAACGATTCCTATTCTTGAAGCAAGTATCTAAGGGTACACTTTGCAGAAAACAAACATGTTCAATTACGCCCCGATTAAGCATAAACATAATCAAATGTCATTCGTGTCAAACGGCGGGAAATTCAAACTTTACACTGTTCTAATTCTAAACGGTTTAATTTTTCCAACGCCTACTCATCCCAGGTAAAATTTAAACCAAGAGTTTTAAAAAATATATTACAAGAATTGTGAGCGCAATTTGTTCATTTAAAAAAAGTTTCTTAAACTGACCCTAGATTTGAGACGTCTTTTAAGGTGGGCGCTCACTACTCTGCATCGTATGCACTGTCAATATCAGATCACAATATGTACTTTAATTTGTTGAATTGTACCACAAATACCCAACATGTATGACGCCATTTTAATTGCACTATGATCGTATACCTGATTTAAGCCTAAGCAAATATTTAATTTAATAGATACAAATGATTTAAAAATACCCACTCCTAATTGGTAATTCGGAGCATCAAAGTTACTGAAGGCCACATAATCGTATCAGATTATTTCAGAGCTTTGGTCAAGTTTTCTAAGCCCGCCGCACTCATTGGTCGAAATCTGTCACATTCCGAAGGTGAAACCGCTTATATCTGGTCGCGTGGCCTTGACTTATTGCGCGTACGTGCAAATCTGTACGTACCTTTACACATATTACAATTAAACAAATCAGAAAAAGAACTTTTATTTTATGCGTAATAGTAGTAGACCATTCTAGGACTCTTGACAAATCCGAATAATTCAACGTAATCGTTGTTTAAATATTGCTAATCTACTATTTCAACTGCATGAAAGTGTTTATCCGTTTCAAAATAATTCCATTGAACTGAACTGATTTAAAAATTCCTTTCGTTGCCAAATTTGACCGTTCCTCACCTATCACTTGTTTTGTAGAACTAAAAATGGATGAGTCACTTTCTATTTTCTCTGATAGAGACAATCATGAAAAAATTCGAAACATTCCTACCTATAATACAAAAGATAAAATATCTGATTAGAGGACTAGAATTATGTAAAAATCTCCAGTTTCATTTATGTCACGATAAATTACCTGCGTGGATCCTGTCCTTCAGCACGGACTGTGATTTGCTTGATAAACCCAAAAAAAAAACAAAGGGCCTTAATCACTCAATCGAAAACGTCTCGATATGGTGGTGACTCTCAGATATCGTGATAACAGTTATCTCTTATCAGTATGATTATGTTGCTGTTGTTCTCTGGAGAGCTTATTTCGTGATATGCCGTAACACAGTAAAGTACATCTAAAAGTGTAATGATGTTCTCCGTCAAACAGCTCGACTGATTTCCTGGAAAACCCAAAAATGTGAGTATTTCCGATCGTTTTTCTTAATAATTAATCGCCGATTAGGCCGGCGAAGGTGATTCCCAATCGATACACTCATTTGGTGTGGTCCACACAACTTGGATCAGTCCTGGCACCCCTTCTTCAACAAATCAAACCCGACAAGTTTAATCCGGATGTTATACAACACTTTTATTTCTGCGGGATTATCCGTGTCTAAAATCAATAGCGATATTCTTGAAATCGTGATGTACTCACATTCCATTGTGATGATAATGAAGCGCCGAGTTTATCAGAAAATAATCTACCTGTCAAGTTCGCGGCAGAAGTAGATTACCGCAGGGAACAGTTCGGGGTCACACTTTTTACGCAGTCCTTGTCGTGTTTGCTGACACTTGATGAATTTGCATTAATTAGAACAAACGAAGGTGAGGTCTTAACCGCTCTTAGACCATGTGCGACGTGTTTACCTAAATGTTTGAATAGATAAGGTTTCGCAATTTGAATGATAAAGTATTCAATTGTGTTTTCAGTAATGAGAACGACGAAACTGTGTCCATCAAAAATTAATTTCTGGAGATCAATGGCCCTGATGTAGACCCTTGCGTGAGACAGTTTTGTGTTGCAGATAATGAGACCTCCCTTGCCTATATCCGTTCTGAAAAATCTAAGATGTGGGCACTGCAGAAAATTCGTAACTTGTGGTCCAGTTTTCGTGACTCCTGACAGCAGCATCTTGTGTGGTCGTTGCGTCCGCTTCGCCAAAAAATCCTACAGGAACTTCCCTTTCGAAGCTTTGGCCTCGATCTACCGCTACCCTTGCTTCTACTGGCCAAAGCACTGCAACAAGCAACTGGCCTGGAACGAAGCTTTGGAACATGAGAGGAAATGCTTGTTTCAAAGCAGCTGCAACGTCTTCTGTTCCAGACCTGGAACCTTCTTCAAATCGGATCGCAAATTTGTCCAAAACCCAGGTAACTCCTCGGACTTTACTGATCTCGTGAATTGACCCATTCCTTGCAGAATTCAACCTCGAGCATGTACCTGACGAGCTGTTGGACAGCCTGAAATGCGTGGCTTGTGAGAGTTACATCTCGCACAAACCTGTTTTCCTCGTGGTCGATGGCAAAAGCATCTGCCATCGTTGCAGTCATTCCAATGGAGTACCCAAAGGTGCCATACGAAACTTGGCATACGAAACAATCGCCTCCACTATTATTTTCCCTTGCATCTATCGGTACCGAGGGTGTACCATTCGCCAGAAGTTCGGGAGAGAGATGTGGGGTCATGAGAGTCAATGTCCATACGGTCAGGTCGCGCAAAGGTTGTCCAAAAAGCCCTCCAAAGGTGTAAAAGAAGGAAAGGAGAGAGGAGTGATCGAGACGCATTCTGGCCACATCTGGGGTACCATCACACCACACTCTGCGCTCTTCGCTCCGCCTAAGACCAAAAACAACGATGGCCAAATAGTGACCCAGGAGCTGACCGAAGTCATGAAGAAGAAGCAGGACGACAAGGGTTTCGACGATTCGCAGTCTATGGATTCGGTGATGAGCAGAGCGAGTACTTTTGACAGTTCCATGGGGGACAATCTGTCGAGGACCACGGGTGACAACACATCCCGAGACAACATTTCAAGATCGACTGTTGACAACATTTCCCGAGACAACATCTCGAGGTCTTCGTCGACAGTACCCGGGTACGATCCTCGCTACTACAACAACGCACCACCAATGGAGGACTATAGAGCGTCGCAACAGGGATATCCAGGACCGTCCAACTTCAAGATTCCAAGACCATACGAAGAAGCGACCCAGTACTCACCATACCCTGAAGAAGTACACCCCGTGCCCACTCCCACAGGTTACAACAAGATATCTTTCAACGGGTACTACCAAGAGAACCTGACCAGATACGCACGCCCGTCACAGCTAGACCAGTTCCCGCCGTTGTTCCACTTCCCCCCGGTATACCAAGACGGCAACTCCCCTTTGAACCACTCCAACAGTTTCAATTTCACCCCAACACACTCTCAGGGTGGGCCGAAGAGGACGGAGAGCTTGAGAGTGGGCAACCAGGATATCATCGACGAAATCAAAAGCAGGAATTTGAGAAAACAAAACTCGGTTACGACCCAGAAGGAGGCCAATCCGTACGGGGAGTGCAACAATTTGCAAGACATAGTTCAGAAACATGAAGAAGTGTTTAAGAAGTAAATTTGTCACATAACAATACAATAAAGTGATAAAATTTATGATCATATCAAGCGCTATTGTGACGTCACGTAAGAAGCCATTTAAAGATAATACTGTGATCAATCAATCGATTGTTTTTCTCGGAAAGGTGAAATCTGGGAGGTCGCCATTGCGGACTAGTCGTTTCAGGTGGTTTAATTGCATTGCAGTAATCTCGTTAATGGGCCCTGAAGGATGATTGTGAAGTTGCGAGGTTATAATGATGGGGTTCGAATTATCTTTAAGTGGCTTCGTCGCTGCCGATAAAAATATTTAATTATGCTCCACAGGTGTTTGCAGATAAAAATTATCTTTTTTAATAATTGTTTTGTTTTATTTCGGTTAGCTTACACAGTTAATGAAGTCGATATTTACTACCTCTAAATATATCTGATACTCAAACGTATCTATTAGTTTGTTGTCAGAATTATAAGTATTACATTTATAAGGCCGCAGATCTTCTACACATGTTATCAGGATGTCTAGTTTTAGATAAGGAAAATGAGATAAATAAAAATTTACCAAATGAGATCACAATTTTATTCGAATTATTTCAAACTTCCCTTGTAACCAGCTTTTGAGTAAAAACAATAAATGCATAGGAAAAATAGTAAATGTTAAGTAAAATAACAGTTATTGACATTTGAGTACGGTAGGGGTATTTTACAGCGCGAAAACGAGGCGAAGCCGAGTGCTTGATTAGTTGGAGCGCTGTAAAATACCTACCGCACGACATTTGTATCAGACTTTTCGCCAAGACCAGTTCCTCTACATTACATTCGCAATAAGGTCAACAATGGCTCCAATTCGTGGTAGTCCAGGTCGGGATCTGGACGTCCCCGAAGGACCACGCGTATACAAAATCTTTGCATAAGAGTTATGGGTCTAAGAACAGATTTGTCACAACGAGAACTATTGACAATGACTGGAGCAAGGTCATGGGACGTGGGATTCAGTGTCGTTGATATATCGTAGGATAAGATTATTTCATTATTATTTTATCTTCCAATGTTAATCCTCCCACTGATACGTAGACTGTAACGATGCAACCAGCACAGTGACTGGGTGCAAAGATGGCGCCAGATGGTGTTCAGTGTTGAATCCCTTTTCCAGACGGCCGAAGAAAAATGAAGGGATTTGCAGTTCGTTCTGGAACACCACAGTGCCCTCACCCAGGAAGTCATGGCTTGGGGAGCTCTATGCCGTAGCAGTATGTCCCTTTGCTTATTTATTTCTGGCAATTTAAATACTGATTGCTACATAGTACCAGGTACTGAAGTGAGTGAGTGAAGGTTTCTCTTTCGTTCACTTCACTTTCGCTCATCGTTTTTCGCTCACTGTCTTTCACTCACTGGTTTTCATTCGCTCGTAAATTTTTCCAATTCTTTCTGATAACCTAATTTTCATTTTTTAAAGAACATTTGGCACCTCGCGGCCCTTGCCTCTTCCAGGACATCATCAAGAACATATAACTCTTCATTTCCAGAATTTCCGCAACGTGCCAAGTTACTGACTCACTTTCTCAGGAGGTATCGAACAAAACCAAATACAGCACTCGAGAGTAAGGCCGCTTTCGCTCACTTGAATTGCAATTCGCGTGAACGAAAGCTTTGCCTTCCACACTCTTACTACTATTGTTTTAATGAACTTCCATAATTCGTTTATCGCAAAACAAAACAGCCTTGGTGAAGATTTTAATAAAATTGGTCAACAGCTTTTAGGGGTTTCGATTTGGATCAAAACTAGAATGATTTATGAAGATGCAGAGTTCATACACGTGTTATCGAAATCTATTTTCAGATAATCCAAAAGAGATAAACAAGAGTTTTTTTTTTATTAAAACGCAATAATGTTTGTAACTGGATCATTGTCATGATAATTTCTGTGGATTTTTTTTAAACTTCCTGAAATTCGTCCCTGCTTTGGTAGAGCTTTGGTGAGCTGCTGAAACCGCTTAGATTTTGTTTGATGTCTCCATTAATCCCGTACTAGTGAACAGCGATCCGGGGATAATTTGATACGACTAACACTTTTACAATACATGACCCATAAAGGACAACCTCCGCGTCACCCGGATCTGGGGCATTTGATAAAAACTTCCGCCTAACTTTCAACAACTACACGAAAATTTGATTATTCCCAATAAAAGAGTAATTTGTCAGCGATCAATTTAATTTCGGCTGATTATGGGCAATTTGCTGCTAAAACATCGTAATTATGCAGAAATTTAATTCGGAGCCCTTTTCTGCTAATTGGAAATAAAGCGCTTACTCTTTCGGTTGGGAAAATATATTTTTTTATCGGAAAGATTGCCGACTTTAAAAAGCGCTTTCATTTCTCGAAACCATTACGTCCTAATACCTTAATTGCTGTCGTTCGTGTTCCATTAAAAGAATTAGTAGGATGCAAAGCTACCCTTTTATACCCCGTCAATGTAGAATTGAATTTTATGAAATCGTCGAATCGAATTCATTTTAAATTGCGCAGTTGGGACTGCTAAATATTAAACAAAATTGTCGAGACATGTCAGTTAACAGGACGTTGAGGTAAATATAATAAGCACCTTGTGGCAAGGTAATGATAGGTAATTTATCCAAGTCATTAGTTATATTCGGGAATAGCTGTCTGTTAACGGTTCAGTATTTTCAATGATCGATTTCTGACTGCCAAAATTAAGTGAATATAAGAAGAAAATAAAACACATGTACATACATCTAAAAATCGAACGTATGATGTACAAAAATATACAGGGTGTTATTGAAAGTTGTGCAGATATTTTAACCACGAGCTACTGACTGCATGTAGAACTCGGAAAAAATATCTAAAAAATTGTATGTCAAAAAATAAAATGACATTTATTTTTGAGCTACAATTTTTTAAAATTTCTTTTAATCTTCTACGTTGTGAAACAACCTCGTAGGTAAAATTTCGGCACTTTTTAAAAATACACCCTGTATATCATCTTTTATTTTTTGTAACCATGAGAATTCATAGTTGTACCTAATTGATTATTTTAAGCACAAAATTAAGGCATATTAATTTTATTGACGGGACCAGGTACACGCGAGTTATAAAACTTATTAGCTATGCAAGCCTCATATTTGAGGCAGCAAAATTACCTTGACTGGAATAGAAGTTCAACGCTTTTCAAAATAGAACGACCTATTGAGTGATGTTGTAATCGCATTACTTGAGTATTCTGCACCGAAATTGTTGTTATTAATGCCCATTAGGGGAATTACAAAGGATGTAATACCCCTTTCACCAGCTGGTTTTACAACATTTTCTACCTTCACCACGCAAGGGAAAATACTGCTTGATTGAAGACACAGGACTAGAGGGCCTCTTAAAATATATTTAGAAGACAGTAATTATGTTTCAAGGAGTCGATAAATTGTTACTTATTTATACAGGGTGTCGCAAAATTAACGTATTCCAAGTCAGGGGTTTTGCAGGGAAAAATCTCAGGAATCTCGAAAAAATAAAATAAAAAATATAGGGAGGGTCTTTACAAAGATATATGGGTCGGAAGGTTCAAACTTTTCATCATGTTTTCTTCAAATAAAAAATATAAATGGTTGACATTCATTTTGAAATATGGTGAGGATGATTATGTAAAATATTACAATAAAAATGAAAAGACATTTTTTGAAAAAACAGCTTTATCTCGAAAAAATAAAATTTTTATTTTTCCAATTTTTGTTCAAAAGGGAAGTACAACATAGCTAGAATATTAATCAGGTACTTTTGAACAAATATTGGCATCTTTGATATTTTTTTCAAAGTGACAGCAATTTTTTTTAAACATTTTTACTTGGTCAACAGGATGTCCCCTACTGAGCCCCGAACTCGGAAAACGATAATTTTAAGACACCCTGTATTTATATTACCAACTAGCTTGTAATTTTATTTCCTTCATTTTGTTTTTTCTTTTATCTTGTAATATTGCTCTAGATTTCTCCAAAACAGTAGTATTTTTACTAATTAGTAGTAATAGTAGTAGTAATCATTAAGAGTAGAATTGAGTCTTTTTGTGGTAAGCCCAGAGATTGAAGACCGAGACGAAGTTGAGGTTGGCAACTGGGTGAAGCACAAAAAGACCTTCTCCTTTGAATGATATACACTATTTTATCTTCAAGCGGATCCAAAAAAAAATCTGACATGAATTTATTTATTTTCTTTTGCTGTAATTCGAAGATAAAAATTATTTTGTTATTCTATTCTCCAAGGAGCGCACATCAGAATTCCGCGAGCAATAGCAAAAGTTCCGGAAGAATAAAAATTGTAAATTAAATAAGTTGGAGTCGTGCTGCCATTTTCTCTTCTCTGATATCGATATTGTCATAGCAACAATTTGTTATCTCAAAGTTGGATTTTAACTTTCCTTTTTTGCTCCATGAATGCATCGACTATCGATTGTGTCGGGGAGACTTCAAATAATGGTCACTTGTCGTTGAAATAAATATAAAAAATTGTTGGCAGTTAGTGGACAGTCACGCCACCATCTTGGAGCCTGTTGCATCCACAACTTCTCAAGAATTATTATTATCTTGTTTGTGCGTTCTTCACCATTGAAACTGTTAATTGCTGGAGACAAAGATAAAAGGATTCTAATATAATTATTCTAATATACTTAAAGGTAACAGTATTTTCACGAAAAGTTTAACTTTACGGGAACACTTTATTAAATTAAAGAGAAAATCGTGACGCTGCTTCCAAAGCAATTTAACAAACTTCTAAACAAATGGAAAATATCCAGTGGAAATTTTGTACTGGACGTGTTTTATTTTATGGCTTGACAAAATAAAAAATATAGTAATCTCATTTGGTTGTTGCAAAATGAACTGTTGTCTGGTCGCCATTGTTTCACACTGTGTTAACTTTACGGGCAATAATGCAGTTTTATGGAGATGTAAAATAAAATCTGTCATAAGTCGCATAACTGACAAGTTTACAATTTACGATTACTTTGAAAGGCTCCAAGATGACATTTACACCAAAAAAAAGTTGTTTTCTGAGGTAAAATCACTCATCATAAAATATTCATAACATGTTGCAGAAAGGACTAGAATATTGTGGAAGAAAAAGCTTACAAGGTTCGCCTGATAGGATTCGCTACTCAGCAAGTTAATGTGGACGGCAACAGGTTTAAATAAAGCAGAGGTCAGAAAAAATCCAGACCTGAATCCACTGAAGCGTGTGTGTTAAGTGAAGAGCTGAAAGCTGTTCAATCACCATGACAACCTTAATGAAGTAAAACGACGATTAGTTCAAATTTATAACAACGTCGATCAATGCCGGATGAGGGTTCTAATTTTGAATCTAGCCGTTGTCAAGTTACGTTTATCAGTGATCTGGTATTAAAGTTTCTGGAACAATTTTTAGCTCTGCGAATAGATATCAACAACTGTAACAAGCTACAGTTAATTTGAATATTGCGAAAATGAAAGCACAGGCAAAACTAATATTAAAATTTTATTTTACCAGATAAATAAAAAATACTAATGATGAAATAGTACATTATTCAACGAGTGTGTAATAATGTGTATTATTCATGAGGTGAAGTTATAATCATCTCACAGAGTAATAGTCACTCGATAACTTTTTAATCTTACTGTTCTTCCTAACGTGATATCAGTGGCGTACCCAATTTTTGTGCTTAAACTGTACATGGCATTTCTGCCCTCATGCGGAGCTCTAGCGCAAAACTGAATGCACGTGATTGTCACAAATGCTCTGAAGATCCTGGGGTTTTAATATTCTCATGTATTTCGATTTCACCCTGTATACAATTTTTTCTATGATCTTAATAAAAAAGCAATAAAAAACAATATCACAATTAGAGTTTATTACTATTATAATATTCAGCAGCGTGTACATTATTTTAGTATGACGAATTCCATGACAATAGACAAAACTTGTGTAAACAAGTTTGATTTTCGAGATGGATGTTGAAGAAGTTTCAAATTTATTACCATTGTACGACAATGGGTATAATAAGTAGGTAAGTTATTGAAATTTCTTATAAAAAATTGTTGCATGATTGGGGAATTTTTTGTCACAATTCTTGTAGGTAATCTAGATTCGCGCTCCCAGTCGTAAAAAAAAAACTATTTCAATATTGGAATAGCGATATCGCCTTGAAAGACTGATTGCTTTTTTGGGGTTTCTTTAACGAACAATATCTTTCTCATAAACATTTCTATACACCCTTTCCAATTACACCAATTACAAATTAAATAGTGCCATAATAACGTTATAAAACACCTAAAGTGGGCCATCTAAATATCGGGTGTTCATTTAAATGTATCCTCGAAAGTCGACGTTGAAGAGTCGATTGTGAACGCACCACGGATTACAGATCACGGATCAGCTGTTAACTCTAACCTCACGTTATGCGTTGTTTGTGTTTTTACTCTGCAGACTGACGAGTGGTGCGTTCACAATCGACTCTTCAACGCCAACTTTGAGGATAAATTTGAATGAACACATTTACATTTTTTCAGATAATTCGCGGATGTGTGACATTTCTATAGGTACCGAAATAATTATTTTCAGCGCTCTGTTATTACTCTTACCTTTTTGAATTCTATTCTTATTTGTTTTATAATAAAAATTATTTATTAATTTTACAATTGCAAATGTGACGAAACGTCCATTTTGTTTAAAGCGAATTGACGTTTCCGACTGTCTACGTCTTTAAATACCAACATTACAATACAATTTTCCCTAGTTTGGTAAACGCCAAGGTATGAAATGGCGATGCAAGACTTATAAGTCATAACTCCTCAGCAAAAATCACGTCAACAGGAAAAGTTATGGCAACGGTGTTAATGATTCTGAAATCGGGAGGAGTATTGTGTTAAATTAATTTCCAAAATATACAATGTTTTCAATGAAAAAAAAACGAGAAATGTGAGAATAAGTTTGTTGTTCTTGCATTTCTACCTATAATCCTGGTTTCCAAAGATTAGAACAACCTCCTACGTTTGGCAACAACCCCCAATGGTAAACTATTTGTTCCTAAAAGTAAAGTAACCAAGAAGGAGTGCTAATAACAAACTCGAGGCACAAACAAAAATTGTTTTTCTAGGACGACAAAGCACTTCAGCATCGTCAGGGTCTTGGTGATTGTGTTGTGAAATAAAATTGTTTTTCTCAAGAGGATTTAAAAAATATTGTGGTTAAGTGGCTTGATGAACTTGTTTTTGTTCCGTACTTCGTAGCTTCATCAGCTGTCAAATGATAGATGTCAAACGTCATTTATACAACAACAGCACTTCTCAAGCAGTTCTTTAGCAAAAAACTATTTTTACAAATAATGCCACATAGTGCCACAACTTGTTTTAACACGATTTATAACGGGTGTTCATTTAAATTTATTCTTAAAGTTGGCGTTGAAGAGTCGATTGTGAACGCACCACTCGCCAGAGAGGATACATTTAAACAGCTGTTCCGTAATCTGTAATCCGTGGTCCGTTCACAATCGACTCTTCAACGCCTACTTTGAGGATACATTTAAATGAACACCCGATATTTTGAAAGTATGGTATTCTCTCCATAAGGAGTAAAAAAATACAAAATTTATCACAATTTAGTTATCAATGCAATATTGTCAAAACTGATTCCAGATATTTTCCTTAATTGACAGCGTTATTCTTAAGATGGAATACGATTTTCGCGTTTTTTTTTTCTTGAAAAACAAGGCAAAAAGACATCTTTCGATTGGGCATTTCTTCCAGAATTTTGAATAAACTATCTTCCATATCACACTTCTCCCTAAATGTTTTTGCTAATAAATTCAATTATGCCGTTTTAGTCTTTTTGAAAATATCTTAGGGAATCTCCAGAATCCCCATCAATATGCATTGTTCAACATTTCATAAGATAAGAACGAGACACAACCAATGGGTATAAAATAAAATGCTTATTAAAAGCTTTGATAACGGCAAGTGTGCTTACTCCAATGTTCTAATTTTGATAAAGTTCTAGGTAAGTTTTAAGTTTTTTTTTTTTTTAAGAAGATACCAGAAAAAATGTTTCTAGGTATATCCATGGTGAAATTTCATTCAAATAATTGTTAAATCGTCATAGGTAAAGTACTTGTTCTATCTGTCATGTTTTTTAAAAGTACTTAGCAAAATCGGTTTGGAACAGCTTTAATAATTTTATGCACCATCAAACAAGAAAAGTTGTTGAAGCATAATAAACTCGAATATTGCGGACCTTAAGCTAATACATTCTAAATTCAAATCCGTCCAAAGTCCATTAATTTCGTTATTTTAATTAAGAGAGTTTGTAAAATTAAGTCCACGATGTACAAAGGGCCGCCCCGTCCCACTAATTCTTTTAATGTAATACAAACGGCATTAATGAAGTCGAGAACACCATTAGACGAGTTCGGTACCTCGTCCGGGCATTTCACAAATTCACAGCTGACAACCCTCAGCGACGAAACAACTTCACAACCACCCCTGTCCCTGAAAAAACCCACTAACAGGTGTCCCAACAGGCAACTATGTGCCTCCACTCTAACTTACATAAACGAGCGGTCATCACGAGTGACTCCACAATGCTATCGATTCTGTTTTGTTTTTATCAAAATGGCCGCCGATCTGACAGCTCGTTCATTTTTCAAACGTCTCGGCGACAATAATTTACCTGCAAACACACTTTCGGTATCGAATTCTTCTCGGTCTCACCTTGGTGGCGGCGACATCGAGAGCCATTCATCACCGGACGGTTATTTCCACCCCGGACCTGAGGTCCATCTAATAAAAGTCATATCTCGGGAGTTTGGATGAGGAGAGTGATTTAACCAAAAATTGAGCAGTCCCCGATGTTTCCTGTATCGTAAAAGTGGCGCCGGAATCGAATTATCAGCTGGTCCCCGTGCTATGTATTACCAGATCAATGGCGGCGCGAAACAAAATCTAATCAAGTTCACCGCGTTTCCTGATTCGAATTGTGAACTGATAGGGCAGGACCGGATTTCGACGAACGCGTTTGGCGGAAGATATTTTATCAGGTTTGAGTGAGTTCATCATTTGAGTGAGTAAACACGTGAAGTCATTCAGGAAAAATTGAAAAAGATTTCAGAAATAATACAGGCTCTAAAATTGAAGACTAAATAATGTAAATCGTGTTGGGTGCAAAACCCAATTTAATTGTTTTCTTCAAAATGCGACAGAACGTTTAAAAAAAAGTGTCATATTTCTCAGTACGGAAAAGTGGATTAAATTAAAAAGTATTATTCTTATCATTATTGTAGGCTTCAAACAATGTAAATCTCGTTATCGGACAAATTCAGTAGTTAGTCATGTACTAATTCTAAATATTTTTTAGATTAATTTTACAAACAAATCGATGAAACGTTTTAAAATTGGATTAAAGGAACTTTGAGTGCGACAAAACTGTAAATAAGCGTGTCAAAACTGTCAAAACATATGGTCAAAACAGCACCCTAGGTGTAAGCTTCAAAAGTTACTGCTAGATGGCGCTGTACGTAACTGTCATTAAGTGTCATTTATGAGTTTTGAATAAGGAAATATCCTTATTTACAAGTTTTATATCGCGCCTTCAAATGAAGTCCTGGGCTGAGTAGGCGTTGGAAAAATTAAACCGTTTATAACAGTGTAAAGTTTGAATTTCCCACCGTTTGACACGAATGACAAGACAATTGTTTATGTTTAATCGCGACATAATTGAACATGTTTGTTTTCAGCAAAGGATGCCCTTGGATATTTGCTTCGAGAATAAGAATCGTAAGTTATTCTATTTTTAATGTAAAACATTGTAAAGAAAGAAAAAAAGGAAAGATTTTTTGGCTCTAAATTTTAGGTTAGCTGTCAACATGGTCCAATTAATCTACGCTTTAAAAAAGCACAACAATTGACGGTTTCCACCCCCAGGATTTCATTTGAACGTGTGATATTACCACAAAGCACACACTTTTTCATTTTTAGCAAAAATCAAAATAGTCAAATATTTGAAACTTTGAAATTTCAGTAAGAATATAGGATATTTCATTGAAAATGCAACCCACAATACATTTAACGTGGTTATTTTAAATATCGTATTGTTTTAAAATGAAATTATCAATCCGTGATGGCTTTGCTTCCAATAATTTTGTTTGTCACAACTGACATAGATATATGAAAATGTTAAAATACGAGGATTAAAATGTATTCGAACAATGAGGAAACAGACATAATATGGCGAATCTAATAAAAATGCTTCTGCCGTTACGCGTTTTTGCAGACAACAATCGTTTTTCCAAAAACTCTTCGTTTTTTCACAATTTCATTTAACCAAGCGAATGACGTTCATGTCAAAATTTACAAAACTGCACAGCTAACTACGTTTTATGTGTTTAAATCAAAAAACAAATATCCACGTTAACTTTGCAAATGTATTGTGGGTTGCATTTTCAATTCCGTCGGGTTCTTTATCACTCATGAAATACCCTGTATATTCAAACGATTTTATTTTTATCCAGTCACGTAAGACAGCAAAACAGTAATTACTAGATCTCGGTTATTTCAATATTTTTAAATTGGTATGTAGATAGCAGGTGTGAAATTGGAGCTTTTGTGAGCTTTAAGGAAAAGAACACCTCATCTCAAGTTTCTCTTTTTTGCTTTGCTGTCATCGGGCAGGTATTGCGAAAATCAATTTAGTGTAATGTTTGTTAAAAAAAGTTAAAAAGTAAAAATTTTTACTACGATTTAATTACATCACTGTTTTCTGTTCTGGGGTGTTCAGCCCCTAGTGTGTGTTCATAATATAAGATTTTCTGCCACGTTAAGAATCTCTGGACGAGTTCTTAACCACTCTTTATGAAGGTGTAGATTTGCCTAATAGGTACTTCGATCATATCTTGAAAGTAACTAGACATTTTCTTTCTCGTTTTATTGATGAAAGTATTACATTATCTTCCTTGGAGTGAAAGTAATAACATTTGGCTATCTTTGGATAATTTGCAAAAAAACATTTAAGTATACATTATTAAAATTGATTACAGATATATATTTTCATTAGTCGCCAGAGTTGTTCTTAACGTGAAATCTTTGGGACAAAATGACTGGCTTGAAAAATTAGCCAAAATGATATCTTCCATCACTTTTTCGACATTTCTTTTCGTCATTTTATAAAAAATCTTACACCGTTTTTTTTCACCTATATTTTTTTTAAACATAGATCCAATTATGCCACTTCGAAGTCCTCAAGTTTGATTATCCCTAGCGGAATCCATTCTTCAAGAATTCAAGCGAAAGTAAAAATTGATTTTATTATTGCTCAGCTGCTCTGAATAACCGATTGACAAATTCTTGGATGTAAAAAGAGACACCAACCTGTCACATGTGTCAATAAATGATCCATGAGTTGATGAACAGTTTATTACTTATCACGTCGAGGACAATAAACGATGAGCCACTATTTGCTCCATGTCTTCAAAAAGAGATTCTTTATTAGAAGAATCTGAGTGATTTTATTTTGTATCGGGTGTCAAAGTTGGCGTTGAAGAGTCGATTGTGAACGCACCACAGATTTCAAACTCTGAGCAGCTGTTTAAACCTAACCTCACTTTTTGCATTGTTTGTCTTTTTAATCTGTCGACTGGTGCGTTCACAATCAACTCTTCAACGCCAACTTTGACGGAAAACTTAAATGAACACCCGATATATGTCTTATCTTGTTATATACTCTATAGTTGCTCCAATAATTATTAGTTGATATTAATACACTTTTATGGCATGACACAAATTAGGATAAAAAAGTACGTAAGTGAAGTATTTGGTAACTGTGATCAAGTGATAATAGAATCTATGTTTTTTTATTCAGTTTGGAGGGTTAGATTCAGAATTGTATAATCCTGAAAATCCTAAGTAAAAAAATCCACTCTGACAAATCTTAATCTCATAAATCAGTTTAGTTGAATTATCTGACAGCAGCAGATAAGGTGTCGAATTACAATATACATACAGGGTTATTATAAATGATTATCCCATCGCAGTTGGATGTGCCGCTAGCCTCGCAACGTTAGACAGACTATAGTATATTTTTTTCTATTGGTTACTTTGAATAGAGTAATCAGTCCTATTGGTTACTTGGAATAGTGTAACCAATAGAGAGGTCGTATTTCGTTGGACGATTTTGTAAATGCGCGCGCAACCGCCTACCAGGGAAAAACAGACTATAGTAGACAGATTTCCAGTATCGCCACTTATCGGCGATACTAGTCTCACTCATGTTATGAGGCTTGCGGCAGATTCAACTACGTCACTAACGCCAACTGTGATAGGACAATCATTTATAATAATTAATAACCCTGTATAATTGACAAGGTATGATAATATTATAATTATTTTTACTCCCATCTAAATGTTGATGGCGTTCAGCGTTGCTTAACTTAATTCAATTGATTAAAATAACCCGCTTTGAAATATTTAAAATTTATTCGGTACTTCAAACGATAAAAGCTAATAAATTTTATATTGCGTAATTTGCTGATGATGTTTTAATAACGGATTGTACAATACCTGAAGTATCATTTGATTACTACTCTGGTTATTAATTGTTTCTTCCATAACAATTAATTTTTTACGAACTCATAAAAGGATATCACTTAAATTTTGTCTAATCGTTAAACGTATCTGAAAAATGTATGTCATAAATTACTATGCGAAGATTAATATCATAATCATTTTTTATAAGGTGATAGTGACTGTCATTTTCTATGCCTTAATTCAAGGAAACAAAATAAAACAAAACGATAAGGCTGGTGGTTGAAAATAATGGTGTACTCGTACTTGCAATAAATATATTTTTTATAATTGTGACAAGTAATTTGCCAGTGACTGTAGTTTTGAAACGTCACTCATTTCGCAACTGTTAGGAAATGAAAAATTGATGATGAGAAGTACCTTTTTTGTCCGAATTAGAAAAATACGTTAGGAAATGTCATTTTATGTAACTTGTGTGATTTTACGAAAACTCGCTTTACCCGTCCTGTAAACACATACAAAACAAGGTATTTCGCAACTTGTTACATAAGTAGCGGTTACACACAATGGAAAAAAGTTACTAGTTACAGTAACTTTAATCTTCTTAATATGTTCACCTGACTCTTACTTTCATGAAACTCTTATAGAAAATAATCCCCTAGACTGAAATCTAGAAATTTCTATGTTGTCTACAGCAGCTTTGTTGTGTAAAACTTTATGTAGATAACGGCCTACCTGTAGTGGCAAATGTGGTAAGTTTAAATTGTGACAAATACCTCGGTCTTATCTTTTCTACTAAAGTTTCTCAGGATGTTGAGTGAAAATTTCCTTATTTTGTGACAACCCACAGTGGTTTATTGTGGTCAGTTTAAATTTAAATAACTCCAATTAAGAATCACCACTTCCAGAGGAAGCATCATAAAATCTATATTCTTATTTTCATAAAAATTACTTAATTTATATCCAAACAAAATCCACGTAATTAATATGTCTAGAACATCTCTCTTCTGCATTTATTGCATCTACGCTTTTGCATCGTAGAAGAAATAACGAACATCTGCTCCAGAATGGATTTTCTATCAAATTACCTGTCGGTACATAAGCTCAATTAGCAATAATTCATCTTTTATGGGTAATAGTTTTTCAGCTCTTAGAGATTTTTACGTCAAAATGTAAATAGGGACATGAGTTGTGTTGGTATCTACTGTGGCGGTAATGTGAAGACATAAATGAAGATATAAAACTGTCATTTAAAAGGTTTGAGGATTTGCAGCATTTATACCACTGTATTTCTATTTTTATTCGATCAAGATAACAAGATGGAACTGCAGCCAACAATTAGTGTTTTATTTGTCATGGGCCAGGATTTCCACTCAAGTTCTAAGGCTAAGAAAATAGAAATCTTTTCGGGCGAGGTGTTATCTGAAACACCTAAGTCACGCAATGTGGGCTCATAAAAATGAGCTTAATTTATAAACCAAAAAAATGAAAAATTAATCTGTCTGGGGAGTTTTTCCTGAATTTATTTCCCGGTTAGATTCTTTGTTGAAAAGCAAATAATGAGTGTCTGCTCCAGACCGGATTTTCTGTCAAATTACTCAATTTGCAATAATTCATGGATAACAATTTTTCGATGATGACGGATTTTTCGTATTTAAATACAGGGTGTCTCAGCTAAGACTTTCGAGCCTAAAACTCCATTATTTTCCAGCGGATTTTTGTGAAATTTAAAATGCAGATATTTTAGACGGTGAAGAATAAAATCCCATTAATGCAATCACCCAAGTCTTAAAAACGTAATTTTTACATGCCTTTTTAAAATGTTGAATCAATTAAGATTTACATAAAAAATTGATCGCCAATAAAAAATGCTGTAGGGAAAAACTCGTCCTTGAAAGACGTCTGGTTTGCAAGAAAAAAGCAAAAAACTGTGTTAAACGTATGAAACAAACGCGCAATTTTGCAGAATTTTGGTCATCCCTTTTCGCAGAAGCACAGGTGACATATTTGACATTTATCTTGCTAACCTTACAAACACTTACAAAGTTAAAGACAACATTTGGACGTAATTTACTATACCGGATGCTTTAATTCTTCCATAAAGGACTAAAACACGATCGGGATATTTTAGCAAGGTAATTTAGTTCACGTACGCTTCCTGTGTCTTCAAATAAATTGACGACTCTCTTAACCTTACATTTTATAAAGCCTACATTTTGATAGTGTTCCACGAGAAAACGAACTGTGTCATTGAAGTTCTTACGACACTCTCCATAGGCAACATTTTTTTCCTTTTTCAACAATATTGAAATTTCTGCCGCTGTAGTCTATTTTTAGAGTATTTTCAATAAATTTTCACAATTTGACGTTTCTAATAAAGCGCGCCCAATTTTGACAGACTTTAAAGGGTGTACAAAATGTTGCTTGGCAATTAATCATCAATTGTTTCAAAAGGTAACTTCTCAAATACCTTCAAATTTTACATTAAATTTTTTACGACAAAATCTAATCTTTTCGTTGAATCAGACAAGTGATTTACTTAATTGTTTGTGTAGACCCCTATTTTTTAATGTTTAACAATCTAATAATAATAGCGCATAATTTTCGATAAAGGAAACATGTGTTAAAATTACATTTTTTAACTTGAGGTAATTTTATTATTACTAATTGAACCTTCACGGTTTAAAATATCTGCATTTTAAATTTCATAAAAATCCGTTGGCAAATAACCGAGATATTAGGCTCGAAAATCTTAGCTGAGACACCTTGTATAAATAGAAATGTGAGTTGTGCTTGCATTATTTCACGCGTTCAAATGAAATACTGGGCTGGGAAGGCGTTGGAAAGCGTCAATTGTTGTGCTTTTTTAAAGCGTAGATTAATTGGAGCATGTTGACAGCTAACCTAAAATTTAGAGCCAAAAAATCTTTCTTTTTTTCTTTCTTTGCAATGTTTTACATCAAAAATAGAATAACGTAACGATTCCTATTCTCGAAGCAAATATCTAAGGGCACCCTTTGCTCAAAACAAACATGTGCAATTATGTCCCGATTAAACACAAACAAATGTAATTCGTGTCAAACGGCGGGAAATTCAAACTTTACACTGTTCTAAACGGTTTAATTTTCCAGCCCAGGATTTCATTTGAACGCGCGAAAGCTCCAACCGACGGAATAAAAAACTGATAAATCTGCTAATCAAAGTATTTCAATTGCAAATCATGAAAAATTCATCCCGACCTGTTCCTCAACTTTTATTAGATTCATTAATTTCGCTTCTGGGGGAAAGGGTTCCCGAATAGTAACCCTATTATCGTCTGTATACGGATTTATCCTAACCCTACTAAAGGGCAATCTTTAGCGAGTACACGGCGAAGTAACTTTTAAGAGCCCTTACAAAGCTGTCACTAATCACGGAGACCCTTAACCGTCCCCGCAAATTTTCTGCATTCCGACCCTTCATTTCTAAATTCGTTCCCTCTTAAAGTTATAATTGCAAAAATAAATTTTGATTAATTATCCCCCATTCCTCCACTTTGACTATTCCCATTAGGAAATCGTTTCCGTGGAGATATTAATTAAGGCCCAGAAAAGTGAAATAATTGGGCTTCGAGTTGCCCAAAATCGAGCGTAATTGTATTCTGACGTAATTAATTTTCTTATTCGTTATTTACGGATGCGTTTTAATCCCCACTATCGCCGAGGTGTTCTCCACACAATTATTATTCATTGGGGCCCTCGAATTTATTCGGATCCTTATTATTGTGATCACAAAATCCCGTTAACAATTTTACATATTCATAGAGTTTATTTGCTTTACTCTCGCAAAGTGATTAAATTATTCACGGGAAACAGGGAGCTTCAGGTTCGCTACATCTGTGTTGCTCGAAGCTATCCCATTTTAAGCGTGTTGATTCATTTTTCTTAAACAATTCTATCCAGATTTAAAAAAATGTCTTCAAGAGACCTGGTCCTGGCTTTTGTAACTTATTGCTAGTTACAATAATCGTGTGCACAAAAAGACAGAAGAAGCAATTTTATTTTTTTCCGGGAAACATTTTAAAGTTAGGACTAAAAATTCGATGTGGTGGGTTAGAGGCACTTACCATTGTGGTGGGCGACCCCCAGATCTTGCAGAAGGGTGGCGGCGAGGTCTGCTTTTTGTCTTGCCGACTCGAAGCGCGCCGTTGCTAAAGGTACGCTTAACGATCGGAATTTCTCGGTGACACAGAGCAACCCCAGACTTTTCGTCGCTACGTCGTCGATGGCTTTCAGGCTTTCCTCCAAGTCCTCCTGGAAAAACACCCGCTAGGTCAAGACAGGAAACACCAGGAAATTCTACTCGATCCAAATGAAATAACGTAAACATTACAAAGCAAATTTCTCCAATTTTAACTTTTATACAGGGTGTTTTCGAAAAGCATGTCCAAAAAAAAAACGGTAGTTGGTGACGATGAGTAGAAGTTAAATACAAAATTTTTCTAAGACAAGTCTTTTTGTTTTTGAGAAATACAGCATTGAACATTTGCTCGAATTAATAGCCATTTATTTTCACTCTTTCGAAATTTTCATTATCCAAATTGGAGAAATGACGTTCTGTAAACCAGAGTTTATTATTATCACGTCAAATTATTTTCAGAATGCTCAAAAAGGCGAAAAGGCTGTAGTGCGCGAAATCGAAGTTCGCGCACTAGTGCTTCAAAAAGCATTGGCGCCAGTGTGCGAATCTCGATTTCGCAATATTGCAATTTTAAGTAAAATTATATCCCGGCACCTCCGCCATTTTTCGAAATTTATATTTTTTTGAACTACTTTGTGTTTTCGATTTCAATTAAATTTTTTTTTACAAAAATCCAAAATCTATATAACATTTTTTGTAATTTGATTTGAGATGATTTGCAGCAAAACTATAACCAACAGAAGGATTCAAAACCTGTATCAAGATTAGATTTTCTGCTGGGCTAAGTAATCCGTGACTTCCACTTACTTTTCTCACGTGCTCGCTTCCTCCGACAGGTGCCAAAACGATCGCAATTCCCATGACCAACGTCAGAGTCGTCCAGAGACACCCTTCCTCCATTACGCATCCTCATCGGTACTGAAACAAATCGATCTCGTGATTGGTCCTTCGAGCCGGATCGCGGCGACCGTGACCCAGCCTGGCATTTTCGTGTTTTTAAAAGAAGGAGAGAGCCCGTGCGAAGGTCAATTCGCGCATCAGCCCTGAAATAGATGGTGGTAGGGTGTGGGGAATTGATGGAGCAGTGTTGTGCGGTCGGATGTTCTCTCCTCGCTCGCTTTCACACTCGGTTTATCTGAAACAGGGAATGTGTGTGTCTGTGTAGGTAAGCTCGGAGGGCACACGCAGGGAAATTGCCCGAGAGGATCACACGCTCCGCCAGGCAAAGCCACGGCCTTCCTTTATGGCGGCTGCCGTCTGTTATGACAGCTGCCAATCATCGTGGCTTACTTATGAAGGCAGATGCCTTGCTGGGTGGTTCCGGGTGTTGCGGGCGACACCATTAATGATTCTTTAGTCGGTGTGGAAACGGGGCCGGTTCATTCTTGCCATCCTGGAAACGAATAAGGACGTTAATTGATCGACAAGAGCGAGGACCAAGTTTCTGACAGGGAACCGTGGGAACAACACCAGAACTGTTTAGACGCCAGAACAATTGTTACAAACAATACAATATGTACTTAATATGGAAACGTATATACAGGGTGTTATTGAAATGCGCGGAAAAATTTTAACCACGAGCTACTGGCTTCATGTAGAACTCGGAAAAAATATTAAAAAAATTCTGTCAAAAAATAAAATGACATTTAATTTTTGAGATACATTTTTTTTTAATCGCTTTTAGTCTTCTACGTTGTCCCACAACCTCGTAGGTAAAATTTCGGCACATTTTAAAAATACACCCTGTATAT
Organism: Tenebrio molitor; assembly: GCF_963966145.1. Taxonomy (NCBI): domain Eukaryota; kingdom Metazoa; phylum Arthropoda; class Insecta; order Coleoptera; family Tenebrionidae; genus Tenebrio; species Tenebrio molitor. Next base: position 3,492,233 of record NC_091054.1, on the reverse strand, counting down.
CATATTTTATAAAACGTACACCAATGCGGTTTCCTAGAGGTTAGTTCGCATCACAGACTAATCAATATTATATCTAATTTTAATTTTTTAATATTGCAAAAAGGAAGATCTGCGATAATTTCTTCGCGTTGTCTCATTGTTGCAGTAATTCTTAACTTGCCAATTTCTCGCCCAGGGTCGTAAAAGATTCAAGCTCCAACTTAGCCAAGTTATAAGTTTTGGATTTTACTTTTCGCCCAGAACTGATCTAGAGAATTTAATTCCCACGGAAAATCTATACCGAGAAATCCACTTGGGTATTGCAGTCAATTATCTTGAAATACCAGGCTGCGAAGTGGTTTGTTGCTCAGATAACAATCAAATTTATCGAACGATCACTTAGTAGATTTCTGCTAAACCGAAAACCGTAATTATTGTGCTATTAATTCTTTCGACAGTATTTTTTCAAAGGAAAAAGTGAATTGGCTTTAAATTAAAAATAACAGTTGGAGTGAAAGTTTGCTCATCTTCCCTTCCTGTAGCTTTTGCATAGGGTCTTGACACCCCTGGATCGATATTATTCAAATTAAATGTCAAAAAAAGAAAATTTGCCCTCTCAGGGCGGTGCCCTATATCATATATTCTTCTTACACGGGCTTACCTAAAATTCATCATAAACGTGTCCTGAATTTTAATGGCGTCCATAAAAAAGTTGCAACTCGACATTCGTTCTTGTTTGTCAAATACACATACGGCAAAATTGTAATTCCAATTAATCTTCTTTGGGTAGGAGGTCGAAGAGAAAATAATTTAATAAAATTGCCGTCGTCGGCCAGAAGGAAAAACATCAAAGGGCTCAGCCACATATAAAAACAACCCCTGAGGGTAAAAATTCTAATTTTAAATCAACATAGATGGAGAAGGTGAAGGGAGTGACCGGGAAATGTACTTGCAGAAGCTGCGAAATGGTCCACTGACACAGCTTTCAATGAATTTTAAATGCGTGTAGTCATTTAGAGAGGTTTTTAAATTTTTATTCACTTTGCGCGGAATATCTACCATTTTAGGCAAACAAAACTAACATAGCAGTTACCAATTTTAATTTACTTTAGAAGGGTTTTAAGGGCAAAAAGGTCGGCTAGACTGATAAATTAATGTAAAATTTGTCTTATAAAAAATACTAAATTAACTGGACAAAAATTTAAATGAGAACCACTCATCTCATAGACGTGAAATTTTTGTTTCTTTAAAGATTATTTACATATTTTTTCCTTCTTTAATTCCTTTCCATTTGACTGTCTCGTATCCATTGTGTTATTTAATTCATTGTGCGACCGAGGGTACAGGATAATTAGGTAGAAGGAAATGGGCTGTTATATTCAGTTGACATAAAAAGTTCTTTGTGCTCTGCAGAGACTTAGATGGTAATTTCCGCCGAAATTTTCCCCCAGGGGTAAATGTAAATGAATGATGATGTAAATCATTATAGTATTCAAAAAAATGGGGTCAAGTGGCCTGGGATTAGCTCCTGTTTCTATAAACGTATGTCGTAGCTTCATCAGCTGTCAAACCATAGATGTTAAACGTTATTTATTTAGGGAACAAGCACTGGTGCAAATTATTTTGCAAAAAAGAGAGATTTCCAGTTGTTACATGATAGTTTCTACTTTAAAATGAGGTTATGTATCTGAAGGATATATCACAGCATATCATATTTACAAAGAGAAAAACACGACTTGATAAAATACAAATATTTTAGAAGACCTTTTAGAATTATATCGTGTTTCAGCAATAACATAATATTTGAAAACTTATGGCATCATTTGGATTATCCAATAGTGAAGTACCTAATTATTATTATGACAGTTGTCGTAAAGTAACGAATAAAGTTGGACACGTGTTTCGACATCTGACGGTGTAGAATATAATCTCCTGTTTCTCTTTATCTATGGAATGCCAATTCGGAACGCGATCAAAGGTTTGTGTTCTGTGATCAAAGTTAGGTTATGTGTAATAATATAAAACTGCAGCACACGTTTAACTTTTTAGATTTATCACATCTTTCATATAACATCGTTCAATGTATTTCTCTCAAAATGACATAAACAGCCTAACGAAAACAGTACCTACATAATATTGCAAATATACATTATTGTAAATATTTGCAAATGATGAATTATTTATTCATATGAAAGTCAAATGCTTATTTGCGTGAACAAAAATGAAAGCTGAAGGTAAGTCAGAAAATGGAAAACGTTAAAACAGGAAGACGGCAGTGTTGAATAAAAAATTGCTTGTCAGATCAATTGTTTTCCTCCTATGCGACGCTCCCCAGCGATCCAATTTTTAGCAATGTCCCACAGGGTTATCTGTTTTATATTTCAAATTCCTATTTTTTCTCTCGCTGTTACTTTAATACAGAGGAGCAATCTCTACAATCGTGTACCCACTTGTAGATGTATCAATCTGAATTTCTCTTGTTTTGAAAAATCTTCCAATGAGATGTGACTCAAATGTGAATAAATTGTAGGGAGGGCACAAATCCAGAAATTTAGAATAAGTTAAGAAGATGTGTTTTCTGTTAAGATTTTATAAGTTTTCGTTCAGAAATATCATCTACTGCTTGACTCTATGCAAGAGAATAGCTATTTATTATACAAGTGTGTTATAAAGCAAATAACTCACGAAAGAAATGTTTAGCCACAAGAGCTTGCTCGAGTGGGCTAATGTTTCTTGAGTGACTTATTTGCTGTTAAGGCACGAGTGTAATACATAGTTTTATCAACAACTCCGTCTGTAACAGTTCTTATTGTTTTCAATAAACTGTTCAATTCTCTCTAAACTCATTAATTATAAAAACAGTTTTATTATGGCTTCATAAGTCTACTAGTGTTTTACAGACCTCATAATATATTCAAAATCGGCATCATTATGACTTCATAATAAACAGGTGTTGGATAAATGTATTAAGAAAATTGGGGGGAAAATTAAATCATGAGGGTATTAATAAAAGGGTTTCAGAAATTTCTAATCGTATATTCATATCACGTAGTTTGCGGGTGTCATATGAGTAGTGTAAAAAACTTTCAGAACAAACACCATCTGTCCACATTTATGACGACATCTATAAATAAATAATTGTTTTGTCACACAAAATTATTTCATTTATTTTGTCTTGACATAACATTTGGGTGGAAAGTTGTTTAAGCAAGATCTAATTACTGAGGGATCATAAAGGGAAGTAGCTAATAGTTAATTTTTTCCTTCTGTCCTTTTATGGGTAGTAAAATACTGTTTTTACTCAGATCTAGAAGAATTTAACAGTAAGAAATACCCAAGAAGAACAACAGTATTAGCATTAGCTAGATGTCAATAAAAAGAAACATTTTGAAAGCGGTTTCTTACGTTCGAAGCTCCACACATGAAGCCCTAAAAACATTAACATAATAATCATTAACGGTACCTTATGATGTTGACAACCCAACAACTAATTGAAATGATTTCCCTCTTGTATCGTAACCAAGTAGGACATAATTGTTCATATTACTTGGAACATGTTCTAAACATCTTAATTAGCTTGTATTTTAATAAGACTTGTAACAGATGATCCTCTCAACTAATCCCAGTATTGTCTGCGTAAAGTACTACTTCACTGTGAAATGCAGTAAATTATTATTAATGTAGACTTAGGGATCGACTTGATCCTAAATTAAACCACATAGATGTTTCAATAAGACAATCTGAACTCTGTTGACTGGATCAATTGATCAAACAAGAAACAATAAGGAGGTGAGAGTAATGAAACGGCAGTCTTCGTAATTACATTTTAGGTGTGTTATCAGTTATAATTATTGATGGAAGGTAAACCTTGCTTCTTGTCATTTATGTATATTTTAATCTACAGTAAAAACGTTCTAGAGGTGGATTGTCAAACTCAAGGCCGCTTAAAACTTATGATTGAACTGTACTTTAGTGATTTCTTTGTCATAAATTCCAAATACCTTAGAAGCGCGCCTAGTTACTTTTCCCGGTAGTGCCAACATAACGACAAGTCCCCAATCCACATCTATAACGTCCCCACTATATCTATTTGTTCTTATTCTTAAAACTGGTGAACCAATTCAATAAAATTTTTGTAACCTATTATGGAATTGCTATTGCATAATTTAAAATTGGTCTTTAGGTTGTAATGTCCTGAAAGCAAATTATTGGCTCAATATTTTTTGATAAAACGATTAAAGATACCAATCCTTCTTGAATCATTTATAAATCAACTAGATCATGTAGAAATAATAAACGGCTATTTACAACAAGATTTGGCTATTGCTCGCACGGCAGGAACAAGAATTAATTATTCCAAATCGACTCATAAGATTCGGGCCAAGCCGATCACCTGATTTGGTTCCTCTTGAAATCCCTTTGTTTGCCTAATTTTTTTTTTCAATTTTCTGTTTTTAAAAATTTTATTTATCAATCTATGTTGAGTTAGAAATTTATTTAGAAGTTTGGAAATTATTTCAAAATAAGATCTACCTTTCAGAAAATTTACAGATACATTTTTCCTTTCACTTCTTTCACACATCCCCCTAATTTATGTTTTTTTAAATATTTTCTTCCGCCTATTTAGTTTATATAATTTTCCAAGATAATTTATGATTGGGATTTTTCTTTTCAACCCTTTCTCCCGTCCGAATTTCGTGAAATGCCTTATCCCTTCATTTCACCCTTTTTCTCTAATTTCCATTGTATTCTTTGTTTTCTCACAATCGTATTTCATTATTTATTACCATTCCCTCTAATTTCGTCCTCTTTATTGCACTCCTTAATTACTTTCATCTCGTTAAATTACACTTTTATTGCATTAACTTTTGCCCTTCTCCGTTTTATCCATCCATTTTTTGTCGCATCTCTTATGTTATTTTAAAGCACATCTGCATCGTTTTCTCTAAATACACTTGAACCGCTTTCACAAAGCTCCTGCTTTTATAATTCCCCGAAAATTTGCGCATTACAAAAATTTCTAAGTCCCGATCAAAACGCCAGAAAAATAAAAAATGTTTTCTGAAACCGGAGCCTCGTTTGATTAGATTTCAGCTACTCATTTCGTAAATATTATTTGCTTATTTAAATCAAGCGCATTTCGCTTTGACAGTTCAACCTTCCGCCGGTCTAATATTAAATTTCGCGTCTATAATCATCCCTTAATTGGTGGCGGCGCAACAACGTCGACACCACTTGTTGAGTGCCGCTGTATGTACACAACGTGGAATCGATGTCTCCTCCCACGCCGCGGCGACAAGGGTAGCTAGGTGGAGGGGTGGCAGAAACATTGAACTCCGGGACTGCTGGCCCGGAGGGTGCCTGGAATATCATCTGCCCGGAGAGCGCCTTACTCACTGTTTTCCCACTGACGTCTCGACACTATGCGCGATTTAGAGGCTTAAGGTATGCCGATTCCTTCCGTTTTTCACGGACGCGACTGGAAGTATCTTTTCTTTAAGGACGACGGCTGGAATTCGAACGGAATTATCTGCGCTGAAGGGTACTTAAGGGTGCCGGATGAAAAGATAAATGGACTCGGGAGAAATACGTTTGTGTTGATCAGATGTGTTGAGTAATGTGGATGGGAATTTGTTTGATTTGGGCGAGAAAGGATTCCGGAACGAATCAAATGAAAATCGCAGGATTGGGTTTTTTGACAAAGGGCTGGTGAAGGGCACTATAGCCGCAGACGGTTTCCAGTAAGAGCCTTCTCGATAACTGCTCCGGTTCTATGACGGTTTTATCATTTTCATCAAATTCAAAATGAAATTCTTTCATGAAGTACTCCAAGAGTTTCATTTGCCATGAAAAATAGCTATTTTCAATATAACTGAGCAAACTAGTGCATTTAATGACGAGTAGGGAAGTTGGGCGTCTGAGCCGAAGGCGAGGGCCCCAACCGTACGAGTGAGAAAATATTTTTTCCTCACTAGTGATTCAATTACAATTTTTGCTCACTATTTTCAGTGAGCAAAGACCACTGAAATTTAATGAAATTTGCTCAGTACGGAAATCATATTTTAACACACGCGAAGCTGTACATCACAAACATTTTTTGCCGGAATATGCTTTTCTTGTCTTAAAAATTCGTTTTCAATAAAAAAATACGCCTTCCGACCTGACTACAATGTACAGGTTGCAGAATACTCATTATTTATATTTTGTGGGAGTCGGGTTTTATTTAAATTTAACATAAAGAAAGTTTAATGAGGAATGATAAATTTCGGACCGAGTAGTAAAGAAGGGAATATCATCAAGAGAGGAAAAGCTTTGTCCTCGGTGACAAACGCAGTCTTTACTTTAAGCTCAACTTGTCAATGTACACAATTCCTGAATGATTAAGAAGCACTTCACAATTTCACGAGTTTGTGAAGTGATATTAACTTCGACGTGTACACACAGAAGGCGCTAAAATAAGCAAATGAGGTACGAAACGTCAATTTAATAAATGTTAAAGTGATAAAAGATGTGGAAGCTTGGGATGAAAAAGGTAAATGATAAATTTCGGAATTGTATTGACACAAAACATCCATCAACATTTTTAAATGTTTTTATTTCTTAGATGTTATCAAGAAGGTATCTTACATTACAAAATATGAAGGAAACAGTTTCTTAAATATACTTTAATAGTCAAGTATTTGTGTATCAAGGCCAAAAAGTGCATCTTTTTCGTCTGGGTCTGAGTTTTCTGGCCGAGGCGCAGCCGAGGCTTGAAAACAGGCGAGGACAAAAGGCACTCGATCCATTCAATTAATTTTATATTTTCTGTGAGAAAATTAAACACTTCTCAGTGAAATCGGTCAAAATTAATAAAACGTATTAACAAAAAGAAAAAAATTCATTTCGAGGAGAGAATGTTTCGGATCTGTTACTAAATTTACCTTATTACAAACGAATTGTGTTCCATTAAGACTGAATTAACTCTGTTGAGTTGAAATTAATTTATTCAGGAAAATTACAAGCACCAAAACAACCTTGTTTATATTTACATGTTAAAAAACAATAACGCCATGAAGATTTGGGTCTACTTTCATCTAAACAAAAGATGACAGAATGGAGTCATGTAGCGCCAGCGGCTAGATGACGAACGAATGTTGTTGACGTAGTGTACCTATGTATGTAGTTGGCTCGTTGGCTGCGTTCAAATATAATTAAACAATTTCTGCGATTTTAATTGTTATACAACAATTATACAAGGAATAAAATATATTGGGTAGGTATTCATCTAAACTTATCCTCAAAGTAGGCGTTGAAAAGTCGATTGTGAACGCACTACGGATTGCAGATCACGGGTCAGCTGTTTAAATCTAACCTCACTTTTCGCGTTATTTGTGTTTTTACTCTGCAGACTGACGAGTGGGGCGTCATAATCGACATTTCAACGCCAATCGCCAACTTCCCAACTTTGAGACAGATGACAGAAGTACGATTTAACAACCGGTTGCATTACACTGCCCCTGACGAATTTTAGAGATCACTTGTGCAGTCTCCCACATCACAATTCCTCCAGTAATTGTTGTATGTCGTTCTAGGCTCTTTCTAATTCGTCTTTCATTCCGGAAACTTGAACGCTTGACTCTTCTACAGCGAACATAACCTCTCAAGAAAAGTCTGACATTTAAATCTTATCACTAAAATAAGTAGAATTCCGGTTCGAGTCTAGCTTGACACTATTTAAACCGACGAGCCTTGTGACGTACAGTAAGTGGTAGTATTCAAGAGGGACGATAAGGATGCAGCAAATTGCAAGCAAATTACGATTTACAATCATCCTGGAGATTACACGTCCTGCAGCTATAACGAAAGCATCACGAATTTGTCGAATGTTTTCATGCTTATTTTGTCAGCAAGAAGTCGCAGATGCTGCCAGTCAGTATCCTCTTTGGATAGTTCTAACAGGACAAGAACCTGCCTGGCGCATATGAGTATTGAGTATGTTTATAAGACCTGCCCCTCAATGCTCTTGAAGCAGGTAGTTCAGAAGTATAGTGGGTTGCCTAATAATAGAATTTTATCCGTTTTGTTGAAACTCGTGTTTATTTTTTTCTTCTAGTCTAATTTGTTTTTCCAAAAACTGAGCCAGCCGAATCATGAAATATGCTCTTCTGAATTCAGTGCACATTTTAGATTGACTTAAAATGAACAATTGGACAAAAATAACGAAAGTTAGTGAAAGAGGAAACTTCAGCAACCATAAAATCAAGGGTGACAATGGAAAAATTTTAATTATTGGACAAATTAAAAGTAAACAATTAATGTAGAAACATTCAAAGTAAATAGTTCACAACAGTAGCAACAACTGAAAACGGTGTATGAAATGTAAAACAATAATGTTTTTTTTTGGTGGAGGTATAATTTTTAAATAAAATTTCAATCTCATCATATAAAAATTGAGGTTATTAGAGATATTAGTAGCACAGCATTTTTAATAAAGTTAATAACAACTAATTTGAAAGTTTAACAAATGTCTCACTTTGAGAGGCATTTTTAATAACACGTTCAAATTTTAAATGCGAGTTTGCGTACTTTCAAGGACATAAAAAATGACAGGTCAGGTCAGGTCAGGTTGCTATAGCCAATAGATATCATTAAATTCCCTAAATTTAGTAAAATTTTATATTTGCGAACCTAAATCAACAGCTCGTGGTTCTTTGATTAAAAAACAGACTATGTTTATGCAATTGTTTAATGACAACAAATCATCTTCTAATTAGTCGATAATCATGACTTTTCTTCTGATAATTCTTCGCTTTCCCGTGATAATCATGCATCTAATTATCACGAATTAAAAGACCAATCAAGAGAACCACAAGCCAACACGTTATTCCTTCCTGCGATAAATGTCCTTTTCCTGTTTTGTCACTTATCAACAATACAACTATCTACACTAATTAATGTTAAAAAAAATCCTATTACATATTTTGCGTATTTTGCTGTAGTCAAAGAAAATACATAGTTATTTACGTGGACATTTTTGGCGCATGAGCGCATTATTTGAGGCACTCGCTCCTTCGTCGCTCGTGCTTCATTTGCGCGAATGTACCGAATACGTCTTCTTGCATTGAAGTTCATACAACGAACATTATGTCTGATTTGTCGTATACCCTTTGTGAATAGGCGAATGTTTTTTGAATGATTTTGGAGCACTAGTGCGCGAAATCGACGTTCGCGCACTAGTGCTTCAAATGGCTTGCGACCGAATAGTAGTGCGCGAACATCGATTTCGCGCACTACTGTGCGGTATTTAAATCCCCTAACCTTTAATAAAGACTTGCTATTGCTGCATTTGACAAGCAATGCTGCCAACTGAGCGACGATTATCGTGGCTTACTTGATTTATTTTCGATCGTCTGGTATCCTATCCAGTGTAAAATGGTAAATTAGCGATTCTACGAAACAAATTATTTGTGCTCCAGTACGCTACCCTCATTAACTAGACGCCCCACCATGCAGCTCCAGCTCAGCCCTGTCTCACCCTTCACCAAAACAATAATTTGAAATTCGTGACGCGTCTGATTGTTCTCGTCTCGAGCATGATTTTGAACGTGATTCACCCTCGATGAGAGCTTCCGCGCTCTCGTTCTTTCATCCCCATTCTCAAGGACGCCCGCCCAAAACATGACAGATTCTAAAAGCAAACAAATTAGTTTGTTTCGGAAAAATTCACCAGAACACTGCGAATAATCGAATTGCGGACTTTAAAAGGGACCCCGAGAGAGACCTCCTGTGTTAATGTTGTCCGCTGAGCCTTTTGTCTGGTTTTAGTTCTCCCCATTTAACTCATCCCTTGTTTGGAAAATAAGTTCAGCCCCGGATTTACCGGCGGAGTCGTAAGGGATGGCGGTTGCTTTTTTAATTACCGAGCGTTATCGGAAAGGTAGGTCCCGGAGCTTTCCGGCAAGGTCGATCGAATTTAAGGATATGAGTAAATACGGCGATCGGGTTTCGTTTCGATGTTGACATTAGTGGGGGCGGGACTGATAGATATACTTTTGTTACTTAATGAGCTGTCAACGGGTTTGCTTAAGCGATTTCCAATTCCCAATTGCATTCACACAGATTATCTGGTTTACGCCAAGTATGAAACTGACAGGACAATTAACGGACCAATAATAAAGAGATATTCCCTCCGAGGGAGCAGCCGTGTAAACACACTGCGGGAGCCTGAAAACGCTGAAGTCTCTAATTAACGGATTGCCTGGGTGGCTGTCTTCAACCGTAAAATGTAGCAGTCCCGAAATAACTCGTTTTCAGTTCAAAATTTTGACAGATTGACGTCTGAATTAGATCCAATTAGGCGAACGGCTGTAAACAAGCGCATAAATTCAGGAGCGCTGCACGCTAAATGGAAAAATTGATATTTTTACAAATCCATATTTTCGTCGCGCAGCGAAATGCAAACATCTCATAAACATAAACTGATTTAACTTCATTTGTTGCAATGGTACAGAGTGTTAAATCAGACTAAAAATGTTTCTGAGATGAGAATAATACGATGTGTCTATAAAAGAATGTAGGTATGTATATCAAGAGTCCCGTGGAACTGTGCGCTCTATGATTTTATTGTGTGGAACTATGAGAGCTGTTAAAGCTGTCAAAGCAGATGTCAACAGTCAAATGTCAAAGTATTATAAATAAAAATAAGTTTTATAAATTAGTTCACGCTTTGAGTTGTGGTGCTCTTCTCTTTGCATCTTGGACACTTCGCTCCGGAAGACGCTTGTTATAAGAACACCGAATTATCAGATCGCCTTCCATGATAGCAAAAAAGAAATTGAATACTTGACAACTGAGTCGTAATTGAAAAATTATTTTTCAAGAATCCATCGTGCTAAAATTGTTAAAATATATTATGTTGTGATCTAATAGGTTCCATAAAATATAATATTTCTCTCGTAATAAGAAAAGAACAAGTGGGAGATGAAAATGCTTTAAGAGTGTTCTCAAATAGCTGAGTGGAGAAGCTTTCAGAGATATTAAAAAAGGGTCAAAATTTCATATCACGCCTATTATGTTTCAGAAATTGCAGTTTAAACATTGTAAGGTTTTTGAAAGTATAAAAATTGTTGTTAATGTTAACAGTTACAATAATTTTATAAAGATATGACCAGTATATAACAAAATAACTGCTTCACACGAAGAAAGACAGATATCGAGGATATAATTTTGAGAACGGAGAAATCAGAATCAGAATACAAAAATGTTATTGCCAATAATTCATCTTGCTCTTTAGTTTTACCGCACTAGTGCCTTAAATATGTAATTATGACAATCAAATGAGTGTCACAAGTTTGATATTACATATGTGTTGATACTAAACACATATTATGTTTTTACCTTAGATTAAAAAAAATCCCTTCAGGTTTAGATTCTCTCTCAAAACAGAAATCGAGTAAAACGCGAAAAATGGAAATATTTTTGTTTTTAATTTAGGTAAAACCTGACGACTGAGAAAGATTAATTAATAGTTAATTGTGTACCAAGGCCAAAAAGTGCGTCTTTTTCGTCTGAGTTTGAGTTTTCTGGCCGAGGCGCAGCCGAGGTAATTTATAAATACATATTCACAATTTCTTATAGTATTTTTTACCAGCTTGCCAACAAAACGATACAATTACTTATTTTTCAAACTTTTTTTTCATTCAGGATTGCAATATAATTGTGTTTTTGTGACTAGAGTTCGTGGTTCGATCGGTTTTTAGTTGGAAAATTAATCCATAGATAGATATAACGTTACAAATTGTTAAGAGTGTCCTGTTTCCCGGATATTTCATTTCGAACGTAATAGAATGCAGCACTGACGCTTCATGCGTCACCGTTGCTATAGCAATGAGATGTGCAATTAAATATTGTTGTTTTCTGCGTGCCAATTCGTGTTAATGTATTTTCTTCATGAATGACGCACAAATCCCAAAAAATACCAATTTCCAAACAAATTGCCTGCGTGATTGTATAAAAATATTTCACAAAAAATATTAATTATGTTACATTTAGTTGAGTGACGAACCACCCACTCTTGTTCTTGCAGCCTTTTGTTCTGTTGAATAAACCGTTTTGGAATTCTGGACAGTTAGTTTAAAGAAAAAACTGTTTTTAATAAAAATAAAGCACAGAATGGAAAACAAAAACCCTTTCACAAATTAAAGGTTAAACTTGACAACAGTGACAGCTACAAGGTTTCGTGAGCTGCGAGAAACAGAAGATAAACAGAACTTGTGACAAAGCATTCTTGATCGGATTTTCATTTCGACACCCCATACTTTGGAACAACAGAACTGAGAAAGAAATAAAATGTTTTATTTTTTAACACCACATAACGGGCCTTCAAATAAATTTATATTTAGAGCGACCTATGGAAATTCAATTGTTTGCAACATTTTTCCAGCGTAGAAAATGACACAAGAATCGTCTGACATTTAACGAAATAAAATTATGTTAGAAAATATTTTTAATTTTTGTAGTGCATTCTCCCTATTCTCCCTCCACGGAATATGACAATATTAAATTGGGAAAAAGCTTACTATGCAACCTGTGTAACTCCAGAGAATAATTGGTTACCTACAAAAATTATCTTTACACTGTTAACAGAATTAGAATGTCACCTACGCCTACTCTAAATATATATTTATTTGAAGGCCCGATATTTTAAAATAATGGAATTAACTCAAATTAATTCTAGACAAATTTGTAATTAAAAATTTATTTCCAAGTTGACATTCTAATTAAATTATTTTAGTTTTTTTTTTTGCATTTATGTAGATAGGATTTATTCTCTATTCCGTTCCCTTGGCATAAACCACATAAACAACTCTTTTCATAGAACAAGACAAATGTTCTTTTCAGGACTTTTCTATTGGGGCATAAAATACTCGTATAATGTTTCAATTGAATTACTTCACGAGATACACGAATTTCAAAACTTCTATCTTAATCTATAGATAAAAAGACATAAAATAAAATATAACGAACAAACAAGAAATGTCTGAACAAGTTGACAGTAGACAAAAGATAAAGGAATTTGTAGATGGCCACAATGAAATATTCCTGTCTACTCTAATTATTTACTATTAATTAATTGAACTGTCTGATGTGCATGAATTCTAATAATAGTACATTCTTCATTGAGCGTATAATGACGGCTATTATACAAGAGGATGAAAATTCCAAGACGAGCCGTAGGCGAGTGGTGAAATACGAAATAAATTTAAATTGTCTGTGATTAAATTACTTCCGCCGATAAAATAATTATTCGATGGAACATTTTAAATTTAAATTGCGTTGCTGACGTCAAAAAAGAAAAACTTCCAACTGGTTTTGACAGCAACTGGCACCCGTATGCGTCAATCAACGAGTCGCTTCTTTCTTATTTTCCACCATAAAAAAAATACGCGAAATGTCTTCTTTGTTTTTGTGTAGTAAAAGTGCATAAATTAATAATTCGGTCGCCATCTTGCACTGGTCGTCTCCTTTACTCAAATCAAATCGATCTCAATCGAGTCCACCTGACGCACAAAAACAGAAAAGAGGCAAAGAAGAACATTTCCACCGTAACGAAGTTAGCAACGGTGATAAACAATAATACATGTCAAGGTCACGGCGGTCACGTGCCACACGTGTGGGCGGGGCGTTGCCGTAAAAATGTTTGACAAGCAATCAATTTGCTATTTCCGTTTATTATTCGGCCTCACTATCGATTTGGCATTAGTTTAATTTTCGTGTAAAGACGGAGTGAATCCTCGGGACGGATATAAAAAAAAACATAACGATCATCTCTTCGGCGGAGCTGTCAGAACAGCTTTGAATAGACGATCGCTGCTTCCTTTTGCTTGACTGACTCTGTCCGATACCAGTTGAAAAATTGCTTCTCTTTTTACCTGTTTCGAGGGTCGCGACACTTCATCAGGGGATGATGGGGGCGCGCTTAATTATCAATCAAACGGTTTCAGCTGCGACGTCTGAATGCGAAATGATGACGGTGAATGAATGAAAGGGGGCGAGGGTTTGTTATGAAAAAGTTGATGGACATTCCAGTGTCAATACACAAGCGTTTATCGATCCGGTTCGACGGGTTCTTGTTTTGATTACGGGCTGCGAGCTCATCCTGAAAATCGTCTCAAGTTTTTCAGCGGATTGTTCATTTCAGACGGAATTGAAAAATACTGTCATGACTAGGCGGTTACTACAATTTCACTTCCACGTGTTATGTTTCTTTTATCAGGAGGAAGCTTACGCAGATAAAGCGCCCGCCGGAACGAGATAAGGTTTTCCTTCAACGCAAAATCATAAAGCTCTACATCAAAGTTTTAATTAACAGTCAAGAACGAATGCAATTTCTTTTTAAGTCTGTTGAAAAATTAAACTTCCAGTCTAGCTTTCGTTTTTTGTTGGCTTTTGCCAAGCGTCATCTAATATTTATTTCAACTTGTTGCAAATCTTTGGAATTAGTGGCAGTTAAGAAAGTTTGACGTGGTTAACGGGGTTAGAGTGGGTTGTTCAAGTTTTAATATGTTAAAAGATGGCAACAATTTCAAGTAAACGTTTTCATTTAATTTAATATGGTTTAGGTTGCTAAAAATTAAATTTGTTTAGGTAAGTGGGTTTGACGTTTTTAATTTAAACCGCAGATGGGGGAATACTGGAATGTAACGTCCGTTCAAATAAATAATAAAAACGAATGATAGAAAATCAAATATACAGATCAAAATCCCAAAAAATATCTAAAACCTATACTGTCGAATTAACAAATACTGCGTCTACACAATAATTGCAAAAAATAATTCAATTCTGTGAGTGGACACATAAAACAAAATATAAACACTATATTGTGACTACAAACATTTTCAGCAAATAACAGCATTAGGCATAATTAAATGTTTTTATTTGTTTAAAATGTAAATCCAAATATCTGGACGATTATAATTGAAATTGGAGTATCAAGTTTTAGAACTGGATTATACAGGGTGTATTAAAAATGGCGCATAATATTTGTGTCAATCGAATCTACGTTGATTACCAAACAAAAAACTCTAATTCGAATTTGGTCGTGGACGAATATTTTTCAAATTATTATTATATATTGTCAAAAATGACATTAATGACAATCCTTGTTACTTTCTGACTTTAGTCACGATCAAAAAATCACTCTAGCTTAGTTGCAATAGATTAAACATTTATGAACACCATTTTTAAAAATGATTTTTTTTAATGATTTCTCCATTACAATCGAAGCAAATTTCCAACTTTGACTGTTAATAACTCCATTACTAGAGCGTTGACAGTAAATTGGTACTAGAGTTTTTTTGCTTGTATTTCAATATAGAATCACGTGATGTAAATATTATGCGTCATTTTTATTACACCCTGTATATTTGGATAATACAGTTTACATTTTTTCATCGGTTTTTCTCTGTGTTAACTTATTGATAGATTTTTTCCAAACAAACTTTGCACTATGTGACGTCAAGGAGCTGCACAGTAACGATAAATTTGTCCGATGCATTTTGCGGTGTAGTGAGCTCGCCGCGCATTTATCTCTGCTTCGCCGATTTTAATCTCAGTGGCGTGCGGTTGTGTTGCCATGTCTTAGATTTCTTACTCGTGTGTTGCACATTTCAACTTATTTTCAACGTTTTTTAATTTTCGCTTAAATTTTAGACTTACTGTGGCTGCGTAATTTCTGTCACAATGCTTCAGTAGAGGAGACACTTCCAGTCGAGATTTAGACGAACCTTCGGAGAAACTTGCAAACAACAATTCAACTTGTTGTTGACGTTACATTCCTTAAATAGGCGAGGAAAGCCCCAAGCAAAATTTCGCAATAAAATGAATAAAATATACTCATTGACATTTATGTCACCTTCTTAATTACCCAAAGGCCGTTTGAGATTAACCTTTGACCGTCCGAGAAATTTGCGATTCCCCTTGGCATCACTTTCTATCGAAACTTTACTCCATTTATGCATGACTACATTAACCCTGCTCTTATCCCACAAAGTTGTCTCCTTCGTCTGATAATTTTATCGATAATTGTTAAACAGGATCTTTAGTATTTTTTATCACACTCTAACATGTTTCATTCTTTAATGCGTGTTTTAATCCAACACTGAAACGTTTTGCAAATGTCTTTTTATCCATGTTGTCTTCTTCAAAAATTTGAAATGTAACAATGCTTGTTTAAATTAAACTTTCCTAATACATTTTTAACTCCTCAAGTCCTCAAAATGTTACATTGGACCCTTCAAAATATCTTTCTGTGGAATCGTTATCTGGTAATGCGGCACAAAAACTTTAGTGGTTTTTATAACGATACCCGAAACATTTTTTTTTTTTTTTTTAATGATGAGGCGTGGTTTTATAATGTAACAGAGGACATGTGAATTCACAAAATATGCGAACAGGGAGTGCTGAAAAGCCACACTAGTACGTTGAGTTCTGCTTACGCCCGAAGAAACTCGGTGTGTGGGTAGCATACTAATAGAACCAATTTTCTGAAGATAATAATCGACGGCGATGAAAGGAAACGACATTGAGATTGTAATAATTTAGGTAACATAACTGCAGCTCGGAACAAAAATATAGAAAATTCGGTCCGGTTCGAAGGACCCATTTCTTTAAATGACAGATCAAAATCTGCATCAATCGGTTTGGGACCAGATTTATTATCGGAGTAATACTGTAAACCAACTTCAAGTTGAGAGGTCGTCCTTCGGGAGAGCTTTCCGACATTATCCCCTTAGCTTCTTTTATTACCGTCCCTCTCCGGACAATATTGGATTGTGACGATATTTTAATATAATTTCGTTTCGTCAGTATTTACATAAAAAACACCGATCCAGGCGGCGAATTCGAATTTTCCTATTTTAAAGTGAAATGAAAAGCTCCAACCTTACATTTTCACGCTTGTCACTTCCAATTATTTAAAATACATTTTCAATAATGCACCCGGATATACGGAAAATTTCCATAATCAATAACGACTAAAAAATAAACCTTTACAGATAGTGTGTTTTCAACAATATGACAATGCACAGAAATTAGAAAATTTTCAGTTTTGGTCAAACTGTTGAAAGTGACAGAATTTGGGAGGTTTGAATAAATACCATTGTGTTAAATTGTTTACTTTATAAACATGTGAGGCGTGCAGAGCAAATTCAGGCCAGAAAACAAAATATAGACTTTGTGGCAGTAATTCCCGCAAAGAAGAGTTGGCAGGTGTTTCCCTCGAACTTTGACAAACCACTCGTATTTTTTTTTTTTGCATCACGTAATGAACTATTCGAGAGGTTAGAGAGAGAATGATGTTCCAGTTTTGCCCTGCAAATTGTTCAAACAAAATGTCACAGTGACGCTAAAAATACACGAGAAAAAACACAGTTGACATATTTTTTTTTTAACTTTATTTTAAGAGCATGAATGACACCCACGAGTTCGCTTTTACAATCTTGTCTACGTCTCATTCGCTGTTGGTGTCCAATAGAATATGTCCTATTCGAAACAGCCACAAAAATGCGTCAATAGAGTTCCCTACGGCGGCGGCGTCCTCTTTCATAATATTCGTCACAAGCGTAATGTCTTTTTTTACACTTCTGCTTTTTTCAGAATCCCATTTGGTTGTCTAAAAGCATACCCAATGGGATTTCAATTTATAAAATATTCTCATCTTGTTTGTACATCCGGGTTATTTTGCGTATCGGGTGTTTTAATAATAAACAAAGCTCCAGAATTCGATTAAAAATTTAAAAACTTGAAAAACTAAAATATTAAAAATGATAAACACTTATTTCCTTAAGTATAGAGCGTTCAAAAAAATTTGGAGCCAAAAGGCCTGATGCTTTTGTATGCGTTACCCTGTCATTATTTCCTTATGTATCGAGCGTTCAAAAAAATGTGAGGCCAAGTGGCCTGGTGGTTTTTTTTACGTTAACGTATGACGTAGCCTGTCAACTGTCAACTTATAGATGACAAACGTCATGTAGGAGAAAAGAGCGGAAGTGGACGACCATAAATACGTGCTCCAGAAACCATTGAAAGAGTTAAGGATATTTCAGAAAATGTGCTGAAGACTTCTAATCATCGTTGGCCACAACAAATGGAGATATCTTCAGGAACGTTTCGTGCATTGTTACACAAGAATTTGTGTTTTCCTTGACCTGCCCCAACGTTTACGCTTCTATTTTTTTACAGATGAGGCATGGTTTTATAGAACAGAATTTATTAATTCTCCGAATATAAGAATATTGTAATGGCTATTACTCACTCGGATGAATTACGTCACTCGCCTTCGGCTCGTGACACAAAATCATCCTCATAGCCATCACAACTCGCTCGTTGAATAATATACATACTATTATTTTGTGCCAACTTTGTCTCTAGACACTACATTAGGATTATAGGGATATTTATTGTTTAACATACATCAACAGGTGGTGGATCATTAATATGTGAACAGGCGCGAGGATATCATTTATATTTGATAATGTATCGTGAGTTTGATAATTACAAAATATTATTTTTATTATACAGGGTGTTTTTTAATTGCTAGTACAAAAAAAACCTGGGTCATATGGAGATTCTAAAGAGTCAAGAAAACATTCTTTTTTTCAGCTAAACAATAAGTTAAACCATGGCAACCCGACAATGCTATTGACAAAAATACAACAAAATTATTATTGTTGCTTGACAACCTCAATTACGTTTTAATTCAACAGAGTACTGACAATAGATCTACTCATCCTCACCTCACCAGTTTTTTTTTTTGTACTACCATTTAAAAAACACCCTGTATGTACATTTACAAAACAAATACTACTCCGAGTAAGTAATTTTTTGTTGACAAGTATCAAATAATAATATCTAACCTAAAATTACAGCTTGATAAGCTATAATTTTGCTTATTTCATTTATTTGTCACTTTTTTCCAATACCCGAGCCACGATTGGATTAAAACTTTGGTGCTACTTTGTTTTACAAAATAGATAATCTTCTAAATTAAATTTAAAATTAAGAAAATTAAATTAAAAGCAATTAGACGTTAAATTATACAGGGTGTTATTGAAAGTTGTACAGATATTTTAACCACGAGCTACTGGCTTCATCTAGAACTCGGAAAAAATATCTAAAAAATTCAATGTCAAAAAATAAAATGACATTTATTTTTTGAGCTATAATTTTTTTTAATTGCTTTTAGTCTTCTACGTTGTCAAAGAACCTCGTAGGTAAAATTTCGGCACATTTTAAAAAAACACCTTGTATATCATGTTTTAAAAAATGTACGCCAATGCGGTTTCCTTGTTTTAAAGCATATTTCCAATAGGTTACTTTTACTGTATATATAAAAAAAAAATATGTAACAAATCAAAATGAAACAGGATGCGTAAAATTCTTCATCTCAATTCTGTTTATTTTGTTTTTTGTGTTTTTTATTTTTCTCTATGGGCTAGATTCAATCAGACGATTGGAGAAACTAAGACTATCAAGGTAACACTGTTATGATAAAATGTGCAATGTAAGTGAGATCTCTCGAGTGAGTAAAGCTCGTTAATGCGAAAAAAATTCATACCCCGCAAAATGGCGACAGCGCGTTGCGCCGCCGTCATTAAGGCCAACACGGAACTACTTAAGCTCCGCAAGTGGAGAAGCCTCCAATAAAGCGAGGAGCAAACAAATTTGACGTCTGACAGGCACGTCTCTTATCGAAAAGTACCAACTTAAAAGGAGGTCTTTTGTGATGGAAGGATTGCGAAAGCAATATATGATCAGACACGTATTCGCATCGATTCCAACACTTTATAATAAGATAAACGATACGAAGGGTTTTTCTGGTGGAAGGGGAGGAAATGACACGACAATGTAGAAGTGTCGATGACAGCGATCGTGAATCGAGATGGATGATGGGACGTTAATAACTTTTGAATTTCAAAGGGTTTAGTTAATGAGGAAGGTTTCTGAGGGAATCGCGTGTTATACACCCCGGTCCAGAATCCTATGAATTTTTTAGCAGGGTTGGAGGCGGAAGTTTTGCATAACTCGCCACGGCGGACCACACTTTTAATTACTTGCTTTTCCCACCTGAATTACTCGATCTCTGTACGTTTAACGAAATCGGTCCTTCGAGCCGGATAATAAACTAAATAGTCGGAATGAGTTTTAGAGAGTAATCATACCGCGCAACAAATACTTTTCGAAGGTACTTTAAAGTGAATTATTAGATCTTCCTCGTCATTGCCCTGACCTGACACTTTGTGATTTCTTTTGGTCGAGCGATTCAAGTCCCTGCAAAATTCTTAGCCTAGCTCAATCGAAAAGATAAACGTATTAAGCTGAACCGTAGACTTTAGAAAACCAAATACAAATATTACATAGAGAAATTGCCAATTCTGTTTTTTTCAACAGACGCAATGCACCAGTTTTCATGGATGCTACTTTTATTAAACATATTTTCCTAACTGTACTGAGCTCCTCGAAATGTTGGAGTTCTTGTAGACCTCACCGTCGGAGGATTTCAGATTTTTTCTTTCCAATATCGCACACTGCAAATTCCTCTCGACTGTTTCGAAACAATGGAGAAATATTTCATGGGTTATGAAAGACAATATTGCGTCGCGACTCTCCACATACCTCACTAAATAATTTGCTAGTGGGTAAACTACCTGTTTAGGCAATTAATCCAAGCACACGATATCGTTTAAAAACTCGTTTTTAAATTTTATGTGACATTTACGATGCTTTAAAAATAAATTGGCTATCAACCCCCGCCTAAATTATGCCCCAAAAACAAGCCCAAGTGTAATCTTTTTTGCTGCTTATTTCGTCCTATGAAATTGATCTTTTGCAATTCTAACTTTTTGGTTGATGGAAATCCAGTCTGTTCGAATTTTGCATAAACAATCTCTTAGCCCACGTCTCAATTTCGAGAGCTTTAAGCGCGCCCGCCGGGAATTTTTACACGAAAATGATAGGCACGTTTGAAAGTTTGAAAAGCTCGAG
Source organism: Tenebrio molitor (assembly GCF_963966145.1). Taxonomy (NCBI): domain Eukaryota; kingdom Metazoa; phylum Arthropoda; class Insecta; order Coleoptera; family Tenebrionidae; genus Tenebrio; species Tenebrio molitor. The sequence goes on along the minus strand of NC_091054.1, from coordinate 3,471,230 downwards.
TTCCCTCAAGTTAACAAACTTTTCTGTTGATTCTCTTCGACTCTTCGAATCAGGTTTTTAATTACGTGTATGGTGTATTGCACTGCTCGCTGCTAATTAAATGCGAAGCGTTGTTCGTTGTGTCGTATGTTAATAAACAGTTTTTGAAAGAAGTCGAAAACGGATGAAATTAAAATGTTAATCTCGTTGAAGATTTATTGCCGTCGGCGACTCTCCCAAGTGGAACGCTTCAGACGAGGTAAGAAGTTAATTGAAGTTGGTCTGATTATTGCCATCATGGTTCTAAGGAAAGTTTCGGATCATTTGTTTTAATTTATTTATTGTTAGCAAGAAAAATCATTTGCCAGGACGACGCCGCCATAAATCAGAAGCTTCAGTTTTTGTATTAACGAGTTTATAAACATTTTTCTTTTGTTTTAAACGTCTGGAACTAATTATGCTTATGCCTACGGCTAGAAATATTGTCGAATTGTAAAATTCTTATTCATAACATAATTTGCTGCAAATGTTTTTGGACAGGACAGTTTTGTCGGTTTCGTTGCTAACTTGCTAAACAGACCAACAGATGGTCAGCGTCCGAAAAAGTGCGTCCGAAAAAGTGCGTCCAAAAAAGTGCGTCCGAAAAAATGCGTCCAAAAAAGTGCGTCCGAAAAAGTGCGTCCGAAAAAAATTAACTTTTCGTCCGCTTATGAGTACGTAAAATTACCGTTTTGATTGAGGGTGTCTAAAAAATAATGTGCTAAACTATTAAAGGCCTCAATTATCTTTTATTCAAGTTATGAATTTGTTAATTTGTTTGACCTGTTTGGCTCGAATATAAATATAAAATTCTCAACTTGATAACTGAATGTCCTGGACATCTTCATTTATCTCGTACAGAAAAGCTGCCATTACTGGGACATAATAGCGACTAAGAAATCTTTCAAATATCTCAAAGAATTGATTTCACTCTTCAGTAAACGTCACATTTATCAGAAAAACGTCTCAGATACAATATGTGTACATCCGAGATTTACGATACCTCGAAGTGGAGCATTTCGAGCCAATTTAATTGATTATGTAGAAAAAAGATTTGTGACAAAGCCTGAAATTGAATTTTTATTTTCAAACAATTTAGTGAGATTGTCCTCAGTTGTAAGTCGTCGTAATCTTCCTTGAAGATGTGAAAAGATTTCGACAGTATTGATTGACAACTGGTTTCTGTAGATTCATTTCATTTATTATGTGAGCAATAAGTTCAAATACGATTCGGAAATGAAATTAATTGCTGAAACATACGATCCCGCTGAAACGGACAGTTTTCAATTCAATTATCATCACGGAACGCCTCAATTAATACAAAATTACACGGCATATAGCGTGCGCTTTATTGTTCGTATTGTATTTTCATAATTACGCCACACACAATACACCAACACTTTTTTTAGCTTGCTAAATCCATGTCATAATTTTAAACCTTGCCTTGCTTTATTCTTCTTTGATTAAACATTAATCTGATCAAATTTGCACTTTTATGCCACACTAAGCGATGACATTTATGTAACATCTGCTACACTGTTTTATTAATCAAACGTGACTAATGCTATGTGGTCAATAAATTAAGTGCTCTGTAATGTCGGAACAACGTTTATATTCCAGCTTATGAAACGTATCGTTGCAAATAAATTTTAAAATTCATCCAACACTCACGCTAATGTGTACATTTATCATTTATATTGTACAGCTGAGATTATAGTTGAAAATTTAACTTTCAGTTAATTGCGACCGTACGTTGTTTTATTACGTTATTAAGTAACTGTCAACTGGAGGAAAACGGAACAAAAACGGACAAACGTCATTGGACTATTGTAAAGTTTATTTTGTAAATTCTTATTCCATCCATTTTGCGTAAGATAAGAACTTCATCGCACGCATTTTCATTACCGCACGCTTTTTTATAATAACAACCAATTAATCAATATTGTACATCATAACACACTTGTGCGATTACACAACTCGGCTTCGCCTCGTTGTGCAAATTTCGCACGCGTTTGTTAATAATGCTCTTATCCCACTTGTATTGTAAATATTTCTTATACAGGGTGTCTCAGCTAAGATTCGAGCCTAATATCTCGGTTATTTGCCAACGGATTTTTATGAAATTTAAAATGCAGATATTTTAGACCGTGAAGGTTCAATTAGTAATAATAAAATTACCTCAAGTTAAAAACTGTAATTTTAACACATGTTTCCTTTATCGAAAATTACGCGCGATTATTATTAGATTGTTAAACATTAAAAAATAGGGGTCTACACAAACAATTAAGTAAATTACTTCTCTGATTCAACGAAAAGATTAGATTTTGTCGTTAAAAATTTAATGTAAAATTTGAAGGTATTTGAGCAGTTACCTTTTGAAACAATTGATGATTAATTGCCAAGCAACATTTTGTACGCTCTTTAAAGTCTGTCAAAATTGGGTGCGCTTTATTAGAAACGTCAAATTGTGAAAATTTATTGAAAATAATCTAAAAATAGACTACAGCGGCAGAAATTTCAATATTGTTGAAAAAGGAAAAAAAATTTGCCTATGGAAAGTGTCGTGAGAACTTCAATGACAGTTCGTTTTCTTGTGGAACACTATCCAAATGTAGGCTTTACAAAATGTAAGGTTATGAGAGTCGTCAATTTATTCGAAGACGCAGGAAGCGTACGTGCACTAAATTACCTTGCTAAAATATCTCGATCGTGTTTTAGTCCTTTATGGAAGAATTAAAGCATCCAGGATAATAAATTACGTCCAAATGTTGTCTTTAACTTTGTAAGTGTTTGTAAGGTTAGCAAGATAAACGTCAAATATGTCACCTGCGCTTCTGCGAAAAGGGATGACCAAAATTCTGCAAAATTGCGCGTTTGTTTCATACGCGTCTACGTTTTTACATTTGCAGCCACGTTTAACACAGTTTTTTGCTTTTTTCTTGGCAAACCAGACGTCTTTCAAGGACGAGGTTTTCCCTACAGCATTTTTTATTGAAGATCAATTTTTTATGTAAATCTTAATTGATTCAACATTTTAAAAAGGCGTGTAAAAATTACGTTTTTAAGACTTGGGTGATTGCATTAATGGGATTTTATTCTTCACCGTCTAAAATATCTGCATTTTAAATTTCACAAAAATCCGCTGGAAAATAACTGAGTTATTAGGCTCGAAACTCTTAGCTGAGACACCCTGTATTCTTTAACTGAATTATGCATCTTATTAACTCTATGGAATAACTATAATTTGCATCGTATGACCAAAAAGGGACTGGTGGGTCATTAACGAGGAAACTCTACTCCTAGCTTGATTCGTACGCATTTTAATGCAAGCTGCGTTCATAATTGTTGACATGTTGAGTCAATCTAAGACATGACTTATTTCTGAATTGACATCAATTATATTATTCACGGTTAGATAATCTTGCAGATCTGTTATTTATTTTTATTTTTATCTGTTACTTCTGAGATACTGTAAACATGCGCTTATAAGATATCTCTTGGTTTTTTTTGTCTTCTTGTTGGAAGCCTGCAGAAAATTAATTAAATAAATGATGTCCCTATTTAAATCCTGATCCTAAAGCTTCCCTAATAATGTTTTCCACTCATTCCGTGTACTTTTGTTTCACATAAATAAGCCGAAATCCTTGTAAAAGATTTTTTAAAGGTGAAACGATAAAAACAAATAAGAGACGTTTCCTCGTCTTTAACAAAACTTTATGTTTACTGGAAAATTATTATAAAATGTTTTTAAAATAAATTGTTATCTTAGAAATGTGTACTTTCGACAGCCTTTCCTTAACGCCTTTCCTAAAATAGCCCCAGAAGTTCAACTTTGGGGATTCATGTAGTACAGTTGGGTTTTGTATTAAGTTACACAAGTCTATGTTTTCCTATCCCAAAACAGTTTCAACAACGTTTGTTGGAAATCATATCAAATACATTGAAATTCTTGGAGCGTCCACATAATGGACTCAACACCTTTAAGCACTATTGTTTTTTATAAGTGGGAAGTTGACACACACGAGCGCAACGGCTGTAATAATACGAGATTAATTTTTTAATTGTGAATTGATGAGAACCATTCATTGTGGAAATACCGAGTGACTATAAAATGATTGAAGCAAAATAGTGGATTGGCAACACTGATGCAGTTGGTAGTGCAAATCTTCTCGTGCATCATCTGTCAATCATTTCTATTTATGTTAGGTTAAGTCACGAAGTAGATTGGCGTTGAAAAAAAAATTAGATTTTTTTGACGTTTCTTTCAATCTTGAAAATTGCGTGTATCATGCCAATGATGTTGCCAACTAAAGATTTCAAATGTGTTACCAACATAACAAAATAATTTTCAATCATTGATAATCACTCGGTAGATGCAAATATCAGATGTTCTTAAAAATGTCCCGTCAAAGTTGGCGTCGATTGTGAACGCACCACGAATTCCAACTCTGACAAAACCGTTTAAATCTAACCTCACTTTTTGCGTTGTTTGTGTTTTTACTGTGCAGACTGACGAGTGGTGCGTTCACAATTGACTCTTCAACGCCAACTTTGACCGATATACCGGGTGTTCATTAAAATTTCCCATTTTGCCAATAAGAGCAGAATAAAAATATTGCCGTAAGTTCGCACTTTTGTGGCCATTTCGGCGCTAATAGAAGCAACAGTTTGTCAATATTTTCCACATGTTCTTAGATGGAAGTGATGTTGCTGCCAAGATTTTCAGTAGGGGCGGCAGTCGCAGATTCTCACAGCTTTCATCTAATTTCAGTCATTCTTCCGCGAAAAACCAATAAAGTGTCGAAGTTGTAGGCAACAATATGCTTGGTAATTACCTTTCGGTATTAAATTTCCGCTCCTCGATAAGATTTCGAGATTCGACGGCCACCACGATAACGAGGTACAGAACGGTTCAAGAACAATGCAGCCGTGACAGCAATAAGCAGGACCCCCTTCCATCAAGTCTTATCACGGAAACATTGCAAAGTACCCGCGAAAAATCGATCAGCGTGTTAAGTTTTTAACTGAATTAGAATCCCGCGGATGGGTTCCAATATGTTTCTTGGCGGCTGGATATTTTCTAATTACTTTCGGGTGAAATTACCAATCGATAACGAAATTAATGGGCAATTTCGCACTTCAGTCGCTTCATTTTTATTAATTCACCGCGAACTCACCGAACATTAATCAAACAAATCTCGGGTATCAAACGGCGATAAATAAAGAAACAAAGCGGGGACGGCGACCCAACCGCCAATTAAAACCATCTGTTGACTGGATTAAGAAATCCAACTTTTAACCTTTCGAATTTGACCCAATTGGCGATATGGCGCGAACAAGATGCCAAAACGATCTAATAACTAGAGAGATCGGTGGCAAACTTATCTCCAATTAAAAGGGGGCGGCCAAAAATTTGACAACTGGGACCGGAAACAAGTCCCGAACTCGCACACAACTCTTTTTCTTCTTACCTTTGCGTTTCCGGGTTGAGGCGTCGAGGCGGGTTCATCCACTTATCACCGGACTTGTGTCCATGCTTGGGGCGCGCTTTTTCATTCGAAACGGTGAGCTTTAAACTCCGGACCTGAAACGCGTACTGAAATTTCAGTTTTCCCCGGCTAGTGCTTGCAGGAGGCGCTTGCGCAGTGCTTTTATTGTGTTGTGCGGGCACGGTGTTTTTGCTGATTGCACGGTTCCGGTGATCTAATTATTTTCTTTTTTTTTTCGCTCTTCCAGTCGAAGGGGAAAAATTGGAGAGCGCGTTAAGGTTTTATTGGAGTTTAATGGGGGGAGGGAAGTGGCGGGAAAAATCTCGCTTGGAGGAACGACTGCTTGACCTATTTATAGTGGTGGCAATTGCGGCGCCATCTGGTGTTTGTTTCTGAGCTGCAGGAAAGATTTCCTTAATGCATGGGATGCTAATGGGCGAAAGGGCTCTGATAAATTTGGTGGAGGCGACGAACTAAAAATATTTTTTATTATACCTGAATCATAATCCCTGTTTTTCACACTAAAATGCGTGCGAAAAAGGGCCTTTAAAACACTAAAGCTTTAAGGGTTGCTTAGGTAACAACAAATTCACCTACATTTTGAACAATGATAAATAGACATTATACACAATTTATGATAGCAACGAAACAACAACAATTGACCATTTCTATATCAACGATTAATGACACAGATTACTTCGCAAAAGGTATTTCAATTTACTTTTTTTGTTATAATTTTCAGATTTTAGTGCAGGTATAATAAAAAATAGCGTATGATATACGTTTATAAGGGCCTTTAAAGCACTTGCGACGTTAAAAGCACTCCGCTACGCGTCGTGCTCTTAAACTCGTCGCGCGTGCTTTAAAGGCTTTCTTATAAACTTGTATCATAATATACTATTATTTCTTTTCTATATTATATGAAAATTTTTAATTCATTATCGAGTGTTTACTTTTACAAACAATACCTAATAGGTACCAGAACAATTTAGTTGCTTATTTTGTTAAGGTCTAACTTTGAATCTAAAATAAAATAAAGTAAAGCGATGATACACAATCTGACAAGGATGTTTTACAATGTAAAATTATTTTAAAATTATACACACTTGTGCGATTACACAACTCGGCTTCGCCTCGTTGTGCAAATTTCGCACGCGTTTATTAATAATGCTCTTATCCCACTTGTATTGTAAATATGTCTTATACAGGTGTCTCAGCTAAGACTTTCGAGCCTAATATCTCGGTTATTTGCCAACGGATTTTTATGAAATTTAAAATGCAGATATTTTAGACCTTGAAGGTTCAATTAGTAATAATAAAATTACCTCAAGTTAAAAAATGTAATTTTAACACATGTTTCCTTTATCGAAAAGTATGCGCGATTATTATTAGATTGTTAAACATTAAAAAATAGGGATCTACACAAACAATTAAGTAAATTACTTCTCTGATTCAACGAAACGATTAGATTTTGTCGTTAAAAATTTAATGTAAAATTAGAAGGTATTTGAGCAGTTACCTTTTGAAACAATTGATGATTAATTGCCAAGCAACATTTTGTACACCCTTTAAAGTCTGTCAAAATTGGGCGCGCTTTATTAGAAACGTCAAATTGTGAAAATTTATTGAAAATACTCTAAAAATAGACTACAGCGGCAGAAATTTTAATATTGTTGAAAAAGGAAAGAAAAATTGCCAATGGAGAGTGTCGTAAGAACTTCAATGACACAGTTCGTTTTCTCGTGGAACACTATCCAAATGTAGGCTTTACAAAATGTAAGGTTAAGAGAGTCGTCAATTGATTTGAAGACACAGGAAGCGTACGTGAACTAAATTACCTTACTAAAATATCCCGATCGTGTTTTAGTCCTTTATGGAAGAATTAAAGCATCCAGTATAATAAATTATGTCCAAATGTTGTCTTTAACTTTGTAAGTGTTTGTAAGGTTAGCAAGATAAACGTCAAATATGTCACCTGCACTTCTGCGAAAAGGGATGACCAAAATTCTGCAAAATTGCGCGTTTGTTTCATACGCGTCTACGTTTTTGTATTTGCAGCCACGTTTAACACAGTTTTTTGCTTTTTTCGGTAATTGTTCACTTTAACTACTTCTGGAATTTTCGCGTTTTTTCTGGCTAGACAGCCTCAGGGCGTCCTACTAGATCGTGTCCCACCATTCAAACCTTGTGCAAATGCTTTTTTTTTCTCTCTTGTTGTGTTTCAAGGTCGCGTCAAGGTCGCGCCGAGTCTTAGTATAACTAAAGGGTAAGGAAAATTTTCATTTGCACAAGGTTTGAGTGGTGGGAAACGATGTAGGAGGACGCCCTGAGGCTGTCTAGCCAGAAAAAACGGGAAAATTCCAGAAGTAGTTAAAGTGAACAATGACCCTTTTTTCTTGCAAACCAGACGTCTTTCAAGGACGAGTTTTTCCCTACAGCATTTTTTATTGACGATCAATTTTTTATGTGAATCTTAATTGATTCAACATTTTAAAAAGGCATGTAAAAATTACGTTTTTAAGACTTGGGTGATTGCATTAATGGGATTTTATTCTTCACCGTCTAAAATATCTGCATTTTAAATTTCACAAAAATCCGCTAGAAAATAACTGAGTTATTAGGCTCGAAAATCTTAACTGAGACATCCTGTATAAGAGACGTTATGGCATCTAGGCTGGATTTATAAATAAAAAAATAAAAGAATATACACCAATGCGGTTTCCTTGTTTTAAAGCATATTTCCTAGAGGTCACTTCGCATTGGCGTACATTTTATAAAATATAATATACAGGGTGGAAGCACTAGGAGCAAAATCTATTATATTTAAACTAGTCTCGATGCATCGAAATGCTCCGTTCTGCTTTTGGCAATGAAGCACCTTCTGAAAGAACTGTGTACAATTGGTACAAAAAATGTCCGTTTGAAAGAGTGAAGGAAGTCAATTTCTCTCATAATTGAAGATAACCAAGTTACTTATGGAATTATAAGAAGTACCTTCTTCTTGACTGTCTTGGAGTCGGGAACATCGGCTGTTGGATGTTCCAAGATTTGACAGTTGCTCAAAAGCAACATTGCGTCTCGAACGGTGTAAAGAAACTCTAAAAAATACAAAAAAGGTACTACTAAAGCATGATGAAACCTAGATATACAGGGTGATTTTGAAAGTTGTGCAGAAATTTTAACCACGAGCTACTGGCTTCATGTAGAACTCGGAAAAAATATTAAAAAAAAATTATGTCAAAAAATAAAATGACTTTTTGAGCTACAATTTTTTTAAATTGCTTTTAGTCTTCTACGTTGTTCCACAACCTCGTAGGTAAAATTTCGGCACATTTTAAAAATACACCTTGTATATCATATTTTATAAAACGTACATCAACGCGGTTTCCTTGTTTTAAAGCATATTTCCTAGAGGTTACTTCGCATTGACGTACATTTTATAAAATATGATATACAGGGTGTATTTTTAAAATGTGCCTAAATTTTACCTACGAGGTTGTGGGACAACGTAGAAGACTAAAATCAATTTAAAAAAATTGTAGTTCAAAAAATAAATGTCATTTTATTTTTTGACAGAATTTTTTCATATTTTTTCCGAGTTTTATATGAAGCCAGTAGCTCGTGGTCAAAATTTGTCCACGCATTTCAATAACACCCTGTATAAAAAAAAAGAAATAATATATTAGTTACAAAAAAAAATGTTATTCGTAATCTACAAGTTTATTTTAAAACGCTTTCAAATTTTACAGGTCTGTAACAGGATAAACTGACCGGTGCCGTTAATTTTTTTCAGGTTCAGGAATACTTTTAGACCTAAAATTTTCACTAGTTTCAGTCCTACGATTTCCAAAATGCTGGCTCGAGCTTCTATCGTCCTTTCTACCAGCTTCAAATCCAGATTTAGGTTCTTGCTCCTGATTTCTAGAAGAACGATAAGGTCTAGCCCATGCTTGTGATCTTAGATGTTCATCTTCAGATCCAGATCTACTAGTTCCCTCCGAATTATTTGCTTTCGATGGAACACGTTCATTTTCTTCAGGTCTAGATCTGCCTAAACCTTCCTGTAGTCGAGATGGATGAGATCGTACAAATTTTTTTTCTCTTGATTGAAGGAGTTCTTCTTCTACTTTGTCTTCTCCTTCTTCAAATCTAGCTCCACGTAACCTCTCTTTTGGATGAAGACGTTCATCTTTTTGACGTCTAGATCTACTCACTCTGTCAGTTTTGCTTACTCTGGATTGAAGCTGTTCTTTTGCTTCAGGTCTAGATCTGTGTAAGCTTTCTTGATGTCGAGATGGATGAGATCGTACAATATTTCTTTCTTTCGATTGAAGGCGTTCTTCTTGTTCTTCTTCTTCTTCTCTAGATTTCTCAGAATTGCTTTCTCTGGATTTAAGAAGTTCATCTTCAGATCCAGATCTACTAGTTCTCTCCGAATTATTTGCTTTCGCTTTCGATGGAAGACGTTCATTTTTTCCAGGTCTGGAGCTGCCTAAATCTTCCTGTCGTCGAGGTGGATGAGATCGTACAGAATTTCTTGATTGAAGGAGTTCTTCTTCTACTTCCTCTTCTTCAGGTCTAAATCCACGTAATCTCTCTTGTCGGTGAGGGCGTTGATCTTTTTGATGTCTAGATCTACTCACTCTGTCAGATCTGCTTACTCTGGATTGAAGCTGTTCATTTTCTTCAGGTCTAGATCTATGCAAGCTTTCCTGGTGTCGAGATGAATGTGATGGTACAAAATGTCTTTCCCGTGATTGAAGGCGTTCTTCTTGTTCATCTTCTTCTTCTTCAGATTCCTCAGAACTACTTTCTCTGGATTCATCTTCTTGAAATCTGAATCCTGTCACTCTTTCAGAATGATTTTCTTTTGATCTAAATCGTTCATTTTCTTGAGATCCAAATCTACTCAATCTTTCGAGGTTGTCATCTCTAGATCCAAAACGTTTATTTTCTGGAGACGTAGATCTGTCCAAACTTTCCAATTTAAATCGCTTTGATCGAAAATGTTCTTTTTCTTGATTTTCTTTTGGTTGGAAACGTTGACTTTCTTGCGGTCCAGATCTAGTCAGCCTTTTAAAATTGCTGAAACCTAATCGAACACCTTCATTTTCTTGAGATTTAGATTCATGCAATCTTTCAGAATCGCTGTCTTTAGATCGAACACGTTCATTTTCTGACGGTCTATGCGTTGGAAATCTTACAAAATTTGACTCATTATCACGACTGGGACGTGATCTTAGTTGACCAAATGACAACTCTTCGTCAGCATCGTGAAGTATTCTACCAAAGGAAAATCTTTGACGTCTGTCACGTCCGTTCTGCTCTTCTTCAGGTCTGGATCTATCAAACTTTTCTTCTCCAAGACCAAGACGTGAACTACTAAATTCTTTAGGTTGATCAAACCGACCAACTCTAGCTCTGTCGCCAGGGCCTTTTTCATGCAAATTTTCTGAAGTACTAAGTTCTGGATGTTCTACAAGTGGAGAGTTATCGGGGTTGACAGATTTTATTCCTGAAAAATACAAAGAAGTACGTTTAAAGAAACAGAAATTAATGATCTAAAAAACTGAAATAATAATACTTACTTTCAGCTTTGACACTGAGAATAAAAGCCCCATAAAGCACGAACACTTTTATGAAATGCATGTTTTCATAATCACTGCACCAAATGTTGTTATTTTTTTACAATCTAACACTTCCAAGTCGTCCGCCGACTTTTATATCAACCAAATGTTTTCAGAACTAATCTCTGATTTGATGTCGATAACAATCTCAGATTTTGAGCAGCGAATAGAACAAGTTTTCGTGGCTTAATTACTATTTTCAATATTTTTGTTACATCAGCCATGTCGATTTGTTCAGATGGCCAAAATGTCGCTATTTTGTGCAATAAGAAAATATTTCAAGAGTTTGGATCTTAAACAATATTACAGTGTGTCTTTAGGTGTCGCTAAATTTCATCTATTTAAATCTTTGTTTTTTTAAGCCCAAACAAAAAATTATCAAAAACAAGACAATTATCTCATTTTGTTATTTTTTTGAGATTATTTGAGATTTCCATAATAAGTTCTGTTAGAATGATTAATGGCATTTTCAAAAACGACTTAAAAACTGTGGCTGACTAAAATTATTTCAAAATATGTATACCTATTTAAAAAATGTACAAAAAAAAAATAAACATTTGAATTTATTGACGTGGCTTAAATTTTTAAAGTAGGAAACGTACCGTATTTCTTGAAAATAATAGTGATAAGGAATAGACAATTATATCTTCGGTCACGTAGTTTGCGATTTTACGTAGATAAATATCGAAATGCCAAATGCGAGCATTTACTAAACATGTGACTATCACCATTGTTATCAGAGACCTTTAATTAGTCGAATATGTGATCGAAACCAAAATAGAGCTGCTGCAATAAAGACACCTTTACGGCCACGTGTGCAGTGAAACTATCGGGTGTTCATTTAAATTTCCCATCAAAGTTGGCGTTGAAGAGTCGATTGTGAACGCACCACTTGTCAGTCTGCGGAGTAAAAATACAAACAACGCAAAAGTGAGGTTAGATTTAAACAGCTGATCCGTAATCAGGAATCCGTGGGACGTTCACAATCGACTCTTCTACTTTGACAGGAAATTTAAATGAACACCCAATACTTTTTTCCAGATAATTATTTTTTCCCCATCTCTTATAATTAGCTCCCCTGATTAAAAATGTTCACAATTATTATCATATTAAATACATTGCATTTGCTTCATTTTTTTTAATATTCATAATTATCTTCACGATGGAAAAATATTTCAAAATTGGTTTTTAACATTAATTCACCTAGCTAAATAACAGCAGATTCGAACGATTTATCTACCATATTTTCCCGGCGCATCCACCATTTGTGATTGCAATTACTAAAAACCATTTATTTTTCACTTTAGTAATTATACTAAATTTGCATGATAACTCCTAGGATATGAAATACGTAAACATGTCCATAACAACCGGGGAATAAAACAGGGCGTAATAAGAATAAGCGGGCGTAATGAATTCATAACGCCCTCATCAATTCGTAATTGCAAAGATGCCAATTTTTTTTTTAAAGAACACGTATAGTGAAAAATAAAATCTTGTATGCACCACGGCGTCACCGAATGATTACGCCCATCGAACGATATCCATCTCTCGGGCTAAAGCCCTCGAGTTGGATTTATCGTTCTCCGGGCGTAATCATCGTTGTAACGCCCTTGGTGCATAAATAGCTATTTCACCTCAAATTGCCCCTTAATGCATGACGTTTGTGGCAATCTAAATTTCAATAATTAAAAGAATAAAATCAGCAGGAAAATGGTGAAATTATGATAGTAAAAAAATAAAAACAACAGCACGCGATGTTCCTATGAGGTCACCCATCACAGTACTGGTCGCGCCCGACATTGCTTGACTGCAGTGATCAAACGGGAACTGGTATAACCAATGTGGTATGGCTGTTGCTTATGTGAATTATGTATCTTATTGATAATAAACAATGTTTTTATAATGCACTGTCTAAATAAGATCATTGAAAACACATCAAGAGAAAGAAACTGTGATAATTCCAAGTCAAGACTCAGAATTTTCATTTAAAAAAATCACAACAACGATAATGTTATTTAACACAGCTACGTTTTGTAATTTTTCCTTATTTCACTTCTTACATGAATATTTTAAGCCTTTTAGAAATACCTGTGGCTAAGAAGACTGCCGTGAGCAAAAAAAACTTGTCGTTAAAATCATGCTTTGACGTAATGGAAAATGCTCTTTTGTAAAACCGTCTTAAATATCATAACTTATCATCATGTTGTATGACATTAATTGACAACGATTAATTAATTTTTGACACTTTGTTGACGTAGGCATAATCAGTCAGGGAAATTTTTTAATTTTTGACAATCTAACCAAATTTTGAAATGACATTGACGACCAGAATTTTTTGCTCGCGACAGTACATGATCGAGTTTTGGAAAGTGTTACTGACATCGGAGCTAAATCAAAAAGGCTTCTAAAGCTTTCTTTTTAAAGGATGTCATTAAAATATTCACAACGACTGAAAAGAACGGAGTGTCGAAAGGAGCAGTTGTGTTAGAATTGTAAAATTGACCATGAAGATTGTAATATTTTCAGGCAAAGCACTTTACTACAAGAACATTGAAAATTGGTGTTTCTTGTCGTGAGAAAATAATGGACGGATATTTTTTATTGATTTAAGTTTTTTATAAAAACAATAATGATGAAATCAAAACTGACCGATTCCAAGTCATCAGTCATATGGGGGACGTGTATTGTTGGTTGCATCACAAATTTTGTTAGGCTCATTATTATAGTCTATTTTTTCCTGGTAGGCGCGTGCGTGCGCATTTACAAAATCCTGCAACGAAATGCGACTTTCCTATTGGTTACTTTATTTTTCTACTTACACTAGAGAAATGTGCAATAGTACAGTGTTCTGTACTGTCAATCAGGTCCAAGCTGCCATTTTTGTTTTATCGTGTCTTAGTTTTCCTTTCATGTTTTGTATGTATTTTGTGTTGTGTCCGTTTATTTATTAAAAAAACAGTTCTTAGTTCTTAGAGTTTAAGAAGTTTTTATATGTCAACAAGATGTCTTAATTTCGATCACCAAACGGCGTAAGTTGGATTTATGCTAACATCAAGTAACAGTTTTTTATTAATGCATATTTATAGCAAATTTCTCACAAGCCGAGAAAGAAATGATCGTTAAAGTATTTCGAGGGATCTCCAAGGATTTTGCCGAGTTAACCAAGACGGCTCAAATGGAAAAAACTGCAGATTATACTGGTATTGATTTCTGAGTTTTTTTTTTTGTTGTATCACTTGTGTTGTATTACTTTGTGTTGAAGGTTGTGGATTTAGAACCATTCAATGATACTTGGCGGAAGAAAAGAAGTGTGGGCAATTACAGGCACCGAAGAAACCTGATAGGAAATTGATGAACATCAAAAATATCTCATTCGAAAAACAGTGCACTCATTTTTCTCTGCAAACAGAATTCCTACAATTGATGCTGTGTACAGGGAAGTGCAAAACAATGAAGAAATTCCAAACATCAGTCGTTCTAAGCTTTATAATGTTTTACATGAATTAAAATTCAAGTAAGTGCATACATTGTTTTCAATTAACTGTAAACATTGAAATCTATGTTTATTTCAAATAGCACAAATAACGAAACAGAAAAAGCCTGTTAATAGAAAGAGAAGACATATCTTGGCGAAGAAGATATTTACGGGAAATAAAAAAAATACGCCAAGAAGGGAGACCTTTTCTCTTGCAAGATACATGGTTATTAGAAATGATTGTAGTCGAAGCAGGCCTTGTCCATGTTATGAAATTTTTGCCGCTTTCATGTGAACTGACAATTATTGTCGATGTCACTGTAATTTTTTTTAGGTGAAAAGTGCGGTGTTGATTATTTTATTTTTTTTAAATTAACGATTGAATCCAAAAGTATCGAGTTGTTTTGTACCCAATTTAACTCCTGTGTATAAAATAAAAAATGTTGTACATACTTATAATATTTGTTATCAATTTTTCCACGAGTTGATTCATAAACTTTTTTGTTTACATTTTACAAATTATACAAAAATTAAATCAAACATGAGTTTTAATCTGCAACCACAAATACTGATCCCCCTAGATAATATGCAACCAAAAATACTAACAATTCCTGCA
Organism: Tenebrio molitor; assembly: GCF_963966145.1. Taxonomy (NCBI): domain Eukaryota; kingdom Metazoa; phylum Arthropoda; class Insecta; order Coleoptera; family Tenebrionidae; genus Tenebrio; species Tenebrio molitor. The sequence continues at coordinate 3,456,002 of NC_091054.1, read as the reverse complement.
TCCTGCTAAAAATCTTAGCTATGTGATTCTACCTTTCGGAGATGCGCACGCACGCGCCTACCAGGAAAAAATAGACTTTAGTACACGTGAAACACTTTGAATGCACTATTCTTTATCTTGATGCGATCAAGCAAGCCATGGGTAGTTTTGTAACTTTTACTTTTTCCACCAAATTTTTGTGCATTCATGTCCAAATCTCGCAATTTTATGTCGCAAAATATAAATAAATACAATAAGCCGGACATACCGATTCTTAAATTTAAGTTTGGGTTTGAGAAATTAACCTGATTCTTAAACCATAAACCATATTTTCAATACTCGACGCAGCATTTTCTTCTTTATTTTGAATTCAATTTTTATCAAATTCACAATCTTGAGTCGACGCAGTAACAACTAAATGACAAATGCGCGTGAACACTACCAACACACTTTTCCATGGGAAATTTCAAAAATCCCTAAATTTAACTTGACAACTGAAAATTCCCCAAAGACCACTGACCAAGATAAAGAACATTGCAGAAACTGAGGGGCCTGTATTGCCCTGAAACTAAAGTTCTTTTGAAATGTTTTTAAGGTGGGTGTTTGGAAATAAAAGAGTAGGTAAGATATAATCGGATTTATTAACAACAGAGCAATCGGTTGAAAAAAAAAAACATACAGAAAAACGTCTTTTTTGGAGACAACGGGACGAGAGAAAACTGAATGACTTGCAAACGTTCACTGTTTCAAATCACGCTCACTTTGTATTGGTTTTAAGAGTGAAATTTTCTTTGTTAAACACATTAGAATAGAATCGTAATTTTGAAAAAGTAAAAATATCAAAGCATTTCATTGTCGCATCGTAAAAAACTAATAAAAATCTGGTGGTTATTCCATAACTGTATAGACATTTCTTTATTCTCGATATGTAACAATATTCAGAACATTTTCCATTTATCACAACTTAACACTGTCATCTGACAAACTGATTGTTTCCTATAATTTTTTTATATACAAAAATTCTATTCTAGCTGGCCCTTTAAAGATTATTTTTAACGACAAACAAACACAGTTTGGGGTCGTGGGTAAGAAAACACAAACACTTGTTAGTTTTCTTTTTAATCATTCAACCTAATCTCTACACGACAATTACACTTCCTGAGGCAATTGTTTATTTACAAGTAAAACCAATAAATGGGTATAAATGTGTGTAAAGCCTTCCTTGGTTCTCAAAGGTACTTTTTCGTCGAGTACAAAGTTGTTATGAAACATTATCAATGCAGTTCTGTGCGCAACAATTATCACCTAAAACCCTCCTCATTTCTGGTCCTTTCATCCTCATTCAGATCCTTAATTCAGGCGACACATAAAACTCTCATTCTTTGATAAATATATATTATATTAATATTATTATTGTAATTTTTTACATTGAATGTACACTTATTAAACCTTATTACGAAACCAAAAATTTCAAAATAAATCCACGGAATACAGAGAAAAATAAAAGTTTGACAAACACACGAAAACATAATTGCTCAACTTAATTAGTAAAATCTGATTAAAAAATACACTTTGGCATAAATAGTTTTTCTCATTTAGTGTAATACCATATTAAAATACGGCTCTCTACCTCACACTACTTTCACAGAGCCCACTAAAATATCACAAGAAGTGACTACTAGAAACTTAACCTAGAAACTTATAAAAAGAGAGCTCTCTTAACAACTAAACAAACAATACTCGCAAATAAATTAAAAAAATGACTCAACTGAGATTTTCACGGGAATAAATAAATTATTAACCACTATCGTATCGAATACAAGGGAGGGATGGTTTAGAGCCATTGAAGAATTCTTTGACAATACTTTAAAAAAATAACACTCTTTTCAACGGCGTAGCTCTAAATGTTGTGGTCGTCAGTGTCATTTAAGTCTTTCAAATTATATACTAGGACAATAAATAGTCTTCAGGAATTATTTACAAATAACTACATTTCCATATACTAGTCGGTAATTTGGGACGCGTTCGGATTCGACTCCGGAGTGTTCGGTTTGGAGAGGTTGTCGTTCGAATCGCGCTCCTCTTCGGGGGGTATCAGACTCTGTGCCGCCGCTATCTCCAGCCACTTCGCCCTGTTCTTTTTGACGCCGTCGACCAGCGGTTCCAGCTGGGGTGAGAGTCGCGAGAACGCCTGAAACGACATTTCAATGAGTCACGAACGACGGCGACTCGCCAGTCCACTCACCTCGTAAATCGGTAAACAAATCGAATCGATGAATCCTACTTGCATTAAAGGTAATTGGTCCTCTTTTTCCCTGTTCATTAGATCCTGCAAATCGAAAAAAGGTCTCGTTAACGACGTCACCACAACCATTTCGCAGACAATTCGACGTGAACGTTATTAAGTAATAAGCTAAACTAAATATGTATAGAAAAAAAAAAAACAACTTTTGGAACGGAGTCTGACCTAAGAAATCGTAATAACTGCTCTTGTGATTTTAAAAGAATCTTACGAAACATTTCTTGGACTGCGTTTTCACAATCAATTCAACAAATAAATACCGTTTTTTTTTCTACGAACGAAAACTAATGAATTCATTTCTAATAAGTTTTTATCTTATCATCAAAATCAATGCATGTTTTATATTCTTTTGACATTCCCTGGCTAACAAAAGCGTTCCATCCATAACAGCAACAGCACGATTCCAAGGGATGATGGGTTTGACAGGTCCAAAATTGAAAAAAAAAATTAAAATAAAAATTGTATCGCAAATTAAAGTCCTTTAAAAAACAATTGTCAATGTGAAAATTCCCTCAAAGACCAGACTATACCACCGTAAAACCTTCCGTTTCGGAACGGCGTACCATAATATTTCCCTCAATCAGGTTTGAGGTTATGTCATTAATTTTCTTTCATTACCATGGTCGGTTTTTCTGTCTGGACTTCGTCACATAATCTAATCATAGCCAATTTTTCTCGTTGTATTAAGGGCCCTCCAGATCCTTGTTTTCGGAAACTCATTTTACTTTTTATTTTAAATTCAAAAATAATTGCGGCTTCAGTAGCGCAAGCGCCTTCACATCAAAATGGCTAACACACAATTGACATTTTACGTTGCCAACCTGATAACCATCAAATAACTAGTGGATAACCAACATGACAACACTTGACAACTGTTTAAAATTGATTTTTTAATTATTTTCAATTTCTGTTTTTTAAAGGTCCATTAGCGTTTGTTTTTTAATGTTTTACCCGGCTGTTATAAATTTTGACTTAAAATTATATTTTGTGATCTGTTATTAAAAAGCACTGCATTTTTTTACATATACGCTTTTGTTTTTCATTCTAAACAAACAGATTTTTTATACAGGTTATGATAAAATAACGCACAAAATTAGATTATTTGATAGAGCTTATTTTACTGGATTATAAAAATCTGGTTTAAGTAGGGATTACATAAAAAAAATAAGCAAATTAATAAAAAACGAAATAAACTTCTAATAAATAAATTAAACAATATTTTAAGGCAAGAATTTACTCTAAAAACATGTCTATTCTTGTTATTTGTTTGCATGATCGCGGAAAATCGCACCACAGGTTGGGTCAGAGAGACCCAAAAACTGATCTGACAAAAAATGGCTTTCGATTGACGTTAACTAATTGGTGTAGACTAAAATTAACTAAAAGATAGGAGCTTCATAAACCACGACCTTTTGTTTGAAAGTGAATAAACAAATTGAAGATTTTTAGAAAATTATCTTATCTAGAATTTTCAGATGTTGCATGTCCAACTTTTAACACAACACAAACAATCTATCGAATTTCCTTCCCAGATGTACAAACCGTACTCAAATTCATGGAAACTATGCCAAAAATGACTAATACACTATACATTTCTTCATCGGGTCGAAAACTTTTCGGAGGACCCTCGTAGCTAATATTGGCTAGATAAATATTGTTTGAATGATGCAACTCACTACTGAAACTGTTCATTTTTGCAACAATTGCAAACATCTCATTTATTTACTCCAATTGAGAGTAAAATTATCGAAGGCACACCTGTTGATCACCTCTCCGATGTCAGGAGGTAAAAAATTAAAACTGGCGATTTTAATTTGGAAAAAAATCGGAAAGAATGACGATAGCGGAATTAATGGGAGAGCGAAATCGCTTTTAATCTGTTCGAATTTTACCTCTCTCCAAAATTTATTCATGATATTTTTTACGTCAAAAAAAATCAATGCACGTTTGAAAATAAACAGGTAAATTAAAAAACTTTTTCCGCAAATTCCTGTTCCAATTTTTTAATCAGGCAAATATTAAAACAAACAACTAAGAGACTATTATTAATTTTTACACATCGGTAACACTCTATACAGGGTGTCGGTAAAAAGTATGGATACAGCTAAATATTTTCAGAACGGTTTAGCAGAGCTCGTTGAAATCAAATAATTTTTAGACGACGAACAAATGATTTCCTAGTGGACACCCTGTACAGTTGGTTGCAAAAAAAAACGGGAACTGTCAGAATAAAATTGACACATTTTTACAATTTTTCCATAGTGTGAAACATTCGTACGGGAGATAGGTTAGAAATAACGTCAAAATTCAATGACATTTTGTAAAATTATTTGATAGGTATTGTCAAGTAGACAATTAATTGACAAACGGACAAAATCAAATTTACTGTCGCGAGCAATAAATTTTGGTCGTAAATGTAATTTCAAAATTTGGTTAGATTGTCATAGATTTAAAAAATTTCCCAGCCTAATTATGCCCATGTCAACAAAGTGTCAAAAAAATGAGAAAAAAAATGACAATTGATGTCATACAACATGATGATAGGTTATGATCTTTACGACTGTTTTACAATGGAGCATTTTCGATTGCGTCAAAGAATGACCTTGACGACCAAAATTTATTGCTCGCGACTGTACATTAGGAAAATTTTAGTTTCCCGATTTTTTTTGCAACCAACTGTACTTCGTCTGTCACATTTTTGCCACTTACAATGGGAGTAATGTTGAGTTCCTCCCGTTCTATATCACCCTGTTCGAAGAATTCCGACGAGACCAGCTCGGCCACCCTCTTCTCCACCTCCCACGGTTTCGTGATGGCCGCTAAATCACAAACTGTCATCAACATGGCCCTCAACAGTTCTCGATGCTCGTCGTGTTTCCAGCACGCCCCCTCACGTATCACGTTGAAAAACGCCCCCCTCTTCCTGAAGTAGACAGCCAGATCGGTCGACAGGATCGCCTCCTCCAACACCCTGAGCACGCGCGAGTACTCTTCCGACGATATATTCGACAGGAGTTGATTGCCGGGCGAGTTCAGGATCATCAGGCACTGATCGAAATGGTGGTGTTCCATCGTGGACGTCGAGTACAGTTGGGCGAGAGGCGACGACGCTTTGATCTGGAACGAATTGTTGGTACCTCTGTGGTCCAGGTCGTGACAGAGACAGGCGATCATCAACGCCAGACACTCGATCTCGCCGAAGACGTTCCACCATTGCGTCGCCTGGACCAAGGACAAGGTTAGATTACATCCGATTCGAGAGTTTTCGCATACGAAAGCGTCAGTTTTGGGCATGTAGTGTTTGTTACGAAACTGTCAACAACAACGACAACTTGAATCGGGAACGAACGGACAATTTGGAAATGAGGAAATGCACAAAGCTGGTCTAACATTCATTCAACGCAGGCAAACCACTCGCTCGTGTCAAAGCAGTACCGTATTCGTTCTTGTGGAAGCGCTAGGAGCAAAATCTATGATATGTTATGATTTTTAAACTAGTCTCGATGCATCGAAAGGCTCCGTTCTGCTTTTGCCAATGGAGCACCTTCTGATAGAGCTGTTTACAATTGGTACAAAAAAATGTCCGTTTGAAAGAGTGAAGGAAGTCAATTTCTTTCATAATTGAAGATAACCAAGTTACTTATGGAATTATAAGAAGTACCTTCTATTGACTGTCTTGGAGTCGGGAACATCGGCTGTTGGATGTTCCAAGATTTGACAGTTGCTCAAAAGCAACAATGCGTCTCGAACGGTGTAAAGAAACTCTAAAAAATACAAAGAAGGTACTTCTAAAGCATAATGAAACCTAGATATACAGGGTGATTTTGAAAGTTGTGCAGAAATTTTAACCACGAGCTACTGGCTTCATGAAGAACTCGGAAAAAATATTTAAAAAAATTTATGTCAAAAAATAAAATGACATTTATTTTTTGAGCTACAATTTTTTTTTAATTGCTTTTAGTCTTCTACGTTGTTCCACAACCTCGTAGGTAAAATTTCCGCGCATTTTAAAAATACTCCTTGTATATCATATTTTATAAAACGTACACCAATGCGGTTTCCTTGTTTTAAAGCATATTTCCTAGAGGTTACTTCGCATTGGCGTACATTTTATAAAACATGATATACAAGGGAGTATTTTTAAAATGTGCCGAAATTTTACCTACGAGGTTGTAGGACAACGTAGAAGACTAAAAGCAATTAAAATCAAAAAATAACTGTCATTTTATTTTTTGACATAGAATTTTTTAAATATTTTTTCCGAGTTCTACATGAAGCCAGTAGCTCGTGGTTACAATTTCTGCACAACTTTCAAAAACACCCTGTACATATTATGTACCCTTGAGTCAGACCTACTATATTTTGTGTATTTGCTCTAGTAGCTTTACACCAGTAATTAGTAGGTGCGGCCATTTTGTATTTACTTTTCCAGAAGATTCTTTCAACAAAGAAAAATTATTATTTTTCAACAAAAGAATTTAGATAAAAAGAGACTGTCATTAATCATTATCGTTGAAAATATAAAGAAAATTCAAAATAAAAAATAAGAACCATGACAATACATGACAGAAGAAACCTTGGAACCATTTAGGGAACTGTTATTCAACACATATTTTATAATGATATAAAAACTCCCTTTGTTTACCGCAGTAGGTGACAAAAAAAGAACCACCTTAAGCACTTGATATTTAAGAGTTTTTCTACGCAATTTACAATTTTGAAAGAATTATAAATAGTAAACATCAACATTGTTTTCGAATATTTGTGCAAACACTCGATCCTATTGATTTTAATCATAAAACGATTAGCAATCTACAATCCCCATCTCACATTACTATTGTTGGATAGTAAATTTATCTGTTGAGCACGTAACACGCGACGAATTCCTTCACACGAATTTCGAAAACACTAAAAAGTTTACGAGTATGATGGTAGATTAATAGTGCCAAGTGTTTTTACAACAAATTCGAGATTAGGGATCATAAATAAGCACTTTCGCTTTGTGCAAAAAAATGTGAGAAATAAAATATTCGACTGTGATCTTTTCGTCTTTTCTTGCTCCTGTTGCGCTCAATTACAAATACGGCACTGCATCAAGCAAAATCAATACAAATAACAACCTGTTGAGGCTAGCATTTATGCGCTCTGAAAACTATCTTTAAAAAATGAATAAAATATGAAAAGCGTGATGAAAATAAACTACAATTTGCTCCAAACGCAACCAACATTACAACACATCTGATCCCATGAAATTTTACAACTTTCGAGCCGTCGTAAATAAATAATTACATGATGTGTAGGGTGCAAAATGTTCAGAGCGATTTCAAATACAATTCGCAACACCACTACGATATTTCTTGAAAAGTATAACCGAAAAAAATGCACTTCAAGTTCAATCATGTTGGATTTTCCTCGTCAAGGTCAAATTATTTAATTTTTTGGCAGTGTAATTTTTACTTCAATAATATTTTAAAGTCTGTCCCAATTCTAAATTTCCACCAACACTGCATTCTACGTTGGAAATACAACCGGCAACACTGTTTGGTGAAAAATGCGTCAGATTGTATTTGTTAGGTTATATGTCAATTTTCGTTTTTACAACTCAAAATTTTAGAATAAAGCAAAAGAACGAAAACCTTTTTTAAAATGCAGCAAGTAAGTAGGTAGAAAATCAAATTCTAAAAGCAAAATAACTTTATGAAGAAATTTTAATGTTTTCGAATCATATTTATAAAATAATTATATTGCCAACTTTGGTTATAAGAATCCCCAATTTAGAAATATTTTTATTTTGCCAACATAATTCAACAGGTAGTGGAAATTTAGAATTGAGACAAACTATAGCTGTGTATGTTGTCAATGCGGGCTGATAAAGTAACCAAAACCATGTCATGCATAGACTGTAGAGGTTATGTTATTCGCTGTCAACAACTCAACTTAATAGAGTTTTTTCAGTTCTTGGCTACATTTAATTAACGCAATTTTCAAATTAAATAAATAATAAAACCTTCTTTTTTCTTTCCGCCATGGCAAAATTACCCAGGAATAGGACAGGAACAAAATTTTATTAAAAAACCTGTGACTTTATTTCACACGTCAAACTAACACCCAAAATTAAAGATGTCAAATCGCTCTAACACGATAATGTGAAAAAATGAACTTTTTTGTTCGACACTGTCAGAATTTGAGAATTTTCTCCTGTGTGAACGGATTTTTATAAATTTGACAACTTGTCAAAACGAAACGTCAAGCTAATTTTAAAGATTTTTAGCGATTTGGAGCCTTTAAGAGGCTCGTCGAACAAAAAAACCTTGTATTCAACTCGTTCTTGTGTAATTTGGGCTTTTTTTGGGATGAGTGGACCAGTTTAAAACTCGAGTGAAACGAGAGTTTTAAAGGTCCACAAAATTACACACGAACTCGTTAAATAAATAACTATTATAATCTGTTTCAAAATTAAAAGCCACCACCCGTTGAATTATGTTGGCAAAAAATGAAATCCCTAGAATAAGTTTCATTTTTTTGGGTTGGTCCAACCTTCCGCAAAATTTTGACACTGAACTGTTGAGTTTATTTACGTAACACAGAATAATTATTACGTAAAAAAAGGTGGTAGCTACCGTGTCACTCAAAAAGTTGAGTGAAATAATAAAATGGGAGAAAAAAACACGATGAACTACGACTGAAACGACTGTGTCGAGCCGCTGAAACTGTCAAGCACAGAACACCTCTGTCAAGTCAAATCAGATGTCAATAGTGAAATGTCAAATTAAAAATTATTAAATCTTAGCGTCAATTGTGAGTTGGACGTATTAGTTGTTTTGCTTGTGATTTTCTTCAGTTTTTCTATATTCTAATTGCTTTTCATCTTACAACAGTCATTATAAAAAAACCTGTCATTCATGCACTTACATAACCTCTGTTTTTCTATTTGTTACGTGACCTGAATCTTTTTTAATCTTCAGACACAAATAATGATTAATTTCGAGATTTTTTTGAATTACTTTCAATTCAATCTTTGATCGAATCTCCGATTGTGTTTCTAATGTGCCTCTTCAGTCCTTTTCGACGATTTCATACAGTAGCAACACATTTTGTCTCAATTTTTATCTTTACAACCCATCCGAGCGCTCTAATTCCGGTACTGTTCCCGGAATCTGGCCCTGACCCGTGCAATTTAACTTGAAACGAACCCTCAGAATGATATGAACTTGCAATTCCCAAACATCTTGCTCCATGTGACGATCATCACCGAGAGCAACTAATTCACTTACGGTTAACAAGTTTCGCATAGCTCAACTTAATATCCTGGAGGAGGCTCCCATTAAAGCGAAATTGCATAAACAAAATAACATGTTAATGTTTTCTCTTCACACTCTTGTGACGTCCATTCAAAATGGAGCACAAATCACGAAATTCCTAGTAACGTGTATTTTTAGGCAACCCACAATGCGCCATATACAAGTTTTCTCTCGGATAAATGCCAGCCTCGAGGTAAAGCGATAGCAGGAAAACAAGTTTTTCCAGGAGGACAACACTCCGCATGCACAAACAATAGAAACCACTTGAATAACTCACCGTCAATATCGAGAACATCATTTGTGCGACGTTGAAAGCGTGCCGCCAATTGTGGTATGTGACGTTTCTGTAATTCTTCTTCACCGATAACAACCACCTACACAAGACTTCGTAATCCATGTGGAAACGTTCGACTAGATCCAAATCGAGGAACATTCTGATGCAGGCCTGTACAAAAGAAAAGTGAATTGTTAAAGTGTCCGGAACCACCGGAAGGACTCTTACAGTGAGAGTTTCATCGTCGTCCATGTGGATGTCGTCGAAGGAGAAATCGTGCAGCCGGAAGTGTGCGGCTGACGGTACCCGTAAGCTCTGAAAAAGCATCTCTTTCAGCGGACGCTCGTTTCGCACCGTTGCCTTCTTACCCTTAGCCTTTGCGCGTCTTCAATGGTGGCCGTGGCGTGGTACGACAGCACTTCCAGAGTGACGCTCTGCTTGGCTATCGCCACCACCGCCTTCTCGTACATGTGCGTGTTGTGAATGCCCATTCCGCAGAAGATCGCGAACGCCTCGACGAAGTTCTCGTCGTTCTTGGTGAAAGGAAGATCGTTGAACTTGTTTATCAACTGGATGACGCCGATTATCTGTCCCGACGAGTTCTTGATGGCCATGCACAGTATCGTCTTGTGCTTGAACGACGTCCCCTGGTCCACGCTGGGGTCGAACCGCTCGTCTTCCTCGGCGATCGGTATGTTAACCGTCTGCAAACACACTCCGTATCGATCTGGACGCGAATGGAGAAACGAACCAGTACCTCGCCGGTCGTCGCCACGTATCCGGTGATCCCCACGTTGATGGGGAAGCGGCTCTCGAAGGGACTCGTCCTCGATTCGCCCTCCTCCCCGCTCAGATCGTTCGCCTCGAAGTCGAACACTCTCGAGAAGCTTATCTTCGATCCCTGATGCACCAGGAGGACCTGCGACAAACGACCGATATCAATCACGGAGGCGGTGCCAAGTCGACCGGAAAAAGGATCCGCTTATTTACATCGCAAACAAATTGATTTCGTAATTAATGCAAGAGCACCATCCGAGGGTCAGCCCGACCGGTATAGCTTATCTCGGAATCCGCCAGAGACGACGAGAAGTCCGCATTGGAGAAGTGTGCTCCGTTGGTGACAAAACTTTCGAAGTTTCTGCAGCCCCAATTGGATCTGCATAAATAAAAGTGCCCAAGCTTTCGATTAGTTAATTGTCCCCGACAAAGCTTTTCGTAAATTTTTAATTCAATTGAATTACTTTCACGGAAAAACAGTTGCATTAATTCCACACCAAAATTGAAAAAAAAAAAAATGACGGCTAGACAACAAAACAATGAATTACAATTAACACTTGTTTGAATTTAATTTATTGAACCTTGTTTATTTTCCTTTTTCATTTTATCGATTGTTGTCTTCGACAAAAGGTTTGTTCAATTTTTAATTCAACTGAATCACTTACAGAAAAACAATTGTTTTCTTTTCCCAACTAAATTCGAAAAAAAAAGAAAAAAACCTGTTTAACAACATACCAAGACCATCAATCCAAATAAATATGTCCATCCCATCCATTTTTTTATGTGATATTTATACAGGGTGTCTCAAAATTCGCGAATTCCGAATTCGGAGCGTCGTAGGGGATTACTTCAGTAGTCTAAATATGTAAATAAAAAAAAAATCGGGACTCCCCCCACAAAGATACATTGCTCTGAAGATGCACTCTTTGAAGTGCTTATATCTTCTTCAGGAAGAGCGAATTTTTTTTTCTAAGTATTTTTCGAACTCCACTTAGTCCTTCCCTACCACGCTGTGAATTCGGAATTCGCGAATTTTCAGACACCCTGTACAACATTTTTTACTTTCCTATTTCACTAGAATCGTATCGATTTGTGATTATTTGTGCAGCATGTGTACAAAGTACAAATTTGTTGCACAAGTGGGAAGTTTATGTGGACGAGAGCAGCGTGTTGTAATTCCTCGTATAACACACAAGTTGCATTACATAATTTTTTATAACCTTATTGTCTCTGTCCTTTGGATTTCTTTTACAATTATTTCCACAATACGATGGCAAAAGTAACAATGACATTGATTAAAAAACCCCTCGTTTTTTAACGATGTTGCAAAGAAAACTTACAACACTTCCGCATTTTCAACATTATTTTATATTAATGTGCTCGTTTCACGTTAAATTTCTCGTAATCTTCAATTAATTAAACGCCATATACGACAAAGCCTGTGAGTTATATTGTTTTTATTATGTCATTGGAGTGATCGACTGGTTTCATGTCACCTGATATTTTCTAACCAATAACGTAATTAATTTTTTTGTTGACAACCAATCAGTGTAGATTAGAGTGCAAAATGCACAGTAAGGGGAAATTATGTGCTTTTAACGACAAACAAGATATCCGTATTAACGTTAAACCAAGTGAATCGGTAATCTGTTTTTTTGCACAAATATTTTCGTTTGCATTCTCAATTTCAGCTGAACATTGTGTGCACCAGCTCGTTTGTGATGTCATGTTTAGGTAAAAACAAACATCGGAAATATGTCAGTTGCTATTTTTAGGTCGACACTGTATATAGTAATTCCCTGGAATTTTGTGGGAAATAAAACAATTTTTCAACTGCATCAATTACAACATCTTAAAAGCACAAATCTACAAAAAACAAGAATCTTCTTGCACGAACCTCCCTCACAGGAATTTAATCAAATGATAAGATACAAATAGGGAGTTTAGAGCAAAGTGGAGGACACTGCGAGCCATTTCTTTAATTTTCATTGTTACTTTTTTAACTGAGCCACTGATGTAATGAGACATTTTTTTTTCTTTGTAAAGCACCAATTTTGTCGAGCTAGGCAACCAGTAAAACCAATTTGTTATGAGGGTTGTATATCGTAGATCACACTAACATTATTGGATTTCTAGTGAAAGAGTCGGCAAACTTTCAACGCCTACTAGGATCCCACATTCATTTATAGACGCTACAATTTGATTTATCTATTTATAATTAATTTTTCCCGATGTTTCAGTTGCACCGGATTACTATAACAAGCTTTTTCTTTATTGCCAACAATTTTTTGTAGGAATAAACATGAAAGAAACGTTGAAATACAAAAAGGAAACAACACTTTGACATAAATCTTGTTTTGAAACGACAGAAAGTAAAAAGCGGTGTCCAACTGCTAGTTGGACTCGTTGAAAAACTTTTAGAAACTTATACAAATCACAAAACTTTCAATATCGCCTGCTGGTGACATAATATTATGTAATTTTAACTCGTTTTTCTTTGTCAATTGTATCGTATTTTATTTTGAAAAGAGACAAATTAAAATTTGTTGCGCGGTGTCAAAAGCAAACCTGCGATTTAAAAAAACTAATCAAAAACAAAATTAAAAGCTTGAGGGGACAACCTATGAAGGTCAGCGTCCCTTGAAAATCCCTCAAAGAACATCAAAAGATCAGAGCTGGGACTTTAAGAGCAAAAAACTGCGACTGTCATTGACATTAAACGGTCGCGCAAACTGGCCCGTTAATAATTCAACTAATATCACTTTAAATAGACCCACCCCCGTTCCGACTGTCGATTAATCGTCGGCGGCGTGGTGGCGACGTAATTGATAGCGGTTCTCAAGGGAGATATTATGTTTGTACACGCGGCGGCATCGCGAGATAATGCAATTATGGCCCCCCCCGACCATACATCACGGCCCCGCTGTTTGTCTAAAATAATTAACCCTTCTCACCCACCTGAACCCTCTGGCACTGTATCAGGCTCTGCGTGTGCGTCAGTATCCTGAAAACGACGTGCTCGATGGTGCTCTGCTCCTCGAATATCATCCGGGCCAGGTCGAGCAGCACCTGGTTCCTCTTCACCTCCAACTGGGACTTCTCGTAGAGGTGGGCGTTGCGGAGGCCGATGCCGCAGAACTGGAGGTAGCTGGCGAACACCTCCTCGTCCTGCTTGGTGAAGGGGTGGTCGCTTACTTTATTTATCACCTGAGGACAAAAAAAAACACCTATTTCAAAATTTCGATCGAGGAGGAGGTTTCTCGTTAGCCCATTCCAAAACAATTGACAGTCGGCCAAGAGTGACGACGCTCTTTCGCCCACTTGGCGTCGTCACGCCAAGGCAAAAAAATATATTTAACTCGGCGGGTTACTTGCATCGAGAAAGATGCACTTTATAGGAAACAACAGAAACAACTGAAAAAGCTTCAGTTCGTTTTATTTTCTCGAACTATAATTTTGCAAGGATCGTTCAAGGATCAGACAAGAAAATAGCAGAAGAAAATTAAAATATTAAATAGAAAATATCAAAAAAACTAGGTTTTCAATGGAAACTAAAATAAATAAAGATCTTTTTTAACTGGTTCCCAAATATACAGGGTGAAATCGATATTCATCAGAATATTAAAACCCCAGGATCTTCAGAGTGCAACGCAAAAAAGGTGCAAACAGTTTTTGGTTTTCATTCATAGTATTCTTACGCGTGTATTTAAAGTGTTTTTCGGCTATTCAAGTTTCGATTTATTAGAGCTTCCAGAAGCGTATCGTTCAGGAATTAAAAATTTTTAACCACATTTTCGGTTTATTCACTTATTGAAGATACTATGGTTTAAATATTATGACACATTTCAATTTCACCCTGTATATGTACAAACATATACAGGGTGTTTCAAAACAAACACACCAACTACTAGCAGTTGTACAGAAGAACATAAAAAAATTGAAAAAACATTTTTTCTCAGCTTCAATTAAAAGTTACAGAGTGTTAAAGTTAGAAATTTTTAATCAAAAATGTTCTTGAAAAAATTTTTTTTTTGTTCCAATTATGTTAGACAGAGTATTCATTCAATTGCGATAAGAAAAAAAACGAAAAAGCATCAGGAAAATGTTTGTATTATTTTTTTCACGTTCCTCCAACTCTACTTTATACGATTACAAGTACATAGTTGTGCGGTCGGTTTGATACACCCTGTATATTTTCTAAAACTGATGATTTCTGTTTATCGACTTGTTAGGAATTTGTTGATTTAATTATTTAATCATGACAAGATAATATCAGATCGGTATCAGTATACAAATATCTGAAAAAAACCGAACATGTCCCATTCATACTGCAATTAATGCTGTCAATCTCCTTTCAGGAATGGGGTTAAGCCATGATAACCATCAAGATTATAGATAACGCTTCGACTCTTATCATGATAATCATGTTTGTTGGTGTTGTTCTTTTTAATAAATCAGTAACCGTGTTTTCAGCATTAACAGTACGATTTAATCTGACAAAACAAGATAATTACATTTTACGGTCAAAAGGAAAGTGACAGACAGTACAATCCGCATTTTGATAAATTGTCCTTTTATCACGGTTGCAACATGATAATTGAAATTTCCACAAAGCAATGTTCGTTTCAATTTTTTGTCGTATGTACTCACTTGCGCCACTCCTATGACATCGCCGTTGGTGTCCTTGATGGGCATGCAGAGCAGCGTCTTCGTCCTGTAGCCCGTCAAGGCGTCGATGTCATGGTTGAATCGATCGTCCTGGAAACAAGAAAAAAAATGGTTTGAACGCCTCGGACCGCATAAAATCCACTTAGACTCAACGGGTAAATGTTTAGATTATAAAGAGGAGCTCCCCCTCTGGCATTATTCTTGCTTCGATGTAAATCCGTCGGATTTAAGATTCGCATCGTATAAATAGAAATCCGTCTTGCGTACACATATTTCTGTGTTTGAACGGCGTCCGCGTATATAGATCTGGATTAGGGAATGGGGCCGGGGGAGACCACCCAGCGACCCGGCCCCCCATCGAGCCCCAATAAAACGCCGATTTAATACAGGCTCGAAGTCGTTAATTGCACGTGATCGATGAGACACGTCCCGACAATTTATATCTTAATGGCTATATTACAAGAATTCTTTCGACATAAACGGAGACAATATTGCCCATAAGAACGGCGATAATGGCGTCGTTTGTTCGCCGATCGGATAGTGCAATTAAGCCGCGATTACATAAGTTGTAAACAAAATGCGCCTCTGAAATAAAAGCCGAGAAATTAAAACGTGGACGGCGGCGGCGGCGGCGGCGCGAAGAGTGAATATGTAGTTGTGTGCCGACGCGGTATTTTTATTAACGGCCCCAGGAAACGACCATGCCCTGGGATTTTGCCAAATAACCGACGTACTTTTTCGTTAATTTATCTCTTCTTTGTTATTTTAGACCCGCTTTATATCGGGAACGATGAAATCAGACTGGTGAGGAGCAAAGAAAAACACGCATAAAGACGCCGTTCTGTTTCGTCCCGGAGCGATGTTGCACTTCGATTTGAATAAAATCGTCGTTTTGGCGCTGTCAAGTACAAAATGAAAGAGGCGACAAGGACCCCCGGTCCTGGTCGGCGAAAAATCGGTGTCGAACGCCCATAAAAAATAACGAACGACGCCGAGCGGAACCGCTTCCTAAAAGGACACATTCGGAAAATATGGGACGGGCGCCGCGGGGGAAAACTTCAATGGGTAATGCGGCAGTCGAGTGCAAAAACGGCGATCTTTCCAGTTTACAAAGCCGCCAGCTCGATTATTTTAACAAAATCGAGTCGGAAGTCGAGGAAACGAGTTGCTGAAATAGGAGGCGATTGCCCCGTATTAATAAAAGCCCCCACAGACCCTCGAAGGAGCCCGATCGAGTTTGGCCAATTCGGGAAAGCCATCAAACTGAAACAACTCAAAAAGTGGGTCATCGAAAATTCTTTCAACTTTCCTCCTTTCGGACAGTTGATATGGTGGCTCCGATAAGACTTACCACCCACGTACTAAAAAAGTATAAAGTGCAATTTATTCTAGAAAAAAGAGTGGGAAATCTCTGTACAAAAATGCACAAGTATCTTTGAGAACTTTTTGCGACTGTAAAGCTTAATGAAAATGAAACTTGTTCACGGGAACAATAAATTTTTCAAGAGTACAGAACTATACTAAAAGCTTCAATAACAAGAGCTTATGATTGTTGCTAGTTTGACAAATTGTATGAAAACTGGAAAACAAAAATCACATTTGTAATATGTCAGTTCCGAGATCGGGTCCAAATGGACCCCAAAATTTCGTTTTTCTATTAGGTATCTACAAATGGAAAATGTCCCGGTTTGCTAACTTCGCACGATGTCGTGTCATATCTGGCACAATTAGCTGTCCACAACAAGTACCAAATATATCCAATGTGATTGTGTTGGGCCTTCTCTACTTGCCGTTACCATTATTATTATTATTATTATTATTGTTATTACCGACACCTGGACATCTAGGGTATTATAATTGTCATAAATAAAAAAATCATCATGTTTCCTTATCGGGGTCCGAATGGACCCCACATTGTTATTTGAGGTTTGTGAGGTTTGGAGACTGCGATCCAAATTCCTTCACCGTTCTAGAATTTTTATTCACAATACATTTAATTGTTGTTTAAAATTATTTTAAATTCAAATCAAATTCTTCTTTTGAAATCGCAGAAAATCGTAATTTTGTCAAAGCTCTTCACTCTTTTACATTTTTTTTTTGGAAAATGTTTGACCCTTAAATAAATTGTAATAAGAATAATTGTAATAAGAATATTTTTCGCAAAAAATTAATTTTCTTATCACAGAGGCTCAAAATATTCCAAACTGAAGGTGCCTTTGGTGGCAGAAGAATAAAAGAAATAAAACATAAGTTGCATCTCAAAAACAAAATGGAATTTGTCATTCTCTTATTGAAAGTTTTTCATTATTTATTTATAGCAGTGATTCGAGTCCTTTATAATAAGTATGCAAGAAATATGGCATTTTTGTCACTCTGACGTCTATAAAAACGTACATTCCTTTTTGAGAGCCATAAATACAACTGTTGAACATTTCTTATAGCAACAATATTTTTTCATCGAGTGAAGCAATAAATAGTGTTAACCAAAACTAATATTTTGTGTTTTTAACCTTAAGTCACAAAATTATCTCATCGAATTAATCTTTTCTCTTTTTCTCCAGACAATTTTTTATTTTAACAACACGAAGGGCCTGATTTCAAGTTGACTTGCGACGGTCGCACTTGTCATGGTAACGTCGCAAGAGAGAAAGATGACGCATAGTGGTAATTAATGTGTAGGACAAAGATACCCTCGTGGTATTGCCATTTTGTCTTGACAGTTTTCCTCATCAAATCAAATTAGACAACAAGCTTGTGTTGAAAACAGAAAACTACAAAGTGATCACAAACAAAAGAAATCAGAGCAGGCGTTGCAAATTATTGATCGTGTCGTAGCGAAATTCTATGTAAATCAGCGTAGATAATTTGTAGTCTCAAACGCTACTTTATAATAAGTCATATCTCGGGAATTTTATTGATAATGGAGAGAATTTATAAAATAGACAAGAGCAACATTTTACATTCGTAAGAATGGGAAATATACCAGCTTTATTGTTACAAGCGAGGCCACTGTCAAGCAGATTTTGCACTGAACTGTCAAAGAAACGTCAATTTTAAAGCAACGGTGTTGTCGTTAACCTTGAAAAAAAGTTCGTCAATTCAATTTTTTTTGTTTTGCAGATATAAAATATTGAAAATTTGTTCAAAATTTCTAGAGTAAAGGAGAAAAAAAAAGATACTGGAAATTTCGAGCAAATTTTGAATGCTTTATCTCTCAAAAACAAAAAGACTTTTACTACAAACAATTATTGTATTTAAGTTCTATTCATCGTCACCAACTATGTACGGTCGGTGGACAAATAAAACTGGGACACTTAAAATTTAATCTATGTAAATCAGACCATTGAATTGTCAGTGTCTATATAATATGTCATACCAAAGTTAACCTATTTGCGATAAAGCCGTAATTAAATGATGCAAATTTGTAAATTTTGACTTATGTGATTGTCATTTTTGTCCCAGTTTTATTTGTCCATCGACTGTACCTATTTTTTTTTTGCCATGCATTTCGAGGACACCTGTATAGCAAGTATACATATGTGTACGACCAAGTTAAGACAGACGTTTTGATAAAACAATAGATGAGGTAGCACTCTTGATTTGTTTTCTTGTTGATCACCTTGTATTGGATAAAGAATCACAGTCGAAGAAAAAATTTAAAAATCCCGAGCTTAAATAACCGACGAGGTTTTTTCAGCAATTTAACTAGTTTCCAAATGTCATTGTTTAAATAAAACTTACACATTTTTATGGATATTACCATTAAAATACTTAGTTAAAAATGGGAAATAAGTAGATAAAAGACAAAAAAATTATTATCTCAGAGGACAATACACAAATAAAATTAAAAACATATTTTAATAATAGTATAACAAGGAATTTTAATGTATTTAACAAATTAAAGAATGCCGAAAGATTTAGATAAAGATTTTGAAAAAATATGAGTATGTAATTGATTTTGTCGCTAAACAATAGCAAAGGATAAAAAGCGATTGTTCGTTGTCCTTTATAGTACAAAAGTACTCTTAATAAACACAATAGCTGACGTAGTTTGAATAATCTCATGATTCATTAATTTGTATCCGAAATCATCCAAAACTTACAGAATAAAACATCAAATGACAAATTTAATCTCGAGATGTAAATTGAGATTTATTTCACATTATTTATATTTTCGAATTACGTTTGTCATAATGTTTTCTCCAATCACCCATAAGAAATTTTATTACCACCGGTTATAGCTCATTTTAATGAAATGCACCATAAAAATTAGCAGCCATTTAAAATTCATTAGTACCAGTATGAGCAGCACTAAACAATTATCAAGAAAAAATATGAAACGTTCCTAACGTAAGAGGAAAATTCTACACTTACATGACGACTTGCTAATATTTTACCAAAAGACACAAAAAAAAAACACGAACAATTTTTGTGCACCATTATATTTATCCGTCGTACTCGCAGAAAATGACCGCTCCTGGTAAAATGCTTTTACGATATCGATCAGTAAAAAAAAGTCCATTTAGATTATTTAATTTAGTTGATTGATGTACGAGTTCCCAGTCATTTTGTTAATTAAATTCCATTTGGTTACCCTGACAGGTAAAAAAAAGCAGTCTCATTTTTACTGCACCTCCACGTAGTTTGCTTCTGCAAAGAGCGTCGTTTTAACTCTCTTAAAGGTTGAACGAGTGCGGAAAAACAGCACCATTTTGCCACGATAAAGTGACGGAATTTTTTTGCCTCGTTGACACATCAATCAAATTTAGCAACCTGATCGATTGTTCGAAACATCAGGAAACGTCAGCTTTATTGATCCTCATCAATCTTGTCAAATCGCCTCTCTTAATCCACGATAAACATTCAACATCTTTTCGGTGATGCTCTTGACAACAACAACCACTCCGAAAACTCCAAAGCATCGATCACGATTTGCGTATGAAAAACAACCACGAGTTCACGTGAATCCCTTATTGTGTTTGGATCTTCGCCGGAGAAACCAAATCAATCGTCCCATTACCTCCCCTGGTAACGCGACAATTATCTAATAATTCCTCGCCCCGCCGCCGGTTTTTTCCAATTTTCACCCATTACGTTTTAATTAACCGTTCGAGATGCGTGGTCGTCGTTGGAATTAATGAACGAGCCGCATCGAAATTTATTACTTTGCTCCGTGATCGGCCTGTTGATGACACCACACCGATCGACTCGATATTTCTGTTAACAAATTTCATCGGAGAGCCAAAGGGGACATGTTAACGACGTTTACGTGACCTCAACTCGGATAATCTATCGTCGCGATTGTCGACCGGAACGGAAGTCGGGGGTTGACGAGTCTCATCATCGCTATATATACTGGACGATGGGTGAAGTGGAAGGAGCGACCCACAACCCGAAGAGCATCCAAATCGGATCAACAACAGGAGAGATATGGAGCAATGACGGACTTCGGTAGTGGAATTTCACTTCTGTCTTTATTCTTAATTGAGTATTAACAAGTGGTCACGGAATTGATAAACAACACGATAATCACGCTGAATATCTGAATACAGTACACAATTATCAAATATGTAATAAGATTGTTCTAAGACTTTTGACTTTTTGAATGGCGTATCGCAAAGACAATCCAGAGTAGATTAAACTCCTTATATTCAAATGTTTCCATTAACGTATTTTGAAAATCAATACAAACATTCTATTTTATTTCATAATTGAAATATCTCCTTTGATCTAGATATCCAGAGCGTTCTATTAAGAACAGTCTGCTTTACTTTATATACAGGGTGTTATTGAAAGTTGTACAGATATTTTAACCACGAGCTACTGACTTCATGTAGAAGTCGGAAAAAATATCTAAAAAATTCTGTCAAAAAATAAAATGACATTTTAAAAATACACCCTGTATATCATATTTTATAAAACGTACACCAATGCGGTTTCCTTGTTTTAAAGCATATTTACTATAGTTTACTTCACATTGGCGTACATTTTATAAAACATGATATACAGGGTGTATTTTTAAAATGTGCCGAAATTTTACCTACGAGGTTGTAGGACAACGTAGAAGACTAAAAGCAAGTAAAAAAAATTGTACCTCAAAAATTAAATGTCATTTTATTTTTTGACACAGAATTTTTGAATATTTTTTCCGAGTTAAATTATGCTGGTTCATTCTGGGACAGCCTGTGTAGAAAGAAAATCGACCAAGCAAATATTTTTCAATAGAAAACAATCTGTTATACACTTATAGTTGTCACAACCAGATATTGTTAAAGATTTTTTTTTCTTTAAGGAAATGTCAAAAAGTTGTCGACATGTCGATAATCTCCAGTACGTATCGAAAAATCGCACTTTCGATTATCATGTAAAGAAATCTCTAACCAACATTCTTTAAATCTCGTCTGGAAAATTTACACTGTTTGAAAATCAAGCATTCTCAGTTCTTTTCCGCGGATAGTTCAAAGCGAATTCCACAAATTTTGTATTATTGTAATGTGAACCACTCTGATTAGATATCATTAGATACAATCAGCCATTCATGCAACGATCTGTCAGATTTTTTTTAGAGCTGAAACTCGACAAACACCAAACAAGTCTTCCAAAACTCGCAAAGACGGTTAGCAACTGTCAAGCAGTCGATTAATGAGAAACGTTCTGGTTAGGGTTTGAAATTAACGAGCCTCAAATTAATTTGTTTTATGAAACTTTCTTTAGAATATTGCGAAACATTACAGAAACAATAACTTGAAAAAAGTTCTCTTGGAAACTAATTAAAATGTAGATTGCAGTCGAGAAACTAAAAAGGGCTGTTACATTGGCGATACAAAAGAGAAAAAAGTTTTGATTGGACTACAATATGCGCTACCATGTCACAAAGAACTTTTACAAAAAGTAAACCAGTTCTCTTGCAGCGGCATTATTAAAATTTTTCAAAGTACGTCTTTCTTTGTTTTTCTCTCTTTAGTGCTCTTTCATTCGCCAACCCTTTCAAATGGAAAACAGAAAAAAATTGTTAAATATACTTATCAGGGAAAATGAAACACCCAGAAATAGTGAATATATGTATTTTGATGAAACTTGGTACAGTAATTAGGTGTTAACTAAAGATAAAATGGTCACAATTTGAAAGAAATACCTGAAGAAAATACCCATATCTTTTAGATTATTCTTATCCGAACTAGCATTATTTTTTACTCTTGACAATCAGTAATCAATAATCATCAATAACTGCAGTATATCGCAGCATTTAAAGCTATACTATGCCTCCAGTACGAAGACAAGCCCTCTAGCAGCACATAACTTAATTTTGAAAGAGGCTGCATTATCGCAATGGGAGAAGCAGGTCTTTCCTATATCGTGTGGGACGAAATGTGGACACCGTGTTCCGGTGTTGTCGTGCCTGGTTTGAAGACCAATGTTACTGAAATTTTCGCCGTTTTATCTTAGTTATGGCCCAATTATTGTACAAAGTGCTAAATTGTGCTGTACCAAAGACGGCTTTTTTGGTAATCAGTTAATTTCGTTTCGGGATTCCATTTACAGATAAAAATTCTAATTCAAAGTGGTTGTAACCACTTAATTAAAATGTCAAAGCGATAGATAAGCAACCGTGAAAAAAGTTTTGATGTTATCCAAATGTACAATCGTCTACAATGCGTACACATGACATTTGTATCTAACTGATCTAATTCTATTGTCTGGGAATAAAAATAGAAAACAATCTCGGACTGTCATATCGAATATTTTTCTAATTATTTGACATTCGACACGTTCGCCAAAAATACAACCAACTGATTGCTTTTAGTCGTTCACGATTTACTCGTGTTGTCGAGAAACGTGTCTTGGACAAGCCGCCGCCATTCCTCCACATCGACACCACCGGCTGTCCAAACATCGAATATTGTTGTCGACAAAACAAACCCAAGATGTGTATTTCTCAAACAAACACTCAAAAAAATCTAACCTGGTAGGCGTCCGGTATGTTGACAGGTTCGCCGCTCTCGGCGACGTACCCCACGATGCCCGTCCCCCACGGTATCCTGATCTCCTCCTTTTTCTCCATCTCGGTGAGGGTGCTCCTCGAGCAGACGTCGAACAGCTTGGAGACGAGACAGCGGCCGCGGGGCGTCTGTCCGGGAGGCAGGGGCGTGCATCCGCCACCTTTCTCGCCTTGGACGAGAAACAGGGAGCCCCGGTCGGCGTGCAACAACGTCGACACGTTCTGGAGGATCTTGTGGCACAACGAACGCACCTCCAACTCGTTACAGATGTCCTTCACCTGTCGGGAACGACGGAAGTTGAGAAAAAATATTAGACGGGGAGAGGAAGGATCTGGGTCGGTCACGTTCTTTATTTTATCTTCCGGCGTTTAGCGAAAATCACGCGATTGCATATGAATTCCGGAAGGGGGATGGTTAGTGGGGGTGGGCGGTCGAGGTCGGGGCCTTAACTACGACCCACACGCGTCTCCGCCGAAATGATCAATTGCCATCAGGAAATTTCGTAATGCAGCGCGTCACGAATGCAAGGAAAAAATAGATGCGGGCTGAGGGCCTGAAGAATTGAAGATCGACGCAAAGATTTTTTAGATAGACGTTTTTTAAATATCTCGAAAACGTTTTTTAGCGAACCCACTTTGCAATGCCGACTGACATATTTTTTTTTTTTTGTAATCGAGTTAGCCTTGAGGGATGTCTTCTCCGACTGATATGATTAATTATGGCACCTAAAATTATATCCCTTGCAGACTTTAACACAATTTACTTTCGTTGCTAAAAATTGTAAATGTAAAATGCATTCACTTTGTTTCCAAGTTTGAGGTTATGAATAGCGTCAATGTCTAGTACATTGTTGTCAGTTTTACTAGTATGATAGGTCACTTCCTGACGGAAATCAAACAGTGTTTCCAACGTTAAAAAATAAATCATGGCCTCCCATTATACCAAAACAACGTGAACGGTGTTTACTTAATGTTTTAAACATCTACAGCCTTCGCAACTTACTTTTTACGTTCATTTCAATTTCTCGTCGGATTCCTGATTTGTTGTAACTTGAGCCACAGCTGCACATGTTTTCATAAAACGTCAACAAACAACTTGCTAACCTTACTTTCTAGCATTTATGTTTCTGGATACCGTTTATGCAATGCATATTTACATTGATACAATTAATTAAATAAATGTCCCCGTATTTTTTTTTTTTTGAACACTTGATATATTTTGAATAGTAAAGTTTTATTTAAAAATTATCACCTCCGCCAATGTTTCCCTTTTTTCATTTCGTTTTATTTGACAATCATTTGTACAGTTCAATTAATTAAAGTTGACTCGATTGCAATTTTTTTTATTATACAAGGTGATTCACGAATAGTGTCTGATTTAGCGGCTTTATTCCTGCACCACAAATTTCTTTCTCACAGAATACTTCACTGTTTTTCAATTTGAATAAAATTTAAATAAATCAGACACTATTCATGAATCACCCTGTATTGTTAAAAAATTGTCAAGAGCTTTAACAAAAATTCAAAAATTTGCATACACTCCTTCCATCAAAAAATCGAAAGCTCATCATTTTTAGAAAAAGAAAGTGCAAGGCGGCAGTTACGTGTGCACAAAAATTATCAAATAAAATTTAAAATTATTTTGTGATAAGCAAAGATAAAAAAGAATATTTGAAAATTAGAGAATAAGTATCATGGCCTGATCTTTGGGAGGTTAAATATTAAATGTGAACCTTAACGAACTTCGTAATTTCCTTATACTTATCAGTAATTAGATAACAGTAATAATGCTCAATTAGCAACAAAAAAGTTCCAGAAAATATAATAAAGACTCAATTGTTCATTTGAACCAGTTTCGTCGTCAGATAGCGGTTAAATTGCAAAAAACAATTCCGCCAATAAATGAGCAGTGATACTGTTGGAGAACAATTTTCCACAAACCAACCGGTTGGCGTTGAAGAGTCGATTGTGAATGAACCACTCGTTTTAAAAACACTGATTTTTAGTGCAGATTAGAAACACAGGCAACGCACAAAGTGAGGTTAGATTTAAACAGCTGATCAGAGTTGTAATCCGGTGGTGCGTTCACAATCGACTTTTCAACGCCAACTTCGACCCCACATTTAAAAAAACTTGCCATGATTACTTATTAAAAAAAAAGAAAACAAGTTTCTTAATAGGTGTGCCTATAGTCAGCACCAAAAAGAAAAAACACTTAATTTTTTTTTTTGTCTCGAAATACTCGTATTTCGTACGTTTATGAAATTATCGATACATGTATCACACGAGCTTTGACTTGTAACGAGTCAAATTACCCCTGTACAATTCGTCATTATTCCGCAATTCGAACACGAATAAATTGACATTTGATAAATCAACTCGGGCTCTGCACTCGCTGATCTATCAATGTCAATTTATTCTCATTAAATTGTTGCCAGGCAATGACTCATGTCAAGAATAAATTTGGCCGGTCAATTCCGACCACTTATAGTATTACCCCCGATTATTTTGTATGCAATTTGGAAGTATTAGTGCCGATTAAATTCCGCTTCGGCTTTCGCACAGGAACACAAAATATTTAGCGATACCAGATATGCAAATGAATTTCATGTTTCAAGTGTAATTCGAATGAGTTGTTTTGAATCTCATCTGGAAAATATTCGAAAAACTTGATTCGGCACAGCTGTCAAATGTTAAATTCCACTGCGAGTGCTCCGGGCGCACTACAATTATTTTGTTATTCACTTTATTAACAAATTATTTGCGTCGGATTTACATTAAATTGTTGACACAAGCGAGCAGTCTCCAGATTCCAAAAAATAATTACGCACAATTTCCCATAAAACGTAGTTATTTACGAAATGAGTGCGGGAAGACATTTTTCGCGCATGAGCGCATTATTTGAGGCACGAGCGACGAAGGAGCGAGTGCTACATTTGCGCGAATATGCCGAATACGTCTTGTCGCATCGAAATGTCATTTTGAACGTGATAAATAGATAATCTGCAATGCAGATTTCGACAATTTTTGGTATTATGTGTGAAAGCACAACAACAACGCAATTTTGATCCTAATCCGTAACTCGTTGTACAGCTTTGATATCCGTTATACGCTCGGATTGGCGAACCTTTCGGTCCTTCACAGTTTACAAATCACGAAAATCACAACCCTTTCGGAATTAGCGGAGCGATTCACCCCGTACTCACCAGTTCGAAAATCAGCTCCTTCTCGTCTAAATGCCTCAGCTCGTGCCTGGACCTCCTCTGCCTCCTCCCGGGTGTGGGACTGTTGGGTCCCCCGCTGACCTGATTCTCCGCCGAGCCGGTCAGAAACGTCGGTTGTCCGTCTATCGTGCTTATCATCGGCTTGAGGAGGCCGCCCCTTTCGAACTCGTGGGCCGATATCTTCCTGACGGGCGTGGTGGCGCCCGATCCGGCCCTGGACTGGTTGTGTGTGGGCGACGCCAGTTCGACGCTCGACGACGTCGGCGTCGCGTGCGAGACCAACCACGAATCCACCACTTGCCTGGTGGCCTTCCTGCAGGAACGATAAAAAAAAATTCTCCTCCGGACAACCCAATTAACATTATTCGAGGTGGCGGATCTTAATAACGTATGTATGGGGCGGCGGAACGCCAGACACTCTTCTGAATTCTGAACGTTCTCATTTCCGCCGCCCCAACTTGGAATTCCGGGTATACGCGGCCGGCATATTTGCCTAGCGCCCTCGACGGGGACGGGCATCCCCTCGACGGCGGTTTTTTCTTTTATCGCGCGGTTCCCACCGTCGGGAGGCGGCGATCGATCGATCGTCGCGGGCGAAAAATGCACGGACAAGTGTAGAAATTAACGAGAGGGTCGGGGGTGGTGGTGCGGGAACAATTCGATTAATAACGGCGTGTGATGCGGAATTTAAATTCGATATTTCACGTGAAAATTTCCCGGCGACAGACAAAATCCAATGTAAATAATATGCAAATTGATTGGGTGTTATTGAAACGTGCACGGCACTGATTGAGGACGTCGACCCTTGGACGACGTCCCTTCCGACAGATCAAAATTCTTTTAATAAGAAAACGCCACCAAAAACGACACATTTTAATTCTAATCACCGGATGACATAAATGCGTTAACATCTTTACATAACAGTATCCAGTGGCGTCTCCTGTCATTTTTAGATGAGGGGCACAGGAAGTTATCTGGCTGGTGTCGGGAAATCAGGACAGCATAGCTATCTATGTAAATGAATTTTTTACGGTTTTTATATGTTTTATATTTGGTAAATAACAATTTACACCTGGTGCGATCCACGGCGGAGAGATAAAATAAAACACTTTTTTTTTACTTCCTCACATCAACGAAAATTTGCTGTATCTAATAAAATATCTAATAAATTCTCTGTTTTACCACTGACAGTTTCCTTGGGCTTTCCTAGTGCCTTGGCAATTACTGTATCTACGACAATGGTCGCTCATATTGGAACAAAATTACTAAAACTCCACAAATATTTATTGAAATTAACATTACTCAACTGTCACATTCGTTTGAAAAAAAAGAGTCCCGACCTCCAGTGGTTCGTTGATAAGGGTTATGCAGGTAAAGAAGTGACCGCCGAGAGGAACTTGGATACGCCCGTCTAACATGGACACTTACACAAGTGACCGAATGCCGCGTAATTTGACTGTCGTTGTCACAGCAATACTGTGAAACATTTTGTTTATGACGGCGCCTTGTGTCTCCTACTTGTCACGTGTAGAATGATTACGTCACAAAGAAAAATAATTTTGAATATGACAAAAGAAAGCCAGGTTCGAGATACAAACAGCATGAAATAAATGCAAAAATGTTTAGAAACTTCAAGAACTTATATTTTAGCAAAAAACATCGATAATGATAGACGATAAAAATACTCCTTTCTTTGACAAATTTCAAAAGAAAATCATTGTTTGGTCGGTCGTTTCATATAAAGGTTATTCGAAATGAATGTCAAGGATTCTATAAGTTTAGTTGTTACGACCAAAAAAATATTGAAAGGACGTCCACCTAATCTTAAAAGAAAATATAATTCCAGTGAAAATTACCCATTTTGAGCTGCTTGGTTTCCATTATGTTGATTGCACAATACGTGAGTTCAATAAAAAAATGTAAGTTCTCTTAAAAATGTTCCAAAAAAATTTTTGGACAATTTTGTTGCATATACAGCCTGTTCCAAAACTACCACCAAAAAATGTTACACAGCAATTTCCCATATCATAATCAAGCGTTTTTTTATTTATTACTAAAAAAGTAGCATGATCTCTTTGTTCCAGCCTTTGCAACCCTTTGTCTTCTGGAGACACACAAAATCTATTTTTGTTAAATGATTTATTTTCAGTACAGGATATTTTATCATGCTCTGTAAAGTTTTGGCAGCAGTTTTGAAACACCCTGTATAATTATGGACGGAAAATAAAGGAGGTAAAAGTTGATGTCCATGTTGTCTCTGACTTGATAACACAAGAAAAAAGAATATCTTGGCACTTTTGTATTTTAAAATAATTCTACGAATCTTTTCACGAATATAAATACCTATTCAACAAAAATATTTACTTTTTATTTTTTGTCAAAGCTTTCTTTTATTCTGTACTTTTTTCTAATTCTTTGCTATCGCTCTAGATTTGGTCTTATTCAAATTTTGATTGATCTTAGTATTTCGTCATCACACTTTTTTTGTTGTTTCTGTAATCTCTTCGTATCATTATTCCCTAGACTCTTTGATCTTTTTTTAAATGGTCGCGTCTAGGCGTTCTTTCATCTCTTAACAAAATCTCGACTCACTCGATATTTCTGTTCATCAGAAATTATTCTGCACCGTCACACTTTTCTCCTGGTGACAACTTCTTCCCCATTTTGAATTAACCGTTAACTCGTTACAGCCTCATTAGAGCAACTTAGTCACCAACCTGTGTTGTGCAAGAGTAATTTTTCGACGTTTCCGTTTCGTGCGCATTCAGAATATTAACTTTCTCACGAAAAGATTTGCAAGTTTCAACCAAACGAGGTAATTCGCAAACTGAAGAAATTACAAACTTTGCGAGGGGCGAAAGCCGCTTGTAAAGCAATTGTAGCGTAAATGTCATTAATCTGAGTTACGACTCGGATGACAATTACTTAAAGCAACGTAATTATGCCGCGCCTTTAATAAATTTAATTACATAAATAAATATTCATATACGACCACGTAAAACTCACCGTTGTGAATAACAGAAGGAAAAAATCAATCAGGTGGGTATTTGTTTAATTATTGCAATTTTTAATTATCTATTCCCATTGACAAGTTTTTTAAGTGAGTCAACAAGACAATTACATTTACAAAGATTCCAGTTGAATTGCATCGAAATTTTACGTAATTGCTTTCAGTCTTAGGTGTGATTATCCAACGTAATAAACTGCAACATAAAAATAAATATTTCATGATGTAGTGCGCGAGTTTTCTTGTAGAAAATTAAAGGAAATTGCTTGAATTTAAAAGTAGTCGGGATTGTGCACGTGGAACTTTTTTTCAAAAGAAAATCTCAGTTTTATTCCAATATCGTCAGATCCCGTTTTGATCCAGTTCGTTCCAAAGTTGCTTTCGTATCTTATTTCCTACCTCGAATGGATGTATCGAACGTGAAGATATACAGGGTGTCTCAGCTAAGACTTTCGAGCTTAATATCTCGGTTATTTGCCAACGGATTTTTATGAAATTTAAAATGCAGATATTTTAGACCGTGAAGGTTCAATTAGTAATAATAAAATTACCTCAAGTTAAAAAATGTAATTTCAACACATGTTTCCTTTATCGAAAATTATGCGCGATTATTATTAGATTGTTAAACATTAAAAAATAGGGGTCTACACAAACAATTAAGTAAATGACTTGTCTGATTCAACGAAAAGATTAGATTTTGTCGTTAAAAATTTATTGTAAAATTTGAAGGTATTTGAGCAGTTACCTTTTGAAACAATTGATGATTAATTGCCAAGCAACATTTTGTACACCCTTTAAAGTCTGTCAAAATTGGGCGCGCTTCATTAGAAACGTCAAATTGTGAACATTTATTGAAAATACTCTAAAAATATACTACAGCGGCAGAAATTTCAATATTGTTGAAAAAGGAAAAAAATTTTGCCTATGGAGAGTGTCGTAAGAACTTCAATGACACAGTTCGTTTTCTCGTGGAACACTATCAAAATGTAGGCTTTACAAAATGTAAGGTTAAGAGAGTCGTCAATTTATTTGAAGACACAGGAAGCGTACGTGAACTAAATTACCTTGCTAAAATATCCCGATTGTGTTTTAGTCCTTTATGGAAGAATTAAAACATCCAGTATAATAAATTACGTCCAAATATTGTCTTTCACTTTGTAAGTGTTTGTAAGGTTAGCAAGATAAACGTCAAATATGTCACCTGCGCTTCTGCGAAAAGGGATGATCAAAATTCTGCAAAATTGGGGGTTTGTTTCATACGCATCTAGGTTTTTGCATTTGCAGCCACGATTAACACAGTTTTTTTCTTTTTTCTTGCAAACCAGGCGTCTTTCAAGGACGAGTTTTTCCTTACAGCATTTTTTATTGGCCATCAATTTTTTATGTAAATCTTAATTGATTCAACATTTTAAAAAGGCATGTAAAAATTACGTTTTTAAGACTTGGGTGATTGCATTAATGGGATTTTATTCTTCACCGTCTAAAATATCTGCATTTTAAATTTCACAAAAATCCGCTGGAAAATAACTGAGTTATTAGGCTGAGACACCCTGTATGTGACAAAAACTTTAAATGCAAACTGTCCTAAAACGACAAAATCTCTTTTCTAATTTCCCTAATTACATCTTTTTCATCTTTCAACTCTCTGCTTTATTACGACTTCAGCCGACCCTCAACAGCCCTTCGGTCCTCCCAGGACGGCTCTCTGTTTTATCAAGTTCACAATTAACGTCAACTGTTCCAAGATATTTTCTTAACATCGTACTTTCACCTTGTTTTAACCTAATACCTTTACGCATTAAAACCATTAATTTAATTTTTCTTTTAATCCCTGAACAAAGAACGCTATTATCCTTTATAGCTGACATTTTAAAACGCGACCGAGTTTCATTAAATTTAATACACTCGAAACTTTTCATTTCGATTCCTCGACCCTCTCATAAATTTGCACACAAAAGAAAAAATTACCTGCCCCTTGACGTCCAAAAAATGACAATTAAGCCGCCCCCACCCTCCGTTTTTCTCCGAGCGATAGTTTATCAACTTTGTCCGACCATAAATTCGCGTTGTTTTTTTCTTAAACCGTTTCCGGTGATGCGGAACCGGAAAAAGCCCAGCAGCTCGGATGAATTCACATTCAATTTATCAACCTGCTCCTTAAACGGAACCCTCCGCGGATCGTGCCGGATCTGGGGGTGGCAACGGGACGCATTGAGATTCGCCACCTCTCGACGTCGCAACATTCCGTCATGTACCTGAGAAAATAGTCTTGGACGAAATCGGGATGTTCGTCGAGCCAGGCTTCCATCCGGGCGTACTCCGGGTCGTAGTAGGAGCTGCCGTGTCCGGCATGGTTGTTGTGCTTCTGGAGTCGTTCTCGGTGTGCAGACTCCGAGCTGGGGACGCCCCCCTCTGCCGGCATCCGACAGTCGTCGCCACTACTGCGCAAGTGCAAGCCTGCAACAAAAGAAAAAATAACATTAAAAAAATAAAAAACAAGTCAGTCTTGAAATTAAGAATATTTTGTCGAAAAAAAAAGAGGAAGTTCCGCTCGTTGCACCATACTACAGTAATGCTACATGTGTTGCAAATATGACACAACCTCAAATAAAATAAATTCCATCTGAGAATTTTCCACAAACGTCATAAAATAAACATGTGTTAATCGAAAACATTATTATTATTGTCTAAAATTATTGCGTGGAAAAAATACTTTGTTAAAATTGAATAACAAACAATGCTTACTTCACCAATTTGCCAAAGAGATAATAATGTAAATTCCGAACACGGTTCAAATATGTATTTTAGATTTCAAAAAAAGTCATTAATGTAGACATGAGTGTGGTTCAACAGTCGCTTAAAATGTTTGCGTTAGAAGTCATAAAAATCAACAAATATCAACATTTATTCATATCGTGATGTTGAAAATTTCCCTTCCTGTCTGTTTACAAGGTATGGAACACGTATTTACATTCTCGAAATAGTCATTTACATTACGTATGCGGTAGGCTACATTTTACAGCGCGAGGTTTTTAGTTTGAAACACGACCGCGAAGCGGCAGTGTTTTAACAAAAACCGAGCGGTGTAAAATGCCTACCGCATTCGTAGTGTATTACACGTCTTCTCAATAATTTTGCAAAACGTCTCCACAGATTGACACAGAAAGTGATTGTATTATACCGATAGATTACGCTTACGATTTAAAATTGTCGTATTAGTTTGCACACTCCGTGCGGTAAAGTGACAGATGGTGTGTAAAAATCAAGATCCCGTAGCTGTACAAAATATGTAAACATGTCAATTAGAGACGAGGAGGTCTAAAAGTTTGTTGCACATCGACCACACAAATTCATTTGGTTTGGAAAATTTTACATTAAACTGTGTTAAATTTAGAAATTCCTTCCGACCTTATTACAATCCCACACGAAAACTTTTGACCTGAAAATTACTAGAACAAATATTGTCACAAATTTCGTATCTATATATAAATTCTGTTATTATCCGATGTGTCATCTACAACACTGGTCGATTAAATTACGCTTTGCATGTTCCATATTAATTATCGTTTGTTTCCATTAGATACCTTTCACAAATTGCTTGCTTTGGGACAAGTTATGCATAAAAAATATTTGAAACAATATTAGACCTAAAATTATACAAACGACCTCACTAACACCTGGAGGGTCTTCTGGTAAATGAGTTTCAGTTTCAAAAAAATTATTGAAACAGACGGTGTCAAAAAAAGAAAACCAAAATTACTGAGTAAAAGAGGAAGACCGGGGAGGGCCCGAAAGACCAGAAAATACAAAAAATGTATTAGATAATCTGCAAATAAGATAATTTGCCACGTCATATCATTGATTTAATGTTTAATCTAGGCCGCAAAATTGGATTTCGCGGCCTGTTTTAAGTACGCGAAGTACTCGTTTCGCGTACGGTTCCACAAAAATATTTTTCTAGGACCAAATAAATTTACTTTTTTATTAAAATAAATTTTTTCAAAAATGCAATTATCTTTTTTTATCTTCAATAATCCTCTAATGAGTATAATCTCAGTTTTAGCGAAAAACGTAATCTCATGTAAATGTAAAGGGTGTTTTTTAAAATTTGGCGTCGAAGTAGGCGTTGGGGAGTCGATTGAGATCGCACCACTTGTGTAAAAGCGTAAGATTTAAACAGCTGATCCGTGATCCTTTACCTGTATAGTGCGTTCACAATCGACAGTTCAACGCCTACTTCGACGCCAAATTTAAAAAAACACCCGTTATTTAATCTCGTGTACTCAAATGTAATTTATGAAAATCCCAATATCTCCAAGGAAATCTTGTTTTGTTTATAAAATACTATTCCAAGTTCGTAAATGTATTATTTTTGTAAAACCTTAATGTACATCAGCTGCTTTTACAACATTCACTTCTAGGTAAGAGATCAGCGTGAGCGTACAATTAAATTTAAATTTGCTCAACTACCGTACTGTCCATTAAGCTAAATTAATACCTTTGACATAATCATTTCTGTAACGGTCTAAACTTCGGTAAAATCTTTATTTAGAAAGCGCCGCTAAAAACCTGGCTCTGTTGGCCAATTGTTTCGTTCCAATCGAGATCAGTCCAACATTAAAAACCCGTGACAAGATCTCGAGTTGATAGAAAATTCCAACAACTAGAAAACCAGCAATTTCCGCTTTTCAAAAACGCAACTCACTCTGGTACATACCTTCGATTTGTTTAGATTCGGAATTAAATTTAGCCCCACGATCTTTCGTTAATTTTATCGAATAACCCAAACAAACGAAACAGTACGGCGAGTTTTCGCAGAAAAGTGAACAACACTTTGTGTAAATTTCAAACTCGAAGAGACAAAACTGTATTTTGGTTGACAGGACGGAGCGCGTGTATTTTGTGTTGCATACTTGTGTGGTTAGAATTACGGCAAGAACAAACTCCATCGAGCGTGAAGCGAGTTTATTAAAGTGGAAAAACGTCAGAGAGAACCACCCCACACTCTTGGGACATAAAAATCCATGTGATTCCTCGTAATTCTTCCTTAATCCTCGCTTCGCGTCCATCTCGGATCAATTAATGCCCGCTGCGGTCCATCGGGATTTATTAGAAAATTTCTCTTTTATGATGCGGTCCGATGTTATTAATGTCGTTCATCAACGTCAGTTGGAACAATCGTGGGTGCCGTACACATCCCCATCCGATAAATTGAGCGATTGTCCGCCCCGACCCCGGGACAAGGACAAGACAGCGTCTCCGTTCGTTACCCTGTCCTAAAAAGGAAGCAAACCCTAGGGGCGAGAACCGCCCCGGCCCCCGAAGAAAAAGCGAACTTCTCGCCAGCTATAAATAGAACGGAAAACATCACAAAAAGAAAAAGTTTCCGATCTAAAAATAGGCGCGGGGGTTAAAGCCCTCCACAGTCGAAACTGGGTCGGGTTCTCCACCGCGAAAGAAATCTCGGTGGATGTGAACGAGGCCAGCGAAAGAAACGGGAAGAGAACGGGATCGGTCGAGGAATCGGGACGCCCACCGATCTACGCCACGGTTAAAAATAATCGAGGCCCCCTCATTCATGAAAACGACGTTCCTGGGAAAAATCCAGATCGGCATGCGGAAAATTACGGATACCCGACGACTTTGAATCTCATTCCAACTGGGAACTGGTTACGTGAAATAATGGGGACGTGGAAAAAACGGGTCTCTTGTGCAATTCGGAGCTGTCACGATCCGATATTGCACATTTCTAACAAACGATTCCGTTTTGTCAAAATTACAACGATCAAAATGTTACGAGGATCCTCATCTGAAGCTGACTTCCGTTTCAGTTCTGTCATTTTCCATTAGCAAATAACGAATCACTCAGAAATCATTATCCTGTATTTGTGCCGCAACGAACACATGCAAACACTCCGATTTCCTCCGAAACTTCAAATTCAACACATCTGATGGAGGGTGGCAGTAACGTTGGAGAATCACCACACCAAAATAAACATCTAAATGGTGTATTTGGAAAAGATCTTGACGGTTTTGTACCATTTATTTTTATACGAAGGCTGGCACGATCGAATTTTGGGACATTCGGCCATAGCGCAAGAACTTTTAATAACAAGATCTGATTTTTTTTTTACTTCCAATTGACGCTCTTCTAAATGTGATCTTATCGAATTGATTGGGAATATTTCCTTTATTGGTGGGTAATACCCACCTGCTAACACGTTATCATCAGAAAAAGTGAGTTATATTTCGTGATCCACTGCAAGAGATTTATTTCTGTTCAAATAGTGGTGACATCGCAATGATCTTTCTACTTTTTTTTTAACATTTGGAATCTTTTTTTTCTTTTTAATATACATACTTTTTCGAAAAGATTTCCCGTGCTATTCAACGTGGAAACGCTGCAAGCATTCGGGGCACTTCCAGATTCCGCATTATTATCGGAAATTTTTGCATTGTAAATCAAAAATGTTATGTAATTATGTTATCAATACAATTTTCTTTATGTAATCTTTCACAAATAAAGTTACACATTTTTTGCAATGAAAATTTCTAGTTGTGCAATCTAGAAGTGTAGAACACTTCTTCCTTTTTCTATTGCATTGAAAACGCGGAAAATGGTACCCATCAACATGTCTTTGAAGAACTTTTGAAAATTGCATTTTCCAAGCGAATTGTTTCGTTAAATTTCGGTGGTCCACCTGTTAGTTGACAGTTATCGATATGAACAGTTGTTAGTCCAGAAAGTTTATGTGCTGCTTTCGGTTCAATTTGTTTAAAAGTCCTTCGGATGTTCTCATTTCAAATTGGACTAGAGCCACCAATTTCCTTAAGAAATAATTCTCAAAGGCATTGTTATTAATTTGTTCGAATAAGTTTCACTTTTAAAGGTCCCAAAATAAGTTTTGTCTGGTAAAAAAAACTTGAAGTATTGATCTTTTAGATTGCACCAAATACTTAGTTCTTATGAAATTTTCATTGACTATTTTGTTCCAAAAAAATTTAGCCACAAAATCAATCTCATTTAAACTGATTTATGCATTACGGATGAGCTTAAAAACAATTTTCCATTATGTATTTAAAAAAAAAAATAGTTTTTCCAAAACATAAGATGACACAATGCTACGAATTTTTTTCCACAAATATCAACGAGCAATTTTCTTTTCTCGGTTGTTGCTTTATAATGTTATTTATACAACAGGAGGGGTGCTTTATTTAAAACTAAAATGGCCATTGCTCCTGATATACACATATGTATTATATATTCGTATGAAGAAAAATACAATTAAAATTCGAAATTCACAAAATAATGATGGTATATTATGTTTTTAATTTGTTGTAGCCAATTTAGGGCGTCTTCGGTAAGTAGATGTAGTTTGGAGAAACCTTGCTGTAATTTAGTAAGGGGACATTCTCCACAATGTGTTGGATGGTTTCTTTTTCTGCACCGCATTCACAAGAAGGGTTTTCACGAATGTTCCAGTGAAACATCATAATATTATTGCATTTGCCATGGCCGGTTCTAAAACGATTTAATTTACACCAGATTTTCCTGGATAGGTCAAATCCCGGATTTTTTTACTCCTGATATTCCTGATAGAAGCGCTGGCTCTAGCGAATAAGACGTCTGGAATTTTGAAACTGTCCACCCATGGAAATGCAGCTCAACTAATTTTTCTCCTGCTTGTTTTTCTAATTAATTTAATTGACCATTACTTTTCCTGCCGAGATTGCTGCACGAAATTTTCGACAAGATCGTACACCTATACTCCGTTCACCTAAGCAATATAATAATCACGGGCACAACTCTCCGCCTGTCGGTGACAGTAGAGGCATGAATTTTGATTTATTGATGGTCAGTAAACGCGTTTGAAAATGTCTTCTTTTCATCAATTGTGCAACTTTCCCACAGTCTTTGGGATTAATTTCCTTCCAACTCAATCAGCCATGAAACTAATGTAGTACACGACACTAGCATCCAACATTCCACTGAAAAGAACATGCCACAGCCTTGTTTGCATGAGCTATCTCTCTGCAAGTCTCCTCCAATACCCGCCAAGCAGGTGAAAATCACGTGACTTTATCACTGTCGCTCAAGTGAACCGAGTATAGTGTCTCCACTCCGTACATACCGGTTTGACCGTGAATCAACGTAATGCATCCAACTTTCATTGACGTTAATAAATCTTACAAAAAAGTCACCCAGCTTCCGGATAATGATTGCTAAATTTGCCACAAATGCTAGTTTCTTCAAACTTTTTAAGCTCAATTCATCGAAAGTCACAATCCTGTTACAAATAATCTTAAAAATACATTCATTCTAGCCCAACAAGGTAAAATGAAGTTCCTTTCAAATTGGGGGAAATTTGTATTGTGCAATAATTTCACTTTACATGACAAGTCCCTTTTCTGACCCCTTTTGTAATGATCATTCGTTGATAAGAATTTCGTCGACGGCTTTTAGGCGAGGCACAATCAGAAACCACCCGAAAACTCTTTTATATAATTTTTATTGTCATCTACCATCAACAACTTCTCGATTGGCGACTTTGTATTTTGTTACTTTGAATATAGCAATGTCACTTTGATCTTGATAAGCTGTACACAATCTTGAATTCTCCTTTTTTAGCAAAACAGGAAATTGCTTCAAATTTGTTCCTCTTTGCAACACAAATGCATCTTAATTAGCAAAATAAAATGATTTCTTAACGGAAAATTGTGAAGCGGGATTACAAAAGTAATATTTTCGATATTTCGTATCTACTTTTTATCTATGATTTACCCATTAATAATATAATCCACCTGGAAGTCATGTCTCGTCGTAATATTTGACAATCAGCAACTAATTATGTAATTTTGTAATTTTCGATGACAAAAATAAAACGAAAAAATTTCATCAACACATTTCGTCCCTGCTGTAAAAATGAACATCCGTGTTTTGAGCCGGACCTAATTAAAAACCCAGGTGTAAAAAATTTGATTACAATTTTACTCCGGCACACCGAAACGTAATTTCATCGAATGTGTCATTCACTGTGTGCGTTCATAACCCGGAATAAATAAATATTTATTCCTGTTCAAACAATCGCTTTAAATCTGTCAAAATTAGCGCAGACAATACAATGAAAAAATCACACAGAATGAATCAACGCAGAGCATGCAACTTCTCGAAAACAAATCTGATCGAAAGTTCAATCCTGTTTGTTGGTGTCGTTCCAGTTGCATTGATTTCTTTCGGAAACTTTTCGTGTTGACACTTTATATTTAGCTTCCCGACAGTTTCCATAAATTGTTTATCGCAATCTAAAAGAAATCTATTTTTCGTGATCTCGAAATAAAGTTCAGATATTGCACCACGTCCTGAATTACACCGAATGAAATATTTTTCTGCAACACAAAATCGAACAAATGATGGATGAGCCAGCAAAAATTAATTCAGTTGAATTTTTAAAATAAACCACCAAATATTCTCCGTAACAGTTAGACGAGGAGTGGGTGCTTAATTATGAATTCTTCGACTACCAAACTAAATATTTTACCAAGAGAGCTATTTGGGAAATTCAATCGAAAACAATCGTCACGCATCTATTCACGGATTCGTTACATATTCAGATTTAAATTATGCGAAGGAAAACCTGGGACGGGTTGATTTCCGTTACCAATACGATTCTTGCAACTTGACGCAATCTCCTAACTGAATTTTCAACGTTTTCTTGTGAACATGCAATCTAATCTTTTAGCAAGAACCGATGAAAAAATGCATTACAAAAGCGGAAGAGACTCAACGCAATACTCCCAGACATTAAAACATCTTTGCTTCGTTACCACTCGCAGAAATAAAAACCGAGAGAAACTAACCTGATTAGTACCAAAACACATCGTACAGGTCGATTTTGCAACAATTAAATTTCCGCCAGTCTACCAGTTATTATGTGCTAAGTGCCATCGCCCAAGTCTCCAGCTTTTCACGATAATGGCCAATTAAAACTTCCACATAGTTACTCGCAATTTCAAGATAAATTTAAATCATCTTGACAAAACGAATCGGCTACAAATATTCCAACAAGATCTTCACAGATCTGATCTGTTTACTGATCTTAATTTGTAAAAAGCAAATTCAAATCGACTCGAGAGACATTTTTAGATAACAGATAAAGTTTGTATTGTTGATTGAATGAAAAAATCCAAAGTTCCATTAATTTCTCTCAGGAGAGCGTCGTCAAGATGTTGTTTGGAAAAAAATATGTGCTACTTAATTAATTAATTGATGCTTTTACTCATCCTACCAATGTCCAGTTAAAAAACTGCCGTTTACTTCCGATTTTCTTTTTCAAGTTTTTAGCTTTCTCACATCCGTCAATGACTCTCAGTAATTAATTAGGACACTGTTACTGGCTCTGTTTGTTGTTTATGAAAAATTTTATTCGACATGACTGTGATTTCCCAGAGCAATTTTCCGAGATGTAGAGATTGCGCAACAAGCGAAGGAAAACAACGTGTTTATTGCTTGGTCACATTGTCCATGTTTGCAACATTTTACAATGAATTCTTCTCGGCCATAATTGTCCCATTAATCATACTTCGGAGTTTTTACAAATTTTCCGTCGTCTATATTTGCTGGGAAATATGCTCGACTATTTATTTGTAGGCGTATAAAAAAATGTAGATACAATTTTCGCCGACCCAGATTCGATCGGGCAATGTTAACAACCCGTGACGGAAATAGCGGTGGAAAAGTCGTAAGTTTTTCCGAGACTAGGTCGGGATGGACAATCGAAATGCACGTCCATTACCTAGAAGTGTGAAATTTACGAGCCGCTCTAAAAATAGTGATCGTTAAATTGCAATCGATCGACTTCTGGTAATCTGACGTCAAAAGGACAAATCAAGCAAGCAATCACCCTCGCCATCATATCACCACGTGACTTACTTTTCTTGTGTCGGCAATGATTCAGCTTACACATGCTGAAAGACTGTCCCATGGATCGGTTAGACCCCCTCTTTGTGTGACAGCAGCGATGCCTCGCGGCGAGGGGGCCGCCTACCGCCGAGGGGGCCGCCCTGGGGCACAGCCCCACATCGCGCCACCACTGTTTCAACGTCACCGCTACGCCACTGACTTTCCCCAGTACGCCGTCCCTCTTGCGCTGCTTGTTCAGCGTCCAGTGGTCCTTCTGGAAAGCGTCGCCTCCGCCTCCGCCGCCGTTTGCCCGGAACAGCTGCAGCTTCAGCTTCTTCCGGTTCTTCTTCTGGACGAAGTTTGAGGACGCCGTCTTGAGCGCGACCGGGCCGATTGCCCTTCCTCCACTTCTCCTTTCTCCGACTTACTACTGCAACGATCGCACACTGGCCAGGCACTACTCTCCTGGTTCATCTCCTCGTGGAATCTGCCACCAAACAGAGAGGCGGCTTTTGAACGTGATCGGCGACGATTCGTGAGCGGCGGGACGCGGGGGCCGCAAATGAATTATTCAAAACGGACCTTCGCCACCGTAAGGACGTGTCCGATCACATGTCCCATTAGAAATCGTTCTGTTATATACGCAATCAATTCTTATCGCCTCGATTGGAGGACAACGGCCGCGCCGCGACAATATTGGCACCGTTCGACCGCCACGGACTCCGGATTAAGGCTAGCATTCCCACAACCGGAAAACCGAAAATAAACTCTATCTTGAACGCTTCAAAAATTACACGATAGCAAAATGGGCATTTATGCAACGTGGATACATAGCACTACTTTTTTTACCAGTGGGACGTGTACAAACGCGAGGGCAATGAGTGCTGCACCCCGCGCGTAAAAATAGTACCCACTATTGACACAATATTGCTTAAAAATGGCTCTTTCGAACGCTTTGGTGAAGGAAATTTTAAAATATATTTAATTTTAGATTTTTTCTTTAGGTTTTTTTTTAACATTATCTCTAACGGTCAAAACATGTTTACAAGTTCATTTATTTACTGATTTGAAAATTTACCAAATCCTGAAAAAATCGTAAAATCGTGATTGAATCATTTACAAAATCCGCGACCAACGTTACAACGAAAAAGTTCCATCTTCGACGCTGAACTTTCCATTTTGGAACAAAAAATTGTTTTCCAACGTTAAGAGCCATTTTTACCAAAAATTTACAAAAAAGAATAATCATGATAATTTTACTAATACAGATGTATCTTATACAGTTTACAAACATTTTTTTTAAATGTTGATAAAATTTATCTAAGTTTGTTGGTTTTATCTTTTCTTTCTTGGAAATTTCGGTTGAAGCTTCTCCCACGAGCGTTTGAATTTTTGACGACATTGTGAAATATGTCTTAGAAG
This sequence comes from Tenebrio molitor, assembly GCF_963966145.1. Classification (NCBI taxonomy): domain Eukaryota; kingdom Metazoa; phylum Arthropoda; class Insecta; order Coleoptera; family Tenebrionidae; genus Tenebrio; species Tenebrio molitor. The sequence goes on along the minus strand of NC_091054.1, from coordinate 3,414,149 downwards.
ATCAATGACAAAAGTAAGGTTAGGACCAGGTTATGAAGTGACATTTTTGACTAAATTTATTACGTAAACGTTACACTCGCAAAACACAACTCACATCTGTCAAAGAAGGCATCATCCCTTTTTCGCTATATCTTATTTCCTCAAAAAGTCACAGCCGATGAACTTTTCATTTGAACACCCGTTATATTGAATATTTTTATGAAGATTTGAAACGAGCAAACGCATTTTTAAATTTCAAATTGTAAATCTTCCAAAGAACACATTTGCTTAGAAAAATTACTTCTCGGTTTCTTGTTTTGCATTTTTCTTTCAGTATTTTCGAATTATGGAACAAATATTTATTAAAATTTAAAATTTGTTTACATTTCAAATCTGCAATATGCATTCAAAGTGTCTTTTTATCTCTAAAAGGTGTCGATTTCAGTTAGACAACAATAGCTATATGTACTTATAAGAATATTGCTAAAATATTTTTCTTAAAAATTGTCAACTGTAATGAACATCTCCAAATTGATTTCTAAATTCAATTTTTGACTGTCCGAGGCCAATTAAGAAATCTGTGTCCATCTTTCAAATATGTACTTTTAGACCTCAAAAAGCGTCAACTTTGAAAAAGATAAAGTTAAAAGTCACTACAACACTGATAAAAATTATCTGAGTTTGTAACTTTAATTTTTTTTTCTTCATGGAGAGCTTTGATTAAAGTTTATCGTCAACGACAACAACATTCTTAAATTTATATTTTAGAATGTATCGGGTGTTCACTTTCTCCTCGAAGTTGGCGTTGAACAGTCGATTGTGAACGCACCACTCGTCAGTCGCAGAATAAAAACACAAACAACGCAAAATGTGAGGTTGGATTTAAACAGCTGATCCGTGATCTGTAACCCGTGGTGCGTTCACAATCGACTCTCCAACGCCTACTTTTAGAATTCAGTTTTCGTTCTCGTAAAAAGCATTTTCAAGCCCCCTCACATTCCTAAATTACGACTTAAAAAATACACGAAAACGTCTAAATTTGAAAACGGAAATCATCACATCAGATTTTAAAAATAGGTAATTCGATTTTATTTTCAATGAATACCTATTCCGATATATTTTCTATATTCTGTGACAAAATCATTTGTTTCCAAAATTCCAACCCCCAAAAACAAAACAATTTTTTTCCTTCTGGAATTTACAAACTACCACAACTTTTAATGATAATCAATTGGCCTTGAACTTGATTCCTGATTCATATTTTATCACTGTAATTCCTAATTTATCATTAATTAACATTAAACATCCATTTGTGTTTTAGCAAATAGTGTTTGCAGAATGTCTTAGATCTTGGGAGTTGTTCAATTACATTTTCGTTTATAACAAGATGATCCGACGAGACTGCCATAATCGGATATCACCTATAAAAATTCCACATTCTTGAGCTTTCGATCTTGTTGTACTAGGTATCTTTAAATTCCTGAATGGCAATTGATTCATTTTCATTCTCGTATCTAGATGTCAGACCTTTCGACTTTTAATTTACAAATTCCGTCAAAATTGTACACAATAATTTGGAACCCGAGTCTTGAACTTGAATTTTAACTTTCCACTTTCATTGAATAAATTTAAATAAATAATCCCTGGAACTTGACAGGTAGACCTATTATTTGCAAAAAAAAAGACGAAAATCGGAGTGACCGGAATATAAATTACTTGGTTCTTTCCAGACTGACTTTTAACAGTGCGAAGGTGATGATAAAAGAATCATTTTGAAAATGGCACCTTAATAAAAATCTTTGAATAAACGCTAGCCTTAATTTGATGCGCGACGACCAGATGTGCTCCTCTCGTTTCGTGAATTCCCATCGATTAACACTTTGACACGATGCCGATGACATTTACAGATAATTCAATGTCATCCGGTCCCCTCGAACAAAAAAAAACCCGGAGACAATTCAATAAATTTCTCTAATGAAATTCTTCGGACGCGCCTCGTCCAATTACAAGAGGATAAGACCTTTAAAAAGTCTCAACCTTTGCTACCTGAGACTCTTTTTTTCATAATTTTCCGCCCCAGTCCTGGCCTGGATGGCGTCCAACTCCCAATGTCAATGGCGAGGTCGCTGAATTTCGAAAAGCGCCCGGCGGAAAATTCGTCCGGCCAATCCGCGACGCGGTTGCCAAGCGACGTGACGTCACGACGACCGAAAATCGGTCGAACGCGCTATACCCGCGACTTGGAACCGTATCAAAAACCGTGGCCTTTCTTTCCTATTTACTTCTTTTTCGGTCGCCCGTCGAAACACGAACCGCTTTGATAAAGGCACGTTAACATTGCGCAAACGATAAACGAGGCGCCAACCGTATTATCGCCAACGAAAAAACGGCGATTTTCCCGATTTTTCGACCTCGAGATCAAAGTTCGGACGGCGAAAAAAACAGCTGACTAATCGACGCAACATGCAAATTTCCAGCTGACTGTCGCCGAGCGGGAAAACTGTCACGTGCGCTGATCCGGTTGCGGTCGCCGAAAATCCGGGGAAGTTTCCCGTCCCGGTGGCCAAACAAAAGACACTCGAACGGTGCAATAAAAATCCACGAGCCGGTCGGGTGCGATAAGCGTTATCGGTCGATAAGCGCGCGTGTATGTGGGACTTTAGCTACCGAATCTCGGGACGAATCGTCGCCGCGATCACAGAACAGAAAGCAGATTTACCATCCACAAGGTCTCCTCGTTTCCCAAAGAGTTCCAGACACAGGAGTGAAAAACACTGGCGGGAAAAAAACGCCGAAAAAAACAAAACAGGAAAATTTTCGAACACCACCGGAAATCACATTTTCCGCTGCGAAACTTTCCACACGAAAACGGCTACTCGGTGTGTGTGTGTTAGTGCTGCGATTCGAATCAAACCATGGCCTGCTTCGCGTTCACGAACGTCGTCGTGGCCTACTCGACTGCGCCGCGCTTTCAAAACAACTGAAAATAAATATCTCGCAGCACCGCGCGGTGTGCGCGCCCAACACAGTACTCTCTCCCCCGACACACACACGCACGCACACACACACACTCCAACTTGTTACGAACATTGCCGACGACTCCTGCGAGAAGTTGATAAGTTTTCATGTGCACCAGGTCGGATGCGACGTTGGAGTGGCGCGGAATTTTTCCGCGCGCCTCGATGAATCACGCCGGTTTTCGATCCTGCACAGCCGACTCGATTAATTCGATTACGACGGATTGATCTGATTACGAGGTGATTTCGAGGGTCAAAGACTATTGCATCAGTGTTATTATTTTTACGGTGAGCGCAGTTCCATCATTCAATTTACAACAAACATGAATGGGGAATTGTTCCGGGTCATAATGCGACACAATGGACATGGTCGATGGACTGTTTCGGTGGAGACGTCCCAATCGAAATTCGGCAACGTGATACGAGGACGGCGCGGATAGAGCCTCCGCTGGACACAATGCGAATCGTTTTTTCCGCAAACGCACGTTACATTTGACGTTGACGGCGACATTACAACGTGAAAAAAATCGTGCGATTACTTGGAAAACAGAGAAATGGTCTTGTCCTTAACTGTTCGCGGTATTGCTCTTCCTGGCAGCAACTCATTTCATCAGCAATACAAACAATACAAAAAAGATTATGTACCGAAACACAATTCAAATTTCAATTTCAAACTGTTTCAAAACGTCCAACGCATTTTTAACATTTCACACGACGCTGCCGAGTGTGGAGCTTTTATTCAGTTTTCAGTATCGCGACGTGAATTGAGTTTGCATTATATCGAGTTGTCATTATCTATAACGAACTTCATTTGTCACTTTTTCTTTTTTTCACAGTTTGTCGAGTATTAAAACTACAAAAATGTTTACTTGATGTATTATCGTACAATGCTCATTATCTGTAACATAAATCTGATCTTTGGATGAATTTTTATCATAAACAACCATTCAAAAGTGTTTACAACAGATTGAAGTTTTTTTTTTAAGAACACACTTTTTTATTTGTCGTAATATAAATTAAAAAAGTAGTAAGCTCAACAGTAACAATAACACAACAAAAGCAATAACAGTAACAATAATATTGCGCAGTTTTATTAATGCGATATCAGATTAAACGTTTTAGCAATTTTCGATAAAACCATATGTAAATCTAAAGACTCAAAAACAGATCTATTACGCAGTAAATCCATAGTTATTTACAGTACGAGTGAGGAAGGCAAAGCTTTCGTTCACGCGAATTGCGTGTTCGTCGACGATGCAATTCAAGTGAACGAAAGTGGCCTTACTCTCGAGTGCTGTATTTGGTTTTGTTCGACATCCAGAAAGCGAGCTTGTCACAAATTTTAAAAAAATAAATAAACAAACACATTTTTCGGAGGGATCTGTTGCTTTGGAAAAAAACAAAATACAAAATAAAAGTTCAGCAGTTCAGCCGAAAAAAATCACTTTTTCCAAGAAATGATGTTTGCAAGTTTTTACTGGAAGTGGCGGACTAAGATTAGATCCTTCAGAAAATTGTACTTACTAATGATGAGCATATTCAGTCACTGTCATGATAAATTGTTATATTTATTTATTATTAATTATTATTTGCAATATACAAATTCTTCTCATTAAATTGAATTTCAATTATGCGTGAATGAAAACCAGTGAGCGAAAAACGATGAGCGAAAGTGAAGTGAACGAAAAATAACCTTCACCCGCTGGTAACTATGGATACAGACTTACTTTCCAGGGAGGTATCGAACAAAAATCTTTTGCCTATTTTTAACACAACCTCCGGCAAACACATTTGTGCAGATATGTTAAATAAATTGAAGAATCAATGTCCTTCCCACGTGGATTTTAAGCGTGGAAGAACGGGGGGTCATGCTGGCACTTAGTCTGTGCCCACTCTAGAATGCATAGATTCTGTACATGACGTGATTTTGAAAGATCGACCAATTGGGCTGATGCTTACATTGAACATTTTGTATGACCGTGTTTTTCATATCGTGATTCGTGATTTGGTTATCTGAAATGTGGATTCTCACATGTCGGAACGCTGACCAAGAAGGAAGAACAGTCAGAGGGACACAACGGTTCCCTTCGCTCAAAAAAGTATCGCGTTTACTCTGTTTTTTGGAACAAAGACGACTCGATCCATGACGTACTTAGTCCCGTCAAAAAATTGTGGAGAAACGTGACGGTAAAGATTCCAAAGGTGTGGTCGTCTCCTTGTAGAAGACTCGACTTCCTGATTACATTGAAAAAATGCATTAATTAGAATTTGAAAGGATTAACCATCCCCATTACCCGCCGGATTCGGCACCTTCAGATTATCTCCAAAATTCAAAATATGTATATTTAAAAAAAAGTTCTTTTCTTCAAAAAAGAAATGGTAATGAACGCTGTGAAAGGTTGTCTTGCAGACCAAGACGAAGAATTTCTTAAAAGAAATACTTTATGACACATGGCACCTACTAAATGCATAAAATTCAGATGGAAAGTAACTTTTCCTGCATAAGACAGTTTCTCGTACATCTGAACACTAAACTTCTGTTGAATTCCGTCTCCAAGAAATGCAAGAGAAAAATGTTAATACAACAATAATTCCAACTTTTCAACTCCACCATCTAAAAAGATGAGATATGAATAGTTTTAAAGACTGTACAAATGACAGTCGTTTGCAACGGCGTCATGAAGTCTGCCGACTTTATATTATAGTTTTTTAAGTTTTAAAGCTTTCCTTTATGGCTGAAGCGACCATGCAATTTATGGCTGCGTTTGTAACTAACAAAAAAAATTCATGACACTTTATGACAAACCGACTAATTACATAGTATACAGGCAACGTATAGCACTTGAATTATGTCCGAGGTGTTACACGTCACTGTCTTCAGCTTCCTGTCAAAAAGAAAAAGAAAACAAAACGGCATTTTCACACGCTGTTCCTCTCAACTTCATTAAGAATATGACTCAAGAGAAGTTAGTTTTGTAAGGCACTTTAAGTATTAAATCTAATATAATACCGAGAACGGCTTCAGTGAGAAAAGTGTCACACCACTGGAGCTTAATAAGAAGAGAACAAATAAAAAATGCCTGAAGGTTAGCGCTCATCGTTATTTCTTGCTGGAACGTATGTCGTAATGGACAAATGCAATCAGACACCGTTTTTCTCGTTGACTTCAGAATTTATTAATAACAAATTATTTAATTTATCGTGTCTGTTCTTGTAACATTTAAACCGAACTGTTGTTATTTACTGCTGTTAAAAGTTGACAAGCAAAATGTCAATATGGCCAACTTGACCAAATCAAATAATCAAAAAAGCAGTTCACAACACGCAAGCTATCCGTGTGATGTAATACCTCCTAGCGTCAAGCCACACGAAAGTAGGGCTATGCTTACACTGACGTCACATCTCCTTTAATGCCTTCAAATATCTTCTAATATTTTTAAGGTTCTAGATTATTGCTACGATCCTTCAAATTTCAATATCAATAATAAACGTAATATGAATTTAGTGCAGTTCAAGAAAATATCTTATACAAAATGGTTCAAATTAATTTTCCAAAACAAAAAAATTAATTTGTTCGATACCTCTCTAGAAAGTGAGTCCTGTATCCATAGTTACCAGTGGGTGAAGATTTCTCTTTCGTTAACTTCACTTTCGCTCACTGTCTTTCACTCACTCGTAAATTTTTTCAATTCTTTCTGATAACGGAATTTTGATTTTTTAGGCAACATTTGGTACCTCGCGGCACTTGGTTCCTCCAGGACATCATAACTCTTCATCATCCATTTCCACAATTTCCACAACGTGCACACAACCACATTATTGACGTTACAGAACTTTTGTTTATTTTGTATTTTTTTCCATAGCAACAAATCTGTCCAAAAATGTGATTTATTTGAAATTTTTAATACAAAGTTACAGACTCACTTTCTAAGGAGGTGTGTCAGGTATCGAACAAAACCAAATACAGCACTCGAGAGTAAGGCCGCTTTCGTTCACTTGAATTGCATCATCCATTCAGCTCCGCAATTCGCGTGAACGAAAGCTTTGCCTTCTCAGATCTTAAAAATTGATTGATGTGCATCTAATGCTTAGAACTGAGCAAAAATTGAGTTTGTAAATTATAACCTAGAAAAATTAACGTGTTATCCAAGACACACTTTCAGAAGTTCCATTGTCTCATCTGTCCTGTTTTTATTTGATCACACGGTACTTTGCTTTAACAAGTGGTAGTTCCGCGATTTCAGAAACATAAAAAAACAACAAAGCCGTCACATTTTGAGCTTTTGCGGATTACGCAGTTACTCGAGTAGATCTGGGTTTCTTTTTCTCTAAATTGCCACCCAATACATGCCATAATTCCGAGCAGCGTTTTTTTTTGTCCCACGTTATTAACGCTCCTTGCGAGAAAAAAAAAACGCCCCAATATAGGATTTCATCAAAGTTTCGTGTGATAAACGAATGGAAGTCTCTTCGGATCATGTTGCCTCCTTTTTGACTAACCTTATTATCTGTTACAGGGAACAATTCACCGCGCAATAAATTCGCAGTCGAACAACGCCGACGATATTGAAGGACGGAATTATTGACTTTGTTAAAGTCTATGCGAACAAACATGATTTTCTGGATGGTAATTTTGAAACTTTATCTGTCTTTATGATCATCTGAGCCCACTCCGGCAGACCGAATGACACGCGTCGAGTTTTTACAGATGCACAAATTGAACGGAATCAGTCGAGCAAAAATTCTGACGCATAATTTTTTATTTAATCGACGTGTGGGGAGCTGCGTATTTAGTGGTGAGATTATTTGGAAAAAAATCCCCCGAGGGACATCTCTTCGAAACACGCGAACAGGCCAGCCCAGCACACCTCTGTAAATGCACCACAAATGTAAAAACTGTCAAGATGTCGGCATTTTTTTTCCTGAAAGTGAAATGATTTTACCAATTGCATAAATAATGTGTACGGTTTGGTTCCGCGCAACGAAACTTCAAATATTGAGACCGTGGTCTTTGGAATTTATTGATAACACACTTTTTCAAAACATTACTACGCCTCTGGAAAAAATTCTACAATTACGCCACTTTATCTCACTCGTGATAGATTTCTATGACGATACTTTCCATATCTAGTGATTAAAGTTTCATCAATTTATCTCTGAAGATATATGAGATGAGATAAAAAGATCGATTTGTGCAAATCTACAATAATGACCCTATCTCTTTGTTTTTATTGAAAATATTTATTTAAGTCTTTTGATAAACTTCAGATGTTCAGGATTACATCAGAAACTGATTTAACTCGTTTGCATTGTTTGGAAACATAATTCTTAAGATTCTATCACTGGATAGGTAAAGTGAAACCAAATATTGTTTCAAAATATACTGTTCTAAGTTATGCGGAATGTCTTAAGAGCATCTGCAGAGAATCTCTGCATTCAATTTTCTTCAATTCCAATTACACATTGTTTGATAAACTTCCTTCAGATCTCTGGCGGATGCTGAATACCAAAAAACGTAGCGAACTGGATTCAACAATCATTTCTTCTTTAATGTAATGAAGTGTACTATTTAAACTTGAAAAAAAAATTGAAGTACCAAACATGTGACCAACAGATCCGGCCTGAATACTGTGTCGCTAATGTCCTGAACAAACACACCACAAGTACTGTAACAAGATATTTCGATACATACAATATTGCAATGTTGTACAACACACATTGTGAGATTAGTCGTCAGCAACACAACTTGAAATTTACATTTGCAACAACAAGCAATTATACACACAGTTGACCACATGACGGTTTAGAAATTGTGAAAACAGAAACCCAAACGCTCTCTGCTGCATCAAGCAGCGACAAAACATTTTTTCACCGCGTTGCGGTAATATTCAAACCAAATCTCTTGGATGTTGCCCAACTTCTTGCAACACATCGCCGAAGCGTTTAATCGGAATGACGTGTCATCATGGTGTAGCAATCGCGCACGTCGCCATTATTCCGACATGTCATGGAATTATTTTTCCTGTTTTTTCGTGTTCGCGTAGTGAGCCTAGGAAACGACGTTCGAACGTTTATCGCCACCGACTTATCGACAACTACCAAAACAAAAGATAATCCAAGGCCGACAGTACGACTCGATCACAATAGTAAATAAACATATTCCGTTCAGGACCGGACTGTCGATTGAACTTTTTTTTACCCTCCGGCAGACCAATCGAAATGTGGCCCATTGGCGGCGTTATTGGAAACGTGTACGTGTCCGGCGGTGTGAGATTTATTCGGTGCAGGACCGGGCTCAGGAGCGAAACAGACTGACTGCAATGTCGAATCGAGACTATCGTAAGAAATTGGAAAAATTTAGAAAAATATACAGGGTGTGTCTGGAATACGTGTGTTAATTTTAACCAGTGAAAGAACTCGCCAATTTATGAAACTTTTCTCTTTAACATTTTTACGAAAAAGCATTACAAATGGATTTAAAATTTGGAATTAATTAATTAAAAAGTGTATACCCGCCTATGGGTAAGGGCGAACATTTTCTATTGTGATAGAAACGGAGCCTTACATTCTCACAGAAAAAATTAAATAGTTTAAGTTAAAATTCTCATGGTTACAAAAAAAATAGAGACTAGTTAATCACACAAAATGACTCGGTCATTGTTCACTTTAACTACTTCTGGAATTTTCCCGTTTTTTCTGGCTAGACAGCCTCAGGGCGTCCTCCTGCATCATTTTCCACCACTCAAACCTTGTGCAAATGAATTTTCCTTACCCTTTAGTTATACTAAGACATTGGCGCGACCTTGAAACATAACGGGAGAGAAAAAAAAGGCATTTGCACAAGGTTTCAATGGTGGAAAACGATCTAGGAGGACGCCCCGAGGCTGTCTAGCCAGAAAAAACGCGAAAATTCCAGAAGTAGTTAAAGTGAACAATTACCAATGACTCGTTTGGTAAAAATTGGGGGGCAAAAAATCTTGGAATACTTTTGCGAATTCTAAAAAGTTGCATAAATTGGCGAGTTCTTCAACTGGTTAAAATTAACACATACACCCTGTATACATTCTCTTCGTATTTTCATTCATTGTTTTTTACCAATCGGTATGTTTTGCAGTAATGTTTTTCCCCGAAATTGCACTTCATGAATAAAAAGGTTTCACTTTCGTTTGTTTTTTGTTACCTCCTTGTTTTGTTTCTTTATTAAATGCAGTTAGATTAAAATCGTTCCATAGGCGGGTAAGCAAATCTTTGGTAAATTTAGATTAATTTTTAAAACCCTTCAAAATTTGTTTTCGGAAAAAAAATTATTTAGAAAAGTAGTTGCAGTAGATGAGTCCTATTACCAGTTAAAATAAATTCACTTTTTTCTGTTACACCCTGTATGTATAGATTCATTTGTAATGAAAAATCAAAAATTATCCGTGGACTTTAGAACAACATTCTTTTGTTTCTCTTTAATGATCATTGACAACAACATTGCCGTTTCTAGCCCCGCTTAGTAGGTTATCAGCCAAAACCCTCTTGCGCACTCCCTCCTCGAGGCGGCCCTGATTCGCGACCTCGCCTTCGCAGGACCGTAATGATCCGCACGTTGCGTCTCTTCCTTGAGACCGCTAATTAGGTGCGAATGCCCCACCGGGTGAAGTCATCACCGGCGGAGCCCTTGCCAAAAATCGCAGCAACGTACGTGCGTGTGCCAATACGTGCGTGGAGCCCCCCTGACCGTTTCTGAGCCGGTATTAATTACAGTATCGGTTACGACGACGGTAATTGGAGTGTGCGGTTACGAAATCCGCATAACTTGCCCGCAGACTCTCTCGTGGTAATATCGTGCTGGTGCCTGCGCCACGGACGGCGTTTACAGTTCGTTGTGGCGCCACGAACCTGACCTTGCCGACGGCAAACACCGCAACACGTTTGTCTCTCTCTTCGGCGATGTGATCTCGATCGGAACGCATTCGAATATTCCTCCAGCCAGGAAGACGACAAAGGAAAATCGACACCTGGGGGACCATCCCCGAAGGTCACACCACAGCTCAGATTTCCCTAAACATGGACACAAACGCACAAATGAGCACCTGGGGGACTCCACCAGACAACGAAAAGTCCTGTTTTTAATGCTGCTCGATGGAAAGTTAGGACATTTGCTCGACCATCACCTGCTCAAGAATCAAGACCCCACTACTGTCTTATCTTCTTGGTAATAATACCAAGACCACAATTCAAATCAAAATCTTTTTGTAAACGTTGTGAGTGAGCGAATGAATGGATTTAATGTTTATCTATCAGAAGACGTAGAACTGACCTCTGCAAGGCCACGTTAATTTATGAAAATATTTGCCGTATTCAGATTTCAACATCATTAAAGCAGCTATGATAATGATATTGCGGCAAATTTCATTTGTCTGGCTTGGCCGTGTTTATTAATCATTAAAATTAAAATGAATTGCTACCATTTTTAGAAGACAGAATGAATTAAAAAAAAATACAACTAGTGAAAACTATTTCTTTGAAATTAGATTAAACCAAAAGACAATATTTTTACAATTTAAACAACAATTTTGGGTTTTCATTTAATATTTGGCCTTGTAAATCCATATCTACCTTTTAATTAAATTACTCAAGAACAAAAATAAAATAACACAATACATAACTAGGTATATAATTATTGTGATGAAATGCAAATTTTTGAAGGTCACGATTTACTATAGCAAGTAAAATTTTTTTGAAAAAACTGGTTTTCTTCTACCAAATTCTGAACCAAGTCCTCCAATTGCAATTTCTTGTTTTTGCAGAAGATAAAAATTAAGAATTGAAGAATTCAAAAAAATTACGTGGTATGCCCAATTAAGATTCATTTTAAGCACATTTATTTATGTAGTGTTTGATCTTCTTTAGATTCTCTAATGCAAAATCCCCAAGGCAATTTTTAGTTTTATCTCTTAAAAATAATGGCCCCCGACAAGGTGCTGCTTGTGCATTCACAAATTATACCGACAGGTGCATGGAAAGCTGGGGCAAATTATTCTCAGCAACGTTTGTAAAAAGAAGGAAGTAACATATAGGTTCGATACATCTGCAGAGTGCAGACAGCATAATTTCAAGAAATTTTAGAACACCTGAAGGAAGTAGGGAGAAAATGTATTTAAATTTTGAAATTTTACTGAGTCAAGAGCCTAACTTTTCTTTTGGTATAGGTCATCCAGTTTGCGGAGAAAGTTTCATTCTTTAGAGATTAATTGTACAGCGTGTAACAGAAAAAAGTGCACATATTTTAACTGGTAATAGGACTATCTACTACAACAACTTTTCTAAATAATTTTGTTTCGAAAACAAATTCTGTAGGGTTTTAAAAATTAATCTAAATTTACTAAAGATTTGCTACCCGCCTATGGAGCGATTTTAATGTAACTACATTTAAAAAAGAAACAAAACAAGGAGGTAACAAAAAAGAAACGAAAGTGAAACCTTTTTATTCATGAAGCGCAATTTCGGGAAAAAACATACTCATTGGTAAAAAACAATGAATGAAAAGTGCAGTACGAAGGGAATAGAAACATTGAATTTTTACGATTCCTGTTTAAAAAAGTTTTCAGAACGGCACGTCAAAATAAAGGAGGGACAAATAGCAACTCAGTTTTGCAAATTCCAAGAAATTTTATTTAGAAACACTGTTGTAATTGATGAGTACTATTACCAGTTAAAATAAATGCACTTTTTTCTGGTACACCCTGTATTTCTAGATTTTTACTTAATAGGAATTTTGATGAATTGTTGATACTAAACAAACAACAAAATGAAATGAAATTACATATTCACTTTTAGTGAAAGTAAAATAAAAATAAATATCTTTTTGGAATCCTGTAACAAAAAATCAAAAGAAAATGCAATCGTTGAGCACCAGTTAAATCGCATTGTTGAAAATGCAATAGAAACATTTCTCAAAAATAAAAATATGTGTAACTCAAATTTTGAAAAATACATATTCCAAAATATGTACATAATAAAAAAAGAAATTAATTACACAACAATTGCAAATTGTAAGTTCCTGTGGCTTATTTTTGTAGAATTCAATTATTTCGTGACAAAGCACAATAAAAACCAGATTAAAGTGATCAAAGGTAAATTACTGTTTTATCTATTTGACTTCTTACTAACGCAGGTGCTATATAGAATGCGGACATTGAACGATTTTTGTTAGGTCCTGTAACTTTAGCTTTTAACCCGTGGACCTGAATGATGGATTGAATCAATCATTCTTAATTTATCAATAAAGAATGCATCGCTTTTACACATCGCCACTTTACCTTATGTGGGTTGCGCTTAAAGTTTTGGCAGTATGTATAATGATAATGAAACAAGTCTGATCTTGCAAAAGATATTTTTATTTTCCAAAGTATTTACCATTCAGTTCAACATATTAAACAAAAATTACACTCTTTTACAGCACAAGAAATGTTGTAGAACTCGTTCCTTTACAGCACTTCTCGCTAGGCTCGTCGTGCTCTAAACCATCTCGTTCGACAATAAACTGTCTTGTGCAACTCGTATAACAATATACATACTATTATAACATATTAAATATTAAAGATTTTGCAACTGTAAAATGTTGGAAAATAGAATTTTACCGTTTTCATAAATTTATTAGTAATAAGTAGTAGGCAAAATATTTCGTGTTTTTTCAATAACATACAGCGATTGAGCTAATAATGCCTTATACAAATGTTGATATTTTTCGAGAAAAAGGGCCTAAAAATTTTTCAAAAAAAGGTTGGGAACCACTGAATTTTATGAAAAAATGGGTCAAAAACAATCATAGTAGAATCAAGTCACTTTGACAAGAAACTCAATCTTAACCTCAATTTAAATCACAAATGTCTTTCACCAATCTGTGTAAAATTAGCGGGTAATTGTTCACTTTAACTACTTCCGGAATTTTCGCGTTTTTTCTGAATAGACAGCCTCAAAACGTCCTCCTACATCGTTTCCCACCAGTCAAGCCTTGTGCAAATGATAATTTTCCTTACCCTTTAGTTATACTAAGACTTGGCGCGACCTTGACGTGACCTTGAAACACAACAAGAGAAAAAAGGCGGCATTTGCACAAGGTTTGAATGGTGGGACACGATCTAGGAGGACGCCCTGAGGGTGTCTAGCCAGAAAAAACGCGAAAATTCCAGAAGTAGTTAAAGTGAACAATTACCAATTAGCGAAATTCTCGTAAATATTACATAGTGGAATCGCAAAAACTTTTCTTCTCTATTCTAGACACACCGCTATTCCATATTAAGAACTTATTCCACCCCCACCAATAATAATGTGCTGTATAATTTTTGATGGATTGACTCCCCCTCGCAGTACGCAACACATCGTCAACTGTTTCTGTCAACACAAAGACTCAACGAAAAAACTTTGCTTGGTATTTGTTTACAACAGTATCAGTTCGGAAGTTACTCTGGAAAGTTCTACAAATTTTTATCGGAAGTTTAACCGGTTGCATCCACATTTTTGGCCAAAACTTTCTACATTATAAAAAAAAAAAACAAAACTTTACTACAGTCAGTTTGGTTATTGATGTACTTTTAATGAACTCCGCAGAAAATGTGTCACATATTTCTTGCAACTAACACATTAACAAACTGCCAGAAACACAAACAAGTTGCAAAAATAAACAACATCACCGCTGACAAATACTAGGTATCGTGCGTTCATTTCAATTTATCCTCAAAGTCGGCGTTGAAGAGTCGATTGTGAACGCACCACTCGTGTAAAAACGTACGATTTAGACAGCTGATTCGTGATTCGTAATCCGTATAATGCGTTCACAATCGACTCTTCAAAGCCAACTTTGAGGACAAATTTAAATGAACGCACGATACTTGAAATGAAGAGCGTTAGTCATTATGATCCACCTGTATTTAAGTAAATTGCTGCTGTCAAAAGCGAGTTTTTTCACCAATATTAACGATACAGTGTAACAGCTGATGTTTATCTCCTTGGCAATAAAAGGACAAAACTGTTATTATCTTTTTAAAGTCACAATTAAATTTACATAGTTAATCCTAATAACAGCCTGGACCAGTTTTAACAGTTCACCTTACAATTCGCAACTGTTGGAAATTTTTAAATAAACTAATCGCACAACTCTACGTGTACTTTACCGATTGGGATGTATTTTTCTTGAAATTCAACTAGTCCGGCCTTGATTCCAATTCCGTTTACACTTCAAGGTGATTCTGATAATGTGCATTCAAAATTGATTCTGCATTTTGTTCCACTTGTACTACGTTTTTTGTATTGACTAGATAGAATAGATAATGACAACAACTATCAGCCGCACAATGACAATTGATGATTACGATATTTTGACATTTACACTCTACGGAATGACAGTGCAAATACGATGACCCTTCGGGCGTCATTTTTACCATAAAATACAACGCAAATTTTTCCATTGACGAGAAATATCGAAACCCGCCATTCAAAAGTCGGTCTGTTCAAACATTCGTCCGGCAAAAAAATAAATAAATACTTTTATCACATCGTAGCGCGCGATATTTTTTTTATTAAAACAGCCACCCAATCTGCGATGTGCATGTGAGTATTTTTCTCATTTTTCCTCGCCATCCCGACATCAAAATATTATTGTAGCTCTGCTAATTCGATTAGATAAACATTCGTGCGTTATTTGCTTTCGTTCCATTTTTATCTATTTGGTTTTTCGCAGTACGTTGGAAAAAAAGAACGCTTCGGTTTTATCGCGACCGTGCCCTAATGGCGCCAATTTATTAAAATACACACAGAGGAGGCAAAGGGGATGAAAAATGACAGTGCGGGTGGAGGACCGCGTCCGTTCTAAGTAAAGAAAGGATTAGGGATGATCCCGAGCCGACTGACCCAGTTCTGTGCGATACACCCGACAAAAAACACCACCACCACAGTGCAAAACGTTAATTATTAACGACCCCGCTTTGGGGTCGCACTTTTTTGTCAAGAGGGGACGATCCTGTTGAATAAAAAATTGGAAATTACGCGTTCGGGTCTGTTTACCCGCAATTAAAAAGCTATTTGTGTAAAAGTGTTGAGAGAGGTGTAATTACGATCGATGTAAAATTATTCGGAAATGTCAAGGTTTAAGGGTGCGAAGGGGCTCAAGAAAATACGATTTTCGCACAAAGAAAATGTGGTTTTTGCATGTCGCGGGTCAACGTTTATCGGACGGATCTCTAGCGAAATACCATTAATCATTTTTGATGTGATTAACTGATTAGGTAAATGAAAATAATTCCTGGTTTGCGCAAGGTAAAGTTCACCCAAACATATTTTTGAGGTTGACCACCAAAAGCCTCACAAATCCTAAATAACAGTAGATTATAGCATTAAGAGTAGAAGTGAGACTTTTTGTGCTAAGCCCAGAGACTGAAAACCGAGACGAAGTTATTGGTTAAGGAATGGCACCACTCAGATTTTTTGGTTCTCTCTATTTTACAATCCCTTTCACGCACATAAATACAAAAATAACAAAAAATATTAGGTTTACTATCTAGTCTGTGGATTTAGAAATTGTGAAAGTGTTGTTACCGTTGGTAACGCGATTGGGTATTTTTACGGTGGTAATGTAGAGCAGCACTGACAGTAAGCAGCAAGAGAGAGGGCATCATTATTATTGACATGTCAAATGTCATTCGTGAGTGATATAAAGTGCCATTCAGATAAAATAATTTATACTGACTCATGATTCAACCGTAATTGTGTCCTGTACTTATAACGGATGTCCCATCGTAATGAAAACATGTGTCAATACCATCAGAAAACAATTTTTACGATTTCAATCAGCGCACAAAGGTCCATAACACTTCGGACAAAAATTACATCTCGAAGAGCTAATGATGCAGATCTCAGAGGCAATGAAAAAATGGGAAAATCTTTATTTTTAAATATAGATAATTATTGAAGAGTCGATTGTGAACGCACCACGGATTACAGATCACGGATCAGCTGTTTAAATCTAACCTCACTTTTGCGTTGTTTGTGTTTTTGCTCTGCAGACTAACGCGTGGTGCGTTCACAATCAACTTCGAGGAGAAATTTAAATGAACACCCGATACTTGCAATTTTTATATAATGTCATTGAAACATAGTTTAGAAACAACACTTATGGTTAGATATTGCCCAGTAATGTCGAATACCTGAGCTATAACTGTCACCTGTGACAGTGACCGAATTTTGTAGCGATTGTCGCGTGTCAAAATACACATTTTTTTTTTAACGAGCGACCTTTCTCACCCAATTGCAAGGATTTTGGCCGCGTAAAATTTTTAAATCAAGGTCGATTTTCGTCCACAACAAAATCCGTTGCCAACAGCTTGTAAACACTCGAGTACACCGTTAGATAAAAAAGAAAAAAACGCCAAATTAGCATCGCCGTATCGCGGCGTAACGCTCCGAGACCCTCTTTTTTTATTGACCCTTCTGACGGGTGTCCTCGTCGCGATAAGGAGCGATAATAAGCATCTTGTGTGTATAATAAAATCTCTCCAGTACGCTTCTGGGCTTAATTGCGAACTCTATTGTAAAAGCCTCAAGTACATACATAAATAATAGCGACGTTGTAACATGGCCGGGTATTTGCAGCCGTTTCATTGTGTTTGCTGTGGCGTAGGCGCCACAATTTTTTCCACCATCATCGTCGTCATCTTCAGGAAGAGAAATCGGGCCGGGGCTTTGAACACCCAATTTGGAAGATTTCGGCGACCTTCATTGCCAAAAGATTTTCTTCCTTCCTCTTTCACGATTTACTTTCTAATCATCCGCGGAATCGCTCCGATCGGAGATAATTACGCGAAACCCTTGACCTCCTCTGGATACTTACAAGACATCCACGACAGCCTGGACCATCCCTTTCGCATCGCAAACGAAACCGCCCCCGAGGGTTGTGCACAATCGAACTGAAATAGTCGCCCCTTGTCCGAACCTTAATTATCTTTATAAGGATCGCTCCTTAATTAGCTTTTATCTCTTATTAATTATCTATATAGAAGGGGAGGTCCACGCGATCGAGGTGGTCGTCGATTCGCTCCCTCCAATTCGTAGCTTTTTTTAGAATTGTTTGCGGTCTTCTCCTTGCGAACAATGGACGAAGACGGCATTGTCTTTACCGATTCATTTATCAAAGAGTACCTTCGTGTCATATTCAAAGACACGCGAATGGTGTTTGCGGTTCTAATAATAACGGACGTGGCATGAAGACGGTGAGCTATTAATTATTTGTGTTATGAGAAAATAGAAATGTTCGTGTGCATCAGACCGGTCTCCTGTTTGTTTAACTAAATGCAGAAAAATTCGCCTCGAGGAGTCTTTCTGACATCTCCAAGGATCAATTCGTTCGGGAATCACTGGCGTTGGATTCTTGTGTTATCAAAGTTTTTTGCTACAATCTCTCAAGCCAAAGCATAAATTATGGCCACACTTGATTCAACCGAATGTTGCAACATCGTTTGATTCCCACTGATTCGGGATAACGAGTCGATGCCTGCGAAAGGATGCATCACTGACAAAAAACATGAGATAAGATTTCGCAATGTTTCGGTAATAATAACAATAAAGAATGAATTAGTTGATAATGTTATCAAGTTCATCAAATCAAACAAAACAAAAAATAAAAATTTCGTAATTTTCGATTTGACCTCGTTTTACAAAAAATGAATAAACATAATAAAAATCGTTCACAAAATAAGACCGATTTATATGCTTTTTGGGAAAAAAGCAATAAAAAATTATGTCACCATCAGCAATGGATTAAGGTAAGACAACGATTTTTTCCGGTAAATCCATAGTTATTAAAATAATGGAAAAAATGGCAAAAGGATTAAACTTTAATAATAATAGTAACGAGCCTTCAAATAAATTTATATTTAGACAACCTATGGAAATTCAATTGTTTGCAGCATTTTTCCAGCGTAGAAAATGACACAAGAAACGTCTGACATTTTAACGAAATAAAATTAGGTTAGAAAAATTTTTAATTTTTGTAGTGCATTCTCCCTATTCCCCCTCCACGGAATATGACAATAAGAAATTGGGGAAAAGCTTACTATGTAACCTGTGTAACTTCGGAGAATAATTGGTTACCTACAAAAATTACTTTACACTGTTAACAGAATTAAAATGTCGCCTACGCCTACTCTAAATATATATTTATTTGAAGGCCCGATAGATTATATCATTAAGAGTAGAAGTGAGTCTTTTTGTGCTAAGCTCAGAGATTGAAGACCGATGAGACGAAGTTGAGGTCGGCAACTAGGCTAAACACAAAAAGACCTTCTACTCGTACTCCGAATTAATTCATTTTAAAATATTTCCTTAAATAACTTAATAATTATTTTAATTAAGTTCATCCAATTACATAATTATCATTCTAGTTGTTTACATCTTACCTAAAATGGTTGGAATTATTTGTATTTTCTCATCTAATAAGATGTAACGAATTCGTTAGTACTAGAATGCTTTGTCCATAGTACCGCATTAGCGCCACCGCAAATGATCCCCTTGTGTCCCCTAAACTCACGTTCTGCTTCCCCGAGGAACTAGTATTGCAGAGTAACAAGTGAAATCCTAATTTTCTTTACTCCGTTAATGTCGTGTGTGCTTTCACCTAAACCACTGCTCCACAGGGTACTTAATAACTCAAACATGATTTATACAGGGTGTCTTAAAATTATCGTATTCCGAGTTCGGGGCTTAGTAGGGGACATCCTGTTGACCAAGTAAAAATGTTTAAAAAAAAATAAAACTTTTATATTTTCGAGATAAAGCTGTTTTTTCAAGAAATGTCTTTTCATTTATATTTTAATATTTTACATAATCATCCTCACCATATTTCAAAATGAATTTATATTTTTTATTTGAAGAAAACATGATGAAAAGTTTGAACCTTTCGACTCATATATCTTTGTAAAGACCCCCCCTGTATTTTTTATTTTATTTTTTCGAGATTCCTGAGTTTTTTTCCTACAAGACCCCCGACTTGGAATACGTTAATTTTGCGACACCCTGTATAAAGTTTTTGCTTTAATAATTAAAACTGCAAAACTTTGTTGGCTGGAGTTGCACAAATCCAGATTCATAAAGTAATAACAATGACCTAATTCAAATGATTTTACAAGAAGTGTTGTACTAACTTGAAATTACAAAAGCTAGTTCAAGCAAGTTTTAACTAGAAAATGACTGGAAGCGATACTTTTACTTACATAACTCTTCAAGGAAAATTTAGGTAAGTTTAAAATGAGCTTTTTAACTAATATAAGATGGAAAAGTTAGCTCAATGTACAATGGAAAATTTCATTGGCATTTTAATTACCAAAAATGAAACTTTGCCTTAGTGGAGAATATTTTTGAAAAGGGACTGCTGTACATCTAAGATTTCAACCATATTAGCCAATTTGTTTTACGTTAAATTACAACTGAATTATGTATGAGCAGAAAGTTTTAAATCAATTAATTAATGGGCGGTCCACTCCACTAATTACCTATCGGAGCTTAATCTGTTACAATTTTGTGTTTTCTATATCAACGTAACTTTTTGACAAGGTGACAAGGCTTCGTTTCTATCACAACAGAAAATGTTCGCCCTTACTTATAGTTAAAAATTCCAATTGAAAAAACGTTTCTTTTAACAAGCTCTGTTACGTGTTAAAATTAACACATGCGTTTTAGATACACCCTGTATATTCCAATTTTTCAAAAAAAAATTCTTCCACGCAATAAACTGTACGATGATTCATTCATCTCGTCAATTCCAGTATAATCCCAATTTTACTAATTCCATGAAAAAAAAATTGCTGGCGAAATACATGATGCAAAATATCACGTAAGATTTCTGAGAAAGAAACGGTTAGTGTATTTTCACTGCACCATTCAATGTCCTTAGAAGTGTAATTTCCAAACTTATCAAATTACAGAAAAATATTCATCAGTTATTAACAATGTTCAAAATTGTATCGAGTTATCTAGTGCGACCTTGAATCAGTTCTTGACTCGATGGGTCATGCGAATACGAAAACACTCTGTAGATACCAAACAATTAAACAGTACTTGTTTCGTCAGCCGCGTCGACATCATCAGAATCATAATAATCCAATGATGACGCCAAGTTATTGTTTCATTATTCATAATTTCGAAAAAGCTTCATTGTAACGAGAAGATATAATTAATACGGTGAAGCAATAAAATAACAAATCAACCGATCAATAATATTAATACGTACTTCATTTCATTAATTCCATGAAAATAAAAATCACTTAGACAATAGCAATTCAGTTGAAGGTTTTCTATGAAAATGTGTACCACAGTGAATTTTCTATTTACTCTAGCAATTTGATAAAATTAAATTTTTAATTTTCAAGAGTCTGAATCATCTCCTGCGAATTATCAACTCCAACAATGGAACAATGTAAAAGCTCGCAGATCAAATTGAATCGGGTTGATAGTTCAATAAAATATGCAATAAATGTCTGCGCGTCGTCGTACACGTCTTTCCATGTGGATATTTGAATCGAACCGAATTTCCCCGTTCATTTTCTCAGGGTAAATGTTTGGAATGACATAAAAACGTGAACTTCCCGAACGCCTATTGAAACCGATATGAATATCCTTGAACTTGGCAACGGCCAAACTTGGAGTGAAGTTATAAAACGGCCAATTGAGCATCAATTGTCCTCTTCACAATCAAAACAAATACTTTTGTGTTCGAACAATCAGCTAAGATGTCTGAGATGAAGTCTGCTACATTTCTGGTAATTGTCCGGATCGGATAACTCAAAGTCTACACTGGGAAATTTTTATTCGTTCAAAAATATTTCAACCCTTGATGATGTACTCCAAAAAACTGTCGACGTGCCCATCCTCCGAAAACCGCAGTACCTCATAATCGTACAGCACCACACCGACGTCTCCCTCGACGGGTTCCATATGGGCGTAGAGCGAGTTGTGTCCGAAAGGTTCCGAAATCTGTGCCAGATTCGTCTCTTCACTCGAAATCCTCGTCTTCTGGAAGCTGTCGCAAAAACTGGACAAACTCCACCGGACCCCTTGATAGTGCGACCAGCGCCACTCCTCCTGCGACCGATCTCGGTACTCGTCCATGGTCACCAAATTCTGGTACCCTCGGACCACGTTCTGGTACTTGTCGTTGAAGTAGTCCTTCTCGGTGTCGATCTTCGGGTGGAAATTCGTCCTGGCGGTGCTGCAACTGGTCCCTTTGATCTCGCCCGTGAAAATCCTCGCCTGCTCGTGGCACTTCTTCACGTACTTTCTGTAATCGGTTTTCGATGGGAAATGTCTGGGCATAACGTCATCCACCCGGGGATTTGTCTGACATTCGAAACTTCACAATTAATGCCGCTGTGTGTGTGTGCATGGAAACGGGTGATTTATCATCGGGGAAAAAGAATATTTCCCTTTTGATTTATCACCGACGCTCTGCCTCACAGCGTTCCCTATTAAAATGGAAGAAAAATTGTTTCGATTCGTGTGGCACTTTGTTGAAAACCGCGAGAACTCCACGACAACTTATCTTCTTTGACCCAGTTGGCGACGCCCAAAAATCATGCACCAACTGTTTTTTTCTTATAATACAGTCAGTGCAGTCGAAAAGGCGCCCCAGTTAGGAAATCTTTTCCAACCAGATGAAATTTGATATACAGAGTTATAAATGATTAGTAAAAGTACTCATTAATTCATCGTTGTGGCAAAAATTTACATCGCATATGAATTGTTAAAAATGAATGTGCCGCTTTATATATACAGGGTGTCGCAAAATTATCGTATTTCGAGTTCGGGGCTTACTAGGGGACACCTGTTGACCAAGTAAAAATGTAAAAAAAAAAATGGAAAAATAAAACTTTTATTTCTTCGAGATAAAGCTGTTTTTTCAAGAAATGTCTTTTCATTGATATTTTAATATTTTACATAATCATCCTCACCATATTTCAAAATGAATTTATATTTTTTACTTGAAGAAAACATGATGAAAAGTTTGAACCTTCAGACCCATATATCTTTGTAAAGACCTCCCCTATATTTTTTATTTTATTTTTTCGAGATTCCTGAGATTTCTCCCTACAAGACCCCCGACTTGGAATACGGTAATTTTGCGACACCCTGTATACACTACATGACAGTAGCGGGTTCCGGCGGTAAAACTACCGCGAGTAGCGCCACCTATCTACAATACTAGTCCGTTACTGTTACGAGGCTAGCGGCACATCCAAATTTGTGTGGTTTTCTGAGCAATTTGTGTCCGCCACCACAGGAATAAGACGCAAAAATTGCTCGAGATGGAGCTTTCGAGCTTTTGGATGCCCCCGAGGTCCTCGCCTGTTTGCCCACTTCTTCGTTTTTTTCTTGTCGTGTGGTTGTTGAAGGAGCGTGCATGTTTAATGTTCCCACGACCGGAGGCGCGCCTATGACCCGGAAGGTGCCCACGACATCCGGTGGCGGCGCGCCGGTTCGCCATCTGGGAGCAGTTTCAGAATTTTCGGCGGTCCGACACGTAAACATCGCGAACGAACCACACCGGAAGCGGAAGGATGACGAAAAAAAGCGCGCCACTGGAATAAAAACGTGTGCGGTGCAGAGCGGCGAAGAAGTGTTGCCGAAATCGATCGAGAATGTGGCAACAGTCGTCGAACTTTCTCCTGACGGAAGGTTACGTAAAGCTGGTGATTTCTGTGAAAATCAACAACAAACCGACGCGAAAAACAAGACGATCCGGACAGATCCGGATGGTTGAGGCGCAATCGAAAATGTTGACATTTCTTTGGAAAAACACGATCCCGACAGATAGATATTTGAAGTCGGTTGCCAAACGCAACCGGCAGAAAATAACGGAAAATTCAAATTACTAATTTCATAAACAAGCACTTTCGATGGATATAAATATTGTCAAATGTAAACACTTCCTAAATTATCCAGCGGAATTTTTCTCGGGAAGTCGATTTTAAATATGCTTCACGTGATCAAACCTAATAACAGTCACATGATCAAATATTAATTTTATAGATAACGTTCACAATGAAAAATGAGCTTCGTGTAAATAAGAAGTGTACCATTCGTTTGTTCATGAAATTTGTTTGCTCGGAAAACAATTTAGAAAAATTCAACACGACTCAGACGTAAAAAATCTTCACTTTTAATATCAAAATCCTGATTCTGTCATGTGAAAATTTTTAAATAATACCGGAATTAAACCGTAAGCTCGTTTATCACCAAAAGTGTGACTTCACTTTTATTAAAAGTGCAAAAAAGTCGACGTTGAGAACGTTTTTAAGCCGAAAAATCTGTCGGACATCTGCAAATTAAAATTGAGCTTTCGGCTGGAGATTAATACGTCGATAACATCGACCGACTGGGTTTTCTGATAATTTCGAATAAAGTTGGGCCAAGTCCAAGGTTTGCAGATCGGACAGATAGGAAAGTCTGCGTCTGCGTTTTTAAAAATCGTGTGGGATTCTGCGACTTCTCGAGCACGAGACACAAATTTCCACTTTTTAATCTCTCAAAGCGGTACTCTGCTTCGATCCGACAATTTGTCACAGATAACGATTGAAATTTCCCAAAAATTATAATAACATACACTATTTTTTCTTCAAACCTTCATAACAAATTATTTAAGGTAGGAATTTCAAATGATTTAGCTAGTTTACTTTACAGCCGCTCATCAGCGGAGATAATAACTTCACGGACGCCCTCAGCGGAGATAATAACTTCACGGACGCTCCTCAGAGGAGATAATAACTTCACGGACGCTGGTCAGCTCGTTATATGCCCTGACAATGAAGTGACACTTTAGCATTATCAATGCAGCAGTGCAATGTCACATTTTACGGACGTTTGAAAAAAAACAAATTTATTATAAAAAAAAATACTTGTTTGGGCGATTCTTATCGCAATTACAACACAAACAAATATTAAATCAAATGACAGCTCCAAAACATTCGTTCGTTGGAAAGAGGACACCGGAGCGAAAGAACAAGTGTTTTTGACAGATTATCTTCATCTTATCGAGACGCGCCAATTGTGATTTTGTTCTTGTCGAAAAATACCTGAGAACAATGCCAGTTGATACGTTATCTGCGAGTTCCGGTGAAACTAGATTTTTCGAATTGAAAAGGGCAACGTCGATAACACCACCTGATCCGTCGATGACATCAACGAAATTTCCTGGACGATCCAGGGAAAATCGCTGCAGGAAACCGCGTTTCCTAATGGCTAGAGGATTTCGAAACCGAGAGAACACGACCGAGTCTATTAAAGTAATTCGTCGTTCCGGGAGGGAATCAACAGGAAATAAATTCGCACACGATAATAAATAATGTACAACAGGAAAAATTGTTCTTTCAACAAGGTTATTCGAGATAAATTTCATGTAGAGAGCGAGGGCGCCTGGTGGCAACGATTTTTTCTCTTTCGGTTAACACACTGCTCTGTTTGCGTCAGAGGATGCAATATTTTTTCCGCGTTGCAATCGCGAAGTAATTGCAACTGAATTGACTTGTAATTGCATCGATTACAAGACCCCATCGAAAAATTGCTTGCATATGTAACGTGTCATTCAGACAATTTAAATAATAATTGGACAACGCGACACTTTCACCTAGACGAAATCAAAGCCAAATATTAATTAATTATTAAATAAAAAAACTGTCAAAAAATCACAAATCAAAACACCGGAGAAACCAGTCGAAGCGAATTAGTTGGTCACTTAGTCATCATAACCTTGTTTTTGCAGGAAATTATTCCAAACAATTATTCGCCGATTTCTGAATAATACCGGTCACGTATCTCATAACTTCCTTATTTCGACTGGACATTACTTTCTTTGAAATTATTTTATTAACAAACCCGTTTCTGCCGTCGACATTAGGTGAGGAAGACATAAAATGTTATACCGTGGGATCAAAATAAACATACACCGAGTGCGGCGACAGTGATCGTTGGAACTTTTACGAGATGTTATCAATTGAAAAGTAGGTCAGATGTGGCAAAGCGATTGCGGCGACCAAAGTGCATTTTCTTAATTGCATTTAGTCATTTTTTCCTTGGAAAAAGACAAAAAACAGCTATTTATGAAATAAGTTGGGAAGCACGCGACGTGCAATTGAGCAACGAGGCGAATGCCGAGTTGGTCAACACGTCAAGTGCCTAAACCCTACACATACAAACAAAAGGATCTGGTTCTCGATATCACACTGTACATATTTCAAGGCAAGAGAGATTACTGAAAAATAAGAATTAATTAATCATCTTAAGTCATTTAGATAGGCTGCATATTTTCCCTTTTTGATCGATAAGCCGCAGAACAGAAGGATTACTTCTAACAGAATTATGCTTCCATCAAAAAGAAGATATGTAATTACAAAATTGAAGTTAATCAACCAATTAATCAGTTAATCTTAAGCTGTTGAGTGCGTGTATTTTTTATGTTTTAATACGTACCTACGTATATTCAAAAACTATTTATTTACCTAATCCACAGAAAAAATCTAACACTAATCTTATCTGCTATGAGTATATAATGTAAACAAATTGTTTATACTTTTTCGATGTAAACACAAATTTTCATGTACATACTTAAACTTGAAAAGTTTTTCACACAATTTAACCACATTGTGCAATTTATTAAATTTCCTCTAGATAACGATTACATTACACCGGATTAATTAATTTCAATACACCAAGAAAAAACAAGTTAAAATCTCGAGTATATACAGGGTGTCTCACAGAGTGTGCTATATATTTAAACCTGTAGTTGGTCCGGAAGTGAAGGTTCTTCAAAAAAAATTTCAGCCTCCTAAGTTTAACCGTGTGGGTACAAGAGCAATTTGAAAATATTGCTAAAACCGTTTGGGAACCGCTGGAAACGGTCAGCGTCAATGACGTCATATTTTTTTCTCATTAATTTTTGTTTTAAATACGCTTAAAGATAGGTTCAGGGTTTGCATAATGTAGGGTTTGAATATGTACCATACTCTGCGAGACACCCTGTATGTAACAGATAAAACTTTGGGGATCCAAAAACTTGTACGAGGGTAAAATAAGGAATAAAATTTCTTGGATTTGTATCGTTGATTTTTGGAAAAATCCTCGAGCGGGTCAATTTGTATTTCAAAATTGCTCTCTTTTGACTTTTCTATTCTACCCAGTGGCGGTGCAAGTCAAAAATTCTAAATAGCAACAGGGATAATCGTGGGATATTTTAATTTATACTAAAATTTTCAAAACCTTTAAAAAATATAACATTCAATCTTTGTGGCCATTCAAAATTTTGAAAAAACCTTGATAAATCTCTTATCATGTCCAACAACAAAATTCATCAATTTTGGTGTATTTTCCGTTCATTGTTGTTTGAATATCTTTATAATTTTCTCGTATTTTTAACTGACTAAACAAATTGTCCCTAAGTATGTACGTATTTTGAAATTCAGAATGGCAGTCTAATTACAATCCATATCCATATCCTCAAACCAAATTTTACGTAAACTGCTCTCGTAAAAACTCAGCGGCAATCGTACCATGTGACTTTGTTTTGGCGCGGTGACTCGTCTCGATGTACAGACTATAGTCTACATTTACAAGTGGTGAAAAGAATGTTGGTTCCAATCTGTGCAATGCGTAAATACGACGCGGTCTAGTGGACGCCTACCTTTAAATTAAATACTGTTTACATTTGATCAAGGATTTTTTTTCTAAAGCAATGCGAAGAAATTCGTTGTAACTTGTAAATGACAAAAAGTTGCAAGGTTTAAATTCTGCTATGCGCTAAAGCGAACCTTACTGCGTCAAACGGGCCAAATTCCCTGGAATTTCTCAAGTCTAGACAAATAGTGGACGGAAAGATTAATTTAGAAGCAAGCCATCCGGTCGAGAAACCGGCCTTTGTACAGTTTCCTACAATGATGGCATAAACGGCGCCCCCGCATGTTTACATTTCAACAATTTGTGTGTAATTCGCCTCGATTACAGTTACGTCACGGATGTTTTTAATTGCAGATCCGGCCGGCGGGCCGTTCCGTTTCCTTTTTAGCAAACGTCCAGTGCACGCACCCACTGTACAGGGTGGGCCATGGAACAGTCGGACCACCCACCGGACCCATTCATACACCGTGTCACTTCCATCTGTTCCGCATTCCGCCCACGCTCGCATTTATGAATGAACGCCCCCGGTCGGAGTCGACGATAACCACGCTGCTTTCCGATTAAGACAAAATCGGCTTCGCCTCCGTCGATGACCACAAAATGGGTCGGAATTGCGCATTTTGCCCCCTTCCGGGGGAGGGGGGCCAAAAATCTTACAAAAGCTGACTTAAGCTTCAAAGCTCTAAATTTTTTCCTCGATTGTGTAACATGTTTTCTCAATTTTCATCAATTCATCATTTCCAAGTCAACATTTTGTTAATACGTTGGATTAACCTCCGAGTTCGTATTCGCATTTAAAAAAGCCGTGTTATTGGCAAATGGTCGACGAACAACATGTTTTCAATTAGACATAGATCTGGAAAACGCGCCAATCACGTCATGGCAATCTCACTAGAAGCTTGTTGTAGAAACGCTAGAATGGACCGACACATTTGCTTGTTGCTTATTTTACGACAAATCAATTCCAGGTCAGCAATTCATTATACTTTATGATTCCTCCGGCAGAGTTCTTTGTTCTGGGAAAAAAAAAGAAAAACTTTCCCAAAATCCAATCCATCACCATCACCATTAAATTAAAGTAATGTTTAAATACAACCCATTTCTTCCATAATTTGAGTCACTTATGACGGCCGACAGCAATGGACTGTCCCAACCGTTCCAACCCTCATAAAAGTATTAGTACGTTATAAAAACATGCATAAGTCGTTCCAAATATCGTTTCCTACTATTATATCCGGATCATAAGAGTGCATTGAAAACAAGTTGTCTCGCATCCTGGCTTTAGAAACGTCAAATTTTATACTTGTGTATTGATGTTGATTATTTTTCTAATTACAGACAGTGGTAAAAAATATTGCATGCAACTGAGTGTCTTCCTTTACTCATGCGATTGCCGCACTCGCCTTCGATCGCATGACATTCATGAAAAACAAGTACAATTATCACACTTGTTGTATAAGTTACTATTACAGAACATCGATAACTGCATAAAAATGAATGTAAGATCATAGTTACTTGAAGTCAACAGTTACGAATTAAGAATGAAAGTTATTTATACTTTTCGTCAAACGAAATAACGTTATATTGCGCGGTAAAATTTTCCCCGGCGTAATTGCCAATTTACTCACAAAGGAACAGGAGGATTGTCATAATAATATCATAAATCAGCAAGTATTGGCGAATATAACTTCTTCCTTGGGACGACTTGCAAAGTCCATTAATGTGAATCACAAACAACAGCAAAAAAGCTGGGGTTTTTCGATTAAATCAAATGGAAAATTCGTTAAGAGATGATGAAGAGATTTCATTGAATCAAAAGGTATTAAAAAACGAGTAAAACAGTAATGTACAATCGAGGGAAGAAAAGAGGATGGATGGTGTAAGTAGTTCTGTCAACAGTTGGGTTGCGTCTGCGGAAGTGCAGAAATAGACCCTCTTCTGGGACTACCCCAACAGCCGGAAGAGCTCAGCAATCTCCCAGCCGGAGAACTTTGATTAAATGTTATGTTTTCCACTTTCTTTGCTTAACCACTAACCCAAACTTTACATAAATTGTTACAACGCTCTTCTAAACAATCGAGAAAACGTGTAATAGTATACATTTTTTCGTTTTTTTTTTTGGTAAAAACTTGGAAAATCTAATTTAGCTCTCCCTTTGACCGTGACCGTCGTCGGGAGGAGGCCGAAAAAAAAATTGGCTGACTTTCTAATTTCGGACGTCAGAAGCAGTGACCGTGAGGTTATTTTCCAATTGAGACTCACCTGTTTTGCGACGCGAAGCCCACAGGACAGGGGGCGAAGCACTACCACTCGGGAGAGCCAGTTTGCTTGTAATGTCCGGCTCTGGAACAACAAACAGAATAAAATTTAATCGGCGAAAACGTGACAGGTCGGATGTTTTTTTTTTTAAATATACGCCCGACGCCGTCATTTTCCCAGACAAATATTTATCTTATAAATTGCTTTCAATTGAATTCATAAATCTCTAAAACGGTTTCTTAAACAGACCAGATGTTACACGAGAAAAAACTGCTCTTAATGGGGCTCTGTTAAAAAACTTTCCGATGAACGATTTACATCGGATTTTACACGATCACGAAAAAATTGTGTGGACGTAGCGTACAGCGAGGCTTCAGGGTCACATCTTGCACCTACTGTGGTAGATTCCGCTCGCGACGTTGGAATATACGAGGCAGTGATTCCTGGGGGAGCAATAATCCCGTAAAAATTGATTTTTAAATATTTTACAGCGGACCCGGTTCCCACAGGAAATGTTTAATCGACGAATCGGAGAACTTCGCTCCGAATTAAACACATAAATTAAAAATGGAGTCGTATCAGATTCAGACACATAAATATTGTCAAACGCCAGATATACATTTAAATTGCTCTTTCAATCTTGATAGTGAACGCTGCCCTCGCATGAACAAAATACAAAAAGCTTTTTTGCTAACGCTATTACATCCCATGAATAATAGCGAGAGCAAAATTAAACCTAGCACGTACAATTGTACAGTGCGTTTAAATTATGAAGAAATGCTACGTAAAATGATAAATTGAAGCAATGAAAGAACACTACGGAGAGCTTCAGATCTGTCCGGTCTCTATCCTGCAACAAAGCACACAAGCTCGACCGCATTCAACCTGTTTCTCGACCAAAAGCTTTAAACTCTGACATTTTATTGGCTCAACTTACAACTTTACTCAACTCTTCATTGCATTATATCATACTGCGTTACATTAATTGCAATATTTAGTAGACACTAATTAGTGACATTCACACAACATGCAATAGGGTCAAGAGTCAAGACTTGTTTGAAAACATGACCAGAATGAGCTTTCAGTAATGAAAATTTTGCATTAATAAATGACAATTGTCTATATTTTCAACTTTTGTGTTTCGTTCGCTCAAAGCAATTGGATAACACGCAGTAGTAAATCTTGACAAAACTAAGTAGTATTATGTCTCTCAAGTTGGCAACCACAGCTTTGGGTGATATTTATAAGCACGATGTCAGTAAATTTAGAGATGGCAAAAAATTGCTCCATCATCTGTAGTTTTAAAAAAGCGACGAGGACGTTTTTGTACCCTTATCTAGTAGATTCTGCCAACAAAGTTTTGCGACTTTGTTTTGAGCAAATCAGAGGTCGTCTAAGTCGTTTCGAGTGATTAGATGAAGATGCAACAGGAGCTGCTAAAAAATCATTGCACTCCCTCGTGCTTAATTCTGCTGTTGAAAAGATTCCTTTTGATTATAAATGCCAGTTTAAGCTATAATCTTCTAATGAGATTCGGCTCTCAGACTTCTTCTTTCTTTACGTCTTGGTCTCCAACATTGTAGGCAAAATTCAATTGGTCTTTAACTGCATGAATCAGAAATCATGCTTCGACATTAGTAAGTTGCAGAAAACAAGCAGAAAGGGAAATTAAGAAGAGGTTGAAAAGTTTGTCAAATGGTGATCACATGAGACAAGTAAATTCACATTGCCGTAGATCCTAGTCCTAGTTATAGTAGTGGATGTAAGTTTGTGGATTGTGCTATTAAAGCACCTAAATTACCTTCACCTTTCTTGGGGGGATCAAGAAAATTGAAAAAAGAATGTCAGAAGATTTAAAATGACAAGAGAAAATTAAAATAGATAAGAAAATAATTACAAAAAAACTATTTAATGCTGTGGAGGATGCAGCAGGCGAGGAAGACAATCACTTTGATGAGTAAAATAAGGAACTGAATGAAAAATTCTAAACAGTAAACAAGAGTGAAAAATTGTTGATTTTGACAGTTTTGCCAGAAAGCTGATCATGTTAGATTAAAGAATTGAAAATAAATTGGAATTTTATAAATACATTGTAAAAAGGCAGACATTGGTAAAGGATAAAAGAATCCTGTTCGCACTAGCTCTCAGAGCAGGTAAACACTTGACAGGAAAGACAATTATGGTACCTCAGCCCATTTCCAAGAAATTTACTTTAAAATCCAATCAAACAAAAAACCCATTAGAGAATAAATGAAAACTAATTATGAAGACCGACAAATTGTGTAATAACAGGAGTTAATGGCACTATACGAGTAGCAGGTATTGCATTGTTTGCACAACACATGAAAATGTTAAACTTATGATTGTTAATAGTATATTATTATACGAGTTGCAGAAGACAGTCTATTGCCGAATGAGAGGGTTTAGGGCACGACGAGCGCAGCGAGGAGTGCTCTAAAGCAGCGAGTTCGAAAAAATGTCTCGTGAAAGGAGTGTAACATGCTATTTCAGCATAAAATGCTCATTGTGACACCGAAATAGAAAAAGTTAATTTAAACAAAGTAACATTGCAGGATGATAATCTTTTGAAGATTTGTCAAGTCCAAAAAAAATATATGTATTGTAGATGGATAGTTTAACAGATTTATTGTGTTTATTATCGATTGACTGTTAATGAAAAATTATAAGTATCTTTAATTTAATAAATAAAAAAAAACAAGAAAAAACTACAGGTCTACTTAATTTCCTGTGCCGAAAAAAAAAATTTATATGATACAGTCCAGCAATGTAAATATTATTAGAAGAAAAAAAAAATGAAAGTCCCACTCAAAAGGTTTGAAATGACATCTGACTCAGATCTGAGCAATCACAGATATTTAGTACATACATACAATATAAAATATGGCCCACAATTCTCAGTAAATTTTGACCATTTCGGAAAAAATATCAAAAACATTAATTAAACTAGTAATTTGCCTACAATACACCGAATTTGTGAATTGTTTTTCATTGGTTGAATTTATTGAAATGGCCCTTTCGCTCCGAATCTATCAATAATTTTATCGATGTATCGGGTGTTCATTTAAATTTATTCTAAAAGTTGGCGTTGAAGAGCCGATTGTGAACGCACCACTCGTCTGGACGATAAAAACACAAACAACGCAAAAAGTGAGGTTGGACTGAAACAGCACAATCGACTTTTCAACGCCTACTTTGAAAATACATTTAAATTGACACCCGATATTTTCTTACACAACTGAAACTAATGCCGACCACTGTTATTTAAATACCGGAAAGATCATCTGAACCAACCAAATATGGAAAATTAAATTAAGTAATACTGCAAGTCCTGGTAACTGCTTTTAAGTAATGTCTACATATACAGGGGTATCTAATAAATGATTGTCGGGTCACGCCAGCTTTGGAAAAAAATATTATTATGCCGCCTTTTTGAAACCCAATTGATTTGATGCCAAATTTTAATTTATTATTAACCGTCACTTCTGACATTAATGGGGTTTATTTATTTAAATAAAATAAACAGACTGTAGCAACGAAACTTCAGTATTTTCGGCAATATTCACAACAAATCTTCCGAGAAAACTTGGTTATCAAACTTTATTAAATAAAGAGCAATAAATACGTAAAAAAAATTGAGACGATTTAAAGTTCTTCGAAATTACGAAATTAATTTATTTATTTATTATCGATATTCCGAAAAATTCACAGCTTAAAATGAATCTAACTGCGCACACAAGGACATTAGCATAAATGAAAATTTATGAAATACAGGTTGGATTTAGATCAAGACGCTCGTTATTTTATACTTATCGAGTTTAAAAAAAAACTGTCAACAATAAATTATTTCCGTAGTGACATATAACGCTAATAAAATGTCTCGTACTGGGAAATTTCTAAAAAGAATTAGATAAATTTTGTAATCAGAGTGAGCCAAAACTTCTGTTATGTAGCAGGACTGAATTTGTGTCATTCATTGTCGAAGCAGATAATTACTATCTAGTCAGGAAGCCATTATTTTTATAACTCTGTTAAAAATCCAACCAATAAAATACTGTTCCACATTGTTTACTTTTTCAAATCTAACTCAAATCAAACAATTAATATTTACACCAAAATTATTAAACCAAAATTTCAATATACTTACAACAGAAATTATAAAGTATTTTGTTCCAACTACCGACCAATTATTTGCTTTCATGTACACACTAAAGTATAATTTACTAATTTAATTGCTTAGCAAACTACGGTCTGTGTCCAACCAATGACGGCGTTTGTATATTTATTAAATTAATAAGCACAATTCCATACAGATTCGAATGGAGGCACCACTACTTGGAAATCTGACTACAAAACTCTATCAGTGCGGTAACAAACCACAATTTGCGGTTTTACCGCACATGTTTCGTCAGAATTTGTGCGAAAATTTTGAGTGTAGATGGAAACTGCGGCAGCGATAGTTCGGACAAAATCAAATCGTTTTTCGGAATCGACGGAACTGCTGGCCTAACAACGAGAGAGCTTTCGTCCTACTTTGAATCATTTTTTAACGAATCGGAGATTCACCATTGTTATCTGTCATTCCCGTATTAATTAACAAGCAACAGGAGCTGGCGCTATAAATCAGGGCCGTAGCAAGATTTCGTTGAATTATGGCCGAGATTAATTGCTAATTAATGTTAATTAAAAACAACTATAATTAACTCCTCAGTTTGCTAAGCCGTCTCATTTTACACCCAATTAATCGCAACATCCTCTCTTTGTAATTTTACCACAACAGAAAAAACCCACCCTTCTGGCCGCCTCCCTTATCAGCTTTTAAAATCAGATTGCGGCCCATATCCCAGAGGGATACGCTCTCTTTCAACTCGAACAATGGACCTTCTATCATATTGTGAGCGAACCTCTTGACTCGTCTCATAAAAGCAGAACTGTTAAAATTGTCGCTTTCATTGAATTATCGGGCCGGGTTTATCAGAGCTGCAATTCTTCATTCGTCCTAATTCAATTAAAACCTCAAATGAATCGTGGACTTTGTAGCACAATCGGCTCAATTTAAGGAAAAGTTAAGTTCGTTAGTCGTCCCTTTTGCGACGGTCACGTCCTAGACGAAGGACCCTCTAACAAACCGCAGCCGAAGAGGAGGACACGCGTCTCGACATCTGGCAACAGGCCAAATGCACCCGGAGATTGCCAAGTCCGAGAACGTTCAAGGTCGTATGTTATGCACAGGGACGGCTCCGGGAGAAACGTCAGCTTCTCGGCGCCGTCGTCGTACAACACCAGACGAGTTCTTGCGTGCAAAATATTAAAACTAGGTTTTTGGTGGGCATTCGCTAGACGGTATCGTACGCAATAGACGAATCGAAAAAAAAAATCGTTGCATCGAAGACATCGAAAAGCTGGCAATAAATCCGGTCAGGTTGCTCTGGAGGGCAATTTCTATTGTCAAGATGGTGGACAGTGCACAAAAGACTTTCCAATAGGTCCGACTCAAAGAAGAAAATCCATTAGATAGGAAAACATCGAGGGCCATTTACGATAACTTTGCTAATTATTCCAAACACGTGTGGCCTGTTCACATATCAAAGATCCATGACCTGTTGACTTGTGTTGGTTAAACAATAAATATCCCTATGTATAATAACTGAAGACGGTACAAGTTGGCACAACTGAAACGACACAGAATGACTGAATCTGTTGGCATTGAAATAACTGAAAAATATTGGTGATTTTTTGTCTCGTAATTGGCACTGACCGGATGTTTTAACTTGACACGACATTTAGGTTATGTCGCTTATGTTTATGCTATTACAAAAATGAACCTTTGATGGTAAATGTCAAATTTGCCTGTCAACACTGTCAAAGCTGACAACCGGCAATGCGTTTAGATTACAGTGGTACCAAAATCATTCAAATTTTCATTGTTACCAACAGCTTCAGTAATTCTTGATCACCCGGTGTAATGTTGCTGCATTCTCACTGTAGAATGCTGTCTTGTTGGATCTTTGATGTGTGAGCAGGATATAAATGCTCTATTTTAAAAAAGTGACAAATATGTATCCGCTAGCGAACAGCGTTTGCTAGTGAATGCCTACCCTTAGCAACCTTATTCTGGAATTTTGTTTAAATTTGAAATTAGCAAATAGATTTAATTCAATGACAACACTTCTATTTATTTTTGAACCATAAAGCAATCGACTCAACGGTTAAATAACTTGTGAACATACTAGAGACGGCAGAGGTAACGTAATATTTTCACACAAGTGATGCATTGTGCAAATTATTTGAACACTTTCTACTTTGTACTTTTCATTTCGCCTGTAATGCAACCGATTTCTTGTCCTTTCATTAATTGCAATGATTTTTACAAAGTTCTAGCCTAGTGCCACAAAAGAAACTGTAGATGTTAGAAACATCTTAAAATCTAAGAAATTGTTAAACAAAAAAGAAAACACAATTGTTGACATTTTATTGACACTAGAAACTCTTAAACATCAACATAAAATTCCCGAGTTTCTTGAAAAGTAAAAATTTAATAGTGTTAAAAACAGGTACGAAATAAAATTTTGATAGCCAATTATGCACTCTTGTGAGAAAATATCTTGCTCCATGCTGTACTTAAAAAAAACAAAATTGTTTACGCAAGTCGAGAAACAAACACAACATCTTCAAAGGGAGAGCTTTTAGTCAGATTTAACAGAAATCTTTGGAAAATTCTTAAAAAATGTCCAGTAACGAAGAGTTTTGTCAAGTCATCAATGGGAAATACTTTCAGTCTGATGTAACGTTTACCATATCTTATCAAAAGCAAAAAATAACAATGACTTTGTCAAGTAATTAATGGTAAACACTCATGTAACTGTTATTGAAACCATAAAACAATGTAAATAACGTAAGCTTTATAAAAAGTAGAAACTGGTTATAGTATCTGCAAATGAAAAGTCGAAAATAAGGTTTCGAGTGTTTTAGCTTATCGCATTCTTCGTAAAAGTAAAATTGGGAGTATAATCCAGTCCTTCCTTCTAATTAAAGTTTAGTTTAACAAAACTAGAATTTTTAGCAATTTCACTAATCACATTTCCGACTGTAAACAAGTAAATTGGTATGTCAGGTCATGGTTTGTTTAACTTTAGCCATGGCATGGCAGGAATAAAGCACTAAATTCCTTTGTTTCATCATTGATGATAACCATGTGCTTCGAAATGTAGAAAAAAATCGTACATACTTCTTTCTGCATTGAAGCTTGTAGAAGAGTCAGTTTGTTTTCTGTCCAAAAATGTAGGTTTCATTGCCTCGACATGCAAACAATTTTTTTCTGTTTAATAATAACTATTACACAAACAATCTAGGTTAATGTTTTCGTTTGCGTTTTCGCATTATAGGTCGTAATCTACCGTTATGTCGTCCAGAGAATTAAATCTAAAAGCTTTGGCAAATAAAGTTGTCGGTAAATGCGGCTCTCTTCCGGGCGCATACATTCCTAGAGGCGGCCCTGATCGTACACTTGGCTTGCGTCCCGGAGGGTTGGGGCCCGTACAGATTTTACAACCGTGAATATATTTTACCCCGCGTTAGCGTCTGCCAGTCTGATGGGTTTTTTCGTTCGTTCTTTAATCAATCATCGTTTGATGACAGCTTTGAGGAAGTTGGTAGATGCGTCCGATCTAGACGAGCCGATCGGAACGTGCAGGTGAAATAGGATGCCGACGGTGTTGGTGAGTGAGGTCGGGTTCTTGTAACCGGTATGCAACGGTCGTCGACTTCGCCACGACCAAACAAACAAAAACGACACCTCTACACGACCATTGTCCGATTTCGAGGCTCTCCTATTTCGTCCGTTGATCTTTCGGTCTCGATTCGCGGCGGGGGCACGTCGGCGGGCCTGCCACCCCTGACTGTGCGATGCTCACCCGAAAGAATCACCATCCATTACGACGGACAAAGGAAATGAACACTCCGACGTCGTCCTCACCATAATCCACAGTCCATAGCACGGGAATCGTGTCTGTTCATCAAAAAGGCAGCCGTACGTAGGGCGATAAAATACTAGAAATATTTAATAAACACTCGAATTTTAAGTAACATGCGCTATTTAGATAACGACCACACTAACGAGACATATCTAATTGTCGTTGATAACGTTATCGGCGCGTTTTCAAGGCCACGGGTTAAGTCAACAGTCATGTGTCCAACGTCACATTTGAATTTGGCGCCTCCTGTCAACTCAAAATTACCGGTAAGGCAGTTCGACGCGTTACCAGTCAATCACAAATTTTAATTGATTTGAAATCACAAGTCACGTCGATGTTAAGGAGAAGTGTTTTGACGGCACACCGCACAACATAACCTCAAAAACATCCCGGAAGCGTTTCTGACACAAGCACACGGGAAACTAGAACACTGCCGTATCTCACAAGGGGTGCGAAGCAAACGTTCAATCTTTCAATCATGCATGTTTAAACACATTAAAACGTGTGTTTGAGGCACTGCGCGCACGCGTCTTCGATAAATGATTATTTTTGGCGTTGACAGTCTGTCAAAAAATGAAAACAAACGAAACGCGGCCGACCTGATTACGCCTCAGAACTCCGTCACACACGATTATTTAAGATAATTGTGTTATCGTGTGGTAATGGGTCAAAGGGTTAATTAAATTTTGCCCGTTCGAGGGCAATAAATTAATCTCGAGACAACAGACCGCTCCGTGATTTATTTCTTCACAGATCGCGCCATCTCCCGATTAGTTACGCAGCTTTCGACAGAAATCTGCACTAGCAACTCGATTTAAAATCAATCTTCGACGTACATAACTCCAATTAAAGATGATTCAATCAGACAAATCAATACCTAAATCAATTGGTAATTTTTGCTGTTAATGATGAGTTTCATAGACTATAATTGCAGTTGTATGTTAACGATATCTGCATTACCGACCTATTAATAATAAAGTCAAAGAAAGTTGAATTTTGCAAGTTTTTACATTTCTTGGGCAAAAATTATTTTTACTCTGTGAATTGTCATCTATTCCCCCTATTTGTAAGGGCTGTTGCGTGTAGGGGTGAGTGCTTCAATTTATTGGAACTTTTACGGTAGTAACAACAGAACTCCGCTAACTTTTTTAGAAGTTTTCTCTGAAACTCGCTTTTAGATCAGAGTAAAACTTTCATCAGTTTGGACTAATTTATTTTTTTCTATATTATACCGCTAACTGAATGTTGAATTCCTGAAATAAATATTTCTGGTATGCACTTTGTCCCATACATTTCGAACACAGTTTGATCTGTTACATAACTTATTATTTCATCTTTTGTGGAAAAATGAATTGTGGATTTGTGGTAAAGGTAAATAAAACTGATTTTACATAAATTCTTGCTACAAAAATAACACAATCAATGCAGTTTTATTTCTGAAAGAGTATAAAAAAGGGATGCTTATGTAAGGATTAAAAAAATAAATTTTCCTCAACTATTTTCATGTTAAATTTATAATGCTCACAAGCTTGTTAATAAACAAATCGAGGATTCATTTATTGCACTTCTTAAAAGTTCCGCTTTTGGCTAACATTAAATTTATGTCACTGTCCGATAAAAAGAAAGAATGTTGTGTTATTAAATTTAAAGTGCTGTCAGTAAACAGGTGGACTCAGTCATGTATTTGCATATGTTGTTATAATAATAAAGTACCTAGTTTATTTTGGGAAAACTCGATCACTCATTTAATTATTGCACGCTAAGAAATGCGCTGAAAGATTTTGCGAAGTTCTGCGAAGTGAATCTGTTACAGAGAAGAATTAATATGAGACAGTTTCTGATTTGCCTAGGAATCAATACGAGCAAAGCCTGCATAATTCGATTTTTTATTAAGACGCCACATTTGCCGCCTCTTCTGAATTGATAAATGTGATATTTGACAGCTGTCACTTTGCACCTCACAATAGGTATATGAACATTTTCTTACTTTAGGAACAATGAAAATGATTTGTTCCCTGAAACAGAATATTTTTTTTTGCTAGGAAGAAAGCCTTACAAAATATCCCAATTCTCTAAATCAGGAAATGTTTTTGGTAGCGCATATTAGAGATGAAATCAACAGGTCTGTTCACACTGGAAGCGTAAATAAAGGAAAATCACTGGAAGGCTTCCAGAATCTGAGAATGCTATTATGGATTAAACGACAAGAGCACAATTCACAAATATTTTGCAATATTTGGATATTTTAAAGACCAAGTGTTTCAGTATTGAAAGACTATAGAAAGAAATTACACGTTCACGTGACTGGCGCAACATTGATGTGGTTAAAACAGTTTTAAAAATATGTGAAGATCATTAATCAAAATCAAGTAGGTATTTTTTATTTTCAAGAAAATTTTGTTCAATTGATTTGTTTTAGTTAAAGCCCCTTATTTTTAGGCAACCAAGCAATCAGATCAAGTGATAAAATGTGCTTTACATTGTAGCGGCAAATTTCACAACCAACTACAATGCAAGAAACATTTATAAAAAATCTGTAACAATACTCGCTTTACACTCCCAACTTGGAACTTTACCATTTCTTTTAAATTAAAATTAATTTCCTATTGAATTCTTGGCTTGCGATTTTAAAGCTTTGAGCGAGCCGTTGACAGTTACAAAACCCTTATTTCTGAACTAACTTGGGAAGAATCGAATTTTTGTTGTGACATCAAAAAAATAAATAAAAAATTTTTTTTTTAGTGAACCATGTGCGATGCATTTTATTTTAAAATTTGTTGTCGCAAAAAAATGTGCAAGTGTATGACACACAGTAAATTTAGGAATTACCAATCAAGTCACCACTGAGGAAACCTATCAGCAGGTACGCGTTTATCCACGAGCTTTGATTGCTTCGTGTCGCAACGCAACTGAATGATATCATCAAACACTTACGTTGTACGATCGTCGGACCGTTTTGTTTTAATTCTGATAGTGCACGGAAATATTCTGAACAAATATTTGAGGTACCGGCAAAAGCGAAACCAGGAAAAATGCACTCTTCGTGTGGAGGCAAGTGTTTGGCATGTAAACAAAGTTTGTGGCGCGTTTCCTCCGCGTACGCGTTGCGTTTCGCGTTATGTATTAGGTAAATAAAGAAAACTCTCCGGTCTAATGTTCGCTTCGATAGAAAAACAAACCGTCGTGGCATTTTCAATATTTACACGAGAGAACAATCCGACCAAACAATAATAGACTGCGTGTCCGTTTGACAACGGTAACATTTCATTGTTAGTGCATGTCGGAAACGCGGAAACGCCGTCGTTGTGGTGTACGACGCCGTATACAAGCCCGTTGCCTCAGCAACCATCGTTTCCTACGTCACCGTCGAAGCAAAAGACCGGAAATAATCACCGAAGATTCACCCCGGACTAGTTAACAAAAAGAAGAGTCAACTCACCCAGGATAAGAGGCGCAATCTTGCCGTCTTTCTTGCGTCGCATCATTTCTCCAACTGGTGCGAAAAATGTTAATCCTGATTTTTTCTAGCCCGTCGATAATTATTGTGTCACGAAAATTGGTAAAAATGCACCGCACTTAGGTGAGTGCGGGTTGCGTACGAAAAACAAAGAGCCGAGATAAGATAAATTAGAAAATTCAATAATGGGCGAGAAGATTAAATTGATGCGCATTTGCTCCCAGGAAATCACACGCCGTGTGCGTAATGGTTGTTGTCCCACCTGA
This sequence comes from Tenebrio molitor, assembly GCF_963966145.1. NCBI lineage: Eukaryota > Metazoa > Arthropoda > Insecta > Coleoptera > Tenebrionidae > Tenebrio > Tenebrio molitor. Next base: position 3,372,484 of record NC_091054.1, on the reverse strand, counting down.
AACGGTCCTAATTGACGCAGCGCAGTCAAATAAGTAGTCTCTTTCGCGTCCCTTTTTCGTCAGCGGTGTCCTGCGTTGGGTGTCCCACGTAGTTCGTAGCCTTGCCGAGTTTTTGCACGTTCGCCAGAGGTCAGTCCTCTTGGCAAAATCGCGATTTACCTACATGATTAGAATTCTTCGAGACGGTCGGCTTTGTTAGGACGAATAATCACCCCACCACTGGATAGAAAATGTCAATAGATCAGTGGCGGTACGTCCACCTGGAACGGGTTTATTAGTCAGGCAGGTGTCAGGAGAAAGCTCCGCCTACGATGATTCACACCCACGAAACTGGTACTTGTTTGTAAATAAAAATGATGGCAAGGTGAGCCGAATCAACTTCCTGTCATTGCGCTGGAACGGTCAACTTTGAGTGGTACTTGTCGTACGCGTTTTTCGTAGGTGTGAAAGGATTTGTAAGTTTACGGACCGGCTTCAATGAACCGTTTATTAAATGTTGATGTCGTTAAAGAATGCAGCGCTGCATGTTGTGGTAATGATGCTTCCTCGGAAGAGCGAAGGATTTTTCTCGGCTGCATCAAAAGTGACAGAAACGTGAAACGTCTTTCATCGAAATACCGATGACCCTATCATGACAAATAAACTAAGCGTTAAACCCTTTGATAAAGATATCGCGTATTCAAATGAAATCCTGGGCTGGGAAGACGTTGGAAACCGTCAATTGTTGTGCTTTTTTAAAGCGTAGGTTAATTGGAGCATGTTGACAGCTAACCTAAAATTTAGAGTCAAAAAACTCTTTCCTTTTTTCTTTCTTTACAATGTTTTACATTAAAAATAGAATAACTTAGCGATTCTTATTCTTGAAGCAAATATCTAAGGGTACCCTTTGCTGAAAACAAACATGTTCAATTATGTCCCCATTCGTGTCAAACGGCGGGAAATTCAAACTTTACACTGTTCTAAACGGTTTAATTTTTCCAACGCCTACTCAGCCCAGGATTTCATTTGAACACGCGATACATTGTACAACTGTTGAAAAGGATTTTGCTTTTTCTCATTAATATTGCACCTAAATATGGAATTATTATTATTAACACATGTTAATAACTTCTTATATGCCTTTTAAAGATGTCAAAGTGACTTAGGCTGCTGACGTTTTAACATTTAAACATGTTTATTTACAATTCAATTTGGTATTTAGGTATTTATTATTTCTGTTAAATATCTCATAGATTATAGGTTACCATACAATGAAGGTATTTCAATAGACGATTACTCGTTTTGTGGTAAATATTTATTTTTTTTATCTTCGCGAAAGTAACAGAAAAATAGACTGACTATTCATAGCGATGACGATTTTGACATGGTGTTAATTAATGAGTTGAATCAAAGCAAGATCTAATGAAATGAGTAACTTGGTAATCAAATGACAGGGGAGAGAGAAAAGTAAGTAGAACTTGGATGAAACTTGCACATTAACAAGTTTGCAGTTTCTCCAACTATAAAGAAATTTGTGAGGCCCCAACCAAGTAGTGCTCAACAAGATGACGAAAAATCAAACACCGATTAAATGAGGTGAGTTCACTTTCATTCAAATTCGATCACTGTACCATCAAGTGTTTGTCATTGGCTGAAATTCAAATTTGGCAGGAATCTGATTGGATTATATTAAAAAAAAAGAAATTTAAGTGATAAATTGTTTGTATGAAATAATCTCCCAAAATATCCCTCATGCATGTCGGACTGTAGATAATTTCCTTGACAACTTAACAGATTATCGACAACAACATGCACTTGGCATATTACTGCTGATAATTTTCTTAGCTAAACCCAGTAGAAAATAAATTTATAATAACCCTGTATATCGGGTGTTCATTTAAATTTCCCGTCAAAGTTGGCATTGACGAGTCGATTGTGAACGCACCACTCGTCAGACTGCAGAGTAAAAACACAAACAACGCAAAAAGTGAGGTTGGATTTAAACAGGTGATCCGTGATTTGTAATCCGTGGTGCGTTCACAATCGACTCTTCAACGCCAAGCCTTCTTTGATGTCTTTGGAATTTTGTCATTAGACGATATGCGAGGTTACGATAATTATTTCATGATTGAATTTCATGATTCAGTTCCTGAAAGTTACTTGTATAATACATAATTAAAAAGGAACTTATGTCCAAGCAATTTACAAAACCTTCTAAAGCTTTCCTTTCCAAAGTAATTGTATAATGACAAAGAGTGGTATTGAGATTAAAGGTCGTTTAAGAAATTTTTGAATTCTTTTAAAACTTTTGAATACAGGAATAAAAAGCTGACTAATGTGACATTAAACTAAATTAAGAAACTGTCGCTTATCCAGTCATGCTGGGAACTCCATTCCTTGCAACAGAAACATTTTTTTATCTGCATATTGACTGATTCATTAATAACAACTTCACAAACGTCTACGAGCTGAATTCTCTCAGACACGGTTGTTACTTTTAGAACTTCAAAATCAAAAATGCTGGAGTTACGTTCTCCAAATGAGATCTTTAGCAACGTATGTGCCATCCATGGTTTAACTAAACGACGAATAACGGTTTAAATGAACTCACTGAAGGAGAGAATGCTTTTGTTGTTGTTTTTTATTTTATGTATTGTAACATTTTTATCCGTACTTGGTTTTTAATCGTCCATATTTTTTCTACGACTACGTTAATAAAGAAATCAATATCTTGTTCATAGATTGTAAATAAAACAAACCCCACAAATTTGTTTCTTGTTTTATTTGTATTTGTCTTTTTCCTTCCTGTTTGGTTTTCCTCATTAGGAACATCTTAAAACAATGTCATTTTAATGGATCAAAAAGGGTGGAAATAGAGAATTGCGTACTAGGTACAGTCGCGAGTATTAAATCTTGGTCGTCAAGGTCATTTTGAAATTTCTCCTTACTGTCACAAATTAAAAATTTTGCCTGCTTAATTAGGGCCAATGTCAATAAAACGTCAATAAAAAAAATTGTCACAGTTTTATTCTAAACATTCAAAATTATGGCCCCAATGTCGTATTTTAACAGAGTAAAAATGATTTTACTGATAGAGATGGATGTGTCAGAAGCTAGGGTGGCAACCTAGTTGGGATTTCCAAAAAGTTGACAAGATCTTGACAGGACAAGACAAATAGAATTAATTAGAGGTTATGCCCGTTTCACATTAGAGCACTTTCCGTTGCGTCAAAGAGTGACCTTGACGACCAAAATTTATTGCTCTCGACTGTACATTAAAACAACTAATGAAAATTTCCGTCTATTTTTTGATGAAAAAACAGCTATAATGCGTGTCTTGCTCTGGTTAGTGGTTTTTACTATTGTCGAAAACTGTATAATAAATTCCAGTTTTAGATTACATTACACATAATGTATAATAATATTTTTATATTTAGTGACAGTAAAATGGTTTATTAATATAGTAAAAAAGTATCGTAAATTGTGTTTCATTCCATCATATTTTAATAAATAATATCTAAAATTATTATTAATGAAGACAATGGGATGATAATTTCTTTTACGTTCCAATTTTTTAGATTCAGTCTTTCTATTCTTACACCTAGGTAAGGCTCTGGCAGTGGCACTTACGCACTGAATTATAATTATTATTGATTGGTTAATTGGCCTTCATTATTTACATCGGCGTATTAAAAATGTCAACGTATCCTTTTCACTTGTAACAACGTGTCATCAAGAAGTTTCTAAAAAATTATCTTGAACGATTGATATGCTAACTTATGGCATCTAAAGTTACGTCAATTAAACACCATAATAAAAAGTTTGACATACTGACATACATACATAAGTGTTTAGACAGATGGGTACTTATACCTATACTGTAGCATTTGCAACTTACTTTATTGACCTCACAAAATTTTTCGTCGGATTCTTGGTAGGCATTGTAACTAGGACCATGGCTGTGCAGATGTATTCCTGAAACGTCAACAACTGACTTCCTAACCTAACCTTACTTTCTCCCATCTGTGTTTTCTGACTATTTTAGTTGTTTACATCTAACTGGACTTATTGTTTATTGATAGAAAAGTCCTAATCACAATCCCATCAAAATGTTCTTTACGGATACATCATAAAAATGTTTCTAATCCCGAAAAATCAAAATCATGTTTTTGATTGAAAAATATTTGACCCTTCTCTATTTTTAGTTTCACTATATTTTTAAGTAAATGATAACGTCGAACTGACAACTTGACAAATATTTGTCAATTAAAGACATGCGGGAAAATGTTCATAGGCCGTTGCGATGTTCTTTATCGATATCTCTGTAATAATGTAAATGTATTCTATTAAATAAAATATGTAAGTGGTGCCTTTGATACACAGATAACTTGTTTACATCAATGTGCTGGATGTTATGTTTTTTGAAGTTACCTGACGCAATAATAATTATCACTGATAAGATAAACGTAAACTCATTATTGAGCTTAGAGCCAAATAAAAATGTAATTACTACAACGATAAAATCTACGATCATGGCATCCCTTCAACAATATCGTCGATCAACCCCGGACATGCAATAATTACATTTTTATTGGATTACGCAGGCATGATGGGAATGTTTTTGTAATAATTTTCCCATTTTTCTTTTTTATGGGGTATCTGAAAAATGTCGTTTAAAAATTCCAACTACGGTGCGGTATGTTTTCTTGGAAATATTTTGCTCAAGAGTAGTCGAAACAGCTGGTTCCTGAACCATAAATTGAAATATTGACAGGTGCGATGTTCCTTGAGAGTTTAAAAACATCTCATGAATGACGTCACCTACACTAAATAAGTTAAGTAATATGTGTCGATTGTGAACGCCCCGTTACAGAATAAAAACACAAACAATGCAAAAAGTGAGGTTAGATTTACACGTCTGATCCGTGGTGCGTTCACAACAAACTCTTCAACGCCAACTTTGGGGAGAAATTCAATGAACACCAGATAAAAAATACCCCAAAAATCATTCGATAAAATAAAGACATGTCACATTTTAGGAAATAAGCTGAAAGACTTCAAAATTTTGTATTAATTTTTTAATGTTATTTTAGTGTTTTTCATAACAATAACATATTGTTTCCAATTTTTAACGGCCAAGATGAAGCATGATAAAATGTATGAATTCATTCGTATTTTCCAACAAAGCTCTCACAATCTGATCAGCGCTCGCAGTAGAGGGTGCAAAGTCCTGCGAATAACCATTCCCACCCTTTTTGCCCCCATTTAGCAAATATTAAGAGAAAGTTTGCAGTTCGAGTGTTGGCAGGATTATTTTTAAGGCTCAAGTTGGGAGTTTTGTAAATCCTTGGCAACACAGAGAAAAACAGTCATCCGTACGCCTCTGCAAAAACTACAGCCCCACAGGTGACGTCATTTATTGGATAAAATTCCTGTTCCGAAGCAATTTCGGTTAAAACCGCAAAGAATGTGGAATTAAAAATGAAATTAAAAAACATACTTAAAACGTGTATGTCGTTTAAATAAATTATTGTAATTAATGCATTAAAAGGAGACCAATAAAACATGATTATACACTCGAGTGACTTGATTATGTGGCGCTTAAAGTATACATTACCAACACCGAATGCGTAATTACGATATTATTTTTTGTGGTGTCATAAATGTAGTACTTTGTGCAATTTGTCGTATATAATGTAATATGGGACAAGGAAACCAATAAATAACGTCGTTTTCGATTTATTTATCGGCGTCGTGGGGGGCGGCAGGGACCGCAACGGGGGGGGAGCAATAAAATTAATGATTAGAAGAGCCACACACCGGACAACAATCACTTTAATTGGGGTAGCAGGTCAGGTTCTGAATTTAATCCAGAGCCGGACAATAGCGCAATTTAATTGGAAACAATAATTAATAAACAAAGTTGTTTACACGAAGACCCTTTTCAAATACTGGCTCTATTTCGAGTATATTGATCACGCAATAAACCCATTCGTTTTCCCGCACGTTGGATAAAGCGCCGGTTTTTCCACCAATTTTCGCGCTTCCAGCCTCACACAGTGCGATCGTAAATTTCCAGACACTTCCAAACAATATCCTCATAACCGGCGTTATTCATAAAAATGGGTTTCACCGAGAAATTGGCGATTTTTTCAACAGCGACCCACTTGTTATAGGGGCGAGTGTTTGCTGCGAGAAACGGCACCACTCTGATAATACGGTTTTGTTCGGGAAACTTTGTGAACTCCAAGAGCGGAGTTTCCAGATCAGCGTCTCTTGTTTGTCCGTCTGATAGCGCACAGCAAGGCGGAATGGGAAGTGGCTTTGAGGAAACTAACGGGCCTTCAAATAAATTTATATTTAGAGCAACTTATGGAAATTCAATTGTTTGCAGCATTTTTCCAGCGTAGAAAATGACACAAGAAACGTCTGACATTTGAACGAAATAAAATTAGGTTAGAAAATATTTTTAATTTTTGTAGTGCATTCTCCCTATTCTCCCTCCACGGAATATGACAATATGAAATTGGGAAAAAGCTTACTATGTAACCTATGCAACTCCGGGGAATAATTGTTGGCTCCTTTTATGTCTGTGTCTTTATGGCCTGGTTTTATCAAAAATATTGTTATCTCTAACTCCAAGCTGACGTGATATATTATTTTAACTTGTTCTGTTAATTCTATGTTAAGTACATGTGTCCAAATGTTTGTATGTCTTTTATCAAAAAAGTAATGTATTTGGAAAAAAATTATCGCATGTCTGTCGTAAAATTATATGAAAATGTTTTGCAAGTGCTCGCACTAACCGCCTCGGCTGGCGCCTCTGCTCCAGAAACCGTGCTTGCACTTGCAAAATAGCATTTTCTAGCCTTGTGATACAAATAACTAGTGTGTTACATGGTTATTATTACAGGCCGCTTCTTTTAAAGAAAAATTTGCCAAAGCATCCCACGTCGCAGAAAACGAAACAGTGGCCATACTTGCTGACACCCTGTCTAACATGGAAAAGTCAATTCAAGACTCGATCAATCGCCTCGAGAGTAGGTTCAAAAAAGACCTTCGCACGATTATACGCGAGGAAATAGCAGGTGTTGTAAAAAACGAAATTCAAAAAGAACTGAAAAATCTCGAAATTGTTTATAAGCAAAATTAATGTTGTGTTAACTTGTTGTTGTATATAATTAATATAATAAATAATAATGATTTTTATAACAAATCTTCAGTTAGTAATATCGAAAGTGTTTAGAAATTTTAGTAAAGATCTATCTGTCCAGTTCCTGATTCTTGTCCAAGTTGGCAATATAAATAGTTGAAGAACAGTTGTCAGGGATAATTCCTCAGGACTCTTGATATACGTTCTTTTATAGACACTACTTTGTAACGTGCGATCAATTTAAAAAAAAAATCGAGTTACCTGGATTGTGCTATTCTGATGCTTTGATTGGTTCAAACCACCATTTTCGCCTACTCTGATGTTTTTTTTATTGATCGCACGGTATTTGTTCCTTAATTCCAGTGTAACCAAACACTGTTTCTGTTATAAAATAAATTGAAAAGTTTTTCTTTGTCTGTTTCAATACTTTTTTTAACAGTTGATTTTTTCCACGGTGAAATAAACAATTGATGTGATCAATAATAGTTGACGAAATTAAAATAAAATATATATATAAATATATGATTCATATTCATTAATCTAAAATTAATCTACATTCATTTTTTATTAAGTAAAGTTTCGTAGGTATCGGAATATATTGACTCTACTGTTGAGATATTTTCATACCTTCATCAGTGGTACCTACCAATTTTTTAAATTAAGCGTTATATCATGGAGGATGGTAGGTAATCAAATGAATACTTTTTTTTTATAAATCATTTATTCAGACATAAATGAACACAATGTATCACAAATGAAGAACACATAAAATACACACGGAAAACTTCTAACTTCTAAGAGCTGAAAGAATTTTCTAAAATATTGATAGTTTGAAAAGGTTTTCAATTTGTCACAATTCAATTTCTTAATCAATGTCCAACAAAATCTTCAGAATTTCACATTTTATAATTCCATAATATAAATATGTTTTTCATAAAATTTCATTTTACGTTGAATTTCTCTCAATGTACAAATTACATATATTAAATCTCTGACATTTTAATGAATTAGTTAATCAAACTCTTCCTAAAATGTTCAGAAATTCAAATAATATTTACAACTATGTTTTACCAAAACCAAATTTAATATTTGAAATACTTTGGAATAATTTTGTGAAATGTTTATAATGCTCTCAAAATATTCTTCACAATTTAGAGTTTTCAAGACATTTATCAGCTCTTACGAGCGTTCAAAATATTTGGCAGTCAAGTAGGCCGTGCCTTTCCTTCTCTTTTACAAACGCAGGTTGTCGTTTTTGTTGGTACGCTTTAGCAGAAAACTAAAAAAATTCTTGTGTATTGGTTCTAAAAAGAACTATTAAAAAAATTACACTACTGCTTGTTGCGAAATAAATAATGTTTGACAGCGTGGAAACAAAAGCAAGCAACAGACCATCGGACCGCAGATTTTCTTGAACGCTCGTTATACTGTATTTTAGATTTGATCAAATTTTTCATTAAAATTTCCAAAATTTCAATCTTTACAAATGGCAAAGGTCATTAATTCATTGTAATTATTGTAGTCTTAGATGGCTTGAAAACTAAATGTAAAATTTATGGTTGCCGCTCCATATCAAAATGATCAGAATTATGTGAATAAGTGAAAACATACCGTTCGCACAATTCACACTATTGACAGTTCACGCCACATTAGAGTTATGTTTGTATAGAGCGGCAAAAATTTCATGACTTGCTTGGACTACAATAATTTATAATGACCCTGTATAGGATCTAGAGAAATTTACAAAATTCTTGTTGTTGACGTTTCATTTTTTACTACATATTTTGCCAATGACTTGTTAATGTAAATTTTATTCAAGAAAATTAAAATTAAATTATCTGTTTTACGATAAACTTTTATTAGTTTAAAATCTTCTTTCTTCAAAATGTTATTTTCTACAGTCATTGCCACAAAGCACAATCACGATTATATCTTTGCTGTGAACGATCTCCTCCTGATGCAACGAGAAAAGAACTGCTTTTGCATTTATTTTGAAAGTATGCAGTGTAAAACAAAAAACGTATTCTTCTATTCTTCGGCGATATAAACAAAGTAGACAAAAGTTTTTATTTTTTAAATTCCCTGATATCAATTTTAAAAAATAAAGAAGCTCTCTCGGAGACAATGCAAAATAATTTACAACATCAAATACATAAAAATCTGATCTTTTATTAGGAAGCATGAGGAATAGATTGAAGTTTAGATTACTCAGATTAGCACGTCTGCAAACCTGTCGTAAAGTATAGATATTTTGGGTGTTTTATGTTGTTTAGTTTTTCGGTTGAGAAATAATGTAAAACGTGGCGTACCTTACCTTCACGAATGGAGTAGATTAATTAATCTCAATTACTTGACTAAATCCTACAGGATTTTTATGGCAAACTTTCAGATAACTTCGCTTCGGATTAGCGTTGCTAAGGAACAATATCTCGCGAGAATAACTCGAAGGTAAAATCGTAAATAATAAAGACACAGGCGATTAGTGTTAACCCCCTTGAAAATGTGTCCTTGTTGTTTGATTAAAATACCCAATTAGTTGAAAAGTTCAACTTAGATTTTTCTTTTCTACGAAACACAAAAGGTCACAAGGCAGGTTCGCAAATTATTCCCATAAAGAACAGGCTCAACGAGAGCGTAGAAAGAAGATTTGTTTTACCTGTTAGATCAAATATTACAGTAAAAACACTTTGTGTTAACAGCCACCCACATTTAAAAGTTTAATTAGCACACCTACGCCCGGATAAAATACGGTAAAATTTAAAATCAACTGCGAACACCGTACATTAGCATTTTTTAAAACTTATTTTCAATTACATTTAAAAAATATTCTGTTAAAAATTAAAACATTTGACATTTGACATAAATTTCACAGAAATGCCACCATAACTCATGCCACACAAAAGTCCCTAGATTATTTTATAATTAGATTTTTGAGTTTTTATGAAATTAATGCGACCACAGTAGAAAATATACTTTGTCTCAAAATAAACTGCTACACACTACACACTCACAATAGAATTATGTACCTAAGTAATTTCCTGCATTTTTTCAATAATTCGTAAATACCTTGTTTTAATTTTTTTTTTGTCATGTGCCTACTCATTTCGATCTGCATTACATATATGTATTATTAATCTCCCTCACAATACAATATTGTTTCACAATCCGTGTTTTACAGCTTAAATACAACGTCATTAGTACGGCTTTGCTTGGGATAGTCTCAGTTTACAGTTGTTGTACCGTCCGGCTTAACATTTCTCCTCGATTTATTTATTATTGCTGTATATAATAGTCGTATCAGAATAATCCGATTTGTACTATTAGTTTCTGTACACTCCCGTCTCATGGCTAAACAAGTTCTCTAAATTCTGGTCGCATCTTGCTCAAAGTGTTCCTCGAATGGGGTGCGTCAAAGTTTCAATTGTGAAGGTTTCACAGTTTTAATTATCGAACAGAAAGTTTGCAGTCAAGACTTGGGAATTAATTAAGGCAACGAAAAATTGTTTACCACAAAATTTCCACTATCAAAGTAATAATTAAGAAAGTGAGCAAGAAGTAATGATAAAGACAGGGATTTTTTAAAGAATTTTATTTGAGATATAGCATTACGTCATCTACATGAGTAAGTTTCTTTTTTATAACGTAATCAAATACGGTGACTTTGAATTTTGAATTCAAAGGTTATTTTCTTTAATTCGGGGTGGAAACTAACTCGATCTTTTATCCCAAGTTCGATAAAAAATTTCTCAGAACTTTTAATGTTTCACGGAATGCTGGTTAAGGACCATTGTTCCATAGAAAAGATTCGATCGAACAAGTCAACAATTTCAAAATCATTAAACAGAAACACTTTTATTAACGCCGTTCAAGGCAACAGAATCACACAGAGAAAATATTTTTGAGAAAATACATTAGAGAAATAGAGCGAAAAGCTGGTTAAAATCCGTAAATACATGCCAAGAATTTTCACACATTAAATATTACGAGTTTCACTTTAGTAGCGGTAGCGATTTTCTAGCAGAACTGTTTTATGAGTTGGCCAACCTGGGAAAACTAATTTGTCGGCCAATAAATAAATATGTCAAAAAAATTATATAATTCCAATTATTTTTGGCGCCCCCTTTCACTCTCGAGTGTCTCGGTTTGGGCGATAAGTTATTTGATCACTTTACCTATTAGTTGTCGAAGAAACCAACACGTTGAATTTCTATTTTATCAAAAAACAATAAAATTTAAATATAAAAATAATTTAATAAAAATTAATGCTCGAAAGACTGTTGCTTTTGTGATTATGTAACGTAATAACATTAATTTTAATTAAAATGGAGCAAGGATCTCGTAGAGAATACAGATTTAATGAATTAACGTCCAGCTCGGACACGAACGCTGATAGTCAAACGTTACATAATGGTTTATTTAATATTGACAAAGTAATAAATTTGCGATAATTAATTTTTATGTAAAATTTATCGGTGGTGATAGAAGCGTTATCGGTGGTTAAATGGACACTTAGAACAAGATATAAGAATTTGAAAAACGATGTAGCGGTCGTTAAATTACAATCTTTTGGAAAACCGGTAAAGAGACGAAACGGACTAGAAAATACAGTTTTTTACATCAGCCGATGTTGTTCTTTGGGCATAGGAAGTCGTAAATTAGCATAACTAGCCACGAAAACGTCGTCTTCGAAAAGCGATGGGTTGGTGTACTGTTAGAAGCTCCCATTCAGGAATCAAATAGACTTGTAAATAAGGTTCTAAAAATATTTTTCGGCGCGTTGTGTTTTAATTAAAATGGTTGGAATAAGTGAGAACATCGAGGGAAGCATCGAAAGAAGCGTTCGCACGCAGGAGTGTACCTACTAGTTCATTGAAAATTATTTAAATTTAGACGTCGTGACGAAAACCGCATTCATACGCAATTTTGACCAGACAGAAGACAATGAGGAAGGTCAAAGCGCACAAAGGCGTCGGCCTTCATTATGTAACCGCTGCAATTCAAAATCGATTTTTGAAATTGAAAATTAGCGTTTTCCGATAAAGGTCAGCGCGGTTTCCGTGTCCGGGCTGACCTCACAAAAATCAAGGTTTCCGGAGCCATCCTCCGTAAAGGTGGCCGAACAACAAAAACACCTCCGGGAACAAGAGAAAATCGGCGGCAGTAAAATGTGTACACTCAAAAAAATTGACTCACGTCTCCTAGCAACTGAACGGCTCACGTGGTGGCTGGAAAAAAACTGGGCGAGAAGTGTTCAAGACCGATCCTCGACTTCACTTCACTAATCTAAGACAGAACAGCTGATCCGTCACGGTTGCCTTGCGATAATAGAACTAGAATGCGGGACATTTCGTCGCGATCGCAGTTAGCCGTGTGCGTATAGCATCGTAGTTGGCGTACGATTCGCGACTTGGAGAAAGTTTCGCGCTGTACACAATGCGGAAGGGATGCCAACACAAAGCTGTGAACTTTGAATGTTTATTAAAAAAAATAAACAACTATTTTCCATAAATGCAAAAACATCGAGGTGAACGCAGAAGTATGAATGACCGTATAAACCAAATTTAAACCCAAATAAACTGCTCCAACATTCTAAAATATGTAACGTTCATTATTATAGTATGGATAAAACAACAACAGTCTTGTACATGGCATGAATTTACAGTGAAACTTAAAAAACAACAAAATCCCTATTCGTGCGACGGCCCCGGGTGGTTGTTCCCGGCGTGGTTGGTGAAGTAGTTGGCGGAATTTGTTTGGCTCAGGTTGGCAACGAAATTGTTCATGAACAGGTTGGGCGCGTAACCTTGACTCTGACTCGTCCCGCTGTTGTTGTTCTCGCCGCCGCTGCCCGCGTCGTAGTACACCCCCATCAGCTCTTGGGGCACGTAGTGGTGGTAGTACCCCAAATGGGGTACCATGTTGGGCGGCGGGATCGACGGGTCGAACGCCGGCACCGACGTGTTGATGTGGGGTGCCGGGGGGCGCTTCGCTTTCGCCCTGTTCAGCCTCGCTTGCTTGTACGAATCCATGTATTTGTTGAATTTGGTGTTGAGAAGGTTCTTGCGGTTCATGGTCGACTCGAATTTCTTGTAGTTGTCGCTGCTGTGGGTGCGCTTCACGTGGGGGCTCAGCTTCTTGGTGCCGAAGCGCTGGTACGCTTCGTTTTCGTCGTCCGAAAAGTCGGCGAATTCAGGTGGGACTTCCGCGTCGTCCATCCACGATGCGTCAGTACCTTTCATCCTGAAACAGGTTCCTGCATTACCGACATACATGATTTGGGCAAAATTCATTACTTGAGCAACTGTTGGAGGAAAACGTATTGAGTGTGTTTACTCGTCGGTGCGGAGTAGACTTTGGTGCCAACTTGAATTTGTAAATTTTTAATATCATCAACGGAATTGAACCGGATGGCGTAAATTGGTGACGTGACTTGTCCCAGAACGTCGAACACAAATCCCAACGGTCTTTTCCCATTATCCAGGAACAGGAGAGTGTCCAGGTCGTACGCTGGAGTATTCGGCAGTGCCGCTATCGTAACTACAAAACAAAAACTCTCGATCAACGAATTTTTCATTACTTTTTTAACAACTAAACTACAAGCACAACTGTTGACTCTTACTTTCTGCATTTACTTTTGAACAATTTACAAAACAATCCAAAAGAAATTCAACCAAAAAAAAAGTCCTCAAGGTCACAGGCATTATGAAGAAGATTCACCAAAAAACTATTTTTTTTTCATGATTTACCTAACTTGTCGACGATCCCTAGAACGTTGCCCATGTGGACGAAGCTCTCGTTCTCGACGTTGATGTTCAAGTTGGCGAGATCCGGAACAGGGGGCAACCGATCCAATGACAGTTCTCCATCATCCGTAGCATTCACCTTTTTCCTGATAGCGCCCCGATTTTGGGACGGATTGGAGATGGCAGGGCTCGGCTCGTCGTCCTCGGTTGTCGTGTCACTGTCGTCGTCGTCGTCGTCGCTCGACGAGGACGACGACGTCGAAGAAGACTCATCCGAATCATTCCTAACCTGCCAGTTGAGGTTAAGTTTCATCATTTCCGAGGACGAGCTGGAATCGCTGTCGTACACTAGAAGACTGTTCAACGACGCGGATTCGATGTTTTTTATCACAACGCCCGTGTTCTTCTCGCTTGTCTGGAGCTTATCCGAGGTGGTGGTTTCGCACATCTTTGGATCTCGATTTTCTGAAATTGGGGTTAGGAGAGCGATCGTGGTTTGGTTTGTGGGGGGCACTTACCGCTATCAGTAGTGAATTTTTCTGGTTTCGTAGTGGGTGAAGTGGTTGGTTTTTCCGGTTGTTGGTTGTCCATGTTTTCGCGGTTATTTTCGTTTGACATGTTGTAAGGCGATGAGAATTGATCGGAATTTATCGTATACTAACAATTAATCACTATTACGGTAAAAAATACTGCAAACATTTGATGGGAATTGTTAATTTTACTAACATGTGCTCATGTTTGGGATGGGTGTTTTAAGCCGCCATTTGCCGTTGGAGATTTTCCACACGTGACGGAATGAGGTGGTGTGATTGGTTGATTTTCAGACAATGTGAATCGATACAAATGTCCCCCTCTTTTGATTTAGCACCTTCCAAAATTTTGCAAATTTAACAACTAATATAAAACATTCGCCACAAGGACCGATGAAAAGCACATTTCCGTGTATTTTATGTGAAAAAACCCTTATCAAGCTGGCGCTTCCCGTAATAGGTGCAATTAACAAATTTTAAGAAATAGTAAGCACTCTGCACTTCCTATTACCTACTGATACTGACGAAGTGATGACATTATCGTTACCTACGTTTCTTGTACATACTTAAATATGATTCATAATTTCGTAATTCTAGATATAGATTAAAGTACATTATTTTCATTACGCTACTGACACTCAGAACATAATGATAGTGAGGTAACGGGTGACTATTAAAATTTTCACTTGGAGTTGGCTTTGAACGAGTTTTTATTTTTTCTGTTAGTTTAGACACACGCAAGAACGAACGACAAATGACAGTCAGTACAATTGAAACATAACCAAATTCAGAGAAAAACATTTATTGAAATGTCAAATTTGTCAGTGTCTAAGGTGCAACGGAAAACAAAGAATGATCCATAGCCAACCCTAAGTGAAAATTTTAATAGTCACCCGTTAGATAGAACTGTAATTAGCAATTCTCAGGGATATTTGTACTACAACCCAAAGTGATGTAAGGGGCATTTAGACAACTTCAGCGGAGCGCGTAATTTTGAAAAATGGAGATGAGTAATTAATACTATAGGTAGAAACTCTTACTGTCAGATTTTAATTTCTATAAAAACAAAATTATCGATTTGAAAAATTATTCTGCTATTGCTAAGTTTCCATTGCGATTATAACTATTTTATTGAAACTCTATGATGGGTATTTTAATTTAACAAATAACCTCGAGTTTTTTAAATTTTACCAACCTAAAACAACAGGTTTTTTGATTTTTGAATGGACTTTATAAAATATCACAATTGACAATAATTTCTGAATTTTGAATTCTCTTTTTATTGAACATTTCAATTAAAAAAGAATGTAATATAAACAAAGCTAAAGGAGAATCATAAAAAGGACAAAACTTGACTGTTCTAAAGGCATTGCCACGGACCTGACTCTGTTACGTTAATCCTAGCCTTATAGTCGAGTCAAGGAAGCCGAAAAATCCCTAAAACTTCTTAATCCTCAAGAACAGAAAAAAACAATTTCAAATAGGTGTTTTTGTACAGGGTGATTTTTAAAATTTCCGAAACGCTATAACATCTTAATTTATTGTTCAATTTCAATAAATAAAGTATCAAATTAAATGGATTCTAAAAGACTATAAATTGGCTTCTAAAAGACTAAGTATAAATTGTCATATGATTATACGAATGTGTATATTTTTTTAAATAGTAAATTTTGGGCGACATTCTATTTTCTTAATTCAAATTGTGATACAAAAAACGGCCCAAGCTATAACCAATAGTCGTTTTCAATGACATCCGTTCTGTCAATATGACAGTATGTTGGCATCACTGGCTGTTTCAGTTTAGTAATTTTGAATTTCCTAATTTGGCAATTTACCTTAACGGGACAAATTGATAAATTCAAATTATTTCCGACAAATCAAAGACAATAATTATGTGGTCTGATTCGGATTCACACCATATGTTGAAGATTGAGTTTTATTGTTTGTTGTTGATGTTTCATGAAATATAAATTTTCTTTTACCATAACCTAGATTTCTTGTTTGACATTTTTTTATATGTATTGACAATGGTATTGCTTATATGTACTCTGAATTCTGGTTATGAATTTGTGTACAATCTGCAACACCATATTAAAAATGACACTGACAGCACGGATATCGTTGAAAACAACTATAGCTATTGATGACCCAAATCAAAAAAATTATACAGGAAACGAAATGACCCTAAAAACACACACGAAATGACGCTAAATAATCACAGTAAAATAAAGTGTCTGACCTTTGGGGCTTCTACTTCTGTCGCAATTTGCGACGAGTCCCCTCTTCTTCGAAGTAACGGACCTACTGTAACAAAAGAAAAACATATTGTAGCTTACATTTTTTCTGCTTGTTTGAAAGATTCAAGAATTATTAAATTAATATAAATTAAAATAAATTCTCTGAGAGTAATAAATATTGAAAGAAACTTAAAAAAAAAAGAGTGAAAATTAAATTACCCTTTAAATCCAGTCCACAGGCGATCCGCGCCGACCCCCACCAGTTGACGAAACCTAGACCTGTTGGAAAGAAAAAAACAACCTCCTTTTGGGAAATTGATTGCTGACATCATTTTTGTGTCAGATCACTGATCAAAAAGAAAACTTTAAATATCTGAAGAATTTTTTCATATTGTAATTAAATAATTTCTAAAGGTCTCCGTCAATATATATTATTATTATTATTAAAATATATGTATTTACAACAGCAGTTACAAGTAGTTGCTAGTTCAAATGGCAACGGTGCCTTATTAGCTCACATCTGATACGTGAAACGCGAGATGGAAACTGTTGATAAATCAATTATTAAATGATTTGTTTAAAAGCAGCTGTGTTAAGTCCTTAACTGCTTCGAAAATTTTGTAACGCGGTTTTTTCTCACCCCAGAAACATTGTTTCTCAATTGCGGGGGTGAAAATTTTGTTAAATAAATAATCACAGTAAAATAAAGTGTCTGACCTTTGGGGCTTCTACTTCTGTCGCAATTTGCGACGAGTCCCCTCTTCTTCGAAGTAACGGACCTACTGTAACAAAAGAAAAACATATTGTAGCTTACATTTTTCTGCTTGTTTGAAAGATTCAAGAATTATTAAATTAATATAAATTAAAATAAATTCTCTGAGAGTAATAAATATTGAAAGAAACTTAAAAAAAAAACAAAGAGTGAAAATTAAATTACCCTTTAAATCCAGTCCACAGGCGATCCGCGCCGACCCCCACCAGTTGACGAAACCTAGTCCTGTTAAAAAAAAAAAAAAAAAACAACCTCCTCTTGGGAAATTGATTGCTGACATCATTTTTGTGTCAGATCACTGATCAAAAAGAAAACTTTAAATATCTGAAGAATTTTTTCATATTGTAATTAAATAATTTCTAAAGGTCTCCGTCAATATATATTATTATTATTAAAATATATGTATTTACAACAGCAGTTACAAGTAGTTGCTAGTTCAAATGGCAACGGTGCCTTATTAGCTCACATCTGATACGTGAAACGCGAGATGGAAACTGTTGATAAATCAATTATTAAATGATTTGTTTAAAAGCAGCTGTGTTAAGTCCTTAACTGCTTCGAAAATTTTGTAACGCGGTTTTTTCTCACCCCAGAAACATTGTTTCTCAATTGCGGGGGTGAAAATTTTGTTAAATAAATAATCACAGTAAAATAAAGTGTCTGACCTTTGGGGCTTCTACTTCTGTCGCAATTTGCGACGAGTCCCCTCTTCTTCGAAGTAACGGACCTACTGTAACAAAAGAAAAACATATTGTAGTTTACATTTTTTCTGCTTGTTTGAAAGATTCAAGAATTATTAAATTAATATAAATTAAAATAAATTCTCTGAGAGTAATAAATATTGAAAGAAACTTAAAAAAAAAAACAAAGAGTGAAAATTAAATTACCCTTTAAATCCAGTCCACAGGCGATCCGCGCCGACCCCCACCAGTTGACGAAACCTAGTCCTGTTAAAAAAAAAAAAAAACAACCTCCTCTTGGGAAATTGATTGCTGACATCATTTTTGTGTCAGATCACTGATCAAAAAGAAAACTTTAAATATCTGAAGAATTTTTTCATATTGTAATTAAATAATTTCTAAAGGTCTCCGTCAATATATATTATTATTATTAAAATATATGTATTTACAACAGCAGTTACAAGTAGTTGCTAGTTCAAATGGCAACGGTGCCTTATTAGCTCACATCTGATACGTGAAACGCGAGATGGAAACTGTTGATAAATCAATTATTAAATGATTTGTTTAAAAGCAGCTGTGTTAAGTCCTTAACTGCTTCGAAAATTTTGTAACGCGGTTTTTTCTCACCCCAGAAACATTGTTTCTCAATTGCGGGGGTGAAAATTTTGTTAAATAAATAATCACAGTAAAATAAAGTGTCTGACCTTTGGGGCTTCTACTTCTGTCGCAATTTGCGACGAGTCCCCTCTTCTTCGAAGTAACGGACCTACTGTAACAAAAGAAAAACATATTGTAGTTTACATTTTTTCTGCTTGTTTGAAAGATTCAAGAATTATTAAATTAATATAAATTAAAATAAATTCTCTGAGAGTAATAAATATTGAAAGAAACTTAAAAAAAAAACAAAGAGTGAAAATTAAATTACCCTTTAAATCCAGTCCACAGGCGATCCGCGCCGACCCCCACCAGTTGACGAAACCTAGTCCTGTTAAAAAAAAAAAAAACAACCTCCTCTTGGGAAATTGATTGCTGACATCATTTTTGTGTCAGATCACTGATCAAAAAGAAAACTTTAAATATCTGAAGAATTTTTTCATATTGTAATTAAATAATTTCTAAAGGTCTCCGTCAATATATATTATTATTATTAAAATATATGTATTTACAACAGCAGTTACAAGTAGTTGCTAGTTCAAATGGCAACGGTGCCTTATTAGCTCACATCTGATACGTGAAACGCGAGATGGAAACTGTTGATAAATCAATTATTAAATGATTTGTTTAAAAGCAGCTGTGTTAAGTCCTTAACTGCTTCGAAAATTTTGTAACGCGGTTTTTTCTCACCCCAGAAACATTGTTTCTCAATTGCGGGGGTGAAAATTTTGTTAAATAAATAATCACAGTAAAATAAAGTGTCTGACCTTTGGGGCTTCTACTTCTGTCGCAATTTGCGACGAGTCCCCTCTTCTTCGAAGTAACGGACCTACTGTAACAAAAGAAAAACATATTGTAGTTTACATTTTTTCTGCTTGTTTGAAAGATTCAAGAATTATTAAATTAATATAAATTAAAATAAATTCTGAGTAATAAATATTGAAAGAAACTTAAAAAAAAAAAAAAAAAAAAATGAGTGAAAATTAAATTACCCTTTAAATCCAGTCCACAGGCGATCCGCGCCGACCCCCACCAGTTGACGAAACCTAGTCCTGTTAAAAAAAAAAAAACAACCTCCTCTTGGGAAATTGATTGCTGACATCATTTTTGTGTCAGATCACTGATCAAAAAGAAAACTTTAAATATCTGAAGAATTTTTTCATATTGTAATTAAATAATTTCTAAAGGTCTCCGTCAATATATATTATTATTATTAAAATATATGTATTTACAACAGCAGTTACAAGTAGTTGCTAGTTCAAATGGCAACGGTGCCTTATTAGCTCACATCTGATACGTGAAACGCGAGATGGAAACTGTTGATAAATCAATTATTAAATGATTTGTTTAAAAGCAGCTGTGTTAAGTCCTTAACTGCTTCGAAAATTTTGTAACGCGGTTTTTTCTCACCCCAGAAACATTGTTTCTCAATTGCGGGGGTGAAAATTTTGTTAAATAAATAATCACAGTAAAATAAAGTGTCTGACCTTTGGGGCTTCTACTTCTGTCGCAATTTGCGACGAGTCCCCTCTTCTTCGAAGTAACGGACCTACTGTAACAAAAGAAAAACATATTGTAGTTTACATTTTTTCTGCTTGTTTGAAAGATTCAAGAATTATTAAATTAATATAAATTAAAATAAATTCTCTGAGAGTAATAAATATTGAAAGAAACTTAAAAAAAAACAAAGAGTGAAAATTAAATTACCCTTTAAATCCAGTCCACAGGCGATCCGCGCCGACCCCCACCAGTTGACGAAACCTAGTCCTGTTAAAAAAAAAAAAAAACAACCTCCTCTTGGGAAATTGATTGCTGACATCATTTTTGTGTCAGATCACTGATCAAAAAGAAAACTTTAAATATCTGAAGAATTTTTTCATATTGTAATTAAATAATTTCTAAAGGTCTCCGTCAATATATATTATTATTATCAAAATATATGTATTTACAACAGCAGTTACAAGTAGTTGCTAGTTCAAATGGCAACGGTGCCTTATTAGCTCACATCTGATACGTGAAACGCGAGATGGAAACTGTTGATAAATCAATTATTAAATGATTTGTTTAAAAGCAGCTGTGTTAAGTCCTTAACTGCTTCGAAAATTTTGTAACGCGGTTTTTTCTCACCCCAGAAACATTGTTTCTCAATTGCGGGGGTGAAAATTTTGTTAAATAAATAATCACAGTAAAATAAAGTGTCTGACCTTTGGGGCTTCTACTTCTGTCGCAATTTGCGACGAGTCCCCTCTTCTTCGAAGTAACGGACCTACTGTAACAAAAGAAAAACATATTGTAGTTTACATTTTTTCTGCTTGTTTGAAAGATTCAAGAATTATTAAATTAATATAAATTAAAATAAATTCTGAGTAATAAATATTGAAAGAAACTTAAAAAAAAAAAAAAAAAAAAATGAGTGAAAATTAAATTACCCTTTAAATCCAGTCCACAGGCGATCCGCGCCGACCCCCACCAGTTGACGAAACCTAGTCCTGTTAAAAAAAAAAAAACAACCTCCTCTTGGGAAATTGATTGCTGACATCATTTTTGTGTCAGATCACTGATCAAAAAGAAAACTTTAAATATCTGAAGAATTTTTTCATATTGTAATTAAATAATTTCTAAAGGTCTCCGTCAATATATATTATTATTATTAAAATATATGTATTTACAACAGCAGTTACAAGTAGTTGCTAGTTCAAATGGCAACGGTGCCTTATTAGCTCACATCTGATACGTGAAACGCGAGATGGAAACTGTTGATAAATCAATTATTAAATGATTTGTTTAAAAGCAGCTGTGTTAAGTCCTTAACTGCTTCGAAAATTTTGTAACGCGGTTTTTTCTCACCCCAGAAACATTGTTTCTCAATTGCGGGGGTGAAAATTTTGTTAAATAAATAATCACAGTAAAATAAAGTGTCTGACCTTTGGGGCTTCTACTTCTGTCGCAATTTGCGACGAGTCCCCTCTTCTTCGAAGTAACGGACCTACTGTAACAAAAGAAAAACATATTGTAGCTTACATTTTTCTGCTTGTTTGAAAGATTCAAGAATTATTAAATTAATATAAATTAAAATAAATTCTCTGAGTAATAAATATTAAAAGAAACTTAAAAAAAAAAAAAAAAATGAGTGAAAATTAAATTACCCTTTAAATCCAGTCCACAGGCGATCCGCGCCGACCCCCACCAGTTGACGAAACCTAGTCCTGTTAAAAAAAAAAACAACCTCCTCTTGGGAAATTGATTGCTGACATCATTTTTGTGTCAGATCACTGATCAAAAAGAAAACTTTAAATATCTGAAGAATTTTTTCATATTGTAATTAAATAATTTCTAAAGGTCTCCGTCAATATATATTATTATTATTAAAATATATGTATTTACAACAGCAGTTACAAGTAGTTGCTAGTTCAAATGGCAACGGTGCCTTATTAGCTCACATCTGATACGTGAAACGCGAGATGGAAACTGTTGATAAATCAATTATTAAATGATTTGTTTAAAAGCAGCTGTGTTAAGTCCTTAACTGCTTCGAAAATTTTGTAACGCGGTTTTTTCTCACCCCAGAAACATTGTTTCTCAATTGCGGGGGTGAAAATTTTGTTAAATAAATAATCACAGTAAAATAAAGTGTCTGACCTTTGGGGCTTCTACTTCTGTCGCAATTTGCGACGAGTCCCCTCTTCTTCGAAGTAACGGACCTACTGTAACAAAAGAAAAACATATTGTAGCTTACATTTTTCTGCTTGTTTGAAAGATTCAAGAATTATTAAATTAATATAAATTAAAATAAATTCTCTGAGAGTAATAAATATTGAAAGAAACTTAAAAAAAAAAAAAAGAGTGAAAATTAAATTACCCTTTAAATCCAGTCCACAGGCGATCCGCGCCGACCCCCACCAGTTGACGAAACCTAGTCCTGTTAAAAAAAAAAAACAACCTCCTCTTGGGAAATTGATTGCTGACATCATTTTTGTGTCAGATCACTGATCAAAAAGAAAACTTTAAATATCTGAAGAATTTTTTCATATTGTAATTAAATAATTTCTAAAGGTCTCCGTCAATATATATTATTATTATTAAAATATATGTATTTACAACAGCAGTTACAAGTAGTTGCTAGTTCAAATGGCAACGGTGCCTTATTAGCTCACATCTGATACGTGAAACGCGAGATGGAAACTGTTGATAAATCAATTATTAAATGATTTGTTTAAAAGCAGCTGTGTTAAGTCCTTAACTGCTTCGAAAATTTTGTAACGCGGTTTTTTCTCACCCCAGAAACATTGTTTCTCAATTGCGGGGGTGAAAATTTTGTTAAATAAATAATCACAGTAAAATAAAGTGTCTGACCTTTGGGGCTTCTACTTCTGTCGCAATTTGCGACGAGTCCCCTCTTCTTCGAAGTAACGGACCTACTGTAACAAAAGAAAAACATATTGTAGCTTACATTTTTTCTGCTTGTTTGAAAGATTCAAGAATTATTAAATTAATATAAATTAAAATAAATTCTCTGAGAGTAATAAATATTGAAAGAAACTTAAAAAAAAAAAAGAGTGAAAATTAAATTACCCTTTAAATCCAGTCCACAGGCGATCCGCGCCGACCCCCACCAGTTGACGAAACCTAGTCCTGTTAAAAAAAAAAAACAACCTCCTCTTGGGAAATTGATTGCTGACATCATTTTTGTGTCAGATCACTGATCAAAATAAAACTTTAAATATCTGAAGAATTTTTTCATATTGTAATTAAATAATTTCTAAAGGTCTCCGTCAATATATATTATTATTATTAAAATATATGTATTTACAACAGCAGTTACAAGTAGTTGCTAGTTCAAATGGCAACGGTGCCTTATTAGCTCACATCTGATACGTGAAACGCGAGATGGAAACTGTTGATAAATCAATTATTAAATGATTTGTTTAAAAGCAGCTGTGTTAAGTCCTTAACTGCTTCGAAAATTTGGTAACGCGGTTTTTTCTCACCCCAGAAACATTGTTTCTCAATTGCGGGGGTGAAAATTTTGTTAAATAAATAATCACAGTAAAATAAAGTGTCTGACCTTTGGGGCTTCTACTTCTGTCGCAATTTGCGACGAGTCCCCTCTTCTTCGAAGTAACGGACCTACTGTAACAAAAGAAAAACATATTGTAGTTTACATTTTTTCTGCTTGTTTGAAAGATTCAAGAATTATTAAATTAATATAAATTAAAATAAATTCTCTGAGTAATAAATATTGAAAGAAACTTAAAAAAAAAAAAAAAAAGAGTGAAAATTAAATTACCCTTTAAATCCAGTCCACAGGCGATCCGCGCCGACCCCCACCAGTTGACGAAACCTAGTCCTGTTAAAAAAAAAAAAACAACCTCCTCTTGGGAAATTGATTGCTGACATCATTTTTGTGTCAGATCACTGATCAAAAAGAAAACTTTAAATATCTGAAGAATTTTTTCATATTGTAATTAAATAATTTCTAAAGGTCTCCGTCAATATATATTATTATTATTAAAATAAATGTATTTACAACAGCAGTTACAAGTAGTTGCTAGTTCAAATAGCAACGGTGCCTTATTAGCTCACATCTGATACGTGAAACGCGAGATGGAAACTGTTGATAAATCAATTATTAAATGATTTGTTTAAAAGCAGCTGTGTTAAGTCCTTAACTGCTTCGAAAATTTTGTAACGCGGTTTTTTCTCACCCCAGAAACATTGTTTCTCAATTGCGGGGGTCAAAATTTTGTTAAATAAATAATCACAGTAAAATAAAGTGTCTGACCTTTGGGGCTTCTACTTCTGTCGCAATTTGCGACGAGTCCCCTCTTCTTCGAAGTAACGGACCTACTGTAACAAAAGAAAAACATATTGTAGCTTACATTTTTCTGCTTGTTTGAAAGATTCAAGAATTATTAAATTAATATAAATTAAAATAAATTCTCTGAGAGTAATAAATATTGAAAGAAACTTAAAAAAAAAAAAACAAAGAGTGAAAATTAAATTACCCTTTAAATCCAGTCCACAGGCGATCCGCGCCGACCCCCACCAGTTGACGAAACCTAGTCCTGTTAAAAAAAAAAAAAACAACCTCCTCTTGGGAAATTGATTGCTGACATCATTTTTGTGTCAGATCACTGATCAAAAAGAAAACTTTAAATATCTGAAGAATATTTTCATATTGTAATTAAATAATTTCTAAAGGTCTCCGTCAATATATATTATTATTATTAAAATATATGTATTTACAACAGCAGTTACAAGTAGTTGCTAGTTCAAATGGCAACGGTGCCTTATTAGCTCACATCTGATACGTGAAACGCGAGATGGAAACTGTTGATAAATCAATTATTAAATGATTTGTTTAAAAGCAGCTGTGTTAAGTCCTTAACTGCTTCGAAAATTTTGTAATGCGGTTTTTTCTCACCCCAGAAACATTGTTTCTCAATTGCGCGGGTGAAAATTTTGTTAAATAAATAATCACAGTAAAATAAAGTGTCTGACCTTTGGGGCTTCTACTTCTGTCGCAATTTGCGACGAGTCCCCTCTTCTTCGAAGTAACGGACCTACTGTAACAAAAGAAAAACATATTGTAGCTTACATTTTTTCTGCTTGTTTGAAAGATTCAAGAATTATTAAATTAATATAAATTAAAATAAATTCTCTGAGTAATAAATATTGAAAGAACCTTAAAAAAAAAAAAAGAGTGAAAATTAAATTACCCTTTAAATCCAGTCCACAGGCGATCCGCGCCGACCCCCACCAGTTGACGAAACCTAATCCTGTTAAAAAAAAAAAACAACCTCCTCTTGGGAAATTGATTGCTGACATCATTTTTGTGTCAGATCACTGATCAAAAAGAAAACTTTAAATATCTGAAGAATTTTTTCATATTGTAATTAAATAATTTCTAAAGGTCTCCGTCAATATATATTATTATTATTAAAATATATGTATTTACAACAGCAGTTACAAGTAGTTGCTAGTTCAAATGGCAACGGTGCCTTATTAGCTCACATCTGATACGTGAAACGCGAGATGGAAACTGTTGATAAATCAATTATTAAATGATTTGTTTAAAAGCAGCTGTGTTAAGTCCTTAACTGCTTCGAAAATTTTGTAACGCGGTTTTTTCTCACCCCAGAAACATTGTTTCTCAATTGCGGGGGTGAAAATTTTGTTAAATAAATAATCACAGTAAAATAAAGTGTCTGACCTTTGGGGCTTCTACTTCTGTCGCAATTTGCGACGAGTCCCCTCTTCTTCGAAGTAACGGACCTACTGTAACAAAAGAAAAACATATTGTAGTTTACATTTTTTCTGCTTGTTTGAAAGATTCAAGAATTATTAAATTAATATAAATTAAAATAAATTCTGAGTAATAAATATTGAAAGAAACTTAAAAAAAAAAAAAAAAAAATGAGTGAAAATTAAATTACCCTTTAAATCCAGTCCACAGGCGATCCGCGCCGACCCCCACCAGTTGACGAAACCTAGTCCTGTTAAAAAAAAAAAAACAACCTCCTCTTGGGAAATTGATTGCTGACATCATTTTTGTGTCAGATCACTGATCAAAAAGAAAACTTTAAATATCTGAAGAATTTTTTCATATTGTAATTAAATAATTTCTAAAGGTCTCCGTCAATATATATTATTATTATTAAAATATATGTATTTACAACAGCAGTTACAAGTAGTTGCTAGTTCAAATGGCAACGGTGCCTTATTAGCTCACATCTGATACGTGAAACGCGAGATGGAAACTGTTGATAAATCAATTATTAAATGATTTGTTTAAAAGCAGCTGTGTTAAGTCCTTAACTGCTTCGAAAATTTTGTAACGCGGTTTTTTCTCACCCCAGAAACATTGTTTCTCAATTGCGGGGGTCAAAATTTTGTTAAATAAATAATCACAGTAAAATAAAGTGTCTGACCTTTGGGGCTTCTACTTCTGTCGCAATTTGCGACGAGTCCCCTCTTCTTCGAAGTAACGGACCTACTGTAACAAAAGAAAAACATATTGTAGCTTACATTTTTTCTGCTTGTTTGAAAGATTCAAGAATTATTAAATTAATATAAATTAAAATAAATTCTCTGAGAGTAATAAATATTGAAAGAAACTTAAAAAAAAAAAAAACAAAGAGTGAAAATTAAATTACCCTTTAAATCCAGTCCACAGGCGATCCGCGCCGACCCCCACCAGTTGACGAAACCTAGTCCTGTTAAAAAAAAAAAAACAACCTCCTCTTGGGAAATTGATTGCTGACATCATTTTTGTGTCAGATCACTGATCAAAAAGAAAACTTTAAATATCTCAAGAATTTTTTCATATTGTAATTAAATAATTTCTAAAGGTCTCCGTCAATATATATTATTATTATTAAAATATATGTATTTACAACAGCAGTTACAAGTAGTTGCTAGTTCAAATGGCAACGGTGCCTTATTAGCTCACATCTGATACGTGAAACGCGAGATGGAAACTGTTGATAAATCAATTATTAAATGATTTGTTTAAAAGCAGCTGTGTTAAGTCCTTAACTGCTTCGAAAATTTTGTAACGCGGTTTTTTCTCACCCCAGAAACATTGTTTCTCAATTGCGCGGGTGAAAATTTTGTTAAATAAATAATCACAGTAAAATAAAGTGTCTGACCTTTGGGGCTTCTACTTCTGTCGCAATTTGCGACGAGTCCCCTCTTCTTCGAAGTAACGGACCTACTGTAACAAAAGAAAAACATATTGTAGCTTACATTTTTTCTGCTTGTTTGAAAGATTCAAGAATTATTAAATTAATATAAATTAAAATAAATTCTCTGAGTAATAAATATTGAAAGAAACTTAAAAAAAAAAAAAAAAATGAGTGAAAATTAAATTACCCTTTAAATCCAGTCCACAGGCGATCCGCGCCGACCCCCACCAGTTGACGAAACCTAATCCTGTTAAAAAAAAAAAACAACCTCCTCTTGGGAAATTGATTGCTGACATCATTTTTGTGTCAGATCACTGATCAAAAAGAAAACTTTAAATATTTGAAGAATATTTTCATATTGTAATTAAATAATTTCTAAAGGTCTCCGTCAATATATATTATTATTATTAAAATATATGTATTTACAACAGCAGTTACAAGTAGTTGCTAGTTCAAATGGCAACGGTGCCTTATTAGCTCACATCTGATACGTGAAACGCGAGATGGAAACTGTTGATAAATCAATTATTAAATGATTTGTTTAAAAGCAGCTGTGTTAAGTCCTTAACTGCTTCGAAAATTTTGTAACGCGGTTTTTTCTCACCCCAGAAACATTGTTTCTCAATTGCGGGGGTGAAAATTTTGTTAAATAAATAATCACAGTAAAATAAAGTGTCTGACCTTTGTGGCTTCTACTTCTGTCGCAATTTGCGACGAGTCCCCTCTTCTTCAAAGTAACGAACCTACTGTAACAAAAGAAAAACATATTGTAGCTTACGTTTTTTCTGCCCATTTGATAGTTTCAAGAATTACTATTGGGGACACGGAAAACTGGGCAGATGTGTCATTCAGTTGTCAAAATTTCTAAACCATACCTTAGCTACTCATAACCAAGCTTGAGTTAATTTGACAGTTTTTTTGAAAATATCAATCATAATGACGGTAAAGGTGCATTTACATTGACACTTTTTGAAATGACAATAACAGACTGCCCAGGATTCCATGTCCCTCATTGTACAAAATTAATATAAAATAGAATAAATTCTTCGGATATAATTTATATTGAAAGAAACTGAAAAATGAACAAAAATTAAATTTCCCTTGTGTTTTTATTAAAAGTCCTAACAAGATTTTCCATAAACTTATACAGGATGTTTCTGAATTACCTGTGTTAATTTTAACCAGTGAAAGAACTCGCCAATTTATGAAACTTTTCTCTATAACAATTTGTAAAATTCGTAAAAGTATTCCAAGATTTTTTGCCCCTCAATTTTTACCAAACGAGTCATTTTGTGTGATTAACTAGTTTCTATTTTTGTAACCATGAGAATCTACATTTTAATTATTTATTTTTTTCTATAACAATGGTACTTTTTAACAAAGCTCTGTTTCTATCACAACAGAAAATTTTCGCCCTTATCCATAGGCGGGTATACACTTTGATAGTTAATTCATTCCAAATTTTAAATCAATTTGTATTGCTTTTTCGTAAAAATGTTATAGAGAAAAGTTCCATGATTTGGCGCGTTCTTCCACTGGTTAAAATTAACACACGTATTTTAAAAACAGCCTGTAGATAAAGTCCATTCAAAAAACATCTGCACTGTTAAAACCAAAATTGCAGTTGTTAGGTTGGTTAAATCACTAGTTATTTTCATATTGCCCAGTTGTCATCTATGATTTTTTAATTTTTCAAACTATTCATTTGTTTAAATTCACATTGTCAAATAAATTTCAGAATTATTTAAGTGTATTTTGTAAAACGGTTAAAATGGAAAGTTGAAAACGAACTAGAGTGGTTCTATTGGCGCGAGAGAAGAGGGCCAAAAGAAATTATTATGAAGAATAAACAAAAAAGTCATAATAACGGGAAGAAATTACAAATTTGTGCCAAAGCCCCTCCAGTATTGTTAACTAATAATTGGTGTTCGTTGTTGTGATTCACAAATAAAATTTTGCAGATGTATAAGTGTTAATCAAATCTTAAATAATTTTCTTCCGATTCTGAATAAATTAAACAGATTACATAGTTTATTTTGGATGATTTTGGTTGTTGTTTAATTTGTTACCTGTTTTCAGTGTGTCGTGTGTTTTTTATAAACTTTATTAAATTGCTCCAATTCATTAGTTGCTGCATTTCACTTCAAGTGTTCGAAGCAATGAATGATTCTAAACATTTTTAGTTCAATAATTAAAAATGAAAACATAACCTAAATATATTTTGTAACTAGATTTTGATGTCGGTACACTCTATCGAAAATATTTTATACCCAAGTACAGTCAAAACAAGCAATTTATTTAAAATTTAATTTTGACAGTCCAGGAGTTTTTTTGAATTTACTATAGGTACGGTCGTGATTAATAATAAATTTTGGACACTAGTGTCATCGCGCTGTCATACATTCTAAAACCACCCTTATGTGTAAACAACCTCAATTTTGATTGTTGTGTCAATTGAAAATGTGAATGTCAGATTAACCGAGAAAACGTTGAAGAAGTTTTAAAAATCAGACAAATGGATAGGACGAATAAATAAAAATCAAAAACTTAATATCTTAAACATTCATGTGACAATTTCAATAAAGCACGATTTAGAGTATTTTTTTTAATGTGGCAGAAAAATGATTGCAAGGTAATGATGTACGAATATATCTTTGTTTACATTGTATTACCGTTAATAATAATAATAAAAATAATTGATTTTTTTTGTCGGAAACATTTTTTCCATGTACAACATCCTCAATAAGGTAGTAAGTAGTTTGTATCCCATATTTTGGGACACCTGTATGTGCCAAATATATTGCAGCCCAACGGCATTCGTTTCCACTGTCATCATGACCCACTTGATAGAAAGACTTTTGGATCGCACGGTAGATACTCGATAATTACTATCTTACTATTTATAGGTACTCGAATATAAAATCAAATAAATTGTTCAGCTGGAATTATATCGGTTTGCCTGAAGTTTATTGATTAAGGGGGTCATTCACGGAACCCGGTAAGGCTCGATAAGGTATTGCAAATTCAAAATAAAAATGGTCGTTGTCCTACAAAAGGTGGGGTAGTAATGATTTTTTTTTAAACATGTTGTTTAGTAGTGATCCCGATGAAAAAAACAAGTTTTCGACCTTGGGGGTGGTGAGCGCAAGCCGCCGTCTTGAATGATAGGTGCAAAAAACACGTTTTCACACGAGATAGCTCGAGAACCGTTCATTACATGTATGTATGAGAAAAATGTTCAAATAAAATTTGTCTAGGATATTTTTTTTCTAGAATATAAATATGTAATGAGTAGTGATGGTTTTGCACCTTTATCCCTGTCGGAGATAAACAATTCAATGGAAGTTTTGAAACAAAGTACTTTTAGCATTTGTTTGAATTATTTTTTAACCATTTAGAGCCGGTTGCACCAACGGCAGTGTTACCTATTGTTATAACAATGTTCTCTTATAGTTTAATTTGTAGTTAAATTTAATTCACGTTGATGCAACCGGCCCTTACTTTCATTAGGATTTGTTGCAAAGATATTTCAAAGTTAAGGTTAAGAGAGAAATTAACAGCAATAATCAAGAAATATCGATTGATTGTGCATCCAACCCCTGTTATAAACGTAAATTTCGTGAAAATTTAATACGATGAACAAGTTTTCTAACAAATTAATGTAGAATTTAACCGAAATTGAAAAAGCGAATCCATGAGAGATTTGTGGTACCGAGCTAATAAGTGCAGAAAAAATTGCCCTCTACGAAATTTATATATCAAAGTGAAGCAAATTACCTTTAGATTCACAATTCACTAGTCACAGACACAATATTTCACAAAATTGGTCCATTTTCCACGAGAGATGATGATGTCAATGTAAGCGTTACCGGGAAACTGGACAGTACGCAAGTACCACCAAATCAAATCACCTACGGCGCACACAATGTAACCGTCGCGTACGTTTTTTTGTTCTTTTAATTAACGTAATTAATAAATTATAGGATTGACACTTTTTCTAGATTTTCTTTGTCCCCTTGTGACTCATATATCTTAAATAAAAAATATGTTTTACGTTGTTTTAATGAAACTGCGGTTTTTAAAATTGTGTAATTAAAACGTCTGCAATATTTGAATCCGTCGTAGTTTCTTCTGTTTTCATGTTTCTGTGATCGGGGCGCGAGATTCAATATTGAGGGATTTTAATTTTTCCCGGGGTTAGTGACATCACAATTGGTCTGGACCTTTATTCGTAAAAAATATTTTACCAAAACAAAAAATATAATTTTTAAAGTAGCAGAATTAAATGTTGCTTGCTGGAAATGATTTATTAAATAAAACTTCAATTCTAATGATGCAATTTGTCAAATGAATATTTCAGATTCACCGAACGATGCGTTAGATGTTAATTTAAAATTTTCAGGGACAAAACATGTATTTAGAAAATGTGGCAATCTTGCATTTAATGTTATAGCGATTTTTAAACACTAAACAAAATGCAATGAAATTTATACATGCCAAAAATTTAAATCTTTCTAAAAATAAAATACTAGAGATCCTTCAATTTGCAAAAAAGTGTATAATAAACCGTTAAAAACGTAAATACGGAACACTTAAATAGCTATTAATGTAACAAGCCCATAATGTAATGCTTTATTGGACGAGTCGAGTTTGTGGACGAGCGAGCGCAGCGAGCGGGGCCATAAATAGAAAAGTCCAATACAGCATCATTATGGACGAGTTGCATACAATATTTTATGTTTGACTGCATTATTTGTTCAAATTACAAAAAAAAATAACAGTGACATCTATGAGGTAAATATTGAATGACAGCAGATTTGCGACTTTATTTATTATACGGGGTGATCAAGAAGGACTGTTTAAGTTGGTAACACTGAATTGTATTTTAAATCGTATAACAGGAGTAACTTCCGGTTGTTGGTGGCTTGTCGTTGTTAATGCTATACCTATATTAGATATTTGTAAAATAAACCAACGAAACATATCCAGTTGCAGTGTTATAAATAACCGAATTAAAAAAATTTCTTAATTGTACTGCCAACTTAAACAGTCCTTCTTGATCACCCGGTAGTAGTATTTATTATTTGGAATAATAAATATCGGACTAGTCCGATAAAGTGGTAGTTTATGGCCTCAAAATAACGTCATAAACCATCTACATTTGTCACAGTCGAACATAAAATCAACTTAATATAAATTATACTGCTGGAGTATGTCTGGTTGCCTGAGATTTATTTATTGACTCAATTAGTTTTGTTACAAATCTCTAGAATAAAAATGTTTTTATTCTCCAATACAAACAATGAGTAACGATGAGTGAGACATCAAAAAACAACAAATCTAGAACTTGTTTTACTGAAGAATTTACCAAGTGATAAAGTTTAAAGAATCAACATTTTCTCATGAAATTTTGTTACATTCTCCGGTTTAATTCAAACTATAATTCCGCAATATTTTTTGAGAAGTATATTTTCAAATGCTTCAGTGAAAAATTATAATCAATAGTTAAATTCTCTAGTTTTAAATAAAAACAAACAAAAGAAATGGTTGCTAAGAGTGACAGTGTTAATTTACTACATATAATATTTTAGTTGCATGTTGAAAGGGACTTATTTAGGCAAATAAGGGTAGTTAATGTGGTTGATAAAAAAAAGTAGGTACATCTTTCGTTACCATCACTTTTTTATTTAAATGAAATCTTCAAATTCAAGATCATGATTAAGAGTGAATTACTTTTGAACCGTTTGGTTTCATTAAAGATTCTTGCAAAGATATGTACATGAGAAGAAGATTTATTTTATTTGCATAACTACAAAATTAAACTAAGCACGCCAAAACTTTACTAATTTGTGAAATAAAAAAATAAAAGATATTAACTGCATCCCCATCTCATAGATGGGCAAGTTTTCTAATAAATGTTAGTTCAGAAAAAAATATCCTCTACGAAATTTATATGTCAAAGTATAGCACAGTACCTTTAGATTAACAATCTAGCGTCGCAGACACAAGATCTTGCTAAAATTTCCCAAAACTGGCACGTTTTCTGAGAGGGGTGAGTGATGGTGTTCACTTAACTGTAAGCGAGAAACTACTAATCAGCTGGACACAATATAACCATCGCATAATGCTTTTTTGTTGTACTAACACTTTTTGTAGATTTTCTTTTTCTCCTACCTGTCTCGTTAATCTTTAATAAAAAGAATATAATTTTACGTTACGTTTACGAGTGATAATGAGCCCGACGAACTTTTTAATAATTTTTCATTTCTTTGGAAGTTTTGCGTATTGAATAAACAATAAAAATACTTATACTGTACTATACTTATAGCAAAGTATAAAACCAAATTAATATAAGTTGTCCGGCTTGAGTATATCTGGTTGCCTAAGGTTTATTTATTTAGTTGGGAATTAATTTTCTTGCAAATCTCCCGAATAACAATTTTCAACAATGGAAATAATGAGTAACGATGAGTGAGAGATCAGAAAACAACAAATCTAAACTTGTTTTACTGAAAATTTTACCAAGTGATAAAGTTTAAAGAATCAAAAAATTTTTATGAAATTTTGTTACATTCCTTGGTTTAATTTAAACTATAATTTGGCAATATTTTTTGAGAAGTAGCCGTGCCATCAACGATTGTTTAGATCAAAGAAGGCATTGAAATCTCTGGCGTGTCGACGGGATAGAAGTATTTCTGGTTGCATATACCCGTTGCAATTTAATTTTTTGCCGAAATTCGGCCAAACAGGCAACAGCGCTGTATGTCCCCATTCTTAGTTATTGAAAACATCATTACGAAAGTACGATTAATATTTTATGTCCTGAAGTAAAAACCATTTTTGCGTTAAAATTTTATTCAGAGACAGTTGTTTAACGTTTATTAGAGTTAGGCAAAGATACGAAAATTTTGACACTGTCAAAATCATAGCCGCCCCTTATCTAAGTATGTAATTGTTGATCGCTCCGTATATTTTCAAAAAAATTATAATTAATAGTTAAATATACAAGGTGATTTACGAGGAATAATGAGCCCGACGGAATAGAAAATGCAACCCGCAATTCATCAGGAGAAAAACCCGGACATTTACCGCTTCGATGTCCGGTTTTTTGTTGCAATGTATTGTGGGTTGCATTTTCTATTTCGTCGGGCTCATTATTCCTCGTAAATCACCCTGTATAATAGGTATGTGAATATGGGGTAGGTCGGGTTATAAATTATAATAGAAAAAATATGGGGACACTGCACACAGCGGCGACTGAAGATATCTAGCTTTTATGTTGAGATTAAATGAGTGAGTAGTCTGAATGGATGGCAAATTTATAGCATAGCTTATTTAGGCAAATAAGGGTAGTTAATCTGGTTGAAAAAAACATCTTTCGTTACCATCACTTTTTCATTTAAAATAAAAAGATTTTACTTTATTCTTGTCAAACAATTCAAACGAAACTTTTAATCAAAATTCTTTTAGCATTTGTTTAAATTTCTTTTGAACTGTTTGGATTCATTAGAATTTGTTGCAAAGATATGTAGGTAACACAGGAGAAGATTTATTTTACTTGCATAACTATGAAATTAAACTAAGCACGCCTAAAATGTACTAATTTCCGCACAATTTGCTAAATAAAAAGATATTAACTGCAATACTCAATGTACCAAGAAAAAAATATACATTTATTGTTCGCAAATTCCCTGTTATAGAAGGAAATTTCATCAAAATCTAATAGGATGACCAAGTTTTCTAATAAATGTTAGTGCAGAAAAAAATATCCTCTACGAAATTTGTATGTCAAAGTGTAGCACAGTACCTTTAGATTAACAATCCATCGTCACAGACACAAGATTTAAAATTGCACAAAACTGGCACGTTTTCTGAGAGGAATGAGTGAGATGATGGTGTCCACTTAACTGTGAGCGAGAAACTACTAATCACCTGGACACAATATAACCATCGCATAATGCTTTTTTGTTGTACTAACACTTTTTGTAGATTTTCTTTTTCTCCTACCTGACTCGTTTATCTTTAATAAAAAGAATATAATTTTACGTTTACGAGTGATAATGAGCCCGACGAACTTTTTAATAATTTTTCATTTCTTTGGAAGTTTTGCGTATTGAATAAACAATAAAAATACTTATACTGTACTATACTTATAGCAAAGTATAAAACCAAATTAATATAAGTTGTCCGGCTGGAGTATATCTGGTTGCCTAAGGTTTATTTATTTAGTTGGGAATTAATTTTCTTGCAAATCTCCCGAATAACAATTTTCAACAATGGAAATAATGAGTAACGATGAGTGAGAGATCAGAAAACAACAAATCTAAACTTGTTTTACTGAAAATTTTACCAAGTGATGAAGTTTAAAGAATAAAAAAAATTCCATGAAATTTTGTTATTTTCTTTGATTTAATTCAAACTATAATTCGGCAATATTTTTTGAGAAGTAGCCGGCGATCAACAATTATTTAGATCGCAGAATGCGTTCAAATCTCGGCCGTATGTCGACGGGGATAGAAGTATTTTTGGTTGCATATACCCGTTGCAATTTAAATTTCGAAATGTTTACCGAAACCCGGCCAAACAGGCAACAGCGCTATATGTACGTCCATTCTTAGTTATTGAAAACACCATTACGAAAGTACGATTCATTTTTTATGTTCTGAAGTAAAAACCATTTTTGCGTTAAAATTTGATTCATAGTGACAGTTGTTTGACGTTTATTAGCTGAGTTAGCAAAGATACGAAAAATTGACACTGTCACTTTTTCATTTAAATGAAAATTCAACTTCAAATTCATGATCATGACCATGAGCAATATTTTTAAAAGCGAATTGAAATAAAAAGATTTTACTTTAAGGTGCACCTTTACCCTTGTCGGAGACAAACACTTCTAACGAAACTTTTAAACAAAATTCTTTTACCATTTGTTTAAATTATGTACTTTTGAACTGTTTGGTTTCATTAGAAATTGTTGCAAAGATATGTAAAAGAGGAGAAGATTTATTTTATTTGCATAACTAGGAAATTAAATTCAGCACGCCAAAAATTTACTACTGCCACACAATTTGCTAAATACTCAATGTACCAATCAAAAAATATACATTTATCGTTCGCAAATCTCCTGCTATAGGATGAGCAAGTTTTCTAATAAATGTTAGTGCAGAAAAAATTATCCTCTACGAAATTTATATGTCAAAGTGTAGCACAGTACCTTAAGATTAACAATCCATCGTCGCAGGCAAAATTTCCCAAAACTGGCACGTTTTCTGAGAGGGATGAGTGAGATGATAGTGTACACTTCAATGCGAGCGAGAAACTACTAACCACCTGCACACAATATAATCATCGCATAAGTTTTTTTGTTGTAGCTACGTAATTAATAAATAGTGGAACTGACACTTTTTCTAGATTTTCTTTTTCTCCTATCTGACCCGTTTATCTTAAATAAAAATATATTTATATATTTTACGTCGCTTTAATGTTTTTGTTCAAATTGCGTGAATTATATAATCGTACGTGTGGAATATTTGCAAACGAAATAATTTAAGACTGTTTCTATTAATCCTATGAGCGGGGCGCTAGATGCTGTGTGGGGAATTAAAATTTTTCCAGGATTGGTGACATCCAATTGGTTTAGACTTTTGCCCTTCATTCGTAAAAAAAATATTTTGACAAAACACAAAATATAATTTTCAATCTCGCAGAATTACACTGTTGGTTTATTACATCTTCAATTCTAATTATTAATTAAGTATACAATTGTACAACAATTTCAAATGGAAGATAAAATTGTTGGTCAAATGAATATTTCAGAATCACCGACAGAAAATGCGCCACTAAATAAAATGTCAAGAATGAAATTGCTACAAAATGGCAAATCGTGAACAGTTTCTGTGCAATTCGTTTTCCAAAAAAAAAAATGGTTTTCGCGCTATTATTACAGTATCTGTACACTGAGGGGCCAAAAGTAACGCAACAATTCTATAAATCATAAACTGTTGAGTTTTGAAAAAAGAACAAAAACAGGTCGATTTTTAATTTCAATTTCACGTTTATTGACGTAACATTTTTCTATACAAGGTGTTCCTTGTCAAAGTAATGACGTCGTCATCTATTTTCTTAAATAGCAACCTATACAAGACTATTTACATAAAAGTACGAGCGGTGCTAGCCTAAAATGCAACCCAAATTACATTCAAATTACAAAACCTTAGTGCCGGTAGTGTAATGTGGGTTGTGTGCATGTTAGGCTCGTACTCTTATATGTTGTTCACGATTGTTTTTAAACACGCAACAGGCCAAGATATTTTTTTGTTAGATTGGCGTCAGGTCCTGTCATATGACGTTTCGTTTTTAAATATTCGCCTTGTTGTCAATTCCGTCATTAATTTAGTTAATAATAAAATACACATTTTAAAATATGTATTAGGAATGTTCTCAAACTAGAACTGTGCTACAAAGATGTAACTTTTATTTCAACTAAAGTTTTAGATCATTGTTCCTAATCCGTTTAATTATTTAAAAAATTTAGCAAACTGGCAGCAGTGTTCGGTTCAGTTATAACCTAAAATTGATTTGTTATGACAAATCACAATACTGCCAACTAAAATGTCAGCTTTTCATAGACAGTGCGAATTTAAAACAATCGTGAATGCTTAATATGTGAATAACCCTGTATTTATTCGTGATCATTTTGATGGGTCTTTTAACTGTCAACATGACAGTATAAAGATTTTAACCCTTTACAATTCCAAATGATACTAACCTAATAATAGCAATACCTTTCGGTACTAACTAGTTAATAAATTAATTATTAATAAAGAAAATAATTTAAAAAAATGACACGTTTCTTTTCACTTTTGTGATGGTTTGAAAATGGCTTTTAGAAATACATAGGTTAGAATTATTTGACGGTATGTCACTTTCGAAATAAATAATTCAGTGACATTTAAAAAAATATTATTTGATAGGTACCGTCAAGTAGACAATTAATTGACAAATATTTAAAACCAAATTTACATTAGGAAAAATTTAATTTCCCGTTTTTTCTGAATTCAGCTGTAGCTAGGTAAATAACATAAAAATCACCCCTCGTCAAACAAGTCTGTATCATGTCCATATTTTTAAAGAAATTAAAAGATTTTCAACACAGAATAATATTTTTAGAATGAAATTGCAAGTAAGGCATGAATTATTTTTTATTCGACACTGTCAGAATTTGAGAATTTTCTCCTGTGTGAACGGATTTTGATAAATGTCACAACTTGTCAAAACGAAACCTCAAGCTAATTTTAAAGATTTCAAGCGATTTGGAGCAAACGAACAAAAAAACGTTGGTTGTATTCAACTCGTTCGTGTGTAAATTGAGCCCAATTTACACACGAACTCGTTAAATAAACTACTATTATTGAAGGGGACCACAAAGTGAACCACAAATATTTAACAATAGAAAATCTGATAAAAATAAGCAAAACTAATGAGTTTTTTAAAAAACAGTCAAATTGAATTAGGATTAACACTAATCTTATCTACATCGACCATTTTATTTTCCTTTTTACATCGCTCTAAATATTTTGATTATTATAAGTTAAGACTAAAAACATGTCATTGTTTTTATGTTTGTTTTATCAATAATCTAAATTTATTTATACCTTATATAACCACAACTAAAATTTTGTTTATGAACAAAAATATTTAATTTGCGCTTTTAATATCGCGCATTCAAATGAAACCCTGGGCTGAGTAGGCGTTGGAAAGATTAAACCGTTTAGAACAGTGTAAAGTTTGAATTTCCCGCTGTTCGACACGAATGATATTTGTTTATGTTTAATCGTGGTGACTTAATTGACCATGTTTGTTTTCAGCAAAGGGTGCCCTTAGATATTTGCTTCAAGAATAGGAATCGTTAAGTTATTCTAATTTTAATGTAAAACATAGCAAAGAAAGAAAAAAAGAAAGATTTTTGGTTCTAAATTTTAGGTTAGCTGTCAACATGCTCCAATTAATCTACGCTTTAAAAAAGCAAAACAATTGAGAGCGCGATATTTTACCTATGTAATATGGTGGCCACTGGCAAAACCAGATGGACCATTTAACTGACACCTAGAAAATTTGTAGGTTATTAAAGCTTTTATTGAACAAAAGTAACAGGAACCGATATTAAACTCGAATTAAATTTTAATTTAAACAGGATTTTTTATTTGCACTTTGTTGGTTTATTTTTACAATTATTATAGTGTTGTGTAGACAAATACATCAATGATCTGTTAACAGTTACTCTAATCTGTGCGTCAAACTGGAAAGACCTGACTATTAGAGCAAAAAACTGAATTAAAAGTAGATTTGGATTGAAATCTTGGGCATCAACATTTTTCAAAAACCACTCTCGTGCTTAGTACTGAAAAAGTTCCCGAAGAGATTTTAAAAAAATCTGAAATTGTTGTTCTTTGTGCGAATCCATTGTTGTCCGTCAAAACAAATTCACGATTCCTTCCACGTCGAAAATGCGGCCTCAACCAATGTTATAGGAAGTTGGTACGACGAACCGCTGTCTTTATCCAGATCCGGCCTCGATCCATTTCCATATACGTTCCGCACACACAGGAACCATCCAACCACATTCAAATCATATTCAATTAAGTTGCGGTACTTCGAACGGTCGACAAGGCCGTCCCTGGTCGCACCGGAGATTGTCGAAGGAGAGAAGAGAAACTTATTTATTTAACATACATGTTCTAATAGTTTTAGCGGTCGGACGTAAATTTGCATCGTGGATTTGTGTGATTATGTGACCAAAACAGTGCAGACATGACAAGACGGCTCCACTCGGAGGTGAGACAATTTTTGACAATTTTCCAAAAAAACCTAAAACAATATTTGCTCAGTGAAAAGTAAATAATTCAGTGATGGCTTGGATCCGGTTCTGAGTCGCAAATAAAAATAACAGTTTCTTGTAGCATGACCCATGATGGACACCATCATCGTTTTGCTAGTGGTGGGTCTGGTCGCAAGAACCCTCTCGTTCGAAGCCTGCTCCGAAAACTTGTACCCCCCGATTTGGAGAACTGTAAACGCAAATGGTGTGAGCCAGGGAGGTTCTGTTTTGATCGGAGAAGACAAAGAAAGTGGGTGCGTCTGTCGAGAATTCCCTGCAAGTTACTCGTTTTGTTTTGGGCGAGACACTTGTCGATCATTTCCCAAAAACGTCAGAATCACCACCAACAACTTCCAATTGAAGTCGTCGCAAATAACAACGATCAAACCAGGAAGTTTCGGCAACTTTACTCATCTGGAGGCACTGTCGTTTGAGGGAAACTACAATTTGACTCGTGTTGTGAAAAGGAGTTTCGTCAACATGACAATGTTGAAACTCTTGTCAATTTCTCACAACCCAAACTTCAAAACTTTAGAAGAGGGATGTTTTGATGGTTTGGATAATCTCGAACGACTCTATTTAGTGAAAAACGCGTTTGTTACGTTGTCAGAAGTGACATCAGCACTGCGCACTTTGCCCAAATTGATCAAAGTGGTACTAAGTGAGAACAACTTTAAAACAATCAAACGGGAGTTTGACGTGATGCGCGACAGCCCCCTCCAAGAGCTGGATCTAGTGTTGTGCCAGATTGAAAACATGGAACCTGGAGCTTTCAATTCATTAACAAACCTGACAGCATTGAGGTTAGGTGAGAACAATTTCAACTCCACCACGATCACTAGAGTTGTCGAGGAAGCAGTCAAGCACGTTCCTCTCAGATCGCTCAATTTGTACTCAGTGGGTCTTCGGAAAAACACTGCAAAAGAATTACTACGAGCAATTGGAAACAGCAACATCACGATTCTTTGCCTCGCCAGGAACCAGTTCGAAGAAATCACGTCAGAAATGTTCCCCAAGATGCCAAATCTGGAAGTTTTGGATCTCAGAAGTGTGCTGGCTTTGAACATCACCAATGACGCTTTCGTTGGTCTGCCCAAACTGAACACGCTGCTCTTGAACGATAACAAACTTGCGTCAATTCCCGAAGGAGTTCTTTTGGAGCAACTGAGGTGTCTGGATCTGCAGCAAAACTCTGGCAACCGCTTCTCATCCTCCTATTTCTCTATCTATGGTGAGAAGTTCACCAACATGAAGAATTTGCAACAGCTCAATTTGAGCTTCAACGCAGTTCACGCAATCTACAATTCGAGTTTCTTCGGTTTGGGGAGTTTGACAGTTTTGGGGCTCAAAAATGCAACCATCTACCATATCGCAAATGGGGCGTTTGCAATGTTGTCAAAGTTGGTGTTTCTGAACCTTGAAAATAACATTTTTCTCAAGAACCACCCTTCAACTCTTGAAGACGGACTTCTGGAGGGTTTGGACAACCTCCGCGTACTCCTGTTGGGAGGATGTGGGATCAAATTCATCGGCAAAGATGCGAATCCGTTCAAGACCCTGAAGAAGTTGACACATTTGGGTTTGGAAAGAAACCAAATGACCACTCTTCCAAATTTCGAGGTTCTCGTCAATCTGAGAACACTGGATTTGTCCGAGAATGGTTTGCACCCATGGTACCACCCAGTTTTGGACAAGAACTACCATCTAGTAGACGTAGCGGTGAGCAACAACCGAATTGCATACTTGACAACTGCGATGATTCAAGATTTCAGCAATTTGAAAAAACTGGATTTGAGGAACAACCCATTCACCTGCGATTGTTCTTTTTCTTGGAACAACAAGAAGCTTATGAGGTTGATTGACAACCAGTCCGTCTTCTGCGCCTTTCCGGACTCCACCACAAGTCTAACAGTCAAGGAATTCATCGAGCAGAACCCTCGCTGCCAACACTTGACTCTCGTGGTACCTCTAGTCATCCTATTTCTGTGTTTAATTGTCATTCTCTTCTTGACCTACCACTTCCGGTGGCACCTGCGATATTGGTTGTTCTTGACTCGCCTCTATTTGAGCAGAAATCGCAAAATCAGAAACAACAGCAACGCCAATGCTTACACTAACTACATGTACGACGCTTTTGTTTCCTACAGCAGCGAAGACAGAAATTTTGTGATCAGATTGGTGACGATGCTCGAGAACTATTCGCCGTTTATCAAATTGTGCGTCTACGAGAGGGACTTTGAAATTGGAAGCATGATCTCAGAAAGCGTGCTGGAAAGTGTCGCGAAAAGCCGGAAAACTCTTTTGGTCATAAGCGACTCCTACGCTAAGTCGCAGTGGTGCAGATGGGAAAGTCAGATAGCTGAACATCACCGGATTTTCTTTCAGAATGAAAATGGGGAGTACGTTGATGACAGTTTGATACTGATCAAGTTGGGACCTGTCAGTGAGAGCCATTTGACGCCTACTCTTAAGTATCTTCTCAAAACTAGGATTTATTTGCAGTGGAGCGGCGAAGAGAAGAAGCAGAAAGTTTTTTGGGAGAAACTAAGAGCAGCACTAGCGCCGCCATCAGAAATCAACGAGAATACGTATTTGTAACCTTGTTCTGTCATCCATTTTAATTTCCTAGATTGTTGTAAAATGCCACTATGTTGATAAAACAGTTACCATTGCTGTTGAAAACTATGTTAGCTGTATTTTTTACTTTGTTGTATTTGAATTTTTAATACAATTAGATATTTTTCTTTTGGGTTTTTGTTATTTACACTTCTGTTGCGCAAAATAAGAAAGAAAAGGTAAGGTTAGTAGCAACGAAAGATTCTGAAATAAAGTAAAATAGATATTTCTAAAAACTCTTCATCTTGTTGCTTTTTCCTAAGAAAGAGTAATTTTTTTTAAATTCTTGTCTGGTATTTTTGGAGATTGTGGCAAAAGTGACAGCATCAAGGTCGTACAGCGCCAGCGGCTAAACGACGAACTAGTCAAACCGTCAGCGCAGCTTGATATAATTTTCTAAATATATCACTGTCATTCAAGGAAAATAAACATAAATCACTCCTAGAGAAACATATATTAGTTGAATTTTTACATTACTGTACTTAAATTATTAATAAATATGTTGTTGCATTTTCATTATTTACAATCAGACTGGAGGGAATTGAGAGAGTTCTTTGGCTTTTAGACGCATCACCAGGAAAGATATCATGAGTAGATAGTCATCAGGATCATCTGAAACAACCTTGTCATCATCCTGTCAAAACCTGCCGCCATCTTACTTCTTCCAAAGACAACGGATTGCTCTTCATCTTCGTGTCTATATTGTGGTATCTCTCGTGGGCCAAATGTAGACGCACTAAAGCCATCACGTAGTTCTCCGTGGTCAAGATTCGGTTCTTGGCGAACCTGAGGACTAAGCATTCCAACACTTTGTTGCTAACAGTACACCCGGCCTCCCACAAGAGGGCTCGCAGGTGGTAGCTGGAGGTTTTGCCGTTGCCGTGGCCCCGCTCGAATTTTTGGAATGCCACCTGGAAACGCGAGTGTCATTATGGAGAGTGACGACGGGAGGCCACCATACCCGCCAGAACTGGAGCATGTGCATCAACACCGGAATGTCCATGAGATTGATGCGTCCGCTAATGTTGAAGTCTCTTAACATGATCAAACTCTTGCACAGCTCCAGGGAGGGTTTCTCGGATAAGTACGATTTCCAGTGGGCCCTCAGGATTTTTTGTAATTGACTAGCATCGATTTCTGGGGGGAATTTGGTCAGGAGTTTTGTCAAAATTGTCTTGGCTTCTGGCTGCAACCAAAAAAAGATATGTGTGTTTTTTACAGCCAAAAACTATTGCTGTTACCGTATTGGGTGACGTTTCTTCCATAAACTCTGAAGAAATGTTCCTGATGATCATATTGTCTTCGTTGACTTCCCATATGTTGCTTTGCTCATCGGTGAAGACTCTCAGTAGGAATTTTCCG
This sequence comes from Tenebrio molitor, assembly GCF_963966145.1. NCBI lineage: Eukaryota > Metazoa > Arthropoda > Insecta > Coleoptera > Tenebrionidae > Tenebrio > Tenebrio molitor. The sequence goes on along the minus strand of NC_091054.1, from coordinate 3,328,194 downwards.
TCCAAATTAGGAATGTTAGTTTGGGGGACAACTATGTAATCACCAGGAGGTAAAGTGAAGAAAGTTACCACTTCCCTAGCTACAGAATGATTGGTCACGTCTAGAGGTTTCTACAAGAGGATGATTAAAGACAGTTGTATTGCTTTCATCCAGTACTAACTTGTTCTGCGACGAAATGAGGTGTCAGCCTTTGCATGGAGTGAGGTACTTCATACACAGCAAACCCAATCGCGTACAAAGGTTTCTTCTTCTTCACATCCAAGACGTTGGTTTCGTAACACTGCGTTATGGAAACCACCACGTGACATTTGTTGCTTGAAGTCCTGGGAATCTGGACGTGAAATTGTGGATTCATGGAGGTGGTGTCGATATAGGTGGGTCCCCCTCCAGCATTGTACCCTGCCCTCCACCTCCTCCTAGCCAAGACCGCCCTCCACGGCTGTTTCGAATGTAAGGCACTCTCCATCATCCAGTCGTCAGGCCCGATATGGACCAAATCCAGTTGGGTGAAGTGCTTGGAGAAGTCTTCGAAAGACATCCAGAACTCGCCGTCGTTGGCCACTCTTACACTTAACAACTCCTTGTCCCTGTTGGAGAGTCCATCCCACTCCCACGACCTCTCGCTCCACGGTCCCGTCCACTCCCCTCTAGCCCACGGGTTTCTCAGTCTTACCAACGGTGTCTCTCCTTGTGGTCCTCGAACCCTCGCCAATCCTGTCACGCTGTAAGCGTGCTGAGTGATCAACCCGTTTCTCAAGCGCAGCTGTCTTTTGTTCTCCTTTTCCTGAGTCACAGTGGCTATCAGGAGACTAGATCTAGGAACGGCGCTGTTCAACACTTGGAAGGTCAAGAAGCGGTCTTGATGGGTGAGGCCGAAACTCTGTACGATGCCTCCGGTGAGGTCCTGCAGGGCTCTGGTTGTCGACCCTTGCGAGAGATTCTCGTAGCAGCCGTAGAACCTGCGACCAAGACAATTCAATTGGGGTCAGATCTGGTTGGGTACTTACTTTGCGTACGCCTTTTCGAGCAAGGCCGCCCAGAATTCCGTCGTGTTGGAACAATGGAGATGGACGAGGCGACCTTTGAAGGTTGGGAGTTTGTCGTCGACGATGATGTCCTTCCATTCGCCGAAATGCCAGAAACGGAATCTGGAAGAGAGAGGCGAGTGAATGGGAGTTGGATCGTGTGCGCGTCCGCCCTCTTTCGGACGGGTCATTAATATTATCATTGTTGGTCGTTTTGTCCAGAGATCATCGCTTTGTAAACAAACCATTAGTTGGCGGGCACGCCACTGGACGCCGCTCTTCTGGATACCTTTCCACATGCGGCCATTCCATAAACGCTCGACATTTTATAAAAGTGAGCCAATTACCTACAGCACAAGTTATTTCTCATTGGAATTACAAACGAGATTGAGTTAGACATCAGGACGGTCTAAGTAAAGCCGAGGACTGTTACAATGGCAGATATCTCATCATTTTTACCGCGTGCCAAGACTCGATCCTGTCCTGTTCTAGGGACTATTGTCCACTGATGGCACGCAGTTGAACGTTTCACGTGCAGTAATTGACTTATTTATGGCAAAACGGACGAGGGACCAGCGGCGGTCGCGTCCTACTCCAATTTTCGCACTTTACCGTTGTGACACTTGCACCTGATCGGTTCTCCGAAAAAGCTTCTTCTTACAGTTATAAGGACGTAAAGATACCGGTTTTTCTATCAGAGAGTTTGAAAAGTATAAAAATGTTTCTGTTTTATATTTTTTTCTCTTACAAGATTCGCTAATAAGGAAGGTTGTGTTAGAGTAACGGAGATACCTAAGTCAATTTTTTATTGTCAAGTGTGATCAAGAACATTTGTAATCGAATCACACATGAAACGTCAACAAACAACTTCCTAACCTTACTTTCTTGCATTCGTGTTTTCTGGCAGTCCTTTGTGCAATACGTAGTGCTACTACATATTTAATAAAATAAATGTCGTGGGGTATTTCTTTTGAAAATGCACAGATTTTTTGTTTTTCGTATAATGTGACAATTATCCCTCAATTAACTCCTGGAGAGTTCCAAGGTGTCCCAGAGTTGCGAAAAAGCTCAATGTTAACTTTTTCTTTTTTCTAGATGATAGCTACGCTTCTACTGCACATTCGGAAAATATTGCTATATACAGGGTGTCTCAAAATTCGCGAATTCCGAATTCAGAGCGTTGTAGGGGGTCATTTCAGTAGTCCAAATATGGAAATAAAAAAAAAATCGGGACTCCCCCCACAAAGATACATTGGTCTCAAGGTGCCTATATCTTCTTCACGAAGAGCGATTTTTTTCTTCTAAGTATTTACGATCTCCACTGGGTCTTTCTCTACCACGCTTTGAATTCGGAATTCGCCAATTTTTAAACACCCTGTATATACAATTTTGAAACGGCCTGTAAATGCAGGTGTCTCAATATTATAAAAACCCTAAAGTTAGGTTTTTTTAAATGGAACCTACCCAATGTGCTTTCATTTTTCGATTCTATGCTAAATTATGAATCAAATCTATAGAGGTCGTTTTTACTTGTCTGCCATCGTTTTTTATCTATGGCGCTTTCTTTACCAGAATTTCGAATTCCAGGGGTCTGTTCGAAAATTCGTACCTTCCAAATCGTTCCACACAAATTAAAATAAATGACGCTGTTTGATTCATGAATGTTTGCCGCATCTGCTGAGTGTTTACTCAACAACCTGCTCAGTCGCATATGCCTACTGCGATTTTTTAAACATAACAAAGTAAAAATGTCAAAAACTCATTTTATTATTGCACTGGTCGAAAACTTTTTTGAGAAGCTTGCCTTTAGCGGAAAAATTGCTCCAAATTTAGTGATTTTAGGATAACACCCTAGATTTTCACATTCGACTATAAAAACCCTATACCCGCGGGTGGGATACCGTCAAAGTCGAGTGCTTTCAGAGGATGTGGTCCCTGTAGTGCGAGTCCACAGGACTAAAGAGGAAAAGCTTTGAAAAAAACTTCTTCCAACTATAGCCCGACCAGGATTTGAACCTCAAACCCCCCGAATTCAAACCGGGATCGCTTGACGCGCATCCACGGTGCTCGGTCTAAAAGTTGGACAGAAAACAGCTTCATCCTATCTTCTTTAAAATACATATTTTAAAATTAGTATCATACTTTCTACCTTTCATTAACTTTGTTTCTTATATGTTTTCAAGTTTCCTGATTTCTTCATTAAAATTATTTAAGAAGCACCGTTTACATTTAAAGTTTTCCATTTTTCTTTGTTATGGTATACCCTAGTAGATGCTTTCATGGTGGGTAGCCCATCAATTGAGAAAACTTTCTTTTTCGTTCGGATACCGGAACATACAGAACATACAACAAATTTTTCGGTATTTAAAACAATAAGAGTTATCACGCAAGAGTGACTTATCTACAAGTGAAAATGATCTTACAACAGCTAAAATAACTGTACTTCATTAAAGCATCAAAAATCTTGTCAGAACAGACTTCTTTCTCAAATCTATCCAGATTTAAATTCTCGGCGAGAAAATGTCCATTTCCAAATAAAGAAAAAGTTCGCTGTGAAAATGTTCTGCTTTTTTTGTCACAATTTTCTTTTAAATATGTTTTGTTCGATTCCTCCTTAGAAAGTGAGTCTGTATCCATAGTCACCAGTGGGTGAAGGTTTCTCTTTCGCTCACTTCACTTTCGCTCACTCCCTTTCACTCAGCGGTTTTTTTTCGCAAAGTTACAGACTGACTTTCTAAGGAGGTATCGAACAAAACCAAATATAGCACTCGACAGTAAGACTGCTTTCGTTCACTTGAACTACATCGTCCACTCAGCTCCGCTTCGTGGACGAACACGCAATTCGCGTGAGCGAAAGCTTTGCCTTCTTCGCTCTTACTGTAAATAACTAATTTTGATCTGTAAGTTGAATCAAGTTTAGAATTTTGTTCAAGGCTCTAAAATTCGAGTATCTGGTCGTGTATTATTTTCGACCAAATTTTCAATTTCTTTCTGTTGATTCTGTTCTCTCAATATTGCTCTGAGCAGATCATAAGACCATCTTTTTCAGTTCTGATCTGCTTTTACGAATTTTTCTGTCAAGCTGATCTAGAAGATTATTAGTACTCTTAGGTGTTGGTTTCACTTCTCGACAGATAATCATTGTGATTCTTCTGAAATCCCAAAAGTCTGAATGCTTCTAACTTGTCCTTTGCAATTTTCCATAAAAGATGTTTAACATCTTGTACACACTTTTGAGATGAAATTTCGATTTTAGTTGTTGACCTGTCGTTGTGGGGATCATCTTAAATGACCTCGTTGCCACGTTTAAAGAGATTTACCCAATGTTTGAACACTATGTAAAAATGAAGACTCACCTAATACACTATCCATATCGGTTTTAATTTTTGTTGGGGTCATGCCCCTTAACACAATATTTTACTAGATATTACCAGTTCTCATAGAAAAGCGTGACCGATTAACTTTAACAAACTATTGTTAAATAACTTTCAATTTTTTTGTATACCTAATAGGGATAATGATTTCAATTTGACAATAAATGATTGAACCACCATGTAAAAGGTCAGATTACTAATTTTTCAAACTGTAAGATTGCTTTTTCATGTTGGAAGATTTTTCATACAGTACAAACCAATTTTTCTACCTAAATAAATCAGTTTCCTTCTAAACAATTTTCATAAATTCAAAATTTGAATTGATGATTCTTAAAGAAATGTGTATAGTTGCTCAAGAATTCTAACGTTATATTGTACTTCATATATTATACTGCCATATAACGTTAGACTTCTTGGACAACTCTACTTGTCGGTGCGTTGATTCATCACCAACAAGATTTTCTTCTAACAATAACTCACTGTCCACCTCTTTTTCTTCTTCATCAGAGCTTCTAACATTCAATAGCGTTTTTCACAAAGTGTATCGTCAAGTGAAGATCATTGTGCGATGTTAAAAGACTCTTCGATTTTTTAATTAAAAGAAAACAGTGATTTGCAGATTTACGTATTGTGATTAGGTTAGGTCAACATAATTGAAAACTAGTTCTGAGGCAACAAACAACAATAGCTCTTCTCGGTCGAGCTTTGACTTTTTGTTTTTCTGTTCCTCGTTAAGCTCACACCGAAATGATTGTATTTTTTTGTGATTCGTGTTGGATCAAGTCCTTCTGCCACGGCTTGGTAAGACGAGTCCGACAAAAACAATGTCAAAGTGGCAACGGAAGCAGAAAAAGCTCCAAGAAAAGTGTCAGTGTGTAAAGATGCGTTCGAGATGCGGAAGTTGGGGATGTGCCGCTTTGTAGTTTTTTCGTTTCAGAAGCAGAAAAAAAACGCGACCGTGAGAACGAACCATTAACGGTTGCGAACTCTCCTCTCGTTCTCGCCACAAATGAGATTAAGATTGTCCGTTTTGCAATCAGTTTTCACGACGTACACACTTCCATCAGATTAGAACTCATTTAGGGTCAAAAACGAGCACCAATCATCATTGATAAACATTCGCCTCCTCCTTCCTCCCGGCCGGCGTTTGTAGTTCGCCGCCCAATTACAAAATCGCGTCGTTAATAACGGAATTTATCAGGGGATTACATCAGGAATGACATTCAGGAGGCGAGAACCGCCTCGAGGAATGCAATGCGGGGGTGCCGACGTTAAATTAACACCCGACCGTTCCCTAAGTAAATCTGTCGGCCCCCGAGCCACGTTATAATTCGGTTCCGACCATCCGGTCTTCGGATAAAATTCGATTGTTGCTCACAAAGAACAAGTAAATAATATTGATTTTCAATTTAATGGCAATGGTTGGATATTATTTCAACGCCTACCACAAAGCGAACACAATGAACGCGTACACCCACCCCGGTCTTATTATTGTTTCGCCTCGGAGTACTCTAACGAGGAAATCTCTCCGCCGAAGCGACTCCTCTTTCTTTCCTCCCATTCAGTTCGCGAACGGAAATCGGCCTTGCCATCGCATTGAATACCAAATTAAATGTTTATTTGTAGTCGATTTAATGTTAATTTGCCTTAATATATTTGTCATGGCCTGCAGTATCTCACAGGACGCCAGCTTATGAATTATTTATGCATTGTGAGCACGATTTTGAAAAAATGCTGAGATAACAATGGGGCACGTTGGCTCGGTACTAATTAAAGCGCGCTCCGGGACGCGGACGACCATTTTTACAACGATTCCGGAGGTATGGAATGCCTCGTTGGTCCGGACTCGGCATCCACTCCATCTGTCACGATGCTGGAATTCGCAGGGGGTGGCGCTCTCCTCAAAATCAATAAAAATCATCACAACGAAAATATAAACAACGCAAAAGTGAGGTTACATTTAAACAGCTGATCCGGGGTGCGTTCACGATCCATTCTTCGACGCCTACTTTGAGGGTACGTACCGAGATTATTAACGAATAAAACAGTGGCGTGCAAGTTGATTTATAGAAGCAGTCATAAATGTGAACATTGTCCCGTTATCCCAAAAACAATTAAGCCTGATTCAACATTCGCAAAATTCTGGGCGGTTACAGTTACTTGAGTGAAGATATATCAAGTGTAGAATCCGAAAATGGTTGTTTCTAGTTCGGAGCCATCACTTAATCTCGTTGGCTACCGGGCATGAAGTCATCTTTTTTAATCTGCCGAAAACAGTCTCACCAAAAAATCGTGAATTTGCGTAACGGTGGCCTTTACCGTTCGCGATCCCGTCTCGTCCTCTGACCACGCCACTGGTGCAGAGATCGTTATTTGAATCCTGTTAAACAAATTAAAGCGCGCAACGATCTAGATAATTTCATGCATTTTATCATTAGTAAAAAATGATTGTTTATGATATTCCGTTGTGTGTTTCTTAGAAGAGCTGCATGCAAACGCTCCTGCAGCCACTTAATTAGATTTATTAGGTATTTGCGCTGATAAAGGCCGCTCGACCGGCGTGCAACATACCTAAAGACACCGCAGTACGAGTGCGAGTTGTCGAATCCTTGATCCGGGGGCACGATCCTGTCGAGGAAGCGGGGCGTCAGGGCGAGGGACGCCACCGCCGCCAGCAGCCACTGGTCCCCCAGCTCGCCCGCCTCCACGGCGAAGCGCGTCTCGCCGGAGTTCTCGCTCACGAATCTCGGCCTCTGACACATTTCCTGCAACAAAAAACTCAGCTAATCGACGGCTGCCGTGCTCGTTAGTTGGTCATCATGTCGGGTCAAAGTTGGACAGGACACTTGTTTCGTGTCTTTGCGAGGTCAACAGGACACTCAGACGTGCGTGCTACATCGTTGCTAATTGCACCGCTGGTAATTAACCTCAGACTTGAGATGTTGACACTCGCAGGATGTTTGCCGCAGAGATCGATCCATCAGCTAACCATCGAGATTACACGAAATGGGCTCGAGAGTTATTAGCCGAATTGGTGGGCTAATGGGTCTGCGCTTCTAGGCCAAAAGGATCACTTCTAATTTAGTTTGCTCGATTCAGGTTTTGGTTTAAATTGTATCTCGTGATTCAGTCGGGATAAACTTCTTGTTAATTTAGCTAACGGCGAAGCTGAAGTAGATATAAACATTTGGTAGTTTCGGCTGGCTATTTATGCATTCTACGAGCCAAGAGTTTTCAATCAGTATTGTTTAGGAAAGCCAGATAACTAGTTTCAATTTAGTTTGATTTGTTCAAAATGCCTCAAGCTAATGAGATCAACAAGATGAGAGAGGATATCTGACAGAATAACTTAAGATTTTTTTGTGGACTTTCACTAAAAACTTAAGTAAATCAAAGCATGTAATGTGAGCGTTCATTTTAAAAAATGGGTTCATTTAGTTTTTTAAACAGTTATGGTAAGTGATTTGCTATAAAACAAACATTAACTGTTGCAGAGAAATTGCTAAAAATTTCGCAAGACACGAACGATGTCGTGAGAAGTAGGAGAAGTGTTATAAACGAAAGAAAATGAGCTTTCAATTTGGAAAATAAACTTTTAATGTTTCGAGATCAAGCTTGGGCAAAATGATGGCAAAGACCACCTGGATTTTTATCGTAAATGAAACAATAAATACAGGGTTATTCACGAGAGGGGTACTTCTGAATTTTTTTTTGCCGCAACCAACAATACCAATGGCACTAACTACTACACTCTTATTTCTTTTAAATTAGAAATCAAAGTAAGTTGGATAGATTTGTTAGAAATGTCAGATTGGAAGATAACCTATATTTAGTCAAAATTTAACAAATAAATTACCAAATTAAGTTAATGTAAAAGGTGTTCGAAGTGTCTATCCGCACCCCCACAAATGAGGATCATGTCAGTCTTTTCGTCGTTATTGTAAAAATACATTTTTCGAATTGACAAAGATTTTTTGCTTTAGTGTCAAAGATACAAAACTAGCCAAAACTAGGAATTGTTGCAATGTGTATAATGGGTTGCGGCAAAAAGAAATTCAGAAGTCTCCTCTCGTGAATAACCATGTACAGTCGCGAGCAATAAATTTTGGTCGTCAAGGTCAATCTTTGACACAATCGAAAATGCTCCATTGTAAAACAGTCGTAAATACCATAACCTATCATCATGTTGTATGACATTAATTGTCATTTTTTTCTCAATTTTTTGACATTTTGTTGGCGTGGGCATAATCAGGCAGGGAATTTTTTAAAATTTGTGACAATCTAACCAAATTTTGAAATTACATTGACGACCAAAATTTATTGCTCGCGACAGTATGTACAGAGGCAGTGTTAATTTTTGAAGGAAAAATGATTTCTGGTAATAAGTTGTATCGGGTGTTTATTGTTGGCGTTGAAGAGTCGATTGTGAACGCACCACTCGTCCGTCTGCATAGTAAAACGACAAACAACACAAAAAGTGAGGTTATATTTAAACAGTTGATCTGTGATCTGTAATCCGTGGTGCGTTCACAATCGACTCTTCAACGCCAACTCTAAGGTTAAATTTAAATGAACACCCGATATTTTATTTTTTTACAAAGTATTTCATGAGTGATCATGAGCCCGAAGGAATTGAAAATGCAACCCACAATACACTTCCAAAGTGGAGACCCACTGTAAAATTATTGTGAGCCAACAGAATAGCTATAATTCTCATATTCTTCTTGAAAATACAAAACTAGATTAAGCAGATTGTCAATAAGAAAGATTTGTGATGAATTAATTAAGGAAAGTAGAAAACAGGGGTGAAAAGAAATACACGATACATTGAAATCCGTTAAACTCTTTTTCCAAGTAGAAAAGGTTTATGTTTATTGCAAAAAATAAAATCTTTTCTGAACTACGCAGTAAAATAATGTAAGTATTGTAAGTGCTGTGTAAAACAATTACGCCACTAGTAATAACCATTATTAGTTGCTATAAATAATTCATGAAAGTGTTTAGATGTAAAATACTGCAAGCTAATTTACAAAGTCAAAATCCAAGGATTTTAGAAGAAGAATACACACATTTTATAACCTAACATTTTTGTGATATATTTTCCGTGCATTAAGAGTATTCGACAATATTATTTGTCAAATTTTATTAATATTTAAACATTGTTAGTATTGGAAATATTGTAAATCCATCTTTATCAAATACAGGGTGATTCACAAGAAATATGAACCTAACGAAATTTGTGATACAGCCAACAAATTTAATTTTATAAAACATATTCAGCATTGTAACGAATATTACATTTCTCAAATTTAATCCAAATTATTATGTGAAATAATCAACAAAAACAAACTAAAAAACTATGGGGGACGTGTATTGTTGGTTGCATCACAAATTTTGTTAGGTTCATTATTACTTGTGAATCACCTTGTATATTACTAATTATGACTATTATTTGTTGATTATAATAAGAGTTACACATTATTTATTACTTTGTGATGGTTCTGTTATTTATAACATGAGTATATAAATAAACAGGGTGGCTCATGGAAAACACAACAGGCATGTTTTGTGGCACAATTTTTTCAAGAAATGCAGTCCAAAGAAGCAGCAGAAAATTGAAATCAACCACTGAAAATCGGTGCTATACGAAATAAAAAATAAAAAAAACATTTTCGAGTGTAATTCCATGAAATAATTTTGTAACTTTTGTATCAAAAAAGAAATCTTTCTTTTGAATAAAATCACTTTCTCTTCCTTGCACCGAAACCTACTCCACTGTTCGATCGATAGACATCCTCGTGGAGTTATCCTTGATAAGGAGCAAGTTGACACACGGCCACTAGATTGAAACTAAGTGGTTACAATTTGTGTAGTAGGCGCGCCACGAAGCGACCAATTAAAATATCCCGTGATGATCGTTAAGCTTCTCAAGTGCGAATTCTTCGCGTCTGTCGTTATTTTTCCTTAATAAACGTCGGAAACGGCCACTTTGTCGATAGCATCGTCGGAATTGAAACTCGTCGCTGCTGTACACAGATAATCTTTCTCTTGGTCGTTAAAAAAAATCGTTAGATACCATCTCTGTCTATACTCGAAAAAAAAAACACTCTTAGAGTCACTTTATGCGGTGAGCAATCGTTAAAATAGTCACAGGTAATATACGGCCGTTTTCGCAGCCTGTTCGATGTAATTTGAGACTAGTTTTTCCCTTTAATTGCTTATTTATGGCGTTTGGCGCGCACGCCACTAAATTATTTTATCCTGTCGTCGATGTGTGGGTTTTCTTGTGGGCCCGTTAAAAACAATGATTTAATGGTTCTTACGTGAGGCCGCATCCACACGATCGGGTGCAGGGGCGGTTTCTTGTGGTGGTAGAGGGCGCGAGGTCCTGCGGGAAAATCGGGATCTTCGAATAGCGAACCCCGCTCGCGGCATGCCCGTCGGATGGCTTGGTAGTTGGTGGAGTGGCGCTGGCGCTCGGTGGTGCAATACCTGAAACAAAACCAAACGAGCTTTCAGAGCTTTGATACTCTTAGACACGCGCAAGGAAACAAATCGTCACAATATTTTAAACATTTTAGAGGTATTAGATTTTCTTATGGGCTGTGACCTTGGAAATATCTGCACAAAGGCGGAGCGATAAACCAATGAAAACTGAAAACTCGTCTATTTTACATGAAAATAGACGAAAGAGACTAAGGCAAGCTGCCTTGGCTCATTTTTCATTCTACACGCTTTACGCTTACTCAAAAAACCTCAAACTTGATCGAGTTGTTTGAGTACTTTTTTCTTCAATCAGTTTTTTATTTTAATTAGTGCCGGCATCTGGCTCCGCTTTTATGTTGTCATTCAGAGCAATCGGACTACATTTCCGCTTTCTCATTGCCGCTCGTCCGCTTTTTCTTCTTTTTTTTAAATTCCTCCGTTCCTCTATAAATTGCCCCGAAATTATTCCTAATAATTCAACGTTCCATAATTTCCGTCAGGCCCGGCTCAAGCCGTGCAGGAAGCATCATTAAAGATTTTTTCCTCCACCTCGTGGTGTGGTCTTGCGTGTATTCAATTAACCTCGCATATAATTACGCCCGTTCCGATCCTTTTATCGTGATTTATTGCATGAAAATTTCAACTCGCCCATATAAACTTTGACTTTCCGTGGATTAAATGATCTGGAACACGCGCTTTGATTTATGACATAATACTCTGCCATCATCATCAAAACAGAGTGAACTGCGCCAAACGTCAAATCAAAATTTCGAAAATGTCACTGGTGCTGTATTTTTTGGCGATTTTAGCCTCGATTTCTTTGTGCATTGTCGCCTTCCTCATTGTCTCCGCTGGGGACATGGCGAAATTCAAGAGCATCCACAAGCCCCCAACTAGACCTTCCATTCTCCCCTTGATCTCCAGATACGGCGACCTGATCAGTTCCTCCCAAGAGTTGGATTTTCACCTGGCGGGGTTGAAGAGTCGTTTGAGGGAGAAGTACCAAGAGTTTGAAAATTTCAAGATGAAGGTGCACAGCAGGATGGACAATCTGCAGAAGTTTGACAACTACAAGAGAGGATGCTTTGAGATGCAGGCCAATCTTATCAAAATTGAAGAAGAGTGCAACGATCTTCAAAAGAAGATTGAGTACTTCAAGAAGGTGCAGATGAGGGTGCAGCAGGATCTGGGCCCGGGGGTGGGAGTCCTAGGGGATGCAGACTGGATAAGTAGTGCGGTTCGAGGAATTATCTAATTGAAATAAATTGTAATTAAAAATTGTGTATTTGGTGTGTCCTGAAATTGTTCAATGATTTAATTACAGTTATTAGACGTGAAAGTGGTGTGTGTGGAATGGGGAATTTTCCCATAGATATTACCATGACCCAATGGTAAATACCGAATCACCTCTAGCCTAGTTCCTCGCCTTTACTTTCATCATTACACCGTCTAATTAATCATTAGAGGTGGTCACGACTGGTTCGCACGCCACTGGTCTTGATTTTTCCTTCACAATTTAAAGGGCGGAAGTGCCTCGGGTGCCGCTGAAAGTCAGGAATGCAACTCTATCAATTTAAAATAGCGCCATTAGTGGTCGTTGGTGGAATTACGTTTGAGAGTGTGTATGGTTTTCCGGAAACATACGAAAGCGCAATCAAATTCCAGTTGGAAAATAATTAAAGATGGTTTGTGTTGTACGAGCGTGAGGAATCACTGGGCAATCATCCCACACTCGACGGAGCTAATTTAACCATAATGTGATATTAACTGGGCTCGATTTCCAGATGGTTTGGGATGGAGCGCGCGCGATTCCCATAACGCACGTTTCGATCAACACACGTGATGGTATTCGCTTCCTTGTCGATAGCGGAGACACTTCCTCGATGGGAAGTGCCGGCGAAAAGGTTTCACGCTCGAACGGGGACGTTAAGCGAGGCTTAATCGAAATCGATTAACTACTAAAGATTGGGAAAATATGTCGATGAAATAAGGACGGGGACGGTTAATTATCTTACTTCGAGTATATGGATTAAATCACAAAAATAAAACAGGTATCTAAGTATTATTATTGACAAAGAAAACAACTATGTAATAGTAAAGCTGACTGTTTTATTAGGTTATGTTTTTCCAAGTTTGAGGTTATAAATAGCGTCAATGCTAGTGCGTTGTCAGTTTTACCAGTTTGCAAAAGAAGATTACTCAGACATCGCGGGAAATTCGGCAACATGTTATCTTCATTTTGATAGGTCCGCATGTCAGTCACTTTAGTGGCGGAAATCAAACAGTGTGTCCAACGTTAAAAAAATAAGTCATGACCTCCATTAAGTCAAAACAACACGAACGGTGTTTACTTTCTTAATTTTCAAAATGTTCAATTTTTTTGTAAACAGAAATGTCACTTCCAATTGCTAGTTTTCAACAAATAAATTATGAAATCCTGAAAAATTTCTAATTTTATTAACACGTCCTTTCAAATAAGAACCGATTTACAGTTTTTTAAAAATATATCCCTCATTTTCATTTTTACATTCCGAGCGCGATCACGCCATCTAACGGAAATCTGCGATTCCACTCAATGATCATTAAAGCTGAAAACGCTTATTAGTCACAATTAGTAAATGTCTTATAATTATAACCTAAATGGCAAACCTTTGGTATGAGCATCAACAAAAAATAATTTTTAGTACTCATTTAATGTAATTGCAAAGCACTTAAGCAAAGTCTGCTGTTTCGTTAGTCGCTGGAGTCGTGGAGTCAAAAGTGTCATGTTGACAGCGCCTCTATGAACAGGTCAGGGAACTTTTTGAACATATGACCTCGTTGCAAAACGTCTAGCGCATCTTGACAGTTCAAACACTATCATAGATAATAAAAAAATTGTTCGAAAAAATCAGTGTAAAGTGTCAAAGTGTTGTTATGTTGGTATGAGCCACTAGTTATTAGGTTGGCAACGTAAAATGTCAATTGAATGTTAGCCACATAGCCATTTTGATGTGAGGCGCTTGCGCTACTGAAGCCGCAATTAGTGTAAAATTTAAAATAAAAAGTAAAATGGGTTTCCGAAAACGAGGGTCTGGACGGCCCCAACACAACGAGAAAAATGGTATGATTAGATTATGTGAAGACATGCAGCTAGAAAAACCGACCACGCTAATGAAAGAAAATTATTGACATAACCTCAAACCTGATCGAGGGAGATTTTACGAAACTAAGGGTTTTAGGGTGGTACAGTCTGGGTGGTACAACAGTCTGGTTTTTGAGGGCATTTTGACATTGACAATAATTGTTAAAAAAGGACTTTATGAATGGTTAAAAAAATTCTGTAAGTATAAACTTTTTCATAACAGTCCCTAACAATTTCGTTGAACTTATTTTCTTAATATGTTCTTATATTTTATACTACCATTATTTACTATTAATGAAAATTTAGAAAAAAATGAAATAGATAGATTGGGGCTAGAACACGAAATGACATTTCTTGGTGAGAAAGTAAAATGAAAAGTGAAGATAACGGTTGTCAACCAGTCAATTGGCGATAAAGAGAACGTGAGTGCACTAGGAATGTTTGTTGAGATTTTTCTTCAGCAGGCAATCAAGCGGTGTCTGTCCATTTTCTTGTGGCCTTAATGAGAAGAGAAGAAGCCAAGCATCGCAATTTTCGCCATATAAGCCGACCTTTATGACGCGACCTCCTCGGTGCATTACCCACAATAGCATCGCCAACCCTGATTAACGACCAAAAACCACACAAACACTCGAATATTTTCGACGCCATTAAGTCTGTCCGTATCATTACCTCGATAGAGTCGACTGCTTGTCCTCCGGTTTGGTGGCGTGTCCGTTCATCCACGGCCTCCCGTTACCGTTCACGCCTGCAACAAATGAAAACGCACATTCAATTAAGAAAAAAATCGACAGTCTCGACTAATTTGCGCTTATCTTAATGGCGGAAACCGTTCGGCGTGCTCGACCCGGAGAAAAGTCGGTGGAACAGTTATCTCGGCTATAATTGTATTCAAATTCGCGAACTGAAATAACGTATGCATGGGAATGCATTTCTAACCGTTTTACTTTCACTTCGTGATTGGACGCGGCGGAGGGTATTGTGCGAAGTTTGCGGTGGAGGGTCATTATTTGCGGATGATACGAAACGCAAATTGCTGATGTCGACGCGGAATTGGCTCTAATGGTGATAATTGTTGTGTAAATGTGACGATTAGGGTGGCGAACAGCCAAATCGTCGAGGAAGTCACCTTCGAGATCACGCGCTTCCATGTTGGAGATGCTAATCAAGGCGATAAGTGTTACATCATGCTCTTCATTTGACGGTTTTAATATTCTATGGGGCCTCGTTTGGTGCCACCGGAAATTTTGCAACTTGTAGTGGCATTTAATGAACCGAGTGGAGCACAGAATATCGGAAATATCCATTACATATCGTTACAAAGCCTAGTTCGCAAAATCTTATGGGAGGGTTTCAAAACGACGAGAATTATTGTTGCTACCATAAAATTAAGAAATTATTTATTTCTGGACTATAATGGTAGATAGGTATAATTTGCCAACAAAAGGATCATTCACTAGTAGCCGACCGTTTTGAAGCCTCTTATTTACAGCTTTGCCATAAATTTACGACAGCACAAGTGGCAGATCATAAATAAAAATGATTTTCAAAGTTAAAATGTAAAATTGCCTTTAATTCAAAATTTAATTGGTATTTTTTCCGCTGATTTCATAAATAATTATAGAAAGTGACTCTGGGTAGTCAACATAAAAATCAGAATTTGACTTTTTGGTTGAACTTTACTTTTTTTTTTGGCTTTGTTTGCAAGTGAAAAATTATCAAAAAATTATGAAATGTACTTTACCAATACCCAGGTAAGTGTGAAAATTTTCGACAATTTTATTTAATAAGAAGTTGCGATTTCTCGCCTGGTACTGTTTGAAAAACGTAACCTTGATAACGGTAAATGTGCTTACTCTGATGCTTTAATTTTAAGAATTTTTTGAAGGGCAGTAGACATTTTTTTTTATACGCCTCTGGAATAAAGTGTCTCTTGGGTGCGGTTATCGATGAATTCGCAACAAGATCCCTCGGTTTTGTCGCTGAATCTTCTGTAAATGTCTGGGCCCGAAGAAAGTAGATTAGAGATTATTTAATATTTTTACTATTGCAAATATCGGGCCTTCAAATAAATATATATTTAGAGTAGGCGTAGGTGACATTCTAATTCTGTTAACAGTGTAAAGTAATTTTTGTAGGTAACCAATTATTCTCCGGAGTTACACAGGTTACATAGTAAGCTTTTTTCCAATTTCATATTGTCATATTCCGTGGAGGGGAAATAGGGAGAATGCACTACAAAAATTAAAAATATTTTCTAACCTAATTTTATTTCGTTAAAATGTCAGACATTTCTTGTGTCATTTTCTACGCTGCAAACAATTGAATTTCCATAGTTTGGTCTAACTATAAATTTATTTGAAGGCCCGTTACATCTTGAATTGCATTAATTTTGAGGAAAGGTGTGAAAGAAAGTCTAAAAGATTTATGCTCCAATGAGCTTTATTTGTAATTGTACCATTAAACATTCTTTTGTAAAATTACCAGCGAGGAAGAAATTATTACAGTAATCACCAGGACACAGATGACGAAGATCTTTAATGGCGATAAACCCACCCAGAGCTTTTACTTTTAGGACGGTACGATATAGCTAATTAATCTGTGCTTCGAAAACAATTCTTTTCCTGATTAAATAGATTGTGATCTAGTTCAGGAAGTAATTATAAAAATTAATCAGAAAAAAGTGAATAATTATTTCGCCATAAATAAAGTCCGCAAAGTTTGCACACGAGCCGCCAATGCATCGCTGTATAATTTCCGCAACACTTAACCATAGCGTAGTTAGAAAAAATGTTATTATCAGAAAATTATCTGTCTTGTTTGCAGCCAGTAGTTTATCCTTCAACGGTCACATAAATCATCTTTGAAACGATTAGATCGTTGTTAGATGAGAATGAATTTCACGCATGTATCAAAATATTGACACTTCGGTGTATTTATTTTTTATTAGTAAGTAGAAAAACACAAATGAAACGTATGTTTGCAAGGATCCGCACATCAGCTGTTGTGAGCAAATAGATCTAATCCCGTGCTGTTATTATACAATTCGAAGAAGAGCAAAATAAACATGAAGAAATATTAAATAAACTGAATAAGTGTTTTAGTTTTTACTTTTGTAGTACATTGGTATGGCTACTGAAGCACGTGATTCTGAGCAGAACTGACTATAGGAGGAGCGCAGCGTGTTCAAAGCTCCCGGAGCCCGGACTTTGCATAGGGCACCAGAAAAACGAGATAAGAAAAAGTGACATTTTTTAATGAAATTAATTGCTTACAATCAAAATGTCTCTGTGTGTTACTTTTATGTTCTTTATTATTGTCACAAAAAGTGCCTTTTCTCCTTGCCTGTTTTGAAGCCTCGGCTGCGCCTTGGACAGAAAACCCAAACTCGAACGAAAAAAATGCACTTTTTGCCTTTGATACACAAATAACTATTATCATCATGCTGTCAGCTCAGAAAATCAAAAGGGTTCGAGAATATTATATTAGAAAGTTGAATGTTATGCAGGGTGGTTCGCTAGAGATACCACAGCATATATTTATTATTCGATTAAGAAAATATAAATAATGCCAGAAATACTGTTAATACTGTTGTGCATCTACTGGAGTGTGAATAAATCGTCAAAGTAAAAAATTCTTCGCAATTTGTTCTCTTCCAAATCTGTTAGCTACAATTTTGGGAGCAAACCTATTCAATTCTCTCACTATTACTTGGTTGGTGGTCACCGTTAGCCTCCTGCTGCTCAAACAGTTGTTATCGCTCTGTAATACAATTACTATCGCTTATTGCCCGACTCTTAAAAATTCCTCCGCCCAAACCGCCTCCGAGTTCTCTTGAAAAGACGCGTCGACAAGTGCAAATTCGCTAATTAATCGAGTTGGCAGGTTACTCTTGTTCATCTTCCCATGCAACATCTGCTCTGATTGTTTTTAAGGTCACGTGTACAACTACGGAAGAGTGGTAACTGTACAACTTTTTTTAATTCCGACATATTTAATTACTGTAAGTGATTGTATTTTAATTAAAAGCGGCGCGCTGTTACAGTTTCTTATGTTAATGCATCTCCTCAACTCACTTTATTTATTGTTGTGTTATTCCTGACCCCATTATTATTATTATTTTGTAGTAAAAGAGAGTGCAAATTGATGACGAAACCGGTCTCTTCATCTCCTTCTCCTTCGGTTCCCATGGCAATTTTCTTCATTCGGAATTATATGGCGACCACACAGGGCGTCCATCAATACATATTTTAAATAATATTATTATGGACGGGGTGCCTGGACGGGGAGAGCGGGAGGCGGTGCAATTTGATCGTGTGGCAAATATGGATGTTGTTTTTGATTAAGTCGTACGACAGGAGCGTATTTACAATTATGTTACGGCAAGCTCGCCTCCATTAAACTTGTCAGTAAATAATTATTTGAATTTGTCAAATGTCGACGGTATAAAACCCGAGCCATGCATAACAATCCGGACACGCTTTATAATACTGTCAGGGTATTGTTGATGTTTTAATTTCGAAAACTCCGGGTGCTTCGTCTCGTCCACCCCGCCGCTAGATCGCATTAATTAGCACCGGTGGATGTTACGCCACTGATTTCGCCTCGTACAACTTTGTTGCAAGTCGAATATTACTGTAATCTGTTTGGTCGAATCTAATTTATCGATGGAGAGATAAAATCGAATGCGTAAGTTGGCAAGGAAAATTGCTTATTTTTCAGTCCGACAGAGTGAGACGGTTATTAACTTACTGTTTTACATTTGTTAATGGTGTTATTAGTCAGTATTACAGCTGGACGATGGGCATTTAATTGATGGAGTAACGGGATGGGACACTAGTTTCTGCAGACGAAAAGGTTGCCACAGTCAAAAGAGCAAGGACCAAGACGAGAAATTAATTAATGATCTTCATTTATGTTAGTTCCTGGCTGTGACAAGGACGAGAGATTTGATCACCTTTAAACAGAAAGTGACATCTTTTTTTATTTTATTTTTATTTACGATTATGTAATTCCCAGATGCGTGTTCAGCGAATCAGAGCGCTTGCTTTCATCCAATCAAAAATGTTTATCGCGATAAAAACGTCCTACTACTCCTGCCAAAAGTGATTAAAATTACATACATGCTACTCCTGTCAGATTCTTAAATTGTTTTTGATTGTATTTTTAATAACTGTATTATAAATAAATAATTACCAACGTTAAAGTTTCTATTCTGGAATTAATTTTCCCAAAAATAACACGACCTAATTTTTTATATCTGATAAATTTCCCAATTTTCACTTAGACATTTTTGCTTTAGACAATTTTACTCGTTTATATTTGGGCATTTTTATTCAAAGGCTAAACCCTCGAGCTAAAGCTCTCGGGCCTAACCAGAATAAAAATGTCCAAATTCAACTCGTAAAATTGTCAAAGCAAAAAGTTTTCGTAAAATTGAAAAACTTATCCGATAAAAAAATTAGATCTTATTATTATTTTACCTTCGATAAATTAGGAGAATAAATGTTTGTCGGTAAAGAAAATTTAGAACGGCATAAAAAAAAGGAAAAAAGATCTATTTTGGAAAAGGTCCGTCAAAGATGAATTTTGCTAAAAAAAAAGAAGTTAGAGAGGGAAAAAAAATGTTTTAAAAAAAAGCACCGAAAAACAGGAAGATAAGGTCATGTGGCTCACTTTCTGTTATTTAGAAAATAAGGTTATGATCATGAATTCAATTTGATATACTTTAAATGCCTAATTATTAATTAAACTAAACATATCTAAAACAGATGAAATATACGGGGTGAAATTGAAATGTATCATAATATGTAAACTACAGTATGTACAAATCTAATTTAACTTAATTCTATCCCGAACGAGACGCTTCTGGAAGCTTTAATAAATCGAAACATGAATATTTCGAAGCTTTAAAAACATACATAGAGCCCCAAAAACATGCCGTGTGTTCAAATGAAAACCTGGGCTAAGCAGGCGTTGAAAAAAGTAAATCATTTGGAACAGTGTAAAATTTGAATTTCCCGCTGTTTGACACAAATGCTATTTGTTAAAGTTTAATCGGTGCATGATTGAACATGTTTGTTTTCAGTAAAGGATGCCCTTAGATATTTGCTTTGGGAATAGGAACGTTAAGTTATTCTATTTTTAATGTCAACCATTGCAAAAAAAAAAGATTTTTTTGGCTCTAAATTTTAGGTTAGCTGTCAACATGCTCCAATTAATTTACGCTTTAAATATGAATGAAAACTAAAAACTTTTTGCACATTTTCTGCGTTGAACTGGATAACTTCTTAATTTTATTATTCTTCCTGACGTGATACCAGTGGCGTACTCAACTTTTGTACATGGAGGAGATATAGGACAAAAAGAATGAACATGATTTTCACAAATGGTGTGAGGATCCTGGGGTTTTAGTATTTTGATGTATATCGACTTCACCCTGTATATTAAAGTGATTATTTCCCTTACCTGTTAAATTTGAATTTTTAACCAATCACGAATTAAAAGACTGTTGAAATTATTATTAGTTACATCGATAAATGCTCTCTTCCTGCGATAAATACCCTCTTCCTGCTTCATCACTTAATTTAAAAAATCATAGTAGCATTTTGATCAAAAGTTAAATATAATTTTGTATGCTGGTACGTTATTTTGTATTGCAAGCACTTTATTTTGCATAATGAGTAACAAAATGCACTTCGGAAGTTGTTCTAAAGAAAACTTTTTTGGTTGACAAAAATACGCCCTTAACACAAAATACAAAACTTTTTTTAAATTTATTCTTCTTCTTCTTCTAATTTTCTGTAGGCAAATTTCTTTCTTGTTACTTTATGCAACAACAGTCGAAGTAACTGGCATTAATTCTATAGTTAGCGCGGTGAACTAGTGGAGTATTCACGTGATATTTCGCAGCGACATAATGAAAAGCATGATTTACACTGCCTCGCAAATTTGAGTTTTGTGCGGGAAATTTAAATCTTACTACTTTAAGAATGAATTTATGCATCAGTCGAGAATAAATTTAAATAAAACACAGAAAAACAGAAAAGCACGATTCTTACAATGAGACACCAACGCGCTTTGCAACGAAATTATGGAAGCTTGAAAATTTCGGCTGCGTGCAGTGGGCTGCACCATACTTCTTAACAGGCGATCGTTAGCCAATAGGAATCCCCCGAAAATCACGTAAAGATCACGCCAGTTTATTACTCCATTGTGCCGTCGCGCCGACTATAGTAATATTTTGAGTACAGCTGTGCCAATGAGAATATTTTCATTGTTTCAACAAATAGAGAAAATGACATTATGTTCCTATTAATGGGCAAAGAAACATTTTGAGAAGACGATTATTGCAGTGGAAAAAACAGAAAGGCTTTTTTGCTTCATTCTAAATTTTTTTCAAAAGATTTTTAATTTTTTAGATTGTACACCCTGACACTTGTACAATTAGCTATTAATTAATTGTTCTCTTCACGCCAGGATGGGACAATCCTTATTTAAATGCAAATCCATGATAGCTCCTCACACATGTACTTACGATTAACTGTCTTCACAGGAAAATTTCACAGAAACCGCCCACAATTGTGTACATCCAACAGATAACATAATTAATAGGGAAGTGCCTTGCACCTGGAGAAAATCTAACGATCAAAAACATTTTTATTGAAGTCCCCAACGTAATTATATGTAATTGTTCTACATTACTTCCGAGGTAAATTTCGTACCAATGAAATAAATTTTTCTTGTTGAGAAGACACAGAAATTGCAAGTGCAGATTTATGACGCGGAGAGTACTACAACATAGTAACATAACGGAAATTATCATAATTTATGACAAGCAAATTGATTGGATTCACACATGAACCATGCATCGTTTGGTAAATAAAAATATTAGGTAATATGCTAAGTTGTAGTTTTACCTGTTGAGACTTGAAGCTAAAAGATTTCAATTGCACAAAGTGTTGCCGAGTATATTGCGGTGTAGTGAGCTCGCCTCGCATATGTAATCTAACGAGCACACGGTCGCGTCATGTCATATCTTATGCTCTTTTCCGTTACAATCCTAAACGTCACAAGTTAATTTTGAATTAACAAAGCGTTAATTATTGTTTGCTTATGTGTCTAGTTTGTTTCCGTTTTTTTTGTTGTAATCTCGTTGATATATTTGAACGTTGAGCGTTTCGAAACCTCGCTTTATTATATATTACAGATCTGTCTCATCCTGGGGCTAACGAGTGAAGAGAAAGGTCGGGTCAGTCCCGATATTTCAAAAAACGACAGCTCACATATTACTCGAGCTTGTTCCGCGTGTAAAGCGCGCATTAACGTCGACGTTAGGCCGCGTTCACGCGTCCGATTCAGGTGTCGAATAAAAATGCAGCAGCGTACGGCCCTCCGGCGAGAAATCCACCCTCGCGCCATCTGGCGGTGACATTGATATTTATTTTAATTACGTCTGTCAGTCAAGAGGCAGGGCGTGTCGAAAGTATAGCACAGAGCTGTCCGCATATTTATGTTAATGAGCGCATTGTAAGTTGCAGTTTTGTATAAAAGTGCGTTCGGACATTTTTACGCCATCGTCGACAAAGGGATCGCCGACGCGGGCGCGAGGTTGTCGGTCTCCGAAGAATAGGGTTTCATGATTTAGCAAAACGCTGCAAGAAGCATCATCGCCTCGCGGCTCAACAGCGAACCTCCTCTTCATCAACACACATGGATTGTGCGAAGCAGGAAGTTTTTTTCGAAACTGTCAAAGATGACACATCAAAAATTCCCTAGATCTGGGGGAGTTTTTCCTAAATCTAGTTCCTTTTTGTTTGACGCATCTCTCATTCAAACGTACCTAATGATTCGATTCTTCTAGGTGTCTTCGTGGTAGTGTGTTGACCGTTGGCTTTTGAGGACAGCAGACCGGTGCGTCAGGAACGGATATGATCGAAGTTATTAGCGATTATACGATTTGCTGAAGTATGGATGGCCGTTACATGTCCGTAAACCGGCTGAAGTCATAGAGAAATGATCCAATAACGTTATCTAAATTATGAAGTACACGTTCCCGTCTCTATTACCATTAAATTGATCCGGCCGGCTCTCTTTGCTCGGCCAGCAATGATAGAAATATGTCGGCCGTGCAATGTTAATGTTATTTCTTATACACGGAGACTGCCTCCGTCATATTTTAGTTGAGTGTATACACGTTAGAAATGTTTCCGCTTTTTATAACTGTGTCCCGATGCGTCCCCGCACTTGCCACACGAACGCTACATTTCCGAGATGATGGTGATGGTGAAGGTTATGAAGAAGAAGAGCGTTCTCGAGAGGGAAGCGATGGAGAACCTCGGAGCGTCTTGTTAAATCCGTGCATTATGCAGTTTCAGTCTAAACACCGTTCACGTTGTTTTGGCATGATGGAACACCATGATTTATTTTTTTAACGTTGGACACACTGTCACCTGACACCAATGCACTACACATTGACGCTATTTATAACCTCAAACTTTCCATGGCCTCCCATTATGCCAAAATAACGTGAATGCATTTTACATAATATGTACTACATACAGGATGTTATTGAAAGTTGTATAGATATTTTAACCACGAGCTACTGCAGAACTCGGAAAAAATATCTAAAAAATTCTATGTCAAAAAATAAAATGACATTTATTTTTTAAGCTACAATTGTTTTTAATTGCTTCTAGTATTCTACGTTGTCAAACAACCTCGTAGGTAAAATTTCGGCACATTTTAAAAATACACCCTGTATATCATATTTTATAAAACGTACACCAATGCGGTTTCCTTGTTTTAAAGCATATTTCCTATAGGTTACTTCGCATTGGCGTACATTTTATAAAACATGATATACAGGGTGTATTTTTAAAATGAACCGAAATTTTACCTATGAGGCTGTTTGACAACGTAGAAGACTAAAAGCAATAAAAAAAAATTGTAGCTCAAAAAATAAATGTCATTTTATTTTTTGACAGGATTTTTTAAATATTTTTTCCGAGTTCTACATGACGCCAGTGGCTCGTGGTTAAAATATGTGTACAACTTTCAATAACACCCTGTATTTAAAAAATTATGAAACAGGCTAAGCACTGTTAGAAAAACAGTTTTGGAATTTAGTTTTAGTTTTTAGTGGTCAATGGAGCAACAATTTTTCATTCAAGTTTTTTTGTGCACAAAAAATATTGATAATAATCTTTTTATTTAAAGTATGCTAAAAAAATGTTCTATAATTATAATCATATAATTATCTTTCCATAACCACTAACTCCCATAAAATTTCGCTATTAAGATAAATTTTGGAAGATAAATGGAACGTTCTTTTATCTTCCAATTATCTTTTTTGCTTCATGGAATGAAGATTGTGTCAGCACGGTTTTTTCTACTAAAACAGTTGAAATAATTTGCGTGTCTATGATTGAAGCTGCAAAACTGTCAGTTGTGACAAATTCAAAATTTACAAAATACTCGTAATATTTTGCTTATTATTCACAGAGAAATTTGGAAACGTGTTTACAAGGAGGGAAGCCATTAATAACACATATTTTACAAATTCTAAATCCATTCACTACACATGCAACAGGCAACCGTGTTCTTGTTCACACACTAAAAAACAAGTTCACTGCAATCAATAAGCAGAAAAAACCAACAGCTAATGAAAGTTTTGAATGACTGTGCTTTAGGCAGCACACCGAAACCTTGCAGAACTCCTTGCGATAACGTCAACCGTCGCCACCGGTGGTCAATACGTCACTTGCAAGATCGACATCTGATTTGACGCTTTTCTCAACGAGTGCAACGCCCCCACGTTTCACACACACACAGTTATTTTTTTATGTTTGTGCGATCGATCCGCCTCGGATAAGTCGTCAATGAGGCGATCGATCCCACGATAAGTTTCGCGTGTGTGTTCCCCGCTCTAGCTTATCAAAATCAATGTCAAGTTATGTGAAGCCACCTTAACTTCCTATCTCCCGGAGCGCATCAAGCCGACCCATCATGATTAATGAATTACTGACGTTATCTCATCATCTGAATATTAACCACGGAAATCTGCCAAGTACAACACGTCGACGCGAAATATGTTGCTAATATTGGTAAAATATTGTCACAATATTTATTGAAAAAACTCTTTTAAGTAGTTCATTGTTCTAAAGTAAAATAACACTGATTAACAAAGTTTTTGTCACATGAAAAATGCACTTTCCGATAAATAGGTGACGCCGGTCGAAATTCGTTCACTTTCGTTCACGCTCCAAACGTGTTCATTTCGTTCACTGCTCTCCCTCTACAAAAAAGGCTACGACTCCGTCAAAAGTCGATGACAATAACTTTGTTATGAGTTACGGAGTGGTCATTAGATAATTTCAAACACGTACACATTTCAATAATTTTTGTAAATGGTACGATTCTAGTATCTCAGATTATGATGATTGATGACTATTATTTCTCTAAGAATGGCGTGATTTGAGGAAATAATAACTAAGTGTTGGCACCAACTGTGAAACGATGGTACACATGCACGGCGAGAAGAAACTGACCAGTGCACTATTACTTCATTATAAAAACAGTATTTATTTTATTAGAAAATACCGACATATCGAGTAACAAACGTGAAACTAGGAATTTAAACAAAATCCTGTTCTAGTATTCTTGTAGCTAGCAGATTTCGTTTTTGTTAATATGAAAGCTGAGAAAACATATTGTGGAACAATACAGGGTGTCCGTGAAATGCACGGCAAAATTTTAACCACGAGCTACTGGATTCATGTAGAATTGGGAAAAAATATTTAAAAAATTCTATGGGAAAAAATAAAATGACATTTAATTTTTGAGGTACAATTTTTTTAAATCGCTTTTAGTCTTTTAGGTTGTCCCACAACCTCGTAGGTAAAATTTCGGCACATTTTAAAAACACACCTTGTATATCATATTTTATAAAATGTACACCAATGCGGTTTATTTGTTTTAAAGTATATTTCCTAGAGGTTACTTCGCATTGGCGAGGTTGTGGGACAAATAGAAGACTAAAAGCAATTAAAAAAAAAAGTACCTCAAAAATGAAATGTCATTTTATTTTTTGACATAGAATTTTTTCCGAGTTCTACATGAAGCCAGTAGCTTGTGGTTAAAATTTTGCCGTGCATTTCAAGGACACCTGTATAATACATACATTTAATTTAATAATAAAAAATAAAAAAAATATAATTAATCAACTTAAGTACATAACATTTTTGTTTTATAATAGAAAAATTTCCGATAATAATGCGGAATCTGAAAAAGTGCCCCGAATGCTTGGAGCGTTTCCACGTTGAATGGCAAGGGAAATCTTCTCAAAAAGGAATTTCTTTGATTTTGAATAATTTAATAATAATAAACCTTATTTTATTCAGACATTATTTAGGCATAAAATATCACATAGTGCCCGCGTGGCGTGGCGTTAACTAACACCTTTCAGACGTTGACGTATCAAGCACTGGCGGTTTATCCAAATAATTATTTGTCCAGCTTTGTTGTCTTTATTTGTTATAGGCTACAAAACAATGTGTACAGTAGGTGTCTTCAAGAAAAGAAAAATATTTGCATAGTCATTTATTATTTTAAAAATCTTGAGAAGAAGAAGTACTTTTCCACCTGTATATGTTAAAGTAAATTGCTATATCATATTTGGATGTACATGACCAGTTGTAATTTGATAATAGTTATGTAGGGATCTGTCTAATCCACAAAGAAAATCTTCAGCGCTTACGGATGTAAGAATCATTTGAAGATTTACTTATGAAGCTTAAACTAATATTCTAAATCACATCAATGCTATACAGAAGCATTGACCATATACTTGCAAATTAGATAAAAACGATCTTTTTTGAAGGTAAATAAATTTCACATTAACAATATTTTTTTGAGTTCTTTTTACATTAACTATACAACAGTCAATGTAAATTTAATACTAATTTTATTTCTTTTTAAGCACGTTTCCCACTCTACCAGTGCACTGTTCACAATCCTGCTTAACAACAATATCAATTTAAAAATTTTACATTTTTGTAGTGTCCAAATACCCACGGGAAATAGAATTTAGGCTAACTAGCAGCACATTATTTAAAACGAAAAGGAATTATTTCCAAATGAGGTTTATTACCTCGAAATGATGCTTTTCTTCGTGAAACAATTACCTTTTCTGTATAATAAACCCATTCAAACACTTAATTTTAAAAGCTTCTTAGTTGTAAGAATTTCAGAAGAAACGTCGGAGCTCTTCAAGGCCAATTTGAAAACTGAATCAGACAAGATTTTCAATTTTCCGATGCTTCCTAAATTGGTTGGAAGATAAAATCTCAACTGGAGCAATCTTTTGATATGCGGCGGATGTCAATTAAGACATTTATTCAGTGTAACCTACTGCCTCCGCCGCTCCGGTTCTTCCCCTATTATGACAGCACCCGTCATCCAACTAGACTTGATCCTGGCTTGCCACTTCTGGCATTACACACCTACTCGTTGATAGCACGGCGTAATTTCATGCAAATTAAATCGCTCCGCATTAATAAATATCTCAATTCGTTTAGTTTCTTTGATGTTATGCGCGCTCGTAATATACATGATAATTGTGTTTTCCACAATTACCGCGCGCGCATGTGTGTTGTTCTTTTTTTCTGGTCGTTTTTTGACAGCCAGGAAGCATCTCGGCCGAGATGAAGATGCACGTATTCATGATTTATTATCCATCATTTATTGATCGGAGCCGACCGACTCTCTTTGAAAACTATAAAATATTGCGATTGTGTATCGGACGAAGGGGGAAAAACACGAGAGGCGAAACCATCAATAATGGAAATTCTCTCTCTTTTACTTCCGTAATTAGTACGAGATGATGGGATCGATCAGGCTGTGAACTAAATCAGCGATGATGTATTGGAATGGTGATGGGGAGTTCTTTTTCTTCATCTGTCATAATGCTGTCAGAGTTCTTTGCTTTTCGTTTATCGATCCTTGGGTATGTTGCGGCAAACGCAAGAATTAAAAGTAATCAAGGATTTGTTAAAGGAAACGAAAATAATCCTAAAGCTCTATGGAGATTCTATGCACCAAAAGAAAAGAAAATAGTATACAGGGTGTTAGGTAAATGTCCTGCCAAACTTTAACCGCGAGCTACTGGCTTCATGCAGAACTCGGAAAAAATGTTTAAAAAATTATATGTCAAAAAATAAATTGACATTTAATTTTTGTGGTAAACTTTTTTTTAACTGCTTTTAGTCTTCTACGTTGTCCCACAACCTCGTAGGTAAAATTTCGGCATATTTTTAAAATACACCCTGTATATCATATTTTATAAAACGTACTCCAATGCGAAGTAACCTCTAGGAAATATGCTTTAAAACAAGAAAACCGCATTGGTGTACGTTTTATAAAATATGATATACAGGGTGTATTTTTAAAATCTGCTGCAATTTTATCTACGAGGTTGTGGGACAACGTAGAAGACTAAAAGTAATTTAAAAAAATTGTACCTCAAAAATTAAATGTATTAATTTACTATTATCAACTAAGAGGAAGTAGAGCAGCAGAAAGGTCGCGACACCTCACTTTGATCTGGCAAGGTGGAAAGTGGAATAATCGTTAATATTCTACAGGGTTGAAGGCTGTAAATTTAATGGCATTATAATAATTCCAGTATTTACACTTCCACGTCACGATTAGTTGTAGTGATTGTACTATTATGTTAAATGTCGTAAAAATAATTTTATAGAACCCTAATATGAATACACACAGATCGTGACCATCTATCACGTGACGAAAATTTATAATTCCAATAATTAGGTACACTTCTTTGAGTACTTTTTGGGAAAGTTTTCAAAGTTCTTATTTTTACAATAGTGCTCTCTTTGAAAAGAAGTCAAAAAGGATAAACGATGACATCTCTTTTAGGCAGTGATTAATGTACACCTAAGTAATTATCAATTGTCACTTGCAAAAGAAACAATCCAAAAAAGAGCTTCATCGGAGAAATGCTTGGTGAAGCATGACCATTTAATTGACATCACAGCAAAATTGTTTGATCAATTCTTTTCGTGCAAACAGTTTCATTGGATTTTCATTTTGAAATTGGAAAAAAGTCATAAAACCTTAGTTTTGTTTACGTTGTCAACTACTTATTTATCTTTTGCATATTTTGCAATAATCGTTGGGACATCAGTAATTATTCACCTAGTTGACCTTGCTCTTTAGTATTTGAACAGTGGGTATATGTATATAGTTGTGTTCATTTTTTACTCATGTTTTATTTGTTTAATTTTTTCTCCCACAACAAAAAAGTCATTTGCATGAATGAAATTTTTAGCATATTTCACCAACTATGGAAGAGTTGTAGTAGTCGTATTAACTACGTGTTGGCAGCAAAAAATCACTGAAAAAACCTTCATGACAGGTGATTGAAGTGTTAATGGGGAATAAATGCAGCTATTACGTTGGATGACATAACAGTTATTTTATTTCGTAACCACTTACCTTATTGTGGCCACAGAAGTAGATGAGTAGCAACTAATAGAAGAGAATTTTGGGAGCACAAAAAACTGACAAATTGCCACGGATTTTAATTAAATAAATGTAGGATGGAAAATAGACCAAATAGGTACAATTGTAGAAGTCATCAGTGGCACTTTAATCTGATTTGAACCATTCTAGCAAGATAGTCTTGTCTGTTATTTAATTCAAATTACTCTTTATTATGATAACAGATACTGATAATGCTCGCTTAAAATTATTATCTTTTACATCCTTATTTTTTGTTTCCTCCTTTTCTGGTGCTCTGAAGATTAAAATTTCCATCAGATGCTTTCTTTCGCATCCTTGCTGCTTCCATTTAAAACTATTCTATTCTTTATTGCATTGAACACTTATTTTTATCAATCAATTCAATTTTGATTCAAGTCTTCTGTTTTTTGCTATTTACTTTCTCTCTACCTTTCCTTCATTATTAAGATTTTTTATTCCCTGTTTAATATATTTCACTTTTCTATTCGAATTTTACCATTACTGACAGACACTTTGGTAAAAAAAAACATTAAACTCTGATTTTCGCAAAATTTACTTTGGTTGAAAATTTTTTTTTTTCCCTTTCTTTTTTTCCTTTTTCAAATCTTTTCTACTGCATCAAACATCGGGAAGAAGTTTTCTTCGCGTTTTTGATTTCCTTCTAAAATTGACGTAACCTTTGTATCACTTATCGCCACTCTGAATCCTCCTGAATACTACTAAGTAGAGGTTTTGGATTTTCTCATGGGCTATGAGTCATATCTGCGCAAACTCCGAATATCGGGCTCAAGTAGGCGCTACAAACCCACCCATTCGTTACGTTAGTGTCCCCTCTCTCTCTCTCTCTCTCTCTCTCTCTCTCTCTCTCTCTCTCTCTCTCTCTCTCTCTCTCTCTCTCTCTCTCTCTCTCTCTCCTCTCTCTCTCTCTCCCTCTCTCTCTCTCTCTCTCTCTCTTCTCTCTCTCACTCACTCACTCACTTTCTCTCTCTCACTCTCGTCTATTTTCATGTAAAGTAGTCGACGTTTTCAGTTTTCAGTTACAGGTTTTTCACTGGTTTACCGCTCCGCCTTCGCGCAGATATTTCCAAGGTCACAGACCATGAGAGAATCCAACACCTCTAATAAATGCCTTGTTTGGAAAATTGCACAATGTTTTTTTTGCATTATTTCTAGTTTTATTTCCTTTCCCATTTAATATTAAAACAGACTGTGATGATCTTTCTTTCTTTCTTTTTTAATTTGTCTTATCCCATTGTATTTCCTAACTGACAAGTACGAGTACACCTACATCTCTGCCGATATTCTTAACATTCTTCACATACGTCCTTCATATGATGTATTCCAGCTCTCCCATAAAGGCGGTCTCTGCGTTCAAATTACCATTAAATTTCATCTGCAAGAATCTTTCATTCCAATGCATTTTGCTCGGTTCTCTTCATTCCATATTATGTTTAGCAAGATTTTTTTCTGACAATTGTTTGTTTTTTTTCCTCGTGATATGTCGGCACACATTCACAATCTAACAACAAGGAAGTGGTAAAAATGGCGAACCCGCTCAATAAATCGTTCCCGATCAAATTTAACACCGATGTTAATTAAACAGATACAATCGCGCCCGCGGCATCGATATTTATGGCACAATGGTCAACGATTTAATTCTGCTGTTGTTTATGGACGCCCATTAAATCATCGACCATTTGACATCCGATCATATGATGTATTTTTTTTGTGACGGTAGACACCGCCGTCCGATTTTACAACGCATCTCTAACCGGAGCCGTATTTCACGGTATCTCGTTCAGAACAGTTTAGTGCTGCATTATGACATTATAAAAATAATTTATGACGGTTCCGTCGTTCTCCCGCGCGCACCATCACGGAAAGGAGGAGGAACGGAAGACGAGAAAGAAAGAAAAAAATATTCACAACGACGAGACGGTGTGCAACAAACACTTCCCACTGTATACAATATCTGCAGAGTTCATCTCACTTATAACGCACCCAGTCTAGAAAATCCGTTCGCGGCCAGTTTTATTGTGCAATTTCGTTATAGGGTTTACTAGCCCATTATTTTAACGTGCAATTAGACTTTTTCTAAGCGAAGACGTTTTACTGGCGGAGACGACATGGGAAAAGATCTGGAAGCTCGAGCGAGCCGAATTGTGCTGACAAAGGCTTGTCGTAGAAGAAGCGCCAGAAGAGTGAACAGTACCAAGAATTGGTCCAATCGACTGGGTTCTTCACGAATCTACTTCTTCTAAAGCGATTTTTCTAAACAGCGTCCGCTTTTACCAAGCAATACATTATTATTCAAGGCAGGATCGCAATAGAGGAATCTATCAATGATAGCACTCCTTATGGTAATTACGCGCAATTAGGTAAATGAAATCAATTAAAGTGACTTCAAACGAGTTATATTCCCAGTTTGTTGTTTACTGTCGACCTGTTGGTGTCCTCCAAAAATAATGATGGAAAAAGTCAAGAGATAAATGAGTGATAAGAAAATACCTAGATCAATTTTTTGAAACGGAACGAAGAAGTAAAATATTGCAACAACGAAAATAATAAAAATTAGGAGGAAGCAAAGACTAAAATAAGAGTTAGTAAAGTTGCGATTTAGAGTACCATTATTAGTAGTACCAGAAGTACCAGACTGCTGAATCCTATTTGCTTGAAGGAAATATTTGGTTCTCGACGATTGACAAGTTATAAATTGAAAGTAGAGAGATCTGCTTCTAAAATGAGCCAAA
Organism: Tenebrio molitor; assembly: GCF_963966145.1. Classification (NCBI taxonomy): domain Eukaryota; kingdom Metazoa; phylum Arthropoda; class Insecta; order Coleoptera; family Tenebrionidae; genus Tenebrio; species Tenebrio molitor. The sequence continues at coordinate 3,295,892 of NC_091054.1, read as the reverse complement.
AAAAGGTAGTAGTTATTACCAGATCAGAAACACCTTTGGGAGTACTGTGGGGACAGCTCCTTCAAAAACTAAGGAAAAGGAAGGGAATTTGAGATCAGGACAAGAAGATAACGCTCTGGTTCAAGAGTGAGCTGCATCTTCACTACACTCTCAATAATAACTGTTTCAAAATCTTGAGCCCTCCCATTTCATCAGATTTAGCCCCCAGTGATCACTGCTGAAAATGGAAAGAACACCTTGGCGTACTAATTTTTTAGACGTAGCAAATATTGGTTTTTGAAGATATCTGATGACAAAATTTTTAAAAATTGTATATGTACTTTGCTTTGGTCATAAACATGGTGAACCACCCTGGTAGTGCAAGTTTTGTTTCAGTGAGTGGTGCAAAAATATGGCAGTTAGCTGTCAGATTGATTTGTGTATGTTAGAAATTGAAGTGTTTGTGAATTATGTAAATGCTTAATTGTACCAGTTGTGGTACTTCTCTGCGTTTCCAGATAAAACATAGAAGATCCAATTGTTCAGGAAGCAAACAGTAAACTGGTTTCGCTTTACTCAGATTTATCAGTTCACTTTTTAAGTATTCATTCATAATGCCATCTGTTCAGGATATAACGGATCGACATATCACAGTTAAAGTCTGTTTAATAGTCTTAAGAGGTATAAAGAACTTTCAGTTGTAAAAATCTGCAGATTCATTTCACTTTTTCAAGTTTTATAGCTCTGAAATTAATACGAAAATTCGAGACAAACGGTTTCAGAAATTTATAATTACTTTGACACTCTTTAAAATTTGTCTCCTTGTTGGCATATTCGTTTTAAAATCTTACTTCTACTCTCTAATATGTTTATCTCAGAAGCTTGGATTTTTACTGAAGTAACCTTTTGATAAGTTGTTTTATTTGGCTCATCCCTGCAAACATTAAAAAAAAATTGACAGACATTTTTTATGGAGTGGGATGGAATAATTATAGATTCGCAAAAATATTAGAGCAGCTAAATTCATGAGTTTCTCATTTTTATACTTCTTTCGTTTTAGATAAGTACTGAAATTGTTTCGTCTGAAATTAATTTCTAATTTTTATACAGGGTTATTATAAATGATTGTCGCATCGCAGTTGGCGCTGAAAACCATGCAAATGTTGGATGTGCCGCAGCCTAGCAACATGAGACTGACTAGTAGACAAATTTCCGGCGATAAAAATCACCGCCAGTATCGTCACCTACCGGCGATACTAGTCTGACTCATGTTATGAGGTTGCGGCACATTCAACCAGTTTCTTCTTGCATTTCGTTCTAAATGAAACAAATGACATTCCAAAACACTCTTTATTTGAAACTTATTTGATTACACAATATGGTTTTATCGTTCTCTTTTATAAAAAAATGTATTTTTTTCAAGAAATTGTCTCACGATCAGCACTTTGTATGCTCTTCATTTAAAACCGACAGAACAAAATCCAGCCCCCATTATTACTTTCCATTTACATTTAGTTTATTTAACAGCACATAAAATGTTGTCGTACCTTTCAGAATTACATCTACACCTTCTTGAATATTGCTCTTGTAGGCAGTACTCCACATTATCAAAGAAGTATCAAGGTACTTATACATTTAAATTGTTTTGTTTACAACAATAACCTAAACTCAATTGTTGTTGTTTATCTCTTCGATAAAACTATTAAGTGTGATTCTTGATTTCTTGCTAAGTGAGACTTGTTTCCTGTGGGTACCCAAATTAGTAATAACACCAAAGCTGGAGAAACCTCCCAAGCGAAGTCTTTCATCTCTGGAACAAAACTGTTGAAATACGGATAAAGTGCCTAAGAAATTACGATTTATGACAGTTGTTCCAAATCTAAGTACCTAGATCTCTAAAAAGCTCTTTCTCCTAAACCTAACAGAAAGCTCAAGTAAAATTATTCAACGCGAGCAGGTAATAACTTTGCTCCTGCGGCCTCCAGTAAGTGCCTTATTTGTTGCGCAGCGTCGATGAAGTGTTGTCATGATGTAAAATCACCTTCGACAAAAAAGGCGTAAGTTGTAATTTTCTGACATTTTTGAGAAGAATATTGCAGTGTACCATTTGTGTTGATTTATTGATTACCTAGATTTTGGAAAAAGAGAAATAATCATCTGTGATGCTAAATTTTGACTAAATTAGGGAATGTACCTTTTAGATTCTGGTTCATATACATACAGGGTGTATCCGAATTCGACCGACAAACTTTCAGGACAGATTCTATGATCAAAAATAAGCATAAAACTCTTAATACATATGGGGCCAAAAATGCTTGGTTTGCGAAATAATCTACTTAAAAGTTCTACCAGCTACAAAAGAAATCAGGTCGAGTTTTTTTATGAAACGTACAAAAATAAAAAGGAGCTACTCGTATCTTCAATTTACAAAAATTGTCAAAATTTCGCCCCCCTGTTCAATGCACAGATAACCCCATGAAATCCAAGGAATTCAGATCGTAATTGTTTTTATGTTTTTGTTGATTATCTCGCAAACTAAGCGTTTTTGACCCCACATGTATTAAAAGTTTTATGCTTATTTTTGATTGTAGAATCTACCCCGAAAGTTTGTCAGTCGAATTTAGATACACCCTGTATATCTACATTAGTACTGCCATGATATTGTATTTTATTTCAAAGGTTCCTTCCTTGTAACTGATGGTACAATACTGTTCCTTTTCAGATTCAAAATAAGAACAAGAAACATTGAGCCAAGATTGGTACCCAATTGAGGACGTGGTTCATTAAAGACCACCTTTGAGACAACACTTACGAACCAGTCATGTTCAAAACCTGTCTAAAAGACTCTCAAATTTTGAAAATTTTAAGGTTCAAAATAATAATGAGAAAACAGTTAAAGATTGAGCGAAGATTGGTCCTCGATTGAGGACGTGGTTCATTAAAGACCACCTTTGAGACGACACCTATGTTGAGCCAGGACTGGTAGTCGGTGGAAGATGTGGTTTATTGAGATAATTTTTGAGACGATATCTGTGACCAAAACATGTGTGAGGATGCTTCGAATGGTGAGATTTTGAATTTGAGCAAAAAAATGACATGCTGTGTGAGGCCTGTCAGTTATTTATTCGGTTAGCGATCTGGACCATTAGAGTCCCGTTCCCAGCACATAGCGATGATTCCAAACCGCGAAGATCTCTCCTCCGCCCAGCTTGATTTGAATACTTAATGGTCCCACATAAATAATGCAAAAAAATCTGTCAGAGCCGCAGTGTCACGGCGATAATAACAATTAGATATTCAATTACTACATAACTGCCAAACCTTGAACGTCCAGCGAAATTCCTTTAAACTTGCCGTTAAAAAACAATAGTTTCGAGGTCGAGAGGCGCTCTTCGCCCATCGCAAAACACCCAATTAAACGACTTCACACCGAAAACATCCAACTAATTAGACGATAAATTTCGTTTTTCAACGCACAATTGATTTCCCTGCTGTACCGTTACGTAATGGCTGAACGCCTCTTCACTTTTGCCGATGGTTCCAATAAATAAAAATCAAGAGGCGTCGCCAAGGCCAACATAATCAACCGGAAACGGTGCAATTACACATTTGTCGATCGATTGGAAAAATGTACAGAGACCCAAAGAGACAATGGCGAGTGCACACGTGCCTTAAGTGCGTGTGAGGACTGTTTAATAACCAGTTGGTGTGTGTAATTATACATCGGACATATCCTCAAGGTTTCCCTTTTATCATTGAATACACTTATATGCACTGCCAGGAATATGAGCTCACCTGTGCATGTTAAAAATTCTTGCCCGCTGTTATTGTTGTTGTGTAACCAACACCCACCTCTAATCACGAATTTCTCGTCGAGATTCTGGCCGCAGAACATTTTGCGCATCCACCCCGTAGATGCTGCACGTGTGACATTTATGCAAAACGCGATTCCATTTCAGTTATTAATCATTTACTGCAAACGCGGTATTATTGTAATTAAATAAATTGTCGGTAATTAGCGTTTTCCGCTCGTGGTAACGTTATGTAACGTTACTTCTTAACTATGTAATCCCGTCGACGCAGGGGCGTAACGAAATCCTGATTACCCCTCACCGACGTGGAGGCAGATTTTTCCCGGGTTCTTGAGCAACAAGAATGTGGCACAGTAGCCAATCGTAATGCTATAGCGACGATTTTTTGCGGGGTTTTTAATATCACACTGCTACTGTTACCTGTTGCTGACATGTTATTATTACATATGTTGCGCTTACCAGTTTCAGAGTACACGATATTCAGGTCAGATTTATTTTTCGATATCGCTATAGGTTTCAAAATTTGCAACAAACGGTAGGGGATTATTTGCAGGAAAAAACACTCGCGAAGTATATAAAAAAAACACTGGACTCTGTAATGACTTGGGGGCTTTTTGGACTAGAAGACCGTTGTTAAAATTCGCTCTTATAACCCCTGACCGATCCGTAGGGTGGGGACGACACTGTCAAGGCGAGTGCTTTGACAGGATTGGTCACTGTAGCAGCATTTGCTTACTTGTGTATCAGTCCACATGACTAGAGAGGAAAATCTCTGAAAAAAACCACTTGCTAGGAAAATTCCGGTCAGGGATTTGAACCCCAGACCTGCCGAATTGAAACCGGGCGCGCTTGACACGCATCCACGGCGCTCGGTCCTAATTGTATAAAATAAGAAGCAATATAACGTACAATGCATTTTTTAAATGTCCGGCGTTTCAAATGTGCCTTGTCAGAAAAAAACTTGGGTTATATTACGATGGTGGTTTTGTCTTTTTGCGTGTATATTCCAAAGAATGCTCCTCCCAGGCTTTTCGCTAATTATTCCAGCTTGTGGGACTTCCAAAGAAAGGCACGGCCAAGTTGCAATGCACCCATTTTGCGCAACGCTTTGTTTACGGTCCTCCACACCACAATAAAGTCTCCCTCTGTATTTGTGGTGCGAGCAAGTGACAGGGCATGAAACTAGGTCTCCGCGTATAAATTGTCCCGAATATGGAAAAGGCACGCATACCAAACATTATCCAGTGTGTGCACGCGATTCCGAAGGATTTTTCATGAAAAGGATGTATTTCAGCCACGCTGAAATGTCATCCCAGGTCCATCTAAGCTAGAGTGACAAATACTAAAAAATTAGAACTGAAAGAGAAAAACCAAGCTTCGTCATTAAAAAAGAGAGACCAACAATATTGATTTGTTTCATTTTTTTACGGCACCTCTTCATCAGCAGAAGAAAAACTAACTATTGCAATTTAATAAGGTTCAGTTTAAATCAGATGTTCAGATATAATAAATTATTCGAATCATGTTTGATGCTTGTTCTCAGCTGATCTTATCTGATCATGAGAGATAGCGATAATTCTTGACGTGTGTGACCAACAGCGTCTAGCACACTCAGTGGGGGGATAATTCAGGAAACGTTGCAGACTACCTTTTTGCCCAAAAAAAAATAAATAAAAACAATTATGGAATAAGAAAAAAGGAAGTGCCAAGCTGTTGTGAATAATAATAATATATCTAAATAATAAATTGTTGATTAAGTTGCCGTTTTGTAACTGAATAGTGAAGTTCGCTGAAGTGATTTTCACTTAATATCTACTGGGTAGAGGTTTTGGATTTTCTCATGGGCTATGAGTCATATCTGCGCAACCTAGACCTTTTGATTTACAGATTTTCACTGGTTTATCGCTCCGCCTTCGCGCAGATATTTCCAAGGTCACAGCCCATGAGAGAATCCAACAGCTCTCCCTATCCCGTCCAACCCCCTTTTGACAACCTATCTCTGCTCAGGGCAGTGTGTTAATTTTGATGCGAATACGCCGGAGCCAATTATCCCCTCTCTGTAAAAACAACAAAAAGGAAGTGCCCGCGCCATCAGGTCCGTCATTTTCTCTACGGACGTGTCATTTACGTTTTTTCGAAAACTGTCACACATGTCGATTTGCTCGATTTTCGCGGCATCTAGCAACGGTGACTTCAACGGTCGATGACACGACGAACCGAATTGGCCGATATTATAAATCGGATAGTGGGTGGTGGAATTAGTGCGACGTCATCTGTAATAACAATGGAGAGTGTTTGAACGCCTACGGTGATTTTTCGTAGCCCATTCCGTCACCTCCACAAATCATCAGTGCCATATTATTAACAGATTGTGACAGCGATCAATAATAACTATGACACCGAGGAAAGAATGCGGAAAAATTCTTGCTCTCCGCACCGGGATTTGGGTGAATGGCGGCCGCGTTTCGTACTCTTATTTTTTTACGTCTCGTTTATTTTTAACGCATAAATGGGACACTGTAGTTAATGAACCAGACTAACGAGACATGGGTTTTTTACAGTGTTGCTTGTTTGGATTTAAATTTATTCGTCATAATTTCCCATAAGCTACAGTCAGGTTAACTAATACTAAATTGCAAAGCAAACAAAAAAAAAAAGGCTTGCGGAGCTCGATTTTGCAAAAAAAGTTGCAGTAGTGTTATTTCTACAAGAAAACCCACAACGGAAATGTACACAGGCAAGATTGGCAATTAGTACCAAGCTGTTAAGACTTCTCGTCAAGTAGATAACATTTATTCACTTGTTTTTAACCACAGAAGAAGTTTTTTTTTACATATTATACTAGATGAACTAGACCAGAAGAACTAGATTTTGCCTAAAGTACATTTTAATTTTGCAGAAAGACCATCTGGTAACAGTACTACCAGACAAGATTACCTAATAAGTACCACTGAATTCCCAAGAAGACTTCGTACTCGTCATATTGAGGTATACATTTAGCAGATACCTAATTAGACGAACAGATAAATGGAACTTGCTGAGGGTACTGCTTCGTCAAATAGTGTAGGTATAATGAGGAGTACCTACTAGGCTGTTTCTTAATATCGTAAACATGTTATTTATCCCTTAGAGCTTTATGAAACATGTTTTCTTTACTAAAACTAGTACGATTTTTAGGATTACTAGTCAGTACTGACCTCTCAAGGGTACTCGCTAAATACGACAAATTCATTCGAAATACTTAAGCATTTTTGTAAATACATTTTTTTTAAACAACATGTATATTTTCTGGGAGTAAGTCAGCAGGTGTAGCACAAGTACCACAAAAAGTACTACTTCGAACTATCTAAAAGATGTGCTATGTGATTTTTAAGCAGGAACCCTGACATTAAAGTGAAAAAAAAGAGAGAATATGTCGCGATTAATTAACCGACTGAAGGTACTACCTCAATTTTTTTTAACAAACATTATTAAAATATACTAGAGTGTAGTGTAATATTGCTAAAGTGCTAAAAAAAAGTCAAAAGTAAGTACATATGTAGTAGTAATTGATTAATTATTACAATATTAACTTTTGGTTAGTACCAAATGCTCAAGGGTATTTACAACGTACTGATGACTCAGTTATAGTTTGATGTTATTTTTGCAAATATGTAAATGTATTTTGGTAGGTAGATATTGTAGTTATTATACACCGTAGTACCACCGATGGTACTACTTTAGACTGTATAAGAAAGGGTACTGTGTAATATATTTTTACAAAAAGAACGGACATATAAACAGACAAGATTATTGATGAGTACCAAATTTTCAACAGTACTTCCTAATTTTGGAAAATTTCCTCTCAAATTATCAATTCTACTTAAAGAATATGTATTCCGATACCTTGGCATAATTAAACCAGGCGATGAAGGTACTACTTCAAACATTGCAACATCTTCAATGTTGTGGAAGAATAAATACGTACTCGTATGGTTAGTCCAGTAGATAAATCGAACCTATCGAAGGTGCTACTTCAGATAAAAGGTAGTACCTTATTCTTACACGAAAATCGTGTTGTTTTAACGTGAACAGTTAAGACGGTTAAAACAACCAATTTTGTAACAGAAGTAGGTACTTGCTAAATATGTAAAATTTCTTTTCAATACGGGGATAATACAGGGTGTTATTGAAAGTTGTACAGATATTTTAACCACGAGCTACTGGCTTCATGTAGAACTCGGAAAAAATATCTAAAAAACTTTATGTCAAAAAATAAAATGACATTTATTTTTTGAGCTACAATTTTTTTAATTGCTTTTAGTCTTTTACGTTGTCAAACAACCTCGTAGGTAAAATTTCGGCACATTTTAAAAATACACCCTGTATATCATATTTTATAAAACGTACACCAATGCGGTTTCCTTGTTTTAAAGCATATTTCCTATAAGTTACTTCGCATTGGCGTTTTGATTTTCATAAAGGTGTGAATTATGTGTGACCTGTCGGTAGTAGTGCAATGAAACAATAAGATTTAAAATTCCCGCGCCTTTATTCAACGGTGAGCACGCCGCTTGTTTATAAATCGATCCAACAATCAATATTCAGAGAGGTTATGTTGTGGGGGCTCTTATTGTCAAGGGGTTTAATTTCATGTACAACAGACACACGATGTGGGGGCTCTTATTGTCAAGGGGTCTAATTTTACGTGTTGCCAACTGAAGCGTATCAATCACGGTATTTGTAGCATTAATGTTTCAACCTGATATTGTTGTTAATCACATGAAGGTACCTGTTTCGGTGAAAACAAAATTCGATAAAAACTAAAAATAAACAAAGATTGTAGGTTTTATTTTATTATTGGTACGATAATATTTAACAACACAGCTTTATGAAACCTTCCAAATCATTAATTCATTAATCGCTTTTCCTACTTTCCCTGTGGGTAATGTTTATGTTAAATTTCTCGCGAATCGAGAGGTTTATTGAACCAACAGATATTCTTACTATTTAAGTGGTTTTCAAGATTTTTCTTCTATAAATGTCAACTATTGACTCTGTATAATTAGCTTGAGGAACCTCTATTTCACCTTTAACTTTTTACCAAACAAAACGGTAGAAATGTGCTTTTGGCCCCAATCTAACTCATTAATTCGTTGATTATTAAAACTAAAAAATAACACCGTTCATTTAAATAAACATAAACAAGATGGCTAACCTAAATTACTCCCGCAGCAAAGTACAAACCACCTACTTAACGTCGCATACTTTTACTTTTTCTATTAAAAAAGTAAATATTTATGCGGTAATGGTGAAATAATAATTTACCTCAAATTATCGCAACCATTAGCAGAGAACTCAAGACTGCTTTTCTTCGGTTTGTCAAACATAAAATGTTCCATTACATTTCCCTATTATTATCATAGGCAATGTGTGATTCCGTTTGTACAAACCTGTGGAAATACGATTACTTAAAATGCATTTCTTTGCTTTTGCAGCCTACTTCGATAAACAAAGAACTGCAAGGTGTTACCACCGGCTCTTTGGAGCGGTCGAACTGTCGAATCCACCTTCGGGGCCGATGTCGAAGAAGAGCATCGTCTTTTTGTCCACGAAACCGTAGTTTTTTTTTTAGAGGGAGAGGAGAGGAGTGAACGAAACGGACACGTTTGTGGCGTGAACGAAAGTGAACCAATCTCGGCTGGCGTCACCTATTTATCCGAAAGGTGGGACCAAACGCAGCACGAACAGAGCTCGCTCTTCAAAAATTTCAATTTTTCTTTCGCACATTTCAGGGATAATAAAATTTGCAAAACATTGTAGGCATCTACTAGTGTTTACACATAGAGATTTACGTCGTCATAAATCTGAAACGTTAAGTAGTACGGCACAATATGAAGAATGTCAAATGGAAAATTGTTTAGACAGATAAAAAAAATTGTTACAAAATAATTGTAAAAATTATTTCGTCTTGCTAATTCAGAGATCTTGCAACGAAATTCACACATTATCTTCAGTTAGTTCCTCCGTGTAAATGACTTTTCATAACAGAATTCTATTTGTTTTTTAAATAAAACTACAGTGACTGTACTTTATAAGCGTGTCCTTGGTGGTGTAGAAAAGAAATAAAATAGAATTACACATTTCGAAGTAATAATAATGAATGTAAACAACAGCAATAAAGAAACACTTAACAAAGATGAATCAATTGATAAAACTACGAAACGTAACCGGTTTATGCGAACGGCAACAATTTAAATAAATAAAAACAAATAATAAATTTTGTTTATAGTTACAATAATAACACAATCATAAATAATAAATAACAACTGCGTTGCCCAATCTCCAAATGTAAAGGTTCATGATTTCCTTAAGCCGACTTCACAATTGTCAATCTAACCTAAATTCGCGTTTTGTTTTTCAGTTAATTAAAACCGCGTTCCGATAACATCTCCGCTGCGTTCGTTATCGTTTGACGTATCGTAAAATACCATTCTTGGCTAATTACTCCGGTAAGAGCCGATCGATGTCCGTGCAGATAATCCTCGGAAATTTAACACTTTAATTGAACTCATTGTTCGTCGATCCGCACTGTCCAAAAGCGGAGCGGTGTGAAGCAGCATTAACCGGAGCCATTCCAGAATCATAATAAAATGTTGGCCGAATTAATTTCGATTTCGACGACGGTGAGAGGAGGTTGTACACCTTTATGCTTGTTGTACAGTTAATGCTTCCGTTACTTGTTTTTATGGTTTCTAGGAGTTTACCCAAAGTCGAGGTTTATTTAACAGTTGTCATCTTGACGTTTTGATTAATACACTTCACGGAACAAGTGGATGGTTCGGGAGGAGTTGGGCGAGCTGGCCCCGTACCGGCTTTAATAAGCGAGATTAATTGATAAAATCAAGGAAACTATCAATCAAAAATTGGAAGCTTTCTCTTCTCGCAGCTTTGTTCGAAGCGATTTGTGCAGATCGCTATCGGTCCTTGTAAAGGACGAATTTTTATTGTTGCTGGTAAGGAAGCTTCAATGTTAAAGCAATCGTCGTTAGCAGATGCTATCGGGGTAATTAACGACGGTATCATCCCATTCATACGTTAAATTGAATAAATTACTACAAGAATAGATGCAAATAAATGATTCATTGTTAATGGCTTAAGGCGATTAATTATTGTTTTTTTACTAACCGTAATACTTACACAAAGACGCTTTGAGAATCGATTCTGAACAGATTTAAGAAAGGCACGTGTCACAACACTCACAACAAACAACAAGATTTTGTTTTACAAATGACTAGAAAATTAATGTTTCATTTTAATAAACTTATTTCCAAACAGATCTAAATCTCTTAGCTTCTGGTGATGATCTCATAAATACAGATTCGTATTTTTATTATCTTGTTTAAGGAGCTTACCATATATTATAAATGTTGTAAACCATCCGACATTTACACTATTTGTTTGTTCTATACAAACCGTTTGAAAGAGTTTTAATTCTAATTTCATAATTTTTCCTACGTAATTTAAATTATTTGAAAAAAATCTCAAAAAAAGTCATTTTGCGCTTATTCAAAAGTAACGAGCGTTCAAAAAATCCAAATTACTTGATATAGTAGATGCAAAAAATTAGAAAAATTTAAACACTTTTTTCTCATTCTAGCCAGGTAATACTTTTGAAAAGACAATGCCTTTGATTTGTTTCATTTTTTCATCATAAAGCAGAACTGAATAAAAGAACTGTACAAAAGAAAAACGAAAAAATAAAATGAGAAATCATCATCAGCAACGCTTTCTTCTGATCTGGAAATTCCTTTTCTAAAAGTTCCCTGTTCATCTCTTTAGTTAAGCTTTCCGTCACAAGGATCTGAACACTTTCTTTTCCTTTGATAGTATAAAGGGTGATTCTGAAATAAGTTTGGAAAAAAAACCGGTAATTGGCGATGATGAGATGATAGACAAAAAAAACATCTTATAAAAGTTTTTTCGTTTTCGAGATACAAATGATTGAAAATTTGGTCAGAATTGCTAGTACGCTGCTGAGTTAATATAGGCGTTGAAAATACAAGAATATAGGGTAATTCCGTCCTTTTGATTTCACCTCCAAAAGTCATTTACGCAGAATTAATTTGTGTCAAGGATACTCCACATTTTTTTCCAAATTTATTTCATAATCACCCTGTAGTACACTTTACCACAATACTCCTTTATTACACTTTCTGAACTAAGCAAACAATCAAGCAAAAGCACTAAATAAAAATTCCTAAAAACCGTTGTCAAGTTTTTCCCACCGAAGGGGTTGCAAAAAATTTTCGTGTAAGTGACAAATCTTTGTGCTTTTCAATTTGAACTTGTTGATTCTGGATCAGAATTCCATCTATCCTGATAAATCATTCTAGAAATCCATCAGGACCTAGACGAATAATTATCAAATTATTATTACCAATATTATGACAATCCTGATGGGTGCGACTTATTTTTTATTATTTCGCCAAAAATTGCAGAGCAGAAATTCTTTGGAGAGCCTCAGTAAGAAATATTTAAATACGACCCATTTCTGAACCTTCACGGCCGACAGCAATGGGCTGTCCCAACCGTTCCAACCCTCATAAAAGTATTAGTACGTCATAAAAACCTGCTTAAGTTCCCAATAGTCTTCACTTTCCAGAAACAGGTTGACCGTACGGTTCAAGGAGTTGAAAATTGTTTAAAAGGAGCAACAACATTTGGGAATCTTTCTCTGACTTCTTGAAAATGAATTGAATACACCCACGGTCCATTTTAATCTTGGTGCCTTTTGCAAAAACAAGACATAAATATCTTTGTTCAGGAGTGAATACCATGAAAGAATAAAATTTTATGAACCAAATCATTGTAACGACTGATGACGTTTGTGACAGTTCAATGATTGTGGGGCAAGCTGCGCCACACGTTTTCGACGCTTTTGCTTTTCACAGCCGCTCATAAAGTTTTTGATACACATTTTGATGTCAACGAAATCAGTGATTTTGGAAAAATATTTTGTCATTTTTTTTGTTGACGCTAACTTTTGCAAAAATCCACAGATTTGAATTTTTCTTTATGCAAAATGTTCGCAGTCCGTAAGACATATTAATTTTGCGCTAAATTCCACTCTCAAAGCTTTTTTTTTTTTTTTGGAGCGTGGAAGTCAAATATGGTTCTCCAAATCGACATTTTACAACTTTTACTAGAGTTGTCCTTGGTTTCTTTATTAATTTTATATTATTTCCAATTCGACTGGAAATAAATTTGTTATTATAAAATCCTCCGCGAACAGCGAACCAGTAGGAGGGCAGCACTGGTACCACGATAATTTATCGGCAAATAATACATTCTTCGTCCATAAATCATAATTACATTAAATTTCGTAAGCCGAAATTTAATTTTAGCCGTGTAATATCCACCGCGATGATTTATTAGTGCGCTATTATTATTATTATTATTATTAAATAACAACCTTGTAGACGTAACGCGTGTGTTTATTTATATTGTAATTATTAATGAAGGTTTTTTGGCGGGCTTTTCGACCGGCGGAACCGTCACGTTCTCGGTTCTTTATTGGCCATGATTGTTATGATCCGCTCGACATAATTGCCCCTCGACATGTTAATTAATTCTTTTGGGCGATTTTCCGCCGACGATCGGAAAACGTCAACGAACTCGGCTTAATCCGGGCGAACCCGCTTTTTGCACCCGACTGGAGCTTCTCCGTTCCGGAAGGACGAGCAAGAAGAGTGTCACATGTGGCGATTGTTCTCGGCTTGCTTTGATTGAATTTGTGTCAAGGTCGATCGGAAAAATGGCGGGTCATCACCTTCATTATCGACGCCGAAGGAGTTGCGTCAAGGACGGCGTTTGTGCTACAGCGATGGGAAGATTGCAGACGTCATTAAAGCATAATTGAAATATTAATCGTGATCGATTGTTGACTGTCTTCATTCCGAGGTACCCGAAAAGATTCGATTGATAAAAAGTTGATGGTCGGAGGAAGATGAAAAAATTTTCGGCTTGAAAGGACAGGATGTGGGAGATTGTTTTGCCAGCATATCTCAAATTGCTCAGATAAAATCTGATATTAAAGGCTCTTTCCGATCTCGGGTGAACTCATTATGCGGTGTCAACAGACTGAAATGTCAAGAAAATATGCAAGACTTCAACTAACTCATCTACGTCTTTTTTTTTCTTTTTTTTTTTGTTCTCTATAAATAACAACAGCAACAGTAGCTCGCTAAATGGTCTTTAAAAGACATAAAACCAAATAGAAGTAACAACTAACATCAATAATGCTTAAAATAGAGCTGTTGTGACCGACCCTTGTAGCTCAGTCCCTTGCGCGCTCGATTGCCAGTCGGGAGGTAGTGGGTTCGAATCCCGCTGCCGCCAAGGTGTCTCGGTTGGAGTTTTTTCTTCTTCAACTGACGCCTAGGTTGTTCAACAACCCCGATTGGCGAATGTTAGGGTAGTGCAGTCTACCCAGGGTCACCAGCAGCGAACCTGGGATTGTGAAAGCAAGGTTCAACAAAGCACCCAAGTTTGGAAGATGAGGAAGCTTTGCTTTCAAGAGTTTTGTTTTCCACCGCCGCCGCTCTCCTCATTTCTTTTTGTGTTGATCACATTGATCGAAAACAAATTCACAGCGACCTTTGATTGAGTAGAAAGAGTCAGTTTCCGGCGACACGCTTTAAACATTATAGTTTAAATAAAAATGTTCCATTGAAGCACCGTTACTCGATAAAGCGAAGAATGCGAAATTCTTTTCTTGAATTTACACTTTCGCACATTTTCAGAATACTAAAACGTGAAAAGCTACACCGAACGGTGTTTATACATCGAGATTTACGTCGTCGTAAACCTGAAACGTTAAATAATCCTGTACAATACAGAGAATGTCAAATGGAAAATTCTTCAGTCAGATAAATGTTCGCGACTTGGCCACTACAATGTGCAAATGTTAAAATAATTCCAGATAAAAAAGACCGGCCTTGGCTTCCACCTTGCCAAACTGCTACATATCTTCATTAATTAAATGAATTAAATAAATTAGCATTTTAATTCTTTGGAGAACCTGTTAGCGCAAAACGGTTTCATTCAAAAGTGCCAATTCAATGACTGTTACAACTGTCAGCGTAATTGTTGTCCCTAAACGGCGTCGTCCATAACTGTGACAGTCGGCGCGTCATTCATGAACTTGACTGTACGTAATTGCACATTGTTTAAAAAATAATAATGATTTGGAGTGTTATTAAGCCCTCTTCAGACGCAATCATACATCGTCCCTCATTACTCAAGACCTTGATTATCGTTGCTCGCGCTATTGTTGATAATTAACCGTCATGTGAATGCGCCTTAATCATCCGACGAGGCAAAATAAAATAAAAAATAATAATAATGATAAGAAAACATCCACCGACCCGGAGTCCCACAAAGTGGGTCACGACTTCCGTACAAAAGAAACCAACAATGCACTCACCACCGTGCCCATTACTCTTGACATGTCCATTCTGGGTGTAATGATGGGCATAACCATTGACGGGATGATGGGGCCGTAAGATCGTGTGAGGCATTTCGCCGGTAAGCTTCACATTATGAAATCATGCCGCGACCTCTGAAAAAAACGCACCGATCAAAAAAATCCGGCGCCGTTATCGAAAATCGCGACTGGAACAAATCCGCGCTCCGCTGGTATTTTGCGCGATTATTACAAAAATACGTACCGAATGACTTTTGGAGATGGCGGGCGCACGCACTGGGACACACTTTTCCGGAAAAAAGAATTTTATTCGGGACGCACTGTATACGCAACGACGCACGTGATCGTCGCTCTCTACTCTGCGCTAGCGTGTGAGCAGCGAAATGTCAAACGGACGGAGCATCACTGGATGGAAGAGGAAAATGCACCGGCGATGCCTGGTCTAGGAGTGTCCGAGTTTCCTCGACTAGAGCCGGAAATCGACGGACACCTGTTGAACGGTGGTTACAGGGGCGGAACGACCGAATTTTCGGACCATCAAGAGGGTGAGAGCCAACCGATGGCGTGACGGGGCGCAACAGGTGGTGTTAAAAGAGCAAAAAAAAATTGACATTGTTGTTTGGGGAGTCAAGGGTGCACAGGAACCAATC
Organism: Tenebrio molitor; assembly: GCF_963966145.1. NCBI lineage: Eukaryota > Metazoa > Arthropoda > Insecta > Coleoptera > Tenebrionidae > Tenebrio > Tenebrio molitor. The sequence continues at coordinate 3,279,984 of NC_091054.1, read as the reverse complement.
AATTTTTTTTCACTGAGAAATATCAGGCGAAAACTCAAAAATAATTTTTTTACAATTATTGTTTCAATTTTTTTTTTGGAAAAAGTAGACGTGATGTAATTTTTTAATCTTTGAAATGTGTCATTGTGTGAGGTTTGCAACCAATATCTGAATTTTATTCGTACTTTTCAAGATCACCATGTATATGTTAAATTTTTGGAAGCATACACAATTACAAGAGTTACATTTGAAAACAAAATCTCTCGACGGTATATTTGTCAACAAAAATTTAATAAAAAATATGTTTCCACGTAGAATGGTCTTAACTTTTTTCCTTTTTTTTTGGAGAAAGTGAAAAATTAAAATTAATTTATTTTATTGCAGGGATTGCAGTTTCGAGACAAGAATTATTGTGTCAGTGATCACGATAAAATTATCTGTAGATTGTGGATAATCATTTATTTATTTATATATTCATCGACTTCCAAAATTATAAACTTGTTTCGTCTTTTTCGAAATGGGACGAGTTTTTCGAATAAAACCATTTCGGTGTGAATGGCGATTGGAAATGCCTTCCTTAATGATTATAACGATGCCAGTAACATGCCATTTGCCAAAAATTGGACAACAAAAATTTATATAATTGGCAAAAACTTTATCAACACCTACGTCGAAGTTTAAATCGTTATCTAATAGGAATAAATGAAGCTGAACACAAAAAGCGATTTAAAGTAGATTGTGAGGTTATGTGGGTGGATTTAGATGATGTAAGTAGAAAACGAGAAAATAAAGAGTGGAATGGAGAAGCAAGTTTATGAACAGCAAGATATGGACATGGGTTTCATTATCTAGTTTATTATTTTTAATATTTTTTTAAATTAATAATAAATTAGATCTTTTGCAAAACAGGTCCAAAACTTTTATGGACTGGGGAAAATATAAAAAAGACACTAATTAAAATTTAACAAGTATTAATACATTACTGATAATTTGTACCTATTGCTTTTTGGATTTTGTCCAGTAACAAAGTAGATACACATCGATACGTTTTAATTATTATTTAGATTCATTCTAGATTTTCACTTCTTTGCTAAAATTGTTATAAACATACTTTATAAATGACTTAATTTAAATATGTGTATACTTAAGCGTCTTCTTCCTTGATAGCATGAAGCACCATCTACTGGATATTGTTTACAACACATAAAGCAGGATAACCATTTCTGTAATTCACTGCTTGTAATAATTAGCATGAGTAACTTTCATCCTTGATGATTTTAATAATCTTAAGCCCCTACGCCTGCGGCTTATTTTCATGTCTTCCTTTTAGTCGCGTCTGTAAATTACTCAATGCTTTACTAATCTTCACAGGTTTAAAAAAATTGAAAAGCGTTGTACCTATAAAGAGAGAATTATGAAAATAAAAAGTAACTATTTAACTACATATCATACTTTTTGTCGCAATAAAATTCTCTTCAATTCGCTCCACATTATAGTTTCTCTTACGATTCTATTATACAAGGTCATTCACGAGCAATAATGACCCTGACGGAATTGAAAATGCAACCCACAATACATTTGGAAGGTAAAGCTGGATCCATATCCAACTTTACGCTGATCCAGATTTACGCTCCAAATGTATTGTGGGTTGCATTTTCAATTCTGTCGGGTTCATTATTACTCGTGAATCACCTTGTAGATGCTAAAAAATTAAAAATATTTTTTCTTATTATGAAATATTTTGCTGAATTCATTTTTTTAAGTTTTTTCATTTTAGAACAACATTGGTTATTCCTTTGAAAGTTTGAGACGGGTTAATAAAAGTAAGAATCTCTTTGGGATGTTATATTTTAGTTCTATTGCCTTCACTATTTGAGACATCTTATTATTTTTACAAATCCTTAAAAATTATGTACAAAGAAATATCTAAAAATCTCTACACATCATTTTAAAACCAGATATCCTTACAAGATTTGTGAAAAAGGCACAATACGTGTTTTTTAAACATATTAGATCCTCTCTTCCTCATTCATCAGCAATAATAACACCTATGATAATCAAGAAACATGGCTTTATCTCTATTACATAACAATTAAATTACATAAGACTAGAGACTATCTTATTTTAACGTTTACTGTTTATTTTATTTTTTCCCATAATTCGTGCGTGCTGATGTTGATGATTCTACATTAAGACCAAGTTCCTTGATCAGAGAAACAAAACATTGACGGAGTTAATAATTTCGGAATGTCAAATATCACTGGACGCGCCCGGTGCTTATGCAACCAACTCGCTGTGATTGAACGTTTACTACACATTCAGTCATGTAGATATTATTAACGATTAGATATTATTCTAGCAGTAATACAAATATTTGGACTGGTTTTTAGCTATTTTACAATCTAAAAGTGCATTTACAAAATTTTTTCTATTTTACATCTTTTTTTTTGTCGTTTTCACTAACAATAACTAAGAAATTGTACAAATCTCCCCCTCCCGACCTATCCTCAATCACATTTTACAACCTTATCAACTAGGAGAGAAAAATAATGTTATGCTAAGACATGAGGTATTCGAGCAAAATACCTGCTGGTGGTACGAGTATTTCACTATTATTTTTTTATTACTATATCACAAAAACGTGACCGAATTCTCTAAAACCTGGACTCGTCCCCTGCTCTGGCCTCATACTAGGGCTTAAGTCGCTTGAAGCCGGCGCCATCTTGGCCCAATTTCAGTTCCTCGTAGAGGGTGGGGTTCACTTCGGTCGCGGCAGGTACGTGGAGGGCTTCGTTTTTCCATCCTTGCACTCCGGACGCGGACGAAACGGAGATGCCGTTGGCGGCGCCGTTCGACACGGTGGCGGCGTCTCCCTGACCCTGAGGCACCTGAAAACAATAAGTACACCAGTGTGTAGAGTTGTTGAGCCGAGTGTACGTATTATATTGAGAATACGATTGAATTGTGACCCACCTGGATGTGGTCCATGTTGACTTCTCGCAGATAACTCGGATTCTCGAAGGCTACCCCGTTGGAGTTCTTCACCCCAAGCATCTTCTTAGTCCGCATGAACCAAATCGCAGCGACCACAATGGCCGCCACCACGACCAGCGCCAATACCACTGCTATGGCCACTCCCACGTGACCCCCGTCCTCGCTGTGACTGGCCGCCGACGTTATGTACTTCTCACCCACCGTGAATTTGACGGGTTCGGTGAGAGTCGACGTGCCTTTGCTGTTTCCAGCCTTGACCACACACTCGTAAGAGGCGCCATCTTTTAAGTCGCTGATCTTCAAGTGAGTCTCTGAGGTGTCTCCCTTTTGGCCGGACTTTCCCTGAGAGTCGATTAGTCTCCAGAACACTCTGTACATCTCGACGGTGTGGGGGTTCTTGATAGGGGGATCCCACAGGATGTTCACCGAGTGGGAGTCGATATACTCCACTCGGACATTCTGTGGAGGTCCTGGAAGCTTCTCGCGCCCTTCGTGGAAGCAACTCATTATCTGTTTGGTGTACGACAAGACGCAAATCTTGCTGTTGAGAATGGGTTCGCCTCTGCACCAATCCAGACACCTCCTGGGGACTCCCCATTGGGTGCAGCAGGACCTGTGGTCGGACCCATCCGCTGCGCACTTCATCAATTTGTCGAAGTCGTTGATGCACTCGGGCTTGTCGATCACGGCGTCCATGTCTAGATAGAAGGAGCAGGCGTCCATGCACGATGACGTCACGTTTTGCTCGATGCAACACTGCGTCACGTTATGCGTTGCGGCCACGTTTCTTATGCGGACGGATACGGCTTGCGTTGCGCTGCCGAACGCGTTCTCCGCGTGACAGAAGTAGTCGCCCACGTCCATGTCGGTGATCTGCTTGATGGTCAAGTGCATCACGTATTTATCTTCTTCGTCTTTCATGGGCATGGTGGTGATGTCGTATTTACCCCCTTGGATCACGGGAGTGCGCTCTTGGTGGTTCTTCCAGAAGATCATCTTGGGCTCCGGCTGGGCGTCTACTTTGCATTCCAGCGTGACGGAGTCGCCGAGGGCCGCCATTGTTATGCCGCTTGCTTGGATGTGAGGAGGATCTACGTAAAAAAAATACAATGAAATTTTATTCCACGACACAAATCAAAGAACCAATCAGAAGAATCCATCTTTATTCTTTCCTATTTTTTACTTAAATACTCGTATCATCCAGGCGCATTTACAGCGCTCTCGTTAACCTCCGAAGAATGCCTTTAGGCTTGCGAAACCCCCCCGAACACTTACGACTGATCGTAATCTTCCTGGATGCTTGCATCGGAGTACCATAACCATTATCAGCATAACAAGATATCTGATCCATATCCCTCGTCACGTTATGGATAACAGTCACCATATGCCTCGTGGTATCCTGTCGTACTAGTCTTCCTGAGATGTACAGCGATATTGTGGGCATGGGAGTACCCATAGCAATACACAATATGGTCATGCTGCTTCCTTCTATCACCAAATTGATGGGATGCACCGTTGGAGGCTAAAACAGTGATTGCAGTGACGCTTCAAGACAAAACAGAACTTACCTCGACGAAAGCAGGATACGCGGGATCAGTCCAAGCTATAAGGGTCTCCGAAGGCATACTAGCACCCTTTTCTGTGATCGCCGTGACGTAGATAATGTACTGAGTGTTGGGATTAAGATTGGTGATCATGTGCGACGTGAGAGTGACGTTGATAATGTGGTACTTCTCTTCCGCGGTAGATTTGTGGTAGAGCTGGTAGGTGATTTGCTCGGACGGGTGACTGAATTCAGGAGGTTGCCACGAAATTGTGACCCAGGTGGCGCTGTGAGCAGCGACGGCGAGAGAGTGTGGAGGCGAAGTGACAGCTTTCACCCATTGTCCATCTAACCAAAAAACTGTCAAACCACAAACCACAAAACATTTCTACCAAGTACCTGATTTTGTCAGTTTGATAACAATGATCGACGAAGGTAGTGAAGTACCTTCTTGGTTCCGCGACACCACAAATATATGGTACGTCGAGTCGGTTTCCAAACCAGTGAGAGTAGTGGTGGTTCCGGTCACGTTGACTTGCTACAACCAACGCGGTACTAAAAACTGGAAAAAAATCTAGTACTACTCACGTTGTCTAGTTTCAATAGAGTCTCGTGCATCGAGGTGTTGTCGACTTTCTGGTAGTGCACCACGTAGTCTGTCACGTTCACACCTTCGCTTGATGGTTCCCACTCGAGCAGTACCGAGTGTTCGTCGACTACGGTCGCGTGGAGTTCCGAAATGGGTCCAGGAAGGCGTCCCGTGCCCTCTTCGAAGCATTGGGCGATGTTTCCAATGTAGGGTACGCAAGTCGTTGCGGTGACTAGGAGAGAGTCGACTATGACTCCCGAGCACAGGGAAAGACACGCTGGTGGGACACCGCGTCGGCTGCAGCAAGTCCCGTGGTTGCGACCTCCGGCACCGCAACGCAGCAGCTTGTGGAACTCGGCTCCGCAAACCCCCGCCAAGAGCTTGATGTCGCTCATGTTGGCGTTGTACGAACAGAGAGGAAGACACACGCTGCTGAGCTCAGCATCGACGCAGCAAGCCGTCACGTTGTACGCGGCAGCTTCTTCGATTTTTTCTTCGACGATCTAGAAATTTTTGAGTAATGAGGAAAAACGGGATTTCGTGGGGGACTCACTTTGCTTTCTGTTCGGAAAGTGATGCGACTGCTTGGCATTCCTACACCGTGGGTGTTGACCGCCTCCACGTAGACCTCGTAGTCGGTGTCGCTCTCCAAGTCCTCCAAAATGTACGGACTTTGCACCTTTGGAACAGCTTTGTAGTCGTTGTCGTAAGTGGCGACACTCCTGTAGTGGACGTTGTAGTGCAGTACCGTATCTCCGAGAGTCTTGGGAGGCGACCAATGAACAATAGCGAACTCGGTTTCGACGTTAGTGATGTGCACTTGAGTGGGAGCGCTTGGGAGTACTCCGTAGCCTTGGAGAAGACAATTAGTGTACTCCCCCATGTACCGAAGACACTTGAAGTAGTTGAAATCGATACTGGAGACATTTCCTGTGCACAACTGTTGACACAACTCCGGCAACCCTCGAGCTTTGCAGCAAGGCGTGTGGTCAAGTCCATTTGTCAGACAGCTGAAAGTATCCGTGGCCCAAGGGGCGCAAATCATCAAATCGGTAATCTCCGCAGTATCGGCCAGAGCTGGATCGCACAACTTGTTCACGCAAGTCTTGTGAGCGATCCCCTTCCTGGCGCAGCAACTCTTGATATCCGGGAGTTGTGGAGCTTCTCCCACTTTCGTCGTTTTCATATTTCCAGGAGTCAAAGTCAAGGATCGCACGCTGTAGCTCGGCAGACTGGATCCGTGGGTGTTGACAGCTGTCACCGTAACCTCGTACATCGTGAACGGGTTGAGGTTGTTCAAGGTCGTACTGTTCTCCGAAGGTGGGACCTTGACTTGGATGGTGTGGGCGGTGATGGTCGGCTTGGGTGTGGAGACGCTCTCGAGCAGGTGCTCGTCGAAGGACCGCAACGACGTCACGTTGATGGCGTAGTTGGTGACGCTCTCGGAGTTGGACATCGGGAATGACCAAGACACCTTGAGCGATTTCTCGGTGAGGGCCTCGACCTCCACGGTTTGTGGAGGGCTGGGCAGCAGCTCTGCGAATCAAGAGAGTGAAGATTTGGTAAAAGGGGAGTGTCGGAAGCGTTACCGATGCCTTCGACGATGCAAGCCAGGGTTTGCTCGGTGTAGGAGGAGCAAGAGAAGTGGGTCTTGATGTTGTCGGTGATGGCGGTGTACTCGCCGCGGCAGACGTCCTGGCAGATGTCAGGGACTCTCTCCTGGATGCAACAAGGGACGTGGTTGCGACCGTCGGCCATGCAGCGGACGATCGAGGGGAAGTCTACTTCGCAGTTCTCCGGGTCTTGGCCGGTACTACCTACAACGAGATATCGATTAAAAAGGATTTGATTTCTTTTCTTCCAGGCTCAAGAGTCTTATCGTATAACAAGAAAAAAAAATGTGTTTAACACTTCCCAGTTGGAAAAATTAAACCGTTTAGAACAGTGTAAAGTTTGAATTTCCCGCCGTTTATTTTTAATTGAACATGTTTGTTTTCAGCAAAGGGTGCCCTTAGCTATTTGCTTCGACAATAGGAATCGTTAAGATATTCTATTTTTAATGTAAAACATTGCAAAGAAAGAAAAAAAGAAAGCATGTTTTGGCTCTAAATTTTAGGTTAGCTGTCAACACGCTCCAATTAATCTACGCTTTAAAAAATCACAATTGACGGCGCAATATCTTCTAGGTATGTCGGAATGTATTCCTTTTTTTGATAAGTGATAACTGTTGGACATATCTAATTTCCTTAATTTCCATTGATTGAAATATTGCGTTCTTCCGTAAAGGTAAACATCTGTTGGTACATTTTTATACGGTAGAATAGACTTTTATATTAGTTTGGAAGTTGATACGGTGCTCCCTCCACTCCACATTCAGTAAGTCTATTCGCAAGTATTTTAATAACTGGATACTTCCTCTTCCGTTGCAGAAAATAACCTATTTTCACGAGGAATGCGTAAGTAATTTAGTTTTTAAGAAAACAATTTTTCTAATTAAAATTTAACTTCCTCAGACTTACACAACATAAAAGTAAACAAGTCAGCGATAAAATTTTATGTACATTTCAAGACAATCATTTTAATATCCAGAAATGTGAGAATACGGTCCAGAGGATTGCCGTAAAATGCCAGTTTGTGAGCTAATTTCAGATAAACTTTGCCTTCTCTACCGGTGGGGATAAGTTGTAAACTGTTTTGGCAATAAATTAAAAATTCAGGTACCTTCCATTTATTCGGTGCGTAAAGTACACTAATGAGAAACCTCTATTCGTGTAAACAAGTACTGGATTCTCTCATGGGCTGTGACCTTGGAAATATCTGCGCGAAGGCGGAGCGATAAACCAATGAAAAATCAACGTAACGAATGCCGATGTTTTCCGCTCGGTTTGTAGCGCTTACTGGAGCCCGATATGACTCATAGCCCATGAGAAAATCCAACACTTATAACAAGTTTGTCGACACTTGTGAAAGCAAGTCTACTTTATGATGTGTTGGACTTTGAGATTGCAGCATTGGCAGTCCGCAAGGATTGCGACTAGTCCCGCCGCTATTTACCTTCGAGTATGCTCTGTATGTTGCAGAATCCCAGACAGTTCGAGGACACATTTTTGCCGATGCAGCAGTCGGTGTAGTTGTGGTTCCTGCTGTTGAACGTCTGTTTTTGTTCCTCGTACTGGGAGGCATCCGTCGTGTTGTTGGGAGGCTGGAGGGCCTTCGATAAAACTGCGGAAGCGATAAATCTGGTAAAGTGTTTGAATTCAGGATAAAACGTCCAACTGACCGCTCAGCTTGTGGAAGCTTCTCACGATGGGGTTGCTGTTCACCTCGCACACGTACACCCCCGAATCGGCCGGTTTGGCGTTTTTTATCACCAGGACCCAGACGTCGCCGCCAGAAGGGACGTCGGCGGCCTCGTCGGACGAGGCGGCTGCAACAATATATCACATTTAGAGTCTTAAAATAAATTATATTAATGAGTGATCGTCGTAGCATCGAGAGTTCAAAAAGTAAATTTAATTGAAATTGGGAAATAATATACAGGGTGTATCTGAAATATGTGTTTTAATTTTAACACATAGCAGAGCTTGTTAAATAAAACGTTTTTTCTATATGCATTTTTTACGAGAAATGTCTACAAATTTTGGAAAATTATTAACGAAGCCTTGTCAAAAAAATGTCATAAAATCTTGAAAACTATTGCGAATTTTGCAAAATGTTATAGAGAAAAGTTTCATAAATTGGCGAGTTCTCTCACTGGTTAAAATTAACACATGTATTTTTGCTACACCCTGTATATAAAAAAAACTTGTTACACAGTGTGTAGACGTTGTTGGCCAAATTGTATCACTTCAAGGAACAACATTGAGTCTGTTTGTCTTCAGTGTTGCTTTTGGAAAAATGTATTTTGTTTTCCCACCACAGTAGTGGCCGCCTTCGACGAATTTGCCTTGGAAATGAGGGGATCCAGCTTTAAAGCTCCATAAAACAGTGTGCGGGTCTCTATATAAAAGCGATCGGTTTATAAATGGGACGAAAACAATACGGACCTGGGGAGTCGAAGGAAGTGATGTATCATTTCGGCGCCCGAATTGGAACGAAACTGGCGCCCAACAGGAGGCGCGCGTTCCAGACGGCGAGAGACTCACCTGTGGCGCTGTTAAAATTTTACGACGCCATAAAATCAAAATGGCGTCGAAATGGGGGAGTTTTATTGGAATGGTTGTGTATTAGTTACAAGCGATGTGCCTATATTACCACCACGGGGACCCTAGATGTGAAATTAAGAACATATTTGTAGGGGAATAAATGCGACCCTTAAAAACTGTGTTTATTCGAATCTGGATCAAGTGAAAAATGAAAACGAGCAGGAAATTATTTCTGTAAAGGTTACGAAGAGATATTTATTTTCCCAAATTAACTAGTTTAGTTGTTTTGGTGAAATTTAATAATAATAATTACCAACTGTTTATTCCAATTAGTGTAATGGATGCTTTAAATGAATTTACTAGTTTGGTCTAAATAGAAACACAACTTTTGTCGAATAATATTCTGGCACAAATACCATTTCGGTTTTCATTGATGTGCTTTTAAAAAATTATTAAATGAGCAGTTCTTTATACAGGGTGTCTCAAAATTCGCGAATTCTGAATTCAGAGCGTTGTAGGGGATCACTTCAGTAGTCCAAGTATGGAAATAAAAAAAAAATCGGGACTCCCCCCACAAAGATACATTGGTCTGAAGGTGCACTCTTTGAACTGCGTTTTCTTCAAATACAGGCTGAAAAGTTCAGTGTTTATTGTTATTTATGGTGTAGATGATTGTGGAAAATTATAACGTAATAAAAATTTTTGAAAAATATTTTTACTTTGGAGTAAAAAAATTTTAAATTTTTGTAAAAATTTTTTCTAAGTATTTTAGAGCTCCACTGGCTTCTTGCCTATCACGCTCTGAATTCGTAATTCGCGAATTTTGAGACACCTTGTATACGCGTGGTTTGTGAATTCACATATCTTGTCTCAGAAAACCAGGCTTCATCAGTGAAAAACTGTTGTTTAGATTTGCATCATTATTATCCAGCGCAAGCAAAATATCTTCTTCTTATTGCTGCTTGCGGTAAGACAACTCTCTAAGGACGAGGATTAGTATGACAATCGCCCAATTTCCTTCGGCATTTGATCAGAGTCCCCAGTTCTGTGGTCGCCATCGATCCGGACATTAAAATCCTGCGAGAGCCCCTTTCTTCCGGGTAACTGATACGTCACCAATCAAACAGAATGGGATTTGCGCCCAATTAAAAAATCACCGGAGCATAACGAAGCACAGTCCTGATTGTTAGCCGGAATTGAACGTTAGAAATTTGATAGATTTGGAAGTAAAACGAGATCTGGATGAATGTAGCCCGGACCCTCGTACCTTCCTGTTCCTTAATGTCGTTACGCACCGCCCTTTTATTTGAAAACTTTTAGTAATATGGCGCTTCATAAGCGAACTGAATTCCAATCGCCGTGGAATTTATATTGCGTTCGATTTACTCCCATTAAATGATCTTATAAATGGCCGCTTCCTTAACTTATTGAATATTTTTTCGCCCCCGTCGTTCCCGCAAAAACCAATCCCCGACATTATTTCATTTCGCTAAAATATAACGACTTTGTCAGTTTCCACAGTGGGAGGAAAAGTTTCAAGTGTGCTGCCGTGTGGCAGCGGTTTTAATAAAAATCCGCCGGCGGAGTCGTAAAAATGCAAAGTGCTTGTTCTACATCGAAAGAATTAAAATAACCAATAATCGACGAAAACAAAAAAATAAAATTCGGTCCCAGCTCTGACGAGATTAAATCAGGCGGGAACAAAATTCGAATCGGGATCGATGGAAGTTGCTAAAAAGTTTATGGTTGGCCGGACCAGGAGCAAGAACGATAGCATTACTCTTTTCGGCGGTAAAAGGCAATATCTGAAACCTTTTGAAAAGTTCCAATTGCGACAGTCAATTATTTGAAACTTCAGGGAAGAAAGTTCAATCGGAAATTTATAACCCACAAATTGATTCTCGAGATTAAAACGATTGAATTTGACCGAAGAAGTAAGAGATCGCTCCGGATGGGCACCCCACTCGGCGGAATTGACCGTTTCCTCGGGAAATTTGCACAAGGACCTTGTCGCCGCATGATAAATTTACTTATATTTTTTATTGCACCGGAAATTGACAAATGATATTTTTGTCCTTTCAAGGAAAGATCCTGGCTCGACGTTTCAGACACCTTCGAAGCATTAAGGGTGGATGGAATTTGACAAGAATAAATGTACAATGGGCCGGTGTGTGACACGCCATTCACCAGGTGTCTTGTCGCCTTAATAGGTTTAAGACTGCTGTTGCCTTTAAATCAGCATTTTCCTCGTTTTCTGTCGTTTTCTACATTTTCTCGTCTTTGCAAGCAATTGAAACAAAGAAGAACAACAAAAGAAAGAAATCAATAAATAATGGGTAAAAGTTTAAGAGAATGAAAAATGAAGTATAAAATACTAGACAAAAAATGTGGCGAATAAAAAGTACAAAAGGTGATTACAAAAAAATAATAATGAACTATAAATTAAAGAATAAGAAAAATAAGTAGGAAAATAGAATGAAAAGAAAAGAAAACAACAAATAACGTATTGGCTTGAAAGTATAGACTGTCTATAAAAGAATGTAGGATCGCAGATGGTCGTGGAATTTGAATTTGTCACCTCTATACAAGAGTGTATTTTTAAAATGTGCCCAAAGTTTACCTACCAGATTGTAGGACAACGTAGAAAACTAAAAGCAATTAACAAAAATTGTAGCTCAATGTCAATTTATTTTTTGACAAAGAATTTTTTAAATATTTTTTCCGAGTTCTACATGAAGCCAGTAGCTCGTGGTTAAAATGTCTGCACAACTTTCAAAAACACCCTGTATATTTATAACGAGAGTGTTTGTTAAATTTACTTGTACCCTTGCAAAAACTTCCTTCAGACGTTCTTTGACATTACGCCCCAAGTCTGAATCCAGACATTTCAAGGCCAGACATGTCATTCCGCCCCAACGAGAACTAACAAATGCGCCAACTTTGCATAAATAACACAAAATAAGCTAATAGTCTTGCACGAAGTGCCGCTCTGGTGATCAGTAAAGTGCGGTCTGTGCAGAGAACAGATGAAGGTAGATAACCGCTAGGAAGTTCTTGTAATTAAAGCCAGAGGACGCTGCACAATTTACTAACCCAATATCACTTGACATAAAACATACAAACGTAGCTTCCAGTTATTGCCAGCAATTTCCTAATAGTTGTCGTCTCAGGTCTTGACGAGAAAATGTATTAGATGTTATTTTTAGCAAACATTGAAGATGCCACACCTCTTGTTTGTGTTTTGGTAGCGTTTTTGGTCGAAATGGAAAAGACCCGCGTGTGAGAATTTATCATTTCATAAAATTTGACACTTTTATGTTTGGAATGACCTTAAGGTTTTTGTTCATCATAAATATAAATGCGATGCTCTCGAAGTTGAAACTGTAAGAATCTTTTAGGGTAATTGGGTAGTATAAAAACGTGGGCTTCATGTTTCCCTCGCCCCAAAATAGAGGGTGAAAAGAGGGTATAAATCAATAAATTTCTCATACTTATGTAATGATACCGTCGACGTCTTCAAGGCGTGTGTGTATCCATGAAAATTAAATGAGACAATATCCACCACCTCCCGAATCTCTCCGTTAGAATCCTAGTACATTTTGCTAGCCAATTTAAAAGTGTGACGTCACGGTGAACCTCCACAATGTAAAATAAATGGAAATTTGTATCCATATAGAAAATTCAATATCCGGTTGCGTTGGAAAACTAGACCATAAGAATTTTTCATGTAGAAAATTTTATATAAAGGATTTTAATACAATTCCCTCAACTTTCTTCTCTCTTTCTCGCTCTTTGCAAATAATCGTATTAGGGGGCGATGTTATCGCTAGACTCTTGAAGGTCCTCACCCGGCTCGCAGAGGTAACCGTTCAATATTCAATGCACAAATAACAAATTAAATCAATTTGAGTATTTGCAGAACGGTCGAAGATCGAGGCTAATGTAAACAACGCTCCCCTAAATTGCCGATATTGGATTTGCGCATTTACGCCGTAGCAACCGCTGCAATAACTCAGATCGAGAAAATTCTATCAAACTCTTGAAGGGAAATTAAAAAATTCAATTTGTTCACGGAAAAGGTTTTCTCAATCTAAGCAAAACGCAAAAAGTGAGGTTAGAACAGCTGATCCGTGTCAAAAGTAAAGAAATAGTTACCCAACCGTTAATCGCTCATACTATGCAATAAAATTTTACGACCTACAACCAAATTGAGGAAACTATAGTGTGGGTGTAACAATGAGGTTACAGATTTAATAAATTAGTTTCAGGATCGGAAAAGAACTCAATTTTTCTGTACGCTGGAAAGCGGTTAGTTCGCGATTTATCTTTGGGCTTCGAGCCCCTCCCTCTGTCATTTTTGTACGAGAATTGAGTTCTTTTCGTCGCCTGGTTCGACAGGTGCCGCAGAAAGACCTTAATATTATTCTTACATGAATCGTGCAAGACAGCGAATCTCTTATCAGCAGTAACCCTCTTATCTACAGCCGTCAATACTCTGGTGCTGTGCCTCTCCCTGTCCTCCTTCTTCCACATGATGGTGTTCTCCCCAATATCCCTAACCACGCACGTAATAAGGGCATCGTCGCCCTCGTATACGTGTACGGGATTAGTCAGGCTGTCTCGCATCGAGGGCAATCCTGCAACAAACATCCACGTGTGAGAAGAGAAAGAAAAATGAATAAATATCCTTATTATGTCCCGAAAAGGGCTTCATAAAAATTTATGACGTGCCCGACCATTTGTATCTTTCCACGTTCCTAAACACTCCTACTTTTCAGTTTATGGACCTGTCAACGGGGGACATCCATCATAATAATAGTATTTACAGTTACGCTTTTCCATTTGTCTTGTTCTTGTAAGGACGCGTTTTCATTTCCGGAACCGAGAAAACTCCGGCAACGCTCCAGACCGGAGCGAACGTCAAAAATTTGACGGTAATCAAATGCTCCCGTCGGCTTCCCCCTGCAAATTGACACAGGAATTTGACAGAGTTGGGCCTAAAATTTGACGTATGGAACTTCAACCTTGCAGACATTTTCTCCGGCGGAAAAAATCTCAAAGAAAATTAAAAAAATATTTTTCAGGATTACAAATAAGATAAATTGATGAGTCATTATTGTTAACGTGGAAGAGTAACACTTTAATGATATCTTCAATGACATCTTCAGAGAACTGTAAATTACGAGTGATAAAAAAATAACTGATGACTACAAATTACTTCGAGATTATCTCTCTCTCGAGTCATTATTTTTTTACACATTCTTGCATTATAATAATTTTGTTCCTTTCAAAGAAATTAAGTATTTTTCCTTGTTGTAAAGTTCATTCACGTTGGATTTTCCCTGTCAAATTGTTGTCATGTTGCAAACCTGCACCTCCTTTTCTAGTAATTTTCACATTATCGTGTTAGAGCGATTTGACGTTTTTAATTTTGAATGTTAGTTTGACGTGTGAAATAAAGTTACAGATTTCTTCATAAAATTCTATTCCTATCCTAATCCTGGTTAATTTTACGATGGAGGAAAGAAAAATGAAGGTTTCATTAACAGGTAATTTGAAAATTGCGTTTATTAAATGTAGTCAAGAACTGAAATATGCCTATCCCAACCTAACCTCTGCAGTCTACGCATGACATGGTTACTTTATCAGCCCGCATTGGCGACATACACAGCTAACATATTATTGAAGTAAAAGTCACACTGCCAAAAAATTAAATAATTTGACTTTGACGAGGAAAATCCAACATGAATGAACTTTAAATTAATTGAAATATCGTGTGACATCATTACACTTTGTTAAAAACTGAAGACACGGTAGAATGATCAAGGTCTGAGGAGTTGTTGTTTTGTAAATGGGTCAAGCAATTAAATCTTTAATTTATACAAAAATATATTCAAGCAAAAATGCTCAGCTGTTGAGCAATCGTTTTATAAAAAATCTAACGGAAACTGAATTCATGTTAGAGGGCTTGGATTTTCTCATGGGCTATGAGTCATATCTGCAAACGACGAAGGCGTAGGCTCTACAAACCGACCGGAAAACATCGTCATTCGTTACGTTACTTTCGTCTCTCTCTCTCTCTCGTCTATTTGCATGTAAAGTAGTCGCTCCGCCCTCGCGCACATACTTCCAAGGCCACAGCCCACGAGAGAATCCAACACCTCTACGATAGCTTGTTTTATCTGGAATTACAAAGCTTTGCAACTTTGTTTTTATTTCGTTTTACTGAATTATTTTATGGAAGAGATCTTTGCAACTAACTAACCAGATATTTTATTTTTGAGGAGGGTGCAGTAAATTTGTTAAATTCGTGCAGTCCATCTCGACAAGACTTAATGGCTTGTGCAGTTTGAGTCCCAACAAATGATACAACAAATTCTGGTGTGGTCTAACACTTTAGAGAAATAAACGGTCGTGCCGGTCAAGGAAAACCTCGGGCTATTACCCATGTGAAAGATAATTTTCGTGTGCTTGTCTCAAGAGAATTTATAACAAAAGTAACGAAAAACTACCACACGATTGGGGGGAGATTGTGTACGGCAAATTAAAAATCAATTTAGTCAGAATTTATTCCTGTAATAAAAAACTTGTATTTTAACTCCATTTTATCGTCACAAATGCGTTTTTCTACTTATTATAAATACAGGGTGTTTTTGAAATACGTGCCCAAATTTTTTTAATTGCTTTGAGTCTTCTACGTTGTCAAACAACCTCGTAGGTAAAATTTCGGCACATTTTAAAAATACACCCTGTATATCATATTTTATAAAACGTACACCAATGCGGTTTCCTTGTTTTAAAGCATATTTCCTATAGGTTACTTCGCAGGGGCGTACATTTTATAAAACATGATATACAGGGTGTATTTTTAAAATGTGCCGAAATTTTACCTGCGAGGTTGTAGGACAACGTCGAAAACTAAAAGCAATTTAAAAAACTTGTAGCTCAAAAAATAAATGTCATTTTGCATTACATTGTAGCTCGTGGTTAAAATTTGTGCACGCATTTCAAAACTATCCTGTATTTATATTGAGGAAGAAGTTATGAATGTTATCAAATATGACGTCATAAAAGTTCCATTAATTTGTCATTAAATCTTTTTGAAGGTCGTCGTAAATACCGTTTTTATGATCTGACATGTGATCATCAAGATCAGATATTTCTGGTAATATACGGAAAATCTTTGGAATAAAAGTAGGTACCTGATTAGTTACGTTTATTGCATAACTTTACAATCTTGTGAAGGTTGAATCTCTATCACTTATGTGGGTGGATGAGTTGCGTAATTTATCATGATTGGAACAATTTCCATAAATTATGTGCCATAACCGAATCCTCGTACTTAACTAAAATGGTTCATTTCTATCCTCTCAGGAAGGTAAATCCGAAAGGAATTGTTTTTAGAGCTTTTTAAGTTTGAAAGCTGCTTTGTTCTTCTTGTTCAGAGAAAACAATCGCATTTTGTTGATATAAAACACATTAATGACCTCGATAGCTTTCGAGAAGCGTATCTGAAGAGCTAATACAGCTAGTACGATCCTGTTTATTCTTTTCTGTTGTTGTAGAATAATTTTACAGGTGTAATATTAAATTTGAATAAAGTAATTTTTTATGAAGAGCGCTTCCTTTTTTACTCAGGATGAAAGCCTACAAGTTGGGAAAGTATGACATTACAGGAAACCTTTTAATCATTTAAAAATGTAGAATTCTGCGAACTGATGATTAATATTCCCCTCTCTCGAATGTTGTAAATTTCCTCAAGAAGACTTAATTTTTGATGAGAATAAGACTCCATTACGGAGCGTTTATGCACTAAATAGGATTTCTTTGAAACGAAATCTTCCTGGATCGGATCCTGTGCAAACGTAATTTATTAAAAAAAAATCCATATTAGTCCTGATTTAATCTCGACTCGCAGCTTCCGCGCTTTCCACGGAAAAACGTAAAAAGCAAGTGCCAGATCGATTAGTCGTTGACCAGTTCCGGTCGACCAACACCCTTTTTATCCGGGACATTTTTTTAATAATAAAACACAGGACGAATCCCAGTTTTAAATGTAGCACATATTGCCAAGAGCGCGCCGGCAAGATGGATCGTTCACGTGCGCGTTTCAGCAGTGTTACCAACATAACGTCACCCATAAATATTCCCCGGAGCTCGGGTATTTAATACCGCCGCCGCAATGATATGTAGACGCCGCCCCCGTCAGCTATCTTGATTCAGCATTACAAATTTACGCTGTGGAGATTGCGCGGAGGGGACGCTCTCCTGTAATTACCAGTAAGAGGGCGGGCGGCGGCGGATTTATTTAATAAAAAAGGGAGATCATCCTGATTCTAATTTCATTCGCAACTACAATTTCCGACAGGTAATGAGTTTATTTAGCAGACGCGATCAGTTAATAAAGTCGGGAGGAAATTGCCGAGGCGATGGTCCCTCCGTCTTTTATTGGGACATCAATGGGAAATAATTTATACGATTTTGTAAATTCGTGGGGCGTGAAGGGTTAAATGGGAGAGTGATTTAACTTGGAATTTTCAAGCCTTTAAAGACGGTTTGGGGTCGGCTCGTTATGAATGAATGTACTCACTAGTTCCTGCTGTCGAGAGACAAACTTTCTCAAAGTTTTAATTTCATTTTTTCTTTATTTCACTTGGGGCTAACTGAAATGGACCAAAGGGTGCGTAGATTGTAACGAACATTTTAAAAATTAATTTTAAATTATAAAAAAAAAATAATTTCTATTTGAAATTATATACAGGGTGTATCCGAATTCGACCGACAAACTGTCAGGGCAGATTCTATGATCAAAAATAAACATAAAACTCTTAATACACATGGGGTCAAAAATGCTTAGTTTGCGAGATAAACGACTAAAAAGTTCTACCAGCAACAAAAGAAATCGGGTCAAAATTGTCAAAATTTTGCCCCCCCGGTTCAATGCACAGATAACCCCATAAAATCCAAGGAATTCAGATCGTAATTGTTTTTTCGTTTTTGTTGATTATCTCGCAAATTAAGCGTTTTTGACTCCATATGTATTAAGAGTTTTATTCTTATTTTTGACCGTAGAATCTGCCCTGGGAGTTTGTCGGTCGAATTCGGATACATCCTGTATACTTAGAAACAAACAGCAGTCTTAAACTCGCGCGGCGACTCAATGAAGAATGAAAATGGCGTGATCTTCACGTAATTTTCAAGGGGTAGAAAGTGTAGTGCAGCCGAAATTTCCAACCATTCTGAAAGTTAGTAAGATTCAATTTTCCCGCGAGGCACGAACTATCACGTGAACACCTCGTGACTACTCCACTGGTTCGCCGCGCGAACTGTAGCAGATAGGCAGTGGAAAGCGAGGTGGAAAGTGTGAGGTGAGCTCGGTAACGGTAGTTAAATCAGTTATAAATAATGTATCTCTGGGTATTCGAAGCAAATAGGTCCTCCGGGTAGGAAACCGTGTCGTCCCCGCCCTCAGTCATTTAGCCGTTCCCGCAATAGAGCAATGATAATTAAAGGCCCTGTTTCTTTAATCGCTCTTTTACACGAAGCCAAAGCAAATTAAGGCCCGTTTGATCGGTATTTTATTAAACTAAGAGCAATCAGTCGTTCATCTAATTGTGAGCCTCGTCCCATTATTAATTATCCAACGTCGTGAAGGTCTTTAATTAAAGTGTTGGGTGCGCCAGGTGGAATCAACAGAATTTTTGTCGATTCGCAAAGAGAAATAATAAGAAGAAAGAGAGATTTATTCTTTGGGGCGTGCTCAGTTCTTAATTTAAGTTGTCGCACCGACTAATACGATCTGTTTAATTTGTGGCCCCAGCAATGAACTTGAGTGAAAAAGCCTGTTCGAATCAATCCGGCCGACGTGGATGCTTTAATTTGCTTTTGTGGGGCCGGCGGCGGCGGCACACGATCATTTTTATCGGTCAACGGATACGACCCCATTATTAGGGTTCGAAACATGACACGGCGGCGGCGGCGACTCGGGACTCCCCAGGGATGTCTGCCCGACCGCAACTCTTTCGCACAGACGACAACTGTTGATAACTCGGTTAATCTAGTCGGAGGTGGGGGCGGAGTATCCCCGAGGCGCGGATGTCGCAAAATTCCGCAAACTTTGGGGTTGCGCCGTTTATTTGCTGTCACGACGATTCTTATTCAGATACACAATTCATTTTAAATGCACGATTCTCTCACGCCCACGAACACCAAAATTCCCTGGAAAAATCTTTTTCATTTGTTAAATGTTTGCTGCTGACAAGGTCGATACCATCTTCCGTTTAAAAATGTCCTAATAAATAAATAACATTAAAACAATGCTGTGGAAAGTTTTATCTCAACCGTCATTCCTACAGGTGTGCCGCAAAAATCAGACCCAGGACTTTATCTATTTCGCAGTTATCACAGATGTATCGTTTTCTAATTCAAATACTTTAAAAAGATATATAAGACCGTGCATTTATTTTTTACGCACTTTTAATGAAAGCGGACGAAAAGTAACTCTTTTTCGGACGCACTTTTTCGGACGCTGACCGTGGCGCCATTTGTTGAGCTGTTTAGAAAATTAGCAACGAAACCGACAAAACCCATAATTGTCCTTTCAAAAAGAGCCTTTTGTCCTCGCCTGTTTTTAAGCATCGGCTGCGCCTCGGCCAGAAAAGTCAGACTCGGACGAAAAAGATGCACTTTTTGGCCTTGATACACAAATAACTGTTACGATGGTTTTTTTTCCATATGAATTCGACCAAATGAGAGATTTAGGTTTACATAAAAATCCTATTAGGCTCCAAATTGACATAAAAAATAATTATGTAGTAGATAACTGTAATATTTTATTATTGACAGCGAATCAGAATTTAGAAGGTGGCGAGGAAAAGAACAAAAGGAAAGCACTACAGCTAAAGTTACTGATGAGTCAAAAAAATCTGATTGAAAAGAAGGAAAAATATGTTGTGTACAGATCTTGAATTCCTTAAGAAAATATTTCATACATTTGTTATAAGAGACTTTGTTTGCGTCTCTCTAGTCAAGGTAAAAGAAAATATTTTCAAGAGGTAGGTTGATGTGAAAATAAACTTATAGAGTATCTTTTCTCAATTATGAAGTAAATATAGCTGACTCACTGACTGAGAAAGCTTTGAACTTGCAAATCAAAGGAAAGACATAATTTTGACAAGAGTTATTACCAAAAATGACATTATCAACTATGCTGGAAAATTAAAAGTGAATTCAAGGAAGTCAAAGAAATTGCTAAAGAGAAAAGAATCTTATCCGATCTAGATTGTAAATTAGGTAAAACTTCACCGGAAGGGGTAGTGTATTACCTTGTTAAGGGGTATTACAATAGGAATATTATTAGCCCGACAAGACAAACAAGTTTGCAGCATTACAACATTTGAAAACTGGTTGTTATTAATAATAATAATGAATTCGATAATTTAGTTTAGGGGATTCTGAAAATAGTTATTTTATTTAACGAGTTCGTTTGTAAATTGGGTTTTCTTGCCAAAAAAAGTCCAATTTACACAAGAACGAGTTGAATACAACGTTTTTTTGTTCGGCGACCCCGGTAAAGGCTCCAAATCGCTTAAAATCTTTAAAATTAACTTGACGTTTCATTTTGACAAGTTGTCACATTTATCAAAATCTGTTCTCAAATTCTGACAGTATCGAACAAAAAACAAATTTATTTATTTATGTGATTTATTTATTTAAATCTGTAAATTTCTTGTCAAAGTAGACGTTGAAGAGTGGATTGTGAATGTGAACGCACCCCGGATTACAGATCACAGATCAGCTGTTTAAATCTAACCTCACTTTCTGCGTGTTTGTGTTTTTACTCTGCAGACGTTGACGAATTAATGCAATTAGTTGTGTAATTATTTATCTAATGCAGTAAATTTGTTGCCAAGTATTTTTTCATTGGCTTAAATGTGATAGAAATCTGATTGAACTAAATTTTTTGAAAGAAAAAGGCGAAATATTTAACAGAAATCCTTGCATTTGATTCAGTTGTCTTAGCAAGTTAGCAATAACAAAAATTTCCGGAAAATGTTGGCCGTTGTTTAAAATAAATATTTGGATAATTCTTTCGTTAAAAATTGTTTGCATTATTTTTACCACGAAAAACCAAACATTGAAGGTTGAAGATTTAATATAAATAAATCTCAGATAATTATTTGGTGTAGGCGTGTGATTTTTTGAAGAATCTCCCACGTGTATGTAAATTAAATAAAAAATCAATTCCTCAATTTTCACTCATGTTTTTGTTGTATCGATTTCCTAATTAAAATTTCATTGCATCCAAAGCAATAGCAACGAAGTTAAAATTTTGATACACCAACGACTTTTGTCTGAAAACAAATTATTTAGAAACACTGGATTCCAGAAGCTTGGAGAATGAACAAAATTTAAATTGCTTCAAACTGATGACTATTGCTAAACACACATAATGGTTGGCAGTCTAGTGAAACTACTTTGTCAAACCCGAAGGAAAATAAATGTGTATGTGCAAGAGCGTTATAGGGAATTATCCGGTAACACATCTCGACAAGTAATGCCTCTACACTGCCGGTTTTAGCACGATAATGTCATGTGTTGGCCTTCGCAGTCTCTAGATTTAAACCCGATAGAAAACAGGTGGGATAATATTGATGGTTTAATTAAAGGCCAGAATTACATCAAGTGAGATCAGTTCTTAGAACGAGTAAAGAATGCTTGGGAACGATCGATGAACTTTATGTTGAGAGCACCGAAACATTGCAGTGAAGGTCATTAAATGCACTACTGAGTGTACTTGATTACTTAAGTAAATGCTTGTACAATTAATGCAAGTCGTCATGATTGCTTTAAATCTCTGCCTGTCAGGTTTTGAACAAAGACAAATTTCAAAAAATATATTTCTGGTCGCAGAGTGCATATTTATTTTTATTTACCACTTAATATTGAGATTATTTATTCTCTTTTCTATCGTACCAACAAAAATAATACTGTTAGTGTTATTAAGAGCCCCACAAGAACTTACTTTTCATTTGCATGAATTTAATTTTTGATATTGTCACAAGAATTTTGGTAGAGACTTGTTGAATTATATTAATTCCGGTTGGACAACTTTAATTACAAATCCCATTTTATTTTTGAATATTAGTATTCTTCAAGTAAAAGTTTAATGCGAATATTAATTAGCCTTCCGGAAAATTTGCACGAAATTCCATTACTCATTTTACGAGATTTTAAACAGAAAGAAAGGGGAAATGCGTGAATTAATTAGATGCAAATCGATATCCAACATCAAACGAGAAGAGTAGGTCGAAAGTGTTAATGAATCTGTTAGACCTCATTTTCATTAAACAAAAAAAATCCTTCTTTAAAAAACACTGTTCTCTTTTCCAGCAGATAACAATTTAAACGATGAAACGATGTCGCTAGTTAAAAAAAGTTTTGTCAGCAACATCAATAAATCACTTACGTTCTTGTTCCATGGTGATTTTTTAAATAGGGTGGCAAGATTTGAAACAAATGAAGAAGTGTCAAGCTATTGCCAATAACAGCTTTGATTAATTATCTTGAGTTGTTAGTGTTTTGTGGTTATTCCGTGCAATGAAAGTGTCAGAACAGGTCTTTAGAAAATGGCCTAAAGCTGAAGGAATACTCAGTAATAAAGTGCAAGCAGCATCACCAGCAAATGGAGCACAACAGTGGAAAATAAATGAGTACGTCAAATAATGTATTATGTTGACGCAGATGTTAGAGGAATTGGAGAAGAGATTTCTTTCAAACGATAACAATTGTCATATTGATTGATAATTCTATTGACAAGCTTTAAATGCACCGAGTACTGTGGCCAAGCGCCTAGCGCGCCACATTACATTCGGGAGGTCCCGGGTTCTAACCCCGGTGCAGCCTGACCAGGTGTGGTTTTTTTTCAGAGGTTCTCCCACACCATCACATCGTGGTATGTCTAATATCACAGATAAGGCGAATGCTGGGTCAGTATCAACCTCTCAGTACCTACCTTCCGCACCCATCCTCACGGTACCCATCCCGAATCTTCCCGTCAGTGGCTATGAAAAATGTATCCTTTCCTTTTTTTACCAAACATTTATTGATAAAAGCAGAACGAAGCAGAACGAAGCAGAAAGAAGCACAAAGAACACAAGAGATGAATGTTCCCTTTTCAAAGCTTTTAGGAAGATGTAGTACTATTTTGATAAACTTGTTTCGTTTTCACTTTTGATTTTTGAAAGATACAAAAGTTGTGCAAATACAGAAAGCATCTTGGACGTTCAGACAACTGGATTTACTACTTGGAAAAACAAACAACCAGATGATGCGATAACCATAAGTAACAGACAAAGACGTGAACTCCTATTTCAATCAAGTAATGTAACGACTCAAGTTCAGCCATGTACGTTGAAGAAAATCGGCGGTGCTTCCGGAACCAGTTCCGCTTTGTCGTAGGAATTACGACAAAACCATGCAACCAATTATACACCGACGTGTCGTTCTGGCATATCCGCCGCCGTTTCTATTCAAATCAAGCCATAATCTCAGCGTGTCGCGGCCGTTACCATAGTCGTTTTCCAATTTAAGTCCGAGGAAACGACTCCCAATAAAATCAAACGACACTTGTTGCAGTTGCGAAACGATATTCAAACAGAGTCGCATTCGTCGCAAATGTTCGTCCGTCCGGAAACAGTGCATTAGTCTCGGCTGTAGCGGTGTCCCCAAAAATATTGCCAGATTAGATGCGACTGAAGGATGTGGGTCCTGGATATGAGAAAAGGAAAAAATTGGCAGATTACGAGTCCGGGTGCGCTCTAGTCGCTGTAATAAAAGACTACATGAAAGGAATTCAACCAAATTTCATCTTGTTTAAGCCAAGATATTTAAGCAGATAAATAAATTTATTGTTTGAGATGTGGCAAGAGTTATTTTTTATAAAACAACGAACAGATTTTAAAATGGACACAATATTGATTTGAACAAATCTTGAAAGTTATACATTTGGGAAACGTTTTTAATTTACTCGAGACGGTAAGACTATAGAATGTTTTTCGCTTCCATTTATCACCATTTTATGGTGCGGAAATCCCGTTCGTTTACACTTCTTGCCGCTATGGAAGAGTTGAGTAATTTTAACGTAGCACATTTGCAATAGTGGAATGTCCTTTATTTACAGATTTAATGTTTTCACTGAAAATATGTAAGTCAGATTAAAAAATTAATGGCTCCGAAAAAACAACAAATAAAACCCAACATTTCATCACAAACAAAAAATTAAATTAATAAAGAATGCTTTATGTCTGTACAGGGTTATTCACGAGAGGGGTACTTCTGAATTTTTATTTTGCCGCAACCAACAATACCAATGGCAGTAATTACTAAATCAAATGTGGTATTTCTTTAAAATTAGAGATCAAAGTAAGTTGGATAGATTTGTGAAAAATGTCAGATTGACAGATAACCTGTATTTAATCAAAATTAAGTTAACCATCGCCTTGTAAACATCCGCAATGGCGACAGAATTCTTTCCACATTCTCCATAAATGAGAAGCATGTCAATCTTTTCGTCGTTATTGTAAAAACAAATATTTCGAATTGACAAAGATTTTTTGCTTTAACGTCAAAGAGACAGGACTAAGAGCCATCGTGGATTCAGTTATAATTATTTTCAAAATTTGAAATCAAGACATTGTTGCAATGTGTATAATGGGTTGCGGCAAAAAGAAATTCAGAAATACCCCTCTCGTGAATAACCCTGTATAACAATCGCTTGTGCTTTTGGTGCGATGAAAAATATCTTGAAAATTCTGTCTTCCATTTATGAAATCTCTTCGTTGTTCTTGTTTGTAAACATGATTTGCAGTCTCGAGGAATTATAAATGTGCGTGAGAATATTCCAGAACAATAAAAATTAGTATAATGACGTACGCTAACAACCACTTCTTGTGTAAAACTAAAGCAAATACGTTTGCAGTAACATCTAGTTTGGAAGTCATCGGTGTGGAATCTAATTCAGATTACAAACACAAAAGGTACTGTCTGTAACTAATTAAAGCGAACAAATGAAAACTCATATTTACTCCTAAGTGAAAAACGAGTCGTAATTGTGATCTGCGACAAACCAAGAGAATTTCCGATTTATTTCATTGGAGACGGCATGACTCGGATTCTGATAAAATCACATCTTTGATACCAGTCGATTTTTGTTATTTATTTAAGTGAACAAACTGTATAGGAAGTGTATACGTTCTTTTCAGTGTTTTGATTCGACAAATTAAAGCATTTCAATGTAAAAAAATGGAACGTTTTCAATTAGAGGACAATCCAAACAAGTTCAACAACAGTAATGAGTCACAGAAACAACAGATGGCATTGTTTTTACGCTCTTAATATTTGCAAAACTCCATACTTAGTCCGATTGAAAGAATTCATCAAGTTCAGCACAGAATAGTTAGACAAATCGCAATAGAAATATTAACTGATTTATTGTCTGCTTTTGACATTTGACAGCAGTGCATAGTGCTACCAATATTTGTTAACTATTTATCAACTAAGAGGTAAAATATATTAAAAGTTGTTGAAAACGACATAAACAACTAGGTTTGGACTGTCTTTCTTCCTTCCTAGATTTTGTTTCGGCAATGCCACGTAAGGTCAACGCCCTTACACGCTAATAAGAAATTTGTTAATGTATTTTACATAATAATGATCCACTTCTGCCAGTGGGTGTTCAAGAAAGAGTTGCGTAGCTTTTCCTTGGCATCATACGGCGGAAAATGCAAGCAAAATTCAACAAAATTATCACAAATGTATTTACGACATAACCTAAAAATCTGACGGCGTTAGTGGAATAAACGTACAATTCGCGTCTTGCTCTAATCGGACATGATTTCGCGACGTAATAATAGTCTTCTTGTTGGTGTTTCGTTTGTCTTTTGCTTGTTTGAAGTGGCGAGAAATGTCAGTTTAATTGAAAAAACACTTTACACTTTCCAGAAACCCTTTTTCCGTCCAGCTCGCTGAAGAATCGTGCTGGTTCCGGCCGGCGACGTCGGACTCTTGGTGTATAAATCAACACGTGCCCCATCGTGGGGGTTACCAGTGCGAGCTTAGAAAGGCCGGACAGGTCGTGTGTACGTGAAGAGTAGTGTACGCAGTCGGATCCGAAGAGTTATCCGGATTAATCTATTCAAAAGGCAGGCAGGAGATTACCGGAGCTTCCCGGGACCGCTAACGAGTCCAGGATTTAGCCCGTCGCGATGTTTTTAAGCCCGAACCGTATTTATAATGACCGCCGACTGGAAACTAACACACACTAAAAGGACCGGTTTTAACCGAGGAAATTTATGCAAGCCGCCACTTTGCGGCCGGACCTTTTCTCCTGGGGCGCGCAATTACCCCCGAAAAAAACACGGTACGCCGCAAGGTGGCCCTCCGGGAGCGCCGCCATAATCGATGGGTCTCGCAGGCGCTGACAAATTGCTAGTAAGGCTCCGGGCTTAGTTATTTTAATCGCAACAGCCCCACTCGAGTGGCTGCTCCATTGTTTAGTGCCAATTGTGCCTCGTTATCGAGTATCTGCGGGGACGCACTTGCCAAACTCCACCGACAACGGAAATGTGACTCGTTAACTGTTATCCTTGATTATCCTTGCGCTTAGTTTCGCCGCTTAATTAAAAATGGACGACCGGAACGCGCTGCCGATATCTCGACTAAAATGACAGCTGTCAAACCCCTGTCCGCTCAAGGGGTCGCGCCGCATTAATACCCAATCAAAGAGCCGGAATAATCCCAAACCGAGACCCCGGGTTTTTAACACTGCCGTTTCTTTTCGATTGATTTTGTATTATTTGTCCGAGTGAAAATGAGAGGTCAACAGGACACCCGACGACCTTTACAGTTTTCATTTCCAACAGCGGCGCTGAACGAATACAAAAGGAATCAGATTAATTACTTCTTTTTAATATCGGATTGTCTTCTTGTTTCCTTCAAGTGGGATTATTTCTTTTGAAATTTTTTAATAAAACACAATTTGTTTTGTTTCTTTTGTATTAAGTAGTCCCATTAAATCCAATCGTCGGGCATGCAATAAATAAAAAAAGCGTAGTCACAAATGGTGGATGCGCCGGGATAGCCAATTTCGAGCAAATTATAACTTTAAAATTTCATTCAAGCGTTTTCGGTTAATTAAAATTCTTAAAAATTGTTGGGCTTGTTTCCGGAATTACTGTATTAAATTTCTGAAACGATCTTTGCACCGAGCGTAGCCTTTACTATTTTTCTACTGTACTTGACTCCATGGACACGCCCACAACGAGCGACTCGTGTTACACCACAGTGGCACCGTTTAAATATTGACGTGACCCTTTAAAAAATTAACGGAATTCGACCTCAGATAATGTATTCTTCAATGCGTATTTTTGCTGCAGTTCACATTACATTTATTTCCATATTTTATGTTCGTTATTGATTTGCTGTCGGAAAAATGTGAAAAGTTATGAAGAATGTTTCGATATATTTCAGGAGTGACAGTCGAGTAAATTACATGAGATAATGCACATAATAACATCTAGCCCTAACGAGTCAAAAGTTTCACAAAACCTCCCCAACCAATTTAGTTTAATGAACATTCAGGCGAAATTCCTGAAAAAGCACTGATCGACCAAACCATCCGTCTAAGCCCCTCAACAAAGAAAAAATTGCACAAATTAAACAACTTCTCCGCTCCGGTGTTAAATCTTGTCGAAGTTTTTTTTTATATGTGATACGGTCGGCGTTTATTATCTTCGAAAAGTTCCAGACCTCGCCTGAAGCTTCCCATAAAAACTTATATTATGGAAGAATAGTTGTGCAAGAAATCAAATTTTCATGGACAATTTGACACTTCCGAGTCAATCGCGGAGGGAAAAACCCATCCCGAGCTAATCTTTATTTGCGTCGAGCCATGCAAATGGAGGCGCGCCTCCCTTAAACTTAATCAAACAGAGAAGTCGCCAAGCAAACATTTAGTCTGCGCAAATCCACCACCTGCTCGTATTAATTTATTTAAGCGCACCCATATCTCCCGGACCGATCTAAATAAAATTAGTTTTTCGTATCAGACACGCGGTTCTGATCCTGGAGGATGCGCCTGGCGGACGTCGACTAATGGGTGAACAATGAAAGATGGAGTGTCTGGAACACTACAATCCTCGCTAAGACGATTAAATCCTTGCGTTATCCTCACCTAGTTAATAATTGGCGGCGCTGTTCGCCCTCCCTAATTATCCTCAAAAACTGGCGCAATTAGGGCCGGCGGCGGTGGCATTGTCGCGCCGCCGACCACAACGTATCTGAATGTAATTAATGTAAAGCGACAAGGAGTGGAAAGCTGTGCAATTAAATGTGCGAAAATTCTTTCGAGTTGTTTGAGGGAGCCATTTGAATTAAGCCCGAGAGCGCCCCAAGAATTAAAATATGAAAATGTATGAGAAAGAGCCAGCGCCAGCCGGATTAATGTAATACGTTACGTGGAAAGTCGATTTGTGACGGGGAATTTTGCTTTAGTCGCTTATTATTCCAGGCGAATTACGTTCAAGTAGCTTAAAAGTGCGCCCCATTGTCTCCGAACGGGGTCTCTCAAGGAATCAACTCGCTAACTCGACCCCAAACTCAATACAGTCTCAAAGAGAGACCGGTTTAAGCTAAGAAGCATGTTCGAGGTCGCGTACGCAACTTTTAACAATGGTTCAACGCAATTAAAACTTTACCATTCAGCCGTGACTGCGCGAAGCTGTGTCTGAGCTTTGTTCAGCGTCACCACACAAGTACTTTTCTCTTGAAATACATTTTTCAGTAGTTATTGATTAGCGGTTAATAATTTGGTTCCATTTTAGTCGATCACTACACCTATAACGGATGTTTATTTAATTTGGCGTCGAAGTTGGCATTGAAGAGTCGATTGTGAGCGCACCACCGGATTACAACTCGATCTAACCTCACTTTTTGTGTACAGTTTGAAAAATCAGGCTTTTAAGACGAGTGGTTCATCAGCGGTTTAAACCTAACCTCACTTTTTCAGTTGTTTGTGTTTTTAAGACGAGTGGTTCATTTACAGTTGACTCTTCGGCTTCGACGCCAAATTTAAAACAACACCCTTCAGTTAAAGCTAAATGCAGCGTTAAATAATGTTGGTACGATTGGATATAATTGGACAGGTGACATGGTGAATTTACGAAATTAGAAAAATAAAGAAAATTGCTTTGTAAGTTGGTTTGTGAATGGAGGGTGAAGAGGTAATGGATAAAGCATTTAAATGAGAATAAATCAGCGGCTCGAGAATTATTCGAATTAGATTAGCTCGTGGCAAGACAAGGATTCCGTTTAAATATGTCAAGTTTGTCTGAGAAGAAATCGTAGCAGAGATGATTCGATGTAATGAAAGTTTAAAATATGGCAATTAAGATTATGCTGTTTAATTTTATATTTTTCTCTGGAGGAAAATGACAGTTGGGATGATTTTCTAAAGGAAATAAAAGCACGCTGGATTTTATGTGGCGAATAATAAGGAAGTGACGAAATAAGGACAACCGAGATAAATACGATTTTAACTCGACGCTAAAAAGGTGATCTCAGAATTAAATTAAAGGAAAATATTGCCAAGATAATTTAGTTTTGAAGGGCGAAAAATATTATGGAAAGTAAATAAAGTGTGATTTTGAATGCAAAATACAATTCAGTATGAAGATAGGAAATTCTAAAGTGCTCCATTAAGTTTTCAAAATCCCAAGAGTGCTAAATTAGAACGGTTCAACTAAGTAGTTAAAATAAATTTAAATATTTTAATTCTTCGACCAAATTAAAAACTGTGAAATCATTTTAAATCAGCAAACTAAATTTTTCGCTACAAAAAATAAAAAAGCAATATTTTAAGGAATATCTATTTTGTTTTTCTTAATAGTTTCTTCACTTATCACTTTCCATGAAGACTGAGTCTTTGGGAATATGTATTTCTTTCAAATGAGACACTTCCTAACCCGTACCACAAGTGCTCAATGGGATTCAAGTCTGGTGATGGAATTAATGCGATTTACGCATTCCTTGTCTTCCAGTACTTTTTCATATAATCATGAATTCATTTTTTCTGTAGCTCTATTCCGGTTTCTCTGTTCTTCTTTTTCTTCTTCTGTAATTTTCACTATTTGTTCATAAACTCATTGATTTCTTTTAGTTTTGTCCTTCCGTATTTTATTAATTCGTTATTTATATTGTCTTCACCGTCTGGTTTCCTATTCTTCAGTTTTTGAACTGTTCCCTCTATTTCTTGTATTTGATATCATATGCTGATTGATTTTGATATTTTATTTCTTACTAAACCCCTTACCTGCTTTCATAGAAACTCTTTGTATACAGTAAAACCTTAAATTCTCTTTGACTCTTAAGCTACATCTTTTATGTAACATGTTACCAACGTCAGGCTTCGTTAAGAGTTTTCCCCTTTTTCTATTTTTAATATTACACAGCCTGTAATCAAAATACACGTTTTTTGGAAAACATAAGGATACGTGAACAAATGGCATGGCAATTTGGACAAATAAAACAAAGCAGGTTATGAATAATCGTGTATTTGTTATTAAATCGTTTAAAATGCCAAATTTTACAAACGTGGAATTATGGATATGGGGCTCGCGGTCGGTGCGGTGGATGGTAACGCGGCCGGGATTACCGGGAACAGTTTCCGGACAGCGTTTTACTTAATTCAAAAACCGTGCAACAATTGAGAGACACAGGAAAGTTCCATCCAAGATCGTGGCAGAGATCGTTCCCAGATTTTAGAAGCAGTCGAAGCAAATCCTGGAATAACTACGCGAAGGTTTTCGTTGTAACTTTTTTACCATTTTACTTGCAGTCTTTCATCTTTAACAAAATAGAGAATTCTTCTTAATTCCTTCAAGTCTTAAGGCACAGCTGTCGACTATAATTTATGTAAAAAATTGCTTCATCAAAATTCATTATTAAATTACAAATTGTAGCTAGCTCATTTATCTGAATTGTTTATAAAGGTAATCCTTTGTCCATTAAATGTAACGGCGACGTTTAAAAATTGAAAATGAATTGCAACTCTGTTGACACTCAATAGCATGAACCAGTGTAAACAGGTTTCACAGCAACTGAATTTGTAGATAAGGTCTGGAGCGTTGAACAAGGGATTGTGCAGCATTATTCGTCAGTTAAAACCTCTTGTTAACCCACTACGCAGTAAGGGTCGCGTATTTGACTTAATTTAATGACTGCAGCAGAAATACACACTTGAAGATTTTATTTAAAAAGCGCCATCAAAACGTACGAGTGCAGTAAAGTATAGTTACAGCCGTCTAGACAAGCTACCGGTTACAATAATAATAATCATCTTCCATTGTTCGAGGAAAAACAGTATTTCCAATAACGACCACATCTGAGTCGGTTTCAGGTTTTCAAATATCTTGAATTTTTCTTTGCCATCGAACATCTCCTCTTTCGCAAAGCAATAACTTTCAGACGCCGGTTGCAACCCGAGATGCAATCCATGTCACAATTTAAACTTGCAACGACACTTTCCGGTGCAACCATTACACACATAGTTCATTTAAGAGGAACAAAGCGCAGCCGACTGTGTTCCCGAGATCCTTATTGCATCGTAAGTTATAACCGGGGTGCATTTTATGCGGGGTGGAAAGCGCGACCGGCGATGGAATCTTGGCAACTCCGGCCAGAAATGCTGAATCCAACATCGGATTTTACACGATCAATGTCCGGAATATGCACATCGGTATGTCATAACCGCCATACTTGGCTATGGCACGTATGCAATTATTCCGTTATAAATTAACCATCGTTGCAGGAGCAGACGGGCATTATATTATCATAATTGGCGACCCGACACGTTCAACTATTTTTACCCAATTCAAACAACGATCTAGATGGCGGCTCCAGCATGCCTGATAACTTGATTAAGTTGCGAAATTGGTGTCACCAATGTATCTTAGTGACGTACTAGATAGTTTTGCTGCATCAAAACTGGTACTCATGGGATTGCCGCGCTCGCCTACGGCTCGGGCTCACAGTTGCCAAAAAGTAGTACTTTACGCACTTGTTGCATAATAATTATTTCAATGAGATTTCTCTTTCAGGCTTTCCTTTCAAAGCCAGAAAGTCACAACAATCTTAGTTTCCAACAAGAAAAAACCAACACTTTCTGGAAAAGCGTTGCTGTAGCATTCGTTGCAAGAATTTTTTTCTGTTTCATATTTTTACGCGCTCGCTTCGCTTCTTAGCCAACATTTACCTGCGAAATCCCTAAATCTAGTTAGTTTCGACGTCGCAAAATGGAGAATAGATGGCGCGGATACGCAGCGGAGCAATCCTAATTTACGACACGTAACCTGTCCGAAAAAAATATAGATGTAACAGATCATAATAAATAACTCGGGACGTGGATTATTTACGGAACGAGCTTGCCTTAAATTGAGACATTTTTAGTTTTTGTCGGCGAAGTTGCGCCGGGACGATCAGTCCTGCCAACTTTATTACATGACGGCACTAATAACAGATCCTAGTCGGATTAGGTGAGCAATTAAAAGTTTATTATTCGACTAGAATCCGAGTCGCGAGGCACGTCTGTTCCAAAGACGTTAAATTCTGGCAAAGATGGAAAAAAAGTAAGATAGTGCTGGGATTACCGAAGCACAGAGACAGGAGAAAAACAAATAATTTCATTTCAAATTCCGACTCCGTCTCGGATCCTTTTTAAACGTGTTGTGTTGCCGTTTATTAAAATGCCGTGTACTTATTTACATTTAGGTAAAGTTATTAAACTCTGTAAAAGTTCACACATTTTTACTAAACTATCGACATGCAAGAACTAGTTTCAGAACTAATTACTGTCGCAGAGATCCGACTTGTTGCAGTCGGAACATTTTTAATTAAATCAATTTTCAGTTCAAAAAAATAATTGGAATAATCTCCTGGTCCGAGTTTGAGTCTCTGCACACAATTATTAATTTAAATGAATTCTGCACAGTTAGTTTTGATGTTGAAAAGCAACGGATATAATTAATGCAGTTTCAGATATTAAAATTTATAGCTGAACTTTTAATACATGACTCTGGAACCTCAGTTTGCTTCTGTTAATATCATTAAAGCAAATGTGGATATCGAGTTCTACTTTTAAAGTTTGTTTGGAACATTTTCAAACTGTTAACGTTACAAATTGATGCAAGTGAACAGCTGCTGATCGTCAAAACTTGGTTAGTTTCTGGTGGAATAAAGAAAATGTGAAAACTACAAAAATGAACACAAAAAGTGGTTCAAACGAAGAGAAGGGTGGAATCTAAAAATGCGATAAGAGGGTAGAGAATATAGTTGGAGTGGATGAGAGAAGGTCTTCTAGTGCTTCGCCCAGTTGCCAGATATTTTAACAACGAACTACTGGCATCATGTAGAACTCGGAAAAAATATCTACATTTTTTTTAAAATTGCTTTTAGTTTTCTACCTTGTCCTACAACCTTGTAGGTAAAATTTCGGCACATTTTAAAAATACACCCTGTATATCATGTTTTATAAAATGTACGCCAATGCGAAGTAACCTATAGGAAATATGCTTTAAAACAAGGAAACCGCATTGGTGTATGTTTTATAAAATATGATATACAGGGTGTATTTTTGAAATGTGCCGAAATTTTACCTACAGGTTGTTTGACAACGTAGAAGACTAAAAGCAATTAAAAAAAATTGTAGCTCAAAAAATAAATGTCATTTTATTTTTGGACGTAGAATTTTTTAAATATTTTTTCCGAGTTCTACATGAAGCCAGTAACTCGTGGTTAAAATATCTGTACAACTTTCAATAACACCCTGTATAACAAGGTGGTAGAAAAAATTATAAGTATACCTCTGGAGTAAAGTGTCAGTTCCTCCCTTAGGTGATTACTGCGCTTGCTTACGTCTCGTGCTTCAAACTTTTCCCGCGGGAGGAAACAATTCACTTTGGTCTCTTCTCTATAATTTGACAGTTGGAATTGTACAGTTTGTGTCTTTAGAGCCTTCTTATGAATCATTATTGTTACAGCAAAAAATATATCAAGGTGTCACTGACAAAATATTCATAAAATGCGAGAAGAATTGATGCAAAAAGGTCAAAAAGATAGAGGGGTAATTGCGCCGGCAAAAAACATAAGTTACAAATTAGAGCTTAAAAGCTGCGGTTTCATATCACACATGTAAAACAGGAATACGGAAAAAGTGAAACGGGATCCAGAGCCGGGGGGCACGTACGCATTAATTATCCATGAACACGGCGCCATCTGTTACATTTGGGAAAAATATCCCCCGCATAACACACGCGTAGGTTCGCCAAAACGAAGACACTAATCTAAATGATTCATTGTTTTACAAATGGGTTCCTTAATTTAAACTTGAAGA
The DNA here is from genome assembly GCF_963966145.1 of Tenebrio molitor. Lineage (NCBI taxonomy): Eukaryota > Metazoa > Arthropoda > Insecta > Coleoptera > Tenebrionidae > Tenebrio > Tenebrio molitor. Next base: position 3,245,290 of record NC_091054.1, on the reverse strand, counting down.
TTAATCAAGGCGGCGCTATATAGAATAAGCCCGCAACTAATTCTATCGCAACGAGATGGCGGTGTTGGTAATTAGAATGGTGGGGGGAGATGGTGTCACACATACAAGCTTAATTAGATGGGTATAGAGCTTTTATCGCATTTATTCGGAGAAGTTTGGAAACGTCAAAAGCTGCTCCCGCATCGATCCACCCTTAAATATGCATGGAATAAATTATTTCGTCGTTATTTATATGGATGGTAAAATTCGAACGATTAAATCCATCCTCGTCACAATTCGAAACGTATTTATTGGCTCCGGGGATGGCTATTATTCGTCGTTATTGAATTCCTGCGGAAGGACGACACCGTTATGGCCGTTTGTTTTCTTTTTCTTTTTTCCAAAGCACCACTCCTGCATGTGTCCCGCATGCCTCGCCGGAAACTTTCCTTATACAAACAAATTGCTGTGAAGTTTTGATCAAATAGTGTGAAGTAATTATTGTCGAGAGGAAGTTTTAATCATTTATCATTTCGCTGTTTCGGCGAGTTTCTCTTATTCAAGTTCGAAACTTTCCCGATGCTTTATTTGCCACAACGACACTCTCCTCTGATGGCTGCCCTCAAAAATAACGAAGGACGCCTTATTAAATTTTTAACTGTTTTATGGGAAAAAACTGTGTACGCTTTTTTTTTCTTCCATTCAGATTCAACAATTACACGAGACACAACAAGAACTGTGAAAGGAAATGACAATTGTGGAATATAAATCGCAAGAGGGAAATTTCAATGAGGCTGGAGCAGGCCAGGTTGTCTATTAAAACCGGATCTATTTCGAGAACAAAATGCTCTTTGACAAGGGAAGTTATAACAGAGTGTAAATACCTGGCGTATTGTTTTCAAAGAGCGTATGACGAAAAAGCATATTTAATGAATAGCTTTCATAGGAGGGTAATTCGTTAGTGAATAGAACGTTGACTTAGATAAGCGAAAACGTAAATGGAATGATAAAAACTAAAAAAAAATATTTTAATAGAAATAAAAAGATAGCATACAAGATATACTGTTTTCTCAATTTGGTTGTAGGTCGTAAAATTTTACAATTTTACGACCTACAACCAAATTGATAAAACAGTAAAAGAATACAGAATCGAAGAAAAAAAGAAATATAAATAATTGTCGGTAAAAGGATAAGAATATAAGAGAATAGATGAGTCTTCAGGAGGCACTCATTATTTAATTAATATCTTCAGTTGATTTTTTAATAAAACTTCTATTATTTGTAACGCACAACAATCCAGCTTTCGCGAAAATTTCCACAAAATCGGTTAACAGCTTCTAGGTGTTTCGTTTTTTACGAGATCCAGCATATTTGCAATTTGTACAAACGACATTCATTATTTTATTTTTCGTTTTCATAAAAATAAATAAAATAAAATTAATTAAATTTCTGTAAAAATTGTTCTTTAATTAACTGACATTTTCAGAGCGAAATCGCAAATTTTAATTTAATTACACGCTCCACTAAAATTAAACAAATTTACATTGGCATTTAAAGTACGCTCGGGAAAAGTTTGTACCAACAAAAAATGATTTTTTGTTTTAAGTTGGCAAACACTGGTGAAAATTTATCGTTAAATACTTTTTATAAAAATTCATATTGAACAATGTTGCCACAGTTTCCAAAATTAATAATATTAACTTCATTCGATTTATTGAAAATAAAAAATTACAAATTCTTAATTCTAATAAAATTGGGGTAAGATATTTTTGTGATGTCCGAATTTTTTTTTGAAGATAAAATAGTATGTATTATTCAGAGTAGAAGGTCTTTTAGTGCTTCGCCCAATTGCCGACCTCAACTCCGTCTCGGTCTTCAATCTCTGGGCTTACCACAAAAATACTCACTTCTACTCTTAATGATACAGGGTGTCTTAAAATTATAGTATTCCGAGTTCGGGGCTTCGTAGGGAACATCCTGTTGACCAAGTAAAAATGTTAAAAAAAAATAGCCATCACTTTGAAAAAAATATCAAAGTTGCCAATATTTTTTCAAGAAATATCTTTTCATTAATATTTTAATATTTTACATAATCATCCTCACCATATTTCAAAATGAATGTCACCCATTTACGTATATTTCAGACTCATATGTCTTTGGAAAGACCCCCCGTATATTTTTTACTTTATTTTTTCGAGATTCCTGAGATTTTTACCTACAAGACACCCGACTTGGAATACACCCTGACACCCTGTATATAATCTACTATAATCTGCGTGGCAGAGTTTTAATGTGAAGTTTTATTACCAAATAAGTTTATTTAGGGGTTAACCACCTGAAGCGAAAATTCTAATTATCTACATCATTATTGACAACATTATTCTGCTAAATATCTTATTACGATGCCAGGCATAAAATAGTTGGAATAACAGGGATAAATTGATAAAGCGTGTAACGTACTTATTAATGATTAACAACATTATTGGAATTATCAGAGCGAAATTATTGCATAAATCCGAGATTTGTTTATTCACAGCAGTATTCAGTATACACATTATGTTTGAAATAGTTATCTAACTATAAGCATGGAATATTGTAATATAGCTCAGTGAAATTTACATGCAATCCGTTATAGAGTTTAAATCTGGTAACTTTTAATCTAGATTTAAGTTCGCAACTTTGAGAACCAGTAAATAAAGAACAGGCGCCCGATAAAATCGCAACTGTTTAGAGTAAAGAATAAATTTAGAAAAGTTCGGGGATATCTTGGCTGCATTTGAATTTTAATCTTTGATATACAGGGTGTCATTGAAAGTTGCACAGATATTTTAACCACGAGCTACTGGCTTCATGTACAACTCGGAAAAAATATCTAAAAAATTCTATGTCAAAAAATAAAATGACATTTATTTTTTGAGCTACAATTTTTTTAAATTGATTTTAGTTTTCTATGTTGTCCTACAACCTCGTAGGTAAAATTTCGGCACATTTTAAAAATACACCCTGTATATCATGTTTTATAAAATGAACGCCAATGCGAAGTTACCTATAGGAAATATGCTTTAAAACAAGGAAACCGCATTGGTGTACGTTTTATAAAATATAATATACAGGGCGTATTTTTAAAATGTGCCGAAATTTTACCTACGAGTTCTACATGAAGCCAGTAGCTCGTGGTTAAAATATCTGTACAACTTTCAATAACACCTGTATGTATAAAGTAGGCAGTTAGGGCGTCACTAGCGCAATAACTCGTCGATTAGTTAAACGAAAGCGCCAATTAAATTCAATCGCAATTTTTTTTCAATCAACCAATTGACGGCGGAATTAATTTAAGCGGTTCTTTTGTGTTCGGTCCTCTCGAGTAAAGCAACCAACTCGACGCGATTTAATCAAAAATGTTAACAAAAAAATCCGCGACGGTAGATCAAATTTTATTTAAAAAGCTTCCCGGCTGCACGCACAATCCCCGGAGTTGATTATAGCGTCGTAAAAATTTTATTAATGCAGTCCGTACCGGAGGTGCTTAACAGATCTCGCTCCGCCCGGAGTTATAGAGCAGAAGGGACCCGGATTATGCCGAATTATCTCACCTGGAGATGGAGGCAAGTTCCGGAGCGGATGCGCGCTGAATATTTCACTTTAATCAGGAGAGATGCATTGGAAAAATGACTGTGCACCTGAAGATTCAAACTCTGTTGATGTTTATCTTCGATCTGGAGCTTTTGTGCCGAAAAGGCACGTGCAAATAGCCCGGATCAAGTGGGTCTTAATTTGCACAAGCTCCTCCAATTTGTTTGAGTAAATAAGAAATCAAATCACAAGGATATTAGGGCGCGTCCTCCGGAGGCTATTTCGGGGTGGCTTTCTCCACCTGTTATTTTCACACTTCCATTGTCAAACAAGAACGAGCAAGCCGATGTTACCACTAATCTGCATCCGCCCCGGGGACAAATAAAGTTTCCGGTCCACTAGGATCCCGAATTTGTCACCTCGTCCGTCAACTATTTAAATCCCAGTGTGAGCCTCCGGATTTCGAATAATTTATAAGGTGGCGCTTACCGGAGATCAGGCCTAGGGCGGCTGCGAACACCACCACCGTCGGCAACATGGCAGCTGGTCGCTCCTGAAACACAAAAAAAAACATTGTAAAAGCCAGGCCAAGCACTGGATTCATGATTTGTGTCGCAAACGTTGTTGCCCTGCATTGGAAAAATGTTTCTTGCAATATTTCGCGTATCAAAAGCAGCTCCGTACGTATTCGTAGCACAAAGCATTTTTGAATAGGATAAATAAGACTTGGCAAATTAGATTTGAAGTAGCGCTAGGAGAAATGCTACGACTGTAATCCAGAAACGACAATGCAGATAGTGCCACCTCATATTTTGTTTTATCAAAACGTCTGTCTTAGCTTAATCGTAGACGTAGCTATACATAGTCGTTTTATTGGTTGCCTACCTTTCGAAAAACTTTGCTCAAGGTTAACATCAACACCGTTGCTTTAAAACTGACGTTTTTTTGACATTTTACTGAAAAATCTATTTACCAGTGGCGTCGCGTTTGGCAATAAATCTGGTAAATTACCTATTCTTACAAATGTAAAATGTTACGCTTGTTTATTTTATAAATTAGCGTCATGGAAACATATGCTGTAAATGGCGTTTTAAACAAAGGAGTTGAAAAAATAAATTAAAATATAGAACAAGTTCTTGAATAAATAAGTTAAAGTAACATAAAGCTTTAAGGGTAGAGGTGTTGGATTTTCTCATGGGCTGTGACCTTGGAAATATCTCCGCCTGATAGCCCATGAGAAAATCCAACAACTCTAATACCTTTTATAGTTCTGAAAGCACTATAAATAAACTATGCCACTATAAATAAACGCCTCTGAATGTTTTGCGCGGACACCCGGTATACAGTATATTGAAAAGGAATCGATTTACAATTTTTAAATAAACTGTACAAGTAAAATGCCACAATCAGTACATGTCCAGTTTCTGCAATGATTTTCGATTTTTTGCTTGTTTTATTTGATTTTTGCTAAAAACTGCGTTCGTAAACATTTTTGCTAAAAGAATTACAATTGCAAAAACAATAAAAATAAAACATTGTAGCCATAAATGATACGTTTTTAGTAAAATCCACCCATTTTTCAGACACATGAAACGAATAACACACACATAATTGAGAAATTTAATATGGTACAGCTTATAAAGTGAAGTTATCTAAGCCCACAAAGAGAAAACTCTGTCATGCACATTTTTATATTTTTGGGTTGTTGGATATTATTTTTTATTCGAAATTTCATTACTATATCAACATTTTAAATTTAATTAGATTGTCGTTGATTCACAATATGTAAATAGAATTCTATAATTGGCTGAGTTACGATTGCATGACGTTCAATTTTTTATTATATCATTATGTATAATTTCTGATATTTGAACATCCTGATCAAAGTTTAATTATGTCTCAACATGTCAAATACTGTATCCTAGTCTAAATAACATTGTAAATCAAGGTATCAAATATTATTAAATACATTAACATTAACAAGTAAAATAATATTTGCAAGCATTTTCGTTTCATAAATGTTTTTTTCTGTCAACATTCTAAGAAATACAAAATAACACTAAATTAGGTTAAATTCAATTCTGACATTGCGACGGCAGCGCCATCGCAACTATATTGAACAAGAACATCACACCCTGAAACCTCGTGACAAGGAAAGGATACATCTCTCATTCCCCCGAAGGGGGGGCGGGCTGCTGACGCTTTCCAGAGCCCTGGGGATGGTTGATACTGACCCATCTGTGATATGAGACATACCACGATGTGAGGGTTTGGAGAAACCTCGGAAAAAAAACCCACACCTGGTCAGGCATTACCGGGGTTAGAACCCCGGACCTTCCGAATGTAAAGTGTCGCGCTAAGCGCTTGGCCACAGTACTCGGTCTCGTGACAAGCACCAGTCAATTTAGTAGTTTCACTGATTTATCAGGAGCTTCATCGAAAAACAAATCGCAAGAACTGAAAATATTTTGAGGTTATCTTTTTTTCTAACCACGAGAGATGACTGTATAAACAATTCCAAAGTGCTTCCTTGTTTTGATTCTCTTGAAACATTGTTATTGGTCACATTTCCTCAAATGTCGACAAAACGCTTTACTATTTCACTGACAAATGGAAACATTTTCAAATAGAATTCCCCCATTATTTCGATTTGTTGATACCGTTGAAATGATTAAAATGCGACTTACAGAATGTAAACAAATGTAATAAAAATATAGTAGACAATATATTTCGGTGGTTTATTTGAGGTTAGTTCCATCTTTGACAGATCCACAATAGCCACCTCCGAATCTAATTTACTACACAACATAACCTCAAAAATGCTTTTCTGCTCTACGTCAACTAGCTGAATGAATGGAAGATTCCACCGTCGCAGGAATTTCTCAACAATACGGATCTGCTGTTAAACGGTTATAAAAGCACATTTAAATGTCCGAAACTGCACCGGTCGTAATTCCTCCCTCATAATTCACATCATGAGGGTCTTTATTTTAATGTTGTAATAGCTGCCCCAATTGGTTAAATTTCACTTATACCCGCCGCCATTCCTGCCTTTCCGAAGACCCCAACCCGCACCCGGTCTATTCGTCATTCTCGGCTGTCAGCCCAGCTCCGGGAAATCCCCGGACAATTCCGCGGGACATCTGTTGATACATTCTCCGGGGGTTTCCGGAGCATTTTTAAATCGCCCGTGTTCGTATGCGTCCCATACCACCTTCCGGTCACGAAGATAAACACAACCGTCTCGAAAACATTCAATCCGCTCCGATTCGATCTGGATTTCGACGATTTAGTGGTGGAAACGAACGGTCAACCGTAATATATATTTCAGCACCAAGTATCCACCCGAGACTGCAAGAACCAGCCGAAAAAATCCCGCCGCTCGAAGGTGGAGCAGATGCTGATTTAGTGCGGCGGAAAGTGTGAAGGACTCATGGGAAGACTCGGCCTTGGAGTATTAATTTACAAACGTTATTTAGGAACAGCTTTTCAGGACTGGAACAGGAATTTAAGAGGATTAGACTTCGGCCGATTCAGCCGGTTGCGGTTCATGAAGATGACCGGTGCTGAGCAAAAGCGTGTTGTGTGTTTTCTTGGAATTAGTTGGTGGTAATTAAGGTGGGGTTAACGGGGTGATGTTGGAATTTTGGCCTAATTATTTTTGGAATTAGGGGAATAAATTAATTTGGGAATTTATGGGGAGCAGAACGCGAAGCTCACACAGGGCCAGTTAGATATATGAGGTTTCGTAAAAAGCTCGACAGGGGCTGGGCAAAAAATATTTTTTAAAAGGATCTTTCTTTTTATGGCGACTCAGATATAACTGATGGCCATAAGGCGTGACAAATGAATTTTTCGGCTAAATTAATTTATACTGGGATCACCGAACATGATAAGATAATCACAACAAAAGTGTAAGCTTAAGTCAAGCCTGCCAACAGATTGTTCTCCATTTTCCTCATTATATCTGTCTTCTTTAATTCTTAAGAAGCCAATTTTTAATTAATTCTATTCTTTAAACAATTTGGAAAAATACTTTCTCCATGATCATTGAATTTTAGTGGTCTTTGCTCACTGAAAATAGTGAGCAAAAATGGCAATTGAATCACTAGTGAGGAAAAAATATTTTCTCACTAGTGAGCAAAGTGAATTTTGATAGGTCCGCATGTCAGGCAATTTAGTGACGGAAATTAAACAGTGTGCCCAACGTTAAAAAATCATGGCCTCCCATTATGCCACAACAACGTGACGGTGTTTACATAACCTCATTTTGGCCATACTTTCATTTGTAGGATGATAAATGTAAAGCATTCGTGAGTTTGGTAAAATTTTCGGAAATAATTCATAATTCATGCACAAGAAATATTAAAACTGATAATTTTCTTTGACTGTAACAGTTTTAAACGAATGATTTAGTACTTTCTGGTGCTAACATATTTTTCTAAAAAGTCTATGTATTTCAAATATCTGGTTTCGTATATTTCGCTGTCGATACCAGCCCCTGGTGGATGTTTGTTGTTATTTTGCATTGTTCTTTGTGTTTCTGCCTGTCTTGGCATATTTTTTTAAGAAATTTATGAACCTATCATCAATAAAACGGTCGAGCGCTCACTTTCAGCCTTTGTTTATATTATTTTTATACAAGGAAAAAAGAACTAAAGCGAATTTAAACTTGATTGTCTAATTTTTTATGCAGGAGTCGTATTGTTGTAACTTTGTGAATGCAACGTAATTTTGGTCCTTTAAAAAAATATACGATTATTCCAGGAAAGTAAGTCTGCTAATATCTGGTATACCGGAAAAAATGTTTTCAAAGTGGAGTCTTATACTTTCCACTAACTGTAAACATAATTCACTCCGACAAGAGTTTTCTACCTAGTTTGGACGCGTAATGCGAGCTCCTTCCTTGTCGGTTTATTTTTTCATAAATTTTCAATGAAATCTGAGTTCAGTAACCAAACAAGCTCCTGGAAAGAATATTCTACAAGTCAGATATTTTTTGCCACTAATAATTCCAACAATCCGGAAAAAATTACTGCGAGAACGTTGATGTTCTCTGAAAGGTATTGACGGTACATTTCAAATATTTACCAGCTATTGACAATTTTCCATCAACACTTACTGTCACATGTTTGGACATTCTCTCCTCTATAACAATCCAATTGTTCCTTCAACCAATTAAATTTACAAATTGGAAAAATGGTAATGAAACTATCTAGTTTGTCGCTAAAATGGATACACCAATTTAGCATTAAACGTAAACAAAATGGAGTACATTTAATTAACATTTTAATGAGATTGTTAACCAATTGAACCTGAAAAAACATGCATGGAAGTTTGAATTCCAGGAGCATGCGAGTATTGATCAGCTTAAAAATAGATTTTTTAACAACGGTAATATTACGTATTCGCAAGCGGACGAAAAGTAACTTTTTTAGGACGCACTTTTTCGGACGCTAACCGTGGCGCCATCTGTTGATCTGTTCGGTAAGTTAACAACGAAACCGACAAAACCGATAATTGTCCTGTTACCATAAATTATCTAAATAGGTAATTGTATTGCCGTAAATTTCTAGTTTTGTTGGCAAGCTGATAAAAAGGAAAATTGTTAATATGTATTAATCGATGTGTCTAATTGAGAAAGCTAGATACAAAATTAATTTATAATTATTCCAATGATGTCTTTTGCTTTGTAGCTCATGAGGTCGCTTGAAAAATCGCCTGTTGTGAAGCCTCGGCTGCGCCTCGGCCAGAAAACTCAAACTCGGACGAAAAAGATGCTCTTTTTGGACTTGATATACAAATAACTAGTTTAAGAATCAGTTATAAAGTACCCAAGCTTTTTTTAGGATCCTTTTTAATCGTTTTTAACGTCGCATTCACTAGTAATGAAATTTAGCTCTACAAAAATCACAAGCGAAGGTGTTTTGGACAATTACTTTTTAGCTAACTGTACTCTGTACTGTTAACATCACAAATTTCTCTTGCGGAGTAATTGGCATTGTAAATTAACTCGCTATTTAGTATTTGTGTTTTTGTTATGGAGCGGATTTGGAATGAAACAGCAGAAATTGAACCTTCCACAACACTTCCTAAAATAGACCTCTTCTCGATTCTCTAAACCTGTTGTTAGAATGTTCGCCTAAATTAACATCTGTCGGTTGTTGTTTCTTGCATTGTGTAATACTTAATCGCTAATCATTGAATCCAGGACTGGTCCCCATTTTCCGCCCCCGAGGCCCCCAACTCCCGCAGGTGCTGGCAGAAGTTAGTTACTCCATTGTCGGTTTTCGTTCATACCCGGAAGCGTCCGAAGCACGTAACTATCAGCAAACAGAAGCGGCCCCGACAATCCATACATCTATTGTATATCCTCGAGCCCGAGGGCGGCGCGTTTTATTTACAAATCAAAACTTGGCGGGGCCGTAGGGAACGAGTGAAAAACACAAAGCCCGTTCATTCTGTTTGTTGAAACGGTTCAATTAGCAACACACGCTGAATTTACATAAAATATTGCCGACTTCCAATTATATTTTCAATATGTTCGACACTACTTTTTGGCGTTCATTCCAATCCAGGATAATTTCAGATGCGTTAGTTATTTGCATCAATGGCACGCCAGGTGTGCCTGAATGGCGAATAGAGTGCCATTAAAACTGCATCCGATGGTAATAACTGCCGAAGCGGATGATTCTTCTGTTTGCCCGGCGCATCCACCATTTTGGGTGACGCTTCTTTCAATAAAATCCTGGCTAATCGCTTGCCAGCGCTGTTTGCTGGCAACGTCGCATCAACAAGTGTTGGATGTTTTTCTCTTGCAGATATTTCCCCGCAAATTGAATCATCCTTCCATCAAAAAGGCGACATTTCGTCTATTGAAATGTGACAACAATAAAGAGATTTTCAAATAATTGTCAGGTTTTTTCTTTTTTTTCTTCAATTTATATGAAGATAAATTCAAGAAAATACAGGGTGTTATTGAAAGTACAGATATTTTAACCATGAGCTAATGGCTTCATCTAAAAAATTCTATGTCAAAAAATAAAATGACATTTATTTCTTGAGCTACAATTTTTTTTAATTGCTTTTAGTCTTCTACGTTGTCAAACAACCTCGTAGGTAAAATTTCCGCACATTTTAAAAATACACCCTGTATATCATATTTTACAGGGTGTATATTTAAAATGTGCCGAAATTTTACCTACGAGGTTGTAGGACAACGTAGAAAACTAAGACCAATTTAAAAAAATTGTAGCTCAAAAAAAATGTCATTTTATTTTTTGACAGAATTTTTTAAATATTTTTTCCGAGTTCTACATGAAGCCAGTAGCTCATGGTTAAAATATCTGTACAACTTTCAATAACACCCTGTATAATTCATGTGTTACATGATCCCTTTTCAACGATTTCAATTGGTCGAAATATGATTGCAAGAGAATATCACAGCAATAATATAAATCAATAGAACCTATCATCTTAATTTGGTCCATTTCTGACGACATTTGAGTCTCACAAGTGATAATGAGCTCGACGGAATTGAAAATGCAACCCACAATATATTTCCAAAGCACAGCTGGATTTTTTATTTCAATATCCCGCATATTTTGATCCAGCTTTTCTTTGGAAATGTATTGTGGGTTGCATTTTCAATTCTCTAACAACAAAGAAATTATTTTAGATTATTTTCCCGGCGCATCCACCATTTCGAAAGTTCTCCTTTTTGTATTGCATCAATTTCAAAACAACATTTTAAATATTTGCACCAACAAGTAGCAACTTATGCTAATGCAACGCAGAAAAACGGCGCAATTAAGCTTTCTCATCGTGGAAATGAGGTATCCTGCCCCTTAGATGCGCATTTCTAAACAGGACACGCTCGAATGAAGACAACTGTTACGGCTGGATCTGTTCAACAATCCGTGGACTTATATGCCGTGTCACGTGACGGCACCGCTATGTGTGATTATGGAAGCATTTACGACGGGGCGGAAATCGGGGTTTATTTTTGTTGGGGGCGGCGCAGACGGATGTCACAATCAAATTCGCAGAGACGTTATTAATGCAATAGACGGTCGTCGACGGCGTTTGTTCCTCGCCGAATTAGTTTGTGTTTATATTAGCGGGAACATCAACAGATGGCTGTTTGAATACCAGCCGCAAAATTCCGATTAATTTGGGGGACAATACGGACGGGGGGTTGGTTCAAGAACGCCGAGAAATCCGGGAGGGATATTTTTTTCCGGGACGTTCCAGACTGATGCAAATCGTTTCGTGTTTTTGTTTCGTTCGGAGAGAGAGAGCCGCACTTGTCAACCTACTTACGATAATCACCCTTGCGGCAGTTAAAGCACGAAAGCTTTCTCGTCGAAAGCGCGCTCGCGATAAGCGCTCCGAGGATGACCGATCAAGAGCAAAACAAACAAAGAGATTTTCGACGTAATTACGATTAATTCCTGCGATTTACCCAAAGCGCATCATAAACTCGATGCTGTTATTGACCGTTGCGGTTTTAACGCAATCATAATATCGTTAATTAATTTTGTCGCGGTTGGCTTCATTGCAAATTAATGATTTAATTACGTGGTACTGGCTATGATCGGTCAAAGTTATTTATATTACTAATGAGATAAAGGCGTTATTATAGTACGAGTGTGAAAGTTGCAAAGTACTTGTAGTAATCACACAAGTGCTATAATAATACCCTATCCCACGTGTGTCATACAAAATTTTAACATCGACTGCTCAAATTTTTTCTACTCCTATTGGACAATACTGTAACTAAAGCGTCTTCGATTGGATAACAGGATTCATTACCCACGGCCCGTTGAATACTGCAAATATCATGGCAACTAGTTTATCAAATCCAATGTCTCGTAATGAAACTTGTTTATCAATTTCTCTTCATAGTCGTAGAAAAAGTATAGTATTCTATTGGGTACTACTCGCTCGGATAAATCATGCCACTCGCCTGCGGCTCGTGACACAAAATCATCCTCACCTCATTATCCGCTCATTGAATAATATCCTATTAATTGGTTCGTCTAATAAATATTTCTTATTGAAAATCACTTCCATAATAGAACAACAATACGTATTTAGACTGGCTCCCAAGTTTTAATCCAAGATTCGTTCATTTAATATTAAAGTTTAATTAAAGCGCCTTGATTTAAAATTAATTTAACTAGTTTGAAAGTTGGTCAAAACATTTAGATTGTTAATGTAGTAATTGTTATATCAAACTTAAATTAATTTCACTAGTTTTAACAATAACACGCGTCTAGGTGAATAATTTGCAACACTAATTGCGCTTTCTTTTACTAAGAACAAACATTGCCAGACATAACTTTATAATTAGAGTTATTAAAATTGTTGCAAGAACTACATCTGAATAAACTTTGCCGAACGAATTTGCCAGGATAACGAGCTTGGAGCTCACATCCTGAGAAAAGTGTAAACTTTCTTGTATCAACAGGATAACGTAAATCTAGGATATAACAAGATCTGAAGTACAAGAGATATAACATTTTTGTCGTGAGAAAAAAGTTGATGTCTTTTTGATTTTTTGAGCTAAAAATTTTTTAAATTGATTTTAGTCTTCTACGTTTCCCACGACCTCGTAGGTAAAATTTCGGGACATTTTAAAAATACACCCTGTATATCATATTTTATAAAACGTTCACCAATGCGATTTCCTTGTTTTATAGCATATTTCTTAGAGGTTACTTCGCATTGGGGTACATTTTATAAAATATAATATACAGGGTGTATTTTTAAAATGTGCTGAAATTTTACCCACGGGGTTGTGGGACAACGTAGAAGACTAAAAGCAATTAAAAAAAATTGTAGCTCAAAAAATAAATATCATTTGAAGCCGGTAGCTCGTGGTTAAAATTTGTCCGCGCATTTCAATAACACCCTGTATAGTGTGAATTACCTTTTATCTAAATGGCCCAATTCAAGGCAAGTTGCTTCATGTCGAATAACTATCTAGATTTCACTTTTTCACACGCAAGGGCCTCAATTAGAATATCTGCCTCATTAAACCTGACTCCCCTACGTTTTAGTTGGCATTAAATTATTTGGGCGACTAATTTTTGGGGGGTCGCAAACAATCGGACCTCTCAATAGCGCCATTACTCTGCAGATGGTCCCGTCTAATTCGTGTCGGCCTAAAAGGCTGAAAGGAGATTTTCGTTGGGGTCAAAACCCGACAATTTTAACACAATCAACATGGCCATTGTAGCAACAACGCGTCCATTGTCTTGCCGAAATCGCGTTCTCCCCCAGGCTGGTCTTACCCCGACACTTCTGTAAACACTGCCTCCTCAAACAAACCCTCCGCCAAAAAACGACAATGATCGATTCGCACCGCCGGAAATATATTTGGCCACGTGACTCGTTGTTAAAATTTCTATTGTCGCTTTTGGGCGCCACCCCTGCGTAATTACCCCAATTCGGAATTATTCATATCGAATAAAAAGTGATGAATGTAGCGACGGTATCGGCGAACGTGTATCTTTTAGAATTGTTGGAATGTATAAATTCGTAAATCTCTCCCCTCTTTATCCAATAAAATTCGTCCGAAATGAACGCATTTATCAAAATTACCATGAATGCTATCGTTCTGACGGGGGGAATAAAGCCGACGATATCATCTATTCGGAATGGCGTTTCTTATACTCTGTATTCCAGACGCGTGTGTGTTGCTTTTCAATTTCTGTATTTACGAATTCACCACAAAGAAGTTGATTGATGAGGTGGTGGAGTTGCTGGAAGTGCATCGCTGATGAAAGATGCAATCGATGGGAGTTCTAACCGAGACAATGAATGGGAAACCAACATTTTTTATTTATGACGAACTTGTGTTCTTCCATAGTTGCAGAACTGGCTTTTGATGCTGGAGAGCAGAAAGAAAAGTAATGAACAGGACTGAGAGGCCGATTTCAAACTGACCTGCGACGGTCGCAACTTGTATTGTCATGGTAACGGCGCAAAATTGCAAGTTTGAAAAAGATGACGCATATTGGTAATTAATGTGTAGGACAAAGATAGCTACAGATTTGCGCTGCACCACCTATTTGCGACCATGACTTGAAATCGGGTCCTGACCTAATAAAAAAGGGGTTGAATTCCAAAGTATCTATAGATGTTCCAAAAATAGTAGACAGTCACTCGGATCTGAAGAGATCTAGTGAAAATAACGTCACAAGTTCTTACAAAAAATTTCTTTCGAAATAACCTACTAAAGATGTTCATCTTGAAGTTGAGGGTTTTAAATAATGTGATAAACTGATAACAGATAAAGAAAGTATTTGCTAAAAGATCGAGGTTGCAACAAATGACAGCTATTGCATCTTTGACATCAGCCAAATCACCACAAAAATACAAAAATCTTGCATGATACTTTATCACACTAGTGCGGTAAAGTATCTCATTACGCCACTCAAATGAATGTCATAATGTTCGACATTATGTACTGATAATAGATAAACACACCTAGGAATGTATAAAATATCAATAAAATAAAATCAGGTAATTACTAAAAACTTGCATGCAATTGGAAAATGAGGTTTATCTCATTTTATTTCAAAAAACAATTGTTAATTTTTTTTCTGAATGTCCTGAAATTATGCTTTTAAGTTTCTGTACTCGTAATGGAAACAACATTTCATTTTTTATAATAACATACCTACCATCATGGTCAACTTCATAATCAAATTAAGGTTAGCTAAATTTTTCGACATTCTTCATTTATAACGGGAAAATCTTGTTAAATTATAAATTCCTTTACTCATTAATGTAAATAGAAATAATAAAATGTAATGCTTCCTTATCACGCAAAGACAAGTTTTTAACACTTTGTTGATTTGGAAGGTTAAAAATTCGTAAGAAACACTGAAGAAAAAAACGAATTTTAATAAAACCTGTTGTAACATCTTATGATATCTGATTATATTTTAAAACAAGTATTAACAAAGAACAGTAACAAAGTGTCATTCATGATTTCTTTTTATCTTTCAAGATCATTGTGTGAAGAATAATTTGGTCCAGAAGAGTTCGAAATGAGTCATGATCCACCCAGAAGTACTGAGGCCTACCTGGAATGTTAAATACATACACTGATATCATTTAACGCCACGAGCTTTCCTTCGATTTTTGGTTTGTTCCTCGTACATAGTCAACATTGTAGACCCAATTTCGTTGGCACAAAGCGCTGTTGTTGTTTTGTTGCGGTAACATAGAAAAAGTATGGTATAATTGGATATTTCGTTACACAATATTTTTTAAATGATGCAAATATAAATTTTCCTGCGTCCAGCCAAAAAAACTGACAGCGCTTTTAAATTTTTCCGTGGTGAATTTTAACTGTGGCAAACCGCAACATATTTACTACCTTAAATAACCTATTATGTGGTATGTGTTTCAAAATAATCACCGGGGACTAATGGAAATCCCTAATTGACTCTGCCGCAACTGTTGACTTGTTTGCGTTTTGGCAAATCGTCGGATTGTCGTGTTTGTTATTTAAATTTATTCATTTGTTAGTCCTGGTAAATCCTCTTCGGTGTGAGTTTTACCATCATTATACTCGGACAAGGCTGCTTCCTAATGGCCGCCGCCAAAAAACGTTGTAACTGTAATTATTTTGGCATTTGATGAAGATGACTCTGTCCTTGTGTATTTTTTGGACGCCGTGGTAAAATGCACGGTTGCAGTTTGCGCCCCAGTAATCAATATAGAGCGTCGGTGTTCTATTACTGAATGAATCACCCTCTCTGCACCCCACGGAGCCGTCCGATAAATCACCTCGTTAAAATCGACAAACCTGCGGTTTTTCCGCTGATAAATTACGGCGCTAATTATTACAATTATTCGGCAACAAATTGCCAAAATCAAAATATTTCAACTCGTGTTTTTAGTTTGGCGAGACCTGATCCCGACGATCCTAACGAGCGGAATTATTGCAACCTGATTTATAACATGGCGTTGTTTTTATGCTGCGTTTCACTTCACCAACAGAACGGAAAAAGCACGATCGCTAGTTGTAAATTTTGCCAGTCGGGTTGATGTGGACCGAAATAACTATAAACCCCATCGAAACCCGATCGGAAAAAAGATAAACATTAGGGCGCGCCGGGTGGGCCGTTTCGACGGTTTCTTCAGGGGCTGGTGTCGACGCAAAATTGTGGCAATCACAAGGAATTGTTTTATACCGAGGCGTTCTTAACGAAAATTGTGTCAAATTGTGTCACCAAAAAGAAAACAAGTCAGAGCAGGCGTTGCAAATAATCGGGCATGTCGTAGCGGAATCCTATGCAAATAAGCGTATAAAATATGATATACAGGGTGTATTTTTACAATGTGCCGAAATTTTACCTACGAGGTTGTGGGATCACGTAGAAGACTAAAAGCAATTAAAAAAATTGTAGCTCAAAAAATAAATGTCATTTTATTTTTTTAATATTTTTTCCGAGTTCTACATGTAGCTCGTGGTTAAAATTTTTCCGCGTATTTCAATAACACCCTGTATAGTGAGAATTAATTTTTTATCTAAATGGCCCAGTTCAAGGCAAGTTGCTTCATGTCGAATAACTATCTAGATTTGCGATTTACTCTGCAGACGGACGTGTGATGCGTTCACAATCAACTTTGAGGATAAATTTAATGAACACCCGATATCTTGTATAGGTTTAATAACATTCCTTGGTCAAAAGCAATTTTTTTCTCTCCACTGCAAAACAAATTCAAGGTTTTTTTTTTGTAAACTTGGTACTTTTGTTGGTATTTCCCAAAAATTAATACTTAAAATGAAGAACAAAGCAAAATTAGAACAAGGTGGAACCAAATAGGGTTCAAACGATATGATGTCAACATACCTATTAAATACTAATTAGTATAAGTGACAGACTGTAAACCATGCATTTATAACCATTAACAAATTAGATATTGAGAATAATGTACCTACTTAAAAATGCATTACGAAACTCCTAGCTACGCTTAAACGTTGTGTCCATCTGTCATTGGCCTTT
The DNA here is from genome assembly GCF_963966145.1 of Tenebrio molitor. Classification (NCBI taxonomy): domain Eukaryota; kingdom Metazoa; phylum Arthropoda; class Insecta; order Coleoptera; family Tenebrionidae; genus Tenebrio; species Tenebrio molitor. Next base: position 3,227,708 of record NC_091054.1, on the reverse strand, counting down.
TTAGTTAATGTAGTCCCAAATAAACATGTTTGACTGAAATCCATTTAATCATTAATGTGGAAATAAAGGTAAATTAGAAATTGTTTTAGATTTCATCCATTAAGTCACGTTTAGAATTTATTATGTAGATTTTCCATTAATTTTCAATGTGTATCAAATCTGGGAATTCAATAGGCCATTATAAAATTAAGACAGGATTGCGTGTGTAATTCCCCCAAGATGCTTTAAGTAATATTTCAAATACGCTACAAAGGTTAAGAAATAAAAAGAAAATGCAAAAAACAACCAACAGGACTAATAAAATAAAATAAAATCTATCTCAGTGTCTTATTGGTTTGAGCAGTGAAACAACAAGCAAATCACTTCGCGTTTGTGATTGGCAACAGGAGCTTAACGAAATAAACCAACGTACGAATTTATTAAATATAAAATGTTTACACAGTGGATGTAACAGAAATTTTAAAATAAAATGGATAAGAAGGAGATCATAAAAACAACAACACCCACGTTATTGGATTGGCACTTCCTAAAAAAATTTTAATAAAGATAATATCAAGACAATACAAATATCCTTGATCAAATCCGGTTCAAACATTATTATTAGTTCAAGTAAGATTTACTTCCATTAAATAATAATTTATAATTTAAAAAATTAACCAAAATTGGTACACATAATTGTATCGGGTGTTCATTTAAATTTCCCGTTAAAGTTGGCGTTGAAGAGGCGATTGTGAACGCACCACGGATCACGGATCAGCTCTTTAAATCTAACCTCACTTTTTGCCTTGTTTGTCTTTTTATTGTGCAATGGCGCGGTCACAATCGACTCTTTAAAGGTAATTTTGAGTAGAAATTTAAATGAACACCCGATAGTTAGATAAATCAGTTAAATCGTACAGCCCAGGTTGCTATTCCTCTTGAACACATTCTGACATTTAATAAATGACTGGCAATCAAATAAATGGATCTCATCTGTCAATCAGAGAATATCCGACTTAATAATATAATTTCGAAGATGAAGTTCATCTGGATTAGTCTTGTTGTAGAAATAGTTATTTACATTACAAATGCGGTAGGCTACATTTTACAGCGCGAGGTTTGGAGATTGAAACACGACCGCGAAGCGGGAGGGTTTTAACAAAAACCGAGCGGTGTAAAATGCCTACCGCATTTTAGTAATTTATTAATCTTTTTGGCCGACGATCCGTTACTCGTGTTCTCAAATTGTAAGCAATCATTTTGCAAAACCTGTCAAAGATCGACATTTGGACAAATGGACTTTATTTATGATCAGCTAACAGTTTTTTTCCCTGAAAGCTTAAAATTTTCGTGCTAGTTTACACACCCCGTGCGGTAAAATGACAGATATGTAGTTTGGTTAGTGTGTAAAAATCAAGATACCGTAGCTGTTCAAAATGTGTAAATTTACAGTAGAGGAGGCCAAAAAATAGTATTTTTTGTAACTAAAACGTGTCACAGTTGATACATTTTCAAGACTAATTGTATCATTCCAGGCAGTTAAAGGTTTACACATACATATCCCATAAATCGCCTGTTCGATCGTAACAGCAACGTAAAAACTTGATTGGAGTAGAATTTATTGGCCTGATCTGCACACATCACACATTTCTCCTAGTTTACAACGCTCGTAACAAACCGAGAAAGCACATTCCTACTTTCGCCTTTTGATACCACGCCGGGCTAAATAACGACAAATAACGGGAAGAAGAAGATAAGCGTTATGGAGGCGCCGCTGTTTAACAGATTTCTTGGGGGTCGGCGTCGATGGATTAGCCGGGACGCTGCGAGGCGCCGTAATCCGTCCAAAACGGGTCTTTATTCGATGATCAATGCCTTCCACCGAAGGGATACACGTCGTCTTTATACAGATTCAAGCGAGCAGTTATCGGATTAGGCGTTTCCCACGTCGGATTAGCCGAGTCTTCTGTATTAACAGCCCCCGACCTGTTGGTGGAGTCCGTCCCTGGAGCGTCGGACTCGATAAAACACTCGCACCCCCTTATACACACATGTTTTGGAAAAAAAGGGCGTCGAGACATCGCTCGGCTTTTCCATTACGCCAAACATAAATCGTGAGCTTGCATTTAAGCGATTCGAAGTCGTGCATATATTTCATCCGAATGCGGAGACAGACGTGGGGGATGATTTTTTTTTGTGAGGGAGGATTCACGCGGGGTGATGCGATATTCGCACGTGGGCAGGTGGATGCGGCGCGTGCAATATCAATGTCGCCAGTCAAGATGGATGACAAGTGTCACCGTTATGAGGGTAACAAACTTGTGTGACTTTGGGGTGAGTGGGAACAATTAGAAGACAAGATGATGAAGCTCTACGAGGACAATACCGAATTATCCCATCAACATCTTGTTTCGTTCATGATTTATAGAAGATTCGGGATGGGTACGGTGAGGATGGGTACTAGGATGTTGGTACTGACCCAGCATCGCCTTATCTGTGATATGAGACATACCACGATGTGATGGTGTGGGGAAATCTCTGAAAAAAAACCCACACCTGGTCAGGCTGCACCGGGGTTAGAACCCGGGACCTCCCGAATGTAAAGTGGCGCGCTAGGCGCTTGGCCACAATACTCGGTGCATGTAAAGCGTCTCAATAGAATTATCAAGCAATATGATTGGCCAATATTTAGTACCAACGCTGGGACCGCCCCTTGGGTCGACAGACCAATCGGCGCGCGAGACTCCCTCGTTGCCATTCAAATTTTACAAATTACATTCAATTTTACAACGGCCGACTTTTTTAACTTTGTCACTTAGGTCCACTTAGGCCTCTTCGTTGGTGGGGTGAAACCGGTCTGCGGCTTGTCTAGCTGTCAAAACTAATTCTGAAAGTCCAACCCTTTCGTAAAACATGACGCAGTAGGAAAAACCCCTCCGGCATCCCCACTCGCGATATTTTAATTAGACGTCTGCACGTCAAGGCGAGTTTAAAATTTGAAACTCCAGCGGAACACCGGTGGAAAATAGGAGGACCGTCAGGAGACCCGAGGGGTTGTAGGGGCGCAGCCATCATGTCTGCAATATCATCCGGTAAATTTCTACACCATTCTAGACGATAACTGCTTGTCTTATTCACCCCTTTCATCATGTTAAAACGTCTAACAAGAAAGATATCAAGATGATGGTGTACTTAACACCGCGACCCTGGTGGAACGTTGGCGCATTCATACCGAGCGAACTCATTATGCAAACGGGCGCCACCCCCACGAAACACAAGACGCGGAACAACAACAGACAAAAATATAACCTCCCCCGTCCAACACTTATCACGTCAATTGACTCGTTCAATTGGCACTTTTTCCCCGGCTGAATGGAACAAGTCATGTGGAGTTATTGTTTCGAAATGCGCTTCCGCTTATCAGGAGGACGCATGAGGGTTGGCGCGCCGGATGTTCCACTCAGATAAATCGTTCTGTTTAGGGACACCGACGACGGAAACTTAAGCTAAATGTTGCTTTTTTTGGTACGTGCATGTTTGATTTTTCAATTTGTCACATCCGCTAGCTGATGGCGGCCGGAAGTGGAGCATTTGCCATCAGGGAGGCTGGATAAGCGCCGGTGGCAACCCCCAAGCGGACACAAATTTTCAAAACGTTACACACCGAAAGAAAATAAGCAACAAAGATCAGGGGTAAAGGTTTTTTTTTCATTTGCCGTTGAAGAGTCGATCGTGAATGAACCACTCGTCAGGTTAGATTTAAACAGCTGATTCTCTCCAAAGTGGCTTTTCAGCCACGATGACGGGAAGATTCGGTATGGGTAAGGTGAGAATGGGTGCGCAATGGAGGTGGTAGGTACTGAATACTGACCCAGCATTCGCCTTATCTGTGATATGAGCCCTGTGGTCACATCAAGAGGTGATGGTGTGGGAAAACCCCTGAAAAAAACCTATCAAGGTTAGGCAGGCGGCCCCGGGATTTGAACCTGGCACCTCGCGAATGCAAACCGGCGCGCTAAGCGCTTGGCCACGACCCTCGGTACCTCGTACCGCGGTTTTGTCCGTAATACTCTGCCAGAGAGACTCCTTTTCCGTTTCATACTGTAGTTAAAAACTTCACGTCGCCAAATAATAACTCAAAAACAACCCACTTCAGCTCACCCTGTTATTTATAACGAGATTTTTATCGGCCTGCGCCAGCCCCACTTATTTTCTCGTCACCGAAATTGACACTTGACATCTAACCCAATTTTGGTCTGTTGTGAATTTATCACAAGTTGATGATATTTAAATTTTGAATTTGTCGCTACAAATTTATCACGTTGTCGCTGACAGCACCAGTAATGGATAGACGTCAGTTAATTCTGGGGGATTTTAATGTAATTCACCTGTCAGTTGTCAGAAGAGAGAAACTAGTGGTTCAGCTGGACTCAGAGGTGCAGGAGCACCAAAAAGGCTAAGAAAGGGCAAAGTGGGCGTGTTCGGGTTTAAAAATGCGCGTTAAGGGCGGCCGGAGAAGCAATCTGTGTCACTTATCTGGCGTCTCTGGCCGGTTTTAAGGGACAATAAGGGCCAACAATGCCCTCTCATGTTTTATTGTCTGCTTTATTGCCTTTTTCACACGGCCGCCTCCTGATGACTTTCATGAAAATTAATTTAGACTCTCCGGCCTGTTCGTGAGGCAAATTGTTGGAGAAGATTTATTTTTTATACCCGTGTAATTCCTGGCGGCGCCCTTAACACGGCACAGGCACGTCGTCATTATTTTTGCGTGGAGATGACGCCCCTGGAAATCCTCTTATACTTGACTCTATTAATTACAACGTAGCGAGAATTCCGTTTCACTTGATTCGTCCAATTATTGCTGTTGTGACAATAGGAAGGAGTTCTTTTTCCCTCGTCCGTCTGCTTTCGCTGTTCCGCCGTAATTTACTGCAGCGCACTTTTTAATGGAACAAAGCAATCTAAATTTAATATGATTTCAAAGTTTTGACAAATTACGTTCGAGCTATATAAAAATGAGCTCGGGATTTCACCGGCGCACGCTCATTTAACAAACACGGATCTTGACGAAGTTAGGGGTGGTAAGCTCGCGGTTTCAGCCTTCCATCAATTTTGATTAGCAACCATCGATTGGGATTATTTCTGGATGATGACCCACCTATCGTCACGTTTCGGGGCTTAACGAGATGGGACCACCAAAGTCACGGAATTAAAAGTGCTACACGAGTTTTCAAGCCAATTTACCTCAGACTAAACTATCCAGCTTCACTAGTTTAAAATTCTACCAACGGGGCAAAAAGAAAAACTGAAATCTTTGTTTGAAAACTCCTACATGTTTGTTCCGCCTCGGAAAAGAACTCGCTAAAACTAAAAAAAATATCTGGAATTCAGTGTCATCGAGGATTTATTTGTTGCATAAATTACTTCAATAAATTTTGTGTGTCAAGGCCGAAAAGAGTCCGAGTCTGAGTTTTCTGGCCGAGGCGCAGCCGAGGTTTGAAAACAGGCGAGGACAAAAAGGCACTTTTTGGCAGAGGTGCACAAGTAAAAACATCGTTAGAAAAATTACAAATTTATTTTGTATCTACCTTTTTCAAACAGATACATTTATTAATAGATACATATTAACAATTTTTTTATAGTATTTTTTATTAGCTTTCCAACAAAACGAGAAAAATGTACATATACATATTGTTAACTTGGTAAACGGACCAAGAGACGGCGCCACGGTCAGCGTCCGAAAACGAGCGTCCGTAAAAGAGTTACTTTTCGTCCGCTTGTGTCTCTCTCTGCATCTGAAATGCACAGCGTAAAATAAAATACTCTTCCTAGCCCTATTCATTACATACGCGCTATCTGGTTAGTAATGATATTAATTAGTCACGACCGTGAGTAATGATTTATTCTTCACGGATTGTGACCAATTACAAATTACATCACCTATTAAATCATTGCTTTATAATTTCGACGCTGCAAAAACGACAACAGTTGTTTGTCTGTAAAATGTTTAGATTGATCAGGATTGGCTGAGGGTTCAGCACGCCCCATAAATTTTCAATGAGATTCAAGTCTAGACTTCTAGCGGACAGGTCGATGGTTTGGATTTCAATCTTGTTAAAGCACTCAATTTTCGAAGACAACAGAATGAGATGGTCTTGTTTCTCTCGAATAATCTCAATAGTGAGTGCTTTTTCAATTTTTAATCGACTCTTTAGTAGATGTTCCGATTGATTTACCACATTCAGAAATAAACCATGCTAATGAAAATCAAATAAGTAAGGAAACAGTAGAAAAAACAAATCACGTTTTTCAATATCCTTCATTGGATTATTATCATACGAACATTTTTTTTTGTTGATCACATAGTAAATTATATATTGTGAATGTTGATTATCTCGCTCGGCTTCAATTCTATGGAAGTTTTTATTACAATTGTAAAGAATTCCTCTTTAAAAACAACACATTTGTGACGCAGTTGTTATTATTTCCTATTCAGTTAATTTCCAGCGCAGTAAATAGTGTTAAATGCAGTTGTTAAAAAAGTAATTAAAGGAAAACTCGCGTGTACAGAGTAGGCTGTGTTAATTAATTCCCAACAAGACATTCTTCCGAGGAAATTAATTTAAATATGATTAGAGGAAAATCTGTTTTTACACAGCACGAATGAAAATAACAACAAACATATTTCTAAAAATAAAACAAAAAACAGAATGTCCCGAGCGTTCAAAATATTTGTAATAAAGGGGTCTGCTGTTTGCTTTCATTTCTGCTTACGTCAGGCGTAGCGTCCCTCACCCACTGTCAAATTATAGATACGTCATTTGTTCAGCAAACAACTAGGAGTAATAGTGGGATTTATTTTTCTTAGAGAAAAAATTAAACGTTCACAAAAATTGTTACACCTGACAAATGTAAATATGGTAGAGTATGATTCAATTGAGATGGCCCTGTGGGCGTGGCCATTCCGATCGTCACTGGCGTACGCAATCCGCACGCCACTGCTACAGTGTGTACCAACTTCCCTTCTTCTACTTCTGAAGAGAATCTAGCAGCTACACATTTTTAAAAATAATTTTAGTTGTCGCTTCCTTCCCTCTAGTATTACGTATTAAGAAAAAGTTTGTACGTAGTTGGTGAAACTTGAACAAGTGATACATGTTTTATAATTTAATTTTGGTTTTCTAATTTCCTCTAAATTTTTACTAACCCCCACTAACTATAATTAAAGACTTTTACTACAGTTTGTATAACACGTGAATAATTTAGCAGTGGACAGGTTTATAAGAGTAAGTGTTGCGACATACAGGCCTTAGTAAAGTGCTCAGTCCGTTACGATAATTTGCATTACGGATGTATTGCTCGTGATGAGATGATTATCATATAACAAACCAGTTTCGTTGATCGAAAGAGGCAATTTTAATGTGGCACGTCTTGCCAAAAGCGTCAGTGAATGTACAACCAAAACAGAAACAAGCTTGACATTGATTATTTGTTTCGTATTTATGTAATTTCCTTTTGGTTAGTTATGCCTTCTACAAATATTTTTTAATATAATTCATAGACAGTCGAGAATTACAACCAATTATGATTGTATTTCTGTCAAATGGTTCCGCCGAGAGATCTATTTTAAGATCGTGATTTCTATTAAAACAGAGATGAATAATGATCGTGTTTCTGTAATTAATTTGGAATTCGTTAATTTCTTTGCAGACTATGTATTAAATGGAACGCTCTATCTCTGGCATGAGAGAATGTAGGAAATTTATTTCCACCACGTGAAATGTGTTACGATAAGGTTGGTTTACCATGCACCAGACGGCGTAAAGGCAAAAGTCTACAAAGAAATTCAAAGAAGTTCTAACAGGGAGTGATAAAATCAACAATGATTTCGTTAATCTGTTGAACCTTTTGTGGAGAAGACGCGTCACGTTCAGTAAATGTCAGAGCAGGGTCGGGACCCCAAGTATAAAAAAATAAATTAAAAAAGGATTTATCTCCGGATAATACAATTTTTCGTTTTTGTGGGAATCGTTCCAAGCTGTTATTTTGCTTTGTTTCATTAATCACAACGTGAAGTGAAGAATAGAAAAAGAAAAGAGTGTGCTTAAGACCGCACAACAGAAATGAAAACTTCTATGACGATTTGAGCGTGACGATTTTACCGTGTCGCGTGACGATTTTAGCGTGTCGCATGAAACTAATTCAGTGTTCGTGTAGTGCGCCTAGAGAAGTTTTCACTCCAACAATTCTATTTTACAAACTATAAAGTTAAACACAGATGTCACTTCTCCAAATAAAAATGTACATATATAGGGTGTCGCAAAATTAACGTATTACAAGTCGGGGGTCTTGTAGGGAAAAATCTCAGAAATCTCGAAAAAATAAAATAAAAAATATAGGGGGGGTCTTTACAAAGATATATGGGTCTGAAGGTTCAAACTTTTCATCATGTTTTCTTCAAATAAAAAATATAAATGGTTGACATTCATTTTGAAATATGGTGAGGATGATTATGTAAAATATTAAAATATAAATGAAAAAACAGCTTTATCTCGAAAAAATAAAAGTTTCATTTTTCCAATTTTTATTCAAAAGGGAAGTACAATATAGCTAGAATATTAATCAGGTACTTTTGAACAAATATTGGCAACTTGGATATTTTTTTCAGTGACAGTAATTTTTTTTAAAACATTTTTACTTGGTCAACAGGATGTCCCCTACTAAGCCCCGAACTCGGAATACGATAATTTTAAGACACCCTGTATAATTTTTGAAAAAATTTACAAACGATAAAATTGAAGCTTTGGAACAAGGAATTTGTAAATTTGTATTTTATCACTATTTTGAGATTTAAATTAAGAAAAAAATATTCTCATGACTAAAAGACTAAAAAAATGTAAAATACAATTGAGGAAAATCTAATACATATTATTATTTCAGTCAGTTATTTATACCAACCGTAATCATACACATCACTAATTATAACCAGTTATTAGCGATGTGAGTAATTATGGAAAGAACTTGATCGCTATGGCTTTTGACGCATTTATATTTTAATGACCAGTCAGAATTAAATTTAAAATAATGCGTTTACAGTAGCAACATGATCACCCAGTAATCGCAGCTAAAGCCCATTCGGTGTAAATCATAAGATAAATGGTTCGATGTAAATTACAATTCGAGGACGCAGCTGTCAAACAGAGCTGCAAGTCATTATTTCTTCGTTTCTCAAAAAGGAACATCAAATTAAAATTTCAGTTATTTAACTGACAAAAAATTACTTGAAATCTTTTTGAAATTGAGTAATTCACAGACATGTCAAAGTTGGCCAAAAAAATCTTGGCTAAAATATTCCAAAAAGTTATTAAAATTAAGAGCAATTAGGAAAATTTTGCGTTTATTGTGTGATAACAAAAAACTCGAATAAGCCTTTCACCTCGGAGCGTGAGACGTGACGCGTGACGGCGTGACGTTTTCACTTCAAAAATTGTACCAAATTTCCCAAATGGGCAATTTATGTTACTAATATCTAATTGTGATAATAATTTCCAACCAACAACAATGATTAGCGATAGCCATCATGTGTGCTGTCTGTAAACTTGTGACCGTTAATATTAGTGGAATTTATTTCCAGTACGTGCCTGGATTCAGGTAGCCACAAAGCCGAACCGGGATTCTTGTCTGCGATTAATTTTAATTTTTTCCCCGAAATAAATGCAGCCGAACGGCCATAAAAACAGGTCTGCAAATCCAAAACTCTCCATCTCTTTGCTTGGAAACAATCACCGCGCGCCCCAAATTCCAAATCCGCTACTCCCGGACAATCGGTCGCATTGTCGTCACGTTCCGGGCCCGGAGAGGCCGGCGCTACTCCATTACACCAAATAAGCTCCGTTTCCGGCGGTTCTCCGGAAAAAGCTGCACATTCCTCATAAGGTTCCCAAAGCTTGGACCTTCGACTCCTCCTTAACTCGTTATGAAAAATCGAAGCGTCCCGTTAGCTATTCCCGGAATTCCGGTCATAAACAATTCCGGTCGGCATTACTCCGGTCTTGACGTTGCGGTGACTTGTAATTAAGTCGCTCGGTTAATGCCGCCCCCCCTGCCGGCATATTTCACCCCCGCCGACGACGCGTGTCGTATGTAAGACTTCCTCGTTATCGAAGGCAATATTTCACGACCGACTGGAGAGCCATTCGGTGGCCGATCCTTAAAGTAATTCAGTCTCTCGGCTCCAGTTCCGCGACCTGATATGTTCACATAAATCAGGACGACTTCGACACGCAACACGCGGCCAACCAATCGCATTATCGTTACTTTTGATTATGATCCGGGATTTTCCCGGACGAAAGGGACGATTTTTCCGGGACGGTCGATACGACGGGACCCACAACAATCTCCGAAAGGAACCTATTTTCTCACTTTTACATTCCGGATTCAGGGGTGCGAATGCGCTGCGGTTCAGGTAAGCAAACTGTCACTGATGATGTGTACACATACGCCAGGATCCTTGCAAAATCCTGGTCCTGTTGGGAATCTTTTATGTTCTAACTGGAGTACAAGTGAAAAAGAGGAAGGAAAGGGAAGGGTCACACCAGGAGCAGCAAGTGAGGGAATTAAAAATGCAACCCACAATACATTTGCAAAGTTTTTCTGAACAAGATAAGGAAAATTCTGACTTTCAATTAAATAGAGAGGTAACATCGTAGATCCACCTTTGTACCAGTGCTTATCTGATTTATTACAATTTCAATACAAACTTACAGTTTCCTCGGTCCACTAAGGTTATCCTGTTCTGCTCTATCTATCCTATTCCGTGGACCACGTTGGAGCTTCTTCCTCTCCAACGAGTTGCAGTTTAGAGAACCTTGAACAAGGAACAAAATTATACCGGGTGTCACAGTTAAAATTGATACACACAGTATAAACTTCCATCTCAAACAGGAGTAAACAACTAGAGTGGAAATTTAGCAAAATCGTCGTGACGTTAATAATTTTGTAGATATACAGGGTGTCCCAAAAATGGCCTACTAACGGCGCACTACGGTGTAGAAGAGATTACCGTAAACGTCAGAAAAATATTTTTTTTGTTTGAAAAATTTTTCCATATTTTTTTCATGTACATTTAAACATCCTCGATATAAGATACTCGTAGTAAGTAGTTAGTACGCGAGTTTTGGGACACGCTGTAATTAATGCCACGAGAGTTTTTATGAATTTTTAAAATTTTTACAAAGTAATTTTCAGTTTTTTTATTCAAAATTTATATACAGGGTGTGTCAGAATTCCAAAAACAAACTTCCAGGGCGGATTCTATGATCAAAAATAAGCATAAAACTCTTAATACATATGGGGTTAAAAATGATTAGTTTGCGAGATAATCGAAGGTAAAATAAAAAAACCTAATTTTTTTTCGGATAAATTTTTCAATTTTACAAAAACTTTTTGCTTCGACAATTTTACGAGTTGAATTTGGGCATTTTTATTCTGGTTAGGCCCGAGAGCTTTAGCTCGAGGGTTTAGAAATATAAAGGTTATTTTTTGGAATTGTTAGATGAGCAGAAGGAAAAAAGGAGCCATTCTGAATAGCTTATATCTTGACGTTTATTGCTCACTGCAATGGAATTGATCTAAGTCGTTATGTTGTCAAAAATTATTTAAATTAACTGTCAAAAAAATCTTGTGGAAACTCTTAAAAAGATTTAATCGAGAAATTGTGAATTGGATCGTAAGATTTGCATTAATTTGAAAAAGCTGTGTACTTAGCTGCTGAATAAAAGATGCTTTATTAACATAATACAAAAAACACAAGGACTTCAGTTGATCCAGGATATTCTTGATTTGTTGAAACTGCTGATTAAAGTGAATCCTTATTTATATTTAATCTGTTTTGTTCGGAAATCCGAGACAAATTCGCCAAGGCGAGAGTAGTGACCGGATTATTGATCAATAATGTGCGGCCAAAGCTTCAAATTTAATTGATCCCAGTGTATAATTAATACATTAATTTAGTTTGCCGTTAGGTCTTACGGGAATTAGCGAAAACGTGTCTGTGGACCATTTAGAAAATAGTCCGAAGCGCGCTCCAGAGAAGTCAGTTAAGGTCATCGCCACATAAAAATATTGGCAACATAACAGGGTAAGACATTGCCGAGGCAACGACCTAAGGAATGTCGTTCAGTAAAAAAAAAATAAACTGTGAAAAAAATATGCAAATCGGAAAACGGGTCGTCCGCTACCGTTAAACATAATCGTGTCATGATCGTCCTGTCATTAAAGATAATTAAAAAACGTAACGAAAGCCGCCCCTTAATTAACCGTTGTCGGAGCAGAATGTCTCCGTACCTAATTAGGGGTAGTTTGTAAAAGGGATGAAAAAGCTCCGAACTCTCGTTCACCTAAGTAACACGATAGTCCGTAAATTCAACCCTACTCCCTCATTATCTCCCTTACAACATCGGCCATAACTTTAAAGTTATCGGGGGCGGGGGCGTAAATCCTGCGAGTCCGACCACGGCGGGAATTCTTCCGGATTTTATTATTAAAATCCGGTTTGTGTCTTGGAGGAATTAGCTGCGGCGGGTGTTGTACAACGAGAAAAACCTATAAACATGTCATAAAAGGGGGATGAAACAAACATTGTGTGTGCGGTGGGAGCGAGTGTTCTTGTTGCAGGTATAATAATTTATGGCTGTGCTTTAAAAGGAGAGCTTTTAACCGCACTGGAGAGGCCGCACACAATGGAACTCGGCACGAGAGTGGAACTTGAAAAATTTAAGAACTGAAACTGAAATTAGACGTTTGAAATTTTCAAGAAGCTTTTTAAATGTCGAACCCAACAATCAACAAGCCCCACGTTCTCTGCTTTCTCAGTTAACATTGCCAATGCCACAAAATGCCGATGTCTGATTTGAAAGCTCTGTCAAAAACTAAAAAAACCTCGAAGTGTTTTTTGTTTTAATATTCTCTACTTGCAAAGCCAGTTCAGGACATTTATTTTTTGCTCTACTTTTCATGTATTTCATTTTATGAATGACGCGCCTCAACATTTGTCCAAGCTTTCCTGTGTGCAAAAGTCAGCCAGCAAAGTAGAGCTTCCGGCTGTTCTTTTTCAGATTTACTTTATTAACTCAAACATGTAGACAAGGCATATATTGTGTTTTATAACAGATGCATCAGTTTTCATATCCTTTCTTGAGGCAGTTTTATGTTTTTTTTTAATAATTAAAACACTGTTTTACTACCACAGAATATCGAGAGCTGTCTATTTTCTAGTTATGTGACCAATGACAGTGACCGTGAAATAATAGATAGTGAATACATATATGTTATGTTGTCGGATGGTGAAGCGTGCGGGAGTACTCCTCGAGCCCAGAAAATGTCCGTGCGACTTCTTCTTGTGGGGGTACAAGAAGCAAATGTAAGTTTTAAGAGAACGGGTGGAAAATGCTGTCACAACAATTCGCAATACCAGAGGTATGCTGGAAAAAATGGAAGAATCATTTCCTCGGCGCCTTCATTATTGTATAGACAATAACGGCGATTATTTTGAACACGTTTTATAATATGACACTATTGACAGTTCACTTGAAAAATGTCGCCATACTACAATTATGTTTGTATGAAGCGGCAAAATGTCATAATATGGGCCATGATTTGCTTCCATTACCATCACTTATAATTTAATTACTTAAAAAAATATATTGGATTTAGTCAAAGCAAAAAATCTTATTTGATCTGGCGAATGAGTTTGAAGTAATGAAATTTTATAATTTAATAAGAAATAAATGAAACAAAAAGTACAAGATCTATTCGCAAGAAGCGAGACTTAAGGGACATATAAAAATCTTTAATTCATATCGAAACTGCAATAGCTCCTCCTGTAATTTCTGTAGTCTTTTCTGAACCCTCTTCATCTTGCACAAAATGAAAGTCAACCTTTTTCAATCTGATTTTATTCAATTATTCAGCTTTTTTGTGTAGTGCCTCGCTCATCGTCGTATATTGACTAAATTTACAAAAAGTTGTTCTATTTTTATCTTATTAGTTAGTTAGTTTTTAGTTTATGACCGATTTGTCATTTTATCGATCGTGTATCTGTTTGGACAATAATAGTATATTATGCAACGAACATTTAATAATGGCTATTAAGACACGAGTCGCCTCCGGCTCGTGCCGTAATGAATACGAGTGTCTTAATAACCATTAAATGTACTATTTTTTCTACGACCGGGTAACTATGAACTGTCAAAATTGATACATTTTAGATCTGTCAGATGCTCATGGCAATATTTGATATTGCCTGTTTCTACTTTTTATTTGTTAGACCAAAAACAGGTTCTCTTGCGTTTATCTTGATACTTATTTATTTTTCATAAAAAACCAGTTAAGTACTAGAAATTATTAATAAACTCCAAGATATTTATAGCAGTCGTCTCTTCAAGGATTTTATTTTTATGAAAATATCAAAGACGTCATGGGTGAAAAAGTAAATTTCAACTGCCCTCACAAGTTTTAATAAAATATGAACACCTAAAATTTGTTAAATACGGTCCTGCTTGTTTGTCGGCCAGTTCAAGGCAATTAAGTTTACAGCATCCCTATTAGCACCCCGCAAAGACATTACACTGCTATATTAAACAAAATATGACCAAATTTTAGCGTCACACATATCTTCCTCCACCTCATAAAACCATAGTCCCACAATCAACCATTACTTTACTTGTTTCTATGTTAATTTGTCATTTCTCAACACTATTATTATAACTCTAAATTAATAATCTGCTACTTACAATTTTTCCTCTAATTTTTTTCTTTTTCTTCTCTTTGCTCTGTAATTATCATTCGACTTCGACTTTATAAAGAAGTCGCCAACACTGAACACACTTTAAAAACAAATTAAAAATGGCAAGAGCAACATTAACAAAAGATATTCTTAAATAATAATCCCATCGAGTGTGAAGTGTCACATTACCACACTAGTGGTGTAAAGTTTAACATTATACAGCCTGTCCCAGAACAGCCTCCCTATATAAAACAGGCATGTGCCGACAGCAAAAGAGACTCCAAGATTACCAAAATAAATGTTCCTGTAGCTCACATAACCTAGTTATGAAGTTTTCAATTTCACCAATCCCAGTAGCTCGTCGTAAAAAATCGGACAGGTTGTTAGACAGCAAAAATAATTAAACCCTGGCAACGCAAAATTGCAGTCATCCTACCTTGATGGGGCTCAACTCTGATTGGCCAAATTTAGGATGTTTTTTCTCGATTATCGCTTGAGATAGGCCTTTTTTTCTTTAAAATTCAGATTATCACGTTTATCCAAATACTCCCTTTGTTTTCTGGGGAGGTCGTTCTGTGACACCCTGTATATTCATAAATAGTGGATAAATATCATTAAACCACTTTCTTTCAATTTTTTTATTCCAAAGTAGAGCTTTCACAAAAATAAATATATTTTCAGGTGCCACAATACAATAATTTCTTGCTTTTCATAAAACATTTATTCAGAATTAAGTTGGAGATTTATCCAGAATTAAGTTGAAGTAGTAATAATTGTTTCGCAGTGTCTAGACTCGAGAGCTTTTCACTCGACACTCTTCAGTTCACTGTTTTGAAAGGAAACCATGTTCTTCATTAAAAAATGTTGAGACTTTCTGCGTCTATGAAAACTAAAAGTCGATGTAATTTGCTTGTGAAAAAAACGCAGCTTCAACTAACTAAGTTTTAGAAAATTTCTGGTCCAGAGTGACGGTAAAAAACATTTGAAAACTTAGTTTAAATTGAAGTTCCCATATGAATGAGATTAATGAGAAACTATTACAAACATTTGACCGTGTCGATAAATAGGTGATGCGGGGCGAATTTCGTTCACTTTCGTTCACGCTCTAAAACAACGTAATTCGCAAAACAAAAGTTAAGTTGTGTGAGTCTTAATCTGTGGCTCTAGATAATACTATAGAGCTGCGCCATTCGCTCTCGATATTTTATTTTTCGCAGCCCCTCTTGACCAGAAATCTACGATATAATCATCAACCCCTTGACACATCCGATTATTCCGTCCGTTTTAGTTACGCTAACGAGTAAAAAACGTGCTCGTCCATGAAATTTCAGCCATTATCTACATCGGACCACCTGAAACCCGAATTAATTAACAGTTAGCGTTCCTTCTTTGGGCACGCTCCCTCCGCCGATTTCCATCAAACTATCGATTAAGAGGAAACAATTCGATTGTTGGATTTTAATCCGACACGTTCTGGATTCTTGAAACGGGCCAAGCAGCGCGATTTTTTTTCAATTAAACCACCGCAAAGCCCGTCTTGCACCACAGAATTATTCATTACACGAAACACGGTCTATTGCCACGTGCTCCGACTACATTTGCATCGCTAATGGCGATCCGACGCCATATTGCCATCGATGTAAGAAAAATGGCCGAATGGCGGCAACACTGTTAATTTATATGCGCCTGTTGAGATTTCGTATTATTTGGAAATTTCGATCACGGGAGAGAATTCTTTCTGGATTTCATGAGACATTTAACTTCCACATGTGGAGCTCTTGCCGTCTTTCATCTTGCGCAATGTCATTTCCCCAGACGTATTTTAATTTTGCCGCTCTGTTTCGCTGATGTTCTTTGATTTGGTATTTTTAAAAAGCGTTCAGGGGCTTCAAATCTCCCAAAGCGCAGAGAACATCAGAACAGACCCGACAATCCGAAAATAATCAACACTGCCATTGTTGCTGCACTGTATCCATTGTTTTTCCGCAGGACAGGGGTTGTATTCCCGGAGGGTGTCTTACCCGAAGTCATCTCTGTAAACACCGTGGGCTTTTCAAGCGGCCACGCTCTCCAATCGATTCATATCTTTCGTGTTTAGGACGCTTTGTGTTCCACTCTTTTCTATTCAAAATTTCTACGTGAAATCATTTCATACGACTGCGGATTAATTTTGTAGAGACCGAAGGGGCTCGTTCTGATTCGTTTAACTAATGGACGCCTTCTCCCTGGCCCAATCAGAAGGAGCTCTTGCGAAAATTAATAATTAAAAGCCTTCAAAGCTCAAAATGGACAGGTTGTTCCGCTGATCAATAAATATTGTATTAATTATTTACTGATTGCTGGACTATGCAATAATAATGAGATTTCAGTCTATCTTAAATATGGACAACGAAGCAACGAAAAGTTACAAAGAGAAAAGGAAAATTAAAATTAATACTTATTTACCGTACGAGAGAGGAAGGCAAAGCTTTCGTTCACGCGAATTGCTGGTTCGTCCACGACGCGCAGCTTGCGTGAGCGAAAGACAGTGAGCGAAAGACTACAGTTTCTTCTTTCGTATTATTGGATTGACTTTGACGACATGAAACCTCTTCATTTAAAATCATAATTTCAAAATGGAACGAAATGAAGAGCCGTTGCTAGCGATAGCGGGATATTGAGCCCCTTCCCAATCCCATTCGTGCAAGTTTATGTGTTTCCCCATTAGTCATAGAATCCAGCTCGAAGATATAGAGCTAATAGTGTGTGTAAATCTCCCTAGCGAGTCGATTTAAGAGATTTAGATTTGATGGATCGCGGTCCGGGCGTTTTGCACCGCAAGAGGGGCCATCTCCCTAATGGGAATTGATTGGAAACACTTTAATACGGCCCTGTGTCGCGGTTTGCCTTTTTTCCACTCTATCGATTCCGCATCTAGCAATTTTGCAGGTGAAATTGGTAAGAAAGCCGTGAAATTGAAAACATCAAAAGTGAATTTACTAGTATTCCCGCCCCCTGTCTTTTACAACCCCTCGCGATCTTTAACTGTAAGACGGCGGCGGTTCAGCCGCCAGGAGGTCATCAATAATTTTTAATCTGGGAACACCTTAACGATAAGTCTCCGAGGATTAGACGTCCGGGGATATAATTCACATCGAATGCTAGGAAACGTAATAAAACGCAAGCAGAATTAAGGGTGGGCTCGGCTTTTGTTGTCGTAATTAATCTGTTTTGTTGCTGTAACACGGCGCAATTTTTGTCCGAAGATAAAGGCGAAAGTTGGAGCTTTCTTTCGGTCTTCTATTGTTTTCCCGACGACGAGACGACACGATTATTGAAGGCTCGCAGAGTGACCGCGAAAATTATCCCATCATCATTTTTTTTTCTTAAGTGAACAAGCAACGTCGTTTCTTTATTGAGCTCAACAACGCTTCGGTGACAACAATTACGCAGTTCTTTTAATACTGACTAATTTTGTAAAGAGATTTACAATTACTTCGTTACTGAATTAATAGTTATTTACGGTAGAGGACGGTAGGTGTATTTTACAGCGCGACAACTAGGTTTCAGGCACGAGGCAAGGCCGAGTGCCTGATTAATCGGAGCGCTGTAAAATACCTACAGTACACTTTTGCAGATTTTTATGAAATAACAAATGTCAAAATTTTGACATATATTTGAGATACTTTACAGAATTGATATACAATTTAGGACAATATTAAATCATTTATTAGTTTTCTTATTTCAAGTTAAACAATAACAATTTTTTCTTAACTTAAATTATATTTAAATATATTACATCTACATAAATTATATCTACGAAATTTTTCCGAAAGAATGACTAAAATGCTGTTTTTATTTTTAATAAAACTTGTTTGAAATATTAGAAGACGTCAGGTAAGATTACATAATAAACTAAAAACAGGTATAATTTTTAACTGTGATAGGTATTTTTAATTTTGTGGTCAACATTTAAGACGCATTAATAGAAAATAGTGAGCAAAGATGACAATTGAATCACTAGTGAGGAAAAAATATTTTCGCACTAATGAGCAAAGGGTAATGTTTTGCGAGTTTGTCGATAGAGGACGCAAATATGTTGTACTGAATTAAGGTTCTCGATGATAAATAAGGTAGACAACTCATTGTTCATTTTTGAGACTCCAAATTAAAAGAGAGAACATTCTCGATAAATGCCGTGAGTGTGACAAAGACAGAAGTATACACACTTTTACGGGATGTTTGTATTGTGTCGAACAGATTAACTTGCATAGACTCCAAATTAAGTGAAATGGAAATATTGGCGGAACCGTTGTCGTTACCTTTTATAATCTAAAACCTTAATACTGAATAAGGTTGTACTGAAAGTTTTTTTAATCTGTTTTTAAAATACTTTCTGAATATTAGTAACTAAAGATTGTCTTATTTTTGACTTATTTCAATTTGTAACCTGTTATTTAGATTTCAATTGACGAAAAAACGTGAATTTGCTTGGGGTAGACTTCTGGAAAAATTCATGCTAAATGCATTATGTGTTGGTATCACTGATTAAACTCAAATCAGTAAACCAATCACAAACACGCAAAGCCTAACAACATAACCTCTTTTGTTTGGAATTTTGTTGATTCACATTTTGTTGTGAAAAACTGTTTTTGTGAGTTCCCTCTTGGGCTAATTTTGTAGAAGTTATTGTTCCAGTGATTTTAACAGTTATGTAGTGATGCAGATAGATAATAATTATAGGTATGTACAGTTTACGTTAACATAACCTCAAAAAAACAATAATTAATTGCATTTGCATTTGGAATTTTAAACAGTCATTACTTTAATTTACTTACATAATTCACAACTCAAACCAAACCTAACTTGTTGCGACAGAAAACTGAAAATCTCTTAATTATTATTTCGTTAGCATAACAAATTCGTGATGACAAACAAAAATTTAAATTTCTAACTTACTAACTAGCTAAATTTATGCCATGAAAACAGTAGTCCAAGTCATGATTTAAAACTGGAAAAGAAGAAGCAAATTTCCAGTGTTTGTCTTGAAATATTTATTTTGCCATAAAAACCAAAACATTCACGGTACTGCAAAAACTAGTTAATATTTATACATATTATGTCATTGGGGGAATAACTTGTGCCAAGATCATCCAAACATGAAAGGATGAGTCAAAGGATATTTCAACACAAAAAAAGCTTGTTCGAAGAAATTCTTTTAGTGCTTTGAAACATCTTGCCATGTGTTTCGCTAACTTTATGCGATGCGATTCAATAAGTCTAGAAACCAAATTAACAGTGAAGGACAAAACCGACTCGTAGAATGTCTTATCCGCATTTTCATAATAAATCTCAAACGTCGGTTAATTTCTGAATCGAGAAAGAGCAGCAAACAACACTAAGAAGATTGTTATCGTTTGTTATCACGGTGGCTTGGATGTCATAACCTCACAATTACAACTCTCGTGAATCAATCAAGGGGTCAGTTTTTGTTTTGCAACCGACAACTTAAAGAGAGCCAGAAATGTTTCAGTGAACTTTTAATAAGTTCTAGATCAGTAAAGCAGATCTCCTTTTTGTGTGTCGTCATTTCGGAAAAGAGTTAATTATGGCGGTCAGCGTAATTTCTCGTCGACAAATCAAGCGTCAACCACCACTAATTGGTGTTCCGCAACGGCGCCCCAATAATCGAAGGAGCCTGTTTCTTGTGGGGCGTCAGAACGGTCCGATTTCAATATAAGATGAAAAAATTATGCGTGCGGGGCGGATTTTTCGTCCGCAACATGTGCCGACAAAACATTTCGCTGTTTCCGGGGTCGGCGTGACGGAGATCCGGAACCGGGCTTATATTGACGTTTTCCCTTTTGTCCGCCACTTCTTCTTCTTTCGGCCCTTTCACTCCCCGACCATCATAAATTCAACAATCCGCCAGCGAGAAAAGACCCTCCTAACGAATCTCCCAATAAAAACTTCCGCGGAATATTCTAAACACCCGGACGGTGCTGAAAAATACATATCGCAATATACGGGCGTACGATTGACCTGAACCAAGGATAACTTCTCCAAGAAGTTCTTGGATTATAGCTTCGAGCAATCGACACGAGGAATTTCTGCTCTTGGACTTGCTCGAATCAGGTCCGCCGCCATTTGCATAAAACAACAAACTCGACGCGTCACGTGACGCTTCGTAAACGTCAAAATTGACATTCGATTAGGGAAAAAATGGCGATCGCGCCGGCCAGCCTTCAAGGTAATTACATTGACGATGAAGTCAGCGGGAAAGGTGGATCTGATGGGTGCTGTTTGCTTTGCACGTGTTTTTTCCGGGAGTGGGGCTCCCAAAACTGATTAAACTTTCTGTTTGTGTTTAAAGACTCATACAAGCGCAAACTTCCACTTTAGTGCAGCCACAGCGCAAATAACTCACGGAATGAAAATGCGACTCGAATCTGAAGTGTTGGTAATTGCAAATGTAAATCTACAAGTTTCAGGAGGTAGGTATATTCGTCATGTCAGGATTATCTTACACTTGTTACGTGCGCAACTGGCACTAAATGTCGAACTGCGAACATTTTGACGATCTCGTTTAAAATTAGGGCCCGCTGGGGGTTCACGTCGACGATTTATCCAAACACTCTAATTCATCTGTTCAAGACTATACCTCTTACGAATTAATACTTAACGCCGAGAGTAAACTAGAAATCTATTCAATATTAAGTGAACTTCATGTAGAACCAGAACGTTTCCTGCAAGGAATCGATCGTACCTAGTTTCTCGAAGAAAATAAAAACTAAAGAAATATTTCCACACCAAAAGCTAAAACAAAATTAAAACTGTCAACATTTT
Source organism: Tenebrio molitor (assembly GCF_963966145.1). Classification (NCBI taxonomy): domain Eukaryota; kingdom Metazoa; phylum Arthropoda; class Insecta; order Coleoptera; family Tenebrionidae; genus Tenebrio; species Tenebrio molitor. Next base: position 3,206,116 of record NC_091054.1, on the reverse strand, counting down.
TAAAAAGGATTCCAGATTAGGAATGACTTTCCGAAATCCATCAGACCACAAATAAATTGAAGCAAGAGATTGGAAGCCTTTTGGGGCATGTATTGTGGGTTGCGTTTTCAATTCCGTCGGGCTCTTCACTCATGAAATACCTGTATATTTTTGGTAAAATGGTATTTTCTAAATGTTCGTATTAAGTTATTGCATCCCTAAATATTTTTCTTTCATTTTAGAGATTTCATAAAGTACGTCTCTCTTGGTCAAATTTGTATTCTATAAATTGTGCTTGTTGGTTTACAATTTCCATGTTTTTAATTTCAACGTGACAATATCATAAAACAATGATCTACCATGTTAAAATGCTGTTCAAAGAAAGAAGAAATGTTACGAAGTGGTCTCAAGAATCTCCTGGTAGAAAACATGTGGGTTAATACTAATGATTTAATTGAGGGCCAATTACATCAATTTCATTCAATTCTTTAAAGAAGGAAAGAATGTTTATAAAAAGATTAAGGAAATATAGCGGAACACTGTGGTAGTGTTATTAAGCCTATTCTTCATCCTATTGTAGCCTATTAGTGGAAAACGCTATGTTATTTTAATATACAGGGTGTCGCAAAATTAACGTATTCCAAGTCGGGGGTCTTGTAAGGAAAAATCTCAGGAATCTCGAATAAAGAAAATAAAAAATATAGGGGGGGTTTTTACAAATATATATGGGTTTGAAGGTTCAAATTTTCATCATGTTTTCTTCAAATAAAAAATATAAATGGTTGACATTCATTTTGAAATATGGTGAGCATGATTATGTATAATGTTAAAATATAAATGAAAAGGCATTTCTTGAAAAAACAGCTTAATTTTAAGACACCCTGTAATTGCGATTTTTATGTAAATGCTCCTGACATGTCATTGTCAACTTGTCATTGATGCATTTCTCGTTTACAAACTTTCGAAATTCTATGATTGCCTCATATCACGTGAGGCTGATAACTTAACAAAATATTTCAACATCGATTTCGATTGGGAAATTATGTTAGTAGATAGGACAATAGGCACAATACCCATAGGGGCTATCAAGAATGTATTTACAGAGAGTCCTTTATTTATTGCCACAAACCGAACAATTGTAAATGAGAGCAACTTATCTCTGAAAAATGGGCATTTTGCTCGTGCGTTGTTAAAAAATAAAAAGCTTTTCAACCAACCGACCACATTGTTTCATTTTATACAACTTTACTTCTTTCCTAAAATCAATAAGGATGAATGAACAGTCGATTTTCTGTTCAAGTATTTACTCTCCATCTTTTTTAAGTTTGTTATCAATAAAAAACGAGTGTCAACATCGTTTAGATAATTTAATCGTTTTCTTTAATTCATTATGGTTGCAGAAATAGTTCCGGGTGATCCAGTTTTGCAAATTTATTAGCAAAACTAGTATTTCCTACATTAACAAATTGTATTTAAAAAATACACGTGTTTAGTAACGAAATGTTTTCATTTTATTAAAACTTTTGAGGTAATAAATGAATTCTAAACTTTTCACATTAACAATATACACTATAAGTACGATTGTCTTCTATTTTTATCATTGTGATCACTGCTGTCGTCGCAAAGTAGTGACCCCGCCTAATCCTAGAACTGAATTGATTTGAATTAAATTTTACACCCAGTATATTGACATATCAAGGACGAACAGCATTATTTTTGTTAGTGAATATCTCAACAAAGAAATTTATGTCGGCTGAAAGTTTACAAGATATTAACTAGTTAAATGTGCCGCTCCGGTTTCACGAGTCATATCATCGCAATTTGAAAAAACAGGTGATAGATTCTTGTGTTTTGTATTATCTCTGTGAAATCCTCGTACCACCCTATTTCAACCAATTAACATAATTGAAAAGGAATCGTGACACGTGAAATATATTGTCAAATAAATTTAACAGTACAAGACAATTTTTTTTTTTTTAATCTTCATTTTTCATCTTTTTTTCTAACAGATACTGCAAGCTCAATTAGCTGTGTAAAAGACAAGTTGACTGGTAGATTGGCTCTTACAGTTATCAAATGAAGTACAGTGTGTCCAAAAAATCTGGAAACACCCAAATGAAAACGTAACGCATAATTTTTGAAAAAAATCTAAAGACAGGTCAATTGGTGTTTTAAAAAAGATTTCTGCTGATATTTTCTTTTTGGTCTTTTCGATGACCTTGAAAAAGTCATGTTATTAAAAAAAATAGGTTTCTTCAGGAAATTTCTTATGTAAATTGAAAAATTTTTTGACCCTCGGTAGACAATTAAAAGATCTAGTAGTAAAAATGCCACGTTGCCATTTAAAAAAACCTCTGATGACATCATAACTCTTTCAAGGCCATCAAAAACAGCAAACAGATACCATCAACAGAAAGCTTGTTGAAAACGTTAGTTCATTTGTTTTTGCGTTTTTCTCGAAAATCATTCGTTTCTATTTTATTGGGGTGTTTCCAGACTTTTTGGACACACTGTATGTACGTCAGCAACAAAATTTTAATATCTGGCTCTGCGCCAACGTTGCTGCTATCTCAAAACTTACTACACAAACGACCTATCAATAATTCCGTTTGTTTTACACTTCTGATTAAACCCATTTATTCGACTGTGTAGTATTTCAATGTTTCAAAAGAGACAACAGTGCTAACGTGCTGCAATATTCAAGACCGTGATTTAGAAAGATTTTCTGCTTATCAATCATTCAAAAAATCTTGGCTTCATGAGTCACAATTCGTTGGAATTGTTAAGCGATTCAAATAATAGCAAATTATATCATTAAGAGTAGAAGTGAGTCTTTTTGTGGTGAGCTCAGAGATTGAAGACCGAGACGAAGTCGAGGTCGTAAACTGGGCGGAGCACAAAAACACCTTCTACTTTTCATAACGCCGTAGATTAAAATTGACAAGTCTATAAAGAAATAGTTAAGAAAATATAATATCCTGTTCAGGGAAACGTGTTTCAAGTTTAGTAAAATATTTAACGTTTCATCTCCAGAGCTTCAAATTTTACACAAACTGTAACATACTAAAACAGAACTTAATTACGTAATAATTATTAATGAATACCTCTTTAAATATAGGCCATATTCCATTCCACGCCTGTACTGCCCGGGTCATATTAAACTAACCCATTTTGCACGAAATCGCAAATGAAATAAATTAAAACAAATATTTAAGATTCAATTACCGAAACTTGTTTGTAATTCGCATCTGTCACGTTGTCTAGTGTTTGCTTCTTACCTTGATGTTCATTTTGTTTAATTCTTCTCTACTCAAAATGTATGCTTTTGACAGTGTATGGTTTGCAGAGTTCTTAGAAAAAGAATTGTTCTAGAAAATGTGTTTGCATTGCAATTTTGTGAAACCGTAAGAGTGTCAACAGCTGCATTAAACAAACCTCCGGAACCTTCTAAAACGTCTTGGAAGGGTCTTGAAGAAACAATTCTTTTATCAAAAAATCACTTGTCTACTCTTTGGCAACTGGAGCAGCAACTTCATCAAGTTTTTTAAATATTTTTTAAACTTGAAAAAAATCTACAATTGAAGTAAATACAGAAGGATTTTTGCAAACCTTCAAAACATTCTACAGGTGAACTTGCACACGAAATGCAATTCTAGAAACTTGTGCCGAAATAGTATATTAAAGAACGAGTTTTATAAAGGTTGATTTGTGTAGAAAACGAGCCGTAGGGGGAGTTTTCTATGGGACGAGTGCGCCAATGCCCTTATAAAACGAGTTTTTTATGTAATTTTTTAGAATTTGCACCCTTATTTTAATTTTTAAATAAAAAAATTAAATTTTCAAATTCTAGGGAATTTTGTATTAATTGATAATTCAAGGTAACGGATGCAACTACATCTGCAACAGATGTTAAAAAGTAGAGTTTGAACATTAATACTGGAAGTTTTTTGGTGTAAATCACAATAAAACACTGAAATATTGATAAAAAATTTCTTAGAGGTCTATTAAACCACGAGTGCTTTAATATTGAATACAATAATAGACCTATTAGAGACGCAAATTCTAATTTAGGAGATATTTTATTTGTAGGTGCTGCTTCTGTTTCGTTGCTGTGTTCAGAGAAGAAAAAGAAGTAAATTTGTTGTAAGTGCAGACGAATTAGATTGTAATGAACAATTAAATTGGGAGAGGTATCATTACGCCACTGTCACAGACTGTGTGATTAAGCGGAGTGAGGGATTGACAATTGACAGTTTCCTATTTGCAAACGACAATTAACAAATGAGAATGAGACAAGTGGTTGGTAAAATAAAAACCCACTCTGAGCTTTAATCTAAATCCAATTAGAAGACCACGTTATTAAATCTTAATTTGATCGAGGCAAAAGTCTTGGCTTTTCCCTCCCCTTTAAAAATGTTCCCAAGATTATTACGACCGCAACCAAACAAATCTCAATAAAAAATAAAAGTGGCGAAACAGTGAGTGGCGCTTCAAACAACTTAATATGTTTTATTGCGAACGATTTCAATCGTAAACACCGAAACTTGTTGGATCCATTCGAAAAATTGGCTCTGAAAACGGCGCATCAAGTGCGCCGTGAAAATTGACATTTCCGTTGGCAAGTCGAGTTGGCTGATCCGTAAAAAACAAGCCACCGTTCAAATCCCGATCGATTCGAACCGAATTAACGTAATTTAACACCAATTCCGATGTGTATCCGCCGATTAATGAATTTCAAATGATGCAAACAAAACTGGCGGGCCAGAAACAACTCTTTTTGAAGTTCCGCGGGGGCTCCCCCATTAAGGCAAGGAATGTCGATCGGTCAAAACGTTCGATTCGCGCATACAAATGCGTAGGTCACTGGAGTGGAAAAAATCCTTATTTGCGTAAGTGTGTCAAGGGGCAATGCGTAATCCGTATGGTACAATGGTACAAATGTAGCCCCGGGGGCTGCTGCGACATTCGTTATCGCGACACGTGCATGCATAACTAACGGAGTTGCATATTATGCAGTTCTTTAAAACCGACCTCGAGTGGTTATGTCTCACACCTATACACAACAAAATGTGACCGAACGCTGCCTAATTGGCTGTCTCAACATGCCGTTGCCGTAGTAACGCTGCAAATAATGTTGTTCGATCCGGCGCGCGAGTCTCCCGCTGTTCACGTGTACCGTGACTACGTCACCTCGTACCAGGTGCTCGTAGTGGAACTGGCTACACGCGAGCATGTTGTCGCAAATCCCAACGAAACCGATTTCGAGGGTTGTGACACTCTGACACTGAATTGTTTTACTTGTTGGTGTTGCAGTTCGGGGGCGTGTGCTCTTGTGCCCCCAAGCACCAGCCGCCACAGGTTGGAGGGTTGCGGGACAGCTTTGCGCACATAATAGAACTGGGAAGGGGATATTAAGACCCAGGGTGCGTGAGTTAGTATTAAGTATAAAGTAACTCGTAAATGCGACATTAATTTCAAGATGGACAGTCCTAATAGACTGCGTGACCAAAATTTTATCGCGTCTTTATCAACAGGTGTGACAGTTATTATAACGTATCCAAATTTGCTTTGATAACATGAATGTCAAAAGGATTCGACCTATAAAAGGACAGAGGTTTTCTTTGTTGTTGTCTTGTACAGACGCACTTTGCCTTTCAAGTATTGGACTTCCTTTTCTGCTTTGGGCAATTTATGTATCATAATAATTTGTTCCGTTTGTCGTTTTAATGAGTTTATCGGACACAAAACAATAAACAATTGAATTTTACAATTAGTCGATTCAAGTAACGATACGTCAAGTTGAGTGTGATGGAATTAATTATTTAAATCAGCAGTTAAGGACAAATTACCTTACGCCTTCTAGACGTACTTTTAACTTTATTACTGAAATTTGGTTGCTTCAGGAATTTGTGTAAAAGTGTTGAGATGAGTGCCATAATCTCATATTTATCCACCTTTTTAAATATTTAAAACGTGTTTCAAAGTAACTCAAATAAAGTACGCAGTACATGTTTTCCAGTTACTTGTTTATGATTTATGTTTGAATTAATTAATGATATTATTTTTCAACAAGGATGTTTATTGTTTTCAGTAACAATAATAATTTTTTGGCAGTGTTATTTTCAGATATGGCGTTTGAAATAAAATCATTCACTGACAAACAACAACATATAAAACATACTTTATAAGGCTTGTTACAGTTGGTTTTTATTTTTTATCTAATTTATTGAAAAATTGCAATGACGAGACTTTATGAAAAGAACATGGGTACAAAAATATTATTTGAAAAACACGATCCACGGATGAAAAGTTTAAAGCAATAGGTGATACTTTTTGTCAGGCGAGTCAACAATCTTAATTGAATTTAAATTAAATATCTGTCTTTGATTTTTCATCATTCCTTGAGAACATTTTCTACAAGTAGGAAAAGGATCTTTATTGTTTCTTAATATTAATTTTCACAATTTAAGAAAATACAAAAAGAATTCTTTTTTGGAAAACTTCAGTTTTTTTTAATAAAAACCTGTCATCAATGGACTTATAACCTTTGTTTTTCTATTTAATACCACAATATGTTACAGAGCCGCAAAAATCAAATCTGTTCGAATTCCACAGGATTCTTGATATACATACTTACGTTCTTTTATAGACACTTTGTATTTCTTTTATTAAAAAACTTAATTCAACAGGTTAATTTTGATCCAGACCATACTAAAACCTTTCAAAACAACAATATCAGCAAATTATTGGTTATATTTGGTTTCCGAAAGAACTTGTTAAAACTGAAACGTATTATTATTAAGCAAATTACGCTTGTCATGTCTCGTTTGTCATAGAAATACATAGGTACTACTAGAAAGTATTACTCAAGTTTGTATTATGCAATTCGAAACAACAGTGTACCTCAAGGTTCTATTCTATGGCCCATCTTGTTTCTCATCTATGCTAATAACTTGTTCTCATTTGATACATTGCTTTACAGTGATGACACTGCTATTAATACAGTTGTTTAGTTAATTTGCTTTGCCCAGAGCTAAAGAACGGTAAGAATTTTACTATGAGAACACTCTCCCATTCTAATTCTTTAAGGATGGGCGGCTAGAATTGTGGCACGTTTTGAAATAGTAAGAAGATAGTAGAGAAAGTTTTCTGCAGACTGTAATATCTTTACGAGGGACTAACTTCAACTGCTTTGTTCATTAATAAATAGATTATTACATACTTAATAAAAAATCTTTATACGAGGCGCCGTTTGTTCCATAAATGTGCCTTGTAACATATTTATAAAACTGTTCTAATATTTTTAATTTTTGGAAATTTATTTATGAAATTAGGTTTTCTAATTGATGGGACACTGCAAAAGTGCAAAACAAAACATGGTCAGCCGAAAACTCTAATACAAATACCTATTTTCCAGCGCTCAAACTAATCAGGCTCTCGGCTTTGCCTCGCGCCTGAAATCTGGTTGTCGCGCTGTAAAATCCACCTACCGTACTCTAATGTAAATAACTATTAGCATACATTTCTTAATGAAAAGAAAATTTTATTTTGTTTGGAGTTTCTTTCATTTGCGCCTTTTGAAATTTTCAATGGAGGTTGAACACTTTTCACTCGATTTAACTCACGATTATGAAGAAGTTCGCAGCCACCAATTTCAAACAAAGATTAGAATTATCTCGGGATGCCGCAATAAGTTGGAAACCAACTGTCAGACTCCAGATATTTTAATTCCAAATTCAACAAGTTAAGAACTCATTCGTTTTGTTCTATTACATTGATTGATTTGTTGCAATTATTTTTATTGCAATCATCAGTCCAGAGTCCTAAAGCTAGTAGTAATTCTTTTATAATTTATCTCGTGTACTTTCTACAACGAACACTTAAACAGTGCTTAAGTTCTAAATTGTACTTAAGTGCAGTTTTTGTAATCGATTAATACCAATGAAAATTCTTCTCCCTTCAGTCATTCATTTTTGAAGAGCATTTCATCGCGGTCAGATAGAATGAGCGAGCAATTAATCCAAAATTCAATTTTATCGGGCAATCTGTCATTCATGCACAAACACATTATTTATCAGATTTTTTCTGTTACTGTTTCATACCTGATACGCCGTTTATAAACCTACACGATACATCAGCAATTCTGCAATATAAATTTTAAATTTGAAATCACAGTTTGTCGCCACTGCAATATTTTACCCAAGCGAAAACAGACAAAATTGGTTCAATACATATTTACAAATATCCACGCTGCAACTATTGAACCACATCTGTACATTCTTATTTGGGAAAAGAAATTCTCTTCAGGACAGGATACATACCTGTGATGGCGTCCGAACCTGAAACAAAAAAAAAGGACATTAGTGAGATAGTTGAGTCCTGTCGGCTCTTTGTGTTGCCATAACCGCTTGGAAAATTGTCGATTTAATTAGTAGACTCGTCGCAGACAAAAGGGAAACTTGCTTTAAATAATCTACTTTCCTTTTAGAAGGAAAACCGTGTTGGTGGCGTGTGTGTCCCATTTTGCCATATTGTTTCCAGCAATTTAACATTCAATCGGTTTTTATTGTTGCAGTAATTTAATAATGAATTAATTCGGTCTGTGCAGAACGTTCGTGACCGCTTAAGAATGCGAAAGTGGGTGCAGTGTGTGTTCCCTCAGCAGACGCCGAAGAACGAAGAGTTTTGACTTGTTGGGGCCCTTTGTGCGCATAAGTTGGCAACGGTGAAAGGAACCAATTAAGCAGCGCTCTTTGTTGTTCGTCTAATGTCAACTTCATTATAAGCCGGCGTGTATGACGTCGTAATTCCATTAGAACATGTTGTTGATTGACCACGTTTCATCTCGGAGCTGGGGACACCACGCTAAACTGATTATCCTCTACAGTTTACTATTTCCGCTTTAATCACCGATATTACAGATTTCTGCATTAACCACGGCCAAAGAGACATCAAGGGAAGCCAACACAAATAACTAAGTGGTGTTTATAAGTTAATTTAGCCATTTGGATTGTTGTGTCATATAAAGCGAACAAATTCAATTAGGAGCAATCAACGGTGCAACTGAACCGAAACGAGTGACTCTTCACAGCAAGGAGCGAAGAGGTGGACGCCGAGATCAGAGGCCAATTAAAATGATGCGGGACGAGAAGAAAACAAAAGAAAGTCAAGGCTGGTTGTGCAGGGTGTAGCTCTTTTGTTGTTGGAAGTGAGAGACGAAATCCAGGAAAACTTGGACGACTGAGTGGTTTTTAATTCTTTATGCGAGGCTACCGGAAATGGATCTGAAAGAATTTTATTAGCGGACGTTTTGTCTGAAGCTTGGGCTGCAGCTAAAACCTCAACAATGCACAATTTTTCTTTTAATTAAGAAAATAGATGAGCATAGGAGAGGAATTTTTCCCCAGACTAGCAAGTGATTCAGAAACAATGAACTATTGAAAAGTACTTATTAATTTTGTATTCTGAACAACTTTTTATTATAACGTTTTTCGATATCTCCAACGCGACGCAAAATATTGACAACTGACTCTATTGGGAGAGGTTTTGGATTCTCTCATGGGCTGTGACCTTGGAAATATGTGCGCGAAGGCGGAGCGATAAACCAGTGGAAAATCTGTAAATGAAAACTGAAAACGTCGACTACTTTCAAATTCAAATACAAATGACCCATAGCCCATGAGAAAATCCAACATCTCGCAGTACTCTGAGCTTACAAGATACGGTTGAGTAAGAACCTAATAAGATGACACAAGTTGGTATTCCTAGAGATAACGAAAACATCAGTTGCATCTTAAGTGTAACACACTGTACATTTCACGAAGCCTCTACTACTTGTGTAAAATAGTGCACAAGTTAATTATGTTATTTTTAACAAAAAGTGGGAACGAGACGGCGTGTAATAAATTAAAAATCAAGTTTCATAATTTAGACCGTGAAGATAACTGAAAGTTAATTCATCAAAAATTAGGGATTAAACTTTTTTCATTTATTTTTTCACTGAAATTAATTTCATTTCAGTTTACTCGCCGTAGTGAACTTCATAACTTTCATTCCGTTACAATTTCAAATTTAAATGATTTTTAATTTATCTCCTCTTACGGTTCAGTCTAGGGACTTTTTCTCGTCCAATTTGATGCCTTATTAGTGCCCGATCCAATTCGATGGAATTTGAAATATAAATAGAGTGAAACCTGCATAATGCAGACATGCAAAATCGAAAACTTTTTTCCTTATGGAAAGATGTGCTTATTAGACATTTTTATTAAAATTTTACAAATTCAATTTCTTCTATTGTTTGCGATGATTGTATTCATTACTTCTTGAATTAGAATTAACTTTACTCAATTGACATTTAAAATGTGCTCTCATGACGTTTATACATGGTGTTCCAAAATACACACAAAAAAAACTCAACAGTATGTTGTTAACTAACGATAGAAAAATCGAGACAGAAGTGTAAAAAGGTCTCGAAAGTTACACAATTGCACCTAAGTATTTACTGTACTATTTACAACATTTTATTTAAATTATTTAATTCAACGTAAATTAATTCATTTATCTACGACCATTAAATAATACGTTTATTATTTACGTAACTATAGATACATTATGCCAGTCATAAATTACACCCGTGACTTATTATAAGTCACTTGTAATTTTGTAAGCTAAGTGTTTCATGAAAAAAAAGTAGTAGGTCGTAGACAAAACGTCGTATTTAACTCGTGAATAATGCCTATAATCCACTCTGGTCATTAAAAAACTCGCCTGCCGCTCGTTTTTTAACTTTCACCCTCGTGGATTATGATAAGCATTATTAGCTCGTAAAATAATATACTACTAATTTAATTCAACGTAAATGTATCAAAATAAAAACTGCTCACAGTGTACAATGTTATTATAGTTAACTCTTAACTAAATGAAAACCTAATCATTCTAAAGAACAGATGTTAGGCGTTGGCCTTCACAGTCTCCTGATTTAAGCCTGACAGAAAATATGTAGGACAGAACTATTGATTTAATTAAAGGCCAAAATTACAACAAATTGTGTCAAATCTTTGAAGGAGTGAAGTAATGCTTAAAGATTATTTGATGAACTTTATATTAAATATAGGTCAAAGCGTTGTGTTATTGTGATTAACGTTAAATATTAAATGGATCAATCACGGTGAGTATTCGTAGAATGGTAAATATGTTTTTGATTTGTATGTAGTGAATTTTATATAACTACAGGTCATTATAATTTACGATAGTCGAAGCAAGCCATGCCCATGTTATAAAATTTTTGCCGCTCTATACAAACATATCGTGAACTGTCAATAGCGTCAATTGTGTGAACGTTGTGTATTCTTTGCATAATTTTGTGCATTTTCATATGGAGCGGCAATCATCATAAATTTTACAATCTACAATCATTTACAAAGCCCCTGTCACTCTGTATAAATGTACTTATACACATCTGTCAAGTCAAAGCTTTTTCTAAAGGTCGCAAGATTTAAGTCTTTGTGAGACTTACTTACAAATAGTACCAACAATAAAAAAGTTTTCAAAAAAGATCCTATATCAGAAGAAATAAAAAGACGTATTCACCTGAAAGGGTGAAGGCTTGAAGAAATGTTATGATATTTTACAGTTCAAACAGAAAGAAGGGAGGAATGGGATAAATAACAAGAGGAAATGTGAAAACCCTTGTTGGCAATTTTAAATAAATATCTGAAGCATTTGAGGGTTTTGAAGCTTGAGTTAACTTTTGATGCCCTTCTAACTTGGGCGCTCCTGAACTAGGCCTTTTAGCCCATAAGATTACGAAGGCGTCGAACATTATTTTACTAAAGAAAAACTAATTTCACCTCACTCAAAGCTTAAAGCAGTCACACGAAGATAATAATGACGAAACGATGCAGACATCAAGTATTTGAAAATTGTTTATTTTATTAAACCTAACAATTAAAAAAAATTCCATGTCGCTTTATTCGAAATAGAATAGTACATTCTTCAACGAGCGTATAATGATGGCTATTACTGAAGAGGATGAAAATTCCAAGACGAGCCGTAGGCGAGTGGTGGAATCGTCCGAGTAATAATAGCCATTATACGCGAGTTGAAGACTATACTTTCCCCACGACTACAGAAGGAAAAAACAATCTTTAAAATCGCGTAGCGGTTGCTACGCGATGCGCCACTTATTGTTTACAAACGCATCCGATTGGCGATTGATAGAATATAAATATGAGGGATGTGATTGGCCGACAGCCGTGGGTTTTAGTATTTTCTATCACTGGGTGTGGAATTGATATTATTCTTTCCAACAAGAATGCATTCGCTCTTTAATAGTCGTGGAGAAAAATATGTAAAGTAATAATTTCTTAAATTAATTAAATTACTTTTTATATCTATTTTAAATTTAAAAAAGCGAACTTTATAGTCAGTTCCTGTAGATCAACAGAAAAGGATGTTATTAACTGCAGCGACTGATTGTTCTATAAATAAACTTACATAAGTGGTCAACATAATTGCGAAAAATTTACGCGCTTGATGACTTGCACGTCGTCACTCTAAAAGATTTAAATTAAATAATTTCCAAGGATTGTGCTCATTCTCATTCAACAAAATTAAGCCCAAACAAGTTTATTACAGGTAACTCAATTTAGCCAATTAACTCTTGGCAAGAAATTTTATTTTTAAGCACAAAATTATTTGATAAAACATGTAGCAAATACATGCATTTTTAGAACAACGGAGCTTTTCTGGACAACATTTCAAAATGCAGAAACTCGAACCATTTTCATGGGATTCCAATTTTTTGCGATATTTTTTCTGTTATATTAATTTTTAATAGTAGCAGTTTTATTTCTACAAATTGGGTATTGCTACCCCCTCCTTAAAAGCCAACTCCAGAAGGACCCTTAATCATGGTCGCAAATAGGTGGTGCAGCGCAAATGTGTAGCTATCTTTGTCCTACACATTAATTACCAATATGCGTCATCTTTCTCAAACTTGCAATTTTGCGCCGTTACCATGACAATAGAAGTTGCGACCGTCGCAGGTCAACTTGAAATCAGCCTCTTAGAAGAGTTGACTCCCGATTAAATTACATCACCTTTCCCATTATACATAAATATTCCAAAAAATTTTAAATCAAACATCTTGCTTAAATAAAATGAAATAGATAAATATGTAGAATCATTTTAGCAAGTGCCTAACAATGGACGTTACATTCAAAAATCATGTCACGAGCGTTTATCCGTCGTATTTTTCCAAACTGTATTCGCATTTCAATAATTACACACAATTTTAAACATATTTATTAATTTATTAACAGCTGTTTGCAACGAAATATTTTGTAACAAGTATCACGCTAAGCGTTTATATTCCAAATTAACCGACCGACCTTGACGTTGTGATTTTGAAACAAAGCAATAACCTTATTAAACCCTCGGAAGTCCTCATAAAATCAAGATGATCAAAAATGAGCATGATATAATTCGTTTCACCTTGAATGGACGATTTATTAACATATTCCTGAGCCTCGGGCCCAATTCAATTCGAATTTTCCAACCGTACAATACACGATGGGAACATCACATTAAAAAAAACTAAAACAAAGGACTCATTAAACTCCATCCTGCACAAATATTTAAACACCAAATTGCGCCTCGTGTTTTTACTTTACGACAGCCATTTGCACACGATCTGTTTACGTTCCGTTCCAGTCTTTGACACCAGACTAAACAACGTGGGCCAAAGAACGCCACCTTGGCCCACTCCCAACATCCAGATGGCCTCGCTACATTCTCCACAACCCCTGAACGAGCAATGACCACTCGAATCGGATTTATGCCCCTGCTGGGGCGCACGAGCTTGCTTCTGACGGACGTTTTTGCGTCCAATCTACAAATACATTGTCGCAGGAATTAGTGGCGGCGGCTGGTACCGCGTGCCCCTTAACTCCAACACCAGCACATTAAGTGTAATAGTAGAAAATAAATCTTCATTGGGGCTATCAAGAAATGAAATGATTTTGTCACAAGCTTTCCTGGGGCTATCCGACAATATGCTTGCGTGTAGCCAGTTCAATACTTCTGACGTAAAGGAATGTTTTACAGCGTAGGTGTAAGGTCGAGCTTCAGCTGCAGAGGACTTAGTAAGGATCAAGGAAAGATAGATACTTTATTAGAAGCAACGTTTATGGTAAATTTTCTTTGGTGTGGGACGTACAAAAGTGTTTTGTTTCATGTGTCTCCTTATTGGTACTTTTAAGACCATCGCAAGGTGTAAATGATTTACGACACTTGCCAAATATAGAAAGTGTAAAAACACCATAAAAAATTCATTTAGCTACTTTTCAGGGCCACGGAGCCCTGATTCGGCGAGACCACCCAAGCAGCTACGTCCTTACCCATCTCAGAATAACACGCGCCGCCACTGGTAGCGCTCGTGCGTCCGCAGCCTTAGCCGGCGGAAACTAGCATTCTCCAACCGTTGCGAAAGCGTGAATTTCCTGGGTCGAAAGGATCGATTTTTTTCCTTAAGCGCAGCGAATCCTGCATGATTCAGTTCAAGGCGTGTCGATGCAAATTTTTATTGTGTAGATGGATTTCAAGAGCACACCTCGCTAATTAATTTTTCCAGGCCTTGACAGTTGCAACATCGGCCTTGCTCTTCCAGTACGGTCCTGCTGAGATCACCTTTTTTGCATCATGGACTGGTTCGGATGTTTAAGGAGCAAATTAGAACGGACCGTGTTAAGGACGGCGTTAAGTCATCGATGCCCCATTATGCAACGGCAATTGTTTGTTGGCGCGACACAACAAATAACACAAGACGGGACTCGGAGGATAAAAAACAAAGAACAAACAGTGCTTGCTAAATTTTCAAGGTGTCGAACAAGTACGAATTGTGTAAATATTTATCGGCGATTATGAAGTTTACTGGACTACTTTCAATTTTGCTAGTTTTTTCTTTCTTTCGTTTTCATCGGCCTCGGAAATTTGTTTAGGTCCAAAACCGCAATTGCGACACACGTAACTACGAAATTTTCCACACGTAAGAATGTCGACGTTAATTTGGTTTTTGTTGAGGGAAAAAATCTTAATAGTATTTACAATAATTCCGTCGTAAATGTAAAAATCTGCCGACACGCGGCTCATTAGGAGGTTTATGTGTGCCACGATATGGGGCATCTGTGAAGCTAAAGAAGTCTGATGATGTGCTTGGGCAAATAAATGAAGATCATATCATATGCAAGAAGGAATAAGCCAGTTGGAGATGTTGCCTTTGATAAAACGTGAACGTGCACGCTACTGGAGAAGAATAGATGTTTGGTTTAATTCTCTTTTGTTTTGCGTGTATAAACTCGGACACGTCAAGATCTTCATTAAGATGGCGATTAACAGAACAAAACAAGAATTTTTTTTGAGAGCAATTACAGAAAATGCGCACTTTTTTAACTGTGCTAAATTCAGTAAAAACAGGTCTGAATGTTTTGTTATAATAATTAGAGCTGCTTTTCATTCTACATTTCAACAATACTTACATTTTTTTATTAGTAATTATGCATAATTACTAGCGACTGCTTGATATAATAAATACAACGAAATCTGATTTACTAATCGAAACATGAAACTCTAAATAAATGTCAAATTGTCGAGGTAAAAACTTAATAAACCTTTACTAATTTTTAACGTCATTAACAATAGATCTTTGGTAAGTACAAAAGACGAAAGTAATTATTTATAATTTTATTGGTAATTGCATTGCACAATCGTGAAGCAAAAATACCTGGAAACGATTCGAATTAATTACTTAAGTAGAAGCACTTAAATTATGTATGGTTAACTCTTATTTCGAATTCCGCTACTTGTTCTCATTTTTATAACTATTTATTAGTTATTTAGAGTAAGAGTGAGATGATGTCCTGGAAGAGGAAAGTGCCGCGAGTTACCAAATGTTGCCTAAAAAATCAAAAAGAATTATTGGAAAAATTTACGAGTGAATGAAAACAAGTGAGTGAAAGACAGTGAGCGAAAAACGATGAGCGAAAGTAAAGTGAACGAAAAAAGAAACCTTTACCCACTGGGACTCACTTTCAAAGGGAGGTATCGAACAAAATAATTTGTTGCTCCTTCAAAATTTACAATAAAATCGTGATCCATCACGATCTTCAAGAGGTCATCATCTAAATCTTCATGTCGTCTAGATCTAGCCTCCGATCTGTTGTTTCCTGCTTTCACTTATGACTCTCTCGCAGATTTTGTCCTTTACTCAGACAAATATTTTTTCTTTTGAAAACTCTCACAGCAAAACATTCTCGATATGATGATACATTTGTTATTAAATAACGCTAATGTGAATTTAAATCAAGACAACTTCCTGAAACAGCACCTGCTAGATTGAGGATCAAATGTATTTCATACATGTATTCATATTCTCCTACCAACCTCCTACCAGCTATGACTCGTGCACTTGCTGTTTCTTTAGAAAACCTGCATTATGTATAGGACGATCCAATAAATTTATTTTTAATGAACAATGGCTAAAGGTCATGCGATAAATCTTATGGATTTATCTGCAGAAAGTCTAGACAATTGGAAAGTATCCCTCATTGTTTCATAGTTAGATCTAAAATGAAAAACATACTTTTGCAAATCTTATGCTACAAAGTGAAGAAAACAAATCAGAGCAGGCGTTGCAAATCATCGGTCATGTCGTAGCGGAATTCTGTGCAAATGAGCTTTCATCTTTGAATGCATTTAATTTTTAATAGATTTTTCGTGAGATAGGCAACCAATAAAACGACTGTGCATAGCAAGTATACATACAGGGTATTATTGAAAGTTGTACAGATATTTTAACCACGAGCTACTGGCTTCATGTAGAACTCGGAAAAAATATTTATTTTTTGAGCTAAAATGTTTTTTAATTGCTTTTAGTCTTCTACGTTGTCAAACAACCTCGTAGGCAAAATTTCGGCACATTTTAAAAATACACCCTGTATATCATATTTTATACAACGTACACCTATGCGGTTTCCTTGTTCTAAAGCATATTTCCTATAGGTTACTTCGCATTGGCGTACATTTTATAAAACATGATATACAGGGTGTATTTTTAAAATGTGCCGAAATTTTACCTACGACAACGTAGAAGACTAAAAGCAATTAAAAAAAATTGTAGCTCAAAAAATAAATGTCATTTTATTTTTTCACATAGAATTTTTTAGATATTTTTTCCGAGTTCTACATGTACATATCTGTACAACTTTCAGTAACACCCTGTATGTGTACAATTAAGCTAAGACAGACGTTTCGATAAAACATATTCGTGATATTTTGTTAATTGGTATTTGTAAATTAAATGGATCATAACCTCACTGTTCAAGTGTTCCGTTATCATTGCCTATTTTTTTAGAGAAGTTTTTGTTCTATTTGTCATCAATCTCTTATTCCCGAGCAAACGGAGATCGCATAAGAGATTTCATAGAAATTCGCAGATCCATTTCTCGGTTATCTACGTAACAGCAAAGGGGCGAAGAGCCTGATCAATTTCGCCTTTGCAGAAACCCCTGAGTCTGAAGGACCCGAAATGATAAAAACCAAATAGAAACAATAAAGACGGTATGAAATGAACACAATAGCGATGAAAAGATAGATATCAAGGGAACCGAACTAAATAGAACAAAGCCTTACAATAGAGATGGACGTCGATACGGAGCCAAGACGCCCCAAATGGTACGAAAAGGGCACTCGCGAACCGTATTTCAGGCGCAAATTCGGACAATCCACAAAAAACCGTCGAGATCAAGTTAACTGTGGATCTGGTCACGTGGGAGAAACCCCAGGTCACTAGATCATCAATTCGCGAAAAAAAAAAACACGAGCATCATTCATTGAGTGACCCGGTAATGTCAAAAGGAGAGACAAAGGAACGCCGATCCAATCCCAATGTCAATTTCAAGGTTGAGTTGATCGAAGGCCGGCGAAAGATCCAGGACCGCCGTAAGGGGTGATGCGATTATTAATGAGACTAGAGGGGCCCGGCTTCCAATCCTAATTAATATGTAGCGATGCGAGCGGAACATCGTCGGAAACCCGGATTATTCCGGATAACGAAATTTTCAACGATTGAGTTGTTGCAGGCGGTTTTTTACCCGAGATTGCTCAAAATGTAATTATTGAGTAAGAGCGGTTTTGTTGTTTTGCGAAAAAATTAATTGTCGTGTTTAGCTTTCTCGGATTAGGCGGTTGTGCAACTGGGGGAGGAATTAACATACCCAACTGTGAAACTTTTCGGATGATAATTATAAATTCATAATGACGGCAGAGTCGCTCCGGAAGAATCCGGGCGGAATTTTAAGTCCTTAATTAATTTAACACCCGTCTATTACCGGAGTTTAGGCCGTCTTTGACTCGCACCTTTCCGGATTTTTACCCCTTGCCGGGGGACTCCATTCGAACCGTCATCCTTGAATTATGCAACACGTCTAGGGATTGACGTGCTCGTTGCCAACGTGAAAATTTAAAAATAATGTTACGTCTAACCCCATCGTTACTTATTTAGGACGCAATTTTTTTCTAAAAGCCCCCCAAATCTCCAAGGGACACACTTTTTTTATTTATCCACATGTCGAGGTATTTTTCACGGGGCAACATGATTCACTCGCGCACCCACTTTCCCGGGTCATAATTTTAATCGCTGCGCTCCTCCTTTTGCATTAAACTTTGCTCGTTTCGTCGAACTTCCAAAATTAAAATTAATTCCGGAAGAGAAAAAGAACCATTCCCGTAAAAAGACAATTATCGCCGCACGGCAACTTTCAGGAGAACATCCTTGAAGGAAACGATCGCAGGTGCACTTGACATGTTTGCGCTGTTGCAACTGTTGCAACTGTTCAAGGCCGCGCTCTGTAACAATTACATAAATTTCTTTCGAGCAAGCGCGCTGAAAAAATACGCACATTTTACCGTCACCTTGATTTTTAAAAGGAGTCTCCTTGAGACCGAAATTTCGTGGTCCATCGAACCGGAAATTTTCTTCTCGTGGGGTTGGGACACCTTCCATAAATCCATATCAACCATAAATCCTCAATATGATTCAGATCTGGCAACCAACGTGTAATTTGCCTGTCTAAAATAAATAAGTAGGTCCTTGCTATTTTGCACGTTGGTGTGAAAAATCCCCTTGATAGCCCCGACCTAACACCTGGTTAATTCTTTAGATTAACTAAGATTGATCAGGGTCAACTCCGCTTGACGTTCTAAGTGGAGCCGCGTGTACAGCCGCTCTCGACTTAACCGAAATCGATCAAGTGGGCCGCAACTGCGCACAAATTACTTAATAATTAAATAATTCGGCTAGTTCCCCACTTTTCCCAGGTGGGAAACAATACAGGAGGTTATTTTACGCAACCAACGGAACGGAGAATCTGCTCCGGGCCCTGAAAACACGTTGTTTCATGCATTCGCCAACGACACGAATTTGCATGACAATACGGTTTTCAAACGCTAAGAGGGTTGGGATGAAGTTGTCACGTCAAACGCGTTGATTTTACGGCGCGGGAGGGTTTTTTTTTTCAATTTGCTCACGTATCCTCGAGGAACCGGAAAACTGTGCCGAATTGATTGACTTCACCAGCTCATTCGGACTCGGTGCGATGGCTTAACTGTCGTTACAATTGAGCGAAATGATCTTTCGAGCGCTTTATGAATATTAAAAGAGTGGAGCTTACGTCGAAAGCTCATCCGTATGCAAACGAAAGATTGACATGTAAGCGCGAATATGCTTTCTTCGCCGCTTATCACCGCGAAGTAAAAGCCATTTTAAAATCTCAAGGCTTAGACTAAGTTTCTACCCAACTACTTTTGCCGCTCTCGCTCAAAAATTCTCCATTGGGCAAATGTTAATCAAAAATAGAACCAAAGTAAAGTAATCGACGTTTTCATTTACAGATTTTTCACTGGTTTATCGCTCCGCCTAGGCGCAAATATTTCCAAGGTCACAGCCCATGAGAGAATCCAATACCTCTAACACTGAATATTATGGGTTTGAAAATCAAACAAAAAATGTCGCATTACTTGCAGAGTATCTTAATATTTGTCATAATGTCTCACTTTGAGTATCTGAACATTTTTCCTTCGATTCACTGCCATAAATTTGCATTCTTGTAATGGCTTCTTTTAACAAGATAGTGCTCGGTCTGAAGTTACCCAAATTACAGTGAAGTGCATTCCTGGAATAGTTCCAATTCCGCATATTTCTGTAGGAAAAAATACAATACTACTGTGCGAAAACATTTTTCTTTGAATAAAACTCTAATCTGATATTATTGTAGCAAATTTTGATTAAACAACTAAAATATTCAAAATGAGCTAGGAATTTATATGCTGCACAATATGTACATATTTAAATACGTTCCATTATATTTATTGATACTGCATAATTCAAGATCAGGAGTGTCTGTGATGCATAAATTACGCATATTGGTTATTGATGAAAAAAGTAAAAAATGAGAATACTGCAAGTCTACTCGTATTGCTACAATAAATTATTTTATAGTTCATTACGTTGAAATTTAAATGATGCTAAGTGTATATGTATAATATCACGAAAACAGAAAAAAGTGAGAATATTCTTAGTCTCATTCTATTTCGTTGGCTGCACCTGAAAGGCAGTCGGAGTTACTTTTATGACTTGTATGTTATGTCTGTGAGTATATCTCACTCTCTTTCAGTATATTGCTGAGATTATGAGAATACTCCAGTGAACTCTCTGAAAACTAACTATTCTGTAAATCTGTGCTTAATTAACGGAGATGTGTTGGACGAATACTTATCAGAGAAACAACAAGTGAGAATATTTTCATGGCTACGATAACCTCATCTCATTTGTATATCGTAACAAGTTTATCATATTTGAATTTATATGACGTAGTGTAGAAAAATATCTCATCATATTTATTTCTTATTCTACTGTATAATGTAGTGCCGGTAACTGGCAACTCATTAAAAAGTAAAATGCTACAAATCAGAAGGGCCAATTAGCGGAGATTCTCTTAACGAGTGTATTAATTATCTAGTCAAAAGAGGATAAAAAGTGAGAATATTTCCATTCTGTTGTTATTATGTACTGGAATAATTACGTTCAAATATATGTACATATAATATTTAGATGAAGTATATAATATTTAGATAAAGTGTACAGGGTGTCTCAAAATTCGCGAAAAGTGAGAATATTTCCATTCTGTTGTTATAATGTACTAGAATAATTACGTTCAAATATATGTATGTACATATAATATTTAGATGAACTATATAATAATTATGTCGATGGAGTGTACAGGGTGTCTCAAAATTCGCGAATTCCGAATTCAGAACGTGGTAGGGAAGGACCCAGTTGAGCTCGAAAAATACTTAGAAAAAAAAATTCGCTCTTCCTGAAGAAGATATAAGCACTTTAATTTTGTTCAATACATAGCAGCCTTCATATCCACAGTCACAAAATACTATTCTAGCTATCTTGCCATTCCATTTTTAAGAAAAATTACAAAAATTTAAGATTTTTTTACTCCAAAGTAAAGCTATTTCTCAAGAAATTGTATTACGTTATAATTTTCCACAATCATCTACACCATAAATAATAATAAATACTGAACTTTTCGGCCTATATTTGTTGAAGAAAACGCAATTCAAAGAGTGCACCTTCAGACCAATGTATCTTTTTGGGGGGAGTCCCGATTTTTTTTAAATTTCCATATTTGGACTACTGAAGTGATCCCCTACAACGCTCTGAATTCAGAATTCGCGAATTTTGAGACACCCTGTATAATAGATATTATGAGAATACTCTATCAAAGCCTCCCAAACATTAGTTAATTAAACTATTATGTTATGTATGTTAGATTATCTGAGATGCACTAACTGAAGATTTTACCTAACCAATCAAAATGACAATATTCTCACTGTTTTGGTTATTCAATTTTGTGTATTCGAACCGTTTCTTTTGTTTAAGCACACAGAATATTTTGTATTTGAATACTACAACTCAAGCGACCTTGGACGACCTGAGATGCGCTCGCTGAACACAATCGAAGTCAAATAAAAGTGAGAATATTGTGACTCAGCCTACTTTTACTACGCAGCATTGCTTTTCGTTTTTTACACTTGACAGCTGTAAAATTTGAACAACTGAGAATACGCAGCCACCACACAACGGACCTCATCGTCATTTAGGATTTTGCATTCTTCGGCGTATTTTTTTTACGATTCCACAAGCGCACTTCATTCAGTTTATGTAAATCTCGGCAGCGTTCCGTATATCGAGAGTGCCGCAAAAAGCTGCTTTCACTTACTAATGTAATTGGATCATCTTTTTACATTTCGCTTGGTATTTATAACTTGGTTACAATGCTAACACCGACAAGTCAAAGGTCCCCGAATAAGATATCCAGGAGGTCTTATTTGTAATTCAAATATTTAGCCAAAGAAAAAATGAAGCGCCTCTCGGACCTAACGACTCCGACCTAAATTTCTTGCGGGCGTGATTAAATTGGTGCTTCATTTCGGTTTGTGGTGCTTTTTCTTCACCGTTCTGATTTAGTTTCGAATCGGTTACAATGTCAACGAGGATAGGTAAAGTGAAAGGTCGCCACTAAACGTTGACATAATAACTTCATTCCATGTTTCTTCGGGGGTTATATAACAAAAATATTTTCCCACCGGTTGTCAACGTTTTTGCACCAGGTGCCACTTTTAATTTGCCGTTTTAATTAAAGATCACCCAAAACGGGGCAAAGTAAAGAGAACAACAGCAAAAATAACAGTGCCAGGTAATAATGTTGACATGAAAACTTCATTCGAGCCCTCATTAATATTTCATCTTGGCTAAATATTTGGGGACAAAATTAAAAAGACCCCTACATTGCGACACAACTTTCCGCCGCCAAATTTCGAAGATTCGGACGTCGACGAAGACATTAAATCCTTATCTTAATGGTGCGAAATCTCGCCTCTGACTGTAAAGTCATTTTAAATGCGTTTTTAATGCCGTGTTACCGGCGTAATTAGACGACGAAGATCGATGCGAGCGACGTCCGCATCGATTAATCGACGCGGGATAATTATCCAAAAAAAAAGTTCATGGTCGTAACCCGGGTGGTTCCCCCAATCAAAAATAATTTTACGGGGGTTGTTACGATCGCGGTTATAATTTTTGTGCCGCCGTCACGTAACACCCCCGGGACGCTTACGTTAAACGGCCATAAAAATCTTTTATTGAAGCGATCCCTCGGCCATTGTGCATTGAAAACGAACACACCTAATGGCTGCAAAAAAATCCTCAAGAGTAAGTGTTGCTTACCTTCAAATAGACACGGCGTTTCCTCCGCGGACTTTTTCGAGCACTACAACTTTAACATTAACACACAGGTCGATGGAACAGGTGGCGAAGAATAAAATGTCCGGTAACTAGGCAACGTCCGTCTCTGACAACAGGATGGTTACGTGAGCGCCGCGACGCTAGTCCTGCGACTCGGAGCGCCTGCTGGAAGGACGCGACGAAGACTGACTAGCGCTCAAGCTCGATGTCAACAATAATAGTGGGCAAACGACGCCGTTCTCGCTCGGCTAGGATCGGCTCGCCGTGTTTATTGGATGCAACGAAGGTCCTGCCGCTGCAGGAATACAATTAGCAGGTTCGGACGCGCTTTTTTACAACGAAGGGACAAAGGACATCGATCTGGCCCTACCTGTTGCCAAGTTCTGGCGCAGACGGTCCTGGAGCGGGATGCAACGGTGCATTATGCATCCCCGAGCTTGTGTTGGTGTTGTTGCAACGACAAATTACAGGAAACTACAACATAATAGCATCGCGTTAACAGTTCTATTAGGGCTTTGATGAAACTCGTCCTGCGAGCGCATCTCAAAATTGCAGGAATTACGGATTGCTGCGAGCAAAGCTGTATGTTTTCCCAGTTGCGGATTCGTTACGAAAGCTTTATTAATTATCTGCTGCCCCACAAAGTGCATTTATTGAGGTTTCGAATGGATGATGAGAGAAGTCGCTCCTTACAAGAAAATCTACGTATTTTTTTCAAGAAAATAATATTTTAATGACCCAGAAATATGCCTGTCTACAAAATTCAATTATTTCAAAGTTTTTTTCAAGCAAAGCTTTCCACAATTATTATTGTTCTTAACAAAAACATGTTTGCCTTTTTTTTATCTATGTATTTCATAAACAGAATTGACGGAAATTGTTTTATAATAAAAATATAGATTAAATTCCAATTGCTGTTGAGCTGATAAACGTGTCAATAATTTTTTTAAAATTAGATAATGAAGAATCAACACCAAGATAATAATGTCGCGGTTATTGTAAACACAATTGTAGACACGCTGTATAGTTATTTGTGTATCAAGGCCAAAAAGTGCATATTTTTTGTCCGAGTCTGGTTTTCTGGCCGAGGCGCAGCCGAGGCTTGAAAACAGGCAAGGACAAAAGGCACGTTTTGGCAGAAGTGAACATTAAATTTTTTAGGCAACCGCAGGAACTACAAAGCAAAAGTCATCATTGGCAAAATTACAAATTTATTTTTTATTTACCCTTTTCAAATATGTAGATAAATTTATTAATACATATTAACAATTTTTTTCTAGTATTTGTTATCAGCTTATCAACAAAACTAGAAATTTACTATCTGCAATGCAATTACTTTTTTACATAATTTATGGTGACAGAACAATTATTGTGATTATCATCTGCGATGTCCGACGGCGTATTAGACATTTATTGATTTATTCCTCACTTTCGCTGTTGTATTAGACATTTCTACATCACCCTGTTGTTATCGATTATATGAACTCCAGAATTAAACGATACAACACTTTTTGGGCAAATTAAATACTTTGGTCAAATTTAACTGTTAAATATTCGTTTGTTTTCAGTCGGTTTACTCGACTTTGTCGGTTTCGTTGTTAATTTACTAAATATACCAACAGATGGCGCCACGGTCCACGGTCACAAAAGTGCGTCCGAAAAAGTGCGTACGAAAAAGTACGTCCGAAAAAGAGTTACTTTTCGTCCGCCTGTGAGTACGTAAAATTATCGTTTTCATTAAGGGTGCCTAAAAAATTACTTATGTGTGTATCTTAAAAATTATCTGATAGGTAACTGTGTTTTTTGCATATGAAGGTGCTTAATTTATGTTCGGCAGTGTACGTTTTAGAGTGTACCTAGACTTGTGCGACTGACTGCACATTATCCATGTTCAATACTGCAAGATGCATCCTAGACAATATCTCTCTCTGAGAGAGAACAGCCTCGCTCGAAACCATGACATATTAATCACCCCGCATTTTACTCATTCCGGCCCTGGCTCTCTAATTACAAAGGAGCGCTATCGACGGCGTGTTCGCATTGTTAATTGATCATTTGACGGCGATTCTTCTATTTTGTCGGGTGCGATAATGCTCGCCTAATAGAAAGTGTGTGTTGACCGTGATAGAATTCGATGATTCGATTCGTTTCAAACGGGAGTTTCAGCCAGCGAGTGATTCTTCACTTTCCCCCGATTGTGCGTTTGACTTCGATTTCATTAAATCGTCCCTTTATTTGGTGTCTAAAGGCGGATACATTTTGTTTTTTCTTTATAGACGTCACGATTAGGCAATCGACGAGGATTTGTAACGGCAGGACCTGGACAGATAAAACAAAAGGAAAATCGAAAGGAAAAATGCGTCAAGCGTGCCGTGGTGGATGTTGACACAACAACAGCTCTATTCAGACCGCTGTTGTCTCTTGTAGTTGGTCGAGTGTGACATTATCCTTGTCCCTGACATAGATGACACAATGTTCGCTGTTTTTTTTTTTACATTTCGTCAACTTGATGTTGAGGATATTATTGTCACGTGATCTTTAATTACTCTCATCGTGGTTATCCTTATTATCAGAACACATTCCTCAGCGGAATCCATTAAAGCGAGTGGTATTGCAATAGCAATGCCTGAGATCCTGTGCATTTCTTGTACAAACAGGAATGAGGGTCTTCACTTGTTAAGTTCACTATTACTGGAATGTACATTAACAAGAGCACAGTTTAATTACTTTCACGATTAAAGTAAAGTTTTTCTTAAAATTGAATCATAATTTATTGTTCTAAATATTGTGGACACTGAACTTAATTAAGTAGGTATGCGAAGTGAGAATACTTCATGATTAACATAAGAAAATGAGAAGTCTACAACTGTCACAGTTACTGAGATTTTCTTTCACAAACACACTATTCACGTAGAATTTAAGTTGACTTTAGATTTAAAATAATTGACATACTTTAAGTAAACTGAGAATACTCCGCGTTTAGGCTGCATTGGAGATTTGGAGTATCGATTTTGTTTGAGATGTGTCATCGCTCCAAATAACGTACCCTTCGTTTCATTACAATTCCGAACACATAATGAAGTGAGAATATTGAAAAATTGCATATTCAGTCGACTACAAATTAATTGAATGCTCCGTGGCTCGTGATATATCTGATGCTTTCAGCTACGCTTTTGCAGATGTTTAATTAATATTCTCATCTCGTGTCGCATCCCACCTTTATACCAATATGTTCACATTTGTCGCCCTGATACCTTCTATTTACCAACTTTATCACGAGGATTTTTTCATACATACACAAATTCTGAACGATATGCTTTAATAAACAACCGCTTGAATTTGCACAAAAGCTAAGATCAGAAAGAGAAGAAAAAAGTGGAGGTTGTCTTTTCAAAAAATTAGTGTGATGTCATAGCTCAAAAATGGATGAGGTCATGAACAAGTGAAACAACTTAAAATACTCGTAAACATTATGAGAAATAAAAATTGACCTGTTTCAGTGTTTTCGACAAACATCGTTAGTTTTGAAATGACTGAATTTATTCCATAAGTAGTTTCCACACTGTATATTATACCACCCAGCCCCTTCGGAAGGTAGGTTATTCACTATAATAAAAGTTAAAGCAACAATACAACTATTGGTGAAGATTCCATTAAAATATGTCTGGTAGTTTTGTAGTTATAAGCGCCCAAGAAATACATACATAGATACAAATATTATCTTTCATAATATGTTAAGCTAACCTAAGAAGTAAAATTTTTTTAATTAAATATATGACGAAGAAAATTCTTTTCTGTTGACATTTCTCTTTCTGTAAAAAATATCTGAAGAAAAATTAAGTAAAAGTTTTAGTCATTTTTAGATAATTCAATAGAGCTCATATTTTCTAGTTAGGTTATTCAATGATTTTGTCATTTGATCATCTTAAAAATCAATTAATATTAATTTTTAAATATAAATATGTAATAACAATAGCCTTTCTTGCTTAAGACTCCAACATGTTAAATACTTTAGAATACTTTACCCAATAAATAATTTTGCTTCATTGTGTATTTGTAAATGGGAAGTTCTTGTCGATTATGTCATTTCAATTGCAATCTGGTTGACGTTGCTTACACAAGTCAGAAAGCAGTGAGGAAACGTAGTATTAGTGATTAACTGATTAAATTGTCATGACCTAAAAACTGGATTTCAAGAAATTTAGTACCAATTGTATTTGTGGTAAGCAATCATCTATTAACCTCGGTCCTTTGAAAAGACATTATTTAACAAGAATATCTTATGACCTGTTGAACATAATGACGTCTTGAAAGAGAATCTCATGAAGATTTTAACAATTTTAATTATTTTTTGGATATTTTATTAAAACGAAAAGATGTTCAGCTAGATTATCTTTTGGACCAAGGATGGCCACCATGTATCAGTACTACTGCACTATGGTGCCAAAGAATTTCACGCTGCGCTCCTGTA
Source organism: Tenebrio molitor (assembly GCF_963966145.1). Taxonomy (NCBI): domain Eukaryota; kingdom Metazoa; phylum Arthropoda; class Insecta; order Coleoptera; family Tenebrionidae; genus Tenebrio; species Tenebrio molitor. The sequence goes on along the minus strand of NC_091054.1, from coordinate 3,178,295 downwards.
TGTAAACTTCCCGCTTGTAAAAAAAAGTAATGTGGCCTGTTGCATAAACAACAATTTGATTGACAAAAAAAAATTCAAAATGATTTACCTAATTCGCATTTTTTTTACAAACTTACACCAAGCTATTTCTCGTGACCTTGTGTTTCAAAGCAGCCAACTGAAAAAGTTTTTAAAAGGTGCCAAATTTTTGAAATTGAAAAATTTAGAAAAAGCATCCAAGACAACTAGCACAATGATCTTCTTCTTGAATGATGCAACGATATTTTCAAATTGTTTGCTTTAAATAGTTTTTCAACAATCACAAAACTGTTTGCTTTGCCAGTCATTGCAGAAACCCCATCTGGATAAACACTATTCACACATTCAGTGTCTCTGTCTTTGTCACACTCACGGCATTTATCGATAATGTCCTCTCTTTAATTTGGAGGCTTAAAAATGAACAATGAGTTACGCATTTCGATATTGTTTAGTGTTATCGTTGTTTATCATTTATTTTCTTCATTAAAATATACAATTTTGTTGTGAATATGCTATTTAAAAGTGATTGATGAATAATTACAATGTTTCCCTGTAATACAAAAGTTTCACTTCTATCGTGCGTCTTTACGACACATTCTGTTTTTTTTTTTATTTATGTACAGTTCAATCATAAGTTTTAAGCGACCTTGAGTTTGATAATTCACATCTAAAACGTTTTTACTATACCTACTTCATAATATGTATATTGTCTTTTCATATAATTATACCGGGTGTTATTGAAATGCGTGGACAAATTTTAACCACGAGCTACTGGTTTCATGTAGAACTCGGAAAAAATATGTTAAAAAATCAATGTCAAAAAATAAAATGGTACATTTATTTTTTTAACAACAATTTTTTTAAATTGCTTTTAGTCTTCTACGTTGTCCTACAACCTCGCAGGTAAAATTTCGGCACATTTTAAAAATACACCCTGTATATCATATTTCATAAAATGTACGCCAATGCGAAGTAACCTCTAGGAAATGTATTTTAAAACAAGAAATCCGCATTGGTATACGTTTCTGTTTCTTTCGAAATATTTGCAATAAACTGCAACAGCAGAATGCAGTTTTTCTTTTCTGAATTTTTTTTTTTTTTAAACAACTAATTGAAGTAAAGAGATTATTGAGATATCTTATTTAGGCTTCCATCCACTGCACCAATTTTTTCACTACACGTTGCCATTAAAAAAAAGAGCGAAGCACACAGAAAATGTGTTTGTTTTTTTAGTTTTTTATTGTGTACAAGAACTAGAAACATTCGTTAAAAATTATCAGAGGTGATTACATCTGAAACCCATTGTACATTCGTTCTTGAATGGGTCATTTACATCTTAATGTTTGTTTTCAAGTTTGCCCAATTTTGTAATTTGTGTCATTATTAGAATGGATAAATCAATTAATATTTTTCTGTTTTGTATAAATTAAGAGAAAACACTTGCAATAAATTTAAAAAGATTAACAAAATCTTGTGAAACAAGATTTAATTGTCAGAAGCAAACAGTGGAATTTTATAAATTACACCAACTTTTCCTCTTGATTTTCTTTATAAATACCAATCCAGTGAGTCACTATAGTCATATTTTAGATTAAATTTGTTTAAACACACAAACGTTTATTTTTAGGGATATTTGAATCACTGACAGCTGCGTTTTCTTTATCAAACGCCTCTCATGCCACATGATCTGACACAACTAAAATAAAACCATAAAAGTGTGTTATATATTTTGCATCATTTCATACCTGAAATTCTACACCTTGAAACTTTTAAAACAATTTTTCATAAAAGTACTGACGACGTTGAACTGCAATATGAGAACTGCAAAGAAGGAAATAACCGATATTTTGCCTCCAGTCACCAAACATTTGAAACTTGAAATGCACCATTTTTCACGAATGAAAGCTACCAAAAAATCAATTTATTTCAGAGGAAATCACATTTCAATAAGCCGATTTCCGGTCAGCTAAACCTCTCAAAATTTCACTCGAAAAAATTCATTAAGCAGAAAAAAATCTTAAATCAAAAATTATACATATTCCCAAAAAAATTGGAAATTTTCATTTATCTTTTTTTACATTAAGATTGTGATTTCCTTTATTTTAATCGCGAAACATGTCTTCCTTCAAGGCCTAATTAATGTACGAGGGTTGCTTAAAAACTTCATGACCCGATTTCTGTTATATACATTTTTCTTGAATGAGTTAGTGGTAAGAGACAATAAACATGGCAACAACATCCTTGAACCAAATCCTGAAGCCTTAAAAAATATGGCCTTGAGACAACGACATTACTGTATTGCTGTAGACCGATCCACTAACTTTTCAAACTACCCTCGTATTTTTTAATTTTATTTGTTCGTTCTGCATCTTTTCTTGTCTCTTTTTATTACAATATTAATTAATATATTCCAACTAATTAATGCGTTTAGGTAGTTGTATAAATCTCAAGATTTATAATTATGTATAATTATATATTACATGCACAACAACATGGCGTGCATATTTTGAATTATCATAAAACATCCACTAGCAAAAATTTCAGCTAATTAGGTACGTTCATTTTCACTTGATAAAAGCGTTCCCCGATTTGAATTTTATCTTCACCGTCGACTGCCAGTTCGTGACCTTTCACCTACCCCATATTTACAGTTTGTTTGATCGGATAAAATTGGATTGCATTTCTGAAATATATAAAAGTCCTGCTGTGGCCCAGACGACTGTTTTGTACGTGTAAGAAAGCAAAGAAAATATCAAACAGATAATTTACAAGAGATTGAAGAGGACATCGAACGTATTTCAGTAACAAGATAGAAGACTCGTCTTCCATGTCTATACACACAAGCGATACAACACCGGAAGGGATCTTGACAAAACTGAACAGAGAAATACTTATGTAAATGATATGGCATAACGCAACATAATCAAATTGATTTGAATGTTATCAGACTGCGTCCTTTGAATTTTAATTATTTCATTAAGGACTAATCGTAATTGGTACAAACGTGATTGTTGTCGTTGTTACGTCAAGATGTCGTTGAAAACAAACGGAATAGAAAAGTGGAATAGGAATCGTTGGTTGTTGAAAAAGGATGTGACACGATTTAAACCGTCAAAATGGAAACATTACATAACATAATAAAACAACAGGATTATACGTATTTCTGATATAAATCCCCTGATAACGAATTAATTTATTTCAGTTTGTTTATTTTTTTGAGTTTTAATTACAATTAGTCATTGTTGGTTTGTTATAAATTCCTTTCATGACTCATAGCAAGAAAACTCGAGAGAAAAGGATCATTTAATTCGAATAAATTAATACATAGTACATTCTTCAATGAGCGTATAATAATCGCTATTATTCAAGAGGATGGAAATTGCAACACGAGCCGAGGCGAGTGTTGGAATCATCCGAGTGAATAATAGCCATTATACGCGAGTTGACGACTATACTTTCTCCAAGAAGAAACAATCTTTGACGCATCCGATTGGCGGTCTGCCGTTGTAGAATAAAAATACGAGGGATGTGATTGGCCGACAACCATGGATTTCAGTATATTCTAACACAGGGCGTGGAATTGATATTATTCTTTCTTTTTATCACACGGCGTGTTGCTCATCTCGTTTGGTGAAAAAAGTATCGCTTTTACCTCTTGTTGTGTAAATAGCTATTTCAACTCTAAAACAAGGGAGGTAATGTCTACTTTCTACTGAGCTAGTAGAAAATAGTAGTTTTTATCACAAATAAAATACAGAAGCAGTTTTACTAAAATTACACAATTTTTTGTTCTCGTGGTCCAATTTTGGTATAGCTAATTAGTGATGCAAAATATTATAATAATACATAATACATAACTAACTTTTGAGTGATGTGGTGATTTGTGTATTAAAATCTAACTGCTGAGAACGCAACGGTTAATTAAACCAGAAAATTAATTGTGGTGTGTCGATTTTAATATAAAATTTAAATAATTCATCAATGTTGGGAATTCAATTAAAAAAGTTAAATTAATCTCATACTCTACTGCAATAAAACTCCACTCATTGTTTGTGGACTGTGAGGTTCATGGACAGAAATTCTGAAAAAGTTAACCTTGTCTGTTAATATGAATTTAATTTTACAACTGAAACAAGCAGTACTTGCATAACACACAAGAGATATTTTAATATTAATATCTGAAAAATCTTTGCTGTTGTTTTGCTTTTTATCTGTTTATTTAATGTTCTCCAATGAAAACTATGTTTGTAACAAATTGCACATAAATGTCATAATTAACATTAGTGACAATTCATTAAGACGCGACACATGTTTTCAGAAGTTTTATTTTTCTCAGCAGCCCCTTTTTTGTTGATCAAATGGCATATGTTTTTGCTATTGAGTAAAGAAAGAGCACTGTGGCCAAGCGCTTAGCGCGCAGTTTTGCATTAGGGAGGTACCGGGTTCAAATCCCAGGGCAGAGGCTAAACCTAATGAAGGTTTTTTTCAGTTGTTTTCCCACACTACCACATCTTGATATCAGCACAGGTCTCATATCAAAGAAAAGGCGAATGCTGGGTCAGTACTGACCCCTCAGTACCACCTATCTACCACCTTCCTTCCTTAATCTTCCCGTCGTGGCTGAAAAGGCGAGGAAAGCTTCAGGAGCTTGCCTCTCCCTCGGGAGGGAATGAAAAATTGCACCTTTAGTTAAGGTCATGGCATAGAAACCATAAAGTTGCTATGACATGATGCTATGTCAATAATTTTTAACGTCATAATTTACGAGTCTGTGGACGTCTTCGATTATAAAAAAAAAGCTATAAATTAATTCTGCTAGTAAAAATGAACAAATTTTTTACTCATGGAAACAGTATCATGCTCTGCTCGCGTGGAATGGATATTACCCATTATTAGGGCACTCTCCTACCTTCTGCCACAAACGTCATTCTTGTGGGTAATTCCTACCGTTACACGCTCCAAAGGACCATAAATAAAATCAAACCACGAAGTGCAATTCAAATTCAAACCAGTAAAATGATTTCGAAAGCTTCCAATAAAAATGTTTTCCTGCAAATACTCGATGTTGCGTGGGTTAGAGGTGTTGTAACAAATCTTCTTTTTATTGTAGTCAAAGAAAATTTGAATTGAATTTTGTTGGAAAAATGAAATCTTGATCTGCATCCCTTGATGGACAATCTGTCGAGAAAACTTCTTGTTGGATTTTCTCTATAAGGATTCCCAAGGAAAGAAAGACGTATATGAGGCTTTAAAAACTAATTAAACTTCCTTAATAAAATTTAATAAAGTCAATTTGGTTTTTTCGTCGCTAAATTTGAAACGAGTAATTAGAAAAAATCTGTGGGCATTTACGCACAATTTCTAGCTTTAATCCGTTTGGGCAAAATCGCGAATGCGCGCCGTCGCCGAGAAGCGATAAATCACGACCTGGGGAGCACCTCGTGGGCGCCTATGGTACAGGAAAAACCCAATATTTTACCAAATGGCGTAGCAAGCATAAATCGCGACCGGTCGTCATTGATTATTCGCCACAATATACCACGTTGCCACCATATTTATAAATCCGCCGTCCCTGTCGTTGACATAATTCCGCATTTAACCCGGCAACTCGTTAACAACCCCTGATTGGTATAAGCCTTGCGACAAAGGGCCCGCAATTCGTAACTCGCACAACTTGCGTCTTTGATGTGACATTTTTTTCCAACCCCTCCGTCCATCAGTCCCGTGATGGCGACAAGAATGCGTGACGCTAAGGACATTGTTGTTTATCGTTTTAATTAGAGGGTGGCGATAATTTGGAGAGGTACTAATAAAGTGAGGCTTCGCGCATAATATGAACACCACATATATGGAATGTTATGGGGTGTTTGCAAAGCCCCGGGTCCCTTTAATGGTTTATTCCGGGCTTAATGGAGGATGGATGGTGGGGTGGGTTTCTATTAATATTTCCCCAATTTCATATCCGACAATGGCCGACGTCGTCACAGATTAGACGGATCGGGAGCCACCCCGATTGCTTCGATCATATTTTACCGGAATGCCCTCGTGGCGCACTCCGGGACTAATTGAAAGCCGAAAAAGTCCGCTCCGGACGAAACTAACGTCCACTAATTCGATGTTACATAATGGCAATTACGACGTCCCAGGTCCAAGGTTGTCGAGGCTAATTATAAACATTGAAGCACCTCAAGTAGAAAACGTTCTGTGATTTAACGATCGGATTTTTAATTATAAAAATTTATTCCAAAAATCGTTTCCTCGCCCAGGTGTTTAGCAGGAAAACGTGGCATTTTTTTACCTACAAGGTCGAGGTATTGTACGGACGGTAATTGGGTGTAATATTTAAATGCTGTGATATATAGAATTAATTTTTCTTTTAGATTTACATCGCCGTGTAAACATCCGCATTTTAATGTAGCGTGTGTGGCTGCGGTCACTTTGACTTTTTTTGGCGCTGACACTGTTATTATTAATTGCGGAAATTTTTTCGAAATTATTTCAGAACGCTACCGATCACTTGAAAAAGTCGTTGAGGTTTAATGAAACGGCACAAATTATCCAATAAATTCACCTACAAAATGCGAAGATGCAATTATTTGGAAACTCACCGTTTACAAAACTGAATTTTCTTTCCAACTTTGTTACACAGACCACTAGCTTTGTGCACACTGACAACAACAAAAGAGATGTAACCTATTATAACATCATTTTGTTTTATAAGTTAATGCAAACTGACTTTAACCTTGATAAGCAGTTCTTTCTGCTACACAGCACGGCATTTCTTTGAAATGGATTACATTTTCATTGTAATTTATTACTCACGCCGCTAAAAAATATGGAAACACTCAATAAATATTTTGAAAACGCTTCATCGAAATTCCTTGAGATTCGATACAGAATTAGGAAAGTTTGAGTTCGTAATTTTTGCATTTCCTTAACCAAGATTTGGACAAAATGGTGGAATGGTCGACACGCGTTTGAAACTCCCAAATCCGCACCTGTGTCTCGAACGGAGGTGATGACACAGGTTTCGAGACGATCGACTCATCATCCAGAGAACTCCGGAAGGAGAACAGTGTCGGATCAGATAAAAGGTGACAGCGTAGGGAGTTAGTAAGAATTATCAACGAACGACAGCGAATAAGAATCGAGTGTTGCGCAAATTTAAGTTGATTTCTGTAACGTCGAGTTAATTCAGTGTGAATTATTAGTTAGAACATGTTGTAGATGCCATTCAGATTTAGATTTATACAAATGCAACCCAAAATACATTTTACAAAGAATTCATTGTGTTTTGGTATTTAAAGATTAAGTCAAGAATCCAAGTAGATATTCTATTAGTTTGAAAGATATATCTGCCGACCCGGAACGGGTCTGGAAAGCACCCGGAGCCGACCCGGAATCCACCCGGAAACCAACCGGAGCCCACCCGGAACACACCTGGAGCATTAAGAAATATTTACAATAATATGTGTATTGGTGTCAACCTTGAAAAGTATAAAAGTAAAAACTATTGAATGAAAGAATAAAATCCACTATTTAATACGAATTCCACCTTAAGAAACTTTAAGTTATGTAAAATGTGGTTCATCTTTTTTCGTAATAATTCGGGAAAAATGTTTCATTGTAAATAGATGAAGGGGAATCGTGTACCATTTTTTGTTACTATGTATTTATCGAAAGTTTCAAATTCAACGGTCTGGAAAATCGTCGGTGGAAAAATGGTTAAAAATCATTCCGATTTCGCGAAAAATCCAAGTGGAAAATTGGAGTGATTTGGTGATTTCTGTCACACTGCTTTCATAAAAGCACGTATTTCATAACATCTGAATAATAGTACATTCAGGGTAAAGTAGTGATAAAAAATAATATTTCTAGTGGAAGGAAACAGTTGTTACAAATTTGAAAACAATTTTATTCAGAGATGAGGATTTAATAAAAGAGTTACTGAAAAAAATCACGATTACACTTTGCTGAAACTAGTGTTATGGAAGTCCACGTAATAAATTTAATGACCAATAATAGAACTATATATTTTTTATTGTTTTCAACTGTCATAAATTTTCATTTTTCTCCTTTGTAAACTGCCTCTTAACTGCCTTAAAACAAAATGAACAGATAGCGAACCGTTGCCCTAGACAACACATTCAACGTCACATTTCTGACAGGTCTTGAAAAATTTGTCAAAACTGTCAAAAGCAAATGCGAAACCATTTTTAAAAGATTTGGAAGCTTCAGGACGTTGTTTCAAACAATAAAATGTTGTATGCAACTCGTTTCTGGGTAAATTGGGCTTTTCTAATTGCCCTCGAGGCCTTAAAACCCTCGCTACGCTCGTGTTTTAATCTTGTCCCTCGGGCAATTAGAAAAGCCCAATTTACACAGAAACTCGTTGCATAAATAACTATTAGGTACATGTTGGTCTTTTTTTAATCGAATATTTTTTTTCCTAACCCCTAATTTGATACTTCGCTCATGGGATAATCATCAATTGAAACACAGAGTGAGTGAAAGTGTTTTTGTGCGTTAAAATCTTTACAGTTTTTTTGAAGAAAAGACGATCGCTGTTCTAATACTAACAGTTTTTACTGTTATTCATTCGAATATTTTAATCGAGTAATTTTTTTTTTCGTGCCTCCACATCAATGGATGTGGATAACACATGAGCGGTTCCAACTATACATATTTATAGTCCGTTTTTTTTATAATCAATCGTCAGTGTCAAAATACAGAAAAAGAACAAACTGTATATTAAAAAACATTGACATTTGGTCCAGTTGTATCTCAATTTCACCCTAGATTTCCCCTAGATCATTATTGAGGTTATGTTGCATATGTCTATGAGTGAGACACGTGTTTAATTTAAATTGTCAAATGTGACAATCGGTGACAACTTCAAAAGTCAATGTTCCAAACGTGATTTATAAAATTCACTGTTTCGAATTTTCTGCCAACCTGACAACACTTTGACAACTGGTGCAAAATATGAGAATCTTGAATCTTCAAGATAATCTTGCAGACTTTGATTTTTTTATTGACCTATTTATTCTGGTTATCAATTGATAAAAATAAAACCCTCATTAGGCCAAATAAATTTTCGATGCGTATTGTTGGTTGCATAACTCTCGAAGACACCTCATTAAAAAAAATCAAATCTAATTAATTTCAGTGGAATTTTCTCAGTTCTCTGGCTTTTTCACGCCCCCAATTCGATAAAACTAATTCCATAATAATGCGACAGGAAACGTTGCATCGCCGAAAATTAATTAGATTTTAAAATGAGATTTCAACACCTGCGGTTTTGCGTCGTCGACGAGACAAGGGAGCAATTTTTGGTTATTACCGCTTCAATTGTCTTATACTCAGATACACATGTATAGAAATGGGAAATCCCCGGAGTTTCGAAACCGCACTCGCATAGGACCGCGTCGGGCTTTGGATTGTTTACAATTAAACACAAAGGAGTCTAGGGTTTAGACATAGTCGCGCACGTACTCCAGATTAACTCGACCCATTTCCAACGGGGGCCCAGGACCGGAGTCGGGATTATTCGTAATTCTTGAAGAAACGCCAGCGCGAAATGCCCTAATTACTCTCATTATTACGTGGTGTATAATTTAATACCTCGCCGGCGATGTTTTACTGGTTCATAAGCTTTTCTCGGTGTTCAGGTAAGAGGGGGGTTAAGCGCCGTCGCTATTCCTCGTTATGAATGCTCAAGTAAACGAGCTTTGGGCTTAATGGACCATAAGTCACGGAGATGTACCTTGAAGAGACTTTGTTGTTTGGCCGTTCCGTCAACTGGCGGAATTGACCGAAGGTTAAAGCTCCGCCCGACTTATAACGACTTGTAATTAAATAAAGTTCAACCCGGGGAAGAACGTCGTAAAGCAAATGAAGAGTTAACAAGATAAAACTTTGAAAATTCATCAAGTGCACGTTAATTATTTATTAAACTAAAAAGCTAATTAAGGCGCTTTACGGGGTTTGCGCTAGGTCGGAACGGGTTTTTGATTGAGTTAAAGCCACCACTTACGAACGACGACAAAAATCGACACAGCAAACAGACATTTTATGCATATTTTACGTTTCCTATCGGCTCTCAAAAACCAGAATTAATTCGCAAGAAGTCAATGTCAAATGCTAAGAGTGAGGTTATACTCGAAAAAATGGAAAACATTGTTAAAAGATTATAATAATTATTAAATTGCAATTCATTGTAGCAGTTAACCACCCACACTTTTTCTTTTGCGGAAAGCAATGTTCGTTTCTTTTGTGAACGCATTCTTCTTTCAATAAAATGTTTGAATTTATAACTTGCATAAATCTACCTGTCACGTTTGACGATTGGCGCCAGAAGAAAAACTTAAATTAAAAAATCCCGAGAAGCGCGCCTAGTAATTTTAGTTGATACCAACCAAACGTCATTTTGACATTTCACATCTATAATGATTTTACTTTACCTAAGGAACTATGTCATTAAAGTAATCTTTATGTATTGCCACCGATCGTTCTACACAAAATCAACATACAAAAATAATTTTTGTGAATTTTAAATGAAGCTTAGATTAGCTTAGTCACAATTGCCTTAAATTGCAATTTGGTAAACTCTGTCCACTCATAGATTGCTTGACATAAATGTTACTAAAAATGTTCACTCTACGCTACAACAAATAGATCCGGCGCGAAATTAAAAAAAAAAAGGAAAGAGCAGGTTTACACGTTTATTATTATTCTGCATGCTTGCACTTAGGAAAGACGAAAGGAAACTTCAGTACAGTAGGAGTAATATATTAGGTTTTATTAATGCAGGGTATTTCACGAGTAATAATGTGCCCGACGGAATAAAAAATGCAACCCACAATACATTTTCGAATTTCCGAAAAAGCTGGCTACTGAAATTAAAATATCCAGCTTTTTTCGGAAATGGCTAAACACAAGCAAGAGATTATTTAATATGTACTCCTATTTAATGCATGAACAAAAATTACCTCTGTATCCTTTTCGATGTTTGTTGTAATTAGATTCTTGAGGCACTTCACAAATAAAAAAAAAATCAACAAAATATCGCAACGGAACAGATCAAAACAGCAACATGATCAAAACTAATAACTTTTAAAACCAGAGAATCGCAAAACAAAGCTCTAAAGATGAAAAATCGCAAATCTAAATGCTTAAACCACTTTGACAGAACTGACAATTTCAAATCTGAAATGTCATATAATTTATTTTTCGCGTGGGTTTCATAACAACCAATGAGAATCAGTGGCGCGAATGCTTCAAGATATTACCAACACAATCTATGATACTTTCTTAATATTTTAATGTTATGGTTTGGGAATTTTGTTATCTAAGGATATTTAAAAAAATGCATTATATCAGTGGACGTAGTCTATCAACATTTTTAAGTGACCTCAGCTATCAACCTACATCGAAAAAAAAAGTTTCAAATAAGTAATCTATGGAAAAACAATATCCAAACATCAGTATCCGCCACTGTCATATTTTGAGGTAAAAAATGTTTTTTTTTCAGCATTGTTGTATAAATTTCAAACTACCTACACAGTGCGCTTACCAAAAGCTCGTACCATATGGATTTTTTTTCATTGATTTAATAATAATTTTAGCAGGCAAATCGTTGTTGCTTGTAAAAGACTAAAAATGTTTGACAAAATGTCTTGTGAAACGAGTGTAACAAGCTATTTTTTTCTATTTCGGCTTCATTAATTTAATTGAAAAAAAATATAAAATAATTAGCTAGTGACTTTTATTTTAAAGGAATTGGGTTGGTATTGATGAAGCAATGTCATTTCATTGAAAATAAGTTAAAAAAAGTTATTTGGAAATTGTGGTTGCAACGAAATTTTTAGGCCTATGTATAAATTGTCAGAAGAAACTTCAAAAAAAATCACTCATTTTAACAAACAAATTTAAATTAGGAACTTGGTTTTCAACTTGACTGAGTGGGTGAGGGGACAAATCTGAACTTAAAAATCTTACACTCGCAATAATTTTTATTGAAAGATATACTCCGAATCAATTTTCGTAATATGGCAGTAAATAAGGTGACAACCTTGAGACAGATTTGTTTTTCTGCTAACAGCAAAAAATTGCAAAATTGCAAAAGTTCCATAGGACGTAATTTTATGTAACACGTTAAACGTCAAGGAATGTCAAAATTAATTTCGAGGTCACTTAACTCGGCAACTAAAGTCCATTCAAAAATCAAAAAATCACCAACGTCACATTTTCTTGGATAATTAGAGGCAACGCTATCTAGTGTAAAATTTGGTAGGAATTGTAATTTTGAGGTTAAGTGTTTATTAAGTGTCAAATTACTCAAATATATCGGGGGTTCGTGTGAATTCTATTCTGGGCATGTTTAAGTAATAATAATAAGAATAATTCAATTTTTTTAGTTAGGTGCCATACTTATCCACAATCATTTTGAATCACCCTTTATAATAATCTCAGGCAAAAGAAAAAATTGCAAAAATATTGTTATTGGAAACGTCTGTTAGGTTGTTAAACAATAAAAATGAGACGATAATAGTGGAACCCGTAATCTGGTGCAACATTTTGTTTCTGGTGGAATAAAATTTCTGGTTGTTCATTTTCGAAAATGTAGATTTGTGATTTAAAACGTCAACCATGCTGAATTTATTTGTCTCGAATTTCGAAATAACGGAAGCTGACATTATTTTCGTTTATGCAGAAAGTTTTTCGTTTGAAACTCTCTTTCCAGACCGAAATATAATAAATAAAAATACAATTGCCAAACTTTGAGCCATTCAAAAGCAGGCACGTAACATTTCTCATTAAAATTTTAAAATACTTTATCCATATGGTGCCCCAGAAAATCGTTACTGGATTGCAGCTTGGCTCCCTCAGACGGCAACAGCCCCAAATGTACACCGAAACCTGTACTATCGACTACAGAAATGGATAAAACAACTAAACTCCTTCAATATTCTTAAATAAAAAGATAGGTAATTGTTAAGTTGTGAAACTTTGACGCTTTGACCTCTCAAAAACCATACACATTAATTTTTTTCGCATCCGAGTGATGATAGACAACATACTCGTAATAGTCCAAGGAGTGTTAATAAAATGTCAAGACCTTGACCGATTGCGATTTCCAAAGATGAATGCATCAAAATAAATCCTCTGATAACTGATTATCAACTTATATTATCATGGAAAAACAAGCAATTCTTAAGCAAATGTTATACAAATATAATATTAATCGAAATCAGAAAACTTCTGGATCGCACCCTTCATATCCTTCCTCAGTTTTCATATCAGTTGTTCCCACACTTTTAGCACAGGTGTTATATCTTTGGGTATATTTCCTGGTGAACTGTGGATTTGTACAGTCAGATCCGTGCAAGTGTATGGCGAATCTGTCCTTGCAATCGAACACACCATCACAGTTGCAATCCTACAATATTCAAATTTAGCATTCTTTTTTTACCAATTTGATCAGTTACCTACCATATGTCCAATAACATCTGCATATTGGTCAAGAGTGGCCAAAATGCAATTTTCGTTCTTCATGCAGTTTCTGTAGCTTGTCTGACTATCAGGATCGTCATCTACGTCGACGACAGGACTCTTCGCAGTTTTCCAGTAATCGAAACTGATGGAATAACTTGCGCAGTTGAAACGGCTGAAGCAACCGGTTCTGGCATGGCAAAAACAGTTGAAACAATTTTGCAGCTCTGTTCCCATGTAGTTTTTGATACCTGAAAAAATAATATTTAGAGGTTTTGTTTGTACTAAGAGACCAAGCAGGTAGGTATTGTTAAAAGGTTTTATCGGATCGACAGATTGGTGTCGTATTTCTTACCGTCACACGAAGTGAAGAAGAGGAAAGCAGCGAAGAACAGAACAGTTTTCATTTTGACTAATCGCCGCTGCAACTACAAATGAATAAATAATGTTTCGGACGCTTGAGAACTGAATATCAAACCGTGATAAGAAATGTCACCGCAAATGTATGAGTTGCTATGTAGTGACCACACCAGGAAAGTATCAAATATTTGTAATAAAAACTAAACTTTTCCTTCATCATGTGTCCAGCTCCTTTTAGATTGTTGGGACAGGACGAAAAAAGCAAAAATATATCTGTGTCCTAACGTCTACTTGTTTTGACATAATACAATTGCCAAAAGAGCAGGAGCTTGCTTCAGTTCTGAATAAAAAAATGACGGTACTATTTGACCACAAATTCTGTAATTTGGGAACTATTTATAATTAACGGATAGACGAAAAGCAATTGGAAATATTTCAAGTTGTAGCAGACAAAGATTTTAATACATTGAATTACTTGTTTCATATTATACAAGGTGATTTACTAGTAATAATGAGCCAGCCGGAATTGAAAATGCAACCCACAATACACTTGAACGTAGACCTTTACTACCTTCCAGCTGTATTGTGGGTTGCATTTTCAACTCCGTCGGAGTTATTACTCCTAAATCACCTTGTATTGGCGATCAGTTGATACACAGGGTGTCATCATAAACAAAATAGGCGCTTTGCATGGCACTGTCGATTTTTTATATTTTGTAATCCATCAGATCAAGGCGATCTTCATTTACCAGGCCATGACACTGACCAAAGACAGTGTGCTATGGAATGGCCTACCACAGTCTGGCAACATTGCTTCACCAACATTTGGTGAAAAAATTCGAAATCCACTAAACCTGTCATTGAATTTGCATTTGTCAAATATGAGTGATCTAATTTTGCGACAGTTCAAAAATGTATTATCGCATTGTAATATACAGTTTAAATCCACCTTGGGGACAGAAAAATAACGGTGCTCATTACTGATAATATTTCAGATGTTCTGCTATGTTCCGGGCTATTGAAACTGTTTGGTTATAAACTAACGCGAGGTGGGCATTTCCAACTTAAATATAACAATTTTGTTCTCACCATTGCCTAAATCCCACCCCATTTCTTGTAACTTGCTTCCCAGTCTCATTTCAATATTCCTTTTTAAAGCCAAAAGATTTTCCCCAGTGATTGTTTGGTCATTACTAATTTTGATTATTTCTTCCCAAAATGTAATTTCTTCGTAATTAGAAGTTATTTGCACCGCGTTTGGTAGAAGTCGCTTCATTTTGTCCCCATTTATATCTGTTCCCCTGCTTTTGCGATTTCTTCACTTTTCGATTATTAAAATGTCTTTCCAAATTGGCTTTGTTTCCTCATTTGATGGAAACTTAAGTACAGGTACTGTTACGATTTAAATCGCCGCCCGATTGTAAATCTTCGCGATTTTTCTAGAATGTTCTAGAATCCATCGCGACGGAAACGTACTCGGACTTCCGCCGAAAAATCTGCGCACAGAGGGGGTGGAAGCTATAAATCGGGGGAACCAGAGACAGAACGGGGATTTTTCACGACCTTTTGCCGGGGAGTGTTGTCAGTGCCTGGGGAGAGTCAAGGGGACAGTGATCGAGTGAATTTGCAGGGCCGACGAGACGACGTAGTGGAGTTCACGAGGGCCGTTGGAGACGATTCGTCTAAGTACCACCGCCCACATCGCCAAGCGGATCACGGACTTCACTACGGAAGGTTCCAGACCGAACGCTTTTGCGGATCAGGATCTCGTCGGGTCCTGTCAGTCCAGGTCGTCCCCGGACTCACCGGAAGGTGCCGGATCTACCCTCCAGCAAGTCCGGAGCAGTGGTGACACCCCAATTTCCACAGGCCGTAGCTTCTCAAAGTTTTCGGTTGTATTTTGTCACTCCGTCGAACTAATTGAGCGTTTTGTATTTAACTATAGTCAAATTTCCATTGTCACTCATTATTTCGACGGGTGAAAAGTTCTATCAAATTCCTTAATTTGTAT
Organism: Tenebrio molitor; assembly: GCF_963966145.1. Taxonomy (NCBI): domain Eukaryota; kingdom Metazoa; phylum Arthropoda; class Insecta; order Coleoptera; family Tenebrionidae; genus Tenebrio; species Tenebrio molitor. Next base: position 3,162,412 of record NC_091054.1, on the reverse strand, counting down.
ATCGCGTTTAGGATTTATAATTTGTTCCACTGTTAAAGTTGCAGTTTTGTCATAAGACGCGTCATTTCAGTAATCGTACTAACTTAAGAAAAAATTTCCTTATCAAGTCCGTCGGGTTTTTATATTCACGAACCATTATCAATCCGTGAGTGACCTCGCCAGGAATTGTGTATCGCGCTCATCGAACATTTTTTTGCGCGTGGTTCGTACCGGAGAAAAACATCTTAACTTCAATTTTTTTTGGGAGCGAAGGAAGACTTGGAGGACCTCCCCGCTTATGCGGGCGGCGTAGCCGAATAGCGACGTTACGTAGGACCAGTCGGCCTTCCTCCTTCGCTAAAGAAGGAATTTTTTTTACTGTTTCGTCGGTACTCGTTCGTTGAATATCTGGGACCCGGAGGACCCTCCGAGGAGTTAGGGTTATTCAATTTTGTACACGCCATAAGGCTAGTCAGGCTTCGTTGTTTTCTTTTTCATTTATATCATTATTTTCATTGTTGAAATCTGAATAAACGATTAGTTGGAAGATTGTGTATCATTTTTCGTACTCCGGGCTGTTTTCACCAATTTTTCAGCTTCAGTCGGCGTTTCTCGTGGTCGCATTGTAAACCGAGTCGAAGCCACGACTTGTTCGTTATACCCCTGAACATTCCGGATTTGTAACCGGTAACAGGGTTGCCCAGTTTCGGGAGCGTAATTTATAACGTAACAGTACCTTTCCCACTAAATTTCCGACGGCATTGTAATTTTTACATTTCTCCTTTTTAGAAAATGACACACATAAAGTTGCTCTTATTGTTAACACACGTTGTACATTTTGATAATTACGTCTCCTTAAATTTCAAAATCATAAAGCACTGTAAATTTTATTGAAGTACCTGTTCTTGCTATTTTGTCGGTGGACGAGTCGATTGGACCGTTCGCTTAAATTACATACAATTACAAACAGATGTTGTTATTCGCAGCGCTTCAGCCACTTTTACATAATGCCGTAAACAATTTCCCAGAATTCGAATACGGTAAGATGAGGCACAAAGAATTCTTCATTATTTTAATAAACTGTTATGTATTACGAAATCAAAGACATTATTCCATATACCTAATTCATAATGTCATATTAATCGTTTAAATTTAAAATATTAATTACATAATTACATAACATTTTTGTTTTATATTTAATACAAAAATTTCCGATAATATTGCGGAATCTGGAAAAGTGCCCCGAATGCTTGCAGCGTTTCCACGTTGAATAGCAAGGGAAATCCTCTCGAAAAGGAATTTCTTTGATTTTGAATCGCCTGATTCCGCGATAAATATGTTTCACTGTGCTTTTAAAAGCCATGGTTTGGAGTGTACTAGTGTTTCCACTGCTGCGACACTCGAACAAGTGAGAAGTGAGAAGTGAGTAAGTGACGTCCCCACTCCTACCGTTACCATTGCGCAATCGAATCTCAGCGGCGAATTGAGGAACAAATGAGTGCTTGAAGGACCTTCTGTACTGTGTATCTTTGAGATAAAAAGGTCAAACGTTGATAAGCAGTTAGAATGTTAAAAATGAATTGATGAGTAGGTATGCGTTAATAACAAAAAAACCGCAATGGTGAGAACTTCACTAGTATTGATATATTTCCTTTGCAGTAACATTCACTGTCGGTAAGAAATAAATATTTATTAGTTTCATCATAAGTCGAGATCATTTTAGATTATCACCAGAAGACGAACAATGCGTCAGATGCATCTGCGAAGCATCCACCGCCTGTTTTAGCATACTAGAATGCGCCAAAAAGGGTATCAGTGTCGATTATTGGAGACAAGCCGGGGCTTTAGTTGTGACAGGCGGGGTTGTGAATGACCAAAGTGACGACGCGTATGCAGAATGCATCCAAGACGAATCTTGCGTACTGGAAACCATAGATAGCTACACCAAAAAAATTCTGCGCCACATCAATGTGACTGAATCTGGAATGGTGCCATGCTGCGACTAACGAATGTGATTTACAGGACGTCAATTGTGATGGTATCGTGGATTGTAGGGATTACTTCTCGGCACATAAATTTGGAACAGGTGCCAAGAATCCAGACAGTGTGTTCAAACCAGCACAAACTAAAAGATTTGACAGATGTGAAGGACACGGAGTGGGAAATCTGACCGACAGTGGGTGGAAACCTGGGATATGTTTTACAATTCGAAATAATTTTAGTTGAAAAGTAGGGTTAGAACATTTAATAAAACGAAAACAATACATTTTAGTTATCATTCAAAACAAGAACTAGAACTTAGTGAGCTGAGGGTCAAAAGCTAGTCGACAGTTTCTTCAGCAGAACGTTCATGTTCTTCAAATTTTGCTTGGCTTGTTGATAGATTTTGCCCTCTGGTAGACAATCCGGTTCGTTTTTGAGCACCTCCAACGCCTCCAGAAGAATTCTTTTCGATTCCTTTGAGACAATCTGTGTAGGACAAATCAACAACAAATCACACTCACCTCTAGATCATCTACCATCTTCACTGGATTTCTTCTGGCAACTTCGGCAACAGCTGCGTGCTTTTCGAAGAGAACAGTTCCAAGAGTTCTTCTTTCTGCCGGAGCTACGATCTTCAGCAAATTTTCTAAACTCGTGCAGTATTGCAATTTTAGTTCCAAATCGTCGTCTGTCAAAGCATCCACTTGTCCCATTAATTGAGACAAAACATATTTAACATCAGTACAGTAGAAGTGGTTGTTTGGTAGATAACTCTCATAGGTTGTCAAAAAGCTCTTACAAGCTTCGATGTTAGTTTTGTCGAGGTCGTAGAGGTCACGTCCGATCCTTTCCAAGATGTCGTGAACTGAATAGGAAGACATAGATCGGTGGCATTTGGTGCAGATCCACTCGGGTAGTTTCTGGATGTCTGTGAAGGTTTCTGGGAGGAGGTACCCATCGCAATCGCTACAAAAACAACAATACAGGTGAAATCTATACGAGGGAATTAGTTACATCGTGGAACACTTGAGAGCGCTGAAATTGGTACCGAATTCCGTTGGGTCTTTGCATCGGAGACAGTAACACCAGAAGAACTTTGTTTCGTTGAGGAAGTACCGGCGATTCGGAGTACCCCACAGAGGATCAGCGTAGCAGATACTCAAGTGCTCACCCTCTTCGATAGATCTGGCAGCGGCGATAATGATGTCGCCTCGATTTGTGAAGCTTTTGGTACAATTGGCGGTACAGCTGTGCTCCATCATCGAAGTGGTACCGTAAATGGCGACGTGCGCTGGTTCCGTCAACGGAACTTCGTGACTGTTGATCTACAAACCAGACTACACTTTTCTGTGACGAGTTGGCGAGGTTAGTACCATCACGATGCCACAGACTTTCATGATGTCTTCTTCGGAGAACGCCGAAGACAGCTTGAAGAACCGTCGGATGAACTCGGCCACCGTCACTCGCTCGTTTTCGTAGTTTGGTGTCGATTTGCGCTCCTCCCAGTGCCCCTCGAGGCTCTCCAGTTTCTTCCAGTGTTTCGGTAAAAACTGTTTCTGGTATAAGCAGCGCAGGACTGTGATGCAATTGTAAATGGGATGGGGTATGCCGAAATTTTTTATTGCGACTTTGTCGCCTCGCTGGATGGTGTATCTGCATTCGGGGAGATGTCCTGGAGCTTTTTCGCACAAGTCTCCGCAGACGGGCCATCCGCATTTGTTACAAGGTCTGCTGGTTTCTGTGGTGATACCTTTACCGCAACCTAGGCAAATGGGGATTGTGTTGGAGGAGGGACCCCAGACTAGGGGGGATTCCTGGATCATGCATTCTCCGGCAGAAATATTACGTGTGGCTATCAGGTGGCGGCCTAAAATGTCGCTCTCGCAGATCTGGAACATGTTACAGGCGTTTTTATAGATGAGAAGTTGGTATCAATCTAGGTAAATAGTATACAGGGTGCATCCGAATTCGACCGACAAACTTTCAGGGCAGATTCTATGATTAAAAATAAGCATAAAACTCTTAATACATATGGGGTCAAAAATGTTTAGTTTGCGAGATAATCGACTAAAAAGTTCTACCAGGGACAAAAGGAATCGGGTGGAATTTTTTGATGAAACGTACAAAAATAAAAAGGAGCTAGGTACAATTTACAAAAATCGTCAAAATCCCCCCCCTATTCAATGCACAGATAACCCCATAAAATCCAAGGAATTCAGATTATAATTGTTTTTACGTTTTTGTTGATTTCTCGCAAACTAAGCGTTTTTGACCCCATATGTATTAAGAGTTTTATGCTTATTTTTGACCGTAGAATCTGTCCTGAAAGTTTGTCGGTCGCATAAGGATACACCCTGTATACATATACAGGGTGTTTCTGAAATAGGTGCATTAATTTTAACTGGTAATAGAACTCATCAAAAGGAACAACTTTTCTCTCTGCCATTTTGGCGAAAAACGTTGCGTAGTGGCTTAAAAAAATAGGAAAGATTTTCCTAAAACCGTTCATATCTCCAAAACTAAGCTACCTAAAAACGTGAAACAACCAGATTCTTACGAAGTGGATTTTTTGCTATACGGGTAGATTTATTTGAATTTCGATTTCGGCGTTAAAACACCTTTTCTGGATGAAAATGGATGTTTTTTTCATATTAGCGCTGATCTCAACTAGCCATTGCAGTATTTAGTGGCGTAGGGTTATTTTAGTGAAAAATCTCTCCAATTTTTTTTTGGAATTAAACATCATTTTTCGGCAAAATGGTAAAGAAAAGTTGTTCCTTTTGACGAGTCTATTACCAGTTAAAATTAATGTACTTATTTCTGTTACACGTTGTATTAATAATGAATTATATTTTGTTTTACGAATATGAAATGTTTGAAATCTAATAGCAATTGCAACCCCCATATTCACTATAGCAACTAAAGATTCTTCCCAAAAAAATCTTTGTCCTAGTAAAAAAACAAGATTTTTTTCCAAATTTTTCCTATTCTAAATTTTCTTAGTCTTTTGCTTCAGTGTCAAGGGTAATAAATAATATCTATCACATCTCGGGAAAATCAGAATCAAGAAACATTTTGTCAAGAGAATGAATCGTGGAGATGAAGGTTTCAAATCCCTTAAACATGTTTCACAAAAATGAGACAAAGCCAACCGATTTTTTTTTCTACGACTGTTAAAAACTGATTTCACTATTTCACTAATTTTAGTGCGTAAAACATCTGCTTATGGTAACAGTGAAATCTAATAATAAATGGAAAACGTGAAAAAAAGTGCTGTAGTGTTTCATTGTTTCACTTCGCCGTTATTGGGTGTTCATTTAAATTTCTCCTCAAAGTGGGCGTTGAAGAGTCGATTGTGAACGCACCACTTCACTCGTCAGTCTGTCCAAAAAACACAAAAAGTGAGGTTAGATTTAAACAGCTAATCCGTGATCTATAATCCGTGGTGTGTTCACTATCGACTCTTCAACGCCTACTTTGAGGAGAAATTTAATTGAACACCCGATACATGCACCGAAATAGGCGAATCAAAAAAATGCAATCAAGATAACTGAACTTGTCTCGCGATCTTATCTTTAGAAACATCAAGTTTTAGATTAGACAGTCGTAGAAAATATATTGTATGAAACTCATGCACAAAGAGTCTCTTTTTCACTCGTGAAATGGTTTATTCGTGAAAAAAGTACTACTTTATGCACTTGTTGCATAAATTGCTATTATGGAGCAACAAAAAAGAAACTTAGCAAATAAATCATGAACATACGGTGCAGGTGTTTAGCAATTTTTTTGACGACACAATAGCAAGTTAATATGTATCAACAATGCTGAAAGTTATTTTTCAAACCTTTCACCTTACTTGTTGCAACAACAATGTTCTTAAGTCACTGTGAGACCTTTTTCTGAAAATATGAAGAATGTTAATTAGGTAGTGAAAATGGAACACGAACAAGTGAACATAACCTAAGTATTGTCACCCTATAAGATGATGTTCTTTGTTTTTTCTATTTGTACTTTAGTGTTCCATATTTTCTGCAATTTTTTTGATTACACAATCTTTACTTTTAAGATACCTCTTAACTTACTCAAAATACTTAAGTTATTGCACCCACGATTTCTCCTTCAAGGTGTCTACTTTCAGTAAGTCATGTACAAGGTGATTAAAAAGAAAACAAATCAGAGCAGGCGTTGCAAATTATCGGTCATGTCTTAGCGGAATTCTATGCAAATAAGCATTCAATAATATTACGATAGATAAAATGTTTTATTTTGTCCTACGGACTTTCCGATTCCTGATTACATTTTGTATAAACATAAAACAGCAATTCCAAAAAAATGAAAATAAACAGTTTTATTCCTATTCCCCATCCCTTTCCTTCTCTGTTCTTTCCTTGCCCTTCGCTTCTTCACAGCTATTTAGAGATAGTTCGACTCTGCTCTCTCTTTTATTCTCTTTCCCATGCTTCTTCGTTCACTATTCCGTAATCTATCACTGTTTCCCTCCGGCTACCTATATAGGTCCATTCCCCTTTCTCGTCCTCTTGTTTGTTCCCCTTCAACCCTCCCATTCATTTTCTTCGATCCCTTCCCCTCTGCATTTTCCACCTTATCTTTGGATTTTCTTTTCCCATCCCCCTTCTCCTCTTCCCAATTTCTTGCTCCTCTTTCTCCTATTCTTCCGTTGAAGTTGCCTCCCAAAAGTATACGATCCTCCCTGTTTTCTTTCATTCGGTCTTCGACACGTCTTCTTGTTGTCTTCACCTCTTTACTGTACAGGGTGTTATTGAAAGTTGTACAGATATTTTAACCACGAGCTACTGGCTTCATGTAGAATTCGCAAAAATATCTAAAAAATTCTGTCACATTTATTTTTTGAGCTACAATTTTTTTTAATTGCTTTTAGTCTTCTACGTTGTCAAATAACCTCGCAGGTAAAATTTCAGCACATTTTCAAAATACACCCTGTATATTATGTTTTATAAAATGTAATGTATATGAACTTTTCTTTCCATGAATCCTTCTCTTCTCCCTTTTCTTTTCGCTTTTCTTTAATCCCTCATTTCATTTTCATCCTTCTCATCCAATCTGCCTCCTCCGCCTGCCATTTTTCTTCTCTTCCTCTCATCTCCTCTCTCCCTGTCGCTACTTCTTTCCTAGCTCCCCCTTCTCCTCTCTAACTACCGCTAATTCTTTTCTTAGTACTTTGTTCTCCTCTCTTATCTCTCTAATCATGGTTTTCATTTCCTTATCCATTTCCCTTCTTTTACTTCCTTCTTCGCGTCTACTTTGGGATCTTTCCGTTTCCGGAACTTTTTCTGAATGGGTTCGTGTCTTGCCCGCTGCCTTCTGTTTTTCACCTCTCACTGGTATGCATATTTTTCGGTGAAATGTTACTTCCGAAACGAAGCGAATAGGCAACCAATAAAACGACTGTGCATGGCAATAAGTACCTATTTATTCTGCGTACGATCAAAGTAAGACAAACGTTTCGATAAAACAGAAGAAAAGTTAGAGTAGTTTTCTTTTTTATCACTTTGTACGGCACTAAAGAAATTTTCCAGCACAAATTTTTAACTAATTAGGCGCGCCTGACTACAAACCTGAGTAACATTCCATAATAATTTGCTGTGTTAACAAACCATGAACGCACATTTGCATTTGTTTATTGTTTATTGCGCTTTGAACTAAAGTGTTTTTCCACAGATCTATGCATACAAAAAAAATCTGATAAATTCAAACAAAAATAAAAAAATGTGAGTAGGTAGTAAACCGATAAACATTATACCTATCGCATGCTACATATTTATTTAAATCGTTTGAATAATTATCATTAATGAAACAACACTGACCCCGTATCATTTAACTCCTAATACCAGATAGCACAGTTATCAACGAGTTTTGAAGAAAATACAGTTCCAAGTTTGCTGATCACATTTTTCAGCCCAGGAGAGGTATTGTTGGCTATTTATAAAAGCCATTTGCACTAGTATACTGTGTTCTGATTATTTGGTGCGCAGTACGCAGCAATCTTTGAGCCACGCACACCGTTTCATTTTTGTGTAATTCGTGTATTTTTCGAATTTTTTTCTCGAAGTCTTTAATTTTAGACTTTGTAGGTTATGTTTCACCCACCTTGAACGGCTTGCAGACAGTTTTGTGTTGCCTCCAATGGTCTCTCTGATGTTTACTGCAATAGCAGACCCTGCGACATCCCCCGCACTTGTGCAGGGCCGGCTGTTGGCACACCTCGCACCGGTTGGCTTCCAAAATCTGCAACTTTCCGTCACTTTTACCATCCATCGTTAAATACTTGAACAGAATCCAAACAAACAGCAATAAAAAAGTTGCGTAACGTCGCCGCCCACGGCTGCAATTGAAAGCACACTGCAATCAAGTGACTTGCGGCGGCTATTAATAAAATGTCGTCCGTCCCAAATAGATTTAAATAGAAAAAGGAAGTGTCACAAACGGTACAAATTAAACCGAAAGATGTCACTGTGCAAAGCGGTTTTATTTATTTTTTAACAAGTCGTCGAGCAGGCGGAGCTCGAGGCCGATCTGGCGGTGCAAGCGGCCTTCGGGGAGGGAGCTGGGTTCGTTGGCGAGGAGGAGGCGCGCCTCTGACATCGTCGCCTTCGAGTTCTGCAACCAAAACAAGAACTAGCCTGTCAAGCTTACCAGCTCCACTTACGGCCAAAACTGCACGAAATTCACTCAGATTGTCTTGACGTCTTGCCATCTCGATCTTGCTTTTGGCAGTCCTGTACAAGATCAATCCAAGGAGGCGTCTCTCAGCAGGAGCCACTCTCTCAGCCACAATCTTCAAATCTTCGCTCATCTTCAAAAGCAGCCCCAAATCGCCGTCACTCAAATCCTCGAAATTCTGACTGGCTAAGATGTGGCTCAACGCCATCTTCACATCCAGTAAGTAGAAGTGATTGGGGGCTAGGACTTTCTCGTACTTTTGAAGAAACTCCCTGCACACTTGCGCATCCCCTTTGGGCATTTCCGACAACTCCCCTCCAATTTTTCCCAACAGGACGCTCACATTGTCGTTGGAGAAAAGTCCGTCGCATTTGTCACAAATCCACACGGATACCTCTTGCAGGAAGCTCTTGGGGAGCAGCAAACCGTCGCAAGTACTACAAGAGATTTTGTAAAAGTGTCTCAACTTTTCTTGGACTTACGATTTAGGGCATTTGATGGAGTTGAGGTGAGTGTCAAGCTCTGCCGGGTCTTCGCATCTTGAGCACACGCACCAAAAGTGCTTGGTTTGGTGCAAGTGTTGGCGGCGATTTTGCACCCCCCAGAATGGATCGGTGTAGCAAATGCTCAAGTGATCTCCTGGTTCGATCGATCTCGAAGCCACCACCAGAAGCTCTCCTTCGTCGGTGAAGGTCTTGGTGCAGTTAGCTCTACAGTTGTGTTCCAAAAACGACGCTTCGTCGTAAACGACCAGTTGGGAGGGTTGCGTCAAGGGCAATTCGTGTCCATTTACTAGCAAAACCCCCAAGACTTGTGCAATTTCTTCTTCGGACCAGTCCTCCAACTTGAAGAAATTCCGGATGAAGCTTGGAGGAAGAGTACTAACCTCGATTGAATGTGACTGGAAGCTTAACAGTTTCTTCCATTTTTCTGGGGAGGTTTGTTTTAAATAAAGTGCTCGCAGAATCGAGACAAACTGGTAGTTGGGATTAGGAATTCCAAAATTTTTGATAGTGATCTAGAGAAAAGACTTCAGTGAAGATTGTCACATTCTTTGGGACCCACCTGGCTCCCTTTGGCAGCTGTTAGAATGCATTCTGATTGGTGGGTTGGGGATTGTTCGCAGTTCTTGTCACAAACGGGCCAGCCGCACTTGCTGCAAGGACGCCAACAGCTCGCGTCTAAAATTTTGCCGCAACTTAGACACACTGGAACCGTGTGCAAAAAAGGACCTCTCACTAGTGGAGCTTCCTGCAGGATCACAGCACCGGATTCGATGGGTCGAGTCGTCACCAAGTGACGTCCCAAGATGTTGTCATCACAAATCTACAAAATATTGTCGTCACACTTATATTTAGCCATATTCGCTTTACCTTAAACGGGTGAGCGGCCATTTGAAACGTGTGCGGTGGTGCTGCTGGTGTGATCTCTACTACTATTATTTTCACTTCACTCAAAGTGTGGAATTTATGCTATTTACATGATTTCAGATCTCTACCAGGTTCACACCGCAAGTTGTTCACTTTATATTAAAATCCAATCTTTCACAGAGCCGGAAATCTCTCAGTTAACTGTCAATTTAGTGGGTCTAAATCTGTATCAAGATAAAAGCTCGAGCTTTGATGTGATACCTGAGAAAGCGTCTACGCTTGTTAGTTATTTCACTGAAACCCGGTAACTGTCTTGTTGATGCAAATCTTTTTTTACAGGCTTTTACTGTAGCAGTTCGACGCAGTTGATGACAGGTCGTAAAGTGAATTTATTTTTGGTTCATTTGGAAACATCCATCATTTTAGTCTCAGAAGGATCTTGGTCACGGTCATGTAATTAGCGTATTCCAGTTATAATTGATTTTTTTGTGTGTAATTTGAGCAGGAGCGCCGGCTGTTTTGCACCGGTATTGATAAACAAAACTATATATTTCGAGCAAAAATATTCTAGACGCCAACGAGTCGGAATTTGCTCTTTTGATAAGTAAAGTTTTTTTCATAAACAAGTGTACCGAATTATTTTTTATTTATTTTTATAAACTGTAATTATCACGTGAGGTCGGAAAAATCAAGAAACAAAATGAAGACACATTTGTGAATAATAAAATTAATTTATTGTCATAAATTTTCATTTTTCTCCTTTGTAAACTGCCTCTTAACTGCCCTAAAGCAAAATGAGCAGATAACGAACCGTTGCCCTAGACAACACATTCAACGTCACATTTTTGACAGGTCTGGAAAAATTTGTCAAAACTGTCAAAAGCAAATGCGAAACCATTTTTAAAAGATTTGGAAGCTTCGGGGACGTCGTTTCAAACAATAAAATTTTGTATGCAACTCGTTTCTGGGTAAATTGGGCTTTTCTAATTGCCGTCGAGGCCTTAAAACCCTCGCTACGCTCCTGTTTTAATCTTGTCACTCGGGCAATTAGAAAAGCCCAATTTACACAGAAACTCGTTGCATAAATAACTATTGTTGATGTTTAGTGTAAAATTAATGTCCGTTTTCATTTTTTTTTGTCCACTCTCGTTGATCATTACATCGCTATATCATGAAAGCCTCACTCAGTTGTAAATCAATAGTAATGGCCAGAAGTTGAACCAGTAAAATTTTAAAGAAAACAAACATTTGAGCAATGAAAATATTGAAAAATAAATAATTTTATCGTATTTTCACATAGCAGGCAGTTTTGAGATGGTAAGTACGTGCGGATATTAAAGTGGCCCATCGCAAATTGCAGAGAACTAGATCAGTTTTTTTTTAACTTGCAAGAATACATTTTTTGATTTGTTTTTATTTCTTCCAGAAGTAGATTGTGAGTAGAATGCGTCGCACTGATCAAATAGATACAGAACCACAATCGTGTCATGCTGTTATTTTATAGTGAGGTTATGTTGTATTTATTGTTTTCAACTGTCATAAATTCTCGTTTTTCTCCTTTGTAAACTGCCTCTTAACTGCCCTAAAGCAAAATGAGCAGATAACGAGCCGTTGCCCTAGACAACACATTCAACGTTACATTTCTGACAGGTCTTGAAAAATTTGTCAAAACTGTCAAAAGCAAATGCGAAACCATTTTTAAAAGATTTGGAAGCTTCAGGGACGTCGTTTCAAACAATAAAATTTTGTATGCAACTCGTTTCTGGGTAAATTGGGCTTTTCTAATTGCCGTCGAGGCCTTAAAACCCTCGCTACGCTCGTGTTTTAATATTATCCCTCGGGCAATTAGAAAAGCCCAATTTACACAGAAACTCGTTCCATAAATAACTATTTAACGCTGCGACATCCGTTTTTCAAAATAAAAGATTTCCATAGGTGATGCTACCAGAAAATTATAGTACGGTAGGTGTATTTTCCAGTGCGAGAACTAGGTTTCAGACTCGAGGCGAAGCCGAGACTTTTCAGCTGACCAAATATTTCATTTTGCAGTTTTGCAGATTTTTATGAAATAACGAATCTCAAACTTTTTCACGTACAGAGCTGCCAACCCGATTTCTATTTTTCCTATTTGATTATGATTATTTAATAGTCAATAAAAATTAAAGTAACGTAGGAACACTTTAATTTTAAAGTAACTGTAAAAAGAGAAAATTATCCGTGCCTGCTATCGATGTTGTAAATATTTACGGTAACTTTGGAAATGTATTGTGGGTTGCATTTTCAATTCCGTCGGGCTCATTATCCCTCGTGAAATATCCTGTATATTTTATAAAAAATAAGGACATCCATAATGTCGTACGATCGCTTAATAGAAAAATATAGGGTGATTCATCTTTTACCGCCGGTGGCAAAATGACCCTTAAGAATTGAGGAAAATTTATGAAATTTACAGATTTGATTTGTCGAAACATTTACTTTCCGGTATAATTTATTTTAAAAATTTTTTGTTATGAGCAGATACAGTCGCGGACAAAAAAAGTAGGAGAATGTTATTTCGCTAATATAAATTTGCTTGCCGTTTCTATAGTTACGATGAAAATATTTATTTATTTATTATAGTAACCCCGGTTTACTCAGCTCAATTTTGGTTAAATTTCTTAATAAGACTTGTCCTACTTTTTTTTGTCCGCGACTGTATTTCTAAAAAACTGTTTAAAAAAAAAAACATGTTTAAATTTTTGCATCAGAATGTGGCTAATGGCGTATAAAATCAATATCTGCAATCCGTTTCGAAAAATGTTTGATAGTTTCGAATTAAATCGATTTTAATGGAAAAATTCCTTTTATTGGTGCCGCAAGCTTCATAATATGAGTGAGACTAGTATTGCCCATAGGTGGCGCTACTGGCGGTAGTGGAAATCTGTCTACTAGTTTGTCTAACGTTGTGAGACTGGCGGCACATCCAAAATTTGTCTCGGTTTTCAACGCTAACTACGATGCTACAATCATTTATAATGACTCCGTACAAAATGTCTATAAAAGAACGTAGGTATATCACGAGTCCTGTACAATTCGAATATGCCGCTCTGTAGCAGATTGTGGTACCCAATAGAAAAACAGACACGTTTTTAATAAAGACTGTTGTAAGATGGAAAGTAATTAGAATATAGAAAAACTGAAAAAACTCAGAAACAAAACAACTAAGACATCGAAATCACAACTGACGCTAGATTTAATAATTTTACATTTGACAGTTGACATCTGATTTGACAGCTTTAACGGCTCAACACAATAAAATTATAGATCGGCTCAATTCCACAGCACTCTTGACATACGTTCTATTATAGACACTTTGTAGCGTCTTTGTATTAACTGTTCAAGTTATTTTTATTCTGGAAACTTAATCATAGTTGTGATAACCTGTTTTTTCACTGTAGATGATCCAGTTTGAAAATAAATTTTCTCCGAAACAGTGACCCCGTGGGGGCCGTATGGCATCTTTTTCTTAGCTCATCTGCATAAATTATATTTGCCAAAGCACAATCGCGGTGAAAATAGATCGTGAATAATGACAATTCATTCTTTTCGCAGTTCTGTTTGACAAACATAGTAAACATAGAGGGGTTAATCTACTTTACAACTATAGTACTTTCGAAAACTTTCCAGGAAGTCTAAAAGGAGTTGTTCCAAAGAAAAACACTCTGTTGCAAAAGCTGATAACACACAAATTAGTTTAATCAGAATATATCTTTAAGACTTCGGTAAATATTTAACAAAGTGACTAATTTTCGGGAAAGCTCTGAAGTTGTCTCGGTGTAGTTTTATATCTTCGTATCATCTGTTGATTCGACGAGTGAAGGTCGAGAGGTCTAAATAAAAATAAAATTGTGACTCCCGTACAAAAATAAATTTTCGAAAAAAGTTTTAATGACATCACAAATATTTCTCAAAAATTTAAAGGAGACGTCACACATTTTTGGTAAAAGAATAAAATTATAGGGTGGATACTTTTTTGATATTTTTGATAATTCTCAAATTGTAGTCTTTGTTCTATTTTGGGCAATTAACTCTTCACGGTGAAATCTTTTGCTACTTCGCACCAGTTCAGACTTTAATCATCATCAAATCATCCTTTTTACCAGATTTTTTATTGTCGTCAGTCTAAACATCGCCACCTGTGAGACTTTCGCTGTGCGCGGATCTCCCAACTGACAAGAAACGTTTGGTAATTTAGGAAGCTCCTTCTGTTTACACAGCAAACATTATAAACTCATAACCGAGCCTGTGTTTAATTTTCATAACAAACGAATATTTCCCATGCGATTCTTGGACTAGGATAACGTAAACAAGTTTGCGTTTTTATTGTCATTTCGTTGCATGCCGTTTGGCAACACTATCCAGAAATAAAGAAGATTTAGTTAAAAATAACTTTGGCGGCGTCCACAATAATTCCTCCCACAACAGATTAGTCGGTTTAGATGAGTTGACCAAAATAAACGGGCCGAGATACTCCACGGCTTGACACCCTAGTCACTTAACAAAATTAACACCACCGTTCTAGCCCCCGAAGTGATTTACCACCAGCGAGATGAGCAGACACTCCAAGAGAAAGGTAAGTGGTGTGTTGGTTTCAACAATTGCCAATTTATCGTGTCCAGAGGTGCACGAGGCGGTCGCAGTCGACGACCTCGTCGGAGAACCTGGAGGACCTCTCCGAGGGGCCCATCTTCGAAGTGAAAACGTCGCAACTCATGGGCAGGTAATTAAATCTGGCACCGATGGCACAACTTTATTTCTTGACAGTAGCTGATTTGTTGTAATTTGGCACGCGATCACCGGCTGAAAAAAACGATTAATAATAGTCGAAACGGTATTTTTTCCGGTTTTATTACTTTGACGTCCTGTTTTGACATTGGAAAGGCAGTTAATCGACGGAAAGTCAAACCGAGTAAATTAGTTACACGAGTAGATTCTTTTTTTTTTATAATTAATTATAAAAATGTACCAGTTTTTCACCAGCTTCCACTTCCAAAATTATTACATTTTATCCTAAAATGCGATCTCGTTAGCGGCCAAGATCGTGCTTATTCATTTCGAAGCTTCCGAAATCGCGAAGATGCTGCACAACGTTTACAAAGGTTCGAAGTATCGAGGAAATCTTTCGCCACAGATCCAAACCATATCGGTTTTCTCCAGGTTCTTGTCAAAAACAAAAAAAAAACTCTACTATGATTTTTTTCCACCTATTTTTTCATAAAATTCAGTGGTTCCCAACATTTTTTTGAATAACTTTTAGCCCGTTCTTCTCGAAAAATATCAACATTTGTAGAAGGCATTATTGGCTCAATTGTTACCTATTCTGGTTAAAATATCGCACAACTTTCAAAATCACTTGTATACAGGGTGTCCCAAAAGTACCTCCTTTTCTTGGGGGTACGTCATCTAGAGATGTGGTAGAGTGCTGGAAAAATATTTTTAAAAAATCCTGACCCTCCATTTAGGAAATATACGCAATTTTAAAATCTAAAAAAGGCAACGCTGTAACCTGAGAATTACCAACTTCGTGTAAAATTTATGTTTGAATGACCCTCGCGTTTCCCAGACAATTTTCAAGCTCATCTAAATAAATGTTGTTTATGATAACCTAGATCCTGCCACACTTTTCTCGGCTTTGAACTACTTCTGCAAAAGTCCAGCAATTGGCCTCTGCGTCATCACCTTGATTTCACAATTCCAATAAAAAACAACCCGTTCGATTAAACACTACAATCATGTTTACTCCTTGGAAAATTTATATTCTAAACTAGCGAATTTATTTTCGTGTTTCCCAGTTTATCCAACAATTAATCACCCCCAAAGCATTACGCATCGCGCTTTTTTCCAGATACATGGTTTCGAGGAAGAATCTAAAACCGAGTGATATAATTTTAAGCGAAGCACCACTGGTGGTGGGGCCTTGTACAGCATCCAGAGTCCAATGTCTGGGATGTTACCGGATCCTGGAATCAACTCCATACGTCAAGTAAATCTCCCTCCACTCAGTCGGTAACGAAAATAACGCGATTTGTTGACAGGTGCAAGGGATGCGGCTGGCCTCTGTGCTCCCACAAATGTAGAGGGTTGGGGAAGAAGTACGGCCACAGCGATGTCGAGTGTGCTGTGCTCAAGACCACGAGGTCTGCACAGATGCTGGAGTACAACGAATTGGAAAAGATGCGCCCCCATTTCAACGCGATAGTACCTTTGAGGTGTCTCCTGCTCAAAGAGACTGACCCCCAAGCCTACGAAGGGTTGATGAAGATGGAGACGCACAACGAGATCAGGAGGAACATTCCAGACTTGTGGAGGACCAATCAGATCACCGTCGTCAACAGAATCGTCGAGGACTGGGGGTTGAAAGAGTACACCGAAGAGGAAGTCCACAGCATTTGTGGGATCTTGGAGGTCAACTCGTTCGAGATTGGCCAACAAGGAGTGAACATTCGGGGGTTGTACCCAACTGCGTTTCTGATGTCGCACGATTGCGTCCCCAACACGAACCACATCGACGAAGAGAATACCTTCAGATTGACTGTCAGGGCATCTACGGAAATAGCTCCGGGGGAGATGATCACCTTGAGCTACGCCTACACTCTGCAGAGCACCTTGAAGAGGAGAGAGCATCTCTTGGAGAACAAGTTCTTCGAGTGTAGATGCAAGAGGTGCAGCGACCCCACCGAACTAGGCACATACACCGGCGCCCTAATTTGCCCCAAATGCAGAACCGGTGACGTCCTCTCCACCAACCCTCTCAACTCAGAAGCTGACTGGAAATGCACCAACTCCAGTACATGCCCAGGCTACAAGATCACCTCCAGATCCATGCAACTCCTCATCGACCGAATATCCCAAGAAGTGGAGCGCATCGACTGCAACGACGTCGTCGCCATGGAGGCCTTCTTGCAGAAGTACCGCAACGTCCTCCACCCCACGCATTACCTCAGCTTGAGCGTCAAGCTCTCGCTGAGTCAGCTCTACGGCAGGATCAGCGGATACCTCATCGACGAACTGAGCGAACAGATGTTGATGCGGAAGCAGGAGATTTGCGAAGAAATCATGAAGATCTTCAATGTGATTGAACCAGGGTACACGCGGCTCAGAGGAGTCACTTTATACGAGATGCACGCGCCTTTGATGATTCTCCTGACGAGGCAGTTCGAGAGTCACTGCACGAAGAGCGAGCTGAGGAGTAAGTTGAAGAAGGTGGTGAAGTGTCTAGACGAAGCCAGTACGATATTGAGTTACGAACCGGAAACGTCGCCTGAGGGGATGATGGGGGTGGCTGCCAGAGATGCGCTCGTGCGGATCAGGGACTGGGAGAAGATTCTGGGGAAGTTTTGAATCAATTTATTAAATTGTTATTGTGATTACAAGGGAAGTCATAGATTGTTCTTGATGTTTTTGTAAATTTGTTTTTGATGTTCTCAAGACTTAAATACATTTTATTTTTGTAATTAAAATCTTGAATATATTTTTATGCTATTAACTCTGTTTAAGTAAGTGTTTTCAGATTTCTTTATTGAATTAATACACAAGGACTAATAAATACGACGGTGAATTATTGGAACAGGATATTTGTTAAAAGTCAATGCTACAAACGCAGTATATCTTCTAAATGGGGCAATTGTATAAATTTAACTCTGCAGCGTTGAAATATTACTCATTGACTTAAGCCTGCCGCTATAAATAAATTTAGGTAATTATTTTTGTTATTTGCTAATCTATGCATTTCTAAAAGATGATAAATACACATTATTTTTCAAAAAAAAAAATATTTTTTAACTGATCATACTACTCCAAATGTCCAATAATTTAACAATATTAAACAATAAGGTACAATATATCATGCGTTCAAATGAAAACCTGGGCTGAGTAAGCGTTGGAAAAAGTAAACCATTTGGAACGGTGTAAAGTTTGAATTTCCCGCCGTTCGATACGAATGACAATAAAGGGTGCCTTTAGATATTTGCAACGAGAACAGGAAGATTTTTTGTTTATAAGTTTTTGGTTAGCTGTCACGATGCTCTAATTACAACTGTCAACTACCACTTTAAAAAAGCAAAACAATTGACGATTTCCTACACTTTCCCAACCCGGGATTTCATTTGAACGCCCGATACATATCATACGCTGCTTTGTTTAAAATTAAGAGAAAAAAATTTTCCATGATTTTCTCTTGTGTGGAACACCCCTCTGAAAAATATTTCAATCAATCAATTATATTTTGAGTTCACTTGATTACCTCTTTCTGTCCATCTACGGTCGCGAGCAATAAATTTTGGTCGTCAAGGTCATTCTTTGACGCAATCGAAAATGCTCCATTGTAAAACAGTCATAAATATCATAACCTATCATCATGTTGTATGACATTAATTGTCATTTTGTTGACACTTTGTTGACATGGGCATAATCAGGCAGGGAATTTTTTTAAATTTGTGACAATCTAACTAAATTTTAAAATGACATTGACGACCAAAATTTATTGCTCGCGACAGTACCTGACCACGACAAGTTCGCTAACAGCCCTCGTACACGCAATTAGACAAAGATTGACTCATTGCCCCCTCATTGCGTTGAAGAGAGAGCCCATCATACTCAGCCTTCGAATTTGAATAAATCCATTGCTCAGCCCTTCGCAGCCGTTACGAAACCGTTACGTGTGCATCTGCTCCGCATTCGAATCCCACTTTCCACGGAACCGCAAGAAGCCGTGATCTGAGACACCGCCATCAACAACCTCCCATCCCTCCCCGTTGTCGATATGAAAAACAATGGAACAACGCGTTTTTACCCCTTACGGTCTACTTAAGTGTCACACGAATTGCGCTTGTGCAAATCCAAGTATCGATCCCATTTCAGTAGGGTGGTTTAGTTCCCTCGTCGCCCTTACCTACTCAGTTAGTCACTCAACTTAGCAGATTTAAGCCGTCACCTGCTTAACGCACTACCAAAAAACAAAAGGAAAAAGACAAGACGGTCCGTCAAAAAGTCGCAGACAGCGCGACCAATCGCGTCGAGTCGCGCTCAGTGCAACGATGCTCAGTCAGACAAGTGATAATTAGTGACGTTTTTGGCGCGAAGTGTTCAATAAGGGACGAAACACGGTCAGTACACATAATGGGGTAGTTTTATGTCTGGGGGTTGCGAATGGCGCGGACGGTTGGTTATCGGGGGCGAAAAAGTGCCGGAAAGAGTGAAGGTTCAGCTGTCACTTGCATTGACAGATGCCGGTGGTTAAGTTTTCCGCATTGAACTGATAGATAACACCTGAAGGGTTTTACAGAAGGGCCCGATTGTTGTAACAATAATACCGTTCGACCTTCGGCGCTTTTTTGTGATTGGTTCTTGTACGTGTCTCTCCCCACCACCGCCGATTCTGTTTAATTCGTTGTTTTGTGTATAGATCGTTTTTGCCATTTTTGCCTCTCTGGGTGCAGACGCGGAGGCGCACTGGATTTAACAGGGGATGTACGCGACACTATTTATTTTCTATTAACAGTGGTCAGGGGATACTTCTTTCTGCGTTCTTTTAATTTATCTTTTTTTTTGGTATACCTATTACTTAGGTTTCATGTTCGATAAGTGAGATAACAAACAATATTATATCAAAGGTTTCTATGGATTTATTTGGCCCTGAAACCTATTATTACAGGCTGTGAAACTTAACTTCAGTTACCATTATAACGGGTGTTTTTTTAAATTTGGCGTCGAAGTAGGCGTTGAACGGTCGATTGTGAACGCACTACACAGGTTACGGATCACGGATCAGCTGTTTAAATCCTACGCTTTACACGAGTGGTGCGATCTCAATCGACTCTCCAACGCCTACTTCGACGCCAAATTTAAAAAAACACCCTTTATGTATGTCTTTCCAATTTATTTTACACCTTACAAAAAACTGATACTACACAACAAAGACATGCTTCAAGGTCAAATCTTTGTCGAAAGGGAAACATTTTCCCCACATATTTTCAGCAAATCTAATTTATAGGTGTACCGGGTGAAAATAAAACAACACGTGACTACTGTCTTCGTTTATTTTCCTGTTTCCATATTGCAGAATATGAAAAACTTTTCGAACAAAACTCACTGTAGATCCAGACTTAAAGTTCGATAGTGAAATTTATTAAATAAACAATTGTCAGTGTCAAAATTAAATAAAAAACCATACTGTACCAGCCTAAAATGTGCGCATATGGACCAGCTGTATAACAATTTTACCCCAAATCATAGTTGAGGTTATGTTCACTTCACTTTCCGTACCTACCTTTCTTCCGTGAATTCGTTTTCAAAACAAATTTACTGCGGAATCAGGAGAAATCTTTTTCAAATTTGAAATAAACTTTCGCTCGTCACGGCGCAGGCTCAATGACATTAAAAAAATGTTGACACTCAATGTGACCAATCCTATTATCATGATAATCACTGTTTGGCGCATACCAACATGACAACGTTTTGACAATGGTTTATAAAAAAAAAATCAGTAATAACATTGTTTAAAATAAATCATTTTTAAGTTGGAATTTATTTATCTGTCTATATCTATATCTTTTGATAATTACTTATCAAAAAAATCAATCATAATGTACAATCGCGGACAAAAAATTTCGTCCACAACTGTCATTCCACTCACGTATGCTGTAAAGCAGCCTTTAGGAACGAATAACCTCACTTCAGATGTTGACATGTGTTAATCAAATTGTGTCTATGTTCTTCACATGTTTTTATGGGTGACAGTAATAAATTTCTAATTTTAATTTGCAAACGTCAATCATAGGTTAAACTACGTGAAATGACAGGAAAAGAGTGGACGAAATTTTTTGGCCGGAATAGTAGGTAAATGAGTCATTGGTCCCTATGCCTAGTTTTGCCTTATAGGCAAACAGCCGTCACGTAACCTTGAATCTTCACTTTTGTTTTGCCATTTGACAGAAAGTCTCTACATTGTACCGTGAGATCGAAAAAAAAAATTGAGTTGGCTGTGACCAAAAATTTCAGTTGGCAATTCGTTAAAATTTCAATTATCAGATGTCAGTCTTAAAAGTTAGGTTAGTGATTTTGAGAACGTTGAAATTTTGATTCTCATAAAGGTGTGCATTATGTGTGACCTGTCGGTTGTAAAAGAATCATGGGGAGCTCCAATTGTATTTACGAACTAGAGTAAATTTAATGTTCTAAATGTCTGCCTTCATCTTCCAAACATAATGTCACTCTCTTCGCTTCATGTTTTCAAATGACCTTCGCAAAATCGGGACATCAATTAAATTGCGGTTATCAGTAATTACTTGCATTAATTTTTGAACACGTTGTTTTTCAGGTATGGAAAAACAAAATAATCAAGGCAAGTGCCTTGAAAGTCAGAAATGACAGTTACTATTCACTATTGTAATTAATGACATCTGATGACATTTGAACGTGACATTTTTACTTGCTGCCAACTGAAGTGTATCAATCATGGTTATGGCATTTCGATTTTTTTTATTTTCGATCGCACGGTAGTTAACGTTTCACAACAAAACTAAAGAATAAAGGAAATTGGTTTTTCAGTGGCGTATCTAACATGCGCGCATGCCGTGTTGCATGTCGCAATTTGGTTTAGTCAACAAAGTAGTATGTTTTTCAAATGTTTTGTACTTTTGTAGTGTGTTTGAATTTGTTTTGCGTGTATTGATTTGCTGTAGTACACTTTTCCATCATCAATTTCAAAGTAATGATAACTAACTGCTGAAGTGTACGCCACTGGACGCACAGAAAGGATACACCCCCAAACTCATCTTTAATCAATCCAACTCTTCCTTCAATGCGCAAAAAAGATTTAAATGGACTCGTTACATGAGATTTTTTATTCAAAAAACTGTTCTTAACACAATCGTTGAATGCAACCACTTTTTAATAACAGACAAATTCAAACATTTCCCGCTTTTTTCCATATTGTTCTCAGACGAATTGGAAACGAACAGAAACGAATTGGTCTTATCCTGCTCGTGTATTAATTAGAAAACTGAAAAGAAATTAATTTCACTTAGCTTAAGATTAGAATTTATTCAGTTTCATTTTCATTATGACAGATGTCATAACAACAGAGTATCACTTCGGTTCAATTCCTATTTAAAATTTATACCAAACGCGAGGGAATTTTAATTCTGTTGCTTTTACTTTAATTACCTACGCAAAAAGCATTGGCGTGTCCTATTTACGCATTTTAATGGACACCTCGTACAAATTCTCTTTTAAAAATTAGTGTACGGTTACGGAAACAGAATTTCGGACAGCATTTTTCTGTCACAAAATCTCTGTAAACCACCTTTTACTACAGTTGGTTGCAGAAAAAAACGGGAACTGTCAGAATAAAATTGACACATTTTTACAAATTTTCCATAGTGTGAAACCTTCTTACGAGAGATAGGTTAGAATTAACGTCAAAATTCAATGACATTTTTTAAAATTATTTGATAGGTATTGTCAAGTAGACAATTAATTGACAAATGGACAAAATCAAATTTTCATTAGGAAAATTTTCGTTTTCCGATTTTTTTGCAACCAACTGTACCATCATGACTTTTCTGTGTCTGGTTTGAGTTAATTGCACTGAGTGTAATTAAATCATCGCTTTCATCCACCCGTTATTGTCACAAAACACAATTTTTGAATTTAAATAAGTCAAAAAGCAAAAACATGACAAGATAAAAATGAGGTTATTAACGTAAAGGTTGTTTTAGAGTTTATGTTATGACATTGACAATACTGCCCGAAATTTTATTTCCGCAACTGTACAAACGTCCTGAGGTTGTGCCAACTTAACAAAAGGGTTGGTGAATAGTTGTGCAATGAATATTAAAATTTGTTTTATAAATTATGCAACAGTTCCAAAGATAGTATCAGTTGATGATACAACGAGTACATACCATTCAGCAGACCACCTGGTCTGTGACAATGGTGGTGACATATGTCAATGATTAACACAGATGTATTAAATGTCAACTATTTTTTTATCTTTTGTGTCAACCATAACCCTTTTTTAACCAGTAACGAACTGTCTCATCTCGTCATAAATAAATAAAACTGCTGTCAACTTTTTTAAACAATTTGAGAATTATTAGTTAATCCGGAATCGAATTAACTTGCTAAAATATAAAATTTTGACAGTTTGAAATGTCAATCAACTGACAGTTACTAATCTGGATCTGTTTTAACTTTTAAGTTAATGTAGTCAGAAGGAAAAGTGAAAGATAATTTTTAACTGTCAAACAATTGCATAATAATGTTTGACAACACACGTTAGATATCACCACATATTTACAGATCTCTGTTGTTCTTTTATTACAGCAACAATGGCACTTCTTTTGAAGTCTACCATAATACTCTTTACAGAAATTATTTTTCACGTTTTTGAGTCAACTCCCAACAGCTCTGTTCTTCTTACGTGTCATCACGTGGTCTAGCTTCCTTCTCTGTACTACTTTTTAGTTAGTTTTTGGGGTGTTGTTAAAATTTGCGTATGCTAACCTAAACCTCGTGACGTACCATCGCTAACTGGTCGTGGTATTTTCTCTATTCTTCAGATACTGTTAGCCGTGTGTGAGATGGAGACGCAAAGTTTTCGTTCGCTTCAAAAGAAGCGTACCACGAATTTCCGCGAGGACGAAACGAAATTATTAATACAATTGTGGGGAAGTCCCCAGATACAAAACAAACTCTACCTGACCCACCGAAAAGAACCAGTAATGCGTCTTTTGGCTGCCAACATGCAACAGCGTGGTTTTTACAGAACTCCCGATGAGATCAAGACAAGGATAAGAAATCTGAAGTGCCTGTATCACAGGATCAAAAGGACGGTCCAATCGGGATCCGGCATTGGCACGGTCGATCCAGATTGGCCGCACTACAAGGCCATGGATAACATTCTGAGCAAACAGAACCAGAAGAAGGAGAATCTGTATAAGGATAACGTGTTTGAAGGGCCGCGATGCGAGGACATCAAGCAGGAAATCGACGACATAGACATCAACGACGACATGGAGTCCTACACCACCAACAGCATGGCAGGGTACAAAACCAAACGACCAATCGATGAATCGATCATTCTACAATTTTTTTAGGTCCGAATTTGAAGACGAACACGTCCAGCTGCCCCCCCTCACGCCCGCCCCAAACAAGGACGGCAAAAAAACCGACGCAAAAACGTACCAACACAAAAACCTACCAAAGATTTTACCCAATCTGACGATGCCGTCTCAAGGCCAGCCAAACGGAGGCCAAAACAAGCAAGGCCCGATTCCGTCTCTACCGTTCCCGTTACTCATCCTGAATGGGGTCCAAGCGCCGAACAACGCGTCCGTCGACAAGAAAGACCTCATGAAGAACACCGACGGTCCAAAAGTCGACGCAGGTAAAAAAATACGCACAAATAAACACGTTTTATTCATTTTTTCCCTCCCAGACATGACCCACATCCTGAAGGAGATTCTGGAGGTCCAGAAGGAGAATCTGGACATCGAGCGGCAGCGCCTAGAGCTCGAAAAGCAAAGGCTCGAGTTTGAACGCTTCGTCGGCTCGCAGCTACTGGCCATGGGCCCCGTTATCGGTAGCTTGTTTCAGCGATTCGCGTTCGCCGCTGAAGAAAATCCCGAATGTAATGACAAGAGCAGGATGAAGAGGCGAAACTCTTGTGATATTGACATGTTGAAGGAGAGCAAAATCTTGAAGACGTTGCTGAGTGAAGGGATTAAAAAGTGCATGATGGGTGATGAAGACAGCGAGAATGAAGACAGTAGTACTCACAATGATGACAGCAATGCTAGCAGAAAGTAGTCATGAGTTTTTTTGTGCCATTCCAAGAAACATTCCTTTAGTTTGTTAGTAATTTATTTCTCTAGAATAATTGATTAAATTAAGCAATTGAATATTCATAGAACATGTTGTTGGTGTTTCTCCTTTGCAGATCCCTAATTTCCATGATGTCTGTTTTTAACCTCAATTTCAAAATTTCTCGCCATATTGCCTCACGGTGGTCCACATCCGTAATTCCTAATCTTAAGAGCGAATTGTCGTTAATTCTGATAAGAGTGCGCCCCGTAACATCGTTCTGGATGAATTTATCTACGTACAATGCGTAATAATCACTACAGTGTCTTCGCAGCCATTTTTGCACATCTACCACGGTCCAAGAATACACAGACTTTGGTTTATTATTCGCCGCCTTTACCTGCAACCAAATTTAATTAATCCTGGATGAAACACTTCGTACCATCCGAGAATTACTTTCGGTTTGTTTGTGTTGTTTATTGTCTCTTCCACCATCTTTTATTACTGTCAAAAATCAGGAAAGGTACCAACCGTCGTAATAAAACCACCAGACCAACCTTTTAGTTTTTATTTTAAAAAAGCATTTGCTTGATACAGTTAGATTATTTACGATTTATCTAGTTATTAGAAAAAAATAAACATCTAAAACTCAACGCATAAAATGAATTATATAAAGAGCATAAATAATACAATCTGAATAACGATTTTGACCTTATCTTACATAAACCTGCAACTGTAAAGCACATTGTAACAAAACTTTGAGTCCCGGCATGAAACTGGCGATTTGAGCGAAGTCCGGCCCCGATACTAGTTGAGTGTGTAAGTTCAATCCCCCCATGTAGTCGCCGTTTTGCACTAACTGCACCATTTGGTGTAACGAAGCTAGCGTATTTGGCGACAACGTGTGGTCCCTCAGCAGGTCGTACAACGTCTCCAACTTCCTTCCCACATCCTCCAACTTACGTTTAGTTTGCTGAAAGAAAACAGTCGAGACTCGCCCAATCACGACGCAATTACTCACCGGATTGTTCGCGGCGCAACTGCACTGGTACTTCAACTCGTCGAACACTGTTTGCATGTGAATGTGTTCTTCCGGAATCGGCGGTTTCTGAATCGGTTGCGGCTTTTCTGGAACTACGTTCGCTTGATTTTGGGCCTGATTAAAATTGACTGCGTTCGGTTTGAATCCGGTCGGATTGAAAGTCGTCGGTAATTGTCCGTAACTGTTGGTTTGTCCATAACTGTTCGCTTGTCCGTAATTGGTTGCCGGGGTCGGTTGGAACACTTGAGGCGGCGGCGCTTCTTGTCCGTAACCGTTGTTCGTTGACGCTGATCCGTACAACGGATGAGTTATCGGTTGAGAAGACGACAACTGCGTCTCCGCCTTAGGCTGAAAATAACAATCTTTCAAAACAAAACAACGCGACTCCTGTACACGATTTATTAAAATAAAAACATAAAGACACACACGTCACAGGCACACGAAAATTAAGTGGTTTAGTTGTGGGTGTCGGCTAACAAAACAAATACCTTCGAATGACCCATTCCCTGTTTCCAGAATTTCGTCCCAGCATGCACTGCTGACATTTTAACATTATCACCATACGACTTTTAAGAGAAAAAGACTATAGACTCGGACTGGGCACTGATTGAGACGTGTTTACCTGTGACCTTGAGGTCCTGTTCAGTGGAGGTGGGTCGTTCCAGCCGGGGGCGCTTGGATGGACGAACCTTTCTGTCGCCGGTTGGGCGATCTCGTTCGTCATCGGCGGCGGCTGAATATTGGGCATCATGGGAGTCGGATTCATGGGTGGATTGGGTACGTAATTGTTATTGGATGGAACCAGAGGCGTCACTGGGGCGGGCACACCGTAATTATTATTCTGGAACGTAGGGACAGGTTGCGGCGGTAGCGGCTGGTACATGTTCCTCGCGGGGGCTCCGTAGGGACTGGAACTCACGGAAGGATCCAATACATATTTACGAGGAGGCAAGCCGGATCCGCCTGCAAACATTATTTGAGGTTAGGTCGCCGCACGACCAATTAATATGGAAATCTAGTTGGTCGCGGAAAACAAAAGCCAAATTATTTTAACTGACATATCTGTCAAAAATAATTACGCGTCTTAATTGTTTACTTTCTAGTGGCTCAAACAGTTCTTTTTGAAGCGATTTGTACTTAATTTTCTTTGGAAAATACATTTGAGTGTTTAATTTTGACAATTAAAGTCGTTCGAGTGTTTTGTGTGTAACGGCCCACTAGAGATCCACAACTTTTTATTGGTGGTCGTACCGTGGTTGGAGCCGACGCTTGTTGGCCTCGGGGGGTGGGTCGGCGGCGCTACGGCGGGCGCCGGCGAGAACGTCCTCTGTGGCTGATTGAACACCTGAACTTGCGGCATAGTTTGCCAAGGTTGACCCGCCGAAACCGGCGCGCTTGGCAGTCCCGTGTTGAACTGCGCCCCCACGTTAGAATAGCCCGAAATCGACTGTCTTTGACTCTGCCTCCTGCTCTGCGATGGCTGTCGTCCGTACGCCGGCTTCTGCCCCAGACTAATGTACAAGCGATCCCTCAACGAAGCCACCTTCTCGTCCTGACTGCTCCCCAAATAACTCAACGCCGTCGACAGACTACCCTGCGAGGCCAAAATCGACGCGTAATGCGTCAACACGTCCGCCAACGCCCCCGAGATCTGCACCTGACGCCCCTGTCGCTCGACCGACTTCTGCAGAAACACCACCAACTCCACCAGCTCTTGCAGATCGGTCGTGGAGTTTCGGGCATTTCCGCTCCACGAGTTTACCAAATTTTCGAAACTGCCCGAGCAGATGTAGCAGAGTTGCGAGTCCTGTTGGAGTTTGGGATCGCCTCGACCTTCCGCTTCTAGTCGGTTGCCGAGTTGCTCGCACAAGATCGGCAACGTTTCGTCGGTGGAATGGGTCAAGGTGGCGGCGAGGGCTTCCTTCCAGCTGCCCAGGTCGCAGTTGTTGATGACGGAAGCCCAGTCTTCGGACACCAGGGCCGAAATCAAGGAAGAAACGTAACCCTCGCACTGGTCCAAGTACGCGTGTTGGGTCCTCGCCAGCAAATCAGAACCGCCTGTGAACATATTCATCCGATTAATATTGTCAATAATCGGATAAAAGAGATACTCAGGTGTTGTATAGATCGAATGTTGACCGCAAGTAAATACTAGGAAATGTAAAAGGGTTTTATGCAAGTTGTGTGTAGTAAACTGTTACCAATTTCTTCGTTTCCATTTCGAAAATAGGATTCTGGCTTGAACGTTTTCTATTCTCACGTGAAAACCACGACTGCTGTATTATAAGTTATAACCGGTCTGTTCATTAGAAAATGTTTCCGAGATTCCGAGAAAAAGCCAATTTGCGCCGATTAGGGCGCCACGTCACGCTTAAATAATAATCAATGTAACAATTATAACAACACTAAACACAAAAACAACGAACAATAAGAAAAAGATTCACGAATTTAATTGCAAAGCAGCAAAAAACAGCGAGTTTTTTGACTTCAAAATCAAAATGTCATTTGAACAAGAAATCTCAGTGACAAAAACTTAAGATGGATAATATCCCCAAAAACGCCCGTACATTAGCGCTCTGCGGGGATCACTCAAACTACACTTTAGAAGAGGCCGGTGAAAATCATCTTTTAAATAAAATTCACGTAAATGCGATTGACAAGTGACAGTTTCAGAAATGATTTTCCACTGCCGTTCTCTATTTTTTTGTTGATCATATTGTATGAGAAAACGCACATCCGCCATCTTTAAATAAATATTATGTCACACAACATTATCAACATTTCTTGTATTGGTTTGCTCTCTAATCGATTTTTGTTAACCCACACAGCTTTAAACACTCCATTAATTTACCAAATACCTTTCCCACCTTAACAAACCTATGTTTTTAGCCATTTACCAAATACCTCCTACCTGTCATTGCTATGATGATAGCATCGGCGAAACGCTTAGAATCCAGACACAACTCCACCGCCGCTTCGACGTTCCCCAGCAACAGAGCCTGCGTTATCAAGCCTTCGGTGTCGTCACCTGTCTTTATCTTGAACGGACTTGTCGGTTTAGTCTCGGCGATGGCGTCGAAGGGGTCCTAAATTTTTTGTACAATTCATACACAACTCCCAACGTTAGATCTCTAACGCTCACCTTATTAAGATTTGACAAACGATTCGTTAAACTGTCTGCGCTGTTCTTATTTATGTACTGATTCAGTTTATTGTTGACGTCCTCGATCCGATAACCAAGAAGATTTAACAGTTCCGCGCGTGGATTATCTTCAAAATTGGCTTTCAAAAAGTACCAGATGTACTTCTTGTGTTGGTCGTCGGCGCTATCGGCTTTCCTCGAACAGTATTCGGTGAAATTTCCGTATTCTAGGGCTTGCTCGAGCTCCGTCGACTTTTGCACCAGTTCCGGTTCGGTTATAACCTGACTAATCTGCACCGATCTGTGTACCGGAACGGGAGCTTGATTTTGATCGATTTGCAATTTGGTATTATCGAACGTGATCAATTTTCCGCCAAACTAGAATCAATAAAAAAACAATAAAAAATAAAATTAACGCAATCTACGCCTGTTATATTTCTGAATTCACAATTTCTCGCTTTAATCGATTATTCAAGCAAAATATGTATATTTTTTCTATTTCAGAGTCACAATGAGCTTTTAATGACACTGAAAACAGACAATCTGAAATTTAATTTTCAATTAAATGACATTGCTTCATCAATACCAACCCAATTCAATTAATAAAAGTCACTAGATAGTTATTTTATATTTAAAAAAATTAAACTCATGAAACCGAAATAGAAAAAATAGCATGTTACACTCGTTTCACGAGACATGTTGTCGAACTTTAGGACACGACGAGCGTAGCGAGGAGTGCTCTAAAGGAACGAGTTCGACAATAGCTGTTTTGTGCAACTCCAATAACAATGTACAATTTTTTTTACGCACCCCGAATTTTGCCCCCACAGGCCTCTTCAGCCATTTCGGGGCCTTACTGAGGTCCACACTGGTTGGTGCTGTGCTCTGTTGCGGCACGGGAGCTTGGACGTAGCCGTCCATCCCTGGAAAACTGTCAGCGATTTTATTGGTGGTCTGGATCTGTTGAGTCTTGCCCCCCATTAAGGAGTACACCGACACGTGACCGTCAAAGCTCGGACACGCTATTATGGCGGGATTTCTGGGACACCACTGGATGTCAAAATTCCACTGGTTAGTCTTTGCTATTTCTGACAAGATTTCTCCATTGGGCTCATTGGAATTGGGGTTCCAAGCAATGATACGATTGTCTTTGCCACAACTAACTAACAAATCAGGGTCTTGAGAGCACCACGCTATGGACATGACTCCCCTTTGGTGATTCTCTAAGGTTTTCAAGGGGGAAGTAGCAAAGCGCAAGTCCCACAACTGGATTATGGGGGAATGGTCTTCCTCTGCAAATTCAAATTGAAGACTGTGTAATAAGATAGTGGTAAGTGAAGTTGTTACCAGAAGCTAGACACAGCTGAGTGGCAACTTCAGGATGCCAGGCGACCATTTTCCACCGAACCCTTGAAACTGTGTCTGTCAATTTGATGATTGGCTCGTTTTTTCTCAAATCCCAAATGACACATTTCGAGGCAAAAGTCGACGCGAGAATATGTTGGACTTGTCGGTTCCACGCGATTGAGAGCACATCCTCCAACGGCTGAGACTTCGCCCCGGGGCTCATTGGGGTGTTGGTATTGTTCAAATCCCAAATAAAAATCTCCGATTCCCCGGCCCCCGTGGCAAACAAGTTCTGTTGGAAGGGATTAAAGTCGAGAGCATGCACCGGTCCTGAGTGTTTGTCCTGATGGCAGATAATCCCATTCTCACCATTCAGCAACTTGGAAGCACTGTAGATCTGAATTAGACCTCCGTCGCAGCCGCCGACGATCGTTCCGCTCGTCTGATCTCCCCCGTGAGCCCCCCATATGATCTTGTGAAACCGGTGGTCGCTAGAAGCGCTCGCTTTCAGGACCATGTCGGGGCCCGGCTCGCTCAAATTCAGAGAGTAGATCTCCAGGGAGGCGTTCGTGTTAAAGGAGGCATCGAGTTGTTGAGCGGCTGTACCGGCAGCCAACAGAATGGGGGTATGGGCTTTCGGCGACCAGGCCACGTTGGCCGTACGCTCCACATCTTTCACTTTCATTCTTCGATCCTAAATTACTTGTTTCACTACACTATCGACCACTGCGACCACCATGTACCACAGAAAACACTTCCAACGTGGCTCGGAATTATTTTTTTAGTTTGACAACCAGATGACAGGAACACGTCAACACAACCTAACTGAATGTCCCTTTGATTATTTACACAGGTGTTCGACGAGGTCTCAGATGAGAAAATAGAACATGAAGATGAGTCGGGGCCGGAAATAAAAATTTTAGGGCACTAATAACGAAAA
This sequence comes from Tenebrio molitor, assembly GCF_963966145.1. Taxonomy (NCBI): domain Eukaryota; kingdom Metazoa; phylum Arthropoda; class Insecta; order Coleoptera; family Tenebrionidae; genus Tenebrio; species Tenebrio molitor. The sequence continues at coordinate 3,131,063 of NC_091054.1, read as the reverse complement.
TTAATTAAAACTTGTGACTTGTTGCAAAATTGGGTCGGTATTGTCGGTCACTGCACTGCCGGTGTATTTATTATGCCGGCTTTGTTTTATCGCCAGTTTAAGCTGTTATCAATATTTTAACACATGTTTAGTCTTTTATTGCTTTACTCCTGTCGTTGTTGATTATTGAATTGAATTTTTATCGCAATTGGCGTGGAAGTGGTGGAAGTTTCCAGAGAGAGGGCGCACCCTGGCGGCTGTGGATTCACTCACCAACTGTCAATCAGATCGAGATATTCTTGTCCCGTCAAGCAATTGTTTGTGTGGTGTTTCCCGTTTTCGCGATTATTACGGAAGAAAGCGCTAAATAATCAGTGAGGATGTCTCTGTTCGGCTCTCTGATGGGCGATATGGAGGAAGATCCGTTTTTCGGGTGAGTCAAATCGAAGCACTCGGTGAAAATAGTCCGCCAAAACCCAATAAACAATCCGCCATGCTGTTCTAGAAAACGGCCCCAACATCCGTTCAAAATCCCATTTTCTCCACAGATCTCACATGAACATGATGCGCCAGATGAACACGATGATGAACTCATTCTTTAGCGACCCGTTCGCGATCGGGGGCTACGGCGACTACGACCGGGGCCACCGCAACATGCACAACTCTCTCATGCCTTTCTCCATGCCAATGATGCCCAACTTCAATCGTTTGTTGAGCGGCTCGTTGGACTCTCTCGGGGGGCACAGTTACAGCTCCAGCACCGTGGTCAGTATGTCGTCGGGGCCCGATGGCCGCCCCCAAGTGTACAAAGCCACGTCGAGCACGCGCGTGGCTCCTGGGGGCATCAAAGAGACACAAAGAAGTGTGACTGACACAAGATCTGGCACCAAGAAAATGGCGATAGGCCATCACATCGGCGAGCGCGCGCACATCATAGAAAAAGAACAAAATGTACACACCGGTGATCAGGAGGAGAGACAAGATTTTATCAACCTGGAGGAGGACGACGCTGACGACTTCAACAGGGAGTGGGAGAACAAGGCTAGGAGTCGCTCAGAGATTCCCAGGATCAGTTCAGGCTCGATGAGGAATCGACACGCGTATGGGGGGCCAGGGAGCATGCTCGCTATCACTGGAGGCCCAAGGTAACAAACTAGTAACTAGTGATGATTCTCTGTTGTATGACAGTGCGAGACTCTTTATTGGTGCTAGTTTATCTTTTTCTATCATGTGTATACACTTAGCTTTATTTTGCACCATTCTCTTTTTTTTTTTCAATGTCGTGTTAAATGTTTGCGCATGTAGTAGACGTCGGCAAAGACAGGCAACAACTACGACACCGTTGGTTTCTCCACGTAGAAGTATAAGATCGTCTCCGCTGACGCTACCACAGCCGTCATCTAGGTAGGTATAGCCTGTTCACACCAAACGCACTAATCAGAGACTAACCCATCATAGACCATAGCCTATCATCATTTATGTTTTATTTTGTAAAATCTAATAATCATGGGATTTTGGTGTCTCATTACAGGTATCATCAGTATTAGAATGTAAATAAGAAATATTCGTGAACTTTCATAAAAGTAAGTCGGTTTCTGTAATTTATTTTTATTGTAGTGCTTTTTCATAGCATAACCCATATTTTCCGATTTATTCATTTCAGTTTGTTTCTGTAAAGGCGCACTCGTTCAAAACGTGTTATTAATTTCAGCTCATTGTCGTCGGCTAGGACTCCGTACAGTCCTCCGGGGCAAATTCAAGGGGCGCGAAAGAGCAAAAATGTCAAGACAGTGTCAGGATCACCGCCGCCAGCTGATATGTAAATTATAAGTGTTACCTCCTCGGTCGAATTCTTATGTCAGTGTCCCCAAGGAGCAATTATATTTTTTTAATGGAATTTCTTATTTATTTGAGTTGTCTTAGACATGTCAAAGATAGTACAATTAGCTCTTAATTTCCGCCCATAGACAAGACACGTTGCCGTTTTCATTTACTGTCGCACTCTGGAAATTTCTCTCGAAGCAAACATAATATTATTGTTAATTGTACGACGTATGTAATGTAATAATGTTGTTGGGTGATCATGCTATTTATGTATTAAGGTATTTAGATTATGTAATTAGATATAGTTTCTGAAGTTGTATTATATTAATTAAGGTTTATTGTAACTCTAGTTTTAAATAAAAAGTATGGAACAGTGCCCCCTCCCTTAATCGAAATAAAATCTTTATTAATACATAATAGTAATTATCACAAATTATATGAAGCAGAAAGTTGTGTGTTAGTCATGAATCACTAAACTAGACCTCGTTTTCGATGCTGTGGGTCCCCGGGGCCGACTCCCCGTAGCAGTGTTTGGCTTTGGGGTCCTTGTAGGAATTCTCGTGTTGCACACTCTGCGAGTTAGTCCGGCATTTCGCTAGACACAGCTCGAAATGATCGGTTACCGACGCAAACAACACGTTGTTCTGTTCGGTGGCCTTCCCCAAAACGTTCTCCAACATATCTTTCTAAAATCAACAAACTGACTCGCGCCGAGTTTACACGTGAGCTTACCTTATCCGGGTGCAGACAGCACGATATGCAGAACTCGTAGATAGCGCAGCAGTTGTTGCTCTTGCACGTCTCGCACGAATATTGCGGGTTGGTTTGCGGAGTGTCGTTGCAGCAGCCCGACGGCAAGATCTCGTGACGGGGACAGACGAAGCCCCTGTCGTCGACTATCAAGACTTTGCCCTGCACGGAATTGCGACAGGTTTCGGCGTCGTTGGTGGAGTTGTGTTGCTGCAAAGTGCGCCAGATGAACGGTTGGGTGCGCCGCACGGGTACCACCTCGTCGGTGTCCAGGAAGTCGCCCTGAAAAATCGCTGTGCTGTAGGCGTGAAGTCACCGTCGGGAGGGGGCCCACCTTGCTCACATAGCTCAAGATGCAGTACAACAACGAAACGGTGAGGATCAAGCCTAGGATTACGCGGCGTCTTATGAAGCGGATGAAAGCCGTTGACCACATTGTTTGTTGGCGATAATTGCGGTCATTTTATCGACGGTTATAACCAAATCGTCAGACACTCATTTTGGGGCACTCGCTTGATAACTCGAAAGTGAGGTTAGGTCAAGCACTTCGAGAGCAAAATTGCGAAATTAAACAACCGGGCGGGTGATAAAATTGTGTTTATTGGTTTAATAAAGTAATAATAGAGTCCAAGAAGCAGTTATGACGATTTATAATAATTCTATTAATAATATTGACTGAGAGCATGGGTGGTTGGCAATCCTGCTACGCGACATAACCTCAAAATTTTAATTCATTAAAATGTTGAATATTTACCGAAATTTGTTAAAAGTTGTAACCGAAGCACCGCAAGGTCGTTTCTATTCGTCGACTCCGTACAAAAGCGCAATTTCGTTGGAGAACTTGTACCCCAACAGTAGTTTAAAATTAACGACTCCGTCAAAGGTAAGTTTACAATTTAAGTGATACTTGGCTCGAGGGTCACCGTTATAGCCCCCGAATGATGACAAGTTTACGGGTTATATACCTATGGACCAGCTAGATATTACGTACAGTCGAAGTTCTGGACCAGGGGGTCAAAATGTCAACAAAGTCAATACCAAAGTGGAGGTGCGTTTTCAGCTAAATTCAGCGACTTGGATTAGTGAAGACGTTAAAAGTAAATTATTAGAAAAGGTGCCTTAAGAACTGTTTAATTGAGACAGCAATTATTTGGGGTTTTTTTTTAGTTCAAAAATAAAATCACCAAAGATGGTTTTGTTATTTTTCGGTCAGATTTAACTAGGCACCAACAGTTAAATTTGGCGGATTGCTTGGAGAAAATCAGGGCGTCGGTAAGAGCCTGTTTAGTGGAAGACACGGAACCATCTGAAGAAACGGCGGAAAAAATTAGGAGACGGTAATTCTTATGCGAGTTACCGCGTCAAGTTAATTTTTTTGTTACAGTAACGAAAAAGCGGTTAGAGAACGATTAGCGCTTAAAAGGATGAGGTCTCAAGTGAAAAACGACAGACGAGGACCGGAAATGGATTTGTAATCAGAGTACTTTGTTCAAAAATTTTATTAAGCTAAATAATAGACAAGAAAAACAAGTTACTTAATTATTGACAAATAATATTCTTTGAAATAATCCATAATTCATGAACCACAACTTACATTAAAACTACTTTGCACTAAAATAATATATTACAAAAATATATTACTTAAGAAAAAATAAAACAAACAACGTTTTAATCCCTATCGCGGTCCCTCCTTTTGTCACTAGAACTCGAGTGGCGCGAGTGTGAGCGACGGTCGCGACTCCTCGATCTTGAGCGATGGGAGCGGCTCCTGAAAAACCCATTAATCCTCTTCCCACCGTTCGTTTTCATACAAACCTGTTGTCCCGATCGCGGTCGCTCCGCTGCTCCCGTTCCTTGCGATCCCTAGACCTGGAGCGGTGCCGTTTCGACCTTCTGTCGAGCTCGCGGCCCCCCACGTACTGTTCACGGTGCCTCTCCCTGTACCTGTCATCCCTACTATCATCGCGATCCCTGTCCCTAGTCTTGCGCTTTTCCTCCTTCCTTTTGTCGGCAGTTTTCTGCAAACCACTCCTTATCCACGAAGGTACTTCCCCGGACGCATACTCACCTCCAATTCTGCCAACTTCTCGCGGATCTTGATGAAGCCGAGGTGCAACTTTCCTCCGAAATGATCCGCGAGGCGTCTATCGTTATCGTGTATGCCGAGGTAGGCTGAACAAACCTCGCAGACTCGCAGCTTCTGCTGTTGGTAACTGCTCGCGGGCATTGAATTGCGATATTCCTGCTCGGCTTCGAGTTTCCGCTTCCTCAACTCGTCGACCTCCTCCATCAACTTCATGCTCTCGTCGACGAAGCCCTCTTCTCCCAGCTGTTCCGCTTTGGCGAGCTTCTGACCTATTTGTTCCGCCAGTTCGTGGACGCTGTTGGCTTTGACCGCGACTTCGGCGGAGAGTTCTTCCTGGGTCTCGGCCAGACGCTGTTTGGCGGCTTCGGTGCGCCGGTCGCAGTCGCTGATGAAGGCTTGGAGATGCTCCATTGCCTTTACGTAAAATTACTAATTGCGAAAACGAATTGTACAAATATTTACTCACGTCCAAATCGTAGAAGTAGTCCTTTGTGGCTTGGGCCTTCTCGAAATCGGCCCTCAGGGCCAAATCATGGATTCTCGGGCATTCCCCCAAGTCCATGCGCTGTCAAAAAATTCAATTAGACATTGATACCAACATAAAACCAGTGACTTTCCTATTAATGAAAGAAATCAGCGGTGACCTTTCTGGATTTTCAACATTAAACAACAACTATCACAGCTCCAAAAATCATATTCTACACAATAATTCAGGCCAGTGTTCGACAATCGCAACTCGAGGTGAAATCAAGTCAAGTGAAAATGGTTAGTGACGAGAGTTGGGATTGTGGAAAGTGTAAGCCATCTGATGACTTGAGTAAAATAAATATAATAAATAAACTTACAATTATGGCAATTTCCATATGAAAATTAATTCCTAAAGCGCAGCCCGATTATCCGTTAAAAATCGTGTTTTTAAACGCACCAATTTTGATGATTAGATCGGCTAAGATCCAAAAACTGTTATAATACTCACGAAAAAAGCCACAGTGCTATCGATCGGACTTGAGCAAATTTTCATCTCGTTTTATTTTTCTCGTTTTTTTTTTTTTTAAATACTCACAACATCCTTAATTAGTGGTTTTGTATGTAGTACATGCAGCTTGTACTATAACCCCCCTTTATTACTTACCAAAACAAATACAATTAAGTCAATGTTGACGCGGAAATGGGGCCCCACGCCGAAGCCCCGATTGCCGCGGCAACAAATCCAGCCGCAAGTTACTATCAACATTAAACCTAATAAATTCTTAATTTTATACGTACGTCATAGTACTTACATACAAAACTAACACCTATTTCCTCATCATTATTTAGAAAATTGAAGTTTCTGAAAATACAGTGCGAATATTAGTTGACCGAACACATCATCTCTTTTTGCAGAAAAAAATAAAAACAATGAAAAGGGCTCGCTAAAATTGTGCGGAAACTCAACGGTCTTTTTATCAAAAAGGTTTCAGAGCACCAAGGACACTTACCGTGGACGTGAGGATTTCGTGGGGGCAACATCCGAGTAAAAATGACTTGCACACCTTTGGATCGTTAAATTTCACTTGGTATTTTGTCGTTTCACCTACAATACGCGCATAATTGCTTTAACGAGGTCGTAAATATGAAGGAAAATCGATGACGATGAGCTCCAAAACGACCACCACTTACCGTTACGTCCGGTGCCCATCAGCTGGTCTAGCATCGCCCTCATCTGATCGTGGGCCGTCATCCTGACTGATTCTTTTAAATTCCTCCACCGAATTCACTTAAATTTCGTTGGATTTGAAGAATTCAATCACAGCGATTTCACCAAGACAGTAAAACGCAAAATGGCGACGCCAGCGCTACCTCGGAGGTACCAACGTGATCCAAGCAAATTCCCCCGACAAGTTGACACGACAGATTGGCACATATGGCCGTTTTATTTTATTCTCGTCGCACTCCAGATGGTTTAATCGTTAAACGATACATAAAAAAATCAATGGTGAATAGTTGATTCGCTCATGAATAACGGGTACACTAAATTGTAAAATAAATGTGCAATATGGGTTGGAATGTTTTATCACATTATGTTGGTACTACTCAATTCTGGTCATCCTTCGTGTTAAATGGACAAGCTCAAAAAAAGACTTCAATTTTCAAATATAGGTACATCGACAGCTGGCAGATTTTACTGATGATTAATTTTGGTTATTGCAAAGAATTGTACAAGAACAAATTTTATGGGATGTACACTTTATTGTAAAAAACATTTCAGTTGGCCTTTTCCTTGGTATGTTGCCCATGCTCAATACCAAAATGTATTTCATCTTTAATCTGATAAGCCCACGCCATTCTCCTGCTGGTAAAATCGATGCCCAACTCTCCATTTTTCGCAATCGTAATGGCCCCCGCAGTATTATGCAATCTTTGCGTCATACCTTTCAACGCTTTGCTAGTAGCCGCACTAGCACTGCTTCCATTCCGCATCTCATAAATAACGGCATGTGCCAGACAGAACCTCGCTATACTTTCTCCGTGTCCGGTGGTGGAAACCGCCCCCACCTCGTCATCCGCGTAAGTCCCGCTCCCCACAATAGAAGTATCGCTACTTCTCCCCACCATCTTCCCGTTGATCCCGCCAGTAGACGTCGCCGCAGCCAACCGCCCTTTGCTGTCAATCGCCACCGCCCCCACAGTCCCCACCTCCCCGATTTCCGTCCGGTTGTCCCCATACTTCTTGAAATTTTCCAGCGCCTCTTCGGCGTATTTCGACACCAGAGCACCTGCAGGGACGGTGGGGAAGCCTTGTTCTTTGGCGAAACGATTCGCTCCTTCTCCTGCCAACAAGAAATGGGGGGTTTTCTCCATGACGCGGCGAGCCAGAGTGATGGGGTGGGCGATGTCTTTGACCACGGTCACGGCCCCGGAGTTCAAGGTGGCCCCAATCATGATAGACGCGTCCATCTCCACATTTCCGTCTAAATTTAGGACGGAACCGTAACCTGCACATAAAAGAGATTAACTGGGGAGGTTTCGGCGAGGACGAGTGGTTTACCGGCGTTGAAGGCCTCGTCGTTTTCCATCGATTTGACAGCTTCTTCGACAGCGTCCACCACGCTTCCACCGTTTTTGAGAATTTGGTAACCCAGAGACGCTGCTTTTTTCACTCCGGTCAGCTTCAAAGGCACTCGCGAGTCGGGGATGTCGCCGGCGCCGCCGTGAACCAACACGATCGGCTCCATTTTACATCTAGAAGCACTTGTCGAGTTGAAAAAGTGTTTTATCAGCGAGATATGATACGATAGGATGAGACTGACCTAGTTTGTGCAAATAGAGACAAAACTAAAATTAGATGGAAATCTTTCATTGTACTGATTTAAACTGGTGCACGCGGCAAGGAATTAAGAACTGGTTTAAGTTAACTGTTAATTCCGTGTTGCGACATTCGCTTGCTTAGGCCGTCGGGGTAATTTGAATAAATAACTACATTTCCGCTGAATGGTTTATTTCTTTGTTTGCTGATCTCAGAGAACAATTTTTTCGCTGAAGTGATCGTAATCGTCGATACCCGAGTGGACGTCGTCTCGAATCTGGTAGGCCCAGGCCATCTTGTCGGTGGTGAAGCTGATCCCCACTTGTCCGCTCTTGGACAAAGTTATCGCCCCTGTTAACAAATTTTCGATTTTCCGTTACGAAGACATCTCGCCACGAGCGAACCTGTGGGTTTGTGAAACCGCTGCGTTATCCCTTTCACGGCGTTTCTCGTGGCGACCCCCGCCTCAAAGCCTCTCTTCATGGTGTTGATGATTTCGTGCGCCAGAACGAAGCGGGCGATGCTTTCCCCCGACCCTACAATCTCAATGGAAGATTTCTTGCAAACTGGTTGAAACCCCACCTGTGACCACAGCGGCTCCGACTTCGTCGTCCGCGTAAACTCCGGCGCCGATGATGGAGGCGTCGCTGCACCGCCCTACCATCTTGCCAAGCCGCCCCCCGGTCGACGTTCCCGCAGCCAGGTGACCGTCCGAGTTGATGGCGATGGCTCCGACGCCGCCGCAACCGCCCATTTCGGGTGCCGTTTTGTTGACCGTCAGGATGTGGAGGTAGTCGTCGAGGTCTTGTTTGGCGTGTTTGCTTATCAAGTTGTTGGCGGCGATCAGAGGGACTCGTTGGTCTCTGGCGAATTTCTTGGCGCCCTCTCCGGCTAGGAGAAAATGGGGCGACTTCTCCATCACCATTCGCGCTAGGCTATCGACAAATTACTGACTACGAGAGGGACAAGCTCTTGGGTCACCTGATCGGGTGAGCGATGTTCTTGACCACGGTCACACCCCCAGAACTGAGATTCCAGCCGAGCATGATGGCCGCGTCCATTTCTGCTTCGCCTTCGACGTTCAGAGCCGAGCCGTAGCCTGCGTTGAAGTACTCATTGGCTTCCATTATCTTGATGGCTTCTTCGACGGCGTCCAGGACGTTTCCGCTCTTCTTCAACACTTTGTATCCAACAGTTGCAGCTTTCTTCACCGCATCTCTTCGTCCTTCCACTCGAAGACTGTGGATATTGTCCGCTCCTCCATGGACTAACACAATTGGTTCTACGTGACAACTTCACAGACCCTTAAGTCATCAAACTTTAACATCGAGATCCACTCACCTGATCAAGGTCACTGCAGACAAGAGAATCGGAATTATTGCGATGTAACCCATAATTTTGAATTTGTTAAAGCTGACACTGTAATTTCAAAAATTTGATAACGTTGTGCAAATCTCGCGAAGGCATGGCAACCGATTTTGAATCAAATTCTACCGCCATTGTGCATTGACAGGTGAGATTCCTGTCGCACCGACAATACGGACAAATTACCGACATGTCATTTTAGCTAGGAAAAAATGTACCTGTTTGGCGAAAACAGGACAAAACCGTGAAAGTGCGACAAAAACAGAAATTCGAGTATTAGGGTTAGGATAATTCTGTGGCGATGAGCGACAAGAAGCGGGACCACCGCAATGACCATGGTAATTGTGTTTGACAAACATAACCTAACAGTATTGTTGCGATGTGTCGATATAAAATATCGTCTCGGCGTTTTAATTTAAATCTTTAAATTCGTCAGTGTTTGTTAGGCAAAGATTCATCCAGGGACAGATCAAGGTCGCCCCAAAGAAAAGACGACAAAAAACCTGAAAATGTTTCACTTGACGCTAAAAAAAGACTCAAGAACATTGGAATACAGATGAAGTTGAGCTCACAGAAACAAATCGTTAAACCTAAACTGACAATAGCGTCGGCTTTCAATCAAGAAAGCGACGAAGAGCCAGAGGAGATGCCGCCTGAGGCTCGAATGCGAATGAGGAACATTGGGAGGTGGGTGGACACAGCATGGTAAAAACAGTGCTTGAACTGAGTTTCCAGGGACACGCCGACGTCATCGGGGCCCAATTCGTTTGGAAAGACCAAGCAAGGATTTTCCGATTCTAAAAAACTATTCGAGAAGAACATAAAAGATTCCGTTGACGGCACACCAACAGACAAATAACTTCATCAGCACAGTTACCTGACTTCTCTGTTATTGCAATAATTTATTGATTTAATTTATATGAATTGTACGGAGGAAAAAAAATAAACACTCGTGAAAATTGATTTTCCACTTTATTAGAAATTACATTTACTTCCTTTGAGGTTGTTGCGCTCGCGTGTTGTCACGTCCCGGGAAATTGCGCTGGGGTGGCACTCTAATCCTGCGGTCCTTCTTGCTCCTGTTGCGCACAACTTTACTGTGAATAGCGCACGAGACACAGTAATGCAGCTTGGCATACAGTTTGGGAAGGACGTATTCTACGAACAAACGGTCAAACTGGAAATACCACACGAAAAACGGATCTTACGGGAGTAAACGGACGCCTCGGTGATATCCCTGACAGCGGCAGCTTCGACGATGTTACGGATAACAAACTTTTTGATCGCTTTGTCCTTGGGGACGCATCTGGCGCAGTTGGTGCAACGGACGGGCTTCACGTGCCCGCGTCCGTGCTTGGAACGGCCTCCGTTGCGCCTTTTGCAAGTCTACAACAGCCATGAGGTCATGTTTAAGGTTATGTTGACGACTGTCGTTTATTAAACAAATTTCAAGTCGCATTTTTATGAATCGGCGGCTTAGAATCACTAATACGTGACTTATCTATACTTCAGTTCATTCAAATATTAAATTTTAAGGGAATAAATCATTAAACGTACCATTTTATACACCGATCCGACAGCCGACGGATGTAAAGAAAGTGGTGGAGAATTTGCGTTGACACTTCAACAACATGGACGAGTTTCCGCACTAGGGGGCGCGCGAAATTTAAATTCAACAGTAATTGAACCACTTGTAAAAATTTATCTGGTTTTGTTCTTGCAATTGAAGCAAGTAAGTAATTACAAAAATGTACAGGACAAAAATATATTGTATTATGTATTGTATTCATCTCAAAACATTTGAAAAAAGATTCACGTAAGATTGAGGTGATGTAAGACTTTATTAAAATCTATTGGAACTTGAAAGTGTGGTTTTTAGATCACCAGAAATGGAATAACACCTCCTGTACGCGTAAGAAAGACCGTTGAATTTGATTTTTTAGTAACTTTTATTTCCAAAAACCCATTTTGAGTTGAACGACCGGCAATTTCTTCTTGGCATAAAAACCGAAGAGATATCTGTACTGCGACTTTTCTAGGCCATTCGTTAACCGTTGTACAAAACAAAATGACAATTCAGAGCGCACCGACTCGAACAATATCGTTGCAAGACTAAAAACGCGTCACACTTGATCAGCCAACGCACAAATTTCAAATTTAAACGAAACGCTCGAATTGTCAGATTAAAAATGCCTTTTTGCGGTACCGGTGAAAGTACAACTTATTAATATAAATAGAAAATTTCACAACAGAGTCCACATTGCATACCGACAACGAGTCCAAGACGCAAAGATGAAACTGGTAAGTTTGACTGGATCTCCGTCGCTGATTAACATCTCTCTTCTTTGCAGTTATCCGGATTGTTGTTGGCTTTGACCGTCATCGTCGCCTTCGCCATGGCGAATCCCACTGAGAACCAAGTGCCCTTGCCGGCGGAGAGCGTCTTGAGGGCGCAGCGACAAGCCGGAGGTGGCCACCATCACGACTCCGTAGACTTCGGGGCACATAAAGGCGAACACGGATCGTTCGGGTGGTACGCGGACTTCCCCGTCCACGGACACGGCGGACACTAACTCCTTTTTCCTCTCGACTCTTTTCTCTCTTCTTCTTCTCTTTCTTAGTCTTCTCTTCCTCTGACTCTTCGTCTTTCTCTCACTCTAATCTCTTCCCCTCTGTATTTATTTCTTAATCGCAACTGTTATTTTTTGTACACTGTTTTCTTACTTTACCAAAAAAAATAAAAGACTTGTTACTGACATAGATATGTTTATTTATTATTACTTTGTGGTTGCCCTGTACACCATTTTTCTTGTAATACTGCTTCTAACCGCGATACATCAGAAAATTGACCACTTTCATAATTCTTAAACAATTCAACAAGTTTAGGCCGCCTCATCTCTTGGTCTCGATAATCAGTAAAACACAATATATCGTCTAAGAGTAACAATTATAAAAATCCAACTTGGAACTCGTCGGATTTAAATCTGCCGGCTAGTATTAAGAGTTTCTACTTGCTTAAAGAGTACATTTCGGCTATAGTTTTGAAGTGACAGACTGAAAGAAAACAATTCCTCGTTTGAATCCTCCGGAGAGCGATTAAGCCATAAAATTAGGATGAAGGCACATCTCTGTCTTTTATTTTCCTCTTCATAGTCATAGGAAGCGATCAGTTTTGGAATTTTCTGAACGATGAATTAACCCAATTGAACACAAATTGGCCTAAATTCAATAAATATTGCTTAAACAATAACATTATTATGGCACATTGAATAAAGAAAAATTTATGTGTTCCCGCTATTATGGTCTCCAGCCCATGATCACCTTCTTGAACGGTACGAAAATCCCGTGGTAGGGTTCGCTGCAAATTCAACAAAATCAAAACCAACCCCACACCAGACCCGGACTAGTACCATTGAAAATATCTCCTAGTGTTGAAAGTACCGTCCGAGTGTCCATCCGGGGTCCCCAGCTGCACCCCAACAAATTGATCGCTTTGTGACACGACGTGACCTATATACCTAACCCTTCCTCCTCTGACGCGCCCTTCCGGAGTGATAACCTTGACCCAATGGTCCGGTTTTAAGTCACGCGGCACCCTCGGTAGAAACGGTTGCCACCCCTGAGGCGGCACGTTATCCCCGGAAGGTTCCGGAGCTGAGGCTCTCCTGGGGACACTCTTTTTGCTCTCGTTTCTGAAAACTGTCAATCACGACACGTCGCATAACACAACTTCCGTACCCGTGATCTCTCGTTGTCATTATGCAGTCGATGGAGCGCCTCAGATAGTTCTCCGCTTCCTCCACCAGACTGTCAGTGGAGTCGCCACTGTCCATGGTCATGGTCCACGAACCTCTCAGTTCCGGGAGGGACCCGTTCGCAAATCTCACCTTGGAAGGGGTGGGTCTCATCATGGCTCGTCTGGAAGGAGACACCGGGGCCGAACACCTCCTCGATGGTATAGGGGGCGAAGACAAGGGATAGTAACTGTTGTAACGCGACTGCGTGTAGCTCCCCTCACTTGGAGTCGCTGTGGTGGTGGTCCAAGTGAATTTCTGGGACTGACAAGGGAGATCATCAAGACAATGCAACAAAAAAACAGACAAAAAGCGACCGTAGAAATGAAAACTGAAAACCTACGCCGGCGTAGTTGCAATCGTTGATGAAGAGAGGTTTTGCCCAAACTCCAACACACAAGGTTGTGAATGGCCGTTTTCTTCGTTCCCATTTCGAAAATACTCACGATTATTTCATGAATATTGTGTTCTCGTGTGAAAACTATTATTAAAAATAAAATTGACAGAAATGTCACAATTGACAGTTTTCATAAATTTTGTTTTCCATGGCCTGCCGACTTTTTGTCTCCTTTTTACAGCAGCGAGTAATGACTAATGAATTTTGGACGTCAAGGTCATTATTTGACACATAAATGACATTAACGAGCAAAATTGGTTGGTCGCATCTGCACGAAGACGTCACTTACGGTGAACCCAGGAGAGTGGTAGTCGCTAGTTTTGAGAAACTGGCCGTAAGTTGTCACCACTGGGGCCTTAATGTTCGCCGGAAAAAGATGGTCCGCTGACCTTGACAACTCCGGCACCATGCTGGTGAAGCCTATGTCGGAAAGAAGGACTCGCCGAGCCTCGACGGTCTTTTCCGACAGTCTCAGTCTTGATCCAGGCATCGGGAATTTCGACGGTAAAGTGGTAAAATGGTCGCCAGCTTTGGCCTAAAATTCCCCGATTTAGTGGGCGAATAACCGGCGGAAATCCAGACCTTATTGACTAGGTTGCTTTCGGACAACCACGACGAACCGGGCAGAGCCGAGATGTCAGTCTGCGCCCCCGAGTCCTTCCTCACCGCGTTGGAATGTGCCAGGATGGGTCGAGTCTTGCGCGTCCCTTTCGCCAAAGCCTCTCTGCAACCGGCAAAATAAAAGCGACGGTCAAACCTCCGAGGGGATTACCTGTGCAGCAGCGGCCTATACTGAAGAGGATTAGGACAAGTGTTCCTCCTAAGACCCCCGTACTCCACATCCTGTATCCCGCATTTCGAGATATCCGTTTCGACGATCCTCACGCGTTCGTCGAACCGATCGAAACTCTCGTCCTTCTCCAGAGACTTGTTCTCGAAGCTGGAATCTTGGTAGGAGTAGCAGCTCTTCAAGCTCTTCTCCTGGTTGATGGAGTTGTCGGATTTGGAGTTGTAGAGTTGAGAGTTTTCGCGTCTGAAGTCGACCTCGGCGCCGTCGTTGAAGACGTCGTCGTCGAGTTCTCTGTCGGAGATGTCGAGGTTTTGGTCCAGGTCGGGACACTGGAGCAAGTTCGCATCTGCGTGAGAATCTCCCGCGTCGATGGAGACCAATTGTTCTTTGAAATCGGAGTCTTTGGTCTCGTCTGTGGTGAAGATCAGTTCTATATCGTCGACTTCTTGGTCTTGGTCTTGCTCCAGATCGTTCTGCGGACTTTGCTCTTCATCTCGAGATTCGTTATTGTTCATTGTCTTTTCACCGTCGATTAAAGTGTTCAGATTTGAGGAACTTACAGTTTTCGAAAAGGACAAGTCCTTATTGGCCGGAGAATCGACCAGAGTGTTCAAATTAGAAAAACTGACGGTTTTCGAAACGGATAATTTTTTTGTAGTCGGCGATTTCAACACGAGAAGACTTTCTAAAGAAGCCGAAGATTTTCCCACGGATTTTATCGAGATCTTCGCCTCGAATTTACTTTTTTTCTTCTTGCGCGCCTTGGTGCGTTCGCTTTCTAATTTTCTGTCGTCATTCTTGACCGTCGGATTGTCACGATTTTCTTCTAATACTGTTTTTTGAGCTTGTTCATCTACGATTTTATTCTTGAGAAAGTGATTTTCGAGCGTCAGCGCTCTCAGTGATTGTTCGACCGATTCAATAGGGAAACTCTTAGTCTTCAGTTCTAATATCTCAGTCCGACTCTGTTCTAGAGCCGCCCTTAAAGCTACAACAGTCTGATGTAAGGCTCTTACAGTATCCAGACATGGTCCTTGTTTAGACAATGCCCCCCCAAAATCCATCTTCGACTAAACACATCCATTTTCACCATCGTCTAAGTTTTCCACGAAACCAACCCGAACTGAAACATTTCCAGTTACGTAACTAACAAACAGATCAATCGTTGCGAAGAAAAACGCACCGCTAATTATTACAATCTGTTTTCAAACTGAAACATTACAATCAATACTCACCCTTGGATTTTGTACAACCCCGGGAATTAACGAGCGATCACAGACGCACTTCCCACCGGTTGTCGCTATGAAATGAAAAGAGACGGACTGTGCACAGCGGGAGTGCACTAGAATCGGACCGTATAATTAATATTGGAGTTTTTCGTAGATTGCGCACTTATTTCGCGATAAAACCGTAAAAATCATGTTCTGGAATCAGCGACAAGGTCGATATTAAGTGTTCCAGGCGAAAATAAGGGATGACAACCCTTCGAAAGCGCAAAAACGACATTGAATGTGAAACAGCAGCTCCTACTAGGGCCAGATGCCAACTTATCCACATATGCGCACTTGACACGAATTTATTTGCGTCCAGAGACGAAATGAGATCATCATATTTACGCCAATTCAAATTCCGACACAATTTATGGCATTTCTTTCACGCTTTAATTGGCATTAATTCGTCACAGTCAAAGATCAAATTTTAAAATTGGCGCGCTGTCAAATTGACGGCTGTCACATTATTGTTTGTAGGTTATGTGAGGATTGTGAGGTGCACAAACAAATGTTGTCGGCTCGGCTTTTCAGACAATTTGTGAGGCACAAACATGCCTCCGATCATTGGGTAAGTCAGTTTGTACCCAAATTATTCCATAATCAACGATTTTAAGTCAGTGTTACGGAAAAAAAACCAACCGGTTGACAAAGCTCTGGACCATTTCGACGACTTCTACAAGCAAGTGTTCAAAAACAATTGGGAATGGATGCGCGAGGGGCTGTTAGGTAAACGAAAATATGTCGCCGTTGTTAACAATTACTCAGACTGTGAAGAGACCATGGCCAAGCTTGAGCTTCAGGGGGCTCTAAATGTTAGGACTTTGTTCAAACTAGAGAAGCAGTACATAAGTGAAAAACGCACCAGACTGGAAAAGCGACGCACGCTCAAACAGATCCAAAAGCTGGACCAGGAAATGGAGTTGAAAGAAACAAAACGCAATTTATCTCTTGAAGCAAGTCTGGAAAACGCGGAAATTGATGAGAGGCGCTTAGTAGATGCTAGAAATGCTCTGTCAGGCGAAATTTTGCATGAGTTTGTCCCAGCAACTAAAATCAAAGGCAAAGAAGACTTCATACCTGAATCTACTCATTACCAGTTTTATAACACTGAGCAGTTTAATGTTAAAATTGAAACAGAATATGATTTCCACTTTCCTGAACATTTGAATATTTATTGTTTTGAGGAGGGTAATGAAAGTGAGTTTGAGCCTTCCCCTAGTGGTTCTACAGGAGTTCTGAATTATTATCTGATGGATGGGGGCTCAATTTTACCAGTTTTGGCTCTTGACATACAACCTGGTAATAAAATTCTTGATTTGTGTGCAGCCCCAGGTGGTAAAACCTTGCTAGCAATACAAACCTTGTACCCTGATAGTGTGGTGGCTAATGACGCGTCTGGGTCTAGGTGTAACCGCATCCACCAGGTTTCTAGACAGTTCCTTTATGATTTAAAGGAGAGATGGATTGCGCCCAAAAAGCTTCAAATAACCAACATTGATGGGCGATATTTCTCTCACGACAATTTTGACCGCATTTTGGTAATTGGCAGTTTGGTCATTTAATTTGTTTCAACAGTTTGAAGATTTGTAGGTGGATGTTCCTTGCACAACAGACCGTCATTCTGTTGTAGAAAATGATAATAATATTTTTAAACCTTCACGTGTTAAAGAAAGGTTGAAATTGCCCGAATTGCAATGCGAATTGTTGGTAAATGCGTTAAAATTAGTCAAAAAAGGGGGTGTTGTTGTATACTCAACGTGTTCGCTCAGTCCCATTCAAAATGACGGGGTGGTTCACATGGCGTTAAAACAGATATGGGAAGAGACGAAAATAGATGTAGTAGTTATGTAAATATGAAAAAAGTAGTTATGAGTTGTTTGGAGTAATAAGAATTGTTGTAGGGATTTGGCGCCAGCGCTTATGCAGACAAAAAGTGTGTTCAAGTTAGCAAAAAGAAATTTAATGAAATATGGACATCTTGTAGTGCCGTACTTACTTCAAAATTACGGGCCGATGTATTTTTGTAAACTGAAACGAATAAATTGAATTTAATAAATTGGACATTTTAAATACTGAGTCGCGTACCAGGTTGGCCAACTAGAAATAAAAAATACGAAAAGTAACTAGACATTTTTAATGCGGATTTTTTCCGAAAGTAAAAATGTGAATGAAAAAACGCATTTGTGTCATCATGCAGAGTAAAGTTTAAATTGTGACGATAATTTGATTGTTTTGTGGTAAAAGTATTTTTAATCGGGGTGTCGTAACCTCACTTTTATATTCAATGGAAGTCCCAACAATTACCAAAAAACAAGCAAAAAAGGCTCTTTCTAATAAAAAGAAGAAGACAGAAGTGATTAAAAATGTGTTGGCGAAGCCGTATCAAAAGTATTGGTGAGTATACATGCGGTGAAATAAAATGAACCGACATAACCTCAAAAAAATGCTAGGCCTCTTTTAACCCCGGAAGACAATAATCAGTTAAAAGAAACCCTCGAGAAGCTTCTCCCTAGACTAAAAAATGACAAAATCAATATCCATTACAATGAAATTTCACGGATTCCAAGGGATGAACGCAAGAAATTTCGAGAGGGATTCTCCAAACACGTTCCCGTGGAAGTTAGCGAAATGGATCGGTAAATTACGTAAACCAAAATGATCTCGTTTTAATTAGTGATTGCAGGCAAGGCTTAGTTTTTGGCGTCAATGATGTTTCAAAGCTCTTGGAGAATCGCGAGGCTTGTTCTGTTTTGGTGGCAAGTGATGTGCTACCCAGGCTCCTTGTACAACACATTTTAGATCAAGCTGTGTTATACAATGTGCCAGTTTTAGTAGTGCAAGATTTAAGAGACATCTTCAAAAGTAAATGTGGCCTGAGTGCAGTTACTATAGCTTTGAGACAAACAATTAAATCTGATTCCAAATTGGGCTTGATTCAGCAAACTATTAGTAACATTTATGAAAACTATCCAGTGCCAAAGACTCACATCAACTACCATAGGCAATTGGGCACTGTCACAATTTCTGACTCAGAGGATGAGAAAAATGAAGAGGTGAATGAATCTGGTGATGAAGTAACTGAAGTCAAGAGTTACCTCCTGAAACGAGAAAAAGATAAAAAGAGAGCTTTTGTACCTGAAAAGTCAAAAGCAGGAGAGGTGGAAAGTTTTATAGAATTGGAAAGTAGTTTTGGGACAACTTCTAGTGTCAACAATGTTGAAAAAATGAAAATAGAGTATCACTCCCTAACAGTGAAGAGAGTGAAAGGAAATAAGAATAGGACCAAACGGAAAATTGAAAAATTCAAAACAAAGAAAAAATAGATTATTTACACGTGAATAAAAATACATTAAATTGAGATTGTTTATTTGTCTTGTAAGGGTTGGCCTTCAGTGAGTGGTTTGGCGGGTGTTTGGTTCCATTTCTGTACTTCCCCTGATCCAAAAATCCCATATACCAGAATTTCGATAATGTAAAGGGCAATAGTGATGTAAAAGATAATTCTCCAAGACGCAATGGTTGGCTAAAAATTCAGACAATTATCATTTAGGGGGGTCCTTCTTTGTTTCAACTTACGTCAACGTGAGTCAGTTTCCCCACAATAATAGGAACAACAATCCCCGGTATGGTGGCAACAGTGTTGGTCACTGCCATCAAAGTCCCTGCGTATTTGGGAGCAATGTCGATGTGATTCGACAAGAATCCGCAGAACATCCCCCCAATGCTGGTAATGGCGACCGTCATCAGCGTCACCGCCAATTCCCGCTGACACTCTATGAAACACAAAATAATGAAACAGACCATCGGGATGACGCTGGCGATCCACGTGGCGACCTTCCTCGCCGTCGTCGCCGTTATCTTGTGCTTCGCCAGCAGAGTGTCGAGAATTTTGCTGAGGATCATGCTGAACAGCCACATAGTGAAGAAGGGGATCGCGGTCAGGAGCGCGTTCTGGCTTATTTCGAATTCCAGCACGTTCTTCATGTATTGGGGCAGCTCGATCAGGACCATGTACCAGCCCCAGTTGCTGCAAGTGTGCGCCACCAAGATCGCCAGGAAGGCGGGGGAGGTGAAGGCGGCTTTCCACGGCATAGGAGGATGCTCCTGCAGGAGACAGTTAGAAGAGACGAGAGCGTTGCCAGGGTTTACTTGCCGATTTTGAACCGCCGCTTTGGTTACCGAGGCTGCTGGTGATGAAGGCGCGCTCTTCGGGGGTTATGAGGGTTTGTTTTTGGGGGGAGTCGGCGATCAGCCATATCCAGAGGATCAGCCAAATCGCCGAAAACCCACCTTCTATGTAGAAGACTGCTTCCCAGCCTAGAGCCCCGGCGATCACGCCAGAGAGCAGCATGAAAATCTGCGAATTGTAAAAAAAAAATGTGCGGGAGAAAATAAAGAAGGATAACAAGCAAGGAAAATTAACCTGAATTTATTTTTAAAACAGTTATGTCCAGAAGATTTCAACGGGCCGGACTGATCTTCGACCGGCTTAAAAATAAATGCTGTGCTCAAAATGTCAAACAAGCGATCCCATTTTATGAAAATGTAAACAAAGATATGCAGGGAGTAAGTCATTTGAAATTCAACAGTTTCCAAGTGAAGGTGAAATGAAGGTCTTTCACAACGTCAGAACTTTGAACACAATTATTGATACCTATCAAGTTTTGTAAATTTTAAAAGAAGTCGTAACTGTCGTAAAGGGGTTTAAATAAATTCTGAATACATAATTTTATTGAGACGTATGTTTAAAAAGTTATCAACAAGATAAAAAAGATTGCATATTTATTTAGAGGGGAAAAGATAAATTCTTATCGGGGTTTTATTATATTTACTATCAGTTCTAAAAAAAAAATCGTCTTTTCAGGAGGTGCATCCGAATTGTGAGTTTCTTAGTAGGTAATGTTTGCTTTCTGTGGCGGAAAATCTCAAGGAGAAAGCTTTAAGCTATGCAAATAAGACCAACGAAGGTGTAATCTGCACTGTCATGTGTCGAAAAAATCATATCAAGCCGAAAAACGAGACTCGACATTTTTTTATTTTTTTTTTATTTCAAACGTGGAAAAATAAATGAAACAAAGTGTTACATCACACAAACTGCGGCTGTTTTGAGTGAATGGACAAAGTCATTTTTTAATTGCCTTTTTAGGACTTGAATACGTTTTTCAACCAATTAGTGTCTCATTAGGAGATCGTAAAAGTAGTTTGACAAAGACTGATGTATTAAAATACTTTCTCTAGGGAATTGTCGATACACAGTATCGGGAATTACGGCAGAGTAAATCCCATAATTTTTGGGAGATCTCTATCAGGAAGTTCGTTAAACAGAAAGATAAAAACAATCTGAAAAATGGATAACAAAAACGTTGATAATGTAATAAAAATGCCTCTGGCGTTGTGCGTTTATGCAGACAATAAACATTTTCCCAAAAACTCTTCGTTTTTTCAGAATTTCATTTAACCAAGCGAATGACTTTTATGTCAAAATTTACGAAACTGTATTTTAACCACGGCCTCCTAGATTCATAAGAGACTCGTCTCCTGGACTGTCAAAATTAAATTTTAAATGGGTAAAATGCTTGTTTTGACTGTACTCGGGTATAAAAAATTCTCGCTAGAGTGTACCAACATCAAAATATATTTAGGTTATGTTTTCATTTTTAATTATTGAACTAAAAATGTCTTGAATCATTCATTGCTTCGAACACTTAAGTGAAATGCAGCAACTAAATGACTTGGAGCAATTTAATAAAGTTTATAAAAAACACACGACAAACTGAAAACAGGTAACAAATTAAACAACAACCAAAATCATCCAAAATAAACTAACCTGTTTCATTTATTCAGAATCGGAAGAAAATTATTTAAATTAACATTTGATTAACACTTATCTGCAAAATTTTGATCTGTGAATCACAAGAACAAACACCAATTATTAGTTAACAATACCGGAGCGGCTTTGGCACAAATTTGTAATTTCTTGCCGTTATCACTTTTTTGTTTGTTCCTCATAATAATTTCTTAGGGCCCTCTTCTCTCGCGCCAATAGAACCACCCTAGTTCGTTTTGAACTTTCCATTTTAACCTTTTTACAAAATACACTTCAATAATTTTGCAATTTATTTGACAATGTCAATTTAAACAAATGAATAGTTTGAAAAATTAAAAAATCACAGATGACAACTGGGCAATATGAAAATAACTAGTGATTTAACCAACCTAACAACTGCAATTTTGATTTTGACAGCCCAGATGTTTTTTGAATGGACTTTTATGTTTTATGTTTTTTAAATCTAAAAACAAATATTCACGTTGACTTTGCAAATGTATTGTGGACTGCATTTTCAACTGTATAAAATATTGTATGATTACGTTCTTCACGCTGGAAATGAACCGAGCGGCGAAGGATTTCTTTATCAATTAGATAACAACCACAAACAAAGTTTATGAAACATTTTCTTCAACAAAAATTACAGGTTGCTTCTGAAAAATAAATCTCTTCTATCACATAATATGTATAGGTCTAAATATACCGTAAAATGTGTAAATTAAATTATAAATTATCTAAACGAAATGAGGATATTTAAATATGTACATATGTCATTCTCATTCGAAACTTGAATATTAAATTATGTAACATATGGATCTCATTCACTCTGTAATGCAACACGTTCAGTCAACCATTGACTGATTTATCTTAATTATTTGTATTGACAAATGCATTACAACGATTAAAATAATCAAGCTGGAATTGATTAATTCTGGATGGCACAGTATGTTCCGCGCTTAGTTATCAGATTTGCCACTAAAAAAACGATACAAATTAAGCGAAACTGACGCACCCACCAAATTAATTGAAATAACAACCCCCTTAAATTCCCGTTTGCGATAAAATTTGCCCTTTTATTATACTTACAACAGTGCCTAACGAGGTCCCCGCGTAGACAATGCTGCTCATCACGCTGCGTTCAGTAGGCGGCGCCCACTCCGCCAGCAAAACATGACACGCGGGAAACGTGACGCCGCCCCCGATTCCCTGCAACACCCTCATGGCCAATAACCCCCCATAATGCAGCTTGGACATGACAGGACTGAGGAGGACGCAAACGACGTTGATGGCCACAGCGAAGAGGAACACCCACTTGGCGCTGAAAAGCTCGGCGAGTCGCCCTCCAGGAATCTGCGCCACCAAGTACCCGAAGAAGTACGACGACAAGAGCAAGCCTTGCACCTCTGAACTCCACACGAAAGGTCCGTCTTCGGCTGCTTTGCTGCTCACGTTCGCCACATCTCCGTAGTCGCATTTGGGGCCCGAAACGTGCTCGGACTCGTTGCGGTCCTGGTGGATCGCTGTGTTGTTCACCATCGTTACGATGACCACGTGAAGTCCCACTTTGAGGCCGTAGATGATGCCCATGCCGACGGAGGCCAGGATGGCCATGACGTAGCGAGCTTTGCATCGCGCTGTCAACGAAATCGGTTAATCGGGAGAATTTGGGCTATTTTCGGAACTGCAAGATAATAAACTGTGTCGGGGGCTAAAGTTAGCATTTGCAATAAATCCGAAAATAGCTTGTGGGGGATTTTGGGGGGACTTACGACCGCATATGCTTCCTTTGGCTGGGACTTCTTCTTCCATTTCGCCTCAACGAGGTCCACCTGTTGCCCTGTCAATCACACTACCCGAATTATTGCCCTGATGTGATTATATCAAAAACTGATGCGGCAGATGGAGGATTTGCATAAAACAGCACAACCTACACTGTCGCGTTCAATAAATTTTGGTCGATTCGCCAATCAGTTGAACAAATCCCGGTGGGAAATAAATATGAAGAACACACAATGGGCGTCATACTTAATTAGGAAAGAAAACATTTTTTGCAACGCATAAAAAAACTGAAAATAATATTTGCAAAAGTTATGACACGAAAATAAATAAAAGCGGCAAACATTTCGCATAAATGAGACAACACCGGACTTCAAGCTGGAAAAGCAGAAACTCCAAAATACTTACAGCTGTCAAAGTCGAACTATTTCGCGGCGAAACTTCAAACTGAGATGATTGCACTTTTCATTCATAAAAGGCGCGCTTTGGAAACTGCGTGAGGATGGGACGGAGTTTTGTCACTCACTGAACTGAGCTTGACGCCAAGGTGACCTAAGCACGATCATCGACCGTATCCCCATCTTCTGACAGATGCGCATTTTGGTAATGTTGCGAAATAAGGGCCATCACACATATGGGACTCGGGATGGGACTTTTGGGAACTTAACAGAAACAAATTAATACTTTTGCATTGAATTTTTTAAATGAGATTCATTTTACATCGCGGGTTGTCGGTAACCGTGGTAACCTGAGAACAAAATGGAAAAACAAATCTCTGATGCTCCACAGGGGTCAACACTGAGTCCTCTACTACTCCAACCAATTAAATCTTGGGCAATATTGTATAAATATTTTTTTTGATCAATACTGACCTCTTGTTCCGGCGACCTGTTTGAAATGAAAGTTGTAGGAACTTACAGAAACGACCAAATAAAACTCTCGTCTTTATTTTCAAAATAAATAGTTTTTGTACTGCATCTGTAATCGTGGTAACTTGAATGAAATATGACAGTAAAAATACGACTATAAAATTGTCAGAATATCAAGAAACCGAGTCATGCTTAACTTAACATTTTCTTCGTAAACTCTAGAAATCTAGAGAGACTGAGCGAGCCACGCCCTTCCTAAAATAATACTACAAATTAAATAACGAATGGAATGTGTCCTCTTCGGTTTCGACTGGTACAAAATTGACTTTGTCTAGTAAAATAGAGAGATTAAAAATCCAGGGTGCACCCACCCTTCTTGCAACACGTCCTCCCTTGCCCCTACTTAACTTGCAACCCTGTGTCGAGATTGAGCAACTGCTTGCACATCTCGTACGTGGTGAACGACACCGCCACCATCGGTATCGCTCTCAAGTAATTGATCGACATCCCCCTGTACCACCCTTTCATCACTCCGTTCTCCTTGTAGATCAGTTTCAGCGTGTTGAACATCCCTTGGGCGAACTTGTGCGTTTGGGGGTTCATGAAAGCTAGTTGCATCCGCCTCCTCGTCACGTCCAGGGGATAACTTACGCTCTGCGCCACCGCCCCCGCCAGACCGCCGCAGATGAGTTTGGCGGGAAGTGCCAACACCAGACCGCCTGTGTTTTTCTCGCACGGGTGGCACGTGAGCGCCGGCAGGTACTTCATGCAGCCGTACTTCAGGTACTCGAAGCAGTAGAAGGAGAGGCCGGCGTAGGGCACCATGCCCATCAGGGTGGGGATGAAGCCGCGGTAGAGGGCTCGGGTGCCGCCTTCTTCCTTGAAGATGGTGACGGCGGCGTGGACGATTCCTGTGTAGACGTGCTCGCCGCTGATCTGCGACCAACGTGTGTTGCTTGAATGAGTAATGTTTACGTGTGGCGGGAAACGTACGCTCCACGTGGATCGCGGCCACTACGAGGAATTTGTGGCGAGAGGTGATGAAATGTTTACGCAGAATCGGATCGCATGAAACGATGCAAAATTCTGTGAATTTATTCAGATTTTACAATAATTCAAAGAACATTAATGTCTTGTTGATCATTTTTACTTATATTTATTTAACATAACGTTACATCTAACTGTGCAATATGCACCAATATTTTATGTCACGTGATTGACGATAAAATGCGGTCAATCAGTAACCGGAATGAGTACACAGATAATTTCAACAAAATTCTCAGCATGTAAGGATTGTTTTTTTTTCTGGTCTTGTGAAAAGTTATATCGTGAGCTAGATCATTGCTTGCTGACAAATTTAAACCTCTAGATCAGACTCTTTGGTTGTTATATCATTATGACTTTCTTAGAGCGAAACATGTAAAAAAAAATTCTCTGATCGCAATTTCAATCAGTTAAAAAAAAAACAAAATTCACATTTTCAGTCAATGAATAATTTAAAAACATTTAAAAAAGTATTTTATCCAATATTCAATAGTAATATCGTGTTTTACTAGTTAGTTTTAATTAAGTAAACTGGGCTATAACTAGTCTGTTTGTTATAACCCACGTTGTCATTAGCTCCGTGGGTTATTAACATCCATAACCCATTGTTTATCTTATAGGATGAAATAAAATTTAGGTACATATTCTGAACACTTTATTAAAGATACATCAAATTTGAAATTATTTTTCAGAATTCTGTGCAAAATAAAAATGAACATTTGAAAGTGAATTCCAGCAATCTCTCTGGACTCAACGACTTGCGAATCAGAAGCTTCATGTTTTAATATTACAGAATCACCTGTACTTGTGCTGGCCACCGAATTCTCATGGTATATTTTTCACCTTGAAACAAATGTTTTGGTTAAAGTTTTATGTAATCTTAATTTTAAAATTTAAAATAGAAAATATAGCTAACCTGGCAAATCATTGAAAGATCTATTGATTCCTATAATTGTCTTTGCTATCTTTATTTTACTGTTGTTTGAATCGGCAACATATTCTTCAGCTGTTTTAGAAGATCGCCATCCACCATGTCTTTTAAGATTAATGATATCTGCTCCACCTTCTGCAAGTAACGTAGTGGAGGATCGCCTTAAGCTATGACCTGTGTAGGTTTCAGGGTGCTCTAATTTCAGGTACGATGCGATAACATTGGGAATGCTTGCAATTTTATTAATTCCTACTGATTGAACGATGCATTTGCCATTTGCATAACGTAGAAAGAGTCTATTATGTTTGATGTTGGCTGGACGAAGAGAAATATACTTCTGATATAAAGCAATGGGATCTGCTGAACAACCTTCTTTAACAATGACGAACCGACGAGGTTTGTCCGTTTTCGTCATCGGTATACCTATGCTTAAATATGTACCAACCTCTTTAACATCATCTACACTAATTTTTACCAACTCGTCGCATCGACACGCTCCAAATATGCCCATTATTAAAACAATCTTCATCATTAGGTACTTGTTGTTATCAGCTTCACCCAAAAACTTATCAATATGTGTAATTTCAAGAACATTTGCTTTTTTTGCTCTATGATTGGAAGATTTTCTCTTCAAAAACGCTTGTAGCTTGGAAAATCTGAAATGTTTTATGGCTTAAAGAAAGCACTGCTTCTAACAGAATCACTTACCTCGATATATCCTCTTTTTCCTCAATCTTGAAAGTACTTTTTAGCATAGAGTACTTACACCATAAAGAGGACCCCACACAGGTATCAGAAAGGGTTCGAAAATAAGTCAGAAGAATGTCCTCGTTTGTTCCACGAACTCCTCTTGCTTTTCTCCAGGTAACAAAGTGGGCAAATTGCTTTTCATACTTTTCATGCGACTTTGCCGGTAGTAAATTACCAGCCACTTCTTGAGCCTCTTCTAACACATCTTCTGGCACAAATATTTCCATTTTCATGCCTTGTTTGTTGTTTATAAACAAATAACATCGCAACGGTTGTCATGTTTGACTTAAAATACACACTAGATTCATTAATCATCATAACCGAACACGGGAGCAGATTTTCGTTAATAATGTTATTATCTAAAATTTTTTGGAATATTGGATAAAACGTTGTATGGCATACGTGGGTTATTAAGTATTACCCACATGAGGTAATAACCTACTCGGGCAAGCCCTCGTAGGTTACAAATACCTCTCGTGGGTAATATCTTAAATAACCCACTTATACCATAAATAACTATTATTCAAAGATGAAAAAGATTTCCATATGGCGTAATTATTCAGTTATTTTAATATTTTGAACATCGCAATGAGTCCTGCAAATTGGCAAAAATGCATGATTAATTGGTTGCCTAAAAACAAGGGGTTTCTAGAAAATGTAATTTATCAATAAATTGGAATATTTATTTGTACAACTAGTTATGAAAGTCATACTTTTTTTCACGAATTTGCAGATTGATTAACGAGGGCGTGGCCCGAGTTAATCAAGCAAATAAGTGAAAAAAGAGACTTTCATAACGTGTTGTACACACTATTTTTTTGCATATCGAAAAAAGTTGAGAAATTTGGTCTAAAAGGATTTATGAAAAATTACAAAAAAAAACCAGGTGGTCGGTCTTTCTTCAAAAAACTGTAAAGTTTTTACCGCACAAAAACATTTTCACTCACTCTTTCATTTCAATTGATGATTATCCCATGAGCGAAGTGTCAAATTAGCGGTTAGAAAAATGTAAAAAAAATATTCGATTAAAAAAATCGATGTGAAAAATGTTTATTTTGAAGAGTTCTACTGGTGATTAAATTTATTACGTGGTATTTCTCTCTTTAAGAAGGTTTTACACTATGAGAAAATGTATCAATTTTATTCTGATAGTTCCCGTTTTTTTTTTGCAACCAACTGTACTAAATACAGGGTGTCTCAAAATTCAAAATTCGCGAATAATATTTCGAGTACAGGGTCATTATAAATGATTGTTCCATCGCAGTGGGCGTTGAAAACCCACACAAATTTAGGATGTGCCGCTAGCCTCGTAACTAATAGACAGATTTCCACTACCGCCAGTAGCGCCACCTATCGGCGATACTAGTCTCACTCATGTTATGAAGCTTGGGGCACTTTCAACTACGTCACCAACGCCTACTGCGATGGGACAATCATTATATACAGCATTTTTATTCTGGTTAGGCCCGAGAGCTTTAGCTCGAGGGTTTAATCTTTGAATAAAAATGCCCAAATTCAACGAGTAAAATTGTCTAAAGCAAATTGGGAAATTTATCAGATATAAAAAATTACGTCGTGTTATTTTTGGCAAGATTAATTCCAGAATACAAACTTTAACGTTAATTATTTATTTATAATACTTAGAGTCCTTAAAAACAATTTGAAAATCTGACAGGAGTAGCATGCAATTTTAATCACTTTTGACAGATGACAGAGTGGCAGAACGTTTTAACCGAGATAAACATTTTTGATTGGATGAAAGCAAAGGCTCTGATTGGCTGAACACGCACGTTTGATGTAAATTGGAATTAATCGGCAATAAGAGCTAGATACACGCAATTTCGTAATCTCTTTGATACTTTATTACATTTATTGGTATTTTCCATCAAATCAGTTTTATAATATGTAACATATTTAAATACTAGTCTAATTAGGTAAACAAAGTGTAAATTGTTCTTGTGGTGATTAAAAAAGGTGGTCATCTAAAATTAAAAAAGTTTTCTGTTTTATTGGTTAGACGTATTCGGAAGAAACAATGCAAAACTGTTTAATGTAAAATATCAACAATTATTGTTTAATAAAAAAAAAAGAATAAATGTATTAATGCTGAAGGAGTATTTTGTTGCTAACGATCTGTTCATCGTGGAAGGTGACCATGAAATAAAGATATTGCAAAATGAAACAAAATCGTAAAAGCAGTAACACAACTTTATCACTTCCAATTACGTATGTATTTGTAGCAGATTGACGTAGACTTCATTTAAAAAATTGTATAAAAACTCAAGTGACGTAAAATTCCATCGGAATTTATAGGCAGAATATTAAAAAAAAAACAAAAAAATTGTATGATTTGGAGAAATATTAAGATACGTTAAATCCGTGTATTTCATATTAAACGCAGCAAATAAGTATTAATTACTTTCATTTACAATAAACAAATAATAGTAATTTATTATACGAGTTTTATAAGACACCATTTTGTGGCACGTGTTTTTTAGAGCACGAGGAGCGCAGCGACGAGTGCTATAAAGCAAACAAGTGAGACAAAATGGCTTATAAAACAAGTATAATACATTTTTTCTATTTTGCCCCTTAAATTAAAAAAAAAATCAAAACATAATGCTACGAAAATTATATTATTATAACAATGTTCTCGTATATTTTAATCTGTAGTTAAATTTAACTCACGTTGGTGCAACCGGCCCAATGTGAATTATTTCAATGATTCTTGCAAATTACGATGAATTTGTAGATCACGTTTTCCCATTACCAAAATTTAAGCAGTAATGATTTAAAACTTTTCCAACATATTCGAAGTGCATCGTGTGTCCCCATTTTAACTGTAGTTAATAAAGTTGAACAAATTAGACATGGAGAGAAGCAGGTAGATAAATATTATCTATTAAGGTGAAAGTTTCTTTACGTAATTCTTAAAACAATAAAATGTTGTAAAAGTAAGGTTACAAGCGGATCCTGGACATCACTTCACTATTACACACGGTGCGGTCTTGTAAACATTTTTCAAATATCGCAATGAGAACAATCAAATTGTGGTTTCTAACACTTTTATTGTCCGTTGAAATTCGCCAATTATTTAGAAATTTCTAAATTAAATTCAACAAAATAAATTCCCAACATACAAATTAGTTTTTATACGCATTCCGTCCAAAAGATTTCTTTGGTTATGTGAAATGTTAAATAAAAATAATTATTTTGGGAGCTTATACAATGCAATGCAGTGCTTACCAAAAAGTTCGCACCACATGCGACAGTTTTTTTATTCACTGACTTCGTCAAAAATGTTATTACGACAATCGTTAGAAGTTGGGACTTTTTTTTTCGATTTTTGTCCTAAAAATTTGCACATGGGCATAAAATCTCAACAGAATTAACCTTTGCCTATACAACGTGTCTCAGAAATAAATACATTAATGGTAATAAAACTCCTTAATAGAAACAATATATTTATGTATATATTTTTTTTCCTAAACCAATTAAAATTATTGAAAGATTTGGCACACGTTTCGCCTAAAGGGATTATATGATAGATATTAAATGAAAACAATTTTAATAATAAATATTTTAAACTGACCCTAATGAATCGCCCGTACTTAAAATAATGATAAAATGTCACCTAAAATTAGTGTATTAATCCGTAAAAATTCTCACGAAGTAATCAGAGTGATCACTAATCATTACACGAAGTGTTCAAAGTGACCGGCGTTATTGTCGATACAATAATGAAGGCACCGACGAAATGAATTTTCCACTCTTTCCAACGATACCTCTGTTATTGCGAATTGTTGTGGCAGCGTTTTCCATCCGTTCTCTTAAAACTTCAATTGTATCGTGTTCGAGGAGCACTCCCGCACGCTTCACCATACACCAACACAATATCTATGTATTCAAAATTCGAAAATAAACGCGCTATTTTCACAAAATTTTAGGTTACATCACAAAATCAACACGTAAACATCTGCCTTTCGCCGTCGAATAAAACTAACTGAAAATGTAATCCTCTACCTCGGCCACAGAGCGAAAAAACTTCATTCTAAGAACACAATGTTTTGCGCTGATTTTACAAAAACTATTATTTCACGGTCACTGTCATTGGTCATATAACTAGAATAGACAGCTCGTTAATTTATGGGTGGGTAAAATACTGAAAAGAAAATTAGATTTCGAAAAAATTGTACATAACAATTTTGTTGTTCTTGACGAGATCTGTCACTGGTTAAAATTAATGTACTTATTTTGTGAGACACGTTGTAGCATACTTATTTAACGTAAACTCTATTTTTGGATCTCAAATTTGAGGTACATAAAACAATCTCCGATTTGCGATGTGTTTGAAAAACACTGCTTGTATTTATTTTTATATCATGTTTTCCTTTTTAAACTAATTGATGTTTTGAATAAAAATTAAAAAAACCATGACGTTGTTTGTTACTTAAATAATAAATGATTGTGAACTAGACGTACGTAAGTTTCCAATTCTTTTTTTGTTGACCAAAAAAAATAATTACACCTTGCCATTATTGATGGAAAATATAAAGGTTTCATAAATTCCTTTATAATAAAGATAATAAGAAATTACAGCTTTCGCTACAGTTTATTCAGAAATCACAGATTTTTTGATCCAACACATTAAACTCTCATTCTCCTACTGTTTTTTCTATTTTTAAATATGTAACTTTCTCCGTCTTTTTACATTTATAACGAACTTTTTACTGTAAATTGGCTGTAATTGTGCGCTCACTAAAATAAACGCAAAATATTTATTAAAAGCTGCTTGAGTTTATTTCCCCCGTCTAAAAACAATTTGTTACATAATAAAGCCTTCTCGTTTGCTGTTTAGAAAGTCATCATCTCGACTCTTACATCTTTAAAAATAATAAGCTTTCAATATTTAATTTTTTATTGAGGAACTGGTCCATCTAATTATGTGTGTTAAATTTTTAGCTCTAAATTACGTCAACCCACCAATATGAATCCCAAGAAAAAGGCACAAAAACTGAAACGAAACTATAAACTCAATTACCTTCAACAATTAACTTTTTTCTCCATCAATTACGACAACGCAACACGTTAAAAACTTGTTTTATTTTTTCAGAAACCGTGAAAAATTCCGACATTTTCTACCACCTCTTGCCATCGTTTGATTAGATTTAATTACGAGCGAAAAACGGCGGCCCGATTTCTCCGATCGCTTGGTGAAATCAAAGCGGATTTAAAATTTTCTCTCGCCATATCATACAGTACTGACCTGGAAGGCCAAGCGAGCCCGAATCGTGTCCAACGGGTAGGTCAAGGTGACGGCCGTAAGTCCCGCTCCAGCCCCCGCGATGAACTTGTCGATGTGCGAAGTGGCCCCAAACACACCGTCC
This sequence comes from Tenebrio molitor, assembly GCF_963966145.1. Classification (NCBI taxonomy): domain Eukaryota; kingdom Metazoa; phylum Arthropoda; class Insecta; order Coleoptera; family Tenebrionidae; genus Tenebrio; species Tenebrio molitor. The sequence continues at coordinate 3,098,937 of NC_091054.1, read as the reverse complement.
AGATATCTCTTGTACACCTCGAATGCGGTGAACTGGGTGGCGGCGTACGGAAAAATCCGGACCATTTGAGCTCCGTTACCCTTGTACATCGCCCACGGTGACTCCGTTTTGACGATGTGGCGCAGCCCCGAGAACACCCCGTGGAATTCGTGGTGCTTGCTGTGGGCCTGGAGGAGGATTTTGATGCGATCCAGAGGTGCCACCGTTGTTTTCGACACCATACCGGCGATCCCTACGTCGGGATTTTTCAAAAAAAAAGTTCGCAGAAAAATTCAGACTGGACTCACCCCCGGCCAACAAATTCTTCAGGACAAAGTCTACATTTTTATTTTCAGTCTTCAAAGCCATCGTGTTGACGACGATATTTTCAGCTTAACAATAAAAAGGTGACTAGGACAGGTGAAACAGAATTACGGGATAACTCGTGACTTTCTCTTGGTGCATCCTCTTACGCGTTTCGCTCTGAAAGTTCGTAACAACAATCAGAAACTAACATTGTGTGAATTTTTGTTGAACTTTAGAACGACGACTTTTAATTGGAAGTGATAATTTCAAGAAAAAGTGCACCGATCAGACGTCCACTCTGCACAACGGTCAAGGAACAACTATTCTTGTTTACTTTCGATTTATGTACCGATACCAGGTCTAATGACCTCAATGGCCCTGACATTGTAACACCGTTAATTTGCATCGGAAAAAACTACAAAAATAACCCATTCTCATACAAATTGGCAAGGAATGCGCCTAGATTGAAAAGGACGATACAACACACAATCAACCCTATTTTTAGCACCGACTACAATTAAAACTACGAAACACAAATTTTTAGGTTATAAAGATTGACATTGAATTTAACAGTTTCCTGAAACTATACATGCTCCCACAAAACAATAATCGAACTATTCAGAAAATAAAGAGTAAGAAAATACGTACCGAATCACGCGACGATTCTTCTAAAATTCTTAAACTTTGTTCTAAATTGCACTCATCACATTTCACTTTGAAAATGTCGTTTCAGGACGTGATCTCACCAAGGTCTTAAAATAGGACACGATCACAATTATCAATTCTCTAGTCCTTTTACTGTTTTATTCACATAATAACTCTAAAAAGCGGTTTCAAAGATCGTATATTTTTTGATAAGTTAAAATTACATGATCACAATAATCAGCATTTATTTTATAATTGAGAATTTCTATTTGGATAGTTTTTGTCAAATGGGTTGGCACAACTGCTTAGGTGATAATCTCAAGCTAATGGCGGTTGTGTATGTTACCTAACCTCAAATATTACTTCTTTTTTATCGATACTCCAATATTTTTTGCTTTAGTCGTCTAGGCCTCCCGATATAATGGCGGGTCAAGGTCTTTTATTTAGAACTATCAGTTTAGTATCTAACTGCCGTTTGTTATTTAACACTACTAGGTAATGTAGCGTCAGAGCTTGAAGGGGGTCCTAATCAGTATTGAATCAGTAACTTCCAGATTACCTCAAGTGAGCCAAGTGTCAGGCTTGAAGCAGAGAATTAAAGACAGGTTGAAGGAGTTGAAAGTTCCAGACAAACCAAAGAGGCCATTGACTCCTTATTTTCGATTTATTCAAGACCACAGGGAGTCACTAATTAAACAACATCCTAACTGGAAAGTTACCCAAATTAGTGTACAGTGCGCCTCAGACTGGAAAATGATTGACTCAAGTGCTAAAGAAAAATATGAAAAAGACTACAAAGCAGAAATGGAAAAGTATGCAGCTAAGCATGTGCAGTATTTAAAAAATTTAACAGATGAACAGAAAGTAGCTTTGGAGGAATACAGTAATGAAGTGAAGAGATCAAGAGTGAAGCGCCAAAAGAGGAAAAAGTTGCGTGACACTCACAAACCAAAGAGACCAATAGGAGCCTACATGTTGTTTGTGATGGATCAGGCAAAATCTAATCCTGATAAAATGTATAGCCAATTATTGGCAGATTTAAAGGGCAAATGGGCTGATATGTCAAAATCTGAAAAGGCAAAATATACAGAAGCTGCAGCAATAGCTAAAGCAAAGTATGATAAGGAGCTGGTAGAGTGGGAATTGAAAATGATAGAAGAGGGTAACCTGGATGTTGTTCGCCAAAGTACATTATTGAACAACAGTTCTAAAATAGAATAGGGATACGTGTGTCTTCAACCTTCACCTTCCACCTGTTCAGGTGAAGGCACATTAAGCAGTGGAGAATCTCAAAAGGAGGATTATTTTGTAGAAGAGGTGGATAAAAGTAATAGTAAAAAAGAAGACAAGGACACTGCTAAAACAATTTTTACCAAACTGAAAAATTTTTTTAAGGGTTAAACTTTTTTTTACTATTAGTTTTTCGGAATTTTACTTTTAAAATATTTAGGTATCTGTTGTTTGATTTCCATAATAAATATTGGGTTAAAAAAAAACCCGCAAAAAATGAGATCTTTGTTATGTAAACGTTTTATGTACAACTCCCATACCCACAATAAGGAATGCAAATTAATGTAAGGCACTTCCCAACTAAGATAACAGTCAACTCAGCGTCCACATTAAATACTTAACAAAATCACAACACACATAAGCAAAAAAATAAATCATCACGTCATGCAATATGCTTGTAATAATTTCAAGATGTTTAATTATATTGACTATGTGATTGTTTTTGGCGTTTGCAATTATAAGCAGATAGATAAAACTCTTATTCTCTGTTCTGTGCTTACTCAAGGCCATGAACTCCGTAACTTCATATACTAACAATGGAAGAAAAATCTTATTAATATGTGAGGAATTTGAATCGAACTTTAAAAACTTATCCAGGATGAGCAACAATATATTTATGAAAACGGCCAAACCGCTAATGACCGTCGACCTGTACTGTTTTTGTACAGGTTGTTCTTGTTGTTGCTGCGGCACCTGTTGTTGCGTCACCACCGGCGGTTGCTGCTCGATTGCATTCGGCTCAGTGACCGTATTACTGGAGGGATATTCTACTTCTTTGTCTGTGTGAATTTCGCATGTTGGGGCTCCTACAACGCAGATATGACATAACCTCACTCTTTACCCAAACAGCCACGTACGAATTGTCTTCTGTTCTATTCCTATGATTCTGTTTAAGCGGTTTTGCGTGTTTTCCAAAATTTTGCGTCTTCTGGCCTCTCTTCGTTTCACCACATCATCCATGATTTTGACAGTTTACAACTACACGAAAATTTTGACATTTGTAATATTTGTTGACGATTTTCCATATGACTCATCGTAGACGTTGCCAGCTCCGGCATTTTTCAAAATTCAAAAGAAGAAAACTCGCTTGCGAAACGAGGACCACGTAACAAACAGTGGATTATTTGGATTTCTGGTATCAACTATAATTCTCAAATTCGAGCAAAAACGTGATATGAAATGAAGAATGTAATCGCTGCACAATTTGGCATCACAGCTTGTTCCTTCGAGATTATCGAAAGAGTTGTTGAGTTGTTCTGTGATCGAAATATCAGCAAAGTCCAAATGTGATAAATGCAATGAATGCAACAGTGCCATTATAAATAATTGACCAAAGAAGATGATGCCAAACACGAACACATCTGCGCCCGTAAGTTTTGTAAAATATTTTACCAAAAAATCTTCTATTTTTGTGACGCAGGGCCGTACCAGACGAAGAAAAACCCTCCCCAAATTACGCTCAAGCCTTAGCCAAATCTTAATTTATTTTGTCGGTTTATTTTTCTTCATTGGTAATTATTCATAAAATGTTATTTCTTCATTCTGTACATTTTTCTTTTGCATATCTCAGTGAGTCTAGCAACCAGTAAAACTGACTTGCCTTACACAGATGTAATCTGTAAGTATTTTCTTTAATAATATTTTAGTTTATTTTTTATCCCTTTCCAGTTGTTTTAATAAGTGTTCTTATCCCACTCTTATTTCTTTTGGAGTTGGTTTTTCGTACCTTGTACATTGCAGAAGAGTACCATCATCTGGTCACACGTTATGAAAATAGTTACTGGACTCTATTTAAAGATACGTTTTACTTTTCCCCCACTATCGGTTTTATTTTCATAGTTTCACTTTTTACTTGTCTCTTTATGTACATGAAACATGGTGAAGTGCCACACAGATTGTGGTATGATTTGGGAGTTGTTTCTCTAACGTCGTCGCTATTAAGCGCTCTTGTTCTTCAACGCAACGCAAATTTGGTAAGATCATCAAAAAAATTGTAACAACAATCATCAAGTTTCTCAATTCAGAAATGTGGACCTTTGTACAACTCTTTGTGGATAGAAAATTCAAATGGTCTTGACTATGGTTCTGGAATGGCCCACTCCTTTTTCCATGGTTACTTGAAACTGATAATTCCCAAAACAGGAACCAAAGAGAAACATTTAGAGGAAGTCATGAAGGATTATGAAGATACACATGGTGTAAAACTAGTTTTTCACAAACTTTTTATCCTAATACCTAAATCTTTATATTGTCCCGTTAGTTTGAAAAACGACGAGATTTCTCCAAGTATTGAGGAGAGTACAGTATGTATATTCCACATTTGAGTTGAACTTTTCACGCAATGTTACCAACTTTAGTCTTTAGAAGAAAAAGTGATGACAGTAGCTGGGGTACAGAATCGAGTCTACAAAAATTCCGTCTACAAGATCAAATCTGATGACGGCAGGAAGGTGTACGTCTGTGCTGAATACGCCACTCCATTAAAAACATTTAAAGATGTGGTCAACTTCAACGGAGAACATTCAAGTCGGTATCATTTGTATTTATTTAATGTATCCATTAAAACAATTTTTTTTTTAGAGTACTACAAAAAACATAAAAATGAGATTGTATTACATTTTTATTTGACTCTGCAGAAAGTACTCAAGGAGCATGAAAACTGTACGGATTTTTGTGAACTGATTTTCTATGACGGTAAATATTGATTTGTTGGCAGATGTTCACGTTACAGACATTTTTTTCTAGATAAGAACGAAAATGATAAGTACAAGGATGTGGGACAGATTCTTCTGCAGCGCATCAGAAAGTTACAAAGATCTCGTTAATTTTAAGTTGATAAATCATGTCATTTTAAATTTAAATTAAGTGGAAAAGTCAGTAGACGTTAAGCAAATAATTGTTATTCTATGCTCTCCTAAAAAATGTTTAATTTTGTGAAAAGTTTTTCTTAGTCGACATTTTTAATGTGATTAAATTATTTGTACAATGTGATCGGTTAAACAAGAGTAAGAGACTGTTGTGCAAAACAAAATCTCTGAAAACGTGTGCCGAAACTGTCAGTTGTCCATTTTGACATTTCGCCAAAACCTCCCTTCATCACTGCTGTTTGTGTGATCAAAGCCACACGCTTTCAGAAATATTTTCCATAGCCACTCCTCATCTTTTTTTTTGTTCCCATTGTATAATTTATCATGTCACACATTGTATTTTTTTATATTTCCTTTTTACTGCAATTTTCAGATTTATCGTTTATACTGTAATAATTTGTGATTTTCGTCGCTTTTTATAGTTTTTATATTTTTATGAAGAATTTTTGTTATTATTGTTGTGTTAATTAATTTTGTCCACACATTTGCAATACAAATATTTTATAAAATGTATTTTATTGAAAACTAGAATTTTTTTGTTACGCAACGTTTCATAACATTGCGCATCTATGAACAATTTTGAATAAATTGAAAAATTTCAGTTTGGCTTGTTTCACTTTACTTGTCCACGCTGTAGATGTGAATTCAATTCAAAAGCAACTAAAAGGCGTTGTTGATGGCGACGTGTAGAGTGCGCATGAGTCATTGGTCACGTGATGTAACAGTTCGATTTTTATACGTGACGTTCGCCCTTCAAATGACATTTTGATATTGTCGGTTGTCGTGTGAAAATCGCAGGTCGTTCTTACAACTGTAAGTATTCTGAATTACAAATACCTTCGTACTTATGAATCACTAATTCCATAGAGGAAATGAGCTTGAATAATGTGGAGTTGAATTTGGACACTTTACGCGAACTTTTGGCTAATTTTCTTGAATTCCTGCAACCGTACTGGGAGCAGTTTTTATGGAATTTGGATCGTATCTTAAATCGTATGGCATGTCACGTAACATTGAAAAATGCCGGTTTTGACTAAATTCACCGCGTTCTGGAATTACGAAATTATACGAACGTCGATAAGATCAAAATTATCCGGTTTGATGAGCGTGCTCTAGTCGATGCCGGCGTATTGGTGACCTCCTTGACCTTCACCATCATCAATTACTTTTTTCAAAAAAAAACCACAGAGATTATGCCCTGTCAAATGCGATTACAGAAACCTGCACAATTTTTTTCAATTGTTTCACAGAATGTCATTTTTTAAACGTCATTTACATTTCCGAATTATTTTCAGCGAAAATGGCTAAAATTGGTATTAACGGTTTCGGACGCATTGGCCGTCTCGTCCTTCGTACTTCCCTCGAGCGTGGAGCCAGCGTCGTGGCCGTAAATGACCCTTTCATCGGGCTCGATTACATGGTGTACCTCTTCAAGTACGACTCCACCCACGGACGTTTTAAGGGCGAAGTCAAAGCCGAAGGAGGACAATTAGTCGTGAACGGTCACAAAATCAGCGTGTTCTGCGAACGCGACCCCAAGGTAAGACTGGACACACACAGCGCAAATGTAGCTATATCTCCTGTTTTGGTTGCAGATTATCCCGTGGGGCAAAGTCGGCGCCGATTACGTGGTCGAATCGACCGGTGTCTTCACCACCATCGAGAAAGCCTCCGCTCACATCGAAGGCGGGGCTAAAAAGGTCATCATCTCCGCCCCTTCGGCCGACGCTCCGATGTACGTGTGCGGCGTGAACCTCGACGCCTACGACCCCTCTGCCAAAGTCATCTCCAACGCTTCCTGTACCACAAACTGCTTGGCCCCGTTGGCCAAAGTCATCCATGACAATTTCGAGATCGTCGAAGGTTTGATGACCACAGTCCACGCCACGACGGCCACGCAGAAGACCGTCGACGGTCCGTCAGGGAAACTGTGGCGCGACGGTCGCGGTGCCGGACAAAACATCATCCCGGCGGCCACCGGAGCCGCCAAAGCTGTCGGCAAGGTCATTCCCTCTCTGAACGGGAAACTGACAGGGATGGCGTTCCGAGTTCCTGTTCCTAACGTGTCGGTCGTCGACTTGACCGTTCGTCTGGGCAAACCGGCCTCGTACGAGGACATCAAGGCCAAGATCAAGGCCGCTTCCGAGGGACCATTGAAAGGCATTTTGGGATACACAGAGGAGGAGGTCGTGTCGACGGACTTCGTCGGGGACACTCACTCGTCTATTTTTGACGCCGCAGCCGGCATTCAGCTCAGTCCCACTTTCGTCAAGTTGATTTCTTGGTACGACAACGAGTACGGCTATTCCAGCAGAGTCGTTGATTTGATCAAGTATATCGCCTCCAAAGATGCAGCTTAAGTAGATCCCGGATTATTAGACTGCATAAGTGGGTTTAAGAGTCATTACAAAAATGAAGACTAGTCTAGATGTGTAAGACCCACAAAAATTTCTTTTCCGATGATTTAAATGTACTGTGTATTTTTATCTAATATTCAAACGATTATTATAATAAATGTGCAAAATTGAGAACAGTCGCCTCGTTTAATCTAATCACCTTCAACAAAAAAATCTGTGTTTTATTGTGGCATTGTTCTGTTTTTTCCTTTATGAAAACTATACCAACAATGACATTTTTTGCACAATTAAATATGTATTTAAGGAACTTGAAAACTGAAGAGTGGATACAAAATAATTTACTTCAGCGAATGAACGGCAAGTGGAAAGTAATTGGGTTTTTTGTCCAGACAAATTAATGAGTTCCTGGAACGGGCACCGTCACACGTCTTCCCCATTAGTGTCCCCTTTCATTTGAAAGGAACGTGATTTCGTGAACCTCAAACCGTCTCATTTAAAATGTTATTCGTGTTCTCCTATCTTCTAGTAGGAATCATCACCTGTGGCACGCAACAAACGGGTATCTTGCCACATAACAACACATGCCAAGCATCAATTAGGGCATCTACAACAGAAAAGACCATTAGTTCGACGATGATCGTCCAGACACCATGATTAATCGCTTCATATTCGCCATATCGGTAATTAGCTTAAGTCGCCCTGACTTAAACCCGACAGGTCCCGTCCACGAGAGCTACGCCGTCAACTGTTTGCAAGAATTAGCCACCAAACAATTCAAATACATCGACGTCCAGGGCTTGCAAAGCACCATCGACGTCGACGTCCAACTCCTGACCATCATGACAACAGCCAATATGACCTCACCGGCGTACGAGATCCAGAGGAATCTCATTAAAAGACTAAACACTCTGCTCAGATTCAACATCGAAGTCATCGACGACGACAGAAGAGAGTTTGGTGTGGAGCTGGTGACGAGTTTTTATCTGCTCGTCGTGGATGGCGTTGCAGCGTTCGAAAGAAAACTCGAAGTGCTGACGCAGTTGAACAGTTACAACTCCAACGCCTTGTTCTTGGTCTACTACTCCAACTTGGAGAAGGACCCTAAGAGTGCGGCGTCGCTCATCTTGGAAGAACTTTGGGAAAAATCTATAAACAACGCGATCGTGCTTGTTCCGGTGAGTCTCCGAGAGTTCGATCTTTACTCGATGAGATTCGATCTGAAACCTTCTCACCACTGTCTCGACAGCGCGGGGGTGCGAAACTTGGACCGATGCATCGATGGGGTGATGAAAACCTCCAAAAAGTACTACGAAATCAAAGCTGGGAAGAGTTTTAAGAACTGTACGCTCGATGTAGTCGCTAACAAGATTGACCCTTTTGTGATAAGCGAGAGCGACGGTTTCGAGATTAGCCTGATCAAGCAAATCGGAGAGACTCTCAACGTCTTCTTCAACGTCACCCTCACCGGGGAGGACTCGTGGGGGATGAAAGACGAAGACGGTCGCTGGACCGACGGCTTGGGACGAGTCTACGACGACGACTGTCTCGGTGTTGGAAACTTCTACGTCGTCCCGGAATACGGCAAAGACTTCAGCTTCACCAATCCTCACTTTGTCTCCGATCTGGTCTGGGTCGTCCCCGTGGCCCAGTACGTGCCCAAGTGGCGGGTCCTCACCGTCATCTTCAGCTGGTACTTGTGGATCCTGTGCCTTGTCCTCATCCTAACATGCGCCGGCCTTCTCAAGTTCACTTCGTCGTTATCAACGAAAGAAAGTCGTTCGTACAAACACTTCGGAGACGACCTTCTGGTGGCCTTCCAGGTGATCATAACCGTCGTGGCGGCTAAACCCCCTCGCTCCGACTGGACCAGAGTGGTTTTCGTGGCGTTGGCCGTTTTCAGCATTGTGATCAGCTCGGTGTACACCAGCTCCCTCATCAACTTCCTGACGAGGCCCCAGAGGGAGCACCAAGTCGACTCGATAGAGGGCGTGTTGAACAAAGGCTGGGACATCGGGGGTTTACCGGTGTACGAAAGCATCTTCAACGTGACGGAGGACGAGAGGTCGATGCGAATTTTCGAGATTTTCCAGTCGAACACGTCGCTGCACGTTTGGATGACGAGCGTGGCCAACGACCGCGACACCTGCACCATCAGCAGCGACTTCTTCATCAACTACATGCTAGCCCAACAGGACGAGGTTTTGACCGACGACAACGGCAAACCCAAGATCTACATCCTGGAAGACAAAATCTTCTCGTACTCTGTGGTGATCGTTACCAAATCAGGATTCCCCTTCTTGGACCGGATCAACCACGTCATAGGCTTGATGAGCACTTTCGGCCTGGTGAAAGCCATGGCACTCAAGTACACACGCGCTCTGGATAAAATAAACGCAATGAGAGACGATGACAATTTTGTGCAACCGTTGTCGCTGGACCACCTCCAGGGGGCTTTTTCCATTTTGTTCATGGGGTACAGTTTCGGTTTTCTCTTCTTCTTGATCGAAGCGGCGATTGTTTTGATTAAAACCAAACTGGTACCTGCTTTTATAAAAATGAAACGTAAAAAAATAAAACCATTGAAGGCTTGACACGTTTTTTATTTTCCGATCGAGTAGGTCACGTGGGTCAAAACAATTAAATTATAAGTGTCAACATTGACGGCTCGGTGCCAAAATTTTTGTTAATGTGGGGGCAACTGAAGACTGCATGGCGGCGGAAAACTCCAAGTAAGACCCAAACCGATGTCTCTCATTTGACAGTAACAGCGTTGATGGTAATTCGAGCAATCAAGGTCTTTCGTTACAGACCCCACTTCTATTTATAAACAGATGTTAGCGACGACGATTAATTTTTTCTATTTCCTCCATAACGCTCTGTCTTTTTGAGTGTAGGGCATGTGCGTGCGTATGGCTTAAAATTAGACCCCAAGCCTAGAAATTGTACTAATTATAACACCATTCGGTGAACAGCTGGGTTTGATTATTATGTGGTCCGAGATGTCGCGAAGTCCATAGTATTATCCGAGTGAATAAATTAATATTTCCCGGTAATTAATCGCCAAAAGCCCTCAATAATGGCGGCGAGTTTCGCCCGGAAGGTCTCCCGGTTCTTCAAGAGAATGGGTTTGGTGGGCTACAGGTGAGGACAAAATAAAGCTGCTTACGCAAAGACGCCAGCCGAAACAAACCCGATTATGTAACCGGTAATCTTCGGCTGTTGTGATATCACTTCTTTCTCTCAGCAAACGTCGGAACATATTCGGCGTCCACCCTCTCCTGGTCTCCACCACTTACATCCTCCTGGCCCTGTTCTGGGCCACGCTGACCCGCAAAATCGTGAACGCGCTTCTGGGCGACAACATCTTCAAGCGGATGATACTGGAGTTCATCGCGACCTTGGAATTGTGCGCCGCCTGTTTCGAATTAATCGTAGGTAAGCTTTGCAAAGTTTTCGGCCTGTCCAGACTGGACCAGAGTCCGATCGTGATTCCGGTCCTGAGTACTCGGGCCTAGATCAACGTTAAACGTAAGAATCGTGCAACGCACGTCGTTGCTCGATTAAGAAATTTAACAACACCACACCCACGTTGCGTTTATAAAACAGTACCGTTCAACAGTTGCGGACAATTGGGGAATCTGGGCTTACGCCCTTTACCTCTTCCTGCTCACGATATGGTGGAGCAAAAACTGGGACACCGCCACGGCGTGTCCTTACAGTCCCGTCGAAGAGATTCTCGAGGGGGCGCAAGACGTTAGCAATGCTGCTTTGTTGATTTTTTCCCAAATCCTGGGAGCTCTGGTTACCTTTCGGTACGTCCAAATTTTGTGGGCCATGGAACTGGTGGAAACGCACCGGAGCAAGGCGTTCGAAGAGTGCGTCGCCGATCTGCAGGTCCACGTGATCGCGGGGGCTATCATCGAGGCCACCGGCACTTGTCTTTGCCGTCTCACTTCCAAATTCCTGAGCGACACTAACGCCAAATTCGCAAACATATTGGACGCTTTCTTCGCTACAATGATGGTGGTTGCTGGTGAGTAAATTTCACAATCTCAAGAAACACTGACTTAAGTCGAACTTGAGTCAACGTTTCTCGAGTAGCCGCTTGAGACTCGTCCAGCGGCAAATGTTAGCTGGATGAGAGCATTTGTCGGCTCAAATTAAAGAGTAATCGGCCACGGAAGTGGTCGAGGACCGACAGTTCATCCCTGAAAGAAATCATTGTGCCGATGACACAGTGTAAACATTTGATTTTGTCTAGCGTTCAATTTTTCGGGGGGTTATTACAATCCGGCCTTGGCCACCTCGTTGAAGCTGGGATGTGAAGGCAACACGTTCGTGGAGCACCTGATCGTCTACTGGATTGGAGCGACGATCGGATCGGTCTTGTCCGTGCTCATATTTAAGTCGGCTTCGGTCCAAGACTACATGAAGAATTTGAAGACCAAAACTGATTGATTTGCTCAAATTTTAACCGGTCTAGTCAAAGTTGTGATAAATGTAACTGTGCTCAATAAATTATTTTTGAATTGAGAGGTTGGCAGTCATACTACGGACCTTTTTGAATAGTTCTTTATTAAATTATACAAACAAGAATCATTATGGAACCTAAAAAATAACGCTAACATATGATCTGTTGGACAGTTCCCAAGTACTGCGGAATGTAAAAAATAATACTTAAACTCCATATAAATTAATACTTAACGCTGTATTCTTAAAAAAAGTAATAATAATGGAAGGAATACCAATGGTTATAATAAAGTTGTAAAGCGAGATATATACTTTGTGGCTACTCTAAATATTATATAGTCATTCTCAATCTGTATATATTATACAAAATTCTAGTAACCACCACAAATGGTTAGCTGTGACGTCATCAGTCAATGATTTATTTCAATTTTTAATACTAAATTCAATAATACATTAGAGGAATGTGCAAGTTGTCAACGGAATCGTCTCTAAAACAAATTATCTTAATAAAAACAATTGCCTATTTTTCAACCTCCGAAAATCTCAAAAAACTTTACGAAACACGAACAGTAGTAATAACTTCAATCGGAAAAAAAAGAAAAACAAAGAAAACAATCAATTCCAACGTACCTAGTCTCCCATCAAATCTTTCTCTGTATTTACAACTATCAAGTCTGAGTGCAGAAAATTTCCCTATGATTATAATTATAAAGCTTCGTTGGCAATTATTTTTCTAGTACTGTAATACAAACTTATGATTTTTTTTTTGCAACAATATTAACTCTTTTAGAGGCTTCAATACCTACTGCATTCTGTGCTAGCAACAAAAAAAATATGGTGGAGGAACATTTTCTACCCCCACTCTCATTTATTTGTTTTAAATATGGAAGAACCAACGAATGGTAGCGCTGCCGTTGCTGCTGCTCCTTGTTACAATTGTTTTATTCATTTATAGCGTGTGATTTAATTGAGAGGAAGGCAGAAAATATTTTGCAAGATGGACTTACTTGGCCTCATATCAACTTGCAAAAACCCGGCGTCGTCATAATCGTCGATATCGGGAGGAGGCGGCGGCGGCGGGAACAGTGGTGGAGGATGGCGATGTAACGGGGGTGGGGGTAAATTGTTGGGGTGTAAAGCGCAAAGGACGTTATGTCACACGCAATCCTCCAGCGACATCAGTAGGGGATTCACGTATTCAAAACCTTCGAATTCTGATTGGTCGATCTTCTCGATCACGTGCCTAAAAATCAGATACGTAAAGATTGTTTTTTTATCGGCAGGTCTGATCGGCTGCTTACGGATCGTCGGGGGTGAGATGTACGGGTTCGTCGGTAAATTCTGGAGGGAAGTTGGCCAGGTCTCTGTCGGAATCGAGACGGGGTCGGTACGGGGGCGGGATCTGTTTCTGCTCTAGCTAAAAGCGACAAAACTAGATTAGCCAGCTTACGACTTACGGATCGCACGGTGTGAAAGAGAGTGCCTCCAGAGTGAACCGAGGGTCGAAATTCTGCAAAACGTCTTCCGTTTCTGACAAAAACGGCGGACTGAGGCACCTCCGTGTCAACTATCGTTTCGTCAAGTTAACACAGACTCCCAACAACAAAAAAACAATAATTCATTTGTTCCTGTTTCAACTTCAACAGCTCTGTTGGAGTTGTAACAATAACCACCCCTCCAACTTACCATGTCCCAGTCGATGCTTTTAAAGAATGGATGACTGGTGATTTCCACGAAGGAGTCGTGACTGGTACACCCCAATCTATCGGCGGGATTCTTGTTGAGGAACCCTTTTAGGACATTGGCGGCTTTGACACTGAGTGATCTCGGGATACGGATTGTTTTCTCTAATATAACTTGGAATAAGTAGTCTTCAGTATTTTGATCGGGATTCTCAGAAGCTCCCGCAATATCAAAAGGTGATCGGCCTGCCAGCATCTCGTATAACAGCACCCCTAATGCCCACCAATCCACGGAGAATCCGTAATCTTCCCCTCTTAGAATTTCCGGTGCTATGTAGTTAGGCGTCCCGCAGAATGTCGAGGTCGTGTCGCCCGGCCTGATTCCCTCCTTACACATACCATAATCAGTCAGTTTGATGTGTCCCTCGTGATCCAGAAGGACGTTATCCAATTTCAAATCTCTATAAATGATCCCTTTACAGTGCAAAAAATTTAACGCTAACGAAATCTCTGCCGCGTAGAAACGAGCGTGCTCCTCGGGCAGACGTCTCTGTCTTTGCATGTGGAACATCAAATCGCCACCTCTCACGAATTCGATGACAAAAAACAACCTCGACGGGGTTTGGAAGCATGAATGCAAACCGACCAGGAACGGGTGGTTTGAGGCCGTTTCGAACACGTGTTTCTCCGTCTGCACCCAATCGATGTCCTCGTCGTCGGTCACTAAAGCTTTCTTGATCACTTTCATGGCGTAAATGCGTTTGGTTTTTTTCAATTCCACCATCAGCACTTTAGCGTAGGAACCTCGACCGATCACTCGAATCAAATCGAAGTCGTTCAAGGAATACTGACGCTGAGAACCGGCCTCCAGGTCGTCCGATTGTCGATTCGGATCCTCAACAGGCACCGATTCACCTGCATCCAACATAAAATTCACATCAAAGAAAAACACAAATTTGAGGTTATGTCGCGTTGGAATTTACAAAAAAACTGCAAATATCGAAGTTAATTATGCGTGAAATGCGAAAAATTTAAATAAATTCCAGATAACAAATCACTTGATCTGCACTTTTCGCAGACTGACGGTTACAGATGAAAAATATTAAAAAAGCGAAATGAGGTTATGTTTTAAGATAAAGCAACAATAAAAATGTTTACATTTACAAGTAATTCGTGTTAAATTAACCTAATTTGAAAACATTCTGCCGTAAATAAGTACATATAATTGAGAAGAGGTAAAAATCAAGGTTAGGAGTGAGGTTATGTTATATAATGTTCTTGGGGACTTGTTTACCTGTCACGTCTGGAGGCGGTTCCGGATATTCTCTATCGCGTATTTCCGATATAAGTTCATTATTGGAGGTTTGAGTTACTAAAGGTGATTCACCGTTATGTTCTTCTCTGATAGACGGTTCAACTAATTCTACCGCGCAGGGAATTTGTACTAATTTGTGGCATTTTTTATGGACGAGGAGTTTGCATTGTATGCACTTGAAACCTTGACGGCCCAAGCCCCAGATCCTGTCATTGCAGAAAGCGCAAAAGGCTCTCTACAAAACACACACAAGAAATTTCCACTTGAATGCCACCACTTTATGTACTCACTCGATTGAATCGTTTGGCCTGAAAGATGTGTCCGTTGACGCGGTAGAGTTTCCTCCAACGTCTGGCACCTCTTCTATATATACTCCCTGCGGACATACAAACACGACAATTTCAGTTTTCAACAAATCACTGGTGGTTCAAATTACCAAATTTTTGTTTGTGCTGTCTTTTGCACAACAGTATGCATTGCAAGAGTGGCAGCATCGTCGTTGCGGCAACGCCATTTTAAATTCATTGCAAAAATATAATCGCCAAAAAAGTTATCGGGTGCGCGGTCGGTGATATCGTTTGAAAGTCGCGCCATTGAATTTGGATCGGAACTGTTGCCAACACAACGGTGCCAGGAGTTAATGACTATCAATTACCTTCACAAAACATTAAATGCTCTTGGAAATTGGTAAAAAAATCTAGTTTACGTCGTGCACGTTGTTCAGTAATTGAAGTGACACCTTTGTTGTTGCCAACGTATTTTTTGTTAAATTGGCGAGCGTGGTTTGCGCCCCCACAATTTGTTCTAAAAAAGGAAAATACTCACGGTCCTCCCCTTGGCAGGGCATTCCCGGCTGCGGCGGCACATTTGGGAAAACTGCGGACAGAATAGATGCAAATAAATAATTCGTCTCGTCCATGACAGTTCTAATTGGAGAAAAATCGAATCGCAAGAATTAACCAATACGAGCTGATAAGATAAAATAAAAATACCTTATCAGGCCCGACAGGTATACCGTGGCTGTGGCGAAACGAAAATAATGAAAATTCTTTAAATAACGCAATCGCATTTGGGCGCCTCGCGTTTGTCCGACTCGCCATGCATGAAAATATTAAAAATGGAAACAACAATCGGTCCGAAACGCGGGATGCTTTTTGAACAACCAACCTCCGGTGTACGTTGCAGACACTACCGAAGAGGCATCGTAACTTAACGTCGGATATAATGAGTAAAGGATAGCGGCCTCACACATGTCCTTCCACACTCTGATGTTGCTCCACCACTGTTTACCATCACCCATTATTATGACGGGGGCGAATGGTCACGTAACACGGTCCATCTTCACCACACGCACGTTACAATTAAGAAACATCACAGGTGAAACCTGATAAAACGTTATCTCGAACGAACGTGATAACAATGTTTGAAATCTGTTTGGTGGGAGGTATCGAGATTTTTTTGTGAATGGAATGTCTCATTAGCGCCGACTGGCGAGATCGATTATCGCGATTACGCGAATATTATTAAAAACAATGAGAAAAAACCACCCATCGTCATATGGGCTTATCGATTGTCGGAGGTGACGTCAGGATCGAGGTCAAACTGCCGATAAGATGCCACGACCGGTGGCGATTTTCCCCTTTTCAGCTTTCCTCCGAAGCCACATGCACGTCTCCCTTCGAAAAAACCGTTTCGTTTTTCTTATCTTTCCGGACGATGTAACCCGGAATCCTGACGGCGGGGCGACGTGCTCGAATGCGGTCTGGCGCATTGTCCCGGATTCTATCGTCTTTTTGTCGACCGGAACGGACGGACAGGTGCTTTTCAAGCGCGTCCCGGAATCGTCGGGGCGGTGATTGACGCTCCGTCGCCGCCCCGGACTGCTCTTGTTTCTTAATCAGACCGACGTTACAATACCTTGATTAGAAAATCTATAATTCCATCGAAACGGTCGTCTAACATCAACACACTCAAAATCCTTGGAGAAGAAGAAGCAAAATCGTAATAATTGGACAGCTAATGGTGCGGACACGTCGAAAATTACAAATCGGCTCAACGTAACACAACACAAAACAAGAAACTTTAAATGGCTTTCAAAATTTTTTTCAACACGCCTTGCCAAATTTAGAAATATCCAAAGTGATTAAGGTTAAACCAAGCATTTTTATCACTGGAAATGGAAATTACACAATGATGGATTTGTATTACTACAATCACATATTTGTCATTGTTTTCCTCTGAAATACATTTTCTTAATTTGATGGGATTAGATTCGATGTCTCATATTTTTCGTTAGGATCAAAAGATAAGACAAAAAATAGTAGTAATTTGTATATCAAGGCCGCGAAATCGTTCTTTAATGTACCTACCGAGAGAAAAATTGTCGCCGAGGCTGCTTGCGGCAAAGGTGTACTTTACTTACACAACATTTTTTGTGCAACCGAAAATTTGTAATTATTATAAAATGAACAAGTAAAATTTACTTCACTGTCAATAAATATGTACTGTTGTGAGCAATAAATTTTGGTCGTCAAGGTCATTCTTTGATACAATGGAAAGTACTCTAATGTGAAACGGACATAACCTCTAATAAATTCTATTTGTCTTTTGTCTTGTCAAGATCTTATAAATTTTTTGGAAATCCCAACTGGGTTGCCACCCTAACTTCTGACACATCCGTCTCTATCAGCGAAATAATTTTTACTCTGTTAAAATACGATATTGGGGCCATAATTTTGAATGTTTAGAATAAAACTTTGGCAAAATTTTTTTTATTGATGTTTTATTGACATTGGCCCTAATTAAGCAGGCAAAATTTGTCATTTGTGACATTAGCGGGAAATGTCAAAATGACCTTGACGATCAAGATTTAATGTTGCTATAGAAATGACATAAATAAAACAATTTATTTTGTAAATATGTAATCGTAAAAATGTCGGAAGAGATTTGCAGTTCCAGAGTTAAAAAGTTTTAAATCCCATTTAAAACAAAGAAAACAATACTGCCAATTAGGTAAAAAAGGTCTTACAAAATTTAATATACGTAGTCGGCGAATTAAAAAGTATTATGTGAAGCCAGTACTGAATTACGTAATGTTAAAAAAGCACCGGTGGGTCAACTGATATTCACTGATTATTTCACGCAAAAAAAAAGATAATCTTATCTCTCTTATTTTCACAGATGGATAAGATTTCAAAGTTCGGTGAACTAGATATGTACTTAATAATGTATTGACATATAAAAAATATCTATGAGCAATAAATAATTACTACCGTGTCTTCAAAAAAAAAAAATATGTCATCGAGTGGCCTTGTAATTGCTTTTGTTTCCGTTAACGCATGACGTCATCAGCTGTGAAACAAGGCGTGTAAGAGGAAAAAGTGGAAATGGGCGATCATCAAAAGTTATTTCAAAAATCGTTGAAAGAGTTAGGGGCGTAACAAAATACGCTGCAATCTTCAATGCGTCATTTATCGCAACAAATGAAAGTGTGATCACAAAGTGATGGATCTGCTGATTTTTTTTTAAACGTTGCAACTAAAAAGAGAAAAAAGTACAGTCTGTTGATCACACATTTATTTGAACGCTTGTTATAATAATAATAATTAAAGAGTAAAAATTCAAAATTCGTTTTTTTTTTTTTTAGAAAAACAGAAGTATGTACTGTTACGTTATAAATTACGCTCCCGAAACTGGGCAACCCTGTTACCGGTTACGAATCCGGAATGTTCAGGGGTATAACGAACAAGTCGTGGCTTCGACTCGGTTTACAATGCGAACCACGAGAAACGCCGACTGAAGCTGAAAAATTGGTGAGAACAGCCCGGAGTACGGGAAATGATACACAATCTTCCAACTAATCGTTTATTCAGATGTCAACAATGAAAATAATGATATAATGAAAGAGAAAAACAACGAAGCCTGACTAGCCCTATGGCGTGTACAAAATTGAATAACCCTAACTCCTCGGAGGGTCCTCCGGGTCCCAGATATTCAACGAACGAGTACCGGCGAAACAGTAAAAAAAAATTCCCTTCTTTAGCGAAGGAGGAAGGCCGACTCGTCCTACGTAACGTCGCTATTCGGCTACGCCGCCCGCATAAGCGGGGAGGTCCTCCAAGTCTTCCTTCGCTCCAAAAAAAAATTGAAGTTAAGATGTTTTTCTCCGGTACGGACCGGTGAAGAACCACGCGCAAAAAAATGTTCGGTGAGCGCGATACACAATTCCTGGCGAGGTCACTCACCGATTGATAATCGTTCGTGAATATAAAAACCCGACGGACTTGATAAGGAAATTTTTTTCTTAAGTTAGTACGATTAATGAAATGACGCGCCTTATTATAAAACTGCAACTTTAACAGTGGAACAAATTATAATCCTAAACGCGATATACAAATTAATGAATTTGATGGAACTTTTCACCCGTCGAAATAATGAGTGACAATGGAAATTTGACTATAGTTAAATACAAACGCTCAATTAGTTCGACGGAGTGACAAAATACAACCGAAAACTTTGAGAAGCTACGGCCTGTAAAAATTGGGGTGTCACCACTGCTCCCGACTTGCTGGTGGGTAGATCCGGCACCTTCCGGTGAGTCCGGGGACGACCTGGACTGACAGAACTCGACGAGATCCTGATCCGCAAAAGCGTTCGGTCTGGAACCTTCCGTAGTGAAGTCCGTGATCCGCTTGGCGATGTGGGCGGTGGTACTTAGACGAATCGTCTCCAACGGCCCTCGTGAACTCCACTACGTCGTCTCGTCGGCCCTGCAAATTCACTCGATCACTGTCCCCTTGACTCTCCCCAGGCACTGACAACACTCCCGGCAAAAGGTCGTGAAAAAATCCCCGTTCTGTCTCTGGTTCCCCCGATTTATAGCTTCCACCCCCTCTGTGCGCAGATTTTTCGGCGGAAGTCCGAGTACGTTTCCGTCGCGATGGATTCTAGAACATTCTAGAAAAATCGCGAAGATTTACAATCGCGCGGCGATTTAAATCGTAACAGTACCTATTTAAAAAACCACACAGTTTAAATAATTATTTTTCAGTTAACTGAAACAGTAGGCTAAGTTCATAAATTTTAAGTGTGTCAACGTGACACTTCTATGTAAATTAAATTGTCAGTGTCAGTTAAATTTGAATAACTTACCTCGCACATTAAATGCAATACTTTGTGACTCACTCATGCATGGTAAAACAATAAGTTATAAAAACATACAGAAAAGGTTCAATTTATATTTAATATTGAATTATTGATAAAAATGTATACGTTCCTGGAATGTTCAAACTGCCGTTCACTACTTTCAAGGCACATTACGAGTATTGCAGTTCTTCGCTGAACGCTCGTTGTTGCATTGGGAATTACGTCGGAAGGAATTTGTCGACATGCGGTTGAGATTCGATTAATGCAAATCTTAACAGTTTCTGATGGAGTTATGTAAACTTTGACTTTTAACTAACCCCATAAAAAGTCGCACAGGGTTAGATCTGGTGATTCTGCAGGCCAACGGGTCGGTCTGTACGTTGCTATCCAGTTTTATCCAAAATTTGTGTTAATCATTATGTGACTGCACCATGAAAAATAAGACAAATCAAATGAGCTACAGCCAGAATAGGTATCTAGATCAAGATTTGTTTTAGTATTTTGAAACGAACCTCTTCGAAGCAAATTTGATCCTAATAAGCTTAACCTAAAAAAAAAATGCACTGACAGGTGTAACGTTTACGAAGCCAAAGCCACCTGCGCAAGTACACAATTGCGAAATCATCAAAGTAGTTTCATCACTATCAATATTGATTTTTTTGATTATTTTAGAGTGAAGTATTACATCATTAAACACAGAACTCTTCAGATTTGATAAAAAAAACCTGTAGGCGTAAAAAATAAAAAAACAATTGATGATGGTTGCTAATATCTATTATATCGAGCGAACAAATTAATTTGCAATCGAGTTATCCATGGATTTGAATCCGTATGTCTTGATAGGTATGCTTAATTGTGGGATCTAAAGTTACGTCATTTTAAAGACGTTAAATAAAAAAAAGTTAATGGCAACAGGGGTCAAATGTTACATTTTTTGAAAGGTGTCCTCTACGCAACAGTGAAAGCATTTTTTTTGAATCACCGCGACTGTCGCGTCACCGAGAAGGCAGCTTCGACCGAGACCACCGCGCCCCTGATGATGCCACACCAGCCGGCGAAACGTCGGGAAGCAATTTCACGGCCCATCAACCCAGAAACACCGACCGTGAAAGCCTCAGCATACTGTCGAAATTTTATTTTCTTTAAATTATTATTTTAGTACTTTTTCTTATTTGTTACACAGGGTGTCATTGAAAGTTGTACAGATATTTTAACCACGAGCTACTGGCTTCATGTAGAACTCGGAAAAAATATCTAAAAAATTCTATGTCAAAAAATAAAATGACATTTATTTTTTGAGTTACAATTTTTTTTAATTGCTTGAACAAACATGATATACAGGGTGTATTTTTTAAAATGTGCCGAAATTTTACCTCCGAGGTTGTAGGACAACGTAGAAAACTAAAAGCAATTTAAAAAAAATTGTAGCTCAAAAAATAAATGTCATTTTATTTTTTGACAATGAATTTTTTAAATATTTTTTCCGAGTTCTGCATGAAGCCAGTAGCTCGTGGTTAAAATATCTGTACAACTTTCAATAACACCCTGTATGTACATATTTGAATTTGAACGCACTGTACACAATCTTAAAATGGCAACTCTATCCACTGATTCGCGTTTATTCAACAGCACATTACAAGACAAACATGTCAACACCTACGAAATGCAATTTGCTTCGTGGTAACTGCAAATGCCTCCGCATTCCGAACAGAGAAACAACAAACAGGTCCTCTTTAAGACGATGGGCACCCTTATTTGACAACACGTCTCACCCTCCAGATAAATTGTGAACTGCTTTCGAATCTCCTTTTCGCGTCGCCAATTAGTGCAATTTTATTAACCTGAACAAGTTCACTATTAATGGCGTGGCCGTCGTCAAAAAACGGAAATTGCTTTCGAACAGGAGCCGACTCTCGCTAGTCGATTTAACCGCGACGTCTGTTCGACATTTTACTGCCTAATTTCGTCCCTTAATCGCAATAATTCCGACGTCGCGGTGCCGTCTAATCTGAAATTAAATCTAAGGACCCACAACTAGCGAAAACATGCTCCTCCACCAAAGGGAGACGTGAACAATGTGTAGTTACCCGTGGCGGACGCTTGGAATTTGAACCCTCTCGAGTCGATTAAAATTTCACAATATCAGATTGAGGAAGTACCGATATCCATTAGATATTGTCGGAATTTTCTGGATTATTAATAGCTCCATTAGGAGCCCGCACTAATTACACAGTCCTATCGGGGCACGATGTTCGATAAAGCAGAGCTAGGAGGAAGGATTGGGTCGCAAAAAAAAAACCTACAACGGTATTCTGAGGTTTCATCCCTCGTCAGTGAATTGTAGACATGTTTGAAACGGCAATTCGTAAATGTCGATTAAAATAATTAACCCCTACCAAAAATAAATACAAAAATGTCTGCGAACAAAATGGAAGAGTTAGAGAGCAACTCAACGAGTTCCTTGCAACGATCTCACGTCCTAACAACTAAGACAAGCTAGACGTAGGTAAATCAGTTCATTTGCAATTTTTTTGGTCACATGAGAGTAACATTCCGATTAATTGTTAATTATTATTTTTTTTTTAAACTAACACATTTTTATTCTGCCCCATTAGCACAAATGAAACAATGAATTAATGGGATCTAGAAATCAAATGTAAATTTGCAAAACCAGCCTTAATGGAAGTGCTTAATGAAATTTAAATAATTGATAATTTGGAAAAATGTTATTTTTTAATTTGGGTAATGCCCTGTCAAATCGCCGATTCTAATACCATAATGTGTCGGGTTTTCTTGTAAATCGATAATTCATCAATTATTTCGATGGTGAATTATTAAAAATTGCTCTTTTTTGATTTGGCTGAAAAAGCCGACATAAACTTACAAACCATTAAATACAAAAAAAGTTGCCAGATTTTCAGGGTTTTTGACATTTTCATTCATATTAAATTTATGATGGTGTGAAATGTCATAAAACAAAAATTAAATCCTCAAAGTTGGCATTAAAGAGTCGATTGTGAACGCACCACGGATTACGGATAACCTGTTTAAAACTAACCCCACTTTTTGCGTTGTTTGCGTTTTTATTCTGCAGACTGAAGAGTGGTGCCTACCTCCATGAGTGGTGCGTTCACAATCGACTCTTCAACGCCAACTTTGAGGAGAAAATGTTCATAATATGTACTAGAAATAAATGCATCCTAACTTTTCACGCATAAAGCCTACGTATAAAATATTATAAAAGTGTAAAAATATTTCTTCATAAATGTGTAATAAAATTTATTAAAAACTTTCTCGGTGAACGTAACGTTCCTTCATTGCAATTTCTTTTGAATTCATTTTGTTACGAAACTTTTTAATGACATCAAATGTCAACCCTTTTGCAGTTTTTGAAGAGCAAAGAAATCAATTTTTAAACTGGATCTAAAGTTATACAGTGAAAAACATTTTGGTTATTACATAGGTGATGATAAAAACTCAAAATTGCAAATATTTGTGATAATATCAAAAAATATATGTCGTTTTGGACATTTGTGCATTACAACGCTATATTTAGTAATATATTCAGTTAAACCATTCAATAAAAAAATACTTTGCACGTTTCGCAGTTAACAAATCACCACTAACAAAAAGCCGTCGTTAATGGAAATATAAATAAAAAACAACGAGTGTTTACAGGAAAGTTATTTGAAACGATGTTTAACAATATTGTTTAGTTCATTTGTCTTGATTTGAAATTGTACGCAGTTATCGGCAAGTTATGACATAACAATACAATGTTATTTGATAAACAAGTCGATGGGTTAGATAAACACAAAATGTGTACCTTTTCATGAAGTTTAATTAATGTAAATTAAAAAGGCACAATACATGTTGCATTTATGTGGCTGAAAATTTAAACCGAATTAGATGCAAGTAGTAATTTCCCAAATAATTTAATGTGTACGTAATTCTATTGCCAAATATATAACGTGTCTCAGGAATAAGTACATAACGAAGGCACCCACGAAATGATTCTTCCACTCTTTCCAACACACCTCTGTTACTGCGTTCTCTTAAAACTTCAATTGGGAACGAATATACCAAATCCTTCATGTACCCGCACATGAAGAAGTCGCACGCAAACCCTACAGGCTCGAGGAGCACTCCCGCACGCTTCACCACACGCCAACACAACATCTATGTATTCACTATTCGAAAATAAACGCGCTATTTTCACAAAATTTTAGCTTCAATCACCGAATCAACACGTAAACACCTGCCTTTTGTGGTCGGATAAAACTAACTGAATATGTGTCTACCTCGGCCGCACAGAGAAAAAACTTTATTCTAAAAAACACAATGTTTGGTGCTTGGTTTATACTAGAATAGTACGCGTTGTTTTTATAGCTTTTGGTAAAAAAGGTATGCTTTTTTATTGTGTATTCCATAACGTAGTAGTGGAAAAAAACAAACTGTAACAAAATAAACTAGAAACAATTCAGTCTTAAAAAGCATCTAAACTGGAGTCTCTGAAATATCTTGCAATAATAAATAAAAATATCTACTGAGAAATTTTCCTTTAAAAAAACAAGTACATATATTATAATGAATAAAATCCCAAGGGGTTGTACTGCCAATTCAACCTTTTCTGGTAAATATGCATTAAATGTTACCTAATAATGTTTTTTTCTTCAACTGAAATAAGATTTAATAACGACTTTCCTTTGAGTTACGTCTTAAAATATGTATCTAAAAGGTCTGTATTGTGTTTGTTAATATAAAGTCGATTTTTTTTTAATTTTCTTGTTACAAAACAGAGTAACAATTTTTTAAAATTTTAGCCTTATCAGTCGAAACTTTCGTCTAAACCGACACAACGGAAAAATGTAGTTTTCGTGTTCGTTTCCAGAAATACATAACCGGGAAAGTGGTATATAACTAAATATATAAACTTTCCCGGTTATATACCTAACTTGACATCTGTCAAAGATAACCCCAAAATTTACAATTAATTAATATTTTTTAAAACTTTGCCCAAACAAACACGAAAAATGTTATTCAATATTCGTGAGCTGTCAGTTATCAGGTATTCGGCCGGTTTTTCAGCACTCGGCTAACGCCTCGTGCTTCAAATTTCGGCCTCATACCTGAAAAGTGATCTGACAGCGCTACTCATATGAAAATAACTATTTCACAGCTGCCTACATGAGAAAAATGAATTAATTGCATTTTTTCAGTTAGTCTTCATAACTCGAAGCGATTTGGGCTTGTCAGAACGCAACGTAATTGAAATGTTACGTTTTAAAACCGCGTATAATAAGTACATTAAAAATTGTTAAGAATTCTTCAAGTTATAAATTAAAGCAAGAAAGGGACCGTACTTAAAACTTCCAACATTTAAATTTATAATTTACATCCACCCGTTCCGCTTATCCTGGGGCTAAACGTTCGCAAAGAACAAGCCAAACGACGGACCAGAATTCTTTTAACTCCTCAGCTGAATTTATAATTTCGGTAAATATTTTTTGAGTTTTTGAAATATAAAATACGAACTAACAAGAACTTGGGATCGAAGCTCTTCAGTAAAAGGGTTTTTGAATCAAAACGTGAAACATTTTGTATATTTCGCATGTAAATATTTTTCCCTATCACTTATTGTATTCGAATAAATGAACCGACGTCATGTTTAAAAGAATTATGTATTAACCATATCACGGAATTGATAGAACACATTTTTTTTTCTTAAAGAACTGATTTGACCCAGGATCAGAAAAATAAGGGGAAATTATTTGCGACATAACAAGGAAGAATTACTGAATTATCCAGATCTTCAATATCCTTCCAGATTTGAGCAAAATAATATGCGAGTATTTAATAAACTGGGTCAATTCGTTTAAAATGTTTTTACGTAGAGGGGAAGGCACCTCGCCAGCGCCTCCCTTTACCTGTAGCATATCCCGGTTCCGAGCTGCTGTCATCGTCGGAGAACGACAACTGCTTGTGATGGTACTCTATGTAGGTAGGATGATGGTGGTAGAGATGATGCGGCACCGCATACTCCACCGCCGTGTGCTTGCTGCCCACCCTCGTCAACGTGTTGCCCGCCGAGAGGGTGCCGCCTTGTTTGCTGCTGTGTGCCGCACACAGTATCCCAGCCAGGGCACCCTGGGGACCGACCAGCGTCAAATCCAGCGACGGCCTCCTCGAGAAGGTCGCCACCTCCTCGAAGTCGCCCTGGAGCGACGTGTTCGACGTCGTGTTATTGTTGGAGTTGACTGGGGCCCCGGCGTAGGTCTGGGAGACGGACGGGCGGTCCTCTATCGTCACCGGCATCGTCTGCTGGTGGTTGGCGGTGCCGTTTTGGTTGCGTCGGGGGCTGCGCCCGCGGTCCGACACCGTCGTGGCGCTCCAGTAACCCCAGGCCATGACGGGAAACCTCCACCACCGGACTTACAACAGGAGCATCGCACTCTGCAAGCGACAGCCGCGCTCAAACTCCGCTCCCGGAAAAAAACGACGACAATTCAGGCCACCCTCCACTCATTAAATCCCTCGACCGATCTCCTTAATGATCTTTAATCGTAAATGACGTAATTGTCGGTGGGCTATTATTAGAGAGGTTATTAAATCATGTAGGACCCGCCTGAAAAACAATTCGCCCTCACCCCGCCTGCCGAACAACTCACCTACTGGCGATTGGGGTTAAATAAAGACCAGCTAAAGGGGAGGAAATCCGAAGAGGCGACGGTCGATCGTTGCGGAAGAACGCGGCGCGACGCCACCGGACTGTTTCGTTCGTTTTTTAAATTAATCGAGGGTCCGGTTCTTGGGTTGATTTTGCGAATAAGCGGACAGGTACTGAAAACTAACGACGGGAGACGTGCGACAGTGTTGCCGCTACGTCGACGATAAGACGGACGTCGCGACGCCGCCGTTTGCTCAACACCGACGAGACGACGTCGATGTGGCAATGACGCCGCCGTCAGGCCGGGACGCTACGGTGGCGCCGTCGAATCGATACGGTCCAGCCCGAACGCACAGGACACTACACGCTGCCAAAGCTAGATGGCCCCTCGATCGGAAGGACACGGTGATTTGATAAAAAATTACACACATATCATATCGAGTTCCATCGAAATTATGCGGGGAAAAATGTTAAACAAACCTATCGACAGATGTTTCCACCGTTGTTCTTCAAGGTCTGCCCCGATAAGTCAGTCGTAACACTTTTACGGCCAAGTAAAATTTTTTTATGAAGCAGTAAACTCAAATTTTCCATTAAAATTTAGAGACTTTTTCATTACGTAAGTATGATTACTTGTTGTAAATGGTTAGCGGCGGGAAATAAATCTTTCCATAAAATACGCCCCTGTCTACATTGACACTGAGTCTCAAGGAAAATTTGTCACCTAACTTGAAAAAAAAAACTCTCAAGTAAAACTCTTATTGTTTGGTATTACGATTAGTTAAGTCATTCAATTTTTTGAACCAGAACCAGAAATAAATGGTATTGAAGGTAAGAACAACTTAAAAAAACTGAATGTCATTGCAAGCCACATTTTACATAATATTGGAAAGTCGACGGTTGATAAGAAAATGCGTCGTAAAACTTGAAGAAAAAAACATTTTAGTGTTTACTAAAATGTTTATGGTGATAAGGCCAAAACATTATGTTTTCTTGTGCACCCTGTTGATTTAGAGAGATTGTAAATTTTCATGTACTTTGCAGTAAAAATAAACAATTTTCCTATGTGTAGTTTAACAATACTGTTTTATATGGTGACCTCTTTAGGATTCAGCGCCCTCTACTTGACTTTTCCCAACAAAAGTAAACACTAATAGTTATACTTTAATGCACTGATGCACATCAACTATGCAATATTCTCCCAGTGCATAATAAAATTGGGACAATTACACTTACCATGAATAATCAGTTCGTTGTCTTGATTTAGCGCGTATAATCTTAGCGCTTCATTAAATTCAGCTTCTGATGATAGTATGCATGGATCTCCTTCTTCATCAATCCATTTCACTGTGAACAACTGGTTGGGGCCAAAGCGACATATCCCCATAATTTCACATATAAACTCATGGAATTGTACATTGTGGTCAATGTACGTGATCAAGACTTCGCCGTTGTACGCGATTTTTGCCCGAATTTCGTTGGCGTTGTCTAATGTTGGCATTTTTGTTACTGGTCTGGAACAATTAATGATTTTAGTCACGCTTCAGGCACGTTAGGGTTATTAGTCACCACAGGAAGACTTTTACTATTAGGGAAAATAAAATTATGTCGCTTACGTCATTAGCTGAGATTCTTAAAGAAAAGGCACTTAACAAATAATAACTAACGTTGCACCTCGAAAAACAGTAAACTCAACTCAAACAATCAACTCATTCATAACCTAAATTTAAATGACAGTTGTCGGTGTTTTGTCGGAAACCCCGCAGTGTTTAGGGGATTTTGGTTGCTTTTCGAACGGCGCCAAGTTTAAAAAGGTACACAACTCGACGTGTGACAAACAAATTATTATACAGTGTGGAAATTACTTATGGAATAAATTCAGTAATGTCAAAACTAATGACATTTGCTGAAAACGCTGAAACAGGTCAATTTTTGTTTTTAATAATGCTTATTTTAAGTTACTTCACTTATTCATGACGTCATCCATTTTTGAGCTAAGACGTCATCACCAATTTTTTTAAATGACAACCCCCACTTTTTTCTTCTCTTTCTGATAGAGCTTCCTACTCCCTAAACGATGAATGAAAAAAATTGGTACCTTACATAACAATTTTTTTGAGAAAATAATAAATTTTTATTTCAAAAATTAAATTTAATTTTTAATGCACTTATTTTTTTTCTATGTGGTTATTTAAAATTGAGGGTTTACTTTAACAGACCAAACAATTTAGAAGATTTGTGACAGAGAATTCGCGCTGAAATGGAACAAATTAGCCCTGACATTATTGAGCGCGGTGTACAGTGCCAAAAGTTGGTGGGGGATATTTTCAACATTTGCGTTACATTTTATTGTTAACCTTAGATGTTTGTTTCTGTTTAAGGTCAATTAAAATTTTTACATTAAAAATTAAATTACATTTTTGAAGTAAAATTTGTCATTTTCTCAAAAAAATTGTTCTCTAAGGTACCAATTTTTTTCATTAATCGTTTAGGTAGTAGTAAGGTCAATCAGAAAAAGAATAAAAAAGTCAGTATTGTCATTTAAAAAAAGTGGTGATGACGTCATACCTCAAAAATGGATGACGTCATGAACAAGTGAAGCAATTTAAAATAAGCACCATGAGAAATAAAAATCGACCTGTTTCAGCGTTTTTGCCACATGTCATTAGTTTTGAAATTACTGAATTTATTCCATAAGTGGTTTCCACACTGTAGATTTCCGTAGTAATCACAGGTATTATTCCAAAAATCATCCACAAACGATGGCACACCATAATTTCTGCACTTTCTTCTGGATAACACGTGGTCCGCGAACGCGACGTTATTCTAGCTTTCGCCCCCCTGTTCGTTATTTCTTGCACTCGTGGCGTATTTGGCCCTAAGAGACCTAACCTAACTCCCCACGTTGGTTGAGAACACGTCGGGTCCCGTAGCGTGTCCCCTTCTTTTCCTTCCCGATTCTTAGTGTTAGTTTACCCCCTCGTCGACAACAACAACCTAATTTCGGCCCAAACACGTGCTCATGGTTTTCCTTGTGGCAAATGAGTAGCCGTTCCCGAAATAGACCCTACTTTATTCATCGTCGCGTGTAAAAAAACCTTACCTGTGAACACGTACCGTAGGTAGTTAATACGGGGTTATTATAAATGTTTGTAACAACTAGTGGGCGTAGCGGCGCACCTAAAGCTAAAGCATAGCGCACAGCAACCTCCAAATCCTACGATGGTACAATCATTTATGACGCCGTACTATCTGGATTAAACTGCGCAATACGTTAGCGTCACACGTGGTTTTACACTTATACGCGGCAGACACGTGGCTGTGTGCGATTCGTTAAAATCGAGTCGCGCCTTTGATTTTGATTTTATTTTGACAGTAAGTACACAAAATGAACCACTAAAAGAATCGTACTCAATTTTCAACTAAACCAACTGGTTAGAAAAACACAACCGTTAAATTCGAGATACGAGACCCGAAAGCAGACTAGACTGACTAGAGAGACAAAAATGTAAAAAATGACCCCCACCACCTAGAGGTCGGAACTCTTCGGTGATTTTAGTACGTCTTCGCGTTTTTTCCTAGTTCCGTTTCTTTTGTTTCGGCGGCGGCAATTTGAATCCAAATTGGGGTATTACACATTCAATTTTTTCAACTGAACCAACTGGTTAGAAAAACAATCGTGAGGTTCGACAGCCGAAAGTAGAGAGAGCGTCTGTTTACAAAACAAAATTGCCTATTTTTTTCGCATTGACCGATAAGAATCGGTTGTTGCCCGAAGTGGGAATTTCAATTGAAAACGATCGATTACATCACAGATATTATTTATTGATTAAAATACACTTTTGTAGATGTTGCCACATCTAAATTTGTCATACTCTTACGACCTAATTGGTAACATGGTAAAGGCACAAATGTGTCTTCGGCCCAAATTAAATTCCTACTTCAAACCAAAGGCTTAGCATGATTGGCCACTAAGTCTCAAAATTTGTAATCAGTTCAGTTCGTGAAACTTGCCTAGTACAGTTTCTTCTCTAAGGCAATAATATTTTTGTTCATTTTCCCAATTGGAAGCTCGTCCAGCGCGGTATAAAATTGCGAAGAATTCTTAATGTTGTAGCTTTTTACGATAAACTTTCGAGCAGCGTTTCTGCTTAGTTCAACTAAAGAGGCTACTTCAGGCATGTTTTTTACTTGTTCAATGATTTCCTCGTCATGGTGATGATTAGCTACACAAATCTCTTTAAGCTTTGGATGGTTGTAATAATACAATAAGTTTGGAGGTACTGAAACATCATTAAGAAAATCGTCAATAGTGGAGTTTACATCGTAGTATAAAACAGCCATCGACCGACAGTCAGTATTACTATCTATCATTGTTATCTCCATTCGAAGCAATATTCTAAATAATTCGCAGTAGTTGTAGTAACTGTACACCATCTCTAAATCACATGAGGTGACGCCAAGGCCATAGGAAAGCATGAGACAGATGATTTCAGTTACTTGTTCCTCTTTTACGAAATGGTATCGATTATTATAGAGTTTAAGAAGGCGAGAAATTGTTGGAAATGTAGGATCGGCAACTTGAATGAATTCAGAGACGTATTCACTATTTAAAAAAATGTCGATAATTCCTTCCATTCCAGAAAATATTCCATCCACTGGAATTTTGTTCATCACGTCTAACGGCGAAAAATTTTCAATCATTTCCTTCACGATGTGGCCAAACTTGTTAATAAACAATTTTAAATTTTCTGGCCTCAAATGTATCAAATAACTTATCATGTATTGTAAGTCAGATAAATTGTAAGAAACGTCAGATTGTTGGAGAATTCTTTCGAATAATGCTGGATCCAGCGTCATCGCAGAGACTAGCGTTGGAAGCCTAATCGGAATTCTTCCATCACTGAAAGTATAATTGAAAAGAATTTCTTGCAGGGGAATCAGTTCTTTTTGTTCAATATCTTGGGCCAGGATAGCTAAGGGCAGGATTCCTTTATGGCTGGGAATTGTAACATCAGCTCCATAATACAGTAGCATATGGATCCAATCAACGTTGCCTATTTCGCATGCAGCATAGAGAGGTGTTATTCCATAAGATCCTCGAGCGTTAATATCCGCGCCCTTTTCTATAATCATCTGTCCCACCTTCACGTTATCGTCAGTGTCGCACCTGGCAGCTAAATGTAAAAACGAGTTGCCGGAATCGTCGGTCAAGTGTACGTCGGCACCTTTCCTGAGCAACTTCAAGGCGAAATATTCATCAAAACATACTCCTGCCAGGTAAAGCAAGGGAGTTTGTTCGAGGCGGTCGCGAAAATTGACGTCGAGTTGATCCAAGCTTAGCAAGTAATCGAAAATCTCGACTCTGCGAAAGAAATACCATAAAACTTGGGGGACAAGTGGGGTTTGAATTACCTTTTGCGCCGCATTGTAAAATTTAAGAGTGAACTGCCCTTCTCATTCTGTATGTTGATGGGGGAGCCTGATTCTACCAAGTTCATCAAGTCCTTTAAATTGCTCGACAAGACGGCGCGGAAAAGGGGGTTGGATTCACGCTGCAAGGGAAACTTTAGATTTGTTTTAGTATATTTAGGAAAGTGAAATGGTAAATACCCGACGTCTGCAGCCGCAGCGGTACACCCTTGGACGCAGAAATAACAATTCGTCGGAATCCATAGATTTGTTTTCATCACACCGCTATATATTATACCTGAATACATGTACGGGGCACCAAAAAAAATAAAAATGTGATAACGTTATCAAGTCAAGTGACAAACTAAATACAAATAGACTAGTGTGTCAAACCTGTTGTATTTAAAGATTGAAATGAATCATCGGCGTGGAAAACTTGAAATAAAATGGGAGGAGTAAATTCGAGGCACCCGATTGTTGCAATGGCACGATTGTTTATTTATTTTATTTGTTGAATTTGTGGAGAAACTGCGGGCGATTTGTATTATGGGCGACAAATTTGAACTTGTGTCAATGGAAATCAGCAGGTTCTTGTGTGATTTATTGTTGTTTACTCTCGCATATCGCGCATATAAGGAAAGAAAAATCTAAATAACGCAACTTGCACGATAAATTTTATCATTTGAAGTGTTTAAACTCATATCAAAATTGTGCGATGTAGGGAATGTGTTAGTGAACGGTTGGCGACAGCGGCTGTCAGCAATCACTAATGTGGTTTCATACGTCTTCTTCTTGAAAGTTCGTGTTTACGTCTTTGCCAATTTAGTCCTGGCACGAGTTATTTGAGTTCAGTGTCGTGCGCTTGTGAAATTACTCCGTTAGTGATAAAGTTTCCATGTGGTTGTTCAAGTGACGTCGGACTTTCTAACCGCACTCTTCGGCCATCATGAGCGGTTTTAACTACTCGGGGTTCCAGATGAACCAAAAGAGGCACAACGCGGTGCCTCCGCCCCCGTTAAGCGGCGTCAGCAAGCAGGGTTACTCGACGATGAACGCCATCAGTCAAAACGCGTTGTCTGCCGCGTGGGGTGGCAGTCGCAAACGAGCCGCTACCGAGGATGAGTACGCGAGCGGAGTATGAAGTGAAGGACGGCCTGAATTTGTGTTTTATAGGTATTTTGAAGACGACGAAGAAGAAGCGGTACCAGATTTAGCGTACATACCGGCCCCCGGGAGTCCGACTCGAGTGGAAATGACGAAAAAGCAACAACCAGTGACTGCTGATGACGACGATGATCCTCTCGACGCTTACATGGCGGGGATCGAGAAACAGGTCGGTATTGAAATTTAAAAGACTCAGTTTGTCAACAAAGTGTTGTAGATGGAAACAGAGAAACCAGGTAGTTCGTCGCAAGGGGGCGTGCGTAACGATTTGGAAGAGGAGGACGTTGAAGAGTCGTATTATCGTTACATGGAGGAGAATCCGACTGCGGGTTTAGCACCAGTTGAAGACGAGAATCCCGATTTGGAATATGACGAAGACGGAAATCCGATTCCACCTGATAAGAAAAAAATTATCGATCCGTTACCCCCGATCGACCACTCCACTATAGAATACAAACCGTTTGAAAAGAATTTTTACAAGGAGCACCCCGAGATTACAAGTCTGACTAACAAGCAAGTCGCGGAGTTGAGGAAGACTTTTGATCTCACAGTTTCGGGGACGAATCCGCCGAAACCGGTCTCGTCTTTTGCTCATTTTAATTTCGACGATAAACTTTTAAAAGCGATAATTAAAGCCGAGTACATTTCGCCTACCCCGATTCAAGCGCAAGCTGTCCCTTGTTCTATTCAAGGTCGCGATGTTTTGGGTATTGCTCAGACCGGAAGCGGCAAAACTGCCGCTTTCTTGTGGCCTCTTCTCAAACACGTGTCGGCGCAGCCTCCCGTGGTCGAAGGGGAGGGTCCCGCGGCACTGATTTTAGCCCCCACGAGAGAATTGGCGATTCAGATATACAACGAGGCCAAGAAATTCGCGAGAGTGTACGACCTGACGGTGGTATGCGCCTACGGTGGGGGCTCTAAGTGGGAGCAAAGCCTGGCCTTGAAGGAAGGAGCGGACATCGTGGTGGCAACTCCGGGGAGGATAATCGATCACGTGAAAGGGGGCGCGACTAATTTGCAACGAGTCACGTTTCTTGTGTTGGACGAGGCCGACAGGATGTTCGAATTGGGGTTCGAGCCCCAGGTCAGGTCCGTCTGCAATCACGTCAGACCCGACAGACAGACGCTGTTGTTCAGCGCCACCTTCAGGAAGAGAATCGAGAAGCTCGCGAAAGACGCGTTGATCGATCCGGTGAGGATTTCGCAGGGGATCACGGGCCAAGCCAACGAAGACGTCACCCAGAAGGTGTTGCTGATGGAGAATCAACAGTTGAAGAGGGACTGGTTGGTGAACAATCTGGTGGAGATGTTGTCCGCGGGCTCGGTGCTAGTCTTCGTGACAAAAAAAGTGGATGCGGAGCAGCTCGCCGCCGACCTCAAAGTGAAAGAATTCGACTGTTTGCTGCTGCACGGCGACATCGAGCAGGCGGAGAGGAACAAAGTCATAACCGCGTTCAAGAAGAAGGAGTGCGGTTTGTTGGTGGCCACGGACGTGGCAGCTCGAGGCCTGGACATCCCCCACATTCGCACAGTGGTGAACTACGACATAGCCAGAGACATCGACACTCACACCCACAGGATCGGTCGGACGGGGCGCGCCGGCAACCAGGGTACAGCTTTCACGTTGATCACCCCCCGAGATAAGGAGTTCGTCGGGCACATCGTCAAGAATCTGGAAGCTGCGCATCAAGAAGTGCCGCAAGAAGTGCTCGATCTGGCGTTGCAGAGCTCCTGGTACCGGAAGCAGCGGTACAAGAGTAAAGGCGGCAATCCAAATGTGGGAGGCGTGGGGTTAGGTTTTAAGGAGAAGGTGGGGAGCGCGCCGAAAGGGTTCGTCTCGGGGGAAGCCCCGACTCAGCAGAGCCAACAATCGAGGGGACCGGCAACGGACAGGTTGTCGGCGATGAAGGCGGCGTTCAAGACTCAATACATGAATCAGGTACGTCGAGGTTCTCGGTTGGAGTTTGATTTGATCCAAAGATATTTCAGTTCACGGCGAGTTCTGAGCCCACGCAACAAGCGCATCAGCCCTCGGCGTCGACGAGGAAGAAGAGCAGGTGGCAGTGAGGGACTCAGTCTCAGCATGTATAGTATTCGTTCAAATCTTTTAATATTATAAGTGTATATGAATTTTTTGTAATTTATCAAACAATATGATGCAATTAGATCGACTCGTTGAAATTTTCGAAGCCTTTTTTTTGGTTCTTTGTGCATGAATAACTACGTTTGAATTTGTTACTAGTGTTACACAGGAATAAATCGATTTAATCCAGGAATGTTTCAATTCTGACCGAATCTCGACCGGTGTCCTATCACAAGCACCCACATTTTGTCTAGTTAGATAACATTTGTCGCTAAAAGGTTAATAAACCGTCCAGTTGAGTTTATTAACATGTTGGTGAGTCGGCTGTTGGGTCTCCTTTTACTAACCCTGCGTGCGGAGGCAGGGGTGAAACTACCTCCGTTTTTGAGGGCGCAAAATTACTCAGGTGAGATATTGT
This sequence comes from Tenebrio molitor, assembly GCF_963966145.1. Lineage (NCBI taxonomy): Eukaryota > Metazoa > Arthropoda > Insecta > Coleoptera > Tenebrionidae > Tenebrio > Tenebrio molitor. The sequence goes on along the minus strand of NC_091054.1, from coordinate 3,063,137 downwards.
GTTAAGGGGAACGTCAGCGGGAACGCTCGAAAGAGGGGTGTTTTCTTAAACTGTTAAAAAATAGTTATGTGTGTATCAAGGACACAAAGTGCATTTTTTTCGTTCGAGTCTGAGTTTTTTGGCCGAGGCGCAGCCGAGGCTTGAAACAGGCGAGGATAAAAGGCACTTTTTGGCAGAGGTGCACATTAAATTTTTTTGGCGACCGCACGAACTACAAAGCAAAAGACATTATTGAAAAAATAACAAATTTATTTTGTATCTACATTTTTCCAATAAATACATTTATTAATACATATACCGGGTGTCCCAGAACTGCCGCATGATATTTTAATAGCGTATTCTGGAATGAAAAAATGTCGAGGGTCCTATAGTGTCTATGCCGCAAGCGATTTTCGCTCACCAATCATAAGACCTTTGTTAATTGCTTTTTTAGGTAAGCTCATTACTTTATTTTTCCATGGATTTTCATAATACGATAAAATTCTTTGAATTATTTGGTTCTTTGTAATCGAATAATAAATACATTGTGACATTTCTTAACGTCATTTTTTGGCCTTGAAGTTATCCAATTAAAATTATTGTAAGATTTGGCACACATTTCGTTACCCGCCTATGGGGATTATTTGCTTCGTCGATGCTGATAAGCGAAAAAGAAAAAACAAATGCAAGAAAACTTGCACTTGATTTTTGCTAACTTTTGCACAGCGGCTAATTGCTGGGCCTGTTACTGTGACCTTGACCTATAATGATAAGGGTGGAAGAGAAAAATGAGAAATATATGATCGATATTAAATGAAAACAATTTTAATAATAAATATTTTTTTTGTTCGACACTGTCAGAATTTGAGAATTTTCTCCTATGTGAACGGATTTTAATAAATGTCACAACATGTCAAAACGAAACGTCAAGCTAATTTTAATTTCACTCATCGTGTTGTTCAGTAAATCAATTCGATACGCATTTATCTGACCACCTGGCCATTAAGCTTCAATTAAAACTACCCAAATCTAAACTTAACCACTCGACTGGACTCCAGAATTTTAAACCTATTACCAACATTGGTAAATTTTTATTTTATAACTCATTAAGTAACATAAACTGGAGTTTCATAGGTGAGTCTTGTGATGCAAATACTAGGGAGAGAGGGGTAAAATAATCCCTCTAAGAAAGAAAAATTGATTTTTCTTAACGTGTTGAGTGAATTTGTGCGTAACTATATACATCGCTTTTATCCATCATTTAGCTACTCAAAAATATTTTTATTGGCGCCTTCAAGCTTCTGAATTTATATATATGTATAAATAATTGGGTAGTTGCAAAAGGATCATTTTGTACACAGGTTTGGGTAAAATGATCCCACACTAATAAATGCACAAAAAAGTTATATTGGATGAACAAAAGTTAAAAAAATACCAAATCTTCAAAATTTTAATAGGCGTTTGGATGAATTAGCATTATGAGATGAATTTGTTAGACAAAGGTCGCAGATGAAGTCATCCCAGGCGTTTTCATCTATTCCTGCACAAGCGTCATGAGCCCATTGACGACACCGTGAGCATTGTATCCACCCTTCGCCTTCGATAGAATTTCCATAGGGTTCAGAACAATAAATACAGAGTGCACCATTTTCCTGTTCTGATTCTTCGCTGCTACTTTCTGCAAGCTTTTTGGGAGGCCCTTTTTTTGATTTTTTTGGGTTGCATTTTCCTTTCTTGTTTTTTCTTGTTTCTTCCTTAGCAGCTTTTTGTTTTTTTTCTTCTGTTAAATTATCTTTGTAAGGCGTACTGGTTAACAATACGGTACCTACAGATTTCCTTTTCCTCTGTGCTCGGGGTCCACTTATTTTAGGTAAGGGCCTAAGTGTGATAGGACCGGCTTTGGTAAACGACGTATCGTGAGTCTTATCAATTTCAACATCCTCAGTCTTATTTGGACTAGTGTTACTTGTACTGGCTTCACCTAAATCAGTGGCATTTGCTTCAACATTTTCAGATAACTCAATCTCAGTTGTTTCTTTTTCATCCGTGGTTTCAGCCGCTATAAAATCTAAATCATTAAAAATACCACTGTTGTAAGGCACAATCCCTGTTTTTTTAAATGCATTAATCGCATTGGCTGGAGTGCAAGCCTTTAGATATCCCTCACAAAAAATTTTACTTATTTGAAAGGTTGTTATAGTCCTGCCAGGGTTGTTGTTTAGCCATCTTTCAAGTGCATGATCTACAGCTGTACTAAGTGGAAACATAATTCCTACATCTAGTGGCTGGAGCTTGTGCGTACAGTGTGGAGGTAAACATAAGATAGAAACAAAATTGTCCTTTGCTTTAACGATGACATTTAAATTTTTTGTATGGGACAGATGCCCATCTAAAATTAGAAGAACTGGATCTTCTGGCGAAGGTTTTGCAAAAGACAAAAAATGTTCAAACCATAAGGAAAACACTTCTTCTTTCATCCAGCCAGATTCATTGCATGCAAAGATGGTACCTGGAGGAGCTCCATCTTTTAATTCAGGTTTCATTCTCTTTCTACTAAAAATAATCATTGGTGGAAGAAACATGCCACCAGCTGACATACATATCACTGCAGTTGATGATTGTCCACGTTCTGCGGAAGTAACACGGCCAACTTGCTTGCGACCTTTTTTTGCAAAAGTTTTCGAATTGCGTCCGGGAACGGTGGACAATGAAGTTTCGTCCACATTGTATATTCTATGAGCTGGATAGTTGTGCTTTTGGTATTCAGCTTTTAATAAATCAAAGAATTTTGAAACAACCGGTTTATTAAAAGCTTTTGCTCGAGCAACCGATGTTGCTTCTGGGACACGCAGTGATAATCCAGGATGTCTCTTTTGGAAACCAAATAACCAGTCTCGACCAGCAATTTTATTTTCAAGTGAAAATGGGTGATTAGCAATACCATTTCGTTCAGCAAGTTGATATGCTAAACTTCGAACATCATGGGTAGTTAAACCATACATTCTCACTTCCATGTCCAAAATGTAATTTACCAATTCTTCTTCCTGTTCAGCAGAGAAGACTGTCTTTCTGCTGCCCAATATTTTTTTGTGAGTGTTAGTAATAACATTCCTACTCCTCACTCGACGTTTTAAGGACATTACAGGAACTCCAAAATTTCTGCTAGCGGTTTTTATTGGCATTCCTTGGTTCTTGACTGCGTTAATTGCACTTTCCATGCTCCGCTCTGACCAATTTTGCCTTGTGGTCTTTCGTATATACGTACGAGGCATTGTGTAGACTGAAACAAAACTTATTTACTTAGAAATCGTTGAGGAGGGTAAAATGATCCCCGGGATCATTTTACACCCTACTATGCAGGATCATTTTACCCCACACCGCATGTCTCACATTTACTTATTTTTTTTTAGGTTAAATTTGCGAAAAAATGTGATGATATTGCAGTATATCGAAAGTTTACAAAATGCTCTAATCACAAATGAATGCAATTTTACAACTACGTCGCAGTAAGTGTACTTACAATGGTAACAAAAGCCGGTTGGCCTTATATCAATGTCACAAAAAATAAATACTTCACTCTGCTGACGCTATGCGTGCTAGCTTTGGAACAATACTGGGTGCCCTGACTGCAACTGCATCTGTAAGTGATGTTGTAATCAATTTCCGCTAGATTGCGCTAACCATTCTGTCGTCATTGAGAGGGATCATTTCACCTGATAGGATCATTTTACCCCTCTCTCCCCTAAATTTTCTTCTTTCATTGATCTAATAAGCCATCATGCTTGTATAAATTTTCCCGAAGTAGTAGTAAAAACCAACAACTGCTATAAAGTGAACAAAATTAAATGGTTTGACCATGAATTAAAATCTATGAGGAAGACTTTGCAGTCTTTAGATGTTGTATATAAAGCCTCTAAATCTGATCACTCAAGAGAAGCAAGAAATAGTTTTCGTAAATTATATAGAGAAAAAATCAAGCTCAAAAAAATGAACTACAATAAGAAAAGCATTGAAACAGCCAAAAATAAAACAAAGGCAATGTGGAATATAGTAAATCAAAATCGAAATACATATTCAAACACTTGTGATGAAACCTGTGACATAACATCTAATTCTTTTAATACTTTTTTTACGAGCATTGCTTCTCAGACTACCTCCTGCTATTCTAATTCTAATGCTAACACTAAAAATCCTATGAGTTTTATCAGGGAGCAACTGAATCCACCAAATTCGACTAATTTTCAATTTAGAGAGGTGTCATGTGTGATTGTAAGGGATTTAATTGACGGTCTAAAAAATAGTAATTGCAACGACATCTACGATCTTAATGTTAATCTAATTAAAACCATCAAAAATGTAATAATCTCCCCATTAACTAAGCTAGTTAATCTATGTATTCGCGATAGTACTTTTCCAGAGTGCTTGAAAAGAGCGAAAGTGATACCTATCTATAAAAAAGGGGATAAAAACAACCCGTCAAACTTTAGACCCATTGCGCTTTTACCGATATTTTCGAAACTTCTGGAAAAAGTACTGTCTATGCAGCTCTCAGAGTACTTAGAATCAAACAATTTAATATCAAAATATCAATTTGGTTTTAGAAAAAAAAAGTCAACAGTGGATGCTGTGTTAAATCTTTATAGCTTTGTAACTTCATGCTTTGAGAGCGGTGATATGGCTCTTGTTTCTTTCCTTGACCTCTCCAAGGCATTCGACTGTGTTTCTCACAGTATTTTAGCAAAGAAACTCCCATCGTATAACCTACACCCAAATAGCTGTAAAATGCTGAAGTCATATTTAGCAGATCGAAGCCAAGTCGTAAAGTTTAAAAACAAAACATCAAATTGCTTACCAATTAATCAAGGGGTTCCGCAAGGGTCAATACTGGGTCCATTACTTTTCATTATATTTATAAACGACTTACCACTATCTCTGAAATCGTCAAGTGGGTTATACGCAGACGATACAACTGTTAAAAATAAAGTAACGACCTACGAGTCGATACCAATAATTCATGAGTCAGCCTTAAATGAAGCCTTGGAATGGTTTCAGGCTAACAAACTGTGCCTTAATGTGCACAAAACACAAAACATGTTATTCTCTCTACGAAAAACTGAGACGCCAGAAAATTTTCAAACCTCAGCAAACTTCCTGGGTCTTCATATTGACCCTAAGCTTTGTTGGAGTATACATGGAGATTCAGTTGCAGAAAAAGTAAGTAAAAATATCTTTCTCCTAAGAAATCTCAAAAATCAACTTTCTCCTGAATATCTGAGAAGTATCTATTTCGGAATTTGCGAATCACACCTAGTATATGGCCTCTTAGTATGGGGACACACTACTATTCGCCATCGGCTATTTGGCTTGCAGAGAAAAGCGATACGCATCTTAGCAGGTTTAGGCTATACTGACGACTGCAAAGTTTATTTTACATCATTAAACATACTTACCTTACCATCACTTTATATATTGGTCTGTTTAATTTATATTAAAACTCACCTGGATGAATACACTTCTCATCGCGAGATTCATACTTATGGAACCCGAAAAAAATCAAATCTATGTTTAAAAGAACTTAGACTTAATAAGTCTCAAACTGGAGTCTTGTTCTATGGTATTAAGTTTTACAACAAATTGCCAGAGGTGGTCAGGAATGCTAGTGTAGACAATTTTAAAATAAACATTAAAAAATTTCTTCTAAAGAAAGCCTACTACAATTTCGAGGATTTTCTGAGGGACACGATTGATACATTAAATTAAAATAGATATAATTGGATTGGTTTGACCTACTTTTATTGTGTGTTAAGTTGTTGAAGCATCGTGTATTGTGTTTTGCTATTTTGTTGTACATATTTTGTTGTACATATTTTGTTCTTGTATATGTTTGACGTGTGCGATACCTATTGGGTGGTGTACGAATAAAAATTATTATTATTATTATTATAAAGGTTTTAAGCGATTTGAAGCCTGTAAGGGGCTCGTCGAACAAAAAAACGTTGTATTCAACTCGTTCGTGTGTAAATTTGGCCTTTTTTGGCACTCGCTCGTTTCACTCGCGTTTTAAAATGGCCCACGCGTGCCAAAAAAGGCCCAATTTACACACAAACTCGTCAAATAAACTACTATAAACCGACACTAATGAATCGCCCGTCACCTAAAATTAGTGTATTAATCCGTAAATATTCTCACGAAGTAATCAGAGTAATCACTAATCATTACACGAAATTTTCAAAGTGACCGCCGTTACTGTCGATACAATAATGAAGGCACCGACGAAATGATTTTTCCACTCTTTCCAACACACCTCTGTTATTGGGAATTGTTGTGGCAGCATTTTCCACCCGTTCCAAATCCTTCATGTACCCCCACGTGAAGAAGTCGCACGGAAACTCTCCGGGCTCGAGGAGCACTCCCGCACGCTTCACCACACACCAACACAATATCTATGTATTCACTACTCGAAAATAAACGCACCATTTTCACAAAAATTTAGCACAAATCACAGAATCAACACGTAAACATCTGCCTTTCGCGGTCGGATAAAACTAACTGAAAATGTAATCCTCTACCTCGGCCGCAGAGCGAAAAAACTTCATTCTAAAAACACAATGTTTTGCGCTGATTTTACAAAAACTATTATTTCACGGTCACTGTCATTGCTCATATAACTAGAATAGACAGCTCGTTAATTTGTGGGCGGGTAAAATACTGAAAAGAAAATTAGATTTCGAAAAAATGGTACATAACAATTTTGTTGTTCTTGACGAGATCTGGCACGGGTTAAAATTAATGTACCTACTTATTTTGTGAGACACATTGTAGCATATTTATTTATGTTATATGAGACATTTTAGCTGTACTATGGCGGCCAAAAAATTTTGGCCGTCACTTTCTTGACATTCAAGTAAAGTGTAAATAGACCTTTAGGAATCGTAACCTCACTTTCGATTCTTGTCATTTTGACAATCAATTTAAACTGTTTGAAGCTCAGATATTCCAAAAATCCGACATGAATAAACAAAATTAGAGCAATCGTACATAGACAACGTGAGGTAAACGTTCTGTGTAGTAGAAATGACAAAATAATTTTGAGTTTTGAAATTTATCACCCAAAAAATAACGTTCATAATCAAGACGGTAATTATGATGACAATAAAGTACGGATTACAATTATTTTTTTTTGAATTGACAGACAATGACGGCCAAAATTTTTTGGCCGGCATAGTACCTATTGTGAAGGCATGGAACTGATTAATATAGCTGAAAACATTTCATGTAAACAATGTACCGTGAGAGCAACAAGTACTGGTTGAGTTGGCAATAAATTCTGGTGATTTTTGGTGACTTTTATGTCATGTTCCAAATAGAAAACCATTTTATTAATAAAAGATTACAAAATGATTGAAATGTATAGCAGCTGTCAATAATGTCAATAAAACAAACCGAAATAGGTACAATTCAGTCTTGAAAATTTTATGTAAAATTTTGTATTGCCAACTGAAACAGTTATTGTTGCTCACCCTGTATTATAATGGTTCACAATTTTGTATACTCCATTCTTTATCTTGGTGAGTGGTCGATGCGATCAAGCAAGCCATGGGTAGCTTTGTAAGTTTTACTTTTTCCACCAAATTTGTGTGTCGTGTAAATCAAATATTAACTGTCATCGCTGTCATTCAGATTCAGAATCTTCGTCAAGCATTCATGTCCAAATCTCACGATCTTATGTTGCGAAATGTAAATGTGTAAGCCGTACACATCGATTCTTAAATTTAACCGTTCTCGATATGAAAATTATCGGCGTTCGTCGTCGGTCAATCCGACCAGTGTTGCCAGATCTACCGAATTTTCGGTAGATCTATCGAATTCGCATAAAATCTACCGATCTACCGATTTAAACTTCAAATCTACCGAAAAGTTACTCAAAAAATTTTCATAATCTAACATTTTTACTTCATTTGCATAAGAGAACATCTAAGGCGTTTTGTTTTGGACTGGTTGATGTGCCGTCATTCCTGGAGTCGAAAGGGTGATCCCGTTAATTACCCCGCTTTCTTTGTGTTCTGTTGTAGAGGGTGTGAAAGTGTCTAGCTTTTATTTATAGGCTCTGCCATTTCTATTGAAACACCACCTGTTGGATTTTTCCTAAAATTTAGCAATGTGTAACAGGTTCGGTTGGTTGTAAAACGGCTTTTAGTGAGAAATTTGAAATTTTGACATTTTCTAGTTCCTAAAATGTCAAAGCAAATCACGGTCAAAATAAGTGTGATAAATTGATAAATCAATGATCTAACTACACATTGAGCAATTATTGATCTCGTCGACGCATCGTGCATATAATTTAATATAAATGTTAATAGAAATCTAAAAATTTTACGCCTGCGAATCCTACCACTACAAATGTGAGTGAGTGGTTTTTAGCGTGGTTATCTGTCGTTGTTAGTGTTCCTGCTGGAAGGTAAAACCCAAGGGAAACTCAAAGAATTTTAATCAATGAATAAGGAAATTACAAAATCAAAGGATTGGCGCCAGTTTTGGAATCTTGAAGGATTTCGCCTCTCAGGTGTGATTGGATAATTCTGTAGACAGTAATATCAGATATCTGGAAAAAGAAATTGGTGTTATGGGGGTATGTTGGTAATGTGGGGTAAGATTGTAAGGATTAAAAAAAATCAGGAGTTTGAGGAACTCAAAACTCATAATTGAATATTGAATAACTTGGGGAAAAATTTAAAATAATTATTTTGGTTTATTTCAATGTACTTATATGTATTAAGTATTTTAATAAACTACACTTGCTGAAATGCTTTTTTTTATTGAATTTTTCTTAAAATATGGTGAAACCACAGAGGATGAACCAAACTTACACGTAACCTCGCTTTTCTGCTGTTAAAGTTAAATGAGTTATAATAATTAATAACGAATAAAACTGCACTCGCTGAAAGCTTAGCTGAAGAGATGACAATCAAAGTTACAATTTAGATTTTAGAACAATAATTTAAGATGTCCCCTCAAGGCGCATGTGCCAAGTGGCGTGTGATAAAAAGTGCGGGATTTAATTTTGATGTTATACCTAAATGTTAGCAAATGTAAATACGTTCTAAGCTGACGCTTTTTAGAATGATAGAAAGACGCTTTTTTTTAACTTACGGAAAAGATTTCTGAAATTTCAACACAAATTTTTCTGACTGACCACATTGGGTGACTTAAATGCAGTTTATCATATAATTTAATAAGAGCTCTCTTCATGTCAGCACCCATAAGGACTCGTGTTTTTTTTTTCTATTTTGCTCTATTTTCGCGAAAAAACAATAAATTCTTGATAATTATTGGTTTATAATTGAATGAAAGACGCGTTAAGTCAAATATGACATGACATTCAACAAAAATCAAGATTGGCAATAATAGTCAAAAAATTACTAAACATATTTGCAGCATTGCCAAACTGACAATCAACAGGTGGTGTTTCAATAGAAATGGCAAAGCTTTTATGTTTAGTTATTTTCTACATGTTACGGACTTGAACGTATTTCTTTAGAATTATATGACTGTAGCTGTTTTGTTGTTCTTTTTTTTGTTTTTCTCCTTTTGCCAATTGTGTTTCACAATTTATAAATTTATTTTAGATGTAAATCATTTTATTCCACACTGTATATGTATTGTTTTATGACAATATTTCTAGGATTGGTAATTGTTCACTTTAACTACTTCTGGAATTTTCGCGTTAAATGGAAAACAGCGATTTTGTTTACGTAAAAACCGTGAAGTTCTTGCAAGTTTTTCCAACGTTATACTTCACAGAAATATTGCTTTTTAGTTTTTTCAATCTGGAAGGCGTTTTGTTTTGGACTGGTTGATGTGCCGTTATTTTTTTTTTGTGTTCTGTTTAAATTACGCCATGATGAGGGTGTGAAAGAGCGTAGCTTTTATTTATGTAAAATTCAATCGTCTTATTACAAGAAATACGTCCAGTGCCGAGAAATAAAAAAATCTACCGATTTTTTACGAAACCTACCGAAAAGTTCCGAGTTGATCTACCGAAATGTCACTCGATGGGTCTGGCAAAAGGATTAGGAATAATCAATAGCAGAAGATAAATTTATTTATTTAGGGATAATATTCCTTGGCATTCGCGATATAATATTTAATTTTAAGGCAATAACATTCTGATTAGCTAGTGGCTCCACTTACGCAACAGTTAAAAGCAAATCATTTAGCAGCGGTTCTAAAAAAATATTAAACGCGCAACAATTTTCCATACGATTTCATAAAGGCTTTATTTTCCTTATGTTATGGAGTCATAACGTGGTAAAACGCTTTGAGAAATTATTGTGTGATGCGCTCATGAAACGTGGCCTAAAATTTGTGTCGATGGAGTGCTCTTTTTGTCCAGCTCGCTTTTACGGAGCAGCAGTCTTTTTTGTAGAAACGAACACGTCTAGCGTGTGAACGAAACTGAACGAGTTTCGGCCGGCGTCGCCTATTTATCAGAAAATTGGGTGGTAGGAACCAACGGAGTCCATTCATTGGTCGGCCAATGAGAGAGCAGAGCTCCCAGAACAAAACCGCGACGCAATGGCGCCCGGATGACATAATTATGTTATAAAATCACTTTCCTAATTTTATTTTCTTTGCAATTTTTTTACTCCACCAGTAAACACACAGAGTAAACACCTCGGTGACCAGTTTACTGAATTTGTGAAACCTTACGACGTCAGGTGTGACGTCACATAATGTAAACCTCTATTGCGATCATTAAATTTTGGACATCATTTTTCTGTCATAAGAAAAATTACTCTAAATCATGCTTTATTGAAATTGTGACACATGATTGATGAAATTGTCAAATTTATCTACAATATGTCAATATGAGTCATTACAAAATATTAACTTTATTTCTTTATTTTCCATTTTTTATTAATTAAAACCACGTTCTATTCCATGTGTCTGATTTTTAAAACTTCTTGAATGTTTTGTCGGTAAATCTGACATTGACATTTTCAAAATTGACACAACAATCCAAATTAAGGTTATGAATACATAAAGGTCGTTTTAACATTTTTACATTTATAAGAGATTGAAAATATGCGCAGGAGATCTGCGCATTGTTAGAGAACAGTTGCCCACTACACTTATTTCCATTGGTTTGTGTCCCTTCAGATAATCTCGCCCCGGTCAACACCACCTCCAACCCCTGCACCGATTTTTACGGCTACAGTTGCTCCACATGGATTACTCGCTCGAAAAGGCCCCCTTACGAACCGACATGGAGCCCCTGGATTGCAGTCAGTCACGAAATCAAGCACCGCTTATCGAAGATCTTGTCTCGGCACGACCCCACACTAACAAAAGCGCAAATCTTCTATCGATCCTGCTTGACAGATAATGACGCGAACAAGTATTTGAACGAACTGACCTCATTGGTCGATGATTTGGGGGGCTGGCCTCTGATCGACAACGAAGCGAACACCAATGATTGGTTGCGACACATATCCAAGGTCACTCGAGCTCTGGGAACCCACCCGATCCTTAGGATCCACGCCGACTTGGACTACAAAAACCCCAAACGTTTCATGATATATGTGGAACCAGGAAACCTGATTTTCCCTCAACACGTCTTGACCAGTTCTGGTTATAATACTGAATTGGAAGCGTACGAGCAGTGGATTCTGGGGACAGCCAAGCACATGTACAACAAGAGTCACGTGGACGAAGATGTGGTCAAGGAAATAGTCAAATTTGAAATGCATTTGGCCAAACTGATGGAAAACAAGCCAAAAAATGAACGAACTACGGTCTTAAAGCTCTCCAAGAAATTCTCCACAGACTGGTCTCGAGTTTTCGACTTGATTTTCAAAGGTTTTGCTAAAATAACCCCCAACACAGTAATTACGATTAGAAATTACGACTATCTGAAAAATCTGTTTCTTTTGATAGACAAAAAGGGACGCAGGGTAGCCAATGATTACATCACATGGGCCGTAATTAAAGATTTGTCGAGGGACACCACTCCCCACATGAGGAATTTAAATTTTTTAATCGACCAAGCGGTTCTAGGTGTTCAGGACGATCTCTCTCGAGAGCACGAGTGCCTCAATAAAATCATCGAGTACTTTAGCCCCTCGTTAGTGCCTCAGTACCTCAACTCTTACGTCAGCCCTAAAGTTTTTCCGAAAGTGACTGCAATGGTTGCCTCTATCAAAACTGCTTTTATCGAGACGTTACTCAGGAGCGACTGGCTGAGCAAAGAGGCGAAACTTTTGAGTGTTGAGAAAGTGAAGAATGTTCAACTGTATTTGGGGTACTCGAAGTGGCACTTAACGGGAGCTCCTCTACGCCTTTATCATAAAGTAAGAACTCAGCACGAGTCGTTAAGTTGACGCTTACAAGTCTGATTTCAGTTGGAAATGACCGACGACCACTTCATGAACGTGATCAAGCTGAGATATTTTAAGACGACTCAGGAGTTGTTCCGGCTCGCTGAGAAACAACCGAGGACGAGGTGAGTGCTTTGATTTCAGTTGCTCCAAAGTCATGATTCGTTTCAGATGGCCTTCGACTCCTTTTGAAGTCAATGCTTTCTACAGTATTCTCCAAAACTCGATCTGTGAGTAGAGAACACGCTAAAATCAATATTTCCTTGTAGTTATCCCTTTAGGATTGTTGGAACCCCCGTTTTTTCATTTGTTTGGAGACGACACTCTCAACTACGGAGCTTTGGGTTCTCTGATCGGTCACGAATTATCTCACTCTCTCGACCCTGCGGGCATTTTGGCCGATCCGACCGGAAAAATCACCAAATGGTGGCCGGACCGAGACCTTGACCTCTATAAAAATCGCATTCGGTGCTTTACCGGGGCCAACACACTTGCGGAAATGATCTCGGACAGTAACGGACTGCGAATTAGCGTAACTGCTGTTAAAAAAGTTGCCCCCAGGGAAAAACTACGCAGATTTTTTATGTCTTTTGCCCAAGTATACATAACAGTTGGTTCGACTCGTTTTTTCATAACAGATTTTTTAGATGTGGTGTGAAACTTCCGGAAACACGGACATTTTTAATGGAGAGGAGCACCCGCCGGTTTGGGATCGGGTCCAGAGTTTGAGCAACAACCAGGACTTTAGGCGCGCGTACAATTGTGGTTCTGCCCAGTCTTGTAAACTTTGGTAGAGAATAAAGTGTTAAATAAAATCGACATTTATTTTCGTGTTTAAATGAGAGGATAGAACGTGACTATCACAGTGGGTGGATTTTCAACCGTTTGAAGCCCTGCTGTACATATTGCACTGAAGTTATGGCATTGCAAGGCTTGAAAAGGTTCTAAATAGAGTTTTGTGGGCAGTGTGACACTATCATTACAAACTGACGCCCTCACTCAATAAACAGGGTAAAATGTCATAATTTAAGAATTACATGACTTGTACTTTTCAACTTAAGTTACACAATCTGTTTTTCTAATTCTCTAATCTGCATCAACAAGTCATTTTTTCTTTGTATTTTGGCAAGTTGTTCAGGTTCAGGTTTTGGTATCAACCCACTTTTCAATTTCTCCTCTAATGTCTCAACTTCTCTCAACCTTTTTTTCAGGTTCTTTAATTTTTTAGCAGGATCTGTCTGTACAGGTGCCTCTTTAGCTTTTTCACATATTGTGACATTTTGTATTTGTTTTGTAACTTCTTCCACTTCTACAATTACAACATAATTAGTTGCAAAAACATACATACTTCAGCAATTTACTGTTTTTATTCTTCTTTTTCGCTTGTTTTTTTTCTTTGTCGTCAATGATAATAAGACCAGGAATGGGGCGATGCGCTGTTTCTCCTGTCGATAGCCTCACAGGTTCAGGTTTGGTATTTCTGCTCATAAACTGTTTGCCTTTACTTTCGTACAGGGGAACTTCCTCCTGAGGCACGTAGCCCTCTTTGACTCGACGGGCTTTTCGCCAAGTGCCGTCAGGTCTTTGAGAAGCGGGAATAAAAGTGTCGCCTACAAAGAAAACATTGAGGTTATGTTGACTTTAACTAGATAAATGTACCGCTTTCGGTGACGACGTTATTGGAGTACATTGTCCGATTCGAAAAAACGCTTTTCCTAATCGTTATTTAAGACAAAGTTGCAATACGTAAATTCGATGTTTGTGTTCGAATTCTAGCATAATATTGACATTTGCAAGTGAACTACTCACGGATGATACGGATGTCCCACTCTTTACTTGAAATAAAAACTGCGTTTGCGACGCCATCTATTTTTAGTCCCGAGAAATAATTAGTTAGGAAACACACCGAACCCTGTAGGTACCTTTTTCGAATAAAAGTAAAATTTTAAGTTCAATTTACTAATTATTACCACATAAATCTTGATACTTAATAACTAATCCTTAAAAAAATCTTATGATCTTAAGGCATATATACCTATATTCCTTATAAAATCATAAGAATTATTTTTCTAACGATTAATTATAAAGTACCAAGGTTCATGTGGTAATAATGTAGCAACAATGTGTATTAGGACTATTAACTAACAACGCCTATGATTTTTGAAATAATGATTATTACAAACACTGTTTTAATATTATAATAAAATTACACAAATAATGACGACTGGCTATTTATCACGGACGTTGGACATCTAGGCGTGGGACGCATAACCCGTGCGCATGACCCTTGAGCCAGCTTTTGTTTGCTGAACCAAAACTGCAAGGCCAAACTGTATCTTGACTAAACAATACGTAAGTTTCGTGGACTAGGTATAGATGGAGCTTGCGTCAATTAATGTTCAAGGTCATGTATCTCAGTTATACCCCCCTGGAACTACTTGAACTACTTTAGTGTTATTTGCGTTTTTAAGGTTGATGGTATTGGCAGCGCTGCAAATTTCACCGCGATTTTTAAACTGCTCAAAAACATAATGACCAAATGAGAAGGTCATTAGATGCCGATTGCCCCTTACAACGGTTTATGACCGTTTATGTCTTGTCCGTGAAGATGCCGTAAATAAAATACCTGATTTTGGTCTGTTGGTCACGTTCCTAACGTTTGCAGCTTGATGGTCCCTAGTGAAAATTTTGTAATGTGTACCAGGAATTTTTACTCATTCAATAACAAATGGATTATTGGATTTTCCGAGTCCTTCTAGGTACCTAAGTACCTAGGACCCATAATATTTATGTCAGGCCAATCTACGTTGAAAAGAAAGCAAAAAATTTTAATGTGAATTTGGTCTCGACGAATAATTATTAAATGACATTTGATGTTGCAAACAATTTTTTATCAATATTTAATAACTTGTTACAACGAGGTGCAGACACCACGGACATCTACTTTTTTACCAAAATTCAATTCTGAAACAACAAATAAACACAATTATTCATGGCGTTTATACAGGGTGAAATTGAAATGCATCATAAAATCTAAGCCATAGTATCTTCAATAAGTGAAGAAACCGAAGATGTGGTTAAACATTTTAAATTCACCCAGTTTAATTTAATTTCATCCCGAACAAGACGCTACGTCATGACTGATAATAATTTGCAACGCCTGCTCTGATTTGTTTTTCCCCTCTACAACACTTACATATTTATAAAATAATTCACTTAGCAGTCAAAACCACTGTGAAAACTCGCACGATGTCGAAAACCGAAGAAGAGGTACAAGTAAAAATGTTTCGATTATTCTCTATTATTATTCTTTAGATACTGTTCTTATCCTATACTCGCGCAAATGAAGTCCCAAGAGTAAACGTCACCAACGTCATGAGAAAAGTGATCCAAGCTTACAATTTCTGGATGAAAATTCCCAAAGAAAAATGTATCGCAACTGAAGAAATATGGAAGTTGGTAGATACGTCTCGCTTCATGTATTCTTTCATTAGAATGTATTTATTTATTATTTACAAATATTTGGATCTAGGTTAGACGAGTTACAAAATTTGTCCGGGTCCTCCAGAACTAAAATACATCAAGACGACACTGTTGCTGCTGACATAAATGCAGCCAATTATGCAATTTGCACCGCCTTGGAGAAGTGTTTTGACCTGGATTATTCCAAGGTAATTAATTATGTTATTTTGTAAAGAATCTTGTTCAGTTCAGGTTTTAGGCTGCCCCCATTTACATAAAACAAACGCTGCAGTTTCATAGAGGTCAAGGGTTGGAGATTTACTGGAGAGACTTTTGTCAGTGTCCTACAGAAGAAGAATATAAACAAATGTGTGTTCGCAGTAAGTATGGTAAGTGCTGTTTTTAATTCTTTAAGAGTTTGGATCGTAGAAAGAGGAAGTATCTATCAACTTACAGTTCAATTAATGCAGTTATTTAGCAGTATTACATGGAATTTTAGCAAATTATCAGATATTCTTGCTCAGTTTTTTCAAATATATGAAGATTATGTTGTACTGTCTACAAATGAGGTAATTAAAATGCATTCACGTTGTTTTGGCATTCTGCATTTAATTTGGTAGTAAAGAAGCTGTCTGTTTAATTATGTTATGTTTTTCCAAGTTTGAGGTTATAAATAGCGTCCATATCTAGCGCATTGTTGTCAGTTTTACTAGTTTGCAATAGAAGACATCGCGCAACATATTATGTTCATTTTGATCAGTCCGCATGTCAGGCACTTTAGTGACGGAAATCAAACAGTGTGTCCAACGTTAAAAAAATAACTCATGGCCTCCCATTATGCCAAAACAACGTGAACGGTGTTTAGACAAAAAGTATAATAAGCTGTTAAATAACTTTTTTTTTTTTTCGTTTTTAGAACGTATTGAGCAGCAAGCCACTAAATTTCACATTTCCAATTATCCATGCTATTCAAAGTCATCCTGGTGACACCCAAATTATCAGTATCCTTTGGTTAATTTTCTCTGAGTGAATAATAATTCAGCCTTGACATAAATTTAGATATATTGAAACAAAAATGTGTTGGAAAAGAGATGAGAATGTATGTAATAACTTTGTTGGAAGAATTCGGTAGTTTTGAATATACCAAGCAAAAGATATTGCAACTTAGAGATGAAATTTATGAAGAAATGAAGAAGTTTGACGAAAATCCCTACATGTTGCAACTCATCGAAAGTGCCCTTTCTCAAATGGATACATTTTTGTAAAATGTATAAATTTAATGACTTGTTTAATAAAAATCTCACTAATCATTTATTTTGTCTTGTATAAATAATTATATCGATTTCTTACCAAACCATCATTATAATAGTATTAAAAAGTAATGTTTCTTGTGGTGTGGTGTAAAATAGGACAATAATAGAAAAAATACAGACAAGAGAAAATCAACAAAATGTCCGGAACAAGTTTTTATATTCTTCCCAATGTAACTAATCCCAATCTAACAATATACAGGGTGTTTTTTAAATGTTAGTACAAAAAAAAACCTGGACCATCAGGAGATTCTAAAGAGTTCAGAAAACCATTTTTTTTTAATATAAAACCGATAAACTAACCCTGTCCATGCACATTCTACGCCACAGATACAACAATTGTAACCAATAAGGTAAAACATAGCAACCCAACAATGCTATGAAAAAAATTCAACAAAATTGTTTAATTACTTTTAATTCAGTAGCGTACTGATAATTTTAATCAAAATTTAATTTTTTTAATTTTTATCTCGAAAACGAAGACTTTTGTTAGATCATTTTTTTGTGTACGAGTTCTACTCATCCTCACCTATTACCAGTCTTTTTTTGTACAAGCATCTAAAAAACACCCTGTACATGATATGTACTACACCTTCAAACAAAATATAATATCCAAAACAACAATATCCCCAATTCGAATTAAAAGCATTCGTAATAAACTTCAGTTTCCAAATTATTCAAAACGATTCTTAAAATGTCTTCAATGCGTGAGTTTCCTCCAAACTTATTCATTTCTTCGACGGCTTCATCCCTCAGTTTTTCTAATGTTTTTCTGGTATATCTGAAGCTTCCAAATTTTTCAAGTAGACTTACAAAACGCTTTTTAATCTCAATATCTGTAGTCCTCTGCTTCAGTATATCTAATTTTGTTAGTTAAGTTTACAAGAATAAGACAATTTTCAGAAACATGCAGAAGAACAATCACTCAATTTTTACAATTAATCTAAAGCTACAGAAATTTTCAACAGTTTGAAGGATACTCAGTACTTCATCATCGTCGGGTTGACTCTGAATGGCGTGGACAATTGGGAAGCTGAATTTTCCTTCAGTAACATCGTCGCAAAAAGTTTTAAGTGTTGAATACTAAATAAAATGGAAAGGTGAAGAAACAAAGATTATAGAGTGTCGTAGATTTTACCTTCTTGGAATGGAGACTTAAGTAGTCGTTGTAAATTTGACAAAAGAGTGACAATTTCTGTATCAGTACGCTGAAATCTGTTTTATTGTTGCTAAATAGTTGCAGGAGTCGCACTGAAAATGTTAAAAGACTACCAAATTCTGCAAAAGAGTGGTATAAGTGATATTGCAATAATGTGATGATGTTTCTGTAACCTACTTCCACCAGTAAACTCAATATACTCGCTTTCTGTGGGACAGATAAATCGATCCTTGTAATAAACCTCCATTCCTTGGCTTCTAAACAATTCAAGTCCTAGTTCTATAATATAATCAATAACCTAAAACAGATTCGTTAGAAATATTTATGAACAATTACACTAGTACCTTTGGTTCTTGAACACCAAGAAGCTTTTTCATTTCAACTAATGCAATGTAATTTGCGGTGTTAAGCGTCTTTGCGGTACCATATATTAAA
Source organism: Tenebrio molitor (assembly GCF_963966145.1). NCBI lineage: Eukaryota > Metazoa > Arthropoda > Insecta > Coleoptera > Tenebrionidae > Tenebrio > Tenebrio molitor. The sequence goes on along the minus strand of NC_091054.1, from coordinate 3,044,415 downwards.
TGGGCAGTTGGAATACCACCACGAAGTTCTGAATCATCCTCCACGTCGTCCCCTCTAAAATTTAACAAAGATAATTATACAAATTACCGTTTATCAAAGACTTATACAAAAGGGAAGCACAGTACAATCTATCCAAAATGTTGGCTACAGGTCTTAATTTATCCTTTGGTACATTTAACCACTGGTTAAAAGCGCGCCACAATTTTGACAATACATTTTTAGAATCGAATCCTTTTTGCGTGAGGTGCGAAAATGGGTGTACCAAAATCTGAAAAAAAGTTGTATGAAGTTGTTAAAATAAAAGAATTAACTTTATTAACGACTTCGTCTTCATCTGGATCAACGTTTTTGGCAGGAAAAGATGTATGTACTTCTTGTTCAACCATTCTGTTGGCACTGATTTGAAATAAATTTACGTAAATGACGCATTACGCAGGTACTTGTTAAAGTAAGTTTCGTTGTTAACACGATGACTTCTATTTTATTATCAATACACTTTATTTACGCAAAGCAAATATTTTTTTTGGCGTTTATTTAAAATCGAAGGTTCAATTTAATAGACCAAACAATTTAGAAGATTTATGGCAGAGAATTCGCGCTGAAATGGAACAAGTAAACCCTGACATTATTGAGCGGAGTGTACAAAGTGTCAGTGAGTGCCAAATGTTATTAACCTTACGCTTCTGATTGTTGTCGTCGATGATATAAAGTAATCTTTCATGAAGGGAATCTACAGAATCTATCAAATCTATCTTGATGACGTATAAAGACATATTTTTAGCAGATTATGTACAAGAGACTCCTTTCTCATGTAATTAATCCCAATCTAACAATATAATGTTCTTATAAAAGAAAATACATATAATATCCAAAACAACAATATCCACAATTCGAATTAAAAGCATTCGTAATAAATTTCGGTTTCCAAATTATTCAGAACAATTGTTAAAATGTCTTCCATGCGTGAGTTTCCTCCAAACTTATTCATTTCTTCGACGGCTTCATCCCTCAGTTTTTCTAATGTTTTTCTGGTATATTTGAAGCTTTCAAATTTTTCAAGTAGACTTACAAAACGCTTTTTAATCTCAATATCTGTAGGTCTCTGCTTCAGTATATCTAATTTTGTTAGTTAAGTTTACAAGAATAACACAATTTTTAGAAACATGCAGAAGAACAATCACACAATTTTTACAATTATTCTAAAGCTCCAGAAATTCTCAACAGCTTGAAGGATACTTAGTACTTCATCATCGTCGGGTTGACTCTGAATGGCGTGGATTACTGGGAAGCTGAATTTTCCTTCGGTGACATCGTCGCAAAAAGTTTTAAGTGTTGAATACTAAATAAAATGGAAAGGTGAAGAAACATAGATTATAGAGTGTTGTAGATTTTACCTTCTTGGAATGGAGACTTAAGTAGTCGTTGTAAACTTGACAAAATACTGACAATTTTTGTATCAGAACGCTGAAATCTGTTTTATTGTTGCTAAATAGTTGCAAGAGTCGAACAGCAAATATTAAGGTACTGGTAGATTCTGCAAAAGAATAGTTTAAGTGTCATTGAAATAAAAGGATGTTCCTGCAACGTACTTCCACCAATAAATTCAATGTACTCGCTTTCTGTGGGACAGATAAATTGATCCCTGTAATAAATCTCTATTCCTTGCCCTCTAAACAATTCAAGTCCCAGTTCTATGAAATAGTCAATAACCTTAAACAGATTCATTAAAAATATTTATGAGGAATTAGCGCAGTACCTTTTGTTCTTGAATATCAAGAAGATTCTTCATTTCATTCAGTAGAACATAATTCGCGGCGTTAAACGTCCTTGCAGTACTATGTATTAAATGGGCAGTTGGAATACCACCACGAAGTTCTGAATCATCTTCCACGTCGTCCACTCTAAAATTTAACAAAGATAATTGCACAAATTACAATTTATCAAAGACTTGTACAAAAGGGCAGCACTGTACAATCTATCCAAAATGCTGGCTACAGGTCTTAGTTTATCCTTTGGAACATTTAACCACTGGTTAAAAGAGCGCCACAATTGTGACGCAATATTTTTAGAATTGAATCCTTTTTGTGTGAGGTACGAAAATGGGAGTACCAAAATCTGAAACCAAGTTGATTGAATTTCTCATGATAAGAGATTTAACTTTATTATCGACTTCGTCTTCATCTGGATCAAGGTTCTTGTCGCGAAAAGATTTATGTGCTTCTTGTTCAACCATTCTGTTCGCACCGATTTGAAATAAATTTACGTAAATGATGCATTACTGCAGGTACTTGTTAAAGTAACGGCCGGTTTCATAATGTATTTTAAAAGCGGTTTTAAATTTAAAACCACCTTTAACTAAAAATTGTGTTTCATATTCATTAAAGGCGTCTTTAAATCCTTAAAACCCCCTTTAACTTTAAAAGCTCGTTGTCGGCCTTTTATCTCGTTAAAGGTGGATTTAAATGGGGAACATAACCTCAATTACATGACAAGTGACATTTCGCTAGGCTAGTGCATTGCCACAAATTGCTGTTTTTTTTTTTGTGAATTAGTAGGTACTTACCGAATAATTAAATCAACATTTCGGAAACTTATAGGTATTCAGAAAATAAAGATATTCCATGAATTCATTAGTTTTTATTGCTCAATTGTTTTCTTGCTAATTCAATCTAAGTCTAATAGGTAACAGTTTTTTCCTTTCATGTTCTTCTCTTTCCTCTCTTCTCTTTAAGTGTAGGATCTTATTTTATACAAGTTTTGTTTTAGATTTATAAAATTGCTCCTTCACTTGAAAGGTTGGATTTGGCATTTTTGGTCCCAATCATTTATTAATCGGATGTTTTAATTTGGCGCTGCTCCACTAGAAAAATGTAAAATGCAGAATGTAAACAAAAATTAAAATACCTACTCGAAATACAATTCAAAGTCCGAGGGAAACAGTTGCGAGTTACCAAAACTTTCAAACGTTTACTGTAAAATTCCCTAGAATTCCCTAGGAAAATGACTACGTACACACGGTGAATGATTCGTTTTCGAACTAATGCAAATTTTAACTAATGTTTCGATAGTCCGTGTTTATGAAATGCAGTCTCCTTTATTTTAGATTTAAAGTCGCATTTACCTTAAAGGCGCATTTTATTAAAGGAGTCTTTAGGGTCGGATTATGAAACCGGCCGTAAGTTTCGTTGTTAACACGATCACTTCTATTTTATTATCAATACACTTCAGAGGCCACAATTTTCTTATAAAATATTTACGCAAAGCAAATATTTTGATTCTATAGGTTTATTTAAAACTGAAGGTTCATTTTAATAGATCAAATATGGTTTTTACGAAAAAATTTCATGTCGCCGATTCGAACTAAATTGCTGTCACTTATTGTGTTCAGCCATAGGGAGAGTTCCGGTCATAGACCCCATTTGTTAGTGTGGGAGCCAAAAATAGCCAAAAATATGAGTTTTTTAGTTTTTTGAGAATTTCTCTTAAACGAAAAAAGCGATGTAAAATTTTCTCGACTCAAAAGAAGCGCATTGAAAAATGGAAGCCAGCGGTGTAGAATTCATTGTCATATTATGTTTAATAAGGGAGCTATGGCCGTTTAAATGTTTTTTCGGGGTGCAAATTTAATAGAAGGTATGGTTTTTTTCGAAAAATTTTTTGTCGCCGATTCGAACCAAATTGCTGTCAGTTATTGTATACGGTCAGTTGAATTCAGGTATAGTAAAAGTTTCGGCCATTTAACCCATTTTTTGCTGTGGGAGCCAAAAATATGCATTTTTTGTTTTTTTGCGATTTTCTCTAAAATGAAAAAATCCAGGTCAATTTTTTTCCACTCAGAAGTAGCGCCTTGACAAGGTCAATCCAACGGTGCAAAATTGATTGCCATATGTTGCTTAATAAGGGAGCTATGGGCGTTTAAATGATTTTCCGAAGTGAAAATTATATAGTATTATAATTATATAGTACATGGTTTTTTTCGAAAAAATTTTTGTCGCCGATTCGAACCAAATTGCTGTCAGTTATTGTATAAGGTCAGTTGAATTCAGGGATAGTAAAAGTTCCGGCCATTGAACCCATTTTTTGCTGTGGGAGCCAAAAATATGCATTTTTTGGTTTTTTGCGATTTTCTCTAAAATGAAAAAATCCAGGTCAATTTTTTTCGACTCAGAAGAAGCGCCTTGACAAGGGCAATCCAACGGTGCAAAATTCATTGCCATATGTTGCTTAATAAGGGAGCTATGGGCGTTTAAATGATTTTCTGAAGTGAAAATTATATAGAAGGGGGGAGTACATGGTTTTTTTCGAAAAAATTTTTGTCGCCGATTCGAACCAAATTGCTGTCAGTGATTGTATGGGGTAAGTTGAATTCAGGTATAGTAAAAGTTCCGGCCATTGAACCCATTTTTTGCTGTGGGAGCCAAAAATATGCATTTTTTGGTTTTTTGCGATTTTCTCTAAAATGAAAAAATCCAGGTAAACCTTTTTCGACTCAGAAAAAGCGCCTTGACAAGGGCAATCCAACGGTGCAAAATTCATTGCCATATGTTGCTTAATAAGGGAGCTATGGGCGTTTAAATGATTTTCCGAAGTAAAAATTATATAGAAGGGGGGAAGTACATGGTTTTTTTCGAAAATTTTTTTGTCGCCGATTCGAACCAAATTGCTGTCAGTTATTGTATAGGGTCAGTTGAATTCAGGGATAGTAAAAGTTCCGGCCATTGAACCCATTTTTTGCTGTGGGAGCCAAAAATATGCATTTTTTGTTTTTTTGCGATTTTCTCTAAAATGAAAAAATTCAGGTCAATTTTTTTCGACTCAGAAGAAGCGCCTTGACAAGGGCAATCCAACGGTGCAAAATTCATTGCCATATGTTGCTTAATAAGGGAGCTATGGGCGTTTAAATGATTTTCTGAAGTGAAAATTATATAGAAGGGAGTACATGGTTTTTTTCGAAAAAATTTTTGTCGCCGATTCGAACCAAATTGCTGTCAGTGATTGTATAAGGTCAGTTGAATTCAGGGATAGTAAAAGTTCCGGCCATTGAACCCATTTTTTGCTGTGGGAGCCAAAAATATGCATTTTTTGGTTTTTTGCGATTTTCTCTAAAATGAAAAAATCCAGGTAAACCTTTTTCGACTCAGAAAAAGCGCCTTGACAAGGGCAATCCAACGGTGCAAAATTCATTGCCATATGTTGCTTAATAAGGGAGCTATGGGCGTTTAAATGATTTTCCGAAGTAAAAATTATATAGAAGGGAGTACATGGTTTTTTTCGAAAAATTTTTTGTCGCCGATTCGAACCAAATTGCTGTCAGTTATTGTATAAGGTCAGTTGAATTCAGGGATAGTAAAAGTTCCGGCCATTGAACCCATTTTTTGCTGTGGGAGCCAAAAATATGCATTTTTTGGTTTTTTGCGATTTTCTCTAAAATGAAAAAATTCAGGTCAATTTTTTTCGACTCAGAAGAAGCGCCTTGACAAGGGCAATCCAACGGTGCAAAATTCATTGCCATATGTTGCTTAATAAGGGAGCTATGGGCGTTTAAATGATTTTCTGAAGTGAAAATTATATAGAAGGGGGGAGTACATGGTTTTTTTCAAAAAAATTTTTGTCGCCGATTCGAACCAAATTGCTGTCAGTGATTGTATAAGGTCAGTTGAATTCAGGGATAGTAAAAGTTCCGGCCATTGAACCCATTTTTTGCTGTGGGAGCCAAAAATATGCATTTTTTGGTTTTTTGCGATTTTCTCTAAAATGAAAAAATTCAGGTCAATTTTTTTCGACTCAGAAGAAGCGCCTTGACAAGGGCAATCCAACGGTGCAAAATTCATTGCCATATGTTGCTTAATAAGGGAGCTATGGGCGTTTAAATGATTTTCTGAAGTGAAAATTATATAGAAGGGAGTACATGGTTTTTTTCGAAAAAATTTTTGTCGCCGATTCGAACCAAATTGCTGTCAGTGATTGTATAAGGTCAGTTGAATTCAGGGATAGTAAAAGTTCCGGCCATTGAACCCATTTTTTGCTGTGGGAGCCAAAAATATGCATTTTTTGGTTTTTTGCGATTTTCTCTAAAATGAAAAAATCCAGGTAAACCTTTTTCGACTCAGAAAAAGCGCCTTGACAAGGGCAATCCAACGGTGCAAAATTCATTGCCATATGTTGCTTAATAAGGGAGCTATGGGCGTTTAAATGATTTTCCGAAGTAAAAATTATATAGAAGGGGGGAGTACATGGTTTTTTTCGAAAAATTTTTTGTCGCCGATTCGAACCAAATTGCTGTCAGTTATTGTATAGGGTCAGTTGAATTCAGGGATAGTAAAAGTTCCGGCCATTGAACCCATTTTTTGCTATGGGAGCCAAAAATATGCATTTTTTGTTTTTTTGCGATTTTCTCTAAAATGAAAAAATTCAGGTCAATTTTTTTCGACTCAGAAGAAGCGCCTTGACAAGGGCAATCCAACGGTGCAAAATTCATTGCCATATGTTGCTTAATAAGGGAGCTATGGGCGTTTAAATGATTTTCTGAAGTGAAAATTATATAGAAGGGAGTACATGGTTTTTTTCGAAAAAATTTTTGTCGCCGATTCGAACCAAATTGCTGTCAGTGATTGTATAAGGTCAGTTGAATTCAGGGATAGTAAAAGTTCCGGCCATTGAACCCATTTTTTGCTGTGGGAGCCAAAAATATGCATTTTTTGGTTTTTTGCGATTTTCTCTAAAATGAAAAAATCCAGGTAAACCTTTTTCGACTCAGAAAAAGCGCCTTGACAAGGGCAATCCAACGGTGCAAAATTCATTGCCATATGTTGCTTAATAAGGGAGCTATGGGCGTTTAAATGATTTTCTGAAGTGAAAATTATATAGAAGGGGGGAGTACATGGTTTTTTTCGAAAATTTTTTTGTCGCCGATTCGAACCAAATTGCTGTCAGTTATTGTATAAGGTCAGTTGAATTCAGGGATAGTAAAAGTTCCGGCCATTGAACCCATTTTTTGCTGTGGGAGCCAAAAATATGCATTTTTTGGTTTTTTGCGATTTTCTCTAAAATGAAAAAATCCAGGTCAATTTTTTTCGACTCAGAAAAAGCGCCTTGACAAGGGCAATCCAACGGTGCAAAATTCATTGCCATATGTTGCTTAATAACGGAGCTATGGGCGTTTAAATGATTTTCCTAAGTAAAAATTATATAGAAGGGGGGAGTACATGTTTTTTTTCGAAAAATTTTTTGTCGCCGATTCGAACCAAATTGCTGTCAGTTATTGTATAGGGTCAGTTGAATTCAGGTATAGTAAAAGTTCCGGCCATTGAACCCATTTTTTGCTGTCGGGGCCAAAAATATGCATTTTTTGGTTTTTTGCGATTTTCTCTAAAATGAAAAAATCCAGGTCAATTTTTTTCGACTCAGAAGAAGCGCCTTGACAAGGGCAATCCAACGGTGCAAAATTCATTGCCATATGTTGCTTAATAAGGGAGCTATGGGCGTTTAAATGATTTTCCGAAGTAAAAATTATATAGAAGGGAGTACATGGTTTTTTTCGAAAAATTTTTTGTCGCCGATTCGAACCAAATTGCTGTCAGTTATTGTATAGGGTCAGTTGAATTCAGGTATAGTAAAAGTTCCGGCCATTGAACCCATTTTTTGCTGTGGGAGCCAAAAATATGCATTTTTTGGTTTTTTGCGATTTTCTCTAAAATGAAAAAATCCAGGTCAATTTTTTTCCACTCAGAAGTAGCGCCTTGACAAGGTCAATCCAACGGTGCAAAATTGATTGCCATATGTTGCTTAATAAGGGAGCTATGGGCGTTTAAATGATTTTCTGAAGTGAAAATTATATAGAAGGGGGGAGTACATGGTTTTTTTCGAAAAAAATTTTGTCGCCGATTCGAACCAAATTGCTGTCAGTTATTGTATAAGGTCAGTTGAATTCAGGGATAGTAAAAGTTCCGGCCATTGAACCCATTTTTTGCTGTGGGAGCCAAAAATATGCATTTTTTGGTTTTTTGCGATTTTCTCTAAAATGAAAAAATCCAGGTAAACCTTTTTCGACTCAGAAAAAGCGCCTTGACAAGGGCAATCCAACGGTGCAAAATTCATTGCCATATGTTGCTTAATAAGGGAGCTATGGGCGTTTAAATGATTTTCTGAAGTGAAAATTTTATAGAAGGGGGGAGTACATGGTTTTTTTCGAAAAATGTTTTGTCGCCGATTCGAACCAAATTGCTGTCAGTTATTGTATAGGGTCAGTTGAATTCAGGTATAGTAAAAGTTCCGGCCATTGAACCCATTTTTTGCTGTCGGAGCCAAAAATATGCATTTTTTGGTTTTTTGCGATTTTCTCTAAAATGAAAAAATCCAGGTCAATTTTTTTCGACTCAGACGAAGCGCCTTGACAAGGGCAATCCAACGGTGCAAAATTCATTGCCATATGTTGCTTAATAAGGGAGCTATGGGCGTTTAAATGATTTTCCGAAGTAAAAATTATATAGAAGGGGGGAGTACATGGTTTTTTTCGAAAATTTTTTTGTCGCCGATTCGAACCAAATTGCTGTCAGTTATTGTATAGGGTCAGTTGAATTCAGGTATAGTAAAAGTTCCGGCCATTGAACCCATTTTTTGCTGTGGGAGCCAAAAATATGCATTTTTTGGTTTTTTGCGATTTTCTCTAAAATGAAAAAATCCAGGTCAATTTTTTTCCACTCAGAAGTAGCGCCTTGACAAGGTCAATCCAACGGTGCAAAATTGATTGCCATATGTTGCTTAATAAGGGAGCTATGGGCGTTTAAATGATTTTCCGAAGTAAAAATTATATAGAAGGGGGGAGAGTACATGGTTTTTTTCGAAAAATTTTTTGTCGCCGATTCGAACCAAATTGCTGTCAGTTATTGTATAAGGTCGGTTGAATTCAGGGATAGTAAAAGTTCCGGCCATTGAACCCATTTTTTGCTGTGGGAGCCAAAAATATGCATTTTTTGGTTTTTTGCGATTTTCTCTAAAATGAAAAAATCCAGGTCAATTTTTTTCGACTCAGAAGAAGCGCCTTGACAAGGGCAATCCAACGGTGCAAAATTCATTGCCATATGTTGCTTAATAAGGGAGCTATGGGCGTTTAAATGATTTTCCGAAGTAAAAATTATATAGAAGGGGGGAGTACATGGTTTTTTTCGAAAAATTTTTTGTCGCCGATTCGAACCAAATTGCTGTCAGTGATTGTATGGGGTAAGTTGAATTCAGGTATAGTAAAAGTTCCGGCCATTGAACCCATTTTTTGCTGTGGGAGCCAAAAATATGCATTTTTTGGTTTTTTGCGATTTTCTCTAAAATGAAAAAATCCAGGTAAACCTTTTTCGACTCAGAAAAAGCGCCTTGACAAGGGCAATCCAACGGTGCAAAATTCATTGCCATATGTTGCTTAATAAGGGAGCTATGGGCGTTTAAATGATTTTCTGAAGTGAAAATTATATAGAAGGGGGGAGTACATGGTTTTTTTCGAAAAATGTTTTGTCGCCGATTCGAACCAAATTGCTGTCAGTTATTGTATAGGGTCAGTTGAATTCAGGTATAGTAAAAGTTCCGGCCATTGAACCCATTTTTTGCTGTCGGAGCCAAAAATATGCATTTTTTGGTTTTTTGCGATTTTCTCTAAAATGAAAAAATCCAGGTAAACCTTTTTCGACTCAGAAAAAGCGCCTTGACAAGGGCAATCCAACGGTGCAAAATTCATTGCCATATGTTGCTTAATAAGGGAGCTATGGGCGTTTAAATGATTTTCTGAAGTGAAAATTATATAGAAGGGGGGAGTACATGGTTTTTTTCGAAAAATGTTTTGTCGCCGATTCGAACCAAATTGCTGTCAGTTATTGTATAGGGTCAGTTGAATTCAGGTATAGTAAAAGTTCCGGCCATTGAACCCATTTTTTGCTGTCGGAGCCAAAAATATGCATTTTTTGGTTTTTTGCGATTTTCTCTAAAATGAAAAAATCCAGGTCAATTTTTTTCGACTCAGAAGAAGCGCCTTGACAAGGGCAATCCAACGGTGCAAAATTCATTGCCATATGTTGCTTAATAAGGGAGCTATGGGCGTTTAAATGATTTTCTGAAGTGAAAATTATATAGAAGGGGGGAGTACATGGTTTTTTTCGAAAAATTTTTTGTCGCCGATTCGAACCAAATTGCTGTCAGTTATTGTATAGGGTCAGTTGAATTCAGGTATAGTAAAAGTTCCGGCCATTGAACCCATTTTTTGCTGTCGGAGCCAAAAATATGCATTTTTTGGTTTTTTGCGATTTTCTCTAAAATGAAAAAATCCAGGTCAATTTTTTTCGACTCAGAAGAAGCGCCTTGACAAGGGCAATCCAACGGTGCAAAATTCATTGCCATATGTTGCTTAATAAGGGAGCTATGGGCGTTTAAATGATTTTCCGAAGTAAAAATTATATAGAAGGGGGGAGTACATGGTTTTTTTCGAAAAATTTTTTGTCGCCGATTCGAACCAAATTGCTGTCAGTGATTGTATGGGGTAAGTTGAATTCAGGTATAGTAAAAGTTCCGGCCATTGAACCCATTTTTTGCTGTGGGAGCCAAAAATATGCATTTTTTGGTTTTTTGCGATTTTCTCTAAAATGAAAAAATCCAGGTAAACCTTTTTCGACTCAGAAAAAGCGCCTTGACAAGGGCAATCCAACGGTGCAAAATTCATTGCCATATGTTGCTTAATAAGGGAGCTATGGGCGTTTAAATGATTTTCTGAAGTGAAAATTATATAGAAGGGGGGAGTACATGGTTTTTTTCGAAAAATGTTTTGTCGCCGATTCGAACCAAATTGCTGTCAGTTATTGTATAGGGTCAGTTGAATTCAGGTATAGTAAAAGTTCCGGCCATTGAACCCATTTTTTGCTGTCGGAGCCAAAAATATGCATTTTTTGGTTTTTTGCGATTTTCTCTAAAATGAAAAAATCCAGGTCAATTTTTTTCGACTCAGAAGAAGCGCCTTGACAAGGGCAATCCAACGGTGCAAAATTCATTGCCATATGTTGCTTAATAAGGGAGCTATGGGCGTTTAAATGATTTTCCGAAGTAAAAATTATATAGAAGGGGGGAGTACATGGTTTTTTTCGAAAAATTTTTTGTCGCCGATTCGAACCAAATTGCTGTCAGTTATTGTATAGGGTCAGTTGAATTCAGGTATAGTAAAAGTTCCGGCCATTGAACCCATTTTTTGCTGTGGGAGCCAAAAATATGCATTTTTTGGTTTTTTGCGATTTTCTCTAAAATGAAAAAATCCAGGTAAACCTTTTTCGACTCAGAAAAAGCGCCTTGACAAGGGCAATCCAACGGTGCAAAATTCATTGCCATATGTTGCTTAATAAGGGAGCTATGGGCGTTTAAATGATTTTCTGAAGTGAAAATTATATAGAAGGGGGGAGTACATGGTTTTTTTCGAAAAATTTTTTGTCGCCGATTCGAACCAAATTGCTGTCAGTGATTGTATGGGGTAAGTTGAATTCAGGTATAGTAAAAGTTCCGGCCATTGAACCCATTTTTTGCTGTGGGAGCCAAAAATATGCATTTTTTGGTTTTTTGCGATTTTCTCTAAAATGAAAAAATCCAGGTAAACCTTTTTCGACTCAGAAAAAGCGCCTTGACAAGGGCAATCCAACGGTGCAAAATTCATTGCCATATGTTGCTTAATAAGGGAGCTATGGGCGTTTAAATGATTTTCCGAAGTAAAAATTATATAGAAGGGGGGAGTACATGGTTTTTTTCGAAAAATTTTTTGTTGCCGATTCGAACCAAATTGCTGTCAGTTATTGTATAGGGTCAGTTGAATTCAGGTATAGTAAAAGTTCCGGCCATTGAACCCATTTTTTGCTGTGGGAGCCAAAAATATGCATTTTTTGGTTTTTTGCGATTTTCTCTAAAATGAAAAAATCCAGGTCAATTTTTTTCCACTCAGAAGTAGCGCCTTGACAAGGTCAATCCAACGGTGCAAAATTGATTGCCATATGTTGCTTAATAAGGGAGCTATGGGCGTTTAAATGATTTTCTGAAGTGAAAATTATATAGAAGGGGGGAGTACATGGTTTTTTTCGAAAAATTTTTTGTCGCCGATTCGAACCAAATTGCTGTCAGTGATTGTATGGGGTAAGTTGAATTCAGGTATAGTAAAAGTTCCGGCCATTGAACCCATTTTTTGCTGTGGGAGCCAAAAATATGCATTTTTTGGTTTTTTGCGATTTTCTCTAAAATGAAAAAATCCAGGTAAACCTTTTTCGACTCAGAAAAAGCGCCTTGACAAGGGCAATCCAACGGTGCAAAATTCATTGCCATATGTTGCTTAATAAGGGAGCTATGGGCGTTTAAATGATTTTCCGAAGTAAAAATTATATAGAAGGGGGGAGTACATGGTTTTTTTCGAAAAATTTTTTGTTGCCGATTCGAACCAAATTGCTGTCAGTTATTGTATAGGGTCAGTTGAATTCAGGTATAGTAAAAGTTCCGGCCATTGAACCCATTTTTTGCTGTGGGAGCCAAAAATATGCATTTTTTGGTTTTTTGCGATTTTCTCTAAAATGAAAAAATCCAGGTCAATTTTTTTCCACTCAGAAGTAGCGCCTTGACAAGGTCAATCCAACGGTGCAAAATTGATTGCCATATGTTGCTTAATAAGGGAGCTATGGGCGTTTAAATGATTTTCCGAAGTGAAAATTATATAGAAGGGGGGAGTACCATGACCAACTTCATTCATATCCGCTTCGCTTCTATATGGCCGTCTCAATTTTGAATTTTACATGCAATCAAATGTTCCCGTTTGATGGACATCTACTAGCGACCTCCACTCAACAAACAACCAAACTACAAATTATGAATTTGACATTAACATCAAGGTCAATGACCTCATTTTTATGTTATTACTGTTATTAGCCCATTTAACGAAAACACGAAGACGAAAATGTTTGGTTTAATTTAACTACCTAGATGACAACACTAACAAAACACATTTTTAAAGGTAAGAGCAAAATTTATAACCATTTATAACTTCAACACTTTTCGGCTCAGTGGTTTACTGTTTAAGCTCAGTCTTCAAAGAATCCGTTTTTTCTACACAAATATTATTGAGGACTGGTTTCACAGCCGTTTTAATAATAATCTTGCAGACTGCAGCTTAGTGTTGTGAACAGGAAAACACAGAATTTTGAAAGAGGTGATCATATAGCAAGTCATGCAACTGAAGATATGGTTTCTCATACTGTAAAAATGGTAACAGTTTTTGTGCTATATTTGCAATTCTTTGAATAATGCCCACAAATGCATTATTGGGATATATCAATCGACCCCGATCTTGAAGGGCTATTAATCTTAATAATGGTCCTGGTATGGTGGTAGATAAGAGTGGAACAAGACATTCATCACAGTGAAATTGATCTTCTAACTTCTTATGTATCCTGAGAGAAATGCTACTGATGCAGAAAAAATATTACTTGCAGGTGTAATATTTTGGCTGAGACTGTGTATGCTGGTTCTAACATCAATAAGCAATATTAGTTCTTCAATATTTGTAGTCACACATTCTCCGTAAGTTTTAGAAGGAATCTTTGCTTGACTAATGAAATTAATGTTTTGAGCAGTATTTGCTGATGAAGATGCTTTTACAATTCCACAATGAAGAATTTGTGTAATAGTTCAAGCTTAGTCTTCAAAGAATCCATTTATTCTACACAAATATTACTAAGGACTGCTTTCGCAGCCATTTTAATAATAACATTGCATACTGCAGCTTTATGGTCTGCACAGGAAAACTCTGAATTTTGAAGGAGGTGATCATACAGCAAGTCATGCAAATGAATACATGGTTTCTGATATTGTAGAAATGGTACCTAACAGTTTTTGTACTATATTCGCAATTCTCAATAATGCCTACAAATGAATCACTGGGATACAGCAATTGACTCCGATTTTGAAGGGCTATTAATCTTAACAAAGATCCTAATATGGTGGTGGATAAAAGTGACATAAAAGATCACTTTGACAAATATGTATTGTATATGTATTGTTTTGCAGGGAAGAAGCAGGTTCATTTTCATCGAGGGAAGGTCAGGATATGAATTCGTACAAACAACAACAAGGTTCTAAAATAACTAAAGAAAACATTTTGCATGTTGTACATTTGAGATCTGAATTCCTACAAATACGAATGGGACAGCATCTTTAGTGAGTGTCACTTTTTTTGAAGATGATCTGTAATTTTGTTGAGATTTATAATACCATTTAATAAATTACCTTCTATAAGAAATTTTATTATTCAAAAAATACTACAAAATCTTTTAAGAGACTAACAATTTGTTTCTCTGATCGGGATCGCTTGGAAATTGGAAAAAAGGTTTCAAATTTCCACAAATAAAACACTTTCTGCCCATTTTGTTAAAAAAACAACTTAACAGTCCCGAATTTATTTAAACTTTAGAATGAATAAGTTGTCAACTTGACGGAAGATGGCGACACATGATGCACGTTTCATGGACTACTTTGCAGGAACAAATTTTTGCTAAATTGAGACGGCCATATAGAAGCGAAGCGAATATGAATGAAGTTGGTCATGGGGAGTACATGGTTTTTTTCGAAAAATTTTTTGTCGCCGATTCGAACCAAATTGCTGTCAGTTATTGTATAGGGTCAGTTGAATTCAGGTATAGTAAAAGTTCCGGCCATTGAACCCATTTTTTGCTGTGGGAGCCAAAAATATGCATTTTTTGGTTTTTTGCGATTTTCTCTAAAATGAAAAAATCCAGGTCAATTTTTTTCGACTCAGAAGAAGCGCCTTGACAAGGGCAATCCAACGGTGCAAAATTCATTGCCATATGTTGCTTAATAAGGGAGCTATGGGCGTTTAAATGATTTTCCGAAGTAAAAATTATATAGAAGGGGGGAGTACATGGTTTTTTTCTAAAAATTTTTTGTCGCCGATTCGAACCAAATTGCTGTCAGTTATTGTATAGGGTCAGTTGAATTCAGGTATAGTAAAAGTTCCGGCCATTGAACCCATTTTTTGCTGTGGGAGCCAAAAATATGCATTTTTTGGTTTTTTGCGATTTTCTCTAAAATGAAAAAATCCAGGTCAATTATTTTCCACTCAGAAGTAGCGCCTTGACAAGGTCAATCCAACGGTGCAAAATTGATTGCCATATGTTGCTTAATAAGGGAGCTATGGGCGTTTAAATGATTTTCCGAAGTGAAAATTATATAGAAGGGGGGAGTACATGGTTTTTTTCGAAAAATTTTTTGTCGCCGATTCGAACCAAATTGCTGTCAGTTATTGTATAAGGTCAGTTGAATTCAGGGATAGTAAAAGTTCCGGCCATTGAACCCATTTTTTGCTGTGGGAGCCAAAAATATGCATTTTTTGGTTTTTTGCGATTTTCTCTAAAATGAAAAAATCCAGGTCAATTTTTTTCGACTCAGAAGAAGCGCCTTGACAAGGGCAATCCAACGGTGTAAAATTCATTGCCATATGTTGCTTAATAAGGGAGCTATGGGCGTTTAAATGATTTTCCGAAGTAAAAATTATATAGAAGGGGGGAGTACATGGTTTTTTTGGAAAATTTTTTTGTCGCCGATTCGAACCAAATTGCTGTCAGTTATTGTATAGGGTCAGTTGAATTCAGGTATAGTAAAAGTTCCGGCCATTGAACCCATTTTTTGCTGTGGGAGCCAAAAATATGCATTTTTTGGTTTTTTGCGATTTTCTCTAAAATGAAAAAATCCAGGTAAACCTTTTTCGACTCAGAAGAAGCGCCTTGACAAGGGCAATCCAACGGTGCAAAATTCATTGCCATATGTTGCTTAATAAGGGAGCTATGGGCATTTAAATGATTTTCCGAAGTGAAAATTATATAGAAGGGGGGAGTACATGATTTTTTTCGAAAAATTTTTTGTCGCCGATTCGAACCAAATTGCTGTCAGTTATTGTATAGGGTAAGTTGAATTCAGGTATAGTAAAAGTTCCGGCCATTGAACCCATTTTTTGCTGTCGGAGCCAAAAATATGCATTTTTTGGTTTTTGGCGATTTTCTCTAAAATGAAAAAATCCAGGTCAATTTTTTTCGACTCAGAAAAAGCACCTTGACAAGGGCAATCCAACGGTGCAAAATTCATTGCCATATGTTGCTTAATAAGGGAGCTATGGGAGTTTAAATGATTTTCCGAAGTGAAAATTATATAGAAGGGGGGAGTAGGTACATGGTTTTTTTCGAAAAATTTTTTGTCGCCGATTCGAACCAAATTGCTGTCAGTTATTGTATGGGGTAAGTTGAATTCAGGTATAGTAAAAGTTCCGGCCATTGAACCCATTTTTTGCTGTCGGAGCCAAAAATATGCATTTTTTGGTTTTTTGCGATTTTCTCTAAAATGAAAAAATCCAGGTCAATTTTTTTCGACTCAGAAGAAGCGCCTTGACAAGGGCAATCCAACGGTGCAAAATTCATTGCCATATGTTGCTTAATAAGGGAGCTATGGGCGTTTAAATGATTTTCCGAAGTAAAAATTATATAGAAGGGGGGAGTACATGGTTTTTTTCTAAAAATTTTTTGTCGCCGATTCGAACCAAATTGCTGTCAGTTATTGTATAGGGTCAGTTGAATTCAGGTATAGTAAAAGTTCCGGCCATTGAACCCATTTTTTGCTGTGGGAGCCAAAAATATGCATTTTTTGGTTTTTTGCGATTTTCTCTAAAATGAAAAAATCCAGGTAAACTTTTTTCGACTCAGAAGAAGCGCTTTGACAAGGGCAATCCAACGGTGCAAAATTCATTGCCATATGTGGCTTAATAAGGGAGCTATGAGCGTTTAAATGATTTTCCGAAGTAAAAATTATATAGAAGGGGGGAGTACATGGTTTTTTTCGAAAAATTTTTTGTCGCCGATTCGAACCAAATTGCTGTCAGTTATTGTATAGGGTCAGTTGAATTCAGGTATAGTAAAAGTTCCGGCCATTGAACCCATTTTTTGCTGTGGGAGCCAAAAATATGCATTTTTTGTTTTTTTGCGATTTTCTCTAAAATGAAAAAATCCAGGTAAACTTTTTTCGACTCAGAAGAAGCGCTTTGACAAGGGCAATCCAACGGTGCAAAATTCATTGCCATATGTTGCTTAATAAGGGAGCTATGGGCGTTTAAATGATTTTCCGAAGTGAAAATTATATAGAAGGGGGGAGTACATGATGTTTTTCGAAAAATTTTTTGTCGCCGATTCGAACCAAATTGCTGTCAGTTATAGTATAGGGTCAGTTGAATTCAGGTATAGTAAAAGTTCCGGCCATTGAACCCATTTTTTGCTGTCGGAGCCAAAAATATGCATTTTTTGGTTTTTTGCGATTTTCTCTAAAATGAAAAAATCCAGGTCAATTTTTTTCGACTCAGAAGAAGCGCCTTGACAAGGGCAATCCAACGGTGCAAAATTCATTGCCATATGTTGCTTAATAAGGGAGCTATGGGCGTTTAAATGATTTTCCGAAGTAACAATTATATAGAAGGGGGGAGTACATGGTTTTTTTCTAAAAATTTTTTGTCGCCGATTCGAACCAAATTGCTGTCAGTTATTGTATAGGGTCAGTTGAATTCAGGTATAGTAAAAGTTCCGGCCATTGAACCCATTTTTTGCTGTGGGAGCCAAAAATATGCATTTTTTGGTTTTTTGCGATTTTCTCTAAAATGAAAAAATCCAGGTCAATTTTTTTCGACTCAGAAGAAGCGCCTTGACAAGGGCAATCCAACGGTGCAAAATTCATTGCCATATGTTGCTTAATAAGGGAGCTATGGGCGTTTAAATGATTTTCCGAAGTGAAAATTATATAGAAGGGGGGAGTACATGATTTTTTTCGAAAAATTTTTTGTCGCCGATTCGAACCAAATTGCTGTCAGTTATTGTATAGGGTAAGTTGAATTCAGGTATAGTAAAAGTTCCGGCCATTGAACCCATTTTTTGCTGTGGGAGCCAAAAATATGCATTTTTTGGTTTTTTGCGATTTTCTCTAAAATGAAAAAATCCAGGTAAACTTTTTTCGACTCAGAAGAAGCGCTTTGACAAGGGCAATCCAACGGTGCAAAATTCATTGCCATATGTGGCTTAATAAGGGAGCTATGAGCGTTTAAATGATTTTCCGAAGTAAAAATTATATAGAAGGGGGGAGTACATGGTTTTTTTCGAAAAATTTTTTGTCGCCGATTCGAACCAAATTGCTGTCAGTTATTGTATGGGGTAAGTTGAATTCAGGTATAGTAAAAGTTCCGGCCATTGAACCCATTTTTTGCTGTCGGAGCCAAAAATATGCATTTTTTGGTTTTTTGCGATTTTCTCTAAAATGAAAAAATCCAGGTCAATTTTTTTCGACTCAGAAGAAGCGCCTTGACAAGGGCAATCCAACGGTGCAAAATTCATTGCCATATGTTGGTTAATAAGGGAGCTATGGGCATTTAAATGATTTTCCGAAGTGAAAATTATATAGAAGGGGGGAGTACATGGTTTTTTTCGAAAAATTTTTTGTCGCCGATTCGAACCAAATTGCTGTCAGTTATTGTATGGGGTAAGTTGAATTCAGGTATAGTAAAAGTTCCGGCCATTGAACCCATTTTTTGCTGTCGGAGCCAAAAATATGCATTTTTTGGTTTTTTGCGATTTTCTCTAAAATGAAAAAATCCAGGTCAATTTTTTTCGACTCAGAAGAAGCGCCTTGACAAGGGCAATCCAACGGTCCAAAATTCATTGCCATATGTTGCTTAATAAGGGAGCTATGGGCATTTAAATGATTTTCCGAAGTGAAAATTATATAGAAGGGGGGAGTACATGGTTTTTTTCGAAAAATTTTTTGTCGCCGATTCGAACCAAATTGCTGTCAGTTATTGTATGGGGTAAGTTGAATTCAGGTATAGTAAAAGTTCCGGCCATTGAACCCATTTTTTGCTGTGGGAGCCAAAAATATGCATTTTTTGGTTTTTTGCGATTTTCTCTAAAATGAAAAAATCCAGGTAAACTTTTTTCGACTCAGAAGAAGCGCTTTGACAAGGGCAATCCAACGGTGCAAAATTCATTGCCATATGTGGCTTAATAAGGGAGCTATGAGCGTTTAAATGATTTTCCGAAGTAAAAATTATATAGAAGGGGGGAGTACATGGTTTTTTTCGAAAAATTTTTTGTCGCCGATTCGAACCAAATTGCTGTCAGTTATTGTATGGGGTAAGTTGAATTCAGGTATAGTAAAAGTTCCGGCCATTGAACCCATTTTTTGCTGTCGGAGCCAAAAATATGCATTTTTTGGTTTTTTGCGATTTTCTCTAAAATGAAAAAATCCAGGTCAATTTTTTTCGACTCAGAAGAAGCGCCTTGACAAGGGCAATCCAACGGTCCAAAATTCATTGCCATATGTGGCTTAATAAGGGAGCTATGAGCGTTTAAATGATTTTCCGAAGTAAAAATTATATAGAAGGGGGGAGTACATGGTTTTTTTCGAAAAATTTTTTGTCGCCGATTCGAACCAAATTGCTGTCAGTTATTGTATGGGGTAAGTTGAATTCAGGTATAGTAAAAGTTCCTGCCATTGAACCCATTTTTTGCTGTCGGAGCCAAAAATATGCATTTTTTGGTTTTTTGCGATTTTCTCTAAAATGAAAAAATCCAGGTCAATTTTTTTCGACTCAGAAGAAGCGCCTTGACAAGGGCAATCCAACGGTGCAAAATTCATTGCCATATGTTGCTTAATAAGGGAGCTATGGGCGTTTAAATGATTTTCCGAAGTGAAAATTATATAGAAGGGGGGAGTACATGGTTTTTTTCGAAAAATTTTTTGTCGCCGATTCGAACCAAATTGCTGTCAGTTATTGTATGGGGTAAGTTGAATTCAGGTATAGTAAAAGTTCCGGCCATTGAACCCATTTTTTGCTGTCGGAGCCAAAAATATGCATTTTTTGGTTTTTTGCGATTTTCTCTAAAATGAAAAAATCCAGGTCAATTTTTTTCGACTCAGAAGAAGCGCCTTGACAAGGGCAATCCAACGGTGCAAAATTCATTGCCATATGTTGGTTAATAAGGGAGCTATGGGCATTTAAATGATTTTCCGAAGTGAAAATTATATAGAAGGGGGGAGTACATGGTTTTTTTCGAAAAATTTTTTGTCGCCGATTCGAACCAAATTGCTGTCAGTTATTGTATGGGGTAAGTTGAATTCAGGTATAGTAAAAGTTCCGGCCATTGAACCCATTTTTTGCTGTCGGAGCCAAAAATATGCATTTTTTGGTTTTTTGCGATTTTCTCTAAAATGAAAAAATCCAGGTCAATTTTTTTCGACTCAGAAGAAGCGCCTTGACAAGGGCAATCCAACGGTCCAAAATTCATTGCCATATGTTGCTTAATAAGGGAGCTATGGGCATTTAAATGATTTTCCGAAGTGAAAATTATATAGAAGGGGGGAGTACATGGTTTTTTTCGAAAAATTTTTTGTCGCCGATTCGAACCAAATTGCTGTCAGTTATTGTATGGGGTAAGTTGAATTCAGGTATAGTAAAAGTTCCGGCCATTGAACCCATTTTTTGCTGTGGGAGCCAAAAATATGCATTTTTTGGTTTTTTGCGATTTTCTCTAAAATGAAAAAATCCAGGTAAACTTTTTTCGACTCAGAAGAAGCGCTTTGACAAGGGCAATCCAACGGTGCAAAATTCATTGCCATATGTGGCTTAATAAGGGAGCTATGAGCGTTTAAATGATTTTCCGAAGTAAAAATTATATAGAAGGGGGGAGTACATGGTTTTTTTCGAAAAATTTTTTGTCGCCGATTCGAACCAAATTGCTGTCAGTTATTGTATGGGGTAAGTTGAATTCAGGTATAGTAAAAGTTCCGGCCATTGAACCCATTTTTTGCTGTCGGAGCCAAAAATATGCATTTTTTGGTTTTTTGCGATTTTCTCTAAAATGAAAAAATCCAGGTCAATTTTTTTCGACTCAGAAGAAGCGCCTTGACAAGGGCAATCCAACGGTCCAAAATTCATTGCCATATGTGGCTTAATAAGGGAGCTATGAGCGTTTAAATGATTTTCCGAAGTAAAAATTATATAGAAGGGGGGAGTACATGGTTTTTTTCGAAAAATTTTTTGTCGCCGATTCGAACCAAATTGCTGTCAGTTATTGTATGGGGTAAGTTGAATTCAGGTATAGTAAAAGTTCCTGCCATTGAACCCATTTTTTGCTGTCGGAGCCAAAAATATGCATTTTTTGGTTTTTTGCGATTTTCTCTAAAATGAAAAAATCCAGGTCAATTTTTTTCGACTCAGAAGAAGCGCCTTGACAAGGGCAATCCAACGGTGCAAAATTCATTGCCATATGTTGCTTAATAAGGGAGCTATGGGCGTTTAAATGATTTTCCGAAGTGAAAATTATATAGAAGGGGGGAGTACATGGTTTTTTTCGAAAAATTTTTTGTCGCCGATTCGAACCAAATTGCTGTCAGTTATTGTATGGGGTAAGTTGAATTCAGGTATAGTAAAAGTTCCGGCCATTGAACCCATTTTTTGCTGTCGGAGCCAAAAATATGCATTTTTTGGTTTTTTGCGATTTTCTCTAAAATGAAAAAATCCAGGTCAATTTTTTTCGACTCAGAAGAAGCGCCTTGACAAGGGCAATTCAACGGTGCAAAATTCATTGCCATATGTTGCTTAATAAGGGAGCTATGGGCATTTAAATGATTTTCCGAAGTGAAAATTATATAGAAGGGGGGAGTACATGGTTTTTTTCGAAAAATTTTTTGTTGCCGATTCGAACCAAATTGCTGTCAGTTATAGTATAGGGTCAGTTGAATTCAGGTATAGTAAAAGTTCCGGCCATTGAACCCATTTTTTGCTGTGGGAGCCAAAAATATGCATTTTTTGGTTTTTTGCGATTTTCTCTAAAATGAAAAAATCCAGGTAAACTTTTTTCGACTCAGAAGAAGCGCTTTGACAAGGGCAATCCAACGGTGCAAAATTCATTGCCATATGTGGCTTAATAAGGGAGCTATGAGCGTTTAAATGATTTTCCGAAGTAAAAATTATATAGAAGGGGGGAGTACATGGTTTTTTTCGAAAAATTTTTTGTCGCCGATTCGAACCAAATTGCTGTCAGTTATTGTATAGGGTAAGTTGAATTCAGGTATAGTAAAAGTTCCGGCCATTGAACCCATTTTTTGCTGTGGGAGCCAAAAATATGCATTTTTTGGTTTTTTGCGATTTTCTCTAAAATGAAAAAATCCAGGTAAACTTTTTTCGACTCAGAAGAAGCGCTTTGACAAGGGCAATCCAACGGTGCAAAATTCATTGCCATATGTGGCTTAATAAGGGAGCTATGAGCGTTTAAATGATTTTCCGAAGTAAAAATTATATAGAAGGGGGGAGTACATGGTTTTTTTCGAAAAATTTTTTGTCGCCGATTCGAACCAAATTGCTGTCAGTTATTGTATGGGGTAAGTTGAATTCAGGTATAGTAAAAGTTCCGGCCATTGAACCCATTTTTTGCTGTCGGAGCCAAAAATATGCATTTTTTGGTTTTTTGCGATTTTCTCTAAAATGAAAAAATCCAGGTCAATTTTTTTCGACTCAGAAGAAGCGCCTTGACAAGGGCAATCCAACGGTGCAAAATTCATTGCCATATGTTGCTTAATAAGGGAGCTATGGGCGTTTAAATGATTTTCCGAAGTGAAAATTATATAGAAGGGGGGAGTACATGGTTTTTTTCGAAAAATTTTTTGTCGCCGATTCGAACCAAATTGCTGTCAGTTATTGTATGGGGTAAGTTGAATTCAGGTATAGTAAAAGTTCCGGCCATTGAACCCATTTTTTGCTGTCGGAGCCAAAAATATGCATTTTTTGGTTTTTTGCGATTTTCTCTAAAATGAAAAAATCCAGGTCAATTTTTTTCGACTCAGAAGAAGCGCCTTGACAAGGGCAATCCAACGGTGCAAAATTCATTGCCATATGTTGCTTAATAAGGGAGCTATGGGCATTTAAATGATTTTCCGAAGTGAAAATTATATAGAAGGGGGGAGTACATGGTTTTTTTCGAAAAATTTTTTGTTGCCGATTCGAACCAAATTGCTGTCAGTTATAGTATAGGGTCAGTCGGCCATTGAACCCATTTTTTGCTGTGGGAGCCAAAAATATGCATTTTTTGGTTTTTTGCGATTTTCTCTAAAATGAAAAAATCCAGGTAAACTTTTTTCGACTCAGAAGAAGCGCTTTGACAAGGGCAATCCAACGGTGCAAAATTCATTGCCATATGTGGCTTAATAAGGGAGCTATGAGCGTTTAAATGATTTTCCGAAGTAAAAATTATATAGAAGGGGGGAGTACATGGTTTTTTTCGAAAAATTTTTTGTCGCCGATTCGAACCAAATTGCTGTCAGTTATTGTATAGGGTAAGTTGAATTCAGGTATAGTAAAAGTTCCGGCCATTGAACCCATTTTTTGCTGTGGGAGCCAAAAATATGCATTTTTTGGTTTTTTGCGATTTTCTCTAAAATGAAAAAATCCAGGTAAACTTTTTTCGACTCAGAAGAAGCGCTTTGACAAGGGCAATCCAACGGTGCAAAATTCATTGCCATATGTGGCTTAATAAGGGAGCTATGAGCGTTTAAATGATTTTCCGAAGTAAAAATTATATAGAAGGGGGGAGTACATGGTTTTTTTCGAAAAATTTTTTGTCGCCGATTCGAACCAAATTGCTGTCAGTTATTGTATAGGGTAAGTTGAATTCAGGTATAGTAAAAGTTCCGGCCATTGAACCCATTTTTTGCTGTGGGAGCCAAAAATATGCATTTTTTGGTTTTTTGCGATTTTCTCTAAAATGAAAAAATCCAGGTAAACTTTTTTCGACTCAGAAGAAGCGCTTTGACAAGGGCAATCCAACGGTGCAAAATTCATTGCCATATGTGGCTTAATAAGGGAGCTATGAGCGTTTAAATGATTTTCCGAAGTAAAAATTATATAGAAGGGGGGAGTACATGGTTTTTTTCGAAAAATTTTTTGTCGCCGATTCGAACCAAATTGCTGTCAGTTATTGTATGGGGTAAGTTGAATTCAGGTATAGTAAAAGTTCCGGCCATTGAACCCATTTTTTGCTGTCGGAGCCAAAAATATGCATTTTTTGGTTTTTTGCGATTTTCTCTAAAATGAAAAAATCCAGGTCAATTTTTTTCGACTCAGAAGAAGCGCCTTGACAAGGGCAATCCAACGGTGCAAAATTCATTGCCATATGTTGCTTAATAAGGGAGCTATGGGCGTTTAAATGATTTTCCGAAGTGAAAATTATATAGAAGGGGGGAGTACATGATTTTTTTCGAAAAATTTTTTGTCGCCGATTCGAACCAAATTGCTGTCAGTTATTGTATAGGGTAAGTTGAATTCAGGTATAGTAAAAGTTCCGGCCATTGAACCCATTTTTTGCTGTGGGAGCCAAAAATATGCATTTTTTGGTTTTTTGCGATTTTCTCTAAAATGAAAAAATCCAGGTAAACTTTTTTCGACTCAGAAGAAGCGCTTTGACAAGGGCAATCCAACGGTGCAAAATTCATTGCCATATGTGGCTTAATAAGGGAGCTATGAGCGTTTAAATGATTTTCCGAAGTAAAAATTATATAGAAGGGGGGAGTACATGGTTTTTTTCGAAAAATTTTTTGTCGCCGATTCGAACCAAATTGCTGTCAGTTATTGTATGGGGTAAGTTGAATTCAGGTATAGTAAAAGTTCCGGCCATTGAACCCATTTTTTGCTGTCGGAGCCAAAAATATGCATTTTTTGGTTTTTTGCGATTTTCTCTAAAATGAAAAAATCCAGGTCAATTTTTTTCGACTCAGAAGAAGCGCCTTGACAAGGGCAATCCAACGGTGCAAAATTCATTGCCATATGTTGCTTAATAAGGGAGCTATGGGCGTTTAAATGATTTTCCGAAGTGAAAATTATATAGAAGGGGGGAAAAAATTTTTTGTCGCCGATTCGAACCAAATTGCTGTCAGTTATTGTATGGGGTAAGTTGAATTCAGGTATAGTAAAAGTTCCGGCCATTGAACCCATTTTTTTGCTGTCGGAGCCAAAAATATGCATTTTTTGGTTTTTTGAGATTTTCTCTAAAATGAAAAAATCCAGGTCAATTTTTTTCGACTCAGAAGAAGCGCCTTGACAAGGGCAATCCAACGGTGCAAAATTCATTGCCATATGTTGCTTAATAAGGGAGCTATGGGCATTTAAATGATTTTCCGAAGTGAAAATTATATAGAAGGGGGGAGTACATGGTTTTTTTCGAAAAATTTTTTGTCGCCGATTCGAACCAAATTGCTGTCAGTTATAGTATAGGGTCAGTTGAATTCAGGTATAGTAAAAGTTCCGGCCATTGAACCCATTTTTTGCTGTGGGAGCCAAAAATATGCATTTTTTGGTTTTTTGCGATTTTCTCTAAAATGAAAAAATCCAGGTCAATTTTTTTCGACTCAGAAGAAGCGCCTAGACAAGGGCAATCCAACGGTGCAAAATTCATTGCCATATGTTGCTTAATAAGGGAGCTATGGGCATTTAAATGATTTTCCGAAGTGAAAATTATATAGAAGGGGGGAGTACATGGTTTTTTTCGAAAAATTTTTTGTCGCCGATTCGAACCAAATTGCTGTCAGTTATAGTATAGGGTCAGTTGAATTCAGGTATAGTAAAAGTTCCGGCCATTGAACCCATTTTTTGCTGTCGGAGCCAAAAATATGCATTTTTTGGTTTTTTGCGATTTTCTCTAAAATGAAAAAATCCAGGTAAACTTTTTTCGACTCAGAAGAAGCGCTTTGACAAGGGCAATCCAACGGTGCAAAATTCATTGCCATATGTGGCTTAATAAGGGAGCTATGAGCGTTTAAATGATTTTCCGAAGTAAAAATTATATAGAAGGGGGGAGTACATGGTTTTTTTCGAAAAATTTTTTGTCGCCGATTCGAACCAAATTGCTGTCAGTTATTGTATGGGGTAAGTTGAATTCAGGTATAGTAAAAGTTCCGGCCATTGAACCCATTTTTTGCTGTCGGAGCCAAAAATATGCATTTTTTGGTTTTTTGCGATTTTCTCTAAAATGAAAAAATCCAGGTCAATTTTTTTCGACTCAGAAGAAGCGCCTAGACAAGGGCAATCCAACGGTGCAAAATTCATTGCCATATGTTGCTTAATAAGGGAGCTATGGGCATTTAAATGATTTTCCGAAGTGAAAATTATATAGAAGGGGGGAGTATATGGTTTTTTTCGAAAAATTTTTTGTCGCCGATTCGAACCAAATTGCTGTCAGTTATAGTATAGGGTCAGTTGAATTCAGGTATAGTAAAAGTTCCGGCCATTGAACCCATTTTTTGCTGTCGGAGCCAAAAATATGCATTTTTTGGTTTTTTGCGATTTTCTCTAAAATGAAAAAATCCAGGTCAATTTTCTTCGACTCAGAAGAAGCGCTTTGACAAGGGCAATCCAACGGTGCAAAATTCATTGCCATATGTTGCTTAATAAGGGAGCTATGGGCATTTAAATGATTTTCCGAAGTGAAAATTATATAGAAGGGGGGAGTACATGGTTTTTTTCGAAAAATTTTTTGTCGCCGATTCGAACCAAATTGCTGTCAGTTATAGTATAGGGTCAGTTGAATTCAGGTATAGTAAAAGTTCCGGCCATTGAACCCATTTTTTGCTGTCGGAGCCAAAAATATGCATTTTTTGGTTTTTTGCGATTTTCTCTAAAATGAAAAAATCCAGGTAAACTTTTTTCGACTCAGAAGAAGCGCTTTGACAAGGGCAATCCAACGGTGCAAAATTCATTGCCATATGTGGCTTAATAAGGGAGCTATGAGCGTTTAAATGATTTTCCGAAGTGAAAATTATATAGAAGGGGGGAAAAAATTTTTTGTCGCCGATTCGAACCAAATTGCTGTCAGTTATTGTATGGGGTAAGTTGAATTCAGGTATAGTAAAAGTTCCGGCCATTGAACCCATTTTTTGCTGTCGGAGCCAAAAATATGCATTTTTTGGTTTTTTGCGATTTTCTCTAAAATGAAAAAATCCAGGTCAATTTTTTTCGACTCAGAAAAAGCGCCTTGACAAGGGCAATCCAACGGTGCAAAATTCATTGCCATATGTTGCTTAATAAGGGAGCTATGGGCATTTAAATGATTTTCCGAAGTGAAAATTATATAGAAGGGGGGAGTATATGGTTTTTTTCGAAAAATTTTTTGTCGCCGATTCGAACCAAATTGCTGTCAGTTATAGTATAGGGTCAGTTGAATTCAGGTATAGTAAAAGTTCCGGCCATTGAACCCATTTTTTGCTGTCGGAGCCAAAAATATGCATTTTTTGGTTTTTTGCGATTTTCTCTAAAATGAAAAAATCCAGGTCAATTTTCTTCGACTCAGAAGAAGCGCCTTGACAAGGGCAATCCAACGGTGCAAAATTCATTGCCATATGTTGCTTAATAAGGGAGCTATGGGCGTTTAAATGATTTTCCGAAGTGAAAATTATATAGAAGGGGGGAGTACATGATTTTTTTCGAAAAATTTTTTGTCGCCGATTCGAACCAAATTGCTGTCAGTTATTGTATGGGGTAAGTTGAATTCAGGTATAGTAAAAGTTCCGGCCATTGAACCCATTTTTTGCTGTCGGAGCCAAAAATATGCAGTTTTTGGTTTTTTGCGATTTTCTCTAAAATGAAAAAATCCAGGTCAATTTTTTTCGACTCAGAAGAAGCGCCTTGACAAGGGCAATCCAACGGTGCAAAATTCATTGCCATATGTTGCTTAATAAGGGAGCTATGGGCATTTAAATGATTTTCCGAAGTGAAAATTATATAGAAGGGGGGGAGTACATGGTTTTTTTCGAAAAATTTTTTGTCGCCGATTCGAACCAAATTGCTGTCAGTTATTGTATGGGGTAAGTTGAATTCAGGTATAGTAAAAGTTCCGGCCATTGAACCCATTTTTTGCTGTCGGAGCCAAAAATATGCATTTTTTGGTTTTTTGCGATTTTCTCTAAAATGAAAAAATCCAGGTAAACTTTTTTCGACTCAGAAGAAGCGCTTTGACAAGGGCAATCCAACGGTGCAAAATTCATTGCCATATGTGGCTTAATAAGGGAGCTATGGGCATTTAAATGATTTTCCGAAGTGAAAATTATATAGAAGGGGGGAGTACATGGTTTTTTTCGAAAAATTTTTTGTCGCCGATTCGAACCAAATTGCTGTCAGTTATTGTATGGGGTAAGTTGAATTCAGGTATAGTAAAAGTTCCGGCCATTGAACCCATTTTTTGCTGTCGGAGCCAAAAATATGCATTTTTTGGTTTTTTGCGATTTTCTCTAAAATGAAAAAATCCAGGTCAATTTTTTTCGACTCAGAAGAAGCGCCTAGACAAGGGCAATCCAACGGTGCAAAATTCATTGCCATATGTTGCTTAATAAGGGAGCTATGGGCATTTAAATGATTTTCCGAAGTGAAAATTATATAGAAGGGGGGAGTACATGGTTTTTTTCGAAAAATTTTTTGTCGCCGATTCGAACCAAATTGCTGTCAGTTATAGTATAGGGTCAGTTGAATTCAGGTATAGTAAAAGTTCCGGTCATTGAACCCATTTTTTGCTGTGGGAGCCAAAAATATGCATTTTTTGGTTTTTTGCGATTTTCTCTAAAATGAAAAAATCCAGGTAAACTTTTTTCGACTCAGAAGAAGCGCTTTGACAAGGGCAATCCAACGGTGCAAAATTCATTGCCATATGTGGCTTAATAAGGGAGCTATGAGCGTTTAAATGATTTTCCGAAGTAAAAATTATATAGAAGGGGGGAGTACATGGTTTTTTTCGAAAAATTTTTTGTCGCCGATTCGAACCAAATTGCTGTCAGTTATTGTATGGGGTAAGTTGAATTCAGGTATAGTAAAAGTTCCGGCCATTGAACCCATTTTTTGCTGTCGGAGCCAAAAATATGCATTTTTTGGTTTTTTGCGATTTTCTCTAAAATGAAAAAATCCAGGTCAATTTTTTTCGACTCAGAAGAAGCGCCTTGACAAGGGCAATCCAACGGTGCAAAATTCATTGCCATATGTTGCTTAATAAGGGAGCTATGGGCGTTTAAATGATTTTCCGAAGTGAAAATTATATAGAAGGGGGGAGTACATGATTTTTTTCGAAAAATTTTTTGTCGCCGATTCGAACCAAATTGCTGTCAGTTATTGTATAGGGTAAGTTGAATTCAGGTATAGTAAAAGTTCCGGCCATTGAACCCATTTTTTGCTGTGGGAGCCAAAAATATGCATTTTTTGGTTTTTTGCGATTTTCTCTAAAATGAAAAAATCCAGGTAAACTTTTTTCGACTCAGAAGAAGCGCTTTGACAAGGGCAATCCAACGGTGCAAAATTCATTGCCATATGTGGCTTAATAAGGGAGCTATGAGCGTTTAAATGATTTTCCGAAGTAAAAATTATATAGAAGGGGGGAGTACATGGTTTTTTTCGAAAAATTTTTTGTCGCCGATTCGAACCAAATTGCTGTCAGTTATTGTATGGGGTAAGTTGAATTCAGGTATAGTAAAAGTTCCGGCCATTGAACCCATTTTTTGCTGTCGGAGCCAAAAATATGCATTTTTTGGTTTTTTGCGATTTTCTCTAAAATGAAAAAATCCAGGTCAATTTTTTTCGACTCAGAAGAAGCGCCTTGACAAGGGCAATCCAACGGTGCAAAATTCATTGCCATATGTTGCTTAATAAGGGAGCTATGGGCGTTTAAATGATTTTCCGAAGTGAAAATTATATAGAAGGGGGGAGTACATGGTTTTTTTCGAAAAATTTTTTGTCGCCGATTCGAACCAAATTGCTGTCAGTTATTGTATGGGGTAAGTTGAATTCAGGTATAGTAAAAGTTCCGGCCATTGAACCCATTTTTTGCTGTCGGAGCCAAAAATATGCATTTTTTGGTTTTTTGCGATTTTCTCTAAAATGAAAAAATCCAGGTCAATTTTTTTCGACTCAGAAGAAGCGCCTTGACAAGGGCAATCCAACGGTGCAAAATTCATTGCCATATGTTGCTTAATAAGGGAGCTATGGGCATTTAAATGATTTTCCGAAGTGAAAATTATATAGAAGGGGGGAGTACATGGTTTTTTTCGAAAAATTTTTTGTTGCCGATTCGAACCAAATTGCTGTCAGTTATAGTATAGGGTCAGTTGAATTCAGGTATAGTAAAAGTTCCGGCCATTGAACCCATTTTTTGCTGTGGGAGCCAAAAATATGCATTTTTTGGTTTTTTGCGATTTTCTCTAAAATGAAAAAATCCAGGTAAACTTTTTTCGACTCAGAAGAAGCGCTTTGACAAGGGCAATCCAACGGTGCAAAATTCATTGCCATATGTGGCTTAATAAGGGAGCTATGAGCGTTTAAATGATTTTCCGAAGTAAAAATTATATAGAAGGGGGGAGTACATGGTTTTTTTCGAAAAATTTTTTGTCGCCGATTCGAACCAAATTGCTGTCAGTTATTGTATAGGGTAAGTTGAATTCAGGTATAGTAAAAGTTCCGGCCATTGAACCCATTTTTTGCTGTGGGAGGCAAAAATATGCATTTTTTGGTTTTTTGCGATTTTCTCTAAAATGAAAAAATCCAGGTAAACTTTTTTCGACTCAGAAGAAGCGCTTTGACAAGGGCAATCCAACGGTGCAAAATTCATTGCCATATGTTGCTTAATAAGGGAGCTATGGGCGTTTAAATGATTTTCCGAAGTGAAAATTATATAGAAGGGGGGAGTACATGATTTTTTTCGAAAAATTTTTTGTCGCCGATTCGAACCAAATTGCTGTCAGTTATTGTATAGGGTAAGTTGAATTCAGGTATAGTAAAAGTTCCGGCCATTGAACCCATTTTTTGCTGTGGGAGCCAAAAATATGCATTTTTTGGTTTTTTGCGATTTTCTCTAAAATGAAAAAATCCAGGTAAACTTTTTTCGACTCAGAAGAAGCGCTTTGACAAGGGCAATCCAACGGTGCAAAATTCATTGCCATATGTGGCTTAATAAGGGAGCTATGAGCGTTTAAATGATTTTCCGAAGTAAAAATTATATAGAAGGGGGGAGTACATGGTTTTTTTCGAAAAATTTTTTGTCGCCGATTCGAACCAAATTGCTGTCAGTTATTGTATGGGGTAAGTTGAATTCAGGTATAGTAAAAGTTCCGGCCATTGAACCCATTTTTTGCTGTCGGAGCCAAAAATATGCATTTTTTGGTTTTTGGCGATTTTCTCTAAAATGAAAAAATCCAGGTCAATTTTTTTCGACTCAGAAAAAGCGCCTTGACAAGGGCAATCCAACGGTGCAAAATTCATTGCCATATGTTGCTTAATAAGGGAGCTATGGGCGTTTAAATGATTTTCCGAAGTGAAAATTATATAGAAGGGGGGAGTACATGGTTTTTTTCGAAAAATTTTTTGTCGCCGATTCGAACCAAATTGCTGTCAGTTATTGTATGGGGTAAGTTGAATTCAGGTATAGTAAAAGTTCCGGCCATTGAACCCATTTTTTGCTGTCGGAGCCAAAAATATGCATTTTTTGGTTTTTTGCGATTTTCTCTAAAATGAAAAAATCCAGGTCAATTTTTTTCGACTCAGAAGAAGCGCCTTGACAAGGGCAATCCAACGGTGCAAAATTCATTGCCATATGTTGCTTAATAAGGGAGCTATGGGCATTTAAATGATTTTCCGAAGTAAAAATTATATAGAAGGGGGGAGTACATGGTTTTTTTCGAAAAATTTTTTGTCGCCGATTCGAACCAAATTGCTGTCAGTTATAGTATAGGGTCAGTTGAATTCAGGTATAGTAAAAGTTCCGGCCATTGAACCCATTTTTTGCTGTGGGAGCCAAAAATATGCATTTTTTGGTTTTTTGCGATTTTCTCTAAAATGAAAAAATCCAGGTAAACTTTTTTCGACTCAGAAGAAGCGCTTTGACAAGGGCAATCCAACGGTGCAAAATTCATTGCCATATGTTGCTTAATAAGGGAGCTATGGGCGTTTAAATGATTTTCCGAAGTGAAAATTATATAGAAGGGGGGAGTACATGGTTTTTTTCGAAAATTTTTTTGTCGCCGATTCGAACCAAATTGCTGTCAGTTATTGTATAGGGTCAGTTGAATTCAGGTATAGTAAAAGTTCCGGCCATTGAACCCATTTTTTGCTGTCGGAGCCAAAAATATGCATTTTTTGGTTTTTTGCGATTTTCTCTAAAATGAAAAAATCCAGGTCAATTTTTTTCGACTCAGAAGAAGCGCCTTGACAAGGGCAATCCAACGGTGCAAAATTCATTGCCATATGTTGCTTAATAAGGGAGCTATGGGCGTTTAAATGATTTTCCGAAGTGAAAATTATATAGAAGGGGGGAGTAATGATGTTTTTCGAAAAATTTTTTGTCGCCGATTCGAACCAAATTGCTGTCAGTTATTGTATAGGGTAAGTTGAATTCAGGTATAGTAAAAGTTCCGGCCATTGAACCCATTTTTTGCTGTGGGAGCCAAAAATATGCATTTTTTGGTTTTTTGCGATTTTCTCTAAAATGAAAAAATCCAGGTAAACTTTTTTCGACTCAGAAGAAGCGCTTTGACAAGGGCAATCCAACGGTGCAAAATTCATTGCCATATGTTGCTTAATAAGGGAGCTATGGGCGTTTAAATGATTTTCCGAAGTGAAAATTATATAGAAGGCGGGAGTACATGGTTTTTTTCGAAAATTTTTTTGTCGCCGATTCGAACCAAATTGCTGTCAGTTATTGTATAGGGTCAGTTGAATTCAGGTATAGTAAAAGTTCCGGCCATTGAACCCATTTTTTGCTGTCGGAGCCAAAAATATGCATTTTTTTGTTTTTTGCGATTTTCTCTAAAATGAAAAAATCCAGGTCAATTTTTTTCGACTCAGAAGAAGCGCCTTGACAAGGGCAATCCAACGGTGCAAAATTCATTGCCATATGTTGCTTAATAAGGGAGCTATGGGCGTTTAAATGATTTTCTGAAGTGAAAATTATATAGAAGGGGAGGGGGGGAGTACATGGTTTTTTTCGAAAAATTTTTTGTTGCCGATTCGAACCAAATTGCTGTCAGTTATTGTATAGGGTCAGTTGAATTCAGGTATAGTAAAAGTTCCGGCCATTGAACCCATTTTTTGCTGTGGGAGCCAAAAATATGCATTTTTTGGTTTTTTGCGATTTTCTCTAAAATGAAAAAATCCAGGTAAATTTTTTTCGACTCAGAAGAAGCGCCTTGACAAGGGCAATCCAACAGTGCGAAATTCATTGCCATATGTTGCTTAATAAGGGAGCTATATATATATATAGAAGGGGTACATGTTTTTTTTCGAAAAATTTTCAACACGTGGTATACACGATATTTTTCCGACGATCACGAAAAAAAAACGCTAATATTCGGTATTCCTTCAAACTTCAAATATTATTCGACAGAGCTGCGGACAAAACATACATTGGTGGCCATGGTTACTACAACTGTGTGCAATAATTTCATTGTGCACAGGCTAGAAGGTATCTGATTGCCTAACCAGTTTCATTGCACACGGGTTCGCTATTTGCATGCAATAGCCAACTTTCAATAATAGTCATTTGTGCGAATTTACGCATTTTTCATAGTGGTCGTCGGAAAATAAATTTATTGAATACATTATTTTGGCTATTTAATCACAATTAAGACGATACTCTTATTACACAGTTTTTCCACAATCTTGCACACTCTACCTCTACATTTATTTACACATTGAAGAACACCACTTTATTTATTACTCATTCATCTCAGTCTACAAAATCAGCTTTTGTACCTAAATAAGCTGGTGAATTAACGCACACAGTGTACAGCGTTTTCAATAAATATCATTAATTTGATTTAGTTTGTCAGATTTGTCATAAACGATTCAGGTACGTATTTTTATGGTCAGCTGCGTCGAATGGGTGTCGATAGGGGTTAATTTATCCCCATAATTTTGGACCTAATGAAAAGGGGTTTTTTGGACTTGTTAGATCCTTCTAATGACCCAAAATTTTTTTGGCAGGTTATATCGGGACCACCCTGTATAAACCTGTGGTTGTTGTTATTGACATGATGACATACATTTTGAAATTAATTAATTGTTGAGGTCAGACATGTGGTTTTATTTGTCTTATAAATCGTTTACACACTGAAAAATCTGCTTAGCAGTGGCGTCGCGTTTGACAATAAAGCTGGTAAATTAGAGTAACGCCGGTCTGAGATATGACATTTGGTGTGGAAATCTGCGCGGACAAAATATTCCAGTGGCGTGACAAATTACAATCAGCTGATTGTTAATTTTTTTGAACACCCCTATTTTGCGAAGAATGGACTCGACTGACTATTTTCCATCTATGCACACCCCCACCAAATGTCATATCACAGCCTATCCATTTTTACGAATGTAAAATGTTGCTCATGTTTATTTTATAAATTTTCTCCATCATCAGATAATAATAATAAAATGCACAATTATAATTCCGACGCCTAAAATTCATTATAAAA
The DNA here is from genome assembly GCF_963966145.1 of Tenebrio molitor. Taxonomy (NCBI): domain Eukaryota; kingdom Metazoa; phylum Arthropoda; class Insecta; order Coleoptera; family Tenebrionidae; genus Tenebrio; species Tenebrio molitor. The sequence continues at coordinate 3,009,840 of NC_091054.1, read as the reverse complement.
ATTTATTATAAAGAGACCACAAATTGTCTACGCACATGCACTGAACGCTTATTTGCACAAAATTCCGCTGCGACATGACCGATAATTTGCAACGCCTCAACGCCTGCTCTGATTCCTTTTCTTTTTCCTCAATTTGTATGTAATTAACAGGTAAATATTAAATAAATTAAAAAGATTTAAAAAAAAATGAATTTTTAATTTATTTATTTATTTATTTTTTTTTAATTATTTTTTAATTTATTTAATCTTAAATATAAATTTCATAGTTACAAATGGTTATTAATTGGAAAAAAACTCTTGTTATAAGATAATCTAAAAATGTCAATTTACAATTTACCAAAAGTATATTTTTCTTGATCTTTTCAATCGCAATTAACTTCATTTTCCAAATTGTTCAACATGATTTTGAAAATTTCTTCCATTCTTGGATTCTTACCTATCCTATTCATTTCTTCGATGGCTTCGTCCCTCAGTTTTTCTAATTTCTTTCTTGTGTATTCGAAGCTTCCAAATTTTTCAAGTAAGCACACAAAATGTTTCTTAATTTCAATATCTCTGGTTTTCTGCTTCAGAATATCTAATTTTATCAGTTAAGTTTGCAATTTTTGAAAACACGTAGAGAAGCTATTTAAATTACATGAATTACCAATATCTTCAACTATGTAAAGGATACTCAGTATTCGTACATCATTGGGTTGGCTCCGAATAGCGTGGATTATTGGAAAGCTGAATTTTCCTTCACTGACATCATCGCAAAACGTTTTAAGTGTTGAATACTAAGCAAAAGATGAAGCTCAAGAAACTTTGACCAAATATAAAAAGTTGTAGAGTTTACCTTCTTGGAGTGAAGACTCAAGTAGTCGTTATAGATTTGGCAAAATAGAGATAATTTCTCAATCAGTACGCTGAAGTCTGTCGTTTTATTATTGCTAAATAGTTGCAGTAGACGAACTACAAATGTAACCAAAGGAGTAAATTCTGTAAAAGAATGCCACAAATTATTTTATAATGATGCAAAGTTGTTGTAATTTACTGCCACGTGCAAATTCAACATATTCGCTTTCAGTTGGACAGATACATTTATTCCTGTAATAAATGTCAAGTCCTTGACTTCTAACAAGCTCAAGTCCCATTTCTATAAAATAGTCAATAACCTAAAACAGACTGAATGTGAGACTTCACGAACAATTACTGTTGTAGTACCTTTGGTTCTTGAAGATCAAGAAGCTTGTCCATTTCAGTCAATAAAACATAATTCGTGACGTTACATGTTCTTGCGACACCATATATTAAATGGGCGGTTGGAATTCCTCCACGAAGTTCTGAATCATCCGTCACATCGTCCGTTCTGAAATTTGATAAAAATTATTATGTATACAACTGTGTAATAACTTATTGTACAAAAGGCCCACAGTGTAGATTTTCTCCGATACACCTGTTATTTTAATAAATTTATTCTTAGGGACGTTGAACCAGTGGTCAAAAGCACACCATATTTTTGCTAATATACTTTTATTTTCGAATTTTTCTTGTTTGATGTAGGAAAAGGGCAATAATACAATCTACAAACAAAATTAGATGTAAGTTTCAAGACAAGAAAATTATTTATGTTTCACTGAATCATTATTTGTTTTTTATACCTTGACATCGAAATATATTAAGTAGGCTATAATGCCCTAGGGCGTATAAATCATAATGCCCGCTTATTACGCCCGCTCAAACAAGTCGTCATAGATACGAGCCACCGCAAACTAGGAAATTTAGCAAAATCAAGTTCACAATTTACAAATTCAAATGCAGTGAAACATAAAACGTTGTATGCACCACGGGCATTATTCGATGTTTATGCTCTTGGGCACCTTAAAAACTCTCGGGCCTGGCGGCCCTCGACCTTTTACACTGGTTGCCCTCGAACATAAACATCTTCATAATGCCCTTGATACATACATAACTATTTCGTACTTCATCTTCATCTAGGTTATGTTTGGTTTCACTATGTGAAGATGCGTGTACAGTTTGGTCGACCATTCTGTTAGAACTGACTGTACCAATGCGTCTTCACTTCTTAAAATACAACAGCTTGAATTCCATATTTTATTTAATAACCCGTTTGTGGTATATGATGACATACATTTTCGGAGGTCAAACCTTTCCTTTTCTTATAAGATATACAGGCTGTTTGATGAAAAACGCCTCAACTCATAACTTTTTTATTTATTACCCGATTTCAATGAACAAAAAAATCAAAGATATGGTTTTTCAAGCGCTATAAAACAGCTATAAAATATATTTTTTTTTGGCGTTATCTTCAATAGCTAACGATAGTCAACTTTTTTTTTTAATGGACATATGTAGTTTTTTAGGCTTGGTCTGGCAAGGTATTTTTTTCTGAATCTAATGATGTATTGAAAGTTATCATTTGGTTCATAGCTAACTGAAAAAAAAATAAAACAATTTTTTGTGGTTCAGCTTATTATAAAATTTTTAAGAGTGCCGTGAAAAACAATTGGAATACAAAGTACGATAAATGTCATCTAAACGTCAACTTAGAAATTTTCATCTGCTTTTTTAAACTTTTTTTATTTAAGTATAAAATAACAACGTTGTCAGTCATGCATTTGACTATTATTTTATGTTCGAGTGTAATAAAAATCGTAATTAGTCAAAAACAAAAATTTAATAGAAAAAATAATAATAATGATTATTATTATTCATGTTTTCCAAGAAAATAATAATAAAACTCTTCAAGATTGCATCTGAAATTTTTCAAACTCACACTTGACATTTGTTGCTATTTGTATTCCAGTTGTTTTTCACGGCACACTCGAAAATTTCATAATAAGCTGAACCACAATTACAAATTATTTAATTTTTTTTTCAGTCAGCTATGAACCAAACGATAACTTTTAATACATCATTAGATTCAGAAAAAAATACTTTACTAGACTAAGCCTAAAAAACTACAGGTGCCCATTTAAAAAAAAAAAGTTGACTATCGTTAGCTATTGAAAATAACGCCAAAAAACAAATATTTTATGGCTGCTTCGTAGCGCATGAAAAACCATATCTTTGGTTTTTTTGTTCATTGAACTAGGATAATAAATAAAAAAGTTATGGGTTGAGGTGTTTTTTATCAAACAGCCTGTACCATATATTCAACAATTCTGTTTGAACAGATTATTTACTAAGTTTACGTAAGTATTTATGTGCTTTTCTGTGACACCAACAGAGTGTGAAAAATAAAAAAAATAAAAATCCCTTTATAAAGGGTGTCCCAGAGCTGCGAAAAAGCTCCATAACTTGTTTGTTATTAAAGATATCAACTTTTTCTTTTTTCTAGATGACAGCTACGCTTCTACTGCACATTCGGAAAATATTGCGGTATATATACAGGCTGTCCCAATATTACAAAAACACTAAAGTTATGTTTTTTTAAATGGAACCTACCCAGTTTGATTTCATTTTTGGATTCTATGCTAAATTGTGAATCAAATCTACACGAGTCGTTTTTACTTATCTGCCATTGTTTTTGATCAGTGGCGCTTTTTTACCAGAATTCCGAATTTCAGGGGTCCTTTCGAAAATTCGTACCTTCCAAATAGTTGCACATAAGTTAAAATAATTGACGCTGTTTGATTCCTGAATGTTTGCAGCATCTTTTAAGTGTTTACTCAATAACGTACTTAGTCGCATATGCCTACTGCGATTTTTTAAATATAACAAATTAAAAATGTCAAAAATTCATTTTTTTCAAATGGCACTCCGCATTTATTATTGCACTCGTTGAAAGCTTTTTTGACAAGCTTTCCAACGGTATGGGGTTTGTATAGTGAATGTGAAAATCTAGGGTGCTATCTTAAAATCACTAAAAATGACTAAAATAATTAAATGTTTAATTGTTAAACATTGTTTTGTTGGTTGATTCATCTTTATGGAGTGACCATATTGTGTGATTATCTTTTGTTAGGCCTACTAGATTTTTGTATTGTCTTTTTAACGGAAAAATTGCACCAAATTTAGCGATAGCACCCTAGATTTTCAGATTCGACTATACAAACCTGATATTGTTCAAAAGCTTGTCAAAAAAGCTTTCGACCAGTGCAATAATAAATACGGGGTGCCATTTGAAAAAAATGAGTTTTTGACATTTTTATTTCGTTATGTTTAAAAAATCGTAGTAGGCATATGCGACTGAGCAGGTTGTTGAGTAAACACTCAGCAGAGGCGGCAAACATTGAGAAATCAAACACCGTCAATCATTTGAATTTATGTGCAACGATTTGGAAGGTACGAATTTTCGAAAGGACCGCTGTAATTCGGAATTTTGGTAAAAGAAGCGTCACTGATCAAAAACGATGACAGATAAGTAAAAACGACCTGTATAAATTTGATTCATTATTTAGCATGGAATTAAAAAATAAAATCAAACTGGGTAGGTTTCGTTGATTTTTATATGCTTAGTAAATTTATCTGAAATATATCTAAACAGAAGGGCCATTTTGTTTAAAATAATTCAAAATGCCGCTTTGTTAATTTGGAGAATATTGTAGTTTTGTGAGTGGACCCTCAGAGTCACATGAAAACACTATATTGTTGATTGGGCGTTAGACCCTTAGCAGAATCGCCTGGCGCTGCTAACCAACACCCATTGGTCAAGCTGTGAAAGGATAGGAAGAGTGGGGTGTCTCAAGGCATTGGCATGACAATCAGGATCACATAATTAGTACACTTTCGGTATCATAAGTGTTAAAACCATCACAGAGAATCCGCGAGCTTTACTTTACCAGGTACTTTTTTTATTAATTTTTGTCTATTTTGTGTTAAATTTAATACAGTCTGTTTTAAAACAAACGAACCAAAGGAAGTAGTAGACAAAAAGTGACTTTTCTAAAATAAAGTATAAATAAAAAAAATATTTTAGACCAAGATTCACTTTGAATATTATTTATTTTCGTTGATTTTTGACTTGTTTTGTTCTTTTGTTGAAAGTGACGTCTTCCAACTTAGTAATAATATGTGTATTTATTGCTTGATGCAATTCATTTAACAACTTATCAGATTTAGTTGTATTATTCTTTAGCAAGCGATGGCTGATGTAACGTCAGATCAGATCTTTTACAGCAATCATGCTGACAAAAAAAGGGACCAGGTGAGTACACTTGGTTAAAATAAGAGTCAGACTTTATCTGTTGTGTTTGCAGATTTTACTACAATCAATTGTACATACCGCAAAAATGCCCGACAAGAATATTTGGCCGTCGCTACTGCAAGCTCTGAATTATTGGTTCAAAATCCCAAATGAAAAATTCGAGGCGATCAACAACATAATCAAGTTATGGCGAGTTACCAATTATGTGTATGATGATTTTGACAAATGATGAAAATATTGCCTAACGGTTAATTTTAGCCAAATCGATGTCGAAGAAAATGCACTTCTTCGTGATGGTGCAGCTACAGCTAATTCGTTGTATGGTAATTCGGATGCGATCAATTCCATCTACTACAGCTTGTTCATCATATTGGAAAAAATTCGTGATCTTGGAAAATATGATGTAGATTTGGCAACTTGGGTTAACTCTTGTAACAACTTCATATTTTCAGGCTATAAAACTGGCCACTGAACATCTTATAGAATTCCACAAAGGTAAAGGTATGGAACTTAATTGGAGAGATTTTTTGAAATGTCCAACTGAAGAGGAATATCTCAAAATGGCGATACGCAGTAAGCTAAAGTGTATTAATTAATTGGTTATCATACACCAATTTGTTTTAGAAACTGGAAGCATCGTACTTCTAACCATTCAATTAATGCAGTTGTTCAGTGAAAATAAGTCAGACTTTTCTGAATTTGCAAAAATTTTGGGAAAATTCTTCCACATATATGATGACTATGCAAATCTATATTCCATAGATGAGGTAAGAACTTCACGTCATAACTAATGAAACCAGTTATTTATCAATTTTAGCACTTGATTAACAAAAATGGCTGTGACAATCTTACTGAAGGCAAGTTTAGCTTCCCAATTGTTCACGCTATTCAAAATCACTTGAAGGATCATCAGTTAATGAGTATCCTTTTTAAATCAAATGGAAATATAAAAAAACTGTTGGCATTGTTAGATATGGTATTAAGTCTTAACAATATGCAGATATTTTACGCAGAAACGTGACAAATCCAGAGGTCTTCAAATACTGCCTGGCATTGTTGGAACAGGTCGGTAGTGCTGAATATACCAAACAAACCTTAAAGAATCTAATAAATGAAGCTGAAGAAGAAATGAAGAAATTTGAAGAGAATCCGTACATGTTGCAGCTTTTACATAATATTTTTTTGAAATTGGACATTAAGTGAAAATGTGAATTGTACGCTGATTAGGTACAAAGTAAACATGTTGTTTATCAAATGTGCAATATCTTAAAGGTGCAAAGGTTTTCCGCAAATGTAAAATAAATGTAAACAAAATTGTTTTAATGTTGTGTTTTTTGTAAAGCAATTGAATTCTCTTAACATGGAAATACATGGAAATGTTACAATGACAAATTTTGATATGCGGGAAGTGAGAAAGTGACACCTAGGCAAATAGTACGTGATAGCAAAATAATGTTTTCCTTAAAAAAAAAACTAAAAAAAGTAAAAAAAAAGACATAAATCCGTATCTAGTTGAAATTTTTCTGTTTTTGAAAATTTCACTCCAGAGATCTAACCAGAGTGACGCTTTTAGTTTTTGGGGAAGGCTTGGACAAAATTATCATTAGTTTCTCTAGTCTTGAAAGAAAAAAAAAGCATCTCCGAGGGAGAGCTGGCTGCTGAGGCTTTCCAGAGCGTTTTCCGCGACACTGACGGGAAGCTTCGGGATGGTACAGTGAGGATGGGTGGGAAGGAAGATGGTAGTAGGTTTTTCTCGCCTTTGTCTGTGATATGAGACCTGACCTGACCTGACCTGACCTGTGCTCATACCACGATGTGATGTGGGAAAACTCCTGAAAAAACCCACACCAAGTCAGGCGGCGGCCCCCGGATTAGAACCCGGGACCTCCCCAGTGCAAAGTGGCGCGCTAGGCGCTTGGCCACGATGGTCGGTCCGAGTCTTGGACTTTAACACAGTTTTAAAATAATAATAGTTTAGGAAATTCCATGTACCTACTTATTATTGGTTCAAAATTTTCCTAATAGCGTAACTGTGGTTGTTTTCGATTAATTGTTGCCGAATGTATGTAAGAACAATCTCATAAATAATATCTTCAATAAAGGCGTGTTTTCTGTATTTTATAATGCCACCAAGAACACATGGCTGATGCCTACATTAAATTATTATATTTTTACAAAATCATCGCTTTAAATTAATAACAGTTTTTAAATTAAATAATACAACGCCATAACAAAACACTTATAGTAATTACTTAAACTCATTATGGAATAATTCAAACTGAGTTAATGTTGCCTTATTAACAATAAGAAATAATTTATTATTATTTTTTTACGGAAATTTAAATAAAATTATAATAATTTAAATATAAATCATAATCCGATCAGTGAAGCCAATAAGAACCACTTGCACTATCGAGCCTTTTGTTCAAATCTTCTTCGAATTTGTAAATTATTGTAATAAGTTAATAACCAATAAAGAAATGTAGTTACAAGTGACGTTTTTGCTTTTTTTTTTGTAGTGACACCTGCAGTACCGAAACTCTTTTCATTTACTACCTTTGTTTCCATTTTACTCTTCCAAATTTAGCATCATATCATAACAATAATGGCGGCAACAATTATCTGCTATAGTATATTTTTTCCTGGTAGGCAGTTGCGCGCGCCATTTACAGAATCTTGCAACGAACTGCGACCTCCCTATTGGTTACTCTATTCCACTAACCAATAGGGAGGTCGCATTTCGTTGCAGGATTTCGTAAATGGCGCGCGGAACCGCCTACCAGGAAAAAATATACTACACATCTAAAGTAAAAAAAAGTAGAAGTTTTCTTGCATTCGTTTTTTGTTCAACGCTTATAACTAGAAATAATCGATAGTTAAAGAATTTATTAAAAAAATATTGTACCTATAGTCCAATTTTTACCCTTTTAAGGTGACGTCACGATTTCCTTCCTCGCTTTGTCTTTATTGAAACGACAGAAACAGAAAAAAACAAAAAAAAAGCCATGTTTATTTATTGATGGTCCTTTGAGGTTATTTTATGCTCCTGTCAATTTGACAATTTTTAATTTCTTTCACTTATTACATTGATTACAAACATAACCTTTCGAAGCAATTGTCAACAAATTTGACACATTTATAGTTGTTTACGATCAATTCAAATTTGTTTCTGATCCTAGCTCAAACATACGTAAAGTTACTAGATAATGACGTCATCGCAAAAGGCTAAAAATTGGACTATACTAAACTCAATTTTTTTCACTACTGGTACAATGAGGGACATGGAATCCTGGGCAGTCTGCTATTGTCATTTTAAAAAGTGTCAATGTAAATGCACCTTTACTGTCATTATGATTGATATTTTCAAAAAAACTGTCAAATTAACTTAAACTTGGTTATGAGTAGCTAAGGTATGGTTTAGAAATTTTGACAAGTGAATGACACATTTGCCCAGTTTTCCGTGTCCCCAATAGTACCTACCGTAATCCTATTTTTTATATTCACAAGGATTGTTATTTCAAATCTCTCATATTAAGCAGGCGGTATTTCAAATTATGAAACAAACAAGTTTTTTATTTTGTTGTTATCTGACAAAAAAAATTAGAAACTAGTTTTTATCTAACCTAAAATGTAAAAACTGGTAGTATTGGTCAATTTGTATTGGTTTCACCAAATCCCTCAAATTGTTAAACTTATTTAGTAAATCTGTAGTTTTTATGACAAGGGAAGACAAATGCTATCATTTATTCTGCAAAAAATGTATCTTTAAATAGAAGTTTTGTCAAGTTAAACAACATTTTTCATGCTCAAAATGTCATTCATTATAATCTGTCCATCATTATTGTGTTTCTGTAAAATTGTGGCAGAACTTTCAAAAACTTTCTTTCTTCCTGTGGCAAACAAAGTGACAAAGTGAGGTTATAAAGATGTTTGCTAACGTTTCTTGTAATCATGTTGGCAGTTGTGGTTCAAGTTACATCAAGAATCCTACAAAAATAATAAATTAACGCCAAAAAAATTATATAGAATGTAATTTCTGCACATACAGGGTGAAATATACAAAAAAAATTCTGAGCTATTGAAGAGTTTGTAAAGGTTCAGCACATTGTTTTTAATTGACTGAAATGATAAATTAACCTTTTCTGATACTTCATAACGGAAAGATACAGATACTGATTAGTGATATTGTTTCTAACTCTATTGTAGATTTTTTTGATCACACGATATAATGTTTCACAGTTTAGAGGAACAACAATTTAATGTATTATAGCAAAAAATCTATTACCGCATTGTGTCATGTATACAATTATAAGACAACAATGTTCCAAGCATAAGTGCTTTTATGTTTGTTTAATTTAATTGCATTATTACACTCACAATGATCCAAAGTTGACTCAAGTTGCAAAAAACCAAATTGGATTTGCAACAGCAATTTTATGGCATTAGTCGTTTGAAATTACTTTAAAACTGTACTTATATGGAAAATATTCAATCCAAACTATGATTTTCAGGTCCCTTTGTGGCTTTATTTGGTTCAAAAATATTGAAAAAATGCTGTTGCAAATGACAAGTGGTTTTTTGCAACTTGAGTCGACTATACTTAAAAATAATTGAATAATATATACCTTCTTCTATAAAACCGTGCCCAAAAACGCTTTAAACGGATGTATAAAGGTAAAGGACGCATATCTGATCCTTGTAATAATTTAGAGTAATTTCACGAAGTCATCGCTTAAGTAACCAACCGGTTCTAAATTCTCCTATATAATTCCAGTTCTCTTTAAATTTTCCACATTCAGTTAGTACTGTTGCACATTTGGGTTATTGTATCTCAGTTCTTACAAAATGATTGAACAAGAAGCAGATGAAAGTTTCCATAAGAAGAAAATTTACCGAGATGAATATGAAGTAGCTATAAAGATAATTTTCTTTTCCTGGAAGTACTTACATCAATGCTTTTTACAGGTTTTGTTGTTGCCATTTTCACACATCACCCAAAAAGGATTCGAAAGAAAAAGTGTATCGGCAAGAATGTGGCGCGCTTTTAACCACTGGTTAAACGTTCCAAGAGATAAATTCAAACAAATAGCAAGTGTTTTGGAGAGAATGTTCAGTGCTGCTCTTTTGTACACAAAAGTATTTATCAAATGATAGAACACATAATTATTTTTACCAAATTCCAGAACGGATGATGCGGAGGATGATTCAGAACTTCGTGGAGGAATTCCAACTGCCCATTTAATATATGGTACGGCAAGGACCTTTAACGCCGCTAATTATGTTACATTTATTGAAGTGAAGAAGCTTCTTGATCTTCAAGAACCAAAGGTACTAGGGTAATTGTTCGTCAGGTTTCACAGTCAAACTGTTTCAGGTTATTGATTATTTTGTAGAAGTAGGACTTGAATTGTTTCGAAGCCAAGGAATGGACATCTATTACAGGGATCAGTTTATCTGTCCGACAGAAAACGATTATATTGAATTTGCTGGGGGAAGTAAGATAAAACAACATTCCACCGTGCTATTGTGATTTATGTCATTTATTTTCAGAATTTATTAGTATTTTTACATTTTCAGTACAATTATTGCAATTATTTAGCGACAACAAAGCAACAGATTTTAGTCTACTAATACAGAAACTATCTCTATTTTGTCAAATTTACAACGACTACTTAAGTCTTCACTCCAAGAAGGTAAAATCTACAACTTTTTATAGTCAAAGTTTCTTGACCTTCGCATTTTACTTAGTATTCAACACTTAAGACATTTTGCGACGATGTTACTGAAGGAAAATTCAGCTTCCCGATAATCCACGCCATTCAGAGTCAACCCAACGACGACCAGATCCTGAGTATCCTTAAGGTTGTAACAACTTTATACAGGCTATTTCACGAGTGATAGAAAATGCAACCCACAATACATCAGGCGGAAAAGCCGGATATTTATCGTGTCCATGTCCAATGTATTGTGGGTTGCATTTTTTATTCCGCCGGGCTTATTACCACTCGTGAAATACCCTGTATAGTTTTTGACGCATTCTAGTAATTAAGTAATTGTTCTTATTTTTTCTAAAATTACATCATGCAGAGTTATTCACGAAAGAGTACCTAACTCAAATTACATTTACGTTACAAAAATCATGGCGCCTGAAATGTAATTTGGGTTGCGTGCATGTTAGGCTCGTACTCTTGTATCAATAACCCTGTATATGTATCCTTAACTAACAAATTTAGATATACTGAGGCAAAAAACTACAGATATTGAGATTAAAAAGCGTTTTGTAAGTCTACTTGAAAAATTTGGAAGTTTCGAATACACAAGAAAAACGTTAGAAAAACTGAGAGATGAAGCCATTGACGAAATGAATAAGATTGGTAAGAATCCACGGATGGAGGAAATTTTCAAAATCGTTTTGAATGACTTGGAAAGTGAAGTTTATTGTGATTGCTGATCCACAAATATACAATTGTAACCAATTGCAAAATCATTTTCTTGGAAACTGTAATATTTTGACAGCTGGTTATAGGGCACAGGGTTTATGATGCACTAGGGTTGTGTAATATCCATGAAAATAAAGTAGGAGTGCAAAGATTTATTAGATAGTATTAAATTAATATTTTTTAGTTTATTTCTGTTATTTCGTAATTTAACTGGTTAAGAAATAAAAAATTTCGCAACTCGTGATGAAACAGTTATTTACGAACCGAGTGTGACAATACTTTTTTCGCGCTTGAGCGCATTATTTGAGGCACACAAACATTTTCCCCTTTAGATAATTTAATTTGCGGAAAACCTTTGTACCTTTGAACCATTGTACCTACATTTCATAAATAATATGTTTTCAGCGTAAAATAGATATCTACATTTTCAGTTAATGTCCAGTTTTGAAAAAATATCATCTAAAAGCTGTATCATGCACGGATTCTCTTCAAATTTCTTCATTTCTTCTTCAGCTTCACTTCTTAGATTCCTTAAGGTTTGTTTCGTATATTCAATACTTCCGACCTGTTCCAACAATTTCCGACAGTATTTGAAGTGCTCTGGATTTCTTACCTTTCTGCGTAAAATATCTGCATATTGTTAACAAATAATACCATATCAATACTGATTTTTTTTTTAAATTCCCATGGTGTTCAATATTTTATTTAAAAAGGATACTCATTAACTGATGATCCTTTAAGTGATTTTGAACAGCGTGAACGATTGGGAAGCTAAACTTGCCTTCAGTAAGATTGTCACAGCCATTTTTGTTAATCAAGTGCTAAAATTTATAAATAACGGGTTTCATTAGTTATGACGTGAAGTTCTTACCTCATCTATGGAATATAGATTTGCATAGTCATCATATATGTGGAAGAATTTTCCCAAAATTTTTGCAAATGCAGAAAAGTCTGACTTATTTTCACTGAACAACTGCATTAATTGAATGGTTAGAAGTACGATGCTTCCAGTTTCTAAAACAAATTTGTTTACGATAACCAATTACATAATTAATACACTTACTGCGTATCGCCATTTTGACGTATTCCTCTTCAGTGGGACATTTCAAAAAGTCTCTCCAGTTAAATTCCATACCTTTCCCTTTGTGGAAATCAAGAAAATTCTCAGTGGCCAGTTTCACAGCCTGGAAAAGAAGTTGTTATAAGAGTTGACCCAAATATTATAAAATCTACATCATATTTTCCAAGATCGTGAATTTTTTCCAATATGATGAACAAGCCATAGTAAGCAGAATTAATAGCATGCGAATTACCATACAATGAATTCGCTGTAGCTGCACCGTCACGAAGAAGTGCATTTTCTTCCACATCAATGAGGCTGAAACTAACTGTTATGAGGTATTCACCATTTGTTACAATCGTCATACACATAATTGGTAACTCGCCATAACTTGATTATGTTGCTGATCGCCTCGAATTTTTCATTTGGGATTTTGAACCAATAATTTAGAGCTTGCATCAGCGATGACCAAATATTCTTGTCGGGCATTTTTGCGGTATGTACAATTGATTGTAATAAAATCTGCAAACACAACAGATAAAGTCTTAGTTTTATTTTAACCAAGTCTACTAACCTGCTCTCTTTTTTTGTCAGCATGATTGCTGTAAAAGATCTGATCTGACGATGTATCGGCCATTGCTGGCTAAAGAATAACGTAACTAACCTAAGTAGTCTTGATGAGTTGTTAGGTATTTACGTCAGATAATTAATATACCTAATTATTGTAATTAATTTGAAAAACGAAAAATTATTATTATCATTATTACTAAATTCTCACTTGCAGCATTATTAGAAATGCTTAGTTAATGGGACCATCTGGCTCAATGAGATATTTTGGTTAATTCCATTTTACTAACTACGTTGATAGCACTCAAGACCAATTAAAAATTTATACTAGCTATCTAAAATTAATTTTGACTGTAAAATGAAGAATCATAACATAACCCACAAATAATTTATTAAACATGTACCTAAGTTACTACAAAACATATATAATTGCTTTCTGTGTTTACCAACTACGTCCTTAAAGGATTTTTTGTGGGTGATTAAAATTAATTAGTCCGATGATGAATTATTAATTATACAGGGTGTATTAATAAACTAAGCTAGAGTGATGTTTCGAACTTGAGTAAAGTCAGAAAGTAACAAGGGCTGTCATTAATGTCATTTTTGATAATATGTAATAATAATTTAAATATTATTCGTCTAAGACCAAATTCACATTAGAATTTTTTGTTTGTTATTCAATGTAGATTAGCGTGACATAATTATTGTGCACCATTTTTTATACACCCTGTATACAATAGATTTGCAAAGCAAAGCTGGATATGGACGCGGACAACAACCAGGTCTGCTCTGCAAATGTATTGTGGGTTGCATTTTTAATTGCGTCAGGCTCATTATCACTCGTGAAATACCTTGTACATATGTATTATGTTGGCAAAAAATTATTAAAATTAATTTCGATAAATTTCATGTTAGGAATTTAAGATTAAATTAAAATTGAAGAGAATAAAATTCTCTTGAACATTTTTGTTTGAGCCGGTGAGGTCGAATGTTTGGGAATAAAAACTTGTTAACAATAATAACAGTTCTGGTTAAAAAGTTGGAAAGGCCTAACTAAGCTTACAGTTGCAAGGGAGGGAGGTAACGACCCTTTCAGGTATAAACATAGAATTGCTAAGATTATACATGTAATTTAGGGTTCCAATATAAGCCTAACGTTTTGGTTTGCTCGTTTCTGTTTTAATTTGGTTCGTCGTTTTGATTCGTGGGTAAAGCTGTGATATTATTTGATTGAAATTTATGCAATTCAATTTGACCTTGTTTAAGTATCTATTTTTATGATTTGATCTCTGAGTTCTATTGATTTGGTAATAATTGTTTTCTTTCGCTACTTCTAGAATTTTGGCGTTTTTTCTGGCTAGATAGCTTCAGGGCGTCCTCCTAGATCGTTTCCCACCATTCAAACCTTGTGCAAATGCCTTTTTTCTCTCTTGTTGTGTTTCAAGGTCGCGTCAAGGACGCATAACTAAAGGGCAAGGAACATTCATTTGCACAAGGTTTGAGTGGTGGAAAACGATGTAGGAGGACGCCCTGAGCCAGAAAAAACGGGAAAATTCCAGAAGTAGCTAAAGTGAACAGTGACCATTAATTCCTCTAAAGAATCGGCTCCTGTCAACAGGTCGTCCATGTAATAGTTGTTGTTGTTTTGAACCGTAAGTTGGAGTTTCCAATCACGTTTATCGATAGAACTCGCGGTTTGATTTCGTGAATGATACTACTTGTTCGCACTAGATCCGGCTCGAAGGACCAATGTTTGACCCGGTGAGGTAGGTCGAATGTATGTGAATAAAAACTTGTTAACAATAATAACAGTTTATTAAATGTTTGACCAGCTCACTTTGTTGAAGGTTGAGGTACAGATGTCGAATTCTGGTTAAAAAGGTGGAGAGGCCTAAATAACTAAGCTTACAATTGCAAGGGAGAGAGGTAACGACCCTTTCAGGTATAAACGTAGAATTGCTAAGATTATACAATTTTTCTTAGGCCTAATTCTGCAAAATAAGACATGCTGTTGAATATGTGAAATATGAAAACATTAGGTAATTATTTTTTTATAATACAGTTATTAAAAACACAATTATTAAAAACAATTTGAGAATCTGACAGGAGTAGCATGGAATTTTAATCACTTTTGACAGATGACAGAGTAATAGGACGCTTTTACGGCTATAAATATTTTTGATTGGATGAAGCAAGCGCTCTGATTGGCTGAACACACATGTTTGATGTACGCGGGAATTAATCACTTGAAAATGACAAAAAAAAGTTTTATCAGACACATCTTGCAAGTCTAGGGTCATAGACTATGTTGATTATCTGGAAAGAAGCTAAATGGGATGAAAACACAATTGTTCAAAAAACACAAAGACCTTGAAAAAAACAGCTTTAAATACTTCCTCAATGCAGAAACTTTACATATTGTATTTTTTTTTTAATAAGTAGACAAGCTGTTCATCAAGTAAAACCTGTTTCCCGCCGTTAGGAGCATGATTTTTATAGTCTTGCCAATTAAATTTAATGTATTAATTTTGCGATGTTAGCTGCCTTAAAAGAAAAAAAACATCCAATCCGAAGCCAGTCTACAATTGAAACCATAATTTTAAACTTCCGCGTTGTGAGAAATCCAAGTAAAATCTAAAAATGGTGTCTTTGCAGCACATGAAGATTTCAAAAGCGGAAGACGAGGTGAAGAAATTTAAGCAGTTCTGTTTTAAGGGTTTATCAGTTAATTTTTTTAGATAGTACTTGAACCCTTTACCAATCAAAGCCAAATACTCGATCAGAAGGTGAGAGTTATTCTGAAATTAATTGACGGTTTTGATTTTTGGTTGAGAATTCCAAAAAACAAATTGAAAATAATTAAAGATGCCCACAAAATAATGGACACTTCAGTTGTTATGTACGTTTGCAAAGAAGTGAGTAAATTCTTGTGAGCATGATTGTTTTAGGTTAGATGATTTGGACAGCAAACCTATTTGGTCCAATACAACAAATTGTTCAGGATATCGAAACGATGGCTTCGCTGCCACTCTCAATGCTGCTAACTTTACAAGATGCATCGCTGTAAACAAATCTTTTGAGTTGGATCATCCAGAGGTCGTTAAAGATTTAACAATTATTGAAACATATCAAATGATACTTTTAGGCAATTGGGATTTGTATTGAACAAGTGTTGGAGTCTTACAGGGGTCAAGGTATGGAATATGATTGGAAAGAGAATGTCAAATGTCCAACTGAAGATGAATATAGAAGAATGTGTATTCGCAGTAAATACTGAATATTTTCTCAGTAACAATAACTGTACGTTTTTAATTTAAGAGACCGGAAGTTTTTATTACAATTCAGTTCGTTTGATGCAACTATTTAGTGACGATAAATCTAACTTTGTTAAAATAACGGAAATTCTAGCGCAGTTTTTCCGAATATATGAAGATTATATCGATCTAACACAAAATAGCAGCGAGGTAAGTACTTTACCTTCTATTTACTTCTTTCTGATTATCATATGTACAGGGTTATTATAAATGATTGTCCCATCGCAGTTGGCGTTGTGCCGCAAGCCTCATAACATGAGTCAGATTAGTATCGCCGATAGGTGGCAATACTGGCGGTAGGTTTTACCGCCGGAAATCTATCTACTAGTCTGTCTCATGTTGCGAAGCTGGCGGCACATCCAACATTTGTATGGTTTTCAGGGCCAATTGCGATGAGACAATCATTTATAATAACCCTGTATAGGTAATCTAGAAAGTGCTTCGGGAATCAAAACCAGCAAAAATAAATTCCCCTAGAATTTTGACAGTCTGCCAATCTAATTCTAATCTAATACGACACTTAGGAACATCTTCTTAGGCATCTGCATCCTTCCATGTTAAGTGTTTCTGATTCTACTTTCAGTATTGCAAAAACTTTAGCCTGGGAAAATTTAATTTTGCAGTGGTCCATGCTATTAACAAGTACCCTGAGGATGTTCAACTGATGAGTATCTTTTCAAAAATATGTATTTTTTAAATTTATTTACTTGATGTATAAATCCTTAACATAACGAACAGATCTCATAAAGCAGAAATCAGCAGATAAGACAATCCACAAGTATATGATGTCTTTATTGGAGCAATTTGGAAGCTTGGAATATACGAAGGAAACCTTGATAATCTTAAGAAATGAAGCAGAAGAAGAGATGAAGAAATTCGAATATAACCCATTCATAATTGAGCTTTTGGATGATGCTCTTTCAAAATTTAATATCGTATGATGGTTTGTACAAAAATTCTTATGTATCTGTCTAACATATTGCAAGCACCATAATGGAAGGCAACAATAAAACAGTAAATATAGTAATAAAAGTAGAAAAAAATATTATTTTTTTAAATTTTTTCCTCAAACGTCCGTAAAATATGTCATTGCACTGCTGCATTGATAATGCTTAAGTGTCACTTCATTGTCATGGCATCTAACGAGCTGACCAGCGTCCGTGAAGTTATTATCTCCGCTGAGGGCGTCCGTGAAGTTATTATCTCCGCTGATGAGCGGCTGTAAAGTAAACTAGCAAAATAATTCCTAGCTGGTTCAAAAAATTGTTGTATGACTTGTATTGTCCTGAGGAAAGAAAATATGACAAAAATAAAGTTTATTGAAAAAGAAATATTATTTAAATAAGATCTGTTAAAAAGAGAAAAATAGGTACCAATGCCAGAAGGTAAGAAATAAAAATGTGTAACAAAAAAAAACTTAAGCATCAAGATATAGGTAGAAGAAAGAGCAGATAGACAGCAGGAATTTCTAAAAAAGACATAAAATATGTTGAGAATTTTGAAGTTGTTAGTTATTATTTTTAGTAGAAAGACTCTAAAACAGCATTACAGCGTTGTAAGTATCGAAAGTATTAGGACTTTATAACAGTCTACTTCATTTGCATACATTAATTTAGTTATCCTTTTATTTTTTTAAAGGATTTCAATGGTTTATGATCATTTGAAGATGATTTTGGTGAGCAGTACGAGTATATTAAAAATAAAATAATATAATCAAAGTCCAAAAACATTCTGATTTAATTAAACCCATTTTTTACAACTGGAATTAATACAATTTTTTTAAATTAAAGTCAAGGTTTTTCGGCTAACTGAAACATAACGATACTTAGAAACAACATAGATTTTTTGTATTTGAATATTTTATTTTTGTACTCGATAAGAAATCAGTTTTGTTCCGAAATCAATAATATTATCTTGACACATTATGCAGTATTTTAACCATTTATAAATTAAAGAATCAAAAAAATTAAGAAAACATTTTAATGTGGTCAAGAGGTGAGAAGATTAAACATTATTTAAACAATAAAAACCTCTTAAAATGTCAACGTTTTGAAGAGGATATTTTACTAGGTAGTTTACTTTTGAAAAAAGTAGTTGGAAAATTGAGTTGTCATTATTGTTATTATTCCAATCAAATCATAATAGTTGTCCCAGTTTGTTAAAAATACCTAAAATTATTCACTTAATTTTCTTCGATTTTACTACTGAAAAATTGTTTTAGGTTTTCTAACACAAATTATTTTTATTAATTATTATTAAATCTATGCCCTCTCAATTGTTGTAGAAACGATGGAATAATATGGTGTGTTATATTAAAATAAATAAAAACAATTATTTTTAATTTTTTTTTTATTAACAGATTAATTACAGAACAAACCTATCCTACAGTTTCAAGTTTATCGAGAATATACTCCACAACATTATCAATGTACGGATTTCCGCCAAGTCTCTCTACTTCCTGTACAGCTTCATTTTTCAGTTTGTTGAGTACCTCTAGTGTATAATCAAAACTTCCGTATTTTTCCAATATGGACACAAAATACTTTTTTAATTCATAACTAGTCGTTCGTTGCTTCAGTATGTCTGAGATAATTGATTAAGGTCATGTACGTACACTGCAAAAAAATAATTAAAATTTGGTTTTTTTTTTAACAACCTTTCCAAAAGTAACAACTACGTATGTTGTTTCTCAGAGCGCTGCTTTAATAATGGTTGTAAAGTAAATACTTAGTTATTCACATTAGAGTACGGTAGGGCTATTTTACATTGCGAAAACTAGGTTGCAGGCACGAGACGAGGCCGAGTACCAGATTAGTTTAAGCGACATTCTTATCAGACTTTTCGGCTGATCAAATGTTCTATTTTGCATTTTGGCAGATTTTTGTAAAATAGAAAATATTATTAGTCTCGCGTACCAGGAGATCTCTCGAACAATTAAAAAATATATATTTTTTAAATTTTATAAATGTTAAAAAGGATACTTATAATTTTATCGTCATGTGGGTGGGTTTGAATGGCGTGAATGATCGGAAAAGTAAATTTTCCTTCTGTAATGTCGGCACAATAAGACCTGACAAGAGTTTGCTACAATAAGAGAAGAAAAAATCCATCAATCCAAAAACATTTGATATTCACCTTCTCCGACTTAAGAGTGACAAGGTCATTCCAAATCTGAAAAAGCTGACCTAGTGTTGTCACCAATTTATCCAGGTTTTCGGAATTATCGCTGAACAATTGCATCACTTTTATTCCGAAGCAAAAGGCACTGCTGGTTTCTAAAACAGATTAAAATTGATTTAGAAAAGAGAGACTTTTCAAAATTAGAAAACTATGGAAAGATATTGCTTGATTTTCAAACTCACTTGGGACAGCTATTTCCAAATATTCTTTTTCGGTTGGACATATAATATTATCTCTCCAATAGATTTCCATACCATTACCAGCATGCATTTTCTGACCATGTTCTATGTACAGAGGCATAATCTGCAAAAATTAGCTTAAAACAATATTTTGCGTGAGCGAAAGAAAAATACTCGTGGGTCTCCCAAATCGAGGAGTTTTTCCAAAGCATTGGAAGTTGCATAGTTGACGGAATTGAGTGTGTGAGGAAGGCCATAGATGGAATGCATAACAGGAACACCACTTCTCGCCACTGAGCCATCGTAGATATCATCCAACCTAAAGTACAACTTCCATAATCTTACAACCTCAGCAGAGCTCATACATACATTACGAAACTGTTGTACTGTGTTTCAAAGATATTTATAATTTGCTTGAGTTGCTCTTGAGGAACTTTTAGCCAATAGTTGAAGCAATGAAACATGCTTGAGATATATTTCGCACGTGCATGGCCGATTTGAGTGAACTGTAAGTAGGGTTGCAACAACACCTGCAAGAGAAAAAAAATAACGAGTGTATTCGCGGGTGTTATACTCTTACTTCATCTTCTTCACGATCGTTGTCCTTGCTGTAACAGCTCTCCGTGGTTACTAGGTCCATCACTGTTCACTTGCTAAATTCAACTGATTTGACACACTGATGTTTTCAATTTCATTCCATTAATTTTTTTTATACAGATGTCTCAGAACTCGCGCGTCAAGGACAAGGATTTGACTACAAAAAACTCCAAAAGCATATTTTGAAATGAAAATGATTTTAAGATCACCAATCACACACGCCTTTCTGAAGGTAGGTTGTGGTTTGCGGCTGACGCGCGAGTTCTAGGACATCTGATATTTATTACAATAACAATGTCTGGAACTTCAGAACAAATTGTGCAACAAGAATCAAAGTCGACTCTACAGGTTTTTTGCAAATCAATGCGAATATTCTATTCGGTAATCGAATTCACCAATTTGAGTAACTATTCTTAACTTCACTCTCACTTGCAGCATTATTAGAAATGCTTACTCAATGGGACCATCTGGCTCCATGGGATATTTTGGTTAATTTCATTTTACTAACTACGTTGATATCAATCAAGACCAATTAAACATTTATACTACCTATCTAAAATTAATTTTGACTGTAAAATGAAGAATCATAACATTTATTAAACATGTACCTAAGTTACTACAAAACATAAATAATTGCTTTCTGTGTTTACCAACTACGTCCTTAAAGGATTTTTTGTGGGTGATTAAAATTAAGTAGTATGATGATTAATTGTTAGTTATACAGGGTGTATTAAAAAACTAAGCTAGAGTGATGTTTCGAACTTGAGTAAAGTCCGAAAGTAACAAGGGCTGTCATTAATGTCATTTTTGATTATATGTAATATGATTTAAATATTACTCGTCTAAGACCAAATTCACATTAGAATTTTTTGTTTACTATTCAATGTAGATTAGCGTGACATAATTATTGTGCACCATTTCTGATACACCCTGTATACGATACATTTGCAAAGCAAAGCTGGATATGGACGCTGACAACATCCAGGTCTGCTCTGCAAAGTATTGTGGGTTGCATTTTCAATTGCGTCAGGCTCATTATCACTCGTGAAATACCTTGTACATAAAGGGTGATTTTGAAAGTTGTGCAGATATTTTAATAACGAGCTACTGGCTTCATGTATAACTGGGAAAAAATGTTTAAAAAATTATGTCAAAAAATAAAATGACATTTATTTTTTGAGCTATAATTTTTTTTAATTGCTTTTAGTCTTCTACGTTGTCAAACAACCTCGTAGGTAAAATTTCGGCACATTTTAAAAATACACCCTGTATATCATATTTTATAAAACGTACACCAATGCGGTTTCCTTGTTTTAAAGCATATTTCCTGTAGGTTACTTCGCATTGGCGTATTTTTTCCGAGTTCTACATGAAGCCAGTAGCTCGTGAGTAAAATATCTGCACAACTTTCAAAATCACCCTGTATTATGTTGGCAAAAAATTATCAAAAATATTTTCGATAAATTTCATGTTAGGAATTTAAGATTAAATTAAAATTGATGAGAACGAGTATATGTTGTAAAAGCACTTGTTTCACCAAAAAGGTCATACCAAGTTCACCTCCATACTTCATCAATGGAGGAAAATTACATATTGTTACTCTTTTGTATAAATAGACAAGTTCTTCATCAAGTAAAACCTGTTTCTTGCGGTTAGGAGCATGTTTTTCCTAGTCTCGTCAATTAAGTTTGATGTACTAATTTTGCGATGTTAAGCTGCCTTAAAAGAAAAAGCATTCAATCCGAAGCCAGTCTACAGTTGAAACCATAATTTTAAACTTCGAGTAAAATCTAAAAATGGTGTCTTTGCAGCAGTTGAAGATTTCAAAAACTGAAGACGAGGTGAAGAAATGTAAGTAGTTCTGTTTTAAGGGTGTATCAGTAATTTTTTTTAGATAATACTTGAACCCCATACCAATCAAAGCCAAATACTCGATCAGAAGGTCAGAGTTATTCTGAAATTAATTGACGGTTTTGATTTTTGGTTGAGAATTCCAAAAAACAAACTGAAAATAATTAAAGATGCGCATAAAATAATGGACACAAGTGTTATGTATGTTTGCAACGAAGTGAGTAAATTCTTGTGAATGTGATTGTTTTAGGTTAGATGATTTGGACAGCAAACCTATTTGCTCCAACACAACAAATTGTTCAGGATATCGAAACGATAGCCTCGCTGCCACACTCAATGCTGCCAACTTTGCAGGATGCATCGCTGTAAACAAATCTTTTGAGTTGGATCACCCAGAGGTCGTTAAAGATTTAACAATTATTGAAACATATCTAATGATACTTTTAGGCAATTGGGATTTGTGTTGAACAAACGTTGGAGTCTTACAGGGGTCAGGCTATGGAATATGATTGGAGAGAGAATCTCAAATGTCCAACTGAAGATGAATATAGAAGAATGTGTATTCGCAGTAAATACGGAATATTTTCTCAGTAACAATAACTGTACGTTTTTAATTTAAGAGACTGGAAGTTTTTATTACAATTCAGTTCGTTTGATGCAACTATTTAGTGACGATAAATCTAACTTTGTTAAAATAACGGAAATTCTAGCGCAATTTTTCCGAATATATGAAGATTATATCGATCTAACACAAAATAGCAGCGAGGTAAGTACTTTACCTTTTATTTACTTCTTTCTGCTTATCATATGTACAGAGTTATTACAAATAATTGTCCCATCGCAGTTGGCGTTGTGCCGCAAGCCTCATAACATGAGTCAGATTAGTATCGCCGGTAGGTGGCGATACTGGCGGTAGTTTTTACCGCCGGAAATTCATCTACTAGTCTGTCTCATGTTGCGATGGGACAACCAGTTATAATAAGCCTGTATAGGTAATCTAGTAAGTGCTTAAGACTTCTTCGGGAATCAAAACCAGCAAAAAATAAATTCCCCCCCAAAAAAATGTTCCATCTCATTTAATAAAATGAGAATTTGTCGTAGACGATAAGTGACATTAGTGAGAAACTACTTTCTAGTTTTGACAGTCTGCTAATCTAATTCTAATCTAATATGACACTTAGGAACATCTTCTTAGGCATCTGCATCCTTCCATGTTAAGTGTTTCTGATTCTACTTTCAGTATTGCAAAAGCTTTAGCCTGGGAAAATTTAATTTTGCAGTGGTCCATGCTATTAACAAGTACCCTGAAGATGTTCAACTGATGAGTATCTTTTCAAAAATATGTATTTTTTAAATTTATTTACTTGATGTATAAATCCTTAATATAACGAACAGATCTCATAAAGCAGAAATCAACAGATAAGAAAATCTACAAGTATATGATGTCTTTATTGGAGCAATTTGGAAGCTTGGAACATACGAAGGAAACCTTGATAATCTTGAGAAATGAAGCAGAAGAAGAGATGAAGAAATTCGAATATAACCCATTCATAATAAAATTTTTGGATGATGCTCTTTCAAAATTTAATAGCGTATGATGGTTTGTACAAAAATTCTTATGTATCTGTCTAACATATTGTAACCAACATGATGTAATGCAACAATAAAACAGTAAATATTGTAATAAAACTTGAAAAAGAAAATTTTAAAATAAATTTTGACATTTCCGTTTTAAATGTAGACTCGGAAATTTTAAGATTTTTAAATACAAAAGAAGGAAAACACAAACACAGTTACTAGCTCAGTACATTGTGCCGAGAAAACAGAAAACTATAAACAACTGAAGTAACCAAGCATTTTAATCTACAGTTAACTTTAACTGGCGTTAGTGCAACCGGCCCTTAATGTTCTGAAAAGTAAGTTAGAAATATTGTGAATAATAAAAATGACTAAAAATATAAGGGTTGTGAAACCCAGTTTGAATTCAAACTGCCGCCGCAGAAACAAACACCAAAAGAAACCAGGAAAAGGCGCACTTGCCCACCGTAAAGATCAAGACAGCGAGAGAACAGGTCTTTTTAATTTTAATTGTTTTCGGTTGGTACATTTGATTGCGTACGGTTGGTACACGAAAGACGCGGTGGCGGTACTGGCATAGATAAAAGACAATTGCAGCATTATTAAAAATGCTTACTTAATGGGACCATCTGGCTCGATTTTGGTTAATTTCGTTTTACTAACTACGTTGATATCAATCAAGACCAATTAAAAATCTATACTATATAAAATTAATTTTGACTGTGTCATATGGAGAATCATAACTCACAAATAATTCATTAAACAGGTACCTAAGTTACTACAAAACATAAATAATTGCTTTCTGTGTTTACCTACTACGTCCTCAAAGGATTTTTGTGGGTGATTAAAATTAATTAGTCCGATTATTAATTGTTAAATATACAGGGTGTATTAATAAACTAAGCAAGAGTGATGTTTCGAACTTGAGTAAAGTCAGAAAGTAACAAGGGCTGTCATAAATGTCATTTTTGATAATATGTAATAATAATTTAAATATGTATTATTCGTCTAAGACCAAATTCACATTAGAATATTTTGTCTGCTATTTAATGTAGATTAGCGTGACATAATTATTATGCATCATTTTTGACAAACCCTGTATACAATACATTTGCAAAGCAAAGCTGGATATGGACGCAGACAACATCCAGGTCTGCTCTGCAAATGTATTGCGGGTTGCATTTTTAATTCCGTCGGGCTCATTATCACTCGTGAAATATCTTGTATGTATTATGTTGGCAAAAAATGATAAAAAATAATTTCGATAAATTTCATGTTAGGAATTTAAGATTAAATTAAAATTGAAGAGAACAAAATTCTCTTGAACATTTTTCTTGGGCCTATTTCTGCAGAATACCTATGTGAAATATGAAAACATTAGGTAATTATTTATTTATAATACAGTTATTAAAAGCACAATTATTAAAAACAATTTGAGAATCTGATAGGAGTAGCATGGAATTTTATACACTTTTGACAGATGACAGAGTAGTAGGACGTTTTTACCGCGATAAACATTTTTGATTGGATGAAGCAAGCGCTCTGATTGGCTGAACACACATGTTTGATGTACGCGGGAATTAATCACTTTAAAATGACAAAAAAAAGTTTTATCAGACACATCTTCTAAGTCTAGGGTTCTGGAAAGAAGCTAAATGAGATGCAAACACAATGTGTTCAAAAAACACAAAGACCTTGAAAAAATCAGCCTTAAATACTGGTTTAGCACTATGTGTTTACTGACCAAACACATTTGATTCGCTGAGGAATAAAATAATTAAAATCATTTGAGGCTCTTTACAGGGATCTATTGATTATTATTCGTTATTATTTTTCTAAATCGTTGTGGAAATCGCATTTGGTCGTGTGTCAAAAAAATTAATTTGCTGTTTTCAATTATATTGGATTCAGATTTATCACGGAACGTTTAAGGCACTAGAAAAAAATATACACGGTAAATTCTATATGAGTATATGTTGTAAAAGCACTTGTTTCACCAAAAAGGTCATACCAACTTGACCTCCTTATTTCCTCAATGGAGGAACCTTACATGTTGTTACTCTTTTTTTTATAAGTAGACAAATTATTCATCAACAAAAACCTGTTTTTTTGCGATTAGAAGCAAGTTTTTTATAGTCAAGCCTATTAACTTTAATGTACTAATTTTGCGATGTTAAGCTGCCTTAAAAGAAAAAAAACATTCAATCCGAAGCCAGTCTACAATTGAAACCATAATTTTAAACTTCCGCGTTGTGAGAAATTCGAGTAAATCTAAAAATGGTGTCTTTGCAGCAGTTGAAGATTTCAAAAGCGGAAGACGAGGTGAAGAAATGTAAGTAGTTCTGTTTTAAGGGTCTATCAGTTATTTTTTTTAGATAATACTTGGACCGCATACCGATCAAAGCCAAACACTCGATCTGAAGGTCAGAGTTATTCTTAAATTAATTGACGGTTTTGATTTTTGGTTGAGAATTCCAAAAAACAAATTGAAAATAATTAAAGATGCGCACAAATTACTGGACACTTCAGTTGTTATGTACGTTTGCAAAAAAGTGTGTAAATTCTTGTGAACATGATTGTTTTAGGTTAGATGATTTGGACAGCAAACCTATTTGGTCCAATACAACAAATTGTTCAGGATATCGAAACGATGGCCTCGCTGCCACTCTCAATGCTGCCAACTTTGCAGGATGCATCGCTGTAAACAAATCTTTTGAGTTGGATCATCCAGAGGTCGTTAAAGATTTAACAATTATTGAAACATATCAAATGATACTTTTAGGCAATTGGGATTTATGTTGAACAAATGTTGGAGTCTTACAGGGGTCAGGCTATGGAATATGATTGGAGAGAGAATCTCAAATGTCCAACTGAAGATGAATATAGAAGAATGTGTATTCGCAGTAAATACTGAATATTTTCTCAGTAACAATAACTGTACGTTTTTAATTTAAGAGACTGGAAGTTTTTATTACAATTCAGTTCGTTTGATGCAACTGTTTAGCAACGATAAATCTAACTTTGTTAAAATAACGGAAATTCTAGCGCAATTTTTCCGAATATATGAAGATTATATCGATCTAACACAAAGTAGCAGCGAGGTAAGTACTTTACCTTATATTTAGTTCTTTCTGCTTATCATATGTACAGAGTTATTAATTATTATAAATGATTGTCCCATCGCAGTGTGTCGTTGAATGTGCCGCAAGCCTCATAACACGAGTCAGACTAGTATCGCCGGTGAGTGCCGTTACTAGCGGTAGCTTTTACCGCCGGAAATCTGTCTACTAGTCTGTCTCATGTTACGAGGCTGACGGCACATCCAACATTTGTATGGTTTTCAGGGCCAACTGCGATGGGACAATCATTTATAATAACCCTGCATAGGTAATCTAGTAAGTGCTTAAGACTTCTTCGGGAATCAAAACCAGCAAAAAATAAATTCCCCTTGAAAAAAATATTCAATATCATTTAATAAAATGGGAATTTGTCGTAGTCTGCTGATCTAATTCTAATCTATTTCTAATCTAATACCACACTTAGGGACATCTTCTTAGGCATCTGCATCCTTCCATGTTAAGTATTTCTGATTCTACTTTCAGTATTGCAAAAACTTTAGCCTGGGAAAATTTAATTTTGCAGTGGTCCATGCTATTAACAAGTACCCTGAAGATGTTCAACTGATGAGTATCTTTTCAAAAATATGTATTTTTTAAATTTATTTACTTGATGTATAAATCCTTAACATAACGAACAGATCTCATAAAGCAGAGATCAGCAGATAAGAAAATCCACAAGTATATGATGTCTTTATTGGAGCAATTTGGAAGCTTGGAATATACCAAGGAAACCTTGATAATCTTAAGAAATGAAGCAGAAGAAGAGATGAAGAAATTCGAATATAACCCATTCATAATTGAGCTTTTGGATGATGCTCTTTCACAATTTAATATCGTATGATCGTTTGTACAATTTTTTTTATGTATATGTCTAACATATTGTAAGCACCATAATGGAAGGCAACAAATTAAACAGTAAATATAGTAATAAAACTTGAAAAAAAAATTTTTAATAATTTTTTACATTTCCGCTTTAAACGTAGACTAGGAAATTTTAAGATTTTTTAATACAAAAGAAGGAAAACACAAACACAGTTACTAGCTCAGCATCAAGGTATAGGTGGAAGAAAGAGCAGGTAGACAGCAGGAATTTCTAAAAAAGACATAAAATATGTTGAGAATTTCGAAGTCTGTTAGTTATTATTTTTAGTAAAAAGACAGCATTACAGCATTGTAAGTATCGAAAATATTAGGGCTTTATAACAGTCTACTTCATTTGCACACATTGATTTAGTTATCCTTTTATTTTTTTAAAGGATATCAATGGTTTATGATCATTTGAAGATGACTTTGGTGAGCAGTACGAGTATATTAAAAATAAAATAATATAATCAGAGTCCAAAAACATTCTGCTATAATTAAACCCATTTTTTACAAGTGGAATTACCTATACATTTTTTTTTAATCAAAGTCAAGGTTTTTCGGCTAACTGAAACATAACGATACTTATAAACAACATAATTTTTTTGTATTTGAATATTTATATTTCATTTTTGTACAAAAACGAAACCAGACATTTGTCTAACCTTGGAGCCATCGCGTTGTCGTGAAATTTATGACAAAAACACGTTTCACATGTCTTTATTGCAATGAAATATATATATGTTTTGGTGAAAAAACTTTTGCTACAATAAGCAGCACTTTTTGGCAGAGGTGCACATTAAGTCATTGGAAAAATTACAAATTTATTTTGTATCTACCTTTTTCAAATAGATACATTTATTAAGTACTACATACCTACATATTAACAATTTTTTTATAGTATTTGTTATCAGCTTGCCAACAAAACTAGAAATTTACAACATATTTGCGATATACATAATTACTTATTTACATAATTTATGGTGACACGACAATTATCATTGCTAACTTACTAAACAGTCCAACAGATGGCGTCACGGTCAGCGTTCGAAAAAGTGCGTCCGAAAAAGAGTTACTTTTCGTCCGCTTGTGAATACGTAAAATTGCCATTTTCATTAGGGTGCCCAAAAACTGGTTTTTTTTTTTGGGATATGCATCCAGAAATCACTATGCTTAGTTATTGTTGTTGCCGAATTGGTTAGTTAGTTGCAAATGGTTCACCCCGCGATAAATCTAGTGTAAATACAATGTAACCGCGTTTGCAATGTTAAAATACAAAATTGACAAGAATTATAGTTAGTAGTGCCATTTTATTGCACAAAACTTACCAAAAATATAAAAAATTTTGGCAATTAAATGACACAAACATTAACTCAATTTTTAAAACTTTGTTGATATTTAAATGCTCGATAAGAAATCAGTTTTGTTCCGAAATTCTCTGAGATCGTGAATAAAATAATAATACTACCTTGACACATCATGCAGTATTTTAACCATTTATAAATTAAAGAATAAAAAAAATTAAGAAAACATTTTAATGTGGTCAAGAGTTGAGAAGATTAAACATTATTTAAACAATAAAAACCTCTTAAAATGTTAACGTTTTGAAGAAGATATTTTACTAGGTAGTTTACTTTTGAAAAAAGTAGTTGGAAAATTGAGTTGTCATTATTGTTACTATTCCAATCAAATCATAATAGTTGTCCAAGTTTGTTAAAAATACCTAAAATTATTCACTTAATTTTCTTCGATTGTACTACGGAAAAATTGTTTTATGTTTTCTAACACAAATTATTTTTATCAATTATTATTAAATCTATGCCCTCTCAATTGTTGTAAAAACGATGGAATAATATGGTGTGTTATATTAAAACAAATAAAAACAATTATTTTTAATTTTTTTTATTAACAGATTAATTACAGAACAAACCTATCCTACAGTTTCAAGTTTATCGAGAATATACTCCACAACATTATCAATGTACGGATTTCCGCCAAGTCTCTCTACTTCCTGTACAGCTTCATTTTTCAGTTTGTTGAGTACCTCTAGTGTATAATCAAAACTTCCGTATTTTTCCAATATGGACACAAAATACTTTTTTAATTCATAACTAGTCGTTCGTTGCTTCAGTATGTCTGAGATAATTGATTAAGGTCATGTACGTTAATAGGTATTTACACTGCAAAAAAATATATAAAAAAATGTTTTTTTGAACAACCGTTCCAAAAAGTAACTACGTATGTTGTTTCTCAGAGCGCTGCTTTAATAATGGTTGTAAAGTAAATAGTTATTCACATTAGAGTACGGTAGGGATATTTTACAGTGCGAAAACTGGGTTTCAGGCACGAGGCGAGGCCGAGTACCAGATTAGTTTAAGCGACATTTGTATCAGACTTTTCGGCTGACCAAATGTGCTATTTTGCACTTTGGCCGATTTTTATAAAATATCAAATATATATTTTATTAATTTCATAAATGTTAAAAAGGATACTTATAATTTGATCGTCATCTGGGTGGGTTTGAATGGCGTGAATGATCGGAAAAGTAAATTTTCCTTCTGTAATGTCGGCACAATAAGACCTGACAAGAGTTTGCTACAATAAGAGAAGAAAATATCCATCAATCCAAAAACATTTGATATTCACCTTATCCGACTTAAGATTGACAAGGTCATTCCAAATCTGAAAAAGCTGACCTAGTGCTGTCACCAATTTATCCAGGTTTTCGGTATTATCGCTGAACAATTGCAACACTTTTATTCCGAAGCAAAAAGCACTGCTGGTTTCTAAAACAGATTAAAATTGATTTAGAAAAGAGAGACTTTCCCAAATTAGAAAAATATGGAAAGATATTGCTTGATTTTCAAACTCACTTGCGACAGCCAGTTCCAAATATTCTTCTTCGGTCGGACATATAACATTATCTCTCCAATAGATTTCCATACCATTACCACCATGCGTTTTCTGACCATGTTCTATGTACAGAGACATAATCTGCAAAAACAAGTTTAAAACAATATTTTGCGTGGACGAAAGAAAATACTCGTGGGTCTCCCAAATCGAGAAGTTTTTCCAGAGCATTGGAATTTGCATAGTTGACAGAATTGAGCGTGTGAGGAAGGCCATAGATGGAATGCACAACAGGAACACCACTTCTCACCACTGAGTCATCGCACATATCATCCAACCTAAAGTACAACTCCCATAATCTTACAAACTCACCAGAGCTCGTACATACATTACGAAACTGTTGTATAGTGTTTCAAAGATATTAATAATTTGCTTGAATTTCTCTTGAGGAACTTTGAGCCAATAGTTGAAGCAGTGAAACATGTTTGACATATATTGCGCACGTGCATGGCCGACTTGAGTGAATTGTAAGTAGGGTTGCAACAACACCTGCAAGAGATTTTTTTAACGAGTGTATTGGCGGGTGTTATACTCTTATTTACTTCGTCTTCTTCACGATCGTTGTCCTTGCTGTAACAGCTCCCCGTGGTTATTAGGTCCATCACTGTTCACTTGCTAAATTCAACTGATTTGACACACTGATGTTTTCAATTTTATGCCATAAATATTTTTATATTTATTTCAATAACAAAGTCTTGAACTTACCCTACTTTAAATTCAGAACAAGTTGTGGAATAAGAATGAAAGTCGACTATACAGGTTTTTTACAAATCAATGCGAATATTTTAATCGGTAATCGAATTCACCAATTTGAGTAACTTTTCTTAACTTAACAATTTTTTGAAGAAGTCTTGCTTTAGAAGATAAAATTCAAAATTGATCTGGTACCAAAAAAAAAACGGTACCCGCTTATTGAGACCTAATGTCATCATTTTCGGATGGCTCTTCTTATTGTTATTTCTCTTATTTAATATTACAGTAAATATTTCATATTAATATGTTTAATATTCTTTCCCATCTACTACCACACTAGTGCCATTACAACATTCAGGTTAATGTTATGAAATTTGACTTTATGCATTGATAAATGTCAATTACCTATCTATTATCAATACGTACAGTCAAACTTTATAATCTTCTTTAGAATGTCGAAATACTTACTTTACCGCACGTATGGTATTAGGGTGGAACTGTACTCGTGTAGTAAAGTGCAGGGTACAATTTTTGTAACTTTGTCGTGATTTCATTGGTAACAGAATTGCAACAGAAACATTTACTGCAATCTTCATCTCCGAGAAAATACTTTCTTGATTTTTCTGGTGGCGGAAGTGAAAAAATGTCTCCAGTCTGTTACTTTCTTTTACGTATTTTTTTGCTCATTTACTCATTATTTTTCACTATACTAATTGTAAGTAACCTCTAGGAAATATGCTTTAAAACAAGGAAACCGCATTGGTGTACGTTTTATAAAATATAATGTACAGGGTGTATTTTTAAAATGTGCCGAAATTTTACCTACGCGGTTGTGGGACAACGTAGAAGACTAAAAGCAATTAAAAATAAATGTCATTTTATTTTTCGCCAAAGAATTTTTTAAATATTTTTTCCGAGTTATACATGAAGCCAGTAGCTCGTGGTTAAAATTTGTCCACGCATTTCAATAACACCCTGTATAGACAGTTTTATTATTAGGGTATCCCTCAATGAGAATTATATCGTAAAATGTCGCTGCAGCTCTGAGTATTATCTATCAGTTTTTTACAAAAAGTGAAAGAAGGGAGTTCCAAAAAGAAAACTTAAAATTTTAAGGAAGCACTAATTTTTTAGATAATTAAAAACAATGAGACAGGCATTAAAATTTTATTTATATCTAAACAGAAAACAAATGCAGGAAGAAATCTGTAAACAATAACAAAGATTAATTAATTTTTAGCTTGGAAAAGATATCTTCAAAAAGTTGCAACATATACGGATTCTCTTCAAACTTCTCCATTTCCTCTTCAGCTTCATCCCTTAACTTTGCTAAAGTTTGCTTTGTGTATTCAAAACTTCCAAATTGTTCTAACAAATGTACGCAATACTTTAAAACTTCCTTGTTGGTTGTTTTTTGACGTAAAATATCTAAATGTGGGGTCAAGGTTGTATTTGTTACTAATTGTAAAAGATAATAATGTGTTACGTTGTAAAAGGATACTAATCAGCTGGATGTCTTCTGGATGACTGCGAACAGCGTGTATTACTGGGAAACTAAATTTCCCCTGGCTAATATTGTTGGAGCTATTCTCTGCTATTAGATACTGCAGCAAAGAAAAACAATTATACCACTGATTTATACACTGATTTTCAAGCTTCATATTAAAAACGCGCAAAAAGTGAAGTCAGATTTACACAGCTCATCAGAGAACCGGTGGTGCGTTCACAATCGACTCTTCAACGCGATATATTAAACCTTTAACTAGTTTCAAAAGTTCTCACCTCATCCATGGATTGTAAATTGATGTAGTCGTCATAAACATGAAAGAATTTGCCGAATATTTCTGCTAAATGCGTAAAATCTGCTTGATTCGAACTGGAGAGCTGCATCATTCGCATCATAAATTGAATAGCGCTGCCAGTTTCTGAAAAAAAGTTATATCTTGACATTTTTTATAACTAAGACTAAAATACAGGGTGTTCTGAATAGTAAATAATAAGTTAAACCATTGCAACTCCACAATACTATGAACAAAAATACAACAAAATGATTATTGTTGCTTGACAACTCTAACTACCGTTAATTCAGTAGCATACTGACAATTTCAACCAAAATTTAATTTATTTTTATCTCGAAAACGAAAAGACTTTTTTAGATAATATTTTGTGTATGAGTTCTACTCATCCTCACCTATTACCAGCCTTTTTTCTACTAACATTTAAAAAACACCCTGTATATTCTACTGTGTGTATTCTACTTACTGCGCACTGCTACTTTAAAGTATTCTTCCTCCGTGGGACATTTTAGACTATTCGTCCAAGAAATTTCCATTCCTTTGCCTCTGTAGAATTGTACGCCAGATTTTGCCGCTAGTTTCACCATCTAAAACACAAACAATACACAATTTTGACAGTTTCAAAAATCTCAAACCTACTTCGATATTTTTAAAGCTCCAAATTTTTTCCATGTCGATAAAAGAGCTGTAGGTACAGGCGTTAAGGGCATCTGCAGGACCATAAACTGCATTAGCTGTGGCCAAATTTTGGCGAAACTGGCAATTCTCGTCTACATCGGCACAACTAAAAATCATTTTTAGAAATCATCTCGATATATAAAAACGACATACAGAGCCACTCTCGACTGCTTTATCAGCATGACATCGTTTATAACCTCAAATTTATCTTTTGGCACTTTGAACCAATAATTCAAAGCTCTCATAAATTTCAGACGGATACTTTTCTCGAGTGTTTTTGCCGTATGGATGATCGACTGGAGTAAAATCTACAAAACAATTACATCGTAATTCATTGTTATTGGTGCTTTAAATACAGACCTCATTTTTTTCCTTGTCAACATACTTGCTTTCGAAAATATGGCGTAAAGCTGCGTCCGTCATAGTCAACAACTAACTAAACCACTGGATCAAAAGAGTTCGTTCAATTTTTCGTGTGGAGAAAATATAAAGCGGTCGTCCTTCCTAATCCGGTGTTGCGTCACTTTAACGACTGCACAACCGTTTATAATTTCATAATAACAACTTAATATCTTCAATATTTTTTTCAATTTAGTAAGACTAAACGAAAACAAATTAAAGCTTTTGACCGAAAAAATAAAATAAAAATATAAATGGTTGACATTCATTTTGAAATATGGTGAGGATGATTATGTAAAATATTGAAATATAAATGAAAAGACATTTCTTGAAAAAACAGCTTTATCTCGAAAAAATAAAAGTTTTATATTTCCAATTTTTGTTCAAAAGGGAAGTATAACATAGCTAGAATATTAATCAGGTAGTTTTGAACAAATATTGGCAACTTTGATATTTTTTTCAAAGTGAGCCTTTTTTTTAATCATTTTTACTTGGTCAACAGGATGTCCCCTACTAAGCCCCGAACTCGAAATACGATAATTTTAAGACACCCTGTATAAAACTTTTTTAGATTTTTTTTTTAAATTTTAACAATGTAAAGCGTTTGGATAATAAAATCTTGTAAACAATCAAAACAAACATAAAAAAAACTTGTAATTGGCGGAACAGCTTAGAAGTACGTTATTAAGTGTTTGTTTATGCAAATTCTTGTATAACAAAACAAGTAGTAAAAGCTTCATCTAAAAACCCGAAAACATTTTCGAATGCATTCGATTATTTAAAAATATTGCACACATTTTGAAGGTGATAATTACAACGAATAAAACCCAAAGTATGTTTCACCGAAGACAAAAAAGTGCAAAATTTGACGCATTTAGAATAAACACTTTTCAAGGTTTAGAAAACTGTGTTTTTTTTGAAGATTATTAATTTTTTTGATTAGTTTAAATTTCATATGATTAGAGATTGCTTACCGAGATCATTATTAAATTGGACCTCGAATGTATAGTAAGAATTATTATTTGCCGAAAGGACGAAAAGTAAGAAGCACCTCCTGATTAGCATTTACCTTTTCTGGAAATTTCCAAAATAAAAAATAGACGACAAACTAGTTTAGTTGTCCGTGACATACTGCAATTTTTTTTTCAGAATTTTATCTTTATCGCGAGAGTGGTTCATGTTTACTGCCCTTGGTCTAAAACCAGCCACCGACTAGAACATAAACGAAACATTAAAGGAATCTGGTACACAAAAAAAATTAAAAAAATCATCTTCAATTTATTCTCAACGCCAAGGAGGAAACTACTACTTTGTGTTTCATAAGATGTAGAGTTTTTCATAAGGCTATTTAGAAACTAATTTAGGAAGTCAGACCTACGTGAGAAATTGTGGTTCAGGGTCTGCAAGTTTTGACTGTAAGAGTAACAAGAATCTAGAGACGAGTAATTATAGATAGTTTGAAATTGTATTAACCTTGCCAGAAAGAAACCTTAATCATTTCTATTGTTGATTAGAAATTGTATAAATTTTGTTAACAATTTGATCCAGTCAGTTTTTAATTAAGTCAATAACATTGATCTCATTCTTGACAGAAATCCTACCAAATATTTAATGTGGAAGTCATGGTCACTAACGTAATGTTGCTCTTGAAATATTCTGAACCTGTTTACACATTCAAATTTTTGCTAAAATGTGTCATCACCAGTGTTTTATCCTTTAAAATTATTCATTTATTCGACTCAATAATCCCGATTGAACTGCACCAATAACTGTCAAATAATTAAAAAAAAAAACGATTATACAGGGTGTCGAAAAATTAATGTGTTCCAAGTCTGGGGTTTTGTAGGGAAAGATCTCAGGAATCTCGAAAAAATAAAATAAAAAATATAGGGGGGGTCTTTACAAAGATATATGGGTCTGAAGGTTCAAACTTTTCTTCAAATAAAAAATATAAATGGTTGATATTCATTTTGAAATATGGTGAGGATGATTATGTAAAATATTAAAATATAAATGAAAAGACATTTCTTGAAAAAGCAGCTTTATCTCAAAAAAATAAGTTTTATTCAAAAGGGAAGTCCAACATAGCTAGAATATTAATCAGGTATTTTTGAACAAATTAGCAACTTTGATATTTTTTTTCAAAGTGACAGCAATTTTTTTTTAACATTTTTACTTGGACAGGATGTCCCCTACTAAGCCCCGAACTCGTAATACGATAATTTTAAGACACCCTGTATAATTTAAAAATTGTATAAGGACATCTAAGGAAAAATTTAAATTAGCTAATTAATTATTTATTTAATATCCACTTACATACAAAATATATGATAAAGAAATTAGAGCTAGTCTAACTTAAGAACGTGATCTAAAAGATGTATTATCATGGGATTTTCTGGCAACAAGCTCACTTCATGGATTATTTCTTCCTTCAGTTTCAGAAGTACTTCTTTAGTATAATCCAAACTTCCGAACTTCTTCAAAATTGACAAACACTGCTTCTTCACTGCAACATCTCTCGTTTTCTGCTTTAATATATCTGTGCAAGGTGTTAAGGTCATGATAAT
This sequence comes from Tenebrio molitor, assembly GCF_963966145.1. Taxonomy (NCBI): domain Eukaryota; kingdom Metazoa; phylum Arthropoda; class Insecta; order Coleoptera; family Tenebrionidae; genus Tenebrio; species Tenebrio molitor. The sequence continues at coordinate 2,972,902 of NC_091054.1, read as the reverse complement.
TCTGGTACAAAACTGTACATTGCTCTTAGGAAAGGATACTAATTACTCGCTTATCCTCCGGGTGGGTCTGGATGGCGTGAATAACAGGAAAACTGAACTTGCCTTCGGTCAGGTCATCACAGAACGTTTTGCTTATGGTGTACTAAAATACAGGGTGATTTATAATAAGTGTAAAAAACTTTGTCAACGTGTCCGGGAGGTCATTTTAAGAAAAAAATGTTATATTAATATAGGTGCTATTTTGTTTATTTACAGAACTACAACAGATTTAAAGTTGATTGAAATAAATTATTCAAGTACAACTTTAAAATCTAATAGCCATGGAAATAAACAACATAATTTGTAAACAGTTATAATTGTCAAAATGAATAAGTTTAGTGTAGCTAGATATGCAGATATTGTTTATTTATTCTGTAAATAAAAAAATTAGGACCTATATTTATATAACATTTTTTTCTTAAAATGACGTCCCGAACACGATGTGATTGTTTTTTACACCTATTATAAATCACCCTGTATAATTATAGAATAATGAAAAAATCAAAATAAAGTGTAGTACTTACTTCCTTGGAACACAAATTCATGTAGTCGTCGCGTATTTGGAAGAAAAGTCCAACCGATTCGCCAAATTTGGTAAAATCGTCTTTGACATCGCTGAACAATTGAATTAATTGGATTGCCAATAAGAATAAACCGCCGGTTTCTAAGGTACGATTTTTGTTTGATTGTTTTATTGAAATTGAAACAACTTACTTCGAATGCACATCAGTTTGTATTCGTCCAAAGTAGGACAAATGAAATTGTCTCTCCAGTAAAGCTCCATACCTTGACCTCTGTACAGGTCAAGGCATTTTTCAATTGTAATTTGGATGCCCTAAAATTGTCAAGGTTTTAGGTTCTTCTCGCACACAAATTCCGTCGTACCTTGGGATCGCCAATATCAAGGACTTTCTCAAAAGTTACGAAAGCTGCGTAATTCGCGGAATTAACAGTGCGAGAAACTCCGTAAATCGAATGAGCTGTTGGGACACTTCGACGAAGAATAGAGTCGTCTTGGATGTCGTCTAGTCTAAAACCCAAAAGCTTTGCAATAATAAAAAATACTAATAAAATTGCACTCACAGGAGGCTGGCGTTGTGGAGCATCTCTAAAACATCTTCGATTTGTCGCAGTTTTTCTTCAGAGATGTGCATCCAGTTGTTGAGAGCTTGGCACAACTTCGATCTGACCTTCTTTCCAGGGATCCTGGCAATGTGGACAAAGGGCTGAAGCAGTGACTGCAATTTTACCACAAATTAAAGTAATTGCAATGCAATTAGTACAAGCCCACCTCGTCTTCTGCTTCGTCATTGTGTTTGCTGTAATATTTACTTCGATTATTTAGGCCCACCATGGCTGTCAGTGGTTGCTTTCGTGAACTAATGAAAAATAAAGTGTGGATACTTTGCGGTGATGTTATTCGTCTCAACTAACCGGATCGGAATCAAGTTGTTACTGAGCGAGTGGCGTTCTGTACTTTTGGACCTTGGAAGGACGTAAATGTGAGGTATAAATGTGGGGAATCACTTTGAATTTTTAAATCGTATAAAAATGGTGGTGGAATTAGTTCAGAAGAGTCGGTGGAGAAACAACAGTATTGGGAATAACATAAAAATATCTGTAATGATATTTAAAATGCGGCCTTGATACCATGTCAACACATGTTATAAAAAATTGAAAAATTTAAGTTTCAGGTGATCAAGGATTTTGGAAAACCCAGAATCGTTCATATGAAAAAATTGTTTATAACTCAATATAAATTATTAAAATTATGAATATACAAACAGTGTAAAAAAAAAGACGAGTCCGACCTCCCATATTTATCGGAATATTTTAATTATCTATACACAAATGGTTGGGAATTGGCTACAAAGTGACCTAATAAAATCACGTTTCGCCCCAAGGGCTGCAAGGCTTCAGACAAATGCAGCACGACCACAGGGAACAAGGGAAACTTCTCTTCCCGCATACGGTAGGTAAATAACTATTACAGTACAGGGTATTTCCCGAGCGAAAATGAACTCGGCAGAATTGAAAATGCAACCAACAATACATTTCTAAAGTTAAGATTGAAAAATGTTTTCGTCTGAAAAAACAACTCGTTACCAAAATTCTAAGGGGTGATAAATGTAATTGAGACAAAAAATTATTCGCCCTTGTTTTTGTTGAGCTGTTAAAATTGTTTTTTTTTTTCGCCTGATGCAATTCTTAGCTCCGATTCTTTAATTCTACGTGATACCATTGGCTGGGATCCAGGAAAATGGGTATGAAAGCCGCATTCAAAAAGGAGTTTGTCTTAAAGGATTTTTCTTGTTCAGAAACTTTTGGTTCCTATTAGCATTTTTGAATAAGTTAAGTGTTACAATATGACATTGATAAATGCCAGAAAAACAAAATTACGCATGCAAATATAGGTGTAAGTGATTTTTTTTTAATAAAACACTACATTGACGTCACACATTCTACCAGTTTGATAATAATCAGTTCTGTGTCACAACAAAAAAATAATTTACGCATTGACGTCACTATTAATCCTCGCGAAATCAAAACGAATAAAAAAAATAACTATATATTTTTGTGCCCCCGGCTGGAATTTGATAGTTTGTTGATCTCGAAATTGTCCAGAACCTGCCTAGTCCGGCAAAAAATAGGGATTTTGAGTTGCCATTGGTTTCGTTTGGTATGTGTTATCAGGATTCTATCAAGAGTCAATGTTAATTCTGTTAAAAATGTTTTTCTATTTACAAATTTTACAATTTTATTTTCGCTGTTGTACATTTTCAATTTCTGGAGCTAATATTTCCGTGCCATTTGGAAAAACAATAGTTATTTATAGTAAGAGTGAGGAAAGCAAAGTTTTCGTTGGTGTTCGTCCAGGAAGTGGAGCTGAATGGACGATGCAGTGAACGAAAGCGAGTGCTGTATTTGGTTTTGTTCGGTTCCTCCTTAGAAGGTGAGTCATTAATTTTGTATTCAAAATTTTAAATAAAAATAAATCACATTTAAAAAATTAAATACAAAATAAAGAAAGTTGTGTAACGTCAATAAAGTGATTGTGTGCACGTTGTGGAAGAGGCAAGTGCCGCGAGGTATCAAATGTTGCCTAAAAATTAAAATTACGTTATCAGAAAGAATTGGAAAAATTTACCAGTGAGCGAAAAACCATGAGCGAAAGTGAAGTGAACGAAAGACAAACCTTCACCCACTGGTAATTATGGATACAGACTTACTTTCTAGGGAGGTATCGAACAAAAAAATTACATAATCTAATAAATTTCAATCTATTATAAAGAGACGAAACAAATCGTTTTCTTGGGATTTTTATTACATTTTTTATAGCTTTCATGTCTCCTACATTTTACAAAACTTTAACTAATTGAGAAATAACACTTTCAGTAAGTTGTATCATGTAGGGGTTTTCGTCAAACTTTCCCATTTCCTCTTCAATTTCATCTCTAAGTCGAAGTATTTCTTGCTTGGTATATTCAAAACTACCAAAATTTTCCAAGAGAGTTGTAACATACAGTTTCATCTGATTTCCTTTGGGTTTTTGTTTCAAGACATCTATATTTAAGTTAAGGTTGCACTACTTACTGCTTACCAAGGAAAAAACCTTTAAAAAAATATTTTCACCTAAGGATACTGACAATGTGGTTGTCACCAGGGTGACTTCGTATCGCGTGGATAATTGGAAAACTAAAAGTTCCTTCTTCAAAACAATTGCCACCCCATACTTGCTAATAACAAAGAAAATTTAAAAAAAATTTATACCGCTTTATTACTATTATTATCCTATTACCTCCTTTGTACACAAATGGATATAATCTTCATATATTTGGAAAAATTGGGCCAGAATATCTGTTAATTTGGTAAAATCGCATGTATTGGTGCTAAATAACTGCATCAGTTGAACTGCGATTTGATAGTTACTCCCTTTTTCTACGACAGAAACTCTTAACAAATTAAAGACAACAATTACAAGACGTACTGCGAATACACATTTTCCTATATTCTTCTTCGGTGGGACACACATAATTATCTCTCCAGTAAATTTCTGACCCTAGGCCTCTATAAAATTGCATCATTTGTTCAATGTAGATAGAACCAGCCTGAAATATTAATTTAAAACTGTTGCGCAAGATAAAAAATAATTACCTTTGAATGATCCAGCTCGAGGCACTTCTCCAAGGCGTTGCAGCCGGCGTAATTAGCCGCATTTATTGTACTGGCAATGCTGTCAACAGCTTGATGCATTCCGATTGCTTTGCGGGGTTCGCATAGACTTTGCAACTCGTCTAACCTAAAACCAGCAAATATGAAAAAACAATAAATTAATAATTGTAATAAGAGAATACATAAAACATCCCGTGTCTGTCAACTCCGATATTTCCTTTATTATCTGAAATTTGTCTTTGGGAATTCTCAACCAGAAGTTGTAAGCTTGCATTAACTTCGCCATGCTGATGACGTTTATTTTTGGAGCTTCCTTTATGTGAGTGTAGGGTATAAATAATATCTAAAAATGAAACATTAAAAAGAATAAAATAGTACATACACACTTGTACCTCTTCTTCAGTTTTCGACATCTTCGAAGTTTGCATAGTTGGCTTCGGCTGCTAGGTTACTAATATAACTAAAAATTCTTTACAAATGTCGATAATGAAAAAATTGTAGAGGGGCCACCCTCTACGCGATGAAAGGGAATTTAAGAGCCAATCAGGTGGTCCGATTGGAGAAAGGTACGTATCGTCAGATTTAAAATTCAATTTTTATATTGACATTTTGTAATTCCGAACCTGAATGAGGGTATTTCATAGTTGATCTCTAAATATAAAAACTAGTCTTGCGATCGAACAAATTAACAGATTTACAGACGAAATAAAATTTTTGTGTCAAGGTAAGTTATGAGCAAAAATAATTCGACAATTTTCCTTACGACAAACTTAAATTTAAAATTGACTTTTGCTAATATGATTTACTACTGTTGAGATTTTTTTAAACAGTACAAAACAAATTAATCAGCAAATGTTTGACAAGTAGACTGCACTTATAACTTATAGTTTTCAAAAAGTATTTTCACAAGCTTTATAACATTTAAAAGTAGGTAACGCACTTTATTAGTCCTTGTTCTAAGATGATTAGATTATTTAATTAGGTTTTTTAAGGTGGTTTCCCTTAATGAGACAAAAATGTTGTTGTAAATGACGTTAATTGTGTTACTTACGTAACCTCTAATAATTAAATTTAATTTTAAGATGAAATTAAAATCATTAAACTGGGCTACATTTGCGTCAGTTTGTTCATTCAAGGATAACATTTAAAATTTGACAAGAATTTGTCGTTTACTGACGTTAATGACACCATACCCTCAATTTGCTTGATTTGGGAACTAGTACGTTAAGAATCTATAATACCTATCTTTTAAAAAAGCCATTTTGCATTTAAGCAAGCTAATAAAATGTTTTTAACTATTGATTGTACATTGTAAAAATAACTCAGAAAGCTCAGTTAACCTACTTTTTTGTATTAATTCTTGTATTGCATTTTGCATTTGGAATATCAAACACCTTATGTCGGCTTTACACATTTTTGATTTTTTTGTTCTTAATTAAGATACATACTTTAAATTTTGAAAAAATGTCAGGACCTTTTTTTAAATTCGCAGCATCTACAGGTTATTCACATAAGAGTACGAGCCTAACATGCATGCAACCCACATTACACTACCGGCACCATGGTTTTTGTAATGTAAATGTAATTTGGGTTGCATGTTAGGATAGTACAGCTCGTACTCTTATGTGAATAACCCTGTATTACTAGTAGATATTGATTGTATACTAGGTATATTATGTGTTTTTCTTAAAATATTTCTTCACTTTGTGGAGATTGGGTGAAGCAAGCTATTTACGTGTTTCCTTATCTTACCAAATAAAATATGATATAAATTAATACGATACTTAATTGTGTCAATGCATTATTAGTGTGAAAGTTAGTTAAGTGCTTGTAAAAGAATGACTCCTTTTGCTAATACAAAGCGATAAAAAAGAAAACAAATCAAGAGTGCTACCTCATCTTTTGTAACGTTGTTCTTGGTTTGAGCGGTCCGATAATTATACTTATTATGCACGGTCGTTTTATTGGTTGCCTATCTTTCATTCTGCAACATTAATTTCGTTTTCTTCTTCTGTCTGTGTCGTGCTCAATTTACTTTTACGATGTAGTTTTTTTATTAATAATATATTCAGAGATTGATGACTTCTTGTTATCTTCGAAACAAAGTGCAAAAGATATGTTGATGTGAGTTCTACAGTCTTCCAACATTCCAAGAACAGGAAAAGGCAAAACAGACTGAGAAATACGAAAGTATTTGTAAATGATGGCAAGGAGGAACGGGGAGATACAGGGAAAATAAGAAAAAAGGCCAAGAAAGGGTTAAAGATTTAAGATTTAAGCTAATAATTAAGGATGAAAGTTGGACATCGAATATTATAGTCGAGTCAATGAAGCGCAACAATTTGACAATTGTCAAAAGTAATTTTGAAGGTTGGTTACTATGAATTAAGAGATTAAGTCCAACCAGATATGCCGCCAGAAACTACAATTAATTGTAAAACGAAAAAACATCACTTAGCGAGAAATTAGGCATTTGCAACTGTTACAAGGAATTCGCAGCCTTACATTTTTGATATGGTTACGATATCTTTTGTTTGTCACCAGAAACCACATAACCTCCAACCTAACCCAATTTATGGCAACCTAGTAACGAATATCCTAAATACTAGGGAGTAATTTATTTTTGACACGATTATAGTCCGAATCAAGAATTCGATATGACCTGGGACTGCTTTAACAGTAGTGCATTGCCCTACCAATATTTGAAAACTTATGTTGGCAACTTAGCACAAATGTCATTACAAATTTCAATTTTTAAGTTTTGAGCTGTCTTCTTTCGTGCTTTCTTGGTTTTTCTGCGAATTCATTTCTCCGTTTTCATTTTGTCTTTCAAAAAGCTGTTCTTTTCAGAACTCTGGAAAATTATAATATTATTTATGCAATTACAAGCGGTGGAAATTATTTATTAATTATTATTATCGTGATGAAGTGATGATAGTTTGTTTTGGTTGGTGGATCAGGTCACCCCGGGAGTAGGGGGGTTCGGGAGGGTGATCGACGTTTGCATTTCTAATCGCTTAGAGATTTTGTTGTTACGTTAGTTTTTTAATCATAACTTGACTAATATTCCGTCAAAATTATAATAACACCGTCGTAATCAGAGAATATCGGTCTTTAGTTCTTAAAGAACAATTTTTTTCGATTTGAGGCTTAGTTCTCGAGCAATGCAGTGAGAAACGTAAAAATACGGCAAAATGAACGAATTTTTGGCGAGCGTCGAACAGAGATACAGCCATTTCAATTTTGTTCTTCCCATAAAACGCAATGCTTCTTTGAAAATTGTTTATTTTTTTACAACCAAACGGCTACAGAAAATATTACAAAGTTTCCACCAAAAAGATATTTTGAACATCGGCTATCGGACACGCTACGTAAGTCGAAATTTTTGAATAACGCCCTTTTGCACACCACAATTTTTGAAATTTTTTTTTTGGAAGTTCACCTATACATGAACAATCGATTTAGCAAGGTGTCAGCTTTTTGCCACGAACTTTTTAAAAATCAGAGTTCTGTAAGTCGGAAAGCCAGCGAATATTTTGTCATTTCATTTCGAAACGAGAATTTTATGATACGTAGCGTTGCAGATGTGGCAATCACGGAGGTGACCATTTGGCAACAGCGCGTTATAACGTCCCGCGACAAGAAGGAAGAGAAAATCTAATCTCTGAATATTTGTACCTATAGGAAAGGTCCATTGTTTATTATATCGATCATAAACTACTCGTATTACTTCACTCTTTCTGTTGTCTTTATTTATAATTGTTTCCGAAAATACTCCTTATTGATATTTAAAAACTGGTTTAAATTTGTTTTCATTGATTAAACTCGCTGTAAGACATTATTTCTTCGTAGTTTTAAATAGTACAATTCTCTATCCGCATTTTTATGTTGTAAAAATTGAATTTTTACTAGAAATGTTAACTTAACAACTACTTTTTATATAAAATATTCCCTTTGGAATAAATATCGTGAAAAACTGAATTTTTTTCATAAATAGCAAAATCAAAATTATTGTTTAAACAATAGAAATATTTATGGGCCCCTACCAAAATGTTTCTAATTTCAAATAATATATGAAAACAAATATTCAAAAAAAAAATCATCAAAATCGGACCTGTTCTTGAGGATTAAGAAGTAAAAACTTTCATTGACTCGACTAGAACAGAAAAAAAGATATATTCGAGAAAATAATGAATCAAAGAATTACATAATACAAGTTTCTTAATGAAAACATGTTTTCCTTATAATTAAAACAAACATTCCGAACAACCATGCTACGAGTAATTTACATGAGTATTTTAATTATAATTTGTCTTTTGGACGAACCGAATGTGGTAACCAAAATATAAACAATAAAATATGGCACGGATTAGTCTATTTTAAGTTTGAAAAAGATATCTTCAAAAAGTTGCAAAATATATGGATTCTCTTCAAATTTGTTCATTTCTTCTTCGGCTTCATTTTTCAACATTCTCAAAGTTTGCTTCGTGTATTCAAAACTTCCAAATTGTTCTAATAAATGTAAGGAGTACTTTAAAATTTCCTCATTTGTTGGTTTTTGTCGTAAAATATCTAAATGTTGTGTGAAGGCTTTATTGCAAAACATTTTTCTGGAGATAATAATTTTAATAATAATAACAAAGGATACTAATCATTTGGACATCATCTTGATGACTGCGAATAGCATGAATCACTGGAAAACTAAATTTTCCCTGACTGATGGTGTTGCAGTTATTTTCTGTCATCAGATACTGCAATAAAAAAATCGATTATTTTGTTATCACATGTTACTTAGTTTAAGCAATTCCAAAAATGCTCACCCCATCCATGGATTTTAAATTTATGTAATCATCATAAACATGAAAGAATTTGCCTAATATTTGAGCCAAACGCGTGAAGTCTGCTTGGTTAGTGCTGAAGAGTTGCATCATTTGTATTATAAATTCGATGGTGCTACCAGTTTCTGAAATAAAAACTTAATTCGAAAAATTTATACGTGGGGCCCAGCGCACATAGAATAAGGGTCCAATTTTGCTTTTGTTGGTGTTAAGCAAACTTCTTTTTTTAAATTTTTAGTATTTTATGAACAAAAATACAAACAGATCTTTGAAAAGTTCCATAACTAAAAGCAAACACAAAGAAGTAAATGGCACTAAGATAAGTCTCTATAATGTGGCAGTTTTCAAGTGGCAAATGACTAAAGCAGAGATTGTACAGCGCCAACGGCCAAACGAAAAACTAATTCATTTCTTTACACTGTATTCTGTTTTGAACAAATACAGGGTTATCATAAATGATTGTCCCATCGCAGTTGGCATAAATTTTGAATGTGCCGCCAGCCTCGCAACATGAGACAGACTAGTAGACAGATTTCCGGCGGTAAAATCTACGGCGAGTATCCCCACCTATCGGCGATATTAGTCTGACCCATGTTATGAGGTTTGCGGTACATTTAACCATTTTACCTACGCCACCAACGCCACCTGCGATAGGACAATCATTTATAGTAACTCTGTATTATTTACTGCGAACTGCAGCTTTAAAATACTCTTCTTCGGTGGGACATTCTGCATTATTCATCCAATCAATTTCCATTCCTCTTCCTCTATAAAATTCTACTTCAGGTTTTACAATTAATTTAGTTTTCTAAAAAACACACAATACATCATTTCGGCGATTCCTTATTTGTCAAACTCACATTGAAATCTTCAAAGGGCCAAATTTTCGCCATGTTTTCCATTTCAATATATGTGCCATACACACATGCACCAAGCGCATCTGCAACACTATACGTGGCATTAGCTGTGGCTATATTTTGTCGAAACTGGCGCTTCTCTTCTAAATCAACACAACTAAAAAAATAACACTTTCTAAATAATTCCAAAATATGTGAACTAACGTACACAGCGCGTCTTGACTGCTTTATTAGCATTATGTTGTTTATGACATCAAATTTATCTTTCGGCGTTTTGAACCAATAATTTAGTGCTCGCATAAATTGTGGACGAATGCTTTTGTCAGGTATTTTTGCCACATAAATGATCGATTGAAGTAAAATCTACAAAACAGTAAATCCACAAAACTGCAATTAACTATTGTTGTTGCTTTAATTACAGACCTCATTTCTTTCTTTTTCGATATACTTGCTTTCGAAAATTTTTGATAAAACTTCGTCCGTCATTGCAGACCAACAAGATACTACCCACTAAATCAAAATGTGATTAAGTTTTAATGTCTCCAATTTACAAGAGACGTCATCTTTTCGAATCCGGTTTTATGTATGTATTTGCATATTTCCAATAAAATCGGAACCAGTTGTTTACTTTTTATTATGTAATGTAATTTGTTTTCGCAATTTAATTGTGGGTCGTAAAATTTTATTGCATATTATGAGCGATTAACGGGCACAATGGTTGGGAACCGGCGTGTGCCATTTGCCGTACAATGTAAACATGCAAAAGGTACAATACAACCCTGCTTAAAATATTACCTACTAGGATTTATAAGCCCTGCAAGATCTTTAACTTAAAGTACCATACAATTTTACGACCTACAACCAAATTGAGGAAACAGTACACACATAATCGTTATTTGTCTACCGTTTACGGTGTCCCAGATAATAAATAAATGAATAAATCAATGATAGTCAATAAAAAATATGTAATAGAAACCATAAATGAATAAATTCTCCGCTTATTTATCAATTTATTCAAATTAAAATAACGTGTTAAGACAAGCCTTTTTTATGGATTTATTTGGCAAGTTTGAGTTATTCAAAACTAGTACAATCTGATAACTATAAACCAGCCGTGAAAAGTCTCTGCTAGGGTTACGAGACAAGAAAAAAAATTGAGAATTATTTTGAAAAGCGCTTTACTTTATGTATGTCAAATATTTATCTCTTGCAATTAACTGGAGTGAGGAAAAAATGCTAATAGAAGTTTCCAAACTTTATTGTCACACTTTCAAAAAAATATAACCAACTGTAATTACAACACTATTTTTTTATCCTTCAACGCCAATTATATCAAGAACATGCTTCATGACCTCCTCGAAATATGGATTTCCACCGAGCCTACAAACTTCTCTGAAGATTTCATTTTTCAGTCTGTCCATTGTTTGCAAGGTATAAGCAAAGCTTCCATATTTTTCCAATAAGGAGACACAATATTTTTTCAAATCATTGTTGGTAGTTCTTTGCTTCAGTATGTCTAAGATTATTGGTTAAGCGTAAATATTAATAAAAAATTAAAAACAAATTTTGTAAATGCTGGAAAGGATACCCATTATTTCATTATCATCTGGGTGGCTCTGAATGGCATGAATGATCGGAAAACTAAATTTTCCTTCGCCGATGTCTTCACAGAAAGTTTTCACTTTGACTTGCTGCAATACATTGAGAACATTTTTGTCAGTAAAATGTTTTGACATTTACCTTGTTTAACTGAAGACTTGAGAAGTCGTTCTGAATCTGACAAATCTGACCCAGCAATATTACCAACGTATCCAGATTTTCCGTATAATTACTGAACAATTGCATTACTTTTACTCCAAACAAAATGGCGCTGCTAGTTTCTAAAGTAGATAAAAATGTTAAAGAGATTTTTGCAAACAATATCATCAAGCTTACTTGGGCAAATTACATCTAGGTATTCTTTTTCAGTAGGACATATGAAATTATCTCTCCAATAGATTTCCATGCCGTTACCACTATGCATTTCCAGACTATACTTTATGTAAGGTTCGATAATCTGTAACAATGAGCTTAGAACAAAACTTTATCTGGGTGATAAAACAATACCCGAGGCTCTTCCAAGTCGAGAAATTTTTCCAAAGTATTGGCCATTGTGTAGTTCAGCGAATTAACTGTGTGAGCAACACCATAAATGGAATGCATAACAGGGACACCACTTCTTGTTACTGAGTCGTCATAGATATCATCCACCCTGAAGCACAATTTTCATAATCCAGCAAAACTATCAAAATTCATAAATACTCGTACATTACAAAACCGTTGTACATTGGTTCAATGATGTTTAATATTTTACTGAGTTTTTCTTCAGGCACTTTGAGCCAATAGTTAAAGCTGCGAAATAATTTTGGCATAGTTTTGGAACGCGCGTGGCTAATTTGATGATAGTGTAATAACGGTTTTAACAACATCTGAAAAAAAAGTAACAAATACATTTGTCTTTGTTGTTCTTACTTACTTTGTCTTCTTCGCGATCGTTGTCATTGCTGTAACAGTTTTCCATGGTTATCTATCCACTACCATCCAGCAACCAAGACCAACTAATTGACTTTTGTTGATGTGATCTGATTAAAGCGCGAGCGTTTTCAAGGACAATTTACAACGGAACTACTATAAATTATTTAAAATTTTCCACTTTTCACGTTAGTGAATGTATAACTGGTTCTTATATCGTTAATTTCATGTAAATATTTTTTGTGGTTTACGAGTATTAGGGAGCGCTCAATTAATATTCACTTGTCGCAATTGCGCCACATACTTAATTAAATTTGATTTTCTAGATGGATTTCTACTAAGTACGTTTAAACTACGTTAAATCTGGCATGTTAAGTAAGTGTACATGCCATCAGTTTCCACACAATTAGGGATTTTGTAGCAGATTGCAGATGCGAAATCAACAAATAACTGAGATTGAAGGCCGAAACGCAGTTGAGGTCGACAACTGGGCGAAGCACAAAAAGACTTTGTACTTTGAATGATTTGTTATGTCACATAAAAATAAAAAAACAATCGTTAGTGGGATTGTTATTTATCATATAAGCTGTCACGTTTCATACATTTTACAGAACTTTATCTAATTCAGAAATAACACTTTCAATAAGTTGAATCATGTAAGGGTTTTCGTCAAACTTTCTCATTTCCTCTTCAATTTCATCTCTAAGTCGGAGTATTTCTTGCTTGGTATATTCAAAACTACCAAATTTTTCCAAGAGAGTTTTTATATACAGTTTCATCTCATTTCCTTTGGGTTTTTGTTTCAAGATATCTATATTTAAGTTAAGGTTGCATTACTGCTTACCAAGGAAAAAATATCGAGTGTTCAAATGAAATCCTGGGCTGAGTAGGCGTTGGAAAATTTAAAGCGTTTAGAACAGTGTAAAGTTTGAATTTCCCGCCGTTTGACAAGAATGAGATTTGTTTATGTTTAATCGGGACATAACTGAACATGTTTGTTTTCAGCAAAGGGTGTCCTTAGATATTTGCTTCGAGAATAGGAATTGTTAGGTTATTCTATTTTTAATGTAAAACATTGCAGAGAAAGAAAAAAAGAAAGATTTTCTTGGCTATAATTTTAGGTTAGCTGTCAACATGCTCCAATTAATCTACGCTTTAAAAAAGCACAACAATTGACGGTTTCCAACGCCTTCCCAGCTCAGGATTTCATTTGAACGCGCGATATTTTCACCTAAGGATACTGACAATTTGGTTGTCACCAGGGTGACCTCGTATCGCGTGGATAATTGGAAAACTAAAAGTTCCTTCTTCAAAACAATTGCCACCCCATACTTGCTAATAACAAAGTAAATAAAAAAATGTAATACTGCTTATTACTATTATTATCCGATTACCTCCTTTGTGCACAAAAGGACATAATCTTCATATATTTGGAAAAATTGGGCCAGAATATCTGTTAATTTGGTAAAATCACATGTATTGCTGCTAAATAACTGCATCAGTTGAACTGCGATTTGATAGTTACTCCCTTTTTCTACGACAGAGACTCTTTAACAAATTAAAGACAATAAATACAAGACCTACTGCGAATACACATTTTCTTATATTCTTCTTCGGTGGGACACACATAATTATCTCTCCAGTAAATTTCTGACCCTTGGCCTCTATAAAATTGCATCATTTGTTCAATGTAGATAGAACCAGCCTGAAATATTAATTTAAAACTGTTGCGCAAGATAAAAAAATAATTACCTTTGAATGGTCCAGCTCGAGACACTTCTCCAAAGCGTTGCAGCCGGCGTAATTAGCCGCATTTATTGTACTGGCAATGCTGTCAGCTTGATGCATTCCGATTGCCTTTCGGGGTTCGCCTAGATTTTGCAACTCGTCTAGCCTAAGAACAGCAAATATTAAAAAGAATAAATAAATTGTAATAGGGAAATACATAAAACATCCCGTGTTTGTCAACTCCGATATTTCCTTTATTATTTGAAATTTGTCTTTGGGAATTTTCAACCAGAAATTAAAAGCTTGCATTAACTTCGTCATGCTGATGGCGTTTATTTTTGGAGCTTCCTTTATGTGAGTGTAGGGTATAAATAATATCTAAAAATGAATCATCAAAAATAATAGAAAAGCACATACCTACACACTTGTATAGTTGACTCAAGTTGCAAAAAACCACTTGTTATTTGCAACAGCATTTTTTCAATATTTTTGAACCAAATAAAGACACAAAGGGACCAGAAAATCATAGTTTGGATTGAATATTTTCCATATAACTACAGTTTTAAAGTAATTTCAAATGACTAATGCCCTAAAAGTGCTGCTGCAAATGCAAAGTGTTTTTTTGCAACTTGAGTCAAGTATACCTCTTCTTCAGTTTTCGACATCTTGAAGATTTGTAGAGTTGGTTCGGCTGCTAGGTTACTAATATACCTCAACATTGTTTACAAATATAGGGAAAATTTGGAGAGGGGCTACACGCTACGTGGAAAAAGGGAAATGAAGAGCCAATCAGGTGGTCCGATTTGGTGGTCATCATTAATGAGACAAAAATGTTGTCGTAAATTAGGTCAGTTGTGTTACTTACGTAAACTGTAATAATTTAAATTTAATTTTAAGATGAAATTAAAATCATCAGACGGGACTACAGTTGCGTGAGTTCGTTCATTCTTCGTTTAAAATTTAACGATTTGTTATTTACTGTCCTTAATCTAGGTAAATTGCTCGAATGCAATTGCTCGAAAACGAATTGCTCGAAATCAGCTGCTCGAAAGTCAATTGCTCTACGTATTTTATGGGAAACATAAGGTGTGAGCTCAAATGCACCATAGAAACAGTATAAGATATTAGTGTTAGAAAAATGTTTTTAACTACTGTTTGTACAGGGTGAGCGAAACTCGATGCCTCAGCTCTATAAAAAAAAAGAAAGACAATAGAAAAAATCTGAAAAGAGGTTCTTAAGTGGGATTAAGTAATGTCCATTTTAAATCAAATTTGCATATTTTTCCATATGTATTTGGAAACTGAAGTAATGACGTCATCGATTTTTTTTCCCAGAAACATACCTATATTTTGGTATATTTAAAAAGAGCTAATTTTTCTGAACAAATTTTGTAACGAAAAAAATTCGCTATCGTGTTTAAATCGTGACGATCGAGAATTTTTGATAATACTTTTTTTTTACAAACTTGCTTATAATTTTTTAACGGAAAAAGATAGCAAATTTTTTTCTTTAAAAAATTTGTTCAGAAAAATTAAATAATAATTAAATATGCCAAAATATAGGTATGTTTTTGGGAAAAAAAATCGATGAATAGAGCTGAGACATCGAGTTTCGCTCACCCTGTACATTGAAAAAATAACTCAGAAAGTCCAGTTAACCAAGTCATCCAGTTAACACAAATTCATTCTTCCAAAAATCAAAATAAAAACGTTGCGTAGTTTTTTTTTGCATTTGGAATATCAAACACCATATTTCGGCTGCACAAATTTTTGATTTTTTTGTTTTTAATTAAGATACTTCAGTACCTTTTTTAAAACTCGCAGCATCTATCACTAGTAGATCTTGATTGTACAATAGGCATATTATCTGTTTTTCTTAAAATATTTCTTCATTTTAACAAGCTATTTTCGTGTTTCCTTATCTTACCAAGTAAAGTATGATATAAATGAACATGATAGTTAAGTAAGTTTTTAAGTTTAATTTAATTTCAAACCATTAAATAGTTATTTACATTAGGGTGTGGTATTTTACGGCGCAAAAACTAGGTTTCAGGCACGAGGTGAAGTCGAGTACCTGATTAGTTTGAGCACTGAGAGTCGTTTCTCTTCTTCTTCTATCTCTCCCTCGTTTAGTAATTAATCAAAACGCTCCTTCCACTCTTCTAGCATTGAGCCCTCCAGCCACATATGTTCCCTTCACGTTCCATCCGTTTCCATAGTACGATCTATTTTTTTTTACTATTCTTTAACTAATTTATTTTCTGGAATACTATATCTTTTTTTCTGTTCCATGTCGGTTTTACCGTTTTTACAGGGTGAAATTGAAATGCATCATAATGTGTACACTATAGTATCTTCAATAAGTGAATAAACCGAAAATGTTGTTAAACATTTGAAATAAATAAAGTCCGATTTAACTTAGTGCCATCCCAAAGAGACGCTTCTGGAAGCTCTAATAAATCGAAACTTGAATACCCGCAAAAACGTGTAAGAATACAATGCATGAAAACCAAATGAAAGGAAAACCTTCTGCACCTTTTTTGCGTTGCACTCGATAACCTTTTAATCTTACTATTTTTTCTAACGTGATATCAGTGGCGTACTCAATTTTTGTTTTTCTTCTGTATCATCCATTGACGCAAAACCGTGATAAAGATGAAAATGTTTACGTACGATATGTCAATAATGGGCATATTTTAGATCTAATTCTCAAACCAAAAAAACAGCTTTTACGCCCTAGGCCGGTAAATTTTTTTATGATTCACTTACGTCATTTTAATTGTTGACGTCAAATAATTTTACGTTTAGTCAATTATCTTAAACACAAGGACACACAACGACTTTATATTTTATACGAATATGTATTAATTTAATCTTTTTTAGAAGAGCACCACTTTAGTAATTTATCTCATATTATGCTGCTTTATATTTTTATTAAAAAGTGGGGTTGGCTGAGAGCAAGCTAGTAAGAATTGTACTAAATTTCCTTAAATTTCAAATTTGTTACTTTAAAAACACCAGAACCCATAAACCCACCGTAACTTTTTGCGCGGATTCTCGATAGAATTACATTAATTTTCACGTAGTCACATGAGTGTTATTAACTGAAAAAAAAGTGTATGGTCAACTAAAACACAACACATTCACTGTAAGGAAGCTGAAGTGAAAAAATGTTCGTGAAAAAAATTATTTGGCCTCAAGCTATTCATTATTTCTTAATTGCCGGTGCGAGTGCGTGCGTCTAGTTGACATTGGGAAAAAGCAGTAATTACTAGGGCTTTGATCTGTTGAGTAAGAACTGTTGAAATGTTTTTAATTGATTTCATAGTAACCATGAACTCGAAGGTCTTGTGTCATCAAAATTCGAGAAAACTGTTACCACATCTTTTGTGTACACGTGCCTGTATAAACCTTTCAAGAACAATAACAGTTATCGAATTATTCTTTGAAAACGTGTTTTGTTTTTTACACTTTTCATTCAAGATAGCGGTTCGCGCTCATTCCAAGATCTCGTAGAAAAAGTATAGTATTCATTCGCGGATAATTGCTGTTACTCGCTGGGATAAATTACGGCACTCGCCTGCGGCTCGTGACTCAAAATCATCCTCACGAGTAATAGCCATCATTATCGGCTAATTGAATAATATACTATTAAAAAGATAATCGGTTTTATATAAAAAATAATAATTATCTCCTACAATTAAGTACAATAAGAAAAAAATGCTAATAAAAGCCTACATACTTTATTGTCAACCGTATATACCTACCTACCAAGTTTTTCGATTTCTTCAAATCTTCCGTATTCTTCCATCAAGGAAACGCAATACTTTTTCAATTCATTACATATTAGTAGTTCTTTGTTTCAGTATGTCTGAGATTATGTCATCGCACAAGTGTCAATGGCTGAATGTCCAAGGACACACCTTTTTTGTCTGTATCACCCATTGAAGCAAAACACAGGTAATAGTATATTATACCATAAAGAGTGAAAGTGAGTCTTTTTGTGGCAAGCCCAGAGATTGAAGACCGAGACGCAGTTGCGGCACTGGGCGAGGCACAAAAAGACCTTCTGCTCTGAATGATATACATATTATTTTATCTTCGTGCGGATCACAAAAAACAATCGAACAACATGAACTCATTAATTTTTTTCTTGCAGTTATTTACAATTTTCACATTTTAAAGCAGCAGTAATTGAAATGTTATTGCCTCACAGGGGTTTAGTTTTAATCGGATAATATTCTGTTTTCAACAAAATGGAATTTAGAAATCTAGGGAGAAGAACTGTCACTAAATCGCAAGACCGAAGGTCTAGCGATTTTGCCAGCAGATCGTTTTTCTAACTAATTTTTTGCAAGCAAGATTAGGTGGTTAAAACAGGAAATTATCTAGAGAAAAACATATTATAGAGTGTAATTATTTAATTAGTCGACGAGATAATATTATCTAGATTATAAAAAACACAAAATAATGTACCAAGACCACAAAAGATATAGTCATTTATCGAGAAAATAATCATTTTTGACAACACTATTATGCTTATTTTTGATCATAGAAACCGCCCTGAAAGTTTGTGGATGGAATTCTGACACACCCTGTATATAAAATACAATTAAGTAAAATTTAAAAAATGCTAATAAAAGTTTAAATATTTTATTGTGATCCGTATACATATACCTTTTAGTAAAATAGAACTTAAGAAATTTCAATTTTATCAAAAAAATATTCGATGAGATGATCAATATAGGGATTTCCACCAAGTCTTTCGATTTCTTCAAATGCTTCATTTCTCAGTCTATCCAGTGTCTGCAAGGTATAATCAAAACTTCCGTATTCTTCCATCAAGGAAACGCAATACTTTTTCAATTCATTATTAGTAGTTCTCTGTTTCAGTATGTCTGAGATTATTGGTTAAGGTTAAATACGTGCATATTTTAGCTTGCGAAGAAAATGATTTTAATAATAAGATGTCAATTTTGAATTAATTAATATATATGTTTTTGAAATGCGTCCACAAATTTTAATCACGAGCTACTGGCTTCATGTAGAATTTTTAAAATATTCTATATCAAAAAATAAAATGAAATTTTTATTAAATTGCTTTTAGTTTTCTACGTTGCCCTGCAACCTCGTAGGTAGGTAAAATTTCGGTACATTTTAAAAATACACCCTGTATATCATGTTTTATAAAATGTACGCCAATAATGCGAAATAACCTATAGAAAATATGCTTTAAAACAAGGAAACCGCATTGGTGTTCGTTTTATAAAATATGATATACAGGTGTATTTTTAAAATGTGCCGAAATTTTACCTACGAGGTTGTTTGATAACGTAGAAGACTAAAAGCAATTAAAAAAAATTGTATAAAAATATGTATAAAATAAATCACATTTATTTTTTGACATAGAATTTTTTGGATATTTTTTCCGCGTTCTACATGAAGCCAGTAGCTCGTGGTTGAAATCTCTGCACTTATTTAAAAAACACCCTGTATAATTTCAAAATTGTGTAAATATTCCTGGAAAGGATACTCATAATTTGATCGTCATTTGGATGGGTCTGAATGGCATGAATAATAGGAAAATTAAATTTTCCTTCGCTAATGTCTTGACAATAGCCTTTGGCTTGAGCTTGCTACAATAAGGTGAGAAAATTGTTGTCGAATAAAAATATTTAACATTTACCTTGTCCGATTTGAGATTCACGAAGTCGTTCCAAAGTTGAAAAATCTGGCCCAGTAATATCGCCAGCCTGTCTAGGTTTTCGGAAAAGTCACTGTACAATTGCAGTACTCTTACTCCCAACAAAACGGCACTACTTGTTTCTGAAATAAATAAAAACATTACATTTAGAAATGAATTATGGAAAATTCAAGAAAGAAATGTTATTTCCGGCAGGCTTACTTGGGACAATTACATCAAGATATTCTTTTTCAGTAGGACATATGGAATTATTTCTCCAGTAGATTTCCATGCCGTTACCACCATGCATGTCCAGACCAAGTTCAATGTAAATATCAATAATCTGTAAAACTGAGCTTACAACAAAGTTTCATCTGGGTGATCTGATAAAACAATACCCGAGGCTCTTCCATGTCGAGCATTTTTTCAATACAATTGGCCATTGTATAATTGATCGAATTAATTGTGTGAGCAAAGCCATAAATCGAATGCATAACGGGAATACCACCTCTTGTTACTGAATCGTCGTAGATATCATCAATCCTAAAGCTCGATTTTCTCAATCTAACAAAGCTAGCAAATCTCATACGTACATCATAAAACTGTCGTACAGTGGTTCAATGAGACTTATCATTTTATTAACTTTTTCTTCGGGAACTTTGAGCCAATGGTTAAAACACCAAGCTATTTTTGCGGCATATTTTGCACGCGCGTGACCAATTTGATAGAAATTTAAAAGGGGCTCTAATAACATCTGAAAAAAACATGCAACAAGTACATTTGTTTTGGTTCATCACTTACTTTGTCTTCTTCGCGATCGTTATCTTTGCTATAATAGTTTTCCATGGTCATGGGGTGCACTACCGTCAGACTACTAAAGCCAACTGATTTACGCATTACGCACTTTTGTTTATACTGCCGCCGCCGAGGAACGTTCAAGGTAAAAGCATAAGAAAACTGGTATAAACAATTTAGGATTTTCCATCTCTCAGGTCCCTCAGGCTATGGATACGTAATTAGTACAACAAGTAAATGTTAAGTTTAGACACATAAATAAGTAATCTTTATTTTTTCAAAAATAAAAATGCTGCTAAATGAGTTTCCATTTTTTTTTCTACTACAACTTCCTGTTGTGGTCATCTCTAATAGGTAGGTATACAGGTGTGCCAGAGTTGCGAAAAAGCTCCATAACTTGTTTGTTATTAAAAATATCAAGTTTTACTTTTTTCTAGATGATAGCTACGCTTCTACTGCACATTCGGAAAATATTGTGGTATATATACAGCGTGTCTCAATATTATAAAAACACTAAAGTCATGCTTTTTTAAACGGAACCTACCCAGTTTGATTTTATTTTTGAATTCTATGCTAAATTATGGATCAAATTTATATTTATACAAGTCGTTTTTACTTATCTGCTATCGTTTTTGATCAGTGACGCTTTTTTTACCAGAATTTCGAATTGCAGGGGTTCCTTCGAAAATTCGTACTTTCCAAATAGTTGCAAATAAATTAAAATAATTGACGCTGTTTGATTCCTGAATGTTTGCAGCATCTGTTAAGTGTTTACTCAATAACGTGCTTAGTCGCATATGTCTACTGCGATTTTTTAGATATAACAAACTAAAAATGTCAAAAACTCATTTTTTTCAAATGTCACCCCGCATTTATTATTACACTGGTCGAAAGCTTTTTTGACAAGCTTTCCAACAGGGACCCCTGCAATTCGGAATTCTGGTAAAAAAGCGCCACTGATCAAAAACGATGGCAGATATAGTCTGTCTAAATTCTAAATTTCCACCACCTGTTGAATTATGTTGGCAAAATAAAAATATTTCTAAATTGGGGATTGTTATAACCAAAGTTGGCAATATAATTATAATAATTTATAATTATTTTATAAACATGATTCGAAAACAACGTAATTTACGCTAAAATGAAAAATGCTCTAGTAAAATGTTTCGAAGAGGTAAAAACGTTGGCACCTTTCTTTTTCTTTATTCTAAAATCTTGAGTTGTAAAAACGACACAGAGAATGACATTCTCACAAATACAACCTGACACATTTTTCACCAAACAGTGTTGCCGGTTGTATTTCTAAGGCAGAACGCATTGTTGGTGGAACTTTAGAATTGAGACAGACTTTAAGTAAAAACGACCTCTGTTGATTTGATTAATAATTTAGCATAGAATCCAAAAATGAAATCAAACTGGGTAGGTTCCATTTAAAAAAACATAACTTTAGTGTTTTTATAATATTGGAACACCCTGTATA
This sequence comes from Tenebrio molitor, assembly GCF_963966145.1. Taxonomy (NCBI): domain Eukaryota; kingdom Metazoa; phylum Arthropoda; class Insecta; order Coleoptera; family Tenebrionidae; genus Tenebrio; species Tenebrio molitor. The sequence continues at coordinate 2,950,798 of NC_091054.1, read as the reverse complement.
TATGTATATACCGCAATATTTTCCGAATATGCAGTAGAAGCGTAGCTATCATCTATTCTAGATAAAATAAAAAGTTGATATCTTTAATAACAAACAAGTTATGGAGCTTTTTCGCAACTCTGTGTATTAATTTTTTTCAATTGTCTTCGATAAAGCTCGGATTATATGCACTAAAAAATGAAGAAAGTATGCGCAATTAACTCTATTTAATATATACTCAGTTTCATATAAATGTGCATCTAAGCAAGCCATGAAAATCTGATTTTCTGTTGGTATTAAAGCTAAAGCTAGTGACTTTGACTTTCAAAGTTGCTTGCTCTGCGCGAACTCGATTTGACTAATTTTTCAGTTTTTGTCCATTTTAACACTGCTGATTTCAAAAGCAGTGTTACGTCTTTTTACTGATTAAATTAAAGTAATCCTTATTTGTTTTTGTCTTTGTATTTTTACCAAATAAAGATTTATTGGACATGACCTTCATAAATGTGACTTTTGTAATGTAACTAAATTAAAGGTGCTTTTACAAATGCACAGCTCACTTGATGAACATTTATATGAAATCAATTATACTAATTTTAATCAAGAAGGACTGTTTGAGTTGGTAATACTAAATTTAATTTATAAATGGTACAATTGGAGTAACTTCCGGTTGTTGACGGCTTAACACTGACAGCCCCATCATTGACAAGTACCGTTTGACATTTCCGATTGAGGTTAACATCCTGGTGAATCTGCTCAAAAGCCTAAAAAAAGTGTTAATTTATGTTTAAAGGCAAATGGGGGCACTTCGCGCATTTCTTTTATTTAATTTTTAGATCATTATTGCTCTCCATTTCAAATTTAATTTCTTTTTACCGGTAGTTTTTACTTTCGTAACCTACCATTTTATCGCTATTACGTCAGATATCTGTCAAATAAACCAACAAAACATATTTGGTTTCAGTGTTGCAAATAGTCAAATAAAAAAAATTTTCATAATTGTATTGCCAACTTAAACAGTCCTTCTTGATCACCCCGTATATTCAGACTTTTGACAATTGAAAACACTTTCGCTTTTAATCATTTCTAAAAGGGGAGTAAACTTTGAATTTAACTTTTAAATGATACTTTTTATTGTATTACGACATCGCAAAATTAGAACACTTAGCGACATCTTTTATTACAATAGCGAATGTTTTATCGTTTCCTGCTGCAGCAGGACGCCGCGGCAAAGTATGTATTTCATGTTTCAGAAATCTGTATCGGTCAAACAAAAATTAATTTTACATTTAAATTGCTTTTTAAAAATATTGAGCAAATAATTCTTTTCGTGTCATCTGGCTCAAACTACTCAATAAATTTTCACTATTACCCAACCAGTAAAAGTGAATTACGCGAATACTTTCCGTTAGTGGCTGAAGTCAAGGCTTTTCTACATGCTTCATGTCGTAGCGGATTCTATGCAAATAAGCGTGCAATGAGAAAAGTAACATTTTTAATTTGTAAGACTGGGTAATTTACCAGGTTTATTGCCAAACGTGACGCCACGGTGACATATCAAAGAAACGTCAATTTTAAAGCAACGGTGTGCTGTGCTAACCTAGAAAATAATGTTTTGATTTCGGCAAAGTTTACAGACGTTTACTCTAATTGTAAGCAAGAATTATCCCAGAATAACTGGTAAAATGGGTTTTACAATTGAAGACAAAGCATTTTTGTTCGAATGCTAATTTCGAAAAGGGGCGAATAGGCAACCAATAAAACCACCGTGCAAGTCTAATTCTGCGTACGAACAACGTAAGACAAACGTTTCGATAAAGCTCTTGATTTGTTTTCTTTTTTATCACTTTGTACATTTACCAGACTTACCTATTATCTAAGAACTCATTTTATATCAATTTCTTGTTTTATTTTTTGTTCTATTTTGTATTATCACCACCTCATATCTGGTTGCAATTCATTTTAGGACTAGGAAAAAGCTCTTCGCATCAATTTTCGTAAATAAAATGAATCGATTTTTGTTAGAAATCATTTACTATGTGTTCAAGTAATTACAATAAATAATGAAGTCGTTTGACTACGAAGAAATGGCTTTCGTAGGAAGAGAATTATCACAATAGCTGTCAGTACTGGCACATCTCGGCGAATACTTGAAACTCAAGACCAAACTATTCCTTCGATCCAGTTTAGATAACTGCTGATCCTGGTGTAAATCCCTGGGTACTTGCTGCCGCAGCCGATACCATACGACGTTATCCCGACAATGGAGAAAATGGTGCTGTTGCCTTCGGTCTGTAGAGGGCCACCAGAGTCTCCTTGGCAAGCGTCGCTCCTGTTATGAGAAGCGCATATTTGACGCTTTGTCACGGTCTTTTGAGTCCTGTTTCGATAAGACTTCTGGCACTCGTTCAGAGAGACGGCGTTCAGGGTGGCTTTCTGAAGAATGCTGCTCCTATCTCCTCCTGCAAATACGCAAAAGGAAATTGAAGAACAAACAAAAAAAAAGGAGTGTGTGCGTAAGACCGCACGACAGAAGTGAAAACTTCTACCGAGTGACTATAAATGATTGAAGGAAAATAGTGGATTGGCAACACTGATGCAGTTGGTAGTGCAAGTCTTCTCGTGCATCATCTGTCAATCATTTCTATTTAGGTTAGGTTAAGTCACGAAGTACTATTGCGGGCAAAAAAAGTGGGACATCAAATTTCTCTCAGTTTTGAAAAATTCGATGTAGTTTAAGCTTTATTGTCATTTTTTTTGACACTATTCCAGCTGACAGTTTAAAAATTTATTTTATACTCCTATTTTCCCTTTCCAAATGCCCTCTTCTTTTGATAAAGGTAGATCTTGATTGGAACTTTGCTTTAAATAAATATTCACTACGTGCTTACTTACAATCATTCCCTACAACCTACAATACTTAATGACAACGTCAATCAATTCAAAGTAGGGTTAGAATCAGGTAAGGGTTATTTCACATTAAAAGTCAAGACAATGACGTTGATGTCCCACTTTTTTTGCCCGCAATAGTACATTGTCGATTTAGATTTTTTTGACGTTTGTTTCAATTTTAAAAATTAAGTGTGTCATGCCAACGATGTTGCCAACTAAAGATTTCAAATGTGTTACCAACATAACAAAATAATTTTCAATCATTTATAGTCACTCGGTATGATGCTCGTTACTGATTTTAAGTAAAATATGTAGGTACCTATTCTAGTCATTATGAATGACTTGGAGGAATAAGGAGCAAGGCATAAATAATTAATATTATTTAAATCCAATGCTGTTTTTAAATAAACATCAAAAATCTGTATTTTTCAATAGAAACTGCAAATACGTCCGCTTTTAGAGGTACACTCTAGCAAAATTTGTGAGGTTAGGTTTGGATTTTTAAGTTTTATTTTCTTGACGATGATTTTGAATACAACACAAGTTTTCCTAGCAATACCAATACCCTGTATTATGATAATTTGTCCATTTTCCTCTTCACATTTTGTTACACAAATATTTCCAATAGATGAATTGTTGAAAAGCCATATAATTGAGAATTACGTATTAAATCCTACATTCATCTGTAAACTTACAATATTTGTCGTGTCTTTATCGTTTATATTATATAAAACTATACAGGGTGTTTCACGAGTGATAATGAGCCTGACGGAATAATAAATTCAACCCACAATACATTTTCAAAAAAAGCCGGGCATTTTAATGACAGTAGCCAGCTTTTTCGGAAATAGAATGTAGGTTGGATTTTAAATTACGTCAGGCTCATTATCACTCGTGAAATATCCTGTATGTTGGTATATCCCATTACTCCTGCAGATCTGCACTGAGGTCAGTACAACGTACTATTCCGGACATGGAATCTTGGCCACAACTGACATTTAACTGTCAAATATGTGTAAACTGGTCTTTATTGAATATAACCCAACTTTTGACTCGATAATACCATTTCCATGCTTTTTTGATGTCACAAGAAAAACTTCAAAGTGATTTTTAATAATTGTCAATTTTTAATGACACTAATGGTTGGTTTACATAATTTTTTTAGACATGTCAAAAAAATGTTGGCCAAGATTCCGTGTCCGGAATAGGACAATGGAAATTTAAAATTGACAAGTGACGCACAGTTGATTGTTTTTCGCTCGCTACGCTAAAAAACTCGAAGTTTTCACTTCAAAAACAGATCGAATATTCTAAAACACTTTCTATCACGAATGCGCTAGATATTTATACTTAAGGGAAAAGTCGCAAGAAGCTATAGTCTAACCAACAAGTCATGCCAAGGGAGGAAGAAAATGTTGGAGGTCAATTGGATAAAAGCCAAGAATTTTTTTGTGGCCTTTTAGTAAACACAATGCATCTTTTAAGAAAACCAATAAAAAGTGACATTGAGTTATTACAGAGTTAGCCAGTGTATTTTACCAAAAGATTCTATTTCTCTGTTGAAAATCTAAGACATGTCATTCGGTTCACCATGTGTGAAAAAAATTAAGTGAAAAGAATAATGATTTTTTGAAATTCTGAAAAAATTGCTTTGAAAGATTACGTTGTTGCTATTAAATAATGTGTCTGTATTCTGCAAGCCACTCTTGTCTGTTGTAAAAACTTAATGTAGGTAGTCTGTGGCTTGTCATTGAACCCCAGCAGATATCTCTCATTGGCTGTAATAATACCACAACGGTAAAAGACACGTTTTAAGATAAATGCATTTACAATTCCCGTTGTTATGGAAGCGTAGCACGGAATAGCGATTTCTTTTGCTATTTGGTAATCTAATCTTTTTGCTCCTGGACAAAAACCTAGTTTGCCGAAATGACCTTTTTGCCGCTATTGCAACCCAAGAGCGAGTGTTCCATCATGCTTAGTAGAAATCAGTAGAAATAAAGACTAAGACTTGACCTCCTTTTTTGCATTACTTTTTTTTACCACATTCTAAATTGTTAACGGATTGTTTCCTCCTTCAAAAATACATTGACAAACTTACAAAATATTTCTCCACACCTTCTTGAACTCATAACATCCTCTTTTTTGAAATTAACAAAAATTCGAGGTCATCAAGTCGCGACTGTAAGATTGACGTTTTAATTAATGAAAAAAAATCTTGAAGAATAAGTGGAATTTCGTTACTTTTCCATGACTCGTGGCGATGTCCAATAACAAATATCTAATAATATCTTCTGCAAGGTTAGAGTTTTTTGCAGCTTATTTACAAATTGCTTTCTTCTAAGAAGGAAGCGGAAAAGTTGTAGAGCTGAAGAGTATCTATGTTTTGATATGAACCTTTTTGGTAAACGTTTTCTGCATCAAGGACATTCTAAACATAGGTTTAACTGTTCTACCGGAATGCAAAAAAACTGAGAGTAGATTTTGCAAACCTCATCTGCGATGACTCACCTAGATTGGTGGCTCCCCAGCCCGTTACAATGAGCTTCTCGGGGTCGTCGTTCTTTGTATACAAACACGCCGGCCGTATCTTGTCCGTGAAAGTGACTTTCTTCTCCAGTTTGACCAAAGCAATATCATTGAACTTCTCTGTCCAGTTATACTTCTTGTGGACAGTAACATTGACCACATTGAAGTCCAATTTCGAATCTGGCTTCTTGATGGTTTCCGGTATGTCTATCACCCCGAGTCTCGCTATCTTCAGTTCGTTCTGTTGTATATTGACAACGCAGTGTGCAGCTGTCACAATATAATACTCCGAGATGAGAGTACCGCCGCAATCAAACCGGTACTCTTCCTCCCGCACGTTGTAGAAGCCCAGTGCCGCCATGTGAGGAAATTCCCCTACGTCGGCATTCTCGCCACCCACTATGTGGTAAGTGAGGACGATGGGTAAGTTCGCGGTGTATTTGTCGCAGGCTTTTTTGCTCTTGCTCACACCGGTGGTTCTGGTCTCGGGGTCGTAGTCTTCGCCGGGTTCATCTTCCTTGTGTGATGGTAACGACGTGGTGGGGTCGATGGTGTCCTTGTCGGGACAGCAGACGATTTCGGTGAAGCGGTCGAAACCGCAACGTTTCAAGGTGTGGAAACCTTCGTTGCGGACTGAAGACAAAGCGGTGGGACAGTCAGTGATGGGGGTGCATACTCCACGTGCGTTGGAGTTGTGGCACTTGGAGCCAGCTGAAAGGGAAGAACAAAATGTGGTCAGCAAGAAACAGCATGTTGACATTAGCATATTTCCTTTGGCACGCACAAACTCCTGCAAAAAGTAAAATGGAGCAGCATTGAGATGTCCGTTTTCAACAGCCATCAGGCTCACTTTCAAGGAAGCCTTCAAAGATGACGCCTGGACTCAGACAGTTCGTTGATGACGCTTTCATCCTTTGATAGCATCGACAGGAGATAATGAATTTTTGAAAATCTACATGTCTTTCATCAGTCAACAAAATTCACTATGGAAGAGAAGAAAATGGAAAATTGATTTTCCTGGACATATTGATGAAACGAAGTGGAAGCAACATCAAACACAAGGTTTACAGAAGGACACAATAAAAGAAAAAGCCTTCATCGGACAAGGTAACCAGTTGGCAACCTCAACTTCGTCTCACCACAAAAAGACTCACTTCCACTCTCAATGATATACTATACTATTTCAAACATTGTAGATATAATCTGTTTCAAAATCAAAAATCCACCACCTGTTGAATTATGTTGGCAGAAAAAAGAAATCCCTAGAATAAGTTTCATTTTTCTGGATTGGCCCAACCCAACCAAGGAATCTTTTAACCGCTTCGAAGAATTTAAAAAACACGATGAACTACGACCAAAACGACTGTCAACAGTTTTATTTCATAACCCCACGTTTTTCTGACACTTTCAAACACACTAAAAACAAAAGTTGGCGATGTTGTCGGTTGTATTTTCGAGGTAGAATGCAGTGTTGGTGGATTTTTGATTTTGAAACAAATTATATGTCTATTTTTTTATTATAGTCCGATGAGCTTAACCCGAATCAAGAAGTCGACATGACCTGCGTCTGCTTTCGACATTTGACAGCAGTGCATGGTTCTACCAATATTTGAAAATTTATTTAGGCAACATGAGACAGATATCATTACAAATTTCAGTTTTTAAGATTTTGAGTTGTGTTCTTTCGTGCTTTCTTGGTTTTTCTGCAAATTCATTCCTCCGTTTTAATTTTGTCTTTCAAAAAACCGCTCCCTTCAGAACTCTTTTGATAACTACAGTGTGGAATAAAATGATTTACATCTAGTTACCTTTGGAATTTTTGCACATGTAAATTTTCCTGTACCGCTCTACTTTTTTTTTTGAAGTGCCGAACTATTAGTTCTGTCAATAAATGTCATCAATCGAATTGACAATTGTTACAATTTACTAAATTGAATTAACAAACGTTGGTGGCCACTTTCAACACTAGCTGTGACTTGCTTTTGTTAGCTCCTTTTTAATTTCAATCTCTACTTTGTATTCATATCATCCTTTCGCAATAAATTACATTAGGAATTTTGGAATATTTCGAGGTTAGGCTTTAATTTTTTTGTAGAGCGGCATTTCGTATTTTTACAAGGGTAATGCAAAGGTAACTAGAAGTAAATCATTTTATTCCACACTGTATTTACATACTTATCAACTAATAGGTCAAATATATTAAAAATTGTTGAAAACAGCACTAAACAACCACGTTTAGACTATCTTTCTTTCTTCCTAGATTTTGTTTCGGCAACGCCATGAATTAGTTTACCCCCTTACCTGTTAACTTCTAGTCTTGCAAGTTTCCGCGCAATTCCAATATTATTTTTGCAATTTACAGATTCTGTAAATGAATCTGTCCACATGCTTTTCGTTGACATCATACGGAGGACATTTCAAGCAAAATTAAACAAAATTATCACAAATAATGTGGTTAAAACATAACCTAAAAATTTGACGTCGCTAATGTAATAAACGTACAACTCGTGTCTTGCTCGAATCACACATGCTAAAGCGAGATGCCTAGTGGGACACGCTTAATACAATACGTACAAGAATTTAATAGTTTGTTTACATTATGGACTATAATTAAAAAATGGACTTTATTTTATGCCTGTGATGCTTTATTATTAGCGAAGTCATACCACCGGAAACGATGTTTTGTTAAATATCTTTTCCACGTAATTATGAATATGTTTGTGCTTACCAGAGGTATAATTAATGACGAATCTATTAAAATTAATATATTGGGAAGAATGTTTTATTACGAAGTAATTCTACAGGGTGTCGCAAAATTAGCGTATTCCGAGTTCGGGGCTTAGTAGGGGACATTCTGTTGACCAAGTAAAAATGTTTAAAAAAAATTGCTGTCACTTTGAAAAAAATATCAAAGTTGCCAATATTTGTTCAAAAGCACCTGATTAATATTCTAGCCATGTTGTACTTCCCTTTTGAACAAAAATTGAAAAAATCAAACTTTTGTTTTTTCAAGAAATGTCTACATTTTTACTTTAATATTTTACATAATCATCCCCACCATATTTCAAAATGAATGTCAACCATTTATATTTTTTATTTGGAGAAAACATGAAAAGTTTGAACCTTCAGACCCATATATCTTTGTAAAGATATATGGTATGGTCTATGGTTATGGTATGATATTTTTTATTTTATTTTTTCGAGATTCCTGGGATTTTTCCCTACCACACCCCAGACTTGGAATACGCTAATTTTGCGACACCCTGAATACTGATTTAGTTTATCCAATTGTTGATATTTCTTTTTGCTGTGTAGAAACAGAAGAAAAAATAGCAAATATGAGAGAGAATTGAAAAAAGCAAAGGAAGCAAATATTTGATAGAGAATACCAGCCTGAAACGGAAACTTTCCAAGAGTTTTCATCGGATTATTCCCGTAAGTCACGTTAGCAAACAAGCCATCACCTAAGTAGTAGAAAGTGACAACTTGGATTGTTTTTCTACGAACAAATAATCGCCGCTCGGTTTTTCCGTAACTTAGTAGTGTCGAAAAGTTGATAAGGAATTCCGTGTAATTGAGGTTTATCAAAAATAATTATCAGTTCTCTTCGTGGTTCGGGTCATAAAGTTCAATGATTAACGGCGTGTAAACAATAAAGAGATCTTGCGGTATTAGATTCATGGCTTTCGAGATACTTCTTGTTTTGATGTTTCTTTTTCCTTTATCTCCGTCTACCTAATTAAGGTCGGTGCGGTGAACATCAACAACGGTTAAAAAATTACAGATCGGTGCGCAACGAACGGCTCTTTGTGATGATCAATGTCGAGGGGTCAAGGCGAAGAAGGTTGAGCGGAGATTGTCAATGACACGAGCACGCACGAGTACCGTAGTGTTTATTGTTTACCTTCTTGGGATGTAGAGAAATCGGTCAAGAAGCGATTAGCTATTTACCTACTTGTAGTGAAAGAAGGAAAATAATTACCGAACAGTTCTCGACTCTGCACCGTTACAAAGAAAAATCCTGCCGTTAGGAAGAAGCGAAGGATGCGGATCTGCTGCATTTTCTAGCACAGGACACAATCACGTGGTGTTGTGATCGTCGATGATGTCATGACAACAACTCGACACTAACTGGCTTGTGGAACTGTTGATTGTTGCAACAAAACGCGCAAGCTCTTCTGCTTTTCGGTGTGTTTCTACGAAAGAGCGTAGTAGTAAATCCCCTTCTGCTGTTTGGGAGAAAGAGGGACCGGTTTCGTACAGGAATGCGTCATCATCGGGCTTGCGGTTACTGGCGTGGCTCATCAGACGGGCGACACCTCGCGGTGTAACCAGATGTTGTGGTGGAGGTGCCGACAAGTGGCGCCGCCGCCGCCGCTCAGATGCGGCACGGGATGGTCTTTTTCCCGATGGCTGTTGTTTGGCAATTCAGGTGCTTATCGCGGCCCATTAAATCAGGGAGAGGCCCATAAAAGCGATTGTGGAGGGACTTCAGATGCGTTCCCATATCTTTCAACAAAGAACAACTCTGAAGCCTGTTAGTCCTCTTCAATTGGAAGTTTGGAATTAAGATTCAAATATCTCGGAAAGTTTACAAGCTCTCTTAGTTAGAGTTGGGATAAAGTTCTCTCTGGAGTAAACTTGCATTTTGTCTCTTTTAAACGATACATTTGTCGGCTTGTTACGGAGTTTCGCAGGATAAACGATATTAAAAGTAGGGGACTGTCAGCCACGGTCAAGTTTACGGTTTTTTAAACCAATTAAGGGATTTAAGAGACCGTGAAACGATGTTTTACGCTTGAGTTTGGCTCACAAATTAATTTGCCGATCATTTCAAAGCACACGCGTTGGATCCCTGACTTTACAGGAAGTAAATCATGTTTTAAATAGAGATAACATCATTTAAGTATTTCAATTGACTTTTCCCATAGATTTTTAAATATTTTTTAATAAAAAATCAACGTGTATTCTGCTCATTATGATACCCCACTAATCTTCTAAAATTTGTAAAGGAAATGTTTTCAATTTTTTTCTTTTTTGCATTTTTTACATTAAAAATAGAATAACTAACGATTCCCATTTTCGAGGCAAATATCTAAGCCTGTTTTTTTTACTAAGGACAACGTAACATTTTATCTGCTCCGCCCATTACATTTTCTTAGTTACCAATCAAATAGGTTATTAAAACGATATGATTTACACAGAAAAAATATTCTGACATTCGAATTGTCTTAATGACATTTTGTTTTTTAAAGCCTAAAACAATAATTGTGGACGTGACAGCAAAATTCTAACCTTAACTTTTTTACGTGGCAAATGTGATGAAAAATTATACAGATTCTCATTGGTTAATTTATGTGGGCGGAGCAGATAAAAAGTTATAACGGCAACACTATAATTCGAAACAGTGAATTTTATAAATCACGTTTGGAACATTGATTTTTGAAATTGTCACCGATTCCCACATTTGACAATTTCAATTTAAATTAAACACATGTCTCAAACTCATAAACATATGCAACATAACCTCAATAATGATCTAGGGGAAATTTAGGGTAAGTCTGAGATAGAACTGGATCGAATGTCAGTGCTTTTTTAATATACAGTTTGGTCTTTTACTGTATTTTGACATTGAGAATTGATTATAAAAAACGGATTTAATATAAAATATAAAACAAATGTCATTCACGTCAAATGGCGGGAAATTCAAACTTTACACTCTTCCAAATGGTTTTCTTTTTTCAACGCCTACTCAGCCCAGATTTTCATTTGAACGCTATCGTGAGAAAAAGATTACACATAATAATTATGTTTTGACCTTGTAAGCTTGGGTATCTATCGTGTTAAATCCACACTCTCTGTAGATCCAAAAATAGTGCGATGTTTACATCATTTCCTTTTGATTAGTCGATAGCGTTAAAAAAAATTAACATACAGATTTCTGTTGAAATGTGTTCATTTATTCCAATCATTGCCAAAGTTCAGTCTTATCACATTAAACAATTGCCTCTTTAGAGTCGTTCGAAATAATCTAAAATAATCTTTTGCAAAACGGTTCTGTTTTGGCTTTCATGGAAAAGAAAGAAAATGTTGAAGATTATTAGTAATCAATTAAAGAAGATGAATCATAGTCACTAATAACATTTTGTTTTGATTTGGGATTTTTGTCTTTTTTGGGCAAACAGTTATTTAAAAAAATACAAATACCAAAACGCGTGTGGTATGGTAGTAGCTTTTGACAGTTTGAGTGTTTATAATTTTGACGCATGCTAGAAAAATGATACTGTCAAGAGCCGTCAAAATGACAAGTATAAGAGAGGTTAGGTTTGTTAATCAAAAAGTAAAATGATATGTGACACTTTGCGGAGATTTAGAGGTTATGTTGGATGTAGTGTAGTGCGGGGCCTTATCATCGAAAGGTGGCAAACTATTTTTCCAATACCCCAATCATTTTGGAACATTTTGTATTATTATAAAAATATTATTAGTAGGCAGGACAAATGTTGATCTACCATCTTAATATTACAAAAAATATTTGTCTGTAAAATGTCATGCAATGCTGAAAAATGCTTCACACTTCAAAAATAATGCTTTACGTAATAATTAACAGATCTTTAAATTTATGGAAAATGTATGTTTTACGAAATAAGGGATGACACTTTAAGAATGATTTCTTAGCTGTTAAACAAATCAGGCAGCAGAAGGTTTTTCAAAATGGCAACGATTACTTTACGCAAACCCAAAAAATGAGAAATTCATTATAAATACATATATAAATATTTTATTTCTTGTGTAATCTACAAAATATTTCTTCAATTAAGTTACGTCATAAATTAGCAAATACAGGGTGTCACAAAATTAACGTATTCCAAGTCGAGGGTCTTGTAGGGAAAAATGTCAGGAATCTCGAAAAAATAAAATAAAAAATATAGGGGGATCTTTACAAAGATATATGAGTCTGAAGGTTCAAACTTTTCATCATGTTTTCTTCAAATAAAAAATATAAATGGTTGACATAAATGAAAAGACATTTCTTGAAAAGACAGCTTTATCTCGAAAAAATAAAAGTTTTATTTTTCCAATTTTTGTTCAACAAATATTGGCAACTTTGTTATTTTTTTGTCAAAGTGACAGCAATTTTTTTTAAAACATTTTTACTTGGTCAACAGGATGTCCCCGACCTCGGAATACGATAATTTTAAGACACCCTGTATGTTTATAATAATTTTTGTACAATTCTTCCCCAATTAAACCGCGTCCTAAAGAAACGAATCTTGAGGCCAGACAATACCCTCTATCCAGTTTAAGTACATGGAAACGCTTGTATAAACGGTAGGATTATTGCTTCCACAAGTTGGCGATCCGTAAGAAGTGATACCAACAATGACCGCAAGATCAGTAGTTGCAGTGAATCTTTTTTGTAGAGGTCCTCCCGAATCTCCCTAAAATTTGAGCTCATTAAAAAGAAGTACAAACAATTCTCTACACGTACTTGACAGGTGTCAGTTTTTTTGTGCACGGCGCACAGTTGTGTATTTCGAAGAGGGGGCTGCGTCTCATCCCTAGGTAGATTCTCTGCGCACCGTTCCAGAGATTCAAACCTGACGTAACCTTTCTGGAGTCTCTCTTTCCTTGATCCATCTGAAAATATTTACAGTAGCGTCTCTGTTCATCAGGTTGTTTACAAGTCAATTACGCCTGTTGACTTCACCCCATCCAGCCACCAAGTAGTCCTGGGGGTAGGTCAAGACATTCGTGTAGAGACAAGCTGGTTGTACATATGGCCCAAAGGTAACAGGTTTTTCCAATTGAACCAAGGCAATGTCGTTGGTCTTGTTTGCAAGTCGGTACTTCGGATGGACGAAGACTTTTTTGACAGCGTGGTCGAACTGGGAGTTGACTGTATCGATAGTTTTTGGTACATCGACGGTTCCTAGTCTGGCAATTTTGATGGGTAGGTTCCCATAGGTGACTTGGCAATGGGCGGCTGTCAGTATGTACGAGTCCGAGATGAGCACTCCACCACAATCGAAACTGTACTCCTCGTGTCTCACGTCGTACCGACCTAGAGCAGCCATGTAGGGAAACTCTCCCTGCTCGGCGTCCTCGCCTCCCCATATCTGGGGGCCCAAATTAGGGGGGAATTTTTTCGCGTAAAAATCGCAAGCCTTTTCGCTCTTTCTGGTCGAGGGTAACTGTCGTATGTCGGTTTCCACAGGACAGCACACGACTTCCATCTTACCAAGGAAACCACACCGGGTTAGGTTGTGGTGGTGGTATTCGTTGATGTAGTGGATCTTCAAACATTTTGATTTTCGTCTACAGATGCCCTCTTTGTCACCGTTATTAAAGCAGGTGGAATTCTCTAAATGTGTAAATTATTATTATTGTGAAGTAGTGAGAGATACGTTTTAATAATTGTTGCCTTTGATTTTAGCCAAGAAAATATTTATTTCAAATCAAAAAAACTACGGAAATTCTGAAATAAAAAAATTGTTTTGTAAGCGCGTTATTTCAAAAGTTGTTAAGCATTTTTCAACACCTTTTGTAAATTGACAATTTGTCTTATGTTATTAATAATTCAAAAGATAATGTGATTCAACACTTCTTGACAGATATGCAAAGTGTCTATAAAAGAACGTATTAGTATATCAAGAAAAACAGAGGTCATGTAAAGCAATTAATGACAGGTTTTTAATAAAGACTGATGTGAAATAATAATGTTCTGAAAATGCCAAACTCTCCTTTCAAACTTTCAAAGTAGCAGCGCGATTATTGTTTTGTATCATCATTTCTCCCTTCCTAGTTTCTGCCAACCCCGTCAACATCTCTCTATAGAGCCTCTAAAAAACCCAAATAACGAAATTATTATCCAGTATTTAACCGTTGCCACTGTGCTATTTAACAAGTCATTTATCGTGGGCGTGTCCATGCTGTCAGATGTGATGTCAAAATCTGAAATCGCGCGTTTCGGTCCGAGCATTTTGCTGCATGTTGCATCCAAGTTCATTTTCCCTTTATTTCGTTACTTTTGTTTTTGTTATCTTATCACTGCACTGATATCACGGCGCTCTCTTATCGCGGACAACTAGTGTTATCATGAGCCCAAAAAATACGTCTTCACTGATTGAGAATCAAATGCGTATTGCACTAGTGCATTTTATTCTCGCTAAAATTCAAATTTGGCCGTCGTCTGATAACAAATATCTTGATGCACTTATTACAAACAAATTTTGTTTACAACTTACTCCTATGTTTTTAATAGGAATAGAGTTTATCACAAGTGCTATTAAATATTTTCTAAACATAAATATATCTTTGTAAAACATCAAAATATTATCAACTATGTATTTTCCAGACATTACTCGTGCTCGTTGGTGATTATTATTATTGAAGATGGAACCGGCTGAAACTGTCACTATACATTATAGCGGATTATAATTGATGATAATTCTCGTATTAACGTATTGTGTGATATAGGTCGAATCGTCGATGATTGGGCGAACGCTGACACAGGACCGGATTTAACACACGTGGTTGTGTCATATGAAGTCACTATCAATCTACGTATTAGTGTGGTGTTATCGATTGGGCGGCGCAATTTTAACAAAAGGGTTTTAGCCCTTTCGGAATAGAACAAAAGTGTACAATTCCAGCTCGACGAGATTATCTTCGCCGGGTTCAACGATTAATAAATAAGAGGAGGGGTGAACAAGGAATAGATTAAACATTTTTATCAGTCTTCTGCACTGACGACGATGGAAATTGATGTTTGCTACTTTCATTAAGATGTTCGTTCTGGAACTTAATGGAATTTATAGCACTTTTTCAATTCTTTTTGTCTCAACTTCTTCACGATCTCGATACTAATTAATTTCGAGGCAAACAACCGATCGGAGATTAAAGACCATCCCTTTTCGCATCGATGGTTCAAGAGGGAAGGTCATGAATCGTTGATTTGACGAAAATGTATTTCTATTAATTATCTTACTACAATACCCAGAATGTTGTAAATGTTAGTAAAATAAAAGTATATTTACCAAATAAGGGTGAGCAGTATAGACCAGCAATTAGTTCACCAAAGACGAAACACAGATAAAAATACGTCTTCATTTCGCACTCTTAGTCTTTTTAACACTGATATCAGAAATGATCGTGAGTTGCGGTTCGACTGAACTGCGATTGTTGATTCTTCCACATTTTATAATTTGTCGACTGGTTTTGATAAAATGATGGTGAGGGACAATTTATTATAATTAATTCATTTCTGTTGTTATGAATCACTTCGTGAAAAAAATGCAATTGCAACAAGCAGTCATTAAACTATTCTAAATTGCTAGGTGTCTTTCATAAAACGGTAAATCTTTTATTTTAGTCTAATGTAAGTTAATATGAAATAAAATTGGATTTTTTTTCTTAAAATCTGAAATTCAGACTTAAATAAAGACTTTTCGAAAAATTACGTACATAATACACAAAATTCATAAAACGCACAGTATTAATTTTTGAAAAAAATTCAAAAACACGTCAAGCAGTTTTTAAAATTCTGCGTCTTTTAACGTATATACAGGGTGTTATTGAAATTATTTTAACCACGAGCTACTGGCTTCATGTAAAACTCGGAAAAAATATCTAAAAAATTCCATGTCAAAAAATAAAATGACATTTATTTTTTGAGCTCTGTATATCATGTTTTATAAAATGTACGCCAATGCGAAGTAACCTATTGGAAATATGCTTTAAAACAAGGAACCCTCATTGGTTATAAGCGAATCCTTTAAAAGAAAATTTTCTTTTCACATTTTTTTAACGTTCTAGATTACAATTCCAGTAGAATTTACAGCAGTACCAAACAATATTGGGAATGACTTATGCAGGTCTTTCTCTTTATAGCGTACTAATACTTTTATGAGGGTTGGAACTGTTGGGACAGCCGATTGCTGTCGGCCGTCATAAATTACTAAAATTATTGAAGGTTCAGAAATGGGCTGTATTGAAACATTTATTATTTTTGAAAATTGTAAACCTACTTTTCGACAAAAAATACAAAAAACATAAAAATTCAGATCTAGAAAATTTTAGATAAGTACACTTGGAATAATGGAAATTTCTAAAAAAAATGTGTGTTTTGCATAATATTAAAGAAAAATAATAATAATGGGAAGTCTGCTATCTTATTGTTAGAAATATTTAGAATGTAAATTAATTTATTGGAAAACGAACAATTATGAGCGAATCCTTTAAAATAAAATTTCTTGTTAATGTTTTTTATATTTGCTCCGAAACAGAATATTTTTAACTTTTTATATTCCAATTCTGACCTACGTACTTTTGAGCAAAAAATACTCAAACTAAATAAAAGATCTTAACTGTCAAATATTTGCGGTATGTAGTAGTCACCAGTTCATAGTAACAATTTATAATTGATTATAATCCATTATATAAAATGGGATTTTTGATGATAAATCAGCTTGGTGTGAAAAAATTTGTATCAATCAATTTACTATTTAGGTGAGATTCTTTAGACAGGTTTTGTGCCAATCATGGTAATATAGTAATATTCTGATTCGAAGATATTACGAATCGTATTAAAAATACAAGTTTCGATTGAGTTAAATTCATTATTAAAATACGAAATTACGTAAAGAAAATTTCTGGAAATAAGAATCAATAAAGAGAAACTTGTTAATATATGCAGATACCTTGTAAATTTTTTTAACACGTGACTTTTAACATAAAGTATAAAAACATCTAACTTGTGTAACTCTGCACATAAAATACCAAAATTGTTATTTACATTAGAGTACCGTAGGGGTATTTTACAGCGCGAAAACTAGAATTCATGTACGAGGCGAAGCCGAGTGCCTGATTAGTTGGAGCGCTGTAAAATACCTACCGTACGACATTTCTATTAGACTTTTTGGCAGCATCTATTCATGTGTCAAATTACCAAACGTGATCAAAATGAATAAAGGATAAAGACCAATTTTTTCATTCCTTCTTTTTTCAGCCACATTGGAAAGGAATCTGGTCTGGTTAGGGATGGGTTCGAAAGGGCACTGGAGGGTACTGTGGGATAGTGAATTAGCATTAGGATTATCCATGATATCCGTTTTTTTCTGCACATATTTCCTTGTAAAGGTGTGGGAATATCCCCGGAAAAACCCAGAGCAGGTCAGGTGGCCCTGAGAATCGAATCTGACAACTTCCGAAGCAAAGCGGCGAGCTAAGCACTTGACAACAGTACTGGGTCATCACCTGAACTATTATTTGAATGGAAAAATGAAAACAATCTTGAAAATAAAGCTTTCTCAAGAAACGGTAAAGAAAACAAAAAATTTAAGTGTCCTTGGAAGCTTGACTAGTATTGCAGTTCTTGTGAATATTGATAGTCACAATGGCTTGGCAGTGTTATCACATATTGCAATCAAAATTCCCTAGATATTAAGGGGTTCATTTAAAAAAATCATTTTCGTATTCCAATTATTATACTCGTTTAATAAGAGGCATTGTAGCATTCGTTCTATTGCCCTAAATATTCTGGTGCGACAATGACCTTCTTATCAAACTAGTTTAATAATACACATACTATTATTTTACAGTTTGGGAAACTTCGTTTCGCACCCTGGTACACCCACGCTTAACCAAATTTTGCTTAATTTGCTACGTAAATAAAGAAAATACAAAACGATTTTCTGGTAAAATATCTGGTAGTGCTTCATTATCACTTATCAGTTATCACTTTCACCATCGTATTAAATAGTTTTATGGAAATAATGTAAATGTGGACATTTCAACATGGCGACAGTTTTTGAGCATTAGCGGGTTAGCTGTGTTATGCAATGACAGTAGAAAATGAACACCATAACAGCTGATTTATATTTTGAAATTGTATTAATTATTATACATATTATGTATTTGCATAAATATAAAAAAATTTGATCAACACCAATGTTTTTCTTGTCGCTAGAGAAGAGAAGTCCTTTGAACACTGGGCATGAAGGACATTCAGCCTTAGCCCTGCTGAGCATAAATTTCCCGATCAGATTGAAAAGTACGATTCCCTTGGTTGTTAAAATGCAGAGCAAACTGCGTTGGTGACAGTGACTTCTTTGTCAGGATGTTGTTGCCACATTGCTTAATATCGAGGTTTTGGTGCATTTTAATTGGTGCACCCAGTTGCACGAATTTGCAATGAGCTGGCAAGTGTACGAATTTCTTTGAGATTAGATTGCCGGTACGTCTAAATTTGCATATCTCGTAGAAGCAAGGAAATGATTACTTCCCACGTGAGAAAATTTCCCAACATATGCGGTAATGTCATTTCTTCATTCATAAGAAGAGATAGGAAATTGGTTCTTCTGAAAAAGAAAACTAAAAAAAATGAAATGGTAGTAATTTGGTCTCAAACTGGTTTTTTCCACTAACATTTCATTCATTTTTCCATAATTACGATTTATAACAAAAAATACAGGGATCAGTTTAAAATGCATTTAATAACATAAATGTTGGGTAATATGAATTAAGGTGATATACAGGGTGATTTTGAAATGCGTGTGTAAATTTTAACCACGAGCTACTGGCTTCATCTAGAACTCGGAAAAAATATTTTAAAAATTCTGTCAAAAAATAAAATGATATTTCTAGTACAATTTTTTTAATTGCTTTTAGTCTTCTATATTTTAAAAATACACCCTTGTACTGGTATATCATGTTTTATAAAATGTACGCCAATGAGAAGTAACCTCTAGGAAATATGCTTTAAAACAAACATGATAAATAGGATGTATTTTTAAAATGTTCCGAAATTTTACCTACGAGGTTATTTGACAACGTAGAAGACTAAAAGCAATTAAAAATTGTAGCTCAAAAAATAAATGTCATTTTATTTTTTTGACATAGAATTTTTTAAACATTTTTTCCGAGTTTTACATGAAGCCAGTAGCTCGTGGTTAAAATTTGTACACGCATTTCAAAATCACCCTGTATAATTTCTTAAAAACTCTGTTTTGCTTCATGTATTATTTTGGAGAAAACGACTGGAATTTCCAACTTGTCGCATAACAGTTATGATAAGAAAAGAAATGTGTAAATAATCTAAGTGCATTGATTAAATATTATATATTTTTTTTTGTGTAATCGTTCCAACAGTTACATTCAGAAAAAATGAAATATTTAATTAAAAAAAAGTCCAAGTGAACCATCTACATTTTTTCAGTATTGCAAAAAATGATTGACAGTATTTTTTAAGCAGAAGTATTTAATTAAAAATTAAAAAGGTAATAAAACCAGATATGTATTTGATTTACTAGAAAATAATTTTTCAAAAACTATATTTTCACTTGTTTTACAAAATATTACGGTATATAATTTTTTCTCACATCTAAGAATAAAATTAGCGAATTATCTTCCTGCAAGTCTTTCTAATTTAGAAAACCGAAATAAAAAAAATGTCAAAACAATGAATATTTTACAAGATTTTAATTCCAGACTGTATTCTTGATCCATTTAAAATAACGCTGGACCGAGGAATACACTGTTGGTATAGCATTGGCGGCTAGACCACCATGGGACTGGACCCCAACCACCGTGAACAATCTACCATTATAAATTTGCAAAGGTCCTCCAATCTCACTCTAGAAACCCACCAAAAGCATCATCTATGTAAAAACACCAAATATACTCACCGCTATAACACTGTTTTGTGTAGATTTTGCACAGATTTGATTTTCCCCAAGAGTCTTGTTGTACTTAAGAGTATACTCCAGAGAGCACTCCATGGATGGAACATAAATCGCCCTGGTCTTGTTGAGAACCAGCTGACACTCGCTGCCTTTATCTGTAACCACAATACTAAACAACAACACGCAAAAATCGAAAAAGAACGTTACTTGGATCTCGTTGCGTCCATTCGGTTAGGATAAGTTTCGAATCAAAATCCTGGTCATCTTCAGGGTCCGTACTTGTGTGCAGACACGCGGGGCGAATTGAACTGGTAAAAATAACTTCCTCCTTGAGTTCCGCCAAAGCGATGTTGTTGGTTTTTTCTCTGATGTTGTAATTTGGATGTACTTTAATTGTTTTGATGTGGTAGTCTGTTTGTGGGTCGATCCTTGTGATCTCAATGGGAAAACGTACTGCGCCCAGTCTCACAAATTTTGGTTGGATTCTGTCTGCAGTGACCACGCAGTGAGCTGGTAAGATTACGTATTTGTTGGAGATGAGAGTGCCGCCGCATCTAAATCTGTATTTCTTATCGGATGGGTAAGCTAGAGCGGCTATGTGAGGAAACTCTGTAAGATGAGCCTCGGTGTCGTTGGTCCATTGGAACGAAGATGCAGACCCGGGGAATTGTCTCGTATACTCGTTGCACTTTTCTGAAAAAGATGAAAATATTTTGACGCAGATGTACAAAACTGAGGTGGTGATGGTTTTATTCCAGGATGGTTTTTCCCACTTTCGTAATTTGCGATAACCTTAGTTATCACAAAATTCGCAGAGCGCTCTGTGTTAGTCTAACTTTGATAAATTAGGGTTTTTCTTGATGGGAAACTCCTTGGCTTAATGAACAGTAATTACCATTTAGATCTACAGGTGAAGTACGCACGACAGCTACTACAATTGCGCAAACAAAACAAAAATGCAACCAACTGTACATTGTGTGCTGATCGTTCTAAATTTTAATTGACACTCTACAATCGAACAGCAACTGATACACTGACGGTCAAGAAGGATTCAATCTCAAGAAGCTAATTGCGTCGTGATAACAATATGTTGTTTGTCAATGCACATATAAAAATATCTTTTTGTTGGTACTGTTGTTGTTGTCAATTAATTTTAATATCGTATTCTTGTTTTCATATTTTGGTCTACTCATTTTTCTTACCAATCTATGATACCAACATGATATACAGGGTGTATTTTTAAAATTTGCCGAAATTTTACCTACGAGGTTGTAGGACAACGTAGAAAACTAACAGCAATTTAAAAAAATTGTAGCTCAAAAAATAAACGTCATTTATTTTTTTAACATAGAATTTTTAAAATATTTTTTCCGAGTTCTACACGAAGCCAGTAGCTCGTGGTTAAAATATCTGTACAACTTTCAATAACACCCTGTATATATCATTCAGAGTAGGTCTTTTTGTGCCGACCCCGACTTCGTCTCGGTCTTCAATCTCTGGGCTTAGCACAAAAAGACTCACTTCTACTCTTAATGATATAATCTAACATTGTGTAATACCAGAAGTAGTGCAGCTTGAATGCTCATTAACTGTCATATCATATCAATGGTGGGAATGAAGAAATAAAATGAATAATAGAATCTATGTGAGTATGTCATATTTCGTGGTATTCAATTAACTATTAGTAGTTATCAGAGGACAATGATCTTAGAGAAGAAGTTCTCGGTGTGATTTTTCTTGCGTGTTCACGTTAAAAAGAAGAACAGGTTTGAGGTTTGTATAAATCATTTTGTTTTGTTGGTATTTCCCCGTGTATTTTCTATGACACATTTTGAATCACTGCAAGACACGTGTTGACTTTCTTGGAATACATACTAGGAATTTACTGCTGTCAGTTTATAAAAAAATTGACAACTTTATATGAGATCTGTGCATACAAAAAAACATTTGAGGAGTCATGCTCACTATGACTATTAGAATTCCTAGAAACATTTTCTTTCAGATGATTTGTTTTGCTGCAGTTATAGTTTTTGTTTTTATTTATTTGTTGTTGTCATGGGTTGTGGTTCAAAAGTCACCGCAGTGAACTCGAGTTTCTTGTGCACCTCCTACGTAACCCACTCTACCAGTCCTGTGTACCTTACATGAAAAGAAGTCGATGTCATTTGTCCTGTAGCTGCACTGCTTTGCAGAATTTCTTCCATTCTGATTTTGGAGGGGTTCTTCACGACTAAACAAGAATTAATATTTATTATGTGTCATGTTGTAACATAATATGTACAGTCGCGAGCATTAAATCTTGGTCTTCAAGGTCACTACTGTCACAAATTAAAAATTTTGCCTGCTTAATTAGGTCCAATGTCAATTAAACGTCAATAAAAAAAATTGTCCAAGTTTTATTCTTAATTATGGCCCCAATATCGTATTTTAACAGAGTAAAAATTATTTCGTTGTTGGAGACGGATCTGTCAGAATCTAGGATGGCAACCCCGTTGGGATTTCCAAAAGTTGACAAGATCTTGACAAGACAAATAGAATTTATTAGAGGTTATGCCCGTTTCACATTAAAGTAGTTTCCGTTGCGTCAAAGAATGACCTTGACGACCAAATCTCGGCATTCGAGGAACCCATATGGCTTTACAGCTACAACCTAACTCAAAATAAAGCACCAATCAAATGTTTGCATTTCTGTACAGACAGTCAACCCATGGCCGCCTTTAATTGTTACTTGTTTGGGCAACATTTAAGTGAAAGATTCTTGTAGTAACAATATTAACGTCAAAATATACAACCGTTTTTAATTAAGAAAAGAAGTAATACAGGAAACTTTATTTGGTGTAATACCTAATTGTTATGAATTACACAATAATAGTCACTTGTCAGCGTGATTAAATGGTACAACTGGAGTAATTTCCAGTTGTTGACTTCACACTGACAGTTAAAAGTTCAAGTTGTTTCTTTGTACCGTTGATTTTTTTACATACATAGCCTACAACTTTGTCGTTGTTGATTTCACGTCAAATATCTGTCAAAAGACGTATCCGGTTGCATTATAGCGAATAGCCGAATAACAAAATGCTCTTAATTGTATTGCCAACTCAAACAGTCCTTTTTATTTACCCGGTACATACTATTCCAGCCAAAAAATTTGTCCGCCCTTTTCCTGTCATTTCACAAAAATTGCGTGTAGTTTAACCTTTATTGTCATTATGATTGACGTTTGCAAATTAAAATTTGAAATTTAGGGTCACCCATAAGAACATAGACA
The DNA here is from genome assembly GCF_963966145.1 of Tenebrio molitor. Lineage (NCBI taxonomy): Eukaryota > Metazoa > Arthropoda > Insecta > Coleoptera > Tenebrionidae > Tenebrio > Tenebrio molitor. The sequence continues at coordinate 2,927,446 of NC_091054.1, read as the reverse complement.
CAATTTGATTGACACATGTCAACATGTGAAGTGAGGTTATGCGTTCCCAAAGGCTGTTTTACAGCATACGTGAGTGGAATGACAGTTGTGGACAACATTTTTTGTCCGCCATTGTACTATTCCGGACACGGAATCTTGGCCAATATTTTTTTGACATTTCTAAAAAAAATTATGTAAACCAATCATTAGTGTCATTAATAAATGACAATTATTAAAAATCACTTTGAAGTTTTTATTGTGACATAAAAAAGCAGGGAAATAGCATTATCGAGTCAAAAGTTGGGTTATATTCAATAAAGGCCAGTTCACACATATTTGTCAGTTAAATGTCAGTTGTGACCAAGATTCCGTGTCCGGAATAGTACTTACATAAGTAAGTAAGTAAGTACCTAAGCTTCTGACGTTTTCACTACCGCCTACTTAGTGAATGTATGTCTACTAATTACCTTTCATCCTACTTTTATTAACATTGCTTAGTATGTATTTATCCCAATACCTTATAATTTTATCAATATGTTTGTATTTTACACAAAAGCTTTATTACTTAGAAACAAAACCAGAACTAATTGCTAACCGCACGGTAAAATCCAGTCGACCGACTAACCTCAGTTGGTAGCAAAACAGGAAGAGGGCATTTATCGCCGGACGCGACTATTTCTCGATACCATCATGTCTTGATCAGTAACTTTCAAGACTCTTTTAATTCGTTATTGGTTAAAAACTAAAATTTGACAGGTGAAGGAAATAATCACATTTAATATGTACATATTTACTATAATCAATCAATGAATTATTTTTTCCCCGGATTCTTCAATTAACTTGGAACAATTTTTTGTAACAATTATGTTTTGTGGTAGCTTATTTTTACCATCATAGGCATTGTGCTCCTTGTACTGACAACAAAAAATTATCAAGTTGCCTGGTGCCTCTTGACAGTTGTCATCATTTTATGTTTATTTTTTAATCACGATCGATTGCTCCCCAAACAATTACTTAGATAAGGGGCGGCCATGACTTTGACAGTGTCAGATTTTTCGTATCTTTGTCAGCTCAGCTAATAAACGTCAAATAACTGTCATTATGAATCAAATTTTAAGGCAAAAATTGTTTTTGCTTCAAAACATGAAAGATTCCATCTTTCTTTCGTTATGGTGTTTTCAATAACGTAGAATGGATTGTTGCTTGAGGCCGTGTTTCGACAAAAATTTCGAAATTTAAATTGAAATACTTAAGTATATGCAACCAAAAATACATCAATACATTACAGACATCTGTCGACGTACGGCCAAAATCTCAAAACTTTCTTTCATCTAAATTGTTGATCGCACGGTATATTATATTCAGGATTATTCAGGTAAGATGACGAGACTGAACAGGTAAAAATGCAACCCAAAATACAGTTTACAAAGCATTCATTGTGTTGCTTATTATTGTTATTAAGTCGTAGTTTGTTGAGAGAGGAGAAATACCCTTTTTTTTCAATTTCCTCGATGTAGTAGTTGTTTTTATTCTTTTTCGTATTCCTCAGCTTCACCTACATGGTAAAAAAACGCTTAGGATATTACTTTTTCTCTCACATTTTTTAATTTGAAGGGAAGCTCGATACTCTAAAAATGGTCTATTTCAACTGAAAACTAATTTTCATACTAAAAGTCCTTTGGAATACGAATTCTAATTTTTGAAAAAATATTTAATATTTTAATAATTATCCTAGCTGTTGACACAACAACGAGCTGGTGAATTCTGTTGAACAATAGAAACAGAAAAGGTATATTTTCAACATTTTAAGATCACGAAAGCTCAGCTCTTCACGGAAAGATTTTAATTTTAATATGAGCACTGGTTGCTTGGCAACTAAACGAGAACAAATTGACGAAAAAAACCGAGTGCTTAGAGCGAATGTTTTTTGTAAAAAAAAAATGTTCAAGTTTAATTGGTCCCAGAAACTAATGCGAATACAAAAAAATTAAAAGCTTGTTAAACAAGAGTTGAACCGGAGTAATCTGAATCAATCGAATAGCTTATAGAAACACATTAAGTTTTATGCATCTGTCAAAACTGTTATTAATGGTTTTTAAATTGATTGGTAAAAAACAACCACATAGAGAAAAGTGCCGTATTGTGGTGATCCGTAATCTGTAATCCGTGGTGCGTTCACAATCGTCTCTTCAACACCAACTTTGAGGATAAATTTAAATACCGGGTGATCGAAAAGGACTGTTTAAGTTGGCAATACAATTAAGAGCATTTTGTTGTTCGGCTGTTTGTAATACTGCAACCAGATACGTCTTTTGACAGATATTTTACGTGAAATCAACAGCGACAAAAATTGTAGGTTATGTATGTATAAAAATCAACGGTACAAAGAAACAACTTGAACTGTCAATGTCAGTGTGAAGTCGTCAACAACCGGAACTTACTCCAGTTATACCATTTGAAAGTAAAAATCAATACTGCCAACTTAAACACTCCTTTTTGATCACCCTGCACATATTACAGTTGGTAGAAATAAATAGTTTCATAAACCATGACTCATTTGTGTAATGCTTACATATAACAGTATTTGACAGAGTGTCAAATGGATTTTGAGGTTATGTTCATGATAAGTGATCCAATATGACAAATAGCTCTACCGCCTGCGATCGAGCGGCTTTTTCTATTTCTACAAAGGAAATTCATAGACTACCTACTAGATGCACCTAAATCATTTTTAAACACCCCGTATTAAATTTTCTGTTAGATGTACTTTTATTTTAATATCTCAATTGGCTTGATTTAACCCTGCAATAATTACGATTAAGTATTAAATGTATAAATAAATACAATGCATCTCTCTGTCGATGCATGTGTCAATTATGAAATTTAGTAACTCAAAGCTCTTTTGTTGTTTTTTTTTCGAGGCAACTGCATTAATTAACAGTAAAATAAAATAGTAAAAACTGGCAGGAGCTGTTGTGACGACTAATTGAAATGTTCCAGTGTTGCAGCAGCATAGCAACGTACTATTTGATACAATGCAAAAATGTCACCGTCATCAATAGGGGGTGAGCTTTGTGCATATCGCATTAATCAGTGTAATAATTGTTAGAATACACGGTGTGAAGTCAAATCAGCGTTAGAAATTTTTGCCAGGCTTCTGCATTTTAACTAACCAAACATAATAAAATTTCGAAATAATTGACGCGGGAGCTAAAGGCCGTTGAATGCACCGGTTCGGGCAACACGTATGTATTGCAATTAATTGGATATTGATTAAGCAAATATTTACGTTGGCATATTAGCCCACAATTTGAAATCGAACAGCGGCTGCCTTCCTCGCCGCCCCCAAAAAGAAGGAAAGATGCCGGCGACGAGCCACCAATTCGCGCCAATAAACATAATATAGTGTGTTTTGAGAGCGGTTTATCGTGTGCGCTTCCGATTTAATATAAAACGTTTTATTGGCGACGCTATCTGATTTAATGGCGGTCGTAAATGCGTTTTTAAAATGCACCACGTGGGCCATATTAGCCGATAAAAAGTGCCTCCTATCTTATTTATATTATTGCGATATTCGCACAGACGGAACGAACACAAAATACGTCCATAAATCACCACCAGACCCATTCGGTGGATATCTTTGCTGTACTCACGTTCATCAATGATGTTGATAGGTGGAACACGCACACGTTCCGGGCCGCACCGCGCCCGGAGCGCCGTGAATTTCCGGGTAGCGTTAGATTGCTCCTTCGTGATTCTGACACTTCATTCCGGGACCTGCCGTGAAGAAAATGGAACACGGGGGAGATAATTTGCCCTGGTTTCAGAAATTTACGCTGATTTTTATCTATACAATGTTACTATTAACCAGTTGGGGGGTGAGAGTTCGTGAGATCGGGGCAAAATACACAACTATTTTGGGAACTAAGTCGAGAATGTTCTAACGCTTTCCTCTTCAACAAAATTCAAATTGCCGTAAGTCATTTTGGGCAGCGCCCAATTAAATTTTTGGCCTCCTCAACTCTAAATGACATGTTTACACATTGTGAACAGCTACGGTATCTTGATTTTTACACACTAACCAAACTATCTGTCATTTTACCGCACGGAGTGTGTAAAATAACAAGAAAATTTTAAATTTTCTGGAACTTCCAAAAAAATGTTTAGTGTATTACAGCTAAAGTCCATTTATACTAAGACAAGATACCGTTACCATTAATCCGCTCAGTTTTCAAAAATGAACAGAGTCTAAAGTCTGATGGCGCCATTTTGTGGTGTAAATCGTAAGTGTGTCAGTTATCGGTATAATAGATAACTTTCTGCCATTTCATCAATTAAATGTCAGTCTTTGACAGGTTTTGCAAAATTTTTGGTTACAAGAAATTTCAAATTTGAGAAAACAAGTAATGGGTCGTCGGCCAAAAAGATTAATACATTACTAATGCGGTAGGCATTTTACATCGCTCGGTTTTTGTTGCTGCGCGGTCGTGTTTCAATCTAAAAACCTGGCGCTGTAAAATATAGCCTACCGTATTTGTAATGTAAATAACTATTCCATGTTCGTTTCTTGAGATACATAACCGGGTGGTATATACTTAACTAAATATATGTATAAACTTTCTCGGTTATATACCTAACTTGACATCTGTCAAAGATAACCTCAAAATTTTCAGTTAATTAATGTTTTTTAAGAATTTGCCCAAACGAACATGAAAAACATTATTCAATATTCGTGCGCTGTCACTTTTTAGGTATGAGGCCGAAATTTGAAATACGAGGCGTCAGCCGAGTGTTGCAAAACAGTAATAATCTGACAGCGCTACTCATATGAAAATAACTGCATATTAAGAAAGAAATACAAACCTTGATCCATAGTTGACTTTGAGTAATTTTTTACTTTTTTGATCTTGTGTTACAAAAAGATAAAACTCTGCATATTGCGATCCATCGTGAAGATGTGTCACTGAAGGTCACATTACTGTTTAGTGTTTAGTAATGTGACCTTTAGAGATGTGTTTCCATGACTCTAGATTTTCTAGATTTCTCAGTCCAGTTTTCGGAATTCCCTCCACAACTGGAATTTCTCCATTTATCATACCGGGAAAAAGCACATAAAATTAAATGGAAAGCGGCATCTCATAAAGAGTGTTTAAAATTCGTGGTTAAGCAGGCTGTTGCTTGTTTTTGTCATCTTGTGGTGTAGCTTAATCAGCTACCGAATCCTGGATGTCAGACGTCACTTATTCAGCGATGAAGCAATGGGGTATGCCTGAAGGAAACCACAAAATCTAAAAAGATGACGTTGGTACAAAAAAAAGGGAAAGAATCACACAATTTTTGAATGCTCGTTTAAAAGTTGGGTTAGTGATTTTGAGAACGTCGAAATTTTGATTTTCATAAAGGTGTGAATTATGTGTGACCTGTCTGTCGGTTGTAAAAGACTTTCCTCGGCTAGTGCAATAAAACAATGAGATTTAAAACTCCCGCGCGTTTATTCAACGGTGAGCACGCCGCTTGTTTATAAATCGATCCAACGATCAATATTCAGAGAGGTTATCTTGTGGGGACTCTTATTATCAAGGGGTTTAATTTCATACACAACAGACACACGATGGGGAAAAAAGTGCAAATCTTTTTTAAGGATAAGCTGAATTGTACCAAATGAGAGGTTACTTCCTTGAGTTAATCTCCGGATGGATATTTTCAGGTGTTCTTTTTGTCGGTCGTCCACTGCCTTTTTTGCGCAGAACATTACCTGTTTCCAAAAACATGTTTACGCATTTGTAGACTTTCTGGGCAAGTTTTTGGTAAGTGCCTTGAAAATCCGGAAACTTTAGTTGAAATTCCTCAAAAACTCGAAGTGCCGAATAGGACCATTCGCCGTTCTCAAGTCACAATGAAAATTTTTTGCTCTAAAGTGAACATATTGTAATAGCAAATTTTAATAGTCAATAATTAATAATGACAATTGCCATTGGCATTTGAATTACATTTTTACGTGTTGCCAACTGAAGCGTATTAATCACAACCTTCTCGATTTTTTTATTTTCGATCGTACGGTATTAGAACAAAATTTACTTTTATATTAGTAATTCTAAAAAATCATGAAAAAAAATGGGTAAGAAGTTTGGTAATTGCTGGAGAGAGAGGAACGGAGAGAAAGAGAGAGAGAGGGAGAGAGAGAGAGAAGCAGAGAAGAAGAGAGAGAGAGAGAGAGAGAGAGAGAGAGAGAGAAGAGAGTGAGGGAAAAATGCAAAGACCAGAGAACGTGTGTGATTTTGATGTGCAGTCTGTGTGGTGATTTGTGGGACATAATTCTGGAGTTTTCGGTGGCTGTGTGTGCTTGGACCTGCTGATTCTGTGAGTAAAAGATATTTTATAAATGTAATCACCTCTTAATTTAGTTAAACTACTATTTGTCTTTCGATCTGCTGCTAATTTAGTGAGAAATTATCGGTTTCGTTTTTGTGGCCATTGACTTTTTGTCATCGCGCTGTAAGAGAGGAAGTCCAAAAAAATAAAGAAATGAAATAAAAAAAGGTTTCATCTTATTAAAATTATAGGCCGTCCATAACTGGAGTGGTGTGGAATGATCAGCACCATTGTAGCCTTATAAAAACCTTACCCTTATAATGTAGTGCCATTTTATTTGCTCTTGGTGTGTCTTGTTAGCCAGCTCAACCCTGGTTTTTTGTGATGTTATTGTAAAAAGCGATGGTTTTTTCGAACTGGCGAGTCCGACTGAAAAAAGGTGGTTCAAACTGATAAGCGAAATAAATGGAACTATTTGATTTTCAATACAAGTCATGATATTGATAATTTCGTCAGTTTAAAGTCTAAAACATTTTTTAACAAAATTAGAAAAAAACTTCTTCTATTGTCTTCCGCAACGCCTTAGGAGCTTTGATTTCTCCAACAGGGTCGTTTTTTCCCATTCTTTACAAAAATAAATATTTTGCAGAAATTTGGAACTTTAGTCATGTATACAGGGTTATGATAAAATAACGCACAAAATTCAAAAACGTACAGTATTAATAACTTTTGAAAAAAAATGCAAACATTCGTCGAACAGTTTTTAGAGTAAATTTTTGCTTTAAAGTATTGTTTAATTTATTTATTAGTTATTATTAAAACCAAGTTTATTTCGTTGTTTATTAATTTGCTTATTTTTTTATGCAATGCAATTTTTATAATCCAGAACAATAAGCTCTATCAAATAATCTAATCGGAATCCTAGCTTCCCATTTGGAAAAAATATTAATGACGTCATAACTTTTTTTTTCTACAGGGTGTCTTAAAATTATCGTATTCCGAGTTCAGGGCTTAGTAGGGGACATCCTGTTGACTGTTTAAAAAAAAATTGCTGTCATTTTGCAAAAAATATCAAAGTTGTCAATATTTGTTCAAAAGTACCTGACTAATATTCTAGCTATGTTGTACTTCCCTTTTGAACAAAAATTGGAAAAATAAAACTTTAATTTTTTCGAGATAAAGCTGTTTTTTCAAGGAATGTCTTTTCATTTATATTTTATATTTTACATAATCATCTTCACCATATTTCAAAATGAATGTCAACCATTTATATTATTTATTTGAAGAAAACATGATGAAAAGTTTGAACCTTCAGACCCATATATCTTTGTAAAGACCCCCCCTATATTTTTTATTTTATTTTTTCGAGATTCCTGAGATGTTTCCCTACAAGACCTCCGACTTGGAATACGTTAATTTTGCGACACCCTGTATATTATGTTTTTGTAATTTTTTTTTCAAAAATTAATACATTGCGTTTTATGAATTTTGTGCGTTATTTTATCATAACCCTGTATATTAATCGCCTTGGCAGTTTCTCATTGACGTCGTTTTTGCTGAAATGACCTAAATCGCCAACGTTTCGTCTTCGTAAGACATTGACGTTGTCCAAAAAATAAAATAATTCAGTCTGGGAGTTGTTCCGCCCACATCAACATTTCGTGTCGAATTTTAAACCCGAAAAACTTCCTTGTTGTTTTGTTCCGTCGAAATTAATGTTTGCCTTTGTCACGTGACGCACTTACAACCCGCAATTTTTTCGTGTCTGCTGTCTGTTTTTGCGTCCTCTTGCTTTGGTGATTTTTCGGCGTCGCTAATGCGATAATTTGGCATTAAAACGGGCGGCTAATAGGATATCGCGGATAAAACATTAGGGGTGAATTAAGGTTTTGAAGGGGGCGCGTGTGGTGCGTGTCAGCGGTCCATTATAATTCCGTCCGATCTGTATAATTTTACGATGTCGCCCGAAAGCTGATGGGCTTGCATCCAAACGAAAGCACTACAGCCCCTGTTCCGACATTACACATGAATCTAATTGCAAAGTTATGTGTCTTTTTATTGGCCATAGCCCGGAAGCCTTTTCAGCACATTAAACAGTGAGTGGCGCTCCAGACCACCGCCCCTTGAACTAATATAATAACGTAAAGTGTATACACCCTAAGCAATCCGGCTGTGCTGCTGCAGTATGATTTATTAAATGAGGGAGCAACGTCATGTGTACGTTTTGCAACTCACTTGCAACTTGTGAAATTTTTAGGGGTCCGTCGGATTTATAATCTCGGCTTTATGGGCCTCGAGGGTGAATTTTACAACTGGTATTATCGGCAAAAGAAACACAAAAATTGGGTTTTAATTTTTAATGCGGCCTTGTCGTCTTCTCTGGTTCAACCATCGCCAACAGACAAACACTTGCCGCCAGGGTGGGATCAGCGATTTAATTTTATTTTCCCTTTTTAATTCGCTTTATGACCGTATTTATCTTTTATGGTCCACTTAGGTATTTGCATTTCTGTTTCATCGTGTTTGATATTTTCACTCTACTCTTCTTTTTACATTCGGTGCCGCTGTTCACGTAATCTCATAATGTTGGGGTAAACAACATTAGCAGACACAAAATTTCACTATCTAAAGGACAAAGTCAAAAGAATTACAAAAGCTTTTTGAAAAGCCTTCTGCTCTCATTACCACTTTTTGATACTAAAGATTAAAAATCACAAATTAACCGTTGACTAATGATGCTGAGGGAGATACACAGAGAATAAGAAAAGCATTATTCGAACAATTATTATCTTTAATTATTGTTTTTTTTAATACCATCATGGTATAAAACCAATTTCAGGCATAAGACAATACATAGTTGAATTAAATACCCAATTAATGTTGTTATAACGGGCCTTCAAATAAATTTATATTTAGAGCAACCTATGGAAATTCAATTGTTTGCAACATTTTTCCAACGTAGAAAATGACACGTCTGACATTTTAACGGAATAAAATTAGATTAGAAAATATTTTAAATTTTTGTAGTGCATTCTCCCTATTCCCCCTCCACGAAATATGACAATATGAAATTGGGAAAAAGCTTACTATGTAACCTGTGTAACTCCGAACAAAAATTACTTTACACTGTTAACAGAATTAAAATGTCGCCTGCGTCTACTCTAAATATATATTTATTTGAAGGCCCGATACTACAAAAACCACTGTTTGTTATTTCTGTGGTAAAGAAAATAGCACATTCTAGTCATTCTACACCACAAAATTATTCGAAACCAACAGCCAATAAAATTTGAACAAGGATATAATTTGATAAAAACTGTAATATGGATATAATTTGAAATGAACAAATTCCTCAACGAGGCGTAGGCGAGTGGTGGAATCATCCGAGTGAATAATGGCCATTATACGCGAGTTGAAGACTATACTTTCTCCACGACTATACCAAGAAAAAACAATCTGTGAAATAATTAATATTTGACAATTGAAATTGTGTCTCGTTTAGCGGTTGCTACGCGATGCGCGACTTATTGTTTACAAAAGCATCCAATTGGCGATCTGCCGTTGTAGAATGAAAATACGAGGGGTGTGACCAGAATAGCTATTTGTGTATGAATAGCTCAAGGTCAAAAAGTGCATCTTTCTCGTCCGAGTATGAATTTTCTGGCCGAGGCGCAGCCGAGGCTGAACAAACGATGACAAAAGGCACTTTCTGACAGAGGTCCACATTAAATTTTTTAAGCGACTGCTTGAACTACAACCAAAAGACACCATTGGAAAAATTACAAATTTATTTTGTATCTACCTTTTTCAGATAGATACATTTATTAATACCTACATATTAATATTTTTTATGGTATTTGCTATCAGCTTGCTTTATTATTTGCAATACAATCACAATTCTTAATAAGTATAAGTTTTTTCCCTGCACTTTGAATATCATCAACTGGATGCAGGCAGTGATGTCTTCCTCGACGTGTCCACCACGTTCGTTTCTACAATCTCCAGAGCCCTCAAGTCATTTTCGAGCCCGTGCCCGATCAAGATAGTTTCGATTCTGACGAAGCTTCTCAAGTCGTTCTGCACCTGGTGGAGCGTCTTGGTCTGGACCACGTTCAGATCTCTCTGCGTGATTCCCGAGAAGAGGGTGTCGTAGAGACGTGTTCTTCGGATGTACCAAAGTTTCGTAGACGATGGCCCGCCACCCCTGTCACTTTAATCTCGAGACCGAGAATGATGTAACTCATTTCACAATCAACCGCGTAGACTCCGTGGAAGCCATCTTCGATGAGATGTGTCTTGACGAAGCCCTCACAGTTGCGATTCACTCCTGTCTTGATGCCGTTCCACACGTGGAGCTTGCAGTTGCTACATTGGTAGATGCAACGCTCTTGGGTCAGATAAGACCCACAAAACAACAAACACGATTATTAATACACTGCTGCACCTAATAAGTAAAAACTGGCCTACGCCAGCCCAATCTCTGATAAGGAGATCCTTTTTTGTCATATACACTATCGCTTTTCCGTTACTATTGCTTTTTTGATTATTCTACTGTGAAACCAGGACAGTGGCGTGGCCACAACTTATTATCTAAATAGCTATGCCATTTGTTCACGTATTTCTACTTAAAAAAAATCATATTTATCTTCAAGCGGTCGAAAATCGCTGCTTTGTGTATCTCCAAAGAAACGGAAGAAACGGTTAAAGTGGCATTTTTTTTCTGAGCCGCCGTCATGATGTCTCAATCAAAAATAGCGCAAGATGACTGTTCAGTGTTAAAAAGTAAACAGTTGTAAGTTGTAATCGTTTGCTATTCACGTTTTGATAATGTTTGTTATACAGGGTGTTTCTGAAATGCGTGCACAAATTTTAACCACGAGCTACTGGCTTGATGTAGAACTCGGAAAAAATATTTAAAAAATAAAATGACATTAATTTTTTGAGCTACAATTTTTTTTAATTGCTTTTAGTCTTCTACGTTGTCCTACAACCTCGTAGGTAAAATTTCGGCACATTTTAAAAATACACCCTGTATATCACGTTTTATAAAATGTACCTACGCAAATGCGGTTTCCTTGTTTTAAAGCAACCTGGATTTAGCAAATAACTGACGTATGTCCGATGCCATTGAAAACGAAATGCATTCTGCGCCTCGAGGATTGACGCAGATCGGTGCAAATTATGTAGGATCTAGTCCTACCAAAGTCCTGAAAAGTGTATGATTGGTACACAATGCTCCAGATGAAAAGTATCTGGCTACAAAGGTAAAATTTCTGAGTTCCCTAGAGGAAGAATCATAAATTATTATTGTAGGTTATGTCTGACCGGCGGCGGCGGTTCGAAGGATAGAAGGTCTTTTTGTGCTTCGCCCAGTTGCCGGCTTAGCACAAAAAGACTCACTTCTACTCTTAATGATATAATCTACTATTTTCCATTGACGCGAGAGTATTCAGGACTCATAATTTCTGCAAAGCTTTAAAAGAATGTTTCTGTCAAAAAAAAACCCGAATTGAGCTTGTTCTAAATCAGCATCCTCAATTTGAATTTACATTTAAATTATAATAAATCATCTCCTCTTATAATCCGAGACGGCGTAAGCCTCTTCTTAAGGCGTCACAAACAGGGAAATTGCGTTTTAATTTTTAATGTCACGTTGTCACATTTCCGGTTGAGCCGTCACTTTAAACAAACGCTATTTGTGGGGTGTGAATATCCCCAAATCCGTTTAAAAATGCTCGCATCTTGGCAAAACTTTCGCAACGATAATGGTGATGGAATGGCTTGACTTTTCCAAGTTCTAATCGGAAAGAGGATTTTCATCTCGGCAATTTGATTAATTCCCATTTGTAAATTACATAACGCCGTCATGGGTTTAATACATTTCCGATAATCTGTCTAATCGACTTGAAAATTTTTCCTACGTGTTTAAACAAAAACAAAAAACAAATACGGTCTCGTATGCCACATCGTAAACAGAATGATAATTAACTGAAATTGATGAGGGGAAAATTAGCAAATGTTTTCCGGGTAAACAGGAGAATTCAATTTTGATTCATTTTTGGGATAGCTGCCTTTTCGGTAAACAACAGAATGTTGACACTCTGTGATGGCAAATGTGTTTTGCAATTTGTCGATTCCAAATCCGAGGTGAACTTAGCACTAAGCTGCAAAGATTTAATCATCAATGAAGTTTGATTATTTTTTTTCATTAATTGTTCCTTGGGGTTCTCGTTGTCGGGGATGCTCCGCCAGTGTAAGTTTTCAATTCTGCCGGGCTCAGTATCACTCGTGAAATACCCTACATACTGAGTGTTGCATTTTCATTGTTCCCCAGTATACTTTTTCCATAGATGCTGCCCAGAAGCTATTTAAAACAGATTTTGTGGTGGCTGCGAGTGAATTTTTAAAATGGAGCGACGTAGTAAATTCCACAAAGTCTCGACCGTTGCCAACCCGTGTTTAGTGTCTTTGGAGAATATGATTTTACTGGGTATAATCTGCACTTTAATAGATAATGATCCCTGGATGTCGGAGCATTTCAGCAACCTTTTCCCCGCCGGAAACGGCGAAACGTTATTAAAAATGATTGGAATGGCAGTAAAAAAGAAGCAAAACACTTATTGGTCTATAAAATTGTAAACAACGCCATGAATATGCAAATCGTTTCATTGGGAATCCGGTCGACTCCGGCGTGCAAGAAAGAGACGGGGCGGATTTATATCAAGAGTCGGATCATCCCGCTTCTGGCGGTATTAGTATAATCTGTTAGTAGCAGAACAGCCGCTAACTGAGTAGATATATGTGCATGTACGACTAAGCACAACATTGCATTGAATATTTAGCCGGGGAATTATAAAGCTCGAATACTTAATGTGCTCTTGTAGAACGGAAACGTGCATCAAAAAGCTCCTCGAAGAGACCGGAAAACGATGACCCTCGTACGGCCATTCATCGCAGAAACAAAGCGCAAAATGCGATCTTTTTAACTAAGTTCAGCTTTTGAGAAATCGCCGCGATTATCGACGATTGTTCCAGACTATTGTGTTCGGTGAAGAGAAACTGCAATCGATGTATATGAGGGATGCTTCAACCTGGAAAAAGTTTCGAGGGGTGGGAAGCCCGCATATTTATTTTAGCCGGTTAAAAAATGCACCGTGGGGGAAACGAAACTACCAGAGGAAATGTCCAGTAAATATAATATTAGGGGTGTTGGGAAGGTTTTACTTGTTGAGAAAATTGTATTTTATCATGTCAGTTATTACAAAAGATTGCCAACGTTGTGTATGAAAATATGTATTTTCCACCATGTGAAGATACAGAGTGTCTTAAAAAAATGTTGTCACTTTGAAAAAAATATCAAAGTTGCCAATATTTATTCAAAAGTACAATCGCGGCCATCCAAAAGTGAACGATAGCTTGCCAAAATTTTCGTATTTTTCGTTAGATTAAATCAGGCTGTATTCATTGGCGTTCGTGCAGCAGGCGTTACTATTTTAATAATAAAAAGTTGTAATAAATATTTTTTTTTTAAATGAGGCTCAGAAGTAATTCATACATTATTCAAGTGAAAGTAAACTTTAGTAAAGAAACCTTTCCAATACCTATTCGTATTGGCGTCTCAAGCCTGTTTTCTTGCCAACGCCTCTTTATATTGAAGATGCGAGTCTTACTGCAATGTAATTTTCTCGCCACAGCAGCCAACGACCAATTTTCTTCTAGCTTTGCAATAGCCCTAGCTGTCTGAATCGGAGTGAGATGTGGCATTTAAAAAAAATAGTTTCAATAATTTTTTTAACGCTAGTGTCAAACTTTGACATTTTAGGACGCCTATGATTTAAAGCAAAAATCAAACTATTAAAAAAAACGTTCACTTTTGGATGGCCGCGATAGTACCTGATTAGTGATTAATATTCTAGCTATGTTGTACTTCCCTTTTGAGCAAAAATTGGAAAAATAAAACTTTTATTTTTTCGAAATAAAGCTGTTTTTTCAAGAAATGTCTTTTCATTTATATTTTAATATTTTACATAATCATGCTCACCATTTTTCAAAATGAATGTCAACCATTTATATTTTTTCTTTGAAGAAAACATGAAAAGTTTGAACCTTCAAACCCATATATCTTTGTAAAGACCCCCCCTATATTTTTTATTTTATTTTTTCGAGATTTCTGAGATTTTTCTCTACAAGACCCCCCACTTGGAATAAGTTAATTTTGCGACACCCTGTAGAATTGAAAAAGAATTTTTTCCATGACCATTGAATTTTAGTGGTCTTTGCTCACTGAAAATAGTGAGCAAAGATGGCAATTGAATCACTAGTGAGGAAATAATATTTTCTCACTAGTGAGCAAAGTAAATATTTTGAGAGTTTGTGGATAGAGGGCGCCAAATATGTTGTACTGAGTGTTTTATAAATCTGTTTTTAAAATTCTTTCTGAACCTTGTCTTACTTTTGACTTATTTTTTTTAAGATAATAAATTAATTTTTAATTATTTTTTATTTAAAATTGGTATTAAAAGTTTACCGAGAGAAAAACACGTCTGCTTATATTTTATTTTTTCAAATTCGCCTGGACGCAAATTGTAAATAAAAACACTCTCCAAATAAATTAACAATATTCTGACCCTTACGTATTTTGATATGATCGAGATACCAATATCCAGGACGACTGAAATTGGATCTGCTTTAGAACTGTCAGACCGAATTGTTTTACAATTCATCTTGATGGTAAAGAAACATCGACAGGAAACACGAGAACGAGCAAACAATTCCTTCCTGGTACAATGACAAATCGCAAAACAAATTCCACGTGTATTGTAGGTGACAACAGCAGCACGCGAACAATAAAAAAACATTTACTTTGATCGTTGTGCACGGGAATATATCGTTTTCGCCGGATAATGGGCTCTGTTTTCGAAGTTTCTCCCGTTCTCAAATTAAAACCTGTTCTGTTTACGTTGGCAATTTTTTCGACTGGATAACCTCGCGGAATCGTTTTTGTTTCTAAATCGATAATGGGGGATTTACGCGATCTTTGCTAGTTTCGAATTGCCCAATAAATCCAAAGATACTGTCGGTTGAAGAAGTGACAAGTACTAGACAGTCTTGCAAATTATAAAAATCATAATTTAATAAAAAACTGATCTCGAATAGTAGCCTCTTAATGATATAATCTACTAAACTTTGTCCACTCATAGATTGCTTGACATAAATGTTACTAAAAAATTCATTCTACGCTACAACAAATAGATCCGGCGCGAAATTTAAAAAAATCGAAAGAGTAGGTTTACACGTGATGTTTTATTATTGTTCTGCATGTTTGCACTTAGGAAAGACGAAAGAAAACTTCAGTATAGTAGGAGTAATATATTAGGTTTTATTATTACAGGATATTTCACGAGTGATAATGTCCCCGACGAAATTAAAAATGCAACCCACAATACATTAACGAATTTCTGAAAAAAGCTGGCTAATGAAATTAAAATATCCAGCTATTTTCGGAAATGGCTAAACACAAACAAGAGATTAATATTTAACATTTAATGCATGAACAAAAATTACCTCTGTATCATTTTCGATGTGTTCATTATGTTAGATTCTTGAGGCACGCACTCACTTCACAAATTCAAAAAAATCAACAAAAAATCGCATCGGAACAGATCAAAACAGGAACACGATCAAAATTAATGATTTTTAAAACTAGAGAAAAGCAAACCAAAGTTCTAAAGATGAAAAATCGCAAATCTAAATGCTTAAACCACTTGACCGCACTGACAGTTTCAAATTTGAAATGTCAAATAATTTATTTTTCGCGTGGGTTTCATCACAACCAATGAGAATCAGTGGCGCGAATGTTTCAAGATGCTACCAACACAATCTATGATACTTTGTTAATATTTCAATGTTATAGTTTGGGGTTTTTGTTATCTAAGGATATTTAAAAAACTGCATTCTATCAGTGGACGTAGTATACATATATCTATTTTTTGATTGTGACCACTCCCTAGTAATTTTTCAGTTGCAAGGTTATTGATAGGGAATTTTAGATAACACTAAATCCAGTCGCAGTTGGCAACTCTCGGAGGCGCCATTTTGACAGAAACGTCACGCTCAGAGAAGACAGAACGGAGAACGACTTGCGCAAACGTTTTTCGACGTGCACTGTGCGGATATCTATAAAATTGAGTTTTGGTAGAAAATTTTAGAATTCAAAAAGAAAATGCCACGTCGTCTTCTCAAAGTTGGGACCAAAAGGTTAATATTGACTTGTTTCGAGACATTTATTGAAGTCAACGGGAAAACAATTCACAAAGACGAACATCACCAATAAAGTTAACTCTATTTGTGCTTTTTTGTTGTACATTTTGGCTAGGTAAGTGTTGTGGTTTAATACCTTCTGCCTTTTCATCCCCTGTAAATCATTTTTTTGAACTTTCTGTCTGATTAGTTTTTATCTGAAAATATTTGTATTAATCAATGCTAATTGAAAGTTCTGATTACTTTTAATAATCCCCAGGCATTTTTCGCGTTTGTCTTACTGCCAAATGACCATTTCCTTCGTTCTTCATTAATATGGAGAATTGCATGAGGTGATTTCTGCACCTGGATATAACCCCACTTTTCAACAGACGTGATCACAGAATCAGACAGACGTTTTTAGTTTCTCCTACTCCAAATATTGATTTCCATTATTAATATTGATAAATACATTAAAATCATTGCTTTACTACCGTGGTCAGTTTTGACAATTCTGACATTTTCACATCATGTTCACACCACACAAATATTTAGTGTAAAACGTATGCAGCACACAGCTAAACAGCGCCTACTATGTTTTCCGTTGTGGTCACAATCAAAGTGAATAGATATTACATATTATTACTGACTAAATTTTATTGATCTTCAAGCGGTCGAAAATCGCACATGATATACAGGGTGTATTTTTAAAATGTACCGAAATTTTACCTACGAGGTTGTAGGACAACGTAGAAAACTAAAAGCAATTTAAAAAAGTTGTAGCTCAAAAAATAAATGTCATTTTATTTTTTGACTTAGAATTTTTTAAATTTTAAAAACACCCTGTATAGCATTCAGAGTAGAAGGTCTTTTTGTGCCTCGCCCAATTGTCAGCCTCAACTGCGTTTCGGCCTTCAATCTCTGGGCTAGCCACAAAAAGACTCACTTCTACTCTTAATGATATAATATACTATTACTTCATTTAGTAACCTGCTTTAACTACTATACCCATGTAAATTCGACTTAAAACTTCCAGCATAATATCGTGTAACCCACTTCAACTCCACTAATTTTTCCTCTCATAAAGACAAAGACTTCTACAGTTGAGCTAATCCTTTGATCATTGTCGGTTATCTACTTAAACTAGCATAATTTATTCACACTTTGGCTAATTCAAAGTAACACTTTTCTGCTGATTACGAACTTTCCCTTCACATCTCTCTCCCATTTTTGTGATATTCTATCGTAAGATGGCAATTACATTCGGAACAAAATAGCTCTTAAGATGATGTGTTGGTATGTCGCTATTTGAAATTTTAAAACTCGAGGCGGTTGAATAAAGAGAATGGAACTTGAAGAAGAACTTACGTTGCAGAACTCGGAAAATAATGTTTATTCGTTTGTGTTTGCAATTTAGAGAGTTCTTTGACTTCATAGGTCTTGCATAAACCATAATAGCTGGAACTTCTTCGAAATCAGTTCGTTACGCAACCTCACAGGAAATTGCATTTTTAACAATGTTTCTTTGTAAAAGCCGCACTAATAAGGGACGCATCGGTGCAATAGATTCGCAGATTCGAAGACACATTTGGTGCATTTTGATTTCTGAATTGCATTAAGTACGTCGACAGGGAAATCCTTTGTGTGCGCTTCTGCACAAGCTCACTGTTGGGAAGCAACACTTTCCCCGCCCTTTACTGCCTTCTGTACGAAAACCAGAGGTGGTAGAAATTAAATTTAGCATTCGTCGTGTATTAAGTGGCATTATCAGGACCGCTTATTGCGTTTACTCGTGTTGTGTGCTCCTGAGGGTGTTGGTTATGAATGGCAATAAGTAATTCTCAAGACGGCTGCGGTTGGCGAGCATTGTTCGCACAAATTCGTGTCATTACCTCGACTCGACTAATTCGTTAATTAATAAAAAGCTCACTCCATCGGATCGATGCTAATCAAATCGTGTCGAGTTCCGAGGAGGATTTTTAAATATGAAAAATACATGGAAGGGGACGAAGTTTTAAAAGCGCTCTTTTGCCGACAGCGAACGGATGGTGAAAGGAAAAATTTTTGCGCCAAGTCGGTCATTTTTTATGCGATCGGGAAATTTTCAAGGGGAACAACCTGCCGGCGAAAACACTTTTCTCAATGGACAGAAGCGGCTTCGAGAGAAAATAAATCAGCGACGAACATGAATTAAGCGAAATCCGAGTCGGGGGATTAAGCCGGGATTAGAACAATGCCTTGTATAGAGAGTTATGGGGGGCTTTGATAAAAAGAAGAAACAAAACGGGGCACGCCTCTGTGTCACGACGATGTAAAAAGGTGGCTTAAAATTTGACACAAGGAATCGGAGGCTGGATTGCTAAACTGAGACTCGCGAAAATTTGGTCCTCTGAAAGCTTCTTCACAATATTTTAAAACGATAATACATTTAAAAATTTAAGCTATGACAAATTTACGAGGAATGAAAACCAGTGAGTGAAAGACAGTGAGCGAAAAACGATGAGCGAAAGTGAAGTATTTGGTAGAGAAACCTTCACCCGCTGGTAACTATGGATACAGGCGTTCTAGGGAGGTATCGAACAAACTAAATACAGGGTGTTATTGAAAGTTGTATAGATATTTTAACCACGAGCTACTGGCTTCATGTAGAACTCGGAAAAAATATCTAAAAAATTCTATGTCAAAAAATAAAATGACATTTACTTTTTGAGCTACAATTTTTTTAAATTGCTTTTAGTCTTCTACGTTGTCAAACAACCTCGTGGGAAAAATTTCGGCACATTTTAAAAATACACCCTGTATATCATGTTTTATAAAATGTACGCCAATGCGAAGTAACCTATAGGAAATATGCTTTAAAACCAGGAAACCGCATTGGTGTACGTTTTATAAAATATCATATACAGGGTGGATTTTTAAAATGTGCCGAAATTTTACCTACGAGGTTGTTTGACAACATAGAGGACTAAAAGCAATTAAAAAAAATTGTAGCTCAAAAAATAAATGTCATTTTATTTTTTGACATTTTTTAGATATTTTTTCCGAATTCTACATGAAGCCAGTAGCTCGTGGTTAAAATATCTGTACAACTTTCAATAACACCCTGTATATGCATAGATTTGAAATTCCTTTGTTGATTTACCTATTTTATTACATTTTATAATCAGAGCTTTACGTTAAGAGCTTTGAGTTATTATCTCAACACCTTCAATAATTTTCTCACCATGCTGCTTCAACAGCTGATTGAATTTCGCATGTTGTTCACGTCGCTGCAATAATTTACTTAGACATTTAACTTTTATGCTAGTTTCAAATTTATAGTCTCGAAATTTTAAATTGCTCATTCAGACCTGAATTTATTATTTAGCCACGTTCGCATTTTAAATTTAGTATTTAGATCTAGATTGCAACTATTAAGTAAATTGAAATGTTTATTTTGGGGAGTAATTTTTCCATCGAAAAATATATTCCGATCTCCCATCTTTTTGTGTTGTTTTGTTATTTCAGCTAGTTTCCTTAAGTCTGGCGTCGCGTAAGAGCGTAAGGGTCATTACTTTTGTACCCCTCAACCGCCAACAAATCACCCTCTTCGAGGTTTTTCATCCTTTGGAGGCAAAGCTGTGGCAAGTAATTAAAAAAAATGCCTTCGAACTTTAGTGGCAGTCCTCTGGAGTGACTCGGCTGAAATATTTACAGAATTTCAGCGGAACGGTCTCAATTTCGGGTCTGGTCGTCGTGATTTAATGATTCCGGGGGATGTTTAAGGACGAAACTTTGGTGCAGCCTCCCACAATTGACTTACATTCAACTCGGCTGGACGTTATTGCATTCCTGTCAAATTTTATCCATCGTGGCTTTTTCTCCGGTGGTTCTTCTTTGTTGCTCCCTCCGGGCGCGCCAATTAGAAAGTTGAAACGAATTTATTCGTTCCGATAATATATCATCTTGTGCCTTTTAGCAGGCAGTTGGAGAGCCAGTGTGCTTCCATCAGGTCCGGCCCTCTTCACTATTTTATCTGGCGGTTCCATTTCCTGTTTCCGACGTTTTCTTTTCAGCGCCGCCCGGAGTCGGACACCCCAGTCGTGTTCTCTCCGACTCCGGGTAGGGCAGGACTGACCTCAGCTGGTCGATCCGGACGAGAAAACCAATCAAGACCGGCGCTAATTGCTGTAATTTACAGTTAAAACCGGACGCGCACCCGCCAAATTAAATAAAATCGGGCGAGGGGACGCCGGGGGGCGACCGGAGAGACCTGGATTTTTTACGATTTTACGGCGAGGGGCGGAAGCCGGACCTGGCCGGATGTAACCGCATGACGGAATTTCTCGAGATCATCTCGGAGGTAGTTTGTTGAAAGAATTTCAACTACTTCGGGGAATGATCGATATTCGCTGGGTTTTCAAAAAGGCATTAATATGTGGCGACGCCGTCCATTTTTCAAAGGTGAAGACATTTTTGCACGCTTCGAGGGGCTTCAGATTTGCAACAGTCGGTTTTTTCTAGGTGAAATATTGAAAGTTGGGCCAGACCACTGATCCGAATTTTTACCTGTTTTGCTTTTATTGACCCGACAACCTATCCAACCAAAAGAAATGATGTAACGACTTGGAACGCTATATACAGGGTGTTATTGAAATGCGTCGACAAATTTTAACCACGACCTACTGGCTTCATCTACAACTCGGAAAAAATATTTTAGTCGCATTGGCGTACATTTTATAAAATATGATATACAGGGTATATTTTTAAAATGTGCCGAAATTTTACCTACGAGGTTGTGGAACAGCGTAGAAGACCGAAACCAATTTAAAAAATTGTAGCTCAAAAAATAAATGTCATTTTATTTCTTGACAAAAAATGTTTTAAATATTTTTTCCGAGTTCTACATTAAGCCAGTTGCTCGTGGTTAAAATTTGTCCACGCATTTCAATATCACCCTGTATACAGAGTGGATGACAAGATCTCCCCCGAGCTCTAGAGCCTTTAATTAGAACTGTTTTATCGGTTACTAGAATTTAAAACCCATGGCCTGCTTTATACAGAGCGTCTATAAATGTATGTGGGATTCTAGTTGGCGTTGAAAGTTTGCCGCCTCTTTCACCAGAAATCGACTAATGGAACAAATTGATTTTACTGGTTGCCTAATTGAATTTTCAATATTTATTTTAACGAATTATTAACAGTTTTGTAAGAATTCACAATAGCTTCCAGACAAAACAACTTTGGATTAGTAACACGCCTGACAAATTACCGTCATTTTGCTTATTACGTTAGCCACAAGCAGCACAATGTATTATAATTATGCCTTCAGGTAAGGTGTGTCTGTGGCATTAATTTGTCTGTGGGTGTTGATTCCTACACTCTGGTTTTAACATAAATGTCACCTCAACGAGAAATTAGTTGTCTTTTATTTATCGTGCCCTTTCACATATCCGTTAACTTTTTCCGTCGCCTCCTCCGAGACATCTTAATTAAGAGACAGATCCAGCAGCAAAAAGCATCGAATACCGCCCAAAAAATGATCCGAATGAGCGTTATTGATTCCGTAGGAAATCCTCTTCGGCCGGGGTTGTGTATGCGTGGTGGATGTGCAAGTGCGTGAATAGACGTATCAGTCTTTCGTTAGCGCTGGAAATCTATCTCTTCTAGCCGGATTTTATCTTTCTCAAGTGTTCCATTTCCGTTTTCCGGCGGCTTGTTCCTCCGCCTGACGACGATTCCACTTTGGATGACTTTCAAAGTTGGGACGCCGCATCACAGTATGTCCGGACCTGCAGTGTTATTATGCATGCCAGAAGATCAAGTGCCACTTAACACCCACAACAGAATGCACTTCCTACTCCTTAAATACCCTTTGTTCGGGATAAACGGCCCGGGGTTCGGGTTTATTTATTGTTTTACTGGAAGCAGCTAAAGTGTCATTACCAAGATAATTAGAGACTAAAATGACGCTTTTTCATTCATTTTCATGTTTTTGGCCTTTTCCATTTCATTTTTGGTGTCAATATCGTATTTCCATCTTGAATATGCAGAACGTCAGCTCGGTCAAATATTGGGAGAGGTGTTGGAATCTCTCATGGGTTGTGACCTTGGAAATATCTGCGCGAAAATCTATAAATGACCATATTTTTTTTCAAACACGGTTTCCTTGTTTTAAAGCATATTTCCTATATGTTACTTCGCATTGGCGTACATTTTATAAAACATGATATACAGGGTGTATTTTTAAAATGTGCCCAAATTTTACCTACGAGGTTGTAGGACAACGTAGAAAACTAAAAGCAATTTAAAAAATTGTAGCTCAAAAAATAAATGTCGTTTTATTTTTTAAATATTTTTTCCGAGTTCTACATGAAGCCACTAGCTCGTGGTTAAAATATCTGTACAACTTTCAATAACACCCTGTATTTATATTTGCAATAATTTCAGAGATGTGAACTCTTTATTGCGGTTGGAAATATTTACGACCCCGATAAAAAATTATTTGTGACAAAATAATACTTTCAGAAATCCATAAAGTATTAAAAATTCTCGGCTCTTCCACATTTACGATGTCAATCTGTGCATAAATACGTCATTGATAACGAGCCATATTTTCCAGGACTAGAGAAAACATTTTTATGCGTTGCCCAGTGAGACATTTCTGATCAAAAAACAGTACACTGACACCCTCGTCCCAGTCGCTCCCCCTAATTACGCCGCCGCCCCCGGGGACGGACGAACAAGTCGTCCATCGCCATTTTTATGATTTTATTTGGGTTCCGGCTTTATCTAGGAGGTCATCTGTGGCTCCATTTTAGTCGTCTTCGTTTGGCGGTTATTCAGCAGTAATTGGTAGAGGACGATTTTCTTTTCATCGAAGGACCGCCGATTCGAGTTATTTATGAATAATAAACAAGACGGGATTAAGGGACATTTAATTATTTTTCGATTTCGGTCAGATTTATTCGTCTCAGTCGTATGAATGCGATTAATAAACTGCAGACATCTCGGATTCGAATAAATTTGGCACGAGTGGGATTCATTTAAATGAAACTTTATTAAATTCGAAGCGGGTCAATTTAAGGTCGACGCTTCAGTACAGGCGAATAATTGAGAAATTTTAGTGACGTTAGATGAATAAATATGACGCCATTTACATGTCATTTGTATTTTTGTTTTGCGAGTATAAATTCACAAAAGTGAAACTAATTGTCGTACCAGAATAAAAGTAATGGTTTCACTCAATTTATAAATATCAAGTGAAATGTATAAAGACACTGCTCGTAGAGCTTCAAATTTGAATTTTATAAAGTTGTTGTCTTTGTTTCGTAACCACTCCACTTTCTTTTTCGCAGTAAACAAACACAACTTGCAAACATGTTTGTGAAATAGAAAAAATACTAAAACTACACTTTTCATTAATTATTTCTCAATAAGCTAATTAATTATGAAGTTTATGGGTCATTACGGAATCCGCCGTGGAGGTAATTTACTTACCGAGTAGTTAACACCTTTGCATTAAATCCATAATAATAAAGTCTCAGAATTACCGTAAAGCTTACTGCACCATTAAAGAAGCCACAATTTATGAGCGCGATAAATTTAAATCTGCTGCACTTTAAGTTCAAAAATTAACAATTACAATTAAAATAGTTACTAAGTTTTAAAACTAAAGCACAATAGTCAAAAAGTACTTTAAAAACAGATTAAAAAAACTTACTGTACAACATATTCGCCAAACTCGCAAAACATTACACTTTGCTCACTAGTGAGAAAATATTTTTGTTTTGAATTTTGCGTTTCCTTTATACATTTTTATGTCACGATCAGAATACACACGTGTACTGTCAAATGTCACTGCTGTGCTGTCTTTAAATCGCATGTTGCCAACTTCATAATAAAATCACGGCCTACTCTAATTCCGAATTTATTTGAAGGCACAGTATTTGACAAGTGGAAAGATTACAGACAGGAGCGCAGCGAGTGTTGTAATCCAATGCGTAAAAGTACTTTATACAGGGTGTCGCAAAATTAACGTATTCCAAGTCGTAGGTCTTGTAGGGAAAAATCTCAGGAATCTCGAAAAAATAAAATAAAAAATATAGGGGGGGCCTTTACAAAGATATATGGGTCTGAAGGTTCAAACTTTTCATCATATTTTCTTCAAATAAAAAATATAAATGGTTGACATTCATTTTGAAATATGGTGAGGATGCTTATGTAAAATATTAAAATATAAATGAAAAGACATTTCTTGAAAAAACAGCTTCATCTCGAAAAAATAAAAGTTTTATTTTTCCAATTTTTATTCAAAAGGGAAGTACAACAGCTAGAATATTAATCAGGGACTTTTTTTTTCAAAGTGACAGCAATTTCTTTTTTTAACATTTTTACTTAGTCAACAGGATGTCCCCTACTAAGCCCTGAACTCGGAATACGATAATTTTAAGACGCCCTGTATACAAGTATTGTAACGTTGTGACGTAATCCTTGTCACAACGTCTCTGATTTATTCAGATTGTACAACACACACCCACAATTAATTTAAGTATTTTTTCTTTTATTAAAGTAACCTGCGTTCAAAACCTAAACGATCTTGAACGCTGCACAGTTGACGTTTTGTTTATATTCGTAAGCTCCTGCAATGACAAGTTTATTTTAAATCACAGCCAACTTCAGACCTGTTATTTTTTCAACATCCGTTATATTTGTTTGTGACATTACTGACCACCCAATATACAATTCTTTGACCCCATTTTTTAATCATTTGCGCCATTTTCATACAAATTTGTTTTTTTTTTGGTCTGGTTTAGCAATTAATATCTTGTATACAATATCTTGTTGGATGTGTAAGCTCTGTGACACATTATTTCGACATTAGTATGTTTAGATGAAGCCCTGTAATTTCCATTCAGGCTAGCAAAATTAGTTCAGATTGGATTAGAAACGGACATTAATTAACTCATTTGCCAATCAGTGACGATCTGGTGATTAGTGGACTAATACTGCGATTCGAAAAGGAATGAAAAAATCTCTGATCTGCCTCTCCGCCCTGAACAGGCCACCTGGCTACGCCCACATCCGCGTTTCCTGTTGTCAGGTGCCTCCTGCGGTTTTTCCTGCAGAAGGATCAAAAGAGAAACAAAACTAACGTTTATCCGTTTATGTGGCATCTTATCTGGTTGGCTCGACCTACAACAGCAAAGTTTCTTATTGTTTGTGTGCGCACATAGCTGATATGGATAAAAGATCACTATCTTATAAAACTTTGATACGGGAGACATGTCTGGGATGGTGTTTTATCAGCTGGGCTCTGCGACTCCGTTTAATGAATGTTTTATTTTCTTATGCTGTAATAAATATGAGAGTGACGCTTTGAACTCCACTCCGTCACTGATAAATTATTAATTTTCGTCAACTATTGCAGGACCGGACCCCGAGTCGCGCTCTCTTTCTCGTCGGCAATTTCCTTCCTTCGGTCACGACCGCGATCGATCCGCTCTAAGGAACGAAAAAAGGGATGACGTTGCAGGTGCGGATTAGCCCTTATCTGGGAACGACAAGTCCCACTTCCTAATCATCGCGTTAATACACAAAAGTGGTTCTGTTTACACGGCCGACTTGCCGAACTTTCATATTTTGTTGACAATGGCTTTGAGGTGGAACTTTTTTTAAGCTACTTTAACGAACCGATTTAAATTTTAAATTGTGTGCTCTCTCACCAACGAAGAAGATGCGGGCTTTTAGTTGTTCTCTCCTCACTTTTAATGCATGAGTTTAAAATTCTGTTATCCTGACGCAAATATACTACCGAGAGACCCGAACCCTGACGGTTATGCAGTTTTCAGCGGGAATTCCACAGGATTATAAATCCTGCACGGTTTTTGGTGCATTAATACGCAGCAACGCCGCCGCTACAGACAGGACCTCTATAATATTAACACCACTTTGGTCAGAAATACAAAATATAGAAAAAGACATATTTATTTAAAAACGGGCACGGTATCGCGGCCGCATTTTTTTTATCATTAACGATATTTCAAGTTGTTATTTATTCTTACACGCCCATTTTTTTCAATAGGCCACAGTGTTATTCAAATGTATTGTAAAAACGTTTTAGATGTGGATTGTCAATCTCAAGGTCGCTTAAAACTTATGACCGAACTGTACTTTAGTGAGAAATCTGTCATAAATTCCAGATACCTTGTAAGCGCCCCTAGTTACTTTTCCTGGTAGTGCCAACTTAACAACAAGTCCCCAATCCACATCTACAGGGTGTCTCAGCTAAGACTTTCGAGCCTA
Source organism: Tenebrio molitor (assembly GCF_963966145.1). NCBI lineage: Eukaryota > Metazoa > Arthropoda > Insecta > Coleoptera > Tenebrionidae > Tenebrio > Tenebrio molitor. The sequence goes on along the minus strand of NC_091054.1, from coordinate 2,900,632 downwards.
ATATCTCGGTTATTTGCCAACGGATTTTTATTAAATTTAAAATGCAGATATTTTAGACCGTGAAGGTTCAATCAGTAATAATAAAATTACCTCAAGTTAAAAAATGTAATTTTAACACATGTTTCCTTTATCGAAAACTATGCGCGATTATTATTAGATTGTTAAACATTAAAAAATAGGGGTCTACACAAACAATTAAGTAAATCACTTGTCTGATTCAACGAAAAGATTAGATTTTGTCGTTAAAAATTTAATGTAAAATTTGAAGGTATTTGAGCAGTTACCTTTTGAAACAATTGATGATTAATTGCCAAGCAACATTTTGTACACCCTTTAAAGTCTGTCAAAATTGAGCGCGCTTTATTAGAGACGTCAAATTGTGAAAATTTATTGAAAATATTCTAAAAATAGACTACAGCGGCAGAAATTTCAATATTGTTGAAAAAGGAAAAAAAAATTGCCTATGGAGAGTGTCGTGAGAACTTCACTGACACAGTTCGTTTTCTCGTAGAACACTATTCAAATGTAGGCTTTACAAAATGTAAGGTTAAGAGAGTCGTCAATTTATTTGAAGACACAGGAAGCGTACGTGAACTAAATTACCTTGCTAAAATATCCCAATCGTGTTTTAGTCCTTTATGGAAGAATTAAAAAGCATCCAGTTAATAAATTACGTCCAAATGTTGTCTTTAACTTTGTAAGTGTTTGTAAGGTTAGCAAGATAAACGTCAAATACGTCACCTGCGCTTCTGCGAAAAGGGATGACCAAAATTCTGCAAAATTGCGCGTTTGTTTCATACGCGTCTACGTTTTTGCATTTGCAGCCACGTTTAACACAGTTTTTTGCTTTTTTCTTGCCAACCAGACGTCTTTCAAGGACGAGTTTTTCCCTACGGAATTTTTTATTGAGGGTCAATTTTTTGTGTAAATCTTAATTGATTCAACATTTTAAAAAGGCACGTAAAAATTACGTTTTTAAGACTTGGGTGATTGCATTAATGGGATTTTATTCTTCACCGTCTAAAATATCTGCATTTTAATTTCACAAAAATCCGCTGGAAAATAACTGAGTTATTAGGCTCGAAAGTCCTAGCTTATTTTTATTGGTAAAAACGACTCCAAATATGTGCAAAATAATATAAAGTTTGTAAATTTGTTAATCGAGTGTATCTTATAATTTAACGGTGCCCTGGTTTCATTTTCCTGCTGCCACTGCCTCCAGAAATCTCTTGTGTATACTGGAACTTAACTCATGATGTATAGTCAACAGAGGTGTCTGTTCCCCATTTATGTTCTTCGTGAATCCCTTGAACCATGACTGGACTTTCAAACCCTTCGCTGACCGACCACGTCCTGTACAATAAGATAATCCAATCTGTTGTGGTTTTGTGTCAGTGAAATGTCTTTTAGATTTTTATTACATCCTTACAAAAAAAAATTCTGCCAGCGGAAAGATTGTTTTGTAAATAACACATTTATACGATCCTTCAGTTAACATTGTTAAAATTAATTTTATTGCCTTGACTTTTCTTAAGGACTTAAGGAGGATAACTTTGAGTTAGAGAAGTAACGAATGAAACTATTGCGAAATATAAAAAAGTTTTCGTTGATGTAAATAATTACATAAGATAACATATACAGGGTGTTAGTAAATAGTTGGGAATAAACTTTGGGGTGAATTCCTTATGAAAAATGTGGCTTAAAACCTAAATAAAGTTTTTCGTTAAAATGAGTAGTTTTCTCAAAAAAATAAAAAAATAAAAATAAACGTATTCTGGCATATCCGTATTTTGTTTTTAAATACTGCGAAATAATAATGGTTTAAAGAAAAAACTTAAAGTTGACACTTTAATTTAAAAAAAAAATCAAAACTAATGCAGACAAATGAACTAATTAGAGAAGTTCTCCAACAGTGGACTACATTTTTTTTTTTTTGAGAAAACTACTCATTTTAACGAAAAACTTTATTTAGGTTTTAAGCCACATTTTTCGTAAGGAATTCACCCTGAAATTTATTCCCAACCATTTACTAACACCCTGTATACAGGTGTTCCAGAGTCGCGAAAAAGCTCCATAACTTGTTTGTTATTAAAGATATCAACTTTTACCTTTCTCTAGATAATAGCTACGCTTCTACTGCACATTCGGAAAATATTGCGGTATATATACAGTGAGCGGCAAAAGTATGGAATAAATTCATTAGAAATTAAACAAATTTTTTTTCAAAAAAATCTTTGGACAGGTCAATTTTAGTTTATAAAAAAAATAACTATGATTTATTAAAATTTAACATAAAATAACATTTTTAATTTACAATGCGAAAATTTCCGATAATAATGCGGAATCTGGAAAAGTGCCCCGAATGCTTGCAGCGTTTCCACGTTGAATGGCAAGGGAAATCCTCTCAAAAAGGAATTTCTTAGATTTTGAATCCCCTGATTCCGCGATAAGTCGGTCTCCGATGACATTAATAAAATCTATTGTTTCTTTGCACCAAGGGCCTAAGGTTTCAAAGGCTAAACCTTTAAATATGTAGTTTGACGAAATAATTGAACATATTATAAAAATACATATTTTAATACAAAATAAAATTCCAAGCAGTTATTTGTTTTCGAGTTATGACGTCATCGATAGTTTTTTTAAATAGAAACCCCCTATTTTTGTTCTTGATTCTGATAGGCCTTTTAATTGTCTAAACGCCGGTATAAAAATTTTGTTATCTTACATAAGGAAATTTTTGAGAAAAAAAATAATAAAGTTGGAAAAAATAAATTTTATAACAAACAAAAACGAGTCAAAAACTGTGTTAGTAAGTACTTAAAATTATGGAATTCAATGTTCGAATTGCCATCCTCCAGCTTGTTGACAATAAGCAAGTTTATGAAGAAATTCCCCCTGTTTTAGTTTTATCTAGTTTTATCCACGCACCCATCAAAATTAAAATTTCTATACGTTGTGTTTCTGATAAATGAGTCATTTTCGAAAACGTTTTGTAAAACAAATAACACATACGAATGAAATTGACAGTAACATTTGACTGTTTGATTTACCTACTTGATTTTTTGACTTGTTTTTGTTCTTTATAAAATTTAATTTTTCCAACTTTATTATTTTTTTTTCTCAAAAATTTCCTTATGTAAGATAACAAAATTTTTATACCGGCGTTTAGACAATTAAAAGGCCTATCAGAATCAAGAACAAAAATAGGAGGTTTCTATTTAAAAAAACTATCGATGACGTCATAACTCGAAAACAAATGACTGCTTGGAATTTTCTTTGGTACTAGAATATGTATTTTTATAAACTAAAATTGACTTGTCCAAAGATTTTTTTGAAAAAAATTTTGTTTAATTTTTAAGGAATTTATTCCATACTTTTGCCGCTCACTGTATAGTGTGTCTCGATATTATAAAAACACTAAAGTTATGTTTTTTAAACGGAACCTACCAAGTTTGATTCTATTTTTGAATTCTATGCTAAATTATGAATCAAATTTATACAGGTCGTTTTTACTTATCTGCCATCGTTTTTGATCAGTGGCGCTTTTTTTACCAGAATTTCGAATTGCAGGGGTCCCTTCGAAAATTCGTACCTTCCAAATCGTTGCACACAAATTAAAATGATTGACGCTGTTTGATTTCTGAATGTTTGCCGCATCTGCTGAGTGTTTACTCAACAACCTGCTCAGTCGCATATGCCTACTGCGATTTTTTAAACATAACGAACTAAAAATATCAAAAACTCATTTTTTTCAAATGGCACCCCGTATTTATTATTGCACTGGTAGAAAGCTTTTTTGACGAGCTTTTGAACAATATATGGTTTGCATAGTTGAATCTGAAAATCTAGGGTGCTATCCTAAAATCGCTAAATTTGGTGCCATTTTTCTGTTAAAAAGACAATACAAAAATCTAGTAGGCCTAACAAAACAATGTTTAACAATAAAACATTTAATGATTTTAGTGATTTTTAGTGATTTTAAGATAACACCCGAGAATTTCACATTTTCATATTTTCACATTTTCACATTTCATTAGTTTCAGCGTCACGCGTCACGTCACACGCTCCGAGGTGAAAGGCTCATAAAATTGTCAGGCAAGAATTGTACAGTTTGTCACGATTCCATTCGCTTGTATGATACATGCCTGATATTTGTGTTACATTGCCTCAATTTTTAACTTTGTGTTTTTCCCCACGACAACATTATTATTCAGAAAATCAAACATCGTAAATCAACAGTTTGAGTGCATTCGGGGTGAAATCGATGAAAATTGGTTGGAGGTGCAGTGAGGTCCGTATCGCTGTCTACGATAGTGACGCAGGGTGCGTGTTGTGTAAGATTTGTGCGGAAAAATCCTTCGGCGAGGGTGAGGGCGGTTAACCGCTTGTCCGTCGTGCAGCCATCATATAAACACGTCTGGTGTTATGTGGCACTTGATCGTTTTATTTGAGAATTTATTTCGCACGAATCCTCCGGGGAAATTTATAATGCATGCTACGGTTTTGTCATCTTATATACAGTGCCTCGCCAAGCAAATTCCGACTTTGTATATATCAGCGCTATTATTTATACGCGCGGAACCCACCACACTCAGAACAAACACATCACAGGAAATTTACTTGGAACTTAATACAAGCCGAAGACAGAACGCCGCGACGGCTCAACCCGTCCTCCTCGTCCTCTTTACCGATATTTCCGTATCTCCTCCGATTAATTAGATCTCAAGAACATGTCCTTTCCGCCTTCGAATTGCAAGATTTCCGGACTACAACTAAGTCCCTCAAGATCAGCCGTAATTAGTTCTTTTACGTTTTTGGAATTCAATTTAACTTTACAACAAGACAAAGCAATCGAACAACAATCCGGTCAATAATTAATAAGTTCCGGAATCCAAACACAACGAAGCCTTGTTCTGAAGGGATGACGCGATCGAACCAAAGTACTTAAAAACTCGAGGTACACAAAGACAGTTATGAATTGGCAAAAGCGGGGAGAGCTTAATTTATCTGGAAATACTAATCTAATAAAGTAATTGTAAAATACAGGGTGTTTTTTAAATAAAATGACATTTATTTTTTGAGCTACAATTTTTTTAAATTGCTTTTAGTCTTCTACGTTGTCAAACAACCTCGTGGGTAAAATTTCGACACATTTTAAAAATACACCCTGTATATCATATTTTATAAAACATACACCAATGCGGTTTCCTTGTTTTAAAGCATACTTCCTGCAGGTTACTTCGCATTGGCGTACATTTTATAAAACATGATATACAGGGTGTATTTTTAAAATGTGCCGAAATTTTACCTACGAGGTTGTAGGACAACGTAGAAAACTAAAAGCAATTTAAAAAAATTTTAAATATTTTTTTCGAGTTCTACATGAAGCCAGTAGCTCGTGATTAAAATTTGTGCACGCATTTCAACAACACCCTGTATATTAGGCTCTGTTTCTTTCATTTTGAGTGGAGGTAGGAAGTACAATATAAATTGTCTTACGAGACCAAGCTTCATCACTAAAAAGTTTTCTTCGTAAAATCGTCATTGTATGTGCTGTAAAAGAGTATTTTGTTCGAAACAGTAAGAAAAAGAATTCGTTACGGATCTGGTAAGGACGAACATATGAGGAGAAAATAAAACAAAGTCAGAAAACTTTAGCTATTGTGGTGTATATGCTCGTTTGGAGTAACAAGGAGAGAATGGCAGATGCGGCTGGTGCTTCATTATACGAGTAAAATATAGACAAGGGAGTGTAAATTATGTTAGTTTGTGGGAAAATCTTTAGGAAAATGGAAGCGGAGTAATAAGGAACGCGGCAGTTTTAAAAAAGTGCAATAAAATAGATGGAGAAATACCCGCAACACTTACAGAGACAACAAAGCATAAAAATGAAAGAGAAGGAACCGAGAATGCAATACAAACAGCCCGAGCAAATATTCCGGGACCCCCTTTCATGTTTCATCGCCGAAAAACACACGGAAATGAAGATAACGACACCATAATCGTTTTATTCGGATATCTGTCAGAATTATCGGCGGAAAACCTGACCAATTAACGTAAACAACACACAAAAAAGACGGACAATAAAAATATTTTACGATCATAAACGCGATTTTCATCGTCACCCCGTTTTTACGCCCCCATCCGGCGCACAGAAAATAGATACATAAACTCGCCCCCGCCCCACAATTAGCCAGCAGGAAGTTGGCCCGTTTTTCTTGGAGCTTCTGAGGTTTACCGGGATTGTTCCTCTGAGCCGGATGAGACGTGACAGTTACGAATCTGCCGGGTGCAGCGGCTGCAGCGAAAAGGACCGCCAATAAAAATTGAATTCCGAAAGGAATATATTCGTGGGGCATGTTTCGTCATTTCGGTCGATGAGCTGAGGCAAGCATCCTGCGATAAAGCGGACGAGCCGTCGTTGTTGCAATAAAACGAAATAAGGGTTGAAGCCTCTTTGTTGGGAAGGGTGCGATCGTTGTGTTTCTTGACTCGATTGGGAAACTTTGAATACCATCCCGCCATAGTTTCGCTGCTGCTGAACTGAACAAACTGCTACCCCTGCTTCCGTCGTTGTGTTGCCTCTCTCTTTGACTGTAATCGGATAATTCGTATACAGTTAATTTACTTTGTCTTGGTTTATAAAAGGATTAACCGAAAACAACCGACGCTGCTTCAACGACATCGCCATTACAATGTCTAATTACGAACCAGAACTGTTCGGTAGGGTCTTACAGGTACGGGGAACTCCCTCTCGGATGGGGTTGGTGCGTCAATTGTGTTTTATGGACTAATTTTCGGGTTGCCGGAAGGCGCACTGATTACTTCAGATCCGGCAATAGCTAATAGCTCCTGTATTTGTTAACGCACATCTACTCATGATTTGCTAATTGACATGTAATCACCTGAAAATCGGAGAACACATCCCAACATCTCTTTATTTCTTCTGTTAAATACCACCCTTTTCTCAAATAATTTATGTTCTGAAACGGGGACCAATACCACTGATGCACCACTTTCCCTTGCAATTATTTGGTCTAAATGTATGATAATGTTTGCCAATCACATTTGTAGCTTACCCTGTGTTTGGTTGCACAATTTGTAGCTTTTAAGCTTGCCTTTGTAAAGTTGACGCAACTCCAAACCAACAAACTAGAACAAGAGAAATAGATAGATATTTTCCAAAAATTTCCAAAATTCCGCTCCTTCCTTTTTTCTTTCCTGGTTTTGGCCCTTGGCATTCCCATTTGTATTCTTTAAGTAACAACTTTTCTATTTTTCCCAGCTTCGTTCCTCTACCCATGTTTCCACCAGCTCCACTATCTCAAATTGTCTCACTTGGAACCAAAATTCTTCTTCTTTTTTTTTTAAATCCGCTACGTTCCAAAATAATACCCTCACTTTTCCCATCTTCGTTATCTTTTCTACTTGTGCCCTTCCCTTCGTATCTTCTCTCTTGTGTTCCCCTTTGTGCTTCTTTTCCAGGTTCCACTTTCTTTGTTCATCTACCTTTTTCTTTGTCCTTTTTCCATTTCCGTTGTCTCCGTTTTCTCCATCCCATTGTCCTTCCCCTACTGAATAACCTCTAGTTTCCCTTTTCCTTCATTTCATCTCCACTTCCCTTTTTTCTTCTTACCCTTCTCTTTTTTCTTCTTTCGCAATGCTTCTTAGTTTCTTCTTGTTCTTGTTTTGTAAGGTCATTCTATATGAATATCCTCTCTGTTTCCTTCTTTTCTCTCAGTTTTCCCTTTTGTTTCATCACTTTTTCTTTCTCACTCCACTCTTCCATTTCCACTAGTACCTACTTGATCAGCAGTCTTTGACTTTAGCTTTCTCTATGCCTCCTTTTATAAAATTTTCTATGTCCTCTTTAATCTGCTGTTATCACTATGTTATTTTATCTTCTCCTCCTTTTTTTCTTCATTTTTCCAATTTCCTCTGCAGCTGTGCTACTCTCTCAGACATGTTGTTTTTCTCTTCCTCCCATTTTTTTTCTCTATTCTTAAATTCTTCCCTTAGTCGTTCGATTTCTCTCTTGACTTCTTGGTTGTTTTCTCGCATCTTATTTATTTCCTCTTTCATTTTCAACTTTCATTTCCTCAAGATTTTCTAAAATCTTTTCCATTTCCTGCCTTTTTTATTCTCTACTTCAGGTGATCTTTCTGTTTTCTTGCTTGCCCCAAATACCTCCTCTTCATTCTCTTCTTATCTTCGTGTTCTGCCTTTCCCTGTTCTTTTCCTTATTTCTTTTTTCCAGGAACGGACCCACACTTCCTTGGTTCGTATAAAAAATGGCGGAGGTGCCGTGTTGGAGACTTTAATGGTGCGTTATGACAAAATAAATTATGTAAAAGATGTTTTGAATTTTATCTTTGTTAAACAAGAACTTGACTATTTATTACAATTTTAGAGTGCCTGTAGAATTTTAAATTTTGATATTACGTAAAATTTGTTGCAATAGATCCAGTTTTACTTTGTCGGAAGAAGGCATGAACCCATTCAGAAAGAGTTCCAGAACGGGAAGATGCCCAATTAGAAGCAAAGAAGGAAATCAAAGTAAGGAAAGCAAGCAGAAAGAGAGAAAGAGAAGAGGGTAGGACGTGGGAAGAAGGCAAGTAGAAACGAAGAAGGAAATCAAAGCAAGGAAATGGATAAGAAAAGGAAAACCATGATTAGAGAGATAAGAGAGGATACGGCGGGAATAAAAAAGGAGAACAAAGTGCTAAGAAAGGAAATGACGGCAGTGAGAGAGGAGAATGGGGAGCAAGAAAGAGAGGGCATGCCGAAGTCGAAGCAAAGAAGGAAATAAAAGCAAGGAAATGGATAAAAGAAATGGAATTAACGGCAGTGAGAGAGGAGAATGGGGAGCAATAAAGGAAGGGCAAGCGGAAATCGCCGAAAGTAAGGAAAGAAAGCAGAAAGAGAGAAAGAGAAGAGGGTAGGACGTCGGAAGAAGACAAGTAGAAACGAAGATGGAAATCAAAGCAAGGAAATGGATAAGGAAATGAAAACCATAATTAGAAAGATAAGAGAGGATACGGCGGGAATAAGAGAGAAGAACAAAGTGCTAAGAAAGGAATTAACGGCAGGGAGAGAGGAGAATGGGGAGCAAGAAAGAGGGGTCATGCCGAAATCGCCGAAAGTAAGGAAAGAAAGAAGAAAGAGAAGAGGGTAGGACGTCAGAAGAAAGCACGAATCCACTCAGAAAGAGTTCCAGCACAGGAAGATCCCCCAAGTAGAAGCGAAGAAGGAAATCAAATCAAGGAAATGGATTAGGAAATGAAAACCACGATTAGAGAGATAAGAGAGGGAATAAGAGAGGAGAGCAAAGTACTAAGAAAGGAAATAGCGGCAGTGAGAGAGGAGATCAGAGGAAGAGAAGAAAAAGGGCAGACGCAGAAGGCAGATTGAGTGAACAGGATGAAAATGATAGAGAAAAAGATGGAACAACGAGAAAAGAAGGAGAGGAAAAATAATGTTATAATAACTGGAATAGGAGGAATAAGTGGAAACATGGAGAGGGGGGTGGAAGAATGGTTAGAAAGGGAGATAGAGGTGAAAATGAATGAAAAGGAAGCATTTAGAAGATGATACTGGCGAAAATAGAAACTTGGGAGCAGAAGAAGAACATTATACTAAATAAGAGTAAGTTGAAGGAAAGAAAAGGATGTATATTGATGACGATTTTACAAACGAAGAAAGAGAAACAAAAAAGAAGTTAAGAGAGGTGCCTAGAGAAGAGAGCGATAGAGAAAAAAGGGTGAAAGAGGGATACATGAAGATACAGATAAACAGATAAATGGTTTAGATGGCATGAAAGAGAGGAGAAACTAAAGAAAATTTTCTAGAAGAAGGAGAGTGGAAGAGAAGAGACCCGGCGAGAAAAGGTACAAAGAGCAGATAAAAAAAAGGTAAATGGACAAAGAAAATGGAAAATGAAAAGAAGCAAAAACGGAACACAAGAAAGAAGATACGGAAGAGAGGAGAGAAACAAAGCGGAAAGAGAGCGGCAAGGAAAGAGAGAACAGGAATTGAACGGAAAGAGAAGAAAGAAGATGCAGGATGTGCCGCGAGGACAGTGAAACGATCGAACAGATGTGGAGCGGATGCGGCGAAATGAGAGAGAGGGAGAGAAAGAAACGGGGAGAAATACTGAACGAAGATGGAAAGGAGATAGGATGGATGAAAGAGATATGGAAGAGGAGGGAAAGAATAGAGAACGAGAGGAGTGGGAGATAGTAAGAAAATCTTATTTTTTTGGAAAGCTTATACAGGCTGTCTCAAAAATGGCGCCCAATCTCTTAAGAGGTTAATATATTTGAAGAGTAGAGTTAAATTTCGTTGTCAGTTTTTTTTTCCTTCGGCTAATTTCCAAGTTATACAGAGTTTAAAGTAAGCAAATCTGGCAACGTCGGTTGGTATGCGCAATCAACTGAACCAATTCTCCTTTGAGGTCAGTGTTGCAGCTGTTATTTTAGCGTATTTTGGTAGGTCATTACTCTCAAAAGAAGGACTTCTGTGTTGTTTCACTACTCAAAGAGGTCTTGGAAAAATTAAAACAGTAAATAAATGTATGTCACCTGTAAAATTTGTTAATAAAGGAGATACATCTCTTTGAAATCAGCATATTTAAGAGCACGTTGTACAAAATCTATTGTTCCGATCAAACTTTTGTATTGAGATTTACCTTACCAGACCTCTATTCTTTAAGACCCTAGGGAGATTGGGCGCCATTTTTGAGACACCCTGTATACATTTTGACAATTATTAATTGATTAATTAATTATTTCTGAATTGGTTTTTGTTGCATGTTCAGTTCCAACATTTTTTAATGATCATTCTTATGATATTTATTTCTTTCAACAGATAGGTCAACATTTTTTAAGTTTAAGAGAATACACTCTCCGTTTGATACATTTCGATTTACAAATGGTCACGCTGTTAACATTTGAATGTCTTTTTATAACATTTTTATTTTTTTTACGTATCCACCGTGGAACGTCGTAAAATTTTGTAAAACACCCCAGTCCAGTGGCGACCAACAGCTCCATCAAAACTGCGAGTTGTTAGCACCGCTGACGTTTAGGAAATGAGATCGGAAGTGGCCCCAGGTCGTCTATGAGCATTAAACGCCTCCAAAAAAGGTGGATCTTCTAACGACCTCCGTTGTCAGAAGACACAAGGCGACCCCGCTTTTATAACCCTGTACACAGTAAAATTCCCCTGCATGCGAGAGCAGGAAAGTTTAATGTTGATTCCTCGAATCCTCTTACCGTCGTCAAAACACTCGAAAACGTTTCCAAAGAATCGTGCACTGAACGCAAACTTGTAAAAGTTCGCCGACAAAAACGTCCTTTAAACTACAATTTCTATTATGTATTGCACCGGACCCGGAGCCTCCGGAAATGCACGAAACGGGGTGGGAACCGCAGGCAAATGATTAATAAAGGTGGCCGATGAGCCGACAGAAAGAAGAATTTGTCCAAGGAGGATTTCCAAGAGTGCCGTTCGGATTTTCAAAGATGTCTCGCGTCGGATTTGAATATTTGTAACGTCTGGAGGAGATTTAAAAGACAAATTGAATCTGGGAAGGAAATCTTTAAGAGACCGGATGACCTGTTTTGACAGGTCGAGATAATTTTTCAGATGTTTATTAAAGGGAGGAAAACTTGCTTTTTGCTCTTGTAACTTGCAACTTTCTGGGGAAATGTAAGCAACTTTGCGTTGCATTTTTAATTTAAAAGATTAGTGATTTTCAGATTAAAGCTTCAAAAAATAATATAATTAAAATAGTTGCCATATCAAAGTAAATTTTATGCAGGCTGCACTAAGTGGGCGATTTAATTTCCCGGCGCATCCACCATTATTAACTTCCCTTATCGATGGTTTTGAAACGTTTAATTCTGTGTAGCTCTGAAATGACACTCTAAGTTGCAGTAAACGATAGGTTTAAAGGTGTAAAATGGGTCATAAAACAGCATTCTAAGTGTTAACTACCTACCAGTCTTTTATGCCTCAGCTACCCCGACTTGATCTTAAAAACCTTTAAAGTGAAATAAATGTAAATAAATTATGGGGTGTAAAAAAAGAGTTGATTACTTCTTGTGAGAAATTTCAGATCAAATGTTTTGGAAGAACTAATCAGAGCAGGCGTTGCAAATTATCGATCATGTCGTAGCGAAATCCTATGCAAATAAGCGTTCAATGCATGGACGTGGACAATTTGTGGTCTCAAACTGTACATCTGATCTGAAATTTATTTGATCGCATTATACAGGCTGTCTCAAAATTCGCGAATTCCGAATTCAGAGCATTGTAGGGGATCACTTCAGGGATCCAAATATGGAAATAAAAAAAAATCGGGACTCCCCCCACAAAGATACATGCTTATATCTTCTTCAGGAAGAGCAAAAAAATTTTTCTAAGTAGTTTTCGAGCTCCTCTGGGTCCTTCCCTACCACGCTCTGAATTCGGAATTCGCGAATTTTGAGACACCCTGTATACAGGGTGTCGCAAAATTAACGTATTCTAAGGCGGGGGTCTTGTAGGGAAAAATCTCAGGAATCTCGAAAAAATAAAATAAAAAATATAGGGGGGGTCTTTACAAAGATATATGGGTCTGAAGGTTCAAACTTTTCATCATTTTTTCTTCAAATAAACAATATAAATGGTTCATTTTGAAATATGGTGAGGATGACTATGTAAAATATTAAAATGTAATTTACATTAAAAAATAGTTTCTGCAGGCACATCCCGGAGTCGGAGTGTGAGAATTTCACCGGTTCCCAGAAAATTGCAGTTCCACCCTGTTGAAATATGCATGCAATGTGACCAACATAGGTAAATATTGCATCGCCCAAAACTGCCGCAAATATTTGTATCGAATGCTCGAATATTTATTTTATTAAAAGGTGCAGGATGCGAAACATTTTCGTAATGGATTGTGTCCTTGCGCCTCGTAATCACCGCTTAATTCCCTCGATTTTTTCCGGAAGGTGACGATGGTCCGTCGAGGACACTAATTGCCGTCAACTAAGACACAAACCGAATTAGCATCGAGCGATTTGCCATTTTCAACTCGTCTTTGTCCCTTTAGCGCCTTGTTAAATAAAACGAAAAAAAGGAAGAGGATAATAAACACAAGCGCCGATGAAATTTTATGCAACCGACGCATAATTTCAATGCAAACAACGTCCCGTGATCGACCGGGTACTTTATTTGATTCATTTTAATAAATTGTAATCGGCGGCTCGTCTCCGCCACTCTGATATTAAACCAATTAAAAGACAAAGCTTCATAATGAAAATTGTTACTTAATCCGACTTCATTAAGTTTATTTTCCGAAATGAGAATTTACATCGATTCCGTGTTACTTAAAGGGCAGGGCCGGCTTCTGATAAAAAGCTAACGCGCAAGCGTACAAGGTGATTAAAAAGAAAACAAATCCGAGCGGGCGTTGCAAATTACGTATCAGTCATGTCGCAGCGGAATCCTGTGCAAATGTTTTTTTGAACGCTCGTTACTTTACTATCTGGTACTTAACAGGCTATGAAGATATATTAAAATAATTTCTTAAGCGGTAGACCGTCGTGAGATGAGAATTTACCGCGATACTTAGCGTCCAGGTCCGGCTCTTGATGAATTATAAACTGTCGTAATTTATCCGGGCGCTAAACCCCCCCATATTTCTCCATATATCTTTCGATTTTTTCCGGTTGCGCGTGTACGTCTGTTGTGTGTTGTTTCTGTATCTCGTCGTCGGGGTATTCTTTTTGATTTAGCAGTCAGAGTGTCGTGGAGCCATTTATATTGATGTTGGATGGTTCCCGGTTGTTTATGGAGACTGGGGGACACGAGACCGCACTTGAGTGCGCCATTACGCCCGCTCTGTGATCACAATAGATGTGACACATCATCAACTACAGTGTCACAGGACCATGCACGACCCTGCTCCTTCGGCCACCGCCAAGGATCAAGCCATCAGCGGTCCGTAAAAACGTCAGACGATACAAACATGATGATGGGGGCGCACGCCGCACGCATCCTAACCAGGACGACGACCCGAAAAACGGAACGAATCTCGACAAATCCAGTCCGGACCTGCACGGACAGGATTCCACAAGCTGATCACATACGAGGGATCTTGCCGAAACACTTCGGGACCATTTGTAAGCCCGCATCGCGGGATGCGAAATTATACGCTTGAGCTGAAAATATCACAACTAGTTGGAGCCTGCAGGGTTTTTAATTTTTAAAAGTTCTTTCACTTTCTTCCCAGATGACGGTTTGCCTAAAAAAAGAAACTTTTTTGTACATTTCTTATTTTAATTAAGAGTAGAAGTGAGACTGAGACTAAGTTGAGGTCGACAACTGAGCAAAAATTTTATTATCGCACAAGTTTGGTAATGACGCGTTATCACACGTGTATTATACAATCTTTTATCCACGGCCGCCCAGAATTTAAAAAAATATTTTTTTTTAACGAAGTGCAAATCGACCAACTACTAATAACCAAGAATTTAATATAGTAGGTAAAAATTCACAACAACTGTCTTCATCGGGAGTTTACTTAACAAATTGCAAAAAAGTGTAACATGTGTTAAAATTATATATTTTAACTTGAGGTAATTTTATTATTACTAATCGAACCTTCACGGTCTAAAATATCTGCATTTTAAATTTCACAAAAATAACTGAGATATTAGGCTCGAAAGTCTTAGCTGAGACACCCTGTATAAAAAATAGTTATATCAATTGTTCTTGTAGTTAAATGTTTATTAAATTTGAATTTTGATTAATTGGTTGTTATTATAAAAAAGCGTGCGGTAATAAAAATGCGTGTGGTAATGAAAATGCGTGCGGTAATGAAGTTTTTTTCTCACGCAAAATGGATAGGGGCCTAGAAAAATGAATATTTTTGTTCGCTTTATTACTTTGTTAAAAAAAAAATTAAAAACTCGCACTTTGCAAACCAAAGCTCCACTTTTGGGTAAACAATATTACAAAGGAACGAATGCATCAAAGCAGGGAACAAAAACGAAAAAACATAAAATTGTAAAAGCAGTAAAGTCTTTTAGGAGATATTCCGATTTTATAGTTCACCCGGACTAATTACCGTCCGAGTTTTTTACGATGGCAAGACCCGTCATAAAGTCCCCTTAAAACGTTTATGTGTTAAGTCAAATTAGTCATTCTTACGGTAATTTTATTTAAATTCGCCGTAGGCATGAATTACGCTGAATAAATTTCAATTGCAATGACTGGGACGTGAGATTAGTTAATTTCCGTTGACTTCTTTATAAAATTTGAGATAATAAAGTCTCCGCAAAAATAGTGCTTTGTGAAAGTTTTCAAACAAAGTTGGAACAATCTGAGGCATCTATGAGAAGTTCGGTAAGGATTTGGTGTAAAGAGCACAGACTTTGTCTGAAGTATGTGTGTGTATAAGATCTTCAGTCTGCGGTTATCAAATCTTTGATAAGTGAAAATGCAACCCACAATACATTTGAAACGTAAACCTGGATCCAGCTTTACCTTCCAAATGTATTGTGGGTTGCATTTTCAATTCCGTCGGGCTCATAATTAATATTTCTATTCAAGGCTTAAAGACTAAATTTTATCCAAACGAAATTCCGTATTTTTTTCATTACTTTAGTGTATATTCTCCTAAAGCAATTAATTTCTTAACGCTACACTGAATGAAAAAATTGATTTGTTCGATACCTCCCTAGAAAGTGAGTCTGTATCCGTAGTTACCAGTGGGTGAAGGTTTCTCTTTCCTTCACTTCACTTTCGCTCACTGGTTTTCATTCACTCGTAAAATATTTTTATTTAAAATTTTACAGACTCACTTTCTAAGGAGGTATCGAACAAAACCAATTGCAGCATTCGAGAGAGCCGCTTTCGTTCACTTCAATTGCAATTCGCGTGACCGAAAGCTTTGCCTTCCTCATTCGTACTGTAAATAACTACATATATCGATTCAAGGATATAAAAAATGGTACATAATTTCTTTTCCATCTTTCTGATGTAAATTCTTGTTTTATAATCATTGTTCATGCTTTGTCGGAGCTTCGCGGATATTATTATTTATCCGCTCATTTAACAATTCTACTTCATTAACTTGCACCACCGCATTAGCTTGTCCGGAAAACCAAGTAATTTAAATCCATTAAAATTTTTAACCAACTGTTAACGTGAGTTTAGTTACAAGATGAACGAGCTGCAGGGTCTCATCTGGTGCTTTTTCACCACTTGCAATTAGCGTATCACTTAGAAAATCTTGGAGGGATGACTCCATAAAAATTAATAAAATATAAACTCCAAGAAGCACAAATAAAATACCCCAAACATAACATTTTGTCAATAGGCACAACGTTTTATAGAATTATCCTTCATAATGACATATTTCTTGTGTTTTGTCTTGGAGTAATTTTACGTAATACTAATAGTTATTCTTATCAAACCTGTTCTTCCACTTTGTACAGAATCTCACATTTTTAAATTTGTGAACTTGTCTGTGATTGCTCCAATTCTCGAGCACTTTATGACTTTAAGACACTTCCATGCAAACCGGTGCCGCTTGAAACATTCCCACTTTTATTTGCCAAAATCTATTTTGTAGGAAATCAACAATGTTGCATTGTTATAGCGGCGACGAGACGTGACAACTTGAACTTATCCACCCAATGGTGATGAAGACCTGGATATATTATCAGTTGATTGAATGCAAGATGTAATAAAACGCGAATTGTGTCAAGAGATATCGTAATGCTACAACGCGCAATACACGACCGCCATAGAATCATTTTATTAGTCCTTTTCAATTCAGTACGTTCTTATTTAATATCAGTTAGTTTCATAAAAATTTTAAGGGTCACAACAATGGGTGCGTTGTGGAGATGCGGTAGCATAATTGAAAATCTCGGGAAGCTATTTCAGTTGTGTCACAAGCGAGAACTGATCGCTGAAGATAGTGTAAAGAAAGGATTAATGGAGTAAACTGACAGTGCACTGCATGTGTATCCACATAAGTAAATTTACTCTACCACGACGTGCTAGAACATGGAGACTTTGTAGGATTGGTCTCTTCGTGCAGAAAAAAGTACATTAGTTGGGGGCTTTGTTGACAAACGTATTGAACTTAATACTACACAGGAAAACACAGTAAAAGTTTTGAAACTTGTCGAAGAAAAGTTTCCGATTTATTAATCATTTTTGTGTTGTCGCACGGAAACAAGTGAGGTGAAGAAAATCAGTGGTGTTGTTTCAAGAGACGAATGCAAATAATTCCCACAAATTTCATGATGTCAGTTCTGTCAACATATGTGAAAAACAAACAGACTATTGTTTGTGTTTTTAAAGAAAAGTTTATGAAACAGAAAAGTTAAAAAGCATTAAATATTACTTGTAAAAAATTATAAATTATAAATACAAACTCGTAACTGAATTGTGAAAGAAACAAACTGTTAATAAAGGAAACAAGATAAATATTTTATTCAAGTTAGTAACAGTATATTACTCAACGAGCGTGTAATGGTGGAATACTCGCGAGCTTGAGGCGTAGAGTTAGTAATGACTATTACACGCGCGTATAACAGACACTTGCATCATTTTCTTGTCGTGAGAAAATAAAAACGTGGAATAGAAAGAACTTTTTTGAAAGCAGCCATCGACGAACGTGTCCGTCTGCCTCCCCACCCCCCTCAGCGATTCCGTTCCGTTTCCTGGCGCACCAATTACCAGTATCGTCGTTTTATGGTCCTAGTGGCGTTCTTGGCACCCTTGTGCTGTCCGGTCCGTTCAACCCACCTTGGATCCAGTAATCGGATTACCGCGAATTTTTCCAGACTAAACGTGCCGGCTTAAAGGGCACAAGGGGCGATCCGGTGGCCCCCGTGGAAACCACCCCGATCGTGTCGGATTTTACGCAACTCATCGATGGGAACGATGTTCCGGGTCATATAACGCGGATTTAATGATTGCAGTAATGGACCGTAAAAATACACTTAACCCTGTCGGGCCCTGTACGTGCAAAACATCCCCGGCACGTACCGAAGAGACGTGCCACGAACAAAAGTTTACCTCGAAGAAGCCCCATCGCACCAGTCGTATTAAAACGACTGAAAAAGAAGGGAAACAACGCGGAGCCCTGCGATATCGAGTGATAGCCGTGTCGGGAATAACGGGAACAGTCTATAATTCATTTGGAGGGACGAGTGGCGTAATTGACGGGCTGGAGCGGCGGCCGCGACGGCGGCGGCGTAGTCCTGCACACGGGATAATTTGATTTAATTTAAACAACCGTGGGTGTGTTTCGGAAAAGTTTGTGCGAGTAAAGATGAGTTCGTGGCAGGAAACGTGACAGCAGGTTACTGATTTTCGTTTAAATCTCATTAATTTTCATTCTCCATTATACTTTGCTGTTTACAGGGATCGTTTTTATCGAGATGGATTCCAGGCATTCCGCTTCGCGCGTACGTTGCCCCACTTATCATTCCGGGTTCTAGACGGTTTCGGTTAATTATTACACCTACCGAATATAATTATGAGCAACACCACAGCCATCTCTACTTACAAGCCGTGAAGTTAAAATTGGCAACACCGCTTAGTCGCCTTCAAGTGGGTCTACGCGCCAGGCCGCTCAAAGAGCCTTATCTAGTTAATTCGTTTTTTGGTAGGTAATTTTTTTAAATTTCATATAGTAATGTAATGAATAAAGGATGGATAAAAGGGAAACGTATAAAAATAGTAGTTTATTTAACGAGTTTGCGTGTAAATTGGACCTTTTTTGGCATGAGTGGGCTAGTTTAAAACGCGAGTGAAACGTGTTTTAAAGGGCCACGAGTGCCAAAAAAGGCCACATTTACACACGAACGAGTTGAATACAACGTTTTTTTGTTCGACTAGCCTCTTAAAGGCTCAAAATTCGCTTAAAATCTGTAAAATAGCTTGACGTTTCGTTTTGACAAGTTGTGACATTTATCAAAATCCGTTCACACAAGAGAAAATTCTCAAATTCTGACAGTGTCGAACAAAAAACATTATTACGATTTCAACGATTTTAATACTTAGTACGGTCGGTGGACAAATAAAACTGGGACACTTAAAATTGAATCTACGTAAATCAGACCATTGAATAGTCCATATATTTGTCAGTGTCTATATAATATGTCATACCAAAGTTAACCTATTTGTAATAAAGCCGTAATTAAACGATGCAAATTTGTAAATTTTGACTTATGTGATTGTCATTTTTGTCCCAGTTTTATTTGTCCATCGACTGTACATATTCGCTAATTATTCAAAGTGGTAAGTTTTTTCTTTGTATTACGTTTTTCATGTTGACAAGCATTCTTTTTATTTTTACTATATTGCTCATAATTAATGCCGCAAGGACGTATATTTTTTCACATGGTGTTCCACATTCGCATACAACACTAAAATCAACGTAAAGGTTATCTGATTTTATACTTTTATAAAAAATAATTGCTAATGTGGTTAATACTCGTACTTTTTGATGATTCTTTTTGCTCAAGAATTGTTAAATACTTCTTCAGCACCAATGTATCTCACTGTTTTTGATTCAAACTCACAAAAACACTATCTAACAAACGTGGACTGACGAAGGAATAGACCCACACGCGACGTTGCCAGATTTCTAACTTCACGGCTTGTAAGTAGAGATGGCTGTGGCAACACACAAATATTTACGTGTCAAGGACGTCCTAGTGCATACCTCTACCAGCTTAAATACTACATATTTAAAGCCTAATTAATTATGCACATTATCGTATTTAATTAATGTCACTCTTCCTTATACAATTACGTGACAAAGCAAAGAAACAATTTAGATTTATCACAATTAATACCTATTTTCAATACAAGTGAGCAAAGTAGTGCTTTTAATCACGAGTACGGAAGTTGGGCGTCTGAGCCGAAGGCGAGTGATTAAATGCGCGTTTGCTCATGCGTGTTGAATCTGATTTTTTCATGATCATAAAATAGAGTCGCGGAATCGAAATTTCGGGCCGCCTTTTTTTGCCATAGTCTGCAGTTGGTGGTTAAGTTTGCAAACATTTTCAGCAGTTTTTATCAATCTACGTTGCACTCGTTTGTTATTATGGTAATTACAAAACTCAATACAAGTTGGCAAATCCCCAGTAACAAGACCTAACAAAACAAATCGCAACACCGATCCTTCAGATAATCCCAAAAGCCTCTTTGCCTTCGAAATTGAACTTCACAATTTGATTTACATTATGATATATAAATTGACACTGTACGTTGGAAACTAAACAAAAAAGAGATTTAAACTAGCGCTACCACCTGAACCATGTTAGTCCTGTTTTTTCGGTCGCACGGTATATTTAAAACATGATTAAACCACTGCAATATACAGGGTGTTATTGAAAGTTGTACAGATATTTTAACCACGAGCTACTGGCTTCAAGCAGAACTCGGAAAAAACATCTAAAAAATTCTAAGTTAATTGCTTTTAGTCTTCTACGTTGTCCTACAACCTCCTAGGTACAATTTTGGCACATTTTAAAAATACACCCTGTATATCATTTTATAAAATGTACGCCAATGCAAAGTAACCTATAGGAAATATGCTTTAAAACGAGGAAACCGCATTGGTGTACGTTGTATAAAATATGATATACAGGGTGTATTTTTAAAATGTGCCAAAATTTTACCTACGGGGTTGTAGGACAAGGTAGAAGACTAAAGCGCAATTTAAAAAAATTGTAGCTCAAAAAATAAACGTCATTTTATTTGTTGAAATAATAGTTATTTATGCAACAAGTGCAATAACATTTCTTGCACGTGTTGCACGTATTTTTTCTACGATCGAACAAAAAAGTGATAAACAACAGTCCTGTGAGTCGTGTGTGAAAAATGCAATGAACTCACTTTTTGCACGATCGTAGACAGACTGTTGACGGATGCGTGCAATAAAGACTTTATTGCACTAGTGCAACTAAGAGGCACTTTTTCCACTAAAAACAATGCAATGAACACTCACTTTTTGCACGATCGTAGAAAAATGTTATTTATAGAATCATAATTATAACAGTTTTGTATATTTTTACACCTTTTTATACATAAAAATCTTAAATACAAAAAGAATGAGTCAGCGTTTATTAACATTTCGCACATTCGTTACAGCTCATGAAACTATAACGTCAAATACACCCGTCTGTGAATTATTGGGAAGCAATTTTACCACCGTCCGGTAAATTTATCGGTCAGTCAGAAATAATCTTTACGATCATTACAACAGATCCTATAGATGTAATCTACCGCTTAAATGAACAATTGTCAATGAAATTATCACGAAATTAATCAATTCAATTTTACGTAACTGGATGTTATCGAAGAATTGGATTCTGCTTCAGGTGATTTATTGTTCTTATCAAAACGACATTTATTTTTGCTCTTCATCTATTTTCATAATTAAAATGTCAAAAACTGTAACACCATATTAAAAAAATTGTAATTCTGTTTATTCAGAAATGTATGTTATAGTGCTTATAAAATGTTAAAAATATTATTTTCAGTGATCTAAATTTCTAGATTTCTTGACAGTTTTTCATTTTTTCAGAACTAAAAAATACAGAAAGCGTAGACGATATTCTCTCACCCATTAATAAGTTGTCACTGATTTAACCTAGAAATTAAACTTATGAATATGAACAATTATCAACGGTGTCTTAGTCAGATATGTAAAGTGTTCAAAAATGAATGTAGTGCTTGGATCGGAAAAACTAGTTTGCCGCCTTTCGACGATTAGGTCCCGCACTACACCAAATATGACCTTCAAGCCGCTGGCAAGTCTCAAATATGATTTCTGTCATTCATTGCCTGTTGTCAGTATTGAAAAATTCACAAGATGATTAAATGATAGCCCAACGAAAACTAGTCAAAACATTTTATTACTCTAAATGGGATTAAATTTGTTGCAAAGGAGTGTAAACCTCATTCGATTAGTTAAAGATAGCACGCTCGATTTTTTTTTTCGAAGAACTAAGAGTAAATTTAAGAAGCATTATGCAAGCCACTCTCTGATGAGCTTTCCCCTTCTTACGTAGGTACCTAATTTCATGAAAGCTTCACCTCCAATTTAAAAATTTGCTGCGATTACGTGTGTTCACCCCACAACATCTCAGCTTCACATTTTCCACAAGAGACATTTTGAATATTCAAATTCCCGAGAGTCGTGAAAGAATTTCTACAAATATTGTGCGCACATTTTTTTTTTACCTGGACGAAAATTCAAATTTTTTAATTCCACTCCTTTATTAAATTTTTTTGTTTCCTCATGACTCAATAGTGTTCGAGTGATCGTTTCGTTTTGATCAGCGATTCAATCGAAAGATTAGGAAAGACATGTAAATATTTATCAGACCGCAGCGCACCCAAGAAAAAATATTCTTATTTTAATGAAATTCCTTTGAAAGGGAAACATCCTCGGAACCCTCGATCGAGAATAAAACCTCTTTTCGTTCCGGGTGTCCAGTCGCAATCTCCTCCGCAACCTGGCGACAGCACCCCCTCCGGTTAATTGCGAGGGTGCGTCTCGTGCAGGTGAACCGCTATGAAAACGTTAGGAAATTGGGCGGGGCGAGGTGGCCGTCGTCCCCCAAATCTATGCAAATGACGGGCTGAAGTAAATTAAAATTATGCAAAAGATACCAAATGTAAATACGCTATCAGTTTAATGTAGTTACATTCAGCCGCGGGTTGAAAACGTAATGGAGAAGACGAGTAGACTGTGGAAACAGAATACGCAGTTAACTCAGTTCCAGGACACTAACCCAACGACCGAAATGGATGTATAATATCAGAATTATTTACTGCGTAATATTGTATTATTCATTTGCTTATTTTTGGGGCGCTCGGTTCCGCCTCGTTCGGGTGGTTCCTCCTCGCGGAAAACGCTCGGTCCGAGCTCCTTGTTGAAATTTTAATAATAAAATAATAGAAATTGTTGCGGCGGATAAGAAGAAGAGGGGATGCCTGAGGTGCGGAGGGTGGTTTACTTTAAACAAAAATTAAGCACGCTCCACTTGGCCGGGGCTAATCATACGATTCGGCTAACGGCTTCATTTCGCAGTCTGGAACTTGCCTGGAAGCCGTCTCGACTAACAAACGACGAGAGTTGGACCATGCAAAGTATTCTCACTTTTAATTGATAGGAGCAGTGCCGGATCGTAGCCCGGAGTTTCGTGAGAAATAATTCAGAAATCCTTAACTTTGACTTGGTGAGGTTTAACTGTCTTAAAAATGCTACATAAAGATGTAATTCGCTAGTTCAGAAAGGAACTAACTACTTTTACTTCATCAAGACCGAATGGAGTTTCAGCGAAGGTTCAATGTTGCTGATTTAATTTTCTGCCGTTTATTATCAAAAAGTCTGGTGGAATATCAAGTTGGCAGTTTCAAATTAGAAGAAACTTAGTGCCAAGAGGTTATTGTAGAAACGATTCAAGAGTTTTTTAGTTGATCGTACTTTAACGTGGCTCCAAAAGCCACACAGAGTAGTAGATAATGTATAATCTTTACAATGGATTCTCTCATGGGCTGTGACCTTGGAAATATCTACGCGAAGGCCGAGCGATAAACCAGTAAAAAATCTGTAAATGAAAACTGAAAACGTCGACTACTTTTCATGCAAATAGACGAGAGAGAGAGAGAGAGAGAGAGAGAGAGAGAGAGAGAGAGAGAGAGAGAGAGAGAGAGAGAGAGAGAGAGAGAGAGAGAGAGAGAGAGAGAGAGAGAGAGAGAGAGAGAGAGAGAGAGAGAGAGCCTACTTGAGATCGATATGCGTTGTTTGCGCAGATATGACTCATAGCCCACGACAAAATCCAACACCCTACTCGTACCAACTTGACCTTCAGGCAGAATATTCACAGCAGTAACAGTCCAATAACATAGAAGAATATATTAAAAGAGGTTGTAAATTTAAATAAATGCTTTTATTGCTGTTTTCCAAAATATTCACCATTTAATTTAATACATTTATGTATTATTATGTATTATTACAAAACATTAATTGGGAAGAACCTTCTCGTAACGACCGGTTTTGATGAATAATGAGTAATGACCGCGAGGCCTTGAGGCCTACCTGGAATGTTCTAAACTGGACCGGCGTCGGGTTATTATTTTTGTAAAATAATTTTTTTTTTACTTCCTAGCTACGCTCTAAAATCTAGTTTACTGCCATATATGAGTTATGTGGAAATTTGTTGGGACATAATTTCTAAATTAATATTTCAAGCGCCTTTGTTTATGTTGGTGACAAGTTTTTAATCACATCAAGAGTTATAAGCTTAGTAAAAACAGAACCCCCTTAGTTACGAAGGGAAAGATCAAGATCAACATTTTTTTTTTAATGTTAACCAAAGTACTTTAGATTTTTATTGTTTTCAAAATTGTTACAAGATTTCACTTCAGTCATTTATGATAAATAATTTAAAGAAAAAATATGGTAAATATGCCGCGTAACGATATCTATTTAATGTATTCATTTCTGATGACAAAAAGCACCGAAAAACAGAAAAAAAGTTTCAGGTTTGATAACAAAATAATAAGTATGGATTTTCTATCCAGTAAGAAAGATTTACTCCCACAGAGAATCGAAAAGATGCAAATTACATATTTCATATAATTCACATAATCCATATCTTTTAGACACTTTTTCTCGGACGCACTTTTTCGGACGCTGACCCTGGCGCTATCTGTTGGTCTGTTTAGTAAGTTAGCAACGAAACCGACAAAACCGATTGTCCTATCACTAAAAATGCTAATATGTATTAAAACATGAATTATTATTATTATATTAATAACATAATTACATAAACATTTTTGTTTTATAATACAAAAATTTCCGATAATATTGCGGAATCTGGAAAAGTGCCCCGAATGCTTGCAGCGTTTCCACGTTGAATGGCAAGGGAAATCCTCTCGAAAAGGAATTTATCTATTTGAAAAATCTAGATAGAAAATAAATTTGTAATTTTTCCAATAAAGTCTTTTGCTTTGTAGTTCGTGCAGTCGCCTAAAAATGTAATGTGTACCTCTGCCAAAAACTGCCTTTTGTGTTCGCCTGTTTTCAAGCCTCGGCTGCGCCTCGGCCAGAAAATTCTGACTCAGACAATAAAGATGCACTTTTTGGCCTTGATACATAAATAATTATTTAAAATCTGCAATGTACATTATTTTAGGGCAGGTAATTTCTGAATTCAGAAAACAGAAATAATGGAAAAAAGGTGCCTAAAGTGTCCAGAACAAGTGGTAATGCTTCATATGATTCTTGACATTTACTACAACTTCCTACGACGTATGGGCCTATGCGATTCCTTTTTGCATTATCCTTGGCCATCTCAGCTCTCTATTCGCTAATTTTCTTATCAAATTGATTTAAAAAAAGTTCCTTGGAAAATAATTAGTCGACGGCTCTCTCTTGCCGTCTTAGAAAATCAATAACCTTGTCTTTTCCACTAGATAAAATTGCTTTGGGTTTTCGTTAAGTAAAATTGGCATGTTTTCACGGATTTAATTCTGGAGCGTAGTGTTGGACCTGTATTTCCTCAATAGTTGCAAATCGTCTTAAGAATTTTCTCGTTTCGCTAAATTATCCTTTTCAGTGTGAAATCGATCATGCTTTTGTCCCCAAGCGGTAAATGAGATAACTATTTTGCCAAAATTGTTAGACTCCAATGCCTACAGTGCGCGCCAAAAGTTGGGAAAAATGGGAATGTTTTTTCCCGCTGAGCTTTTCGGAAAAACTCGGTCAGGTCAATTTTATTTCCTTAATAGAAACACTTTCCGATCATTTTTATTTTCCCGGTTTTTTTTTTGGTTCCGCGAAATGACGTCATCATCTTTTTTTTAATGACATTCCTTATCTGTTTGCAAATTTAGATGGACATGGTTTATGTCCATTTACACTCAAATTTGGCGAGGCAATGTAAATCAGGCTTTTCCTGAACTATCACGTGCACACCTTGTGACTACTCCACTGATTCGCCGCGCGAACTATAGCACATTTTATGCGCCTCAAAAAAGTTACTATACAATTTTATTCTATTTGTTGTGGATGATGTGGAAGGAAATTAGGATTCAAAAATGCAGTTTCCAAAATTTTGGCAATTTTTATAAATTATATACATATAAAAGTTTTAAGTATTTTCTGTGGTGCAAATGTGTAATAGGATCTAATCAACTGTTTTATACAGGGTGTCGCAAAATTAACGTATTCCAAGTGGGGGTCTTGTAGGGAAAAATCTCAGGAATCTCGAAAAAATAAAATAAAAAATATTGGGGGGGGGGGGTCCTTACAAAGATATATGGGTCTGAAGGTTCAAACTTTGCATCATGTTTTCTTCAAATAAAAAATATAAATAGTTGACATTCATTTTGAAATATGGTGAGGATGATTATGTAAAATATTTAAATATAAATGAAAAGACATTTCTTGAAAAAACAGCTTTATCTCGAAAAAATAAAAGTTTTATTTTTCCAATTTTTGTTCAAAAGGGAAGTACAGGATGTCCCGTGCTAAGCCCCGAACTCGGAATACGATAATTTTAAGACACCCTGTATATTTCGATTTCTTGTTAAAGTGTCATTTAACATGTTCCAAGTACGCTAAATGAACAGAAAAATAGATCAAATTTATATCAAAAATATTGCAAACAAATTTGATTCTCCAATCTGCATAAATTATAACCGTTTCACATCATATGATTTAATACAAATAGAGATTGTTATTTTCCGAGAAGCACAACAGAGCAGAGCATTATTAACAATCTATCATTGTTACATTTATCTTGGAATGTACTCTTCCTTCATAATAATAAATAACTGCAAGAATGAGCAAAGTCTGAGATAAATTTCTTGCAAGGCTAGATTCGTCATTAATTAGTATTTAATTATTTCACCCCCTATCTGGCGGTCTGTTTGCATCGCAGATAGTTTCCGAATCTGGCGACAACATCCCCTATTCATCGTGGTGTCGGTTTATTATAATCTTGTCGATTTACGAGCGCCATGTTTACAACCGAGTGTCATTAAGCATGTTTCAGGCGACATTTATCGCTCGTAACAATAAAATTTGGAAGGGGTTTCGGGAACCGGCCGCGATTCGAATCCATCAAAAGCTGCTAATTTCGCCGCCCCAGAACCAAATAAAAAAACCCGTCGCTTTTTTAACGAACACACCCCGAAATTCCACACGACACCCGTCGACCGGTCATTTCTCATCGTGCGAGGATCGTCGCCGTGGATTTTTCCGCCGCCCCCGCCGCCGCCGCCGCTTTTTCGACGTCGTAAGCAGCTTAACTTTCAGCGTCGTGTACACGACGAACTAGGCGACACGAATTACCGGTGCGCTGGCGAAACGGCTTAATGTATGAATAATACGAACAATTAATCCAGCTCAGAGTTATTCATTTCCCCTTGTCGTTGTTCATCCTTCAAGATGGGCTTAATCGCAACGACACGAATAAGGGCTAAAGTACACACGCAAAACCGACGCCTCCGACGCCGGATCGAACCCGACTGATCCACACACCTGGCCCCCGAACACTTAATTCTACTTACGATAAATAATTCATTATTTCGGATAAATACGATTCCGAACTCGAAAGCGATTAATTATGTTAACTATTTAATTAATTACAAGTGAACAATGGGGCGAGCCTAGGCGGCTGCCTAATCGGCCGCATCAATTCTGACGAAAAAGACAGTTGACAGTCGCGGCGGGCTGCTTCGGCTGAGGTTTGGGGGAAGAGATTCGAATTCTAGGCGGCTTCTTGGGCGCCGAAGAAATTCACAATCTGAACTCGGCTCTCGTTACAACAAAACTGTTGAAACACAGAGTTCTGACCTTTTTAAGATGATAAAATGTGATGAAATAAACATGGAAAAAATGTAACTGATTCTTGTTTGTTTACGCATGTGGTTATCACTACTTTACGAAGACCCTGATTAAGCTAAAACATTCTTTTAGATAAGAGAAATGTGATGAAATATAATATACAATATAAATAATTTCATTGCACTATTTTTAATGTACCTACATATGAATTGCCCAGTACTATAGGACTATGCTATGCAATGCAGTGCTATGCTATACTATACTATGCTATGCTATACTATACTATGCTATGCTATACTATACTATACTATGCTATACTATGTTACGCTTTGCTGTGCTATGCTATGCTACGCTATGCTCTGCTATACTATACTATACTACACTATACTATACCGAGTGATCAACAAGAAAACCAATTAAGAGTGCTATCTCATCTTTTGTTTTACCTAAACATCTCTCTTAGCTTAATCGTACACATACAGGTGTCTTAAAATTATCGTATTCCGAGTTCGGGGCTTAGTAGGGGACATCCTGTTGACCAAGTAAAAATTGCTGTCATTTTGAAAAAAATATCAAAGTTACCAATATTCATTCAAAAGTACCTGATTAATATTCTAGCTATGTTGTACTTCCCTTTTGAACAAAAATTGGAAAAATAAAACTATTATTTTTTCGAGAAAAAGCTGTTTTTTCAAGAAATGTCTTTTCATTTATATTTTTAATATTTTACATAATCATCCTCACCATATTTCAAAATGAATGTCAACCATTTATATTTTTTATTTGAAGAAAACATGATGAAAAGTTTGAACCTTCAGACCCATATATCTTTGTAAAGACCCCCCCAATATTTTTTATTTTAGTTTTCCGAGATTCTTGAGATTTTTCCCTACAAGACCCCCGACTTGAAATACGTTAATTTTGTGACACCCTGTATGTATACTTGCTATACACAGTCGTTTTATTCTTGAATAATGTTAAGTCATTAATTATACGAGTTTTATTTACACGATATTAAAAATGTTTTAATATATTTTAAAATAAAGAAAATCAATAATTTATGATCATGCATATTTAAGATGTTTGTTTTGCATTTATTATTCACAATTCTAAAGGAGCTCGTTTACAAAATTTATTTTCAATTTGCGAGTAGGGTCGGTAGTGGAATTAACTCGTACACTTTAAAATTCCTATACAGGGTGTCTCACCATTCGTAAATTCCAAATGCAGAGAGTTGTGGGGGATCATTTCAGTAGTCCAAATATGGAAATAAAAAAAAAATCGGCACTTCCCCCACAAAGATACATTGGTCTGAAGGTGCACTCTTTGTAGTGCGTTTTCTTCAAATACAGGCTGAAAAGTTCAGTGTTTATTGTTATTTATGGTGTAGATGATTGTGGAAAATAATAACGTAAAACAATTTTTTGAAAAATACTTTGCAGTAAAAAAATCTTGAATTTTTGCAATTTTTCTTAAAAATGGAACCGCAACATAGCTGGAATAGTATTTTGTCACTGGATATGAAGGCTGCTATGTATTGAACAAAATTAAAGTATGTACTTATATCTTCTTCAGGAAGAGCAAATTTTTTTTTCTAAGTATTTTTCGAGTTCCACTGGGTCCTTCCCTACCACGTTCTGAATTCGGAATTCGCAAATTTTGAGACACCCTGTATGTACAAATTTTATAACGTGGATTAACAGAAACCAAAACATTTGCTCAGCTAAATTATTTAATATGTCAGCTACCACATTTTTGTAATTTTGTCGTAAAAACAATTCCACTACAACAAATACTAAGGTCTATCTGTTACTGATTTAAGTATACTTAAATACTGAGCCTGATAACGTTTTGTAATTAATTTAGCAACTAATCCATCTCCAGATAAATATTTCATTGAAATCCGTACATTTATCGAAATATTATCTAGCAGATACGTGATAAAATTACTAACCCAGGAAAAGAAAAGCTTTCCGGAGATTAAGGACTTCCTACTTTTGCGAATTCTGCTTCTTCGCTTTACGCACAAAATAATTTCATTTAACAGAAGAATGTATTCGACCCATGCCAGTTAGCTGAGGAAGTCCCATGGAATAAAAATATTACGAAGGAGAGAGAGAGAGAAAAAGGGAACTAAAAACTAAAAAATTATTATTGATAAATTTGTCTAATTTTTACACAGATTTTTTAAGAAGAATATCGCCAGGACAAGTCCACGTAAAAATATAATCAGAAATATCGGGCGTTGCAAAGAAATCCTGGGCTGGGAAGCCGTTGGAAACCATCAATTGTTTTGCTTTTTTAGTGTAAATTGACAGATGTAATTAGAGTATCTTGACAGCTAACCTAAAATTTATAAACAAAAAATCTTTCTGTTTTTTTCTTTCTTTGCAATGTTTTACATTACAAATAGAATAACTAACGATTCCCATCCTTGAAGCAAATATTTAAGGACTCGTGAGGTATGATTTATTATAAAGTGGCGTTTGAGACCACAAACTGTCTACGCCCATGCATTAAACGCTTATTTGCATAGAATTCCGCTACGACATGACCCATAATAATTTGCAACGCTTGCTCTAATAATGGACAAAAACAAAACTGAAATATCGACTTATTTAAAGTAAATATTTTGAATATTTAGTATTCTTTGATGTGAACGCTTTTGGACAAACTTAAATTTAACACAGGAATTTTTGATGAAATTTTGACTAAGTGTAAATTTCCCTGTTCGTTTAATTAGGCTTTTACTAAAGTTTCGTTAACGACGTGACTGCTAATTAAATGTAATCCCTTTTTTATGGAAATTACTTGCTGTTTCCAATAATTAATTTATAAAATATATTTTATATTGATTAGCATTTTTCTTAAACGCAACAAAAGTTTTAAAAATGGCTTCTTGCTTAATTAATTTCTCATTTTAATTTCAAATTAATTTAAACTACGATATTTGCATAAGAAAATATTTTTCATTAAACACATAGTTAATCATTCACAGGCACATATTCAAGCGTTTTCACTTGGGGTCTTTATAATCTCAGTAGGTAATTTATTAATGAAATGGACGTACTAAAATTTAGAAATCACATTTCACTTTCACAGTCAATTAACTCTACAGGGTGTTGCAAAATTAACGTATTCCAAATCGGGGGTCTTGTAAGGAAAAATCTCAGGAATCTCGAAAAAATAAAATAAAAAATACAAGGGGGGTCTTTACAAAGATATGTGGGTCTGAAGGTTCAAACTTTTCATCATGTTTTCTTCAAATAAAAAATATAAATGGTTGACATTCATTTTGAAAAATGGTGAGGATGATTATGTAAAATATTAAAATATAAATGAAAAGACATTTCTTGAAAAAACAGCTTCATCTCGAAAAAATAAAAGTTTTATTTTTCCAATTTTTGTTCAAAAGGGAAGTACAACATAGCTAGAATATTAATTAGTTAATCAGGTACTTTTGAACAAATATTGGCAACTTTGATATTTTTTTCAAAGTGCAGCAATTTTTTTTTAACATTTTTACTTGGTCAACAGGATGTCCCCTACTTAGCCCCGAACTCGGAATACGATAATTTTAAGACACCCTGTATAACATAATTTTTTTAAACTACTTTTCATTTGATGTACATACCCTGCGTACTGCTTTTCAATAGTTTCAATATCACTCTCACTTCACTGACACTAAAGCTAACTCAAATACAATTTATAACAGGTAAATCAATGTTGGCTTCATATCAGTTACGTGTTTGATTGTTCAATGATATTATGAATCATGAAACATAATTCATACACGTCCCATTGAAATAATAATTGTGATAAAAATGGCGCAAAGAGCACTTATGGTTTGTATTCTGTCAGAGCTTTCAAAACACAATTGTCATTTTTTTTTTAACGAATACGAATTAAAATATGGATTTTTTTATAGCAGATGTTAAAATGTGCTTCTATGTATTCACATCAAAAGGTCAAGTAGCATTTTAACTGCAAGGGTAAATAAAGTGCTACTTTAACAACAAGAGTAGATAAAGTAATTTTTATCGTCTTGTATAATAAATAACTATTTTTTTTATATTTCCAAAGAAGTATTTATTATGATTTTTTAATGTCAATTTTGTGCCAGGTAAAGAAACTTAAATAGTCCCTAAATTCTGAAAAGTGAATTAGTTTCTAACGCTTAAATCAAGTTCCACTAAAAACTTTCAAATTATTTGAACTCGTAGAAGTTAATCTTTAATCGTTAACTCCGGGTAAGTTCTCGGTCTAGTTAGTTAAACAGCGTTACTTCTGTACTTCCATCAGAGGTTGATTAATTAATCATTTGTAGTGAAATCTTGATAGAAGGGTTTGTTTCGGAGAACTAACATTAAAAACCAATAAATATCCTTTTTCAGTTAAAAAAATACATATTTCCCAGTTTCTCACATGCGCACAAACTATAATAAAATATCCAAGACAATAGACGTTTTCTCGACTTTGTTGTAAAGAACTCCATCGGGACAGCACTCCCATGTTCATATTCTTGGTGGATTGTCCATTTGCACTTCTTGAAAGCTGTGTAAATAGATTTCTCACGAGAGTATGTGCATCTGCAGAAAATGCTTTATTAACTGAAGCAACTCAATTTATTACATTTTAATTAAGGTGTTGGTGTTCAAAAGAACATTTTACACTTTAGAAAAAATTTTAGAGAATCGCAAAAATATTGCTACTCTACCCCTTGCTTTGCTTCCTATCTCGCCTATACAGTCGAAGTCATTTCTGAAGCTTTTATCTCAAAAAAATTACTCGCCCCTTGTAATTATAATAAATTCAGAATGAAATCGAATTTTCTGCTGATGCGTAAATTTCGAACTTTATTATAAATTTTTAATTGCAATTTCTGCAGGACTGGGGAAAGCGTGTGGAATTAGGGGCCGAGCTTTTTGAATACAAACAGCTCCAGCGATTTACAGCTTTGACTCACAAGTAATAAACGTTTTATTGAGTACTTCTTGAATCAACTTCGTCGGTTCTAATTTTTGCGACCTTTATCACTAAAAATTGTGGGTTTTTGCTTCAATGAAATCAGCTTCAAAGAAAATTAAAACAATGTTTTATGCACAGGAATGGCGATAATTTTGCACGTTTGGGTTAAAATTGTTAATAACAATTTACTTATTTTGAAAGAGCGAAATGTGTTTTAAATACAGATGAAAGTCGGTTTTGCTGAGTCGAGAAGCATAAATTATGTAACGGAATAATTTTGTTTAGAAGCTGTAGAGTATTTTATTTGGAGAATTTGTTTTAAAAAATTTAATGTCAGGCGGAATGAAATTATGTATCCGGCACGTAATTAATTTTAGTAAAGTGAGAATTTAAAGCAGTAAATTATGTGAGCTTTGGAAATGAATGTCGGCGATAATAAAGCACGTCCGGAATTAAAAATTGGCAGGTTGGAAAGGGTGAACCAATATGGAGGAGATTAGATCCCAGACTGCATTTTCGGAAAACCTAAATTACAGCGGTTATAAACATTTAATGGAATAATCTCGCACTAGTGGGGTAAATTACAGCGAGCTAATCGGTTCCGGGGCAATTACAATAAACTTCCTCCGGCGACCGGCGTAAATTCTTCGAAATTAAAAGTGGCTGCGGAGCCACCTCCGTAATTATGCCGGAGTCGAAGATCGGCGTCTTCGGTCAGGGGTCGCGGGGCGGCTCCGGTCCCGGCGCTCCGGTCCGTAAACTGAATATAAATACACTCTCAATTTACAAGTGTATTATTGCCGAGAAACCTAGCGGGATAGCCGATCATCATCGCAAAGAGGCGACACGACGCATCTCGACGCGCAAAGAGCGAGAGACCGGAGTTCAGTATCGCCCGGAACCCGGACCCGACCGGACTCCAGACACCGGCACTCCTTCGGCCCACGGACACGCCCACCACATCGCAACGCACACGCATCCCAAGAAAAACCGGCGACAAACTCGGAGGAAAGTTCGCAGGAACGGAAAGGTCATCATCGGTGCGGTCCGAAAAATTTTTTTGACCACTTTTCGGATCGAGTGGGAGTGGCGTCTGCATTAAATATGATCCGGTGCCCGGAGTTTAATAAAGCGATCGGGGAAAGTTCGCCGGTGTAGGATCAAGCAGCAGTTCTTGTGTTTCCGGGATTTAAGGAGTTTCATTGACGATGTTCGGTGTTGAAGTGAGGAGTGGAACCCCGGCGATCCTGCTGGTCCTGCAGATATTAGGTAATGTTTCGCAGGCGACGCTCAACAATGATGGGCTCATATAGGGGCGCGCTGATTTATTACCTGCGCCGTTATACACCCTCTGACTCTTATTTTTCGCGTGATTTCCATAACAATCCGGAAAGTGAAAATGCGATTTTTCAATACGGACACCGTTCGCCGTAACTTTGCCACGAATACGGTTACGTGACGGAAAACTGGGATGCAACGGAAGGAACTGCATTCGGAGCGCTTTGGGCAATTACGCCTCCGTGTTGCGCCAGGACGAGGGGGCGCGGATTTAATGGACCAAAATGGCGCTTTCATGCAAAATATAATCGCATTTTTCTAATTTTAAAACTGAATTGACTTTCCAAGATATTCAATTAATGGCTTCGGCGAAAAATCGCTGTCAATCAATTCTGCTCGCTATGTTTCCATTCTCGATAACCTATTGGCACAATAATTAAACAAAGATGAACACGTTGTCAACTGGTGACGGTGTAATGGGTAACATGTTATCAGAATGTTGGACACATTTTTTACTCTTCTGTGGAACTATCCCACAGAATCTGTACTAACTAGACCAGGAACTTCTGGCTCTCCGAATTTATTTTAATTCCGTTACTAATTACAATTTATTTGATAAACTAAAAATACCGAAAGATGTTATACTAACCGGTTTAGCATTCTCAATCATTTTAAAAGTATTTATATACAAGATGATTCACGAATAATAATGAGGCTAAAAAATTTGTGATGCAACCAACAATACACGTCCCCCATAGAACTAAATTGCTAAGTTAACCAATTACTCCACATAATGGATCACAAATCTCGTTAGGCTCATTATTACTCGTGAATCACCCTGTATAGGTACAACATATGTAATTATTCATTTAAGAAGTATCCAGGAATTGGCAGAAATTTCTAGTAACAGAAGTTATCAAGACTGCGACCTAGGGTTCATTGTTTCGGAGTAAATAAATACAGTAAATACTGATCAGTGATTATCTGCTCAATTGCTTTAAATTGTGGGTTTCTGGGACGTTGGCTGAAATTGCACTTCTTTGCACAAGAGTTAATGAAACTGCGATAACAATCAAGACCTCAGTATTTGCAGTTTCAGTTTTTACTACCAACTCAAATACACATATTTTTGTACTGTTTTTATGATTTCTGTTAAAGCAATTAAATGTGTATTACTGGTTCTTTAACCAACTAAAAAATCTTCCTTTACACTGTTTTTCTTTGGGTTTTCTCTTTGGTCAGTTGTCTCACTGGGAAGGCGCTGTGCTTTTTTAAAACGTAGATCATAGATTAATTGGAGCATATTGACAGCTAACCTAAAATTTAGAGCCAAAAAAGTCTTTCTTTGTTTTATTTATTTGCAATGTTTTACATTAAAAATAAAATAACTTAATGATTCCTATTCTCGAAGCAAATATCTACGTGCACCGTTTGCTGAAAACAAACATGTTCAATTATGTCCTGATTAAACATAAACAAATGTCATTCGTGTCAAACGGCGGGAAATTCAAACTTTACACTGTTCTAAACGGTTTACTTTGTCCAAGGCCTACTCAGCCCACGATTTCATTTGAATGATATTTCATATTTACGTCACTTTGACATTTAACAGAGACAGAAAATAGTTTTGAAAAATAGTGAAATACAATAGACAAAAGAGGAAAACACTGTAACCTTCGTCAGTACGCTGTGGTCATTACGTTAATTATTAATTTTTAACAAATAGACGCGATAAAAAAACCTATAAAATCTTCCTCTTATATTAATAATTTTCTTCCGTATTAGATTAAATATTATTAACGTTGTTCTCTTTAATTTGTTTATATTATTTATGAAATTCCTACATCAACGATAGTGGTTTTGTAATTTTACTCAAAATTTCGTATCTAACCACAAATATGGTGCCAATTCAAATACAGAATGTCGGAATTGTGGTTTTGCCGCCCAGGGCGAGCGTTCCGCAATAAACGAGACTTGCTATTGCCATCCTATGAGTATTGTCACACCTGCAGAACATCTCGACAGGGGCACAAAATGTTGTTTAAAATACATAATGTTGATTAAAAATACAAACGACCCAGTTTTTAGAAAGAAAATAGCGAGAAGTTCAATTACTATCTTTTAAAAACCATCATAAATAATAAAGATCTTTTAATAACGGACTATGGTAGATGTCTTGGATTTTCTCATGGGCTATGAGTCCAACCTACAGACCGACCGAAAAACATCGTCATTCGTTACGTTAGTAGTCGACGTTTTCAGTTTTCATTTACAGATTTTCCACTGGTTTATCGCTCCGCCTTCACGGAGATATTTCCAAGGTCACAGCCCATGAGAGAATCCAAAAAGAGTCATAATTTTATTCGGTGTAGTAATCGACACAACACAATTTTTTGTTCTTGGTTTCTTCAAAACTATCCAAAGAACTTGCCCTGACTTTATCCATTCTAAAATGTTTTCGAAAAACAACAATTTGCTCCTAATGTCTTATTTTTCCACCATTTATCTTCTAGTATCTAGTCTCCCTCTCTTCACAACGTTCTTCTCGCATTTCTGTGACACCTTTAAACTTCAGTCCATTACTTTCCTAAATGGGGTTGTTGGCTCAATCTTTTTGATAAAATATGTAGAGCAAGGGTTCCTAGACGTAAATAAAATTTAAGTGGTTTTTAATATCTCATGGATTTCTTTCTTCTTTTGTCTGTAAAAAATATAATGCATAACTGGTTACGTGTTAAAAGGATTTCAGATTTTTATTTAACATCCAAACCATTGTTTAAATTTTGGACGGGCCTCTGCATAAATCAGCACCATCCATCATATTAATAAAGTCATTTTATCCAAATTGTGATCCATAAAACGCATTAGAATGGGTAACAACGCGCTGTATTGTACGTGCATTAAGGATACGACGTATTGCACATGAAAATGATTTACAACCCTAAACCAGAAACCTGCATTAAAACTGCGAACACTTTATTATGATTTACAACAGGCCTAAACCGTAATAAGGGTTGTTTTGTGTTTTTTGTTGCAAACCGTTGCCACCTCCCAAATTAAAATGGACGGACTTTGCAAGTGCAACTTTTCCCACTAGAGCTGTGGCCAAGATTTCAAGTTATTAAATAATTCTGCGCTATTTATTACCGCCAGAAGTTTTTACCAATCCCGCTGGATTACGAATCGGAATATCCAGATAAATCTCCGAACAAGTGCTGCGCTTTAAATTTAAAATTTCGGCTCCACTTGGAAAACTTGACCTTTTTATTATTTCGCGTGGAGGATCGTTTTTGGGTCGGTGTATTTGTCGGTGAGCGATTAGGCGTGATGGTGAGGGCGTTACATCCGAGTCGAAGAATTAATGTCTGCGAGGCGATAAATCGCGGCGATTTTCAGCAAACACAATAGTTTTGATATAATGTCGCAGCGCTCAGGATAGTAAAAGCCCGACGTTCCCCTCTGGACGAGGGTGCCATAAATAATTCCGATATCAAGATATATGTTGGCACCTATTCATTATTCTGTTCATTACGGACGACAAACAGATTTATTCGGCGACCTTTTGATGGCCACCCAGCATTCGTTATTCCGTTACGAAGTGCCCACTTTCGATACAAAAACATTGTCGTAATTCACGATTTTACTCTATAAAACAACAAGAATTAGGCCGGAGTCAAGCAGCGAAGCGGTGTGCTTCTTTCAAATTTTCCGGTATTGTTCCATTTTGCATAAGGATGAAGTGGAGATAAAATAAAATATAGTTTTTTATTTTAACTTGATCTGTATTATGTAAATCGGATAGTTCTCGGAACACAGCCGTTGCATATCACGTCTTGTGAAAGGGATTCGCTCAGCCCTGCAGTCAAACCTAACCTAACTTATGTGCACGATCCACTTACGGTTCTTTTTTCATTATTTTAACTCTTCTGCAGATATTATGTTGCACTTATGTCTACTATCGTTCTACCAATTTGTCACACTTTATCTAATTAAAGTTATTTTCAAATACGTATCACATTTTATGAGAAAATTTAATCTGTCACGCTGAGAAAAGTTAGGTTAGAGGCCGACCATAAAAGTATAAAATATTAAAAATTTTGCCAGAAATTGCTCTTAATTAATCCAAATGCGTAATTGTTATTAACATAACTGATCCAATCTCAATTTGACAATTAAAACCTATTAATATCTAAAATATTTTTTAAACTCCACCTGACAAACGAAGGTAATTAATCTGCTCCTTAATCCGTAAATCCCGTATTAGGATTCTTCTGTAGGAAGTATCTGGGATCTTTACTCTTGCATTCTTAGTAGTAATATCAATGCAAGTTAATTAGCAAAAGTTTTTAAATTTTCGGGAGTTTTTACTTTGGCATCAAGAGATTAAAAATCTTTTTCCAACCAGTCAGACTGAGGGAGCAGTTTTCATTGTATCATTTTATTACTTCATAATAATATCCGTAAATTAATCCGGCCTGAATACTGTGTCACCCGGTGTGTGATGGGTCAAAAAATAATAATACGACTGGTCCACAATCAATAGTGTGACAATAACACTGTATTTTGCACCTCCTATGCTGTGGTGATTCCAATTTTTGTATTATTACATAAGTCCTCTGCATAAATTTTGCATTTCTGATTAAGAAAACTTTCCCGCAAATTAATAACCGCACCATTTGTACAAACAAGCGAGAGATCCCGACTATTTTTCAAGCGCAAAATGTTAAAAAGTACAAAGTTTCTAATTAAAACCCACTTTGGCAGTTGAGAAGATTTTCAACATCTCCGCTGTCAATTTGAATAGACTCCGGTGGGCGGTTGTAAGCCTCGAAGGCGACTTTTATCGGCTTTATTTGTTTATATTTGACGTGAGAAGGTGTCGCGTGTCACCACCAGGTGTCGTCAATAATTGAACTCCCGAAGCCAACTTCCGTAATCTTATTAAAAAAGAAAAAAACCTCAAATCCGATTTATTTATTTATGCATAAACAAGAATGTCAGCGCGTCGCCTTCGCGTGCGTGCCCGATACGAAGACATTAACCTTGAATTCTTAATGGGGTTCGCACGAACCACCCTCGCGATTTCCGAACGAACCTAAATAATTTATGTGTCCTTCGAGTGGTGTCAAATTAAGATACATAGAGGTATCCGCTGCGGAAGACCGATTTTCCTGTTTCGACAGATACATTTTCCAAAAAAAAAAAATGTATTACTGTCCTACACTAACCACAAATGTAATATGTAATATTATTAATAATAATAATACGGCAGCCCTGCTGCTATCATCATTCGATCAATGTTAAAAAGTGTCGGGCGTGATCTCTCGGCTTCGCCTCGTGCCTGACACCTAGTTTTCGCACTGTAAAATCTCCCTACCGTACTCTAATGTAAACAACTGTTTAGCGGTCATTCAATATGTAGCTTCAAAATAAAAAAACATGACAATAATCAGCTTCGCCATTAAACCTGTAATAAATGTTTACGTGGTACACCTTCCCCTAAAATAATTTATACGTCTTTCAGCTCATTACGGCGGGCTGCCTTATATACATTTGAAAGAACATATATTTTCTGTAATAAAACGTAAATTAACCTCGCAAATTGAACTCCCTTGCCACATTTCCAGAGGAAAACTTAGTTTTCGCGTTTGCATCAGATCAAAAACATGTCTGCGTCGCTCTTCATTTTTCTTGCTATTCGATCATCCACAGTTCACCCCAACATGAAAAGACCAAGGCCATTGTCCCGGGCCTTGCCAAATTTAAGTTTAAAAAGTTTCACTTTTACGTGAAATATTTTACTTTGGAATTATGATGTATGAGTATGTATTAGGTGTGATTTGATTATTTATTAAAAAGATATTTTTTTTTATTCCTGGCAAGTTATTGACATTTAAATTCTTTCCACTCTTGAGGTGTCAAGACGTTATTTCTTTCATGTCAAGAATACAAAAATACAAATTAATAAAAAATATTTTCGCACTTCGTAATGAAGCGTTTCCAATTACGTCCATTATATTCTAAAGCGTTTTCCATTAAAGTGTTAACTGTAAAAAATGATGCAGCCAGGTAAGACACAGAGTAAAAAAATAATAATAATATGCGTCCTAGAAGCCGTGCCTTCCTTTATAATACGTCATTCAATGTCAAATACATTGAATTAAATTTATTTATACAGGGTGTCTCAGCTAAGACTTTCGAGCCTAATATTTCGGTTATTTGCCAACAGATTTTTATGAAATTTAAAATGCAGATATTTTAAACCGTGAAGGTTTAATTAGTAATAATCAAATTACCTCAAGTTAAAATATGTAATTTTAACACATGTTTCCTTTATCGAAAATTATGCGCGATTATTATTAGACTGTTAAACATTAAAAATAGGGGTCTACACAAACAATTAAGTAAATCACTTGTCTGATTTAACGAAAAGATTAGATTTTGTTGTTAAAAATTTAATGTAAAATTTGAAGGTTTTTGAGCAGTTACCTTTTGAAACAATTGATGATTAATTGCCAAGCAACATTTTGTACACCCTTTAAAGTCTGTCAAAATTGGGCGCGCTTTATTAGAAACGTCAAATTGTGAAAATTTATTGAAAATACTCTAAAATAGACTACAGTGGCAGAAATTTCAATATTGTTGAAAAAGGAAAAAAATTTGCCTATGGAGAGTGTCGTAAGAACTTGAATGACACAGTTCGTTTTCTCGTGGAACATTATCCAAATGTAGGCTTTACAAAATGTAAGGTTAAGAGAGTCGTCAATTTATTTGAAGACAGAGGAAGCGCACGTGAACTAAATTACATTGCTAAAATATCCCGATCGTGTTTTAGTCCTTTATGGAAGAATTAAAGCATCCAGTATAATAAATTATGTCCAAATGTTGTCTTTAACTTTGTAAGTGTTTGTAAGGTTAGCAAGATAAACGTCAAATATGTCATCTGCGCTTCTGCGAAAAGGGATGACCAAAATTCTGCAAAATTGCGCGTTTGTTTCATACGCGTCTACGTTTTTGCATTTGCAGCCACGTTTAACACAGTTTTTTGCTTTTTTCTTGCAAACCAGACGTCTTTCAAGGACGAGTTTTTCCCTACAGCATTTTTTACTGACGATCAGTTTTTTATGTAAATCTTAATTGATTCACCATTTTAAAAAGGCATATAAAAATTACGTTTTTAAGACTTGGGTGATTGCATTATAATGGGATTTTATTCTTGACCGTCTAAAATATCTGCATTTTAAATTTAACAAAAATCCGCTGGCTCGAAAGTCTTAGCTGAGACACCCTGTATTGTTTTATTTTATTAGCACTTATTTTATTAAACTTATTTTAACGACAAGACGTTAATTTAAACTTCCAGTACGTGCTTACATTCGTTGTGCATATATTGTAAACGTGTGTAACTACACTTAACTCAATGTAAATACGCAACTCTGAAATGTTACAGAGGGCTCGTACCTTGTTGGTTTAATTTCTCAATTAACCGGTGCCCCCCTTCAAGAGCCCGGCGTCGGTAACTAAAAATGTTTTTAATTTGGTCTGGCATCATAATACGAACCCTGATAAATATGCAAAATTTGTGTGTTCATGTTTTTGTTTTGAGAGCGACGTAGCTGGGCGAATTTTAAAATAATTAAAAGTAAATAAGAAAAAATAACTTGCCCTCCGAAACTTTCAAAACCATTTTTGCTGTGTCCAATTAGTGTGTGGAGGCATGGGATTCTTTAGTATCTCGTTTTCGGCGTGATTTTCAATGTGTAACGTGTGATTTCTCTAAATTAGCACGCTGTAGGGTTTTTGCCGTAGCTCGGGGCCAAAAATAAAATTTAATTGAAAATAAAAACAAGAGCCGCCGGCACCACCTACGCTAAATAATTCATTTTGCTATTTCGCCAGCGCGTAAAACCCTGGGCCTGGGCGTCCCTCGCGTTATCCTTCATCATCCCTTTTTCTTTGTATAGGAATATGTGTGCGAACTAGCGGATAGAGGAGGCGCAAAACAATGTTTTGCATT
Organism: Tenebrio molitor; assembly: GCF_963966145.1. Lineage (NCBI taxonomy): Eukaryota > Metazoa > Arthropoda > Insecta > Coleoptera > Tenebrionidae > Tenebrio > Tenebrio molitor. The sequence goes on along the minus strand of NC_091054.1, from coordinate 2,858,483 downwards.
TTATTATAACCTCTTTCGGCGACTGGTCCCAAACATATTCCGAACAAAGACCTCTATCGTTGCCGTTAATCCTCACGTTCCGGTCGCAGTTAGCCCGTCTGACAGATTTACCAAAGGGCGTAGGCCAACTCCAGTCGTCGCAGCCCAGCGCAAACACCCCTAAATCCAGGGGGTATTTTTTCCGGGTTACGCCGATAATTTATAACCGAATTATTTTATCGACGACGAAAGATTGCCGGATTCCGGCCGACAAGATGGCCGACGCACCACGACAACTCCGGTAATTGAGGTAAACGCAAGATGAAACAAGAACAAGTCCTAGGAAGTGAACATAATGCGGGAATTCTTGGGATCTCTTCTCGATTTAATATCTCTAAGCAACATGCACGGAAAATACCGCCGAAACGATGTTTGCGTTGAATTATATGAAACAGACAAATAAAGAATTGAAAGAAAACCGCACCGGTTACCGGAAAACATGAACGCCCGCCGTGCTATCACTTGATATACAGCGTGTGAAATAAAAACATCCGGAAGAGCTACACTGCGGTTATTTTAAATCTATTTAGACGACATATCCGATGAAATTGTCGTTTTCTTTTCGTGGCCCATTTAAGGCTAATAGCGGTTCTTATCGGAAATTGCAATCTATCGGTTCTTCCGCTGTATCAGATCAGAGTTAAAAATTTACGGTTTCGCTCAAAAACAGTGTGGAAATAAACAAATGAGACATAAATGTCAGTTTTGACTGAAAAACAATGAGTTTGAAACTCTTTCCAACTTGTTTTTCTTTTACGAGAAATAATAATGGGTCTAAGTTTTCGAAATCACGGATTGAAACATTTTTTGAATTGGTACTTCAACAAAAATCTCTCTGTATAACTAGTTTCAACAACTTGAGAAATGCTTTATTAATGCGAAACGTTAACTGGGAAATGCAGCAGTGGCAGAGAATTAAAAGTAAAACTAGCACTTCTTTAAGTAAAGCATTTGCAAGTAAAGCTGCATCGCGTAATTTATCAATTGATAATAATTAAACTGATGAATGTAAGATCATTTTATATATTTAAGGGAGACATTTTCAAGGACTTGTGATTTGAAACAGCAAAAAACCTTTTCCACTTTTCCAATTTATTACTAAATATCTCGGTCTTGAATCAGAAATGTAAATTTCAAAGTTTAATTGCGCTTTTCGTAGAAAATTTTCTAATAATTTATGTTTTTCCCCATTCCTGCTTACTCCTCATTACGTATAATAACTACCTTCTGATTTACATCTCTATAATGTCCTTGTCATCATAATTTATAGGATGGCTCTTAAGTGCTATGCTTTCAGTCTAAACTGGAGATATTTATAAGATGGCTCTTAAGTGCTCTGTTGAATCTTTAGCTAACGTTGTAATCAGAAGTGAGCCGATATTTACCATTCAAAATAAAAATTAGTTCCAAAAAGTTGCCAAGTCTTAACACTGTTTTGGTTTGACATTTGTTTTTATTTCAAATTGCATTAAATTCACTTAATTTTATCGATATTATGAACACTGTCCATAGATACACACTGTCAAAACAACAACGACACCTATCGGATTTCGTTCAAACCACTCCCTAAATGATCCTAGCACTAATAAGAACAAACTGTGAAATTTTCCGCGAAATCGGTCGAGCAGTTTTTGAGTCTATAGCGCACACACATACCAACATTGGCTTTTATTTATTATTCAAAAACGCAACAGAAAAACTACCTCTTCTACCCAAACATGTGGCTCATGAATTATATTCGAAAAGGTCTTTGACTCGGGGGTGATTTTTAACACAGGCCAGACAGTGACGTTTGACAGGTGGAACCGAACGGAACCGTTCGAGATCTACGAGAGTGACGTCAGGTCAGGTCAGGTCAGGTCAGGCGCATCTTGTAGGGATGGCGATGGTGGCAGCCAAAAGCACAGATCATACTTTGCTGGGTAAACGCTTATGAGGTAATCCTGGTTCATAGATACCGAGGGGACATTAGAAATGTATGGGCGGGTGCTGCGGAGACTGGGCGGGCTGTGCATCCCAAACTGCACACTGGGGCTATTACCAGAACATGCAACGCAACTCCGGAATGTAGCGCTCTGAAGACGACGCCCGTGGTTGGAGCCCCTGGTCATGATAGAGTTAGGGGGAATCGGAAAAATGTTTTGCATTACATTCTACCCCTTAATAGTTAGTAGTTACCCCTTTACAGATTTCAGCGATAACAGCAGTTTTCAACGCTTCGAGAAATATTTTATGAATGAGAAACATATTAACGGGAAACACAAAGGCTGAAGAGAACGTAAATTAAAATTAATATTTATCAGGGTGCAACGTTTTCAGGTGAAAAGTCTGCTTTGTATGGCAATCTCACTTAATAAATAATTATGTCAATTTATTTGAAATTGTGAATAGTTCAATGTTTTATGAATTAAATTGCAAATACATAATTGTACTGAATATCAATTTCTTCACTGTTTTCCTGCAAATTTCCTTTATGAAATGTATAACAGTAAATTGCCTCTGTTTTTCAGAAAATTTTATAATAAAACATATAAAAGCAACCATTTTTTTTATATTTTTCGTTAATTGCTTTCAATTACCTACTATTGCTTGTTTTTGCCAGTTTTGGTTTATTTAAGACAAACTGTGTAAAAATATTCCTGTTAAAAATATCACTTTTTTTTGTATGTCCACTTTTTTATTGTAGTTCGATGAGCTTAGTCCGAATAAAAAAATTGACAGGACCTGCGCCTGCTTTCGACATTTGACAGCAGTGCATGGGGCGACCAATATATGAAAATTTATGTTGGCATCTTGAGACAAATATCATAATAAATTTCAATTTTTCAGATTTTAAGTTGTATTCTTTCGTGCTTTCATGATTTTTCTTTCATTTCTCCGTTTTCATTTTTTTTTTTTCTTTTGGAACTTTTTTGATAACTACTCGTATTTATCAACTAATAGGTAAAATATATTAAAAGTTGTTGAAAACAGCACTAAACAACCAGGTTTGGACTGCTTTTCTTTCTTCCTAGATTTTGTTTCGGCAATGCCACGTGAGGTCAATGCCCTTACGCGCTAATAAGAAATTTGTTAATGTATTTTACACGGGAACAAGATAATAATGGTCCGCTTCTGCCAGGCTCCTGTTCAAGAAAGAGTTGCGTAGCTTTTCCTTGGCATCATACGACGGAAATTCAAGCAAAATTATACAAAATAATCACAAATTTAGTTCAAACCTAACCTAAGAATTTGACGTCGCTCATGTAATAAAAGTAGAACTCGCGTCTTGCTCTAATCGCAGATGCCAAAGCGAGATGTACAGTGGGACGGACTTAATAAAATACGTACAAGAATCCAATAGCTTGCTTTACATAATGTTGAAAAGAGATAGCAATATGACAGTTGCTCTGCTTATTAATTGATCCATCGGACTATAATTAAAAAATGGACTTTACTGTTTTCAACTGTCATAAATTCTCATTTTTTTCTTCGTAAACTGCCTCTTAACTGCCCTAAAGCAAAATGAGCAGACAACGAACCGTTGCCTAGACAACACATTCAACGTTACATTTCTGACAGGTCTTGAAAAATTTGTCAAAACTGTCAAAAGCAAATTTTTAAAAGATTTGGAAGCTTCAGGGACGTCGTTTCAAACAATAAAATTTTGTATGCAGCTCGTTTCTGGGTAAATTGGGTGTTTTAATCTTGTCCCTCGGGGAATTAGAAAAGCCCAATTTACACAGAAACTCGTTGCATAAATAAATATTACTTATCATTTTAATGAGCTAGAATCAATAATGTTGCAAAACAGACTTTCAAAGATAACACTTTGTTATTCAAAACAGTTTTTTTCTTTCCTAATTAATTTCCACCCAAGTCTACACTGAACCAATTTGATCATACTAAAAAAACTACTTGTGAGACTTTGTTACAAGAGACTTCGGTTCCGATCTTGAATAAAATACCGCCACACACTGTAAACTTTGTGTTCAGGAGGAAAGTGGAGCTCGATGAAAGTTTCCTGTCTTTAAAAACAAACGTACTTTCTTACGGTTAGAATTCTGCAGTAAAATACGTTTTTAAACTTATCTCAATTTCGAGAAAAGCTGCAGTTGATTTGATCTTAAAATACATTCTGCAGTATTCATATTCTGCATTTATTAAAACTTCACAAACAAATTTCCATTTGTTAAAACTTCACAAAGAAAAAAAAAATACTAAATTTTATGTTTTCTTCATTTTCTTTCAAGCTTTTTTACCAATTTTGTTGTTGTGTGATTGAAGCTCTAATTCCCACAGATTGCGATCGATGTTTCTGTTCGCTTTTGTCCTTCTCTACCCATTTTTTAATAAGTTGAATTTAAAAACAAAAACTTTTGATGACGGTTCTTGTGTTAAGTTATATTTAACACCACCAAGCTCTCTCAGCTTTAAGTACAAAAGCTCTAAACACAAGGTGATTGCTCCTAATCTTAATTATCATAATACGTATGCCATTATTTCAAAAATGAGCTAATAAACAATAAGGAGAAGGGAAACGGCTCTGTTTGTAGCGCAAGCAATAAAAAACTTATTGTTTCAGCGCTGAATGCAGACACATCCTCCAGAGAATACTAGACCACTAGATAAAATTTCGTCTTGTTTTTTCGGAAACTGATTTCGCCACCTATTCCAGCATCCCCTGTATATCAAATTTAGATTGGCTTGTTCGCGACGAAATCAAATTTGCTCCGGTCTCGATCGTTGTTGTTCGTGTCGAATTTGGGGGTTTTCCCTGGCGGGTTTCCCCTTTAAAAAGTTGTCCGGTCTGCGTGCGCCGTTGCCACATCATCAAGACGACAGTCTCCCCATAATCGCGTCCATTATTGTCGATATTCTCGGTGGCGCGTTTCCTGCGCCCTTAATGTCTAAGGACACAGCCGGAGGTCCACCATTTAATAAACGCGCCAGTCATTTCATAAACCCGGCCCGGTCTTAACGAGGATAGTTCGTCAGGGGCGGCCCGATTGACAATAATTTATTTATTCTTAGCACAAAGCCACTACTTTTAATCAAGCCCGAGGCGGTCTCGAATTGTTAATTCGTCGAGTTTCCGAGTTTGTCCGGAGTTATGTCGCGTAATAACGGCAACGTCGCCTGATTGCGGCGTTTTTGCAAGCGGACCACCCCGTGCAATTTTACAACTTCACTCGACGAGATTAATTTTTTTTCGGGGGTTGCCAAGATAAAATCCGTCATTAAATCGAATGGAGGACTTTAATAAAAACGGTCCCGGAAGTCACAATTAACTGGGTGCAGGTTTTTCGGGGAAGTCCCGACGGGTATAAATATTCAACGGGTGCCTGAAGTTGTCATATTGGGGAGCTACTACAAGGGAAAATCAACGAAAGAAAACTGTATTGGACGATTTTGGCTTTGCATAAAGAACACGAAAATTAATAACACCTAGGAGGTATCTGTTACCATTTTTTTATTAAAAATTTTACTAGACCAGAACAACAAACGTTTTAAGTTTTTTCTGGTGTGACAGCAAAAAATAAAATCTACATGTTGATTTGCAAGCTTTCAGTAGGTGCCGTTTTTCTACGAATATTTTACAGGAATTTACATCTATATAGCGTCCATCGTATCGTAAGTAGTGGGGTGGCTTTCAAGTGCTCCGCGTCAGCTTCAGCTAATTCAGCTATCAAAAGTGAGGCGATAGTTAAAATTCCAAAACAACAAGAAGCTTAGTAAATCAGTTCAACATCCCGAAAGCAATTTATTTCATTAGTTACTTTGTTCGTAATTTTACTAGAAACACAGCTAGGAGTTAGAATTCTTCGTTATTTTAAATTTATGTGCGCAGAAGCTTAAAAATGTGGATGCGTCCCAAAAAACATTTATTGGAAGGTTTTTGGGGTAGATATGATAACGGTGAGTTATAGACAAAATCCATTATATGTGAAGCGTTAGAAATAAGGAGCAGTGACAGAAAAGTGACTTTTGGATAGACACTAATTGCATCATCTAATCAGAGGTTCTATTTTTGCTCGGTTCCAACTGAAATCTGTCTTGGAAGGTTGGAACAGTTTGGAAATAATTAGGGTATTGCTTGAAAGTATGTAGAAGCGAGGTGATAAATTATGAAAATTTTAATTAAATGAATTAAGAAAGTCAGGATTTTTACTACGATTTCTGGAAAGATTGTATCCCAAAAATTTAACCAAAAATAAGACAATAAATATAGCAAAAGTATAACCTAATTTACCATTTTCTCTAGTCTACAGCGTCATTCCTCTTCAGCGAATTACTTTTTTAAGCTACCGAGGCGCGCTGTAAAGATAATGCAACAATGAATTATGATTCTAAATCAGTTTTCAGATTACTTGGAATATTTTTGACCGTGCTTATATCATGCGTTCAAATGAAAACCTGGGCTGAGTAGGCGTTGAAAAAAGTTGAAACAGTGTAAAGTTTGAATTTCCCGCCGTTTGACACGAATGACATTTGTTTATGTTTAATCGGCACATGATTGAACATGTTTGTTTTCAGCAAAGGGTGCCCTTAGATGTTTGCTTCGAGAATAGGAATCATTAGTTATTGTATTTGCAATGTAAAACATTGCTCAGCCCAGAAAAAAAAATACAGAAAGATTTTTTGTTTATAATTTTTAGGTTAGCTGTCAAGATGCTCTAATTACAATTGTCGAATTACACTTTAAAAAAACAGAACAATTGACGGTTTCCAACGCCTTCCCAGCCCAGGATTTCATTTGAACGCCCGATAGAATTTTCGCGTACAATTGTATAGTGTTTTATTCCGCCAAAAAGAAAATTTACACATCGACTTTCACCTCATTCGAGGATTTAAATTTAATTTGAATTGTTGGGGTCTCAAATCTTTTAATGCATTGCCAACCACGGTTCGTAATCAACCACTTCCTGGCTTTAAAATTGTGTTAAAGTCACTTTCTGTCTCTTTGACGAATTTTTCTGTTGCTTACATTTCATTATTATTTTTATGTTTTTGCCACCTGGAAACATTTTATGAGTTTATATAACCCAAACAAAATGTATTCACGTTGTTTTGGCATAATGAAAAATTTCCATTACATATTTAATTTGGTAGCAAAGCTGTCTGTTGAATTAGTTATGTTTTTCTAAGTTTGAGGTTATAAATAGCGTCCATGTCTGGTGCATTGTTGTCAGTTTTACTAGTTTGCAATAGAGGAATACTCAGACATATTATGTACAGTCGAGAGCAATAAATTTTGGTCGTCAAGGTCATTCTTTGACACAATGGAAAGTGCTCTAATGTGAAACGGTCATAACCTCTAATACATTCTATTTGTCTTGTCTTGTCAAGGTTTTGTCAACTTTTTGGAAGTCCCAACTAGCTTCTGACACGCCCGTCTGTTTCAGCGAAATAATTTTTACTTTGTTAAAATACGATATTGGGGCCATAATTTTGAATGTTTAGAATAAAACTTTGACAACTTTTTCTTTTTTATTGACGATTGGCCCTAATTAACCAGGCAAATTTTTTTATTTGTGACAGTAACGGGAAATTTCAAAATGACCTTGACTGCCAAGATTTAATGCTCGCGACTGTATGTTCATTTTGATAGGTCCGCATGTCAAGCACTTTAGTGACGGAAATCAAACAGTGTATCCAACGTTAAAAAAATTAATCATGGCTCCCATTAGGTATGCCAAAACAATCTAAATAAAATTGTCATTATCATCAGCATTATTGTAAAAAGAGAATACGTCATCAAGGCCGAGTTTATTTATCATTATTTCCACCAAGTAACTATAATTCATTTGAAAGCTGTATTTTTATATTAATATTTATTTTGCTATACTCCCACTTTTTATACCACATCACATCAGAATTAACTTTTGCCTTTCTCTACTCATTCTCTCTTTATTGTTACTTGTTTCATATTTAATTTGTCCCAATCCTTGTGTATGTAAAGATAAATGGATGGATGGAAAAATCCTTATTTTTCAAAGAACCGTGCATAAGCAGAATTTAAAAGAATGCGGTAAGAAGTCATTACTATTAATTTTATTTTTGAACGAAATCAATTTTTTGCTATCTCCTTAAACTAATATTTGGATAGTGTTTTTCAGATAAACAATATTCAGCAGTCTTCCTCAAATCTATAAAAAAGTGTAATCCGATTTTTACGGATCGTTGGGTGCCGATAAAATACGAAATTTAACTATAAAATTTTAGCTGAGCTCTGTCGTATTCCGCAACAATTGTATCCAGCAATTCAACGGTAATTTCCCTTCTATAAACCCGATATTATTTAGCAAAAATGGTAATTGTGTCGCATGGGCAATCATTATTTTCAATGTAAAATTTTATTTTATGTACATATTTTTTTTAAGCAAATCTCGTTTTTCGCATTTAATTTGTTTAATATAATAATCTCATTCTCTGTATGTACTGTATTCGCAAATATTATATAATTGTCTGAACAACTATATAAAAAACAAACAAAAAATATTTTTGTGCTAAAAAATGGGATAAATTTGCTTTGGTGGATGCCCCAATATTGTATTTTTTTCCATTGGGCAACTTTTTTTGAGCTTAAATCATAGACACAATTTTCTCCACGTTTTTCAAGATACAAAACAATAGTATATTATTATACAAGTTTAATAAGAAGGGTATTGGCACACGCGCATGTTTGGGGCACGACGAGCGAAGCGAGGTGGCAATTGAAACTTGGGATATTCACACGTATTGGCTGACGCTGCCAGAATCCTCTAGACTTTAGAGAATTCTGCCAGTACCAACATGATAACCGTGAATTATACTCTCACAATGGAGCTATTGTGAACGCAAAATATAAAAAATACTTTTTAAAAGTAAAATTTCTCTTACTTTTCCTTACGCAATTTGCTGTTTTATTTTTTATTTCGTAAATTCAGCCTTAACAAGGATCTTAAAAAATTATATTTTGCTTGTTTCAAAATAAACAATGAAAGTAATCTCTGAGAAATGTTAAAACTGTAAACAACCACTGGTGACATTAAAAGTGCCTCGGGCTTTCATAAAACTTTCCTTTTTAATTTAACGTAAAATTTTCCTAAAGTAAAAATATGAAGTTGTTTGCTTTGATAACTTTATTGCAACAAAATTTTCCTCGATTTCAACATCAACCAGATAAAAAGGAAATTTGTAATAATAACGCTGAAATTTGAAATTCCTTTTACGATAATGGAGACAGAGAAAATTTACTCGAACAATTTGCTTCCATTTTATTTTACTTTAAATAATTTAAGTGTTAGGAAATCTTAAAGAGGGATAATTTAATTGCTTTTAAATCAACAATAAAAGTGAGCGACTCAATTTTTGCATGATTTCTGGAGACACTACCGGCCCATAAAAGCTTTCGCCGAAGCTTAATGAAGAATCTATACAGCTTATAAATAGAAATGAAAAACGATTCATTTATGTCGTCTTCTTTGATAACTTTATTACAACAGAATTCTTCACATTTTTGTCTTAAAAGTACAATTAGTCTAAAACTCGTTTAGGAGTTGACCCAATTTCAACCAAGCACTTTGACGTTTTCATCCATTTCCCGATTACTTCCTGAAGACGGGACCGCCGCCGTCGAAACGTACGAATCGTGTCGTTTTCCCGCTCGTCTCCAGCTTATGAAATCTTGCTTCATACTCACTTATGCAGAGAAACAGACCGCGAAAATAAATAAGACGTTTCACTGTTCGTCCAAAAAAGCTTGTCTTTTCCGAGCTTTATCCGGCCTGAATACGAAAATGTGTCTCGCATGAGCTTTCGCTATTGGTTGCACGCACGGCTTTCAGGACACGGTTTAAGCAAATGTTCAAATAAATCTCGCCGCGAAATCGATAAGGACCAATACCTGTGTGTGTGCGGGGGTGTGTTTCGCCCCCCGAAAATGCCCCATCCCTCGTCGTCACAATCTGACGTTTAAATTGTGATTTACAATTCAGGTGTACGGAATTATAATAAAATTACAGCGACCCTAATTAAATTTGATGGTGACTGTTATACGGGAGTTAATACAACCCCTGAGCCAGCGCCCCTGCTTCCAACCAAACCGCCACTTTTATGCCGGCGGCAATTATTTTATCTGAAGACGGAAACGCTGCGTTGCCAGATATTTTTTGCGGGTGAACCCCACGTAACGGATGAACGGACCGATCAAAAATCGATAACTTCCGTATTACGTTAGACGAAACAAATGCCGGTTGTTTGCGTATTTCCGCTTCCGACATCGTATGATTTATAAAAGTGGACCGGTCGAAGACGAAAAAACCGAACCGAGTTAATTGTGACTTCCGGGGATGTTTTTATTGAAGTCGGCCTTTTGATTTGATGGAGGGTTTATCGGTTTAGTGGTTCGATGGCCAGCAAAGAGCAAAAAATTACCCAGTTCGTATTTATGACAGTAAACATTTCACAGTCCTGTCAGACATTTTTTATGCAAGCTGCAAACTCTGCACAAGCTTTGTTCTAGTTTCCATAATGCAGTAAACACCAAAAATGCAATTTCTTCAAAGCGGGAGATTCAATCAATCAACTTCCACCTCCGAACTGCATTTTTGTCTCTGTGAGAAAAACGTACTGTCGGTACTTTGGATAGAAAAGTGGTGAGAAAAGAATTTTTTTCTCTTTCAATGATTTAGAGTTCCAACAAATCATACGTGGATAATAGTCTTTCACAATCTGTCATCTGTTATTGGCCCAATCGTACACGAAGGAATATTATTTGGACTCTGTTGAGTGGTAAAGAACAAGTGGCACAGGTATGCATAACGAGCACCGAGCACAGTGGCCGCGCGACAAGCGCGCCCGCCTTAAATTCGGAGGTTCGGGGTTCAAATCCCTCGCCGGATAGAGGTTTTTTTCAAAAGTTTTCCTCGCCTACTCTTGTGGACTCATACACAGGAAGCGAATGCTGCTACAGTGACATCTTCTGAAAGCTCGAAACTTGACAGCGCATAGAAAGACATCTCTACTGAGGCTCGGACCCGGTTATATCATGGTCTTCTACCCCGAAAAGCCCTGAAGTCATCACAGTGTGTGTTCTCCGAGCTTAGTGGTTCTGAATGTCGCTTCTGCTGAGCCTCATAAGTTAGCACAATGAGTTGAGTGACAGGAAATTTGGATCTTTTCGAAAGTAAAACAAAGGTTTTGTTGTAAAGATCGCCGAGTGGCATCTATTAAAATGTGATCCAAAATATCTATCTAGTGAGTAGGTAATAGTTATTTAAGTACCATGGTAGAAGAAAAAAAGGTTTAGCTCCACTACAAGACAATATCATGACATGTATGCTCAAAAACAAACTGGTGATAGAATCACAAATGATATCATGATCATCTTTGGCACATGTATTCTAGGGAAATACATAATCCTAATGACATCTTGAGATTCTTGCCACCATTTCTATAAAAATCGTAGCACCACAAGAAGCTAAAATATACCTAAAAGATTGAGATTCTCTAGAGGCATTGCTGTATATTCCCCAATAGAGCAATAATTATTATCTATATGTACTGTTAATTTAGCCTGAATGTCTCTGATCTCAATTCCTACAGTTTCTCTTTCTTCGTATCACCCTTTTATCATTACAGGCTTTACTCCTCATTCAATTAGATCAGGTCACTCTATTTATCACTGAATAGTTCTGGGTAACTCCTCGGTGACCCTTTTCATCCACGACCTACACCACCTCTCTCCACACCTTCGGTCCTTTTCTTCAGGCTTTCACCCCTCGAGCTTCCTTTCTTCGTGTTCCCCTCTTGGAACATCAGCTGCCAGCCGAGGAGACATAATTGGCGCTGTTATCACCTGCGTCTCCAATAATTTTCCTTTTACGGATCTCTATCACCTGACAAAGCGTTACATTTTCTTTTCCTAGCTTCAAATTACCAATTCCCTTTCTCCCTTCTTATCGAAAACTTTACTTAGGCGAATTAATATTATACTCATAATTTCGTGGTTAATCCGATAAAAAAAAAATTAGATGACAAGCAGTGGGAAGTACAAGGTGATCAAAAAGAAAACAAATCAGAGCAAGCGTTGCAAATTATCGGTCATGTCGTAGCGGAATTCTATGCAAATAAACGTAGACAATTTGTCGTCTCAAACGTCGCTTTATAATAAATAATCCCTCAAGAATTTTGGACGTTAAGCAGATTTTTCACTGAAATGTCAAAGAAACGTCAATAATGTGCTTTTATTAACCTAGAAAACAACTTTTCGATTTCGGCAAAGTTTACTATAATAATCGTAAGCACCAACTATCTGAAGCCACTTATTCTAAATAAGTGGTAAAATGCGTTTTACAGCGAAGAGAAAGCATTTTTATTAGAATGTTACTTTCGAAACGGGGTACCGTGCCTTCAAATAAATTCGGAATTACAGTAGGCTTTGATTTTATTATGAAGTTGGTAACATGGAATTTTTAAAGGTACAGCAGTGACCTTGGACAGCACAATACAGGTGTTTGAACGTCTATTACCAACCGTTAATAGACAAAATATATCAATCACAGCCTACTCTAATTCCGAATTTATTTGAAGGCAGGGTATAAATCAGCGTACGATCAAGCTAAGACAACCGTTTCGATAAAACAAAAAATGAGGTAGCACTCTTGATTTTTTTTTTTGTATATGATTTCAGTCAAGGACCATAGACGTGTAAAATAATACATTTCAAAGATGTGAAAATTGTGCTGACAAACTAATTTACATAAAAATTATTTTTGTACCTTCAGGGTGGCAGGACATTTTAATTTGTAACGAAATCTGGTCGGAATTCAAGGGAAAGTACAGTTTCTGTAAAAAAATTCACCGAGGGATGATCTTCCGTGCGGATCACCCCTGTTGTCAGTGTTAATAAATGTAGTCGAGATAAAATTCCTGAAATCCTAAATTATATCAAAGCGAGGTATTTGCGTCATCGCGTCTTATTTACAATTTGAAATGCAGGATTTAAACCGTATTTACCTTCTTTCTTGCCTACTGGGAAAATGGCGAGTGCGGGGTCGCGTTAAAATTACTTCCTTGTATTTTTCGCGTGGAAATTAAATAAAAATTGCTCCAATTTTTCATTCGAATTGATTCATCATATCTGAAAGAGCTCGGAAAATGTGACAGTAATCAGCTAAGAAATTATTACAAGTCCTGACAGGAAAATTTACATGATTTCATTGGCACGAATTGGTTTCCGGACCAACGCCAGAATCGACTCTTGACTCATGCTTTAATGAAAAGATTTGAAAAAAAATCCTTTCACAGAAGAAACTTCGGAGTCGGCAAGCTGCCGCGGGCAAAAAATCGCCAAAGCAAAAGAAATAATAAAATTACCGCGTTTATTTCGAATTAAAGTAGAGTGAAACTGACTCGTTCTTCGGCCACGTGAGATGGGAGAACCGGAAAAAGGGGGAATTAATTGTGGCGGAATTGATCCCCGGCGATTGATTGATTCTTATAGAAAATATCGCGTTACCGTTCCATTTATGAACATCACGTTGCAGGTTTAGGTGGGAAAAAGTGGGAAAAGCTGCAATATTAGATTACCGTCTGACAGAAGTTATAAATTGTGCTCGTGAAATGTTTCAACTTTTCAAAGATTGCCGGCCGCCACTACATACAAACCTGTTGGGAATTCTTTTTCATCGAGCTGGATAGACGAGTTTCTCGATAAATTATTTTTTAAATCGCCATCAACCGTAAAACTTACACAAAACCGCGATAAAAGTCTAGTTTGTTCTACGTCACAGAACACCGACATCAATCATAATAACAGCCTCCGACTATAGTTTAACACGACGCCTCGTTTTTTCCAAAAGGGAAAAAACATAAATTTATAACAGACAACATTGTTTTGGAACACAGCTAAGTCAACTGGCGTGAGCAAAAAGAGAATTTATAACTCACTACATTTATTTTTCAACGGGATTAAGCAACTCACGTGTGAACCCCACAATTTTTTCAAGGAAATAGACCCCGTGATGCGTTCTCTTCTTCTTCTCCACCGAATGTCCTATCCCACAAATAGATTATTAAATTTCGGTTCGTTAACGTCAAATTGTAGTGTCAACAAAATTTTTAAAGCATTTTCTCCCAGCGCCATATTTTCTTGTTTGTTATCCGGTGATAGCAGGAGTGCGTCCAATTTTAATTTTGTTCTGACTGAAGTGTTTTTATTTTGATTCTACAACAAATGAATTTAAAATGTAATCTGATTAAGAAGAGACAAAATAAGACAAAAATAATGAAAGTGGGATTGTTCCGAAAAGAATACAGAACAAATAAAAAAGGCCATGTCATAAACAGCAGAGATATTATTAGTATTAAGGCTAGAAGGAAGTGCGGAAACAGTGCAAAACGAGTTCTGCGAATGGGTATTGCTCTAAGATATTGGGACGCGTAATGGCGAAAGAATGTAAAAGAAGTAGCATAATGATAAATTTAACGAAGAACTAGAAAATAAAAAAAAATCTCAATTATTGTACTTTATTTTGTGGCCACTCAAGCTATAAAATTTACGTCACGATTCGGGAATAAAAGTTCAGGTGGGAGATGGAAGAGAAAGGAATTTTATTAGAGGGTCAGGGAGAGTCGAAAAGGGGAGAAGCACCACAGATAAAGTACGTATCTTGAGCCGTTTAAGACGGAAAAAGTTGCATTTTTGCAATCAGAAACAACAATAACGTGGAAATAATGAAAATAATTTTAGAATCCAACGAGGAGTCGTGGTCATAACAAAAATAAAGGAAATAGAACCAAATCAAAAGAGAAATAAAGTGAAACTTGTTTAGAGAGGAATGAGGGAAAAGTTATGGGAAATGATAGTGTAACTTAAATTTTATATTTATTTTAGCCTTTTAGCAATCGAATCAAGGAAAATATGGAAAAAATTAAGAAAAATAAAACGAGATACAATGGAGGGTCATTATAACTAAGTATTACAAGAAATAAAAAATAGGGAGGATCAAAAATTATCCATAAATATGTATTTATTATTATTTATGTAGATTTTGACAAGATGCAGAATAGGAGAAACTAGGAAGTGATCAAAAAGAGAATAAATCAGAGCAGGCGTTGCAAATTATCTGTCATGTCGTAGCGGAATTCTACGCAAATAAGCGTTCAGTGCAGGAGCGTTGACAATTTGTGGTCTTAAACGCTACTTTATAATAAATCATACCTTTTAGAGGTTGGAATTATATTACTGCATTTTATTATAATCATGTGATAATGGAGAAAATTTATAAAATAACAGCAACATTTTACATTTGCAAGAATGGATAATTTACCACCTTTCTTGTCAAACGCGACGCCACTGGTAAGCAGATTTTCCGCAGAAATGTCAAACAAACTTCAATTTGAAAGCAAAGTTGTTAACCTTGAACAAAGTTTAGATTTCGGCAAAATTATGCAAGAATAAGTGGTAAAATGAGTTTCACCATTGAAGATAATGCAGTAATCTTCTATACAGGGTGCGTCCTAAAAAACGCCGCAAGCCATATCTCCGTTATTTATGGCTCGATTTAACTAAAACAAAAACTGGAATAAATTACTTTAAAGACACTATAAGGACAATATAGATTAATTGTTTTCAAAAAGTCATTCAAGGTCACATGATAGTCAACTTGGTAATTGTTCACTTTAACTACTTCTGGAATTTTCGTATATTTTCTGGCTAGACAGCCTCAGGGCGTCCTCTTAGATCGTTTCCCACCATTCAAACCTTGTGCAAATGAATTTTCCTTACCCTTTAGTTATATTAAGCCATTGGCGCGACCTTGACGCGACCTTGAAACACTACAAGAGAGGAAAAAAAGGCATTTGCACAAGGTTTGAATGGTGGGAAACGATCTAGGAGGACGTCCTGAGGCTGTCTATCCAGAAAAAACGCGAAAATTGCAGAAGTAGTTAAAGTGAACAATTACCGTCAACTTTATTTTTTCAAATAGCTTGGTATATTTTTTTATTCCGATTTCGAAAGAGATTATTTTTCTAAATCCAACGATATGCCACATGTTAGAGTGCATTTAATAGTAACCGCGAAAATAAATAAATAAAATAGCATTATTGGAAATTTTTTCTTCGAAAAAAATCAGGAATATTATGGATACCAATGCTAAACGCAATAACAATACTTTTTGAAGATTTAAAAAAACAAAATATGACAACATGTAATAAATACATATTGCGTTTAGGATTGTTTCCCATAGTATGCCTGATTTTTTTCGAAGAAAAAATTTCCAATAATGCTATTTTATTTATTTATTTTCGCGATTACTGTTAATTGCATTCTAAGATGTCGCATATCGTTGGATTCAGAAAATTAATCTCTTTCAAAATTGGAATAAAAAATATACCAAGCTGTTTGAAAAAACAAAGTTGACTGTCATCTGACCTTCAACGAATCTTTGAAAAAAAATTAATCTATCTTGTGCTTATAGTGTTCTTAAAGTTATTTATTCCAGTTTTTGTTTTATTTAAATCGAGCCATAAATAACGAAGATATGGCTTGCGGCGTTTTTTAAGACGCACCTTGTATAAATAAAAATGTAAGTGTTCGTTTGTTCAAAAGCCAAGATCTCTGAAAATTCTTCACCGATTGCTTTGAAACTTTGACACAATGTTGCATTCGAATAGGCGCATGTTGCAGTATTATTATTATATAGATGTGACACCTGTGACAGGTAAAAACATGATTTTTTAAACAGCGCCATCTGTTACTAAAGTTGTCAACTGAGAGTTGGCTGTGACCAAAAATTTCAGTCCGTAAAGATTTCAATTATTAGATGTCAGTCTAAAAGTTAGGTTAGTGATTTTGAGAACTTTGAAATCTTGATTTTCATAAAGGTGTGAATTATGTGTGACCTGTCGGTTGTAAAAAAATTTCCTCAGTTAGTGCAATCAAGCAATGAGATTCAAAATTCCCGCGCCTTTATTCAACGGTGAGCACGGCGCTTGTTTATAAATAGATCCAAGGATCCATATTCAGAGAGGTTATGTTGTGGGGGCTCTTATTGTCAAGGGGTTTAATTTCATGCGCAACAGACACACGATAGGGAAAAAAGTGCAAATCTTTTTTAAGGATAAGCTGAATTGTACCAAATGATAGGTTAGTTTCTTGGGTTAATCTCCGGATGGATTTATTTGGGGTCTCTGCAATTCTTTCTTCAACCTCTCCAATATTTTCAGCTGTTCTTTATGTCGGTCGTCCATTGCTTTTTTTTGCGCAGAACACTACCAGTTTCCAAAAACATGTTTACATATTTATAGATTTTCTGGGCAAGTTGTTGATAAGTCCCTGAAAGTCCGGAAACTTTGTTGAAATTCCTCAAAAATTGGAGGTGTCAAATAGGACCATTCGCCGTTCTCAAGTCTTTCTCCATTTCTGAAGTAACACTGGACAATTAACATTTTTTGCTCTAAATAATAATTTTGTGACCCACTAAAAGTAGATTGACGTGTGACAGTTTGTAAAACGCACTCGCAGATAATTTTTTATCCTCACCACAAAAACACCAGTGAAATCTTTTGTGTTGAAAGCTTTCAGTTAAAATGGTTTTTAAAAGATAAAAAGTTAATATCGAATTCGACAATAGCAGAGATGTTTCTGTTTTGTTCTTGTTCGCAAACCGAATCGCATTCTTGAAAGGTTTGGTTTTGAAATCAGTTAAAACAGTAATCAAACTTGCGGCCCAGCTAACACAATGGTCCTTTTTCGTGCGGCTTTCCTAGCTTAATTATAACCGATGATGAAATGGCAGAAAAAGGAATCTCCACCCGGCCACCTTTCCGTTCAAATTAAGAGATTATTCCGGTGGGGCTGTTGAACAAAGCGCCCCAGCCTTTGCCCATTCGACGCCGTTGACAAGCCGATCCGGGACATGTAAACAATAGGTGCCTATCATGGTCCGTATTGTGAACAGTTAATTTATATCGATTCGGGGGCGGCATCGCCGCAGTCCAAAAATACTACACATTGCACTATTAACACGGACGAGCGACACCTCATTAGACACGGTCCTGTATTATGCACACCCCGATAATTAAATCGGATTAGGGCCCAACACGCGAAAATGTCGCTCCACGAATTAGGGCACCCCATCAGGTGCGCACATCTGAAAGAATGAATGCGATTTGAATGGATGCGAGGGTGAAGCGACCCCGGCCCTGCGTTCGTGTTGTTTATTTTTAATTCCGCGACGTACTACAAGCCAATTAGCGAGGGGTGCGTTGTATTTCCACCCTCGTTCCGCCGGTCTATCCGATGGAACATGTTTCACGGGGATGCTTTACTATTTTTGCGTGTTTATGCCGGAGAGATAATGGCTTTCGACCGAGTTGCGGCTTCGGGAGGGAAACCTAGAACAGTTTAGCAGAGAAATAAGACAAAATGCAACAACATGAAGGGGTGTACCGAGAGATCAAAAAGAAAACTAATCAAGAGTGCTATACATCATCTTTTTTGGCTAAATCGAAAAGTTATTTTCTAGGTTAACAACAACACATCGTTGACGTTTCTTTGACATTTCACCGAAAATTTTCTTTAACGCGGTTCTCTTGAAAATATTTACTGAAGCAAATTAAAACTAAATGTGATGTAAAGTAAATTTATGAGATTTGTTAAATCTGTATTATTTAAATAATTATATTTTACCTGATTAATTTGATAAATTTTGCATAATGTTATATCCATATATCGATATTTCCGATACAAATAATATTTATTACTACTTTATTAACTTGTACAAATGACTGATGGATAAAATTTGCTGCATTTATAATTATGATAAAATATACAAATTTGTTTAAAAATCTAAAATTAATGGATGCGCCAAATACAGGTGGCCCGTAATGCAGCCATTGTTGAAAATTATTCTTTGCTCTGCTGCATTGTGTTTCTGATTGTCTTATTCACAAATCATTCCATTGAAGTTATAGTATCGGGTGTTCATTTAATAAATTTCCCGTCAAAGTTGGCATCGAAAAATCGATCGTGAACGCACCACGGAGAATCACAGATCAGCTGTATAAATTTAACCTCACTTTTTGCGTTATCGTTAGCAATGTTTTATACGATGAGTTCTGATGAATTAGATTTCACTGTAAATAAAATATGTCTAAATCTAACCTAAGTAATATTAAATTTAATTTACGTCACTAAATGTAATCTTCACAGCTTATAACCGGCAATTTTAGGTAAATTCAACTAATTTAACTTTGGAGGCTTCATTATTCATCTCTCTCACAGGGAGTGGTTTATGAATATCAATCATTGACCTAATTTTAATTGTTCTGAATTATATTAAGTAATTTAATAACAGTGTCTAATTAGAAAACGAGTCCACAAAAGTATTTTCCATGATCATTGAATTTCAGTGGTCTTTGCTCACTGAAAATAGTGAGAAAAGGTGGCAATTGAATCACTAGTGGGCAAAATGAATGTTTCACGAATTTGTCGATAGAAGGCGCCAAATATCAGATTCAACACGCATGAGCAAACCTACATTTAATTACTCGTACGGTTGGCGTCCTCGCCTTCGGCTCAGACGCCCAACTTCCGTACTCGTGACTAAATGCACTACTTTGCTCACTCGTACTGAAAATAGCTATTGTTTTGATTTATTTATCACACCCCATTAACTTTCTTTACCCAAATCTGTGTCAAACTGATTAAATTATTACAACTCGGCACCTTTTCAAATTTTATCTTGTCCTTCCCTCCCCGAAGCACAATGAAAAACAACCGAATTAATTTAAATTTTCAGCGAGGGCCAGTTGTTCAGTCGTAGATTAACTCTTAATCCTGTTTTATTACCACAACAGCAGTTCTTACGACAATTACAGATAAACGAGCTTTTATTTTAATAAACCCGACTTATATTATAATTTTCGAATCCCGAATTAACTGGGAAACGGCCAGTTTTTCAAATTTTATAGCGGAGAAACGTGGACCCTTGTGACATTTTCGGTGGGTCGTTGTGCATGGATTTCCCATTTATGGCCCTTCTCCTTCTGTTTATCTGGTTGTTTCGTGTGAAATAATGGACGGCGATTAAGAAGAATAATGGGACGGGAGTTTAGTAAAAATCCTGGCTGTTTAAAGTTAATAAATTTTTTAATAGGGCGTGATGAAAGCGATACGTTCTGTGCGATTTTGTCGAATGCAGGGTACGCCACCCCCAGTTATTTAATATGTATGATATTTACACATTTCATTCTAAATCCAAGGGTCTGTGTCATTATCTAACCCGGTTTGCTCAGTAAACACTATTATAGTAGCGAATAAATTTGCAATTTAAAGCATAAATTGACAAGTATTTCGCCTTAAATGGGGTAATATTTGATATGAGTAGAGGGAAGTTTACGTTTTAGGTGTAATTCACCCGAAATGAAGTAAGTCCTTACTCTAATTATGGAAAATCTGAATCGGTTCTCGGGTCGTTTAATACCTTTGCGCAAATATACAAAATTGCGTTGAGGTAACATTCATGATTATTAAAGTGGCAATTAAAGCACACATTCACTGACCAATTTTTTCACATGAATAAGTTATCATTGACCTTGATGAAAAAAAAACAATCAAAAATTGTAAGAAAATAAAAGAATTCGATGATAATTATTTCAACTGTCTACAGTGCAGAAATAAGTACATACAGGGTGTTATTGTAAGTTGTGCAAATATTTTAACCACGAGCTACTGGCTTCATGTAGAATTCGGAAAAAATATTTAAAAAATTCTATGTCAAAAAATAAAATGACATTTATTTTTCGAGCTACAATTTTTTTAAATAGCTTTTAGTTTTCTACGTTGTCCTACAACCACGTAGGTAAAATTTCGCCACATTTTAAAAATACACCCTGTATAAAATATGATATACAGGGTGTACTTTTAAAATGTGCCAAAATTTTACCTGCGAGGTTGTGGGATAACATAGAAGACTAAAAGCAATGTAAAAAATTTGTAGCTCAAAAAATAAATGTGATTTTATTTTCCAACGTTTAATATTCTTGAGCTATGATTTATTATCAAGTAGCCCACGAATTGTCTACGCCCATGCATTCATTGAACGCTTATTTGCGTAGAATTCCGCTACGACATGACCGATAATTTGCAACGCCTGCTCTGATTAGTTTTCTTTTTGATCACATTGTACAAGGCTCACTTTATACTTTGAGTTTCAACAGTTTTTACACCGTATAGAGTACAACAAATGATAATAACACTTGACAATGTAGTTGAAAAGTTTTTCCACTTGTAGAATCGAGCACCTCTAAAAGAAACTATAAATGAAAGTGAACGAGGCTGCAACAGTACTCTCTCAAGTCCTGGGACATGAAATGTAGCTCTTTCTGGATCCACACGATAGAATAAATCAAACGGATGATCTACGAATTCATTTAGTTGAGAGAAAATTTTCGATTCAGAATTCAGAGAGTATGATTATTTTATTGACATTCCTCCGACATCGACGAAGGAGTGAGAATAGTAAATGTTCATTTAAAAACATTTGACCTTTTGTAAGCCGGAAAAACGTCGACTCCTGCAATAAATAACGGCGCAACCTCTTCAAAAGGCGTCCTTCACGGCACCAGTCCGCTCGAATTACTAAATAATATTGAAAATAATCTGGCACGAGTGTGTCAGACTGGCTGCTCGTCCCGGGATAATTGCATTTAATAACCCTTTTCGCTCCCTCTGGTCTATGATTGGATTCGGGGGTTTTGCAGCGCGAGCAGACAATGGAGGCTTTTATCTATTCCGGCATCCCATTATGGGAGCTTTATGGATTTTTTTCCTAATGAAAATGGGAATAGAGGCGTCGTTATTTGTTTTAGAGAGGCGAGTCAAGGTGAGAGCAACAGCGATCCTTTTCCATCATCCCGACAACGTAATATGGATGTTGTGCATCCCCGGGGACGTCTTGCCCGATTCCCGATAGCTTTCCGGAGCTAATGTTACATAATAATCGTTTCAGATTCGTTTCAGTGCGACGGCACGAATTTTCCCACATAATGAAATGAAAAATTCAGGGGTTAACATTAATAAAAAAAAGTTTCAGCCCGCTGAAAACAAAGCGGCCAACTTTCAGCGGTGCATAAAAATTACGGCTCAATGCATTAAAAGTTTTGGGGTATTTTTTTTTTTTTGTATATTGTTATGATTTAAGCAGTCGTGGGAGTTAATTTATACACTTGGAAGTTTCTCCGGTTGGGGTGAGCTGGCTGGTTTTGTGTGTGACGGATTAAAATGGTGCAAAGGCGGCTGCGATGTTATCAGCGGAAATGGAATTTTCAATTGCCGCCATGACGGTTTCTGCTCTTTTCCAGCTTATGTTGCAACATTCATTCCGCCATAATTAAGGGATGCTGGGCCGTGGTTGCCGCGTTAATTGAAACGTGTAGGCACACCTTTACGCCTCGTCTAGGACGTCACCCAAGCAAAAGTGGTTTTGTGGGGTTGGTGTGTCCAAGGGCTCTTTTTTCGACCACTACATTAATAATTCCAAACGAACATTAGGTGTCCCAAATGTCGAAATAATGTTAAAATATTATAAGGGTGGAACAAAAGCTGGGGCGGAATGAAACATTAACTAGGGTCGCTATAAAAATTCACCGAAAACATTTGCACGAGGAGAAGCGCCCTGAAAAAATTGGGTCGTTAAAAATGGATTAATTGACACTTTACAAAGGTTTGATTTTATTACAGCCGACCGGAGATCAGTGGCGGTTCAGCTGACAATTATGGTTTCGTGAGTTGCCGACATTCTGTTTACTGAAAGTAGGAAATCTTGGTAAGGGAATGTCTGATCAATTTCCGAAACGATTTTAATTAATTTAAAAAATATTTCTTCAAATCAAATCGAATGTGGTTTCAGGGATGTGTCCTAAAATAACATGACATTTAAATGACATACGTGCAATATTTTACACTCTGTGGGAGTTTTCAGCTGGTTGGCTCTATTTCCATAAAATCTCAATCGACGCCACATATTTAATGAAATCGAAATCAATCTAATGAAAAATTATTTGCATGATATTTACCAAACTGCAATTTATTCATGAAAATTTTAAAGCCACAAAATGTTCTATAAAAATACATATGTCTGCGTAACAATATTGAAAACATACAGGGTGTTATTGAAACTTGTACAGATATTTTAACCACGACCTACTGGCTTCACGTAGAACTCGGAAAAAATTTCTACAAAATTCTATGTCAAAAAATAAAATGACATTTATTTTTTCAGCTACAATTTTTTTTAACTGCTTTTAGTCTTCTACGTTGTCAAACAACCTCGTTAGTAAAATTTCGGCACATTTTAAAAATACACCCTGTATATCATATTTGATAAAACGTACACCAATGCGATTTCATTGTTTTAAAGCATATTTCCTATAGGTTAATTCGCATTGGCGTACATTTTATAAAACATGATATACAGGTGTATTTTTAAAATGTTCCGAAACGGCACATACAACATTTGTATCTTCAAGAGTTGAATAACCTGATTAATTAGCTGTTATGTTATAATCGTTTTTGTACTCATAGCCTCAAAATCGGTATTTCCCGGTTGTCCTCAGAGTGCGGAAATAACTATTTCCCGCGCGTGGTATTATTTACTTTGCAGCAGAACTAGAGGAAATTGCATTGTAAGATTGGTGACAGACGGAAACGTCAATTCACTTTAAACAAAATGGACGCTTCGTCACATTTGCAAATGTAAAATTAATTCTCAAAAACACAATAAATAAGTAATTTTATTATAAAACAAATAAGAATGCGATTCAAAAAGGTAATAGTAATAACAGGGCCTTGAAAATGTTAAATTATTTACTTGTTTTATTTTATTTTTAAATATTTTTGAGTTATTCGTTACAAAAAATATTGTATCTAATTTAGTTAGATGCGGTTACAAGCGTGAATCCAGAGTCACAACAAGAAAATGTTTGTACTCGAAGCGTCAAAATCGGTATTTCCCGATTATCCTCGGAGTGCGAGAAATCGGATTTCCCGCACGCAGTGTTTTTTTTGCTTTGCAGCAGAAACGAAGGGAAATTGCATTGTAAAGTTAGTATTTGGTGACGTAGAGCAAAATTTATCCAAAATGAGTTGGTAATTTATTGTCGTTTCGCTATTTACCTAGAAACGATAAAAACGTGAAGAGCGTAAACCGTAATTTGTTGTCGTTTTACTATTTACAAGCGTTAAAACTTTAATAGCGTCAACTGCCAGATACCTAAATAAATTATGTGCACTGTAAAATCTGATTTCAATCGTGCAACCAGAATAATCAGTACTTAGAGTTAAATTGTGCAAATTTATGTGGGCTTGGCACATCATTCTATTAAACAAAATAAATTTTAAAAAATAATTACTGTTTTAACAGATGGAAAATGCGGCCATAAAATAAAAATATGAGTATTTTCAAACACGTTTATTACTTTTTTCGTTAATAAAATAATTATTGCCACTTACAGCTTAATTGTATTGTTCTATGGCATTGATCTATAAAACTACGATAAAAAGGCCATAAATATTTAAATTTAATATGACAGGTGTATATGCGTAGCTATGCATAGTAATATAATTTTTCAAGCTCCACAAATACTGTTCTTTTATACGAATTTTACTAATGAAACAGATTAGACAAACACATATATTACGTCCATTTCCCCTTGTTAAAATATACCTGCAGCGTTAAAAATAAAAATTTATCGCTGAAGTTAAAACACTGCTTTTGCAGAAAATTTAAATGGGTAAAAATAATCAAACATTCTACAGCATACTAAATATTTCATATAGGTATTTTCAAACCGAAACCAAAACAGAGAAACAATTAAACGCAAAATTGAATCTAGAAAGGACTGTGTTTGTTGAGCCGGTAGTCCGTGTAACTTTGGTGGTTATTGATTTATTACCATTTATACAGTGTTCTTGTACAATCTACCTTTAACTAATTCAGTTTTAAATGAAACTGTACCTTGCCAAATTTGTCTATAAAAATGTTTTATTTTCATTGTCATCAAAAGAAATATGAGCTAAATAAAACAAGCACTGTGAGCTTTTCCCTTTTTTTTTAATCAGATCGTTGTTTTGCCAAACCGCTGACATTTTCTATATTTTTTTATATTGTCGGGGAGTGGAAACATGTTAAATCCTGTTTTTAGTGCGTAAATGTTTAAAGCCACTTTCTGAATCGCAGTTGCAGTTATTACAGTATATTTTTAGTTAAAACTTTTAAAATGATAACTTCTACATTATGGATCAGGCAGCGTCACTGTTGTCATGGAAACCAAATATAGAATTGAATATTGGTATTTTTTTCGTTGAGACTGACGTTGACGCATTTGCTTTTTTTTAGAAACCTCACAAACATATATATTTATGTATTGCAATTTTGTGATCACTCTGTTATTAAAATTATTAAATTGCCAGTTAAAGAAAAAATGCAAAATATAAATAAATATGTGAATGTTACATTTTATGAATCAAATGAATTATTTATTAAGTCGCCAAGTGCAGATACAACAGATATTAAATGCATTAAAAGAAGATTTGTGTAGAAGAAGGAAAATTTTTTTTGTTCAATACCTCCCTAGAAAGTGAGTTTGTATCCATAGTTACCAGTGAAGGTTTCTCTTTCGTTCACTTCACTTTCGCTCATCGTTTTTCGCTCACTGTCTTTCACTCACTGGTTTTCATTCACGCATAATTTTCCCAATTCTTTCTGCTAATGGAATTTTGATTTTTTAGGCAACATTTGGTACCTCGCGGCACTTGCCTCATCCAGGATATCACAACTCTTCATCATCTATTTTCACAATTTCCCCAACGTCCACACAGCCACTTTATTGGCGTTACAGAATTTTGTTTATTTTGTATTTTATTTTTTTCCATAGCAACAGATTCGTCCAAAAATGTGATTTATCTTTATTTAAAATTTTGAATACAAAGTTACAGACTTACTTTCTAAGGAGGTATCGAACAAAACCAAATACAGTGCTCGAGAGTAAATTCGCTTTCGTTCACTTGAATTGCATCATCAGCTCCGCTTCGCATTTCGCGTGAACGAAAGCTTTACCTTCCTCTTACTTAATAACTATTTTCTAGAAGAAACTAATCAATCTTTTCTTTTATTTTTTGCGACACGACGATTTTTACTGTAAAACAGAAGTGTCTGATGGTGGAGTTTCATTTTCGTAATGAGATAAAAATTGACAAGAGTGCTGGAGGTTTTTAGAGGCATACCGGCTACAAATTATTTCCAAGAAATCTAGATCGACCTGTGAAACTATTTCGTGAAACAGGAAATGTAGGACGAAAGAGTGGAAGTGGAGAGTTAGAAAAGTTCAATTCGTCATTTGTCACAACAAATAGACGTATCTTTAGGAACGTGGCATGCAATGATACACAAGGATTTGCATTTTTATCCTTACCGAATAACTTCGACTCAAAAGCTACTCCTAGACAATTTACCTCAACGTTTTCAGTTCGGAAAATGGTTCTTAAATATTCTACATAATGATGACAATAAGTAGTTCACGGATGAGGCTTGGTTTTATAAAGCAGAATTTGTACATTCTCATAATACAATTTTTTTTTTGTAAAAAAACTTCAGTAGTGTATTTTTTTCTCTTCATTTGTTGGAATAAACAATCATTAACCATTTCACTTTGACATTCCAAATTTTTTAAACAAATTATATTTTATATAATAATAAACACATCAAGTTAAAATGAATATCAGTTGTAGTTCTGCTTTTATTTGTTTCATCTATTTCAAATAACTAAAAATAATAAATGCGAACCTTCCGGCGATTTGATTTTGAATAGAATGTCACATACGAATATACCGCATCGATTCAATCACCTAGTCATGAAATAATTGCGTTGTATTATAAATACCGATATACATAGATCATAGATCGTTCAAAAAATAACCGCTCCCAGTGATTATTTAAAACAAAATGTGGGAACCAATTCCAACAACTAAACAGAAGTGGGCGAAATCCAAAACGAATAAAAACGATTTCGATCGTTAAAAATTAATAAACTACACTGAACAGCCATCAACAAATTCGCCGCTTGTTCCGGTACTCTCCTTTGTGTTTTTGCACAGGTAGCCAAGCCCGGAGCAATCGCAATTTTCCGGATGGTATCGACGAAAAAATAAACGTTACCGACACAACGGACAGTTATGACATTTTTTCAGCCTCCCTTCTTCCATGTTCTTTCCTTCAAATTGTTAATTGGTCCCCAGACATCCGTTTTCCGGTCGTTTTTTGCACTTGTTCGGCGTGTGTGTGTGTGTTTTTTATCGCTCGTTTCCGGCCGAATAACGAACGAGTTCGGTAGTTCGGTCTGACGTGAATTGGTGGCGCTAATTTTCCAGAATTTGCAATCCTTTCGGCCTTAATTAAGCCAATAAAATGGGATGCTCGTAAAGGGGACCACCTAAAATGGGCGTCCTTTAACAGCAAATAGAAAATATACAAGGTGTCTCAGCTAAGACTTTCGAGCCTAATAACTCAGTTATTTTCCAGCGGATTTTTGTGAAATTTAAAATGCAGATATTTTAGACGGTGAAGAATGAAATCCCATTAATGAATCACCCAAGTCTTAAAAACGTAATTTTTACATGCGTTTTTAAATGTTGAATCAATTAAGATTTACATAAAAAATTGATCGTCAATAAAAAATTCTGTAGGGAAAAACTCGTCCTTGAAAGACGTCTGGTTTGCAAGAAAAAAGCAAAAAACTGTGTTAAACGTGGCTGCAAATGCAAAAACGTAGACGCGTATGAAACAAACGCACAATTTTGCAGAATTTTGGTCATCCCTTTTCGCAGAAGCGCAGATGACATATTTGACGTTTATCTTGCTAATCTTACAAACACTTACAAAGTTAAAAACAACATTTGGACGTAATTTATTATACTGGATGCTTTAATTCTTCCATAAAGGACTAAAACACGATCGGGATATTTTAGCAAGGTAATTTAGTTCACGTACGCTTCCTGTGTCTTCAAATAAATTGACGACTCTCTTAACCTTACATTTTGTAAAGCCTACATTTGAATAGTGTTCCACGAGAAAACGAACTGTGTCATTGAAGTTCTTACGACACTCTCCATAGGCAAAATGTTTTTGCTTTTTCAACAATATTGAAATTTCTGCCGCTGTAGTTTATTTTTAGAGTATTTTCAATCAATTTTCACAATTTGACGTTTCTAATAAAGCGCGCCCAATTTTGACAGACTTTAAAGGTTGTACAAAATGTTGCTTAGCAATGAATCATCAATTGTTTCAAAAGGTAACTGCTCAAATACCTTCAAATTTTACATTAAATTTTTAACGACAAAATCTAATCTTTTCGTTGAATCAGACAAGTGATTTACTTAATTGTTTGTGTAGACCCCTATTTTTTAATGTTTAACAATCTAATAATAATCGCGCATAATTTTCGATAAAGGAAACATGTGTTAAAATTAGATTTTTTAACTTGAGGTAATTTTATTATCACTAATTGAACCTTCACGGTCTAAAATATCTGCATTTTAAATTTCATAAAAATCCGTTGGCAAATAACCGAGATATTAGGCTCGAAAATCTTAGCTGAGACACTTTGTATACTTGTCAATAATTCCAATAATTATTATAATTAGATGCAAAAATCACACGTTCAAATGAAATGGTGAGCTGGGAAGGCGTTGGAAACTGTCAAGTGTTGTGATTTTTTAAAGCGTAGATTAATTGGCGCATGTTGACAGCTAACCTAAAACTTAGAGCCAAAAATCCTTTCTTTTTTTCCTTTCCTTGCAATGTTTTACATTAAAAATAGAATAACTTAACGGTTCCTATTCTCGAAGCAAATATCTAAAAGCACCCTTTGCTGAAAACAAACATGTTCAATTATGTCCCAATTAAACATAAACAAACGGCGGGAAATTCAAACTTTACACTGTTCTAAACGGTTTAATTTTTCCAGCGCCTACTCAGCCCAGGATTTAATTTGAACGCGCGATAGTATTCGCGTTGCAATACTTGGTAGCTTCATTATTCAATTTCTCCTTTTATTTTGTTATTTCTTGTCCCTTTTCCACACCTGAGTGTATTGTGTCAACAAACAATCTTGTCGTATTTATATTGTATATTTTCAAACACCTCCTTGTTTGCCTTGTTGCACCTGCTCCTGTTGTGGCAATCACTGTCAGTATATATCAGTGATTAGTCTTTTCTTTTCTTGATTCTTTCATAACTCGCATTTACCGCAAACAGACTTGAAATGAACGAGCGTCTGTTCCTCATTCTTTTGTAAGTTCAGAACGATTCATTCTTTTTCTTTTCATCTGCACTCTATTAATCGTCTCTTTATAAATTTTTTCTTCCTTATTACCAGGTGTTTATTCACCCCGCATTTTCGCAAACGTTCCGACAAGTTATCTCGTTTATTAAATACACTGCTTAGGCTTCCGCTTTCACAAATACCTACAAAATTACCTCGTCCTATTTGCATCTATAAAATAACTTAATATGTGAACTGACAGTGATTGTATAACATAAAAAAAGGAAAAAATTAGAATATAAAAGTAAAAAAAAAGAAGTAAAGAAAGCAGAAGAACGGGATGTGACTAAAAAACAGGAACAAGAGTCTCCAATTGTTGTGTTGATTGTAGTTAGCAACTCTTTGTGCGTTTGGCATGTTTTGGACAACAATATAAATAACATCATTACGCGCTGCAAAATCTTCAGCATGCGCTCACTGGGGGTTACAGTTTTCAATAGTTAAATTTACATGGGTTGTCAATCGTGTATAGTTGATCAGGCTTCAGCTGAAACTAGGAGTGTCAGCTTGTATGTCCGCCATGACACTCGAAAAACCTAATCCTGTCGGCCATATAACGCTGACATGGGAATCAATGTGTTTGTTGAATAGTTTACAATGTTAATACATTTCATGAATACGTACAGAATGATGCGATGCTCAATAATAATAAACAAGAGATTTTAAACATTTTCATACAGTCGCGGACAGAAAAAAGTAGGACAATGTTTTTTCACTAATGTAAATTGGTTTAATCTTTCTATGGTTACTATTTAAATATTTATTTATTTACCATAGTAAGCCCGGTTTACTGCACTCAATTTTAGCTCGAATAACCAAAGGCCAAAAGAACCTTATTCAATACTTGTTCACCTAATTACTATTGTATGACAGCGTTTATTAAGAATATAAGGAGGCGTTAGAAACCGTCAATTGTGCTTTATTACAGCGTAGATTAATTGGAGGATGTTGACAGCTAACCTAAAATTTAGAGCCAAAAAAATCATTCTTTTTTTCTTTCTTTGCACTGTTTTACATAACTTAACGATTCCTATTTTCAAATCAAATATCTAAGGACACTCTTTGCTGAAAACAAACATGTTCAATTATGTCCCGATTAAACACATACAAATGTCATTCGTGTCAAACGGCGGGAAATTCAAACTTTACACTGTTCTAAACGGTTTAATTTTTCCAACGCCAACTCGGCCTAGGATTTCATTTGAACGTTGTAGAGAGCGTTCAAAAATGTATGATCAAGCGACCCAGCGCTTGTTTTTGTTTCCGGTAAGATTGTATCGGGTGTTCATTTAAATTTATCCTTGATGTTGAAGAGTCGGTTGTGAATGCACCAGAGTAAAAACACAAACAACGCAAAAAGTGGGGTTAGATTTAAACAGCTTATCCGTGATCTGTAATCCGAGGTGCGTTCACAATCGACTCTTCAACGGCAAACTTTATCTAATTAAGTCACCACGACTGACAATACCGTACTTAAGTTATTGTATAGTGAGTGTTATTGTACATATTTCTAAAACTACTGTACTAAACAAAACTTCAACTTGTTTATGTACTTTCCTAAACATTCCGTTTGATTTAATCTTCTTTTATTCCAGCAATCGCCACATCATCAGCAGATGCCAACGATTACAGTTTTTTCTTTTTCATTCTTTTATTGCTGACATATGCCGCAAACAGACTTGAACTTAGCTGGGGCATTCCTTTGTGAGTTCAGAATCGCATATTCTTTTCTTTTTTGTCCTCACATTATCGACTTGCTTTAATCACTACCTTTTCTCTCACTCAAATCAAAAGTTTCCTAAGAATTGTATTCGTTTTTATTTACGTCGCACGGCTTAGAATTGACAGAAGCAATTTTCGTGAATTTGCAACCCTTGGACTTAATTAGAGCAATAAAACAGGATATCGGTCCTGCGTTAAGTCGGCGTCGCGTATTAAAACCCGCTGTCCTTAGAGATAAAGGCGATCTTATATATAGAGGACGAATCGTTCCTTTAGGAATAACACGAGTAAGCAATTTGTCTCTTGGTCAAACTCCAACGGTTACAATCCGCTTATCATATTATAAATGGGGAAACGCGAACGAGCTCGAATCAAAATCCTTGCTTCTTGCCTCGCCGGAGCACCATAATAATTCCGGATCACATTTTTATCTAGTTTAGAACAATGTCGGAAAGGGGGGGCTAAATGAAACTGTCGTCTTACAGATTTTATGTACGCAGTCCCTCAAAACTAGCAGACTTCGAGGGAATTGTTAATTTCAAAGTTTTCACTTCGATCCGGAAGTTTTAACGATGGATTTGTTTTATTTCTGGTCGTTCGGTTGTCTTGTAGAAATGGTGATACGACCCCAGATCCATCTTTGCAAGAATGGTTAGTGCATGCGGCAAGTTTGAGCCCTTTTGTCTGATATTTTACGACGAGTGGAAATTCTGCAAAATTTATTGACTGTAAATAAGTTCCCTCGCAAGAATACTTCTGTTGGCAGTTTTTAACTGGCCCCAAGCAGCTCTTTACATTTCTTTTTAATATACTTGGAGTGAATGAATTTTTGCAGCGTAGGCACTAAACACTCACACAACAACCTGACCTTCATTGTCAAAAGAACATAATTTTTTTTCATAAGAAACGTATATTGGAGAAGGAATGGTTCAGATAAACTCTTGAAATTTTTATGATCCCAAATTGAGCAAACAACGATTTCTTAGTGTGGAAGCTGAAATGGAGAAATCCTGCAGAAAGTCGTTACACAAGGGAACTTCCGCATAAAAAGCTCTTGTGAAGCATTTTAAACATTTGTCTTATTTTTGTATTTATTGTAAAAGTTGCGGTCACATTTTATATCCGCGAAAGTTCGTCGTAGAAAGTCTTTTTGTGCCTCGCCCCGTGTGGACCTCAACTGCGTCTCGGTCTCTTTTAATGATACAGGGTGTCGGAAAATTAACGTATTCCAAGTCGAGGGTCTCGTAGGGAAAAATCTCAGGAATCTCGAAAAAATAAAATAAAAAATATAGGGGGGGTCTTTACAAAGATATATGGGTCTGAAGGTTCAAACTTTTCATCATGTTTTCTTCAAATAAAAAATATAAATAGTTGACATTCATTTTGAAATATGGTGAGGATGATTATGTAAAATATTAAAATATAAATGAAAAGACATTTCTTGAAAAAACAGCTTTATCTCGAAAAAATAAAAGTTTTCTTTTTCCAATTTTTGTTCAAAAGGGAAGTACAACATAGCTAGAATATTAATCAGGTACTTTTGAACAAATATTGGCAACTGATATTTTTTTCAAAGTGGCAGCAATTTTTTTTTATATTTTTACTTGGTCAACAGGATGTCCCTTACTAAGCCCCTAACTCGGAATACGATAATTTTAAGACACCCTGTATAATCTACTATTATTAAGTGTATGTACAATTTATTATAATCAATTATACCTAATTGATATTTATTTAAAGCTTGATCTGCTACTACAATAAAATGCCTTGGAACAAAATTATTGTGTAATTGTTTTGAATTTGTTATTATGTATTTTAAATTAAATATTTGCCCAACGTAGCTACTACGTAAAATATTGGCAACCACACGCTGCGTTAAATCTTAATTAATCTTTCCATTGCTGCAGGGATCTGATTACATTGTGCAAATAATGGATGACGTAAAGCTTAACAGTCCAAATTACAAATACACAATGTTTCAGTGTTTACGTCATTGTTTCGATAAAATCGAATATTGTGGCGCATTCGAAACGTAAATACACATATGTTGCTACATTTCATGTTTATTTTATTTTTTTTTACAGGAGATATCTGCGCCGGTCTTCGCCTCACCAACATGACCGCCCCCGCTTTGCAAGACCCCCGCAAAGACATGGAGCTACACTGTCGTTTCGACATGGGAGGCGAAGAACTGTACGCTGTGAAGTGGTACAAGGACGACCACGAGTTCTTCCGGTACACTCCAGCCGCTTCCGTCACTATAACACAGTATCCTGTGATCGGGGTCCATGTTGATCGACACAGCAGCAAGTGTATGCCGGATGGGTGCGACCTTCTGCTGAAGGAGTTGTCAAGGCCGCAGAGTTCTGGAGCTTATCGGTGCGAAGTATCTTCAGAGGCGCCGGCTTTCAGATTGGCTTCGCAGACTCATAATGTCACAGTAGCAGGTAGAGGTTAAATTAGTGTGAAAATGTAAAAAAATTAATTAAAGAATTGGCATATCGTGAAAGACAGAAGTTAAATGAAAAGGGTGTGAGAATCATTGGTAGAGAGCTTTGGGAGAAGTTTTCAACAAAAAATTAGTTGAAGAGGAAGAACTTCAATGTCGTTTGTCTAGTTTCTTTTTTCTATTAAAGGTTCTTATTAACAGACGCTTATTAGTTAGCATTCAGTAAATTCTAAATAAAAATAAATTTATTCGTTTCAAAAAATGTATGCCCAATTATTCTCTTTTCCTCACTAGTGATTCAATTGCCATCTTTGCTCACTATTTTCAGTGAAATTCAATGATCATGGAAAAAGTATTTGTTTAAGTTATATTTCACTTAATATGCAGATAATCATAAAAAAACATTTGAAAGAGACTGGAGATAAAAATACTGGAAGAACTACAGGAACAGGAAACAGAAAAATGATTTTTTTATGTAAAGATGTAGAAAATGTTGTAATGGTAGTGAGAGCTTCGTAGAGATGAAGACTAGAATGTCAAGTTTAAATTGAGGTTGTTGTGTTTGTCTTAACTAGACACACTCACTATACAGGGTGTTTTTGAAATGCGTGCAGAAATTTTAATCACGAGCTACTGGCCTCATATAGAACTGGGAAAAAA
Source organism: Tenebrio molitor (assembly GCF_963966145.1). Taxonomy (NCBI): domain Eukaryota; kingdom Metazoa; phylum Arthropoda; class Insecta; order Coleoptera; family Tenebrionidae; genus Tenebrio; species Tenebrio molitor. The sequence continues at coordinate 2,824,261 of NC_091054.1, read as the reverse complement.
TATTTAAAACATTCTATGTCAAAAAATAAAATGACATTTATTTTTTGAGGTACAATTGTTTTAAATTGCTTTTTATAAAATATGATATACAGGGTGTATTTTTAAAATGTGCCGAAATTTTACCTACGAGGTTGCTTGATAACGTACAAGACGAAAAGCAATTAAAAAAAATTGTAGCTCAAAAAATAAATGTCATTTTATTTTTTGACAAATTTTATTTTTTGACACAGGATTTTTTAGATATTTTTTTCGAGTTCTACATGAAGCCAGTAGCTCGTGGTTAAAATTTCTGCAGGCATTTGAAAAACCCCCTGTATCTGTTGAAAAATGTGTCAGAACAATAATGTGTGTAATAATGAAGTGGGATGGGGTTGGTTAATCCGGGGAATCCTGGCGTATGCGGTAATTTAGATTGGATGTGTTCCAGCTTGTACCTACGTGCGCGATTCCCGGATTATAGTTTCTTGTTGCAAACAAGAACATAATTGAAACTTGCTTCATTAAGTTCCATATAAAACTTATTTATTTCTGTTAATATCCCCAGGAAATTTTCACTAACCCTCATCAAAGTAATTGACGTTTAATTAGAAATTAATATCGAGAGAGCGCCGAAAATATCGACTGGAATAAATCCGGCCGCAGCTCGTCCTTACACATACACAACACTCCGAGAAAAAAATTTATTATTCAGTTTAATTATCCACAGCGTGTCTTTTCATTAAAACTTTCCTGTTCAGTCTTTTTAGGTTGTTTTTGACGCGTTCGATCGTTTCGATTTTGCCCGATCTGACGGCGTCGTCGCCGTGGTCGGATATGTCGTAGAGCCGTTGCCAATTGTTGTGGAGTTCGTCCTTCAGGGTGGCGTAGTAGAGGTCGATTTGGGATCCAGACATGTCTTCGATGCTCTTCTCTATTGATTCCACGGTTTCCATCACCTTCTTTAATTCGGCTGGATATACGATATGTTCGCTTGGTTTACTCGCTTCGCTAACGATCCGACCGTCGTCATCCAGTTCGCTCTGGTTGTCGTTCAGCTCGATGATTTCAGTCACTTCCGGTTGAGATTTCAGCTTCTTGGGACGTTTCGAGTGTTTCTGGCCCATCGCGAACACCTGAAACATAACCACACATAATATACTTCACTCATTCTTTGGTTTCCGGAAATCATTTTACACTTTCATTTAGAAAATCCAGAAGGTGTTAAAAAAAGTCAACGATGGCTATGTAAGGAACAGAATTCGAAGTCGAAAATTACAAAAAATTTCATTTTTTAAATCCTCATAACATGAGTCAGCCGGTAGGTGGCGATACTGGCGGTACTTTTTACCGCCGGAAATCTATCTACTAGTCTGTCTCATGTTGCGAGGGTCGCGGCACATCCAACACTTGTATGGTTTTCAGCGCCAACTGCGATGGAACAATCAATTATAATAATAACCCTGTAGCGTATACCTAATATTCTTTAGATTTTTACATATGCAGAACATTTTGTGTTAATTAACATTATTTTGAAACCTAAATTGGGCTTGAAACGCTGTTACGCAAGTGCCATGTCATGCAACTAAATTCCGTTGATTTCCTACTTCTAAAAATTGTTATAGGTACATTGGTTTGATTCCCAAACTGTGCTAATTAATTCGTAATTTTCATTCTCTCTCTCTCTCATACCTCTGATTTCTACGACTACCTGGCTTTACCGTTACCGTGTTGTTTGTGTTTTCTACCGACTCCCTGTCTACTTTGCCTTGTTACTTTTCTAACTAAAAGTGCAAACGATTCTAGTTATTTTCTACAATAAAGCGCTCTGTTTTTAATTTGCACTTCTCGCCCTTTAATTACAAATATGCCACAAATTTTGTTTTTTTAAGATAATTTAAGAAACTTGTGTTTTAACTGAATAATACTCCTATTTATCAAGAAAACGATATAATTTACATTTTTCGATGTCTACAAATTTCTCGAGATTTTTGGGTTATTTATAAGCATTTTACAATATCCAGCAGCGTCAAGATGACTATCGCGTGAAAACTATAAAACATCTTGTATCTTAAACATATCTCGGGAAATAATAGAGATACTTATCGAAAAAATCTGAAAAACAATTTTCTTGCAAATGAGTTGATAAAAAATATATTTTGTCTGTCAAATTTTTTCGTATTGCAAACTGTTTCCGGGTTCCACTTTTATAAAATATTAGAATTCTCCGGATACATTTTACAAACGTAGCTAGTGGCAACTCTTGTAAATTTTAAGAGAATAATTAAATTTGACTGAAAAAACCTTGTGCTTTGGTAGACCTAGGTGTCGTTGGAGAAATTCTATTGCTGATGATTAAAATGAAAGCTGGGGTTTAGATAACAGCCTGTATATTGTTTACATAAGATTAGTAACATTGATTAGTTTTCGATATGTCCTAAACAAATATTAATAAAAATCTGTTGGATAATCAAAGTATTAAAGAGCAGTCAAAGATATCCGGGTTAGAATTTTGAAGAAAATCCACCCACTGGAATGAAAGAAATCTCCATAAACTAACACCAGTGTTTTCTAATTCTACGAATCTTTTAAAATTTGATACAAAAGCTCATGGAGCCAAAGATTCGTTCAGAAATGATTGTGTTATCTGACTGATGATGTAATTTATCTTTCATTATTGGAATGTAATCAAACAGGAAATGCAATTATCCGGATTAAATAGGTATACGGCTGACAGCCAGATTGCATAAAGTCCAGAAACGATTAATACGGAAAACAGGTGCAGTTCCATGGTGGTAATGTGAGTCAGCACATTGTACAAGAAAGCTCTGCAGAAGTTTGTAAACTTGAATTAGGAGGTCAAACTTCGTCCACTAAGTGATTACCAACTTTTTCGTAGTCTGCAATTTTTTAAAAACAAAATAGTAAATTAATTATGTAAATTAGAATAAAATAAAAATACGAAAACAATCATATTTAAAGTTTAATACGAATTAAAAAATTATTGCTTTGGGGATTGGGGGTAGAAATGCCGTAAGATCGAAAAAAAATTAGAGTAGGCTTTGACCAAAAATTTCAGTTGGCAATTCGTTAAGATATCAATTATATCAGATGTCAGTCTTAAAAGTTAGGTTAGTGATTTTGAAAACGTTGAAATCTTGATTTTCATAAAGGTGTGAATTATGTGTGACCTGTCGGTTGTGCAATAAAACAATGATATTTAAAACTCCTGCGTTTTTATTCAACGGTGAGCACGCCGCTTGTTTATAAATCGATCCAACGATCAATATTCAGAGAGGTTATGTTGTGGGGCTCTTATTGTCAAGGGGTTTAATCTCATGCACAACAGACACACGATAGGGAAAAAAGTGCTAATCTTTTTTAAGGATAAGCTAAATTGTACCAAATAATAGGTTAGTTTCTTGGGTTAAAAATCTGGATGCATTTATTTGGGGTCTCTGCAATTCTTTATTCAACCTCTTCAATCTTTTCAGCTGTTTTTTTTTTGTCGGTCCTCCACTGCCTTTTTTGCGCAGAACACTACCTGTTTCCAAAACACGTTTACGCATTTGTAGACTCTCTGGGCAGGTTTTTGGTAAGTGCCTTGAAAGTCCGGAAACTTTTGTTGAAATTCCTGAAAAACTCGAGGTGTCGAATAGGACCATTCGCCGTTCTCAAGTCTCTCCATTTCTCCAGAATCGTTATAAATCTGTGATAATACATGATATAGTCGGAATTTATTTTACGTTGATAAATTTGGTACTTGATATAAAACATCCGAGTATCAAAATATTTTAAGTCGTGTCTTCAAACGTTCGTCGCACCTGTTTATTTTTTATTGTTAGTAAACAACAAATAAAAATTCCACCCAAAAGAACCAGAGAACATAAATAAGAACGTCTAAATTTAAACTCCAGGTGTCAACATAACATGTGGCATTCAAAAGAAATGTTTTCTCTCTTTGTAGATAAGATACACTTTCGGCAGCTTTTGTCCTGAAATTTCCCGCACACTTTTTAAAAGTAAATGTAGCCATTTTCACAATTGTCAAATTCAATAAATCCGGGTCAGCGTTGCAACCGCAAAATCAGGTTATCATCATTGGGGTTTCGGTTTCAACAAACCCTGCATTCGCCCACAATTATTTTTTCCACCGGAAAAAACCTCCGTCCGGAATAAATTATTGTAATGCTGAGCGTCCGCCGAAATTTATTATTTGTTAAACAACATTAATCCGACACGATTATTTCCTCTTTATCGTTATTGCTGAATCAAAACACGGCCAATTTCGAATATAAATGGCATTTTATTTATCGAGTTCTGTCGCCCTCGCCGTTACACAAAAGCGAACAGTTAATAGAACAAGAACATAAAACATTCATGCCATTCAAATTCATTATTGACCGGAATAAAAAAAGGATTTGAATCTATAATTAATTATTGTTGGTTCTTTCTCGTCCGGTTTTTCACTCTTCCGAGCTCGTTTTGTTCGCTAATTATACTAAAATATTGACTCACCTTTTAGTGTGTTGTGTCGCACTAATTGGGACGACTTTTTCCATCGTTCTTTTGACACTATACGGGATTTCAGGCAATAAATTTAGATAACGATTCGGCCTAACACGACCATGATAAATTGATGATAAAGCGCTTCTCTGGTCGTGTTCCGTGTGATAATTTTTTTGTTATTGAACTGCTGATAGCGGAGTGATTAGTCTTTTTACAAAAGTGTGGGTTTAATTGAGAACAAGCGTGCCACGCCATCGATTCATCGCTAATCTAATCCATTACCTTTTGTGTTTGCTTTTTAATCGGATAAACAACGTATTCGTGTATATCTAATATGTATCTACAATTTACACACACTTCCACACTTACTAATTAACCTGAGTACCCAAAACATTAATTATTACTAACTCGATTAATAACTTAATGGCATCAAGATTTCTTGAGCTAATTAGACAAGATAGTTTACAAAAAAAATCTTGTATACATCCTCGAGATTGTCCCATAATTTTTCTCTCAGTACGTTAAAGAACGATTTCGCGCCCTTGGTATGCAACCAGCTATTATTTTATAATACAGGGTGTCGCAAAATTAACGTATTCTAAGTCGGGGGTCTTGTAGGAAACAATCTCAGGAATCTCGAAAAAATAAAATAAAAAATATAGGGGGGGTCTTTACAAAGATATATGGGTCTGAAGGTTCAAACTTTCATTATGTTTTCTTCAAATAAAAAATATAAATGTTTGACATTCATTTTGAAATATGGTGAGGATGATTATGTAAAATATTAAAATATAAATGAAAAGACATTTCTTGAAAAAACAGCTTTATCTCGAAAAAATAAGTTTTATTTTTCCAATTTTTGTTCAAAAGGGAAGTACAACATAGCTAGAATATTAATCAGGTACTTTTGAACAAATACTGGCAACTTTGATATTTTTACTTGGTCAACAGGGTGTCCCTTACTCAGCCCCGAACTCTGAATACGATAATTTTGCGACAGCCTGTATGTTATAAGTTTTCCCACACATGACTAATTGTAAGTGGCTCTACAGTGTCATCGTCAGTCGACAATACATTATTCATGTCTTTGTGTAGGTACTTAGGCGGTAATTAACCATTATGCACGTGTGTCGAAAACAAAGACACCTACGCTATTGTTGCATTCTCATTAAATGTTTGAAGTGGAACAACGCCAAAATAAATCTGTCGCGTGTTGTATCAGCACTTCGCAAACGACAATTTGTAAGTGATTATGATTGCGTTATCAAAACCAAATTGCATCTCTGCTTTGGGAATTTTCTGTGCTTTTACGACTCTACATGTCTTGATAACTTTACTGCCGTTCCGTTTTGATATTCCTTTTTACGAATAAAAGAATACGTCACAAATGTGCTTGTATTTTATCTCGACCGTTTGTCTCAATTAATGATAACATCTTGCTGGAACCGACAGTGAGGGATGATAACACAAAATATTTTAAAAATAATGTTTCGATTTGTTTGTTGCAATTTTACTGTAATATTGAAACGCGGGTTGGTCGAGGATTAATAAATTATTTATAAAATTATGTTAGAAGCTTCTATAAAAAATATAGAACAACGTAAAGGTGACGAGACTGTCAACCTTATTATTATTTACGACACATTTTGCTGTCGGACTAGAAATACATAACCGGCTAAGGAATGGAAACAGTTACATGGGCACATAAAAGCTAATAAAAGTTTTATAGAAGTTATAAAATATGCCAGAATGTAGTAAAAATAAAATATTGTTATCTAAATTTTTATCCGCAACCTAAACTCAGAAGACGTAAATAATGTGTAAAATAGGAAGAATTACATGGCGTTGTATAAACCTGCAATGACATCATCACAGTATTAAAATGTAGTCAATATTATTTACGAAATGAGGGAGTAAAGACATTTTTCGCGCATTATTTGAGACGAGCGACGAAGGAGCGAGTGCTTCATTTGCGCGAATGTACCGAATACGTCTTCTCAATGCTCAAAAAGGCGAATTTTTTTTGGGTGATTTTGAAGCACTAGTGCGCAAACGTCGATTTCCCGCACTACTATGCGTTCGCCAAATGTCATTTTGAAGGTAGTGACTTCAAAAAAGTAATTAAAACCAGTCTCTTACTTTAACAAGACACTTTATTAGCATCTGGCAATTTTGCTAATTACAGCGATCCATAATTACTACAATTTTTCTAGCACTAGTTGCATAATGAACACAGTTTTGTCGTGGAAATGTGGTTGTTGCCGTTTAAATATTCAACAAAAGAAGAGAAAGACTTAAGCCAACGTTCATTTACATTCCCGCTGCAGATTCCAATTAGCCTGAAAAATAATAAAGTGTTTCGGTAGTGTTTGTGAGATTAAAAATGTAGAATTTAGGATAATATACTGTGTTTTATTTTAATTTATATGAAAACGGTTGCAACGGCTTGAATGAAATTTATGTGCATGCAAGGACGACACTTCTGTCCTTTTCATAAACAACTCTGGAAACTTTAAAGCGCGGCTTAATAGGAAGTGAATAGAGAGACAGTAAAGTGTGTAGTGTCAGTGGCATAATGTGCCCAAAAATATCTGAGTCTATTTCCGTAATACTGCACAAGTGCAAGGACTATTTACATGGATAAACAGAGGCGGTATCTCATGAAATTCTCTTAAGCTTTGAATGCACAATATGGCGTAATAATTTTAATTGGAATTTTCTCGCTTTGGAAACTGTACTTCTTTTTCTACGCAAATATTTAGATCTGCAAATTTCAATACAGCGGAAATCATCACTTTCTTGTCAAGAAATAGATGAAATTATGAGATAATGTAAAAGAGTGTTTTTGTGCTTCGCCCAGTTGTCAACCTCAACTTCGTCTCGGTCTCTCTGGGACAAAGTTGGGAAAATAGTTATTCAATAAAATTTACGTTCATGGAAAAATATTGCATCTATTGTCAAGAGATTAAAACATGATTTCATTCAATCATGTTTGACTGCATTTTCCAGTTAGTGAATTCCTCACAAATGAAAAATAAGTTTCGCATAAATTTCATCTCCGTTCTTTACATCGAGAAATTTTAACACTTATGAAGCGGAGCTCAATATTTGAGTGCACTTTTATAAAAGCAAAATGTAATATACCTACGCATTCAATTTAATATTTTCGGATAACATACTACGAAATTCAGCACCTTATCATCACAAGTGATGTAAGCATTACTATACTTAAGAAAGTGTAAAAATTGCTGTGGACGAAATAAACTCAGTTAAGCAGAAAATGTATGAAAGACTAGTAGAGCTGTTGGATTATCTCATAGGCTGTGACCTTGGAAATATCTGCGCGAAGGCGGAGCTATAAACCAATGAAAAGTCTGTAAATGAAAACATAACTAACTATACATAATATGTATATTATAACATATTATAAAACATATTATGTTTTGCCATTCTATTTATCCCTTTCATGCTTAAATTATCTGTCCATCCTTCTAAAAGTGTTTGTCCATGAGAAGCTATTTTTTTACATTTTTGTATAAATCTTCCAAAATTCCATTCTTACTGTTTTCTCAATTTGGTTGTACGTCGTAAAATTTTATGGCACTTTAAGTTAAGGATCTTGCGGGGCTTATAAATGCTAGTTTCCCACTACCAGGTAATATTTTAAGCAGTATTGTACATATTGCAGATAATAGCAATAAAAATTTACGACCTACAATGAAATTGATAAAACACTACATTCATTTTATCATGCTATTTTACATTTAATTTTTTCCCCAGCTGTTCCTGACGAGCGTCCCAAGATCGAAGGCTTGGCCGACACCTACCTAATAGGCGACCTCCTGGTAGCCCACTGCACTTCCGGCCTAGGCGATCCCAAACCAACAATATCCTGGTACGTGAACAAGCAACCCATCCCCGGCAAACCAGTCCGCGACCAGACCACCATCCCGGAAGATCAAAACGACCGCATCCACCTGAAAAGCACCACGACCCAGCTCAGGCTACCTCTCGACAAGAAACTCGTCCAAAACCGTGCCAGAACCCCTCTGGAAATCATGTGCGAGTCTTCGATGGACGGCATCAATCAAGCAGTCGCACCTCCTCTGATCTCCACGAAAACTGTCATAATCCTGGACCAGAACCAGCTGGTCAACAATCAAAAATTGCACTCACCGTACTCGGCTGGGTCGAGGGCGGTGGAAGGGTTGGCGACCGTCTTCGTCTTGGTCGTTCTGGCCAGGTGGTGTTGATGAGTCGGTAAGACGGGAGTTTGGTTGGTTTTTTTAGGGACTTTCTTTATTTTTTACGGTGTGTCATGTGTTTTTTATTAAAGAAAGTCATATCACCGATCCTCTATAGGCACTATTTATTATTAGACCAAAAGTTTTTCGATATTATGATAATAATGTGATACGGAATTCGAAAAAACTGAGGTTATGTTAGCTCAAATCGCTGTTTTGTTAAATGACATGCATAATGTTTCTTAGCGATTGTATTGTTCAGGATGGTTGTGATCCGATTTGGTTTTTGTGGTAGATTTTTATCGGAAACGTTGTGTTTAGGGACTTTTTATGGTCACAGTTGTATCAACTGGGATGTTTCAAATTGCACGAGCGTTACACTTTTCCAATAAACACATTTATAATATGGAAGTTTTCAAATTATCTAGAAACATAAGGGTTGACTTTCATCTGTAAACACCTCGCCTGCAGTTCATCTACCTGCACAAAGGGGAAAAACGATGAGCGAAAGTGGAGTGAACGAAAGAGAAACCCTCACGCACTCGTAACTATGGAAACAGACTCACTTTCTAGGGAGGTATCGGACACACAAATTTATTGTTAAATGAATTTAAATAAATTATATCAGTAACTATAGTGGTTGTTGGTGACATCGAGGCGTCAACTTTTTGCTCGAATGCTGAGGCCGTGATCGTCAGTCGAGGTGCCTATAGATGAAATTCGACCCTAACACTAAGTCTCCGTCCTGTATTCATTAGTACAAACAATTGCTCTGCTTGTTTCTAGCAAACTTTTACTGAAAAAAAAAAATAAAAAAAATAAAAGCATCAACGTATTTTCGTTAATTGAAATCTAAATAACAGTCAAAAATAAGACAAGCTTTAGTTATTAATATTCAGAAAGTATTTTAAAAACAGATTTAAAAAACTTCTTGGCGCCCTCTATCGAGAAACTCGCAAAACATTCACTTTGCTCACTAGTGAGAAAATATTTTTTCCTCACTAGCGCTTCAATTGCCATCTTTGCTCCCTATTTTCAGTATTTTTTTGCTAACGATTAATTTTAAAATTTATTGGAAAGGATTTAGCTCTCGCTTCGGTAGAAATTTATAGCAGGAAAATTTTTGAGCCAGTGCGACTATCGATTGGCTGTTTTGGTGCCCCAAAGAAAATCTTTTATTGCTTTCGAAATTAATTGTCGCAACGGTTTTTTCTTTCTTCGACAGGCAATGTGTTAACCCGAATATTACGCTAGGAAATGGTCGTTGGCTGCCAAAAATAAATAGGCTGTCTCGAAAGTTTATTTTTTATTTGGAGGCGACGTTTTAAAAAAGATCTATCGTCGAAAAACAGGCGAGTTTTTACTTCACGGCTCGATAAATCAAAACCCGGCGTCCAAAAATAAATTATTCCGAACGTATTTCCAGCTCAGCAATTTGAGACATCCTGTATAATTTTTTCCACATCTCGAAGATTACGTTTTGCGGCTCGGACTGGTCGTTTTTGTTCCCCCTTCATTACCATAAACATCCTTTCCACCATAGTCGTGGAGTTAAGCTGTGCGCCACCCACCCCATCCATATTTCCCCCATGCCGCAGGGCCGTAATTTAGGTTGCTCCACAAATCTTTGTTAAATAATGTGATCCTAAATTTCCAACGATGTAAATAATAGTAGATATATGTACATACTTGAATACCACACTTGGCAATAATCCTATAAGTATTATGTTCAAGTAGTTACTTCATGTAAATGTACTGAATAAATCATTTTAATAATGTTTGCACGACGTAATGACCCGAAATAAAATTAATAGCCCGGTCCTGGTCGCTGCGACACGACGGATTAATGCTGCACAACGAAGTCTTGGCACGCGCCTGGCTCAGGGCCGGACCGGGGGTGGTCGTGCGGATGTTTATTATTTTTGCACACACGGTGAAATTGTACAGCACGTATTTTACACACATACACACAAAAATGTAAACTTCTAGGCCGTAATAATGTAACGAGATAAATTCGGGGGTTAGAGGCGGCGCCACCGTCGCGACGCCACTAATCCGCATAAACTCACCCAATTCGAACAAATAAAACTAACTCAATTAATTAAGTGTTTGCTAAGAATAAACAGATAATGTTAAGGCCAAATATACTAAAAATTACCAAAAAATAAAATCTATTTGTGATGATGATGTTTATGAAATTATTGTATTATATTGAAGATGTTAATATACGAGTCACGAAGAGTTCTGGTTTTTTATTGCGTGGGGGCGGGCGCGACCCGCTGGGGGATGTTTATCGGGCGCGAAATTGAAATAATAAATCTGAAACGGCTCCAAGGGAAAATGTCGAAAAGTGCAGAGCGCCACTTTGTGCAAGCTCACTGGAAAGAGGATCCCATTTTAAGTTTGTTGACTTGTTTGATCTATGTTATCGAAACAATTCGTGGCGTTTAAGAGACGTTCTCTGTTGTTATTTATTGACGGGAGGCGGCGACGTGCCCTTTTAAACTGTTTAGAAACACGAGAATTTAGCTGAGAACAAATCGTGATTTAAACGGTGAGAACGGGACTTTACAAGGAGTTTGAATGCGACGAAAACTCAATGGAATTCGCACAGTGAACTCGGAGAATTGAGAGAGAACATACAGGGATGATGCAAATTGATCGCTTTATCTACAGGGAATTCTAGCTTCCGACTTCGCTTTCTATTTTAACTCAAACGTGCACGGATCTCTGCAGTTCTTTGTTCTAAATAAAAGAATTAATTTGCAGTAGTAATACAAATATAAACAAAGAGTAAATAAATACAGGGTTGTTATAAATATTTCTTCACATCACAGTATGCTGTGGAATTTGCTACCTTGGAAGTAAAGTAAGATACCTACAGTGTAACGATACTATTTAAAAAATGATTTTATTAGTAGGTTTCTTAAAAACAAGGGTCTTCTATTGTTTAATACTCTTCTTTGGTTGTTTTCAAAAAATCTCGGTAATTGTTCACTTTAACTACTTCTGGAATTTTCGCGTTTTTTCTGGCTAGACAGCCTCAGGGCGTCCTCCTGCATCGTTTTCCACCACTCAAACCTTGTGCAAATGAATTTTCCTTCCCCTTTAGTTATACTAATACATTTGCGCGACCTTGACGCGACCTTGAAACACAACAAGAGAGAGAAAAAAAGGCATTTGCACAAGGTTTGAATGGTGGAAAACGATCTAGGAGGACGCCCTGAGGCTGAGGCCAGAAAAAACGCGAAAATTCCAGAAGTAGTTAAAGTGAACAATTACCAATATTTCTTCACATCACAGTATGCTGTGGAATTTGCTAGGAAGTAAAGTAAGATACCTACAGTGTAATGATACTATTTAAAATAGTACATTATATGATAAGAATAGAAGGAGTCTTTTTGTGGTAAGCGCCGAGACGAAGTCGAGGCTGCACTCTGGGCGAAGCAAAGGAAATAGGTCAACTGTCAACAAATTCATTACAGAGAGTTCTGAATTTTAGGAAGCCCCAAAAATGGAGTAAGCGGAATCCAGCCTTGATTTGCGAACGTCTTTTAAACATGTCTGGGCAAAACGAACAAGTTTCCTTAGCAGATTTATAACAACAGATGATCACGAAACCAAAGCACAAAGTAAATTCAAGGTGCCGCCTGTGGAGCAGGTTTTGATATCCGGGATGCGCAAGGAATAATTTTAATTAATTATTTGCGAAAAGGAGCCATAATAATAGGGGTTTATTACTGCCAATTAATAAATAAATTGCCAGAGGCGACAGAAGAAAAACGAGGAAGCTAGTTGCAGTTCTACACCGTGTGTTCGACAAGCAGGTGTCTAATTGGTAGAACATTTTGCATTTGGTTCTAAGGTAGTTATAGGGAGTTTCGAAAACAACATTTGCAGGAAAAATGTCTAATCACAACGAGCTAAAATGGTGATTTAAACAGATTGGACAATGTTGTTTTCGGGAACCTTGGAAGTGTTAGTGCTCCGCTGGGAGAAGTAAATTAGGCAAGGATTATTTCAACCCTCGTATGTGAACCAGAGTTCGATTATTATTTGGTTGAAATAAATCTCAATTAAAATTTATTATCCTGTGCTGCTCCATAGAAGAGAATTCTAATTTTTCATTTTCACTACACAGCTCTATAAAAAAATAAGGAAGAGTCATTGAGAGCTTTTTATTGGGGTCTTGATAAGAAATAAAAATTATAAGTTTTGAATATTATGGTGCGACGAAAAAGAACACAAAAACTTTTTGCTTTGACAATTTTACGAGTTGAATTTGGGCATTTTTATTCTGGTTAGGCGCGAGAGCTTTAGCTCGAGGGTTTTACCTTTGAATAAAAATGCCCAAATATCAACGAGTAAAATTGTCTAGAGCAAAAATGTTTAAGTGAAAATTGGGAAATTTATCAGATATTAAAAAATAGGTCGTGTTATTTTTGGCAAGATTAATTCCAGAATACAAACTTTAACGTTAGGTAATTATTTATTTATAATTCAGTTATTAAAAACACAATTATAAAAAACAATTTGAGAATCTGACAGGAGTAGCGTGCAATTTTAATCACTTTTGAGAGATGACAGAGTAGTAGGACGTTTTTATCGCGATAAACATTTTTGATTGGATGAACACGCAGGTTTGATATATGTGGGAATTAATCAGGGTAAAGGTAAGTAGTTTTTATTGTTTTTAGCGTGTTTATAAATAATTCAGTTTTAAAATAAAATGAGGCAGCAAACAGGGTAGAAATGATTTTGCGTAAATAACAGAAACAGAGAAAGTTTTCACTTATTATTTGGACCAACTTGATATATAAAATTCATGTATCTGGGCAGTGAGTACATAAGAATCCGGGAGAACAAAAAATGGTAAAAAAATACAGAGCAACAACAGAATCATGCGGCATTTTCCACCGCAGATTGCCCGAATGTGTTTACTTTTTACGATGTTCCTCGTCGCGGAAATAAACCTCCCAGCTGCAAAATAACTGCGTCGACGCCATAAAAAAGAACCCGTATCCAACTTGACAGTACAATAAAAGTGACCCATCATCAAATAATACCGAAAAACGGAAAAAAGAATCCGGGAAACATCACGTCTAAGCTTATGACGTTTAACCTATTGGGAAATTTAGCGCGAAGAGCCCGGACCTGATCTTATCTTTTATCGTGCGATTCTTTGTTTTCCTTGCCATTTGATGACGTCACGGGAAACGTAACATTATCGCATGACAGCCCGACAATCAAACGCGCAAAGCAAACAGTTTCCAACCCCTTTAGTTAAACACGGTATCGGAAATAGCCGGAAAATCGAGATAAACAAGGCGGAGGGATGGATCCGCCGCCGCCGCCGCCGCCGCTCTGCGGTAGACAAATACTTACACCGGCCGACAGATTATGGTACCATATTTGTCTTCTAAATTGTTTGAGTACTTAACACAACGTTGATGCGAATTCTATTTACTCAAGTAAATAATTACGAGTTTATGATGAAAAAAATATTCTACATTAATTCTCACGGAAATTAGGGAAGGGTACGGTGAGGACAGGTGCGGAAGGAAGGTGGTAGGTATGATGGGTATGTGTGAGGTACTTACCCAGCTTCGCCTTATCTTAAGACCTGGTGGTGTGGGAAAATCCCTAAAAAAAGCCACATCAAGTTAGGTGGCGGCCTTGGGATTTGAACCCAGGACCGCACCAATGAAAAGCGGCGCGTTAAGCGCTAGGCCACAGTCCTCGGTACTAAAAATTTAAAAAAGTTGCAGAGAAAGCTTGGAAAATTTCTTGTTTTTATTGGAGGTTGGCCACAAGGGCCCACTGGTTGCTATAAGAAGGGCAGAGGCAGAGTGCTAAGTACAACTTATAAAAACAACCCCTGCCTAGTCTACTCTTTTAGATATGCCACTATTATCTATTAGGAGCATATTCCATAATCACACCATTTCCTCTACAACTAAAGAATTGTTACTTTGGAGCATTTATAACGTTTTTTCGTGTTTATGCAAATGACAACATTTACTAAAATGAATAAGTAATCCATAAAATAAAAAAAATCACCAACAAATAAAGGATTATGTCCACTATAATAACTTTTTATTACATTCTTTACTGGTCGCTGCATTGAGTCATATAAAGCTTGAATGGTGTTTCAGTGGTCCGAATAAGCAAGTTTTATTGTGTGGAAAATCTTGAACAAGGGTCATTGAGAATGATTTATTGGAAATGAGATTTGTCAACCAAGATATCAATTTGATGAAATACTTATTCTTGAAAAAACAATTGTAACAAAAAACTTAGAGTTATTTAAGAAGGCTGACAAGAAAGGAAATTGTTATTTACATTACAAATGCGGTAGGCTACATTTTACAACGCTAGGTTTTTAGAGTAAAACACGACCAATATTTTAGTGATACAAAATTTTCTCAGTGAAATTAATTTTGAAAGCTGTCGCAAACTGTACTAACATCTAATTTCTTTAAACTTTGCATTTTGTTTTGTGATTTTAACACTACAACCAATTCCTTTTCTTATAAGAACTTCTTCATGTGGTGAACAAACGAACAGTGTGAAAGTTACACAGCAGTGACACTCCTCCATCAGTTTTATTTTGTTAAACTTTGTTCAAGCATACTTGATGAAAATATTAAGACAATTTTATGTGTAAAGTCATACCGAATTTCTACTTACATACTCCTAGTTTTCAACTCCTCAGACATTTAAACTGCACCAAGAGATGATGCAATTGAAAGACTCTTAAGTCGATTTCAGCCTTGCATTACACACTTCAGATTATTGCAAGAGTTCTACGAGTTTGTGGAGTATGTTAGCAACTAGTACACCCTGTCTTGTATACATCATTAGAGTTAGTTATTAGATCATTTCTACGCACTTAGAGCACTTTCAAGTTCTCAACAAGAAAGAAAAAGTAGATGTTGTCTTTTAACGTTCAGACTAAAACAACAAAGATGAAGTTTTGGAAGCTGTTTGTTTGACTTGCAATATACCCACTCTTAATATCTTAATGTCAGTAGTCAAGTTACTAAAAGCTGGTGTGTCTGAACGTCACAAATGCGGTAAAGACTTGTGTTAAAATATTTGTTTCAAGTTTAAAGTGAAATCTCTTTTCTTCACCTAATGCTGGTTGTCGCTTTTACTTACGTTTTATTAAAAAATAATAGACAATAATAAATCACAACTTCGTTATTGTTTTGTAAAGAGTGTCTATAAATGATTGTCGGGTCAAGCCAGCTTGACTGTGCCGCCTTTTTGAAACAGGTGCCTAATTTTAATTCGTTATTGTCAACTCGAACATTGAGGTTTTGTTCGCGCTTTCGTTCTTTATATTCGTTTCCATCCATAATTGCAAATGCATATGAATCCGCAGCCAGCTGTATATTTGCAGAATACAAGATACAGGCTGTCCCAAAAAAAAGACGAGTCCATAAGTCTCTTAGTTATTGGAGGATTTTAATTATTTATACATCAAATTAAATGGTTATGAATAGGTTACAAAAGGGCCTAATAAGTTCCCGTATAGCCCTAAGGGCTTCAAGGCTAAACTCTCAAAAAACAATTTTTTAATGGGAACACATAATTTTTTTAGTAATTCTAATATAGATTTTTATTCTGAAAACAACAATGTATCACAAGTATACACTTTCATACCAAAAATACAAAAAAAAAAAAATTGTAAAAAACGCTACTATCGTCTACAGGGTGATTTTGAAAGTTGTGCAGATATTTTAATCACGAGCTACTAGCTTCATGTAGAACTCGGAAAAAATGTTTAAAAAATGCTATGTCAAAAAATAAAATGATATTTATTTTTTGAGCTACAATTTTTTTTAATTGCTTTTAGTCTTCTACGTTGTCAAACAACCTCGTAGGTAAAATTTCGGCACATTTTAAAAATACACCCTGTATATCATATTTTATAAAATGTACGCCAATGCGAAGTAACCTATAGGAAATTGTCATTTGTTTTTCCAGCTAACTTAATTTGGTTATTACATTGCTATGCAATGCATTTTGATAGCTTCTCGCTTGGTGTTCGTCATTTGTTTCAAAAGTTGATGTTATTTTTTCTATGCGAAGTTATACATTGTTGTTTTCAGAATAAAAATCTCTATCAGAATTACTACAAAAAATATGTATTCCCTTTTGAAAAAAAAATATTTTGACAGTTTAGTCTTGAAGCCCTTGGAGCTATACGTGAATTTAGTAGGCCGTTTTGTAGCCTATTCACAATCATTTAATTTGGTGAATAGATAATTAAAATCCTGCGATAAATAAGGGAGCTATAGACTCGTCTTTTTTTGGGGACACCCTGTATAATCAAATTCCGAAACACAGATTAAGTGGATACAAAACAAGAAATAAACCACTTATTGTGGAATAATTGTTGCTTGCAATTGCAGTAAACGTCTGTAAACTTTGCCGAAATCGAAAAGTTGTTTTCTAGGTTAACAACAGCACATCGTTGACGTTTCTTTGACATTTCAGCGAAAAATCTGCTTACCAGTGGTATCGCGTTTGGCAATAAAGCTGGTAAATTACCCATTCTTACCAATGTAAAATGTTGCTCTTGTTATCAGATAATAATTCCAAGGTATAAAATTCATGAGGTAGGATTTATTATAAAGTAATGTATAGAATTCCGCTACGACATGACCGACAATTTGCAACGCCTACTCTGTTTTGTTTTCTTTTTGATCCCTTTGTAGTTGAGAGCCTTACCTGTAAAAGGATACGCTTTATAAAATAAATCATTTGAGCGACTCCATCCTGAGGAGACAAACTGAATTTGATGACTCGCAAATGCATTGAACAGTTCCTGGAGTGCCAAAGGACGAAATTAACCATTATTGGACCCAGCTGAGATCAATTAAGCCGACAAATTATTTTAATTGACAATTTCAGTCAATCTCGACGCAGTTCGCCAATCAATTGGCACCATCTGAATAATGAAGTCAATCGCTTGATTATCCCATTACGCTAAAAAAAGTCACGAATGGTGTCACGAACGCATCCGCAATGAAATAACCGCGACCTATTATTCAGCAAAAAAATTATCTTTGTTTCCAAAAAAATTCCCCCCCTGAACAGTATATTTGGAGTGTGAAAAATGGAATTCGGTGATTTTGTTTAATTTCGGTTCGGTTTGGAAAGCGCAAACAGTCGGTCGGAGGACCATGTTGACAATGGGGGCCGGGTGTGGGGCGAAACCGTCCGAATCAAACCGCGTTAATTGCTTGTATTGTGATATTAGAGCCACCCCAGTCTGTCCTCGAGCTGCGATAATAATGGTGTAAAACCAGTGCATGTCTGGAGCAATTTAAAGTTGGCTTTTAACAAAGTTGTTGGATTTAGTCATTATAAATTTAGGGAGAGGTCCTGAAAACTTAATGCATATATTCCCATTAACAGGATGTAAGGGCGCACTGGAGTGCCAGCGACATGCCATATTATACCAGACCGTAGGCCCACCTGAGAGCACTATGTCATATTATCCTAACTATACACACTCGTTTTCGCGGACTTTTCTTCTTCGGCCAGGGAAAACTCCCTAGCCGCGAAAATTTCTTGAGCTGCGCTGAAATCCATCGATCCGGCTGGGCTTTTCTAATTTTACTAAAATCATTTCAGGTAATTTTCTTTTCGTGTCTATGGTTTTTGTAATTTCACATAATTTCCTTTCGGCAATTTCGTAATTTCCTAAATTTCGACGTAATTACGCCCACTTCGCCGAATTCGTTCGCATTTTTGTAATTTATTTAAACGCTCCATTAGAGGATTGATGTGGGTACGTGTATGGGGAAAAAATTTCATCCATCGCTCGATTGACGAGCTTCTCGGTTTACTCCATCCGCCGTTTTTGATTTTATTGGGGTGAGTCGCTCGTGACCAACAATACATGGAAAAGTGAAATTTTAGTGGAGAGATAGCGGAAATGCGCGTTTTCGGGGAATTCTCTTTTAATTGGGCGAATTAATTAGA
Source organism: Tenebrio molitor (assembly GCF_963966145.1). Classification (NCBI taxonomy): domain Eukaryota; kingdom Metazoa; phylum Arthropoda; class Insecta; order Coleoptera; family Tenebrionidae; genus Tenebrio; species Tenebrio molitor. Next base: position 2,805,533 of record NC_091054.1, on the reverse strand, counting down.
TGGGAGTTAAGGTAATGGAAATTGCGGAAGTGGCTTACTTAAGGCCTAAAAATACAAGGCGTTAATTACGCAAAAAATTTATTCAGCTACAAGGAAAAATTCCTCTGATTTATGAAATATTTTTTATTTCTGACGTAAATCATTTCACGCTGAAATAGAGTTTATAAAACAGTGTATTTATTGTTTAACAGTTAGTTCGTTCATTTATTTGTTTATTTTAAACAAAATGGAAATATAATAAATATTATAATTCTACCAAAAAAAATTTGCTATTTTCAATACAAGTGACTCTTACGGTTGGGCTCCTCGCCTTCGGCTCAGACGCCCAACTTTCGTACTCGTGATTAAATTCCCGTTTGCTCATGCGTGTTGAATCTGATTTTTTCCATGATCATAAAATAGAGTGGCGGAATCGAAATTTCGGGCATATTTTTTTTCTCACTAGTGATTCAATTGCCATCTTTGCTCACTTTGCTCATTTTCCGTTTTTATCATTAGTATTTAAATTATTCTAGATAATATTAGAAAGCATAAGTGTGAAAATAAAGTATTCAGAAAATTACAAGGAATTCTCTAGTGTTGACAAATATTTAAATTTCAACAAACTAAAGTGCAATATTGAAATTTCCAAAGCAGCAGCTATAAGCACACCAAACTATGCGGTAAACTTGGTAATTTAGAGATGCAAATCAAGCTGCAATTTGTCTTCAACGTGAAATACTTGAGAATTCAGTCCTTTTCTGTGAGCTTTTGTTGAAATAAGGCTAAGCTCGTTTATACAGGGTGTCTTAAAATTATCGTATTCCGAGTTCGGGGCTTCGTAGGGGACATCCTGTTGACCAAGTAAAAATGTAAAAAAAAATTGCTGTCACTGAAAAAAATATCAAAGTTGCCAATATTTGTTCAAAAGTACCTGATTAATATTCTAGCTATGTTGTACTTCCCTTTTGAACAAAAATTGGAAAAATAAAACTTTTATTTTTTCGAGATAAAGCTGTTTTTTCAAGAAATGTCTTTTCATTTATATTTTAATATTTTGCATAATCATCCTCACCATATTTCAAAATGAATGTCAACCATTTATATTTTTTATTTGAAGAAAACATGATGAAAAGTTTGAACCTTCAGACCCATATATCTTTGTAAACACCCCCCCTATATTTTTTATATTACTTTTTCGAGATTCCTGAGATTTTTTCCTACAGGACCCCCGACTTGGAATACGTTAATTTTGGACACCCTGTATACATAAATTCATACATAAACTTACACAAACTACGTCACCTACTGATTACTGTACTAGTGTAGGTTCCGAAGAAGAAATAACGATTTTAAAACATCGCAAAACAGTACCTATAACCTGTCAAATGGTAAAACTTTCATCCTGCAATTACCCTGATTTGGAACTCCAAAGTTGCCAAACACTTTCGATGGTCGATGTTGTTTGTCCAGCGATAACTCTGGAACTGGATGTTGTAGTTGCAGATTGAGTGTTTTCATATCCAATCAAACTACATCGAATTGACGCATTTAGCTAATGTGCTGCACTAGTCCGCGTTTCAAGTTCTCCAGTTTAATATGACTCTTATAGATTCAACGCACAGAATCTAGATGTCGCGGCGAGGCGGTCGTCACGTAATAGACACCAAGAAGTTGAGACAAAAAAGTTTTTTGTACCATGATAATTGAATGAAACTTCTTGAGAGTTTCATTGATTCCTAAAATTGTAGACTGGCTAGTGAAAACTTGGTATTTTGTAGAAGTCTTATGGGCTGTGACCTTGGAAAAATCTGCGCGAAGGGGGAGCGAAAAACCAATGAAAAATCTGTAAAAACACTATACAGGGTGTTATTGAAAGTTGTACAGATATTTTAACCACGAGCTACTATACTGGCTTCATGTAGAACTCGGAAAAAATATCTAAAAAATTCTGTCAAAAAATAAAATGACATTTATTTTTTGAGCTACAAATTTTTTTTAATTGCTTTTAGTCTTCTACGTTGTCAAACAATCTCGTAGGTAAAATTTCGGCCCATTTTAAAAATACACCCTGTATATCATATTTTATAAAACGTACACCAATGCGATTTCCTTGTTTTAAAGCGTATTTTCTATAGGTTACTTCGCATTAGCGTACATTTTATAAAACATGATATACAGGGTGTATTTTTAAAATGCGCCGAAATTTTACCTACGAGGTTGTAGGACAACGTAGAAAACTAAAAGCAATTTAAAAAAATTGTAGCTCAAAAAATAAATGTCATTTTATTTTTTATCTTCGATTCTGTGTATCGCCGTCATCGTGTTGACATTTGTCAAAATGACAAAGACAATATAAAATATTCGATAATGCGTAAAACAAATTTTGTTTGTGAATGTACAAAGCCACCTTTTTCCGACACAAACTCATCCCCTAGTTAACCATTCCGGTCTTACCGTTCTGTCTTAATTTACAAACAATGAAGTCCGTTTGAATCGGCGGAATTAGTTTTCCACTTAATCCCGCCGCCTGGAATTTCCCTCAATTTCCCTTATATACGCCTCCTAAATTATTCAAAAATTGTACTGCGAACTGTAAAACAACAACACGAATTACATTACAAATTGCCATCATTTCGAGCATCATAAAAGAATTCCCATTAATATCCCTCTACTATTATTGGCCTCTTTTTATATAATTTCCCCCCCCCTGCGTTTCCAGCATACCACGAATACCTCCGAAACGAAGACCGTGTTGTAGACGTGCCCGTCCTTTTTTCATCCCTCCCTCGCCCACCACCCGACTCGTGAGCATTCCTGCCTTGAGGTTAATTATTATTAAAAAGACCAGATCAGGCTCGTAATAAAGAAGCTGATATTCGCATAACAAACTTGCAGGAGATATTACCTTTTTGTGTATTTTTTCCACAAAAAAGAGATGTCTAAAATTGCTCCCGCCGAGTTGTTGATTTGGCTGCACAGACGCTTCCGGGTGCCCGGAAATGTAATATTAATTACAAATATACAGAACGAATTTGCATTGTTATACAGTGTTTGCGGCATCGGGGTAAATTCTTGTTTTCCCTTTTCATTTTCTATTCATTAATTCATGTTCGAGGCACGATGGGGTGAAGCATATTATTTATATAAGTTTCAGATGAGTTAAGTAGCCATGGCTACCGTGAGCGGCATTAAATAAACTCCAGTCCAGAACCGGCATTATGATATTAATCCTTAACGAGTGTTTTAGTGTATGCGGACTAAACTCACTAAAACTTGTGTCCTTCCTTTTACCTGAGCCTCTGTCGTCTTACCTAGTCTCAAGCTTTACACTAAACCCCTTTCGAATCTTACGCCCGAACAAAAGGCTTTAATTATTAAACTAAGAGAGGAACTGTTTGAGCTGTCACAAGTCCTCGTCTTACCGTAAAAAATTAATTAGAACGGGGCGCGAGGACGCCTTGTTTTTCCTTATTGTTACATTAATTTAAATGAGGACGGCTTTTTCGGGGGTCCGACCGGAGATCAGCACTCAAGAGTTGCTCCAGCTTGCATTTTTCACCTGCAAAATACACAACTCGACTAGGGTTTAAGGACATTTTCAATTAAATTCGAACGACTAAGATCACTCCTGAACGGGTAAAAGCTCCCAAGAAAATTCGCCGCCTTTTTTACTAGTCGATTTACTCGGCTTTCTCCATCACAGTTACGTAATCTAACGAAAATTGATGAAGTTCGTGTTGCAGTCTATTTTTAGAAAAAACAACAAGTTCCTGCAGAATAATGCAGTATTTGATTACTGCAAAGATTCAGCGTACAAAGAAGTTTTATGTTGAGCCTGTTTTCAAGCCTCGGCCGCGCCTCGGCCAGAAAACTCCGATTCGGACGAAAAAGATGCACTTTTTGGTCTTGACACACAAATAACTATTTCATAATGAAGTTAATTTTTTAATTTTTTGTTTCTTGTTTTAAATGAATATTTTTTTTAAATCTCATTTATTGATTGGCTCCAGAAGGATAAAATTTGCAATAAATCACTAAATTGCTGCAAGCAATTCGCCCAAGTATACTACTATATTTTCTTCAAACCTTCATAACAAATTATTTAAGACATGTTAACAAACCAGGTAGGAAGTTCAAATGATTTAGCTAGTTTACTTTACAGCCGCTCATCAGCGGAGATAATAACTTCACGGACGCCCTCAGCGGAGATAATAACTTCACGGACGTTCCTCAGCGGAGCTAATAACTTCACGGACGCTGGTCAGCTCGTTAGATGGCATGACAATGAAGTGACACTTTAGCATTATCAATGCAGTAGTATAATGTCATATTTTACGGACTGGCACTTTCTATAGCTAATCTAGTAGGAGTAGAGGCATTTATTTTATCTATTACTTAATTGATAATTGAAAAACAGATTCAATTAATAATAACATCGGACTAAAGCCATTGTCGTTTTGTGTCAAGGGAAGTCTCTACAAAAGTACTGTCGCTTTATATTTATTTCCTCGCCAGTGATATTGATCCGTCGTTGACTGACAATAAAATTGATTGTCGGACAACAAAATCCTTCCTTTAAGTGTCACCCCAACAAAGAACTAGATTAAAAAATCGTTAATCAAAACAAACCCCTAACACTCACAAATATTATTCTAATAATTCGTACAATTAAGCAGGGTGACAGGTTTGTTACAAACCTAAGCGGATTTGCTAACCGAGCGGTTTCCTCTAACGAGGGTTGAAACACTAAAAAAAATACACACCAAACTCAAATTAAAACATTGTTTGCCACACGCAAATAACGTGAATCAAAAATATTCCGGGACGAAAATCGTAAATTGTTAAAAACAAAATCATGCACAAATAAAAAATTACGCTGCAACTGTCAACGCATGTCTAATTTTGAACTATCGCGGCAAACGTCACATTTAATGACAATTGTAAAACAGAAAATGGCGAATTAAGGATTCGAGGGATTAAGAAAAAATTACAATGGTAATGTTTATTTTATTAAACAATGTTACAACAGATGCTGAAAGTGTCAAAATGGCGCCTCTGAGAGTTGCCAACTGCGGCTGGATTTAGTGTTATCTAAAATTCCCTATAAATAACCTAGTAACTGAAAAGTTACGAGGGAGTGCTCATAATAATCAAAGTGAATAAAGCCGGAACGTTATAAATGTAAATTGGGGACTTGTTGGTAAGTTGGCACTACAAGCAAAAGTAACTAGGCGCGCCAACAAGGTTATTGGAATTTATGACAGATCTCAGTGAGTTTGACAATTCACATCCAAAACGTTTTTACTTGATATTAGTTGTTACGGCCGTCGGATCCTGAAATGCATTACACGAAAACATAAAAAAATTCAGACATCTGGATGGTTTATTACGACCAGGGGCGGTTGATGTATGCTTTGAGGGAAAAAATTTAATAATTAGCCCATCCATCGCCCGTACTGCCGACGATCAGTCAAATCCGACCCTGTGCACAAACAGTCCAAGGGTTCCGGGGAAATTTAAAATATTTACATTGATTTATAGACGTAATTTGCAGGCAGCTATGGTCCATGTTTAAAGTGTAATTTATCAGAGCAGACAGTGGCGAATAGAGTTGGTGTATAGAGACGTACACACATAAATACGATACAGACACAGGGCATTTAACGGCAAATCTACCGTATAAATAAGCCATTTGGCTGACGGCTTCCATTCGGATCAATTCGACGAAGTACCACCGCCGACTAATCCACCCCATCGAACCTGCCCCGCTTAATCCCCACGTCACAATAGCGAGCCGAAAATATTATCTTACATACGTCTTAATCCCGATGAATAATATTGTTTCTGTCAGATGCGTTCGCAGAACGTTCACTGCTGGATTCAGTTTTAATTAAGGACTTCTTTTGCTCGAAGGACTATTACACGGTTTAATATAAATACTGTGAGCTTTTATCAACAAACAACCGGCGAGCAGGTCGAGCGTTCTTGCTGGCCTCGATCTCGATTAAATTTTCTTATATATGGGCCAACAGGGTAAACGAGAAATTACACGTTTTAATATCTCCAGATTATCAACTATGCAACACGCAAAATTAGAGATACAGGAAAACTAGGTTTAACAACGCTCTCGAAGTGACAAATTTTATCAAAAAAAAAGGAATAGTAGACTGAAAAAGAAGGAACAAAATGTTAAAACCTCGAGAGAGAACGTACTGTCAAGATGGTGGCAGAACCTGTCCGAATCGGATGAGCGCCCTTCAGACCTCGTTAAATATTTACGAAAATTCATCGAAGGCTTAGCGAGATGTAATCAATACATATAAAATAATAACGCCGTTTTTAAATGTCATATTATAGGTTAGGTTACGATAAGTCTGTGGAATAATTAATAAAAACACCAACTAATAAACTATGGGCGACGTGTATTGTTGGTTGCATCACAAACTTTCTTAGGCTCATTATTACCAGTGAATCACTTTGTATACAATACAATCATCATCATTATATATTTTAATACGATTCACTTTTTCAGCAAGTTTCGGTGTTTTTGTATTAAATTTTATAAGCTCGCCAAATGATCTGATTTCGAGAAAGCTGACTGCATGTGTTAAGACAGCTAATACCTAATTGGTGGCACTAGAGACACCACTAATGAGTAGCGTTTACCACAAATTATACATCGTATAATGTTTAAGTGCTCACATGTGTCAAGTTTTGCAGTTTGTCACTAGACAGATCTTAAGCGATCTAACTCCTTATTTGTCAACAAATTAAAATCATTTTTTATAATACTTCGTTAAAGAATTTTACTATGAGTACATTTCTTGAGGATGAACCACGCTGTTTATACGAATGTACTTACTATCATGGGTTCAAATGAAAACCTGGGCTGGGGAGGCATTGAAAAACGTAAATTAGTTGAAAGAATGTGAAATTTGAATTTCCCGCCATTTGACATTTGGCATTTACTTAGTTGAACATGTTTGTTTTCAGCAAAGGGTATTTGCTTCCAGAATAAGAATTGTTAGATACTCTAGATATTTTTAATGTAAAACAAAGGTGTTTTGTTCATCAATTTTAGGTTATCTGTCAACGTGTTCTGTCAATTTCCACTTTTAAAAAGCAAATGAAATGTTAGATAAAATCAATGAGAAACGAGAATGATTTAATAAAGTTGCAAGGAGAAAAGATCCGTAGCCGCTCTCAGCACCTAAATCCCTGAAAATTAGTCAACCTCAAATCAAGGCGACCCAACCAAAGACCCACTCCAGGCATTTATGTGAGTTTGCACAAGTGAAATCCTTCCAATCTAAGCCCCACAACTTACGAGTGCCGTTTCGAACCCCTCAGTCGGGAAGGTTAGCATGTCCTTGACAGAGCCCGTTCGAAATCCCCGGAAAAAATAAATAAGATTCGCAATAATGGTGCGAGGTGTCGATATTGGGCCCCACAAGGGCCGAATATTAAAGCATAGCAAGTGGTGTCGAGATCCCGTCCTGTTTATATTGGCTGTGAAATATTTCTCCGGATTCACACATCCACCCCATGATCATCCCTCGATAGATAGCACTTTTATATGTCTTTTTCCGGCAAAGTAAACGCGGCTGCTGGCGCATAATAAACCGTAAACAGCCGTGTGAGGGGTCGCGATTTTTTTTATTATCCACCAGCGAGCAGATTTCGCCTATATTGGCAGTAAGGATTTTAATTAAGTAGGCGAACAGGACGAATCGCCGTATTAAATTTTTAATAAAAGGAACAAATAGATGGGCCTCAATCGGCAAGCGTCGCGCGTTTTCTCACTTCCTATAAAGGCTGGTCCAGAAAACAAAATTACTATCCTTACTGAAAAAATCTCAAGAGATGCTGTTAAATCTAACACTATAAACACCGTTCACGATTTATTTTTTCACGTTGGACACACTGTTTGATTTGCGTCACTAACGTGCCTGACAAGCAAACCTATCAAAATGAACATATACTCTCGTGTCAAAAATGGATTACTCCCTAGAATTCGAACTTTTAGGGAAATAACGTTTTTCATGTTGCGTGTAACTAGAATTTTCAAAAGTTATTTTGAATGCCTAAGGTTGGTTACTTTGAATTGAGAGATTAAATCCAAATAAATATGCCGCCAGTAACCAAAATTGATTGTGAAACGAAAAATCATCTATCACTTAGCGAGAAATTAGTCATTTGCAACTGTTACAATTAACTTGCTGCCTTCATTTTTGGGATATCTTTTGTTTGTCACCAGAAACCACATAGCCTCCAACCTAACCAAATTTATGGCAACCTAGTAACGAATATCCCTAAATCCTAGGGAGTAATCCATTTTTGACACGAGAATAGTCTGTCTCAATTCTAAATTTCCACCACCTGTTGAATTATGTTGGCAAAATAAAAATATTTCTAAATTAGGGATTGTTATAACCAAAGTTGGCAATATAATTATTTTAGAACCATGATTAGAAAACAACGTAATTTACTTGACGGTAAAATGAAAAATGCTCTAGTAAAATGTTTCGAAGATATAAAAATGTTGGCACCGTTCTTTTCCTTTATTGTAAAATCTTGAGTTTTAAAAACGACACAGAGAATGATAACCTAACAAATACAACCTGACACATTTTTCACCAAACAGTGTTGCCGGTTGTATTTCTAAGGTAGAATGCAGTGTTGGTGGAAATTTAGAATCGAGACAGACTTTACTTAGCATGTTGCTGAATTTTGCGCGATGTTTGAGTATTTTTGTATTGCAAACTAGTAAAACTGACAACAATGCACTAGACATTGACGCTATTTATAACCTCAAACTTAGATAAACATAACCTAATTCAACAGACCAAAACAATGTGAATGCATTTTACATTTAATTAGAATACTAAGCAAATAATATTTGTGGTGATAACGCAATTAATGTTTTACATGAATTAGAATGCTCATGTAGTTAATTAAAACATTTCTAATTCAATAAGAGAATCAAAAAGCAGTTTACTTTTTGCTTCAAACTGACAGTCTAAGTCACTTTTTAATGAGACTTTTGAAAGTATCTTGCAGATAATTTGCATTAAATAATGAATAACTGCAGCAACTTTAGAATTATTATTCGTTTCAAGAAAACCCTTAACATTTTAAATAACTTTCCGCCTTGTTTGGTACGCGAGAATTACAGTTGAAAGCGTAGGTGAAATAATAGTTTCTTTAATAAAAAGTAAACTCAGTCCAAAACACATCTTTTATCATCTTTTATTTTTTCTAGCTCGTCTAATTTTTATAACGTAATGGAGTTGCTTAAGCAGCAGCTATCAGCAGGCGCTAAATTCTAAAGTTGGTTAAATGTAAATTTCTGCTTTGTTCCTTGAGGCTTTCTTCATTATTCGGTCAATTAATTGAAAAAGTTAAGTGACAGGATAACGCTCTGTTTTACTTTGTTGCAAACTTTACCTTATCTGTAATTTTTACATGTTTTATTTCCCTTTTATTATACGGGCGGAAAATTAATTTATCATTCATTACGAGAGACCAGAACCAATGAAGTTTTTATTAGTTTTTTAAATAGTAATATCATATCAAGAAAATTCAGTATTTAGGAAAACTACACAATTTTCTTTTTTTAGAATATTAATGTTTATTTTTTCCTGACGTAGCAACAATAGAACAGATAATAATATATCTCTTTAAATTTATTTTATCGGTTTACTGGACGAAACGAACGCCATATAATTTCAATAATGAAAGAATTTTGCCATATACTGAATTGACAAAAAAGAGAGAATTAAAAAAAAATGACGATCGAACTGTATGGGACATGTGGAAAGCGTGAAAATACTGACATATTCTAGAAAAGAACCGATGACCACCATTTTGCCTTTCCCTTGTTACCACCGGTGAGCATCGTCTTTTTGCCCAATTCGCTTTTACGTAGCCGCAGTCTTTTTTGTAGAGGGAGAGGATGGGAGTGAACGAAACGAATACGTTTAGAGCGTGAACGAAAGTGGGCGGAATTTCGGCGGGCGTCACCTATTTAGCGGACGAACGGAGCTGACCAATGAGCGGCCAGAGTTCCCCGAACAGAAACTGGACACAACGTCTTCCACAACTTTATTGCAAATTTTTGTTTTTGGATCTGTCAAATCTTTTGAAATACCAGAAGTACATTCTTAATCTTCAATACAAACATCTGCTCGTTCAGATTTAAGACAAAATGGTGAATTATTATTCCGAGATTATCTTTATTGCCAGATGGATTTTATGATATAGGCCCAATAAAACTTTTACTCGCCACCTCCAGAATTCCCCCGTTAAATCAGGCTCCGGCGAATAAAGTCCTTAGTGTCGAGACATGTCGACTATCTGTCTTTTAAAGAGCATTCGCGATTTTTAGTACAGCCCTTATGATATCGATCACCCGGTATTTAATATTCGTCGTGTCTGTCGGCCTCTCAATACAGAGCGGGATTCCAGTCGAGATTTATGACGGAAAGCGGAAACACGAATATTATTGGGAGCCATTCCGCTGTGAAAATACCGTTTTTATTCTAGGCGAAGAATTTAAATACACATGGGCGTAGGTGAATCGATAGAGCTGGGACCCCCTGCACTGGTAACAAAACAATCTTCGTCGCCGGCGAAGAAAATTCAATTTTCTTCCCAGTGGCGTGCCGGTTAATTAAAGTTTGCGAATTCGCGGGGCGGCGAAAAATTCGCTCCGGCGAGAATTAATTTGAAAGCTTCTCCCCGTTAAAAATTAAATTCGCCCCGCCATTGTGGAAATTGTGGTTTTCAACTCAATTGACGTGGGTTGTAATGCACGTGTTCGAAGAATAAAACCTTGACAGCCCTTATAAAAATGTTTTAAGAGTAAAATATCGTTTCTTTTCGCATGATGGTGTTATTTTTCTTTGTGGCCTCCTATTTTTATTTTTTTCGCCCTCTCGGGGTATAGAAAATTTTATACAAAAGAAAAATTACAATACCACACTCGGGCGTACACGCACGCCGCCGCTTTCGCCCTCTCTTCCGGGGAACATATTTGCAAGGTCAATTATTTTATTGAAGGCAACAACACGTCTTCGTTTCGACTGTCGGGGTTTCCGCCGGATATTAAACGGCCTGTGAGGCCCCTGTTGTTAGTTTACACCGCAATGTTTGGTTTGCCGATAGACTGCGAAACATCTGTTTTTGCTCTTAAGGGCCATAACTCCGGCCTGGGGCTGTGGCAGGGGAGGTCGACCGATGACACATATCTGTCTCCGGAATTAAGCCGAATTGGAACCAACGGTGTGAAACGATACAGAATCTGGAGATATCTCCTCCAAAGCTACATTCAAAATCGAACAGCCAAATTCATTCTTTCTTAAACAAGGTGATCAACAACAAAACAAATCAAAACATCTGGACTGTCAAAATCAAAATTTCAGTTGTTAGGTTGGTTAAATCACTAGTTATTTTTGTATTGCCCGGTCGGTATCTATGGTTTTTTGATTTTTCAAACTATTCATTTGTTTAAATAAATTGCAAAATTATTTAGGTATATTTTGTAAAAAGGTTAAAATGGAAAGTTCAAAACAAACCAGGATGGTTCTACTGGCGCGGTAGAAGAGGGCCATAACAAATTATTACATTATAAAGCCCATACGTTCAACAAAAAACGTTTCTGATTTTAACCCAACTATGTGGAGAAACAGCATCTTGCATTGTGAAAACCTAATTAAAGCTGATTGGTTAACTATTGATAATAACTTTGTTGCTATATTAGAGATGTTCCACCCATAATAAATGTTTAGCGGAATTAGACTGAGATATGGAAAGCGATTCTCAATTTTGTTTGTTACCTGTTTTCAGTTTGTCGTGTCCCCTTCTGGTTTTCTTTGGGTTTTTTATAAACTTTATTAAATTGCTCCAGTTCTTTCAGTTGCTGCATTTCGTTCACGTGTTCAAAATATTTTTAGTTCTATGGTTAAAAAAGAAAACATAACCTAAATATATTTTGTAACTAGATTTTGACATGGGTACACTTTACCGAAAAATGTTTATACGCAAGTACAGTCAAAACAAGCATTTTATTTAAAAATTAATTTTGACAGTCCAGGAGTTTCTTGTCCGTCATGTTTTATTGGTTGCCTACCCCTCGAAAAATCTACTAAAATCAATTAATTATCAATTATTAATGATTTTACAACTCTTATTATTATGTTTACTGTAATTGCATTAATAATTCTGGTGGCACCGACAATGCCTTGTCTATAGTTCCTAAAAATGCATGAATTGTTTTTTCGTACTTGCCGTTTTAACGAGTGTAATTTTTTTTCAAACCACTGTAAATTCCTCACTCCCATTCTGATACATGTCTTAACCAAATTATTAAAGTAATAAGAATCATTTAAGACAGCTTGGAAATGCGGTCAAGTTTAAACGGAACCTACTCTTCCAGAGCCAGTTTCAGATGTCTTAATCTTATTGTTAAAGCAAACGTTATTTGAGTTTAGACACTTTGGAAGTAACCGCAAGCGAAATATTTATAGACAAGACCCAAGTTTTATGTTCATAAGAATTATCAGTGTCTTCGAGGTGAATTTAGTTTCGGGTATGAAGCAATTAATTCTGTTTGGAGAGAATTTAAACAGATCCCTACCTAATTCGTAATGGTTTCGTGACGGCAAGATATAATTTCTGCAAATATAAAACAGCCGAAAATGTTATTCAGTTTGAACAGCGAAAGAGAACCTTCACAGTTATGGAATTAATCCCTAAGGTGAGAAATTAAAGATCAATAAAGAACTTGATCGTAGGAATCTATGAACGCTCTCCGCACGTCTCGAAAAATATGTCAAGTTGTCAGTTTACCGTTATCATTTCCTTATTCTTTTCTTAAATATTGTTTCAAAATATATTACATATCCTCAAACTTGGCGTTGCAGAGTAAAAACGCAAACAACGCAAAAAGTGAGGTTAGATATAAACAGCTGATCCATGATCTGTAATTCGTGGGGCCTACTTTGTAATTGTATTAGTTTGTTGAATAATTATTTCTAAAAAAGAATATTCTCATTGATTTTATTTCTATTTGCTTTATCTTCCCTTTCTTTGACATTAAGTATGATTTCTACAGAATGGGAAATGTCTTAAAGTTGGCCTTATTGTTATCTACTTTGCAACAAGTTCCAATTTTAATCGAAAATCTTTTCTTCAATCCCTATAACTGAGCATCATTCTCTTTTATTTTTAGGGAATGTATAGAAAGCTGTTATTCTAAAATATACAGTTAGGTACCAGATAAAGCAAGAATATAAACGTTGTAATATTTTCCATGCTTTATGTTTTATTCTAGAACTGCATTGTGTACCTTTATACTCTTTATATTCTTAACAAGAGAAATGTTTGTTCATCTAAGCATGCAGCAACAAGGAACGTAATAAAGTTAGAATACAAACAATGAATAAAAATCGTCGTTGTTAAGAAAAGACTGATTTAGTTTTCCGAGCAAGGTTTGTAACTATTTAAATCTGAAATTCTTGCTAATCGTACATAATAAAAGAGCACATTATTTAGAACATTTATTTAAAGCAACGCCGTGTAAAAAACACATTTCTATTATATTTTAAAGCGACGCCACATTTCGTTAAATTTATACTAATGTAACGATAATTTAATCATTTCATTAAAAGAATGAATATTAATTTAGAATTTTAAATATGTTTTTATATTTGCATTTCATTACCTTAAGTAAACATATAAAACTCGGTCAAATTAAAACAAGATTTGTATGTTTAAAAATAAGTAGGTGTTAATTGAAAACTAACAAATATATGTATTAGCACAGCATCAAACAGTGATTGCAAAAAATTTATTTTGGTAAATGTAGAAAAATAAAAGAAGAAAACGTATCAAGGAATTACAATGTATAGCAATAACTAGAAAAATAAAGCAAAAATCATAAAAACAAAATAGTAGATTATTTCATTAAGAGTAGAAGTGAGTCTTTTTGTGCGATTTGACAGCAGATGAATATGTATAAGGAAACAAAAGCAAGCTCCAGTCCATTTGACCGTAGGATTTTTTGAACGCCCGTTACACTACATACTTGGAGCGAAGGTTCGTTTTGTTTCCTTTTTTGTAAGTTTATAACAATCACACATTCGTACTTTTAAACTTTTTTCTCTCTATGTACAGAAAAACATGTGAATAAATCCAAAAAAGTCTACTTTTTTTTTGTTCAATTAATTTAAGTCACACCGTTTCGAGGCAGAGATAACTTTGGGCGCACTTATAAAGCTTAACATCGATAAATGATAATGGATGTAACGTTGGTAATTTTCTGAAAAAACACGAGATAAAAAAGATGTTTCATTCGGGCGATCGTGACAAAGCTACATAATTTTCTTCCAGCGATCCCAATCAATACACAAATGGTCCGTGTAAAACACGAAACGCCATTAAATTCTTCAGCTGACAACAACGTACATGCGAGTCGGTTAATTGTTTCGCACAGAGAACTGTCACACGAGTCCCACGTGTGACGTAACCGGAGCTTATTCAATGTTTACAGCGTCAAATCACGGAGTCCCCCAACATATAAATACTCCGGGCAATTAAAGCGAGTCGGGTTGTGCATGTGACAGCGGTTATCGCAACGTGTATCGTCCTTATCGCGGTTTCGACCCGCTTATCGCCCACATGTCACAAGTCCAACGTTTCGGACGCGAACACCATCTATCTTAAATCCCACCATGACACGATACCCGACTCGTATGCTCGACTGTGTGATTTTAATTTTTGGCGGAAGAGGTGGGGGAAATGACCGCATTTCTACTCGACAAGGAATGTGACAGCCGTGTGTTTGCATCGGAATGGGAGGAAGTTGGCCGAGAAAAAAACGGAAAGCTCTCAAAGCGACACTCTGAACAAATGTTATTAAAGAAAATAAAGGAAATATATGAAATATATCTATAAATATCGGATGTAGCGACGGAATGGAAACATAAGAAAATAATACGATTCAAATTGATTTTTGTTCAAAGAACGTACAGAACGCCGCAAAAGATACAATAACGAGAGTTCAGTTACACAAATCGGCTTATTTTGTTTAGTATGTCTCATACTTTTGTATTTATGTATATTTGCACTATATTCCTTTTAAGTTTGTACCAGATCTTTGTAGTTCTTGTAAAAGAAAGTCGACTCATGTCTTAGATTTCAGTTAATCGAAAGCTTACTAAACTTTAGATTTCTTAACTTAATAGGCTTATATACACGGAAAATACAGAGAGTATGAATGTGGGATTCTAGTAGGCGTTGAAAGTTTGCCGACTCTTTCACCAGAAATCGAATAATGTTAGTAGGATCTACGGTATGAAACCCTCAGAACAAATTGGCTTTACTGGTTGCCTATCTTGACAAAATAGGTGCTTTACAAAGAAAATGAAATAAAAATAAAATAATGAAGTGCATTATTGATAAGTCTCAACTCAACACTGTCAACAAATTACGTATTTATTGAACACTTAAGAAGAAGGTAAATAACATCAGAGACTCAGTTAAAAAAGTAACAATGAAAATTAAAGAAATTTAATTAAATTGCTCGAAGTATCCTCCATTTTGCTCTAAACATCTTCTCACTTTCACCTTCTTATTTTCAAAAATATTAATCCAATTCTACAGCCATCTGCGATCTTACATTCTTTTATAGACAGTCTGTATATTTATTTACTTTTGGTTGATAAACAGTCAGCATCTTTTACGTCAGGGGTAATAAATGGTGAACCACCCCCGTAGACATAAGTATTTTTGTCTAACACGAGTATACAGGATGTGAATATTTTTTGATGATCATTTTGGCGCATAAATATAAATATAAATATCTCTCTATTAGTTATTCTGATGAATAAATGTTTAATGGGATGGCACTTATTAGGTATTCTGAAATGCACTGAAATATCGTTATATGCAGCAGCAATCTTATTTCACATTACGTTGGAGCCCTATAACACACTCGAGGGAGCAAAAGTTTTGTTTATAACCGAGAAGCAGCTACATTAGAGAAACTCTGGAAAATGTTTGACGTATCTAATTTCACAACACTTAAATAAAATATAAAACGAAGCTAATTCAGTTACACAAACAAAATACATTCTACAACTAAATGCGCATTTAGTCTTGTTAGATTGGTCGATTTTCTGTTATATTTTCCGGAAATGAAAATATATGGCGTTTTGGAAGTTTTGATTAAAAAATAATTTGCATAACTGGATGGACGCAAGGCAAGAAAAAATATTTGAGACATTTACAAGAGCCAAGTTGAGACAACAATGTCATAAATTTCGTATAGTTCATCTTTAGAAGATATTGAAGGAGCGTAAAATGGATGTAAACTGTTATATGGATGGATGATAATATCTTTACGTTGGAGAAGTAGAGGTAGGTAATAAGAGATTCTCCAGTATCTGTAGTATAAAAATCTTTGATGTTGTCTTTAATTCCGCGCTTATAAACAAGTTGAAATTTAATAACTGCATATTAAATTGTAAGAAGCCATCAACACTAAACAAGGAAATTGAAGAATTGGGATTTGATAACGCGAGTCGCAAGTTAATGTAAGTTAGTTAGTTAGTAAGCTATGTCTGAAGATGTTAGTTGCATGACCATCGAAACGTTTGCACCGGTACTTCGACAGCAGCTCATTACTGTACTAGTTGTGTGCCATAGTATAGATGTTGGATTTTCTCATGGGCTATGAGTCATATCTGCGCAAAATCGGTCTCAAGTAAGCGCTGCAAACCGACCGGAAAACATCGTCATTCATTACCTCTCTCTCTCGTCTATTTGCATGAAGTAATCGACGTTTTCAGTTTTCTTTTACAGATATTTCCAAGGTCACAACCCATGAGAGAATCCATCACCGCTTGGAGTATTTTTCTTCATTAATTTAATTTCTTAACTCTGTTTTATTATTTTTCGTTAGATGTAGGGTTTACATTTAAAGTTAATTAATTAATTTTCGTTTGTAACATGTAATTACGGCTTTTTGCGACGAAATAAAAACTAAATAACCTCAAAACAGTTTCATGTACGCACACAAATGCTTGAAGTTACCGCCTGGGGGCGGTTGGTAAAGTCCAAAACCCCGATTTCCGTCTCCCTCATACACGCGGGTCCGACCGTTAATTTTTAAATTTTTTCCGTCAAATAGGATGGCCTCGCTTCAGTCCTCAGAGGCACACACAGAACTCGTCCATATCCATTCCGACCGGAATAAAATAATCATTTCTAAATCGGTCACGAACTTTATTCCTTTACGACACAACATTACTCCTATATGGCAGGAATAAAGCGAAATAATGGCGAACT
Source organism: Tenebrio molitor (assembly GCF_963966145.1). Taxonomy (NCBI): domain Eukaryota; kingdom Metazoa; phylum Arthropoda; class Insecta; order Coleoptera; family Tenebrionidae; genus Tenebrio; species Tenebrio molitor. The sequence goes on along the minus strand of NC_091054.1, from coordinate 2,788,202 downwards.
AGACCCATCCTCGGGTCCCAATTCAAAAACATATGCGGCCATTTTGCTATAAATTTTTCAGATACGAAAACGTAATTGTTACGTCCACAATCAAAAGTAAATTGTGTGCGCTGGCTAGGAAGTTGGCGTTGACGGGAAATTTCCTCTTGTTTGGTTGGTAATTGTGTTGTGGACGACGTCGATGATAAATAAAGTGACAGCTTTAAAAATGTACGTCCACCAACAATTTTCTTCCGAAATTACACCGGGAAATCTAACAGAAATGACACAATGGCTTTTAATCAAATATGAAAAAGTCAAAATTGAGTGACTGACGACGAAAATGAAAATGCGGGGGTGGGTTCTTATTTATTGTCTCTGGGCGTACAAATGAAAGAGTAGCAAAATTGAAAACGTTTTCTTTTCGTAAACTGATCGCTTAAGATGCTAAGAAATTTGATACTACGATGATAAAATGCTTTGATACTTTTAAAAAGCATTTTTTGTAATATCATACTTCCGTCGACTTTACTACACCGATGAGGGTACAACGAAGGCGTTCCCTTTATTTTAGGAATCCACAACAATATGGACAGACAATTATTATCCTAATAGGATTTGTCTAGGAAGTTCCTAATTCTTCGAAGAGAGGAGTGAACGAAACGAACACGTTTAAAGCGTGAACGAATTTCGACCGGCGTCACCTGTTTTTTGGAAAGTTGGGACCAAATGGCCGTTTGTTGGCCGACCAGAGTACCCCGAACAAAACCGGGACACAACGCTGCGCAGTAACCGAGTATCGTGGCCAAGCGCCTAGCGCACCACTTTGTACTCGAGAGGTCCCGGGTTCTAATCCCGCGGCGGCCGCCTGACTTCGTGTGGGTTTTTTTCAGGAGTTTTGCCCACACATCACATGGTATGAGCCAGGTCCTTATATCCATAGATAAGGCGAATGCCCTGGGTCAGTATTCAACTCTTAGAACCTACCACACCCATACTTAAAGAACCCATCGCGACTCTTCCCGTCAGTGTTGCTGAAAAGACTGTGGATGGCCTCAGCAGCCCGCCCCCCTCGGGAGGGATGAATCCTTTCCTTTGCCCGGTATCATGTCTCGGAAGTTCGCCTGGGGGCCTCAAAGTTTTAGTAACCTTTCTGGTAAATTTGCTGCATGTATTTTAATAATTTCCTCAAGATCTACAAAATAATTTTGGCTTGAGAATGGTACCTATGTGAATGAGTGACCCTTTACTAACATCGAAATCGAATGAAGGGGTGAGTGTTCTCCGTTTTCAAACACATGATCCACTGAAGAGATATTGCTGCATAAGTTCCGCGTCGGCGGTCACGTTACAATAGATTAAGAAAAAACCTTTATTACGACGAAACTTCAATCCAAAGCAAAGTGTCCGGTTTCGAAATGATTCGGACCGACATCCGAGCCAGCCCTTGAAAAATCGTTACGACAGTCGATCGTTAAAGGGGTTTCCATCCCTTTCATCTCGGAATTGGCCGATAAAAGTGTTGTTACCGCAGTCTCTGTATCTGTAATTATTGTTTCTCCCTCATCCCCTTTGAGTAATTTACAAGTTTGAGTACTTCCCGGGACTTAATCCCATCGGTTCTTTTCCTTTTGTCCTTTCGTTGCATTAGAGCCGCGATTTTGATTTGTTAAGGGCAATAGAGCGTTCCACAAAGAACTCCACCGACTCGGAGAAAAATATTTTTTTCATTCGGTAATAAAGCTGCCGTAATTAATTTTTTCGTCGGAAAGGTGCTTTTTCTCCGGCACAGATAAGCCGAGACCTCGAGTTCCTTCGTGTGATGCGTGTTTGTTTGAAGTGAGAGGTCCTGAACAAAAGTGCCGATTCGTCAGATTATAACTGCAATTAGGAACCCGTAGGATCTCTTTGATTGATCCTTTCTCCTTACAAATGCGTCGCATTTAGTCCGAGGCGAGCGAGGGCTTTGATGCTCTCCTAGTCCTCACACTGGAGAACATCCCGAATGGGAAAAAACACGACGCGAAAATTGAGAGAAGACTCTCTTAAGTGATACGGTCACGCAAACCGAAAACCATCTGCTTGATGTCCGGCAATTTTAGAAAACGTTCTTTCATCGAAGAGAATGATAAATGAAGCCCGGGCCGGGTAATTTACTTGTCGGGATTAAGCTGGAAAAACCCCAATTGAATTATCAGGGGCGGGCGCGGAAATATTCTCACTTGACTAATTGGGTGCTTGCATGACGTACTTCACCTCTTTGGTCGGATGATGGCTGCTCTGACCTCATCTCTGATTACCAACGTGAAATCGCAATCAACTTCTTTTCACAAAACTATTTCCGACGTTACGTTTCATCTTTAATCAAAATTAAAAAAAAAAAAACAATAAACCAGATAAATCATACAAGGGCGATTCTCTATTTATTGCTTCTACTATAATACTATATTGTATTAAGGGTTGGCACTCAAAGAAATATGCAGGTACATATATAAAAGGAGAAGTGTTGGATTCTCTCATGGGCTGTGGCCTTGGAAATATCTGCGCGAAGGCGGAGCGATAAATCAGTGAAAAATCTGTAAATGAAAACTGAAAACCTCAACTATTTTAGCGACGTGGAGGAACACTATCTACTCTTAGAGACGATGTTTTCCGGTCGGTTTGTAACGCCTACATCCGTCGTTTGCGCAGATATGACTCATAGCCCGTGAGAAAATCCAGGACCTCTAACTATGTACCTAAAATGTCAAAAAAATAAGAAAAAAATGCACAGTTAATGTCATACAACATGAAGATAGGTTATGATATTTACGACCGTTTTACAATGGAGCATTTTCCATTGCGTGCAAAAATGTCATTGACGACTAAAATGTATTACCCGCGACTGTACATATTTTCACAAAACTTCTGACAGCATTTTTGTTGTTTATCGCAACACCTTGACGACGTAGGTATAAATTGCCCTACCGTTTTTCATTACAAAATATATACAGGGTGTCTCAGCTAAGATTTTCGAGCCTAATATCTCGGTTATTTGCTAACGGATTTTTATGAAATTTAAAATGCAGATATTTTAGACTGTGAAGGTTCAATTAGTAATAATAAAATTACCTCAAGTTAAAAAATGTAATTTTAACACATGTTTCCTTTATCGAAAATTATGCGCGATTATTATTAGATTTGTAAACATTAAAAAATAGGGGTCTACACAAACAATTAAGTAAATCACTTGTCTGATTCAACGAAAAGATTAGATTTTGTCGTTAAAAATTTAATGTAAAATTTGAAGGTATTTGAGCAGTTACCTTTTGAAACAATTGATGATTAATTGCCAAGCAACATTTTGTACACCCTTTAAAGTCTGTCAAAATTGGGCGCGCTTTATTAGAAACGTCAAATTGTGAAAAAGTATTGAAAATAATCTTAAAATAGACTACAGCGGCAGAAATTTCAATATTGTTGAAAAAGGAAAAAAAAATTGCCTATGGAGAGTGTCGTAAGAACTTCAATGATACGTTTTTTCGTGGAACACTATCCAAATGCAGGCTTTACAAAATGTAAGGTTAAGAGAGTCGTCAATTTATTTGAAGACATAGGAAACGTACGTGAACTAAATTATCTTGCTAAAATATCCCGATCGTGTTTTAGTCCTTTATGGAAGAATTAAAGCATCCAGTATAATAAATTATCTCCAAATCTTTTCTTTAACTTTGTAAGTGTTTGTGAGGTTACCAAGATAAACTTCAAATACGTCACCTGCGTTTCTGCGAAAAGGGATGACCAAAATTCTGCAAAATTTCGCGTTTGTTTAACACAGTTTTTTACTTTTTTCTTGCAAACCAGACGTCTTTCAAGGACGAGTTTTTCCCTGCAGATTTTTTTATTGACGGGCAATTTTTTATGTAAATCTTAATAGATTCAACATTTTAAAAAGGCATCTAAAAATTACGTTTTTAAGACTTGGATGATTGTATTAATGGGACTTTATTCTTCACCGTCTAAAATATCTGCATTTTAAATTTCACAAAAATCCGCTGGAAAATAACTGAGTTATTAGGCTCGAAAGTCTTAGCTGAGACACCCTGTATAAACAAATATAAATAGAAATTTAAAAACGCTGAGGGTGGAAATAAAAGTTTGTATGCAACTCGCTTAGCAATTAATCTTTACTGGGCTCACTGGATTATGGAGACTCGCTCCTTCTTCGCTCGTCCCACGAACCTTCCAGCTCGCCCGTAAAGATTAATTTACTAAGCGCGTCACATTAATAACGATTATTATGTTATCGCATCTAGTATTATTGATTATTAGGACAACTTTCCACAAACGATAAGAAATTCTTTTATTTATCTAAAAATATTATCCAAGTTTCAGTTAGGCATAAAGTGTTATAATAAGCGTTTGGATCGCTAGGTAGTGGGTCCATTAATATATCGGTTTGATCAATAGATTAGTCTTTTTTTCATTAGATTCTGAGCACGTTCTAGTCATAAAATAGTAACAAATTCGGAGATTACGCCGGATTTGATAATACGATGGGTTAACATTGTTTGAAAAGGTTTCTCTAGTCATCCGCCGACTACTTAAACGATTACTGCTTGAAAAATAGCTTCTCCAGTTGGTTGTTTGAATGTGACATGTTAACAACATTTCCTTATCACCATCGATTCAGATATACAGAGATGGCTCCGGGAGTGAATGCGAAAGATGATAAACTCCGGAAGTCTTATGCAGAGTTAGAAATCTATGTTTTCCGTATTGTAGCTTGGTAGTAATAATCAATAAACAGTTTCTTCTCTTCTGCAACTTTTTTAATTAAAACAATTCCTTAAGCTTAAACCACTCAGGACTAAATTTAAGAAAACTTAGTCTTAATACGCAGCATTACCCCCATAACAGCTTTGTAAAAATATTATCGTCATTACTCTCAGTTCTCATTGTCAGTGTTATTGTGCCATAAGATTTTATTTGGAGCTTTGCTATAAAAAATATTGCCCAAATTAAATTTATATCCTCGTTAAATAAGCATTTGAAGCGACAAGATACCAGTCGGGATATGTTTCTTTGCGATTATTTAATACTAGCTGTACCTGGCTAGCTACTACTACTAGCTGTGGCCCAGTAAAGAAAGTACTAGGCCACCCGTTGCTATGGCCCAGTCAAAAACACTCGGGCTCACGGAATAATTAGGTTTGTTCGCAGTTTTGTTAATAAACATAAGAAAGTCACTATAACACCCACAAACAAAACAAAATGTCACGATAACAACCATCCCACAATTCCCTTCTTGTCAAAATTTTATAAATATTATTTCAATATTTAAATCAAGAAAACTTTTTCTTGCGTGACTAATTTCGTACATTCCACACTCGTGTAATAAATATACAGGGTGTTATTGAAAGTTGTACAGAGATTTTAACTACAAGCTATTGGTATCATGTAGAACTCGGAAAAAATATCTAAAAAATTCTATGTCAAAAAATAAAATGACATTTATTTTTTGAGATACAATTTTTTTAAATTGCTTTTAGTTTTCTACGTTGTCCTACAACCTCGTAGGTAAAATTTCGGCACATTTTAAAAATACACCCTGTATATATGTTTTATAAAATGTACGCCAATGCGAAGTAACCTATAGGAACTATGCTTTAAAACAAGGAAACCGCATTGTTGTACGTTTTATAAAATATGATCTACAGGGTGTATTTTTAAAATGTGCCGAAATTTTACCTACGAGGTTGTTTGAATTGTTTAGATATTTTTTCCGAGTTCCACATGAAGCCAGTAGCTCGTGGTTAAAATATCTGTACAACTTTCAATAACACCCTGTATAATTTATTCCTTACGGATTAAATAGGTACGACTACATCTTATGGCTTTTTTTTGTCTTATGGTACTGTTACTATTGTTATTATTACCACATTAGAATTAGATATCTATCAGTTTTTCATCAACTATGAACGCTTAAATTTCTAAAATACATACATTTGCAGTGTTGATGCTGAATTTTGTTCCTTAATGGAATCATCTTTGGAGCTTTACTATGACGAAGATATCGATCTCCCAGCTAATTATCCACCACGGATTACTCTTAAAAATCTCGGCGGCTTTTAACGCGGAAGGGCTTAAAGTCGAGGATTTATTTCTTGGCACGTAATTCAGCAGACATATTTATTTAACGAGAAGAGATTTAAGGCGGCATCGAACATATATTTTGCATTATAGTAACTAGCGGGCGTGATTTACAGTACCTAAAAAGTCTGGGCGTCGTCATCGGAAAAGAAGCCCGCCTCGCAACCCCTTCTGTTTAACAAGCAATCCTTGTTTGATATGAAAACTGGGATATAGTCCCGGTGATGGCAACACAAATACTCACTTCCGGAACTGTATGTGTTGTCTGTAACTGTAGAGGAGATGACGGGGCGCGAGACCGGGCTAAGTAATCCGAAGAGAGGAGCATTATCGAAATGAGGGTTGTTGACAGAGAACTAACTCAGCTCGGTTTACGTTGGCGTTTGTTCAATATCTAATTTAATGTACATTAACTTAATATCGGGCGTTGAGTGGTTGCCTGAGCCGGCGGCGTGAGCGCTGCGAAACCCAAGTAGGCCCCCGGTAAGTGCTGCCCTGTGTACAAACCACCCCTTCGACATGGACCAACTCGACTAACTCACTTGGCCGACCGCGGCCTAACCAAATCAAGCGACCGATTGTGACATCTATAACGAAGCAATTAAGCTGACGCGCGCCGTAAACACGACCTGCCAAAGGGGTAGCACACCCCCACCGCCGCCACCGGCTCAACATCTCCGCATTCATTTTCCCGCCAGATTTACAAAACCTTGATTATGATATTGTACTGCACAACGACGACTCTTTAATTTGTTTTATTGCGTTATTTATTCGTTTATCGCGGACCCTGCGAGGGTGAACTTCGCCCTTGAATAATCATTCTATTCATTCTCGAAACTTCCAACAACAATTTAATTAAACGATTGAAGTTAAAACTTCTCTAGGCGCACCACGTACATTTTATTCCCGGGCAGTGAATTAGTTTCACGCGACACGCTAAAATCGTTCGCATCACGCTAAAATCGTTCGCAACACGCTAAAATCGTTCGCAGCAAATTAAAATCTCAGGAGTCTAGTTTAGCAGTTTCAACTCAATAATCATTTTATTTACATTGCCTGCTGCATTAATAATATTACATATTAAAGAGAAAGTTCCTTTATGTATCGAGCATCCCTGTTTTGATTTAATTTCCTAACTAGTCTTTGTGGAGACTAACAAAAGCAAAGAAAATGGTAAATATGTTCGTAGCGTTGACTGTAATAAGTAATTTAGTCGATCAGGAGAGAATTCAGTCAAGTATGAAATGTAGCAAATGGTATTACCCCGATCGCGCTACTATTTCCATTTCACCAAACTGTTCACTTGTAAACATGGCACGTGAGATCCTGCAGGATAAATTTGTATAATAGATCATTTCTTATGCTAAAATAGCTGCTACGTAATTTTACGCCATTCGCATTTATCTGGATAAAATTAAGTGCGTAAATAGATGAGAGACAATTTGTCTCGTTAAAACTATGCTTATCTATAAATACACATTGGCAGCAATGAAACCTCCTGATTGTTTTGTAACGAACGAATATATTCCAGCGTGAAAAAATTAGAGCAACAATTTCTTACAGCAATGAATGGTTAAATTATGCAAATTCTCTCTAAAAGCGTTAATTATACGACATTTTTTTACGCCTGAGTTACAGATGTTATTTCTTCATTCATTATGCCTGAAAAGTATAAAAAATGCCATCATTCCCCACAAACTTTGCTTTTGTTACCAGGACTTTGACATTTAATATTTACGAGGAGAGTTCAAATTTAACCCGGAATTTTGCCCCCGAAGGCAAGGAAATTGGTCAGTAAGGAATGAACTTTTTTCGATAATGTCGGGACTGTCGAGAAGCTTTTTTTACTGATGAAGCTTGGCGAGAGAGACAATTGGACACATGTAGCGAAATGAGAAAGAGGAAGAGATATGGATTAGGAGAGACAGAATGGAAAAAGAAAGGGGTGGGAGATAAAGGAAAAATGTTTTTTCCATGATCATTGGTCTTTGCTCACTGAAAATAGTGAGCAAGGATGGCAATTGAATCACTAGTGAGGAAAAAATATTTTCTCACTAGTGAGCAAAGTGAATGTTTTGCGAGTTTGTCGATAAAGGACGCCAAATACAGGGTGTCTTAAAATTATCGTATTCCGAGTTCGGGGCTTAGTAGGGGACATCCTGTTGACCAAATAAAAATATTTAAAAAAAATTGCTGTCACTTTGAAAAAAATATCAAATTTGCCAATATTTGTTCAAAAATACCTGATTAATATTCTAGCTATGTTGCACTTCCCTTTTGAAAAATTGGAAAAATAAAACTTTTATTTTTTCGAGATAAAGCTGTTTTTTCAAGAAATGTCTTTTCATTTATATTTTAATATTTTACATAATCATCCTCACCATATTTCAAAATGACTGTCAACCATTTATATTTTTTACTTGAAGAAAATTTGACGAAAAATTTGAACCTTCAGACCCATATATCTTTGTAAAGACCCCCCCTATATTTTTTATTTTATTTTTTCGAGATTCCTGAGATTTTTCCCTACAAGACCCCTGACTTGGAATACGTTAATTTTGCGACACCCAGTATGTTGTACAGAAGGTTTTTTGAATCTGTTTTTAAAACACTTTCAGGATATTAGTAACTAAAGCTTGTCTTATTTTTGACTTATTTAAATTTGTAACCTGTTACATATTTAGATTTCAAATGACGAAAAAACGTGAAATTGCTTGGGGTAAACTTCTGGGAAAATTCATGCTAAATGCATTGTATTGTGTGTTTTTGTTGAAGTGACAGTGACATAATCATGGAAAAAATCAGATTCAACACGTATGAGCAAACATGCAATTAATCACGAGTACGGAAGTTGGGCGTCCGAGCCGGAGGCGAGGATCACAACCGGACACTTGTATTGAAAATAACATTATTAGATGAAAGAATGAAACTCCTATTTTTCCATTGTTTTGAAAAGGTGACTTATGTAATTTATCTAAGTATATAGTTATTTGTTATTTCTATTTCCACTTTGAAAAAAATCACCGTTAATAGTTGCATAAATTTAGTCTTGAACAGTGTAGCTACATTGTTAGAGTAAGCGTTTAATTTTTGATACAAACTCGTACTTCCCCATCTAAAGATATTTTTTGTCCCCCGGTCGACATTCCAATAAAACTTTAATTCCAACCCCAGACCGCGCCAGAGAGAGACGACATCATCACCATGACACGCTAGGGTGACGCAGCACCGTCTAAGTTTTTAGACATTTACAAAACACCCCCGTTAATGTTACGACACACACAAAACTTCCATTATTTAGTTGCGTGCTAATTAGGCGAACCCGGCAGTGGCGGCGGCGGCGGCGCAACTTTTTTTCCGGCCATTAGACGAGAAATTCCGGGCGCGACCTTGGCGCCTCCGGTAATCACTTTTACGTCTTAAGGGGAACGAAACAAGGGAAAATTAAATATTTTCCAGAAATGGCTGAGCTCATCGATTGCCCCCAAAGATGAAATCCCCTGTCGCGCGTGTGTGTGTGTGTGTGCGGCATTCATTTTTTGCCTTCATCCTTCATCGGGACGTGAAACTCGATACACACATGCAGGACGAGGTTATAGGGGGCGCTCTCTATCAATCTATACGCCAGGACGAGGGAAAATTCGCTCCGAACTTCCATCTAACTTTAAATAAAGAACTGGCGTTCCCTCCGTACGATTGATATTTTAAAGAAACACTAACAACTTTATTGTTTCTTTTATCATTCTATTTATTTTATTCCGGAATTGCGCCGCATCTTCGGAACTTGTTCCGGTAGAAATGTATTTGCGTCTAAACACAAGACAACATACCTGTTCGTTGATTAAACTGAGAACCGGAAAATCGACGGAACACAAACAGTTCCATCAAGTTATTACCTATTTGCAATTCTTGCAGGAGTGCGTATACTTTACGATGCAACGTAAAGTGACAGCGTTGGCTGGATAAGATTCTTGCACTTCACTGAATCATGAGCTGAACTAGTATTTTGTTGTCATGCCAACATGACGGCTCACATTTAACCTAAATTTGCTGGGATAATTGAGGAATTTAAGTTTGTCACCGCAGGTTTGTCAGGAACTTGTCGACCTAAAAAGGGCAAGCGGTAGTCGTTGGCGTTTAACTTTTTGAATTTGCGGATTTTAACAACATTAATGAAGTTTTGCGCTTCACTAAACTTACAAAGTTAAGCGCGGTAGAGATGAAATAGTCACTACTAAAAAATCTTATTACAAATATGCTTTGACGAGGGTCATCTGGTGATCAAAATTATACGAATTAATGTTAAAAATTGCTACTCCTTCTTTTACAGACTACGAGTAACGTTTTGGTAATTAGAACAGCACAATTAGAATAGTAATTTATGCAACAAGTGCAATAAAGTAATACTTTTCTCACGGTCACGAATGGGAGTTTACCGCACGAGCCGTAGGCGCATGCGGCAAACCCATGAGTGAAAAAAGACACTTTATCCATAAGTTGCTTGCAATACTTTTTTACCTAAACAGTACAGTACAGTATGAGGCCATGATAAAATAAGATGAAAATAGCAAATGGTGAGCGTGTGGTAGCATTAATTGACATTTCGAAAGAAAAAGCAGTTCTCTTGGCTGTGATGAAGACATCAGACTGTTGAAAACTGACCAACTTTTCAAATGTTCGGTTATTTACGGCAAACCCAAACCAAAATGTAACACCGATGCCCTAAAATTAATTAGCAATTAACTAATTTCGCGAAGTTGGAAAATGGGACAATGGAAGTAGGGTGAGTGTGAAGCTTTCAACTGGCGTTTTCCATGGCGATTGACTGTTAATTAGATTAATAACCGAAATGTAATTAATCGAAAGAGAACGGCGTTAACTTTGATTTTGTGTTTGTCACATGTGTGTAGAAAGTCGGGAGAAACTACCAACTGAGTCAACATGCAAGATTTAAATTGAAAGAACGGAAAGCTATAAGTTGTGTTGCGTTAAAAAAACGCACGACAGCAAGATCAAATTTTTCTGTCGTTATGGATATTTCTATCAAATAATGATAATTCCTTTGAAATCACTATTTTTCATAAGTATTATTTATCTACGACCATTAAATAATTCGTTTATTATTTACGTAACTATAGATACATTATGCTAGTCATAAATTACACCCGTGACTTATTATAAGTCACTTGTGATTTATCATAAGTCACAGATCTTAAAAATTTTGTAAGCTAAATGTTTTATGAAAAAAAAACTCGTAGGTCGTAGATAAAACGTCGTATTTAACTCGCGAATAATGCCTATAATCTCTCGCCTGCGGCTTGTTTTTTAACTTTCACCCTCGTAGATTATGATAAGCATTATTAGCTTGTCAAATAATATACTATTATTTTTCTATAGGCCCACCTTTAAAATGACATCTACCGAGTGACTATCAATGATTGAAAATTATTTTGTTATGTTGGTAACACATTTGAAATCTTTAGTTGGCAACATCGTTGGCATGACACACGCAATTTTCAAAATTGAAACAAACAAACAAACAAAACAATGTACTTCGTGACTTAACCTAACCTAAATAGAAATGATTGACAGATGATGCACGAGAAAATTTGCACTACCAACTGCATCAGTGTTGCCAATCCACTATTTTGCTTCAATCATTTATAGTCACTCGGTATTAAAGTATATTTTTTTCCTGGAAGGCGGTTGCGCGCGCCATTTACGAAATCTTGCAACGAAATGCGACCTCCCTATTGGTTACTTTATTCCATTAACCAATAGGGAGGTCGGATTTCGTTGCAGGATTTCGTAAACACATACATCACGTTCTTTTTCATTTCCGCAACATTATCACCAATTTTTTTAAACGGAAATCTCTCTGTTTTGGCAGATTTGAATCTACTGTTAAAGTCGTATTTTTGACTATACAGGTTGTTATGGAAGTCCATGTAGAAACTTTAATCACTAGTACAGTCGCGATCAATAAATTTTGGACACTAGTGTCATTGTGCTGTCATACATACATTGAAAATGTGAATGTCAGATTTACCGACAAAACATTCAAGAAGTTTTACGAATCAGACAAATGGAATAGAACGAGGTTTTAATTAATAAAAAATAGAAAATAAATAAATAAAAACTATAAACTTAATATTTTGTCATCGCTCATGTTGACAATTTGTAGATAAATTTGACAACAATTTCATTATTCATGTGTGATAATTTCAGTAAAGCATGATTTAGAGTATTTTTTTTTATATGACAGAAAAATGATGTCCAAAATTTAATGATCGCAATAGTACAACTCGAAGTAAACTCCTAGAATTTATTTATAATTTTCCTAAAAGCATTATTTTTTTTTACAATTTCCTAACCCCCTATTTGACACCCCGCACATTGAAATCACTGTCAATTTTATTTTAACTTTCCATTTCAAAATAATTGCAATGAAAAATACGAAAGTTTTTGCTTGATAAAGTTTATACAAGTTTTTACCCAAAAAACTTATCGCCTGTTTACCGGAATCATTAGTGTTGTTTTTTTTTTATGTTAGTTTTTACCAAAGAAAAATCTACCCGTTTTTATGTTTCTTTGCATGACTTTTCTAGTCCTTATGAAGGAACGTGTAAACCGTAATACTATAGGCGATTTTTGGGATTCCATCTATTTTTACAACGGCACATTTTCGGAAAAAATGGTAAATAAAAATGTTGATTATTTTCACAAGTTCTCTTTGTTGTTAAAGTTTCTACATGAACTTCCATAACACCCTGTATATCTTTGGAATGAGGATTCCTAATACATATATCGATTTTTTAAAATGAAAACAAAATGCCAGATCGAAAAATGTTTCTTTTAAAAAAATTAAATTGACCTTTTCGAGTCTTTTTGAAAAGGTCAAAAGGAAAGAAAATATTATATTCTCGATTTTTGGCGCACTGTATGTTAATTTTTAAAATATTTCTCTCACGCTTTTAGAACATTCACTTACATAAACTTTTTATAAAGCTATAAATCGTTTCTGATTTTTTAATTCTATATATTTTTATTCATTTTTAATACATTTTCTTCCATTTACATTTTTATCATTTATCTCTTTATTCAAATTCCTTTCTACTATAATTTTTTTAAATAATTCTCTACAGACTACTTTTTGGTTATCTATTATTATTTACTCGCACGTTCAAATAAAATCCTGGACTGGGTAGGCATTGGAAACCATCAATTGTTGTGCTTTTTTAAAGCGTAGATTAATTGGAGCATGTTGACAGCTAACCTAAAATTTACACCCAAAAATCTTTTTCTTTCTTTGCAATGTTTTACACTAAAAATAGAATAACTTAACGATTCCTATTCTCGAAGCAGATATCTAAGGGCATCCTTTGCTGAAAACAAACATGTACAATTATGTCCCGATTAAACATAAACAAATGTCATTCGTGTCAAACGGCGGGAAATTCAAACTTTACACTGTTCTAAACGGTTTAATTTTTCAAACGCCTACTCAGCCCAGGATTTTATTATTTATTATTATTTGTATTAATATATTAGGTATTTAAAACAGTGTGTATTTAGGTAATTCCCCTTTTATTCAATCTCTGGGGTGTAAAAACAGTTTGTCTGTTTAGTCTCAATTAGCCTTAAACCTGCTACCCTAAGATTTCTGACCCTGAGGACTACGTGACATGTATTTTGAACGAAACGAAATTTGTAAAGGAAGAAAAAAAATGGTGTGAGAAATTAAAATTAATTTATCTACTTTGCATTACAAATGTAAATATAATCTTACATTTTTGTGAAAAATGTCTGTTACCAACCCACGTAAAAGTCCCTAATCCAATATGAAAATTGTTTTCAGGTTAAATAAATAATAATAAAAAGAAAATGAAAACACACAGTTGTATTTGAATTTCGATTTTCTCCTAAATTTTTTCCTCAATGGAAGTTATTATTAAAATTTTCCAACTTTGTTAAATTCTCCCACGCTACTTTTTTCTCATAATTCGATTTTCAAAGTAAAAGTGGTGTCACGTCTTTACTTGCAATGATTGATGCGACTGAATTTCAGCATTTTTACATGAACTTGTACAATAGCTCAACTTTAGCATAATTAGTAAACAGCGTTGTTTACTGAAACTTTGTAGCAAAAAAAAAATCGATGCTTCTTAATTACCTAATGCCAACAATACAGCATGTGATTTAATCTTGTCGCAAATTCTTAACGAATCGCACAATTTTTTCCACCTACCCTTACGGCCGAATTTAATTAGTTGATTAAAGGACCGGAGCTTGATTAATCTCGAGAGTGCCACCTTGCTGATGATACCTTTCCACATAAGACAAAAAGAATCGGTTTTGTGTTAACGGGCCCTCTTGCATAGTTATTCCATCTCGTCGGTTACCTGGGTAAAGGGTCATAAATAGTTAAAAGGGCCTCAGACTTATGTATAATTCCGCCGGTGTACCGTCGACGATTGACCCACCGGACTGACCTATTACCCTTCTCCGGGATTCCGGGACTGTAGGATCCGGTTTACCTATTTCCGGTGCTCGTCGTTTCTTACCAACAAACGGGAAGAGCCTCATTGTGCGATCGGGGGACATAAATATCCCCTGGTTCAGATAATATTGTAAATTCGCGGGGTGGTTCCTGCTGCAGCGGTATTTCATCCTGCGACGATAATCTCCTTTTCCCTCGTTTTTTTAAATCTAAACGAATCTAGATAGGGACGTTGTATAAATCATCGGCATATGCTTAACGCATAAATAAAAAACGAATAAATCGGCCCTGGCATGTATTATTATTGTGCTGCTGAAATTGTCCCAGCTTTCGGATGAGATTAGATCCCATCTGAAACGACAAAAGGTCGCTCGTTCGCCCCAAAAAAATCCACTGGATCACTCTGTCTCTTATTTATCGAAACGAATCTTTTCATTTAACTTTTCCATTGTGGATGCTGCATCTCCGCAGCGGAAATGCCACCAGACAAGCACTTGAAGTGCATTTATCGATCGATATGAAAGCTTTCACAAGCTAATTGTTTACAAATACTCAAAACTGATTTTGCTCGAGTTGTGTTCTAGGCTAGCTTTCCTTGCTCCGAAAGGAAAACGGACGTTTTCCGCCTGTGAATTGTCAAATTAGGTGTACGTCGATTGTAACTTCCGAACTACTTTGTCGAATCGAATGAATTCACGCTTCAATATGAGGCTATGAACAAAACTTCGGGTGATTTTCATCCGAAATTGGGGATTAAGAAAGTTTCGAGACGGTGGGATGTCATTTTGGCCGTTGCGTAAATACGGACTCTGCCACTGCTCTAATTCCAAATAACTCTCAAAAAATATTGAATTAAGGGAAACGAACAAAGCAATGGCAATCTGAAAGCTCCAGATTCTAATTTATAACGTTCCAAATCGATACAGACAACGGGCTCAAAGCTAAAGTCAGTTAGCTCAAATATTACTCTTTTTTTCCTTAAACAATTAGGTATTTAAGTTGAAAATTTGTTGGGAACTTTGAGCGGAATGTATAATTGCTGCTCCTTCGCAGATACCTGAATTACAAAACAACTCAAGGCAATGGGATTTCAATAAAGCACTCGTAATTTATTTTTTAGGCATCCATAATGAAAATGCGGACGACAAATAACTCTTTTTCGGACGCACTTTTTCGTACGCACTTTTTCGGACGCATTTTATTTGGGCGAAAAAGTGTTGTATCGTTTATTTCTGGTGCTTATTTGGTGCATAATAAGAAAATGAACGTTCATGTAATCGACAGCAACAGCGTGATGAAGAAATGTCTAATACAACTAACAGCCAAAGTGATGTCTAATGTCTAATACGCCGCCGGACATCGCAGATGATAATCTCAATAATTGTCACCATAAAGAAGTTTCATCGTAATTGTAGATTGTATCATTAAGAGAAGAAGTGAGGCTTTTTGTGCTAAGCCCAGAGATTGGGGACCGAGACGAAGTCGAGGTCGCAACTGGGCGATCACAAAAAAAAATCTAAAAATTTGCTTCAAACATTTTTAACCCTATGCTTGAAATAAATTTCTCTTTCACGGTCTACAATCTAAGTTGACGCTCCTTAAGATTTGTGGTTCGCCGAGGACGTGCAAATCTACCTTTACAAATCACTCCTTCGGATTATCTGAGGTAACATATTAATACTCCAGCTACTCTGCATTCCCTGTTAAAATATTGTTTGATTAAAAATTAACTTTTTACTTGGGCTGTCCAAAACACTGTAAAACAGCTAATTACTAAATTTAAATTATTCTCTTATTCACATCAACAAAGCACATTTAAATAAGTTTATTAATTATATCAATGCGTTGTAATTTTTTTAGAACTTTGACCTTTTTCACCGAAGTTTAAAAAATCAATAACCTGGATTCACATGATAAGAATTCAATTCTCAGGTGGTAACCTTATATCAAACAAATTTCAGGAAGCCTCTTTTTATATGCCCCATGTGATGAATTATTTTTTCATCATAGGGGGATTACCAGCTGTCAATCTCCTGATCATACATTCACATTCACAGAATAAAATTACTTCTTACGTATAGATCCGCACCCACTTTCAATAAAGTTGTCGCACTTAATTGAAAAAAGATTATTCTAATACAAAAAATGTTTAGATCTGTTATTTAATAAAACAACAAACTGGTTTCAACATCTTTAAGCTGCTTGTGCGCGAAGTTTTGAAACATACTCTGCATAAGCGAACAAAAGGCAACCGTGGCTCGTTTAATTAAAATTTAATTAATACATTTTTAGCTTAGCATTACGTTAACAATAATTTATTTTATCATTATTTATGACAACACGTCCACAATACCGGTTGAAAGAATAATTCGTTGATTAAAAAAAGTAACACAATTAATTTTGTAATCCTGGGCTGGGATGGCGTTCGATTGTTTTGCTTTTTTGAAGTGTAAATTGACAGTTGTAATTAGAGCATGTTGACAGCTAACCTAAAATCTTTCTGTTTTTTCTTCTCAGCAAAAATAGAAGAACTAACGATTCCTATTATATTCGTCCAGTCCTCAACTTCGTCTCGGTCTTCAATCTCTGGCCTTAGCACAAAAAGACTCACTTCTACTCTTAATGATATAATCTACTCTTAGATTATTATGCAGTTTAAAAGTTTGTATAAAAACTTTTGAATGCGGAAACTGTTACGTTACTTAACCGCTAGCAACAAAACTTTTGTTCCCTTGGGTGGCCGTATTACGGTGGTTTTACCGTATTAACTATATAATTACACAATGAATGCGCTTGCAACATTGAAAATTTAATCTATTTAATTGGGTAAACCAGTTAATCTCTCTCTTTCTCTTTTATGTTATTTTTACAAAACAGTCGGCATGTTTCATTACGAGGTACTCCCAGCAATACATTGAATTTTAGTTTTATAATCGCATTATTACACAACTAATTATGATTGTTTGCCTGCAGTCATTTTCATTTAATTGTCAGAAATGATTATATTATATTCACATATTAATAAATGGAAATAAATTCACTTCAACGAACAAATCAATTTCATACCTAATATTCTTGCAGCGACATTTTGTTCTTTAGATCTGATACAATTTGTTGATTAATTCCTACGTAGATCAAACGTGCGTGTTCAGCCAATCAGAGCGCTTGCTTTCATCCAATCAAAAATGTTTATCGCGATAAAAACGTCCTACTACTCTGTCATCTGTCAAAAGTGATTAAAATTGGATGTTACTTCTGTTAGATCCTCAAATTGTTTGTAATAATTGTGTTTTTAATAACTGTATTATAAATAAATAATTAAATAATCTTTTGGAAATAATCTTGCCAAAAATAACACGACCTAATTTTTTATATCTGATAAATTTCCCAATTTTCACTTAAACATTTTTGCTTTAAACAATTTTACTTGAACCGCAGACGACACATCCGTTCGCTATTTTGACGCGTACAAGCGATTTTTTACCCTCGATACGGCTATTCATGTCAAATCGGAGCTTTCCCACACAGGTATTGAGTTATTTCGCTTTTAAAGCTCTGCCTTCACGATTTCCTCTTTTACGGCGACACACAATCTTACACAGTTCTGATTTCTAAAAGTCGCAACGGCGAACCCAACTCCCGTCTTGTTTTTCTCAAACCATTTAAACATGTCACATTTCTCCATTTTCTATATTTCCGATAAATTATTTTCGAAAACTCGAACGCTCGCTTGTTTCTTCTTCTCCAGCGGTTACGCTGCTTTTACCTAACATTAAATGCGCTGACAGGATGATTCAATGTCGGAGAGATAAATAAGTGAAATATGAAAAGAATATCTTACGTCACAACTCCGCAATCACAACGTACCCATAAATGCACGCTGGTGAAATTTTTATTACTATTTCACCTAAATCATTACTGCTTCATTGAGCGCTTGCTTTCATCCAATCAAAAATGTTTATCGCGATAAAAACGTCCTACTACTCTGTCATCTGTCAAAAGTGATTAAAATTGGATGTTACTTCTGTTAGATCCTCAAATTGTTTGTAATAATTGTGTTTTTAATAACTGTATTATAAATAAATAATTAAATAATCTTTTGGAAATAATCTTGCCAAAAATAACACGACCTAATTTTTTATATCTGATAAATTTCCCAATTTTCACTTAAACATTTTTGCTTTAAACAATTTTACTTGTTGATATTTGGGCATTTTTATTCAAAGGTTTTAACCCTCGAGCTAAAGCTCTCGGGCCTAACCAAAATAAAAATGCCCAAATTCAACACTTAAAAGTGTCAAAGCAAAAAGTATTTGTTAATTGAAAAATTTATCAGATAAAAAAATTAGGTCCTGTTATTTTACTTTCGACAAATTATTAAGATTGATTTATTCACGAGAATTATCTTCGTATTCGATAAAGCAAAACTTGCAGCTTTCAGTGAACCTCTAGATAGATAAATTAACTTCTTCCCAGTTCACTGTTATCTTTAGTTATGAAAATTTTGATGAGTCTTTAAAACTTTAAATCTACGTAGAATGACAAACTATGCAGCTTCAGAACGAAGGCACTGCCGCAGATTAAATCTTGTTTTCTTTATGCACTTATTTTACCTTATCAAAGTGTTAATTATTCATTTACTTTCCTTATTTAGTAATAAATAAAATAGCAATTTGTAAAAAAGTTCAGTTTTATATCTGAATACGGACAAAACTGCAAAAACCTTTCTCTGAATATTTTTTACTTTTTAATGTTTTTCCTCAATAACAACCAACATTCTTTTCGAGTAAAATACGATTGTTACTAAAAATTATGCTGCTGTATTTTACTTTTAATTAACAACAGCCGACTTAAAAAGCTTTGATGAAAATCTCTCAAAACGGAAACATGTTTAGATTATTTAAAATAAAATTATACAGAGAGTTGTTCACAATGCGGAAAATAGAAATACGCCAATATTAGCTATACGCTCTTTAGTAACTTAATTAAAATAAAAACATTGCAACCAATGAACAGCGTGTACTCTAGCCATTTTCTATTAATCGTAAATACAGTGTGTCCAAAAGTCCCAATAAAATCGAAACCAATGATTTTCGAGAAAAACGCAAAAACAGATGAACTAGCGTTTTCAAAAAGTTTTCTATTGATGGTATCTGCTGTTTTTGATGACCTTGAAAGAGTCATTAATCATCAGAGGTTTTTTAAATGGCAACGTTGCATTTTTACTACCGTTTTTAATAGATCTTTTAATTGTCTACCCGACGGTCAAAAAAATTTTCAATTTACATAAGAAATTTCCTCAAAAAAAAACAATTTTTTTTTTAATAATAACTTTTTCAAGGTCATCGAAAAAACCGAACAGACACTATCAGCAGAAAGCTTTTTTAAAACACTAATTGACTTTCTTTAGATTTTTTTCAAAAATTATGTGTTACGTTTTCATTTGGGTGTTTCCAGACTTTTTGGACACACTGTATGTAATTATTGGTCAGAAATGTATATCGTAATTTTTTTATAATAGAGTGCAATGACAAGGTTTATTTCAAATCAGTCCGTGGCAGGTAGCAATATTTACAGAAAATTTTGGACAAGTAAACAAGAGTAAAGCCTAAACAAAAATTTGTTTATGAAAACACAAATCCAGTTCCTCCGATTTGCTACCCTAAACATCCAGCAGAATATCAAATAATTGTGTATAATTTATCAACTGTTGTTTATTTCGTTAAAAAAACATAACAAATTGTGAACAGATTTTACATATATGTATTATTTTCGGGGGTTCCTCTGGCGGCCACCCATTCAAACACTGACTGCTCGTCACATTGCTTAACTTTTCATTAATCGAAAGATAATTTCATTTATTAACACAAACAACGCAAAAAGTGAGGTTAGATCTGTAATCCGTGGTGCGTTCACAATCGATTTGTCAACGCCTACTTTGAGGATAAATGTAACACAGTGATGACGACGATGAAATCAAGTAAAATGTTTAAAAACGAAGATTTTTAGCACCACTGTCTGTCGAATATTATGCATTAAAAAATAATCTAAGTGTGGATGTTTTATTCTGTTTTCCCGAGCTGTTGAATTAATAAAGAAGAGAGAAGCGAGATGTTTTATCGGTCCCGCGATAATCTCCGGCACTTCGTCTCGATTTTTTCCATCGAAATCTAAACGAATTTAGATATAGGAAACGTCCAATAAATCATCGATAGGCATATGCCTAACGCATAAATAAAAGAGGAATAAATCGTGTCGAACAGGTGTCATTATTCGTGCGTGGCGCAGCAGCCGGGGGCGGCGCAAGCGAAAAAATATATTAATACGGTAATGAGGGCAAGAGGGAAGTCGATTCCCGTGCGCCCTAAAGCAAACAATTTAATTTGTCGAATGAGACGTCATGTCTCGGAAAATACAAAGTAAATCGTCTTTGAAGCGCTCGCCCCATCGGCGTGGCAGGTCGAGAAACGGAAAGGGAATTATTCTTGTATAGAGGAGGAACGTGCCATCTTTATGTAGCCCCCGCACAAAAAATTTAACATCCATTTCATTAAAATTTGAAAATCATTATTCTCTGGAGCCGGGAGGAGAGTGTCGCGACGCTCCACGTCCCGGACGAGCGCCGGAATGGAACCGGTAAACGGTAAATTATTCATGGACATGCTGCTACTTTCAAAATTCCAGCACGCATTACACGACAATCCCATTCTGTTCTTGCGTTTTTATGCGAGATGCAAATGCGATCACGAACGAACAAATCATTTAATTCGCGCGGATCGGACCGAGGCACGCATGTTATGATTTTCGTTGGAAGACGCCAATGCTGAGGGAAGGATTACGGGGGCGTTATTTACAAAAGAAATGGAACTTATTTTCTCCGTTTTCATCTTTTTTCGCGTTCTTGTTGACGTGTTTGGCAACATCACCGTCCGCTAATCATAAATACGACTATAATATCAAGGTGTATGTACAGTGGAAATTTCATAATTGTTGACAAAAATGTAAGCATTGTTGTCTCCAAACACTCTGTTATAAAAATAACACATCTGTAATTAAACAACAAATGTAGCAAAGGAGTATACGTTTTTTATCTTCCCGGGGCATCCACCATTTCACCAAATATTGTTTTGCTTACTAAGTAATTCTCTTCAATCATAGAAATACCGTCTCGTACATTTCCAAAATAGTTATTTGTATATCAAGGATACGAAATCGTACTTTGACGAACCGAGAGAAAAATTGTCGCCAAGGCCGCTTTGCGGCCGAGGCAAACAATCTCGAGATCGTCAAAGGATTTCACTCACTTGTATTTAAAATAGCTATTGATTGCTGATTAACTCGAAACGAAATGAGCAAAGACATATTTTCCGCCTTGTGATGAGTTTCCGTGTTGAAAAGACAAGGAAGTAAAATTGAGGTAGATGCGTTCCTCGACACGTCCATCTGCTACGCCCCTGTTCCCATTGCCGACCTCCTCGTCGATTTGTCGTCGAATATTAGCATTAAAGTTTCGCGGAGGGGTTGGCCGTAATCGAAACGGGAGTGGAGGCAGTTAAGTCTAAGTAAGTTGATTTCGTAGCGATATCGTTCCCCGGAATGCCCGGACCGACCGAGCGAATCCGGTTATCTATCAGGATGATTGCTCCCTCTAACTGGCTATCACCCAACAAAAATTTACGAACGATGTTGCCTCTTTCGCGTCGCTGCTCCTGTAAATAATCTCCTTCGCGTCGTCTTTTTAACCTTCGGTCCACGGTTTTTGAGTGACGGCCGACAAACGGCCGATTACCGTTCCCCTTGTGGAGGTTTAACGGACTGATCCATCACTGTAATGAACGTGCACAACAATATACAAGAACGATGGACGACAAGGAATTGGGGCCGCGCTGCAGCCCTTAATGGGACCGAAAAACATCCGCCGAGCGGGAGAACGACCGGAGGTTCCCACGGGACGCCTCCACCTCTGATAATTATGTGAAATCAATTCCGCAAGCGAGCAGAACCGCAGACGACACATCCGTTCGCTATTTTGACGCGTACAAGCGATTTTTTACCCTCGATACGGCTATTCATGTCAAATCGGAGCTTTCCCACACAGGTATTGAGTTATTTCGCTTTTAAAGCTCTGCCTTCACGATTTCCTCTTTTACGGCGACACACAATCTTACACAGTTCTGATTTCTAAAAGTCGCAACGGCGAACCCAACTCCCGTCGTCTTGTTTTTCTCAAACCATTTAAACATGTCACATTTCTCCATTTTCTATATTTCCGATAAATTATTTTCCAAAACTCGAGCGCTCGCTTGTTTCTTCTTCTCCAGCGGTTACGCTGCTTTTACCTAACATTAAATGCGCTGACAGGATGATTCAATGTCGGAGAGATAAATAAGTGAAATATGAAAAGAATATCTTACGTCACAACTCCGCAATCACAACGTACCCATAAATGCACGTTGGTGAAATTTTTATTACTATTTCACCTAAATCATACTGCTTCATTGCTTTGAACAAAAAACGCAATTCTTACGTATGTCTGACTGCAATATATTGCACCCTCTGTAAATGCAAATATCGAGAAATAGCTGCATTCATTTTCGTGTTCGATGAGGCAACAGTCTCTTAAAAAATATGTTTTCCAATAGATCTGAACGTTTTTCCAGTTCATCAATTGCAACAAGTCTTGATTTTGAGACAAATTTTAAAAAGATTTGATTTTCAAATCAGGACCAAAGCTTCATTATAGAATCCTCTGATTCTTCGACCGGGAGGTTAGCAGTACTGTGCGAGTGAAAAATGTTTGAGGAGTGTTTGTATTCTTGATTCAATAGCAAAAACATTTTTTTAGGCACGGGACTTTTTCGTACTCACAAGCGGACGAAAAGTAACTCTTTTTCGGACGCACTTTTTCGGACGCACTTTTTCGGACTCTAACCTCTATTGGTCTATTTACTAAGTTAGCAATGAAACCGACAAATATGATTTGATGTTTGAAAATCTGTGTCATATTTTTTTAAATATTTTAAAAATAGCGTCTCGGTTGAAAATTATCGTCTCGACATAATTGTAGAAGATTTTGAGATCCCATTGTGAACATATCCTGTGATTTTAGAACACTCTGTATTTTATACAGTCACGTGTTTATTATTTTATTATAATTGCAAATACACAGCAACCATCTCCACATATGAAACAATGTTTTTTTAAACCATGTGAGTAGATACAACAGCTCTTCACAATGTATTAAAATACATTTAATTAAAAACTCATCGATTGCCATATCCAATTAACACGATTTAAATTGGTTTCTGCTCGCAGTGTTGTTAGCATCGCTCATTCTGTTTGGGGAAATTCGTTTGCCAATTCAGTAATAGCGCTGCACTAAATTGTTAAATATCTTTTTCACTTAACATGGCCATCGGTAATTTAGATACTGATGGGTACTGAAATATTTCACACGTTTTAACACTGAAAACAACTTTGTTGCAAGATAAATATACAACGCATTACACTGGTACAATTTTGTACAAAGACTGACAGATAGAACTTTTTTTAGTAACACTTGTAGAATACACAGAGTGTCCATAAAAGAATGTAGGATCGCCGACGGCTCTGGAAATTGAATTTGCCACCTCGTTTTCATGAAAATACTAACCACAAACTGTCAAGTATTCACAAGCTGTCGACACAAAGTTAACTTAACCTCATTTCCGGTTTCGAAGTGCTGCTCTGTTGTTACTTGCGTTCCTGGTCCAAAACTGTATAATTTCCAGTGGTGATACAAAGGTATTGTCTTTATCTGTTTTTATATTGAAAAATCAGCATAATTTTAGAACCCCGCAAATATTTTAGAAGTTATTGCTAAAATGGTCTTCACACATAACAAAATGAAGGTGCAAATCGTCAGATCGTCCCAAGGTGATTGAAGATGTAGATTTCTGAGTCGGTAAACTTTCAACGCCTACTATGATCCCACATTCATTTATAGACACTCTGTAGATTTACGTCACTAGCACAAACTCTACAAATATTATGCCGCTTAAACTCAAAAATTAAATTAAATTTTGATAAGTTTCTCATTTAAACCACAAAAGTGAAGTCTAAACACTTTTAGCCATCATCAATCCTTTACTGTAGCAAATTGGAAAAGTAAACAAGTTCTAATTTACCAACACGTTCATCTTTGTTATGTGTCTGCATGATATTAGCAAACTGTATATCATTTTGTACATGTCTGCAATCCTTTGATTATTTATTCCACCGTCCTTGTGCGTACAATAGATTTCGAAGGTGTTGTGCTCTTGCAAATTAATGTTTGCTTTACTGCCTCTGTGTTTATTGATGTTGAGCCTGGAGTTGATACATGTATATTCCAAGATTCAGATATTTTACATATTCAGCCGGCAGCCGCGACAAATTCTGTGCCCCTTGTAGTAACAGTGGAAAATTTGGTTTTATCCTGAGGTTCACTCTGTATTCTCAAACTTACAACGTAATAATTAACAACTGCTTCCACAACAATAAAGCAGTCACATTAATAACATAACAAAAAGCGAAAATCAACGATATACCCTCGCGCTACTAAGATAGTTCTTATTTATTTTTATTAGATTAACTAGGTCTACCTGGTCAGTACAAAATTACATCAACCACAACATCATAATGACTGGGTTATATCTAACACATTACCAAGCGCTGTAGCCAAGCGCTTAGCACGCCGCTTTGCGTTCTTGAGGTGCCGGGTTCGATTCCCACGGCTGCCTGGCCAAGCAGTGTGGATTTTTTTCATTTTCCAACACCATTACGTCTTGTTATGTGCAAGAAGCGCATATCACACATGGGTGAATGCCGGGTCAGATCTGTACCTACCACCACCGTGTTTCCGAACCCATCGATAGGCAGACCCATGTGGCTGAAACTTCAAGGGAATGCGTCAACAGCCAAGACCTTGACTTTCCCAAGGGAGGAAACGAAAAAATGGTTGTTTGCCTTTTTAGGCAAGGGAAAACAAGGCGATTTATTCCACCCTTACATCCTTTAGTGTATAAATAACTATTACAGATGAGTAAAACAACAAGTAAAAAATATATGTATCGTTTTATCTGGCAGAAAGAAAGGAGTATCCTAATCAAAGCTGAAAAAGTGGCGCTCGAAAAGAAACAGATTTAAGTTAAAAAGAGGGCAAAACCTGTAAATTATCGGAAGTTGAGCAGGGGCGGATCCGTTAATAAACTGTCCCGTCATCTCCACGAAAATAATTACGCCGACCAAAAGAGCCCCGGAATATCGGTGATAAATGAGGGGCGGACTCCTGGAATCGATGTAAATCCAGAGAGAAGAGCCGAAACCGATCAAACAAACCGCTCCTAGGTCCAACTGGGGATTGCGCACATATCATCCAACAAAACTGTTGACACACAACAAATGTTCACTCAAAACACCCCAAAACTCCACCCCGGAGCAATATATTCCCAATTAAATTTCTCGCGCTTCGCGATTTTAATTGGAACCGGAAAGTGATGTAGCCCGTCCGCAGCCCCGGCAAGGATATATGCACCGAATCGTGTGGAGGTTTTTATGAATTTACCTGGACGCACGCCGTAATGCAACACCGCCGTAAATAAGTCGAGTTAGGTTGGAGTCGTGGAGCGGGGGCGGCGGTATCCGGCTCTCTCGGCCATTTTCCTCCAACCCTCCGGGGAGCAATCGAGTGTCGTCACAGAAGAGTCATTCAGTATTCTGCGACAATAAAAGTTGATAGAGATTTTCATCTCTGCACAAATTTCCAGACAAAATCTACAGTTATGACAAATTTAATTCTGCTATCTCGACTTTCTCCCCTTTCACCCTATACCTTCTAATTTTCTTCCACTCCGGGAAGTTTTTGTTTGTTTGCCACTAAACAAAGAAAATATTATCTTTTAATTCGCCACATACTTAAGCCGGCTTCTTCGCCGACATATTTTTCTAGCGGGTTAAATGGAAGCCGTCAAGAACTCTGCCTCCGCCCTCTCCAACAACAATAACGTAAATTAGCCATTTCGAGAACGTTTTAACTTTAAACTTGTTAACCAACAACGACAGACGTGAGAGTCGTGTCAATAAGCATTCAAAGCACCACCGTTTTAAATATGATACGCGCGTTCCACCCCCAACGACTCTTTGACCACAAAAAGACACACCGAAATCGCGAGGAAACAGTCTTTAACTACGGTTGGAACTACTATTAGCGGCACGGATTAACGGAATGGGTCCTAGTGGGCTTATAGGTGAGTTTAAAAATGTTTTAATGCTTCTGTACAGACACGTACTGCGACATTTTGCCGCATTGTTCCATTTCATTTCGGAACTTTCTAGGACGTGAGAGACTAAAAACGAGCCTGGATGTGTCATTTGCTCCATTATTTTATATTTGCCACCAATTAACTGGATGACCTCTCTCTTTTAATTTTGGATTTTAATATTTTTACTGGCATTTTACCTTTTACCTCGCGCAGTGCAGCTCTAAATGACAAAAAATAAACAAAACCAACCAATCATATCTCTAAATTATTAACTATTCAATTAAAAGCAAACATTCTATTTTAATTAAACAAAAACTACAACTGCGTCAGATTGATTTTCGCGTACGTTAATTTTGGACATGTATTGTGGGTTGCGTTTTCAAATCCGCCGGGCTCATTATCACTCCTGATACCCTGTATATGCATCAAAAATTGTTCATTTTAGGACAGAGAATTAAACACAACTAACCTTTCACCTTTTTGGATGTTAATCACCCCTAGAGAGTTCTGTTATTTGCTTTCACAAGATTACATCAACACTAGAACAAAATCGTTTAAATTTGGAAAGGAAAAGTTTACATTACGTTACACATTTTCACCCGTGTAACATTACAGCACATATTCTCACACTTGACTAAAATAAATGCATGCTTCTTCAACATATCACTTGTTAGTGTTACTATTTTAAGCAGAAAAAGTAAATACAAAACACTACGTCAGATAATAATTTTGGCCCACACAGACTGATTGACTTAAATTGATTCAACAAATGAAAAAAATAGCTGAAATTTAAGCAGTCAAAAGCAAACATTACAGTGTAATGAAACTTTCTGTACAGTTAAATTTCTGGGACACCTTTTTATAAGAAGAAGTCGTTTAACGTGACATACAAAAGATGTTCACCACTCCTGAGTCTGCAGAGTAAAAACACAAACAACGCAAAAAGTGAGGTTAGATTTAAACAGGTGATTCATGATCTGTGATCCGTGATGCGGACAAATTTAAATGAACACCCAATATATTAAATTAGAATCAGGTCTGGAACCACGGAGTACCTAGTGGCTAGATAAAAAAAAATATTCTGCTAGTCCCATTATATCGGTTGTTTTGCTTTTTTAAAGTGTAAATTGACAGTTGCATTGCCATCCAGACAGCGTGTGACGTCACGAGGAAGGCCATACGCCAAACGTCAAAATTTGTTTCCATTTTCAGAAAGTATCAAATACGGTGTTTTAATCATTCTTATCAAAGACTGAAAATTGTGAGATAAGCAAAAGCTTGGTGGCAAGTGTATATAATAATATCAGTTAATACCAGCGTATTTACGTCGAGACTTTTTATTTTTTATGCCCTATCAACATTTTCGTGATTGCAAGTCGTTGTAAGTACAATTTAGTTGAAAAAATATTTGCTGCACATATAATTAAGATGTAAGAAGTACCATTTGTTGTGATTTGGTGTTATTTAAATGATTCACAAAGTAAAAATTACGCAAGAATAATAACTAGGTACAGAACTTAACCTCACTTGTAAATGACACATTTTCGCGTCATTATCAATTATTATCGCATTTTACTCCACGAGGCAGTAATTGTAAAGCCTAAACACATCGTTCTACCACAAAAAGAGTGCTAACCAAAAATCTGACTATTTTTATTAAATTCTGGAGGTTTCATTCATTTTTCGATGAAACCTTTACTGTGACGTCACGTCGTCACGATCAAAAACAATTGTTGCCTTAAAGCTTTGTGTTCTAGATGGCAATGACAATTGTAATTAGACCATGTTGACAGCTAACCTGAAATTTATAAACAAAAAATGTTTCTGTTTTTTTTTCTTTCTTTGCAATGTTTTACATTAAAAATAGTATGACTAACAATTCCTATTCTGGAAGCATATACCTAGGGGACCCTGAAAACAAACATGTTCAAATGTCATTCGTGTCAAACGGCGGGAAATTTAAACTTCACACCAAATGGTTTACTTTTTTCAACGCCTACTCAGCCCAGGATTTCATTTGAACGCATGATAAAAAGACCTAGGGACCTAGGCCATCTAACATTTATTAAAGAAAATGTTTTTAAATGGCAGATTCTAATTTAGTACTGTCCAACTTCAATAACGACTGTTTTACGTCATTTTCAGTTAATTAAAAGCTGCCTGAACTTTTTTCGATTTATTCAGCAGCGAGTTATAAAGCGCCCACTAACAATTGAACAACGAAAACAAAGTTATTTTATATTCCAAAATTGCACACAATAGAAACATTGAAATATTTAAACATTTGGGAAACCATCGAGGGCTTGGAAAAAAATACAGCAATATTTACAGCAGCAAAAGCTCAATAGAAATAAATCGTGCATCTCATCTCGGCAATTAAGCTCAGCAGTACCGGCTGAGTAATCCGGGATCTGAGTACCTGAGCGAAACTTTCAACTTCGTTGCAAATCGCAACTGCAAACTTCCCCTAATGGAGAACCACTGTTCCTCCGGTTTTATAATTATGCCTCAGCACCTGAAGGTTAGACGCAACGCCGCCGTTACAATTAAAAAAATGCTCGCAGTTCCCAACGCCATCTCTGACTGTGTGTTTTTTTCAACATTGCTAACGCAAATGGACGCGGGCCTTAAGGGTAATAAAAAAAGCTATTGCGCAACGATTCTTGGCGCTCTTCCAGGCAGTCCCGTCCCACCATTAAAATGAGATAACAACTTTATAATGGACTCATAACGGTTTCACAAAACCGGCAACGGAAGCGAATAATATAGAAAAAAATTATAAAATATGACATTTACATTAACACATCATTAACTGCAACAATAAAATGACCCGGCCGAGTTGTAAACAAACCGAAAAACCGGAATGATGGATTTTCACGAAACATTTACGATTCCATCTAATTCTGGTTGGAGTTGGAATTTTCGGCGGCGGTGGCGCTGCTGCTGCTGCTGGATGACCGCGGCATTGTTAACGAAATGATTTATTTGTTTATAAAAGAACAGAAGCGAAATGTATCGATTGGCAGGGGGAAACCAATCGAAAAACAAAAAAAGCGCCTCGTGAAAAAAGTGGAGCGCAGAACCGGAAAAGCTCACTTACGACAGTAAAAGAGACAAAAGGCCAGTCACAATGGATCTTTTTAAGGGAGAACTGAATGCAATCAATTACGGCCAATATAGTGGGACAGACGCAAGAAGACGCCGGAGAAAAGGGGAAAAAATATAATTTTCGGTGGTTTTAACTAAACAATGAAACGAGACGGATGGCCCTGTTTTCCGCTGAAAAACCGTGTCTTGAAGTTCGGCGGTGGCGCGACGTTGACAGGATAATGGGCCGTATTTAAGGGAGAGTCTAAGCGGCGATGAGGGCGCTAATTGCAACCGTGCTTTATGGTATTGGCCCTATTGAACTTTCATGGGAATTTTATGGCTTTTTCGCCCTCCGCTATAATTATTATTGCGCCGGCGATAAATTACGACCCTTGAAAAGTTCGAGGCGTTTAATTCGTGTTACTAAAACCATATTGAACAACCCTTTCGAAACGGGGGGTTTATAAATTAATTTGATGGAAAACCAGATAAGAGGAATTGTAGTAGCGAAAGCTTCGGATTCAGATATGAACAATTTACGCAATCGATTCGGAACGTTTTAAGGGTTTAATAAATAGCCTGGGGACCAGTGCCGGAATAAACCATTTTAATTTCGGTCACTACCAATACAGGAAATACCCAATTATCCCACGTTTCCGTTATTCAAACGCTTTTATCTCCACTTTATAACTTTTTTAAATCAAACACTGCATCGTCTACAACGCTTCAATTTGTTTAACGGCCGTCGTTAAAACTATCGGCCGCGAAATTTGATTTCGCGGCCTGTTTTAAGTACGCGAAGTGTTCATCTTAAATTAAAAACTGTGACAGGTCTGTTTCTCGAAAGGATTTTCCGAGACAGGAGGTCCTCGGCGTCCCTCGAAAATGTCGCATTAAACGAAAATCTATATCCCATAAGAATGCACGACGATGAAGCACTAACCTATCATCCTGCAGGTGAAAACCGTAATCTGTATGATGAATAGATAGTATCCATGTAAATTAAGTGTGCTGTCGCAGAAGAGTGAGAGGAAAACTATAACTGAATGTCACAAGTCACTCGGAATACAGATTGGCAGGATCGGGTCCTCAAATGGGTCCTTCGGTTATTCAGTTGTGATTTTACTTCTGGGAACGTTCGCTTTTGAATGACAGAAATCAAATCCAAGGTTTTTCTCCAGGGATCATCGCCGAAAGAAATTGGAGAATCCGTGGTAAATTAAACTTCTAAAAAGGCCAAAAAGAGTTTCTCTTAATTAGGTTTTTAACTCGATTTACATAAATCGCCGAACTGTTGCTGCAGACGATGTACACGGAATGAAATAACGAATTGTTAATTATTTCAGCTTAAGGAAGGTTTGTTTTTGATTTTTTCTGATTTGCACTGAATGGAAATTTCGCTCATCAATTCTGCGATCACGTTTCCCATCAGAATCATCTTCGTTAAAACCTCCTCAATATATTTTTGTTTTTGGTTTAGGATTCTCTCATGGGCTGTGACCTTGAAAATATCTGCACGAAGGCAGTGAAAATCTGTAAATGAAAACATCGACTACTTAACATGAAAATAGTCGGTTTGCGTCGTTTGCGCAGATATGACTCATAACCCATGAGAAAATCCAAGACCTCTACCAATCGGATTCCAGTCTGGTATAAGTGCTGGTATAAGTTTAATAAATAACTCGACAAAATTGATCATTATACTTTTTTTTTTATTTTGTTTCTCATTAACGAGTTGCCGTAACGAAACAGCTAACTACCCGCGTTTAATCTGAAACATGTAACAAGCTTGTCAAAACAAGTTCAGCAAAAATTCATTACTTGCACAAACAAGCAACTGAACCGGCAGTTTCTCAATAGATGGACGTATAATACACCTTGAAACGTGAATGAAAAATCGATTAATTATCGCAACTTTAATAATTATTACAGGAGCGACAGTTTTAATAAGCTGGTAGTGTTAAATCTAGACCAATGCACACGTTTTATTCCCATGACGATGAAGTTTGCAATTAAAAAGAGAAGCGGAACATCATGAAAGAGGCAGTCGCAGTCGCAGAGAAAGTATCATATTCTACTCGTGTGTAAAGGATATTATACTCACCTTCGCCTCACATCGCAAACGTCATTCGCGTAGTAACCATTACACGCTCGTGGCGTATAATACTATAGTTTGTCAGGCCTGTTTCAAAATAAGTTTTTTACTCTCAGCAACGCCTAACCGAAAAACATTAATAAAAATTCAAGTCTCTAACTGACAAATACGACTTTTTAAATTATGGCACATAAAACGCGCGGTATAATTTATTACAGAAAAGACCATTAAGTTCGCCGTATTACGAAATAATTGCTGGTGTGCAACACTGTCGTTTCAACGCCATAATTCCAGCCACAAATTCTACCCTCTCTAAATACAATTTGCTAATTACCAAGTTTGTTACAAATAACAGAATATCATGTAATTAAGCCGTCGTATGTTCTCTGATTTAAAAAGTTTAAATTTCCTAAAATATGAAACGTATTTTTTGAATTGCAGCTTTTCTTGTCAGGCCGAGACCACAAACATATAAATTCGTGATTTTTAATTTAATTAACAAATTAAAAATAACTTGGATTAAAGATTTAACAGAAGTTAATTAAAACACACCCGTTCTAGTAAAAAGTTTACAGTAATTATTTTTAAATAATAGTAGATATATTATTCAATGAGAGGGTAATGATGGCTATTACTCATGAAGACGAGTTTGTGCCACGAGTCGTATGCGAGTGATGTAATTCATCCGAGTGAGTTTATAGCCATTACCCGCGAGTATAATGCTATGCTTTTTGTACGACTATGAAGAGAAATTGATAAATAAGTTTCATTATTAGCCAAACTGAAACTGACGTTTCACAATTATTACTTTGCATACTTGAAATCATTGCATTAAAATTTGCAACTGGACTTCATAAACTAGTGAGTTTGAAATTATTATTCAACGGGCTGTGCGTAATGAACCCTGTTATGCAACAAGGCTTATAAACGCCTTTTTAGTCACGAGTTTTATTAGGCACGAGCGTAGCGAGTGCTTTAAAATTCTTGAAGGAAATAAAAATTCACAAATACTTCACAAAAATCGTAATTTTCCTATTCCCGTTTCAAAACATCAAAAAGCGGGACAAATCAGATTTATGGTTCGCTCTGTATAACGTTATAAGACAGAATAAATAATTTATGTATTTTAGAGTTCCATGTTGATAAATCTCTTTCGAAAGGATAAAAGTTGCTGACAAAGGTAAGAACAGTTCCTAAAAAATTTAAGCAATATTCTCTTTTATTCCTCTTTACCTCCGTTCTTGAACGAGCCCCGGTATATTCCACATAACAAGCTCAGGTTTTTTGCTCTTGATTACACTTTTTCAACAAATACGAAAAATTCTACTTGGTATAGCAATTACGTTTTAGACAGTCAGTTGTGCGCAGTTCATGACCCAAGCAAAACTGCTAAAGGGACATCTCGCCCCCGCAAAATCAACCCCATAAATTTGAATTTGCAGTCAATATCCCCAACACGGGGAGTGATGGAAAGTCCTCACTGCACTTTTCAATGTAAATGATGCGTGTCGGTTTTTAGCCCCGTACTCGCGATAATTAGCCGCCGCCGAAGTACTCTATCGATTTTTTAAGTGCGTAATGGAGTTGAGGCAACAAATTTGGTGTCGCGCGTCGGGGTAGGTCTGTCGCGAAGTCACCCCGCGGCCCATTAAACGTCGTGTGGAAATAGTGTTTGGGCGTGCAAAAAGCCCAGCAAATGGAGGGTGGCGTTTTTGCCGTTGTAGCCGATGTTGTCGACAGGATGCGGCGGTGGCAACGTGTGAGGGGGTAAGGGCCACGTTCAGATATTAACCCCTGGCCGGATGATGCATGTCTGCAAGTGGCAGAGCTGCTGGAGTCGGGCAATAACTCATGTCAGTAGCTCTATCACCTCCTGCATGGACGTGACGGGGAATCTCGACGACGAAGAGAACATCCCTCAGACTTATTGACGGACACCTTATTGCGTGACTCGACCGACAAAAACCGGACGGCCTTTTTAATTATTTCCACCCCGGATGTACACCCGCCGGAGATTTTTTCCCATTAACTTACATATTGAACTCTTCGGGGGGGAAACGTGACGGACGGGTTGGAAAACAACACCGGGGGATTTACATTCGCAGGAAAAAAGGAATCGTTAGCGGCTATTTATTTCCTATTTTTTATTGGAAACTAGAAATTCCAAAATACCCTTAAATGTTTGTTTTGGATTTGCATTAGAGCACCTGTCTTCAAGCTGATCACCTGATTGAAAAAATTCTTAGATGGAAAGAAATATTCCAAAGAAAATTAATCTATTCCGTTAAAATTTTAAGATCGCTAATCAAACTATAGTAAGTATCGTGAGATCGGAAAAAAAATAGAGTTGGCTGTGTACAAGAATTTCGGTTGGCAATTCGTTAAAATTTCAATTATCAGATGTCAGTCTTAAAAGTTAGGTTAGTGATTTTGAGAACGTTGAAATCTTGATTTTCATAAAGGTGTGCATTATGTGTGACCTGTCGGTTGTAAAAGAATCACGAGGAGTTCTAATCGTATTTACGAACTAGAGTAAATGTTCGAAATGTCTGCCTTCAGCTTCCAAACATAATGTTACTCTCTTCGCTTCATGTTTTCAAATGACCTTCGCAAAGTGGGGACATGAATTAAATTGCAGTTATCAGTAGTTACTTGCATTAATTCGGGAATTGTGCCAAGCCTGTTTTTGAATACGTTGTTTTTCAAGTATGGAAAAACAAAATAATCAAGGCAAGTTATTAATAATAAGTGCCATGAAAGTATTGTAATTAATGACATCTGACGACATTTAAATTAAATTTTTACGTGCTCCCAACTGAAGTGTATTCATCATGGTCATCTCGATTTTTTTTTATTTTCCATCGCACGGTAAAATTATTTTTCTAAAAAGACGTAATTCATTTTTAATCAAGAATTTACTAAATAATTATATTTCTTAATATTCCAAGGAGAGCCTGAGTGGTCAACAATAGTAGATTAGATTATATCATTAATAGTAGAAGTGAGTCTTTTTGTGCTGAGCCCAGAGATTGAAGACCGAGACGGAGTCGAGGTCGACAACTATACATTTGACTCGGTAGAGTTGCCTGTGGACATTTCAACTCCTAGGATTTGAAGTGTTTCAAGTCCGGTTACAAAAAAAAAGTCACTTCAACCTTTCTAGAGCGATACACAAACGCACGATTTTCGACCGCTTCAAGATAAATAATTGTGTTTTAAATTTGTGACTGATGTTAGTTTATAAAATAAATTTATAAAACTGTCACACTTGATGTTTAAAGTATGTATATTTTGCTGTAAAATGTTCCTGTACGTTTACCTGGGTAGGATCAACTCGAGACGAGCCATCAAACTTTCATCACATATTTTACACGTATATGAGAAATTTGGCACGATTATTTTTCCAATAACGGGAAGGTAACAGAATATTCATATATTTCCTCGTATGTTCGAAGAATTTCAGTTTTATTTTTATTAAGTTTGAGCAAAAATATTTCAAAATGCATCATGAATGAATGTCATTCGCTAAAAAGAACCAGCAATAAAGAGTGGAATTTTTTTATTGCTCAAATTAATAATATTGGGCGTTCTAATGAAATCCTGGGCTGGGAAGGCGTTCCAAACCGTCAGCTGTTTTGATTTTTTAAAGTGTAAATTGACAGTTGTAATTAGAGCATGTTGACAGCTAACCTAAAATTTATAAACAAATATTCTTTGTTTTTTTCTTTTTTTGGATTGTTTTACTTAAAAATAGAATCACTAACGATTCCTATTCTCGAAGCAAATATCTAAGACCCCATGTTCAATTATGTGCCTATTAAACATAAACAAATGTCATTCGTGTCAAACGGTGGGAAATTTAAAATTTAAACTTCAGAATGTCCCAAATAGTTTTTTCAACGCCTACTCAGGTTTTCATTTGAACGCATGATACTCGTATATGATATTATTATATAAAAATGGCAGGATCGAGGCCGGATATTTTATTGATCGTTACTGATATTTCTATCAAGTAATGATAATTCCTTTCTATTTTTGATATCACCATTTATTTTGCAATGAATGTCTGTGTTAAGTACATTTTATTTGTAAATTTGTTAATTGATTTATTAATGTGTAAATTTGCAACATGCAGTAAACAGCTAAATTGGACACAGACATGTGACTGAACAATTTCATAATTTAATTTTATGTGTGAACACTAAAGCGCTTGTGTAAACATTGGTCACATTTCACAGTAGAATAAATCTGTCGTATTATTGACCTAATCATAATTATCATTATCAATGATGATTTCTAGCTGGCCGGAAATGTAACCAACGTATGTACACACAGAGATACACACTTCAAAATGTAACTCACTAATTACCAGGGCACTGACTTTTTGTTCTATAAGGAAATTCTCTACCATATATTCATGAAGAACTTGTGTTTCCACAGTTTCAAGAAATTTTCACCTTACTGCTCTAGTCTTTTGTTTTTAGAGCTTCAGGAAATGATAAGAAAAGAAGGAAAAAATTTCGCTTCTTAACCCCTTTCCACAGGCAACTAATCTGGCGCCAGTCCTGTGGCGAAAAACATTATAGATATAACATGATACATAATTATTGTCTTCGTAATAGATGCCATAAAATATTCGCTCCTGGATGTAGCAAACTCTCTTTAAATTGCCTGAAAAATAAAGTTTGTATGACATAGAACCTGATTGAATTCGTAAATGTAGTTAGAGCTCCTTGAAGACAGAATCCAAAGCAATACCATGTCATGAATGTGGGAATGACGCTAAATTTCTAGGCAAGTGGCTTAACAGTCTCTCAGAACAGATCAGAGAATTTATTTAATAAAGCTCAAATTAGAACTTGGAGCTCTATTCCAAGATGTTCTGAGGATATTGAAATGTCGATTTACAACATACTGGACTGCAATTGAGGCATTGGAGTGTACAAAGCACCGCGAGTTAAACATAAGGAACGTAATTAACACTTAACAAACGTAACGTTACAAATAATAATACACAGATCGAGGATCAGCTGTTTAAATCTAACCTCACTTTTTGCGTTTTGTTTTTACTCCGTAGCAAAGTACATCCGTAGACTGACGAGTGATGGGTTCGCAATCGACTCTTCAACGACAGCTTTTAGGTGAAATTTAAACGAACACCCGATACTATACCTAGGTAAATACACGAACTTTATAGATGTGAATTCTGAATTGGGGACTTGTTGGTAAGTTGGCACTACCAGCGCAAAAGTAACTAACTAAGGTAGCATTCTCGATTGTTCCAGATTCGGATTATCTATGACAATATGACATTTTAGTTGGCAATATTGTGATTTGGCAAAATAAATCAATTTTAGGTTATACCTAATTAAATTGCACTAAGGCACGGTTGTATAAAGCTTAGTTAACACCCTGTCAGCTAACAATGCGTCAAGTCGGAAATCCGCCCATTTGATTGGCTAATTCAAATTCAACGTTAAATATTCCCCAATCAGATCGCTCGACATAATGGTAACTTTAACAACGAACTTGACATGGCTTTATGCAACCGGGCCTACATCATTTACGGAACTGACAACAAGACGAATATTTAAAAACGAAACGTCATATGAGAGGACCTGACGCCAACCTAACAAAAAAAAATCTTGCCTGCTGCGTGTTTAAAACAATCGTGAAGGACTAATATTTGGAATTTATGACAGATCTCACTAACGTACAGTTCGATCATAAGTTTTAAGCGACCTAGAGTTTTTTCAATTCACATCCAAAACGTTTTTACTTTAGAATAAGTTGTTAATTGCTTCTTCGTTTTTCGTAATTTATTAAAGTTCAACTCGTTGAATCTGTCTATTGCCAAGTGCCGGAATCCGGTTGTACAAGGCGTCGAGGCGTATTAGTGGAAACATCAAAATCCCCAACATTGACACTTGCGAAATGTTCCGTCTATCATTATCAAATCCGAACAATTGCGGTGAGCAGCGTTCACCCTCGACGTCGATCGTGACTTTAAAGTCAACAAACTGTCCCGAATCGGGGTAATACCAACCCCAGTTGAGTCTCTTCCACTCGAAAGAAAATAGAAAGCAACAGCATCTTGACCGCCGAACTTTCCACCAACTTCGTATTCGTTCGTTAAACACATAAAAACTTTAAATGGTCCCGTCGATTAAAAATCCAACAATTGCGGCGTATTTAAGATCGACAAATATTCGGAAATCCTTCAATTATCTCAATTAAATGAAATTGACGGAGCGCCCGGAACATTGCTAACTCGATTCGTCGGTCCTCTAAATTCCGGATTCAACAACAATAATTATTTATCAACGGCTGCATCAGAATTTCATTAACGCCGATGGGGACAAAAGTATTTAATTAATCGAATGGAGTCGAAAAAATACCGAAATGGGAGCGCCAATAATTGCCCATTGCTTTGATCGGAAAGTACCATTAGGTGAATCTTATAATTACATTGTTCGCAGGGTTACGCTCCGGAATTACGCAACAAACGGCCATAATTGGCCGGAACCTGCCGTATAATTTGCATTTCAGTAGCCGAAAACTTTCAAAATGGAGCCGCAGAGCTCTGGCGCTCTGGTAATCCGGACAGGTGGGAAGAGCTGTCTCTGCATATGCTCCCAAACAACGGAAACAGTTACAAATGAGAACTGAGAAGGTGGAATAAAAATACAGTTTGAAAAAATATATACAGGGTTATTCACGTAAGGTGACGAGTCTGACCCGGTAAAAATGCAACCCAAAATACAATTTATAAAGCTATCTCGGTTATTATAATGCGCATAAAACATAGACCGCTTTTAACGTCAGCCTAATGAATGTCAAGTTCTGACAGAAAAATACCTCTCTCAACAAAGTGTGATTTAATAACAATAAAAGCAATTAAAATCACAAAAGTAAAAAGTATGTAAAAAGTACGAACGAAAAATGCAAACTAATAGATCACCTACTTGGATTCTTGATTTAATTTTTAAATACCAAAACACAATGAATGCTTTGTAAAATGTATTTTGGGTTGCATTTTCACCTGGCCAGTGTCGTCATCTTACGCGAATAACCCTGTCTTCACTTGTCCACACTGTGAGACGGTGCATCATCGTGTTGGCCCGAATTAATAAATGTAAGCAATTTTCTGGAGCTATCGCATTTTACGTAACGCAATAAGAGCATCACGTTTAAAGCAATATTTTCCTTCCCGGGGGTTGTTTCACCATGAAACTTAATCTAAATCAGAAATAAAATTAAAAAATGTAAAAGATCGATGTAACAAATAACAACTTAATCATTTCTTTTTACTCCAACACTGTCAGCTCACTGTTAGAAACTTTACGTGTAACTCTATCAACATAACTAGAATTTAAGTGGAAAGTTTTGCTTCTACAACAGCGCGATGAAATTTATATCGACGGTTAAACATAAATTTGTTGAGTGAAAAGTTCAATGGTTTAATCATTTAATGATTTACTCTAATTAGGAGTTGCGGTTTAACTTACAAAATCGTACATATATTTTCAGTTTAATTTAATTATTCGCTTTAATTTATCCATATGTCGTGATTAAGTGTTGAAGTGTTTCAAGTCCGGTCATAAAAAAGCCACTTTAACTGTTTCCATAGAGATACACAAAATTTAGATGAGTATACTCTGTTTCTGAGCCCGATGCCGCTAACCCATAAAATGGCCGAAGCGCTGACAGATTCCAGTGCGTCCAAAACTTTTCATGAATAATTAATTGCAAGCAGCCGGGCGCAAGTATCTTCCCGGCAAAAGGAATTTCCATGTGCGTGTGTTAAACGGTGACTATTATTGATTTATGACAGAACTGACCGGCATCGAACTCAGAAACGGACTATTATTTGGCATTATTGAAAATAATCGAGTCATTACTGACAGGAACTGTTAGTTTCTCAACGTTGGCATTACGCCATACAGCGTGAACTCATAAAGCCTTTAAAATGTTATGATTCAGTGTCTTGGACGAAAACTGCAATGCAATATGGACGATTTTAATCGTAAGTTCTGGGAATTGGAGGATTGAAAAAGTGCGCCTCGGGGTCCCGTCCGAGAAACTCTAATACTCCCTTAAAATTCTATTCTAAGGACAAATAAAAAACTTTCCTTATTTTCCTCGGTATACACAACAGAACCGTTCGATTGTGCTCCGGAATTTGCGTAAATAAACTAAACTGTTGTCGTTTTTCCGTCGTTTTTTCCCACCGCGTGATTTATGCGTCGTGCAAACTTTTTCCCGGCCATCCACCCCCTGTTTTACATCTGTTCCGGTCCATGTGTGCGTATTGTTTCACCCCGTCGAGGTGAGGGTGTCGGTTTAAACGCGCCGTCGACGCCGGGGCGATAATCGCGCCCCGAGAAGTTTCTAGTTTTTTTTCCGAAATAAATCAAAGAATTTAAGGGCGTAATTTATTCAGCACACAACCGCACACTTCATATTTTTCGTCGCCAAACGAGGAATATCTCAATTTATGATACGCTCATTTTTATTCATAAGGACGACGACTACATATACTGCCTGCTCAGGACAATCAATATTTTTGAATCAAAAAACATTTTTATCCGTTTTCAAGGTCAAAAATTCAGGGTTATTTTACTCGGAAATAATGATTGTCCTGAAGAGGCAATATATGTATTGCAGGGATATTCACTTCGATAACAGATAAGCCAGGATAACCCCGACATTGGGACGACAAAAATCGATCCCGGTTCGGAGATTTTAATTTAAGAGGGACCTCCATCGGTCCCCGATTTTATTCAAATCTCGCGACAAAACACACTATTTTATT
The DNA here is from genome assembly GCF_963966145.1 of Tenebrio molitor. Classification (NCBI taxonomy): domain Eukaryota; kingdom Metazoa; phylum Arthropoda; class Insecta; order Coleoptera; family Tenebrionidae; genus Tenebrio; species Tenebrio molitor. The sequence goes on along the minus strand of NC_091054.1, from coordinate 2,747,310 downwards.
ATAAAATCGGCCAGAACTGGGGGAAAACTCCAAGAAGTTTGCCAATTAAAGGGAAATTAAAGTTATTTATGGGTCCCGGGACCGCGCGCCAACGCTACTCACACAACCAACGACGACCGCAACCAGAACATTTCACACCCACTTTTTCAACGGTAATAGACTGCGCTTCTTTAACACCCTCGATGGTCGTTCTTTTTGATTAAATGAAATGTGGCTCTGGTGCCTGGGGCCTCTTAACACCGCAAGAAATCAATGTCTTTATCTGAAAACCGAATCAGACTGTTCTTACAGAAAGTAACAGTTCAAAATTTCACAGTAAATCTGTTTTTCTTACACAAGAGCAAAATAACAGAAAAAAATAAATGCTCAAAATTGATAAACGCTTCATTGTCAAACGCGATGCCACTGGTAAGCAGATTTTTCGCGGAAATGTCAAAGAAACGTCAACGGTGTGCTGTTGTTAACCTAGAAAACAACTTTTCGATTTTACAGTTTACAGACGTTTCTAAAGTAAGTAGTAAGTTGCAGAACTTATTAAACACGACACGGTCACTCCTTCACACTCCAGGTCAAAATTCTTGTCCCTACGGGATAAGTTTATATACTACAAAAGAGCCTCTTCTCGTGTCAGCTGAATATAACGGCCATTTATCTAAACCTAAATGGTAACCTTATGTACTTCCATCTCGAGACTTAACTAAGAAAAACATAGATTGTGGTCAGTGCGACGTAAGAGTGTTAAAAAAACTTTAAATTAATTTGGAATAGTCCTCTCGGTGACAACACGTTTTCTCTTTCGTTTCACGTTTCGAGAAAGATCATACATTTTGCTGTAATGAATTTAAAACAAGAAAATGGAGTTTTAACGCTACTGCGAAACGGCAGTGTGTCTGAAACAATGACATCAAGGTCGTTGTAACGAAAGAATTATCTTACATTTAATTATACAGAACGAGAGTAAAGTAAAAAATAAAATGTTAAATTTGTATCGTTAATTTCTGGCGAAAAACCTTTAGACACATAAACTTGTATTCCTCAATGTCATATTTTTGCATAAACTACACTTTCCTGTGTTCAAAGAGTGCGTTTCTTGAAAGATTTTTTGTTGGATACCTCCCCAGAAAGTGAGTTTGTATCCATAGTTACCAGTTGTTTAAGGTTTCTCTTTCGTTCACTTCACTTTCGCTCATCGTTTTTCGCTCACTGTCTTTCACTCACTGGTTTCATTCACTCGTAATTTTTTCCCAATTCTTGCCTGTACATCATCAGGGACGTATAACTCTTCATCATCCATTTCCACAACGTGCATTGACGTTACATAACGCGCTAGTCCTCTTATAAATTCATTTTACAGTATCGTTTCGAAAAATTTCGTTGAAATTAGATAGGCATCGGCAAACTTTTCCTCCGTTTCCGATTGAAATTTCGGCGTCTGTAGTTTTAAAGGCTCCGTCGATATCGAAACGGATCTGCCGTCTCAAACAGAGAATTTATATTGAAAAAGTTTACTGTAATGTTGATGAGGATTAAGATTAAATTGGAGAAACTCTGCGTTTGTGTTCCAGTGTGTTCACAGGTGATGCCTTTCTAGTGCATTTCCTGGCAAAACAGTGCAAAACACATCCCCCGCCTTTATTGGCATTCGCCGCCGCCGCCGCCACTCTTGTCGCAATTTAAATCTAAATTACTGTTTGGAAGCGCACGGTGCACCCTTTGAAAATAATCCGACGCATTTATTAAAATCTCTGGCAAATCTTTGAAGTCTTCGGTTATTTGGGCTATCTAAATAAACGTTTATAAAACGTTTCCATTAAAAGCGAGAGAGCGCGCCACCCCCGGCCCCATTTAGTGTAACTGCCGCTTAAGTCTTCATTTGCATCACAAAAACGCCATGTAATGATTTTATTCCGGCTACCTCATTATTACACATCGGCCCGTCCTCGTTGCTCCACTAATTAATTGCTCCCCAACATGTGAACCCCCCCGGTCGCTTATTTTTGACACTTTACGACCGATTTAACTCTGATAAATGTCGGAGATGTGATCCGGGTCCTTGTTGGAATACTTTATGTCTCTCGTCGGTCTAATTTTAATGGAAATAATGACGGGACGCTTCTTTCAGACATCCATAACGGCTGACGGGGTGGCTGCGGTCGCAATCATAAACTGTGGTCCTTTGCACGGTTTCGGTTTAATGAATATCCTTACCACTTCGACCGCCAGGGTAGAGATGCCAACAAAATTAACATTCGTACGGAAAATGTTTACTTGCTCTAAACAAACAAAAAATGCACTCAAAATAATAACAACGATGCATTTCGTTTTCAATAGCATCGGACATACTTCAGATATTCGCTAAATATGACAAAAAATATCAAAACGTGAATAGCAAACGATTACAACTTACTACTGTTCACTTTTTAACACTGAAGGGCCATCTTGATTGCGCTATTTTTGATCTGACAGCATGGACACGCCCACAACGGGCGGCTCGTTAAATACCACAGTGGCACCGGTAAAATATTGGATAATAATCTCCTTATTTCCCTTTTTTAGAAGCTTTATTTTAATAGGGATAATTTAATTTCATATAAATCTACTCCTAGGACTTGAAGTACTTCTACTCCGCTCACAAAATAGCTTGATTCGTAAACTTTAAAGACTTGATTGTTTAATCATTTTAACAAATCCTTTAAAGCAATGTTTTGTATAGAAGCATAATTTACCCTTACATTTCTGTTTAATAATTTTTAACGGGTTTACATCACAAAGGATAACGCTATAAATACCCACATTATAATGCTGTTTCCATCAGATAGAATTAATGTACTAAACGCATTAATATTCTTTCAGATTACGGAAACGCTGACTCTGACGTGTAAATAAACACTTGCTTTACTTAGCAATTACACTTTTCCCTAATAAAATACACACGTTTTTATCTCATTTTCAACGTATTCATCCTGCTTTACAGTTCTCAATGGCATTTATACCCACATATCTCTGTTTATTTTTTATTTAATTTAGCAGCCTTATTTATTCCAAAATATGTACTCCTACAAAGAAACAAAAATACTGCTCGAAAATGTGGTTTTGATACATTAGGAGGGAATTATAAATATTTTTCATTTAAATAGTTATATCCTCAACATGATACAATATTTTATTAAATTATTCAAAAAATCATCCAACAACCAATGCACGTCACGGTTATGACTAATGGTGAAGGCGCCGGGAGAGCTAATTAAAGCAGGATGTGTAACATCAATTATATTGCAATTTGTAATTAATTTAATTGGTTGGTAATTGTGTTTAAACCAAAGCTTCTTAACGCACCCTGTTATAACATAACGATTAACATGCAATTTGTAACGCGAAAGCAATAAATGTGCAGCAACAGAAAATTAAAATACACCATTTCGTCTACTTAAATTCACATGTTGAATAATCATTACTAAAGCTTAAATCTGCTCTGCGGGTTCATTAAAATTTCATTAAAAGGTGTTTACTTTTCCACTTGTTAGAATTGGTCTGAAAATTCTCGCTCGGCATTAAATCCGTTTTACTCTAATAACTACAGATCAAAAAGGAAAAAATCGGGATGCACGCGTTTATTATAAAATCCTTGCAATGCACTCAAGATGGAGTTTTTCCAACTTTCACTAATAATGAACCAGGGACTAACATTTAAGAAGTATTGTTTTTAGGTTAACGTACATGCGTTTTTGTACTCATAGCTCGTGCTTTAAAAAATGCGCTCATTCGGGAACATCGTCTTCCCGCACTTGGTTCGTAAATAACTATTTTATTACTAAAAAATAGGTAGGAAATATGTACTGGAAAAGTACAAGCTATATGTTTTTAATACTCATAGTATCTGAAAGAGAGATACAAATCAAAAAAGCAAAGATTCGTCAAAAAGAACGTGTCGAGCAATTTTTGAAGGGAGTACCCAATGAAGAATATTATTTTAATCGTGAAGGTTCCTTGTACCTTCAAGAATTTATTATTGTGTCGGCAATATTTTGACAAAATGTTTTAAGAAACAAAATGAACAGTCAACAAAAATTCCACCCCCAATAACAGGCTGTTAACGTTGTAACGAATTACTCAAAAATATTCAAAAATAAAATTAAAAAAGTAAATAATTTAAGATTAGTATTTTTTTTACTATTAGGTTGGTAGCACCTTCCGCGCTGACTACTAGATTGTAGATTATTAAAACTTAAAACGTCGGTGGCGTCTTCTACGGTCACACAACATATTGAAGAAATTCTTCCTCTTTACTAGAAAAACAACAATTATTATTTTCAAGGCCCTGTTATTATTCTAACCTTTTTGAATTGTATTCTTACTTGTTTTATAATAAAATTACTTATTTATTGTGACGAAACGTGTTGGTGTTATCTAAATGATTTACAAAGTAAACATTACGCAAGAACAATAAATACACAAACTTAACCTCACTTATAAATGACACTTTCTCGCGTCATTAATGGCATTTTACTCCACGAGGCAGTAATTGTAAAGCCTAAACACATCGTTCTACTAAAAAAAAAAAAATGCTAACCAAAAATTTTGCAATTAAAAAAAGTTGTAGCTCAAAAAATAAATCTCATTTTATTTTTTGACATAGAATTTTTTAAATATTTTTTCCCAGTTCTGCATGAAGTCAGTACCTCGTGATTAAAATATCTGCACAAGTTTCAAAATCACCCTGTATAATTAAGATGTAAGAAGCATTTGTTGTGATTTAGTGTTATTTAAATGATTTACAAAGTAAAAATTACTCAAGAACAATAAATACACAAACTTAACCTCACTTATAAATGACACATTTTCGGATTTTCACGTCATTAATGGCATTCTACTCCACGAGGCACTAATTGTAACGCCTAAACCACGGCCTCCTTGATTTATAAGAGACTCGTCTCTTATCCGGCCTGTCGCATTCGATAAATGTCTGTTTTTGAAAATTCCCCAAATTCCCCGTATAGTATGTCCATCTAGCGACTTTAATGTGACCCATATATTAGTATATGCAACTAAAAATACGTATGAATAATGACATTTTATATAATAAATTGTCAATTTGAAAAACTAAGTGCAGTCTAAACTAAACTAAAAATACCACAAACAAAGAAAAATTGTTGTATTAGTTCACGACATAAAGTTAACATTTCTTATCATAATCTACCCAATGATATCACTTTAAATGCGGCATAGAAGATAGGACTGAGAGATCATACTGGTAATATCATGAGTGCCGCAGAATATGCAAGTAGTAAAATGTTACCAAGATTCCAAAATTTAAGGACCAATGTAAATATTTCAGTCACCTTGCAAGATAGTTCTCTGGAAAAACTAGAAAAATTGTCTTCCTTTACTTATTTGCCAAGTACCAATTTTCAAATTGAGACGGCGGCAACAGCTTTTTTATGTGGCTACTTAATTATGAAAATAACGGAGGCAGTCCATGGATGTGATTATTGCTTGTCACATTTACAAGATTCAAATTCGAAAAAGAAAATCTCTTTACTGGAATTAATTTATTACTAAGATAGAGGAAGGCTAAGTTACCCCAATGATCAATTTGTGGGTCTAGTATAGTTTGGGATTGAGAAATTGGAATTTTAGCTTCTTCACTTGCAATGGGTTTTGGGAAGGTTAAACATTATAGATAATAATGAAGAACGGCTATGAGCAGTTCATTCCAGGAGGGACAAACAATCTGCATTTTGCCGATATTCGGCATCCCTTTTTAGTAACTAGCAGGTACTTAGATAAACTTACACTATCGTAAATCTTCATTATTATAATCTTTACAATCTACCCATTGCAAGTGAAGAAGCTAAAATTCCAATTTCTCGTTCGCAAACTATACAATTTACAATAATTTCAATAATAGTAGAAATTCTACCAAGCATTCCAAAGGAAAATATAAATTTTGTTTCGGTCTTAATCTTTTGGGAAATCCACTAATTCATTGTCCTGTTCATGGTAAAATGTGAGTGAGACACTTATTTAAAAATTAGAACTTCCTGTCATTGTAAATTTTTGTAACTTGCACTCAGACAAATAAAAAAAATATATAAAAAAGAAAATTGTTGAAATTAAATTTACCGTTCATAAAAAAATTTTTTGATTTGAGATTTTGAAAAAGAGTCAGATGTATGTGTGCGTTAAAACTGTTGAAAAATGTTGAAAACACGTCTATAAAACAATAATTTCCTGCAAGGTAGGCAACCAGTACAACACATAAGCCCCGTATTGTGGCGCACCCTATAAAACAAAAATAATGTTTAGAACTACGAATGCGGCAGGCCGGATAAGAGACGAGTCTCTTATGAATCTAGGAGGCCGTGGCCTAAACACATTGTTCTACTAAAAAAAAAAGAGTACTAAACAAAAATCTTGCTATTTTTATTCAATTGAATTCAATTCAATTGATGAAGCCTTTACTCTGACGTCATGATCAAAAACAATTGCTGCCTTAAGGCGTTGTGGCTAGATGGCAATGACTCTGCGGACAACCTATTTTGAGGTTATGAATACGAAAAAATATACCTATCAAAACTCATTAATCATATTAAAAACTTGTCGATCTTTGAGTTTGTTCTTTGGGTTAGTAAGATATCACATCCTCATTGATAAAGTAGTCATTTTTTTCTAAAATTCGCGACTAATCTTCTTCTTCAGACCTAACAATCCTATTGGCTAATCTAACATTGCTTCCGAAGAGATCTGTGGTTGTCATGGAAAACCAGATTCTTAAGTTTTTCTCCTTCCGAAGCTTCTCTTTCGATTTTCTTTTCCCTGTAAAAGTTCGCAGCACTTTGGGATTTGTGGCGACGTAAATAAAAAAAATGATTAAAACTACAAAGAAAATTATTTTGATTTTCACCAAGATGGAGACACAATTTCATCAAATAATAATTGTAGATGGGTGTCCTAGAATCACTCCCAAAGTACCTTAAAACTTGATTTATGCAAGTTAAAATCAATATGATGCAAGTGAGCATATGTGGACCTTCTTAAAATGTTCATTTTGGAGTTTTCTGAGTCCATCTTTCCAGTGACTTTAAGCAATTCTAAGAATGTAATTCAATGTACATATTAATATGGGATGAAGGAAGTAATTGATGCTAAGTTAGCCCGGCGTAAATGTATTTAATATTCATGGCTTAGTTTGATTTTTTTTAATATGTAAATTTATTCATCATCCTCGAAAGCTTTGAGTTTTTGCCTTAAGACTTCATTATACTACTAGTCTTTCATTTTTCTTTGTACTCATCGTCAATCTGGTGCTTTTAGTGTAATTATTAAAACATAATTCTCGGCACGTTCATTCACTCTCACAGTAAACTTCTTGCTTGGGATACATGCCCCAGCACATGAGCCCACCCCAAGTTTGACATTTACCGTACTGCGGAATAGTTGCGATCGTACCTTTCCTATTAATTGCCACCCCAACTGTCTTTCATCAGCGCGCCTGTTTGTACCAAATCGTCCCTAATTTGAATAAAGCGAGCAAGAAATAAAATCCGCGCCTGGGTCCTTAACTCATACTCCCTCATATTTAATTCATAAACATGTTCGCAGATCTTCGCTCTTCCATCCAGTCCATTAAGACCAATTATTGGCTATACGTGGAGGCTTATGTTTTCCCTCGAACACTTGTTGAAGTTTGTGTATCTGTATTTTTACCATTTTATTATCCCCCCGGTGGGGCGATAATCGGCCCGGCTTATTTTTCGGCACGCATTAAGGGATGATTATGGAAAAATGAATGCGACGTCTCGTCCCGGTAAACATCGATTCTGATAAGAGCGGTGCAGGTGTTAAGTGGCGCCCCATTGTGTCGCTTAATGGATCGGGGTACCTCAAGGCGCGGCGCGAGGCTCGCCGCTGTTCTTCCTATAAATTTATTCGACGAGTCGTTTGCTGCCGTCCGGCGTAATACATTGCCCGGAATTCACTGTCCTCGCCCGGAGTACACGGTTCTGCACTCGAACGCCGCCATTACTCTTCACTCGCTTAGATGACAAAAGATGTCTCCATTATGAGACGTGTGTGCGCTGCCGGACAGAGTTGATGCGAGGGTGACGACGCCGTAAAAGCACCTGGAGTGAGGCTATCCGCTAGAGGGTGTTTTAACACAATTGATTTTTAAAATATCGGAACGGTAATTAAAAAAATCATATGTGGAAGAAACGTGAATATACGCGTTATATTGTTTTGTAATTATATTTGGTATGAAACTAATTTATTGATGATAACAGCCTGAAGCGCTTTTGCTTTTAAAACCCTCTGTGCTTCTGGATTAATTAATTCGGATCGTTGCACATTATTCTAATTATTGGTTAGATAATTCCACCGAATTATCTCGTAGTGTTCGATTTACTTCCTAAGAACGTATAGCTCAAATTATCCAACGGCAAGATATTGCAAAATAATTTATTCTGAATATATTAGAAACTTAGTGGCAAGTTTTTGCGAATGGGGTAACTTATTACTTCATTTTTATTGAATAATAACTGTAATTTAAAAGCTACCAAACTCAAGGGCTCTATGAACAGGACACGATCCAGCTTATTAGTAAAATGCATTCGCGTTGTTTTGACATAGTGGGAGGCCATGTAAATTTTGCATTTAATTTGACAGTAAAGCTGTCTGTTGAATTACGTTATGTTTTTCTAAGTTTGAGGTTATAAATAGCGTCAATGTCTAGTGCATTGTTGCCAGTTTTACTAGTTTGCAATAGAAGAATACTCAGAAATCAACACGTGAACGGTGTTTAGTAATTTTTGTTCTAAAATCTTCGACACATCTACGTAAGTATTTTCTCTCTCTTTGATTCCATAATATCTAACGGGCCTTCAAATAAATTTATATTTAGAGCAACCTATGGTAATTCAATTGTTTGCAACATTTTTCCAGCGTAGAAAATGACACAAGAAACGTCTGACATTTAACGAAATAAAATTAGGTTGGAAAATATTTTTAATTTTTGTAGTGCATTCTCCCTATTCTTCCTCCACGGAATATGACAATATGAAATTGGAAAAAAGCTTACTATGAAACCTGTGTAACTCCGAAGAATAATTGGTTACCTACAACAGAATTAGAATGTCGCCTATGCCTACTCTAAATATATATTTATTTGAAGGCCCGATAGTATCTCAAAGGCTTAGTGTTTATGTTTATTGTTTTAAAATCGGATTTTCTCTTTATTCCAAATTTCTATTTACTTTTTTGCCAGCGAATAATTTATTCTTTCCTTCTCTCGATTAGTTGGTTTAGTTTAAAAATCTATTTTACGGGAAACGCTAGCTAAATAAATATAGTAAGGAAAATTTCCTGCGTTATCAGTGTACTGGAGGAAAGTTCCAAACTTTCTACGAACTGTTGAAAACTGTATAATAGAGTCCGAGGTGGTGGTCGAGTAGCGTCCCGGCTGTTGCTGTAATGGTCACGTCATAATGGCGTTAATTTTCAGTAAAATGCCATAACAGGTAAATACTTGTCTTTTAGACTCCTGTTCCAACTACCTAAAATAGCTGTTTCATAAATTAGCACTGGTTAGAAAATCCAGGAAACGTTTCAACGACAATATGCATATCCAGCTTTACGTTCTAAATGTATTGTGGGTTGCATTTTTTATCCCGTCGGGCTCATTATCACTCGTGAAATACCCTGTAGATAATGAGTAGAAATTGAGGCATTTTTTCATTCTACATAGCCAGTAGACTTGTTTGTTGATAAGATTTTACAACTTACATGTTTTTTAGGAACTTCGTTATTTACTAAATTTTGAAAAATAAATAAAAGAACGAATTAACACATAACTTATAAAGAATATAAAAATATGTTCTGACTAAACAATGTATTTTTTCTGAATGAGAGAAAAAGCAATTTTCTGACAATATTTCAAAAGAAGTGAATATTATAAAGAAGCAGCAAATGAGAAAAAAATAATAATTTCATATCTAGCCCGCTGACTTTTTTTTTATCAAGACAAATTGACGTAAAACGTAGGGTATAACTTAATAACGCCAATTTGCTAGAAATCGTTTTTGGATTAATATTAAAATAAAAATTTAGTTCCGCAGTTCTGGTGGAATCCCCGAACGAGCCACAGATTTAATGCAATAACAAGGTTATTTCAGTTCATTAAATTTCAATTTTAGATTAATTTAATGAACACGTAGTGATATTTAAAGCGAAACATCTAATAATTCCCCACCATGAATTACAAACAGCGATAACAAGCGTAACTGGAATGTTTACCACCTGCTGCTCGCATTCTAACGAACATTTTGAAGTGCTCGTTTCAACACGCAGTAAAAATATTAATCAATTGTTGCATGTTTCTGCAAACACCAACACGTACCTCTAATTGCCGTCACTTTAAATATTATTTAAATGTAATAAAGAATGGATAAATCCACAATTAATGGCATCAACATTATATTACTATGTATCAGCTGTTCATTTAAGTTTCCCCTCAAAGTTGGCGTTGAAGAGTCGATTGTGAACGCAACACGGATCAGCGCTGTTTAAATCTAACCTCACTTTTTGCGTTGTTTGTGTTTTTACTCTGCAGCCTGACGAGTGGTGCGTTCACGATCGAATTTATTAACACTATTAACTAACTGTTAGCAATTTATTACCATTTTAATTTTAACGACCTGTATCAAGCCTTACAAACAACCACATTGTACTTATAGTCGGGTCAGTGAAGGTTTTTACTTCTTAATCCTCAAGAAATAGGTCCGATTTAGATGAATTTTTTTAATGAATATTTGTTTTCATATATTATTTGAAATCAGAAATATTTTGGTGGGGACACATTTCTATTGTTTAAGCAATAATCAAAAACCCGTTTTAGTTTTATCTAGTTTTATCCTTGCACCCAATCAAAATTAAAATTTCGATACGTTGTGTTTCTGTTAAATGAGTCATTTTCGAAAATGTTTTGTAAAATAAATAACACATACGAATGAAATTGACAGTAACATTTGACAGTTTGATTTACCTACTTGATTGTTTTTTTGTTCGTTATAAAATTTATTTTTTCCAACTTTATTTTTTTTTTTTCAAAAATTTCCTTATGTAAGATAACAAAATTTTTATGCTGTCATTTAGACAATTAAAGGGGCTATCAAAATCAAGAAAAAAATAGGGGGTTTCCATTTTAAAAAACTATCGATGACGTCATCACTCGAAAACAAATGACTGCTTGGAATTTTCTTTGGTACTAAAACATGTACTTTTATAAACTAAAATTGACCTGTCCAAAGATTTTTTTGAAAAAAATTTTGTTTAATTTTTAAGGAATTTATTCCATGCTTTTGCCGCTCACTGTATAAAAACACATTTGTTCTTGAGGATTAAGAAGACTATTACGATTTTTCTGCAAATGACTTTTTTTACACTTTTCAAACCCTTCATTCGGTCACTTAAAAATCGACAGAACACTTTTTTTCCTCGTCTTTAAACAACTCCAGGATATCAGTTTTCCAAATACCTACTTCAGTTTTTTCCAATTATGTTTATATTCTTTTTAAGGCAAAATAGTTGCAGAGTTTGCATATAATATCTAGAAAAAACGAAACACCGATGATGGCAAAACTGAAACATTTTTAGAACCATTAATCAAACCATAATTAAATATACGAAATGATTCATTATTTATTGCCCCTGCTGCAGAAGCCATTCAGTGACAGATAAAAAATTGTTTGTCAACGAATGGTCATTTATTGTTGGTAACATGTGGCATTTGCTTGCTGTTTCCTTTTGCATTTAAATATTAACAGCGTAAATGTTCAATAAAGCGTGTCTTTATTAAAAATGGATAAAATGTGCAGTTGTTTATTACTAGAGGTTTTCACAATATTTGTGTTTCTAAGAATGCCAAAATTACGTGAAATTTTCTAAAAATTCCCACAGTTATAAAATAAATTTTACATTTTTTCTCTGCAGAACTGTATAATCTGTATAATAGAGTAAAAACAGTCATAATCCCAAATGGTATATACAATAGGGTGCTTCACGAGTGATAATGAGCATAACAAATTTCTGATGCAACCAACAATACATGTCCCCCATACGACTAGTAAAAATTGTTAAGTAATTTACGCAATTATTCCACATGATTTTGATTAAATCTGACAAATGTAGAGTCGGGCTCGTTGACTATGTTATATAAAATTATTCTCATTATTACTCTCTTATAAATATTATCTATGAACAAACGAGGAACCCTTATTTCAAAAGGCTTTATTAGACAAGTAAAGAGTTGCAATCGTAACACGTTAACACGTCTTGGCATAACTAACCAGTTGCTTTAATTTTTTCCAAAACATAAATTCTCATCCGGTGCCTTGACACCTGATCCGCTATTTGTTTCTTTTATAAAGTGTTCTGTCACTTATCGAATTCCTGTCTAAAAAGTTCAAGTTTTTTCCATGAAATTTCTTTTATCCATCCGTTCCACAGGCGAACCGTCAAATCGACCAATTCTGAAAAATTCCCTTGGACGGGTGTACGTTTTAGTGCGGTCGGGGTGGTCGCAGTGCGCCATTAATTCTGTCCGTTTGTGTACACGCAGTGTCGGCAGAAGCATTTGCTCCCGTCCTGCGCCTCTTAAAAAAATTATGTAAATATGAGTCCTGAAATCGCATGATAAAATATTCGTGAACGCCTCGAGCTCGTTTTTCAGTGTGTATCGGCCGGTCGATGTGTGCGAGCATCGGCTGGTTCCTATTTGGAACCTTCTCGTTTTAATAAATAAACAGCACTTACATCCCTTAAATATTTACTTGACATCCCTTAATATTATGGCGATTAAAAGTATATAATATTCAAATTTAGAGCTTTCAGCGATTCAATTTGCAATTCATAAACGAGTTTAATTGCGTCGTTATATCGGCGTACACAGACGATTTTGTCAACTTCCTTATTTATCTCGTTATTTATTTAAAGGGAGAGACATTAACGAGATGTCTTTTTACGCAACACCGAATTTTCAGTGCCTCGCACAACTACGCTTCCGTTAGTTCCAACTAAAATTGGAAAAGCTGGCGAGAGCTTGAATTAGTAATGATCGATGATGCAGTCTTCTCAAACAGAATGGCTCACACTTTTTCACTTTTTTTTTCTAATCAGGCTTCAATTGCATCACCATACCATTACCGACAGACTGAAACGTGCTATTTTTTGCGCGTCTTTAAAGCACCAAATTCAAACAACTGACAGCTTCGTTTACCGTTGACGATTGTTCGGATCAAATCCGGAAATAATGTGGCACCTGCAAACTAATGAAAATCCTCTCCAGTGGATTTAAAATAAACAAAAAATATCCACAAGAGTCGATTGTGAACACACCACTCGGCAGTCTGCACAGTAAAAACATAAAGTGAGGTTAGATTTAAACAGCTGATTCATGATCTGCGATCCGTGGTGCGTTCACAATCGACTCCTCAACTCCAACTTCCCGACTTTGAGGAGAAATTTAAATGAACACCCGATGCGTTATTATTTATTAGTGATCTTAACAGACACAACTGTATTCACTCCATCAAATTCATCTCTGTCAATTCCATTATTCTGATTTGCAACATCCTTCGGTTCCTCCAGGACTCCGCAGAAGAAGATAAGAGACTGTTAAACTCTGCTTCTTGTTTTATTACCTATCGTGTAAGAAAATGTATGTAAAATATTTGAGACAAATTGGTATCGGAAATATCAAAACCCTCTGTAATGATGTGATTTCTTGCGGTTGTGCCACCTGAAGCTGCTGCCGGATTATTGTGCTGACGAAGATATTGAGAAACATAAAAATTCACAACTGACAAATATTCCACCCCAAAGGCTGTTAAAAGGTTGTTAAAGGTGTTTCGTTGGAATTATCAAAAATTAGAAATACTAGTAGGTAATCGTAGAGTGAAAAGAACACGGAAAACAAGGAGAAAGAGAAATACTACCAGAGGAACAGGTACGCCAGTGAAAAAGTGGAAAGATTGAGAGCAAAACAGACATAACCTCACATTTTCGCCCCAATAAATATAATTGATTTCATATAAATGTTCATCAAGTGAGCTGTGCATTTGTAAAAGCACCTTTAATTTAGTTACATTATAAAAGTCACATTTATGAAGGTCATGTCCAATAAATTTTTAGTTGGTAAAAATACAAAGACAAAAACAAATAAGAATTACTTTAATTTAATCAGTAAAAAGACGTAACATTGCTCTTGAAATCAGCAATGTTAAAATGAACAAAAACAAAAAAATTAGTCAAATCGGGTTCGCGCAGAGCAAGCAACCTTGAAAATTAAAGTCACTAGCTTTAGCTTTACTACCAACAGAAAATCAGATTTTCATGGCTTGCTTAGATGCACATTTATATGAAATTGAGTGTAGGTATGAATTTTATTAACAATTCGACTGTATCGCATAAGAAATGTTTAATTTAAGTATTTCCGACTACAACATTGCCACTGAAAGCTAAACACAACCTTTTTTATCGCATTGTGAACAAATAATCCAATCCTTAGATGACATAACCTCACTCTCATTATGAGCCAAAAATATGGATTTTTTGGTTTTTTGCGATTTTCACTAAAATGAAAAAATCCAGGTAAATTTTTTTCGGCTCAGAAGAAGCGCCTTGACAAGGGCAATCCAACGGTGCAAAATTCATTACCATATGTTGCTTAATAAGGGAGCTATGGGCGTTTAAATGATTTTCCGAAGTGAAAATTATATAGAAGGGGGGGGTACGTGGTGTTTTTCGAAAAAATTTTTGTCGCCGATTCGAACCAAATTGCTGTCAGTTATTGTATAGGGTCAATTGAATTCAGGTATAGTAAAAGTTCCGGCCATCGAAGCCATTTTTTGCTGTTGGAGCCAAAAATATGGATTTTTTGGTTTTTTGCGATTTTCTTTAAAATGAAAATTTCCAGGTAAATTTTTTTCGACTCAGAAGAAGCGCCTTGACAAGGGCAATCCAACGGTGCAAAATTCATTGCCATATGTTGCTTAATAAGGGAGCTATGGGCGTTTAAATGATTTTCCGAAGTGAAAATTATATAGAAGGGGGGGGTACGTGGTGTTTTTCGAAAAAAATTTTGTCGCCGATTCGAACCAAATTGCTGTCAGTTATTGTATAGGGTCAGTTGAATTCAGGTATAGTAAAAGTTCCGGCCATTGAACCCATTTTTTGCTGTGGGAGCCAAAAATATGGATTTTTTGGTTTTTTGCGATTTTCACTAAAATGAAAAAATCCAGGTAAATTTTTTTCGGCTCAGAAGAAGCGCCTTGACAAGGGCAATCCAACGGTGCAAAATTCATTACCATATGTTGCTTAATAAGGGAGCTATGGGCGTTTAAATGATTTTCCGAAGTGAAAATTATATAGAAGGGGGGGGTACGTGGTGTTTTTCGAAAAAATTTTTGTCGCCGATTCGAACCAAATTGCTGTCAGTTATTGTATAGGGTCAATTGAATTCAGGTATAGTAAAAGTTCCGGCCATCGAAGCCATTTTTTGCTGTTGGAGCCAAAAATATGGATTTTTTGGTTTTTTGCGATTTTCTCTAAAATGAAAAAATCCAGGTAAATTTTTTTCGACTCAGAAGAAGCGCCTTGACAAGAGCAATCCAACGGTGCAAAATTCATTGCCATATGTTGCTTAATAAGGGAGCTATGGACGTTTAAATGATTTTCCGAAGTGAAAATTATATAGAAGGGGGGGGTACGTGGTGTTTTTCGAAAAAATTTTTGTCGCCGATTCGAACCAAATTGCTGTCAGTTATTGTATAGGGTCAATTGAATTCAGGTATAGTAAAAGTTCCGGCCATCGAAGCCATTTTTTGCTGTTGGAGCCAAAAATATGGATTTTTTGGTTTTTTGCGATTTTCTCTAAAATGAAAAAATCCAGGTAAATTTTTTTTCGACTCGGAAGAAGCGCCTTGACAAGGGCAATCCAACGGTGCAAAATTCATTGCCATATCTTGCTTAATAAGGGAGCTATGGGCGTTTAAATGTTTTTCCGAAGAGAAAATTATATAGAAGGGGGGGGTACGTGGTGTTTTTCGAAAAAATTTTTGTCGCCGATTCGAACCAAATTGCTGTCAGTTATTGTACAGGGTCAGTTGAATTCAGGTATAGTAAAAGTTCCGGCCATCGAAGCCATTTTTTGCTGTGGAAGCCAAAAATATGGATTTTTTGGTTTTTTGCGATTTTCTCTAAAATGAAAAAATCCAGGTAAATTTTTTTCGACTCAGAAGAAGCGCCTTGACAAGGGCAATCCAACGGTGCAAAATTCATTGCCATATGTTGCTTAATAAGGGAGCTATGGGCGTTTAAATGATTTTCCGAAGTGAAAATTATATAGAAGGGGGGGGTACGTGGTGTTTTTCGAAAAAAATGTTGTCGCCGATTCGAACCAAATTGCTGTCAGTTATTGTATAGGGTCAGTTGAATTCAGGTATAGTAAAAGTTCCGGCCATTGAACCCATTTTTTGCTGTGGGAACCAAAAATATGGATTTTTTGTTTTTTTGCGATTTTCTTTAAAATGAAAATTTCCAGGTAAATTTTTTTCGACTCAGAAGAAGCGCCTTGACAAGGGCAATCCAACGGTGCAAAATTCATTGCCATATGTTGCTTAATAAGGGAGCTATGGGCGTTTAAATGATTTTCCGAAGTGAAAATTATATAGAAGAGGGGGGTACGTGGTGTTTTTCGAAAAAAATTTTGTCGCCGATTCGAACCAAATTGCTGTCAGTTATTGTATAGGGTCAGTTGAATTCAGGTATAGTAAAAGTTCCGGCCATTGAACCCATTTTTTGCTGTGGGAGCCAAAAATATGGATTTTTTGGTTTTTTGCGATTTTCTTTAAAATGAAAATTTCCAGGTAAATTTTTTTCGACTCAGAAGAAGCGCCTTGACAAGGGCAATCCAACGGTGCAAAATTCATTGCCATATGTTGCTTAATAAGGGAGCTATGGGCGTTTAAATGATTTTCCGAAGTGAAAATTATATAGAAGGGGGGGGTACGTGGTGTTTTTCGAAAAAAATGTTGTCGCCGTTTCGAACCAAATTGCTGTCAGTTATTGTATAGGGTCAGTTGAATTCAGGTATAGTAAAAGTTCCGGCCATTGAAACCATTTTTTGCTGTGGGAGCCAAAAATATGGATTTTTTGGTTTTTTGCGATTTTCTTTAAAATGAAAATATCCAGGTAAATTTTTTTCGACCCAGAAGAAGCGCCTTGACAAGGGCAATTCAACGGTGCAAAATTCATTGCCATATGTTGCTTAATAAGGGAGCTATGGGCGTTTAAATGATTTTCCGAAGTGAAAATTATATAGAAGGGGGGGGTACGTGGTGTTTTTCGAAAAAAATGTTGTCGCCGTTTCGAACCAAATTGCTGTCAGTTATTGTATAGGGTCAGTTGAATTCAGGTATAGTAAAAGTTCCGGCCATTGAACCCATTTTTTGCTGTGGGAGCCAAAAATATGGATTTTTTGGTTTTTTGCGATTTTCTTTAAAATGAAAATTTCCAGGTAAATTTTTTTCGACTCAGAAGAAGCGCCTTGACAAGGGCAATCCAACGGTGCAAAATTCATTGCCATATGTTGCTGAATAAGGGAGCTATGGGCGTTTAAATGATTTTCCGAAGTGAAAATTATATAGAAGGGGGGGGGGGGTACGTGGTGTTTTTCGAAAAAAATTTTGTCGCCGTTTCGAACCAAATTGCCGTCAGTTATTGTATAGGGTCAGTTGAATTCAGGTATAGTAAAAGTTCCGGCCATTGAAACCATTTTTTGCTGTGGGAGCCAAAAATATGGATTTTTTGGTTTTTTGCGATTTTCTTTAAAATGAAAATATCCAGGTAAATTTTTTTCGACCCAGAAGAAGCGCCTTGACAAGGGCAATTCAACGGTGCAAAATTCATTGCCATATGTTGCTTAATAAGGGAGCTATGGGCGTTTAAATGATTTTCCGAAGTGAAAATTATATAGAAGGGGGGGGTACGTGGTGTTTTTCGAAAAAAATGTTGTCGCCGTTTCGAACCAAATTGCTGTCAGTTATTGTATAGGGTCAGTTGAATTCAGGTATAGTAAAAGTTCCGGCCATTGAACCCATTTTTTGCTGTGGGAGCCAAAAATATGGATTTTTTGGTTTTTTGCGATTTTCTTTAAAATGAAAATTTCCAGGTAAATTTTTTTCGACTCAGAAGAAGCGCCTTGACAAGGGCAATCCAACGGTGCAAAATTCATTGCCATATGTTGCTTAATAAGGGAGCTATGGGCGTTTAAATGATTTTCCGAAGTGAAAATTATATAGAAGGGGGGGTACGTGGTGTTTTTCGAAAAAAATTTTGTCGCCGTTTCGAACCAAATTGCTGTCAGTTATTGTATAGGGTCAGTTGAATTCAGGTATAGTAAAAGTTCCGGCCATTGAACCCATTTTTTGCTGTGGGAGCCAAAAATATGGATTTTTTGGTTTTTTGCGATTTTCTTTAAAATGAAAATATCCAGGTAAATTTTTTTCGACTCAGAAGAAGCGCCTTGACAAGGGCAATCCAACGGTGCAAAATTCATTGCCATATGTTGCTTAATAAGGGAGCTATGGGCGTTTAAATGATTTTCCGAAGTGAAAATTATATAGAAGGGGGGGGTACGTGGTGTTTTTCGAAAAAAATTTTGTCGCCGTTTCGAACCAAATTGCTGTCAGTTATTGTATAGGGTCAGTTGAATTCAGGTATAGTAAAAGTTCCGGCCATTGAAACCATTTTTTGCTGTGGGAGCCAAAAATATGGATTTTTTTGGTTTTTTGCGATTTTCTTTAAAATGAAAATATCCAGGTAAATGTTTTTCGACCCAGAAGAAGATCCTTGACAAGGGCAATTCAACGGTGCAAAATTCATTGCCATATGTTGCTTAATAAGGGAGCTATGGGCGTTTAAATGCTTTTCCGAAGTGAAAATTATATAGAAGGGGGGGGTACGTGGTGTTTTTCGAAAAAAATTTTGTCGCCGTTTCGAACCAAATTGCTGTCAGTTATTGTATAGGGTCAGTTGAATTCAGGTATAGTAAAAGTTCCGGCCATTGAAACCATTTTTTGCTGTGGGAGCCAAAAATATGGATTTTTTGGTTTTTTGCGATTTTCTTTAAAATGAAAATTTCCAGGTAAATTTTTTTCGACTCAGAAGAAGCGCCTTGACAAGGGCAATCCAACGGTGCAAAATTCATTGCCATATGTTGCTTAATAAGGGAGCTATGGGCGTTTAAATGCTTTTCCGAAGTGAAAATTATATGGAAGGGGGGGGTACGTGGTGTTTTTCGAAAAAAATTTTGTCGCCGTTTCGAACCAAATTGCTGTCAGTTATTGTATAGGGTCAGTTGAATTCAGGTATAGTAAAAGTTCCGGCCATTGAAACCATTTTTTGCTGTGGGAGCCAAAAATATGGATTTTTTGGTTTTTTGCGATTTTCTTTAAAATGAAAATATCCAGGTAAATTTTTTTCGACCCAGAAGAAGCGCCTTGACAAAGGCAATTCAACGGTGCAAAATTCATTGCCATATGTTGCTTAATAAGGAAGCTATGGGCGTTTAAATGATTTTCCGAAATGAAAATTATATAGAAGGGGGGGGTACGTGGTGTTTTTCGAAAAAAATGTTGTCGCCGTTTCGAACCAAATTGCTGTCAGTTATTGTATAGGGTCAGTTGAATTCAGGTATAGTAAAAGTTCCGGCCATTGAAACCATTTTTTGCTGTGGGAGCCAAAAATATGGATTTTTTTGGTTTTTTGCGATTTTCTTTAAAATGAAAATATCCAGGTAAATGTTTTTCGACCCAGAAGAAGATCCTTGACAAGGGCAATTCAACGGTGCAAAATTCATTGCCATATGTTGCTTAATAAGGGAGCTATGGGCGTTTAAATGCTTTTCCGAAGTGAAAATTATATAGAAGGGGGGGGTACGTGGTGTTTTTCGAAAAAAATTTTGTCGCCGTTTCGAACCAAATTGCTGTCAGTTATTGTATAGGGTCAGTTGAATTCAGGTATAGTAAAAGTTCCGGCCATTGAAACCATTTTTTGCTGTGGGAGCCAAAAATATGGATTTTTTGGTTTTTTGCGATTTTCTTTAAAATGAAAATATCCAGGTAAATTTTTTTCGACCCAGAAGAAGCGCCTTGACAAAGGCAATTCAACGGTGCAAAATTCATTGCCATATGTTGCTTAATAAGGAAGCTATGGGCGTTTAAATGATTTTCCGAAGTGAAAATTATATAGAAGGGGGGGGTACGTGGTGTTTTTCGAAAAAAATGTTGTCGCCGTTTCGAACCAAATTGCTGTCAGTTATTGTATAGGGTCAGTTGAATTCAGGTATAGTAAAAGTTCCGGCCATTGAACCCATTTTTTGCTGTGGGAGCCAAAAATATGGATTTTTTGGTTTTTTGCGATTTTCTTTAAAATGAAAATTTCCAGGTAAATTTTTTCGACTCAGAAGAAGCGCCTTGACAAGGGCAATCCAACGGTGCAAAATTCATTGCCATATCTTGCTTAATAAGGGAGCTATAGGCGTTTAAATGTTTTTCCGAAGGAAAATTATATAGAAGGGAGGGGGGGTACGTGGTGTTTTTCGAAAAATTTTTTGTCGCCGATTCGAACCAAATTGCTGTCAGTTATTGTATAGGGTCAGTTGAATTCAGGTATAGTAAAAGTTCCGGCCATTGAACCCATTTTTTGCTGTTGGAGCCAAAAATATGGATTTTTTGGTTTTTTGCGATTTTCTTTAAAATGAAAATTTCCAGGTAAATTTTTTTCGACCCAGAAAAAGCGCCTTGACAAGGGCAATTCAACGGTGCAAAATTCATTGCCATATGTTGCTTAATAAGGGAGCTATGGGTGTTTAAATGATTTTCCGAAGTGAAAATTATATAGAAGGGGGGGGGTACGTGGTGTTTTTCGAAAAAATTTTTGTCGCCGTTTCGAACCAAATTGCTGTCGGTACTGTATTTTCAATTTGGTTGTAGGTCGTAAAATTTTATGGTACTTTAAGTTAAAGATCTTGCGGGGCTTATAAATCCTAGTTTACCACTAGCAGGTAATATTTTAAGCAGGGTTGTATTGTACATTTTGTATATTTGCATTGTACGGCAAACGGCACGCGCCGCTTCTCAACCTTTTCAAACCCAACCATTGTGCCCGTTAATCGCTCATAATATGCAATAAAATTTTACGACCTACAACCAAATTGAGGATACAATAATTATACATTTTAGGTCGACAAATCTGACGCATGCGCTAATGATTGAATGTCACGCGGATTTTGCTATCGATGTTACCAGATTATTTAATAACGATTTATTTTAAACATTTAGAGTACCTAAAAACCGACAATGTTTCATGCTTGACCCGTGTATATTGAACACAGTTTTAGATTCACTGAGTTTGGGAATTTCAGAGTTTCATTTGCGCATGCGTCAAATTTGTCGGCCTAAACTCTCTCATAATCTCACAATTTCAGATACATTTTTTATTAATCAACGGAAAAACTCATAATTATTATTAACACTTTATTACAGCACATGATAGTACACTCGGGTAGCCACTTTCGTCTCTATTTAATTAGATTTACTGCGGAACTGGCATAACCCTACTTTGGTCCCGAACAATTGGAATTTATTACCATTCTTGAGTATTTAGAAATAATTAATATATCAAAATACGCATTACCCAAAATACATTTGTAGTCGAAAACTCTGTGTTTTTGCTCATTTTGTTAGATATAATTGTGTTTAAATGACATAACCTCACTTTTGTGGCGGGTCGTTTGAGCAAATCATTTCCCGTGAAAATGCTGCTGCCGTTGATCAGAAAGTGGTTGAGAAGCGCTCCGACATTCACCTGAGCATAATTCCCAAATACTCTTCGAGGCGACCAAAGATGGGTCACTGTTGGCCCAGGTGTTGCCCCATTACCATGTCATCACAATCGCAGAGTTGCAGTTGGTCAAATAAACTCGTTTTATACTACTTAGTCTATATTTTTGTAGTATATTATTTATATTAACAAATACTTCTTTGGTTTGCACAGGTTTGTGCGATTACAGATAAAGATAATATTGTAGAATTTTACTATTGTAAGTTCTGTCGAGTTCGCAGCGTTGCAAGCCCGGGAATCCTGAAATATTTAATTATCTTCCATCAGAGCGGCAAATTAACGACGCAGAATGGACACAGCGCCAATATTGACGTTCCAAACAACACAAGATCGTGAAATATTAATTGGGAATCGGGAGGAAAATTAAAGTTTGGTCGAGGAGAGGTGGCGCATAATGAATTATTTACAAGTGGAAGAAAAAGCGTAGCGTTCCTCTCCGGGCGCAAGAATAAACTTGTCTTTTTTGCTCGGCCCTCGAATTTTTTCCGCCAGCAGATGTCAGTTTGCAAAAATCAGTTAGGGTGGTATTAGTGTTGGGTGCGGGCGTTAAAAGCCGCCACATTTTTTCCTCCACTTCTCCCGAGCTCGGTAAGTTTTACGAGCCAGTGGCGGCAGTAAAAATAAAAACGAGGTCCCCGGTAATGGCGTCTCTCTGAGATGTTATATGTATAACTTATATTAAACATAGCCCTAAGTTGATCGTAGAAGTTAAGCGGCTTATATAGTAAGTTTGCTGACAAGCAATTTATGTAAATTTCAGGAGAAAACCCTGTTCAAATTTAATTACAACATTACACTACTACTTAATAACTATTAAGAGGCCGCTGATACTCGCACGGCGAACTCGATTAAATTCGCAAAAGTGAAACAAATCAACACGGTAATTAGCGGCGAACCGGGGGCTCCCCCAGGAAAGGCGCGCGCTCAAAACTTGTCATTTATTTGGAATGCAAATGGCCGGTAAATGGGGCGGATGTGTTAATGAACGAAACCGGGGGCAATTAATATTAATATGCACCGACCTTTATTAATTCGAATTAATCGGCGCGGTTTGACGAGAGGACTGCGCCTCCTAAATTATTTAGACCCGGTCCGGGGACGCGTCACAATCACGTCCGGAATGCGACCAATCAATTTGAATGGTAAACAAGAAGGCAGCCGCGGGGATAATAACCATTAAGTGAGTAGACTTTGACAAGAAGTCAGCATCTCGGGGACTAGTCAGCATTATCAGGGGCATTATTGTGTAAAGTTGTTGCGCCGTCAGCGTTATTATTAACGAAAGTTTCAGTTAGGTAAGGGTCCGGACCTGGATATTAAATCCCGGCTCGTTGGGAGCGGCTCAACTGGGATTTTCCAACGAGAAAAGTCGAATTTCCCGCGCTTACCAAATTAGGTTCTTTAATGTTCTTAAAAAAAGGTCATCTTTATACGACTGTTCTTCTTGTGCGGTGTCTCCGCGACGCCAAATTAAACTCTGAATGAAACTGCGGTCACTAACGACATTTTTTCTCTGGGGGGTGGAAACGCTTTCGTAACATTGCACCACCAACAAACAAAGGATACTTACAAATACGTTTGTTATTGTTAAATTACTATCATTATGGTGAGAGTAAAATGCATTCACGTTGTTTTGGCATAATGGGAGGCCATGGAAATTTTGTTATTGAATTGAATATTGAAATTAGGTTATGTTTTTCTAAGTTTGAGGTTAAAATAACGTCAATGTCTAGAGCATTGTTGTCAGTTTTACTAGTTTGCAACAGAAAAATACTCAGACATCGCGGGAAATTCAGCAACGTGTTATGTTGATTTTGACAGGTCCGCATTTTAGTGACGGAAATCAAACAGTGTGTCCAATGTTAAAAACAAATTTATTTGCAATTACATTATTTAAAATTAAATAAATAAAATTAAAATAATTTCTGATTTGTAATTTCATTTGCAAAAATTAAAAAGTTGATTGTTTACCCATTTCAATAAAACGTTTCTAAAACAGTGAATTATACTCATAATGGCGTAATTTAGCCTTACATTTCTGTTTAATAATTTTTAACGGTTTTGAATCACAAAGGATAAAGCTCTAAATACCCACATTGTATGCTGTTTCCATCAGATAGAATACTTAATCTACTGAGCGCATTAATATTCTTTTAATTTACGGAACTGCTGGCTTTGAACTGTAAATAAATATAATCTGTTTCAAAATCAAAAATCCACCAACACTGCATTCTACCTTGAAAATACAACCGACAGCGTCCCCAACTTTTGTTTTTAATGTGTTTGCAAGCGTCAGAAAAAAGTGGGGTTAGGAAAGAAAACTATTGACAGTTATTTAGGTCGTAATTCATCGTGTTTTTTGTTCTCATTTTATTATGTCACTCAAAAGTTATAATATGGTAGCTGCCACCTTTTTGCACATAATTCTTCTTTTGTATTAATCTGACAATTTATAATTAGGTACTATGGCGGACAATAAATTTAGGCCGGCCTGTCATTGAGTTGACATCAAAATGTGAAGCTGGCATTATGTTCAACTAACCCCATTTTCGATTTTTGTCATTCTAGTCATCGTGACAGCGATAATCAAAATTAAAATTGGGAAAAGAAGCGTGCACTAGAGAGAAGTGCTACTACAAATCAGTTATGCTAGTGCGTCATGATCTGTAAGTTACGAAAAAGGCGAAGGAAACGCCAAACAGCTTGAAAACCTTCAGTTTGACAAACTGACACATCAGTCATAATGACAATAAATGGTCGCTTGCATTGACTTTTTTGAAATGTCAGAAATTTGCCGGCCTAAATTTATTGTCCGCCATAGTACTTCTTGTGATAATTTATTTGCAAATATGTATATTCTTGCTCAATATCATCCATAGATTCTATTAAACTTGTTTATTTTAATTGATTTAATTATTGATCTACGAAATATTTTTAAAATTCGTATTACAAAAACACGTTACTAGGTTAATTAATATTGGCTTATAATACAGTTACTTTATCAATTTTTAAAATCCCTTATCCACTCCTTTGTATCAAAAGAATCTACGAGTATCTCGGTATCCCCTCACTTTCTTTGTTCTTTCGTTTTTACTTCCTGGCCTTTGCGGCCTCTGTCATTATTATTACGTCTCTCTTAATTATCACATTTCTTGTGAATTTTTTATTCCTCTCTGTTCCTTTCTACCATTTTCTAATTTTTTTCATTTCACTCTTTACTTATGACTTTTTTCAAATACGATAGTATTTACACTATCTACTCTTAAAATAAATTGTTGTAAATTAAATGTGAATTTTTACTAATTCATCTTTTATTGCCTTCATATAATTTTTATATACATGTCTCAGAATGAAAGTAGGTACATTAATTTTCACCAGTGACAGTTTTCGTCAAGAACAACAAAATTGTTATGTATTTCAGTATTTTTCCGCTCCCATAAATTAACGAGCTGTTTATTTACTCGCATTTTATAATTACTTAACCCAATGACGGTGACCGTGAAATAACACTTTTTGTAAAATCAACGCAAAACATTGTGTTTTTAGAATAAAGTTTTTTCGCGCTGCGGTCGAATTGTAGATAAGAGGATTACCTACATTTTTAGTTAGTTTTATACCACTCCACAAGGCAGAGGTGTGCGTGTTAATTCTCTGATTTAAGCAAAAATTTTGTGAAAATGGAGCGTGTATTTTCGAATAGTGAATACGTAGATATTGTGTTTGCGTATGGTGAAGTGTGCGGGAGTGCTCCTCGAGCCCGGTGAATTTCCGTGCGACTTCTTCTTGTGGGGGTACCTACAGTTCGAGACACGGAATTTCGGGCAACACTGTCAATGTACAAAATAGGCTTTACATTATTAACCTCAATTTTACCGTTTGCGACGATTTTGAATTGACGTGAACAGAAAATAAATTTCAAAATTTGACTTTTGAATGTCACTGACAATAAAGAGTGATTTACATCGCAATTTTTTGAAGTGACAGAAAACTGATGCCCGAAATTCCGTGCCCCTAACTGTACATGAAGGACTTGGTATATTCGATGCAACTGAAGTTTTAAGAGAACGGGTGGAAAATGCTGCCACAACAATTCGCAATAACAGAGGTATGTTGGAAAGAGTGGAAGAATCATTTCGTCGGTGCCTTCATTATTGTATTGACAATAACGGCGGTCACTTTGACCACTTCGTGTAATGATTACATAGGTACTTTTTTTACTTCCATTCGACATTCTGATATTCATACATTTTCAAGTATTCTTTGCGGGAAGCCACGCTATTTAATAATTCAACAAAATCAGTAGCTACAGTCGTCTACGTTCACAGTTCGTTCATTGATCATGATCAAACAATAAAAATTTAAAAGGGAATTGATGTTTGTAAAATATAAAATTGCAGACATCTCTATAGAACTGTCAAATGAATAATAATAATATGAACTCGTACGTATGTAAAGACTAGAGTGTTTCCTGACATCTCTTTCGTCACAAACATATAAATTGAGTAATAAAGTTGGTTGGCCGTCCTTTCCAATTTCAATAAGGATCTCTAGTTTTTGTACAAGATCGATCGGTTTTAAAAAAGGTTATAACATTTTGTTTCTTATCTTGCGTTCACAGATGGACAGACACATTGACTCATATAAACGAAGGATACACGGATAAACATGCTACTTTTGATGTGTTGCATAAAAACTTAAACTTTTTAGCTTCTCCGAACGTAGATATGGTAAATAAGCCCAGTATTTCCAAAGAATAAACAAAATCTGGAACACGATTTTTATTTTTAAAATATGATACCTACTTTCATGTTTAACAAATAAAACCCTTTATTATTGTATTGTGTAAAAATCATTCACGTTGGATTTTTCCTGTCAATTTTTGTCATGTTGCAAACCTGCGCTTCCTTTCCTAGTAATTTTCACATTATCGTGTTAGAGCGATTTGATGTTTTTAAATTTGAATGTTAATTTGACGTGTGAAATAAAGTCACAGCTTTTTCATAAAATTCTATTCCTATTTTAGGATATGAATAGATTTTTTTAACAGCTAATTTGAAAATTGCGTTAATTAAATGTAGACAGCCATAACCTCTACAGTCTACACATGACATGGTTACTTTATCAGCTAAAATATGATCAAAGTAAAAATCACCAATCACGCTGTCAAAAAATTAAATAATTTGACCTTGACGAGGAAAGTCCAACGATAAAATTTATTGGCAAATATTAATCTTCGCCTACAAGTTTGAAGCTCCTCATTTCCTATTGTTAGCTTTATTAATTCAAACAAAAGTTTGCCAAGATTTTTCTTTTCATTCTTTCACCTTATTCACGTAAAAATATTCTTAACCCAGCTCTGAAATGATTAGATGGGTTTAAATGTGTAGCACAGTTGAGAACGGTCATATCATACGAGAATGTTTCATATTTTCCTTCCAAAATATTATTAGTTCGCTTGAACATAACGTACGGTGGACTCCGAGCAGAAGTTTCTGCGGTTAACTGAGAATAAATGTTTATCCGTTCACCCAAACTTCATTAGAGTTTATAGTCGAGTTTATAGCGTTCACATTCAACTCTTATTCATGATGTTATGTTTGTATCTAGATCATGATTAAAGCTATCAACTGGCAGAAGTTTCAATACGTTTTACTTTCCAAGATTTTTATCGTGATTTCCCTTCCAAGATGATTATGCGTTCGAGATATGCTATAAAGAAATTTCATTACAAGAAAGGACTGTAAAGGTGTTGTTAAAAAAAGAATGTCGTCATCAACATCATTTATTGTTCTTCATCTAAGTCTAAAAAAGGTTAATAAAATATAGTCCTATAATAATATAAAAAATCACCCAAAATACTGAAATCACAACAGTCATGAGAAAACAAAATCGTCAACTACAGTGTTTCAATCCATAACTACGAATGAGCTACTTGTATCACATGAGACAATATAAATAAACCATAAAAATGAAAATAAAAAATTCACTAACCTACAATTTATTAGAGCCCAGTAGTCGAGATGCAACGTAAAATGTCTTTTTTCGCAAAAATATAACAGAAAAAAAAAATTCGCCAAGCTTAATTTATGAGATTCCCTAAACAAACTAGCAACAGCCACGTCACCCTTTCTCGTTTGTCCAACATGTAGATGCACAAATAAAATTTTAGCAAAAACTACACCAGCCAACGAGACATAAATTTATCGCTAAATACAATTACGAACAACCTCGGAAATAAAGTTAAATTTTAATGAGCTTGTTAGCGTCGACCACAACACCAAACATTGAAGCAACAGCGCGCAGGAACATTTCAGGAAAGAACGCTACTCTACATCATAAAAAAATATATTTTGACTAAGACTGAGAGGGTCCTTGTTCGTTCGGGGGCTGCCCCTCGTGATCCCCCCCTAGGGACTCCTCGCTGTCGGCCCTTTGCGCCAGGAGGAAATCGATGATCCTGTAGTCCCTACCGGTCTCGGTGTTGGCGATCCAGAGGGGCAGCCATTTGTTGGCCAACAACCACTGCACCGATATTTTGCTGATCCTGCCGGTGGAGTCGGCCGCGTTCGTCCCGTAGATGCTCTCCAGGGCGTAGTGGTTGCTGTTGATGCTGCCGCACGAGGACGACAGGTGGCGTTCGATGCGACCGATGCCGTGACCGATGATGTCTATTCTGCCGTAAGCGTTGCCTATCCTGCCGTAGGTGCTGCAGCTGGGGACGTCCGGGTTTACGTCGTAGATCGACTGCTGCTCGTCGGCAGGTGGGGCTGGCGGCGGCGGCGGTGCCGCCCCCTCCTGTCGCATGTCCTCGATCGTTTCGTAGATGTTCTCGTCCTCCTGGATGCTGGCGTTCGGGTCGATCGTCTCGTAGATGATCGGCTGGTGGTCGTAGCCGACGGCGCCCTCCGCGTTGCTGTTCTCGTCGCAGTTCGCGTAGCTGCACAACAATTTCTGGATCGTTTAATTAATTTAACACAACTCTCGACAAACATTTATTTTGATTTGTTAACATCGATCGATTCTAAACATGCTCCAAACTTGCTAATTGCCGCCGTTTCGGTTGGTTCAAAACGATCAAATTTTAACCAACCAAAATTGACAACGCAAATATAAAACATTAAGTACATTAATTTTAAACAGTGACAGATCTCGTCAAGAACAACAACAAACAATTGTTATGTACCATTTTTTCGAAATCTAATTTTCTTTTCAGTATTTTACCCGCCCATAAATTAACGAGCTGTCTATTTTCTAGTTATATGACCAATGACAGTGACCGTGATATAATTGTTTTTGTAAAATCAGCGCAAAACATTGTGTTTTTAGAATAAAGTTTTTTCGCTCTGCGGCCGAGGTAGAGCATTACATTTTCAGTTAATTTTATCTGACTCCACAAGGCAGCTGTTTACGTGTTGATTGTGTGATTTAAGCTAAAATTTTGTGAAAATGGTGCGTTTATTTTTGAATAGTGAATACATAGATATTGTGTTGGTCTATGGTGAAGCGTGCGGGAGTGCTCCTCGAGCCCGGAGAGTTTCCGTGCAACTTCTTCATTTTAAGAGAACGCGTGGAAAATGCTGCCACAGAGGTATGTTAGAAAGAGTTGCAGACTTTGAACACTTCTTGTAATGATTAGTGATTACACTGATTACTTCGTCACAATTTTTACGGATTAATACACTAATTTTGTCATTATCATTTCTAATTTATTTTCTTAAATTTAAATGTTAACTGTTTAATAGATTAAGAAACTGCGAATTATTTTCACTCGTTATTTATAAAGATATAATCTCGCACATGTGAGCCGAAAATGAAACAAATATGATGATAATTTTGGGTGCGTTGAAATGATCGCTACGTCAGACATGTTTCCAATATCTTTACCCTACTGTATTAAGTTCTTTCAAGCACGTTTGATACGTACTTCAAGCCGATCTGCGCGTGGAGGGTTAAATAAAATTAAACTGTCACCGTGCTGCTCTTAAGATTGAAATCGATTCTTGCAGCTTTTCAGTGCAAAAATGCAAAATACACTTACATAATTTCAAGAAAGCAAATTTTTATTCCTTACGTTTGTAGTAATACTGATAACTTTGAATGTGTTATCTCTTTTTACAACTGCGTCGTCCTTTCTTCGTAACATGAACAAATGAAAAACTATTATTGCACCAAGCCGCTGTTACAACGTTTGAACATATCCCATTTTTGCAACGAGAGAGGCTTTGTTATTTTTTTTTCAAATACAACATGCACACAGAAAACTTTTTAGGGGTTGTGTGCATTGTTTATCCAAAGAACTTTTTTTATTTTAATTCGCAACTCTATCGCGCATCATATCCATATTATTTAATTCTGCAAATGTCAAGTACTATTTTTAAAATAAAACAATTCTTTTCGATGCCAACACACGTGGAAAATTATTCTAGGCAATGACAAAGCTTTATTCAGAAAAAAAACCTCACAATTTTTGTTGTTTCCAAACTTCGTGTGTCTAAAAATGATTTTGATATTTGACATTTACGAGAATTCAAATTTAACTCAAAATTTGGCATGTGAAACTTTTACAGTAAAGAAATGACCTCTTCGCCAATGTAATGGTTTATCTGATTGCCCCTGGTCATATAAAGCGTCGTATTATTGATTTTTTTTATAAACAATTGTCAAAACGTTGTCATGTTGGTATGAACCAAACAGTGATTTTCATAATAAATGCAATTGGTCACACTGGAGTGAGTGAGTGAGTGTCATTGAGCCTGCGCCCTGACAAGCGAGAGTTTATTTCAAATTTGAAAAAGATTTCTCCTGATTCCTCATTAAATTTGTTTTGAAAATGAATTCACGGAAGTGAAGTGCACATAATCTCAACTATGATTTGGAGTAAAACTGTTACACAAATATTAAATAAATCTTAGTGTCAGTTGTGAGTTCGACGTCTTAGTTGTTTTGCTCGTGTTTTTTCTCAGTTTTTCTATATTATAATTACTTTTCACCTTACAACACAGTCTTTATAAAAAGCCTGTCATTAATGGACTTACATAACCTCTGTTTTTCTATTACCACAATATGCTATAGACCGGCAAAAAGCAAATATATTCGAATTCCACAGGACTCTTTATATACGTTCTTTTATAGAAATTGTTTATCACTAACGTTGCGTTTGTTTTTATTTATTGTTTACAACGAATTAA
Source organism: Tenebrio molitor (assembly GCF_963966145.1). Classification (NCBI taxonomy): domain Eukaryota; kingdom Metazoa; phylum Arthropoda; class Insecta; order Coleoptera; family Tenebrionidae; genus Tenebrio; species Tenebrio molitor. The sequence continues at coordinate 2,716,165 of NC_091054.1, read as the reverse complement.
CACTTCTGTTGGGCAACACATTATTATTAAATCGCTTTGCAATGAGAATGTTAGATCGGCTAAAATTTTTATAAAACAGCTTGCTGTGCTCGCTCCACTGTTGTCAACATTTTAAGCAAGACCCAAAAAGGCCACGATAACTTGTCGCACGCACAACGGTCACATTATCGAAATAGTTATTTCCCTAATGGCCAATTTTCTTGCGTTCGGGAGCCACATTCCAAGTTAAATTTGAACTCTCTGCGTAAATATCAAATAGCAAAGTTTGCGGGGAATAGAGGCATTTTTATATTCCAGGTATAAAAATAAAAACTGTTACGTAAACATAACGTTATCGATGATTATTATCTTTGAAAGGTCCATTTTTTTAAAACAATCGTCAATGTCAAAATTTCCTCAAAGATCAGCTGTACCACCCTAAAACCTTTCCTTTCGGAACAACTGTATCGTAAAATCACTAAAATCTGAAAATCTCCCTAGATCGGGTTTGAGGTTATGTCAATAATTTTCAAAAGCCAGAAAAGGTTCAGGTGTAAGCAAATTTTATACCAAAAGACAAGAAATAAAGACGATAATGACACTGAAAAACGCGTTGCCAACCTAATAACACGTTAATCTGCAATGTTCCTTTATAAATTTTTCATTTCAATTAGTAAAAAACTGTTTTCATCCTGTTTCATACACAACCTTCCACTCTGCGGCTTTCACCGGCCCCACAAACTTGAATTTATCGTTCGGCGAGTTAGCAAAGAGTCTGCTAATTTAGTTTCGCAATTAGCTCCCATCGCCCTTTTTACGTCTCGACTTTCAAACTTAACACACGTTCGCTCTATTAGTCGTTAATTGCTTTGTTACGATAGTTCGTTACTAGTTAACAGTGAGTTTGTCTCGATAATGGCAATTTGTTACCCAAATGGATGCGAGAATTTCTAACGACCACCCCCTAATTCGACTTACCGCGTAGACGACGTCGCGGCGGCGCTGTTGACCCTGTTGCCAGCATGAGCCGACCTTCAAATCGGCTTATCTATTATGGCGACACCGGCGTAACTTCGTCCGATGCCCATGCAACTCGGTAGCATGGTCCAGGCGTCGGTCTTGGGGTTGTAAACCTCCACCGAAGAGAGATTGCTGCAGCCGTCGTCGCCTCCCACGACGTACAGAAACCCGTTCAGGGCCACCACTCCGGCGTTGCGCCTGCAGAAAGTCATGTCGCTGACAGGAGACCACATTCTCTTCGCCGGATCGTACGCCTCGACGGATTTGCGCACTTGGGGTCCGTCGTGGCCGCCCACCGCGTACAGGATGCCCTCGAGCACGCCCACCCCGGCCCCGCTACGTCGGCAACCCATGTCCGGCACCGACGTCCAACAGTCGATCTCGGGGGTGTAGCACTCCACGGAGCTCAGGCACTGACGGGAGGCTCCGTCATAACCGCCAACCTGAAAAAATTAAAAATTCCAACAACTACTATTCGGCACGTCAAAAATCTTGTTCCAGCTATTGCATGCACTGCACGGCAGGTATTTTATCATTACTCGTTGAGTTACATCATTTTTGTTTATTTTTATTGGTGGAAAATTGATCGTTGACAGCGAAGACGTGAAATCAGAAATTTGGTAATTCAACAATACTGAGATGAAAAGAAAATAACTTGTACGAAGTTTGTGCGACTACAAGTTCGTAGTTTCTCGAATTATAAGGAAGTTTCGTATAACTGATGAGGTTTCCTGGAAGATCGCGAAAAACGACGTAAAGATTAGATCGGTGAATTCGCACTTTATCATTTATGTTCTTGTCGTGAGCTAAGATTCTTTAGAAATCTAAAAGAGCTTAAGGCTGTAAAAACAATTTCAAGTATACTTTGAAGATTTGTGGTGAATGATTTATTAAATGTTAAACTGTAGTTTGTCTAAGAACGTATTAACAAAATATAAGAATCAAAATATATCTTTAAATGAAAACACAACTAAAAGTGATTTTCAGGAACTAAATACTGCAGTGACAGCGTTTTTCATTTCTTCTCGTTGAGTGAAGTGGAAAAAGAACAAAAATTACTGTCCCGGAAAAATTAATAAATTCATTTGATGTTTGTTAATTTGTCGGTACAACGGAACTTGTAATTACCGACACCCCACCCCTAACGCGAACACCCTTTTGCTTTTTGCAGAGACATTTTTATGTCGCAACATTTTCTCCGTGATTTATTAAAACATTACACCTTTGTAGCACGAGCATTCTGTTGTTGCATAATTGATTTTGCAAATTAATTAATATCAAAAACTTCCGAAAGATCGTGCAGACCAACAAGACTTAAGTGGAAAGTTATTTGGATAAAATCAACTTTCTCGCACTTGCTATAATTTCATATTTTATATTTATTTGCATATGAAAAGGTGTCGTTAATAAATTATACATCTGATATAACAAATGATAGAGCTGAATAAAACAGCGTATCTGCCGGAGTCGGCACGAAATGACCGTGAAAAAAAAAACAAACGACCCAGTCACGATTATTACCGGGATGAAAATATCCTGCACGAGAGTCGTAAAAAAACGCCACTTACCGCATACAAAAGCCCGTAAAGTACCCCAACTCCCACGCTGCTCCTCCTCGTCGACATCGGAGCGATAGACCTCCACTTTTGCGTCGTGGGATCGAACATTTCCGCCGTATTCAATCCCGTCGAACCGTCGAAACCCCCGACTGCATAAATACAATTTCCCAGGACCGCTACGCCCAACGTCGACCTTCTCGCCTCCATGTGATCGCAAGTACTCCACTGGTCCAGGGCCGCGTCGTAAACATCGACGGTTCTGACGCGTAACGACCCGTTGAAACCGCCCACAGCGTAAACTTTACCGTGGAGGACGGCCAGACCGGCTCTGCATCTTCTCGTCGGCATCTCGGCCACTTGGTACCATTTTTCTTCTTTGAAATCGAAACACTCCACGCTACGGATTGCTTTGGGCGCTTGGCCGCCGACCACCAACAGCACTTTGGGAAGACCTACAGGTTGACGCGGCTTGGTCCTGGGCGTCCTGAACGTGGTTTTGCTGTCGCCCTTCAACAGGTGATACTTTAGGGCTTCGATTATGTAGTCTTTGCATTGCAGATCGGCCTTCAAAAGGGGCTCCTCTTCGACGTGTTGCATTAGATATTCCTGAGACATTAGGGGAAGACGTACGTGCTCCATCAGAGCCGCTAAATGTTTGTGGCGAGCATCTAAATCGTGCTGCACCCAAGTAATAACGCACTCGAATACCTGCAATACGTGAAACATTAACATTAAATAAATTGCGGGTAAAACAATCCAGTTAATTTTCAAATTCGAATTTGCCGCCTTTATTAAAAAATAAATAAATAAAACCGTCAAGTTGGCAGTACGACAGATCACCCGGTCGGAGTTTTGAAGTTTGTGTTTATTCGCAAAAAAGTTATCCAAAAAAAGTATCGATTGAATCAATTTCGTGTCCTAACACGTCTCAATCGAATCACTTTCTATTGTGAATTGAAAACCACTTAGATTTTATTGAATAAAGTTAAAAAATTTGCAAAAAGCCTGCGCTTTTTGCCGTTGCCATTTTGTAATAGTCACGTGATCGCTCCGCCTCCATAACCTCACTCGCAAGAGGATTTCTACTGACCTGTTCTTCAGAAGGTACGGTAAGTCTATCACTGCAGATCAATTTTGACACTTGATGGTGAGATAACGTCAAAAATTCTTCGCAATCAACGACCTCACTACAATTTCGAATTAAACAACATGTACTAGATGGCTCACCAATACTCACGTGAAATGTTGTTCAATGTAAGATTCAGCATGTGTTAAGAGTTCTAAACATCCGTGTAAATCTGCAAACGCCCTGATTCCAAGACAGTTGGTTGGGTGCAGTTGTACTTGTAAAAATTCACAACATGCATCCCTGACATCTGTTAGTTGCAATAAATTGGCCGCTGGTAGTAGGACTTGTACATTATCTTCAGTTACTTGTACTTCAGAGGTGTAAACATATTCAACTAAGATTTGTAAAGCTTGATGATCCACTTCTTGTAGAACTATTCTGTCTTGTTTACTCTCCTCAAAACTTGTAAACATAGCGTAAAAATAAGGGGAACACGCCGCCAAAACCATTTTGTGAGCGGGAATTTCAACAGTATCAGCAACAAGGATCACGTCGCACAGCAGTCTTTGTCTGTAAAACCAAAAATAAGTCTGTGTGCATTTTTTAAATTCGATTTTATTACTTTCTCAATAAGTTCATAGCGTCAAAAGCCCGCTGCGTGTGATGGTAGTTTCGATAAGGCGGCTTGTCTTTGCCGCCAGAGCGTGGTAATTGCTTTTGAGAGCTCTCATCCAGTGAATTTTGGCTGTCGCATCGGAGTAATAAGCAACTGAAATGTAATTTTTTACTGATGTTTTCAACGCGGAAATCGGTTTGTTTACCTTCCTTGTCGTTCCATAACATTGTCTTGGTCTGACGTCAGGTCCATTGTTTTTGTGCACCCTTTTTACGCCCCTGTTTACGAAAACACTAATTTAAAACATCATTAACCACTATTTTAGCACTTTTTTAAACGGTTGAACCAACGAATTGCTCTTTTGCGACGGAATTACTGAATAAAACGCATTTAACGAAACAGAAACACAACAGCTGATCCCACGTGCGCCTGCGCAATAAATCGCAAATCCAAATTGACAATCAGTGCGACAACCAAAATTATTACCAAAATATAAAATCCCTAAATAAAATATGGCCCTAATCTAAATTAAAAATCGCGAATTTTTTAATTCGCGGAACTTCAAATGTAAATTTGGAGGCGGCAAGTGCTAAATGTAAAGAGTGTCAACTGATTAGTGATTTCTACTTATAGAATGTGGGTATTTTAGAAATTAGTATGATTCGATAAGGTTGATGACATAACCTCAACTTCGATTTTCGATGAAAGTAATTGGATGATGTGTTCATATTAATAAGTAACGCGTTTATCTGTTTACGTGTATCTAAAGGTTCTATTAAAATGTCGCACCTAATGGAACATTTAATTATCGGTTCTATACTTTCAACTCTATTTATCATTTTTAATTATTCATTGCACAGAATAGAAGAGGGACATGTAGGGGTATATTTTAGAGTAAGTCGCTTTAATTCCGTTTTGGTCTATATTATTTGAACCAGAGCATTTTAGGGTGGCGCTTTGCTACCTGTTACAAGTTCCCCCGGTTATCACATGATGATCCCACTCTTAACATCATATAAATCAGTTCAAGTAAGTGGTAATATGATGTGTGAACGTTTTCAGACGAAATTTTAAGGTCACTCTTCAAACTGATGAGGTGAAAAACGTGCCATGTGGCACGAGTGGGGGCGTAATGATTTATTTTGACAGAATCGAAGTTGTCAATCATCTAAACGCCAACAGCGGTATGACGGCAGTTTTATCTAGTATAGGTTGTTTTTGAAAATCAGATTTTGGTTGTAGTTATGGATATTGTGAGAAACTACACCGCTGACTATGATAAGACGTTAATTTTTAACAAGGTCCACCACGAGCTCAATCAGTTTTGCAGCATCCACACTTTGCACGAGGTCTACATCGATCTTTTCGACCAAATCGACGAAAATCTAAAGCAAGCGTTGCAAAGAGATTTACTAGAAATGGCACCCGGTCTCACTATACAAGCCGTCCGCGTCACGAAACCAAAGATCCCTGAAGTGATACGCAAAAATTACGAACTGATGGAGGGCGAAAAGACGAAATTGCTGATCGCAACGCAGCATCAGAAAGTCGTGGAAAAAGATGCGGAAACTGAGAGAAAGAGAGCGGTGATCGAAGCCGAGAAAGAGGCGCAAGTCGCGAAAATACAGTACCAGCAGAAAATCATGGAGAAGGAGTCGCTGCAACGAATCGCCCAGATCGAGGACGAGATGCACTTGGCACGACAGAAGAGCCACGCCGATGCGGAGTTTTACAATTTGAAGCAACAAGCAGAGGTCAACACCTTGTTGTACACCCCCGAATTTATCGAACTGAAGAAATACGAGTCTTTGGCTCAGAATAATAAAGTGTATTTTGGCAAGGACATACCGCAGACTTTTGTCGGGGCGAATTGTCCGATCGAGACTGTTATCGACAAGAAGAAGGTGGAGGGGCGACCGTAATATAGGAAATAATTGTGATTTTCCTAACTTAAGTTGCTTAAAATAAATGTAATAAAACTGAAATCGCATTTTTTCTAATAGAATTTATTTACAACAAACTAAAAAAAAAGAAACGGAAGGGATGTGTTGGGTGGTTTCGGCTTAACGACGTCCGGCATAGTGGTGGCCCACGTGGTGCTTGACGCCCCACTTGAAGTTGGCATGCTTGTCGGTTTTCACATAAGTGTGGACAGGACCGGTGACACCTTGATGGTGGTCTCTCTTGGGGCGAAATTCGCTAGCCTCGGCAACTACAAACGCGTTAGAAAAGCATGAAACTGTCAATTCGTCACTTACCATTTTCTGCCGGGTACACAGCAGCCAAAGCTGAGACCACGATCGTGAAGAAGACGACGAAAACGTTGATCTAAAATTGATAATTGGGTGAAAAGTCGAATCAAAGCTCGTTGCAACTTACGATTTTGTCAAATTTCATGTTTGCGGATGTTGTCGGTTGGGATTTGGATTTGTGTTTGGTTCAGAATCGGAACAAATTCTTTATATATTTTACACGACCGGATAAAAAGCCACTTTCATTCGTTTCCCGTGATGGAAGAAAGTTGGTCGCGACAAAAAATGTTTTGTGGTTTTTCGGTAGCGCACCAGCGCTTGACTTTCGCCGAGTAATCAACAAAAACGGAAATTAAAACTACTTTATTGGAGTTAAAAATCAAATTGCAAGAGAATGACGAGGTGCGTTGTCAGGGCGCCAATAATCTAAAATTGGGATCGATAACATTAGAGAGACATCGAGAACGAGAACGAGAATTCTTGTTACCGTATAAATTAGCGTCCCGTCTAGTGTGAAGACGCCGCAAGCTGAAAATTCGATCTTTTGGTGACAAGTTTGTAGAATCAACGAGCTGACCTGAAAGCGCTGTTTAAAAATTTGATCGTGGACCAATCCAGTTCTTACTTCTTCGTCGATTTCGTTAGTAGTGATTCTGTGCAAGACGTTGACGAATTTGTCGACTTCTTGCCGCAGTGCAATACACGGCGTGACCAGTTCCAAAAACACTCCGAAATACAGTATGTCGAAAATGACCGAGCCGCAATCGAATTCCACCAAATTCTTGATCATCCGACAGCTTTGAAAAGAATTGAAAATAACCAAAACGAATAGTGTGGGGATCAAAAAGAGGATCTGCCAGGCGAAAGCGTCATTAATTCGCTCGCTCTGTTTGCACAATTCGTCATAAATCGTACTACAGGTGCGCACGACCTCGCGTTGCCTGTTGAACATCTTGAGGGTGCTTCTGCGGACACGAAAATCTTCACTGACCCAACAGTGATGGTAGCGCAACGTTTTGACAATGATGCTGAGAGTTTTGAAGTGGAGGCGTAAAATTGTCAGGTAAACAATCCACTGAATGAGAAGGACGTGAATGATGAAAATGGGGATGTTGTAAATGATGTAGTCGAGGTAGTCGATTAGATCCCAAGAGAAACCTAGAAAGGACAAAAATAGATGGAGCTTTCGCGAACGCGACTCACCTTGGGAGAGAAACGGGATTTGTTGCAAGGCTAGTTTGAACAAGACTAGTCCGACCAAAGAGGGTCCAGATCGTTTGACAACTTCGTAATCAACGAGGAAACCCATGTTGGTGAATTTCTTGTCCAAGGTGCGAGCGCTGGTGATGAAATCTGTAAGGTAGCCCGCCCGGAGATTGGTCATTATTAAGCAACAGATCGTCGTAGGCATGCGGGAGTTGTAATTGGCGAACTCCACCGCAGCTATGATGATCCCTTTGTTGTCGTTGATCGACTGGATCACTTGTCTCATGATCCCCGGAACGATGACGAAGATCGAGATGATGGTGATCCACAAGATGTGAGTCTTGTTTTTGGGGCCTTTGAGGGCCGCAACGGCTGCGAAACTGCGCACAGGTCCGATCAGACCCTCCATCGATTCCCTACTGACAAACAAATTAATTACGAAAGTGGAAATCGTGAAGGAACAATAAACAAACATCAATTTCCCCATCAAGAATTTGATTTTTATCCGTTTGTTGTTATGGTCGGCACCTTGCCAATAGATTGAACGAGAACGCTCTCGAAGTTCTAATCCGAGCGTATATTAAGCCAGTCGTCGACCGAGAATCAAAACAGTTACCACATGGCGAGCGACGTCTTATTTACAATCAAAAAGAACGATCAAGTGGGCCGGTACGTTGTCGCGAGTCGACAACTCAAACCCGGCGACTTGATTTTCTCCGAAACTCCGTTCGCCCACGGTCCCAAATCAGGTGAGTAGAGTGGTCCACCAAGAGGTCCATTTTGGTAAACCATAATGGGTCTAGATTCGCCCCCGTTGTGTTTGGGTTGTTTCGCCCCTGCGGATTGTTCGATTCTTTGTACGAGATGCTCGTGGCCTGTGTGCGGACCAGAATGCGAAGCTCTTCCAGTCCATCAGGACAACGAATGTCAAGTCTTTGCCAAAGCGAGTGTCAAATTCCAACCGGTCCAAGACCCGACTGAAGTTTGCCTCCAGTACGAGTGCATCACACCATTGCGAGTACTTCTGGCGAAAGAGAAGGACCCGAAACGGTGGCAGGAGGAGGTGGAAGGGATGGAGTCGCACGACGACATCCGCAAGACCAGAGCGATCTGGCAGTTCAACCAGACCAACATCGTCGAGTACTTGAGAGGGCCGTGCAAGTTGGACCGCTTCTCCGAGGAGTTGATACACAAAGTGTGTGGCATCCTGGAGATCAACGCCTTCGAGGCCAGAGCAACTTCGGGGTACTTGATCAGGTGTTTGTACCCGAAACTGGCGATTTTGTCGCACAATTGTGTGTCAAACGTGCACCATTCGGTCGCTCCAGACGACTTCCAGGTGACGGTCAGAGCTACAGTTGATACTCCCGCGGGCGGGGAGTTGTTCAGCAGCTACACCTACTCCCTCTGGCCCACTCTGGTGCGGCGCGAGTATTTAAAAGAGAGCAAGTACTTCGAATGCAAGTGCGAGCGGTGCCAGGACAAGACCGAACTAGGGACTCACATGGGGACTCTCAAGTGTAGCAAGTGCGACAACGGAGTCATCTTGAGCACCGATCCGTTGAGCTTCACCTGCGAGTGGAAATGCACTCATTGCGAGTTCAAGACTAGCGCTGTCGCCGTCCGGAAAGTGTACGATGTGGTGCAAAGCGAGATCGACGCCGTCGAGATGTTGTCAGGACCGGAAGGGATAGAACAGCGCGAGGCTATTTATAGGAAGTATCGGTCGGTGTTTCATCCGAAAAATGCGTACATGACGATAATTAGGACGGCGTTGACGCAACTGTACGGCCGGGCGGAAGGTTACACCGTGGAAGACTTGCCAGATTTGCTGTTGGAGCGGAAGATCGAGCTTTGCAATCAATTGTTGGAGGTGTTGGATGTGGTAGAGCCGGGGCATTCGCGGATCAGGGGGGTCACGCTGTACGAGTTGCACGCACCGTTGATGGTCCTGGCGAGGAATCAGTACACTTCGGACGTGATCAGTAAGGACGAGTTCAGGAAAAAGATGCAGGAGGCGGTGGATACTTTGGGGAGGGCCGTCGAGATTTTGAAGAATGAGGCTCCGGGTTCGAACGAGGGGCAGTTGGGGGCGGTCGCTCGGCAAGCGTACGATAGTCTGAAACAGAATTTCGAATTGCTCATCGAAACTGCCTGATTGTAGAGATTCCTGTATTTTCAAAATAAATGTCTTGTTTTTTCCTAGCATTTTTTTTTATTTATTTAGTGTTAACAACTGAAGTTTATGCTAAATTCTCGTTATTTTCAATTTGCCCCGCGAATCACAGTTGTCTCTCATCCTTTTTGATTTTGATGTTTTAATTATTTCCGAAAGTTTTTTCGAGTTCACGAATGAATGTAATCAATTCATCGCTTTGATATGTTGCCTACCCGTTATTACGCCACAAATCACATTTTTTAAATGCAAATATGTAAGTAAAAAAGACAAAAACATGACACGGGTAAAAAGTGAGGTTAGGTATTGACGTACTTAAAGGTTTTGCGATTTGGCGGTGTAAAAGCATGTTTAGAGAAGAACGATCGCCTAAAAACACAATTTTAGTATTATTTGAGACTTTTTCATTACTGGAGAGCAATTTCAAGCACTAAATTGCCATTCGGAAAAGTTTTACGCCGCCAAATCACGAAAATCATTGTAAAAACGTTCAGAAGCGAAATTTTGTGATTGAAATTGCTGTTTGAATTAAAATGTCTCAATTACTACTGAAATCGTGATTTTAAGGCGCCAGTTTGCATCTTAATATGGTTTTGCACCGCCAAATTACTAAAATCAAGGTAAAAACGGTCCGAATCGCAATTTTATGTTGAAACTGTTCTTTGGTTATGAAAATGTCCCAATTACTATGGCAATTGTGATTTTAAGGTGCTAAATCTTCTCTAAATATAGTCTGTTTTTTAATCAAAGAACCATGACCTGTTGATTTAGGTTTGCAATAATAAAATTTTACTAAATTTAGGAAATTTAATAATATCTATTGGCTATACCAATATCCTTGACAGTACGCAAACCCGCATTAAAAATTTGAACGTGTTATTAAAAATGCCTCGCAAAGTGAGACATTTATTAAACTCTCAAATTAATTCTACTAATATTTCTATATAACCTCAATTTGTATATGATGAGATTTTTCACCCTAGGCCAAAAGTGTACAATGTTGGCAGCTCCATTTTGGGTGTAAATTGCAGTGTTGGTGGTTCTTTGATTAAAAACTAGAACCAGACTATATGTTTTTACACCGCCAGATCTCAAAAATATCGGTAAAAACGTTACCAATCGCAAATTTGCGATTGAAATTGCTTTTTGATAATGAAAATATCCCAAATACATATTACTGAAAATGTGATTTTAAGCAAAAGTTCTTCTCTAAATATGTTTTTACATTGCCAAATCACAGAAATCAAGTTAAAAACGTTCCGAATTTCAATTTTGTGCATGAAATTGCTCTTTGGCAATGAAAACGTCCCAAATACTAATAAAATCGTGATTTTTTTTCTCTAAATAAGTTTTTATATCGCCAAATCTCAAAAACCGCGCTAAAAACGTTCCGAATTGAAATTTTGTCACTGAAAATGTGGCAAAAATCACTGAAATACCTGTTTTGAGGTTATATAACTTCCTTGATAGTAACCAACCTTAGATATTCAAAGTTACTTTTGAAAATTCTAGTTACAAACAACATGAAAAACGTAATTTCCCTAAAAGTTCGAATCCTAGGGAGTAATTTCTGGTGACATAACTTTAGTGAATATCAAATGTCACCGTAAATTTCACAGTTTGACATACCGAGGAATATTCTGGCAGATTATTTCTTGAAAAAGTTTAAAACTTACAAAGAATACATTTATAAATATGAAAATGCATTAGTTAATACAATTTTCTGTATTTTTCATTTCTTTTTTTCAAGAAATTTAGTCCAAGCAGATCGCCCTTCGTCCTCATTTGAATTTCAGCTAATCACGAACACTTGACAGCAATGTTGAGTGTAATTTGTAGTAGAATAGAGTTCAGTGTCTTTAAGACACATGCATTTGATTTAGATAAGGGAAAACAATTTACTAAGTGTAGCAATTGAATAAAAAGTATGTTTGTCTGATTAAATTGAAATTTACGAATAATGGAAATACACTTTTATTGCTTTTAGAATAATTAATAAATGAAATGCGATAAGAAAGACCCACTGACAGTTGACAGTTGTGCCCTACTTTTTTTTTTACAATAGTAGCCATACGAGTCAATCTGCTTCCAAATTTTCTTGACCATCCGATTTTTTTTTTCATAATATTTTTATACCCCACATTTAAGAAATTATACAGGGTGTTATGGAAGTCCACGTAATAAATTTAATCACCAGTAGAACTCTTTAAAATAATAGTTATTTATGGAACAAGTTTCTGTGTAAATTGGGCTTTCTTAATTGCCCGAGAGGCACGATTAAAACACAAGCGTAGCGAGGGTTTTAAGGCCTCGAGGGCAATTAGAAAAGCCCAATTTACCCAGAAACGAGTTGCATACAAAATTTTATTGCTTGAAACGACGTCCCTGAAGTTTCCAAATCTTTTTAAAATGGTTTCGCATTTGCTTTTGACAGTTTTGACAAATTTTTCAAGACCTGTCAAAAATGTGACGTTGAATGTGTTATCTAGGGCAACGGTTCGTTATCTGCTCCATTTTGCTTTAGGGCAATTAAGAGGCAGTTTACAAAGGAAAAAAATGAAAATTTATGACAGTTGAAAACAATAAACATAACTTTTCTTTTTTTAACCGAATATTTTTCTTTACATTTTTCTAACTCCTAATTTTGTAATTCACGCCCCGCATCACATTGCGACACACCAATTGGAAGCACACGTTCCCAAAATTAATTAGTTTTGGAGCAGCGCCACAAAAAAGACGCAAAGCAATGATCTCTGACGACTGAAAAGGGTGGTTTTTACGTTTTCTGTCGGGAGCGGGCACCTCGCCAGTACATTTGACGGGACTATCTCTAACGACTTTCCAAATAGAATTTTGACCGACCAGTGGAACAAAATTTACAACAGTTCACTCGAAGAAATGACAAGCGACGTGTCGTTTACGATTAAAAGAAACGACCAAGTGGGTCGGTATGCCGTCGCCGGTCGCGATTTGAAACCAGGAGATTTAATTCTGACCGACCTTCCATTCGCCTATGGTCCTAAAGCAGGTAGGTCGTTTGCAAAAACGTCTCCAAAGATATTAATTCGGACGAAATCTAGATTCACCTCCGCTGTGTTTGGGGTGTTTCGCACCCGTTGATTGCGACACTGTGTGTACAAAATGCTCCTGGCCAATATGCAGCCTCGAGTGTGAGTCCCTCGGGGCGCATTACGAGAACGAGTGCGAGGTTTTTGCCAAAGCTGGAGTGAAATTCCAACCGGTGGAGGACCCGACAGATGTTTCCCTCCAGTACGAATGTGTAACTCCTCTAAGAGTGCTTCTAGCGAAAGAGCGAGATCCCACGCGTTGGGAGGAGGAAGTGGAGGTGATGGAGGCGCACAACGACCTACGCAAAACCAAACCCATCTGGTATTTCAACCAAATCAACATCGTAGATTATCTGAGAGGTCCGTGTAAGTTGGACCGCTTCGCCGAAGACCTAATCCACACGGTCTGCGGCATCCTAGAGATCAACTCGTTTGAAGCGCGAACCCCTTCTGGGTACTTGATTCGATGTCTCTACCCAAAGTTCTCCACCTTTTCCCACGACTGCGTCTCCAACATCCACCACACCATCGATCCAGGCAACTACCAAGTGACAGTCAGAGCAACGATAGACATCCCTGAAAACAGCGAACTCTTCTGCAGCTACACTTATTCTCTGTGGCCAACTCTAGTACGGCGCAGATTTCTCAAAGAGAGTAAATACTTCGAGTGTAAATGCGCGAGGTGTCAAGATAAAACCGAGCTGGGGACCCATCTGGGAACCCTGAAGTGCAGCAAATGCGACAACGGCGTCATCTTAAGTACGGATCCTCTAAGCGATTGCTGCGAATGGAAATGCACTCACTGCGAATTCAAAACGAGTGCGGTAGCCGTGAGTAAAGTGTACGACGTGGTCCAAGCCGAGATCGACACCATAGAGATGGTCTCCGGAGCCGAAGGAATAGAACGCCGAGAAGCTATTTATAGGAAGTACAGGTCGGTGTTCCACCCTAAAAGCGCGTACATGACGATGCTCAGAACCGCATTGACGCAGCTGTACGGACGGGCTTCGGGATATACCATTGACGATCTCCCCGATTTGCTCCAGGAGAGGAAGGTGGAGTTGTGCTACCAGTTGTTGGAAGTTTTGGATGTGGTAGAGCCGGGGCTTTCCAGGATAAGAGGCATAACACTGTATGAGCTTCACGCTCCGTTAATCATCTTGGCGAGAAGTCAGTACTCGGCAGGGGAGATCGATAAAGACCAATTTAAAAGAAAGATGGAAGAAGCGCGCGATATTTTGAGACAGTCGGTTGAGATCTTGAAGAACGAAGTCCCGAGTTCGCACGAAGGGCAGTTGGGAGTGGTGGCCAAAGAGGCCTACGACAACCTCCAAGAAAACTTTGATATTCTCATTGAAACTGCTTGACCTTAATAGCAGGTGGTGGAAATATGGGTCAGAAGGAAATAAGAACCCCAAATAGAAACCACGCATCATCACTGAAAATCTATAATTCGCAGTAAAGTTATTTACAGTTAAAACGTCTTTTTCAAGTTGAAAATTTCGTAATCGTTTATAATTGACACAGTTAAAAAATAAAAATCATGTTTTCTTCTTTTTGCCCTTGTTGCACTTCTTCTGTGTTGTGTTTTCGTCCTTCTGGAGGTTGCCGATCGTCAACCTCAACACCTTGAGTTCGGACAGCGCGTTTTGAGCCAGTCGACCTTCAGGACTGTTGATTGGTTCGTAGAGAAGATACTTGATCGAACTCTTCAGAGTATTTTCTGCGAACAACAACTTCTTCACAAACTCCTCCTTACTAATCTCCTTGTCCCTGAATGATTTCTGAGCGAGGTTCGCTACAGCCGAATGCAATTCGTACATGGCAATAGCTTGGATTCGAGATATCCCGGGCTCGATTTTCCGAAATATTTCCAAAAGCTTCTCACACAGTTCGATTTTTCGGCGTAGATTTTTGACAGTAGCAGCGCTCTGAGCGTACAGCCGCACCAGATTTTGTTCTATTTCTAAAACGAGGTAATGGTGAGGGTGGAAAGTGAAAGATAGTTTCCTCAATAATCTTTCGAGAGTCTCGATGTCTAGCGTTTCTACAATTTTAGTGTTAAATGTTGTGAAAAACCTCGAGTGTTGGTGTTTACCGATTTCGTCGATTCGTCGTCGACACTCCATCAAGGTCATTTTTATCAAGGAATTGTGATAAATGCGTTTACATAAAGAGCACTGCCACGTTTTGGGTCTTATTAAACCCTTGTGGCAACGGGGACATTTCAAAGAACTCATCTCGGTACCTAGCTCTGTAGAATCATCACATCTAGAACAGTGACACTCGAAATGTTTGCTGTCTTTTAACTGACACCGTCTCTCGTCAGTACCCTGCAATATAATTGCCCAAAAGTGGTTAAAAAAATTATTGCAATACTTAAAATCAATACAAAGTGACATATTAACAGGGCCTTGAATCGACAAATTTGACCTCATTTCATATTTTCCACAAAACATTTACAGCGGATCTAAAGGAAAGAGTTCGACATCATGTCTTGTAAAACGAGTGTAACATGCTGTTTTTTTCTATTTTGCCTTCATTAATTTAATTTTTTTAATTAAAAACACCTAAAAAATAATTATCTAGTGACTTTTATTTTAATGGCTTTGGGTTGGTATTCACGAAGCAATGACATTTCATTGAAAATTAAACGAATTAATTTGTTTTGTGAAAATTTCTCTTTTAAAAATGTTATCAATCCAACCGTGATGTAATGATCAAAATCAAAATTTAATAGTGTATCTGAATCTACAAAAAAGTGCGAAGGAAGAATGAAAAAATGTGTTTTTTTGCAAAAATAAAATTTACCTGTTGCCTGTCCCGAGTTCTTTTAGAAACGCTCAATGGGAAAGAAAATATTTCCATTATTGAAAACTTTTGCTGTTTATGTAAGTAACATTTATTTAAGCACCCTGACCGGAGAAAAAATCTTGATAAGTATTTATCGTTCGTTTCGTACCTGAAGAACGTTTGTGTAGTTAAAATAAACAGGACACCCTTCTGGGATGTCAACAGCCGCATGAACATGCAAGACAAAGTCGTCGTCCACAGCCAAGTGGGCATTACCCACGCAGTCGTGCGCCATCATCGCCGCGGTCAAATACAGCCCCCTCAAGTTCTCGCCGGGATTAAACCCCGTCCGATTCCGCTGGGGTTGTCGCACGTCGTACGTGTTGACATCTATAACGCCGCAAATCCTTTGCACGACTTCATCTTTCAAATCGCCCTCGTCGATGCACTTCAATCTGGAGAGGACGCTCTCGACGTTGACGCGATTCCGACGCCAGATCTGCGAGTCGCGTCGCGCTTCCAGGTGTCCTTCAAGCTGCAGCAGGCGTTCGAATAACTCTTTGTCGGAGCGACGCCACAATAAACAGCGCAAAGGCGTGATCATTTCGGGGTTGGTGATGAAATCTTCGCGTTTGATCGACGTTGCCTTGAGTGTGGCGCACTCGCGGGAGTCGTGAAGACGGCCTTAAAGAAAATGGACGAGGGTGGAATCGTTGTAAGAGGTTCAAAATCGATTTACCTTTGCAGTTCGGGGTGCATAGTATGGCGATAACACAGTCGGGGCAGAATTGCAGTTTTTTTATCTGGGCGCAGCAGTTGAAGCAGACGAGGGGGGCCCCCAGTTGGGGACAAAGGAGGATGGGGGGCTCTTTTATAATCAGTTGACCCTGTTTTATGTTCGTTGCCGCGACCATATATCTACAATCGTTTTTCAATACAAAAAAACATATACTCGAATTATTAAATTTACCGCCCCAACAACTCGTTTTTGTTCACTTTATACAGAGAGTTGCATCCTTCCATATTCACGTTACACAATGGACTAAAAATAATTAGTCTCAGGACTGATGAGAACAAAAATAGCCGTATTATATTTGAATTTTGAAACCACGTGATGCGAATTTTCTTTAAAGCGGAAATCTCACAACCAATTGGGTAAAAACAAATAAATCGAATCATTAAAATTTTATAATTTTATTAAGCTTCACAGGCGTGTTCATTTTTATTGGTTCATCCCTTGTACCTAAACTGTCGGGATTATCGTCGCCGGTCATCGCTTCTATTTGGACACTTTGCTGCAGTTGCTCTTGTTGCGCTTGGAATTTGGGACAGTCCTTTTTCAAGTGTGTCACATCACCGCAAACCCTGCAGGCGCCCCCTTTTGGATACAGCCCCCTCGCGTTATCGGGACACTGTCTGGCAATGTGGCCCTGCTCCTGACATATGAAACATTGAGCGTACTTAAATTCCTGGCCTCTCACGACTTTACATTCGAAGTGGGTGTGTTCAGTAGATCCGCATTTAAAACAAATTCCCGTCCCGGACGTTTCAGCGAGTTCTTTACCCAATTCTGGACAATCGGACAAGTTGTGACCGGATTTTCTGCAGTTGAAACATACTTTCTTCTTTTCTCGGGCGAAAGCTTTTTCTGCTTTTCTCCTCTCCAATTTTAAAGTGATTTTTATTTCACTCCTAGGTAAACCCTTGCTGATCATTTGCTTGCGCAACTGATGTATCCTCTCAGCGTCTTCTTTCTTAATGGGAAAACCATCTACATATGCAATATCCACTTCTTTGCCATTGATTATCATTCGGTTCTGGAACTGTTTTCGCCGTTCCGGTTGTTTGCCGTCTTTGACTTTTGGACGCTTTTTTTTGACAGGCTGTGAGTCGGATGTCGATTTCTGCTTCCTTAGGACAGGCTGTGAGTCGGATGTCGATTCCTGCTTCCTTAGGGCAGGCTGTGAGTCAGATGTCGATTCCTGCTTCCTTAGTTTCCTCTTCTCCAGCTGACGCTGCCGTCTTGCTTTCTTCTTTTCAATTTTCTTCAAATCCTCTTCTGTTAAATTTTCTTCTACTTTCTGTGTTTTTTCATTGTTTTCAGATTTCTCCTTGTTCAAATTCTTCTTCACACCACTTTTCTTTGCTAAAACTTTGAGAGATTTCTTCTTTGTACATTTTTCTTCAACCCCTGTCTCATTATCAGGTGTCTCCTGTTCAATTTTCTTCTTTTTACGTTTTTGTTCAAGCCCCAACCCATTCTTAAGTTTTTTCTGTTTATTTTTTGTTAAAACTTCTGTCGATGTATCCTCCACAACTTTTTTATCACCACCAACTTCACCTTCGTCTAATTTGCGTTTAGCCCCACGTTTTTCTGACACCGCCTTATTAGATAACTTCTTTTTTTCACTTGTTACTTGGTCTTGTGTTCCATTACTATTTTTTGCCAATTTTTTCCCATTATTTGTTGGAAATTCTGCCCATTTAATGTTCTTTGTCTGCTCCTTTTCCACGTCCTGAAGAAAAGCTTTGTAATTTTCACTCCTCTGCTTGTCGACCTCTTGTTTCTTCTTAAGATCTCGACCCTCCTCATTTCTTTCTAGTAATTGTTGCTTCATTTCGGCCCATGACGTTGCCTCTTCAGGAACTCTCTCGTTCGAGGCTTTTGACCCCTTCGCACGTGCAAATCGAGTCATTTCACACACGCATCAACAATTCACGCGTTTTCACAAAATCAAATTGAGGTTATGTTGTCAGCGTGTCAAACAATGTCGAATATTTATACCCGTGTGACGTATTAGTTATTACCAACCTAACTAAAATTAAAATTGTGCGTGTAAATATTTTTTCATATTAATCACTTTTTGCAAAGAAATTTGACTATTTCTTTTACTTATTTTTCTTCATTAACTAGGTGAGTATTTTTTTTTATTATTTTGTATTAAATAATTGTGAAAATAAACACTTTCATAATTTTTTGGTTAACTTGTGTAATGATAGTTGTTTTTTAAATATTTTTTCATTAAAACAACGTAAATTTTTAACAAAAGTTACATTTCAAGAAACTCCATTTCCCATTTAGCGTTCTGTCCCAACAAAACATGTTGTTACCAACCGACGTAAAACCAATGATATAAATTCCCTAAATTTTTAAAAATCTTTGGCTTGGAACAATTTTATTGGCAATTATCCACACTAATATAATAAAATAGTGGTAGTAAATGATGATTAACTTCGAGTGTAGCCACTCAGCGTTCTAAATAAATAAATAAATAACCAATTTTTGTGTTTAGTGATTGGCCACGGATATTGTACATTCCCCAATTTTTGCAATTCTATTCTCTAAATCTTTCAAATGTGCCGGACTAGGACTCAACTCTGGTTGCTCTGGTTCTTCTTTGTCGTTTTCTTTCTTTTCAACGTTAGTTTTCTCACTCTCCTCGTTATTATCATCTTTTTCCGTTTTGATCTCTACATACGGTTCTATCATCACCGAATCTTGCAAGGGCATCGTCAGGTACTCCAAATCTCCATACGGTAAATTCGTTATGTCATAATTCTCCCCGTTAACTTCCGTGCGCACCGGATTTAACCGAGGTCTCCCTCTTCCTCTCTTGATCAGAGGTTTTTGAACAACCGGATACTTTCTGGGCCGACCTCGCGGTCGTTTTGGAGGATTTGGCGCATTAGATTCATCGTTGGCTTCACTGCAGACATGTGAAATCACCTGAAGCATAAACAATACATTTCTAATCAAAACAGTAAACTGTCTCCTTACAAAAGGCAGCGGGGGGGATGGAGGTGATCCCACCATCCCATGTGACAACTCCATGTTGTAATCAGTTTCGTAATCGTGTTCGTGCGTTTTTCTGATATGATGTTTCAGTTTGTCATGCCTAGAGAAAGCTTTATCGCATTGGTCACATGCGTAGGGCCTCTCACCAGTATGGACGAGTTGGTGGCGGGTCAGATGGGAGGAACGTTTGAAACTGCTGGGGCAGAGGTCGCATTTAAATTTGCGCTGTTTCTTAGCCCAAGCACTCAGTTTTGGTACTTCTTCGCCACATTTGTTGGGAGAAAGCTCCTGCGAAAAATACATCGAAACATGTGGCATCGTCCAACAAGACTCACCTCTGCATCAGGTGTCCTTTCTGGAGACTCTGAGTTGGTACAATTTTGTATCACATCTTCGGACGTATTAATTACTGTTTCTGCAAAAGAAAAAACATACGTTGCAGGTGTTGTAGTGAATGAAAGCGTCAACCTTTTTTCGCTGTTTCGTTTGTTTCTTTTTCTACGCGTTTGGAGGGAGGAGCTGAGCTCTCGGTTTTACTTTCTACATCCTTGTAATCCACAGCGACTCGTTTTTGTCCTTTGTATCTTGTGTCTCTCCCGTGACTGCTCGTTTCAGTTCGGGGGTTCTATAAAGCGTCGTTCACAAAACGTGGAAGGGTGGAAGAACTAAATCTAGTACCTCTTTATCCGATGGTTTGTCGCTTTCATCGCGTAGGACACCCGATATACCCGAGAGTTGAAACTCTCCAGCCAGTTCGTACAAAGGATTCAACGATTCAGGAAGGACATCCACGTTGCCTTTGTAAATCAACTCGATCAAATCGTGCAGACTTTGATAGGAAACTCCGTGCATTATCAGGATCGGATGGTCTCGGTTGTTTTCGGTGAATATCCTGTGGAAATAGGGACTGCTGGTCGCCAGGATCAGCTTGTGGGCTTTGATGGTACCGTCCTTGCAGCACAAAGTGACGTCAGCAAGTTGCTCGTCGTTGTACAACTTCTTGAACATTTTACTGATGTTTTCCAAGTGCTTGTTGGGGGAAAACTGAACGCTAGACTTCATCTAAAAAGAAAATCAAGTTTAATGTGAAAAGTGTGGGCCACCCCCTTGTGGCCGATACGACCCTGTGCACAGACCGGCCCTGCTCCGGTGATCGACGTGGGAGTTGCAGCCGCGAAGGGACGCGAAACTGAACCTTATTGACTCGGCCTTGAAATGCGTCGGGTGCACTTTTCGAGCATTTTTAAGGCACCAGCTGAGCTGATAACGTTTGGGTGTGAAAGAAAATCGCAACAAAGCGACGACAAAAACAAAAGTGCTACAAAGCGGAAACGAGACACCATTTTCTGGGACGTTTCCGGTGGATTGAATCGTGTCGTTTTATAATAGGAGCTGAGTCGTGTAAAAATCATTATCGGAAAATGCATGCACACAATTATGACAAATTGTTTTATTAATATATTGAAGGAAAAGGCGGTCGGCGGGCGATTTGCGTTTTAATAGAGCGAACGATTAGGCCACGGCCGACATTTTATATACCTAGGCACAAATTTAGAATTGGTCGATTTTTTCGGGGTTATAGTTTTTGTTTGTAATTTACCTTGAGATGAGGAGCCCGTTCGTATTTTCCCAAGTGAAATTTTCTTTTCGGTTTAGTAACGTGCTAACTACACAGCTTTTAACTTGTGACTGCGCCCTTTCTACAAAAGGGGGGCAGAGTATTGATTTATGCCCGCTGTCCCCCTCTTTCAGAAAACCCTTGCGAATTCATTATTAATTCTGGACGGGATATAGGTGCCCGCCCTCAATCTATTTATTTTAATATTTTTTTATTATTTATTTGCGTTTCATATCAAACAATTATTTTCAGCGTGATCTCACCCAATTTTTGTGCAAGCTGAATAATTATTCGCTTGTAAATTAAGTAAATTAGTGGGACATGTTTGATAAATATTTGTTTCAAAAATCCACAAGGTTTACATTTTGTTATATTGTTTACATAATTTAGGTTATGCAAGTTTTTTAAAAATTGTTGAAATGGAGGGTGAATCTACACTATTCCTAGAAAGAATGTCAACTACCCGCACCCCTAACAACCGGTTAATCATCGATCTTCCAAATGCAGTTCTACTATCTCTCCAATAACACAAATTCTTTAGTTAACTACGATTTTTTTTCTTTTTAATTACCTATATTTTATGCATGTGTGTTATCGGTGATTAGCTGCATACCTTTTAGTTTATAAATGTATACTTATATGTACTTATTTTTGATATCTTTCAAAAAAATCTCCTTGTCAAACAAAATGAGTCAGAGTAAATCCAATTTTATCGTAAAAGTAATACTTTGTACTTGTCCAACGGAAAACCAATTACAAGACAATTTTTAATAAAGCAGAAAATATGGATATACAAAATATCACAAATTAAAAAATTTAGAAACGTGTCAAAAGGAAAAACAGGAATTTTTAAATTGACGCATAATATTAACAAAATAAACCCTACTGACGAGTCAAATCACCAGAAAAGCATGCAGATACAGATTTTGACCAAATCAGATGATTTGAAGGGCCCTTAAGGGTCCACCTATCAGTTGCAGTAATAATAATCAACTATCTTATTTCCAAATTAGAATATTCCGAATAAACCTATGTGTATGTATTTTATTTCCATCATATTACTGTGTAATGTTCGTTTCACAATGTAGAAGCAACCCTCATATTTACCAGATGTAGCTCCCAGTGAATGGTATTGTTTATTCCTCAAAATTAAAAGAACCCTTTCCTGATACATTTTTTTCCGAAGATGAAGCAGTGATATCAATGACTCGTCGTTGTCCAGCTTTTTGCTGATGTTTTCCATTTCGGCATTGTTCTACCAAACGTAGGTATTAAGGTATTAAGTGACAATGTTGAGAAATACAATTGTTTAGATTTCCAAAGCTTTTGTTTCTATGTGAGAGACAATAAATGACGAACCACACCCTCGTATGTTTCTCGAACATTCCTGACAGTGGTTATTATCGATTAAATTTAATTAAGTAGGTACAGACATCTTGATTAGAATCCTGTACAAGTATATTCATCATTTCGACATCTTCTGTATTTAAAAAACGTCTAGTACAATTTGACGCCCTTACACGTACCAAGAATCGCACCATATGGGAAAAATTTTTATTGATTGATTCATCAAAAATTTTACTGCGGTAACCGTCGCAATTTTTAAATGTCTAAAAGCGTGGCCAAAGTTATCACTTTGATATTTTTTCAATTCCGGAAATATTGTTGAATATATCGAAAAAAGTTGGAGTTATTATAAATGATTGTAGTCCAAGTAGGCGTAAAAACTGAATGTAAAATTTATGGTTGTCGCTCCAAATAAAAAACATCAAAATGATGTGAATAAGCGTATTGGGTGCAAACAACTCAATATTTTTAGAATTGGTTGCAAAACAACTCAACATTGTTAGATTCAATTGTTAATTTAAACAAAATAAATAAAATTCCCATCACCGCAGTTTTCACTTAAAAAATGACAGTGACAGCGACAAAAATTGACAGTTCACATGAAAGCGGCAAAAATTTCATAACAGGGGCATGGCCTGCTTCGACTACAATTATTTATAATTAATAACCCTGTACAAGAGTGAAACAACTTCACACTTCAGTTTTACGTTAAAAAGCTTGATACCATATCGTTTCGTTTTTGTTTGAAATCTCTATTTGCCCTGGTTCAATACGTCCGTATTGTGTTCAAAAAAGCAGAGAAATTAGGAATTTTCTCCGAACTAGTCAAATTTTGGAATGCATTTTCATTTAGTAAATGCATCGTACAGTTCGAGACACGTAATTTCGGGCATCAGTGTTAATATACTGGCAAAAAATGTAAAATAGACTTTAGATTATTAACCTCAATGATTGACATGCGACTGACGTGAATAGAAAATAAATTTCAAAATTTGACTTTTGAATGTCACGTTGACAATAAAGAGTGATTTACACCGCAATTTTTTGAAGTGACAGAAAAATGATGACCGAAATTCTGTGTTCCCTAACTGTACATTAAAAGTACTCAGCAAAAAAATTACAACGTAGGTATAAGAAATATCAAAAATTGTCGGAAGCGGAAACATTTTGCGGATCGTAATTATTAAAGCTAATCTTTAGATTCTAATTTTAAATGATATTGAAGTGTAAAAGTACGGGGGTCATTCGAAAAGTTCATGATCTGATGTGGGATTATTACATACAGATGTCCCAGAACTCTCTCCTCAGAGAAAAAAGGAAAAATCTCTAAAAAGGACAAATAAATAATCCCAAAAAAAAGTGGTCTCCCATATGCCGTTTCATATTTTCAAACGCATTTTCCAAAATCTAAACAATTACAGTGTTTTTGAGTATTCAACCGGAAAATTAGAAAATGCTTTTCGAAAATTTTCAACTCAAGCTTGTATGGAATATTTCCATTCACCATTTTCCTGTCGTTCAGCGTTCTTAAAATAACTCTTTATAAGAAAAATTGTATGTTCTATCTAAAGTAAACATTTTGAAGCGTCACTTTGACAATGTAAATGAAGCTGTCAGCAGTCAATGTTGCCAATCTAATTTCAAAATCATAGCCTACTCTAATTATAAATTTAAATGATCGCACGGTAAAATAATACAAATAATCAAGAAGGACTATTTGAGTAAATTTTATGAATTTTATTTTTAAATGGTACAAATGGAGTGAGTAACTTCCGGTTGTTAAGCTTGCTGGTGAAGCTATTCGAGAGCCTAAAAAGAAGAGTTAATTTATGTTTATAGCAAAATGGCGGACACTCCGAGCATTGCATTTAGTTAATTTTTAGATCGTTGTTCTGTATTTTGTTGGAGTTTGGCAATTTTACCCCTTGGTGTTGCCATGTGTTGTGTTACATAGTAAGCACATAATAACAAACAATTGTATTTTTAACGAGTTGTCATAATAAAGAATTTCGTGTTCGCTGAACCTGTATTTCTGATTCACTGAAACTCTCACATATTTCAAGTTTAATTTCTTTTTACCGTTAATTTTTACTCTTATAACCTACCATTTTATTGCTGATGATGTTACGTCGGATATTTGTCAAAAAAAAAAAACATCCGGTTGCAGTGTTGCAAATAGCCGAATAAAAAATGTTCTTCGGTAATTCACACAGTCCTCGATCACCGCGTGTAACGTATATACATAGTCGATTTTTTAATCAAAGAACCACGACCTGTTGATTTAGGTTTGCAAATATAAAATTTTACTAAATTTAGGGAATTTAATAATATCTATTGGCTATACCAGCCAACATGTGTCATTTTTAATGTCCTTAAAAATACGCAAACTCCCAGCTAAAATTTGAACGTGTTATTAAAAATGCCTCACAAAGGAAGACATTTATTAATCTCTCAAGTTAGTTGTTATTAGTTGTTATTAACTTTATTAACATGCTGCGCTCTAATAACCTCAATTTTTATATCATGAGATTTTTCACCCTATGTCAAAAGTGTACAATGTTGTCAGCTCTATTTCGGGTGTAAATTGCGGTGTTGTGGTTCTTTGATTAAAAAATAAACTATATGTACAATTTTGACAGAATCACTGTTTAATTCTGAACGAAATTTACTTTCGAATTCATGCCATTCATAGAAGAATTTCCCTTATTTCCGAATTTTTGTATCTATAAAAATGGCATTACTAACATAACTGTCAGATGTAAAATGTGACTTTTATTGCCAACGTAAATTTAAAAAAAAAACATAATTTCATAGCTTTTTAAAGGATAGAAATATTCGATCAAATGATAGTTATTTTGCTGAAAAAGGCTAGGGTGGAACAAAAACAAAGGAGAATCAAAGTACACATGTAATTTAAAAAAAAACATCAATTGTTATGAATTGTCGTGTAGTTTTCAAATGAGAAATGACTCTCGTAGATGAAGATAATTCTGTGGCGGTCGTGAAAAAGTAGGTAAGTCGAAAATGTTAATTTTTCAGGGCAACGATTCAAAATTCCACATCATTCCTAAAATCCTGTAATTAAATAGAAACTTCTTTCTACGGAGTGATCAAGAATGACTGAGTCTGTTGGTAACAATGAAATTTGGCAAATTTAAAATTTACCAACGAAGGTTAATTTTTGTAATAGTATAAACCTAACCTGCATAACCAAGAATGTTTTTAATGTCATCTCAAGTTAAAAAATCCGGTCAGTGCGTGGTCAGTGCCAATTACTGGACAAAAATCACCAGTATTTTCAATTGTTTCATTGCCAACAGACTCAGTCATTGTTGATCACGCTGTACCTGTACTTGCTTTCAATATAAGTAAATTTTAAACTGTGAAAATCTGAATTATTTAATTCCATGATTTATTATTAAGGTGTAAACATTGTTAACTCATTTTTGAAATTATTTGACTTACCTACTTTTTCACGACCGCCACAGAATTTACAGAGACAGTTTGTTACTATACCGGGTTTCTTTTAATGATTGAGACCAATTTAGTGGGTTGGCACTCCCGAATAATTGGTACGCCTAATCTTTTGTCAGAGTTGTCTGTTGATTTGCTTTCTAGGTTGAGATTCTATTTGAATTTGTTAGTCAAGTGTACAAACATAAAGTCGTAAATGTGTTGCCAACCGAACAGAAATAATTTCAATTATTAAAAGTCACTAGATATAAAAAGAAGAAATGAATTACCACACAACTTTTGCAGTATTCCCTCGACTTTATTACTCGTAATTAGTTTGAACATGTGCAAAGAAACAACCAGTTAAACGTCGGGTATTTGAACCACTAATTACGTAAGATTCATAAAGTCAGTCATCATCAATGTAAATATGTAATTAATGTCTGCCTATATCGAAGACTGCAATGTAGATAAATTAAAAATTGCGGCCAATTTTGAACACCGATTAAGTGCATAAAAAGCTTTCGTCATTTACTTAAAAGCAGTTAACTAATTATGTAGTGGGTTTAAGAACCCTCCTTCAAAAAAAAAAGAAAAATATTGCAAAATTGACAGCATTCCCTTAGGAACTTCTATTAATGATAATTAACCCGAAAATACGTACTGTCACGAGCTATAAATTTTGGTCGTCAATGTCATTTCAAAATTTGGTTAGATTGTCACAAATTGAAAAATTTTCCCTGCCTGATTATGCCTATGCCAACAAAGTGTCAAAAAATGACAATTAATGTCATACAACATGATGATAGGTTATGATACATATTTACGACTGTTTTACAATGGAGCATTTTCGATTGCGTCAAAGAATGACCTTGACGACCAAAATTTATTGCTCGCGACTGTACATTTCTTGCAATTATTTTCTGCAATTTCGTAAGGTATTGCAGACACTCTAATTATGATTATGTTGTTTCAGTATCAGCAACTCTTTTATCATCATTATCATTAAACTCTTTATTATTTTGAGGTAATACTTTAATCTGTGCCAGTTTTATAACTTCATAAAAATTGATGTGACTAATTTGTTCACTTTTTCGTAATCAGACCAAACTTCAACTTTGCAGCATCTCTGGTTTGTGTCTCTTATCACAATTCCAGGTTTCGTATCATTCTTCCCGAAGGGTGATAAGTGATAACTGATATTTTATGTGATTCCATTCTTTGAAATCTCTTAGACACACACACATGACTCAACTGTGTCATATCACGACTATTTGCTTATGTTTCGCAGTCTCGTTTATGCAAATAAAGACGGGGATTAGACTTTGGCCGTTGAATCAGGAGATTAACGCTTTGCCCAAAAATTCGACAGCCACAAATTACTTTTGCAATTCAAAAATACATTGTATATTTTGTCATATGAGTCAATAAATTGGAAAATAAACTGCGCCGTCGGCGGTGCTGTGCAGCCAACGCGGGCTTTGAACAACTCGTGTTCTCAGTACACGCTGAAACGACGGTGCTTGCGGAAGCTCGACGCTACAGGTTTTTTCTTTTGCAGTCGAATAATCGAATTCGCGACCAACAATCAACGGGAACTGCTCTTCGGAAGTTTTTTGTGTTTTGACCGAGAAAAATTATGGACATCGTCGTCAACAGTCCCAACGTGAAATATGCAGAAAACCACATCGAAACCAACTACGAATACTTGTACACCAAAGCGGAAAAGCTGGGGACCAAGATCGAGGTAAGACAGCCAAAATTCGGAGTCCAATCGGGGGCCTGAGAAGGAGCGGGTGAATCATTTCCCGGCGTGGAATTTTCCAGATGAGCCGGGCTCGGAAAATCAATACTCCACATCAGCTGTTTCTAGAATATTTTAGAATATTAAGTGGAAATATTTTGATGGGCCACGCCCACGTGTTCGATTTTTGTCGATGGTTTTGATTGAACGAGTCGATTGTGTTCAAGGGCGTCGCATTTCGGCCACCACGTGGTTCTGTGCCAAGTTCAAGGTAACATCTGGTGTGTCTCTAGGTCACCCCCGTCACCGAGCATCTGGTGATCCGCACGCACACTAAGGTCCCCCGATTAGGGGTGATGCTGGTTGGATGGGGCGGCAACAACGGGAGCACCTTCACTGCTGCTATTTTGGCCAACAAGGAAGGGTTGTCGTGGCCTACGCGTCGCGGGGTGCAAAAAGCGAACTGGTACGGGTCCATCACCCAAGCCAGTACGGTCAGGCTTGGAGGTGATGTCTTCGTCCCGTTGGGGAAGTTGTTGCCGACGGTCCACCCGGATGATTTGGTGATTGACGGGTGGGACATCAATTCGGCCAATTTGGCAGAGGCGATGGAACGGGCTCAAGTTTTGGAACCGGGGTTGCAGCAGCAGCTGAGGGCGAAGATGGCGCTCATGAAGCCAAGGCCCTCGATCTACGACGAGGACTTCATCGCCGCTAATCAGGTTTGTTTTGATGTATTATGGGAGGTACTTGCTTCTGATAATGAAGTCGATTTTCGTATATAAAATAATAAAAAAGAACTATTGTTTTACTAAGTGAAAGTCGTCAAAATAAGACTTTTTCAAGTACGTCACCAGACGTCATTAACTCCATCCCCAACAGCTGATACTGGGCAAAGTGTTTTTGAGTGTTTTATGAAACCAATATACCTAACAAGTGCTCTAACTATTTGACGTTATTAAGCATAATTTTTTTGCTAGCGGGGTATGAGAGGGCTGTTGAGACTTAAGATCTTCTCAGTTAGGGATTATCCCAAAAATGTTTCTTTTATTTTTGCTGAGTAATTTTTTATACAGGGTTATTCTAAATGATTGTAGTCGAAGTAGGCGTGAAAACTGAATGTAAAATTTATGGTTGCCGCTCCACATAAAAAAATCATCAAAATGATGTGTTAAATTGGGTGCAAAACAACTCAATATTTTTAAAATTGATTGTAGAACAACTCAATATTTCTGGATTCAATCGTTAATTTAACAAAAATAAATAAAATCCTCATCAGCGCACTTTTCACCTAAAAAATGACAGTGACAGCGACACAACTGACAGTTCACATGAAAGCGGCAAAAACGTAATAACATGGGCATGGCCTACTTCGACTACAATCATTTAGAATAACCCTGTATTTTTTCTGCGCTTAGATTACCTATAATTGTGGCATCAAAGATTCCCGCTGCTTCATAATCACAAAAATATCTCTGCTTCTTCTATCTCAAACTCGAGAAAACGAAAAATACTTTTTATCGCTTTTTCTCTTGCTTCTGTTGATGCAACAAAAAAAGACACAAAATTCACATTCTTCGACAAATTGCTGAACTAAAATAAAACGTAACAATTTGTTACGACACTTTTTTAACCAGAAATGCCTAGTATAACGTGTAAAATTGCTATTTTGAAAACAACATAACCTCAAAAAAGTGATGTATTTTGAAATGCTCTGCTACTACAATAAGAATAAATCACCTTAATTTAAAACTACCGTGCGATCCAAAAAACAATCATTGAGTTGGCAGCCCTGGTTTCAATATTGCTGGTTTTTAGTTATTTAATAGAGAAACTTGAGGGTTTTCAAATACAGCAATGTTTAATTTAGCGCTGCCAGCTGAACCACGAGAGAACCTTCAATCGCAATAGGCGATAGTAATGGCTTCCTCAATTTTTTTCGATCGTTACGATATTTCCACTTAACACGCACCGAAATATTCACAAAAACATTTTCCGTTGTCTTTAACATTAGAGAAAATGTATAGTGAAAATGTATCGTTCACATGAACTATAAACACAGAAAAACATTACTATCCCATAAGGACAAAAATAAAAATTGCCACGTGGGGTATGACGTCACACGAAAATGACGTATTGTGTTTATGGTAGTAAAATCAGATTTGGTGGCAAAAGGCAAAACCAGAAGTTATTAAAGTCATAGAAATAACTTGTCAGTGTCAGTTTTTTTCATAGAAGTTCGTGAATATGAAAACAGAAGAATTTTACACGTTAGAGCACGTCCAATTGATATGCACTATAATATCAATGAGGAGTATTGAACGAATATTGTAGGACCGAAAATCTTCAGCTTCAATTAATACTGGAATTTTTCCTGTAAAATCGCCTTAAAAAAAAACTAAACAGTACCTAATTCCTTTAGGAGCATATGAATTTGATGATTTAATTAGTTATTTACTGTAGGAGTGAGGAAGGCAAAGCTTTCGTTCACTCGCGTGCAATTCAAGTGAACGAAAGTGGCCTTACTCTCGAGTGTTGTATTTAGTTTTGTTCGATCCCTCCTTGGAAAGTGAGTCAGTAATTCAAAATTTTAAATACAGTTGGTTGCAAAAAAAAAACGGGAACTGTCAGAATAAAATTGACACATTTTTACAACTTTTCCATAGTGTGAAACCTTACGAGAGATAGGTTATTTGATATATATTGTCAAGTAGACAATTAATTGACAAATGGACAAAACCAAATTTATATTAGGAAAATTTTCGTTTCCCGTTTCTTTTTGCAACCAACTGTACATAAAAGTAAATCACATTTTTGGACTAAAATATCAAAATTACGTTATCAGAAAGAATTGGAAAAGTTTACGAGTGAATAAAAACCAGTGAGTGAAAGACTGAGCAAAAAACGATAAGCGAAAGTGAAGTGAACGAAAGAGAAACTTTCACCCACTGATACATAACTATGGATACAGACTCACTTTCTAGGGAAGTATCGAACAAAAACATTATAAAACATGATCGTGCACTGAAGCAAAAATGTAGTATTTTTTCTACTCCAACATCAATAGATATTCTCGTGTTTTGAGACTAAAAAGATGGTACTTTGGAGTTGAAAGTAAGATTGATTTTGATGTAATTATAGTGATGTGAAATACAATCGCAAAATTAGAGTAATTATTTATTTTTTGTGTCTATTTTCCCCCACCTATTCCGACGTCCATGTTTTGACAATGATAAGTGATCACTTATTTTTGTGACATAAATCAACTTTTGTTTTCGCTACCAAATTTGAATTTCGCAATAAAGCAATAAAAAAACAACAGCACGCGGTGTTCCTATGTGGTCACCCATCACAGTACTGGACGCGCCCGACATTGCTTGACTTCA
This sequence comes from Tenebrio molitor, assembly GCF_963966145.1. Classification (NCBI taxonomy): domain Eukaryota; kingdom Metazoa; phylum Arthropoda; class Insecta; order Coleoptera; family Tenebrionidae; genus Tenebrio; species Tenebrio molitor. The sequence goes on along the minus strand of NC_091054.1, from coordinate 2,685,083 downwards.
GTGATCGAACGGGAACTGGTATAGCCAATGTGGTGTGGCTGTTGCTTATGAGAATTGTTACTTTCATTGGTAATCAATTGTAAAAAATGCATATACAGGGTTATTATAAAAAATTTAACATCGTAGGTGGTTATGCGTTATACCGTGCCTTCAAATAAATAAGGAATTAGAGTAGGCTTTGATTTTATTATGAAGTTGGCAACATGGAATTTTTAAAGGCACGTCAGTGATCTTGGACAGCACAATACACGTGTTTAATCGTCTATTACCAACCGTTAATAGACAAAAATATAAATCACAGCCTACTCTAATTCCAAATTTATTCGAAGGCACGGTACTTGAGGTGTGCCGCTACGCCAACTAGATGGTAGAAATATTTATAATAACCCCTGTACATAATCGCACATAATGTGAGTGTTTTTTAAGCTTCTTGATATTTAGAGAAAACGAAATCACGAGGAAAACGGTACATAACGTTTTTTGCAGAAAATTCAAATCAAAACTTTTTGTTTCACGACGAGAAAAAACAAACTGTAATCACTTCCCACGCCTCAACTATTAACATGAGACATGCCGTCGGAATTTTTCTGTAGAGAATACTTTGTTAACAATAACAATCAAACTAAATGTTCAAAGGGATTGCAGTTTTCTTGACAGGACGCTAATCCTTTTTACATCTAAAAGTGATTAAAAGAAAAACAAATCAGAGGAGGCGTTGCAAATTATTATCGGTCATGTCGTAGCGGAATCCTATGCAAATAAGCATGGGCGTAGACAATTTGTGGTCTCAAACGCTATTTTATATTAAATCATACCTCATGAATTTTAGACGTTGGAATTATAATTGTGCATTTTATTATTATTATTATATGTTAATGGAGCAAATTATTGCCAAACGCGATGCCACTGATAGATTTTTCGCGGTAATGTCAAAGAAACGTCAATGATGTGTTCTTGTTAACCTAGAAAATAATTTTTCGATTTCGGCAATGTTTATAGACGTTTTCTGTAATTGTAAGCAACAAAGCAACAATTATCCAAGAATAAGGAATAAAATGAGTTTTACCGTTATTGAAGATAAATCATTAATTATTATTGATGATTAATTCAGTTTTTATAGATTTTTCGAGAGGTAGGCAACCAATAAAACAACTGTACATTGCATATACAGGGTGTAACAGAAAAAAATGCATTTATTTTGACTGGTAATAGGATTCATCTACTACAATTTTTCTAAATAATGTCTTTTCGAAAACAAATTCTGAAGGGTTTTAAAAATTAATCTAATCTATGGAATGAATTTAATCTAACTACATTTAATAAAGAAAAAAAAACAAGGAAGTAACAAAAAACAAACGAAAGTGAAACCTTTTTATTCATGAAGCGCAATTGTAACTTCTCATGACATTCAAGAAAAACAGCAGTAATAAAAAAAAAAAAAAACGAAAGTGACACTATTGTATTCATCAAGTTCAATACGAAGGAAATAAAAACATTCAGTTTTTACGATTCCTGTTTAAGAAAGTTTTCAGATTTATAAAATTGCACTCCGTATACATTTGCGTATGAGTCAATCTAAGACGAACTTTTCCGATAAAACAAAAGACGAGGTAGCACTCTTGACTTTTTTCTTTTTGATCACTCGATATTGTGTAATATTCGAATGCGAATATGTGAATTTCAGGCCAGCCGCGCCAATAACGTAATCAAAGGAACCAAACTGGAGCAGATCCAGCAACTCTGCAAAGACATCGAAAACTTCAAAAAGAAATCCAACGTGGACGACGTCATAATCCTGTGGACTGCGAACACGGAACGCTTCTGCGACGTCCTGGAAGGCGTCAACGACACTTACGCCAACCTGAAACTCGCGATTTCCTCGAACCACCCTGAAATCTCCCCGTCGACCCTCTTCGCCTACGCCGCTATTTCCATGAAATGCACCTACCTCAACGGATCCCCCCAGAACACCTTCGTACCAGGGATACTCGAGATGGCCGACAAGTGTAACGTTTTCATCGCCGGGGACGATTTCAAATCGGGCCAGACCAAAATCAAGAGCGTCTTGGTGGATTTCTTGGTCAGCGCCGGCATCAAACCGACCAGTATTGTCAGTTATAACCATCTGGGCAACAATGACGGGAAGAATCTCTCTGCACCGAAACAGTTTCGATCGAAAGAGGTAAACGCAAAGAATCGCGCAGCGAAATCTTGTAATGCGATGTTTTCATTTAAAGATATCCAAGAGTAACGTCGTCGACGACGTGGTCCACTCTAACGAGATTTTGTACAAACCAGGGGAAAAACCGGATCACGTGGTCGTAATCAAATACGTACCGTACGTCGGTGAGTAGACTCGATGCGCGCTTGTCTCGGAACTTGCCTTCAAATTTTTTTTTACTCAGGTGACTCCAAGCGTGCCCTGGACGAGTACACTTCAGAGATAATGATGGGAGGGGTCAACACCATCGTGGTCCACAACACTTGCGAGGATTCCCTCCTGGCCACACCGATCATCCTGGACCTGATCATCCTGGCCGAGCTGTGCTCCAGGATCCAGATGAAGAGGCAAGGTGACAGCGACAGAGAGTTTGTCGGTTTCCACAGCGTCCTTTCTCTTTTGAGTTATCTGTGCAAAGCACCCCTGGTGCCTCCAGGCACTCCGGTGGTCAACGCCCTCTTCAGACAAAGAGCTTGCATTGAGAATGTGATGAAAGCGTGCATAGGGCTCCCGCCAGATTCCAACATGTTACTCGAAGGGAAAGTGCCGTTTTTGATGGGGGAGGACGTGGACTGCGAGCCGCACAAGAAAAAGATCAAAATCCAAAATGGGCGTCATTAAGTTCGTTGTTTGTTCATTCTTCTGTTTCTTTAGTTCAATTCGAACATATCGATGATTTGATTAAAATGTTGATGTGTTAATGTTTTACTTGACGTTGTTGAAAAAAATCTGATAGGCTGTACACAGAGTTAAATTTTATTACTCGTATGTGATAATAAAAGTGTTTTACTTTTGTACCTTTCACATTAATAAAAATGTATTGCTTGATGTGGTTTTATTTAAATTTGTCAAATATAGAAAAAAATGTAAATGTTAGCCATCAAGGTCGGTGTTGCGTGTCACATTGACGGTGGCGCCCTCACGAGAACTATCGAAACGCATGGAACCGAAAGTACATAATATTATAATTATGACTAGGTATAATACAACAAATTAAATATAACCTTGATACTAAGCGCTTTGTTTGCTTTTACAGTTCACCCATTCCTTTACCATATGGTTCATAATCTTTTGCCCAATAAAATAAGGAAATTATCTGCCATGTTTACACAAGCCCATGCTATTTTTATAAATCGCCACTCGTAAAAGCATATCTCGTAGATCGAAACCAACCGAACATAAAAAGTACCTTTGATTGAGACTTGCGAATATCAGAAAACTAAAACATCTGATGTTGATCAACACTTGATTCAAGACATCATTGGCAACTTGGACATTAACAAAAACAAACCGTAGTGGAAACAATTGACTAAAAGTGCACAACAATAAATATAGATTAGTCATTGTGAGTATTCTTAAATGTTTGATACACTTTTGCTTTTAATTTTATATATCTACTCATACTTAATTAATTTGTGGTGCGATTATTGATTAACCTTAAAATAGAAGTTAATCAGACTTAGGGCCAGTTTATAGAATGAGAATTAAATATTTAATTCGAATTACATTTTAATGCGCGATTAACCCATGAGTCCGAAACTTCGATTGGTTCAATCTGATCACGTGTTCAGTTAATCTCGCATTTGATTACAATTAACTTAATTTCGCTTCTATAAACTGGCCCTTAATGAATGTGAAGTTCAGCGCAAGTAATGAATGCATTAAAGATGAATTTAATGAATATGTAATAAAAAGACAAGCACGAAATCTTTTTAAAAACTCGTTCAACTTTTGTCATAATGCCGTAATATGTTGTTGCAGTTGTTTGATAAGTTATCTACAGTTGAATTGATGTTTGGTTACCCAAATTATGTCAAAACGCTTCATATTGTGCTGATAACGTAATAAAATATGTAACTAGCAAAATGTTTGAATAGCTAACTTAAACTAAAAAAATGTTTTAAAAATGAGCTCAAGTGAGATACATTAGTAAATGTATTTAATTTTTTTTTGTAATTTTGGGTTAATAGTTGTGTAAAATTTACTGACAGTGTTAATAACTAGACGAGATAACTTAACTAGTTTTTTTAAACAATAGCTAGGTATTGACATACTTAATTCTATTTGGAATTTGATGTTATGCATATTGGGTTTCTTTTAACAAATTTGTAGCTCACCATGAGTTAATTTAGGTGACCAGTTTTTAAGCTATGCAATTTTGAAAACGGGCGAAATTTTCAAATTGTAAGAAATCACTTTTACTGACAAAGAAAAAACTTACCGCAAAGATGTTTTTCTTTTGACACTCGAATATCGATTGAGGTGTTAAAATATCTATGTTCCAATAAAGCAGATAAATTTTGGTGCCTGTTGACTGCTTTTAAAACGTCACAATCACGTTTACAAAATACCATGTCACTAAACGATGGAAGCAAATTGAATGAATTGGCATGCCTGATACCTCGATTTTTTTTTTAAGTTAGGGTTTTGGAAGTTAAGTATTTTTGTGAATAATCGCCATAAACGTTTACAAAAAATAGTGAAAACAAATTGCACCAACGTGAATTAATTTTCATTTTGTTTAATAGTAAAAACTCTTTTTGAAAATAAAGCGTGATAACAGCTTTGTTTTATTTGACTTTTGATTTGACATTTGTATTTGAATTTGTCAACATAAAAATTAAAATATATCACCAACCCAACAAAAAATAAAATGTTTGCAGTCTACTTGGAATTTGCGAAGTTTTTCTCTATTGTTATACCAAACTGCCAACCCAAAAGATCTTTATTAAATCTAATACCTAATAATTTCCATTAAATCCTAATTCAAAGTTTGCGAACTTTGAATTTGTTTCCGTAAACAAGTAAAACCCATTTAATACGCTCCCCGAAAAAACTCTCTTGTATTATTTGAAAATTTCGTAATTAAAAATGTGTTTACTGTCAACGTATTATCCGTGTCAAAACTAAAAAAACCACCACTGGATTTTACTTAGAGAAGACAACCGGCAACGTTGTAGGATTAGAGTTGATTTTTTTTGTAATCTTGTGTTATTCTTTGTTTTTGTGGCAGTTTGAAATTTCTTGGGACTCGCAAGTAATGTTTCGTGAGATAGGTAACCGCCTTGTGACATAACAAAGAGTTATCGAAGTTACCATTTGTTACTACCGGCCCTCTAGAGCGGTCGAACTGTCGAATCTATCTTCGGGGCCGGTGTCGATTTGTAGACCGATGCCGGAGTGACTCTGGAAAGAGGCGGTTTGGTTCCGCCTCTTGATGCACGTGGTCTCGAAGAGCACCGCTTTTTGTCCAGCTCGCTTTTACGCAGCCGCTGTCTTTTTTGTAGAGGGAGAGGAGTGGACGAAACGAACACGTTTAGAGCGTGAACGAAAGTGGGCGGAATTTCAGCCGGCCTCACCTGTTTAGCGGCACGAACGGAGCCCGCTCATTGGCCGACCAATGAGCGGCCAGAGTGCCCAGAACAAAACCGGAACACAACGCTGCCCGTTATCACATTAGGACATTTAGTGTAATTTTGATTTTACCAACTTAATTCAACAGGTAGTACCATTTTTGCGTTAAAATTTGATTAATAGTGACAGTTGTTTGACGTTTATTAACTGAGCTGGCAAAGATACGAAAAATCTGACACTGTCAAAGTCATAGCCGCCCCTTCTGTAAGTAATTGTTGATCGCACCGTATTTTACCAAAAAGTGGCAAAAAAATTCTCGTAGAAATAGTAAAATCGCATTTAAAGCGCTTCCAAAAATAAGTGAATAGTAAATGTGAAAATTTTCTTTTATAATGTCATGGATCCATTAGGCCCCATTTGATACACACTTAGTTTTCTGCTTGGGAGCTCCAAACCGGCATTTCCGGAAAAACATCATAAGATCTTTTTAGGAACTTTATTTATTATGCTGCTGTAACCACTTTATAAATTTTTACAGATGCTACGAATAGCAGCAATCCCTTCCACTTTTACGTCACAAATAACACGACTCCTTTTCCAAAATTCTGAAACTCCCCGGTTCAATTCGACTCAAACAGGTTTGAACCCCGCCCCTAGACCCTATTCCCCTTTCCAAAAGCCAGACAACACAGCACAATACGCCTTGGTAACCCTCGACAACCTAATAAACTGGGGCCGCAAAACCTCCATGTGGCCCTTGCTCTTCGGTTTGGCATGTTGCGCTGTAGAAATGATGCACGCTGCTACGCCCAGATACGACATTGACAGATTCGGCGTTTTATTTAGATTCTCACCTAGACAAACCGACATTATCATAGTGTCTGGCACCCTTACCAACAAGATGGCACCTGCGTTGAGAAAAATTTACGATCAAATGCCAGAACCCAGGTGGGTCATTTCGATGGGTAGCTGTGCCAATGGTGGAGGGTATTATCATTACTCGTACTCGGTCGTCAGGTGCGTTGACAAATGAAATGAACAGTTTTGCAAGCATGCTTTTAGGGGTTGCGATCGCATTATTCCTGTTGATATTTACGTGCCAGGATGTCCGCCTACTGCTGAGGCTCTTGTGTACGGAATTTTGCAATTACAGAAGAAAGTGAAGAGGTACAACATCATGCAGATGTGGTACAGGAAGTGATTGTCTAAGATATATGTAAAAATTAGGAGGTACTAAGTTATCTTTTACGAAATTTTGCATTTGTGGTTGGATGTTGTCAATATTAAAAGATTACTTGTAAGGTATGTGTGTCAAATAAAATCATGTAGAAACAAAGAGTGACTTATCTACTTTTCATTTATCGATGGATTAGTGCAAAAAATAAAAAATAGAGCAAAATGAATGAATATTTTTCAATTTGTCGCATTTTTCAACTCCATTTACTTTCTTCAACATAACAAACACAAAATAACTAGTGTCAAACGTCACCCTGATTTTCCATTACGTAAACCTGTCAATATTTTTAAAAGAAAATATTAAAGTCGCAGTTTTATGAATCAAGGTAAGATGATTAAATTCCAATTTTAGGGCTGCTCAATAAATTGAGACTACTAGCGAGGGCCGAATTGTGACCAATTAATTTTTCCTAACCTCAAAAATTGCAGATGTTACGAACAGCACTAATCCCGTGTAAAGATACACTCACAGTTCCCAATTTAACAAGAATTCTCACTGGAAGCTTCGGTCCTCCCGTCCGGAGCCAATCAACACAAACCGAAGTCGCCCCCGCCCCGCGACCTTACTCCCCCTTTCAGAAAACTAGCAACTTAGCAGAATACTCCCTAGCCCGTCTCGATGATCTGCTCAACTGGGGCCGAAAGTCGTCGATGTGGCCCTTGACTTTCGGCTTAGCATGTTGTGCAGTAGAAATGATGCACATCGCCGCCCCCAGGTATGATATGGACAGATATGGAGTGGTGTTTCGAGCGTCACCTAGACAAGCTGACGTGATCATCATCGCGGGCACCCTCACAAACAAAATGGCCCCAGCTTTGAGAAAAGTGTATGATCAAATGCCTGAACCCAGGTGGGTCATCTCAATGGGCAGTTGCGCCAACGGCGGCGGCTATTATCACTATTCATATTCAGTAGTCAGGTTTGTTGACAGATAGGAGTGAGGTTAGGTTTGACGGATTCTTGCAGGGGTTGCGATCGAATTATTCCCGTCGATATTTACGTGCCTGGGTGCCCACCGACCGCCGAGGCTCTTTTGTACGGAGTCTTGCAGCTTCAAAAGAAAGTGAAGAGAAACAGCGCGTTGAGCATGTGGTATAGGAAGTAATTGGTAGTATTAAACGTAAAAGATTGTAAATAAGCGACAAAACAAGTTTCTGGTAATTTAAGACTTAACGAAAATATACATTTAAAATTGCTTTGTCGTTTTTGTTTATTTGGAAGCGTGCGCGTGATTTTATCGGAAATCTTGATATACTTACTAGTTACTTCGCGTCGTTTAAAAAATTATACAAAATACACCTTTTCTATTTGAAACTGTTGTGTTTACTTCATTTCATAAAAAAATCTTCCGTTTCCTGTCTCGAGAAGTATTACGATATAAAAAACAATCTAAATCTTGCATCATGCTGCGCCTTATTCTTTCTTCATTTGGTTTTTATTTGAACTTCTTCAAACAAAACATTTACCGAGTAATATTTATGTCACTCTAGGAACAAAAATTAGGTGAGTCAAGGTTGTTTAAAATGTCATCTAAAATTGTAACCATTATTTGGGAGTGACTTCATGTCTTTGGTATTGTTTGGATTCATATTCGCATGACAAGGCAATGGTCCAAGGAAAAGATGATGGGATTGGGTCAGGGTACGAAGTCGGTCATGTAGAAACCTGCATTTACCAGTTGTCAACAGATCCTGTAAAACAGAGACAAAGACTGAAATTACGATGCAGGATGGACAAGAAGTGGATACAATCAAAATATGGCGCAGAGCTAAACCTCTTTATGACTAATGTTTCTAATATCATAGAAACAATATTTATTATATATTACATCACTCGATTCTTTTAGAATCGTACACATAAAAAATTGTTTTTTTTCCTCCTAACAAACATTAAATAGAGCACAGTGATTTATCTACATTATATCGAAATGTATTTTGACAAGGCGGGTATCTACACGCGATTATGACTTAATTATATTACAAGCTACCTCGTCACGAATGTGGGGCTAATTTCACGCCACCCCTCCATAAAAATAAGTACGTGCCAAGGTACCAGGTAAGAAATTTAAAAACGCAAAATTGGTCCACATAGTACGCTATATACAAAAACAAAAACGAATAGAATTTTGGCACTGAGTATTTTTAAAACAACAGAAAACAGTACTATAATACACACGTACACGAACAAAATTTGTCAAACAAATGTACCGAGCACGCTGGCACGTACAACGGGGCCCCTCGAACAATATGAAACTCGGGCTAGTTATTGCATTATGACGTTATTAAAACCGGGCCCCATTCCGGGAACGAAACAAAAATAAATAACTGCAGCCGTTTAAATCTTACAAATTAAAAAAAGGGTATAAATAAATGAGCTATGTATATGTAAAAGATGATAAGTCATCAGTCTTAAATAAATTACTTTAAAAAAAAATGTACACAAATAAATAGTTGAAAGATAAAACAACGAAAGTGACAAACAAAGAGGACATGATTTTGGCTTTTACGTCCACTTACAAGCTGTTTTTTTAAATAATTTTTATGTACAATCATTTTAGGCAGTTTTTGTGACCCATGGGGACAACTTGATGCGGTCAGAATTGTCCGAATGGGTCGATTTAGGGATGCTGACGGCTGTTTATATGCATAAAACCTACACATTATACATACAAAACCACTGCAAAAATATTTCTAGGAACGATAGCCCCCTTATTAATTTTTTTTTTGATTATGCTATTATAATGAGATCATGAATGGAGCGTAATTCCTGCTCGAAAACAAAAGTGATCCAGAGTCATTGAGTCAAGTGTAAATTCTGAATTCTCCAAATATTTCAGAACTAGAAAGAAAAATTTACATAATTTTTGAATTTTTGTGTGTCGAGAGTTGGTTGCAATAATGTTTTCTTGAGAGATTGAGTGAGGTGTTTTGAAGGACTATGTTACAATTGCCAGATCACTGTGTGTTTTGAAGTGGAATTACTCTGAATTATAGTGTGTCGGTCTGGTCATGAAGGATCCCTACGATATAATTTTTCAAAATGTTTTCAATAGTACAATTCACAAAATCAAGAGAAATCGCAACCATGGACCACTTTCTAAAAGTAAACCAAGACACAAACAATACTATAATATCACTGAAGCACGGTCGTTTTCTGCGCGCTTTTAGAAAATGATCCATCCCCCGACTCCTGGCTCCGTCGACGAGTCCCCGATTAACTATTATTATCACACGGCATTTGCTATCGTGGCTCCTCTTTCTTGTGCAAGTCCGTCGGGGGTGTGACACTCATTTTGTGGTGTTGCGTCGGCGGCGCTGGTCCCGGCCTCAGATGCATCAAACCCGGGTCCTTCCTCAGCTGGCTCGGATGCGACGCGTACGCACCGAACAGCTTCGCCCTCTCTTCTTCGACCCGCATCACGTCCACCAGAGGGTTGTACCGTAACGCTTCGTACCGATAGAAGGCATCCGTCGTCGGGGGCCAGTGCGACGTCGGCGGCGGCGGAGGGTAGTGCGCCAGGCCGTGGGGCAGCATCCTGGACCGGTCCAGGACGGGCGGTTGGAGCGGCGGGTGGCGCAAGAACGCGTGGTATCTGGGGTCGGTCCTCGCCAACAGCTCTTCCTCTTTCGAACGCGGCTCTTCCTTGATGCGGATGTCCGACGGGTCGGCTTGGCCGTTGCGCAGAGGGGAGCGGTCCCGGATCACCGGGGGTACGAGTTGTTTGGCCGATTCGGCCAGTCTTTGTTGGTGGAGAAGCCGCTCCCGTTCGCGTTCCCGCTCCCGCTCGCGTTCTCTCTCCATCTCCCGCCGCTCCATCTCGCGGCGCTCCTTTTCTCGTCTCTCGCGCTCTTGCTGTTGCTGCAACAAAGTTTCAATAAGCTTTTGACATAGATAAACATGATATAGTATCTAATAACACTGTGCCCTCGTCTGCTTTACTAAAATTTAATAATAATTAAGGATCAAATGTAATGTCATCGTTGTAAAATCTATTATTAATCAAACTGTAAAAAGCATCATTAATCGGCAAGGAGGTATTCAAAGCTTATTTATTACGTAGTGTGATGGGTAATCTTTTCTTGAGTAAATTAGTTAATACGCGTGTTGAGCTATTACTTTTCGAGTAAAAAAAAAACAATGCAAAAGACAAAAAAATTAAAAAACTGCTAAATTTTCTTGTGCATTTCGTAAACAACCCGAAATGTTCGAACTTGTTTAAATATCGATGTAACAGACACTCCATTTTTATTTATAAATTTTATATGGATATTATACACCGATAGAAAAATCTTTATGATCTATTGATTACATTATTATTTATTATTATTGTATCAAAATACCATGTTCAAAAATGTAGTTTGTGTAATCCCCGCAGAGCGCTGGTGTAGAGGCGTTTTAGGGATATTATTCACCTCAAGTTTTTGTCACCGAGAATGTTTCTTGTTCAAATGACATTTTCAATTTGGAGTCAAAAAACTCTTTTTTTTTTGCTGTTTTGAAATTAAATTCGTGAATCTTTTCCTTATTGTTCGTTGTTTTTGAACGAGGTGAGTCATAACTTGTTGCGCAATGAATGCATACAATTTATTTACTTTATAATAATTCGTACAAAGATCTTAATCTTCGAAATAATGGCCAACGTATTCTATCCTAATCTATCTTCGTATTAGTTGTCGGTTGTACTCAGAATCACTTTCTGGACCTCCGTAAGGTCCGGCAACTGCTTGGTCCTGTCAGGTTTGCAAGAAAATCATTTTTCATCACGTCACGATATTGAACTTATGCGGCGATCAATACATGTACCAATCGTAAGCTTTCTCCAGCCTTTTCAAACTTATTGTTGGTAAAAAACCACACTGGATTACTTTGTGATCTTCCAAGCTAGTTAATCTACGAGTATCTGTGCTGAGATCCACTTCCACAGCCCCACACGGTTTTAATTCCCAGTATTCAGAATCTTCGCGATCTTAGTATTAAGATTGGTATTTCTATTGTTACAGGTTTGAACCAAAATGTTTCCGTCGTTATTATTTATTATATAACTGATTTGACAACTTCTTGTCCTTTAATTACATAACTTTCTTTCATTACCATTTACGAACTCAAGCCACTTTTACAACCGGATTATTGACTATTTTCGTAACTTGCGGCGAACAATAATTAATCAAGAATGAGCTTAATGCAAATGAATAATTATTTAAATGGATTATTGAACCATTAAAATAAAAGATGGTGATTTTAGTAGTAAGAATTGATGATTCATTCTAGTACACAAAAAAAAGCCCAACATTTAAAAACCTCATTATCACTTGTTAAATATGAAGTCTAAATAAACGTATTTGAAGAAAATTATTCATCATTTTAACAATAGTAAAAACGAAACAAAAAAACTCATATGACTTTGTAATTATGAATGTGGATAACAGGCGGCTATGACATTTGGTAACATTGTTGGTAGTAACTGCAGAAAAAATAAAATTCCCTAATAGAAATTGTTTACATGTTTAGAATGATTGAAAGAGACTTGACCCGATTATGGAAAAGCATTCAGAAAAAAACACTTACTCAAGTCATTATGTACACTTTGCAAATCCAGTACTTTTTCTTTCAGGTTCTTATTCTAAATGTTGTTTGTGCAACAATGACTAAGTTAAATTAACAGACTTTTTTGTCCTTGTCATCTAGTGAAGATGCAAAATTGATTAACAAAGAAATATCTGCATACAACAGTGGGAATTTTTTGTATAATTCTTGCACGCTTTGAAATTCAACCTCTCATGACATCTAACAGAATTTTCTTTTGTGATAAATGCGATAAATTTAATGCAAAATCTAGGTAAATTATTATCTCGGTAGTTATGCAATTACTAGTTGCAAAAAGTTCTGCGTTTCCTGTACTCAAGTGTAGCTTTGGTGATAATAAAGAGAACAATGTTTCTCACTAATTTTTTCTTTTCTTTAAAAGTTTTATTGATCAAGGAGATACTTTTAACCACTCACAGACAATCTCACATTTTAACGGTAAAAAGATAACTATGCAAATACCAATTCTGACTCGTTTAGCGTCAAAGTCAATCTGAAACTTGTAAAGTGGCTCTATCCCCGTTGGAATTTTGCATTCGAAATCTTGACCCAAGCTACACCCAAATCTAGTTTGACAGAACAATCGTCCCCTTTCCCATTTCAGTTTATCCCGTACAACAAATACCTGTTGCTCGAGCCGCCTCTGCTTCTCTTCCCTCTCCCGCCTCTCCCTTTCCTCTCGCTCCCTCCTCATCCGTTCCCGTTCTCTCTCCTCCCGTTCCCGGGCCTCCCTCTCCCGTTGCTCCAGTATCGGATCAGGCTTGATGTTCCAAGGCGTCGGGGGCGGCAATCCCGGCAGACTCGGTGGTAACGTGTTCACACTAGGCGGAAAATTCGGCACGGTCCTTTGCAACCCCCGCCAGGGATCGTGCAGCGGTCCCAACGGCAGATCTCTGGTGCTGGTGAACGGCGACACCCCGAACGGTGACGCCGTCGACGTCGCCACGAACCCGCTCCCGTACCTCGTGAACGGCGACATCGAACTGCCGGCGAACGGCGACTTGCCGAGGTGCGACGGCGGCGGCGTGAACAGCGAACTCGGATGGGGCTGCTCGAAGCCGGGGGGCCGGTGCGATGCCAGCGACGGCGGGAATGGCATCTCGTGGGGGCGGCTGGCGTGGACGCTCGGCGAGAACAGGTGCGACGGCGGCCTCAACAGCTCGGACTTGGCGGCGCCCCCTTTCGCCTCGCCGCTTTTCTGCTGGTGGTGGTAGATCTCCCAGGCGACTCGCACGTGCATCGCATTCCACTTGCCGGATTTCTGCAAAGCAGAAGCGATTTTATAGGCGATTGCCGGTCGGGACGTTCACGCATGCACTCCCCCAACGAGATGAATGTTATGCTTTGTGGGGCGGTTAAAGCGATTATAAAGCTCTAGGTGGCTCGTACGTACCATTGTTTTTGGTTTGGTCGGATCCGTGGGCATCGACTGTGGACAAAGAAAAGCGTTAGGGGTGGCAAAGCATGCCGAGAGTTAGTGCACATTAGCATGCCGCAAGCATGATGACGGCTCCACCACACACGTTAACACACCTCCAAATTGACACATACGGAGTGCTTCAAAATTTTTGAACCACAGCGTATTTACATTTTTTATCTGTTTTAACCAGCGACGTGTGTCGTTCGGCACTTTATGCATGATGGCATACAAATATGGCGCCAGAAAGGCAAGTACCTTGGGCTGGAACGTGGGTAGATGATTTGGGGGCACGAAAGGTGTCGGACCCGCCGTCAGACCCGGATGAATCAAGCCGGGCGTGTAACCAGGATAATTCGGCATGCCCATATTCTGTCGGTAGAAAGGTGATTCCACCCCGCCTAATTTCGGGATGTCCTTGAACTAGAAAATGACGAAAAACATTCAGAAAAACTAAATCTGTCACCACAGTTCTGTGTAATATATGTTTTACCTGCAAATTTTTTGCCGGCAAATGTCACATCATACACAAGAAACACGAATTGCTTTGCGTGTTGTTATTAAAATTTATACTCACACTGCTGCCGGCTCGTCTTGAAAGTCGTTCCATTGGCGATACGGTCTAATCAAAAACAAAAGCGTTCAGACTTTGATATACAGTAATAAAACTAGCAACATCGAAAAAATTTGCCGGCAAGGTACGCTACGAGCTGTGGAGAAATCGAGTTGATCCAGAACTCTACGCAAATTATCAACAATCTAATTATTTAAACAATTTTTGAAAAAGAAATTTAAACATCATATGGTACCAAACGTTTCGACTAGTTTAATGAACTGTTTGTTGAACAAAAAACACCAAGCTCATTAAAAATAGAAATAAACACTCCATCGTAATGTTTTGCGTTTTTTTTTTTTACAATTTTTAATATACACGTATTTATTGAAAGGTGTTTTTTGCTGTAGACCAACTCGATTCGTCCGCCATTTTCTTTCTCGCTTCTCCTTTCCGAACCTTACCAAAGGCGAAGGAAACAAAGATGAAGCGGCTGGGGGCGGCAACAGCGACGTTGTGTGCTGATGCACGTGCGTGTGGTGGTGCTGATGCTGGTGCATTTCGGTTCTTAAGTACGGTGGTGGCGCCACTCCCAGACTGCGATCCTGAGACGCCAGGAACCTGTTGTCGAGCTCCCTCCTGAGCATGTCGGCTTGATCTGGGAAAAAATCGTTCCATTATTCGTGTTGTTGAGAAGACGGTCGACTGACTCGTTTGAAATAGACTCTCCGCGGAGAACGGGTTGGGGTTGGGCGGTTGCACCGCCGACGTCAACGGGCTGGCCCTGGACACCGGCGGCAAAGGTGCCGTGAACATCGGTGGTGGGAAAGACGAATGCAGAGGCGGCGTCGGTCGAGGGGGCGCCGGACTCAGTTGCGGGGTAGGTCCCGTCCAAGGTTTGCTCATGGCTAGACTAGAAGACACTGTGGTGGGGGGCGGACAGCTCAGAGGCGTCACGCTGCCTCTACTGAGGCTGCTCACGTTGCTGCTGCAACAAGAGAACATGACACGTCACGAAAAACACGTCGAAGATCGACCAAATTATTTCAATTATTACTCCACTCTGTATTTCACTAGCGATAAAATATGTAGATAATTATTGTCACTCCTACTTCAGTCTTCCTATCCAAGTTTTTTATGATCCTTTAAGTCTTTATTATCTTCAGTCACATAATTCTTAACATTTGTCCATTTTAATATGTATTATGTAACGTTGTAAAGAGTTTATCTTCGTAAACTCGTAAAAGTTCAACATTCTTTAAATCGTAGTAAATAAAACGATGCTCATAAAGTCCTCCTGAACATCATTTGAACATTTATTAATCTAAGTGAAATAACATGTCTTTTTTATAAAAGTGGTAAAATTAAAGAAAACATTGCGTACAAGTTGTTTCAAAGCCCATTTTCACAGTAATGTCGGTTTTTTAGATCAAAATAATAGCTCACCATTTAGACGAAAGTGTGCAGAAGTACCGGCATGACGTAAAATTACTCTTTACTCTTCCCTGAGGAAACATTAAAAAAAATATTAATCTCCAAAGTCCTCGAAATTCTTTCTTTAGAGTGAAAACATACTTTTTACTTTAACCGAGTGAGTTTTTTTGCTCTAGGTCAGTTGACGCAGGTAAAATACGAACAAAAAATTGCTGCTCCATTATTCAGACAGTATTATTATTTTGGTTCACACAGAAAGAGTGCTCCTGTACTAGATATTCGTAATTTTCGTGACGTGATGTCGATGGAATTAACAAGAAAATATAATGGTCTGCAATTACGTCGATCGTGTGTAGTGGATTACAGTTGAGACTTCAGACGGGGGCCCACAAAAAATTCGTGCTGATCCGAAAACAAAAAATATCCAATGTAATATCTCGGAAAGGTCATACATAATCGTGTTTTTTTTAATCAAAGAATCACCAACACAATAATTTATACCCAAAGTAGAGCTGGGAACATTGTACTTACACTTTTGATCAAGGGAGAAAAATCTCATAAAAATTGAGGTTATGTAGAGATATTAGTAGTCTTCATTTGAGAGTTTAATAAATGTCTCACTTTGCGAGGCATTTTTAATACATACGTTCAAATTTTAAATGCGAGATGCGAGTTTGCGTACTTTCAATGACATTAAAAATGACAGACATTGACAGGTGCCAATAGATATCATCAAATTCCCTAGATTTAGTCGAAATTTATTCTTTTTGTACATTTTGTCTACAATTAGCTCACAATATTCGCATAAGACTCCTCTGGTATGATCTGACCCCTTAAAATACAGTAAGTGATGATTATTCCCCTGAAGTGCTATAAAACTGTCGAGTTTTCCGCCAGATGGAACTGCAATTGTCTCTTTTTGGCGAAGCGAGTTAGCATATTTCCTCTGTTTTTCTTTCCGTTCTGCATGTCTCATCAGCGGTTGGTAATCGTTTCAACAAATATTCATGACTGTCTTTCGATTCTCTTTGTAGTTTGGAATCAAACATGTTTCGGTTCAGTCAGCAAACGGGTTACTTATCTTGTGGTAACATCTGCTGTACACAGTTCCACGTACAAGATGTTGTGTAACTTCAGGTGATTTCCTTGTTCGTTGTATTTGATGCAACTGCAAAGATCATATCTAATCCTTTCCTATTTTTTAAATTTTTTTTTATTTTAAGAATTGGATTATGGTCTACGAAAAACGCATCCAGTGTATAATCCATGATTTTGCTCTTGTTCCCAGAACAAAATATTTTCTTACTGTACTTCTTAGATAGAAATGTTTATTTAAGAGGTAAATAATCCTGGACATCAAACAATCATTCTTAAAAAAAAGTCTTTGTACAAAAACTGTACATGAATCATTTGGGCCGTAATCGCATGACAAGTGATTAACGATGCTATTAGTTTATAGTTATTTAGTTTAATTTTAGCTCCGCGTCGACCTTGACAGTAGTAACCTAATTGCTTCACGTTTTTCATGCAGTTTGTCAGTTGCTGACTCACACAGTTTTGTACACAATCTAATGGCCAATTATCCTTTTACCTGTAACTCTCCCTTTCCCTGTTGGGACTGTGGCCGCGCGGCGACGGCGCTTTGATGGTCGCCGTGGCGACCGTCGTCACTGGCGGCACCACCGCCGCCGTGGTCGTACTCGGCACCGTCGCCGTGATGGTGGCGGCGCCCGTGAACGGCGTATGCACCGCGTACGGAGCGTACAACGGCTGGTACGACGGGTGATGGTACTGGCCCGCCCCCGGCGCTACCGGTACGTTGGCCGACGTCGCCACCGCCGGACTGTCGGTCCTCATCGCGTGACTCGCTGCACCCGACGTGGAATCGGGATGGTGGGCGATGGGGGCGGCCGCCGGCTGAGGCATCGTCACCGGCGGCACGCTGACTGGAACACTAGCTGGTGGTGGCGCGGCAGACGACGGGGGCACATCGCAGATTGCTGGCGGCACCGCCGACGGCTTGGTGCTGCCGGGTGCGGCGGTGGTCGCGGGCGTCGGAGGGTGCAACGGCGGCTGCTGGGCGGGGGCCGGTGACGGTACGGGCAGGTTGGGGGGAGTTGGGGCGGGGACCGGGGAACTGCTCGTGCCATTGCTCAACGGCAAGCTGGGCGGCAAGGCGCCGGGGAATTCCCGCTTCCTGGACGCCGGTGTCGAGGCGAATATCACCGAGCTGGCGTCGGAGCCCTGCAACAAAAAATCATACTCAGAAAAGGGCACCCCGCACAAAAAAATAGACACTTCTTCCAAACGAAATCAATTTATATTGGTAATATACAGGGTGAAATTGAAATACAATCGTGTAAAACGTAAGATTTAAACAGCTGATCCGTGATCCGTAGCCTGTAAAGTGCGTTCACAATCGACTCTGCAACGCCTACTATGAAATAAAATTGAAAAAAACACCCAATATCATGGAAAGGGTGAGAAAAGATCAACGGTGGGAATAGTACATTCTATAATGACGGCTATTAGTCAAGAGGATGTAAGTTCCAACACGAGCCGTAGGCGAGTGGTGGAATCGTCCGAGTGAATAAATTCAAATTATTGTTGAGCATTGTGTAGTAAAATTGCTCTAGATGCTGATTGTGGAAGAGTTCAATACAATCATTTATCTTTTCAAGAGGTACCCACTTGTAGAAAATAATAACCCACTTTCGTAATTATTTCACATCCTTGAAATGCTTTTTGTTTGGGATTTTTTGCATCACAAAATCCGGGCTTTATTTGTCCGCATTAACCGATCAATGGCCGACAAAAAACATCCGTGAAAACGCTGGTCTTCTTCGAGAACCCGGAGAAAATAAAAAGCGAATCGCGACAATTAACCAACCGCCACTTCTGATTGTATCGTTAATCCGGCGAGCGCACTAAATTAAATAGTTCTTCCGAGATGACGACCGTCTCCGTTAATAATAATAAATCGTCGATCCACCGCCGACAATAAAAGACGTTCGTGCCTGCCCCGGAGGCGGTTTCCGTTAATCACATCGCTAATTACTCCGAGTGATAGAGCGAAGCCGCTTTTGGTCCGTTAAGGAGATTTCCTCGGCCGCACCCGATAACCCTAATCGTCCCCGTCGCGACCCTCAACCCTTCTCCCTGCTCGCATTGCAGTGGATGGCCCGACTCGCACTTA
Organism: Tenebrio molitor; assembly: GCF_963966145.1. NCBI lineage: Eukaryota > Metazoa > Arthropoda > Insecta > Coleoptera > Tenebrionidae > Tenebrio > Tenebrio molitor. Next base: position 2,666,088 of record NC_091054.1, on the reverse strand, counting down.
ATTGTGTTTTAATGAATCATTAAGGTGCGGATGGTGCTGTATTAATTGCAAACTCGGTTGCAAATGCTTTAACAAGCTCGGTAATTGCGCCCCCGAGAACAGAGGGGACGATGCGGCGGCGGCGGCGGAGCTCGACATCGCCACCTCTGCGTGTGTCAAAACACGGAGGTCACGCACTTCATCATGACTCTTCATTAACGACCCTCGTGACGAGTGGCGAAAAGCTTGCAACCTCTTCACGCGTGTGGGGTACTTTTTTTTTTGAAACAATTTTTGAAGTGAGCGCTTCGTTAAACTTCATTCATTAACGATGACGAACTCTTTCGACTCAAAGGAACAAACGTAACAAGAACATTGCTAAATGTCAACTCCGTAATTGCATACGATGTGTCACGTGACGTTACAAAATACAGCGTGATCAACAATGACTGAGTCTGTTGGCAATGAAACAATTGAAAAATATTGGTGTTTTTTTGTTTCGTAATTGGCACTGACCGGATGTTTTAACTTGACACGACATTAAAAAAAAAATTAGGTTATGTCGGGTATGTTTATGCTATTACAAAAATGACCCTTTCATGGTAAACGTCAAATTCGCCTGTCAACTCTGTTAAAGCTGACAACCGGAAATGCGTTTAGATTACAGTGGTACCAAAATCATTCAAATTTTCATTGTTACCAACAGACTCAGTCATTCTTGATCACGTTGTACAAGATGTCTTAAACATCCCCTCAAATATCGACAAAGTGAGTTGCTATGCAACTACAGAGATCTAGAGGTGATGTACCGAGTGATCAAAAAGAAAACAAATCAAGAGTGCTATCTCAATCTTTTGTTTTATCGAAACGTTTTTCTTAGCTTGATCGTACAGTCGTTTAATTGGTTGCCTACCTCTTGAAAAATCTCTTTTTAATTGATTAATTAATAATGCTTTATCTTCAATGGTAAAACCCATTTTACCACTTATTCTGGGACAACAGTTGCTCACAATTACAGTAAACATCTGTAAACTTTGCCCAAATCGAGTAGTTGTTTTCTAGGTTAACACAGCACATCGTTGACGTTTCCTTGACATTTCCGCGAAAAATCTGCTTACCAGTGGCGTCGCGTTTGGTAATAAAGGTACGATTTATGATAAAGTAGCGTTTGAGACCACACATTGCCTACGAGCATATTCTTATTTGCATAGAATTCCGCTACGACATAACCGATAATAATTTGCAACGCATGCTCTGATTTGTTTTCTTTTTGGAACTAGTCAATATTGAAAAATAACTCTTACTGGTCTTGTTAGTTTACAATCAGATCAACTGTTAATCCAGCAAAAATTTATAGCCAGAGTGGATTCTAGTCCCTGTCTTAGTCGTAAATTTGTATGTCAACAGTGGCTCGAGTTCTTGTGCGAGGTTGCATAAAACTGTACTTCTGAAATCACGTTGCAAGATCACCAACACTTTTGAAAATAATTCAAATAGATTCTTGTAGAAGCTCATTAACCGACTTTAAATTCCAAAATAGATTAACATAATATTATTCACCTGACCACCAAATGAATATGGAAAAGTCGTTAACAGAAATCTTTAATGTATTTCCTATTCATTAGGAATGTTTTCATTTTAATATTTCATAAGGTGCTGAAGTCGTTCCAGCTGGGTTTCTTTTTTGTTCTGTTGAATCGTTACTCTTGTTCTACTCCACCATAAACGATTACATAGGTTTAACCGTGTCAACCGCACGCTAATTCCGGTTTATACCACGCACTATTCCACTTTACAACATGTAAATAATTAATCGTTGTTCCCACACTTTCAAGCTAGCTTTCTGGCGAAGTATTAAGGCACATCAAGGCTGGAAAACTGGAAAAAATGTGGTCGAAAAATTGCGCCACAAAGACAGTGGTAGACACATTTATCAAGCACGAACCGATGTAATAAAATTGTATGATGTTTTTTATGTTAACATAAATTGCCAAGAGTTTTTGTTGTACCTAACATAATTACAGTACAATTTATTTTCACCAAATTGAACAAGAAAAATTACATCTGAAGGTTGAAGACGACATTTGAGGTAGGCTTTCTAAAAAAAAAAAATTACTCCAACGCTTCTTACTTGTTTTTTAACGAGCCGAGTTATTACATTGTGACCAAAAGTTGGCCAGTGACAGCTCCGGGCTCCCAGGGGGTTTTTCGGGGCAGAGGGCGTGGGTTCGGATTTTTAAAAAATGGGCGCCAGGCAGCTATTGTCTTGAGCTGGTTGTTGCTTGTCCAGCTGCCGGGACAAGTGCTCAGATCTTACTCGTCGAAGGTAAGTAAAAGCAAACGCTTTCTGATCGTTAAACAAATTTTGGTTTATTCGGTTACTGCAAAATTATCCACAGAACAGTATTTGGTGGTTCGGTACTGGTTCACACGAATGCGATAATGGTTCGCTTGTAACTACTAGATGAAAATTGAAAGATGCGGAACCAGTACTTTTTGGTGGCCTTAATATCTACTTTGGTCGTAACCAGAAAAGCTTTTCTTTCACATGTGACCGAATCTTAAACTAAACATGATATTCTTCGACGAAATAAAAGATGTTTTGATTCCTGATGAGGAACCTCCCGAACTTAGACTTCCTTCTGATCGAGCTAATTATTAAATGTAAACTTAATGAAACCCAAGGTCAAGATTGGGGTGTCACCTTGACAAAAAATTAAAATTGATCCTGATAGGAAAGTTTAAATCGGTGAAGTTCCGAAACGTTAAATTTGACTGAAATTTCTTTAAGTTGACACTGGAGATTGAATGAAAAGGTTCTTACAAAAAAATTCTAAACATTTGCAAAGTTTCAAAAAAATTTTGTGAACATACAAAAATTATGAAAGCGAGAAGCGAGAAATTCGAGGCGTTCCTAAATTTTGCAATGCCGCGGTAAAAAAATATGGCGACTTAGCTTTATGACGGGTCTGTTGTCTCCTCGAATAGCGTCCTTTTGACTTGCGGTGTGACCTTGGCGATACGGTGCTCAAAATAAACGATCGCCTCTGCGAACGATGTTCTCCAAAATGGTCGCCTCTGCGAACGATCTGGCTACGAATCGCCCTGCGAACGATCTGGCTACGAATCGCCCTGCGAACGATCTGGCTACGAATCGCCCTGCGAACGATCTGGCTACGAATCGCCCTGCGAACGATCTGGCTACGAATCGCCCTGCGAACGATCTGGCTACGAATCGCCCTGCGAACGATCTCTTTCAGCGAAAAAGGGGGTTCTTGGCGCTAAATCGAAGTCCTTCCGGCACTCCTTTACTCAAAAATTTTCGGTACTCTAAAGTTGCGATACGGTACTGGATCAATTCATCCAAACGGGATTGACTCTAAACTGGATCGAACCACCCCTAATACATGGTCTTAGTGAAATGAATTCAAAATTGAACGATAATTACCTCTATAGTGCGAGGGGTCACTCGACCACGAACTCTAAAAGGCGCTTCGCTGGCGTCGCTTCGACGGCTCTCGACGAAGTGTCCGACTTCCGCATTTTTAATCTCGGTACCGCAGTCCCATAAATCGCGAAAATCGTCACGCGCGCGATTCTCGACCTTATTCAGTTGTGCTATAAGGCGGGCTGCGCTTGCGTGGTACTGCGCAATCAAAAATGTGCATTTCCGGTGGTACTACACGTGCGCGTGTCATGACAGGTGGACCGTCATGGCGTCGGTTTGTTTACCTCGAAATTATACCGAGCGGGAGAATTCAGATTTTGGACGGTATTGTGTCGGTAAGTCGTGCACGTCTATCCTGATGTTAATTGCCGTAACTCGCAGGTCAAAAAAAGGACAGGAAGAAAGATGGGGTTGAAAAGAAGGAGATGACTTTCCGGCAAGTTACTAAAGAGGAAAAGGGACCCAACATTGCCGTACGGTCACCTATCGCTGAGAAGAGAAGAAGAGAAAGTGAAGAGAAAGAGAAAGTGAAAGTGGGGTTCTGAAAGATAGGTTGCAGCTCGCCAACCTAGAGGCGTGAGGCCACCTCAGCCTGACATTTGCGGGGGTAACATGTGTTCTTCCAGCCCCCCCGTGGTGGCTGGCACAAATGACTCTAAATTGAAACTTTCCGCTTCCGGAATGAGCGACGTAAAAAACTTGAAGGCAGGGTGGGCGCGTCGCGCTGCCAAATGCCGTGCGTTAACTGCTAGTTCCGGGTCTTCGAACTGCGATCTATTAGCCCCGCGAGCATAAGTAGGACCTCGTGGCCTCCTACTCCGGCCAATCGCCATTGTGGCGTTTCGTAACGCTACACTACCCCCCTCCTCAAAAAGAAAAAGGAAAAGGTAACTCAGTTGCCTTTTACTTTTTACAAAAAAACGAAGATGAAGTCTTCACAAAAAAAACGTCAAAATTTGATCACTGGAAAAGTTTTGGTTTCTCCACGAAAATGGCTTGTCGATATCTGCGCGTATCAAACGATTGAAAACTGAATCTCAATGTCAATTAGTACTTGAGTACTGCGGTATGATGTAAGTCAAGTCCGGTTAAATGTCATAATTTGGGGTTCTTAAATAAACTTTTCCTGAACAAACTCCACGGTAAAATTTTACTGTCGTCAACATTCCAAAGGAGGACAAAAGAATTAATCGAAAAATTGAACGGTACGAAAAAGTGAAATGCAAAGCTCGCTACGGTTCTTCGGCTTCTGCCAGAGATCCTCTGAATTCTTTCAAATCTTTCATGTGCCAAACACCTAGATCTGCGCGGTTCTCATCTTCGAGAGCGTACGCGAGTTTCGATAGTTTTCTCGTTATCGTGCACAGCACGTAGCGTGGCGCTAATTTTTGCGCAAAGTCTTTCGCAGCGCTGGAAAGTACTTTGTTGCGTTTCCAAACTTTGTCGCCTACAAAAAATTCAGCGTCGCGCTTCCGAAGATTGTACGAGCGTTCGTTGCGTTCGTGCGCTTTGTGAAGGTGCTGGGTTACATCCTGCAAGATGGTCTTGAGGTGTTCTAAATTTTTCGCGTGATCTTCGCGATCAGCTGTCGTCAAGGTTTCCGGATTTTCCGCTACTTTGCCGTAAAACTCACCGGTACAGGGTACTACCCTACCAAAATTGAGAAATGCTGGACTGAATCCGGTTACTTCGTTGACCGCTGTGCGAATCGCGTACCCGATCTTTGCCACCTCGGCATCCCACTTTTTGTGAGCGCCTTTGACGTAACTTCGTATGGCAGTGCCAACTGTGCGGTTGTATCGCTCCACAGGGTTGCTCTGAGGGTGATACTTGGCTGTGAACCAGATCTTTTGAACTTTGTAGTTCTCGCAAGTCTTTACAAATTCGTTTCCGACAAACTGCTTGCCGTTGTCGACCAAAATGAATTGCGGTACACCATACACAAGAAAAATTCCGTTCTCGATACATTCTGTAACTTTTGAGCTCGTAGCTTTTCGTAACGGAAATAGTACAACGTACTTCGTGAACCAATCTACGATCACTAAGAGATACGAATATCCTTTCGTGGACGTCGGTAATGGACCAATCAAATCAACGGAAATCATTTGCCACGGAAACTGAACCTTTTTTTCTTTTCCCATAAGCCCTGCGCGAGCGGTGTTCGGTGCTTTTTGCTCATTGCAAACCTTGCAGTTTCGAACGTAACGAATGACGGAACGACGCATTTTCGGCCAAAAGTGATTGATGGATAACCTTGAAAGTGTCTTGTAGTACCCGAAATGAGCTGATGTCGGTGCATCATGACATGATTCTAAAATTTTTGTTCTTTGATTTCGCGGTACTAAAAGCTTCCACTCCGGGACGTTGCCGGGTAGTACAATTTTGTTCGGTACGAATCGATACACGAAACCGTTCTCGACTTTCCATGATGGATTTCTTTGAGGATTGGCGATTATGTTGTCGCGAAGTCGCGTGTACGACTCGTCCAAATCATTCAAGTTCACGCCGAGAAAGCTGTCAATGTCTACCGCAGCAATTTCTGCAGGTAGTCTCGATAGTGCGTCCGGTACTACATTGAGCTTGCCCTTACGATGGACCAAATCGAATGAAAATTGATTGAGCTTGACACTCCATCGCGCTAACTTGCCTGCTGGGTCCTTCATTCGGTTTAACCAGAGCAATGAATAATGGTCCGTCACGATCGTGAAATGGGTGCCCTCAACGTAAGGTCTGAACTTTTCCAACGCGAACAAAACGGCTAAACATTCTCGTTCCGTAACGCTATAATTTCGCTCGGCTTTTGTTAGCGAACGGCTGGCGTACGCGATCACTCTCTCATCTCCGTCTAAATCTTGCGTTAAAACTGCTCCTAGACCGGTGTTTGAAGCGTCAGTTTGGATCACGAAAGGTTTCGAGAAATCAGGACTTGACAATACGGGTGCTGAAACAAGTGCATCCTTGATTTTCTGAAAAGCTTCCTGAGCTTCAGGAGTCCACTCCGTTTTCTGTCGCTTTCGCTTTCCGGTAAGTAACGCGTTTATCGGGGACATGAGGGTCGAAAAATGAGGGATGAAACGCCTATACCAAGAACACATGCCTACGAAACGTTTGATTTCGGTACTAGTCTTCGGGACTGGATAGCTCACCATGGCCGCTACTTTGTCTGGATCGGTACCTAGACCATGTTCATCGACAGTGAAACCCAAATATTTCAAACTTGAGCGGAAAAGTTGACACTTTTTCGCATTCACGGTGAGTTTCGCGTCTCGAAGACGTCGTATCACCTCCCTCAAAACTTGTACGTGTTTCTCGAATGTCGGGGCGATAATGATTAGATCGTCCAGGTAAACAAAGACGTGAGGTTCTAGTTCAGGTCCGAAAATTCTGTCCATGAGACACTGCTGCCTCTGGGCTGCGTTTGTCAGTCCGAACGGTAATACGTTAAAATGAAAAAGACCTCTGCCGGGAATCGCAAAAGCTGTCTTCGGTCTAGACTCTGAATCTAACGGGATTTGCCAAAAAGCGTTCTTGAGATCGATCGAACTGATGTACTTTGCTCCTCGCAACATACTGAGAATCCTGTCGACACGCGGTAATGGGTAACTGTCACGTTTTGTCACGGCATTGAGCCTGCGACCGTCAAAGCAAAGTCGGTATTCACCGGAAGATTTCTTTACTAACAAAATTGGAGAAGACCACGGACTGTCAGAAGGCGATATGACATTGTTCTCGAGCATGCGGTCAATTTCTTTGTTGACTTCCGCAAGCATGTACGGAGACCACCAATACGGACGTTGTTTGATCGGCAATGCTTCTCCCGTGTCGATTGTGACTGTCATTTTGTGTGTCCTCCCTAACTTTCCGTCGTTGCTCAACAAATCTAAATTTTTCCGGATGATCTCGGTGATCTCATGCCGATCCGCGCCACACTCCGTCACCGCGTCACATTCTGGTACTCTTACGATATCCGACGCAACTTCAATTTTGTGACCCGCGAAATCTATCTTGAGTCCGAATAATCTACAAAAGTCGCACCCTAATATGACGCTATGCTGAAGATCTGGCACGTAGTAGACACGAATTCGCCGTCTCGACGAGTCTAACACTGCTTCTAGTTCGATAGCTTTGGTTACCGGATGTTGTTTTCCGTCGGCAGTTCTGATGGTTTTTAGCCGAGATGGGAAAGTTTTTCCACCTGCGCGAAAATGAATTAAATCGGCTCCTTTTCCACCAACTATAGTGCAATTCGAACCGGAATCCACGAGTCCTTCAGTTTCCTTATTGTTTAGACGCAGTCTGATAAATGGCCTATTGTCATTGGTTTTGCTGACGAAAATGGAAGCGGAATTTGCCCGAGAAGGCTTGCAAAACTCTTTGACTTCGTCTAACCAAGCGTTCCACTGGGTGTCCGTACGTTTCGCGATGATCGATGCGTTTACATCGGCCTTGGGATGTTTTAGGAACGTAGCACGGCCGCAAGTCTGCCGCGTCCCTACTGCGCGTTTCCCGACGGATTACACTTTTTGCAGGTCGCCAAGGTGACGTCTGGCTCCCCACAACGGTAGCAAAACTGCTTTCTTTTCAGTCGACAGTTCATGAACGAATGATTCGGCTGTTGACAATTCCAGCACTTGAACGACCTGGAGGACGAACTCGCGGGTTCACTCCGTCTGGCTGAATTGCCTGAGGGTTCCTTCACGACGATGGCGCGTGGACTCGCTTTCGCGGGTTCGCTCGCCCGAACATATGCCAACTCTGGCTCCAACACGCAAGATGACTTGGGTGCAGCGCGATGTTTCTGCCGCAAAGCCGATAACTCCTCCACTTTTTTGCACAACTTAATCAACTCCGGTACGGTGACAACTTCGGTGATGCTAAGCTGGTTAAGGTAACATGGAAGCAAATTCCTCCGAATCGTCTTTACCTTGGTTATCTCCGCCGGTGGTCGACTAAGTCTAGCAAAAAGCGTCTCCATAACCGCAACGTAAATGGTTATCGACTCGCTTTTGCCCTGAAGCCTGCCCTTGATTTCGTCCCACAACAATTCATCGAAATCCGGTGGAAGAAATTCCTGTTTCAACAACTGAACCACTTCGTCCCAATCGCTCAATCTGCTCCGAACAGAACGATACCAAATCAGCGCTTTGCCGCTAAAGAGATCAATGGCCGCGTTAAAAAGGTCCCTGTTGGTTGCGTTTCGCGCTACCGACAGTTCCTCTACCCGTTCCAAGAACTGGTTCACCGTCATTCCATTTTCCTCCCCGTTGAAAGATACGCCCCAGGTGTGAATTGGCACTAGTTTCGGTTCCGGAGATCTCGCGTGAGGGTGCACGTAAATGGGAGTAGTCGCGACGACTGGTGGCGCTTCCACCGTAACCGGGCTCGCTTCTGCTGCCTTGTCGTGAAGATCAGCTTCGAGCAACAAACATGTCGCGTACGCCTCATTTCTATACTCCGCATCTCGCTCGCGTCTCATTCGCCGAATGCGAAATGAAAGGTGCGTTAGACGGGTCTTCAACCGTTTGAAGATCATGTCTTCCGCCGTTCCTTCAAATTCTGTCAAAATCGTGCGTATGCTCTCAAGGGTGTCCTCAATGGCCTGGACCTCGGTGTCGTGATCATACTCTGCGTCATGAAGTGACAGAAAGTATTCGTCCGGTCGACCTAGTTCTTTGGACAGAGCTCTCGCTAACAGTTTCCTCTTATCGTCCTGGTTTCGGCTAGTCGTGATGCCGCGTATACGCAATTCATACGTCAGCTCGTCAGCTAGTAAATGCTTGACCTTGAATTGTTCGTCCATTTTGACGAAGACTCACCGCGATTCCACGGGTCGGTAACGCAATAAAAACGCCGGTCAAAACACTACCAAAAAACAGCGCGCAACACGATAGTCGATTCCGAGAAAAGGTTTTTGTCGTCGAGGGTACAAGATAAGACCGCTACTCAAACAATGAATTCGCCGCTAAATTTCCGCTTCTCATTAACACACAATCAAAAAATTCAACTTTCAATAAACCTTTACCAACTCCCTTTGCTCCGATTGAAAAAAGTGACTGAGCCTCAATGAAGATGAACGATAAACGAAAATTTGTGGTTGCTCCAAAAAATCGGGCCCCACGTTCTGGGCGTCAAAATTTGTGTGACCAAAAGTTGGCCAGTGACAGCTCCGGGCTCCCAGGGGGTTTTTCGGGGCAGAGGGCGTGGGTTCGGATTTTTAAAAAATGGGCGCCAGGCAGCTATTGTCTTGAGCTGGTTGTTGCTTGTCCAGCTGCCGGGACAAGTGCTCAGATCTTACTCGTCGAAGGTAAGTAAAAGCAAACGCTTTCTGATCGTTAAACAAATTTTGGTTTATTCGGTTACTGCAAAATTATCCACAGAACAGTATTTGGTGGTTCGGTACTGGTTCACACGAATGCGATAATGGTTCGCTTGTAACTACTAGATGAAAATTGAAAGATGCGGAACCAGTACTTTTTGGTGGCCTTAATATCTACTTTGGTCGTAACCAGAAAAGCTTTTCTTTCACATGTGACCGAATCTTAAACTAAACATGATATTCTTCGACGAAATAAAAGATGTTTTGATTCCTGATGAGGAACCTCCCGAACTTAGACTTCCTTCTGATCGAGCTAATTATTAAATGTAAACTTAATGAAACCCAAGGTCAAGATTGGGGTGTCACCTTGACAAAAAATTAAAATTGATCCTGATAGGAAAGTTTAAATCGGTGAAGTTCCGAAACGTTAAATTTGACTGAAATTTCTTTAAGTTGACACTGGAGATTGAATGAAAAGGTTCTTACAAAAAAATTCTAAACATTTGCAAAGTTTCAAAAAAATTTTGTGAACATACAAAAATTATGAAAGCGAGAAGCGAGAAATTCGAGGCGTTCCTAAATTTTGCAATGCCGCGGTAAAAAAATATGGCGACTTAGCTTTATGACGGGTCTGTTGTCTCCTCGAATAGCGTCCTTTTGACTTGCGGTGTGACCTTGGCGATACGGTGCTCAAAATAAACGATCGCCTCTGCGAACGATGTTCTCCAAAATGGTCGCCTCTGCGAACGATCTGGCTACGAATCGCCCTGCGAACGATCTGGCTACGAATCGCCCTGCGAACGATCTGGCTACGAATCGCCCTGCGAACGATCTGGCTACGAATCGCCCTGCGAACGATCTGGCTACGAATCGCCCTGCGAACGATCTGGCTACGAATCGCCCTGCGAACGATCTCTTTCAGCGAAAAAGGGGGTTCTTGGCGCTAAATCGAAGTCCTTCCGGCACTCCTTTACTCAAAAATTTTCGGTACTCTAAAGTTGCGATACGGTACTGGATCAATTCATCCAAACGGGATTGACTCTAAACTGGATCGAACCACCCCTAATACATGGTCTTAGTGAAATGAATTCAAAATTGAACGATAATTACCTCTATAGTGCGAGGGGTCACTCGACCACGAACTCTAAAAGGCGCTTCGCTGGCGTCGCTTCGACGGCTCTCGACGAAGTGTCCGACTTCCGCATTTTTAATCTCGGTACCGCAGTCCCATAAATCGCGAAAATCGTCACGCGCGCGATTCTCGACCTTATTCAGTTGTGCTATAAGGCGGGCTGCGCTTGCGTGGTACTGCGCAATCAAAAATGTGCATTTCCGGTGGTACTACACGTGCGCGTGTCATGACAGGTGGACCGTCATGGCGTCGGTTTGTTTACCTCGAAATTATACCGAGCGGGAGAATTCAGATTTTGGACGGTATTGTGTCGGTAAGTCGTGCACGTCTATCCTGATGTTAATTGCCGTAACTCGCAGGTCAAAAAAAGGACAGGAAGAAAGATGGGGTTGAAAAGAAGGAGATGACTTTCCGGCAAGTTACTAAAGAGGAAAAGGGACCCAACATTGCCGTACGGTCACCTATCGCTGAGAAGAGAAGAAGAGAAAGTGAAGAGAAAGAGAAAGTGAAAGTGGGGTTCTGAAAGATAGGTTGCAGCTCGCCAACCTAGAGGCGTGAGGCCACCTCAGCCTGACATTTGCGGGGGTAACATGTGTTCTTCCAGCCCCCCCGTGGTGGCTGGCACAAATGACTCTAAATTGAAACTTTCCGCTTCCGGAATGAGCGACGTAAAAAACTTGAAGGCAGGGTGGGCGCGTCGCGCTGCCAAATGCCGTGCGTTAACTGCTAGTTCCGGGTCTTCGAACTGCGATCTATTAGCCCCGCGAGCATAAGTAGGACCTCGTGGCCTCCTACTCCGGCCAATCGCCATTGTGGCGTTTCGTAACGCTACAACATATTATCGAAAGAAAAGTTTTAAAAATCTCGTATGCATGCAGTTAAAGAATTTTAATTAAAATATAATCTTATGTTCTCTGGAAATTGAGTTGCAAAATTATGTCAAACACAAATTGCAAAACAATCAAAACATAATTGGCGGAACAAAATATCTCCTTCTCTGGACGAAGAAAAAGTAATAGAAACATGGACGATTTATTGGGACACGTTATCACACGTCACGCCTTTCCCGGAAAATACAAATCTAGCAAAAATGAACCATATTCGGAGTTTAATCGACTCTCCGGGAAGTTTTTCAACACTAGAGGAATTTATCACCTGGCAAAAAAATTAAGTACGTCGTTCATTCCCGCCATGCATTTAATTCATTCATTTGATTTATGCAGTCATGTTTCATTGACAACAATTTCAATTCAACTTTGGCCACTTTCGATATAAATCAGCGTTATTAATAAGGTGGAGAAATAATTAAATTTTGAATGAAACGGCCAACTAATCTTTACAAAACAGAAACGGAGGCAGTTTCTATGGTTACGATGAGTTTGCCAAGATGTGCAACATAAGGGTGCCTTTACGCTGCGAACGTGAACAGTTCAGAATAATCCTTTGAATGCATTGATCGCCTTAATTGTGGCTTGTTACCAGAGATCAAAGCAAATTAATATAAAGTGCAACAAATTTACCGACGAACTCACTGTCACTTTGTCAACATTGTGCTGTCGTTAATTGGAATCACTACCATCCCTGCAGTGTAAATGCACCTTTATCAATCCATTTCTGATGAATGACATTTGGTTCAAGAACAGACTGTTTTTTCGCTCTATTCAGGAATATCCCCTGGAGTGGTGTTCAGCTCGTTGACTGATGAGAACATATTGACAACAAAGAAAACGGATCTGAATTGAACTGACAAAATCTGTTTCGTCCTTTATTCCACAACTTCCAGTTTTTTATGGGTAGAACTACGTTTTATCTTCTAGTAAAACAATGAAAAAAGCTGTAATCTATGAAGCACGGAAAGTCAAGTTGTACGAACTTTTAAATAAAAGCAATATATCGCAAACAAGTTTTAACACGCCACTTTTACTTGTTCTTAAAACTTGAAAGGTCGCATTGGAGATTAATTAAAATTAATTAACTAAAACTCAATTGCAACGAGCGTTCGAAAAAAAAAATGTGGGGAAGCGGATGTTGATTTTTTCTTTTTTTTACAAACGCAAATCGTCATTTTAACTGGTGTGTTTTGAGTAGTTTTAAAATTGTTTTTTTTTAAGAAATAATTCACACCACTGCGTGTTTGCTGAAAAAATAATTACGTTTGACACTGATGGTTTGACAGCTGTTGAAACTACCGGAAACAAAATTCCCAAATGCAGTCAAAATTCTCGGGAAAAAAGTAAAAAACAAAAATGTAGAAACAACTTTTATTTAAGAAATAAAAAATTTAAAGTACACAACGAAACCTTCTTCTTATTGTTTCATTATATCGTATTAACTACAATATTGACTGAAAATTAATTTAAATTCTATGAAATTTTCTTACACATAAAAATAATTTTTTTATGTGAAAAAAACCTGGCAACAACATTCATTTGAAATTTTTATCAAAGTAAAAAATAAGGATAACAAACATTATGTAGCACGCAAAAAATTCTGTACTTTAAAAAACATGATTTCACAAAAACCATCTGTAATGAAAAATTCCAAACATTTTTTAATAATTGTTAACAAGCTTGTTATGAGCAATACCATGTTAAGAAAATTATGTACAGAAAAAACCGTAGCCTGCAGATGTTTACTCTTTAGCATGTCCTTAAAAAAAACCTTTGTGGTTAACAGTCTGCGAAAAAATATTATACTTGCTGAACTGAAAAAATTAAAATACGTAATTTGTTTGTGCGTTTCTGAGAGAGAATAATTATGTTTACTAACTGAATAAAACTAGACAGCAAAGTTGTAATCAATAAATATACCTTTCCCGATTTATCCCGCTGACTTTAAAAAGAATACATTTTCTTCCACACATCATATGTACAGGAATATTCACCGTAGAGTTCCCGCGAAAATTTAAAGTTATGCAACACAAAATACATTTTAAAACAGCGCCTAGATTTAATTTTAAATAATTTATAATCCATTGCTAATCATTTTAGAGTCTGACATATTTTTTCATCATGTGTTCAAATGATGACAAAACAGATTCAGATCTTTGGTGAGTGCCGTAAAAATACTGCCCAAGCTGCACATGTTTACTCTCAAAGAAGCCTCTTTCTAAAGTTTTTGTCTAGCGTTGATTTTTTCCAATATTTCTTCTTATAACCTTACGTAGAGAACAAAATGTCATTTTGACTTTTAAATGAAACTATGTACTTTGATTCCTTATTTGTAAAATGTTAAACGTGGAATCTATCAATTTGAGCTTGTGGTATTTTGTGTTACATAACATAAAATTTTCGCTGGAACTCCACCCTGTATACATTTCAGCATAGCCAAAAAAAAAAAAAGTCAAACATGTACAGAGGAAAACTCACTGGTACTTATAAACCTTTCTGTCATTGATTTTTTTTCGATCTTCAATGTCATGAGATATCTAACTTGTTACTACCAGAGTGACACTTACGTATTACACAATGTACATATTATGTATTATTGTTTGTTTAAAAGTAGCAATTGTGTTTTAGACAAAAAAAAATGAAACGATAACATATCAAGTTATCATTGGAAACAAAAAAATATACTGCAGTCAACTAGTAGACTTGCGTAATTGGAATATTTATTAGACGATATTCAAACGACTGGAAATTGAATATTCGAGACAAAATGTCATATCTTTAAGTTATTGAATCTATTTTAAATATCGTATTGTTTTAAAATAAAATTATGAATCCATGATGGCTTTGCTTCCAATAATAGTTATTTATGCAACAAGTGAGTAAAGTAATACTTTTCTTTACGAGAAGGAAAATTTGCCGCTCGAGCGAAGCGAGTGCGCAAATCCGTCGAGTACTTTACCGACGAGTTGCATACAAAATTTTTTTGGCGCCAGTAATTTTTCGACACACTCAAAATTTGAAAATGTTCTCCTGTGTGAACCCGTGGACCTTGAAAACGCAAGTTTTAAATTGGCCCACAAATGCCCAAAAAATCCCAATTTACATACGAACTCGTTAAAAAAACTACTACATAGGTAATTATGAATGAAAAATTTTATAATTGCGTTACGGCACTTTTTTTTAACGTAAAATGGGTGCAAAAATGAACCGCTATGGCACTTTTTTTAACGCTTTTTGACAGATTCAAAAATCACATATTTTATGAACGCAAACGAATGAAAAAACTTGCACTTTTTTTGACGGACGTTAAAAATTTTTATTTAATGTATTCGAACGATAAGAAAACAGACACGAACTTGATTTATGGCGAATGTAATAAAAATGCTTCTGACGTTGCGCGTTTATAGACAATAAATATTTTCCCAAAAACTCTTCGTTTGTGTCAAAATGTACGACACTGCACAGCCAACTGTTTGATATTTTTTAAACCAAAAAATCAATATCCACGTTAACTTTGCAAATGTATTGTTGGTTGCATTTTCAATTCCGTCGGGATTATTATCATGTTTTCCGGATTACCGTATTGCATTGCCAAATAACATCCCCGTACTGATAACTGAAATAAATTTCAATCAACCAACTGGTGTCACTTTATTTTGCGTCGATTTTCTCGTCGTAACAAATTTCTCTTTGCAGTTAAAAACGGCTAAAAAAAATGTGACATCATCCACTACTATCCATTCGAAAAACCCTATGCGGTGTCCGTTGCTAGCGTGTAGGCTGCATCTTCCTGTGGATTATCGATTGCGGCGCGTTTTTAATTGCGCGCTTGGTCCTTGCAGCGGCGGCGGCGGCGGTGGCGGCGGTGGCGGCATCCTAGACGCGTCTTCCCGGTCCACTTCATTAGCTCCGGTCGTTCGAAAATTCGGATGACGCCCGACATAATTAAGCACACGTCGTCGTGTTGACAGGGGACGGCCGTATCAAAATAGCCGTCGCCTGCGGCTTCGTCGTCGGGTTTATTTATACGCTGAAAGCCACCGGGACGATTGTGTCGTCGTCGAAATTATTATTATTTCTTATTCTGCCTCCGCGTCCCCGTTTTTGCCGTGTCGCACGGAATACCATCCATGTTCCCGGCCAATTTCCTCGCCACCCCTCCGCCCCCACGATTATTTAACGTCATAATCAAATCCGTCTGCTGTTTAACCGCGAAACGACAGGCGATCATCCATCATGATCGCAGGGATTCCGCCGCAACATCAAAAGAGATTCCCGCTGCCGCCACACGAGCGAAAGACGGCCGTTTCGTATTGATTTGCTCCCCTACCCCACCCGACGGGCCCGATGCTACAGTCTTTGTGTGGCGGCGGCGGCGGGGATTTCCGATAGGTGCAATTTTTGTAATCTCCGTACCCCACACGTCAACCAAATTAATTGCTCCACCGCGAGCTCCCAGAACGAAAACCGCTTTCGAGACACCACCTGGAGACAACTACGTGCGAGCACGTGGCGTTCATCAATTCCACGCCGAGCGTACCAAGAAAATTCAATTCGGAAAATCGACTCCGGGGACCGGGGAAATAAATCCGTGACATCACTACCATGTTCGTCTCCGATATGATTACATTATCGTCCGACATGCGGCATTAAATCGCTGCCAGATGAAACCCTCTGCTCGTTCGAGGGGGATAAAAGGACCTCGCGCAGGGATCGTAAGAAGACGACACGACCCGAAGGCTTTATTATTGCAAACGACGAGGCATAAAAACTAGGCTACACAGTTACGGGTCTCCTGTTTTATTCATGAGGACATCGAAGGAATTGATAGTCCACGCGGGGGTTTCCAGTTATCTATATATATTTCTAGGACCGACACTAGCTTGAATGGGGAATTATTCCGAAGACTTATCGAACCTTACGATTGGTGTTCTTATTGTTGAATTTTTATTTCATTGCTTTCCACCGACGGAAACAGGAAATGGTTCGAGTGTGAAGCAGGAAAAATTCCAACGAAAACAATTTTACTTGGACTTGTTTACAACCCCGGAGTATTTTTGTGACATTCCAAAAAAAAACAAGGTGATCGTATAATTGAACTCCTATAGTCGGTGATGTGATTTTCCAAACTTATCAACAGTAGAAAGACAATTGCCAATTATTTCATCCATTTAACATAATTCTTACAAAAAAAAAAATCGTTCAATCGAAGGAAAAAATTGATTGGCCGTGTCTTGGAATTGTTGATAAAATTATAAATGATGCACTTCAACACTATTGAGACAGTTTATTCCAAATCAATTCAATTTTTATATTTATACTATAATTTCACTACAATAAAACAATTTTATTATAACCAAACAATCAAGTTTTAGTGCATTTTTAGTGGCGTTTTATAACCTAATTATTGCCGTCAAAGACGACGGTATCATATCTTGGGCCAATTTGGTGTTGAGCTGTTACAAAATGTATTCAAGTTTATCGAAAGTTTCGCGACTTCCATCGATAGAACAATTACTTTATCGGTTTGATCCCCGTATTGGTTTTGAAACAACGAGGTCAGATTCATGAGTAGAACGTAATCTATATAACACGTTTGGGAAATCAATCAATATCGCAATTGAAACATTTTTTAGAAAACAATTACATTAATCAAAAATGGATTTTGTTGTGCGATATGAATGGTGATAAAAATAAATTAAAAGCGCTATTGTATCGGGTGTTCATTTAAATTTCCGGTCCAAGTTGTCGATTGTGAACGCACCACTCGGTGTAAAAACACAAACAACGGTATGATTTAAACAGCTGATCTGTAATCCGTAGTGCGTTCACAATCGACTCTTCAACGCCTACTTTGACCAGAAATAAATGAACACCCTCTGTATAATACACATATTATTCATTTGTTGAAAACATTTTCTCAAATGTTTCTCCATGCTCTCATAAACCTTCAAAATATACTGAAGTTTGACATTTTACCAACCTTTTCGTTCAAAAACAAGTTTGCTTCATTAAATTCACCATATTGGATTAAACCCACATTTAAAACGGCATTTCAAGATTAATTACACAACAATATGTACTTCTTGATGGAGTTGTTGTTCGCCAACTTGTCAAGTTTAGCAAAACACCAAGTTTATCCACAGTGAAGGTTATAAATACCTCACTGAACCCCCGGAACCTTGATCGATTTTTTTAAACGTTGCACTGTCTAAAAAAATTGGAGCTTTTTGCGTTTTTCGCTCATACATATCTCGGAAATTAAGAGACAATGAAAAGGCCCCAATGGCAAAAATATTTGCTCTTTTCCCAACGTTCTACAAATGTCTGGCAATTGATAAAATAAAATAATATTAAAATATACAGGGTGTTTAAAAAATGACGCACTACAATTATTGTACGGTCTTCAGAAGCATTTGGTAGGTGAGGGAAAAATATTTAAAAAATTCTTGGTGTTCATTTCTTTACACAATGAGAGTTTTAAGTAAGGATCTTTAAACGTTGTTAACATGTCTCGGAAATCAAGAGACAATGAAAAGGTTCCAATGGCAAAAATATTTGCTCTTTTCACGTTCTTAAAATGTGTGCCAATTGATAAAATAAGATAATTTCAAATATACAGGGTGTTTAAAAAATGCCGTACTAAAATTATTGTACGGTCTTCAGAAGCATTTGGAAGGCGAAGGAAAAATATTTAAAAAATTCTTGGTCTTCATTTCTTTACACAATGAGAGTTTTTTATGTAAGGATCTTTAAACGTTGTTAGTTATAATTATTATTACTAAATAACACCCAAAATGCAACTGTAATATGCAGAATAGAAGGGTGATTACATCCCTTTTTCGCTTTATCTTCTTCAATCAAAAAGTCACAGCCAACTTGATGAACTTTTCATTTGAACACCCGTTAGATTTCAGTTTTACTAATTTTTTTTTCACAACTTTAACAGTCTAGGATTATCGGCAATTGAAAAATCCAATTTCACCTTAACAACCCAATATTTCAAGATTTGGATTTTCTTCTTTCCAAGAAGCTCATTTCATTTTCAATTGCTTAGAGTATTTCAGGAAAAAAAACAACACAATAGAACATTGTGATTTGTTTTCAACTACAAAGTGTAAACGATGTGACAAAAAACAAAAAGAATGGAGGGCAACGTTGTTTCTTGCAAGGAATCACGCTTTACGACTTCATTTTGGAAAGAGACGAAGATATAGGTCCAAGAATCAAAGAAACAATTCCAATATATTCAGATACTTCCCTTGGATCGATGAATTGCGTAATGTCTGATGCTTAAAGCTGCTCAAGCCCAATTCCTGGACTCGACAAACTTCTCCAATGTAATGTTACGTCGTTTTTACACTCTACTGAAGATGACGAAGATTTCTAGTACAAATTGCTGCTCAATGCGGTTGGCTATACATTATGCGACGAGCGCCGGACCTAGCGCGACACCCTGCGGTGGTGGTCCTTCGCTAATTAAGCGTTAATTATCGGCCAGCTGTTCAATTTAGATACGGATCTCTCTTATTATTATCGCCGATAAAAGACACTTTCACCTCATTATAACGGTGCACGTAACAGGTGTAAAATTCGACATACACACGCACCGCGTCAACAACACGGATCTTTGCGCGTCAAGGTGAAACCATCTGGTGCAAGAAGAGAGATGGGTGATTTTTATGGCCGCCCCGTAATTTATGTGATCGTTAATTAAACCTTTTAAATGTTTTACAGCCGATGATAATAAAGCGAGCTTGTGCACCGGCCCGTTCGTCATACCTGCACGGGTATGTCGTCGGATGGGGAAGTCAGTGGCGTGTCGACCGTCTCCTGGTGTCCTTCCTTCTCCTTGCTCTCGGACGTCTCTTTGCCCACATCTTCCTGACGGTCTCCCTCTTCCTGGAGCCTCACTATGATAGCTATGGCGGCTGAGGGTGATCGCCTCACCGGCGAACCAACATCACTGAATGGAGCACCAAGCGAAACTTCAGGCGCAACGCGAGTCAAAAATCGTTTTTTCGAAATCTATTCGTTTCTGAAAAACGACGTCACCTCAATTGATTTTGGGGTCATTCGAACGAAACGCACCCAAAATAAACCAATTATTGCTATAATTAATATGAAAAGAATGAAAAAAAAACGATAGCATCTGCAGTGAAGTTGTTGCAAATATGATGTCTCATTGCTTGACAACCCTCTTTTAAATACAACTGTCGTTTGTTTGAGTTAATTTATCAATAAACAATAGTTATTTGTACTAGTTATGAAAGTCATACTTTTTTTCATAAATTTGCAGTTTGATTAACGAGGGCGTAGCCCGAGTTAATCAAGCAAATAAGTGAAAAAAAGAGACTTTCATAACGTGTACACACTATTTTTTGCATATCGATGTAAGTTGAGAAATTTGGCCTAAAAGTATTTGTGGAAAAAATACAAAAAAAAAAAAAAAAAATTGGTATGCTCTGACAATCATCTCCAAGGAGATTGAATAAAATGATGCAAAAAAGTACTACTTTCACTACGATTTTTCGTGTAAAAAAAGTGCCACTTTCATTACGATACACAAAAAATTAAAAATATGTTTCAATTTTTATTCAAAATATTTTTTGCAGGTCCTGTACGTCGCGTAACATTTTAACTGAATGACCTTTCTTTGTAGAAAGTATTTTTACTTATAAAAATGTAGACGAATAATTTAAAATTTGTCACGATTTTATTGCTCAATTTGGAGCTGTCATGTAGATGATTCATAGGAAACCCCAACACGTTGGAATTTATAAATTTATTAACAGCTATTAGCGTTCGTTCAATACAGTTAAATTCAGGAAGAATATAAAGCATGAATTAAAAATTATTCTTGCCTAAAAAGATACCAGGTGGTTTTATTCAATGTAAAAAAGGCTTTGATGAATGCTGTTACTGAATAATTAATTTTATCAAGATCAATAAACGCAATACTGCATACCTAATGTAACATTTTGATAATTAATTGCTTAATTATACTTTCAGATATATCTTATCAACAAAAAGCATTTCCACCCTTTACAAAATTAAAAATTTAAACTCAAAATGACAGGAATCTCTAACTGAAAGTTTTCGCAAAACTCCTAAAACAAAATTCAGCAGATCTAATAAATAACTAATCCTTGAACAGTTCTAACGTGTGTTCAAAAAATGTGTGGTAAAGTGGTCTGGTGGAGACCGTTGAAAGAGTTACGGAAATATCGGGCGTTCAAAAAAGAGTTACGGAAACGTCGGGCGTTCAAAAAGGGTTACGGAAATATCGGGTATTCAAAAAAGAGTCAACAAGCCTTTTTATTACATGTTTATTTTATTTTCTTTATTTATTGTTTTCATATTGAGATATGTTTAGGGCCTCTTGTTGGAGAAAATTAGTAAAAATAGAACGAAACAGTTTTATGTTTAGATATTTTTGCATTTGAAAAATATGGGTTTGAAAACACACACAAATGTGACTGCATAATTTTAAAGATAAAATGCAAAATACTTTATGGGGCACTGAAAACCATTCTTAAAACCATTACTAAAAAAAATGCAATATTCAAAACTTCGAATTATCACTGCAAGGTGAAATAAATTGTTACGAATTTTAATGACTATAAAGTTCTCTATAGCACAACATTAACATAAACATAAACCGCTCGTGTATCACTTATCAGCTACGAGTGAATATTTAAATTTAAAAAAATCTTTATCTACAACTATCGCATAATCTATGGATTACTAAGAAGATTTTGGCAAGTAATGACGGTTGAATAATACAGACAATTCGATGGAATAATATTACTCAACCTTTATGTCAAAATTAAATTTAAACAATCAAACATCACAGCTGTAAAAAAAAAAACTAGGGGGATGGAAATCACTCGCAGTTGCCGATGGTTATATCGATGACAACCTAAATAACAAGTTACAAGGAGGAAGAAAAATTGTGGAAAAAATTAACAAAAGTAAAGAAAATCCACCTGTAACTTTTAATAACTGTACTAATATTACTATTAATCATAATTACCATGGTAACAAAAATTAATCCTAGAACTGATTACTTTTGTGTTTAATAAAACTTAATAATAGAGTTTTTTGTTTTTTCTCTGATAGATGTAGATAAAGTGTACCTAGTATTCGATTAGCGTAGAATGGCTATTACCCACTCAGATGATTACATCGCTCGCTGGCCCTCGTGCTGCAAATTTCATCTTCGTGGGTAATAGCCATCATTATGGGCTCATTGAATAATATACTACGTATTACCAAATGTAAAATTTAAACTCGAAAGGATTTTTAATGACTACGTAATTTTAAAGATAAAATGCAGTCTACTTTATGGGACACTGAAAAATATTCTTAAAACCATTGCTCTAAAAAAAATTGTAATATTCAAAACTCCGAATCATGACTGCAAGGTGAAATAAATTGTTATGAATTTTAACGACTATAAAGTTTTCTATGGCACAATTATCATAAATGTAAACTGCTCATGTATTACTTATGAGCTGTCAAACTGAAAATTTACAATTTTAAAAAATTACCTTTACCTAGTTTCTCAAACGAAACAGTTAAAATTTATTCATTTTTCGATATCTTAACATCGACATAATTTTCTGCCGTTTTTCCTCCACTTAATTTAAACATCCGACAGTTGTATTAACAAATTTAAATACAGTAAAGTCTCTATTTTCGCCCTCCGAAAAACGGTCACGTTATCTAAAAACGGCCAGTTTTGAAGCGTTTTATTTATTCTTCACTCTCAATAACGGCCACCTCCCCATCGCGGTTATTTTTACAACACATTTTTGTGACCGCTATTCAGAGGTTTTACTGTAGTTTTGTATCGCTTTCAGTTCTTGTTTATTCTATTAAACAACGGACTGTCAAACTGGGTCTTAATTTTTCAGTTAAGTGCATTTAGAACTTTTTAGTTTAATTGCATAATCTTTTACAAATTATTCTGTAGATACTATGTGCGCTTAAATAAATATTGCATTATCTAAACTGTTAGATAAATCAACAAAAGGCGCCGGTTGGTATATTTGAGCAATTTAAAAGTTACAAACTCACAACAACCCCACTGCAGTTGTACTTTTGAAAACCTGCAAACTCTATCTGTCTTCGAAATGACCCAACATTTAACCTGAATCATTCCTTTAATGAATCCACGGGGGAGGCTACAATTTCGGCGGAAAATCCCCAACGAACGGTCCCACGCTAATCTCGACAACACTTACGACTTAATCCCCTTATAAAATGCCATTATTTACTCGGCTCTGTCGGTATACGAACTGTTATTTATTTAATGCCATGTACGACCGGTGTTTAACAAACCACGACATGATAGGCACGGCACGTTTTTCTTTGTGCACGACCATTCAAGAAGATGAGTAAACATCGCCAGCCATTGTGAGATGCGCTCACCTACTCGACCGTGCCCATCATTATTATGATAATGGGACTGGTAGTGGTGAGAGTGTCGCCCTCGAGGTGGGCCCACGCGTCCGACTCGCGACTCCTTAGAACCCCTCCTCAACCCCCTTCTTCTCGTCTCACATAATCGCCGCCGGATTAAATGTCCCCGCAGTAAACATTCAATTTAACGGTGGCGGCGCACACAGGTTCGGAAATCGCGGCAATTTTCGAGTGCTCAAGATCACGGCGTGCGCCGTAAAATTTTATTAAACCGCAACTCCGCAGTTAAGGGTCGTAGACGAGACCTCGTAATGAGCACCCCTGCCCTCGGGGCGGATGTGTGATTTTGGCCCATTAACTCGCAGGGGTTGTTGCCGACATACGGACGCTTTTCAGTTCAACCAAAAACAACAGTTACGCTGCGCTGGAGGGTTGTTTGGTTTAGGGTTGTTGTTTCTTAATGACGGATCGGCCCAATGGCTGGGACGGTGGCGGTCAAAACGCACCTAACGCTCCACCGAAGACTTGATTATTAGAGAATTAACAAGATGTTTCTTGGTACGTTTGATTTAAAAAAAATTCTTTCATTTGTAAAAACGCCAAAAAAGTATCGCATACAGATTCATCACATGGTTACTGTTTGTGTTAGCTCAAAAGCTACTAAAATCACAGTTTGTTAATTAACTTACTACCCACGTGAACGTTAACAAAACGCAGTCTTTTGCAGTTTTCTACAAGAAATGTTATTTTTTGAACTAAGTAGACAAGTTTCAATTTTCGTAATGACATCAATTTAGTATACCGTGCAATCAACAATTATTTAGATCAAAGAAGCCTTTGAGATTTTGGACGTATGTCCATAGATATTCTGCAATGCCTGGATGTATTTTTGGTTGCATATACCTGTTTCAATTTAAATTTGGAAATTTTTGCCGAAACTCGCCCAAACAAATAGACAGAACCCTTTATATTCTGATGTAAAAACCATGTTTGCGTTAAAATTAGTGACAGTTGTTTAACGTTTATTGGTTGAGTTAGCAAAGATCTGAAAAATCTGACACTATCAAAATCATGGCCGCCCCTTATCAAAGTATGTAATTGTTGATCGCACGGTATAATGGATCACGGCAGAGATGCGTGGGCCTCTGATATTTTCACAAACAGACTTAATTGACAATTTATATTCCTGCAAAAAAACCTCAGGAACGTTTCCGCGTCAAAAAAAATTTTTTTTAAACAGGAATAACTTTTCCCTCGTCATCACCACAAAGAAAATTCTTAACATGTTTGTTCGAAAAATTGTATGCTTTCAGTTATACAGTGTTATCGATTTGAGTTGATGTAAATTTTTCATGTTCAACAATTAAAACAGCAGAAACATAATTAAAGTTTTGTCATGCTACTTCCCTCACGTTAGCAATAACTTTAATGGAAAACGTAACGTAAAGTAAACAAGCAGTTTTATTTAATTAACAATAATAAAGAAAAATTAACACTGACTCACTTTGCACGTCGTTTTATTTAATTCAAAAATGATGTCGAACAAGAACAAAGATGTTATTATATTACCACATAAAATTGAATTGCATTCAAGTGATAATTTCATTGGTTGAAACGCCCGAGGTGCAAACCTTAAACCTTCTTCATTAACTTATTTTATCTTTAATTAAAAAAAAAATTGAAATGTTTGTTTTACAAATTTATTTTAAAATATCAAATTGGCTTCTTTCCGGTAGGGATTATTTGAAAATGGTAGGCGGCTTTGAAATTCTGACATTTACTACAAAATAAAATAATCGCTTCGCTTTTCAACATCACTGATCATTACTAAATCATTAATTACGCTGCTACGATTTTATGGATACAGGAAAAATCGTGTACATAACTGGCTGGAAAGTGTTTTTCATGTTGTGCGATTTCTCTTCTTCTGCATGAACATACACACTCGTGCTAAATGTGTCACTTTCCGCACTCGTTATGTAATACACTATTATTTAATTTTCCTCTCGATCTCGTACAAATATGTGAAACTTTTTTTTGTTTCTTTCGTAACCAGACCAAATTTACATCTGAACTGTAATCGAAAATTTGAAAAGCCCCTCCATTTGGCCGCTTGGAATTAATCTGTTGGAACTGAACTGACTGAACCGCTGATGGTTGCCACTTGCACCCTCTAAACCGCAAACCCTCAAAGCGCACACTCTCCCCGCTCTCACTTTAAACAAACACCCTTCAGCGAAGACGTACACAATCGGGATGCCGCACAAAAATCGTTTTTTATTCATTTTTACCGAACCACTTCTCGTCGACCAATCACGATCGAGTCCAAGACCCGGCACCGGCCACCCACCCATCTCCTCGTACCCGGCGCTGCAAATTAACGACCCTCTCAATTTGCGCGGCCCGTGTTTATAAACAAATCTCCATTTGAAAATTTACGATCGCCCGTTAAGCCGATTATTAATTATTGCGGTGGTGAATTCCTGTTGTAATTGGCGTTCGGTTGCGTTTCGCGATCACGATCCCTGCCCAACTTTCGAACTTAACGACGTAATTACGTCGAATATAGTGATCGGCGTTTCGAAAACGTCCGTCGGGACATACGAGAACTGATAATTTCGTCGTCCGGCGGGGCATTATTATAAAATGATAATTTGCGTTGGGACGTTATTGTGCCGGCTTTTATGATGTTTTCGTAATTTTCGCTAAACACAGGTTTATCTAGCGGCCGACGGGGTACAAATTGCCGGTTACGGACCGCACGTCCGTATGCATAATTCAGCTCCCGTGCTCCGCTCCTCGGCGAAAGGAGAACGAACGAACAGACCAATCGAACGGGAATACCACGGAGCATTCTTGAGCCGGCCGCGACCCAAAACCGACCCTCACGCAATCTCGACAATGGATTCCCGATACCCCTCGACGACACGATTCTGCATGTTGGCAGAAATCGGGATTTAATCTCCCGGAAAAAAAAATCCACCCAACAGCACTCACCGCCGTTACGACCAACGCAAAAACGTAGATACATCTGTTCGTTGAGTGCCGCAATTACACTCAGTGTTTCTTTTCTCCGGCGTAATTACTCACTTACACAATCTCCACGAATGATTATTGTTATTAAATTAAGTCGAGTTTTTTCGCCGTCCGATTAATCTACGACGGTTGGGAAAGTACGTGAGCGACGTATGTACTTTCAAAAAAAAATTTCGACGGGGATTTACAACGAGAAACAACCGGAATATAAATCAGACACGAATCGGATCAAATAATTGACAAATCGATGCTGGACCGGTGTTCTGTCAACTTAACAATACAGATGTCTATTTGAGAAGACAGAATACATAACATGTACATGCGGACAATCGATATGACATAATGTTCACTTTCGCTGCTACCGAGACAAATCGATGACGGAAATTGACAGTTTCAATTACGAAAATGACAGCGCTTGGAAGATGATCGATGGTAAGAAGAAGTCGGAGCAGTACGCGACGAAATGTGAAATTTTTGAATCCAAATTTGAGTCCAGATTCGCGATTGATTTTTAAGTATACTCCGTTTCTGAGTTCGATGCCGGTAAAATTGTCACATTTTAATATGTACCGGTAGAACGGCCTAGGCTGCTTATAATTGATTGTTCATGAAATGTTTTAGACGCACTGGAATCTGTCAGCGCTTCGGTCATTTTATGGCTGAGCGGCATCGAGCTCAGAAACAGAGTAGGTATACAGGGCGTTATTGAAAGTTGTACAGATATTTTAACCACGAGCTACTGACTTCATGTAGAAGTCCGAAAAAATATTTAAAAAATTCTGTCAAAAAATGAAATTTAATTTTTGAGCTACAATTTTTTTTATTGCTTTTAGTCTTTTACGTTATCAAACAACCTCGTAGGTAAAATTTCGGCACATTTTAAAAATACAACCTGTATAACCAATGCGGTTTCCTTGTTTTAAAGCATATTTCCTATAGGTTACTTGGCATATACAGGGTGTATTTTTTAAATGTGCCGAAATTTTACCTACGAGATTGTAGGACAACGTAGAAAACTAAAAGCAATTTAAAAAAATTGTAGCATAAAAAATGTAATTTTATTTTTTGACAGAATTTTTTAAATATTTTTTCCGAGTTCTACATGAAGCCAGTAGCTCGTGGTTAAAATATCTGTACAACTTTCAATAACACCCTGTATACAGTTTTTGTATCAGAAACCACTTTTGTTTCCTCTATTGATTAATTGTAAATGATCACTTGACAGATTATCGTGTTCTGGAAATTGATGAAATTTTTTCCTAAGTCATCATTATTATTCTGCAAGTGTCTACTTTGACAAATAAATTATGACGATAAATGACGGTACGAGTTGACAATTGATAAGATATCTGACGGAAGAGTCATCACGAAAACGAACGCGTTGAAAAAAAAAACAAATTAACAACCAATTAAATCGGGACAAATATATTATGCGACTAATGATCGCATGTGATTAATTATAATTTCTTCTTACCAGAATTAAACGTAAAATAAACATGCAAATGGAATCTGATAATAATATATATTTATGTTGGTCTGATAAATATTCATGGTTTTTCTAGTCAACAAACATCCAATAAATTTTACAGAAAACGGCGCTGCTGAATAATAATTAGAGCCGGATGCATAAAACTTAAATAGATAATGGGGCAGCAAAAACCCGTCCCCGGCTAAAATATGCAGTGTATACTTATTTACGAGCAACGTTAGAAATAGCTTATGACATATCGCGTGTGTTAGCTTGTAAAACACGACGCACATACGCACACACACACACAAAAAGGTGGGCATCCCGCCAAAAAAATAAACGTCGTCGTCGGCGGCGTCGTCCCGCCCCACCCCGGACCGAACACCCTTGACGATAAAATACGCGAAATTCACAATTTTCCAAACGTCGCTTTTATTGCACACATTCAAATCCGACCGATTTATAGCCTCCACCGTAAAGTAGCCATAACACTATCGACATTTACGATCTATTAAATTATTTCCGTACCACTAAATCCCCCTTTAAATGTTCACTACACACACACACGCGGACAAACAGGCGAACCAAAAAAAAAATTATAACAATCCCCCCTTGTTTTTCCAAGTCAGGATCGATGAAAAACCACCAACAAAGACCAAAGACCCGTCCACGAAAAAACACTGCACAAACACACTCCGCCCGGATTATTTAGCGCCGACGATCTCGAAAGCGTCAACTTTTTTTTGGGGGGCTAAATGGGAGAGAGCGAATTGGGTCGTGCCGCAGGAGAAACACAGAGCTCTCTGCAGGAGACTTCACCTCACACTGAGCGAGAACCATGTCCGCGACTGGGTTGGAAGGCGGCGGCGCCTGCGCCGCGAGTTTTCACCCGGCCGAGGAGACATCCATTACCATTTTTCAGGAAACGCAATTCGACGAGAACGACGGCGAAAAAATCGAATTTCCCGAGACGCCCCGCGCTTTTCCGAAATCCCAAAATACCGGATTCCTCCGGTCCGGGCGGCCGACCGGAGCCGATAAATAAAAGCAACGCCTCGCAGGACTTGTACGACAAGACGTTTTAACAAATCGCACGCGCGGGGAAAGAAGAACAAGGCCGTCCGTGTAGTTCGACGCGTTTCGTTTCGCGTTTTTTTTTTCTCTTCTTGTTTTTTCCTTTTTTCCAGGATCAGAGCGCAAGTCTGCCGTGCGCAATGCGCTCTGCTGGGAAAAATTTCTCCACGGAAAAAGGCGCAACACCTGACACCTTTGCGGGATCTCCTAGGACGGCTTAACCTTCGCAAATTATTCGCTCGTTTCCGGAACAGCTTCAACGTGGAGGTCAATGATGTTAGAACCGTCTCTTCCGCTGACGGTTAATTTTTCAAATCGCGGCCTTGTCTAGTGCATTATTTAAAACTTTGCCTTTTAAAGCAGTTCGTAACATCTCCGTCGCGGAACGGCATAAATTAGCCTCTTCCTAATACTGGATGTAAAACAAGCAATACAATTCTGTAATGAGAAGTTGTAAACGGTTTTATGGAATACTGGGGGCTAAAGGTCATAAAAATTAGCAAATTTTACGCATCAAATACAGCTAAATCGCACCATGTCTTTGGGAACGTTAAACTGTTTGCGGAACATGTTTTCGGAAAGAACTTAAAAGGGGCGTTGTTGTGTTGCAGTAGTCGTAAAACTGCACCTGCAAATAGCGGAGAAACTGCATACTGCAATTCATACATTTTCACTTAATTCCGTGTTGCATAAGTAAATATATTCTTCATGCACTTGCCCACCTGCATTATTATTTGACAACGATAACGTCAAATTTAAAACCTTTCCGATGTATTGACATATACCTTTTGGAATTACCAAATTAACACCATTTAATTATTTACAGTAAATTACTAAATGTAAATAATGACGCATTTAACTGGGAAAATATTTATTATTGCAAGTGGTTTTATATTTTCATAATAAACTTAGGTGCTTCGTCGAGGAATGTCAAAAGATTTGCACAGCCATATAAATTATTGTTCCATCGCAGTCGGCGTTGAAAACCTACACTAATTTTGGACGTGCCGCCAGCCTCGCAACGTTGGACAAACTAGTAGACAGATTTCCACTCGGCGATACTAGTCTCACTCATGTTATGAGGATTGCGGCACATTCAACTACGTCACCAACGCCAACTGCGATGGGACGATCATTTCTAATAACCAACAGTCTAAAGCAATTTCGGACATTTTCATTTTCTGGACCAATAGACTGTACTTTAAAAGCAGATTACTCATTTCTGTGCTAAACAATTGATCCTTGTTATTGATTAAAATATTCCACGTTTTATTTTTCTTCGCCTGTGCAAAAACAATCCAACAAAAATGTTAGTAAATGTCAAGTAGTTATAAGAATAATATAAAATGACCCAAAACACTAAAAAAAAAGAATCAGTTCATGTTATGTGTTGGCCTCCACAATGTCCTGATTTAAACCTCACTAAAACCATGTGGGATCCTACTAATAGGTCAATTAAGGACCAGAATTACGACAATTTGGCCGAAAAATAAAATTTCATTTTTTAACATCCGTCAAAAAAAGTGCACGTTTTTTCATTCGTTTGCGTTCATAAAATATGTGATTTTTGAATCGGTCAAGAAGCGTTAAAAAAGTGCCATAACGGTTCATTTGCACGCATTTTGCGTTAAAAAAAGTGCCGTAGCGTGTCATTTTTTAACGCAATTATAAAATTTTTCATTCATAATTAGTAGTTTTTTTAACGAGTTCGTATGTAAATTGGGATTTTTTTGGCATGAGTGGGCCAATTTAAAACGCGAGTAAAACGAGCGTTTTAAAGGTCCACGGGTTCACACAGGAGAAAATTTTGTATGCAACTCGTTAGTAAAGTATCTTTTTTTTACTCGGCGGATTTGCGTACTCGCTTCGCTCGGGCGACAAATTTTCCTTCTCGTAAAAAAAAGTATTACTTTACTCACTTGTTGCATAAATAACTATTTTTTCATTAGTCGACTGTTATAAATAGAAAAATTTAAAATTATTTCCCTTGAAATTTTCCAATAACAATGGCTTTTATAATTCGTAAAATGGGTGTTACAGTGGACGGTTCCGAGTGACTAACAGGTGTCAAACGAAGCATAAATTGACAATATTTAATAAGTGCTAATCGGTGGAAGCAACAAGCGTGACAATGCAACGGCTGAAGATAATTGCATTAAATTAAATTTGACAATGAATGATTTACAGATCATTAACGAAATGATTATACTCATTCAATTGACATATTATCACCGATATCGACACGTTTAATTCAATTCGACACGAAAATCCACTCACAAAATATATAAATCGGCGCATCTGGCTCATAAATGACACGGCAATTGACAGCTTGTCGATCCACCAGTGGCGGCGCAACATTTGCCTTTCTTGTCGATTTTCCGCAAGAGTTCGCGGCGACGCTAATTCATTCCCATTGTTGCCACCGTGCACACATTGACTACACATTTACACCAAAAAAAAAATATATGAAACATCGACCATTGTATGCAAATATCGAGGCTTTTGTCGTATGTAACAAATTATGTAACGTGGCCATTAGGCTTGGTACACTCGACTCCCAGCTAGATAAACAACATCGATAAGGTGTCCCCCGGCGTGGGCGTATTTAATTCGTCTGGTAGAGACTAGGGGGCGCCCTTAAATATTTAAAAGCCCTGTTTAATATGCAAACGAAGTCCGTGCGGCGAGTCCGGAGCCCTCGCCTATCTCTGCCCTCCCATCAATTTTCAATTAGGCCGGCCCTTTGTGTACCACGGCGGCGTTTATAAATATTTTTCGCGCTTTTCAGAAATTCCCCGAACCGTGCGCGGTGCGTCGTTTTTTTACGACGGCCCCGGAGCCGCTTCCGCCCTAAACGACGGCTCCGGGTCCCGGATTTACGCCGCTCGTCGTAAATATCACGCGCCGCGGTAATGAACGACGCTCGTTATGCGTCTTTACGGCCCCGGGACTTATTCAATAAATGGCCGCGGGCCGGTCGTAAACCCACCTTAATAAAGCCCCGGGGGCGGCGGTCCCGTGCGGTATGTACGTACATGAGTCGCGTTCGCCAAAAGAAAGGACAATTAGCCGTCCATTGACGTATGAATGGAGTCGTAAAATCGGCGGGAATCTCAAATAAATTAAGCGCGACGGGTATACGCTGGGGCGGCGCGACGGGCACGGGGAAACGAAAAACGCGATTTCTCGACTCGTTCTTGAGCATTTCTCGTTTTGCATAATGGGGATTGAGCGTGTTCCATTCGCGAACACGCCAGAAAACATTCACTTAAATGTATAATTCAGGCGTATTAATGCAAATCGGGAGCCCCCTCAAGACTATTTTGCATATCGATGCGGCCGGGGCGGATTTTAATGCCGACAGGCAAAAATGGAGAAGAGAAAGAGAGCGGGATGGGGAACGAAAGTGAGGGAAAAAATTTAATCACGACCGCGTTAAGCGCAATAAAACGGATCCAGTTTCGACGACAATGTAAAAAGGGCTTTTCTGCGGATGGACCGGCGCTGGGGGAAAAATACAAACAAAAAGCCTTACGCAAATTACGCCGTGTAAATTACGGACCCAACAGCAATCCGACGGAAAAGTTTTCAAGTCTAATACAACCCCACAATGACATTCAAAATAGGTATTTCAACCAAGAAGTAAAGTACGGTTAGTACTAAGGAAAGGGCACCTGAACCAATCACCATATTCCACCGTGGGTATTTGTTAAGCGATTCCCAAAGGTTTTCACTTTAAAATTAATGGACTCGTTCTATTTCATAGGTCATAGGTACAACAACCACCAGACCGGACCTCCTCCTCCTTGCATGTTACGTTATCAAGATTAGATAGGACTTTTTTCTAATAAAACCCCAAATAAACTTCACATTACCAACGCTTTATTTAACAAGTTTTGGTGTATCCAAAGCTCTGGACAATTGAGGTTTTTTTTTCAAAAGACGCCATCACATCTACGTCCCAGTTCTACGTTGAAACGATGTTTGAAATTATTTTGCTACAGTGTCTCAAAATGCTATTTTCTCATTGGCTGAAATCTTCATTCTGCTGAAAAATCTCCCAGAATTGAAACAGCAGTTGCTGTGTGTAGTTAGAAACACAGAAATTCAATCAGAAGGTTCAGAGCGACCACCCCCAGTTTACATTTTTTTTGGTCCGTGAGTCGACAATGACAGCGTGTAGCGTGTTTTCCACAGGTGAATATATAATTGTACCATCGACTTACTGTATAAAACAGTTCTTTTGAGAACTATTTAATCGTCGCCGATTTACGGATAGTGGAACAGGGGCTGGTACCGAGGCGAAGACGTAACAAAAGAATAAATTAAACGTCACGTTCTCTTGTATACTTTTTTTTTACCTTCACAGATATGTTTTTACTCCACCACCATGTTTGTTTTTTCAGTATTTTCATTTTATTTTCAGTACATCTAAATGAAAAAAAAATCTGCAGAGATTTAATTAGTTTAAATGAAGCTAAAGTAGTCTTACAATTTACGACCCCTCCATACTAATCACCATAATAAAATTCTGAAAGAGGGAAATTTACAACCAGACCCGAGAGATTACTTTACTACTATAGGGAACCGACCCCGTGGAGCTTTTCAAAGGAAGTTTCTACCCAAAAGGTTGCTATTGTCAATTCAAATTCATAATTCTCCACTCCAACAAATAAATTCGTAATTGCGAAAAGAGATTAGTTTAAAAGTTATTTGATGTTTTTAATAAGTGAATGCATCAGCGTAAACAATGAACCGAATGCTTGGAAAAATAATACAATAGTTATTTATTTAACGAGTTCGTGTGTAATTTTGGCTTTTTTTGGCATGAGTGGACCAGTTTAAAACTCGAGTGAAACGAGAGTTTTAAAAGTACACGAGTGCCAAAAAAAGCCCAAATTACACAATAACGAGTTGAATACAACGTTTTTTTTTTTGTTCGACGAGCCCCTTAAAGGCTCCAAATCGCTAAAAATCTTTAAAATTAGCTTGACGTTTCGTTTTAACAAGTTGTCAAATTTATGAAAATCCGTTCACACAGGAGAAAATTCTCAAATTCTGACAGTGTCGAACAAAAAAATCTATAATCTAAACTGATGTTTGGGCTTTAATGTTTATTTCAATTAATAATGACCACTTCATCCCATAGAACTTGTATGAAGTGCTTTCACCCTCGCCGTTCTAAGCTACTGGGTCACATCTGACCCGTGTATAAAACTACATTTTGATTTTTTAAATGCATACATCATAGAAAAAAATAACGAGTACGTTAAAAAAACACATCAATCATATTTTTTCATAAAATTTTTGTTTTCATCGGTCTTTCCAAAACACAAAACACACATTCTCGACTGTTTTTTGCAATTGCTGGTTGGAAATTTCTGTGCTATCTCCAAATATCGATATAAAATTACCTAGCACGGTGAAGCGAAATTCAAATCATATTATGTATTGTTTTCGTTAGGTTAAAAAAAATGAATCCCTGGATTTATTATTCGTTTCGCCTGAATTGGAAGAAGTTAACCTGTTAATAATTTAATCAAATTAACAACGACAATCAAAATAATAATTTCCACTTCAGAATTTATAGCACATTATATGACAGCGGTTCCAACAATATCGATATCACATCTCCTACTAAAAAAAACTAGGACACCGAATTATGCATATCAATTTTTTGCCAGAATATTTATAATACATACAATAATTTAAAAATAATACTAAAATAGTTCTATACAACCGGCTACGATTCCAGACAGACGAGAACTTTTTCACGTAATAAAAAAAATTTCAAAATCATATTGTGATTTAACTGAACGATAATTATTTTCCATATGAATTCTTCTAAATTAAATTTTTAGTCGTTTATTATGTAAATAAAACAGACATCGACATGCAGAGATAAATGAATCATAAAATTTCAATTATAATATCTAATAAATTTAGTCACAGTTTTTTTTTTGGCATGACATACTCATCTTAATTTTTTTACAGCCCTATTAACTCTACTTCTGTTATCTCACCACACAGAATTCAAATCATTTTGTACACAATTCAAAAACTAATCATTTCATTATTTATTATAATTTACCATTCAATTTAATTATTTTTTGAGAATTGTTTATACAGGGTGTCTCAGCTAAGATTTTTCGAGCCTAATAACTCAGTTATTTTCCAGCGGATTTTTGTGAAATTTAAAATGCAGATGTTTTAGACGGTGAAGAATAAAATCCCATTAATGCAATCACCCAAGTCTTAAAAACGTAATTTTTACATGCCTTTTTAAAATGTTGAATCAATTAAGATTTATATCAAAAAATTGATCGTCAATTAAGGAGAAACTCGTCCTTGAAAGACGTCTGGTTTGCAAGAAAAAAGAAAAAACTGTGTTAAACGTGGCTGCAGATGCAAAAACGTAGACGCGTATGAAACAAACGCGCAATTTTGCAGAATTTTGGTCATCCGTTTTCGCAGAAGCGCAGGTGACATATTTGACGTTTATCTTGCTAACCTAACAAACACTTACAAAGTTAAAGACAACATTTCGACGTAATTTATTATACTGGATGCTTTCATTCTTCCATAAAGGACTAAAACAGGATCGGGATATTTTAGCAAGGTAATTTAGTTCACGTACGCTTCCTACTTTTCTACATAATTTTTTTTCGAAAACAAATTCTGAAAGCTTTTAAAAATTAATCTAAATTTACTAAAGATTTTCTTACTCGCCTATGGCACGATTTTAATCTAACTACATTTAATAAAGAAGGGAAGTGCAAGTGAAGCCATTTTATTCATCAAATGCAATACGAACGGAATAAAAACATTTAATTTTTACGATTCCTGTTTAAAAAAGTTTTCAGATTTATGAAATTGCATTCAACATGAACGGCACGTCAAAATAACGGGGAGACAAATGGCAATTCAATTTTGCAAATTCCAAGAAACTTTATTTAGAAAAGTTGTTGTAATTGATGAGTACTATTACCAGTTAAAATAAATGCACTTTGTTTTGTTACACCCTGTATATTTTTGATTCTACACATCTTGAAAATTTTAATTTTCACGTTTCCACATCCACACGAAACAGTTTTTCGGAACTCGGAAAATATTAACTTTCCCGCCTAGGCATCCTTCTGGCATCTGTGCCATTTTTTTAAATGCCAGTTAAACAGTTAGTTTTGTTTACCGTCGCAACAATATAACGTAAACTTAACTGCAGCATATTACCGTGTTTTACAATCCCTCTGGCTTTTTCAAAATAAAAGCTCTATTCTAAACTTCATTATATCGTTTGTAGCTGAGACTAATTATGGTTTTACTCCCTCTATACAGTTCCATAAATAGAATTAATTGTGTTGGTACAACAAAATTATAAATACATTAGTAAAAGTACAGTTATAGTTCAAACATATTAACAAATGTAAACATCGGCGAAACTCTAGTCGCACAAATTCTTTGAAAAAAATTATAATTCTCACAGAGCAAATACTCACAAATTACCAAACAAACACATCATTTCGTCCTCTGTATTTACTGATACGTTAATTTTCCTTTAAAATTCACCGGTGCACTCTTTGATTTAGTTTTAACTCGGTCTGGAAAAAATCTCCACAAAAATTCGTGTGCGGCATTCATAATCAAATGAACACTCGACACCGAAAAAAAAACCATCACGTAGGTGGAAAACAGACAAATTAGCGTTACAAAACGTGGGAGAGAGGTGTACAATCTGAACAATGTACGGAATCTATTTATGCCAAGTGTTTACGTAACAGATAATAATTTATCAGATGCTAATAACGACAAATATCCGTTTATCACATGTTAATAAAACGCTGGCATTTATCTACACGTATAATTAACACTTTCACAAATATTTATGATAATTAATACGAGCCGACTATTTAACGTGGTCGTGTGAATTTTTTGACAGCAGAAAAAAAACTCTCCCGCTACGAGAACATTATCTCCATCTGGGTCTACATATTATATTGGACAAAAAAAAAATTCGACATTCCTCCGGACCGGTTTCTCAAATTCAAAAGAAACACACCAACAATTTATTAGACGAAAAAATCGCATACTATTAAGTAACAGTTTGAATCATCACAAAGCAGCTTTCCAATAGGTATCTTACTTAACCGCAAACACATGTTCCAAGCAAATAAAAGCGAAGCGGTGTCGAAAGCCAATCACAACGACCATTAAAACAATCATCGAATCGAATGAAGAGATACGAATCTTCACGGCAAATAAAAATCAAGAGAGGTTAGTCCTGGTGAGAATCGTGCACATTCTCACAGATTACAAACGCGAAAAGACCGTCCAATCGTGGGAGATGCTTTATTGATTCGGATTATCGATACCTGTGCTATCACAAGAATAACTGTTGGTGCTTAAAGAGTGTTTTTGTTCTTGCGGTGATAGTACAATTTTTTTAGTGACAGGTTTGTGCTTGTACCAAATACTAAATTCAATATTTCATTTTGTTTTTGTTTGAATCTAAAACATGTTTTGATTATTCCAAGGACTAATATACTGTCAAAAAATAAAATGACATTTTTTTTTTTTTAATTGCTTTTAGTTTTCTACGTAGTCCTACAACCTCGTATGTAAAATTTCGGCACATTTTAAAAATATACCCTGTATATCATGTTTTATAAAATGTACGCCAATGCGAAGTAACATACAGGAAATATGCTTTAAAACAAGGAAACCGCATTGATGTACGTTTTATAAAATATGATATACAGGGTGTATTTTCAAAATGTGCCGAAATTTTACCTACGAGATTGTTTGACAACGTAGAAGACTAAAAGCAATTTTAAAAAATTGTAGCTCAAAAAATAAATATTTTATTTTTTGGCATTGAATTTTTTAGATATTTTTTCCGAGTTCTACATGAAGCCAGTAGCTCGTGGTTAAAATATCTGTACAACTTTCAATAACACCCCTGTATTTACGATTATCTGAAGTGAAACAATAAATTACCAATTTCTATACATTACGGGTACACTTGAATAGCTTTAAAGAATAAACCATCCGGACCATTAAATTTAATTACATTCCATTTGAAATATCAACCAACTGAGAAAACCTGGTCGAACAAGAAAAACAGAAGTAAAGGAACTTATGCGGGCATTATAGATTGGACACGCGCCCGGAGGGATGCGACCCGACCATAAAATAATTATTTGCGGTTAGGCCGTAAAATTCAACTACAGGTAGCCGCTCTCGTAATAAATTAGAAAATGACAGCGGCTTCTTCAAACAAACCGCACTTTTGAGAATACAAACAAATTAGAGATTCCTGATGGCGAGATTGGCCGGGACTCCTAAAAATTTATCGCCGCCGCAAATTTGTTTCCCTTATAAGGACACGCTCGAATAACTCGCGAAAATAACCGCCGGCAGTAAACAGACGATAAAACCGATGTAATGACATGTTTTAATCTTTATTAGAACGACTCTCAAAGGAAGAAATAAAAATGGAAAAAAAAACCGAAGAGAAACGTCAGTGCCGACAGTTTTACGACAGCTGGCACTGATTTCGGGAAACGATTAAGATAAAGATAATCGAAGTGAGCAAATCTGGGAATCTCGATTGCGGCATAAATGAATAAGCACCCCTTTGGCGAGGTGCATAAAAAACGTAGGAACGACGTTTCGGTTTTGTAAATTCCGGTCAGCACCATCACTCTCCACCCGGTCTCTTGCATCACACAAAAGACGTTTATGTCGTACGATAAAAAATACGTTGCGAGGGGTTGCCGCCACCCACTCCTCTCCCCGGCGCCCCTGCTTTCGTTTCGTTTTTATGGTCTCCGCCGTCCTGAAAATTCAAGACGCGCCCTCCGATCAGTGTTGTTCGTGTAGTCGTTTAGGGTCGTCCTCGAAACGGCTCTCCCTCACATCCTCATTTCACATCCTTCTCGCGTCGTAAAAGTAAATTTCCAGCCACGTTTTCGTACCAATAAAATTTATTGGAATTACGTGGATATCGACTGAGCTGAACGTTTTAATGCCTTTCTTTTTTCCCTCCATCTTCGCGTCCTCTTTCCTCTGCGGTCGTCGTCTTCTCAGCAAAATCCACCGCACATTGTAGCGAATTCGATTATACGACTGGGGGGTCGGCCATTGGAGACGCGACCGGCGTCCGAAAATCGGAAAAAATTCAGACGAATCTTGGACGACCGCCCCCGGGGGAACGGCGACCCCAATTAGAAATTCACACCTATCGACTGCGCTGCGCCATTTTCTCAGGACGAAATCGTAAAAAGCCGGCGCAATCAAAACCGCATCAACTTTAAATTAGACCGCATTAGGCGACCAGTTTGTCGTTTTAATTTCGAAAAACGGAAAATCAACGTCGACGACGACGACAGATACGGAGAACGAACTGCATAAACATGACGTTGAGCTTTATGCGACTTGTCATCCTGATAAATAAACGTTCCGTCGTTGCGAACAAATCCTTTTTCGAGGAGAGCGACACGCTACATCCTTCCGACGGACATTTCCAGACGTTCCGAATCGGATTATGAAAACTTCTCCGCAACAACAACCGTTCGTTCCCTTTTGATAAAACGTACATCGGCGACGTGTACACAACACCACACAAAAAAAAAATTCATAAATTTTTCAACGTGGACTTCGTGTGTCCGCCATAAATCAATAGGTTTATTTATATGCCCAGGAGAGTTTTCTTGGACGTCGCCAACGCCGAGACGCTCTCTCTCTCTCTCTCTCTCCTTCATATGTGTGTTTTTTTTGGCTTCAAACAAATCGAGCATCGCGTCGAAAAAGAAGAAAAACTCACCTTATCGTCTTCGCCTTCGCTATCACACTGCAAAAACAGAAAAAGAAATCCATTAGTATAACAACCGAGCAAAGGGTACACAAGCAAAAAAAAATTCCCTCGAAAGATGCGCCAGAAACCGGATAAAAAGTCAATCGGTTTTTGCGAGCGGCGCTCGTTTCCGTCCCGGGAAAAAAAAAACATACACAGGCACTTACGGAGTACCGATAATAAAATATACTTACGATATATCCTTTTCCTGAACTGCATCGACTGCTGGCCTGCACCGGGAAAAAAATCGTATGTAATTATCAGCTGTCAATTTCATGTGTTATTATTTTTTATACTCACGTCACTGAGACGGTCCCTCGAACTGTCCGCATCACGTGGCGCCACTGACGACCCAGTCAGTCGTTCAGACGCCCGTCCACTGTCGTCGCTAGTGGCAGGGTCTTGGGTCAGTGATAACCCCTGCAAAAACAACACTTGTGTAGCAATCAAAACGAAAACAATGGAATCGCGGTATAAGTGGCTCCGTTATTTTTTTTTTACCTATCCACTATTAATAGTAATTGTTAGAGATTAGACTTGAATGGAACACGTCACAACAAGTTACAACTTGATAGTTAAATAGCCAATTAAAATTTGCAATGCAGTGAATTTTAGTTTGTTTCCGGAAGTTTTGCAAGTGCTTGTCATAACAACCTGTTAATTTCCTCATTTCTTATTCAATTACATATTAATATGTACAAAAAATAACACAAATCTTTTCGACCAAGTACACAAAAGTTTAAAAACCAGTAAAAGTAAATATGTACATAATCAAAATGTGCAAAAAGAAGCATCAATGATTTTCACTTTTCCAAAATAAATATTTTCAAGCATACTATGTATTAATTTTATAGAATATAGACAGGTAACCATGTCCTACAGTGAGTACTTTTAAAAAACATATGCGCTAACTGTTAATTAATTATACATTCATTACGCACGGCCGTGAGTAATGACTCACTACTTTACGGGTTTGACCAATCGCGAAATTATATTTGCAAATCATGGTGTAGAATATAAAGTTGGCACAATATTTCTATATCATCATCATGTCATAAAATGTCATACCTAGTTCGCGAATCAGTATGTGCTTTTTCTTGAAAAGAAGTAATAAGCGAATTTTGTACGCCGTAAGAGATAGTATCGGGCCTTCAAATAAATA
This sequence comes from Tenebrio molitor, assembly GCF_963966145.1. NCBI lineage: Eukaryota > Metazoa > Arthropoda > Insecta > Coleoptera > Tenebrionidae > Tenebrio > Tenebrio molitor. The sequence continues at coordinate 2,625,304 of NC_091054.1, read as the reverse complement.
TATATTTAGAGTAGGCGTAGGGGACCTTCTAATTCTGTTAACAGTGTAAAGTAATTTTTGTAAGTAACCAATTATTCTCCGGAGTTACATAGGTTACATACTAAGCTTTTTCCCAATTAATACAGGGTGTTTTCGAAGTTGAGGTGTTCCTTGTAACAGGAGGTACTATACATTATTCTTAAGAATTTCAGAGATAATTGATTGCATATTCTTATAGTTTTCTAAAATTTTGAGTCCGGTCCTGTCTATTTCTCCGCTGTACTAGATTAATAAACTGACGTGGCCCAGGATGGAATCTTTCCGAAAATCGCTCTGCGTACTCTCTGGTCGCCGCAGCTATATTCTGATAGCATTGCCCATACTTTAGCAACATAACTGTGAGCTCGTTATTTTCGTAATGATAACCCATTCCGACTAATTAGATGACAATTCTGACAGTATTTTTAATTAACGTCCATGCTCATTTGATTTTTTTTTGTCAATTTTAGTTGCTAACAAATCAGCGCAAAATTAAACAGGACCGGTTTCAAAAATTTCAAAAAAATTAACTTATTGTATCTTCATTGCCGAACACATTTTACTAAGGTGATTTTGGCTAAAACTCTTTAGAACAACGCATACTATCACATGTTAAAAGAAACGCCTCAACTTCGAAAACACCCTGTATAGGAATAGGGAGAATGCACTACAAAAATTAAAAATATTTTCTAACCTAATTTTATTTCGTTAAAATGTCAGACGTTTCTTGTGTCATTTTCAACGCTGGAAAAATGTTGCAAACAATTGAATATCCATAGGTTGCTCTAACTATAAATTTATTTGAAGGCCCGTTATTTTCCTCAGGTGTAATGGTTATTAACCGCTCGGATAACTACTGCCCTCGCCTACAGCTCGTACCGCAAATGTCATCCTAGTGAATAATAGCGGTTATTACAGGCTCGTTGAATAATAAATACACTTTGTATATACTTTTCTTCAGATAATTCGATCTGTCAGAAACACATTAAACATTTATTTTGAAATATTTCCAGCTGACATCATAGCAAAACAATGTACATAATAGCACAATCAATATCAAAAGATCGTATCTTCATAAATTGTAAATAAACTGTACACCAATCGAGGCCAATATAATCAGTAAATCTAAAACAAAAAAACTTAAGTCCGTCCTTTGCAAAAGATTAACACGTGGAAATTTTTTACGTCCAGCCCACTGCTCGCTGTTACCATGAAAATTCGAACATGGCACATTTAAAATAAATACGTCTCCTCAAGTAATTACTTGGTGTTGGCGTGCGATTTTCTTGTAAAATCTCCCACGTGCAGGTGAATTCGTTCAAGTATATTTTTCTCGCTTTTCACTCAACATTTTACTGTTATTCGAAACTAATGTACAAGTCTACGATTCCTTCTTATTTCCATAACCACAAAAACATTTCGAGCACTGGGGACATTTTAACTGAATATTTTGCTAATCTGTTTTGGGATATTTGGCCTAAATAGGCGACAGTCCCGATAAACCGAAAAGAATGCAGACTTTCGCGACTGTCCATGAGGTTGGTTTCCGGGTGAAGCCGCGGTCGAGGATGTCAAGGTGCTGACGTTTCGTTAGCCATGCTGCTAACTTCTTCCGAGCAGGTATGTTTCAGCAGCATGGCTGACATGAACAAATTATGTATAACATGCTGGTGAAATGTCAGCACCTTCACATTATCAGCGGCGGCATCACCCGGAAACCAGGCTTCATCGATGAACTAATTATTGACTATACGTTATCATGGTTCAGATAATGGGAAAAACATTCTAATCAAAATCTTGCCTGATAAAAAGTTATAAAGCTGTTTTTGGCAAATATTTTTTGTTTCCATTATTTTAAAATATAAAAAAATCCGGTAATAAAATTACGCAAAACGCTATTAACGGTTGAAATTTATAAACATCCTCCAGCAATTTCGTAAATCATCTCAATTATAAATTCACAACATTATTAAATTTACAATATGTACATAAATTCTTTAATTTTTCTGGCAGCATTAGTAGTGGAACATGTTTATCAACACATCAGCTTCTAGAAATGATAACCAAAATATTGCTAAAACAATTTAATGGTTTGCCATTCTCAAGTCACTTAAATGTAAGGTAAAATTGTTCACTTTGACTACTTCTGGAATTAGTTCAAATAAAAAAAATTCCTTACCCTTTAGTTATACTAAGACATTGGCGCGACCTTGACGCGACCTTGAAACACAACAGGAGAGAAAAAAAGGCATTTCCACAAGGTTTGAATGGTGGGAAACGATCTAGGAGGACGCCCTGAGGCTGTCTAGCCAGAAAAAACGCGAAAATTCCAGAAGTAAAGTGCGTCTATGGATATTTTAAAACGACCTTTTGCTTCCTTCAGTGGTTTATTGCCCGCTAACAAAGATTGTCGTAAAAGTGGTGAGTAACCGATCCTCAATAATCCGCAGGTATCATCGAGAGTTTTTGTTACAGGATAGGTAAATAATCCCCTAGTAATGAGACCATCATAAACGACCCAAAATGTTAACTAGTCTTTAAAAAGTCGTTTCAAAATATCGATAGATGCACTTTAGTTAAAGTGAACAATTACCAAATGTAACTGTATTTCTGCAATTTTAAAACTTGAACTTACTAAATTTTCTCTGATCTCAACACAACAAAAATAAATGAACAACGTTGTTTCGATTAAATGTCAGATTTTTTGTCCTTGAATTCTTGTTAACTTTTTCAAAACAAGCCCAAATAAATTTTCTCAACGCAAAAGAATGCAATGTTTGATGTTCCTACTTAATTATGGGATGTTTATTAAAATGTGAATCCACCCTATCTGGTTCTTGACAAGGACGCATTAGCAGAACGATTGTGAAGAAAAAGCGACGATTAAAATTTTTTTTTACAACATAACACCAGCGCCGGTAGTGAGATAATTATGTCTAATTACTCAATTACCACGCTGAACAAACACAAACACACACGTATACACACAGGCACACAAAGACCGGAGAGATGCATAACACAAAGAGTAAATTACAGAGGTCTGGGACACGCCCTCTTATTATTTTAATTTCCCTAATAACTCTAATGGTATCTGTATATTATTTAATGTTGACATGACACGAGAAAATAATAACATATCATGAATATGGTATTATACACAAGTCAATTAATTGTATCATTAAACGACGATTTCCTTTTTTAGAAACCATTAAAACGAGGATGTTGATGGTAAAAACACAACCCGTACCGCAGATGTAGCAAAAGAAATATGTACCTACATACTTTCTAAATTTGGTCATAATTTCAAATTAAGAAAAAAGAACAACAACGACTCTGTCCCAGTGGAAAATAGAGCCAGCGTTGCTATCAAAACAGACCGGATAAGCGAAGATAATGGAAGGTTTACAAATTGACAGCTTCAATGCGGTAACAAGCATCAATTACTTTAGATTGCAATGTACCAAAACAGGTTATTAAATAATTGCATATATTACCGCATTTAACCGATTTGGCGTGTGTTATTTCAGAACCTGGACTTTCATAATTATACTTTTTTCTAACGTAGAAACGGAGCGATTTTAATCAGCAACCAACTACATACTTCAAAGAAAAAATTGTAAATTAGTGAGGCAATTTATCCGATGCGCACATCTGTGGAATTTCCGTAAACATCTTTAAAAGATTAAAGTCGTTTTCTTTATTTTATTTTGACACAGTTCCAAAATATTCTAACAACTTTCAGCGGCGCTGACTGCTGTACAAATATTAAGACAATTTGTAACGGATCCAGAGTAACAAAAAACAAACACTGTTCAAACGAAAGATCTGAACGCTGCTCTTTCTTGGTAAAATAATGCGATCGGAAAAATCGTGGAACAAAAAGAAAACAAACTGACGACGATTCGCTTCGAAAGGACGAAGAAAAATTAATCTGGTTCGGAGGTTTCTCAAGCTACATTTTCTTTTTTTGACAAAATAACGAGTTATTTAGTATCTTCATTAATAAAACAGCACGGCCTCGGATCGATTCATCAAGTCAAAAAATTAATGACAACCATCGCGTGGAAACCATTTACCGAGTGAGGCAAGTTTTACTGTTGCTACCTGGATTAAACTTACCGAAAACGGGAACAAATAAAGTATAAATAATCTTCGCCAGACAGGTACTAATTATTCGACGTGATTAAAACAAAAAATGACTTCATTTACTTCTAAAAAGTAAAACAATTTAATAAGAGACACCTAAAAAATGTAATGTGCACCTCGGCCAAGCTGCGCCTCGGCCAGAAAACTCACACTCGGACGAAAATGATGCACTTTTTGGTCTTGATACACAAATAACTATTTGTACAATTATGAAGACCATAATTAATGAAAACTGACGTCAAACATTACCCATCATTTGAAAACATCATATTTCGAGAACACCTGTATAGCAAGATGCAGCTTTGCGCGGAAATAACTGGATCATTCAAAAATTTAAAAAGCGACATAATATTCTTCATTAGACATAATTACTTTGAAACTATTCAAGCCCCGTAAAAACCGGTGCTCAATAGTAAAAAAAAAAAATCAAAAAATTGTCAAAAAACTTCCATACAATAATAGTCATTTTGTTTCTTCCTTGTTATAAATCAATTTGATTTCTAGAAATTATCTTTCCCTATTCGAGTCGTCGGCCGCAGACGCCGCAAATGATAATCTTACAAATTGAAACTTTCGATAAATAAACCTATTATCGAAGATTAGCCACAATAAAATGACAGCTTTAAACGGTAAAATGACAGTGTTTATGTTGGAAATAGCACGATCATTCCACAAACTGGTATCGAAGCAAATGACACGACAAATTGGCACCTTCGCGAGCGCCATGGAAAAAAAGACCCCTAGCGGCCACAGGAGGCACGTTCCCAGCCGGCAATTTACCTCTACGTCCCAAAAAACGTCCCCGGATGAAGAACACACCACTACCAAACAAAACCACGTAATGAATGCGATTCCACGCTTCCGAGAACATGCTGCAGACGTTGTCGCCATCAGTTGTTCAGTTAAAAAACGACCGAATCGATGTTTGTCCCGGCAATTTGAGACGATTATTTCGCCATTAACAACGAAAAGACTCGAATTACTTACGCAATCTGGGCAGTAATGACAGTCGAGAGATTATTACCGTGATCAAATGGCGCACTAATGAAGTTCCTTCGAAAGAAAGAAAAAAAAGGAGCCTGAGAAACTGGAACAAAAAATCTGTGCCAAGAATTAATCGCACAATTAGAATAAATGAGTGATCGATGTGATCCCAAAAACAAATTACAGTTTTGAAAAATCGCCTTTTCACTGATTGACAACTCGAACCGTACGCATCAGTGGTTCGATTAATTAAATGAAAATTCCTCTTGTTTCATTATTATTATTAATCCGTTTCCGCCAATGACAAAAGTGAATTAAGGAATTCGTCCTTTTCCCTTTCTCTCGTATTCTCATTCGATAATTAAAACTGTATTATTCGTAAAACGTGACGCTCTCCATTAATTAGCTTCGCCAACTCCCACGATATTTTATTCACGCTCTCCTTTTTACTATTTCACCCGACGGGAATCTCCTAGCAACATTTTTATTGGCTCGACGATTTTATTCATGATGTAGAACGAACATCCACCCTTCCAGTTTCACCGGGAGAGACCGAGAGAGATTTGTAACGGATTGCGGCGCACTGACATCTGTCGGAAACTCGGAGCGACACTAAGTAAGTGAACGAGAGTGGGTTCTACTTGTCGGGTGGATTTTCTCTAGTCGTGTTCTCTTCGAAAGCGTGCGGAAAGTCGGAGGGATTATCGACATCAAGCGGAACAGGAAGTACTTACGTGGTTGTTGTGTGCCGAGATGTGATGTGTTATGTGCGTCTTGGGTTCGAGTTTTGGCCTTTCGATGTCCGACAGACGTTTTATGTTCTCTTTGCTGCTTATCTTCAGTACGAGCTGCAACAACAGACACGATGCCATTAAATTAATTAAATTTTTCCTCCTCCGACACACAAATCGTGAAGGGTTGGCGAAAATGGCGGATGCGCCGGTGTCTCAGCAGTCAGCTGAGCCGTAGAGCGGTCAATAGCCCGGCAAAGGTACCGCTTGTGCCGGTACCACGTCCGCCAAGGTCAGTCAGGCTACTCTCTATACGACGGAGCCGGATTCCTGCCGAGCTTCTACAGAGGTGCACGGCCGTTGGAACCGGCCCACCGTCGCGAAATATGTAACATGACACGCAGGGTACTCCGGGACCGTTCCCACAGATCTGCACACACGTAGTCGCATATCCGGAAACGGGTGCGGCAAAAACGGACCGCGCCGGACCCGACTCATACGATAAAGAAGCAAACACCGATTTAATTATGTTGTCGCCTTGGTGGTACCGTAATGGGACAAGTGCGGAATGGTGAGAAGCTCTGAAGGGTTCTCGTTTCTTATGGCGTGTAATTCGCCAAATGGGTGTGGTTGTACAGAAAAAAAGACACCCGCTTCAAGGATCAACGCAACGAACTATCGCAATTCTAGTGCTTGCTATTCCGCAGAACGACGCAAAATAAATTGATTGGGTAGTAGTTCGACGAACAAATTGTTACACAACTCGATTTTAACGCTCGTACTTGAAACTTCTCCAGATAAAAAAATATTCTAATGAAAAAGAAAGTTTAAAACACGTAAGACCATCAATCGTGCCGTCAACACTCTTGTATTTGAGTTCCCAATAAAATACAATTACAGTAAAAGTCGAGTAACAGGAACAAAGTAAGACAATTATGTATTCCTGACATAAAATTAAATGGTCGCCCGTCAAGTGAAGTTATTAATCATAAATCAAATTGTTTTTACCAGTTGTTTATTAAACATAAATTATTAAATTTATTTTTTCTAATTTCAAAATGTATACACAATAAGACCACAATTTGATAAATATACACACGTTACACATCACATGTTTAATTGTTGATAAAATGGCAACGCAATTTCGCACAGTCTATTTTTGCCTATCGGAAATATTTATTCTAAAGTTGAGAATAAAACCTGAAATACCTGGTGTACATTATAAGTACCTCAGGTTTAGTACAGGAAGCCGAAGTTAAAACAATTTACGTAAATCAAAATCTGGACATGAGCCAGAAAACATAAAAATATGTTAATGTCTCCTGAAAATCATAAAGTTTAGTGAAGACATTTTCTGTTAAACCATAGATCAACATCATTTTTATTCATTGATAAATCATTGACACATCTGTTCAACTTTATGAAAAACTTCAACATAAAAACTAATAATTTATTTTTGTTGACACTGTTGATATACTGCAGTCTTCCCTCCGTAGTGAAGTATTACATAATTGCGTTTGTTAGACAGGACGTTTGAATTTAAAATTGTAATTTCGCAGCATAGTTACCAGTCCGTTGCTAATAACGGCCTTTTGTTCAAGTTTCTACCATGTAAGAATGGTAGTTAGAACAAGTGTTATTTTCTACTGAGTATTACTTTATATTCAACAACTAAGCAGAACACTCTGGGAAGTGTCGACTACATTTTTTCAAACAATATACCTAAAGACTGTACTTGACTATTTCCCCTATTCCCTGGCCTCTAAAGTTTTCTCAATTTGGTTGTAGGTCGTAAAATTTTATGCTACTTTAAGTTAAAGATCTTGCGGGGTTTACAAACGCGCCGCTTTCCAATCTTTTCAAACCTAACCATTGTGCCCGTTAATCGCTAATAATATGCAATACAATTTTACGACCTACAACGAAATTGAGAAAACAGTACACTCCCAACTCATAGTTTTTTTAAGGATTTCAGAAAAAATTAAGAAAATCCTTATTAATTTGGTACTTCCCGGAACATTATCTTAAAATTGTTTGGGACAAAGCGAGAATAATTATTGGTTCATTGCAATTAAAATTTTGATATAAGGCATCTAGTGAGGTGGTAGAATTTGTATGTAGTAGGATTATAATGGGAAGGTTAAATAAACTGAGTGTAGTCACATAAAAAAATGAAAGCCTTTAATACAAAAATGTGCGTGAAATAATTCCTACAATAATTTGTTTTTCACAAAAAAATTTATAGTCCAGGTGGATTTTCATGATTTACAGATTTGAATAAAATAAACACTGCACAAGAATGCAGAAGTAAACCAGAAACTGACACTACTATGGCAGCAACACGATGGACATTACGACATACGACACAATCCTGCTGTAATTTGTACGGCATGACCGCTAAATCACTGGTTTCAAGAATAAAATACTGAGGTGTTAAAATGGAGGCCAGCCAAGCCTCTACCTGGTTTAAACCCAGTTGAAATCTTTATGGGGTTGGCTTTCGTGGAAGGTACTACCAATACCAAATCGTAGAATATCTGTTACTGCTGCGGTGAATCACATACCACAAGAATTACAAGACTGCTAAGTAGGATCAACGATTGTATATTGTTCCGGTGGTCGCAGCAGCTCGCAAGACGTGGTAAATTCTTCCACCGGATTACTGAAAGGTCTGACAACCTCATGAAAATTGCAAGCGGCTCCCGGCGTGAGGGATATTCCATTTCAATTGAACAATTATGTTATTAAGTTCTTCCAACATTTTCAAGATATCCTACTTATCATGGAAAATGCAACACCCAGAAATGTGAATACAGGGTGTTAGTAAATGGTTGGGAATAAATTTCAGAGTGAATTCCTTACGAAAAATGTGGCTTAAAACCTAAATAAAATTTTTCGTTAAAATGAGTAGTTTTCTCAAAAAAAAAAAAAAAATTAGTCCACTGTTGGAGAATTTCTCTAATTAGTTCCATTTGTCTGCCTAAAATCGCATTGATTTTGATATTTTTTTTAATTCAACGTTCCACGTTTAAATTTTTTCTTTAAACCATTGTTATTTCTCAGTATTTAAAAAAAAAGGATATGCCAGAATGCATTTATTTTTATTTTTTCCTTTTTTTTTTTTAAATTACTCATTTTAACGAAAAACTTTATTTAGGTTTTAAGCCACATTTTTCATAAGGAATTCACCCCGAAATTTATTCCCAACCATTTACTAACACCCTGTATATTTTGATGAAATTTGGTACGCATTATCAGAATGCGAGAAGCAGATCTTTCCTATAGGGCAATCGCTCATTGTGTGGGACGAAATGTGGCCACTGTGTTGCGGTGTTGTCGTGCATGGTTTAAAGACCAATGTTGGCCCAATTATTATACAAAGTTTCATCAAAATATGCGATTTTTTGGTGTTGCATCTTCAATGATAAGTAGTATACATAATTGGTACCAACTTAGAAGGGGACGATCCACGAATTATATTTTAGAATAGCGAGCACTACAACAATTCTGTTTAATTTAGAATTGGCTCAAGTCAAGTTATTTTACATTTACTTCTGCACTACTATTGTTACAAACATGGACCCCGGAAATACTTGTCGCAAAATTTCTGTTCAGATATTTCAGAAATCAATGCCGAAACAAAATTTACAAGTGAAGCATGAATGTAATTTTGCGACTTATTAAGTGAAAAATTAGTTCATTTTCAATTAAACATGAACACTATAAAATAACTGAGCTCATTTTATGGCTTTTACATGGGTAACATTTACTTCAATCGTAAAATTTGAAATTTCACTTATCAAAAATAAAAAACACCACTGAATATTATTGAAACTTTGCACAAAAATTCAATTTGTGGGAAAAAAACAAAGAAGAAATCCAAACACGTAGTTGGATGGTTCCTCACTCGTAATCAAGCAAATTTACTTTCTTAAAATTTGTTAAATTTAATGTATGCAAATGTTATTAAAAATGCGTTATTTACGTTGTCAGGTGAAATTTAACGCTAACTACATTTTATCTAAAAGCAAAAAAATAGAAATAAGCAACATAACAAAATGCCACTTCAAGGTTATTTAGTTGATTACCGTACGTTTACAATCGTTAGAACGTATATTAAAATGTTTAACGTACAAAGTATGAAAATGACTAGTTTTTCTTGGTGTTTTTAAAAAGCAACTGATAATGACATCGAAATAAAAAACACCGTTTTTCAAGACTGAAAGTGTCACATTGAAAACCAAACTGCAAGGACAAACTGTGTTTTTCCTTTTCCTGTGTCGCAGATAGGATTAACAACAAATCGAAATTAATAGTTGCGAAAGCAACAAAAGCGAAAGAACAAACATTTGTACTTCATCTTATTCCCGGCATTACATTAGATACGGTTCAAACTTTTGTAAACAGAAATTTATGTGCGCTGCAAATAGTACATAAACCTTTGATAGTTTTAAACAAACACAATCATTAATGCAGACAAGACCTTGCCATATAGCGGTGCACGGATACAAATATTTGATTTTTCAAAAGTAAAATGAAAACTTCGGACAGTTTTATTTACATACTTTGGTTGTTCTCGGTTCGAACAATCATTAAACATTAACAGATTCCTTTACTTGAAGAAAAAAAGTCAATTTGGGGTTACTTGAACAATGACGTGTACAATCATCGAGTGAGAAACCGCCTCGAGGGTCCTGATGACGTTTTCTTATCTGTTTCGAAACAAGTGTGCAAACAACAACAACAAAAAGACGACGAAGCAAATGCAACAGCGCCGAGAGGAAAAAAATTAATCGCATGCATTAAAAATATTCATTAGCTGACAACGTGGCATAACAACATACTATTTACATTTATTAAGCAAATAAAATCCATAATTATTTCGAATTTTATCTGGAGCCGTACATATGCTAATGTTACGCCTATCTAAATCACCCGGGGACAAGTTAAATATTACTGCGAAACATTCAATTAAACACGAGCCGAATCGATACCCATCGAGACTGGGAACACCGGATGATTTATTGATAGAAATAGACGATGATATCCGGTGCATGACAGTGTAATCGTCGATCCGCCAAAGACAAAAAAAAACCACACCGATCGAATTGAAAATATAACCCTCTTATCGCCAGATAAAATCACTCGTTCGATGAATGGGAACGCGGACGATGATGTTCAATCAAAATATTTGATTTGTGCGTAATGTTTACCCAACTCTGATTGTTTATCGTCACGATCAATCATCCAATTACGAGGTAATCGCAGATCGAAACGTCGATAACAGCGCGAATTCATTAACAACGGATTTTGGCATCGAACAGGACGGCAGCTGATCGATCTAGGATAATAAACGGAACGGAGGATGGAGGAGTATTTCAGAAGAGTTAGTTGTTCCAGTGTTGAAACATTCTGTAACAGTGACAATTGAAATTGTGCCTCGTTTAGCGGTTGCTACGCGATGCGCGACTTATTGTTTACAAACGCATCCGATTGGCGATCTGCCGTTGTAGAATGAACATACGAGGGATGTGATTGGCCGACAGCCGTGGATTTCAGTATATTCTATCACGGGATGTGGAATTGATATTATTCTTTCATTGAGTATACAACAAGAATGCATTTATTCGTTAATAGTCAAGATTTTTTTAAAAACTACGAAACGTGGTTCTTAAACTTCTCTTTCGTCTTAATTAATCAATTGGTTGAAGAGTTTCACTTGTTTTCGGGATGATCAAATTTTTCACGGGATTTAATAGGGTTTCAACCAAAAGACGAAATTTCCAACAACAATGAAAGGAGTCTTTCCAGACACATTTCCCCTCCTCATTGAGTCTTCACAAGTTAAAGGTTCCTTTAGAATTCCTAGTTTATGGCTAGCTCGCCACACTTTATAGTGCTAATGATGCTTTTCGCTTCTGCAGGTAGATTGATGGTGAAAGACATTTGCTCACATAATTTCAACACATAATATTTTAATCATTATTTTGTGGACATACATTTTTTATACTTGCAAGAGGGTTATCTAACTGTACCTCCTGAAATACTTTTACTTTTTATAGTTCATTCTAAAGTACGAGCATGCATATAGGACTTTATTGGCATTTGTGGTAACTAAGTAAATGGGTAGTTACAGGCAGAGTCCTGTAATATTTAACAAACACGTAGAAGAGACCTGTAAAGACTTTACAAGGCTCATCAAAAAATAATAATTAATCAAAACTAATTAAATGATTTTTGAAAAAGTTTATTATAAACACAAATAAATGTAACTGTCAATTGTTGCAATTACATACGTTAATAACGCATTTTGATCCGTTTCGAAAGTCATATTCATATCGCTCCTGGGATCGAATCAGCAGAGAACCGCACTTGCAGCGTTGGTAATTCCGTGGTTATTTTCTTGCATTTCAAGAAAATCGCCTTCAAAGTTTTTATCGGGCATTAAAGCCATTCTTTCTTTTCTTTCTCTTTGCAACAAATTTCACAAAACTTCTGACAGTATTTTTGTTGTTTATCTCAACACCATGACGACGTAGGTATAATTGCCCCACCGCTTTTCATTACAACATTTTTATAAACATAAATAACAATTAAAAAACGAAATTTACTGGCTTATGGAGACTCGTTCCTTACGTCACTCGTCCCACAAAAGCCACCGCGCCCGTAAAGATTAATTTACTAAGCGCGTCACATAAATAACTATTATCTGACTCTGAAGGCCCGACTATCACCAAATACAGAGAGCAACGTATTTCCCAAAGTATTGCGGTGAAATCTTAATTTACTAAGAACGCTCCCCGCAGATAAGGGATTGAATATTCGTTGGGAGTTTCTACCTGATTTGACAAGAATTATGAATGGGACAAAAATGACACTTATGATAAAATATTTTTAAAGTAAAATTACAGTGAAACGGTCTTCACCTGCTGTCCCTTCGGGAAACAATTGAATATTATCGGTTTATCACTCGGGCCTTCAGAGTCAGATAAATATCCTATATTCGTGAAAATAGGGAGCAATTAGATTTTTTTTAATTCCCATTTCTACCCTCGTAAAATATTTTTAAAAAAAGAAAATGTTTGCATCTCAGCAACTAATTTACTTCGTACGAAATTACAAAATACACATAACAAATCGGCTTAGGTTCTTTCTTTATCAAAATGATAAATTGATTCAAAGACTTCTCCTTACAACTGTTCTCGTAGATTGACAAATTCTTTTAGTAAATAATTTCTCAAAACAAACACCTTGAACATTTTTGATTTATACGAACTTTTCTAATTAATCTCAACTCTTACTAATTCATAATTGAAGAACTCATCAGAGGAAGCTTTTCATAAAAAGAAAATACTCTCCTTGGAACATAAAACGCGACTGCAACGAGGAAAAACAATACGCAAAACATCAAACACTTGTATTCGGTAACTAATAAATCGTTACTAATTAAAACATTTCATTTTGCATAATTATTACGAATTAAAAGATTTTCAACATACATTTTCTAATGGCAGTGTACTTTACTGCACGCAACGACGTTTCATTTAAGCTCATTAAAAAATGATGTTCATGTCGGGAGAGATGTGTTCAGGTGAGCACAAGATTACTTCTTCGAATTGAATTAGTTAAAGGCAGTAAAAAAAAGTTGATTGTTTCGTATCTGCTTCGATAACCATTTGTAATTGATATGTATCTTTTGAAGCAGCATCCGTCGGCAACAAATATCCAAGTCAAAGTTTATCGTTATCGATATTGTTGAATCGATACATTTTCATTGGCGAAAAGTGCGGTCGTTGACAAAGTTTGTTTTCGTTTCTGAAACGAAAGGCATTTGTCGTAAAATTTGTTACCGACAGTTCTTGTCAGGAAATGTTCTGATCGATTTAAAACATCAGAAACCGACCAGATACTCTAAACCAAGAGTTACATAAAAAAAAAAGGGAGTCCCCTGTACGTCATGAATTTTTCTAAATGACGCAAAAATTTTTACTTTACAGTCGTGATGTTCTTCATCCTTCCATATACACAGTTTCTATTGTTCTAAATTTTTAACAATCTCTTTGGTCCTCTTTACCTTCTTTCTTATTTTTTTTTTCTCTTTTTCTTTGTTAACGCACCACGGATTACAGATCACGGATCAGCTGTTTAAATCTAACCTCACTTTTTGCGTTGTTTGTGTTTTTACTCTGCAGACGGGCGTTCACAATCGATTCTTCAACGCCAACTTTGACAAGACTTTCTGACAAGATCCATAAATTTGCAGTGTCTTAAAAGCGGGGATTTCCCTCAAATCCGACTCAATGTAATTTATTTATTGCTACTTTAATTGAAGTTTTTATGTCATTTGTACGTAAAATCGGATTAGCACAAGATTTATTGTACAAGCATTTACGACAACACTATTATTATTTCATTATCTAAATACGAAACAAGGCAAGTAAGATTAGAACTAGATCAGTGAGGCTTAAAGAGAAACCTTTAATCCTGATGCATCAAAGGATCCACCAATCCGATAATTGTAAATTTGAAATCTCGCTTTGTTGTATGATCAATGATAATGACGGTGTCGTGGCCAAATTTCGCCAATCCAAACCACCACGGCACCATTAGCAAAATACCAAAGGTACAATTTACGGAGACCACAATAACAGAACAAATTAGACGCGACGAAATTAGAAAGAAGAACAAACCAACAAACACATTTAGCACTGGCTATGGACAACAAAATCCTCTGACCGACATTCGCCCCTCGAGACCTGTCCGTTAGGACAAGTGGCGTCCTTTTCATCCCCTTTCCGGTTATGTCGGTTCGTGACTGTGGAAAAAAGATATCGCGTGCTGCGCTGCTGAAGTAGTCGCGAGTCGTCATCATCACTAAACCGGCCACCATAAGAAGAGTGAAAGGCAGAGTGGAGTTCAATGCCCACGGGCTCGCACCAGTGCGACTACTGTGTCCATTGTCTGGGCTGTGCCTCCTTATCGCGGTGTATCTCAGAAAATTTTCCTTTTCGCGTGCGCTTTCACCCCCAGCGTGACTCCCCGAAATCTGGCTCGATCGAGGAAAAACGGTCGCGTGTCCGCCCGTCACTATAAATAACCCCATTCTATTTGTGTCATTAAATTGCGTTATTTGCAATATTTATCCTTTCCGACGTTTAAAAGGCCGCGGAATTCGTGTGGCCGAACCGGTTACGTAACGACCAACGGACAAATTGACTGCGCCGCGACAAATCGAAAATCAACAAACGCACAAAAGAAGTTGTACACCGCAGAAAAAAAAACAACACACGATCCCGGACAGGTCGTAAAGTAAAACCGTGCCACTACGCTTTAAAACTATCACGATTGATCGCTCCACCGTCATTCAATAGGACTCGGATCGGCCGGGTACAGACGTCCCGTACGATCCGGACAGGTTGACTCGGGACATCTGCCGATCGCCTCCTAGATAACGACAGCGGCTACGAACGTTCACCGTTCGAATTCCGAACAAAATGCATTACACGGAACCACTCGAGATTAGAAGAGTGCCAATAAATAATCTCGACAATAAAAAACCTGAGGCTGCGCGATAACAAATCGCCGGTTCGTTACGAGAAATTGTAAACAAAAGAGATTGCCGACGTCTGGAGCCCTCCATCCGCCGTCATAACATAAACACCACTTCACCACCCCATCCGGAACGCCGTCCCAAATCTGACTTATCGACGAGACGGGGATCGATTGGGGTAGCTGCTGTCTGTCAAAAACACAAAAAAATAGTCATGGCGATCGACTTCAAGATCCCAAACACTTGATGGGGCTCTCGATAATCTCAATTATCATTCCATCCATTATGATCTCAAAATCTCTCAAACGTGTGAAACGAGATCGGAAAAATTTCCAATAAGTGAATTGCACAAAATCAAAATAAACACGACCAATCCGCACAAATTTGTGTTCATTATCTATTACTATTATTACGACTAAGTGGTAATTACATGACAGCGACGGGTTTTACTTTAACTAGGCCTAATTACTGTTCCACAATCCTACCTTGTGAATTAATAAATGAGATTGTAAATCTATATTGTGTCACCTTGGGCGAAAGTAGGCAAATTATTACACATGTGATAGTTGGGGTTTTATGAGCCTCAGTTTAGAAGACTTTTCCACTCCGTCACGTCGTAAACCGAGAAAATAAAACAGAATTAACTTTAATGTCTTCGTGTTTAGGGTTTTCAAAACCACTGTGAAATTACAATTATACTTGAAACGCGCACAAAAGTAACAAAATATTATTTTTATATTTCAGATCGTAATAACCATCTTCGCTTTTATCTCATCGGGTCGTCAAAGAATTGCGAATTGGATTGTCGCCACAGGAAATTGGAAATCAAACGCTGCTTTGAACTTCCAAAGAGGCCAAACAAACTGCAATTGTGTTTTATTTACCTAAATTTCTGATTTTAAGAGGAGGTCGTTAATTTTGATTAGATGTCGTAGCAAGGGTCTGTTCGTCAGATTATCTCACTTTTTTTCTATACACTTTTCGTTAATTGAAAGTGTAAAGTTATGAAACGTCAACTTGGGGCTTTCGATACGATTTGGGTGAAGGAAAAAGGGAAACTGGTCAGTCGGAATTCAACCGCCGCTGATGTAACAGACACTTTTGGATAGAGAGAGTTTAGAGGCTCATTCTTCGGAAGTGAATTGTTCTTGGGGTTCCAATTTCGCAACCGAACCCGGACCCTATCAGCCCAAACGGGCCGCGATAACAGCCCCAGATTGTTTACGAAAACAAAAATGATTGCGTTATTTGGAGTGGCACTTTATCTATTGCATTTGGACACCAATTGTGGAGTCAAGTTGTAGCTTGTCATTTTAATTTAATCGACACAATTCAATTAGGTTTTAGAATCGAACTTGATATCCACACAATGGGCGTTTCGAGGTGATTAACATTTGTGCTGACGGATAAGTTATGCAAGAAAAACGTGACATTGTTATAAACGCGAGCGGCCCCACAGACAGTTTTTTCTGAAACAAGAGAGTTGGTAAAAAATTAATGGTTTCCACAAGTGCGGATTTTCTTTGGGACTTCCGATTGCGTCCGTGAATTGGTCTAATAATTAGAAATGGGCCGTGTCGTTGGTTTTTGTGTGTGTCGGAACGAGAGGTCGATGAAGTGAAAGCGTTCGGCAGAGCTAATTCGGTTATTGGGAATGTTTTGGATCGGCTCGAGGGCCATCTTGAATATAGAAGAACCCCACACCTGACACCACGACAACAGAGGGATTTGCGTGGTGGTTGGTTGGGAGTGGAGTGTGTGTGGGCCCCCTCGTTCGCTACTTACTTCGAGATCCTCGTAGGAGCGGAACTGCAGTATGGAGAACCCCTCGACGATGTCCTCTTCGACGAGAGGCTCCTTGTTCTTCTTGCGGCGGTTGTGCGGCCTTTGGGGCTTCTCCCTGACGACGTTCTCGTCGTCGTCTCCACTGTCTGGTCCATCGTGACGGTCGGCCTTACCCTCCCTTTGGGCCTGCATGCGCTGGGCGCGTCTTCTGCGTCTGTTTCGCTGCTTCACCTCCACATCCATGACTCAAACATTGCTGCCGTTCCGACGGTGGCGGCGGCGATTCGCCGACATAGCGACCATTTACTACCAGCAGTAGCACCACCTGGAGCTATGGCGGACTCGGCACCCCGTCCTCCACGGCTTATCCCATCACCGGGGCGGCCCTCGGCACATCGCACGCCCTCACCAACAACACACACAAACAACACCATACACCGGATATAACACACGGACCGAATAATACAGAATAAACAATATTTACAACGGACACGACACGGCCAGTCAATACAATGTAAAATGTCGCGACGCACGAGCGCGCCCTCGCGAACAACACCGCAAACTCGAAAAATCACCAACGCTGCCAACCTCACCACCTCAATTTCACCAGGACGCACTGCGTTGGGAAACGCAGGGACAATGGCCTTTTGTGCGACGAACAGGGGTTGGATTACCCCCCAGGGCAGGGCCCACGTTATACGGGACAAAGACGTGCACACCGGACCCCGCACCGACGCCCATTATAAACCGGCTGCAATCATTAACGTCAATTCAATTATCAACTTATTCCGATTAATTAATTACACAATGACGATCGATTCCCAGTTTAACAGATAGCTTGTGTAAGGACAAACAGTCTTCATTAAACCATTCAATCCGGACAGGCTAATCTGGCTCGCAACTGACGTCATCACGTTCACATTTTGAATCAATTTGCAGCTTAACAGCGCCGTAAAAACAATTCGTTCAAAATTAATCTTGAGACAAAACATTCTCTCCTTCGCACCAGCTACAAGAAATCCACCCAACGTGTAATATGTTTGTTATGTTCAACTCAACACAAAAAAGTTCCGTTTTTCTCTTTCCAATAATTAAATACATTTCAGACTACGGTGTCTTTTTCATATTTCATCGCGAATATAGGATAGGCCACCAGAATTACCCTAAAATCAAACAAATATTAGCCCGAACAGGACATTCGTTCATTCGTTTCCCTCATCTGGGGATTTTTTCTGTTCAGTGCAACTAATCGCTTTAATTATTATTTTATGCGAGTCCGGTGCCGTTGACCTTTGCAGTCTTTTTTTAATCAAAAACGAAAACCTGATTAATTCCGTCATTGTGGCAATCCTGATTCCAATCAGCTGTATCCACCTCCCCGACCTATTAAATTCGAAGCAGGCGCATACCCTCGTTAAAAATATTACGTCGTGTCGGTACCACTTGACTTCGCTTTTTTGTTTAGATCTCACCTGCAACCTGTTTTTATCGTAAATAATGGTTTCGACGCCGCTTTTGAATTATTCAATCACGTTTTTTTGCCTCATCGGTTTAGGTTTATCGATTTATGCTTACGTTGTTGAATTGCAAGTGGAAAATGACAGCAAATACGTTGCAATGTGTGACATCAGCGAACACATGAGTTGCACCAAAGCTTTTCGATCCCCGTAAGTAATTCATCAATTACTTGTTGATTTTAGTCTAAAGAGCCCATCAATTAACCATGATATTGACGTTTTTTGACAAGTCGTGACAGATACCGTCACTTTTAGAATAAATTACATCAGTTACCGACAGGTGGCGCGCCATTTGACAGTTTATCGTTTTTCAGGTATGGAAAAGGTTTAGGGTTGATCTCGAAGGATTCGATTTTCAACAAACCAAACAGCTTATTGGGAATCCTGTTTTACAGCTTAACAGCCACTTTAGGTAAACCTTAACTAGAAAGTGTATTGGAATTGGTTTTAATTTGTATTTTTTACAGCTCAGTCAAGTTCTCCTTTTATTACAAGGTTTTCCTATTGGGCAATCTTCCTAGCGAATTTTATTTCGCTATATTTCGCCTACATCCTGTACTTCAAACTGTACACCTTTTGTGTCGTCTGCGTCTCAACATATATCATCAACATTTTATGTTTGATCTTCACCAACCTGAAACTGCGCAAAGTAACTGCCGATGTAGATATCGTCAGGAAGACAAACTAAAGTTAAGGAAAAAGATCTCTGTTTGTGACGAGTTCCCCGAAAGCCCGTTAGAGGACGCGCCAATTCTCGATGTCTCAAGACTGTATCTTATGGGAGATAGTTATATAATTTGTTATTTTTGATGTTCATATAACAATTAAAATTACAAAAAACTTGTCTGGGTTGTTTTCTAATGCAGTAGCGCGTTGATTATGTCGAATTAACGGTTGTATAATCCGCTCCGGTTATGTTATTTCTTCAATAACACTTGCCGTGGAGTCAAACCCACGCACGTATTGACGCAATCGCTGAAGAATTCTGAACTGCGATAAAGATGAAGAGGCGGACTCGACTTATTGGGACACGGACGCCAATAAAGGGAGCGAGCAGGAGCAAAACAAACGCGACATGTTCTGCCAAGGATTTTTCTTCGTCTGAAACGCAGACTAAATTAGACCGGACTCGGGCGAAAAGCGAGTCAGATGGTGCATTTTACTTGAGAAAGTTCAAGGGGTTTTGACGAAACACTCTGTATACCATTATGGTCCGACCAAGGATTGCGGTGTTTGAATAACACACATGTAGCGAAACTGTGCGATTGGGCAAGACCGATGGCCCCAGGCGGTCGTTCCTCATTACATAATTGTGAGGTGGTTCATTGGATTTATTTGACTTAAGTCATTTTCCGGTCGTAATGCTCTATGACACATCCTTTTCCTCCTAGGCACCGGTGCTGAACTGGCCCAAATCGCGGCGGATTTCGCAAAGCGAGGTTCCGGCCGAAAATTCCGCGGAAAAGACAAGGGCGCAGTCGCTCCGACTGGGGAAATACGACAACCGGCCCCTCCAAATTAAGAAAACAATAATGAATCAATTGTGTTATAGTGTTATAATTTACGCTGATGATAATTCCATACAAATTACAAACGATGTAAGACCCAGAAGGTATTGAAATACATATTTATTACCTACATAACATGTTACATGTTGAATTATTTACCATTTTTTAAAAGACAGAACGTTGAGTAAGCACTAGGTATTGTAAAAATCTACTAAATGAGATTGGCACAGAATTCAGTAGATAATCAAAATTAAATTAGTGACAGTATTAGAAACGGCAAAAAACATTTGTGCAACGTGCATGGAAGTGAGGAGGTGGCATTCTATTTGTTTGCGTTTTTCAACGATTATTTTACACCACGTTTTACTTACAAAAGGACGTAACTTTGAAAAATTTGGTTACGGTTAAATGCAATGTCTACTGATGGGAATGGGAAGTGGTAAAGGAGTGCAGCAGAACTAACTAGCGAAAGAGCGAGGAGTACCTATTATGCGTGAGGTTAACAATTGGTCCCTGACGGCGAGGAAAATTAGAGAAACTATGTACTAAGTACGTACAAAGAATAATAAAAAAGTGTGAACATTCAAAGGAAAAAAAAACATCTTTAACTAGAGAGAAGTAAAAGTCAATTTTGTTCGGGAGAAAATGAGTAGATTGTCTTACCATTTTTGTGATTTATGCAAAAAGAAAATTGTGAAACGTGAAGTGATAATAAAACACAGAGGCTAATACTATTTGGAGTCATCGCTTCTGAGAAGCTTGTAAATTTGAGAATCGTGAATGGAAGACAAATTGCACATAAATATAAACAACTCCTGGCAATAGCAGAACCAGAGATTGACGCCATTACGGAAGAAACACACTAGATATCGCAACATGATCATGCTGCAATTCACACTGCACGACTCGGAAATTATTGGTTTGGAGAAACAAAAATTAGACATAATTGAGAACTTATAACAGCACTACTAAGTAGCAGAAGGCCTAATTGTTACCATTAAATGAATGAATGACACACCAGATATCTGATCAAAAACAGCAAAACATTCGTTGAAAAGTCTATTTGTGCATAACATTTTTTATTTGTCCGTAATAAACATGTTCCCGCGGAAATTCAACACGTATCTCGTTATTTGGAATTCTTTGGTATTTTTTGCACCTTTGTGTTGACCTTGCTGATATATCATCTAGTTTTATGTTATCAAAAATTTCAATGTTCTTAGATTCGTTTTTCAATAGTTTTTCTATAGCAATCTGAATTAAAGGAAAACGTAATGCGTCATTTAGGCCATGGACGGTTCCGGACTTTTGCTAATAAGATTGTAATTCTTTTGTCGGTAAGTAGTGTAGCAGCGACCACAAAAAAAAATTTAACATTCCTTTTGCTGTTACAACCATTTTAATATACGATTGGACATCATTTACATAGTTGCCATATTTATCCACAACCATTTTGAATCAGACAATATTTATTACAGGAACATGAATTATTCTACAGGGTGTCTTAAAATTATCGTATTCCGAGTGCGGGGCTTAGTAGGGGACATCCAAGTAAAAATGTTTAAAAAAAATTACTGTCACTTTGAAAAAAATATCAAAGTTGCCAATATTTATTCAAAAGTACCTGATTAATATTCTAGCTATGTTGTACTTCCCTTTTGAACAAAAATTGGAAAAATAAAACTTTTATTTTTTCGAGATAAAGTTGTTTTATCAAGAAATGTCTTTTCATTTCTATTTTAATATTTTATATAATCATCCTCACCATATTTCAAAATGAATGTCAACCATTTATATTTTTTATTTGAAGAAAACATGATGAACAGTTTTAACCTTCAGACCCAAATATCTTTGTAAAGACCCCCCCTATATTTTTTACTTTATTTTTTCGAGATTCCTGAGATTTTTCCCAACAAGACCCCCGACTTGAAATACGTTAATTTTGCGACACCCTGTATATTGTGATAATCCCACAGTCGTAAAATATGAAATTCCGGTTCCTAAAGCCCGTTCTACATACTGATTGGTTTTTGAATGATTTAAAAATACAGGGTGTAACTGAAAAAAGTGCGTTTATTTTAACTGGTAACTCGTCAATTACAACAATCTTTCTAAATGAAGTTTCTTGGATTTTGCAAAATTGAATTGCCATTTGTCCCCCGATTATTTTGACGTGCCGTTCACATTGAATGCAATTTTATAAATCTAAAAATTTTTTAAACAGGAATCTTAAAAACTGCATGTTTTTATTCCCTTCGTATTGCACTTAATGAATA
Organism: Tenebrio molitor; assembly: GCF_963966145.1. NCBI lineage: Eukaryota > Metazoa > Arthropoda > Insecta > Coleoptera > Tenebrionidae > Tenebrio > Tenebrio molitor. Next base: position 2,602,789 of record NC_091054.1, on the reverse strand, counting down.
AAACGGTTTCACTTTCGTTTGTTTCTTTTTTACTACTGCTGTTTTTCTCGAATGTCATGAGAAGTTATAATTGCGCTTCATGAATAAAAATGTTTCACTTTCGTTTGTTTTTGTTACCTCATTGTTTTGTTTCTTTATTAAATGTTGTTAAAATTGGTAAAATTTAAAAAACCCCAGGTACTTATTTTTTTTTCATATTATGTTGGTAACTATAAATTATGACATTTATTTGATTTAAAATAAAATTCAATTGCTTTGAATTTCGTTCAAATTGTTTTATTATTGCTTAGCACGTTTCATTTATGTATTAATTCTTATTATTTTTAATTAAACATACCCAGAAAAACAAGACACTTAATAAACACCAAACTTTACACTAGACAGCGTTGTCGATAGCAATTATCGAGGAAATTTGCGACGTTGGTGGTTTTTTGATATTTGGATAGACTATACAGGGTGTTAGTAAATGGTTGGGAATAAATTTCCGGGTGAACTCCTTACGAAAAATGTGACTTAAAACCTAAATACAGTTTTTCGTTAAAATGAGTAGTTTTCTCAAAAAAAGAAAAAAACAAAAATAAACATATTCTGGCATATCCGTATTTTTTTTGAAATACTACGATTTAATAATGGTTTAAAGAAAAAATTTAAACGTGGAAAGTTGAATTTTTTAACATATGTAAAAATTCAAAATTTTAGGCAGTCAAATGAACTAATTAGAGAGATTCTCCAACAATGGACTACATTTTATTTTTTGAGAAAACTACTCATTTTAACGAAAAACTTTATTTAGGTTTTAAGTCACATTTTTCGTAACGTGTTCATCTTGAAATTTATTCCCAACCATTTACTAACACCCTGTAGATTAAAATCGTTCCATAGGCGGGTAAGTAAATCCTTAGTAAATTTAGATTAATTTTTAAAACCCTTTAGAATTTGTTTTCGAAAAAAAAATATTTAGAAAAGTTGTAGTAGACGAGTCCTATTACCAGTTAAAATAAATGCACTTCTTTCAGTTACACCCTGTATAACCATTAATTCGATAACAATAGCAATATTTTTTTAAACATGGTATTATTGATTGGGGCATCATACTCGTCAATCAGCACAAATAGTTTTTTGTTAATAACTTTTCAATTCTTGTTTTTTAGTGTTAGGTACATTTTTATGTAATATTTTACCACCTACAAAATATTTTAAACACTTCTTTCTCATCAGAATCTAATTTATCACTCTTCAATGAATATTTATGCTGTTCGAATACTAAATGTACCATTGTTCTAAACGAATCTAAAACTTGCTTAAAACTATTTCCACTGACTGTTTTAAAGTCTGCATAAATCACTAGATATGTAGCAAAATGTTTAACAAAGAAGTCTTTATTTTCATAAATCAACACGTCGTTATCCTTGAACATTTGATAATTCGAACAAGCTTCTTTATCTACGACGATTCCAGTTTGATCCACCTGGATTTCTTTACCATGTCCATGTTATTGGTGCATCATGAATTCACCCACCACAAGCATTTTTTGATTAATTCTAGGACACCTTTCTCGTAAAAAAAAACTTAAAAAATATTCCCTTAAATATGCACCCCAGGCTACTTTACCTGTCTAGACCGGAAACTGAGGTAACTGGCAACTGAGCTATAATCGTTGTGGTTTTGCTACATAATGCATGATTATCCCTGGAAATTGCATCAAAATGCCACAAAAGTCAACCCAGAACTAATCATCCATTTAACTTGTCATATTGTATTTAGCACATTAGTAACGTGCGTTCAAAAAATTGTGGTCAAGTGGCCTGGTGCTTGCTTTTTTTTCATAACGTATGGCGTAGCTTCATCCGCTGTCAAATTGTATTTCATGAAACCGGAAGTATAGTACGAAAGTATTTCAGAAACCGTTAAAAGAGTTGAATTAATAACATGAAATGCAGTGAAAACTTCAATATCAAAATGAGGTTATGTATCTGAACGATTTGTCAACTAAAAAGACGACCTACGTTTGGAAAAGAGAGAGAGAGAAAACTATTTATTTGAACGTTTGTTATATTAGAAATGAATGCAATTTATTAAATAATTATTTATTGTGGAATTTAAAAGGTGAAATCAAATGAAGATGTGCTAATAGTTAATTTAGAGAATGACTAAAATTTAGTCTTAAGATAAGTAATAGGTGCAAAAAGGTGTACATATTAATTACGGGAGTGATATAATTATTAGATACGGTCCCTTGTAGTAAATTTACATAAATAACAAAAATTACGAAACAAAAAGAAGAAATGTGACAATTAAAAAATTCAAACGTGACGACGTAATTGAAAATTTTAATTATCTTACATAGAACGATCTTCTGCCCATTAAATTTAATTAGTTTCAGAGAGGAATTATCTGTCTGCCATCTATTTAAAATTAAAGATATATCTATCAGCATACACAAAAGGTAATCGTGCATAACTTAGATACAGTTCAACTTGTTTTTCAGAGTTGACTCGCAGAAAGCCATACATTTTGCCTTTACCCAGATATTCAAATAAAACCTTTCAGAACATTAATTTCTCGTATGCGTGACTGGTGAAAAAATTCTGACCACAGTGCTGTACTTCAGTATTTTAATAGCAATCTTATGTTAATTTTCATAACTGTTCTGCAATACATTTTTCTTCTGGGGAAGAGTAAAACGGTCTCTATTGAATGACCTTCAAGTTAACATCAACAACATTAAATTTAAGACGGTCCAGAGTATAAAATACCTCAGTGTCATTTTACACCTGGTTCGTTTTTCCAAGAGTGAAATTGTTGGTACCTCAAAAATGTGTCATTAACCTGTGACATAATACATCAGTCACCTGCCACAAATACTCGTTTCCTCATTCACTCGTCCCAATAAAACAATCCAAAAACAGCCGCTCCAAAACTGTCCACCTCTCAGTCGTCCTCAAAAAATAATAACATTATTGAAGAATTTCGTGGAGCATCCCACCTAGAAAATGCGCGAAATCCAGGTGACCCCATCCGCTTCTGGAAAATGCCATAAACACGATCAGTTCCTGGTAAACACGCGGCCCGGAGAGTCGTGTTCTGTACCATTGACAGATAGGCGCAATCGGTGCTGGCTAACACCTACACGCGACTTACGAGTACCACTGCAAGGTGATCTGTAGGCACCAAGGCGAGGCACGGCGCGTTTCTCAAACACGCTGCGACACTCGCAGAAAACGTACCTCGGCTGTTGGAGCCGCTGACGATTAACACGCACACACCAACGTGTATTCTGCTCCCAGTGAAGTGACAAAATGGTGATCCTCGCCTAAATCGGGATTACACCGAGCAGTAAGTACCACTTTGATTTCTGTACCTATCGATCCGGGCCCCGAACCGCCACTGTCAACACTGTCAACATTGGCCGGCTCTGAAGTCATGCCTATATTTGTACGAATTGTTGGTGTCCGCGAATATGCAAAGGTCTGGGGGTAGTACCGGAGCACCACCCGTGCGATCTCGGTCAAGGGCGGCACCGGGAGGCGCAACAGAAAAAGGCTTCCTCTCTGATCCGGCGTTGAAATCTCCGGAATGCCAACCTGTGTAGAAAGTCGTTAGTATTGCCCACGTCCGTACTGTAGTGCTGTTGAACAATAATCGATAACGCCACCATAAATAATCGCTGAAATGCTGTTGTTTAATTGGATGCGAAGATTCGAAGAACTGGTACTCGCTAGTACCGGAAATGCCTCCGAACCAAGGGTCAAAAATTCGATACTATCCGCATCACGTACCAAGATGGTTCTCGTCGAGATGACGCACATATGTCGCATGACCTTGGTACCTGTAAGGTAACTAGATTTCTCATCGGAGCGCATATGTTTTTCTGTACACGTACCATTAACAATGCGGCATGGAAGAACATGCGCGATTTCGGTCAAGACTCTCCTTGGTACCCTTTTGGGTAAACAATGCCGTCCGCAAGGTTCTCGCTTTTTTTGTATCGACTCTCGAAGGTTAGTTCATTGCCCAAAAGTGAATCACATGGGCAAGGTTGTTAATGAATCCGATTAACAGTTCGTTGACCAATTTGCATAACCGGGAGTCCAGTTATGACAATAACTCGGGGTGCAAAAATATCAAGTGAGCGACAAAAATGATGGTTGTCGATGAGTCATGCAGTCACGGCGATGCAATAATATACAAGAGTTGATCTGCTGGGGTCCTCGCTCGACTCCTTGGTTGCCTATAAAAGGATACCACGAGAGAAACGAGTATGCCTAGTTTGTCTGCGATTTAATATCGGACACTTATCATACTTAAACATCCAATTAGAGCCTCTGGGAACTATTACGGTTTTTACTATTGATGGCCAGTTGCATAATTTAAGACCGCGGGTCCGTCTAGACGACAGTAAATTAGTTGCGTATGAGAGAACGAAGAAGAAGAAAAAATCTCAACAACTGGACTCGATGGGGCCCCAAAGCGATTAGATCTAATCGTAACCGGACTCTCTTAAGAATCCGCATCCTTAAAAAGATCCAGTCGCGACAGCTGCTTGGAAATAAACAAAACCGACAACGGTGGCCATTCTTGAAATTGCTCTTCGACGGAAAAATCACTTTCTCGACAAGATTTTGAGCCAGGAAGGAAAATCCGGCGCCTAATGTGTCATTTCTCCGGTGAGAAATCCATCTATAACTAGATCAAGATCACTTTCGATATCGCCAGATGTCGCCGAATATTTGGCAAAAAATTGTGTGTGAGAGTCTCACGGCGAGTTCTTCACAACACGATTGTCTTCGCTGACCATGAAACTGAGACTCGACCTCTGCTCGCTCAGTTTATTTGGGATTATCAATCATCATTGCATAATAGCCTTATTACAAAAAAATGACGGTCATTTTCGCAAATTAACTCTGGAAAAAGATAAGTAAATTAAATCTCCGGTTAAATAATGGCGCCTATTCTTGTAACCTGGCAGGTCTTAATTGAATTAAATATACCTTGAATTGGTACACGATTCGCTGCTATGACTCAACTCTTTCAGTGCTTGGAAAACTAACTAGTTTCATAAGAAATATGAAATTATAATAAGGCCGAAATTTCCATTACGTAACAAAAATGCTCAAACTTCGGTGGAATTATTGAATCCGTAATGCAACTGCATCGCTAATTATGGAGCAAGTATTATGAATGCATAAATTAGAATTTATAGCGAAGAGATAATTTGTTCCTTGAAGTGCACTCATCGAAATTTCATACGAGCGGTAGTGAATAATAGGTACACGCATTGGATGATTCATCCATCCATCATCAGTCAGGTGTAGAAATCCAAGAAGTAAATAAATCCACTGCAGAGTAAAAATTTTTAATTTCACAAGTATGGAAAATCGATAGAAATCCTTTGCAAGACTTGGTAAATACTTGTCCGTTTCCTAGGACGAGACAACGACGATGGGTCTTAATTGAGGTTTCAGACTTATTATTCTGCTCTTTCAAGAGATTGGCAAATAATTTGTCTCCATTTTTGTGGGTTCGGCTTCCAACGCGGTCACCCACCTCGTCCCACAGATTCTCAATGGGATTGGGATCTGGGGATTGACCTGGTCACTGAAGAGCACCTATCTGGTGCTCTTGAAAACATTTGATTAAAAGCTTTGAATTGTTAAGAACATTTCAAGGAACGTCTTAGGATTTCCTGTTTTTAGACAATCGTTTAATAAATAACGCTGCTAACCAAAAAATATCTGACAACAACACATATAAACAATTGTTATTTCTCACTTTTAGATCATAACCTCAAACTGTCAAAATTGATATTTATTATTTAGTTACTTTTTTTTAACGAAATCTAGAGGCCGGTGTGCATTCTTATGGCCCACTGTGTCGACAACCATTTTGAAATCTAACATACCTCACAAGATTCAAGTTCTGCAACTGTGTAAAAACTCAAATTTCTACTCCTAAAAATACCCTAAATATCAGACACTCTTCATTTGAACTGCAACACACTGTATAACGAGTGCTTAAAAACATCTTGGTCAAGTTGGCCATATTTTTCTCTTTTACAAACGTACAGTCGCGAGCAATAAATTTTGGTCGTCAAGGTCATTCTTTGACGCAATCGAAAATGCTCCATTGTAAAACAGTCGTAAATATCATAACCTATCATCATGTTGTATGACATTAATTGTCATTTTTTTCTCAATTTTTTGACACTTTGTTGACGTGGGCATAATCAGGCAGGGAAATTTTTTAAATTTGTGACAATCTAACCAACAATCTTACAACAGTACCTAAGTCGTCTTTGTAGTTAATATGTTTTGACATTTCGTTCAGATACATAACCTCACTTTGATCATCATTTTTGTGAACTTGTTTAACGTTTATTTTGGAGTAGAATATTAAAAAATAAAACAAAACCATAACGCCATATGGTAGAAACGATTATACCATCGGAAGAAAAAAAAGATAATCAGTTAGAGCCAATATCCTAAAAATATCGGGTCACTATAAATAAATGTGACTTTTTTTTCTCAAGTTGTGAACATTTTTCAAAAATTACTTTGGCAAACCTGATATCTTAATTAACACATTGATGTACAAAACGTCATTTTGACATTTTATTGTGTCAAAATGGCCAGTACGCCTATGTTTAGTTAACTATCAGATTAAAATCGAATTGACAGCAGAATGACCAACAGTGGTATTACCAACGTATGAAAAAAACAGTCACCGGGTACTTGAATTCGATTTAATTTTATCAAAATCTCAATAAGATTGTGAAAATCTCAGAGCTTAGGCGAATTTTCGGCTTGAAAAGATTTGTTTATTTTATCAATTTGATCGATTGCTAAACATCATAATCACTGTTTCTCAATACCTACAGCTGTGTACATTTTTAACAATAAATTTTGAATAGAAAATATTTACCTCTTGTCAAAACTGACAAGTCAACATGACAAATCTAAAATTAAAATGGTTTAATAATTTAATCTACACCTGTCAGTTACTGTTGCACAAAAATACCTTCAGAAGCAATTAGCATCAAAAATGTGATTGCGCAACTGTAATTGTCTCTAATTCATAAGAAGTATTCGGACTCACGCAATTATCTCAATACAATTTTAACTTGTTTGAAATGTAGTGCGCACGTTTTAGACTACTTGCATTAATTTCTAACGCAAAGTAATAACTTTTTGCCATATACTGCGAGATAATTGTTCACAAAAATTTTAAAAGTTTGCTGATCAAAATCACCTTGAGTTACTTTGCCGAAGTTTTTTCAGTGTTATTGAACTGTTATAAACGGTGTTATTGACTCATATTGTTGTATTTGTTGTTACTGAAAGTAGTGTAAAAATTTGTATTTATTTAGGAACTAAAAGAGCTTTAGATTTTTATAAAAGAAATGTAAATACAAGAAACAAACTTAAAACAAAAACTAGGTATAAAAATTTTTCTTTTGGTTTAAAACCTTGATAGATACAGGGTTAATCACGAGAAACTTCCGATGAAAAATTTTGTTATATGCAACTGAAACTACAATTTCCAATGGTTTCTAGGTTCCTAAATTTATAAAAAGTAATACTTAAATCAACGATTGTCTGTCATGTCAGTTTTGACATTTATATTAACTTTTGCTCATAACCTCAATAAAGAGAAAATGTCATGATTAATTTATTTCGAATCAAACAAAATATCAAGTTCTAGGGGTTTCTGTATTTTGGGTTGCATATAACGAAATTTTCATCGGAAGTCTCGTGAATAACCCTGTATTTTGATAGTAACTAAATTTCTTGTTTTAAAAACTAAATTATTTATATCGAGAAGGGGTATGAAGGGCAAATCGCAACACACAATCAAGATTCGTTCATTTTTCTGGTAATACATACAATGATAACGAGCCCGACGGAATTGAAAATGCAACCCACAATACATTTACAAAGTTGTATTAGTGCTGTAGATAAATACCTAAGAGAAGAAATAAATAATACTGTTGTTTTACAGTTTGGTATAATAAGTACATATGTATAAAGGAATTATTAGTTTGAAATTTTTGCAAAAAAATCTTTAAAAAATATCTAAAACTTATCTATATAAGACAATCTTCGTTTACAGTTACTTAGTGTTTGGTAACTAAAAAAAATACACAAGTTTCTTGGTAATTTGAACTTCGAACAAGATATGTACAGTAAAATCTTCTCGTTATATCTGCTTTTTATTAACTGCTCTAAATTGTACACCTTATCTCAATTTTTTGTGGCAAGAACTATTGCTTCCTCTTACGGATTTTTGTCTCAGATTGATATATTGATGATAGAATGCTGATGAAATAAGTGCCAATGGCTTCTAGCAAAATGTAACCAATAACCATTTTCCCCAGGGAGTCAGACCGCTGCGCTGTTAGAAAGACAAGCGTAATTCCTAATTTATGACAGGGGAATAATCCTAATTATTATCCTCACTGACAGGGGCTCGAATATGAAATTTATGATACACAATGTTGTTTTTGGTTTTGTTTCGTCGGCAGCGGCCATTTTATGGTACCTTTGCGGACACGGAATTTTAGACGTCAAATTCATGTCAATTTAAAAAATGTCAATGTAAGCCACGCTTTACTGTCATCATGATTGACGTTTGAAACTATTTGACATTTGAGCGTTTATTTTTGGCATGTCAATGTGATAAAAATTACAAAAATCGAAAGTGAGGTTAGTTTCACCTAAAGCCAGTTTTAGATTTTTATGTCAATCGAATGACAAATCGTCCAAGATTCCGTGTCCGCGATAGTGCTCTTTAAAGAGGCAACCCAAAAGTGTGGAGCAAGTTCAATAAATAAATAATACATAATATTTTTTTTAAATACAGCATAATAGAAACTCTTGAAAGAACGAATTAAACCAGTACACGACAGTTAATAACATTTTGTGAAAACTCTTACGAACCATAGAACAAGTTTTTTTCTTATTATTTGAAAATTATTTACAAATGAATGATGCTGTTAAGTGAATATTTATTCCTTCATGCGTAATTAATAAATTCCTTTGCTGCCAGTAAAATTTATTGAAACCAAAAAATCGCTTTCTCTGTTTAGAAACTATTATTAGTACTTACACAATAAACACGACAATAAAAGCATCGTAAAGGCTTAACCTTACCTGTCACAATAAATAATTAAGATTTTTGCGGTCTGCTTTAAGTAAATATTTCCAGAGGTCGTGGGCGTACTAATACCCCACTGATTTTACTTGTTTAAAATTTTTAAATGTTCGAAGCATAATAATACATATCGATTTTATTGCTGAATCAATTTACGTTCAAAATCATACGAGTACATCCAATTAAAAAGATAATATCAGCAGAGAAACTATTGAGAAATTCTGTGATTTCTTCGGTGGGCTTCAATTAAAAAATTAGATAATTTATTTGAGGATGTACCTATAATGTTTATCCGGTATTTCAGCATCATTAATTTTTTGTGCATATGTTTCTGCAAAATGGGGCAAGTTTGCATCAATAATTAATTGATTATGAAAATGATAAGTTTCGAAACTAATTTTTAAATCAATGAAACAATTATTACCAAATGATAAACTTGGTGATCTAAAAATGGTAATCGTTCTCGTAAGTATCAGTAATTAAATAGAAATCAAATCAATATGAATCAGCGAGATAATTATCTTTCAATACCTCCTAGTGGTCGTTGAAATGCTTGAATCGTTTATTGACTATGCGAGGTGTTATTTAAGAAAACAATAACCAGACGGTCTGCTATTTAACATTCATCTCAAGGACAATTAAAGAGAATTTGGTTTTACGTCAGATTTGTTAATTAGATTGTAAAAAAAACCGCCTTTGTAAAATGGTTATTGACGATTTTTATTGGTTGGGATATTTTTCAAAATAAGAAAACAGAAGTCGGATAGTGTTGGACTATATAAAAAAAAAGAAAGGAATGGCTGATCAAATATTTATAGCATGAGTGTCAATATTACACGTGGTATTTATATGGCAAAAGTGACGTGATTTGTCCCATTACTCGGTGTTTAAAAAGGTGCAAAAGAAGAGTAATCGTGGTAAATTCCTCTCACCTAGCAGAGATCGGTGGCATAGTGAAAAAATTTAAAATATGTGAAGAGAAAAAATTCTTGGATGATTCATTACTTCCACTCGGTATGCAACCAAATTTGCATATAATTCGGGTTGGTGGCAACATTCTCCGAACTGTTATTCTAGCACAGAAATGCGAAACAATCCCAAAGTGACGTGAGCAACTTCCGTGAATCGAACAAACAAACGTTAACATTTATGGCGCGTGCCAAATCCAAACTTATTAATTAACCAAACCCGTCCCCAGCAGACAAATTAATTAATTCCATCGTTATCCTGGGCACATGTGCGGCTCGCATCAAATCGCAATAATAGACAATCCGGGTCAAGGATGTGTCGAAAATAAAAAGAAATATCGTCCAATTCACCTGCCACATTTTCCAATCCATTGTGTTTTTGTGTCCGAGTTGCGAAAACGAATTCTTTTCGCAAATATTCGATTACAACACAAAATGAGAACAGAATCCGCCAAATCACTTGACATTCAAACGTGTTTGTTATATCAATTAGGAAATCCTTGTGTTATGTTTTCCCAAAATTGTTGTCGACCCGTGGGAAGCCAACAACCGTTGCGCAACGAAATATCATTTTGATTTTCTTCTTTCACGCGTCGGGATATAACAATGGCGCATTGTGTCGTTGATAACGTCGCACTTTCGTCGATTTTACACTTGTTGGCGCATCATGATTTACTGCCGACCCCATTGTTTTTACATGGAGGATCGCTCGTGCCGCCTCTAATTGTCCCGTTGTGATTCCAGGAGATGACGGAAGTTGCGAGTCTCCTGCCGCCGGACCACAGGCTGACCACGGTCAGGCGCTACGAGGCTGGACCACCCGAAGGACTGGAACTGGTGAGACAAATCCTTCAAAGGACAATCTTGAACGACGTAGACAACCAAATATACGCGCGTGTGGCGAGCTGGTGCGTTTTATTTACACAAGTTTCATCGTGCCAATAATCCGACTGGTGCAAGACACACCTCGGTGACCTTTATCATCTTGGAACGTCAATAGCGTAACGCAATTTAGCACGATTTTAATCGTTCGAACTAAATCGATTTGACGGTTACGGTTTTAAATCACAACGGACCTTGGACGTCGAGGAAAACCGATAAATAAATGGTGCGAAAGATATCGACGAGAACGTGCACACAGAGCCTAGGGCCGTAGACTCACACGATCTAGAATTAAGACACCAGTAATTATGGTAAATTTACAGATCTTTTCTCTTAATAGTTTATTTAACTCGTGAAACACTGGGTGGAGGCTTAATGGGACTCCACCCATAGATACCTAATATAATTGTCGTATATAGAATGCAAACTTCAGGGAATTTTGAAATAAAACAAGAGCGCCCTCTGTATTTTTGGGGCTAAGTATTTGGATTTTATTATTTTTTTTTGTTCGACACTGTCAGAATTTGAGAATTTTCTATGTGAACGGATTTTGATAAATGTCACAACTTGTCAAAACGAAACGTCAAGCTAATTTTAAAGGTTTTAAGCGATTTGGAGGCGTTAAGGGGCTCGTCGAACAAAAAAACGTTGTATTCAACTCGTTCGTGTGTAAATTGGGACTTAACGAGCGTTTTAAAGGCCCACGAGTGCCAAAAAAGGCCCAATTTACACACAAACTCGTCAAATAAACTACCGGGTGATCAAGAAGGACTGTTTAAGTTGGCAATACAATTAAGAAAATTTTTATTTATAACACTGTAACTGGATATGTTTTGTTGGTTTATTTGACAAATATCTGATATAGGTATAGCATTAACAACGACAAGCCACCAACAACCGGAAGTTACTCCTGTTATACGATTTAAAATACGATCCAGTGTTACCAACTTAAACAGTCCTTATTGATCACCCCGTACTAGGTATATTTTACTAAATTGTATTGAAGGTAGATACTTTTTCTAATAAGAACAACATCAGTTAATATTTAAAATGATTTATTTTTACAAGGAGAAAAATACATTTAAAAAAATTGACTGTTATTTACCTTCAAAAGCAGGTTGTTCGGGATAGGCACTACGACTTAGTCTTCCATCACTGGTAAAATCTTCTGGACCAAAATGAATTCCACAAATTCGATAACTTATTAAAAATTCTTTGTCTTTTAGCGTTTAGTTTTCTATGTATGGATTTTGGCAAAAGGATTTCTATCTGATTCGATCTCTCAAAGGGTTCGGAAAGCGGTGCTGAGAGAAGTTTTTATTAAAACATTTAAAAACTGGACAATTATAATTTGACATTTATTTACTGTCACAATTTAAAGAAAAAACCACGGCCTCCTAGAGACTCGTTTTGAAATATATTATGAGTATGATTTTCCAAAATCTACAACGGACTTTGCGTTCTATATGTTCTACGTTATCAATAGCAATTATCAAAAACAGACATTTTTCGAATGCAATTGGCCAGGATAAGAGACGAGTGTATTTGGGAGGCCGTGGAAAAATGATACGTATTTATAGAAACCTGTGCTAGAAACATTACAAGCGACATCTTTATATTTTTTTAATTTTGGTTTTGACTCAATTTTGCAATTTTTGTAATAGGGACGATGTATTATATGTTTTTGATTGGTCAGAATTAGTCTATTAATTGTTGAGAAGATTTTATCTTTTTTTATATTGGTAAAATTGAAAAATAAAGTCCATAAGGATGAGAATGAAATATTAAAATAGGTGATTCACGTTGAGTCATTAAGAACTGGTTTAATGTTTTGAACTTGGCAAAAACCTTTTCAAACATGACCAGGTGCCACTTCAGAACTTTAATGATACAAGAAAATATTCAAATTTATAAAAGAGAGTTCAGTTTTTCTGTAGGTGGCGCAGGAAAAAAAATGGGCAATGAATTGGGATTTAAAAGCATTTGAAGGAATTTCTTGAAAATCGAAACTTGGCTTCACCACTTCCTTTTCGTTGTTTTCGTGAAAGTACCTCAGTAGGAAAAGTTTTTGGGATTCTGACGAAGTACTTTTGGTGTGGCAGTCTTTTTTGTAAATGGAGAGGAGTGAACGAAACGAATACGTTTAGGGCGTGAACGAAAGTGGGAGGAATTTCGGCCGGCGTCACCTGTTTGTCGGAAAGTTGAGACCGAACGGAGCCCGCTCATTGGCCGACCAATGAGCGGGCCGAGAACCTTGAACAAAATCGAGACGCCAACGATGCCCGACAATTTAGTGTAGAACAACTCTTTCTGTGATCCTTTCATTATTTTAAAATTGTAACGATTCTATAGACTCGTTTTAGGAATTTCAACAATTTTGCCAATAATACGTAATATGTTAATTTTAGAGTGTCATTACCACGTGATAAATTACATAAGGAGATATTTTTTGAACTTTACAACTTAAGTATTATTACAACTTTGAATAACTTGAAAGGTTAAGTATCTAAGACTTATAGAGGTGTTATTAGAACGTAGTGTATCAGTTACTGATAAAAGTGAGGGGAAGTCAGTAATATACAGGTGGCCCATCGAAAACAAAACTGATGTGTTATACAACACTCAATTTTTGGAATTATGTGACACTCACTTTTTTGAAAAAATCAAAATGTCAAAATTCATTCGAAATTCAAATTCTTCATATGATCCCTCTTTTTATTACTTCTCTAAAGGATCTAATCATGATGATGATGATGATAATGATTAAAATAACATTAAAATTAATGTAGGAGAGGAAAACATCCAACATCTTGAAACATTTTGAAATTACATATTGCAAATTGTATTCTTGCAAACATTTTATTATTGTGTTTTATTTCTCAAATAATTTGTTGGATACTACTTAATGGAATAATTAATTCGGCACTGACCTTATTTTCTATTCACGATAGGAATTCGTTATACAGGGTGTCCTCGAAATGCATGTTAAAAAAAAATCGGTAGTTGGTTGGCGATGAATAGAAATAGAATAGAAAATAGGTACAAAAACATTTTCTAGTAAAAGTCTTTGTTTTTGAGATATAAAGCATTAAAAATTTGCCCGAAATTTCCAGTATCTTTTTTCTTTTTTCTCAATTACATACTTGAACTCAGTGCTTTATATCTCAAAAACCAAAAAACTTTTACTAGAAAAAGAAATGTATTTAACTTCTATCCATCGTCACCAACTATCGATTTTTTTTGACATTCATTTCGAGGACACCTGTATTTTATTACATATTCGGGTTTACCTTCCTACGGATTTGCTTATAAAATAAATTAATAATTAAATTAATTTAAATGAGACAGTTCCAAAATGGTTTATTGCTAGAAGAAAAATACAAAGAAAAACTTATTATAGAAATTTAATCCTTGGATAATGATAGGTCTTCAAAGCTAGGTCTTCAAAATAATTATAATTGGAATATGATGATTTTCTTTGCATATTCCATGTGTTACCACCGGTCCTCTGGAAGAAGAGCATCGTCTTTTTGTCCAGCTCGCTTTTACGGTGCCACAGTCTTGTTTGTAAAGGGATATGAGCGGAGTGAACGAAACGAATACGTTTAGAGCGTGAACGAAAGTGGGACGAATTTCGGCAGGCGTCACCTATTCGTCGGAAAGTTGGGACCAAACGCGGCGCGAACGGCCGCTCATTGGCCGACCAATGAGCGGGCAGAGAACCTTGAACAAAAGCGAAACGCGAACGATGGCAATCAAAAGTTTTCTTTTTTAATGATATTTAAAATGGCATAAGTTTTATGTGAACATTTAGCATTATCTTTTAGATAAAAAATAGATAAAACCACTACTTTTGATTGCATCCTAATAAAAAACGTGTTTTTAAAATTTTTACGACGGGCAAACTTATAACAAATTATCTTTAAATTGTAAAGATGTCGAAAATCTCATGAGTTATAGCGATTTTTAAAAAGTGTTGAGTGACTTGAATGATGGATTGAGATACCAACCTAATTATTATTTTCAAGGTTAAAAGAACTATAACATCGTAGGACTCACCAAAGCATATTTCTTATCAATGCCTCGTTATTGTTTAAGCTTGTTTTTTTTCTGTTTTTTTTTTTATATTTGAGTGTAAAAGGTGGATACAAATAAAATAAAAATGTAACTTCAGCCGTTTATTGAAATTTGTTTTTAATAAACAATACAATTTTATAAGAATTAATTTGCAATTCAAATCTGCAAAATTAAGTCATTTCCCTTTTTGTTTCTAAAAAAAATTCACACGTAACAACTGGAAACTGCATTTATCATTGTCATTTCACAATGCAACAATAAAGCAGAAAAAATTTAGTACCAAATAAATTGTTTAAAGCAACAATTAAGTCACGACTGATTTCGAAATACTTTTCGTTGAAACAAAACATAAATCTGGAGAAACCCGAATATGTGCGAACCACTTAAATTAATAATTTACGCAAAACGCACCGATCACTCTGTTCATACTTTTGCCAATATTTGTTTCCACGATGCAGCAAAAAACCGTTAGCAACGGAAAGTTGCGCGTCCTTAAATTGCTCTATAATGACTTATTTTGCTCAATTCAATTAACTCGTCTTTGATGGTCATTGCTTGAGCACTTTTAACGTCAAACCGATCTCGCCCAGTGGCGTCGCGCCCGACGAACCGCACTGTCCCGCGATCCAAATCGTCCGCATTGTTCTCACGCTACTTTCAAAATTCAGGATAGATCACAGAAACTGAAAGTGAGCAACTTACAACATTCCGCCGTCAACCGCGCCCGCCTCTTTCCACATCTAAAATGCCACCCCCTTGATTCCGTTTTTTCCGCGGCCATGTTGGATCGCACTTTTGGAAAATGCACTTGTTCGATCGAGGCGCGGCCAACTGGGACGGTATTGAATACAACACAGGTGGAACAATACAGTGTGATGTAACAATATCACGGCGTGTACGTGTGTGAGTGTGGATATTCCGCAAAGTCGGTAGTAAAGAGTTCTGAATGGTTCTAGTGCAGTAGAGTCGGTTGAGGAAATGGGACGGAAATAACGCGGGAAGGTGCGTGGACCGGTGAATTTGGTGGCGTTGTGCGTTCGGCCCTAATTGGACCAATGGGAGACGCGTCCGGCTCGTGCTAATTAAAATTAATGCAAATCAGCGACTAATTGTTGAAGGTTCGCCTTCTATTTATAATATAACCTTCCCGAGTGGGTATAATATGAAATTCGCTCTCTCTGTCTAAGTCTTTAATTATGTCGCCTGCGACGAATTGCGCAAAGCCATTATTGTCTGTGGGAAACGGCGAAAATTTCTAAATTTTTCAGGAATCAGTAGTGAGTCTGGTTCGAGCTTGAGATGGGTGCGTGTCTCCGAATGTGCCACTAGTTGCGTTACGACCCGATTAAATAATGACATAATTTGATGGCGGTTACATAACAGTGCAATTAGTCTCACAAGATTCCGGATAAACTGGCAAAATAAACGTATTAGAAGATTTTTTTAGCGCGGAGTGTGCAGAGTACATGTTTAATCACGTGAGACCGAGCGCAATAAACGTAATTGTTCATAAACACGACAACCTGCCACGGACTCATAATAAAACCTAAACGGAGGTTTAATTTATGTCTGTCTATAAACGTCGAACGGCTTTCGAATCGATTCAATCGCCGGATGTTTACAATTTCAATCGTGCGTCGTTTTGAAGGTTAGAAAGCGCCGCACCAGCGCCACCTCTTATTGTCTTAATTACAATAGAGACGTGTCGGCACTTAATTAGCTGGAAGACGTCGTCCGTTTGCCCGGCCGAAACGCGAACACCTCTTCAAGATTGTCCTGTGCTATGAATGGTGGTTATAGTCTTCGTCGACGACCCTAGAGGTCGCTCACAAATTCCCGCCAAAAAAGTGACTTATTGCTCGAGGATCTTCATTGAACCAGGCCTCTTTGTCGCGCAGGTCGAGCCCGGAGAGACTTTCGCCACCACCAAAGAGGGTAAGTACCGCACCAAACTCAGTCGCTCTTTCTAACGCACCAGCAGAGGAATGGGTGAGCAAGAAGAAGACCGAAGTGACCAACACCAAGCAGATCGAGACCCGAGTGAAGCGCCAAGTGGTCCTGGAAGATGGCAAAGTGGTCGAGGACTCTGGCCCTTTGGTCACCACCAACACCACCGAAGACACCGAGACGCAGGAGCACCACCAGACGGAGGTACGTCTCGACAAGGGTTAGGGAAGAATGTTTTGACGTTTTTGAACGTTGCAGCTGCGTAAACTGGGGGATGACGAGGCCGACGGTCCCCGCGCTCTCGAGGGTCTGGTTGGGAAGGAACTGGCCGAGCCGGGGTCCAAGTGGGTGTCGGTGGCGAACCCCGACGGCGTCGTCAGAGAGGTGAAAGAGAAGAGGGTGGTGTCGCGCGAGGAGACGGAGGAGGTGAAGGAGACGGAGGACGTCCAGCATTTCGGCGACATCACCGACGAGGTAAGGAAATGTCGACGCCTGATAGGTCAGGCACGATGTACCATTCGCCCTTTGTGCGATCGCGAGCGCGTGTGCATGTGGCGGCGGGTTTTGTTATTGTGCTGGAGCGATGGCCATCGAGATTCGTCCCTGTATCCGAGGGGGGCAGAGAGAAGACGGGGCCTCCACGACCAGTCAGACAACCGTTCACCGCCGAAGACTTGAAACCAAGCAACCAGCACGGGCACACCAACAAAGACACAAGTGCTAATCGAGTGATAAGTGTGTGGTATTTGTGTGAAAGTACGTATTTTTCTTCTGTCGAGTGTCCCGAGAAAAGCGCCGCGTCCGCTGCAGGAACGGCCCTTGCGGCTCGCATTCCTGCACGTACTAATGGCCGCGATTCCTCCAGTTTCGTCAAATTCGACGCCGCGATGATGCTATTTATATCTCTGACATTTAACCGTCTTTTTGCATGGCCTCAACAATGCATTGTTCAAATTATTATTACTTTCTCGAGCGTTTAAACGTTGTGAATTGGATTACGTCACGGACTCCTTCGGAAAAAATCCGGCTGCAGGTCTCTCGCTCTGCTAAATTACGCTCGCAACAAATTCTGTTTGTTATCACCACGACAACAATCCCAGCCGTAGCCTTCACGGAGTCTTAGTTTCGAAAGAGAACGCTCTAGCTAGAGAAATCGCAACGATTATTACCAGTCGGCAGTAATAACCGGGCCCCGGCCGGCTAATTGTCCTCCGCGATTATTCGGTTAGTTGACAGACTTGGAAGGATCTCGCCTTGCGACATTTAAGCGTGATCCGCTTGGCTGTGACGAAATCGCACACTTGTCCGCCGTGCCGATTACGTCAAGGCCGTCCAAAAGCGAACAGAATCGGGCCCAGCGCGCGCCCTTGCGGCACTCCCCGGAAACAGCACGGGCCGGTTTGTCGACCCTTGGGGCCACGTTTCTCGGCTTTTCTGGCGTTTCCGCCAGGAAACCGAACCGATTACGCGACGACGCCGCCATTGGGAGAAAGTGCGCGAATATCGATAGCGACCGTATGCGATATACGTGGTTTCTGATTGCATAATTGGCCCGAATTCGGTGAAATCTTAATGGGCGATCAATCGAGATGTTCACGTCAAAACAAAAAACGTTTCCTGTTTGTATCAATCGTGGGGATGACGCGACTTTCTCCGCCATCCGCTTGGGACAGGGATGGCGTGGAGTTGCGACGAAGCAAGGGCGGATGGGAAAGTGAGGATGCGGATCATCTCCTAGATGATGTTTTGCTCTTTGCACTCATTTATCGATACCCACACTGAGACCAGAGAACAGGGTGGTACCGAAAAAGGTAAGATTTGGAAAACTGCACCGGCGGTAAATTGTTATGTTCTCTCTGAAGATGGGTAATTAAGAGATCTAGCAGAGCAGATCACGGTAAAAACCAATCGAACTTGCTCACTCGATGAGTAAGTTGAAAAAGTTGTTCCAGTACTTCTCTTTGTTTTCGTCATTCATTTCTACCTACAGAGAGATTTTATTTCTAACTTATGAACATTCCTCCTCTGTCACGATTTCCAAGAAGTTTTGAGAAAACTATTTACCATCAAATCTTTCAATAACCAATGACAACTTTCGTCCCATTAATAAAGACAGGTACTAACAGTATTAGATCTTTCAAAAATATTTTACTGAGTTTCTTCTCAGATTTATAAAAATTTTCTTAGTTTGTTTCTGTTTTGTAAACCATCAGTCATCAAGAATGTTGGAGAAAATTGTGCACTACCAAACTTTTTCAACAAAAGCTTATTTATTGAGAAAGGAATTTGACGAGAAAAACTCAGTTGACAGATTTCAGGAGAAATTACTGCATGATAACAGTGTATCAAAAAATTTCCAGTGTAATTTGAAGAGATATTTTTATGACACTGGATTGAAAAACGCAAAATAATTATTATTTCGTCCCTCGTTATAGCAAATATCGTTTGTTTTTTTAGTCAAAGAACCACCAACACCGTAATTTACACCCAAAATACACTTTTGACCTAGGGTGAAAAATATCATCACATGAAAATTGAGGTTATGTAGAGGTATTAGTATTAGTAGCGCAGCATGTTAATAATCTTGGATTCTTGGCCAACAGTTTTTAGACATTTCTAAAAAAAATGATGTAAACCAATCATTAGTGTCATTAATAAATGGCGATTATTAAAAATTACTTTGAAGTTTTTCTTGTGACATCAAAAAAGCAGGGAAATGGCATTATCGAGTCAAAAGTTGGGTTAGGTTAGGCCAGTTCACACATATTTGTCAGTTAAATGTCAGTTGTGGCCAAGTTTCCGTGTCCGGGCATTAAAAATGACAGGCATTGGCTGGTCTAGCCAATAGATATCATTAAATTCCCTAGATTTAGTAGAATTTTATTATTGCAAACCTAAATCAACGGGTCGTGGTTCTTTGATTAAAACACAGACTATACAAAGTGTTCCAAAATTATTGTGCTATCAAGGTAGGTTTGGACAACTTGCGTGTTTCGAATTTTGGCGCATGCATACTAGAAAAATGATACCAACTATCAAAAACAGTCAAAATGACAGTATGAGAGGTTAGGTTTATCAATCAAAAAATATTAACTATAAGTAAATCAGTTTCTAATGGCTTTAAATTAATTACAACTGCTTAGAATAATCAAATGTTTTGACTAGTTTTCGTTGGGTCAACCCGAGGTATCATTTCACTTTCTTGTGAATTTTTGAATATTGACAACAGACAACGAACAATAAATGACAGAAATGATATTTGACACTTCCCAGCGGCTTGGAAGTCATGTTTGGTGTGGTGTAGTGTGAGATCTTATCGTCGAAAAGTGGCATACTATTTTTCTGATCCAAGTACCCAACGGTACAGTTGGTTCCAAAAAAAAAACATGAATAGAAATTTTCCTAACGTAAATTTGGTTTTGTTCATTTGTCAATTTTGTCTATTTGACAATGCTTATCAAATACTTTTTAAAAGTGTCATTGAATTTGGACCATAATTCTAACCTATCTCTCATGAAGGTTTCACACTATGAGAAAATTGTAAAAATGTGTCAATTTTATTCTGACAGTTCCCGTTTTTTCAACCAATTGTACAATCGGATAGCAAAAAAACCCTGGTACAATTACGGCCACGGAATTTTGGCCGTCACTTGTCATTCCATTGAGATGTAAAGTGGCCCTTAAGTATTCGTAACCTCACTTTCTGCTATTACAAGACTTGTGATTTTGATACTGACTGACTTACAAGGAAACGCGCTTCCTCATTTCGTGCAATCTTGGAACAGGGATATTATCTGCGCTTTGTTGAAATAGGGTACTGGTAGCATGTTCGCAACGTGTTCGCAACTATTTGAATGAATTTGAATGACATTGACAAAATTTTGGATGTCAATTCCAAAAGTCATTGTGACAATAAAGCATGGACTACATCAATTTTTTTTTAATTGACATAAAAGTGACGGCCAAAATTCCGTGGCCGCAACTGTACTATTCCGGACACGGAATCTTGGCCACGACTGACATTTAACTGACAAATATGTGTGAACTGGCCTTTATTGAATATAACCCAACTTTTGACTCGATAATACCATTTCCCTGCTTTTTTGATGTCACAAGAAAAACGTCAAAGTGATTTTTAATAATTGTCATTTATTAATGACACTAAGGACTGGGTTACATAATTTTTTTTATAAATGTCCAAAAAATGTTGGCCAAGATTCCGTGTCCGGAATAGTACAGTATGTTACTATAGACACTTCCAAAACTACATTTTTGATTGTGTTTTGGAAGTGTCTAAAGCAACAACTCGGACCAGTTTTTTTTTGCTATCCGATGGTACCACAATCATTTTGGAACACTTTGTAGTATTTCTATCGTAAATAGTTATCCATTATACTCATATTTGTCACCCTCAAAAAGGAAGTCTCGTTTTTGTCGAAGGTAAAAAAAATAACAAGACCTAATTTTTTTATCTGACAATCCAACTCGAAAATTTTTAACCAATCGAATTGCAGCATTTTTCAAATTTGGACCAATCAAATTGATTTATAGTGAAAAAACACCGAGTAGAGTGAAAAACAACCAGCTGAGTGAAAAAACAACTAGTGGTTTTTCAGCGAAAAAATTTATGTCAAAATGAAACGTCAAATTTATTAGGTCAACTCGATAAAAAAAATTTCGGTGGATTGTCAAGTCGAGTACAATTCGTGGTCTAATTTTTTCTGTAAAATTTGTCATTTAAGGCATTCGTAGCTTTTGCTTTTGGAAAATTACACTCGTCTCCTTCGTCGACTCGTGTAATTTTCGTTGCAAAAGCTACTCATGTCTTAAATGACAAATTTTGTCGGAAAAAATTAGACCACTTATTGTATTATACAGTGCATTTTTTTTAACTGTTGCCATAGGGAATTGCATGGTAAAACTTATACCCCCTGTTAACTTTTGTTCTGATGAAAATATTCAAACCATTTTTGGAACAAAGTTGGAAGATTTTTTAAACTATCGGATAGATTACAATTCAATATCCTAAACAGTCGAAAAAGTTGTGAAAAAAATAATTTCTAGAGCGCCGGAATAATAGTACGTCGAGCGGCCGCCAGAATAGCGTCCCTGTCAGCTCAACTCAACCAGCACCTGACCATCTCCACTTTTGACTTTTGTCACTTTCATTTAAAAAATAAATAGCAAGATCTCCTCGAGGCTATGATTAAATTAGCTTTTGGAAGGCAGAACATGTAAACATTTTTATTTTTTAAATGAAAGTGACAAAAGTTAAAAGTGGAAATGGTCAGATCTCAGGTGCTAGTTGAGCCAAGGTTGGTAGAACTGACTAATTTGTATAATAGGTTGCCTCGTTGAAAATTGCGGGGCGGGGGGGGAAAGTAACTCGTGACGTAAAATCAACCCAGAAATTTTGGGTGTTCGAATAGAACCTAAGGTTTATAAGCTCCGTGGAGTTTATTGGGTGGCTTTTTGGGATTTATTCTAGCGAAGGAACACCTAATGCATGATCGACAGACTCTGTAGTAAAAGTTTAGTACACTGTGACGTCACGAGTAACTTTTGCGGGGGGAAAAAATTCAGACTATTGCTTTAAATGGAAACGAGGCAACCTATTATACAAATTAGTCAGTTCTACCAACCTTGAGTTGAGCCGACAGGGACGCTATTCTGGCGGCCGCTCGACGAACTATTATTCCGACGCGCTAGAAATATTTTTTCACAACTTTTTCGACAGTTTAGGATATTGAATTGTAATCTATCCGATAGTATAAAAAATCTTCCAACTTTGTTCCAAAAATGGTTTGAATATTTTCATCAGAACAAAAGTTAACAGGGGGTATAAGTTTTACCATGCAATTCCCTATGGCAACAGTTAAAAAAATGCACTGTATATGATAAATTTTTCAATTTTACGGAAACTTTTTGCTTTGACAATTTTACGAGTTGAATTTGGGCATTTGTAGTCTGTTCAGGCCCGAAAGCTTTAGCTCCAGAGTCTAAAGCAAAAATGTTTAGGTTTAGGTAATTATTTATTTATAATACAGTTATTAAAAACAATTTGAGAATCTGACAGGAGTAGCATGCAATGCCAGAGTAGGACGTTTTTACCGCGATAAACATTTTTGATTGGATGAAAGCAAGCGCTCTAATTGGTTGAACACTCACGTTTGACGTAGGTACGTGGGAATTAATCGACGTCAAATTGACAAAAATTGCACTCTTTTTCGCTACTTTCTATTGTAACAACAGAGACAACCCCACTTTTCAACAAAATGGCGATTCACCTTTAAATATCTTCTTTATAGTATTTATTTTTAGATTGATATCTTCTGGAGGTTAAGTCATCGGTTATTATTATCTATCCTTCTGCGAAGACAATGTAATTCTGATTGACTTAAAATCTAATTTACGGATGCCAGCATCCGGAGCTTTTCAAGGTTTTGTGCTGGTACCCAGAGAAATCAAAAATTAATTTTGATAAAATCTTAAAGCTGTTTTTATGTAAAAATTATTCGTCAGAACGGTAATTCACACCAAACAGTGTTTAGTAAATGTTGAAACCTGTTTCCTAAATGCTGATACATAGATTTAAGGATAACTCCTTTATCGAGAAACTTTGAAACTTGCAAATCGCATTTAGAAGGAGAAGGAGTGGTTCATTTGTCATCAATAATAATTAGAACGACATTTACTTAGTGAGAAATTTATTTGACTAAAAAATAGTAGACATATTGAACAAACAAAAAGAAATGTTAAAAATATGTTTGCCGTGCAAAGTCCAATTAATAAAATGTTAGCAAGTAAAAGTCTCAAGCATGTCAAGCAGGTACGTTGTATAACTTATCACCGTTTTTAACATAAACATGCTAAAGGAGAGTGTCTAAAGGGGTTTTGAACGGTTTTTTAAGTAAGGATATCAGGACAACATTGTTGCATTCTTGAAACCGGTGAATTTCACTTCTTCTTCACTGGTCTTGGTAATTTGGGCAAGGAAACCTCGGCGTCCCATCCGCCCTGCACCCATAAATCCGTGCCCGGTACGGAAAATGTGTTTTCTGCGACTTTGGCAAGGTCGTTGGGGCTAGTTAGCACCGGCAGCCTTGAAAACGTCATTTCCTGATGCGTCCGTTGTTTGATCTAGGAATTCCTAGCCGCCGTGAAAACCGGCAAGAAGGATCTGCGGCAGGTCCTCCGGACGACGAAAGATGGCCACTCGCTGGTATCGACAGGTCCTCGTCTGATCCACGAATCGTCGAAGAGCAACAAAGTAATTGACACGGAAGACACGCGAGAACTGAGCTCGGTACTGCCCGACGGGAAGATCGTGACAGAGACGCAAAGAACCACCGAACACGAAGAGGTCAAAGACGACGAGCTGCCCGGAGACGCTCCCGAACAGGACTTCTACAAGGAGAGTTCGCAGAGGTACTTGAAAACACGCGATCAAGAAGATGTCGATTACTTAGCCGACGGTGTCAAAATCGGGCACGAAATGCGCTTCCGCACCGAGACGATGGAAGTGGAACGGCGCGGAGACGAAGACGAGCCCGATTTCGACTCGCTGAGCGCGAGAGCGCGGAGGAGGACCAACAACACTCGACAGCCTCACAGATACAGAGGTGAGAAATCGCGACAGCAGATGCGGCAGTGGCGTGACCAAACGCGCAGTTCCAGGTTTGGAAAACGGGATCTCTCCGCTGGACAGGAAAGACGCGCTCACCAAGAAACCCCTGGATTTCGACCAAGAAGAGGAGACGCGAAAGGTGGAGACGTCCAAGTGGCTGGAACACCATTTCGGGAGCGAATCAAGGTCGTCGAACAATTCCGTGATCGACGATGAAGAACAGCCACCCAAAACTAGTTTTTTTAATGTCACCATCAAGTCGCAGCCGAGCAGAGCCGAGACTCCGCCGCAGAAGTACATCACGACGGTGAACAACGGGCCGAGAGTGTACAGTCCGGTGGAGCCGGAGCGCGACAAACCCCCGCACTCGGAGTACTACAAGGGTAAGAGCGCCGGCCAAAACTTTGCGGTAAGTTTCAGTGGTGGGTTGCAGGGATAAGCCAGTGGTCGGATCGGCACCAGGTCCAGAGCGCGTACCACCCGGAGCCCGTGATCTACGTGCACGAGCCCACGACGTACCACCCGCCGGAACCCGTGACGTACCACCAGGAGCGGCGCTCGCCCCCCGTGGTGGTGGACCGTCCTCCGCGCCATTCACCCCCGCGTCGTTCCCCCATCCCAGACTACCGCACCAGCTCGCCCATGCCCGCTTACCGCGAACCAATGCCTCCTCCGATCCGCATCTCCCCCATTCGGGAAATCACACCGACACCTCCACAGCGAAAACGAGTTTCGGACCGTCGTCACCAAGTCGACGAACGCAGTCGCTACACGAACTCCCGCCTGACCAACGGTCGCTGCAGCGAGCCGATGGCGGAACCACCACCGGACTACTCGCCGCCCAACCCCTCGCCCAACCCCGTGGTCAACGAGAAGAAGGCGATGCAGAAGACGCGTTTCGCTCCGGACCCTCCCAAAGCCAAGAGCGGGAACATAATAGGTGAGTGTTTTTCGCGCCCTCCCACGTGTTCGTTCGCCGAATCCACACCTGTTGACACACTCGATTGACATTCGACGAGTCAAGTTCGCAAGGATAACATCATCGTGTTGTTGTGTCCAGGTCAGTCGATACGCAAATTAGTCGGAAAGATCCGCTCGGCCAGCACCGAGCGCAAGGCGAGACAGAGGGCGAAGAGATCGCCGAGTCCTTCCTACCAGAAAGGTCACGTGATCGACAACAACATCGGCCACCATAGCAACGGCGCCATGGAGAACAACAAGCAGCCGGTCCAGAGGTACTACCTGGGCGAGGACCCCTTCGGCGGCAGCATCTACGGCAGAGAGAACAAGTACGACGGGGTGAAGCCGGCGCGGAGCTCGAGGAAGAAAGAAGACGACCACAGGTGAGTGAAGGGGGAGAGACGCATCGATGACGAGGTCGGTTCCACGGCAAAGGACTTATATGGCGTGCTAATTAAGTTTTCTATTGCGTCGCACAGGTGGTTTCATTAATGAAAACGGCCATAAATATTGTTGAATTTGCATCTGAGTGGGCGTGTTCGCCTGTATTTGTTACACTGCGATTGATCACGTGAAAGTCACCGCCGACTCTCGGCGAACAACATTGATGTTGCCGAGTTTGTCTCAGAACAACTCGAACTGTGAAAGTGAATTCGGATTTTCGACGCGAAAAAATTCTACAGTTATCTGAATCATCGCCTGGATGTTACCGATTGTGATCGAAGTGAAAATTCGTCAGATTCTTGACGAAATTAGCGCGACTGTCGCAACACTACTGAGATAGACGCTAAAAGTGGAAATCGTGTTGTTGCAACTGCAACAAGGTTCTGACGTCCTTATCGTAAACATTTTGCACGGACGTTCTCGTTTAACGCAAATAGACAGGCGACATTAGATCATTGCTAAGTATAGGTGATGGGTGCTGGAAGAGAGGCACTTTTTGCGACACTTTGCTCGGTAAACAGTGCTCGCAAAAGGTGAAAACTGTCGATTCGGTTTCGTAAGAGATATCTAAAGTAGTTGTGCGAGATGAACGTGTCGCGCTTACCAGAATACTCCAAGAAGATTAGCCTTCCCACCACGATTCCAGTTTACCGATATAATGAATGAGTCATGCAAAATAGACTGTACCTAGAAGCCTATTGGGTAATTATTTACCGTGACCATGGACGTCGGGTCCAGCTATTCCAGGGACTGACTGACACAACTGTTTCGAAAAATTGCTTTTTTGGAAAATTTTCAAAAGTGGAAGGATTCCTGGGCACTCAGTTAAACAGTCCTCAAAAATAAAATTACGTCTAAAGAAAGAAATGCGTTTTTGAGGTTATGTTACCTTTGTTTCGTGTTTTTGAGGTTCACATAAGTTATGATACGCTGATTAATAAACATAAACAAGTACAAATTTTTGAATGGTATTCATTTACGTACTAAGGTACTTTTGCAACATTCAAAATGGTTGAATCTGTTGGTAACACTGAAATTTGGCAAATTTGAAATTTACCATCAAAAAGGTTCATTTTTATAACAGCATAAACATAACCAACATAACCAAGAATGTTTTTAATGTCGTCTCAAGTTAAAAAATCCGGTCAGTGCCAATTACGAGAGAAAAAAACACCAATACTTTTCATTGTTTCATGTCACTTTGACAAAATGTCACTTTGACATGTCGGGAGTTTCCTGAATCCAGTATAGTTCTATTTTTTTGCATTTAATTGGTATATAGTTTCACACTTTTGAGGTATCAACGGCAATACATATTTTTCAGTAGTTTTTTTTAATGAAAAAACTAACTAGATTTTTTTTGTGGTTTTATTCAATTTTAACAACGAATATTCTAGCCTAAAGTTTATTTAAAATTTTATTATTAATGTCAAATAGGGAAATAGGTCTTCTTAAAGTCTCTGTACATATCAAACATTTAAAAAATCTTGTATCACGTAACTATAGTTGGAGCTGAAAACTTTCACACCTACTTTTCAATTGAAAGCTTTCTAAGGCTGATTTATAGCTTTAGTCAACATTTTTTAAATTCTAAAACACTTTTTCTACTTTGTTATCATAAAGACTAAAGAGCATTTTGTGAAACTAAAAGAAGTGTCACAAAGGAACTTTTTGTGAAACTGTTTTTGTTTTTTTTTTTACGTATTACGTTGGTATTGCTGTAATAGCACGCTGGCCGACGTCTGGCATCTCTAGCGAGCTCCTGTTAGAAAATTAACAATTAAAACATTTAATCTAAATTTCACAGAAATGCCACCAATAACTCATACCCCACAAAAGTCCCTAGATTATTTGATAATTAAATTTTTGAGTTTTTATGAAATTAATGTGAGCAAATTACTAAAAACAACTAAATTTAAAATTAGAAATTTTAATGAAATTAATTACCTTAACTGTACTATCAATTTTTTCAAAAGAAATCAATGCCTTGAATTTTGCAACTTTAAGCAAATTTGACAAAAATGAATCATTCGGGTCGTAGAATTTATTTTTGAATTTTTTTATGAAATAGGTAAAGTTCCCAAAGGATTTTTTCCCTTATTCATATAGCTAAAGTAATTTACAACTTTCATGAACTTTTCTTTAACTTACTGTTGCTGTTTGAAAAATGTCAAAAGAAATTAATATTTTCAGGCGTTTGTAATGCAACTAAATTTTCTTGGAGCCTTTTCAAAACCTCATTTCACAAATGAATAGGTATTTTACAGAGATGCAATAGAGATTTTACAAACAATGACGTCGTATAATCCAGCTCTTTTATTGTCTATGGTCGATGCTGTCAAATTCAAATTTGTTTCCGCAACAATTTTAATGACTTATGTCACTTTCAAATTTGATTTTTAAATAAGTACATTCATAATTTTTAGTATGTCGGCATGACATAAGCGACATAATTTTGTGACTCACTTTATGACTATGACGTTATTGTTTGTGGAACGTAAACCTGTCAATATGAACGCAGTTGTTAAACACGAAGGTAATCCGTGTCACAACTTCCAACAAATCACAAAATAGTAAACCGACTGTCGGGTCTGACCTGCAAAGGAGACGTGGAAAAAGCCGATCCTTTTGGCGCGCTGAAATGTCCTTTCATCCCATGTCGTACGACGCTGGCCCACGCGTCGAATTTTAAGGCGGCGGTGTCGTGGGCTGCGCCCCATATAAGCCGATATCTAAATTGTGACAACCATTCCAGGTCACAGAGTACCCTCGGCCGCTTCAGTAAATCCACGAGTCGTCTGGTGAACAGTTCGGCGCCCCACGAGCGCAACTCGCAGACCCTCCCCCGGCACATGTCCCGCCACGAGCCGCCGACCAGGCTCGAAAAGAACAACAAATCGAACAGCACCATCAACGTCTCGATCATCAACACCGTCTCGCGGCAGCTGGGGCCGGCGAAACCGGCGCGGACTTACAAATCGAACTTGTCGAGGAGCAAGAGCTTGAACGTCCACGCCAACGACTACAGACGACCAGGGATGTACACGAGCAACCCCCACTTGAACAGACTGGAAGAGAATCCCGTCGGCCTCAAAAGTCCTGGATTGATTTCCAGCCTTAGCAGAAGCCAGAAAGATCTCCACGAGGACAGTGTATACACGAACCGTTTTGTAAGAAACGGCACCAGTGACAACACCAGTGATAATAAGCGAGTGTTCATGAAGAGTCTCAAGGATAGGGCGCCGGAACTGTTCCAGACGCTGCACGAGAACGAGGACGCTGTGATCTACAGCACCCCGAAGAAAAACCACCACAAGAACAAGTACAACGGAGACATCTACGAACCCCCGACGCGTTTGAGGGAACAACCCCAGTCGATCTTGAGGAGAGGAAGCAACTCGAGCACTGATTACTCGGAGACGTATCACACCACCACGAGGAACGACGATCCGTTGAGACCCAGCGTTACCAACACGGTCAAGAGTTTCACCAAGAAGACTATTCCGTCGAAGAACGGCCGCAGCATGGAAACGATCCAATCCAGCGAAAGCAAATCGGTCACGAAGAGTCACTATCGAGGCGATCCTAGTGTCAAATTCTACGAAACCGAACGGAGATACAGCGGGGGAAGCCCCGTCGTCATTGAAGTCAGAAACAGCCACTACAGGAAGTAACACCAACACTTAACTTTGTATACTGCCATATAAACTGTCATTATTTATGTTAATAGTTTGTTATTTTTTACTAATGGCGATTTTGTAATTGTGATTTGTTTTTTTCTGTTTAAAAAAGGGTTTTGGCATTTTTTAGTGTGGTAGTTTTAGGTGCTAAAATTCCCTAAACTTTTGTATCATATTTAAAACTTTTTTCTAACGTAATAATAATCATCAAATCCAATAATCCTAGAGGTATAGAATGTGCCAAAATAATTTGTAAATACGAGCTTATTATCATCAATTAAAATTTTTAATGAAGCAAGTCTATTTTTATTAAGTTTATGGTCACTGGTCGCGACCTTCAAACTCCCATTGAAAATGCTAAATCTTGACGACCTTGGCTCTAATCAAACCTTTTTGTGAGTAACCCAACAGCAAATTTGCAACTTTACCTCTCCAAAACTGGTACCTTGGGTAAGTGGGGCCAACACGAACCTAACCTCAATTAGTAGCCCACGCTACATTATCTGTGCGCTCATTTTTACCTGTATTACCAAACATTCTCACCTTTTTATAATGCAAATGCACGACATTTTACGATGATAAAGGCCACAGACTAAAAAATATATTTTAAAATTGGGAGATTTACACCAGCGCCATCTTCACATGAACTACTATCAAAAAACAAGATGGAGTAAGTTGGAGGCAATTTTGTCACTTTTTATTCACTTCCAGAGTTACACAAATTAAAAATAGTATTTCTAGTTGCACAAAAACTTATGAAATAATATGTTTATTTAAAATGGTCGCCTTTACATTAAACCCTAACTAAATCTTACTTAAAAAAATACACAGAACATAAATAACTTTAATCATTAGACATTGGGAAGGTATGACGAAACAATACGTGCCAGATAAAAAAAGAAATTAATGCCATCCCTACCACTCCTGTTGGCTCATGGCTCTAGCTTGGGCCCTCACTCTTTTCTCGTATTCTAGACGATTTTGACTGCAAGAGAAACATACACATGAGAACTCATCAAAACAAGATGAAAACGATTACCAATAAATTGTGTAGGCCTCAGCTTGGGCAGGATCTTTAACATTGGGTTCATTCAGCAAATCTTGTATACCGAGCAAAATCTGTTTGATAGTGATAGCAGGTCTCCAGTCTTTTTCCTCATCTAGTAATGACAAACACACTGTTCCTGAGGGATATACGTTTGGATGGAACAAAGGTGGTTCAAATTTACATTTTGGAGGAATGCTGGGGTACTCATCTTTGAACAACATGCGCAACTTGTAATTACCACCTTCCCATGGTGTCTGCAACGAGATTATACAACAACTTGCATGCAACGCGACCACCGATTGACTCACCCCTTTTTTACCAGGAATACAGCATTCCCAATTCATTAAGTTAAGAGAACCGTCAGGACTTTTCGACGGACGCGCCACGAAACCCTAAATTTACAGTACTTTTGTAAAAATTAACTTTCACGCTTTGGTTGTACTTACGAAAGGATGTTCTTTACGCCAAGCTTTTCTTTCTTCAGCCAGTCGAGCGGGCGCTATACCAGACATGCTGAAATTAACAGGAACGTTGCATTATTATGTGAAATATCGATGTAAATCACTTGGGGCTTACTTTGATTTTCAGAAATAAGTGCAACTGGGGTATTTAATGGGAACTGGGACGAATTTTTGTACGGAATTTAACGGCCTTCCAATCTTCCGCTGTTCTTTTGACAGATGACAGACAAAATACTGGGAACAAGGAAATCACTGGCAGAATGCTGGGGTAATTTCGCACAGTCTGGTTGGCTGTCCTGTTTCCATTTGAATTTGGCAATGTGGTTTTACTTTGATTTTTTTTACATCAGTACGGTATTATATGAAATATTCAATCGACTGGAGCATTAAAAAAATGTCTTAGCTGTTGTTGGTCACACTTTATTTTAGTTAAAATTTACAAACTTCAACAATGAATCATATTATGGCGTAAATAATACGAAATGTGATGGTCCAGTGAATTTTTAGTGCAGTAAACTTTCACATTTTAGTCTTGTTGGTAACTGCGTTACCAACTTCCACGAAGGCGGGTAATTCAATTATCTGTCCCTGCTTCATTCACCTGTGGATTGCGACTGCAACTTGGACGCTAACATAATATCAGCAAACTTCTTCGCAAATTTGGGCTGCTGCTCGTTTTCACCATCATCCACCTGTCTCGGTTCCAAAACAGTCTCTTCTTGAATTTTAGCGTTCTCTTGATCGAAATCTTCTTGTATGAGTTTCAAGGCTGAAGCCGCCAATTCAACTTCATTACATTTTTTTTAATTACAGTTACCTTGTTGCAAATCCAGCACATCCATGTCGTGATTTTGTATCATCCGAAGGCGCTCTTGAAACTTCTCCGCTAATTTTTTCCGTCTGTAATCGCCCTCGATCTCCTGTTTGGTCCTTGGTATCCTGAACTTGACGCAGCAACAAATCAGGATGACTGCAATAAATTCGTGAGTTCGGAAGGGGTTGGGGTTTCACTTACCTAAAGTGGTGAGCCCGGAGAAGCAGAAGAACATCACGTGCCAATTTCTGAAACCGTTGAATGCGGATTTCTCGATCCACGGCTCGTTTGTGTCGTTGGGATTCGCGTAGAACGTGGCCATGACGGGGTGGATTGGGAATAATTGGAACGAGGGGTGGTTCACGGCCGCTCCCTGCAACACGCCTAGTACAGACATTAATTTACACATGAAGCTGATCGAATGTGTGATTTGATGCGGCAAAACAGAGCGACATCGATGATTTTTTTGATTTTTCGGCTTAAAAATGTGGAAAGAATAAGTGCGGTGGTTTGTGGTCGTTGTAGATTTTGACCGGGGGTAGTTTCGGGGTCCGAGTTGCGGACCAGCTGTAGTGGTTGTTGTGTTTGTGCGATTTGAATTTGGCGGGCGGGGGTCGCACCCGCTCGAACTTGGCCGAGTGGCTCCGAAGTGTCAGAAACGAACCGCTAACACTGCGGCAAGTCTCCTGTAACCTTTTTAATTTTCTTCTGGAACTGTAATAAACCAATATCCCCGATGTTTTGCTCATGATAATAATGAATCTAGCCATAACCAGAAGTGTTTTAGTGGTGTTCGATCGTCTAGATTGTTTGTGAGTGTTGTTAAAATAAACGTTCAAACTGGCGACCGACAGTGATAGCAAGTCAAACATGGCTTCTTCGGCGAGAATTATCCAAAGTAATTCCGCCTGGTTTCAGAAGAAAATCAATTTGAGGCCGCAACACAGGGGCGTACATCTGGTCACTGAGGAGATCCTCAGGCAGGTGCCCGAACTGTCGCAGTTCGCCATGGGCCTCTGTCATGTACAGAGTAAGTTCACAGTGCCGGATGCGACATTAAGGTTAATTCACGGCGCGTGAACGTTTTTTTATGCGGTGTTTTGTTGTTTGTTTTCGGTGCAGTCCTGCACACCAGCGCCAGTCTGGCTCTCAACGAGAGTTGGGATCCGGACGTCAGGGACGACATGGAGATGATGCTGAACAAGATCGTACCCGAGGGGCTGCCCTACAGGCATTCCTGCGAGGGCCCCGACGACATGGTGAGTGTGCGATTGCGACGCCGAAACAGCCCCCCGCTGTGACATCCGATGTGGCACCACCTAGGCTCTCAATCTACCTCGATTCATGCATTTAAACAAAAGTCTCCACAGCAAGGTGGCAGGATCTGGGAATAACGTGATTCCTCAAGTTAACTACCAAATAATTGGCCCAAAATTATTTTGTGAGAATTTTCGCTTTTACAAAAATAATTATATTCATCACACTTTTTTGTCTTTATTTTTGATATCTATATTTTCTTTCTTATCATTATTTTACAAATACATCTGTGAACTTATTAAGATTTAATTAGATTATTTGTTTCAGTAACAAAAGTAGGATGAAACTAAATGGGGAAATAAATAACACAAGTTGAATCATTTCCAGTATTTTAATAAAAAGAAGTTTTGAATTTCGTATAAAACACATTTATTAAAAAAAATCGTGTACAAATTTTTAACGTCATAAGTACAAATTTCCATTGAACACGTAATTGTTCATTTAAAAAGTTTTATTATGACATCATTTTCAAATGTACTCCATAATAGTGCAACTTTCTCGTAAATAATAAATAGTGACGTTATTGATTACATCCACAAATTGGTACACCATGAAATTGATTTTTGACGTTAATAAAATAATAATTTAGTAGATCATTCTTATTAATAAAGAATAAATTTTGATTTGAATGAATAATGTCGGTAGTTTCGAAGTTATTTATGATAAAAGTTTTACTCAACGTGAATTGAGGAATAAAAAAAAGATTGCTTCATCAAGTGATTAAATAATTTTGTGAGATTTGAAGTGACGACAAGACTGGCGCCTTCTTTTTAATTTGAATCATGTTTTTCAAGTGAAATATTTGATTTATTTTGTATTGTTTTATTTATTTAAATGTGTTTACATTTGATAATGAGGGTTATCATTACCTCATTATTTTGCAAACAATTTAAAGTCTTGCTTTTTATGTTTGTTATTTGATGTGATTTTAATTAATTTGTTTACGATTATTTTCCAGGTTTTTTCATTGATTTGTGTTCATAAAATCATCGAAAATATGTGATTTTTGAATCGGTCCAGAAGCGTTAAAAGAAGTGCCGTAGCGGTTGATTTTTTCACGCATTAAAAAGGGTTTTTTATGAACGCAAATGAATGAAAAAACCTGTGCATTTAATAATGAACGCCAAAAAAATTGTATGCAAGTATCTTTTTTTTTTTACTCGGCGGATTTGCGCACTCGCTTCGCTCGTAAAAAAAAGTATTATTTTACTCACTTGTTACATAAATAACTATTATACAGGGTGTAATTGAAATGCACGCAATAATTTTAACCACGAGCTACTGGCTTCATGTAAAAAAATTCTGTCAAAAAATAAAATGACATTTAATTTTTGAGGTACAATTTTTTTTAATTGCTTTTAGTCTTCTGCGTTGTCCCACAACCTCGTAGGTAAAATTTCGGCACATTTTTAAAATACACCTTGTTTTATAAAATCCAATGCAAAGTAACCTCTAGGAAATATGCTTCAAAACAAGGAAACCGCAAAAAATTGATTTTTTTAAATTTACTTTTAAAATCATTCTATTTGTCTGTTGTACATTTTCATATTGATTAATTTATTATACGTACCTTATTTTTGAGTTTTGTATCATTTTTTTTTCAATCGTTACATGATTCGCCATTGTTTCGGAAGCTGTTAAAAAAACCGAGGACGTAAAATATTGTTCAACCAGTAAATTATTTTATTATTTGTGGAATGTCCTGGCGCATTTTCTTAAATTTTTCATTGCTCGGAAAGTTATTTTTTCATTGTAGCCTGGGTGTCTGTGATAAGTTGAAAAACACATGGGTAAGGCGTGGCATTTCAACTAGTTCGATTCACAATTTCATTTCTGGTCTTTACTGTCACTTTGACAACATCGACTAAAATAGATGTAAGCATAATAGAGATTCATATCTGTGTGTTACAGGTGGACACCTGTAAGACTCAATCAGATCGAAGAACAAATTGAACATTCGGAAACTTTAGTGTTGGGTTCGAGTTACGTTCGAACCGATTTTGACATGTGGTATTTCCTTGACAACGCAGCGCCGACGGCAAAGCGATGAACTAACGGAATTGCCAGGCCTCAATGCAGTGTTTTTCAGGTTTATTATAATCATGTATGCTCGGATGATCTCTATCAAAGTGCATAATTTTTTTATGTTGGTTTTTTGGTTTTATTGATTTTTGAGTCTAAAGCGAATGCATTTTTTATTTGGGTGAATGTTTTGAGTTATGGGATCAGATGTATTATTTAATTTTAACACAAATCCACGCAGTTGAAATACCTACTATTAATATTCAAAAGAGGAAAGAAATCATACGCGTCCCAGTTAATTAAGATCTTATCGAATTCTGTTGGGTAACGTTTAATTAACGAAGGAATGAATAAACATTTTGGCGCTTTTTTCTGATCGTAATTTTTTCCTCATTGTTATGTCATCTCGTTGGATGTTTTTGTTGTTTGTGTCTGACATTTGTGTTGTTGTGTTGCAGCCGGCCCACGTGAAGGCGTGCTTCCTGGGCTCGTCGTTGACCATACCGATAACAGAGGGCAAACTGAACTTAGGGACGTGGCAGGGCGTCTGGCTGTGCGAACACAGGGACCACGCGGGCTCACGTAAACTGCTCATTACCTTGAACGGGTGTCTCCGCGACGCCACGTGCACCCCCCTGTCTCCCGTCAGCCCAATGGCCAGCACGAGCAGTTAGGGAAAACACTCGGGTCATTCATTGTCCAAGCATTGAATGACTCGAGTGCCTCTCAACATAAACTTAAATAAATCGCAACCAACTATTACCAACCAACAAAAAAAAAAAGGAAAAAACCACCAAAAAAAGTACATAATAAAACCTTCAAGCTACGAGCTAGTGTCACGCACAGACTTAAAAAAATATTAAACTTACGACAATATGTACATAGTTGTACATTGTATAATACGGTATGTCCTCTCGGTTTTTATTGATAGGGTGATCCAAAACAAATATAGGCGGTTATGTAATTGTTTTAGGTGCTGTGCGTTCAGTTTGATTTTCGATTTTTGAAAAATTAAGAGTTGATTTGTGCAAACCGAACATGTTTTTTGGGAGTGTCGTTGGTGAGTCTCCATTGTTCCTTCTGTTTTTTATTGTAATAAGAAAAACGAGTTTGTTGACCGTCGAGGAGGCGGCGATTCGTAGCGGAAGCGTCGCAAGACGGACGCCCCACACGGCAGAAACTCACCCCCCGCATGCCTTAATCCCGAAACGACAAACCAACCACCGACCGCAATCTCTAGTACAGTTCTGTGACAATAAAAGAATCAGTCGTTCGTTTCTCCTAGGCCGTTTCCGGTACGAATCGACGTCATTCCTTCGTCTTAAGTGTACATAATAACATTACGGGTTGTAAATAATGTGTGTTGTTACGGACTGATGCTGTCTGTCTTCCTCCCTTTTAGCAATATCCATTTAGTCTGTCTCCCTCGTCCCGATCCACTTCTGTTTGGTTCTTTAACAATCGACATACAACGAGCGTTTTTTGTTTTTGAGTTTGCTGCTGTGACATACAGGGTATGCAAAACTGATGTTGTTCCGTTGGCGTGCGCACGGCGCGCCCTCTGGATGGTCGTCCGTTCACTTTATATGTGGCACGTTGTTATTTACACGATTTTTCCCGGATAATCACAAATTGGGGTGAGGCGAAATTCAACAAATCGTGGCTTACCTTACATTCCTTTAGAGTTAGTGCGCGCCCTCTGGCGGAATTTACCTTTTATTTTCCGTTACTTAGGTCGGGTGCTTTATTTTCTTTTATTGTTACATTTTTTAATCTTTATTATACTGGACTTTTGTTTTTACAGGTTACACGTTTTTTTTTTGCCCTCTCGATCCTTTTCAATCCTGCAAACTAGTCAACCAAAATGTCTCACTAGTGTAGTTAGATTCATCACTAAACAAGAAAAATGCAAATTGTTGAAGAGATATTGTTTAAAACAAACTTTTTGAATTTAGATAGATTTTTAGGAATGTAATAAAATGGGAAGGTCGAGTGCGGGGGACGGTTTTCGTTTGTTTTTTGTGTTGTAGATTTGACATATCAGCAGAAACGTCCATGCAATAATGTCGTTCGTTTGTTTGTTTGTAGCCCAAGAGACTTTTTCCGGCCAATTTGTTTAGCGCGTCGACTGAGTGCGTCCCCCCTCGTCGATTTTCTCCGGTGAAAAATAGACTATTGTTACCGAGATTTCGGCAAAAATACGGCTCGATTTGCGCAATAAACCGCTTCGAAAACTCCAGGATTTTTGCTTATTTTTCGTTGTAAAATGTAAAAAAGAAGTTGAGTTGTACCCATCCGTCCTAATCGTGTAAGTATTAAATTGTGAACGTGTGGCAGAGTGAATTTACGCCTATACGATAACATAGCTGTATTTTTGCCTTTTCGTCTATTTAAAAAAGCTCGACTCTGATCGAATTATAAAAAAAAAATTGAAAAGTTGGGTTTATAAATAGTT
This sequence comes from Tenebrio molitor, assembly GCF_963966145.1. Lineage (NCBI taxonomy): Eukaryota > Metazoa > Arthropoda > Insecta > Coleoptera > Tenebrionidae > Tenebrio > Tenebrio molitor. The sequence goes on along the minus strand of NC_091054.1, from coordinate 2,564,937 downwards.
CACTGCCACTATATGCAACTTGTAAATATTTGTTTATATTTCGTTTGTTTGTTTTCTTGAAAATAATTTGATTAGTGTTTTACTTTGCTCACAGATTTGATAAAATGATAAAAACGACTATTTTAAAATGAAACAAAAAGCGACCTAAATTCCTAAATTTGTAAATAAAATTTAATAGATTTAAGGGTATACAGAGAATTTAATAAAGATAATTGCATATCACGGTATGAAAATTCGGCCCCAAGTGAATCCCCCAGATCCAGTCCTTCGTTCCCCTTTCCCCGCTGACCCGCCCGTCATCCTTGTATAAATCATTATACGAGATATATTTTCATAATGTGTGCAATTAAAATTAAATATTTTGAAAAAAAATTCGAAAAAAATCTGTGAGTAAATAAAAATATACTGATCTGACGTACGTACTGAGTACCAATTCGAGGGTGTGGAAGATTTTAAATCTGTAGGGTTGGCTGCGTTGCAGCCGATCTCGCATTCTATATTGTACCTAGGCGCATAATTTGCATAAATGAAATAAATATAAATATTCACAAAGTGACCACCTAGTCATTTCACCTGTTTTTACCAGACATTTTTGATTTTTTATTATTAGATACACACAAAAACGCTAAACCTAACGAAGACGTCGACGGCAGTGTCGATCATTTGCCGGAAGAGTCCTGGGTCTCGTTGCCACCGGCACCTTTTTCGATCTTCTCCCTGACCGTCTTGTACGTGGATCTCATCTCGTCGAGGGTTTTCCCCAGGCCCAGTTTGATCTGGTAGAATTCTTGATTGAACAAGGACAGTTTACCGAGAAGGTAATTCAAGTTTTCGTCGATATCCATGATGCGAGTCGTGATTGTACCGACCTGTCATAAACAGTGACGTTAAGTATGCACATATGTAAGTACCTGGTGGGCAGACATGCGACGATGGTTCATCATTTATCATCGACTACGACGTGGAAGGGATTGGATGGGAAATAAATTTTTTTGCATGTCGTAATGAAAGTGGCACTTTTTTACACGCAAAATCGTAGTGAAAAAAGCACTTTTTTACACAAAAAATCGTAGTGAAAGTAGTACGGTGCGATCAATTAAAAAATAAATCGAGTCGGCGTGGTACCTATGGCAACCCATGCTATAGCATAGGCTCCAAAGCAAACTCGATTTATTTTTTAAAAGATCGCTCGGTACTTTTTTGCATCATTTTATTCCATCTCCTTGGAGATGATCATCAAAGCATACCTATTTTTTTTTTGCAATTTTTCATAAATCCTTTTAGACCAAATTTTTCAACTTTTTTCGGTGTGCAAAAAAATAGTGTGTACAACACGTTATGAAAGTCTTTTTTTCACTTATTTGCTTGATTAACTCGGGCTACGCCCTCGTTAATCAATGTGCAAATTCGTGAAAAAAAGTATGACTTTCATAACTAGTTGCGGTGAAGTGGATCTTTTTGCAAATAAAAGCGAACTCTGACCAGTGAAAAACGCGAAGCACTTTCGCATCAAGTGGTTTGAGAACTGATTTCAAAGATTAAAACTCTGCAATAGTGTAAGTATTGTTATACGAGTTGCACGAGACAGTCTATTGTCGAACGAGAGGATTTAGAACACGACGAACGCAGTGAGGAGTGTTCTAAAGGAACGAGTTCGACAACATGTCTTGTGCAACGAGTGTAACATGATATTTTTTCTAATTCAGCTGCATTAATTTAATTTTTTTAAATATAAAATTATTATCTAGTGACTTTTATTTTAATGGAATTGGGTTGGTATTGACGAAGCAATGTCATTTCATTGAAAATTAAATCTTAAATGGTCTCCCAGATGTTGTTACAATAATAATTAATTTTATTAATTATCTACCCCCTTAATAGTTTATTTTGATCCAAAACATGGATTCAGGTTCAAATGACATCACATTTAACAGTGAAATTTACTTTCAATACCAATCCTAAATTCAATTATCACTAGAAACGATGCTACAAAATTGATCTTTGTGAAACTGTTTTCGGTGTCATAAAATACCCAACAAGAATTTGAATTTATCAATTTTTTTTTGCCTTATGTAGACGATAATAAATGATGGACCACTTGTATGTTGGATGAATTTTCGCTTTTAAAAAGCAAATGTTGAATTTATAAGAATAACGGGTAAGAAGTGGTCACTCCACATATGTATTTCATTTATACAGAATTTTTTGGATAATCAAAGGTGCTCTCGTTAACAAAAATGTAAATTGGCCTTTCTAATTTGTGCACTGTAATATACAAATCTAACAGAAATGTCTAAAAACAAAAAAGTATCGAACGCGGAAAGCAAAATATTTTTTCTTTTTTCAGAAAATGTACTTACATGGGGTGTGGCAGCTGAGTGAGAGGGGTAGGTATATGTATTAAAAAAGAGAACGTGAGAAAAAAATTCTAAATCGCTTACCATGAATTCTTGATGAAGATTAATTTTGTGGTTTTAAGCCCAAGTACTTAACACTATAATTGGTTAAGTGAAATGAGCCGTATTTGTTTTGTTGTGCACGAGTATTGGTTTAATTTTTACTGCTGCTCCAAGACAATTGAATAACCCTTAGTATTTTTTAAAATTAAAAAAATCTATTGCATGTAACTTAGCGAATAAAAATACAATACGATTAATAAAAACGAAATAAGATTGAAAACAAAACTTGTAAAAACGCGACGGTAACAGCATTCACGTTGTAAAACTGTCTTTTGAATTAGGTCATGTTTTTATAAGTTTGAGGTTATAAATAGCGTCAATGTCTAGTGCACTGTTGTCAGTTTTACTAGTTTGCAATAGAAGAATATTCAGACATCGCGGGAAATTCAGCAATTCACGTTATGTTCATTTTGATGGGTCCGCATGTCAGGCACTTTGGTGACGGAAATCAAACAATGTGTCCAACGTTAAAAAAATAAATCATGGCCTCCCATTATGCCAAAAACAACGTGAACGGTGTTTAGCTTAGACGAAGAGACGTTTTACTGAAACTCCAACCAAGAAGGTGTGTAATAATTTCGAAAATCGGATTCTGTTATGAATATTTTGTGTTCTTGAGTGAAAAGCATTTTTTTAAATAAAATTCAAAAACAATGAAACAGTTTGCAAGCGACAGTTTATTAAGTTACAACGCACGTTTTCAGAAATTTTGTTTTCCATGATCGCTCCTTATCTCTCTTTTTTTTTGTTATATTTTACTATTTCACTGTGATTCTCGCGTGATGAGGTGTTATAATAAACTGGAAGTTATTAAATATTTGTTTTAATAATTTTAAGTGATGACCGGGTGTTATGGAAGTCCACGTAATAAATTTAAACACCAATAGGACTCGTTAAAATAAACCATTTTTTTAAATGATTTTTTCCCGCAAATTCTTCCAGAGTTAAAATTTGAATCCGTTCATGTGTTTACACATCCATTGATAACGAAGCACGAAAAAAGAATTACTGGAATGAAAAACAGTAAAAACTATTAGTACTGCAACAGCGATCGTTCTTTCTTAAAAAAACTGTAAAGTTTTTATCGCACAAAAACATTTTCACTCACTCTTTCGTTTGAATTGATGATTATCCCACGAGCGAAGTGTCAAATTAGGGGTAACAAAAATGGAAAAAATCAGGTAGAAAATATTGTGCAAGATAAGACGCTGGAACATTTATTGAAGTGAAATTGTTAATTTTATTGTAACAAAATAGAATACGCGTTGGAACATTTTCACATTCCAGGTTTGATATCAGTTCAGATTTTTCTATGAACATTAAATTCCGTAATCATAAAATCTATTAAAAGAACAATATTGCATTTTTTGGAGCTTTAAACATTCCAGTTGTCTTATCTAGATCATCATAACTCTTCATAATGTCTTTAAAGTCTTGAGCACTAACGCAATAACTACAGTTTCAAATTAAAAAATTATGAATTTCTTTGTAAAATACATTTTCAAAGAAATTAACCATTTGGGTTTTAAAAAGTCTTTATACGCAAAATACTAGATACTCGTAAATATTTTCCCGCTATTTATATCTTGTCGGTCGATAAAATGGAGCGCTCATTAAAACTGACTACTAATTATTATTAGCGAAAATTATTTATTTACCGAAAGGAGTTAGTCAGAACTGGACATTTCAAATCTAAATGATTCATCAGGTAATTAAATTAAAAATCAAATTGTAAATTGCAATTAGAAATTAATTTGTTAATTGTTAATTACCAATTTTAATTGCCTATATATTTTTGATTTATTTTTGTTTATTATTAAAGAAAACGTATCTGTTTTTCACTTACCTCTTTAAAAATAAACATTTTTCCTCTTTTACTTATTCATGCCTTTTCTTTTTTATTTTAGTTTGAAGGTTATCAGGTTATCATAATGAAATAATTAAAAAACAAGTGCACTTGTGAGCTATATCACGTTTTTTTGTTCCATCTCGGTGTATACATTTTTTGTCCGATACTTCCCTAGAAAGTGAGTCTATATCCGTAGTTACCAGTAGGTCAAGGTTTCTCTTTCGATCACTTCACTTTCGCTCATCGTTTTTCCTTCACTCGTATTTTTTTCCAATTCTTTCTGATGACGTAATTTTGATTTTTTAGGTATCATCAGGAACATCCACAACGTTCACACTTTATTAATGTTACAGAACTTTATTAATTTTGTATTTTATTTTTTTCCCTAGCACCAGATCGTCCGAAAATGTAATTTTTATTTAAAATTTTGAATACAAAATTACACTCACTTTCGAAGGAGGTATCGAACAAAACCAAATACAGCACTCGAGAGTAAGGCCCCTTTCGTTCACTTGAATTGCATCGTCCACTCAGCTCCGCTTCGTGGACGAATACGCAATTCGCGTGAACGAAAGCTTTGCCTTCCTCACTCTTACTGTTAATAACTAATAAAATTCAAAAAAATAAGTAAACAATTATTTTGACTATTATTTTTGTTAAAACTTATTAATTTCAATTAACACTACAAAGTTATCTGAAATTGTTAATTATGTTTGATTTTTGCCCACCACCGTTAAACACTATTGCCGTACAAGACATCCATGATGTGTCACAACATTTAAATCTCTATTTATTTGTAATAAAAATTATGCAAGAATATTGTAAATGGCCAGAAGAACAATGGATTTTTTTTCCAAAAAAAAAAAAACAAAGTACATACATTATGTACTTCTCTACCTTTGTTTGGTGCCCCGTACTGTGTGTTATTTAAGTAATCATAACTGTATCGCAGTTTCAGGCTTTTTTGTCAGATAAATGTAATAAATAAAAACTAGGAAGGACTACATGGTTTCGTTTTCAACCGACGTACTACAAATGACACTCTTTGCATTGACCGTTTCGGAAGACATTTCCGATCTGATTACTTTTATCTGTTTCATTGCAAAACATGATTGTTTATGCGGTGAGATGAGTTCACCGACCCACTTTCATAACCGTCGCTATTTTCGGTAAAAACCCATAAAAATAAAAATGGCAATTTATACGAAAACGACCTGTCGTTCTACATAAACCTCAAGCTCTCCCATCCATCGATCAATCAATCAATCACTCATCCAAATCGAATCTCTTACTTTCCCCTTCATGTTGCCCATCGTCGTCAACGATCCGTTCACGTACTGGTCCGTCTGATTCTGGAGCCTGTTGAGGGTGTCCGCGTTGGCGCTCATCTGCTGGTGCATGATGCCGATCTGTCTCCACACCTGGTCAATCTCCTGTCCGATCTTCGCCGTCAGATTGTGGAGCGCGCCGGTCTCCTCGTCCAAGATGGACATCTCGAAGGTGTCGAAGCGCTCGTTGATGGCCGCGTTGACGTCCTTCGAGGCGGCCTTCATCAACTGTTGCATCTCGGTGATGATCTGGTGCACGCCGTATTCCACGCGGCGTTTCGTGTCCAACACGCTGTCGGCGGTTTGCACCATCACCTGTTCCACCCTGCCGAGGTTCTCGATTTCGGTGCGGATCCCTTGCGAACTGCCGTCGAATTTTTGCGCGAGGGAGTCGATGCTTCCGGCGATCGCGTCGACGGATCTCGTGACGTTGCGGTGTTTGGCGGCGATGTCGTCGTGGAGGTGGCGGAGGCTCTGATCGCTGGTGAGGGACAGGAGGGAGACGACGGTCGTGTTCTGGAACGTCTCGAGGTCGGTCTTTTCGGGGATGCGATTGATTTTGGCGCTGATGGCTTTCACGTCCGACAGGATCTGCTCTACGTTGCTCTTCTGGACGTCCAGGGCTGCAACAAAACGGTCTCATCAACGCAGGTTTATTCACAAAATCGGTGCAATTGAGATTATTGTTGAGATTTGTGGTTGGAAAAATCAAGGAATCAATAACTTTCAAGGAATATCTGCTAAAAATAATTAAAACATCTGAAATAAACACTGTACAGGCGAAAATCTAGTGTAATGCTTGTGTATGATTTTAAATTTTAATGTTCTACAGCGCACTCTGTCGGCTGGTAAACTTATTAGAAACAATCAGTAACGCCATCTGTTGTACACCGTCGTTTTGGAGTCGCAAAAACCCGTACAATTATGCGAATCTGGAGGACTTACCTTGAAGGAAGCTCGTATGCCAGTCGTTCTTGTCTTTGTAATTGTCTGTCGGAATCTGGGGAATTCTGTTATTGTACTCGGCCAGCTTGCTTTCGTATTTTTCCAGGAGTTGCTCGCTTGAACTCAGTTGACGTTTGACTTTGTCGAGGTTCTCGGAAGATTGGTTGTTGATTTGTCGCATGCTCTTGTTCTCTTCTTTCAGTTTGTTCAGATCTTTCTCCATCGACGTCATCGTCTCGGTGATCTTGTCGATTTTGCCGTCGAGGTCTTTCTGGAATTTTTCCAAGTCCGCTTTGGTGATGCTCGGTGGTGGTGGTTCCGGTTTCGGGGTGTTGGCCTTCAAATCTGTTAACTGAAAAATTATCTTTTTCTAGGTTATGAATTTTCGAATGTTCATTCGTTTATTATTTTTCAAATTAATTTCTGGTTCCTTCTTAAGATTATGTTTTTTTTTTAATTGTAATAGTTATTTACCTAACGTATGCGGGACATTTCTTCCCGCAAAAGTTAGGTACAATATTTCTTGTAACGAATAACTCAAAAATATTTAAAAATAAAATTAAAAAAGTAAATAATTTGACGTTAGTAACTTTTTTGCTATTGGGTTGGAGGATTGGTAGCACCTTCCGCGCTGATTACCTACTAGATTATTAAAATTTGAAGCATCGGTGGCGTCTTCTCAAATGAATTAAGTTAATTATAATCGTAATAAGTCTGGGAGCCAGGTATTAATAGTATAAGAGAAGAGCATTAATTCTAATAAAAATAGACGCAGAGAGAAGTTAATAACCGTCAAGAGATGATTGATGAAATTTAGAATGTGTTATGGCTCCATGAACAATTAAATCATCTAAGGTAAAATTAACTTTTTTCTTATTATAAATGAGTAATTAATAAATTATGATGTTCGCAAAGTAATTGTAATTCCTGTTCCAGTGTTAAATTTGGATTTGTTTTAATTATAATTCTTTTATTTTTCAGTTTGAGTGAGATTATCAAACCTTGTCGATGATATCGCTTTTCAGTTTATCGACGATGATGGGAAGATTCTTCTGTATGTCCTCGACGGCATCGAAAGTTTTTTGTAACTGAATCCGCTCCCGTTCATCCTTCTGCATCAGAATCGTCTCGACAGCCGCCAATCTCTGATCCAGTCGATTGATAGTTCCCTTGAAAGGTTCCAAAAGTTTGATTCTCTTATCGATCGAAATCAATCCTTTTTTCAGATTCTCCCCCAACACCCGCTCCCGATACTCGTGCCTTTCCAGCTTGTCTTCAGTCGCGCGGACGACGTTAACCACTTGGAGGATGGCATCGCGGATGTCTTCGTTCCTACGAGAAAAAAAAAACACCGCCGAGTCATAAATCCAGCGTTGTACAAGCCACCGGTTGTGAGGAAGGTCTGCTTTATCGCCCCATAAACCCACATAAATCATGAAAGTGCATCTTGTGTGCAGTCCAGATGCGAATGCTCAGGAATATATAAATAAACCGAAGTTCGTTTACCCCCCAACAAGACGGATTTGTGCGGGAGTTGTGGGAATAAGGTTCGACAGGCTCGACTTTCTCACGGGAAGGAGTTTCGACTAGTGATTTATGGTCAAGCGAGACTGGTCGTATTTTTGAGGTGTTGCGACCGTCGAGGTCTCCCGTTGCAGGCCTCGTCGTCTCTGTCTGTCGGTTGCAACGACTCCAGAAAACAAGCAAGTCGAAAAGGGCTATTTTTGAAACTGATACTCACGTGACCGTGTTTCTTCCAACAGCTGCTACCGCCGGTCCGGAAGTGGCCGCAATGACGACGAAAACCAGGACGAACGGAGGCATCTTCGTCGACCTAACAAGTCGAACGTCAAAAATTAATTTATGCGGAGCACGGCGAGAACGAATTTAATTATTTCGCGATAAGTCTTGTATCTGTGACCCGACCACTCGACCTCTTTGCCAAGGTTGTCGGTGTTGTTCTTCCTAGAAGAGCATTTTTCCCCTCCGACCGATGAGGGTTGTGGGCCCAATAATTGAATCTAACACAAGAAGATCGTCGATAGACAGACAGATGGCCGCAAATTATGGTGGCGCCCTGCTTTTTTCACTGATTAATTGTTTTGTTTTCTGGATTTATCAAACTCGCGGCGGCGACTTGAAGGAAAAGTTTTATCGCATTTTTCGAGCCTGAAGCGCGTAATTGAAACCGTTGCGTGATAAATCCCGAATGTTTGTTTTTTTTTTTGATAATTCAACAAAAACAACACAGATACGCTCACCTATCGTTCAACACAACACGTCCAACTAGAGATCAAACAATCGCATCCACTACTGTTTGTGTTGTTCTTGTTGCTTTGCTGAAGGGCACAAGAAGACTGATGAGTGCAATTATTCAAAAATAGTATAAAACCACCCTTTGATAATCGACGAGTGGCCATCTATCGACCGATAGCTCAACCAATTGTAGAGACCACCACACTAAACTTTCAGCGAGGGCGCTCTCTGGTGGCGAAACATGTGACTAAAATTATATAATTTAAGATGGCGGGCGAGAACACACGTGAGTGTCAAAAATAAGCGGTTTTTATACGTTTTTACTACTTGTTCGGGGATAATTCAATGTGACTTTGAAAATGTATCGGCTGTTGAGTGCACGAGTTTCGCCTTTTCGAAAAGTGTCAGGTGTGTCATCCGGTTTTAGCAGCGACAATGTCAATTTTAAGGTTAGGGAAGTTCTTTTTAACAAAGAATTGAACGAGTGCTCTTCAGGTATGTGACACCCTCCCGTTTTGATCGTTTATTTTTAAAAATTTCTTTAGTACCTGTGCGTAATCAGTCCAGCATAACCAATCCCGGTTTGGTGCAGAAAAAAATCCGAAAACGATCGAAATCGAAAAAGACCTATTACGACTTGTTAGTAGGTGGGTCGCGTCGAGCTCGTTGAATTTTCAGTTTGAACTTGGTATTGTTGCAGTGACCGACTCTGCCGCGAAGCAACAAAAAGCGTCAATCACCAAATTGAAATGGGATGATCTCAAACTCTTAGCCACAACCAATCTAAACCTTAGTGAGCTGCACAAGCTGAAAGACTTGTCAAAAAACAACCAACACCTGCAGGAACACACTTACAACAATCTAGCTGTGATAGAAAACGTTTCCAGTGGCGAAAATGACATTCTGGCTGATGCAGGACAGGAGAATCGCACCGTTACAATCAGCGATATTCCAGATAAAGCGGAAGATGAGGGGTTGCAGCCGGTCGAAGATTTGCTGGAAACCATCCCGGTGGTCGACTCGCTGCAACCCGAAATAATAGAAGAACCGGAAGTCTGCGAGGTCAATGAACCCGAAGCGAAAACCGATTTTAGTAAACAAGCGCGACACGAAGTCGCGATTAAAACGTTGGGGTCGTATTTGGAGATGTGTTCGAATTTGAAAAATCCCGCTCGGGGGTTGAATGCGTTAATTTTTCACAACCAGAGGGCCAAGAGGAGTAAAGACGCTGCGTTCGCGACGGTGCGAAGCGTCAAGGTGTACAACGCTGTTTTGAAGGGTTTTGCCTCGAAGGCGGACGTCGCTCGACTCGAAGAAGTCATCGCGATGATACGCGAAGAAAATATAAAATTGAACCTTCAGAGTTACATCGCTATTTTAGAATGTTACGGCAGAGCGAATTCTCATGATCAATATCTTAAACAAATTAGAACTTATGCGAAAGAAGCGTCTGAGAACGGTTTTACTTTTGATAAGTTGCTAAATAAAGGGACTTTTCTTAACGACGAGCGGGAAATTGTGGTAGCGACTATGAAAAGATGCGACTCGAGATACGTGCCAAAGTACCATAAGCCAGTAGTGCAATACAAAAACGATCTAGTCAATGATTTGAATGATGCGTCACAGGTGTGGCAACCTCACGGGAGCGAGATCGAGGGAAGTCCCGGTTTGTTCACGCGAGAGTCGATGAAATTGGCCGTAAAACGGCAGTTGGAGTTGGAGAAGGAGGGTCAGCTTGTGATAAAAAGTATCGAAAATAAGAGTCCCGTCACCGATGAGGTGCTAAAATATCGCGAATCTATGAACGATCACGTGAAGCATTGGGAGGAGACCGCCGCCAAAGCGTTCAATCGGGATTTGAGCGCTTTGGCAGCTCAGCGGAGCCCTCTCAATTACGAACCGTACATGAGGAGCATCCCCATGAAAGATTTCGTGACTATTATAGTCAACGAAGCGAAACAGATCGCGGAAGGGTCAGAAACCTACAGTCCCACAGTCAATCAATTGTACAGAAATCTGGGTTACAAGGTGTACATGCGGTACAAGATGTTGCGGAAACAGAAGACCGGCGTATTAGACAAGGTCACTACCATCCACACGAAATACTGCGAGGAGTATGCGCACCAGCACGCCCAACTCGACGTCCTCCCCACGAAAACCGAATATTTGAACCCGCGCCAACAGTGGCAGTGGATCGAGTACAGCGTGAAGAGCACCGGGGCCACGCTGTCGATGGATCACCGTCCGTGGACCCCGACCACTCTCCAAACCATCGGCAAGTTTCTCTACAGGATCGTGATGCACGACTTGAAGGTCGACGTGAACGCGATGAGGACGAACAGCAAGCACAAGAACTATCTCCCAGCTTTCTATACTATATTTAGGACGCAGGGGCGGTTGGTGAAGGAAGAGGTGAAGCCGCATCCGGTGTTGTCTCGTTTATTTCGGGCCTCGATGTCGGAAACTTTGACGTTTCCGTCGTACGAGTTGCCGATGCTGGCGCCTCCGGTGCCGTGGACGGGTATCGATAACGGGGGGTATTTGATAGCGCCGTGTGATGTCGTGAGGTTGCCGCCGCAAGCTGTCATGCAGAGGCAAAGGTTGTACCAGGCGGATCCTCGGCAGTTGTATCCGCCGCTGGATGCTCTCAATCAGCTGGGGGCGGTGGCGTGGAAGGTGAATGTTGACATTTTGGATGTGATCTTGAAGGTGAGTCATCCGAGGTAATAACATAAAGTCCATTTTTTGAAACAGTTGTCAATGTACGAAACCTGACTGTACCAGAATTTAAAACCTGAATCGTAAAATCTCCCTCGGTCAGGTTTGAGGTTATGTCGGAAATTTTCAAATGTCATAAAAGTTTCAAGCAAATTTTATACCAAAAGACAAGATAAATACAATAATGACACTGAAAAATGCAACTGAACGTACCTGTACAGCTAAACAGGAAAATGGGAATTTATTAATTTAATGCCTGATATAAAATTTTATATAAAAATGTCTTTCATTAAAACACGGTCGGTTTTTCTGTCTGCATTTCTTCACACAATCAAATCATTAGCTAATTTGTCACGTTGCGTTAGGGGCCCTCCAGATTCTTGCTTTCGGAGACTCGTTTTACTTTTTACTTTAAATTTAAAAGTAATTGCGGCTTCGATAGCGCAAGCGCCTTCACATCAAAATGGCTGACATACAATTGACATTTTACGTTGCCAACCTAAGAACCATCAAATAACTAGTGGCTCATACCAACGTGTCAACACTTTTACAATTGTTTAAAAAAAATAACTTTATCACTAATTAATAAAAGGAAAAAAATTAAAGGTCAGAAAAATATTCTGTGACCCTCTAAGAAAAAGTGAACAATGCGTAATTTTTTCTCTTTGTTTTTGGGTGTTTTTTATAATGATATTTAATTTTCAGGTGTTCAATGATGGCGGATCTGCCAAATTGGACGTTCCCGAATCACCCTCGTCCCTCCCGCACCCGCCTACCATGACCAACGACATGGACAAGACCCAAAAGTACAAGATATTCCGTCAAAAGTTGCAATTTCGTCGCAAGAAAGCGGAAATGTACTCTCTGTGGTGCGACTGCCTCTATCGCCTGTCACTAGCCAATCACGTGAGTACCCCCCACTCCCTTGAACGTTACTCTTGATTAACAACCCTTGTCGTTGGTTTTCAGTACAGGAACGACATATTTTGGTTACCTCACAACATGGACTTCCGCGGCCGCGTCTACCCCGTCCCTCCCCACCTCAATCACCTAGGCTCAGATCTGGCCAGGTCGATGTTGATCTTCGCCGAATCGCGTCCGTTGGGACGTGACGGTTTGAACTGGCTCAAACTCCACGTGATCAATTTGACAGGTCTGAAGAAGCGAGATTCAATCGCAGATCGATTGGCGTACGCCGATCGCATCATGGACGACATTCTCGATTCGGCGGATAATCCGTTGACCGGAAGACGGTGGTGGACCGAATCGGAAGAACCTTGGCAGACCCTCGCCTGCTGCATGGAGATAGCCAAAGCGGTCAGGTCCGAAGACCCCGAGCAGTATCGGTCGCATTTTCCTGTCCACCAGGATGGTAGTTGCAACGGGCTGCAGCATTACGCAGCTTTGGGGAGGGACAGTGCGGGGGCGTACAGCGTCAACTTGTGTCCTTCGCAGGTGCCGCAGGATGTCTACAGTGCGGTGGTGGCGCTGGTGGAGAAGCAGAGGATGACGGACGCGGCTAACGGAATCGAGGTGCGAATATTATTGGTCGACGAGGGGACCCCAAAGCGCCAACTGTTTTGTTTTCAGGTGGCCAAAGTGCTGCAAGGCTTCGTGAAGCGAAAAGTTATCAAGCAGACCATAATGACGACGGTGTACGGAGTGACAAGGTTCGGTGCTAGGCTGCAGATCGCGAGACAGTTGAAGGATATCGATGAGTTTCCCAAAGATATGGTCTGGGCGGCGTCTTCGTACCTAACGGGACGCACTTTCGAATCGTTGAGGACAATGTTCACGTCCACTAGAGAAATTCAAGACTGGTTCACCGATTGTGCTCGACTAATTTCGGTCAGCGGCAAACACGTCGAGTGGGTCACTCCGATGGGTCTACCGATAGTACAGCCTTACATTAGATTTAAAAATTTAGGGACCTCGTTAGTGTATAAGCCGTATCACATGGATCAATTCGAGTAAGTTTCAGATTAAAAGGTGCGGTGAGAAGTTACAGTTTTCGTTTTGTAGAAAACCGAACGTGATGAAACAGAAAAACGCTTTTCCTCCTAATTTTGTCCACTCGTTGGATTCTAGTCACATGATGTTAACGTCGTTGTACTGTGAGCGCGCCGGGATTACGTTTGTTTCGGTGCACGATTGCTATTGGACGCATCCATCGACCGTACACATTATGAATAAAGTAAACAAAAGTCAAACTTCAAGGTCTCGATATCATATTTGACTTTTTTTTCTAGATTTGCAGAGAACAGTTTGTGGCACTGCATTCGTTGCCCATTTTAGAAAATCTCTCGTTGTTTTTGACAGAAAGGTACAGTTACGACAGCGAGTAAGTTGTTTCGTTTTTGTGTCGTCCTTTGTTATTTGTTGTTGTTTTAGGGATTTCACCGGAACTGGGTCCGCGTCAGACTTGACAAAAACAAAACTAAACAAAGTGCTTAGAAAGTTACCAAAAACAGGCGATTTCGATATAAATCAAGTTTTAAATTCCGTCTATTTCTTTAGTTAAGTTTAAAAGAATAAAGTAAAATGTTTTTTTATATGTTTTATGTGCCCTAAAACCTGATGATGTGATCTAATATGATAAAAAAAAGCGAGGCGGCTGTGGAAAACAAAATTTACGCAAAGGTGTGGCGTAACTTTAATCACTTGTCAATTTTGACGTTTATTACGTGAATTTTATTCAAACAATGATTTTCACTCTACAACAAAATATTTAGGGCAGAAACGGAACAAATAAAATGGCGAGTGGATTTACCGTCGACAAAACCTCTACTTCATAGCTGTTAGTGTGATTGAAGTTACGTCAAGCATTTTTGACACTTCTTATACGTTGCAAAAGTCTTTGTAAACACCGGATGATTCACGCTAGATAGGACAAGGAGTATCATGAACATACAAGAACATACAATATTACTTTGCAAAGTATGTAGTATTAGGATAATATTACAGTCGATAACATTAAGTTTTTCATCGTAGGTAATCTGTTAACCGTGAGATGAATTGCATCCGTCCCAATCACACTCCAGACAAGTAATACGGTTATCATCACCTGTATTATAAACATATTGTAATCGTGCTGTTATTTCTTTGCACCCACCGTTAAGGGTACAACCTCCAACGACACCCTCTAAATATCCTGCAACTTGAAAGTTTTAAAGAAAGTCGAATCTCGTCAATACTTATTACCTATCTCAACTGAAATGTTGTAGCACCGTAACTGCGATTGTTTAAATGATACCTGATAGTAGAAACCTGAAGTCGACGAATATATTTCAATTTTGTTGTCGCATTCTTGCAAAATACGATTTTTCAAGTAGCCACAACCTGAAGGGTGTATTTCGTCAACGTAACATTTTAAACCGTGAACTAGAATTGCCAAGTGCAAAATTTAAAAAACAATTTTATTAATTTTTTACCACATCCGCTGGAAAAGGTGCAAAGAATTATGATGAACAAGTTCTTCCACATTTTGAAAAAAATACCACCACTTTTTGAGGAACTTAAATTGGAATTGCAGATTGTTTGCAGTAGGATTGCTCTGTGATTTACCGAAAGACTGCTACTCTGTCACCTAGATGGAGGGGATTGGTGGGGAGAATATGTTGTACAGATTATGGCGCCATGTTGTGCTGGAATGGTAAACTGGAGGAGCCGAATGGTTTTCTGGGAAGGCCCCGATGACGCGCCGCGCCACATAAGTGGTTTACAATTCAGATGATGTAATCCGGGACGCCGAAATCGAAATGCTCACTTACAGATCGGTCCAACAAAAAGTATCCACCCCCAATTTTTAATTACCACAAAAGAGGAACTGAAGTAGGATTCATTTCGGAGAATGTCCGGTTAAGAAAGTTGTTTTCCAGAATTTGATTTTATAAGTGTTATACAGGGTATTTCATGAGTGATAATGAGCCCGGCGGAATTGAAAATGCAACCCACAACACATTAGCAACGCTAACGCGGATATTAAAAAAAAATGAAATTATGAATCTATGATGGCTTTGCTTCCAATAATTTTATTTGTCACAACTGACAATACGACGATTATAGTTATTTACGAACCAAGTGCGGGAAGACGATGTTCCCGCATGAGCGCATCTTTTAAAGCACGAGCGACGAAGGAGCGAGTGCCTTTAATTTGTTAATGCGCGAATGAGCGGAAGATGTCTTCACGCAAGTGGTTCATACAATATTTTTTGTACGAACATTAAATTAATTTTTTTTGTTTTAATACATCAAACGTAAACGAACATAAAACCAAGTAGGCAGTGACCTTTGGTTATTAGAAACAATTGCTTCACTTGAAATTTCAATCTTTGCAATAATTCGTGAATTTTGTAGGAACAATTTTCAACGATTATAAATATTTCCCTAATTTTTTAATAGAGGAAAATCCAGGGAAGTTGTATTTTATGAATTAAATTTTATTATTATTTGCGTTTATAATACGTCTATAAACGTTAGTCAGTAGGAGTCGTTTATGGCTTTATAAAAGTACACTGTACTTTAATGAAATTTTTATCAATATTTCAGTGTATTACACCAAAAAACTTCCAATATTAATGTTCAAACTCTACTTTTTAAAATCTGTTGCAGAAGTAGTTGCATCCGTTTCCTTGAATTACCAATTAATACGAAATTCCCTAGAATTTGATTTTTTTTTTAATTTAAAAATTAAAACAAGGTTGCAAATTCTAAAAAATAACATAAAAAACTGGTTCTATAAGGGTATTGGCGCACTCGTCCCATAGAAAACTCCCCTACGGGTCGTTTTCTACACCTGGGACTCGTGATCAATCCAGATAGTAATTTGTTTTACAGTTTCGCGAAGTGCGAAAATGTAATGTTGGTTGCATCGAGAATTTAGTCAGGCTCATTATTCCTCGTGAATCAGCCTGAACACATATTAGAGAGATAAGAGGCGGCTATGGAAAACAAAATTTCAAAAGACCTAAAGCGTAACGTCTGTGGGCGTAACTTAATAAAATGTCACTTGTCAATTTTGATATTTGGCTGAATTTTATTTCAAGAAATATGTTCGAAATGCGAACGTCGAAAATGGCGACTATAAGAATGTGTTTTATCTTTTACATAGTGTACAGTTGGCTTCAAAAAAAAAACGGGAAATGAAATTTCACCTAATGTGAACTGAAAATTTAATTTGTCAATTTATGTCAATTTGTGTCTGTTTGACAGTAGTATTTCTGACACATAAGTGCAGTTTTTTAACCTAAATTCTAAAAGGTCGTTTCAAACTATAAAAATTTAATAAAATCTGACAGAACTTTTTCTGACAGTTCCCGTTTTTTTTTGAAGCCAACCGTAATATGAAAAGTGGACAGCATTATGTCGAGGTAATGCACATTTAAAAAGCGTCACAGGAAACAAAAAACAAAATTACTATAAAAAAGACTACGAACAGTACTGATAGTGCTTGACACTTTTTTCAATACAGTTTAGTCTAGTTCAGTTATTTCTTGATGTATTTTTGTAAGAATCGGAAAACATGACAGTTTTCATTAGATAACAACACAAGAATGATTTCGTCGACTAGATTAAACTTTTTCGAAATCACGAACCGCGACTAATCGTACGTGAATACTCCAGAAAAAATTTGTTTTATCGTTTTATCGAACATGCAGTGATTCAACATTGTTCGTGAAATTACTAAGCTCTTAAGGTTATTAATACAGACGCGATTTGGTAATCAAAAATGAAAAAAAAGACTGTTAAAAAAAGGAAACAGAAAGTAAAAGGGTTCTGAGAGTTTATAGCGCGAATCAGAGATGAGAGATGATCTCTTTTATAACTGCTGGCAATGACTTTCGTTGTTGAAGTCCGCGGGTACATATTCAAATCTGATATATTTCCACAATCCGGAATGTTCTAGACTCTAGAGTGTTATGGAACTATAAATCCGATGGAACCGCTTTCGTTTTTGCCATGAGGAAATTTCCACTGACAATCAATGACAAAAAATATGCATGCAAACCCGCAAATACCGGAAGACGCGAATTACCGATCATTGTAGATACGAATCATCATAATTTTATGCAAAGTGAAAATTATTCCAATAAACCGATAAGAAAATTTATGGATTTATTGGCATGCCAGAGATAAATTTTCAGCAACTTTTATTGAGAAAATGATACAAAATCAATCGACCTTGTAGAAAGCGTCAGGCGAAATTTTCGCTAGGACGGGGCTTTCCCTCGATGTTTTGTCGACTGGTTAGCAGTCAAATCCGCTTTTCCCGGATGGTTTTAACAAGAAATAATTACTTTGTTGAGAGGAATTGGGTATTATCAATTGTCGTAAGCTAAAACCTCGTAATAAAAATAAACCTGCGGAAAAGACAATGGAACAATTATGTGTTCGGATTTATTTTAATTTTTACAATTATGGGTGTTGGATCTACGCGAGCCATAAACATTCTACCAAAGACTCAAAAAAAGTCTTATTACGTAACGACCTGGTGCTCTGAACAGCTTGTATATGTAATGTAAACAATTTCAGCACATTTTTCACCTTTTCATTCTGTTATTGTAACGCTAATCATGACGGTCACCTCATTAGTGAAAATATTTGTTATGCAAACTTGATAATTTCTCAAAATCTCTGTATCAACACAGTCGCGATAAGACCTCTATTTTGCACCTTACACGAAGAATTAAACAATTACGAGATCATACCTGGTGCTACTGGCTCTTTTTTATCGGTTCGGTAGAGGTGGAACTTTATATACTTAACGGTTGCACGTCCATCGGTTTTTGCGAGTGCGAGTCTCTGTGGTGAAAGTTGAGAGTTCTAGTGCGGCGACCCAAGGGTGACATCGCCGTTTTGATTTATGTTGACACCCGCGGGTGAGTGCCTTGCGCCTATCCCTTGGCAAAAATATAATTTTCATTTTTTTAAACCGGTCTTGTCGCATTCTCTAAAAACGGAGAGGAAGGACACTTCGGTGGCGGCGGTGGTCAAATCGTGGTCAAGACAATTTTCAAGTGTCCTTCGGGAAGTCAGATCGAAATGCAATAATGTGTTATCTGAGCGATCGCTCGTAAAAAAGTCAATAGGAGGGTACTCATCAATGACTCTCAATAAAATCTTGATTTATGTAATAATGGATCATCTGATCCAAACTGAAGAATTTTGATAAAAATGACTACAACAATGAGTGTAATTTTTTCTAGTTCTTGTTTCCTCTTAACGACATGTCATCACATGATACCATTACTAAATTAATTTTTTTTTCAAACAATAATAGGTGCTGTCATTACGTGTGTAAGATTACTTCAATCTCAGTAATAGGTATGTTGAAAACAAAGTAATTAGCTCTGAACTGTGGTTAATGTGTTACTGATGTAAATTGATTGATTTTTAAATCGATGGGTTTTGAAATAAGTGACAAAAAAGAAATTTGAGTGAACGAAGGTCGTGCCAAATTTCGTTTCTTTTCCCGTTGTAGAGCTAATATTTGAAAAAACAATTATTAAGATTTCGATATACGCAACAGCCAACATTGTTAAGTGATAAGTTTTATTTTCATGTTATGTATTTATGTTTTAGTTCCGTTGAAAATGTAATTTTGTATTATTTTGAACGGTACCTATTGAAGGACGCGTACGTTTGTATAATAATAGTCTTGAAAAAGTTGATAAGAACTACGTAGGAAAGGTATTTATGATATCTTCATATTTAACAGAACCCACGCTGTTTAATTAACGATTTTTAAATAAATATGTAGATAGTTCATAATGGTTTAGTTTATATAGTCAATAGTAACAATTATCATTATTATACAGAAATGCAAGATCAAATAAAAACATATTTAATGTATTTAAGAACAAGACATAGTAATAAAAATAAATAAACAAATAAAATGAAGAAATACTAATAATATTTGAAGATAAGCAACGTCGGGCGCAGTCAGTGTTTGGATGGATGACCGCCAGGGCTAAACCGCGTTCCGTTGTAATAACAATTTGTCCAAAAATTGTGTTACGGAACTTTATCGATAATTCCATATTCTGGTTTTCAACATTTTTATAAGTAAATTCTTTATAAACTGTAAAAACAATTAAAGTCGATTCAAAAATCAAAAAACCACCCCACCTGTTGCTTTAGGCTGGTAAAATTTAAAAAACCCTATAATTTGTTTCAAAATCAAAAATCCACCAACAGTGCATTCTACCTCGAAAATACAACCGACAACGTCGCCAACTTTTGTTTTTAGTGTGTTTGAAAGTGTCAAAAAAACGTGGGGTTATGAAATAAAACTGTTGACAGTCGTTTTGGTCGTAGTTTATCGTGTTTTTTAAATTCTTTGAAGCACTTAATAAACGCTCGCTTTAATTTAGCGGTTAAAAGATTCCTTGTTTTTTGAGGCATTTTTATAATTTGATATTTGTGACACACTGAAGGTCAAATTTTGGCGGAAGGTTGGGCCAATCCAGAAAAATGAAACTTATTCTAGAGATTTCTTTTTTTCTGCCAACATAATTCAACAGGTGGTGGTTTTTTGATTTTGAAACAGATTATAGGTAGATATTTTTTCATACTATGTTGGTAACTATAAATTATGACATTTATTTGATTCAAAATAAAATTCAATTGCTTTGAATTTAGTTCATATTGTTTTATTAGCAGCACGTTTCATTTATTTATTGATTCTTATTATTTTTACTTAAACATGCCTAGAAAAACAAGACACTTAATAAATATTTAACCTCAAAATTACAAGTCTCACCAAATTTTACACTAGACAGCGTTGCCGATAGGAACTATCGAGGAAAATGCAATGTTGGTGGTTTTTTGATTTTTGAATGGACTTTAGGTACGTCGTACGTGTTCAAAAATACTTAATTATTATTTGGAAAACATTCACATTGATCAATGGTATTTATACCCAATTTAATTACCCATTTTACCCAAAACAAATAATATTTTAAAGGTATTTGTCCACAATGTTGCAATTCTAATAGAAGTGAATTATTAAATGTTCCGTATGTATTTATATTATTTTGCAAGAATCAAGTATGTCCACGAAACATTTGTTATTTATTACATAATTTATTAAACAAATATGCAGTGGTTATTGTTGAAAATTTAAGTCTTGTAGAGCTTTAAATGTTACTTAATAATTTATCATTCTGTAAAAATACCAGTTATAACAGGTTTTTTCAGTAGGTAGTATTTTAAAATACATATATGCATATTGATAAAAATTCTTTTAATACCTGGCTACAAAAAAAAAACAGTACAGTTGATTAATTTAAATACCGGGTGACTTTTAATGATTGAAATACTTTTTGTTCGGTTAGCAACATATTCACGATTTTATGTTGGTACACTTGACTATCAGAT
Source organism: Tenebrio molitor (assembly GCF_963966145.1). Taxonomy (NCBI): domain Eukaryota; kingdom Metazoa; phylum Arthropoda; class Insecta; order Coleoptera; family Tenebrionidae; genus Tenebrio; species Tenebrio molitor. The sequence goes on along the minus strand of NC_091054.1, from coordinate 2,544,004 downwards.
TGAAATATGACAGTTCAAAAGTGAAAATAAATCATATTTATTTCTAAAATCTTAACCTAGAAAGCGAATCAACAGACAACTCTTTGACAAATGACTAGTCAGGAGTCCGAATTATTCGGGATCGGGAGTGCCAACCCACTAAATTTGTCTCGATCATTAAAAGAAACCCGGTACCAAAGCACACTTGGTTTAAAGTACAAATAAAAAAATTAAACGACAACTAATAGTACGATAAAAACGGAATATACAGTGTGAACATAAAGTTTGGAACAAAATTCATAAAATAGCATTAGGTGATGTAAAAATCGGACAGGTCGATTTTATTTCGAAATTCAACATTTTTGTGAGAGAAATTCTGTCATGCACAATAAAAATCAAAATGCCACCAGTAACGTTTTTGATTGACAAATTGACATCCATGTCAAAAATTCCAATATGGGGTTAGAAATATATAAAACCTGTTTTACAACTATGTTATGTCAGTTGAATAACAACGACTGACGAAATTCCGTGGCCGTGACTGTACTAGAAATTACTAATACTAGTACTAGAAATAATTTTTCTGATTATAAATACATTACTGTTAATTATGGTTTTTGCTTTGACTTTTCCTTTCATTTGGTTTTCACTGTTAGTTTTCTTACACGTTTTTGCGGCTGTGCATTTAAAGTGTTTTTCGGCTATTTCATTCATGTCACTCTCTGTTTTTAAATTGTTTTTGCGACTATCCATGTTTCGATTTATTAGAGCTACCAATCATATGGTAGATATTAAGTGAAAGCAATTTTAATAATAAATATTTTAAACGAAATAATTCTTCCACTCTGTCCAAGATACCTCTGTTATTGTGAATTGTTGTGGCACACGAAGAAGTCGCACGGAAACTCTCCGGACTCGAGGAGCACTCCCGCACGCTTCACCATACACTACACAATATCTATGTATTCACTATTCGAAAATAAACACGCCATTTTCACAAAATTTTAGTTTCAAACACAAAATCAACACGTCAACACCTGCCTTTTGTGGTCGGATAAAACTAACTGGAAATGTAATCATCGTGTCTCTACCTCGGCCGTGCAGCGAAAAAACTTTATTCTAAAAACACAATTTATTCCAAAAACACAATGTTTTGCGCTGATTGTGACACTAGTGTCACGGTGCGTCTTATAAAACGAGTGTACTATTTTTTTCTACTTTGGTCGCATTAATTTCATAGAAACTCAAAAATCTAATTATGAAATAATCTAGGGACTTTTGTGTGGAATGAGTTATGGTGGCATTTCTGTGAAATTTATGTCAAATGTTTTAATTGTTAACAGGAGCTCGCCGGAGATACCGGACGCCGGCCAGCGTGCTATTATTATTATTACTATTACAGCAATACCAACGTAATACGTATAAAAAAAAAAACAAAAACAGTTTCACAAAAAGTTCCATTGTGACACTACTTTTAGTCTCGCAAAATGCTCTTTATGATACCAAAGTAGAAAAAAAAACTATTATTTCACGGTCACTGTCTTTAAACATAATTGTCATTTTTCGCGAGTGAAAGATTAAAAAATGTCTTGCACTCCGCCAGAAATACGGAAAATAGCAGAGAATACCACAGTACATTTGCTGCCGGTAAAATCACACAATAAATACGAAAGTAACAAATACCTCAAACTCAAAATGACATTTGACATTCAGTTCAATGTGTTACCAACTGAAAAAAAAATTGTCGATTTCGGATTGTTCATGGTTCATTAATCCATTCATAACGAATGTTTTTTTAAAACAGCAAATTAGAAAAAGCAATTACGTCGCACGTGTTCAAAAATAATTATTATTTGGAAAACATTCACATTGATAAATGGTATTTACACACAATTTAATTACCTATTTTACAAAAAACAAATAATATTTTTCAGGTAGGTATTTGTCCACAATGTTGCAATTTTAATTTTCTTTCCAACATACCTCTGTTCTTTAAAACTTCAATTGTATACCAAATCCTTCATGTACCCCCACATGAAGAAGTCATACGGAAACTCTCCGGGCTCCAGGAGCACTCCCGCACGCTTCACCATACACTACACAACATCTATGTATTCACCATTCGAAAATAAACGCGCCATTTTTACAAAATTTTAGTTTAAATCACAGAATTAACACGTCAACACCTGAACTAACTGAATATGTAATCATTGTGTCCTACCTCGGCCGCGCAGCGAAAAAACTTTATTCTAAAAACACAGTTTTGCGCCGATTTTAGAAAAACTATTATTTCACGGTCACTGTCATTGGGTTACATAACTAGAAAATAGACAGTTTGTTAATTTATGGGAGAGTAAAAAAAAAACGACTGAAATGAAAATTATATTTCGAAAAAATGTTACATAAAAATTTTATTGTTCTTGACGAGATCTGTCACTGGTTAAAATTAATGTACTTATTTCTGAGACACGTTGTACAGTTGGTTGCAAAAAAAATGAGAAAAGGAAATTTTCCTAATGTACTGTCGCGAACAATAAATTTTGGTCGTCAATGTCATTTCGAAATTTGGTTAGATTGTCACAAATTAAAAAAAAAATCCCTGCCTGATTATGCCCATGTCAACAAAGTGTCAAAAAAATGACAATTAGTCATACAACATGATGATATTTACGAGTGTTTTACAATGGAGCATTTTCGATTGAATGACCTTGACGATCAAAATTTATTGCTCGCGCCTGTAAATTTAGTTTTGTCCATTTGTCAATTAAATGTCTATTTGACAATACCCCTCAAATAATTTTAAAAAATTTCACTGAATTTTGAACATATGTAATTCTAACCTATTTCTCGTAAGAAGGTTTCACACCATGAAAAAAATTGTAAAAATGTGTCAATTTTATTCTGACAGTTCCAGTTTTTTTTGCAACCAACTGTATCTAGAGCAGTTTTTTTTTAAGACACAATCACCGGAACTGTAATACACCAAATTAATGACAGATACCAAATTTCGCCATTTAGACTTAAAGAAATGTACCTACACGAACACAAAAAAATATGACTTGCAAGATGTTTTCATTTGCATTGTTGTTCCAGTTCAAATAATGCACAGAGATCTATTTTTCTTGTGACGACGACACCCTACACCTCAAAATGGCCAACATTTGCTCCCAAGGTACGAAAATCCCAACCAACAACAATTTTTTACCACCACAATTTCAGATCTAATCCCTAAAAGATTCGTGATAGCTATAATGCTATTCACAGCATGTTTCGTCAGCTACATGATGAGAGTAAACATGTCCATCAATCTCATAGCTATGGTAGAGCCTGCCAAAACTGGAGGCAACCTATCAATCCCAGAATGTGCAGTGAAAAAAATCGAAAACATCAGTTCAGAAAGTGAACACTATCAACACCAAACTTCAATTCCAGATGTGAGAATGAAGTGTTGTTGTTCTTCCCACCAACTTCATTTTTCTGTTTTCGTAGTACGGGGCACGATACCCTTGGGATTCTAGTCTTCAGAGTCTAATTCTGGGCTCTTACTTTTGGGGGTACACCATCACTTGCATCCCAGGTGGGGTTCTGGGGGAAAGATTCGGACCCACTAGAACTGTCATGTTGTCGACTTTGGCAGCCGGATTTTTGACTCTTTTGGGTCCTTTGATGGCCTCCTGGCACTACATGGGTCTAATCGTGGCAAGATTTTTAACCGGATTGTGTGGGGTACCAACCACAAAAAATAATCACCAGGAGCTATTTAACTCTATGGTTGTAGGGAGTGATCTACCCTTGTCTTCATTGTCTAGTGTCGCGTTGGGCACCTCCCGAAGAGAAAGGCAAATTCATCGGGGCCCTTCTAGGTGGTACTCTTGGAACCATGGTGACCTGGCCCCTTTTGGGCTTCATCATCGAGAGTCTCGGTTGGTCTTGGTCGTTCTTCATCAATGGAGGGATTGTTCTGGTGTGGTGCGTTTTCTGGATTTTGCTAGTTGCTGACAGTCCCGAAGCACACTCGACCATAAGCGAGGAGGAGAAATTATACATCACCAAGAGCTTGGGGGACACGATCAAGCGTACCAAGGTACCAACACGTGCAAAAAAAGAACCAAACAATCAACTCCAAGTTGCAGGGACTCCTCCCCTACAAAGACATTTTCCTTTCGGTGCGATTCTGGGCTCTGATCCTGCTCCACTTTGGAAACTTGTGGGGGCTGTACTTTTTGATGACAGCCGGCCCCAACTTCCTCTCGACAGTTTTGGGTTTCAACCTAGGTCACACTGGAATCCTTGCTGCGCTTCCTTATTTAGCCCGACTCATCTTCGGTTTTATCTTTGGATTGATCGGGGACTTCATCAGGAAAAGAAACATCGTGTCCACGACCGTGGTCAGGAAAGGATTCATCCTCTTTTGTGAGTTTAAGCAAAATAAAAAAAAACTTGTAAAGTCTGTGTCTCAATTCTAAATTTCCACCAACACTGCATTCTACGTTAGAAATACAACCGGCAACACTGTTTGGTGACAAATGCGTAATGCTTCAGGTTGTATTTGTGAGGTTATCATTTTTTGTGTTGTTTTTACCACTCAAGATTTTAGAATAAAAGAAAAGAACGGTACCAACCTTTTAATCTCTTCGAAGCATTGTACTATTGGGAGCATAAAAAGTGGGAGATCAAATTTCTGTCAGTTTTGAAAAATTCGATGTAGTTCAAGCTTTATTGTCACTTTTTTGACACTATTCCAGCTGACAGTTTAAACATTTATTTTATACTCCTATTTTCCTTTTCCAAAAAGTCAAGACCATGACGTTGATGTCCCACTTTTTTTGCCCGCAATAGAGCATTTTTCATTTTAGCGTCAAGTAAATTATAGTAAATTTAAAAAACTCCTGGACTGTCAAAATTAAATTCTAAATAAAATGCTTGTTTCGACTGTACAGTGGGGAGCACGGAATTTCGCACGCCAATTTGTACGTCATTAAAAAAAAACTATTTAGTCTAAGCTTTATTGTCATTATAATCAATAATGAGGTGGGATACGCATGATATATGTGATCATGACTGATGTTTCACCTAAACTGTCACGAAACTGCCGCCAGTATCTCATTTTAATAAAATTAAGTCAGTGAAATGTCCAATGTGTGCGAAATTCCGTGCTCGCCACTGTACTTGGGTATAAAAAATTTTCGCTAGAGTGTACCGACATCAAAATATATTTAGGTTATGTTTTCATTTTTAATTATTGAATTAAAAATGTTTTGAATCATTCATTGCTTCGAACTAAATGAATTGGAGCAGTTTAATGACGTTTATAAGAAACACACAACAAACTGAAAACAGGTAACAAATTAAACAACAACAAAAATCATCCAAAATAAACTAACCTGTTTCATTTAATATTCAGAATCGGAAGAAAATTATTTCACATTTGATTAACACTTATCTGCAAAATTTTGATTTGTGAATCACAAGAACGAACACCAATTATTAGTTAACAATACTGGAGTGGCTTTGGAACAAATTTGTAATTTCTTCCCGTTGTTATCACCTTTTTGTTTGTTCTTCATAATAATTTCTTATGGCCCTCTTCTCTCGCACCAATAGAACCACCCTAGTTCGTTTTGAACTTTCCACTTTAACTTTTTTACAAAATAAACTTAAATAATTTTCAATTTATTTGACAATGTCAATTTAAACAAATGAATAGTTTGAAAAATTAAAAAATCACAGATGACAACTAGGCAATATGAAAATAACTAGTGATATTTAACCAACCTAACAACTGCAATTTTGATTTTGACAGTCCAGATGTTTTTTGAATATTATCGGAAATTTTTGTATTATAAAACAAAAATGTTATGTAATTATGTTTATAACATAATTATATTGCCAACTTCGGCTTTAACAATCCCCAGTTTAGAAATATTTTTGTTTAGCCAACATAATTCAACAAATGGTGGAAATTTAGAATTCTGACAAGACTATAATTTGAAATTTAGCGCACATCATACCAGGAGTGCTACTCCTGATCCTGAACCTGACAGGATGCGATGTAAATTGGTCGGTGATTTTGCTCACGATGTCACTGGGCTCTAACGGCGCCTCCACTTTAACAAATTTGCAAAATTCTCAAGATCTGGCACCGAACTATGCCGGCTCCTTGTACGGAATTGCCAACTGCATTGGAAGTACCACAGGATTTATCACGCCGCTGATCGTGGGACAAATTACAGCAAACCATGTAAATCAATATTAAAACTCTCCCTTCAATTTTTCAATTCTCTTTTTTCCAGAATGGTCTGGACGAATGGCACATCATCTTTTGTATTGGTGCGCTGGTCTACATCGTCTGCGGTTTAGTATTTTGCATCTTTGGAAGCGCAGAGATACAGCCATGGAATCAAGTCAAACAAAATGAAGAACCAGAGAAAGATGGCATTCAGAATCCTGCTTTTGACAATGCCAGTGAGATTACGGTCAAAATGGGAGAGAATGATGATGAAAATACCAAAGTATAAATAAGATCCTAAATGTTTACGTGTTTTGTGTTTATTTAATTGTCGATTTATAAAAAGATTCAGTATTTGGTCGTGACCGGTTGGATAACAATAAAAAAATTGCATAAAACCTTCTCATTATGCCAGGCACTTATACAACGACAGACTTCGAGAATGATTTCTCTTTGATTTACATTGACCTACAGTGAGCCGTGATATGAAATAAAAACTTCTTTGCATACGCCGGGACATTTATGTACCTAGTGTTTTAACGATGTACAATAAAGCGATATTTTACCAATTTGTCGTTTATCTATTACCCAATTTAAAACAGGTCGCATTAATATTAATACATTTAAAATGTGCGGTATTTTATCACATAATTCCCCGTGTATACGTCAGTTTTATATCAAATGGTGCGATAAAAACATGGAAAAATTTTAATTTTGCCTCAGCAAGTATAGTCGAAAGTCTTAAATTAAATTATGAATAAGTAAAGGACGTTCACGATCTTTTTGGGACCGAGTTGGCTACCTATGATTTTTTCTTTAAACGATGCTATTTCCAATTTAAAAAGGACAAACCAGATTTAAGACATCCGGCAACAATGTACCTATTCAAAAAATACAAAGTTAAACTGAAAACAACCTAACCTAACACCAAGATACCTAATAAGAAATCTCAAAAGAAGATCTTGTCTAACACAACAAGGGTCCATTTCCTTTAGGGAATTCAATTACCATCGAGGTACTGGCAATAAAATCACTAGATGGTCATAGCCAACTCGGCCCCAGAAAGATTGTGAATGGCTAATATACAAAATTTTGGAATTTAAGGTTATGTAAAAATAAAAATTGTTCCGGAATTTCCAAATGTACTATTCAGTGCAAGTAGAACTTATTACAGAAGAAAAAACTCTGATGTAAAATATTTCTTAGAATGCTGCCGATGAAATAACCTTCCTTGTCAACAAACGTCCTTTTATTCATAAAGATCAGGCCAAGAAAGAGTCCGCATGTCGTACTTGTGTGCAGTGTGCACGTTATAATCAACACCAGAAACCTTTCTTGAAGCAAGTGTCGACCTACAATTTTGAATTTTTAACTCTTTATCGTTTCCAATATTTATTTTCGCACCGTACCTTGGAAACAACTGTCTAGGTCATCGGAGATTCCTTTGGTTTTGGGGTCATGTTCCACACGAACGAGCGATTTAACTGTTGTGATAATTACACATGCATTCACATAAAGAATCAATTGTATTGTGTTGTTTTATTAGCAAAAATGCAACTTTGTATACAAAAAAAAACTCGTTTCGTAATTATTGTTGTTTGATGAAAACAAATTACACTAATATGGCCTCTCTTCCTGATCAGGATTCTAAACATATCAGCATAGTTATATTAGGAGAGAAGTAATAAAAACTGTACCTATGGAATTAATTTTATTGTAGGTAGGTACGTTTCAAACTTGGCATATTCTGCGCTGTGAAAAGGAAGATATTGCAACATATCTAATTTATTTAAATGTTATCGTGTTGAAGGAATGAAATAATAAATAAAAAGTGTTCGGAAAGGACCCCAAGTATAACCGAATTAGATTGATCATTTTACAGTAGGTACTTACGCAAAAGTGCTAAAAGTTTTGAATGGAAATATTTTCTTGGCCATTGAGCTTTTCGAAAAAAATACACATATTTTTTTTTAAATTGCGATTAGTAACGAAATGAAGGCATTTATACATATGTACATAACAGACCGCTAAACCTGGAAACTAATTAGTAAAATTGGCCACAAGTTCTACTCCACAGATTTACCCGTAGCTGTCATTTCCTTGTATTATGTGTTGCATATTTACGAAATCATCACAATCGTAAAAATGCAGCTTGATTTTTATGTTTTGTTCCTTTTCCTTATTAAAACATCTTTTTCTACTTTGGTAAAGTTTGTCCAGCGAGAGATTGGTTGACATAAAAAGCACTAAATTCTACGTATAGTAAATTAAAAAAACTGCTTGTTTTGTCTGTACTTGGGTATAAACATTTTTAACTAGAGTGTACCACGTCAAAATCTAGTTACAAAATAATAAAATATATTTAGGTTATGTTTTCCTTTTTAATCATTGAACTAAAAATGTTTTGAAACGAAATGCAGCAACTAAAAGAACTGGAGCAATTTAATCAAGTTTATAAAAAACATAAAGAAAAACAGACAAACTGAAAACAGGTAAAAACTAAACAATAACCAAAATTGAAAATCGCTTCCCATACCTGTCTGAGTCAGATTCCGCTTATATTAAAAGACAAGTTTCATAAGACCAGTCTTGAAGCAAGAATTCAAGATTAAAAAACGAGTACTTAGCGTAGCTACGAGTTATTTTAAAGAATGAGTGCTTCAAGGTCTTGTGAAACGAATTTTGTATACTATTTTTTGTAATTTGCCCTTTTTAAACAAAAAATGTTTACTTTCCTCGATTTAGGGATTACGGATTTTGTGTGGCGGTTGGTAATGTCTTAATTTTAAAAGTCGCTTAATTCTGTCACAAAACACGAATATGGAAGATAATCTTTCATGTACGCCCGCTGAAATACGTGAAAAATACGGTCGCGAATTTGTTGTCTAATAAATCCTGATAGTTAAATAATTCTTTGCACATTTTGTAATTTAAACTGACACGCATGACGGATCAAGCTTTGCCAACCTAAAAATTTTCGTAAAATGTTCCGTGAAATAATGGCTATAAGGACATCCCAGATGATGACGTCGCGTTCGTTAATATGTCTACTAGAGAATCAAAATGGAGGCAAATTACAAAATAAAGGAACTTTTTGTGAAACGGTTTTTTTTTTTTTTTTAATACGTATGACGTTGGTACTGCTGTAATAGCAAGTTGGCCGGCGTCCGGCATCTCTAGCGAGCTCCTGAAATTTAACATAAATTTCACAGAAATGCCACCATAACTCTTGCCACACAAAAGTCCCTAGATTATTTCATAAGTTTTTTGAGTTTTTATCAAAATAATGCAACACCAAAGTAGAAAAAATATTACCAATATTACACTCGGTTTATAAGACGCACTGTGACACTCGTTCTGTACAATAATATAATACTGCGTTGATATTTCAGTTACTTCTGTCTATGACAAAAAATGACAATAATGGTCGATACGCATTTTTTTTTAAGTTTCGCAAAGTTGCGAAAATGTATTGTTGATTGCATCAAGAATTTGGTCAGGTCAGGCTCAGTATTCCTCGCGAATCACGCTGTGTTTTGCTACAAGAAATAAACATTACAAAACTGGTATAAGCGACTTTATTTACAAATAAAGCAAAATCTTTCGCATCACAATAAATAAAAATGTATTTAATTACATCAATTATCACCAATAAAAATGATCGATTTTGAACATTTTTGACCAATCAACTGTCCAATTGTTTCAAACAAACTCTGGACATTGTACTTCCTTTTGTACTGCTTCAAAAGTACAAGTTTTCTGTTGTACAAAATTTTAGTTTCGTCTAAATCTCTACCGGAACATAGATTTTCGTCGACGGCGGTGTCGTCGTCTTCCAACCTGGAATATTTACTGACTTCGAGTTTCGGTACACACTTTTCGATGGGGATCCAGTGGTAAGTTTCGGGGCAAAGAAGAAACGACGGTGTCAGTTTACCCTTGTACCTCATCTTCGGGCAAGAATGTATGTAGAAACCCATGTAGTAGTTCTCTATGGACGGTACCATCTGATGCAGGCTCCTAGCAAATTCAACTTCACTAAAATAATGACGTGTGAAAGAAATTAGAGGAAGGGAAAGCACCGGAAGTTGTTACCGTAACGACCCGTACGTCCCCAGAGTGAGATCTCTGTAATCAGGATCGTAAAAAAAATACACAGCACTCACACATTTTGGGAGAATGTCGATAACTCCCACCGCTATGAGTTTGTCATCTAGCCAATAGAGTTGGTGGAACGATCCGAATCCCACCTCTGATTCCTTAGTAAACCTTACATGCTAAAATCCAAATGTTTAACTCCAGTCCGCTTTTTGCCACAAACAAGTTTCAAAACAGAGCAAAACATACCTGCAGAGGCGAATCAATTAAGAAATTGACATACTGAATGTCATCACAATCGTCGGGAGTCTCGTTATGCACGGAAATTTGATACTTTGCAAACAAATCGGCAGTTAATCGGAAATGTTTGTGGTTTTCGTGGATTTGTTCTAGAGTGATCTGCGATTAAATCACAAGTTACTACAAGCGAACTTTGACAGTTATTCTTTTACTCTGCTTTCAAACTCGTACTCTCAAACTGATACCTGAAGTGGCGAGTTTACTAGAAATCTTAGAAAACCCTCCATTGTACACTTTTCAGGCGGATCGTTATGAACACACATTTGATATTTTTTGTACAAGGCAAATTCGATTCTTTTCAATTTTTCCCACTCCTTGCCGTGGCGACCCGTATTGATCAACTCAAGCTGAGAAAAGAATAACTATTCTACCAAGAGCCAAGAGCATAAAAATTAAAACAAAAATGTAAGTGTTATCTCAAAAGTATTAAAAAAAAAAATTGGTCAAGCAAGCTTTGGTTTTCTTTTCAAATGTATATGGGGGATTTTAGTTAGTGTGCTTTGAAATTTCCGTCACATGGTATAATACGCACTATAGTAAAAAACGAGTTTCATAAGTGTTTATTTCACAAGTCCAAGACAAATGGAATAAACGCTTTATGTAACAAGTTTTTTTTATACAATTCTTTCTAATTTGCACCTTTTGGAGCCGTTTTTATATCAAACGTAACAATTTTAAAATTCTGGGGAATTTTATGATGGTTGGCAAAAAACAACTGAAACCGCTTCCAGCTATTACGAGTTGCGACACTGTTTTTGGTATCGTAACAGTTTTGTTACGAACGCAAAATAGAAAAACTCACTTTGATAATCACTTTATCTTAGATTAAATCATTAAAGAAAAACCATCACGTCACACTCAAGAACATTTTCATTGTTCAGTTCTAAAAAGAACCGTTTCTTGCAAAAGAAAATAATTCAAATAATGCTTGTTCAGTGAATAAATATTATTACAACGTGATTCACGAATGAGCCTAACGAAATTCGTGATGCAACCAACATTACATTTGCACCGATTATGTGCAATTTTTAGTCACATGGGAGGTGTGTATTGTTGGTTGCATCATAAATTTTGTTAGGCTCATAATTACTTATGAATTAACCTGTATATGGTTTGACACTTCCTGGGCCACTTGACCATATTTTTTTTATTCTACCTTTAATTTATGCTGATTATCTTGTGAGACATCATTCAGGAACTCCTCTACTGTCTTCTGTTCATTATTCTTCACATTAATCTTCTCCAAACTCATCCCACGCTTAAGTAACTTCTCCTTCTTCCTCTCCATCCTGAGGACTTTAGCTTTTTTGCATGGTGGCTTGTTGGGATCTGCTCCAACACCAGTTTTTGGCGTCTCAACACTACTTTTTGCTGCAGGAGCATTTCTAACCTCTGACTTACTTAACACAGCATCTAAAACAAATTGTCAAATCATTGCCACTTGACCTACATCACATAATTACTGTGCTCAGACTGACTAGTACTTTGATTATCTGTGTCTGATACAACTGTTTTATCACTCTCTAACAAGAGATTACTATCATGAAGCTCTTGACTTAAGTGTGCAGGTGCCTCTTTATGGAAAAACTCTGCAATGTTATCAGAATTTTCGGTCGCTACTGGATGATTTTCATTTTTATTTAAAACCCCATCTTTCAGAAACTTGTTAAATTTTTTTACAACCTTCTTCTGCGACTTGGACAATTGGAAATTCAAAACGTTGCACCTGAAAATGTGACAGTTTCATAACCTGTCAAAATGACATAACATAACCTCAAACTCATTTCTACAAATCTATTTAAATTATAATTGACGAAAGTCGTACTTGATTGTGTACATTGGACAACAAATCTCGTTCATGAGGGGTTTGTAGCAATAATTTCCAGACCTCCTCCATCCTCTGTCAATCAAATTTTGGTAGTCTTCAACAGTGAGGGTTTTTGCCCACATTCCTTAAAAAAACGATTCAAGTACGATAAAAACGTTGAATCATGAAGTCATCATTACCATGAGACACGTTTCCCTGTTCGTTTTTGCAATAACCACACAAATGCCTCTCAAGAGTTGAATACCAGTAAACAAAACTTCTGTCCCCCATTTTGATGTTATTTCAACCAACACAATGCTCACTTTATCGTTGTTTGACGACCAACTCTTTGTTATGACTGGGTTTAAACATCACAAGTACGTCTATGACATACAGATCATTATCTTTCTTGAAACCAGTGACGTAACAAAGAGTAGGACGTGGCGACAAGAAAGCGCCGAATTTAAAGTCCAGAATGGTCAATAGGTCGTTTCTGGGAATTGCTAAATAATAATTCAATGAAAATTATGTATTAAGAAATATATTTAATTATTGGAATTATGAAAGACTAGTTATTTAGGCAAATCGGAGACGTTCTCGTTGATAAAGTCAATAAAGTTGCTAACTTTGGTGTATACTGAAGGTGCCCCCTCGGACCCGCAAGGTGTGAATCCCCAAGAGACGATTCCAATGACGGTATCGTCCTGGGCCAGCGGACCACCACTGTCACCAGAACAAGCACCAGTGCCACCAGAAAGAGGTCCAGTGCAAACATTTGACTCTGCAGAAAGTGGATTCTCTTCACCGGGCTCAAGAAGCGCATCTATTGCCGCGCTACAGTCTAAATAAAAGAAACTTTGTGTAAAAATGTGTTGAGCGGTTCTAGTAAGTTACCATCAAGTGAAAGGAGCGGGAGGTCAGCGGTTTGCAATTGGTTGGGCATCTCAGGAAATTCGCTGGTGGAGATTGAGCCCCATCCGGACAAAACCGTGTCTCCGGAAGGCTCAGAATCGGCAGCGGGAAGACTGATGGGTTGCACTCTGTCGTTAAACTCCAAAGGTGTGGCGAGACGGAGGAGGGCGACGTCGTTGGGTCCTACACCACCGTTGAAGTTGGGGTGGACGATCTTGTCGATAACATTAATTTCCTGTTTGTCGGCGTTGTTTTCGTTGAGTCCTGTGATTCCGGCGATTATTTTGTACTCTCCGAGGGCGGGTACTTCGGTTACGCAATGACCGGCGGTGAGGATCCAGGTGGGGGAGATGATGGAGCCTCCGCAGACGTGCTGGTAGAAGCCGAGAAGTCCCCATTGGTAGGAAATTTGGTAGGGGAATTGACCGTCAGCGGCATCTTGGCCGTTGATGATGCGTTCGCGGGGATGGAACAGTCCGATCTTTGGTAGGGTTGCTAGAATGCATTGTAAAGTATCACATCTGACTTTTACGCGACTTTTTTAACTACCCGAAGCAGTGGCCACCAAGAGCGTTACCAACAGAAATGTCTTCATAGTGTAGGACACTTTACAAATGAATTAGTTTGATTCTCTATCGCCTATTTAAAGATTTTCAAATTTATAGTTGTTGCGTGCGTCAGATAATCCCGATTATCTTCAAAGATCTTCTGTGGGCTTCATTGTTTTCAGATTGTAGTACTTGAAGATATCGATGTATTTCAGAGATACGGTTTTCAGGTTTAAATTTTTGTTGTTCCATTTATTCTATTACGCCTGGAAACAGTTTCCTTTGTTTTTCTTAGATAGTGATCCGTTGATCTTATGATGAACGAAGAAAAGGTACTTCAGTCGTCTCACGTGATGGAGACCAAAGTACCGTAAGTTATTACCCAGGAAGCTTGATCTCAATGCTTTCATAATTGCTTCCAAATATATAGTATTATAGTTTTTACTTCTTGTTGTATAACAGTAATTTATTACACTCGTTTTATAAGCCATTTTGTCACACTTGTTTGCGTCATAGCACTTCTCGCTGTGCTCGTCGTGCTCTATAAAAACTATTATACAACAAGAGGTAAAAACGATACTTTTTTTCGGTAAGTTAATCTTTTTGTGCCTGACAAGCGGGAAACGAGGAAAATAGGTCGGTGGGGCTAAAAATAAATCATTTAGTTTTGTAGATATGTCAAAATTTCTTTTTTAACGATGTTTGGGCGATTTTACTTACCGTAGTAAAACAAAAAATATAAATAACATCTATTATTGTCAATTATTTTATTACAATGTCCTGCACAAAAACAATTTGAAAAATTAAGAACTATATACAGCAGAAATTGAAAAACCGACACTATAACCGGAAGGTACAAAAGTACCTGTTTGAAACAAGTTGATACATACGAATTACATAAAATTCATAAAATCAATTTCAATTGAGAATATATCATTTCATCTACAATAAAAGCCACTTAAGCTGCTGCGATTTCCTTCATGCGATTGAGTGCACTTCCCGCTTTGAACCAGCCGATTTGCAGCTCGTTAAGCGAGTGGTTCAGCATGATCTTGTCTACTTTCCCGTCCGCGTGTTTGACCTCGCACTCGACCTGTTTTCCGGGCGACAGATTTGCCAGACCTCTAAGAGCAATCTTATCGGTGGGTTGGATCTTATCGTAATCACTAGGATTCGCGAATGTCAAAGGCAAGAGTCCCTGTTTTTTAAGGTTGGTTTCGTGGATGCGCGCGAAAGATTTCACGATGATGGCGCGTCCTCCCAAGTGTCTGGGTTCGAGTGCGGCGTGCTCCCTGGAGCTCCCCTCGCCGTAGTTGTCGTCGCCGATGGCCACCCACCCCACTTTGTTGGCCTTGTAGTGGCGCGCCACGTCGGGGACGGCACCCCATTCTCCCGTCAGCTGGTTCTTGATCTTGTTCATCTCGCCGTTCTCTGCGTTCGTGGCCCTTCAAAACAACAAAAACGGACGTTTCGCCATGTGATGCACGTCAACTTACCCGATGAACATGTTGTTGGAAATATTATCGAGGTGGCCGCGGTATTTCAACCAGGGTCCCGCAGCCGAGATGTGATCCGTGGTGCACTTCCCTTTCACTTTGATCAAGACGACCAAATTTTCCAAATCTTTGCCGTTCCACTTGTCAAAGGGTTCCAAGAGCTGCAATCTTTGCGACTTGGGACTGACGTCTACTTTGACGGTGCTGCCGTCTGTGACGGGTTCTTCGTACGTGTTCTGTCCGGGATCGAATCCTTTCGTGGGAAGTTCGTCACCGAACGGTGAACTCAGTTTGAATTTCTTTCCGTCGGCTCCGGTCAATTCGTCTTTGGTGGGATCGAAATCCAAACGACCGGCGATACTCAGTGCTGTTACTAATTCTGGGGAAGTCACGAAAGCGTGAGTCGCGGGGTTGGCGTCGTTGCGACCGGTGAAGTTGCGGTTGTAGGATGTTACGATGGTGTTCTTCTCGCCTTTTTTCACGTCTTTGCGGTCCCACTGACCGATGCAAGGGCCACAAGCGTTGGCAAGCACCTGTCAATCGAAAAACATACCCCATGTATTATAAATGTGCACCTAGGAGGCAATGGAAGTGACGGAAAAGTTACAAGCCGTTGACAAATGACAGTAATGACACGAGCCCGAGCGATTAGCCCCCGATTCTAACCTCAAAATGATACGATTTTACTCAAAATTTGTTTATTGTTCATAAATTCCACGGAAAATACAAATTAATTGTTCAGACTGGACAACATGGCTGGCAACCATAACAAAACAAAACACTAGATGCGGGCCTTTAGCCGGGGTTACCAAAATAAAATCAGCTTTCCAAAGACGCCTAACATGCACATTTATAATGAATTATGCACGACTTGCGGTATTATAACCGGCCTGTTCATTTCATTAAAAATGCATTATGAAAATGTTTCCGAGAAAAAGCCAATTTCCGCCGCGTTACAAAACGGCCGCTTCTCGCTTAAATAATAATCAATGCGCGATGTAACGAAGACCAATAACAGCACTAAACACAAAAACAACGAACAATAAGGAAAAGATTCACGAATTTAACTTCAAAGCAACAAAAACGAAAGAGTTTTTTCACTTCAAATTCGAAATGTCATTGGAACAAGAAACATTTTCAGTGACAAAAACTTAATACGAATAATATCCCCAAAAAGCGCCCGTGCGCTAGCGCTCTGCGGGGATGACTCAAACTACACTTTTCAACAGAAAAGACGAAATTTTAATTTACAGTGAACGATGTGGTGAAGCTTTATTTTTGTTTATTAACGCTTTACGTATGTTTCAGCGATTCCGATTTTTAATCAGTAGTACACTTTGGACTTCCATGTGTTAATAAAATGACACAGTGGTCTCTTTTTTATCATCAGACGGCATTATCGTTTCGACTACGTAATTGATTCTTTTGGCGACCCAAATTTCAAGGTCCTTCCGTTTGGCCACGCATTATCCAATAACGTAAACAACACTTTGATCAGAATGAACGGGGCTATTTTTAACGCTTTGTCCGATGGAATCGCTCTACTCACCGTGCCCCCAAAATCTCTCAAAATTTGCGCAATCCCATCCCTCTCGATCGTAGCCCTGATTTGTTCCGAGCCTGGCGTGACGTTGAACGGAATCTTCGACTTCAATCCGTGCTGCATCGCTTCCTTCACGATGCTCGCACAGCGACCCATGTCTTCGTAGGAGCTGTTCGTGCAAGATCCGATCAAGCCGACTCTGATGTCGTTGGGCCACCCGTTCTTCTTAGCTGCGGCTCCCAATTTGCTGATCGGATTGGCCAAGTCGGGTGTGAAAGGTCCGTTGACGTGCGGTTCCAGAGTGTCGAGGTTGATCTCGATCACTTGGTCGTATTTGGCCCCTTCGTCCGAGTTCAACAGTACAGATTCGACCTTGTCGGCTTCGCCGGCGATTGCTGCACGTTTGGTGGCGTTGAGGTAGTCGCGCATGCGACTGTTGTAGGGAAAGATTGAAGTGGTGGCGCCGATCTCGGCACCCATGTTGCAGATCGTGCCCATTCCGGTGCAGGAGATGGAATTGACGCCGGGGCCGAAGTATTCGACGATGGCGCCGGTGCCGCCTTTGACGGTCAGGATGTCGGCCACCTTCAAGATGACGTCTTTGGGGGAAGTCCAGCCTTTCAGTTTACCTAAAGTGACATGGTTTCATGACCAAATGAGAAAAGAAAGTGTAAGTTTGAAAATGAAAATAGAAAAGGGAAAGGACAAATAATTATAAGACAAAAATTAAATCGTTAACATTCTAAGAAAAAATAAGATACAAAGAAATGGGAAAATAAAAAAAAGCAGGTAAAATATAAAATAAATTTGTAAAAAAATTAGCTACGTCACTCCTGGATAAGTGAGCTATCCAAACGTGAAAGTACCATCGAAATCGGTTGAGTTTTTAAGGCTACTGAGGTGCACTAACATAGAAAAAAACACACATTACATCCAAGCACATTACCTTTCTTTCTTCGGTAGTTAGGTAAAAATAGAGAGTGAAGATAAAAAACAAATTGAATAAAGAATTTGCGACAAAAAAGCACAGTGAAGGCAAGGTTATTTGAGGACGAGAATATTGAAGACGGTGTAAGTAAAAATGCAGACTTTCGGCGAAAGAAGAAAGAGTGTGCTGCATTGTGGTAGAAATGAACGAATGAATCGAAAACAATACATAAAAAATTAGATGGTATAGAAAAAAGGAGAGATAGGACATGTAAAAGAAAAATGTAATTGGAAAGGCGAAAGAATAAAGTTCTTTTTTTTTCAAAACGTTGTCATGTTGGTATGAGCAACTAGTTATTTAGGTTGGTAACGTAAAATGTCAATTCGTCAATTGTATGTCAGCCACTTTGATGTGAAAGCGCTTGCGCTACTTAATTTAAAATAAAAAATAAAATAAGTTTCCGAAAACAAGGATCTGGACAGCTTTGTTTCTTGTTTTTGGTATAAAATTTGCTTACACTTGAAACTTTTCAGACATTTGAAAATTAATAATTATTGATATAACCTCAAACCTGATCAAGGGAGATTTACAAGGAACAAAATAGCTAAAGACAATCCAAACTTTATTTAAAGAAAGACGGTGAGAAATAAGGGTCACGAATGAAATAAATAGAACAGAGAAATTTTTTCTTTGAAAAGAAAAATGAAAGCAAAAGAAACAAAAAAAAAAGACGTCAGTTTTTCATTTTTGTTACGTTCTGATCTTTCTACTTACCAGTTAATTTAACTCCGATCACTTGCGGACACTTCAATTCCCAGGGAATACTAGCCATAACGTCGACAGCATCGGCGCCGCCAACTCCGATGCAGAGACCGCCCAAACCGCCCCCGTTCGGTGTATGGGAGTCGGTACCGATCATGAGAAGACCCGGGAAGGCGTAGTTTTCCAAAATGATCTGATGGATGATACCTGAAATGTTTTCGATTTTCCAAAATTGGACGAGTAAGCTTCGAGAAGCTTGTACCTGAGCCGGGTTTCCAAAATCCTACGCCATACTTGTTACCGGCGCTGCTCAAGAATTTGTAAACTTCTTGGTTGAGATCTATGGCGCGAGCTAAATCTTTAACGCCGCCTGTTTGGGCTTCGATCAAGTGATCGCAGTGGATCGTGCTGGGTACGGCGACTCTTTTCAGACCGCTCGAGATGAATTGTAACATTGCCATTTGTGCGGTGGCGTCTTGCATGGCCACGCGGTCAGGTCGTAGTCTCAAGTAGGACGTTCCGCGTTGGATATCCTGCGAATATCGTTACAGGAACAAATTTTAAAATTGAAAAATAAATCAAATCATTTATCATCAGTTCATAAAATATCTTCCTTTACGTAAAGTACAGAACAAAATAAATCCTGAAATTGCATGTTTTGCAAAGCTACTGTTGATTTTTTCATCATTGTGGTTTGCGCTACATAATTATGAATTCTAATGTTCTAATAAAATGATCTTTGAAAATAAGGCGTATTTTTTTTTTATTAAGTCACGGTTCTATAAAAGCGAATGACTAAACAAGTAATAAAAAAGATAAGGTTTTGATTTATTTACAATAAAGCAAAACGTCCGCAATTTGATGGGTTAAGTATCGTATGTGAAATTATCACCAATTCTTTTATTAATGGAGATACATTTTATTCCAAATTAGTTGTTGACAATTTTACTACGATAAAAGCCCAGCATTTTTTAGTGTGATGTCACTTTTATTATTCTATAAAAAATGTGAACTGTCAATTCTTAATACCTGTAACTTTTTCTTCAAAATAAAGTTCATTCTCGTTGGATTTTCTCGTCAAGGTCAAATTATTTAATTTTTGGCAGTGTGATTTTTACTTCAATCATATTTTAGCAGTGTAGGGGCTGATAAAGTAACGATGTCATGCGTAGACTGTACAGGTTAGGTCGCGATAGGCATTTTTCAGTTCTTGGCTACATCTAATTAACGCAATTTTCAAATTAGCTGTTAATAAAACCTCCTTTTTTCTTTTTGCCATGGTTAAATTAACCAGGAATAGAATTTTATGAAAAAATCTGACTTTATTTCACACGTCAAACTAACAATCAAAATCAAATCAAACATGATAATGTGAAAATTACTAGGAAAGGAGGCGCCTTTTATAATGTTGGAATCGCTTCTGTACTTGGTGTAAATGCTTTACCTTTAGAAATATGTAATTATGTACTAAATTTTGTAATTTACGATAGAATATTTTTATCCACTATAATATCAAATTATTATTTCTTTAAATTTATGTTGGCAGTAAAAGTGACATCGGCTTTTACATTTGACAGTTTAATGTTATATTAGTAATGTCATTTTAACAAATACAAAAATTCGAAAATTTAATTTAATAGTTTGTCACAGACCAACTTCTTATCAGATTTATGTTAAATTATTTTTGGCTAGTGCAACTGTTTTCGTTCAAGAAAATCGTAGGCGTTCAATTTCTTTCAAGTGGCAACAAAAAACATACTCTTTTTACTCCACAATTACTGTGGGCGGTATTTAAAAACCCACAAAATGGAGCTGCATTAATAATAACATTTTCCACAAGTGAGGAAATCTACTAATAGATATTAAGTATCTACAATTTTCTAAAAGTAACAGTTGTTAATCCCATTAAGGAGCGTAAAAATGTTTTAATGCCAAAATAAATAATTCGTGGAACCTGAAATATTCCTCTACGCTTAATAAGCAAAAGTACTAATTCCTCTGATAGCGTAGAGATTAATTGGTGCGATAACATTGTGGAGGGACAAAAACTATCACCTCAATGTCACGAAAGTCATTACCTAACCTCACTTTTTTGATCGATTATGTAACCCAATGCAACGCATAAACGCAGTTTAATGCAACAGTTCTGCATTTTCTGAAATAATGATTAATAAAATAATTATTTACAAATACCAAGCGGAAAAGTTGGGGTTATCAGTTCGCGCGTAATCAAAAGGTCATAACCTCCAAAATCGGCATCGTAAAGTGGGTCAATTACCTGAGTTTCAGGTTCGTACAAGTGCGAATAGAGCACTTTTTCGGAGAGAGTTAGCGGCCTGTTGAGCCTCTTTTTCACTATCTCCAGATTTTTGACTAGTTTGTCATATGGCAGTCCATCTTTGTCGAACTTGCTCATGGCCACTTTGGAAGCGGCGGCTGCCAGCGGTGAGACGTGGAAACATCTTATTTGGATTTCGGTCAGCAAAACACTGCTGGCCTTGCCCCCCTGTAACAATTGAAAAATCTGTTACTTACCTAGACTTTGCTTTAATCGACTGAAAATTTTTTCAATTGGTGAACTTTGGACGTTACTATTTTAAATAGGAAAAAATATCGGTACGTGGGTTTTTTTGGGGGCCAAATATTTTTTCCACGTGACCAATCGACGAAGACGTTATGCATTCACAATGATAAAAATAATCCATCTGGCATTGATTGGCTGTAAGGACTTTTTTGGACAAAATTAAAAAAATTGACTTACTTGGCGATGCAAAACTCGCATACAGTGCGCCATGGTTGCAAAAGGGCCTTAATGCAGTTGAAAATGATGTATTATTGTTAAGTACACTCTTACGTGTGTACCCTAAATTTGATCTTCTCAGTTGTCGGCTCTAATGCGCACGCATTCACTAATTCTATTCCAATAATAACTTGTTTTCAAATTGCGGCTTCCTATCGCGTATTTTCTAAAAAAATACAAATTTATCGACATCTCCGGGTTGTTTTTACAAAATACTTACGTCGTGTCCTCGTGTCTGACACGGCGACTGAAGTTTACTTGTAATTAGTTGCAAAATTGATAAGTCGGCAACCAACAATACACTACGAGTGGCCCAACAATGTCATTGTAAAACGTAATCTTATTTACATTTGAGAGACTATTTTTACATTTTTAAATAAAACATATAATTATCTAAATGACTTACGTACATATTACTTACAATGCGTTGATAAAGACGTAATAAATAAATCATAAATAAAAAAGTAGCAACAATAACAATTAAGCAATTTTTTTCATCTCTGATCTGTTGCAAAACAGGCAAATGGTCTGGGAAGTGGAATTTATTTCGAAAGTCTTGACAACACACGACGTCATTGTGATCGTTGCCAAAAGTTGAAGACATTTGAAAATAAATTCGTTAATTAATTAATTAATTAATTAACTTTCACGAGGGAAATTCTTTAAAGCATGTTAAAAGACTAGGTACTAAGTTTACTTGTTCAGGACAAAACGATTTTTAAGTGTATAATCAATAGATTTTATAATTATTAGAATGAGTCATAATCATAATTAAACGAATTACTTATACTTAAAACATCCATGTTTTTATTTTCCCAGCTGAAAGTATTATTAAAAATGTATATGAGAGAAATTTGGTTTTAAAGGATTACACCTACAAATTTACATGATAAGCTGATATACAGGTGTAACATTGCCCGACGGAACTGAAAATGCAACCCATAATACATTTGAGAGTTAATTTGGACAATATCCACATTTGTACAAAAAAGTACAATTTCCGCTTTCATTACAAAAAAAAAATCAGCATCTTATGTAATTTGCATCTAATAATACCTCTCATTTGATGCAGATGAACTCATTAATTAAATTTTTGTCATATGAAACTCTTATTTTGATCTTGGCAAACTTTCCCATATTAAATTACCCTGAATTATACAACGCTTCCATTACATGGATTTTTTTTATTGTAAAATGCTTATAACGGAATGATTTAATGTTATAAAGCAAGTGCTTAGTATTTTACAGAGTGAATTTCGTAACATTCTGTACTCACAGTGATTTAGCAATATTTGTCCTAATATCCAGATATGTCTAGAAGTAAAAAAAAACATTTAATTTAGGTACAAATTATAATTTTTTGAAGCACGAACCGTGGAAAATCAATACAAAAACTTGTACAGACTCGTCTATATACCGGGTGATCAAAAAGGACTGTTTAAGTTGGCAATACAATTAAGATCATTTTGTTATTCGACTGTTTGCAATATTGCAACCGGATACGTCTTTTGACAGCTAGGTACAGGTGCAGTAGGTACTATCAACTCAAACAGTCCTTTCTGAATACGCTGTAGTTTTTTTTCGATACTGTCAGAATTTCTGAATTTTCTCCTATGTGAACGGATTTTGATAAATGTCACAACTTGTCAAAACGAAACAAAAAGATTTTAAGCAATTTGGAGCCTTTGAGGGGCTCGTCGAACAAAAAAACGTTGTATTCACCTCGTTCGTGTGTAAATTGGGGTTTTTTTGGCATGAGTGGGCCCACGAGTGCCAAAAAAGTCCAATTTACACAAGAACTCGTTAAAGAAATTACTATTATTTGTCCGGAAATGGGAGCGACTGAGTGTGAGAATTAATGATATTATAATTTTTACATCAATTAATTTAACAGTTCATTTAATAATAACTTAATTGATGATGTAAAATATTTATAATTGCCTATTCGCATTTTTATTTTATGTTTTTACATATTAATTGATAATTTACTATTAATTAATTAAAACAAGACGACTATGTTGGTTTCTAAATTTTACACTTTTTCCAGATATGTAATTTTATTGTAATAATGTGCCATAATAAAATGTGATTAAATTAACAACACCTTATTTTCTTAGCATCAAGAATGTTAACACAAAGTGAATAAAAATGTGTTGACATCAGCAATAGGAGGAAAATTTGCAATTAATAAATTTATAAATAAAAACGATCACAATAAATGAATGTTTTAATAATCATGATATGAATATTAATTTTTTGACCTTAACTACGCAAACTGGAAAATAAATATGAAAAAATTACAAAGTCTAATAAAATAATATTATTATAATCAAAATACGAAAACAAGTTGTATTAAACCTACTTATACTGCAATATTCTATCAACAATAATATCTTCACATCAGATATAAAACTGATGTGATCCATTTTGAGGAAACACATTTTTAATTCATTTGATTATATAATTTGTTTAGGCGTCCTTAATGCAAATATAATTTTACCTTCTCAAAATCGTACGAAAAGTAAGTATTTTTCGGCCGCTGAACCGAGGCGCCATCTGTTGCTCTGTTCAGTAAGTTAACAACGAAACCGACAAAACCGATAATTGTCCTGTTACCATAAACTATGTAAATAGTAAATTTCTCGTTTTGTTGGAAAGCTGATGAAAATTACTATTAAAAAAAAACATCCCTGTATCCCTAAGGGTGTCTGGCCAGAAAAAACGCGAAAATTCCATAAGTAGCTAAATTAAATAATGACCAAAATGAGTAGATACATTTGTGTAAATTTATTACTTTTTTATCTACATATTGAATTTTTTCCTTAATCTTAGAGATCCCTTGCAAAATCCTCACACAAATCTTGTTGATACTCAATGCAACGAGGAGTTGCACTCTTATTAAATAGTTATTTACATTACATATGCTGTAGGCTACATTTTACAGCGCGAGGTTTTTAAAAAGATTGAAACACGACCGCGCAGCGGGAGTGTTTTAACAAAAACCGAGCGATGTAAAATGCCTACCGCATTAGTAATGTATTAATCTTTTTAGCCGGCGACCCATTAATTACTTGTTTTCTCAAATTTGAAATTTGTGTTAACCAATAATTTTGCAAAACCTGTCAAAGGCTGACATTTAATTAATGAAATGGCAGAAAGTTATCTCTTATACCGATAACTGACACGCTTACGATTTATACCACAAGATAGCGCCATCAGACTTTAGAAGAAAATAATTAATTTCTGTTCATTTTTGAAAACTGAGCGGATTAATGGTAGCGGTCTTAGTATAAATAGACTTTACTTATGATACGCGAAACATTTTTTTGGAGGTTCCAGAAAGCTTAAAATTCTCTTGTTATTTTACACACTCCGTGCGGTAAAATGACTGATTAGTGTGTAAAAATCAAGATACCCTAGCTGTTCAAAATGTGTAGGTACTTATCGTTTATGCGTGGACCGTTGTAGATACAAGCATTGTCTTACAAGGTATCTCTTCCCATCTACTTCAGTTCTTGATTTACGCTTACCCGTGAAATGTGGAGGTTAAAGTGTAAAAAAAATCAAAACACCACACCCAGAAAACAAACAATGACCTAATTTTTTGAGCGAACGCACAATTAGATACGATCTGTCTTTACCGAACGCCAATCAATTTGGGCGTCCATAACTTTGAATATTTTATCAAAAATATCTAAGCTATTGTTTAGAATTAAAATGCTCTTGCAAAATCATCCATTATCGTCAATTAACAACCGAGAAGTGCTTATTATTTGGCAGTTTTATTATGGTAAGTCCCGAGGGAATGTCGACATTCTGTCCACCCTTCCTGGTATTTTCGTTTTTTTTTTTGGACGAAATGTGAACAGTCGTGACCTTAGATTCAGATTAGAAATGACTAGTGATTCACCCGTCTGAAAAAGAGCTGAGTAAATGCCAATATTGCAAGGTCGTTCAGGTGGCATTCAACTTCAAATCAGTACTAGATCATATTTTGTTTATCCATTACATAATTGCGTGCTCGTTGTAGATTGGAGGATCTACACAAAAAACGTGGCGCTAACCTTTACCGCTTAATTGTCGACAAGATCTTACACGTGAAATTTGAATCGTTATCAAATTATTCAATGCCGATTTCAATTCTTTAAGCTCGAGTAAATCCGCCACTGGGCTTGGTAACATGGGGGCTGTATCCTTGGTGATTAGACACAATAGCCATTTCACACCAAAACAATGACACGGAATGTGGTAACCTTTATAAATCAATTTGGTAACCGATTTGTTGCCAGATAGCTGCCTAGTGAGTGATCTATATATTGTCTATACTATTTTGCAAAACTGACCCACTTTAATAAATAATCTATTTCAGTCAAAAATCGACTCCCACAACTCCGGGAGAGAGTTATTGATGAAGGCTCAGCTTTCGCTGAAGGCCTCATAAAATCATTATTCTTTTAATTTGACTAAATTATACGAAACCTCGAGTTTTGGTGCGTTTTTCTAAAGGACAGGGGCGCACTAATTAAACGTGTTTTAACAAAATGTATCAAATTCTTTCGACCACGCCCACAACATTTCCATTAGAGATTGTGCATTATTGCATCGGCTTATTCGGTCACTCTCGATACGTTAATTAGACGATTTTTTCAGAAATTACGCTAACACGAGTGTTCCATAATGGTCAATATACCTAATCTGATAAGTTTTACGGTCGAGTGAAGCTGGTTTGGAGTTTGATTTAAATTAAGTGGAAGTAGCCCAATTTTTTGTGTTGTAATTTATTAAACGCACTTTGTTTGAACAAATTGGTTCATAGTTTCACACAATAAAAAAATAATGAAGTAAATTACTAGTTTTTTTTTAGGTTATGTCGATATTTGGTGTGTAATTATGGCAGTAATTTACTTGCATCGGCTGCAACCTAGAAAAATACAAGGCTGCACCAAGAGGGGGCTAATGTTTGTTGTACTTATTTAATATTTCATTCTAGTAAAAAAGACTTGTTTATGATTTTTTAAACTCACTAATTTTAAAATGACATTTCGCAAACTCAATAGTTAACCGCGACCGTACCTATATTTCGCGCACTAGTGCTTCAAAATCATCTAAAAAGCATTGGCCTTTTTGAGTAGGTATTCTGAAAATAATTGGACTTGATAATAATAAAATCTGGTTTACAAAACGTCATTTCTCCTATTTGGATGTTGAAAATTTCGAAAGAATGAAAATAAATCGCTATTAATTCGATTGACATAAAGTCACTCTATCTCTGAGAGATAAAGTGACTTTAGATTGACACTTGGGAAAGCGCCATCTATTCACTAAATTAGAAACTATTGGGCAATAATTTAAAAATGCTAATGTTCCCTTCAAAAAATATTGTACAAACCTCGATGCGAGAAGACGTTTCGGCACATTCGAAAAAATGAAGCATGCGCTCCTTCGTAGCCTGTGCCTCAAATAATGCGCTCATGTGCGAAAAATGTCTTCTCGCACTCGGTTCGTAAATAACTATTCCATAGTTCCTTCTCTGTTCTTATTTCCTTGATCTTTCACTCCTCTCTCTCTTCCCTGCTTCTTCTCTCTACATTTCTCTCTGTATCTTCCTTTTGCTCTTCTCTGCTTCTTCTTCTCTCTCTCTCTACCTTCTTTTTGCTTCTAGAAGGCCATTTCTGTTAATTTTGGTCCTCTTCCATTCTCTTAACGCCTTTACTGTTTCCTTCTTCAATTGTTCACATTCTTTGTTCCACCACCAATTTTCCTTCCTTGTTCTTTTTACTCCCTTGACTATTATGTACTTCCTTTCTTGTCTTTGCTTTTTGAATTACTTCTTTCAATTCTCTATCTCCTATTCTCCACTTCTTGTTCTTCAAATCTGGCTATTTCTAGTCCCCTCCTATTCTCTTCACTCCTTGGTCATCCCATATTTTCATTGTCACCTTCTTCTGCTCCCCCTTTGTTCTTCCTTTTCTCTTTTCTTCTACCAGGAGATGGTCGAACTCTATTCTTGCCCATGCTTTACTATTCCGTAATCTATCACTCTTTCCCTTCTGCTATCTACATAGGTCCACTCCCACTCTTCGTCCCCTTGTTTGTTTCCATTCAGCACTTCCCATGCATGTTCTTCAATCTATTCCATCAGTCTCCTCACCTCTGCATTTTCCACCATGTCTTTGGATTTTCTTTTCCCATCTCCTTCTCCTCTCTCCCCAATTTCTTGCTCCTCTGTCTCCTATTCTCCCGTTGAAGTCTCCTCCCAAGATCTTACATTCTTCTCTGTTTTCTTTTATTGTATCTTCGACACCTCTTATTGTTGTCTTCATCTCTTTGCTGTATATAGTCATTATTTTCACCACGTATTGCCTATATGTATATATGTTTCTTTCCATACATCCTTCTTCTTCTCCCTTTTCTTTAATCCCTAATTTCACCCACGTTATTATTTTCCGCAGCTCTTCCTTTCTTCTTTTCCCGTTTTGGCCCTTGACATTCCTATTTTTGGAATTGTTATTTTTATTTTAGATAAAACCGTAATCAGGAATCCGAAAGCTCGTAGGGCAAATAAAGCATTACCTATTAAAAATAGTAAAAAGATTTGTATGAGTAGTTTACAAATCATAATAGTTATAAAAAATAAATAAATAATAAAATTTTATTTTTGTATATCAAGGATGCGAAATCGTACTTTGACAAACCGAGAGGAAAATTGTCGCCAAGGCCGCTTTGCGGCCGAGGCAAACAATCTCGAGATCGTCAAATAACTTTTCTTTGCAAAAATTTACAATTATTACCCGTTAGATGGACACGCATTTGAGTTTCTTAATTATAAAAAAATGGAATTTGACTGTGTGAGACCATAACCAAAAATAAAAATAGCAAATTCCAAATTAATTCTTTAGCAATGTATTCCTTTATGTTGTCATCGCATTATCAACACCTTGGGCGAGATATAAATTTCGAACAAAATCTTGATTTTTTACACTTTCTAACGTCGTATTTAAATACGATTACTCCATACCTTCCCTTTCTACGTGAAAACGGGAGACTTGCAGGTAATATTTTCTCATTTTGTAATTCAAACTCCATTAAAAACGTCATTGTGTCCCACTTGTGTAATTTACACGTCCACCTGGTGTGTTTACAATTAGTCCAACTCTATTAACCACGTTTTTAATGAAAATGCCATTTAACAAATTACCCTTTCGAACATTACTACCGAAAAAAAATGTAAACAATATTTTTAATTACCGGTTGTTGTTAACGTCAATCAAAAAATTAGAATAGTGGTTCCGTTGCACAACTGGCTTTCCTTTGTGATTGTCGTATCGTCCTTGCTTTATTGAGAGATCAACTGTCAATTAATAATTAAATAATTAACGCTAATTTTCAATTTTTGGAGCGCTTTGTAAGTAATGCTAATATCTTTCTACGTGGGAGACTGTCTGGACGCGTGCTAAAAATAAGTCTGTATCGGGTAAAACCTTTCACTTAAAATGCATATTACACAAGAAGCGATTAGAAAAAACAATCACAATAATTTATTGGGTTTGAACAATGCTGCTCTAGATTTCTGATCAATAATTCATTAATACAGATGTCGACTGGTCGAGCCGACCATGTTACAAGACAATGTAATTACTATCGCTTATCTTCGGTTGGCGATTGATTTTATTAATTCCTTACATAAATCGTGACTTGAGGCGATTTAATTGCTGTATCTGCCAAAAACTATCGGAGAAATTACATTAATCCGATCCGATGTAGGTGTTAGATAGTGAAGGTGGAAGATTTAAAGCGTTTTAGAACTTTTAGAGATCTTAAACTTGTAGAAACGTCGTTCAATTAATTCTTGAATTAACTCGTCACCAATCTTTATGTGTTTCTAAAATCAAAATATGTTAATAAAAAACCTTTTTAGAAATAGTCCAAAATAGACATTTATTTTTTGAACTACAATTTTTTTTAATTGCTTTTAGTCTTCTACTTTGTCAAACAACCTCGTAGGTAAAATTTCGGCACATTTTAAAAATACACCCTGTATATCATTTTATTTTTTGACATAGAATTTTTTAAATATTTTTTCCGAGTTCTACATGAAGCTCGTGATTAAAATTTCTGCACGCATTTCAAAAACACCCTGTATACATCATCCCTCAAGTATAAGGCATTTCACGAGTGTTAATGAGCCTGGCAAAATCGAAAATGCAACCCACAATACATTTGCAAAGTTAACGTGGCTATTTTAAATTTAATTTAATTTAATTTAAATATCTCATTGTTTTAAAATGAAATTATGATGATTAAAAGCAAATATTTTGGTAGAAAGACACTCCAAAAATTCAAAATTCATTGATTTGTATCATGTTAGTTCTAACAATGCGACGTAATATGAAGAATACACAGTTGTAATAAAATTAGGCGCACTTGAGAACAGATGAATGATACTACGTAGTAATGATGAGAAAGGAAGCAAGATTTAGAAGAAGTTTTAAATACAAAACGTGGAAACGTTGAACGAGTGAAAAAACCCCAAAAATACAAGATTTAAATTGTGTTATCTAAATTACACAATGCTAATTCAAATTCAGCTAATTATTATTTTAATAAACTTGTTCTAATACAAAGTGACTCATTATAATAATGAAATGCCACTTCCTAGTACTTCATGGTCTTAATTTGAAATTAATGATTGTTCTTAATTAAAAACCATGTAAAAAACAAGCCAGGATATGGTAGAAATTAATAAAGAAGAAAAATCTCGTCGTCTGCAAACCGTAGACTGACTAATTTCATGCCCAAGTGGGCACCAGTCATGCGTGAAGACGCGGCGGTCAAGTGCAACCTAATTGATTCCACCCATCCACTTCTTGTGCAAAGATCGTTACGCAACAGTCCATCATCTAGGGCTCAATTTGTTGCGACCTCTCTAGTGACGCGCATACATCATGAAATAATCGAAGGTGATTCGATCTAGTTTTCAATTTTCGAGCGACTCCAGTCTGACTCTTTGTTTAGGCCAAGGACCCCACGTACGTACTCCTACTCCCATCCGAATGCGGCACTCAAATAATACCACCGATAGTGCAACTGGAGGATGTGGTGAGAGTCGAGGTCTCTGGGGCACCCCTAGTGACGGGCGCAAAATGTGGCGCAATGTCACTCTATTGTTGTTGCAGTTTGGATGGTGTCGTTTTCAAAGAGCTGGTCCTGCTGCCGCGGTTGCGGTTTTAATTTAGGTGTTGGCCAACTGTTTCAAACGGGAACTGTCAATTGAAAAATCATTATCTTAATGGGATTGACGGATTTGGAAAGTGAGCAAGCTGTGGAGAGTCGTTACAAAATTAATGCGTATTTACTAATCATGTGGATCGCAATACATTTGTATTGTATGTTGAAAGCTCTTCCATAAGGGGAAGTCCTTAAGATATATCAGAATCTACGCAAATTTCCAAGTTTAACTGTCAATAACTCCATGACCGGAGGGTTTACACTAAATTGGTACTAGAGTTTTTTTGCTTCTATTTCATCATAGAATCACGTGATGTAAATATTATGTGCCATTTTTAGTACACCCTGTATAATAAAAAAAATGTCTCTCTTAAAATGTAATAACAAGATATTACCCGTGAAGTCCCATTTATTTGAAAAACGACCTCCAAAAAAATAAAAAGTGAAACGACTCGTATTAATTTTCATTTCACAACAATTTTAGTAAAACAAGTCAGATAACAAATGTCTTTGCGTGCGACATTTTGACATTTGATGTTGAGTGATAAATGTAATGATTGACAAGATCCTGTTGCATTAAATGTCAACCGATGGAGATTATCCTGGGAGATCCAAAATAGTCCTGTGAGGCATTCCACAACGCATTTCCATTTATGTAAATGCGGAGAGAAATGAAAATAAATTAAATAAGAATATGAAAGCCGGCGTCTTATACAATATTTGTTTCATAATACATATAGTGTGTCCGACCCAGCCCAACATCCTTTAATGATTGACGGGTAACGAGCAAGCAGTGAATTTGTCTAATAGGCGATAAATTTATTTGAAAAATCACACAACAGTTTTGTGATCGATAATGTGCAATTAAGATCAGGGACAGTTTCACTTACTGTCTGATCTTGTTAAGTACAAAATGTAGAATTTGCATAGTGGAGGATAATACTTGTCGATATTGGTAAATGAAAGTACAATTAATTGTCCGATACGACATGCCAATGTGTTAAATAATCTGATTTAAATTGTTAATTCTCGTAAAGATTATGCAATTAAGGAGATTTCGGCTTGTCCATGTATGTTACAACATTCCACGAATTCGTGGTACTCGAATTCTTGGCCATTATAGTCGCTCGTATTAATTAACAAGTGCTGAATGGCACATTTCCTATTTAAATTACCAATTTATCTAACAATAATTGCGCTTAATAACTATGATTTTATTGTGCCAGTCAGGCTAGGTGGATTTAGGACAGTCGGTGCGTTTCAAATTAAAGAATTAAATATGCAAAGCACCTTCACGTTTTGTTCTCTCTTAAATCACTCAATTACGATCTAAATACCAAGATAGCTACTTGACATTGTCTTCGAGTAAATGCTAGAAGGTGAGCCGAGCGATGATTCTGTTGAACTTAGTTCCGGAATTTTTGGTGTGGCCTCCACAAGTGGTTCAAGCGGGTACAAATTGGAGAATTTTGGTACAATAATAAAAAAAGGAACAAGTTTTGAAATAACTCCTCATTAGTGAATCATCGTGTTTTAGCGGAAGTGTCAGTCGTCATCGATTTATTAATGTGATAAGATACAAATTCCGTTGTAGAATAGTTATTTACGAAATGAGTGCGAGAAGACAGTTTTCGCAAATGAGCGCATTATTTGAGGCACGAGCGACGAAGGAGCGAGTGCTTCATTTGCATTTGCATTTTTGAAACGAACATTATGTCTGATCTGTTCTATACCTTTTATGGATAGAATAGCGCTGGTCCATGCGATTGCCAAAGTGTCAATCGAATTAATAGCGATTTGTTTTCACTCTTTCGAAATTTTCGTCATCCAAATTGGAGAAATGTCGTTTTGGATGATTTTGAAAAAACTAATGCGCGAAATCGATGTTCGCGCACTAGTGCTTCAATATCATCCAGAAAGCATTTGCACTAGTGCGCAAACATCGATTTCGCGCACTACTATGCGGTGGCCAAATCTTATTTTGAAGGTAGTGAGTTCAAAAAATAATTGAAAAATGTGTTCTCGATTTAGAATTTGTCAAAATTATACATCACAGTTGTAAATAATGAATTTTCTGTAAAATACAAATTTAGATTTAGTTCTTTTCAGTGTAGGTGTTGTACGTGGATGTGATTAATGATGAAACTGGCATTTACAGCATTTAATTAAGCGACTAATGTACAATGGTTGCAATTTTGTGTGTGTCAAACTTGCTATTAGTTAATCTGATGAGATCGTCTTGTTAGATAAAATTTAATTTTATCAGAAACAAGCACTTGACTGCGGTGAATTATTACCTTACCATAAATTTAGTCTTAGTTCAATAAATTATGCAGCTTAGACTAATTTGTACATGAGACTAATATGGAATAATTTTGAAATAAAACTTAATGCGTTTATGAGTT
Organism: Tenebrio molitor; assembly: GCF_963966145.1. Taxonomy (NCBI): domain Eukaryota; kingdom Metazoa; phylum Arthropoda; class Insecta; order Coleoptera; family Tenebrionidae; genus Tenebrio; species Tenebrio molitor. Next base: position 2,510,969 of record NC_091054.1, on the reverse strand, counting down.
TGTTGTGCTGATGATGACAGCTTTGCCGTCGAAACGCCCGTCAGGGTTTTACTAACATGCTATCGAAAATTGTATAGTACAAAGTGTCTATAAAAGAACGTAAGTATATTAAGAGTCCTGTGGAATTGTGCGGCTCTATAGTTTTACCGTATCGAACTATGTCGAACCGTTGAAGCCGTCAAATCAGATGTCAACGTCAACTGTCAAATGTCAATTTATTAAATCTTAGCGACAGTTCGACGTGTTAGTTGTTTTGCTTGTGATTTTCTTCAGTTTTATATATTCTAATTACTTGTCATCGTACAACAGTCTTTATTAAAAACCTGTCATTAATGGACTTACATAACCTCTGTTTTTCTATTTAGCACCAAAAAAATCAAATAGATTCGAATTCCACAGGACTCTTGATATACCTACATTCTTTTATAGACACTTTGTACATAATTATATTTAACAACTAAATTAATTGCATTAACGTTTTCAAATGAAGGAACTTTGATGCCATAATTAAGCATATCAATTGGTAATTGGAGAAGACACTTGCTGTTTTGATCTGACGATATGGGAGGAAAGGAGAAATAATAATGAAGTTCAATAAAAAAAAAGATAAAACAATAATGTAATAAAGGATTGCCAGTAGTTAAGCTGGAGTGGAGTTCGGAGGTCGTCATTACTTCACATAATTATCAATTTGCTCGTTATTACTTGGTAGTAATACCAGTAATGACGAAGTTCAGCCTGAATGCTGAATTAACTGGGTGGTCAGTGGTGGGTCTAAATAATGCCAAAATAATTTATTACGTTCTAAGAACGCTATTTTGTGTTAATGACATAAAAAATGTTGTATGTTTCACAATATCGTAAATCTCTACATCATTAGTACCTCCCCAGAGGTCATTTGACCGCAGCCTGTCTTTCAAGCAAGTTTTAGAGTTCCGTTTGATGAGTTAAATGTTCGTCAAATTATTATATTAAAAATGAGCTGTCATTAATTTTTATTTCTAAAGAATTTAATATCACAATATACAGGGTGTTTTTGAAATGCGTGACCAAATTTTAACCACGAGCTACCGGCTTCATGTAGAACTCGGAAAAAATATTTAAAAAATTCTATGTCAAAAAATAAAATGACATTTATTTTTTGAGCTACAATTTTTTTAAATTCTACGTTGTCCCACAATCTCGTAGGTAAATTTTCCACACCCTGTTTATCATATTTTATAAAACGTACATATTTCCTAGAAGTTACTTCACATTGGCGTACATTTTATAAAATATGATATACAGGGTGTATTTTTAAATTGTGCCGAAATTTTACCTACGAGGTTGTGGGACAACGTAGAAGTCTAAAAGCAATTAAAAAAATTGTTGATCAATAAAAAAAAAGTCATTTTATTTTTTGACATAGAATTTTCTAAATATTTTTTCCGAGTTTTACACGAAGCCAGTAGCTCGTGGTTAAAATTCGGTCACGCATTTCAATAACACCCTGTATTAGCCGGTTAGATTTCCTTGCTAAGCACAACATTGGGTGATATTTGTAGTAAATATTTCAGCATAAAATTTCGTATACTCTTTTCGGCACCAAAATTATATAAACGTATCAAGGACAGCTAATGGACTAGGTTCACGAAATAGCAGATGACCCAAAATGAAGCAGTGAGGTTAATGTGAATTTTATGTCCCATCCCATCGTTAAAATCATTCATAAATTAGTGAGAAATTTTACATTTTCACATATCAGAGTGATGTCATGATTTTTCAGTGCAATCAATGCGAAAGAAGAAATTTGAAACTCCATTTCACAAAATTGATCATTATTTGTGTCGCCATCAACCCAGATAAATTTTCAGTTTTCATATAAATAAATTCGGGAGACCATTATATAACCTAGAGAGCACCATTAAAAAAGATTTCGTAAAAACGATCCTCTTTCACCGGTTATGTAGATTTTCCCGTTTCGAATAGACGAAAGTGGCAATAATGAAAATTAATATCTCACTTAATCTGCACCAAAATCTCGTGTGAAAATGTTCCAATTAGCACACTCCCGGCTTTATTTATATTACGACGAAAGTTTTCTTTTGCATAATACGCGATAATAAACAATTTTGTACCGTTTTGCACAACCAGGTTTCTCACAGTAATAGTTATTTAAGATATAAGTGTAAAAAGTTATCCTTTATTGCACGAACGGGTTTAAAATACAACCGAGGTACGAAGGGGTATTTTAAAGGATGTGAGTGCACAAAGGAACTTTTTACACGTATATCTTACAACATTTTATCTACTAAACGTCAGCTTGGACAACGATTTTTAGTGCAAAAAGTGCCTACTTTTTACATGATCGTAGATAAAAATCATTAACACCCATTTAAATAAAATCCTAATTTATTTTGTTTACTGATGAAAACATGAATCGGTATCAGGTTCGACCAGACGCTGATACCAGACCGCAAGATCTGTGTCAAGACCAATCATAATCACATCCTACACAAATCGTCACATAAACGCACAAAATCGCTGGAAAATGAACTGATTTTATGGATCACTGGTCGCGGATTTGGAAACAATTCTTGTGACATTTGCAGAACTGACCCCGGCCCCGGCCAAAACTGTAGCAGATCCGGTAGTCCAGTCGCAGATGACATTTTTGCAAAAATAATTGTACCGTGACAAATTTATGGTAGAAAAATGTCAAAACAAGAAAAAAAAAACTGACGTAAAAGTGATTAGTCATAGAGTCGAGAGTGTAAAACTGGTGCAAGGATTGCATAAGCGCCATCTACGTACGTGCTGGCAGCAATCGCTTTCTTTGTGCGTCCAAATAAATATGTCAATGGGGCATTGTTCCCCAAAGATGTCCGATCAGATCTAGCAAAACTGAATGAGCTTTTGTGTGGAGATTTCTTCGCTGCAAACAAGTGTTGCACTTGGATACCGCTGGGTCATTGTTTAAGACCGCTGAGATAATTGCTAGACTAGGAGGTTAAGAACAACAGGTTTCGGCGGAAGTGTCTCTCTCGTATTTAGCAAAACGGTTCAACAGCTGCCACGACACTTTTTTCCTTTATGATATATTGCTCGGCAAATCTCTCAAATTGATATAAATCGCTCGATCTTACGAAACGAACTGTAAATAAATAAAAATTGTTGTGTTTTATGTGGGTCACTTTCGCTTCTCATAAATTTTAAAATTTTAATGGTTTTCCGATGGGTGACTCCGAACAGCAGGAACGAGATGGACGCCGACCGAAGAACAATGGCGAATTAATAACAGTCTCGTTGCAAGCTGCAACCGGTCGCATTGTTCATGTTGAAAAATGTACCGATCATGTAATGTAATTGTTGATTTGACTTTATCAAGACGATAAGCGAGCTTGCTCTTTTTAATTAACTGAGGGAGCATTGGAAGTTACCATATTTGACATCGACGAGGACAACATAATTCGAGAGAAGTAGTTGGTAATGAATATTCAAATTGCAACTTTGACGACAGTCGGATTAGTACGTTTACAAACAGTCCAGTTATGTGGCCAACGAGGTTGCCAGACATGACGCGAAAGACTTTTTTATTTGTCTTTGGGGCAATAAATCTTGCTTATTAAACATTCAAATACCTGAGCCTGAGCTTGAATGTGAAGAATCTACGATAAATTTGACGCAAAAGCTGAACCAAATATAGTTTCGTAACAAACCCCGTGTAGATTTTTTAGTCAAAATAAATTACCCAAGCTGTTCATTTCATTTTTGTATGTTATATCATATAAAAATATTTTTGTCCATTACAGTGGTCTTGGCTCACTGAAAATAGTTGGCAAAGATGGCAATTGAATCACTAGTGAGGAAATAATATTTTCTCACTAGTGAGCAAAGTGAATGTTTTGCGAGTTCGTCCATAGAGGGCGCCAAATATGTCCTTTTGCAAACACATTTCTTGTACAGTCTATTTCTTTTATTTCTTGCTCCCATTAATCTCTATTTCGGTCATCAATATGTTAATTATGTCATTAAAATGTTGCATTATTTTTATTATTTTCTCTGATGTCGCATAATAATTTTGATTTCTTGCTTATTTACTCTCTTTTACGTTATTTTTTTAATTTTCATTGTTACTTTATCTTTCTCCATCACCAAATACTTTTCTTTTTCTTATATACTACAATTTGTATTTCTTTGTTTAACCATTTTTACAATATTGATATTCTTAAATGACAATAATTTTCAACTTTATTTTTCTTTCCGATTTTTATTTTTTTTTCTTTATTCCCTCTTACTGACTGATTCTTGTAATCTCTATGTTTTTATTGTAAAATAGAACACCGATATATTGCGTACTGTTAAAAATATTTTTACATACATTTTTAACCACTTTCCAAATATTTTACAAAAAATAATTTATTATTACATACTTATTAATAAATAACAGTCAGAGATCTCGAAAGAGACGAATCTGGGGGTATTTGACGACATATAGTTCCCCCGATTTGTTCCTCATTGAATATATGTGGACCCGGCTAGGGTACTATTAAGTAACAAATAATATCGGGTGTTCATTTAAATTTATCCTCAAACCTGGCATTGACGAGGCGATTGTGAACGCACCACTCATCAGTCTGTAAAGTAAAAACACAAACAACGCAAAAAGTGATCTGTAATCCGTGGTGCGTTCACAAACGATTCTGATTCTGAAACGCCAACTTTGAGGATAAATTTAAATGAACACCCGATATATCTACAGTTCTATAGCTTTTATAAAAATGTAAACCTAACAAAACATCAACAAAATTTCATTTAATTCCATTTTTGGAAAAATGCAAATTTACATAATATACCTATTTATTCCCTCATAAAGTACAATATTTCGTCATTGTTTTATATCTTGAAAAGAAATTATATAACTTGAGCACTGTCACCATTATTTTGACAAAACTCTGACACGTAACACATCTCGATCTTTGAAAGATGACAAAAGTTTCCATGTAAACTTTTACACAAGCGTTTTCGATTTTGTTTCGCATAATTAAAAATATCATACAGCCCATTAACTGTTATAAAATCACATCTTATAAAATTTATTATCCGAAATAAAAAAATAACGTAAATGTTCTTCGTGTTTTGACACGCTCACTTTCATCTCAATCCTCATCACGACTGTGCTCGTATTGTGTCGTTTTAATTAGATAAATACATTTTTATAATCAATTTAGTTTCCTCACTTTCTTCATAACCTACATTTTTCAGTGATCATAAAATGAATGTGATCGGATACTTCAGGTGATTAATAAAAATGTCAAAACATTAATTTCCTTCGAAAAATTTTGAGAAAAAAACCCGTTTGGAATGGTACCAAAACTGGGATTTAATGAGTGGCGGCAATTACCATAATAATAATTTATTTGCATATTTTATTGTTTTGTTGGGGATATAAAATTTCGGTTTTTTACTGCATTCGCCTTGGTGCGGATTAGAAAGGTTAAAACTGTATCATTTTCACTGGAATTTTTTACAGTGAAAATAGTATTCTTCCAAAATACTAATAAGATTACACGAGTGGAGCTACATTAATTTATCAATCTTCGCAATTTTCTACATTTCTTAAATTATTTGTTATGAACGTTTGAAGAAAAAATAGTATGTTATTCGGAGGCAAAAATAGTTTTATGTGCTTTGGCTGCCTCAGCACATACCTAAAACTTCATTTTTGCTCCTAATAACATAATGTATAGAGTGTCTATAAATGATTGTGGGATCCTAGTAGGCGTTGAAAGTTAGCTCTTTTACTTAAATCTTTCAATTAAAATATGTATACCAAAAAAAAATAGTTTCTTATTTTTTAAATAAATTGTACATAATAAGTTTTAGTTAGTCGTTACTCCTAACTATTTAGATTGGCATAATTTTGCTGATTTTTTCACCTCACATGGGAATGTCGTTCAGTAAATCCCACATGACTATCTCAATAAAATTCGATCCGATTTCTTACATAACACCACTTTCCCTATAATCGCAACAAGGCGAAACTCCTTGCATCGCAGAAGATAAAAATAATAATAAAACCGGGCAATCCGGTGTTTCTCCGTATTGACAGCACCGCGCCAAGAATCCGCCTTGAGACATCCATTTGCATCGACTTTCCGCTTTTAATTACAAATTAGTCATAGACTTGTTCTAACCCAAATAAGATTCCCGGATCCGGGTGTGTTAGCAAAGCGGGGCAATTAGCGCCGCTCAAGAATTCGGACTTGCAGTAGTGTTGAAACGTACTTCGGTCACGACAGTCTGGTCCTCCACGTTACGCAACAACCTGGAAACTGGGCCGACTGCACTTATCATCAGGCGGTGGTTTTGCCCCACAAAAAATTCTTCAGGAAATGATTGCGGTTGGAACCCCCCGGCGCAAAAAAAGCGTCGTTGTTTTTGGTCGCAATTCATTTGCATCAGCTAACACCCTTTCCTGTTTTTGGCAAAAATGTCAAGGTTTCGCTTGGAATTTGCATCTCCAAAAGACCTTCGCTGGCGACGCAGAAATGTACCATTTTTCCAACCACAATTGTGGGAATCGTCGAGATGGACAAGAGATCGGTGTGGGCGAAAAAGTGAAACGATCTGCATAAAACTGTATTATTAATGGGGCATATTTAAATCGAAAGCAGCGACAAGTGCATGTCGCGATTATAAATGCGTGATGGGTCCCATAGTGACGAAACGTGTCGCTGAAAGAGTAGACAAGAAAGTGTTTCCTCTTGATAACCTTTTGGTTGTTATGACGGTCCCGTTCGGTTGTTCTCACAGATGGCATAATAACCTGTCGGTGATATTTTCTAGACCAGAATGACTAAATTGATGAAAATGCATATTTCATTATTACGTTTCGATAAATTGTGGCGGGCGCGGCGGCGTTTTCACAAACATAAAATAATTAAGGAATTTAACCTTTTTCAGTTTCTTGACGTTCGTTATAAATTCTAGCGTTTACTTGTTAAGAAAATTAAATGCGATCTAGATGAATGATAATAAGCCATTAAAATTAATGCAATCAAAAAATTCTATTACTTAATGGTATCGATCAAACAGGTTACGAGTAATACTTTGTGGTTTTCGGGTATTTGTTGTTGAATCAACTGCTGAATATTTATGGCTTGATGACATTCGTTTGTATGTTTTTTTTTTCGTTTTGTCTTACTATAGTTTCTATTTTTTGCTATTTACGATACAAAGAGATTTTATTTGTAAATTACCCACCTACGTTGTGTCTTTAATGCAGATTGTTAATGGAAAATATACAGGGTGTCGCAAAATTAACGTATTCCAAGTCGGGGGTCTTGTAGGGAAAAATCTCAGGAATCTCGAAAAAATAAAATAAAAAATATAGGGGGGGTCTTTACAAAGATATATGGGTTTGAAGGTTCAAACTTTTCATCATGTTTTCTTCAAATAAAAAATATAACTGGTTGACATTCATTTTGAAATATGGTGAGGATGATTATGTAAAATATTAAAATATAAATGAAAACACATTTTTTGAAAAAACAGCTTTATCTCGAAAAAAGAAAAGTTTTATTTTTCCAATTTTTATTCAAAAGGGAAGTACATACAACATAGCTAGAATATTAATCAGGTATTTTTGAACAAATATTGGCAACTTTGATATTTCTTTGAAAGTGACAGCAATTTTTACTTGGTCAACACTATGTCCCCTACTAAGCCCCGATTTCGGAATACGAATTTTAAGACACCCTGTATATACACGGTGAAATCGAATCAGAATATTAAAACCTTAAAACCTTCGTCTCGGCCTTCAATCTCTGGGCTTACCACAAAAAGACTCACTTCTACTCTTAATGATACATTTTTCTACTTCGTGGTTGTTATATCAATGTTAAATTTTTAAATATGTAGAATTATTTGCCTGTTTTTTCAAAGTTAATTGACGTATAAATAACTCAATTTCTGGTCGAACAACACAATAAATCTGCCTTTCATTCTCTATTGAAAATGTAATAAATCAAATTAGATGTGTGGTTTACAAGAACTATTTTACTCTAGGTGGGATTAATGTGTTGATAAGCAAAACAACGTTTTCCTTGTGCAATCCACGAACTGGATCATTTTCTATTTAACACCTCATGTAATGCAATGAGGTCTATTTAACGACCAAGGTGATATCATACCATCGTTTCGAAACAATTCTTTTAGCTGTAGGGTTGAATATGAATAGGTTTTCTCAATAATTATATACATTTATCAATCATAAATATATCAAATTATCAGAAAAACATATGTGTCACGAATTAAAATATATTATGGTAGAAATATAAATTATCAAATTGTATCCTGTGGTCATTTTTCTATTCTATTGGTTTTTTGTCTTCGATTATTGAAGAAATAAAAAATGGAAAACGTGTGTGCGTTCTGAGTACCTATATAATCATCATAAGATTGACAAATATGATGTTTGCGCACTCCATTTTGAAACACTAGTGCGTAAAATCGACGTTCGCGCACTAGTGCTTCTAAATCATCCAAAAGTCTTTTTGAGCACTCTGAAAATAATTTGGCTTGATAATAATAAACTCTGGTTTACAAAATGCCAATTCTTCAATATGGATGGTGAAAATTTCAAAAGAGTGAAAATAAATCGTTATTAATTCGGTGACACTTTGGCACGCGCCATCCTATTCACAAAGGCTATATGACAAATCAGATATAATATTGTACGAACTTCAATGCGAGAAGACGTATTCGGCACATTCGCGCAAATGGAGCACTCGCTCCTTCGTCGCTCGTTGTCAAATAATGCGCTCATGCGCGAAAAATATTTTCTCGCACTCATTTCGTAAATAACTATTTTAATAGTTTTAAGAGCGTCATACAACTATTTATGCAGATCAGCGTAAACATTTACTTAATAATTATTTATTCATATACATAATTCATCTTGAATGATTGTCTTAAACATTGTCACCAGATGCATCACTGAAGGTTAAAATAAAATTTAAATTTCAAAAAGTACTGAATTTACATTCGTAGGGTTGAGTATTTACACTTCCGCTCAATTGAGAAACACTGCATATCTTTTTTATTATCATTATATTTTCTGCTACATTAATAGTAATTTTAATATTATGCATTATTAAAATGCATGTCGCCCACCAGCACTTTTGAGAACATTTTTTTCAACATAAAATTCTCGTAGAAAGTGATTGGTGATATCGTTACGTGGAAGCTTAATCATTCGCGACTGTTTTTAAATATTTGCGGTAAAATCAATTAATCACTTCCCTTCGGCTAGCATTAGATGTCTGAAAAGACGGTTTTACCAGTCGGCAGAAAAGAACACTAATGAGAACGACTTATGCAGGTCTTTATAACGTACTAATACTTTTATGAGGGTTGGAACGTTTGGGAAAATTACTCAAATTATTGAAGGTTCAGAAATGGGCCGCAATTTTTCCAACTGCCTTTGGGGTTCTGAGCTGAGATTCTTTGGAAGACATTTACATAATTGAAACACCAGTAGATCAGTTAAAAAAATAAAATCTGCTGATATGGCATAAATATTAATTTTATTATGTGATAAAGTCATAATTTACGTGCGCGACTGTAACACACTTTCCACCTCATTACATTTATCGTCTGGTTGATAATGATCGTCAAGGATGAAAATCAGCGCTATTGAAACCCAAATACAAGAAGTTCTATTTTAGGATCGCGCAGTTATAATTCTTGCCGCTTGGCCAGCAATTACCATCAGAATTCATTAACCCAATCATGTCTAAATAAAGCGTGCGCCACCTTATGTCACCCATATTCCGATGAAATCATAGGCGCACTAAAAGCACCGCTATGATCGCACGCCGTCCTCCAACCTCCACCAACACCTCGATCGCTCTGAATCACTTTTCCCTCTTACCGATTCAGGGAGAACACCCTACTTGTTGGCACAAGTGACCGCCAACGATCAGTTAATCTTCGGCGATCGGCTAAATAAGATCGGCCGCCAAAAACACTTTCAGTTTCTTCCACACGCGACCAGTGACTTCAACGGTAGACCAGGCGGGAAACACATGTGCGAAAAACGATGCGACTTTAACGTTTTCAACGGGAAAACAGGTCAAAGTTGTACAAAATGAACATTTCGAGTGCCATATTTTTGATCGCCGTTTTGGCGATCACCGCCGCAGCTGACTGTCCCAAAAAGACCAACTCCAAGCTGGTCTGCTACTACAGCAAGCTGACGCACGTGGACTCCTGCAAGTGCAGCCACGTGGTGCTGCCTGCAGACTCCGACGTCAAGTCCATCGATAGGATGAGGGAGCACCTCAAGGGAGTCAAGATCTTGATCACCGTCAACGAGTTCAATCAGGTATTAGTGTGATTGATTTTCGAGCCGGAGGTGAGAAATGAGTAATGTGCGTTCATTTCCATCCAAAGGTCGAGCCATTAATAATTATTCTACGCCAGAACACATTATTCTTCTCAACACTAACGTCACGTGTGTCACTTTGTTAAAAATAGTAACGCTAATTTATATTTTGGTTGACAAGGCTGCGAACTACACCTCTTATTCTCACCACAATATCGAATAATTTTTCATAAATTTATTGTAAAAAATGCAACCTTGTAACCTAGTTAAGTTCCCAGACTAATCAAACACACTTAGTCCTTGGTACAAAATCTCAGTAAAACTCAAGCGCAATTAGTCTTTATTTACTATATTTGGATGAATTGGTCTGGCGTAAGAACAGGTTGTTCATTTTTTGATTAATTTGTCGACGATATGTTAGGTATCTAAATCAAGAGCAACCGGCTAAAATTTTCTCTGAAGATGGTAATGAACTGAAAAAACTCTACAATAAATCATGCAACGGTATGCAATTATTTCTTAACATTTACGCGCAGAAATATCACAAAAATGATTCGACGTTTGTCAAGGTTGATGAAAGCCTGCACCGATGGCAGATAATTTAATTTCGGCGAATAAGGTAAAGACAGATCACGATGGAAAGGTGAATGATCACGAGATGGTGTCGTTGATTCGATTAATATGCAATATCAAAAGTAAGAGTAGATAAAAAATGATAAAATGAAAGTAATAGTTGTTGTTTTAAATTGGCACAAATTGATGTAGTTTAGTGCAGGTTTCATTCCAGAGGCGATTTACATTCTTTTATTTTAAATGTTTTAATGAATGAGTTTATTACCCAAGAAAGTGAACAAATACGCACCAGAGAGAATCACTTTTTCATCAATTTTCTCTTCTCGTAGAATTGTTTTGTGGAAATAAGATATGGAAAATATATGTGTATAAAAAAGAAAATTCTGACGATTTGTTAAACAACTGAAAATAAGAAAATGCAAAGTAGCAATAAAAGTAAAAGTTATGCTCGTGGGACATGTAGTTTTTATGTTTTTTAATTTCAGTGGGTAGTAAAAATCCATGTAAGTCGAATAAAATAAACGCAAAAATTTACATTTTTATGAACTTGAAAGTATAGATTTTTTGTTTATTTAAAAAAAATACGATTTGCATTGTTTAAATAATAATTATGATAATACATACATAGCTACTTTAGTTTAATACTTAATAAAGTATTATGATTTTATTGAAAACAATCTAGATCAAAATAAATATAAAAACGTACTGGAGAGTGATGTTCTAGATTTACCTGTGCAAGAATTTTGAGAAATTTAATTATGTATATATACAGGGTGTCTTAAAATTGTCGTATTCCGAGTTCGGGGCTTAGTAGGGGACATCCTGTTGACCAAGTAAAAAATTGCTGTCACTTTGAAAAAAATATCAAAGTTGCCAATATTTGTTCAAAAGTACCTGATTAATATTCTAGCTATGTTGTACTTCCCTTTTGAACAAAAACTGGAAAAATAAAACTTTTATTTTTTCGAGATAAAGCTGTTTTTTTCAAGAAATGTCTTTTCATTTATATTTTAATATTTCACATAATCATCCTCACCATATTTCAAAATGAATGTCAACCATTTATATTTTTGATTTGAAGAAAACATGATGAAAAGTTTGAACCTTCAGAGCCATACATCTTTGTAAAGACCCCCCCCCCCCTATATTTTTTATTTTTTCGAGATTCCTGAGATTTTTCCCTACAAGACCCCCGACTTGGAATACGTTAATTTTTGCGACACCCTGTATATATTTTGAAACTTATTTTTTAAATTGTTCATATTCTTGTTACTGTTAGATATATCATTTAATTACAAAACCTCGTGTGTAATAAAAATAAATATAAAATTATTTATTTAAATTGAATAAGCGTTGGAAGCAGTTTAAGTTATTAAAGGCGTTGACTTTGGACAAAAGGTGAAGGAGACTAGTTGCGTATTTTTAAAATTCTAAAAATAAAAATTTTCTTAATTAATACATCTTTAATGAATACGAAAAATAACTAAATACATAACTAAAAATAATATTTTTGCTTTGAAATTTGAATGTTTTAAAAATTTTAAATCATCTATTTGTAAACTTTGTGGTTGAGAATAAATACAAAAAACAAAACATTATCGAGAAAGTTCTTTTTCAAAATGTAATAATTTTGATTTAGATATTTAATTCATTATTATTACTTTACTACATTATTGATAAAATAGTGAATTTTTATTCAAAATTGACAGAAATAAATATGTAAACTATGTAGATTTGTTGAAAGTTTATTGATTTTTTAGAGAAAAGCAATTCTTTATTTGTATATTTCATAATGGGATAGGTAGAAGAAAACAGATAGTACAGATAGTAGTTTTTATTCTAAAAAAAATTCATTCATGTAAAACAAAAAATAAATATTTCATACATTTAGTTTGAATCGAATGCAGAAAAAAACTCTTTAATAAAAGAAAGTAAAAATTTCATAAAAACAGCCGTAGTAGAAATTGTTACCTTGACACAATACACGATAATAATCTTGTCATCCCTCGTGTAATTATTTCCTTAGCTGCGCTGATGAACAAATGCATTTTATTCCTTTTTCGTATACCTATAGGTGTTCATTTAAATTTCCCGTCAAAGTTAGCGTTGAACAGTCAATTGTGAACGCACCACGGATTATAAACTGTGATCAGCTATTTAAATCTAACCTCACTTTTGCGTTGTTTGTATTTTTAATCTGCAAGTTGATGCGTGGTGCGTTCACAATCGATTCTTCAACGCCAACTTTGATGGGAAATTTAAATGAACACCCGATAGTATACTATGGAAAGATCCTGGGGGTGCCATAAAAACATAAAAAAATAAAACTTCTCAAATAACCAGTAACAAATAGATCAGTATTTGATAATAAATAATTAGCAATGACACCAAAATCCGCGGTTTGTATTGAAAAATACAGGTTGTGTAAAATTTACATTGCACAAAACAAGGGACTAAAATTTTCTCATCAAATACTAAAATTTAGTACTTTGTAAGATATTTTGAATGTGAAAATAAGTTTTTCTAATTCAGTTACGAAAAGTAACCATTGTGATATGTTATTTTAGTTTTGTCAAACGTGCTTCATTTAATAACTAGTGAAAAAAAGTGACATTATATTATCACTAGTGTTAAAAAGTGACATATTAGTAGTATTATCCCGGAAAATTATTGAAATAGCAGATTTAAACAGGATTTTAATCAGAATGTGTGCTTTTCTTGTATGAAACACGTAGCAAAATGGCTATTTTTTTACACACGAAATGTTGACACTCGTGGTCCAATTGTCACGTCTAGTCCAAAAAAGACGCTCATTTTGCAACTCGTTGCATAAATAGCTATTATTCGATTATTTACTTATATTTACCTTATATGGTTTATAAATCTAGGTACGATGTGTATTATTTAGAGAAAACAATTGATTTGCTCGAGTCTTGCTTAATTTAGAGCAGGCATAGCAGTGTGCTTTTGCTGCATCGCATCTTTAATAATAATAAATAAGTCCGGCCTTGATGCCGTGCCCCTTTTTTATAATACTAATATAACGAAGTAGCTAATACTGTGCTTATTAAACCGATAAGCTGTGATCATTTTAGCGTTATTTTTCTATTTCACTATGATGCAACGTTTAAACAGTTGCATCTCTTTTGTCACTGGCATGCAATTTAACTAAGCTTGGCAAAGTTAAATCATGTTCATCAGATTATACTGAATCTGGAACTAATCCTATTATCCGGCGAATAATACAAGATCGAGTCTTTGCTTCATTCCTAATTAAACCACCACCACAATTGCATATTATTACTCTCGCAGCATTGTTGTTTTATCAGCATCTATATCTCTTTGAAATGACTTTCAATAACCGGACTATTTGACGTGGTACATCCATTTTCCAAACCATGCAACAACCTCTTACATTTCTGCGGCACAAAGAACCAATTACTATCACAAACCTTCCACCTGGCACGACTTTCATTCAATTCCATTTCTAGGGACTGGTCGACATACTGAAAAGCAGTAAAGTGGACGGCATAGAAATCAACCTGAAGAAGCTGGACTCGAAGAACGACATCAACGACTTCATCTCGACAGTGAGGAGCAGGCTCGGAAGCGACTTGTACATCGTCCTCGCCGTACCTTCGAAAGCCGAGACGCTCGCCAAATATTACGATTTCAAAACCCTCAGCAAGAATGCCGATCTCTTCGTCCTCCAGACGGCGTTCCTCGGGGCCTCCAAGAACGTCACTTTCCATCCCAGTCGTCTCTCCGGGCTCTGGGATATGCAGAATACGGTGAGCCGTTACGCAACGGAAAATTAACAATGTGATCAAGGTTGATGCTTCAGTGAAAGTAATGCGATTTTTTCATTAAAATTTCAAATGTATTTTTAAACGTGACTAATGCGAAACTGGGGCGAAATTCTTCCGGTTTTGAGAGATGTCATCAAACTCTCACCGTAGGTGTTTGATACAGATTTCGGACCTTTCCGGCTGGAAGTGTTTTGCATAGTTGAATGAGTCGTAACAATGCATAGTACTACGGCAACTGAAGCGGAACAGTTTCTTGGTTATTCCTGCAGATCAAGGGAGAACGAGGTATCTGATGAAATTGAATAATATTCATTGGAAATTCACCTTCACTCTCTATTGTATTGAAAAGTGGGCATCTTAATGTGGATGTTGGTAGAAGATAACATCGTAGGCAGTATTGAAAAAAATCATTAATAATTCAAAGAAAAAATTTCAATCATTATCTACTCTCCTAGTTTTTTAGGAGCAAGCTTTTCGATAGAGAATTAAAAAAAAAACAGTTATATATGCAAATATAACAAAACGAGAAGAAATTATAATAATTGGTAATGATTAGAAAAGTTAAGCAACGCTGGACACGGTCAATATTTGGGTGGGTGGTCGCTGGGTAACTACGTTCAGTTGTCATTTCATTGTCATTGGATGTCATGTAAAAAGTGGGTGTATAAAAAAAAGAAGAAGAAATAAAGAAGTGTCCGTAATGATAAATAAATCCGGCCTCGATGCCGTGCTCCCTTTTCAGTTACAAAAAATAAAAAAGACGACATATCAAGAATAAAAAGGTAAATGAAAACAAAGAAAACAAAAAAACCAAATTTGATATTACACCCTCGTCTTCAAAAGTATCAAATTTTAAGAGTAAAGAAAATCCTTGTTAGAACAGTTATTTAAAAAAAACTAGTTGCCACTGGGGAAATATACAGGGTGTAACAGAAAAAAGTGCATTTATTTTAACTGGTAATAGAAGGTTCTCATCAATTACAACAATGTTTCTAAATAAAGTTTCTTGGAATTTGCAAAATTAAATTGGCATTTGTCGCCCCTTTATTTTGACGTGCCATTCACGTTGAATGGAGTTTTATAAATCTGAAAACTTTTTTAAATAGGAATCGTAAAAACTGAATGTTTTTATTCCCTTCGTATTGCACTTTTCATTCATTGTTTTTTACCAATCAGTATGTTTTGCAGTAATGTTTTTTCCCGAAATTATAAAAGGGTTTTACTTTCGTTTGTTTTTTGTTACCTGCTTGTTTTGTTTCTTTATTAAATGTAGTTAAATTAAAATTGTTCCATAGGCGGATAAGCAAATCTTTAGTAAATTTAGATTAATTTTTAAAACCCTTCATAATTTATTTTCCAAAAAAAAATTATTTAGAAAAGTTGTAGTAGATGAGTCCTATTATAAGTTAAAATAAATGCACTTTTTTCTGTTACATCCTGTACATATAAATAAAAAAATATATATTGTTAATTACCCCATTCATGGTACCTATAGGATATACAGGGTGTACCTAAAATGCGTGTGTTAATTTAACACGTAGCAGGGCTTATTATATGAAACGTTTTTTCTATTTGAATTTTTTACGAAAAAGCGTTACAAATTGATTTAAAATTTGGAATAAATTAATGTAATAATAAAATTTTCTGTGATAGAAACGGAGCCTTGGCAGTTACATTGTTATAGAAAAAATTAAATAATTAACATAAGGATTTGTTTGGCAAAAATTGGGGGGCAAAAAATCTTGAATAACTTTTGGGAATTTTGCAAAATGTGATAAAGAAAAGTTTCATAAATTGGCGAGTTCTTCCACGGGTTAAAATTATCACACGTATTTCAGATACACCCTGTATACCACACAATGAAATATTGCAGGACGTCATCAAAAAATTTTAAAAAAATCACTTAAAAACTTGGTATTGAAACTTTTTTAGAGAACAAAATTATTCTGTCGGAATTAAAAATATGCAAATATTTTTGACGTGCTTTACATATTTAAAAAGAAATCAAGCATGTTCGATATGAATTTATGAAATTCCGTTTCAGTTAACAGATAAAAGTAAAAGTGAATAAGATGTGGAAATTTAAGTGTTTAACAAATTATGAAAGTACTTATTAATTTATAACAAATAAATATTTTTATGAAAAAGGATATTAATGATATTGACTTTCTAACTCAGGTGCATGAGAAAAAAAAGTACAACATATTATTAAGTATTATAATCTCTTAAGTAACTATACTCTATTCACTTAAGCTACATTCCTAAGTACACACCTCTCTGTGTGATATTTTAGTGCTTAATCTTAGTACACCATATGCAGAAATTTAGTCGACCGCAAGGTACCTGATAGGCCAATATGGTGAAAGTGGAAGGCTATAAAAAAAAAAAAATGCAGAAATTTATGACCAAGAATGGCTATAAAAAACAATGTACATATTTGAAAATGAATGACGCAGCTTGAATAATCCAGTTATAAATGTCATCATTACCACAGTTGTCATGAACGAAGATCAAGAATGGTTTTGGTTGGAGAACGGTTCCTAGATGAATGAGTCACCATTGCCAAGATTTAACCGAGCCGTTGGGTTATGTGAATCTTAGCATAGGGTTATGTGTAATAATCTAAAGCTGCGCCACATGTTTTCAATCCTTTTGTTGTTCAAGGCCGCTCTATCGTATATTTTTTGCATACACAATTAATAAAAGAAAACAATTTCAAAATAATTTAATGGTCACAAAGGTCGTTACCGCCATTTTTTTTAATTGGTGAATTTCAAAATACCGTATGCTTCTCCAGTCTGCTGCGTAAGTCATTCGCAATGAGAGGCGGAGCCTCTTCGGTAGCTAATCACAGTGCAGCGACTGCGCGGTGTGCACGTGATTACTATATTGCCTAAGTGAACGGAGTATAATACTTCTCCTCATTCTTCAATTTCTATAAGTAAAAACAATGGGGTAATATTTTTCGTCGTTTTACATTACACACTTAAAAATTGCTAAGAAAAACTGCGATACAAAAAATTTATGGAGAGTTTCCAACCAGTATAACGAAAAAGGAAGCAGACCTAGTTCACTTTCATCCAAAAAATTTCTTCTAAAAGTCAAGAATTATAACACCAGCGCGCCGAAACTCGCTTTCGGAACTCTTTCTCGATACACCTACCAAAAGCAAAGATTATATAAGTCAAGGTTGTACCATTTTCAGCGCTACAAGATTTATTTCCTTGACGTTTCTGTATTACACCGTCTTAATTTCTTCACCATTGTACGAATTATGCAACGAAAATACGAGTACATATATTTTTCCAATTGGACACATGCCACGAAGGTCAAATCTCTGCACAAGGAGCAAACCACGAACAATAAACATAAAAAATAACAAACACCCACACCACTTATCCTTTTATATATGCACCAATATCCAGACGAACTACAACTCACGCAGTTGCGCAATAAGAGTTGTCCTTAAAAGGACTCGGGTATAACAACCTCGCAAATTGTTACCGTGTGTCACCATAAATATTCATAACAAAGATCCGGGTTATCGCAATTAACAATTACCTATTTATATGAAAAATTAGAGCGTGGGCGTATTGTGCACCTTTTGATCAATGTCATTTCCATCGTAGGATTCCGTCGTGGATTTGGTTAGCGGATTGGGGGCGCCTTTGTCCAAACTGGTTATTACGTCTCCGGTGCAGGCGTTCAAGTTTAAGCTGCAGAGCGAGAAGCACACCGCTCCGGGAAGTCCGGCCCTGGAAGTTCAGTCCGTGACCCGGAATGAGCTGTGCCAGCTAATGGGAAATGGGGGCAACTGGACCTTGGAAAGGGATCAGGATCAAGCGGGTCCCTACATATTTAGGTAACAAAATAAAATATCCTGCGCAAGGCGGAAACTATTATAAAAGGAAGCTGTTGGAGCGAAAGTACTGAAGCTCCGACGGGTTCACTGTTTTCGACAAATTCATTTTGTTTCTTTTCAATACTGCTTTGTTTTACCGGAAAAAACATTAACTTCAAAACTGCAACCAGACACTTTCACTTTCGGCTGGCGTTTTGCAGCCATAAAAACTAGTTTAATTGAAGATGTCCGGACCTAATGAAATTCTTTTTTTTATTTATTGCTAATTCGCTCCAAATTGTTTCTTCCTGAATATTTCACGACAAATATACAGGTGTTTAGCCAATTAGTTTCAAATTTAAATCCAGTCGTCATTACATAAGAATTATTAGTGGGAACTTTCCGGTACACCACGTCGGAAAAACATCTTCGAATTAGAAAACATCAACAAATCATTTAATTTACTATCTTTGGGCACTTGTTATTTCTTAATTTTTCAAATAATTAATAAATATTTGACGATAAAGAGCTAAGGTATTAATAGTGAAGAAGAGCATTGCCTTTTTATCCAGCTCGCTTTTACGCAGCCGCAGTGTTTTTTGAAGGAGAGGAGAGGAGTGGACGAAACGAACACGTTTAGAGCGTGAACGAAAGTGCACGAATTTCGGCCGGCGTCACCTATTTATCGGAAAGGTGGGACTAAACGGAGCCCGCTCATTCGGCGGCCAATGAGAAAACAGAGTGCCCAGAACAAAACCATGAAACGTTTTTTCTATTTGAATTTTTTACGAAAAAGCGTTACATATACCCGCTTATTAAAGAACACTTTCATTCTGACAAGTTTATATTCGAAATTTTAAAACAATAATTAGGATATACTTGAATTACGGTTTAAGTATTTAGTCAGAATTTTCTTATCATAATATTGGTATTCACATGACTGGAACTGTAGATATTTTTAACTTCAACGTAGCTAACAAATACGATTAAATAGATAAAAATTGCTCTTATCTGATAAATCAATATGTGTCGTGTTTATACTCTTCAGGGAATGGATATCTATTAATTTGAACAGAATTAATACAAATTACATATTTTTAGTTTTATTTAAAAATTGTAAATGAAAGTTAATCAAACAGTCAATAAAATAAATTGTTGACCATGTTATACTAAAACTATCGTGCGTTCATTTCATTTATCCTCAAAGTAGGCGTTCAAGACTCAACTGTGAACGCACTATACGGATAAAGATCACAGATTAGCTGTTGAAATCAACGCTTTTACACGAGTGGTGCGTTCTCAATCGATTCTCCAATGCCAACTTTGAGGATAAATTTAAATGAACGCACGATACCTGTTATTATTGTATTATTGGTTGCATAGCAAATTAAAATGAAAATGTTTCTGATGCACCTAGTAACATCCTTACTAAAATTGTTAATGAATTAGTACTTCTTTCAAAAAGCTCTATTCAAAACATTGAGGTGTTGTACAGTTGGTACACGGTAAAAAATGTTACGACGTGAGAAAAGTTCACAGAATGATCAAGCGTATTTTCCATTGAACTAGGTATAACTATAGTAATCTTGGAAACTTTCATTTTTTTCATGTACCATTCTGGTGAATTTTGCCGTGGATATTTACAGAAAAACCACGCGTCAAGTACCCACTTTAAAGATTGCATCACTTTTAATTAACATAAATTTATTGGTTTTGGGCAATATTTCGTCTAATAGAAATATGCCACGCCGATGGTTGTTTATTGCCACTGTCATGGTCCGTCCAGCGTATTCATGGTAGAACAGCCACCAGGGGCAATGTCGTATTAGCTGCTCGCTTCTAAAGCTTTACAAAGTGGAGCAAATTGCGAAAGTAATAATCTTATACAATAACTCACCATGACACACCTGCATATAGTGTGTACGTTCGTAGACAGATAGGTTCGGCTTTTGAAATAATGCGTCGTGGGTACCTTTCATCAGGATCAATTAAAAAATTTTCTTTCACAACTCTGGCAAAGAGTGACGAATTGGTAATAATCGACTGACAATATCTCAGGTTAATGACAACACATGTGCTCACCTCCGAAAAAATGACTTTTATTGTTCTGAGAATTGATAGAGCGATTTCTAAAGGCCTAGAGCGAGGGCGTAGCACCAGAAAAATTCAAAAAAAAAATTGAGGTTGTTGCACCTGATTCTGTCACAGATTTATAAACTATCAAGTTTAGAAAGAAAGAGGAAATAACATTTACCAGGTGCGATCTAAAAGTTTTTGAGAAATGAAAAACAGAACAGGACAAACTGGGTTATCCTTCGATAAAATAAATATTTTTTCAGTAAGGATCAATGGATAGCTTTCGACGACGCCACCAGTGTCGACATCAAAGCGAAATACGCCCGAGTCCGAGGACTCGCTGGAATAGCCCTCAAGGACCTTTCCCAAGATGGCGGCGAAAAATGCGAAAGCTCAATCTTGGACGCAGCTTTCAACGGTTTATCCCGTCAAGCTCGCGCTCCTCGAGGTGCCGTTTTGCATTCCCTAGAAAGAGAAATTCTGGAGACTCCATCCAGGCCTCTGGATACAATCCAAGTATCTCCCTATCGCATATCTAGAGTGATTGACGTAGAAGGCAATGTTCACGTGATTAGACAGGTAACATTTCATGTGCGATGGTGGTGTAATGGTCAGCATAGTTGCCTTCCAAGCAGTTGATCCGGGTTCGATTCCCGGCCATCGCATCATTTTTTTCCACTGCGTTTTTTTTGCAGGATACGAGAACTGAATTCGAGTGCTCTAGACAAGGATATTTCGTCCATCCACGTTCCTGCGGCCGGTTCTACCGTTGCGTCAAGTTCGACCAATTGTCTGACGAATTTAGCGTTTTCGAATTCGACTGTCCTGCAGGGTTGGCTTTTGATAGTACTGTTGAGGTCTGCGTTTGGCCCGGAAGTCTGTCGCATGGCTCGCCCTGTTCAGGAAGTAGCGAAATTGCACCAGTACCACGGGAGAGATTCGTTTGTCCGCATGAACCAGGTGAGAGGATATCGAGATAGTTTTTTATAATTTGCGTCGGGTCAAGCTTCTTATTTGTCTCTGGGAATTCCCATTATGTAAATGCTAGTAACATGTTTAGAAATGAGAGATTATGCTTTTCTTTTTGTTTTTTCATTTCTTCGCGGAAAGTTTCCTGAGTCAGAAACGTATACACTTCAGTGGTTTCAATTTGCTAAATCATTTAACTATTTTTCAAGATCTTTTAGATGGTATTCTCTTTGGTGGTACCACTTTCAACACGACCTTTTTGTGTACTTACTGTAACAAATTACAGCACCTTGTGACTATCATTTATTCTCCTTACAGTATTTTAACTGTTACAAATAACTTAACCCACTTACAGTTAATTGGTTTCCAATTAAAAAGATTCGCTTAAGAAAGTGCTCAATGTGCGATGGTGGTGTAATGGTCAGCATAGTTGCCTTCCAAGCAGTTGATCCGAGTTCGATTCTCGGCCATCGCATCAATCACTTTTTGCTTTTTGTATTTTTGAAAGACTCGATCAAAGCTACCATGTTGGTGCAGTTATCAATATAGTACCTAGTTGTCTTTGTTTTTGATCGTTTCTGAGCTTACTCTTTCAAATCTAGCTCCTATAGTAGGTACCACTCCCATATCCGAGATACCTTGATAGTTTTTAATCATTGATTCTTCCGCGTTTGCAAGATAGAGATTATCGTACCATGACTACATGCGATGGTGGTGTAATGGTCAGCATAGTTGCCTTCCAAGCAGTTGATCCGAGTTCGATTCTCGGCCATCGCATCTTTACTTTTTACTCACTCCTAATATTTCCAGGTTATTACGCGGATCCCGAGAACTGTCGGTGGTTCTTTGCTTGCTTGGATCACGGAAAGTCACCATTATCAGCTTACGAGTTCAGATGTCCCTTCGGTTTAGTTTACGACGAGTCAAGACTACTTTGCGAATGGCCTTGGTTGGTACCCAAATGCGCCAGTGGTTACGCCGTTGCTTCACATACAGTTTACGGCGGCGCAGGATCGATTGCTCTAGATCAGTACGACGGTTTAGGAGTACTTGGTGTAACATCACTTGGTGGTCTCCATGGTCCTTTGCAACAACCAGAAGCTAAGATTTATAGCAATGTCGGTCTTGTTTCTCAAGGACAAAATTATGTTGCTGGTAAGTTATTATTTTCAAATTGGTCACACTGCGAACCGTCATATTTGGTAACGTTGCAGGTACTGGTCAGTTATCTCTTAAAGCGACACAATCTTTACAAAATGCCGGTTTGCTCGGAACTGGTATTGTTTCTGGACTTGGTTACGCCACTGCAAATGACGGTAATGTCCGCTTTACAAACGAACAAATTTACGGGTCAGGACATCTCGATAGTCAAGGACAAGAAGCTGTACTCAATGCAGCACATCACGGTGGTGGTTTTGGTGTAAGATTGCAACAAACTCACGGTTCGGGATTGGGTTACACTCAAGGACAAGACTCAGTACTAAATACAGCATACCATGGGGATGGTTATGGTGTCAATTCACAAAAAAGCTCTATTCATGGGGTTAACGTTAACTCTGAGTTAGGCTACACCTTAAACAGAGATGCTTCCTTGTTAAACACAGGACTTTATCAAGGAACCGTCGCTTCAGATTTACAAACAAATTATGTAGATCACGGTACTAACCTGAATTATCAAACAGGTACTTCTGGTGCTGCAATTGTTGGTACTCAGTCCGGACAAGCGTATGATACGAACCTTCACGTGGTCAATGGAGGCGCAACTCTCATTGGTACTGCTGTAGGTGGTGCCAAATCGACGCAAAGCTACGGTGGTACAGCTGGTGTTCATTTGATTCATGGTATCGACAATAAATTAGCCCAGGGTTACATCGGTACCAGTAATGCTCACTTGGTCAATGGACTTGCAGAAAACTCCCAACAAGGAGTTTTGCAATACCACCAACCAGCTGGAGCTGTATTTGTCAACGACAATCTCGCGCAAGGAGCTGAAGTCTCTGGATACGATTCTGCCAAGTCGACAGTGGAATATCACGGAAACTCTGGATCCAGTGGTACCAACGGCAATATTAATATTGTTGGAGGTGGATACTCGGCTGTTGGAGTTGCCAACAGCGCCATAGACGTCACCAATTATGGAGAAGATACTAATACTGTAGCTCATGTGACAGCTTCACCAATTTCCGTATCTACAGTTTCTTCGATACCGATAGTAACTTCGGTTCCAGTTCCCGCCTTGAAAGTTGCCACAGGATTCCAGAGTTTCAAGGGTGGAGTTGTTGCAAATGTCCCTGAGTTGCAATACAAGGTCCACAATAATCTTGCTTCTTCGCGGGGTAGTTCCGGATTTGCTAACTTTTCACAAGGTTTTGTGAATTTAGTGTCATCAACACCATCGACTATAGTTACAAATGATGGTTACCATTACCCTAAACCAACTGTATCCTTCATAGAAGAACCAGCCAGGTCAACCTTGACAACGGGTACCGCCTACGTGCAACAAAATCTAGCCAGCGTCCAACCTGTTGTAACCGGGTACCAACAACCTGTAGTAGTTTCCACAACTCAAACTCCCTTGACTGTTGAAAGAGTTAACGTCCAACCAGTTACTACATACCAAAAACCAGTTTCCACTTCATTTGTTCAGCATCACGTTACTAACGTGCAACCAGTTGTAACCACATATCAAAAACCAGTTGTAACAACATATCAAAAACCAGTTGTTGTCTCAACAACTCAAGTCCCATTTGTTGAAGAGAAGATTAATATTCAACCAGTTGTCACTACATATCAACAGCACGTGAGCAATGTTCAACCAGTTGTCACCACTTACCAAAAACCTGTTTTTGTATCAACAACTCCGACTCCAATCGTACAAGAGAAGATTAATATTCAACCAGTTGTAACTACGCATCAACAACATTTCCAACCAGTTGTAACTACGTATCAGAAACCTGTTGTTGTGTCGACAACTCAAGCTCCAGTGGTATTTGAAAAAGTCAATATTCAACCAGCCGTATCAACTTACAACCTCCAGAAACAAGAGAGTTTCGTTGGTTATGACTATCCCAAACCAGCTGTTAGGTTTGAAGAAACACCCGTGAAAACAACTGGTGGTAGTTTTAGTTACCAAAATCTGGATCTTATCAATTCCAACCCTGCCATTACTGTTAATGAAGTACCACTAAAAACTGTGAACCAAGCGGCAGTAACTAGGTTCTCTTATTCGGCGCCTTCAACTGTAAAACCTGTAACCCTAGTAGAACAGGTCCAACCGGTAGTTCAAGTTCAGCCAACTGTCCAGACTGTAGTTCAGCCAGTTATTAAACAACAACCTGCAATCTCATTTGCAAGTTTCCAAAAACACGAAACCATTCAACCTCAACTTCAAGTCACTTCTTACAACGTACCGTCGTCAACTCTGAAACCTATTGTTGTTGAACAAACGCCACAAATCTATGTCTCGTCGACACCTGCTCCAGTTGTTCAACAAAGAGTCCAACCTGCTATAGTTTCAAGTTTCAGCATTTCGAGCAACAGCGAAGGGTACAACTATCAAAAACCTAGTATTGTTTTTGAAGAGAAACCTTCAGTGATTACGTATCAACAACCAGCTGTACAGAAAACTGTAATAGCTAGTCAACCTGTTTCTACATTTAGCTATCAGGCACCTGTCCAAGTCACACCTGCTGTTAGTACTTACAGTTACAAGAATGTTTTGCAAACTGCCACCCGCGGAGGGTACTCATATCCTAAGCCTGCAATCGCTTTCGAAGAGACCCCAGCTTCAGTTACCAGACAAAATTATGTACAAAAACCTGCTGTGGTTTCTAGTTACAGTTACACAGCTCCATCTACAGTAAAACCAACCGTTGTTGTCCAAAAACAAACACCTGTGGTTACTAGTTACACCTACACAGCACCATCTACTGTAAGACCTGCTGTTTATGTCCAGCAACCCGTAACTACTTACATTGCATCAACACCCAAATCTGCGATCTTCATTCCGCAACAACCCGCTGTAGTTAGTAGTTATTCGTACACCGGTTCTTCTACTGCTAAACCCGCCGTCGTTGCTGAACCTGTTCTGACATACACGCCAAAACCTGTCGTTCTAAAGAAGAAACCCGCTGTTATTTCGAGTTTCAGTTTTACAGCGCAACCCAAAAAGGTTGAATTTTCTGGTTACGATTACCCCAAACCTGTGGTACAATTTTCTGAAGGACCAGCTCAGATCGTGACTTCTTACGAGAACCGCCAACCAGTTCAGGAAGTACCATTCGTTGCGAAGAAAGCGTACGTTACAGGTGGACAATCAAATAGCTATCAATACACTCAACAGTACAACAATGTGGCTACGATAGAGCAGAAACAACCTTTGGTGGTTGAAAATTACCAAGCTCCGGTACAACCGGTCGTTGTATCAACAACTCCACTCTACGAGTACAAACAACAGTACAATGTTGAAGTGAATCCGGTGGTACTCCAGAAACAAGTTGTTTCAACAACTCCAAGATACGAGTATAAACAGCAATTCCAAGTGAACCCGGTTGTACTTCAGAAACAAGTTGTTTCAACAACTCCAAGATACGAGTACAAACAACAGTACAGTGTTGATTCGGGATATATCTATGACAGACCGGCGGTACCATTTGAAGAAAAGCCACTAGTAGTGGAGAACTATCAGGCCCCGATTTCTCAAACACCTGGTACTTCTTACTATATCAGCGAGACCCCAAGAGTGCGCCAGAAAGTAGTCAGTTCAACCCCTCGCCCAATCGTGGATTACACCTACATCCAATCAACACCGAAACCAACTTTCGCCTCTACTGTCGCCGCCGTTGTGACCAATAAACAACCGTTTAGGTACTACGACAGTAGACTAGTTTCAACTGCCCGACCAGTGACTTATTCTACATCCGTTCCGATTGTTGAAACAGTCTCAACTAGTCGACCTGTTGCGAAGTTTTCCTTCAACTCCTTTGACGATCAGTACCAACAAATACACGATGTTGGTAAGACTGTAAATTACGTCGCACCAATCGAAGTCACCACTCCAACACGTGACTACTTGCCAGCTAGAGGCGAAGTTACAACCAGCCGACCAATCGCCAAGTACTCGTTCAGTTCCTTCGACACTCAGTACCAACAAAATACGAATTTGGGTGGTGTTGTTGAAGATTACGTCGCACCATCACGCGACTATTCGCCAGTCCAAGTCACCACCAGTGCCCCAACTGAAGCATTTATAGTACCCGAAGCAGTACCAGTGAGCGATTACGGTCTTAGAGTAACGACCAGCGCTCCGACGGTGGTTTCTGAAATAGTGACACCTACACGCGAGTATTTGCCGGCGCGAGGTAGAGTCAGGGTTACTACCGCTAGTACTCCTGTTGTGGTGGTACCTGAGGTGTCAACCGCAGCACCACCGCGAGTTAGAGTGACTACAAGTGCACCAGAAGTGATCACCCCATCACGCGAATATTTGCCTGTTAGGTCTAGAGTGAGAGTCACGACGACTCCGGCTAGTACTTACTTGCCTGCAGATGACGATTACGATTTGGCACGCACACAAAGACCAGTTGACATTGTCAGAGTGTCTAGACCCAAGACAATAGTCAAAGTCAACGATTTCCACCCACTGCTCTCGGCTAAACTCGGAGCTCAGTGTACTTGCGTCTCCAACTCGGTGCGGTACCGGAAGAAGCCTTTGAGAATCGTCGTTGACGATGACGATGACGACGGTTACGTCGTCGACAACAGCGACGAAGGTATCGTCGTGGAAAATTACCAATACGAACCACAAAGAACCGTCGATATTACCCCCACTCCCGAAGTTTACATCAAGAGTACCACCGCCAAAATCGTGGAACCATCTCCCTCCCCAATTTACAGCGCTAGAAGGCGCGTGAGAGTGCGTCCAGCGACATCTACGGTACTCTACGAGTCTCCTGTAACGGAAGCGGCTAATATAATTGTGAACGACGTTGTAACCCCTGTGGGAAATCTCGTCGATGGCGACAGCGAAGTCATCAATGCGGTAATAAGCGACACTAAACTGGAACAAGCTAGCAGAGAAAGAGCTAAGGCGGCCTTGTCAAGCAGGAACTTAGACCGGTACGGTCCAGGCGGTTTGAGAAGCAGAAACGAGAAGTTGCAAGGAACGATCGACTGCCAGAGAGCTGGACTCTTCAGGCACCCAACGCAATGTAACAAGTTCTACGCTTGCAGGTGGGATTGCACCAAGAACAGGTACACTTTGCACATCTTCAACTGCCCGGTGCACCTCACTTTCGACAACAATTTGGGAGCCTGCAACTGGCCTAGTCAAGGACCTGCCTGTCTCGAAAACACTCTTCTCCCCAACGATTGATTCTAAGTTTAAGTGTTATTTATTTGCGCATTATACCATCATTCTATTATTTATTGCATCAACCCATCACGAAATTCAGCTTCTTGGGCCTTGGAAAATACTTGATAGGTTTAACTACGTTTTGTAAATTTTTAGTTTTGTAACTGAGTTATCACTTGTTGAAAAACAATGGCTTGTGGTTTGTTTTTGTACACCCATGTAACATAAGATTGTATTTAAGGTTTATAAAAAATAAAATCCAAAATTATATTCTTTTTATTCACACAATAATGACCCTGAGTCTTAAATGTTCAGGGTAACTTGTTTCGAGCCCTTTAGTACCGTTGAGTACAATTTTAAAACTGGAGACACTTCTTCTTCTAGGAAATCGCTGACTTGCTCGGCAGCTCGCCCTATGTACGTCGAGGGATCCAAAATGGCGTCCAGATCGCCTAAAATCGGTTCGAAATACGAGTCTGCTCTGACTCTGTCCAACAAGTCGTTTTCCTTGCCGTGTTCCTTAACTTGCGCCCCTGCTTGTTGCGACAACACTCTGATCTTCTCGTGGCAAATCTGTCGATCTCCTCCTTTCTTCACCATCGCCATGATAATGTTTTCTGCGGACATGAACGGCAGCTCTTGTCCGATTCGTCGTTCGATCACCTTCGGATAGACGACCAAGCCTTGCGTGATGTTTTCGAGAACCATCAACACAGCGTCGGCACTCAAGAAAGCTTCAGACAGAGTAAGTCTCTTATTGGCCGAATCATCCAAAGTCCTCTCGAGCCACTGTACGGAGTGCGTGTTGGCCGCATTTGAGTACAACGCCATCAGATGGCGGGCTATAGCGCAACACCTCTCCGACCGCATAGGATTCCTCTTGTAGGGCATCGCGCTACTCCCGATTTGAGTCTTCTCGAACGGTTCCTCGATTTCTTTCATGTTGGCAAGGAGTCTCAAGTCGCTGCACATTTTGTGAACGGTAGCGCCTAGAGACGACAGCACCCCCACTATCTCCAAGTCGACTTTTCTGGTGTAGGTCTGGCCGGTAACGGGGTATGTTTTGTCGAATCCTGACAGTTCGGCCACTCTTTTGTCCAGTTTTCGGACTTTGGTACCGTCGCCGTCGAACAGTTGTAAAAATGAGGCTTGCGTACCGGTGGTGCCTTTTGCACCGCGGAATCTGAGATCGTCTTTGGCTCGGCGTAGGGCACGCTCGTCCAGGAGAAAATCGAACAGCCATAAAGTTGCTCTTTTACCGACTGTGGTCAGTTGGGCTGGCTGAAGGTGTGTAAAGCCCAAAGTGGGAAGACTTCTGTAATGAGGTTAACAAGGGGTTTTTATGCGGTCTTATGAATGGAATGATGCCAAAAATTCAAGGTTGTGAGTGATAATGTAGAACAAACACAACAACTAATGTTATCAATTTTATTTCCGAGAAAATTTTATTACTGATATGTTAGCTGTTTTTCCACTGCATACTTCGGAGTTCACCTACGCACTTGTTTCGCACGTGACAAAATTGTGAAATTTTCTTTTAGGTTTGGAAACAGTTTTCAAAATTTGTAACCACACGATTATGTCAAAAACTTAACAGATACACCGTAACAACAAAATGACAACAGAACGTGAACAATTTGTCACGTAAAGTAATATCCAAATAAAAACTTTGTAACCTGTTCTCTCACCAAATATTTGTGCGCTCGGTCATTTTTATTGACAAATGTGTTTTATCGGAAGGTAACGAACCTCATATCTATCTGTAAAACATGTACAATTAAGCAACCATTGTAGGTTGTAGATAAGGCATAATATCTAGTGTCACGAGTACTACTATTTATGGAAGTAGCGAGTTTCACAAGAGTACTAATTCTCTGTGCCCGTAATAGTGTCACACATTAGTCAAGCTTGTCATTGTTTCACGAAAAGCTAGCAACAATTCTTTCGCGAGCATCAGTTTAATAAAATATTTAATCTGAGTGGCATTAATTCGGGGTAAAATTATTATCTCTGAATCACTTGAAAACTATCCTGATAAATGTGTCTTTTGAACTGTCATTTTTGAATTTGTCAGTCAAGTGTACCAACATAAAATTGTAAATGTGTTGCCAACTGAACATAAATAATTTGAATCATTAAAAGTCACCCGGTAGTATTTTAATTACAATTTGCATAGTTAAATACGTAATTTCTAATTAGTAAGCAGGGCTGTAACTAAGTGAGTTATGAATGAAGTGTCAATGTAACGTCACTTACTAAAAATGCTAAACGTGGCTTAATTTGATAAAAAAAAAAAAACAAATTAGTCACACAATAAATGTATCTTGAATTATTCATTTCGGAAATATAAATCATGAGTTTAAAACGATCATAAAAACCAAGCTTTTTTGTTATTACAAACATTCTCGGCTAAAATAATCTAGATGAAGTACCGTCCCGTAAGTTTTTAACAAATGCTTGCGTTTGAGCTTTCATTAGAATATGAAATAAACATTTAAACTTTAACTACCTTGCCAAGATATAAAACAGTTGAAAAAATTGTTTATTTGGCATTTAAATGCTATTAAAACAGCATATTATAGTATAGTGGTCCGTTTTCTCTAAGGTTATATTGGGGCCGTAAAAGTAGTTACTCCGAATAAGCTGCCCTTTTGTGTGGGTTTCAGAAGCTACGCGCCCCTGCAATAAATCAAAAAACTCTGAACGAAACAACCAGCCGGGTTTGCCTGCTGTTTACAACCACAAAATGCTTCCTATTGTAGACAAATCAACTTTTACACAATGGGATAATTTTAGGGCCCCAATATAACCTTAGAGAAAACGGACAACTATACATTGGGTAGACATAAGATTCGTCGAAACGGTCGAAATTCGCTTATCACGAGAGAAAAAAAATGTTAGAAAAACGAGTCAAAGAGAAGCGAGAGTCATGACATCATTGTGGCACGCTTTACACAGAGATGTATTTAGAGTATTTAGTAAATAATGAATTATTTAAAATTGTCTTACAGTAGTTAGGTATGTATATACCATTCACGATGTTTTGGCATAAGGGGAGGCTATGATTTCATTTTTTAACGTTGGATACATGTTTGATTTCTGTCATCTCTGCTGTCACTAAAGTGCCTGACATGCGGACCTATCAAAATGAACGTAACATGTTGCCGAATTTACCGTAATCATAATTAAGCGACTTTAAAACGTATTGATGGTGTTTGTATTAGACTGCAGGATATATTTTCAGTAAGTTACAATGAAGTCAAGTTTTTTTTTTGTGTATAAATTGAATGGTAGGTGAGTACAAGATAAATATGTAGCAGGAAGAAACAACGACCCAATTGAAATGGCACAGGGTTTTTGTAACACCTATTATAACTTCGCGATAGAGTTGTGAATTTATGGCTTGATCCTGTGATTGATATTGTGAAGAACTTATTTCGGAAGATTGGGCAAAATTAATGTGAAATCTTTCATTTGAAAACGTTCTTCCTTTAATAATTTCATTAGGAGAATCTGACTCGGAATTTGATTGGGATTTTGATGCAGGTAATGATTCAGAATTTACTAATGAAATTATGGAAGTTGAATAGTTTTGTTCTTTTTTGTCATAGACAATGGGTGTGTAAATATTTTGCAGAAAGATTCGAATAAAGTAAGGCTTAATAAGTAGGTACAAGATTTTATACAATCTAGTTTTAGGAATGTTTTGGTTAAAATGAAAAATTCATTGGGAAGTTACTAACTGGTTGGTTAAGACACTGTATAGGTGGGTTATCTAAGTGGTGCATAAATTAACAGGAGCCACTTCGTCTTTCGGTCCCGGTCCCTACTATTCTGTAGTAGGTTCGTCAGTTTCCTGTTTTGTAAAATTGGATTA
The DNA here is from genome assembly GCF_963966145.1 of Tenebrio molitor. Classification (NCBI taxonomy): domain Eukaryota; kingdom Metazoa; phylum Arthropoda; class Insecta; order Coleoptera; family Tenebrionidae; genus Tenebrio; species Tenebrio molitor. Next base: position 2,479,103 of record NC_091054.1, on the reverse strand, counting down.
AAAATGTGTGAGTATTGTTCTATTGCAAACTAGTAAAACTGACAACAATGCACTAGACAATGACGCAGTTTATAACCTCAAATTTAGAAAACCATAACCAAATTCAACAGACAGGCTTTACTGCCAACTTAAATGCACTTTTTCCACGGCCTCCCCTTATGCCAAAACATCGTGAATGGCATATATAATTGTATTTTTTTTATACACTTGTATTCAAAAAATCGGGTACACCATTTAAATATATGTAGTAAGCAATTTTTATAGGTTTTTGTATCGTTAAACGGACTTCTTCTGTCATTTTGACAAAAGTTATAAGACAGGTTATGTCTCAATTTTTAGATTATTTTATTTGAATATTACATTATTTGGTCGTGGCGCCGTTTGCATTTATAACTGCATTTAGTCTACGTGGCATAGACTGTACTAAATTCCCACTTTTGTTGTTCAGAAACTTTTGGTACTTAAAATGAGTTCATTATTATTAACTAAATTAGTGACGGAATTGACAACAAGGGGAATATTTCAAAACGAAACGTCATATGTAAAATTATAAAATCTTAGGTCATTTGTGACTGTTGTGAGTTTGACTTCTTAGTTGTTTTGTTTGTGATTTTTTTCAGTTTTTCCGAATATAAATTAGTCCGTCTCTGAATGATGAGATGCAGGTGTTGGCACGCGTCAGACAGCGGAAACTAGTTTTTCTGGTGATATGCGAATTTCGACCGTTTCGACGAATTAGGTAGGTCAACCCCTACCCAATGTACTATCGCGCGTTCAAATGAAATCCTGGACTGCGAAGGCGTTGGAAACCGTCAATTGTTGTGCTTTTTGAAGGCGTAGATTAATTGGAGCATGTTGACAGCTAACCTAAAATTTAGAGCCAAAAAAATCTGTCTTTGCAATGTTTTACATTAAAAATAAAATAACTTAACGATTCCCATTCTCGAAGCAAATATCTAAGGGCACCCTTTACTGAAAACAAACATGTTCAATTATGTCCTGATTAAACATAAACAAATGTCATTCGTGTCAAACGGCGGGAAATTCAAACTTTACACTGTTCTAAACGGTTTAATTTTTCCAACGCCTACTATGCCCAGGATTTCATTTGAACGCGCGATAGATAATAACATGTTAGGTATAATACCTGATATGTACCTCATATAAGTACATAATATGAAAGTTGAAAAAATATTTTACTTAAGAAAAATTAAAAAACAAGTTTTTAGTCGCAAATAAAAAACAAGTCTCATCAAATTATGGAAGTCTGAGATTAATGTATTGGACAAGAGAGAAAGTGAATGGTTTGACGTATATGAGGTAACACGTCTTGCACAATAAAATCCAACGTTATCAAAAAATCAAAAGTGTGTCAAAATGTGAGAATTAAGATTGACAGTCTTGTCGTGTGGCGAAAAAATGTTAAAAAACAAAATATGTAACATAGACAAGGAAAAAAGACAATCAAATTAAAATTAGAAATTAATAAAATTCAAAAATTTCACTTTCGTTCGTTCCATCAGAAACACCAAAAAAGAACGGAAAATTATCATTTTGCCACATGATGTCCATGTAATTAGCTTCTTAATTGAAAAGGGTTGTGATCTGCGGCCATTACGAGACGATACGGTACAAATTTTATTACTTAAGAAAAAACAGTCACAACTGAAAAATATAACACCACCCCAGAATTAATTTCAAGTGTTTCATGAGTAATACAACGATTTGAATAATTTTATAGACGGTTAAATCGCTGAGGAAGGTAAATACACTGCAAAAATTCTGCAAAATTTTTCCAAATAAATAATTCTAAAAAAAAATGTTTATACAGGGTGTAATCAAAATAGGCGGAATTATTTTGAGACATTTGAGGGCGATTTGCACTGGCTGAATTGCGAATTTAAAAATTCAAAATTCACTTTATTCCGGCCCGTGGTCGACGCCAATGAAAAACAAATGAAAGCGAAATGGTAAAAAAGCCGCAACGAAAACGATTACAACACAAGAAATTTAACACTGACACTGAATTGCGTAGAAAAAACGTACGAGTACAAAGCACTTTTACTTTTAGCGTACTATATTCACAGTAAATGCTGCAAATATTGTCCTTGATACAAGCCATTGAAAAAACTTCACGATCTTCCCGAATTTGGGCACTAGCTGCCACGACTCGTTCAGTGAGTTCTTCTGCCGAATTTATCGGCTGGCTATAGACCCGCCTCCATAAATAATCACATGGATTTAAATCCGGAGATGTTGGCGGTACTTTTGGTTCAACCATCCGCTGGGAACAACCTCTGCCACGATCTTCCGTTGTTTTGTGTTTCCTCTGTCTCTCAATCGTTGCAGGCGAGCACCATATCCGTTAATTCCACGTTTGAAAAATTTGGCATTTTAAACGATTTAATAACAAATACACGATTAATTAATACGATGCACCGTTTGTCGAGCTGCAACTAATAACTGACCTACGCCAACCGAACCTCCGATAAGAAGATCCGTTTTTTTGTCACACAAAAAGTGAGAGTTCGCTTTTCCTTTACTATTCCTTTTATGATTTCTACTATGAAACCACGACAGCGGCGTGTCCACACTTTATTGTTTTTACTTTTTTCAAAAAACGCACATTTTTCCATTGATGCGGGTTTATTCAGTACTTACGTGTTTAAATATTTCCGTGTATTTTGATTACAGGCTGTATTACCAGAATGACTCGTATGGAATAGATGAAAAAAAACCTCTACATACTGAATATTCCATCTTCGTTTTGCTGCATATTTCGCTTGTTTTTTTTTTAGTTTTACATGATACGATTTCACGAAATATTTGAGACAGCTAACGTCACACGTTAATCGTTAATTCAAACAAAAGCAACCACTGGGACGCCTGACTATAAATTTTTTGAACATACGTTACATTCATATAATTATGTCACTAGTTTGTAATCTGGTTTCTTAAAGTGTTTTATTGTAACTACGAGATTCAGTTACAATTTATTAATAAAATATAGCATTCAACAAATTATTATCCTGATTTTTTTTTATTTGTGGCTTTTTAAGATTTCCCTCAAATATCCTTTTCCTACATAAAATTCACTTAATAATCTTCTTCTTGTACCTCATATTAAAACAAGATGTGTGATTTTCAAATCTCAATCAAGCGATTCAAAATTTTATTAACCATTTTTGGAAAACAGAGTAGAATTTTTGATTTCTCTTAAATAGCACTACAATATGATATACTTAAGTGGCGACTGTGGAAAACTGTCACAAAAATTCCTGCCAAAATGCTATTTTCTGGGTAACACTGTTGAAAGTTTCGGCAAAACCTTTCTTCATTACCACTGTTAGTGTGATTGAAGCTATGCATCACGTTTTCCACAGCCGCCCTTTATCTCTATTTTTTTCATTGCTCATATTGCATTTGGGAGGATACCAGTTATGAAATTCAAAAATAACTTATTAGAAGAATAACAGTTTTGCGAAAACACGTCACTGACAAGAATTATCGCATTCAAGCATCTGGCCGTTATTGATTGTAGACCATGTCCCACGAAGTGCACTATTATTTTTAATCATTATGAATGTATTAGTTTATCCCTTCAATTTAAAAGTCGTGTCACAGATAGACAGCTTTGTGCAAAAATTATTGAATTTTTTGTTGTGAATATTAATCAATTCGGGAAACGAGTGTTTATCAGCACGGAAATAATAGCTATTTTGATTGTATGACGATATCATTGGACGATAAAAACATTTGCCAGAGCATACCAATTATGGAAGTACATGACGAACCGATATTTGTCAAAGCAAATAGAAAAATGAGAACACAATGAGTACTTAGGTACTCCTTTCGATATGTGAACTCTCCGGATCAAATTGATAATGAAAATTTATTACGATGAGTCATGAACGATGACTACCAAAAGGCAATAGTACTATAGTTGGTGCGGCGAACCAGTGGAGATGTTCACGTGATGGTTCACAGCGCTCCTTTAACCAACAGGAAACGATCCCCCGAAAATCACGCCAATTTATTACTCCATTGAGTCGCCTCCCCCACTATAGTTCTAACATAGACCCCCAGAAAAAACTTACTTGTAGTGCTCTGCGAATCGCGCCAAATTCTGTATAACCCTCGCGACCCTCGGCAACAGCAACTCCAAACCATCCCTGATCACGATCAAATCAGTATTATCCCCGACAAAGCACGACGTCGCCCCCAAATGTATAACAGGTGCAGCTACAGGACACTGCTTTGCGAAAACGTGCACATGAGCCATAACATCATGTCTGGTCAACTTCTCTTCGGCGGCGGCATCCTCAAAATTGATATTGTTGACGTTGTTCTCCATCTCAGCAATTTGCCCATCGCTTATTTCCAACCCCAATTCCTGCAAGAGAAGTCATATTTATTTTTAATCGGATCCAATATAATACATGAGTCAATTATTTTGAAATCCCGAACGATTTGAATCATCGCTCCTTACATCACTGTAAAAACAACGAACCTTATTATCTTATCAGCGATACAGTTATCTCTTTACCTCATTTCGATCGAGACAGGTGCAGATTCCGTGAGCTCGTCGGGGAGGCAGTGTTAATTTTGTTAATTGAGAAGGGTTGAAAGTGTACAAACATGACGAGTATAGAAACTGTTGGGGCTTTGATCCTCAAAATACTTAAACTGGTAAGTGAGCCTTATTTTTGTTGTAAAACGCCCCAATTTGTCAATTGTACGATATATCAATCTTATCTACGTTACGGCGCACTTGTTCTTTGTGTGGAAATAGGGCGTGATAGGCGTGTTGGTGTTGCTTTTGGCGGTGGCGATTTTCGCAGTGCATTCAAAGCGATGGTTTGATTGACCGGAAATGACCCAATCAAGCTCAAGATGACTCACGATCCGAGTTCGTATTGTTGTTAAGTCACTTCTAAACGACTAAGTACTGTAATTAGGGTATGGCAATAGACCTTGCCCAAAACATATTTGCTCAAGCAATGTAACTAAACACATTCTTCAGGCTGAACGGGATTGGATTATATTAGTCAATACGTGATACACAACCATTTTTTTATATTACAGATCTAACAATTAAATAAAACTCCTTATCTTATTTGTAAACTTTATCCAATTTAAGATAAAACGCCCAGCCTTAATTGTGAAACACACAGCCAGCTACTATTAACAGTAATGATTAATTGACTCCAATTGACTCGGACCTGGTCCACTCATCTTATTTCATTCGCTCCATTCATAAAAACCACACCACTTTCAAATTGTCCCACCTAATTCCGCCCTCCCATTGTTACTACATCTGTTATTTGCACTGTAAACATTTCGACACTTGCCACACATCTTTTTGTTTAAATATAGCATGTTTTTAACCGGAATCGTGCTACTTTTCAGGTGCTCAACTTGATCATCCTGATCTTGTACAGGACAGGCTTCAGCGGAGGGTTTCTGGGCGTGGGCGGAACATGGAACCTTAACGAGGAGAAAAATCCGGACGCCGAAATCGTCGCTTCCGGAATTTTCGTCGGCTACTTTATCTACACCAGCGTCTCCATCATAAGTCTGTGTTTTGCTTCCGGCGACCACAAAAAGTTTGTTTCTTCAAAGTCCACATTTCCCAGTTTTAAACGATCTCTTTCAGCACTTTCACTGACATTCTGATGAACATCATTGGGGTGTTCTTGTGGGTCGCTGTTGGTGCCACAGCTTTGCACTACTGGAGCGGTTATCTTTTGGAACACAAATACCAAACAACAGCGTCAGAACGAGAGGTGACTCTTCGCATTTTTTGTTGGAAACTTTTACCAACTCTGTGATTTCAGGTGGGGCTCGCAATGGGGGCCCTGTGTATACTGAGCGGGGCGGCTTACCTCGTCGATACCGTCTTGTCTGTCGTATTTGTAATTAAAGCAAAATTGTAAAATGCCAACAAAAGTGAACACACAATGACAAAGCGTAGGAGGATCTTGCAGAAATTCGAATTTCCCTGGAAAGTGTGGGAATCGAAAACAACCGGGAAATTTGAATTTCTCTTGATTCATTTTTAGTACAACACATCTTACGTTAAACCACGACATTTTCGAAGTTATTTGAGCATAATAATCTAAAATCCGATTTTAAATTGTCATTAACTTAGGTATAAGTTTGTGTTCAACCAATTTATTATAGTTTTTTTTTATTGATTCGTATTTATTAAGGTAGGTATCCAGTTAATCCAATAGTAATGTTAGTCTTGCCCTTGCGCAGACTCGTACAAAATTTCGTCGAAACTATTGAATAAGAAAAATATCTAATCTATACAAATATACCTATTACTGTTAACATTTCTAATAAATTTTAGCAAAAATTTTTTTTACATTTACCTTTTTCATTCTGATCCCAGCTTCTAATTTTTGCCAAATAGGCGGTCACGACTTGTCATGTTATGTCGTTTTTGACAGAAAATTTGCACATCTCTTAATTCTCCTCAAAAAAATCTCAAGATGGGTCAGAGTATTGGTGACCTCTTCAAAAACATAAATTTCCTTTTAAAATTGATCGCGCTGGTAAGTGTGTCAGCCTTTTTACAAAATCCCCAACAACTTTTTCGTAGATTCTGTTGATTTTCGCTGTCATATTTTGGGCCTGCGGATTAGTGTCTTACGGTGGCTTCGGTGTGGGAAGTTACTACGAATGGGTTGTAATAGCGACAGCAACTTACGTTCTGATACTGCTGGTCTTCATCACTGTCTACGTCGCTAGTGAAACCAAACGGAGTTTCGAATTGTGGTTTCTTGGTTGTGGATGTTTACTCAATTTAATAGGGGGTATAATAGAACTGATTTACGACATTCAGTACGATGGAAACTGGGGAGCTTTCTTAGTAGCGACTCTTATGATTATTGCTGCAGTCGCAATGGGTATAGATTTTGTACTCCAAGTGAAACAATAAATTTTACAGTCAACTGTAGCTATCGTGTTCTATATTACATTCTTTAATGGACAAACTAAAATTTCCCACGATTATGACGAGGGCAACAACATACTAATGGACAGGATAGGTCAATATTGACAGAACTAGCATATGCCCAGTTTTTTATGACCCACTGTTGTAAATAAGAGAATTAAAAATATTCCGAGATTAAAAGACAACATGTGTTTTTGAAAAAACAAGATCCTTAAATGTCGTTTCTTAGTAACCCACATCAAATTGACGATTTTATAGGCACATCCTGTGCAAGGAACTGTTGATTAAAACAAAATCTTGCAAAACAAATCTGACAATAAAATAATTATCTCGTATTTGTTGGCCAACTTAATGTCAAGTTTGTCACTTTTGATATTAGGAAGACAAGTTTACTGATAATTGCCCTTAAGCAGCTTTCAAATCGACCAAAATGAAAAGTGTGAAAGAAATATTTTCGGATAAGGCTTTCTACCTGAAAGTGATCGTCCTGGTAGATCCAACCACTCGACCATCGACCAAGTACTCAAAAACTTTGCTTCCAGATATTGTGCATAGTTGCTGTGGTATTTTGGGCCGCTGCAACAACAAAATTTGCCGATGCGGGAGGTTTGGCGAGGGTGCACTACTACTACGCCACTATGCTTGTCGCTACAGGAGGTTACGTAATCATAATGGGAATCCTTGTAATTATCTACATTACCGACGATACCGACTACCTCTTCGAAACGTTGTTTGTGATCACTGGATGCTGCCTCAATTTAATCGCCGGGATAATCGCCCTGGTTTTGGCGATCATGTACGACGGAAACTTCGTCATCATACTTCTTGCAGCTCTTATGATAGCCAGCGGAGTCATCATGCTCATCGACTTTATACGCGCAGTGAAAAAATAATGGTTGTAATTATCGACAGCTGATTAAAATCATTTGTTCAATATATCGTACATTGTCGAAATGTAAATTTTGTGAAACGCGACGATGCGTCACCTTCGCACCCAAATCATTTATAAAAACAAACAAGCACGAGGCGTGGGTGTAGGTAACCAATTAAGTGCGTTAGGGGTTAATGTCAATTAAACTATTACTAAAGCAACTGTCTCATTCATTGTCTCCAGTCGTGTTGAAGAAGTCGCGCGATACGCACCTAAAATTTTGTTAAAACTGTTCGATAAGAGTGGTCAAAGTGGATAATCGTGAGTCTTATTACGACGTGCCCAGAAAAATTACGATGTCGGCTGAGGTGGAGAACAATAAAGAGGAGGACACGAAGGAACAGCCGAAGAGTCTCAAACTAAAATTTCAGAAGCACTGGCAAATCGGAACAAAAATATTAGAACTGGTACGTGAGGAATGATTTTAAATAACAAAATATTCAGCAGAAATTTGCTGCTTTTGATAATGCCATTGAACTTCGTGAGCTCCTTTTAACAAACTTCTAAGTGACAGTGGTTCCCTCGGGAACAAATTTCACCAAGTATTACCTTCAAAATCAAAGACAACGAAGATCACACAGCAGAAGTTTGGAATAATGGAAATATTTTCTTCCCTGTTGAGTTTTTCGAAAAAAGCTCGGACAGATCGATTTTAATTTTTTGAAAGAAACATTTTCCAATAATTTTTGTTTGCCGTCCATTTTCGTTTCCGCGCAATGATGTGATCGCCATTTTTACATTTTTATTTGGATATACTGTTTTCTCAATTTGGTTGTAGGTCGTAAAATTTTATGGTACTTTAAGTTAAAGATCTTGCGGGGCTTATAAATCGTAGTTTACCACTAGCAGGGAATATTTTAAGCAGAGTTGTATTATAACGGGTATTTTTTTAAATTTCTCCCCGCAGTTGGCGTTGAAGAGTCGATTGTGAATGCACCATACGAATGAAAGATCACGGATCAGCTGTTTAAATCTACGCTTTTACACGAGTGGTGCGTTCTCAATCGACTCTCCAATGCCAACTCAAACCCAACCATTGTGCTCGTTAATCAATAACTCATAATATGCAATAAAATTTTACGACCTACAACGAAATTGAGAAAACAGTACATATTATCAAAAACTGATTTATGCCCATGAATGGCTGAATTTCGATACTTCAATATCAACAATGTAATTTTGGTTTCAACAAACAGAAACAATATTTTGGAAGACTGCAAAAGAAAGAATCAGCAATTTGCTTTTTGTTTATTTTTACTTTGATTGTTCATTTCTGTTGGAAGGACATGCTATAGTTTCAAAATTGTACATTTGGGACGTTCTTTAATTTGTTGATATCAAAATTACTTTAATTCCAGTCACGTGAGTGTACTTCTCGTGGTCACAATAACTATTCTTTCAGCTCCTGTGTATAGTTTGCATTGGCACAGCCTTTGACGCCCTCAAAATCATGGGCACTGGTAAAAGCGAGCTCCACCACGTAGGCATCATGTACACGGCCTACACCGGTTACATTCTCATCATCCTAACTTTTCTGCTGAGTTACTATTTAGGAGAAACGATCCCCTTCAGGACATCTGCACTGTTCTCGATCAGCGCGGCAGGTCTCTTCCTCACGACTGGCGTCCTCTTGATAGTTGACAGATCAGCTTACATGAAACGCTACGGTTCTCCGACAACTTCCTACCTCTCCATGTTACTGGTGTCGGTAACTTTTGCTTTTCTTAATGCGGCCGTATTCACAGTTGACGCAGTTTTTACATTTCGGACCCAAGAAGACTTCTAATTGTTCTATCATTATCTTTACTATTAGGTAAACGTTTCTAAATACTTCACGTTCAGCTTAAGAAGTTTTCTTTTTTGCAGTTAATTTGTGCGGCGTGCATGGGATTCATATACGAGCCAGCTTACGAAATAGAGTTGGGGGAGCACCTGCACCATGTCGGGATCATGTACACCGCTTACATCGGGTTCATTTTGATCAACACCCTTCTCTTGATCAGCAGACTGATAGGCGACAGGATTCCGTGTCTGACTGTAGTGCTTTTCGCCTTGAATGGTGCCGGACTGTTCTTAATAACGGGAATTCTGCTGTTAATTGACCGAAAAAAACTGACCAGAGGCGTGTTCCACCCGAAGCTCTATCTGCTGACTATGATGACGATCTCCGTCAGTTTCGCTTTTTCAAATGTTGTCGTCTTTATTGTGGAAGCCTTCTTCACTTATAAAAGACGACAGGACTTATAAATCAAGTGTTTTCAATTTTTTCTTCTAATTTTAGTCTATTATTTTTAGATGTTGTTCAACAGTTGTACATTCTTCGTCATTGCAATTATCGAAATCCGTCCATTTGTAAATTTCAAAGTAATTTACTGTATATAATAATTAATGCCAATAAAGTATTTTATTTTTCTTTGAACCTTCTGTTGCAAACTCCCAAAGCGATAGAATTTTAAAAATGCATCAAAAGCGTTGCAGTTGTCAGAGCAAGCTACTTTCTGTTTGCGTGTTGATCCTTTAAAACCAATGTCAATGTCAAAGCGTATCAGTGTCGGAAAAGTATCAGTAAGTGCTTAAAAATGCGCAAATTCTTTCGATACGCTTACGAAGGGTACGCACCAGTACCCTACGCTGTAAACCCCGTTCGATGGCTAGAAGCAGTAAGTACAAAATCAGGAAAAAAGTACCAGAAAGTAACCAAGACATTCCAGCTCCTGTGTATCATATGCCTTGCACTGGCAGTTTATTTAACCGTTAGCATGCCCTTCATGCACTTGGTGTTCAAAGTTATACTGGTCGTTACAGCTGGAGCTTTCACTGCAATTACAATCATAGACATAATATCGAATACATTTAGGAATCCGATCTATTGGAACACTTGGACATTATTCGCGATCACAGCAGCGCTCTTCTTCTTCTTGTGCGTTGGTCTCTTGATAGCGACCGGTCTGCAAATCCTTCTGATCATCGCCATTGTATTCAACGCAATAACTGCTATTGTGTTTCTTCTGGATGCATTCCTTGTCTTGAAGTGAGTACCCGAGAGTTGGTGAACGTGATAACTTAGGTAAAATTTCAGAGCGTTCCAAAGAAGAAAAAGTGTAGTGCATCCGAAGCCTGCTCAAGTGATCTACGAGCAGAGACCGGAACAATGCTACTGCGTGCAACGCGCAGGAGATCCAGAGAGTGTGATGGTAGTGCCCGAAGCAGAGTCGACGGAAGTGACCATTGAGAAACGCTACGAAGTGGCACGCTCGGTTCGCGAAGGGAACAGAACAGTAGAAGAAATAGAAGAGGAACGCACCATACAGCGTACCAGTTCTGCTATAATTCCCAAACAGCGAACTACCACCTCGTACGGTGGTACCTTTCCGATGTCGAGAGACGCTATGCCTTTACCGAGCCCCGATCCACAGTACAGATCAGCACAACCCAATCGAAGAAGAGTGAGTACGACGGATAGCAGGATGGCAAAAGGGTACTCGACAAATCGAATCTACAGAGATTCTGATGGTAAGATGTATACGGAAAATGGTACGTCCCTTATGGAATTGCAAAGTGAATCAGGTCAGACCATCTACCAAGAACCTGATGGGGTGACTTATGGACGAATTCCCAGTAACGAATTGGCCGGAGCTTCGGATCTACAAGAAGTGTACACGTACGACGGGAAGAAGGTGAATCGAGTCTACGGAAGACCAGATAGGAAACTGGTTACGCCAGAAGGGGCACCTCTGTACGAAGTACGCACTGAAAACGCTCCTAACGTCTTCGAAGGTTCTGATGGTGTCTTCTATTCGTACGATGCACCAAGTGGTCGAAATACATCCAGATCGGAAATACGTTTGTACGAGGATGCACCTAGACCAGGAGATCCTTGTAGGTGTTCCCCAAATCAAACCAGAGGAAGCGTGGTGCAAAGAGATGCCCGTGGCAGGATAGTTCTACCGGATGGTACTCCAGTCACTGTTACCACAACAGCTTCTGGGGAGACATTGTACGAGACCCCAAACGGTGAATTGCTCAGAAAAGATTTACAACCTGTCGAAATAATAAAAGTGACAACAAATCCACCACTCCAGATGTCAAATCCACCACTCCAGATGTGTCCGGTGGATTGTCGAAGGAAAGCAGTGACGCCACAACCTCAAAAAAGATGCACTCCACCGACGACCCAGAGATCGGAAATATTTCGGACCACCGAGCTCACCAAAACCATTGAAACGGAAAGACCTGATACAGGTCCGGATTCACAATTGTGCCCGAAGAGATGCAGCAAGATACGAAGAGGGGCCGACGGCAGACTGTACCTTCCAGATGGAGCACCACTCAACGAGTCACGATCCGTGACAGGTGAAATCACCTACGAAGGCCCCGGAGGAGAAATGTACACGGCCGACGGTCTACAGATTATTTCTGCCACCGAAGAGAGAAAAACCGCAGAAACTACAAAAACTTTCTCCTCCAGACCCAGTCCGCGAAAGGAACGCGAATACATAACCGTGAGGAAATTGAACAAGTCGCCGATGTACGACAGCTCTGACGGTGAGTTACTAACAAAGGGTGGTCCACCAGTACATCCAGTTTTGTAGACTCGTGCGCATGCGTCGATCGGAGTCCACGGTACAAGAAAGAAGTAGAATCGCCGAGGAAGATGCAGAAACCGGTGATGTCCAGATCGCCGCCGCCAAGAAATCCCTCAAAAGAGGGAAAACCGTTCGAGATGGCGGTCAGTTCCAGAACTGTTGCCATATCTACGAGAATGGTGCCAAAATCGAGGAGCCAGAAGTCTTTGAGTGCTCCTGGAAGTCCGGACAGTAGAGAACCGGTGACACGAAATGTCAAAAGCGCGGAAGCGCCTAAGTAAGTACTGACTGGTGTTGAGGTGTGAATGTTAAGTGAGTTTGTTGCAGTAGCGTGAGTTATCAGTACCAGCAGCAGACTCCCTCAGTGGTGTACCATCAGTACGTGCAGAAACCTTGCCATTGTGGTAAAGTACACTACCAGACGGCCACAACAGTACACGGAACCGTCTGCGCCGCCAGTTGCCCCTTCTACATCCAGCCGAAAGAGTCACAACCACAAAAATTGACAGAGACACCATCCAACGCTCCTTGCGGCGACCCCGTCTGTCCTTACGGCACCCCAGCGAAAGAACCCCCCGCCACAACTTCGAGCGCCGTTTGTGGAGACCCTAAATGTCCCTACACTTCACCCGGCGTTTGTGGTGATCCCAAATGTCCCTACACTTCATCTGTCACGCAAAACGTCCCTTGTAACAGCTCCAGTTGCCAGTATTACGTGCAATCCCAAACAACTTCGCAACCGAAATCCGTCGACCAGAGTGGCGCTTGCGCCCCCAACTGCCCTTACTACCAAGACGCGTCTCCAAGACAACCCGTGAAAGTCGAACCCACTTGCACCCCGCAAACACCCTGCGGCAAGAAAGACTGCCCTTGCTGCTCCTGTCTGAAGAGAGAGGACCAAGGTGGTGAGTAGGCGTCAGCCACGAAGAAGTTTAAATGTGAATAAGTTTTAGTTTTGCAGCAAGAGCTTTTCGAGCCCGGAGATAAGCTGTCGCCGCCCCTCCAAACGATTTCAGAATGCGAGTGCGAAACGGATCCGTCGTCGATTTGGGGGGAACAGGGCAACGGGGCGGAAACTCCGTCAGATGTCTCCAGCTCGCAACCAACATCGAGTGATGTAGAAGCATCCTACTTTCGGGTCGGTTCCGTAGTAAAATCTATTTTTGCAGCACACTCCCGAACAAGTCACGTCCGCTTCGTGCGATAAATGTTACGTTTGCGGAGACAAGACGTGTTCGATTAACAAGTCCAAATCGATTGAAACGGATGAAGTGCAAACTAGTGAAACGAGGATGATCAGGGCTGTTGACATTCAAAGAATGAACTTGAATTTACCGGGATCCGCGGACAACTACGACAAATAGTTCCGACAATTTTATTTTTTTAAGTACCTATACATATAAGTTGACACTTTTAAAACGTATTCAGTGATCGAAATAAGTTTAGTTATACTGTAATGATTGCAAAAATATATACTTGCGACCAATTTAAAACCTAGTTTGTGAATGAACATCACCCACATTTCTAGCTTTCATAAATAAACAGTTCATGGAGGTGCTAACAAGATAAATATTTCCGAATTCTCTTAAAATACTCAGTTCCAACTCTACCGGTAGACGCAATGGCTGATGAAACAATTACTCAATCAACGGGAGAAGATGATCAAGTAAACAGGTCGCACACAAAAGCACTACTGAGGTTTTTTAGTGTGGAATCTGATATTAACATGGCTGCTAACATCGCCGAATCGTCGATATCAACGTATAATTTCTACAACAAAGACTTTCTTCTCAAAATAGCCGAGTTGGTAAGACGACATAAATGTTTCACACCCTAATTAACACCCTATTTTCAGTTAAACTGCACCATCTGCGCCGCGCTCTACGGCTTCGAACTAAAAATTATTCCCGATTCCGTAAAATCTGTCTGTTTTCCTAATGTTGTGTTTGGTAGTTACATTATCATCACTGCTGTGATTATAATAAGTTATATGCTGGGTCAAGTCATGCCTGAAGTTTTAATCAGGATATTCCTGTCGATTGGTTTGATTCTTTTTTTTATAACTGCCACTGTTACTATCACTATTTGGGGTAGTATGAGAGTGTCACAACATCCAAAATCCAAAAATCTTCTCCTCTTTCAAGCTCTACTGAGCTATCTAAGCTCTCTACTATACGGCCTAGATTTATATTTCAACATACGAAAGGCAGTCGACTTTGGATTTGATGGAAACATTTGTTAACACCTATTGTACCATATATAATTTACAAATAAAGAATAAAATAACGAATATCAACCTAATTCATTCCTACAAAACTTATACAAGGTATTTCACGAGTAATAATGAACCCGACGGAATTGAAAATGCAACCCACAATACACTTGCAAAACAAAGCTGGATATGGATTATGGACGGGGATAATATCCAGGTTTGCACTGTCAGTGCATTTTCAATTCCGTCGGGCTCATTATCACTCGTAAAACACCTACCCTGTATATTGAATTATTTTTTGTAAATAGGTTCGAGCGCATAGGCAACCAATAATACACACAAGGCTACTTTTTAATATGTAATTTGATAGACTTTCAAACTGATTTTGGCAAAATTATAATTTCTGATCTAATCACAAGAGATCATTTTGTCATTTTACGAATTGCTTGGAAAATTATAACCAAATAAAATAACAGCACTCGAAGTGAAGTTGGTAACATCTAACATTTCAGTTAAATCACTCTAAATACGTTTTAACCTTAAAACCAAACTTGATAATCATGTCTGTGCTACTTAACCACCGCCACGGCAGCTCTGTACCGCAGAACTGGCCAAATTAACTTCACCTAACCTAAGATATCTTCACATAACCTCACTTTCGAATAGCTGAATAACTTTAGCATACTGACCTTCTCAGCTTTGGCCAAGTTGATCCAAAGTCGCCTCCACGTGGAGAACTTCTTCTGGTCGCTAAAATTGTACTGCATCTCCTTGCTGGCATACCTGGTGCTGAGGGGCGAGCGGTAGTTGCAGTAGGGGTTGTTGTAGTCAACCAGTTCACAGGACATGTTTATAGCAATTTTCACGGGTTTGCTGCAAAATACGACGTTGTTAGTCTTGGATACAATTAACACGCGTTGTTTCATACGTTTACGCAAACAATTATATTATCTCTAGCTTTAAAGGATCGAGTAGCATGATACGCACAATTCTTGCGCAACACGTGACTTATATCAGGTCATCACTAAGAAACCTTTGGGGTCGTTTATCTGGTATTTTCGCCTGATAACAACCCCCAACGGCGCAAAACAATGTACAGAGTGATAAACATATTTTTATACAATACGTTGCAGCTTATCTGTACTATTTTACAATTCGGGTTGTAACTTTTGAAGGTCAATGTTGGCACACGTGGACCAATAAGGGTGGTGAAACTGAACTGAAATCGATTCAGGCAGGGACGTCTCGTCACTTTAGAGACAACAAAATGTTGAGAAACATCAAGAAAAAAGCAAGAATATTTTATTTGCTTAGATAATTGTGCTAAACTGCTAACCAATTGCAACGATGTCACCTGATGTTGATGTGATACATATTAATAATACCACACTGTATTACAAACATACAATACAAGTTGAAGTTATATTAAGTTAAATTGCATTTTTACTTTCGAACATTATCGAAAGTCGTTTTATGAGTTTGAAAAAACTGGCACAGTTAAGAATAAGCTTGTGTTTTAATAAGGTTGTGACGTTTGTAGCTCGAGTTGAAGAATAAATTAAAATATCTCTTTTATTAGCGCAATTACACTGCTTAATACAGATGACGTAATATAAATTAAATGAATGTAAGATGTAATCCTAAAAAATTACCGATAAGTGAGTGCTCTTAAAATAGAATATTCTAATCGCGAAGTAAGAAAGCAGAATCGTCTTTACTTCCATTTCGCACAAAATGATTTTCACAGTTTCAGAATAAGGTACAAAAAGTGTGCTTGTCCACAATAAATCTTAATTGAAGCGTTTTGCTGCTAAAGTGGCGATAAATTAATTAATTGATTAATTATCTTCAAACCAGGAAAACATTGCTGCTGTGTTATTTCTGAAACAGTGCAAAATTGATCAAGGCCTCTTGGACCTAACACTGCATTTTCTTGAGAATTTTCTGCAGAAGGGAACAATACCAACAATTACTTTTATCGCATTGATGGTTGAAAAACAAGAAAAAATTATGGATAATGAATTAAATCGTTTCGAATCTCACATACACACTTAAGGTCATGTAGTGTACAACGAAATTCTTTTGCAATCGCACACTTAAAACATCCTTGTTGAAATGTTCTCACGTTCTTATTTACCACTTTTTATAATAATATATTTTGTCGAAAAATGTCGCCTATATGAAGGTGCGTGTATGAGGAAATGATTTATTTTTCTGTACTCTCGTTGCACAAGTGTTTTTATTGCGCATTTTTGTCACGGGAGATGGTTTACGATAATTTCAACTTTCAGAGCTAATCATTGTCACGTAGAAAGTTGGTTGGTCTGAACCCATGCATCTTATTGTTTCCACATTTGCTCAAATTACTATCATCTGCTTGTGGTGGCTTGTACTGGTAAAAAAAATGTGATCTAAAATGAGTGTGCGAAGTGATACATTTTACGTCTTTCATCCATTATAAAATAGACGAAAGTTGAAACAATGCTCCATAAAACGGTCTTTGACACATTTCAGCCGTTCTGAATACGGAACTTGTTAAAAAATTGATCGTTTATTTTGTCGTGGACTGTACGTGGCTAAACTTTGACACGGTCGAGGGTCCATTATGTAATTACGTTTATAGAGAAAATTTGTTATTCATCGATTGTAAGTGATAAACAGTTCCGTGGAGTAGTTTATTTTAATGGCTTCAACGTCTAACCGGTCTAAAAATAACGTAAGAAGGCCTTCCAATTAATTCAAATCTTTGACAGGTAAATTTTTCCACCTGACAATAACGTTGAAAATTATAGCAATTTGTTTAAGTTAAATGGGACAAAATATAAGGTCTGGTCTAAAACAAAAGAGAATTTTTGAAGTATAACAATCAGGATTTTGCGATTTTTCTTTCACATATTGTCCTGCAATATTGAAGTGTTTTAAATACTGTAAGATTTAAAACTGATTCCGAAAATGTTTATTTTATTCTGTAGAAATGAGTCTAAATTTATGGCAGACGAGGATTTATGAGGGGTTGCAGTTTGTCTGACGCTGTAACACAGGCACATACCCCTGGAACCCCCTTGAATGGTCTTCGTACCGTAAAGTGCGGACAAAACACCACAACCACAAACTTAACTTTATCTTCCATAAATTTTCATAAAGTAGAAGGACCCAAATTAAATTAACCAAATATCTTTGCATCGAAACATTTTAATGAAATTCTAATCACGGATTTTTTACTAAATTTGAACTGCATTGAACAACATTTAGCAACATTAGCTCCACTCGGTCCTTCCCTACCACGCTCTGAATTCGGAATTCGCTAATTTTGAAACACCCTGTATACCTACTTAAGGGTTTTTATTGTCCACCATGATTTTGAATGTTTAACATACATAAATTTTTTGTTGTTGCATTACAAATCTAAAAATGACTCTAAATTACTGACTTCGTGTCTGTCAAAAAACCCAAAACCCATCGGTAATAATTTATAACTTCTTGAGCTGATACTGTAAAATACTTCTAGAAACATTATTAAAGATCTCATAACATTTTGGCACAACTGAAATATTTGTTACTAGACTCAACAATCTTGGCCGACCTTGAATGTGACAATTCAGATCTATAATGAACGAGCTGTATCTACTAATTTGTCAAATGACGCAAACATTTTTGCGTTGTAGTAAAAATATGTTCTTCACGTATGCATGTTTATATTTGTAAAGTTTTTAGTAATAAAACAGAAATCAAAATATACCGCACGTCGTAAACAATAAATTCTGATGAAAAAACTTAATTCTACTTTGACAATTACTCTAATAACACTGGCATTACTCAGAAAAGAAAAATTATTCAAATCGAGGCGCAACAAAATGATGGTACGTGATGGGTGCGTCTCGATTTATAATTACTCCCATGCATGATTCAGTTCCCGACTTTTTTAAAAACCATTCGAAAAGACGTAAAGCCAACCTTGAACTGGATTTTACAAAACAGTAGTCGCCTTTTTTCAACAGAACAAGAAGCCTTTTGATGTTTACAACGAAAATTTAAATTAATGGAGAGAACGTTTTAAAATAATTGTGTGCCATAACAAGTCTGTTATTGCCACACAGACTCGGCTTTTAAAATACAGGGCCTGGTGGAAGACATGGTGAGGGTACTCACAATCGCGCTGCAGTTATGGTGTCAGTACTTATCTTCTTGATATGCGCGCAGGTTGAATGCAAGAGTGAAATTTGTGCCATCGGTGAAGACTTGGCGATAGTGATACCGACATATCGACGCTACCACAAATAAAGGTAAGGTACTAATATTTATAAAAAAAAAAATTCCTGGCGTACAAATGCCAGAATCTGATTTAAGATTGCAGATGCACAAAACACATCTATAAATTTTTGAAAAAACTGTTTGAAAAGAAACGACACTATTTTATTTTCGGCTTTAGAAATTGTACCAGAAAACCAATCAATTATTTGGCGTAAAATTTTGATTAGCTGTACGATCTTTCATTGATGTATGCCACTGCTCAACCGTACCAAATCAAGAAGACCCGAAAGAATGAAACCGAATCGTCAAAATCTGCGATAATAAAAATATTTCACGCTTGCTAGAGCGCTCTGTTTTATTAATCTGTGAGATCGTGAAGTCCTTTCAGGAGAAAACACAAATGTTTGAGTGATGTGACTGATTAGTGTCGATAATTCCCGAGAAATTTCTAATGTTTCTGTTTCAATAACTTTTATTTGAGTGAAAAAAACGGCCAAAACCGCACACAATCCACTTCCTCCTCATAAAAGAATAAATCCATTAAGAATGTTTGGTAATCATGTTAATTTATTTCGCTTGCGACACCGAATAAAGCACTGCTTGTTATTTTTGAGTGTCACCTTGAGGTGAAGCACATGAAAAAATTCAATTTGTTCCATTAGAAAATGCTGCGAATTTGTTGTTGTTGCAGAAAACGGAGCGAGGGATGTCGCATTAGTTGTCTGCAAGATGGGGGTTAACTTTGACAGGTGGACTGCATTGAAGCTGTTGGAAGTGGTGAGTAGATTAATTAAACCTGTCAATTACGAATGACGCACGCAATTAAGAAAAAAAATTACAAGCGCAACCTGTCATTAACGCAGGTTTGAAGTACAACAGACAATGAGAGACAGTTTTTTCACAAAATTAGTACAACAACATCGACAGCGAATTTAATTAAATTTGAAAGAGAGTTTCTGAATTCAGCAATCTGGAAGATTGAGCGAGTGATAGTTTACCCTACTTAACAGTGTCTGATTATAAATGGGTAAAATAGTGTATAAAGTGGATCAAATTTTCCATGACTAGTTTGTTAGAAGCGACGTAATTCCAGGCGTCTGCTGTGGCTTGTCTCATATTTAAGAAAGTGACCGACGACGAGGCCTTCAGACTCTTCCTCTACCTGCAGAAGCTCTCCCGCGAGTGGAGTCTCTTAAATAATGTCACTTGGGATAAAGCTGGGGCTGCTCTGGCTGACGCCACTTACGGTGGTTACGTCATCATTACTTCAGCATTGTTCATCGGAAGACTAACAGGAGAATTACCCACGCAAAGAAGAATCACTGAATACATTCTTCTCATAGTAGGGACAGTATTGTTTGTCGTTTTAGGTAAGACACCTTATCGATCCACCTCCAATTAAGCTTTAATCGCGCCATTAAAACAATTAACCTTGTCTCCAGGCAGTTTAGAGTTCGCGGCATTGGACTCACTCCCGGAAGACTTGGTGGACAACGCTGCCATTATTGGAACTTTGACTTTGGCCACTGCTGCGCTGTTCCTTCTAGACTTGGGTGGTCCCAAGGCTAAGAAAACCTCGCAACAGTCGCAAACCCAACCTAGAAGTGTCAGCAAACCTGTGGAGACCCGCAGCGTGACCCAACAAGTGTACGATATAGAGAAAGACGTGGAAAAGGAGAAGAAGCAGATGCAGGCGTTGGAGACGCCGAAAAACGGACACCTCACCACCGGTAACGGAGTTAATTTGGGGGACGCGAACGGGAGATACCGCGATAGCATGTACAAGAAGATCAAAGACGAGAAACCCAAAAGTTTTGATATTTATGGGAAAGACGTGCGCCAGGACAGCGATACTGATGAGCCTGATGATATCCCGCCTAAAATGGAAGAGCACTCCCCTGTGTGGAGCAAGATTAGGAAGGGTAGAGATTTATAGATTCCTCTCGTAGAAGTAGAGAGGTGGTGGATGAATAAGGCAAAATCAGATTGTTGTCGCGTTTTACACTAATCTACTAACATCTTCTAATTTTGCTTTATCTGCGCCACGAGGACAACATTAACACGACTAAAAGACTGACCCAAAAATTTTGTGTTTTGTGTTGTTGTGTGAATAAAAAATTAAGTACAGTTGTGTTTATGTTGACCTTGGCGTTGGGGGGTTGTTTGGGAGAGGATTTGATCTACGAGTATTTCTTTCCAGGACAATACGGCAAGTATGATATTCTCTCTCCTTCGTATCTCTACCCTAAAGAGAAACATGAAGAGGACAGAGCACCAAGTAGTCCTGGAGACCCAGGATATGTTCAATACACAGCACAACACTGGGGTGAAACTGTTCAAAAAACACCCAGGCAAAGTCCGACTCAAGTCTAAGTCGAATGATGTGTTCCTTGTTGTTTTTTTTAATGATTATTATCAGTCGTTTGATTTTATTTTAGAGTGTATGAGAAGGTTGTAATTTTTATTATTATTATATTTGACTTATTTTTAATTTCTTCTTGATTATGGTTACTTCATATGTTTTATAACAGAAGCACTGAATTGAGACGAAAGTGTCACACTGATGGCACGTACGGATCTTATTATTCAGGTTTCAAGGCCGTCACAGTTGAAAATTACACACGATTAGTTACAGTGTGACCACTGAAATTAACAAAATTGTCCGATCCGGATCTTGTATTATGCGATGTTGCTACAATGAAAATGAATAATGACGAGATCACAAATGGAAGAGTAAGATTAATCGAAAGTGGAAGAAAGAAATAAAAAACTTGAAGCTTTCTCACGGGAAAGTTAAAAAAAGTGAGATTGTAGGTTGAAGTTAATTTCGGCTAACTTGATGACAATTTTCGAAATTCGATGAAAACTTACTGAGTGATCAACAAGAAAACAAATCAAGAGTGCTTCCTCATCTTTTGTTTTATCGAAACGTCTGTCTTAGCTTAATCGTACATATGCACATATGTATACCTACGTGCTATACACAGTCGTTTTATTGGTTGCCTAGCTCAGGTTTATTTTCACATGAAAAAATACTCTCGTAAAGTACTTACACAGATTAGCTGTCCAAAACGATGTTCAGCACATTATTTAGAAGTTGTAACGATTTATTAACAAATATAAATCTACACATAAAAATACAAATTTGTGACAATTTTTTTATGCATCCCAGAATTTTCAATATTGTAAAAATTCGTAGTAATCTAGAAAAGTAGTCTAATATACAGTGCGTTCGTAAAGTTCGGAATAAATTCGATAAAACTGTACCTAAGTATTAATTTCTGAGAAAAATACTCGAAGAGGTCAACTTTGTCTTTAGAAAATACATATTCTTCAGTACTTTACTTGTGTTGACAGACAGACAATAATTTTTTTAAATGACAACGTCCACTTTTTTCTTCTTTTTCTGATAGGCCTTCCCACTACCTAAACGATGAATGAAAAAAAATCATACCTTACATAACAATTTTTTTGAGAAAATGACAAATTTTAATACCCAAAAATTTAATTTTTTTTTGTTTTTTTTTTTAATTATTATAAAATTATTTATTAAAATTTAACATAAAATAACATTTTTAATTTACAATGCGAAAATTTCCGATAATAATGCGGAATCTGGAAAAGTGCCCCGAATGCTTGCAGCGTTTCCACGTTGAATGGCAAGGGAAATCCTCTCAAAAAGGAATTTCTTAGATTAATAAAATTTAATTTAATTTTTATTGTAAAAATTTTAATTAGCTTTAAAAAAACAAACAAGCAAACATCTAAGGTTACCAATAACATTCAACGCAATGTTGAAACTGCCTCCCGCCAACCATTTAGCACTTACCGACACTCTGTACACTGCGCTCAATAATGTCAGGGCTTATTTGTTCCATTTCAGCGCGAATTCTCTGCCGCAAATGTTCTAAATTGTTTGTTCCATTAAATTAAACCTTCGATTTTAACTAAACCCATACAAAAAAAAATGTTTACCTTAAAAATTAAATTAAATTTTTGAATTATCAATTGTCATTTTCTTAAAAAAAATTGTTATGTAAGGTAGCAATTTTTTTGCTCATCATTTAGGTAGTGTGAAAGTCTATCAGAAAAATGAGAAAAAAGTGAAAGTTGTGATTTAAAAAAAATATTGATGACGTCATACTTAAGAGATGAAAAGTTGTTAACATAAGTAAAGTACTGAAGAATATGCGTTTTTTTAAAACAAAGTTGACCTCTTCGAGAATTTTTTTCAGAAATTAATACTTACAGTTTTATTGAATTTGTTCCGAACTCAGATTTTTTTGCCTAGTTTTCTTAGTCATTTTCCTATTTTCTATGCATTTTTATCAACAAAAACCCGTATTTCAACTAAAACATCAAAAACAACGTTGAATTTGACTTTTTACCCTTATATTTTTAACTCCTTTTTTCTGACTCAGATTTTCCAAAAAACATCAATTTTTTAGAAAAATTAGTCGATTTTCAACTTTTAGTCGTTGAAGTTTGTTGAGTTTGAAAAACAGCTCACTGTCAAAACGAAAGTCAAGCTAATTTTAAAGATTTTCAGCCATTTGGAGCCTTTGGGGGGCTCGTCGAACAAAAAAACGTTGTATTCAACTCGTTCCTGTGTAATTTGCGCTTTTTTGGCACTCGTGGACCTTTAAAACTCTCGTTTCACTCGAGTTTTAAACTGGCCCACTCATGCCAAAAAAAGGCCCAAATTACACACGAACTTGTTAAATAAATAAATAACTAGTTATTACCTATTTTTACCCTATTTTTATGGTCCTTTTAAAAATGTGAGCCAGATTTTTATGCTAAAAATAAGGAAAACTACCTTGTTTTATAAAGATTTCGTAAAAAATGTGAGCCAGACGTAACAACTGAATCTGTGGTTTTTGTTGAAAAAAATGTGTAGAAAATTGAAAAATGACTAAGAAAACTAGGCAAAAAAATCTGAGTTAAAAAGATACACATATTAGACTACTAAGGCCCGGTTTCTGGAACGGTCCGATAACTTAACGGCCGGTTAAATCAAACGTTGCTATAGAAACGCTAGAAAATGACCAATCACATTACATGATTTTTGTATTTATCGGAGAGTTAACTAACTGGCCAAAAAAAATGTTTCCAGAAATCGGGCCTTAGAGGCCGATTTCTAATTGACTTGCGACGGTCGCACTTGTTGTTGTCATGGTAATGGCGCAAGAGAGAAAGATGACGCATATTGGTAATTAATGTGTAGGACAAAGATAGCTACACATTTACGCTGCACCGCCTATTTGCCACCATGTCTTGAAATCGGGCCCTTAGAAATTTTACTTTTACATTGCGTTTGGCAATGAATAGAAAAAACTTCACAGTATTAACCTACTCGTAGATAGCGCAAAGTCAAACTACGTATTTTAAAATTGAAATATTATCGGTTTGAAGAAAGTTACCTTGATGATTTCTTAACAGAATCAACTCGTACTTTGTATCTTCAGTTACATCACGACGCGATCTGTCTGAATTGTCCACTTGAATTTAGAAGATTTGTACAGAACGATAAACAAAAAAAAAAAAACGTTATCTCCTAACGGCACACATTAAATTTATTTTAACATTTAGTTAGCATTAGCAATAATAATAAGACTAGAAATGTATACTAGTGGTAACACTAAAACTTTTAACATATAAACAAATAAAAGAGACAAACAAGTAAAAGAGACAACCAAGAACAAAACGCAACATTGAAGCCATAAGATAAGATAATCAATATTAACAATCACATCACTTGAAAAGAAAAAATACAACAAAAAAATTTAACTTTCAAATAGGAACGTTATCTTTCCATCAGTCTGAGGTACTTTATCTAGTCTAGAGCAACTAATACAATTTAAAAAATATTCTAATTGATGTGAATTACGGAGATATCCACATTTGGACAAAATAGTAAAGGTGTTGGATTCTCTCATGAGCTGTGACCTTGGAAATATCTGCGCGAAAGGGGAGCGAGAAACCAGTGAAAATCTGTAAATGAAAACTGAAAACATCGACTACATTACATGCAAATGAATGACGATGTTTTTCGGTTGGTTTGTAGCGCCTGTGCCTACTTGAGATCGATATACGTCGTTTGCGCAGATATGACTCATAGCCCATGAGAAAATCCAACACCTCTACCTACTTGTTCTTGTTAGGCATACTATGATGACTTAGAAGATGTTGCAGAACGTTTACTGTTCTCTTTACTCTTCAGCGATATCAGGAGTCAACAAGAAAGAAAACTGGGATTAAAGTTCGTGCTATGGTACTGAAAGGTTCAAAATCTAAAGCGCGTGTATTAGTTGAGAGCCTGAGCTTCTCAGCTTAATGGTTTCAATCATCATTTCGTAGAAATGGTATGAGTGAAGTACATACATTCTTTTAAAAATTAAACAATAAGTATCTAACAAAAATAAAAAACTTTGCAGACGTAAACAATGAAGATTTTTATTCTTGAGTTAAGTTTTATCTAGTTTCAATTTAAGATAAATTAAATTTGTTGAAAAAAATGGAAAAATGTTTGCAAATGAACAATATAAGTTTAAACCTAAAGATCATATCTCTAGACGTATCGAGTGGTACAATGGAGTACCCAGACAGATCCTTGAAGATAATCGGGTCAATTTTAGATTTCCAAATATATATAAAGGCGATAGAAAAGCAGACAAATTCATTAGTGAACACCGCAATGAAAACAATTCTGTTGGTAACCCTCTTGGTGGCTGCTGCTTCAGGTAATTATTCAAAGAGTGAAGGGTAAATCAGATGTGACCCTATAATTTATTACAGCAACCCAACCAAAGATCGCATTGTCTCATCCCAACGTCCACATCACCAACGGCCAAGATGCAGCTGAGGGTCAATTCCCTTACCAAATTTCCTACCAGTGGGGATTCCTCGGCTTCTTCCAACACGTCTGCGGAGGCTCCATCATCTCCCCCACCTGGATCCTCACCGCCGGTCATTGCGTAACCGAAGTACCCGCCATCGGCGAGTACAAAATCATCGCCGGAATCACAACCCTCGACGAAAACAACCCCGAAAGACAAGAAATCAATGTTATCAACAAGATCGTCAACCCCAACTTCGGCAGTGGTGTAGGACCCAACGACGTCGCCCTCCTCCAGCTCGCCTCACCTTTGCAGTTGAATGACAAAGTCCAACCCATCAGTCTTCCCGCTGCTGGGTCTGTACCAGCCGGAGATTCTGTTTTGTCCGGGTGGGGCTCAGTCTCCACCATTGACATTCCTTTCATGCCCGACCAATTGCAAACCGCCGATCTCCCAATTCTTTCATACGATGGTAAGTTACTTGATCTACTCATGAATTATCAATTCGATTTTCTCTCGTTTAGATTGTCGTGCGGCAATCGATGCTCTTCTCGACGGCACTGAAGAAAATCCTCTTTCGGAAGAGTCGAATGTCTGTACTGGACCTCTCACTGGTGGGGTCAGTGCTTGCTCTGGTGACAGCGGTGGTCCGTTGGTCCAAGACGGTGCCGTCATTGGTATTGTTTCTTGGGGATTTACTCCTTGCGGTTCCGAGGGGGCTCCTTCAGTGTACACCAGAGTTAGCAGCTTTGTCGACTTTATCAGCGAATACGTGACGGATTTGCCCAAATAAATACCCTTTCACCATTCCAATAATTAAATAAATTTATAAAATAACTTAAATCTTAATAATTATTGAATTGTTGTATCCAGCTTAACTTTGCAAATGTATTGTGGGTTGCATTTTCAATTTCGTCGGGCTTGTTATCACTCGTGAAATATCCTGTATGTGTATACAAGTGGTTTGATTATCATTTGTGAGGGACCGAGCACCGTGGCCGCGTGAGATGCGCGCCTGGTTTGAATTCGGGAGGTTCGAGGTTCAAACCCCTGACCGGACGCAGGTTTTTTTCAGAGATTTTCCTCTCTAGTCCTGTGGATTCATACCCAAAGAAGCAAATGCTGCTGTTACAATTACCTTGACCTGACCTGACTGGCTACAACCTCTCGAGAAGTCTCTATCGCCGGTCATTATGCAATTTTCGGAGAGCACTGAGAACTTCAGTAATAATGAGCTGAGAATGTCTTTGGGGTTAATAAGAAAGTCAAAAATTAAATAAAATAGTTTTAATAATGCAAAATACAAACACCAATAATTTTACATGCAAATAATCGACAGAGACCGATTCAATGTCAGATGTATTGAGTCAACAAGACTTAATCCATCTTTATAATAAATAATCAAATTCGGCCTTCCATAGATGCACATCACGTGAATAACAATGTCTTTCCATAATTACATATTACTTAACGAGTAAATTCCCATGCAACAAAAGAAACTAGCGTTTTATTGAATGAGAATTGAATGATTAAGACAATAGACAAAAAAAATTTATAGCTAATACAGTCGTATTACGATTACAATAGGTCATAAAATATAGAATATATTATACATTGCATACTATTATGGTTATTATGTACAATAAATATTAATTTAAGTAATTGTGAAACGTTCCTACTGGATTGATTTCCCCAAAAGCCAAGCAAGTCTTCACTTGTTAAACAGTTTTTGATACTGGCCTACGACTCGTGTTTTTGTTTCACAACTACTCAATTCTGTTCCTATTACGTATGAAAGGAGTAACACGGATATAACATCTAATAACATCAACTTGCTTTGATAAATATAGATTCTAAAAATACGACTTAAAATGAACTATGCGAATGAGCAATGTTAACAATGACTTTATACATCCTAAAGTATGACTTAAACATAACCATCAAGAATTAAATGTTAATTCTTAATTCCTCGAACTATTGGACTGCTCTAGATTAATATACTGCCTCACCAATCTCGAAATCTCGTGAGCCTGTTCGGTCTGCAACCTTGTCACTCTTTGTTGCAACAAATTGCCACATTTCATGTCCAAGAAGAGCGCCCCGTCCTCAGAGCGAACCTTTCTGGTGGAAATGACTTCAGCAAAAGGCCAATGTTGCATCGTCTCGTGTGTCGTCATCTCCAAGAAGTGCACGCCGTTTCGATTCAACGCCAAAATGTGTTCTTGCCAGTTGTCCAAATCACCGGAGACTCTCTTGACGGCGAAGAAGCTGCTGCCGAATAGTGGCCAGTTGCTCAAGACTTGCAGCACTCGGTGCTTGGCTCTGGCGACTTGGAGACCGGCAGCTTGGCCCCAAGAAGTTTGCACCAGAGCTAACCATTGTGGAGGTCTGGGTTCCCGCAACCCCAAAACAGGTTTAGGCAGCAAGAACTTGACTTCTTTCAAGCTGGGAGGATGGTTGAGGTCAGCTGCGCGATGGAGTAGCGCCGCGATTAGTGCCATGTCTCGGATCACACTAGGGGGTAGGTTGGGGTTGCCCAGTCTTAAGAGGAGGCCTTCAAGGTAGTCCGGAGCGACTTGGTTGAACAAGACTTCGGTGTATAAAGGACTAGCGTCGTGTTTCAACGAGTGGTACCAGACTGACCGACAGAAGATCAAGTAAAACGGTTGGGCGGCTTTGTGCAGTTCAGTGGTCACGTCTAAGATGTACTCATCTGCTGCCAAAGGCATGGTAAAAGCATCTCCTTGGACTATACAATACAAGCTAAACTCCTGTTGCTCAGCTTCACTACCAACACCAATCAGACTGCACAGTTCAGCAATGACATCCGCAACAACAGTACTGCATCTGGTGTTGACAACTCGCTCAGCTCCTCCTGGCAATCTATAGATCTGTCTTCTCGCACTCCTTCCGGCACTCACCGCTGTCACTTCCTCGACCGAGGGGACGTTCTTACGGCCTCCGCATCGCTGAGTCTTTCGCAGATTGGCGAGGCAGACGGCGGCGGTGCCGTGGCAGATGCGTCTTCTGTCGGAGGCGGCGCTGGAGAGGTGTTCGGTCAGGAACGGGAGGAGGTTGTCAGAGCAAGCGAAGTATGCGGCTACAATCGACAACAGTCTCCAAGCTCTTTGACACGATTCGGGCGATTCGGATTTGTTGCTGGTTGTTTGCTTCATCAATTGGCAATAGACCTCGTCTCGTAAGAGGGCGTGCTTGTGGCAGTGCTGGAATACATTGATCGTTTTAATTGGGGATTGACAGGATATTGAAATCTTGGCTCATTATTATAGTAAGTAATTGGGAATTGAGAGTTTATAACTAGTTGTGGGATGATTAAATGTGAAGTGTGAATGAAGATCGACTTAATTACATTGATTTAGTCGAGTACACTAATGACTGGTAGTTTTACGTAAAGTTCATTAAATTATAATGATGAAAAATAAGGAATAAGAACTCGAGTGTGGTTAGAATTCATTACAAGTCCTGTTAATGTTTTCATTTTCATCTTTTAACGTTGAATCAATTTAAGAAAACCTTCTGAAGTAGTGATGGGAAACTACTAGATTTTGTACTCGGAAGCAAAACTGTCAAAAATAACTCAGAACGAAATAACTAAAAGTACGTCGGACCGAACGACTCACGTTACGGAGCCTACTATGAAGTTTTAGTTCCTATTTCATCTAACTGGGGCGCTAGTGTCATTTGAGTACAAAACTTAAATTTTGGTGGTTATTTCAGACATTAATTTTGGAATTTCGATTAAACTAGTGCAAACATTTCATCGAGGTTGATTTAGTGTTGCTGCGGACTGTGGAGATGTTGATTAGAAACTATATCTTACGTAAAACGGGACTGATTAATGAAGAGTGGTTAAGACTTCGTGTTGGAGAATTGGAAGGCAATTTTATACTGTGAGTAAATGTAGGAATAGTCTTTTAGTTATGGCACATTTATAAACCATCCATCATTTACAAAATGTTAACATAACCTCGAGTTTGTACATTGTGAGGGAGAAGAATTACTTACGTAGGGGAGACCTGCGTAATATGGAAAAAAGCATGACATAATTTGGTCGAGATTGGACATAATCAAGTGGGCAAAAACAAATGAGGTTAGATTTAAACAGCTGATCAGAGTTGTAATCCGGTGGTGCGTTCACAATCGACTCATCAATGCCAACTTCGACGCCAAGTTTAAAGAAAAGTAAAGCCTTTTACTATCAGATTTATTCTTCTGCTATTTATAGGTTATGACTTGGGTATGCAGGCTTAGAAAACATAAAGATATCACAGCTGCTAACAATTTCAACTCCCGTTATCGCAACAACACAAAAACTGTAATTGAAATTTCAAGTTTTCCAGCAATTTCATAGCTTAATCGTATGTATTGAACAAAACAAGTATTGGTATGTAGGTTCTGGATTATTTTCTTGTTTTTCCCAAGAAGAAATTTGTATGAAGCGCACCAAGTTATCACAGGTTTTTAAACATTCGTTTCGTTACAGAGAAAAGTTCTCACGAGTGTGGGAACCAATTGAATAATCAGTCTATTGACAGTTCTATTTGTTCCAATTCAGGTGTATATCTTCGCATCTGTGAACAAAACGAAAACAAAATCGAAAAGAAAGATAAGACGGAAAAGTAAGAGCGAGATTTTTCAGGCATGAGAAAACACAATGAACATACAAATTCACCAATAATTAAAACGTAAAGAAAATGTTAATTCG
Source organism: Tenebrio molitor (assembly GCF_963966145.1). Taxonomy (NCBI): domain Eukaryota; kingdom Metazoa; phylum Arthropoda; class Insecta; order Coleoptera; family Tenebrionidae; genus Tenebrio; species Tenebrio molitor. The sequence goes on along the minus strand of NC_091054.1, from coordinate 2,448,597 downwards.
CTCATTCATTTCCACCGACCGAAAAGTGACGGTTCTTGTAATTATGGAACATCTCGAAAAAATTAGGTCACTTTCCCCATAAATAAAGCGAATTACAGTACAAGTTCTCATTTAAATTGCATCAGACTTGCTCCACTATTTTTTGTAAATTATTTAATTGTAATAAGTGTTTCACTAAAAAGCGTGACTGAATAACACAACTCACCATTAGCACTGTGTACACGCATTTCACTTCGGGCATTTCCGGTGTTAAGGGCAGGTCCCCGCAGTACCTCAATATGCACTCGAAACACTCGACAGCAAGGGGGGTCAGATCGGGGTCCTCTAGGCGCAACAGAGGGCCCTCGATTGAGGTACCTTGCCACTTGATCAAGTCGGTCTGCTGCTTCCAGGTCCATTCTTTGCGTTTTTCTTTGGATTTCAGGGAGGAATCCATCTTCAGGAGTTCCAGGCTGAAATCACACAGATATTTTAATTCGGACTTGTTGTGGTCCCGGGGTTATTTGTATTATTATGTAGGTACCGGGTGAAGTGTTTTAGGACTATTCCCATTCCGCAAATTTAGGCACCAGATTGGGTATTCAAAAGCAGACGCATCATATTCGCACAGTCGACAACCACCAACTAAATTTTATTTATCAAACGAATATACCGCATGTGATGAGAATGTTTCGTCATTGTTGTTGCTCAAGAATAGCTACTTTTCTTTTCAGGCGAATAATAATAATAACTCGGTGGTACGATAATTTCTCGAAGACGTGAGGTTCCATCGTTGCAAAAAAGCAATAAAAATCTCGAGCACATTATCAAAACGAGATCAGCGTGCTGTCATTAGTGTTGAACTATAATTTATTCAGGTATTGGAGCCTTTCCGTTACTCTTGTAAACTCACATCTAGCTGTTATATAAGTTAATGACAGATTATCAATAAGATTTGGTGGTTATGTAAAGACGAAATCACCACACACACCAACACAATCACGGAATCAAGACGAAATGTGAAAAATCGTAATGAAACAAGGACACCCCACATGCTTTCTAATTTTTTACAATGAAAGAAAATGCCTGCGACTGTTGCACTTGGGTGATCGAAACGTCTCCAGACGTACTTAATTAGTACCGCTTTGTAATTTTAATAGTGCTGAACTGAGGAAGGTCTCTCGATTTCGCAAGTGATCCCGATTTATAGTAAAATGTAACTGTTTTCTTCAATTCGGCAAAAATAACAGTGCAGAATTATACAGGGTGTCGCAAAATTAACGTATTCCAAGTCGCCGGTCTTCTAGGGAAAAATCTCAGGAATCTCGAAAAAATAAAATAAAAAATATAGGGGGGGGGTCTTTACAAAGATATATGGGTCTGAAGGTTCAAACTTTTCATCATATTTTCTTCAAATAAAAAATATAAATGGCTGACATTCATTTTGAAATACCTATGGTGAGGATGATTATGTAAAATATTAAAATATAAATGAAAAGACATTTCTTGAAAAAAACAGCTTTATCTCGAAAAAATAAAAGTTTTATTTTTCCAATTTTTGTTCAAAAGGGAAATACAACATAGCTAGAATATTAATCAGGTAGTTTTGAACAAATATTGGCAACTTTGATATTTTTTTCAAAGTGACAGCAATTTTTTTTTTAAACATTTTTACTTGGTCAACAGGATGTCCCCTTCCCCTACTAAGCCCCGAATTCGGAATACGATAATTTTAAGACATCCTGTAGTATCATATTCTCTTGGTCCAAAGAATGTTTTTTGAGAATACTTGTTCTCAATTTATTTCTGAAAAATAGTTCACGTTTTTGATTAAAATCAAACGAGCTAACAATATAAAAGTAAATAAAAGGCCTTGAAAGAAGGTTTTGGTGAAATGACTTATGCCCTAACTTCAGCAGCTGTCAAATCATAGATAAAATGCGTTCACGTTGTTTTGTCGTGATGGGAGGCCATGGAAATTTTGCATGTTATTTTGTAGTAAAACTGTGTTGAATTAGGTTATATTTTTCTAAGTTTGAGGTTATAAATAGCGCCAATGTCTAGTGCATTGTTGTCAGTTTTACTAGTTTGCAATAGTCCGTAATCATCAAGATCTAGGCAATAGTTCGCAACCATCAAGATCTAGTTAAATTTCAGCTAATTAAAAACGTTTGAATAATGACATGGTCAACAGTTTGTTAAATGATCTTTATCTTGTATTATGGTTGTTAATCTTTTCATTAAGATAAAGATAATGTGTGAAAATACATTTTTTAGATGTAGAGCGTTGCTTAAAATGTTTTCTAAATTAAAAAATATACTTCAGATCAATTTCCCTTGGAATTGCTTAAGTAATATCTTTATTTCGTCCTCTCCAATATGATCATTAGAAACACCAACAAAATGGGAAGTAAATGACAAACTTTGATAGATCAAAATTGAACAAAATATTCCAATTAAGAAAGATACATTTTTCACACCTGTTTTCTAGTTCTTTTATTGTATATCGTTGCTAAAAATAACTGAAATAAATGTAGTGCCCAAGGATTAACAGTTTTCAGCTTTGTCATCCTTAAAATGTGGATCCTTGATGGTGCTCAACTCTGATTGGTCAAGTTTAAGATGTCATTTCTCGATTATCGCTTGAGATAGGACTTTTTTTCTTTAAAATTTAGATTATCACGTTTACCCAAATACTCTCTTTTTTCTCTGGGGAGACAGTTCTGGGACACCCTGTATATTATGTTGAAGAAGTTTTCTTTGTATTTTACCATACAAGAATGAAGTAAATAATTACATTTAAGAAATCTACTAGACCAGCTCAAAGCGTTGTAGAAAACAGTTCCTAAATAATGATCTATCTTGACATAGACTTTATTCATTTTTTATGTGAGTGTCTAATTTTTTCCGACAATTCAGTATAATAGAAAAATATTGGAGGACGTTTTCTTGTTATAAGAAGTGGTCAAAAACTAAGAAAATTGGCGAAGATAACCCGACCCTGATCAAAGGTCACAGCCACAGTTTTTTTTTAATTATGAGTTTATTCTTTTGGTGGAATTCTTCCTTGGAAGGCATAAAAAAATAAGTTTTCTAACGAGACTTTGTACAAAGTTTTTGCTATTTGAAAATGCAATTGGAGGAAACTCCATTACTCATTTTGTCTTGTGAAACCGGGCAGTATTGTGTTCCGATTTTGTTCGAGGTACTCTTCCCGGTCATTGGTCGGCCGCTCATTGGTCTGCTAATGAGCGGGCTCCGTGCCGCGTTTCCTCCCATAAATGGGTGACGCCCTCCGAAATTCGTTCACTTTCGTTCACGTTCTAAACTTGTTCGTTCTTCGAGGGGCGGGACTCAACCGGTTCTTTCCAGAGTCACTCCGGCGTGGAGTGGTCCACAAATCTGTCAGTCTGAGGTTTTGATGCATTTTGGAAAAATTCTGATTATTTTATGAAGATATTAAGCAACGTCGTAAATGTACTGAAACGGCAAAGCAGAGAAGGTTTTTCCTATTTGCTCCAGTAAATCTGAATCCAGTTGTTATTTTGCAATTTTTGACGTATCTAAGATTGAAATCAATGTTAATTTCACTTACTCAGCTGACTGTCTAAAATTGTGCATGGCGAACTGCATCAAAGAGTATTTCCCAGTGGGTGGTAGCGGACTGCTGGGCGACTGTGCCCTTTCACCTCTTTCACCCCTTTCGGCCCTCATCTCGGTCGGCGACGCCGACAGTCTCGGCTCTTGGACGTTGTTGACCTTTCTTGGAGAAACCTCGACGCGTTCGACCGGTGCTACTCTCTGCGGTGGCGATAGTTTCATTTGTAACTGCAACAAAGATTACAGATGTTATGCCAGCTCATTACCATATGGCGCTGCCGCCATTTATTAAACAATTCAAAGAATCATTACACGAAATAATCCGCGGTCAAATCAAATTAACTGAGTTGGCTCGTTAAGGCGCGTTTGATGCAATAACCGTGTTGTTTTACGGTATCCGCGGTTTCAAATAGAAATAGTGAAATTTTTATTGGAATTTATCTCCAATTGCAAAAGCTCGAAGAGATTTATTGGGAGATAAAATGAAAACATGATGTATGCACAGTTTCGAAAGGGAACTCTAGTAAGTCGTGAAAGGAAACGATAATAACACGTGCTGTAGTCTCTAAATTGTATTTCCTGTCCTGGCGATGCTTTCAGGCATCTTTTGACTTCTTATCGACGTAAATAAAATGAAGATATCCAATTAAGATTTTTTTTTTGTGGAGCAAAAGAAAACACATTAATTGCTTCATGACTTTATAAGCACGGAATGCGATTGCATTTTTCAATAGAAATTCTTCTGTTAATTATCTGGATCGATTAACTGAAAATCAAGAGGCAATCGTGAACTTAATAATTTCTGCCATTCATGTAAAATAAATAATGTTACAACAATAGACCATAAATTTGCTAATTGCAACATTTATACCTATGGAAATAGTATACAGGGTGTCGCAAAATTAATGTATTCCAAGTCGGGAGTCTTGTAGGGAAAAATCTCAGGAATCCCGAAAAAATAAAATAAAAAATATAGGGGGGGTCTTTACAAAAATATATGGGTCTGAAAGCTCAAACTTTCCTTTTCTTCAAATAAAAAATATAAATGGTTGACATTCATTTTGAAAAACGTTTGAAGAAAGACACTTTTCATAACGATATTTAAAGAATTTCGCTATGATTAAAAACAGTGTTTCGCAGGTTTAAAATAGGTTTTTCAGTTGTCATTAAAATTAATTAGTTTTACAATTGTGGTGACGTCGAAAAAGTCGTAAAAGCAGTTTGTTAAAAATCAACAATATTAAAATTAGCGACCTTCAGTGGTAATTTATTTTCTTTTATGTGCACATAATTATTAGCGATCTTTTATGGCAATTGGATTTTATGACATTCAAATCATTACTTGTAAATAAATATATGTGGATGAAAACCTGTTGACAACAGACCAGAAATTTACTTTCTAATGTTTCTCGGATTTATTTATGAAACGTCAGGAAGTTAGAGTTTACATTTCCATCGGATTTAGTTTTGGATTGTAAATTAGAGAAAAGCAACGCCGCACTTTTTGGTGAGCAAAAAATCTCCTTGCAAGTTCGTGGCATTGACAACGAAATTTTTACAACTTTCTCTTGGCAGAAATTATTGAATATGCGATAATTTTATTAAGTGCTTTGGTAAAAGCATTACAATGTACAAATTGTCTTTTTCCATTTTGTTAACCACTTGGAGGAAACCGGACATGCATAAAACAGATGCGCTGTCCAGGCAATTTAGTATTTTATTGCAATTAACCGTTATTCATGCGAATGCGTCATTCTGCGGTGGGAATCTTCCTGGTGCAACCAAAATGGTTTCGCTCTTTCATTACCTTGTTACGCAACAATTAAAATAATTGGGGTTCAATTCAATGGAGTCATTAAACTATGACCGAGACTAAATTATACATCAGGTAATTTATTGGTAAAGTGATCCGCCATTATTGTTCGGTATTATTTACGTCGTATCTTTTCATCCATTTTTTCGTCCTAGATGGTTACGTAATTTTCTGCTCTTTAGTCCAACCTCAGGCATGATGTTCGAAGTCGATGTAATTTGTTTTGTGTGATTTAAAATTTTATAAAACTGGTTATTGTGTTTGTTTTTTTTTTCGATTGGAATCGAAAACGTTTCATGTCGTTCTCATTCCATGAAATATTGCAAAAGTGGTTATAACAATGAGGAGATTTTAACTGGAATCCTCTGTACCTTATAAGAAAATGGAGAAAGTGAGTAATAAAAAGTTTATTGGAAGGTGGTTGCAGTTTTATTCCATTTGCGAGTACACCACATTTATTGCAAAAGGCGATGGTTTTCATTATTTAGATTGAGCATTTTTGTTTAATTTTATGTAATTGTTTGCAATGATATTTATTAGGTTTTGCTTGCCCAGGTTTTGGAGCATATCTCTAAAATTCAAATTTTAGATTCTTTTAAATTTCACACTTTTAGCAAAACAGGATTTAAGGAAGATACTAGCAGGAATTATTAAAGATATTAAAATTTCGCCCAGTTGCGACCTCGACTTCGTCTCGGACGTCAATATCTGGGCTTAGCACAAAAAGACTCACTTCTACTCTTAATGATATAATCTACTATATTTCCTTCTCTTACTCTTTTTAAAATTTCGTAGTGGAATACATTTCTGATAATTATACATATTTATTTAAAAGAAAATACTTTCCTAGTTACTCAGTAAAGGCGCCTTAAGTGTTTATCTCATTAGAAGCTTATTCTTCAAATTTAAAAGGAAATGTCTTGGACAAACTCGATTAATTAACACATTACCGCCTTAACGATTCACTTTTATCTGTTTTTTCACCTTTTCCTTTATGTTCGAAGAAAAAACCCAGTTTCGATGGCAATGACCTTAACTTTCCTTTTCTACATAAAGCAATTATTTCGAAGCACGTCGTAAATCCACTCTTTTGAATTGACTTGAAGCAATCGATTATGTGGAAAAAAATCTTTAGGTAATGGAGTACAAGTAACGCTATTTATTTGTATTTTCGCTCACTAGGTAAATGGAATGTCGCAGCAAACCCGTGGAAAATCTGTTTCATAAGAAAAACGCGCCGAAAAACGGATACTGCTATTCATGCCACCTTAATTGACAGATTCTTTTGTACCAAATCACCGCTTTCTTTTTCTGATTATGTGCCAATTAATCATATGGGCGTATCCCGTGTAATCGCTGACTTGCTGGCCCCTGGGCCTTCCTGTCACTTCTTAAAAAGGCCGTGACAGTTCGACTTTTTTCCATTTTAAAAAAGGAAGCGCATTTTCTACAAATTTCTCCTTTGCGAATTAATTCGATTGAACCAAGTACGACACTTTCTTTCTGGAGATGAAATCGTTTTGAAAACGTCCTCAATCACAGGAAGTCATGTCTGCTCATCCGAGTGACCGTTGTGCAACAACAGAAGCAAAATTAAATGTTGCGATTAGATAATATTCGTGGGACACAGTCATGCAGGTTGACTTTTTGTCCAATTAACAATGGGAACCTGAGGATTGTTGTCGAAAAATGGATTTCCTGTGGTAAAGTCACCTTCACGATAGTCCCATTAACTGGACTTTAATCTGTGTCCTTTACCGTAAAGCACGCATTAATTAATTGTTAGTTGTCGAAGTACCTATCAACGAGAGATAATCTATACATTTATTACCATAGTAAATGCTGGAAGCAATGGCGTGTACTGTACAATAATCGGTTTTAATTATTATCGTTATAGTCGTCGATAATTTGCTTGCGTAATGGCACAATGTTGTCCTTTTATGGAATTTGAAAAAAAAACTAATTAATTACGTTATTAAATAAATAGTCCAGTCAATGAAGCACAAAAATCGCTAAAACTTCGTAATCCTCACAAACAGCTTCGATGTTGATGATTTTTTTTTCAAATGTGTGTTTTTATATACATATTATGTATTTGAAATCAGAAACATTTTGGTTGGGGCACATAAATATTTATATTGTTTAAACAATAATTATGTTATTTATGGAAAAAATTCAGTTTTTTACGATATTTATTGAAACTGAATAGTAATGGGTATTTAAGTCTTTTTTTTTTCATTATATCATTATAAAAAACTTTAAATTATGTGGAAATTTTCCAAAAATGTTTATAAACAATTAATTATGAATAGGATTTTTTTAAATGATACTATAAGAATTCATATATACAATAAAATTAGAAACGCTTATCATAATTAACCATTTGCAACTGTTACAAGGAATTCGCTGTATGACACGATGCTAAATTTTGTAGAAAATTTGTTAGAAAATGAGAGAGGATCTGACAAAGACAGACTATGATCCTGATCGTTCATTGGTCCTGATCGAGGGTCTCTCTCATTTTCTAACAAATTTTCTACAAAATTTAGCATCGTGTCAAACAAGCTTTACATTTTTGATATGGTTACGATATCTTTTGTTTGTCACCAGAAACCACATAGCCCCCAACCTAACCAAATTTATGGCAACCTAGCAACGAATATCCCTAAATGAATGGTGCTACCAATATTTGAAAAATTATGTTGGCAACAGATGTCATTACAACTTTCAATTTTTAAGTTTTGAGTTGTCTTCTTTCGTGTTTTCTTGGTTTTTCTGCGAATTCATTTCTTCGTTTTCATTTTATCTTTCAAAAAGCTGTTCTTTTCAGAACTCTGGGCAATTATAATATTATTTATGCAATTACAAGCGGTGGAAATTATTTATTGATTTTCGTATCCCACCTCCACCCGGCGGCACGGCAATTTTGCCGGAGTACATACACTATTACGGATAATACTATCAAGTAATAGTGCAGTGCTTATCAACATAATTACCGGCGTCTCGCCTCCACATTTTGACTTTTTTGTGTTTTATGTTCTGTGTCAATGTTAAGGAATTTCCTCACGATGTGACATGAGTATAATAATATACCTTTTTGAATTTCAACCACCAATGTGTTCTCTAAGTCCAAAATTTTTAAATTTTTAAAAAGAGATTGCGGTACTATTCCTGTTGCTGAAATTATAAATGGTAAAATCGAATTTTTTTCTAAACACCAAAGATTTCTCATAGCAACGGAGAGTTCTAAATATTTATTAATTTTTGTATTATTATCGTGATGAACTGATGATTGTTTGTTTTGATTGGTAGATCAGGTCACCGCGGGGAATAGGGGGGTTCGGGAGGGTGATCGACGCTTGCATTTCGAATCGCTTAGACATTTTGTTGCGACGTTAGTTTTTTAATCATAACTTGACTAATATTCCGTGAAAATTATAATAACAAAAACCATCGTAATCAGAGAATATCGGTCTTTAACTCTTAAAGAATACATTTTTTCGATTTGAGGCTTAGTTCTCGAGCAATGGAGTGAGAAACGTAAAAATACGGCAAAATTAACGAATTTTTGGCGAGCGTCGAACAGAGATACAGCCATTTCAATTTTGTTCTTCCCATAAGAAGCAATGCTAATTTGAAGATTGTTTATTTTTTTACAACCAAACGGCTACAGAAAATATTACAAAGTTTCCACCAAAAAAATATTTTGAACATCGGCTATCGGACACGCTACGTAAGTCGAAATTTTTGAATAACGCCCTTTTGCACACCACAAATGTATTTTAACACATGCTTCCTTTATTGAAAATTCAACGAAAAGATTAGATTTTGTTGTTAAAAATTTAATGTAAAATTTGAAGGTATTTGAGGTTACCTTTTGAAACAATTATTGATGAAAGATTGCCAAGCAACATTTTGTACACCCTTTAAAATCTCAAAATTGGGCGCGCTTTATTAGAAACGTCAAATTGTGAAAATTAATTGAAAACACTCTAAAAATAGACTACAGCGGCAGAAATTTCAATATTGTTGAAAAATGAAAAAAAAAAATGCCTATGGTGAGTGTCGTAAGAACTTCAATGACACAGTTCGTTTTCTCGTGGAACACTATCCAAATGTAGACTTTACAAAATGTAAGGTTAAGAGAGTCGTCAATTTATTTGAAGACACAGGAAGCGTACGTGAACTAAATTACCTTGCTAAAATATCCCGATCGTGTTTGACTCCTTTATGGAAGAATTAAAGCATCCAGTATAATAATTACGTCCAAATGTGGTCTTTAACTTTGTAAGTGTTTGTAAGGTTAGCAAGATAAACGTCAAATATGTCATCTGCGCTTCTGCGAAAAGGGATGACCAAAATTCTGCAAAATTGCGCGTTTGTTTCATACGCGTCTACGTTTTTGCATTTGCAGCCACGTTTAACACAGTTTTTTGCTTTTTTCTTGCAAACCAGACGTCTTTCGAGGACGAGTTTCTCCCTACATCATTTTTTATTGACGATCAATTTTTTGATGTAAATCTTAAGTCATTCAACATTTTATAAAGGCATGCAAAAATTACGTTTTTTAGACTTGGGTAATTGCATTAATGGGATTTTATTCTTCACCATCTAAAATATCTGCATTTTAAATTTCACAAAAATCCGCTGGAAAATAACCGAGTTATTAGACTCGAAAGTCTTAGCTGAGACACCCTGTATACCTATGTAGCGACCATTTAGCCGTTTTCCTCATTCAATTCCTCTTACTTATGTTTCTGATTTCAAATAATATATGAAAACAAATATTCAATTTTTTTTTAATCAAAATCGGACCTGTTCTTGAAGATTAATAAATAAAAACCTTCATTGACTCGACTAAAAAGCTATTGCACTTTTCGTACAAGTAATAATTGTTCCTATTTACTGTTACAAAGCAAAAATGTTTTAATTGTTTTTTCTTTTATGTTCACAAATTCAGACATCGAGAGCAAATTTTTTAGAAATTTTGAGATTGATTTTATTATTCATGTATGTATAATAGAAGTTTTCTCACTAAAAAGAATCCGTGAATTATATTTCATAGTAGTAAAAATGATTTAAATTAAAATCAGTCGTGTACAATTTGTAGGTATACAGGGTGATTTTGAAATTTCTGCAGATATTTTAACCAGCGGTAGAACTCCACAATAGGTAACGATTGAGTCAATAATGCCTCATACAAATGTTGATATTTTTCGAAAAAAGTGACTAAATGTTTTTCAAAACCCTCCGAAAAATAAGGGAACTATAACTAGTTTTTTGGGGACACCTGTATTACATTCCAGTTTATTTCTGTGGAAAAAATGTCGAACATTTAAATATTATTTTATAGATATTTTACGATGTACTAATTTTTTTTTTAATCAAGATACCTGACGACTTGTTTCATCTTATGGTAATATTGTATTCGTCAACAACATTATTTTTAACTGTTACGACATTATAGACGTCTGATGTTTAATATTAATGAATATTAAAAATGTTAAAATCTAAGCGATCCTCCATATTTCTATCTCAGAAGTTACTCCAAGTAACACCATTAAACCACGAAGAGTTCAAATTGTTCCTCCTCAAAAATCAAAATTTCTTACCTCCTTATTTGCGTGTTTCGCACTTGTTGAGGTACTGCTGCTACATCCACTGTCCTTAATTTTACTAGCACTGCTACTACTACTGTTATTACTGCAATTGTTATTCCCGCTGCTACTACTACTACTACTACTGCTGACGACAACATTACTCGTGTGAACTTTGGGGTGGTTATTGTTGCAATCTTTCCCATCTTTGTTGTCCTTCAGGTTCTCGAACCTGGCCAAGATCTCTTTGACGGACACTTTGGGTTCCGCTTCTTCCGGTATAGTCTCCATTCGCGACGCGACCACGTCTTGCCTCTTCTCCACCCCATTTCCGTCATTGACGTAGTCGTAGGTGTCCGAATTGCTGCCGTCCGACTTGGTCCAGGAGCGTATGCTGCCGCAGGCGTTCTGCGAATAGACCTCGCACTTGACCGTGAACGAATTTTTCGACTTGGTGTCCGTGCCCGAGTCCGAGTCGTGCGAGTCGTCGCTGAGGCTCTCCGAAGGGTTCGACGAGTTGGCCAGGCTGTCCAGGGAGTTGGCCCGGAAGTTGTCCGCCAATTCGGAGTTCTTGTACTTGGATATTTCCGCCCACTTGGTCTTGTTCATTTTTTCGAAACGATCACCATCGCAGTGCAAACGGTAGCGCGGTTGGGTTTCGAATGGCTTGCCGGCAACTGGCGAGCCGATGGTAGGCAAGGCTACTAGATGAGCTCTAATAGTTCCGCTGACCCACTGATGACCAGCTTCAGTTTTTATGTGGGACACTGCATAACAGGTGTTTACGTCGGGGGCTCGATGCGTGGATTCTCATGCTCCGTTGACGAAATGAGCCTTCGTCTTCGACGACGATCTTCGAGTTTGGAAAAAGTTTCATCTTCTGATCGGTGTCGAGATAAGCGCTTCGGGTTTTGGGCAACAAGCGGAAACTCCGGAAGAAAGCTTGGAAAATTCGATGGTAGTCGAAGAGTTGAATGGATTGTAATGACTATTCTATGTAAATCCATCTCGTAAAGCTTTTAAATGGCCTTGATGAGAAAGTTTTAGAAAATGTCCACAAGGCAGAACTTGCTAAAGAACCGAATCCGTTGCTTTTAACATTAACACGTGGTTCGCGTGGTTTAATTTGATAATAGCGAAAGTATAGTGTGATAATCCCAAAATCAATAAAATTTTATATCTCTCTAAAAGTTTTTTGACATGTTTGTGGTCGTTTCCTGTATAATTTGATTAGATTAATTTGACGTAATCAAGTGAAAATTGTTCCTCCGGGCACAACTCGTATTTACGCAGATGATCAAGTCGTTCCTCTTCAGATTACGCACGTGAAATATGGTTGTGTAAGACAGTTATGTGAGAAGACCGAGATTTATGATTGTCAATCAAATATTGGCTAATTTTCCCCAATCAAAAATAAAAAAAATCTGAAGTAATTTCATAAACGCAACTAGTTATTTAATCTTGGTAAAAAATCTCTTGCTTGTGGAGCAATTTTGCAAAATATGTAAGGAGGTGAATTATTATTTGATTTAAAAATTAAAACAAGGGTACAAATTCTAAAAAATAACATAAAAAACTCGTTTTATAAGGGCATTGGCGCACTCGTCCCAGAGAAAACTCCCCTACGGGTCGTTTTCTACACCTGGGACTCGTGCGGCGCCAAATCAACCCTTATAAAACGCGTTCTAACCAGATTTTAAAACCTGACACGATTAATATGATTTAAAAAAAATAGTTATAAAATACAAATGCTAGAAAAAAAAAATAGAATATTATACACGACGATAAAATGTAATTATCCTCTCGAAGATAAAATACAATTTTATCATCTTGTATAATAAATAATAATTATTAGCTTTTTTTAGGTTCAGACCTGGTAGTAGAAAAATTTTTGTATGCATCTTGGAAGTGTTTTTTTTTTACCTCGGATGGTTGAACCATTCTCGGTTAAAATTACACATCCTTTCATTAATAAATAATTATTTTTTATACGTTCAGAACCTTCAATAAGAAAGTAATATGGGAAATATTTTCTATAAGTTTTTAATTATGTAAGAGATAAATATTTTGATAGAGCTTTATTTCATGGTGTTACTTAACACAGAAGAAATTTATTGACTAAGGAACATTCTTTACCGCTTTAAATTGCTACCGGTTCTGTTTTATTTCAAACGTTAGCATTTGAAGTTAATATGTATATTTTCATCCGATTTAACTTAAAATAACAAATAATATTGACACGGCGGTGTATTGAGAATTGATTTTAAAAACTCTTGGATTTTGTAGTAAGTAGAATATTTATTATTAAATACTCCAGATCGTTCTCTAATTTTGTCCTGATGTATACAGGGTGTCTCAAAATTCGCGAATTCCGAATTCAGAGCGTGGTAGGGAAGGACCCAGTGGAGCTCGAAAAATACTTAGAAAAAAAAATTCGCTCTATCTGAAGAAGATATAAGCACTTAAAAAAAACAAATTTAAGATTTTTTTTACTCCAAAGTATTCTTGAAAAAATTGTTTTACGTTATTATTTTCCACAATCATTATAGCATAAATAACAACAAACACTGAACTTTTCAGTCTGTATTTGAAGAAAACGCACTTCAAAGAGTGCACTTTCAGATCATTGTATCTTTGTGGAGGGAGTCCCGATTTTTTTTTTTTTTATTTCCATATTTGGACTACTGAAGTGATCCCCTACAACGCTCTGAATTCGGAATTCGTGAATTTTGAGACACCCTGTATACAGTGTTATAATAAAGTATCGCACAAAATTCAGAAAACGTACAGTATTAATTTTTGAAAAAAATCCAAAAACACGTCAAACAGTTTTTAGAGTAAATTCTTGCTTTAAAGTATTGTTTAATTAATTTATTAGTTATTATTAAAATCAAGTTTATTTCGTTTTTTATTGCTTATTTATTTAATTTGCTTATTTTTTTTATTTAATCCCTACTTAAACTAGATTTTTATAATCCAGAAAAATAAGCTCTATCAAATGATCTAATCGGAATCGTAGCTTTCCATTTGGAAAAAATATTAATGACGTCATAGCTTTGACAAATTTGACTAAATTTTTTTTTTCTATATGCGTTAAAAGACGCAGAATTTAAAAAGCTGTCTGACGTGTTTTTGCATTTTTTTCAAAAATTAATATTTTGCGTTTTATGAATTTTGTGCGTTGTTTTATCATAACCCTGTATAAATTAATAAATTGACTTTATCTTCAAGCGATCGAAAATCGCGCCTTTGTGTATCTCTATAGAAACAGTTGAAGTGTTTTTTTTTGTAACCGGATTTGAAACACTTCAAAATTTAACTGTATGCAGCAAAACAAAATAAATGAGCTTATGTCCGATTTTTTTTTTTTTTGTGATCCAATGGACGATAAAATAGTAGGATATATCATTCAGAGTTGAAGGTTTCTTTATGCTTCGCCCAGTTGCGACCTCGACTTCGTTTCAGTCTTCAATCTCTGGGCTTAGCACAAAAAGTCTCACTTCTACTCTTAATAATATAATCTACTATTATATCAAATTTTTGTAGCTTTCGTGTTGTTACAAGTACAGTTTTTTCGCTAAAATCCTTGACCATTTAAGTTCAGAAACAAAATAAAAAATGAAAATACAAATTATGAGTTTCCTAAAAAACTGCGGTCTTAATATTGAAAATTCTCTATTTCACTGCCATTTCTTCTTAATTAAAATTGCATATTTAATTACATCCTTTTAATCCCAAGTATCAAATCGTTTATTAATATTTGAAAGTGCATTGTTCACGTTTAGTGATTACCGTATTACTTTAAAAGGATATCAGTGCAGTTTCGCTTCTTAACATAATTTAAAATAATTACTGAACAACTGTGAATCGTTCAGAAATCATGAGCTATGCCGTTATTATCATTAATTATCTCTAATAAAATTCATAAGCAGCTAGAGCCAATGTAGCAATAAGTTTCTCAACTGGGTTATTCTGCGTGAAATTAACCTTTGCCTGCATCAAGAAACTCATAACGAGCACCACATGAATGCAAAATATCTTAACGCACTAATAACAATCGTAATCGCACTCCACTACTTAACACTGTTTAAGAAAATACCAATTAATACAAAAACGGAGAGAAACATTTTTTTCCAAATAGGCCATGAAGCGATCTAATTAAATTATAATTAGTAACGCTCAAGCATCTCCAGTTAATTTGATGCACCAACGATTCATCATAAATAACGGAGTGTTTAGATGGTCTTCACTTACCTTGCGATTCTCAGCACAGAACTTGGTCACCATTTCGGACAGTTGCTGCGCTCGAGGTGTGTGAAGACTCAGTCGACCTTGAGGACCGTCAAAACTGACAGTTGTGGGACGCGGAGCTGTACACGAGGCGATTTCTTTCAGTGGGAACGATTTGATCACTTGGAAATGGTTTTGGTCCCTTTTGACCAAGTGCATCCCCCAGTGGGACACCGCGACTAACTGGACCTCCGACAGCTGAAATGATCGAGTGTTAGTTCAAATCAAGCACCAAGATATTGTATTGTCTACCTGTGCAGCTCCAGACACCGGGAAGAGTCGCGCGAAATACAGAGGCCAAGTCCTGGCCAGTTCTATTACATTTCTTTTGATGTTAGCTCTGTGCGAGCTGTTGTAGTTTTCTGCGGTGATTCCATAACCTGACAACATGTTGACCCCGGCGCGCTTTTCAGCCTGCGACAGTCTCAAACAAGGGGTTATTCCGTAGACGTCGCCGACGATTTGGCAAAAGATCAAGTGGAGGATTGAAGGCGGGCCTAGAGCCTCGTTCGGCGAGAAAACCTCCTTCCGGACTCGCAGCAGCCAGGACACTCTGTTGTAGGTGACACACGCCGACGCCCCCAACGGGACGAGGCGAGTGGTGGTCTTTGGTGATTGGGTTTGCGCTTGGTCTTCTCTCCGAGGAGCTACCGGAGATTTGGGAGGTGGTGTCTGAATCGGACGCATGAATTCCGGCCACTCTTGCACTACAAAACACAGTTAATTCCCTTCGGTTTCAATCCTTCACAAACCTACCTTCGTTTCTTTCGGTTTTGTCCGTCATTTGTGTCGAAGCAATCGAATGTTTCTTCTCTCTCTCTTGCGCACTCTTGTTGAACTGGTGCGTTCTAAACGTGGGCCTTTCCCCAGTCTCTTTCATAACGTTTCTATTTTTTTCGTAACTCTTCCTTTCGGTTTCCCAACGCTCACTTATAATCCTTCTCGGTTGATCGATCGAAGTAATTGTGGTTGAATCCGCTTGGTCCCAACTGTCTCTCGACAATCTGCCGTCGTTCTTGTCCACATCTAGAGCTTCTTTGGCCCAATGGTTGCTGCTGTCGTCTTGGGTTTCATGCGTTATGGCACTCTGCACTTCCCAATTGGCACTGAAGGAGTTCCTCTTGGAACTGTTCTGGAGCACGCGATTTTGGTGGACACCAAAAGTATCCCGGTCTTGGCGCTGGGCCATGAACGACTCCCTCACTGGTTCCACAGGAGGCGGCGGTTGATTCGGGCGAACCACTGGCGGTGGAGGCGCCGGCCCCGGAGGCACAGGAGGCAGCGAATTAGGTCCAATAGGTGGTGGAGGAGGACCTGGTTTCCAGTTGGAACTAGACCAGCTTTGTTGTGTAGGGGAGGTGCTTCCATTGTGACCAACCTGAAACAACTGCGTCACCCACGACACAAAAATCACTGTGGGGAATATTTACATGAGGAGGAGTAACCGGACTAGATTTCCCGCTTGCTAGATCTTGAGAGTCATCACCCCATCTCCCAGCCAGCTGCTGCTCCAACATCATTTTTCTCGTGTCTTCCAATTTGTTGACAGCCCTCGCAGGTTTTTCGATTTTGCTGCTGGTGGATCGTACCGAATGGTTCGAAGTGACTTTTTCCAACTTTTGCCGCATCTCGGAGCTGAGTTTCAACTTGCCGACGCTTCCTGGTGAAGGTCTTGACGCCCCAATTTCGAAAGAGCGTTTGGAGCTGACTTTGGCGGGTCTTTCCGTCTCTCTAACAATCGGTTCGAAATCGATTTCGTCCCATTCCGCTGAAGACTCAGCTTTTGCGTTGTTGTGGCCATGCCCGTTAGTCACCACCAGTGACTGCTCTTTGACCGGAGTTACTTTGCGTTGATGCTGGCGCAACTTAAAATGCATGAAATCCTCTCCGTTCTCGTTGCCCTTTTCGCCTTGAGGCGGAGGCCAACGCCATTTCCCTATTCGTACAGTTTTTGCTCTTCCGTAGGGATCTAAGAACGGTCTCACCTCGCTGGGGTCGGTGCCGTCCAGTGGCGGGGGCATCGGCGGAGGAGGTGGTACCCCGTTCCGCATCATATTCAAACTCATATTCGATTCGGAACTTGCTTTGCGTGATTTGTATTCAATCGAGGAATGAACACTCGGTGAACTGCTCTTCCTGGTGGCACTGCTCGATGTCTTGAAACTAGATTTACGATTAGGACTTGATGATTGATGCACTTGTGCCTTAACGGTAGTCTGCACAGCTTCGTTAGCTTTAACTTCAGTCGGTATTTGCTGAGTTAACAATTGTTGCAGTGCTTGATTCTGTGCGAGTAATTGTTGTTGAATTTGTATATTTTGAGCCATCGCAGACTGCAAAAAAGCACGCTGAAGACTTTGCTGGTACGACGCCATGTCAGTATTGTTGGGAGGCATGTTGACAGGTGGTACGTTATAAACAGGCATGAAACCTTCCTGCGACGGACTCAACAAAGGCATAATCACAGGTGGTGAACCCACTATAGGTGTAGGGATTGTAGAAAAAGAGTAACTAGGCCCAGCACCATTTTGCTGATGGGTGGTACCACCACCTTTAATGCTCTCCACTAAATTATGCTTCTCAGTCAGAGCTTTCAAACTATCATTGATAAATATGGGTCTGAATAAATCACTGATGTAGTCGTCAACGTTACCATTCCCGGCACCGGAAGCTCTTGCCGTATTTTGCTGCACCTGACCGGATGTCAACTTCTCGACTTCCTGGTCCAAAACGGAACTTCCTTGACTGTCCCTTCGATTCCTGTGACCCCCTCCTTTGATTTTCGTAACGATATGGTCAACATCTGACATATCCAAATTGTTGTCAATATTGGTACCCAAAATTTCGTCGAGGAAGTCGTCTAAACCGTCAATGTAGTCACCACCACCTTTGATACTTGCTGCCAAAGACCTAGCGTCGCTCAATTCGTCTAGATTCCCGTCGAGAACCGGACTAAACAATTCATCCAAGAATTGGTCAACATCGGAGGCTTGGCTCGGTACTCTGACTCTTCTGACGTGACTGGCTAAGCTCGGAGTTTCGCTTGTGTCAGACATGGCTGAGCTTCTGACACCAAATTCGGACTTTTCGATGTGTGCCCTGCTCGAGTGTGAACCAGGTGGTGCTTTTTTACCAGTGTATTGAGATTTGATATATCTGGGACCTCCCCGATGGGAAGTACTAACACTAGACACATCAGGATATTCGAAATCAATCTCTTGCTTGGACATGTAGTTTTGATTTGCTATGACTGGTTTGATCGGTGCCAGCTGTTCAACAGAGTGGTACCTGTCGTTAAGCCGCGATTGGCTCAAACCCAAATCGCACAATGGAGTTGGTTCTGGTTCACTCAACAAATTGTCTAAGCTCCTGGACCTCACTTTTTCTATATCAAAGTACCTCTCGTTCAAAGCAGAATTACGCGATAGTGCTTCGTGTGATGACTTTCTTGCAGGAGTACTAGTCACGGGAGATTCTCTATGAGGCGAGTACTCATGATGACTCTCCCTTGAAGCCTTCCTGGAACTCATCTGACTCGATTGTTTGTGAGTTGGCGGCGACTGACGTGTCACCTCTCTGGATATCTTCCGATTGAGATGAGTTGGCGGTTCTGGGGGTGGTACTTGCGGCCGCGTTGGTGGTGTTGGTGTGTGGTCAATTTCAACAGGCGCCGATCGACGAGTACCAATTTTGAGAAGAGACGATTTGGAAATGGGGAATGCAGGACAGAGTTCTAGTTCTGACACCAGATCCATAACGTAATCAAGACCGCTGCCTTCAGACACCATTCCAGCATCGTCCATCACAACACTCCACCCTTCAGGGGAAATCCCCAGTGTGTTTATGGCCAAAGACGCAGCTTCTTCACACGTTGTCCACGAATCGACATTGATCGTTGCCACGTTATTGTCCGGAAGAGTCAAGGGTAGAGCTGTGTTTGATCTTTGACGGATGCTGCGCCACTCCAGGAGCGTCGGAGGAAGAGATCTCGCGTGGGGTGCTCTCTGCAACCCTCTAGTGATCTTCCTTTGCAACAGCTCTTTGTAATTTTGTGTCGCATGATCCGTGACAAATTTCAAAAGATATCTGGAACGTAATTAGTGTAGAATATTTAATGATGTAGCCGTTGTGAAACTTACTTGCTCAATGGAGGACTCGGCTGGAAACAACTCAAACAATGAGCCATCAGTTGCCAAATCCTGTCCGAGTTGTCATTCCGCCACACTTGGTTGCATAATTGTACTAATAATTCATCTCGGAGGCCTCTGGAACTTAGTGCTTTGTGGACGATGTAGTCAGCAAGGGCCCTCTCGCGGGCTCCCGTCAGTTGAGAATCGTTGGACCAACGCAAGATCAGTTTGAAGAGAGCAACTGCATCTTGAAAGTCTTGATCTCTTGTGGCTGCTTTTGACAAGAACGGTGCCGTGATTGGTTCTTTCTTCATGCCAAGATCCGCGCCTTTGAAGTAGACCGAGGAAAATCGAGAGAATTCGAACTGGTTCAGGTCATGGGGAAGATTCACAGGAGGAGGATTTCCAGTGACCCCACCAACAACTTTAATTAAATTCCTTTCGGTGTGTGGAGGGTTGAAGTTTTCTATTTTGGAGAAAATGAACGCAAGCTCTGCTGGTATTTCCAAGTGATGCACACTCGATTTTGACACAGCTTTTTGGAGTTGAGCTTCGCGAGCAGCTCTCTGTTTGGCTCTTTCTTGGGCCAACTTCTCGGCCTCCACTCGACGCTTGAACTCTGCTTTTCTTTGGGTGAAGCGTTTGCGTTCTCGTTTTCCCCTCACAAGGGCTTGAGCTTGGATGATTCCTCTCCGCACGGTATTGTAGTCTTTCCTTTGCTTGTAGCCGCGCCAGTACTTTTGTATCGTGACAGTCTGTCGTCTGAGATTCCTGTAGTTCTTTCGCGCCAGATAACCTCTCATGTGTTTTTGGATCAGCACTGCCGAGTCTCTCAAACAGTCCGATCTCTTGACTTCCAGTTGACGTTCCAGGTTCTCCCGGAGGAACACTCTAGTTGCTCCCAGTTGGTAGTCTGGACCGTCTGGAAACAATTGCGATGACGAAATAGTGGGGACGCGGTATAGAAATCACTCACCAGCACCCGTGGAAGGCATTTGTTCTAAAATGGCTCGGCATAAGTCTCTGTAAGGCGCACCTCTTGGCAATACGCCAGAAAGTAAATACCTGCGAAATTTGAAATGGTAATTTCACCCGGTTGTTGAATAGAATTAACACAGTTGTGCAAACGTTACAAATTAATAAAAATTTAATGACGAGTTAAGTCATCGCAGTGCATACCTGTATCTGTCTACGAATTGCTGAAACTTCACCCTGACAGGATATCCGGACTGTCGGATCTTGATGGTGTCTAACATTCCGGCATATCTCAGTTGCTCGAGGACCACAGGCATGTCAAACCTCATGGGGCTCTTGTCGTTGTTGGGCTTGACGCAACGGACAAACCAAGGGTTGCAACGAGACATCGATTCGATCAGTTGTTGCAAACTGTCACTGAAACGAGCCGCAACTGTTGGGGTTCGAGGTTTCATGGTGACAAATCTGCCGTTGGTGCCCTTTGGAAGGGTGCGAGTTTGAGCTTGATTGATTAGAGGTTTGGCGATGGAAACCACTAAAGGTTCTTTGCTTGAAGCAATCAACTCCACGACTTCTGGTCTCAGAGCGTCACGGTTCTTGTCGAGGAAACCGTCAACCGAGTACCACACTTGACCAGCGAAATGTTTGATCTAAAAATGAATCATTAGGGTTTGCAGGTTTCGGGGAACGAACAGTTACCCCAAATTCTCGCCCTCCGACTCTCGGTCTGCAATAGTGTTCGTTCAAGGCGTGGTTGTAGTGGCACTTTTCCAAAAATGAAGCGTCAGAAGCTCGGGGGAAGTTGCTCTCGTCATCCAAGAGGTGAAGGATTCCGACAGGTTTTTTCCCGAGGAGTTGTATGACTGGAGTGTTGTCCATCCAGGTCATGCTAGTCCAATCTAAACGTTCTCTGGAGTACTCCTGTTGTTCCAGTTTGAAGACGTACTTGTTGAAATAGAGTTGCAAAGATTCTGAAGCGTAGTTGATGCATAATTGTTCAAAAGAGTTGTCGTTGAGGTTCTCAAAACCGAAGATGTCGAGGAGAGAGATTCTTGCCGCGTCGTGAAGACCTC
This sequence comes from Tenebrio molitor, assembly GCF_963966145.1. Lineage (NCBI taxonomy): Eukaryota > Metazoa > Arthropoda > Insecta > Coleoptera > Tenebrionidae > Tenebrio > Tenebrio molitor. Next base: position 2,427,140 of record NC_091054.1, on the reverse strand, counting down.
CTCTTTGGACGATCGAGTTGACTCGAGTTACCAACCTGAAAGTTCTCATGATCTAAAAAGTCTTAAGCTAGGAACCAGCTGGTCGTACCAGTTGAAGAGTGCCGAATAGAGTGCTTTGGCGAAGGCATCTCTTGCATCTAGAGCTTGGTCGATGCTGAGAGGAGAATAGACTCGTTCGGATCTAGCTTCGGTGATTCTTGAAGTCAAGGCTCTTTGCAAGCCGCTGGGGGATATTTGTAAAAGATGAGCAGCCCACTTGATTTCAACATCGGACCCGACCTCCACACCCTCCTGTCCGTGTCTCAGCTGTCGCCGATGGAAGTAAACATTTCCTAGATGCAACACCGAGGCCATCACCTTGGTTATTCCTTCTTGCTCCGCCTCGCCCACCCCCAACACTTGCATGGCTCTGGTAAGCGCCCCCCAGTCGGCGCCAGACCCGGAGTGTCCCGGAGCACAATCGCCGCCTCCTTGGTTGAGATAAAAGTACTTATCAGCTTCGACTAGACCGTATTTTTGTTTCTCCGGTTTGCTCAACCCCCCGAGGAGTTCGTAAAAGACGTGGTAGTTCCTTTCGCCTGGGGCTTGGGTAATGATCCTGGATTTCTCCAAGAGATATTGCGTGACCTTGGCCCCGATGATCGCCCCGTGCTTGAAGTAGACCTCCAGGTACTTGCCGAACCTGGAACTGTTGTCGTTCCGCGCGGTCCTCGCGTTCCCGAAGGCCTCCAAGAGCGGCGCGGCCTCGAGGATCTGCTCCGTGACTAACGCTTGACCTCGTGGGGCGGAAGGAGCCACCGCCGCCAAGTACTGCATCACCAGTTTGGTCGATTCGGTCTTTCCGGAACCGCTTTCGCCGCTGATCACGACGACTTGCGGGGATGGCAGGGCCGAGTAGGCCGCCGCTCCCAAGGCGAAGAGATGCGGCGGTAAGGCACCGATCATTTTGCCTTTATAGCGCTGCGCCGCCTCGATTCCGTAACTGGAGTCGAACATCCTGTAGGGGTTAACGGCCACGAGAATGCTTCCCGCGTACGTGTATATCAAGTTCCGGTCGTATCGCAGCTTGAGGTTCCACAATAAGGCTGCTTCGTGCAAGTCACTGAGCATGATCATGTCTTCGACGCCGGCGGTGCCCAGGTCTTGCCGCCGCCGGACGGAGCCTTCGCCATCGGTGAGGGCGAACGTCTGCGGCTGAAAATGCTTCTGATAAAACTTCTGATATCAAACTGTCAACCGCGATAATCGTTTCAAAGAAGACTTTTTCAAATCTCTGAAACCTCCACAACTTGCCAATTTTTCTTTTAGGAACGACAATATGTTCGCGTTCCAAAACAACAGTAAATGAAAACTCTAATTGTTGCAAAACTGTCGACTTTAAACCTGTTTCAAAATTTTTGCGTCTTCCAAACTTCTAACCTGGACCCTTTGGGTGTCCACTTTATCAACAAGCGATTAATGGTCTGTGGTTTTTTGAGGTTTTGCCAGAGCCGACCCACTTGTCGCAATTCGTGCTGTTGCGAAATCGTGAAGAATGGAAGATACATCTCGTTCAAGGAAGATCCAAGACAATTAGATGTGACGACATAGCAATTATGACACGCTTTTTCTGTTCCGGTACGCGGAAGAATTGTTATATCGCAAAGCGTATTTATATAAGTTGTAAACAACGATTAGGTCATCCTATCGGTAAAAAAATTCTACTTGGACATTCCTCCAAATCGGCGATATGAATTCATGCGAACTACCGGTGATTGTTACCGATCTTTATCTCATTGAAAGCATTGCTCCGTCGAGATGGTTGTAGAGATTTGAAAAGAAAGTGCCCTCGGGCTCTTGCAATTGACCTAGCGACTAAAAGGGGTATCATGTACAATTCTTCAAACGATGTCAATGGTCAACAAGACCGAACAAACACGCACGACTAATTTTATTATGAAGTTGAGAAAATTCATTGCAATCATGTCTTGCCACATTTGAGTTTTGCATATTGTTCAAGGTTTGATTGCAACATTACAATGAAGAAGCAAAACGTATCCGGGTAATTACCTCGATTTGAAAGTTGCGAGACAAAAATGTGAAAATTTGTCGGGACTAAGGAAATTCTTGAATACTTCAAAATGGATTAGGTTTCAGACGACGGAGACGATTGCTGCTAGATTATTAATTAGCATAACGTAGCGGTTGGTAACGAGGCGTATTTATTAGCAAACTGGTTTAAAGTGAATCGATGTTTCCGTTGAGAAAAATACAGACGGTTCTCACGATTTACGCAAATTCTCAAGTTCTTGCAGTAAATGATGAAAAAAATCGACTCACACGAAATTAGTAGTAGGTAGTAGTAGTGCTTTGATTGAAGAAACTTGTGATGTCTAAACGAATGTTTTTTCCTGCTTTGGCATGCTATTCATAAAATGATTTTTGTTGTGGTGTGAAATTTTTATCGTTTTTTTTTGGCTACATCAACAAAAAACTGCACTATAAGAATTTGATCATCTGGAAAAGTTCTGGAGTTAAGTAATTACTGATAACTGCAATTTAATTTATGTCCCAACTTTGCGAAGGTCATTTGAAAACATGAAACGAAGAGTACCATTATGTTTGGAAGCTGAAGGCAGACATTTCCAACATTTACTCTAGTTCCTGTAAGGATACGATTGTAGTTCCTCATGTATAACCCTTTTGCATAAACTTCATTCTGGAAACAATATTTGTTCGTTGATGTCATTGATCAATTTTATATTTACCAAAATTTGATCGTATTGCGTTGATTCATTGCACTAGGTGAGGAAATTCTTTTACAACCGACAGGTCACACATAATTCACACCTTTATGAAAATCAACATTTCAACGTTCTCAAAATCACTAACCTAACTTTTAAGACATCTGATATTTGTCACTGTTTTTTATTTTTTTATTTCATCATTTCAAGCAGTCGCAGCGAGTATTATTCTGCTTTAACGTGTAAGTTGATGTTCCGCTTCATCAGTACTACGGGCAGTTAGTAGACTTATTCGCAGGCTTATTAATCACATATCGATCATATTAAAAAAATCTTCAAACCATTTTGAGCATTTTTCAAAGAAATTTTTTCTTGTATAGAAAATGTCCTACCAATTAACTTGCTTTTTAAGAATTCTGATGGGTGCGTCACCCAGAATTTATAATGTTGATGTATTTGATACATTGTTTGTATTTTGTAATAAACAATAACTTTTATCTTGGGTAAATAAGTGTTCATAAAAATTCTTTTTACTTTGCGTGTGTTTATTTATATCCTAAAAAGCAGTTTATGACGTCGTAAACGTAACATAAATTGCGACGTTTGTCTTTTTATACAATGGTAACATATTGTCTTCAACACGTGAAAGAAATTGTCAATAATGTGTAAGCTTTAACAAACCGTTTACTTTGACAACGTAATTAAACATTACACACAACTGTTTGTAGAAAAGTTGGTTGTAGGTCTTTTTATTTCACTTGTTTTATTAAAGTGAAGGTTACATATTCTTCAGTTTGATTTCTTTACACAAATTTCCAACATGAATTGATAGTACCAACTGTGGAACAATTCTTTCGGAAGGTTTTTCTGAACGCAAAATTTTTGGTTGCCGCTCCATCTGAAAATGATCAAAACTTTGTGAATACACACCGTTTACACAATTGACAGTTCACGCGACAGAGTTATGATTGTATAGAGCGGCAAAAATTTCATAACATGGGCATGGCTTGCTTCGTCTAGAATAATTTACAATGACCCTGTATTATTCTACAAAATTTTTAGTGCAACCTATGTGAACAGGTGGATCAAAAGCAAGTTTTTCTAACAGCATCGTCATATCAAATACATCAGGTAAAGAGATACATTAATTTGATTCTTTTTAACCATTTTCTTCTATCTTAGGTACAATAAATTGTTGTGAATTGCAAGCGAGACAAGAAAAATCTTGCGTTGAAGAAACCTTATTGCACATCTCTCAAACATGACTCACGTTTAATTTACGTCAGCCTTTAGACAAGAGAAATGTTCTTCGACTTCGACAACACTAAAAATACCACAACTAGACATGAAGGCATGGCTTGGTTAGGACATTAGTTTGAAGAAACCGCATTCATTATTGGTAGAGATTTGTTGTGGTTTTAAGGAAAAGAATTCCGTCTCTACCAGACGTATTTTGCTGAAGTATACAGGGTGTCTTAAAATTATCGTATTCCGAGTTCGGGGCTTAGTAGGGGACATCCTGTTGACCAAGTAAAAATGTAAAAAAAAAAATTCTCACCATATTTCAAAATGAATGTCAACCATTTATATTTTTTATTTGAAGAAAACATGATGAAAAGTTTGAAGATTCAGAGCCATATATCTTTGTAAGCCTATACATATTTTTCATTTTATTTTTTCGAGATTCCTGAAATTTTTCCCTACAAGACCCCCGACTTGGAATACGTTAATTTTGCGACACCCTGTATAATTTTAAGAACCTTGATATCTTAATTCAGAAGCGTTGTTGCCACCTGGATAAATAAACATACAGGCTTCTGGTGCTGCCCAATTAAAATCGAAATAGTTCTCTTAAATTTTAAGCAACAATTAAGTAAATGGGCAGTGAATTTCTAAAGACCATTGAAAAAAGGCATATCTGATATTCCAACAAGAGACCCAACAATACGCCACATTTTTATTGCCAATTCTAAACGCAGTTTTCTCACGATTTTAGTCAGTTTCAGCTTTCTAGCGGTAAACTTACTACAAAGGCAGTGAAAGTGCAGTTTGCATTAGTATTTACAACAAAAAAGAAGAAAAAAATCTGATATGGTGAGAAGACAAAAATTTGATTTTGTTTTGTCTCTGTTACCACAATACCAGCCGATAAAGCGTATAATTTGTTGCGTCATTAATGCCGCAATTTGTATAATTTTTAATGAATTGATAATTTCCCAACAATTAGAATTATGAGGCACAGGAAGTGGGCACTTGTAAATTCTGGAAAGCTGTACACGCTGCTGGCAAATTAGTGTCATGTCAGGTTCGCATTGTAATTCATGGTGCTTGTTTCTTCTATCTTCAGAGATCTTCGATAATGTATGCACGCACACAGGAACCCATACTAAATATAAGCAAACAATTATAATACAATGGGAACAATCGTAAGAATTTGGACTTTCTAAACGCAAAATGGCTTTGTGATTGGTCCGTACGGTTTGGCAATCATCTTCATCCGAAAATTGTTTCACGAAATTTCTTTCTGTACCTTTCCGTTGATGACTGCCTGCACGGTTAGTACGTTGGCACTCCTGTGACATTCCAGGACCTCGCCGGGCAGCCAGTGGCCCACTCCTGGATCGAACCAGATCAGGTCTCCGGTGTTCCACTCCATTTCTTCCTCTTTCATGCCACGAACATTTTAACAAGAATCCTGAAAACAAAACGGCATTAGTATTGATTCCATCACCACAAATTATTTATCCGACAAGGTGTCCATACAAATCGATTGTTTTCGCCATTCTCGTCTCAGCCTTATGTGGAACAAGGCGTAACAAATATTTTCACCACCAGAAAATTTCAATCTGTTTCAGGATTCATATTGGCACAAAAGGCGGCAATTATGCAAATTGGCGGTAGTTTCTTAAAAAAAAACCCAATAATTCTTGTTCTTCCAAGGTCAGTCGATTCTGTGCATCAGAACAAAGAAGTAGAAGTATTACTTGTGCAAAGTCAATACGGAATTACTTTACCTACGCGCGCTTTAGTTATTTAAAATTTGTTACGCAACTCGTGCTCGAAGCGGCTCATTATGTAATTTCCTGAGTTGACTATCGCTCATTATGTTCATATTATTTAATATTCATTGGGTGCTGTTAACAGAAAGGTTTCGAAAAAATGAAGATTAAGACTTTTCTTGAGGGATTTATTTAAGAGATTTGTTATTTTAAATGATACACAGGTATTTAATGAATGCTAAACAATTCAATAAACATGTCCTTGAACTCGTTGAGTTATGAAATAGAGAGATTCGGAATGATTTACAATATGATTATGCACAGTTTGACAAAAAATATAGAAAGTTTTTGAATACGAATGTATGCTAATTCTGGTGGAAATTGTGTTGACTAGATTTTTGTAAAAAAATGTGTTTCCATATCTCGAGAAATACAGCAGCACCTTGTCGAAGAAAGGAAATTAATTCTTACGCAGAGATTATATCCATTGCAAGTTATCTGATCAGGAGAAAGACTTTTACTTTCTGCTTTATGATACAATGCTGTGTTTTTTCCTCTTGAAATTTGCTCGTCAAGAGAGATTCAATGAACAGCTGTTTGAAAGTGAAGAAAGTGTAGTTTTCAAAATTGTTAAGAGCTAAAATCGATTTAATAGTTTTCTCGCAGAAATTCCTCGAGGAGAGATGATGGATTTTAACGATTAAAAGGCTAAGCAGATGATGCAGTTGTTGCAACAATGCAATATCTTGGTGATTACACACTTGAGCGCTTAGATGCTAATAACACACTCTGGAATCATCTAATTTGAAAACGAGCACTCAATTATCGTTGCCGTTAACACTTTCGTATTAATTAAGAAGAACAGCGTCCTTCGATTATTCACGAGCGAAATTCAGTAGTAAGTGTCAAGGATGTCGGTAAAGCCTAACCTCCTTGAAGCTTTTCGTCGCGCAAGCCTTTCTAAAAATTGAAAAATATTTGTATGTGCGCGACTTCAAGGTTTCCATTGCATTCTTCCTACAACCTATTGACATTCTTGGCATAGAATGTGTGCGTACTCTTAGTCATGGAGTTAATAATTGCCAGATTATGATACATCACGGCTTGATTATTTCATAACTGTTTACAAAATACCTCGGTTGCAATACTAGTACTAAGCGTACCCAAATGAAAGTTTACTTTGTGGAGGACTGGTATGACATTGCCCAGTCAAATAATGCAGGCATTTTCGAACGGTTTTAAAGTGGGAAACGGAACCAGAGCTTCTTCGAGACAGTTTCAATAAGTGTCTAGTCGTAAAATATTTGCATAGCAATAAATACCAAGCACGTAGTGTCTGTGACATTTAGTTGTTCCACAAGTTTTGTTTTGCTGCAAGCAATTCGTCAAAGACTCTTCAAGAAAGTTCTTCCGAATATGTCTTTTTTATGATGGAACGAATCTATAGATATCGAGTGTTCATTTAAATTTCTCCTCAAAGTTGGCGTTGAAGAGTCGATTGTGAACGCACCACAGATATAATAATAATAATAAATCAATGGGGGTTTTTCCCACGGAATAGAGTGAAAAAGATTCTCCACTGACACCAAAATCCAAAAAGATAATGGAACAGATAAAGAACTCAAAAAAGACCAGTTGCATTTTACAGCTCCTTTGTTGGGAAAAATATTTTTATTTCAATACAGTGATCAGAGGGTAGATCTTCGGTTGACTTGCTTAGAAATAGACACCGTGTTGGTTGTGTGGCAAAAAGTGGATGAGGTTTCTTCGACCACGCAATGTTTACCTCGATGGTCAATGATCTCGTCGCGTTCTCGCTCGTCTTCAAGTGTTGATCGCCTCTGCAGGGCCTCGATATCTATCCGGAGTCTTCGGCATACGTGAGTTAATGCGACCTCACACCCATTCACGTGACGTGCCTTGAATCGACGGAATTTCGGTGGAGTTATTGTAGGTCATGATGTGGCATGATGCGAAAATCGTATTTTTCTCTTGTTCCACCAACAGCTGAATCGTAATTCATTCTGGTACACACCCATTTCTTTGTCTTTATTGATACAGAAATAGAACTTTCTACGCTGTTATTATTTGCTTGTTGAGTAACGAATGATACACCTGGTGACATGATTTTTCGACGTAATTTAGAGGTATATAAGTGTAGTGTCCGATTTTTACAGTTACCGAATTTATTGTTGTGTAAAAAGTGTGGTCTCATCACAATGTCTAGGACCTGACAATTAATCTATTTCACCTCAAATTAGTTTCTTTAGTTCAAGTTGAAAAACTCCAACTTCAAAACATGTTGCTGAATAATTGTGTATGCAACGTGTCTGATGCCTGTAAAGTACTGCTTTTGTTACAAGTGGGTAGTTTACACGTACGAGCGCTGCGAGTGTCGTAATCCCACGCATAAACAAAGTGCTGCATACACAAGTTGCATAAATACATTTTTAATCTTCTTCTCAGACCTTAATTAGAAATGAAATTTTTTCAACAAGAGCGACAAAACCTCATATTGGTCTTTCTTCAGGTTCTAATTTCAAAGTACATACTCTAGAAAAAAACTACTTTGTGATTAACTTATCATATACGTATTCTTCCTAGAATGATAAAACATAAAATACTTTTGGAGCATTTTGTATTATTGTACTTACTTTTACTCCCAAGGGCCAAAAATGCCCCTTTACACTTTCTTTTGCGGGACCACAATAACTGTTTATGCAGTGGCCGTGCAAATGTTTTGAATTTCACGTTGTGAAGTGCTTTTTTAATGGTGGCGTAAAAAGTAAATTATGCGCAACCAATAAGTAACCAATATGCTTAAATTTCAAAAAAATGTCTAATTGCAGTTCTAAAAATATTGTTCATGTTTAATGATTCGTGTCTTCCTGCTAGTTTTTTTGTATTTTTCCTGTCATCAGATATGCGCACTATATAAACTCTTCAGAAAGATGGCAGTTCACAACCAAATCATCAACATGTACGCGAAAATGATGTTTTTATTGGTTGTTCTAGTAGCAATTGCTACTACCGTCTCAGGTGATAATAAATTATTGTCTCATCGCAGTTGCGTAGTTGAATGTGCCGCAAGCCTCATAACATGAGTGAGACTAGTCTAACACTACGATGGGACCATCATTTATAATAACCCTGTATTATATTGTATTCGTTATAGTTTTGTTAGTAATTACGTATCTCTTAAATCCTTTACAGCAAGGACATCACGTTGGCCTTCGAGAGGAGATTATGATTAGGATCTTAAAGCCATAAACCGGTGTTTATTTTTTGGTGTATGTAATGTCTTCAAATAAACTGACAAATACTGCTGATTATTTTTGTATTCTTATTTCAAACCAATTGAAGCACACTCATTTATTTATTAATGAATACAGACTTACAGCTAAGTATAGTGTTGCATTCATTTTGTGGCAATAATTTTGGATACCTCTTTAGTTGATCTTATACCGGGTGAGTGAAGTTTTACCGCCCGAGCGAAAACACCCACTTCTAATCAATTTAAAATTCTCAAAAAATCCAGAAATTATTGTGCATCACTGTAGAACAGTCTGTAAAAAATTCATAATTTTTAATGAAACAGGTAAAGATTTTGTTTTAATTCAATAACTGCTACATTAATTTACATAATTTTTCACTGAGAGTCCTTTCAAACATTCAGGAAAAATTTGGTGTCATTGAAATCATGAAAACATCACCGGTTTTTGAAATAAATGGGATTTGATATTAAAGTGCAAAATTTAGCTATGATTTATTATTAAATTGGGTGGTCAGTTACACAAAAGAAGTTGACGTAGGTTGTTTATGGTACCCTTTAGGGGGACTTAAGAATTACTAGAAAAGTGGGCAACAGATGTTTCCCAACAATGAGATATTTATTTATGACACTGCAGTTGTAAATCATGGTAATTTTTCGCTCTTAATGTTAAAATTGGAATAATTCAAAAACGAATAATTATCTTTTGATGCGAATTTCATAAATGTGTTCTTTGAATTAATTGTGAATTATGAGCGTGTACGAAAAATTTTTTTTTTAACTCAAAATCGATTTTTTAATTTTATGACTGAATTAAGTGATAAGGATAAGGGAAAATTGATTACACATATTTGAAGTCTTATATCAAGGGTTTTGTAATTTTTTAATAGGGTTAATCGTGCGGGCGGTAAAACCTCACTCACCCGGTACAAATGACAAATAAATAAATGAGTAACATCAATTTCAAGAAAAGTAAAAAAATAAATAAAAAAACAACTGGATTATTTTGATGTTGCCATTCAGTATAAAGTTATTTACATTATAGTGGGGTATATAGGTGTATTTTACAGCGCGACAATTAGGTCTCAGGCACGAGGCAAAGCCGATTGCCTGATTAGTTGGAGCGATGTAAAATACCTACCGCACCACACTTGTATTAGACTTTCCGGCTGACGGAATGTTTTATTTTGCACTTTTGCAGATTTTTATGAAATAACAAATGTCAAACTTTTTGACATACAGAGCTGCCAACCCGATAGGTTGTATTTTCCTTATTATGATACACTATCCCACCTCCACCCGGCGGCACGGCAATTTTGCCGGAGTACATACACTATTACGGATATTACTATCAAGTAATAGTGCAGTGCTTATCAACATAATTACCGGCGTCTCGCCTCCGCATTTTGACTTTGTTGTGTATTATGTTCTGTGTCAATGTTAAGGAACTTCCTCACGATGTGACATGAGTATAATAATATACCTTTTTGAATTTCAACTACCAATGTGTTATCTAAATCCAGAATTTTTAAATATTTAAAAAGAGATTGCGGTACTATTCCCGTTGCTGAAATTACAAGTGGTAAAATCGAAATTTTTTCTAAACACCAAAGATTTCTCATAGCAACGGACAGCTCTAAATATTTATTAATTTTTGTGTTATATGTCTGTGTTATATTATGTGAATTTGGAACAGCTATATCTAAAAGATATGCTTGCTTTTGTTGTTTATTTAAAATTAAATGTCTGGTCTGTTATGCTTAATATGAATTATATATTATGATTATTCTTAGCCATTTATTAGTCAATAAAAAAAAACATTCTTCGGAAAAATAATAGATACATGTACTTAAATGTGTTTTTTTTGCGCAACCAATAAATAACCAATATGCCGTAAATTAAAAAAAAAAAATTAATTGCCGTTCTAAAAATATTGTTCACGTTTAATGATTCGTGTCTTCCTGCTAGTTTTTTTGTAATTTTCCGTATCCTGTTATCAGATATGCGCAATATATAAACTCGGCAGAAAGATGGCAGTTTACAAACAAATCATAAACATGTAAGTACGGGAAAATGGTGTTTTTATTGGTATTGGTTGTTCTGGTAGCAATTGCTACTACCGTCTCAGGTGATTATTTTACATCAGGTATTGTATTTGTTGGCAATTACCTATCTCTTAAATCTTTTACAGCGTCGTATCCTCCTCGTCCTCATAATCCTCAATTTAACACCCCGAAACCAATTATTGTGTGGGCGCATACCCGACGGCCCCGATAAAAATCATAAACCCATGTTTTTTTTTGTGGATATAAATCTCCAAATAAACTGACATAGTGCTGACTATTTTTCTATTTTTATTTCCATTGATGATGATGTTGATCTCTTCAACTCAAATCGCAATGAAAAGTGAAATTTATTTGACATGAGCGACAAAAGCTCATATTGGTCTTCCTTCAAGTTCTAATTTCAAAATACATATTCTAGAGAAAAATGTTATCAATATATTGTACGCTTTCCGCGTGAACGTTTATTAGAAACTAGGAAATAGTTATTTACGAACTCAGTGCGAGAAGATATTTTCCGCGCATGAGCGCATTAGTTGAGGCACGAGCGACGAAGGAGCGAGTGCTTCATTTGCGCGATTGTGCCGAATACGTCTTCTCGTATCGTGGTTCGTACAATATTTTTTGAAACGAACATTATGTCTGATTTAGTGATTTGTGGTTCACCAGACATTTCCGTCGTACGTGATATCGATTCATTATTTTTTCATTTATTACTATCATAGTGGTCGAAAGGAAGCTCTTAGCTAAACCTTTATTCTTTCGTAACTATTAAATGAGGTTTCTTCGAAATGTTTACCGCGCTTTAGTGTGTTGATCGCCTCTGCAGGGCCTCGATATCTATCCGGAGTCTTCGGCATACGTGAGCTAATGCGACCTCACACCCATTCACGTGACGTGCCTTGAATCGACGGAATTTCGGTGGAGTTATTGTAGGTCATGATGTGGCACTTCATGTTTGCGAAAATCGTATTTTTCTCTTGTTCCACCAATAGCTGAATCGTAATTCATCCTGGTACACACCCATTTCTTTGTCTTTATTGATACAGAAATAGAACTTTCTACGTTGTTATTATTTGCTTGTTGAATAACGAATGATACACCTGGTGAGGCATATAAGTGTAGTGTCCAATTTTTACAGTTACTGAACTTATTGTTGTGTAAAAAGTGTGGTCTTATCACAATGTCTAGGACCTGACAATTAATGGAAAAACTCTATTTTACCTCAAATTAATTTTTTTAGTTCAAGTTTAAAAAGTCCAACTTCAAAACATATTGCTGAATAATTGTGTATGCAACGTGCCTGTAAAGTACTGGTTTTCTTACAAGTGGGTAGTTTACACGTACGAGCGCTGCGAGTGTCGTAATCCCACGCATAAACAAAGCGCTGCATACACAAGTCGCATAAATACATTTTTAATCTTCTTCTCAGACCTCAATTAGAAATGACATTTTTTCAACAAAAGCGACAAAATCTCATATTGGTCTTCCTTCAGGTTCTAATTTCAAAGTACATACTCTAGAAAAAAAGGTTGTTGTTATACGTTTTCAAACAATTGCAAACTACTTTGTGATTAACTAATCACATACGTATTCTTTCTAAAATGATAAAATATAAAATATTTTTGGAGCATTTTGTATTGTACTTACTTTTACTCCCAAGGGTCAAAAATGCCCCTTTACACTTTCTTTTGCGGGACCACAATAACGCTTTATGCAGTGGCCGTGCAAATGTTTTGAATTTCACGTTGTGAAGTGGTTTTTTAATGGTGGCGTAAAAAGTAAATTATGCGCAACCAATAAGTAACCAATATGCTTAAATTTCAAAAAAATGTCTAATTGCAGTTCTAAAAATATTGTTCATGTATCATGATTCGTGTCTTCCTGCTAGCTTTTTTGTATTTTTCCTGTCATCAGATATGCGCACTATATAAACTCTTCAGAAAGATGGCAGTTCACAACCAAATCATCAACATGTACGCGAAAATGATGTTTTTATTGGTTGCTCTAGTAGCAATTGCTGCTTCCGTCTCAGGTGGTAATAAATGATTGTCTCATCGCAGTTGGCGTTGGTGACGTAGTTGATGTGCCGCAAGCCTCATAACATGAGTGAGACTAGCCTAACACTGCGATGGGACCATCATTTATAATAACCCTGTATTATATTGTATTCGTTATAGTTTTATTGGTAATTACCTATCTCTTAAATGTTTTACAGCAGGGACATCACGTTGGCCTTCGAGAGGAGATTATGATTAGGATCTTAAAGCCATAAACTGGTGTTTATTTTTTGGTGTATGTAATGTCTCCAAATAAACTGACAAATAGTGCTGATTATTTTTGTATTTTTATTTCAAACCAATTGAAGCACACTCATTTATTTATTAATGAATACAGACTTACAGCTAAGTATAGTGTTGCATTCATTTTGTGGCAATAATTTTGGATACCTCTTTAGTTGATCTTATACCGGGTGAGTGAAGTTTTACCGCCCGAGCGAAAACACCCACTTCTAATCTATTTAAAATTCTCAAAAAATCCAGAAATTATTGTGCATCACTGTAGAACAGTCTGTAAAAATTTCATAATTTTTAATGAAACAGGTAAAGATTTTGTTTTAATTCAATAACTGCTACATTAATTTACATAATTTTTCACTGAGAGTCCTTTCAAACATTCAGGAAAAATTTGGTGTCATTGAAATCATGAAAACATCACCGGTTTTTGAAATAAATGGGATTTGATATTAAAGTGCAAAACTTAGCTATGATTTATTATTAAATTGGGTGGTCAGTTACACAAAAGAAGTTCACGTAGGTTGTTTATGGTACCCTTTAGGGGGACTTAAGAATTACTAGAAAAGTGGGCAACAGATGTTTCCCAACAATGAGATATTTATTTATGACACTGCAGTTGTAAATTTTGGTAATTTTTCGCTCTTAATGTTAAAATTGGAATAATTCAAGAACGAATAATTATCTTTTGATGCGAATTTCATAAATGTGTTCTTTGAATTAATTGTGAATTATGAGCGTGTACGAATTTTTTTTTTTTAACTCAAAATCGATTTTTTAATTTTATGACTGAATTAAGTGATAAGGATAAGGGAAAATTGATTACACATATTTGAAGTCTTATATCAAGGGTTTTGTAATTTTTTAATAGGGTTAATCGTGCGGGCGGTAAAACCTCACTCACCCGGTACAAATGACAAATAAATAAATGAGTATATAACATCAATTTCAAGAAAAGTAAAAAAATAAATAAAAAAACAACTGGATTATTTTGATGTTGCCATTCAGTATAAAGTTATTTACATTATAGTGGGGTATATAGGTGTATTTTACAGCGCGACAATTAGGTCTCAGGCACGAGGCAAAGCCGATTGCCTGATTAGTTGGAGCGATGTAAAATACCTACCGCACCACACTTGTATTAGACTTTCCGGCTGACGGAATGTTTTATTTTGCACTTTTGCAGATTTTTATGAAACAACAAATGTCAAACTTTTTGACATACAGAGCTACCAACCCGATAGGTTGTATTTTCCTTTTCATTATTAGTCATTTATTAGTCAATTAAAAAAAACATTTATCGGAAAAATAATAGATACATGTAAATGTGTTTTTTTGCGCAACCATTAAATAACCAATATGCCGTAAATTAAAAAAAAATAATTGCCGTTTTAAAAATATTGTTCACGTTTAATGATTCGTGTCTTCCTGCTAGTTTTTTTGTAATTTTCTGTATCCTGTTATCAGTTATGCGCAATATATAAACTCGGCAGAAAGATGGCAGTTTACAAACAAATCATAAACATGTACGGGAAAATGGTGTTTTTATTGGTTGTTCTAGTAGCAATTGCTACTACCGTCTCAGGTGATTATTTTACATATAGGTATTGTATTTGTTGCCAATTACCTATCTCTTAAATCTTTTACAGCATCGAGTTCTCCTCATATTCGTGATGGGACTAGTACTGTGGATTCTTGGATTGAGCTCTATGATTATGGTTATGGTTAACTACCCGCCATTGGTCCGTATAAAATTCATAAACCGATGTTTTTTTTTGTGCATATAAATCTCCAAATAAACTGACAAATAGTACTGACTATTTTTGTATTTTTATTTGCATTGATGATGATGTTGATCTCTTCAACTCAAATCGCAATGAAAAGTGAAATTTATTTGACATGAGCGACAAAAGCTCATATTGGTCTTCCTTCATGTTCTAATTTCAAAATACATATTCTAGAGAAAAATGTTGTCAATATATTGTACTCTTTCGGCGTGAACGTTTATTAGAAACTAGGAAATAATTATTTACGAAATCACTGCGAGAAGATATTTTCCGCGCATGAGCGCATTAGTTGAGGCACGAGCGACAAAGGAGCGAGTGCTTCATTTGCGCGATTGTGCCGAATACGTCTTCTCGTATCGTAGTTCGTACAATATTTTTTGAAACGAACATGATGTCTGATTTAGTGATTTGTGGTTCACCAGACATTTTCGTCGTACGTGATATCGATTCATTATTTTTTCATTTATTATTATCATAGTTGTCGAAAGGAAACTCTTAGCTAAACTTTGGTTCTTTAGTAACTATTAGATAAGGTTTCTTCGAAATGTTTACTGCGCTTTGGTGTGTTGATCGCCTCTGCAGGACCTCGATATCTATCCGGAGTCTTCGGCATACGTGAGCTAATGCGACCTCACACCCATTCACGTGACGTGCCTTGAATCGACGGAATTTCGGTGGAGTTATTGTAGGTCATGATGTGGCACTTCATGTTTGCGAAAATCGTATTTTTCTCTTGTTCCACCAATAGCTGAATC
The DNA here is from genome assembly GCF_963966145.1 of Tenebrio molitor. Classification (NCBI taxonomy): domain Eukaryota; kingdom Metazoa; phylum Arthropoda; class Insecta; order Coleoptera; family Tenebrionidae; genus Tenebrio; species Tenebrio molitor. Next base: position 2,411,248 of record NC_091054.1, on the reverse strand, counting down.
GTAATTCATCCTGGTACACACCCATTTCTTTGTCTTTATTGATACAGAAATAGAACTTTCTACGTTGTTATTATTTGATTGTTGAATAACGAATGATACACCTGGTGACATGGTTTTTCCACTTAAATTAGGGGCATATAAGTGTAGTGTCCAATTTTTACAGTTACTGAACTTATTGTTGTGTAAAAAGTGTGGTCTCATCACAATGTCTAGGACCTGACAATTAATGGAAAAACTCTATTTCACCTCAAATTAATTTTTTTAGTTCAAGTTTAAAAAGTCCAACTTCAAAACATGTTGCTGAATAATTGTGTATGCAACGTGTCTGATGCCTGTAAAGTACTGGTTTTCTTACAAGTGGGTAGTTTACACGTACGAGCCCTGCGAGTGTCGTAATCCCACGCATAAACAAAGTGCTGCATACACAAGTCGCATAAATACATTTTTTTGTTCGACACTATCAGAATTTGAGAATTTTCTCCTATGTGAACGGATTTTGATAAATGTCACAACTTGTCAAAACGAAACATCAAGCTAGTTTTAAAGGTTTTAAGCGATTTGGAGCCTTTAAGGGGCTCGTCGAACAAAAAAACGTTGTATTCAACTCGTTTTTGTGTAAATTGGGCCTTTTTTGGCACTCGTGGGCTTTTAAAACGCTCGTTTCACTCGCGTTTTAAAATGGCCCACGCGTGCCAAGAAAGACCCAATTTACACACAAACTCGTCAAATAAACTACTATTTAATCTTCTTCTCAGACCTCAATTACAAATGACATTTTTTCAACAAGAGCGACAAAATCTCATATTGGTCTTCCTTCAGGTTCTAATTTCAAAGTACATTGTTGTTATACGTTTTCAAACAATCGCAAACTACTTTGTGATTAACTAATAACATACGTATTCTTTCTAAAATGATAAAATATAAAATATTTTTGGAGCATTTTGTATTGTACTTACTTTTACACCCAAGGGTCAAAAATGCCCCTTTACACTTTCTTTTGCGGGACCACAATAACGCTTTATGCAGTGGCCGTGCAAATGTTTTGAATTTCACATTGTGAAGTGGTTTTTTAATGGTGGCGTAAAAAGTAAATTATGCGCAACCAATAAGTAACCAATATGCTTAAATTTCAAAAAAATGTCTAATTGCAGTTCTAAAAATATTGTTCATGTATCATGATTCGTGTCTTCCTGCTAGCTTTTTTGTATTTTTCCTGTCATCAGATATGCGCACTATATAAACTCTTCAGAAAGATGGCAGTTCACAACCAAATCATCAACATGTACGCGAAAATGATGTTTTTATTGGTTGTTCTAGTAGCAATTGCTGCTTCCGTCTCAGGTGATAATAAATTATTGTCTCATCGCAGTTGGCGTTGGTGACGTAGTTGATGTGCCGCAAACCTCATAACATGAGTGAGACTAGTCTAACACTGCGATGGGACCATCATTTATAATAACCCTGTATTATATTGTATTCGTTATAGTTTTATTGGTAATTACCTATCTCTTAAATGTTTTACAGCAAGGACATCACGTTGGCCTTCGAGAGGAGATTATGATTAGGATCTTAAAGCCATAAACTGGTGTTTATTTTTTGGTGTATGTAATGTTTCCAAATAAACTGACAAATGGTGCCGATTATTTTTGTATTTTTATTCCAAACCAATTGAAGCACACTCAATTATTTATTAATGAAAATACACTTACAACTAAGTATAGTGGTGCATTCATTTTGTGGCGATAATTTTAGAAATATCTTTAGTTGATCTTATACAAATGACAGTTAAACAAATGAGCCAATTTCAAAAAAAGTAAAAAATCAAATTAAAAATCCAAGAGGATTATTTAAATTAAATTAAAAAAGAACAGGATTATTTTGATGTTGCCATTCAGTATAAAGTTATTTACATTAGAGTGGGGTAGGTGTATTTTACAGCGCGACAATTAGGTCTCAGGCACGAGGCAAAGCCGATTGCCTGATTAGTTGGAGCGATGTAAAATACCTACCGCACGACACTTGTATTAGACTTTCCGGCTGACCGAATGTTTTATTTTGCATTTTTGCAGATTTTTATGAAACAACAAATGTCAAACTTTTTGACATACAGAGCTGCCAACCCTATAGGTTGTATTTTCCTTATGATAAAAAAAAAAAACATTTATCGGAAAAATAATAGATACATGTAAATGTGTTTTTTTTGCGCAACCAATAAATAACCAATAGGTATGCCGTAAATTAAAAAAAAAAAAATAATTGCCGTTCTAAAAATATTGTTCACGTTTAATGATTCGTGTCTTGCTGCTAGTTTTTTTGTAATTTTCCGTATCCTGTTATCAGATATGCGTAATATATAAACTCGGCAGCAATTTGGCAGTTCACAAACAAATCATCAACATGTACGGGAAAATGATGTTTTTATTGGTTGTTCTAGTAGCAATTGCTACTACCGTCTCAGGTGATTATTTTACATATAGGTATTGTATTTGTTGCCAATTACCTATCTCTTAAATCTTTTACAGCATCGACTTCTCCTCATCACATTCGTGATACGAGTGACTATTGACCACCCGCCATTGGTCCGTATAAAATTCATAAACCCATTTTTTTTTTGTGCATATAAATGTCCAAATAAACTGACAAATAGTGCTGACTATTTTTGTATTTTTATTTCCATTGATGATGCTGTTGATCTCTTCAACTCAAATCGCAATGAAAAGTGAAATTTATTTGACATGAGCGACAAAAGCTCATATTGGTGTTCCTTCAAGTTCTAATTTCAAAATATGTATGTATGTACATATTCTAGAGAAAAATGTTGTCAATATATTGTACGCTTTCGGCGTGAACGTTTATTAGAAACTAGGAAATAGTTATTTACGAAATCAGTGCGAGAAGATATTTTCCGCGCATGAGCGCATTAGTTGAGGCACGAGCGACGAAGGAGCGAGTGCTTCATTTGCGCGATTGTGCCGAATACGTCTTCTCATATCGTGGTTCGTACAATATTTTTTGAAACGAACATTATGTCTGATTTAGTGATTTGTGGTTCACCAGACATTTTCGTCGTACGTGATATCGATTCATTTATTATTGTCATAGTGGTCGAAAGGAAGCTCTTAGCTAAACCTTGGTTCTTTAGTAAGTCTTAGATGAGGTTTCTTCGAAATGTTTACCACGCTTTGGTGTGTTGATCGCCTCTGCAGGACCTCGATATCTATCCGGAGTCTTCAGCTACGTGAGGTAATGCGAACTCACACCCATTCACGTGACGTGCTTTGAATCGACGGAATTTCGGTGGAGTTATTGTAGGTCATGAGGTGGCACTCGATGTTTGCGAAAATTCTATTTTTCTCTTGTTCCATCAACAGCCGAATCGTAATTCATACCAGTACACACCCATTTCTTTGTCTTTATTGATACAGAAACAGAACTTTCTACGCTGTTATTATTTGCTTGTTGAGTAACGAATGATACACTTGGTGACATGGTTTTTCGACTTAATTTAGAGCTACATAAGTGTAGTGTCCAATTTTTACAGTTACTGAACTTTATTGTTGTGTAAAAATGTGGTCTCATCCCAATGCATAGGACCTGGTAATTTATGGAAAAACTTTAACTATTCACCTCAAATTAGCTTCCGAAAGTTTGTATAAAATTGTCATGTGTACGAGTAGAAGCGTAGCAATTTCACAAAGAATTTACAGATTGATTTATAATTTTTTTCTCTAGATAATTGGCCAAAAAATGGTTGCCACATACAAATGACAAATCAAAGGAATAACATCAGTTTTAAGAAAAGTAAAAATTGAACTTGCACACGAACTCGTTAAATAATATTCTATTATTTCACACCGTGCTTTTTAATGGTGTTGTAAAAAATATATTATGCAGAACCAATAATAAGTAATCAATATGCCGTAAATTAAAAAAAAATTCTAATTGCAGTTGTAAAAATATTGTTCATGTTTAATGATATCCTATTATCACTTATCAGATATGTGCACTATATAGACTCTGCAGAAAGATGGCAGTTAACAAACAAATCATCAACATGTACGCGAAACTGATGTTTGTATTGGTTATGCTGGTAGCAATTATTGCTATTACCGTCTCAGGTGATTATTTTACATATAAGCATTGTATTTGTTGGCAATTACCTATCTCTTAAATCTTTTACAGCAACGGCTCACACTACTCGTGAACGACCATGTATTGCCTGTGCCCCCTATTGGTACGTAAAAAATTCATAACCCGATGTTTTTTTTGTGTATGTAAGTCTCCAAATTTTGTATTTTTATTTCAGCTCAAATGTGCCAAAGGCAGATATTTGTTAATGAAAATAGACTTACAGCTAAGTATATTGGTCTTCCTTCAAGTTCTAATACTGGGTACCCCAAAATTCGCGAAACGGGCTTAGCAGTGCCTTAGGAAAGGATGGGATACATTTTTTATATTACATATTTTCCTAACCTCTAATGATTATTATTTGTTTGTTAAGTAATGAACGATACACCTAATGTCCTGTTTTTTCGATTAATTTTGAACTAATAATAGTGCAAAATATTTACTTTTTTAATGGTGTAAAAAATGTATTATACTACCAATAAGTAACCAATATGCTGTAAATAAAAAAAAATGTTTAATTGCAGTTCTAAAAATATTGTTCATGTTTAATGATTCGTATCTTCCTGCTAGATTTTTTTTAAATTTTGCGTATCCTATTATCACTTATCAGATATGTGCACTATATAACCTCTGCAGAAAGATGGCAATTAACAAACAAATCATCAACAGGTACGCGAAAATGATGTTTTTATTGGTTGTGCTGGTAGCAAGTGCTTGTACCGTCTCAGGTGATTATATTATTTTGTACTTCTTTTACAGCCAGTTAATCTCATTATACATTGGATTGTGATGAGACTCTATATTATTATGTAGACAGGCCCGTGCATTAGATTTTCCCAGTATGATGCAAGTCTTCGAAATGCCGCTCTTTAAATGGTTTTTCTTTTTTTCTTTAAAATAATCTTCGATTGTGATTTAAAAAAAAAACTGAACATAATGCATAACATAAATAATACTACCGAGATTTGAAAATGTAATTTATTTTCTCTATTACCCTAACAACGCTCATACTAACGAGATTTCAAAACCTGACACGATTTTTTATACTAATGATTCTAAAAAAATGTTTTTTTTATTCGACACTGTCAGAATTTGAGAATTTTCTCCTATGTGAACAGATTTTGATAAATTTGACAACTTGTCAAAACGAAACGTCAAGCTAACTTTAAGGATTTTCAGCGATTTGGAGCCTTTGGGGGGCTCGTCGAACAAAAAAACGTTGTATTCAACCAGTTCTTGTGTAATTTGTTTTTTTTTTTTTTGGCACTCGTGGACCTTTAAAACTCTCGTTTCACTCGAGTTTTAAACTGGCCCACTCATGCCAAAAAAAGCCCAAATTACACACGAACTCGTTAAATAAACTACTACTAACGATTATGATCATTTTATGTTACACATTTATTAATAAGTGATAATAATTATGAAGTCCATAATATTCGAATAACTCATCGGCTTCCTTAGTTACTTATAATACGTTAATTAGTCGTAATAATACATTAGTTACGCGCTCATAATACGTTAGATACAATGATACGATAATGCTTCAAATATAACTCGAATATTATGGGATTTAACCAGCGCTCGGACGTTGTGCAGGTGACTCGGCTAATCGCCTCGTCACCTGCCAACGTCCTCGCATATTATAAATCCCATAATCTTCTCCTTATATTAATAGCGATAATAATAAAATACAAATGCTATAGAAAAAAATAGAATATTATACACGACGATAAAATACAACAATACAATATCGTCTTGTATAATAAATAACTATTGTTATGAAACTGTAAACTGCTTTCAAATAATGCTACAAACTATCAACTACAACAATCTACTACAGTTTTACCCTTCTAACTTTAACAATCAAGGAGTAAAGTTGCTCATTATACAGGGTGTCTTAAAATTATCGTATTCCGAGTTCGGGGATTAGTTGGGAACATCCTGTTGACCAAGTAAAAATGTTTAAAAAAAAAATTGCTGTCACTTTGAAAAAATCTCAAAGTTGCCAATATTTGTTCAAAAATAATTGATTCATATTCTAGCTATGTTGTACTTCCCTTTTGAACAAAAATTGGAAAAATAAAACTTTTATTTTTTCGAGATAAAGCTGTTTTTTCAAGAAATGTCTTTTCATTTATATTTTAATATGTTACATAATCATCCTCACCATATTTCAAAATAAATGTCAACCATTTATATTTTTTATTTGAAGAAAACATGATGAAAAGTTTGAACCTTCAGACGCATATATCTTTCTAAAGACCCCCCCTATATTTTTTATTTTATTTTTTCGAGATTCTTGAGATTTTTCTCTACAAGACCCCCGACTTGAAATACGTTAATTTTCCGACACCCTGTATAGGGTCGTGGAATTTTATGAAAAATCCTCCAAGACAACCGACACTTCATCACTTTCTACAAACACAAAAGATCCTTGTTAGCTGACTCATTCCGTATAAATTCCATTTAAGACTGTTAACTGTTAACAGTGGGTGTGTCCTTAATCTGGCGTAAAAACCGCTAAAAAAATCCTGACAGAAGGTACGCCACTGGGTACACAAGGCAAAAATGACTTTGTACGAAAGTAAGCGTCTATTGGTGCTGTTAAATTCGCATTAACTTTCTCAGACATGATTATATTTGCATTACTGACTCTAGCTCCGAATTTAGATGAGATTAACGTCCTGACATTGGACTCGAGTGGTCAACTGGTCGGCAAATTTTTGCAGAACTTGACCAAACTGATTTGCGTAGAGATTATCTACAAAAACTGGTTGGTTCAAACAGTTTCGACACCATTGCAAAAATAAACTCGCCGCCAGTTCGTGGAATACTTAATTCCTTCGACATGCAAAAATCACGGTATTTACCAGAATTGAAAAAAATTAATTGCTCCATGCTCGACGATTATATCATCATCTATTAAAACATCCGTTGGAATACCAATAATTTTAGATCATCAATCCGTTTTCTGTTTCGTAGAAGAAACCTAAGTAGCGTCTGAAGCGCTTCCGTTCTAGTTCCAAGACAATTTTTCAAGATTTTTTTTTTTGCAACGTTTCCTCCACCGGTTTCTATTTCAGAGCGCGATTGCCTAACGGTAATCTCTTTAATTGCGCGTTTATGAATCGCTTTGGACACAATTCCAATAGTAAAATGGTAAAAGTGAAGGTTGTGTGAGGATTGTTGCGCTTATCTTCCACACTCATCTCGAGCTCAATTGATGCCGAATCTGCGCGACTGTGGGAGCAAAACACGCACCAAAGGCGCTATGCAAATGGGAAAGTAAAAAAGCGCACCGTTACTTATCATTATCAAGAGCGTGGAACCAACTCACGTGATAAGAGCAACTATAGGGCAGCAATTAGCGAGAAGGTCGATTCCAATTCCAATAATCGACGACGTAATTACAGGACGAGCCGCGTAATTGTAGAGGGTTTTTCGGAAATTGCCTGACCCGAATTCGAGGCTTAAGTCTTCCTGACTTAAGTCAAGGTTTCGGTATTTTGATAACAGTTGAAGGTTACGCGTTTGGAATACAAATTGCTTGTTACCGTCCGAGTCATTTCCGCGTTGCACCAAGTCGAAAAGCACAACTTCTGGACAAATGATGTTTAAATGGCCCTACTGTACCCCGGGGTTTCGCTCTCGATCGAGCGTTGAAATCACGTCGTGAAGAAATGGCGAAACGTGTGGTGAAGAAATCTGGGATGGACTCACCGCTTGTCTTTTAGCTAAGTATCCGATATTTTTGGCACTGGTCAACTTCATCACACCATTTTGTATTTTTGCACAAGTTATCACACTAAACACTTGAGGTAGCTCAACACTTGACTGTCGGGTCGTTGGAGAGGTGAAGTAAAGGTGCGTCCCGTTAGGTTGGTATGCGTATAGAGACTAGCAGTTGCAGTGTTGTGCATGTTGGTCGCTGCTGATGGTCTCCATTTTGGTAAGGGGGGCAGACGATTTTACCTGAAATAACGTAAGCTGAATCACCTGTTACAAGACAACAGTCACTCTCCATTATTGCGACCATTCGTTAGCGGCTTTTGACCCGGCAGGACTCGCTTCTGCAGAAACTACCAGATTTGGATTTTTTTTTTTTGTCATTTCTGTTTGAGCAGTTTTTGCATCCTGAGCTCAGCTCTTGAAAGTAGAGCTGCAGAGGTTGACGAAATTTGAATTTATTGTCCCAATAACAATAACAGCAAGAACTGTCGAAGGTAAATGTCAATAAATTTGGGTCGGCACCCACGTTTAGACAGGCTAATGATAATAGTGACCTCACTTGCTATTGTTGAAGTGTGGTAAGGCTACCGCTATTCAAATTCTTTAGCATTTCGCTGTGGAATCCTTGCCATAAAAATTCAAATGGTATTCGCATTTGGATACCAGAAGACATGTAGGAGAAATGACTGGAGATTATTGTAAAACATTCAAAGGCCAGGTTCACACAAGTAGAAGTTGTTGAGATAAAAAAAAATTAATAGATAAGTCATCAAAAAGTAGGAGAGTTGTGGACAGAGGTTAAAAGAATTTTGTACTGGTTCATTATGAAGGAAATACCTACCATTTTCAATTATTTTTTAATTCCTCTTTACAGCAAGTGTTAATGTCAATCTTACTTATTTTTAAATAAAGATTAAAAAATGATTAGGTAATTTTTATGATTCTATGGGAGCTTAAAAATCTTTGTCAAAAAAGTTTCAGTAATTGTATAAAAATTTGTAAATATGAAGGACTATTTTTTATTTGTCACTGAAAAATGATTAGGTACTTTTGCTTAGATAACATTTAACTAAATTTACCTTGATAGTAATAATTATAAACTTATTTTTACAATATTAGGTATAGTAATTCGTCTATTTATCAATCTGCATGTTGACAGTTGGTGAAGAAATAAAATAGACATCTGTATTACATTCTAATAGTTGTGGCACAAACCTTATGTTTTGACATTGTAACTTACGACTCACATCAAATCTCTACATTCCTTGTGCAGATGGCGCTTTTTAGCCGCATTACAGTTCGAATCGTCCGTTGGGCAGCGGGAGTAACTATGACCACTCACCACTAGATGTCGGACGTGTTCAATTCCAGTGCTTGCTATATATTATTCAATTTAAAAATCAGACACCGAATGGTACATTTTACTGGATCACTTTGGTTCCACATTGTTTTTTGTTTTGGTTTCCAGACAGAGAAAAAACAAGCTCATAAAACTTTTCAAGCACAAGATGTTCGATCTGATTTAATCTCGGTGTGGTACAATAACGAATCATGTTTGTTTATTTTGTAATTCAGAATAAACGAAACACTAATCGTTCCCATTATCTATAAAATTTTTCGGCATTGCTGACTCATTCGTTCTAATTTTTCTGTGACATGCAAGATCCAAATAAAATCTATAAAAAAACGAGCAAAAACAATAAAATTCACATTAATTTCTGGATGGATTGGGAATGTTTTGACGTTGTGGTATATTAAAAAAAATAATAACATTATTACGATTCGTCGAAGGGTTTGCGTGTCTCGTAGTCTTTCGCCTGACATTCAATTGTATTTTATTTATTACAGCAACTTGCAAGTTTCGAGTAGGTATATGCAATCTAGGAATTGGGAAAGTTGGAAAAGTTACTAAATTGAAATTGTTTTATATTTGACAAAATTGGAACAGTGAAAATAAGTATTGTCGTTGACGTTCCACACTTGTTTCAATTTCTTTTTGTATTTAAAGCTTATTCAGAAAGTGGACAAAATTATGATAATAATACTCGTAATAGATATATTTTTTTAAAGTAGTGTTGTTTCCTTTTTTCTTATCTGTTTTCCAGTTATTTTTTGGGAATTTTCTCCTTAATGAGACCACAAATTGTCTATGCCCATGCATTGCATTATTGCATAGAATTCCGCTACGACATGCCTGATAATAATTTGCAACGCCTGCTCTGATTTCTTTTCTTTTTGATCACTTTGTAGTATTTAATTCCATTTATTGAAAAAATGTTGTGGTCAATTGATTTACTTTTGTTTTCGTATGACGTAACCCCTGTAAAACTAAATTGACATTTTTGATTGGTCAATTTTTCAGCGAAGCAGTAGTGGTGTGAATACTTTTTTTACCAAAAACAGTTCCTTTTAGAAACAACCAATGATCGTTTTCCTGCGTTTCTCAATGAGACACGATGGTTTTACTTTAAATTAATGATTTTACATTAGATTACAATAAAGTGAGGTTACGAAAACTTCAAGCATACCAACTAAAAAGACGATTGGCTTTTCTAGAAGAGAAAAAAAACATGGCCACAATTTTTTTTGACCGCTCCATATTTTTACGCGACCACATTTTTATGACGAATACTCTGCTTTAAAAAAAAGTTTTTCTCAGTTATTATTAGCAAAGACACAACCAAATTACTTTTGAAGTCGGTGTCTGGTATATTAAACTGTTCATAGTTACCTAACCCATACTGAGTAAAGCAAGTTAAATTAGTTATTGTAAGGACTTTGACTTACAATGCAGAATAGTTTATATACGCTTCACTGTTGCTTACATTTTGCTTACAAGAAACCCGAGGAATATTCCCCCAAGATAATCATTAATTTCAATAACTGCTGGATGTAAAGAGCGTTCGAAAAAATGTTTTGCCAAGTGGTGGGGTGCTAGCTTGTGCTTGCGTTAACGTATGTCGTAGCTTCATCAACTGTCAAATTATGAATGTTACATGATATCTATTTGTTTAATAGAGTTTTCCTGCTTCTCTTAGTACTACTTACTTTAAATTAATGATTTCATTTATAATAATAAGTAATAATGAATGAGTGAGGTTATGTACTTGAAGGAAATGTCAAAGCACACCAACTAAAAACACGACCTGTGTTTGTGAACACGAGGGAGAAAACCAAGGTGTGCTTGACTACCAGTTTTATGAACCTTCTTTATTAAAATTCACTGAAGAATATAAATAGGTACATAATAATATTAATTATTATATTGTTATGTAATTAATTAAGTTTTTAATTTACATAGGTATTCTTCGCACATTTCCATGAACATGATTAGATACAAAAAACTAAATTGATTGAATGTACGGTCGATGGACAAATAAAACTGGGACACTTAAAATTTAATCTATGTAAATCAGACCATTGAATTGTCAATATATTTGTCAGTGTCTATATAATATGTCATACCAAAATAAACCTATTTGTGATAAAGTCGTAATTAAACCATGCAAATTTGTGAATTTTGACATGTGATTGTCATTTTTGTCCCAGTTTTATTTGACCATCGACTGTACAAATTGAGAAAATTCGATTTTTGAAGACAAAAAAAATTGTGTATTTAAACATAGAACTTTTGAGGCGGTCCGAAATATTTTTTTTTATTCCTTAATTGTTTTTGAATGCGATCTTGCATCTTTCTGGAAATACCCAAATTACAGCTCATCAATAATCCTAATTAATAAATCCTGAATCCTCCTACTTTCCAAATGCTAGTGTATTATGAATAAATGTGATTTTTTGGGTTCTACGTTCTCACATAGAATTTATATATTTAAATAAATGACATCACGAGGTATAGTAAAAGAAAGTTTTATCTATTTATCGTTATTTTTTACATTTTGCCTAAGTGCGATAAGTAAAATTTCCTATAGTCACAATAGTCTCCTAGAAAACCTAATTTTCTATGATTCGACGCAACTATTTTGACATTTAACCAATTTTTTGCGTTATTTATTGTTGATTTTTCAAAATTACCTGAGAATCAAAATGTTGCTTTCGAACAATTTGTCGTCATCGGCATTATTTGACAGAAGTGATTTTGAAACAGTAATTTATGATACGAGTCTTGTAAGAAGTATTTTGTAGCACACACGGGTTTAAGCCACGACGAGCTTGCAAGGAGTGCCATGAAGCAGTACCTAAGTGCTACAAAATGCCTTATAAACTATTTTTTTTCTATTTTCCACATTTTTAAATGAAAAATCGCAGTTTAAAATTTGGGGAATTTTATGGTGGTGTTGGTAACACAAATGTTACAGTGGAACATTTGAAAGTTCAATTTGAAATTATATCACTTATATCGTTTGTTTAGCGTGATTTGGCGTTTGTTATTTGATGTTTGACACTGAAAGAAGTTACCAACCTAGAAAATGTAAATTGTACCTACTGATCTACTACAGCACTCAAATCAGCTATTAACGCACTCTTTTGAGTGCTGTAATAGCTTTGTTAGAAACAGTATAATCAGGATTCATTCTTTACTTCTGTTGAAAGTAAATATGTACGAGAATTGTTTTCGAAGAATTATTTTTCTAGATAGAGTTTCGGCAAAAACTAATTTGAAAAAGAGAAAATTTTATAAATTCATGAAAATGAACCATCGAGTATCCAGGGAACTAGATAGTGGGATATTTTCCATCGGCCGGCGTGATCCTTAATTTATTAGGGAGCGTGCTTTCCGGCCGTTCCTTAATGCGAAATAATTTCGCCAGGATTAAATATTTACAGTCCTTTCGGCGTTTAAATCGTTTAGGATATTGCAAGTTTTAGCAAGTTGAGTGGCGTTTTCCGAGATAGACGTCGGTAAAACCCGATTAAAATGAATAATGCCATTATTATTCAAAAGTTTGAGACGACCGGGCAGAATGAGAGATTCAACAAAGCAATAGTTTAAACGTCACGCGTCTGCCATACTTTTTCATTACATTATCTATATATGCCGGCGGAGTAAATCAGCGTTATCAGAACCGGCTGGTTTTCTCTTAAACGAGAAATAACCGCCGAGACGTGACGCGATCTCTAATGCAATTTTTACAATGTTGGCCCGTTATTCATCTTTCAATTCTGGAGGGCCCCCGCCCCCTTCAATTAGCGATGCAAATACGACCGCCAGAAACTTGCTTATACACGAAAGCACTTTGCTCCGAATTTCATTCCTTTTCAGGAGCGCTAAAACAGATCCAAATCCCCGGGGATCCCCGACATATTGAACACAGTAACAATTCTAATGTTACCGCGACCCCGCCACGAAAACTAATTTAAATTAAATCCTAGTGAATTACCACGGAATCGGGACGGGGATTGTCGTCGAGCGGAGCGACGCGCGCCAAACCCGCAGCGCAAGCGGCTCCGGGCGACTCGCTGTGCCGCCTCGCCGGTACAGGGGCGGCGTTATGTGACAATTTAAATGAAATCCTCGTGAATTGCCATGGAAACCGCTTGCCATAAGCGCCTCTTTGGTGATATGTCGCGGTTGAGAGAGCTGAATTCAAAGATGATGCCTCTGAAAAAGCTCCCGGATTATTATTTTTCTATGCGCCGAAACGTATTTCATTAACAACGCCGTTTTAACACACAAAAATCTAAAATATATTTTAGTCGATATGTGTATTTTTTTGTTACTCCAGACTTGACAGCCTCTTTGCACCGGAGACCTTCAGCAGGCAAATCCGGGGTTAATTGCAGTTTTATTCTGATGAAGTCTTGGCTCCCCATCTTTGGCTGGCAAGCTAATGTGATAATTTGTAATTTTATAACCAGTCGAGGTAAAGTCTTGGTGGCAATTAGTGCGCTTTTAAAGCGCTCTCTAGTTGAACACATTCAAACTACTGAGTGTACATAGCGATTATTGCAGTGTTTATCATACAGATCGCGCTAATACTTCCGTGTTGCTTAATTAAAGTGCCATCGAGAGTAGATAGAGTCGACGCCGGTGATATTGCTTTTATTATATTGAAGCTCCTGGAATTAACCGGTCCCGGAAAAGACTGATTATTTACTGCGAACTAAGCGAACCGATTTATGGGGCAACTTCCATATGGGGCTTTCTAGATTGAGATATTCGGCGAGAGAGGGGATAACGTCTGCAGGGGCATGTGGTGATAATTTACAAACCCCTCGATCGTTTCGGGATTAAATTGAACAACGACAGGTGATGATAATTGACGCCATGTTACATGGTCTTCAGGTGCTCCGGATTTTTACATTTCTCTCTCTCGTGAAATTATTTTTAAATTTCAAAACACTATATTTTATCTTGTGGATGGGTTTATTTTCTATTAGAATCAATTAAACAACGTTATATATCGACGATACGTTAGTTAAATATGGACATATTCAGTTTCTCCATTAAGCGATTCAATTAGAGATACATGTAATGCAATTTGATTAAAATCTTGTTGATTGCAATGTTTTCTTGTGTTGTAGCATAATGCGTCGATCGAGGGGGAGATAAACCGTATATGGCGCTTCAAAAAGTGCACTTACAGTTGAGAAAAGTAATAAAATATTGGACTGGTGTAATTTATAGCTGGTAAGTTTATCTTTATTAGTGGTCTGGTGTTGGATTTTAATTTTTCCGTAATTACATGTCTTTACTTCTGAAATCATATAAATAATAATTGGACAAGCTTACTCTACCATTGTGAAATTTTTATCTGAAAATAATACGTTACATAGAGTAATTATAAGAAATTCATAGATTCATCATTCATATTCTTTTTACCTATTATTAATTTGTAAGAAAAAAATGTTTTCAGCAAAAGTCACTACTGTGTCTTAATTTTACTAATTTTTTAATGAAAAAATCACAAGAATTGTTTATCCCGGTGTGGACAATTAAATAATGCAATCTTATGAGTATGAAAATTTTCTGAAATCCTGTGGAATTTACATCGCGCGTTCAAATGAAATCCTAGGCTGAGTAGGCGTTGGAAAAATTAAATCGTTTAGAACAGTGTAAAGTTTGAATTTCCCGCCGTTTGACACCAATGACATTTGTTTATGTTTAATCGGGACATAATTGAACATGTTTGTTTTCAGCAAGGGTGCCCTTAGATATTTGCTTCGAGAATAGGAATCGTTAAGTTATTCCATTTTTAATGTAAAATATTGCAAAAAAAACATTTTTTTTTCTAAATTTTACGTTAGCTGTCAACATGTTCCAATTAATCTACGCTTTTTAAAAGCACAACAATTGATGGTTTCCAACGCCTACCCAGCCCAGAATTTCATTTGAACGCGCGATATTTGAAATTCTTGCGCCATCAAAATGTATGTAATTCAGTTTATCGAAAATCGCCACTCACTTATATTTTAGGTCAGGTATTCAGGTAATTATACTTTGGTTATAGAGGCAATTGTTTCCATTTGAAATTTACAAACGCTTGACTAATTGTTCATACCATCGCAGCTACGGATACTCATTTTGTGGGCGTTTTTGTTCAAATACCTTCATAATAACGGCTTTTATGCAGCTATGTCCGCAAAGAGATTCCTAGCATTGTTGTATGCCATCAAGTGTTTGAAGTGTGACCAACATAAAATAAATTTGTTACGGTTTTAAAGCAGTTATCAGGAGAGACGAAGATCACTACGCAAAACTGTATGTTGATTTAATTTTCAACAATAACTTATGTGCTGGTAATCCTATGTAAAATAAGTCTTTAAATATTTTCTTACGTACGGTGTCAGTAAATTGATTGTTGTTTTTTGTTTCCGTTGTTAGAACTGAAAGAATAGTAGATAGATTCTCAGGAACAAGCAACAGCGCAAGAGGTGTGAGGTTAGATTTTTAAACAGCTGATCCGTGATCTGTAATCCGTGATGCATTCACAATCGACTCTTCAGCGCCTACTTTGAAGATAAAATTAATTGAACACCCGATATAATCATGACACTATAATTTTTTTTTAATTCACCGATTTCAACGTTTTTTTTTTGCAAAAAATTTACCTTAGGCTGGACTCCACACCTAGTGATTTTAGAGCCAATCGGATCAGTGCTTTTTAAAACATACCTAGTTTTGAGCCATTTCCTTTCCTTCACGACTACTTCTGTTCGATAACTTCTACCAAAATGCACTTATTTGAATTTTGTTGCACCTATAACAATATCCTTCCAAGTATCTTACAAAGATTCTCTGACAAAATCTAGTAAATATTTTATGTGAAAAGGTATTTTGAAAAGTTATTATTTAATTTGTGAAACGAAGGATGTCTTGTCCTGGAGTATACACAGCTGTCAAAGTTATACGAAACAATGTTGAATGTGGAACTCTCATTTATAAAGTATCGTGTGTTTCTTTAAATTTCACCTCAAAGTAGGCGTTGAAGAGTCGATTGTGAACGCACCACGGATTACAGATCACGGATCAGCTTTTTGCGTTGTTTGTGTTCACAATTGACTCTTCAACGCCTACTGTGAGGTGAAATTATAAAAAAAAACACCCAATATATTACCTGTTTTATGTAGGATTGATGTAAAGAGATTGTAGTGGCCGTGGCAATAAATACTCATAAATTTTATCGTTCTGCAAAAATCCTTTCACCCACATTGAAACGTCGTCATAGGTAAAAATAAACGCATTACCAAAACTTTCTGCATATTTACTAACAAATCGCAGTAGTGCGTTAGTTCTTTTATCATTTTTGACCCTATGGATATGTATTCGACATAATAGTCTGTGCGTCTCGGTGTCTACGTGTGTAAAGGTACCATACATTCGTAATGTATGTGTTACAAATACCCTAAATTCGGGTAATACCGGGAAAGTGAGGAACTAGGAACGCACAAATAATTAATAGTTACTTAGGATATAAGCGTAAAAAGTTATCCTTTATTGCACGAACGGGTTTAAAATACGAGGGAGTATTTTAAAGGATGTGAGTGTAACACACAATGTGTCTTACAACATTTTATCTACGATCGTATACCTATTATTATTGATTCAATATTTTCCAAATAACCGAAGTCGTTTGAGAACCACGTCGTTTAGCAACCTATTTCTAAACAATGTTTCCAACAAATTGTATTGTTGTATTCTGACAGTTCTGTGCCATAAAAGCGTGTACTAGAAATTTTATGGCACGATTCTGTCAGTTCACTAAACGTCAACTTTGACAACGATTTTTAGTGCAAAAAGTGCCTACTTTTTACACGATCGTAGATAAAAATGTATTAAAATATTTTCTCTCTCTCATCATAGACGTCGAAAATACAAGAATATGGTGCAATTCCATCCTTTTGATTTCACCCTCAAAAGCCATTCACCCAGAATTATTTTGTGTCACGGATACTCCACAGTTTTTCCAAACTTATTTCAGAATCACCCTGTATACCGGGTGAGTGAAGTTTTAATGCCCGAGTGAAAACACCCACTTCTAATCAATTTAAAATTCTCAAAAAATTCGGAAATGATTGTGTATCACTGTAGAACAGTCTGTAAAAATTTCAAAATTTTTAATGAAACAGGCTAAGATTTTGTTTTAATTCAATAACCGCTACATTAATTTACATAATTTTTCAATGAGAGTCCTTTCAAACATTTAGGAAAAATTTGGTGTCATTGAAATCATGAAAACATCACCGGTTTTTGAAATAAATGGGATTTGATAGGAAAAGTGGTCAACAGATGTTTCCCAACAATGAGATATTTATTTATGACACTCTGCAGTTGTAAATCTTGGTCATTTTTCGCTCTTAATAATTAATAATAATTCAAAAACGAATGATTATCTTTTGATGCGAATTTCATAAATGTGTTCTTTGAATTAATTGTGAATTATGAACGTGTACCTACGGAAAAAATTTTTTTTTTACTCAAAATCGATTTTTTTAATTTTATGACTCCGAATTAAGTGATAAAGGAAAATTGATTACACACATTTGAAGTCTTTTATCAAGGGAATGTAACCCTAAAGTTTCGTAATTTTTACTAATTTTTTTAATAGGGTTAATCGTGTGGGCGGTAAAACTTCACTCACCCGGTACAGGTGAAGACAAATAAGAATACTTTTACACCTCTAGGTATGTGTAGTAGGTACTACTGTGAGTCATACTTAAACTAGCGGCATGTAAACTAATACAGTAGTAATTTCTGCATCAAGTGCATAAAGTGGTACTTTTTTCATGACCGCACGTGCTACAGGCGAGTGTGGTAATTCCACGAGCAGAAAAAGAACTTCATGTACAATATTTGTTCTACGACTATCTGTAATTAGAAAAACAATCAACATTTGACGTTTCTAAAGCTACGACGCCGAAACAACTGCAATTGTTTTCGATGAACTGTTTTGATTCCGCTATGCAATTGCATAAAATCGATTTTCACTATTACCATAAACCATAAACATATGTTTTGGCTACTAAAATCAGTGAAATATGGTACAGATTTTAACAGTCGTATAAAAAGGCATTTTTCAGAATGCCTCCGAGGAGAACTAGTGAACGTTTAATGTGAGAATTAAAAGGCATAAGAGAAGGTTGTATCAGTTAGTTGTAGACTAGGACAAAGTTAAAAATGTAGACTAGAGAGGGTGAGTATGTTTTCCTTCTTTCGGGTCAATGTCAACAGCGTTTATGGAAACTTTGTAATCTAGAGAGGTGCACGTAAAAAATTTCGAAAACTGTCGGAGTGAATTTCCGCGAAAGGCCAAATCACGGAACTCTAATTAAATAAGCGTGTTAACACGACCCGAAAAAAACCGTGCCTCATATGATATTAATTTAAAAACACGTTTAGCGCATAAGGTGTCGTTGTCATGAAGTGCCTGTAATCATCGTCGTCGTTTAGTGTCGCTTTGTCGGTAAAGGCCACCACTTGAGTTCAACACAGATTGTGCATTACCGGCTAAGTGATAACTTAATAATCCTCTGAACTCCTCGGTTTCAATGCGACGAAAGAGTGGGGATGCGGCCGAGGTGTGTCCATCACGAAACACGCCTACTTGTATCTTAGCAACGCCACGTTTTGTCACTTGACGGTGTGAACGCTCTACAGTTTAGCCTAACTACCGATACACTTCCCCTACTTTAGCTCGGTGGGCGTCTCGCTCTCTCTCGCAACGTCTCCCTCGCCGTATGAGAGACTATTAAGTTCAGAGTAATTTCCCTAAATGGATGTATGGCTTTATGGTTGTTTTATTAAATTTCGAATCGCATTTTTTCTTTTTTTGCAAGGAACGTTACCAAATTGAAACCTGATAGAGCAATTATCTCGCCAGTTTTTAGCCGGACCACGAGAATTATGATCGGATGCGCTACCACGTTATTGTTTTGTTTTTTCTCTTAAACTTACTTGAGTTTTGCTGCGTTTATTCTCATTTGTCTTATTAGTCTCCGGAGTTGGCCTTGGTCCCTACTCAAACTTGCGTAGGTAATGGAAACTAAATTAACGGTTTTCAATTAATGTGTCTGTGGCGTTGGAGATCGTCGCTCTTCGTCTAACACATGGAAACATAGGACATCCAGATGTGTCTAATTGTAAAAGTATTTAAAAATCAATCCATTTTAATTAGTGTGTTGTAATTAATTAGAAACTTTTTTGTTTCCTTGGAAGATTGAAACAGTTGCGAATTTCTTTGATTCCTACCTAAAATACTTAGGCCGCGAAATCCAGTTCCAGGCCGCGAAACCCAATTTCGCGGCCGTTGTGAAAATGATATTTTTGTTTGTTTGCTAAAATCAGCTAATAATAATCCAATAGTGTTGAATTAAATCCAACTTATCGTTTCATTTGTGCCATAATGTGGACATTTTTCACGTGTAGGACATCGACGGTGTCGGTATTTTAGTCATTTATTGCATTTAACTATTTAATGTTGCAGGATTGGAACATATATTCTCCGGTATCGATCCGGCAGCATGAATTTTGTTAAAACTGGCGCCTCCACCATAATTATCTCGGAACATAAAACCTGATCGAGCTTGAAAAAAAGCGCGCAAATGGCGCAAACTGGACGTATCCAACCATGTATCAGGGACGCCGGAAGCTAGTTAGTTATGTTGGTCACAGTGGGATCCTTCGGGAATCCAAACTACTGACAGTATTTTATATTATATGGCAGAGCAATAGTTTACGGCAAATTTATATATCTATTTCGATGATCTATTATTGGATGCCACCCAACGAGAGTTATCTTTATTGTGTCTGCGTTCTCCACAATATTTTACAATAAAAACCCCATCATCCCGCCGACGATATTATTAATTTCCCGGGGGCGAAACGTCGCTCCCGAAACCCATGACGTCCAGTCACATGCATCAAAAATTTAAAAACCGTGTCCACTGCCAGCTCTAACAAAAATGCTTTTAGTACGAATTTAAGCATCCCATTAATAATAACAAACTGTCATCATTTGTAAACTTTAATTAATATTATTTATGACGTTTTCGGGTTGCGTTTGTGGGCGTTTTTCAGATATACGGATTAATGCCGGTGCCATTTTTAACGGGAAATGAAAATGAATTATCATATTTTCGGGGCGCACACACACCTGTCAATTTTTGCCGGGGGAATTGTAATTTATAAGTGCTTTTATTTTATGTTGCGCTAAGTGTGATGCACTTTAACATAAAAATGTGTTTCATGTACGCTGTTTGTTATTATTATATGGTGCTAGCGTGAAAAATTGGCCGTTCTGTGATAAAGCGGGTGTTGCGGTGTCCTTTTAAAACGACCACAAATCACGACGGAGCTTACGAACTTATGCGAGCTTTCAAATTGCTACTTACTTAATGTAATCAATGCAAACAGCGTCTGGAAAGTTCAAGCTACCCAAAATAGTACATGGCAGTTGTTAAATTTGATTAATTTAATAAGATTTTTTTAAATTATTTAACCATTACGATATTTAACAACAGTGTCGTATGCAAAAATTGGTTTCCGGGGCGGCTCCGGATACTTTCCGGGTGGGCTCCGAGTTGGGGCCGGGTCGGCTCCGGGTGGGTTCCGGGTCGGCTCCGGGTATGTCAATTTTTATAAACAGTTTACTGGAGAAAAAAGAAAAATCATCCTATAGATAATTGCAAATAATATTACTAGGTATTTCACTAATTGTAAGTGGTTGTTTATACAGGGTGTCGCAAAATTAACTTATTCCAAGTGGGGGGTCTTGTAGGGAAAAATCTCAGGACTCTCGAAAAAATAAAATAAAAAATGTAGGGGGGGTCTTTACAAAAATATACGGGTCTGAAGGTTCAAACTTTTCATCATATTTTCTTCAAATAAAAAATATAAATGGTTGACATTCATTTTGAAATATGGTGAGGATGATTATGTAAAATATTAATATATAAATGAAAAGATACTTCTTGAAAAAACAGCTGTATCTCGAAAAAATAAAAGTTTTATTTTTCCAATTTTTGTTCAAAAGGGAAGTACAACATAGCTAGAATATTAATCAGATACTTTTGAACAAATATTGGCAACTTTGATATTTTTTTAAAAACATTTTTACTTGGTCAACAGGTTGTCCCCTACTAAGCCCCGAACTTGGAATACGATAATTTTAAGACACCCTGTATGCCACCCGCATTTTAATAAATTATAAAATGTCTTAATTAATGTTGGTAGTAGTGTTCGATAAACAATCAGTTTTTAATTCTTTAATAGCAACTAATGCGGGTTTCTTGATTAAATGATAATTCTTAAGAATTATGGAAAATATACCTACAGATGTTTGATATAAATATAAGATACCCAAGCTTATTAAAGCAAAAGTGTATTAATTTCAATCAGATATCTACATTCTTACAATAGAAATTGTAAGTATCGGGCGTTCATTTAAATTTATCCTCAAAGCTGGCGTTGAAGACTTGATTGTGAACGCACCACGTCTACAGAGTAAAAACACAAACAACGCAAAAAGTGAGGTTAGATTTAAACAGAGCTGATCCGTGATCTGTATTCCGTGGTGCGTTCACAAATTTAAATGAACATCCGATACATTTCTATTTTCTGATATTTCCCAAATAGGGATATTGTTGCACCTATTTGGTGTTCTTTTTTTCTTCATTTCAATTTTGAAATATTTTGTTACAATTTTTGATTATTTAATTGAATAAGAGTTATATTAATAAAAATCAATGATTAAATGGATTTCGGTGAAGGACGGTACAAAGAACGATTACGCCAACACATTTCCATTATTCTTGTTAATTTAGTCGATTCCATTTAGATAATGGCCGAGACCAAGTGATAATCCTCAATAAAACAAAATCGGTTATTGTAAGCTAGTAGATAATCCCCAAATCAAAGCTCAAATCTCCAAATAACAACGGTAGCTGTTGTCGTGGTGGCAATAACAAGAATTCTCATTAATTTCCCGTCCCTCCAGACCATAGGGAGTCTGCATGCCCTTTGCCCATCTGGTCGTGCGTCAGCTCCATCCCCCAGCGACTCGCTACACCTCGTATGTGATGATTTTAAATTACAACCACATCAACCGAAGTCGACTTGTCATTGCGATTTAGTCCGACGCCTTTGAACTCGTTTAATTATTCACGGATTTCTTCTTTTTACAATTTCATTCGGTGCATGGCTTACGGTTAAATCTGACGGCCAAATCAAATAATTTCAGATAACGTGGTTGTTTATCGAGGAGCAGGGGTTGGTGCTAAGGGAATATTGCGACCGGGGATGATCTAACATACGGGCTCTTCGGTGACTTATGACCCCCCTGGGATTTATAACATTTATTACATATAACTAAGAGGAGTAATGTTGTTTTGATCTTGCAAAAATGGAAATAGAAAGAACACCATTATTAGAAAAACAGACACAAGAGTTTACAAATGTTTTTTTTTTTTTTTGAAAATGTAAATTTCAAGATTTTTTACTGTTGACAAATATTGTTTATCTACGACCATTAAATAATACGTTTATTATTTACGTAACTATAGATACATTATGCTAGTCATAAATTACACCCGTGACTTATTATAAGTCACTTGTGATCTATCATAAGTCACAGATCTTAAAAATTTTGTAAGCTAAGTGTTATATGAAAAAAGTCGTAGATAAAACGTCGTATTTAACTCGCGAATAATACCTATAATCCACTCTGGTGATTAAAAAACTCGCCTGCGGCTCGTTTTTTAACTTTCACCCTCGTGGATTATGATAGGCATTATTAGCTTGTCAAATAATATACTATTCTCCACCACACTTTCTAGCGTAAATTGCTAAATAAAATAGTTATAAAGGCCTGCATAAGTCGTTTCCACTAGTTATAATGTTATGTATGTTTGGTTGCCTAATTTCGCATTTATTTTTTGAAAATATCAAAAAACTATGACAATAAACAAAAAAAGAAAAAAGATTTCGTGTTTTTATTTAATTACAAATAAATTATAATACTTATTTAAAAAATAAAAAGTCACCGACCTACGTTTAGGTCCCTACTAACCAACCAAAAGACAAGCATTGCTTCAAAGTTGTAGAACAAATCCCAAAAAAATATCTCCATGTATTTAGAACAGGCGCTACGTGCGCATTGAGCTACCACTGGTTAAATTTAGACTATAGAATGCAATTTACATCACGAGCATATTTGGCACATATACTCTAGGGAAGCAGACAATCATAATGACACCTTGATTTGGTTTCCAGGATGTCTGTAAAGGCCGCTGCGACAAATGCATCGAAAACTTAGCCCTTAGCGACTCTACTATGAATTTCCGAAGCAAATCCCATTAAAGTAATAATTGTCCATTGTTAGATTTTTGTTGAATTCGTAAGAAAACGTTGAAATCTTGATTTTCATAAAGGTGTGAATTATGTGTGTCCTGTCGGCTGTAAAAGAATTTCCTCACCTAGTGCAATGAATCAATGCAATACGATTAAATATTGGTAAATATAAAATTGATCAATGACATCAACGAACAAATATTGTTTCCAGAATGAAGTTTATGCAAAAGGGTTATACATGAGGAACTACAATCGTATTCTTACAAGAACTAGAGTAAATGTTCGAAATGTCTGCCTTCAGCTTCCAAACATAATGTTACTCTTCGCTTCGTGTTTTCAAATGACTTTCGCAAAGTCGGGACATCAATTAAATTGCAATCAGTAATTACTTGCATTAATTCGGGAATTGTGCCAGGCCTGTTTTTGAACACGTTGTTTTTCAGGTATGGGAAAACAAAATAATCAAGGCAAGGCCTTGAAAGTCCAGAAACTTTTGTTGAAATTCCTCAAAAACTCGAGGTATCGAATAAGACCATTCAGCGTTTTCAAGTCTTTCTCCATTTGTGAAGTGTACATTTGTAATAGCAAATTTTAATAGTCAATAATTAATAATGACAGTTACCATTGTAATAATGATATCTGATGACATTTGAATTAAATTTTTACGTGTTGCCAACTGAAGCGTATTAATCACGGCCCTCTCGATTTTTTTTCTCAATTTAATTTTTTTTTGTTTTAGTTTTCGTGGCACCCACAGTTTTCGATTTCCGTCGTTAGTTAACTGAATTAACGACTTTATTAAGATTTATTATAATAAAAAAAATAGTGATGGCCGCCAGGAAGAGAAGATAATAATTAATTCGACGACAGTTCACGGATAAACGGTCGAAATTCATTTCACGCAACAGTTGTTCGAGTTTTAATAAATATTTTAATAACATATATTATCGACGTATTATATAAGTATGTAAATATGTAATTTTAAAAGTAATGATTACGCCCCCAGTTCAATTTAAACTGTGTTGTTCTAACTAAATTATAATAGGCAACACACGGTCCACTAGCCTTCCAACGATATACTGTGTGGTTATTTAGACATGCTATAACTTTAGCTGGTAATTTCGTTACCATATAATTTACTTCAACGATCATCACAGTTGGCATAGGTTAATAACTTAATAAAGCCATTATAAATATTCCATGCTGTGAAGTGAAGCTATAATATTGCGGCAACTGCTTTACCACAAATAGATCCACGCTTTAAACGAGAACAAAGGTTTCGACGATGCTCAAATGTCTTACGATGACAAAATACTGTAATTACAGCTAAAAATTCACCGCTGTTGTACAGATTATCATGTTTGTTGCAGTAGATGCCCTCTAGGATTGACTCATTAACAGGTAGACCACAAAATGGTATACACAATAGCAAGTAAAACGATTTTTGTTTGGCAATTTTCCTGAACTTAAAATAAAAAATTAGGGAATCATTTCCAAAAGAATGTTTAAGTAATTGCTTAAGTGACTGCAGTTAAAATTTTTAAACTGGTAGATCTATTATTTAGTTACATTTTGCATCTTAAATGAGCTACCAATACGCAAAAGAAATTATAAAGCACAAAACTGACACTCTAAGATAAACTACGCTGCTCATTTTGAGGCGATACAATAGTTATTTACAGTAAGAGTGAACTTTCGTTCACGCGAATAGCGTGAATGAAAGCGGCCTTACTCTCGAGTGCTGCATTTGGTTTTGTTCGATACCTCCTTAAAAAATGAGTCGGTAACTTTGTATCTAAAATTTTAAATAAAAATAAATCACATTTTTGGACGGATCTGTTGCTAATGAAAAAATAGAATACAAAATAAATAAAGTTCTGTAACGTCAATAAAGCGATTTTGTACACGTTGTGGAAATGGACGATGAAGAATTATAAAATCAAAATTACGTTATCAGAAAGAATTAGCACCTTTTACGAGTGAACGAAAACCAGTGAGTGAAAGACAGTGAGCGAAAATCGATGATCGAAAGAGAAACCTTCACCCAATGGTAACTATGGATACAGACTCACTTTCTAGGGAGGAATCTAACAAAACTAAAATTTTTGCGCTTTTCTGAAATGTGTGTTTTGTTTTATTTTAAATGACTTTTCTAAATCGGGACTCGTGGAAAGCAATATCTTACAGTTGACTCAGTTAGGAATCACCACTATTTTGGTCCAAATGAGAATAGAACAAGAGCGGTTTTGCATTCTCTCTTCGCTTTGTCATTACTTTATTGGCCACAAGCGCGGCGGTTAATTTTTTAACTCGTTTTAGATCCGCAACAGAAGAATGAATCCAACAAAACGTATAATTAAAATGTAGTTACATTCAATTTGGACACAATCGCCATACTTTCAACCATAAATCTGGTAGAATGGTATGAAAAAAGATCGGCGGGTACCCATTATAATCCCCAGATTAGATTTCCCTTTACAAAACCATTCATCGATTCTATTTATGGGATTCTGGCAAGTAGAAAAAAACTCGTATAATCATTTCAAATCAACTTACGTGAATTAAGTTATGTATTTACTGTTAATTGAACAAGTGAGTGGAACTAAAATGTATGTCATTATTAAGAACGTGAATTCAAAAGGAGAAAATTAAAAATTCCTCGACAATAACCGTGAAGAATGGCCGTCAGAAGGATAAGATACGTCTCTATTTCAAGGAAACGAGGAGCTCACTTCAGGGAACCGAATCGTGGCTATCAGAACTCGAAACAGATCATTCTGTTGTATAATAATGTTTTTTTTTTGTTAATGCAATTAAAATAATCGACAACGTGGTCGAAAAATTATCGACAAAGGGAAGCAATAACGACTTCACCATTTACGGCTCGTCTCCAACGCCGCAGCGATGAAAATCTAAAATTGATAATAACGTTTTGTAATTAAATACACAGTTGAGTGAATTCGCTATCGATTCGTACAGTTAATTATCTATATAATAGCTTGTAATGACTTTATTATGTGGGCCATGTTGGATAAAGTGCCGTGAAACAATAAACCAATAATTGGATGCGATGACGAAATCGCTTCTTTCTAGTTCGGAGATTAAACCAACACTTGGAGATAAATATGGGGAAAAAACAGATGGGTCGTTTGTATAGGATGTTGTTAGTATGTTATTATACACCATGATATAAATTACCAGGAAACATTGTGTCGTAACTGATTATTAGGAAAATTGTTTAGAAAATAAATAACCCGAACCGGCTATATATGCTACATACGTTGCTAATCGCCACCATTATCGGCACAATTTCTTCATCTACACCCACAATTATCGAATCTGTTATGTTACGTCAGCCGCCGCCGCTCTGATCGATAATGAAAGGAGATTCTTCCAAAAATTGCACCGTGCATCATAAATTTCGGTACTTATTTAGCGCACCCATTACTAGCCCAAACTAGATCCCCTGAGCCATCATAAATTGTAAAACTTTCAGAACGTCACAATTTTTGAGTCTTTGTGCCTTACCACAGCTTACTTTTTAACACTGAACGGTCACCTTGCGCTATTTTTGATTTTAACGTCTGACACCATGGACACGCCCACAACGGGCGACTCATGAAACACCACCGTGGAACCGGTTAAATATTGGGCAATAATTTCGAAATTTCTCTTTTTTAGACCTTACATTTGATTCAGTCGAGCCGTCTGTGGACACTTCTACTCCTCAGAAAAAATGCCTCTTCTATCTTAAGTGTTGTAGCGATTTCTGTTTTGATAATTGCCTTAAAAACCTACAAACCATCTCCGTTGTGTATTTATTAGTGGAGTAAATTTTTTGGTCGTTATCTCGCAAGAGACGAGATTTATCGAATTA
Source organism: Tenebrio molitor (assembly GCF_963966145.1). NCBI lineage: Eukaryota > Metazoa > Arthropoda > Insecta > Coleoptera > Tenebrionidae > Tenebrio > Tenebrio molitor. The sequence goes on along the minus strand of NC_091054.1, from coordinate 2,383,769 downwards.
TCGACTGCTTCGATTTGGTGCGAAGAAACTGATGCTTGGACCGAAAATCCATTGAAATGTAAAGTTGGAACTAATTCGATAATCATGGCACAAAATAAATCATACAAATACGTCCGGGAAAATTTATTACACTAAATTATATCTTCATTCAAGAATAAATAGGTGTCAGAACAAATTAAATCGACAACGAAATTGTGAACAGTGAAAAACCTGTTCAAACCGTCCAGGATGTTAAAAATAAATTACAATTCGAGTCGTCCATATTTTTCGAGGACGCTCGGGAAAAATTACGCACGAAAAAAGGAAGAAAAACCGCCTGGCTATAACGCTATTAATATCGGGCTAATATGTTCGGTGTCAGCGGTTTACCCTCGTCATGGCCAGCACCACCTAATATATTGTTAGCGCCCCGATAATTAATACGCCAGGATTTGATCCTTGGAAAGTGTCAGTCCGCGCCCGGAATTCAATCGCATAGCTCCGTTATTATTAGTCGTTTATTAATTTACGACGAAGCTGCGAATCCTTGATTCGATTGATCTTCAGTCCGTCCCTGTGTTGGTCGCGGTGTGCCGCTCGAAAAGCCGGGCCCCCTGCGGGGACCCGCAGGGGGCATCACCTGCCCCCCGGATTATTTAATATATTCACATTCCGACGTTAATCATCCCAACACCTCTTTGTCGTCGTACCGCTGCAATATCTGATGATGTCTCTATTAAACTATTTGTTGTCGTGTCTATGATAGTCAATTAATAGTGTTGATGTGTTGTTATGGCCTTCATTGTGTTAAAGCCTTTGTTGGCCCTTATTACTTGATTAAATTATTATTTTACAGAATGGTTTTCTAATGAATAATATTGTGCCGATTCACTCTCCTATTCCCAAATATTTTTCAATGGAGAGGCGGGTTGTGTCGAGGGTAAGCATGACAAGTCACTGGAAATTTTTATTTCCGTTAGGGTGGTATGATTCACTGTAGCAACCGAGCTCTAATACAACACTAAAATTTTTACACAATTTCTTACCACTATCTATAAATATCTATAAATGATGGGTCTGGTCTAGCTTGCTATGAAAACTTGTCAAATTTTGTCACATTTTTAGGTTATGTGGAGTCTTAAGGAAAGGATACATCTTTCATTCCCCCCCGAAGGGCTTTCAAGGGCTTTCCAGAGCCTTTTCAGCCACACTGATGGGACGATTACCGATGGGTACGGTGAGGATGGGTGCGGGAGGAAGATGGTAGGTACTAAGGGGTTGATACTGACCCATCTTATTCGCCTTATCTGTGATATAAGACATACCACGATGTAATGGTGTGGAGAATTTTTGAAAAAAATCCACTCCTGGTCAGGCGGCACCGGGGTTAGAACCCGGGACCTCAACAACGTAAAGTGGTGCGCTAGGCGCTTGGCCACAGTACAAACCCGTTTAGGTCCCATTTATCTTTTCTCTTAAATTCTCGACAATTTCAGCAGATATTGGTTGCCGTCCTGATGATTTACCCTTGCTAACTGTTCACAATTCGCCCAATGTTAGTTAAGGAAGAACCATCCTGAATGTTGTGTGGATATTTTGACCGGAATTTATTTTTGTAATCAGATAATAATGAATATGTCCATTTACCATTAATAAACCTTCCATTTTGAAAGTAAGAAACAACAATGAACTTGTTCTGTTCAATAGAATAAACCATCGTTAAGAAAGTAAAGCTAAACTTAAACATCAAATTCAAAACCTAACCTCACAAATTTTGCCAGTCTGTTTGACGTATTTACAGTGTCAGAAGTGGCACTTAATAACGAAGTAAAATCAGGCATCTGTTTCGAAAAGGCGGCACAGTAATATTTTTCCCAAGCTGGCTTGACCCGACAATCATTTATAGATACCCTGTACAACAAATTTATTTAGCGCTGTTAGTACTGTTATTTTGATGGTTGTTACTGGTAAAACTTCATGGTACCATCAGTATGCAGCAAGACGTGTGGGTCTATTGTTAAGTGTGTTGTGTGCTTTGTTGAATTGTGTATACGTTTCTAGGTAATAAAATTCTTTGTCTAGAAATCGTATAGTGTGTAAGCTATATAATGTTGTATTTGTTTTCATTATTGTTTGCGTTTCCACATGTTCTTTTTCTTCATAGGAAGCACTCCGCTAATAACTCTTATATGGTTTCCAGGTCTATTCTTGCGTTTGCAATGAATTTCCTTCTGAAGAAGAATGAAAGGTATTGTTTGTTGCATGATAACGATGTGTGGATCTCTTTCTTCTATTGGTTTTATTATTAGATACATAATTACTATCTATTTGTTCATCACATGCTTATTCTATTTTTAAATACATGTATTTCCTGGTACAAACAACAATAAAAATATTGTAAACAAAGGCGGGAGATTCAAATTTTAGACTGTTCCAAATGGTTTACTTTTTCAACGGTTACTCAGCGCAGGTTTTCATTTGAACGCATGATACAATAGAAGCTTGGATAAAGTGTTTGGCAAAAGCTCTAACAGCAAAGCAGCCGATCCGAATTTACACCCAGCCCCAAATTACACGGCGTTCCTCCATAATGGAATTAATTGAATTTTCGTGTCAGATAAATAAATCTTGTAAGCGTACGTTTACCGAAGTGTCGTCCATAAATCGTGGCGTAATAGTAGGGCGCACCGAAAGATAGAGATACCACTTTTCAAACGTATAATTATATTCAAATTACGAACGTTCGTAAAGAGAAAAAACAAAACCGGCGCGTCCACTAAAAAGTCAAAAGAATAAAGAAACACATATATTACCAAATAAATCATAAGAGGTGAGAAGAAGAACGTTTCAATCGGGCCCCATTCCAAATTAAATTATATTTTGCTCTCTTCGACGATGATGCCCTCGTCTCTCACACGACCGCCTCGCCACTTTTATTTTTCATTTTCAACCAGTCCAACTTTTCAAATTAAAATGTCTGCTCGGTAACAATTGAGGTGCACATTCCGACACATTTCCAATTAACACCTGGTTGTAGCTTCGTACCCCATCTGTGTGTAGCGGGACACTGCTTAACCGGGGACTAATTACCGCATCATTTTTCTTTACGGTAATTGCCCTCATCAGAGCCACATTAATTTAGCGCCTGGTTTCTTCAGATCAATTACACGTCTGCGAAATTCTACATTTTTACCTTTACGAGTTGATCCGAAACTCGGAAATTAATTTCGTATTGTCAAAAGCCAGTTGAACGATGCAAAAATAATTATTAATAATCAAATTATAGCTATTTATTATACAAGTGTCTTATGAGACAAATAAGTCACGAAAGAAATGTTTAGCCACGAGAGCTTGCTCGAGTTGGCTAATGTTTCTTAATTGAGTGACTTATTTGCTGTTAAGGCACGAGTGTAATACACAGTTTTACCCAACACCTCCTTCTGTAACAGTTCTTATTCTTTTTGATGTTCAATCAACTGTTCAATTCTCTCTAAACTCATTAATTATAAAAACAGTTTAATTATGGGTTCATAAGTGCACTAGTGTTTTATAGACCTTATAATATATTCAAAATCGGCATTATTATGACTTCATAATGAACAGGTGTTGGATAAAACTATTATTAATTCTACTAAATTCTTGTACAAAATTAGAAAATTAGGTATTTTCAATACAAGTGAGCAAAGTAGTGCATTTAACCACGAGTACCCCGAGTACCCCAACCGGACGAGTGATTAAATGCATGTTTGCTCAGCTGATTTTTTCACAACAAAACGTGGATCAACAAAATTTCAAACAAAAGAGGTTATGTTGTTAGGCGTTGCGTGTTTGTGATTGGTTTAGCTGAGTTTAATTTAATCAATGATACCAACATAATGCATTTAGAATGAATTTTCCCAGAAGTTTACCCCAAGCAATTTTACGTTTTTTCGTCAGATTAAAAAACGGTCAGCATAACATGTTTGACACTCTCTGTCGACAAACGCACAAAACATTACATTTTGCTCACTAGTGAGAAAATATTTTTCCTCACTAGTGATTCAATTGCCATGTTTGCTCACCATTTGCAGTGAGCAAAGACCACTGAAATTCAATGATCATGGAAAAATGCCTTTTTTATTGACATATTATTATTTTATTATTATAAACTCCATAAACACCGCAATATTTTCTCTGTTAAAAAACTGCAATATATTTTACTACTTTTACTGCGTAAAATATCTGTTTAAGAGTGATGTAAAGTAGTAATCATGAAAAAAAGTCGCATAGCATGTTATTATTTCACTCTGGCTTTATGCAAATATCTGCATAGAAATAGCCGAATCATGAGAGTGCACTGAATGCAACTGCAGTTGTCTCGCGACCTTTTAGAGTTTAGATCTTTTACATTCGTGTTTTGATGTTGATTGTTTTTTCAATTGCAGACAGTCGTAAAAAGTATTGTATGGAACTCATGCGTAATGTATCTTTTTCGCACGGTGATTCGTAAAAAATGTACTACTTTATGCACTTGTTGCATAAAAGATCATTCTAGCGGTTTTTTGTTATAAATATGCTGTTTAATGTTTAACGGGGCAGTTAATAATAGTAAAGGATAATAGTTTTTGGGTAAATTCATGTCAATGTCAAAGTATTTAATTAATTTATATTTTTGTTTCAGGAACCCAAGGAGATGCAGCAAAATAACTCACAAGACTAAAACAAGATGTGAAATCAGTTTAGGAGATTAAATCTGTGAGAAATGAATTTTTAATGAATTTCTTGTCCCATACGTGAGGCAGTTTGAAGGGTAGCCTTTAGTTCCGTCTCTGATTCCAGAATTCCTCCGGCCATAATGAAGTCATTATCCGGTGCATTTTTTCGTATTATTATCATTATCATTATTAGCCCGTCCATCAAGGCGGTCTTTGAAAGAGCCTTGTACGTATTCAAATAAGGTCCTTTATGCATCGTAATTAATTTCCCTTTCATAACCATAAACGAGTGAAATCTTGATAAAAAATATTTTCTCAGCAGAAATTAAATTCGTATCTAAATAATATCAGGGCCGTCACTACAACACAGGAAAACAATTGTGTTGCCATAACACCGCAAACTAAAGAGGCCAGACATGTAATTAGGTGATTAAAGCGCCATTGTTACCTCGGGCTGACAGCTCAATCAAGCGGCTTTTTGTTAGCTACGAAATTAAAAAAAAGAAAAAACTATACCGTGATTATTATTTTAAGAATGAACCCCGCATTAAAAAACAATTTTTATCTGGGCCATACCATCATTAGATGGAAGTGGGTCCTCCTAGATCGAAACGGAGAGTCACGATAAGCCCTTTATTTTTTAATCGCGACCCATCGACGATTTTCTATTCAAATTAAGAAACACCGCCACCTGAATACGGTAATAGAGATCTATAATTTTAAATAAAAACGACCCATCTGGATCCGCATCCGCACTGGGATCACATCGTGATACGGCAGGATCTCGGGGAATTACCATCAGGTATATTACACATCAATCAAGATTTAATTATAGGTAGTTTGGAAACGGTCCGTATCTTCACCGTAATCTTCAAAGAGGCAAACTATCGATTTTCGGGAGATGGGCCCAAATTTCGGTCGATGGGAACAGTCGGGGTTTTGTTGATGGTGTGGGACTAATAGAAATTTTGTTTATTCAGTCCGGAGCAAATTGAAAGTGTGCGATTTGGGACCGGACCTAATAGATTTTTGATGGACCGCAGCAAAATTAATTTTGATGGTTCAGGGACGAATCGAGTCAGTCCAGGACTGGGTCTTAGTCGGGTTTATTAGCTTGAAGACTGGCATCAATTATTTTGGATGCGTGTGTTGTTGCTCGCGAGCAAGACTCATTACGGACAACCGCTCGGCGCACATTACCCTCTCATTTCTTGCGGATGTCATATGAGCTTTAATTTCATTAACTCTGTCGAGGCCTCCAACTAATAAGTATTTATTAAGTGAGGCCGGGACACTAGAAAATTAAATTTAATGCGGAAACAGTATATAGCATATTACGATACTAGTTCGGTAAGGGAAAACATTTTCGAGATCTGTTATAGGCACTTAACGATCGAGTGCGATTAAAAAAAGAAAAACAAATACAAATAAAAGAAATACAAATTTCATTTGACAGAACTGGAAGCGAGTATTATTTTCAGTGAAAAGTTTCACCGAATTAAATTTTGGAGCTTTTTAACATTTTCTCATTTCTCTTTCAAAGTTTCGTAAACAGGCATTGTGTAACCACCGCTTAAGCGTTCCAAAATTGTTTTTCGCCGTTCGTTGTTGCCGGCCATAAAATTTGAGGCACACATTAAACTTAATGAACTGTTATTGTGGATAAAGTTTAGTTTAATTACAACGCCGAGATTAATTTAATCTAAACTCGGTTTAATGTCCCAAGGATAAGTGGTTACTGGAACAAAAAAACACAATTATTTGAAGTTCTCAGTAAAATTTCTAACTGGGCTTTAATTAATACAACGTTGTTGACTAATATATCGGGTGTTCATTTAAATGTATCCTCAAAGTCGATTGTGAACGTACCACGCGTCAGTCTGCAGAGTAAAAACACAAACAACGCAAAAAGTGAGGTTAGATTTAAAGCAGCTGATCCGTGATCTGTAATCCGTGGTGCGTTCACAATCGACTCTCCAACGCTATCTTTATTTAAATGAACACCCGATACATAATTAAAATTTTACTTTAACCTTTGCTTTCTAAAATTCTTTTTCCTTAAAAAAATTAATTCCAAACCAAAACATGTTCTGATTTAAAACCGTTAAACTATTACAAGCGAATGCATGATAATTTTCAATAACCGACCTGCTGTGTTCTTACTAAGATCATTAATGCAGTTATTTATGTGATCTCTTTTCTTTAAAAATTGCGTGTTAAATATTTATTAATATGTTTTTACGATTTGTTATCACGATATAGCCAAAGAATTTTATTAACGTCGTCCTCTTTAGATAAATTTTAATTGCTTCTGCAACCGTTGCATTAAATTAATGTTATGAATTATTAATAAACCTGTAATTCACTCAACCTACATGTTTTATGATATAGTTGGTAGTTTTTTTGTTACCAACTACTATATCACTTTTTTTAAATAAATAAATAATTTTATTTCAGTGGTTAGGCCCGAGAGCTTTAGCTCGAGGGTTTACTTTTGAATAAAAATGTCTAAATATCAACGAGTAAAATTGTCTAAAGCAAAAATGTTTAAGTGAAAATTGAGAAATTTATCAGATATAAAAAAATTAGGTCGTGTTATTTTTGGCAAGATTAATTCCAGAATACAAACTTTAACGTTAATTAAACACAATTATCAAAAACAATTTGACAATCTGACAGGAGTAGCGTGCAATTTTAATCACTTTTGACAGATGAGTACTAGGACGTTTTTATCGCGATAAACATTTTTGATTGGATGAAAGCAAGCGCTCTGATTGGCTGAACACGCACGTTTGATGTATGTGGGAATTAATCTTAATTAATTTGATTGCACTGTTACGACAATTTCCTGTCAAATCAATGTAAATTAAAATTTTCACAATAATTTTACATCGCGACATTTCCGATTGCATAAAATGAATGAGGTGTCCCAGTTGCTAAATTTCGCATGTTGTTTACTTGTTCCACTAATAACTAGAAGCCGATAAAAGAACCAAAGGAAGTGAGGTCACTGCAAGTGATGATAATTGCTCCAATTAATTTTTATTTCGGTGGAGATCATAGGTCCGCCGATAAAATTCAAAGAACCAACCGCCGCCTATTCAATCAAAACAAGACTTTATAACTTTATAATCTTGTAAGTTTTATTGTCGGACGATATCAATTTGTCCTCCCATTTCCGCCGCATCGATTCCAGTGGCGTCGTCGACACATTCGTCATAAGAACCAGTCAAATTTGGAAATGGTTACCGCGTGCGACTCTGGAATGTTGTAATTTGTTGTTGATAAAGAAAGCAGCACTTGTCAGTAATAAAATATTATCGTGTCTTGGTCCATTCATGAATAAAGTCGCTATATTTAGGTCCTGGTTACAACAGATCAGCCGTTAAACTATTATTTATAGTTTAATTGATATTTCAAGTATTATGATTAATTACCAAATTGTTTATTCAATATTACAAATTATTTCAGTCGGTGGTTTTTAAAAGAGAGCTTATGAAATTTATTGCGCATCAGAATTGTTGTTAATTATTTAATTGACGATAAACAATGTTGTTGTGCAAACTGTAATTTTCATAATTATTTATAATTAATCTCGTGATTTATGCCCCGCCGGGATGCCATCAGGAATCCGCAATAAGCAAACTCAATGGAGCATTTACGATTTTTTTAATTTTGGCATTTCGGTTACGCTCGAAAGGCACTCTTACGATTTCGCTTTGTTACTGTCAAAGTCTCTGCGGTTTAATTTATTAAGGCCTTTTTCGAAGTCCCAACCGCTCCGTTAACTATTTAACATCAAACTCTTGTCCCGACGCTAATTTATTATTGCATGAGTGAACATTTTTGCATGCTGGACGTCTTTAAATATTTTACACTCCTACAGTGCTATTTATTAAAGTCATACTGTGTAATTTGCATAAAAAGTTTAGCCCATGGTATTACACAGTTATTACTTAGCGCACTTGTCCACCGGACCCGGTTAATATTTCAACAGATAAGTGTCACTGGTTCTTGGGCTCAGACGATTTGTCTTAAGAGAATTACAAATTAAATGTAATAGAAAAATTTTCATGAGTTGAAGAAATTCACGCATTCTGAAAATAACTTTGACTTGATAATAATAAAATCTGGTTTACAAAACCCCATTTCTCCGATTGGGATGTCGAAAATTTTGAAAGAGTGAAAATAAATCGCTATTAATTCAGTTGACGCTTTGGCAAGCGCCATCTATTCACAAAGGGTTCTCGTCAAATCAGACATAATGTTTGTTTAAAAAATTAATGTATAAACTTTGATGCGCGCAGACATTGGCGGAAATGAAACACTCGCTCCTTCGTCGCTCGTGCCTCAAATAATGCGCTCATGCGCGAAAAATGTTTTCTCGCACTTGGTTCGTAAATAACTATTCCCTACCATGTAGGTTCTAGAGTTTTCATTCCTACTCCTGTATTTTCATGTTAGTACATTTGAGTTATCATTTCACTATAATCAGCGGTACTAGATTGTAGGTTATTCATTTTTGTGAGTATCGGTGTTCCCCAAAGCTCAAACAATGGACCACTATTATTTGCGGACTGAAAATTTAGTAATGCTACAAGAATCGTTTAAAATCTTAGGTTGTATTATTTTATCTTTGACATTTTGAAAATAATTGTTTCTTTCTTGGAATATCCTTGCATAGATCGCTTCTAAATTGCTTATTAATTTCCTATTTGCTTGATACACTTGTGCAGAATAGCAATTTGTTATTGTAATTTGTTGCAACGCTCGTCCTTTCACAATTAGAAAGTGCAGATCATTGTTACAGGCATAACAGGCATATGCGATGGTGGTGTAATGGTCAGCATAGTTGCCTTCCAAGCAGTTGATCCGAGTTCGATTCTCGGCCATCGCATCCTTCTTTTGCTTTTAAATAAATAACTCCAGAATTATTCTCTCAGAAATGAAAGGTGTCTATTAACAGGACCAAAGTCACGGGAGATATTGATGTTGGCATCAATACTGTTTTTTTCGTGTTTTTAGTTCGATTCTGGGTCTTCGCATAATGAATTTGAAGCATTTAAAAAAAATCTCTTCTATACAGGGTGTCGCAAAATTAATGTATTCCAAGTTGGGGGTCTTGTAGGGAAAAATCTCAGGAATCTCGAAAAAATAAAATAAAAAATATAGGGGGGGTCTTTACAAAGATATATGGGCCTGAAGGTTCAAACTTTTCATCATATTTTCTTCAAATAAAAAATATAAATGGTCATTTTGAAATATGGTGAGGATGATTATGTAAAATATTAAAATATAAATGAAGAGACATTTCTTGAAAAAACAGCTTTATCTCGAAAAAATAAAAGGTTTTTTTTTCCAATTTTTGTTCAAAAGCTAAGTACAACATAGCTAGAATATTAATCAGGTACTTTTGAAGAAATATTGGCAACTTTGATATTTTTTTCAAAGTGACAGCAATTTTTTTTTTTACATTCTTACTTGGTCAACAGGATGTCACCTACTAAGCCCCGAACTCGGAATACGATAATTTTAAGACACCCTGTATAATGGCTAATACAGGCAATTTTAGGTTAGCTCATGTATCATTTTTACGTTTCATTGTTTTCCATCTATTGGGTTCACAAAGTCCATCTGGATACTAAAATACATATTTTCCGAAACTTGTATTGTTTAAGAATGACAGGTATATGCTGTGGTACCATACACATGTGCGATGGTGGTGTAATGGTTAGCATAGTTGCCTTCCAAGCAGTTGATCCGAGTTCGATTCTCGGCCATCGCATCGTTCTTTTGTTTTAGTTATTTTAACGATCTTTTTAGTCCTGCAGTAATTCAGTCGAAAGTAAAATAACAAGACCTAATTTTTTAATTGTATAAATGTTTCAATTTCACGAAAACTTTTTGTTTAGACAATTTGGGCATTTTTATTCTGGTTAGGCCCGAGAGCTTTAGCTCGAGGGTTTACCTTCGAATAAAAATGTCCAAATATCGAGTAAAACTAAAGCAAAAATGTTTAAGTGAAAATTGGGAAATTTATCAGATGTAAAAAATTAGCTCGATTAATTTTTGGCAGGATTAATTCCAGAATACAAAATATAACATTAATTATTTATTTATAAAACCTACAATTATTAAAAACACAATTATTAAAAACAATTTGAGAATCTGACAGGAGTAGCATGCAATTTTAATCACTTTTGACAGATGACAGAGTAGTAGGACGTTTTTATCGCGATAAACATTTTTGATTGGATGAAAGCAAGCGCTCTGATTGGCTGTATTTTCGTCAATTTTAAATAACACATCCTTGCATCAAACTTGCAAAACCAGACAATTGGTTAGCGAAAATCCTCCGGTGTGATTTAGTCTGCCTCTATCAAGGTCAGGAACCAAGACAAAGCATTTTCCAGCCACTTGGGACAGTTTATTGGGTATCTGATAATAAAACAACCGCTCCGTTCCCTTTTACACCGCCCCCGTACATATACGTGACGGGATAACTAAACGGCCCGAATCTAATCAAATCCTGCGATTTATTAATAATCTTTCAGTTCCAGGATTGTATCAGGAGGATAATTCGTCAATGATGTCATGTTGAATAGTGTTGCGCTGAACGCGAAGCGGGAGGTGGCGGAGGCGGTGGAGAGAGAAGGAGGCGTTACTACCAGTAATCAATCACTCGGTATCTTCGGATTGAAAGACATTGAATTAGCAGGAAATTGGAGCGCAGTTTGAGCGAGCCTCCAGTGAACTACTCCTGCCCCGGTCATCATTACTCTTTGTCACAGAGAGGATGGCGATCGGCGTTCGCCAAAATATCATTTCAAATTTGCACGTGATATATGACGTCCAGGGCCGGACCCCGACAAGAAATTTAACAAAACATCAGCGATAGTTACACAATTACGAATGCAGACAACCTAATAAGAACGAAAATGTCAAGGAATGGATAATAATCGTTTGATTGCTTGCGCTTGTGACGCCTCGGCTGGCACCTCGGACCGCAAACCGTGCTCGCACTTGCAAAATAACACTTTCTGGCCTTGTGATGCAAATAAGTGTTGTTAAATGTTTCATTGTACCTACTGTGCTGTCAAATGTCACTGTCTTTAAATAATAATTCCAGAGAATTACATTTCTTTCAGAGAACTAAGTAAATTCATTGGGCGAACGTGCGAACCAATCGGAATTATTTCGGCTCGTTAGCGTTTTTAACAAGTCGTTTAGGGCAACTGCAAAAAACGAAATCGTTGTATTAGCGTGCTTAATCTCGATTTCATGATTAAACAAAATTTAGTTGCGACGAACAAAAAAGCTAACCGAGAGCTCACGCAACTATTCAATCTGATACGTCGGATATCGTTTCTGGTCGCCTCCCGAACATATTTCTATGAACGGACGTCTAATAAAAAAACGTTTATTTTTCAGGTCGGGGAAAATTCCTTTTTTGCTTTCGTTTCTCGCTGTTTTATTGGACGAGCTTTTCCGGCGACGATGTCGTCTAGCTGTTTTTTATTGAAGCCATTGAGGTGTTTTCGGGAGCTTCTTCGACTGGACGATTGTCGCCGATACAATAAAATAAGCGGACCGACGAATTACTATGATTGTATTGTGACGTGTCAATTGACTCGCAATTTCTGAAGATATTACGTCTCTCCCCCGTTTGCCTTTATCAGCGGAAAGCAAGCTGGGCCGACTTACACAGCTAAAAAAAAATAAAAATGCAATTGACAGCGGATTTAATTCAATTATCTGAAGATATTACATTTTAGAATATCTATCTACACCTACTTAATCTTTCAATCGTATTGTGCGTTGCATATTTACTAAATCGAAAAAAATTGAATGTAGTACGAGTATCCTATTTACCGCACTGATTTGACACTTTACCGCACGGCGTGAGTAAAAAATGTAAGTATGTGGAAAATATGAAATCCGACTTGAGCCTCGTTGTGCAGACTTCACTTGCTAACAATGTATGCATCCCACTTGTAGCGTAAATACATATTACATGACAGCATGTTTCTTGTAAAACCTCTATTACCACATTACTACATTTTAAAAAATACTAATGTGTGGTTTAAATGAATAGCGAGGTTAATTCCAGGTGCACGAGTTTCGATAATGTGAGGGATGTTTTCCGTGCGGAAATGATTTCGATGCATTTCCTCTCGATATTCGTTCGATTTATTTCAGCTGACGACGCAGACTATTCGATGGAAAAGAAAATATAACGCGGTCGGTTTTTCGTTCGCACATTTACATCAGAAGAGTGTGTTGTTATTTATCAGTTGCGGCACGTTGCGCCTTCATTGCTATCCATCAGAAAGAAACGACCTGAAAAACAGGGCGATTATTTAAATTCGTCGGATTCGGAGAGAGCCCTCGTAATCTTATTCAGCTGAGGAAGCTGCACTATTTATGGCAGGGAACAAGGAATAAGGAGTGGTCCCCAACGACTACAACAAATCTACAACAAATTAAACATTATAAAAACAATGTCATACTGAATAAGACCACTGATTTTTGACCTTACATTTCTGTCATGAACTCTTTTTGCTCAGTTGAGTAAAAAACATTTTAGTGTAAGAAAAAAAATAGTTTCCTATGAAAAAAATCACACCGACGCAAATAAGAAATTTGAGGTGAAACTGAGGCATCCAATTCTGTAAGTTACCACAACCTTGACAAAAACAAAACCAACCTAGTGTTCAAAGTAGCACTTGATCATAATGACTGAATCTGTTGGTAACAATGAAAATTTCAATGATTTTGGTACCACTGTAATCGCATTTCCGGTTGTCAGTTTTGACAGGCAAATTTGAAATTTACCATCGAAGGTTCATTTTTGACCTGACCTAACCTAATTTCTTTATGTCGTGCCAATTATGAGACAAAAAAACACCAATATTTTTCAATTGTTTCATTGCCAACAGACTGTGATTGTTGATCGTGCTGCATTTGTTCTGTGAAGAAAAACCTACGAAAGTTGTTTTTGAACTTGAACAGCACTGACGAAGAAAAACTACAAAATAGTATTTGTTTACATTATTTGGTGTATTTTATTTAAATAAGAATCTTATTAATAAGTAAGATAATATCTTCTTTTTTAATTATGAATGAAGATATCGCGCATTCAAATGAAATCCTGGGCTGAGTAGGCGTTGGAAAAATTAAACCGTTTAGAGCAGTGTAAAGTTTGAATTTCCCGCCGTTTGACACGAATGACATTTGTTTATGTTTAATCGGGACATTGAATTGTATTGTTTGTTTTCAGCAAAGGGTGCCCCAAGATATTTGCTTCGAGAATAGGAATCGTTAAGTTATTGTATTTTTAATGTAAAACATTGCAAAGAAAGAAAAAAAGAAAGACTTTTTGGCTCTAAATTTTAGGTTAGCTGTCAACATGCTCCAATTAATCTACGCTTTAAAAAAGCACAACAATTGACGGTTTCCAACGCCTCCCCAGCCCAGGATTTCATTTGAATGTGCTATATATTGATAATTTTTTACCACTAATTTATGAATGAAAAAGCCACAAATACGAATTTTAATTTTAGTTTTAAAAACTTCTAGTGCTGTCACATAATTATTTCAATGGTGTTATTTCAAGGCATTACTAACAGATAATAATAAGAATGTTGTAAATTGTTGTAAATTTTTCTAAAATAAAATAGTGACTACCTAATAGAGATAGATATACCTATATAACGCCAAAGATTTAAAGGCAGGAAACTAATATTTCAGTCTAATGGAAATGTCAGAGTATTGAAGACTTCCTTAATTTTATTCACAAAAAAATGAAGACTTTCTTCCTGAATAATTTTCAAATTCCCATACCAAGGTGCACAGTGGAAATTAATCTTTCACAGGAACCAAGATAAATGATCTTCCCAGTTTATGACAAGAACCTACACTTTATTATTTAAAGTACCTACATTGATTCAAATAGGTTTTAGAAAAAGGCAAATATTTAAAACAGAATGAAATTTTTTAATATAGGTTTTGTTGCTATTTTCACAGCAACATAAAAATAAAACATAGAAATATTATAGTTAAGAAATAACTCTGTTGTTCTTTTCTTAGTTCTTTTATTACTACATGTTTTACATTTTATTCTTACTTTTACTCTATTCAAAAATGTAATAGGCCATGCATAATTAATGTATTTTAGATACAGGGTGATTCACAAGTAATGACGAAATTTGTGATGCGGCCAACATTACATTTGCACTAGTTATGTCGATTTAAAAAATATATATTTTAATTTTATACAACATAGTCAACATGTACATTTGTCAAATTTAATTAAAATCATTATGTGGCATAATTAATAAAAACACAAACCAAAAAAATATGGGGGACATGTATTGTTGGTTGCAACACAAATTTTGTTAGTCTCATTATAATTCATGAATCACCTTGTATATTAGTTTCTGACTATCTAGACTGTACAGGGTGATTCAAGTTTTGCCGCCTGAGCGAAAACACCCACTTCTAATCAATTTAAAATTCTCAAAAAATTCAAGAATGATTGTGTATCGCTGTAGAACATTCTGTAAAAATTTCAAATTTTTTAATGAAACAGGTAAATATTTCGTTTTAATTCAATAACTGCTTCGTTAATTTTCATAATTTCACGTTTAGGAAAAATGTGATAGCGTTGAAATCATGAACGCATCACTGATTTTTGAAATAAATGTAATTTGATGTTAAAGTGCAAAATTTAGCTATGATTTATTATTAAATTGGGCGGTCACTTCCACAAAAGAGGTTGGCATGGATTATTTATGGTACAGTTTAGGGACTAAAGAATTACTAAAAAAATTCTCAACAGATGTTTACCAACAATGAGGTATTTACTTATGACATTATTGAAATTGAAATAATTTAAAAACTAATCGTTTTATTTTGATGCGAATTTCATAAATATGTTCTTTGAATTAATTGTGAGTTATGAGCGTGCACGAAAAAAATTTTTTTTGGTCAAAATCAATTTTTTTAAATTTTATGGCTCTGAATGAAGTGATACAGGAAAATTGATTACAGACATTTGAAGCCTTATATGAAGGAAATGTAACCCCAAAGTTTCGTAATTTTTACAAATTTTTTAACAGGGTTAATTGTGCGGGCGGTAAAACTTGAATCACCCTGCACCATACTGAATAACAAACTTCATTTGAAAAACTTTTGAAAGAGATAAAGCTGCGAAATATAACCAAGTACTTGAAGGAACACTTATTTTATGGATTTTTTATTAATTAATCGGAATATTACTTCATGTAATTAAACTTGAAACAAAAGAAATTGTATTATTAATATTATTTTTTAATTAGGTGCTGTAAGATTCTATACATTGAATTATATTACTTTTGATAATTTTTTTAATTAAAAACTTTCGTCATGATTTAGCGAAAACAGGACTAAACTGTTTCACAGAAAATAAATTAAAATCTAACATTGCCTTAAATGTTGATACTGTTTTTTTTAACTTTGAAGCCCTTTTAAGTTCTTGCAGATTTTTAACAAATAAACTGAAAGAGTTTGTAGATGATGGGTCAACGATTATCAAATGCATTACACAAGTCAATCGTTTTCAGTTTTCCATTAACTGTATCAGTTATTACTTGATAATATAATATTTACAATTAAGTGTAGACAATGTAACGTTTCTACTAACAACCGGTTATTACTAGCATATCATTAAGGGGTTTGATCTCTAACGTTCTCCGGAAACCTATCAAAACAATAGAGTATTATTTATGAACAGTAAATTAAATTCGAAAATATTACTTCATTGAGCCCAAACGAAATCACTTTGATTTATATTATTTTTTTTATCACCAGCAAGACTTGAGACGTTTATTTAAAACCCGTTGCAACACTCCATAAATCACGGTCTCACCCCAACATGCACCACCAAATCGTATTAACCATATAATACCCTGATTATTAGGGGTTGCAGTTCTCAAGGTTGGGTGGTCGTCTCTTTTCGGATTAACAACACTATTAGCGTAATCCTACCGGAGCTAAGTGCACCCGACACGTGACCGTCACGTGACTTATATCGGGTCACACTTAAGCCAGAGACACCTCCCTGATAGATAGATCAGATGATTTATGGGGGGCGTGCTGTCGGGGCTTGCACTTTATTTGAACAATCAAGTGGTTTCATTGTGGGAGTTGTGTGACGAAAAATTGGAGATCAAGTCTATTTATGAATCACAAGTGATCCTATTATCACATCGCTTTTTGTATTTTTTAAGTGAGAAAACCTGGGCTGCGTAGGCGTTGAAAAAAGTAAACCATTTGGAACAGTGTAAAGTTTGAATTTCCCGCCGGTTGACACGAATGACATTCGTTTATGTTTAATTGGCACATGATTGAACACGTTTGTTTTTAGCTTCGAGAGTAGGAATCGTTAGTTATATTTTATTTTTAATGTAATGTAAAACATTGCAAAGCAGAAAAAATCAGAAAGATTTTTTGTTTATAAATTTTAGGTTAGCTGTCAATGCTCTAATTACAAAAGTCAATTTACACTTTAAAAAGCAAAACAACTGACGGTTGTCAACGCCTTCCCAGCCCAGGATTTCACTTGAAAAATGTCAAAAGTAATGCAGTAAGTAGTTTTATTTACCGCACACGTGTTTAACAAATTCTCCTTTATTCTTTTTCTTTATTACCTACAGTTTGTATTTACAAATAAGCATAACGCATCTGTTCCTTTTTCTTCTGAGTGGATTACTCTTGTCTGCTTTAATTTTTTTTTTAATTAGCATCGCAAATACTACATATTTAACACACATGTGCTAGAAAACACCGTGTAAATAAATCAACATTACGACAATTTAATTTAGTGTAGAATTGTGTCGTTGTAAAATTGTTTGCAATAAACCGTGCAACGATTTAGTCCGGGGTTGGGGTTCTGACAAAGTTTATGTCGTTCGGAAGCCGCCTTGATCCCGCCACATCTAAAGAACGGCCATCATTTTGCAAACAATATAACGCTTGTCAGTTTTACTGTTTCGAAATTATAAGTTATGTCTTTTATAAGGGAATTTCAGGGGCTTATTTTATCGCGCCTTGACTCGCAGCGATTTGTTCTCGTTAAATGGGGCTCGTTCGATGTGACTTAGGGGATGATTTTCTTCCGCGGAATCGCCAGCGTTTAAAAGAAATTTATTTAATACGATGGAACCAGTAGAAGTTTACTTTTCCTCCTCTTTCTGCACCCATCGTCATTGATTCCGCTTCCTTAATCACTTATTCCTTTGGCAGGTGCGCCGCATTGTCCTCTCTGTACACAATTTCGGGATTCCTTTGGTGGTGTTAGCGCAGGTGTACTTTTCAATCAAGTCGATTTTCCACGGTGCTCGTTACTTATGTAACATCTCAATTTTCTCTTTTACTGGCCGCGGAAAAAATTAATTAGACTTATTTTGGTAGTCTGTGGCAATTTTAACATTCCTTATAAGAAACCGTCGGCAAATGACGCGGAATGAAAATGCCACCCGGTCGTGAGGGGCTCCAGGGGAAAACTCACCCCGGAGGGGCGAGAGGAGATCAAGTAGCCTGTGAAACTGCCGCTCCGCTACAAGAATACAAATCAGAGACCGTTAACTTACAGCCAACCACTGTATCGCACGACATTTGGGAAATTTTATTGAGGTGCTTTGTACCTACTTTGTTTCTTCATGAAAAACTCGAGCTGATTCAGTAAAAACTGTAAAAAAAGGGGCTCTCAAGTTTTATCTCTTTGTCTTTGCCAACACAATAATGCCGCAAATAAAAAGGAGACCGGCTCGCACTTTCTCCATATCTGGCTAATCAAGCACACTGTGACAACGACAGAACGGACATATTTTTTCGAAGCGAGATTACAGCGTCGCGAGAAAAAATGACGCAAAACATGTTCCGGATAAACTAAATAAGGTGCTGAATCGGAAATAAAAGTTGTGAAAAATGTACTGGACAAGTATCGGGTGTTCATTTCATAAATTTCCGGTCAAGGTTGGTGTTGAAGAGTCGATTGTGAATGCCCTACGGATTACGGATCGGCTAGGTTTTTGTACGAATGGTGCGTTCACAATCGACTCTTCAACGACAACTGTGACCGGCAATTTAAATGAACACCCTATACAAAGTGTGTACGAAATTAATACATAAATACAGCTGATTGATTACTTTAGAATGAACATCCATTATTTTATTTTAGGCCGTATATTAACATTTTCAAGGCACCCGTGGTACATGTACCACACCTTTGCACTGGTATACAGGGTGTCTTAAAATTATCGTATTCCGAGTTCGGGGCTTAGTAGGGAACATCCTGATAAAAATATCAAAGTTGCCAATATTTATACATGATGAAAAGTTTGAACCTTCAGACCCATATATCTTTGTAAAGACCCCCCCTATATTTTTTATTTTATTTTTTCGAGATTTCAGAGATTTTTCCCTACAAGACCCCCGACTAGGAATACGTTAATTTTGCGACACCCTGTATAAAAACAGCCCGCCAAATTTGAAAATCAGACTGTAAGCACCTATAATAATTCTCCATTATTTAAATTGCAGTGCAATGATATCACTTTGTTGCAGCAGCGCCGTGTTTTTGTAAAATCTCCTCATAAATAACATGGCACAATTCCGAGCGCAGACGGGATTTTAATTGGAATGAAAATTTTGAATAAAACAGCGGCCATTGTCGGCCGAAACCGCGGAATTGAATTAAGTGTATTATATTTTTTTGTTGCATGAATTTTATTAACGTGACATTTTCGAGTGCGTCATGGCGTGTTATTATTTATACGTAACAAATTGAATGGAGTCCCTGAGGGATACGAGTGAGGCGCGACGACCGGAAAAATTATATACCGCATCAAAAATAAATTGAGTCACAGTGAGAGATCCACCGAAACGAGGGTGGTGCGGTTTATTTTAGATTTGGCATGGTGTAGTGTGGGGCATCACGTCTCATGCAAATATAAACAGGAGGGGGGACCTTGCAGTAATTGCCTGGATAAGTTGGATAATTGGGTTTTTGTCGCCCAAAATATTTATTGCTGATTGTTGTCTGGATGTATTCTTCGCGCCACACGAAAATGAATGAGTGTGCCGGGCGGAACTAACCGCAATACGTCACAGGACTTTTTGCCACCGGGTTATGAACAAGGACCCGGTTTTAAGCAAATTGCTAAATTATTTTGATCACTTCAGGAAGACCTACGATGGTTTGTTTTACCTGAATTGTTTGAAATGTTATCAAAATAAAAGCAAAAGTATGACATGCACGTTAATAGTAGATTATACAGGGTGTCGCAAAATTGACGTATTCCAAGTCGGGGGTCTTGTAGGGAAAAATCTCAGGAATCTCGAAAAAATAAAATAAAAAATATAGAGGGGGTTTTTACAAAGATATATGGGTCTGAAGGTTCAAACTTTTCATCATGTTTTCTTCAAATAAAAAATATAAATGGTTGACATTTATTTTGAAATATGGTGAGGATGATTATGTAAAATATTAAAATATAAATGAAAAGACATTTCTTGAAAAAACAGCTTTATCTCGAAAAAATAAAATTTTTATTTTTCCAATTTTTGTTCAAAAGGGAAGTATAACATAGCTAGAATATTAATCAGGTACTTTTGAACAAATATTGGTAACTTTGATATTTTTTTCAAAGTGACAGCAATTTTTTTTTAAACATTTTTACTTGGTCAACAGGATGTCCCCTACTATGCCCCGAACTCGAAATACGATAATTTTAAGACACCCTGTAGTATTAAGAGTAGAAGTGAAACTTTTTGTGCTAAGCCCTGAGATTGCAGACCGAGACAAAGTTGAGGTCGACAACTGCAATTACCTTAGAAAATAAAGAAAATGAACTGTTCCTGTTTAATTACCATAAAACAAAAACAATCTGACATTTCATTAATCAGAGACATTGATTTTAACATATTTTAAGATGCTACACTATTCTTTTTCAATAGATTGAGGTCATCACACTTAGATGTTCAATTTGCAGTCTCAAGACATACTTTTTACGTTTTTTAAGCAAGTTTTTGCAAGTTTCATCACCTCAACTTCCTGATTAGACCCGGTAATTAATCCCCGACTTACCGAAATAGTTGGTCGGTTCTTTTCAATCAGTTGATGGTTTTTTGCCCGAATTCCTTCCGATCCGACCTTTATCAACTTAGCACCGTGACGAATGTTCACGTCGAATCAATTTTTTTGCGGTTTTAATTAAATTACCCCGCGACGATTTGAATAAAAGCGGAATTTTTTGACGCAAATCTTGTGCATACAGTGCGAGCTTTTATCGTGGCGAACGAGCGCATCTTCATAATCCTCCACTATCTGCATTTAACAGATACCATCTCATAAATCACACGGTATTAACATACATTAAGCGATTATTCGATGCATCGTGCGAATATTTCGCCCCGATGCGAATTGACCAATTTTATGGCAATTTCAGCAATTTTCACCGTCGACAATTTAAATAATTTTATGTTTCATCTCGATGTGAAGTAGCGACGCGGTTTTACCGCAATTATTTGTTCGTATCCTGCAAGCTATTTACCTATAAATCCGTAAAGAAAAACCTTGACAGGAAAGAAAATTAAGTGAAGAAATCATATGGACACACGATTAGGCTCCGAATGGTTGTGATTATGAGCAATTATTGCTGTTTACTTTTTTAAATTTTTTGAGAAAATTATTTGAACACACGCATGGCCTCATTTTTTCTACTTCCTGAAACATCTTAATCCTGTAATAACTACTCTAAAACAACCTCGTTTTAACACGATTTTTTTGTTTTTGTTAAAAAAATGTAGTAGCGTCCCATGTAATTTTAATAGAAACATTTGTAGCTTCAATCAAGCTTCAGTGACAGTTTCAGTGAATGATTTTTAGTGTTACAGTCGCTGGACCAATATTGTCAAAGATCAAGTTGGGCGTCTGAGCCGAAGGCGAGGACTCCAACAGTAGGTACACGTGATTAAATGCATATTTGAATCTGATTTTTCCATGAGTCTCGGAATCGAAATTTCGGGCAGCCTTTTTTTGTCACTTTTTGAATTTTGAGTTAATTGCAGTGAGTCGTGTAATTAAATCATCCGTTTTAACAACTGCCTACCCCTTATTATGCCGCAAATCACTATTTTTTAATGTAAATAAATCAAAATGACAAAAACATCCCCATTAAAAAATAAAAAAGGTAGAGATTATATCCACGTATGTATGTTTTGGGCGTTTATAACTAGAAAACTAATGAAGATAATTTAATGCGGTTTTCAGTGAGAGTTACAGCGTTGTTTTTTTTGGTTTTAGGTAAAACCATTCTACCATCTTGGGAGGGGGTTGAGCAGTAACAAAAAGCGCAGTAAACATTTGAAACGATTGCTAAGTAATGGCCTGTAGGTAGACTTCCTTCATCTACTTTTGTAACAGTAACAATGCATATTAATTACTTACTTTAATTACATTTACTTGTTTTAATTCGGTGTATGAGTTGCATCTTGCTCAAAAAAATATTGACACTCACTTTAGAGTTTCTGATATTTAACACACATTGACAGCGTCGTGGTCTCAATTAAATTTTTCTCAAAATAAAACTTACATGACAGTTTATGTAACTTTCAAATATGTAGTGTTTTATTTATTTTTGTGTGGCCAAACATTGAAGTAATGTATTCGTCTCAACGTACGTGAAAATTGCTTTTCTCATGCACGGAGGGTTTTACATAGCTTGGTAGTCAAGTGCCAAGGGGGAAACCAGAAAATATGATTTACAAGAAGCCCTTACATGGAAGTGGTAGAAAACACATTCCTAAATTTTAATCTGCGTTTTTCTGAGTCTATTAAATAATACCACGAGTAGGCAAAGTTATGTCGATTATTTTTGTGGTGTCCCCACGCTTGAGAATACTACTCGTGCTGCGCACTCGTGATATTAAATTTCAAGCGTGGGTGACATTCGTGACAGCACCACGCTGGAATTTGAATATCATGAGTGCGCAGCACGAGTGTTATTCTCAAGCGTGGGGACATGAGTGACAGCACCACAAAATAGTCTACTTAACTTTAACTAAAAGTGGTATTCGAGGGACTATTCAATGAACAAAATTTAAAATATTCACTGCAACCACTAGTGGAATAGCCAGTAATATTTTCACTACAGAAATATTCGCTGGAATTTGCTGTTGCTAGGCTACGAAAATAAATATCTGCTATTTTATTGGTTAATATTTGAAAAATGACAGGTGAATTGAATAGTCAGGTAAATTTTTATATCCTCTGAATATCTGTCTGCGAAAGGACACCAAAGCAAAATATGGTTAACTACTAGTTTTTAATAAAAGTGGATTTACCCTACTTATTTTTATCCAAGATTGCAAGAGTTCAAAAATGGTAATGTTAATAATTCGTTGTCATCATTATTAAAGGGATGCTAAAAAAATTACAACATTTCTTGAAACACTTGGATTTTATCTGAATTTTGGCTTGCTTGGCCTCTGAGAGAAAATTCTCTGGAGAGAAAATTTATCTTTTTGAAAAACAGAAACGTATACAAAGGATCTACCTAAAACATACGAAATGCATTGATAAAGCAATGTAAGGAAAAGAGGAATAACTTTTCTTTGGTGGCCAACATAAATTTTTTTAAAATGTTTACATTTTTATAGATGTATAGATAAACCTGATGGTTTTTGAAATCTTGGACAACCACAAAAATCAACAGTAAAGAACGGAAACAGCCATTTTTTTCTCATTCGCTACTCAAAAATCAAAAGAAAATGACTTTCAAGGCAATTGTAGAAAGCGAAACAATAAAGTCATCTATTCTAAGTAGGAGTAGCTTGCTCATATTTTTTGGAACATCACGCTTTACCAAAAATCGCTTGTTTTAAACTAATCCAAAATTTATCGGGCGTTGAAGAGTCGATTGTGAACGCACCACTCGTCAGTTTGCAGAGTAAAAACACAAACATCGCAAAAAGTGAGGTTAGCTGATCCGTGATGTGTAATCCATGATGCGTTCACAATCGACTTTTCAACGCCAATTTTGAGGAGAAATTTAAATGAACACCCGATACCTACCTATATTGTTTACTATCTTTTTATCTATTGATTTTTTTTTAATATTGTCTCACGATTTATATTTTGTATTATCTATTTAATTTTTTTAATTAAAGGAAAAACTATTTAAAAAATGTAAATTACATATCTTTTGATATCTTTGGTTATGGTTTTCAAAGTTATTCACTCGATAAACAAAGTGCACGGAGAAACTTAGTCAGAGAGTGCATGTAGGATGTGCTATTAGGATCAGGAGCAAGATAATAGGAAGGATGTTAGGTAGCAGGAACGGTTCGCTTTAATCTTCTCCGGGAGAAATATTTGATGAATCCGGTCGGGAAGATGAGCGGCGTGGGCGAATGTAGTCGGCCCCGAAAGTTTTTAAGACCTCCATAAGCGGCTAGACAAAAGAGCAGAAAAGTTCCGAAGTGGCTAATGAAACTATAATAAAGTAACCGCATAAAGTTGAAACATTCAATCTGTTTTAATCAACTTGGGAGCATCGAAGCATTCCATCAGCGTGTGCTGGGCCAGAACCAGAAGAGGACAGGAATTCTCCTTGCTTCCATCCCTCTCCCTCACGGACAAGTTACGATAGCAGAGTTTCACTTGTCTCCCGTTAATTGTATTAGTTACCCGCTTCCCGGAGCCCTGCTACATCCGGTCGCCTACTTATTGCCGTCGTTTCCGGCAAAAACGTCGCCGTCTTTCGCGCTGGACGTCTGCATTCATTTCAAAATGGCCGCCTAGGGTGTCGTCAACGTAATTACAAAATGAATTGTCCAATGGCGGGATCTCGGTTGCCATGACAGCCTTGATTAAAACAAGCGAATGTCTCCGCGTATCGCCATGGTAACTGCGCCACCGCCAGATGTCTCTCGAGACGGCCGACTCGACGTAGGTACTTTATGAAGTTTTTTATAGGGGATGAAATCGTTTATTTCAGTTACTGTACGTTTTGTTTAACTCGAGTTTAGTTGATGGATGCCGCTTAATTAGCTTTTACTGCGCCTTTTTCTCCTCTTCTTTCTGTCACGCGCTGATTGAACCACATGCATAATTAAATTCTTACTTCTGCCGACCTACCGAACCCCCCCACACCAATCTAATTAATTATCTTAATTAAGCTCTGTTTGTTTCGACTAATGGCGACAATTAATCAACGGACGAATTTAAATACTAATTGCCTCAATTTAGGTCCTGACGGCGTACGGATTTAATGGAATTATTCCTTTCGGGGCGGAACTTGCATTTCACGCTCCGAGGCCAAAAATACAACAAAACACAACACAAAAGAAATATGGTAATTTAAGGCTACACTCGAATTGATCCAATTACTGGCGCCGCTAGAGGCGCTCGACGCAGCCCGACCTGTCATCGACTAATTTGACTCACTACCACTATCTCACCGATTACGACGGAATTCTCAATCCTCTTCCTCTTACGCAGTACCTACCGACTCCTGAACACTTACTGAAATGAGAAATTACGCACCTAGAGCGATTGCTGACGTATTCCTACACCAAGAGACAAAACATTATGCAATGTAGGTGCTGATGTCTTCATTTAGACATGCATCTGATAGAAAAGTTGGCCTAGTAGGAGATGTTGGATTCTCTCATGGGCTGCGACCTTGGAAATATCTGCGCGATTATACAGGGTGTTTTTGAAATGCGTGCACAAATTTTAACCACGAGCTAATGGCTTCATGTAGAACTCGGAAAAAATATCTAAAAAATTCTAAGTACTAGATATGTCAAAAAATAAAATGACATTTATTTTTTGAGCTACAATTTTTTTAAATTGCTTTTAGTCTTCTACGTTGTTCCACAACCTCGTAGGTAAAATTTCAGCACATTTTAAAAATACACCCTGTATATCATGTTTTATAAAACGTATACCAATGCGGTTTCCTTGTTTTAAAGCATATTTCCTATAGGTTACTTCGCATTGGCGTACATTTTATAAAACATGATATACAGGGTGTAGTTTTAAAATGTGCCGAAATTTTACCTACGAGGTTGTGGGACAGTGTATAATAGAAAATAATTATAGTCAACGACACCGAAATTTTTTGTATCCCGCAGATGATAATATTTTATGCTCTGTTAATATCGATTGTATTTAGTGCTGCACATTATTTAGTAGTAGATGTCGGAACCGATTGGGTGAAGTAAATGAAATCCAGTATAGCGTGGTGGTTATGAAAGGGGACAAAGATGTACCAAAGGACCAGATGAGCGGCGTAATCTGGCACATATGTGCTTTGATCTGATACGATGATCTCCTGTGAGCGTTCAGATTATTATTGCTGTCCGTCTGTGTACGTTTGTGCCGCCACGGCTTGATTTGTTGCCATCCTGTTACATTGGGGATTTAAGGGTGGGATTCACTTGGAAATTGTAATGAATTGTGGTGTTATGTTCTGATTGTATCGCGGCCCATTTCATTATCATTATAAGCACGGTGCGAATGTGCCACAATAGGGGCCCCATCGACGCCACATTCAACCTTTCGACGCCTCTGCCTCCAAATTCGTTTCCGAACATCCAAAACACAAATCTACAGTTGTGTTAAAAAATTTTACAAACACACTTAGGTACGTCTTTGCGCTGATTTAGATTACTATTGCAAAATTTGATTTTTATCTATAGTTGGCGCCGCGAACCGCTGGAGTAGTCACGAGGTGGCCACGTGATAGTTCATAGCGCCGTCATGAAATTTGAGTTTTGTGCGGGAAATTTAAATCGTACTGCTTTAAGAATGAAGTTTATGAATGCCAAATTCAGGGTGTTTATGATGTTTCTAAAATAACTGAGACACATTTACAATTGAAATTTTTTGTGTGTTATTATAGCTGACATAATTATTTACAAAACAGGAAAATGAGGGAGATTAAAATAAATTTAGTGGCGATGTTCGCATTTTAAATTGGGCAACTGTGCCCCACGGCCCTTTATTTCTCGTTTAAAGGGACTAAAGCACTCAAAATTTGGCCCTTTATCCGTAAAAACTCGCTCACTTGCTGCCATCAGATATAAATCCCCGCATGGCAAGGGCTGCGCTGAGGGATGGTTTTATTCAATGCCCTCCGATGTTCATTTGTTGCGAGCGTTGCGTCGTCAAAACTCGCCCGATCTGATAACGATCCCCCTGATCGCGTATCTGCGCCTCAAATTCCAAAAACAATTGATGATTTGTGCGGATTTTTGCCAGTTTTTACACAAATTCATAATTTAGTTAATCAATTGTTGTATCTTGGCTGAGATAGAGATAAAAATCCAATTACAAAAGGCCATTATCTTGCCGGATCTGACCCTGTGTAATTTTTCTCCCCTATACATCTTATAATCTCCCTTCTTTATGGCTCTTATAAATTTCCGCGTAGTAATCCCATTGCAATCTCGGCTGCGTACTCCCTAATTAAGACTTCATAATTTTTACACATCTTACTGTATAAATCGAGGCGATAAGGCCGCAAAAATAAAGCCATTAATGTCAAAGTAAATCATACTGTATATGCGAACGTGGTCGTTTTTAATTCAGTGCCACAAATTAAATCTTGCCGGCTATTATTGGTACCTTGCAATTATGCCGTATTAGTGGGTCGATGCAGTGGCGTAACGAGAAGAGTGACCAGTGGAGGAGGCGGCAAAATCTGACAGGTAAATAAAATAATGCTTTATTTGCCCACCGGGCTTTCGGATTCCTGATTGCAAACATAAAAACACGATTCCGAAAAAATTTACACTTTTTCCTATCCCCCACTCCTTTTCTTTTTCATCCATCTTTCTCCCTTCCGTCTTCATTCAGTATTCTTCCCGTTCCTTTCTCTCAGTTTGCGAAACTTTAGGAAATAATGCGATTTAACTCTCTTCCAGAATTTGGTTTGTAGAATTGGGAGTCATTAGGTATTACTCACGACTGTGAGTAATGATTATCATTACTTTACCAGTTAGTAAATGTGTTATTTGCTCACTACTGAAAATAGTGAGCAAGGATGGCAATTGAATCATTAGTGAGGAAAAAATATTTTCTCACTAGTGAGAAAAATGTAATATTTTGCTACAATTTTCAACATTTTCGGTTGGTCGGTACGCCACTGCCTGATTATAATTTCTTCCAGTCTTGTGGTAACGATTTGACACTTCTCGACAACATTAGCGCTAATCAAAATTCAAATCCGACTTCCAAGAGAAATAATTAATCTCAATTAGAGGTTGGCGCGTAAGGCTATACCTACCAATAAGAACAAAGCCCGTTGTCGAGTGTCTCAATTAATTTACATCTGAATATGGTTGTTCCGAGTTCAGCTGCACGAAATCCCATAATTATGATTCGTGGGTTTCGGACACCTGGAATTACCCAAGACGTTGAATTTGAAGTGGCGTTAAAAAAATGTATGGCACCCTCAGTAAATCTGCACGGAAGGTTTTAAAAGTTTACGCAGTCTCGGTCGGCGAAGTTGAGAGGGTTTCGGCATACGAAGAAGTTTCGATTTTATTGAAATTCATTCAGTGAAGGCCACATTTTGTGCTTTGCGTTAAGTTGAGCGTTTCAATGTGACAATTAAATATAAATTTATGGGGAGCTTTACATAAATATCAATGTTCAACATCGGGCGATCTTCCTAACTACTGGTAATATTAACTTGTCAACTGGCTAACTTAATCTGAATTGAATGTAAAATTAACTGTTAAAATATTTATCCTTGTCGCGTTAAGATTCCACAGGTTCAAGTTCGAGTTATTAATGTCCTGAGAATTTAATTTTGTCGCCTTGTTAATGTCGCTTTGAGCCGCTACCAACCATAATTATAAGTCGGATAAAACGTTATTTATTGCTCTTTAATTAATAACGAATATTAATTACCGACGCTAATTAATATTTTTCCTTTCGTCTTTTATGTCAAGATCGTGATGGATGTCCGGGTGACGAAATAAATCAAAACTCTTCCGTTCAGTTAATTAACAAATCATTGTTTCGTAAATATCTCAATAGATTTATCTCCCAAACAAATTGAAAAAAAATTAACAATTCCATAATGACTATAATGACAGATTCAAAAAAAGAATAAAGCAATGAAATACTGGTTATAATTTAAACAGTCCAGCCACTTTTATGTCTTTTTTGCAGCTCATATTAACATATACAAATGAGTTTGCTTTTATGACTTAATTCTGTGCAAAAATATGACATAATTATTTTTGTAGATAGAGCTCTGGTTTAGAGTCTGAGTTCCTTGGCCGAGGCGCAGCCGAGGCTAAACAGGCGAGGACAAATGGTACTTTTTGACAGCGGTGCACATTACATTTTTTAAACAAAAGACATTTATTTTGTATTTTGTATCTACATATTAACAATTCTTTTATAGTATTTCTTTATCACAAAACTAAAACTTTACTATTTGCAATACAATTACTTATTTACATAATTTATGGTGACAGGACAATTATCGGTTTTGTCGGTCTCGTTGTTAACTTACTAACAGACTAACAGATGGCGCCACATCAGCGTCCGAAAAAGAGTTACTTTTCGTCCCCTCGTGAGTTCCTACGTAAAATTACCCTTTTCATTAAATTAAGCAAACTGTAGCTGCCCAAGCATTTTTTCCTAGTATATTTGACTGTCTAGATTCAACTGTATTTTTCTAAATTTGATCGGCCGTTTTTCCAATGAAGCCGATATTTCGCAGCAGGTCGTGCGAATTGCCGATACCCTGGCGTATTCCCATAAATTATTCAAACAATCCATCTAAATTCGTTATTCTAATTTAATACGCAGTATGTATTCACGTAGTTAATTCGGACTCCCTGTTGATATCCTTTTTTGGAAGAGCTGCTACCGTAACATTCGCAATTACAATAGTCCGCCTTATTGTGGAAGATCGTGAGAAAAATTCAACAATTTAAAGCCAACAATGAATCCGATAATTATTATTCCCGGAGCAACCCGAGTCGATCACACAAAAACGAACCCTTCTCTCAGATAATATCTCATTTTGGAGATGCTCGTCAAAAATCGAAACGAATAATAATTTTCTCCGAATCGGAATCCGGAGAAACAAGCGTTTTGCTATTGTATTGTGAAAATTAAATTTCATTGTGCAAATTGGACGATTCTGCTTTAACTGTTATTTATTTATTCTCGAATGTCAGGAAATCGACTAATGGCATTGGAGTATCATTTCCTGCCATTATAACACTTTTGTTATATTTAACCAGTGCTAGGTGGTGTTATCTTTCATATCCGGCACTCAGCAAGTCTTTGCTTTCGCCCGGGGGAAAGTAAATTAGGGCCATTTCGACGTGTCGTCGCTTCACTTAACAAGGAATTTAATGGCTACAAAAATTCGGCCGTCACAACTTATTCAAAAATACATTTAAATTAAAATACGTTAGATTTTTAAATAATAAGTTCATACAAGTGGGATAAGAGCATTATTAACAAACGCGTACAAAATTTGCACAACGAGGCGAAGCCGAGTTCTGACTCGTACAAGTTTGTTAATGATGCGTTAGCACACGTGTATTGTACAATATTGTAATAAAGTAGATAAAAATTCACAACAACTGTCTTCATCAAGAGTTTATTTAATAAATTTAAACAATTGTTCTTGTGGTTAAATGTTTATTGAATTTAAATTTTGATTAATCGGTTGTTATTATAAAAAAGTGTGCGGTATTGAAAACGCGTGAGGTAATGAAACTGCGTGTGATAATGAAAATGCGTGCGGTAATGAAGTTCTTATCTCACAATAAGTGTCATTTATCCCACGCGCGTAGATAGAGTAGATATTATTTAACTTTATCACAGTTGTACAACAGAACTTCGTACGTCAAAGAAATGGCTGTGCTTTTACCCGCCCTGAAAGACAATCCTCTGTTGCTACGTCTGTGCCGAAACACTTTTCCCACGATAGCGTCATCATTTTGAAAAGTTCTACCAACGTAGAGGCTTTCCCCCACTTCGCTTCCTCCAACAACTAAGTTTTTCTTGGTGTATAGATGCAAGTCCTGGCTGTGGATGAAGACCCACTCGAATGCTTCCTTATATGGGCTGCACAAAATCTAAAATTGATTCAAATCAACTCAATCAAGAACTTGCAAATTCCTGTGTTTTACTTGGACATGTTTTGTGGTTCTGATGACATGACCAAAAGCTGTCGTGACAGCTGTGTACTCATTGGGAACAATTGTAGCTGGCAGAAGCTCAAAATCTTTAATGTAAACCTGACCGACATAGAGAAGATTTCCGTAACTGTCGTTTCCTGCTGAGATGGCGTCTTCAGGAATGACGCCATAATAATCTCTCCAGTAATAGTCTGTAAATTACGTAATTCGGAACTGAGGTAAAATGTATGTAGATAACTAGGTGCTCCGATAGAGTCATGAAAGTTATTGCTGGTTGTAAGACTTACGATCTTAGAATTGTGAGATGGAATATTGAAACATTAATTCTAAAGGCATGAAAATTTACGGAATTGTCAAGATTGATCAAGATAAAATTTGGAAACATGCCTCTATTGTAGAGAATCGGTTGAAATGTGTTGCAGGAACTCCAAGACGTTTAGAAAATTGATAAAACGTCTTGATAGGGTAATTGTAATGAGACGTACCTTCACAATCTTCACTGTGATCTACAAGTAAGTAGATAATTATAATTCTTTGTTCCAAAATTGAAATAGAAGCATACCTGTGGCCCACACTAATTCACTTAAAAATAGCAAAATTAAAACTAATGAATGCATTGCCAATAATTTTGCAAAGAAAATGTAGCAACAACCGATAAGCCAAGATTATTGTAAATATGCACATAATCATTGTTATGCTTAATTTATACTTGAAAGGTTATCAGTTCTGAGTAATTTATTTAATCAAGCAAAAGCAAACTTTAGTTGACGTTAACCTTTAAAACTGTGCATTCTGTTATGGCAAAATGGCAAATGGGAAAACCTGTTTTTATCAGCTTGTTAAAAACATATAAACTTGTTTAATTAAGATGAAAATAATTAAATATAAATAATAAATTCGAAAATATAACAAGTACAGATATTATCCCTTCGCCCAGTTGTCGACCTCAACTTCGTCTCGGTCTCAATCTCTGGGCGTAGCACAAAAAGACTCACTTCTACTCTTAGTGATATAATCTACTATTATTTATTATTTTGGGGAAACAACACCGTTTTTACCGTATAAAATCCGAACTGAGAACCAACAAAGTCTTCAAAGATCATGAAAAGGTAATGAATGTTTCTTTTACCACTTCTTTTTTGCACTTAATTTGTTAACAATCATGGTACATTCAGGAATCAAGAAGGTAAAAATAAATATTAGGAGACTTTACTGAATAAACTTTATTTTTTATTTATGCGTAACCCAATTTTCACCTAAGTAAATTAACTAGGCGAAGGAGTACTCGTAACACCATTTTTATCAGATAGATCTGTTCGAACATCGATTCTAGGACCCGCCTTTTCGCAATTGTACGAAAGAATCTCGTACGTCAAAGAATTAGAAGGACCATTTCCCAGAGGAAACCAAATTCCTCTATTGGCACGTTCGTGTTTAAAAATTTTCCCAACAATAACTTCATTATTGCGGTACACCCTTCCAATATAGAGGTTTTCCCCAACTTCACTTCCTCCTGGAATCAAGTTGCGATGGACATACTGGTGTAAGTCCTGACTTTGAATAGAGGTCCACTCGAAAGCTTCCTGATGAGGACTGCAAAGTATCTAAAAAGAAATTTTCCTTAATAGTTATTTACACTACGAGAGAGGAATATAAAGCTTTCGTTCACGCTATGCAATTCAAGTGAAAGAAAACGGCTTTACTCTCGAGTGAATTGGTATAGTTATTATATTCAATATATGTAAATGATTTTCCGAAGTGAAAAGGTAGGGGTTCATGCTTTTTTTCGAAAATTTTTTTGTCGCCGATTCGAACCAAATTGCTGTCAGTTATTGTATAGAGTGAGTTGAATTCAGGTATACTAAAAGTTCCGGCCATTGAACCCATTTTTTGCTGTGGGAGCCAAAAATATGGATTTTTTGGTTTTTTGCGAATTTCTCTAAAACTGAAAAATTCAGGTAAATTTTTTTTCCACTCAGAAGAAGCGCCTTGACCAGGGCAATCCAATTCATTGCCGCATGTTGCTTAATAAGGGAGCTATGGGCGTTTACATACATTCAAATTCTTTTTCATAAAATCGAATTTCAATTATGCGTGAGCGAAAGTGGAACCTTCACCCGCTGGTAACTATGGACTCACTTTCTAGGGAGGTATCGAACAAATGATATTTGTGTTGAAGACTCTTACTTTCACATGCTGATTGGTGTTTAGCACATGGGCGTAGGCGGTGGTTCGGGCTATTTCTTGTTTGGGAAATATTGTAGCTGGTAGAAGCTCAAATCCGCGAATGTAGACCAAACCAACGTAAAGTGGGTGTCCGTGGCTGTCCTTCCCAGCTGGTACTGCATCGTCAGGGATGGTGCCATAATAATCCCTCCAGTAGTAATCTACAAAGTTTTAAATAAAATAAATGTGTGATTGATATTTGTGATAAACTTTACCAGCGCAGTCCCATTTGTTTCCAGTCACCAGCACAGAATTAATTACTGCTGTTAATAATATCACTTTTACGAAACTCATGATAACAGTGTTGTTGAACAACTTACTTCTTCAAGAGTCATTAAAGCAGTAGCGTGTTTTTAATTTAGTCACGACTTTTAATGATTAGTACTCGAAGTGGGATTTCCAAAAAAAGAAAAAACTTATCTCTTAATTATATTTAAAATAGCATTCATTATCGTGTTTACATCCTAGGCTACATCTTTATTTTCGTAAACCAACACTTCATAAGACTTCACCGAGATTTCATTATTGTGGTAAGGAAAAAACATGAGAGCGTTGCCGACATTATAACTGCAGACCTTCCCAACAATCACTTCTCCTTGATAGGAAACCCTTCCAATATTGAGTATCTTGCCGTTTTCGGTCCCTCCTGCGACCAAATGTTTTCCAGCAAGCTCCGTATGAAGCTTAGCTGCTGTGGCAGGAACCCAAGACAATTTCTCAGGTTGGTTGCTGCAAAGTATTTTTACGAAGACGTCGGATGTGTGGATGCCATATCTGGAAGCCGTGACCGATTTGCTTCCTTTGTACAACCTAGTGGTGAGTATGCCCTGTTTGGGAATGTACACCTGAGCTATGTAAGTCATTTCGTGGTTTCGGTCGGTACCTCCGGGTACTGCATCGTCGGGAATTTCTCCAAAGTAGTCCCTCCAGTAGTAGTCTAAAACAAAATTATTACCTCTGAAGGAAAAACTCTTAAAAACTTTCTTACTAAATGTTTTGGAGTAAAGCGGTGAAAGAAGCGAAAATAATAACACAAAAAATTGGAACCAATTCATTTTAGCAGATTTTAGGTTGTTATGAGAACTTACTGATACCGCCACGATACTGACTGACGTTAGAGCAACACATGGAGTTGTTTATATTTCGTTATTAATACTTCTTACTGCGCAGTAAATAATAAAATGGAATGATGTGATTTGTACGCTTTGGTAGTTTGGTAGGAGAAGCAAAAAAAATGTTGTTTTATCTAACTTCGACGACATAAATTAGTTATTTACAAAATGAGTGCGAAAAGAAATGGCATTTTGTAAACCAGAGTTTATTATTATCAAGTCAAATTATTTTCAGAATTTTCAAAAAGCATTCGCACTGATGTGCGAACGTCAATTTCCCGCACTAGTGCTTCAAAATGGTCTGTGCGCTACTATGCGGTGGCGAAATGTCATTTTGAAGGTAGTGAGTTCAAAAAATTATTTTCAGGTCACACAATAAATAATCACACTGGGTTTTCGTGTTGTTGGTGATTTATTTAAAACAATATTCTTTATTCTGTATTGATTCTAGCATCTATTTCAAAGTCTTCGTAAACTAACACTTCGTAAGAAGCCACACTGATCTCATTATTGTGGTAAGGGAAAAACATCGAAGCATCGCCGACGTTGTAGCTGCAGACCTTCCCAACAATCACTTCTCCTTGATAGGAAGCCCTTCCGATGTTGAGTATTTTACCATTTTCTGTCCCACCTACTACCAAATGTTTGCCAATAAGGTCGGTATGCAACTTGGCAGCTGTGGTTTTCACCCATGACAGTTTTTCAGGTTCATCACTGCACAGTACTTTTATAAATTGTTCCGAAGTGTGAATACCATATCTGGAAGTTGTGACAGATTTACTCCCTTTGTATAGTCTCGTGGTGAGTATGCCGTGGTTGGGAATATACACTTGAGCGATGTATGTTGTTTGGTGGTTCTTGTCGGTACCACCGGGTACGGCATCGGCGGGAATTTCTCCAAAGTAGTCTTTCCAGTAGTAATCTGAAACGTGATGATTAGCAAGTATTGAAATTTGAACTGACTGAAATCGTCTTACTAAACGTTTTGGAATAAACTGGGATTGACACTGAAAACAACAAAATAAAGAAAGAGAGCAATTTCATTTTAACTGATTTAATTAACAGTTATTAATAACACTACGATACTGAGTATGAGGTTAAGGAGATATGATGTTTTGTTTATATTTGGTTGTATTTATTTGCTTCTGCGCAGAATGTGTAAAAGCTGTCACAGGAGGAGCAACAACTTTTTAATATTTAGCGTAGAAGGTCTTTTTGTGCTTCGCCCAGTTTCCGACCTCAACTGCGTCTCGGCCTTCAATCTCTGGGCGTAGCACAAAAAGACTCCTACTGTTCATTCTGTTGATAGGTACCAGTTAAAAAACAAAAGTGCTTTTTAATATTTTTACCGACATTTTGCTGTTTGTATCCGGATACCAACACTCACCAAATCACTGTTGTCTTATTATTTAACGAAGGTCATTGCCAAATAAACAAACTCGCTGCTATTTCAGTCGTGATATTTAATAAACCACAATCTTATAGTCCGAGAGCTGATGACGAATTTGGAGAAGGTATTTTAGGCAATCAGAAATTTAAAAAAATGTACTATTTGAATGTTTGTGAATCTGGAATCGACAGTCGCTAAGGACGTTTGCGGTTATTTTACTACTGCGCAGCATATGAAACTTGCAAAAAATTTATCCCAAAAAACATACTTTAGGCAACTTGAAATTATACTGATTTTTTAGTTTAGCATTTATAGATTACAGAAATAAAAATGCCAGATTATTTGGACGGTTTTAAAGTACAACCCGACTGCCCCAAAGTCATTTTTGTAGTATACGCAAAAAGTATACTTTAGGCAGTCTGAAATTTTTATGGCAGATTTATTCATTGATATTAAAAATATGTGCAAAAGAGCCAGACTAATACGAGGGTTTTAAATAATAACCCGACGCGAATAAACATTTTAAATAAGTGCGACAAAAAAGTCTTATGCGTATACATAGGTACGAGAGAGATAGTTTATCGATGTCTGCCAGCAGTAGCTAAGGAAGCCCTCGGCTCCGATAAATCTGAGAAAAATCATCGAAGAGGTCAACTTTGTTTGTAAAAAGTGCATATTGTTCAGTACTTTACTTATGTTGACAACTTTTCATCTCCTAATAATGACGTCATCAATATTTTTTTTCAATGACAAGTCCCACTTTCTTCTCCTTTTTCTAATAGATCTTCTCACTACCTAAACACCTAAACTACAGTTCTATCAAATTTATTCCGAACTTTACGAACTAAACTAATTTTAATATAAAAGCCGTAAATTTATTAATGAAAATTCGAAAAATATTATTTCTAAACATAGCAATTTGTTTCTGTTAATCTGAAATTATTGATTTTATTTCATATGTAACTTTAATTCAGACAATATTCATTCGCATATTTGAAGCAAATTTTTAATATTAGGTAATTAACATCACATTTATTTAGATAGAATATCTAAGCAGACATATATGCCATTCACGATGTTTTGGCATAAGGGGAGGCCATGGAAAAAGTGCATTTAAGTTGGCAGTAAAGCTGCCTGTCTGTTGAATTAGGTTATGTTTTTCTAAGTTTGAGGTTATAAACTGCGTCATTGTCAAGTGCATTGTTGTCAGTTTTACTAGTTTGCAATATAACAATACTCACACATTTTTAATCCAATTTAACAAAACAGGAAACTGACTTGAACAAACTACAGAATAGTAGGGACCGGGACCGAAAGACGAAGTGGCTCCTGTTAATTTATGCACCACTTAGATAACCCACCTATACAGTGTCTTAACCAACCAGTTAGTAACTTCTCAATGAATTTTTCATTTTAACCAAAACATTCCTAGAACTAGATTGTATAAAATCTTGTACCTACTTATTAAGCCTTACTTTATTCGAATCTTTCTGCAAAATATTTACACATCCATCGTCTATGACAAAAAAGAACAAAACTATTCAACTTCCATAATTTCATTAGAAAATTCTGGATCATCATTACCTGCTTCAAAATCCCAATCAAATTCCGAGTCAGATTCTCCTAATGAAATTATTAAAGGAAAAACGTTTTCAAATGAAAGATTTCACATTAATTTTGCCCAATCTTCCGAAATAAGTTCTTTCCAATATCTACAAAAATATTGGCACATTTCAGGAGTGCATTTCAAAATAGACTCAAGCCATAAATTCACAACTCTATCGGGAAGTTATAATAGGTCTTACAAAACCCCTGTGCCAATTGGGTCGTTGTTTCTTCCTTCACTATCCGTGTTACATTTTTTTCTTGTACTCACCTACGAATCAATTTATACACAAAAAAAACTTGACTTCATTATAACTTACTGAAAATATGTTCTGCAGTCTAATACAAACACCATCAATACGTCTTAAAGTCGCTTAATTATGATTACGGTAAATTCGGCAACATGTTACGTTCATTTTGATAGGTCCGCATGTCAGGCACTTTCGTGACAGCAGAGATGACAGAAATCAAACATGTATCCAACGTTAAAAAATGAAATCATAGCCTCCCTTTATGCCAAAACATCGTATGGTATATATGTATAAGCTCTATAGTAAAGAAAGGCGTTGCTGAAGAAAAGATTTGTTTAACAATCTATTTAAAAAAAACGAGCCGGGGCCGCCCTTAGCTACTGCTGGCAGACATCGATAAACTATCTCTCTCGTACCTATGTATACGCATAAGACTTTTTTGTCGCACTTATTTAAAATGTTTATTCGCGTCGGGTTATTATTTAAAACCCTCACATTAGTCTGGCTCTTTTGCACATATTTTTAATATCAATTAATAAATCTGCCATAAAAATTTCAGACTGCCTAAAGTAAATTTTTTGCGTATACTAAAAAAATGACTTTGGGGCAGTCGGGTTGTACTTTAAAACCGTCCAAATAATCTGGCATTTTTATTTCTGTAATCTATAAATGCTAAACTAAAAAATCAGTGTAATTTCAAGTTGCCTAAAGTATGTTTTTTGGGATAAATTTTTTGCAAGTTTCATATGCTGCGCAGTAGTAAAATAACCGCAAACGTCCTTAGCGACTGTCGATTCCAGATTCACTAACATTCAAATAGTACATTTTTTTTAATTTCTGATTGCCTAAAATACCTTCTCCAAATTCGTCATCAGCTCTCCGACTATTAATGTGCCACGCTGATAAGTACTGGGGCTGGGATTTCAAAAAAAAAAAAAAATTACATTTATTTTTTAATAATATTTAACACAATTTCGGCGTCATCATAAATTAACACTTCATAAGAGGATGCAGTGACCTCCTTGTTGTCGTAAGGGAAGTACATCAGTGCATTGCCGATGTTGTATCCACAAACCTTGCCCACAATAACCTCTCCTTGATAAGAAATCCTTCCGATGTTGAGTTCTTTACTGCTCTCGGTCCCGCCTATGACCAAATGTCTGCCAACCAAGTGGGTGTTCAGTTTAGCAGCAGTGGTAAAAACCCAAGAAAATTTCTCGGGTTTATCACTGCACAGGATTTTTATAAAGGAGGTTAATGTGAAAATACCATCAGCGGAAGCTGTGACCTTACGGTTTGTATTTGACGGTTGGGAACATATACTTGACCGATGTAAGTTGGTTTATCGTTTCTGTCGGAACCTGCGGGGATCGCGTCGTCGGGAATCTCACCATTATAATCCCTCCAATAGTAGTCTAAAATTGAAAGATTTAAAGTGAAACAATACTGTCATAAGTTTCCTTACCAAATTTGTTTGAATAAAGTGGTGGCACAAGAGAAAATATTACAATAAAGAGATAGAGCGAAGTCATTTTGAAAGCAAAAATTATTAACTGGGGTTATTCGGAACAGTGGTATTGTGAATGATGCACTTTGACTTATATATATTTTGTCTTTGGTTAGTTTGGTTTCTGTTGCGCATAAGTCGTTAATCTATATGACCAGACGTAAACATTCACGATCTATTTGTGAGTTGTATTTTTGATTGTTATGACTCATAACGCGCTTGTTGTTGTCATTTTATCTCTTTATCATCAATTGCATTGCCAAAAGGAAGGAAAGTTTTATCACTTTTATCAGACTTTGTACAAATTTCTTTCTTTTGATTTCTTTTTACACAAAATTGAACCTGTCTTTGAATTTACTGAAGAAATGTTTACCTCTAGTTTGATACAGATGTTATAATAGTAGATTATATCATTAAGAGCAGAAATGAGTCTTTTTGTGCTAAGCCCAGGAATTGAAGTCGAGATCGGCAACTGGGCGAAGCACAAAAAGACTCTGAATGATATACCTTCAAGCGGATCACAAAAAAAATCGAACATGAACTCGTTTATTTTCTTTTGGTGCAGATACAAAAAAAAAACTCAACTACAACATTTTTTTCCATGATCATTGAATTTCAGTGGTCGTTGCTCACTGAAAATAGTGAGGAAAGATGGCAATTGAATCACTAGTGAGGGTAAAATATTTTCTCACTAGTGAGCAAAGTGAATGTTTTGCGAGTTTGTCGATAGAGGGCGCCAAATATGTTGTACTGAAAGTACAAAAATAGTGATGCAGATACGAGTAGATAATGTTAGGTGCGTTAATACATATAACCTCATTTTTTACTGTTGTCATGCTTTTGTCATTTTGATTTATTTAATTAAAAATAGTGATGGGTGAAAGCGATGATTTAATTACAAACTCACTACAATTAACTCAAAATTCAAAAGTGACAAAAAAAATGGTGCCCGAAATTTCGATTCCGCGACTCTATTTTATGATCATGGAAGCAGTAGTCAAAATGGCCTGCGACCGCATAGTGGTCCTCGAACATCGATTTTTCGCACTATCTACTATGCGGTCGCGAAATGTCATTTTGAAGGAAGTGAGTTCAAAAATTTATTTTCAGGGTACACAACAAATAATCACAGTGGATTTTCCGTGTTGTTGGTGATTTATTTAAAACAATATTCTTTATTCTGTATTAATTCTAGCATCTATTTCAAAGTGTTGGTAAACTAGCACTTCGTAAGAAGCCACACTGATCTCATTATTCTGGTAAGGGAAAAACATCAAAGCGTAGCGTATATTATTATTCAGAGGAGAAGGTCTTTTTGTGCTCCGCCCAGTTCCTACCTCAAGTGCGTCTCGGCCTAGGCGTAGTACAAAAAGACTCACTTCTAGTCTTAGTGATATAATCTACTATTCATTCTGTTAGGTACCAGTTAAAAAACAAAAGTGCTTTTTAATATTTTTACCGATATTTTGCTGTTTGTATCCGGAGACCAACACTCACTAAATCACTGTTGTGTTATTTATTATTTAACAAAGGTCACTGCCAGATAAACAAACTCGCTGATATTTTTGTCGTAATATTTGATAAACCACAATCTTGATGTGGGAGCTGTGATTTCCAAAAAAAAAATTATTATGTATATGTATTTATTTTCTAATAATTTTTAACACATTTTCATTTCATCTCTTCAAATTCTATGATCTATTTCGGCGTCATCATAAACTAGCACTTCATAAGAGGATGCACTGACCTCCTTGTTCTCGTAAGGGAAGAACATCAGTGCATTGCCAATGTTGTATCCACAAACCTTGCCGACAATAACCTCTCCTTGATAAGAAATCCTTCCGATGTTGAGTGCTTTACCGCTCTCGTTCCCGCCTAAGACCAAATGTCTGCCAACCAAGTCGGTGTGAAGTTTAGCAGCAGTGGTAGAAACCCAAGAAAATTTCTCGGGTTTATCACTGCACAGGATTTTTATAAAGGAGGTTAGTGTGAAAATCCCATCAGCGGAAGCTGTGACAGATGATCTTCCTTGATATATCCTTACGGTTTGTATTTGACGGTTGGGAACAAATACTTGACCGATGTAAGTTGGTTTATGGTTTCTGTCGGAACCTGCGGGGATCACGTCATCGGGAATCTCACCATAATAATCCCTCCAATAGTAGTCTAAAATTGAAAGGTTTAAAGTGAAACAATACTGTCATAAGTTTTCTTACCAAATTTTTTTGAATAAAGTGGTGGCACAAGAGAAAATATTACAATGAAGAGATAGAGCGAAGTCATTTTGAAAGCAAAATTATTAACTGGGGTTATTCGTAACAGTGTGATTGTGAATGATGCACTTTGACTTATTTATATTTTGTCTTTGATTTCTGTTGCGCATGAGTCGTAAATCGATATGACCAGACGTAAATATTCACAATCTGTTTGTGAGTTTTATTTTTTATTGTCATAACGAGCTTGTTGTCATTTTGTCTCTTTATTATCAATTGCATTGCCAGAAGAAACGAAAGCTTTATCAGACTCTGTGCAAATTTCTTTCTTTTGATTTCTTTTTACACAAAATTGAACATGTCTTTTAATTTACTGAAGAAATTGTCACCTCTACTTTGATACAGATGTTATAATAGTCGATTATATCATTAAGAGCAGAAATGAATCTTTTTGTGCTAAGCCCAGTGATTGAAGTCGAGATAGGCAACTGGGCGATGCACAAAAAGACTCTGAATGATATACACTATTTTACCTTCAAGCGGATCACAAAAAAAAATCGGACATGAACTCGTTTATTTTCTTTTGGTGCAAATCCAAAAAAAAAACTCAACTAAAACATTTTTCCCATGATCATTGAATTTCAGTGGTTGTTGCTCACTGAAAATAGTGAGGAAAGATGGCAACTGAATCACTAGTGAGGAAATAGTATTTTTCAAACCAAGGTAAGAAAGTGCTTTCTTACAGACCGCAGGCAAAGATTATAAACCGAGCCGTAGGCGAGGTTTATAAGTGCCTAAGGTCTGCAAGGGCACTTTCTTAACAAGGTTTGGATACTATTTTTTTCTTTACCGGCACAACTTCGTTAAAAAAAGTCAAAAAAGATGGTTATATTCCTGATTAAAACGAAAATTTTGAGAATTGAATAGTAGGCTGGGTTATTTGTTTAATTAACTTGTCATCGCATTTGAAGATTTGACGTTTGTTCGAAAATTTGATATAAACAGGGTAAAGTAATCCTACCTAGCTTATCTGTTTATTTTCCAGATTATATGATTGATCTACCAACTTGCTTTATTGAATTGGCTTTCATTTATCAATAACTTATTTCACTTTTGACAATTTGTATTTTGGTACAGTATTACCATAAACATTTCATGATTAGCTTTCTTACCTTAGCGAGAAAGTTGAATTTTCTCACCTCAAATGAGGTATCCGCAGCCTACATTTCTAACCGGTAGGAAAAAAAAATATTTTCTCACTAGTGAGCAAAGTGAATGTTTTGCGAGTTTGTCAATAGAGGGCGTCAAATATGTTGTACTGAAAGTACGAAAATAGTGATGCAGATAGATAATGTTAGGTCATAGATAATGTTTTTGTCATTTTCATTTATATACATTTCAACACGTATGAGCAAACGTCCATTTAATCACGAGTACGAATGTTGGGCGTCTGAGCCGAAGGCGAGGACCCCAACCGTACGAGTTTTTTAGAATGATGTGGTAAAGATAATAATACAGTAAGGAACCAGAGCGGACTCATTTTGGGTGATGAACTTCTAAGGAACAAACTATTAATACCAGTGCGATTGTGAATAAGAAATTAAAACATTATTTATACTTTATTGTCTTTTTCTACAATTGCATCACAAATTATATGATTTCCCAATCTATTATTTGCAAAGGTAATTCCAACAATTGTGCTTTAACAGAAGGGGACATTTTACCTTTTACCTAACATCTATATCACCAACTGCATTGATGTCATACACAAGAACCTCATAAGACTTCATGTCCAATTCTTTGCCTTTATAGGGAAAGTACAACAGAGCGGATCCAATGTTGAAACCACAAACCTTCCCCACAATTACTTCTTCTTGATAAGAGCCTCGACCAATATTCAGAACTTTACCATTTTCGTAACCGCCAATGACCAAATGTTTACCAATAGCATCGGTGTGAAGAGTGGCAGCTGTAGATGGCAACCACACAAATTTGTGCAGATCTGGACTGCAAAGAATCTACACAAATTTGGGTATTTTAACTTAACAAAAAATCTCACTTTGATGCATTCACAAGAGCTGTGAATTCCATATCTAGATGCCGTGACAGACTTCTGCCCTTTGTAAATCCTTGCCGGTAGGAGTCCATGATTTATGACAAATAGTTGGCCGATGTAGGTTGGTTCAAGGTTTCGGTCGTAACCTCCTGGCACTGCATCATCAGGAATTTCCCCGGTGTAATCTCTCCAGTAATAATCTAACAGTACAAAGATAGTAACTACATCAAAAGGTTTGTAGCTAACGAGGGACTTACCAAGTTTTGAGGGACTCATGATTTTTGAGATCCTACTGTAGAGGCGCCAAGAAGATAAATGCGAACTATTTGGGTGTGAAAGATAAGAAAGCGTGTAAATAGATTGTGGAGAATGAGATAACACTGAAGAATCCTACCGTGTGAT
The DNA here is from genome assembly GCF_963966145.1 of Tenebrio molitor. Lineage (NCBI taxonomy): Eukaryota > Metazoa > Arthropoda > Insecta > Coleoptera > Tenebrionidae > Tenebrio > Tenebrio molitor. The sequence continues at coordinate 2,340,105 of NC_091054.1, read as the reverse complement.
CGGAAAAAAAATTCTGTAAGCCATGACTGTCATGGTGTATTTGACAACAGTCAAGTTTCTCTCTGAGAACTTGGAGGACTTAAATATATTTCTTTGACAACAGCAATATTTCAACTAGGGTTGTCAACTGAACCATGATAGTCGTGGCGTACTCGACTTTTCTAGATCGCACTGTATATCTAGATCAAGGATAAAGTATACAAACATTTATCGATATGATAAAAATAAACAAGAATTTAATCATTCAGAGTTGGGAAAATTTGAAGGACCATCTTTACAAGAGTAAGTCAAGATCTCATAGCTCAAAAAGTTTAGCTCGCCACCGTTGCTTGGAATCCACACTCCTCGATTGGAATGAAGGTGTTTAAAGACTTTTCCCACAATTGGTGACGTCTCATCAAAAACCCTTCCAATGTACAAGACTCTTCCTATCTCCCCTCCGCCAATGACAACATGAGTGCTAGTTAATTTATGCAGATCTTTACTTTCCATTGGAACCCATTTGAAATTTTTCTTGTGTTTGCTACAAAGAACCTGCAAAACATCTCTCAGCTAAATCTGTTTGTCTATTGAAAAGAATTACCTTTACGTGAGCGTTCGTTTTCATTTCTTTACCGAGGCCACTAGACAGTGCTTCAGATTTTCCTGGGAAAACGTTCGCTGGAAGCAATCCCGTTTTGGGGAAATAAGCTTGCGCGACGTAGAAAGGGCGACCAGACGGAGAGAGACCTCCTTCGACAGCATCTTCGGGGATTTTTCCTTTGAAGTCTCTCCAGTAATAATCTATGGGAAAAGACAAAAGTAAAATGCAAAGGAGGTTTTAGACTCGGTTACAGTCAGATTTATGAAAGGATGGATTGTCTCATGGGCTGTGACCTTGGAAATATTTGCGCGAAGGCAGAGCGCTTTATAAAATGAAGGTTATGTTAACCACCCCAATAACAGATAAGAAAATATATAAAATAAAAATAAAAAGTATGATTGAAAAGAAATGAAGAATCAGGAGTTTTTGGCTTTAGGTGCTTCAATATCACTGGGGAAAGATAATAACGACAATATTATAAATAATAACTGGCAATTTATAGTAAAAAAAATTAAGAAAAAATAGTAGGTATCTAATGAAATGTTACAAGTGGTGGTAGTAATTATTAATACATACCAGGAAAACATGACGTAATTTCGGCGAGATGAGCTTTTTGAGCACCCCAGACCAATAAAATGAAGAGTAAGAGAGGATTCATACTTCTGTAATAGTGAGAGTAATTGGAATAATTTTATTCTCAATTTATAAGATTAATCTCGAAAAAGTCAAAAGGTCAAACAGTGTTATTAAGAAAAGATAGTAAATTGTGTTTTACGCATTAGTGCATTAGTACTAGCTGCAAAAACTTGGAAATAATCTTTGTAAATGTATTTGGAAATGTTTATCTATTTTATTCATGGAGGAAAACATTTTCATAATATATCAGGATTATCGTCCTTGTTAGGACACTGTTTAACACCTGGTGGTACCACTTTAAATAATTCCCTCATAAACATAATTCACTTGAATGTAAACAAACAGTTAATACTGTTTTATGAGTCTTAAAATGATAAATCAGTGAAAAAGAAAATAGTAGATAATGACGGTTTAATAATCCGTCAGCAAGAGTGGTGGTTTTACAAGAAAAGGGGTATTTCGTGCAGTGATTATGAAATGTTTTGATTTGAAATTGATCCAACACCTCGTCGGTTATAAACATCCATGTTACAACAACAGGGGTGTTAGGGATATCACAATGACAGGTCACTTTAGTAAATGATTGATGATCGCTGTATCGTTCTGAATATTTATATAATGCTAAGTCAGCGGCTCGAATCGCTGGTTTGGCAACAGAGTAGGGGAGTTTCGGTTTCAGGGTGCTAATAATCTAGACTATCGCTTACATTATATTAAGCGATCCATATTTAAAAGCACATCAATGAAATTAATTCAGAAATATAGGTATCGTGTCACAAAGTGTCAATTCTGACGTGATATTGTGTCAGTCTCGATTTATCACGTCATAAAGGAAATTGATTTGAGACAGTTAAGTACAAAAAGTTTGTTTAAAATTTCCTGAATCTGATTAGAAAGCGCGGTGTAGTGGAGGTGTTGGATTCTCTCATGGGCTGCGACCTTGAATAATCTGCGCGAAGGCGGAGCGATAAACCAGTGAAAAATTTGTAAAACGTAACGACTGACAATGTTTTCCATTCGTCGTTTGCGCCGATATGATTCATAGCCCATGAGAAAATTCAAGACCTCCGAAAAAAATATCTTTCGGTCAGTAGCTGTTCTTCACTTTCGTATCATTTTCGGATGATATTTTTTTCAAAGAGTTTGCAATGCTTTCAAAACAGATTGTTTTGTAATAACTGTAGGCCGCGAGAAAAAACCTGACTAATCCAATTACACTGTCTGTAACTGAATAGAGCAGATAATTTACAATTGGCTATAGTAATTTTTGCGGAATTAATCGTGACAGTTTAATTGAGTATAGCATTTCAATCTAAATAAATGATACACTCTGTTTTCCCGTTTTGACCACGCCACTGGCCATTTATCTCGAAAAAAATTTGAAAGTTTATCAATGGGGCAAGGTTAACCAATTATAAATACAGAGTGTGTCGCTAAAGTCCTTTATATTATTCTATAACTCATGGTAAATTATTTAAATTATCTGGTGAGCTGTCAAATTTTGAATAATCCAATTAGAACGAGCAGCACAAAAAAAAACATTTGAATAAAAATTCTTCACACTATCTATATTACGGAACCATAATTGGAGTAATGTAAATATGTAAATAGATGTTCTACGCCTACTCGTGTTGCAGGAGCTGGGATGTAGACATAACTAGTTTTTATTAATTAATATTAATAATTCAAATTCCTGATAATATGCTTGTTATTGATTGAAATGATTTATTCGTATTAATAAACATGTTGCTGAGAAAATTGTATTGTTAGTTTAACATAATAATCTATAATAACAGTGGTGGCGTTGATCAGTTTCCATATATTAATTATATTGATTAAACGAGCCGCCACAGGAATGGGTTGCGCAGCAGCACAAAAAAGTCTATAAAAATATTTCATACATTTCTGGTAAAAAACTCGTAGGTACTTATCTATTTCTTTCCAACTTGTTCACCAAGGTTGGCATTCCTGATGTTGGCATGACAGAAATGAAATGTCAAAATAAATACCAAAACAAAACAAAAGTGCAAAGTAGAAAAAATAGTACATATATGATATCTGGTTCATAAGGCATTTTGCAGCAATTATTCCTTTTTGGCACTCTTCGCAAGCTCGTCGTGCCCGTACAAAATTCTTCTTATAACACTCGTATATCATAATATACTATTTTGTACCAGATTATTACGGAGGTTAAAATATTTTTTCCATTATCATTGAATTCCAGTGGTCTTTGTTCACTGAAAATAGTGAGCAAAGATGGCAATTGAATCACTAGTGAGGAAAAAATATTTTGTCACTAGTGAGCAAAGTTTTTTAAATTTGTTTTTAAAATACTTTCCAGTTGAGGCCCTCGCCTACGGCTCGGACGCCCAACTTCCGTCCTCGTGATTAAATGCACCACTTTGCTCACTTGTATTGAAAACAGCTATTCCCTACCTAATGGTAAAATTTTAGTGTAATTTTTTTTAATTAAACAGTGAACTTGGGTGGATACGTATAGTGAGTCTGGAAACATTTCGTTATATTGTTCTTTTATTTTATTAATAAAAAAGAATGAAATTAGAGATATTATTTTAAGGAGTCGATAGTGGCGGAGAAAGAAAATTGAAAGAGTAATGCACCATCGAAAAATGGAGTGAAAATTTCATAATTTAGAAATCACGCAAAGTTGAGTGGGCCGAATATGGAAGCAAAGATAGCAAGATAATTGCCAGTCTGAACCGTGGAAATGAATTGAATGAAAAATATCAAAATCAGAATTGGATTTAGGAGAGGTGGAAAAATCCGATGGCGATAAATGAGCGAGGAAAGATGAAAAAATTATCGATTCAGTTAATTAGAAATTAGTAAATAGAATTTTACTAAGTATTTTACTTAGAAACTAGTAATTATCTAGATATGACGCTATTTCTGTTTTTAAAAATTAATTTTGGTTATTACATACATATTTATTTATTATTATGATTCAAGTTTCAGAGTACGGAATGCTAAAGACATCCATTAATAACATTTCCACATTTAGATTGCTGAATTTAAAAAATGATTAAATGATTTAAACTACGCCTACTGAATTTAACAAGCCAATAAAAATAATTCTGTGGGCGAATACGTAATAAAATAATGTGGAAACACCAATCTGAGAGCAGAAAATGTTTATCATAATTGCAGTAAATTTGAAATGAGTAATTATGAATTAGTAGAATTAATTTCATTTTTAAAGAGAAAAAAAGAGTATGTAAATGTGCAGTTAAAAATGGGTCGCCTTATCATAAATCCGTGATATAACAACAAACAACTTTATATGTTAATTGGGTGTACTAAAAATGACAAATTAGTGTTAGACCATGAGAGAAATTAATTCGGCTTATTTATAACACAAAAATAGTCATGAAAATTTTCCATATTAAAACGGAAAATCTAATTAACGATAAATCAGAAAAGAGCGCCGCTATCAATCCATCAAAAAATAATAAAAATCCAAATTCAACTACACCAAAAACACATCAAACCCTAAACAATAAATAACAGGAACATATTGGCATCACCCCATACTTCACTAATGATATTCAGCAATTTGGGCGGGAAAACATGAAAGGCGGTCTTTACACAAACCAATCACAATTTGGCCAAATAAAAGGTGGCAACCGTTACGCCCTCTACACGATCCTATACAATGTTATGGTTAGTGAACTTCCAACAGGCACAGGAAACAGACACGCAACGTCCACAACATAGAACAGTGCACATGGACCATAGCAGCAACGAAAAACTCCCATTTGAAAAAATACAGTGTGGACTAGTGTAATAAAGCAAATAATGACAGTCGGTGAATTTCGTGGCGAGTGACAACCGCGTCGCATAAATCCCCTGTGTTATGTAAAAAACTGCAAGAACCGACAATGACAGCTCGATGAATATTCAGTGATAAATAAACAGATTGATTTGCGATCTCGTCACAATAAAAAACCAAGCGATCCTCGACGCCCCCGCGCCGTCGGTGCAGAAATGGATCCGTTCGATTTAAGTGATTTTAGTGATTGACTGAAAAGCGCCCTCACAGTGAACCCTTTCAACGAGATGGTGCTGGAATCGGGGGTGCTACCGCCCCCTTTGCAGCTGTACGCGGCGGCGGCGGCGCATTTGGCGCCGAGACCCCCGTGGGCCCCCCTTTTGCAATTTCCCGGTGCTGCGAGTCTGCTAGGGATGCCGGGGGCCTTCGCGCCACTCAACAGGCCACGGTATCCGCCGGGTTTGGGACACGGGATCAGGGCGCCGCCGGGACCGCCGTCCGAAGATAGCGGCAGCGAGACGCATACGGGGAAAGGTAAGAGATTTGAGATCGCTAACAGGAAATTGTGGCAGGTGCGAGGATGCGGCGCCATTTTTGACACTAGGGTAATTTAGGCGGAAATTACAAATTATACACTGGGTGCGCCGGGAAATCTCAAGTGAAAACTTTTCAAAGGGGGAATTTGTGTTTTTGCGAAAAAGAAAAATTTTATTTGGAAGATATTATTCAACAAACAAAAGGTTTTAAAAAATTCTAAATACTTATGGTATTTAAAAGTACATTTAAATTACATATTTTTAAAATAATAAGCTTACTTTTTGAAAGAAAGAAGAATAAATGAATTGAAGAAATCATAGGCTTGCCACTTACCTGATTTTAGTCCAGTTGATTTTTTTTTAATATTTAAAACCTATAAAACACTACTAGACATAAAAAAAAATACTAGAAAATTGTCATTGTATCCAGATGTCATTTCCATTGATCTGTCAGCCTTAAAAAAATTACACTATAATTTTTTAAGGCAACTTTTAATTTGAATAAAATAATTTCAATAAAATCTCAACTCATTTTTGACTTTTCGTGTTTAACACATTTTATTCATCGTAATCTCCTTAAGATATCTCGCACATTTTCGATTAAAATGTCAAATTTATTTACCTACATTTTTTTTTAAATCCTGATTAGTGAAAAATTTAATTTAATTTAATTTCTATTACATGGAGAGTTGCAAATTAAAATCAACAAGAATAAAATATAAAAGCACATAAAACACATGAATAATATATGTGTTATTATACGAACTTAATAAGACGCTTTATGATTGGTTTACTGATTTTAGTTTAATCAGTAATACCAACACATAATGCATTTTTGAATTTTTGCAGATAAGTTAACCCCAAGCAATTTCACGTTTTTTCGTCAATTGACATCTAAATAACAGGTTAAAAATTTAAATAAGTCAAAAATCAGACAAGCTTTAGTTATTAATATTCAGAAACTATTTTAGAAACAGATTAAAAAACTTCCAGTACATTTTCGGTGTCCTCTATCGACAAACTCGCAAATCGTTACGCTTTGCTCACTAGTGAGAAAATATTTTTTCCTCACTAGTGCTTCAATTGCCAACTTTGCTCACTTTGCTCACTGAAATTCAATGATCATGGAAAAACTTTATTTTTATTACTGGATTTTGATAAATTAAGTAGAAACGAAGTCTGTTGGTCTGTTTCTTTACAAAAATTTTTTTTGTTTAAATTGGAACCCAAATTCCCACCAGAATTTGGGTTGTTTTTGAAAAAAATAATTTTTACTGCTTCAAGTGAATTAATATTTATCTTTACGTAAAATTGTACCATTAAAAAAAAAATCGTTTTCGAAATGGGAAAAATTTGAAATTTTGATTGTGTTAACGACGTTTCGTTGTGAATTTTAGGCCGTTTATTGCAACCGAAAGAACTCTTCTCGGCTGAAGAGGCCACGGACGTAGAAATTAATTCTTAATTAAAAATCCACACTGATTGGAGTGATAAATTGCATTCTCATGGAGATGAGAATTCTAATTTAGGATGCGACAAGTTTTTTAACACGAGAATAATCGATGCATGAGAATAATTCCTGCTATAAATCATGAAATCAGCAGGAGTTGTGCGGCGAAATAAAAAAAATCATATACAGTGTGGTTGCGGTTATTCGGGCCGGACTACATTAATAAGTGGTGTAAAAAAAGCGAAGACGAGAGCCATAAAATTAATTTGTAATGAAACATCACCACTAAACTATCATTAAAAATACCGTCTAATGGTTTAGAATTAAAAAAGAAATTATTAATTTCCGGTTAAAGCGTAAATTAAAAATTAGTTGCGAGCCTGAAATAATGACCATTTTAATATCCTGCCTTCACAGTGGCCCCGTATACATCTTCATAGAGCTTCTGTTCTTATTTTTTTCCTTCCAGCATCGTTTCCATTGAAGATACTGAAGTTTTTGACAATTACGTATATCAAGATATTTTACTTACTTACTCACAAGCGGACGAAAAGTAATTCCTTTTCGGACGCACTTTTTCGAACGTTGACCGTGGCGCCATTTGACACACAAAACCGATAATTGTCCTGTCACCATAAATTATGTAAATAAGTAATTGTATTGCAAATATGTAGTATGTAGTAGATACAAAATAAATTTGTAATTTTTCCAATGCTGTCTTTTGTTTTGAAGTTCGTGCGGTCGCCTAAAATATTTTATGTGCACCTCTGCCAAAAAGTGCCTTTTGTCCTCACCTGTTTTCAAGCCTCGGCTGCGCCTCGGACAGAAAACCGAGACTCGGACGAAAAAGCTGCACTTTTTGGCCTTGATACACAAATAACTATTTTGGTCTTATCTGTCCCCAGAGATTGTTCCTCATTGTTATTACAACGCTAGAAATTCTCGATGCCTTCAATTCCAAATTATTTTCAGGTCAATCTAGAATACCTACAATTACTTTTTTCCAAACAGGTGCCACGTCTTTGAATGTATAATTAGTAACTAACAACCATCTTATTAATTTTTACAGTTGTACAGCTCTTTTCCCGTCTTATTCATCGTCTTATCAACCCAGAAAACTACATCTTCTGCTATAATAAACTTATTATCCTGGCCTAACATACCATTAACTACCACAAACCCTAATCATGGGCAATTTTTAACGTAAATGTCGAACAATATTTTTTATAGATTCTGTCGCAGATACAACATTTTTGCATAATTTATGGCAAATACGTGTCTCACACACACCTAAAACTTACACATTCGTATCCTATCGAAAAGACTTGTGTTTTATGAGGAAAGTAATCTTGGTATGGATTATTTTCTTAAGTTAAATACCAGTGTTGCGAGTCTTCAATCGTTTTATCGTGTTTGCCTCGTTATTAAGTTTAATCTCTTAATACACCTGATGGTATATGGTACATTGTGGGCGAGATGGTATCTGCAAAACATAAATCAGCGGTCTTTAGCGGGAGAGAAAGGATTGTGAAGTAGAAAAAGTACTGGAAAAAAAATTCGGATAACAAAGTACGATAAAAAATATATTCCGTATTCAAATACAAAATAAAAAGAATCTTTATTTATACAGGGTGTCTCAGCTAAGACTTTCGAGCCTAATAACTCAGTTATTTTCCAGCGGATTTTTGTGATTTGAAATGGAGATATTTTAGACGGTGAAGAATAAAATCCCATTAATGCAATCACCCAAGTCTTAAAAACGTAATTTTTACATGCCTTTTTAAAATGTTGACTCAACTAAGAGTTACATAAAAAATTGATCATCAATAAAAAATGCTGTAGGGAAAAACTCGTCCTTGAAAGACGTCTGGTTTGCAATAAAAAATCAAAAAACTGTTAAACGTGGCTGCAAATGCAAAAACGTAGACGCGTATGAAACAAACGCGCAATTTTGCAGAATTTTGGTCATCCCTTTTCGCAGAAGCGCAGGTGACATATTTGACGTTTATCTTGCTAACCTTACAAACACTTACAAAGTTAAAGACAACATTTGGACATAATTTATTATACTGGATGCTTTAATTCTTCCATAAAGGACTAAAACACGATCGGGATATTTTAGCAAGGTAATTTAGTTCACGTACGCTTCCTGTGTCTTCAAATAAATTGACGACTGTCTTAACCTTACATTTTGTAAAGCCTACATTTGGATAGTGTTCCACAGAAAAGGAACTGTGTCATTGAAGTTCTTACGACACTCTCCATAGGCAATTTTTTTTTTCTTTTTCTACAATATTGAAATTTCTGCCGCTGTAGTCTATTTTTAAAGTATTTTCAATAAATTTTCACAATTTGACGTTTCTAATAAAGCGCGCCCAATTTTGACAGACTTTAAAGGGTGTACAAAATGTTGCTTGGCAATTAATCATCAATTGTTTCAAAAGGTAACTGCTCAAATAGGTACCTTAAATTTTACATTAAATTTTTAACGACAAAATCTAATCTTTTCGTTGAATCAGACAAGTGATTTACTTAATTGTTTGTGTAGACCCCTATTTTTTAATGTTTAACAATCTAATAATAATCGCGCATAATTTTCGATAAAGGAAACATGTGTTAAAATTACATTTTTTAACTTGAGGTAATTTTATTATTACTAATTGAACCTACGCGGTCCAAAATATCTGCATTTTAAATTTCATAAAAATCCGTTGGCAAATAACCGAGATATTAGGCTCGAAAGCTGAGACACTCTGTATATTTTCAACAATTCATCTACCTAGGACATTTCGGTAAATAAATCATCTGAACTATACAGAGTAGGTCTTTTTGTGCTTCGCCCAGTTGCCAACCTCAACTGCGTCTCGGTCACTTCTACCCTTTATGATACATTTTCGGTAGTAAATTTTCCCGAAATTCAACAAAGTGTTTGTCACAAAGATTGCAAAAATAGTACTTGTGTTGAGTTAGGAAAGTTATTAGTGTATGCCAAAAATAATCCTTGCGGTACGCCGTGAATAGAATAGAATAGGTGTTATAAAATCACTTCGTAGTTCCTTGATCTTTCATTATGTTAGACCCGATCGTTTTTTACTTCTGAAATAACTTTCTACATCAAGATAAAAATTTGCGTAAGCGATTATCATCCAAATCGCCGATTTAATACAATGCTCTTCGTTATCTCCCCTTCCATTGATTCGGCTTTGCGATCTTCGCAACCGGCCATATATGTAACACAAACCGTTCCGAAGGCATACCCTTTATATAAATAATTCCCAGTTATTAATTAAACCAGTAGAGTGCATTCATTCTGTTACCTAAAACGGTAATAAAACGTTGTTAAAATGCAACACACGAACCCCATTAACAGCGTATCCGTTTTTTAAACGTGCTCGTGATTTGTAGAATGCAATCTTTCAGTGAGCTGAGCAACAATCCATTAACACTTTGATATTTAAATAACCTCGACGTCTCAATTTCGCAAGTGTCTCCGCATTTCCCACACCAATTTCCTCGTCACAATATCGTCCACCCATCCCACCCCATCTGTCCAATCAATACGATTCAGGTGTCCGATTTTTTTTATCAATTCCCCCGCGACAATTAATTGTGTTCATTGTCGGTCCGGGCGGCGTCAATTCCCTAATTAAACGGGCGGAAATTGTAAACATACGAATGATTTGCCGCTGACAGTGGAAGATGGCCAGGATAAATCGAACAAGGCCATTATCAATTCAGGAATAATTGAAATGATAATAATGCAGTCACGTATACACCGTTGCACTGCGTTCAATTAAAGGCATGGCTGTCAAGTGCCACGCCAATAATAATAAATGGATCTGGGCGACACAATCATTTATAATATAATTAGCAGATATTGCTTGCCGGTTGCGTTTCAGGTTTTGCTCGGGATTTCTTGTTGTTTGTGTGTTTTAGCCGGATTTGGAATTTAGGGCGATAAATGCGGAGCTCCCCCGTCGGGCGGGTGAAATGGCGAAATGGGGATCAACGAACCATAGACAGACGGTTCTACAGAGTTAGCACCTAAAACTAATGATACGGAAAATTGATTTTTTTACATTGAAACGGAAACCGCATTGTGAATTATGGACGTGCATGTGGGGATTAATGGTAGTGGTGTCTATTAAAATTATGACCCAAGATGCAGAAGAATTGACAAGGAAGACCTTAATCTAGAGTGATTATTAATACAAGGTGTTATTGAAAGTTGTACGAGCTGGCTTCACGTAGAACTCGGAAAAAATATCTAAAAAATTCTGTGTCAAAAAATAAAATGACATTTATTTTTTGAGCTACGATTTTTTTAAATTGCTTTTAGTCTTATACGTTGTCAAACAACCTCGTAGGTACAATTTCGGCACATTTTAAAAATACACCCTGTATATCATGTTTTATAAAATGTACGCCAATGCGTACATAGAATTTTTTAGATATTTTTTCCGAGTTCTACATGAAGTCAGTAGCTCGTCTTTAAAATATCTGTACAAGTTTCAACAACACCCTGTATGTACTTAGTGGGATGTTAGTTAAAATTGAGAATGGAATTTTTCATTCAAATTAGAAAAATCGTAATAATCTGTAAACGTTTGGATAACCGCTTACAAAATAAACTCTGGCACAGTTAAAACACTTTTGTTTTCATATTTTTAAAACCTACAATGCACTGCTTCAGTTGACTCAATATAGCAAGCACGTTTAAAATTCAGTAGTAGGTATCGAGCGTTCAAAAAATTGTGCTTAAGCAGACCCTAATTTGTTTTACAAATGCAGGTGTGCTTTGGCATTTCTGTCAAATCATAACCTTACATTACTCATCATTTTAATCAGATGTATTTGACTTTTTACAAAAGAGAAGTACATATATTATTTAATATCAAATTATTTTAACATTTTTAAATATCTATGGTTGTTGTTTATTTCTTTCATCTGTTATGTGTTGTGTAAGGGCACCTATAGGTATTATTAACTGAAACTAAAAATGTGTAGTTTTTAAGCAATTTATTACCCTTAAAAAATAGGTCTAGTTATTCACTCTGCACTAATAATAAACCTTTGAGGCTTTTCCGTAGTTCAAATTTTGACAATGTGAGTCTTGGCCACAGTGCTCTGTTAATTTTTTCTTTTATCCATAACTTTCTACACAGTTCCTGTAGTACGTTCTGATGGTCCTCCCTTTCCACCAGAGTTGCATTTATTAGGATTAAGCGATAAATTCCTGCCCCTCTTCCAAACTGCATTAGCATTTAGATAATCTCGGTGCTGATAATTCTATAGATGACTCGATTATCATCTTTCGTCTCTCATCAAACAGATGCTTTATTCTCTTCAGTAACTGCAGAAACTTGTCCACGTAAATCGTTGCTAAATGAAATCCTGTCATATATAAAGTCGTTGTTCCAGCCAAAAATAGTTTTTTCTGAAAGGACTTCATTACCAAAAGCGAATGCACATTTTCCATATTTGTATTGGGGTGAAAGAACTAATGGAAGTTCTGACGCCAGAACAATAAAAATGTTGATGAACATCCACCTAAGCCGCACATCCGACAAAAAAATGTTGATTATTATTTAATAATCAATTTAGGCTTGGGAATCGTCAATGAAGCAGTTCTCGTCAATTTTAGCGAGGGAAAAGTTTTTTAGAACTCACTACCTTCAAAATGACATTTCGCGACCGCATAGTAGTGCGCAAAATCGATCTTCGCGCACTACTATGCCGTCGCAGGCCATTTTGAAGCACAAGTGCGCAAAATTGACGTTCGCGCACTAATGCGAATGCTTTTTGAATGATTTTGAAGCACTAGTGCGCGAATGTCGATTTCGGGCATTAGTGCTTCAAAATCATCCAAAAAGCATTCGCCTGAAAATAATTTGACTTGATAATAATAAACTCTATTGTTGGTTTCAAAAAATATTGTACGAACTTCAATGCGGGAAGACTTGTTAGGCACATTCGCGCAAATGAAGCACTCGCTCCTTTTTCGCTCGTGCGCAAAAAATGTCTTCCCGCACTCGTTTCGTAAATGACTATTATTCATTTGTGCTATCTTGTTTGACAGAAAACTAGAATTTGAATAAAATACAGCATTGCAACAACCTCATTAAAACAACATTAAAACAATACGAAAGACGTATTGGTACTTCTAGTACTATCCAAGAATAAAATGTTAAAGTACTGAATGAAAATATTATTTTTGGGCACCACTAAATCAAACTCTTAATGTCTGTGATGATCTTGGACCAATTGGATTGGACCAAAAAATGGCTCGACTCATTTCCTGCGTATTCTCCGCCGGATTTAATTCCGGACTATTTTCAACCGTATATTTGTTATTTCAAAGTTGAGGAGCTATAAATTTTCAAATGACAGACGATCATGTATCACGTTTTGAACATATTCAGTCTCACGCATATTTAAGCAGAAATTTCTAATTATATTTAAAAAATCTTAATTATTAAAATTGTGGGATACACTTTTAATGAGTTTATCTAATAACATAGCAGGTATCGAAATAATTTGTTAATTAGCATTTAAATTTAGAAATCCCAAGTAATATCTAATAGGAGTATATATTTTTAATTAAATTATAAACTTTCCTCTGTTATTATCTAGGGAGAAAATATTTGTATTTCTTGAATCATAATCTTACAAAATTCAGAAGAGAAGTGAAAATATTAATTTTAAATTATCTAAATCTTGTATGATGAAATTAAATATGAACCTATACATCATTTAAGAGTATGTAATATTTTCCCTTTTTTTATTGAGTTAATTGGTTACATGTGTATTTATCCTTTAACTACATATTTTAAATGATATAATAGTTATTTATGCAACAAGTGCAAAAAATAACACTTTTTGCATGTGTTGCATACAAAAGTTTTTTCTAGGATCAAACAAAAAAAAACGAGAAAAAAACAACGATAAACAACAATTCAGTCCTGTGCGTCGTGTGTGAAAAATGCAATAAACACTCACTTTTTGCACGATCGTAGACAGACTATTGACAAATGCGTGCAATAAACACTTTATTGCACTAGTGCAATTAAGAGGCAGTTTTTTCACTAAAAACAATGCAATGAACACTCACTTTTTGCACGATCGTTAAAAAAATTAGTTTTGGTATTAACAATTAGATATTTCTATTATTGTTCTTCAAAACACAAATTTTTCTTAGGTGTGACATCTATATCTTGATTTATCTATTTTTAAGGTAAATCTTATCGCTATTCTTTGTAATTTTGTATCCAACAAAAGTTGCCTATCAAAGCAAATGAAATTTGAGGTTATGGTGTGTATACAGGGTGTCCTCGAAATGCATGTCAAAAAAAATATGGGTAGTTGGTGACGATGAACAGAAGTTAAATAAAAAAAAAATTCTAGGAAAAATATTTTTGTTTTTGAGATATAAAACATTGAAAAGTTGCTCGAAATTTCCAGTATCATTTTTTCTCCTTAATTACTTCAACTCTGAAGATTTGGACACTAAGACTAAGAAAAAATTACTAAATGTGGTTTTGAGTGTCTTACTCATTTGCAAATATGTAAAAACTCCCTATTTTATGCTTTTGTAAAAATTTTAGGCACAGCTGCATTTAAGCTCACAGCGAAAATTCCACCGAAACTTTGAATTAATTGATTGAATAAATTTAATGTGTAATATCACAATTATAATTAGGACTTTGGCCACATAATTATCCAGCTATGGCCATAACTCATGCCAAAACGTAAAATTTCATGACACTCGAATGGTTTAATTACGGTTTTGCGTCCTGATCATTTTTATTACTTAATTAACCGCTCGCGGTTCGACAGGTCCGTAACTTTATTGTTATTATTTAAGGAAAATAATTACAATAAATTGCAATCAACCCTGCAGCCGCCAGAAACACCAATAACCATTAAGGCCTACGACGTCGCCGCTCCTTGTCTATCATGCAAATAAAATACTCACTTCCTGGTGAATTAATGGCTGAAGAAAATGTCATAAATTGGTCATAACAAGTACCATTTCATTAATTTGTTCATTCGACAAAAAATTCTAAAACTTTTCCTTTTTTAATTTTGTTTCTTCTATTTATGTATCTACTTATGTTTCATTTATCTAATTTTTTTCATGTGTTTTATTCTCATGTCTTTCACTGTGCTGCATAATAAAGATATTTTTGTTTCTATTTTGTAATTAGAATATGATTAACAGCCATAATGGCAAATGTTTCGTAGAATCCAGGAATTTTTCTTTTTGTTTCTTTTATTACTAGCATTAATTTATCTGTCAGTCAGTTCTAATTTATTATTCGCATATGGGCAGTGTATGAGTTCATCTTAACACTTTCTAAACCTGAATTGGCGGTCAATCTCGTAGATTCTTCCGGAAAGGAGAAGCTCGAAGTTATTAACTCGTTACCATTGAAATTAATAACAGAAAAAACCGCCATAAATTAGTTTTAATTTGTGAAGAGGGATCGTCCGGAGAATAAAAATTGTAGTGTGAAAAAATCGTAGGTGAGATCAGCGTTTTCCTCCCGAAATTAATAAATTAGCGAAGTTGGTGGGAGGTTGGCTAACAAAGCGCTGCGTGGGCCTTTTAACCTAATCCGCAACCAATAAATAAAATTAAAAGCGACACGCGTAACAAATAGGGTATTTACCACCGAAAACAAGCTTAATTTCTATTCCAGCCCCGTCCGGACGGGAAAAGTTAACACAGTAGCTGCACCCCGGCCACCCCGAAACCGAAAGTTGGCGGCGATAAGCCTCTCTCCCATAACAATCTCCGGGAGGAAATCGCGCCACGTTTCCGTCTCGCTCCCGCGCATTACCATCCCCTAAATAATGGGGGAGTCGAAAACATTGTTTGCGGGGAAATATTAGATTAACAGTAATCCTAAGCTAATATACTTTGATACGCGTTGAGAGTCGAGCGCACCACCGATTCTTGAGGGTGGGTTGGGTAATCCGCGATGAATTTTCAAGAAATTTACGGCGGGATAAGGACACAAGTGAAAGGTAATTTCATTACGGGGGGTGGAACGCCAAAGCTATTGTTTCCACTAGATTTCAATGTTTTCTCGTTTTGCAAAAACAGTATTTTGCGACACGCTAAAATCGTCACGCGACACGCTAAAATCGTCCGCTCAGGCCGGATTTGCAAAAATACTTGAGTTTTTTAAATACAATAACTGTTTTGCTTTTTGCCATATCTGTATCATATTATGTCAATAACACGTTCACTGTAACAAGCTGCTGTGGCAAAGATATCCTGCCCGTACAGTTATATCCTGGAGAAATAGGTCCAACGCGTGACATAGCATCAGATGGAAAAGAAATAACTCACATCTTGAGGCTATGACAACATAGTGAAGTGAAGTAGTGCCAATCGGATGTTATAAATCAGTTACAATTTGCATCATTAAGACAATGACAGCTTATATTAAATCAAAGTAAATATCCAGTTACAGTAACGAGCCCAGAAGAGAGCCTTGCGTGCCGCCAAATATGCACACATCGCTGAGACAATTCAAGCAAATCTACAAAAAGCTCTATGTGTATCTAATAATGGAATAATAACAGCAATCAGAATAATTATTATGTGTCTGGTAATTAATTACATGGTAATAAATATGATTAATTGTTATTTGTTAATCATTACCGACGCTGAATATCAACGGAGTTAGTCATTACGCTGACGTCAGTATTGACTATATAGACAGTCCAGAAGTAAACAGCGTTCACATTATTGTTTTGGCATAATGGGAGGCCGTGATTAATTTTTTTAACGTTGGACACACTGTTTGATTTACGTCACTAAAGCGGACCTATGAAAATGTTGCTGCAGTATTCTTCTGTTGCAAACTAGTAAAACTGGCAACAAAGCACTAGACATTGACGCTATTTATAACCTCAAACTTACAAAAACATGAATGCATTTAAGCAATTTGAATTTTGAAGCGCGATTGTTTTGAATGGCATCGGGGCGTAAAAATTGATTGGTCCCGTCCGTAATTCCATTTCGACAGGGGTGGACTAAATGATAATCGCAGTGTAAACAACAAATCCGAGCCTCTTGATTCCTGTTCATTTACCATCGAAATCCTGCGAGTACTAATGACATGCACCCTCGAGGTTGGTTTTAACCAACGCGCTGCTATAATGTAGCGGTAAATTGAGTGAGGGCTTCGTCCCCCAGTTGAGCTATCACCCCCCCGGGTCCCATTTACCAGCCAGACTCTATTATTATTGTATAGAACAAATCAGAAGGTTAGCGTAGAGTGGCCTAATACCAATATAAATCATCGGGAAATAAAAATGTAACTTGGGATTTGTGAAAGCGTCGGGGACGCAGGGGTGTGGCGGCGTTCTGCGGTCAAACATCTTCCAGATTTAATTATTGCGAATTCGTCGAAGCGGCGGGGTCAAAATCAATTAGACGGAAAAAAATTCACTTATCAATAATTCAGAAGCGTAATGAAAAATTCAACAGCCGATAAATTGTTTTGCATGTTTTTTAGGTTATTTTTCAGGCGGAGGATTCCGAATCAATTTGCGACGATGCCATCTCGCTATAATTACGTATTCAAGGCATATTTCTTGTTGCCTTGCGCTCGCTTACCACGTTATAATTATGCCTCGATAGTATTTAAATGCGCACTTCTTCCAACGCCATTAGCGCAGGGCCGCAACTTTTCTCTACTAGATTAGTGCGGCCCTGGCGTTACTAGTATAATAGAGATGTTATGGTAATAACACGGCGAAGGATCGCTCGGTATCTTATTATTAAGTGTTTGAGATTGACGAAATTGATATAAACTAACCGTGCAGTTTCAATAATGATGGTGTTCGAGGTTTTTATGTGGTTTGGAACGGGTATAATTTCAGGAAATTTTCAATACGTCTATAGAATGGAAATTCGTAATAATGACTGAAACAAATCGATCCCGCTTTTTTACACGAGCTTCTCCACTGTTACCCATTTTTTTAATGTTATAATGACTTATGGTGTAAAGGCGGGGAGATTAGGTTTAATTTCATCATTATCTCTGGCGTCAGCCGACATTAAAATCCGTTCTGCTATTAATTTGAAAAACAGGATCATATCGATTTAATTAAACTGGCTCGGGATAAATAGCAATCAGAACGAAATTTACAAATATGTAAAAACACTCATCGGAAGTTAGGTGCCCACATTTTTTTATTCTGCAAGTGTAAAACATTTTTTGAAAAATAATACACAAATTATTATTAGAACAACTAACGAAAATGTGTAGATACCTCTAAATCACAAAAAAAAAAAAATATAGTCCACAGGATATTCATAGGATATTATACAAAGTGTCTATAAAAGAATGTAGGTATATCAAGAGTTCTGTGGAATTAATCGGGCCTTCAAATAAATATATATTTAGAGTAGGCGTAGGCGACATTCTAATTATGTTAACAGGGTAAAGATAATTTTTGTAGGCAACCAATTATTCTCCGGAGTTACACAGGTTACATATTAAGCTTTTTCCCAATTTCATATTGTCATATTCCGTGAAGGGGGAATAGAAAGAATGCACTACAAAAATTTAAAATATTTTCTAACCTAATTTTATTTCGTTAAAATGTCAGACGTATCTTGTGTCATTTTCTACGCTGGAAAAATGTTGCAAACAATTGAATTTCCATAGGTTGCTCTAAATATAAATTTATTTGAAGGCCCGTTATAAAGCGCGATCAAATTAATTTGTAACCGAGTTTACACCAGGTAAATGCGTATGGTTCATCGATAAAAAAAATACCAAAACAAACCAAAACAAGTATTTGATTATTATTAATCAAATCGTCACCTTTCTTAATTTGTCACTTTAAGTGTAGATTGACTGAACTAGTTCTTTGTTGCTACCGTGATAAATTACTTTTCAGGAATTTTGCATTATTCATTTTTTACTGCACGGTAGGTAATTTCTTGCTATGTAAAATACCAATGTTATAATTATTCTGTAGTTAACAAAAATCTTTAAAATCCTGACGTTTCGAAAAATTAAATTACATATTTTCATTAATCAAAATATCTCACACGTCACTCTAAGTAAATTAACAATCTGGAAACTAGTGAAATCGAATTTATTATTTTTCCTAAAGACCATTTAAAATTTTCTTGATACTAGCATGATCGATGATTAACAGTTTCACTACCCAATTATCGTTCCATTTGAATCTTAAATTAAAAGAATTTTTCTACTCTTTTAAATACACCTTGACAAGCTGTGACTTTGTGCGCTTTAGTCACGAGGTGAAGTTAGCAACGGGCTTTTTAGTCACGCTCTGTTTTTTTTAATACCAGTCATGTGACACTCAAAATTAAGTTAGATGTCACTTATTCATTGACGTTTATTAGGTTCGAATTTTATGTTTAAATTAACGTGGAATAAGAAAGTTACGTGTTATATTTGCATTGTTCACTCAATCGTAGAAAAAGTATAGTATGCAACTCGTTTATTAAACACTCGTGTCTAAAGTGCCGTTTATAAATCTTGTTGCATAATATACTCGTACTATTAGGAGTCACTTGCTACGTGAGATTTTTTTTTTAATTATTAAGATGCATTATCAACGACGTCAATTTTTACCAAACCAAAAAATTTGTGATGTTCTACACAGCAAGCAAATTACTTCCAGCTTCGTAATGCATTGTGTGAAAATTTAATCTTCATAAACCGAACCGTAGTGAACTTTTTACTGTATTTTATTGGTTCCATCATCATTTGAAAAGCAACAAAAGGACATTTCAATAGTTGAAAACCAATCATATTTTACTCTTACTCTTAGAATAAATTTTACTTATAACAAATTTTCTGCCCATCTCAGTTAACAACGCAACTTCACGATTGCTTTCGCCAGAACTGTTACTTATTAGCGTCTGCTAAAGTAAACAAATATTCCACACAAGAAAATTAAAAAAATAATTTAAATGAAATATAGAGGGTATTTCACGAGTGATAATCAGCCCGGGGGAATTGAAAATGCAACCCACAATACATTTTCAAAGTTAACGTATTGTTTTATGAAATTATGAATCCATAATGACTTTGCTCCCAATTATTCTTATTCTTATTGTCACAAGTGAGATTTAACCAAGCGAAGGACGTTTATGTCAAAATTTACGAAACTGCGAATCAAAAAACAAATATCCAGATAAACTTTTGCAAATGTATTATGGGTTGCACTTTCAGTTCCGTCGGGCTCGTTATCATAATGATTCCTCATTATTATCTTTTTAGATTTTTAACAATTTTTCAAAATACACTGTAGGTGACTCGTTTATCATTTTCTATCAATAGAAATAACTTCCAAATTCATGATACCAATGGTGAACAGTTCTTTAAGAAGATGCTAAAAACACAGCAAAAGTCATCAGAATCACATCTCATATCACATATCTCAAATTTTAGCTCATTAACTTCACTTTTATTGTACAACACATTTTAAATATTTTAAAAAGTTGTAAGAAACTAACGGTGGTACTTATTGCAACCAAATTATAACTGTCAACGTAAAAAAAAACGTGAGGCACTTATTTCACAGTCTATTTAATTCTACAGAATCAATTATTCATAGATTAATTTGCAGCAATTTTCATTGCGACCGTAGTTCCAGAGAGTTTCAACATTTACGTGCAATTTTATTTCTTTTAAATATCAAAAAGGCATTATTAGGTATACGTTGTTTTAAAAACAGATCCAGCTTCACAGAAAGTTTAAAAAATAAAAACCTTAACGAATGCTTCGAAGCATCAAAGGAAATAAAAAAAAAACAAACTACATACAACATACATACAGGGTGTTATTGAAATGTGTGACCAAATTTTAACCCCGAGCTCCTGGCTTCATATACCTAGAACTCGGAAAAAATATTTAAAAAATTCTATGTCAAAAAAATAGTAGGTTGGTAAAATTTCGGCACATTTTAAAAATACACCCTGTTTATCATATCTTATAAAACGTACACCAATGCGAAGTAACCTCTAGGAAATATGCTTTAAAACAAGGAAACCGCATTGGTGTACGTTTTATAAAATATGATAGATATACAGGGTGTATTTTTAAAATGTGCCGAAATTTTACCTACGAGGTTGTGGGACAGCGTAGAAGACCAAAACCAATTAAAAAAAATTGTAGCTCAAAAAATAAATGTCATTTGATTTTTTGACATAGAATTTTGACATAAAATTATTTTTTCCTAGTTCTACATGAAACCAGTAGTTCGTGGTTAAAATTTGGTGACGCATTTCAATAACACCCTGTATAATTGTAGAGATCGATTTTTGGCGCTTCCATTGACAGTTTTCTATTAAAAAATGTTGATTATTAATATGAAGGGCGTACGACATCGAGGCGACATTTACTCATCATTAGCAATGTTTCTGAATCACTCTATAAGGATAACTCCTTTGAAATCCCTATTTTTAAATCCTTATTTTTCTATACGTCTACATTTTACGCAACATCCAAGTTGGATTTTTTTCATACATTACGAATTACAGACAATACTGAAACCTGAAACCATGTAATAAATCTATACAAAGTATTAAAGTTACAAGAGAATGCGGTTTCCTCGGCGGCCACCCAACCAAACATTAATCCGGCGCAATGTTGCTTAACCTCCTTTTAGTTTAATAATGCAAAATATCAATAAATTTTGTCGATTTTTATGCCTACTTTACATAATCGCTTCGTGCTTAAATTTAGCCTGTCAGAGAAAGCCACTCGCCTATAATGCGAAATTATCAATTAAATCGATTCCACATATTTCTTGCGAAATGTCAAGGTTCGACGTACAAAAATTGCGATCAACAAAACCGGTGAAATTTTCTGTTCTCGATTTAATTGATCGTCTCGAGGGTACGAACAGTTGTGTTTTCACTCGGCTGATTTTTAATGCGAATCGATCACGTTCGATTCCGAATAATATCCAGCTCGTCGTAAATTCGTTTGAGTCAATTTGCAGATGTCTACCGTGAATAAATTTATGCATTGAAATATTAACTTATATTCTCGCTTATAATGTTATAAACATGTCTAAATGTGAAGCCGACTGAAATTATGTGTAATCAGCAGTAAATTGGATTTTAATATCGCCTCGACGTACCTGTGAGGCGTAAAAAATGTACACTCTTGTAATGGCTTCATCAAGATGGATCCTGCATAGTTTCGAGAATTGAAGACTTACTTTGTACGGTGTTGATTCGACGGCGCTTTTTATTTTGTGCCATTGATGGTGTGCAACAAAAAATCCAAACAGGATCGACGGTTCCAACGGAAATCATTTCAGCTTGCTGAATGGTACCGTTTGTTTATGTCTTCCGCGCGACAGCCAAAATAAATTAAAGGCCATCGACTTTATTTGCTGTGGTTCAGACCAAATAATTGTGACTTTCAAATTACTATTGGGATATTCATTTAAACATCTCGTCAAAGTTGGCATTGAAGAGTCGATTGTGAACGCACCACTCGGCAGTCTACAGAGCTAAAGTGAGGTTAGATTGAAACAGCGGATCTGTGATCCGCAATCCGTGGTGCGTTCACAACCGACTCTTCAACGCCAACCCTGAGGAGAAATTTTATTGAACACCCGATGTAAGAACAATATAACATACAGGGTGTTTTTGAAATGCGTGCACAAATTTTAATCACGAGCTACTGGCTTCATGTAGAACTCGGAAAAAATATTTAAAAAATTTTGTCAAAAAATAAAATGACATTTATTTTTTGAGCTACAATTTTTTTAAATTGCTTTTAGTCCTACAACCTCGTAGGTAAAATTTCGGCACATTTTAAAAATACACCCTGTATATTATGTTTTATAAAATGTACGCCAATGCGAAGTAACCTATAGGAAATATGCTTTAAAACAAGGAAACCGCATTGGTGTACGTTTTATAAAATATGATATACAGGGTGTATTTTTAAAATGTGCCGAAATTTTACCTACGAGGTTGTTTGACAACGTAGAAGACTAAAAGCAATTAAAAAAAATTGTAGCTCAAAAAATAAATGTCATTTTATTTTGTATATGCATTTCAAAAATTCCTATTCTCGAAGTGACATTAAAAAATGTCATTCGTATCAAACGGCGGGAAATTCAAACTTTACACTGTTCTAAACGTTTTACTTTTTCCAAGGCCGAGTCATCAAGACTGAACTCTAATTGGACAATTCCCATTTACATAGCGTAATTGCAAATACTCCATGAAAAGCTGCACACTGAGTCGAAGATCAATTCTGTGCTTTTAACTGAGCTTTTTGCTCGGTGTTTCAGGAATTAACAATCAAATTCGAGATAACAAAACTCGTTTAAAGTTAATCCACCTGTGAAAAAGCGTCCCCCTGGGCGTTTATTATCCGGATACAAATAGGACAAAACTAGTGAATGGGCCTTGAAGAACAAAAACAGCTCGAAGATAGGTCTGAAGGGATGGGGATCCCCTGGAACTGTGTGTATGTGTGTGTGTGTGTGTGTGTGTTGAAAAGTTTCGCGTTGCAGTGGTGATAAATCAGTGGGACGCGTCTGGATGGGAAACAAGTCCAAAAGTTTTAATTTAACGTCTAGGCCCCATAATTTCATAACTCCATCTTGTTGTCTCATATATTCCCCGGGCGATATAAGCACATTTCTATTTCGTATATAGCAGAACAGAAGTTTATCTTGACCATATATCAGCGTCTGGCTAGACGGCAATTCCAAAAATTGAATAAATCAAATCGGTGGCCGCAATCTGGCTCCTGTAATCACAACGTACACAAAGCCGAAACTCGTTCGTCGTCCCTCCACTATACTTATCTGGAAAATTCTATTTTCCGAGACGAATTGAATCTATATATCATATTACAATTCGCAGGAACGGTCAACGAAATGCCGAATTATACGGCTTCGACGTGCGCCCTTATCTACCATCGACAAATATAAAAGGAAATTGTATCAATCTTATCTGATTCGTTTCACTGCGAACTAATTGAATAATAAATTCGCTAGTTTTAGTCGGGGCAATGAAGCACAAAAATCGCTAAAACTTCTTAATCCTCAAGAACAGCTCCAATTTTGATGATGTGTTTTTATATATTATTTGAAATCAGAAACATTTTGGTTGGGGCACATAAATATTTATATTGTTTAAACAATAATTATGCTATTTATGGAAAAAAATCAGTTTTTTTAAGATATTTATTGAAAGTTTGAATAGTAATGGGTATTTATATTTAAATCTTTTGTTTTCATTATACATATCATAAATTTTCCAAAATTTTTTATAAACAATTAATTATGAATAGTATTTTTTTAAATTATACATATAAGAATGAAATAGAATTAATATACAGGGTGTCTCAGCTAAGATTTTCGAGCCTAATAACTCAGTTATTTTCCAGCGGATTTTTGTAAAATTTAATGCAGATATTTTCGACGGTGAAGAATAAAATCCCATTAATGCAATCACCCAAGTCTTAAAAACGTAATTTTTACATGCCTTTTTAAAATGTTGAATCAATTAAGATTTACATAAAAAATGGATCGTCAATAAAAAATGCTGTAGGGAAAAACTCGTCCTTGAAAGACGTCTGGTTTGCAAGAAAAAAGCAAAAAACTGTGTTAAATGTGGCTGCAAATGCAAAAACGTAGACGCGTATGAAACAAACGCGCAATTTTGCAGAATTTTGGTCATCCCTTTTCGCAGAAGCGCAGGTCACATTTTTGACGTTTATCTTGTTAAAATTACAAACACTTGCAAAGTTAAAGACAACATTTGGACGTAATTTATTATACTGGATGCTTTAATTCTTCCATAAAGGACTAAAACACGATCGGGATATTTTAGCAAGGTAATTTAGTTCACGTACGCTTCCTGTGTCTTCAAATAAATTGACGACTCTCTTAACCTTACATTTTGTAAAGCTTACATTTGGATAGTGTTCCACGAGAAAACAAACTGTGTCATTGAAGTTTTTACGACACTCTCCATAGGCAAAATGTTTTTCCTTTTTCAAGAGTATTGAAATTTCTGCCGCTGTAGTCTATTTTTAGAGTATTTTCAATAAATTTTCACAATTTGACGGTTCTAATAAAGCGCGCCCAATTTTGACAGACTTTAAAGAGTGTACAAAATGTTGCTTGGCAATTAATCATCAATTTCAATTTCAAAAGGTATCTGCTCAAATACCTTCAAATTTTACATTAAATTTTTAACGACAAAATCTAATCTTTTCGTTGAATCAGACAAGTGATTTAGTTAATTGTTTGTGTAGACCCCTATTTTTTAATGTTTAACAATCTAATAATAATCGCGCATAATTTTCGATAAAGGAAACATGTGTTAAAATTACATTTTTTAACTTGAGGTAATTTTATTATTACTAATTGAACCTTCACGGTCTAAAATATGTGCATCTTAAATTTCATAAAAATCCGTTGGCAAATAACCGAGACATTAGGCTCGAAAGTCTGAGACACCCTGTATGTATATGTATACAATAAAATTAGAAACGCTTATCATTCATACTTTTGGCCGATGCAGAGAGTACCTTAGTTGAAAAATACTTTACTATAGATGCTAAAAAACATGACAGCATATAATAAAATTTGTCAAGAAATATATTTCAAATTATTGTGGGTTCGATTTGTGCTATTTTAATTCAAAATTGCAAAAAATAGCGTATATTATAGTATAAGTAGTAAAATGAGTGTTTTTTTCACACGTCGTATTGTCTTACTTACGACTAGTGAAAAAAACACATTCATTTTACTACTTATATTATAATATATGTATTATACTATTTCAGTTTGATAAAAATTTCAGTAACTGCACGTAATTTGTTATCATAATAAAAAAATTAAAAAAATTGATTTTTACCGTTTTTATAAAAAGCCGTAGTATCAAATCCTGCGAAAGCATGAATAAAGAAAAGAAGCTCTTATTTGATATTTAAAAACTGGTTTAAATTTGTTTTCGTTGATTAAACTTGCTGTAGGACATTATTTCTTCGTGGTTTTAAATAGTACAATTCTCTATCATTTTTTAATTATAGTCCGATGAGCCTATATACTTACGTGTCAAAAATAAATTACTCACTAGAATTCGAACTTTTAGGGAAATAACGTTTTTAATTTTACTTATGTGTAACTACAATTGTCAAAAGTAATTTTGAATGTCTAAGGTTGGTTACTATGAATTAAGAGATTAAGTGCAACCAAATATGCCGCCAGAAACCAAAATTAATTGTGAAACGAAAAAACATCTATCACTTAGCGAGAAATTAGTCATTTGCAACTGTTACAAGGAATTCGCTGCTTTACATTTTTGATATGGTTACGATATCTTTTGGCTGTCACCAGAAACCGCATAGCGTCCAACCTAACCAAATTTATGGCAACCTAGTAAACGAATATCCCTAAATACTAGGGAGTAATTTATTTTTGACACGATTATAGTCCGAATCAAGAATTCGAGATGACCTGGGTCTGCTTTAACAACAGTGCATGCTGCTACCAATATTTGAAAACTTATGGTGGCAACTTAGCACAGATGTCATTACAAATTTCAATTTTTTTTAAGTTTTCAGTTGTCTTCTTTCGTGCTTTCTTGGTTTTTCTGCGAATTTATTTCTCAGTTTTCATTTTGTCTTTCAAAAAGCTGCTCTTTTCAGAACTCTGAGCAATTATAATATTATTTATGCAATTACAAGCGGTGGAAATTATTGATTGATATTATTATTATCGTGATGAACTGATGATAGGGAATAGGGAGGTTCGGGAGGGTGATCGACGTTTGCATTTCTAATCGCTTATAGATTTTGTTGCTACCTTAGTTTTTTAATCATAACTTGACTAATATTCCGTCAAAATTATAATAACAAACACCATCGTAATCAGAGAATATCGGTCTTTAGTTCTTAAAGAATACATTTTTTTCGATTTGAGGCTTAGTTCTCGAGCAATGGAGTGAGGGACGTAAAAATACGGCAACATTAACGAATTTTTGGCGAGCGTCGAACAGAGATACAGCCATTTCAATTTTGTTCTTCCCGTAAGACCCAATGCTTCTTTGAAAATTGTTAATTTTTTTACAACCAAACGGCTGCAGAAAATATTACGTAGTTCTCACCAAAAAAAAGATTTGAACATCGGCTATCGGACACGCTACGTAAGTCGAAAATTTTGAATAACGCCCTTTTGCACACGACAATTTTTGAACTTTTTTTTTTGGAAGTTCACCTATACATGACCAATCGATTTAGCAAGGTATCAGCTTTTTGCCATTAATTGCCCACACGACGAACTTTTTAAGCCTCCGAGTTCTGTTAGTCGGAAAGCCAGCGAATATTTTTGTCATTTCGAAACGATACGTACCGTTGCAGATGTGGCAATCACGGAGGTGACGATTTGGCAACAGTGCGTTATTATAACGTCCCGCGACAAGAACGAAGAGAAAATGAAAATACGTAATCTCTGAATATGTATTTTTATAGGAACGGTTCATTGTTTATTATGTGGATCATAATTCATAAACTACTCGTATTACTTCACTCTTTCTGTTGTCTTTATTTATAATTGTGTCCGAAAATTCTCCTTATTGATATTCAAAAAGTGGTTTAAATTTGTTTTCGTTGACTACCTAAGACATTATTTCTTCGTGGTTTTAAATAGTACAATTCTCTATCATCTAGTGATAGAGTCATTAATAAGACTAACACATCAATATCCTCTTGTATGAGGAAAGATCAGCATCACTTTCTGCTTGACTACGCAGAAAATAATTTTCGGTCAGTTTTTTACAAAAAACATTAATAAATCTATTTTTATTTTTGCTGTAAATTGAATTTTTACTAGAAATGTTAACTTAACAACTAGTTTTTATACCAGAGTTTCAATATAAAACATTCCCTTTGTAATAAATAAATGTTTTTCATAAATAGAAAAATTATTGTTTAAACAATAGAAATATTTATGTGCCCCCACCAAAATGTTTCTGATTTCAAATAACATATGAAAACAAATATTCAAAAAAAATCATCATCCAAAATCGGACCTGTCCTTGAGGATTAACAAGTAAAAATCTTCATTGACTCGACTATTTTGTCGGATTAATTATGGTGGAGCGAGTGCAAGTTGGTTTTCTCGGATTTCCGTAGGCTTAACGTGGATGAAATGCACGCGCATTGCGCCATTAGCTTTTTGACCTTACACACCTTCGGTCAATGAGGATCGCGTCGTACAGTGTGCTGCCGCCTCCAGTATGTGCTTATTATAGAAATTAAACGTAAAACAGAACATGGGAAGTCGAACGTAAATCACTTATCATTTTTACATCTGATAAGCACAACAAAACTGACACGACTCTCACTTTTAAGTTAAGTCTCATTTGTCAGTACAAACCCAGAGGGTACTTGAGAAAATTATTTGTAGGAAGCAAGAAGGTATTCTGGTCCTCTGGTTGGTTCTACTTTTCCACTCACAAAGTTAGGTTTATACAGGGTATTTCACGAGTGATAATGAGCCCGACGGAATTGAAAATGCAACCCACAATACATTTGCAAAGTTATCTACAGTATGGTTCATCAGCACTTTATGTTTGTTTCTAGTTCAAAAAATGTACAAGTACGTTGGAATGTGATTGGTTGTAATATATTTTCGGAAAAATCGAAAATCCAAAATTAATTCCTTTTGTAAGTTATAACAGCAAATTAAAATTACCCGATCAGGTTCCGGATCATAAACTTCATGCCCATTTAACGAAAGTAACAATTGCTCTATGTGGGTGCGACACACCATAAATTACTCTCACTTCCTTTTTTGAAATTTCACATAGGTAGAACCACTGCAGATTAACAAAATGCGATGTTCTTGAAAATTTTGACATCAGTAACAATTTGTTTGTATTTAAAAAAAAATTGAAATATTTAACACATCTTTGCCAAGGTCAACGCAAGTTGAACGTTATCATAATGTCGGTTTTACCGCAGATACAGTCGTGAACAAAAAAAAGTAGGACAAGTCTTATTCAGAAATTTTGTTAAAATTAAGTTGAGTAAACCGGGCTTACTATAATAAATAAATATTTATTTTAATAGTAACCATAGAAACAATAAACAGACTTACATTAGCGAAAGAACATTGTCCCACTTTTTTCTGTCCGCGACTGTAGGTATATTAAATAATATCTTTCATCCATTTTACAAAATTTGTAAAAGAAGAATAATCCAATGTTTCTATTTGATAAATTAACATTAATGAAAAATACAGTAAAACTTGCCTATCTGGAAATTATTGGAATTATTTATTACTCTTGTTTACAGTTTTGTAATATAAATTGAGGTGGAACCGAGCCTGTACAAGTAAATAATTTATTTAGATATAAATTTAAACTTTATTGGTAATCCGTTAGAATTACAAAAATATTTGAAAGCTGACCTTTTCTCCATAATCCGTTAAGTATTTTTTAATTTATAATTGAATATTACTGAATAAATTATGAACTTTTAAAAACACATCACATCTTTTTAGTACAACGCATTCACTATCTAGTAAATCTTACCAACAAAAACAAAAATAAAACTTATTTATGAGGCCAATGAAGTTCATAAATTAAAAACCGTAAATGAAAATTAATATCAATAAATGTCATTCCTCAGGTTATAGAATTCTTGTGTGATAACTGGTTTACCTCATTTGTTACACTGACTTAATAAAAAACAAGATTTATCTATTTATTCGTTTTCATTAATTAATAGCAACAAAAGATCAAATAGATGCAAAAAAAATTAAATTCTGCACCAGATCGACTCAGTCGATAATGTGAAGTTTACCTCAACGTTTGCGTCGTTTCTAGACGTCTAGACTACAGAATAATTTATTAATATATCTCCATTCTTGTAGTTATGTAGTTTATAATTCTTGTGGTTTCGTGCGTCTACACAGCGTCGTAAAATTACACATTAAAATAAATTATGTCTAGATTTAAAAGAGCCAATTTGGAAGCAAAATAAAAATTTCCAGGCGTCAAGGTTCCCGTCGCAACCCCATAAAACCAGCGCCCCCAAAAATTAAATTTGCTACTTGTTGACTCGCGCTAACCTCAAACTATAACAGCAGAATTTTAAAACTTGGGCCAAATTGAATAAGTTAGTTTTTCGGTCATTTCCGCTTAACTTTTCAATTCTCATTCATTTTTACGATACGCGAAGATCCGGAGCTTCACCAATCGCAATTAAAATCGGCCGCCATTAGAGCGAAACATGCAAATGCAGTTCACCAATTGCATCACATAAAAACCATCAAACTAAACAAACTATTAGCAGCGTTAATGATACGGTGCTAACTGTAATCGTTACAAATTGATAAAGGCCGGCATTAGCAGCTAAACACGGTGATTTGTCCGTGCAGTTGGCATTACTGCACATCCGTCGACCAATGGGAAGCCGAGTTACGCACCGAATCCTATAAATCTGGCAGACAATTGAAACCGATTCAATTCGACAACAACAAATTATAAATGGTGTAGCGGACCGTAATCATTGATCGGCCGTTTTATCCTCCGCCATGTCATAATTTCGCTCGAATAAATCCGACATAATTTCATTGTTGTCCCGTTGAAATATATCTGTGTCGTATTGATTTGGATTTTTTTTTTTGTGTAGGTGGCGCTGGGAGCAGCGGAGAGGGCGCCGATTCGGAGAGTGCCGCGTCGAAGAGGCGAAGGAGTAGGACGAATTTTAATAGTTGGCAATTAGAAGAATTAGAAAGAGCCTTTTTAGCAAGCCATTATCCTGACGTTTTTATGAGGGAGGCGCTTGCCATGAGATTAGACTTAAAGGAAAGCAGGGTGGCGGTAAGTGTTATTTTCTCATCTATTATATTCTAGAATTGGCTTGACATGCGATAAACAAAGTGGGGCTGTCACACAACAGAAATAAAATTCAGATCGAAGTGAAAAACCAGGATTACTCATTAAAACTCATATCTTAATTATGTCATTGTAATTTATTTAAAACGTTGTGAATATGAGATAAAATTGAATTGAAGAAAACTGAATGGAATTGGAACCAGGAATCGTCATAGAAACGCGTTTTCGCATTGGACGTCGGATCTCCCCTCGGACGTTCTCCCTTCAAAGACAAAAGCAAACAGTGTGTAAACAGCACATGTTTCTGAAAATATCGAGTCCAGACAGCCAATCGTGTACGATCTGAGGTCAGCAAGGTTGAAAGAGGGTGAAGAAGAGGCTTCCTCCCAGGAGATCGATCGGGAACCCGCAAGATTACACTCTGATACACACTAAACTCGCTATATTGACCGCCGTTCCAGCCAACATAAGCTCACCGATATGTCTATTGTTTTTAAATTGATGGCCGTGCAGATTTAGCCCCAACAGCCTCGTATTATTCAAATCGTTCACCAAGTGTCGGCCGGGGATTTAACGCAATCAAACTCCGAATAACACGGAACGCGCTCTTTTACATAAA
The DNA here is from genome assembly GCF_963966145.1 of Tenebrio molitor. Taxonomy (NCBI): domain Eukaryota; kingdom Metazoa; phylum Arthropoda; class Insecta; order Coleoptera; family Tenebrionidae; genus Tenebrio; species Tenebrio molitor. Next base: position 2,308,598 of record NC_091054.1, on the reverse strand, counting down.
ACTGACGCCACGCATCCCTGATGAAATTTTAATTCCACCTTAACCATCAATAACACACCCATCCATAAATTTATTCATTATGCAGCACAATTCGTTCACACACATTTCAATTTTCTGCTAATTAATAACGACTTCAGAGGGTAGCTCGGTGGCCGCATGGCTGTAGGAGACAGTGCTCCGAGGTCGCGGTCCCGGCGCTAGTGGGTTCGAATCCCACCGAAGGGGGAGGATTTTTTCGAAGGAAGGAACCTCCGCCGGGCCATGGATGTGTGTGTATGTCTAGCAGGGGCTGACGGTAGGGTGGTGGGAGGAAGAGCGACACTCTTCCGACACCACCGCGAGGTCAGCAGGGTTCGAATCCCAGGCCGGATGGCCTCCCATGGATGTTGTGTTGTGTGCGTTTCGTGTCGTCCAGAAAAAAAGGAGAGTTGAGGAGAGGAGAGGCCGGGGAAAGTACCCCGGAGCCCCGCCGCACCACCAAAGGAAAAAGGGAAAAAATTAGTCGACCGCAAGGTACCTGATAGGCCAATATGGTGAAAGGGGAAGGCTATTTAAAAAAAAAAAAAAAAAAAATAACGACTTCAGGAGTACTGAAAATTAAAGAAAAATTTACATTTAGGCCCTTACAAATACTCCTTGGTTCAACAACTCCCACCACCTGATTTTTTTTTCACGAAGACAATTTTGCCAATTTACTTGGTAGAGATTTTTTTTCAATGATGAGTCGTGGTTTCACCTAACTCTCAAAATTATCCGTAAGAAACGGTACAGCTTCACTAAAATAAGACAAATTGAAGTTCCCTAAGAAATAAATATTCGGACTAGGTCCACAGCGCGGGGTCATTGTGGTCCGGAAATAGAATCCAGTACAAAATCGGGGTAAACTCGAGAGATAAACGCAAAGAGGTAAAGTTTTCCGATAAACGTAGTGAACTTTGCTGAAACCGGAATTTTCCGGCTGTTTTAGATCGCTATCGCCGTCCCCGGATTGAATCTTGTGTGCTGTATTATTAGGAAACGCCGCCGCCTCGCCTCAAATTAATTTAGATAAAGTCATTAAAATTGATAAAACCTGATTTACATGGTACGACCGAATTTCTCTATATCCTAATAGGAAAATAATTACAGAGTTCGAGGCGGCAGTGTGTTACAAAAACCATGTTAATAAGAGCTCTTGTAACATTATTAAGTGAGTTACAAACGAGAGTAATGGCGAAATAATAACTCATTTAAAATCCATTTCATCTAAACTTGCACACGGAAACTTGTGATAAAAATGCAAATAGCACCGACGATTTTTTCGATTTGTAGCTTATTATTCTATTTTTCACGGGTTTTCGATAAAAATCAACTGGAATTTTATTAGAGCGCACCGGCTTTTATGGCCCGCCATAAGCTCGCTGAATATTCCGATGCTTCCAACACATTCTCTTCGAAATATTACTGAAACTTGGAAACCTATAACACTAAATTATTTTTTATTTTATTTCACAGCTCAAACGTTACGTTATGTTTAATAACTGAGACATTTGCTCACGTTTTATGTTACATAATGATATAATGTTACAAAATGGAATTGGCTTTTTAAAAAATATTCAAAAGGCTCGTTTACTTTTATTACAAACGAATTTTGAATCTTTTTATAATCGAATTAAATGACAACAAAAAAGTCTACTGTGATTTTTTTTCCCAAACTTTTTTTAGCCCTTTTTCTCGAAAAATATTAACATTTGTATAATGCATTGTTGGCTCAATCGTTACCTATTGTGGAGTTCTACGACTGGTTAAAATATCTGGACAACTTTTAAAATCACCCTGTATATACAGGGGTGTATTTTTAAAATGTGCCGAAATTTTACCTACGGGGTTGTAGGACAACGTAGAAAACTAAAATCAATTTAAAAAAATTGTAGCTCAAAAAATAAATGTCATTTTATTTTTTGACATAGAATTTTTTAAATATTTTTTTCGATTTCTGCATGAAGCCAGTAGCTCGTGATAAAAATTTGTGCACGCATTTCAAAATCACCCTGTATATGTAAAATAAAAAACATGATTAGTTTTAACGTTTTATGTATGTCTGGGCCAAATCGTTAATCAATATCAATATGAGCGGTAGCAAGGATTCCTGATCCTTGGTGGCAGGGAAGGCACGACATCGGAATTCGTCCTTATCAGCGTTTTTAACGCAGCGGTGTTCCGTGAAAGAGGTAGAGCCAGGTCCTGGTCGTTATCTGTTTAAAAAGTTGGAAACAGCGTCGATAAGAAGTTGTAGGTAATGGCAGCCGAGTTAAACGTGCTAATTGTTATCAAGATAAGGCCAATTAATATTTCAGCTCAGGATCAGATAAAGAGCAAAGAATTAATTGTTGGTACTTGGCCCGTAAATCACGGTAAAAGTTAAACCCTGTCAGTGAAGGCTCAAATATCTCTCACGAACAAAACGTACAGCTGCCAGTTTAGCCAATAAAGCTCGTCGGTGTTTTGTTCCACACGTGAATGCCACGTCTTTATCTCGCCCATTAGCATGGAGGGCGATAAAATAAAAGAGAAAACGAGACGCGGCCACACGAATTAATGAAAATTAGCCTCAGTTTGGCCAATATTGCTCTGCGTCACGCTAGCTAGCACCCCAAAGGCACACCACTATAATTAACATGGTAATTTGGGGGCGTGATGTTGGCTGTATGTCTTACTGGCGTGTAGTGGCTAGCCTGGTGCAGCGTGTAGACCGTTTACACGGCGCCCTAGGGCTCATTTTGGCGCTATCATCTCTAGTATCACGGTAGTAGTTTATTATAATTGCATGATATACATATAAATTGATTGTGCTAAGGTTGATGACTTCATATGCGCTGCATTAAAAGCGATGATTACTTTATTGGACGAATAAATTCAGACACTCGTTACCAACTTGCTGCTCCCGTTTTACCGACCTGATCAATCGCCCAACGAAGGTACAAGTCTTGCACCTGTAACAAATATTTGCATAACGTTATACCACCAAAACGGTCGTCGTTTCACAAATTACCACAATTGTTAACATGCGAATATTATTAGTCCAGTCCAGTCAGGGCCAACAGAGATGTTTTGGAAAAAAGAACAAGAATCCTGGAGTTGGAGATAACAGTAACGTCGAAACACATTTAAAAGACACAAAGGAACTGGGGAAATGGGAACAAAGGCATCATACTTCAATAGTTATTTTCATATGAGTAGCGCTGTCACATTACTTTTTAGTTAGATACTCGGCTAACGCCTCGTGCTTCAAATTTCGGCCTCATACCTGAAAAATGACAGCGCACGAATATTAAATAATGATTTTCATGTTCGTTTGGGAAAAGTCTTGAAAAACATTAATTGTAATTAATTGTAAATTTTGAGGTTATCTTTGACAGATGTCAAATTAGGTATATAACCGGGAAAGTTGATATATTTACTTATATATCACTTTCCCGGTTAGGTATCTCAGGAAATGAACATGAAAAACAATTTACAGTTAATGAGAAACGATGACAAAAAATCAAAACAAATGAAAGCAAAAGTTTTTTTATTGTGAAAAGTAAAAGTAAGAAGACAGATTGGACCCTCAACAAAAACAAGTCGCACTAAAAATATACAGGTGTTATTTAGTAAGAAGAGATTTAAGAATAATTTTCGTCATATAGAAATAACGAAAGCAACTGAAACACCATAACATAGATGGAAGAGACTAAAAGGATAAGAACGAGAATAAAAGTAGAAATAGATGTGGTTATAAATATTGGATACTTAAAAAACATGAGGTATTAAAAAAATAATAATAAGAAGAAACAGAAGCGTTATTAAAAAAAAAACATAAGAAAACAAAAAAAGAATCAAAAAATCATTAACAAAAGAAATTAAATTAATTTTACTTCTAATCGAATGTCCGCTTGGGGCACCTGATGCAAAAGGCATAACACAAGGTGTAACACAAAGTATAAAAAAGAGGAATAAAATTAGTGTTCAGACTGTGGCCAAACGTTTAGCGCGCCGTTTTGCATTCTGGGGGTACCGGGTTCAAATCCCAGGGGCGGCCTGACCTCGTGTGGGCTTTTTTTCAAGGGTTGATATCACAGTACCAAAGATAATGAGAATGCTGGGTCTAATACTTCACTTCAGTCCCTGTCACTGTACCCAGCACGAATCTTCTCATCATCGTGACTGAAAAGGCGAGCAAAGCCTCCTCAGCAGCAGGGCATGAAAAATTAGACTTTTTTTTTTCACTGAAAGAAAGGGATGACTTAAACTTAAAAGACCGGTTTGGGTTGAAAACGGGATAAAAAAGGAAAGAAGAAAGGATTTTTTGTGCCTTTTCAGTTCGTTAATTCGAATTAATTCCATTTGTTCAAACATTTCTGTATAAGAAACTAATGTCACACGTGTATTTTTATTTCGTTGGCATTTGGCAGTTAATATCACGTTGCGTTTAGCGTCTAGACTGAAGACAATTAAAGAGCAAATTACCAAGATTCTTCACTGATCACGACATGGATCCTAAAATTTTCACGACCCGGCGATGTATACGACAGCAAGCAGTAAACGAAAAATGGTTGCTCTATGGAAATTCGTTGCTCGAGAGAGGTTATAAATTTTACATTTTCAACAAAATGACACCTTAGAAAACAATTCACACCGAAATTCATTTAAAATTCATGAAGTTGTCAATAATTTAAATCTGCAACATGAAGATGAAGCTATTTCAACCGTGACAAGACACATAAATAAATCAAAAGGTTATTCTAGACATCTTCAAGTCATACATAAGAAAGAGTGTGTGCTTATTAAGACCGCATGACAGAAGTAATTTAATTATATTATTATGGATGATAATGATACTTGGAGGAATCAGGAACAAGGCATAAATAATTAATATTTTTATCTACGACCATTAAATAGTACGTTTATTATTTACGTAACTATAGATAGGTACATTATGCTAGTCATAAATTACACCCGTGACTTATCATAAGTCACAGATCTTAAAAATTTTGTAAGCTAAGTGTTTTATGAAAAAAACTCGCCTGCGGCTCGTTTTTTAACTTTCACCCTCGTGGATTATGATAGGCATTATTAGCTCGTCAAATAATATACTATTAAATCCAATGCTGCTTGTAAATAAACACCAAAAATCTGTATTTTTCAATAGCAACTGCAAATACATCCGCTTTTAGAAGTAAATTTGTGAGGTTAGGTTTTCATGTGCAAGTTTTATTTTAGCTTTATTTTCTTGACGATGGTTTACTGTATTGAACAGAACACAAGTTTTCATAGTAAGCGGGGCCAGACAATTATTTATAGATACCCCGTATTATGATAAATTGTCCATTTTTCGCTTCACATTTTACTACACAAATGTTTCCAGTTGATGAATTGTTGAAGCCATAAAATACGCTCGCTCCGCTAAACTCGACTCCCGAGATTTTATCTTGCTGCGAACGATTTTAGCGTGATGCGAACGCGAATAAAACGTATGTGGAGCGCCTAAAGAAGTTTTCACTTCAAAAAATACCTTCAAGATTTTCTTTTTTTTTTTGAATTGCATAGTTGAGTATTCTGTTTTGAATGTCTCTGTAAATTGTGAATTATAAAAATACACAAAAAACAACAACAAAATGCAGTATTACTGCTGTACTTGTAAAACTTGTAAATATAATTATTTGAGGAAATTCAAAGTATGTACTTATAAATTTAATTTGCATGAGAAATTATACTAAAATAAATTTGCATTGGCGATGCCGATATAATGATAGTAAATATCTTCTGTTTAGCGTTCAGAAAAAGATGTTTTAGTAATATTATTATAATGAAATACGTGTTAAGTAATGGATCGCATAAGACAGAAACAAATAAAACTGACAAATATTTTACTCTTTTTCCAAAAAAAAATCTGAAAGCATGTAATTTGTTTACTCAAGATATAATTACAACTATCAGATGTTAATTATATAGAAAGACGCACAGCAAATCTGTTTCTAAATTACAAGAACCAAATGACTACCGTTTGGATAAACGCTCTGTTAGTCACAGTGTCTTGTTAGTAACTTTATTTGTTTTTTAAATCTAGTAAATGATTCCAAGAGTTCTTCCCCAAATGTTTTTGCAAAGGAAACGTACCGAATTAGACAAATAATGACAAGTGGAAGACCACGTATTTTTTTATGTGACGCAAAGATAGAAATCTTTCAAAAGACTAGTTCCAGTGATGATTAATAAAAAACCGCGAAACATCCAATCCAGGATGACCTTTGCCGACGATGGTAAATTAAAATGAAAAACGCGGAATTTAAAATGATCGGTTAGAGCTAATTAAGATAATTATCTCGTGGTAAGGCGTAAATCTCGACCGTCATGGAATGGACATTAATTTGATCCACGTACTATATTTTTTGATTTATAAAGTTCTGTTTTATGACACTATCTACATGATTTATCTACTTTTATCTCGTTTTAACTGTTGTAATAAACGAGATTCAAAGCGAACGCTTTAAACGAACCAAACTTTCAGTGGACGTAGATCTATAACGCGATTCTGCAATGTTATAGATAGCACAATCTAATATTTTATAGTCGGATAGTGGCTAGTCCACAAACATGAATCTTTTTAGGCACCCTTAATGCTCACAAGCGGACGAAAAGTAACTCTTTTTCGGACGCTGACCGTGGGACAATCTGTTGGTCTGTTTAGTATTAATTAATTTAATGCGCTCCTCTGCCAAAAAGTGCTTTTTGCCCTCGCCTGTTGTCAAGCCTCGGTTGCGCCTCGGCCACAAAATTTAAAATCTGGCACTTTTGGCCTTGATACACTATTAGGTAAAAAAAACCAATAATTTAGATTTTTGCTTTTTGCAGGTGTGGTTCCAGAACCGGCGAGCGAAATGGCGCAAAAAGGAGCACACGAAGAAGGGCCCCGGCCGGCCCGCTCACAACGCCCACCCCCAATCCTGCTCCGGCGAGCCCATACCACCTGCCGAACTCCGGGCGCGCGAGAGGGCGCGCCGCCGGAAAAAGCTCCAGAAAGCCCTAGAGCGACAGGCCAGGAAGTTGCGCGCCAAAGGCATCGCCGTCGACCTCGTGGCGCTCAAGAGAGAGTACCTGGCCCAGAGAGGTGCAGACGGCGTCGACAGTGATAGCGATATAGACGTAGTGGGAGATTCGGGCGCAGAATCGGAAAATTACGCTTGTGGGGATCAGGGGATGTTCTCCTCCTCTGTCTCGGAATCGGGGGTGGATCTGACGGCCGCCGCGCACGACGACAAGAGCCGAAGACTTAACCCGTTCAGTATAGAGTCGCTACTGAACACCTGAAGATGCTCGGATGGATGAAACGTTGTGCAATAATGTTTTATATTTTAGTGATAGGCGGAGGCGTCGGGGTTCCGCCATTTCAACGAAAACCAGCCGATTTTGGCACTCGGGACACATATCAAAAATGGCGGGCAAGGGAGGAATGGCGGAGGACCGGCGATCGACTCATATTTATTGAAGAGAAAATGTACATATAGTTTAAACACCCTGTGTATAAACGGCCCAGTACTGTATTTATTAATAATATTAGTAATAAATTCAACACATAGTACAGCAATACATCCAGCAAGTTCAAATTGTTTAGAATAGACTTAAACTCTTTGTGCATGTCGTCCTATTTTAGTTAAGTTTCATGTACCATAAACTCGATAACAATATTCTTATTTCCACTTAGTTTATCTTATCATCACTTTTTATCATTCTTTTTTACCATTCAAAACAATTTTGCCGACAACGAATGCCAATTACTACGATTCCAATGGAAGTAAATAATATTGTTATCAAGCTTTGAATGTATTCCTATCAGTGATCTGCAGTACTAATATATCAAATTAATTATTAAGTATGATGATAAATATATTATTTATTCGAAGTATCCGAGTTTTATTTTATACACTCTCTCAGTTCGTTCGGCACATAATACTTCATTTTTGCTCCTAATGACATAATATACTATTACTGTTGCATTTTAAAAGTTATCCAGTAATTTAAAATCACTTGCTTATGAAATCCTGGGCTGAAAAGGCGTTGGAAAAATTTTGGAAAAATTAAACCGTTTAGAACAGTGTAATGTTTGAATTTCCCGCCGTTTGACACAAATGACATTTGTTTATGTTTAATCGGAACATAATTGAACATGTTTGTTTTCAGCAAAGAGTGGCCTTAGATATTTGCTTTGAGAATAGGAACCGTTAAGTTATTCTATTTTAATGTAAAACATTGCAAAAAAAGAAAAAAAGAAAAATTTTTTTGGCTCCAAATTTTAGGTTAGCTGTCAACATGCTCCAATTAATCTACGCTTTAAAAAACACAACAATTGACTGTTTCCAGCAACTAATGTCAAATAATCTTCGTGACTTATTTAATCACCTCTTTAAAAGCATAACCAATAGTTGTGGCGCTGAACCGAGAAACTTTGTAGCTATAAAGATTTATTGCAAGAAGTGTTTAATTATGCTTCATTATTGTCATCGCAAAATTCTAATAACGTGAAGATAATCTTCTAGTGCCGTCAGGCTTTAATTTCAAACACCTTTGCAATTGGAAAATATTTTTTCAAAGGATAATAGGTACGCCAGGTCAGGAGTAATAAAATTTGTATTTTATATTGACACTTGTTTTAAATGTTTCCTTAAAATTACAGCACTTGAGAGGGCATGATGTATGTTTTTTGCCAATTTCTTAGCAGCTTGTTGGGAAGGTGCAGAATAGAGTAAGGCACTCACTTCTATTATTTATAGAGGTACTTCATTATTGTTAAGAACTGAAAATTTGATACTGAAAATCGTGACGACACAATTTTTATCGTTTCAGAACAGATGACATTTGAGTTTTTTAGGTTATGTTGAATATTTTTTAATTTGTATTTTCAACAAAAAAATGTGAGGTTCCTGACCCAGTATAATGTAAATGAGCGTTATGACCCAAACTGAGTAATGGGTTTCTGCATCTTTCACTGTTTAATGCATAGAGATAAAATAGTGGAGAATAAAATTGTAATGTATATTTTTACATGCAATTATCGAGAACTAAATTATTCCAGTGGACAGATAATCAATGGGAATGAAAATTTAATATTTGTAGATAATGGGTACACTAGTTCATGAATAACAGAAAGAATTTTTAGCACGCAAATTAAAAGAAAAATCGTTACTCGATAAAATTGTAATAAAATAATAGTGTATCAACTTTTCATTAACTGAACTGGAACTTTCAGTGAACAAGGTTTTATCTAATTTTTTTAAGTGAATTGTTTATTAATGGATAATGTAAGAAGAATAGGTGCAATTTTTAATGTACTTAATTTTTTTCTGTGGTTATTTAAAATCGAGTGTTTAATAGACCAAACCTGACATTATTGAGCGCTGTGTACCTACTCCTGTGTGAGTGCCAAATAGTTCGCGATTTCAACATATTCGTTATATTTTATTGTTGTTTTTGTTTGAGGTCAATTAAATTTTTTACATAAAATTTGTCATTTTCTCAAAAAAATTGTTTTGTCTGTCAGAAAGAGAAGAAATTATTGCTTATGTAACCTACAGTGAATAAAAAGAAAACTGTAGAACTTGCTGCGCTAGGTGCTCTCAGGCCATAAAGAAGTCATAAAAACAACTACAGTGTGCTTGAAAAAAGGTCTTCTAGGAAGAATTAAATCACTCTACTGTGAGCATTGAAATACAATTCCAACAATTCCTTAGGTATACATATTTTTTTAAATTGATCCTACAATTATATTGATGCATTTTCTTTTAGTTCTATAACTTTTTAAATCTTGTTTCCTTTTTGTTACTGATGTAAAAGAAGAAATTGTAATTTTTGAAACCACGTCAAATGATAGGTATGGGTAAGTGCTCAAATTTTGCTATTTTTTTGGCAACAATTGTGGTTTCTATTTAAAACCCACATTTGGCTTTATGGCTCCATATCGTGTTATTTAAAGACCGGTCGCATAATTGCAGTCGTAAGTTTATGCTCCAAATTGTTTAATGCGTCGTTGACGTGACAAATAAAAATAATCCCGAGCAAACTTCACAATGAATTGTTTTGATTTGGTGGCCGTTATCAGTGGTCATTCAACAAAATGAAGTTGTTTTTCGTAGCATTTACGCACGCCTGGTAAATAATTATTTAGCTTGTGGCAGAAGAATGTTATTGAAAACAACATCACCAACGCAAACTGTGGCCGCGTTCCGGACATGCCAACTACATATTTTGATTGATGCTGATAACAGTCTTCTCGTTGGACACGTGTTTTGATTCGTGGTAGCAGTAACAAGTGATTGCGTAAAAATTGAAATAATAAATACGTGTCATCACATGGACCATTATAAGTTTAAAAAGCCAAAGCTACAATTTCCTGGCGGGGCAACCTGTAATTACGAAAAAATTTCCAAAAAACACGACGCTACACGCACAAATAATAAGATTCGACACTTAACATCGCATGACTGGTCACTAATATATTTTCCCTCGTTTTTTGACGAAAATTGACCGCTATCATGCCACACAGTTGTAGTCGAGGTCGTAATATTAATGAATTGGGTGATAAAAGTTTCCTTTTGATTTATTCTCTTCCAAAATTTCGGTTTCAGTAGCCGGTTTTTTATCCGGGGGTTTTTTCCGTTCCTTCAGCAAACTAGGTGTCAGACACGCTATATTAAAAATAATTACTCAATAAAAGTCCGGCCATTCCGGCCGTTCATAAACAAAATGAGTTTATTACCGGTTGTTAAATTGATAATCCCGTCGTGAAATTATTATTATCGAAAATAATGAATTTTTTCGTGAGGAGAAATTTAATTTGCCTGAAACAAAAACCGGACAAAAGAAAAATTTAATCGTTTTTTTTCGATGATAAATTGGAACGCTGATTGAAATATAGGCGAGTTAATGAGATAAGCCCGGTAGGCAATGGCGACTTGATTACCAACCTAACTTAATTATCGCATCTTACGTTGCACAAGCTGCACAAAGCAAACACCGACACCGAAACCGTCCAAATTGAAATTAATTAAAATCCCAATTGTTTGCCAGACAATGTGTGGAAAATTGGTTTGGAGAAAAAGTTATCGACCAGCAGGTCAGCAGAGCTTTCTAGTAAGAATAGTAAGTCTTCGGACTCGATGGGACTATAGTTGGCGCGGAAAGGATACATCCTTCATTCCCCATGAGGCTTTCCAGAGCCTTTTCAGCCACACTGAGGATGGAGGAAGGTGATAGGTACTGAGAGGTTGATACTAACCCAGCAGTCGCCTTATCTGTGATATAAGACTTGTGCTCATGTAATGGTGTGAGGAAACATTGAAAAAAACCCACACAAAGTCAGGCTGCACCGGGGTTAGAACCCGGGACCTCCCTAATGCAAAGTGGCGCGCTAGGCGCTTGGCCACAGTGCTCGGTATTTGACGCGGTGACTCACTGGAGTAATAAACTGGTGTGATGGTTTCCTATTGGTTAAGGGCGCTCACGTGAACATCTCGTGATCACTTCAGTGGTTCGCCGCAGCAAGTATAGATAGCAGAGTGTCGTGATGAGAAATGGGACGGTCGCACCTGCAAAAAATTACCCAATTTGGAAATAATCGTTATAATTCGCCAGGATTGGGGCCAAATTGCGAGAATTTCTGGTCAGGAATCGTTGGGAGCATTTGTGGCGTGTTGGGACATGATTCATGGATTTTTGTGTTTTAGTCACCTGTGTACAACCATTTTCGTAGTGTGTTCGTGACTGAATGCGGCACTAAATTACGCACAGATTTTCTGTTGTGAAAGTAAAATTGATTTTAAAACACAATAAATAATTGAAGAGTTTTTCTATTTTGGTAGCGCTATCGTTCAGAAACATTTGCCCACTTCCCACATTTCGTTACACCAATCCCTTCCCAGAAAAACCGTCAGATGACACAACCATGATTAAATTCGTTGAAACGTCATCCAGAACCAGTGATTATGAAATTTCAAGCAGAAAGTGTGCTGCTAACATTATGCACGCCCTGCAGTACCTCAGCTTACATGATTTAAGGCGGAAATGCGAAGGATTGCGTGCCAGAATGGGTCAGTAAGCTTATAGATTCTGCTCAGGGCGCCGTCAACACTAAACAATGACCCCCGTAAGGTACGAAAATGAATGGAAATGACGCCCGCAATTGAGTCATTAGCTACGCAATCGGAACCGCTGGAAATCTGATAGTGGACATCGATCGTACATTCACGCGAATGCACTTTTCAATTTTTCTATTATTTCATCATTTAGACGCGTGATTGTTTTGTAACGACAAAATAATGCGTCCGAACGGGCTAATGCTCACGTTCAAATCACTGACCCTGGACAAATTGCAAATCCGAGAAGTTGGGAGTTGCTCCTGTTAATTAAAAATAAAAGGCTTGAAGTACTAATCACAACAGCACAGAACTGGAAAAAAATGAAATAAACTCTTCATTTTGTAGGTATACAGGGTGTTCTCGAAATGCATGTCAAAACAAAATCGGTAGTTGGTGACGATGAATAGAAGAGAAATACAAAAAAAAAAAAAATTAGTATAAGTCTTTGTTTTTGAGATAGGTATATCTTTTTTCTCAATTACTTCAACTCGAGCAATTCGAGCAAACAACATGACTTTTACTAGAAAAAAAATTATATTTAACTTCTATTCATCGTCACCAACTACCGATTTTTTTTGACATGCATTTCGAGGACACCTGTACATCCATAAATGTTTTAAAAACTGTGAAATTTAAATTTTTGTCGCTTGTAGAGTCATCAAATGAGTCAAAAATAACCAGCAAGTACCATAGCCGTCTAGAACCGAAAAGAAGATACAAAGAGAGGGAGAGGGAGGAGAAAGAGATAAAGGAAATAAGAACAGAGAAGGTGGTATAGGAATACATAAACAGAAAGAGAGGTAGAGAAAGAAAAAGGTATCATTGAGCGAGGAAATAACAATGCGAGAATGGGAAGAGTACTTCATGCAACTTCTGGAAGGGAAAAAGGAAAAAGGAAGGATAGAAATAGAAATGAAGAAGAAGCAGACAGCACCAGAAGGAACAAAAATCACAGTAGAAGAGGTAGGAAATAAATCTGGAAACTGAAAAAGAGAAGGGCACCGGGAAGGGGCGGAGTGCAGAATGAAGCATAGATGTATGGGACAGAAGGAATAGTAGAGAGACTGGTTGAAGTGACGAATGGAGTATTTACAAAAAGGGCGAGAAAAATAAAGTAGAAAACTACCGCGGAATAACTCTGATAAACACCGGGTATAATTTGTTTGCGTCAATTTTGAGCGGACGAATGAAGAGAGATTGAAGAAAAGGTAGTGATACCGGACAGTCAAGCAGGATTCAGAAAGAAAGGGGGTACCATGTACAATGTATACATCCTGGATCATTTATCAAAGAATGAATTAAAGAAGAAAGGGAGGAGGATGTATGCATTGTTTGTAGACTTCAGAACAAGGTAGATAGAGAGAAAATGTTTGAGTGTATGAGAGAGAGAGAGAGAGAGAGAGAGAGAGGAATAAGCGAATGGCTGGTACGGAAGATGGTACGTAAAACAAAAAACAAAGTGAAGCTGGAAGAGAAAGAAGGTGAATAGTTTGAGACGGCAAAGGGAGTCAGACAGGGCTGTCTCCTTAGCCCCCTGCTATTTACGATATATGTGACAGATACGGGAGGAAGTGTGGTAGGTAGAGAGACAGTTTGGAGCCTGGTGTTTGCGGATTACTTGGTAATTGTGGCAAATTGTGGCAAAGAGCGAAAGAGAAACGAAAGAAATGATGAAGAGCATGGGGCAGTATGTGAGAAAGAAAAGACTGGAAGTGAATGTTGAAAAGACGAAAATGATGGTGTTCAAGGAAGAGTGGAGAGAATGAGTGGAAATGGGAAGGAAGGAAAATACAACAAGTAAAGGAGTTCAAATACTTGGGTTATACATTGAAGGAAAGAGCTACGGATAAGGTGAAGAAAGGGAATGTGGGATGTGTTTGGGGAATAGGAGAGAGAAAGTGGGGAGGTTATTAATGATGATGTTTGAAAGTATGGTAGAGAGTGTACTGATGTAGGGAGCAGAGATCTGGGGATATAGAAGGAACAAGAAGAGGCAGAGAAAGTACAAGAAAAATATTTGAGAAGGATGCTAGGAGTGGACAGAAAAACACCAGGTTGCATAGTGAGGGAAGAGAGCGGCAAAGTTTGAAGACAAATTGGAGGCAAGGGAAGAATGCTGGAGAGAAAAGAAAAAGAACACGGAGAAAAAGGAGAGAGAGAGAAAACTATTATCAGAGAAAAGGGTATGCCAGTGAGGAAGTGGAAGAGGAAATTCCGGAGTATCTGGGGAAAGAGAATGCAAAAGAGAGAAAAATGATGGCAAGATTCAGATGTGGGAATTAGGAGAGATAAAACAGATATTGGATGGAAGGAAAGGAAAGAAGGTGCAAAATGTGTTATGATGAGACAGAGACAATCGAGCACATGTCGAATGGATGTAGCAAAATGAGAGAGAGGGAGAGAAAGGAACGGGGAGAAATTAAAAAAAATCATTCGAAAATACAAAAGGATTTTGCAATCGACTATCAAACACCATTTTTTTCGAAAACTGTGGCCAGACATTAGTAAAAAGGGGCAGAAAAGTTTAACTAATTTAGAACAAATATTTTCCACAAAGAAACTTTTCCATCGGTGCCTTTTTGCTGAAGTAATCATCAACGAAAAATTGAATAAAATTACCTATTTTTTCAAAACCTTTGCTCCAATTGGCACCAAAATTAGTAGGTGTCAGTTATTGTATAGGGTCAGTTGAATTCAGGTATAGTAAAAGTTCCGGCCATTGAACCCATTTTTTGCAGTGGGAGCCAAAAATATGGATTTTTTGTTTTTTTGCGATTTTCTCTAAAACGAAGAAATTCAGGTAATTTTTTTTCGATTCAGAAGAAGCGCCTTGACAAGGGCAATCCAACGATGCAAAATCCATTGCCATATGTTGCTTAATAAGGGAGCAATGGGCGTTTAAATGATTTTCCGAAGCGAAAATTATATAGAAGGGGGGGGTACGTGGTTTTTTCGAAAAAATTTTTGTCGCCGATTCGAACCAAATTGCTGTCAGTTATTGTATAGGGTCAGTTGAATTCAGGTATAGTAAAAGTTCCGGCCATTGAACCCATTTTTTGCTGTGGGAGCCAAAAATATGGATTTTTTGGTTTTTTGCGATTTTCTCTAAAACGAAAAAATTCAGGTAATTTTTTTTCGATTCAGAAGAAGCGCCTTGACAAGGGCAATCCAACGATGCAAAATTCATTGCCATATGTTGCTTAATAAGGGAGCTATGGGCGTTTAAATGATTTTCCGAAGCGAAAATTATATAGAAGGGGGGGGTACGTGGTTTTTTCGAAAAAATTGTTGTCGCCGATTCGAACCAAATTGCTGTCAGTTATTGTATAGGATCAGTTGAATTCAGGTATAGTAAAAGTTCCGGCCATTGAACCCATTTTTTGCTGTGGGAGCCAAAAATATGGATTTTTTGGTTTTTTGCGATTTTCTCTAAAACGAAAAAATTCAGGTAATTTTTTTTCGATTCAGAAGAAGCGCCTTGACAAGGGCAATCCAACGATGCAACAAAATCCATTGCCATATATTGTATAGGGTCAGCTGAATTCAGGTATAGTAAAAGTTCCGGCCATTTTTTGCTGTGGGAGCCAAAAATATGGATTTTTTGGTTTTTTGCGATTTTCTCTAAAACGAAAAAATTCAGGTAATTTTTTTTCGATTCAGAAGAAGCGCCTTGACAAGGGCAATCCAACGATGCAAAATTCATTGCCATATGTTGCTTAATAAGGGAGCTATGGGCGTTTAAATGATTTTCCGAAGCGAAAATTATATAGAAGGGGGGGGTACGTGGTTTTTTCGAAAAAAATTTTGTCGCCGATTCGAACCAAATTACTGTCAGTTATTGTATAGGGTCAGTTGAATTCAGGTATAGTAAAATTCCGGCCATTGAACCCATTTTTTGCTGTGGGAGCCAAAAATATGGATTTTTTGTTTTTTTGCGATTTTCTCTAAAACGAAAAAATTCAGGTAATTTTTTTTCGATTCAGAAGAAGCGCCTTGGCAAGGGCAATCCAACGATGCAAAATTCATTGCCATATGTTGCTTAATAAGGGAGCTATGGGCGTTTAAATGATTTTCCGAAGCGAAAATTATATAGAAGGGGGGGTACGTGGTTTTTTCGAAAAAATTGTTGTCGCCGATTCGAACCAAATTGCTGTCAGTTATTGTATAGGGTCAGTTGAATTCAGGTAGAGTAAAAGTTCCGGCCATTGAACCCATTTTTTGCTGTGGGAGCGAAAAATATGGATTTTTTGGTTTTTTGCGATTTTCTCTAAAACGAAAAAATTCAGGTAATTTTTTTTCGATTCAGAAGAAGCGCCTTGGCAAGGGCAATCCAACGATGCAAAATTCATTGCCATATGTTGCTTAATAAGGGAGCTATGGGCGTTTAAATGATTTTCCGAAGCGAAAATTATATAGAAGGGGGGGGTACGTGGTTTTTTCGAAAAAAATTTTGTCGCCGATTCGAACCAAATTACTGTCAGTTATTGTATAGGGTCAGTTGAATTCAGGTATAGTAAAATTCCGGCCATTGAACCCATTTTTTGCTGTGGGAGCCAAAAATATGGATTTTTTGTTTTTTTGCGATTTTCTCTAAAACGAAAAAATTCAGGTAATTTTTTTTCGATTCAGAAGAAGCGCCTTGGCAAGGGCAATCCAACGATGCAAAATTCATTGCCATATGTTGCTTAATAAGGGAGCTATGGGCGTTTAAATGATTTTCCGAAGCGAAAATTATATAGAAGGGGGGGGTACGTGGTTTTTTCGAAAAAATTTTTGTCGCCGATTCGAACCAAATTGCTGTCAGTTATTGTATAGGGTCAGTTGAATTCAGGTATAGTAAAAGTTCCGGCCATTGAACCCATTTTTTGCTGTGGGAGCCAAAAATATGGATTTTTTGGTTTTTTGCGATTTTCTCTAAAACGAAAAAATTCAGGTAATTTTTTTTCGATTCAGAAGAAGCGCCTTGACAAGGGCAATCCAACGATGCAAAATTCATTGCCATATGTTGCTTAATAAGGGAGCTATGGGCGTTTAAATGATTTTCCGAAGCGAAAATTATATAGAAGGGGGGGGTACGTTGTTTTTTCGAAAAAATTTTTGTCGCCGATTCGAACCAAATTGCTGTCAGTTATTGTATAGGGTCAGTTGAATTCAGGTATAGTAAAAGTTCCGGCCATTGAACCCATTTTTTGCTGTGGGAGCCAAAAATATGGATTTTTTGGTTTTTTGCGATTTTCTCTAAAACGAAAAAATTCAGGTAATTTTTTTTCGATTCAGAAGAAGCGCCTTGACAAGGGCAATCCAACGATGCAAAATTCATTGCCATATGTTGCTTAATAAGGGAGCTATGGGCGTTTAAATGATTTTCCGAAGCGAAAATTATTTAGAAGGGGGGGGTATGTGGTTTTTTCGAAAAAATTTTTGTCGCCGATTCGAACCAAATTGCTGTCAGTTATTGTATAGGGTCAGTTGAATTCAGGTATAGTAAAAGTTCCGGCCATTGAACCCATTTTTTGCTGTGGGAGCCAAAAATATGGATTTTTTGTTTTTTTGCGATTTTCTCTAAAACGAAAAAATTCAGGTAATTTTTTTTCGATTCAGAAGAAGCGCCTTGACAAGGGCAATCCAACGATGCAAAATTCATTGCCATATGTTGCTTAATAAGGGAGCAATGGGCGTTTAAATGATTTTCCGAAGCGAAAATTATATAGAAGGGGGGGGTACGTGGTTTTTTCGAAAAAATTTTTGTCGCCGATTCGAACCAAATTGCTGTCAGTTATTGTATAGGGTCAGTTGAATTCAGGTATAGTAAAAGTTCCGGCCATTGAACCCATTTTTTGCTGTGGGAGCCAAAAATATGGATATTTTGGTTTTTTGCGATTTTCTCTAAAACGAAAAAATTCAGGTAATTTTTTTTCGATTCAGATGAAGCGCCTTGACAAGGGCAATCCAACGATGCAAAATTCATTGCCATATGTTGCTTAATAAGGGAGCTATGGGCGTTTAAATGATTTTCCGAAGCGAAAATTATATAGAAGGGGGGGGTACGTGGTTTTTTCGAAAAAAATTTTGTCGCCGATTCGAACCAAATTACTGTCAGTTATTGTATAGGGTCAGTTGAATTCAGGTATAGTAAAATTCCGGCCATTGAACCCATTTTTTGCTGTGGGAGCCAAAAATATGGATTTTTTGTTTTTTTGCGATTTTCTCTAAATCGAAGAAATTCAGGTAATTTTTTTCGATTCAGAAGAAGCGCCTTGACAAGGGCAATCCAACGATGCAAAATTCATTGCCATATGTTGCTTAATAAGGGAGCTATGGGCGTTTAAATGATTTTCCGAAGCGAAAATTATATAGAAGGGGGGGGTACGTGGTTTTTTCGAAAAAATTTTTGTCGCCGATTCGAACCAAATTGCTGTCAGTTATTATATAGGGTCAGTTGAATTCAGGTATAGTAAAAGTTCCGGCCATTGAACCCATTTTTTGCTGTGGGAGCCAAAAATATGGATTTTTTGTTTTTTTGCGATTTTCTCTAAATCGAAGAAATTCAGGTAATTTTTTTCGATTCAGAAGAAGCGCCTTGACAAGGGCAATCCAACGATGCAAAATTCATTGCCATATGTTGCTTAATAAGGAAGCTATGGGTGTTTAAATGATTTTCCGAAGCGAAAATTATATAGAAGGGGGGGTACGTGGTTTTTTCGAAAAAATTTTTGTCGCCGATTCGAACCAAATTGCTGTCAGTTATTGTATAGGGTCAGTTGAATTCAGGTATAGTAAAAGTTCCGGCCATTGAACCCATTTTTTGCTGTGGGAGCCAAAAATATGGATATTTTGGTTTTTTGCGATTTTCTCTAAAACGAAAAAATTCAGGTAATTTTTTTTCGATTCAGATGAAGCGCCTTGACAAGGGCAATCCAACGATGCAAAATTCATTGCCATATGTTGCTTAATAAGGGAGCTATGGGCGTTTAAATGATTTTCCGAAGCGAAAATTATATAGAAGGGGGGGGTACGTGGTTTTTTCGAAAAAAATTTTGTCGCCGATTCGAACCAAATTACTGTCAGTTATTGTATAGGGTCAGTTGAATTCAGGTATAGTAAAATTCCGGCCATTGAACCCATTTTTTGCTGTGGGAGCCAAAAATATGGATTTTTTGTTTTTTTGCGATTTTCTCTAAATCGAAGAAATTCAGGTAATTTTTTTCGATTCAGAAGAAGCGCCTTGACAAGGGCAATCCAACGATGCAAAATTCATTGCCATATGTTGCTTAATAAGGGAGCTATGGGCGTTTAAATGATTTTCCGAAGCGAAAATTATATAGAAGGGGGGGGTACGTGGTTTTTTCGAAAAAATTTTTGTCGCCGATTCGAACCAAATTGCTGTCAGTTATTATATAGGGTCAGTTGAATTCAGGTATAGTAAAAGTTCCGGCCATTGAACCCATTTTTTGCTGTGGGAGCCAAAAATATGGATTTTTTGTTTTTTTGCGATTTTCTCTAAATCGAAGAAATTCAGGTAATTTTTTTCGATTCAGAAGAAGCGCCTTGACAAGGGCAATCCAACGATGCAAAATTCATTGCCATATGTTGCTTAATAAGGAAGCTATGGGTGTTTAAATGATTTTCCGAAGCGAAAATTATATAGAAGGGGGGGTACGTGGTTTTTTCGAAAAAATTTTTGTCGCCGATTCGAACCAAATTGCTGTCAGTTATTGTATAGGGTCAGTTGAATTCAGGTAGAGTAAAAGTTCCGGCCATTGAACCCATTTTTTGCTGTGGGAGCGAAAAATATGGATTTTTTGGTTTTTTGCGATTTTCTCTAAAACGAAAAAATTCAGGTAATTTTTTTTCGATTCAGAAGAAGCGCCTTGACAAGGGCAATCCAACGATGCAAAATTCATTGCCATATGTTGCTTAACAAGGGAGCTAAGGGCGTTTAAATGATTTTCCGAACCGAAAATTATATAGAAGGGGGGGGGTACGTCGTTTTTTCGAAAAAATTTTTGTCGCCGATTCGAACCAAATTGCTGTCAGTTATTGTATAGGGTCAGTTGAATTCAGGTATAGTAAAAGTTCCGGCCATTGAACCCATTTTTTGCTGTGGGAGCCAAAAATATGGATTTTTTGGTTTTTTGCGATTTTCTCTAAAACGAAAAAATTCAGGTAATTTTTTTTCGATTCAGAAGAAGCGCCTTGACAAGGGCAATCCAACGATGCAAAATTCATTGCCATATGTTGCTTAATAAGGGAGCTATGGGCGTTTAAATGATTTTCCGAAGCGAAAATTATATAGAAGGGGGGGGTACGTTGTTTTTTCGAAAAAATTTTTGTCGCCGATTCGAACCAAATTGCTGTCAGTTATTGTATAGGGTCAGTTGAATTCAGGTATAGTAAAAGTTCCGGCCATTGAACCCATTTTTTGCTGTGGGAGCCAAAAATATGGATTTTTTGGTTTTTTGCGATTTTCTCTAAAACGAAAAAATTCAGGTAATTTTTTTTCGATTCAGATGAAGCGCCTTGACAAGGGCAATCCAACGATGCAAAATTCATTGCCATATGTTGCTTAATAAGGGAGCTATGGGCGTTTAAATGATTTTCCGAAGCGAAAATTATATAGAAGGGGGGGTACGTTGTTTTTTCGAAAAAATTTTTGTCGCCGATTCGAACCAAATTGCTGTCAGTTATTGTATAGGGTCAGTTGAATTCAGGTATAGTAAAATTCCGGCCATTGAACCCATTTTTTGCTGTGGGAGCCAAAAATATGGATTTTTTGGTTTTTTGCGATTTTCTCTAAAACGAAAAAATTCAGGTAATTTTTTTTCGATTCAGATGAAGCGCCTTGACAAGGGCAATCCAACGATGCAAAATTCATTGCCATATGTTGCTTAATAAGGGAGCTATGGGCGTTTAAATGATTTTCCGAAGCGAAAATTATATAAAATCTGTTCACTTTGTATTGAACGTCAGTGGTGCAAATGACTGACCTGTTGCTATGACAACTCATATGAAAGTTAATGCCAAGTGTGTGCGATTTGCACCACTGACGGTCAATACAAAGTGAACGGATATTAGAAGGGGGGGTACGTTGTTTTTTCGAAAAAATTTTTGTCGCCGATTCGAACCAAATTGCTGTCAGTTATTGTATAGGGTCAGTTGAATTCAGGTATAGTAAAATTCCGGCCATTGAACCCATTTTTTGCTGTGGGAGCCAAAAATATGCATTTTTTGGTTTTTTGCGATTTTCTCTAAAACGAAAAAATTCAGGTAATTTTTTTTCGATTCAGAAGAAGCGCCTTGACAAGGGCAATCCAACGATGCAAAATTCATTGCCATATGTTGCTTAATAAGGGAGCTATGGGCGTTTAAATGACTTTCCGAAGCGAAAATTATATAGAAGGGGGGGGTACGTGGTTTTTTCGAAAAAATTTTTGTCGCCGATTCGAACCAAATTGCTGTCAGTTATTGTATAGGGTCAGTTGAATTCAGGTATAGTAAAAGTTCCGGCCATTGAACCCATTTTTTGCTGTGGGAGCCAAAAATATGGATTTTTTGGTTTTTTGCGATTTTCTCTAAAACGAAAAAATTCAGGTAATTTTTTTTCGATTCAGAAGAAGCGCCTTGACAAGGGCAACCCAACGATGCAAAATTCATTGCCATATGTTGCTTAATAAGGGAGCTATGGGCGTTTAAATGATTTTCCGAAGCGAAAATTATATAGAAGGGGGGGGTACGTGGTTTTTTCGAAAAAATTTTTGTCGCCGATTCGAACCAAATTGCTGTCAGTTATTGTATAGGGTCAGTTGAATTCAGGTATAGTAAAAGTTCCGGCCATTGAACCCATTTTTTGCTATTGGAGCCAAAAATATGGATTTTTTGGTTTTTTGCGATTTTCTCTAAAACGAAAAAATTCAGGTAATTTTTTTTCGATTCAGATGAAGCGCCTTGACAAGGGCAATCCAACGATGCAAAATTCATTGCCATATGTTGCTTAATAAGGGAGCTATGGGCGTTTAAATGATTTTCCGAAGCGAAAATTATATAGAAGGGGGGGGTACGTTTTTTTTTCGAAAAAATTTTTGTCGCCGATTCGAACCAAATTGCTGTCAGTTATTGTATAGGGTCAGTTGAATTCAGGTATAGTAAAAGTTCCGGCCATTGAACCCATTTTTTGCTGTGGGAGCCAAAAATATGGATTTTTTGGTTTTTTGCGATTTTCTCTAAAACGAAAAAATTCAGGTAATTTTTTTTCGATTCAGAAGAAGCGCCTTGACAAGGGCAATCCAACGATGCAAAATTCATTGCCATATGTTGCTTAATAAGGGAGCTATGGGCGTTTAAATGATTTTCCGAAGCGAAAATTATATAGAAGGGGAGGGTACGTGGTTTTTTCGAAAAAATTTTTGTCGCCGATTCGAACCAAACTGCTGTCGGTAATTATACATTTTATGTCGACAAATCTGACGCATGCGCTAATGATTGAATGTCACGCGGATTTTGCTAACGATGTTACCAGGTTATTTAATAACGATTTATTTTAAACATTTAAAGTACCTAAAAACAGACAATGTTTCATGCTGGACCCGTGTATATTGAACACAGTTTTAGATTCACTGAGTTTCGAAATTTTAGAATTTCATTTGCGCATGCGTCATATTTGTCGACCTAAACTGTATAATTACCCAACTTTTCATAATCATTTAACCAATATGTAAAAAATAAGCGTGATCAGCAATGACTGAGTGTGTAGCCAATGAAACAATTGAAACAGGCTGGTGTTTTTTGTCTCGTAACTGGCACTGTGGCACTGACTGGATTTTTTAACTCGAGATGATATTAAAAACGTTTTTGGTTATGTCGGTTACGTTTATGCTTTGCTATTGCAAAAATGAACCTTTGACGGTAAATTTCAATTTTGCCTAATTTCATTATTACCAAAAGATTAACTCATTGTTGATCGCACCGTATTATTTCCTGTTTTGTTCAAAATGTAATGTAAGGAATGAGATGGGAATGAGTTATTATGACATAGAAACAGTAGATTTGGCAACAATGTCTGGATGTCACAGATGACGATGAGTCAGACCTGAGACGTAGAGGTTGTGTTTGTGACTTTGGAAATTTGTTTTGAACACAGATGTTGTCATTTTAATAAAAACGCGAAACCTTCACGAAACATGCACTACTGTATCACCCCGTCACCAGTACCAAAGTGTCAATAACCTCTGCTCTTCTGAAAAAATGGAAAACATATTTGAAGGGTTGGGTGTACCAAAAAAGTACCTTATTGTCCTTATTGAGAGAAACATTTTGTGTAAATTAAATTTACATTGGCGCATTATAAATTATCGTAAACAAACACAAACAGATACACATTGAGAGACACAGAAATGCCATACTCGTATAGTAAACTTCCACTTTTTTGAACTCGTAACGTAATCTACTATTTCTTTACCTTTAAAGCCAGGGACAATCAGAATTTGATCTTATCTCGCTCACGATTTTTCAACCCTATCACCATACTTTCATTTCCTGAAATGGAAGAAAGATAATTATTATTAGATCTAGTTTCGAAGATACAGCATTGGTCACACTCAGAATCAGTGCAATTTTGCTCCTTGTATTCCGTCTAATTAAAATTTGTATTGCAATATTACGTTCTTCATTAGATTAGAAAATCCAATTACTCCTTTCTCAAATAAAAATGTCAAAGCAGTTTTTTAATTGAACAGAGAAAATGCCAGTACCCTCCTATTTATAGATCCTTGAAAAAATTTTTAAAAATTATGTGTTACGATATTAGAGAAATTTTATTTTGAAATTGTCGTGAAAATTGCAAAAACTGTAACATTGAATTACAGAAAACTAAGAAAGCAGCTGTTATCAGCCACGCACAATAAAACAGTGTTTTTTGTTATGTTGAGCTCTTTTGAAGATCGATTGTAAATTGGGCTTTTCTAAAAGCCCAATTTACCCTCGAGGCCTTAAAACCCTCGCTACGCTCGTGTTTTAATCTTGTTCCTCGAGCAATTAGAAAAGCCCAATTTACACAGAAACTCGTTGCATAAATAACTATTATTGGTAGGTACTTTTTGCAGAACAAAATTGAAATGTTCCAGGACCTATATCTACCTAGAAATATAAAGAAATTAAAATCTAACGATCTACAAGTGTTATCACGTTACTAACTACCAAATTGTGCAGAGGAACCATCAGATTTTATTCTCTGTTTAGATTTGATACTAAAGATTCTTGGAATACCACAAAACCAGGTTTTTGTTACAATCGGGACCTTTTCTAAATCACTTAATAAAATAGTCTCTCACATGCGCTGACCTTTCGTAGGACACTGTATAATTATAGTCCACGCCGGAATTAGTCTAACAAGGGAGCTGGTGGAATTTGTTGGGTAAAACCTAATCAATGTTTATGGTTTTGAAGAAGTTAAGCTCGGCGGTGAGGCTCCCGACTTATCTCATGATCGCCCCAAACAAAAAAAAACTAGTTTCATTCCCCCTCCTTTTATTATTATCATAATTACGGATAATTACAGTGCTCGCTCTTGTTGTAGACGTCATTTACATGTCGTTCTGTACTAGGTAAATTATCAATGTAGGGAATTGCGTGATGATTAACTGGAATTACAAAAAGTATTTGCTACACAATACGGTATTACTCGAAGATAATCTCGACCGTTCTTCAAATAACCCATATAATAATTCAATTATCTTTAAATAACACAGAAGTCAAGGAAATGGAAATACATTGTTGCGTGTCGGCCATGTCTGACATCAACAATTCCAACTCTGCAGTCACGGAGGGATATTGAAAACGTCGGCCGGATAATTGACGAAAAATTGGACGGGCGCCACTGGAGCTTCCAACTTTCGTGCTTTTTAAATTCGGTCGATTTAATTATATTTTTAGATTTGATTGGATCGCATGCTTGTTTTTAATTTTTGAAGAATGCTTAATACCATGAATAGTAACTGGACCTATTCGTTTTATTTTAATTAAGTAATTGAAGCGTTTCGATGAAAAAGAAACAACCAATTTACTACTCAACACCGAACCAACAGAGTTTGTTAACCAAGTGATTTATGTTTGTTATAAAAAACAAATTATTAAAAATTAATATTTATATTTTTTAATTAAACTAGAATTAATAATATGATAATTAAATCAAGATTATCACGTACTAACTACCACAATAAATTAACTATTTTATCTAAACTTGTTTGTGCACTTTTAATTTAAACATTATCATGCAGCGTTTGTTTTTAAATCGCATATCTGTTGTGCATTTATTTGTACTTAATTTTTTGTAGCAATACCATTAAAATAATCAGGCTAAAGATTTTGAATAAACAACATTCAATCATTTTTAAACTGTGATTCGGATCAAAAATTAAAATGACGTTTACTTTCCCGGCCGTCGTTAAAAGCAACGGCCGCGAAATTAGATTTCGCGGCCTGTTTTAAGTACGCGTTTCGCGTACGGTTTTGGTATTATTCTCGGTATCTGCGGGACGAAGACTAAAATTTGTCTCTCACTTCTTTTCGTTATCGCCTCATCTTCCTCTGAGGCACTAGCTGCCGATGCGCCACCTCACATCTGTTATTACTGGCGATTCATCATTTCTCGTATCTTCTCTGACAATTTAATTCAAACGCAATTTTTCCCATATTATTTTATGAGCCCCGTATCGGGGTAGCCGTGAGATATTTAATAATAAATATTTCGTGGTAAAAAAAAATTTCATGGAGCAATTCAACCGGTCTGTCTCGGCAATACCATTGGCATTAAGGCCGTAAGTTGTTCGATAAATTCGTTTATTTTGAAACGAGCTCCCAGCGCGGTCAATTACAATAATTTCCCCCGTTTTTATTTACGATGTGACCCAACCTTTCCTGCACGATCCCCACCTTCGTTCGGTCCGAAATGAAAAAGTATCCGAGCCGCACAAAACACCTGACAGAGATATCTTAATAACTTTGTTTGACAGGTAAATTGCGCGTAGCGAAGTCAGTGTATAAACCATCGCGAGAAAATTAGTGCGCGCTCGGCTTTAGTCATCCATTCGACCATTCCCACTTTTTTAATTAAACCCGGAGGACTCCCCACCACACCAAAACCAACACGGTTTTTTGCCCGGACGCGTTTCTTAATTATTATTGTCCGACCAGGGGCGTCAAGAGGATGGAGGGGTCACCGGACCAGCACTCTCTTAAACGTGGACTCGACAGGAAATATTCAGGAGTGATCTTTTATTCACAGAAAAAAAAAATAAAATGTTAAACACTGCTACAGTCACCAATACAACCAGTACAAGAGTTTCTTAACAGAAAAAATAATTACACTTGAAAGAATTTTTTTCTCTACAAAATCAACAGATTAAAGACGAACAATAGTTATTTACCTAACGTACGCGGGAAGTGAAATTTCCCGCGTGAGCACTTTGTTCACGAAAAATTTCTTCCCGCAAAAGTTGGGTAGGTACAATATTTTTTGTGACGAATAACTCAAAAATATTTAAAAATAAAATAAAAGAAGGAAATAATTTAACATTTTCAGGACCCTATTATTTATTACTCTTACCTTTTTTCGAACTGTATTCTTATTTGTTTTATAATAAAATTACTTATTTATTATGTTGTTGAGAATTACTTCTACAATTGCAAATGTGACGAAGTGTCAATTTTGTTTAAAATGAATTGACATTTCCGTCTGTCTACACTGTCATTAAACACCAATCTTACAATGCAATTCCCCCTAGTTTCTGCTGCAAAGTAAAAAACACCGCGTGCGGGAAATCGTTGTTTCGGTACTCCGAAGACAACCGGGAAATACCGATTTTGAGGCTATGAGTACAAAAAGAGTTTTTACCAACGACAAAGGATAGTGTAATCAAAAAATATCGGGTGTTTTCTTAAATTTGGCGTCGAAGTTGGCGTTGAAGAATCGATTGTGAACGCATCACGGATCAACTGTTTAAATCTAACCTAACTTGTTGCGTTGTTTGTGTTTTTACTCTGTAGATTGACGAGTGGTGAGTTCACAATCGACTCTTCGACACCAACTTTGACGAGAAATTTAAATGAACACCCGATACTTGTTTCTTTCTTTATTAATGAAGCCTTGTTGCGTAGACATTTTAAAAGACACAAAGACAGTACTTGAATTGTTAAAACAGAAAGAAAAAGAAAGAAAGAATGTTAAAATGTAAATCGACTAGATAATTTTGGGAATCTAGAGTTTAAAAAATATACAGGGTGATTCAAAACGAACACACCAACTACCAGCAGTTGTACAGAATACAGCGAGAAGAACATAAAAAAATGGAAAAAACCTTTTTTCCCAGCTTCAATTAAAAGTTACAGGGTGTTAAAGTTAAAAATTTTCAACCAAAATATTTTTGAACAAAAAAATGTTTGTTCCAAGTATGTTAGACAGAGTATTCATTCGATTGCGATAACATTCAGTAACTAAACTATTTTGTCCATTTGCTTTTTTAAAAACTGCTGCAATTTAAAATTTTTATTACACAATTTTTGAAAAAATCTTAGTCAATTAATCATGTGCTTGTATATGTCAACAAAAAAATTCAAAATTTGGAAATATGTATAAGAAAAAACAAAAAAGCGTCAGGAGAAGATTTGTATTATTTTTTTCACGTTCCCCTCACTCTACTTTATACGATTACAAGTAGTTGGTGCGGTCGTTTTGATACACCCTGTATATTAATTTTATTATTTTACAATGTTCATCGTAAGCCCACCTGGCTTTTTTATTTGTCACAAAAACGATTCGATAAGATCGTGGAATATTCAGACAAATCAGGAAAGCAACATTTTCAACAGATTCCTCTTTAAAACTAGATTTTTCATTTTTCAAATACATAACATGCTGATCACTCGTTATTCTTTGCTGTGTTTAGTTATTTACGTACATTTGAATTTTTCTACAACGGACATTTTCCACTCGACTGGCTAACAGCAAGGGTTATGTCTATCTATTTATATAAAAATAGATGACAAGTTAAAAATTGTTAATTGCAAACCGGTCATTCTTGTCTGCAACGCTTATAAAATTGTAAAACACACCATTTTTTAAATTGTGACACTATCTAAAGTAAAAATGTTTTGAATGTGAATTGTCAAGCTCAAGGTCGCTTAAAAACTTATGATTGAACTGTAAATACGTTAGTGAGATCTGTCATAATATTGGCGCGCCTAGTTACTTTTGCTGGTAGTGCCAACTTACCGACAAATCCCCAATTCACATCTACAATGTTCCGTCTTTAATTAAAGATGTTCGATAGCCATAAAAATTACATTTGTAGAAATATATAAAGGGATCTATAAAATGATTGAAGCCACAGACAATTAAACTATAGTAAGACTGTCAAGTGGGATTACATTTTCGGAGACGCGCTCAAGTGGCGCTGCCCGAGCGTTAGGCCAAACTAATGTATAACAAGTTGCATATCTGACTAGTTTCTGTATACCTAGTTGCCTATTTTTTTTTTCAATTTGATTTAAATTGATACTTATTTAAAAAAATAAAAACGACTAATTAAAAATTAAACATTTTAATACAAATTCTAACATATACAACAAATTAGTAGTTCAGTAAACGAGTTTGTGTGTAAATTGGGATTTTTTGGGCATGAGTGGGCTAGTTTAAAAGGCGAGTGAAACTGAATTGAAGGGTAGCATTAGTTCAATAATTTGATTCTGCGTTAACACTTTTAAAATTTCTGGAGATAATTTTAGAATCGTGCAAAACATTTTTTAATTTTGAAATTGTTTTTCGCTGATATCGGTCCATATAATAAATGTTTCTACCGTTTGAAGTAAGACTACTAACTTTCTTGCATTCAAGTACTTGCCACACACTAGAAGATTTTGTTGGGTGTCTATTTTGGGCCTTGGGCATAACAGGAAGGATTAGATTCTCTACAATGGGATTTTCAGTAATCGTAGAATTTTCAATTTGTTCAGCTGGTCTAACATTGTTTATTGAAGTTTGTTTCTCTTCACGAAGAAAAATCGACGGCAGGGCGTATTTATGGGGTTTTGTTTTTTGAGTAAAGAAATTGTTGCTAAAATGTTTCTCGAAAATAAAGGCATTATCTGTTTTGAAGGGTGGTGCAACATTTACCTAAAGCTTCTATCCATCGTTTCCTTTGTTCTTCTAATTTTTGAAATTTAAAATGTTTATTTTTTATCGCCGATTTTGTTGTTTACAAAGCATTTATGTTTAATTTTTCCCATATCCAAATAAATAAAATAAAAATTGCGATCTGAAAAACCATATTTCGTACTTTTTCAAAAAGAAAAAGATAACTTACCAAATAAAAAGATAACGAAAAATTATCTCAAGATACTGGTTTGAAGTAATTTATTTTGTAGAACAATTTATAAAATTTATTGACTAAACCTTGACAGAAATTAGAAAATTCAAAATTACTGATGACATTATTAATTAATATTCAAATCAACCTTCCTTTTTAAACGGAAATTCCCGATCGGATTAACGAGTAAATTCGGTAATTTAGTTTGGCCTAACGCTAGAGCAGCGCTAGTGTTGTCAGTGTCTCCCATATTTTATACGGGTTTTGAAAGTCTTAATTCTGTTGATGGTCTGTGATTGAAGCTTTTTTGAAGCAGATGCCTAATTTTAATTCTTAACTGTCACTTCTGACGTTCTGACATTGACATTTTGTTCGCGCTTTTCAGTCAAGCTTTCGTTCTTTATATTCGTTTTTCTTTACTAATTTTGTCCAACGAATACAAAACAAAGCAAAGTAGACATTTGCCCCACACGCTCGAGTTAGAGGGAGCCCAGTAAAAAAATCCCCGGCTGTCGACGCCCCTGCGCCCACCGTCAGGTAAATTAAATCCGGTCGAGGATGGCAGGCATTTTATAATTTGAGGTTGCGTGTGCGACTCCGGAGCCGTACCATTTTTTGCCTCCTCAATAATTTTTATTGCGTTGTTTACTTAATCGTTATGGGTTTTTAACCATAGGGTCAGATATTAATTTAGATTGGGGGTATTCAAATTCGTTCCTCGTCTATTTTTTTGTCTGTGGATGGCACTCGATGAACTTTCAATCAAGTTTTGATTGATTGCGTTGCTACGTGTATAATCAAAGAGGTTTTTATGTGCGTACTCTCTAATTTCGGACATCAAAAGGCGGATCTGTTATGAAACTCTCTTTTCTGAATTTTTATCGGAATGTAATTTAATTTATCACTTGAGGAACTGGCGTTTTTTCGTCCACGTTAAAAAAGCGGGCATTTTTGATTGCTTATTTAGACGACGCCGCTTTCTTTACTTAATTTCATTAAAGAAACGGAAAAGGTTTTGCCTGGATTCTCAATCACTTTTTTAATCATGATGTCATGTATTATACCGTGATCCATCAAACACCTCTATCGAAAGATTAAATTTATTTCATCGTGACGTTCTTAACAACAAAGAAAAATGAATGAAATAAAAACATTGTAAAAATCATTTAAAGAAGAAATCTCAAAGAAGGTAAAAGTTTATGGTTGTAATAAAATTTAAGCTGAATGCAAAGAAAATGTGACGCCACTGGTGTAAAATCAGAACGATAAAACGTTAAGAAGCTTAAATAAACTGGAGTATCATAAAGGAATTTATGTTTTTAAATCCTCAACGAAGCCATACTTACAGATTCTAGACAGATAAATCCCCAAATTTTACAACTTTCCCAACAGAGTAATAACATTTTTATACACGATATTTTTTGAAAATTAATATTTTGTTAAAAAAGCTTGTAATTAGATAAGGAAAAAAACTATTAATGAAAACGGTAATTTTACGTACTCACGAGAGGTCGAAAAGTAACTCTTTTTCGGACGCACTTTTTCGGACGCACTTTTTCGGACGCTGACCGCCACCTGTTGGTCTGTTTATTAAGTTAGCAACGAAACCGACAAACCCGATAATTGTCACCATAAATTGTTTTGTTGGCAAACTGATAACGAATACAATAAAAAAATTGTTAATATGTATCTATTAGGACAAGGTAGATACAAAATAAATTTGTAATTTTTCCAATGATGTCTTTTGCTTTGTAGTTCATGCAGTCGCCTAAAAAATATAATGTAATTTAAGTGCCTTTTGTCCTCGCCTGTTTCAAGCCTCGGCTGCGCCTCGGCCAGTAAATTCAGACTCGGGCGAAAATTTTTTAAACCAACGACTATATTAATCATACGAGTGATCTAAAAATAGCGGAAATATTTTAAAACATCCTGAACGTTTCGGAAATGGTCTGATTAACCCTTTAAGGAAGCTCGTATCGGTAATTTTAGATGCGTCTAGTTTGCTCCACCAACAATGAATGGATGATTAATCTGAAAGCTATTTATAATGTGCATCTATTTTTAGTATCCTATATTTATTCGTAATGGTTATAATTTGTTTCGTGATACCGCAGTGTCATAATTTATTACTTTTACATTCGTTGGAAGCTCAGCAATGGTGATGGAAATGAGAAGACAAATTTTGCATAAGAAGCGACACGATGAAAAATGATGTTGACATCCCAGATTGCCCGGTAAACCTTAAAAGCCCATACCAATAACCAATATAAAGAAATCGATTTAATATTTATATTAAGTTATTATTGAAGCTGATTTATTAATGATTTAGTACATAACACCTCCCGTGGCACCCGTGATTGATGACCCTCTCCCGGTATTCAGAGCAGAAGTACCCAGCCGCCTCCCGTATCACTCCTACCAACCGGAAAAAAACACCAAAAGTAATTTGTTAAAATAACGGCTCTCGTTGATAAGCGGTGGTTATGGGTGCACGTACGGCGGCGGGACGGGGGCCCAAATTACCGGTTAGGTAACTGGATCGTAAATATGATGGGATTTAACGTGGTCGCCTCCATTTAATTACGTTTTAATCGTCGATCATAGTCGCTGTGTCCCGAAGGACGACCGAAATCGGTGCACGGATGCACCGGCCCCAGGCCACTGCATAAATCGCCCACGATGCCGCCCCTATGACCGATAAGGGTATTAACAGCCCTCTGTCGGCCATATGCTGCACCACCTTATCACTGCAAAGCCCCCGACTGGATGGACTCTTTATCGACGAGATCTCCATAAATCCAAATCATTCACGGCCGTTTAACGAAATCGATTTGTTGCGACTCGAGGCATAACATTCTTTACAAGCGAAGGAATCTTCCAATTGACTCGTTTCTTTGAATATGAGCGAATAATAGGAGATTATATCATTAAGAGTACAAGTGAGTCTTTTTGTGGTAACCCTAGAGGCCGAGACGAAGTTGAGGTTGGCACAAAAAGACCTACTCTGAATGACATACAGGGTGTCTTAAAATTATCGTATTCCGAGTTCGGGGCTTAGTAGGGGACATCCTGTTGACCAAGTAAAAATGTTTAGAAAAAATTGCTGTCACTGAAAAAAATATCAAAGTTGCCAAAATTTGTTCAAAAGTACCTGATTAATATTCTAGCTGTTGTACTTCCCTTTCGAACAAAAATTGGAAAAATAAAACTTTTATTTTTTCGAAATAAAGCTGTTTTTTCAAGAAATCTCTTTTCATTTATATTTTAATATTTTACATAATCATCCTCACCATATTTCAAAATTTATATTTTTTATTTCAAGAAAACATGATGAAAAGTTTGAACCTTCAGACCCATATATCTTTGTAAATACCCGCCCTATATTTTTTATTTTATTTTTTCGAGATTCCTGAGAATTTTCCCTACAAGACCCCTAACTTGGAATACGTTAATTTTGCGACACCCTGTATACTATTTTATCTTCAAGCGGATCCCAAAATTTTGTTATTTCGCTTTTTTATTAAATATTTCGTGTAATTATTGATAAATAAATCGTAAAAAATCCTTCAAATGACCTTACATTTGACTCGGTTCCTAGGATTTGAAATGTTTCAAGTCCGGCTACAAAAACCACCCAAATAATGTCACGTTTTGAACCCGACATTTTCCTTCAACTTGTTTTAATCATTTTTACCTTTTTTAATTTAAATCCATCAGAAAACTGCTCCAAAGTATCAAAACTTTTGCGAACGTGAACTGCAGGTAATAATTTCCTTAATGAAACTTCGCTTCCAGTAAATCTCTCGTTATTTCTTGAACGTCTTAAATCTTCCCAAAGTGTCTGCTTTAAAAATCTCAATTTTAGAAGCACTTCAACTTCCCCATTCGCCAACCTAAAATTAAAAGACATAAAAGCAAGGGTTCTAAATGTAATTGATATGATTGGAATTGGTTTATTACTTGCATAAATCCAGAACCCCATAAACCTATCCCTACCATAAATATCAGAATTTGCAATTCCTCGATAAATAAAAGCGCGAGCAGTGCGTTTTGTCCTGAATGAAGAGAGAGAGTATTTAAAAAAGGCGACAATTAATTAAGGTAATTTGCTACATTATGTTGTTAAAATGTACCAGGACAGCTGAACAAAAAGCAACTGAATTTATGAAAGAGTTTACGCTGAAAAAACAAATTAAAACAGGTGATTTCCTTTAGTGGAATATATCAGTTGTAATTATAAAATACGTTTTGGTACAAAATCCATTAAAACCATCTTTACAGAGCGCGATTCGGTGTATAGGAGGGTAGCGCCGCGTAATTAATTGGGTTGTGTAGAAGAGGAGGACTGCTGTTTCGTCCTTCTCACCCTAATTGGTTTTCAGGAGCAATGACGCCAAAAGGGTAACAACGTTAAAATTATTATGTTATAGTAATACAAATAATGTCCGCATGGTGGAACTAAATTAATTGAGGCTGTTGCCTCTAAATCAGTCGATAATTCGAATAAATCAAAATGTTTAGGACGCAGAGACGATCGTCCTGGAAACAATTTCGTAAAGAAGCGAAGTTTTAAAAATTAATTTTGTGCTTTCGTAGACGGTGAAATTTCCAGTAATTACAAAGCCTTGCCCTGCGGAGTAATAAATTTATATTTTTGTGGGCGGCTTTATGTTGTGTGATATTTCATTTAGTGTTCAAATTAAAATACATGGCGGTGTGACAAAGTGAGGTGGGACTGATACAGACATAGTGTTCCTTGGTCTCCTGCCGCGTGTCTGTTATTATAACACCACAACAATCTCCAATTTGTCACGATGAAAGGACGCGAACCGCTCCGAGGATTCGGAGATGACTTTTTACTCAAACGAGAGAAACACTCTTTTTTACAAACCGGCCAAGCCTTTTCAAGTTTTTTCTTTCAATTTTGACGTCTTATTTAAAATGCGGTAATGAATTTGTTCACGGACTCGGAGCTACATTTTGATACTGACGAAATAGCGACAATTCATGACGTCCCAGTGAACAATCAAGGCTGAAATGCTTAAGAATTAGAGAAATATGCATTGTGTGTCGATTTCAAAGAATTCCAACTGGAACCAGCATTTTTCAAGAACGAAAGACATCGATTCACACATTATGAAAGCAGGTATTAATAGCTGTTTACAGTAAGAGTGAGGAAAACAAAGCTTTCGTTCACGCGAATTGCGTGTTCATCCACGAAGCTGAGCTGACGATGCGGAGAGGTACCAAATGTTGCCTGAAAATCAAAATTAAGTTGTCAGAAAGAATCGGGAACATCTACGAGTATATGAGAAGGAGTGAGTGAAAGACAGTGAGCGAAAAACGATGAGCGAAAGTGCAGTGAATGAAAGAGAAAGCTTCACCCTCTGGTAGCGCTGGATACAGACTCATTTTCTAGGGATTTCAAATTAAACTGGTCCATGATTTATTGCAGTTTTATTAATTATTGCACTAGTGTCGAAACTTGAAATTTCTCAACTGCTATTTACCTTTATGGGTCAGCCCAACCCACCTAATTTTTCACGAAAAATAAAATTCAAAATTATTGAAAACAACATATTACGTATCTCCCATCCATCATATCGCGAATGACAGCAGTTGATTATAGTTAGCCAAAGTTGGACAAGCGGAAACGTCTTTTATTAATTCGTTAAAAAAATCGGTAACACGCAATTTGTTAAGTTAAAAGGATGATCGTTTTAATGCAGTATTTCATGGCGGCACTTATTCCAAGACCCACAAGCTTTTACAAATATAGCAAAAATCAATTAATTTTCGGCTAATAATTACAAATTACAAAACGAGTTTACACAATACGTGACACCAATAACAATTCAAGTAATTATATATGGTGTAAGAATAAAAAACGTGTAAATGGTTAGAGCCAGATGATGAAGACGCGATAAGAGCCGCACAATCGGCAAGAATAAGAAACAAAAGTTATTTTAAAGCTGGCAAAGAGAAGATAACGAGCAAGAAAACGTGAGTGAGAAAATTAATAAAAGAACAAGCCGCACGTTAATCTTTGCAGATTGAATCGAACCTCTTAGCTAGTTGGTAATTAAGGCACACGAGAACGCGTTGCTAATTATTAACAGAATGCTTATTTAAATTTATTACAGCCGAGCTCCATAACACTTTAGAAACCCGAATGGGCTATCCAGCAGCACACAGGACTTGTTCCTTTCGATACAATAACGATTAACATGAAAACCGATGAATATATATACGGTGTGTGCAAGTTTATTAGTCGCCTACCTCGCTCCGACTTGTTTATTTTATGATAACTAAATTACTGGGGATTCAAATTAGCTGTCCCGAGATACATAATTGGATGGGGATTAGGTATCGGCTAATATGCTGTTACAGCTACAGGATGTCTTATTCACACTCGCAAACTGCACAGCCTTGTCGGAAAAGAAAGAGAATCAAAGGAATTAGTTTGTTTCTGGCTCAAAAATTTCAAATTTGCCGGGCAAAGTTTTTCTGTAATGAGAATTTCTTCTTCTCTAACTAAAACGCCCGAAATCGCGAAGATGCTGCACAACGTTTAAAAAGGTTCGGGCATTGGGAAGTATACAGGGTGTAATCGAAATATACGGAATAATTTTAACCACGAGCTACTGGCTTCGTATAGAACTCGGAAAAAATATTTAAAAAATTCTATGTCAAAAAATAGATTGACATTTAATTTTTGAGGTACAATTTTTTAATCCTTTTTAGTCTTCTACGGTGTCCCACAACCACGTAGGTAAAATTTCGCCACATTTTTAAAATACACCCTGTATTAAAATTAAATGTGAATTTATTTTTTGACATTTAATTTTTTAAATATTTTTTCCGAGTTCTACATGAAGCCAGTAGCTCGTGGTTAAAATTATTCGGTGTATTGCGATTACACCCTGTATATCAGTTTTCTCGAAGTTGGTGACTTAAATGACAACAAAAACCGTCTACTATTATTTCCCTTTCTTATTTTTGATATTTCGATGCTTTTCTTTAATAGCAACAGTGATTTTATTGCCTGGAACTACTCGTATGTCAGGCTGAGGTAAAATCAGCTTTTCCAGATTGATTGGGGAAATATTCCAAATAATCGTTGGTGCGTCAGTGGCAAAAACAGCAACAAAAATCCATAATCATTGTGCGATTCGTGTTGCCATCCGGGTCCTATAAATCGGAAACCTGTATTTATTGTTGAATATTATAATCGAAGCCCGCCCGTATGCCGTTCAGAATAAGACATTAATAATGAAAATTTCCGTTCGTGTGTATCGTGTATTCATTTAATTAGAATTTTAACATTTCATAGTAAATTCGCCGAGACAGT
This sequence comes from Tenebrio molitor, assembly GCF_963966145.1. Lineage (NCBI taxonomy): Eukaryota > Metazoa > Arthropoda > Insecta > Coleoptera > Tenebrionidae > Tenebrio > Tenebrio molitor. Next base: position 2,271,741 of record NC_091054.1, on the reverse strand, counting down.
TCCAATAACAGGTTCAGAACCCTGAATGACGTTGCATGAACTTACAAGCTGTCTGGCCAATATTTCAGAGGTGCTGGATCAAAACAACACAAAACGACCTACCGAGACGGCAAATTGAAATATCCGCACGCGATCCAGGCCCTCGGGGCTAGCCACCGCCCGGACTAGCCCAATAACTCAAACCCAAATTCATGAATATCACAAAAAAGGACAACTATCACAAGACTAAGACATACAAAGTATTTTTTATTTAAAAAAATAATAATCTCATTAGAAAATACAAAATTACTACTTTATGTAAAAATCTAGAAGAAACACTAAAATAATAGTATATGATTCACGGAGCATATAATGATGGTTATTACTCACGGCGACGTCTGCGGCCGAGTGAGTAATTGCCATGACACGCGAGTTGAATACGATGAACAAATTTCAACATTTTCTCTCATTTTTAATAAAATATCTACAGGCTGACGAAATACGACACTTCAGTATAATTATGACATATGGATAAACTTTACTGCAGGTATCTCATTACACGGGTAATAATCTTGAATCATCATATTAATAAAATGTGTGAAAATAATTAACAATTCCATCAACATCGAGAATCACATTTCTCTTTTGAGAATAATTAAAATAGAAATGAAAAATTTTGGAACAGCCAGGTCAAAAACAATAAATGGTTGCAAGATTGAATAAAACTCTCCCAACAAAATCGTGCTAACCCAATTCCACTTTGTCAGAGAACAATTCGAGCCATATTTTGCTACAATCATTTAAACTATCTTGGTAGGAAAAATAGAATACTCACGCTGTCTTTGCCACTCCATACGAATGACCTTACTTTCTACGAACCTGTGAAGAAAAATTTTGAAACAACGCAATTGTAAAACGTTTAAAATCTCCATGAAGAAATCACATCTGATGATTCGACAGCTATTTAATACTTTCTTTATGAGGGTGGCTGAAAATAGTGAGCAAAGATGGCAATTGAATCACTAGTGAGAAAAAAATATTTTCTCACTAGTGAGCAAAGTGAATGTTTTGCGAGTTTGTCGATAGCGGGCGCCAAATATCTTATACTTTCTGTATATTAGTAACTAAAAAACCTTGTCTTATATTTGACTCTATTTTATGATCATGGAAAAAATCAGATTCAACACGCATAAGCAAACGTGCATTTAATCACTCGTACGGTTGTGGTCCTCGCCTTCGGCTCAGACGCCCAACTTCCGTACTCGTGATTAAATGCATTACTTTGCTCACTTGTACTGAAAATAGCCATTACCTAAATATGCTTTTTACTTAAAATTCTCTTGTGAAGTTATCAGAAAACAGTTTCAGCAAACACGTTGGATAAAGCTAAAAGTTTAAGGAATCTGTTGCTCTCTCTTGGTCCTTCAGAGCCTCAACCCCCACGTTCTTCGTTTGGGATTTGGTGCATTCAGAAAACTCCTTCTCCCAGGACTAAGCTGCAGTTTATGTTTGCGTATTCGTAAATTGTCCTGTTGGTATTGAATTCGATTTGGGGCGCAATTAGCCGGCAAGCCTCCGGCTGCAGATAACGCCGCAATCGGACGAACCCTCTCAGGACAATGCGGCTCGACTTTTTACAGAGCCAGCCGCAATTAATGCCCAACGTGCGGCATAAATATAATTGGAAATTGCCATAAATCCAACTTGATTGTTTATTTGTATTCAGTAATTTGTAGAACGAATTACACTTATTAATTGCATTCGCATGCAAAAATCACGTGCGCGGATCCCTGAATTACAGGCGATTTCCTCTGGGGCTGCAAATTAAGCCCGCTTTTTTTTAAATGCTCGTTGCTGACCACGCCATTATCAATTAACAAGTTATAGCCATTCAGCAAATAAAAGTGTATGAATTTCGTTCCATATTATTGAATAAAATAAACACAAACATTAAGATAATGCGGGGTTACAAGTCAGTAAAAAGGACGTAATTTGTGTTATTAAATCGGAGTTATCTTCGGCGGCGGCGAAGAATAAAGCAAGAATTGCTGAATGACCCCACTCGGAATAATGGAATGTTTTGTGTATTATGTCTACATGTTATTGTCTAACAATAAACTTTTGTTGTACAAATTATTTATCGCCGTTTAAATTAATGTTTATTTTCTTAACGAACGGCTTCGCAATAATAACAGTCAGTTACATTTATAGCATTGACTACATAAAAAAGTGTCAAGGAAATATCAAGTAGAACTGCCGCCGTTGTATTTTTCACATCGAAGCAATTTATGGCTTTAGTTTACAATAATTGTTAAAAGACACATAGACCTTCGTGGTAATTAATATAATAACACCATTATCGCGATATGTGCAATTTTTTACAATACCACAAAGCGCAACAATTAATTTAATCAGTGCATTGTTATTTTATAAACATTCCATACAAATATATTCATACATATTGTTATTTAGGTAATATTGCTAAATTCCACAAATAATTTCAGAAGTGTATCTTCCAGTTGTTACTTTTCTCTTAAGAACCGAAAGAATTATTTGCGACTAGATTTAAAAAAGAAACATAAGTTTGCGCCGTCGTCATAGCAACGAGGAATTTGCGACGGTGGCAACTCAACTTGAAATTGGACCCGTAGGGAGTTGCCAGCGTCGCAAATCCCTCGTTGCTATGACGACGCGCAACGGTTGTAACTTTGCGTCGCGCTAGTGACTTGCGACCCAACTTGAAATCTCGGCATTGAAATTACAAGAAGTATTGGCAATGACTGGGGGAAGGTTATGGGACGTGACTCTCTAATAAAGTGGGTCTTTTTTCGTAAGTATTAAATTTTACAAGGTATAACGGCCACAAAACACCTGTGCCGAGGGCAAGCATTTTTAACATTACTTCTGATCGGTTTATGGTTTCAGTAGTTAATAAATAAAAATTATCGGAAATGTTAACATGCCCAAAGATGGCTCGTGGCGAGCAAACCCAAAAATTAACCAAATTACCGTTGAGAAGTTGTTTAAGTGTTTAAGCTGCAAACTTTCACATGACTCCCGCCGGAGAAAACAAGCTTTGTTGAGAATGATGGATTAATTACTCTCATAAATCATTGACATTACGTGACCGCTAAAATGTTTTTACTAATTTAATCTTCGGCTTGAGCAATGGTCGCTTTTGTATGGGAACATAACATAACATTTTTAATTAAAAATCTAAGCTACTTTTCTTGGTTTAATGGCAATAAAAGTTTGTAAAAAACTCGCTTAGCAAGTAATCTTTACTGGGCTCACTGGATTATGGAGACTCGCTCTTTCGTCGCTCGTCCCACAAACTTCCAGCTCGCTCGTCACATAAATAACTATTGTTTCAAAAAGCGAAGTAATGTGTGTCGATAATTTTGTTTTTTGAAAAAAATTGGGAGCCCAGGGGGCGTCGGTGGCAGGTGAATGATCGTCCAGAAAAATTTGGCCCATTTCTTTGAATAAGTGGTCCGGGGCCCCCGTCGGCGTCGTGACAGAGGCCCTTTCGATCCACCCAGCGGTCGACCCGGCGAAGAAGACGTGGTCCGCACCTGGCCCCTCGCGGATAATAACACAAATGATTTATGAAGGTGAATGTGTCGCCCCCCGGGGCTTAGCACCTTAGCTAGAGGCTCTGTCCGCTCTGTCGGCCCGATTATGTACAGTGACGGCTTTATTAACGCTAGAGAAAAAATCATCCGAGTTATTATCGTAAGATATGACCGGTCCAGAACCGCGACTCTTTGTTTGCCGCATAAGATATGACGAATAAATTGAAGATTTCGAGTGGCATTCACAGTCTCCGCAGCCGGGAATTCGGGCCCCCTTTTCCCCTAATTTAATAATCCGTGGGGCGTTTTATCGACTTTCCACAAGCAGAATAAGTAATAGATCCGGTCCTGGCCACTTAATTGATAAACATGTCGTGGCGTTGTGTTGAGTTATTTTAGTGGCCACGTAGGTGTTAATGGCATAATCATATGTGAATTACAGCCACGAAAATCTGTTCGGACTTGTAGTCGTGTCTTTTGTTGTCGAACACACGGTATCTACATTCCATTATAACTAGATGGTATCAACGAGACGAGATTTTGCCCTGGAGGAGGCTAGTTTGTTATACAAGGCGTGCAATGCAAATAGCGACACCCGCTAAGATATTTTTCAAACTGGAACACTCGCTACTCCACTCTAGAACAAATTAATAACAAAATTCTAAATAGGAATTACAAATGGGAAAATTATAATGGGTGTAGCTTGTGGCATCAGCTAGCATTTAAAAACATGAATAAAATTATTATTAATCTTTTCTTAAAATATTTCTTCTTCTGTTGACTCAACAGCAGAACTCCTTCAGCTGCAATTGGAGCGGATTGGGTAAAGGAGCTACGACTCGGCTTCGCCTCGTGCCTGAAACATAGTTTTCGCGCGGGAAAATACACCTACCGTACTCTAATGCAAATAACTATTACTTTACTTTCCACGAGTGACACTGCACGCTGTAACATGCCTTGTTAGGAAGATTAATAAACTTCTCGTCCCGAACTGTCCATGGTTATGGTAATATTAATGCAATGAAAACTTGCATAATTTCACGCTTTTGTCTAGACAATTTTATATCGCTCTCAGGCCTTTGAGAAATTTTATTAAACGCAAAAGTTTCCGTAAGAATTTAATCTGCCAACACATTCCATACTAATTGCTTCATCAAATCTTTCAAAATTTACCGAATTTAATTAAATCGCACCGACATTATCTTTGGCTAAAAATAACCGAGACGATTCACATGTCAAGTTTCATCACGAGCGGTTAACACGCCAAATTATTCAATTAACGGATTGCAAATAATTATACAAATGTGATTGGTGCACTGATACGGGATTTAATTAATGCTTAAAAGTCGGTGAATGTGCCTTCGATCTTGATTAATCGGTCGACTAACGCAACATAAATTAGAAAATTTTCACAATAAATCAGTCACACACGAGTGTTTCATTGCGGTGTGCCGTTAGTGGTGCAAAAGATATCGAAGAGTGTTCCTGCAAATGGTCTGAATGTGACAAAATAGTATATTAAAGAACGAGTTTTATAAGAGTTGATTTGGCGCACGAGTCCCAGGTGTAGAAAACCCGTAGGGGAGTTTTCTATGGGACGAGTGCGCCAATACCCTTAAAAAACCAGTTTTAAATTTTCAAATTCTAGGGAATTTCGTATTAATTGGTAATTCAAGGTAACGGATGCAACTACATATGCAACAGATGTTAAAAAGATCAAATGTTAATACTTTTTTGATAAAAGTTTTGGACATGTTTAATTTTTTTCTATATCCGTAAGTGTTGTTCATGTCATGAGGATAAGAGACATAAGAAAATTAATAATAGTAGATTATATCATTAAGAGTAGAAGTGAGTCTTTTTGTGGTAAGCCCAGAGTTTGAAGACCGAGACGCAGTCGAGGTCGGCAACTGGGCGAGCACAAAAAGACCTACTCCGAATGTTATATGTATACTATTTTATCTTCAAACAGATCACAAAAAAAAATCGGACAATATTGTATCTAATTTTATATTTATTATTCCAATGAGACATAATCAGCTTTTATCCAGAATCTTTCAGCGTGGGAGGAATTCCGCAATGTCAAAATGGACCGTCTGTTCTTCTTTTCCACAACACTGCATCTAAATAATACAAAAACCGTTAACAACAAATTTCTTTCAATTTAACAGTAGAACTTTGTTAATCAGTAATTAAAGCAAGCTCCAGAAGCCTGCATTGTTAAAAGAACAATGTTATAACTCATTTAGAGATATTTCACAGAAAATGATAATAATCAGAGCAATTATTACATCATCACGTTATAATAATTTGTTATAACAATCTATTGTGCTTCATCAGTATTATTGAGAATTATGCACTAGGAATGCCTTGTAAAACTTTCAACTGAGAGGGCTGAGAATCGCATTCTTTACCATTATCGTTCATTTTCACACAGAGCAAGAAACTAAATCAAAGCTGGACTTTTAATGGTAAGAACTCAGGCTTTATAAGTGAATTATAATATTTCAAGTTTTGCTATTCTGTGCTTCTTGCTGCTGTTGATTGCATTATTAATATATGCATGTACACCCACACCTTGGCAGAATCTCCTGCGGTTCAGTGAAGTAATGGATTGTGGCTGTAATATATTTAATTAGTCTTGAAAGCTGCACCCACTGATTCTACGGGGGCTGGAGTTTACATGGTCAAAAAGTGTCTATTTCTATTACCTACGATGAGGAATAATATATACACAATATGTTTTTTAGGCACCCTTAATGAAAAACGTAATTTTACGTACTCCCAAGCGGACGAAAAGTAACTCTTTTTCGGACCCACTTTTCCGGACGCTGCCGTGGCGCCATCTGTTGGTCTGTTTAGTAGGTTAACAACGAAACCAACAAACCCGAGTACACCGACTGAAAACAAATGAGTATTTGAGAGTTAAATTTAACCCAAACATTTTATTTGTCCGAAAAAGTGTTGTATCGTTTATTTCTGGTGCTTATTTGTAATTAGCAAATTCACGTTCATATAGTCGATAGCAACAGCTAAAGTGATGAAGAAATGTCTAATACAACAGCGAAAGTGATGAATAAATTAGGGCAATCCTTAAAATATTTACTTTTTAAAAGGAGAATTTGTTTGGCCGAAATCGTATTCATATGCGTGCTGAAGTGGCCCAAAAAACAGGGTGATTCCGAAGGCTTTTTAATATGCTTTAAAAAGAAGGTAGGATCTTTAAAAAAAAGCTGATAGAAAATACTATTAAAAAAATTGGTTAAAAACACATCTGATACTTAGTTTTGTTTATAATTATTTAAGGTGGGATTGTGGGCAGTAGCGCACGTCCAATTCGTGGTTTGTTTCCAGGTTACGTAAGGTATCTTTGCCCTCTAGTGTGTTATGCAAATTTCGCATGCATGCCTGGAAAGAGGTTCACCCACAGAATCATTTAATATCGTGACCAAGACTCAATATTTCACTTGGATATTTTATAAAACCGTAAATAATGAACATAATATTTAGCACAACGAAATTATGCCGCTATAAAGTACAAAATACAAGGCGAAGTCTGCAAAATAAAAATTGATTCAGAGTCAAAATTACGAGCTACGCTCTTTGAACCACCACTCAAAACCCGTAATTTACGGCACGACGTGCCATACAAAATTGTTGCTTTCACAATGACTTTATTAACCGTTGAGGCTCGCACACATTATCGCGGCTCACCAGAGAGGCACTACCCCCAGAAAAAACCTCCAGCCGCCAAAAGAATCTAACACTACAGAGTGTTATCAACGCAGAGTGTGCCAAAAATAAAGGGGCGAGTGCATTCACATAATGGGAGGCCATGGAAATTATGTTTTTCTAAGTTTGAGGTTATAAATAGCGTCAATATCTAGTGCATTGTTGTCAGTTTTACTAGTTTGCAATAGAAAAATACTCAGCAACATGTTATATTTATTTTGATGTCAGGCATTTTAGTGACGGAAATCAAACAGTGTGTCCAACGTTACAAAAATAAATCATGGCCTCCCATTATGCCAAAGCAACGTGATCCATGTTTATTATGACAGCACAAACAACCCAAAAAGTGAGGTTAGATTTAAAAAACTGATCCGCGATCTGCAATCCGTGGTGCGTTCACAATCGACTCTTCAACGCCTACTTTGTGGATAAATGATACCAAACAGGTGGGAATGAGAAAATGTAAATGAAACGTTATCAACGCAGACCAAGACAAACGAGCCTTTTTTTATTATGAAAGTAGTCAATTTTAATGAAAAAGGGGATGCTCTCAGCTCTAGGAGTGCAAGAGTGGTAATTTTTATCCGAGGAGGCGATAATAATCTTCGAACACTCGTAAAATTTATGCTTCCGAGAAACTCGCGGGGTAAAGCTGCGTGAAAATGACAAAAACAAATCAAAGGATGTTGAGATGGTTAATGAAGAAATAAAGTTTATTACCGTTGCTCGAAGCACTGCGCAGAATTGCTTATTACTACTTACGAGAGGCCGGCCACAATGGCTTTATTTTACGAGGTATAGGTGACAGAAAAAAGCAATTTTCTCTTTCATCCGATTCCGCTCCGTCGCTCATTGCCATTATCCTGAATAAAAACCTGATTAAGACGAAACGGCACACTCGTAACTTACGGCACATTTCAATTACAAAGCTCGACTTAAAGCTGTCCGTACACACAATCCCAGTTTGGACACTCGCCTCTACCAACATTCGCTTTCAGCGACGGCGAGCTTTCGAGCTTTCAGATCGTCTCCAAGGATTAGTTGCAAACAAATCGTGGTATCGGCGTTAGAACTTTCGGTCATATTTCACACTACATTAAACTGTCACGCCGTCTAATAATATAATATAATAACATAATCTTACCGGAGTCTAGTCGGGGGCACTACAATAGCGGTGCGGCCCGTTTATCAATTTGGAATCTGGTGATAATTCCGTTGGCACGATGGCGGGTTCAACAGCACCACTTTTCGGATACAAATTAGGAGATCCGTGAACAAGATTGATCACCTATAACGCTCAGAAATTGCCGGAAAAATTATAATTATTGTTATTATCATAATTGTTATTTTTGTATTTGTTTGAACATTTGAAAAATGTCACGCCTTAGGGGCTTCCATTTAGAGAATGGTAGGTTCACTCCTACGTGAACCTTCAAATTAAATTAAAATCCGCGAGATACGGTACGAAATTAGCCACATTGTTTTGTCAATTCGCACGCATTAATCATACTTTAATCACGCTTTACTTGGCAAGCTAAAGATGTGTTCTTCAAAAAATCGTTCTTAGTTTAGGTACTTGATAGAACACGTTGATTTCAACAACAATTTTTTCACTACTATTTTGTAAACTTCATGGCACTCCTCGCAAGCTCGCCGTGCCCTAAACCCGTGTGTGCTACAAAATTTAGTAAAAAAGTGCAGAGATTACTAACGTAAACAGCGACGAATGAGTGAGAGGTGATAAGCATAAGGCAGCGGGAAAGAAAGAGAGGAGTAAGGAAAGAAAGCAACAAGAGAAGAAAGCACGAATACATGCAGAAAGAGTTCCAAAACGGGAAGATCCCCAAGTAGAAGCGAAGAAAGAAATAAAAGCAAGGAAATGAAAACCATGATTAGAGAGATAAGAGAGGATACGGCGGAAATAGAGAGGAGAACAAAGCACTAAGAAAGGAATTAGCGACAGTGAGAGAGGAGAAGGAGGAGCTAAGGAAAGAATTAGCTGCAGAGATGAGAGGAAGAGAAGAAAAATGGTAGGCGGAGGAGGCAGATTGGATGAAAAGGATGAAAATGATAGAGGAAAAGATGGAACAAAGAGAAAAGAAGGAGAGGAAAAATAATGTTATAATAACCGGAATAGGGGGAATAAGAGGAAATATAGAGAGGGGGGTGGAAGAATGGGTAGAACGGGAAATAGGGGTAAAAGTGGACGTAACGGAAGCATTTAAAATAAGTAAAGACAAGACGATGCTAGCAAAAATAGAAAGAAGAAGATTATGCTAAATAAGAGTAAGTTGAAGGAAAGATAAGGTGAGAGGATGTATATAGATGACGATTTGATAAAAGAAGAAAGGAAAACACAAAGAAAGTTAAGAGGTGGCTAGAGAAGAGAGAGATCGAGGAAGAAGGGTGAAAATAGGATACAGGAAGATACAGATAAAAGGGGAATGGTTTATATGAGAGAGAAGAGAAACTAAAGAAATATTTTTAGAAGAAGGAGAGAAAAAGAGAAGACCAACCGTCGAGAAAGAGTATAAAGAGAAGGTGAATAAAAAGGTAAAGAGTACAAATGAGAAAGTCAAGGGGCAAAAAGAGAAAAGAAAAAGGGAGATAAAAAAGGCGACAAGAACGGGGAGAAGGAGGATGCATAGAAAGAAAATAGAGAAGATTGTATACTCTTGGGAGGGAACTTCAACGGGAGAATAGGAGAAAGAGGAGCAAGAATTTGGAAAGAGGAGAAGGGGGATGGGAAAAGAAAATCCAAGGTGGAAAATGCAAAGGGGAAGTAACTGATGGAATGGATCGAAGAAAATGGATGGGAAGTATTGAACGGGAACAAACAATGGGACGAAGAAGGGGAATGGACCTAAATAGGTAGCAGGGGGGAAACAGTGATAGATTACGGAATAGAGAAGCATGAGAAAGAGTAGAAGAATTCGGAATAGGAGAGAGAGTAGAGTCGGACCATCTCGAAGTAGCTTTGAGAAAGAGAAGGGGAGGGAAAGAACAGAGAAGGAAAGGGGTGGGAGATAAGAATGAAACTATTTATTTTTTATTTTTTTAGAATTTCTGTTTTATGTTTAAAGAAAATGAAATCAGGAATCGGAAAGTGGGCGTTGGAAAAATTAAATCGTTTAGAACAGTGTAAAGTTTGAATTTCCCGCCGTTTGACACGAATGACATTTGTTTATGTTTAATCTTGACATAACTGAACAAGTTTGTTTTAAGCAAAGGGTGCCTTTAGATATTTGCTTCGAGAATAGGAATCGTTAAGTTATTCTATTTTTAATGTAAAACATTGCAAAGAAAGAAAAAAAGAAAGATTTTTGGTTCTAAATTTTAGGTTAGCTGTCAACATGCTCCCATTAATCTAGGCTTTAAAAAAGCACAACAGGATTTCATTTGAACGCGCGAGGTAATAATAAAAAAAAATTATTTTATGATGTCTTCAAAAAAATTTTTTTTAAGACTCATATCATAAAATACAATTTCGTCACAAGTGTTGAAATAGTAAATTCTTTGATGACCAATTACGGAAAGAGTGACATTGTGAAACTTCAGAAAAAAGTTATTCCGCTGTAGGTTCATTTTTTAAAAAGAATCTATAATGAGTGATAAATTTTAAATATGATGTATATCTATTGATTTTTCTTTAAGTTTTTGGTTGGTTATGATGAGTGTCAAGTAGTTAAGAATCACGTTGTCCCGCACCGCAGCGAAGTGACCCAAACTACAAGGGCTAGGTGTTAAATATGTTACATTCTCACGTGTCAAAGGTCGCAGTGGGACATCAATCACTATATTATAGCTAATAATAGTGGTCGGCCGCGGGCAGCTCGTCCCAACGATTATTGGACCTTCACTATAGCCGATCGGCCGATTATTTTATGGATTTTTCGTTTCAACCACCTGGTCAAGATTAACATGTTCATTTACGCAAATCACCACTTAAAATAATGGATTTTTAAATGATTACGTCCATAAAGATAATGAATAATATTATTTTTCTTTCAACTTAATGAAATTCTCCTTTATTACCAATAAATTAAGGCCCAGTCGGTTCCTCAAAGGGTGCCCACTTATTAAACCATCAACCTGACAAAATCTTCCGGAGACGTAATTTTTACGTTCGTTTTACGATCGACAAATTAATCGTTTTTGTTACCTTCGTTACGAAAATTCAAATTGGCCCTGTCGGGAGTCCCAATTTCCGATTTTATGGCTTCGTTGGCGACGTCTTTGTCTAATTCGATCGAATTAATTGACGGATTCGTCACAGGAATGCCCACTTAATAAATATGCACCCTTTCCTTTACGGTGTGAAACAATTTTTCGGTCATTTGTACGTTTCACACTAACAAATTGAGGCGAGTTGAGGTAATCGGGTCACACTCTCCTTTTTTATTAACCTCCAACTGTGATCCAGGTACTGGTCCGAAGAAAAAGCTCCAAATTAATTAGTTTTTAATTTATTGCCTTCAAACACCTGCGCTTTGTTTCAGAAATATACATCAAAACCGTAATTAGATTAATACGTTTCAGACATTATCATAATAATGTAATTATGAATATCTTATTTAATACCACGAAATTTCCTCTAATTTATTTCTATTTGGAAGCTCGCATCACAGTTTATTCTTGTTGTAATTAATTGAGTTATTTCCATTTTTATTAGCACTGCAACAATGCATGCTTACCGATGATAATAATTAAGACAGCTGACTCGGACGCTCTTCTAAACGTTATCTTTTGAATTTTACATAAACCTTCCACGCCGTACCTGCAATTAATAAAAAATGAGGAAGCAACACTATCTTCATCTACAACATTTCTCATGTCTTCAGCTATGCTCGTAGAAGTGTGAAAGGTCTTTTGTATGATGTGGTTTTTATTGGGAAACCTCGATCGAACTCCCTAAGGCTTCGGCCATGTCTTATCTGCTTATTTATAGAAACCTAAAAATAAATCGCTTACTTATCTCGATTTCATTTTATCGAAGTGAAATGAACGCTTCGAGACAATATATCACGCTTCTATGAATTCAAAACGTAACACTATGTGAAAGATCTTTCAATTTTATTCAAGTTTAAAACTTATCAAACTCCAACGAATTCGTTAACTATAATAGTCACCAAAAAGGATATTGTGATTAACTCATTATTTAAGCATCAAGAATAATAGTATATTATGCAACAAGGTTGATAATAGTTATTTACGAAATGAGTGCCAGAAGACAATTTTCGCGCATGAGTGCATTATTTGAGGCACGAGCGACGAACGAGCGAGTGCTTTATTAGTGCGAACTTCCCTATTCCATATTTTTTTAAACGCACTATTTTTATACAGAGTGTCGCAAAATTAACGTATTCCAAGTCGAAATAAATGCCAACAAAAAGTCTACTGTGATTTTTTTTGCCCAAACATTTTTTTTTAAATGTTTGCCCTTTTTTCTCAAAAAATATCAACATTTGTATAAGGCATTGTTGGCTCAATCGTTACGTATTGTGGAGTTCTACGACTGGTTAAAATATCTGGACAACTTTCAAAGTCACCCTGTATACAGGGTGTCGCAAAATTAACGTATTCCAAGTCGGAGGTCTTGTAGGGAAAAATCTCAGGAATCTCGAAAAAATAAAATAAGAAATACAGGGGGGTCTTTACAAAGATATATGGGTCTGAAGGTTCAAACTTTTCATCATGTTTTCTTCAAACAAAAAATATAATTGGTGCACAATACCTTCAATTTACTTTCGTTTATAATATTTAAAAGCTTTATTACTGTTATTATTAAGGTAGAGTAAATATCACAAAGCAAAAAACGAAATTACACCGGTTTTTAATAATTTAAAAATAGAAACTTTCCATGAAATATTACCATTATCGTTTCACTCTATAAATAACGTTGTACGAATAAAAAATACCACATTCCGGTGTTACTAATTATTGTTATTAATCACTTTAACACCTGCTAATGTCCAAGTTTTAAATCAACTTTTGACACGAAACCATCACTTGCGGTCACTTAGCCGTTAGCGAATTAGAAAGATGTCTTTGTCAGTTTCACTTTTCAAATTTAGAAAGAATGTCTTTGTCAGTTTCACTTTTCGTTTTAATTTCTTCCACATCGGAAGTACACATAAAGTAATAACGCCTTTCGATGGGAATCAATCTCGACTTTTACGAGCGTCGTTGAAATTTTATAATTCCTCTAAATTTATAGTCATAACAGAAATTTTACGATCACTAGTAATAAGTAATAAAATTTATATCTATTAGAAAATAAATTGAAATATCATGGAAACATCTTCGGGAGAGCTTGATGGTCGTTTTGTGGCGAAACAATCAGTTCTGCTCATTATGTGCAGGATAAATGTGTCCATTACAGCCAATAAATAAAGAGAGATGTATAAATTAATAACTCGGTTGTATTTGCGTTACAACATCTAATTTATTATGTTTATAACTATTGAAAGTGTTAATTATTTACGGCCGTTATTAATAAACAAAGCGAGGAAACGTGTCGGCTACATTAATTTACCAATTTTTTCCCTGGTCGTTATTAAATTAATCATTATCCGTTTTTTCTGGTATTAATTAACGAAATCAAATTAAAAACACCTCGGACAATCTCGTCTTCTTCTCGATCCACGAACACATCCACGAGAATGCTGCAATTTGAAGACATAAATAATGAAGTGGAAGTCCCTTAAACACCTTTTCGAAAATGGAATTCGATTATAGTTTAGTAATTTACAGTTGGGGGCGTGCGAGAACTGTTAATATTATCCAGTCGTCCAGTCGATTCTTGCCAGGACGATCCAGTTCAACAAGGATCCTGAGCACCTGGACGACCGGAGCCTTAGGAGCGAGATGCACAGCTTTGATAACCCGGAGTTGACCGTTCTGATTCTGTTGCAGATTTATTTTTTACACGAGGTTATTTAATAATAAGGACGATCCTGCGTTGACGAATTGATTTTGAGGCAGGACCTCAAACCTTGTTTAATATCGCACCATATAATCTCTAATAATAGAATAAGAGAACGGATAAGTGATCGGGGAATATCGGCTGTGATCTATTGAATGCGATAAGACACGCTGGATCTGATACAAGGATCGGTAATTACGGTGCCTCGAGCTTTCCTAATTAATTCCGTAGCGAGGCAACACCTTCTAACAACATACGCGAAGACGCCAACACTCAAAGACGTATGCTAGGGGCAGGCTGATGGAAGAGGTGCGACGCGAGGGGCTCCGAGGAAGTTACGAAATCGCACAATTGGTGGGTTTCTAATCTGTCATAAAGGAAAAGAGTTGTCTTTTGCAGACGAAGCTTGCTACAAATTGTTTTGTCTCAGCCAGCTTCTTGTAAAATGTAAAGGGTGTTGCAAACCGCGCTGTAAAAACTTTATATGAGAGACAATCTGAGTAATAATGGAAATAGAATGTTATAAAAGTTTTAAAAACGATTAATAATAGAAATAACACAAGTTCCTGGGTCTCGTTCAAAAATTTTGTCATAAAAAAATTATACAGGGTGTACTAAAAATGGTGCAAAATATTTACATCACATGATTCTATGATGAAATACAAGTAAAAAACTCTAGTAGCAATTTACTGTGAATCCCCCGCTCGTGGAGTTGTTGAAGTTCAAACTTGTAAATTCACTATGTATTGTATTTTTGTTGTGTGTGATGTAATGGGAGGTGTATCTTTACATCTGAGTATCGTTTTTGAAATATGTGATAAATAAGATCGTGTTGATTAAACCGAGAGCAAAACTCTTAACAACAATAAATTCGAGAAAGGTGTGGGCAAGCGTGTAATTAGTTGGAATTAAAAAATTATTAATTACTGGGAATCTATTGGCGAGATAAGCGCACGCTGATCCCACATTAAAGCCATGGGTTTGTCCGATTCACACCATAGTCGTCGGTAAATATAGGTTTGTAAAAGAGCCGAGATGAGGCTTTGGAGGAATCGTGCCAGTGATACCATCTTGCGGTGTGAAGTCAAAGGTGTTGCTTCATCGTTTCCAGCATTATCCGTTTCGAATCTCCGGACCACTTTCTTATTTTCCACACCACTTTGTTCGAGTGATGTTTTCAACAGGTCGGTAACCAATTTCGGTTATAATTAAATTTCACACCACCCACTTAACGCTTTCTTGGAAAAAATCCGGCTCAGCTGGGCCGATTTTAAAAAGAATGGAAAAAATTGGAAATTCGCCGCCAGCGGCGCGATTTTATTCAATCCCCTCCCAATTGTTTCACGTAAGAAACGATTCTCACTGGCTGGGACCACTTGTTCTGAGTTAACCTTTTGCCAAAGTTTATTACCGCAGAAATAATTGAAGACTGTTATTGGCGGGAACGTAAGTACCTCGAGGTGCTCCAAGACGCCAACAAACTCATTTTTAGATAAACTTTTAGTGCTTTTCATTTCCTAAAATGATTCAATTAAGTCTGCAGCGAAAAAACGTGATGTTCTATTAATTCGTTATAACTAGAGAACACGATCATTTAACCAGTATTTTCTCAAGAGAACTTAGAGGAATGCGTTGTAGTTTTTTGAGCAGGTTAATTTGCCATGTCGTTTATTTCAATTATGTAAGAAGTAAAACGTTAGAGTGGTCTATTAAAAACAAATTGCGGAAATTAATAAAGCATTTAATCTTCTAGTTATTCCTAAATTACCTGTAATTTATGCAACTGTAATATAGCGTTTTATTGCATTTAAATTACAATTTACACCCTTGTTTGTTTGTGACAAATAATTAAATGTCGACAAAACTTGTTTCAGCAATTTCTTCTAATAGATTTAAAGCGTGATGCTTTTTTATATTATATTTTTCTAAAAGCACTGTGTGGTGAAAATAGTTAGCAAAGAGGACAACTGAATCACTAGTGAGTAAAAAAAAATATTTTCTCACTAGTGAGTAAAAAAAAAAATTTCTCACTACTGAGTAAAAAATATTTTCTCACTAGTGGGTAAAAAATATTTTCTCACTAGTGAGCAAAGTGTAACGTTTTGCCCGCCTTCGGCTCAGCGCCCAACTTCCGTGCTCGTGATTAAATGCACTACTTAGCTCACTTGTATTGAAACTAGCAATTGAATTAAAAAAAAGATGTATTGATTTATTTTACGGTTTACTTATTTGTTGCGTTGTCTATTTAGGTACAAAAGTGGAACGCTTCCACTAACTCCAATTTATTTCCTAGGAGAAATAAAAGGAAACGCCAGCCACAAGCTTATTAGGTACATAATTAATTTCGTAATGTTCTTTTGTATCTGGACTACAATAAATCCTGGCGGCTTGTCCGAAACCGAATCGAATTAAACATACAATGATTTACTAATAAAAATAATTATAATTTAAACCTGTACCGTCCGTGGTTCGATTTCACATCACGCCCAAAACATTTAATTCCATATAAGTTGTGCGTTAAGCACCATGAAAAGAAGAAAAAAAAAGATAATAGGTAGTTTAAGAGAACACTGGAATCACTTTATTCTTGAAGCTAACGTGTTTCGCGGCATAATTGAACTTTGAAATATTGCTTGGTGCTCCGCCCAATATTCAGTCGCGGTTTCTTTAAGTTTCCCTCCTACAATAATTGACTAGAATTAGCCTCTCTGCCACGACGCTCAATAACAATGCTCATTTTTTCCATCCCAGGCGTGAGACATTTTGTCCAAACTAGAATCAAGCCGACAAACTCACTTAAAACAGTCTCGATCGCGCCCCGCCATTGCAAAAACCATAAATTATTAACAATTAATCCAAACGAGTCCTGTTTGGTTGACTCGCGTCCTCTTGTATCCACCTTTCCCTAGTAAACGACGTGTTTGACTCGTTGCCCAAGAGAGGGCAGCACCACGTTATCATTTCCTGTACAGTACAGACCCGAACCGTCAAATCTACATGTAGAATTCTATAACACAAGATCTAGAGGATGTTTCAAGATAAAACCCTTTCGGTAATTTTCGCGACAACGATCACATCCGATACACTTAATTATGTTCTGCCAGGTGGCTTAACCACCAGGTGAACAATATCACAGTTCAGTTATCTCCCACTGAGTGTTTAGTTTCTATCTGACATTTTTTTCGTACAAGACTTAAGCACACTTGTACAGTACTGGCGCGTCAAAATCAAGTGACATTTTGAAAAAAAATCAAGTTTTTGGGACCGTCGTGACAGTTCTGGGTGCACTGGTGGGAAAATAAACAAATGAACAATGTCAACTGACAGGTACCACAAGTAAGTATTGTTATTATGGTTTGTTATGGTGATTCGTGATGTGAGCGGAAACCCATGGAATTTAAATTTCCGTTTTTGCACCGTTTGTTGAACTGACGATGCTCTTTAAATTCTGCAAAGAATCATCAATTGTCGCTATCTCGAGTACAATAATCGAAGAATTGCAAATAACGGGATTAAGGGAAGATAAATTATATCTGGTGTAAACCCAAAATCAATCAAAGTTGCGCAATTTTAAAAATCCGATGGGAAATTATGTAGAGATAAGTCCACAAAGAGAATAAGATTGTACTTAAGTAGGTTAATACATCAATCCTTTTCTCAACTTTCTACACCATTGATTTTCCTACTGGTCCCAGAAAAACTAAAAGATAAAATTGACGTTTTCCAGAGCTGCCAAGGATGGTATGATAGACGTCCTGAAGGAAGCGACGAAAAGAGACTGCAATGGACGAGATGAGCAAGGCATGACTCCCACCCTGTATGCGGCGTTCTACGGAAATTTGGAAGCACTGAGATTATTATGTGGACGAGGGTAAGTGCGGTTACGTCATCGGTGATCAAAAAATCTACATGGAATTATTGTTCCACAATTGCGAAAATATTTTTTCTATCTTATCGCAATTAATTGAGATAAACTGTATCTGTGAAACAGAATTATAAATTGTGAAGACGTTACAAGGCCTGTCATTTGTGCACGCACGGGAATGTATTTTGAATTTGGAGATTAATCTTATCACGTCAAAAGCCAGTGTATCTCCACATCAACAGATCGATAATAATAAATTGTTATCGGGGCAGGTAACAGGATGGTGTATCTGGATGCCCACGTGAAAATTTCATCACCGCAATAAATTCATTGTATTATTTAAATTAAATAATTCCACTCCAATCAAATTTTAACAATAATAATAAGTGTTATGTTGGACCTATAAAAAAAAAAATAAAGAGCGATCAAATTAATTTGTAATCGAGTTATCCATGAATCCGAAACCGTATGTCGTTTCTTGAATGACAGTCGTAAAAGACATACGGATTCAAATCCATGGATGACTCTATTACAAATTAATTTGATCGCTCGATAATATTTGTAAAGTAAAGTACAGAACCGATGCCAACTACTACAATGTCTGATTGTTTCAATTTACATATTTGTTGAAATGAGGTAATTAGATAAACATTACTTGGCATAATTACCATAACGGGTGTTCATCACGTAGAACAATACAGTAATTATAGATATGTATTTATAAAATTACAAATTTTACAATGAGTAGACGACACGTTACAAGTTTTGCCCTGATTGGTCGATACTAGAGTAAAATAATTAAATCATATTTAACACAGTTTTCAGAAGGATCAATTTCCTGGCTTTTAGCCACTGATAACACTACAATTTAAAAATAATAAAACCATCAACAATATGCAGTAAATCTGTCAAAAAAAAGTGAAACATTTTAAGTTGGTAACACTAATTAAAAGTCACTTACACGATACATTTTCCATTTTCCTATCCCAAATGAACTCGAATGTATTAGCCGTTCACGATTGTTTTAAACACGCAGTAGGCCAAGATATTTTTTTGTTAGTTTGGCGTCAGGTCCTGTCATATGACGTTTCGTTGTTAAATATTCGTCTTATTGTCAATTCCGTAATTGATTTAGTGCAGATTTATTATGCCAAATCACAATGTTGCCAACTAAAATGTCAGATTTTCATTGACAGTCCGAATTTAAAACAATCGTGAATGCTGTATATTTACCTAAATAAAATCAAAATTTTTGTGTTTAGCCGAGAAATGTGAGCACATCTATCTCAATTTCTTAATGTTGTTTTTATTTTGTAAATATTGCATATTTACATAAATTATGCATGTCATGTTATTTTATGTAAAATTTTACTTTCTCTACTTCCTCGTATACATCTACATATTTAAATTTATGTATTTTGTTTCTTGTATTTTTTCTTGTTATCCTGATGTTATTCTATGGACATGATTTCTACAATTGTACTCCAAATTTCATTTCATGTTTATTTCATATTTAATAATTATTAATCTGTATTCCAGATCCCTTGAATTTTACAATTGTGAAAATTTACTATTTATGTAATTTATTTTATATCTATAGTTATACAGTGTGGTTTTGAAAGTTGTGCAGATATTTTAACCTGAGGTAGTACGTATTAAAAGAAGGCAAAATAACCCAACATGCCTTATACAAATATTAATGGTTTACAACAGAATCAAAGAAATCAATGTGTTTGAGAACCGCTGAAAAATTTCAAATTTGGCGGGCAACCTAAAATGTCAAGTTTCTCTGTCATTCGAGGTTATGTTTGATTTATAAAATGATGATAAAATAGTGCCTGCAACTTTGTCAGAAAACACAAAGGCTTAAACAACAAAGTAAAAAGGCTGCAATTCGATTCAAAATGCCTGTTTTTACGAATTTGAGCGTTTTGAACGTGAGGAGACGGTGCAGGTGCACTATCCATCGTAAAGGTACCACATTTTTCGTCGAATTGCTAAAAGAATGTCCTCGACTAATTCGGACAAAACTTCGTTCAAAAATTGAAGATACGAGTTGATTTTCAGCAATCCCAAACCACACGTTAATTGAAAAATGACTGGTGGAAATCGTGAGGAATGACTTCTTCTGCAACTAAAACGGGATCTTGTTGGGGGCCAAGAATCAAGCTTATTCGTTTCGAAACGCCCGAAATCGCGAAGATGCTGCACAACGTTTACATTAAAAGATTCGTGCATCCTTTGAGGCAACCTTTCACCGTAAATTTGCCTTGCTAGCTCTGAATGTCCCATAGATCAAAAACCATATCGATTTTCTCTAGGTTGGTGATTTAAATTGAGGTTAAGATTGATGTTCTTGTCAAAGTGACTTAATTTCGAATTAAATGACAACAAAAAAGTCTACTATGATTTTTTTTGCCCCATTTTTTCATTCAATTCAGTGGGTCCCAAAGTTTTTTTGAAAAACCCTTTTTCTCGAGAAGTATCAACATTTGTATATGGCATTATTGGTTCAATCGTTACTTATTATGGAGTTTTACTACTGGTTAAAATATCTGCACAACTTTCAAAGTTACCCTGTATACATTACAAAAAATATTGTTTTTTTAATATTTTGAAATATGTATGCAAGAAAGGTGTTCAGAAAAGTTAAGGAACTTTTAATAAAATATATCGCTTCCTTGAAACCATAAACATCATAAAAATGATCATTTTTCAATATTGATGTCTCTATAAACTGTCAGCTAATAATCAAATTGGCAAATAAGATAATGTCTTAATCCAATCTATGTATACTTTGTACTTACTGCAAGGCTGCGCAATCAAAAAATCTAATCTTTAATAATTAGTAAAAAGTTTTGTTATAAAAGATTTAAAAAAGTGAGGTTTAAAAAAACTTCAGAATTTTAGTTTCATTTAATTTAATCTCTCTTCTTCTTCTTATCCACTTATTACATCAACTAGATAACAAAAAAATTTGGAAAAACTCTTATTTTACTTTATTTTCTTGGACCATTCCACAGACCATACAACTTAAAAATTACAGTTACTACGAAATTTCTTTATATTTTCTCCTACTGTAGATTCTACACTATCTACAACAACTAAAATGACATAACTCTAATAACGAGTGTTCAAAAAATTGTGATCAAGCAAGCCGTCTTGTACAGGGTGGAACAAAATGATTTTCATCGAGTTTGCTTTGGAATTTTTGCACATGTAGGTAAATATTCCTGCACCGCTCTACTTTTTTTTGAAGTGCCGAAGTATTAGTTCTGTCAATAAATGTAATCAATCGAATTGACAATTGTTACAATTTACAAAATTGAATTAACAAACGTTGTTGGCCACTTTCAACACCAGCTGTGACTTACTTTTGTTAGCTCCTTGTTAATTTCAATTTCAACTTTGCATTCATTTCATCCCTTCGCAATAAATCACATTTGGAATTTGGATATATATTTTGAGGTTAAGGTTTCTTTTTTTTTGTAGAACGGCATTTCGTATTTTTACAAGGATAATGCAAAGGTAACTAGATGAAAATCATTTTATTCCACACTGTATAAACGCAACTTGTCTTTTACTCGGTATACATAACCTCACTTTGATGATCATTTTATTGTAAATGTATCATTATTTTAAAGTA
Source organism: Tenebrio molitor (assembly GCF_963966145.1). NCBI lineage: Eukaryota > Metazoa > Arthropoda > Insecta > Coleoptera > Tenebrionidae > Tenebrio > Tenebrio molitor. Next base: position 2,250,019 of record NC_091054.1, on the reverse strand, counting down.
AAACCATCATGTAGTAGGTTCTAAGAAAACCTCGAGAACTCTTTTAGCATTGTTCTAAAAGCAGCATTTTTCTAAACGAAATAATTCACAGCACAGTTGCCGAAAAAATGACATTTGACGTTTGAAGTCTATGATTTGACGGAATGACAATAATTATTTTAAAGTAAAACCATCGAGAAAACCAGGGAAACTCTTTTAGGATAGTTCTAAAAGCAGCATTTTTGTTAACAAAATAATTCACACCGCTGTTTCTTTGCTGAATGACGTTTGACGGAAAGGAAACAAGTCATCAGGCCACTTGACCAAAAATGTTTTCGAACGCTCTTTGCTTATCAATGGCAATGATATTACTAATAATAACTCTGATTTAATAAGTGAGATTTCGAACTGATACAAGCACTTGAAATATTGTACCTAATTTATATTACGTATCTGTTTGGTTTAAGTGCATATTATCGTATTCTCTTTTTCTTCATGTGCCTATCATCTGTTCCAGAAGCATTGACGATCATATTGGCTAATCTAACTTTGTTTACACCCCTCGGTAGCGTTCTCTGGTTGTCATGGAAAACCACGTTCTTAAGTTTTTCAGCCATGAAATGTTTCTCCTTCCGACGCTTCTCTTTCTTTTGACTTTTCCCTGCAATATGCATTGCAATGCATTGTATTTGTCTTCATTTTGCTGGATCTGGCGTAGACATTGACGTTTTCTTGTTTTGACTGCATTGAGGATTTCTTTTTCTTTTGACATTCTGCTAAAGATCTCAGCATGCTCTGTGCAAATTTTAAATAAAATGTTAAGCAAGAGGCGTTTATGAAAAATAAAATAAACAAATCATCGTCCATAAAATAAAGATTTTAGTGAAAGGAGTTTTGTTCAAACATTTAAACATCAATTCATTTAATTTTTAAATCCAACTCTCACTGAACTCGTCGAAGATAACAATTAATATTGATGCACAAAGAAAGTTAGCATAAAAAAATGTATTATTGCCAGTTAATAATGAAAGCTAATCGTTATCATCACCAAATTAATTTATTCTTTCGTGCTAGAGATAAATGGTTTTATCTCAATTACCTACAAAGAAAATGCTGATAAATTGAGAAATTGCTGACGTTCTCCGTTTTCTAGTGCAATTAAAGAAACAATAAAAAAATTAATAATGTGTAACTATATGGTCGTTGGTCTTCTAGGGGCGACCCGGACAAGGCCGACCTCTTCGGCAACACAGCCTTGCACTTGGCCGCGGCCCAAGGTCACAAGCACATCGTCACATTCCTAGTCAATTTTGGGGCCAACATATATAGCATTGACATCGACAGGCGCACCGCTCAAGAACTAGCCGGGATGAACAACCGCGAAGACATCCTCAGGTTCTTGGACGGCGTCCACGCCAAAATGGAGGCCGGCGACAAGAAGAAAGCCAAAGCGATGAAAGACAAAGCGAAGAAAGATTCAGAGAAACGCATCAAAGTAAATATCTTCAACACAGAAAACAATCAGATCCGATTCTCTCCTTTCAGGAATTCAACAAGAAACAAGCGAAAAAGGACCAGATCATGGAAAAAATCGAAAAACGAGAAACCAGAAATCACAGACCGTCAATGATAGAAACTTTGAAAACGCGAATTAAAAGTGGCTCCATGTCGAATCTAGCGAACCTAGGACCACAGCCCCCGAGGGGGTCGTTCAGTGCCATCGTTGGCAACGGGACCCTCTCCGGGATGAAAAACATGGGGTCGGTCCAGAAGAAAGCTCTCGCTAGGGCCAGTCGAGTGGGCTTCGACGACGACTTCAAGGTATTTCTCAATTGGTGCGAATCAAATCAGATTTAACAGGTTGTCCGGTAGATCAGCGAAGTCGAAGATGGGAAGCGTTCGATCAGGTCGCTGACGGGTTTCAGACGAGACTCTGAGGTACTCTACGCCGGGACTCTTGAGACCACAAAGAAGGGTCGTTTGGAATCAGTTTTTAACGAAGCTGAATACATTGAATCTTCCCCTCCGCCGCCTCCTATTAACGGTTTAACCAGATCCATCTCCCAACCGGATTTCATGCAAGAACTGGACAACAACGGAGAGAAGATCCATCAAGAACCTGGCAGTATTTTTGTCATTCCGGGAATCGGGAATCTGGCCATCAGGTACAAAGATCCACAACTTTCAATCCAAACTTAGTCATTTTGTTCCAGGAAAAGCATAACCAACACCTTCCACGGCTTCTACGGCGGGGAAGGGACAAATGAAGAGAGCTCCATAGGTTCGGGAGAAAGTTACGGAGTCAAGACGAACACACTGTCGATAGATGACGAATTGTCGGGTATGTTGCCCTAAAGAAGTCTACATTTTGGATACGTTCTTGTTTATTTCTAGATCCGGAATCCAGCGAAGACGAGAACCCTAATGGTCCTTTGGAACGCTTCCTGACAGCCTGGTCGCTGGGAGAGTATCTACCACGTTTCGAGGAACAAAAAATTGACTTAGATACTTTGATGATTCTTACAGAAAGCGACCTGAAGAGTCTAGGTTTACCCATAGGACCCCATAGAAGACTTATGACCGCGGTTCACGAGAGAAAATCTGCTCTTGAAAATCCCGGTGAAGTTACAGACAGTATGTTGTAAAGAAGTGCGCCAGATTATTATATTATTTATTGTTCGTTTTAAAATACTAAAGGCCTAGTTTTGTGTTGAGTCGACGTCGATTTCGTGTGGCACTTCTTGTATGATAGATAAATATGTGCCTTTCGCTAAAATGCTAAATACAAATGGTACCTAAAGCATATTTATAAATTTGTATTCAAATTTATGATAAATAAATATATGTTATGACTCAGATGCAAATTTAACTGTTTGTGATTCCGGTGTGAGACTGTTGACCTCTTAACTCCGAATTTGACACTAATTTTTTTACCTGCAGGTGGAGAGAAAGTGCAAACTGCTAATTGTGGGAATTTGTCTCTGTCAAAAAAATACAAAAGAATCTTTTACAAATAATTATGATAAGAAATATCTGTATTAAAAGCTTAAATCCTATTGTGTTTTTGCCCAGAATAGATTAACTTTTTAGTATTTAATAAGGTAGGTAGTAAAAAAAAATTGATAAGTTTGGAATCCTGAGAATGAGCAAGCCGCTATCACGACATAGATCTTAAAAGATCTTCCTAGAAGTCTTGCCAAATGGTCTATTTCATAATTATTAATAATATTTATATTACCTCCGTCAGTATTCTATGTAAAAATACTGCATATAATATACAGGCATAGAGCAATATGTTACAGACACACTCCTAACTGTCATCTCCGCGTGTCCTGTTTTGCATATTTACGAAATTGGAAACATATTTTGCCACCAAAGAACCTTTTTTAAGGTTCAAACATATTCATTTGGCGCCACTATTTAAACAGTATCTGTCAACAGTGTCAACTGTCAAACTTACGCATGCGCATTCACCTTTTCCGGTTGTGCGGTGTTAACTTTTTTGTCGTGTACGAAACGGTTTTTAACATATTGTGAATTTGAATAAAAAACCAAATGACTATGACCGACGGACAAGCGCCGGGTGAAGTGCCCAAATTTGTGGCCCCAGTGATTCAGGACAACCCGACAGGATGGGGTCCTTGCGAAATGCCCGATCAGTTCAAAGACATGCCGTACCAGCCCTTCAGCAAGGGCGATCGCCTCGGAAAAATCAGCGACTGGACCGGGGCCGCCTTCCAAGACAAGAAATATGCCAGTAAGTCACAACCGACTACTTATAATACAAACATATGTCAAAGTTTGAGGTTAGGTTCACTCCGCAATTCGCATTTTTTCAGACAAGTATGCGTCCCAATTCGGCTCGGGAAGTCAGTACGCGTACTATCACGACGAGGACGAAAGTACTTTCCACTTGGTGGACACGACTCGCGTCCAAAAACCCCCCTACCAAAGGGGACGATTCCGCGCCAATCAGCGCAATATGCGAGGGCGCGGGGGGCGCTCGGGGATGCAAGGCGGCGGCATGCAGTCGCTCGGGAAAGGGGTTAAAGCGCGCGACACTTATAAAAGGAGTCAAGTCAAAAAATGGGGGCAAGGACGTGTAAGATGACCGTCAGCTTTGTAAGACATGATTCTAGTTTTGTCTATTTTAGCCCCAAATTAAGATCAGGGATGCATCTGTTACTGTCAGACCTGACTGGGTCACCATTGAGGAAATGGATTTTCCACGTTTGGGAAAATTATCGCTGCCAAGTATCAAAGATGGTTAGTTTTTTGCCCCAAATTGTCTCTTTCTCCACTATTACGTTTCAGGGGAGGACATCATTTGTTGCGGCGAATTGGAGTATTATGACAAGTCATATGATAGAGTCAATGTGAAAAATGAAAAACCATTACAGAGTGTTAATCGTATTTTCCACACTGTTAGTAGATTCTCTTTATAACGTCTCAGTTTTTTCACTCTTTTCATTTTAGGTCACCACTACTGATGACCCTATCATTCGCAAGTTGACTAAAACTGAGGGCAATGTGTATGCAACTGATGCAATTCTTGCAACCATAATGTGCTGCACAAGGTCAAACTATTCCTGGGATATTGTTATAGAGAAACTTGGTATTGTATTAAAAACTTAGATAAAAAAGGGTTGGTAATGATTTTTTTAATTGCAGGCGATAAATTGTTCTTTGACAAAAGAGACAACACAGAATTTGATTTGCTGACTGTAAACGAAACTTCAGTTGAGCCACCTCAAGACGACGGTAATTCGCTCAACTCTCCAAGAAATTTAGCTCTGGAAGCAACTTTCATCAATCACAATTTCAGCCAACAAGTTAGTTAAATAACCACAGATTTGTACGAATGTAATATTTTTGAATAAAACAGGTCCTGAGGACTGGCACCGGGGAACCCCGCTACAAGTTCGACAACCCGAACCCGTTCATTTCCGAAGAAGAGGACGGAGAGGTCGCTAGCGTCGCTTACAGATACCGCAAGTGGGATCTCGGCGGCGGAATCGTCAGTACCTTTGTCAATTCGCGATTCTTTTTTTATTAACTCATTTCGCTCAGGTACTCGTCGCTCGTTGCGAACACGACGCAGTGGTCCAATCCCCGAACGGCGAACTCCAGTATCTCTCGATCAAAGCCTTGAACGAATGGGATTCCAAGCTGGCCAACGGCGTCGAGTGGCGCCAAAAACTGGACACTCAGAGAGGTGCAGTTTTGGCCAACGAGCTCCGTAATAACGCTTGCAAGCTGGCCAAGTGGACGGTCCAAGCGCTACTGGCGGGAAGCGACCAGATCAAGTTCGGTTACGTGTCCCGGGCGCACGTCAGAGACAACAGCAAACACGTCATTTTGGGAACGCAGCAGTATAAACCGCACGAGTTCGCCACTCAGATCAACTTGAATATGGACAATGCGTGGGGAATTTTGCGTTGCATTGTCGACATCGTCATGAAGCAGAAGGACGGGAAGTATCTGATCATGAAAGATCCGAATAAACCAATGATCCGGTTGTACGATATTCCGGATAACACGTTTGAATCTGATGGAGAGTCGGAATCTGAAGACGATGTGGCTCCAGATTCGGTCACTTTCCAGACGCTTTATCCGTATTCGAGTAGTGCGAAGCGTTGAATGCAACTCTAATCATTTTTTTTTTAATCCTGTGTATTAGTATTGGATGGCAACAGAATAAACATATTCGAGGTATTTTTTTTTTGTGTTTAAAACAAAGTTACATAACTTACAAGTAGATTTAGCTGAACAAGAAACAGTCCTTAGAGAAATAATTTGAGTAAAATAATTAACGATTGGTAACAAATCTTATTTTTTTTATTAGTTTTCAACATTGGTACGATATCGAAAGTTCTTTGCGATTTTGTAGTTTTTGAATTACATCACAAATCACATCACACAAGTTTTTTAATTGGATTGGAATAAAATTCAGTCGTGGATATTTTTTTAAATATGTTTTGTAGATAGAATGAAAAACAAGGTATTGCATCTCCCTAAATACCTTTGTTATCAATCAGTTACAATAAAATAACGTAAGCATTAAAAAATATTGATTAAAATATACGTTACAGAACAATTAACAAGACAATAATATGTATAGTAAACTAACAAAAAAATTGCAACCTCAGTCAAAGCATTTAACGGAATCTCTTATTCCTTTTTTGCTTAAATGTGTCGCCTTTCAGTGTATTTCTAAGATCAAAATCTCTTTTGGGATTGTTCCTGTTGAAATAATTTTGTCGCTTGTCATTCACAAAAGTTTCATGACCAAAGTCAGTCTGGTTCAACTTGCGTTTGTTTTTATTAAATCGAGGCGCGTTTGGAGTGTGCTGAAACTGCGGATTTCTCTTCATCTTGAAATCATTTTCCTGTTTGCCTTGGAGCATAATATTGACAACTTCATCAATGTGCCTTCTGACATATTCAGAATTAGTAATTTTTAATATGGAACCTTTATCAGTTGGCATTAGTGAAACTAAAGTTGCCAAGTTATTTTTGGACAGGATGACCCCCGGATTCTTATCTATATACTCGGCCTTTTCTCTCCTCCACTGATTGAGCTTCTCCAACACGCTGAGCTGCCGTTTATGACTTTCTTTGACATCTCTGACAATCGACGAGTACGTTTCGTCTTCGACTTTGTGATACACGATCATACAGGCTTTATTACAATCAGTGAGGACTTGTCGCAAAAGATTCGATTGAATCAATTCGTTTTTCAACTTGTGGTAAATCGTGATCAAATAGTGGGAGTCAGTCCTGGCGTAATCTTTGAACAGTGGCGGCAAAGGTCTTATTCTGAAATCAGCTCTCTGCAAACTTTTGTCTTTGATTATGTTGTAATCTTGCAAAAGTGCATCTAGACCAAGTTTCTTATATCCAAGCGCTTTCATCGCTTTTTGAGTATCAAACATGTTGATAACAAATAGGTCAAAGTCTTGTTGAAGCCACTTTAAATCGTTTGTGGCTGCATGAAAAATTTTAACTACTTTAGAATCACACAAAATTTCGCTCAACAATGACATATCATCTTTTAAGCATTTGGCATCTACAATGTAGTCTTTACTTGGTGTTGACAATTGCACAAGACATGTTAAAGCTTTGTAGCCATGATCTGAATATTCCACATCAACCCCTATCTCTTTTTCTTGTTTCAATTCATTAACAACTTTTTCAAGATCCTCTCTACTACTTACTTCCCAACAGGGAGTTTGTTGTATGGTTTTTGGAAATGTTATGGTACTTACAGGTGACATTTGTTCAATAGTTGGTTGAAAATTGATCAGGAGTTGTTTATAGGGATGACTCTCAAATGGATTCTTCTGTAAATGATCTTCACAACTTTCATCATGTTGTGCAATAAAAACTAAATCTGATTTGACCAAGTTGCCATCTCTTGAACTTTGGGGTGCCTCATCACTTACCTCACCCTCTTCTGTTGCAAGTGTAGTCTCTTCAGGTGCAGATTTGTCACTGTCTAAAATTATATGACTAGTCATGCCTTCCACGTTTTTTGCTAAAATTTCGCCATCTTTCAAGGTCACTTCCTCTTTAGATACCGCAAGAAATTCATCCGATTCTTTTACAGAACTCTCGTTACTTGTTCCTGAATTATCTTTTACCGACAATTCTACAACATTAACACCCACACTATTCATTGCGTTTCATTAAAATATTTTACCTTTTTCTTTAGAAACCGTCTCACTGTCATCCATGCTCGTGCTTACTTCTGTTTTCTGTACTTCTTTAGTCTGCTGTTGGCTTTCCATTATTGTTTTGAGCAGTAGAATTTGTCCTTACAAAAATGTAATGACTTTGGTCTCGAAATAACTAAAGTTTTAGGTTAGGAGTTAAAATCAAAACGACAAGACTGATCAGTGACCAACCTAACAAAAAAGGTTTTTCCCTTAAAAACATCAGAAGTACCAAATATACAACAATAAATTCATCAAATCCTAAATATAAAAAACGTATTTTCATCATACTTTAAAATTAAGGTGTTCATATGTTACTTTAATTTGGTATAAAAAAAAAAAACATATTTCCCTGTATCTATTATTTTTCCGATAAATGTGTTTCTTTAATTTTTATTGAGCTATAAATAATCATAATCATAACAGGGAAAATATAACCTATCAGGTTGGCAGCTCTGTATGCCAAAAAGTTTGACAATTGTTATTTCGTAAAAATCTGCAAAATTGCAAAATAAAACAAAAACCACAGAAGTTGATCTATGGTCTTAAAAACGTTTTATCCTTTATTGACTATATCAAATACTATAATAAAAAGAGTCTTGATTTTTCAAAAATTTAATGTTTTGGTCAGCCGAAAAGTCTAATACAAATGTACGGGAGGTATTTTAATTTCCGGCGCTCCAACTATCCAGTCCTTCGGCTGCGCCTCGTGCCTGAAATTAGTTGTGCGGGAAAATTCACCTCCCGTACTCTAATGTAAATAACTATTCCCTGCGCTCTGGGTTCGTAGATTTATCTTTCTTTCTTCATCCCACGTATCTATACATACTGGGTGACTTTTAAGACGATTTTTCGCGACAAAACAGTTTACTTGTTTACTCAAACTTAAGTAAACAGTTCATTTTGGCGACGTAGTTTACATTACATACATGTATGACGTCACTCCCGACGTCATAACCTATAAACGTTTCACAATTTCAGTCAACTGGTCACCGAGGTGTTTACTCTGTGTGATTACTGGTGGAGTAAAAAAATTGCAAGAGAAAAAAATTAGGCAAGTGATTTTGTAACATAATCATGTCTCCCGGGCGCCGTTGCGTCCCGTTTTTGTTCTGGGCACTCTGCTCTCTCATTGGCCGGCCAATGAGTGGGCTCCCAACTTTCCCATAAATAGGCGACACCCGTCAAAATTCGTTCAGTTTCCTTCACGTCCACGACGGGACCCAATCGGCACTTGCCGACGTGGAAGAGGTATCGGTCCTGAAGATGGATTCGACAGTTCGACCGCTCCAGAGGGCCGGTATGTAAATTTAATAAAAGTAGGTACCTACTAAGTACTTAACAGATTCTTCGAGAAGTCCTAGACAAAACACCGAAGGGCCAGGATTAATAAAGAATATTATATAGAATAATAAAAAATATTAATAAACGAAGGGTATTCTTAATGTTTGTTGACATTTTTTTTTTCTTCAACAATAGCACAGCTCTACACCTTTGACAGAAATGTCATGAATTGTTGTTGGGTTTTTAAACGTGAAATTAGTGTTCCCGTAAACTATTCAGTAAACTACCGGGTGAGCAACAATTACTGTTTGAGTTGGCAATAAATTCTGGTGACATTAATGTCAAGAACCAAGACGTTTAAATTTTAAATGTATGCCAGCTGTCAGTATGTCAATACACTTATTGTTGTTCACCCGGTATGTTGTATAATCTGTTTCAAAATTATAAATCCACCACCTGTTGAATTATGTTGGCAGAAAAAAAGAAATCCCTAGAATAAGTTTCATTTTTTTGGGTTGGCCCAACCTCCCGCCAAAATTTGACATTGAACTGTTGAGTTTATTTACGTAACACAAAATGATTATTACATATCTACAAAAAGGTGGTAGCTGTGAAATAATAAAATGAGAATAAAAAAACCACTGAACTACGACCGAAACGACTGTTAACAATTTTCTTTCATAACCCCATTTTTTTCTGACACTTGCAGACACACTAAAAACAAAAGTTGGCGACGTTATCGGTTGTATTTTCGAGGTAGAATGCAGTGTTGGTGGATTTTTGATTTTGAAACAGGTTATATTACTGTTGATGAACTGTTTTGTAGCGAAAAATCGTCTTTTTAATGATTGAAACTATGTATTTTTGTTCGGTTGGCAACACATTTACGATTTTTTGTTGGTACACTTGGCTGCTAAATTCAAATATGACAGTTCAAAAGTCAAAAAATAAATCAAATTTCAACTAAATCTTGTGTTAATCCCCTGCCTTTCCTTTTGGTTTCGGTTATTCCCAAATAATCTAGACTGTACAATTTGACTTTATCTGCTTTTCCCTTAAAGCCTGTCACGTTCCAAGTCTCCATTTTTATGCCAAACACTTGCCACTACAGAGTTTCCGAAAAACTGACTACGTCCTTACAAATAAAACTTTATTTCTACATAGTGTAGTTATTTTGAACAGAAAATCTGACATTTTTTCTTATCAATTTAAAAAAAATAACAAGACAGCGCAAATATTTTTGGGCAACACAAATTAAGAAAAGTAGTTGCTTCAATACCGCCGCCTGAACATGTTTTCAACCTTACGATTATTCTTCTCCTGAATGCGTAAAATTTTGCGTTCGACTGTATCGATCCTGTGATCAACGGCATTCAAGTCTCGATATGTAGCGACAAAGTCTCCCGAAGAGCCTGCGGAATTATAAGCTTGACTCCTGAGGTTGTCTCTCGTTTGCTTCAAGTTTGTCAAAGACCTCTGCAAGCTATCTTCCTCTCTGCTGAATGCGTTGCTTTGTGCGTTGAAATTCCTGTTCGCGCCGGCTCCTCCAAACGGACTTCCAAAAGGACTGTCGTTACTCATTCCCGACGTATTTTGGAAACTGGCGCTCGAAGAAATGTCAGTCCAAGTTTGCACCATCAGATTCGCCGCGTTCACACTATTCAGACTCGGCGAACCGCTGAAAACGTGCGTCTGTATACTTTCTGGTCCCACGGGTTCCCAAATCTTCACCTGATTGTGATCTCCTACATGTGACGGCGTCAAGTTCTGATTTAAAAACGGGCTCGGTCTAAAACTATCCGACGACACCGTCGCGTTCGAGTGTCTCGACGCGTTTTGATTCGCTTTCTTATTGTTTTTTTTAGACGAATACTGCGAACCTATCTGTTTACTCTTGTTGCAATCGTTAGCTTTCCTCCATGCGTTTTCAGGTCTATTGAACGATCCTTCAGGTCCTCTCCGTTTGTTCTGCACTTCAAACTGGTCGTTAAATTTTCTTTTCTTAATATGGGCTTGTTGACTTAATATTGCGAAATTTCTCTTCTTCTTTTTTCCGTGCTTGTTCTCGTAGAAACGAAAAGCTAGTCTTGTCTCATGGATCAAGGCTCTTAATTCCAGGATGTTGTCCTTTACGTACGGCGATTGGGTGAAAGCGAGAATAAACTCTTCTTCATCTGGGAGAAACGTTGCTAAATTGAGTAGAGCATATTTGGGCAGAATCGTTTCAGCTTTTTTGTTATGCTTTTGGGCAACAGTGTTCCTCCAGTCAAACAATTTTTTTAGGACCTCCAGCTCGCAGTTGTGTCTATTTTTCAGTTCACCTTCTATTGATTTAAAGTTCAGAGCTTTACTCTCGTCGTATATTTTTTTACAAGCTTCTCTACAGTCTTTCAGAAAAAGCTCATATGAATCAGGATCACTAATGAGTAATCTGTTTTTATAATCGTGATAAATGTAAATTAAATAGTGCGTTGCAGATCTACAATAACTTTTATAGTTATTAGGAAGAGGACGCACTCGGAAATCTGCTTTGAACAATTTCTCCCGTTCATATGAATAATCGTGTTGCATTATGAATTCAAGAGATGCGCGTCTTGGGAATGGGACTGGATGACTTATGATCAGTCCAGCCTTTTCCACATCAAAAATATTTACCAAATATAAGTGTAATTTCTGTTGCAAACGTGCCAAAATAGTTTCAGATTGAAAAACAATTTTTAATATTTTTGGATTGATAAAAATTTCTGTCAACAATAATAATTCATTTTTTAATTTTATAGCATCAATAATGTAGTCTGCATCTTTTGTTGATATTTCTATAAGGCAGATGATGCCTTCATATTCCTTATCTTCCACTTGTAAATCTAATGAAATTTCTTTCACACCTTTCAATGTTTGCAACAATTTAAGCAAATTGCCCCTAGTATTTATAATATGCATTGGTGTTTCATTTAATGACTTACAAGCTCCAACTGTGGTAAAATTTAACAGTTCTTTAGGAACTTCAAAATTTTCAATTAAATATAAATAAGGATGTGTATCTACTTCTGTTTCTGCAACTTCCTGTTCCTCATCTTTTTCCGACTTACATTCATCTAGTTGCTGTGAACCACCACTAACACAATCTACATTCCCCTCATTTTCTTCTTCTTTTGGCAACTCTGAATCCTGTGTTTCCTCAACTTCCTTACTGTTCCCATTACAACTAATATCTTTAAGAACACAACTCTGTGTTTGTTCTGGAAGTTTTTCAAGATCACTGAATTTAATCTCTTCAGCATTTAATAAATCGACAGTTTTCACATCTTGCTGTTCTTTCTCTTCATTATCTTGCTGATCTTTTTCTCGATCACCTTGCTGATCTTTCTTTTCATCAACTTGCTGATCTTTCTCTTCATCATCTTGCTGATCCTTGTCTTCATTTTGTTGGGCATTTGCTTCAATATTATCCCCACAATTTGTTAAAAAAGGTAGAAAAGAATTTTCTTTAATGTCATCTCTGTCAGTGTTAATTAGGTCCTCTGGCACTGCAAGTGCGAGTTCTGCGTCATTATCGTCTTTTATTTCATCAAGAATTGTAAAATTGCAAATATCATCAATTTCATCTTTAAAATCATTACTTTCCTCTGAAAACATATTTTTAAAAGGTGAATCGAGAGATATTGGCTACATACTCGACATTTTAGAATTTATCCTTAACTTTAAAATATTACTATCGAAAAGTCCTCTGTTTTTATATTAAATAATTCAAAAACTTGTGAATTTACTAATGGCAAATTTATTATTGACATGAAGATATGGACAGTATTTGACACTAGTGCAAACACCACATTCCCCTAAAAATTGTTGGCGCGAAGCTGTCATCATTTAAATTCGAACGCTTCAGCTCAGAAGAAATAAAATAAAAACCACCACTTGCTTCATCACTTTACTTATCTAACAATACAACACGGATTTGAATACTATACCAATACTTTTTCCCAATACAGCTTCATATCCTATCAGTTGTTAATTATTAAATTTATCATCAAATTCTTTGATAACATATTGTATTTTCTTTATGGCAGCTTTCACATCTTCATCGGTAATTTCCCAGTAAGTGACAAATCTGATAAAGGATGAATCTCTGGAGCTTGCCTTAACGCTCACTTTAATTTCATCTGTCTCAAGTACAGAGGCTAATCTGTGTTGCACTTCTTTGGCAATAACTCGCGAAACATCTAAATACATCATTAGGATGTTGCTTTGAACTGTTGACAAATTCACCTTGAAGATTTTCGATTTCATGTCGTTAATCCCTAAAAGAAAACAATGGTTACGAAATTACCAAAGACTATAAAAGATCATTGATTATATCATTCTCTTTTCATTTAATAAAAGTGTAGGTATACTGAAATCGCATTTTTTTTTGTATTAAAACATCTACTCTTAATTGATGCACTTGTAAAGGGTTACGAATTACATTCAAATCAATAAAAAAGTGGGAAACAAAAGAAGGGGAAGTTGAGTAATCCTAGTGACGCAATTATGAAATTTGTTTTAATTTTTTTATTAACCACGTGTGCAGACGACTCTCACTGCTTTGTATAAAACACCAGTTTCCAATGCAATGTTTTTGTTTCTCTTTCGTAAGTGTTGTAAACAGGAAAGTAAAACTATTTATCGAGAGCAAACCATCGATCCAACAAAACATATTTATTTGTTACAAAATGTTAATGAGTTAATGTCATGAAAGAGTGTAAATGATGACAGGTTGTTAAATTTTACGTCATCTCACGTACCTAATCTAAGCTAATTTTATACTTTATTAAGACACATTAATAAGAAAAGATAAGAGCTATCAAAAATAATATCAACTTGCAAGGTTTTACTGGATGCAAAATTATAAAAATATACAACACCTACAACTAACAAAATTAAGTTTAAATATCTAGAGAGCTATACACTTGTACTGAAGATTAAAAGCTTTATCAACTTTTGATTCCCGCTTTGAGTTGGTTTTCAAATTCTTTAATAACGAACGTGATTCTGTCAATAGTATCTCGAACGTCCTCGTCAGTTATCTGCCAGTACGTCACGAACCTAATACAATCTGGCCGAAGAGAAGACGCTCGTACACTAACTTTCACAATATCCGTCTTAAACACTTTGGCAAACCGATAGATCACTTCTTTAACCGCCACTCTGCTCCTATCTATGTACATCATCAGAATATTTGTATGCACAGCGGGCAAATCAACTTTGAAGATGTCCGATTTCAAGCTATCTATCGCTGTAAAAAATGTCTCCTTTTAAACCACCCACCTCCGCCTCAAACGTGACGCAACAGATATTTTGCATTACTTTTATTTACCTCTCGCTATTTGCATGATGTGGTCGTGGTCCTCTTGCAGCCGACCGATCATTGTGTCCAAGGCCACCAAACCGGCAGCGGCGATGATCCCGGCTTGTCTCCAACCGCCCCCCAGGACCTTCCGAGTCCTCTTCGCTCTAGAATGTCCGCTCTAGACGTTCGCTTTTCGCAACAAGTTCTCAACTTACTTATCTACGAAAGCCTTGCTGCCCGCGAGAATTGAACCAATGGGGGCGCCCAAACCCTTGCTCAGACAGAAACAAACAGTGTCGACGTCTCTGGCTACTCTTGCGACGGGTACTTTGAGGTAGACCGCGGCGTTCATAATACGAGCGCCGTCCATGTGGACCGGAATGTTGTAGTCTTTGGATATGTTTTTCACTTTCTCGATCCAGTCCAGGGGCAATACCTAAATACAAGAGATTCGGGAAATTGACTCAAACTGATCCGATTTCGATTTACTTTTCCTCCACACATGTTGTGGGTGTTCTCGATGATGACCAGAGAAGTGTAGGGTTCGTGGAAATCAGGATTTTTCCGGATCCTGTCTCGCAATTCGTCGAGACTGAAAGTGCCATCTTCGTTGTTTTTTATCAGGGAAGTCTGCACTCCGGCGATTTGTGCGGGGCCGCCTGAAATTGTCATTTCCTGAGTCGACATCTGCTTTGTAGAAAAGAATGAATAGCGCGGTAACATGTGTTCACGTTACATCATCACTGACCTATCAGGGTATAGAAAAGAAAGTAACTGTTTCGAATGTAAATTCCTTTGTTGGATAATGCTAAATAGGTACCGATTAGAAGGGGCGGAATTAATTATTATAACTGTATTGGCGTTATAATAATACGGTTAAGAAACCGGTAACTACCTACCTTGTTCAAATCTGAATGTATGTCCATTATCTCCCGAAATGATCTCGCTTCCTCTTTGAGGGCAGTGGACCATTACTTGAAATCAAGAAAAAATATAAAAACTTTTGTATTGCAACACCTAAAAAAAATAAATCAGTAAGTGGATGCAATAAGTCATAATAATCGCTAACGTTTTGTGCAGATTATGTTTGTCGTAATGCTCCATTACAAAATTGTAATCTGAAGTAAACTCAAAATAAATAATAATTTACGTAAATAAACATGCAGCAACGAAGGAAAATATCGAAACAAATTTTATCCATTCGATAAAAATATTCTGTTGCTTCATTAATAATAAATGTTGCGTCAAATTCGTTACTCTGCAGATTTTGGAAGAAATTATCTCTTGAGGTACATTGTGTGATAAAAATTATCTCACACGCACGATGCTTTAGATAAATAAAAACAAATAGAAACAAGATAAAAAAGATTTAAAAATACCATCTTCATTTGGAAGTCGTGTCACTGCTGGAGTTCTGGGGATATTCCTCGTTCTCTTTACTGTTTTTTTTTTTCATAGGTTTTTACAAGATTATCAGTGACATTTAACATCGGTCTCTTGCAAAACACAAGAAAGCAATAAAAGAAGATTAAAGGGTCATCCAAACAAGACCATGAAAAATATTGTTGCACCTGTGCCGCGATATTTCCACATATTTGCAAATTTTAAGGGCATTTCAGTTATTTGAAAAAATATTAATACTCACTGGCAATTAAGTTGGCCATGGTGCCGGTGGCAACAAACGCGGCGTCTTCCTTCCCCAAAAGCTCAGCGGCGCGCCTCTCCAGCTCGGCGACGGTGGGGTCCTCCCCGAAGACATCGTCCCCCACAACGGCGTTGGCCATCGCCTCCCTCATTTCGGGGGTGGGCTTGCTGATGGTGTCGCTCCTCAAGTCCACGACGTGGACGGACGAGGAGTTGATTTCTCCGTTGATTTTTTCGTACATCTTTAAAATCAGAAATTGTTGAATGGAACAAATCGCGCCTTCGCTTTATATAAATCGAGGTCCCACCACAATGTTTGCACAATACCGTACACGAAGGTCATTAAATCGCGATGTAACTCTGTATTGGTGATAATGTGTGTAACCCTAGTTACAAGAGGTTTCCACGCCTGTTTCGTTATTAGATTATGGTTCACTTCACCTAATTGAGGACCACTCAACAGATAAAGCTGAGGTTTTTTAATTAATTTCTGTCGCATCATTTAAGTATCCACGTGCAGCGGTCGGTAATTATTCAAATTTGAATGTTTGCCGCTCACGCCCTCAAGGTCACACGGTTTACCGCTTTTTGTGGGAAGTTATTTAATGTTTTGGGTTTTTTTGAATTTGTACACAACTTAACGGAAATTTCTTGAAATTGTTTATCTGTCTTCATAAACATTAAACAATTTCTTCACAGAAAAGATAAACGAACGGTTTGGATATAGGTTAGGTGCGTTTGTCAAAAAGTTGCCTCAAGCAAAATCAAAATTTTTCAATTAAAAAATGCTACTCACGTTAATTTCAGGATTTAACGAAGGCAAACTGAGACCACTTATACTGTACACTCCTAAATTAGACTTTAAAATGTTCGCTTATTGTATTTTACGATTGCATAATAGAAGGGGGCCAATAAGGCCACAAAGGACTAGTAACAATGCGCATGCGTGTCTTAAATGACTCTTCAGAAATTAAGTTTGAGTTTGCAAAAATGCAAAATAAAACGGATCTTGTTTCCTGTTAAAGTGCAGTTTATAAATTATGACTTCCATCAGCAAGAGAATCCTTACGTCATCAATTTTTTTTCCGAACACAACAAACTTTTACTTTCACTTGACTTTCACTTTTGATAGATCGACAAATACAATTTAAGTATTAAATATTAATTTGTCAACTTTTTGCTGAAGTAAAATTCAAAGTACGCGCCAGTTTCTGTATTATTTGGTACCAACATTACGCCTTGACCCATGTAAAATCCCTGTTGGGAACAGTGGTTAGTGGTTTTGCGACCGTAGTACATTTGTAGATTTTTATTTGTCAAAATAAAAAAAATTATCCTCGGTATACATAACTGTCGAAAATTAGGTTACAATGACTCAAAACAGGTAAGTGGTGTGATAATTTCACTATAACAACACTCTTTATTTACAATACATAACCACAGTTCCTGATCGATTTCGTTCTGTAAAGACGAAAATCGCTCGCCTCTCTTCCAGCTGATTAGCTCTGATCCTTTTAAACGATTGCAGAAAGCGAGGCCGGAACCACCACGAAGACGAAGTCGAATTTATGCCTCTCTCGAAGCGAATCAACAATCTCCACATCAACAACGGCCTCCTCTTTGAAAACTCCAACCCGATAGGGGCCGCCGAGTGGGGCCCCGGCCCCCCGAATTTCGTACACCAACTGCCCGAGTCGCCGCCGAGTTCTGTACAAAGTTTTGACTGGAACAGTGCACCTCAATACTCCCCAGATCTGAATGAGAATCAGAACCCACATTATTTTAATATCAATAAACTGTTATTTGAAATGTATGTTGAGCGACTGCAGCGTGGATGTCACCAAGTGTAGTGTTCAAGGGCTGTGGGGCCTCAAAGACTGCGATTGTATACATTGTTTTTATTTCCATATGAATTTTTTATGTATTTTTAAGAAACTGCTTCATGTTTGAATTGTATGGACATTTTTATTTTACATAATAAGACTAAAAAAAAAAAAAAACGTGGTTGACCACTACTCTGCCAAATTAGATAGTTTCAACGCCATCAACTCTATTAATTTATTCAATTTAATGATAGGACCCGCGGATCACCCACAAATGGATCTCTGAACGGTGGATTGCGTCAACTTTGTTCATAAGTTTAAAAAATAAGAGTATTATTAGTTATTTACAACTTTATGATGTACTGCATTTAGTCGATAATACTGTGTACAACTGTGTTCTTGAATAAATCATTACTTTGAAGTGGAGTCACATTTAATGTTGGTCGTGATGCAACTGTTACAACGCGTGGTCGTTTCATTCATGTTCTGCGATTCTTGTAGTTTATTTGTTTAGATGAGTGGAACATGCGTAGATGTATTTGTTGGTAATAATGTGGTAATCTGGGTTACAAACTTTTTTTGTAAATTTCGGAACTGGGCTGTAAATGCGCCTTTAAAAATGTGGTGAAACAGTTTGGCGATATGGACAGGTTGCATAATAAAAACATTTTGAAATAACAAACAAGCGTAATCGGACGCTGTCTTGACGGCGATTTTTTTCGTAATTGCAACACGCATAATTGATGTTTTTGCGTGTTTTGTTTGTATTTTTTACGATGAGATGTGTCTCGGGTTTCGTGTTCGAGGTGTGGTCTGCGAGTAAATAAAAATCGTTCGATTTTGGCGGGCAAATTCAAACTGTCGGATCTGCGTCACGTGCCATCTATGAATACGTTAACGCAAGACCTTGGCAACCGATCAGATCCGGGCATTACTGCTGGCGTTCATGAACTCGTTTGATGACGAAGTAGTGTTTTACGTGCGAAGAAGTGCTCTAGGTGTGTTGGGGAAGTCTTGATTGGCAGGTAGGTTGCGAAACTGTATGTAAAAAATCGCGAAATCGGCACCGAAGGGCCGACACGTCCGCCCCAGACGATTTCTCGTGTCTTTTCGCGGGTCGCGGGCATTTTAGGGTAGGGAGCTTCGTCGCTGTGATGTAGAATTTGTGGAAGGGGTGCTCATAGTGTATTCTGGTAGGATATATTCATCCCCACATTCTTCCTAAACCACCACCACTTCCCTCCACCACGTTAGACAACGTCATCGCCATAGATACGCCTTACTTCCACGACTTGGGACATTTCAGTTAGTACAAGGTCGATAACCTAACGGAACTCCGTTCCTGTCTTTTAACTCGTAGCGGGGCCTTTTTATTCAGGTTTTGTGCCGTCGATGCTTCCGTTGTTGTCAGCACGGCCGACCGCACTACTCGAATTTTCCGCATTATGCCTTTGTGATCCCTCTTCATCAAACATCTGCCGCCGATCAAGGGGGCTTTGCGGCACCGTTCTCGCCGATACCCGTCCACTACCATTATCAGTTTTTCGTTATTGAACTGGCAATTTGTTGTAAATTACTTTTTTTGTCCGCATAAACACACCCATAATTATTGTGTTACGTTATCTCTACGTGGAGCTCGACAACAATAATAAAAACAACTGTCACGTTGCATCCCACAGCCTTCCAAGTGCAGAATTGGCGTCAACAGCTTGATGAAAATTAATGAAAACATACGCACATGTTACGTAACGTTGGGCATATGTTGTGTGTTAATTAGTTTCAAGGTTTACAAATCTCGACGTAAGAAATTTTTGGCCGGTAGTAATCACCAATCAGGTGTCGCACAAACCGGCTGTCATTTGGTATTAAGTATCGTAAATTATCTACGTGTTTCGTGATATTCTACGCTACATCATCAGTATCGAATTACGTTCGCCTTATAGGACATAACCACCGCAACTTTGACTTTCGTTTTTAGCGTGGACTACAGTGCATTTGCGTTGCAACGTTGCATTGCACAGCATTCGACGCTGTTCGCGAATTTTTCCAGGCTCAAAAATCGATAACAGATGGCTAATTTGAGCACATATTTTGTTGTCTGTTAATGACGTGGTCAAATGTACATATTTACATACCGGGTGTTCGACCAGGTCGAGTACACATTAAGTAACATAAGTACTTTGACATTTTTCTCTATTCCTTAAAATAAGGCTGGCCAAGATATTTATCAAAATGTATACCGTGTTTTCATGTCAAAGATCCACCATTACAATGTGTGTCGAAAATACACATGGCAACAGTGTTGGATTTTGATCTGGGGGAAAATGAAAAATTAGGTTACATTTTTTTAATCTTTCCGTAAGATCATATTTAGCCAATTTTTCGGTTTTTATTAATTATTTTTAGTTGAGCCAATTTGTATCGTTTTCAGTTACTACATAGATAAAACTATTTAATTTAATTATTTTTGATGTGTCAGTCAGTAAGTTAATGTTGGTATAAAAAATTTACTTTCATTGTCGTTGTTTTAACCTAAAATTTAGTATTCACAATCTTATTACTTAAAGACAGAGCTACACCTTACGATCACGAAATTTATGTTTGTTAAAAATTACAATATTAACATGGCATCAACATAACCTTACTTAATACCGGATTCAGTTCTCACCTTGTAGTGTTACAAATTAAAACATATTGGCAATTCGTTAATAACATGACCTTTAATAACTAGTTCTGTAGTTGCAGTTTTAATTTATTCCAAACAATTCGTACAAATGTCAACAAAGAGTCAAAATTTCAATTAATGCTGTCAAAAACCAAAAATATACGACTGCATTGTTTATTATTGCAGTGAAAGTAAATCATTAAAGACTTTTCTGTATTTAATTTTTGCATGGAAGCAGAAAGTGTCACAGATTAAGTTAGGTCAAGTCAAAACAATCCATCAATCTTGATTGACGTAAACTGAAGATTACGTATCACAGATTACGTTTATTTGACAAGTGAATGTCGTAATACATAAATATTATGCCTATGCATCAAGGATCTTCCAACACCCCAATTTAAATCGAAAATACAACACAGTTTTGATATCGAGGAAAATGAAAAGTAATTTTTTAACTAGCAATGATTAGGCAATTTCTAGTGTTTATTCAATATTTTTGGCAAAAAGTGGAAAGAACATTAACCCCTTGAAGGTGGTGACAAAAGTCCGTATAACTGAAGTAAATTTGAACATGTCGTTCGTTCAGAACATTGAGAAATTTCTTTCAAATTTAAACTATTGACCGAAATTCAAATGTATGTAATAAAGGGCGTCGAAGTTGGCGTTGAAGAGTCGATTGTGAATGAACCACTCGTTTTAAAAACACTGATTCAGATGAAAAACAACGCAAAAAGTGAGGTTAGATTGAAACAGCTGATCAGAATTGTAATCGTGCGTTCACAATCGACTCTTCAACGCCAACGTCGCCAACTTCGACGCCAAATTTCAAAAAAACACCCGTTAAAATACAAAAAAAAGAGATAAGGACAGTTATGGAAAATAAAAGCTCTGAAAGCGTGTGGTGTGGCTTTAATCAGGCTTTAAGGATAATTAAAACTGAATGACAGAATTTAATGCACTTCAAAAATTACATCAAAAACAGTTAATTTATTAGTGTTTCGTCAAAAATACAGGAACTTTGTTTTACACGGTAATAATAGTAATTTAATTTAATTTTTGCTATCTGGAGTATGCGGCCGATAACATTCAATGTGACGTTAGCACGTTGTTCAACGTAACATAACGTAAGATTATCCGATAATTTTGTTTTTACTAAAATACGATCAATCTAGAAACAAAACAAAAAAATCTGTAACTCCTACGATTTCGATATTTTAGAATTTATAAATTATTTTTTGGTTCGACACTGTCAGAATTTGAGAATTTTCTCCTATGTGAACGGATTTTGATAAATGTCACAACTTGTCAAAACGAAACGTCAAGCTAATTTTAAAGATTTTAAACGATTTGGAGCTTTTAAGGGGCTCGTCGAACCAAAAAACGTTGTATTTAACTCGTTCGTGTGTAAATTGGGCCTTTTTTGGCACTCGTGGGCCCACACGTGCCAAAAAAGGACCAATTTACACACAAACTCGTCAAATAAACTACTATTTTTTTTTAATAATAAAAAAAATTAAAATAAAAAAGTACATAGTATTTTTGTTTTACAATAGGTACCTACAACAATTTCAATATAAGATTTCGGTTTTTTTCAATTTTAAGTTACAGGATGTTAATAAGTTTATCCAATGTTTCTTATCTTTGTAAATAGAGAATTATACATATGTATTTAGTAACAGAGTATTACGGAAATCCCAGAATTAAAATAAAAATGCTCTTGCAATGATAAATTTGTTGGTGTAATTAATTTGCGAGAATTACAGTTGACTGTATTTACCAAAATAACATTGTTAAAGTGGAGAAGGAAAAAGAATTATCAGCACTGTTCTAATTGTTAACACTACGACTTAGCTGCAGATTATCATTGCCCTATAGAGTACCTGTTGGATTTATTTTAAAATCCAACACCAACAAGTTGTCTTGAATATATTTACACAAATCACGTAATTTTATGCTTCGGTTACAACGCGTATCCTCCAACGTAGGCATCTCTGTAGGATACAGTTTCAGAAATTATAGTTTTCAACCAATCTAATAATTACGACCGTTTTTACCTAAGAATATTTCTAATGATTATGATCACGAGATGACTGATGAAATCCATTTACATTTTTTGGAAGCAGCTTTGAATAATCATAATGGCGGGTGTCAACTTGATCCTGTACCTTGTATCTTGAAAACCCCGAAGGTACCCATTACAAATTAGACCTCCATTGAAACCCTTTAAAAATTAATTTTTTAAAATATGGAATTAATCCCCTGTTCAATTTTCTGTTCACATGATACGAAGTTGTCTTCTGTCGGATGTATTAATTAAGCAACGCAAATTTGTTGTTGTTTGCTCTGTTACGTCGCTTTTCATTTCGTTTGCTTCATCTCCCACTTCTTATCCACGTTCCTCCCACTTCAAAATTGCCCCTCCAGTCGGGAATGTCAATACTCCGATTAATTGTAGATACCTTGTTCATTCACAAATACGCGGATAATTTAGAAACAAATGTTCGTTTTACAACTGGACATGCACCCATTGGCTAATTTTTATAATAATGTTGACAAACTAATGTGCATTACAATTAAAAAAAAAATTAACACGATAAAATAAAAATAGAATTGTTGAGATGATTCAGTACAAACAAAAGTATAAAATTTGGAATATTTGCTTTGGTGAAAGCTTAATTTGGTTTGAAGACCTGCAAATACTTTTTTTTGACATTGTTCAGCACTATTAAACCGATGTTTAGATAAATGAAATGATAAGCTAACAAAGTGAAGCTTACGTAGAAAGCTCGCGCAAGTTAAAGATAATTCTACACTCACTGGAATCGAACGTTTTAAATATTTTTCGCTTGGAGTTTTTATCCTCAAGCTTTGGATGTATTAATAAAATAAAAATATTTAACAGTTTTTGGGAAACAACATTTTTCTTCACTCAGCGGCCGATTTCAAGTTGACTTGCGACGGTCGCACTTGTCATGGTAACGGCACAAGAAAGAAAGATGACGCATATTGTAATTAGTGTGTAGGACAAAGATAGTTACACATTTGCGCTGCACCACCTATTTGCCACCATGACTTGAAATCGGGCCCTTAGTTAATTAATTACCCAATTTTTAATCCCACACCTGCAAAAAGTATGATTTTTGTTTAAATCATATAGGTAATGTCGAAAGCAACAGTTATTACAGAATTATGACCTATTGTTAAGTTTGAACAATTTTTATGAAGAATTTGGTAGTTATACTTTTAATTGTTTTTCTTTATTTCACAAAAGAAAACACATCTGGGAAAGAAATGTTTTTACAGTCAGTCATAATATTAGTTTAACAGGAAAGATCAGTGGTAAAGTAGAAGTTAATACACAATATTATTATGATTTTTTGTTGGCATTTTTTGCCATTGGCTTATACAGGCTATCTATAAATGATTGTCTGGTCCAGCTTGCTATGAAAACATGTCACATTTTGAATGTGCCGCTTTATATGTAGAATAAATGCGGCAAATTCTGAATGAAACATTTTCAGGTTAAGTTGTTGGCTAAATCCTACCCTCACAAATTTTGTTTAGCTAAAACCGGGCGTATTTGCAATTTGTATTGAAAAATACAGAGTTTTGGTGTGATAAAACGAATACAAGGAACGAAAACTGGATTGAAAAGTGCGAATAAAACGCCAATCATGTCGGAAGTGACAGTTGATAATAAATTAAAAGGGCATCTGTTTCAAAAAGGCGGCACAGTAATATTTTTGTCCAAAGCTGGCTTGACCTGACAATCATTTATAGACACCCTGTAATGAGTATTACATAGTTTCATCCAGTTTTGATTTATCAGGCAGAACTTAACGAAGTTTGTTTTGCACATCGATTTTTAAGTAATGTTTCAAAATCTGTGTTTTTTTTCCTGGAACTAATCACTTAGTAAATGCATTTTCTTTATTTTATTTTCCTAAATCTTCCCAAGTAAGATGTTATGAAGGCGTCTCAGGTAGATGATGGGATTAATAAGGGTTACTTTTACATCTTTTTCTAAGAACAAACAACATAGCACAATAAGATTGTTTGTGGCAAGTGAATCTAGGTACCAAGTACCAAGATATCCTTTGGACGCAGCCTGTTTGGGTTAAGAAAAATTTGTCAAATTTAGTGTGTTTGTGGCTTCGTAGAGAAGCACAACTCGTTTAGTAGCTGTGGTGTGAGGTTACCAGCCTATCAGTGAGCAGTAATATCACTAAGATATCTTTAAGATAAGCGGGGTAGTTGTTTGATCTGTGTGTATCGACATTCCATTAATTATGCGATAGTGTAGATGTAAACAGTTCAGAATGATGAATCCGGTGAGTTAAAATTTTGTTTTCCTGTTGTATTTATCAAATTGTAAAATATTACGTAGGTATTCATGTTTAGATAGAGAAAAAAATTTGTATAAGTTTGTGTAATCAGGTCTTTGTCTTGTTTCGTTTTTTCATTAGTCTTTTGACATGCGCCGCCGGTGTCAATTCTTTGCCTCTATTTATTCTTTGGTAATGGCAGAAGAGCTCCAAATGTATGGATTAATTTGTCAGGTTTTTATTGTCAAGTTTGCACGAGTCGCCGCGAAGGAAGTTCGATTAAATTAATCGTTAGGAATTAAGAGCTCGAATGGTATTTCACCAGATTATTATAATCATTTTAAAAACTCCAGACAATTCAAATCAAATACCAATCAAAACCACAAAGTGGGCAAATTATATCAAACACGACCAGTCGCAACAATTGTCGTTTTTTTTCAATAATTATGCAATTGAATGTGGGCAAATCTATTAAAAAAAGAACTTGTTTTTTTAAAATTAAAGAGCGTAGGAAAGGGACTTTTGTAGGGATTTAAAAAATTAAACACTCACTGCCTAGTCTTCCCGAAGATGTTTAGCCTAAACGACAGATCTGAGCAGATTAGTATATTTGTAAAATTGGTGCACTTGACGGAACGGAATTGACCGGAAATCTGCATTTTTCTCATTAAATCATCGTCGGAGGAACCAGTTTTTGAGTATATTTTAATAATCACTTTGAGACTTAACGAACTGGTCCAATTATGATAATGAGATGTTTTGATGACGTCTTTTCAAAAAGTACTAAATGGTGGAGTGCACGAAATTGAATTAAATCGTCATTTGGGTGTTAATTTGACAACATATTGTTTCCTCTTTGGCTATTGCGTCGCAGAAATATTCCTATTGTACGGTTTTGGTAGAAATAGGAACTAATCTGTACCTGGCCAAGAATGTGGAACACTTCAATTCCAAGTAGTTTTTAGCGGTGCAAAACTCGCCATGAGGCAACCCAGTTCTATGCTAACTAGTTTTAATCGTTTCACTGTAATAATCTATCTATCTTCACCGTTAATTCGTCTAGTCCACGGCGTGTTCTATCGCTTCGCGTGTGCCACTTGGTCTTTCTAATTGGTCGCACGTCCGAAATCGTCATTTTCTGCCGGATTAATCCAGACGAATGTACCAGGTGGAAGCGATGGGAACATTCGGTCGCCTTGGACTGAATCCATTCGATTGGTGTTTCTAATGAAGAGGGAAATCGCGGAACATCGCGGTGTAGACTCCAGATCCCGGATAATAAAGAGCAAGAAGTAAAAGTGTTCTGCGAATAATATTCATTTCTCTCCCATTAGACTCGACACCGTCAAACGCAACAGATAGAGATAACCTGCATACTGGTCGTAGGTGAAAGTATTCCAAAGTAGGTAAATGGGTTGACATCCCCACAGTAGATTTCTCTATCTCCGTCTCAGTCATGCGCACCACCACCAGGTGCACTGGAAGAGAACGGAGTGAGGTCACATGACCGTTTTCTACAACGAGTACCCCACTTTCCAAATTGTTCTTCTGCCACTCTTTGCGGTGTCTACCACTCTGCACCTCATGTGCACGGTTTTGATCCACTCTACCCCGGCATTTCATCCCCTCTTGGGCCCTGGCGGCACTCCCAAGGACACAGTTGTCAAATTCGCGTTTGTTTTCTTTTTTTTTCGGTTCGAAGTAGCGGGAAATTTTCGCGGTTTGACGACTCGGTGTGAACGGTGCAATTTTTTTTTTGTGATATTATTTTTAATTAGGTAAGGTGCTTTGTTTATTTTATTTAGTTTTTATTTCGTCATTACGCCTCGTGTTTGACCCCCCTTCCACGATGTTGTTGTTGTGGGAAAATGTTACCACAATACAATTTTGCTGGTAATTTGGTATCATCGGCAATTAAATTTAATCACAGACTTGCTGTACCTACTCTTCAGTATTATTTAAAACTGTAGCACTACGTCGTGCTTTACCGAAATTTTACGATGGTCTGGTGAGCATCGTGTCCACGTTCAAAACGTAAATTAGGAGGGAGATTTGTAAAGGTCAGACACCTTTGGATCTCAAATATTAATCGAAAATTGACAGGATGGAATCTATTCCACACTTTAATCTGCATAATCGTTGACGTCAATTTTTACGAGGTGCTGGTCAAAAAAAATGACAGAACTGGAAACTCCAGTGGTCTCCGGGAAAAGGTTAGGATCGAGATGAGTTGAAGATTCTAAATTAGATTTTTTTTTAACTGTGCAAGCTGGGCTTGATGTGGCAAGTACGTATCTAGTTTCGAAAGAAATAAGTGCATCAATGTGGTTAAGTTTTACCATTTTTGCAATATAAATATTTGAAATACAGTTTGTTGTATCTGAAAAAGTGCTGAACTAAATTATACCTGAAAAGGAATCTCTTTAATATGAAGGCTAACGTTTTTTTTTTTTTGTTTTTCACTAATTAGCAAAAACTCGATTTAATAGTTTTAAATTATCTCACCTATGAAATAAAAAAATCAAAGTTCAAATAATCGTACCGAGGCACCATCCATCACTCACTATAATAATGATCTTATATTTCAACATATTTACTAAAAGCGCAATTCCTTTTACGCACGACGGGGAGTAAATTGCTGTTATAAAACTCTATGCATGATCTGTGGTAATCTTTGATGCAGTTTTTGTAAGAAATTGGAAGTGGTTATTTCTTTGTAATTAACGTACTCAATTCAGCCTAAGTCAGTGGAACAAGAGATTTTTTTGACATTTAATTTTATCATCATAATTGGCACAACTTTCTTCAGTGTTTGAATTAGAGTTCTGTCAGAAAAAAATTGAAGTTCCGCGAAGGGTTCTCTGTACCAAATTCTAGTTGTGTAAAAGTTCTTACTGGAGATAACAATATGGCAATGATAACGTTAGGATTCTTGGACACAGTGTCTATAAAAGAACGTAGGCATATCAAAAGTCCTGCTCTATAATTTTATTGTGCCCAACTAGGTATGTCGAACCGTTGAAGCTGTCAAATCAGAATTTAACAGTCAAATGTCATATTATTAAATCAGTTTTGAGTCGACGTCTTAGTTGTTTTGCTTGGATTTTCTTTAGTTTTTCTATATTCTAATTACTTTTCGTCTTACAACAGTCTCTATTAAAAACCTGTCATTAATGGTCTGACATAACCTCTGTTTTTCTATTTGGTACCACAATATGCTACAGAGCGGCAAAAATCAAATATATTAGAATTCCACAGGACTCTTGATATACAATACCTACGTTCTTTGATAGACATTTGTATATGAATGTTTGATAACGTCACTAATGCGACATAATGTCATAAATAGTAATATGTAATTAAAAGAAGTAACAGTTTTAATTAATCTCGTTAAGTTAAACGAAGTAGGAATAATTACAAGAAAGATAAAAGTTTCGTGATCATAGAAAAATAAACATCACCAACAACTCTTATCGAAGTAGTTTTTGTGGTAGCGAAGCCAGATACTTTTTTATTGCGGCGATTTCGATGCTGCCGTTGAAAATTACGCTTTTGTAGTGTCAAAGTTTGTTGATTTTTACTTAATTTGTCTGAACGGACTTGTTTCATTCGGCTGTTGCAACAACTAAATATCTATTGTAAATATTGAAAGCTCAAGTTTAGAAGGACACTATGAAAAAGCTTTCTTTATCATCTTTTAAAAAAAGTTCTATGTTTTTATTATATGTATGTATTAACCGTTGTAATTAATCACATCCATAACATACAAATCTAATTCAGATAAATTATTCTTGATTTTTATTAATGTGAATTTTTAACGCTGATCAGTATAATTAACAATTTTACTCCTTAATTAGAATGTAATTAAATTGTACTTTTTCAATGAACACCGGTAAATTAAGTAACAAATTTATAGTGAGCAGTAAAACTTTGCCTTCCTGAAAGCAGGCAAGTTTTGGATAAGCGTAATTATTATTTTCGAGCACATTGCTGCCACTTGATTACGGCCAGTTTTTCCAGGAAAACAAAATTTCTTATTTGGGTAAGCCCACAAGAAAACATCGAAAAGGTCGGTACTTTTCAAAGAAATTATGCTATTTTTTATCATGTGTTACTGTTTATTAGCGTATGTTACTGTATTTTTAGCAAATATCAGTTCTACAAATCATTACGCAAATTAAATGTATCCTAATATGTACATATACGTATAATTTTTTTAATAATACATTTTAATATTGTGCAACATAAAAAGACCAACACAAAAACCGTAAAACCAACAATCGAGCGCGAGTATGACTTTCAATCAGCTGATTTTTGTCAACAGTGGCGCCCTCAACGGTAGCCGAAATCGCCAATAGAGATTTTTCTGATGGTCACAAATTGCTTTTTTCCAGTCTACATGGCAAATTATTTACGAGACGAGATATTTTACTTCGAATATCTCAATCGAAGTTTCTCGTTCAAGAAGAATTTCTTCGTCAAATGAAATGATGGGAGGCGTTGAATTGTACAGTTGCGGACACGGAATTTTAGACGTCAAATTTATGTCAATTCAAAAAATGTCAATATGGAAGCCACGCTCTATTGTCATTATGATTTACGTTTGAGACTATTTGACATTTGAAAGTTTATTTTTGGCATGTCAGTATGATAAAAATTACAAAATTCGAATGTGAGGTTAGTCGCACCTAAAGCCAGTTTTACATTTTTATGTCGCGAGCAAAAAAAAACTGCTTTGACGCAATGCAAAATGCTCCATTGTAAAACCGTCTTAAATATTATAACCTATCATCATGTATGACATTAATGGACATTAATTAGTTAATTTTTTGACACATTGTTTTACATGGGCATAATCAGGCAGGGACATTTTTTAATTTGTGACAATCTAACCAAATTTTGAAATGACATTGACGACAGAATTTTTTGCTCGTGACAGTACGTTAAGCATTTTGAATGTTTTGCGTTAGCTTTTTCGTAAATAATGAAATATTTTTTACATAAGTATGGATTAATATCTTAAATATCTTTTGTTTCAATGCCAAAAAAAACCGCACATTTTACGCAACTGGTGCTTTTTGCTTCATGCAGAGTTGAACATCAATTATTTCAAATCTAATTGATCGACCAACTAATTTAATCGAAATGTAATCCAAAATTCATTTTCTAATTGCCCTTGTCAGTTTTAATTATCTTAATACATATTTACAATTAATCTTCGTTCGTTAATAGAAAAACCTTCTGCACACTAGTTTTTCACTTGTCTTTTTGAAATGTTGTTCTTCCTCTTATTTTTTCTTGCCGTGCTGACTTTTGACTGTGTTAAATAAAACTTATAGTTAATGAATTGTTTGTGTTTTTTGTCCAACACTGTTTCATCCTATAACGGGTGTTTTTTTAAATTTGGCATTGAAGAGTCGATTGTGAACGCACCACCGGATTACGACGCTGATCAGCTGTTTAAATCTAACCTCACTTTTTGCGTGTTTATGCAATCTGAAAAATCAGTCTTGTATGACTTGTGGTTGATCAGTTGTTTAAATCTAACCTCACTTTTTGCGTTGTTTGTGTTTTTAATCTGAAATTTGAAAAATCAGTGTTTTTAAGACGAGTGGTTCATTCACAATCGACTCTTCAACGCCAACTTCCACGTCAAATTTAAAAAAATACCATTTTCTGGTATACATAATTATGCATTCCTGAAACAAAACTCTATATGTAAATAAAAATAATTATAACAATTGTATACCTATCTGGATCTAGAGTATCGATTCCTACCCTCCACCCCCCGACTTAATTCCAGAGTATATTTAGAAATTATTAATAGTATTTTTCAACAGTCTCTCTTTTTCACAACAATGCCCTAACATTTCTACAGCTTTTAGGAAATTTTTTGTTAGACCTCTTTAAACTACTCCTTCACAGTGTCCATTGACTTCATTATCAGTCTTTTTTTATTTTGTTTCAGAATCATAGTGATCAACCCACGTCCCCATCTACCGTTACAAATCTTTGAGAAAATTTTGTTTGTTCTTTCTGTACATATCTACATGATGCTAACACGTCGAGGTAGTTTTTGAGTTGGTGTTGAAGTTCTGTGTTTTTAGTTTAAATATTTTTTTCATACCGGATTCATTGATTAAAATATTATAAACTGCATGGATATTATTGATGTTTTCTTTTGTGGTGAAGCTCCACCTTCAACACATATTTATTACACAATCTTCTCTCGCATTTATATTTATTTTTTACTACTTACATCATGTAAAATAGTACAGAATTCTCAGATTATTAAAGTTTGAGTCCGAATAAACCCTTTTTGTAAATATGCATTTAATAAGTGGTTTTTACGCGACATGAATTATTACAACAACCTGCAAGACACTACTTTTTGGGCAAGTTTCATTTTGATATTTTTTATAGCCCTGCTTCTTTGTATATCACGTAATAAAAATTAAATCGTAATTGTCAGGGGCAGGCGAATCAAAATAAATTACATACAAAATTTTTGCTGCGTGCGCTTTAAATAAATTCTATTTGATTTGTAGATCGCGAGGTGATTCATTGCGAAGTTGTTTCTCGAAAAGGTGTTCATGTGGAACATTTTTTATAATCTGAATGATTTGATGTTGAAAGATCGTTTTTATTGCCGAAAACGAGCATGTTATGCTGTAGTTTTTTCCTAATAAAAGACATGATCCAACATGGTTCACGTCCAATTAAATATAATTTTTTTTCTCCGAACTACTAAAATTTGAATTAACCACCTGACAAGAATTTTTCTAATTCCTCGTACACTATGCTTTTGTTTTATTAGTGAAATAACGTTAGCATTGAGTTAAGGTCACTTCACTCGCGAATTCCCCGTTGGAAAGGTGTCTTGAACCTTGTACCAAAGTTTAAATGTCACACGTAATAATAACACCGAATTTGTTACAGGTGGAATACGCGATGAATTTCTCCCCGTTTGGTGTGGGCGTACCATTGTCGGCGGCTCTCCCAGTGGCCACCCAGTTTTCCGCTGGAAAAATCACTCAGAGTGTGACCACGCCGAACGGTCAAGTGGTCGGTGTGCTGCAAGGAGGGGAGAATGGCGTTCACTACATCAGGCCTTTGGATGCGAACGCGTTCGCCACTGCCACCACCCAAGGGCAAAACGCGGGTCAAACGCAAACCCTTATCACGTTACCGATAACGATGCCTGGAGCCAAACCGGGAGATCCCCAACAGCACGTACAGATCCAGGTGGTCAATCCTGTACAGACGCAGGTACCACAAGCAAGTCGTGTGTGATCTACCGATGTACCAATTCTGACGGTTTTTGTTTCAGAGCTTCGGACAAGGAGCTACGGTGTTGACGGTGGCCTACAACGCCAACCAGGAGGGAATCCAAATCGTAAGTGTCAAAAAAGGCCACAGGAAGAAATCAAGGTGGAACAATTTTAGTTTATGTGGTTCTCATTTGCGAAAACCAGAAATTATTCCAAGTTCGGTCATTCAAAAAGCGACATTTTAATATAAAACAAATCACACCTTCAAAAATGGGAGTAACTACAATTTTTGATAAAGCGCTACCACAGCAATTGCACAAAAGGAAATTCTTTTGGTGTAATCAAGTTTGCAGTTTGATAGCACCGTCATGGAGTGCTATCATGGAAAGTTCTCGTGAGAGCTTTCCATTTTAGTTCAGCTGACGTTTTTCAGTGAGCAATTCTTATTAAAAGTGGTCTAATTGTAATAATTTGTTTCTTAATAGTCTCAGTGGAAATTAAAGTTAATAAAGGAAACTAGAAGAAAGCAACTAAGTCGGAGGAGGTTTGTAGTAACAATTGTGACTAGAAGATATTTTCATTTTTATAATAGATTCCTCACGAAGGACTTAGCAGAGACATTGTTGAATTCTGAAAAAAGTTTTTCTAAATAGATTATTTACAACTGAATCATTTTTTAAGAACAACGGAAGGTATTTCAAATTAAACTCCAAATGCAAAAACTTGTTTAAAATTTTTTTGAACTGGTCTTTTTTATATTTTAAATGAATTTACCTGAAAGAGCATTTCTTTTTTTAGATCCGAAACAGAGATTACTCATTTTATATCAGCTTTCCTTTGCATTTTTAAAATTGTTAAAAACATTTCACGAGAGACATACATAATATTAAAAGAAATTAATTACAACGAACTGGTTTATTTAAGTTTGTTTTATTCTTTAAATGAAATTCACTTTTTGATACCGTTTAAACTTAACCGGAAGTGAGTCTTTGTCAAACTAAAAGTAGCGTCACAAAGGAACTTTTTGTAAAACTGTTTTTGTTTTTTTTTAATACGTATTACGTTGGTATTGATGAAATAGCACGCTGGCGGGCGTCCGACATCTCTAGCGAGCTCCTGTTAACAATTAGAACATTTGAAATTTGACATAAATTTCACAGAAATGCCACCATAACTCATGCCAAACAAAAAATTAGTATATTACACTCATTTTATAAGGCGCACTGTGACACTCGTGTCATAATCAAGTGTATTATAAAACTTGTATAATAATATACTGTTTTTATTCGACACGGTCATAATTTGAGAATTTTCTCATGTGCAAACGGATTTTGATAAATGTCACAATTTGTCAAAACAACGTCAAGCTAATTTTAAAGATTTGGAGCCTTTAAGGGGCTCATCGAACAAAAAAACGTTGTATTCAACTCGTTCGTGTGTAAATTGGGCTCTTTATGGCACTCGTGGGCCTTTTCTAACAAAAAATAATTTTTTAATCATTCAATTGATAAATATTACTTAAACAAAATTATGTTGGTATTCAATTTATCACTAAATATGTCAAATGTCAATCTGTCAGTGCTCGAATTTCAAATTCAAACTCGTATTAAAAAACAAAAGTAAGAATTCAATTTTAGTGCGCTTGGAGAAGTTCATGTGTCACAGTGAGGATTTTAATTAATTTTTCGGGTTCTTTTTATGAAAAGTTTTTAAACTGTTGAAATTAGACTAAAAAAGGGTTTACCAGAAACCTGGTTTTTGTTGGATCGCTTTCAACGAAGGCAGCTGTTTTGAGGTAAAATAAAATGAAAACAATTTTTTAATTATAATGAATTATTAAGTCAAAGCTTTGTGCTGATTTAAACCACACAGATAAAATCACAAGTCCCAATACGAGTATTCGATGCTAGCGTGATTAACATGCAACATACCTTTATTTTTTAAATTTATTTTCTTAGGTCGACGGTCAAAACGGCATAGCGGAAGGCATGACGGTGGTGGCAGCGCTTCAGCCGCAAGACATTCAGTTACTTCAGGCCGAACCCGAGAAAACGAACAAAGAAGTGACACCAGTCGCCCTGATAAAAAGTGAAATGTCATCCAACAAAGACGATGAGAATAACGAAGCAGGAACTTCGATAACCGCCATCCCCGCCCAGTACCTGCAAAACGCCAGCGTCCAGGAGTACTTGCAGAAAATGCAACAGCACAGCACGTTACCTTTAAGTTTACAACAGTTTCTAAAGTTCAACAATCCCGAAATCAAGCGGGAGCAAATCACGGAAGAGGGCGTGATCGAAACGATCAACATAACCCAAGAAGACCAGGAGCAACTGATCTTGAACGAAGTGGAGGGTGAGATGGAGACCGAAGAGAACGTCGATGATCCCGACAAAGGCAAAAAGAAAAAGAAGTACAAAAAGAAACCGCCAAAACCGAAGAAACCGAAGCCGGGACAGGTCCACATCGCAACCGCGCTGGACGGGACGACGCTGTTCTGTTGTCCCGAATGTCACATGGCCTACCCGGAAAAGGAATTGTTAGAACAACATCTAATCGGACACAAGATCGAAAGGCGGTTTATTTGCGATATATGCGGGGCGGGTTTGAAGCGAAAAGAACATCTAGAAAGACACAAACTCGGTCACAATCCGGAGAGGCCTTTCGTGTGTTCCGTTTGTATGAAAGGGTTCAAACGTAAGGAACACTTGAACCTACATTTTGTAATACATTCGGGAGAGAAGACGGAAATTTGTGGGGAGTGCGGGAAAGGGTTCTACAGGAAGGACCATCTCAGGAAACACGCGAGATCTCACATAACGCGACGAGCGAAAGAACAAGCGGAAAGGAACCAGAACATTCTCATAAAAGAACCGACGACGCAAGTTACGATTCAGGTAATTAAAGCAACAAAAAATTAAGAAACTCAAGACGAGCAACATTTTTGAATCCGTAAAAGTCCAATTTTTTTTTTAAACAATTGTCAAAGCGTTGGTATGAGCCACTCTAGTTATTTTTAGTGGTTATTAGGTTGGCGACGTAAAATGTCAATTGTATGTCAGCCATTTTGATGTTAAGACGCTTGCGCTTACTTTTAAATTTAAAGTGAAAAGTAAAATGAGTTTCTCAAGGAAGGATTTGGACGGCCCCTAACAACGAGAAAAATTTGTTATGATCAGATTACGTGAAGAAATGCAGACAGAAAAACCGACTATGCTAATGAAAAAAATTTGCGGTAAAGCTGCACATTTATACCTATTCAATGTATTTTTTTTTTATATTTGGGCCAATAGTGTTTGCACGTGGAACTGATTAGAGAGGATTGGAAAAAATTGATGGACATTACTCCAATAATAATTCAACTTTCTGCAGAATCAGATTCGGAAGACGATATCTTCAGTTGCATTTTTCAGTGTCATTATCGTCTTTATTTTGTGTTTTTTGGTATAAAATTAGCTTACACCTGAAATTTTTGTAACATTTGAAAATTACTGACATAACCTCAAACCTGATCTAGGGAGATTTTACGATACAGATGTTCCGAAACGAAAGGTTTTCGGATCTTTGAGGGAATTTTGACATTGACATTGGCATTGGGTGGAAAAACAGCGTTAAGCTATAACGCTGTTTTTTTGTATTATTGGTAGAAACGACTGTTGTACAATCCGTTATGGCGTAGTGAAAATCGCAATGTTGTACTAACGCAAGGAAAAAGAGTAACTGAATAAAAAACAATGGATCGTATGACGGATGACCGTGGTGACGCATGCATCTTTTTGCTTTTTTCTTTATAACGCTGTTTTTCCACCCAATGCTTAAATTGTTTTTTGAAAAAATGGACTATAATAGAGTAAAAAAGAGAGAATCGGACTTGGCCGATCGAGAGTTGCATCAGATTGTTTTTTACAGGTACCGACGTCGCAGATGCAAATCCCTGTTCAGATTCAGGTACCGCAGCACCACATCCAAGTTACAGCAAATTCGGAAGAAGACGGGAACCAAGTCAGTACGGTAGTCTTGCCAACCGCAACGGAAGGCATTATTTTGCCCCAGAATTGAATAAACTCTAATAACTAGATGATATAAGTGATCTTAATGAACATTGTTAAACATTTTTTATAATAATGTATATATTATATGGACATATTACATATACATATTTATTCTCTATAATATTTAATGATGATTGTGTAGTTTGTTGGAGGCCCCATAACGCGACGTCAGCGGCGAATCACGATCTGAACAAACAAGATTTACGTTTTATTATTTTGTTGCCAGCCGTGTTACGGGGCCGCACTATGATTCATTTTAAAAATTATGTTAGTTGGTCTGATTAAGGAATCGTTTGTAATTTATTTTATTTTTGTACACTGTGCTATATTTTTATTTATTTATTGCAGTATTATTGCCCAACTAGTATCAGACTAACAATTCGAGGCCGGTCTTTTTCCGTCGAAAATTCTGTTGCAATATGAAAAGTACAATCCAACCATACAATAAATTAACCAAAGGGTAAAAACTTTATAATTTTCTACTCTGAAAAAAGACACTCTTGACTCTCTCGTTGTGGAAGTTGTATGTTAA
Organism: Tenebrio molitor; assembly: GCF_963966145.1. NCBI lineage: Eukaryota > Metazoa > Arthropoda > Insecta > Coleoptera > Tenebrionidae > Tenebrio > Tenebrio molitor. Next base: position 2,213,403 of record NC_091054.1, on the reverse strand, counting down.
TTTTGTACAAAACAGTTTAGGTTTTTGATAGTTTAGTTGGTTTTGGGTTTATTTAATTTGTAAACTTGAGCAATGTATCTATAGTTCGCTTTAACTTCGCATTGTAATTTACGTGAAATATTTATGTTCTTGGGAAAGTTGGTTACAAATATGTCAAGGTTATATTTTACTTTTTACAAATAATTTTTAATTTTAGTAATAAACTCTCGTTTCGATTCGATTTATAAATACGTTTGTATTTTTTATAAATCGCAGCGACCACGACCAGACATCTTTAGAATCGACACAAGATGGCTCCAAGGCCACCGTTTAACTATTATATTTTTTAGAGAATTAATCAGTCCAAGTACATGTTGAGTTTGATTTGTGGAAGTTTTTATAGAGAGTTTACTACTGGCATTGGTCAGTGAAGACTGCTTTTAAAATTTTGAGTAAATCAATTTGAACTCTTAATTGTGATCCATAGGTCATACGTAATTTAGTTTAACAGAACAAGTATGTTAAAACTTTGGAATGAACGTTAAAATTTTAATGTATTTTTTTATACTACTGACATTCATTACATTACACAGAAATAAACATGTTTCTTTTTTAATCGGTGTCTTTCTGCTGAAAAAGTCACAGCCGAGAGTGAAACTCGGTTGGGGTAAGTTTCCCGCCAACATTCAAACTTCAACCCTTGCTCCCCAACCCTTTAATGACGATCAGAATGGCGAACATCAGAGATTTTGTAAATGTTTGATCGCGTTACTAATATTTCCCATTTACTTTCAATTTCTGACTGGAATTATGGTGAGTTTCGTTGCATTAAAGCGAAATTTGAGTGTTGGAGGTTATAAATTCGTTAAAATTCTTTCAGTTTTAGTTTAATAAATGCGATTGGCATGGCGGGTAACGATTTGTTCTTAGTATCTATTTAAAGATTAGCATAATCTGAGCACAGAGTGTGATTTCTTGGTTTGTGGTTGAGGTCCAGTTTGATCCTTTCCAGACAATATAAAACCAAGGTTCATGATGAATTTCACACCGTTCGGAGGTCACTTTCCTACAGCGATTCCTTCGATTCATCAATTCGCGGCGAAGTTTTCTCAGGAGAACAACTCAACCTCACTGTGCCCAACTCAGGAGAACAACAGCAATAGATACACGGCCAATGGGGTACCATCTTTCACCCAACACCATCCTCCCACTCAACAACAGATGATCAACACCACCAAGTACCAAACGAACTACATGAACCAATCAATTTATGGCCACCAAAGCAGCGTTCGCCAAGAAAAACGACAGGGTTACGAGCACCAAGAGCTGGCTCAGGAACTATGTGCCGCTATGTTACAGCAAAATCAAAATCAACAACAAGACAAACAAACGAACGACAAGGTGAGTCGAGATTGTTGCACTGCTCGAGTAAGTCGAGGTTTTCCAGACAAAACAAGAATCTCAAGAGAACGAGAGACGCAACCAGCAGAACCAGCAGCAACATCAACAACAGCAAGTCCAGTCGAATCCGCAGCAGAACCACACGGCGACTTCGATGCCTTCGACTTGGCAGTCGCTAGCGACACCTGGCTCGACCGTAGCGGACTACTTGTCTCACCTCCCGGCGTCGACGTTGCCGCTGAGCCTCCACCACTTCCTCAAGTATTCCGCCGAGTCCATCAAGAAAGAAAGTGCCCAACAGTTGGTGCAGCCCACCGAGCCCAACTTGAACCTGCTCCACACCAACCCCCTGAACGTGAACGGTTTGGGGTCGAATCCGTTGAACGCGAACTCGAACAGCCTCGGGACGAACTCGATGAGCAACCTCCCCACGATCAACACTGCCCAGATCCAGAGCACCCCGCCGAAGAAGAAGAAGAAGAAAAAACCGGAGAAAGAGAAGAAGCCGCGGCCCAAGCCCGGCGAGATCCGTCTGACCACTGCTCTGGACGGCTCCACGCTCTACTGCTGCCCCGAGTGCCACATGGCGTACCCGGAGAAGGAGCTTCTGGAGCAGCACCTGGTGGGGCACACGCTCGAGCGCAGATTTGTCTGTGATATATGCGGGGCAGGGTTGAAGCGGAAGGACCATCTGACCAGGCACAAGCAGTCGCATAATCCCGAACGGCCGTACGTGTGTACGGTGTGCCTCAAAGCCTTCAAACGCAAAGAACAGTTGACTTTGCATTTCGTTATACATTCAGGGGAGAAAAGACATATTTGCACCGAATGCGGCAAAGGGTTCTATCGGAAGGACCATCTGAGGAAGCACACCAGGTCGCATATTGCCAGAAGGGTCAAAGCTGAGCTGTCGCAGCAAGGCAATGCCCAAACCTTGCAAATACAGGTGGCGGCACCTACACCCTCTAGTAATACTGTCAATCAAGGTATACTATCGTAATTGTCTCGTTTTAGTCCTTCGGTTTGGTTTTTTGGCGTAAAGTTTAACCTGCCCAACGATTTCGATTGTTTTATTGGCTGTGAAAATTAACAATAAAATCAAATTGGAGGTTAGGTATTGGTGAATCTTGTTCGGTCGAATCCAAATTCGCGTGGCGTTGTTGGGTGGGTTAAACTTTAATATATACAGAGCGATCGTTATTATTCCTAGTCATTCCAAATATTTAATCAGTTTTTGTCAAGATACTACCTCACTATGTGCTTATTTATTGTGATAAAATTTGCGACTCTGTATATACGGATCATTATTTTATGGTACAAAATTTGCTTTAAGGGAATAGTACAAAAATAGTTGTTATTTGTTGTTTCCTTTTTTACTTACGTTTCTGTTTTTTATTGTTCGATGTTTATTTGAGCAGCAAAATTCCAACATTACGTGACTGTACTTTTTCACATATTTAGGGTAAAAAATTGACGGTTTTTGCTGCGGGATCTTTTTATATTTTGAAACGGTTACAAATTCGTTCGAAATTTAGATTTAGAAGATGAAAAATAACGAGTATTATTTGCCAATATAATGATAAGCAATTGAAAGTCTGCCATTTGTAAATTCTAGATTTTCAGGAGATGAGGCTTTCCAAAATTTGCACTACTTTAGGGCATAGGATTTATTGTGATTTGCGAACATATTGATATTATGTTTATTAAATTTATATATTTCGGTACTATTAATTAAGGAACGAGTATAACAAACAAAAAAAATATTTTGTAAGGCAGAAAATTTATGAAGAATGTTTATATAATACTAAGCATGTATGTATATGGAGAATATTTGTATGGATTTAATATCTATTTTTAAAAGAATGATTTTAATGACGCTCCAAGATTGTTTTAAACAATTAATTGTGCTTTCAGAAAGCAATAAAACAACACAATGATAACCTCAGTATTGCATAATTATTACTCATCAGCACAAAAACTGAAATTGTACCTTTTTTGGTATGTGTTTCGAAATAATTAACATAACCCATGTTTTTATGTATCTAGACTAGATTATTCACGAAGTGAGAGTTTTCTCAGAATATAGTTGTGTTGTGAATTCTTTTTATACCCGACGATTTCCAACAGTGCAGCATGCAGTAATGGGAATATTTTAGTATGTAACACAACAATAAACAAAAATAGTACAAACATGTATGCCATATAATCTTAAGCTAAGTCAAAGTACATGTCTATACCAAAAGAAATAAGTTTATCACTAGTATTAGTTACAGAAAGAATTTACACTTTGATAATTCAACACTCGGGACAATCTGATTTCATTCTTTTTGTCATTTTCATCATCAAACAGCTCGGTTAAAAGTGTAAATACTTTTTTGTACTGCTTGTAGCCCAGAGCTTCCCGTGTATTTGCTTTATTATGTACGACAAATAAAATTTAAAAATTACTTTAAATCAAGTTCTCATAACCTACAAATTTTCAAAATTGGCGCCAATACGAACGCCAATTGTTTGCTTAGATTTTTCGGTATTAATTCGCAAATAATGTTAACGGACGATTATTTACAACATTACTTACGTTTAACACCGACGATTACAGTTTTAAATGCCGTTTCCACAATATTTGTGACGAACCCAAGAATATTTTTTGGGAGAACTTGCCTATCCATGGTTGGCAGCACTGGCTCACTTTTAGCCTTAAAATTTTAACAGTTACCCGCGAGTTTGTGTTGGTCGTTAATTTAAAGTGGAATAAAAGGCCCAAAGTTCAATAAAATTCTACAATTGCGTGATATTCTTGTTGTTATTTAGTGTAAGTGGTGCAATTATTGAAGGAATACTTTCGAAGGTAAGTTCGAGTAAGGCGGGTTATGGACAAATAAAAGTGAGGTTAAGGTAACATTGGAAATATTTATTTTGCAAAATATATACAACCAGGCTTTAATGATATAAAGCGGGCAAAGGCAAGCAACTATAATAGTAAAAATATAGATATAAAATATAAATATATGCAGGCATTTCCCAAGGCAAATATTGCGCGTTCGGTTAGTGACCTAACCTCAATTTGTAATTTATTGCTCCCTTTTTGTATGCCAAAAGTGTACAAAATTGTTACGAGTAGTTAGAATTGATTGTAATAATTAAAAAGTATTCAACAACAATAGCTTGCTAACAACAACTTGTAGGTCTTTGATTGATGGTTGTGGCTGAAGAAGCGAGTCCATCGTTGCCCATATTTTTAGAAAATTATATTGCTTGGACGGCTTCTTAGCATCGCGGTAGTTTAGGTATCAAGTCTACAATGCTCAATGCAGAAGTTAGCGATTGTACGTGGACATGAATTACAAAAACCTCTTTGTTATGATTAGGTTTCAAATGCAAGCATTTTTGCGATGGAGACGGTTTTCGAGATGTCGTAACATTTGAAGTCAAAATGCTATCATGTTTTGTACTCGGATCGGACGTCAATCCCGTTTTGATGCAATGTACGAATTCGGTCTGTTTATAATCAGCAGCTTTATTTCGCTTTTGTCAATTATAAAATTGTACAATGAAAAAGAGAGAAAGGAGCGAGTTGTTCGTTAAAGCTGCTGATTATAATTAGATGTTATTGCTCAGTTAATCATGCTGGATATGGGGTTAAACCTCATTATTTTCGATAATAAAATCCACAAAACGGACGTCATTACGCACAACATGACACCTCCCCATCCGAGGTCTAACGACCACGACGTCGTAAAAATGCGTGCGGGCAGCAAATCATGGACCCCTCTGCCTCCCATCGGGCTAACCACCCCGTCAGCGCTTCCATCAGAATCCATCCCGGTCGGTTTGCTGTGTAATCTCTTGAAGTGGATTATGGTCAGTGTGAAGAGGGCAAACGATCCCGCCAATAAATACATGACACCGGTGACGAGAACGGCGCTGATCTGGTGTTGGAAAACGCCGAAGGCGCCCACCAGAGCTGCGCTTCCTAGTATTATTAAACATACCAGAGCACAGGATATCGACAAGTTTTGCATTCCTGAAAGTAGTCGTTGATTAAAGGTTACAACACGTTTTGTTTACTCACTGTGTTGCCAGTCGCCCCGGGGTTCGTATCCTTTAACCCCGTCGATACCTCCGGATAGATAGTTTACGCAAGGTTGAACCGACGGAAATCCCACACGGCCTAGGAGCGATATTTCTTCCTCTGAAAACGTGCAAAGAATCATTCGTAAAATCACTAAAATCATGCATCAAAAAACCACCAACGGCGCATTTTCCTCGATAATTACTATCGGCAACCCTGTCTAGTGTAAAATTTGGTGAGACTTGTAATTTTGAGGTTAAATTATTATTAAGTGTCTTGTTTTTCTGAGCATGTTTAAGTAAAAATAATAAGAATCAATAAATAAATGAAACGTGCTGCTAATAAAACAATATGAACGAAATTCAAAGCAATTGAATTTTATTTTGAATCAAATAAATGTCACTAACATTGTATGAAAAAATATCTACCTAGGGTTTTTTAAATTTTACCAATCTAAAGCAACAGGTGTTTTTTTTTTAATTTTTGAATGGACTTTAATCACCGTTCACGTTGTTTTCGCATAATGGGAGGCCATGTAAATTCTGTTAATCTTTGAGACAACTTGAAAAATGATGTACAGTTGCGGACACGGAATTGTAGACGTCAAATTTATGTCACTTCAAAAAATGTCAATGTCATTATTGTCATTATGATTGACGTTTGAAACTATTTGACACTTGAAAGTTTTAGTTGAAATTTGTTTTTTGGATCATTACAAAAATCGAAAGTGAGGTTAGTTGCACCTAAAGCTAGTTTTACATTTTTATGCGAATGACAAATCGTCCAAGATTCCGCTATTGTACATATTTTCTAATCATTTAATAAGAGACATTTCTTTAAATTAGTGGAGTTCAATAACTTCAATGGTGAAGATACAGTAAAAACAATTCGACTTCGAACAATTAACTTGACAGTTCATTTTAGCAAAATCAAATATTGACGAAGGGAATATTACTTGGATCAATCGAAACACTTCATTTAGCAAATATCAAACATTAATGGAGCTTGACTGGATTGATTTATCGAGGTCTCGTTCAATATCTAATAATTTATATCATTTGGTCGGCTTTCTGTACAGCAAGCAAAGAAAATAGGACGAAATTTACATCCCCATGTCATAAAGGATGTGCCTTCGTCCTAGAAAACCGCAAATACTTGAGAGGGCGGAATTTTCAGTCAACGATAATTCTCCCGAAATACAAGTTAATTTACATATGTACTTTTAAAATACACTTTTTTTCTAGTTTCCATCATACAAGGTGATTCACGAGTAATAATGAGCACGACGGAATTGAAAATGCAACCCACAATACATTTGGAACGTAAAGCTGGATATGGACGCGGAAAATGTCCAGCTTTACGTTCCAAATGTATTGTGGGTTGCATTTTTAATTACGTCGGGGTCATTATTACTCGTGACTCACCTTGTAGATAAAATAAATAATATGCTTCATAATATTTTTCCGTATTATTTTTTGTGTTGTTTATGTGTTGCTTTTTTAGTGCATTAAACGTGTTTTTTTTTTCAAATAACTTCCATTCGACTGGACAAATTTTATTTTATTTATTTATTTTTATTGATTTTCAGTATCCAGTAGAATTTTTTTCGATTTTTCGTCAATATCGACTTGTTATGCACTTTGATTGACAGGGATCGCATTGGTTACATCGAAAGGCAAATAAAAAGAGACCCTCTGGCCCTCATTTGCATATTCCAGGTTTCACCCGATCTGCCGGAGCCAGATTCAACAGCAGAGATCTCGCTTGATGTTTTTTCCTTGTCTAAACAACTTTAATTCAGCGTAATGAGGTTTTCAAAGCTCCGACAGCGGTTGTTGTATGACTATTTAATAAAGTGAATTTCTGACGGCGTCCATAAAACGCGCCCTCGTTCCTGAAAGGGCGACTTCAACAGCAACGATTTAATCCAGACTAGCCTGAATTATTCCATCAATTGCAGAAAGGTAGTAAATTTTAACAATCTACAATAAAAATCGCAATAACGTCGAGGTTTTCATGTTCCGGATCTTGAATTACAGTCTGGTCGCGTTTGGAAGCGTAATTATTTACAGTTTGGGATTTATTAGCAAGTTTTTTCCTAAAAGTGTACACGAAAGGATGTGTAAGCCAACAGGCTCAAGATATATCGGATAATAAATTGGAGACTTAGTTGTATGATGACCTACACTGCGGATAACTTGGTGGAAACGCGTAGGATAGGGAAAGATAGTAATCCGATTAAGGCAACTTGTGGTGTAAATTCTGCGAACTTTCTAATTACTGGTGATGGAATTAAGTGATTTACTTTGAAACCGGCTTAAATCCAAGAAGTGATGCGACAAGCTCCTTCCATCGATTTTTCTGTTTTTGTGTTACCAGATTTGTGTACTGTTTTGGCTAAAAGGGTGATAAAAGTTGCGAACTGTGTTCGGCGCTTTCGGGGATTTTCTCTCTTCAGTAGACGGATTTTGCACGATATTTATTATATGCTTTTCCAAGGTCATTTATCATTTTTCTGTAAGATCTCGTGATAAAGCGAAGGGGAGCTAAAGCACTCCTTTTATTAAAGCCTTTTATGAGTAATTGATTCCCAGATCCATCTTACTTTGTAGCACTGGAATTCAACGAGGATTTGCACGTGCCACAATTCGACGATGTTTTTCTGCTTCTCTTTTATGTGGTTCGACGATTCTGTAATCACCCAAATTATTTGAATTTTCTTCTGTTTTAAATACGCCACAGGGACAACGCGATTTAACTTGCGTAATCACAAAGTTATTAAACGGGTCATTACAAAAGAAATTAAAACAGTAATCATTATAAATTTGAATTTATTGCTGTGGCTTTCAAATATGGTACAGATAACGGTACTATTCGTTTTTATTAAATTACTGGATTATCGATTCCAACGTTTAATTGAAAGTCGATTTCGTTTACGGAAGTTATGACGTAAAATTTTCAAACGTCGCCAAAATGTCGCCCAGGACAAAATGGGCGTCTCGTAACTGCGAAACCATTGATTTTAATGGAACTTGGAATTGATAACATATTGAAATGCAGGTTGGTAATTTGTCATTACTAGGGCTGTATGGGTTTCTTGCTTTAACCAATTAAAGTGGTTACTTGGTTAATTAGCTGCTAATTAAACCGGTTAAAGAGCCAAAGTGACAAAAAAATTAACCGGTCATCCTATTTGGCCGGTTAAAGGGTTTGACCTGGTTAATTAATCTTATTCCCAACTTATCACCTTCCAAGTTTCCTTCAATTACTCCTTATCAGTAAAATTATGTTTCCTCTCAACTGAGTTTCGCCACTTACAAAATTTCTATTACCATCTTCCACGTTCTCTAATTATGAAGTCTTAAGCATCCATTTTTCAAATAATTCCCGGAGGAATTTTTTCATTATGATGTCATGTCAAAACACGTCGGCCAAAATGAAAATTCAATAATTGTCACTGACGTCGAGGGAATGCGTACACATAATGCAAAAAGATGTACCCAGGGCGGATCCGCGACTACTATTGATTAATTTGAGAAAATTGTTGGGTCTTACCGGTGAGGCTCACACACAAGGTCCAGATGCCTCCATGCATGGGGACGAAGAAAGCGATTATTTTATCTCGTTCATCGTTGGTGGAAACTCTGGCGACGATCCCGTCTAAGAGAAATCGGAGTTTGACAGAGCTGTTTGCCAGTTGCTCCAAAGCTGTACGATCCCACGTTACTTCTTCCCAATGGTCCGTCATTATCGCCGCGCACAGCATCCCCGTCGCGAACATCGTCAACACCAACGTTCCCAACAAGAAAAACACGCTAGGGTGGACGCTGCAGTTCCATCCTGATTCGTCCTCGGTCGAGCTAGGCATCTGCGGAATGTTTCAACAATGGAAAAATATGAAGTACACATCAGGGTCAAAAAAACTACTTCTTTGAGTAATAGAGTCACTGTTAAGAGGGATTGGATTCTCTCATGGGCTGTGACCTTGGAAATATCTGCGCGAAGGCGGAGAGAGAGAGAGAGATGACACTAACGTAACGAATGACAATGTTTTCCGGTCGGTTTATAGCGCCTACTTGAGACCCATATTCGTCGTTTGCGCAGATATGGCTCATAGCCCATGAGAAAATCCACAACCTGCAAATGTGCTCTTATTGATTTTAAAAGTTAAGGACTTTCCACAGGTTCTTCAAATTGCTCCACTACAGTTACTTATTTCAGTGTTTCCAGTTTTAAGTGATGTAATTCTTTGTGTGCAAAAATGTCGATCTGTTTTGATGTAGTATTTGCATTTTATGAGGTAACTATTGTACAGTTTTGCATTCAAAACATGTCAAAAATGTGGAAATGTATGCAGTACATTTTTTTCTATACAATTACATGCAACGTGTTCTGAAAAATAATCTGTTTTCACCAGAAAATTAAATGGAGTAGCGGCGGCAAATTACCATATTTGTTATCTCTCTTTTAATCGTGTAATGTAAGCATTGTGGGTGTGTCTTATTTTGTTGTACCACAATAGACAAATTAGTTAAACAGTTAGTACGGAATTAGGGAAATTATTTAATCGTGGGTAAATATATTTTAATAATTGGGTTTCGTTTTTTTACAATCTCCGAATTACTAAATTGATGGCAAGCTTTCATGTTCGTGTAGACATTTTCAGAGTAGAAAGGAAATATAGAGAATGTTTTTCAAGAAAAACAAGATAAGAAGTAAAAATAATTTTTTCTACTGCTATTGTGTAATATTGTAATTATTAAAGTGTTCATTATTAGATAACAAGATCTAATAATGAAACTTATTTATCAATTTCTCTTCATAGTCGTAGAAAAAGTACAGTATTCTACTCGCGGATAATGGCTGTTGCTCGTGAGGATTCATCCGAGCGAGTAATAACCATCATCCGCTCATTGAATAATATACTATATCTTATTTAGACATGTACATGATTTTTTTTTTTACTTTTATAATGTTCTTGGGCATTCTTAATAAGCATAAATCATTTTTTATTTTATTTTTTATGTTTTATGTATCGAAGCCTTTGTTTTCCTTTCCATCGTACCTTCTCGAAATTGCTAAATGAGTTAACTTACCCAACCCGGTTCCTCAGTCTCTGGATTCTCCATCAAAGTGTCGCAATCGACTATGAGGAGATCGTACTCTTGTTGGTGCTTCAGCTTGATGGCGTTCTTGACGAACTGGAAGAAGTATCTTAAGGATTGAATGGTGATGCTTGTTGTGAAGGGGATTATCAAGTATTCGGAAGTTGATCTGCTTTATTGGCTCCAGAAGTGTTGATACTTCGTTACTTTTTTCACATTATTGACAAAGTTTTGTTTGTGGGCGAAATCGATCTGTATAGTTCTTCGTTCGGAGGCATGTCAAGGTCTATACGACCATAACGAACGAAATGGGGTAGCACGCCCTCGGTCGGCGGTTTCGTGTTTGTTATAAATCCATTCCTCTGACGTCACAACGTGTGTCACCTGGAAATGTTGAGTCGTAGTAAAATTATGTATTCCATTTCAGAATGATCGCGAGTGGCGGCGGACATTTTATTTTGTGAACGAAAGTGTTCTCGGACGAATTTTTATTGTGATGTAAATGAAATGAAATAATTGTCTCAGTTAACTTTGGTTGAGAGCGAAATTGCTTATGAAATATGTAGCTTACGTTGTGTCCAAGTTAACGAAATAATTTCCATGCCTGAGCTTCGTGTGCAGGGACCGGCTTAATTTAGGATGTTTAGTTAGGCTAATTTGTTATTTTTAATTAAACACATCTGTATTCATTTCGCCGTGGATTTAAAAAGAAATTGCAAATGAAACAGACTCTGCCACTTTATCGCTGAATGTATTACTTTAATAACGTCGACTGTAATTTGTTGACGCTTTTGTTCTTCAAAATAATGACCTAAAATATGCAATACAGGACATAAATTGGTAGATATACAGGGTGACTTTGAAAGTTGTGCAGATATTTCAACCAGAGGTAGTACTCCACAGTAGGTAACAAATGAGCCAGTAATGCCTTATAGAAAATGTCGATATTTTTCGAGAAAAAGGACTAAAAGTTTGGGAGTCACTGAATTTTATGAAAAAACTAGCTTTTACCCGCGGCTTTGCCCGCAAATTTCAGAATGTTTTAAAATGATGTTTCTACTTTCATGTATTGCTATAAACGCAGTAATTTCAATATGAAGTTTGTCTTTTTACGAAGAATTATTAAAACTTTACTGTAGACTACTTTTTTCTTCGACTATATAAAAAAAGATCAATACGATAAAAAACTAACACTATCATCACTTACCAATTCATGAAAATACGCCAACATAACACTTTTATTTTCAGTTGTAACCTTATTTAGATCTTCCTATTGTTTGATTGTCTCGTTTGATTTCAGATACCTGCCTTTTGATTTTTCCGGTATTAAGGTATTTGAAGCTTGTTCTGCTTCATTTAAGACATCTTCCGTTAAAACACAATTATTCAAACATATTTTGCGAAATTGCTACTTTTATAAACAACCAAATGTAACTATGACACCTGAACATATCATGCAAACGCGATTTCCAACTCGAAAAAACTTTTTTTGTGCTTAACAGGCTTAAAAATGATAATAGGGGTTGCCTTTTGTGGGTGTTAAGCGGTGAAGGTGACGATATACTCAGAGGATGAAATAGGGGTGAAGCGGCGAAGGTGAGGGTATTTCCAACTCGAAAAAACTGTCTTTTTTCTTAACAGGGTTGAAAATGGTAGTAGCGGTTGGTTTTTGTAAAATTAAAGTAGACAGTAATTTTCTTCTTGCTTTGAAGATCAAGTGTACAAAATTTCATCAAGATCGGAGTAAAACTGTAGATTTGCATACAAAATATACAAACAGACATTCAGTTTTATATACAGGGAGTTTTTTTTAAGACTGGCCATAGGGTTTTACATGCTAATTTTTAACCCCCTGTTAACTTTTGTTCCGATGAAAATATTCAAACCATTTTTGGAACAAATTTGGAAGATTTTTTAAACTATCGGATAGATTACAATTCAATATCCCAAACTGTCGAAAAAGTTGTGAAAAAAATATTTTTTGGCGCGCCAAAAGCGTCCAAAATTGGAGATCGTCAGGTGCTGGTTGAGCCGACAATGGCGCTACTCTGGCGGCCGCTCGACGTACTATTATTTCGGCGCCCTAAAAAATATTTTTTCACAACTTTTTCGACGGTTTGGGATATTAAATTGTAATCTATTCGATAGTTTAAAAAATCTTCTAACTTTGTTCCAAAAATGGTTTGGATATTTTTATCGGAACAAAAGTTAACAGGGGGTTGAAAAATTAGCATGTAAAACCCTATGGCTAGTCTTAAAAAAAACTCACTGTATATAGATTGGTCAAAAAAAATCAGTAGATTTTTTTGCTGTCATTTAATTCAAAATCTTAACCTCAATTTAAATGACAAATGGCTTTCACCGACCTGGAGAAAACCGGTATGGTTTCCTCAAAGGATACTTCCCAATGTACGAACCTTTGGAAACGTTGTGCAGCATCTTCGCGATGCGTGTTTCGAAGTGCATTCAAGTTTTCTTATTCCCAAAAATTATTCCAAGATATTTACGCCACCTGATCTAGTCATGAAACGATTAGTAAATGTATTGATATTAAATCATTTTTGCAATTAATCAATAAATGATGTTAAAAAGTTGCTTATGTTATGTCACATTGGCTTGGCTAAGAAATGTTTGCCAAAAGTTGTTTTATTTGTTGCTTGCTTTGTCGTACATTTGGTAATGAGCAATTATCATTTGTGATGTAGAAAGGCAAACAACTTAAAAATGTACAATGGCGCGTCTTCTTCTTTCAGTCTATTTTATCAAGCGCATCCTATAGAAATCTTTACATCATCAAGAAAAAAAGTCAATCTTGCTCGAGGTAATCCTCGATAGCACCCACGTCCCTACATTTATTTTAATTAAAATGTAACAGTACGCGGTCTGGCAAAAGATGTAAAGCTAGAATTAGAAATAAACTGCTGCTAACTGGTATTAAGTTGCAAAAAGAAGCACACACAGAATCGGTCGTATACATCTCCGTCAGCAATGCTTAACTCATTAAATGTGCTCCTCTTTCAGCGAAATATCCTGCACACATTTTCAGCTGCGATTTCATTGTCCACATTTGTGCTTTACTCTTCTTACGACTGTTCGCTGCCGAAATCATAAATATTAAACTATCGTATAGTAGTTCTGGTTTGTATTTTTTTATTCACAAGAAAAGTACCTGCTCAACTAAATCCTGGAACATTCTAACCGGATTAGTACAGTTTTGCATTAACATTATCGTCGTAAAGTTTTCTCTCGGCGGTTACAGGCTGTGGTTAATGCTGTTAGATTAAATCTACGCCTCAACTGTTTACGAAATCACCCATTTCAAAACACCTTTTTCTTTTTCTATGCGTTGAAACGCCGTCTACTTCATAGCAAACATTTTTAAAATTTATTTTAAGGGGCACAAACTGTCACCTTTGTTTCGAGGTTTTCATTACGTTTTTTATTTTGTCATGCAACGTAGATTCTACTGAATGATCGATCTGTCATCATCACTCACTGTTGAAGAACCCCATTCTCAGCTTTCAGTGATTCAATTATCTATTCTGTTTACATTTGATTAAAATTTTATAAAGTTGTTACATCAAACTGGAAACCTAGTCGTATCTGGATTGTGAACAATCAATTGTTTTTTCTACGACTTATATTAAATGTGTCACTTAAACAAACATAAAAAATAATGAATTACCCACTGCTCTTAGTTGCTGTAGTGAACCCTGCGGGAATATTTTTCCTGCAGGGTTTGTTACCGCACGAGTGCGAAATAAGAATATAACGACATCCAATAGACGATCAAGTTGTTATGAAACAGCACATGATTATTTGTCAAATTCACTTCCTATAATTATTTACGAAATCAGCGGAAAATAGCACCAATTAGATTTTGAATGAAACGCAATTTTACGTTTTAACTTTGAAAATCATTTTTATTTATGACCTGCTACTTGCCCTGTCGTAAATTTAGGTGACAATGGGAACTGTCAATTTTATGGCAAAGCTGTAAATAAGAGGTTTCAGAACGGTCGGCTACTAGTGAATGATCCTTTTGTTGGCAAATTATACCATTTTGCCATAAATCACGCGTCTGGTTTGGGTTTAAATAAAAAAGCGAATTATTTAGCCAACCAAGTGAAATTTGTAATTGTGACAGCAGGGTTTGAAGTGCTAGCAGGTACAGATTCATTTAGTGTAAAAACTTTACAGGTAAATTGACAGTTAATATCAGAAAGTTAACAAAACTGTTACGGCCTTATTTATTAACAAAAAAAAATTAAAACAATTCTCAAATATCCTTATCAAATTAATTAGAAGTCGCGTTTGCGTAACCGATGCCCCACCCGGTATTGTATTACTGTTTTTTTAAATGTTAGGTAAATTAAAATGCAATTTTTACCCGTAGTAAAAGATTTAATGTCGTAGAAAAACTTCTACTCGTATGTAATGGCTATTACGCACACGTTGAATAATACAGTCTTTTTTCTTATTTTGTCCGATAAAATTTTGCGAGTCTATTTTTTTTTTCTTATAAAAAAAGCAGTAACAAATAAATTGTAGTGAAAATTTGTGTCATGGAGAAAAGCTAGTGTGCTAATCATATGTAATGCCTATTACGCAATTATCTCAGTGCATTACACGCTCATTGAATAATGCTTATTTCAGTCATACTTTACTTCCTTTGTTGCTTTATTGTTTTTATTCGAAAACAACGCAACCAAAAATATTCATAATTTAGCAAAACATTATATCGTTAATTCATTTATCCAAAAGAACATTTTGAAATTATTTAATGGTGATGTAAGGAAAATCGTCCTCACCCTAGTTATATTTCTCTCATTTAAAATATTCCGTCTCCAACATGGATTTTTTCTGTTTAAGATTCTTTTGTGCTTTAATACAGAAAGGCAAAAGGTAATTCAACAAACATGTCTGGTGTTGTCATCTGGAAACACAGTTCTTCTCTTTTAATTTAAAATCCTGGAAACATACGTACGCCTCGTAAAAAGGCATAATGGAGGAAGGTCCCCTTGGAGGGAAATAATAAAAGCTCACTTTTTTCCCAGTACAAACACATTTAGTTATTTAGCAAAATTAAAAATTATATGCTCCGTTTTGGTAATTTTATTATTTATTTACTAACTATCGGGTGTTCACTTAAATTTCCTGTCAAAGTTGGCGTTGAAGAGTCGATTGTGAACAGACCACTCCTGTAAAAACATAAGATTTACACAGCTGATACGTGATCCGTAGTGCGTTCACAATCAACTCTTCCATGCCAACTTTGACCGGAAATTTAAATGAACACCCGATACCTTATAAATAACAGGTGTTTATTTAAATTTATCCTCAAAGCTGACGTGGAAGAGTCGATTGTGAACGCACCACTCGTCCTTCTGCTTAGTAAAAATACAAAAAATGGAAAAAGTGAGGTTAGATTTAAACAGCTGATCCGTGATCTCTGATTCGTGGTGCGTTCACAATCGACTCTTCAGCGCCGACTTTGAGGATAAATAAAAAGAACCGAGGAGACGAATTGATTTAGCGTGGGCACCTTGCCCAAGTGAGCTTTTACCAAAATGTTTATAACGAAATTTCAAGTCGTTTGTTCCAGAACTTCTTGGAGATTTGTTAATAAATATGATTAGTGCCCCGAATGCTACTTAATCTTGTTACGTACTCGGTGTCGAGCAAGTTCACAAGCATTGATTGAAATTAATGTGGTTCATGTATGAATTTTCCACGAGTTTGGAGTCGTTCAGTCTGTGAACTTTGAAGCACTTTGAAGTTCAAGTCAAATATTAATATCAAGCATTCAACCCCGTAACAAGCCGTGACAGCTAAATTCTAATTTTAACGGTGCGTCACGTCGTGGTGGGATTCACGAATGCACTCTCAGCTTTACAATGTATTTTTATTGCCGACCAATAATAGTTAACTGTTAAGAAAGCCGGTGGGAGTCGATTGATATTTTCGATATCTCGTAATCGCGCTAACTTTGGGTTATGGTACACGTCAGCAAGACATCGACCTAAGAGTTACGGCTTCGGAGGGGGTTGCTGACTCCTTAATCTTCCTAATGACCCGGCAAGTGCAAAATAAAGATTAAACAAACGGAGAGAAAAAAAAGTTTGCGAGATGCAAAGAAATGCAAGAACTTTCGTGGGAAGTTTATGTCTCGGAGGGTGCGATCCTTCCCACCTCCCCATTTCCGCGGAAATGACGAGGTCTTGCACCCCGAGCGAAAAACATTTTGTTTTTGCGGTCGAGGACCCTTCGCTAAATTTTCTTCGAGCGACGGAATTGATCTTACCTCAAACCAGCCGTGGCCCTTGAACCGGAGCGTGCCCGGAATATATTAGGACGATTTTGAAAACTCCATATGTCAAAAATGTGCAAACAAGATTTTTTCAAAGGTTGGAACAGTCAAGAACAAAACACACCGATTGGATTATCCTAATTGACTTGCTTGGTTGAGCGTCATGTTCCGGAATTGCTACGAGGAAAATTGTGCGTTTCACGCAACACGGGATTTTCACATCTCTCGCGGAGCTTCCCCGATAGCGAATCCAGGCAAAGGCCAAAGCACTACTGGTTTGCCGCGTTGCGTATCCCGTAGATGTCTGTTTTCGACGTCGATACGACGCCGACGCCGGCCGTCTGGTAACCAGGGTCGTCGTAATCATTTTTCAACCCTCTTTTAGTGTTCGCCGAATTCGTGTCATTCCTCATTTCGCGTTTTTTCTTTCGTTAATTGTAAGAGTTTCGTTGTTTGCTTTTCAACAAGAGAGTGCTCGGTGGTGGTGTCCAAGCGGAATTAATGTCCCACGAAGAAACTCATTTGCCACATGTGATAAACACAAGTCTTATCAATTTTCTTGTCCACGCAAAAACACGCAACTTTTTCTGTGATACCGTAAAAACCAGCATCACCAGTCCTAACCTTACACTCGTCTGTCCAAAGTAAGCCCCTTTGCACAATAATTTTTCTCGTAGTAAAATTCCCAAATGAAATTTCGTTTTAGATGGCCGATGTTGCTCTAGATCCGCAAAACTCCAACTCCAAGGAGTTGTTCGGGCAAGGAATGAGGGCATACGTCCTGCAAGATTACGACACAGCTGTGCGAGCTTTCAGCAAAGCCAGCGAGTTGCTGGCGGCGGAGCACGGAAGCGATACACATGATTCTCTCGGAGATGTGTACCTCTATTACGGGAAATCTCTGCTGGAGTTGTCGAGGAAGGAGAGCGGACCCCTCGGAGAAGGTGTTTTGAAGAATGTCGAAGAGGAATCGGAAACCGAAGACATCGAGGAAAGTGACGGGGAAGAGAGTAAGGGAAAGGAGGAAGTGAACGGAGATAATAAGACTGAAGAAGCTAAACCTCCGGAAGAGTCGTCCAGTGATGATAAACCCGCAAACCCAGAGGAACCCAGTTCGACGGAAAAGAAAGAGGGTAAAGTGGTGTACCTCGTGGTTTGACGTAATCTAACATTTTCACACAGGTGGGGAGTCAGAAGAAGAACTGACTGACCTGCAAGTAGCGTGGGAGGTGCTAGAATTGGCTAAACGCATTTTCGTGAGTCGAGGAGCTGACGGCAAGAAAAACTTAGCCGAGACGCTGATCGTCCTCGGAGAGATCTCCTTGGAGAGCGGCAACTTCTCCTCGGCTATCGAAGACATAGTCGAAGGACTGGAAATCCAAAAAACGTTGTTCGGGTGCGACAGCAGGACCATCGCCGAGACGTTCTATAAATTGGGCGGGGCCTACTCCACCAACGCCCAGATCGACGAGGCCATCGAGAGTTTCTGCGCCTCGTACGAGTACCTCACGAATAAATTGAAGAGTCTGGAGAAGGAAAACAAAGAAGCCGACGCCGAAGAGATCGAAGAGCTGAAGGATCTCATCCCGGAGGTCCAGGAGAAGATCAGCGACATGAAGAACTTGAAAATCGAGGTACTTACAGGTGTTTCGCCCCCGCCTCTTTAATGCCTGAAGACTGATTTGTTGCGTTTTTGAATAAATATTTTTTGTACGAGTTGATGTTTTATTTTAGGTTGCAAAAAAAGTGGCAAGCGCGGTTGACGAAGCTGAGCCGAAGACTAACGGAGCCGCGGAGGCTTCTTCGTCCAAGCAGGCCAACGATATTTCGCATCTGGTCAAGAGGAAGAGGAAAGACGACGACGCGCAAGAGAATCCCCCCAAAAGGCCTTCGACTTGAAACGGGACTAATAGATTAGGATCAAGAAACTTCAGATGTTGTATTTGTTAATGTAGGTTAGGTTTTTCATTGTTAGACTCATACTACTAATTTATAATAAACATGTTCATTGTATTTGTCTTTTCTTACACAATAAATTATTTTTTCAAAATTGTTTCTCTTTCATCTCGTTTAATTTCTTTTTGAACCATAAATGTACGCAGAGTTGAAATATTCTTATCGTAAGGGTGCCTCGTATAACTGAAACAGGCAGGATAAGTGGAGGGGGGAGCACGGTAGGCAATGAACCCTACTCAGTAGAAATATGTTGACAGTTAAGTTGCTCCAGGCCAGCCAAGACAAGTTCTTCACCCGTTTTAAAGTGCCTAATGTGCTCAGCAGTCCTTGGTAATGGTTGAAATAAAGACCGTAGAGCGTCACAATTAACCAAGGAAGCAGTAACATGATATTTTTCTGGGAAGGACCGTGAATTAGGTGCTGGAAAAGAAATATTTCAGACTTACATTGTTAAGACCTTGATAGAGTAACGTCGACGAAAAGGACATCAGTAAGAGGTCGTACACAGGAAAGGACAGAGTGAGTCCCGTCACGTTACTGTTAAAAGCAGTCTGGGAGGCGGAGTACAGCCCGGAGAAGATCCACAAGATCACCGAGATAAACGGTGAAAACTCGTCGTATTTCTGTTTGAGCATTGCCAAACTCTGGCGGTAATTTAAAGGCCGTTTGATGAAAATGGTGCTAGTGCTCATGTCTACCGGATGAATTTTTCGTATTTTCAAAAGTCAAAATGTGTGACGTGACGGTTAAACAACAGCCAACTCCTGTCGAAATTTTCGGGAAGATGTCAACCATCAAAAATTTCAGTCCACGATGAAAATACCATTTTACTCAGTAATAGGCCCCCATTTGAAACGGAATTACTACTTCTTAAGACAGTTCTGCAGTCACCCCTTTTTGTGCATCTCGGACTTCTACACCATCATCTTGGGACTGTTAGGCGTGGTAAAACTTGCATCGTTGGAATTGCAAATCACCAAACAGTTCAGTTTCACGTTTTAGGCGTTCAGTGTTTTTGACATCGCGATGATACTCAGATGTGGACCGACCTTGCCCGGGTACTTGCTCAAGTCGAGAGGCGATTTCGGGAAGGTTATAGAACCCACAATGGAGAGGGACCTCAAGCTCATAGCTTTGCTGGTTTCCTTCGAATATTACTTCTTTTTGATAGTTGGAGTGTTATCGGTGAGTTTTGGTAACTAATTCGGTACAGATCTCTTCATTTATTTATTTGTTTTTCTAGAAGAACCCCGTATTCTTCCTGCCGTTCTTAGTGTTATACGCTTTTATTATAGTAATGGAAATTGCCACTCTATTCTTACGACTCTTTACCGACGGCTTCAGCTTCAACAAGAGCAGCTTATTCACTTCGATGTTCGTGGTCTATAACTGGCTATGCGTTTTTTGCTGTTTCTGGCACAAAATGGAGTACTGTGATTATTAATAAAAAAAAGTCATTCTAGAAGTTTACTTATTAAAGTTTTCTCAACGAAAATAAAGACTACAGTTTCAGTGCATTACATTCTATGAATACAAAGTTATGCAGAAGTTTTAGGAAAGATGTTAATTGCTTCACGTCCATTGACCAAGCTACAATTAAATTTAACATCGTAAAAGCGGAATTACTCCGATAATAACTGGCAACTCACTTCAATGATTTTCTCAGTTATTTAATACTAAAATAAAAAATTAAAAGAGTTTTTCTTTCATATTTTAACATTGCCGGAACGTTAGACATAAATGTGGATTGGAGACTTGTTCTTAAGTTGGCACTACCAGGAAAAATAACGGCGCGCTTATAACGTCTGTTTTTTAATCAAAGAACCACAACACCGCAATTTACAGCTGACAACATTGGACACTTTTGACCTAGGGTGAAAATTTTTATAATATAAAAATTGAGGTTATGTAGAGATATTAGTAGCGCAGCACATTACTAAAGTTAATAACAACCAATTTCAGAGTTTAATAAATTTCTCACTTTGCGAGGTATTTTTAATAACACGTTCAAAATTGAAATGCGACTTTGCTTAATTTCAAGAAAATTAAAAATGACAGTTGGCAGATGTAGCCAATAGATATCATTAAATTCCCTAAATTTAGTAAAATTTTATTGCAAACGTAAATCCCTAGAATAAGTTTCTTTTTTTTTGGGTTGGCCCAACCTCCCGCCAAAATTTGACATTGAACTGTTGAGTTTATTTAGGTAACACAAAGTAATTATTATTACGCCCAAAAAAGTGGTAGCTTTTGACTGAAATAATAAAAATATGGGAATAAAAAACATGATGAATTACGACCAAAACGACTGTCCAAATCAAGAGATATCTTTTTTCAAATTTGCAATAAACATCAGGGCGCAGGCTCATTTACATTAAAAAAATGTTGACACTCAGTATTATCATGAAAATCACTGTTTGGCTCATACCAACATGACAATGTTTTGACAATTATTGTATATTAAAATTTTTTAATAATATGACAGATGTCTCACTAATGTACTATTGCGGCCAAAATACTTTGGTCGTCAATGTGACATAAATGACATTCAATTGTAAAGCAAACTTTAGGATGTTTAACTTTATTTTTTACTACTGTGAAAATTATTTTAATCTATCAGTGTCATACGGGTGGGGTAAATCCCAGCTGCGGAGGCAGGGTTCAAAAGCAAAAGATCAACATGGTCGCGGTTTAGACAACCTTCAGAAGCAAGTAAGACGATTCTATATTTATCAAAAACTGAAGGTGCCATATTTTTGACAAGAATAATTTGAAATTGTCATGTATATTGACATTAATACTTGATTTACATTTGAAATGTCAAAAATTGACGACCAAAGTATTTTGGCCGCGATAGTACTGTCGCCAGCAATAAATTTTGGTCGTCAATGTCATTTCAAAATTTGGTTAGATTGTCACAAATTAAAAAAATTACCCTGCCTGATTATGCCCACGTCAACAAAGTGTCAAAAAATGAGAAAAAAAATGAAAATTAATGTCATACAACATGATGATAGGTTATGAAATTTACGACCGTTTTACAATTGAGGATTTTACATTGCGTCAAAGAATGACATTGACGACCAAAATTTATTGCTCGCTACCGTACCTACACTTGCATATTTTCCGTTTTTTTATAATCAATTGTCACTATTGTCAGTGTCAAAATACAGAAAAAGACCAAACTATAAATTAAAAATCATTGACATTTGGTCCAGTACTATCTTAGTTTCACCCTAGATTTCCCCTAGATCATTATTGAGGTTATGTTGCATATGTTTATGAATGTGAGACACGTCTTTAATTTAAATTGTCAAATATTACAATCGGTGACAATTTCAAAAGTCAATGTTCCAAACGTGATTTATAAAATTCACTGTTTCGCATTTTCTGCCAACCTGACAACACTTTGACAATTGATTATTAAAAAAACGGACTTTAGTCTGTCTCAATTCCAAATTGCTACCACCTGTTGAATAACGTGAGCAAAATAAAAATATTTCTAAACTGGGGATTGTTATAACCAAAGTTGGCAATATATTTATTTTATAAACATGATTCGAAAACAACTTGACGCTAAAATGAAAAAAATAAATAAATAAAAAGGTCAGCAAGTTCTTTTCCTTTATTCTAAAATCTTGAATTGTAAAAACACAAATACAAAATGACGCATTTTTCATTTTTCACCAAACAATGTTGCCGGTTGTATTTTTAGAGAATGCAGTATTGGTGGAAATTTAGAATTGAGACAGACTGTATTGTACAGTTCAGTCATAAATTTTAAGCGCCCTTGAATTTGACATTCCACATTAAAACGTTTTTACTATACTTACTTAACTTTTTTTTTTTATTTTAAGCTGTTTAAAGCTAATCCCACTTTTTGTGTTTTTAATATGCGCAATTTGAAAAATCAGTCTTTTTTTAAGACCAGTGTTTCGGCAGTTGTTTAAATATAACCTTACTTTTTGCGTTGTTTGTGTTTTTAATCTGCAATTTGAATAATCAGTGTTTTTAAGGAGAGAAGTTCCGTTCACAATCGACTCTTCAACGCCAACTAAAAAATTATTTTAAAAAAACGGACAGCGGATGTTATTTTGAATTGTTTTTTAAAGAATTCGACACGTCAAAGTCATATTTCATGTTGAGAACAAAACTCGCGATACAGTAAAATAGGTATTTGGAATCCGTTTTTATAACATTGTACGATTCATATTAATGATATATTTTTCTTTTTCTCCCTAAGGAGAGAATACCATAATTTATAGCCTTTGTTTTTTTTAAATCAGCTGTCAAAGTGGTGTCAAGTTACGAGTTGGTATGAGGAATTGAAAGTAGCAATTAGCAAATAATGCATTTCACAATGTAGGTTGGCAGCGTCGAGCCGTTCAAGGTCATCGGAGCTGTCATTGCGCGTAACTGTTTGCGTTGAAAAATGAACAACACACAAAATTTGAAAAGATTCCTTCGCGATAAAAGGTAATGGGCAGCCCTTCACATAGCGTGAAAAAATGGCCCTTATTCGGTATTGGGAAGAATTGAAAGGTGACAAACCTGAATTGAGTAAGAAAACCACGTTGGACATTTCAATTACGTTAGACAGACATAACCTCAATTTTGACATGGGGAAACTGTTATACATTTAGTCGGTTTTAGGGTAACACAGTCTGGTTTTTTAATAAAGTTTTGACACTGACAGCTGATTTAAAAAGAAAATAGGCTGTAGATCCAAAAATGTGGGAAGAAATGTCTACTTTCTTTTGAGCTAGTAGTGATCTTGTGCCCCGTTCGTGTTCACTTTCTTCCAGAAATTTATTTACCACTTGTCAACACAAAAACTTACAAATACGAATAAAATTTATTTAAATATAATATTTTTACTGTGGCAAAACTCCTTATCGATCACACCAGCTCTACAAAACGTATATATCGGTCCATTCAAAATTCCCCTCGGTGTCGACTTCTCATTAGCCTTCCTCAACTTCATCAAAACTTTCCCGAAAAATGCATGACAAGGTATTTTACATTCCATGTGAAACCCGTTATGATCCACTGAAACGATTTCATCCCCCAGATTTTCATATCTCTCGTGACCATGTCGAACGTAACTTTTAACCTTGGTCTCAGCAAAATAACTACAATTTCTGAATTTCTTGGGAGGCTGACTCTGGTATTCCAACAGATCAAAACTCAAACCGCCGAACTGCCACAATTGCAAAACTCGAATCGCGAAATTTCTCATCTGATGACTGAGCGAAAACCAGCTGAAGAACAGTGGACTGTTCTCAAAGATGCTTCCGTAGCTCATATGGGTGACCAAGAGATTGGGATGCTGCCGTAACAAATCCTGAAGAGTCTTCTCACTTCTGTTCTTGCTCGTTTCATTGGATTTCGTTCCGTTCACTTCTTTCATTATTTTGTTGGAACTCACTCCTAAAGTGTTCACTTCGAGCAGATGTATTTGATAACCTGGGAAAGCATCTGTGATATTTTCTATCAGCTCGAGCTGATACGAAGACCACTTATGCGATGTGTGAACAAGATGGATGGTTTTGTTGTCGATCAGGTGATAATCAGAAGAGCATCTTGGTAGTCTGGGGTGGTGCTGGTAAGTCATGCAAGACGTCAACATTATGGAAATGATGAAGAGAGTGATGCCGCAAATCAGTGCTGTCAACCAACAGGAACTCAAATAATCTGAAAGAGAGAAGCGATTATTATAATTACTCATTTTTAACATTTTTGTATGTGCTGGCTCGTGGTTCAAGAACGGGTCATCTCAAGTTAGATAATATGGAAATCAATATTACAAAACACTTTTTTTACTAAGCAACGAAAAGAGTACTATCGCAAGGTCATCTGTTTGTCATCCAGGAAGTGCTATTCTTAAGTCGCTCTTACTCAGTTGTTGTCTTCTACGCGTTGAGGTAGTTTGTACAGTGCCCTTTACACACAATTGATTCTGCTAAATTTTTTTAGATGAAGTGTTTAAGCTTGTTAGCAGTATTACTCTTCTACGTGGGCTCCACCCACGCCCAATGCAAGCTAAAAGTGGAGCCAGGATTCCCCAACAGGACCGTCTGCACTGTTGAAACCCTCGAAGAAGACGACCCTCTCAAGTTCAAGAAGCAAAAAAATCCCGACTACTTATACGTGGATGTATCCTACGGCGAGATCCCGAAGGATGCCTTTGCAAAATTGAAATCTCGCAGAGAATTGTGGTTCTTGGGTGAAAACATCACCTACGTCCAACCTGGAGCGTTCGCCAACCTCACGGATTTGGATAATTTAGCGATCACCAACACTCTCATCACCAACATCTCAGCCAACAGTTTTGTCGGTGTTCCCAATTTGAAAATTTTGAGTTTGATTAAGAACAGGATCGAGTACGTCGAGGATGGGGCTTTTAACGATTTAAACAAGTTACAGCAGCTCCTCTTGAACGAGAATAAATTGAAGAGGATAAATGAGACGACGTTTCGAGGACTGGAAGGGATCCAGGCTTTGTATTTGGACGATAATCCGATCGAGTATATTCATGTGAATGCGCTGAGGAGGATGGCGAATTTGACGCGCCTTGTTATTAGTTTTGTCAAAGATAAGAATGTGGACGAGAGGGCTTTGGATTTTCTCGACAGCAGCCGGAAAATTGTCCATTATATTAATTGAACGACGAGCTGTTAAATGTGGGGGTATTTATTTTGTCTTTTTTATATTTTCCAGCTAAATATATTTCTCGGAATTCGAATTGAATTTTATTTATGTTTGCAAAATTGGTGTGGTACCATAATTATTTTTAGAGATAAGGAATTCAAGGATACTAAAAGGAACAAAGTGCGTGACACAGTTTTAATGCAGTAAGTATGTAAATTTAATTATTGATTTTTTATCACTGGTAACTGCTCTGAGAATCTAACAAAGTTTGAATTACATAATAGGTAATTAAAGAATATAATTTTAAATTCCATGTAACAAATGTTTTTTTTCCTAAAATTGTACAAATTGTAATCACGGAAATGATTAAAATAATTTCGAATTTTAATTTCGTTCTGTTGTGCAAAAGCTGTGACAAAAATGGGAATAATGTGTTGCCTACCCTCATTTTAAGGTGTAATAAATTTGCTCGGGAATTGGCATAAGGGTGGCTGTGGAAGGTCAAATTTCTGTTGGCAGCCTTGTGTCAAGTTGTCACACTGATTATTGACAAAGCTGTTCTAGTACTTTTCAGTGTACTTGGTTGACCATCCTGCGCCAAATTTTTATGACACAGTGTCAATTACACAATTTGTCGATAATTCGAAAAAAATGGAAAAACAGAGAACAGTACTTAAAGCCAGAAAAAAGCAAGCAATTGAGCGTTGTAATGAGATTTTCTGGTCTTTCTATTTAATGTTACATGTTTTATTGTTTTCAACTGTCATAAATTATCATTTTTCTCCTTTGTACACTGCCTCTTAACTGCCCTAAAGCAAAATGAGCAGATAACGAACCGTTGCCCTAGACAACACATTCAACGTTACATTTCTGACAGGTCTTGAAATCTTGAAAAATTTGTCAAAACTGTCAAAAGCAAATGCGAAACCATTTTTAAAAGATTTGGAAACTTCAGGGACGTCGTTTCAAACAATAAAATTTTGTATGCAACTCGTTTCTGGGTAAAATGGGCTTTTCTAATTGCCCTCGAGGCCTTAATCTTGTCCCTCGGGCAATTAGAAAAGCCCAATTTACACCGAAACTCGTTACATAAATACCTAACTATTTTTTAAATTTAACATCCCAACAACCGCCATTATTAGTTTATTTAACGAGTCCGTGTGTAAATTGGGCTTTTTTTGGCATGAGCAGGCCAGTTTAAAACGCGAGTATAAAAATTTTGTACCCACGTCAAAATCTAATTACAAAATATATTTAGGTTATGTTTTCCTGAACTAAAAATATTTTTAACACTTGAAGCGAAATGCAGCAACTAAAAGAACTGGAGCAATTTAGTAAAGTTTATAAAACACACAAAGAAAATCAGAAGGCAACACACGACAAACTGAAAACAGGTAACAAACTCAACAACAAAGAAAACTGAAAATCGCTTTCTAAATCTAAGCCAGATTCCGCTCAAGATATATCTATGGGTGGAACATCTCTAATATCAAGTACCTACCCATCATAGTTAGCCAATAAGCTTTAATTAGATTTTCACAACGCAAGATGCTGTTTCTCCACATAGTTAGGTTAAAATCAGAAACCTTTTTTTTTTGTTGAAGATATGGTTTTATAATACAATAATTTGTTGTGGCCTTCTTCTGTCACGCCAATAGAACATCCCTAGTTCGTTTTGAACTTTTATTTTAACCTTTTTACAAAATATACTTAAATATTTTTCCAATTTATTTGACAATGTCAATTTAAACAAATGAATAGTTTGAAAAATCAAAAAACCATAGATACCGACCGGGCAATATGAAAATAACTAGTGATTTAACCACCCTAACAAC
This sequence comes from Tenebrio molitor, assembly GCF_963966145.1. Lineage (NCBI taxonomy): Eukaryota > Metazoa > Arthropoda > Insecta > Coleoptera > Tenebrionidae > Tenebrio > Tenebrio molitor. The sequence goes on along the minus strand of NC_091054.1, from coordinate 2,186,094 downwards.
TGTAATTTTGATTTTGACAGTCCAGATGTTTTTTGAATCTTCAAACTATTGTTTAAAACCTTAATGCATGTCTGCTAAACATTATGTCAAAACCATTATGTCAAGTTTCAAAGTGGAGATGCTTCTTCTGAAACTGTATTTTTGTGTTGTGTTTGAGGGACGTAACTGTAATAGTTGTCACGTCATCACCCCGCCCTCAGCCACTCCCACTTCAAAATTTTAAATAACACTGCATTTCCAATGACGGATTACGAAAGAAGACATCTTTTTTGAGTACCTACGTGTGTTTTTCACTGCGTCGTGGTTTTGTTCTCTCTCATTGGCCGGCCAATGAGCGAGCTCGGTTCGCGTTTGATCCCAACTTTCCGAAAAATAACCGGCCGAAATTTGTGCACTTTCGTTTATTTCTTTCCCTCTACAAAAAAGACTGCGACTCCGTAAAAACGAGCTGGACAAAAAGACGATGCTCTTCTTCGAGGTAACGTTCACCTCGGGAGGCGATACCCAACCGGCTCTTCCCAGAGTCTTGATTCTTGTAAAGTTTCTTAAATGTACAAAAATTGGTTGAATGTCTCCCCAACTAAAATTTAACCAGGATGCAGAAAAGATGATAGATGAAATTTCAACTGACGACTTTGATCCATAATTAAAATGGCAAAGTGGAGAGAGAAGGGTTTACACCAACAATCACCTCAGAAGTCAACAGTGTTTTGAGATCTTGATGAAGTGAAGTATTTTTGATTGACTGGTTGATGCGTGGACAGAACCATAACAAACTAAGTGATGCTATTAAGGAAAAAGGAGGAAGACTCCAGTGATTACATGTTAATCTCAAAACAAAAGTTACAAAAAAAAATATGGAAGTCACGTTGTCAAAATTTCAAGATTACCTGCAAAAATTATAACAAATATGCGAGTCTTCATTTAACAAGTTTTTCCATATGATAATAATAAAAAGAATAATTTAAAAGAAATAAAAGTGTCATCGAGTCAAAACATATTTTAAAGATTTATTACTTAAGGTTAATAAGATCGTTCTTTCTTGTATCTTAATCTATTCTAACATTGTGAACACAGTACATAATGTACAGTACTATCGGGTGTTCATTTAAATTTCTCTTCAAAGTTGGGTCGATTGTGAACGCACCACTCGACAGTCGACAGTCTGCACTAAAAACACAAAGAACACAGAAAGTGAGGTTAGATTTAAACATCTGATCCGTGATGCGTTCACAATCGACCCTTCAACGCCAACTTTGACGGGAAATTTCAATGAACACCCAATACATACCCATTATTATTGACATCAAATGCACCTCTCTTTTTGATTTCAGAACTACCAACACACAGCACTATCCCAACAGCTAAAATATTGATTTTTCACAAGATAATTAATACATTAATAATTTGTCATTTGTTTACTTATTTTAAGTAATGTACTTGTGTCTGTGGTCATCAGTCATCACTTACGGTCGAGTAGCGGAACCAACCGTATGAACATACATAAAAAAAAATATTTTTACCTTTAAAAACAACAACACATGACTTGACAAATTGTGATTTGGTGCATTAAAAATGTACTGATTTATTGAAACAGATCGTAATAATTGGATGAGCGTCAAATTCAAAACAGTTTTGTTATGACAAGAGAAGCATTAAATGATGACTTACTTGGCCACTCGGTGATGATAGCGCTAGCTCCCGATGTGATACCGTCGAATCTCCCTCTGCCAAAAAGCCGTTTGTTCGTCTGTGCAACATTTTCATCACCCACCAAAACCAGAAGCAACGGGAACTGCTCTTCAGTCCGCGGTTTTGGCATTATAAACTATTCATTCTGCAATCAGAATAAATGGTAGTCGTTTTTTTGGACGGCCTTCATCATACAACATTACAATAAAACATGTAAAATGGGATATATTCATATGATGACGGTGAGGTAAATTATTGACGTTGTAGCATTGAAATTTGTTCAACAAGATAACTAGAGTTTTTTATTGCAGTGAGTGTTTGCAACTAAGGAAACGGTTCGAAAATTGAACTTTTGTTTTGAAAATATTTACATTTTATTTAAACATCATAATTCAATCTCAAGAAATTGATAGGTAATAATAAAAGTTGATTTGTTCCTCGATGGAAATGGGAGATTACGTTATTATTTATTCAATTATTACGATTCGATTTATTTTGCACTTAATTAGTATTTTGATGTAATTACATGTGCACCTACAAGCTGCAAGTCCATTGTTTAGTCCAAGATTAGATTATTTAGTGGTGCAAGAAGTTTGTTTTAGACACGACCAAATTCGAGCGATCGTTTCAGGGGTAAGTCTCAAAAAAGGCGATATAAAAATTCATTCAAAGTTCATCATTTTCTTCACATATTAAAAACGGAAATTTAAAAAATTTGTTGGGGATAATTTTTATGTAGTGTAGTTCTTCGCCCCATTAATTATTATGTACTGATAATTAATATTTAATTAGTATATGAATTATCATTTGTTAAAAACAAAGGATGCGTTCAATTTAATTTCACAGCCCATCCAGTACCTATTGAAGTAAAATCAATGGCAAATAAAATTGCATCACAAATTCATGTGAATAACGCTCTATTGAATCCGATGTACATAAATAAATAAATGTACCTACCTAAATTATACAAATATGGCAACAAACTAAACATGTGAAAATCACTAGAAGCTAGTTCAATTTCTTTGATTTGTAAAAATTAAATTGCTATAATTCACTCTTTATATTAAATTTGTTAATACATTATCAATTATGATTAATTTTCAATAAGTTTCAACCAATTCCTTGACATACTTGTGCCATGAAACTATTTTGTAAAAAGATTTTATTGTATCATCTTAAATATTTAACAAAGTCACAAACTATTGCAACGATTATTCAGCGTTGATTTTTGCACCCGTTGAGAAAATCATTTTTATCAATTTTACTTCATAGTCGCAGAAAAAGTATAGTATTCTACTCGCGTGTAATGGCTATCACTCACCGGATGAATTACGTCATCCGTTACTTTACAAAAATCATTCTCATGAGTAATGGCAATCATTACTCGCTCGTTATAATTACAAAATGTATGCATTACAAAATAGCGCATATTTCCGAAATAACTGACCCAATTGACATCGAAATCAAAAAACTTGGGGTCCTCACCGTCACCAATATTTTGCGAAAAATGCAAATCAGTGCAAAACTGGTCATGATAGAAACACAATTACGTACAGAAAATAGCATACTTCTTCAATGGAACCAAAATCAGTCGCCCTGGAAGATAAAATACAATGTTATCGTCTTGTACCTACATATAATAAATAAGTACATATTTTTTTCTAAGGATATAAAAGCATTTCAGTGTCAGTACACTAAATAATGTTTTAGTACTTAGTATATAAAGTTCGAAGCTGTGAAGGGACAAAATTGTTCGAATTTTCCTAGTGTTTTGCTTATGTGTCAGATATAAAGTTCTCTTTCTTTAAACAATTGTCAAAGTGTTGTCATGTTGGTACTATTGGGAACACGGAAAACTAGGCAGATGTGTCATTCAGTTGTCAAAATTTCTAAACCATACCTTAGCTACTCATAACCAAGCTTAAGTTAATTTGACAGTTTTTTTGAAAATATCAATCATAATGACGGTAAAGGTGCATTTACATTGACACTTTTTGAAATGACAATAACAGACTGCCCAGGATTCCATGTCCCTCATTGTATGAGTCACTAGTTATTTACTAGTTATTAGGTTGGCAACGTAAAATGTCAATTGTATGTCAGTCATTCATTACTCATTTTGATGTGAAGGCGCTTGCGCTACCGAAGCCGCAATTACTTTTCACTGTAAAATAAAAAGTAAAATGAGTTTCCGAAAGCAAGGATTTAGACAACGAGAACATTTTGCTACTGTGCTATTTTGTGAAGAAATACAAGAGAAAAACAGGCCATGCTAATGAAAGAAAATTATTGACATAACCTCAAACCTGATCGAGGGAAATTTTACGATACAGCATTGCGAAACGAAAGACTTTAGAGTAGTTTTGGCAATTGTTTAAAAAAAAAGACTTTAGTAAATGATGAACCACCCAAGTAAATGAAATTAATAGGTAGATACTTATTAAAAAGGTGCGAAGAAGAGTATTTTTGACAATAGTACATTTAGGATTGTTTCTGCGGTAAAAATTGTCCAGACCAATTTTGTAGCTTATTAAATTGCTATCAAAATCTTTTTTATCGAAATTTCTGTACGACCGATAGTTTCTGAGATATAGTCGTTAATTGGTGATCTGTTTACGACGCAAGGTGTAAGACCAGAAAATTGATAAATAAATAAATAACTGTGAATTGAATGGGCGTCGTGACCAAAGGTGAATGTAATTTCAGTTTAGTTAAATGAAACGCTAATCTGAGAATATCTCATTTTGTAATTAATTGATTTCACTAACAGAATCTTCTTCAGATTTGTTTTCACTTTAACACATTCTTTTTTATCTCCACTAGAAGAGTTTTAAAAATTATTAAAAAAAAAAATTTCCTTCGTAAAATTCATTTTATTATTTAACTTATAGTCCGTTTTTTTATAATCAATTGTCAGTGTCAAAATCCAAAGACCAAACTGTGTATAAAAAAATCATTGACATTTGGTCCAGTTCTATTTCAATTTCACCCTAGATTTCCCCTAGATCATTATTGAGGTTATGTTGCATATGTTTATGAGTGTGAGACACGTGTTCTGCCAACCTGACAACACTTTGACAATTGATTATAAAAAAAAACGGACTTTAAAAAACTTATCTTCTCCACGTCTATTAAAGAATGAATGCGTTCTTGTTGGAAATGAAAGAATGATATCAATTCCACGCCCCGTGTTAGAATATACTGAAATCTACTGCCGTCGGCCAATCACATCCGTCGTATTTTCATTCTACAACGGCAGATCGCCAATGGGATGCGGTTGTAAACAATAAGTCGCGCATCGCGTAGCAACCACTAAACGAGGCACAGTTTTGATTGTCAAATATTAAAATTGTTTTTTCTTGAGATAGTCGTAAGTATGGTCTGCAACTCGCGTATAATGGCTATTATTCTACGTTCATTGAAGAAGGTACTTTTCTTGAGGTGTTTTGTTTAGAAAAAAAATGTAAACTTCACAATTGCGATTTAAAAGATTTTTGATTAATCAAAATGATCGATTTGCTTACCAAACTTTGCACGGCACAGATTACATTTTAGAATACAATTCACCGCAGAACACTCAAATTACAAATAAATTAATTGTCACTGTGAGTGCATTAAATGTGACGTACTCACTCATTGTTTTTTATTTGTATTTTTTCGTCCATAAACAGTAAAATTCGCCAGCTTAGCATGTTTCCAATTATGAAATAACAAACGAGTTTAATAGATCACACATGTTTGCTAGTACAATCACACTCAAACTGTGTCACATTCATATGACATCTTATTGATATTGTTTTTATTGTTCAAATTCACAACAATCAAAAATAAAAGGCGTGTTATTATGGCAAAATTTTATTGCAATCTAAAATGACTACATTCAGTGGCAATGTAGTCGATGCTTAAATACTAAGTCGTTTATTGCAACAGAATAATTTTCGGTGATAGTTTTCAGCGTTAGAATAAATAAATAAGAGTTGAAATAAATAACCCCAGAACCATCCCGATCCGACAGCAGTGCCAAAATTTACGAAAAATTTTGGGAGTGCTGTGGTATTAGTGACATTTTGCCTTGAACTAACCTGGCTAGTTCAAAGAAAATTAAATTAGCTTGCATCAGTCGAAATTGAGTGTTATTATATAATAAATTACTAAATTTACTGTCAAGTACTTGACAGTACTACTTAAGAACTAGCTGGCAGCAAGATTTACTTAAAAAATCGTATCGAATAAACTGGCACTTTTTCTTCTTCTTAATGAGACATTTATAGTCTCTACCGGTATCTCCCATCTGGTGTCGCGGATGTCGTAGCCGCTACAGTGTTGCAGTCTTGATGGACGTTCGCATTGTTTGCTTATCTGCCAATAAACGTACCCTTGCGGGCATTGGTACATGTATCCTTCCATTCTACCAGTGAAGTCGTTGGAGCGTTTACACTTCACGAACGTCGTTGAGCAAACGGCACCATCAGTCTCGTGGAATCCCATACTGGGACAGAGAGTCTGTCGACTGTTGACTGGTATCTGCAAAAATGGGTTGTGCAAATGGAATTACACGTTTTACGATGGTACTTACCGGTGGTAATGAATTTTCGTTGAGTCTCTTGTAGAATGAGCTTTGGGCAATTTGTCCGTTACACGTTCTAGTTTCATTTTGGGGTAGACATTGTATCTTGTCGTCGTCGTAAATCGTACCTTCGGGACAGCTCAAAACGAGTATTTTGAAGTCGTGGTTGTCGGTGTTCTTAGTACATTGGTAGAAGAGGTTGCAGTATTTGGGGTGCCTTCTGAAACCAGTTGGACAAACTAGGGCGATCTGATCTCCTTCCAGTTGTCCAATGGGGCAAGGTGCGGTGGTTCCTTCTCCTCCGGTAGTACTTTCAATCGAAGTTGTCGTCGATTCATTTATTGTGGAAGTTCCGTCAGTTCCTGAAGTCGTGTCACTGGTTCCTGAAGTCGTACCGCCGGTTCCTGAAGTCGTACCACTGGTTCCTGAAGTTGTACCGTCGGTTCCTGAAGTCGTACCGTCGGTTCCTGAAGTCGTACCGTCGGTTCCTGAAGTCGTACCGTCCGTTCCTGAAGTCGTACCGTCCGTTCCCGAAGTCGTGCCGTCAGTTCCTGAAGTCGTACCACCGGTTCCTGAAGTCGTACCGTCGGTTCCCGAAGTCGTACCGTCGGTTCCTGAAGTCGTGCCGCCGGTTCCTGAAGTGGTACCGTCAGTTCCTGAAGTCGTACCGTCGGTTCCCGAAGTCGTGCCGTCGGTTCCTGAAGTCGTGCCTCCGGTTCCTGAAGTCGTGCCTCCGGTTCCTGACGTCGTGCCGTCAGTTGTACTTTCTCCCCCTGTTGTGGTTCCATCCGTTACAGTACTTTGGCTTGTGCTGTCTGTACCTGCTGTCGTACTGTCAGTAATCGTGGTTCCTGGTGTAGTGCCCCCAGAAGTAGTGCTTTCGGTGATAGTACTGCCGGGTGTGGTTTGTTCGGTACCTGCAGCACTTCCAGTATTATCTGTTGTGGAAGTTTGCGTACCAGAAATCGTACTTTCTGTGGCAGTTCCAGGTGACTGAGTTGTTCCGTTTGTACAATTTGGCGATGAAGTGCTTTGAGGTTGTTCTACGTAATTACGGCACATTTCTCGTTTAGTGGCATAGGGATAATTGCAAGTAATCGCATCTGGATCCCAAACTGTGTTGGGTCCGCAATTGAATTCGTATCTTGTGAAACCACCGTTACCGTTATTTACACATCTATAGAATTTCTTGCAATTTTTGGTATCTGCTAAGTAACCTTCCTTGGTGCAGGTGTCACCTATTTCACTTGAAATTGTTGTGGTGGATCCAGGTGATGGTGTAGTATTAGGACCCTAATACATAGAAAACAAAATAACTAAGTTTTTTTTTTTTTTTTGGAAAGTCATTTTACCTGTGGTTGTTGTTGTCCTGGTTGGTTGTTTCCGGGCTGAGATGGTCCTTGCTGATTGTTACCTGGTTGATTTGAGCCTGGCTGATTATTTCCTGGTTGATTCGGCCCTTGTTGATTATTTCCTGGTTGATTTGGTACTTGTTGATTATTACCAGGCTGATTGGGACCTTGTTGATTATTCCCCGGTTGATTCGGCCTCTGTTGATTATTTCCAGGATGACTGGGGCCTTGCTGATTATTACCAGGTTGATTGGGACCTTGTTGGTTATTCGGTGGTTGACTTGGTCCTTGCTGATTATTACCAGGCTGATTGGCACCTTGTTGATTATTTCCCGGTTGACTCGGTCCTTGTTGGTTATTCGGTGGTTGACTCGGTCCTTGTTGATTATTACCAGGTTGATTGGGACCTTGTTGGTTATTTCCCGGTTGACTGGGTCCTTGTTGGTTATTCGGTGGTTGATTTGGTCCTTGCTGATTATTACTAGGCTGACTGGGACCTTGTTGATTATTTCCCGGTTGGCTCGGTCCTTGTTGGTTATTCGGTGGTTGACTCGGTCCTTGCTGATTATTACCAGGCTGATTAGGACCTTGTTGATTATTCGGTGGTTGACTTGGTCCTTGCTGATTATTACCAGGCTGATTGGCACCTTGTTGATTATTTCCCGGTTGACTCGGTCCTTGTTGGTTATTCGGTGGTTGACTCGGTCCTTGTTGATTATTACCAGGTTGATTGGGACCTTGTTGGTTATTTCCCGGTTGACTGGGTCCTTGTTGGTTATTCGGTGGTTGATTTGGTCCTTGCTGATTATTACTAGGCTGACTGGGACCTTGTTGATTATTTCCCGGTTGGCTCGGTCCTTGTTGGTTATTCGGTGGTTGACTCGGTCCTTGCTGATTATTACCAGGCTGATTAGGACCTTGTTGATTATTCGGTGGTTGATTGGGTCCTTGCTGATTATTACCAGGCTGATTGGGACCTTGTTGATTATTCGGTGGTTGATTGGGTCCTTGTTGATTATTACCAGGCTGATTGGGACCTTGTTGATTATTTCCGGGTTGACTCGGTCCTTGTTGATTATTCGGTGGTTGACTTGGTCCTTGCTGATTATTACCAGGCTGATTGGGACCTTGTTGATTATTCGGTGGTTGATTTGGTCCTTGTTGATTATTACCAGGCTGACCAGGACCTTGCTGATTATTACCGGGTTGATTTGGCCCTTGCTGATTATTTCCAGGTTGTCCTTGATTAGTATTGGCACATTTTCCACTTACAGCCCAAGCATGATTGCAAGATAAGATAGCTTGATCCCATACCGTTCCAGGGCCGCAAGTATATTCATATTTCTGTAGACCACCTTGTCCATTATTCACACATCTATAGAATTTAGAGCAATCATTTTCATCTCCAACAAATCCTTCGGATGCACAATTAGGTCCATTAAGCTGTCCTTGTGGTTGACCTCCTTGATTATTTCCTTGTTGGTTTGGTCCCTGTTGATTGTTTCCCGGTTGAGTAGATCCTTGTTGATTTGGCCCTTGTTGATTATTTCCTGGTTGATTTGGCCCTTGCTGATTATTTCCGGGTTGTTGCGGTCCTTGTTGATTATTCCCCGGTTGACTTGGTCCCTGTTGATTATTTCCTGGTTGATTTGGTCCTTGTTGATTATTTCCCGGCTGGTTTGGTCCCTGTTGGTTGTTTCCAGGTTGATTTGGTCCTTGTTGGTTATTTCCTGGACGGTTTGGCCCTTGCTGATTATTTCCGGGCTGTTGCGGTCCTTGTTGATTATTTCCCGGCTGGTTCGGTCCCTGTTGGTTGTTTCCCGGTTGAGTAGGTCCTTGTTGGTTATTTCCTGGTTGATTAGGCCATTGCTGATTATTTCCAGGTTGCTGGGGTCCTTGTTGATTATTTCCCGGTTGGTTTGGTCCCTGTTGATTATTTCCCGGTTGGTTTGGTCCCTGTTGATTATTTCCTGGTTGATTTGGACCTTGTTGATTATTTCCCGGCTGGTTTGGCCCCTGTTGGTTGTTTCCTGGTTGATTGGGCCCTTGATTGTTTCCCGGTTGAGTAGGTCCTTGTTGGTTATTTCCTGGTTGATTCGGCCATTGCTGGTTATTTCCGGGTTGTTGCGGTCCTTGTTGATTATTCCCCGGTTGACTTGGTCCCTGTTGATTATTTCCTGGTTGATTTGGACCTTGTTGATTATTTCCCGGCTGGTTTGGCCCCTGTTGGTTGTTTCCAGGTTGATTGGGCCATTGATTATTTCCCGGTTGATTTGGTCCTTGTTGGTTATTTCCGGGCTGTTGCGGTCCTTGTTGATTATTTCCCGGTTGGTTCGGTCCCTGTTGGTTGTTTCCCGGTTGAGTAGGTCCTTGTTGGTTATTTCCTGGTTGATTCGGCCATTGCTGATTGTTTCCGGGTTGCTGTGGTCCTTGTTGATTATTTCCCGGTTGATTTGGCCCCTGTTGGTTGTTTCCAGGTTGATTGGGCCCTTGATTGTTTCCTGGTTGAGTAGGTCCTTGTTGGTTATTTCCTGGTTGATTTGGTCCTTGTTGATTATTTCCCGGTTGTCCTTGATTAGTATTTGTACATTTTCCAGTAACAGCCCAAGCATGATTACAAGATAATGTATTTTGATCCCATACTGTTCCAGGACCACAAGTGTATTCATATTTCTGTAGACCTCCTTGACCATTATCTACACATCTATAGAATTTGGAACAATCATTTTCGTCACCAACAAATCCTTCGGATGCACAGTTTTGTCCGTTGAGTTGACCTTGCTGGTTAGGTTCCTGTGGCTTATTTGGTCCTTGTTGATTATTTCCTGGTTGTGTTGGTCCTTGCTGATTATTCCCGGATTGGTTTGGTCCTTGTGGATTACTCCCTGGTTGATTTGGCCCCTGTTGGTTGTTTCCAGGGTGATTCGGCCCCTGTTGATTGTTGCCAGGTTGATTTGGCCCCTGTTGGTTATTTCCGGGTTGATTTGGGCTTTGATTATTTCCTGGTTGATTTGGTTGTTGTTGATTGTTGCCTGGTTGATTTGAACCTTGATTATTTTCTGGTTGTGTTGGTCCTTGTTGGTTATTACCTGGTTGATTTGGCCCCTGTTGGTTGTTTCCAGGTTGATTCGGCCCCTGTTGGTTGTTTCCGGGTTGATTTGGTCCTTGATTATTTCCTGGTTGATTTGACCCTTGATTATTTCCGGGTTGTGTTGGTCCTTGTTGGTTATTACCTGGTTGATTTGGCCCTTGTGGGTTACTTCCCGGTTGACTTGGCCCCTGTTGGTTGTTTCCAGGTTGATTTGGCCCCTGTTGGTTATTTCCGGGTTGATGTGGTCCTTGTTGATTGTTACCTGGTTGGTTTGGCCCTTGTGGATTACTCCCAGGTTGATTTGGCCCCTGTTGGTTGTTCCCAGGTTGATTTGGTCCTTGATTATTTCCTGGTTGATTTGGACCTTGTTGATTATTTCCGGGTTGACCTTGTCCTTGATTTGCATTGGCACATTTACCAGTTACAGCCCATGCATGATTGCATGCTAGTGTTGATTGATCCCATACTGTTCCAGGACCACAAGTGTATTCATATTTCTGTAGACCTCCTTGACCATTATTTACACATCTATAGAATTTGGAACAATCATTTTCGTCACCAACAAATCCTTCCGATGCACAGTTTTGTCCGTTGAGTTGACCTTGCTGGTTAGGTTCTTGTGGCTTATTTGGTCCTTGCTGATTGTTTCCAGGTTGATTGGGCCCTTGTTGGTTGTTGCCTGGTTGATTTGGCCCTTGAGTATTTCCTGGTTGTGTTGATCCTTGTTGATTTGGTCCTTGTGGATTACTCCCAGGTTGATTTGGGCCCTGTTGGTTATTTCCAGGTTGATTTGGCCTCTGTTGGTTGTTTCCGGGTTGATTTGGTCCTTGTTGATTGTTGCCTGGTTGATTTGGCCCCTGTTGGTTGTTTCCAGGTTGGTTCGGTCCCTGTTGATTGTTTCCAGGCTGATTTGGTCCTTGTTGGTTATTACCTGGTTGATGTGGTCCTTGTGGGTTATTCCCTGGTTGATTTGGCCCTTGTTGGTTGTTTCCAGGTTGATTCGGCCCCTGTTGGTTGTTTCCAGGTTGATTTGGTCCTTGTTGATTGTTTCCTGATTGATTTGGTCCTTGTGGGTTATTTCCTGGGTGACTTGGCCCCTGTTGGTTGTTTCCAGGTTGATTTGGCCCCTGTTGGTTATTTCCGGGTTGATTTGGTCCTTGTTGATTGTTACCTGGTTGATTTGGCCCTTGCGGATTACTCCCAGGTTGATTTGGCCCCTGTTGATTGTTTCCAGGTTGATTTGGTCCTTGATTATTTCCTGGTTGATTTGGACCTTGTTGGTTATTCCCGGGTTGACCTTGTCCTTGATTGGCATTTGCACATTTACCACTTACAGCCCATGCATGATTGCATGCTAGTGTTGATTGATCCCATACTGTTCCAGGACCACAAGTGTATTCATATTTCTGTAGACCACCTTGACCATTATTTACACATCTATAGAATTTGGAACAATCATTGTCGTCACCAACAAAACCTTCTGATGCACAGTTTGGTCCGTTGAGTTGGCCTTGCTGGTTAGGTTCTTGTGGCTTATTTGGCCCTTGCTGATTATTTCCGGGTTGATTTGGACCTTGATTATTTTCTGGCCCATTTGGCCCTTGTTGGTTGTTCCCTGGTTGATTTGGTCCTTGCTGATTATTTCCAGGTTGATTTGGTCCTTGTTGATTGTTTCCAGGTTGATTGGGACCCTGCTGATTATTCCCTGGTTGATTCGGACTTTGTTGATTGTTACCAGGTTGATTTGGTCCTTGTTGATTGTTGCCGGGTTGATTTGGTCCTTGCTGATTGTTTCCAGGTTGATTTGGCCCTTGTTGATTATTTCCAGGTTGGTTTGGCCCTTGTTGATTATTTCCAGGTTGATTTGGTCCTTGCTGATTATTACCTGGTTGATTTGGTCCTTGTTGATTATTTCCAGGTTGATTTGGTCCTTGCTGATTATTACCTGGTTGATTTGGCCCTTGTTGATTGTTGCCCGGTTGATTCGGCCCTTGTTGATTGTTGCCTGGTTGATTTGGCCCTTGTTGGTTATTTCCAGGTTGATTTGGTCCTTGCTGGTTGTTTCCAGCTTGATTTGGCCCTTGTTGATTATTGCCCGGTTGATTTGGCCCTTGCTGATTGTTTCCAGGTTGATTCGATCCCTGTTGATTACCAGAAGCGGTACCGCACTTTCCAGTAACCGCCCACGCGTGATTGCAGGACAAACTTGTTTGATCCCATACAGTACCTGGACCGCAAGTGTACTCATATTTTTGTAGGCCTCCTTGACCGCTGTTAACACATCTATAGAATTTAGAGCAGTCTTTTTCATCTCCAACAAAGCCTTCCCTCACACAATTAGATCCACTTAACTGACCTTGCTCGTTGTTATTATTTTGATTGGATCCTTGTTGATTATTATTTTGATTGGAACCCTGTTGATTGTTATTATTCTGATTTGATCCTTGTTGGTTGTTACTTTGATTAGAGCCTTGGTTATTGTTATTGTTCTGATTTGATCCTTGTTGGTTGTTACTTTGATTGGAGCCTTGGTTATTGTTGTTCTGATTTGATCCTTGTTGGTTGTTACTTTGATTGGAGCCTTGGTTATTGTTATTGTTCTGATTTGATCCTTGTTGGTTGTTATTTTGATTAGAGCCTTGTTGATTATTATTATTATTCTGATTTGATCCTTGTTGGTTGTTACTTTGGTTGGAGCCTTGTTGATTGTTATTGTTCTGATTTGATCCTTGTTGGTTGTTACTTTGATTAGAGCCTTGGTTATTGTTATTGTTCTGATTTGATCCTTGTTGGTTGTTGTTCTGATTTTGTCCTGATGAACATTTTCCAGAAACAGCAGTAGGATAATTACATGAAAAACTATTTTCATCCCAAACAGTTCCTTCTCCACAATGGAATTCATACTTTGTATAACCATTCTTTCCGTCACTTACACATCTATAGAACTTCTTACAGTCATTTTCATCTTTTACAAAACCTTCGGATGTACATTGATTGTTAACTATTTGACCTTGTTGGTTCTGCTGATTTTGTTGATTGGTTCCATTTTGTTGGTTATTATTACTGCCTTGTTGTTGGTTATTGTTGCTACCTTGTTGATTGGATCCTTGTTGGTTGTTATTGTTTCCTTGTTGATTGTTACTACTGCCTTGTTGATTTTGCTGATTATTGTTGCTTCCTTGTTGGTTAGAACCTTGTTGGTTATTATTGCTTCCCTGTTGATTGGAACCTTGTTGATTGTTATTAGTTCCTTGTTGATTTTGTTGATTATTATTGCTGCCTTGCTGATTATTACTGCCCTGTTGATTTGATCCTTGTTGGTTATTATTGCTACCTTGTTGATTGGATCCTTGTTGGTTGTTATTGTTTCCTTGTTGATTGTTACTACTGCCTTGTTGATTTTGCTGATTATTGTTGCTTCCTTGTTGATTAGAACCTTGTTGGTTATTATTGCTTCCCTGTTGATTGGAACCTTGTTGATTGTTATTAGTTCCTTGTTGATTTTGTTGGTTATTATTCCCGCCTTGCTGATTGTTACTGGCCTGTTGATTTGATCCTTGTTGATTATTACTGCCCTGTTGATTTGTGCCTTGTTGATTATTGTTGCTTCCTTGTTGATTATTACTTCCTTGCTGGTTAGAACCCTGCTGATTATTGCTGCCTTGTTGATTGGAGCCCGTTTGGTTGTTATTACCTCCTTGTTGATTTTGTGTATTTGGTGAATAACATTTGCCACTAACTGCCCAAGGATAATTACAGGACGATGAACTTTCATCCCAGACAAGGCCAGAACTGCACGTAAATTCGTATCTTGTGTAACCACTCTGTCCATTATTTACACATCTATGGAATTTTGTGCAGTTTTTGTCATCAGGTATAAAACCTTCTTTATTACAAGTGGGACCAGAAGATTGACTTCCACCTTGTTGATTTGATCCTTGTTGGCTTGAGCCTTGCTGGTTTTGTTGATTAGAAGATCCACTTCCTTGCTGATTGGATCCTTGCTGATGTGAAGAACTGCTTCCTTGCTGATTTTGTTGGTTGGACGAATTACTTCCTTGTTGGTTGGAATTACTACCTTGTTGATTTTGTTGATTGGAGGAACTGCTACCACCTTGCTGGTTTTGTTGATTTGAAGAGCTACCGCCTTGTTGATTTGAAGAACTACCTCCTTGTTGATTTTGTTGGTTGGACGAACTACCTTGCTGGTTTTGTTGATTTGAGGAACTACCTCCCTGTTGATTTTGCTGGTTGGACGAACTACTTCCTTGATTTTGTTGGTTTGAAGAACTACCACTCTGCTGGTTTTGTTGATTAGAAGAACCACTGCCTTGGTTTTGTTGACTAGATGAGCTACTTCCTTGTTGATTTTGCTGATTAGAACTACTTCCTTGTTGGTTGGAACTGCTGCCTTGCTGATTTTGTTGATTCTGACTGCTTGAGCTACCTCCTTGTTGGTTTTGTTGACTCGAGCTACTTCCTTGTTGGTTAGAACTACTAGAAGAACCACTGCCTTGTTGATTTGATGAACTACCTCCTTGTTGACTGGAACTACCACTTTGTTGGTTCGAACTGCTACCCTGATTTTGTTGGTTTGACGAACTGCTTCCTTGTTGATTTTGTTGGTTTGAAGAATTGCTCCCTTGTTGATTTGACGAGCTACTTCCTTGTTGTTGACTAGAACTGCCACTTTGTTGGCCAGAACTACTACCCGATGATTGTTGATTTTGTTGATTGGAAGAACTGCTTCCTTGTTGATTTTGTTGGTTCGATGAACTACCTCCCTGTTGACTGGAACTACTACCTGATGAACTTCCTTGTTGATTTGAAGAACTACTTCCTTGTTGACTACCACTTTGTTGACTCGAACTGCTTCCCTGCTGGTTTTGTTGATTTGATGAACTACTTCCTTGTTGACTGGAACTGCCGCTTTGTTGGTTAGAACCGCTGGTTGATGACTGATTTTGTTGATTTGATGAACTGCTTCCTTGTTGATTAGAAGAACTGCTTCCTTGCTGATTAGAACTGCCACTTGACGAACCGCCTTGTTGATTATTATTCGAGGAGCTACTTCCTTGTTGATTATTATTATTGGAAGAGCTACTTCCTTGTTGGTTACTACTCGAAGAGCTACTTCCTTGTTGACTGTTATTGTTTTGTTGATTGGAACTACTACTTTGTTGATTACTACCAGAACTACTTCCTTGCTGATTTGACGAGCTACTACTTTGCTGATTAGACGAACTGCTTCCTTGCTGACCTGAGGAAGCAGCATTTTGTTGATTTTGCCAAGCATTCGTACTCGACGTAGTAGAAGAAGAGGACGAGGAAGAAGAACTAGAAGAACTCGACGAGCTACTTGTGCTGCTACTACTACTGCTACTGCTATTGCTACTACTACTCATAGAAGACGACGAAGAATTCTGACTACTACTAGACTGATTAACATTTTGCGTGACATAATCGTTTTGTGGAGGCAGTGCAGAAGTACCCTTACTTTCTTCCTCAACAACAGTGCAGCCGCTTCTTTGAGCTGCCCAAGGATAATTACAAGATAACGCAACTGGATCCCATACGGTTCCAGAACCACAAGTAAACTCGTGTTGGACGAAACCATTCTGACCATTGCTGACACATCTGTAGAACTTTCTACAGTTCTTGCTGTCGCCTAAGAAACCTTCTTGGGTACATTTGTCGCCAACTTGACCAGAACCAGCTGTCGAAGACGACTGAGTCGTCCACGTTGCTTGAGTCGTTGTCGTTGTCGTAGACGACGAAGGTGGAGGATTTTGGATGTTCCCAAACCCGCTGTCAATCCCATTTCCTCCACACTCTTCCCTGTTACTGGCGTAGGGGTAGTTGCACGTATTTATGGCGGGATCGAAGACCGTTCCTTCCCCACATTCGAACTGAATGGGGGTTAGATTGTTGGCAGAACCCACGCATCTGTAGAAAACTGTACAGTTCTGCGGATCAGCGTGGTACCCCTCGCTGGGACAGCGAAAGTTCGTTTTGTACGCAGTCACTTGGCGAGCTTCTGGCGCGAATCCCTCCAGCGAATAAGCTGTAAAGAACGAAGAAATTAATGAAGCGTTTATAGGTGTAGAGTGTCAACAAATACGAAGATACCAATCGCATTAGCGCGGCGCAATAAATTATCACAAAAAACCCGCAGTTGCATATAATTAAGAGGTTTTTAACCTGGCTGTGCGGTTGATCTCGCCGTAACTCTTGTCCATTATCACATTTCTCCTAATGAAATATTTTAGCAAGACCTTGAGAGGTTGCGGTTTTTCTATTCCGCAGATAAGAGTTCCCACATGCTGGTGGTAGATGTAAGCAGATGTAGTTGCATGTATGGTTGTCACTGTTGTCTATAAATTACAAGACAAACAGCAGACTCTAGAGACTGTGCTAGCTGTCCTATTGTACCGACGTTCTTGTATGAGTTATGGAAAGTCCTGCTCGTATTTATGGTCCAGGAGAAAATCGCCGCAAAACCATGAATATGTAGATTCGAGGAATGATCCTTGTGCAAACCGAGCTTATTCAATTATAGATAAGAGTTAATAAGTTGAGTGGATAAATCAACTCAACTAATTACATTAATCTTGTTGATTTCTCGCCGGTTAAAATTGCAATTTAGCAATTTGTGGGTTGGGAATTATATTTCTGCGTTTCTGGCCAAACGTGTTCGTGGTCGCAAGTTATTGCCAGTCTCATATCCCGGCTTGTTATGGCTTTCCAGACAAGACGCGACACCACCGCCACCATTAGGGATTCCACTATCAAGGATAATGGTCTACTATTTATAGGAATACCTCAAATGCGAATGTAACTGCGCGTCTCAACAAAAAGAGGAAATCGACTACAAGCTCTGGTTTTAGACGCTTTTGCATATTTAATTAATTTGGTGGTAGATGAGATGCGAGCTTTTGGACACGCCTTCGTTTGTTCTGACTGGTCAATCAATTTGTTGCAACATTAATTTGCATCCTTCGCTTTCAAAGGACCAGATTAGGAGGAGTTCCTGTTTTTTAGCTGGGAGGTTACAACGTTTATGAATGGTTCAATAGACTTCCATTGTGCAGCCTTACCAAGGTTACACTTACGGTTTGTTATGATAGTGTCTAGGTGAAATTAATATCTTTACAGCGGAGTGCTTTGGCCACATCTATTAATAGATCTTGTTGTCATTCTATTGTTGATCTACTATAGTGAATCGATCTTGCGGAATCGATGCAGGTTTTTGGGTTAGCTGGATCACATTTTTGTACAGTCATGACGCTGAGACGTTTGAGAGGACGGATTTTGTTTTTGTTTTTAAATTCTTGAGTGTTTTTCGTTGCATAATGTACAAAATTTTTGAATTGATAATGGGCATTTATAAAAATAGATCTTGAATTTGGTCATGTTTTCATTTCGTAGAAGTTGTTGATGTAGTGTTTGCAATTTAAATATGGCCCATTATCTAATTTATAACTGTCATAAATAAACATTCTTTGCGTTTCAATAACAATTTACATACAAGGTATGAATCGCCCGGAGAAAATAAACTAAGAAACTAGTTTGGCTTTCTGATGACAATGAGTGGAAGAAATTGCTAAATTTTATTTCAACTGCTTTATCAACAACAGATTTTTTTTCTCTAGACAATTTTTTGGTTTAACAACTCAAGCACAGTTACCTTGCAGAAGAAATTTGTCTTGAAAAACTGTCAACTGATAAAATTACTCGACCTTCGTGCAGTCTCGCGATTTTACCGTGACGGTTTTTCTCGTCAAATTTCTTGGCAACGAGCTTTCGTTGAAAACAGACAACTTTTAGAGAAAAAATCTCTAGTGTAATTATTGTCGATTAAATCCCACGTACATCAAAGGTGCGTGTTCAGCCAATCAAAAATGTTTATCGCGATAAAAACTTCGTACTACTCTGTCATCTGTCAAAAGTGATTAAAATTGCATGCTACTCTTGTTAGATTCTCAAATTGTTTTTAATAATTGAGTTTTTAATAACTGTAGGTATTATAAATAAATAATTAACGTTAAAGTTTGTATTCTGGAATTAATCTTGTCAAAAATAACACTACCTAATTTTTTATATCTGATAAATTTCCCAATTTTTGCTTTAGACAATTTTACGAGTTGAATTTGGGCATTTTTATTCTGGTTAGGCCCGAGAGCTTTAGCTCGAGGGTTTAACCCTTGAATAAAAATGCCCAAATATCAACGAAACTGAAAAATGTAAAAAAATTTGGTCTTGTTATTTTACCATCGATAAAATAAATCTTTGTTGCGTAGCAAAAATAGAAAACCTAACTGCACAGAAAAATGTTATCTAATGTAACAAAGTTTGCGAGTGTTAAAATAAAAATGTATCTAGAGAAAATCAGAAGGTTGGGGGATATTTCAATAGATTATTTCCTCACCCAGACCAAAAAGCAAAAATCAAAATTAAGAGCGTATTTGTTTCTACCAAAATATTTATACTCGTATTTTCTTTAGAGCAACTTCCACTGTGTGTTTTCTTATTCAGACAAAATAAAGGGACAAAACACACAATCATTTTTGACTTTTGATCAATCAAGCTACTATGATTTTTAACTAAAATGTCACAGCAGGAAATAGTTATTTACACTACGAGAGAGGAAGGTAAAGCTTTCGTTCACGCGAATCGCGAATTTCAAGTGAACGAAAGCGGCCTTACTCTCGAGTGCTGTATTTGATTTTGTTCGATACCTCCTTAGAAAGTGAGTCTGTAACCTTGTATTAAAAATTTTAAACAAAATTAAAATAAAATAAAGAAATCACACGTTCGGAGGAATCTGTTGCTATGAAAAAAAAAGAAAATACAAAGTAAACGAAGTTCTGTCAAAAAAGTGATCGTATTGCAAGCGGAAAAAATTAGATTTTTGTAAAAAGTAAGTGTTTTGTAATTAAACTCATGTCTTTTTACTGTAAAGATCACAAAAAACTCCCCAAAAAAATTTAGAAAAAATATAATATACATATAGAAGAATACACACAAAGTTTTGGAAAACTGGACAAACAATTTTTGATCGTGTATGTTTAATTTTGACATAGTTAATGGAAAAGATTCGTTACATGAAGGTGTTGAAGGCAGTTTCTGCTTCCTTTTTTGAATAAATTTGTTAATTTCCATTTTTCTCATCAAAAAGTTACGAAATTATACAAATTTTTTCTCTATAGCAGATGTTAAAGTGTGCTTTATCTATTCAAATCAAAAGGTTAAGTAGCATTTTAACCACAGGAGTAGATAAAGTGCTGCTTTAACAGCAAGGGTAGATAAAGTAATTTCTTCTTCTTTCTTCTTTTTTTTTAATTACCTTAATAACGCTCATACTAATGAGATTTTAAAACCTGACATGATTAGTAATGATTTAAAAAAATTGTTTTAATAATAAGATACAAATGCTATAGAAAAAAATAAAATATTATGCACGAGGATAAAATTTAATTAGATAAAATACTATTTTATCATCTTGTATAATATATAACTATTAAAAAAGAATGTAAGTACAATGTTAATGAATAAATGAAGAAAAGATAATACAAAGCATTATACAGGGTGTCTTAAAATTATCGTATTCTGAGTTCGGGGCTTAGTAGGGGACATCCTGTTGACCAAGTAAAAACGTTAAAAATAAAATTGCTGTCACTGAAAAAAATATCAAAGTCGCCAATATTTGTTCAAAAGTACCTGATTAATATTCTAGCTATGTTGTACTCTTCCCTTTTGAACAAAAATTGGAAAAATAAAACTTATTTTTTCGAGATAAAGCTGGTTTTTCAAGAAATGTCTTTTCATTTAAATTTTAATATTTTACATAATCATCCTCACCATATTTCAAAATGAATGTCAACCATTTATATTTTTTATTTGAAGAAACCATGATGAAAACTTTCAACCTTCAAACCCATATATCTTTGTAAAGACCCCCCCCCTATATTTTTTATTTTATTTTTTCGAGATTCCTGAGATTTTTCCCTACAAGATCCCCGACTTGGAATACATTAATTTTGCGACACCCTATATAAAAATTGATGAGCGGAAACTTCGGAACCTTGTCAAAAGAATTGCTAAAAAGTGATTTTTCGTCGTAATTGATCTACAAAATTTTTATTTATGGTCCAAATTATATTCCTCATCGATTAACTCTTTACTTTAACTTTTTTTTATACTCGTAGTAAAGAAATGAGTCAGCAATTAAAATAAAAAAACAGACATCACGATTACTACTGAAGGTGAACAGATCTTACACGAAATGCTTGTCAGAGAAGATTATAATGTTACACACTGCATCTATTTCATGAAGCTGTAAGACAGTTGAAAATCTTGTTTCCACCTTTTGTTTTTTATAACAAAACCACTTTCAAGTCAGATTTCAATATCCCGACAGACAGATACTTATTATTATAACTATTATTAACACTCATCACAGTAATGTATTCCCCGCGTTTATTATGCATATTTATTTTTTTACTAAACAAAAAACCTAACCAACAATCTTATGACATATTTAGCTGCATAAATTATATCGGGTCATTCTTTTTGTTTTGTGCGACTTGATGAAATAAATTACATCTTTTACACCAAGATGAATGTAACTAAATACAAATTTCTTTTTTATAAAACACGAACTGTCAAAATAATTAATTTCGTAAACAAATTGCGAATTTTTTGCAGCGCGTGTCAGCCAATATAGATGTTTGGCTCTTTATTAAAATGTCGCTACCGTAGAATTTATTTTAAAGTATCGCTTGTTTTATAAAATTTCAACACTAATAGAAATTTATGACTTCTTTTAGCATTAGCAATTCTGCTTTTTACAACAATTTCAGTTCTCAGAAGTCAAAAATCTTGTACATTTTACAAATGCTTTGTAGAGGTGTCCCAAAAATGACGCACTAACGGTGCACTACGGTGTAGAAGAGATTACCGTAAACGTAAAAAAAAATTCTGTTGGAGATTTAGGGTTCTTTGAAGGGCAATTAACAGGCCAATTATTTTGAAATATATTTATTAAAAACGTCAGTTTCAGTTAGTTTCATAACGAAACTTATTTATCAATTTCTTTTCATAGTCGTAGAAAAAGTATAGTATTACACTCGCGGATAATGGCTATTACTCGCTCCGGATGAATTACACTCACGAGTACTAGCCATTATCCGCTCGTTGAATAATATACTATTATCAATTTTGTTCACTATGTTTTCAGAACTGCATTTATGTGGTTTTAGTCCACCAGGTCTTACAATATTGTCACCTTTAATTGGACATTTGCAGTAACAAAAGAAAATAAAATTTTATGTCTTGAATCACCGTTCGATTGTTTTTTTAGCAGCCCACTTGTAAAAATAAATACTAGTGTATCCGATGCACCCGAAATGTTCCATTGAACTTGTTCTTTGAGAAAAAATTAAATAAACACATCGGCGAGCAACAGTGTAAACTTTATGGTAATTTTTTCACGGTGTGGTCAACCTGCCTCACCATGTGTGCGTTTCTTTAATGAAATTTACATACGAATTTTGTAAACGCAAACATGTTCCGTTATCACCAGAAAAATTAATTATCGAGACCTTGGCCCTAAAAATTCCTCCAAGCGCTACAAAAATGTACAGTTGTTGCCTCGTAAAAAAATTAACTGTATTCGATCGGAAAATATTTGAATGAAAAAATCCGGCCATTAACTTGTCGCACAATAACAAATTATTTGGCTGGGACATTTCCACGGAATTACAAATTTCGTTAATAACAATCGTCGCGTTTCGTTATTAATAGGCGTCGTTAGAATTCTTACAATGGGCATCCATCAAGCTCCCCATTAATGCGCTTCGGCAGTTCATATGTTAATCAGTTGGTGAAGCTCGACGAATATGATAAAGTGGCACAACGGTAAGAATCGAATTGATTTATGGAATTGTTGCAACAGTGAAATACCTGCAAGCGGTGACGCCAAGCACCACAACGTCCACACTCCGAGCGCCTTCATCATGTTCTTGAAAATCTCCTTAATGAGGAGTCGTCCGGATCATCTGCAAAGCAATCACGTGTTAACAATTACGAAAAATACTGGTACTGGATGTGCCAAAAGCAAAAGTAGACGAACCAAGTTGGGTTCCTCGGAATAAATATTCATAATGAATTGGTACATGGTGACATGATGCGATTACTCCAGATCGTGCAAGTCTTAATTATGGAACCTGCAGATTGGTTTATCACGTTATTAAAAGCTGCCACGAACCCTTAATGGGAATTTCTCGTTTGCCTGGAACGGGTTCTGGCGTGATTAATTTCGAGCCGCGATGGTACCGAATCGACAATCGCGCCGACCTCTACGTGGTAAACAACCAATAATTTTTACTCTAACCCAAAATACGTCCGCTGAATTTTAACAGGAGATTAAGATCGGCATTGGACCGCTACTTCGCAGACCTGCTTTAAATATTCAGATATGCGAATTTTTTTTGATGGGAACAATTATAGGCGCACCCCGTAACTGTTACCATTGCCGTTGTGGCGTCACTTTCTGGACCCCGTCCAAAAACGGGGCATCCGTGTCTTGGCGCATCAAATCGAGTGTTTACCGGGACAACCCTAGCGAGCATTGTGGCCAAGCGGTTGGCGCGCCGCTTTGCAATCCGGAGGTTTCGGGTTCGAATCCCGGGGTGGGTTTTTCAGTTTTTTCAAATCTTGATATGAGCACAGGTCTCATACTCAATATGGCTCACTCCTCGGTACCCACTGCACCCATGCTCACAGTACCAGTCCCGAATCTTCCCGTCTCGTGACTCTGAGAGGGAGGGAATGAAAAATTGGTTCTTTACCTTTACATGACAACCCTTAATTTGCGCTTCGCCGCCCGAGGGTTAGAGTCAAGGCCAGTTATTTAATTAAATTGGGAGAGTCACCGCTTAACAATGTAGCAGCTCATTTTTATCGGCAATTTTCGCCTAATTGGACGCGGACTAAGACGTCTTCCAAACAATACCACCGACTTAAGTAGATTTAAGATCTAGTTTTTAGCAGCGAAGCGGTTATACCAGTACTCGCGGAAAAATGAAGCTGCGGTACCATCGGATCGAGTTTAATCCGCTTGTAAATCATCCGGAGATCCTTAATTGATTTTTAGCAGCGCGTAAAAAACTTGTCGTGGCTAATAAAATCTTCCTGCGGTTAATTTGAATAAGATGCGGCCGGCAGACGCGAAATTAGATAAGACTTCGTAATCAAAACCCGATTTTATTGGACAAGTTCGCGGTTATACAACTTTCGGCTGTATCAGCTTTCGGATGCATCTTTCAGTTCGTTTAACTCGAGTGAGTAAGATTTAATGAATTTGGACGAATTTCAATGAAATACACGATTACTTATGCAATCACCTGTCTCGTCCTGAATGTATTAAATCTCGGGTGGGCGCTCTATTCGAACAATTCTTTCCTCGATTTGTTGAGTGTCAGATTTTATCTTCTCGAGTGCATTCATCTCGCAATGCATCAGATTAGCGATGATAAATGATGCCGAAATTTCACGGCCAAATTGTTTCGACCAAACGAGCTTTTAATAAGCGCCGCAAATATTTTTGCACAAATAAAAAAAAAATAATTAAACGTTGTTAGTAGCAAAGATTTGATTGGCTTACCTCCTGAGAACCCGCGTTTTTCAACCGAGCACTGTTCCTGCACACTCGTTGATGTCTCCTGGATCTCACTGAATTATCCTTTCTCGATTGGAGGATGTGTAGATATCACACGTGCTCCAGATTCCGCGAGTTTTAAGATGTCACAGCACGTTTAGTACTCGCTTATTTCAGGTGGTCGCAATACTTATAGGAGCCCCCTCCAGGTTGCCCGTGTCAGTATTCGCATTTCTGAAGATGATCACCATCGAAGATGTGGTAAAAAAACGCACACACAAGCCGGATTTGTCGACGGTAAGGGCTTAAGACAGAGACGAGGTCGGGGATTTTCTCCACTTCTAATAAATTCAGATTATTGATTGTAAGGGGAGACTATCAATTCTCTCTTGACATAACGACTTCCTTTAACATGCAGGAGTCGACTGCATTTATCAGTAATTGTGAAAAATGGAAACGGGTGGCGTTTAAATCACCATTATTAAGATGCACATGTCGGAGTGTAGTACTGTAGATTGTTGTAAGTAATACTATTATGAGACTTAATCGCTGCGCATTGAGCAGCATTAGCTTAAGTATAGTAGTCGTAGAAAATTTTACACTTGCAAGGAAATCACCAGAATTCTCCAATTACGAGTAATATATCATGAAAAGACGGATGTACCTTCATGTAATTGGGAATTGCTTCAATGATGAATCTACAGGGTGTCGCAAAATTAACGTATTCCAAGTCGGGGGTCTTGTAGGGAAAAATCTCAGGAATCTCGAAAAAAATAAAATAAAAAATATAGGGGGGGTGTTTACAAAGATATGGGTCTGAAGGTTCAAACTTTTCATCATGTTTTCTTCAAATAAAAAATAGAAATGGTTGACATTCATTTTGAAATATGGTGAGGATGAATATGTAAAATATTAAAATAGAAATGAAGACATTTCTTGAAAAAACAGCTCGAAAAAATAAGTTTTATTTTTCCAATTTTTGTTCAAAAGGGAAGTGCAACATAGCTAGAATATTAATCAGGTACTTTTGAACAAATATTGGCCACTTTGATATTTTTTTCAAAGTGAGCAGTTTTTTAAACATTTTTACTTGGTCAACAGGATGCCCCCTACTAAGCCCCGAACTCGGAATATGATAATTTTAAGACACCCTGTATAATGCAGCGAACTTTACAAAAAATCGACAGAAATCTGTATTATTCGAAATTTTATTTATCTGAATCAGCTTCAATCACTTTAATTTTTTTAATATGTCAGCAATCAGTGCCGAATTACATTATTGGGTTTTTTTAAGGACTTGGAATTTTGAAACAATTATTTTTACTTAAAGAGTTGATAATCCTTGGGTTTTTTTCATAGTTTGGTGATTATTATTTAAGGTATATTTATTGAAGACGACGTGCGTAGCTACTTTTCTAATTATTTTACTTCCAAGGTTTCACAGGATTTTCGTTGCTTTTGTTATTTTTTAAGTGACTATCGTTATAATTTTTTGTGAGTTATTGTATTCTGACTTGCTTAAAATCTATCTAGTACATTATACATTGTCTGCACAAATTCCAGTATAATACATTCTTTCAAGGCCAATATAGGAAATCTTAAAAAAAAATAAACAATTTTTATACTGTATTAATTTTTCTTGAAATCATAAAAATCATAAAAATTGTTAAAAGTAGATATTGATATTGAAAGAAAATTTTCAGAACTATAACTTTCAATTTTATTAATTTTTTAGACATTTTGTCCGTTAGATTTGTTGTAATTTTAAATTTTGGCTGTAATTTTTGCTCACAATTAACAAATCCTGATAACAAATTTTCATTTGTTAATATCGAATGTTCATTTGTCCTCAAAGTAGGCGTTGAAGAGTCGATTGTGAACGCACCACGGATTAGTTCTTTAAATGTAACCTCACTTTTTGCGTTGTTTGTGTTTTTACAGCCAGGCAAGTAGTGCGTTCACAATCGACTCTTCAATGCAAACTTTGAGTGAACCCCGAAATTTTAATTATAAATTTGTCAAATTTTTGGGAATAACCATATCGTTCATCAACAAGAATCTCTAAGTTGAAAACCTACACGTTTGTTTTGTTTTAACGTTTTGCGAAATAATAAAAATAATAGCCAGGTCATACTGTGTAAAGTACAACAACCTAAAATCAAATGTCCATTATGGCCAAGCGCTTAGCGCGCCGCTTTGCATTCCGGATGTACCGGGTTCGAATCCCGGGGTGGGTTTTGCAGTTTTTTCATATTTGAAATGAGTACAGGTCTCATACTCAGTATTTGAGCATACTCAGTACACTCTACCTTCCTTCCGTACACATCCTTTCACCGAAAAGTCTCTGGAAAGCCTCAGCAAAGCCCGCTTTCCTTCTCAGGGAATAAAAAATTGGTCCTTTACATGACCCTTAATTTGTGCAAGATCAATCAAAAGAAATCAACAAGAATCTCTAAGAAGTTTAAAACCTCCACGTTTGTTTTATTTTAACGTTTTATAATAAACATAATAGCCAGGTCAGACTGTGCAAAGTACAACAACCTAAAAAACGCTATTATTGTTTACATTTTTTCAGGAATCTAATTACGACACTTGCTCCTTCCACGCCTGACAACATAATTCCGTTCAGAAGAAATATAACAACCGGCATTAAACAATTAGAGCTGGTTTCAGCTTTCAGCCTTGATTCCTCCTTTCAGGTGTTTTATTTGCTGAAAATTCGCTTCTATTTTTTACCAAACTAGCCACTATGCAAATCCGGTCGCCCAGAGCTATCAGTTCGTTAAAATCACCGGTACAGTTACGACTAGCTAAATTTACATTTAAATTGTATTTTCGGCCGTCTGAATTTGTTGCTAAGTGTGGACTTAGACGCGTTTTTCCCCGATATAAGTTTTCTTTCTTATTTGCCACTCAGGATATGTATATGGATGTAATAAGAATACACGCATGAAAGTAAAACGTGTAAAACTTCTTTGGCCACGAGGGGGGCCAATTGGATACGGCACGGCTCGTTAAAAAAAACCTAAATTGTGAAGTATGAACTTCGTGTAAGGACTTTCAGCATCGCATTTCATCTTCTACGTCATTTTTAATTCCAGGGTTTACACAAAGGAATTGTTTACGAGTGTTTGTGACGCGCTAGGGTTTTTAATAATGTAGATAACAAATCAAAAATCATGACGTTTCCACAAGTACAGATACAGGGTGAGTCACCTGGAGTGACTAAATTTTTTGGTAATAATTACTTCGGATTGATTATATTCTAATGTGTCTGGTGACGTAATGGCAAAAATGAGTTTCATAATTATTTTGTTGTTTCTTGAAGTGCTTAAAATTACGAATTGGCGATGATACTATAGAAGAGGAATTTCATAAATTTTTGTCTCGAATTTTTAGTACGATGAATAACAATTATTAATCTGCTGAATTACGCATTATAAAAATTATTAAAGGATTAAAAATATTGTTTTATAAAAAAAAAAAAAAAAAAACAGGACCAACATAGAAGAATTAAATACACGTTTTGTTACATTTTTTTAAACTCAGATTAATTTTTTTGAGCGACACACAGTTAACAACAGATTAAAAACTTGTGTTGTTTTGGTTTTTTGTAATTTTGTTCATATAATTATAATAAAATTACACACTTTTTCACTTATTAGTGTTTGTAACGCTTTTATTATGTAGATACAGATCAGGAGTTAATGAAGTAGTTAGTATTCTGCGAAGATTTGCATATCATTTAGTTGGACAGTTTCGTGTTATTTTACATGAATCAAACGTCAATCAAATGTTTGAGCATAAATTACTCAAACCGTCACTTTAAATATGCACAAAGTAATGTGAGATGAATGTCTTTATAACAGTGTCAATTATGTCGTTAAGCAGAATTCAGTTAAAAAATCAAACGGGTGTGGACTTTCTTGCAAAACGATTTAATAGTTATTTACGGTACTAGTGCGTTAGAGGGTATATAAGTCACGCGAAAAAACAGGTAAATCACGAGTTGGAAACGAGTGGTTTAGTTTTTTCAACGCTAACACACGTGCGTAATACTAACTTTTTACAACACCTCCAGAATTTCATTGAGAATTGTGACATTTTTATTTGACAAATTAATTTGATCGACGAGAATTAGTTCAACCTTTGATTCTGATTACCATAGCTAAACATTGTGTTTAAACAACAGCAAAAATTGTTGCATTAGATCACTAGTAAGTTATATGACTTTTAGATCACTAGTGACTTATAGGCCATTTTATTCGTTTAAAATCACCATTGTTATTGTCCTACTATGAGGTGTTGGATAATAGCAATTTGTGGAACATGTGCATAAAAAAGAACTTTCTTCACGAGCAGTGGGCGAGTTCTACAATCCCACGAGTTACATATTTCATTTTAGTTGATATTTTTAAACTCTATCGTTGTTTCCAAATGTGTTACCAATTGAAAAATAATTTTTTGATGAAACGTCGAATAGAAATGCATAATTTTTTCAAAATTTTTTTTTGGAAAAATTTGCTTTATTTTTAGCACTTCAGACATCTTAACTGATTCATAATTATATGGTAAATACGCAGCTATTATGCTATCTCCAGTTCCTCAAATAACGAACATAAATCGGAAAACCTAAGTGGAAAATTAGTGGTATTGGTTTTATTAATTGTTTTTTTATCTTGTGTGAAACAACCATGCATATTCCATGAAATTTCGAATATATTAAAACGGTACTATTTAATTTAAAAAGCCATGTCAATTTTGAAATGTTTCCCAAGATAATTTTTCCTAATGAATGTTTTTACAAAGTAACAGGAAACGCTTGGTTCTTGGTTCACGACTTCTTTTCCAACAAATTTATTAGGTAATAAATCACCCAAGTCAATTAGCCATAAACTTCAAAGGACGATTTGGTGTGAAACAATAACTTCTGAATAATTTTCTGCATCCTTTTACTAAAACACACGTTCTACAACTCTAAGATTAGTCAAATTAAAACTTTTTTGCCAAGATTTGTAACCAAAAACCCGATGTTATCTGGGTTGCCATAATTAAACGGCTCTTGTAAACCGTCAAGCCTCTCGGCTTAGAACTAGTTCAACGCCTCTGTACTCCAGCACCGTGTCAAGTCCATCCCATAAATTAATCCATCAATTCCCGTTTAAAATAATCGTGTCATCTTTCACCATAATAACCATCTCGATTAACATATCGAATAGCAACGGTCCGAGAGAGGACCCCTGCGGAGCCCTGAAAAATGCAACGACTTTGGGCGATGCAACCATTACAAATTACCCACAATGTGGCAAGGTCACCACACCGAAAACGCACCCGCGACCCCAACCTTCAGGGACCCAGTTAACACTTCTGTGGGTGTTAATTGTTGGCACCAATTTGCACTGGTGCGATAACCACGATTAATTTTTTATTGTGTTTTGGTTCCAGAAACGGAGCTGTCGACCGCACCTGTCCCACATTCTGGCGCAAATTTGAATTTGCCATAAAAACGATTAAATTAACGTCCTGATGATTTATTGTCCAGTTTGGCAAATTAAAGAGATTAATTGGCAAACATGTGTTGTTTTTTTTTGGATTTTTATGATGGTCACAATTAGCAAACTGTATCAGTTGGAGGATTTATGGGCGAGTCGAGAGAAATGTTTTGTGGCGATTGAGACGTCGGTCCCGAAATACAGCGACCATGGGCGACGTACCATTAATTCTGTCGGGAGGCGACTGGGGGCGGGTCGGTAAATCCCCGACGCTCTGTTTCCTCCAACACGATTTTTCAATCAGAATAAAGAGTGCGAGGAATGTCGCGAATTAGCATAAAATCCCCAAGTGGGACAGATACAATCGATTATTAGTAAATAACAATAACTGTACAGCAGACACAATAAATTCCGTAAGTGTTATGCACCCACCTAGTGGTATGTGAGGCACAAGGAAAAAACTGTCTTCTTTATGTGACAGGATAACTGTATTTTGTGACGGAAAAACCCGCCGTAAAACTAACCTTCTGCTGCATCCTCGTGTAAATTTATCAGGCTGCAACATGGGGTCTAACACGCAAGAATTAAGTCTTCTCTAGACGAGCTTAGATGGGTATCGCACTCAGAAACCGTGATTTATCTCGTCGCAGTCCTGCAGGATTTATCGACCGCCAAATTCAAAGCCTTGCAGGCGTTGAAGCATGACCGGAAACCCGAGACAATTACCCCGACTGTTAAAAAATGTCTTGCAAGTAGGAGGAACCACGGATAATTACGATATGAGAACTATGCATAATTCACAAGAAAAATATACATATCCTGCTAATTGAATTTGTTGCTGGAACAATATTTCTCCCAAAAAAACAACCCGCTCGTTCGCCGGAAGTGACGAATACCTTGATATCTGATCGAGAACAACATAAAACGTTTCACTACATTAAATCGCTTGGTTAACAAGCTGTAATTACACTTTGCTAATTTAAGGACATCGAAGGTGGTTGCTCTCCAGGATTCTTGCACGTTTTCTTACGTCAGCGAGAAAGAAAATACTGAAATTGCTTGGTGATTTCAATGGTGGGTCAGGATGGATTTTCAGGGCCGGCCTTGTCACTGGTCGAGTCAAGTTTACGGCTTGTGCAAGGCGAGTTATGAGACGAACGAATAAAAGTGAAATTGATCACGTAACAGATAAATTACAAGCGCCTTGCACTTGAACTCGATTCGAGCTTTCTCCGTAAAAGCTTGCAATTAGTATTATGCACTTGGCAGAGGAATTAGACACCTACAAGCATCCAGTGAATGAAAAGAATGCATTCGAGTCAAAGTGGTTATTTATTGAATTTTTAAAAGTACCACTTCCATCCTGCTAAAAAGGTTTCAGCAAAAATGGTGAAATTTGCACAAACTTTTGCTTTTGAAAACTATTGAGCATTCAATTATGTTCTAATTTTAATTTTAATTTCATTTTCTTCATCTCTTTGCTATACAGGGTGTTAGGTGAATGTACTGCCAAACTTTAACCGCTACTGGCTTCATGTAGAACTCGGAAAAAATGTTTAAAAAATACTATGTCAAAAAATAAATTGACATTTAATTTTTGAGGTACCATTTTTTTTAACTGCTTTTAGTCTTCTACGTTGTCCCACAACCTCGTAGGTAAAATTCGGCACATTTTTAAAATACACCTTGTATATCATATTTTATAAAACGTACACCAATGCGGTTTTCTTGTTTTAAAGCATATTTCCTAGAGATTACTTCACATTGGCGTACATTTTATAAAACATGATATACAGGGTGTATTTTAAAAATATGCCGAAATTTTACCTACGAGGTTGTGGGACAACGTAGAAGACTAAAAGCAGTAAAAAAAAATTACTTCAAAAATTAAATGTCAATTTATTTTTTGACAGAATTTTTTAAATATTTTTTCCGAGTTCTACATGAAGCCAGTAGCTCGCGGTTAAAGTTTGGCAGGACATTTATATAACACCCTGTATATTGTCATTATTTTCCACCATTTCTTGCCTATATGTACGTTTCTTTCCATACATCATTCTTCTTCTCCCTTTTTTTATCTCTTTTCTTTAATCCCCAATTTTACCCCTGTTATTATCCCCTGTAGCTCTTCCTTTTTCTATCCTTGTTTTGCCCCTTGACATTCCCATTATTGTATTCTTTAAGTAACAACTTTTCTATTTTTTCCCAGCTCCGTTCCTCTATCCATGTTTCTACCAGACCTACTATCTTAAGTTGTCTCACATACTCCCAAAAGTTTTCTTCTTTTTTTCTTAAACCCACTACTTTCCAATATAATACTTTTACTTTTGCCGTCTTCGTTATCTTTTTTGCTTCTGCCCTTCCCTTCGTATCTTTTCTCTTGTGTTCCTCTTGTGCTTCATTTCCGGTTCCCATTTTCTTTGTCTATCTACCTTTTTCTTTGTCCTTTTTCCATTTCCATTGTCTGCGTTTTCTTCATCCCATATTCCTCCCTCTACTGAAAAACCTCTAGTCTCCCCCTTTCTTCATTCCATCTCCACTGTAGCCTCTCTATTATTATTTTCCTATATCCCACTTTTACTTCTTTCCCTTCCCTTTTTTCTTCTTTCGCGATGATTCTTAGTTTCTTCTGTATCTGTCGTTCTTGCTTTGTAAAGTCATTATCTATGAAAATCTTCTCTTCCTTCTTTTCTCTCAGTTTTCCTTTTTGTTTCATTACTTTTTCTTTCCCACTCCACTCTTCCATTTCCACTAGTACTTGATCCTTCTTTATGTTGTAGCAAATTGTATTCATTTTTTGGAGAAAGAATTGTCGGTGGGGAACAAAAAGTATCAAAAGTCTTTCAAAGTAAAAAAAGGAAAATACATATTTTTTTTTCTGATGAGGCTTGGTTTCTTGTGGAACTGACAAACGGCCATTTCCAACAAGATTCAGCTACTGCTCAAACAGAATGAACAATAATTAGGTAATTGTTTAGAAGAGTTCTTTCCAGCCCAATCGTTGAATGAAGGATTGTGGCCAAATAGATCACCTGACTTGACTCCTCTTGATTTCTTTTTGTTCGTCCATTAAAAAAAGTAGCGTTTAGAAGTCCGATTGACAAGAAAGAACACCCCTTTTCTTCTCTGTTCTTTCCCTCCTCTTTTATATATCATTTTCTTGCTCCTCTTGATCCTATTCTTCCGTTGAAATCCCCTCCAATGAGCATACATTCTTGCCTGTTTTCTTTCATTGTATCTTCGACACCCCTTACTGTTGTCTTCATCTTTTTGCTGTATATTGTCATTATTTTCTTTCTTTCCATACATCCTTCTTCTTCTTTTTCTTGTCGCTTTTCTTTAATCTCCATTTTTACCCCTGTTATTACTCCCCAAGCAGTTCTTCCTTTCTTCTTTCCTAGTTTTTCTCCTTGACATTCCCATTTGTACTCTTTCGGTAACAACTTTTCTTTTCTTTCATTTTTCATCTGCCCATGTTTCTACCAGACCCATTCTTTTCCGGTTCCCATTTTCTTTGCCCATCTACCGTTTTCTTTCTCCTTTTTCCATTTCCGTTGTCTCCGTTTTCTCCATCCCATATACCTCCCCCTACTGAAAAACCTCTAGTCTTCCCCTTTCTTCATTTCATCTCTACTGTACCCCCTCTATTCTTATTTTCCTATATGCCACTTTTACATCTTTCCCTTCCCTTTTTTCTTCTTTCACGATGGTTCTTAGTTTCTTCTGTATCTCTCGTTGTTGTTTTGTAAGAATCTCTTCTCTGGTTCCTTTCTTTTCCCCCAGTTTTCCTTTTTGTTTTATCACTTTTTCTTTCCCACTCCTCCATTTCCACTAGACTTGATCCTTGTTTAAAGTTTAATAATCTTTGACTTTAGCTTCCTCTATGTTTTCTTTTAAAAAAATTTCTATGTTCTCTTTGTTCTGCTTCTTGCTCTTTCCTTCACCTCTCGATCCTGCTATCACTTAGATCGTTGAGATTTTGACACGCAAACGTCCTTGATTACACACTTCTGCGATGAACCAAGTAGCGACCTTGATACCTGGATTGTGGGAAAACGGTGTAGATTGCTTGTTAAACTGTTAAGAGTGCGATAAATCTTCGAGAAGCTTCAGAACCAAGTCCTTGATACAGCTGAGTCATCTCGAATTTATTTAGTAGTCTAGGGATATCTAAACTATGCGAATTTTTAATTAGGTAGTAGAGTCGCTAAGAGCTGCTATCCTAATTCAGATTTACAAATGTATCAAATAAATTTGACATAGCTTTCTGCGAACGACTTTAAATTTACACTAATATCTTTTTCTTAAGAACCCGAGATTTATTTCTCTTTTAGCCGAGTGGGCAGCTCCGCCTATCGCTTACAAGTCTTTCCAAAACTAACATGTTTTTCCAATTTGAGACCCTCGAGGAATTATTTGCCAAATTGAGAGTGACACCGTTTCATTACGACTTGAGCTCTAGGTCAGTGTCAATGTGGGAAGATCAAAATGCAGAATCTTGTACCTTGTCTAGGAATTAATTAAAAAGTCCAACTTTACTACGAACTGCGAATTTATGCGGGGGTCAAAGGCCCGCCAGATAAACCTTGTGAAAAATAAGATTGCGGTTTGGGGCTTTTGTTATGGTCAGTACATCGACATCCACGAAGGTGGGCTAATGTGAGCGCGTCCCAAAAATAAAAATAACAGGAGTTAATTGAAGTTTTGGGTATTAGCTGAGAAGTCAATGGAAATTTATAAGAAATATTGTGGACATACTTTTTGGTCCTTTTTTGTTTTCACAAACATAAAAATATGACTTCACAAGCACGTTTAAGCTGTTTTCGCGCTTTGCGAAGCGATGTTTTTTATTTCTTTACGGTCCTAATCATTATGCGCATCTGTAATACATATTTTAGGCCATTTAGTTTTTTACATCATCGATTTGTATCCACTTTTTTTTAACTCTTAAGGAGAGCTTTCCAAGCTAAAAATAACCAAACATTGGACTAATAATATCTTGCTGAAATATCTAATTCGTTTCGCGAGTTAATCCTGATTGCAGATAATAATACCAGGATGATCCATAAATTTCCGCGTCTGCAATCGATCCTCTTATGACCTTCTCAATTAATTCAGTTTTAAATTCCCCCTGTAAATATTTTTTTTTTATTTTTAATCCTGCGGTGAGCCCTGTCGGATTTGTCTAAATGCTGCTAATAATCCTCTCTAATTAGTTGCCAGTGTATTGTTTTTTTCAACGACCTGTCATAACAAATGAACTGAAACGAGGATTAATTTTGTTCACTAATTTCCGTTAATTTTAAGGTTCCCAGAATAAAAGGATGTCGTCCTTGATCGCTTCTACTGGTGCAATCTTAACTATTAATTATTGTAATTGAATCACAAATAATCGTGTTCGTTGTTTTTTGCCGCAAAAAATCGAGCGTAATTAAAATTTTCCGGTAGAAAATTATGTGATCATAGAAAATGAGCGAGTCTTAAGTGGTATGATGGTTGGCATCTGATATTTTTTTTGTTACACAAACAAGTCAACAAGTTTAAATATCATTGACCCTTCCAGTAACTACGAAGCAATGAACTGAGATAATAATTAATCAATACAGTACAGGTGCAAAAAAATTCTTCATGGTTAAAGCGCGATTTAGCAGTTTTGTAACAAGACTGTGCTTTATGGAAACAGTTTTTTGATCCTTTTCTTAACTGTTTTTATGTCATTAATAGGACACTGTGACTATTGAAGTAGTTATTTAGAAAATGAGTGCGAGAAGACATTTTTCATTCATGAACGCATTATTTGAGACACGAGCAACGAAGGAGCTTCATTTGCTTCATTTGCTCGAAGAAGTTCGTACAACATTTTTTGAAACGAACATTATGTCTGATTTGTCGTATACCCTTTGTGAATAGATGGCGCTTGTCAAAGTGTCAATCGAATTAATAGTGATTTATTTTTACTCTTTCTTCGAAATTTTCATGGCGTGTTATAAACCAGATTTTATTATTATCAAGTCAAAAACGCGAATGCTTCAACATTATCCAAAAAGCACTCGCACTAGTGCGCAAACGTCGATTTCGCGCACTAGTGCTTCAAAATGGCCTGCGGTCGCGAAATGTCATTTTAAAGGTAGTGAGTTCAAAAAAACATTAGAAACATGTTTTGAGAATCATTTTATGATTTGCTGTTTTTCAAGAAAACTGAATATTATGCAGCAGATGTCAATACGCTGAAAACCTATAGATAAAATTTTTTAACTGCTTGTAAATTTTTTTATCACTCCTTTTTTTTACATGAAACTTATTTATTTGGTAAATATGACAGACATTGACCTCAAACGACGGACTTACCTGGAAACAGCAGACTTTCCGTTGCAAATCTGAAGAAACAATTTTTAAAAAATATGTGCAATTTTTTGCATTTTATTATGGTTCTCTCAGTAATAAAAGCAATCTTTAGGGACAATCTTAATTTCAGTCTCGCAGCATTTCCACTTTGGTGGAGTATTCCGAATTTAAATAAAAACTAAATTTAAAAAATAGAAACAAAATTTTGCTAATACATACATAAATACATTCTTGATAATTTACGGTTTTTAGTATTAGGGGCTTTTTAGATATTTTTATAATTATTGAAATAAAAAAAAGCGTCAACTGAATCCATTTATAACTTTGAAAATTATAAATAAAATTGGACACTGTTGGCCATATTGTTATTATTTTTCCTTTATTGTCATATTTTTCTTCTCAACATAGTTTTACACCTGCCATGTCCGTAATAAGTAAATGGTCTTCACATATAGATCAGAATTAGAGACCGAGGACAGTGGATGCGTGTCAAGCGCACCCGCTTTAAATTCGGAAGGTTCGGGGTTCAAACCCCTGGCAGGACTTTACTTGGAAGAGGTTTTTTTCAGAGATTTTCCTCTTTAGTCCTCTGGATTCATTCAAGAGGAAGGAAATGCTGCTACTACACTGACCATATCCTTTGAAACCACTCGACTTTGACAGTGTGTAAGCCGCAGGAGACTTCTCTTAACAAGGGGTGTCTACCCGGGGGTCGGACCCTAAGGTAATAACGGTCTTCTAGTCCGAAAAGCCCCTCAAGTCCTAACAGAGTCCAGTGTGTGTGTTTTTTCTCCTTAAGGGTGTCCCACAATCGAATCATTTACAAATTAAGATATGTTGGTATAAAGGTTCTTTGCTTATATGAATTTAACTGTTTTTCGGATCAAAGAGAAATTATTGTATCGAGCGTCCCTCAAGATTCTGTCTTGAGACCCTTGTTATTTTCACTCCATATAACTGAAAATTATATTATTATTTGAGTTTTCTTTTCATGTTCAACGTAATAACTTAATTATAGAATTGTAGATCTGCATTCATTATCAGATTTACAACCATAGCATTAACTATTATAATAAATTATTCAGTTACGTAATCGGTAGTTTTTTTACCAGTGCATTGTTAAACTCATCATGAAATCATCCCGATGACCATGAAAATGCGTATTAGAGAATCCTGCGTTAACCAGGACTACCAGATTAAACTGCACATTTCGATCGTATCATTTGAAAAAAGACCAAATCTCAACTTTGAATATTCAAAACATAAAAATTGACCCCGTCCGACGTGGTGGGCGTTTTAGAATACTCAGACTCATTTATCACAAAACGAAAAGATCAGAGATTTAAAAACGATAATATATACCCACTTAATAACCTACTTAATAACACCACAGGACATGCAGATAAGTAGAGCTTCGACCGCGTTGTGAGAAATAGTTCACAAACTCCAGGAATCAGATTAGAAGAATTCTCAATTTGTACCAAATTACTTTTCAGGCTACTTAATCAACTGTCATAAACAACTCGGTGTTATCCTTCAGGCCTGAGCTCACGAAATTGTATCACCAGCTGAGCAACGTAATTAATAATTCCATTGGTTGGGAAGATCACGATTTCAATTTTTTCTGGAAGCATTTTGCTTTTAATAAATAACAAGAACACGAACGACCTTGCCAACGACCCACCATAGATGGAATTGATTTTGTTGAAGTCTTTCGACTGGTTTCATCATCCTTCCTCTTCGTTCGAAAAAGAGTCGTATGGAAATTGCTTGTAAATATCGCTGTAGGCGTCTGCACAAAAAATGATTACGGTAACAAACAACGAAGAACAATATTGAAAAGTTTCAGTGAAAAATACTGTAGGTAATAACAATAACATAAAATCTAACGATTATTGACACCATTAAACTAATTGATCGGAAAAAATAATCTTAATGTAGTACTTTCGAGAAGTTGGAAATAATTCAGCCTAAGTGTATCACGATGGAAAAATTGACGTCACAATTTATGGGCCATTAACCCATCTGGGAGAAAAATAAATCGGAATGCTGAAAGTTATGCACTTTGGGAATTTTGCGCAAGGCGATTACCATAAATGTCTATTATTTTAACAAGGTGGAGTAGTAAATGTCAATTTTTTTCCGGATTTGATTTGATGAGACTTTTGGCAGGAGAAGCTGTTTCCACATATTTCGTCTTTTATTGGCGATTTGTTTAAGCGAATGGGCCATAAAAGTCGTTTTAATTAACCGTAAGCATCAGTTGGTTCGTTTTAGGCAAATTTTATTATAATTAAAACGGGAAAGAAACTGAAATTGAAAAGGACGAAAAAATTCGAATTTTTGTTAGATCTTTAACGAGTGCATCCCACCTTTTTCGTGCATGTCCGACTCTGTCCATTATTTATTTCGGTTGTAATTGCTTAATCAAGATGAGACGTCGTCGCCGCTCTTGCATGCAGAACGGCAATCACTTGGTAATGAACTTGGAAGTGAAAGCTCTCATCGAAAATATTTATGCAACGGCTACTTTCTTGCCGCGTTTTGATGTCGTAATTTTCAACAAACAAATTATTCACATTTAGAACGCGTCAATTAATCGTTGGCATTCTTTTAACGCTATCAATTTCGTTAGAAATATGCTCGTTGCGACATTGGACCACGATAGTTTTTTGATAAATCGAACTGAAACTTATCGTAATAATTCATCTGGAATTAACGAGATATATGTTTTTAATTGGCGAGCGGGAGTCGCGTTGGCTTCTTGATGGTTACATAATTTTTTCCGAGTTTGTCAAGTCTCAAAATACAAACCTACGAACAATTTTGTTCTTGCAAACTATTTTTCTTTCGATTAGAAATTAGAATCAGATACATCAGGTTTAAGGAGGTCAAGCCAGGTTTAATTTGTTCATTTGTTCTGAAGCTGATGGAAGACTTCTTTGTAAATTTATTTCAATTAAATCGAAAAACGTTTGCGCAAGGCGTTCTGTCAGCGAGACGTTTCAGCCAAAATGGCGCCTCCGAGCGCTGCCAACTGCGGCTGGATTTAGTGTTATCTAAAATTCCCTATCAATAACCTAGCAACTGAAAAGTCACAATCCAAGTAAATGAAGAGATATTACCTAAATCAACTGAAATTTGAAAAAAAGTAAATTAGATAGTTCAGAGGGGGCTGTAGCTGCAGTGTGTAGTTAAATATTTTTTTATTTTTTGTGATACAAATAATCAAAGAATTGCATGCTCAAAAATGTACCAAACCCTTTCTGATCTGTTATCTAAAAGGTTAGAAATGGTAGACACTTGAAAACAATAAAAAAAAATGAATTAAGCATTTTATTGAAATAATGTTCACGCAAAAATAAAATCGGAATCAAACATTATTTCTTCACTTGCATCGTTACTCTCTTTCTTTTGCTTCTTTACGTAAAATTCTAGTACTTTTTCGTAAGAGACATGACTTCCACTGCCCATACCTTGAAGGAGTTTATCATCAAGATTGGGTGGTTCTTCATATTCTTTAAAACTACTGCCATATCCACTACCACTTCCATATCCACTGCCACTTCCATCTCCACTGCCACTTCCACTAAATTCTTCCTTTCCTGGGTGGACTGTTGGATTTTGCAAAAGAATTATTTTGATGAATTCATCTTCGTCGTCTCTAAAGGTAGCTTCATTTTCTTTGAAGAAGTCACCGCGAATTATGTATTTCCAATCTTTATTCCGTTCCTTGTAGTTATCTTTATCACTCAATTTAATCGCATTTTTCACGTTATTTTTTATATATCGAGGATGAACACTGTGATAATTTGGATCGTGGTCACCGATAACAAAAATCACCCCTAAAACTAGTATTACTATCAAGGAGTGCATTCTGAATGTGAATGAATCTTGCTCGCAACACTTACAAAAATAAAACCAAGTTTCCTGCTAGGTATTTATTATAATTTTCATATCATAGGAAGTGATTTGGTTGTTTGACGTTTTAAACCAAGCGAGCATACGGCGGTGTTAATTTTTTGATAACATTTATCAAAACAATACAACCACATTTGCAGATAAACGATTAAGTGCATCAAGTTCTCAGTTGATGCAAATTTCCAATTTCAAAAATATTATGTGATAGTTTTGAATCGCTTGGAAAAGTGTATCTGGTACTAACAGTCTTGTCACAATTTTAGATTTTCTGGCTTTACTGAGGAAACATTTTCAAAGAGGATGTGGTACTTTTGAATTACTTCCGTTGTTAGCGATTTGCCCTCATTTCCGAAACGATGTAATCAGATAATATAATAAGAAGTATAAAACATATTTTCGTACAATTATTTTCTCTTTTAATAAACTGACTTTTTGGAACATGAATCCATTCGTACAGTTTTGGGTAAAGAAGCATCAAAATAGTAAAAATGTGTCAATTATTTCCTTTCAAAGAAAATACAATAATACTTTTTTATCTCCACAAATATTTTTTAAAAATTCCCTACTGCCAGTTTGATAAAATAATACAAAGGTGTGAGTGACTAAA
The DNA here is from genome assembly GCF_963966145.1 of Tenebrio molitor. NCBI lineage: Eukaryota > Metazoa > Arthropoda > Insecta > Coleoptera > Tenebrionidae > Tenebrio > Tenebrio molitor. The sequence goes on along the minus strand of NC_091054.1, from coordinate 2,145,367 downwards.
ACTAATAACGATTAAATAGTTTTTTGAAAATCTTGATTATGAAAAGAAACTAATTAAATATTTAAAAGAGTCTCAATAAAACTGATTCATAAGATGCAAAAAAGGTTTATGGAAATAAACGCAGAAGATGGTTTAATCGACAAAACCCATTTTTAAGATGTCATTGTTGTGTCACTCATTTAGTTGTTTAAACCAAAATCATATTTAAAAATATTTTGGTTATGTTTTACAATCATATACAGTGATTTTTAATAACGGGCCTTCAAATAAATTTATATTTAGAGCAACCTATGGAAATTCAATTGTTTGCAACATTTTTCCAGCGTAGAAAATGACACAAGAAACGTCTGACATTTTAACGAAATAAAATTAGGTTAGAAAATATTTTTAATTTTTGTAGTGCATTCTCCCTATTCCCCCTCCACGGAATATGACAATATGAAATTGGGAATGTAACCTGTGTAACTCCAGAGAATAATTGGTTATTTACAAAAATTACTTTACACTGTTAACAGAATTAGAATGTCGCCTACGCCTACTCTAAATATATATTTATTTGAAGGCCCGATATATCTTAAAAAAGTTAATACAAAAGAAGGCCAAACTTTTTAACGGCACGCTAGAATAAGATTTGGAAAACGCGGGGGCAGACGTGAAGAAGAAATAAAACAAATATAATTTTTTAATAAGAATTAGGCTTTTATTGCCCTCCAATTTTTACTTTAAAGAAAATTTTCTTTTTCTTTGTTATACTTAGACTTCTCACTCTTAATTAAGTGCGGGAATGATGTTCGAAATGTTCGCTGCACTTTGCCTTTTAAATATGTACTTATACAGGGTGTCCCAGAACTGGCGAATCAGATTTAACGGACATATTCCGTAGTCGTAATAGAGGTGAAAAACGTTTAGAAAAATATTCAGGGTGCAATAGCTTCTTAGTTATGAATTTTTCAAATTGACCAATAGTGTTGGAGCAGTATAATACGTATGAATAATAAAAATTACTTCTAGAATTATTTCGCTAAGCAATTTAAAGTGTTCGTTGAATTTTCCTGAAATTCAAATTAACAGCGACCTTCTGATTGGTCAACTTTAATTGTTAATTACAAAGAATCTACTAAACCCTGACCATTTTTTTAACGCTATTGCTTTCATTTATCACCAACGAAAGCACACTCTAAATCTGATTCGCGAGTTCTGGGACACCTGTATAAGTCAGAGTTGAAGATTCTTCAGATTTAGAATTCTAAATTGATGAAGTATGCAGAAATTTCCTCAACAAATCTTCATCTTTGATTTGAATAAATTTCAACCATGCAGTACAGTGCTTTATTTAGTAATTCGTATCGTCATAAAGAACAAATCAGTGACACTGCTTGAATTGCAGATGTATGCTTAATGCAGACAGCATATTGGCTACAGGAATTATTGGCACATGGCAATAATTTATCCGTCGATTGTAAAACGTCAACCGCTTTATGTACACGTTCCCATTATTAATAATTTCGTAGCCGTGTTGGCAACCATTGTGCTTACGCCTCCTCATCGATTCCGGTTGCATTTTTATTTGAATTAGGAATTCACGAGGTGGAAATCTCATCTGCAGATTCTCTCGTGCGATTTGGTCACGTTCCAGCTGAAAGCAGAGGGCAGAACGTGTCTCGTTGATTTTTCAGGTAAACCGGGAAATAGCAGCAGGAACATAAACATTATGACAAACTGTATGGCTTATAAAAAGTGATAACTGCCCCATAAAACCATCTTATGACCCATTGTAACTGTATCTTGTTTTTAACACGATGCGAACACAAGAGTTAGTCCAAGACGCCCACTGAATCCAATAAACACACCCGGATAATCTCATTGCCCGCGAATTAAGGCTATGGGGGTCAAACACCTGTTACAATAACCCACAAAAACTGCATAAATATGTTGGCAGCCGGCCAAAACGGACGAACTTGGCCGATTTTCGCACATTGTGGGCGAAAATCCAAAAAGCGCCACCGTACCTAGGCCCCGGATAGTTTGTTGACTCGGAATTGCGGAACTTGACATGTTTATTGGTGTTCCTCCGGGTTTTATCACCGAAAGAGCTATAAAAGTGAAGGAATTCGGTGCACAGAACAAATCGGACGCCGCAGAAGAATTGAGCACGGATTTGATTTTTTAATTCGCCAAACACGTTTTCCTCAACGGTACCTCCAAATAAATTTCAATTTGAACTTTTTGAACTTTTGCAAACACGCCGTGCCGAGTACTCACTACAATTTTTTCTGCTGCAGAGTAAAAAACACCGCGGGCGGGAAATCGTTTTTCCCGCACTCCGAGAACAACCGGGAAACATCTAATAGTTTTCAGTGAAAGATTGCAAGATTCTGAATGCGCCTGTGAATACAACTAACGACGATTAGATATCAAATCTCTTGAGGCTCCTTATAAGGCTCTCTTGAAATATATTTATTACGAAATATTCTCATAAATTTGAATCTTATAGAACTGGACGCGAATATCAAGTTGAACCCGTCATGAATCATTTTTCATAAATCGTAGATCCCAGCCCGAGAAATTAATTACCAAAAATCAGGCAACCGTTATGAAAGCGATTAATCAAAAGGACACAATTACCAGTACCATAAATCCAAACAATTCCGTTGTTCTAGCTCCAGCCGTCGCCTTATCGCGGTCAGGAATCTGGGAGCTTTCCTGCAACGACCCTATTAATATTAATATGATTTTATTTGCAGTTAGATGGTTTATGCAATCGTGACTGCGATCTTCTCCACGTGCACAGTGTCCGAAATGTAATAAATCTCGACGTGATTTGCATGTGAGTCCCGGTGTACATCTCGCAGGATTTTTCAGGATGCGTTTCGACACGTGGAGACCTGGAAAATCGCCCCGGGGACAATCAAATTAATTATGTAAATAAACAACTTTATCGCTACTTGCGCTAACGGTTCGGAATTTTTCCGAGATGGATTGTTTGCGGTCGGGATTGGCGATAATTTAATTTAATTTAAATAACGTGTACGTTCGATTGGAAAACAGGCCATTACGATTATTTATGGGTGTTTTTCGGACATTTTTAGATAAAAATTTGTTTTCAAATCATTTTTAATTTCGCTTATCGCCATTACTGGGAATTCAGGCGCGGGATACTGTCGATTGGCAACATTCCGGTTTTTTTTAATCGAACTGCATTTAATTTGTGAAAATTGTCAATTAATTTATGCAGGTTTGCGTGGGGACCGGGCCTTCCCAAAACATCTACCTGTAGTGTTATGAAACACAACGTTTTTCTATTTTAATTGGGTGATGAAATAGACAAATCGCTCATATTTCTCATCATTTACATAATAGAAGTTTTGAAATAATATCACCAATAAAAACTTGTTCTGTGATATATCAAGCGCTGCCGCCGGAAGTGGGGTCAATGCTGCTGAGTTTTTGTAACCGCTATGCAGACGCTCTCTTAAATACTATAATTCCCAACTAAAAAAATTATGCAAACATTATTTATTGGTTCTAGAGTTGTAAATAATATTTTTTGTAGAAGCCATTTATTACTGATTTATTTTATTAGCATCTTATGTGTCCTATGTACATTAATAATTTAACTTTTTCATATTATTCTTATCTGTCCCAGCTGAGTCTTCGAAATAAATTTTAGATTCGCGACTTCATCCTCGTATTTATGTTCGGTACTTGTATCTTGTTTTTTATTATTCTTTTTCTGTCTATTAACATGTCACCACATTGATTTGTGCATGTTCAGTGTCTTTTTAATTTATATTAACATCGTATGATATCCCTTATCCTTCTTTAATAACTGATAACAGGGTTATGTACAAGAGGGTTACTTCTGAATTTTTTTGCCGCAACCCATTATACACATTGCAACAATTTCCTGATTTTAAACTTTGAAAATTATTATAACTGAATCCACGATGGCTCTTAGTCTTGTATCTTTGACATTAAAGCAAAGTCTTTGTCAAAACGACGAAAAGACTGACATGGTCCACGCATGGTCCTCATTTTTATGGAGAGTGTGGAAAGAAGTCTGTCGCCGCTGCGGATGTTTACCAGACGATGGTAAACACTTCCAACACCTTTTACATTAACTTAATTTGTTAATTAATTTGTTTATTTATTTAATTTTGATCAAATACAGGTTATCTGCCAATCTGACATTTCTGACAAATCCATCCAACTCACTTTGATTTCTAATTTAAAAGAAATGACATTTGATTTAGTAGTAGAGGGCCAATAATCACGTAAGGAATAAAATATCACTTTAGTCCTGAAGCATATACACTATTTTTTGCATTTCCCAGTAATATAAATTTAAACAATAATCATTTTGATGAGTTTGTTATATTATGAACATGGTGCTATTTGGATTACGCAGTAGGTAACGTCATGGCAACGATGTCAATAAAATTTTTCAATCTAGTGCCATTTTAAGTGTCGAAACAAATCGTAACTTCGCAGAGTTTTATCGGTAAGAAATTGAATAAATCTACAAGTTTTGATATAGATAAGGCCGCTGATACGATTGCGGAAGAATTAATATCCAAAAAAATCCAGAAAAATGTACACGAACAGCAATATGAAGGTTTGATTACGTGGTTTATGGAGAAACGAATGGAAAACTTTTTTTACCGACTAAAAGAGACACGTTAGTCCCTGTTATAAGGGACTAAAGTTAGTACTCTCGTCTCGGAAGTGCAAAAAGTATTTTATGGAACTTTTATTTGTTTCTGATGCAGCAAGTTTGGGACATAAGAAATACTATCCATACAAGGAAATGTACGTAATACAGGGATGTTCGTAATAATTCGAACACATAATTGCTAATATCATTGGAATTAACGGAATTAATTTTAACAAATCATGTTATATTAGTTCTGTTAGATAACAATAATCATAAACCGTGCGAATTAATGTGACATTTGTTTAAAACATGTCATTGTAACGGGGATTTTGGTTTTGTCACCATTGGCATTTCCGTTGGGCCAAAACTGAAATTAGGATGTGGGACGAAAACGACTGCAAAAAAACAAACCAGAATGTGTTCACACTGCAGTAAAATAAAATCTTAACGATACGAGTTGCAGTTTCGCCATAATGTTTTATCAATCTTAACCTGTTTTGGAAGGCATAAAAAAATCTTGCCATTAACTATTTTAACTCTTTGTGATGTAGCTGCTTCAAAATTGACAACAATATTCTTTTATTAGAAATAAAAATAAAGACTGTTCTCCAACACATTATTTGAGGGTTTGGTATCCAGCCTTTTGACAGCCGAAATAAATCACACAAACTCCAGCAACATTGGTTCTTCCGCAGATACACTTAGAGATAATTTTTAACAGCTACATTTGCATCTTGTTTAAGTGTTGAAGACCCATCAAAAATTTCACATATCTCTTGTTTTTTTCTTATTGGGTGGCATTTGGATGTTTGCACGTCACGAATACATCACGTCATAAAATCCGTGTTCGAGTCAATTCTCTACATAGTAACATTATTCCGCATGAATTATTAATGCGATTGATATTCACCTAAGCATTACTTTGCACAATTCATTCAGTAGCGTTGCTTCCACAAAGATCAAGATTGTAGGCCAGGAGAATAACAGCCACGACGAAGCTACGTATGGGACCAAATTAATGAGAATATTTGTGTACCATCGGGGCTCTCTTATTTATTGACAAAACTCGAAGCTCTGGTAGAATTTTAATGCCAAACGGATTCCTTCAGGTCTCGCAGGTTTATTAGCAAAACAAGACGTACACCTTGGAGGGTAATATTTGCGTAATGAGCTCTCATTACAATCCAGTTAAAGCGATACCGCTATTAATTAGGTATCAAGTAAAAATGAGGGATTAGAGGTGATTATGCACGTCCTTCGGAGCAACTGGAAGAAGTAGCCGTCCGGTTTGCATCGGATCAAAGCCGCGACAAATTAAAGAATTTATTGAAGTTGGATCTGGGTTTTTTGTCATAGATAAAAGCGGAGTTGAAATATGGCAGATGTCAACAAAACATGTTCTTTTGATTAAATAAAGCGACCTGTGATGGAATTAACATAAATCGATACTGAATTTCTTGGTAATCCAAGAGTTTGTGGTGTTTTTGACCGAAGCGTCGTGGTCCTGCATTTCTGGTTGTTGAATAGCATGGGTGTGAGACACCATAAACCAAACAGCTTTTTCTGCAGGTCGTAATTAACGGAAGCAGTTTTGACTACTAAGCAAACAAACCAGATCGTCTTTGTTGATCGGTGGTAAAAATTCCTCCGCAGATAAAAACCAATCTGCATCGGCGTGCAGCCCAGACAGGTTTAGTAAATTGTAGTCGTTGATGCATTACATCTCGCACAGGCAATAATTTTGCTTGTTGTGTTTATGCTTCTTAATTCCCAAGCACGAGATCCCTCTTGCACATTAATTTTACTCGAATTTCTGCATCCGCTTGTAAACATGCTCTTTACCGCCGTGGCTTATCGCACTCTTCCGCCATGTCTCCGTAATTTATGAAAAGTCGAGGTGTGTTCATTTCCCAGATAATAAATTTGGCGCGTTTTTTTATCTGGTTTAATGTGGCTATTGACATCTCGGAAGACCAAATATGCGAATTTCGGCATTGACCCACCGGAACCCACGCCAGGGAATTACGTATGTGCGATGGTGACAGAATTGCTCTTGAACCTGACGACAATGAGGCTGACTCACGGTAACTGTTGTTCTTTTTGCTGTGAAGACACGTTTACCAAAGTGGGTACAGAGTCTTCCAAAAAAGTTGCCAGGTCGGAAAATAAAATTTCAAATGGTATATATGGAGTTCTTATCTTAAGAGCTTCAAATAAGGAGTTTGCGACAGGAGAATTAAAATTTAAAAAATAAATAAAGAAGTTTGTATAAGGTGAGTCGCCATTATTTTGCAGCTTGTTAGATGTTATTGCTCCTTATTATATTTCAATTTTTGAATCAAAAAAATTTACGTCTAGGTCTGGTGTACCACAAGAGCCTAATTAAGGTCCCTTACTTTTTGTTTTATTGAATCATCAATGTCCTCGAAAATTTGGAAGTGACCCACAGTTGACTGTTTCTCCGCTAAACTCGACTCCCGAGATTTTGGCTAGCTGCGAACGATTTTAGCGTAATGCGAACGATTTTAGCGTGTCGCATGAAACTAATTCACTGCCCGCGAATAAAATGTATGTGGTGTATTAACATCATGTGCTCAAATAATGTTAATGTTTCAGTGAAGACTTCGAACGAGCAACTTTTTGGGGCAATCACTGTACCTACACTTCATTCCTTGTTGGCTTTTTTCGTACAGTTAAATTACAGGCTCGCTCCTATTATTACTCCAAATTACATTAAGATTCTGGCCCCTCGCAGTCCTCTTTTTAAGGAACCACCGAGGAATTTCAAACAAGTATAATAAGACAAGAACAAGTTCTCCGAAACGAAAATAACAAGGGGAAGGATTCATTGTGGCTTTTACAGTTAACCGGGCCATAAGTCATCGTGTACCAACGGAAAATCCTTCTTTTTGTTTATTTTTTATTACCACCTTGATTGACATAGCGGGTGTTTCATTTCATCTCTCGAAAGCACAATAAATATTGCTTTTGTGACGCAACTGCTGCACTCTCATCTCATACAGAGCGGCTCAAATAACTGCATTTTCGACATGTCACGTCAAAACCGGGGATAAACCTAGCGGTAAAACGGTACATATTTCGCATGTGTGCAAATAATAAACAGCCAAGGTAAATCAAGATCAAAGTGATATGTGTGCTGAATCCGTTTACTCCACACGTGACAGTTGAATAACCGGAGTATTGCCATCTAGTGAGCCGTGACCCGAACTTGGCCGGAGTAGCCAGCGCCGTCTACGACCTTGCAGCTTCTTCTTAAAAGGACAGCGATGCAGGGACAAGGTTGATGATGAGAGTTAATTTGTGACAAAACGGCGACACTTTTGCAATTAAATTATTTATGGCCGGGATGGAAGTATTTAATGGTATTTATGACGGCGTTCCGAAAGGTCGTGTTTTAGACAAGTTGCTCTGGTCAGGAATTTTAATGATTATTTTATATTTGCATGCAAGAAACTATACTCCATTACCTCCGCGGAGTTTATTGGTTTATGTGACTTGTTTTATCGGTGGTACCATCAAACCTCGTATCCTAGACCCATCTCCTCGTTATGGGCCCGTGGCCTTGCGTGCTATCGACCAAATTAATCAGATGTAATGGTGGCAAAGCGTTCTTAAATAAGTGAAATAGCGATGCTAGCAAACAGGAGTTTTTATTAATATGGTATTCCGACAATGTCTTTGCTCTGGAGCGAGTATCTGAAACTTGAGCCGGTTCGCGCGTAACAGATATTACCTCTTCTTTTCAATTTTTTGCTTTAGGTTTCTGTGAAAATAAAAAAATCAAACGTTGTCTCTTTGTTAAATTCCACCAATTTCATGCGTTTTATTCGGCGGTCATGAACTGATAAATTGTTACCCAGGGAGCAGTTCATTTCGGGCAGCTGTTTTTGTTTCCAGTTGCACTAAATAACACTAATGCGAAATAACTACAAAGATTGACCTTTTTATTTTGGGAATTTATTTATTTAAATTGTTTAACCAATAACAGTAAGTGATGATCTCAACGACATTTTATATAATGTTCAAATGCAACTCGGTGCAAATAAGATAACTTAATGGACAAACAGTCAAATTAGAAAAGTTTTTTTTTCGTTTTATTATTCAAAATTCATTGACTTCTTCGGTGAACCCACTAATGGGTTACTTTTCCAGTATATCTGCTGAATTTTAAGTTCTTTGTCGAACTATTGTATTTGCACGCACCTCTTCTCTCCACACCCACATCACTCGAGATCCTTTGATTAATGAAAGTAGTTCAGAACTACCATATCGGCGAGTACCTTTGGCGTAGGCCGTAATGGTACCTTTTTATTTATAGCGTATCCAAAAGTATTACGAATGACGTAAGTATCTGCATCTGCCAAAAAGAACACAAATGCTTCGTTTGGGTGTGGCTAGTACCATAAAATCCAAGGGATCCAGATCGCAATTGTTTTTACGTTTTTTGTTGATTATCTCCCAAACTAAGCGTTTTTGTCCCCATATGTATTAAGAGTTTTATGCTTATTTTTGGTCATAGAGTTAGCCCTGAAAGTTTGTCGGTGGAATTCTGACACACCCTGTATATCGGTTTTTCGATTACAAGCAAGTTTTCACATATTACTGCTTACTAAGTTTAAACAGTTACTTTTTTCCGTACGACAAATTGATGGGAGATTATTTACAACTACCAAAAATATGAAAATATACAGGGTGTGTGACAAAATCTGTCCCAAGTCTACTAGAGTTTTTTTTTAGACTGGTTCCCATGATCGATATCTCAATCAAAATGGTTTACATCGTGTACAGATGAATCTCTCTACAACAATTTTTGGAACAATGCTAAACAATTTCTTAGCAAATTGAAATTCGAGGATGGAAAATTTGTCATTCCGCCTCCACTTGTTAGATTTATGGTGACTATAAATCAAGTTCCCCTAGAAAACACTTGTGAGGTCACAATTTGCAGCAGCATATAAAACATCATCAATTAATAATTCTGCAAATTATACTTATATAAATTATATTATGCAAATTCTGGACGGCAAATGCTGTAAAGGTGCAAACAGTCACGCCAAGTACATAAATTTTAGTTTTTGAAATAATTGTAAGAGAATCATTAAATACTCATTTATTGGGGGCGACATTTTTGACAAATTTAAAAATATGCCCCTAAATATTTAGCAAAATGTCAAATTTCAACTTTGTCGAATGCCCTGAAGTTTGGGGATAGTGCTATCATAAGAAAAAATTTAAAAATATATGGTTCAGTTGGCAGCACTAGTTTAAATATTTATTACATGACGGCTCTGTCAAGTCACTGTGATTTTAAAATTTTATAAGCTAGTGGTGTAATTACCGATTTTTTATTATCCCTTTTGCTTTCCAACACATTAATTACCTTTAATAATAATAATAATATGTAATAAGAACTGTGATTGGCTACGATATTACATAATCTGTATTCTGAATGTTTCTTTCGATCCACTCGTCAAATGCTCGTATCATGTCAGCTGACATTGCATTTTTGTAATCTCCAACAATCCCTTTTCGCATAAATTTCTCCTCTTCTTCGCCTATTTTTCGATTTTTCTTGAATGGAGCAAACAGTTCTTCATAATTGACAGCTGGATTTTGTTTCATTTTGTCGAAAGTAAGATGTTGATTTAATATTTCCACTTGTTCGTCAGTGAGAGGACGTTCCAAAAAGAGGGAGACTTGCCTGATAACTTTTCTCAGATCGTGCTTCATTTCTTCGTACTTCAAAAAGAGAAGGTTTGGGTTCCTTCTCATTTGCCAAAATGGCAGAATATGTGACCAATAGGGTCCGTAAGTCACTTGAATTTTAAAAGAAGACAGTGAGATCAATAAAGGATGTGATCGCAGCAGACTAAGACTTTTTCCGCATATATTTAATTGTCAAATTGTCAGTTTGACTTTATCAAGTAAATAAATAAAGTCCTTTTTATTTAAATGTCAATGTCAATATTTCCTTAAAAACCAGGCTTTACTACCCTAAAACCTTTCGTTTCGGAACATCTGTATCGTAAAATCTCCCTAGATCAGGTTTGAGGTTATCTCAATAATTTTCAAAAGTCAGAAAAGTTTCAGGTGTACGCCAATTTTATACCAAAAGACTAGAGGTAAAGACGATAATGGCACTGAAAAATACAACTGAACATATTCAGTAGTGCAAGGGCCTTTACATCAAAATGGCTGACATACAATTGACATTTAACTTTGCCAACCTAATAACCATCAAATAACTAGTGGCTCGTACTATGGCGGACAATAAATTTAGGCCGGCAAATTTCTGACATTTCAAAAAAGTCAATGCAAGCGACCATTTATTGTCATAATGACTGATGTGTCAGTTTGTCAAACTGAAGGTTTTCAAGCTATATGGCGTTTCCTTCGCCCTTTTCGTAACCTACAGATCATGACGCACTAGCATAACTGATTTGTAGTAGCACTTCTCTCTGGTGCACGCTTCTTTTCCCAATTTTAATTTTGATTATCGTTGTCACGATGACAAGAATGACAAAAATCGAAAATGGGGTTAGTTGAACATTATGCCAGCTTCACATTTTGATGTCAAGACAATGACAGGCCGGCCTAAATTTATTGTCCGTCATAGTACCAACATGATAACACTTGACAGTTGTTTAAAAAAAAGAACTATACTTAGCAAGTTTGCTTTGAAGAATTTCATGGAACTGACAACTTGTCAAAAATGTTTCAATCAAAGACATGCGAAAAATATGTCATATAGTCCAATTTTTTTCCTTTGGCGATGACGTCATTATCTAGTAACTTCACGTATGTTTGAGCTAGGATCAGAAACAAATTTGAATTGATCATAAATAAGTATAATGTTTCAAATTTGTTGATAATTATCAACAAATAACATAACCTTTCAAAGCAATTATAATTGCTTTGAAAGGTTATGTTTGTAATCAATGTAATAAGTGAAAGAAATTAAAAATTGTCAAATTGACGGGAGCATAAAATAACCTCAAAGTGACCATCGATAAATAAACGTGCCTTTTTTTTTGTTTTTTCTGTTTCTGTCGTTTCGATAAAGAGAAAGCGAGGATGCGAGGAAGGAAATCGTGACGTCACCTCAGAAGGGTAAAAATTGGACTATAGGCTACTGCCACCAGATTCTTTACTTATGTCGTTGTAGTAAAGTAAGTAATCATGAATTTAGATACCTTTCCCTTCTAAAAACATTTTACAAAATGTCTCCAAATCGCCTCCGTAACTCCCTAACAATCTGGCGTGGTGGAAACGAGACACGCAAGTGTCTCTAGGATCACGTGTTACGTAGATCATCTAAGACAAGATCTTTAGATTTGAAATAAACAGATTTTTACATTTACCTTGGGATTTTTTATGTTATTTTTGATTTGCTTCGGAAGCAATTCAAAAGGCAAATGTGTTTTAACTACTATTGGACTTGTTAGAGATTTTAGGTAGTTGATAGAATGTGCATTATCTGCATTTCCACCTGAATTATCCTCAAGCTTGTTTGTGTCGTCGATTAACATAGATTCTCTGCAATAAAGAGGACATACAGGTAAAACGTTGCAGAAAAAACCCCAAGCTGAAGGTGAAGGTTGAAGCATCTCTGATAAGATGAGAATTAATCTTTAGATTTTTGTTTATTTTAACATTTGAAGGGGTGTCTAGGAGAAAAAAAGTTAATCAGCGATGAGGAAGTCATGGAATAGGGAAGAGATTGGGCCAAAAAAGTTTTTGACAGGAAACGATGAAGCGATCGCGCTGATGGCAAGAAAGCATTGCAAGTGATAAGAACCACATTGAAAAATAATGTGACCTAATTCAAATATTATATAAACTTACTCCAAAAATGGACACCTGAGGTGCAGAAACTTTTGAGCCCCTTGAAAATCAAGATTATTCATTATCATCCAGACCATTTCTTCCGTCCATGTTGTTCCTTTTTTGGTTACCACCATCATCAATACAAAAATATCAGTACAGCGTATTCTTACCAGATTTTGGAAAAGTCACGATCCAGACATCGGAATTATTTACTTCTAAATCGTCCAGTTGTTCCTTGAGTTGCTCATATTTTTTTGGTAAAGAGAACCCATTAACAGTAATTTTATCTTTTTTGAATGCTGTGATATATTTCTTTTCGTCAACATTCATCTCAGATTTAAATTCAAAGAACTGTTATTCGTGATGCACCCGATGAACTAAATCAGCCACTGCAACCTGATAATACGGGAATCGTGTGGTATATTTTTTCTTTCTTATCTTATAATTTTCAAGGTTCAAGTTTATCATCTCCAAAGGCAAAAACAAATATTATGTTATTAAACTCACCTATTGTTAAGTTACGAGTACAGGCTTTAGAAGTTATTAAATTATTAATATTAAAGTTAAAAATGTTGCCTTTGAGACATATTTCATGAAGACAAATATGGTACGTAAATATGATAAGATTGTGTGATCTACATAATTGTATCGTCAGCAAACAGCTTCTTCTTTCTCCGACAGGAAAATCATTGCAGTGAAGGGTATGCGGGGTGGGTAATAGCACGGAACCCTGAAGAATTTCTGCATTGAGTTGAAAAGGAAGTGTCTTGGTAGGTACATATTTCGGAGTTTCACAAGTCAGCTGACAAAGAAGAGTCTCCTTTGCTTCCCAAAGTACCCTCTGGAGAAGGTTTAAAGTGTGCCAGATAAAAAAAAAATGCAGATTTCTTAAAACAAATTTATTTTTTAAATTTACAATAAAAAAAGTTACACAATGTTTTAGGTATAAAATGTAATATAAAAACTTAATCTTCCTAAGTTTGTACAAGTTTAAATAATTCTAGTCATTTGTAACTATAAGTAATAAGTTATAACAATGGATAATAATGGATTTATTGTTTGTAATATTGCACACAAAATGAAACTACAGAACAATCAGGTTTAAAAAAAAAATTGGCACTACTGCAGTGGTAAAAAAGTAATTGAAATTCCTAAAAAAAACTTACATTGAAAAGAAATCATTCTTTTTTCCCACAGTTGTAAAGTTTGTTACAATTTATCGCCTTGTTTACTAGCTACCGTTCTTTGTTTTTCAATTTTCTCCTTATCTTGTGCAAATTTCGTTTGAACTAAATAAATTAAAGGAATGTAATGAATTTTGCTGACTCTCTAGTCCCGGAAGTTCAAGCAAATCCAATATCGATGTTAGCCAAGAACGCAGCATCGTTTTAGACTTTTCTCATTTAATTCTTACTCAATTAATTTAAATCTCATTTAATTGTTGCTTACATGTTAAGGAATTATACAAAAACTCCTCAGTTGTTTAATTTTTTCCCTTTTAACACTAAACTAATTAATGCGCCGCGTCTAATTTTCGTTAAATTTTAAATTTATTTATTTATAATAATCTTTATTAAGATAAAACCACATGTTCTTCTTAGGATGTTTTCCCATTTTTTTAACTTCTTCAGTGACCATTTTATCAATGTAATGTATCAAAATGTATTTTTTTAATAATTCATTGTTCCTCATAAATTTTAGTATAAAAAATACGGTGTCTGTCCCATAAACAATGCATGCTTAGTTGTCGCGTTTTTACAACAATTTACTAAAATTTATCACTAGGTATAAATCAAAGTTAATGTATTTTAATTTATTTAAATTTGTATTATATTGAGAGAAGCTGTAATTTATTAATATAGATGTAGGTGTTTTTTTAAATTTCTCATCAAAGTTGGCGTTAAAGAGTCGATTGTGAACGCACTACGGATTACGAATGACGGATCAGCTATTCAGCTGTTTAAATCTTACGTTTTTACACGAGTGGTGCGTTCACAATCGACTTTGAGGTGCAATTAAAAAAAAACAAGGAACTAATGTTTGAAGTGTTGCTAAATCTTTAGACTCACATTTCAAAAACACAACAATGACGTGTAATTTAGTTCTGAATAAGTAATATCGATTTACTTGAAGAGTTTAGTCATGTGAATTTATATTAAAATATAAGTTTTATAATTTTTTTGTTTCCCTTGTCACAGCAGTGTATTGAATAATATTTGGGACAGTAAGACCAAGTATTTAAAGTATTTAACGAAAAAATAACAAACATATTATTGTTTCGAATAATTTGCAACTGTATTTATCTGTATTTTGTTCTGTTTGTATGTAATTATTCTCATCAAATAAAATTTAAACATGGATGCAACTTCTTAAATACTGCTGTATATTGTGTTGCCTATCCACGATAATATTTTTTTTAATCCACTATCTGTCATGCGCCAATGAAAACGTCAAAAAACGGAATCGCATTGGCCATTTTAAAACATTTTTCTATCCAGTTTCAAAATCGTAGTGTAGTTTATAGTTTGTACCATAAAAAAAACACCGAAGAAAAAATAATGTCCGCCGCCATAGAAAACGTAAAAGAATTCTACGCTCACGACCTAGTCTATAAATTCGATGAACGCAAACGAATTACATTTGGTATCGTCAGTGAAAGCTACGAAGGCTCCGACAGCGATGAATACTCCACCCTCCAAAAGGGACAGATCCTCGTCTCTTGGAGCAACTCATCCCGCAAGCAGATCTGTCGCCAGAGCAAAGTACATTTGATGAGTCGAAGCATCATTCCTGGAGACATAGTCAGGAGACTGGAGGAAGGAAAGGAGACGCAGAGGGGCTACTGCAAAAAAACCAAGCAGTTTGCAACCGTTCAGATCGTCGAAAGCGACAAAGTAATCGAGCATGTATCTGAGAGCAGGTTGTGTTTTGTGAAACCATTCGATATTGGAGATGCTGTTTCTTTGGGGGACAAGTTTGGGAGGATTCAGGTAGGGGGGTGGGTGGAATTGAGGGAAATATCCTTTTGCTGATGTTTTAGAGCATTGATCAAATGATCCGGATGCAGTCAAAGTGTGGATCTGTAGTTGAAGTTAGGAGTAGTATTAATTATAATATTAGGGATTATTGGAATCATTCCATCAATGGGGCCTACCTTGGACCTGGCTACCCTGGGCAGACTGTTGTGAGTGATCAAACTTTACTTTAGCGCTGAATTTTTATTCACATTAATTTAGATAAGTAAAGATATAGGTATAAATCCTAATACATTTTTTACATTATGCTCCCACTTTTTTGTCATTGAAAATATAAACAGGTGAAAGAAACACCTTGCAAGTAAAATGTTACTTTTTGTACTCATAGCTTCAAAATCGGTATTTCCCGGTTGTCCTTGGAGCGCGGAAACAACGATTTCCCGCACGCGGTGTTTTTTAGTTTGCACTTTTGCGGCAGAAACTAGCGGAAATTCCATTGTAATGTTGATATTTAATAACGTAGACAGACGGAAACGTCAATTCACTTTAAACAAAATGGACGTTTCGTCACATTTGCAATTGAAAAGTGTTCAACACAATAAATAAGTTATTTTATTATAAAACAAATAAGAATACAATTCAAAAGGGTAAGAGTAATGAACAGGACCCTGAAAATAATTACCTGTTGTTGTTTTTCAAGTAAGAGGAAGAATTTGTTCAATGTGTTGTGTGATCGTAAAAGACGCCACCGACGCTTTAAATTTTAATAATCAAGTAGCAGCGCGGCAGGTGCTGCCAACCCACCAACCCAATAGAAAAAAGTTACCAATGTCAAATTATTGACTTTTTAAATTTTAAATTTCAATTTATAAGTTCTTATAAAACTGCTAACTCAAACGTAGGTATTGTAAATATTTTACTTGTTGTGGACGGTCGTAGATTTGTACGCCGATGCATCTGAAAGACCCTAAATGGATAAAGAAGTCGAAGGCGATGAAGCGAAAGATGGAAATCGGTCAAACGTTCACCATCCAAAGCATCGAAATCTGCTTGATAGAGGTGTGGTGGTGCACATCTAGCGGCCACACAGACTACGCTGAGCTCAAAGAAGATGAAATCAAAAGGTAACTAGCCCAATCCTCGTACCATTGTTATACATTTTGTGCAATTTCAAGATTAAAAGTCCTGCCTTACACGGAACACTTAGTTATATGCGAACGCCACTTGTTAAAATTAAAACCCACCGACATTTTGCTTAAGAAACGCGAATGGATCAAGAAAAAATCATTGCAACATTTACCCGACAAAGTGCCTAAAACGGACAATTCGACGTTGACGAACTCGTGTTGTGCTGAGCCGATCGAGACCGAAGACGATTGGTGTACAGAAGAAGACGAAGAATCGGACAATAACGGCGAAATTTCAACGTACAGGTTGACCAAGATCAAACCCAGAAAAAAACATTGTCCGCCGAAGCTGAACAAATTCTCGTCAGGTTCAATAGTAGCAGTTGAAGTAAAAAAAAGTTGGGTCAGGTGGTGGGACGGTTTTTGCTCATGTTTAAAATCGTAGGTTTTGTGTACGGATTCGAAGGCTACGGTCGTCTGGCAGGATGGTACCGAAGAGAAAGATATCCCCACCACGGAGTTGTACTATTCGGTTTCGTTGGACGATCACGAGTTTTTCCCGGGAGAGTGGGTGGTGCCTAATGCGAATGATAACACTGATAAGTATGGGGTTGTCCAAAAGGTTAATTTTCTGGAACGGACCGCCGAGGTAACACTCTTTTTGTTACTTTTTTTTTGATTACCTAACTTTTCACACTTACAATGTTGTAGATAAAATGGTTCTTGCACGCCGAACCAGAACAAAAACCTCAGGAACTGATGACGAACGAGCTAAGTGTCTATGATTTGAAAAAACACGTCAAATACGTATTCCGTCCAGGGAGTGTAGTTAAAGCCAAACCTACCCAAGACGACAAGATGGGTAAAGTGATTGACAGCTGTCCCGAAGTGAGTCGTTTTTCTTTGTTGTAACTAGAATTCAATGTTTTTTTGTGTCAAGGGTTACGTCATTGTGCAGTGGTTGGGTGGTACAAAAGAAAACTGCTGGCCCCACAACATCGAATTGATACCGGAAAGTGAAGATTTCGATTTTCCTGACGGTTTCGACAGCGACGATGACTTCAGTGAAGACGGTTATTCGTGGGAGACCGAGAGTATAGAGTCGTTTGACGGTGACGTCACCGATGATATAAACCTTCAAAATATGGCCGCCAAAGTCGATTTTATTAGGAACAGGATCAGCTATCTTAGAGAAGCCTTTAGACAGCACAATATCAATAAAAACTTTCATGTAAGCGAGAGAGTTGGACAGCGCGGGGGGTCATTAATTTTTTGTTTCGTTTTAGTTTCTTAAAGATTTATTATGCGTATATGACAATTCTAGTTACTTAGATAAGTTCCTCGGCACCTCGTTCTTTAGCTTAGAGAGCAAACATTTCCAGGTGAGACTTTTTTTCACGTTCGCTCGAGTGCTGATTTTTGCGGTGCTTCAGGCTTTGCTGCTTGAAACCAAGAAAAAAGCCAAAACTATGGGGATCGAATTGAGAGGACGATTATTTTCGAAAGAGAATCTCTGTTCTTCGAATAAAATCAAGAACGCTGAAAAGGAGAACATTCAGAAAATGATCAAGCTGGAGAGCAAAGTCAATGCCCAAATAGAAAGCAATAAAGAATGTAGTGGGGAGTCTTGTAAGTATGGTAAAAACGTTGTAGACGTGGATTGTCAAACTCAAGGTCACTTAAAATGTATGATTGAACTGTACTTTAGTGAGAAATCTGTCATACATTCCACATATCTTATAAGCGCGCCTAGTTACTTTTCCTGGTAGTACCAACTTAACGACAAGTCCCCAATCCACATCTATAACTTGGAACTCTAAATTGTACTTTGCTGTCATTTTTCTGCACTTTTTGGGTTTGGTGTTTCAGGTCCGCCAACTCCCGACAGCACCGAGCCTTTAGAAAAATCGCAAGAGAACCTCTGCGTGGAACTCCTCGTAATGCTCAAAATGCGTATGGATCTAGCTTATGCAGAAATAATCAGCCGAATCGGCGGCTGTCAAGCCTTAACCGTCCTAACAAACGCGGCAGAGAACGCGATGAAGCCATCCCCGAGCACGGCCGCCTTGCAAAACTCCCTTTTAACACCGGATGAACTGTCGACCCAACCGAAACTAACCAAATCGACTGAAGCGATCCCCAAGAACGACTCATTTTCGATAATCGACGAAGCGCCCGACACCCATCGATATTACTCGAGCAAATTCGAAGCGAAAGATTTGCAAAAGTTCTTAAACGCCCTTCAAAAGGAATACAAATTGCTCAAAGAGTCGCTGCCTCCGGGAGTGTGGGTGAGGGCGTACGACAACCGCACCGATCTGTTGTCGGTGATGATCAGAGGTCCTGCCAATACTCCCTACGAAGACGGTTTGTTTCTCTTCGACATCCAGTTGAGCCACGACTATCCGCGAAGTCCGCCATCCGTGCACTACATAAGTTACATAAGCGAAGCTTTAAATCCGAACCTGTACGTCGAAGGTAAGGTCTGCGTGTCGTTGCTGGGGACCTGGATGGGGCGAGGCAGCGAAGTTTGGGGCCCCAACAGCACCCTCCTTCAGCTGATCGTCTCCATTCAGGGCCTGATCTTGGTAGCGGAACCGTACTACAACGAAGCGGGGTACGAGAGACAGACTCACACGCAGCAAGGTTACGAGAATTCTCGCACGTACAACGAGTACGTCATCCTCAAACTGGTCCAGTCGATGACCGAGTTGCTGAACGCTTCGCCGAAAGTGTTCGAGAGCGAAGTTCTTCAACATTTCGACGCGAACGGCGAGAAGATGTGCGAGAGGTTGATGAAGTACTGCGAAGAGGAACCGCTAAAACCAGAGTTCCCGTTGCTGCCTGTGAGTAAAGGGTTGAAGTTGTCGCTAGCGTCGGCGTTGCAAGGGTTCCGACACGCGCTCAAGAAGGCGCTCAGCGGTAGGGTTAAAGAGAACGGCACGATTTTGTAATGTAATTGTTAAATTTTCTTGTTAAACTTTATAATGTTTCTAAAAACAATGTTGAATAATAAAAATTAACGAGTTTTGTTTTTGTTACACGAATACCGTTTTGTGTATACTTTTTGTGATACGTTGTCTAGACCTAGTACATAATTATTACGATCAGTATTCATTATTTATTTATTTATTGTAGTTAAGGATTATAACTAGGGCACAAGTTTACAGCAGCCATGTTGTTTTAAGTTAGCTGTACCCTTATTATTTAATATTGTTAAATTACCTGTTTGTGATTTTTCTGTGATTACAATGCTACTATTTTTTATAATAGTACTTAATGTAAAGAACTGAAGCAATATTGTAATTTTTTTACTTGTTTGTGTAATTGTACGATATTCACCGATATGCCGTTGCGTATTCGTTCTTTTTTGCAGCAAAGGTCCCAGAAGGCGAAAGCAGTTTCACAGATAATACATTTCCAGATACAAATAAAATGCATTTTTAGAAATTTAAATAAACGCTGAATTTAAGTGGTCTTTGTTTAAAAAAAATAACAATTTTGATTCTCCTGTAGCAAGTGCTGTGACGTCACGAATATTGTTGCCTACCGAGGCTGTAGTTCAAATTAATAGTAGATCATTTGTAGATGGCAGCAGTATATATTTTGAATTCTCTTAATTGTTTATTTACATTGTAAATAAACAAATAGGTGGTACTTCAAAATACTGTTACAAATCTGTTGTAATTTTGCCTTATTGTTGCGAAAATGGTTGACTCCTCAGAACACGACGACCTGTTATTCTCGATGTTAAAAGAATGCAAAACTTTGCCAGTTTTTCTGGACCATATATTCGGATTTTTAAACAGAAGGTAGTAAAACGTTTTTTATGGACACTTACTTAACACTATTTTACACGTAAATTACGTATAAATCCGTTTTTGAATCGGCAACAAAGAGATATCTAAATTTTTGTGACATAACCTATAAATGTCAAATTTTCACGACATTTTATCTTTCATAAAAAAAGCTTATCTCGTAGTTGCTAATTACGGTAAATGTTGAAAGGTCACAAATCTCCATTTCAGAACCGATTTTTATCATACTGCGACTGATCCCATCAGCCCAGTTGGTTTACCCCCAGGCCTGGCAGAACAAACTGTCAAGCAAATATTCTACAAGTGGAAACTGAGCGACAAAGCTCCAGACAACGAAAAGCCTGAAAATATAAAATCTGACCGAGTTTCTGCTTCTCTTCCAGTTCAAAAACCACGCGAAGCTTGTGACAAGTTTACAAAGTCAGACTGCTACAATGGAGCAATATATGACAATTATAGTTGGTCACAGACCCTGTTAGAGGTCGACATAATTGTAAAAATCCCAGAGAGCACAACCGTGAAAGACCTAACAGTGCAGATATTGCCTGAACAGATCTCTGTCAAATTAAAAGATGGAACTGTTTTGTTAGGTGGAAAGTTGTGTCAAAAGTGTAAACATAATGACGCAATTTGGTCACTGCAGAACAACAGACTTAGCATCCATTTAGATAAAATCAAAGAAATCTGGTGGGAACGTTTGGTCGACAGCGAGCCGAAACTTGACATAAACACTCTAGATTGCAGCCGACCTTTTGAGGAGTTGTCAGAGGAGGCGCAAGCCAAGATTGAGGAGTTGCAGTGGAACCAGGAGCGAAAGAGGTTAGGTTTGCCAACTTCCGACGAACTGGCAATGCAAAGGGTATTGAAGGAGTCGTGGCATTGCGAGAACTCGCCGTTCAGCGGTCCCTTTGACCCCAGCTCAGTCCGCTTCAACTAGCGTTTTTTACGTCGCAGATTTTGATATTTGTATTTATTGAAAAACCGTTTGAAAAACTTATCTTGCGTTTTATTTCTTCACCTAAAAAGCGAATGACCCTGTTATTGTCAACAGTTTCCGTCTTGCGTTAGTGTGTCGTGATGAATTTTTTAACTGTGATTGTATTTGTTGCGTGTTTCGCCGCGCTCCGCCCCTCAGGTACCACCCCCCGGAGGCTGGAATTTCTAACTGAAATTGTAGTTGTAGGGATGCGGCACGTACCCTTCGAACGCTACGACTGTCCTTACGAGAACACCGGCCAGACTTATTTCCGCGTAGGATGCAATATGTGCGAATGCAACAGAGGAGATCTTGTCAACTGCACCAAATATCGTTGCTCACCTGACGGCAGCATCGCGCCGGCTCCCGAAGTAGAATGCGTGGACTTCGAGGTGAAATGGGACGACTGCAGCGTCTGTTTTTGCCGCAACGAGACCTGGAGATGCGTCCCGAAGCCGTGCAACAAGGCCAAGAACAAACGGTCCATTTCGGGTAAAAATCTCGACGCTTTTACCAACGAAGATTCCACTTGTCCTTGCAGAATCTTTTTGCTTCTTCGACGGCATGAGAAAATACGAAGAGTGCAACGAATGCGTCTGCAAGTCGGCGAGATGGTCGTGTGCCGAGAACACTTGCGTCGCCCCCAGAGGAGCGCCCCATTGTACTATAATAAATTTCCACGTTTACCACACTGTGACACCTTTTTCTTGCAGACGTTTCGTTCTTCGAGGACGAACTGAAAGACGTGGCGTGTGCCCCAGGCGATAAGTTGGTGATTGATTGCAACGTCTGTCACTGCAATCAAAATTCTGTTGGGTATTTATGTGAGCGCGTCGAAGATTGTAGAGACGACCATTCGCTCGAGCTGAGAATACGTTCGGTAAAAAAATATATACGAGCGATCATGGAGGGGAAGTAATTAGGAAAGGTAAATAATCCAGGTGAGTACCACTTGTGATCAGAGATTGACAAGATTTGTTTACGTTTCAGAACCTTCACAAGGACGTAGTCGTAATTTATAAATAAGATAATGATGTTTTAAGCAATATGTTTGTGTGGTTTCGATATTTTTAAATAAATCGCAATTACTTTAAAACGTAGCAGTTGTTTGTTTTGACGGTTATTTCCTTTACTGTTTGTTTCCCAAGTAAATCGACATGCTATTTGCCCACTTGTGCGCTACCGAGTATCAATTAAAATAAAATCAATTTCCAATTAATCGTCGTTGATGGGAAATACGTAATCCCACCGGTGGCAAAAAAGTATCTAAGTAGTGTTACTTTTTTGTTATATCAGATAATAATAAATAGGTAATTCGTGTTTGTTATCTTTATAACGTTGGATACAATGTAAAGAATTGTCACCATAAAATTTCAATAAATGGGTCCTGGTAAACTCGTTAAAAACCAATTATATTGTTTATTAGCTTTTTGCTAATTAATATTGATTCTTCACTGTGACTTATTAAAACAATTTGGTTTATCTAATGAATTCTAAAGATATCAATTATGCGATCAGTGTTTTAATTAGACAAGTTAAAAACAATTCTAAAGTTTATATTTGTAATTAATTAGCACCAGGTATCCACATGATTTATTTAATTTAATTCGTTTCCTTTGTTTTTGATATTTGACAGTCTCAATACAGATTTTACAGAGTTGTACAGTTGGTTGCAAAAAAAACGCGAATCGAAAATTTTCCTAATGTAAATTTGGTTTTATTAATTTGTCTACTTGACAATACTTATCAAATATTTTTGAAATAATATTGACGTTAAATCTAACCTATCTCTCGTAAGAAGGTTTCACACCATGGAAAAATTGTAGAAATGTGTCAATTTTATTCTGACAGCTCCCGTTTTCTTTTGCAACCAACTGTAGAGCAATGAGAAGTTAATACTTATTAAGATTTTATGAATCTTTCTGCATTCAAAAAATAAATTATAACATGTTGTACAGTTCGGGACACGGAATTTCGGGCATTTTTCTGCCACTTCAAAAAATTGCGATGTAAATCACTTTTTATTGTCAACGTGACATTCAAAAGTCAAATTTTGGAGTTTATTTTCTGTCCACGTCAGTCGCATGTCAGTCATTGAGGTTAATAATGTAAAGCCTATTTTACATTTTTTGCCAGTACCTATATTGACAGTGATGCCCGAAATTCCGTGTCTCGAACTGTACAAACTAATTTGAAATTAATTATGGCGTTGGTGCGACTCAAAATAACAGCTTACTTAATTTGGAAGTGAATTCTTAAATTCCACTTCTTTGGATGTGCAGTTAATTATTATTTTTATTTTGTAAAGTATCTACAGTCGTGAGCATTAAATCTTGGTCGTCAAGGTCATTTTGATATTTCCCGCTACTGTCACAAATTAATTATCTACCAATGTTAATAAAACGTCAATCAAAAAAAAATTTGTTAAAGTTTTATTCTAGACATTCAAAATTATGGCCCCGGTGTCGTATTTTACAAGAGTAAAAATTATTTCGCAGATAGTGTCAGAAGCTAGGGTGGCAACTCGGTTGGGATTTCCAAAAATTTGACAAGATCTTGACAAGACAAGACAAATGGAATTTATTAAAGGTTATGCCCGTTTCACATTAGAGCACTTTCCGTTACGTCAAAGAATGATCTTGACGATCAAAATGTATTGCTTGCGACAGTACAAATGTGTATTGTGTACAAATTAATATAATTAATAAAGCATTTTTATTATGACAAGCACTTCTTTCGTTTAACCAAAAACATAATTAACCTTTTTTCGTCAGTTAACTGTGTTTTCATAAATGTAATCGAATTCGCGTTTACGGTTTATTATTGATTTTTTTTTAATTTCTCGGCTTACGTGCAAGTGTAGTGCGCTGAGTGTTTATGTATGCAATTAAAACTTCAAGAATTTTAGAAGTCTCTTATGACCAAAAAAATTACCAAAAAAATAACGAAGTGCCAATGATTAGTCTTGGTGAATTTAATTTAAACTGTTCCAAGTGACTATAAATTATTGAAGCAAATTTAATAGGGTGGTAGCGCTGTGCGATTGGTAAGCCTCGTCATTGTCAACAATCAACATGTCATGTTTTGACTATTTTTTTTAGGTTAGTACAACGTGATCAAGAATGACTGAATCTGTTGGTAACAATGAAAATTTGAATGATTTTGGTACCACTGTAATGTAAATGCATTTCCGGTTGTCAGCTTTGACAGAGTTGACAGGCGAATTTGACGTTTACCATCAAAGGGTCATTTTTGTAATAGCATCTAATAGCATCAACATGCCTAATTGTTTTTAAATGTCGTGTCAAGTTAAAACATCCGGTCAATGCCAATTACGAAACAAAAAAACACCAATGTTTTTCAATTGTTTCATTGCCAACAGACTCAGTCATTGTTGATCACGCTGTATATTAGAAGTTTAGTGTTATTGTGAATAATCGCTATTGTAAACAAGATTTTATAAATTATTGAAAATGAAAAATAACATTTCAGGTCCCACGTTTGCGTTTGCTTCTTTAATGGTGTGCAACAGTTCTTGTAAATTGTTTAGCAGTAAAAACCATTTTTTAAAATAAAGAGTTATAGTGACAACTTTGTTTCATGTGACTTTTGGTTTGATATACGTAAATTTGAATTTGAAAATCGGATCTGTCAGCATAAAATTTAGAATATGTCATCAACCTAACAAAAAAATCACAAACACTTTAGTAAAATTAGAGTAATATACAACGTGTCTCAGAAATACTGCTGTGACCTATAATAATAAGGGTGGAGGAGAAAAATAAAAATCATCTGGTACATGAAAATGAAAACAATTTTAATAATAAATATTTTAAACTGACCCTAATTAATCGCCCATACCTAAGATTATGACAAAGTGACTCCTAAAATTAGTGTAATAATCCGTAAAAATTCTCATAAAGTAATAAGAGTAAAATCACTATAATCATTACAAGAAGTGTTCAAAGTGACTGCCGTTATTGTCAGTACAATAATGAAGGCGCCGACGAAATGATTATTAGTTATAACACTCTTTCCACCATTCCTCTCTTATTGCGAATTGTTGTGGCAGCATTTTCTACCCGGTTTTTTAAACTTCAATTGTGTCAATTGCGATCGAATATACCAAGTCCTTCATGTACCCCCACAAGAAGAAGTCTCACCGAAATTCTCTAGGCTCGAGGAGCACTCCCGCACGCTTCACCATACACAACACAATATCTATGTATTCACTATTCGAAAATAAACGCACCATTTTCACAAAATTTTAGCTTAAATCGCACAATCAACACGCAAACATGTGGCTTTTGTGGTCGGATAAAACTAACTGAAAATGTAATCATCATGTTTCTACCTCGGCAGCGCAGCGAAAAAACTTTATTCTAAAAACCCAATGTTTTTGCCCCGATTTTACAATGGTAAAATACGAGTTTTATATGACGCTTTAATGTGACGCGTCACAGTGCGTCTTATAAAACGAGTGTAATATACTATTTTTTCTACTTTGGTCGCATTAATTTGATAAAAACTGAAAAATGTACCTAATTATGAAATAATCTCGGGACTTTTGTGTTGCATGAATTATGGTGGCATTTCTGTGAAATTTATGTTAAATGTCAAATGTTTTAATTGTTAGACAGTTAACAGGAGCTCGCTACACCGGCCAGCTTGCTATTACAGCAATACCAACGTAATACGTATTTAAAAAAAAAACAAAAACAGTTCCACAAAAAGTTCCTGACATTACTTTTAGTTTCATAAAGACTCACTTATGATGCCAAAGTAGAAAAAAACACTATTATTTCACGGTCACTTTCATTGGGTCAGTCAAATAACTAGAAAATAGGCAGCTCGTTAATTTGTGGCGGGGTAAAATATTGAAATGAAAATTATATTTCGGAAAAATGGTACTATTGGGAGTATGAAATTTCGGGCAGTAATTTATAGGTCATTTAAAAAAAAACAATGTAGTCTAAGCTTTATTCTCATAATTGTCATAATTATTAATTTTGATTGAACTTCAAAATAAACTGTCACAATTAGGTATGCACAATTATTTTACATTTTAAAGTCTGTCTCAATTCTAAATTTCCACCAACACTGCATGCTACGTTGGAAATACAACCGGCAACACTGTTTGGTGAAAAATGTGTCAGATTGTATTTGTTAGGTTATCTGTCAATTTCCTTTTTTACAACTCAAAATTTTAGAATAAAGGAATAGAACGAAAACCTTTTTTAAAATGCAGCAAGTTACCTACTTGCTTTTTCTACCTATCGTAGAAAATCAAATTCTAAAAGCAAAATAAACTTATGAAGTAATTTTAATATCTTCGAATTATGTTTATAATAGTTATTTGTATCACAAGGCCAGAAACTGCACGTTTGCGAGCATGAGTACGGTTTGCAATACGAGTCGATAGACGAGTATTGTAAGTACGAATGCTCGCAAAACAGTTTCTGGACGTGTGATACACAAAATTTTTCATGCCGACTTCTGCGGATTTTTGTTAAATGGAAGTTAAAGCACTTGTTTTAATAATTGGTATTAGGGACTTTTTTTTGTGTTGGCAACACTTACATTTAAACATTTAAATTTTAAAATCAACATCGCTCTTGTTTCCTGACATTTATTAAATTTCATTAATTTGTTTTGTTTTTGACATTTTCCTGAAACATTTGTTGTAATAAATACACCAGCCCATATTCAAGAAGTGGCTCGAAACGTAATTTTAATTAATTAATTTTAGTTAAATATTGCTTCTTTGTAGTTTGTACGTTGTTATAAATAGAAAAACATTTTTAACGAGCCATCCACAGAACAAACATTGACGTTTGATAGAATTCTGATAACAAATGCCGACCGAAACCCATGACAACTCAAAATCCCTACTTTTAGCCGGACTAGGCCGGCAATGCATGTGTTTCTGGACGATTTCGAGATTTGTAATTTACCAAATTCCGGCCGGAGGCACGAAAAACAATTATATTGCCAACTTTGGTTATAACAATCCCCAATTTAGAAATATTTTTATTTTGCCAACATAATTCAACACGTGGTGGAAATTTAGAATTGAGATTTCCAAAGTTTAATAAAAGACTGTTCAGTTTTTAGAAAATCACATCTAAGCACTTGCAACTTTTCAGGATTGATGAATGCAATTTGTCAAAATGACATGTGACAATAGTAGATATTAAAATGAGGTTATTAATTATATTAAACTTAAAAAAATTATATTCATGAAATCAAACAAGATATTGTATTGTAAATGATGTTGTTTCGAAAAAATATTAAGCTTTGGTTTTTTTTGATACATATCTCTTTTAGTGTTCGTCAGATAAAACGAAAACGAGAAAACCCTGAATTATCAATAGTTTTTTCTTAATTTTCCCCACTGTAAGTGGCGAACTGAAAGCTTCACACAACACCTCTTCCTTATAAATTTGTTCATACTTTTCCAAAACCTTTCACAAAATTGTTAATTATCACTGACTTTTATTTCTATCTATTTATATATATTTTTTTTTTTGTCAATAAATACTAGCGATATATTTTCCGGAACGCACTGTTGCAACAAAACATCTCAAACTTTCAATATTTTAGAATTGTATATTCTGTAACGAGGTTAGAATGAAAATTCGATGTACGAGCGTTAGCGAGCGTGAGGAACAGGGATGGGCGGTGTCGACAATTTGTGTCGACTATGTCATTGTCGACGCGTCGACAATTAGCTAGATGTCGACAAATTGGGAGCTGTCAACAATGTCAACAATGTCGACAATGTCAACAATGTCGAGATTCCGATAATTAAAGTTTTAATTGCATTCAGAAAACATCCGAAAATAAAAATTTAAGAAAAGTGACGGTTTTAAATGCACTCTATGTAAATTTAAAAAAAAATCCAAAACAATCAAATCGAACATGGTCCGCATTAACAATTTGGTTGGTTAGTTGGAGGATTGCGCCAAATTTATACAATTACCTATCATTTAAGAAACCAAATACGAAATTCATTTTTACCGTTATGTTTTAAAATTATATTATTAGAAAAGTTTTCGCTACGGGACTGCGGCCGGTCGGGTTCGAGTTAGGTAGAAAATTTCAAGGCAAAACCGAACATCTGGCAGCTTCAAAAAATTGCACCCTTTAACGCTCCAAATTGTTGTAAACAACACCGACCCAAACAAAGCCTTTAATAAACATTTCAATGCCGAGTATGACACTTTTATCCAATGTTTAGCAGTGCAGCAGTTGTGCTGCACACTTTCAAGATATAAGATATTTATCTGACTCTGAAGGCCGATCTAATAAAACTATAATATTCACCACATACAGGGAGAGGCATTGTGTAGGTGTATTTCCCAAAGTATTACAATTAAATCTGAATTTACAAAGAACCCTGTAATTGAGGAAAGGACTGTGGGTTCGGAGTTTCTACCTGATTTGACAAGAATTATGAATGAGACAAAAATGACCCTTATGGCAAAACATTTTGAAGGTAAAATTACAATGAAACAGTCGGTACCAACATCTTTATCTGGTGTCCCATCGGTTTATTAGTCTGGCCTTCAGTCACATAAATATCCTAAAAAATGCAACACCGAGAAAACAATTTGCAGACCCTTTGACGGCTTTCAATTAGTTGTTCTCCGATGCCACCCGGCACCCGCACAAAGCTTCCGTATTTACATAGTTGCCTGTCTACGTATGACACTTATCACAGTTAATATGAAGTACGAGTAGGAGCAATTGTATTAAAAAAATAGCTGTTCACGATTGATTTAAACACGCAGTAGGCCAAGATATTTTTTTGTTAGTTTGGCGTCAGGTCTCGTCATATGACCTTTCGTTATTAAATATTCGTTTTGTTGTCAATTCCGTAATTGATTTTTTCTACTTTGCGTTCGTACTGATGCTATTACGATACTGTTTTGCGTATCGTAATAGGAAAAGGCGTGATATAATAATAATACTAAAAATAGTGAAATTTAATTTTTTAATTTTGACGGATACTGTGGTGTCGCGGCAGACCGCAGACGTGACCTTGGGTGGAATCCTTTAACGGTTTTAAATTTTAAATTATTTTTTTCATTGAAAAAGTGGCAAAGTAGAAAAAATATTGTATGACATCTCGTTTATAAGGCATTTTATCGCACTTACTCCTTTAGGGCACTCCTCGCAAGCTCGTCGTGCTCTAAAACCGTGCGTGCGATAAAATGCTTCTTATAAGACTCGTATCATAATATGCTATAGTACAATTCAATTATAACCTAAAATAGATTTATTATGCTAAATCACAATATTGATTATTGATTGCCAACTTAAATGTCAGATTTTCATAGACATTTCGAATTTGAAATAATTGTGAATGTTGTATAATAAATTGTTGGCATATATACGACAGTGCATGTGAGATTTAAGTCATACATAACCTCACATTACATATTACAATTTCCGACATTGTCGATATTGTTGACGCAGTGTCGACGTTTTATCGACATTGTCGACATTGATGACATTGTCGACATTGATGACATTGATGACGTATTGTCGACGTGTCGATGTCGACAAATAAAGTCGACGCGTCGACGCCCATCCCTGGTGAGGAACCACGAGTAGATCGAATTTTCATTCTAACCGAGTAACAGACTGTATTTTTTCCACGACCATGTAATAATTCTCCACGACCAGAAAGTATGAATCAAAAACAATTAAATCTGAACAATTTTCGTTTATTTCAATTAAAACTTAAAAATTATGGAATATTCATTCAGTTACTTGTTATGGAATGAAAATACATGCAAAACACAAAAGAAGCAAGTGTTTCAGAATAAATATGCTAATCCCAAGAGTGAGAATTTTTACTTTCTATTATGATATTATGATATGATTTCGAAATTACTACATTCACTAACGGTCGTGGAGAAAATATTGATTCATTCATCGATATTTTTTTTAAATCAAAAATGAATAAACCCATAAGACTAGATATTACGAGTATTTTGATTTTTTATCAAGGTCATCTAGATTTTTTTCACTATACACTGTACATTGTCTAAACGAATTAATAACTCGTCGTGCCCACCACATTTTGGTTCCACTCGCTTTTATCGAATAGTATTCCATGTGTATTAAAAGTAAATTAATCAAAGGAGAGTGTGTTCTTGTCATTGCCTTGATTCGCAATCAATTTTAATTAACATTTATGTTTGAGAAGCGAAATTTGAATCCATTACCTCCAACAACAATTCGAAAATCATCACGTAACGGTGATAATCATTTCAAGTTGCAATTAGGTCGCTCAATAAAACGAATGGATTAGAAAATGCTTTTTTATTTTTTGTAAAATTAACTTCACTTGGGTTATGACCTGTACCCACAAAGCCACCGATATAAAGGTCGCAGTTTTATAATAATACTATCAGTTTTCGAGAATTGTTGAATGAAGTAGTATCACTTTTGTCTCAAAATGAAATTATTATTTTGTTTACTTATCGTTGGAGTCGTTCTCGTGGGTGTTGCCTACTCCCAAGGTAAGATTGCAATTCTATCTTTCAAACTTTTCAATAAATCTACCTATCTAATTTGACATCTACCTTAATTAACACTCGACACATTTCAATTCTTTACAACTTATAATATTTCAATTCAGAATGATTTTCGTTAGGGACGATTGCTTAATTTGCTTGTTTCTTATCGCATTTTCTCACTTATAGAAATACAACGTCACCAATTACAAATTCTTCGAATTGTTTCTGACGTACTGTTTTCTTTTCAAATTAACTAGAAGCGTTCCACATCCCTGATAAAAGGTTATCTCACTTTGTAACCCTCACAACGAGAGTCATTGATTCAAAATCTCAAGTAAACAGTACATTTACGGTTTCTTCTTACACAAGGTCCCCTTTATTTTCAACAATGACAAGTTGACGATAACACTCTTACGTCAACCAGTCCAATCACCTCAATTTTTTCCCGAAAACCTTAATTTTCTCCCTTCCAGAACAATGCAAGGATCGCGAGACTAGAATTGACGATTGCAACCACTGCTATTGCTATAACAATACCTGGATTTGCTCTTTAATACCTTGCCATCCAACCCCTTCATCTCAACGTGTCAAAAGGGGTAAGTATCGGGTTCGTTTGCCCCACCCAATTTTACTAAGTATTTGTCTTGTTTTAACACCCCGCTCGCTTTAATTCTAGTTGCATAAAACACTTGTAAGAGTACAAATACTTGGTAAAGTATTCAACTCCCAAACTCTTTACAAGTGTTTTTTAATAGGTGTGCCTGTCGCTGCTGATTTGAAAAACACCCCCTGCGCCCCTAACGACTACTTTAAACTAGATTGCAACACTTGCTATTGCAATATTGACAAGACTGGATACCTTTGCACTGAGAACTTGTGCCCCATCTCCGAACCTACCACAGAGTCACAGTCTAACGACACGGTCGCTTCGAATAACACCGCTTCCGTCAACGAGACTGTGCCGCAAACTGCGACGGCTAGTTTGAACGAGACTGTCCTTTTAGCACCGCACAGCAATGAGACAGGACTGAACAGTGAAACTAACCTTACAATCACAAATCCAGAGCGTTTTTCGAACATCGAGCATAACCTCACAAATCCCGAGTCGTTTTCGAACGTTGAACCTAACCTCACAAATTCTGAATCGTTTTCGAGTCTAGAACCGTTGCCCATCACTAATCTCAATCTGACTCTTAGTAGTAATAGCAGTAATCATTCTGATGCTGGCGGTGGTACAAGTAAAAATTCCAACGTGACAGATCTATAATAAATGGACTAGATTCTAGAGTAATAATTTTAACCGAGGCGTGTTAGTTTAGACTTAAAATTAAAAGCGAGTCTACGATTGCATGAAAATGTTTTATTTATTTAGTCTAGTGTAATCATGACTAAATTGTAGATGATGCCTTTTCTTGTACCCCTGGTCAGACTTTCAAGAAGGATTGTAACACATGTACGTGCACTCCAGATGGGAAAAATGCTCTTTGTACGCTGAAAGATTGTCGTGTTGAAAAAGTAACACAGTGATTATGACACACAGGACGTAGTTTTAATCTTCTATACGTATTTTGTAATTTAGCTTAAATAAATCATTTCGAAATGATGTTGCTATGTGTTTGGAACCTTGCAAAAGTGGTGTTGTTTTAGAGGATGACAAGTGTACACCTGGAACCAAGTGGAATGAAAAATGTAACAAATGCTCATGTAACAAAAATGGAATTCCGTTGTGTACAAAAAAGATGTGTGTCGATGAGAGTACAGAGAAACCAGAAACAGGTAGACAGTGAAAGTAGAATTGCAAAAACACTAATGTGATTTTTTTGCAATTTTTAATATCTTTCTAATTATCTTCTCGTCTTCCACCATCAGGCTTTTTTTTTGCATTTAAATTTATCCTCAAAGTAGACGTTGAAGAGTCGATTGTGAATGCACCACGGATTACAGATCATGAATCAGCTGTTTAAATCTAACCTCACTTTTTGTGTTGTTTATGTTTTTACTGCGCAGCCGGGTGAGTGGTGCGTTCACAATCGACTCTTCAACGCCAACTTTGAGGAGAAATTTAAATGAACGCTCGATATATTTCGTTAATCCCTAATATTTTAATCCCTCGAATTATTTTCTTTCTCGCCCTCAAACTTATTAACAAATTCTACTGAAGGATCTAATATCATTAATTAGCGACCCCTTCACCTCTGAACATTCTTCTATTCTTCACAATCTTTCTTATACAACGTGATCAACAAAAAATAAGGGGGTAACAAAACTTTTCAGAATATGTGACGTAATTTCAGTCACTCTAATAGCGATAATGAAAGGTTTTGCCATAACTTAACAAACAATGTTGCTTATGGTAAATCCAGTCGCCATTTTCTTCGTTCCTTTTCCAAAACAGGATTCTCCCATGAATATTTTTATCCTCGTTGGAGAAATGTCAAAATAAAATGCGTTTAAATTTTGACAAGCGACATTTTATTAAGTTTTCAAAAATTTTGTTTTCCAGTTTTTCTTTATCTCGTTTTTTGTAGTTTGTTATTATTTTAGTGTCTCTCTTCTTTCTGTACTTTTTCTCCTTTATTGTTTTTAATTTTGTTGAATTCTATTTCTCGGCAGATTTTTTTATCTCTTTTTACTTATTCTCCTTTATTCTTTCATTTGATGGACGCAGTTACTTGAAAAAATACGTATTGGAGAAATATTTTTATAAGGAGATACATAATATTTTTTTTGTTAAAGTTGTAGAAAAAAGGTTGCAGAAAACAAAAGATGATGTTGAGAAATGTGAACCTGGAAAGAAATGGAATGAAGACTGCAATAAATGCTCCTGTAATCAAAATGGTATCCCTTTGTGTACCAAGAAGTTGTGCGTTACTGATATCAAGAGAAAACTAAAAACAGGTATTTGTGTTAAGTGATATTGAAATTCCTAATTTAACATTTACAAATTCCTTTTAATTTAAATCTATTCCTTCTAGCTCAATAGTATATTGTATATGCCTTATTATTACACACATTACATCACATTACAGTGTGATAATACGTCTTATTAAACGACTGTAATATACTATTATCTTTTTTACTAGTTATTGATGGGAATATTTGTACAAAAGGAGTTCTTCAGTCTTTTATTTCCTTACTTTATTCAATTAGTAATTGTGTAAACAGTTGCAACAGAGATAATCTTAATTACGTGTTATCTAATAATGTGGTGATATCACCTGTTCATACTTTTCTTGGTATTTCTCCCGACAATGTTATTATTACCTGTCTGTTGTAGTGCCTCCAGTCACGGCTGGAGAAAATTATCTGTTATTTATCGATCAGATATGTCATTTGGCTATTAAATTTTTTTGTCATTGCTAGGATGTTTACCTTTAGGCATCTACGCGATAGTTGAACAGCCAATCGTGTCGTGTTACTAGAAAAATTTAAATCAATGAGTGGTACACTAATGCATGGTTTTACAAAGATGACAGGGTAGGAGATACAACGTACGGAGCACTGTGGCCAAGCGCCTGGCGCGCCGCTCTGAACTGGGAAGGTCGCGGGTTCTAATCCCGGGGCCGGCTGAACTGGTTTTTTCAGGGGTTTTTTCACACCATCACATCGTGATGGTCTCACACCACAGTTAAGGCGAATTTTGGGTCACCTTCCTTCCGCACCCATCCGCACCATACCCATCCGGTCAGTGTGCTCTGGAAAGCCTCAGCAGCCCGCCCTCCCTCGAGGGGGAATGAAATGTATCCTTTCCCTTTTAGATACAGTCTTTCAAAAAACATAAAAATTCGTTCTTTCTACTTTTTCCACCGTCCTATTCAGGCTTTCATGTTTTCAAGGAATAAACAAACAAATGTAAATTAACTTGGGTCCTAGTTTCTGATTTTTATTTATTTTTGTAACAGATTAAATATTTTTTGAAAATCGTTTTAATCGTGCAAACTTTTCGTGTAACGTTTCTTTGTGGCAAAAATTGTATCGCTTTGTAAACACCATAAATATCATGGTTAAATAGACTTTGACATGCCAAGGCTATATTTTTCTGAAGATTGCATATAATTGTAAAGAAAAATATTTTGCGTAGATTTATTATCAAAGTTTTTTATTTAGTTTCAGATAGAGAGTCCGCTGCACCGACAAAGAAGGAAGAAAAACCCAACCCTTATTTTTCCCATGAACTCCAAAATTATAACAGGCGCTTTGACAACCACATCCCATTCGCATCACCAAGATATCCCAAAAATATTTTAGTTTCTGGACAAAACAATTGGTATGGACGGAGCAACCCTGGAAATATGTACTCTCTTTCAGACTGTTCTCAATTAGCACTGAAAGGTATTATGTAATCGCCTAAACTGTCACAATTTTTCTGAAAATGGATTTAAGGATTTTGGTGTAGTCCTCTAGAGAAAACGCCAACAAACTGTCACGTCTGCAAATGCTACCATTGGAGAAGCGGCGATAGTTCTATTTATGTCGGATGTCCCAATAAAGTGATCGGTTTGTATTTCATTACCTGAAGAGAAATGGTTGGATGATTTTGGAAAAAATTGTTCTTGTAGATCGACCCTGGAGTTTCATGTAAAAAGATGTAAAATAATGGGAAGGAGTAATGAAGGAATAAATGATGTGATAGTTAAATATTTTTTATTTTTGTGATACAAATATTCAAAAATTGAATGTTCAAAACTCTACCAAAACTTGAAAACAATATAAACACAAAAATTTAGAATCAAGCATTTAAATAATCGAACATTATCTTCTGTTCACTCAAGCTTCTTTATGCTTGACAATGTAAACTTCTGCGACTTCTTTGTCATCAAAGCCATGACTGCCACTCCCTTGAAGGCGGTAATCATCATAATTTGGTCGTTCTTCATCTCCTTTAAAAGTACTGCCGGATCCACTACCACTTCCACTGAATTCTCCCTTTCCTGTGTGGAATGTTGGATTTTCCAAAAAATGTATTTTGATGTATTCATCTTCGTCGTCTCTAAACGTAATTTCATTTTCTTTGAGAAAGTCCCCGCGACTTCTGAATTTCCACTCCTTATTCACTTCCTTGTAATTATCTTTATCACTCGATTTAATCGCATTTTTCACGTTATTTTGGATATACCGAGGAATAACACTGTGATGGTTTGGATTGTGCTCACCGGTAACAAAAATCACCCCTAAAACTAGTATTATTATTGACGAGTGCATTCTGAATGAGAATGAGTGTTGCTCGCAACACTTACAAAAATAAAACCAAGTTTCCTGCTAGGTATTTATTATACTTCTCATATCATAGGAAGTGATTTTGTTTGACGTTTTAAACCCGACGAACATACGGCGGTGTTAATTTTTTGATAACATTTATCAAAACAATAGAACCACATTTGCAGATAACCGATTAAGTGCATCAAATTCTCAAATTCCAAATTTCCAATTTAAGAAATGTGACGTGAGGGTTTTGAATCACTTGGAAAAGTTAATTTCGTACTTAGTGTCTTGTCACAATTTTAGATTTTGTGGGTTTAGTGAGGAAACGTTTTTAAAAAGGATGTGGTATTTTTGAATGACTTCCGTTGTTAGCGATTTGTCCTCGCTTCCGAAACGATGTTATCAGATAGGATGATAGCATTTAAGTGCGTTTAAAATATGAATGAAAAAAAATCAATTTTTGATTCATTTTTCAGTTCATTGATTGGTCGTAAAAAAGAGTACAAAAAGATACTACATCCTTGTTTCTCAACGTTTTTCGCGTTTGGTCCCGTTTTCGTTATATTATTTTTGTAATGCCCCCTTCAAGTGTTTAGAAATGTGCTATTGTTGGTGGAATTCTGACACCCTGTATAATAGGACAATATCTATGGTGATTTTAAACAAATAAAGTGGCATATAATTCACTAGTGATCTAAAAGCCATATAAGGCACTAGTGATCTAAGAACCATTTTTCGCAATGGTAATCAGAATCAAAGCTTGAACTGATTCTCACGTCGTCAATCAAATCAATTTGTGAAATAAAAATGTCAGA
This sequence comes from Tenebrio molitor, assembly GCF_963966145.1. NCBI lineage: Eukaryota > Metazoa > Arthropoda > Insecta > Coleoptera > Tenebrionidae > Tenebrio > Tenebrio molitor. Next base: position 2,108,422 of record NC_091054.1, on the reverse strand, counting down.
ATTGTTATCATTTTTGAACGATATTCTGAAGGTGTTGGACAAAGTTAAGTATGGCACACGTGTGTTAGAGGCTCTAAGTCACTTGCAAAAACGAAACCACTCGTTTTCAACTCGTGGTTTACGTGTTTTTTCGCGTGAATTATATGCCTTTTAACACACTAGTACCTTAAATAATGATTATTTGTAGAGGCCAATTTATAAATACTTTAGTCACACATACTTTCTTCGTAACAAAGTTAAAAAAAAGTCTATTTTTGTCATTGCAAGCCTTTCATCACCTACAAATAAAACTTAAGTTTCTTATTTTCGAAGTTATTATTTTTAATATTTTAAGATTAATATTTGTTTATTGGAAAAAGTAAAATAAGAAAGCAATAACTAGACGGGAAAAATATTGAATTTGTGATAATTTCAAGGTTTATTGTCATTCAAGAGATAAGAAAGTTTGTTATTGAGTAATATAAACAATATTAAAGCAATAATTTAAAAATTCGTTACAATTACGTCTTGCATTTTTTCCTATTATTCCTTAAATTTTTGTTTTTTAAATTTCAATGTACACATTATGCAGCAGCATTTGCAATTATTTATGCCTACAGATAAGATTCCAAATATAAACATTTTAATTGACAAAAGTAAAATTTATGGACAGTGACTTAAAATAAAAATAGTTGTTTATGTAACCAGATAAGAAATGATTCATTTTGTGTAACGTTTCGCTCGTCCCGCAAAATAACACAAAATTGCATTCCGTACAAGACTTTTTTAAATTTTGGCAAAAAAACTGTCTGTGGTTTGTAAAAACTGAAAATACATATTTGAAAAATGTTTAATTGGAATTCTGATGTACCAAGAGATTACGAAGAGGCCACAGAAAATGCAATACCAGTGGTTCCGGCAAGGAAAATATGATTTAGACACATTTTTCATCACCAGTTGCGATAAATGTTTCATTTCCTAACTAGTTGCGAAATGTTTTGTAATGGCAATTTTGACAAATGACATATTACATGTCAAAATTAGAAAAACCTCTATGTGGCATACATAATTTTCTAAAAAAAATCATGAGCATAAAACAGTCCATATTGAACTTGTTGCATTTCAAGTGATTTGACGCAAATGACAGATAAGAAGATTATTTAATTTAGATCAACGCTGAATGTTTTTATTACCCAGCTCTCACATTTGACTTTTTTAATCATAAAACGTCTCAAAAGGTTATTCAGTGTTAAGGATGGTTTCGGGTATGACGTAACAGATTAAATTATTTCATAGATTAATAAGATTTTAATTTTTGTAATTTCCAACACTTACATAAATTAAATTCAAAACTTAGCCAAAAATTCTTTTCAATTTTCACGTAAAAATATTTTTCTGCCCCATTCCATTTTATGTGTGCTAACTGTTGAGTAATGCTATTATTACCCACGACTGAGAATATTCAAAATTCAAGTATTTGCAAATGCAATATAAAATGAATGTAAACTTGATATGATCCAGTTCAATATTCATCCATCATACACAATTATTTTGAAATGTCATAATTCGCAAATTAATGATGATTAAAACCCTCGCCTACGGCTCGTGCCACACTTAATACATCATTACACGCTCGTTAGGGAAAAAATAATTGCGAACGATGTTTCTTCTCTTTATTCTAGAGTAGACTGTTTTGGTGTAAACTCGAGCAAGATAATTTGTTTCTCAATCAGTGAAGCATTATTATTGTTGATCGTCGCAGTTTTAATTTTTAAATAAATTGCAGGGTTTGCTTTTATTTTATTAACGTGTTGAAACTGACAACGTGAACGTAGAAGTACTTTGATGGTACCAAATGACTCTATAGGTTTAGATATTTTAAGTTAATTTAAATTAAGTAAGTATTAATTTAATCCATAACTATTTTATGACAATTTGGTAACATAGTGTTTGTCAAAATATGGGAAATAGTTTTACTCTGTTTGTTTAAAGATTTAAGATTGACAAAAATGATCATGTGACTTTCGATATACAGGGTGACTTTGAGGTTGTGCAGATATTTGAACCTGTGATAGAACCCCACAAAAAGTAACGATTGAGCGAATAATTCCTTATACAAATGTTGATATTTTTCGAGAAAAAGGGGCTAAAAGTTTTTCAAAAAAAGTTTGGGAGCCACTGAATTTTATGAAAAAATGGGTCAAAAAAAATCATAACAGACTTTTTTTGTTGTTACTTAATTTAATTTAAAATTAGTCATTTCGACTGAAACATCAATCTTTCCCTCAATTTAAATCACAAATATCTTTCACCAATCTGGAGAAAACCGATATGGTTTTTGATCTATGGCGAAGTCCGCAGACATTCATGGCAAATCTACGGTAAAAGGTTTCCAATGCACGAACCTTTATAAACGTTGTGCAGCATCTTCGCGTAAAACAATAAATGTCAAGCCTGCTATAATTAGTCGATTGTGAACGCACCACTAGTCAGTCTGGAGAGAAAAAACCAGAGATATGATGAGGGGAGAATGCTAATGAACCACTGCGCATCCAAAATTTCTGCGACAAGATGGAGGTCGCCATTTAAACCATTCCATATCTTTGGTAAAAACACAAACGACGCAAAAAGTGCTGATCCGCGATCTGTAATCCGTGGTGCATTCACAATCGACTCTTCGACGGAGACCACAGAAATGTCAAAATTCAATGAACGAAAACTATTGCTTCTTAACCTAAAAAATTTCGTAGGCAAAAAAAAAAATTTTTTTGTTCCAATTTTATTAGACACAATTAAAAATTGTTTTATTTTTTTTTCAGTCAGCTATGAACCAAACGATAATTTTTAATACATGGTTAGATTCAGAAAAAAAAAACTTTATCAGACTGAGCCTAAAAAAGTACGTGTCCATTTAAAAAAAAAAAGTTGACTATCGTAAGCTACTGAAAATAACGCCAAAACAAAATTATTTTATGGCTGCTTCGTAGCGCATGAAAAACCATATCTTCGGTTTTTTTGTTCATTGAAATCGGATAATAAATTAAAAAGTTATGGGTTGAGGCGTTTTTTATCAAACAGCCTGTATGTCAACAAAAAAAATCTAAATTTGGAAAAATAAGAAAAACAAAAAAGCATCGGGAGAACATTTGTATTATTTTTTTCACGTTCCTCTCACTCTACTTTATAAGTAGTTGGCGCCGTCGTTTTGATACACCCTGTATATGTGTCTTGGTAAACATTAAAATTCACACCTTTAACTTTTAATAATTTAGTATTTTGTGTACGTAAAAAATTAAGAATTTAACACATATAAGACATTTTTTATCGTATATTGTTGTATTAATTAATACATGGCTAGTATAAGGTCATGATGTGATGATAACATTGTTGAACTTTTAGCGATGTTCTTCCCATTCCTTTGGGTTTTCCCAGGTACAGAAAAAACATCTTGTTGATGTTTACATCAATACCCACCTTTGGTACTAATCACAACAACAATGGGCTTCTCAATAAATTGTTCTCAAATTATGACTTCGTCCCAGTGGCGTCTCAAAATCTTGACTCAAATGATACAGCCTTGGCCACCAATATTGCATAATATTTAACTCGTTTACATGCAAAACCTTTTATTTAGTGTAAAATCTTGATGTCACAGTTATGTAGAAAAACAAACATATCTAATTGTAAGCTTTCGTTCACGCCTAATTAAGAACTAATATTGACCGAAATGTTATGGCGCGAAACCTTTTGCATATTCCCATTACCAACAACACTGATTCAAAGAAATTATAATCGCTCGACGATATAAGACTTGGAATTTTATACATTTACTCAGTTTTAGAAAATTCTTCATACCAGTCACATCTCGTCCAAAATGAATACTGTTATCCTCACTTGCCTCGTACTTAGTGTACTAATCTTCAGTGTTACTTGCAATACAGGTAATTATTTTTTGTATGTTTTCTTCTTTAAAGTTTAAAATGGCGATATACGCAACAAATGAAATTGTCATTCTTTTTTTAACTTAAATTTTTTGCAATGTTCCACTTTTGTGTCACTAGGTTATCAGATGTACTTGACTTTTAACCCTTAGCACCACTATCATTCACCAAAGAACTCAGACAAACGATAGTTTTTGATGTAGTTTTAAAACAGTCTTTATTATTTTTATTTTTTTTTTTTTGGTAAAGGAACTTTATATTAATAACATAATTACATAACATTTTTGTTTTATAATACAAAAATTTCCGATAATATTGCGGAATCTGGAAAAGTGCCCCGAATGCTTGCAGCGTTTCCACGTTGAATGGCAAAGGAAATCCTCTCGAAAAGGAATTTCTTTGTCTTTATTGTTTTGTGATGGAGATTTATTATAAAATCTGATTGACATTCTAGAATGCAAGGAGGGCGAAAGCAAGAAAGAGGAGTGTAACAGTTGCAGATGTGCCAATGGACTGTGGGTCTGCACCAGAAAAGCTTGTGCTCCACGCAAAACCAGAGGTATTTTTTTATTCTATTTTCATTTTGTATCTCCTAAACACCCTTCTGATTGCCCGAGCGGATTAAAAAAAAATCTAAAACGTTTTCTAATTTTCCCAAAATTTTAGACACTTTTTCCTGTACTCCTGGCGAAACCTTCGCGAGGGACTGTAACACTTGTACTTGTACCCTAGATGGAAAAAATGCTGTTTGTACTTTAAAAAGTTGTGTAGGACCGGTTATAAATGCAACACCATGAAGACATTTCCAAAGATTTTTAGTTTTTAAGTCAGATAGGTATTTTTCATGTGGATTTTGTTAAAATTGAAAAAAAACTTTGTTTTAGGTGCATATTGTGAACCTGGAACCACCTTCAAAAAAGAATGTAACACATGCGTTTGCAACAAGGATGGAACCAATGCTGCTTGTACACTGAAGGCTTGTCTTTAACTGAAAATTAAAAATTCTAAATTCTTTATTATATTATTGTTGTAATTAGTCCTGTATGTAGCTGTAAAATGAAAGTAAAATATTAAAATATATTAGTGCTAATTTGTTGTTATTACCCATTATTTATTATTAATGAGTCACGTTAGAAAAATATTTAAAGATACTCTGGTTTTTTTCCCACGAAAAACCCATATAAAACTTTTATACAGCCTGTCCAAAAAGTTTGGAAACACCCAAATGAAAACGTAACGCATAATTTTTCAAAAAAATCTAAAGACAGGTCAATTAGTGTTTTAAAAAAGCTTTCTGCTGATAGTGTCTGTTCGGTCTTTTCGATGACCTTGAAAAAGTTATTGTTATTTGCACAAAACCACAACATTTATTCATCACTTTTGCTGTTGCATTAGACATTTTTTCAGCACTTTCGCTGTTGCTATCGATAATATCCCAAAAACACACATTCAAAATGAAAGTTTTATTGTTGTTTTATTCTCATTTACATAATTATGCAATATAAACAAACTGGACTCAATTTTACTGTTACAAAGGTGCAAAGAATTCACATGTTGCGTCTGATTTTCGTCATCTGAAATATTGTGGATCTAACACCAATTGATATTTTATGTTTGTGTGAATTATTAATGCAATCTCCCATTTATGTGCATTGTGTAAAATGACTATTACTCTTGCATCATACATATTTTCTGTTGTTGACTTAATTTGTAACTGTAACTATAATTTTAATAAAAAATTCGACAAATAGTGTCACATTATGTCTATATTAGGGAAAATTTTGAAAATTGAAACATAAGTATTGTCCTCGTGGAAATGCTTGAAAATGCCTTGGATCCTTGACATTCGAGAATTTTCTAAGGCCACTCCTCGATAGGAATTCAAATTACGTGATAATACAACGTTCCGTTTTTAGTTCAGTACTGGTTGTCACCTGCGCTCTGTTCTGTGAAATTCCTTTTGAAAATATTTCGACGATGTGTTTGTCAAAAATCAATTTTTTAATTATTCTTTGTTTTGCCCTCACCATATTTATTATTGGGATGTGTGAGGAAGAAGGTAACGGTTTCATTTGTTTTTATTGTCAGTTCACATTTTTTGTGGTAGTAGTTTTGAGTTAGTTTTTGAATTACATAGTTTAAAACATATTGAAACATTTCATACAATGAGAAAAATCTTAGTAAAAACATATGTAGAAAACTTTCTCTCAAAATATCCATCAACAATAAAAAGATTCTTGCAAAAATGTGCCTCTATATTTCTAACACCAGAGAAGCTTTTTTTATAAAGAAAACGAAAAAGAAATCAATTTTACAACATGGGATCAGTCGTTAAATTTCGAATAGATTTTATTATTTTATTTTGCACCAAAAACAATTAATTACGCCTGTTGTATTTTTAGTTTGGCTTTTCTTTTAATCGTAGATTATATCATTAAGAGTAGAAGTGAGTCTTTTTGTGATTGAGACCGAGACGAAGTCGAGGTCGCAACTGGCCGAAGCACAAAAAGACCCTCTACTCTGAATGATACATACCGATAATACTTTCCACATTTTTTTTTAAGTTCTTTCAGGTATTATCACAGAATTGCTAATGATTTTTGACTAATTTCACAAACTTGCATTTTAGGATGTGAATCTCCGGGAAAAGTCTGGTATGTGGGTTGCAACAAATGTATCTGTCAGAGTGACAACTACACTTCAGCTTGTGAAATGGATCCATCAAAATGTAAATAAGACAATTAACAAAGAGGTTTTATTTGTAGAACCTTACTAATAAATTATTAGTTATTACTTAGCCACAGAGTATTTTCTTTATACAGGGTCGCTAAAGAAAATGGATATAGAAAATTATTCCCTACTTATGTTCTGGTTCAAAACCAACTGCTGTACAAAAGTCTTTAAAAATGAGGTGTTTTTAAATAATGTGTGAAAGTGGACTGTTTTTGCTAGTTCCTCAAACTTTTTTGTTGCTGCTATTGAAAGTTGCTTTTATTTTGTTATTTTGTCTTAATCACACAATTTAAAAATTTATAATTATAATTATTTATATTTTACGTGCGGCGGAGTGATAAGATACCTCGAATGCGACCCTTATCACGAAAAAAGTAAGCCGGCAAATAGATAAAACGTTAAGTGCAAGTGACTTTTTAAGCGATATAAAATTGAAATATGGAAGAAGACTAAAGAAAACAACGTATTTGTAATTAAAATGGGTACAGAGATCGCTGTTTTGAGACACCAACTTTTTTCTAAAAAAATTTTAACACCGGCAAATTTCAAAAATCACACTAAAAACGTTCCGAATCAAAATTTTGGCCTTGCTCATTTCTAATTAAAATGTAGTAACATTTCGATCTCTGTAATTGTTGCCTCATACTTGTCCCTTTTAACATCCTCGAGATTGTGCTGCCTCGGCCGCAAGCGCCCTCAGCGACAATTTTTCTCTCGGTACGTTAAAGAATGATTTCGTGACCTTGATCTACAAATAACTATTATTCATGTGATAAGGGAGGAAATGACACATTACTGCACAGTTTTTCTACTACATTCTATTTGTATAAAAAAAAAACTACTAACATTTTTAAAGAACGCACAACTTGCTTTTGAGATTGTAATATTTACGTCAAACTTTTTATTCGAGTTTTGTTTATTCTCTACCTTCCACATTTACTCTGGTTCTGGTTCTGGTTCTCCACTTCCAGAGTCCTCATAATCGTCACTGTCATCATCAATCAAACCATCACCACTGCCTGAACCCACTATTTCTCCCATGGTGGTAGTCGCAGATGTAGTTGTGGTAACAGGAATTGTAGATGTTGTGACTGGTGAAATTGAAGGAGATACAATGGTGGTATCTGGATTTATCCACACAGATTCAGTGTTGTGTTCTTTCTCTGGATCAGGTCCATTTGAAACGACGAGTGTTGAAGTTTCGTCGACAGTCTTGGTTGTTTCAGTAGAACCATTGACAGATTCAGTTGTGTCTTCAACATTTACTGTCGGGTTAGTGACAGCGACACTGGTTGTTTCAATAGAACCATTGACAGATTCAGTTGTGTCTTCAACAGTTACCGTTGAGTTAGTGACGGCGCCACTGGTTGTTTCAACAGAACCATTGACAGATTCAGTTGTGTCTTCAACATTTACTGTTGAGTTAGTGACAGCGCCACTGGTTGTTTCAACAGAACCATTGACAGATTCAGTTGTGTCTTCAACAGTTACTGTTGGGTTAGTGACGGCGCCACTGGTTGTTTCAACAGAACCATTGACAGATTCAGTTGTGTCTTCAACATTTACTTTTGGGTTAGTGACAGCGCCACTGGTTGTTTCAATAGAACCATTGACAGACTCAGTTGTGTCTTCAACACTTACTGTTGGGTTAGTGACGGTGACAGTGATTTTGGACGAAACAAGACTGTCTGATTCGCCCATGGTAGTTGATCTTGGAACAATTGTAGTCAAGTTAAACACACTTGGAGATTCTGTTACGTTGGAGATTATTGTAGTGAAATTTGAAATTGTTGTTTCTGGAGTGTCACTAGTCTCTTCACTGGAACCAACTGTTACACCAGCAGTATTTGATTCCAGTGATGCTGTCTCAGTTGTTTCTTCAAGACTAGAGTCAACTTTTGTCGTTGCAGTGATATTGGAAAAAACAACAGTTGAATTTGTTTCTTCAACTGTAGCTGTGGGTGTCACATCAGTTGCAAATTTCGTGGGCAAATTGGTGATTGAAACAATTCCTGGAGATTCTGTCAAATTGGAGATTGTTGTGGTAACATCCTCAGTGACATCACTAGTAACAGTTACGTTTCTTGTCTCCATACTTGTTGGTATTCTTTCTGTTTCAATTTCAACAGACGAATCAACATTTATTGTTGACCTAGTGATTGCATCAGGAATGTAACTAGTCTCTTCACCGATGTCATCCACAGTGACATCACTAGTAGAAGTTACGTTTCTTGTATCCATAGTTGTTGGTACTCTCTCTATTTCGATTTCAATAGTAGAGTCAACATCTATGGTGGACCCAGTGATGGTAGTAGTTACATTAGAAGACGGAACAGTTGATGGAGATTCCGTTTCTTCATTTAGCTCAACAGTAGTGATTTCAGAAGCATTAGTGTTGTCAGTTATAGGTGCAACAGTGGTTCTTGTTCTATCACTATCATCGATTGAGAAATCTTCACTATCACCGTTAGTACCTTCTGTTGAGTCATCTGGACTATCAGTTGTTTCTAGTTCTTCATCATCTAAACCACTTCCAGATTCATCAATTTCTTCCTCCCTTTCGGGAGTATCAGTTTCAGTTGTAGTTATAGAGATTTTAGTAGTGGTACTAATTGTGTTATCAACTGTATTTGAAGATGCAGTAACGATAAAATCACTACCAGTTATAATTCCAATTAATGTAGATATAGTAAAAGAGGAAGATTCTTCACTTGGTGCAGAAGAATGACCAATAGTACCATCAGACACATCTGTAACAGTAACGAGACAATTAATAACGCTTGAAATCGAGATCGACGATCTGGTACTACAACGGAGTACTTACTATTTTTTACAAGTATAAAACAAATAGTACCTGTTGTTGAAGGAGTCACTGTTTCCTTGGTATTGGAATTAACAGCAGTAATATCGAAGGTACTGGGCATAGTTGTTCCTTCTCGATTGTCTTGCTCACTAGGTGTATTACTATTGACAGTAGAAAAATCTTCCGATGTAGTTTCTAGTGAACTGACAGTTGAAGAATCATTTTCACTAACTGTGGTCAAAATATTTCCAGAATCAGCAGCAGTAGTACTTGGTGTCGAAACTCTTTGGTTATTTTCTTCTCCTTCGTCACTGGTGGTACCTTGTACCTCAGAGTTGCCATCTTCAATTGTCGTATGGACAACTTCTGAATTTCTCTCTGTAGTACCGTTATATGAATCAGTAAATACAAAATCTTCAGTTGTAACCTCTCTCTTTGGTTGTTCCTCGTTTTCCTCATCACCATCATCGTCACTGCTACCTGTTTCAACAACATCAATAGTACTGGCCAGTGTTGTTGTTGAATCAGTAAAAACAGTACTTGTGGTACTTCTTGTATCAAAAGTGGTGAAATCGCCTTCGTCATCTCCGGAACCACTACCACTGTCATCTGGTAAAATCGTTTCACTTACTGTACTCGAAACGGGAGCGTCAGTGGTAACAATTCTGTCGGTTACAGCGGTAGTACCGGGGGTTATGAAGTCATCAAAATCGGTTGTTACAATTGTTTCAAAATAAATTGTAACGTCTGTAGGAACAGCAGAAGTAGCTGCAGAAGTAGAAGCATCAGTTGCAGTCACGGGAAGATTCTCGCTTGTATCCTCGTCGGTGTTAACAGTTGTTGTAACAGTTGTTGCGGCAGTGGTCACTGCAGTCACATTTTCACAAACCTTGACTACGAAGTAAGAATCACAACACCGGTGACACGGCGGGCACAGGATCGCTGCGACACAGTTATTACAACTCCCCGAGCAGTTTCTACCAGTTGTGACTTCCTTTTTCACTTGTGGTGACGTGATTTCAACTTTACACTTTCCATACCCGTTCCTAGCATCTCTGCAGCACTTTTCACCGGATGGACACTGACGATCATCAGTGCATCGTCCATCTGGTGCAGCAGTGGTGACTAAAAAATACCATTAGAATAGCAACAACAGCGCTTTTGTAATTTACCTGCAACCGGAAGAAACGGATTAAAATCAGGAGGAGGGCGTCGAAGCAAGTGGTGAACTCTAGAATTGGTATAAAAGATTCGCCCTCTGTAGTAATAATACCCACTTTGAACAGTGCAAATTGTAAAATAAACAACTAGGAGGATCTTCAACATGTTTGAGTAGCTATGATTTGGTTTTTTGCAGCGCGCAGATTATCATCTGGTTAAACATTCTGAAATTCTTTTCTGATAACACTGTTAAATTTGAATCATTCATTTCGCGAATTGCGAAGCGGACAGTAATGGATAAGATAAGAAACGTATTGGGACGAATTTTATTTGCTCTTTCGTCTAATTTGAGGTTCCTTCAGTCTAGATTAGATAAACTTGCAAATAAAATGATGTTGCTTTTGCTATTGTCGCTTTATTTTCCTACTATTAAGCACATATTCGATAATTCTAGATATTGTATTTGCTTGTAACACTTTTACTATCACTCTATCACTACAGAGAACCGTGTCACTGAAAGTCAACTTGCAACATCTTCAAAGCGCTAAATTCAAACTCTCTTGACTCTTCTTTTTTCTTTTACCTTTGTATTTTTACTTCTACTGTAGACTTCTCTTCTTGCTGGTATAATGTCATAATAATCGTCGTCGATAATAAGAAAATAATCTTCATTCATGTTTAAACCTGAGTCTAGAACCTCAGGTGGTATTATTCCATTAATGCGTATATCTTTCCTGTCATTCCCATTGTTATTGTCATTATCTTTTTCTTGAGTTTGATTCAATAACAAAATTTGAGATGGCACATCGTTCTTGTCCTTTTCTTCAGACGGTCCACCATAATCTTCTTTGCCGTTGACATTTCCATTCACTTCTACCTCTTTTGGCCATGAAGATATAGTACCGGCAGTTTCTGCAGATTCTTCGCTATATTCTTTTTGAATGTTTGTACCATGATCTTCAACGCCATTATCTTCATTGCCAGCTTTATCAGAATCGTCTTCATTGCCAGACTGCTCAGTGTCGTCGTCATCGTCATCATTCACAACAGCACCATCACCACTGCCGGTAACAGTAGTGGTTTCCCTAGTACCAAGAGTTATAGGTGTTGCAGTTACGTCAGATACAGTAGTACTCGCAGTACCACTGTCCACATCTGCTATGCTGGACGTAAAAGGAGTTACAGAAGCAACTCGTCTCTTGTTGTCGCTGTCTACATCTCCAATTTCAAGGTCAATATCTACAGTAGAAAGGAACTCAGTAGTAGTTTCAGAGTTTCTCTCAATATCAACGAATAAAAAGTCATCTGTAATGCTTGGGTTGTTAATATCTCTCCTATAATTGTCTTCATCGTCATCTACAATGATCCCGTTTCCGCTTCCGCTTCCGCTGCCATCAAATTCCGCAGTAGTAGTAGACGGAGTTGTACCAACAGTAGAAATAGTACTAGCTGCGGGTGTGGTGGTACTCTGCGCACCAGTTGTTGAATCGTCTTCATCGTCTCCATTACCGCTACCATCTTCTGTTGTTTCAGCAGTAGTAGTAATAGTAGTACTCGTAGTAATGGTAGTAGATGTAAGTTCAGTTGGTTCAGGAGTAGTGACAGTAGTTGTCCCTTCCGTTACAGTAGATGTTGAAGATTCAGCGGTGGTTGTAATTGTAGTGGTTTCAGAAGTACCAGCAGTCGTAGTTGTAGTTGTAGCAGCGGTACCTGTAAGGGTTACAGTAGAATCAGTTGTGACTTCTGATGTTGCAGTTGTGGTAACAGTAGTTGTTGCATCTGTGATGATGTCAGTCGTAGGAGCAGCAGTGAATGTGGTACTAGATGTAAAATCATCAGTTGTTGGAAACTCTTTCTTGGTGTAAAAATGTGTTGTTATTTCTGGGTGAGGGCATTTCTTGCACACTCTAAATCCACAAAGTTTGTTGGCGCAACATATGTGGTTGTAAGGACAGTCACGGTTGTGAATACATCTATGTGTAGCACATCTGTCAAAAGTGGCTAAAAGTGTCGCATTGGTACTTTGATAGATCGGTAAATTTATAACTTACGTCTGTCAATCGGGATGATGGGATTAAAGAAATGAGATGGGCGCTGTTGTAAACGTAGAGCTCTCATGTTGTGATGTCTTCCACGACGCATGTAAAGAATTTTGTAACTGTCATTGTCATTAATTGCCAACAAGAGAATCAACAAAGGTACTAACATTGTAAGATTGACCTAGAAATAAAACCAAGGTGATTTACTCATTATTATTATTATTTGTGGGAATTTACCTCAACAATCAGGCCTAAGGTGACAGTGCGAAAAGGCAAGCAGATGCATATTGATAGATTTGTGTTTAAAATAGGGAGGGCTACCCAAAAGTACAAAATGTGTTTGCTCTTTTTATTAACACAGTTCTTACTTTTCACGAGATTAGATAAAACTGTAAAATCAAATAATGTTTACTAAAACCACCGGAAGGACTTTATCAATTTTTTATTTGACCATGGATAGGTCGTCATCAATAAACTCAAATTCGGGATAATGCTCGCTCTCTACAAGATTTACAAACTCAATAACTAATTGTTCATTGGTCTTTTGATCACTTTTTTTATTGTCGTTGCCATTCTCTACTTCATTGTCATCTCCATAATTGTTGCCACTGCCACTTCCGCTCTCGCTGTCACCGTCGCCACTGCCATATTCTACTGTTCGTTTGCCACTGCCCAAATCACTGTTGCCATAATTGCCATCACTGTCATGTTCTCCACTGGAGCCTTCACCGCTGCCACCCAAATCACTGTTGCCATAATTATCATCACTGGAGCCTCCACCACTGCCGCTGTCCCGATCGTTGTCAATGTCATAAAAGTTTCCACTTCCGTAGCCAATAGGAGACTCAAGCTTCTGTGTGAATATAACGTACAGCAACTTTTTTCTTTTTATTTCAAAGAAAAGGTCTTCATCATCTGGGAATGTTGCACTGTAGTCATCACCGTCGCCACTGCCACTTCCGCTCTCGCTGTCACCGTCGCCACTGCCACTTCCCATCTCGCTGTCACTGTCACCGCTGCCATATTCTACTGTTCGTTTGCTACTGCCCAAATCACTGTTGCCATAATTGCCATCACTGTCATGTTCTCCACTGGAGCCTTCACCGCTGCCACCCAAATCACTGTTGCCATAATTATTATCACTGGAGCCTCCACCGCTGCCGCTGTCACGATCGTTGCCAACGTCATAAAAGTTTCCGCTTCCGTAGCCAATAGGAGAATCAAGCTTCTGTGTGATTATAACGTACAGTGACTTTTTTCTTTTTATTTCAAAGAAAAGGTCTTCATCATCCAGGAATGTTACAGTGTAGTCATCACCACTTCCACTGCCACTACCTTCATCAGAACCATTTGTGCCTGTTATGGGTTGTGATAATAGCACAGCTTCCGCTTGGTTGCTTCCCTTGAAATTGTCCTGTGGTTCTTCGTCGTAAATCTGGATTTCTGGTACATCTATCCTGAAGGTTCCGTCATCACTGTTTTCAACAGAAGAACCTTCTATGTCTAGTTCTGTTCTAGTTTGTGTTGTTGACACAGTCTCCAGTTCGTCACTTACACTGTAACCGCCCGTTGGTTCCTTGACGTAAATGTTAATTTCTGATCCATTTATTGTAAAGTTGTTATTATATTTATGACTTTCACTACCACCAAAATTACTGTCATTGTTAAATTCTTTGTGATTTAAATTTATCGTATAACAGTTAGTTGAAACTATCAGAATTAAATTTAAGCAAATTGACAACATTTTGGTCATTTGGAAATTACACTGGATCTAACAGCAGAAGCAACACTTTAACATCAAAATTTAATATAAAATGGCGTTATTGAAGTAACTTATCAAATACGTATTTCATGTGATAAGGTGTTAGTCATCATAATTTTAAGAAAAACTAAAGGTGATATTGTGTCAATATTGATAACTTTGATCATTTTAAAAAATTGGCTGACTAACGCATAAACTAATAAAAATACGGGTTTTTAGATTTAAAAAAGTAAATTCGCATGAATTTGCGACGCAACAGTAAGCAAATCGATATCTTATCAAGGTAAATAATTATGTATTGACGTTTATTACTGGTTACGTGAAAATACGATGTACACGTATTAAACTAACAATAAATAACTATATATTTGAAGAAATGTACATATTTTATTTATTACTTACTTTATTTAGATCTAAGTGTCAAGCAAATATATTTGTTTTGTTTCCTAACTAGTATTCTCATAAAAAAAAATTCAATGAAACGGACACATCTGATAAGATTAAATGCCAATAAAAATTAATTTATATAAGATAATTGGTTCGTAAAATACATTAGGTACTAAATATTTTTTCAGAATAACTTAAATATAGATCCTGATGTCGTGGTAGGTTCATCTGGTTCAGCTTCTGTATTATCGTCTTCATCATCATCATTATCAGCATCGTCATCATCATCATCATCATCATCATCATCATCATCATCATCATCATCATCATCATCATCATCATCATCATCATCATCATCATCATCATCATCATCATCATCATCATCATCATCATCATCATCATCATCATCATTATCATATTCACCACCACTGCCTTCATCAAGTTCTGTACCTGCAATTGTTGATTCTACGGCAGCAGGTGTTGAAACAGTACTTTCAGTTGTGATTAAAGTGGTAGTTTCAGTAGTTGTTGGAGTAGTACTTTCAGTTGTAGTTGAAATGGTAGTTTCAGTTGGAGTAGTATATTCGGTAGTAGTGGTAGTTTCGGTTGTGGTTGAAGTGGTACTTTCAGTGGTTGTTTCAGTTGTAGTGGTTTCAGTAGTAGTTGGAGTAGTTGTTTCAGTAGTTGTAGGAGTTGTTTCAGTAGTTGGAGTAGTTGTTTCAGTAGTTGTCGAAGTTGTTTCAGTAGTTGTCGGAGTTGTTTCAGTAGTACTTAAAGTGATTATTTCAGTAATAGTAACTGGGGCTTTTTCACTGCTTGAGAATTTTTTGGTAGTCATTTTTGGAGTATCCCAACAAGTAGGACGTTTCTTGCAAAAGTTTTTGTAATAACCTCCTGAGCAGCACTTGTGACAAGGAGGACAGTCATAATCGTAGGCGCACTTGTATCCTGATGGTGGATTTTCTAAAAAGATTTTTTATAAAGGAATACACCTACAAATTATCTACCTTTTAGTGGATGAATCATTCGAAGAGGATTGAAATGTGGCGGCGGGTTTTTCATGATGTAATGGCGGTGACGCACTGGTCGGCGAATGTGACCATATATTGTCCGCGATTCGATCCAACTTGCCGTTACAAGAATAATAAACAATAACCGCAACATAATAGTCAAACTAAAATCACACTCTCTTTTCCAAACTTTTTTCACGTCTAAAAATCTTACAAGATAAACTGTATTTTTTAAATTCAAATCACACATTCGGTAATGTTTGTCTGTTTAACAATTGTGCACGAGATAAGAAAACTGTTAGTTTGGCTTTTATTTGCTTTTATGTCAAATTTCAACTGATTTTTCTTATTTACTACATGTGTTAACAGATAGGAACTTCTCTTAATTGTGTGAGAACACGAAAGTTGCAATATAATACAAAAAATATTTTTTCTTAATTATACAGGGTGATTCATATAGTATCATACAAACTTTAACCGGTGGTAGACTTCGATCCCTAGACACTCTTACAAAAATGTCAAGGTTCTAACGTTAAAATTGTTGAAGATAAAGCATGTTAAAGAGTGTACTACCACCTTTTAAGAACTGCAGATAAATGAAAATATTTTACGTTGAAACAAGCAATATTTTCTCTATAGCAACAATTGTTTGCTTCTATTATGACATTCATGACATTGGACGTAAAGTAGAATAAATAATTAATAAATTAGCGAAGAATGGAATTTACTAATAATGAAATGATTGAGATATGGTAATTTTTGCCAATTTTTAATGTATGACTCAATATTTTATTGTTAAGAGCCTTTGCCACTGCCACTGGTTAAAATATGTATGAAACTATATGATTCACTCTGTATAAAGAATATTAGATTTTTCATCTAGATCAGATCATTGCTAAATCTATTTCACCAATTAGTGAACATTGTACTATTGTTATTTTATAAAATCAGCATCATCGCTATCCGATTATTTCTTCTGATCTCTGGAAGTAAAATCTTCCTGTTTTATTCAGACTCGGAGGAAAAAGTAGTATTTTGTTTAGTCTCGTGATACTCAAGTTGTCACGAACAAACATTTTTTTCAGCAGGACCGCTTTAAACTGAAAGCATTATTTCAAGGAAAAATTATAAATATATAATTGATACTCTTCATAGCTAAAGTTCCCTTGGTTCCCACTATCGTACTTAGTAATAATTATTACAAGTAACAACGTTTAAATATCCTTATACAAAACTCCCATTGTGCAGAGAAATGAAGACCAAAATTTTTTTAAATATTTTTCCTCACCTACCAAATGCTTCTGAACACCGTACAATAATTTTAGTACGGCATTTTTTAAACACCCTGTATAAATATTTTTGAAATTTTATTTGCCCATTATATTGGTAGCAATTCCCAATTGTTCAAAATTTTTGCAGCACGCAAGAATATCTTTGACAAAAATAGAAAAAGATAAAAGCAGTTCTAGAAGATAATATCTTCGATTTATTTGAAATCTAAAAAGAAAGAAAACAAGTTCTGTGTGTCTTTTTTTTCTATTACGATCACCTCTCCTAGAGAGTTAGATCTTTCCAAATATGAAAAATTTTCTAGCAGGACGCAGATTTAACTCAAATAAGAAATAATAACACGTCACAATTACACTAAACACTTATTTTGCAAAATTATATGCATAACAATATTATAAATACAAGAAATTATAAAAAACACATATGCGGTTTACAATCGATCATCGATAAATGTAGGATTTGCGGAACTGAAGGGGAAACCATTGAACACATCATTTCTTCTTGCACCGTTTTGGCTCAAAGCGAATATAAAAAACGTCATGATATATTCGCAAAAATTATACACATGAATTTAGCAGTTAAATTCAATTTATTAAAGGATACACAACCACATTACATTTATAAACCAGAAAGTTGTTTAGAAAATGACAATTACAAATTATATTTTGATCGCACAGTTTTAACTGATATTCACATTCAGCATAACAGACCAGACATTATTATTTTAAATAAACAACAAAAGCAAGCATATCTTTTAGATATAGCTGTTCCAAATTCACACAATATAACACAGACATATAATACAAAAATTAATAAATATTTAGAACTATCCGTTGCTATGAGAAATCTTTGGTGTTTAGAAAAAATTTCGATTTTACCATTTATAATTTCAGCAACAGGAATAGTACCGCAATCTCTTCTTAAAAATTTAAAAATTTTGGACTTAGAGAACACATTGGTGGTTGAAATTCAAAAAGGTATATTATTATACTCATGTCACATCGTGAGGAAATTCCTTAACATTGACACAGAACATAAAACACAAAAAAGTCAAAATGCGGAGGCGAGACGCCGGTAATTATGTTGATAAGCACTGCACTATTACTTGATAGTATTATCCGTAATAGTGTATGTACTCCGGCAAAATTGCCGTGCCGCCGGGTGGAGGTGGGATAAGAGAGTTATTAAATGACTACATTGTATATCCATGCCAAAATTATCTAAGAAGAAAAACATCCCTACTATTTTCTTTGGGGGTAATTGTCTTATCGTTATCTTCAGCACGATCGTCGTTAGTTGTTCTACTTACTCTTCCTTCAAATTCCGCACTACTAGTAGAAACAATAACAGTGCTTGTGCTAGGACTAGATCTAACAGTGTTTGTAACTTGAATTGATTCATTACTATCTTCATCATCATCGTTGATTATTATTCCACTTCCGCTTCCATCAAATTCCGTACTACGAGTAGAAACAATAGTACTTGTTCTCTCACTAGATGTAACAGAGTTTGTAACTTGAATTGTTCCATTAGTATCATTATCGTCATCGTTGGTTATTCCGTTTACATCACTAGTAGATCTAGTAGAAACAATAGTACTTGTTCCAGGACTGGATGTATCAGCGTTTGTAACTTTCATTGTTTCATCACTTCCATCAAATTCCGTACTACTAGAAGAAACAATACTACTTGTTCTAGGACTGGATGTAACAGCGCTTGTAAGTTGAATTGTTCCATTAGTACTATCATCTTCATCGTTGGTTATTCCGCTTCCATCAAATTTCGTACTACTAGA
Organism: Tenebrio molitor; assembly: GCF_963966145.1. Lineage (NCBI taxonomy): Eukaryota > Metazoa > Arthropoda > Insecta > Coleoptera > Tenebrionidae > Tenebrio > Tenebrio molitor. Next base: position 2,089,522 of record NC_091054.1, on the reverse strand, counting down.
AGAAACAATAGTACTTGTTCTAGGACTGGATGTAACAGCACTTGTAACTTGACTTGTTCCATTAGTACCATCATCGTCATCGTTGGTTATTCTGCTTCCATCAAATTCCGTACTACTAGAAGAAACAATAGTACTTGTTTCAGGACTGGATGTAACAGCGCTTGTAACTTGAATTGTTTCATTAGCACTTCCGCTTCTATCAAATTCCGTTCTACTAGTAGAAACAATAGTACTTGTTCTGGGACTGGATGTAACAGCGCTTGTAACTTGACTTGTTCCATTAGTACCATCATCGTCATCGTTGGTTATTCTGCTTCCATCAAATTCCGTACTACTAGAAGAAACAATAGTACTTGTTTCAGGACTGGATGTAACAGCGCTTGTAACTTGAATTGTTTCATTAGCACTTCCGCTTCTATCAAATTCCGTTCTACTAGTAGAAACAATAGTACTTGTTCTGGGACTGGATGTGACAGAGTTTGTAACTTGAATTGTTTCATTAATATCTTCATCGTCATCGTTGAGTCCGCTTCCACTTCCGCTTCCATCAAATTCCGTTCTACTAGTAGATTCTATAGTACTTGTTCTAGGACTAGGTGTAACAGTGTTTGTTACTGGATTTGTTTTATTAGTATCATCATTGTCATTATTGGTTATTCTGCTTCCATCAAATTCCGTACTACTAGTAGAAACAATAGTACTAGATGTAACAACGTTTGTAACTGGAATTGTTTCATTAGTATCATCATCGTCATCGATGATTATTTCGCTTCCATCAAATTGCGTACTACTAGTAGAAACAATAGTACTTGTCCTAGGACTGGATGTAACAGAGTTTGTAGCTTGAATCGTTTCATTAGCACTTCCGCTTCTATCAAATGCCGTTCTACTAGTAGAAACAATAGTACTTGTTCTAAGACTGGATGTAACAGCGCTTGTAACTTGAATTGTTTCATTAGCACTTCCGCTTCTATCAAATTCCGTTCTACTAGTAGAAACAATAGTACTTGTTCTGGGACTGGATGTAACAGCGCTTGTAACTTGACTTGTTCCATTAGTACCATCATCGTCATCGTTGGTTATTCTGCTTCCATCAAATTCCGTACTACTAGAAGAAACAATAGTACTTGTTTCAGGACTGGATGTAACAGCGCTTGTAACTTGAATTGTTTCATTAGCACTTCCGCTTCTATCAAATTCCGTTCTACTAGTAGAAACAATAGTACTTGTTCTGGGACTGGATGTAACAGCGCTTGTAACTTGACTTGTTCCATTAGTACCATCATCGTCATCGTTGGTTATTCTGCTTCCATCAAATTCCGTACTACTAGAAGAAACAATAGTACTTGTTTCAGGACTGGATGTAACAGCGCTTGTAACTTGAATTGTTTCATTAGCACTTCCGCTTCTATCAAATTCCGTTCTACTAGTAGAAACAATAGTACTTGTTCTGGGACTGGATGTGACAGAGTTTGTAACTTGAATTGTTTCATTAACATCTTCATCGTCATCGTTGAGTCCGCTTCCACTTCCGCTTCCATCAAATTCCGTTCTACTAGTAGATTCTATAGTACTTGTTCTAGGACTAGGTGTAACAGTGTTTGTTACTGGATTTGTTTTATTAGTATCATCATTGTCATTATTGGTTATTCTGCTTCCATCAAATTCCGTACTACTAGTAGAAACAATAGTACTAGATGTAACAACGTTTGTAACTGGAATTGTTTCATTAGTATCATCATCGTCATCGATGATTATTTCGCTTCCATCAAATTGCGTACTACTAGTAGAAACAATAGTACTTGTCCTAGGACTGGATGTAACAGAGTTTGTAGCTTGAATCGTTTCATTAGCACTTCCGCTTCTATCAAATGCCGTTCTACTAGTAGAAACAATAGTACTTGTTCTAAGACTGGATGTAACAGCGCTTGTAACTTGAATTGTTTCATTAGCACTTCCGCTTCTATCAAATTCCGTTCTACTAGTAGAAACAATAGTACTTGTTCTGGGACTGGATGTGACAGAGTTTGTAACTTGAATTGTTTCATTAACATCTTCATCGTCATCGTTGAGTCCGCTTCCACTTCCGCTTCCATCAAATTCCGTTCTACTAGTAGATTCTATAGTACTTGTTCTAGGACTAGGTGTAACAGTGTTTGTTACTGGATTTGTTTTATTAGTATCATCATTGTCATTATTGGTTATTCTGCTTCCATCAAATTCCGTACTACTAGTAGAAACAATAGTACTAGATGTAACAACGTTTGTAACTGGAATTGTTTCATTAGTATCATCATCGTCATCGATGATTATTTCGCTTCCATCAAATTGCGTACTACTAGTAGAAACAATAGTACTTGTCCTAGGACTGGATGTAACAGAGTTTGTAGCTTGAATCGTTTCATTAGCACTTCCGCTTCTATCAAATGCCGTTCTACTAGTAGAAACAATAGTACTTGTTCTAAGACTGGATGTAACAGCGCTTGTAACTTGAATTGTTTCATTAGCACTTCCGCTTCTATCAAATTCCGTTCTACTAGTAGAAACAATAGTACTTGTTCTGGGACTGGATGTAACAGCGCTTGTAACTTGACTTGTTCCATTAGTACCATCATCGTCATCGTTGGTTATTCTGCTTCCATCAAATTCCGTACTACTAGAAGAAACAATAGTACTTGTTTCAGGACTGGATGTAACAGCGCTTGTAACTTGAATTGTTTCATTAGCACTTCCGCTTCTATCAAATTCCGTTCTACTAGTAGAAACAATAGTACTTGTTCTGGGACTGGATGTAACAGCGCTTGTAACTTGACTTGTTCCATTAGTACCATCATCGTCATCGTTGGTTATTCTGCTTCCATCAAATTCCGTACTACTAGAAGAAACAATAGTACTTGTTTCAGGACTGGATGTAACAGCGCTTGTAACTTGAATTGTTTCATTAGCACTTCCGCTTCTATCAAATTCCGTTCTACTAGTAGAAACAATAGTACTTGTTCTGGGACTGGATGTAACAGCGCTTGTAACTTGACTTGTTCCATTAGTACCATCATCGTCATCGTTGGTTATTCTGCTTCCATCAAATTCCGTACTACTAGAAGAAACAATAGTACTTGTTTCAGGACTGGATGTAACAGCGCTTGTAACTTGAATTGTTTCATTAGCACTTCCGCTTCTATCAAATTCCGTTCTACTAGTAGAAACAATAGTACTTGTTCTGGGACTGGATGTGACAGAGTTTGTAACTTGAATTGTTTCATTAACATCTTCATCGTCATCGTTGAGTCCGCTTCCACTTCCGCTTCCATCAAATTCCGTTCTACTAGTAGATTCTATAGTACTTGTTCTAGGACTAGGTGTAACAGTGTTTGTTACTGGATTTGTTTTATTAGTATCATCATTGTCATTATTGGTTATTCTGCTTCCATCAAATTCCGTACTACTAGTAGAAACAATAGTACTAGATGTAACAACGTTTGTAACTGGAATTGTTTCATTAGTATCATCATCGTCATCGATGATTATTTCGCTTCCATCAAATTGCGTACTACTAGTAGAAACAATAGTACTTGTCCTAGGACTGGATGTAACAGAGTTTGTAGCTTGAATCGTTTCATTAGCACTTCCGCTTCTATCAAATGCCGTTCTACTAGTAGAAACAATAGTACTTGTTCTAAGACTGGATGTAACAGCGCTTGTAACTTGAATTGTTTCATTAGCACTTCCGCTTCTATCAAATTCCGTTCTACTAGTAGAAACAATAGTACTTGTTCTGGGACTGGATGTGACAGAGTTTGTAACTTGAATTGTTTCATTAACATCTTCATCGTCATCGTTGAGTCCGCTTCCACTTCCGCTTCCATCAAATTCCGTTCTACTAGTAGATTCTATAGTACTTGTTCTAGGACTAGGTGTAACAGTGTTTGTTACTGGATTTGTTTTATTAGTATCATCATTGTCATTATTGGTTATTCTGCTTCCATCAAATTCCGTACTACTAGTAGAAACAATAGTACTAGATGTAACAACGTTTGTAACTGGAATTGTTTCAATAGTATCATCATCGTCATCGATGATTATTTCGCTTCCATCAAATTGCGTACTACTAGTAGAAACAATAGTACTTGTCCTAGGACTGGATGTAACAGAGTTTGTAGCTTGAATCGTTTCATTAGCACTTCCGCTTCTATCAAATGCCGTTCTACTAGTAGAAACAATAGTACTTGTTCTAAGACTGGATGTAACAGCGCTTGTAACTTGAATTGTTTCATTAGCACTTCCGCTTCTATCAAATTCCGTTCTACTAGTAGAAACAATAGTACTTGTTCTGGGACTGGATGTAACAGCGCTTGTAACTTGACTTGTTCCATTAGTACCATCATCGTCATCGTTGGTTATTCTGCTTCCATCAAATTCCGTACTACTAGAAGAAACAATAGTACTTGTTTCAGGACTGGATGTAACAGCGCTTGTAACTTGAATTGTTTCATTAGCACTTCCGCTTCTATCAAATTCCGTTCTACTAGTAGAAACAATAGTACTTGTTCTGGGACTGGATGTAACAGCGCTTGTAACTTGACTTGTTCCATTAGTACCATCATCGTCATCGTTGGTTATTCTGCTTCCATCAAATTCCGTACTACTAGAAGAAACAATAGTACTTGTTTCAGGACTGGATGTAACAGCGCTTGTAACTTGAATTGTTTCATTAGCACTTCCGCTTCTATCAAATTCCGTTCTACTAGTAGAAACAATAGTACTTGTTCTGGGACTGGATGTAACAGCGCTTGTAACTTGACTTGTTCCATTAGTACCATCATCGTCATCGTTGGTTATTCTGCTTCCATCAAATTCCGTACTACTAGAAGAAACAATAGTACTTGTTTCAGGACTGGATGTAACAGCGCTTGTAACTTGAATTGTTTCATTAGCACTTCCGCTTCTATCAAATTCCGTTCTACTAGTAGAAACAATAGTACTTGTTCTGGGACTGGATGTGACAGAGTTTGTAACTTGAATTGTTTCATTAACATCTTCATCGTCATCGTTGAGTCCGCTTCCACTTCCGCTTCCATCAAATTCCGTTCTACTAGTAGATTCTATAGTACTTGTTCTAGGACTAGGTGTAACAGTGTTTGTTACTGGATTTGTTTTATTAGTATCATCATTGTCATTATTGGTTATTCTGCTTCCATCAAATTCCGTACTACTAGTAGAAACAATAGTACTAGATGTAACAACGTTTGTAACTGGAATTGTTTCATTAGTATCATCATCGTCATCGATGATTATTTCGCTTCCATCAAATTGCGTACTACTAGTAGAAACAATAGTACTTGTCCTAGGACTGGATGTAACAGAGTTTGTAGCTTGAATCGTTTCATTAGCACTTCCGCTTCTATCAAATGCCGTTCTACTAGTAGAAACAATAGTACTTGTTCTAGGACTGGATGTAACAGCGCTTGTAACTTGAATTGTTCTTGTACTAGTAGAGACAATAGTACTTGTTCTAGGACTGGATGTAACAGCGCTTGTAACGTGCCTTGTTCTATTAGTATCATCATCGTCATCGTTGGTTATTCCGCTTCCATCAAATATCGTACTACTAGTAGAAACAATAGTACTTGTTCTAAGACTGGATGTAACAGCGCTTGTAACTTGAATTGTTTCATTAGCACTTCCGCTTCTATCAAATTCCGTTCTACTAGTAGAAACAATAGTACTTGTTCTAGGACTGGATGTAACAGCGCTTGTAACTTGAGTTGTTCCATTAGTATCATCATCGTCATCGTTGGTTATTCCGCTTCCATCAAATTTCGTACTACTTGTAGAAACAGTAGTACTTGTTCTAGGACTGGATGTAACAGCGTTTGTAACTTGAATTGTTTCATTAGCACTTCCGCTTCTATCAAATTCCGTTCTACTAGTAGAAACAATAGTACTTGTTCTGGGACTGGATGTGACAGAGTTTGTAACTTGAATTGTTTCATTAACATCTTCATCGTCATCGTTGAGTCCGCTTCCACTTCTGCTTCCATCAAATTCCGTTCTACTAGTAGATTCTATAGTACTTGTTCTAGGACTAGGTGTAAGAGTGTTTGTTACTGGAGTTGTTTTATTAGTACCATCATCGTCATCGTTGGTTATTCTGCTTCCATCAAATTCCGTACTACTAGAAGAAACAATAGTACTTGTTCTAGGACTGGATGTAACAGCGCTTGTAACTTGAATTGTTTCATTAGCACTTCCGCTTCTATCGAATTCCGTTCTACTAGTAGAAACAATAGTACTTGTTCTAGGACTGGATGTAACAGCGCTTGTAACTTGAATTGTTCTTGTACTAGTAGAGACAATAGTACTTGTTCTAGGACTGGATGTAACAGCGCTTGTAACGTGCCTTGTTCTATTAGTATCATCATCGTCATCGTTGGTTATTCCGCTTCCATCAACTTTCGTACTACTAGAAGAAACAATAGTACTTGTTCTAGGACTGGATGTAACAGCGCTTGTAACTTGAATTGTTTCATTAGCACTTCCGCTTCTATCGAATTCCGTTCTACTAGTAGAAACAATAGTACTTGTTCTAGGACTGGATGTAACAGCGCTTGTAACGTGCCTTGTTCTATTAGTATCATCATCGTCATCGTTGGTTATTCCGCTTCTATCAACTTTCGTACTACTAGAAGAAACAATAGTACTTGTTCTAGGACTGGATGTAACAGCGCTTGTAACTTGAGTTGTTCCATTAGTATCATCATCGTCATCGTTGGTTATTCCGCTTCCATCAAATTTCGTACTACTAGTAGAAACAGTAGTACTTGTTCTAGGACTGGATGTAACAGCGCTTGTAACTTGAATTGTTTCATTAGCACTTCCGCTTCTATCAAATTCCGTTCTACTAGTAGAAACAATAGTACTTGTTCTAGGACTGGATGTAACAGCGCTTGTAACTTGACTTGTTCTTGTACTAGTAGAGACAATAGTACTTGTTCTAGGACTAGTTGTAACAGTGTTTGTTACTCGAGTTGTTTTATTAGTATCATCATTGTCATCGTTGGTTATTCCGCTTCCATCAAATTCCGCACTTGTAGTAGGAACAATAGTACTTGTTCTAGGACTAGATGTGACAGAGTTTGTAACTTGAATTGTTTCATTAACATCTTCATCGTCATCGTTGACTCCGCTTCGACTTCCGCTTCCATCAAATTCCGTTCTACTAGTAGATTCTGTAGTACTTGTTCTAGGACTAGGTGTAACAGTGTTTGTAACTCGAGTTGTTTTATTAGCATTGTCATCATTGGTTATTCTGCTTCCATCAAATTCCGTACTACTAGTAGAAACAATAGTACTAGATGTAACAACATTTGTAACTGGAATTGTTTCATTAGTATCATCATCGTCATCGATGATTATTTCGCTTCCATCAAATTGCGTACTACTAGAAGAAACAATAGTACTTGTCCTAGGACTGGATGTAACAGAGTTTGTAGCTTGAGTTGGTTCATTAGTATCTTCATCGTCATCGTCGGTCATTCCACTTCCATCAAAAATCTCAAGACTATTAGAAACAGATTTAGTTGTGCAAATAAGAGAAATTATATCAGGTGTAGATGCATTGATAATATACCTGTCACTTGTAGGAACGTCTTCATCGTCTCCGTTATCACTACCTATTGTTTCAGTAGCAGAACTAGATGTAACAGTATTTGTAACTTCGGTTGATTTAGTAATGGTGACAGCAGTTACGTTTTTTGTTGCAGGAGATGTCGATGAAGAAGTATGAGTGGTAGTTGTTGAGGAATCAGACACTCGAACAACGGCAGTTGTAACAGAAGGAATGGTAACACTACTTGGAACATCTGTAGGGATTATTTCTTCTTCCGTCACTAACCAAACTGATTCTCTGCATACTTTAAAATTGAAACAGCTATCTGGACAACATTTATAATTGGAAGGGCAATCTCCTTCTTCACAAGCTAATTCTCTATACCATTCATTGGGGAATGGAGTCTTGCAGGGATATTTTTCAGCAGGACAACCTACAACTAATTTTATATTTACAACGAAGGATCAAAGATGTAATTATATCATCGGTACCTTCTCTGCATATTTTATGTTGGAAGCAAGAATCCTGGCAACACATGTGACCCTTCGGACAGAAATTATTATCAAGACACTCAAACATTTTTGTTTCTTCGTAATCTTTCTGCGATGAACAAATATAGTCTTCAGCAGGACAACCGACTTGTCGTTTTACAACTGAAAGCTTTATTTCAAAGAAAGAACTATATAAATACACAAGAAATGATACCCTTCATCGCTAAAGTTCTCTTGGTTCCTAGTATCGTACTTGTTGCTTTGATATCGTCCAAAGAGGATCGAATAATGTAAGATTCCACGATCAATACCAATAAGGAAAATTGATAAAGAATCATTACAGCTACCCCTTTTTTACTCTTTTTTGAATTTGAAGATACACTCGCAATAACATGCAGTTGTTGACTAACCAAGACTGGTTTTCGTGAGATAACATGCGTTTGAGTGAAATTTAAAAATGCATTTGAATAAACAGATAACGTAAATAGGGTAACTTTATTCCATCAGTTGTACAAGATGATATTGATAATGATAAGTGCTAATATGAGGTACTAATGAAATCAGGTGGAATCAATTTTAGACGTACAAATATTTTTGATACCCTATTTGCCCAATTTCCAGTTGTTCAAAATGTTTTCAACACGCAAGGATATCTCTGACAAGAATTGAAAAAGATAAAGGATAATAGTTTCGATTTATTTGAAATCTAAAAAAAAGTAAACAATTCCTATCGACTAAGTACTATTAGAGTTTTTTGAAGCAACTGAATACATTTGAGAATTTCCTTCCATCATGATAATGCGCCTTTGTACGATCATTCCAAAAAAATCTACAAGTTCTTACGCTCTGTAAATTTAAATCCTAGAGACTAGATTTTTCCAAATATGAAAAATATTCTAACAAGATGAATATTTTACTCAAATAAAATAGAAGAACATGTCAAAATTCCAGTAAACATTTATTTTGCAAAATTAAAAGCATTGGAATATTGTTGAATGATTACACTAGTATATTTATTCGATAGTAAAGATTTTAATGTCTAAGTTCTAAAAGAAAAATAAATCATCCGTACTATTTTCCGTGGGAATAATTGTCTTATCGTCATCTTCACCAGAATCATCGTTGCTTCTTCCACTTCCTTCAAATTCCGCACTACTAGTAGAAACAATAGTACTTTCTCTGGTACTAGATGTAACAGAGTTTGTAACTTGAATTGGTTCAGCAGTACCTTCATCATCACCATTGATTATTCCACTCCCGCTTCCATCAAATTCCGTAGTACTAGCAGGAACAATAGTACTTGCTCTAGGACTGGATGTAACAGAGTTTGTAGTTTGAGTTGGTTCATTAGTACCTTCATCGTTTCCACTTCCGCTTCCACTTCCATCAAAAACATCACTAGTATTAGAAACCGATTTAGTTGAGAAATTATATCAACTGTAGATGCATTGGTAATGTACCTGTCAGTGGTAGGATAGTCTTCATCGTCTCCGCTACCACTACCTATTGTTTCAGTACTTGTAGCAGGACTAGATGTAACAGTATTTGTAGCCTCAGTTGATTTAGTAATGGTGACAGCAGTTACGCTTTCTGTAGCAGGAAATGTCGATGAAGAAGAAGAAGTGGTAGTGGTTGAAGGAACAGTAACACTACTTGGAACATCTTCCGTCACTAGTCCAACTGATTCTTTGCATATTTTAAAACTGAAGCAGCTGTCTGGACAACATTTGTAATTGGAAGGGCAATCTCCTTCTTCACAAGCCAGTTGTCTAAACGATTCATCGACGATTGGAGCCTTGCAGATATATTTTTCAGCAGGACAACCTACAACTAATTTTATACTCGTAATTACAACGAGGAACCAGAGATGTAATTATATCATCTGCACCTTCTTTGCATATTTTGTGTTGGAAGCAAGAATCCTGGCAACACATGTGACCCTTCGGACAGAAATTATTATCAAGACACTCAAACATTTTTGTTTCTTCGTAATCAATCTGCGATGAACAAATATACTTTTCAGCAGGACAACCAACTTGTGGTTTCGCAACTGAAAGGAGTAGTTTCAGAAAGTAAATGGTATAAATAAAAAGACAAAATTACCTCTCGTGACTAAATTTCCTTTATTTTGTAAAAGTTTACCAATTCCTTTGGTACCATCTAAAGAAAGTTGAATCATGTGAGACTCCGCGGTCAACACAAATAAAATCAGTTGATAAAGAAACATTGCAGATTCTCTATCGCAGATGGGTTTTTATAGGTGCACTTAGAGGGAAATGTGGCTGTTAACTAACCATGAAAAAAGTAAGGAGATAAAATGTGTTTAAATAAAAATTTAAAAATGCATCTAAATAAGCAGATAAGGTGAACACGGAGAGTTTGCTTGGTAAACCGTAAAATATTTTTACTGCATGTATTGTCATTTCGGTGCATATTTCTTCAAAATGCTAAGATTTCTTACGGATTTTTTTTCTGACCACCTGAAATTGGTCCAATTAACAGTGGGACATCTGGTGTGAACTTTGTGAACTAATTATAAGGCATACATGATAGAAAATAGACCAGAAATTCATTAAAGTCTTATATTGTATTAATATCGAAGAAAGTACATCAGCTGCAGCAGTATTTGAACCAAGTACATACATGTATTTTTTCAGTAATGTCTAAAATTAAAAAAAGTGAAATACAGGGTGTTTTTGAAATGCATGTAATCACGAGCTACTGGCTTCATGTAGAACTCGGAAAAAATATTTAAAAAATTCTATATAAAAGAAGACATTTATTTTTTAAGCTAAAATGTTTTTAAATTGCTTTTAGTCCTCTACGTAGTCCCACAACCTTGTAGGGAAAATTTCGGCACATTTAAAAAGTACACCCTGTATATCATATTTTATAATATGTACGCCAATGCGAAGCAACCTCTAGGAAATATGCTTTAAAATAAGGAAACCGCATTGGTGTACGTTTTATAAAATATGATAAACAGGGTGTATTTTTAAAATGTGCCGAAATCTTACCTACGAGGTTGTGGGACAACGTAGAAGACTAAAAGCAATGAAAAAAATTGTAGCTCAAAAAATAAATGTCATTTTATTTTTTGACATAGAATTTTTTAAATATTTTTCCGAGTTCTACATGAAGCCAGTAGCTCGTGGTTAAAATTTGTACACATTTCAAAAACACCCTGTATATATAAATTCGAAATTATGTTGGCATATTAATATTCTAAGATATTTTTTCTAAAGACCAAATAATCCGCCAAGGCGACCACCACTATCAGCTCCATTTTCGTCTTCATCTTCTTCATCTTCACTTTCTTTTTCTTCACTATCGTCATCTCGATTCCCATTATCGGTACCATTTTTTGATCTGTCATTAAAATTGTCCTCATAATTGTCATCTGTTGCTCCACCATTGCTTTCTGTATTACTATCACCACTATTATCATTAACAGTTTCCGAAGCATTATTTACATTGTCAGTAGCTCCAGTAGTCTCTTCAACATCATCAACGTCAGTTACGTTATTATCTTCATTAGCACCATCACTAGTTTCAGTAGAAGTATTATTGTGAGGAATGTTATCATCGTCACTTTTGTCATCCCCATTTTCGAAATTGTTCTGTTTCGAAGTGGTATTCTCTTCATCATTATTGTCAACATCTTCAAATGCTTCATTAACAGAAGACTCGGTACTGTCGAGATTTAAATCAGTACCGCCCTTATTCACGTCGTTGTTGTCACTTTTCTCCTCTAAAACAACAGCGTCGCTTCTGGGAGTTGTGAAAATTCCTTCCTTGCATATTTTATGCCAAAAGCAACTGTCTTCGCAACAAGCATAACCCTGAGGGCACTGATCGCTAGAATAACAACTAAATTTGCTTGTTTGTTCGTAATGTAGCGGTCTATGGCACAAAAAATTTTCAGCAGGACACTCTTCCAGGTTTTTGGAGTCTACAACAAAGATCAATGCAGAAATGAACCCCAAAAAACTTTGTCAGTACTTTGAGATAGTTTACAAATGCGATGCTGGAAACAACTATCTTCGCAACATTTGTAATAATCTGGACACCCTTCGTCGTTGTCGCACTTAAATAGTTTTGTTTGAGAATCATCCAATGGTTTTGGGCATTTGATTGTTTCCGCAGTGCAAGAACCGGTGGTCGTTGCTAAATACAAACGTTTTTAATTAACTACGACTCGTTAGATTTGAGATTATTTCTTACCGCGCTTTTGTCTAAGAAACAACCCAGTTTTGGGTGGATACAAATAATGAGCGTTTGTTATCATCAGCACAAGAAATAAATGAAGAAGAAGAAACATTGTGCGTAAGATTGTGAATGTTAAATGCACTTGAAATAATAGTTGAGTGCAATTTATTTGTAACAAATAGGAAATAGAAATGTGGCCTTCATTGTGAAGATATTTGAATTTTTTTGGGAGGTGTGATAACAAAATAGGTTAAGGTTTCGCCAATACAGTTTCCTTTCCAGAAACTGATATCTAACATTTTGTGTTTACACTTTACTTAATCGGTATCAGCAACACCAACGACAAATGTACTCTCCAGCCTATAAAAATATTTATTCTTTATTTGCAGACAATATTTATACAGTTAAAAGTTTGTTCGATTTTTTCTTCGCCCATTTTATTTTAGGTGAAATGCTATATAAAAAGATTAGACATTATTTTTTTCTATTTTGGACCTTTAACACAGGCATTATAACACTTAAATGGGTTTCGAAAAGGAGTTCTTTTCGATACCGCACTCGTCCCATAGAAAACTCCCCTACGGGTCGTTTTCTACACCTGAGACTCGTGCGCCAAATCAACCCTTATAAAACTCGCTCATTAATATATTACTGTCCTCTCCTCGCTGTGCTCGTCGTGCTCTAAAAAACGCGTGCGACAAAATGATGTCTTATAAAACTTGCATAATACTATTGTTTGATAATCTGGCTTGAATAAAATACTTAGGTCTGGATATAACGATTATTTCTTTATTCAGGAGCCTTTAATTTTTTAGTCAGGTGTTTTTTACTTGTAATAAATTACACCTCAATTAAATAAACACAACAACAAATTAATAGTGTTAATCTTAAGTGTTTTTATTGATTTAGATTTCTCTGACCGGATAGCCGGTGTAGATAATTGTAGTAAATTAGAACACACTGTGATAAAAAATATCGTCCCGTTTATTTCCAGATTTAGGTACTATTCCGGACACGGAATCTTGGCCAACATTTTTTAGACATTTCTAAAAAAATATGTAAACCAGTCATTAGTGTCATTAATAAATGACAATTATTAAAAATCACTTTGACGTTTTTCTTGTGACATCAAAAAGCAGGGAAATGGCATTATCAAGTCAAAAGTTGGGTTATATTCAATAAAGGCCAGTTCACACATATTTGTCAGTTAAATGTCAGTCGTGGCCAAGATTCCCAGTCCGGAATAGTACCTTAATTTCCGTTGAGTTTTGCATTTTAACTTCTTCTTTATGATTCATTTCTATTCTTGTCTGTGGTTTTGATACAGTCTTGTGGCTTTGACAGACTGGACGGAAGAATAAGCAAGAAGCAGGAGCCAAAACCTTCGAGAACTAAAGAGATGAATTTTTTCACATTAAAAGTAGAAGAAGAAAAGAATTTAGACATCCAGTTATAATTGAGAATCTGATGAATAAAAAATATGTGTATTGTATCAGGTGTTCATTTAAATTTCTCCCCGCAGTTGGTGTTTTTTACGTCATTAAAACTAGGAACTTCTACGCCCTCTGTTTTACAAGAAATGAAGGATAAATGGGTAATTTTTCCTGTCGCAACACTGCAGTATAGGCAACACAAATTACTGTGGAATCATTTGGATGTAGTGGCGACATCTGCCCCATAAAGCTCCAACAAAAAGGTTCATTTCCGCACGTCTAGATGTCGCACCTTTACAAACTTGACTCACTTGATCTTTGCAGTTTGATTTACAAAAACAAATGAATGCAAGGATAAATTAAATTAAAAATGACTTCATCACAGTCAGAAAATTCTGATTTAATTTATTGTAGGGTAATTAATAATTAAAAATGGTAACGTCAGGTGAATACCATTAAATCTACAATTTTTGAATGCGATTGTGAATTAATAAAATAAAAACGAAAGAATATTTTAAATGTATTTATTTTAAAAATGTATTTTATTCGATAATACAAAATCCTTAAAAATCAGTCAGGTACGAAACATACGATGGATTGTTTATCTCAATTTAACAACGCTATTATCACAGTATTAAAGCTAAAGTCGTATTTACAAGTATCAATTAATTATAATAATCTATACTGTGAACTAAAATAACAAAAGAATAATAACAAAAATACTAAAGAAAAAAAAATTTTGAATGGAAGACGATTGCAATATTAAAAATCATAACACTAGTAAATTAACCTAATCCGCACGATCACCAGGGCCTCCACATCGGCGCCGCTTTGTTCTTGCCCTCCCCCGCCGGCGACGTCGGCGGCGTATAACTCTGCTGCGAGTACTGCACGTTCTGCGCCACACAATCCAACTGCCGCACGCACGCCCCCAAGTGCTGGAGGAGTTTCCTGCCGGCGGTGGCGTCCACAATCTCCGTTGGCGTCGTCAAGAACTGGGACACTTCCTGGGCGCACTGGGTGAATCCCGCTCTGAACCGGTCCGCGTAGCCTTGTTCCTGGGGCAGCACCAGCTGGTGCTGGCGCTTCAGGCTGTGAAGATGGCGCACTGTCAACTCCAGGATGTCGGCTTTTTCCAGCTTGGACACGTTCTCGCCCTCGCTCTGCAAGGCCGTCACCATCAGCTCCTTGAGTTCGTCGAGGCAGCGGTTTATCCTCGCTCGGCGCTTCCTCTCCAGCATCGGTTTCATCACTTTGCGGTACTGGTAGGTCCTGGAGATGGGCTCCTCGCTGTACTCGCTGGGTACCATGTACGGGGTTGGTGCCATTTTACGTCACTACACTTTGTTTGTCAAATTTCACTCGTGCTCAAGCAGCGGTGGCTTTGGAATGGAGTAGTGTGCTTACGACATTTAGTTTTATAGGATTCTTCCGGGGTACAGCGAAGAAGTGGGGGTTTGCTCGACTTGGGCTTTCGTCTGCTGTCTCTGTCTGGGTTGTTGGGGCGCGGATAGGGGGTCTTTTTCGCTGACGGAATGGGGTCCCTCAGAAGGGTGCATTGTTTGGATGGGTGCTTGTCGCATGCATGGGAATTTCTTCGCGACAATGGGGCCGGCAGGCAAGGGTGGTGCTGTATGCTATTGTGTAACATCACCCGACTGATGAAAGTAACTCGCTCTAATAGAAAAATAAAATAAAAAAAATATAAAGCCTGCAAAAAAAAAACATAATCCACAGCATTGATGACATTTTTGACTCTTCAACAAACGGAAAAAAATTTAAATAAAAATGTGCTTCGAAAGTGTATTTAAAAAAAGTGATCACAGTTTCAAGAAGTGAATTCAAAATTTAGAAAGCAAAAAGATACCAAAATAAAAGACTCGTTATTCTTATTCTGATTTAGTATAATATTCAAGATTATTCAGATATTTCTTCGGAGATAAAATAACAAGACCTCATTTTTTTTATCGGATAAATTTTTCAATTTCACTTTTTGCTTTGACAATTTTACGAGTTGAATAAAAATGCCCAAACATCAGTGAATAAAATTGTCTAAAGAAAAAATGTTTAAGTAAAAATTGGGAAATTTATCAGATAATAAAAATTACGTCGCGTTATTTTTGGCAAGATTAATTCCAGAATACAAACTTTAACGTTAATTATTTATTTATGATACCTAAAGTTATTAAAAACACAATTATTAAAAACAATTTGAGAATCTGACAGGAGTAGCATGCAATTTTCATCACTTTTGACAGATGACAGAGTAGTAGGACGTTTTTATCGCGATAAACATTTTTGATTGGATGAAAGCAAGCGCTCTGATTGGTTGGAACGCACGTTTGATTTCATTAAACTAACAGTTTATTTAAAACACAAAAAAATTATTCACAACCACAGTTTTCTATTTACATATTTAAATGTGGTTTTACAGTTTAGTTAACGAAATAAAGAAATAAATAAAGTTGTTTTGAAGGCATCATGATGTTTGACACGTGTAAAATTGTATTTAACAACAAAAACATTTGCGAAAAAGCCAAGGAAAGTTTAGATATTAATGGAGTATCGCTGTAAAACCTCAGAAAATCAAAAACTTGGGCAGACTGATTTAGGTTTTGCGCGTTGAAATGAAATTCTGGGCTGAGTAGGCGTTGGAAAAATTAAATTCGTTTAGAACAGTGTAAAGTTTGAATTTCCCGCCGCTTGACACGAATGAGATTTGTTTATGTTTAATCGGGACATAATTGAACATGTTTGTTTTCAGCAAAGGGTAGTTAGATATTTGCTTCGAGAATACGAATCGTTAAGTTATTCTCTTTTTAATATAAAACATTGCAAAGAAAGAAAAAAGAAAGATTTCTCTGGCTTTAATTTTTAGGTTAGCTGTCAACGTGCTCCAACTAATCTACGCTTTAAAAAAGCACAACAATTGACGGTTTCGCGGTATTACTTTGGTGAATCAATACACAAATCATGTCTACCAAAATTTTATAAACTTTTATATAAATTTGTTGAACTGAATGATGAAGACGAAACTAACATTTTTTTGGAAATAAGGGTGCAATTACTATCACCAAATATGTACTAGAATTCCTGGAATAATGAGCAACATTTTAAATAATTGTCTTAACATTCTACTCCCAGTTGCTTTCTATGGATTTTAAATCGGGATGGGTGTTTCAATAGATATACAATAACAACAAAAAAGAGATAAGAGGCGTCTATGGAAAACAAAACTTCTAAAAACCTGTGGCGTAGCGTCAATCACACAAACAGCGATGAAGAAGAGTTGTTGAAATTCCAGGGTTTTTCTTCGTTTTCATTTCGAAAATATGATTCTGTCATGAATGTTTGCTCGAGTGAAATCCATCAAAAGAGTTAAAATTGACAGGTGACAGTTATTAAGTCACAACACAAGTTTTCAGAAATGTTATTTTCCACAGCCGCCTCGTATCTATTTTTTTTTTTGTCATATTGTGTAAAGTGCTCCAAATCCACGCCTAATAAATACATAGTCTCACGCTATTATCAATAGAATTCATGATCAACTGTTGCTATTGTGTAGCGAGAATCAAATTATCAGCTTTAAAGTAGCTGTTCATAACAGTTGTTACAAGACCCTTTTGTTGAGTTTCATCGAAAAACACATTTTTTTCCACTTTCCTTGTGCAATGGTTATTAGATCCGAATCTAATGAGCAATGATTGTTCTGAAAAACGAATGATTACTTCTTAGAAATCCTGCCAAAAGCTGGAGCTCTATCATTATCCCAACGATATCTTTTCATATTCCGATTCCTCTTCTTTTTCGTTGGTAGTTGTTTTGTTACCTTTTTCCGGTGTCATAAGTCATACTTAATATTTCATCAGCACTCTCAGTCATAAATATTAATAACATATTTTTAAAGAACCAACTTTCGAAAAATCATACTAAACAAGAAGTGCCAACTTCTTTTAAGTCTTCTATCGAAAATTTTCACATAGCAGATACACGTATCGGGTGTTCATTTAATTTTCTCCTCAAAGTTGGCGTTGAAGAGTCGATTGTGAACGCACCACGGATTACAGACTAAATCTAACCTCACTTTTTGCGTTGTTGTGTTTTTACTTTAAACACCCGATACTTCTCATTGGAACAAAATTGATTTCAATATTTTAACACTTCGGTTCGTCTTTTAATATGAAATTTAAAGTGCATATACGGGAATTGACGTAATAACTTTTTTCTGTGATATTTTCGGTGTTTTGACAAGCAAACAAATTAAAATTTACGATTTTAACACTCATCATTTTATGTATTTGAATGAATTTTAATTCAAACTAATGAAATGATAGTAACGCTTGAGCAACAATTAGTGCACCATTATTGACAGCTGACATAAATTTCAAATTGAAACATCTTAGTTTTTGTAATCTTTTATTGATAATTGGAGTCATTTGGAGCAACACCTTTAAATGGAATGCCTTTTCCTCGCTCTAACTTGTTTGTTTTTAAAAACTCCTCATTTTTCAGTAAACCGTTGCTTAGCATCACACATAACCTAATTCTCGGCGATCTATCAAATTCACGTCACTTCCGGTTATGTGACAAATGTAGCCAACAGCGACGCAAGAAAGTCACCATAGTTTTATTGCCAAAGTTCCACCAAAGTAGTAAATTTTTTTGCTAATGTAGTCGTTTTTTAAACGAACAGTTGAAATGTAAATCAGAAATAAAAATGCAAATGGCATCCAAAACATCACTTTTTATGTCTTCAAATTGTTCACCCTATCTGCACAAGTCAGTTGTGCAATTTTAATGATTTTGTCAAGAATTTTGTTGGAGGGGCACCCTTGCCCCACGAGCAAACCGTTACGTCCCGTCCATCCGTCAAAACTGTATTTTTAATGACTCCAAATGAGATTCACCGTTGCGGAACCATTTTGCACGGCAACCGTCCGGCACATGTCCATCGCGATTTCGTTGAGCGCCCCAGCGCACTTTTACCCCCGACGGCGGCGGCTGCGACCCCACACAATGGACCTTCCGGCGGCGAACGCCTAATTCTCCAACCCTTAAGGAAGCTGCAGAGGAAACGCGACGGTCGCCCGTCCGGCCCGCGCCGGTACCGTGCCCGCCGACGAAACAAAACACGAGCGCGCACGGCACGGCTCACTTGACGGACGGACCCTCTCGCTGCTCGTGGGATGTCTAGCCCATGAACGTTCCCACGAGCGATATACAGATGCCTACAGATGGAATAGCACCTGGCTAGACGAAGACGCCGCGTTGCGGACCAACCGGGGAAAAAGGAGATGACGGTGGTGAGCGATGGGTCGACAAAGCGAGGGGCGGGGGACGGAGGCGGTCGTGTGTTACACTTTGAGCGGCGGAGGCGACGACGAAATTGCGGCACTTGAAAGGGAAAACTGGGCCACCAGGAAGAACCAACGTCTTGATGGTAAATTACGCAACAGGAACAAGAGCAAATGGAACATTTTAGGGATGGCTAAGGGTGGCTCAAAATCTGGAACCCATGACGACACTTAATGGGTCATGCTCTGATTTTTATTATTAGAGTAGGCTATGATTTTCAAATTAGGTTGGCAACATTGACTCGCTGTGTAAATTAGAGGTTATGTAAACATGTTGACGTTTAGAGTTGCCTCTTATCGTTTTAATCTGTGATTTAAAGGAAATGAAGCGCGCTAGAGAACAATTCAGTTTTTTAACAATTATAACGAATGTTCAAAGTGTTCTCGCCCGGTTTCGGCCTGTTTTGCGTCACTCGGCTAACGCCTCGTGCTTCAAACTTCGGCCTCGTACCTGAAAACAAAAATCATAAAGAAAGAGATTGTTTATTGTCAAGTTGTTAGGTTTACAATGTACAGTAGCTGTCAAAAAAATTGGTATCTTTAATCTAGATCTAGACCATAAAATGCAAAAAATAAAAATTTATTCTAACCATCCAAGATCAAACGTAAAACGTTAAAAAAAGAGATAACTTACTGAAAGTTATTGGAACAGTAGCCGTCTCATGAATGAACAATAATCCTCGAGGGTTAGAAAAAAACCTCTTTATGGAACTAGTTTTCCAAACCTCATTTCTGCGTCTGTTAATTTATTGAGATTAGATTTGAAACGTTCGGAAGAGTAATAAAACATCAAATAAGAAGAGTGGAACCTAATCACGGCGTTACCATTTTCGGTGCCATCAGGTTCACCCATGCACACTAATTAACTTCCAGGAGCCATCCACACGTTCTTAATAATTAAAGGCACAGAGGAAACGATCACAAAACGAATCGAACGCAGAGTTGTAGTTATAATTTTTTTCGACTTTCTCACGGTAGTCGGTCGGATGCTGTAAAAATCCATCATCTTGAAGCAAACGAGTCACGAAACACTTGGAAATAATTAACCTGCAACAAAAATAGTCCGGATCTTATGAGAAATGTGCATGATGGAGGGCATTTTTGCCGGCGCACATCAGACAAATTGCACCACAATTACTCCCAATCCGGATATTATCTCGATATGTGCTCCTGATCGTGTGCAAGTTAAAAAAAGGGATGCACCGGCTAACACAGGAAACTGATTAATTTGCTGCAAAACCTCTCGGTCGTCATTACAGTTGTAAAGTCGTGAAATCGAATGATCTGGCGCGTTCTCACGATATCGAAATCGTAACTTCTTCCGCTTTAAATAAGCAATTAACGTGTGCATTGCTAATAACTGGTTTTACAGTGTTAAGGAGACGCTTGCGGATTCTGGAGTTTTATGGGGCACCCCCGTAGGTTGTGTGCGACGAGACAGCAGTCTTAGATTCATGATTCTAATGATGTTTTCACGCCTGGACTTGTTCAAATATTGAAGCTTGGTGCAGTTTACAAATGAGATCTGTTTTTACTGTCGACAACTATATCATTCCTAACACCTTTTTATTGGCAGTGGCACAAAAAAAAATACATGTGATGCTGAGCTGGTTCCCAGATACGTCTATTTATTCAGTGTGTCTAAAAATGTCTCATAAAAGGTAGCAGAAATATAAGAAAAATTGTTGATGCAGTTGAAGAAATTATGGTGAACCAAGAACTTCCCTCCATCATTTATTTCAACAAATCAATCTTTCTGCGCACAAAATTAATAGCTAATTGCAGTACGGTTGGGGTCCTCGCCTTCGGCTCAGACGCCCAAATTCCGTACTCTTGATTAAATGCACATTTGCTCATGCGTGTTGAATCTGATTTTTTCCATGATAATAAAAAAAGTCGCGAAATCGAAATTTCTTTGCTCACTAGTGAGAAAATACACTGACCGGCACAAAAAACGACTCATTATGAATTCTTTAATAAATAATAATAAATGATCTTGAAATTATATTTGTGCTTATTTTTCTTTATTATAGTTAAATTGGGATATTTTCAATGATCGGGAGTGCTATGGTCACCATGGCAACCGAATTGTTTTGTTTAAATAAATTATTAGAAAATTTGCGCTACTTCCATGTTGTGTTTTTATCGTTTGATTTACGTGTTAAAAGATTTAATTTGACAATACGAGATACTTATTCAAAATGCTGTTCAAATCTTCGCAATTTTTCATTAAAATTTTTTCTAAAAAATTAGGTTTTTTTTTTCATTAAAATTTTATTTGCTGTGTTTGATGTTTTGTTTGTCGGATATTCTTTGGCAAAGAATAAGTTAAATAACGCTTATCACTACAACATGATATCAAAACATTTTTCTAAGACAATGAATTACTTAATTATATTAATAAAATTCAAAGTGAGTTGTTTTTTGTGCCGGTCAGTGTATTATTTCCTCACTAGTGATTCAATTGCCATCTTTGCTAACTGTTTTCAGTGAGCAAAAACCACTAAAATCCAATGATCATGGAAAAAATTGTATATTATTCAACGAGCGGATAATGATGGCTATTACTCGCGAGGTGATTTGGTGTCACGAGCCGAAGGCGAGTGGCGTAATTCATACGAGCGAGTAATAACCATTATCCGCGAGTATAATACTATACTTTTTCTACGACTATAAACAGAAATTTATTTCATTATTAGACATTATTAGAATTGAAAATTGCATATTCTAAATTTTACAAACCCCACAACAGAAATCACTCTTGCGTGTTTCAATCGTTCTTTAAAGTTTTGTATATAAAATGTCATAATATAAACATTGTTTGGTTAAAAAACTGACTATAAAAACGGTTCGAAATAGCAGAAACAATGAATTGAAGAACTCAACTACACATTAACAATAGAAGTATTTTTTTAGTTTTATTTGTAAAAAGCTACACTGAAGGACATGCGGAAATGTATCTATACAAATGCGTTTCAAAAAGAATTGATTTGATACGGTTCAGCCAGAAACTAAATTGTAGGTAGTACGGTTTGACAATTTTTTGGTGGTATTTTTGAGAGAATTTTTTTATTTACAATAAATGATGAACTAATGCTAGAAACATTAAGAGGTTGATGCAAAGATTTAAAATAGGTTGCATTTAAGAAATCCTAAAATGGACACAATAGCCATTACCTAAATACTAGCTCCGCCTTAAAACTGTTTAAAGAACCGCCCGTAAAATAAATAAACGATTACCCATTTAAATTATCAGTTATTAGTATAACGTTAATTGACACCACTTGCTGTTATTAAACTTGCAAATCATCACTTGATGAGCGGAAATTAATAAAAAGCTTAAGCGGTTTATTAATGATCGCTGACGTCTAGTCTCTACACTTTTTTAACACCCTCAAGTTGAAAAACGTGTCTATATTAAAAAAAAAACACTTTGGTTTGCCGGAAAAAATACTAAGTGAAATGTCACTTTTACTGATGTTTTTGGAATCTACAAAATATTTAAATGAGTTTATGATAAGTGAACAACATGTATCAAAATCGTGGTATCAAGTTACATTTTACAGTGCTGGCATTCTTACAAAATGTCTGACTACATTCTGTGGTCAAAGGAATAAATTAGCTATTTGTCAAAGATACACAAAATTATGTTTTGATATTGATCTTATGAAATGATACGTTTCCGGAACTAAAACTCGGATTTATACAGGGTTATTCACCGTAGAGATTCTGAGAAAATATAATGTTATGCAACACAAAATACAGTTTAAAATAGAGCCTAGATTTAAAGTCTGTTTTTTTTTTATGATCAATTGGCAAAGTGTTGTCAGATTTGAAACATTGACTTTTGAAATTGTCACCGATTGTCACATTTGACAATTTAAATTAAACACCTGCCTCACACTCATAAACATATGCAACATAACCTCAATAATGATCTAGGGGAAGTCATTTCCACAAAAGAAGTTGGCGTGGGTTGTTTATGGTACCCTTTAGGGACTTGAGATTTACTAGAAAAGTTCTCAACAGATGTTTACCAACAATGAGGTATTTATTTATGACACTGTAGTTGTAAATCTTGCTCATTTTTCGCTCTGAATGTTGAAATTGGAATAATTCAAAAACTAATAATTTTCTTTCATAAATGTATTCCTTAAATTAATTGTGAATTATGAGCGTGTACGAAAAAAAAATTTTTTTTCTCAAAATTGATTTTTTAAATTTTATGTCTCTGAATGAAGCGATAATGGAAAATTTATTGCACACATTTGAAGTCTTATATCAAGGAAATGTAACCCTAATGTTTCGTAATTTTTACTAATTTTTTACTAGAGTTAATCGTGCGGACGGTAAAACTTGACCCACCCGGTACAGGCTGTTCTAGAACTGAGAAAAACGAGTATTTGGGTAAATGTGATAATCTAAATTTTAACGAAAAAAATTCCTAAGCTTGACCAATCAGAGTTGAGCACCTTGATGGTGATGGTAGAATGACCGCAATTTTGCGTTGCCTGAGGTTGCGATGTCAAAATTCCAAGTACACTTTTCGCTGATTGGGAACTTCTGGGATTGGTGAAATTGAAAACTCAGTTATTTGAGCTACAGAAAAATGTATTTTAGTAATTTTGGAATCTCTTGTGCTGTCCGCACATGCCTGGTTTCTTAGGAGAGCCAGTTCTGGGACAGACTGTATAAACTATGGAATGAGTATACCTACTCACGAAGCGCTATTGGTCAATTTACTCACCCAATAGACGTTAAACGAATAAAACAAAAGAGTTGTATTTTACAGAGCGTTATTTGTGATTTTTAAAAATCTGGAGCTTTCCCACATCTTAATATTCTCCAATCGCTCCAATCTCATTTTAATAATTTCTAACGATTATTGAAATTTCCATCTAATATGAGATCTCCGTTCGGTTTTCTACACCTCATTACATTCTCCTACTGTTTTAATACCTCTTCACCGTTAACCTTAATTTATTTACGCCTCACCGTTTTCTTTAAAAAACGCTCCTTATTGATTTAAATATTTGTTATGAATATTTACGCCACATATCACGTCGACTTGATGAAAGCACAAACATTAACGGCGCTATAATAAATACCCGCCAGGAATCCTGTTGGCGGCAAAAACAGTCGCCTGTCGTTAATTTAAGAACTGTCATATTCGAGACCACTTACCTATAAAACATGAAAAAAATCGTGTTAATAAATTGTTGCTGGACATTTTTCAGTATTTTATGGGTTTGTCGCAGGGTTGCCAACGTGAGAACTGAAAAATGAATTTTTGACGTTCGCACGGTCGTCAATCTGGACCAATAGGCGAATTCCTTCGACTTTTGCAAATATCAAATATTTGTCGTCGCAGATATTGACAGTGCAGAGTTGAAAAAATGTTTGACCGTTTTAAGGAATCGCTTGGTTTTTGCTGCTTAACATTCCACTACCGAAACTGAAATTGGAAGTTTTTGCCAACATCCGGCCAAAATTAAACAGGGCCATCGACTTTCGAAGAACGGCCAGATCATTGCTGTTATTAATTCACGACACTTAAATCATTACCAAAATGCGAAGTGTGCGTAATTGGGCTTTATTATTATGTTTGATAATTACAGTGCAAAGTTGTTTTTTGATAACGTTGTAATGATATGTCTCCGCTTAATTATGCATTGTGTAATTGTGTGGTTTGAATCGACAATGTCAAAAATGGTATGGCGGAGCGATTTAGCCCGCTTTTATGATTCTCGTATGCAAATATGGTGAAATTAAAAAATTTGTCAATTCAAATTTATTGCAGCCACATCACCTGCTCGTTAGTCAACAAATTTCCCTCGGAGATTATTGTGCTTATTTAAGCACCTCTTCGGCACTCTCGGCAGCGCCGCTCACTAATCTTTAACTGTTATACAAATGATTGACAACAAATGTTTGAGAATTAATGTCACAAAAAATACAAATAACTCCACATTTGTCTGGGAGACATTTTATACCTTTGACAAACAGTGAGTGTTTGAGAAAAATACAGTGGTCGTGTTTGACCCAAGTAAATAACATTTGTGAGGTATTAGAATTATTCTAAAATGCACAAGAGCATATTATGTCATAAAGAGTAGCAGTGAGTCTTTTTGTGGTGAGCCCAGAGATTGAGACCGAGACGCAGTTGAGGGCGCCAACTGGGCGAGTGTACAGGGTGATTTTGAAAGTTGTGCAGATATTTTAATCACGAGCTACTGGCTTCATGTACTTAGAACTCGGAAAAAATATTTAAAAATGACAGTTATTTTTTGAGCTAAAAATTTTTTTAATTGCTTTTAGTTTACTACGTTGTCCTACAACCTCGTAGGTAAAATTTCGGCACATTTTAAAAATACACCCTGTATATCATGTTTTATAAAATGTACGCCAATGCGAAGTAACCTATAGGAAATATGCTTTAAAACAAGGAAACCGCATTGGTGTACGTTTTATAAAATATGATATACAGGGTGTATTTTTAAAATGTGCCGAAATTTTACCTACGAGTTTGTTTGACAACGTAGAAGACTAAAACCAAATTTAAAAAAATTGTAGCTCAAGAAATAAATGTCATTTTATTTTTTGACACAATTTTTTAAATATTTTTTCCGAATTCTACATGAAGCCAGTAGCTCGTGATTAGAATATCTGCACATCTTTCAAAATCACCCTGTATTATAATATGACGAGGGACGAAAAAGTACCTTTTTTCCAAAAGTATCAATTTATGGGACAAGCGCAGCGAGGGCAATAATTACACGTGGGATGAAAAAGTATTGTAGTCAGGGGACTAGACTAAATTCTTTCTTTCGTCTTGGTATTTTGACTGGTCTTGAAAACCACAAGCCCCACTATACGGCACTTTCCCTTGGAGCAACAATAAACGTCCTGGTCAAGCATAAACATTAATTTAATGAGGAGGGGTAGAACAAGTTTTGGAACCTCATTTAGAACTTAACAGGGGATGTGGTTACAAAACTGGTTCAAGAACTCGTTCCACGGGACTCATCCCGGGCCATTTCGATTCTACAAAACAATTTCTTCTTCTAATAGCGTCGTGGAAGAATCCGTCTTCATCTGGTAGGAATCTTTTAAACGCCCATTAACGACCATTCAAATAATGAAATTCGATCAGATAGCATAATAACGAAATAAATTGGAAGATATCCCGATAATGGTCGGCTCTTTTCAATGTCGTACGTGTTAGTTTGGAATGAAGATATCTGACCAATCGTGGTCAAAATGGAGGAATGGCCGCCGTTAGTCTACAATACACGCAAAATCTCCTTTGAAAGGATGTGATTACTGAAAAGGTAATCGTTCGCTCTCTTGGGCAAAAAATCCGTCAGTTAAACGCCATTATCACGTCCTCGGCGATTAAACAGTCGATTCCATGCCGAATCACCATTAAATTTCCACGGCATGCTAGATGAATAAAAGTAATCAAGCTGGCACCTTTGTCCATCGGCTTCACTCTCGATTGATGCGCCATCGAGCGAGCGAGACAGAGCACCGGACAGCATTCAATCAGTTAACGGAAGCGGTAATCAAGGCGGCCACAGCTCGAACACAGCCTGCTCGATTCTCACGGTGCACGAGCCCCACGCCTACTAGATCGACCGCGGCGGGGTTCCTAATCACCGTTACGGCGCCCCGACAGCCGTGTCATCGCCTAATCCGGTCCTGCGAAATCAAAGCTTTCGCCGCAGCTTTTCGTACGCCCACTCTGACCAATTTATTATAACGCTTTGATTAGATGCGAGGGGGGTCATTGGAAAAAGATGGATTTACTTCCCAGTCGTAATAAAGAATGTTTTCCCTTTCGGCGTGGGCGAAGCCGTGTTTTGTTTTCAGCTGAATCATTTGTCTTGATAGCGGCCGTGTGAACTTGAACTCGGATGATAATGGCGAGATTGCGGGAAAAATGAATGGGTGGTGTGACGTCACCGACCGATGGTACTTTGAAGTTTGCAAGTCGAGAGGGCATGGGCGGCGCTACTGGATGCAAGGGGGGGCCCTGAAGAGATGGCGAAGTAACTTAAAAAATACGACAAAGTAATAGAACTCAAAGTAGCCGTCCGTATGAAGCCTCTTTGCCATAACATAAAATGGACAGTTTTTTTCCGCTGATTTCGTAAATAATTGTAGAAAGTGAATCTGCGTAGGTCAGTATAAAAATCAGAATTTGACTTTTTGGTTGAAATTTACTTTTTATCATTTTATGGCTTTGTAAGTGAAAAATTATCAAAAAATTATGATACCCAGGTATCTTCCAGCTTTCCCACATAAAGCAACTCAGTTGTAATTGTTTTCATTAATTTTCTAAATACAGGGTGTATCTGAAATACATGTGTTAATTTTAACCAGATGCCTATACTCATCATGGGGATGATTTTGTGTCACGAGTGACGTAATTCATCCGAGTGAGTAATAGCCATTACCCGCGAGTAGAATACTGTAGGTACTTTTTCTACGACTATTCGCCTCAAGTGTAAAAATACAATCCCCGCAGCCAAAAGAGACTAATTGAAGTGAATTAATGATTCGTTTCTCTGTGCCTTTAGTCCTTCGGCGCCTATGGTGGTACACCCATGACTTGGCACGAACAAAAAGCCCATGGAAAGATTCGATTCATCCTAGACGCACCCACAGTTCACCAGATTAATCAAATCTAGTCAATCCTTCTCTTTTTAATCCATTAATTTCGTACGTCGAAAGCAGGACGGCGTTAGGCCAGCACCTGTCCCGTTTTCCCACGGTTCACACCGGAAGTCCAATTAACTGCAGCCACCTCTTCACGTAATAAGGATTCTATAGCAAAACATTACTGTATTCGTATGATTATTCCTCCGTGGCCTGCTCCTCTCGTTATCCTTGGTGGGATTTTTTGCTCGTTTCGCGTAAACCCGTTTCTCCGCCTGGATAATTGCCCACTAATTATAATTTAACATGGGCTGCGGCCAGGACGGATGTGCGTCCACGCCCTCGGCTGCTACCACGAAATCGGACCCATCGATAAAAGGTACGCCGAGTCCTTGCAAAGGACACGCATATCTTCATGTAAGAGGAAAGGTGTCGACTGTTATAAATTACAATGGTATTCATTTGAAAACAATACCTTCATAGTTGATATGCGGCTGGCTTGGGCGCTACTATCTACGCTCAACAATGCTCATTATTGTCATTATTTATGAATGAAAATGACGGATATTAATGTTTTCGTTTGTTGACGATCAAATTATTGAGACCCCTTTTCGATTTTTGATCCGAAACTCTTTCGCGGTTTTCGCGGATTTCGCGGATTTCGCGGATCAGACGAGGAAGGATGATTTCGTGATTTTGTGATCCGACAGAGATAACGCTTTGATACGTAACTGTCGAGCGTCGCGCTGAGACAGGGCCGTATCAGGAAATTTTGCAACCAAAGGAATTGCAATACATTTTTTAATAAATTTTATAACGACTATAGAATTAAAGAAATGACGCCAATTTCCTTAGATGTTTCCCAAAAATTAATGTTATAAAAATAGTCAAATAAAAAACGTAAACAGGAAGGAAGAAAATGAAATAAGCAAATTTTAAAAAATTATTTTATCTTCAAACAGTCGAAAATCGCATCTTTGTGTATCTCTGTAGAAACAGTTGAAGTGGCTTTTTTTTAGCGGACTAGAAATACATACTTCAAGTCCTAGGAGTAGATTAATGATATAATCTACCATTTTAATTGATTTTTCAATATAGAAAATAAAAATGACATATAGTTTTTTTTTATTTCTCTTAAAAAGAATGAATGAAGAAAAAATAAATAGAATGAATATTATTCTCCACAATTTTTCACTTTTAATCCAGTTGAAAAATCGTCAGTGGCGTTTCGGGGCCCGTTTCCGCGGGTCCGTCCCTGCGTCCGTGATAGACCCTCCTCCTTCTTAGCAGTGTTAGCACGTGTTGTGGACGGCAGGTGCGAGTCGCACGCGGTAGCATGACCCCCTATAGCCCCCCGCATGCCGTCACAGAAGCGTGGGAACGGCTTCTCTCTTAGCTTCCCAAAACACCGCGCCATGCCAGCGCAAGGCTGACCTCGTGCACGTCATTCCGTCACCGGCCGCCGCCTCCGTCTCTGTCTGGCGCGCGTGACGGACCTGGTGCGCCATCTCCGTCGGGAACGAGCGTGCGTGTAGTTAGCCGCGATTGCTTTGCAGTCTCGTGCCCGGTTACTGCTTGATTTTGTTAGATTAGGTCATAGCACTGGAACAGTGTCTACGTCGTCGGAGCGCTCTATGGGTGGTTGCATCAGAACCGGCAAAAAGCGGTGTTGCGGATGGGGCCGCAATTAACGTTCTGCCAAGTTGCGTCATTGACGCACGTTGCTTCGGGAAATTTTTGGCGGTTGCTGGCGTGATGTTGCGCACCTGATTGTGATCAAAAAGCACTTAATTTATTTTTACGCAATTTCTGTTTAATTGATGGGAACGTTTTTTTCGTGCTTGCAACGTTCGGCCAGGGTCTTGATCTGAAATCCGTTACTGTAGATTTTTTTCCCTTTGAAGATTTTTATATCAAACAATAATTATCCTGTTCTTATTTATTCCGAAATACTTTTCGTACTGAAGGAAACAAGGTATTGCATTGGGTAAATGATTTCTACTCCAAAATCAAAGCAAATTTTTGCACGATAATCCATATTTCCATACTAGCTTTTATATTGATTGTCTCGTTTGATTTCAGATACCTGCCTTTTGATTTTTCCGGTATTAAGCTATTTGAAGCTTGTTCTGATTCATTTAAGACATCTTCTGGTAAAACACAATCATTCAAACACATTTTGCGAAATTGCTACTTTTATAAACAACCAAATGTAACTATGACACCTGAACATATCATGCAAACGCGATTTCCAACTCGAAAAAAAATTTTTTGTGCTTAACAGGCTTAAAAATGATAATAGGGGTTGCTTTTTGTGGGGGTCAAGTGGCGAAGGTGACGATATACTCAGAGGATGAAATAGGGGTGAAGCGGCGAAGGTGAGGGTATTTCCAACTCGAAAAAACTGTCTTTTTTTCTTAACAGGGTTGAAAATGGTAGTAGGGGTTGGTTTTTGTAAAATTAAAGTAGACAGTAATTTTCTTGTTGTTTTAAAGATCAAGTGTACAAAATTTCATCAAGATCGGAGTAAAACTGTAGATTTGCATACAAAATATACAAACAAACAGACATTCAGTTTTATATATATGTAGTATAATTCAGAATAAGTGGCATCGCGGTAGGCGTTGATTCTCTAAAGTGAGTTTTATGTTATGTCAAAAAATTTAGTAAACATGTGAAACCGTCATTACTTTATTCTGAGGTTATGCGTTACATAATTTTGACATGGTTTTTACCCACAGCAGAGATAACCCCCAGACAAATAATACACTTTTCATAAATGAAACAAGGAAATTCCAAATACTTATAACAAGAATTAAAAGAATTAAAAGCGAAGGTTACCACCAACAGCATCGAAACTAGGGTATTATTCGCAAGGGTCTTGCTGCCAACGTAAATTTGAATTTCCAACGCCTACCGCGATGCCACTTTTTCTGAATTATAATATATATAGATTGTAAAAAATCGAAGATTATGTAAAATACTAGCATTATTACTAATTAATTATTTAAATTTCTTCCGGCCTAATGAGTCCTGATTTATGCTGAATTTAAATTGTTTTAATGCCTCGCTCTCGAGGCACCCCTTTGTAAATAAATAGTAATTTTTTATGGACCTTTTTTCCTAATAAAATTCTAGACTCGTCCTGGTTTAATCGAACACATTTAATCGATTCGAGTCTGAAACAGGCTTAAAAAATACAATTCATTCATAACCATCGAGCGCTTCAAGTTTTTTTGATCCCGGGGCAACAAATTGCCAAGCACTGCAGCACCGCAGAATGAATTCCGAATCATATCTCGACGCAATTGATCCAATCTAAATTTTTAATTAGAAATTGTGCAAGTTTTTGATGCACTTGATCGATGCAACGGCAAGAAATGACTTTTCCCTTTCTAATGGCCCGTCGACAGCCATCACAACTGTCCGCAAACCGTCATAATTTAAATTTTTTCACGCCCAGATAACGATCTTTAATTTTATTTCAAATCTGATTAAATCGTGATCATTATAATAAGCTTTTCTGTCGAGCCGAGATGCGGTCGCGAACAACATCAGGAACTAATTTAGAAAGCGTGGAGCGCTTTCAGTCCTCCCGTCAACTAGGGCCCTCTGGCGACTTCACCGCCGAACTAACTTCCTTCACGCACTCTGACTTTGTAATGAAATTCGTTTAGATCCAATTTTACGGTTGGAGAGGAAGTTTTTTGTTGCTTTAAACAGTTACATTGTTGTGATTTCATTGATAATAAATTAATGCCGACGAAAAAATACGCACTACCAATATTGGTTTTCGAGCGGATCCAATCGGAACCGACGCTTCATTAATGTTCCACATTAATTAAGATAATGGGATAATTGGTTATTTCGAGCGGGGATAATTCGAAATTGTGGCTCGTTGAGAGTGACTTATTGCTAGAAAGTGGAGCTTTCGAAACTATTGCCCAGGCCAATAATTATACTGGATGGTTCTACGAACTGGCGGCTCCCGCGATAATTGACCAAATTAATTATTAATTTCTGTTATTTCCGTTTGCGAAGTAAGATGTACTGTTAAGACAGGAAAATCTTTGATCAGAAAAAATTAAGGCCCATCAATTACGATTAAGTAATACATACAGGGTGTTTTTGAAATGCGTGCACAAATTTTAATCACGAGCTACTGGCTTCATGTAAAACTCGGAAAAAATATTTAAAAAATTCTATGTCAAAAAATAAAATGACATTTATTTTTTGAGCTAGAATTTTTTTAAATTGCTTTTAGTTTTCTACGTTGTCCTACACCCTCGTAGGTAAAATTTCGGCACATTTTAAAAATACACCCTGTATATCATGTTCTATAAAATGTACGCCAATGGAAGTAACCTATAGGAAATATGCTTTAAAACAAGGAAACCGCATTGCTGTACGTTTCATAAAAAATGATATACAGGTTGCATTTTTAAAATGTGCCGAAATTTTACCTACTAGGTTGTTTGACAACGTAGAAGACTAAAAGCAAATAAAAAAAATTGTAAGAATTTTTTCGTTATTTTTTCCGAGTTCTATATGAAGCCAGTAGCTCGTGGTTAAAATTTGTACACGCATTTCAAAAACACCCTGTATGTGTATTCCAGTTTTAAATTAATTTGTTAGCTTTTGAATGGTGATTAATTATTATCAATTTATCAATACCCTTTTAATTAATATTTTAATAAACGATTTTCAAACCTGTTTCAGTTTGTTTGTTGGACAATTTAGAGCAACAGAGTTTTAATTATGAATTTACATTTATTGTTTATATTGGACCGCGGTTAGAAATGATATCGGGTGTTCATTTAAATTTCTCTTAAAAGTAGGCGTTGAAGAGTCGATTGTGAACGCACCAATCATCAATCTGCACAGTAAAAACACAAACAACGCAAAAAGTGAGGTTAGATTTAAACAGCGTGATTTGTAGTCCGTGGTGCGTTCACAATCGACTTTTCAACGCCTACTTTGAGGAGAAATTTAAATAAAATGGCGTTTTGTAAACCAGATTTTATTACATATTATTATTAAGTCAAATTATTTTTAGAATGCTTTTTAGATGATTTTGAAGCACTAGTGCGCGAAATCGACGTTCCCGGTTAACTGTTACGGGCGCAAAATGTCATTTTGAAGGTATAGTGAGTTCAAAAAAATATTTATCATTGCGTACACACTTTATTTTTGAAATACATAAATTAATATTAAATAATATACCTAAATAATTGATTTTGAGATTTTGCAAAAATCCTTGCATTTTGTTTACATTTTTTAATTTCACTCTTTTTCAGTTCTTCAATGCATCACGTGTGATGTAAGAGTCTCAAATTCTATACCTCACTGTATTTTATGCAAAATATTCGCGGTGTCCCCTTTTTAAACGCTTCACTTTTGCGACTTCGCAGCTGCTCCGACATTTTCCCATGCTCGCCTCTTGTCTCCCCATTGAAATCACCAATCTCAACAATGATCCCCGTAATGATGGCACGTGCTACGTCACTTACTTCCTTGTTCCGGTGTCCCATTGGCCGATTCACCCCTCGGTTAAACATTATAAATAAATGGGGTAATTCGCGATGTGATTCAGTCACCATTTGGAGATTGCAGTGGCTGTGTTGTGCCGGTGCCGTGCTAAAAATCGAAGACAAAGATTCATCGTCGCAATTACGACGAGGGTGGTGCCCATCACGATCATTCCTCAAAAACCTAATAAAAATGCCGAATAAGACGTAATCACGATATCTCAAGATCTCGAGCGTGTTGCGGCGATTTATAATTTCACAAGAAAACGATCGCGTTGTCGGATATGTTTGTAATAATCGTAGATTAAATAAATCGGTGGCTGGTTAATTATAGATTTCCGGAGAAGCCAAGCCTCGTCATTAGAATCGGAGACGTCATCGATGAATGCTCTCCACTATGTTATGTTATGTAATGGAAATTATGCTGTTAGACTTGTTTAACCACACTTGGTAATTTATTTTGCTAATGTAATGTGAATATAAATTACGTTAAGGACCATTAAAGAGTAAAAACGATGTAAATGAGCAACAAGCACAATTAAAATTTTGCCCGGAGGCTGCAATAACCAATCTATTTACAAGGTATTTTACCGCCGGGAAACACGACGATTTGAATTATTTTGTGGTGGTGAAATAACTTCTTCCAGCGACACAATTTATGGATTACAAAAAAAATTGTTGACGGCTTTTACAGGTGAGTCTTGCTGTGACACTTTGAACATGGGTCTGTAAAGTTTTGTTCTTATTATGATGCTTTTTACTGTCACTTTTAAACCCCCTTGATTGTTTTTACAATTCCTGTTTTTCGATTTTTATAGATAATGAGCCCGGCGGAATTGAAATGCAACCCACAATACATTTCCAAAGTGGACGTGGCTTTTAAATATTGTATTGTTTCAAAATTAATTTATAAATCCATGATGGCTTTGCTTCCAACAATTTTATTTGTCACAACTGACATTTACGAAAACGTTAAAATACGACGAAAATAGATTTGATCCTGATTTATGGAGGATGTAATAAAAATGCTTCTTCCGTTGCGAATTTATCCAGACAATAAACATTTTCCCAAAGACTCTTTCGTTTTTTCACAATTTCATTTAACCAAGCCGATGCATGACGTTTATGTCAAGATTTACGAAACTTCACAGCTCACTATGTTTTGTGTTTTTTAAATCAAAAAACAAACATCCACGTTAACTTTGCAAATGTATTGTGGGTTGCATTTTCAATTCTCTCGGGCTCATCATTACAAAATTACGCAGGATATGCAACACAATATACACAGTTAACAATTTTCCTGGTAATCTGCATGCCTTACCGTATCAATCGCTTCAGCACTGGTTTTGACATTTTCATTGGATTACTGAACTTCGAATAATATCGATAAAATCAGCTTTCACCGCGATACATATTAATCACTCTGATTTAATTGGATCTTTGTAGCTTTCATGATCCTTATCTGCTACACTGTGACACCTTAAACATTTTGTCCCGATCGATTCTTTCTTTCAAAATTTAAATTTAAAATACAAATAATTACATCCTGACACTTCCGTTTAACAGATCAGATTTCTCTTCGAATTCTTTAACATGCCCCACGTGTAAATTTTTTTTTTGTTGGAATTCTGTGATTTAAAAATCAACCAGGGATTTGTTATAGCAAGAAACTCATCTCTTAATTAAAAGGTGATTGCTTTAAAGCGTAAATCCTTGCAGGACGCCCATAAAAACCCTCGTGATTTTTTGTGGGACACTCCCTAAAAGATTTTAATCAATTGAGAGGAATCTGATTCCGTTAAGGTGGCATTTTTCAGCAAATTGCCCAAAAACTGGCGGATAAAGATCTGCAATAAAGCCACAATCGCGCAATCTGGCTCGTTAATTTATTTGCTATTTTAAGCGAAAATATGCAAACGATAAAAACGCATCGATAAATTGTGAGCGTATCGGGATCAGTTCTCGATCTCGATAAAAGCCGGCTTAGAGCTGAAATATTCCTTTATCAAGATCCAAAGTTTAATAAATACTTTATGGTGACTTTAAAAAAGCGACCCATCGTAACACGGTAGCTTAATTGTGAGTCTAGATAAATGATTACAAAACACCTGTCTCGAGTTCTCACGGTTGCTCCCATCTCCTTTCGAAAACGGACGACGAAAAAAAGCCATCCTCCAAATTGCGTCACATCCCGTCGTCCAATCACGACAGCGACCGTGTAAAAACACTCTTTTTAACTTTTGTTACCGAGTGAGTGATGCAAGGAATGGGGGTGAGTTTTTTCCGAGGTTTTGATTGTGAAGCGCGCAGGGTAGTTCCCACATAAGCACAATGGGAATTAACCTGTCTGGGGAGGGTTTTTTGTGGGCGACACCTGTGCCTCCGGATTCGGCATGACACACGGCCAATTTTTCAGACCCACCGCTTTTCGGGATTATTATAATTAATGGGGGTCCTATTCACGGCTCTATGGAATGTCCACACAACTAAAAGACATCACAAATTAAAAAAAAAATACGTCCGTGCGTTAACAAAATGATGGTTAATTCTATCACAGAAAAAAATATCTGGATTTATAATTTCGGACGATTTTTTAAATTAAATTACAATTCTAGCTCGCTATGACTACAATGTAGTCATAGTCACTATAGGATATATCATGCGTTCAAATGAAAACCTCCATAGGCGTTGAAAAAAGTAAACCATTTGGAACAGTGTCAAGTTTGAATTTCCCGCCGTTTGACACAAATGACATTTGTTTACGTTTAGTCGGCACATAACTGACATGTTTGTTTTTGACAAACGCTGCCCTTAGATATTTGCTTCGAGAATTGGAATCGTCAGTTACTCTATTTTTAATGTAAAATATGCAAAGAAACAAAAAAACAGAAAGATTTTTTGTTTATAAATTTTAGGTTAGCTGTCAACTTACTTACTGTCAATTTACACTTTAAAAAAACAAAACAATTGACAGTCATTTTCTTATTCTTCCTAAAAAAGCAATAACAAAAAAAAACTGCTTATATCAATTTTTTCTTGTATCTTTATTTCATATAATAATTATTTTTTTCTACTTCGGTGTCACAACGAGCATTTTGTAACACCGAAAACAGTTTCACCGAGATCAATTTTATAGCATCGTTTCTAGTGATTAATGAATGTGGGGTTGGTATTGATAGTAAATTTCAGTGTTAAATGTGATGTCATTTGAACCTGAATCCATGTTTTGGATCAAAATAACTATTAAGGGGGTTGATTATTATTGTAACAACATTTGGGAGACAATTTGAAACTTAATTTTCAATGAAATGACTGCTTCGTCAATACCAACTCAATTATGTTAAAATAAAAGTCACTAGATAATTATTTTATATTTAAAAAAATTAAATTAAGTCGAAGTAGAAAAAATAGCATGTTACACTCGTTTAACAAGACATGTTGTCGAACTCGTTCCTTTAGAGCACTGCGTTCGTCGTGCTCTAAACCCTCTCTTGTGCAACTCGTATAACAATATACTATTTTATATCAAAATTTCATTGATGTATTTTATAATCACTTCTTTCCACATATTCATACATGAAGTTTTTCTCATTTCTGTTTAAATAAAGTTAAATAAAACGTCACGACTAATCGTATTGTAAACTTTTATCAGTAAGGGTCTGCCGAACGCTTTTAGCATATTTGTTTATTTATGCAAACAAATCGACTTTGGTGAAATTTATTTATTGCCACCTCGTGGCAATTCAAGAAATTTTAAATAGATATAGGTACATATAAGGCAATGTCAACTTTTAGATCAAACATAGCTGATGTGCTTAGGCGATAAGAAATTTTACACAGAGCAAAGAATCGTTTTATAACAAATAGAGACACACACGTACCAAGTATGACTCAAGATACACATTTACTGTTTATTTTTCTTACAGTTTGCTTTTCCCTTTCTCTTTGTTTCCATTTTGTCAACGTTTCTTTTTTAATATTTGTAGTCTTTCCCATTCTATTTCCATTTTTCTATTACTAATTTAAAGAAATCGACGACAATCGGTGTTAATTATTAGTTATATGTTTTACTTTTTTAACTTCCTTGATCCTTTTACATACAGGCCATTTCCCGAGTGATAATGACCCCGGCGGAATTGAAAATGCAACCCACAATACATTTCCAAAGTTAACTTGGCTATTTTAAATATCGCATTGTTTTAAAATCCATGATGGCTGTGCTTCCAATAATTTTATTTATCACAACTGATTAAAATGTATTCAAACGATGAGAAAACAAACAAGATCTTGATTTATGGAGAATGTAATAAAAATGCTTCTTCCCTTGAGCGTTTATGCAGACAAAAAACATTTTTCCAAAAACTCTTCGTTTTTTCACAATTTCATTTAACCAAGCGAATGACGTTTACGTCAAAATTTACGAAACCGCACAGCTAACTATGTTTTATGTTTTTTACAAATATCCACGTTAACTGTGCAAATGTATTGTGGGTTGCATTTTCAATCCCGTCGGGGTGATTATCACTCGTGAAATACCCTGGATTTAGTTGCCTTACGCACTTTTCTCATAACTTCTGCCATTTTTTAACGATTCCTCATTATTATCTTTTTAGATTTTTAACGATTTATCAAAATTCAGTGTTCATTACAATCGTTCTCCTAAAGAACAGTACTGATGTTTCTTCTTTTTTAACCTCTTAAAGAAAGTCTGGAAACACCCCAATAAAATAGAAACGATTGATTTTCGAGAAAAACGCAAAAACAGGTGAATTAGCGTTTTCAAAAAGCTTTCTGCTGATGGTATCTGTTTACTGTTTTTGATGACCTTGAAAGAGTTATGATGTCATCAGAGGTTTTTTTAAATGGC
Source organism: Tenebrio molitor (assembly GCF_963966145.1). NCBI lineage: Eukaryota > Metazoa > Arthropoda > Insecta > Coleoptera > Tenebrionidae > Tenebrio > Tenebrio molitor. Next base: position 2,051,373 of record NC_091054.1, on the reverse strand, counting down.
AACGTAGCATTTTTACTACCGTTTTTAATAGATCTTTTAATTGTCTACCTGATGGTCAAAAAAATTTTCAATATACATAAGAAATTTCCTGAAAAAATCCAATTTGGTTATTAGAAAATAAAGAAAATTTCAATTTTGAAAGGCAACTACAGGGTGTCTCAAAATTTGCGAATTTCGAATTTAGAGCGTGGTAGGGAAGGACCCAGTGGAGCTCGAAAAATACATAGAAAAAAAAACGCTCTTCCTGCAGAAGATATAAGCACTTTAATTTTTTTCAATACATAGCAGCCTTCATATCCACAATCACAAAATACTATTCTAGTTACGTTGTCGTTCCATTTTTAAGAAAAATGACAAAGATTTAAGATTTTTTAATTGGAAAATATGTATACAGGGTGGAACAAAAGTATCAAATATTGGCTGTAACTTTTTAATTTGACAATTTATGAAAAAATGTTTAATATAAAAGTTGATTGGTGTATTATCCTGCATCATCTGGTCTTTCTAGTTTGTTCCTATCTTCTTTTGTTTCGCTGCTATGGCAACCAATTTTGGTTTTTTAAATAGCACCCATACATTTTTTGTGTGATTTTCAAACAAGCGTATCTTTCTGTATTCATAAATACAGTTTTGCCATTATGGGGAAAAAGAATAAAATTAAAAAAAAAATAAACAAAGGTGATAAAATGAACTTACTAAGTAATAAAATGCAATATCAAGAATGCCATGGAAATTTGACAATTTTTGTTGAACGTCATGCATGATAATAAACCAAACAATTTTTATATTAAACATTTTTTCATAATTTTTCAAATTAAATATAAAAATTGTTTGGTTTATTATCATGCATGACGTTCAACAAAAATTGTCAAATGTTCATGGCATTCTTCATATTGCATTTTATTACTTAGTAAGTTAATTTTATCACCTTTGTTTATTTTTTTTTTTTAATTTTATTCTTTTTCCCCATAATGGCAAAACTGTATTTATGAATACAGAAAGATACGCTTGTTTGAAAATCACACAAAAAATGTATGGGTGCTATTTAAAAAACCAAAGTTGGTTGCCATAGCAGCGAAACAAAAGAAGATAGGAACAAACTAGAAAGACCAGATGATGCAGGATAATACACCAATCAACTTTTATATTAAACATTTTTTCATAAATTGTCAAATTAAAAAGTTACAGCTAATATTTGATACTTTTGTTCCACCCTGTATAACTGTATTGTATTGAGAACATAATTACAGAATTAGATTTTTTTACTCCAAAGTAAAGCTATTCTTCAAAAAATTATTTTACGTTATAATTTTCCACAATCATCTACACCATAAATAACAATAAACACTGAACTTTTCAGCCTGTATTTGAAGAAAACGCAGTTCAAAGACTGCACCTTCAGACTAATGTATCTTTGTGGGGAATTCGCGGATTTTGAGACACCCTGTATAATTCTTACAACAAATGTTCAAAATGTCCTTGAACATCTTGACAATATCCTAAAGGATAATAAAATTCGTTTTGAACGTTTTATATTACATATTTCAGCAAATTTTTCTTTTATAACAAAACTTTTTCAAGGTCATCGAAAAGACCGACCAGACACTATTGACAGAAAGCTTGTTTAAAACACTAATTGACGCGTTTTTAGATTTTTTTCAAAAATTATGCGTTACGTTTTCATTTGGGTGTTTCCAGACTTTTTGGACACACTGTATGTATTGTTTATTCGTACTCTCCTTTGTTTTTTACACTCAAATATCAATTTTTTATCCGCTTTCGCTTGTTATTGTAAAATTTACATTTAATTTTGTCTAATAATTCCTCTTTCATTTTGGTACCTGTTGATAAGGTACTTGGTTCAAAGCTGTTAACGCTAAATAACATGTATAAATAGAACAAACAATAAACTGAGTAGTACTAGAGTAAACAATTTTAGTACCGGATACAGTTTATGATTTGATGAACCCGATATAAACCTTAATAGTATTTTTCAACCTTGTTAATTTTTTTTTGCGTCAAACTACCAATATAGACTCGTATAAATCACGTATTCTCTTTAATCCCACTTAAGAGCTCTCTTGGACACTCTCCTGACACGGGTCAGACCTAGACTATTGAAAGATATGAATTATGTGACGCTTGCGAGTTATCCTCCAATAAATCTTCCTTATAAATGAGAGGTCGATAATTTAAAATCTGAATTAATTAACAAATTACCACATTTAATCGCAGTCGCCTCATTAATATTCAGGAGATCGTCAGTTGTTTTGCACGAGGCGCCGACCGGCAACGACCAGCCACGATCTGGACGTGGGAAAATCGAGCAGGTGTACTTTGCGACTACTTTACTGTTTTAACTGTCATCACCGGACTAATCCCATTTTTTCGATTTTAATTTTCTCTGTTGGCCATCCTGACCTTTATGCAGATCGCCCTCCATAAATCGTCCTGTCCGACGTAATTATCGCCGGGGCAATTTTGGCGAAAATGGGAGCGCTCCCTTATATGGGCACGCGGCTGTACCATGCCCTTGTGCCCAGATTCTCTAACGAGGGAACAGTCTGGTCGTGATGGTACAGTTAAGGGAATTAATCGAAGCATGTTTTTTGTTGCGTTTAACTCTAATTGCCTCTGACAAATCCAATTAGCTTGGCTCATTTAAAATTCAAAAAGTATTTTTTGCAGGCGCGTTTGCTGGTTTTTTAGTCGTGGTGGTTTTTTTCGGATGCGAGATAAGTTGACAGTTCACGGAGTGGGCGCCAGGTGGCTAGATTGTTGATTTCGCGAAATCTAACGTTTCAAATTAATTGTTCCATTAAGTGTTCGTTGATTTTAATGGATATTTTCTATCCTGAAACGTATTAAATTACAAGAGTTTTTTCCGTCGCTTTTATACTGTGTGATCAATTTATAACTTGACACCCGAGCGTGGCGAATAACTATCACAAGTTTCAGTCACATTCATTTAAAAATTATGAAGTTTACGTCTGTAGAATTTTATATTTATCGATGGTTACTTTTTTAACATTATAGACTCCAATTTTAACGGATTTTACTGTTTCCAAAAAAAAATAGTTACATATTTCTTTAGACATTAATAACTCGGCTAATTTTTAATTATAACGGTTTATTATTTGAGACATTTTTAAAATATTTTGCTCATAACAGTTTTGAAACAACAGACAATAAATATTTTTGCTGCTGCATTGATAATGCTAAAGTGTCACTTCATTGTCATAGCATCTAACAAGGACTAGCGTCCGTGAAGTTACTATCTCCGCTGAGGAGCGTCCGTGAAGTTATTATCTCCGATGAGGGCGTCCGTGAAGTTATTATCTCCGCTGATGAGCGTCTTTGAAGTAAACTAGCTAAATCATTTGAAATTCCTACCAGTTTTCTTAACATGTCTTAAATAATTTGTTATGAAGGTTTGAAAAAAAAAAGTACATATACAGGGTGTTATTGAAAGTTGTACAGATATTTTAACCACAGCATTGGCGTACATTTTATAAAACATGATATACAGGGTGTATTTTTAAAATGTGCCGAAATTTTACCTACGAGGTTGTAGGACAACGTAGAAAACTAAAAGCAATTTAAAAAAATTGTAGCTCAAAAAATAAATTAAAAAAATTATGAATTGTGAAATACGTAGTAATTTCATTGTTACTCTTTATAGCACTTTGTCATTGTCTGACACTGGTTGAAAAAAGAGAAGAAAAAGAATATTTCCAGTCCGTTACAATTGTCAATTAGATAGTGATTTTATTGGGAAATTATAAATTCTAACAGTTATTTGTCAAAAACATGATTTTTATACACAAATGACAATTATGAAATCTCCTCTGAAGTTGTTTATCGCCCATTTAATGCCCAGGGTATTTTAACGATTCCATGACAAATTTGATTAGCTTTCTGGGTTACAACTAGCCCCCTGGGTGCCCCGTCTTATGTAAACGACACACCACAGTGAGCAACCAGAAATATCTATAATCACATAAATTTAACACCTACTTAATTATAGATTCATCTTTTGGTAGCTATCAGTGAATGTTTGAGTGATTAATCATCTGCCCCCTCAAATCGTCCCACTCTCCAATTTCCTAACTCAGATATTACAGCTCTTGCGGATGCCACAAAAAACTTGTGCAAAAAATTGTGAATTGCTATAATTCTATTAACCACATCATTACACACGTGTGTATAAGCAGTTTACATACGAAATGAGTTTGAACTCGATAAATTTTTTTTCGCGAACGTAAACCATTAATTTGGGCAATTTTCTGCAGCCTTGTTGTCAAATAAAGAAACGTTTAACTGCGTATCACGTGTCTAGCCAATTATAACTACCGTTAGGATATGCTAAAACATTTAAAAAATAATTAAGGATAAGCTGAAAATAATTATAAGTGGATGTAAGAGGGACAAAACCAAATGTGGTAGAAAAAGATTGATTCAACACTGCAAGAAATCGCGCAGATAAGGCCAGATGCCGGAAATCATAAAGCAATCATTATCGTTCATCAACCATCAAATCAATTTCAGTCACTGATTGCAATAAGTTGCGCAAAAAATGGTGCAAATAACGCACGAGGTGGTCAGGTAATAAGGTTTATTAAAGAAGAAAAAAATTGGCAAGGAGTGGGAATGTAATAAATAAAAAAGTCATAAATTAGCAGATTAGTGAATTACTAACTGAGTGACTAGAATGATGCGTCCCATAAATTGTGTAAATTGATTCGGATAAAATTGCTACAATGTGCCAGTCCCCAATTTATTTTTCGATTATTTATGGATTCTTAATAAAATCCTGCGACTACACAATTTATAAAATAATTGTTTTTGATTATATCGGTGTTTTCTGCATAAATTTCCATTCACCGGTGTTAAAAATACTTTATGATATATGATTTTCTTTACTCGTTATTCACCGACCAACCGGCATTAAATAACACTCGTTATTACGTAAAACATATCGATTATGGTACGTGAAATTAATAACGCCAAAAAGTGCCACTTTTCAAAATTCTTCCTTTTTTGTCTTCGTCAGCTTTCAGCCCGGAATGCTATCATCATTATCGCCATTTTGAACCCGTTTCGACGCACGGCGCATATTATGTGACTTAACAGCCATTTTAGGATTTCCGTTGGCTCTCGTTAAATGCGATTTTTTACAGACAAGTATGCAACGAATATTTGCCAAATAAAAAGTCTCCAATGACTTTCTTTTTGTTTTTATTTTTATTAAATACGACAAGAAAGCTGCAAAGAGAGTTTTAATAACATTAATCGTATTAAACGTTGGATGGAGTTAGATTTGAAGCGATAAATTCCTATTTCCTTATTACAAGGATCGTGAGGGAATGCCTCGTAATGTCGGTAATAATATCTTATCAATTTATGATTGGTGAGAAAACTAAACTCACATTAAGCAAAAAAGAAATTGCTATCAATTATATTTCTTGATAGAAAATGTATGAATTAAAATTTCTTGAATTCTGTATAATTTTAGAAATATGTAACAGCTCTTTTCAGAAGCTAATCAGTTTGGAATAGCCTGTCTAGTTTTTACCGTATATCGCAGTTGACGTTTTGTTCATCTTCGTATGTTTAATTTTAGGTTATGTTGAGGAACGACGTGCTAATGTTTTGAACGCCCGTTATCAATTAAAAGCAATGTGTGACTTTTAAAATAGTACATTTCTTAATCCTCACCATAAATATTAAATAAATCAGTACTTTTCATTATACAGGGTGTCGCAAAATTAACGTATTCCAAGTCGGGGGTCTTGTAGGGAAAAATCTCAGGAATCTCGAAAAAATTAAATAAAAAATATAGGGGGCGTCTTTACAAAGATATATGGGTCTGAAGGTTCAAACTCTTCATCATGTTTTCTTCAAATAAAAAATATAAATGGTTGACATTCATTTTGAAATATGGTGAGGATGATTATGTAAAATATTAAAATATAAATGAAAAGACATTTCTTGAAAAAACAGCTTTATCTCGAAAAAATAAAAGTTGTTTTATTTTTCCAATTTTTGTTCAAAAGAGAGGTACAACATAGCTAGAATATTAATCAGGTACTTTTGAACAAATATTGGCAACTTTGATATTTTTTTCAAAGTGACAGCAATTTTTTTAAACATTTTTACTTGGTCAACAGGATGTCCCCTAGTAAGTCTCGAACTCGGAATACGATAATTTTAAGACACCCTGTATACAGTTTGATACAAAGTGTGGCAAATGAAGCAATCATTTTATTATCAATGAAACAGCTGGACATGAAATAGAGAGCAGACTTTATGACCGCTGTCAATTTACACTTTAAAAAATAAAATAAGGTGGATAGAAAATGGAAAAGTGTGTGAATAATTATGATTTCAATATACAGGGTGTACCAAAACGACCGTACCAAATACTTGTAATGGTATAAAGTAGAGTGAGAGGAACGTAAAAAAAATAATACAAATGTTCTCGTGATGTTATTTTGTTTTTTCTCATTTTTCCAAATTTTGATCTTTTTTCTTTGTAACTTTTAATTGAAGCTGGGAATTTTTTTTTCGAATTTTTTTTTATGTTCTCACTGTATTCTGTACAACTGCTGGTTGTTGTTGGGTTCATTTTGAATCACCCTGTATAAAAATGCGGAATTTGGAAGAAAAAGTTTAAAGTGTCGCCTCTGCGAGTGCGACAACAATAGCAGTAAAGTAACATAACACACACGACATACACACGAACGAGCATGGGCGCAGCGCCCCCCGCCCCCGATGCGGTGCGTTACGCACGCTTGACATTCAGCATCCTTGCAATGGATGCGTGTTCGCGCCACACGAATCCTTGTATGTAGGGTGGCAGGTGCTTTCTGAGCCTGGGAAACTCGCTACGATCACAGTTCCCACACCAAGTGAGCACCTGGCGTATGCGATGCCTCCTCCGTCGAACACTTACGACACACACACGTGCATGAAGGGTGGCCCCGGAACGATTTGCGTCCACGGGGGCGGAAGGGAGCCGGCGGCACAAACGGAATTTTTACAACGAGGATGTTAACGTCGCCCGGATTTATTGCGTGTGCGCTTAATTGCAATTAATTATAATAAAATGCCGGTATCGACGGACAGGATCGGATTCTTGAGGCGAAATATTTTAAACGGGAAGCAGGCATGTGGGATATGTGGATGAAAATTAGTCAGAAAGTCGGTAATTAAAGTGTCGTTAATTAACTTCGATTAGATAGAGGCGAGGCGATTCGTGCCAACAGAGCTTTCTTTGGTTTTGTTGAGCTTTTTGCGCTATCGCTGGTAGAAACTTTAATTATGAACTCAGAAAAAATTATTGCAGAGCCGGCGCTAGACACATTATTGCCCACAGCAACGAAACTGTTGACCTCTCCCATTTCCGTTGCTCGAAAAATACACAAATAATAATATCGGGTGTTCATTTAAATTTCTTCTTGACGAGTCGATTGTAGACGCACCACGGATTACAGATCACGGAGCGGCTGTTTCAATCTAACCTCACTTTTTGCGTTTTGAGTGGTGCGTTCACAATCGACTCTTCAATGCCAACTGTTTTCCAGTGTTAAATAAAGTTCCTCGAGCTGTAATAAAATGAAATAATGTATTTCACACTGTGAAAAAAATCACTCTTGCCTTGCCCGCATAACATTGATTAAAAGCAGCTTCTTTTTCCAAACGTGAGTGCTCAATCGTGATTTTATTTTATCAACAGGTGATCTTACATAATTATTTGATACATATTCATTTATTGACTGCAATTACTTGTTACAAATCAGAAGTGTCTGAAGTCGCTTTTCCTTCAGATTTTTAAATGTTTTAGCTACGAACAAGTTTCTCCTCTTACTACGCTGTTCATTTTTATTTATTTAAACAAACTTAAAGCTGTAATTGTTAGCACTAATACAAGATGTTGTGACACCGCTAAAGGCAAATATTTCTTTTTGTCTCAAACGAGTGAACACACACGTGGTTTTTGCAATTTACACACAGTGCAGAAAATAAATAATTAATGAAGTCTCTGAATCATCTCTCGACTGTCGCCGGCGAGTTTCCATCCTGTTCGATCTTGTGTCACGCAAGAGGGAATTATCATATAAATGTTGAGTTTTTATAAAACAGGAAAAAACCTGCAACTCTCGCCTAATTTAGCCAAAGTTTAACGAGGAGGAAGTCGAGTGTCTAGATAAGTCCGAGGACAGGATGCAGCCTGTCCGTTTATTGAATCACTTCGATGTTTTTTATCGCTTTTGTTTCCAGTCTTGCCAACAAAATGAGTAATTTTTTTGGATCAAATGGCACAATAAGCCATCAAGGTCTTTTATGGTAATCGAGCGTCCATAATAGAGAGAAATCAGTTATATAAATGGCTTGTGATTTATAAAGCAACTGCTTTGGGATGTTGTATGTGGGCATAATTATTAATCTGTTGATCAGGAAGAATGATGAAATTTTTAATTTAGTCGATATAACCCAGCGCGTGATTTGTCGAATAATTAAATAAAAATCCAGTATCCCATAAAGGAGTTTTTTTGTGGGGCCGTTCCAAATTTAGTAATAACAATGCGGCCATTAGATTAACAACGCTTTAAATTACACGAGGCAGACAACACATACAGAGATAGACGCATAAAAACCAAAAGAAAAACTGTAATTTATCCCATACATTATGAAGGCCTTGCATAAGAAACTAACGACTTAAAACTCGAAATAAAAATAATCGGTTTGCTTTAATACCGTCTTGATGATGCTTTCATAAATTCGTGTCTTCTCCTTCTCTCGCACGTCGACGAAAGAAACGCCGAACCCAGCCACTATTCTTGTTTTCTGTCGGTCATTTAAAATAGCAGCTACTGGTATTACCTCCGGACTCATCTCGCCGGAAAAAAAATCGACGAAAAAAGCGCCCAAGAATTATTGTGATTGGGTTTCACAAGAATGCCGTAATGCCTACTAATATCGCATGACGAATTTTTGATTTGTTCGTGTTGCGTAATTTGGTAAATTACGTGTGTTAGTAGAGTTGTTAGTGATGGTTCATTTAGACGCCCCGGGACCCATCAAGAAATTGCTCCGGGACCGGAGTCATTTACATACGTTGAGTTTCTGCGCGTTTTTGAAATCATGAGTTGGCCAATGATTTTCAAGTGGAGGAAAACGTAACAGCTGTAGTGTTAGGCATTTTACATCGCGAGGTTTTTGTTAAAACACTCCCGCTGCGCGGTCGTGTTTCAATCTAAAAACCTCGCGCTGTAAAATGTAGCCTACCGCATATGTAATGTAAATAACTATAATATCTTCCTCAACTCTAAATGACATGTTTACACATTTTGAACAGCTACGGTATCTTGATTTTTACACACTAACCAAATTATCTGTCATTTTACCGCACGGAGTGTGTAAACTAACGCGTTCTGGGGCCTCAAAAAAAAAAATGTTAGCTTGTCATAAAGGAAATCCATTTATACCTACTAAGACAAGATACAGCTACCATTGATCCGCTCAGTTTTCAAAAATGAACATAATTTAATTGTTTTCTTCTAAAGTTTGATGGCGCCATCTTGTGGTGTTGTGGTGTAAATCGTAAGCATGTCAGTTGTCGGTATAATAGATAATTTTCTGCCATTTCATTAATCAAATGTCAGTCTTTGACAGGTTTTGCAAAATTATTGGTTACAGCAAATTTCAAATTTGAGAAAACGAACGGGTCGTCGGCCAAAAAGATTAATACGTTAGGCATTTTACATCGCTCGGTTTTTGTAAAGCACTCCCGCTGCGCGGTCGTGTTTCAATCTAAAAACCTCGCGTTGCAAAATTTAGCCTACCGCATTTGTAATGTAAATAACTATTTGTAACGAATAACTCAAAAATAAAATATAAAAATTAGATAATAAATTTTACATTAGTCACCTTTTTACTGTTTGGTTGGTGACACTTTCATTACATTATTAAAATTTAAAGTGTCCGTGGTGTCGGTTCATTATTGGTCCATAATTTTTTCTATCATTTTTCTGCTTCTGTCAATTTTGTCAAAGTGAGCGACGCCGACGAATAGTTATTCACATTACAGTACGGTAGGGGTGTTTTACAGCGCAAAAACTAAGTTTCAGGCACGATAGCAAAGCCGAGTGCTTGATTAGTTTGAGCGCTGTAAAATACCTACCGTACAACATTTGTATTAAACTTTTCGGTTGACCAAACATTTTATTTTGCATTTTTGCAAATTTTTATGAATTAACAAATGTCAAACTTTTTGATATACATACAGAGCTGCCAACCTGATATTTGTATAATACATACATGTAAAAGTATTTTGATGCCACCTGAAATTAGGGAATCAAATTCAATAGTGCTTTATTTGTTGTTAATAAAACGATTAATACTAATTAAACGCCCATTTTGTTAAGAGTGAATTGACGTTTCCATTTGTCTAACGTCATTCAATACCAACCTTACAAAGCAATTTGCTATAATTCCTGTTGTAAAGTAAAAAAATATCAAGGTGCACGAAAAACGTTTTCCCGCATTCCCAGAATAACTGAAAAATACCCATTTTGAAGCAATGAATCGGAAGAAACTGTATCCAATCTTTTTATTCATAACAAATAAATAATCCTTGTAAGTCACAAAAAATAATATTGCACTATTTACAGACTCATTTCTACGTTTTTACTAAAAAAGTCGGTTAGATTTTTAGTTTTTTTTTTTTTAATTTTTTACTGCAAAGTAATTTTAGTTGTGTCTATTGTTTTATGAAATGTTTATTTTATCGTACTTTCTAACAAATGAAACCAATTATAATCACTTTTTTATCAAAGAACCACGACCTGTTGATGGCAGTTTGCAATAATAAAATTGTACCAAATTTAGGGAATTTAATGATATCTATTGGCTCACCTGCCAACGCCTGTCATTTTTAATGTCATTGAAACTACGCAAACGGGCATTAGGCTCGCAAATCCAATTTCAAATTTGAACGTGTTATTAAAAATGCCTCGCAGAGTGAGCCACATGTAGTAGGTTGGCACTCCCGAATAATTGCTATACTCCTAGTCATTTGTCAAAGAGTTGTCTGTTGATTCGCTTTCTAGGTTAAGATTTAGTTAAAATTTGATTTATTTTGACGTTTGAACTGTCATATTTAAATTTGACAGTCAAGTGTACCAACATAAAATCAAAATCGCAAATGTCAACCGAACAAAAATAATTTTAATCATTAAAAGTCTCCCGGTATATTATGATGAAGATGACATTTTTCATCCTAGATCAAAAGTGTACAATTTTGCCAGCTCTATTTTGGGTGTAAATTGCGGTGTTGGTGGTTTTTTGATTAAAAAAAAACAGATTATCCGTTAATTTGATATTTACTTCATAATAGGCGTTGGAAAAATTAAACCGTTAAGAACAGTGTAAAGTTTGAATTTCCCGCCGTTTGACGCGAATGACATTTGTTTATGTTTAATCGGGACTTAATTGAACATGTTTGTTTTCAGCAAAGGGTGGCCTTGGATATTTGCTTCGAGAATAGGAATCGTTAAGTTATTCTATTTTTTAATGTAAAACATTGCAAAGAAAGAAAAAAGAAAGATTTTTTTGGCTCTAAATTTTAGGTTAGCTGTCAACAATTAATCTACGCTGTAAAAACGCACAATTGACGGTTTCCAACGCCTTCCCAGCCCAGGATTTCATTTCAAAATTCTTAAGAATAAAATTATTACAAAATTACCCTTAAAATCGATCCCCATTTGACACGTTTTGGTTTAGCTTTTGGCTCAAATTGAAAGACAATATGTGTGGTTCCAGTGGTTGAAAGCTCTAAAAGCCTTGTTTCTGAAGTACTCCAGAGAAAGTAGAATTGTTGTTTGCATAACTGGTTCAAAATAAGTAAAAAATCCAATTGTTTTTCATTAGACTGTAGAATCTTGCGGTGCAACCTACGTAAATCATCGCTTGGAGCCTCCACTTGGCAACAAATTAAAGCAGTTGCACGTCCGACGGGAGTCTTGCACCTCCAAACAGGTTCCCGGGTCGCGCCTCGTGCCAGGTCATCGTTTTTCCCGCGATTTTGCATTCGCAAACCCACTAAATCCGACCACATCCAATAAATCCGCAATTAAGAACCGATTCCACCGAGACAAAACCCCAAAAGTCCGTTACGGAGCCTGACAAAAGAGATCGCGTGCGTTTCAGGCCAGCAAGAGACGGAAGATCTGAAAGTTGCGCACGCCTCGCGCGTGTTCAGCGCGCGCTGAAAACTCGTATGATGCATGCGCTAACAGATCAGGTAGTAGCTCTTGGTATAAAACGCTTACGCCGAGCACATGTTGAGCACACTTACCCGCCGGAGAGGTCGGTGAGCGTACGTCGTCTGAAGTCTTCACCGCTGAAATGTGCGTCTGCAAAGAGCTGTCGGGCTGCAAGGCCAAGTCGCCGAGGTCGCCCTTCCGGAGGCATACGGTAAGTCTCGTGCTCGCCGAAAACTCCGGAGACTTCGACGCCCGATCAGGCGCTAACCTCGATTTATCTTTGCAGCCGGTCAAGCCGCGCCTCTCGAGGAAGATTGTGTCCAGTGCGAGGGTCAACCTCAACTGCTACTGGGCCAAATTCGAGGAGTTGACCACCAAGCCCCTGATCCCGTGCTCGGCCCTCGACAACGAAATCAACGAGAACTTGGCCAACGAGATGCGAGAGTTGGGTAATTAACATTGTAAATAATTGTGTTGTCGTCGTCTTCCACTCTGTACAGTTGATTAGATTTTGATGCGACTGTGATCATTAACTATTTAAGGATTGATTGTGATAAAAAATAAATACTCGTAGTTAGGATTGATTGTGATATGTCCGCTGCTTCACACCGTCTGTTTTTTATGTACATAATGGCAATTTGACACATCTCAGTTTTGCTCAAGCTTTAATTTAGTGCCTTTGTCGGTCGTATTTGTCACGCTTTTCAATTACCCACCATTACATAATTGATTTGTCTTCTACTTCTCCACGGCAAATACGAACCAAATTAGTTAGTAAGCGCGACAAGCTTTAATTATTTTTAAATTTTTATGATAAAAATGTCTGTGATAGCTAGAGCTTTATTCGATTTTAATTTAGGCGAATGTAGTTGTAATCCAGGAAATAGGCCGAATAGTGTCAATTTTATGTACATAAGAAAATGCATGCTTTAGTTTATTTTTTTAGGTGTAATGGCTTTAAATTTAATCAAAATTATCTTGTAACCATTTAGGCTTAGTTTTTATTTTACTTTCGCACTTTTTGCACTTTTTTGTTTATTATCGCACACTCACTTTTACAGCTTTTCCGAGTTAGTTGTTACGAAAGCTCTGTAAGCTATGTGATCAGTGTTTTTGACTGTTTAAATTGTTTAATTTGTACATTATCCTGTGATATCAGCTTGATATGATTTCTGAATTGTATATTTTTTTTTACGTAAAAATTTTAGTTTTTAGTCTTATTTAGTAAAATTTTTTTCGATAGATACTTAAGAAAATAGTATTAAGACAAGTAAGTTCTCAGCTACTTAAGTACTTTTAATTTAATTTGTACGTTACTGTAAAGTATTTTTTACAAATAAATCTTTTTACAATACACTTGTTTTTAACAATCTACTCCTAAAAACCACTAAATAAAAGGGGGCAAGAGCTTTCAAGAGAAACAAACTGGTTGTTGCTCAAAGAATTTCATAATTCTAATAATCAACGAAGAGTCGTTAGTTAAATACATTCTTTTTGTTGTGTCAACCACCTACTACGATGTCGACTCTTCGAGACCCGTTTTATTGTCGAATTTATTACTTACGTCAAAAATTTTGTAATAAACCAAAAAAATTGTCCATTGTTTGAATATTTTTCACTGATTTATACTTCCCTGTAAATGTCATTTTTAATGGATTTTAAATGCAAATAACGCTGATGACATTGAACAAAATTCTTATATCAAACTTTGTTTCGAAAGACATTTTTTATTCTTGAGCATCAACGAAAATATTGTCACACGTTTTTGTTGATATTTCTCTTTTATTTTTATTCAATTCCTGTTGTTGTTAATACAAATACCTGAAAGCTCGAGCTTGATTTTCACTTGAAGTGTACAGGTGTCCCATTGAATTCACCCTCCAGTAACCAACAGGTTGTTTGCTCCAATGAGGGGAAAACAGTTATGTAATATCTAGGGGCGACGTGTAACGGATTAGGGGAGAGGCCTTACAAGTTTGTCAGTTAAAAGCCACAGTTTTACATTTAAACGGTTCGTTTATAATGAAAGCGATTGTTTCGTAAATGTGCTAGAAAAAAACCTATTAAAAATAGTTGTAAAACTAGTACAAGGGATTGTGATTTAATCATCAATGCCAACTTGTGTACACAAAGAAAACAGAGTAGTTTGTGTAAGGGGTGTGTTTTATTGTATAAATAAGTATTTCATGGATTGGCACCAAGGGGCTCTTAAAATATTTCCCCTCTTTATTTTTGTATTGATTTGAAAAGAATTTTAAATGAAAAGTAAAGTTCATTATCGTTATACAGGGTGACCCAGAATTGATCTGCAAAATTTTAACCGCGAACTACTGGCTTCGTGTAGAACTTGGAAAAAATATTTAAAAAATTCCATGTCAAAAAATAAAATGATAACATAATACATACATATTTATTTTTTGAGGCACATTTTTTTTTATTGCTTTTAGTCTTCTACGTTGTCCCACAACCTCGTAGATAAAATTTCGGCACATTTTAAAAATACACCCTGTATATCATGTTTTATAAAATGTACGCCAATTATATTTTATTTTATATCTGATGGAACTAGTATTGTATTTACTGTAAATGCTTGTAATATGCTCTACATGTTCAAAAAATACATATGTACATAAATACACATAAAAAAATCATTGCGGTTATGACATGCAACACACTAATAAAACAAATAGGTATCTAATAAGTAATAACTAAGACAACGCCAATTTATTTATATAAGGTGTTCATTAAGTAGTCGATTGTGAACGCACCACGGATTACAGATCACGGATCAGCTATTTAAATATAACCTCACTTTTTGAGTTGTTTGTGTTTTTACTCTGTGTTCACAATCGACTCTTCAACGCCAACTTTGAGGAGAAATTTAAATGAACATCCGATATAATGAACCGCTATAAAATGTCATATTTTTCCATTTTGTACATAATCCAATCCCAAGAAAAATAGGATATGGTGTATGGTTGTCAAGTGCTTGTAAAAGAATTCACTCATTTTAAAAAAATTCTCCTCGACGCTGTTAGATTGCACTTACCAACCTTGTAACGTAATATACCGTTTTGATATGTTTTTGCAATTATATTACAGGTTTTAAAAACTTTACTGTTTTTTTGTTCTAATTTCGAGTTTCTGAAAACATGGATCTTCATATTTCTTGCGTTATTATTAGTTTTCTTTATGGAAATCTACTAGTATTATACAAAATGCCATCGTTTTCTTCATGAGATGCTTTTTATTTCTTTTCAACATTTATGGCCTTCTCATTTTTTTTCCAATTCTATCAGGAATGTCGTATTGTCTTAGGGGTACTATGAATACTACAATATATCTTTCCTACAGTGAAACATACAACATTAATATATTTAAAAAATACCATAGGGCATTTCAGGTTTTCTTAATTTATATGTATTAGGTGAGAACTGATTTAGCTCTCGACTCAACTCATCACTGATAAGATAATAATGTGTAATCCATCAGTTTGGTTCACTACATCTTTTTCACACAAGAAGAAATTTCTCTTTTCTTGAGTGCAACAATCTAGATATGAAGAGTTCTAGTGCGAATCTCTAACAAAAATAAAAATAATTAATGAAAAATTTAGATCAACGTAATTATTTTTCTCGTTAGTTTAAAAAAACTGTCCATTTCGTTAAAAAAAAAACCATTATTTTAAAAATGTTATTTGTCCAGGAATCCAATTCAATTTAGGAATCTATAATGAATTAATATATTGATCAAAAATGCAAATTTTTTGATGTTAGAAATTATCTTTTATGCTTTAAATATTCTACTACCATTTATTCACCAAACCAGAATACTTTTGATGAAAATCAATTAAGGTTGAAATTTATCATTTAAAACACCTGTTGTATCTACTTAAAAAATACTTTTGTAAAATAAAAAAATCTCTTTGAACATTTTTCACTGAATAATGGAATTGATTGGAGTCGCTTTCAAGCAGTCAGTTGATAAATTTATGTTAATACATAATTTAGATTATCATTATCATGTAAATTCTCTTTTCATGTGGAAATTATTTAATCAATCTTTTTTTTTAAATTACTAAATTTTCTACATTCTTCATCTATCAATTTATTAATTACCTCAATTTGTTAATTTTTAAAAGTAAAACGTTTAGAACAGTGTAAAGTTTGAATTTGCCGCCGTTTGACACGATTATGTTTAATCGGGACATAACTGAACATGTTTGTTTTCAGCAAAGGGTGCCTTTAGATATTTGCTTCGAGAATAGGAATCATCAAGTTATTCCATTTTTAATGTAAAACATTGCAAAGAACGAAAAAAAGGAAGATTTATTTGGCTGTACATTTTAGGTTAGCTGTCACGATGCTCCAATTAATCTACGCTTTAAAAAATCACAACAATTGACGGTTTCCAACGCGCGATATTTATATGCAATGATAATTGTATTATCGAAAATTGAAACAAAGTTGAACCGTGTGCAAGGAAGTGGGTAATAAGACCATTGGGACAAGACACATTTATAATTGCATGGTGGTATAAAATATAGCGCCATAAAAATCGAATAAATACTAAAGATACGCCTTTCAAAAGAACATTAAGAAATTATTAAATTACATTAGTTTAATTAGCTGTAAACTTCTCGTAACTTACCATTTTTGGAGAGAGGACCAATCAACGCCTACCATCGACAGATGCTGCGTAACGGAAAAATCATGGCGCAACCACTCGATTTCTTATTTTATGTGTGCAGCCTCGTAGACAAAAATAATGACGGTCTGGTGGAAATTGGGCAATAAAATAGTGTACCTAGGGCCTAGGCAGTCGTGGGTGGGTGAGAAAGAATAAATAGTGTAATCTTTTTTGAAAAAATCGCCAACGGAGCATCGCATCTGTCGATCCACTACACCTTTTATCTTCCCAGAAGAGTAGCGTGTTTATATTTGTTTTGCATTTTGCGTGACACCATGTCTCTATTTAAGCTCGCATAAAAGCTTCACATGGGGCGAAAGTCCAGTCGCTCGGAGACAAATCTCCCCATTTAAAAAAATCCTGCCACCAAAGTGCACCAACAAAGCACGTTCGTCCTTAAATAAGTAGTCCGAAGTAATTTCCTCGAGTTTTGTTCGGATTCATCAATCCTCTCTCTAAGGCGATATCTCAGTTTCAACCATGAAACATCTCGCACGTGTTTTCAGCTGAGACTGTAACCGTCCTTGGCGCACCAACCACGATTCCAGCACCGTCTCAGGACTAAACGCTAACACGTGATGTAACAATGGACGCCCAAAAGTCTTTAAATGGTTAACCAATTGTTAGGCATCTATTATGTCGTTATATTGTATACAAACTCGAGCCCATGGCTATTGTCGTTTATTTATGGCTTCTGCAATTATAACTGAAGCTTTAAGGATTTAATTCAGGAGAGATCGATTGATATTGCTAAGTGTGGCCCTGGGGCCTGGACACAATATAATCGGAGGCATGAGTTATATTTTTAATCAATGGAGCTCTCGTTCTCCGCCATTATATTATTAATCAGAGGCTGATTTAATTCGAGTGGCGAGAGTAGAAATTCCGGTAATTGTTGCCCCGGCAATTTTGACACTCCCACATGTGGTTTCCACGAGCAAAAAACTCGAGCTGTTATCTTAATTGGCCAACCACTTACCCGACAACGTAAACAGGGGTGAAACGCCGGAATGCATTAATTTTTAACAACTTGACATTCCTAGAGGCCGTATCCGTCCAGGGGTGGGGACAAAAAAAGTATTTCCTATTTTAGGAAACCGCCCACAGCTAAAAAAAAAGTGTTTTAATCTTATGTCTCCGGCTAGCACAAAATCCTCGTAAAAAAATTAAAACTGATGTAGTCCTGTAAATAAACAAAATAGGACCTATATTTATATAACATTTTTTTCTTAAAATGACTTTCTGAATACGGTGGCAAAGTTTTTTACACTTATTATAAATCACCCTGTATATTCACAATCTCCGAATTCATTAAATTTTTCGCAACATATTGCATCAGTTTGTTGTTTTTGTTTTGTATAAATTTTATTTCCTTGGATAGTCACAAAATAACCTCACAAACAACTTGTTTTCACATTTTCGGTATTTCTTCTTTGAAAAAAATTGTGAATTGTCTTCGTTTTGTCAAATTTTCTGTAATTAGACTTCTCATTGACAGTAATTATAATTTGTTGGTGATTTATTAAAGCCCCGCCCGACGAAAATTCTGGGTACGCCCATGTTTCTCATTAAAAATCTCCGCAGCTCTGATTTACTGCACTTTTACATTAAATTTATTTAACAGTTCTTCTTCGACCACTTATCTTTAATTAGCAAATGAACTTGTGATACGCCCCTGCGCCCTGTGCAGACAGTGCCGTTTGTTATATTTCATTCTTCACATATTTCTCGAACACGTGTTTATATAATAACACGTGTTTTAGTTTTAAGTAACTTAATATAGCGGCCCATATTTCCAGACAAAACCCACCCCCGAAGATCTTTTGGGTCGCCACAAGTCTTCGGTGGTGAGACATTTGATACACCATCAATAAGAAACACACTTTTTGGGCGTAATTATCTGGGGCCCAAGATGAGATTTCAGCGATGGGCTTTCAGTGTATTGTAAATATTTGTTGATGGTTGCCATGTGGTAAATATTAGTAAATACATATGGCTTTTATATTGCTTAAGTAGACTACTCGAAGAGGGCCGGATTAGGGGATGGTCGGGGAGGGTTCGTCTGATTTGTTAATCGAGCGATTTAATTTACGAGGCGTGTTCTCCGTTTAATTTGTTCGTCTTCGATGCATTACTAATTCTTAATTATCTAAAATGGGTCCGGCGCGGACGTGCCCGGAATCGTTTCAATTTTAATGAAAAGGATTAGTACGATTGTGGTTTTGAAAGTTGTCCAAATAATTTTCGTTTAATTGGGCCGTAATGAACTTGTCCGGTGGTAATAAAGCTATCTTAACATTTAATTAAGATCTGGAGATTAGATGGTGGCGCGATACTTTATCGGACTGTACCGAAAAGTCTTATCTCTCGAATCAGCGCTTTTATCTGCAATCTGGCCTCTGTATCTGGCCAACATCTGCTAGAAGATTTTATCTTGAAAAGATCGCTCCGGAATGAAATTTATCTAAAAATCTTATCAGTATTCATCCCATCTAAGAACTTATAAAAGGCAAGGGCGGTATTGTGTAGGAGAGCTGCTACGCCGACCGACAGCTAACCAAACATTGGCCCTCAATAGAAAACATTGAATAGATTTTGGCTCGGGCTTGCCATTGTCCAAATCTTAAGATACAATCTCTTACAATTTTTCCTGCATTTTATTCAGGGTTTTGCTCGCTAACCATTTAGCCGTGAAGAAATTATTTCTTTATAATAATATAATATAACACATTTGCTGGCTGTGTGTGCTGTAAAATACCTTAAGAATATTTCTCTTTATTGGAGGACGCATAAAAGAGTGCACAGTTTCATTTCCGTACGCTTCAACGGACCACACTTTTATTAAAAACTCTACAATTGCCTTTAAGGATTTGCTACTTTCACGGGTTGATGGCTCCAACAAGTCGCGATTTGTATTCTCGATTTAGAACTCGTTTGAGGGTGTAAATTCACAATTACCAACAAACTGACCGAAAGAAAAATAAACAACATTCCGATCCGCAAAATATTTACTCTTGACCAAAACCATTCTTGGATTTTCTCATGGGCTATGAGTCATATCTGCGCTACAAACCGACCAGAAAACATCGTCATTTGTTACGTTAGTGTCGTCTCTCTCTCTTGTGAAGTAGTCAACGTTTTCAGTTTTCATTTACAGGTTTTTCACTGGTTTGTCGCTCTGTTTTCGCGCAGATATTTACAAGGTCACAGTCCATGAGACAATCCAACACCTCTACAAAAGATGACCCATCATGTTCTATGGGCAATTGATCAGGAGAGAAAGCTGGTCATCTATACAGGGTGTCTCAGCTAAGACTTTCGAGCCTAATAACTCAGTTATTGTCCAGCGGATTTTTGTGAAATTTAAAATGCAGATATTTTAGACGGTGAAGAATAAAATCCCAAGTCTTAAAAACGTAATTTTTACATGCCTTTTTAAATGTTGAATCAATTAAGATTTACATCAAAAAATTGATCGTCAATAAAAAATGCCGTAGGGAAAAACTCGTCCTTGAAAGACGTCTGGTTTGCAAGAAAAAAGCAAAAAACTGTGTTAAACGTGGCTGCAAATGCAAAAACGTAGACGCGTATGAAACAAACCCGCAATTTTGCACAATTTTGGTCATCCCTTTTCGCAGACGCGCAGGTGACATATTTGACGTTTATCTTGCTAACCTTACAAACACTTACAAAGTTAAAGACAACATTGGGACGTAATTTATTATACTGGATGCTTTAATTCTTCCATAAAGGACTAAAACACGATCTGAATATTTTAGCAAGGTTATTTAGTTCCTGTGTCTTCAAATAAATTGACGACTCTCTTAACCTTACATTATTATAATTTTTTGGTGCCACCCTGTATAAATTAAAATGACCAATTCCAGCGCAGTAAACTGGTCGTTCTCAAACAAAATAAGTCCCTCTTCAGTTTCGATAAATCTGGTAATTACCGCCTGATCGCACTTAAGATTATCGAAAATCGACCCGAAAAGCCGCCTCGATGCACCTAATTTGGTTAATAAACAGCGATCTCTTCTCTTCGATATAACTGTTAATCGATTGGAATAATGAGGGCAAGAACTCTTTTGTTTAACTGGATGGAGGAAAAATCGGCGAACGCGTTCTCACGCCTGTGAAAGTCCCCGATCTGGGTACTATTGATTTGCGCTAATTTGGCTCGTTAGCAGTACAGTTGTCGAGTGCTTCCGTCTTAACGTCAATTTTTACACCTGAATAATACGTCGAAAAGAAAATTACGTGCGGACAGGTTCACCGCTGTAAGAATCCATAAATTATGCGGTGGAATTAATTTATTTAAATGAATTCAGTTCACACCAAAATTTGTCGGGCGCATTTCTGAAGTTCTTGCCTAATTTCGAGCTTTTCTACAAGTCCGCCGGGATTTTCGGATTAGGAAGGTCAGAGTTCAAAGTGGACGTACCAGTTTCTAAATGTTAATCGAAGGTAAAATAACAAGACCGAATTTTTTTATCGGATTTGGGAATTTTTATTTTGGTTAGGCCCGAGAGCTTTAGCTCGAGGGTTTAACCTTTGGATAAAAATGTCCAAATATCAACGAGTAAAATTGTCTAAAGCAAAAATGTTTAAGTGAAAATTTATCAGATATAAAAAATTAGGTTGTGTTATTTTTGGCAAGATTAATTCCAGAATACAAACTTTAACGTTTTAATTATTTATTTATAATACTTACAGTTATTAAAACACAATTATTAAAAACAATTTGATAACCTGACAGGAGTAGCATGCAATTTTAATCACTTTTGACAGATTACAGAGTGTTAGGACGTTTTTATCGCGATAATATTTTTGATTGGATGAAAGCAAGCGCTCTGATTGGCTGAACACGCACGTTTGATGTTTATGGGAATTAATCGAAGGTAAAATAACAGATCTAATTTTTTTTTATCGGATAAATTTTTCAATTTCACAAAAAATGTTTGCTTTGACAATTTTACGAGTTGAATTTGGGCATTTTTATTCTGGTTAGGCTCGAGAGCTTTAGCTCGAGGGTTTAACCTTTCAATAAAAATGCTCAAATATCAACGAGTAAAATTGTCTAAAGCAAAAATATGTATTTAAGTGAAAATTGGGAAATTTATCAGATATAAAAAATTAGGTCGTGTTATTTTTGTCAAGATTAATTCTAGAATACAGACTTTAACGTTAGGTAATTATTTATTTATAATACAGTTATCAAAAACACAATTATTAAAAACAATTTGAGAATATGACAGGAGCAGCATGCAATTTTAATCAATTTTGACAGTTGACAGGGTAGTAGGACGTTTTTATCGCGATAAACATTTTTGATTGGATGACAGCAAGCGCTTTGATTGGCTGAACACACGTTTGACACACATTTGATGTACGTGGGAGTTAATCGTTGAAATTTAATGACGGGCTTTCTTGTATTCTCGGATTTTATTCGAAAAATCAATTTATGTATTCGGTAATGCGATTAGAGCATTTTTTTTTTGTGGTGTGCGAAATAATTTCAGATAGTGTCGCTTATCATTAATAATTCTGGCATCTAGAGATTAGGAGCAGGTCGAAGAATGCGATAAAGTCCATTTTTCTTCGGCTGTCACGATCGGCTGAAATTTTAATCTGAAAAATTGCTAATTAATGCTCACGACATGTAAATTTGTCGAATTAGGACGTAAAAATATTGGGGCATTGGCGCTTTCTTCTCCTTAATAAGTACCTATAATAATTTCACTTCGATTAAAAATCTCTCGGAGGTAATTACATGTAATTAATTGAAGTGAAGCGGACCACACCATATGCTACTGGTGCTTTGATGCAAAACAACAATCATTCGGAAATCATACAATTTCACGATTTTAACAACATTAGGATCAGTTGAAGTGAATCACTTAATTTTATGCCAATTTCAATTGTTGTTTGCCTTTCCTTATGTAACAATTTTTCGATTCAGTTGCACTTGACATGTTTGTCATGATATCGATAGTCATGCAATAAGTTTAATTACTTTTTAGGATGATAGGAATGTTTAGTTTTTGACGACATTTTTCTGGCTCTGAATGGGTTCACTTCGTTGATTGAGCAGCTACTGATAGAAAGTTTGTTTCTTTGTGTTAAGTAACCACTGTGTCTAACAAGCGAAGACGAGGGTTTATTTAAATAATTCGTTACGTGCTCAATAAATATTTAATTTGACTTTTTGACAAGATTTTTCCTAACAAAAGCGTTTTCATATAAAATACTAAAAACTACCTCTTTATTTTAGTTAATAGTAAATATCGTTTGTTTCTTTATTTTATTTATTAGACAATGTCAACATACAACTTCTAAATAATTTTAATTTCTTTTGAAGAATTAAAAAAGAAATGTACAAAAATTAAATAATTCACAAATTATTTTGTGGGTGTCAATGCGAAAAATTCTGATGGATTTATTACTGATGTTTTTACAAATTCGAAATTTTAGGATGTAAACCGAACAGGCGGACGTAAATTAGTATCGTTGTCACATCATTACTCCGCCCCCAGCCGCCCCCAACAATTTTCAAAATGTTAACTGACACCCCACATTTTTGAAGTTCTTGAGACATTTCATTTTTACACATGAATATTTTATCGATTAGAAAAATCAAGCTCATCTGGTTAGAACAATAGAAACAAATGAATAAAGTAGACAATGCCCAAATAGAATAGAAAAATATTTAATTATACTACGATAAAAGTACTTAATAAAACGTTTATTATGATTTGAAAATAATTAGGTAACATTTTGGGGAGATTTTTTGCAAAAGCTGCCGACCATTCTTATGACGACGTTTACCGCGTTTGTTAGGAAAACTGATGAATTATTAAACGAAAACGCACGTATGAAAAACCGGTAGAAGAAATATTGTATTAAATTAAGACATACAGTTTTTTGGTCATACCTACCCAACTTTGACATTTTTTTTTTGACCACAGCCTATTACCATAATCATGGTCGACTCCATTAAGCTACTATGTCGTATGCACTCTTATAATTCGGTTATTTTGGGTGCATATATTTGCATAAAGCCAGAGTAATATTTATAATGACACCCTACGGCAATTTTTTAACTCCTTTTACTTTTTTCACTATTACCATAGCAGATGTTTAATGCGCTAAAAATTGTGAAATTTAGTGCAATTTTTTTAAGTAACACAAAAATATACATATTGCAAAAATAGAAAATCAATTTCTCAAAGACAACATTTTTTTTTTAATTAAAACAAGAACAAACTTGTCGCGCGTTCAAATGACATCCTGGGCTGGGAAGGCGTTGGAAACCGTCAATTGTGCTTTTTTAAAGCGTAGATTAATTGGAGCGTGTTGACAGCTAACCTAAAATTTAGAGCCAAAAGAATATTTCTTTTTTCTTTCTTTGCAATGTTTTACATTAAAAACAAAATAACTTAACAATTCCTATTATCGAAGCAAATATCTAAGGCTGCAAACAAACATCTTCAATTATATCCCGATTAAACATAAACAAACGTCATCGTGTCAAACGGCGGGAAATTCAAACTTTACACTGTTCTAAACGGTTTACTTTTTTCAAGGCCCAGAATTTCATTGCAACGCGCGATATCGTCATTTTAGTAAGAAGATCGTTGCAGTGTTTGGAAAAAATCCTAAAATGGGTTTGACATCTAAATTATTTGGACCAGTTGCTCTGTTTAATACAATGTTTTCTAAAAATTATTATCATGATTGTCAATTTTGTGTATCATCAAGATTATGATGTGTAAAAAATTTCAATTACCATGCAATACGCCGGAAACAGTTTGGATGTTGGGCCACCCCGTATATTCATTCATTCCACCGACATAATTTTAAGATGAAATCTACGCTATTATATTTATTACATAACTGGTTTCTAGAGTTGGCACAAAAAATTAATTATTTCCTTGAGAACTGAAACGTAAAATAGCAAGTGTCAAATTACAGCGCAAAATTTAAAGTAAACAGAGCCTGAGAAACATAAAAAAATCAATTTTAATTCTTATAGAAGCATTACAAAAGCTATTAAAACATGCAAAAATCCTCAGTATTTATGAATACATTTGTAGGTACATTAACATCTTATTAAAATTATGTTCAATTCAATTTTTTTTTATGGTTTATGATTTCTCATGACAAATCAATGAATCATTTTCATTTGGGTTATCCTTCAGTGGTTCAAAATTAAAATAGACTAAAGGCTGTAAAGGAAAATTGATAATACAGAATGATCAAAAAGAAAACAAATCAAGAGTGCTACCTCATCTTTTGTTTTCTCGAAACGTCTGTCTTAGCTTATTCCCCATGCATCGAAGGCTTATTTGCATAGGATGCCGCTACGACATGAGCGATTATTTGCAACGCCTGCTCTAATTTGTTTTCTTTTTGATCACTGTGTATGCTACAAATACAAAACATATTTTATGATAAAACTTGTAAAGAAATATAAGTACGAATAATCTACTTTACAAAGCTTATTATTATAAAAATAAAGAAGCAAAATTGCCGTGCCGCTGGGTGGCGGAGGAAAATAAAAAGAAGCAATATACAGGGTGTATCCGAAATACGTGTGTTAATTTTAACCAGTGGAAGAACTCACCAATTTATGAAACTATTCTCTATAACATTTTGCAAAATTCGCTAAAGTGTTCCAATATTTTTTACCCCTCAATTTTTACCAAACGAGTGTGATTACTAGTCTATTTTTCGTAACCGTGAGAATTTTAATTTTCATTATTTACGTTTTTATGTAACAATGTAACTTTTTTTATAAAGCTCACAACAGAAAATTTTCGCTCTTACCTATAGGGGGGTATACACTTAGATGGCCAATTTATTCCAAATTTTAAATCAATTTGTAATGCTTTTTCGTAAAAATGTTATAGAGAAAAGTTCCTTAAATTGGCGAGTTCTTCCACTGGTTAAAATTAACACACGTATTTCAGATACACCCTGTATAATTTTTATGAATTTTACTAAGAAGCAAATTTAGATACAGTGTATCGAATAATAAAAATTAAAAAGTGATTTGGACGAATGAGGAATAATTCGACTTCTTTCCACAAATATTGTATTTTTGTAGAAATATTTAAAATATTTCAAACATTTGTCATTTTTTCCAGTAATTTTGTCGTTGTCCTTATACAGGGTTATTCTAAATGATTGTAGTCGAAGTAGGCCATGCCCATGTTATTACGTTTTTGCCGCTTTCATGTGAACTGTCAGTTGTGTCGCTGTCACTGTCATTTTTTAGGTGAAAAGTGCGGTGATGAGGATTTTATTTATTTTTGTTAAATTAACGATTGAATCCAGGAATATTGAGTTGTTCTACAATCAATTTTAAAAATATTGAGTTGTTTTTGTTGTGAGTGTGAACTCTTGAAAAGGTTTTATTTTAATTAATTGTTATTTTTTGTTGTACATAGAAACCTTAGAGACTAAAACAAAACACAATATAAACCTACTTTAATTGCCTTTCTCAACACTCCCCCACAATTAAAGCTCTATATAATGCAAATAATCTCTACGTTAATATTACAACAATTACCTACAATGGGTCATTTCGACAATAGCAACAAAAAATGTTGAGTGGCGAAAACAAAAGTAATTTTACCCTTAAAAAAGAAACTTATGGATGTATCTAAGTTTGAGTTTCTTTTACTCCAATAAGCAATCTTAATTTTTCGAAAGAAGTTCGTGGTAATCCTTTTGTCAAGATATCCGCCCTCTGCTCATTCGATGGTATATACTTGACATCGATGATTTTGCTCATTGCCAAATCCCGGACAAAGTGGTACTTGACGTCTAGGTGTTTCATCCTTCGGTGCTCGTACTTGCTCAGCAAGTGTATGCAGGATTGGTTGTCTTCGAACATGATGGTGGAATCCTCGTAGGTGACATGCATGTCCCGGAGGAGATTTCTGAGCCATACAAGCTCAGCAGCAGCGCATGCCAAGGCGACATACTCCGCTTCCGTGGATGAGAGAGCCACCGTGTTCTGTTTCTTCGTCGACCAGCAGACGACGTTTCCATGGACTTGCAGTAAAAATCCCGTAGTGGATTTTCTGTCTAAGGATCCTGCCCAGTCTGAGTCTGCGTAAGCTGCGAGGACTGGAGCTGTCTGCCTGCGGTAAATCAGCCCAAAGTGTTGAGTATCCTTCAGGTATCGGAGCATACGCTTCGCCTCAACCCACTGCTCCTCGGTTGCGTTTGCTTGAAAGCGACTGTAAAAATTTAAAGCAGCACTTAAATCGGGCCTCGTACAAAGCATAAGATACATCAGACACCCTATTAATTCGCGATATGGTTTTGTATCAACGATGCAATCTGCAGGTTCAACTTGCTCGGGTTGAATTTTTGCATCCATCGGAGTTTTTGCACCCTTGCAATCTTGCATGCCAAATCGAGTCAGCAATTTCTTAATATATCCGAATTGAGAGAGTCCCATCTCGTTGTCGTTCCGGGTGATACTTATTCCAAGAAAGTTCCGCAATTCTCCGAGGTCGGACATGGAGAATTCTCTTTTGAGAGCGGCTGTAACCTGGTCTAGCGTCGTTTTGTCGTCTCCAGCCAAAATTATGTCATCTACATACAGCAGGAGGTAGATTTTTGTGCCGTTTTGTATCTTTATATACAGGCAACGGTCATGTGGGGATTGTTTGAAGTGAATCCCTTTAATAAATGTATCAAACCGTTCATTCCAAACACGAGGTGCTTGTTTAAGACCATATAGTGAGCGATTTAACTTGCACACGAGTCCGTCTTTTCCGTTGATTCCATCAGGAACTTTCATGTAGATTGTTTCTTTCAGTTTTCCGTGAAGAAAGGCGTTCTTCACGTCCATTTGCATCGCATGTAGGTTGTTTTCGTGGATTACTGAGAGAAGTGTTCTTATGGTTGTCAACCTTGCCACAGGAGCGTATACTTCGTCGTAGTCTATCCCCCTTTTTTGTGAACAACCTTTTATCACCAACCTCGCCTTGTACCGTTGTGGTTCTCCGTTGGCGTCCTTTTTCAGTCGAAACACCCACTTGTTGTTGATAGCCGTTTTTCCAGGTGGCAATTTCGTGTAAGTCCACGTTTCGTTAATATCCAATGCGCGCAATTCCTCCAACACAGCTTGGTACCATTTTTTTCTGTCTTCTAGGTTCTTGATATCCTCATAGTCCAGGGGTGCCTCGTCCACATAGGCCTCGGCGTTCAAGGCTATGACAGTGTACTCGTCGAAGTACTCGGGCTTCCTTTTAGTTCGACTAGAGCGTCTTGGTAAGCTTGTCTGCGTCGGTGTGAATTTTTGAGTCTTCGCTCCCGGAGTCTCCGTCGCATCATTCCAATTTTCCTCTTCATCTTCATCGGGTTCTTCATTTTCGAGTTTCTTTTCTTCGGTGTCCTCTTCTTCCGCATCTTCTTCTTCCGTATCCTCCTCCCGATCCGCCGTATTAGCGTTACCATAGGGTGATGGAAACGTAGCCTCATCGAAGATGACGTCATGCCCAACTACGACTTTTCGTTCTTCCAACAGCCAGAGCCTGTAGCCGTTTGGTGCGTAGCCTAGGAGAATGCATTTCCGTGTTCGAGTGTCAAATTTCCTCGGGTTTAACTGTTTTGGAATATGTTGGTATACCAAGCAGCCGAAAATTCGTACCTTTTTAAGGTTAGGTTTAAAGCCAAACCATTTTTCCGCCGGAGTGCAGTTCTCGAGTGCTACAGTTGGAGAGCGATTTATCAGAAAAGCCGCTGTGGTGACTGCTTCCGTCCAAAACGATTTTGGCAAGTTGCTGGACAGCAGCATACATCTCGCCTTCTCCACTATAGTCCTGTTCAGCCTCTCTGCGACCCCATTTTGTTCCGGTGTGTAAGGAACCGTGCATTCCATCTGGATACCCTGTTTTTCGAAGTGCTCCATGAGTGCGTTCGTCATGTACTCACGACCATTATCAGACCTGAAGCGTGATATTTTAAGGTTGAAATGAGCTGTGGCCATGGCTTCATATTTTCTAAAAAAACGAGGGATTTCAGTTTTTGAACTTATGGGATAGGCGACAGTGAAATGTGTAAAGTCATCAATGAAGGTTAAGATGTATTTCTTTTTGTCGTGGGATTCTGGAGTGACAGGTCCAAGTAGATCACTGTGTACAAGTTCCAGTGGTCTATTTGTTCGTGGTCGTTTTTCCTTGTGCGGGAGTTTCGTTTGTTTTCCACCTACACATACGTCACACGGTGAAGTTTCAGCATTCTTCGCAGAGATCGTCACCCCGTCCACAATCTGTGACAGTTTTTGCAGTTTGCTGTTTCCTATATGCCCGAGCCTGTGGTGCCAAAGTTTCCCACTTCCGTCAGTCTTGCTGAGATTTGCCACCTCAACATTTTCCTGAAGTTTGAGCTCGTACAGTTTGTTCTTGCATTGTGCGACACCAATAATTTTGTCTCCCTTGAGAATCCGTCCGCAACCTTGCTTAAAGACAACAGCAAGTCCTTGCATCTCAAGTTTCCGCACTGATAACAGATTGATTTCTAATCCTGGAACGATAAGGACTTTTGAAATATAAATATTGTAGACTTTATTTCCAACAACAGATTTGCCTCGAAATTCTCCAAATGTTTCCGCTTTGAGTGTGACACCTGATTTGGCAATTTTAATGCACACAGGATGATCCAGTTTCTGTATATTACTGACATGGTTGCCATTTTTTACCAGATGTTCGGACGCTCCCGAGTCAAGGCACCAAACCGTGCTTTTCACATTTCCACTCAGGTAAGCCGAGAAACTGTGTTCATTTGAGAATTCACTTTCGCCTTCATCTGACGCACTGTTTGTAGCTACGTTAGCATTCCTACTTTTGAATTGTTTTTGTTGATGTTCACTTCTTGATTTATTTAGTCTACATTCTGAACGATAATGACCATATTTTCCACAATTGTGACATCTTCGTTCATTTTTCCATTTCTGTTTCGTTCCTTCCGGTGTGGCAAAAGCCAAAGGTGGCTGCGTTTCATTCTTGCTTTTCCGCTGCTTGCCTTCCCGTTTCCTGTCCTCGTCGCGCAGACGAGTCCTCACAAAGCTCATGGTGAGTTTTTCTGAA
Organism: Tenebrio molitor; assembly: GCF_963966145.1. NCBI lineage: Eukaryota > Metazoa > Arthropoda > Insecta > Coleoptera > Tenebrionidae > Tenebrio > Tenebrio molitor. The sequence continues at coordinate 2,021,306 of NC_091054.1, read as the reverse complement.
CTGAGCGTCTCCAGGGCCGTGACGACGGAGTCGTATTCACCAGGCATCGTTAAGAGCAAATGGCACACGATGTCTTGTTCCTCCATCTTGGCACCAGTCGATCGTAGATCACGCATGACTCGATCAAATTTGAGAAAATGAGCCTCCAACGTTTCCTTCGCGGGGCTATATTTCATCAACAGAAGCTCTTTTCGTAGTAGTAACTGACCTGCCAAACCTTGACGTTCAAATGTATTTGTCAGTTCCGTCCAAATTTCAAATGCAGTTTCCTTGTCCTTTACATATTCCAAGTGACTGTCGGCCACTCGTTGGACAATCTGGGACTTGCACTTCTTATCCCTTTTCTTTAGTTGCTCCTTCTTTTTTACTTTATCTTGTGCCGTGATATCTGAGGCATCAACGGCTTCCACTGATGCATTCATCGGTGTTTCCAGGATGTCCAGGAGGTCGAGTTCATCAAGCAGAGTCTCCATGCGGAATTTCCAATTCGAAAAATTCGATCCGTCGAAGAGAGGGACCTTATTCTTGTCGTCGGCCATCGAACGTTGTTAGAACAAATTACGCGTATTTTTAAGTTCGTTAATTTACTTATGACTCTTATTACTCGTCGCGAACTGCGCTCACTGGGCCCATAACCTGTTGTGAGTGTGAACTCTTGAAAAGGTTTTATTTTAATTAATTGTTATTTTTTGTTGTACATAGAAACCTTAGAGACTAAAACAAAACACAATATAAACCTACTTTAATTGCCTTTCTCAACAGTTTTGCACCCAATTTAACACATCATTTTGATGATTTTTTTATGTGGAGCGGCAACCATAAATTTTACATTCAGTTTTCACGCCTACTTCGACTACAATCATTTAGAATAACCCTGTATTTATCAAATTTTTTTCTAATTTGCATATACTGAATAAAAACTCGTCACTTTGTGAACAGTTCATTTTCTTCTTTTTCGTGTCATCCCTGTATACCTTAATTACTGTGGGTCACAAACAAAACAGGAAACCTGCGTGCGTCATCCACAGAGCGCCTTCTCCGAAATAGTATTTCATCATTGACACTTTTGACACCACACATCGGTTGTAACATTGACTTTCTATTAAATGATCCGGTATGATTGACGCATTACCATTTACGCAACGACCTCTAGAATCGAAGACGATTGTATCGTTGTTAGAACAAGAAATGATTCTTGAGCCGGGTGTTGCTTTTTTCTCAAAATCAAATCGAGAAAAAGCCGTGCACAACCAGCCGTAATTAATCACAAAGAAACGTTTTAAAATCGTTCATTTCCGTTTGGGAGACCGCAAAATTGCGAAATCCGCTAAATGATTCATTTCGCACGTGCAAAATTTTTAAGAGAAACGTCGTCAAATTCGCCACGCCGGATTCCGTAATCCTCGAGGAAAAAAATGCGATCTCCTTTTACCCGATTTCAATAAATCCATTGAAGATTCGCAGTGTTGCGCATCGAATCGGACGCTATTATACAACTCCCGGAGCAGATGGCACCTTAATCGTGGTGAAAAGTTGTGGTGCCGGTAAGGACCAGGAAGAATCTTTTGTTGGGTGGATACACCGTGGAAATGTGCTGGAAAATTCACGATTCGTCCCGTGAAATTCGCTCGATAAGTGCAACTTGAGGCCTTTTAAACGATACCGTGATGACGGAGATGTGGCAAAGTCCTTCGACGGTAATTTGGGACAGAAATATTCCGACAATGAAGGACTCAGAAAATGCCAGTGGAAATTTCTGATTTGGAACGGATATTCTAAAGGAAACACTTATAAAAGACCTTTCAAAGTATTTTTTAATGATTGGATTGCTAATTTACAACACACGTTCCACATTTAGGCGCACGTAATCTACACTTGAATACATTCCCAGTAAAAGTAAATATCGTAATTACATATCATTAAAATGTCAATATCATGTTCAACGTTACGAATAACGTTGCAAATGAGGAGAAAAAAAAAACATTAACAATGTAGCAAATTTTAGCAGAACATGTTTGCCAAAATCAGTTTAGAGCAATTTTTTGATTTAATATTTTGTTCGATACCTCCCTAAAAAGTGGGTGAAGGTTTCACTTTCACTCATTCTCTTTCGCTCACTGTTTTTCGCTCAATGTGATTTATTTTGATTTAAAATTCAATTTCGAAGGATGTATCGAACAAAACCAAATAAAACATTCGAGACTAGCCGCTTTCGTTCACTTGAGTTACATCATCACGCATTTCGCGTGAACGAAAGCTTTGCTTTCTGCACTCTTACTGCAAATAACTCTTACGTGATTACTTCAATTTATATTATTATTTTTATTCTGCTGTCTAGACTTTGTAAATCTACCTAGATTAATAACTTTATGATCTAATAGATGAGATCATCGACTTTTATTTGTTTTTTGATCAGTAATAAATTAACAAAAAAAAAACAATGGGTTAATTGAAAAAAGTGAAAACTTGCAATTTTTAATATTTGTTCATTGGTTAATTGTTTTTTTCATATTAATTTTTTTTATTGTAATGGGACCGTTGCAAATTTGTTTTATTCTTCTAAAATCATTCCTGTTATGGAATCAATGAATATACAATAATTTACCACAATGAATAAATCATCCGATTAAAATATTGTCACAAAATAATCATAAAAGCAGAGTATGTAATCGTAAAAATAAAAAATTCGCTTAATAATTAGAAAAATATTTAATAATTCTTCCTTATTTGATCAGTTTTAATAATTCTGTGAAATGTGCTTTATTAAAACATATTAAAAAGGACAGAAAAGAAGTAGTGATGTTTAAGAAACAAACACAGAAAAATAACAATTTATTTAATATTTGTTGATATTTTGTCAGTCTTTTTAATACATTCGAGAAAGATTTTTTTATAGTCCGTTTTCAGACTGTGCCACCATTGCTAGTATCCCAGATTCAATTTCACTATGTAAATAAGATAACATAAATGTCATCTTCTCCGATAACAGAATTTATAGTTATTTTTATAAAATTTACTAAGCCATAAAAGCGTAAACGTGCCAAACATATTAAACATGGACTAATAAATTTTTGTTGACAGGTCTTAAGATAATCAAGAGTCGACGTACGTCCAAAACTGTGATTAGACGTATTTTAGAACGATAAGATTCTCCAGGAAACAATTACTTTATTTATCTTCAAGTGACTTAAAACACTTCAAATCCTAGGAATTGAAACGTCTACAGGCGGCTCGATCATTTATTTATCAATAATTACACGAAATATTTAATAATTAATCCTATCTAAAAAAAGCCTGTAAAAAAGCAAAATGACGACTCGGCTTCGCCTCGGTCTTCAATCTCTGGGTTTAGCACAAAAACTCTCACATCTGCTACTACTATAGCCTACTCTTTTAGCGATAGTGACCATTATTATTAGCAACATTTTTAAAGCCAGAGGCTGTAATAAAGAAAACAAAAAAAATGATTTTTAAATAGATATACAAGGTGTCGCAAAATTAACGTATTCCATGTCGGGGGTCTTGTAGGGAAAAATCTCAGGAATTTCGAAAAAATAAAATAAAAAATATAGGGGGGTTCTTTACAAAGATATATGGATCTGAAGGTTCAAACTTTTCATCATGTTTTCTTCAAATAAAAAATATAAATGGTTGACACTCATTTTGAAATATGGTGAGGATAATTATGTAAAATATTAAAATATAAATGAAAAGACATTTCTTGAAAAAACAGCTTTATCTCGAAAAATTAAAAGTATTTTTCCAATTTTTGTTCAAAAGGGAAGTACAACATAGCTCGAATATTAATCAGGTACTTTTGAACAAATATTGGCAACTTTGATATTTTTTTCAAAGTGACAGAATTTTTTTTTAAACATTTTTACTTGGTTAACAGGATGTCCCTGCTAAGCCCCGAACTCGGAATACGATAATTTTAAGACACCCTGTACATATAGGGATATTTTGTTCAATTTTAAAATGTGTCATTACATACTAGGTATGTTATACAGGTAGTTATTTTTTTAGAATTTGTATCTATCTATCTGTCTGGTTTTCAATTTGAATCCACTTAATTCCAAGACTAATTTTAAATTTTCAATTAAAAAAAAAATATATTAGTTTAGGATTTTTATATTTCCTGCTTTCTGTTGTAATAAAGTATCCTTTTTTTCACATAAAAGTTTCCTCTCGTAAATAAAATTACTACTTTATACACTTGTTGCGTAATAGTGATTTACGAACCTAGTGCGAGAAAACATTTTTTACGCATGATCATGATTAATCAATTAAAACACTCTTTTTTTAATTTTTTGAAGCAACGCCTCTTGCAAGGAACGTCTCTAGTGAAAGACCACTTCCGAAGAGATTAATGAAAGTTTAATTGAAACCATTTCAATGCGGGTTCTAAAGCTGTCGTTATTTTTTTGTTTCAGGACGCATGCACCGCCTCGGAAATTACTCGGTGATGATGTCAAAATTGCATGTAAATCGATTCCTCGTCAACGAGCCTGCTCATTACATGTCCATTCAGAGGAGTTCACGCCGAATTAAACGCACACTTTCATAGAGCGGCACCGGTTTTGTGCAGCCGCAGACAGAGAAAATGCACAAAAGCTCTCACCGAAAAAGCCAACTCTAAAAGAATATATTGTACGTGCCGATGAACAAAGCATCCAGTGTGGGTAAATCAGAAATCTGTTTTCATAACTGCCGCCGGCCGAGTTGGAAATTCGTTGCGGATGAACGAAATATTACAGAAGAGGTGGTTCATGAAAGGAAGGCACGGTTCCTTATAAGTATTTCCTTGAACGACCTAACACGTGTTACCGCATCGTCCTTACACAAATATTTATTAATATGCTAATGAGGTGTGGGTTCATTAAGGCAGGATGATGGGTGATTGATGGGCTTGTGGTGAACGAAATTGGTCAGATTGGGGATTTTCGACGCCGGAGTTTTTTAATAAAAGCGTCGTCGGAGGTCTCGCGGACAAAAGAGACCACGATTTCTGACCTAGAACCATCTCATTAGCTGCCCACTGGGTAAAAAGTTAGATGACTGGACAAATGACCTGAATATTAAAGAGATTGAAAATTTCCGAGAAGGTTTTTAATTATTCAAACAGTATCAGATAAAACGAATTATTTGATTTTTAATCGAGCCATTACTCATAATGCAAATACCACCTGGTTTCGTCCTGTTAAGATAAATGTGAAAAATAACAGGACAGATTGCAAATAAGGAGTGACAACTAAAAACCAGAGCAGATGTCGTGTTCATTCAAATCATGCAATTTATTTTGACGAAGTCATATTTTATACAATTTTTTATTCCAAAGACAACATGTGGAAACTACTCTAAAGAAAGTACAAAGTTGTAAAAATGTCTTCATCGTTTCAAAAAACCCAAAGAAACTAACATATAACAGTGTGAAACAATACTTTTTTGAACTCACCACCTTCAAAATGACATTTCGCGACCGCGAAATCGATGTTCGGGCATTACTACGCGGTCGGCAGGCCATTTTGAAGCACTAGTGCGCAAAATCGACGTTTGCGCACGAGTGCGAATGCTTTTTGGATGATTTTGAACCACTAGTGCGCGAACGTTGATTTCGCGCACTAGTCTGGTTTATAAAACGCCATTTCTTCAATTTGGATGATGAAAATTTCGAAAGAGTAAAAATAAATCTCTATTGACACAAAGGGTATACGACAAATCAGACATAATGTTCGTTTCAAAAAATATTGTACGATCTTCGATGCGAGAAGACGTATTCAGCACATTCGCGCAAATGAAGCACTCGCTCTTTTGTCGCTCGTGTCTCAAATAAGGCGATCATCCACGAAAAATCTCTTCTTGCACTCATTTCGAACTATTTTGAACTCACTAACTTCAAAATGACATTTCGCAAACGCAACAGTTAATCGCGAACGTAGATTTCGCGCACTAGTGCTTCAAAATCATCCAAAAAGCATTGGCCTTTTTGAGCATTCTGAAAATAATTTGACTTGATAATAATAAAAACGTCATTTCTCCAATTTGGATGTTGAAAATTTCGAAGGAATGAAAATAAATCGCTATTAATTCAATTGACATTTGGGCAAGCACCATCTATTCCGTAAATTGGAAACTATTGGAAATAATTTTAAAATGCTAATGCGAAGACGTATTCGGCACATTCGAGCAAATGAAGCACTCGCTCCTTTGTCGCTCGTGCCCCAAATAATGCGCTCATGCACGAAAAATGTCTCATTTCGTAAATAATTATTTTGTAGTCAGCCGCGCAATCGGAACAACGATTTCCCGCACGCGGTGTTTTTACTTAGTTTGTTGTTATATTTGAAAAATGTAATGCAAACATTGCAAACTGAATAAATAAGACTGTTGAAGAATGAAAGTGACAGCAAAGAGCCTCCTTTCTGGTGGGACAAGATGCAATCTCATATTTGCTTTAATTTCCAATTCCTGTTGTTGTTGGAGACGTAAAAACTTGAAAAATGTATTATTCGCCTGACAAAATATTAGATCCAATTCCTCTCGCTCAGATGAACTTCTTAAAAATAATACACAAACACAAACATATCGTATAATCTATACGGTCCCCAATATTGCACAAATCCACCATAATATTACCCAAAATATTATGTTACTGCATTTATGAACCTTTTGTGCCCTTAGATAAACACATGTCATCTTCTCGAGACCTTACTTTGGTAAACGTCAGAAAAAAAAAGAAGAATTCAAGACGAGAGCACTCAACCGTTCTTGATTCTTCGCATTGACAAGAAATATTCGAAATCAGGTAAAGAAAGACGTTATAATGCAGTTAACACAAACATCCATCTAAATTGTGTAAATATTGAATATTTAGATTCGGGTTTGGGCCAGTCGAAGGTTGTTCAAATATTTGAGAGGCGAGGTCGAGATCGTAGATTACTTCGGATTCTTGTGCAAATGTTTGTGGATTCACTGATGCAAAATTCGATAAACAGGGGGTGTTCACTGTGTTGTCATTAATGGCATTTTGCAAATCCCGATTAGTGGAGAGTCGGGGTGGCGCTGTAATTTAATACGTTAAAAGCACCAACAAGGCTGAAAATCAATGACACCCTTGTAGGTCACCCTTGTAAGTCACGGCTTGTGCTTTTGTGACCATCAAGGTGGAGACGACATTGTGCACCAGAAGTCGCTCGTGAAAGAATGATCGGGGCTTGACAAAGGGCAGGACCGGGGCTGAACTGGGCAGAGACTTAAAGAAATACTTTTTATAGTGAATCACACACACGGTGCGGTTTTCAAAAATCTTTCGAATGTGCTTCCTTCGGCTCATTCAAGCTATGGTTATAAATTACCGCTCGGTTTTGTCAACACGTGTGACGGTTGAGTTTTGGGCTTGAAAGGAGATACCTGGAAGTCTCTTGACGTTTCCTGGGTAATTAATAAGCGACTTTAAATTAATTATGCGAAGTGTCCCAATAAATGGAGGAAGTGCGCCGGCCGGACTCCGTTAAATCATTTTTTAAAACTCTAATGATCTCAAGATCTTGAGGTGATTCCGTCGTTGATGCTGTTTAATTCATCGGATTTGTTCATTTTTAAGGCTTCGCAAAGACCGAAACTAAATCGGTAAAAAGAAAAGCGCAGAAGCATGACATAAGATTCATTCATTTAAATAAATCGGTTTTTCTCGTTTTACGCTGTGACGTCAAATGGGTTTTTCAGCGGATCTAAAATACATTTCACTTTTTACGAGAAGAGAAAATGCAAAATGCTGGTTTAAAAACAGCTCAAGTGTTTCGTAAAAGTTTTCAATAATCAATGAACACTGAATAAGGAAACAAATAAGTCGTCATGAAAAATTATAGTTTAAGTTTTTGTTAAAATACTTAAAATACACATTGTGAACAAAAAATATATAAAAAGTGATTTTTGAAATGCTGTAATCAATTCTAGCCAAATATGTATTGTAAAGACGTTTTAGATGTGAACTGTCAAACTCAAGGTCGCTTAAAACTTATGATTGAACTGTACGATACACTGTACACCATAAATAATAATAAACACTGAACTTTTTAGCTTGTATTTGAAGTAAAGGAAGTTCAAAGAGTACACCTTCAGACCAATGTATCTTCATGGGGGGAGTCCCGATTTTTTTTTTATTTCTATATTTGGATTACTGCAACGATCCCCTACAACGCTCTGAACTCCGAATTCGAGAATTTTTAGACACCCTGTATAATACATAATTAAAATTAAAATAATATTTTTTGAGATTTTCTTGTGGAAGTTGCTAAATGTGATAATTCTGTACATTTGTGGAAATATATAAAAACAAAACACTGCTAAAAAAATTAAATAAGTATCTTAATTAAATTCAACATAATCTGAAGTTATAGCGATCTTTCTGAATGGAAAATCATTTAATGGCAGTAGGGCCAACCACGAGCACTATAAATGGTAAGAAAATTAGAATAAATTACAATAAAAAGCCAATAAATCCAACACAATAAATAAAATTTGTTTAAATAAAATACTTTTCCTTTATAGATCGTAAAATTCAATTAGCAATTAAATTAATTCGATCGGTTTTTTATGAAATTTAATTGAAAATGTAAACAATTAATTGATTACAACCAATTATCAAACAGTATTAAATTTACAGTCGTTAACAAATATTTGTCAGCGCCAAATTCCAGGTGTTATCGTAATTCCAGACCAATACAAATGTTAATGGAAACCTGTTATCCAATTGGTCCTCAGTAACACATTTGGTGGGGCAATACTGATAGTTATTTGTGTATCAAGGCCAAAAAGTGCCCGAGTTTGAGTTTTCTGGCCGAGGCGCAGCCGAGGCTTAACAGGCGAGGAGAAGAGGCACTTGGCAGAGGTGCACATTAAATTTTTCATGGAATAATTTAAAGAAAATTGAGTATAAATTACATTTACCATCATCATGTCGCCTTCATCAGCTTCTGCAAATTAAAAACAGTTATAAATTTTTATATTAAATAAATTATAGTTTCAAACCATTTATTGATTTTTATCTTATTATCAAAAAATTGTTATCCAACACTAGGCGCTGCTTCGCTAATTTCACAACTCAGTAATTACTGTTATTGTGTTAAATGATTCTCTCTAGTCCATACAAATCCAACGAAACTTGTAACACTAATTAATTTCATCTGTGAGCGAAAAAAATCGATTTCATTGAATTGTTGCCGCACCATAAAATGGCGGAAGACGAAAACAAATAGGCATGAAACAATATTACACGCTTTTTAATCCTTGAAACGTCCCAGAAGCGCCCACTAGATTACCGAGCTCAGGTTAACCGTGAACGAAATAATAATACAACTAAGATGGTATATCTTCGGGGCTTAACTGTCACAAAAGACGTCTTTGTATGGTAAGTCTATAGAAGAAACGAAACTGCCATAATAGGCCAAATAGGCAAATCACTTTACGCTATACTAACCACCTATACATTCATTGTGACCTTATCCTCGCGTTTGTTATTACAAATGTTTGCCAGTTTAATCCAGGATTAAAACGAAAGCAATCACGTGACGCGGCAAACTGGAACAGGGCTAGGAACTTCAGTTGCTCCAAAATGGCGAAGAATTATTAAACAGAAAAATTAACTACTGATAATTGACACATTTTTTCATCGAGGAAAACAACATCACAATAATAAGACAGCTTTTGAGGACCAAAACAAATTCAAACGCTTGATAACGTCACAGAGGAATTTACAAGAGGTCCTCAAACATTTTTAAACACTTCTAAACTATTTTATGAGGAGAATTGTTTAATTCTTCACACTTCAATGAATCTTTTGTTCATTTCTTTAAATCATTATAAAACAACAATTTTTAAGTAGGACCAAATAAAGAAGTCTTAAGGAGCTACGAGTAAGTGGTAAGAGTGCCATCTGTTTGGTACTATTTTGTTATTTACTCGGTCTCCGAAAGCCCCGCGAATTATCTTTGAAGTACCTGGTGTTAAATAAATTGCAACTAATTATGAGACAGATGATTAATAAAATAAAAATATACAGGGTGTCTTAAAATTATCGTATTCCGAGTTCGGGGCTTAGTAGGGGACATTCCAAGTAAAAATGATAAAAAAAAATTGCTGTCACTTTGAAAAAAATATCAAAGTTGCCAATATTTGTTCAAAAGTACCTGATTTATTCTAGCTATGTTGTACTTCCCTTTTGAACAAAAATTGGAAAAATAAAACTTTTATTTTTTCGAGATAAAGCTGTTTTTTCAAGAAATGTCTTTTCATTTATATTATAATATTTTACATAATCATCCTCACCATATTTCAAAATGAATGTCAACCATTTATATTTTTTATTTGAAGAAATCATGATGAAAAGTTTGAACCTTCAGACCCATATATCTTTGTAAAGACCCCGCCTATATTTTTTATTTTATTTTTTCGAGATTCCTGAAATTTTTCCCTACAAGACCCCCAACTGGAATACGTTAATTTTGCGACACCCTGTATTTTATACAGGGTGAGTCGGGAATAACGGCCGAAACTCCACGAGTGTATTTACACGTGAAAATAATGTAAAAAAACCTCATATGTTATCCGATTTTCATTTGTTTTCAAGTTATTATATTAGTTAATTACGCTATAACTTGAAAACAAGTGAAAATCGGATAAGAACATGTGAGTTTTTTTAACACTATTTTCACGTGTAAATGCTCCCATGGAGTTTCGGCCGTTCCTCCAGACTCACCCTGTATATCTGAACAAATAGTGAAAATTAATGTCAATTATTTTTTTTAATTAATTTATGTTTATTTCAGTGTGGAATCAACTTCACAATTCACACTTAAATTTTAATGGGTGTAATAATTTATTGTTAGAGACACGATCTTTGTCGGAACCCGTTCGCCCCAGTGGCATTTCCAAATCGCTGGATGTTAAATAAGATAGGATCTTCGACATTCCCTTGCGGTGCACCCTTCTGCATTCCACAAAAAAACGAAAACCTTCATCCTGAACACCGGTACTCTTTTATAAAAAGTCGAAGAATCCAAAAAATAAACGCAACACGACCCGAATGTCGTAATTCGATAGTGCAGCGGTGGCCATTTCTCGTTTCCTTTAGAAAGCTGAAAACCACTCAAGCGAACGCTTTGAAATGGTGGAATGATGGTCGTCCTCGTGCACAATATCTCGCCCACTAGATTGCTACTTCCTCTTTAGCGGTGCTCTTTTCATCCTCCTCTGCCGCCCCTCGAAGACACCGTCATCCATCAAACGGGATTTTTTCAGGGCGAGCTGGTATTACGGCGTTGGGTTTGTTATCCTGCATCCTGTTCAGGGTCGGCTTATTACTGCAATTATCCATCGAGTCAGATACGTGCCTGTGACTTCCTACTTAAGTACTGGATACGGCAGCCACACTTTCACTGCGATTCTGGGCTTTCCTTAAATAATAGTCATTACAATCTTATCAGATTTGCGAAAATAAAGGGCAACAACAATTTGCCCGAGCAGGAAGTCGAAACGGGGCTCTGTAATTCGGGGTCGTTTGCTGCAATTACTGGAGTGCGTGCGTGCCGGAGAAAATGGATCCCGGTGAGAATTGGGGAAATTAAACGATTATGTAATTTTGCACAATGGGGACTGAGGTGAAGAATACAATGGGGAAATGACAGATATTTATTGTAATTTGCAGACACGCAAAGGCTACATTTTATTGTATACAGAATGTACAGATTCAAATTAGAAATAATAGATATTTACGATACAAGTGAGGTAAGAGCGTTATTAACAAACGCGGCGAAGCCGCACGAGTTTGTTAATGATTCATTATCACACGTGTATTGTACAATATTTTGATTAATTGGTGTTATTATAAAAAAGCGTGCGGTAATGAAATTGCGTGTGGTAATGCAAGTGCGTGCGGTAATGAAGTGTTTATCTCACGTAAAAAAAAAAAAATTAATGATTATCACTATTTGTTTTTATTTTATGAATCCGCAAGAACGATTGTAATGTAGATAGAAATTATCTTACTATGTATCTTAACTGTTACTGCTGCGTATGCTGGTAGTTATTTAGAAGCGTTTAAAGGTAGATCTTGGAAACATAAAAAGAAATGTTAATTAACCGAGGTCGGATGAGAAATGTCAGTCAAATATGTGAAATGTATTCATTTTTTTTTTGTGGATCAGCAGCGATCCATCCAATTGATAGTGCATTTGTGTGTTGAATACAGTACACCCCCTACGGCCCCCAAATCGAAAACCTCACCCCAACCACCTACGGTTGAAATGAGTCAAACTTCTCCCCCTTGTCATCCATTATCCAATAATAAGTCGGCGAGCAAGTGAAGCATAAACGAATTCTATCTACCTGTCAAGACTACTATAACAATCTCACAAAAACAGCCCTTAAATAAGGGTTTCAAATATCCCATATACCTGAAAACGCATAATCACCCCGCAGGTATACTTCTTCACCCCCTTGCTACATTTCAAATGGAGATTTCGATCAGGAAATCACAAAAATTCCGACAAAAATGGATGGTGCACACGTGTTCGGATCGGGGTGGGGCGAGGGGTGGTTTGGTCACGACCACGATTTATGTTTTATGACGATCGTAATTAATGTTGAGATGATTTTGTCAGGGCCGGAATAAAAAATTATATAATTAAGGTGCAAGTCAAGGTCTTTAAATCACCAAGACCAGTTGAGACTTGTAGGTGAGTCATCTCGTGTTGTGCAGCTGCCATCCAAAAAAAGAATAAGTTAATAGGTCGTGAAGAAATCTCAAGAGATAATACCTGAAATTTACGCGCAAGAAAGGAAGCGTGCAAATATTTGAGCTAAGAACCGAACTGGATGCTGGACCATGAATCTTTTCGACACATCAGATAGATAAATAAAAACGGAATAATGGCTTTGTTATACCGTGCAGTTTATAGCACGCCAAACCGTGATAAGATTATCGGGACAAATATACCGTGGGGTCACGATGTCTACAAGTTTTTCATAATTATTTATTTTTACTATTTGTCTATGGTATTCTTTAGTTGTCATGTCAAACCCTCAATTGTTGTGCTTTTTTAAAGCGTAGATTAACGGGAGTCTGTTGACAGCTAACCTAAAATTTAAAGAAAAAAAATCTTGCTTTTTTCTTTCTTTGCAATGTTTTTACATTAAAAATAGAATAACTTAATGATTCCTATTCTCGAAACAAATATCTAAGGGCACCCTTTGCTGAAAACAAACATGTTCAATTATGTCTCGATTAAACATAAACAAATATCATTCGTGTCAAATGGCGGGAAATTCAAACTTTACACTGTTGTAAACGGTTTACGTCATACAATAAAAATGTATTTGAAAAATTCAGTTTATTCGGTGACTTCAAATAAATTTATTGAAGTGAACCGGCACTAGTGGTTATTCTCCGGCTGTCATCCTTCTCTAATTCGTTCCAGCAAAATGAGGGCTTGGAAAATAATTACTGATAAAATAACGAATCACTCTGCAAATCATTATCATATTAGAAAGAAACTGAAAGGAGTTGTCGTAAAAAGAGTTTTGTCAGATGCATCTGAGATACTGCGAGCGCCACGGAATTAATTACCAAGATTCTAGATTCCGATAAGATAATGGTAACAAACAGGTTTGACCTACTTGTATTTGACAATGAAAGCCATATGAATCAATCTACGAATTAACTTTTGTTTGTCCCAGCAAACTAGCTATTTTCAATACAAGTGAGCAAAGTAGTGCATTTAATTGCGAGAACGGAAGTTGGGCGTCCGAGCCGAAGGCGAGGGTCCCAATCGAACGAGTGCTCATGCGTGTTGAATCTAATCACTATTTTTCATTACTGTTAAAATCAATGAAATCATAACTAAAAAATTAGCGCAACATGGAACTCAAGAAAACAATTTTTCACGACAACATAACAAAATTCCAAACAAAAGAGGTTATGTTGTTAGGCGTTGCGTGTTTGTGATTGTTTTGTCTGGTTTTAATTAGTGATACCAACACTAAGTAATGCATTTAGGATAAATTGGGAAGTTTACCCTGAGCAATTTCACGTTTTTTCGTCAATTGAAATATAAACAACAGGTTAAACATTTAAATAAATCAAAAATGAGACAAGCTTTAGTTATTTACATTCAGAAAGTATTTTAAAGACTTTAAAAAAACTTTCAGTACATATTTGGTGCTCTCTATCGACAAACACGCAAAACATTGCATTTTACTCACTAGTGAGAAAATATTTTTCCCTCACTAGTGATTCAATTGCCATCTTTGCTCACTATTTTCAGTGATGACTACTGATATTCAATGATCATGGAAAAAATATTTTTTGTAGTTTATTGTTCTATTTTTCGTATTTAATTAGGGTAATTAAGAAAGGACAAACCATGTTTGTTTTGTCACCTGCTGCATGTTAAAAAAAATATTGAAGTTTATTAATTGCAGTCTATCCTAAGGGAATGAAAGCCCACATACTCATCAACATTAATGCACTAATAGCGCAAATGAAGTTAAAAAAATACTTAATGTTAAATTTATACGAAATTACTACTACTAAGAAAATTACTGTAAATACCTACATACTTAGTTATCTATGGTATTTATTATTTATTGAATATACAAAATGTCTATAAAAGAACGTAGGTATCAAGAGTTTTGTGGAATTCCAATATATTTGATTTTTGCCGCTCTGTAGCATATTGTGGCACCAAATAGAAAACATAGGTTACGTCAGTCCATTAATGACAGGTTTTTAATAAAGACTGTTGTAAAAACTGAAGAAAATCACAAACAAAACAATTGAACTCAACAACTGACGCAAAGATTTAAAAATTTGACTTTTGACTGTTGACGTTTGATTTGACAGCTTCAGCGGTTCGACATAGTTCGACACAATAAAATTATAGAGCCTCACAATTCCACAAGACTCTTGATACACGTTCTTTTAGACACGTTATATCGGGTGTTCATTTAAATTTCCCTTCAAAGTTGGCATTGAGAGTCGATTGTGAACGCATCACGGATTACAGATTTTGTTTATTTCCATAATATTATGGCATATGAAATCTGTCTGTCACTGTTGACAAATTTAACCTCCAAATTGTGATGAAGTGTTTTTCATTTTTTTCAAAACACTCTTGATTAGATTTTTATTTAAATACCCACATTTTATCGACTGAGTTTGCTTTTTTTCTTGTGCTGAAATAATATTTATGGTACAATAACTGCCTCTGCACCATTTATTGAATTTTTCTAATTAACAACTAAATAACTTTCATTAATTTAAGCCCACTTGTTAGTTAATAACTTTTGCTAATTCAAATAAAAAAATTAAAATGAGAACAGGTTTCTAGTTATTGAATTCGAAATTTTCTCCACAACTGACACCTTAGAACTAACAAAAATCACAAAATCGAATTCTTACTGTGAATATAATTATTATCATATTATACTTTTTTCTCATTTATTTTAATGTAAATTATGTATTCCGTATTTTCGAATTTACACATTGAATGATATTTTTACATTTTAATTCATCAAGACACATTATAATACTTGCATTTATCATAAACTCTGGAAAATTAGGAGTAATATCATAAATCAAGTATCAGAATTGAAGTAAATTACAAAATAATTTTGAGGCTATAAATTTACATAAAATGTGCATTAACAAACATCAAATTAACATCTGATGAACATAGTTATGGCCAAATCTAGTATTTAAAATGACACTCCATATTTCACTTTATTCAAACTAACCTCTAAATGATTTCAAATAATCACTGACCGTAATTACGAATGATTGAATCTTTCGGACCAGTTCGTTACTCAAGAAATAAACAAGTCCACCTAAAAAACCTCAACCCTTTTTGTCCATGACGCCCTATTACAGCATATTATGTTTATTTATGTGCATATCAATCAAGATATGCATAACCTGCCAGGCATCATGTCGTATTTACATTCTCCCGACATGTCGAGACTTGCAAGATTGTGCAAAACACTTCTCCCATACAAATCTTCCCTGACAAAGGTCGAGCTTTCAAACGGGGATAAAAAGCAAAGCACCCGCATATAATGCCAAAGAATCGCAGCGCAGCCCTTTTTGTTTGGCTTGTGTAAATTGAAGAAATCTGGCTCATTGTTAGCGCGCGCAAATGGATTCTTGGCGTTTCTGGCGTAAAAGAGAAATTATTTATTTAATTGTCTGTCCCAGGAATTATACCCGCATCGGGATGCAACAATTTAAAGGACACTATCTTGATTGTGGGTCGTCATAAAACAAAAGGAAGGAGCGTAACTGTTCAAGGAATTTATAAATTGATAAATGCTGAATTATGATAATTGCATTGTAATCTGCGGCACGAAATCAGCAGGTGCAGAAATTTATTTGTTGGTAAACGCTGGTTTTTTAATTTGTGGCGAAAACAGTTAATTCTGGATTTTCAAAGATACTGTAAAAATGTACTTTTTGGATGTTACAAAAATACATTTCCTGTTTGTATTTATTAACCAATTTTACTTATTCATTTTTATTTCTTTAACATCCTCGAGATTGTGCTGCCTCGGCCGCAAGCGGCCTCCGAGACGATTTGTCTCTCGGTACGTTAAAAAACGATTTCGCGGCCTTGATATACCTATAACTATTAAATGAACTTTGCGCTATTTAAGTTTAAAAAAATTAAAAAGTAGGTCAGAGCTTTTTGTTTCCTATAATTAAAATTTTTAGTATTGGTTAAAAAAAAATTTAGAAATGTTTTTGCAAAAGAAGAAACAGATAGCTATGAACCTGTGCATGGACATTTTGTTTTATAAATATTTTAATTTTTACTGTTACGATAAAAATCTGTAAAAATTACCAACAAAAGTTTCTGACTGGGTGTGGCAAAAAAAATTGTGTCTCGAAGCAAACATTAACCAAGGCGTTCCTGTTGTAATCTCTGTTACTAGATTACGTTAAAGATGTTACAAAATTACTTTCTCCAAAATGTAAGCAAAAGATATTAATTTTACAAAAGATGAAAAATTTCCGAGCTGAAGTGATTACGATATAATTGCTCTGATCTGAATCGATCACTCAATTATTTGCTTACATAATAATTTTGCATCAATTAAATAGAACGTTATGGCTTTAGCGAGGGGAAAGTAACCAGAGTATGTGTACACATCAAAATAAAGAACCTTCTTATTCCCATTATCGAAAAAGGCTCAACAGTTGTGTAACTGCAGATGTGCTAGCAACAACATTTACTATGCAGATCTACTTCACTTTCAATCTCTTTGTTACAAATTTATAATGCAAAAAATAATGTGTAAAAGCAGAGTACTGTGGCCAAGCGCCTAGCGCGCCACTTTACATTCAGGAGGTCCCGGGTTCTAACTCCGGTGCCGCCTGACCAGATATGGGTTTTTTTCAGAGGTTTCCCCACACCATTACATCGTGGTATGTCTCATATCACAGATAAGGCGAATGCTGGGTCAGTATCCTCACCGTACCCATCCCGAATCTTCCCGTCAGTGTGACCGAAAAGGCTCTGGAAAGTCTCAGGGGAATGAAAGATGTATCCTTTCCTTTTTTTTCCAGGCAGAAACATTGACGCGTTGTCGATACGTCCAAGATTTTAATTAGTATAATTAATCTGTCTGTAATACCCGCGTGACACGTGTGAATAATTGCCAACAGCACAAATATTAAATTTCCTGCAAAAAACCTAGTAAAACGTTGTGTCAACTAAGAAGCAAAAACCCGTCAGATCACCGTCAACTCAGCATCCAGCAGCGTAAAATTACTAATTCCAAGAGATTTATGTCGGAGCTATGGCCCATCAAAGATTTGCACTTTTTTATCACGTAAAAAACCTAGACCACTCTAATCCCCCAGAAGCACAAAGCTCCACCACACCGCAATCTTGAGTTTCAAGCTTTTTTAAAAAACAAATCCCGCATGAAAAAACTGTGAACAATCTCAAATTTCACTGTTGTGCCACTCGAACGGCATATTAGCACACACAACCCTTTGTCCGCATTCAGTTCACCCCTTTTATTGTCGAAAGGGCGAATTCTTTACCCCTTTATGCGGCGCAGCAAGTGGAGCCAATTTTAAGCTCTTTCTTTGGCGACCCGTTATTGGTTAAGTGGCACTTGCTGCCAACCCTCGAGCGGAAAAACCGTTAGGGACGGAAAAGTCTTGTCATTTCTGTTGGAACAAAAACGGATAAGTGAAGGTTGTGCTGGACACAGCCTCGAGCCAAGTAAAATCTCAACAGCAGCAGGTGCAAGTTATTTAAAAATGTCGGCCATATAAGGCTTGTCTTTTATTTTTATTGGAGGAGCACTCGTAATCACCGCTCATTCTTATTAGACTCCCATAAGAAAGAGTACATTAAATCTTATTGTTACCAACGTAAAAGGCTGACAGGTTATCTATTTTGGTTTTTTCGGAGACCGCTTCGAATAAATTCTTCTACTTTACAGCCTGGAAACTACTTAGGTTATTTTTACGGTTCATGTGGGTTTTATCGGTCTACGGTTTTTAATTAACACGAGGAAATGGTACAAACATGTTTGTACGGCTCAGGTAGAATTCCGATGGGGTTGAAAACAACCCCCGAGGAATGATTCAATGTAACTGACCATGGCCAACCTGCGTGGGCTTTGTAGTATTCATTGCTCGAAGACGGGGTGGATAAAAGGGTCAAACTGCATAAAAGTAAAAGGATACGAGGGTGTAGGTCGGATAAAGGTGGCGAGCAAATCTTTGGAAAAACACCCCTGCACGTTCACCATCTGCCTTTCGATGTGTGGGAACCTAGTCGAAGTTGCGATTCTCACGATTCCACACCCCACACACATGTCTCCCATCTCGCTCTGGTGCCCATCCCGCGGCATGGTCCGTCTCGCTTGGCCGAAATACGCACACCTGTCCCTATTCTCCGCTCTCATAGGTCCATGGGGTTCATGCCCCACTTAGCCTTAAGGGTTCGCTGACGTCACAACCACCGTATATAACGCCGTACCCTCGCCGTATCCGCATTCACATCGTGTCTTAACCGTGACAACATGAACTTCAACAACGACAACACCACCAACGACAACCGCCTCAACGCGAAGAAGGCGCGCTCGCCCATGCACCAAATCAAGCGCATCATCAGGCCGATCTTCGCCCTGCTGAAGAAGAGCCCCAGCAACACGTACAAGAAGTCGCCGCAGCCGGAGTACGAGAGCGAGATCGACGACAACATCGCCAACGAGCTCCTCGAGAACGAGATCTTCGAAGAAATCGACTGCTGCGAAGAGACCTCGGCGGTCTCCGTCTACAGCAACGGCCACATGGACATCGTGCCGGTTTTCCGGGGACAGCGCTACATCCCGGTGCACTTTGCCCGCACGGAAGCCGGCACGTTCTTCTGGACCTCGATGGTGGGGCCCGACTGCGACATCAACAGCCAAGGTGACAACAACGCCATCACTTACTACCAGAGACCAGAACTGCAAGTTCCTGCGTGCAGATGGGCCCAAGCCTAGAAGAACCCAGTGATTTTCCAGTGGCCTGTGATCCTCAATAATGCTCAATTTATGACTGACGTCATTGTGATATGTATAGATTTTATTACTGTACCTCCTGCAATCTGACATTGTGATGGCAGCTTTAAATATTTTATATGTTACGTCTTCCACTTAGTTTTTAAGTTATTTTTAATAAATTCATATTTTTCACATCTCTCTCGTTTCATTTTCTTTCAGGTAAAAAATTCATAAACACACTCCACGAGTTTCGAATTTCTTCAAATCTGGTCAGGTATCTGTCCAGTTGGCCAAACCAGTCGAAACATGCTCGACAACAGGTTGTCTTTCACAAACACCTGACAAATGGACTGGGCTCTTTTATTACCTACCTGTTTGAAAGGGATCGAGATTGTTTTGTCTCGTGCCAATGCCTGCGGACAAGCTCCAGCGGTGCTCAAAATTTTACACAACGCCATTTCACATCGCTCGTAATTAAAATTGCACTGAGGTGGTAACGACCTGTCAAAATAACGAATAAACTACTAATATACGACCTGCAAGAGGACCTCTCCACTTTATTATTATTACTGGATTACTATTTCTTTATGGTACTGCACAAGGTACCGCAATAAAAGTACCCCTGGCCGGCACCAATCTCAGAACTTCACTTCACTTCGATTTTATTACCTCTGGATCATTTTATTATTTAACAAATTTGGACCAAAAAATATACAGTTTGAGAGTCTTACGTTAATTTAATTAGGTACAATTATCATTACCTAGATTGAGGCCCAAAAAAACCCTGGAGGAATTTTAATTAATTTCCACATTATGTGGTACCCTTTACCCAGATAAAATTTGAATCCTCGCCTAGTAAAAATTGCTAATGAATATTTCAAAAGCCTCTGGTCCGGAATTCGTGCATACCTGGTCCTGACCGTGTCTAATCATCCACATCCTGTATAGTCCAGCGGGTCCATTTCGCCGCCCACCTCCGTTGCCTTTTTTACACCCCAAGCCCGTGCACGTGATTCGCCTTGGGCGACACGAAATTGACCTGGGAAGGGCTGGCAAGGGACGACGCGTGAATAATGATGACCGCTCTTCTTAAACAATGACTGGGAACTTTACCAGATTGGTGATTTTAATGACGGGACGAAAAACGGCCCTCGACAGCGACACCTGTACGGTTTAATATTTCGGATTTTATGAATTTCGGCCCACCTAGGGTTCATTATTTATGGGGGCTATTAAGGCGGCGGGACAGGTCCTATTGTCGTCGGCGGAGTGGTCCCCTCGGGTAGAACACGCGAGCGATGAAGAGGGAAATGAGGAAGAAGTGGCGCCACAGAAAAAGTCAGGAATAATGTTGGAAAGCTGCGATAAATCATGCAGTGCAAAAACAATGATAAAAATGTCTTAACAATTATCAACCGGGAGGAACTGGAGGATGGAAGTGGTATTTTATTAACGCAGGTATTCATAAAGATAATTATAGTGGTATAACATTACATCCAATAAATTACATTTTATCTTGTAATTTACAATATTAAAACATACATTATTTATAAAACTTTATTTTTAGGTATTTAACAGACTAAAAATATTTTTTTGGATATTTTAAAATTTATTTCTAGTGTATGACAGCTGCGAGAAATAATATTGCTTTGTTTTAGTCACACCTACGATTTTTTCTTGTTTGATAAATTAGTAGTAAGTTTTTTATTTTAATTTACCATTTAATGCCAGGCTCTGAGTCACAAGGTTTTCTATGGAAAAAATTAATTTTGCAGTAATTATTTAAATAAAAATATTTTCAAAATGTTCACACCCAAGAATTTTCGGTGCTTTTTGTTTAGTAAAATTAAAAATTATCTAATTATTCTGTGGTGAACGTAGAAATTGTTTCTGTCAAAATATTTGGAGCTGTCAAAAATTCAACTGTCAATAACTGTGAAACAACTTAAAAACTTTGTGGCTTCACAACCATTCAGTTGTTTTTGTGGCTAACAAAAAAGTGGGTATAAAATGGTAAAAAATCACCCCAAGTGACCTTGACAAGCTCCGATAGAGATGTAAATATTTTTTACAAATAACCCCTAGGTTCTAGGTCAGTGTTTTCGTTATAAAAAAATAAATATGTAATAAAAATAGTAGACCAAAGAATGAAACAATTGATTTAAGTTGAAACCACAAGTTTAAGTTACGTTACGTTACGTTACGACGTAATTATAAATAGTATTTGTAATAGCTCAAAGTTTTTTGCGCTCGCGAGCGTTGACACGTTTCGTCATCAAGGTTGGGCATCATCGGGCGTCGCGATTAGGTTGAGGAAAAGCGTGTGGCCTCGGAAAAGCCGGCCAGCTGAAAATCAGTATGGTATTTAATGAGAATGGAAAGGGGAAGAAGATGGCAGGAGATATCAAGTTGAAGAATGCATGCGTGATTCACACAGGCGACTCGATACGCACATCTGCCTTTATTCCCACGATTTGAGAACACGTGTTTATTCAAGGACCGAAGCGAGCTATCCTCGTGGCTTTCAGACGGTGCCACAACACCACAGAATTACAGAATTTATAGATGGAACGCGCGCCGATTGAAATAAAGCCGTCTTCATTATTCAGCTACCAGGAGGCGATCAATAAGGCTCTTAACGTCTCTTACGGGGAATTAATTTGTAAATTAATTTTTTACTATGGTGTATTGGATGGCCTGTTGCCATATGCAACGTGATTATGCAAATTGACGTTCTTTCCTTATTAATAAGAGATAGTGATCGAGTGATGAAAATCTGGTTTCATTTGCATTATAATGAACTTGTGTCAATTCTATTAAAAGTATATTAATTGGAAATTATCGTAATTATTAATTAAATTTTGGGACGGGTTTACTTGGCCCATTTGCAATTCATAAATGCCACGAAAAGGTGGAGCAGGGGGGCAAAAAAATTTACTGCAACGTGAACCGTAACTTTACTGTAACTTACACCACAATAGGTGAAGTCATTTGCATTAATTTACCTTCATGGGTCCCAAACTTTTAGAAGATGATTAAAAAACTAACTAGGCGGTGTTCTACTTTTTTTACTTGATATTATGCATTGCGTTTGTAAATTTTACAAAAACTAAGTACATAAAAAAGTAATTAATTATACAGGGTGTCGCAAAATTAACGTATTCCAAGTTGGGGGTCTTGAAGGAAAAAATCTCAGGAATCTCGAAAAAATAAAATAAAAAATATAGGGGAGGGCTTTGCAAAGATATATGGGTCTGAAAGTTCAAAGTTTTCATCATGTTTTCTTCAAATAAAAAATATAAATGGTTGACATTCATTTTGAAATATGGTTTTTACAGATGTGAACGCTTATTATCATCTAAGTTATAACTTTCTTGATTTTTGTAAAGTAAAATGCTGAGACAAATTTTCAAAAAGACAATTGAAAACCAAGTGTCCACATGACACGTTCGTTTTAATAACAAATAAAAATTAATTGTAATCATAAAATTAATAAAACCTAAACAAATATCATTCCTGAAAAAAGGCGGGAAATTCAAACTTTACACTGTTCTAAACGGTTTAATTTTTCCAACGCCTACTCAGTCCTGGATTCCATTTGAACGCGCGATATTAAATTTCAATTAAACAGCAATTAATTTTAATTGAGAATAAATTTTACTGTATTTAATTTCATTGGAAATCTGTAACTGTATTCTGTCCAGTTGTAATTAATAAGCTCTATTATTCATAAATCAATACGGAAAAAAATGGGGCACATGTCACAAAAAAGCACAAAAAACCCCGTGTGTAATAAATCGGCAGCTGCGGAAATCACCCCCTCGGGTTGACTTTCTACCCGAATCGACTTCAATAGTCCCGGCGAGCGTGCATGGCGTGCACGTTATGGCGGGAACCGGTCTCTTCTGCCACCGACAAGTTGCAGCGTGTGTCGTAAAAGAGGTTATGTTAAATGGTTTGCGCGCTTACCACGTGTTACGCCGAAATGGTTCAGTAAGGTTAGGACCGTGGGATAGCTCGCTTTCTGCTGCATCGCAGGAATTTTAAACAGAAGGGGGCAACTATATGCAATATGACACATGTTTACGTGCACACATTTTTAAAAGGGAATACCGTTCCCGGCATCGGGATGGTGTGAGAAATCGGAACATGTGGTCGGAAGATATTTATTTACATAAAAGGGCGGACCATCTGCTATTTTGTCTGTTTTTTTGGCTTTGTCACGGAAAGTCCTCCGATTTTATGAGGAGAAATTGGCTCGCGTCCTTGCCTCTTCCCTTTCCCTCTCAGGATTAAGGGAGCTTACATTTGTCTCATTAAACGCCCACACACTAATAATTAAGTCAATGTGGCTAAGCTGGAATGCACTTTTGTTAAGTAAATCTATTTTTTTTCCAGATCGTTATTATAGCTAGCCTTCAACGAGTTACGGTTTAATCCTCTTAAGTAAACCACGTTAATTAAAATTTAAAGCCTCAGCAAG
The DNA here is from genome assembly GCF_963966145.1 of Tenebrio molitor. NCBI lineage: Eukaryota > Metazoa > Arthropoda > Insecta > Coleoptera > Tenebrionidae > Tenebrio > Tenebrio molitor. The sequence goes on along the minus strand of NC_091054.1, from coordinate 1,997,266 downwards.
GTAGAAAAAAATAAAAAACAAATTTAATTACATTGCAAACAATTATGTATATGAAGCTGCGCTTGTGCGTGTAAACTTCCCACTTGTAAATAATTATTTTTCTTAGAAATCTCATAATTATTTGCATCTGAGCTCATCTTTTTAAAATGTCTTTACTCTTGCACATCTTTATTTTGTACAAGAAAAGCACGTTAAAGACAGTAGTTCTAAAATTCGTAAGTTGATTAAATTTTTAATTAATTAATTAATTACACTTCAGCGTGGGTTGTGAAACTAAAGTTTGTGTTTGAAAAGCTCCAAACAAACAGGATAATCCGCCTTGACAGATTATTGGCGAAACTTATCCTCTAATCGACTCTTTCCGGCCATGTGCGCAAAAAATCCTTCCAAACAAACAAAAATCGCCGAAACAAACCATTAGAACGGCAGCGTTCGGTGAGAGGATTTTTTCCGATTGTTGTTTTGGATGATTTGATAATGGAATCGGAGTAGTGAAAGTGGTGAATGTCGCAGCAAATAAAAATCACTTCCCAGCCAAATTGCACAATTGCTCCTAACGACAACAATGAAGCGCGTCACATTAAATCGTCACAATTGAAATGTCAAAGGGGGAGCACGTGATGAACGCGATTAACCCCAGCCAGGCAGAGTGTAATGGAAAGGACCTTGCGAAACAACCTTGTCCCTAATGTTACCGAATTGGAACGCGCCCGGATATAAGGACGCGTCCGTGACACAGAGCAACCCCTGAAATTCGGTACGTTTCACCCCAGTTTGTGCAGGTTGGGTCACGGACGGGATGTGACCTACGCACACGGTCGTGAACTTTTAACCCTGTCCTTATGCCGGGTCAGGGAGAGCCTGGCCGACCTGAAGGGATGCCGATCCGGGGAAAATCTTTAGTGGGGCCCGGAACCGGGTCACGGTCCGCCCGGAGCCCGGCAGATTTTTATAATTAACAACTCTATCTGATAAATGTTAAATAGGAAGAAGAACGTTGGAAAATAATAATAAATAAATATTAAAATTAATATTGACTGATACATTAAAAATTAAAATGCAATGAGATGTTTCTTTTTTTACAGTTTTGTTTTACATTTTATTTGATTTCTATGAACGTACGCTTTTTTAAACTTTCATAATCTACTTTTTGAGTTTTCAGTGATGTCACAAAATAGTCTGCGAATTAAAATCCAGACGCTGATAAAAAACGTATTAAATAGCGCATCTTGAAGACGTTTAATGACAGCGAAACAATAAATCTACTTATGTTCGCACCTTGACAGCAAAACATCATAAATCTTAAATAACTAGTTCTAAGATAAGCGCTATTACAGATTAACACACAGGAATTTATTTTAACTTGTTCTTGATAGCGACAGTTTTATTTTTAGAATTGTAAAAATGTCTAATTAAAACCAATCTTAATAAAAGAGAGTTTTATCTATTTTTAATTGAAGCGTCATAAAATTGGAATAAATTATCATAAAATACGTGTATTTAACAAATAACCCAAAATAATTAAAAACATTTTTATGGGACCCTCATCTTTTTCAACTATGCATAATTAGCCAGAACGAAACATTTTTACTGACTTGCTAAAAATCTCAAAAAGCTTCATCGCTGTTTACCACAGTTTTAAATACAAAATTCGCAGGTGTCAACCAGAAAAAATATTTAAAATCTTTATACGCACACAATAGGTGTAATAAAAATTTTATTATGATAAATGGGATAATAAAAAATGAATTTGGGCTTCACTTGGTCATAAAAACAAAAATCTCATGCGTCATCGCTAGGCCAGGAAATAGGTCACATAAGTCCATAAACGTGTTCATTCAGTTGATTATCATAAATTCATTAAAATAAGAACACATCTGCCAGTACTGAAGTTTGCACCGTTTTTAGAAAATCAAAACCACATGTATTAATTACTTATTTGTTTGGAATTTGTAATATTTTATTCAAAGAATTTTAATTTATAGAATAGTCAGTTAAAAATTTATGGGATCAGAATAATATCTAGTTTGGGAAGATTATTTATTATTGATCAAACGAAAGTCGGTTCTTAGATTGACTCGCACTGACTTATCTAAGACCATTAATTACGCCCCGGTCTGCCCTTCCCGCGGGTGTGACACTGTCAAAGTCCAGTGCTTTCAGGATGTGTCGGTGGTCACGGTAACAGCTTTCTTGTGTATGAGTCCAGAGGACTGAGAGGAAAACCTCTGAAAAAAAACCTCTTACAACCACAGTCCGGGCAGGGATTTGAATCCCGGACCTCCCGAATCTAAACCGGACGCGCTTGATATCCACCCACGGCGCTCCGTGAAAACTTATTGATTATTATTCTTGTTTTAATTTCAATTTCGACTGACGTAATACTCATTCTTTATGTAAAAACAACAGATCTTCCGTTTTGACAGTTTACAATTAAATCAAGTACGAATTAATCCAGGACCTATTCGTGTTTGTCATGACTTGCAATACCTCCAGATCATTAGATATTCAGTGATTTTTTTTTTGCGTGGACCCAAAACATCACTATCGCATGTGCCCGTGCCGGGAACAATGGGTGTAGTAATAAAAGGACAAAAGCAAAACCATAACAACGGAATACAGACAAAAGAATTTATTAAAGAGTGCTTGGCCGACCGGATCGCCAATTCACCAGTGGAATTGTAAAGTGTAAACAATTCCCACCGTCGGGATTTGACCCGTGCCGGCCTGGGGCTGGAACTCGAAGGGTCAGAGGTCGTCACGCGCGTCGGGCCACTTGTTACTGCCTCCAGGCAATACAACTACCATTTACAACGTACGGCTCGACAACAATAATTCTTCCGAGAGAATGTGATTCACTGGCGGCGGCGTCTTCCGACAAACGAAAAAACCGGCGATTTTCACTTTCCCCCAAAGGATTCCGGTCGGGTTTTTTTTCAAAGAGCAAGCTCAAGCAAGGTTTTAATTTATGACTCATAAAGTTGGTGTCATTAACTTGTAAATGCGTTTATTATGTCATGTTTTGCTATTGTGTACACGTATCTGCATGTTGGCAAGCCTGGCACGGTTCTATTTATTCCAACCGACAAAGCATTCTAATTGACCGCAAAGATAAAACCAAGCACACGCCCGTTGTGGGTTTGTGCTGATTTCCTGGGAAAAGATAAAAAAAAGAAAAATTGTGAAAATTCAAAAAACACAAAAATTTTATATACAGGGTGTCGCAAAATTAACGTATTCCAAGTCGGGGGCCTTGTAGGGAAAAATCTCAGGAATCTCGAAAAAATAAAATAAAAAATATAGGGGAGGTCTTTACAAAGATATATGGGTCGGAAGGTTCAAACTTTTCATCATGTTTTGTATAAATGGTTGACATTCATTTTGAAATATGGTGAGGATGATTATGTAAAATATTAAAATATAAATGAAAAGACATTTCTTGAAAAAAAAGCTTTATCTCGAAAAAATAAAAGTTTTTCCAATTTTTGTTCAAAAGGGAAATACAACATAGCTAGAATATTAATCAGGTACTTTTGAACAAATCTTGGCAACTTTGATATTTTTTTCAAAGTGACAGCAATTTTTTTTTTACATTTTTACTTGGTCAACAGGATGTCCCCTACTAAGCCCCGAACTCGGAATACGATAATTTTAAGACACCCTGTAGATAGTACAATAAAAAATCTCATTGTTAGAATACGAAGAGGAATTTCTTTTATTCTTTTTTTCTTTGCACCACGCTGTGTGCTTCATGTTCTGAAGTCACAAAAATAGTGAAACAGAATGAGATGATTTTATTTCTAGTAGAAGTGTTGGATTCTCTCATGGGCTGTGACCTTGGAAATATCTGCGCGAAGACGGAGCGAACCAGTGAAAAATCTGTAAATGAAAACTGAAAACGTCGACTACTTTACTTTTTTTTTACTTTGAATGTTTTCCGGTCGGTTTGTAGCGCCTACTTGAGACCGGTATGCGTCGTTTGCGCAGATATGACTCATAGCCCATGAGAAAATCCAAGATCTCTAAATTGCTTTTCTCTTTCTATTCCACCACGAAACATAACAATCGCGTAAATTCTTTGCCTACATCTGTGCCGTCTCTTGGTCTATCAGTAAAATATGTTAATCTCAGACAGACAATGTTTCTAAAGGAAACTCAATTTTTCTTATGCCAAAACAGTCTCTAAAACGCGTGGGCATAGATAAAGCTGTTAACACGTTATAAATTGCAAAACTTTAGAATCTCCGGTGCATTGTACTTAATAAACGTAATAGCAGTGGGCGTAAGATTCATCTTTGTGGAACTCCACAGTTTACTACAAGTTAATTAAAGTGTATGATTTATTTTACAGAATGCTTTTAAAAAATTCCTGTAAGGCATCTGTGCACTATAATCGAGACAGTTACAGATATATTTTATTAGATAGATTAAAATCAAAGTTGGATCAATTAGTCATGCTGGTGCGGAGACATAATGTTTTTTTCATCTAGTTTAAAGTGGTTTCTGGGAACTTTCCTACAGCAGAATATTTCTGAAGCACCAATGAAATCCTACTTTTGGGAATTGTTCAATTTGATTCAATTATATGTCGAGTATTGTATGACCTCCACCACACCCTGTACATGCACAATCGTATCTGCAAATCCCTCAAACCTTGCCCTTTTCTTCTCTCCAACCTCTACGTTGCTAATTCGTGCAAGGCCACCAATGAAAAAAGGTAAAAGTATAATTAGCCGCCCATCTCCGAGAATTAGCAGCAATTTGTGTCGATTATTTCGCCATTGCCACGGCATCGATGGTTTTGTTCTTGCGACGTTATAGCCTTCGCGTGCCTGCTGACTACCTATCGCCTTTTAATAATAGCTCGTATAAGTAGCAAAGTGTGATTGTCTGGTCGACGGTAACGAGGAGTCGAGGGAGATCGTGGAACAAACCGTGGGAAAGAACGAACGGCTGGACACGCTTCAGAGGACCGGTATGCGGCCACGGCCTGTTTGGCCGTAATCAGTGAGCGGTTACACGCGTGCTGGGCACGGGATATACAGATCGTCTGATTAATCCCACTTGCTGTACGATTTACAGGGTGGAATTCGCATCAATTCCGACGGCGATGTGGCGCTTTCGACGAAGACGCCGCTAACGTAGTTAATTGCGCCACCGAGAGGCGCGCTTATATCAATTAGCCACGTTTCTTGCTGCGGCCGCACCTGTGTGACAAATGGGTTGTGCCTTCGAGGAATCGACGCGGGGAAAAAATTCCAAATCTCGCTGTCAATATTTAATACGGAGTTATTTGTACAGCGTGTGTATGACGCACTACTTTTTTTAAGTTGGAAGTTTACACGCACGGACGCAGCAGGTGTTGGAATTCCACGGGGAAAACGTGCTTTATACGCAAGTTGTCATACATTATTTTTTGCAGCAGAAAATTATTACGAGTCATTAATAAAACTTCAAAAAAATTTTGAAGAGTCGATTGTGAACGCACCACCGAATTACAACTCTGACCAGTTGTTTAAATCTAATCTCACTTTTTGCGTCGTGGTTCATTCACAATTGACTCTTCGATGACGAATTTGAAAAAACAACCTTGTTCACAGTTCGGTTAAAAAGCGAAAACAACCTACAGGGTGTCGCAAAATTAATGTATTCCAAGTCGGGGGTCTTGAAGGGAAAAATCTCAGGAATCTCGAAAAAATAAAATAAAAAATATAGGGGGGGTGTTTACAAAGATATATGGGTCTGAAGGTTCAAACTTTTCATCGTGTTTTCTTCAAATAAAAAATATAAATGGTTGACATTCATTTTGAAATATGGTGAGGATGATATGTAAAATTTTAAAATATAAATGAAAAGACATTTCTTGAAAAAACAGGTTTACCTATCTCGAAAAAATAAGTTTTATTTTTCCAATTTCTGTTCAAAAGAATATTAATCAGGTACTTTTGAAAAATATTGGCAACTTTGATATTTTTTCAGTGACAGCAATTTTTTTTAACCATTTTTACTTGGTCAATAGGATGTCCCCTACTAAGCCCCGAACTCGGAATACGATAATTTTAAGACACCCTGTATAATAAAAGTTTGCAAAATAGAATTAGAAGCAACAATTTCTAAAAAGTAGCAATTTTAATATTAGCATAAATACACACAGTTGCAAAAAGAGACAAACTTAAAATATCTCGCACATCTTTAATAGAAACTTAAAGCTGTTATTTATAAGTGCCCCTATTGCATTTATATCTCTTGCAATTCATAAATTTAGTTAACCAGCAGCTATAAAAACAATTTTGTGGTGAATTAATATGCTAGTCTTTTTAATAGCGTATCATTATGTGCAATTTTGCAATTCTTAATAAAATTTCTAGCACATAGACACAATTTACGATAATTTCCGACGACAAAAAGTAGGCAACCTGCTCGCTTAAAAATGCGATGTAATTTGCGTAATTTTACAATTATGGCTTTTGTAGAGTAGTTGTAGCATCCTTTATCAGAAACCAATCAAATCGCTCCGCAGGAAGCCATTATTTATTTCCTTTGCTATTTTATTATAGATATTTGTCGTTGGCTTTTTATAAATGAATGCTAATGAGTGCAATTTGGCGTCGTCGTTACAGTAATTACAAATATTTATATTATAACTGAGATATTACTACATGGTCAGATGAGTAACTATTTTCTATTTAAAGTAGAAAGTAAAAGTGCAATCAATAATTCGTCACTTGTTAATTAGTCATGTTCTGCAGTTACGTCAGTTAAAATGATAAAAACAGTACATATGTAGCGGTGTTGGATTCTCTCATGGGCTGTGACCTTGGAATGAAATGAAAACTGAAACGAGAGAGAAACTAACGTAACGAATGACAATGTTTTCCGCTCGGTTTGTAGCCCCTACTTGATATGACTCATAGCCCATGAGAAAATCCAATACCTCTACTTCAATACGTGTTTTAGTTACTTTTCCTGGAATTTCCTATAATTCGTGAATTATCGAGTTTCTACTGTACTGCAGGAGTCAAATTATTCAACAATTAATTTGAATTATTTAATGACGCACTTTTAATATTTTAATAGTCTTTTGTTTCTGCCAGGGACAATAAGGAATAAACTACTGTGGTGTTTGGGTTGAAACCTAAAAAAACAATTAAAATTCATAACTACCTACTGTTTTGTAATTGAAATTGTTAAAGTGCATCAACGTTTTTGCATAAATTTTGTTGGAACGTCCGAAACAGTCGCAAATAAAGCACTTGCATTAATTTAAATATTACGCTTGTTGTTGGTACCTTGAGGCAAAATGTTGATCCACATTGTATGTAAATCCCAGTAAAATCCGTTAGCACAACACGACAACTGCAGTTTTTAATTTCTCGAATAGAGAGAACAACAACTGGAGTTAATTAACCTCTCCGCTTTTGTCTGGTGCTTCTAGATTAATTATAATTACCTTAGACGAGTTGTAACATGATTTTGTTTAAATATGTTTTATGCTAATAGAACGAAAATTGCGAATAAAATATTGGCCAGGGGAGTTCAAGGCAAACTGACGACAATAGCAAAGGTGTGGTCTTTTTAACAAAGATCCCAATTAAATTTAACAATCTGTTATCTAATCGAGATGTTTCTGCAAAAAGTAGAAAACTGGAAAAACATATTGAACCCGACAGAAAGCCAAACTAGTTGGGCGACAGGTGTTAGAATATGAGTTTTCGATAGGCGAAGATCTATAAAACCAAATTTGCACATGTAATACCGACGTTTATTGGTTTGTTGTTAGATAATAACGAGCAAAAAATGTGTACGATAAAAGGAAAATGAGATTCAATTTGGAATAACTTCTCAAACACCAAAACAATGACGGGAGGAAGAAGAGAGGTACGTTGTCAAAAAGAATTGAAAAAAAAAATACGAGTGAGTGAAAGAGAGTGAGCGAAAGTGAAGTTAACGAAAGAGAAACTGGTATATGACTATGGATACAGACTCACTTTCTAGGAAGGTATCGAACAAAAGGATTGGAAAAAGGAATGAAACAAGATCTGAGTAAATGTGAAGAGATGAGAGATGAGTAAAAGTGAAACGAAAAAATAAGCAAAAAACAAAAACACTTAAAGTGAGTCATTTGTTGTCCACATTATACCATTTATTCAATGTCCAGGTCAAGAAATCAACAAACAAAACTAAAAATAGTCCAGAATAGCATTTTTCACTTTTAGCATCAATTTCAATTAAGTTGTCAAGGATGCTTATTTATTTCTTAAACTTTTCCACATCCGAACAAAAACCGTGCAAAACAGATCCACTCGATTTCTCAATCATTTTCTATGCAAAAAGTTGTTATAGGTGCATGGCATTTACTGTTTTGGTCCAGAATCTTTCTCGTTTTTTTGTGTGCAATCCTTAAATAACTTGCATAAGTTTTTGGTGATTTTTTATGTCACCATAAATTCCACCTAGTCATATGTAAATGTGCATTCTGTTGGCTTGTCATCCGGGTCAATGAAACTTGAACTATTGATGCAAAAATAAATAATAACCACCCAATTTCCTCATAAAAAACAAACAGGTTTTAAATGTAAACGGAATAAACGGATTGCAGTTTTACAACCGGCAAACCTTACAGGATCCGAATAACAAACCTTGAACATTTGTTAAATTAATTTAATTGACACGTAATCGATATTATGAAGTGCATTTTTTGAATTTTGACAACTGACCGAGGTTGCATCTACATTTGGGTCTGGAAGCAATTAGTGGTTTTATCAAATGCATTATTAAATGCCACTCGTTTACGTTATCGATAGAGAATATTAAAGTGCACTTTGTGGTGATTTAGAGGCACGCTCAGGGTTGCCTCCGCGACTTGTAAATTGTAAAATCCAATCACTGTTAATTAATTATTTGGCCGGACACCGTGTGAAAGCCGTCGGCCAGGTAATTAATTTACTGGAACTAGTCGTCTGGTGTGTTCGGTGCCTTTTGTGTTGGTACTATTGGCGGCTAAGTGTGTTCTTTGAAGCTACAACAGGAAGAGATCGAACCGTCCGTGCAATAAATAATTCCCAACGCAAACCTGTTAAAAATCCGATAAAAAGTAGTAAACTTCCTTGGCTTCAAGGCACGAACCAATTAAATAATTATAAAGAATGGACTTTCAGAATCGACCATCATTGGCTCTGGTTCAATCACGGCTATTCAGAGGAACGGGCGCTGATGGAAAGATCACGGGTCATCCTTGTATATATAATTACACGAATTACTTGACTTTCACTGTTATTATATCTATTACGGGCTTCCGGTGACGTTGTGGTCACGAGGTTCTCACGGATCAAACGATCGTTCTTATTGCTTCCGTCTGCGGTTCAAGAGCTTCGAGGACCGACCGGTAGATAACAGTCCTTATCCTGATGCTGATTCGTCGGCAAAAACGACACTTTGCAGAGAAATCTTGCAGGAACTGACTATTACACTCGCGCTTCACACGAACAAACAATCGACCGTAAACGATGAACTCTGACCCCATTTTTTTCTAATTCATTTTTTTTTATTGTTTTCATTTCGATATTGAATGTGTTTGATATTGAAATGAAAGTTTCGACGGAAACGCTGTCGTCATCAGAGCGACAACACAAAAACTGTTGCGGTCAGTAATAAAATGCGTCTGGTGTAAGGAAATTAATAAAGTGGTAACGTTTTATTTTGTTCAAAAAATTACTACCATATCTTGTTAATCTGATAAATCGTTTTCGTCAGAGTCTGAATTTTCTGGCCGAGGTGCAGCCGAGGCTTGACAACAGGCCAGAACAAAAAACACTTTTTGACAGAGGTGCACATTAAATTAACTTACTAAAGAGACCAACGGGAAAAAGTGCGTCCGAAAAAGAGTTACTTTTCGTCCGCCTGACAGGTATATAAAATTACCGTTTTTATTAAGAGTGCCTAAAAAATAATGTTTCCACGTATACTTGCCTTATCTTCTTTCTGCAAGATTTTTTAAATTTAAACATATGTTATACAGTCTGTCCCAGAACTACCTCCCCATAGAAAACAGGTGTGCCGACACCAAAAGAGACTCCAAGACCCTGTATAATCCATAAAAGGAGATGTCCGCAACGAGACAATGAAGATGTGCATTTTTCTTTTAGTTGCAGATTCAGAAAATAATGAAATATAACAGAACTTGTTTCGTTATTATCCGCGATTAAGAACTACATAATGGTTAGCACTTTGAAATAGTAGAAAATAATGAGGGTTGTAACTTATCTGTCTCTTTGGATGTAATTTCATACCAGAAATCTTATGATATCAGAAACTTAATCCTCCGTATGAATTAATGTAAGTTTACTTAATAGAAAGGGGCGTTGCAATAACCAAACGTGATTTGTGTAACTTGAAACTGAAACGTTATCCGGTGGTGTACGCGTCAGGTATATTAATTTTAAAACAGGAATTACACCCCGTGGATCTTGCACCAGGTGGGTTTCCGAAATTTTGAAATATTGGTCAAGAAAAATTTTACAAGAATTGGTAACGAGTGCCAAAAATTTGTTTTTCAAGATTATTGTATTTTTTTAACTGATAAATTGTTCTTCTTAATAACCAGGTATGGAATATGGCATTGTTGTCAGTGCCTTCTTTTTTGTATTTTTTTCAATACCACAAAATTATCTCGTCGAATTACATTGGAACTTTTTTTTCTCCAGATAATTTTCTGTTTTAATAAGTGAATCAGAAAACAAACAAAGCAATGATTAGCAGTGTAACATCAGTAAAAAGCAATAAATCATCAAGAATAAATTAATAAAATGGTTAGAGAGAAGGTAAAAGTAATCAACTAGCACTATTGTAATCTACCGTGAAATCAATTTGCCAATTAATCATTGGGTGAATCGTGTTTTACAGTAAAAAAAAACTGCTATGGTTAACTTGTTTAATCGCCTCTCTAATTCCGAAAAATAATTTCCAAAATTGAGTGTGATGCAAATGATAAAAAAGAAAAATGAAATTTTAAAAAGTGAATAAATACAGGTATTGTATTCTTGTTTATCATATTTTATAAAACGTACACCAATGCGGTTTCCTTGTTTTAAAGCATATTTCCTAGAGGTTACTTCGCATTGGCGTACATTTTATAAAATATGATATACAGGGTGTATTTTTAAAATGTGCCGAAATTTTACCTACGAGGTTGTGGGACAACGTAGAAGACTAAAAGCAATTAAAAAAAATTGTAGCTCAAAAATTAAATGTCATTTTATTTTTTGACAGATTTTTTTAAATATTTTTGCCGAGTTCTACATGAAGCCTAGTAGCTCGTGGTTAAAATTTTGCCGCGCATTTTAGGGACACCCTGTAGCTTATTACTTTCATTTTTCTATTTTGAAAAAATAAAGGAACTGAAATCTTTATTTTCCAGAAAGAAAACTCACCAACTCAGAAATTATAACTGCATAAGTTACTCAAAGATTTTGAAATTTTTATTTCTGCAGTGGCTATAGCTATTTTCAAATGTATTTTTTTATCACATATTGAGAAAAAGGAAGAGAAATGAAACCCGAAGAGTCGAGTTTTCCAATTTTCGAAATCGATGACCTTTTTTTATAAGACCTTTAAAAATACTAAAATAACGGATGTTCAAATGAAAAGTTCATCAAGTTGGCTATGACTTTTTGATTTTTAATATTCAATAAAAAAGGGTTTTGTGTTTTTCAATGTTATGTAACTGGTTTGGCAATCAATTCAAAAATTGAACGTATTTCTTGTTCATAAGAGCACTAGTGTCATTATAATTTCAAACGGTTCTGTTATTTTGTTGTTTCCATAGCAACCGACAAGGATTTGATAAGAAATCTTAGTGTGCTGTTAACGAAACGGAAAAGAATTAATTAAAATAGATCTGCAATGTGTCCTGGTGCAAAAAAGCAAAATTCCTAAAAGAAGACATTCTTCAAATAAGACGTACTCCCCTTGACCTGCCAAGCCTCGTATCTTTCTGAGAATTAACTTAATTTTATGATTAAGTTATAAAAATAAATTGACTCAATACTGAAATATGTATATTATATTACAAGCAACACGTTTGAAAAGCCATTACACCACGGGTGGTGTCCATCTCTTTAGGATCGAAATCCGCGATCCGGCCCAAGTCCGGGTCGCACCCGGATCCGCAAATGTCACTCGACGGATGTTAGCAGATCCGGGTCGGGTCGCTTGTGCAGTCCACGCTCCTTCCACACGTCCTTTGATAGTCAGCTCGCGAACGACCATAAAAAGCAACAATGCAACGTGCGTCTGCACATACAAAATCACCGGACCCCACTCACCCTTCCTTATCTCCCCTCGGATTCGGGATAACAGCACGCACTGTTGCGGAATGTTAAAGAGGATACGATTTCGTCTAGTCGTTTCCCACGCTGCGAAGAACACCTTTCTTCAATTATCACTTCTTACCCCAACTTGTGTGCGCAGTTCGCCCCTATTATGTGCGGCATACGAACGACATATGGCCAACGCGTTCTCCGACCGTGGGAAACGAGGGCATGCTGCTTGGAAATCTTAAATACCTGAAGATTGGGCGATTCACCCTAGAAAAGGAAACCGTGCGCATTTCTCTTTCGACGCCAGCTGGGGCTGCTAAGGACGACGAGGGGGCATTTGGGTGCAAAGGGTCTTCGTAGCGATGACCTTCTTCGAAAAGTTGTAGTACAGTTAGCTCGTCAAGGGTTTCACTTTTTTCTTAACAATATTTTATTACCCAATTCTTTTATCTATCTATTTCTAAAGATTCTGGTAAGATCTTCATAGACATTATGCATACAGGGTGTTTCAAAATTGGCGAATTCCGAATTCAGAGCGTGGTAAGGAAGGACCCAGTGGAGCTCGTAAATACTTAGAAAAAAAATTCTCTCTTCCTGAAGAAAAGATATAAGCACTTTAATTTTTTTTTGTTTTTGAAGAAAACGCAGTGCACCTTCAGACCAATGTATCTTTGTGGGGGGAGTACCGATTTTTTTATATTTTCATATTTGGACTACTGAAGTGATACCCTACAACGCTCTGAATTCGGAATTCGCGAATTTTGAGACACCCTGTATAATGTGTACAAGGAGAAACAGGTTCACGGCGTGGGTGAAGTAGTTTTTCTCAAATCATTAAACTAAGGAACTGACTTCAAGAACCGAAGCAGACAAAAATGAAGTAACAAGATCAAAGAAGATATTCTTTTCAAACATAACCTAACAATTTAATATTGAGACTCATAACCTTTTAGTTTAAAGTTTGTTAATGGTTTTCTCAGTATTTTTCACTGCACCAAATCAAAATTACTGTAATTCTCTTTGTTAATTAAATCATTCCAATGTTTTTTTACCAGCCTTAGGTCAGGTGACTCTGAAGGCCAACACAGAGTAGCTATTGGTTTTTCTCTGAACCAATTTTCCACAAATTCAGGTAAATGTTGTGGTTCATTATGTTGGTGAAATTGACGCAAAAGAGGCGTTACTTTACCGAGCTATGGTACTAAATCACTCGGAAGAATTTCCTTGTAAATAAAATGATTCATCGTATTTTGAATTTGGCAAACCAGTTCTATTCTAAATCACATCCTGAAATCATAACACTGCATTTGTAGTTGTTAAAATTTTCTGGAGCCCAACCATTTTATTTTTAATCGATTTTGTCCCAAAATCTTTTCATAAAAATTAAAAAGACAAAACGAATTTTTTCGAATTGTCTTCGTGTTCCCTATTTTTCCTTTTTCATTTTGTTAGGTATCATTTTAGCATGCACTTTTTTCTTATCGCTTTTTATTCAATTTTTTTGTGAAACGCAATTAAAAAATGCAATAGTTGTAAACAGCAAAATGGGTCTATAATGACAAGCAACGAATTCATTAATACGTATTTATGCAACACGTGTCATATAGACATTCATTATTATCACATACCTACATATAAAATTTACATAATGAGGTCGTAGGCGGAGTATAATCACATAAGTGCGATAATAATGTAGTATCGCACGCGTTGCATATAAAATTTTATCTACAGAATGTTTTAAAATCGACGCTATTTTTATTTGAACAAAAATTTAATTCCAGGTCAAAGTAGAAATAGGGGCTGAGTGTTTTTAAAATCATTTGCACGTATTGTCAATCGTTATTGTTGTAGAAAGTTTTTTGTCAAAATTAGAAATTTTTTGTATGAAACACGTTAGGAAATGGCATCTTGTGTTACATGTGCGATTTTGCGGGAACTCGTCTTCCGTAAACATCCTACTTGTTACGTAAAATAAGGCATTTACCAACTGGTTACATAAATAGCTATTAATTTTTTCCATTATATACTTTATCGCACGCGCCTGCGATAAAACATTTTTAAACGCGGTAAAGTCAGTCATTACCTGTCTGAAATTAGTGGAATAAATTCGATATACTGCACGATCGTAGATAAAAAATTTTAGGTATTTAAAAATATGGTAAAAAGTGATGCATAATTTTATTAAATTGATATTCACTTTATTTTATCAAAGAATAAAGCGTGTTGGTAAAATGAGATTTGAAACAACAATTTAGTTTTTTCTCACTGAAAATAGTGAGCAAAGATGCCAATTGAATCCCTAGTGAGGAAAAAATATTTTCTCACTAGTGAGCAAAGTGTAATGTTTTGCGGGTTTGTCGATAGAAGGCGCCAAATATGTTGTAGTGAGAGTTTTTTTAATCTGTTTTTAAAATATGTACTTTCTGAATATTAATAACTAAAGCTTGTCTTATTTTTGACTTATTTTAACATCTTTTACTCTTGTCATGTTTTTGTCATTTTGATTTGCGGCATAATAAGGGGTAGGCAGCAGGTGAAAGCAATGATTTAAAAACACTCACTGCGATTAACTCAAAATTCAAAAAGTGACAAAAAAAATTCTGCTGATTCAATAGGCATGAGCAAACGTGCATTTAATCACTTGTACGGTTGGGATCCTCGCCTTCGGCTCAGACGCCCAACTTCCGTACTCGTGATTAAATGCACTACTTTGCTCACTTGTATTGAAAATAGCTATTATTGGTCGATTTCTAGTTATAGTAAGTATTCAGGTGGATAATTGTGTGTTTTCAGTCATGAGGAAATGACAAGATAGAAATAGGGAGGCATAAATAATTTACATTTAAATTTGTATAAAGGTGTCAAGAAGTAGTTCAAGATTGTTAATGAGAAAAATATATGTATGTCACAGATACATATTAATTTTAATATTAATAAATTGATAAAATTTCCTGCAAATAAAATTAATAATAAATAATGGGGAGGAGAAGAGAAGAAATTATGTAGTGAATTAAATTCAGTATATTTCTTCTAGATCTAGATAGAAACCAATCTGATTTCTCTGGGGTGACTAGGGAGGAAGAGGGGTGACTGCATTAGGCGGCTCCGTGGTAGCGTTGACCTTTTTGGAACAGTTTTACAGTTATCTCTTCATGGGTTTCACTTCCACTTAATCGAGGCGGTACCATTGATCCAATGGAAATTAATTTCTGGGTCCGGGTTTATCGAATTAAAATCGAAGAGTGCGAGGTGTTCGTGGGCAATTATACACAGTGATTGCCAAATAAGGGTACCGTCACGCGCTCAGCTTTTACGACGATCAGCGATTTGGAGTGCTCATCAAATATTTATTAATTCGCGGGTTGGCGTTGCGGATTTCGACCAAAATGGCGTCGGACCTGGGGGACTTTCACTGAAATTACACTACACGCACGGGTTCCGGCATTTTTCAGATGCGGTCAATTAAAAAATTCCGTTTTGCGGAATTCCAACACACAAAAAAAAATCCTAGAAGTGTTTTTTTTGTGAGCACAAAGTAACAATCTAGTGATTAGTGCGGATGGTGCTACCAACTCAATAGTAAAAAAGCTACAAATGTTGAATTATTCAATTATTATTAAGTACTCATGCGGGGAATTTCTCTTCCCGCGCACGTTAGGTAAACAACTATTATTCATTATTTGCCAAAAATTTTACTACGCCTTCGACACTGCTTGTCTGATGACTAAATATCAGTCTTCATTTGTCTCAGTTGACGTTTTTTGATTTAATTATACTAAGCGTATACTTTTTTCAAGATATCTATTCTTCTGTTACGTTATTGGTTTTGTAGATAGGTATACATAAGTGTTTGTTGAAAGTGTTAAGCTCTATAATTATGTTCTTTGTTGAAGCTTCACTCAAAGTGGTCTTTAAATAACATTTGATGAGATAATTTTCTTTTTATTTTATACCTAGGTAGGTATACCTAATTATTATTAGTAACTGTATTTTTTTCGACTCTATTTTATGAGTAAGAAATTCATTACAAAACTGTCTAATTTACTGTAAATAAACCGACTCAATAATTTTTGCCTGGCAATCTCAGAATAGACATTTTTATTTTTTAAATTATGTAATATTCAACAGAAATGTCAGTATAGTGTGTTCAACTGTTTTTTTTTTTAATTTGTTTATTTCGGTTAATTTTCAAAGTAAAAGTAGTTCCTTTCTTTATGTTTTTTAATAATCGTCATAATTATGCAAGCTGATAATTGCTCTTCAACCATAATTTTGAGCGGAAAATTTTATTTTTTTTAATTCAACACCTCGAAACTCCACCTTCTCTTCCTCTTTCCACGTACATTTCCTCACCGTAAACTATGTAACTCTTTTTTATTCGTTATTGTCGCCATCATTCACTAATAATGACACCGCTAAATAAGACGTTAGAAACCAGTGAAATTTAATTAATTTTTTATTCTCTTTATTAAACGAGCTTACCATCGGAATTAATTAATGCTAATAATGTAATAATTTATCCTGAGTCACTACTATCTACACGATCGGAAAAAAGTGTAATTACGAAAAACTAAAAAAAGTTTTTCGCTCTACTAAAAAATAAACCAATAAAAATTTTGAAAGGTTATTAAAATGCTTTAACGGGACTGACGCGTCTGACAAATTGCTTTTTAAGTATTTTTTTCAATTAGTAGTGAAATACCTGAAATGTTTTCTTTCTGCTGGTTTGGAACAAGATTTCCGTGATTTTGTTGCATTTTGGGCGAGAATGAGGAATGGACGATGCACCTGACTTCCTTACAATCTTTGTCACTTTGTGCATTTATGCAAAAATGCGGCCTTGGGGCCTTCCCTAACAGCCTAATCCCATGATGTCGACCGGCATTTATGCAAAACACTACCTAAATGGTTAATTAAATCGGCCTTTTCTAATAAATTAAAATATAGGATTGAATCCGAATCGATCTGATAAGTCGGCGGCGGCGGCGGCGGATATGTAATTAATTATTGTTTTTACCATATTTATTGTATGCATTAATCTAAAAACCGTAAACATAACCACGCAACTTTATAAATGGTGATGGTATTATAATAGCCCCGTCTTTTTCCACCCGGTTAGGTCACGTTTTCGACAGCTCTCTCGCACACTTCCTGTCTTCTGTGGGAAAACGAGGCAGGTGTTAACTTGCATAGGAATTTTTTATAAGTATCCTTGACTTTTAAGCACAAATTTCTCAGGTTTGTGCCATCATTATTTACCACGACATAATCATTTTTAAGGCCGCGAGGTGCGCGCGTTTTTTGCGGATCACGACCAATCGGTTTTCGACTAATGTATGCAGACCAAATGATAAGGAAAGATTTATGTCGATGATGGCGATACAGCGGCGGAGCAGCTGGGGCCGAGGGGGCTTCAACATTTTTTACGACAATTAGTGCGGCTTTATTGAGTTGTCGCTTTTTTAAACACAATTTTCATTTTTGGCTCCCGTTTCTCGCCGTTAAATGCTTATCTTAATTATATTCAAAATACACGTCTGTGACTTTGCCAAATTGCATTTTACTGTGACAAGTTTGAATTACGAGTGGGTCAAATCCCTAAAAAATATTCAATTAATTACAAAAACTTAGTAGTAAAATCTTGTCATTTCCTCTTTTAAAGCCATCTCATACAATAGTATATTGTTATATAAGTGAGGAAAGGGATGCATTGCTAAACGAGAATGACAATTGGATCACGAGCGATAGCGAGTTGATCTAATCATTCAAGTTTAGCAATGGACCTTTCCTCACGTATATAACATACTATTTTTTCCAACGTCAAGAGCTTTCGGTTTATCTTGCATAGGTATTATCAATTTATTATTTTATACAAATCAACATAGAAGTAAAATTTGAAAATCACGTTTCCATGCTCACAGTAAACAATAAAATTTAATTAATGAATGTCAAGTCGTGTTTTTACCAAAACTTGAAAATTACTCAGAATTTACTAAACAAATAGTGATGGAAGTAGAAGATAGTGTTGTAAATTTACCAAATACAGAAATTAAAGAAGCAGCGAAGTAGGTATCTTTGGAATTATTACCTATAAAATCTCGAGCACGCTACGGAAAGGAATACAATGCGTTACTGAGATGGAGACAAGTAGTAAGAAGCGCTAGTTTGGCGTCAACGTCAAGCTCTGTACCGACACGTTATTTAGAAAAAAAAATCAGGAACATTTGGAGTTTTAATTCGTGTAAAAAATTGTACATTTAATTTCTATAATACTGATAAAAAAGTTAAGTATCTTTGTAAGTGCTAATTGTTAATAAAGAATTCTGACAAATGTATATATATGTATATTTGAACGTTATTTTAAAGAAAGTATGTACATACCTAAATGGGGATCAATTTTTTTTTTTACTTTCCCCACTAGTGAGGGAAGTGATTTACTTTCCTCACATGTGATGCAAACGCCTACTTTCATCTCTAAATTGAGTGATGGAAATGTCATTTTCAGACTTGACGTTGGAAAAAGTCATTTACAATACATTTCCGTGACGTATCTTAATTGTGACTTATAACTCCTTTAATTACTGTACAAATGACAGTTTACAATACAGATTTCTATATTTTAATAACTAAGCTATTTACCCAATTGCAACAATAGTTCCATTTTTTGGATTACACAGTTTACAATTTTTTGCGACACGCCAGGACTAAAGTGTGATTTTAATATGTCAGTTCTTCTGTGACTCGTAATTTTTTTTTGGCGTCCTCAACTCTAAACGACATGGTTACACATTTTGAACAGCCACGGTATCTCGATTTTTACGCACTAACCAAACTACCTGTCATTTTACCGCACGGAGTGTGTTATCGGTATAATAGATAACTTTCTGCCATTTTATTAATCAAATGTCAGTCTTTGACAGGTTTTGCAAAAGGAGTAATAATGGGTCGTCGGCCAAAACGATTAATACATCACACTAAGCATTTTACATTGCTCGGTTTTTTTAAAACACTCCCGCTTCGCGCTGTAAAATGTAACCTACCGCATTTGTAACGTAAATAACTAGTTCATGTTCGAAATGTCCTGGTGAAATCTTTCGTCGTTGACAGTGTCCAAGGAAATAAATCCAAATGAGAATCCAAGAAATGGTACACGTTGCATCCCAAAGCTTTGTAGGAGTTCAGTACTTTTGAATTTTGAAAAATTTTTAGTAACGACTTCCAAGAAACTTTTTCAAATGTGTTCAACTTCTTCAAAAGCAATGATTATGTTTCATACTGGATCTTTTGGACAAATTTCCAAGCTTTCAAGCTAGCTTTGGTAGAATCAGTGCACCAAGGCTACTTTTTCCAATCGTGTTCATAATTCAATATCTTCGTTACAGAATAGACATACTAAATTTGCTTCTTGCAAAAAAAAAAACACTTTAAATGTCTCCTTAGTCTACAGAGTAAAAACACAAACAACGCAAAAAGTGAGGTTAGATTTGAACAGCTGATCCGTGTTATACAGGGTGTTGCAAAATTAACGTATTCCAAGTCGGGGGTCTTGTAGGGAAAAATCTCAGGAATCTCGAAAAAATAAAATCAAAAATATAGGGGGGGCTTTACAAAGATATATGTGTTTGAAGGTCCAAACTTTTCATCATGTTTTCTTCAAATAAAAAATATAAATGGTTGACATTCACTTTGAAATATGTATAGTGAGGATAATTATGTAAAATATTAAAATATAACTGAAAAGACATTTCTTGAAAACACAGCTTTATCTCGAAAAAATAGTTTTTTTTCCAATTTTTGTTCAAAAGGGAAATACAACATAGCTAGAATATTAATCAGGTACTTTTGAACAAATTTTGGCAACTTTGATATTTTTTTCAAAATGACAGCAATTTTTTTTAAAACATTTTTACTTGGTCAACAGGATGTTCCCTACTAAGCCCCGAACTCGGAATACGATAATTTTAAGACACCCTGTATAATCTGTGGCGCGTTCACAATCGGCTCTCAACGCCTACTGTGAGGATACATTTAAATGAACACCGATGTATAAAAATACGTACAAACTTTGTGTTTTCTTTTGAATTAACTTTATGGCCGAGGTAGCAACTTGAACCATTTTTTTATTTGTTTGTATATCCATAAAAATTAATTAGTTATGTACAGGTATTGGCCAATTAAACTGCAAAATTACCACCATTAAAATAATTTGTTGGATCTTAAGAATGCTAGAGAAGCACGCACAACTTGTCTAATTAATTTTTTTTTGTTTTTTATGATCGATATTTTATTTATTTATTAATAAGAACATACAAATATTTTCTAGTGTAAAATATAGACATATAAAAATGTCTAGTTAGTGTGGCTTTACAAAAGTTATAAAAGAATTGTCATTGTCGAAACCAATTTATACTTCAGAATTTTTTTTATAGAGGATCATTTACATAGCCAGTTGTCAATTACTGTTACTTGTTATTGCGCCTTAAATTTTCCACCATTTTTGTTTTGTACAGTGTGTTCGCCTTTCTGTGTTAGACTTAGGGTACAGCAAATTAAATAACTAATGTACGTTTAGGTAACCGGACATTAGTTTCTGGGTGCGCTGTATCTATCTACAGCAAAGAAATAGTATTTTGCTCCAGGGGCGGCGCAGCGGAAGTCCGGATTAATCTAGTCCTAATCCAAAAACAAATTGCACGCCGATGCACCCTATAGAGGAGTCACAGCCGCCTTTGTCGCCATCCACTTATTTAATTGTCCCCCTGCCTATTGAGCGCGTCGAGGAGCACGTGCTCGGCGAACGTTCCCACGGTAGTTCGCTGCCCCCGGTCCCCTCGTCGACATCAAAACAAGCGTGAGCAACTCAATGATGATTACACGGCCTACTACTTACAGCAGACCAGTTCGTGCTGCACATAATAACAAATAAATAACTATTATTTTGCATGTAATACATTCCGCTGCCCACTCGGCCGAGCCGCCTTTTTTCGGGGGCGATGGTTCGATGGGTTTTCCTCGCTCTCGGATCACGTTCCACAGATTCGGTCGTTTTATTACGCCGTTTCCTGTCCACGAAAAAGACCCAAAAAATCGCGTTGCACAACTTCCTCGCCAACTTTCCAACTTTCGGTTTGCGCAAGAGGGATTTTGGGTGGATTTGCGGAATCGGAGCTGCTCGTGAAGGAGTACCGGAAGGTTTTGCGCAGTCGTTACTGACCTCGCTCTGGGTACCGTTAAATTGGGGTGGAAAATTCAAGGAGTAAATGACTCAGGTCGTCGTTTCTGATGATCAGCATCATCAGCGATGAAATTCTTTCATTGGTAGGGGAAGGTGGGACGAGATGGGGCACCGGGGTGAAACTTTACGTGAGCTACAGGAAAATGTATTTTAGTCATCTTGGTGTCTTTTTTGCTCTTGGCACATGCCTGTTGTCTTTGGGGAGGCACTTCTGGGACAGGCTGTAGGTATAAAAACATACAAAAAAATTAACTTAATTAAATTTGCGGAAACTCGACCTTGGTTCCCCAGTATCAAAAACAGTGACATTTTCAGTTTTATTTATTAAGTCGCAAGTAGTGACCTTGAGACACAAGTTCACGAACTGACACTTTTTATGAAAAGTCGATTCGAAATAATTCCGAGAGAAAAAAAGTGATCAAAGTTTCCCACCGGCAAAGTCGAAAAATCACGCGCCGACACGTGATCTTCTCCTCGAAAATGTCATTATTATTTGTGACGTCCGGTCCACGACATTCAATTCTGAAAGTCGTTGACGAGCCCATAGGCGTGTGCTTGGAACGTGTCGGACGTCTGTCTGTTGGTATCGAACCTTTCCCACGGTCGACGGATATGTCAATACCCAAACTGATTACATTATCTGCTTTCGGTGGAAGTTAGCGTAGGCATTTCGAAAGCAAATAATCCACTTTGTCTGAAGCGCTCTGCGTCTTCTAATCCGGCTGCGTCGTTGGGCCCCCCTAGGTGGTGTGTCAGAGCTTTTCCGAGGAGATATCGGTATTTAATGGCATTTTTATGTTTATTTACAAGTGCTCCGACCGGTGCTATCTTTACGGCCGAACTGTATTGGGATTTTATTGCACCAAAATTAAGCTGGAGTGGCTGCGGTGTCCGGATTTATTTCGACAGATACGCCACTGTGAAGCCAAGCGGAAAACGAAAATATTGAAATTAAATTAGAGGATTCTTTAATAAAAATACCGATTCGGAACTTTTCTTCACTGTTTTCTAGTTTGAATTTAGTATTATTGTGTTCTATTTTATTGCTACTTAAATTAAGTAAAACATAAGTTGGCTAAAGTAGGCGCCATAAAGTAGACTTATTTATATTAGTACTAAAAATTTAGATAGGTACTTCTTAAAAAGGTATCTGAAGATTTATGTTTATTTAGCGCAAAGTAAATTAATTGCATGTACTTTGCAAGTACTTTCGCACTTTCAAGAGTGTAATACAGGGTGTTATACTTGTTTGACACGATGCTAAATTTTGTAGAAAATTTGTTAGAAAATGAGAGAGACCCTCGATCAGGACCAATGAACGATCAGGATTATAGTCTGTCTTTGTCAGATCCTGATCGTTTATTGGTCCTCTCTCATTTTCTAACAAATTTTCTACAAAATTTAGCATCGTGTCGTACAGCCTTTAGTAAATGGTTGGGAATAAATTTCGGGGTGAATTCCTTATGAAAAATGTGGCTTAAAACAAAGTTTTTCGTTTAAATGAGTAGTTTTCTCAAAAAAATAAAAAAATAAAAATAAATGTATTCTGGCATATCCGTATTTTTTTTGAAATACATACTGTGAAATAATGGTTTAAAGAAAAAATTTAAACGTGGAACGTTGAATTTTAAAAAAAAACTCAAAACCAATGCGATTTTAGGCAGACAAATGAACTAATTAGAGAAATTCTCCAACAGTGGATTACATTTTTTTTTTCAGAAAACTACTCATTTTAACGCAAAACTTTATTTAGGTTTTAAGCCACATTTTTCGTAAGGAATTCACCCGGAAATTTATTCCCAACCATTTACTAACACCCTGTATATTTTTTGTAACCAGGGACACTATTTTTTGTAATGCGCGTTCAAATGAAATCCTGGGCTGAGAAGGCGTTGAAAACCGTCAATTATTGTGCTTTTTTAAAGCGTAGATTAATTGGAGCATCCTGACAGCTAACCTAAAATTTTGGCCAAAAAAGTCTTTCTTTTTTTCTTTCTTTGCAATGTTTTACATTAAAAATAGAATAACTCAACGATTCCTATTCTCGAAGCAAATATCTTGGGGCACCCTTTGCTGAAAACAAACATGTTTAATTATGTCCCGATTAAACATAAACAAATGTCATTCGTGTCAAACGGCGGGAAATTCAAACTTTACACTGTTCTAAACGGTTTCATTTTTCCAAAAAAGTGTCAACTGAATAAAAAATTGTCCACAGATATCATTTGGAATTTAGTACCTCAAACATTACTTACCTGACATGACAGTTAGTGTTGTGACAGAATTTTAAAAATATCAAGGTTTATTATTGGCTTGACAAATATTTATTTCTAGATTAGGTACTTCTGGCAGTTATTTTGAGTGTTTCTGTGAAAAATTATCTGTATCGTTCATAAACAGAAGATTATATTAGTGTTTTTAAAATGAAAATTTCTGAAAAAATTAAGAGTGAAACTGCTGGAACTTGTCAAAACTTGAGGACCTCGAAAAGAAACCAAAACTTGTGTCAGAATTGGTAATTCAGAAAAATTGTTCCAGATCTGGTATAAAGGATTCTGCAGGAGTAGCCGTTGTTCCGGAAGTACATAAAAAATATTTACCTTATGTGATAATTTTAACAAGAAATATCATTCAAATGTAAATTATCTATTTTAGGCTTACTCGGTTAGCTCTGAATATTCCGATTAGATACAATATTGGTTAAACACGAAATCCATAAGTTTTGTTGCAAAACGATTTTTTAGTGCCAAATTAA
This sequence comes from Tenebrio molitor, assembly GCF_963966145.1. Classification (NCBI taxonomy): domain Eukaryota; kingdom Metazoa; phylum Arthropoda; class Insecta; order Coleoptera; family Tenebrionidae; genus Tenebrio; species Tenebrio molitor. The sequence continues at coordinate 1,972,959 of NC_091054.1, read as the reverse complement.
CTAAAACGATTTCAAAAACCCACATTTACGTTGCCAAAGATGTAATGAAAAGACTACAGTTGGTTGCAAAAAAACCGGGAACTGTCAGAATAAAATTGACATATTTTTGCAATTTTTCTATAGTGTGAAACCTTCTTAGGAGAGATAGGTTAGAATTAACGTCAAAATTTAACGACATTTTAACAAATCACTTGATAGGTATTGTCAAGTAGACAATTAATTGACAAATTGACAAAACCAAATTTACATTAGGAAAATTTTCGTTTCCCGTTTTTTTGCAACCAACTGTAAGGACTTTTGTATAGTAGTAGAAAACGATATTTGGAACTCATAAAATAAGCCGATCGCGTCTTACAATGGTTTGTAGCTTGTCTGTAAAGATGTCATAAATACTACCTGATTTCGGTCGCTTCGGCACGCTCCGAACATTTGAAACTTTTTTTTTGTTAAATAAACCAATTCAAAACGATTTTATTGTCTCAAAACAGGGCTACAAAATAACTACAATTAGTGATGCTGAACTTAAATACATTACAATTAAGTGTCCAATACCTCTTCTTTTAAATCATTTTGTCAAGGAATAGTCCTTGAACAGAGTCCTTCTAAGAACTTACGATCTTATCATCTTTAGACGTGAACTCACACCTTTATGTTTTCTCATGTTCTATCATTATTCTATCAATGTTCCATCAAAAGATCTAATGCTAATGTTGTATTGACTGACTTAACATCGCCACATTTTTTATGAATCTTTTAATGGCATTTGATATCACTTGGTTTTAAATTACCCTAAGGTGACTTTGAAGATGTTTTTGGTACTTTTCAAGAAAAAGGGGGTAAAAGTTTTTCAAAAAAATTTTGGAAGCCATTGAAAAAATGGGTGAAAAAAATCATAGTAGACTTTTTTTGTTGTCATTATTTTTCAATCTTAACCTCAATTTAAATCACAAATGTCTTCCACCAACTTGGGGAAAACCGATATGATACTTCTCAACGCACGAACTTTTGTAAACGTTGTGCAGCATCTTCGCGATTTCGGGCGTTCGAAATGAATACGCGTGATCTTGGCGCCAACGAGAAGATCGCATTTTAGAAAAAAAATCACAATTCCCGTTCAATTCGTAACGGTGAAAAATGTGTGAGTAGATGGGTCCGCCCACTTGTCTACGCCGCTGCCTTTTCCGAAATGTCGATTGTGAAAGTGCAATGGAACCATTTCGGTTATGATGGAATCGTTTACTAATGCCAGAAAAAAACCACCGAACCGGGAGTATTAATTCGTGTTAATTTTTTTAAAATTTTTTCATCGTTAATAATTAAGGTCCGACTGCATAATCTCGAGCGTGACGCGCATCTGCGGATTTTCTCACATATGATTAAAGTATCTTGAACCGTGTCAACGTTTCAGCTGATTATGCAAATGTCACCATCACGCACGACTAAAAAAGCTTTTACTAATGTACCTGTTTTGTAGTTCCTGTCTATGTTTTTTCGATCGGTGCCGTTTCTGCGATTTTATACGTCGTATAATCGAGTTCCCATCATTACGGCGCATCTTGTTCAATTTATCGCCGGCGTCACGTGATGTCGTTAAGATAATTAAAAATTATGGCTCGTAAAAATGTCCGCCGAATCCTAAAAATAATGTAATTATTTGGCGATTTTTGCGGACATTGTAGTCGCCAATGCGGGCATGATAAACGAGTCCATATTGTGACGGGGGCAGGGGGCGGCGATATCAAAACCTGCAACAACTGCACTCATTGGTGTTCTACGCATTCTGGCGCATCTGATTTATTTTTGTAATTACCATAATTTATATTTATGACCAGTTTGAGGCACGCCGTAATTATTCATGACAAGGTAATTTCGTGTAATTATCCTCTAATTACAATCACGGACGGCACTGATAAACTCCACGGTTCTGCGCCCATCGAGGGTAATAATCGATTATTCGGATTTGGGTTGTTGTAATGTGGTCAAATTTTCAAAAATTTTCACTCACGTAACTGTAACGAGGAATAAGAGCACGCCGATCATTAAATATGTAATTATCGAATGATAATCACAGTGTTGGGCCATTTTATTGAGTGTATCTTAATTACAGGAGTCGGAAAAAACAGAAAATTGGTAAGCAAGGGCGAAACTGGGTCGCGTTCTGGCCAAATTATGGCAATTTCGTAACCGACGATTTTTCAAGACCTCGGCGATTATTTTCAAGAGTAAACATGCGAGTCTAATAATAAATAAAGTAATCTAAAGCACGTAGCCCAATATTGACAATTGAGGAGAAGGTGGCTTGTTTGGGTTTGTCAAAATTTCTTCCGTGTTGATCGAGCTTATCGTTCAAAATTTTTTAGAGTAAATTTTTGTACCGAAAAAATATTTCACTGTTTACATATTTTACTTGATATTTACATTATTGTAACAACTTCGCATTGCGAAATCTGCAAATTTGTAAAAAACAACCAAGATTTAATTTTTCACTTGACACTTTTTGAACGCTCGTTACAAGAACACGAGGTTGCAAATTTTCTCCTGTCTCGTTCAATGTCAATTGTTATTTACCAAAAAAGACACATTTGCTTTTTAAGTAAATCTACTCAATATTGTGCCGGAAACAGCAAGTCCAATGATTCCGAATTTTGTACCGAAAAAATATTCAACTGTTTACATATTTTACTTGATGTTTGCATTATTGTAACAACTTCACATCGCGAAATCTGCAAATTTATAAAAAACAACCAAGATTTAATTTTTCACTTGATCACTTTTTGAACGCTCGTTACAAGAACACGAGGTTGCAATTTTTTTCCTGTCTCGCTCAATGTCAATTGTTATTTACCAAAAAAGACGCATTTGCTTTTTAAGTAAATCCAATCAGTATTGTGCCGGAAACAGCAAGTCCAATGATTCGCACCGAAACCTCATAAAACCGTCGTTACTTCTTCACGGTGCTTCCGCGAATTTTGCTTATTTACTTTTTGACCGAGGAACAAACGAGGCGGAAGCGACCGAATTATTCTAATTCTGAATCTCCGTTGTTCGGCTGAGAAAATGATATAAAACCTCTTGGTGCCGGTAAAAGCCCTCTTCTAATGGATATCTAATGCTTGGCTTCTTGAGCCGCAAGTGCCATTAACTTTTTCCGAGGTAAAAGCGTAAGCATTGTGTTGTGTTTTCAGTGACATTAACTAGTTTCTGGTACCTAACAAGAGAGTGATGACTGCGCCACACGCAGAACGGTTTTTACAGGAATTTCGACTGATTCATTCATTGTTTTGGCGGTGTTCCTCCAGCCACGGATCCTGCCGGATTGATCGTATTTGGCCGCTGTTACGCACAGATTTAGCAACCTTGATATGTATTCACGGCAATGAGAATATTACGGTCTTAGCGGAAAAATCGATAATTACAGCGCTTCCTGTTTAGGACTGGAGGCTTCACCTTGTCGAATTTTTTCCAGGATTGTTGTTGGCGGTCGTGTGAAATTTTACTCTTTAGAAGCAAAATTAATGAATTATTATTGTCTTGGTCGCCATAACATGAAAGCTTGTTTATTCTAAATCACAATTTTTTACAACATTGATAGTTTATTAACTATACAGGGTGTCGCAAAATTAACGTATTCCAAGTCGGGGGTCTTGTAGGGAAAAATCTCAGGAATCTCGAAAAAATTAAATAAAAAATATGGGGGGGGGGTCTTTACAAAGATATATGGGTCTGAAGGTTCAAATTTTTCATCATGTTTTCTTCAAATAAAAAATATAAATGGTTGACATTCATTTTGAAATATGGTGAGGAGGATTATGTAAAATCTTAAAATATAAATGAAAGACATTTCTTGAAAAAACAGCTTTATCTCGAAAAAATAAAAGTTTTATTTTTTCAATTTTTGTTCAAAAGGGAAGTACAACATAGCTAGAATATTAATCAGGCACTTTTGAACAAATATTGGCAACTTTGATATTTTTTTCAAAGTCCCAGCAATTTTTTTTTTAAACATTTTTACTTGGTCAACAGGATGTCCCCTACTAAGCCCCGAACTCAGAATACGATAATTTTAAAACACCCTGTATAATAATTTTTACTATTTAATTGGCCGACTTCCTTAATTTTTTCTAATTACATAAATTGCGTTTTTGTATTTTGTTGTTGTTTGCAAAACAAATCACTCAAATGCTTTATGACAAAATGGTATAATTTATCAACAAAAGGATTATCTACGTTCTTGAAGCGTCTTATTTACAGCTTCATTATAAATGAGAAGCGAGCCAGCCCGATTCCAGTCGCATAATTTACGATGGTTTAATTACGCAGATCATAAATTAAACGAATTTTTTATTTTATAATTCAAAAGTGGATTTCCTCAAAGTCTAATTAATTTGTTTTTCTACTAATTTCGAAAATAAATATTGTAGTACATTCAGCTTCTTAATTTTATTTCATATATGCAATCTGTTGGTAATTGTCTGAGAACATTGTAAACATACTGTTCAGGAAGAAAATTACAAGCTACATTTTCGGAAAAGACACAACAAATTAAGGGTTGACAAATATGCGGTGTTTCTCAGAAGAAAAGAAAAGGATTTATTTTGGGTCTTTATTAATACCCATCCAATATGACAGACAGGTCAATTAAAACCTCTTTACTCAAAATAACTGTTTCTTAATACAAATGAAACAATGAATAAGCATATCTAGTAAAAAAAATAAAAAAAATTTAGGTAACTTTTTGCAAGTACTCGTAATGTAATCAGTTGTAGAACCAGACTCTGCAGATTAATTTATAATCGCAAAATTATACTAATGAAAAACACCATGGGGAAAAATGAACCAGGGGTTTGCACCCCTTAGCTTGCTGTTGTAATTTGCTATCGAGTGTTCATTTAAATTTCTCCTCAAAGTTGGCGTTGAAGAGTCGATTGTGAACGCACCACGGATTACGGATCACAGATCAACTGTTTAAATGTAACCTCACTTTTGCGTTGTTTGTGTTTTTACAATTCATACCGACGAGTGGTGCGTTCACAATCGACTCTTCATTTCTTCAACGCAACTTTGAGGAGAAATGTTAATGAACACCCGATATACAAAGTTCAAAGTGTCTATAAAAGAACGTAGGTATATCAAGGGTCCTGTGGAATATAATTTTATTGTGTTAAAGCCGTCAAATCAGATGTCAACCGTCAAATGTCAAATTATTGAATCTTAGTGTCAGTTGTGAGTTCGATGTCTTAGTTGTTTTTTGTGGTTTTCTTCAGTTTTTCTATATTCTAATCTCTTTTCATGTTACAACAATCTATTAAAAAACTGTCATTAATGGAGTTACATAACCTCTTTTTTTCTACTTGGTACCATCATTTGTTATAAAACGGCAAAAATGAAATATATTCTAATTCCATAGGACCTACATTCTTTTATAGACACTTTGTATATTCTATATGTGTGTGTGTCTAGCCAGCCCTTCTCATTCAGTTAAAAGTATCACGTTTCTAAACTAGTTGCGAAATATATGATTAGTGCACAGTATCACACATCAAATTTTTATTGAAGTATGCAACGGTGATCCTTCATTTATTGCTGCTATGGGTAGATCCATGGTAATTACCGTTCAAATAAAGTTACTTGAAGGTGAATAAACCGGGCCTTAATCCTCATTTTATCTCAGACGGATTAGTCAGAATTTTGCTAGGAAAAACCTGCAAAAGCCAGTCTCCCTAAACTGCTCATTTAATTTCTTGATAACTGTAGCTTAATCAGTCAAACATAAACCAAGGTTGATTGAGCTGATGATAAAAAAATGTGCACTTACGGCTGTGGAGAAGAGAAAAAAAACATCACGCAAGATAAAAAGACAACATTCTGAACGCAGGATTCCCTGATGTCTCACTAGACCAGAATTTTCCAAAACCGTTGTTTTTTATTTAAATAAACAAAATAAAATGTCAAGGGCGAAAAGACACATACAGTGTCATCAACTAATTCATTGTAATGTATAATTGATTTTTTCTTTAAAACAATTGTCAAAATGTTGTCATGTAGGTATGAGCCATTAGTTATTTGATGGTTATTAGGTTGGCAACGTAAAATGTCCAATTATATGTCAGCCATTTTGATGTAAATAAAATTTGCATACACCTAAAATTTTTCTGAGTTTTGAAAATTATTGATATAACCTCAAACCCGATCTAGGGAGATTTTACGATACAGGTGTTCCGAAACGAAAGGTTTTAGGGTGGTACAGCCTGGTCTTTGAGGGAATTTTGACATTGACAATTGTTTAAAAAAATGGACTATAGATACTGTACCTTTGGCTTTCCAGTTTCCTCATCTCAGTGCGCTAGAAAACGTGAGAAAATGTCGATGGTTCATTAAAATCCAGAGATTTGCAAAACTGCTTGGGAATCGATTGAAACCTGGTGAGAACCTGGTTAAGTTAATGCTGAACCCTGCTGAAACATTGTGTTGCTCTTAATAAAATCGAAGATTATTCACTTAATTAATTTTGTTACAAACTTAAAAAAAAAAATCTAAAAATAGATTTACTATATTTTGTAAATCAAAGCTAACAGCTCTAGGGTTGTAGGAATTAATTTTATGGGAGGCTGCTTCTGTCAAGTCCTCTTTTAGTTGTTACAAACGTCTCTTTTAATTTGACATTTCTTGTTTGTATCTTAAGTAAAATGCATTCACGTTGATTTGACATAATGGGAGGCCATGGAAATTTTGCATTTAATTTGGTAGTAAAACTGTGTTTAATTAGGTTATGTTTTTCTAAGTTTGAAGCGTCAATGTCTAGTGCACTGTTGTCAGTTTTACTAGTTTGCAATAGAAGAATACTCAGACATTGCGGGAAATTCAGTAACATGTTACATATCTATGTTCACTTTGACAGGTCCACATGTCAGGCACTTTAGTGACGGAATCAGTGTGTCCAACGTTAAAAAAATAAATCATGGCCTCCCGTTATGCCCAAACAACAGTGTTTATATTTGTTTAATTATTTTTGTTAATTTGGTATTAGGTTTGTCAGAGTAATTTGTTAGTAACACGTGTTGAGTAGGTCGTTAGTTAGATAAGAAATTAGCTGTTTGTTTTATTGTTTTTTTGCGAGCTTAAATAGTGCCGAGATTACGCCCGGAGTCGTGTAAAAAATCCGCTTTCGTCCGACAAAATCCGGGTACATTATAACGAAATTATGTGATAGGCGGCGTCGCTACAAATCGTTTGATAATCGTCCAGATACGGGTTAATAATCCGGCTGATAGCGTCAAAGTCATAGACAATAACTTAACCAACAAATAAAAAGATAATTGGTGCCCCAGTCAATAATGCATTTTAACAATACGAGGCACAAGCTAATAGAGCGAAGGGAGACGGCGAATGTGGTGAACCGTTGGTGGGCGAAGGACGGAGCATCGCCGGCGTCCATCCACGCACCAAGCACGAGCTGAAAACAAGGAGCACGAAGAGAGCCGGCAACGAGAGCGAGCGAGGCCGCCCCCGAGAGAGACGGCGCGAGGGCAGCTGCACGCGCTCGGTTTGCCACAGGTGGCCTAAGTGTGGGAACGAGCTAGCTTCTGAGTTTCCCACGATCAGAGCTGGGCTTGCGACCAACACACACACCTGGGGCAGCTATAAAAGCCTCGCCCTACCATTTTCCTCTCCATTCAGAGCCACACTGCTGCTCAGCACACTTCGCGTGTTCAGTGCCCAGTGTTATGTCTTACGAGATGCTTTCCGTCGAAGAACCCCAACCCATCTCGCGGACCTACCAGTACCGCAAGGTGATGAAACCCATGCTGGAGAGGAAGCGCCGAGCGAGGATCAACCGCTGCCTCGACGAGCTCAAGGAGCTGATGGTGACGGCCCTGCAGAGCGAGGGCGAGAACGTGTCCAAGCTGGAGAAGGCCGACATCCTGGAGCTGACGGTGCGCCACCTCCACAAGTTGCGCCGCCAACAGAGGCTCTCCGCCAACCCGGTGATCGACGCCGACCGCTTCCGGGCGGGATACACGCACTGCGCCAACGAGGTCTCCAGGTGTCTTGCCTCCATCCCCCACGTCGACGTCCAGCTGGGAACCAAGCTGATGACCCACCTGGGGCACCGTCTCAACGAGATGGATAAAGTGTCGCCGTTAGTGATCCAAGTTTCGAGTCCTTACACGCCGCCGGGGTCGCCGGCTCCAGAAGGTATCACCAACGTCTACGCGATGCCTTTGACTCCCGCCTCCTCCACGTCTTCGAGGCACGCGCCCTCGCCCAACCAGCCGATGGATTGCTCCACGGCTGGGCTCCTCAAGGTGGCCCAGAAGACTGAAGATGTGTGGAGGCCATGGTGAAGCGATCTGTTCTTGTACATTTTTTTTATGATGTCTCACACAACGTCTTTCATTTATTGTTTGCTCAATCGCTTTAAGGTTAGGTTTTAGTTCGAATAGAGGATTGATCTCTTCACGATGAAGCTTTAAATTGTTATTTTTAAGGAATTGTTAGACTTTTGTGATATTTATCAAGTTGGTACCTGTGATCTTGTAAGGCTCTTTCGACGTCGACAATCAAAATGTTTGGATGCCTTGTATTTGTAATATTTTGTGACTTTGTATTGTATTGCAAGCACTACTGTGATACATGTTTGTATTTTTGATATGAAAATACTTTGAAAATAAATACGACTGTTACATAAACTTATTTCTGAATTTTGATTCAAAAATCCCTAAATATAAGACAAAATGTCGGAAAAAAGAAGTCAATGCTAAAAAATATCTTCAAACAAATTCTGGCTCGTGACATTTCATGATCTCGTTAAAGATAAATTGGCGCCAAAATTGACAGATCTTAGAAAGCTTGACATTTGCTTAATCTGACATGACTAAAAGTTTTACAATTTGTAGTGAAAACCGATGAATCCCCGTTTTATGTTATGATTAATACAAGTACTCACTTCTAATAAGAATCTAATACTTTTTTGTGATAATAAAATCGTTTTGGCTGCTACCTTGCTGCTGCCATCTTTTATAATTGTACTAAAGTAATAGAAATTACAGATTCCTGTTTGTACTAATCTGACACTGGACTATGGAGTCACAGATGGCACCACATAGAATTAGGTAGATTGTACTGGCACCTTTTCTTTGACCGTTGTCATAAATCCATGGTTGTCATAATGCGATTTACAAATTTAAAATTAAGAAAGATGCTCCTACAAGTTACGCATGAGTTTATTATTAATAAAAATTAACAAAGATAGAAGAAAGAGAGATAGAAAATTAATTGTATCTCATTAATCCTGCGGTGTTGGTTGCATAAATCACTTTTCATCAACTCTGTCAAAGCTGACAACCGGAAATGCGTTTAGATTACAGTGGTACCAAAATCATTCAAATTTTCATTGTTACCAACAGATTCAGTCATTCTTGATTATGTTGTATTTAAACCGTTTAGAACAGTGTAAAGTTTCAATTTCCCGCCGTTTGACAGGAATTACATTTGTTTATGTTTAATCGGGACATAATTGAACATATTTGTTTTCAGCAAATGGTGCCCTTAGATATAGATATAGAGAATAGAAATCGTTAAGCTATTCAATTTTTAATGTAAAACATTGCAAAGAAAGAAAAAAAATTAAGATTTTTTGGCTCTAAATTTTAGGTTAGCTGTCAACATGTTCCAATTAATCTACGCTTTAAAAAAGCACAAGTATTGAGGGTTTCCAACGACTTCTCAGTCCAGGATTTCATTTGAACGCACATATTTAGCCACAGAAAAAACAAATAATATATTAATGAAAGTGGTACTATACAGGGTGATTCACCAGTAGATACTGAAATCCCGAACTTTACAACCCCCAAAGGTTCCTTTAAAAATAATTTGAAATTTTTAATAATAAAAGTCTAAGACAAGTCACTGAAAACTGTTGTCACATTTGATTATTTATAATATCAGACAAAATTCGAATCCAAGGTTTAAATAACACTGTTAACAAGACCTTTTAACTGCAACGTAATTGCACAAAGAGGTCATTATTATCACTGAACCAATTATCAGTATGATATTTTTTATTTCTTATCATATTACAACTATCACAACTATAATTTTCTATTTTTTTATGTCCAAAGTAAACATATTTTGCGTAACTCCCATTTCCATGTGTCAGCTTGTTTGCTGCTTGCAGTTGAACTTCACACTCGCCAAGAGAAAAATAGATTACCTCCAGTAATGAACAACGCTTCTTTGTACTCACAATACAACGATTTGCAAAAATCCGACGCTAAATTCGCTTTGGACAATTTTTTCCAAACGATTACATTTCAGAACGAAGACAACATTCTAGATGTGGGCTCAGGCGACGGCGCTGTCACACTTGAACTCCTCCTACCACGACTGAAGAGATTTAAAAAACTTGTTGGCGTCGACGTGTCAGAAAAAATGGTACAATTTGCACGAAACAGATCGCAGACGTCTCCAAAAGTAGAGTTCGCCTGTTTGGACATCGCTTCGGACAGGATTCCTCAAGAGTTTGCCCAACATTTCGACCACATCTTTTCGTTCTATTGCCTTAACTGGATCTGCGAAGAACGGTATGTCTTCAACCTGATTCAATTGCTTATTTCGTTGAGACATTTCAGGCAGCCTCAAGCTCTCAAGAATCTTTTTGATATGTTAAGACCTGGCGGTGACGCGCTTCTTACTGCTGCTGTGCACAACGCAGTTTACAACTTGCACGAAAGAATGGGTCAATCCGAAAAATGGAAATCTGACTTGACCAATTTCAAACAATACATCTCGCCGTATTACTTTTGGGCAGATGCGGACAATAAACTGAGGCAATTGTTGGAAAATACAGGTTTCGTAGTTAGAGCGTGCAAAATAGTAGAGCGATCTTTCATTTTTCCAAATATGGACAACTTTTCTAGTAATAATCTTACATAATAGTGACGGACTCTTCTCTTATAAAATTTCTTATAGACTGGATTGCAAGTGTGAATCCCTACTTTCAGACTCTTCCTGACAACAAACGCCACAAGTACATATACGACTACTTGGAAGAGATCAAGAAAAGTGAACTTATTACAACTGAAGTTAGCACCGATGGGACTGGTGAAGAGAAGATTTTGTATAATTATACAATGGTAGTGGCCGGCATTTCAAAGCTTTAATTGTTATTTATTCCACCGTTTCTTCATTTGTGCCATGGAGTTAATTCCATAAAGATTTTGTACTCCGAACACACTGTAGGGCAATGACACTGTTTACGCTTTTCATAAACAGGCAACCAGTAATACACATTATAATACAGAATGAATTAAAAATTGCACGTATTATATACAGGGTTATTATAAATGATTGTAGTCGAAGTAGGCGTGAAAACTGAATGTAAAATTTATGGTTGCCGCTCCACATAAAAAAATCATCAAAATTATGTGTTAAATTGGGTGCAAAACAACTCAATAAAGTGATTGTAGAACAACTCAATATTTCTGGATTCAATCGTTAATTTAACAAAAATAAATAAAATCCTCATCACCGCACTTTTCACCTAAAAAATGACAGTGACAGCAACACAACTGACAGTTCACATGAAAGCGGCAAAAACGTAATAACATGGGCATGGCCTACTTCGACTACAATCATTTAGAATAACCCTGTATTTATGTCAGATGTCTACGTTCAATTCCAAACAAAAAATTCTAATTTAAATTTGGACGAAAAGTTTTTAAATAATAAAATATTATTTTCAAAAATGACATTAAACTAACTTTTTCGGTTCAAAAGAAGCGCATTGAAAAGAGGAATCCAGCGGTGTAGAATTCATTGTCATATTATGTTTAATAAGGGAGCTATGACCGTTTAAATGTTTTTTCGATGTGCAAATTCGATAGAAGGTAGGGTTCATGGTTTTTTCGAAATTTTTTTTGTCGCCGATTCGAACGAAATTGCGGTGAGATATTGTATAGGATGAGTTGAATTCGGGCATAGGGAAAGTTCCGGTCATAGACCCCATTTGTTGGTGTGGGAGCCAAAAATAACCAAAAATTTGAGTTTTTTAGTTTTTTGTGAATTTCTCTTAAACGAAAAAAGGAGGTAAAATTTTTTCGGCTCAAAAGAAGCGCATTTTGTACTCCCAACACACTGTTTACACTTTTCATAAACAGGCAACCAGTAATACACGTTATAATACAGAATGAATTAAAAATTGCACGTACTATATATTTATGTCAGATGTCTACGTTCAATCCCAAACAAAAAATTCTAATTTGAATTTGAACGAAAAGTTTTTAAATAATAAAAAATTATTTTCAAAAATGATATTAAACTAACTTTTTCGGCTCAAAAGAAGCGCATTGAAAAGAGGAATCCAGCGGTGTAGAACTCATTGTCATATTATGTTTAATAAGGGAGCTATATTATATAGGGTCAGTTGAATTCAGGTATAGTAAAAGTTCCGGCCATTGAACCCATTTTTTGCTGTGGGAGCCAAAAATATGGATTTTTTGGTTTTTAGCGATTTTCTCTAAAATAAAAAAATCCAGGTAAATTTTTTTCGACTCAGAAGAAGCGCCTTGACAAGGGCAATCCAACGGTGCAAAATTCATTGCCATATGTTGCTTAATAAGGGAGCTATGGGCGTTTAAATGACTTTCAGAAGTGAAAATTATATAGAAGGGGGGGGTACGTGGTTTTTTCAAAATTTTTTTTGTCGCCGATTCGAACCAAATTGCTGTCAGTTATTGTATAGGGTCAGTTGAATTCAGGTATAGTAAAAGTTCCGGCCATTGAACCCATTTTTTGCGGTGGGAGCCAAAAATATGGATTTTTTGGTTTTTTGCGATTTTCTCTAAAATGAAAAAATCCAGGTAAATTGTTTTCGACTCAGAAGAAGCGCCTTGACAACGGCAATCCAACGGTGCAAAATTCATTGCCATATGTTGCTTAATAAGGGAGCTATGGGCGTTTAAATGATTTTCCGAAGCTAAAATTATATAGAAGGGGGGGGTACGTGGTTTTTTCGAAAATTTTTTTGTTGCCGATTCGAACCAAATTGCTGTCAGTTATTGTATAGGGTCAGTTGAATTCAGGTATAGTAAAAGTTCCGGCCATTGAACCCATTTTTTGCGGTGGGAGCCAAAAATATGGATTTTTTGGTTTTTTGCGATTTTCTCTAAAATGAAAAAATCCAGGTAAATTGTTTTCGACTCAGAAGAAGCGCCTTGACAAGGGCAATCCAACGGTGCAAAATTCATTGCCATATGTTGCTTAATAAGGGAGCTATGGGCGTTTAAATGATTTTCCGAAGTGAAAATTATATAGAAGGGGGGGGTACGTGGTTTTTTCGAAATTTTTTTTGTTGCCGATTCGAACCAAATTGCTGTCAGTTATTGTATAGGGTCAGTTGAATTCAGGTATAGTAAAAGTTCCGGCCATTGAACCCATTTTTTGCGGTGGGAGCCAAAAATATGGATTTTTTGGTTTTTTGCGATTTTCTCTAAAATGAAAAAATCCAGGTAAATTGTTTTCGACTCAGAAGAAGCGCCTTGACAACGGCAATCCAACGGTGCAAAATTCATTGCCATATGTTGCTTAATAAGGGAGCTATGGGCGTTTAAATGATTTTCCGAAGTGAAAATTATATAGAAGGGGGGGGTACGTGGTTTTTTCGAAATTTTTTTTGTTGCCGATTCGAACCAAATTGCTGTCAGTTATTGTATAGGGTCAGTTGAATTCAGGTATAGTAAAAGTTCCGGCCATTGAACCCATTTTTTGCTGTGGGAGCCAAAAATATGGATTTTTTGGTTTTTAGCGATTTTCTCTAAAATAAAAAAATCCAGGTAAATTTTTTTCGACTCAGAAGAAGCGCCTTGACAACGGCAATCCAACGGTGCAAAATTCATTGCCATATGTTGCTTAATAAGGGAGCTATGGGCGTTTAAATGATTTTCCGAAGCTAAAATTATATAGAAGGGGGGGGTACGTGGTTTTTTCGAAAATTTTTTTGTTGCCGATTCGAACCAAATTGCTGTCAGTTATTGTATAGGGTCAGTTGAATTCAGGTATAGTAAAAGTTCCGGCCATTGAACCCATTTTTTGCGGTGGGAGCCAAAAATATGGATTTTTTGGTTTTTTGCGATTTTCTCTAAAATGAAAAAATCCAGGTAAATTGTTTTCGACTCAGAAGAAGCGCCTTGACAAGGGCAATCCAACGGTGCAAAATTCATTGCCATATGTTGCTTAATAAGGGAGCTATGGGCGTTTAAATGATTTTCCGAAGTGAAAATTATATAGAAGGGGGGGGTACGTGGTTTTTTCGAAATTTTTTTTGTTGCCGATTCGAACCAAATTGCTGTCAGTTATTGTATAGGGTCAGTTGAATTCAGGTATAGTAAAAGTTCCGGCCATTGAACCCATTTTTTGCGGTGGGAGCCAAAAATATGGATTTTTTGGTTTTTTGCGATTTTCTCTAAAATGAAAAAATCCAGGTAAATTGTTTTCGACTCAGAAGAAGCGCCTTGACAACGGCAATCCAACGGTGCAAAATTCATTGCCATATGTTGCTTAATAAGGGAGCTATGGGCGTTTAAATGATTTTCCGAAGTGAAAATTATATAGAAGGGGGGGGTACGTGGTTTTTTCGAAATTTTTTTTGTTGCCGATTCGAACCAAATTGCTGTCAGTTATTGTATAGGGTCAGTTGAATTCAGGTATAGTAAAAGTTCCGGCCATTGAACCCATTTTTTGCGGTGGGAGCCAAAAATATGGATTTTTTGGTTTTTTGCGATTTTCTCTAAAATGAAAAAATCCAGGTAAATTGTTTTCGACTCAGAAGAAGCGCCTTGACAAGGGCAATCCAACGGTGCAAAATTCATTGCCATATGTTGCTTAATAAGGGAGCTATGGGCGTTTAAATGATTTTCCGAAGTGAAAATTATATAGAAGGGGGGGTACGTGGTTTTTTCGAAATTTTTTTTGTTGCCGATTCGAACCAAATTGCTGTCAGTTATTGTATAGGGTCAGTTGAATTCAGGTATAGTAAAAGTTCCGGCCATTGAACCCATTTTTTGCGGTGGGAGCCAAAAATATGGATTTTTTGGTTTTTTGCGATTTTCTCTAAAATGAAAAAATCCAGGTAAATTTTTTTCAACCCAGAAGAAGCGCCTTGACAAGGGCAATCCAACGGTGCAAAATTCATTGCCATATGTTGCTTAATAAGGGAGCTATGGGCGTTTAAATGATTTTCCGAAGTGAAAATTATATAGAAGGGGGGGGTACGTGGTTTTTTCGAAAATTTTTTTGTTGCCGATTCGAACCAAATTGCTGTCAGTTATTGTATAGGGTCAGTTGAATTCAGGTATAGTAAAAGTTCCGGCCATTGAACCCATTTTTTGCTGTGGGAGCCAAAAATATGGATTTTTTGGTTTTTTGCGATTTTCTCTAAAATGAAAAAATCCAGGTAAATTGTTTTCAACCCAGAAGAAGCGCCTTGACAAGGGCAATCCAACGGTGCAAAATTCATTGCCATATGTTGCTTAATAAGGGAGCTATGGGCGTTTAAATGATTTTCCGAAGCTAAAATTATATAGAAGGGGGGGGTACATGGTTTTTTCGAAAAATTTTTTGTTGCCGATTCGAACCAAATTGCTGTCAGTTATTGTATAGGGTCAGTTGAATTCAGGTATAGTAAAAGTTCCGGCCATTGAACCCATTTTTTGCTGTGGGAGCCAAAAATATGGATTTTTTGGTTTTTTGCGATTTTCTCTAAAATGAAAAAATCCAGGTAAATTTTTTTCGACTCAGAAGAAGCGCCTTGACAAGGGCAATCCAACGGTGCAAAATTCATTGCCATATGTTGCTTAATAAGGGAGCTATGGGCGTTTAAATGATTTTCCGAAGCTAAAATTATATAGAAGGGGGGGGGTACGTGGTTTTTTCGAAAATTTTTTTGTTGCCGATTCGAACCAAATTGCTCAGTTATTGTATAGGGTCAGTTGAATTCAGGTATAGTAAAAGTTCCGGCCATTGAACCCATTTTTTGCGGTGGGAGCCAAAAATATGGATTTTTTGGTTTTTTGCGATTTTCTCTAAAATGAAAAAATCCAGGTAAATTTTTTTCGACTCAGAAGAAGCGCCTTGACAAGGGCAATCCAACGGTGCAAAATTCATTGCCATATGTTGCTTAATAAGGGAGCTATGGGCGTTTAAATGATTTTCCGAAGTGAAAATTATATAGAAGGGGGGGTACGTGGTTTTTTCGAAATTTTTTTTGTTGCCGATTCGAACCAAATTGCTGTCAGTTATTGTATAGGGTCAGTTGAATTCAGGTATAGTAAAAGTTCCGGCCATTGAACCCATTTTTTGCTGTGGGAGCCAAAAATATGGATTTTTTGGTTTTTTGCGATTTTCTCTAAAATGAAAAAATCCAGGTAAATTTTTTTCAACCCAGAAGAAGCGCCTTGACAAGGGCAATCCAACGGTGCAAAATTCATTGCCATATGTTGCTTAATAAGGGAGCTATGGGCGTTTAAATGATTTTCCGAAGTGAAAATTATATAGAAGGGTACGTAGAAAGGTACGTGGTTTTTTCGAAAATTTTTTTGTTGCCGATTCGAACCAAATTGCTGTCAGTTATTGTATAGGGTCAGTTGAATTCAGGTATAGTAAAAGTTCCGGCCATTGAACCCATTTTTTGCTGTGGGAGCCAAAAATATGGATTTTTTGGTTTTTGCGATTTTCTCTAAAATGAAAAAATCCAGGTAAATTTTTTTCAACCCAGAAGAAGCGCCTTGACAATGGCAATCCAACGGTGCAAAATTCATTGCCATAAGTTGCTTAATAAGGGAGCTATGGGCGTTTAAATGATTTTCCGAAGTGAAAATTATATAGAAGGGTACGTAGAAAGGTACGTGGTTTTTTCGAAAATTTTTTTGTTGCCGATTCGAACCAAATTGCTGTCAGTTATTGTATAGGGTCAGTTGAATTCAGGTATAGTAAAAGTTCCGGCCATTGAACCCATTTTTTGCTGTGGGAGCCAAAAATATGGATTTTTTGGTTTTTTGCGATTTTCTCTAAAATGAAAAAATCCAGGTAAATTTTTTTCGACTCAGAAGAAGCGCCTTGACAAGGGCAATCCAACGGTGCAAAATTCATTGCCATATGTTGCTTAATAAGGGAGCTATGGGCGTTTAAATGATTTTCCGAAGCTAAAATTATATAGAAGGGGGGGGGTACGTGGTTTTTTCGAAAATTTTTTTGTTGCCGATTCGAACCAAATTGCTCAGTTATTGTATAGGGTCAGTTGAATTCAGGTATAGTAAAAGTTCCGGCCATTGAACCCATTTTTTGCGGTGGGAGCCAAAAATATGGATTTTTTGGTTTTTTGCGATTTTCTCTAAAATGAAAAAATCCAGGTAAATTTTTTTCGACTCAGAAGAAGCGCCTTGACAAGGGCAATCCAACGGTGCAAAATTCATTGCCATATGTTGCTTAATAAGGGAGCTATGGGCGTTTAAATGATTTTCCGAAGTGAAAATTATATAGAAGGGGGGGTACGTGGTTTTTTCGAAATTTTTTTTGTTGCCGATTCGAACCAAATTGCTGTCAGTTATTGTATAGGGTCAGTTGAATTCAGGTATAGTAAAAGTTCCGGCCATTGAACCCATTTTTTGCTGTGGGAGCCAAAAATATGGATTTTTTGGTTTTTTGCGATTTTCTCTAAAATGAAAAAATCCAGGTAAATTTTTTTCGACTCAGAAGAAGCGCCTTGATAAGGGCAATCCAACGGTGCAAAATTCATTGCCATATGTTGCTTAATAAGGGAGCTATGGGCGTTTAAATGATTTTCCGAAGCTAAAATTATATAGAAGGGGGGGGGTACGTGGTTTTTTCGAAAATTTTTTTGTTGCCGATTCGAACCAAATTGCTCAGTTATTGTATAGGGTCAGTTGAATTCAGGTATAGTAAAAGTTCCGGCCATTGAACCCATTTTTTGCTGTGGGAGCCAAAAATATGGATTTTTTGGTTTTTTGCGATTTTCTCTAAAATGAAAAAATCCAGGTAAATTTTTTTCGACTCAGAAGAAGCGCCTTGACAAGGGCAATCCAACGGTGCAAAATTCATTGCCATATGTTGCTTAATAAGGGAGCTATGGGCGTTTAAATGATTTTCCGAAGCTAAAATTATATAGAAGGGGGGGGGTACGTGGTTTTTTCGAAAATTTTTTTGTTGCCGATTCGAACCAAATTGCTCAGTTATTGTATAGGGTCAGTTGAATTCAGGTATAGTAAAAGTTCCGGCCATTGAACCCATTTTTTGCGGTGGGAGCCAAAAATATGGATTTTTTGGTTTTTTGCGATTTTCTCTAAAATGAAAAAATCCAGGTAAATTTTTTTCGACTCAGAAGAAGCGCCTTGACAAGGGCAATCCAACGGTGCAAAATTCATTGCCATATGTTGCTTAATAAGGGAGCTATGGGCGTTTAAATGATTTTCCGAAGTGAAAATTATATAGAAGGGGGGGTACGTGGTTTTTTCGAAATTTTTTTTGTTGCCGATTCGAACCAAATTGCTGTCAGTTATTGTATAGGGTCAGTTGAATTCAGGTATAGTAAAAGTTCCGGCCATTGAACCCATTTTTTGCTGTGGGAGCCAAAAATATGGATTTTTTGGTTTTTTGCGATTTTCTCTAAAATGAAAAAATCCAGGTAAATTTTTTTCGACTCAGAAGAAGCGCCTTGATAAGGGCAATCCAACGGTGCAAAATTCATTGCCATATGTTGCTTAATAAGGGAGCTATGGGCGTTTAAATGATTTTCCGAAGCTAAAATTATATAGAAGGGGGGGGTACGTGGTTTTTTCGAAAATTTTTTTGTTGCCGATTCGAACCAAATTGCTGTCAGTTATTGTATAGGGTCAGTTGAATTCAGGTATAGTAAAAGTTCCGGCCATTGAACCCATTTTTTGCGGTGGGAACCAAAAATATGGATTTTTTGGTTTTTTGCGATTTTCTCTAAAATGAAAAAATCCAGGTAAATTGTTTTCGACTCAGAAGAAGCGCCTTGACAAGGGCAATCCAACGGTGCAAAATTCATTGCCATATGTTGCTTAATAAGGGAGCTATGGGCGTTTAAATGATTTTCCGAAGTGAAAATTATATAGAAGGGGGGGGTACGTGGTTTTTTCGAAATTTTTTTTGTTGCCGATTCGAACCAAATTGCTCAGTTATTGTATAGGGTCAGTTGAATTCAGGTATAGTAAAAGTTCCGGCCATTGAACCCATTTTTTGCGGTGGGAGCCAAAAATATGGATTTTTTGGTTTTTTGCGATTTTCTCTAAAATGAAAAAATCCAGGTAAATTTTTTTCGACTCAGAAGAAGCGCCTTGACAAGGGCAATCCAACGGTGCAAAATTCATTGCCATATGTTGCTTAATAAGGGAGCTATGGGCGTTTAAATGATTTTCCGAAGTGAAAATTATATAGAAGGGGGGGTACGTGGTTTTTTCGAAATTTTTTTTGTTGCCGATTCGAACCAAATTGCTGTCAGTTATTGTATAGGGTCAGTTGAATTCAGGTATAGTAAAAGTTCCGGCCATTGAACCCATTTTTTGCTGTGGGAGCCAAAAATATGGATTTTTTGGTTTTTTGCGATTTTCTCTAAAATGAAAAAATCCAGGTAAATTGTTTTCGACTCAGAAGAAGCGCCTTGACAACGGCAATCCAACGGTGCAAAATTCATTGCCATATGTTGCTTAATAAGGGAGCTATGGGCGTTTAAATGATTTTCCGAAGCTAAAATTATATAGAAGGGGGGGTACGTGGTTTTTTCGAAAATTTTTTTGTTGCCGATTCGAACCAAATTGCTGTCAGTTATTGTATAGGGTCAGTTGAATTCAGGTATAGTAAAAATTCCGGCCATTGAACCCATTTTTTGCTGTGGGAGCCAAAAATATGAATTTTTTGGTTTTTTGCGATTTTCTCTAAAATGAAAAAATCCAGGTAAATTGTTTTCGACTCAGAAGAAGCGCCTTGACAAGGGCAATCCAACGGTGCAAAATTCATTGCCATATGTTGCTTAATAAGGGAGCTATGGGCGTTTAAATGATTTTCAGAAGTGAAAATTATATAGAAGGGGGGGGGGGTACGTGGTTTTTTCGAAAATTTTTTTGACGCCGATTCGAACCAAATTGCTGTCAGTTATTGTATAGGGTCAGTTGATTTCAGGTATAGTAAAAGTTCCGGCCATTGAACCCATTTTTTGCGGTGGGAGCCAAAAATATGGATTTTTTGGTTTTTTGCGATTTTCTCTAAAATGAAAAAATCCAGGTAAATTTTTTTCGACTCAGAAGAAGCGCCTTGACAAGGGCAATCCAACGGTGCAAAATTCATTGCCATATGTTGCTTAATAAGGGAGCTATGGGCGTTTAAATGATTTTCCGAAGCTAAAATTATATAGAAGGGGGGGGGGGTACGTGGTTTTTTCGAAAAATTTTTTGTTACCGATTCGAACCAAATTGCTGTCAGTTATTGTATAGGGTCAGTTGAATTCAGGTATAGTAAAAGTTCCGGCCATTGAACCCATTTTTTGCGGTGGGAGCCAAAAATATGGATTTTTTGGTTTTTTGCGATTTACTCTAAAATGAAAAAATCCAGGTAAATTTTTTTCGACTCAGAAGAAGCGCCTTGACAAGGGCAATCCAACGGTGCAAAACTCATTGCCATATGTTGCTTAATAAGGGAGCTATGGGCGTTTAAATGATTTTCCGAAGTGAAAATTATATAGAAGGGGGGGTACGTGGTTTTTTCGAAATTTTTTTTGTTGCCGATTCGAACCAAATTGCTGTCAGTTATTGTATAGGGTCAGTTGAATTCAGGTATAGTAAAAGTTCCGGCCATTGAACCCATTTTTTGCTGTGGGAGCCAAAAATATGGATTTTTTGGTTTTTTGCGATTTTCTCTAAAATGAAAAAATCCAGGTAAATTGTTTTCGACTCAGAAGAAGCGCCTTGACAACGGCAATCCAACGGTGCAAAATTCATTGCCATATGTTGCTTAATAAGGGAGCTATGGGCGTTTAAATGATTTTCCGAAGCTAAAATTATATAGAAGGGGGGGTACGTGGTTTTTTCGAAAATTTTTTTGTTGCCGATTCGAACCAAATTGCTGTCAGTTATTGTATACGGTCAGTTGAATTCAGGTATAGTAAAAATTCCGGCCATTGAACCCATTTTTTGCTGTGGGAGCCAAAAATATGGATTTTTTGGTTTTTTGCGATTTTCTCTAAAATGAAAAAATCCAGGTAAATTGTTTTCGACTCAGAAGAAGCGCCTTGACAAGGGCAATCCAACGGTGCAAAATTCATTGCCATATGTTGCTTAATAAGGGAGCTATGGGCGTTTAAATGATTTTCCGAACCTAAAATTATATAGAAGGGGGGGGTACGTGGTTTTTTCGAAAATTTTTTTGTTGCCGATTCGAACCAAATTGCTGTCAGTTATTGTATAGGGTCAGTTGAATTCAGGTATAGTAAAAGTTCCGGCCATTAAACCCATTTTTTGCGGTGGGAGCCAAAAATATGGATTTTTTGGTTTTTTGCGATTTTCTCTAAAATGAAAAAATCCAGGTAAATTTTTTTCGATTCAGAAGAAGCGCCTTGACAAGGGCAATCCAACGGTGCAAAATTCATTGCCATATGTTGCTTAATAAGGGAGCTATGGGCGTTTAAATGATTTTCCGAAGCTAAAATTATATAGAAGGGGGGGGTACGTGGTTTTTTCGAAAATTTTTTTGTTGCCGATTCGAACCAAATTGCTGTCAGTTATTGTATAGGGTCAGTTGAATTCAGGTATAGTAAAAGTTCAGGCCATTGAACCCATTTTTTGCTGTGGGAGCTAAAAATATGGATTTTTTGGTTTTTTGCGATTTTCTCTAAAATGAAAAAATCCAGGTAAATTGTTTTCAACCCAGAAGAAGCGCCTTGACAACGGCAATCCAACGGTGCAAAATTCATTGCCATATGTTGCTTAATAAGGGAGCTATGGCCGTTTAAATGATTTTCCGAAGCTAAAATTATATAGAAGGGGGGGTACGTGGTTTTTTCGAAATTTTTTTTGTTGCCGATTCGAACCAAATTGCTGTCAGTTATTGTATAGGGTCAGTTGAATTCAGGTATAGTAAAAGTTCCGGCCATTGAACCCATTTTTTGCTGTGGGAGCTAAAAATATGGATTTTTTGGTTTTTTGCGATTTTCTCTAAAATGAAAAAATCCAGGTAAATTGTTTTCAACCCAGAAGAAGCGCCTTGACAACGGCAATCCAACGGTGCAAAATTCATTGCCATATGTTGCTTAATAAGGGAGCTATGGGCGTTTAAATGATTTTCCGAAGCTAAAATTATATAGAAGGGGGGGTACGTGGTTTTTTCGAAAATTTTTTTGTTGCCGATTCGAACCAAATTGCTGTCAGTTATTGTATAGGGTCAGTTGAATTCAGGTATAGTAAAAGTTCCGGCCATTGAACCCATTTTTTGCGGTGGGAGCCAAAAATATGGATTTTTTGGTTTTTTGCGCTTTTCTCTAAAATGAAAAAATCCAGGTAAATTTTTTTCGACTCAGAAGAAGCGCCTTGATAAGGGCAATCCAACGGTGCAAAATTCATTGCCATATGTTGCTTAATAAGGGAGCTATGGGCGTTTAAATGATTTTCCGAAGTGAAAATTATATAGAAGGGGGGGTACGTGGTTTTTTCGAAATTTTTTTTGTTGCCGATTCGAACCAAATTGCTGTCAGTTATTGTATAGGGTCAGTTGAATTCAGGTATAGTAAAAGTTCCGGCCATTGAACCCATTTTTTGCTGTGGGAGCCAAAAATATGGATTTTTTGGTTTTTTGCGATTTTCTCTAAAATGAAAAAATCCAGGTAAATTTTTTTCGACTCAGAAGAAGCGCCTTGAGAAGGGCAATCCAACGGTGCAAAATTCATTGCCATATGTTGCTTAATAAGGGAGCTATGGGCGTTTAAATGATTTTCCGAACCTAAAATTATATAGAAGGGGGGGGTACGTGGTTTTTTCGAAAATTTTTTTGTTGCCGATTCGAACCAAATTGCTGTCAGTTATTGTATAGGGTCAGTTGAATTCAGGTATAGTAAAAGTTCCGGCCATTGAACCCATTTTTTGCGGTGGGAGCCAAAAATATGGATTTTTTGGTTTTTTGCGATTTTCTCGTACGTGGTTTTTTCGAAATTTTTTTTGTTGCCGATTCGAACCAAATTGCTGTCAGTTATTGTATAGGGTCAGTTGAATTCAGGTATAGTAAAAGTTCCGGCCATTGAACCCATTTTTTGCTGTGGGAGCCAAAAATATGGATTTTTTGGTTTTTTGCGATTTTCTCTAAAATGAAAAAATCCAGGTAAATTTTTTTCAACCCAGAAGAAGCGCCTTGACAAGGGCAATCCAACGGTGCAAAATTCATTGCCATATGTTGCTTAATAAGGGAGCTATGGGCGTTTAAATGATTTTCCGAAGTGAAAATTATATAGAAGGGTACGTAGAAAGGTACGTGGTTTTTTCGAAAATTTTTTTGTTGCCGATTCGAACCAAATTGCTGTCAGTTATTGTATAGGGTCAGTTGAATTCAGGTATAGTAAAAGTTCCGGCCATTGAACCCATTTTTTGCTGTGGGAGCCAAAAATATGGATTTTTTGGTTTTTGCGATTTTCTCTAAAATGAAAAAATCCAGGTAAATTTTTTTCAACCCAGAAGAAGCGCCTTGACAAGGGCAATCCAACGGTGCAAAATTCATTGCCATAAGTTGCTTAATAAGGGAGCTATGGGCGTTTAAATGATTTTCCGAAGTGAAAATTATATAGAAGGGTACGTAGAAAGGTACGTGGTTTTTTCGAAAATTTTTTTGTTGCCGATTCGAACCAAATTGCTGTCAGTTATTGTATAGGGTCAGTTGAATTCAGGTATAGTAAAAGTTCCGGCCATTGAACCCATTTTTTGCTGTGGGAGCCAAAAATATGGATTTTTTGGTTTTTTGCGATTTTCTCTAAAATGAAAAAATCCAGGTAAATTTTTTTCAACCCAGAAGAAGCGCCTTGACAACGGCAATCCAACGGTGCAAAATTCATTGCCATATGTTGCTTAATAAGGGAGCTATGGGCGTTTAAATGATTTTCCGAAGCTAAAATTATATAGAAGGGGGGGGGTACGTGGTTTTTTCGAAAATTTTTTTGTTGCCGATTCGAACCAAATTGCTGTCAGTTATTGTATAGGGTCAGTTGAATTCAGGTATAGTAAAAGTTCCGGCCATTGAACCCATTTTTTGCGGTGGGAGCCAAAAATATGGATTTTTTGGTTTTTTGCGATTTTCTCTAAAATGAAAAAATCCAGGTAAATTTTTTTTCAACCCAGAAGAAGCGCCTTGACAAGGGCAATCTAACGGTGCAAAATTCATTGCCATATGTTGCTTAATAAGGGAGCTATGGGCGTTTAAATGATTTTCCGAAGTGAAAATTATATAGAAGGGGGGGGTACGTGGTTTTTTCGAAAATTTTTTTGTTGCCGATTCGAACCAAATTGCTGTCAGTTATTGTATAGGGTCAGTTGAATTCAGGTATAGTAAAAGTTCCGGCCATTGAACCCATTTTTTGCTGTGGGAGCTAAAAATATGGATTTTTTGGTTTTTTGCGATTTTCTCTAAAATGAAAAAATCCAGGTAAATTGTTTTCAACCCAGAAGAAGCGCCTTGACAACGGCAATCCAACGGTGCAAAATTCATTGCCATATGTTGCTTAATAAGGGAGCTATGGGCGTTTAAATGATTTTCCGAAGCTAAAATTATATAGAAGGGGGGGTACGTGGTTTTTTCGAAAATTTTTTTGTTGCCGATTCGAACCAAATTGCTGTCAGTTATTGTATAGGGTCAGTTGAATTCAGGTATAGTAAAAGTTCCGGCCATTGAACCCATTTTTTGCTGTGGGAGCCAAAAATATGGATTTTTTGGTTTTTTGCGATTTTCTCTAAAATGAAAAAATCCAGGTAAATTTTTTTCGACTCAGAAGAAGCGCCTTGACAAGGGCAATCCAACGGTGCAAAATTCATTGCCATATGTTGCTTAATAAGGGAGCTATGGGCGTTTAAATGATTTTCCGAAGTGAAAATTATATAGAAGGGGGGGTACGTGGTTTTTTCGAAATTTTTTTTGTTGCCGATTCGAACCAAATTGCTGTCAGTTATTGTATAGGGTCAGTTGAATTCAGGTATAGTAAAAGTTCCGGCCATTGAACCCATTTTTTGCTGTGGGAGCCAAAAATATGGATTTTTTGGTTTTTTGCGA
This sequence comes from Tenebrio molitor, assembly GCF_963966145.1. Lineage (NCBI taxonomy): Eukaryota > Metazoa > Arthropoda > Insecta > Coleoptera > Tenebrionidae > Tenebrio > Tenebrio molitor. Next base: position 1,947,630 of record NC_091054.1, on the reverse strand, counting down.
TTTTCTCTAAAATGAAAAAATCCAGGTAAATTGTTTTCGACTCAGAAGAAGCGCCTTGACAACGGCAATCCAACGGTGCAAAATTCATTGCCATATGTTGCTTAATAAGGGAGCTATGGGCGTTTAAATGATTTTCCGAAGCTAAAATTATATAGAAGGGGGGGTACGTGGTTTTTTCGAAAATTTTTTTGTTGCCGATTCGAACCAAATTGCTGTCAGTTATTGTATAGGGTCAGTTGAATTCAGGTATAGTAAAAATTCCGGCCATTGAACCCATTTTTTGCTGTGGGAGCCAAAAATATGAATTTTTTGGTTTTTTGCGATTTTCTCTAAAATGAAAAAATCCAGGTAAATTGTTTTCGACTCAGAAGAAGCGCCTTGACAAGGGCAATCCAACGGTGCAAAATTCATTGCCATATGTTGCTTAATAAGGGAGCTATGGGCGTTTAAATGATTTTCAGAAGTGAAAATTATATAGAAGGGGGGGGGGGTACGTGGTTTTTTCGAAAATTTTTTTGACGCCGATTCGAACCAAATTGCTGTCAGTTATTGTATAGGGTCAGTTGATTTCAGGTATAGTAAAAGTTCCGGCCATTGAACCCATTTTTTGCGGTGGGAGCCAAAAATATGGATTTTTTGGTTTTTTGCGATTTTCTCTAAAATGAAAAAATCCAGGTAAATTGTTTTCGACTCAGAAGAAGCGCCTTGACAAGGGCAATCCAACGGTGCAAAATTCATTGCCATATGTTGCTTAATAAGGGAGCTATGGGCGTTTAAATGATTTTCCGAACCTAAAATTATATAGAAGGGGGGGGTACGTGGTTTTTTCGAAAATTTTTTTGTTGCCGATTCGAACCAAATTGCTGTCAGTTATTGTATAGGGTCAGTTGAATTCAGGTATAGTAAAAGTTCCGGCCATTGAACCCATTTTTTGCGGTGGGAGCCAAAAATATGGATTTTTTGGTTTTTTGCGATTTTCTCTAAAATGAAAAAATCCAGGTAAATTGTTTTCGACTCAGAAGAAGCGCCTTGACAAGGGCAATCCAACGGTGCAAAATTCATTGCCATATGTTGCTTAATAAGGGAGCTATGGGCGTTTAAATGATTTTCCGAACCTAAAATTATATAGAAGGGGGGGGTACGTGGTTTTTTCGAAAATTTTTTTGTTGCCGATTCGAACCAAATTGCTGTCAGTTATTGTATAGGGTCAGTTGAATTCAGGTATAGTAAAAATTCCGGCCATTGAACCCATTTTTTGCTGTGGGAGCCAAAAATATGGATTTTTTGGTTTTTTGCGATTTTCTCTAAAATGAAAAAATCCAGGTAAATTGTTTTCGACTCAGAAGAAGCGCCTTGACAAGGGCAATCCAACGGTGCAAAATTCATTGCCATATGTTGCTTAATAAGGGAGCTATGGGCGTTTAAATGATTTTCCGAACCTAAAATTATATAGAAGGGGGGGGTACGTGGTTTTTTCGAAAATTTTTTTGTTGCCGATTCGAACCAAATTGCTGTCAGTTATTGTATAGGGTCAGTTGAATTCAGGTATAGTAAAAGTTCCGGCCATTGAACCCATTTTTTGCGGTGGGAGCCAAAAATATGGATTTTTTGGTTTTTTGCGATTTTCTCTAAAATGAAAAAATCCAGGTAAATTTTTTTCGATTCAGAAGAAGCGCCTTGACAAGGGCAATCCAACGGTGCAAAATTCATTGCCATATGTTGCTTAATAAGGGAGCTATGGGCGTTTAAATGATTTTCCGAAGCTAAAATTATATAGAAGGGGGGGGTACGTGGTTTTTTCGAAAATTTTTTTGTTGCCGATTCGAACCAAATTGCTGTCAGTTATTGTATAGGGTCAGTTGAATTCAGGTATAGTAAAAGTTCCGGCCATTGAACCCATTTTTTGCTGTGGGAGCTAAAAATATGGATTTTTTGGTTTTTTGCGATTTTCTCTAAAATGAAAAAATCCAGGTAAATTGTTTTCAACCCAGAAGAAGCGCCTTGACAACGGCAATCCAACGGTGCAAAATTCATTGCCATATGTTGCTTAATAAGGGAGCTATGGGCGTTTAAATGATTTTCCGAAGCTAAAATTATATAGAAGGGGGGGTACGTGGTTTTTTCGAAAATTTTTTTGTTGCCGATTCGAACCAAATTGCTGTCAGTTATTGTATAGGGTCAGTTGAATTCAGGTATAGTAAAAGTTCCGGCCATTCAACCCATTTTTTGCGGTGGGAGCCAAAAATATGGATTTTTTGGTTTTTTGCGCTTTTCTCTAAAATGAAAAAATCCAGGTAAATTTTTTTCGACTCAGAAGAAGCGCCTTGATAAGGGCAATCCAACGGTGCAAAATTCATTGCCATATGTTGCTTAATAAGGGAGCTATGGGCGTTTAAATGATTTTCCGAAGTGAAAATTATATAGAAGGGGGGGTACGTGGTTTTTTCGAAATTTTTTTTGTTGCCGATTCGAACCAAATTGCTGTCAGTTATTGTATAGGGTCAGTTGAATTCAGGTATAGTAAAAGTTCCGGCCATTGAACCCATTTTTTGCTGTGGGAGCCAAAAATATGGATTTTTTGGTTTTTTGCGATTTTCTCTAAAATGAAAAAATCCAGGTAAATTTTTTTCAACCCAGAAGAAGCGCCTTGACAAGGGCAATCCAACGGTGCAAAATTCATTGCCATATGTTGCTTAATAAGGGAGCTATGGGCGTTTAAATGATTTTCCGAAGTGAAAATTATATAGAAGGGTACGTAGAAAGGTACGTGGTTTTTTCGAAAATTTTTTTGTTGCCGATTCGAACCAAATTGCTGTCAGTTATTGTATAGGGTCAGTTGAATTCAGGTATAGTAAAAGTTCCGGCCATTGAACCCATTTTTTGCTGTGGGAGCCAAAAATATGGATTTTTTGGTTTTTGCGATTTTCTCTAAAATGAAAAAATCCAGGTAAATTTTTTTCAACCCAGAAGAAGCGCCTTGACAAGGGCAATCCAACGGTGCAAAATTCATTGCCATAAGTTGCTTAATAAGGGAGCTATGGGCGTTTAAATGATTTTCCGAAGTGAAAATTATATAGAAGGGTACGTAGAAAGGTACGTGGTTTTTTCGAAAATTTTTTTGTTGCCGATTCGAACCAAATTGCTGTCAGTTATTGTATAGGGTCAGTTGAATTCAGGTATAGTAAAAGTTCCGGCCATTGAACCCATTTTTTGCTGTGGGAGCCAAAAATATGGATTTTTTGGTTTTTTGCGATTTTCTCTAAAATGAAAAAATCCAGGTAAATTTTTTTCAACCCAGAAGAAGCGCCTTGACAACGGCAATCCAACGGTGCAAAATTCATTGCCATATGTTGCTTAATAAGGGAGCTATGGGCGTTTAAATGATTTTCCGAAGCTAAAATTATATAGAAGGGGGGGGGTACGTGGTTTTTTCGAAAATTTTTTTGTTGCCGATTCGAACCAAATTGCTGTCAGTTATTGTATAGGGTCAGTTGAATTCAGGTATAGTAAAAGTTCCGGCCATTGAACCCATTTTTTGCGGTGGGAGCCAAAAATATGGATTTTTTGGTTTTTTGCGATTTTCTCTAAAATGAAAAAATCCAGGTAAATTTTTTTTCAACCCAGAAGAAGCGCCTTGACAAGGGCAATCTAACGGTGCAAAATTCATTGCCATATGTTGCTTAATAAGGGAGCTATGGGCGTTTAAATGATTTTCCGAAGTGAAAATTATATAGAAGGGGGGGGTACGTGGTTTTTTCGAAAATTTTTTTGTTGCCGATTCGAACCAAATTGCTGTCAGTTATTGTATAGGGTCAGTTGAATTCAGGTATAGTAAAAGTTCCGGCCATTGAACCCATTTTTTGCTGTGGGAGCTAAAAATATGGATTTTTTGGTTTTTTGCGATTTTCTCTAAAATGAAAAAATCCAGGTAAATTGTTTTCAACCCAGAAGAAGCGCCTTGACAACGGCAATCCAACGGTGCAAAATTCATTGCCATATGTTGCTTAATAAGGGAGCTATGGGCGTTTAAATGATTTTCCGAAGCTAAAATTATATAGAAGGGGGGGTACGTGGTTTTTTCGAAAATTTTTTTGTTGCCGATTCGAACCAAATTGCTGTCAGTTATTGTATAGGGTCAGTTGAATTCAGGTATAGTAAAAGTTCCGGCCATTGAACCCATTTTTTGCTGTGGGAGCCAAAAATATGGATTTTTTGGTTTTTTGCGATTTTCTCTAAAATGAAAAAATCCAGGTAAATTTTTTTCGACTCAGAAGAAGCGCCTTGACAAGGGCAATCCAACGGTGCAAAATTCATTGCCATATGTTGCTTAATAAGGGAGCTATGGGCGTTTAAATGATTTTCCGAAGTGAAAATTATATAGAAGGGGGGGTACGTGGTTTTTTCGAAATTTTTTTTGTTGCCGATTCGAACCAAATTGCTGTCAGTTATTGTATAGGGTCAGTTGAATTCAGGTATAGTAAAAGTTCCGGCCATTGAACCCATTTTTTGCTGTGGGAGCCAAAAATATGGATTTTTTGGTTTTTTGCGATTTTCTCTAAAATGAAAAAATCCAGGTAAATTGTTTTCGACTCAGAAGAAGCGCCTTGACAACGGCAATCCAACGGTGCAAAATTCATTGCCATATGTTGCTTAATAAGGGAGCTATGGGCGTTTAAATGATTTTCCGAAGCTAAAATTATATAGAAGGGGGGGTACGTGGTTTTTTCGAAAATTTTTTTGTTGCCGATTCGAACCAAATTGCTGTCAGTTATTGTATAGGGTCAGTTGAATTCAGGTATAGTAAAAGTTCCGGCCATTGAACCCATTTTTTGCTGTGGGAGCCAAAAATATGGATTTTTTGGTTTTTTGCGATTTTCTCTAAAATGAAAAAATCCAGGTAAATTTTTTTCGACTCAGAAGAAGCGCCTTGACAAGGGCAATCCAACGGTGCAAAATTCATTGCCATATGTTGCTTAATAAGGGAGCTATGGGCGTTTAAATGATTTTCCGAAGCTAAAATTATATAGAAGGGGGGGTACGTGGTTTTTTCGAAAATTTTTTTGTTGCCGATTCGAACCAAATTGCTGTCAGTTATTGTATAGGGTCAGTTGAATTCAGGTATAGTAAAAATTCCGGCCATTGAACCCATTTTTTGCTGTGGGAGCCAAAAATATGAATTTTTTGGTTTTTTGCGATTTTCTCTAAAATGAAAAAATCCAGGTAAATTGTTTTCGACTCAGAAGAAGCGCCTTGACAACGGCAATCCAACGGTGCAAAATTCATTGCCATATGTTGCTTAATAAGGGAGCTATGGGCGTTTAAATGATTTTCCGAAGCTAAAATTATATAGAAGGGGGGGTACGTGGTTTTTTCGAAAATTTTTTTGTTGCCGATTCGAACCAAATTGCTGTCAGTTATTGTATAGGGTCAGTTGAATTCAGGTATAGTAAAAATTCCGGCCATTGAACCCATTTTTTGCTGTGGGAGCCAAAAATATGAATTTTTTGGTTTTTTGCGATTTTCTCTAAAATGAAAAAATCCAGGTAAATTGTTTTCGACTCAGAAGAAGCGCCTTGACAAGGGCAATCCAACGGTGCAAAATTCATTGCCATATGTTGCTTAATAAGGGAGCTATGGGCGTTTAAATGATTTTCAGAAGTGAAAATTATATAGAAGGGGGGGGGGGTACGTGGTTTTTTCGAAAATTTTTTTGACGCCGATTCGAACCAAATTGCTGTCAGTTATTGTATAGGGTCAGTTGATTTCAGGTATAGTAAAAGTTCCGGCCATTGAACCCATTTTTTGCGGTGGGAGCCAAAAATATGGATTTTTTGGTTTTTTGCGATTTTCTCTAAAATGAAAAAATCCAGGTAAATTTTTTTCGACTCAGAAGAAGCGCCTTGACAAGGGCAATCCAACGGTGCAAAATTCATTGCCATATGTTGCTTAATAAGGGAGCTATGGGCGTTTAAATGATTTTCCGAAGCTAAAATTATATAGAAGGGGGGGGGGGTACGTGGTTTTTTCGAAAAATTTTTTGTTACCGATTCGAACCAAATTGCTGTCAGTTATTGTATAGGGTCAGTTGAATTCAGGTATAGTAAAAGTTCCGGCCATTGAACCCATTTTTTGCGGTGGGAGCCAAAAATATGGATTTTTTGGTTTTTTGCGATTTTCTCTAAAATGAAAAAATCCAGGTAAATTTTTTTCGACTCAGAAGAAGCGCCTTGACAAGGGCAATCCAACGGTGCAAAATTCATTGCCATATGTTGCTTAATAAGGGAGCTATGGGCGTTTAAATGATTTTCCGAAGTGAAAATTATATAGAAGGGGGGGTACGTGGTTTTTTCGAAATTTTTTTTGTTGCCGATTCGAACCAAATTGCTGTCAGTTATTGTATAGGGTCAGTTGAATTCAGGTATAGTAAAAGTTCCGGCCATTGAACCCATTTTTTGCTGTGGGAGCCAAAAATATGGATTTTTTGGTTTTTTGCGATTTTCTCTAAAATGAAAAAATCCAGGTAAATTGTTTTCGACTCAGAAGAAGCGCCTTGACAACGGCAATCCAACGGTGCAAAATTCATTGCCATATGTTGCTTAATAAGGGAGCTATGGGCGTTTAAATGATTTTCCGAAGCTAAAATTATATAGAAGGGGGGGTACGTGGTTTTTTCGAAAATTTTTTTGTTGCCGATTCGAACCAAATTGCTGTCAGTTATTGTATAGGGTCAGTTGAATTCAGGTATAGTAAAAATTCCGGCCATTGAACCCATTTTTTGCTGTGGGAGCCAAAAATATGGATTTTTTGGTTTTTTGCGATTTTCTCTAAAATGAAAAAATCCAGGTAAATTGTTTTCGACTCAGAAGAAGCGCCTTGATAAGGGCAATCCAACGGTGCAAAATTCATTGCCATATGTTGCTTAATAAGGGAGCTATGGGCGTTTAAATGATTTTCCGAAGCTAAAATTATATAGAAGGGGGGGGGGGGTACGTGGTTTTTTCGAAAATTTTTTTGTTACCGATTCGAACCAAATTGCTGTCAGTTATTGTATAGGGTCAGTTGAATTCAGGTATAGTAAAAGTTCCGGCCATTGAACCCATTTTTTGCGGTGGCAGCCAAAAATATGGATTTTTTTGGTTTTTTGCGATTTTCTCTAAAATGAAAAAATCCAGGTAAATTTTTTTCGTCTCAGAAGAAGCGCCTTGACAAGGGCAATCCAACGGTGCAAAATTCATTGCCATATGTTGCTTAATAAGGGAGCTATGGGCGTTTAAATGATTTTCCGAACCTAAAATTATATAGAAGGGGGGGGTACGTGGTTTTTTCGAAAATTTTTTTGTTGCCGATTCGAACCAAATTGCTGTCAGTTATTGTATAGGATCAGTTGAATTCAGGTATAGTAAAAGTTCCGGCCATTGAACCCATTTTTTGCGGTGGGAGCCAAAAATATGGATTTTTTGGTTTTTTGTGATTTTCTCTAAAATGAAAAAATCCAGGTAAATTTTTTTCGATTCAGAAGAAGCGCCTTGACAAGGGCAATCCAACGGTGCAAAATTAATTGCCATATTTTGCTTAATAAGGGAGCTATGGGCGTTTAAATGATTTTCCGAAGCTAAAATTATATAGAAGGGGGGGGTACGTGGTTTTTTCGAAAATTTTTTTGTTGCCGATTCGAACCAAATTGCTGTCAGTTATTGTATAGGGTCAGTTGAATTCAGGTATAGTAAAAGTTCCGGCCATTGAACCCATTTTTTGCTGTGGGAGCTAAAAATATGGATTTTTTGGTTTTTTGCGATTTTCTCTAAAATGAAAAAATTCAGGTAAATTGTTTTCAACCCAGAAGAAGCGCCTTGACAACGGCAATCCAACGGTGCAAAATTCATTGCCATATGTTGCTTAATAAGGGAGCTATGGGCGTTTAAATGATTTTCCGAAGCTAAAATTATATAGAAGGGGGGGTACGTGGTTTTTTCGAAAATTTTTTTGTTGCCGATTCGAACCAAATTGCTGTCAGTTATTGTATAGGGTCAGTTGAATTCAGGTATAGTAAAAGTTCCGGCCATTGAACCCATTTTTTGCTGTGGGAGCCAAAAATATGGATTTTTTGGTTTTTTGTGATTTTCTCTAAAATGAAAAAATCCAGGTAAATTTTTTTCGATTCAGAAGAAGCGCCTTGACAAGGGCAATCCAACGGTGCAAAATTCATTGCCATATGTTGCTTAATAAGGGAGCTATGGGCGTTTAAATGATTTTCCGAAGCTAAAATTATATAGAAGGGGGGGGTACGTGGTTTTTTCGAAAATTTTTTTGTTGCCGATTCGAACCAAATTGCTGTCAGTTATTGTATAGGGTCAGTTGAATTCAGGTATAGTAAAAGTTCCGGCCATTGAACCCATTTTTTGCGGTGGGAGCCAAAAATATGGATTTTTTGGTTTTTTGCGATTTTCTCTAAAATGAAAAAATCCAGGTAAATTTTTTTCGACTCAGAAGAAGCGCCTTGACAAGGGCAATCCAACGGTGCAAAATTCATTGCCATATGTTGCTTAATAAGGGAGCTATGGGCGTTTAAATGATTTTCCGAAGTGAAAATTATATAGAAGGGGGGGTACGTGGTTTTTTCGAAATTTTTTTTGTTGCCGATTCGAACCAAATTGCTGTCAGTTATTGTATAGGGTCAGTTGAATTCAGGTATAGTAAAAGTTCCGGCCATTGAACCCATTTTTTGCTGTGGGAGCCAAAAATATGGATTTTTTGGTTTTTTGCGATTTTCTCTAAAATGAAAAAATCCAGGTAAATTTTTTTCAACCCAGAAGAAGCGCCTTGACAAGGGCAATCCAACGGTGCAAAATTCATTGCCATATGTTGCTTAATAAGGGAGCTATGGGCGTTTAAATGATTTTCCGAAGTGAAAATTATATAGAAGGGGGGGGGTACGTGGTTTTTTCGAAAATTTTTTTGTTGCCGATTCGAACCAAATTGCTGTCAGTTATTGTATAGGGTCAGTTGAATTCAGGTATAGTAAAAGTTCCGGCCATTGAACCCATTTTTTGCTGTGGGAGCCAAAAATATGGATTTTTTGGTTTTTTGCGATTTTCTCTAAAATGAAAAAATACAGGTAAATTTTTTTCAACCCAGAAGAAGCGCCTTGACAAGGGCAATCCAACGGTGCAAAATTAATTGCCATAAGTTGCTTAATAAGGGAGCTATGGGCGTTTAAATGATTTTCCGAAGTGAAAATTATATAGAAGGGTACGTAGAAAGGTACGTGGTTTTTTCGAAAATTTTTTTGTTGCCGATTCGAACCAAATTGCTGTCAGTTATTGTATAGGGTCAGTTGAATTCAGGTATAGTAAAAGTTCCGGCCATTGAACCCATTTTTTGCTGTGGGAGCCAAAAATATGGATTTTTTGGTTTTTGCGATTTTCTCTAAAATGAAAAAATCCAGGTAAATTTTTTTCAACCCAGAAGAAGCGCCTTGACAAGGGCAATCCAACGGTGCAAAATTCATTGCCATAAGTTGCTTAATAAGGGAGCTATGGGCGTTTAAATGATTTTCCGAAGTGAAAATTATATAGAAGGGTACGTAGAAAGGTACGTGGTTTTTTCGAAAATTTTTTTGTTGCCGATTCGAACCAAATTGCTGTCAGTTATTGTATAGGGTCAGTTGAATTCAGGTATAGTAAAAGTTCCGGCCATTGAACCCATTTTTTGCTGTGGGAGCCAAAAATATGGATTTTTTGGTTTTTTGCGATTTTCTCTAAAATGAAAAAATCCAGGTAAATTTTTTTCGACTCAGAAGAAGCGCCTTGACAAGGGCAATCCAACGGTGCAAAATTCATTGCCATATGTTGCTTAATAAGGGAGCTATGGGCGTTTAAATGATTTTCAGAAGTGAAAATTATATAGAAGGGGGGGGTACGTGGTTTTTTAGAAAAATTTTTTGTTGCCGATTCGAACCAAATTGCTGTCAGCTATTGTATAGGGTCAGTTGAATTCAGGTATAGTAAAAGTTCCGGCCATTGAACCCATTTTTTGCTGTGGGAGCCAAAAATATGGATTTTTTGGTTTTTTGCGATTTTCTCTAAAATGAAAAAATCCAGGTAAATTGTTTTCGACTCAGAAGAAGCGCCTTGACAACGGCAATCCAACGGTGCAAAATTCATTGTCTTATGTTGCTTAATAAGGGAGCTATGGGCGTTTAAATGATTTTCCGAAGCTAAAATTATATAGAAGGGGGGGGTACGTGGTTTTTTCGAAAATTTTTTTGTTGCCGATTCGAACCAAATTGCTGTCAGTTATTGTATAGGATCAGTTGAATTCAGGTATAGTAAAAGTTCCGGCCATTGAACCCATTTTTTGCGGTGGGAGCCAAAAATATGGATTTTTTGGTTTTTGCGATTTTCTGTAAAATGAAAAAATCCAGGTAAATTTTTTTCGACTCAGAAGAAGCGCCGTGACAACGGCAATCCAACGGTGCAAAATTCATTGCCATATGTTGCTTAATAAGGGAGCTATGGGCGTTTAAATGATTTTCCGAAGTGAAAATTATATAGAAGGGTACGTAGAAAGGTACGTGGTTTTTTCGAAAATTTTTTTGTTGCCGATTCGAACCAAATTGCTGTCAGTTATTGTATAGGGTCAGTTGAATTCAGGTATAGTAAAAGTTCCGGCCATTGAACCCATTTTTTGCTGTGGGAGCCAAAAATATGGATTTTTTGGTTTTTTGCGATTTTCTCTAAAATGAAAAAATCCAGGTAAATTTTTTTCGACTTAGAAGAAGCGCCTTGACAAGGGCAATCCAACGGTGCAAAATTCATTGCCATATGTTGCTTAATAAGGGAGCTATGGGCGTTTAAATGATTTTCAGAAGTGAAAATTATATAGAAGGGGGGGGTACGTGGTTTTTTAGAAAAATTTTTTGTTGCTGATTCGAACCAAATTGCTGTCAGTTATTGTATAGGGTCAGTTGAATTCAGGTATAGTAAAAGTTCCGGCCATTGAACCCATTTTTTGCTGTGGGAGCCAAAAATATGGATTTTTTGGTTTTTTGCGATTTTCTGTAAAATGAAAAAATCCAGGTAAATTTTTTTCGACTCAGAAGAAGCGCCGTGACAACGGCAATCCAACGGTGCAAAATTCATTGCCATATGTTGCTTAATAAGGGAGCTATGGGCGTTTAAATGATTTTCCGAAGCTAAAATTATATAGAAGGGGGGGTACGTGGTTTTTTCGAAAATTTTTTTGTTGCCGATTCGAACCAAATTGCTATCAGTTATTGTATAGGGTCAGTTGAATTCAGGTATAGTAAAAGTTCCGGCCATTGAACCCATTTTTTGCTGTGGGAGCCAAAAATATGGATTTTTTGGTTTTTTGCGATTTTCTCTAAAATGAAAAAATCCAGGTAAATTTTTTTCAACCCAGAAGAAGCGCCTTGACAACGGCAATCCAACGGTGCAAAATTCATTGCCATATGTTGCTTAATAAGGGAGCTATGGGCGTTTAAATGATTTTCCGAAGCTAAAATTATATAGAAGGGGGGGGGTACGTGGTTTTTTCGAAAATTTTTTTGTTGCCGATTCGAACCAAATTGCTGTCAGTTATTGTATAGGGTCAGTTGAATTCAGGTATAGTAAAAGTTCCGGCCATTGAACCCATTTTTTGCTGTGGGAGCTAAAAATATGGATTTTTTGGTTTTTTGCGATTTTCTCTAAAATGAAAAAATCCAGGTAAATTGTTTTCAACCCAGAAGAAGCGCCTTGACAAGGGCAATCCAACGGTGCAAAATTCATTGCCATATGTTGCTTAATAAGGGAGCTATGGGCGTTTAAATGATTTTCCGAAGCTAAAATTATATAGAAGGGGGGGGTACGTGGTTTTTTCGAAAATTTTTTTGTTGCCGATTCGAACCAAATTGCTGTCAGTTATTGTATAGGGTCAGTTGAATTCAGGTATAGTAAAAGTTCCGGCCATTGAACCCATTTTTTGCGGTGGGAGCCAAAAATATGGATTTTTTGGTTTTTTGCGATTTTCTCTAAAATGAAAAAATCCAGGTAAATTTTTTTCGACTCAGAAGAAGCGCCTTGACAAGGGCAATCCAACGGTGCAAAATTCATTGCCATATGTTGCTTAATAAGGGAGCTATGGGCGTTTAAATGATTTTCCGAAGTGAAAATTATATAGAAGGGGGGGGTACGTGGTTTTTTCGAAATTTTTTTTGTTGCCGATTCGAACCAAATTGCTGTCAGTTATTGTATAGGGTCAGTTGAATTCAGGTATAGTAAAAGTTCCGGCCATTGAACCCATTTTTTGCGGTGGGAGCCAAAAATATGGATTTTTTGGTTTTTTGCGATTTTCTCTAAAATGAAAAAATCCAGGTAAATTTTTTTCGACTCAGAAGAAGCGCCTTGACAAGGGCAATCCAACGGTGCAAAATTCATTGCCATATGTTGCTTAATAAGGGAGCTATGGGCGTTTAAATGATTTTCCGAAGTGAAAATTATATAGAAGGGGGGGGTACGTGGTTTTTTCGAAATTTTTTTTGTTGCCGATTCGAACCAAATTGCTGTCAGTTATTGTATAGGGTCAGTTGAATTCAGGTATAGTAAAAGTTCCGGCCATTGAACCCATTTTTTGCGGTGGGAGCCAAAAATATGGATTTTTTGGTTTTTTGCGATTTTCTCTAAAATGAAAAAATCCAGGTAAATTTTTTTCGACTCAGAAGAAGCGCCTTGATAAGGGCAATCCAACGGTGCAAAATTCATTGCCAGATGTTGCTTAATAAGGGAGCTATGGGCGTTTAAATTATTTTCCGAAGCTAAAATTATATAGAAGGGGGGGGTACGTGGTTTTTTCGAAAATTTTTTTGTTGCCGATTCGAACCAAATTGCTGTCAGTTATTGTATAGGGTCAGTTGAATTCAGGTATAGTAAAAGTTCCGGCCATTGAACCCATTTTTTGCGGTGGGAGCCAAAAATATGGATTTTTTGGTTTTTTGCGATTTTCTCTAAAATGAAAAAATCCAGGTAAATTTTTTTCGAATCAGAAGAAGCGCCTTGATAAGGGCAATCCAACGGTGCAAAATTCATTGCCATATGTTGCTTAATAAGGGAGCTATGGGCGTTTAAATGATTTTCCGAAGCTAAAATTATATAGAAGGGGGGGTACGTGGTTTTTTCGAAAATTTTTTTGTTGCCGATTCGAACCAAATTGCTGTCAGTTATTGTATAGGGTCAGTTGAATTCAGGTATAGTAAAAGTTCCGGCCATTGAACCCATTTTTTGCGGTGGGAGCCAAAAATATGGATTTTTTGGTTTTTTGCGATTTTCTCTAAAATGAAAAAATCCAGGTAAATTTTTTTCGAATCAGAAGAAGCGCCTTGATAAGGGCAATCCAACGGTGCAAAATTCATTGCCATATGTTGCTTAATAAGGGAGCTATGGGCGTTTAAATGATTTTCCGAAGCTAAAATTATATAGAAGGGGGGGTACGTGGTTTTTTCGAAAATTTTTTTGTTGCCGATTCGAACCAAATTGCTGTCAGTTATTGTATAGGGTCAGTTGAATTCAGGTATAGTAAAAGTTCCGGCCATTGAACCCATTTTTTGCTGTGGGAGCCAAAAATATGGATTTTTTGGTTTTTTGCGATTTTCTCTAAAATGAAAAAATCCAGGTAAATTTTTTTCAACCCAGAAGAAGCGCCTTGACAAGGGCAATCCAACGGTGCAAAATTCATTGCCATATGTTGCTTAATAAGGGAGCTATGGGCGTTTAAATGATTTTCCGAAGCTAAAATTATATAGAAGGGCCCGGTACTTGGTTTTTTCGAAAAATTTTTTGTCGCCGATTCGAACCAAATTGCTGTCAGTTATTGTATAGGGTCAGTTGATTTCAGGTATAGTAAAAGTTCCGGCCATTGAACCCATTTTTTGCGGTGGGAGCCAAAAATATGGATTTTTTGGTTTTTTGCGATTTTCTCTAAAATGAAAAAATCCAGGTAAATTGTTTTCGACTCAGAAGAAGCGCCTTGACAACGGCAATCCAACGGTGCAAAATTCATTGCCATATGTTGCTTAATAAGGGAGCTATGGGCGTTTAAATGATTTTCCGAAGCTAAAATTATATAGAAGGGGGGGTACGTGGTTTTTTCGAAAATTTTTTTGTTGCCGATTCGAACCAAATTGCTGTCAGTTATTGTATAGGGTCAGTTGAATTCAGGTATAGTAAAAGTTCCGGCCATTGAACCTATTTTTTGCGGTGGGAGCCAAAAATATGGATTTTTTGGTTTTTTGCGATTTTCTCTAAAATGAAAAAATCCAGGTAAATTTTTTTCGACTCAGAAGAAGCGCCTTGATAAGGGCAATCCAACGGTGCAAAATTCATTGCCAGATGTTGCTTAATAAGGGAGCTATGGGCGTTTAAATTATTTTCCGAAGCTAAAATTATATAGAAGGGGGGGGTACGTGGTTTTTTCGAAAATTTTTTTGTTGCCGATTCGAACCAAATTGCTGTCAGTTATTGTATAGGGTCAGTTGAATTCAGGTATAGTAAAAGTTCCGGCCATTGAACCCATTTTTTGCGGTGGGAGCCAAAAATATGGATTTTTTGGTTTTTTGCGATTTTCTCTAAAATGAAAAAATCCAGGTAAATTTTTTTCGACTCAGAAGAAGCGCCTTGATAAGGGCAATCCAACGGTGCAAAATTCATTGCCAGATGTTGCTTAATAAGGGAGCTATGGGCGTTTAAATTATTTTCCGAAGCTAAAATTATATAGAAGGGGGGGGTACGTGGTTTTTTCGAAAATTTTTTTGTTGCCGATTCGAACCAAATTGCTGTCAGTTATTGTATAGGGTCAGTTGAATTCAGGTATAGTAAAAGTTCCGGCCATTGAACCCATTTTTTGCGGTGGGAGCCAAAAATATGGATTTTTTGGTTTTTTGCGATTTTCTCTAAAATGAAAAAATCCAGGTAAATTTTTTTCAACCCAGAAGAAGCGCCTTGACAAGGGCAATCCAACGGTGCAAAATTCATTGCCATATGTTGCTTAATAAGGGAGCTATGGGCGTTTAAATGATTTTCCGAAGCTAAAATTATATAGAAGGGCCCGGTACTTGGTTTTTTCGAAAAATTTTTTGTCGCCGATTCGAACCAAATTGCTGTCAGTTATTGTATAGGGTCAGTTGATTTCAGGTATAGTAAAAGTTCCGGCCATTGAACCCATTTTTTGCGGTGGGAGCCAAAAATATGGATTTTTTGGTTTTTTGCGATTTTCTCTAAAATGAAAAAATTCAGGTAAATTTTTTTCGACTCAGAAGAAGCGCCTTGATAAGGGCAATCCAACGGTGCAAAATTCATTGCCAGATGTTGCTTAATAAGGGAGCTATGGGCGTTTAAATTATTTTCCGAAGCTAAAATTATATAGAAGAGGGGGGTACGTGGTTTTTTCGAAATTTTTTTTGTTGCCGATTCGAACCAAATTGCTGTCAGTTATTGTATAGGGTCAGTTGAATTCAGGTATAGTAAAAGTTCCGGCCATTGAACCCATTTTTTGCGGTGGGAGCCAAAAATATGGATTTTTTGGTTTTTTGCGATTTTCTCTAAAATGAAAAAATCCAGGTAAATTTTTTTCGACTCAGAAGAAGCGCCTTGATAAGGGCAATCCAACGGTGCAAAATTCATTGCCATATGTTGCTTAATAAGGGAGCTATGGGCGTTTAAATGATTTTCCGAAGCTAAAATTATATAGAAGGGGGGGTACGTGGTTTTTTCGAAAATTTTTTTGTTGCCGATTCGAACCAAATTGCTGTCAGTTATTGTATAGGGTCAGTTGAATTCAGGTATAGTAAAAGTTCCGGCCATTGAACCCATTTTTTGCTGTGGGAGCCAAAAATATGGATTTTTTGGTTTTTTGCGATTTTCTCTAAAATGAAAAAATCCAGGTAAATTTTTTTGGACTCAGAAGGAGCGCCTTGACAAGGGCAATCCAACGGTGCAAAATTCATTGCCATATGTTGCTTAATAAGGGAGCTATGGGCGTTTAAATGATTTTCAGAAGTGAAAATTATATAGAAGGGGGGGGTACGTGGTTTTTTAGAAAATTTTTTTGACGCCGATTCGAACCAAATTGCTGTCAGTTATTGTATAGGGTCAGTTGAATTCAGGTATAGTAAAAATTCCGGCCATTGAACCCATTTTTTGCTGTGGGAGCCAAAAATATGGATTTTTTGGTTTTTTGCGATTTTCTCTAAAATGAAAAAATCCAGGTAAATTGTTTTCGACTCAGAAGAAGCGCCTTGACAAGGGCAATCCAACGGTGCAAAATTCATTGCCATATGTTGCTTAATAAGGGAGCTATGGGCGTTTAAATGATTTTCAGAAGTGAAAATTATATAGAAGTGGTTTTTTAGAAAATTTTTTTGACGCCGATTCGAACCAAATTGCTGTCAGTTATTGTATAGGGTCAGTTGAATTCAGGTATAGTAAAAGTTCCGGCCATTGAACCCATTTTTTGCGGTGGGAGCCAAAAATATGGATTGTTTTGGTTTTTTGCGATTTTCTCTAAAATGAAAAAATCCAGGTAAATTTTTTTCGTCTCAGAAGAAGCGCCTTGACAAGGGCAATCCAACGGTGCAAAATTCATTGACATATGTTGCTTAATAAGGGAGCTATGGGCGTTTAAATGATTTTCCGAACCTAAAATTATATAGAAGGGGGGGGTACGTGGTTTTTTCGAAAATTTTTTTGTTGCCGATTCGAACCAAATTGCTGTCAATTATTGTATAGGGTCAGTTGAATTCAGGTATAGTAAAAGTTCCGGCCATTGAACCCATTTTTTGCGGTGGGAGCCAAAAATATGGATTTTTTGGTTTTTTGTGATTTTCTCTAAAATGAAAAAATCCAGGTAAATTTTTTTCGATTCAGAAGAAGCGCCTTGACAAGGGAAATCCAACGGTGCAAAATTCATTGCCATATGTTGCTTAATAAGGGAGCTATGGGCGTTTAAATGATTTTCCGAACCTAAAATTATATAGAAGGGGGGGGGTACGTGGTTTTTTCGAAAATTTTTTTGTCGCCGATTCGAACCAAATTGCTGTTAGTTATTGTATAGGGTCAGTTGAATTCAGGTATAGTAAAAGTTCCGGCCATTGAACCCATTTTTTGCGGTGGGAGCCAAAAATATGGATTTTTTGGTTTTTTGCGATTTTCTCTAAAATGAAAAAATCCAGGTAAATTTTTTTCGACTCAGAAGAAGCGCCTTGACAAGGGCAATCCAACGGTGCAAAATTCATTGCCTTATGTTGCTTAATAAGGGAGCTATGGGCGTTTAAATGATTTTCCGAAGCTAAAATTATATAGAAGGGGGGGGTACGTGGTTTTTTCGAAAATTTTTTTGTTGCCGATTCGAACCAAATTGCTGTCAGTTATTGTATAGGATCAGTTGAATTCAGGTATAGTAAAAGTTCCGGCCATTGAACCCATTTTTTGCGGTGGGAGCCAAAAATATGGATTTTTTGGTTTTTTGCGATTTTCTGTAAAATGAAAAAATCCAGGTAAATTTTTTTCGACTCAGAAGAAGCGCCGTGACAACGGCAATCCAACGGTGCAAAATTCATTGCCATATGTTGCTTAATAAGGGAGCTATGGGCGTTTAAATGATTTTCCGAAGTGAAAATTATATAGAAGGGTACGTAGAAAGGTACGTGGTTTTTTCGAAAATTTTTTTTTTGCCGATTCGAACCAAATTGCTGTCAGTTATTGTATAGGGTCAGTTGAATTCAGGTATAGTAAAAGTTCCGGCCATTGAACCCATTTTTTGCTGTGGGAGCCAAAAATATGGATTTTTTGGTTTTTTGCGATTTTCTCTAAAATGAAAAAATCCAGGTAAATTTTTTTCGACTCAGAAGAAGCGCCTTGACAAGGGCAATCCAACGGTGCAAAATTCATTGCCATATGTTGCTTAATAAGGGAGCTATGGGCGTTTAAATGATTTTCAGAAGTGAAAATTATATAGAAGGGGGGGGTACGTGGTTTTTTAGAAAAATTTTTTGTTGCCGATTCGAACCAAATTGCTGTCAGTTATTGTATAGGGTCAGTTGAATTCAGGTATAGTAAAAGTTCCGGCCATTGAACCCATTTTTTGCTGTGGGAGCCAAAAATATGGATTTTTTGGTTTTTTGCGATTTTCTGTAAAATGAAAAAATCCAGGTAAATTTTTTTCGACTCAGAAGAAGCGCCGTGACAACGGCAATCCAACGGTGCAAAATTCATTGCCATATGTTGCTTAATAAGGGAGCTATGGGCGTTTAAATGATTTTCCGAAGCTAAAATTATATAGAAGGGGGGGTACGTGGTTTTTTCGAAAATTTTTTTGTTGCCGATTCGAACCAAATTGCTATCAGTTATTGTATAGGGTCAGTTGAATTCAGGTATAGTAAAAGTTCCGGCCATTGAACCCATTTTTTGCTGTGGGAGCCAAAAATATGGATTTTTTGGTTTTTTGCGATTTTCTCTAAAATGAAAAAATCCAGGTAAATTTTTTTCAACCCAGAAGAAGCGCCTTGACAACGGCAATCCAACGGTGCAAAATTCATTGCCATATGTTGCTTAATAAGGGAGCTATGGGCGTTTAAATGATTTTCCGAAGCTAAAATTATATAGAAGGGGGGGGTACGTGGTTTTTTCGAAAATTTTTTTGTTGCCGATTCGAACCAAATTGCTGTCAGTTATTGTATAGGGTCAGTTGAATTCAGGTATAGTAAAAGTTCCGGCCATTGAACCCATTTTTTGCGGTGGGAGCCAAAAATATGGATTTTTTGGTTTTTTGCGATTTTCTCTAAAATGAAAAAATCCAGGTAAATTTTTTTCAACCCAGAAGAAGCGCCTTGACAAGGGCAATCTAACGGTGCAAAATTCATTGCCATATGTTGCTTAATAAGGGAGCTATGGGCGTTTAAATGATTTTCCCAAGTGAAAATTATATAGAAGGGGGGGGTACGTGGTTTTTTCGAAAATTTTTTTGTTGCCGATTCGAACCAAATTGCTGTCAGTTATTGTATAGGGTCAGTTGAATTCAGGTATAGTAAAAGTTCCGGCCATTGAACCCATTTTTTGCTGTGGGAGCTAAAAATATGGATTTTTTGGTTTTTTGCGATTTTCTCTAAAATGAAAAAATCCAGGTAAATTTTTTTCGACTCAGAAGAAGCGCCGTGACAACGGCAATCCAACGGTGCAAAATTCATTGCCATATGTTGCTTAATAAGGGAGCTATGGGCGTTTAAATGATTTTCCGAAGCTAAAATTATATAGAAGGGGGGGTACGTGGTTTTTTCGAAAATTTTTTTGTTGCCGATTCGAACCAAATTGCTATCAGTTATTGTATAGGGTCAGTTGAATTCAGGTATAGTAAAAGTTCCGGCCATTGAACCCATTTTTTGCGGTGGGAGCCAAAAATATGGATTTTTTGGTTTTTTGCGATTTTCTCTAAAATGAAAAAATCCAGGTAAATTTTTTTCGACTCAGAAGAAGCGCCTTGACAAGGGCAATCCAACGGTGCAAAATTCATTGCCTTATGTTGCTTAATAAGGGAGCTATGGGCGTTTAAATGATTTTCCGAAGCTAAAATTATATAGAAGGGGGGGGTACGTGGTTTTTTCGAAAATTTTTTTGTTGCCGATTCGAACCAAATTGCTGTCAGTTATTGTATAGGATCAGTTGAATTCAGGTATAGTAAAAGTTCCGGCCATTGAACCCATTTTTTGCGGTGGGAGCCAAAAATATGGATTTTTTGGTTTTTTGCGATTTTCTGTAAAATGAAAAAATCCAGGTAAATTTTTTTCGACTCAGAAGAAGCGCCGTGACAACGGCAATCCAACGGTGCAAAATTCATTGCCATATGTTGCTTAATAAGGGAGCTATGGGCGTTTAAATGATTTTCCGAAGTGAAAATTATATAGAAGGGTACGTAGAAAGGTACGTGGTTTTTTCGAAAATTTTTTTGTTGCCGATTCGAACCAAATTGCTGTCAGTTATTGTATAGGGTCAGTTGAATTCAGGTATAGTAAAAGTTCCGGCCATTGAACCCATTTTTTGCTGTGGGAGCCAAAAATATGGATTTTTTGGTTTTTTGCGATTTTCTCTAAAATGAAAAAATCCAGGTAAATTTTTTTCGACTCAGAAGAAGCGCCTTGACAAGGGCAATCCAACGGTGCAAAATTCATTGCCATATGTTGCTTAATAAGGGAGCTATGGGCGTTTAAATGATTTTCAGAAGTGAAAATTATATAGAAGGGGGGGGTACGTGGTTTTTTAGAAAAATTTTTTGTTGCCGATTCGAACCAAATTGCTGTCAGTTATTGTATAGGGTCAGTTGAATTCAGGTATAGTAAAAGTTCCGGCCATTGAACCCATTTTTTGCTGTGGGAGCCAAAAATATGGATTTTTTGGTTTTTTGCGATTTTCTGTAAAATGAAAAAATCCAGGTAAATTTTTTTCGACTCAGAAGAAGCGCCGTGACAACGGCAATCCAACGGTGCAAAATTCATTGCCATATGTTGCTTAATAAGGGAGCTATGGGCGTTTAAATGATTTTCCGAAGCTAAAATTATATAGAAGGGGGGGTACGTGGTTTTTTCGAAAATTTTTTTGTTGCCGATTCGAACCAAATTGCTATCAGTTATTGTATAGGGTCAGTTGAATTCAGGTATAGTAAAAGTTCCGGCCATTGAACCCATTTTTTGCTGTGGGAGCCAAAAATATGGATTTTTTGGTTTTTTGCGATTTTCTCTAAAATGAAAAAATCCAGGTAAATTTTTTTCAACCCAGAAGAAGCGCCTTGACAACGGCAATCCAACGGTGCAAAATTCATTGCCATATGTTGCTTAATAAGGGAGCTATGGGCGTTTAAATGATTTTCCGAAGCTAAAATTATATAGAAGGGGGGGGTACGTGGTTTTTTCGAAAATTTTTTTGTTGCCGATTCGAACCAAATTGCTGTCAGTTATTGTATAGGGTCAGTTGAATTCAGGTATAGTAAAAGTTCCGGCCATTGAACCCATTTTTTGCGGTGGGAGCCAAAAATATGGATTTTTTGGTTTTTTGCGATTTTCTCTAAAATGAAAAAATCCAGGTAAATTTTTTTCAACCCAGAAGAAGCGCCTTGACAAGGGCAATCTAACGGTGCAAAATTCATTGCCATATGTTGCTTAATAAGGGAGCTATGGGCGTTTAAATGATTTTCCCAAGTGAAAATTATATAGAAGGGGGGGGTACGTGGTTTTTTCGAAAATTTTTTTGTTGCCGATTCGAACCAAATTGCTGTCAGTTATTGTATAGGGTCAGTTGAATTCAGGTATAGTAAAAGTTCCGGCCATTGAACCCATTTTTTGCTGTGGGAGCTAAAAATATGGATTTTTTGGTTTTTTGCGATTTTCTCTAAAATGAAAAAATCCAGGTAAATTGTTTTCAACCCAGAAGAAGCGCCTTGACAAGGGCAATCCAACGGTGCAAAATTCATTGCCATATGTTGCTTAATAAGGGAGCTATGGGCGTTTAAATGATTTTCCGAAGCTAAAATTATATAGAAGGGGGGGGTACATGGTTTTTTCGAAATTTTTTTTGTTGCCGATTCGAACCAAATTGCTGTCAGTTATTGTATAGGGTCAGTTGAATTCAGGTATAGTAAAAGTTCCGGCCATTGAACCCATTTTTTGCTGTGGGAGCCAAAAATATGGATTTTTTGGTTTTTTGCGATTTTCTCTAAAATGAAAAAATCCAGGTAAATTGTTTTCGACTCAGAAGAAGCGCCTTGACAACGGCAATCCAACGGTGCAAAATTCATTGCCATATGTTGCTTAATAAGGGAGCTATGGGCGTTTAAATGATTTTCCGAAGCTAAAATTATATAGAAGGGGGGGTACGTGGTTTTTTCGAAAATTTTTTTGTTGCCGATTCGAACCAAATTGCTGTCAGTTATTGTATAGGGTCAGTTGAATTCAGGTATAGTAAAAGTTCCGGCCATTGAACCCATTTTTTGCGGTGGGAGCCAAAAATATGGATTTTTTGGTTTTTTGCGATTTTCTCTAAAATGAAAAAATCCAGGTAAATTTTTGTCGACTCAGAAGAAGCGCCTTGACAAGGGCAATCCAACGGTGCAAAATTCATTGCCATATGTTGCTTAATAAGGGAGCTATGGGCGTTTAAATGATTTTCGGAAGTGAAAATTATATGGAAGGGGGGGGTACGTGGTTTTTTCGAAAATTTTTTTGTCGCCGATTCGAACCAAATTGCTGTCAGTTATTGTATAGGATCAGTTGAATTCAGGTATAGTAAAAGTTCCGGCCATTGAACCCATTTTTTGCTGGGGGAGCCAAAAATATGGATTTTTTGGTTTTTTGCGATTTTCTCTAAAATGAAAAAATCCAGGTAAATTTTTTTCGATTCAGAAGAAGCGCCTTGACAAGGGCAATCCAACGGTGCAAAATTCATTGCCATATGTTGCTTAATAAGGGAGCTATTGGCGTTTAAATGATTTTCCGAAGCTAAAATTATATAGAAGGGGGGGGTACGTGGTTTTTTCGAAAATTTTTTTGTTGCCGATTCGAACCAAATTGCTGTCAGTTATTGTATAGGGTCAGTTGAATTCAGGTATAGTAAAAGTTCCGGCCATTGAACCCATTTTTTGATGTGGGAGCCAAAAATATGGATTTTTTGTTTTTTTGCGATTTTCTCTAAAATGAAAAAATCCAGGTACTTAAATTTTTTTCGACTCAGAAGAAGCGCCTTGACAAGGGCAATCCAACGGTGCAAAATTCATTGCCATATGTTGCTTAATAAGGGAGCTATGGGCGTTTAAATGATTTTCGGAAGTGAAAATTAGATGGAAGGGGGGGGTACGTGGTTTTTTCGAAAATTTTTTTGTCGCCGATTCGAACCAAATTGCTGTCAGTTATTGTATAGGATCAGTTGAATTCAGGTATAGTAAAAATTCCGGCCATTGAACACATTTTTTGCTGGGGGAGCCAAAAATATGGATTTTTTGGTTTTTTGCGATTTTCTCTAAAATGAAAAAATCCAGGTAAATTTTTTTCGATTCAGAAGAAGCGCCTTGACAAGGGCAATCCAACGGTGCAAAATTCATTGCCATATGTTGCTTAATAAGGGAGCTATGGACGTTTAAATGATTTTCCGAAGCTAAAATTATATAGGAGGGGGGGGGGGTACGTGGTTTTTTCGAAAATTTTTTTGTCGCCGATTCGAACCAAATTGCTGTCAGTTATTGTATAGGGTCAGTTGAATTCAGGTATAGTAAAAGTTCCGGCCATTGAACCCATTTTTTGCGGTGGGAGCCAAAAATATGGATTTTTTGGTTTTTTGCGATTTTCTCTAAAATGAAAAAATCCAGGTAAATTTTTTTCGACTCAGAAGAAGCGCCTTGACAAGGGCAATCCAACGGTGCAAAATTCATTGCCATATGTTGCTTAATAAGGGAGCTATGGGCGTTTAAATGATTTTCGGAAGTGAAAATTAGATGGAAGGGGGGGGGGGGGTACGTGGTTTTTTCGAAAATTTTTTTGTTGCCGATTCGAACCAAATTGCTGTCAGTTATTGTATAGGGTCAGTTGAATTCAGGTATAGTAAAAGTTCCGGCCATTGAACCCATTTTTTGCGGTGGGAGCCAAAAATATGGATTTTTTGGTTTTTTGCGATTTTCTCTAAAATGAAAAAATCCAGGTAAATTTTTGTCGACTCAGAAGAAGCGCCTTGACAAGGGCAATCCAACGGTGCAAAATTCATTGCCATATGTTGCTTAATAAGGGAGCTATGGGTGTTTAAATGATTTTCGGAAGTGAAAATTATATGGAAGGGGGGGGTACGTGGTTTTTTCGAAAATTTTTTTGTCGCCGATTCGAACCAAATTGCTGTCAGTTATTGTATAGGATCAGTTGAATTCAGGTATAGTAAAAGTTCCGGCCATTGAACCCATTTTTTGCTGGGGGAGCCAAAAATATGGATTTTTTGGTTTTTTGCGATTTTCTCTAAAATGAAAAAATCCAGGTAAATTTTTTTCGATTCAGAAGAAGCGCCTTGACAAGGGCAATCCAACGGTGCAAAATTCATTGCCATATGTTGCTTAATAAGGGAGCTATTGGCGTTTAAATGATTTTCCGAAGCTAAAATTATATAGAAGGGGGGGGTACGTGGTTTTTTCGAAAATTTTTTTGTTGCCGATTCGAACCAAATTGCTGTCAGTTATTGTATAGGGTCAGTTGAATTCAGGTATAGTAAAAGTTCCGGCCATTGAACCCATTTTTTGATGTGGGAGCCAAAAATATGGATTTTTTGTTTTTTTGCGATTTTCTCTAAAATGAAAAAATCCAGGTAAATTTTTGTCGACTCAGAAGAAGCGCCTTGACAAGGGCAATCCAACGGTGCAAAATTCATTGCCATATGTTGCTTAATAAGGGAGCTATGGGCGTTTAAATGATTTTCGGAAGTGAAAATTATATGGAAGGGGGGGGTACGTGGTTTTTTCGAAAATTTTTTTGTCGCCGATTCGAACCAAATTGCTGTCAGTTATTGTATAGGATCAGTTGAATTCAGGTATAGTAAAAGTTCCGGCCATTGAACCCATTTTTTGCTGGGGGAGCCAAAAATATGGATTTTTTGGTTTTTTGCGATTTTCTCTAAAATGAAAAAATCCAGGTAAATTTTTTTCGATTCAGAAGAAGCGCCTTGACAAGGGCAATCCAACGGTGCAAAATTCATTGCCATATGTTGCTTAATAAGGGAGCTATTGGCGTTTAAATGATTTTCCGAAGCTAAAATTATATAGAAGGGGGGGGAACGTGGTTTTTTCGAAAATTTTTTTGTTGCCGATTCGAACCAAATTGCTGTCAGTTATTGTATAGGGTCAGTTGAATTCAGGTATAGTAAAAGTTCCGGCCATTGAACCCATTTTTTGATGTGGGAGCCAAAAATATGGATTTTTTGTTTTTTTGCGATTTTCTCTAAAATGAAAAAATCCAGGTAAATTTTTTTCGACTCAGAAGAAGCGCCTTGACAAGGGCAATCCAACGGTGCAAAATTCATTGCCATATGTTGCTTAATAAGGGAGCTATGGGCGTTTAAATGATTTTCGGAAGTGAAAATTAGATGGAAGGGGGGGGTACGTGGTTTTTTCGAAAATTTTTTTGTCGCCGATTCGAACCAAATTGCTGTCAGTTATTGTATAGGATCAGTTGAATTCAGGTATAGTAAAAATTCCGGCCATTGAACCCATTTTTTGCGGTGGGAGCCAAAAATATGGATTTTTTGGTTTTTTGCGATTTTCTCTAAAATGAAAAAATCCAGGTAAATTTTTTTCGAATCAGAAGAAGCGCCTTGATAAGGGCAATCCAACGGTGCAAAATTCATTGCCATATGTTGCTTAATAAGGGAGCTATGGGCGTTGAAATGATTTTCCGAAGCTAAAATTATATAGAAGGGGGGGTACGTGGTTTTTTCGAAAATTTTTTTGTTGCCGATTCGAACCAAATTGCTGTCAGTTATTGTATAGGGTCAGTTGAATTCAGGTATAGTAAAAGTTCCGGCCATTGAACCCATTTTTTGCGGTGGGAGCCAAAAATATGGATTTTTTGGTTTTTTGCGATTTTCTCTAAAATGAAAAAATTCAGGTAAATTTTTTTCGACTCAGAAGAAGCGCCTTGATAAGGGCAATCCAACGGTGCAAAATTCATTGCCAGATGTTGCTTAATAAGGGAGCTATGGGCGTTTAAATTATTTTCCGAAGCTAAAATTATATAGAAGGGGGGGGTACGTGGTTTTTTCGAAAATTTTTTTGTTGCCGATTCGAACCAAATTGCTGTCAGTTATTGTATAGGGTCAGTTGAATTCAGGTATAGTAAAAGTTCCGGCCATTGAACCCATTTTTTGCGGTGGGAGCCAAAAATATGGATTTTTTGGTTTTTTGCGATTTTCTCTAAGATGAAAAAATCCAGGTAAATTTTTTTCGACTCAGAAGAAGCGCCTTGATAAGGGCAATCCAACGGTGCAAAATTCATTGCCATATGTTGCTTAATAAGGGAGCTATGGGCGTTTAAATGATTTTCCGAAGCTAAAATTATATAGAAGGGGGGGTACGTGGTTTTTTCGAAAATTTTTTTGTTGCCGATTCGAACCAAATTGCTGTCAGTTATTGTATAGGGTCAGTTGAATTCAGGTATAGTAAAAGTTCCGGCCATTGAACCCATTTTTTGCTGTGGGAGCCAAAAATATGGATTTTTTGGTTTTTTGCGATTTTCTCTAAAATGAAAAAATCCAGGTAAATTTTTTTCAACCCAGAAGAAGCGCCTTGACAAGGGCAATCCAACGGTGCAAAATTCATTGCCATATGTTGCTTAATAAGGGAGCTATGGGCGTTTAAATGATTTTCCGAAGCTAAAATTATATAGAAGGGCCCGGTACTTGGTTTTTTCGAAAAATTTTTTGTCGCCGATTCGAACCAAATTGCTGTCAGTTATTGTATAGGGTCAGTTGATTTCAGGTATAGTAAAAGTTCCGGCCATTGAACCCATTTTTTGCGGTGGGAGCCAAAAATATGGATTTTTTGTTTTTTTGCGATTTTCTCTAAAATGAAAAAATCCAGGTAAATTTTTTTGGACTCAGAAGGAGCGCCTTGACAAGGGCAATCCAACGGTGCAAAATTCATTGCCATATGTTGCTTAATAAGGGAGCTATGGGCGTTTAAATGATTTTCAGAAGTGAAAATTATATAGAAGGGGGGTACGTGGTTTTTTAGAAAATTTTTTTGACGCCGATTCGAACCAAATTGCTGTCAGTTATTGTATAGGGTCAGTTGAATTCAGGTATAGTAAAAATTCCGGCCATTGAACCCATTTTTTGCTGTGGGAGCCAAAAATATGGATTTTTTGGTTTTTTGCGATTTTCTCTAAAATGAAAAAATTCAGGTAAATTGTTTTCGACTCAGAAGAAGCGCCTTGACAAGGGCAATCCAACGGTGCAAAATTCATTGCCATATGTTGCTTAATAAGGGAGCTATGGGCGTTTAAATGATTTTCAGAAGTGAAAATTATATAGAAGTGGTTTTTTAGAAAATTTTTTTGACGCCGATTCGAACCAAATTGCTGTCAGTTATTGTATAGGGTCAGTTGAATTCAGGTATAGTAAAAATTCCGGCCATTGAACCCATTTTTTGCTGTGGGAGCCAAAAATATGGATTTTTTGATTTTTTGCGATTTTCTCTAAAATGAAAAAATTCAGGTAAATTGTTTTCGACTCAGAAGAAGCGCCTTGACAAGGGCAATCCAACGGTGCAAAATTCATTGCCATATGTTGCTTAATAAGGGAGCTATGGGCGTTTAAATGATTTTCAGAAGTGAAAATTATATAGAAGGGGGGGGTACGTGGTTTTTTAGAAAAATTTTTTGTTGCCGATTCGAACCAAATTGCTGTCAGTTATTGTATAGGGTCAGTTGAATTCAGGTATAGTAAAAGTTCCGGCCATTGAACCCATTTTTTGCTGTGGGAGCCAAAAATATGGATTTTTTGGTTTTTTGCGATTTTCTGTAAAATGAAAAAATCCAGGTAAATTTTTTTCGACTCAGAAGAAGCGCCTTGACAACGGCAATCCAACGGTGCAAAATTCATTGCCATATGTTGCTTAATAAGGGAGCTATGGGCGTTTAAATGATTTTCCGAAGCTAAAATTATATAGAAGGGGGGGGTACGTGGTTTTTTCGAAAATTTTTTTGTTGCCGATTCGAACCAAATTGCTGTCAGTTATTGTATAGGGTCAGTTGAATTCAGGTATAGTAAAAGTTCCGGCCATTGAACCCATTTTTTGCGGTGGGAGCCAAAAATATGGATTTTTTGGTTTTTTGCGATTTTCTCTAAAATGAAAAAATCCAGGTAAATTTTTTTCAACCCAGAAGAAGCGCCTTGACAAGGGCAATCTAACGGTGCAAAATTCATTGCCATATGTTGCTTAATAAGGGAGCTATGGGCGTTTAAATGATTTTCCCAAGTGAAAATTATATAGAAGGGGGGGGTACGTGGTTTTTTCGAAAATTTTTTTGTTGCCGATTCGAACCAAATTGCTGTCAGTTATTGTATAGGGTCAGTTGAATTCAGGTATAGTAAAAGTTCCGGCCATTGAACCCATTTTTTGCTGTGGGAGCTAAAAATATGGATTTTTTGGTTTTTTGCGATTTTCTCTAAAATGAAAAAATCCAGGTAAATTGTTTTCAACCCAGAAGAAGCGCCTTGACAAGGGCAATCCAACGGTGCAAAATTCATTGCCATATGTTGCTTAATAAGGGAGCTATGGGCGTTTAAATGATTTTCCGAAGCTAAAATTATATAGAAGGGGGGGGTACATGGTTTTTTCGAAATTTTTTTTGTTGCCGATTCGAACCAAATTGCTGTCAGTTATTGTATAGGGTCAGTTGAATTCAGGTATAGTAAAAGTTCCGGCCATTGAACCCATTTTTTGCTGTGGGAGCCAAAAATATGGATTTTTTGGTTTTTTGCGATTTTCTCTAAAATGAAAAAATCCAGGTAAATTGTTTTCGACTCAGAAGAAGCGCCTTGACAACGGCAATCCAACGGTGCAAAATTCATTGCCATATGTTGCTTAATAAGGGAGCTATGGGCGTTTAAATGATTTTCCGAAGCTAAAATTATATAGAAGGGGGGGTACGTGGTTTTTTCGAAAATTTTTTTGTTGCCGATTCGAACCAAATTGCTGTCAGTTATTGTATAGGGTCAGTTGAATTCAGGTATAGTAAAAGTTCCGGCCATTGAACCCATTTTTTGCGGTGGGAGCCAAAAATATGGATTTTTTGGTTTTTTGCGATTTTCTCTAAAATGAAAAAATCCAGGTAAATTTTTGTCGACTCAGAAGAAGCGCCTTGACAAGGGCAATCCAACGGTGCAAAATTCATTGCCATATGTTGCTTAATAAGGGAGCTATGGGCGTTTAAATGATTTTCGGAAGTGAAAATTATATGGAAGGGGGGGGTACGTGGTTTTTTCGAAAATTTTTTTGTTGCCGATTCGAACCAAATTGCTGTCAGTTATTGTATAGGGTCAGTTGAATTCAGGTATAGTAAAAGTTCCGGCCATTGAACCCATTTTTTGATGTGGGAGCCAAAAATATGGATTTTTTGTTTTTTTGCGATTTTCTCTAAAATGAAAAAATCCAGGTAAATTTTTTTCGACTCAGAAGAAGCGCCTTGACAAGGGCAATCCAACGGTGCAAAATTCATTGCCATATGTTGCTTAATAAGGGAGCTATGGGCGTTTAAATGATTTTCGGAAGTGAAAATTAGATGGAAGGGGGGGGTACGTGGTTTTTTCGAAAATTTTTTTGTCGCCGATTCGAACCAAATTGCTGTCAGTTATTGTATAGGATCAGTTGAATTCAGGTATAGTAAAAATTCCGGCCATTGAACACATTTTTTGCTGGGGGAGCCAAAAATATGGATTTTTTGGTTTTTTGCGATTTTCTCTAAAATGAAAAAATCCAGGTAAATTTTTTTCGATTCAGAAGAAGCGCCTTGACAAGGGCAATCCAACGGTGCAAAATTCATTGCCATATGTTGCTTAATAAGGGAGCTATGGACGTTTAAATGATTTTCCGAAGCTAAAATTATATAGGAGGGGGGGGGGGTACGTGGTTTTTTCGAAAATTTTTTTGTCGCCGATTCGAACCAAATTGCTGTCAGTTATTGTATAGGGTCAGTTGAATTCAGGTATAGTAAAAGTTCCGGCCATTGAACCCATTTTTTGCGGTGGGAGCCAAAAATATGGATTTTTTGGTTTTTTGCGATTTTCTCTAAAATGAAAAAATCCAGGTAAATTTTTTTCGACTCAGAAGAAGCGCCTTGACAAGGGCAATCCAACGGTGCAAAATTCATTGCCATATGTTGCTTAATAAGGGAGCTATGGGCGTTTAAATGATTTTCGGAAGTGAAAATTAGATGGAAGGGGGGGGGGGGGTACGTGGTTTTTTCGAAAATTTTTTTGTTGCCGATTCGAACCAAATTGCTGTCAGTTATTGTATAGGGTCAGTTGAATTCAGGTATAGTAAAAGTTCCGGCCATTGAACCCATTTTTTGCGGTGGGAGCCAAAAATATGGATTTTTTGGTTTTTTGCGATTTTCTCTAAAATGAAAAAATCCAGGTAAATTTTTGTCGACTCAGAAGAAGCGCCTTGACAAGGGCAATCCAACGGTGCAAAATTCATTGCCATATGTTGCTTAATAAGGGAGCTATGGGTGTTTAAATGATTTTCGGAAGTGAAAATTATATGGAAGGGGGGGGTACGTGGTTTTTTCGAAAATTTTTTTGTCGCCGATTCGAACCAAATTGCTGTCAGTTATTGTATAGGATCAGTTGAATTCAGGTATAGTAAAAGTTCCGGCCATTGAACCCATTTTTTGCTGGGGGAGCCAAAAATATGGATTTTTTGGTTTTTTGCGATTTTCTCTAAAATGAAAAAATCCAGGTAAATTTTTTTCGATTCAGAAGAAGCGCCTTGACAAGGGCAATCCAACGGTGCAAAATTCATTGCCATATGTTGCTTAATAAGGGAGCTATTGGCGTTTAAATGATTTTCCGAAGCTAAAATTATATAGAAGGGGGGGGTACGTGGTTTTTTCGAAAATTTTTTTGTTGCCGATTCGAACCAAATTGCTGTCAGTTATTGTATAGGGTCAGTTGAATTCAGGTATAGTAAAAGTTCCGGCCATTGAACCCATTTTTTGATGTGGGAGCCAAAAATATGGATTTTTTGTTTTTTTGCGATTTTCTCTAAAATGAAAAAATCCAGGTAAATTTTTGTCGACTCAGAAGAAGCGCCTTGACAAGGGCAATCCAACGGTGCAAAATTCATTGCCATATGTTGCTTAATAAGGGAGCTATGGGCGTTTAAATGATTTTCGGAAGTGAAAATTATATGGAAGGGGGGGGTACGTGGTTTTTTCGAAAATTTTTTTGTCGCCGATTCGAACCAAATTGCTGTCAGTTATTGTATAGGATCAGTTGAATTCAGGTATAGTAAAAGTTCCGGCCATTGAACCCATTTTTTGCTGGGGGAGCCAAAAATATGGATTTTTTGGTTTTTTGCGATTTTCTCTAAAATGAAAAAATCCAGGTAAATTTTTTTCGATTCAGAAGAAGCGCCTTGACAAGGGCAATCCAACGGTGCAAAATTCATTGCCATATGTTGCTTAATAAGGGAGCTATTGGCGTTTAAATGATTTTCCGAAGCTAAAATTATATAGAAGGGGGGGGAACGTGGTTTTTTCGAAAATTTTTTTGTTGCCGATTCGAACCAAATTGCTGTCAGTTATTGTATAGGGTCAGTTGAATTCAGGTATAGTAAAAGTTCCGGCCATTGAACCCATTTTTTGATGTGGGAGCCAAAAATATGGATTTTTTGTTTTTTTGCGATTTTCTCTAAAATGAAAAAATCCAGGTAAATTTTTTTCGACTCAGAAGAAGCGCCTTGACAAGGGCAATCCAACGGTGCAAAATTCATTGCCATATGTTGCTTAATAAGGGAGCTATGGGCGTTTAAATGATTTTCGGAAGTGAAAATTAGATGGAAGGGGGGGGTACGTGGTTTTTTCGAAAATTTTTTTGTCGCCGATTCGAACCAAATTGCTGTCAGTTATTGTATAGGATCAGTTGAATTCAGGTATAGTAAAAATTCCGGCCATTGAACCCATTTTTTGCGGTGGGAGCCAAAAATATGGATTTTTTGGTTTTTTGCGATTTTCTCTAAGATGAAAAAATCCAGGTAAATTTTTTTCGACTCAGAAGAAGCGCCTTGATAAGGGCAATCCAACGGTGCAAAATTCATTGCCATATGTTGCTTAATAAGGGAGCTATGGGCGTTTAAATGATTTTCCGAAGCTAAAATTATATAGAAGGGGGGGTACGTGGTTTTTTCGAAAATTTTTTTGTTGCCGATTCGAACCAAATTGCTGTCAGTTATTGTATAGGGTCAGTTGAATTCAGGTATAGTAAAAGTTCCGGCCATTGAACCCATTTTTTGCTGTGGGAGCCAAAAATATGGATTTTTTGGTTTTTTGCGATTTTCTCTAAAATGAAAAAATCCAGGTAAATTTTTTTCAACCCAGAAGAAGCGCCTTGACAAGGGCAATCCAACGGTGCAAAATTCATTGCCATATGTTGCTTAATAAGGGAGCTATGGGCGTTTAAATGATTTTCCGAAGCTAAAATTATATAGAAGGGCCCGGTACTTGGTTTTTTCGAAAAATTTTTTGTCGCCGATTCGAACCAAATTGCTGTCAGTTATTGTATAGGGTCAGTTGATTTCAGGTATAGTAAAAGTTCCGGCCATTGAACCCATTTTTTGCGGTGGGAGCCAAAAATATGGATTTTTTGTTTTTTTGCGATTTTCTCTAAAATGAAAAAATCCAGGTAAATTTTTTTGGACTCAGAAGGAGCGCCTTGACAAGGGCAATCCAACGGTGCAAAATTCATTGCCATATGTTGCTTAATAAGGGAGCTATGGGCGTTTAAATGATTTTCAGAAGTGAAAATTATATAGAAGGGGGGGGTACGTGGTTTTTTAGAAAATTTTTTTGACGCCGATTCGAACCAAATTGCTGTCAGTTATTGTATAGGGTCAGTTGAATTCAGGTATAGTAAAAATTCCGGCCATTGAACCCATTTTTTGCTGTGGGAGCCAAAAATATGGATTTTTTGGTTTTTTGCGATTTTCTCTAAAATGAAAAAATTCAGGTAAATTGTTTTCGACTCAGAAGAAGCGCCTTGACAAGGGCAATCCAACGGTGCAAAATTCATTGCCATATGTTGCTTAATAAGGGAGCTATGGGCGTTTAAATGATTTTCAGAAGTGAAAATTATATAGAAGTGGTTTTTTAGAAAATTTTTTTGACGCCGATTCGAACCAAATTGCTGTCAGTTATTGTATAGGGTCAGTTGAATTCAGGTATAGTAAAAATTCCGGCCATTGAACCCATTTTTTGCTGTGGGAGCCAAAAATATGGATTTTTTGGTTTTTTGCGATTTTCTCTAAAATGAAAAAATCCAGGTAAATTGTTTTCGGCTCAGAAGAAGCGCCTTGACAAGGGCAATCCAACGGTGCAAAATTCATTGCCATATGTTGCTTAATAAGGGAGCTATGGGCGTTTAAATGATTTTCGGAAGTGAAAATTAGATGGAAGGGGGGGGTACGTGGTTTTTTCGAAAATTTTTTTGTCGCCGATTCGAACCAAATTGCTGTCAGTTATTGTATAGGGTCAGTTGAATTCAGGTATAGTAAAAGTTCCGGCCATTGAACCCATTTTTTGCGGTGGGAGCCAAAAATATGGATTTTTTGGTTTTTTGCGATTTTCTCTAAAATGAAAAAATCCAGGTAAATTTTTTTCGATTCAGAAGAAGCGCCTTGACAAGGGCAATCCAACGGTGCAAAATTCATTGCCATATGTTGCTTAATAAGGGAGCTATGGGCGTTTAAATGATTTTCCGAAGCTAAAATTATATAGGAGGGGGGGGGGGGGGTACGTGGTTTTTTCGAAAATTTTTTTGTCGCCGATTCGAACCAAATTGCTGTCAGTTATTGTATAGGATCAGTTGAATTCAGGTATAGTAAAAGTTCCGGCCATTGAACCCATTTTTTGCTGGGGGAGCCAAAAATATGGATTTTTTGGTTTTTTGCGATTTTCTCTAAAATGAAAAAATCCAGTTAAATTTTTTTCGATTCAGAAGAAGCGCCTTGACAAGGGCAATCCAACGGTGCAAAATTCATTGCCATATGTTGCTTAATAAGGGAGCTATGGGCGTTTAAATGATTTTCAGAAGTGAAAATTATATAGAAGGGGGGGTACGTGGTTTTTTCGAAAATTTTTTTGTCGCCGATTCGAACCAAATTGCTGTCAGTTATTGTATAGGGTCAGTTGAATTCAGGTATAGTAAAAGTTCCGGCCATTGAACCCATTTTTTGCGGTGGGAGCCAAAAATATGGATTTTTTGGTTTTTTGCGATTTTCTCTAAAATGAAAAAATCCAGGTAATTTTTTTTCGACTCAGAAGAAGCGCCTTGACAAGGGCAATCCAACGGTGCAAAATTCATTGCCATATGTTGCTTAATAAGGGAGCTATGGGCGTTTAAATGATTTTCGGAAGTGAAAATTATATGGAAGGGGGGGGTACGTGGTTTTTTCGAAAATTTTTTTGTCGCCGATTCGAACCAAATTGCTGTCAGTTATTGTATAGGATCAGTTGAATTCAGGTATAGTAAAAGTTCCGGCCATTGAACCCATTTTTTGCTGGGGGAGCCAAAAATATGGATTTTTTGGTTTTTTGCGATTTTCTCTAAAATGAAAAAATCCAGGTAAATTTTTTTGGACTCAGAAGGAGCGCCTTGACAAGGGCAATCCAACGGTGCAAAATTCATTGCCATATGTTGCTTAATAAGGGAGCTATGGGCGTTTAAATGATTTTCAGAAGTGAAAATTATATAGAAGGGGGGGGTACGTGGTTTTTTAGAAAATTTTTTTGACGCCGATTCGAACCAAATTGCTGTCAGTTATTGTATAGGGTCAGTTGAATTCAGGTATAGTAAAAATTCCGGCCATTGAACCCATTTTTTGCTGTGGGAGCCAAAAATATGGATTTTTTGGTTTTTTGCGATTTTCTCTAAAATGAAAAAATTCAGGTAAATTGTTTTCGACTCAGAAGAAGCGCCTTGACAAGGGCAATCCAACGGTGCAAAATTCATTGCCATATGTTGCTTAATAAGGGAGCTATGGGCGTTTAAATGATTTTCAGAAGTGAAAATTATATAGAAGTGGTTTTTTAGAAAATTTTTTTGACGCCGATTCGAACCAAATTGCTGTCAGTTATTGTATAGGGTCAGTTGAATTCAGGTATAGTAAAAATTCCGGCCATTGAACCCATTTTTTGCTGTGGGAGCCAAAAATATGGATTTTTTGGTTTTTTGCGATTTTCTCTAAAATGAAAAAATCCAGGTAAATTGTTTTCGGCTCAGAAGAAGCGCCTTGACAAGGGCAATCCAACGGTGCAAAATTCATTGCCATATGTTGCTTAATAAGGGAGCTATGGGCGTTTAAATGATTTTCGGAAGTGAAAATTAGATGGAAGGGGGGGGTACGTGGTTTTTTCGAAAATTTTTTTGTCGCCGATTCGAACCAAATTGCTGTCAGTTATTGTATAGGGTCAGTTGAATTCAGGTATAGTAAAAGTTCCGGCCATTGAACCCATTTTTTGCGGTGGGAGCCAAAAATATGGATTTTTTGGTTTTTTGCGATTTTCTCTAAAATGAAAAAATCCAGGTAAATTTTTTTCGATTCAGAAGAAGCGCCTTGACAAGGGCAATCCAACGGTGCAAAATTCATTGCCATATGTTGCTTAATAAGGGAGCTATGGGCGTTTAAATGATTTTCCGAAGCTAAAATTATATAGGAGGGGGGGGGGGGGTACGTGGTTTTTTCGAAAATTTTTTTGTCGCCGATTCGAACCAAATTGCTGTCAGTTATTGTATAGGATCAGTTGAATTCAGGTATAGTAAAAGTTCCGGCCATTGAACCCATTTTTTGCTGGGGGAGCCAAAAATATGGATTTTTTGGTTTTTTGCGATTTTCTCTAAAATGAAAAAATCCAGTTAAATTTTTTTCGATTCAGAAGAAGCGCCTTGACAAGGGCAATCCAACGGTGCAAAATTCATTGCCATATGTTGCTTAATAAGGGAGCTATGGGCGTTTAAATGATTTTCAGAAGTGAAAATTATATAGAAGGGGGGGTACGTGGTTTTTTCGAAAATTTTTTTGTCGCCGATTCGAACCAAATTGCTGTCAGTTATTGTATAGGGTCAGTTGAATTCAGGTATAGTAAAAGTTCCGGCCATTGAACCCATTTTTTGCGGTGGGAGCCAAAAATATGGATTTTTTGGTTTTTTGCGATTTTCTCTAAAATGAAAAAATCCAGGTAATTTTTTTTCGACTCAGAAGAAGCGCCTTGACAAGGGCAATCCAACGGTGCAAAATTCATTGCCATATGTTGCTTAATAAGGGAGCTATGGGCGTTTAAATGATTTTCGGAAGTGAAAATTATATGGAAGGGGGGGGTACGTGGTTTTTTCGAAAATTTTTTTGTCGCCGATTCGAACCAAATTGCTGTCAGTTATTGTATAGGATCAGTTGAATTCAGGTATAGTAAAAGTTCCGGCCATTGAACCCATTTTTTGCTGGGGGAGCCAAAAATATGGATTTTTTGGTTTTTTGCGATTTTCTCTAAAATGAAAAAATCCAGGTAAATTTTTTTCGATTCAGAAGAAGCGCCTTGACAAGGGCAATCCAACGGTGCAAAATTCATTGCCATATGTT
Source organism: Tenebrio molitor (assembly GCF_963966145.1). Classification (NCBI taxonomy): domain Eukaryota; kingdom Metazoa; phylum Arthropoda; class Insecta; order Coleoptera; family Tenebrionidae; genus Tenebrio; species Tenebrio molitor. The sequence goes on along the minus strand of NC_091054.1, from coordinate 1,911,219 downwards.
GCTTAATAAGGGAGCTATGGGCGTTTAAATGATTTTCAGAAGTGAAAATTATATAGAAGGGGGGGTACGTGGTTTTTTCGAAAATTTTTTTGTCGCCGATTCGAACCAAATTGCTGTCAGTTATTGTATAGGGTCAGTTGAATTCAGGTATAGTAAAAGTTCCGGCCATTGAACCCATTTTTTGCGGTGGGAGCCAAAAATATGGATTTTTTGTTTTTTTGCGATTTTCTCTAAAATGAAAAAATCCAGGTAAATTTTTGTCGACTCAGAAGAAGCGCCTTGACAAGGGCAATCCAACGGTGCAAAATTCATTGCCATATGTTGCTTAATAAGGGAGCTATGGGCGTTTAAATGATTTTCAGAAGTGAAAATTATATAGAAGGGGGGGTACGTGGTTTTTTCGAAAATTTTTTTGTCGCCGATTCGAACCAAATTGCTGTCAGTTATTGTATAGGGTCAGTTGAATTCAGGTATAGTAAAAGTTCCGGCCATTGAACCCATTTTTTGCGGTGGGAGCCAAAAATATGGATTTTTTGGTTTTTTGCGATTTTCTCTAAAATGAAAAAATCCAGGTAATTTTTTTTCGACTCAGAAGAAGCGCCTTGACAAGGGCAATCCAACGGAGCAAAATTCATTGCCATATGTTGCTTAATAAGGGAGCTATGGGCGTTTAAATGATTTTCCGAAGCTAAAATTATATAGAAGGGGGGGGTACGTGGTTTTTTCGAAAATTTTTTTGTTACCGATTCGAACCAAATTGCTGTCAGTTATTGTATAGGGTCAGTTGAATTCAGGTATAGTAAAAGTTCCGGCCATTGAACCCATTTTTTGGGGTGGGAGCCAAAAATATGGATTTTTTGGTTTTTTGCGATTTTCTCTAAAATGAAAAAATCCAGGTAATTTTTTTTCGACTCAGAAGAAGCGCCTTGACAAGGGCAATCCAACGGTGCAAAATTCATTGCCATATGTTGCTTAATAAGGGAGCTATGGGCGTTTAAATGATTTTCAGAAGTGAAAATTATATAGAAGGGGGGTACGTGGTTTTTTCGAAAATTTTTTTGTTACCGATTCGAACCAAATTGCTGTCAGTTATTGTATAGGGTCAGTTGAATTCAGGTATAGTAAAAGTTCCGGCCATTGAACCCATTTTTTGCGGTGGGAGCCAAAAATATGGATTTTTTGGTTTTTTGCGATTTTCTCTAAAATGAAAAAATCCAGGTAAATTTTTTTCGACTCAGAAGAAGCGCCTTGACAAGGGCAATCCAACGGTGCAAAATTCATTGCCATATGTTGCTTAATAAGGGAGCTATGGGCGTTTAAATGATTTTCGGAAGTGAAAATTAGATGGAAGGGGGGGTACGTGGTTTTTTCGAAAATTTTTTTGTCGCCGATTCGAACCAAATTGCTGTCAGTTATTGTATAGGATCAGTTGAATTCAGGTATAGTAAAAATTCCGGCCATTGAACCCATTTTTTGCTGGGGGAGCCAAAAATATGGATTTTTTGGTTTTTTGCGATTTTCTCTAAAATGAAAAAATCCAGGTAAATTTTTTTCGATTCAGAAGAAGCGCCTTGACAAGGGCAATCCAACGGTGCAAAATTCATTGCCATATGTTGCTTAATAAGGGAGCTATGGGCGTTTAAATGATTTTCCGAAGCTAAAATTATATAGAAGGGGGGGGTACGTGGTTTTTTCGAAAATTTTTTTGTCGCCGATTCGAACCAAATTGCTGTCAGTTATTGTACAGGGTCAGTTGAATTCAGGTATAGTAAAAGTTCCGGCCCTTGAACCCATTTTTTGCTGTGGGAGCCAAAAATATGGATTTTTTGGTTTTTTGCGATTTTCTCTAAAATGAAAAAATCCAGGTAAATTTTTTTCAACCCAGAAGAAGCGCCTTGACAAGGGCAATCCAACGGTGCAAAATTCATTGCCATATGTTGCTTAATAAGGGAGCTATTGGCGTTTAAATGATTTTCCGAAGCTAAAATTATATAGAAGGGGGGGGACGTGGTTTTTTCGAAAATTTTTTTGTTGCCGATTCGAACCAAATTGCTGTCAGTTATTGTATAGGGTCAGTTGAATTCAGGTATAGTAAAAGTTCCGGCCATTGAACCCATTTTTTGGGGTGGGAGCCAAAAATATGGATTTTTTGGTTTTTTGCGATTTTCTCTAAAATGAAAAAATCCAGGTAATTTTTTTTCGACTCAGAAGAAGCGCCTTGACAAGGGCAATCCAACGGTGCAAAATTCATTGCCATATGTTGCTTAATAAGGGAGCTATGGGCGTTTAAATGATTTTCAGAAGTGAAAATTATATAGAAGGGGGGTACGTGGTTTTTTCGAAAATTTTTTTGTTACCGATTCGAACCAAATTGCTGTCAGTTATTGTATAGGGTCAGTTGAATTCAGGTATAGTAAAAGTTCCGGCCATTGAACCCATTTTTTGCGGTGGGAGCCAAAAATATGGATTTTTTGGTTTTTTGCGATTTTCTCTAAAATGAAAAAATCCAGGTAAATTTTTTTCGACTCAGAAGAAGCGCCTTGACAAGGGCAATCCAACGGTGCAAAATTCATTGCCATATGTTGCTTAATAAGGGAGCTATGGGCGTTTAAATGATTTTCGGAAGTGAAAATTAGATGGAAGGGGGGGTACGTGGTTTTTTCGAAAATTTTTTTGTCGCCGATTCGAACCAAATTGCTGTCAGTTATTGTATAGGATCAGTTGAATTCAGGTATAGTAAAAATTCCGGCCATTGAACCCATTTTTTGCTGGGGGAGCCAAAAATATGGATTTTTTGGTTTTTTGCGATTTTCTCTAAAATGAAAAAATCCAGGTAAATTTTTTTCGATTCAGAAGAAGCGCCTTGACAAGGGCAATCCAACGGTGCAAAATTCATTGCCATATGTTGCTTAATAAGGGAGCTATGGGCGTTTAAATGATTTTCCGAAGCTAAAATTATATAGAAGGGGGGGGTACGTGGTTTTTTCGAAAATTTTTTTGTCGCCGATTCGAACCAAATTGCTGTCAGTTATTGTACAGGGTCAGTTGAATTCAGGTATAGTAAAAGTTCCGGCCCTTGAACCCATTTTTTGCTGTGGGAGCCAAAAATATGGATTTTTTGGTTTTTTGCGATTTTCTCTAAAATGAAAAAATCCAGGTAAATTTTTTTCAACCCAGAAGAAGCGCCTTGACAAGGGCAATCCAACGGTGCAAAATTCATTGCCATATGTTGCTTAATAAGGGAGCTATTGGCGTTTAAATGATTTTCCGAAGCTAAAATTATATAGAAGGGGGGGGACGTGGTTTTTTCGAAAATTTTTTTGTTGCCGATTCGAACCAAATTGCTGTCAGTTATTGTATAGGGTCAGTTGAATTCAGGTATAGTAAAAGTTCCGGCCATTGAACCCATTTTTTGCGGTGGGAGCCAAAAATATGGAATTTTTGGTTTTTTGCGATTTTCTCTAAAATGAAAAAATCCAGGTAATTTTTTTTCGACTCAGAAGAAGCGCCTTGACAAGGGCAATCCAACGGAGCAAAATTCATTGCCATATGTTGCTTAATAAGGGAGCTATGGGCGTTTAAATGATTTTCCGAAGCTAAAATTATATAGAAGGGGGGGGTACGTGGTTTTTTCGAAAATTTTTTTGTTACCGATTCGAACCAAATTGCTGTCAGTTATTGTATAGGGTCAGTTGAATTCAGGTATAGTAAAAGTTCCGGCCATTGAACCCATTTTTTGGGGTGGGAGCCAAAAATATGGATTTTTTGGTTTTTTGCGATTTTCTCTAAAATGAAAAAATCCAGGTAAATTTTTGTCGACTCAGAAGAAGCGCCTTGACAAGGGCAATCCAACGGTGCAAAATTCATTGCCATATGTTGCTTAATAAGGGAGCTATGGGCGTTTAAATGATTTTCGGAAGTGAAAATTATATGGAAGGGGGGGGTACGTGGTTTTTTCGAAAATTTTTTTGTCGCCGATTCGAACCAAATTGCTGTCAGTTATTGTATAGGGTCAGTTGAATTCAGGTATAGTAAAAGTTCCGGCCATTGAACCCATTTTTTGCGGTGGGAGCCAAAAATATGGATTTTTTGGTTTTTTGCGATTTTCTCTAAAATGAAAAAATCCAGGTAAATTTTTTTCGACTCAGAAGAAGCGCCTTGACAAGGGCAATCCAACGGTGCAAAATTCATTGCCATATGTTGCTTAATAAGGGAGCTATGGGCGTTTAAATGATTTTCGGAAGTGAAAATTAGATGGAAGGGGGGGTACGTGGTTTTTTCGAAAATTTTTTTGTCGCCGATTCGAACCAAATTGCTGTCAGTTATTGTATAGGATCAGTTGAATTCAGGTATAGTAAAAATTCCGGCCATTGAACCCATTTTTTGCTGGGGGAGCCAAAAATATGGATTTTTTGGTTTTTTGCGATTTTCTCTAAAATGAAAAAATCCAGGTAAATTTTTTTCGATTCAGAAGAAGCGCCTTGACAAGGGCAATCCAACGGTGCAAAATTCATTGCCATATGTTGCTTAATAAGGGAGCTATGGGCGTTTAAATGATTTTCCGAAGCTAAAATTATATAGAAGGGGGGGGTACGTGGTTTTTTCGAAAATTTTTTTGTCGCCGATTCGAACCAAATTGCTGTCAGTTATTGTACAGGGTCAGTTGAATTCAGGTATAGTAAAAGTTCCGGCCCTTGAACCCATTTTTTGCTGTGGGAGCCAAAAATATGGATTTTTTGGTTTTTTGCGATTTTCTCTAAAATGAAAAAATCCAGGTAAATTTTTTTCAACCCAGAAGAAGCGCCTTGACAAGGGCAATCCAACGGTGCAAAATTCATTGCCATATGTTGCTTAATAAGGGAGCTATTGGCGTTTAAATGATTTTCCGAAGCTAAAATTATATAGAAGGGGGGGGACGTGGTTTTTTCGAAAATTTTTTTGTTGCCGATTCGAACCAAATTGCTGTCAGTTATTGTATAGGGTCAGTTGAATTCAGGTATAGTAAAAGTTCCGGCCATTGAACCCATTTTTTGCGGTGGGAGCCAAAAATATGGAATTTTTGGTTTTTTGCGATTTTCTCTAAAATGAAAAAATCCAGGTAATTTTTTTTCGACTCAGAAGAAGCGCCTTGACAAGGGCAATCCAACGGAGCAAAATTCATTGCCATATGTTGCTTAATAAGGGAGCTATGGGCGTTTAAATGATTTTCCGAAGCTAAAATTATATAGAAGGGGGGGGTACGTGGTTTTTTCGAAAATTTTTTTGTTACCGATTCGAACCAAATTGCTGTCAGTTATTGTATAGGGTCAGTTGAATTCAGGTATAGTAAAAGTTCCGGCCATTGAACCCATTTTTTGGGGTGGGAGCCAAAAATATGGATTTTTTGGTTTTTTGCGATTTTCTCTAAAATGAAAAAATCCAGGTAATTTTTTTTCGACTCAGAAGAAGCGCCTTGACAAGGGCAATCCAACGGTGCAAAATTCATTGCCATATGTTGCTTAATAAGGGAGCTATGGGCGTTTAAATGATTTTCGGAAGTGAAAATTATATGGAAGGGGGGGGTACGTGGTTTTTTCGAAAATTTTTTTGTCGCCGATTCGAACCAAATTGCTGTCAGTTATTGTATAGGATCAGTTGAATTCAGGTATAGTAAAAGTTCCGGCCATTGAACCCATTTTTTGCTGGGGGAGCCAAAAATATGGATTTTTTGGTTTTTTGCGATTTTCTCTAAAATGAAAAAATCCAGGTAAATTTTTTTCGATTCAGAAGAAGCGCCTTGACAAGGGCAATCCAACGGTGCAAAACTCATTGCCATATGTTGCTTAATAAGGGAGCTATTGGCGTTTAAATGATTTTCCGAAGCTAAAATTATATAGAAGGGGGGGGACGTGGTTTTTTCGAAAAATTTTTTGTTGCCGATTCGAACCAAATTGCTGTCAGTTATTGTATAGGGTCAGTTGAATTCAGGTATAGTAAAAGTTCCGGCCATTGAACCCATTTTTTGATGTGGGAGCCAAAAATATGGATTTTTTGTTTTTTTGCGATTTTCTCTAAAATGAAAAAATCCAGGTAAATTTTTTTCGATTCAGAAGAAACGCCTTGACAAGGGCAATCCAACGGTGCAAAATTCATTGCCATATGTTGCTTAATAAGGGAGCTATGGGCGTTTAAATGATTTTCAGAAGTGAAAATTATATAGAAGGGGGGGTACGTGGTTTTTTCGAAAATTTTTTTGTCGCCGATTCGAACCAAATTGCTGTCAGTTATTGTATAGGTTCAGTTGAATTCAGGTATAGTAAAAGTTCCGGCCATTGAACCCATTTTTTGCGGTGGGAGCCAAAAATATGGATTTTTTGGTTTTTTGCGATTTTCTCTAAAATGAAAAAATCCAGGTAATTTTTTTTCGACTCAGAAGAAGCGCCTTGACAAGGGCAATCCAACGGAGCAAAATTCATTGCCATATGTTGCTTAATACGGGAGCTATGGGCGTTTAAATGATTTTCCGAAGCTAAAATTATATAGAAGGGGGGGGTACGTGGTTTTTTCGAAAATTTTTTTGTTACCGATTCGAACCAAATTGCTGTCAGTTATTGTATAGGGTCAGTTGAATTCAGGTATAGTAAAAGTTCCGGCCATTGAACCCATTTTTTGCGGTGGGAGCCAAAAATATGGATTTTTTGGTTTTTTGCGATTTTCTCTAAAATGAAAAAATCCAGGTAAATTTTTTTCGACTCAGAAGAAGCGCCTTGACAAGGGCAATCCAACGGTGCAAAATTCATTGCCATATGTTGCTTAATAAGGGAGCTATGGGCGTTTAAATGATTTTCGGAAGTGAAAATTAGATGGAAGGGGGGGTACGTGGTTTTTTCGAAAATTTTTTTGTTACCGATTCGAACCAAATTGCTGTCAGTTATTGTATAGGGTCAGTTGAATTCAGGTATAGTAAAAATTCCGGCCATTGAACCCATTTTTTGCTGGGGGAGCCAAAAATATGGATTTTTTGGTTTTTTGCGATTTTCTCTAAAATGAAAAAATCCAGGTAAATTTTTTTCGATTCAGAAGAAGCGCCTTGACAAGGGCAATCCAACGGTGCAAAATTCATTGCCATATGTTGCTTAATAAGGGAGCTATGGGCGTTTAAATGATTTTCAGAAGTGAAAATTATATAGAAGGGGGGCGTACGTGGTTTTTTCGAAAATTTTTTTGTTGCCGATTCGAACCAAATTGCTGTCAGTTATTGTACAGGGTCAGTTGAATTCAGGTATAGTAAAAGTTCCGGCCATTGAACCCATTTTTTGCGGTGGGAGCCAAAAATATGGATTTTTTGTTTTTTTGCTATTTTCTCTAAAATGAAAGAATTCAGGTAATTTTTTTTCGACTCAGAAGAAGCGCCTTGACAAGGGCAATCCAACGGTGCAAAATTCATTGCCATATGTTGCTTAATAAGGGAGCTATGGGCGTTTAAATGATTTTCCGAAGCTAAAATTATATAGAAGGGGGGGGGTACGTGGTTTTTCGAAAATTTTTTTGTCGCCGATTCGAACCAAATTGCTGTCAGTTATTGTACAGGGTCAGTTGAATTCAGGTATAGTAAAAGTTCCGGCCCTTGAACCCATTTTTTGCTGTGGGAGCCAAAAATATGGATTTTTTGGTTTTTTGCGATTTTCTCTAAAATGAAAAAATCCAGGTAAATTTTTTTCAACCCAGAAGAAGCGCCTTGACAAGGGCAATCCAACGGCGCAAAATTCATTGCCATATGTTGCTTAATAAGGGAGCTATGGGCGTTTAAATGATTTTCCGAAGCTAAAATTATATAGAAGGGGGGGGTACGTGGTTTTTTCGAAAATTTTTTTGTCGCCGATTCGAACTAAATTGCTGTCAGTTATTGTATAGGGTCAGTTGAATTCAGGTATAGTAAAAGTTCCGGCCATTGAACCCATTTTTTGCGGTGGGAGCCAAAAATATGGATTTTTTGGTTTTTTGCGATTTTCTCTAAAATGAAAAAATCCAGGTAAATTTTTTTCAACCCAGAAGAAGCGCCTTGACAAGGGCAATCCAACGGTGCAAAATTCATTGCCATATGTTGCTTAATAAGGGAGCTATGGGCGTTTAAATGATTTTCCGAAGCTAAAATTATATAGAAGGGGGGGGTACGTGGTTTTTTCGAAAATTTTTTTGTCGCCGATTCGAACTAAATTGCTGTCAGTTATTGTATAGGGTCAGTTGAATTCAGGTATAGTAAAAGTTCCGGCCATTGAACCCATTTTTTGCTGTGGGAGCCAAAAATATGGATTTTTTGTTTTTTTGCGATTTTCTCTAAAATGAAAAAATCCAGGTAAATTTTTTTCGACTCAGAAGAAGCGCCTTGACAACGGCAATCCAACGGTGCAAAATTCATTGCCATATGTTGCTTAATAAGGGAGCTATGGGCGTTTAAATGATTTTCCGAAGCTAAAATTATATAGAAGGGGGGGGTACGTGGTTTTTTCGAAAATTTTTTTGTCGCCGATTCGAACTAAATTGCTGTCAGTTATTGTATAGGGTCAGTTGAATTCAGGTATAGTAAAAGTTCCGGCCATTGAACCCATTTTTTGCGGTGGGAGCCAAAAATATGGATTTTTTGGTTTTTTGCGATTTTCTCTAAAATGAAAAAATCCAGGTAAATTTTTTTCAACCCAGAAGAAGCGCCTTGACAAGGGCAATCCAACGGTGCAAAATTCATTGCCATATGTTGCTTAATAAGGGAGCTATGGGCGTTTAAATGATTTTCCGAAGCTAAAATTATATAGAAGGGGGGGGTACGTGGTTTTTTCGAAAATTTTTTTGTCGCCGATTCGAACTAAATTGCTGTCAGTTATTGTATAGGGTCAGTTGAATTCAGGTATAGTAAAAGTTCCGGCCATTGAACCCATTTTTTGCTGTGGGAGCCAAAAATATGGATTTTTTGTTTTTTTGCGATTTTCTCTAAAATGAAAAAATCCAGGTAAATTGTTTTCGACTCAGAAGAAGCGCCTTGATAACGGCAATCCAACGGTGCAAAATTCATTGCCATATGTTGCTTAATAAGGGAGCTATGGGCGTTTAAATGATTTTCCGAAGCTAAAACTATATAGAAGGGGGGGGTACGTGGTTTTTTCGAAAATTTTTTTGTCGCCGATTCGAACCAAATTGCTGTCAGTTATTGTATAGGATCAGTTGAATTCAGGTATAGTAAAAATTCCGGCCATTGAACCCATTTTTTGCTGGGGGAGCCAAAAATATGGATTTTTTGGTTTTTTGCGATTTTCTCTAAAATGAAAAAATCCAGGTAAATTTTTTTCGATTCAGAAGAAGCGCCTTGACAAGGGCAATCCAACGGTGCAAAATTCATTGCCATATGTTGCTTAATAAGGGAGCTATGGGCGTTTAAATGATTTTCAGAAGTGAAAATTATATAGAAGGGGGGGGTACGTGGTTTTTTCGAAAATTTTTTTGTTGCCGATTCGAACCAAATTGCTGTCAGTTATTGTATAGGGTCAGTTGAATTCAGGTATAGTAAAAGTTCCGGCCATTGAACCCATTTTTTGCGGTGGGAGCCAAAATATGGATTTTTTGTTTTTTTGCTATTTTCTCTAAAATGAAAGAATCCAGGTAATTTTTTTTCGACTCAGAAGAAGCGCCTTGACAAGGGCAATCCAACGGTGCAAAATTCATTGCCATATGTTGCTTAATAAGGGAGCTATGGGCGTTTAAATGATTTTCCGAAGCTAAAATTATATAGAAGGGGGGGGTACGTGGTTTTTTCGAAAATTTTTTTGTCGCCGATTCGAACCAAATTGCTGTCAGTTATTGTATAGGGTCAGTTGAATTCAGGTATAGTAAAAGTTCCGGCCATTGAACCCATTTTTTGATGTGGGAGCCAAAAATATGGATTTTTTGTTTTTTTGCGATTTTCTCTAAAATGAAAAAATCCAGGTAAATTTTTTTCGATTCAGAAGAAGCGCCTTGACAAGGGCAATCCAACGGAGCAAAATTCATTGCCATATGTTGCTTAATAAGGGAGCTATGGGCGTTTAAATGATTTTCCGAAGCTAAAATTATATAGAAGGGGGGGGTACGTGGTTTTTTCGAAAATTTTTTTGTTACCGATTCGAACCAAATTGCTGTCAGTTATTGTATAGGGTCAGTTGAATTCAGGTATAGTAAAAGTTCCGGCCATTGAACCCATTTTTTGGGGTGGGAGCCAAAAATATGGATTTTTTGGTTTTTTGCGATTTTCTCTAAAATGAAAAAATCCAGGTAATTTTTTTTCGACTCAGAAGAAGCGCCTTGACAAGGGCAATCCAACGGTGCAAAATTCATTGCCATATGTTGCTTAATAAGGGAGCTATGGACGTTTAAATGATTTTCGGAAGTGAAAATTATATGGAAGGGGGGGGTACGTGGTTTTTTCGAAAATTTTTTTGTCGCCGATTCGAACCAAATTGCTGTCAGTTATTGTATAGGATCAGTTGAATTCAGGTATAGTAAAAGTTCCGGCCATTGAACCCATTTTTTGCTGGGGGAGCCAAAAATATGGATTTTTTGGTTTTTTGCGATTTTCTCTAAAATGAAAAAATCCAGGTAAATTTTTTTCGATTCAGAAGAAGCGCCTTGACAAGGGCAATCCAACGGTGCAAAATTCATTGCCATATGTTGCTTAATAAGGGAGCTATTGGCGTTTAAATGATTTTCCGAAGCTAAAATTATATAGAAGGGGGGGGACGTGGTTTTTTCGAAAAATTTTTTGTTGCCGATTCGAACCAAATTGCTGTCAGTTATTGTATAGGGTCAGTTGAATTCAGGTATAGTAAAAGTTCCGGCCATTGAACCCATTTTTTGATGTGGGAGCCAAAAATATGGATTTTTTGTTTTTTTGCGATTTTCTCTAAAATGAAAAAATCCAGGTAAATTTTTTTCGATTCAGAAGAAACGCCTTGACAAGGGCAATCCAACGGTGCAAAATTCATTGCCATATGTTGCTTAATAAGGGAGCTATGGGCGTTTAAATGATTTTCAGAAGTGAAAATTATATAGAAGGGGGGGTACGTAGTTTTTTCGAAAATTTTTTTGTCGCCGATTCGAACCAAATTGCTGTCAGTTATTGTATAGGGTCAGTTGAATTCAGGTATAGTAAAAGTTCCGGCCATTGAACCCATTTTTTGCGGTGGGAGCCAAAAATATGGAATTTTTGGTTTTTTGCGATTTTCTCTAAAATGAAAAAATCCAGGTAATTTTTTTTCGACTCAGAAGAAGCGCCTTGACAAGGGCAATCCAACGGAGCAAAATTCATTGCCATATGTTGCTTAATAAGGGAGCTATGGGCGTTTAAATGATTTTCGGAAGTGAAAATTATATGGAAGGGGGGGGTACGTGGTTTTTTCGAAAATTTTTTTGTCGCCGATTCGAACCAAATTGCTGTCAGTTATTGTATAGGATCAGTTGAATTCAGGTATAGTAAAAGTTCCGGCCATTGAACCCATTTTTTGCTGGGGGAGCCAAAAATATGGATTTTTTGGTTTTTTGCGATTTTCTCTAAAATGAAAAAATCCAGGTAAATTTTTTTCGATTCAGAAGAAGCGCCTTGACAAGGGCAATCCAACGGTGCAAAATTCATTGCCATATGTTGCTTAATAAGGGAGCTATTGGCGTTTAAATGATTTTCCGAAGCTAAAATTATATAGAAGGGGGGGGACGTGGTTTTTTCGAAAAATTTTTTGTTGCCGATTCGAACCAAATTGCTGTCAGTTATTGTATAGGGTCAGTTGAATTCAGGTATAGTAAAAGTTCCGGCCATTGAACCCATTTTTTGATGTGGGAGCCAAAAATATGGATTTTTTGTTTTTTTGCGATTTTCTCTAAAATGAAAAAATCCAGGTAAATTTTTTTCGATTCAGAAGAAACGCCTTGACAAGGGCAATCCAACGGTGCAAAATTCATTGCCATATGTTGCTTAATAAGGGAGCTATGGGCGTTTAAATGATTTTCAGAAGTGAAAATTATATAGAAGGGGGGGTACGTAGTTTTTTCGAAAATTTTTTTGTCGCCGATTCGAACCAAATTGCTGTCAGTTATTGTATAGGGTCAGTTGAATTCAGGTATAGTAAAAGTTCCGGCCATTGAACCCATTTTTTGCGGTGGGAGCCAAAAATATGGAATTTTTGGTTTTTTGCGATTTTCTCTAAAATGAAAAAATCCAGGTAATTTTTTTTCGACTCAGAAGAAGCGCCTTGACAAGGGCAATCCAACGGAGCAAAATTCATTGCCATATGTTGCTTAATAAGGGAGCTATGGGCGTTTAAATGATTTTCCGAAGCTAAAATTATATAGAAGGGGGGGGTACGTGGTTTTTTCGAAAATTTTTTTGTTACCGATTCGAACCAAATTGCTGTCAGTTATTGTATAGGGTCAGTTGAATTCAGGTATAGTAAAAGTTCCGGCCATTGAACCCATTTTTTGGGGTGGGAGCCAAAAATATGGATTTTTTGGTTTTTTGCGATTTTCTCTAAAATGAAAAAATCCAGGTAAATTTTTTTCGATTCAGAAGAAGCGCCTTGACAAGGGCAATCCAACGGTGCAAAATTCATTGCCATATGTTGCTTAATAAGGGAGCTATTGGCGTTTAAATGATTTTCCGAAGCTAAAATTATATAGAAGGGGGGGGACGTGGTTTTTTCGAAAAATTTTTTGTTGCCGATTCGAACCAAATTGCTGTCAGTTATTGTATAGGGTCAGTTGAATTCAGGTATAGTAAAAGTTCCGGCCATTGAACCCATTTTTTGATGTGGGAGCCAAAAATATGGATTTTTTGTTTTTTTGCGATTTTCTCTAAAATGAAAAAATCCAGGTAAATTTTTTTCGATTCAGAAGAAACGCCTTGACAAGGGCAATCCAACGGTGCAAAATTCATTGCCATATGTTGCTTAATAAGGGAGCTATGGGCGTTTAAATGATTTTCAGAAGTGAAAATTATATAGAAGGGGGGGTACGTGGTTTTTTCGAAAATTTTTTTGTCGCCGATTCGAACCAAATTGCTGTCAGTTATTGTATAGGGTCAGTTGAATTCAGGTATAGTAAAAGTTCCGGCCATTGAACCCATTTTTTGCGGTGGGAGCCAAAAATATGGATTTTTTGGTTTTTTGCGATTTTCTCTAAAATGAAAAAATCCAGGTAATTTTTTTTCGACTCAGAAGAAGCGCCTTGACAAGGGCAATCCAACGGAGCAAAATTCATTGCCATATGTTGCTTAATAAGGGAGCTATGGGCGTTTAAATGATTTTCCGAAGCTAAAATTATATAGAAGGGGGGGGTACGTGGTTTTTTCGAAAATTTTTTTGTTACCGATTCGAACCAAATTGCTGTCAGTTATTGTATAGGGTCAGTTGAATTCAGGTATAGTAAAAGTTCCGGCCATTGAACCCATTTTTTGCGGTGGGAGCCAAAAATATGGATTTTTTGGTTTTTTGCGATTTTCTCTAAAATGAAAAAATCCAGGTAAATTTTTTTCGACTCAGAAGAAGCGCCTTGACAAGGGCAATCCAACGGTGCAAAATTCATTGCCATATGTTGCTTAATAAGGGAGCTATGGGCGTTTAAATGATTTTCGGAAGTGAAAATTAGATGGAAGGGGGGGTACGTGATTTTTTCGAAAATTTTTTTGTCGCCGATTCGAACCAAATTGCTGTCAGTTATTGTATAGGGTCAGTTGAATTCAGGTATAGTAAAAGTTCCGGCCATTGAACCCATTTTTTGCTGTGGGAGCCAAAAATATGGATTTTTTGGTTTTTTGCGATTTTCTCTAAAATGAAAAAATCCAGGTAAATTGTTTTCGACTCAGAAGAAGCGCCTTGACAACGGCAATCCAACGGTGCAAAATTCATTGCCATATGTTGCTTAATAAGGGAGCTATGGGCGTTTAAATGATTTTCCGAAGCTAAAATTATATAGAAGGGGGGGGTACGTGGTTTTTTCGAAAATTTTTTTGTCGCCGATTCGAACTAAATTGCTGTCAGTTATTGTATAGGGTCAGTTGAATTCAGGTATAGTAAAAGTTCCGGCCATTGAACCCATTTTTTGCGGTGGGAGCCAAAAATATGGATTTTTTGGTTTTTTGCGATTTTCTCTAAAATGAAAAAATCCAGGTAAATTTTTTTCAACCCAGAAGAAGCGCCTTGACAAGGGCAATCCAACGGTGCAAAATTCATTGCCATATGTTGCTTAATAAGGGAGCTATGGGCGTTTAAATGATTTTCCGAAGCTAAAATTATATAGAAGGGGGGGGTACGTGGTTTTTTCGAAAATTTTTTTGTCGCCGATTCGAACTAAATTGCTGTCAGTTATTGTATAGGGTCAGTTGAATTCAGGTATAGTAAAAGTTCCGGCCATTGAACCCATTTTTTGCTGTGGGAGCCAAAAATATGGATTTTTTGTTTTTTTGCGATTTTCTCTAAAATGAAAAAATCCAGGTAAATTGTTTTCGACTCAGAAGAAGCGCCTTGACAACGGCAATCCAACGGTGCAAAATTCATTGCCATATGTTGCTTAATAAGGGAGCTATGGGCGTTTAAATGATTTTCCGAAGCTAAAACTATATAGAAGGGGGGGGTACGTGGTTTTTTCGAAAATTTTTTTGTCGCCGATTCGAACTAAATTGCTGTCAGTTATTGTATAGGGTCAGTTGAATTCAGGTATAGTAAAAGTTCCGGCCATTGAACCCATTTTTTGCGGTGGGAGCCAAAAATATGGATTTTTTGGTTTTTTGCGATTTTCTCTAAAATGAAAAAATCCAGGTAAATTTTTTTCGACTCAGAAGAAGCGCCTTGACAACGGCAATCCAACGGTGCAAAATTCATTGCCATATGTTGCTTAATAAGGGAGCTATGGGCGTTTAAATGATTTTCCGAAGCTAAAATTATATAGAAGGGGGGGGTACGTGGTTTTTTCGAAAATTTTTTTGTCGCCGATTCGAACTAAATTGCTGTCAGTTATTGTATAGGGTCAGTTGAATTCAGGTATAGTAAAAGTTCCGGCCATTGAACCCATTTTTTGCTGTGGGAGCCAAAAATATGGATTTTTTGTTTTTTTGCGATTTTCTCTAAAATGAAAAAATCCAGGTAAATTGTTTTCGACTCAGAAGAAGCGCCTTGACAACGGCAATCCAACGGTGCAAAATTCATTGCCATATGTTGCTTAATAAGGGAGCTATGGGCGTTTAAATGATTTTCCGAAGCTAAAACTATATAGAAGGGGGGGGTACGTGGTTTTTTCGAAAATTTTTTTGTCGCCGATTCGAACTAAATTGCTGTCAGTTATTGTATAGGGTCAGTTGAATTCAGGTATAGTAAAAGTTCCGGCCATTGAACCCATTTTTTGCGGTGGGAGCCAAAAATATGGATTTTTTGGTTTTTTGCGATTTTCTCTAAAATGAAAAAATCCAGGTAAATTTTTTTCGACTCAGAAGAAGCGCCTTGACAACGGCAATCCAACGGTGCAAAATTCATTGCCATATGTTGCTTAATAAGGGAGCTATGGGGGTTTAAATGATTTTCCGAAGCTAAAATTATATAGAAGGGGGGGGTACGTGGTTTTTTCGAAAATTTTTTTGTCGCCGATTCGAACTAAATTGCTGTCAGTTATTGTATAGGGTCAGTTGAATTCAGGTATAGTAAAAGTTCCGGCCATTGAACCCATTTTTTGCTGTGGGAGCCAAAAATATGGATTTTTTGTTTTTTTGCGATTTTCTCTAAAATGAAAAAATCCAGGTAAATTGTTTTCGACTCAGAAGAAGCGCCTTGACAACGGCAATCCAACGGTGCAAAATTCATTGCCATATGTTGCTTAATAAGGGAGCTATGGGCGTTTAAATGATTTTCCGAAGCTAAAACTATATAGAAGGGGGGGGTACGTGGTTTTTTCGAAAATTTTTTTGTCGCCGATTCGAACTAAATTGCTGTCAGTTATTGTATAGGGTCAGTTGAATTCAGGTATAGTAAAAGTTCCGGCCATTGAACCCATTTTTTGCGGTGGGAGCCAAAAATATGGATTTTTTGGTTTTTTGCGATTTTCTCTAAAATGAAAAAATCCAGGTAAATTGTTTTCGACTCAGAAGAAGCGCCTTGACAACGGCAATCCAACGGTGCAAAATGCATTGCCATATGTTGCTTAATAAGGGAGCTATGGGCGTTTAAATGATTTTCCGAAGCTAAAATTATATAGAAGGGGGGGGTACGTGGTTTTTTCGAAAATTTTTTTGTCGCCGATTCGAACTAAATTGCTGTCAGTTATTGTATAGGGTCAGTTGAATTCAGGTATAGTAAAAGTTCCGGCCATTGAACCCATTTTTTGCGGTGGGAGCCAAAAATATGTTTTTTTTGGTTTTTTGCGATTTTCTCTAAAATGAAAAAATCCAGGTAAATTTTTTTCGACTCAGAAGAAGCGCCTTGACAAGGGCAATCCAACGGTGCAAAATTCATTGCCATATGTTGCTTAATAAGGCAGCTATGGGCGTTTAAATGATTTTCCGAAGCTAAAATTATATAGAAGGGGGGGGTACGTGGTTTTTTCGAAAATTTTTTTGTCGCCGATTCGAACTAAATTGCTGTCAGTTATTGTATAGTGTCAGTTGAATTCAGGTATAGTAAAAGTTCCGGCCATTGAACCCATTTTTTGCGGTGGGAGCCAAAAATATGGATTTTTTGGTTTTTTGCGATTTTCTCTAAAATGAAAAAATCCAGGTAAATTTTTTTCGACTCAGAAGAAGCGCCTTGACAAGGGCAATCCAACGGTGCAAAATTCATTGCCATATGTTGCTTAATAAGGGAGCTATGGGCGTTTAAATGATTTTCAGAAGTGAAAATTATATAGAAGGGGGGGGGGCGTGGTTTTTTCGAAAATTTTTTTGTCGCCGATTCGAACCAAATTGCTGTCAGTAATTGTATAGGGTCAGTTGAATTCAGGTATAGTAAAAGTTCCGGCCATTGAACCCATTTTTTGCGGTGGGAGCCAAAAATATGGATTTTTTGGTTTTTTGCGATTTTCTCTAAAATGAAAAATCCAGGTAAATTGTTTTCGACTCAGAAGAAGCGCCTTGACAACGGCAATCCAACGGTGCAAAATTCATTGCCATATGTTGCTTAATAAGGGAGCTATGGGCGTTTAAATGATTTTCCGAAGCTAAAATTATATAGAAGGGGGGGGTACGTGGTTTTTTCGAAATTTTTTTTGTCGCCGATTCGAACTAAATTGCTGTCAGTTATTGTATAGGGTCAGTTGAATTCAGGTATAGTAAAAGTTCCGGCCATTGAACCCATTTTTTGCGGTGGGAGCCAAAAATATGGATTTTTTGGTTTTTTGCGATTTTCTCTAAAATGAAAAAATCCAGGTAAATTTTTTTCGACTCAGAAGAAGCGCCTTGACAAGGGCAATCCAACGGTGCAAAATTCATTGCCATATGTTGCTTAATAAGGGAGCTATGGGCGTTTAAATGATTTTCCGAAGTGAAAATTATATAGAAGGGGGGGGGGGTACGTGATTTTTTCGAAAATTTTTTTGTCGCCGTTTCGAACCAAATTGCTGTCAGTTATTGTATAGGGTCAGTTGAATTCAGGTATAGTAAAAGTTCCGGCCATTGAACCCATTTTCTGCTGTGGGAGCCAAAAATATGGATTTTTTGGTTTTTTGCGATTTTCTCTAAAATGAAAAAATCCAGGTAAATTGTTTTCGACTCAGAAGAAGCGCCTTGACAACGGCAATCCAACGGTGCAAAATTCATTGCCATATGTTGCTTAATAAGGGAGCTATGGGCGTTTAAATGATTTTCCGAAGCTAAAATTATATAGAAGGGGGGGTTACGTGGTTTTTTCGAAAATTTTTTTGTCGCCGATTCGAACTAAATTGCTGTCAGTTATTGTATAGTGTCAGTTGAATTCAGGTATAGTAAAAGTTCCGGCCATTGAACCCATTTTTTGCGGTGGGAGCCAAAAATATGGATTTTTTGGTTTTTTGCGATTTTCTCTAAAATGAAAAAATCCAGGTAAATTTTTTTCGACTCAGAAGAAGCGCCTTGACAAGGGCAATCCAACGGTGCAAAATTCATTGCCATATGTTGCTTAATAAGGGAGCTATGGGCGTTTAAATGATTTTCAGAAGTGAAAATTATATAGAAGGGGGGGGTACGTGGTTTTTTCGAAAATTTTTTTGTCGCCGATTCGAACCAAATTGCTGTCAGTAATTGTATAGGGTCAGTTGAATTCAGGTATAGTAAAAGTTCCGGCCATTGAACCCATTTTTTGCGGTGGGAGCCAAAAATATGGATTTTTTGGTTTTTTGCGATTTTCTCTAAAATGAAAAAATCCAGGTAAATTTTTTTCGACTCAGAAGAAGCGCCTTGACAAGGGCAATCCAACGGTGCAAAATTCATTGCCATATGTTGCTTAATAAGGGAGCTATGGGCGTTTAAATGATTTTCAGAAGTGAAAATTATATAGAAGGGGGGGGTACGTGGTTTTTTCGAAAATTTTTTTGTCGCCGATTCGAACCAAATTGCTGTCAGTTATTGTATAGGGTCAGTTGAATTCAGGTATAGTAAAAGTTCCGGCCATTGAACCCATTTTTTGCTGTGGGAGCCAAAAATATGGATTTTTTGGTTTTTTGCGATTTTCTCTAAAATGAAAAAATCCAGGTAAATTGTTTTCGACTCAGAAGAAGCGCCTTGACAAGGGCAATCCAACGGTGCAAAATTCATTGCCATATGTTGCTTAATAAGGGAGCTATGGACGTTTAAATGATTTTCCGAAGTGAAAATTATATAGAAGGGGGGGTACGTGGTTTTTTCGAAAATTTTTTTGTCGCCGATTCGAACCAAATTGCTGTCAGTTATTGAATAGGGTCAGTTGAATTCAGGTATAGTAAAAGTTCCGGCCATTGAACCCATTTTTTGCTGTGGGAGCCAAAAATATGGATTTTTTGGTTTTTTGCGATTTTCTCTAAAATGAAAAAATCCAGGTAAATTTTTTTCGACTCAGAAGAAGCGCCTTGACAACGGCAATCCAACGGTGCAAAATTCATTGCCATATGTTGCTTAATAAGGGAGCTATGGGCGTTTAAATGATTTTCAGAAGTGAAAATTATATAGAAGGGGGGGGGACGTGGTTTTTTCGAAAATTTTTTTGTCGCCGATTCGAACCAAATTGCTGTCAGTAATTGTATAGGGTCAGTTGAATTCAGGTATAGTAAAAGTTCCGGCCATTGAACCCATTTTTTGCGGTGGGAGCCAAAAATATGGATTTTTTGGTTTTTTGCGATTTTCTCTAAAATGAAAAAATCCAGGTAAATTTTTTTCGACTCAGAAGAAGCGCCTTGACAAGGGCAATTAAACGGTGCAAAATTCATTGCCTTATGTTGCTTAATAAGGGAGCTATGGGCGTTTAAATGATTTTCCGAAACTAAAATTATATAGAAGGGGGGGGGTACGTGGTTTTTTCGAAATTTTTTTTGTCGCCGATTCGAACTAAATTGCTGTCAGTTATTGTATAGGGTCAGTTGAATTCAGGTATAGTAAAAGTTCCGGCCATTGAACCCATTTTTTGCGGTGGGAGCCAAAAATATGGATTTTTTGGTTTTTTGCGATTTTCTCTAAAATGAAAAAATCCAGGTAAATTTTTTTCGACTCAGAAGAAGCGCCTTGACAAGGGCAATCCAACGGTGCAAAATTCATTGCCATATGTTGCTTAATAAGGGAGCTATGGGCGTTTAAATGATTTTCCGAAGCTAAAATTATATAGAAGGGGGGGGTACGTGGTTTTTTCTAAAATTTTTTTGTTGCCGATTCGAACCAAATTGCTGTCAGTTATTGTATAGGGTCAGTTGAATTCAGGTATAGTAAAAGTTCCGGCCATTGAACCCATTTTTTGCGGTGGGAGCCAAAAATATGGATTTTTTGGTTTTTTGCAATTTTCTCTAAAATGAAAAAATCCAGGTAAATTTTTTTCGACTCAGAAGAAGCGCCTTGACAAGGGCAATCCAACGGTGCAAAATTCATTGCCATATGTTGCTTAATAAGGGAGCTATGGGCGTTTAAATGATTTTCAGAAGTGAAAATTATATAGAAGGGGGGGGTACGTGGTTTTTTCGAAAATTTTTTTGTCGCCGATTCGAACCAAATTGCTGTCAGTTATTGTATAGGGTCAGTTGAATTCAGGTATAGTAAAAGTTCCGGCCATTGAACCCATTTTTTGCTGTGGGAGCCAAAAATATGGATTTTTTGGTTTTTTGCGATTTTCTCTAAAATGAAAAAATCCAGGTAAATTGTTTTCGACTCAGAAGAAGCGCCTTGACAAGGGCAATCCAACGGTGCAAAATTCATTGCCATATGTTGCTTAATAAGGGAGCTATGGACGTTTAAATGATTTTCCGAAGTGAAAATTATATAGAAGGGGGGGTACGTGGTTTTTTCGAAAATTTTTTTGTCGCCGATTCGAACCAAATTGCTGTCAGTTATTGAATAGGGTCAGTTGAATTCAGGTATAGTAAAAGTTCCGGCCATTGAACCCATTTTTTGCTGTGGGAGCCAAAAATATGGATTTTTTGGTTTTTTGCGATTTTCTCTGAAATGAAAAAATCCAGGTAAATTTTTTTCGACCCAGAAGAAGCGCCTTGACAAGGGCAATCCAACGGTGCAAAATTCATTGCCATATGTTGCTTAATAAGGGAGCTATGGGCGTTTAAATGATTTTCCGAAGCTAAAATTATATAGAAGGGGGGGGGTACGTGGTTTTTTCGAAAAAATTTTTGTTGCCGATTCGAACCAAATTGCTGTCAGTTATTGTATAGGGTCAGTTGACTTCAGGTATAGTAAAAGTTCCGGCCATTGAACCCATTTTTTGCGGTGGGAGCCAAAAATATGGATTTTTTGGTTTTTTGCGATTTTCTCTAAAATGAAAAAATCCAGGTAAATTTTTTTCGACTCAGAAGGAGCGCCTTGACAAGGGCAATCCAACGGTGCAAAATTCATTGCCATATGTTGCTTAATAAGGGAGCTATGGGCGTTTAAATGATTTTCCGAAGCTAAAATTATTTAGAAGGGGGGGGTACGTGGTTTTTTCGAAAAATTTTTTGTTGCCGATTCGAACCAAATTGCTGTCAGTTATTGTATAGGGTCAGTTGAATTCAGGTATAGTAAAAGTTCCGGCCATTGAACCCATTTTTTGCGGTGGGAGCCAAAAATATGGATTTTTTGTTTTTTTGCTATTTTCTCTAAAATGAAAGAATCCAGGTAATTTTTTTTCGACTGAGAAGAAGCGCCTTGACAAGGGCAATCCAACGGTGCAAAATTCATTGCCATATGTTGCTTAATAAGGGAGCTATGGGCGTTTAAATGATTTTCCGAAGCTAAAATTATATAGAAGGGGAGGGTACGTGGTTTTTTCGAAAATTTTTTTGTTGCCGATTCGAACCAAATTGCTGTCAGTTATTGTATAGGGTCAGTTGAATTCAGGTATAGTAAAAGTTCCGGCCATTGAACCCATTTTTTGCGGTGGGAGCCAAAAATATGGATTTTTTGGTTTTTTGCGATTTTCTCTGAAATGAAAAAATCCAGGTAAATTTTTTTCGACTCAGAAGAAGCGCCTTGACAAGGGCAATCCAACGGTGCAAAATTCATTGCCATATGTTGCTTAATAAGGGAGCTATGGGCGTTTAAATGATTTTCCGAAGCTAAAATTATATAGAAGGGGGGGGGGGGGGTACGTGGTTTTTTCGAAAAATTTTTTGTTGCCGATTCGAACCAAATTGCTGTCAGTTATTGTATAGGGTCAGTTGACTTCAGGTATAGTAAAAGTTCCGGCCATTGAACCCATTTTTTGCGGTGGGAGCCAAAAATATGGATTTTTTAGTTTTTTGCGATTTTCTCTAAAATGAAAAAATCCAGGTAAATTTTTTTCGACTCAGAAGGAGCGCCTTGACAAGGGCAATCCAACGGTGCAAAATTCATTGCCATATGTTGCTTAATAAGGGAGCTATGGGCGTTTAAATGATTTTCCGAAGCTAAAATTATATAGAAGGGGGGGGGTACGTGGTTTTTTCGAAAAATTTTTTGTCGCCGATTCGAACCAAATTGCTGTCAGTTATTGTACAGGGTCAGTTGAAATCAGGTATAGTAAAAGTTCCGGCCATTGAACCCATTTTTTGCTGTGGGAGCCAAAAAATATGGATTTTTTGGTTTTTTGCAATTTTCTCAAAAATGAAAAAATCCAGGTACATTTTTTTCGACTCAGAAGAAGCGCTTTGACAAAGGCAATCCAACGGTGCAAAATTCATTGCCATATGTTGCTTAATAAGGGAGCTATGGGCGTTTAAATGATTTTCCGAAGTGAAAATGAAATTTTTTTTATCGCCGATTCGAACCAAATTGCTGTCAGTTATTGTATAGGGTCAGTTGAATTCAGGTATAGTCATAGACCCCATTTGTTGGTGTGGGAGCCAAAAATAGCCAAAAATTTGAATTTTTTTAGTTTTTTGTGAATTTTTTTAATTGCTTTTAGTCTTTTACGTTGTCACACAACCTCGTAGGTAAAATTTCGGCACATTTTAAAAATTCACCTGTATACCATATTTTATAAAATGTACGCCAATGCGAAGTAACCTCTAGGCAATATTCTTTAAAACAAGGAAACCGCTTTGGTGTACGTTTTATAAATTATAATAAACAGGGTGTATTTTTAAAATGTGCGGAAATTTTACCTACGAGGTTGTGGGACAACGTAGAAGACTAATAGCTATTTAAAAAAAATGTAACGCAATAAACAAATGTCATTTTCTTTTTTGACATAGACTTCTTTAAATATCTTTTCCGGGTTATACATGAAGTCTGTAGCTTGTGGTTAAAATTTGGTGACGCATTTCAATACCACCCTGTATAGTAAATTTCACTCGCATCATAAGAATTTATTTATAGAGAAGCGCGTTTATTTCCTGAACAAATATAATCGTACGTTGGTTGTATCAAAGCGGTTTGTAAAACATTTTCTCGCAGTCAATTGAAAACCTCAGAGTCGATAACATGACCAAAACTTCCGCTAATCGAACAACCACTTGAAAAAATCGCTAACAAATATGCGAAATTATTTCAAACAATACTGTGCCTCTACAAGCATTCATGGATTTAGATATTTTGGGGAAGATCGAAGTATTTTTGAAAAGTAAGTCAAGTTCATAAAATCACAGCTCACAACTCAAGTTAACTTTCAGAATATGGTGGTTTATTGCTTTTGTGATTTGTCTCTCGGGTTGTGGTGTTATGATTTTCCAAATTTGCGAGAAATACCACAACACTCCAGTAATTGTCACCTTTGCCACCAAAGAAACACCGCTCTATAAAATACCATTTCCTGCAATCACAATCTGTCCCGAAGTAAAATCAGTGAAGCGGTTACTTAATTTTAAAGACTTGATACTGAAACAGAACGAGCTAAATCTAACTGATGCAGAGTAAGCATTTTCGTACTTTTTGTTTTGATCTAATTGCGATTTAACACCGGAAGGAGCAAAAATCTTCAGTACATGACACAGCTCTGTGAAAATCCAATAGGGCCATTGCAAGTCCGAAATACAATTTTAAACGACACTTTTACCAACGAATTTTTTGAAACACTTGATGAGGTACAATTTCAATCTTTCTCTAAAATCTCTTACTATATATTGTTTTAAGGTTAAGGTTGAACCAGGTTTTTTTAAATGTTCATTTCTGGGCCAGAATATAAAGAACTGTGAGGACGCTTTCACGCCAGTTTTCACAGATGAGGGTATTTGCTATTCGTTCAATATCTTGGATCGTGGCCACATTTTTAACGAACTTGTGTAAGTTTCTGTCAAATTATTTTTAATCTCATGTCAACAAACTAACAGATACCATTACGAAAACTACCATAAAGTGGACAAAGACACCATGTCCTGGAACATGGAACGAGGATATTTAGACAATTCCAATATTATGACGTATCCATGGAGAGCTTTACTATCAGGAGCCTCCAACGGATTCACGGTGTATTTACTTGTTGTTGTTGACAATGAAAACATAGACTTCATGTGCAAACAAATTCAAGGATATAAGGTACGCAGATCCATTTTGACAATTATGGGCACTTTTTACTTTCTCCTAGGTTGTCCTCCACTCCCCAGTACGAATGCCCAGACTAAACCAAGAATATTTCCGGATACCTTTGGACCATGCTGTAGTCGCATCTGTCCAACCTGTTGTAATAACAACATCCCAGGAGGTAAAAACGTTTGATGTGGCCAAACGCAACTGCTACTTTCCTTCCGAACGAAAGCTCAAATATTTCAGGACCTACTCCCAACAGAATTGTCAATTCGAGTGTTTGACTAACATCACACTGGACAGTTGCGGCTGTGTTAGCTTTTTTATGCCAAGTGAGTAGTTGACATTTGACGAAACAGGTATTTACAGTCGCTTTTCAGGAGAAAATTCGACAAAAATCTGTGGTCTGGGCAAGTACAAATGTATTAAAGAAGCCGAACGAGCCTTGATGTTGGAAGAACTGAACAAGTTTCGAGATTCGGTGAAGGTTGAGTTTGTTTGTTTGCCACTTTGTACAGATTTGAGTTACAATATAGAAACGTCGCACACGAAATGGGACTGGAAGAAATTGGTGGGCCTTATGGTTAAATCCGAAAATTTGGATGATTATGAGTATTAATGTTTTGTGTTTAAGGTTGTATTGTTTATTTTTTTTTTTATTTTAGAACGCATGCCTCAAGCTTGACAGTTTACTTCAGAGTCAATCATTTTATTAGTTCTGAAAGGCATGAATTATATGGCCTTTCGGATTTCATGGCGAATTTTGGAGGACTTCTTGGGTTGTTTACTGGATTCTCCATTTTGTCTCTAATGGAAGTTATTTATTTTTTGACAGTGAGAATTTGTTGTAATGTTAGGCTTTATGGGAGATGGAGAGGTGTTGATAACTGATTTTTTGCATTAAATATATTTTTTAACTTCCTAAAAATATCAATTAATTTGCGTAGTTGTATAGTGGGATCTGGTAAGTATCCAAATGTTTTAAATACCGATGAGACATTCAGAACTTTACTGATGGAAATGATTTAATGAAAATTTACGAGAAACCACTATCGTGATTATTAAAAATGTCAGCTTTTATCACCCCTACTTGTGTAAAAGCGATTTGTAAATTATTTTCAGTTTTATTAAAATTAATCTTTGACATAAAGATTTGTCTACATTTTTAGATTCTGTAAACAAGGTAGAAGTTTAGAATCCATCTAAAAGTCTAAATTATTATTATTCATCAGGTTACATAATTAATTACCGGCGTCTCGCCTCCACATTTTGACTTTGTTGTGTTTTTATGTTCTGTGATTATTCATGATTTTTAAATATCCAGAAACTTTGATATTACTACACGAGTGTTGTAACGGACATTTTTTCCAACGGATGTAATACTTGTGGGAAGACACGAGCGTAACTTTCATGAGTTCTTGTCATATGATTTTTTACAGGACTGGATGGATGTTCAGAACCAATTCCCAAGAAATTTAAAAGAAGATACTGATTGAAAATATACAATTGTATTCTCGAATTATCCAACAAGTGTTTTATTGCAACCTTTTCCCTAAAAACTTCTGTTTCGACCTTAGGAAGGAATCCAATTCTTCGGGGTGGTCAAAATATCCTGATCTTGGATTCAGGTAGTGCATCACGGAGGAGTAATGGTAATAATTTTTTGACAAAACGCAACGAGTTCGGTTGTCACCTCGGTGTTACACTTCACTGCTATCGCTATTTCGATTAATTCTTCAATTTTTTTTCCATTATTATGTACAGTCGTTGACCAAAATAAAATAGGACAAAGTAAATTTCGATTGTGTAATTCGATATTTTTGCGAAATCCATCTCTTAGGAAACAAGTGTCAAAAATAAAAAAACAATTCTGATAAGTGTCATCATTCGACAATTTTTCAAAAACTCACAATCATTCAATTGAACATAGTGACAGTGACGAGATGACAAGTGAAAAAACACAACCTAACTTTTTGTAAATCAATTGTCAAGTCAAATCAAGTTGTAATCTGAGACACATACGTCTCAGTTACACTACACAAATCTTTGAATTGTGAAACTGTCAAAGGTAACACTTTGTCCTATTTTATTTTGGTCAACGACTGTACTTCCGGAAGATGTTAAAAAAGAAAAAAAAGCAAGAATTGGAAACCATTTTTAAAACTCTACAACTTTTGTATTTAAGGATCTATTCTAAAATGATTAGGGGAGCCAATATCTGAGGATTTTTACTTTTACCAAAATCCATTCTACACCCGGTATAATTCAAATAATACGGTGAATAACGGATCCAAATCTAATCCAAACAAAATTTTTATTCTTATCAAATATGTAAACAGCGCTATCTGAATTCTTATTGAAATTATTTTCAAATACTGCACCGAAATAAACAAGTAATAGCGAAAGCCGTGAATTCGGGAATTACAACAGATGCTACTGCCACAATCTGGGCGTTGTATTTATTTTTGATATATCAGGGTGTCCAGAAAGTTCTGAGCGTTTTTGTAGTATTCTGTTTCTCGATATAAAAGTACAATTGTCCATAAACAATTTGACGTTTCTCAGTTAAATAATTTTCAATTGGTTACATTCTGGTAATTGATTGTTTAAGGTGCGGGGACGGTAAAAGAGTCTACTTGTCGGCGATGGTTTGCGAAATTTTTGAATGGGGAAGAAGGTCTTAAAGATAAGAATCTTTCGGAAGGAAAGAGCCCATCTTCTATCGTTGTGGAATTGAGCTTTTGGGACAAAGATGTTTGGAAGTCATTGACAATAACGCCGAATATTTAGTTTAATTGTTATTTAATTTTTTAAGTAATAGATATTTATTTATTTTTGTTTATTTTTCTTAAAAACGCTCAGAACTTTTGGGACACCCTAATGTAATTTAAATAATACGGTGGATAACGGTTTTTCCATCCAAATCAAATCCAAACAAAATTATTATTTCATATGTAAACAGCGCTATCTGAATTCTTATTGAAATTATTTTCAAATATTGGATGATTTCCTGTTACTTAAATCTTAATACACTAGCTTTGATTATTTATAATATCAGACAAAATTCGAATGAAAACAGGCTCCAAGATTTAAATAATTTAATTGTTATTTATTCCACCGTTTCTTCATCTGTGTCATGGAGTTAATTCCCTACACGTCAGGCGTCTACGTTCAATACCAAACACAAAATTCTAATTTGAATTTGGTCTTAGACGAAAAGTTTTTAAATTTATTTTCAAAAATGACATTAACGACAATCCTTGTTACTTTCTGACTTCACTCAGGTTCGAAAAATCACTGTAGCTTAGTTGTGATGTTGAAATAGCTTCAAAATGTATGAACAATAGTTTTAAAAATGAAAATATACACCCTGTATAAATAATTAAGTAACAAATTTCTACAGCGTGATCAACAATGACTGAATCTGTTGGCAATGAAACAATTGAAAAATATTGACCGGATGACCACACTCACGGCATTTGTCGATAATGTCCTCTCTTTTAATTTATTACTTTATTTATTTATCATCGAGAACACACAGAAATTACAGAAGGAAAAATGTATTCAAGAAATTTTATTTAAATGATACACTTAATACATTTTTTATAGAGTTCTAGAACAGACAGAAATTCTCAGTATTTTTTTGATATGGGTGAGAAATTCTTGTTCGTTAATTAAAAGATAATGAATGTTATTTTCAGAACACTTTTTCAGACAAAAATAAGTAAAATGTTCTGAAAGTAAAGAAAATTCAGTTGGATTTTAATTTGTAGATATTTGTAGATGTCGTACGTCATTATAATTTATTCTTGTAAATATTGTAAATAAAAATGTTTTTTCTCTTATCAGTGTATTTATTGGGAATTCTTATTGTGTATTTAAGAAAAACAATTATAATCTACCACCTGACAAATAACGATACCGTCGGGAGGAATTCGTCTCTCCGTAAGAATTATCCAGGTAAAGAAATGACCGCCGGCAGGAACTCGGATACTCCCTTTGAATTGAAAAACAGGTAGAAGGGTAATAAATGCTCACAGGTGTTCCATATTTTTGCGAATTTCAGTGAAATCTCAGAAAAATAGAAAGATTGAATTTGATGTTCGCAAATTTCAGATTGAGAAAAACACTAGATTAAGGGACTTTTTTATCGTTATCACATTTTTATCAAATGTCGAAGTCAAAAGGTGAGAATTAGAAACAAAACAATTCATCGTGGAAAAGAACAAAAATTGCTTAAAAAACTGTCATAATTTGAGAATTTTCTCCTGATGTGTGAACGGATTTTGATAAATGTCACAACTTGTCAAAACGAAACGTCAAGCTAATTTTAAAGATTTTAAGCGATTTGGAGCCTTTAAGAAACTCGTCGAACAAAAAAACGTCATATTCACAAAATTTAAACATGTTTTTCGTATTTTGTCAAGAAATTTATTCCAGGAGAAAAGGAAGAAAAAATCCCCAAAAAAAAAGAACTCTCCAAAGGCTAAGCTGTATTATTATTAATTATTATTTATACATTGGTGTCGTGACCAGGATAACCAATCCCAAAAAATTAAATGATGTTATCGTTACCTGTTCGTATTGTTTTATCAACTCTTTTTCTTCCTTATTTTACTATTTTTCAAAAATTTTGAAAATGAACAATAGTTGCTTAGTCTAGTGAACGTCAATTTGACGTTTTTTTCAATCTGGAATTTGTAACATCAAATTCGCAAATTAACTTTTTTCCAGATTTTACAGAAATTCCCAAAAATGTGGAACACCTGTTTTGCTGCAAGGATGTTCCGCATTATTACTCATCTACCTGCTTTTGTTTTACGGCTAACAAATATCTCGCTTCCAATAATGGTTTCTACCATGAAGCGTTTCTGTTATTTCTCATTGGCAATTTTCAACATTTTCACTTGTTCCACATTTTTTTTTTAATCTTGGGGATTGTTCTTTAAAAATAAGAGTATTCCAAAAATATGTATTTATTTTGTCAAAGAAGAATATACATAAATAAAAATAACATTGCACACATAAATTCCATCTAAATATCTTTATCACATTGGTTCCCTGTTACAAGATATAAATCAGTCGAAATTCGCAATTTCACAATTGATCAGTTTCAGGCTGTTTGTCTTCATATTTCCGCTTCTTCCATGAAGGATTTTCTGTGAATATGTCCAACTCCAACTCATCCATCCATTTTTCTTCGTCAGCGTCCACAGTAGTGTCCTCGTCATACGAACGTTTTTTCGAAGGAGGTGTCGAATCTTCGTCTTCAGATTCAGAATCGTCGTCGTCACTAAACGAATACATTCCTTCTTCTTCGATAAATTGTTGTCTCTCTACTGCCTGGAGGGCTTTTGTGATAATTGTCCAGCGATGAAGGTCTGAGTCCACATCTTTGATTTCGTTGAGTTTCGTGTATGCAATCCTTATAAAGGTTTCACCTGAAAAAGAATATACAATTAGTAGTAGTTGTAGTAATAGAAGATTGATAAATATAACAGTTAGAAAAATTATTGATTTGTTATTTACTTACGATAAATAATGAAGTCGAAATCGTCGAAAATATAATCTGTCATTTTGCTAATTATTAAAGACCACCACTTGAGACTAGCAGATTCAAACAGGAACTAAAGGATTTTTGAAAATTTACCTGCTATATAATCATTTCCTTCAATCGGGGGTTAATTTACCTCCCCCTTCCACCGGACGAGTGTCTAATAAATAGCACCAATCAGGTGGACATCCATTGCTTGATATACAGGTGTTATTGAAATTTTTAACCACGTGCTCCTGGCTCCATGTCAAAAAATAAATTGACATTTATTTTTTGAGCTACAATTTTTTTTAATTGCTTTTAGTCTTCTACGTTGTCCCACCACCTCGTAGGTAAAATTTTGGCACATTTTAAAAATACACCCTGTATATCATATTTTATAAAATATACGCCAATGCGAAGTAACCTCTAGGAAATATGCTTTAAAACAAGGAAATCGACAACGTAAAAAACTAAAAGCAATAACAAAAAGTAGCTCAAAAAATAAATGTCATTTTATTTTTTGACACAAAATTTTTTAAATATTTTTTTCGAGTTTTACATGAAGCCAGTAGCTCGTGGTTAAAATTTGGTGACGCATTTCAGTAACACCCTGTATAGTAAATTTCAGTGGCATCATAAGAGTTTATTTATAGAGAAGCGCGTTTATTTCCTGAACAAAAATAATCCTACGTTGGCTGTATAAAAGCGGTTGATAATATTTTCTCGCAGTCAATTGAAAACCTCAGAGTCGATAACATGACCAAAACTTCCGCCAATCGAAACAATCATTTGAAAAAATCGCTAACAAATGTGCGAAATTACTTCAAACAATACTGTGCCTCTACAAGCATTCATGGATTTAGATATTTTGGGGAAGATCGAACGATTTTTGAAAAGTAAGTCAAGATCATAAAATCACTCACAATTCAGTTCAACTTTCAGAATATGGTGGTTCATTATTTTTGTAATTTGCCTATCTGGTTGTGGTGTTATGATTTTCAAAATCTACGAGAAATACGACAACACTCCGGTAATTGTCACCTTTGCCACCAGAGAAACACCGCTCTATAAAATACCATTTCCTGCAATCACAATCTGTCCCGAAGTAAAATCTGTAAAGCGGTTACTTAATTTTACAGACTTGATGCTGAAACAGGACGAGCTAAATTTAACTGATACAGAGTAAGCATTTTCGTACTTTTTGTTTAGATCTAATTGAGTTAACACCGAAAGGAGGAAAAATCTTGAGTACATGACACAGCTCTGTGACAATCCCCCAGACACATTGCTAGCCCCAAATACAACTTTCAACAACACTTTTACCAACGAATTTTTTGAAACACTTGATCAGGTACAATTTAAATCTTTCTCTAAAATCTTGTACCATATTGTTTTAAGGTTAAACCAGTTTTCATGATTCTTGAATGTTCATTTCTGGGCCAGGACATAGAGAACTGTGAGGACGTTTTCACTCCAGTCTTCACAGATGAGGGTATTTGCTACTCTTTCAATATCTTGGATCGTGGCCACATTTTTAACGATCTTGTGTAAGTTTCTGTCGAATTATTTTTAATCTCATGTCAACAAATTAACAGATACCATTACAAAAACTACCATAAAGTGGACGAAGATACCATGTCCTGGAACATGGAACAAGGGTATTTAGACAGTTCCAAGATTAATACGTATCCATGGAGAGCTTTACTGTCAGGAGCTTCCAACGGTTTCACGGTGTATTTGGGTGTTGACAATGAAGACATAGACTTCATGTGCAAACAAATCCAAGGATTTAAGGTACATAGATCCATTTTGACAACTGGGCACTTTTTGCTTTCTCCTAGGTTGTCCTCCACTCCCCAGTACGCATGCCCAGACTAAACCAAGAATATTTCCGGATACCTTTGGACCATGCTGTAGTCGCATCTGTCCAACCTGTTGTAATAACAACATCCCAGGAGGTAAAAACCTTTGATGTGGCCAAACGCGACTGCTACTTTCCTTCCGAACGAAAGCTCAAATATTTCAGGACCTACTCCCAACAGAATTGTCAACTCGAGTGTTTGACTAACATCACACTGGATAGTTGCGGCTGTGTTAACTTTTTTATGCCAAGTGAGTAGTTGACATTTGACGAAACATGTATTTGGAGGCGTTTTTCAGGAGAAAATTCGACGGAAATCTGTGGTCTGGGCAAGTACAAATGTATCAAAGAAGCCGAACAAGCTTTGATGTTGGAAGAACTGAACAAGTTTCGAGATTTTGTGAAGGTTGAGTTTGAAGATTGTGACTGTTTGCCGCTTTGTACAGATTTGAGTTACAATATAGAAACGTCGCACACGAAATGGGACTGGAAGGAATTGCTGCGACTTATCTTTAGATCCAAAAATCTTGATGATGTGTATGAATGTTTTGTGTTTAAGTTTGTTGTTTAATTTTTTTGTTTTAGAAAGCATCTCTCAAGCTTGACAGTTTACTTCAGAGTCAATCATTTTATTAGTTCTGAAAGGCATGAATTATACGGCCCTACAGATTTCGTGGCGAATTTTGGAGGACTTCTTGGATTGTTTACAGGATTCTCCATTTTATCTCTAATGGAAATTATTTATTTTTTGACAGTGAGAATATGTTGTAATGTTAGGCTTCATGGGAGATGGACAGGTGTTGATAACTGATTTTTTGTATTAAATAAATTTTTTTAAGTTCCTAAAAATATCAATTAATTTGCGTAGTTGTATTTATATAGTGGGATCTGGTAAGTATCCAAATGTTTTAAATACCGATGAGACATTCAGAACCTTACTGATAGAAATGACATAATGAAAATTTACAAGAAACGACTATCGCGATTATTAAAAATGTCAGTTTTTATCACCCGTACTTGTGTAAAAGCGGGTTGTAAATTATTTTCAGTTTTATTAAAATTAATCTTTGACATAAAAATTTCTCTGTATTTTTAGTTTCTGTAAACAAGGTAGAACTTTAGAATCTATCTAGAAATCTAAATTATTATCATTCATGATTTTTAAATATCCAGAGACAATTTAAGTGTTCTTTTCTGGTGGCTCTAAAAAGTGTTCACTTATGATTAAAGATGTTACTACACGAGTGTTGTAACGGACGTTTTTTCCAACGGATGTAATACTTGTGGGAAGACACGAGCGTTCCTGTCATATGATTTTTTACAGGACTGGATGGATGTTCAAAACCAGTTTCCAGGAAATTTAAAAGAAGATACTGATTGAAAATATACAATTGTATTCTCGAATTATCCAACAAGTGTTTTATTGCAACCTTTTCCCTAAAAACTTCTATTTCGACCTTAGGAAGGAAACCAATTCTTCGGGGTGGTCAAAGTATCCTTATATTGGTAGTGAAAGAATAGAGAATTATTGAATGTTGGTATCATTATCTATAATTTTTTTTTTTGATACTCTCGAAAAACACTCGGACAGGTCGATTTAATTTTTTTAAAAGAAACATTTTCGGATAAATAACAAAGTAAACAAGTGGCACAGATATGCCTTACGAGCACCGAGCGCCGTGGATGCGTGACAAGCGCGCCCGGTTTAAACTCGGGCGGTTCGGGGTTCAAATACCTGCCCGGATAGAAGTTTTTTTCAAAAGTTTTCCTCGTCTAGTCCTGTAGACTTATACACAGGAAGCGAATGCTGCTTAAGTGACCACATCCTCTAGGAAAGCAGACGACTACAGTGTCCCAGCCGCAGGAGACTTCTCGCGGGGTCTCTATGGAGGGTCGGACCGGGGTTATTTTATTTCTTCTTCATGATAGCTGCACGCTAAAAATGTCAATGATCAAAGTGTCAAACTGTCAAACTTGAATGTACATCCATAAATGTATATCTTGTGACAGTGAATGAAAAAAAACAAGAATTTTGTCCTTGATTCTTCTCTAGAATCTTTAGCATCTGCACGTCATGTTGTTCTTTTCATTACGAGATGACGTAACAAGAAAAGAAGCGCTATGGTCAATTAATTTCGTACACGGTCTAGAAGATCTTAATGTCCTTAATGTCCAACAGATGCTTAATGACAATGATCTAATTCTATTAGATGTTACATAAAAGTCTTTTAAGTAAAATTGGCGTGTAGTTATTTTGGTGCAACATATCAAGAGCTAAAATTGGATAGACGTGTGATAATCCAAAATTAAATCAAAACTCTTGAATTGCCATTAGTAAGTTGTGAAAATATAAAGTGTAATGTAAGCTTCAAAGAGAGAATATCATTCACTTAGATTAATTATGATTTATGCGAATAAAATACATACTTCAAGTTTTCAATGAAACGATTTATTAATGTTTGTCGGAAAAAAATGCAAAATCACATTTTTGAAATAGTTACTAATTGGATATAAATGTCACTTGTTGTTTAATTTAATTTCACCCAGCAGCTGTTCAAGAATATACTGTCATATATCACACAAAAATATTTTTATCAGTAAATACCATGTTTTTCTTGAGTTTAATTTTTTTGTGAGCTTTGAATAAATATCATACTCGTGCTTAAAATTTCAAAGGATGCAGTTTAAAATATTTACTCGATCGTTTAAGAACTGGTCAAAAAATAACAGTTATTTGTGAATCAAGGCCAAAAAGTGCATCTTTTTCGTTCGAGTCTGGATTTTCTAGTCGAGGTGCAGCCGAGGCTTGAAAACAGGCTAGCACAAAAGGTACTTTTTGGCAGAGGTGTACATTACATTTTTTAGGCGACCGCACGAAGCACTTAGACATCATTGAAAAATTTTTTACAATTACCAATTTATTTTGTATCTATGTACTTTTTCGAAATAGAAATAAATTAAAATATATTAACAATTTTCTTAGAGTATTTTTTACGACCTTGCCAACAAAACGAGAAATTTGAAATAGAATTACTATTTATTGCTATTATCCTCTGCGACGTCCGGCGGCGTATTAGACATTTATTCATCACTTTCGCTGTTGCTATCAATTATATCAACGTTCATTCTCTTATTGTGCACCAAATAAGCACCAGAAATAAACGATACAACACTTTTTCGAGCAAATAAAATACTTTGGTTAAATTTAACTGTCAAATTATCATTTGTTTTCAGTCGGTTTGCTCGGTTTTGTCGTTTTGTCGTCAGCGTCGGAAAAAGTGCGTACGAAAAAGTGCATCCAAAAAAGTGCGTCCAAAAAAGTGCGTCCGAAAAAGTGCGTCCGAAAAAGAGTCACTTTTCGTCCGCTTGGGAGTATTTGTACGTAAAATTACTTAAAAAAATATTCGCGGTAGATAATAAAAATAACAAAAATTTCGTTTGATGAAATCTTGTCGTCTCGAATGCTTCAAAGGAACTTTCGACTTTAATTTACAACAAACACTAAAAGTATCAGTAGAAATGTTAAAGATAAACGAATGTTCGATGTTTTACATATTAACTTAAAATACGTTTTTGGAACCGGTCCAGCAGCAATCTATCTTACAGCTGTAGATTTGTGTACAATGTCTCAGTCATATTTATTATTTTTGGGAATTTAATAAAAAATTTGTTTGTATTATGTTGCGTCTGTTTAGTCGGAAAGGAATCATAATTTACAGAGAACTAGAAATTATGGAACCGGCAACAGGTGAACCCTGTCCAAACGTGCATTGTAGCATTGATTCATAAATCGCATAAAAAAAAATTGTTAGTTATTTGATGATGTGATTAGTCTCGTTTATGCAAGGTCATGTTAAAATGTGTTCCACTTGGCGAAACTTGTGACAAATTTCATTGCCACAGTGTTTGATATTTACTAATCGAAATCACTTATTTATCAAAAATTGTTTGGTTTTTGTGTTTCGCTTTTATTTCAGTCAAATTTATTTTGGTTAAAAATTGCGTTTGGTTTGTTTTAGAAAATTTTCCTTTTGCAAGCAATCTGTAAAACCATAATAAACTATCCCTGTAAATACCGGACAAAAGAAGCCTATTTTTAGGCCGAACCTAAACATGCCGAAATCTTCTATGTGAACTAAAATAAGCCTACTTTCAGTATAAAGCTTTTCTATGAAACTTTTTCTGATCAGTCAGTTGGAAACCGCAAAGCTGAATGCACAGTGTGATGAGTTCCCGTAACAAAACCGCAAAACCCTTCACAGACGTTCGAAGATATTTTAAAGAATATTGCGAGGCAACCAGTATTCATGGCTTCAAGTATTTTGGGGAAGACCGCTCAATCTTCGAAAGGTACAGAAATCTAACTCAATACGATTAGTTTGTTACAAAATTGTAGACTGTGGTGGGCTGTTGTCTTCATCATTTGCCTGTCCGGTTGTTGCTTCATGATTTATACAATTTACGACAAATACGAGAGGAGTCCTGTTATTGTCACATTCGCGACTAAAGAGACACCGATTTATAAAATCCCGTTTCCGGCGGTCACAATTTGTCCTGAGAGCAAAGCAGCCAAAGAAAAATTTAGTTATAGCGCTACAGTGCTCAACAAACTCGACAACAATAATTCTAATCCCGAAGAGTAAGAATCGTGTCTTTATATCTTGATATCGTGTGTTTGGAAATTGTTTGTAGAAATCAGCGACTCGATTATATGTCTTTCTTATGTGATGATTATGATTTGGTGCCACATTCGAAAAATGAGACGTTCAGTAATCATTTCTTGGATACTATAGATGAGGTGGGTGCCATTGTACCATGTTTTAGGTGATAAGACTGATAAGAATATTTTCTTTAGATCAAACCAAACTTCTTAGATCGTGTGTACAACTGTACATTCATGGGGAGAGAGCTGAAGTGCCGTGATATTCTCATTCCTGTATTGACAGATGAAGGAGTTTGTTATTCTTTCAATATCCTGGATCGCAGCCAAATTTTTAATGACTTGGTGTGAGTATCGCTCAGATAATTTTTAAAATACATGGTGTATCTTTTGTGGATGATTGAGAGTTTTTTAACACCTAATAAATTATCAACAGTCTAAACTACATAATGTGGATTGATTTATCAATAAAACAGTCTGATAAGAAGGCAGTCGATTTAACATTTAGTATTTGTGGCTTCTGTTATTAGATAGCACAATTTCTAATGAAATACAGTTATTTGTACAACTAGTTATGAAAGTCATACTTTTTTTTATGAATTTGCAGTGTGATTAACGAGGGCGTAGTCCGAGTTCATCAAGCAAATGAGTGAAAAAAAGGAAACTTTCATAACGTGGTGTACACGCTATTTTTTGCATATCGTTGTGTTGAGAAATTTGGCCTAAAAGGATTTATGAAAAATTAAAAAAAAATCTAGAATAATCATCTCCAAGGATGCAAAAAAAGTACTACTTTCACTACGATTTTTCGTTTAAAAAAGTGCTACTTTCATTACGATTTTTCGTTTAAAGAAGTGGTACTTTCATTACGATTTTCAAAAAAAAAATCAATGATCAAAATATTTGGATGGAAATTATTGTGATCCAAAGAGAAATGTTTTTGGCAGAATAATTATTTTGTTCTTGTCTTAATCAAAGTAATATTTCTTGAAATTATATCATAAAAAATAAGACTTATATTTTGGAGTTTTAAAAAATTGATTAGATTTTCAAAATTTTTAACTTTTCAGTTCCTTTTTCACAAATTCACTTTGTCTAAAGTCTCTTTGCAGAACTCGCGGATTTAGAAGCACTCGTGCGCTGCGCGTGTTAGATAATTATTTTTAAATATGGTAATGTGTCAAAAATGAGCCAAATCTATCTGGCCTTCAAATGAAATCCTGGGTTGGAAATCGTCAATTGTTTTGCTGTTTTAGAGTGTAAACTGACAGTTGTAATTAGAGCATGCTGACAGCTAACCTAAAATTTATAAACATAAACTCTTTCTGGCTTTTTTTTTTGCAAGGCAGAAAACAAACATGTTCAATCTTGTGCTGATTAAACATAAACACAACTGTCATCGTGTCAAGCGGTGGGAAATTCAAACTCTACACTGTTGCAAATGGTTTACTTTTTCAACGCCTACTTAGTTCGCAGGTTTTCATTTGAACGCATGATACATGCTGAATTTCCGAATATTTTTGTATTGATTGATTTTATAAGGAGTATAAAGAAAATAATTTGCCTTAAATCTAAATTAGTGTTAGAACTTCCCATAGGAGGACTGAATTTTGGAATATAATTAATTAACCCCAAGAACAATTTTCGCTCTTCGAACATGGCCATGTCTTCCATTAATACCACGTTGTTTACAAAAAAAATAAATGTAAATTGATTCGAAACTGCCGACCATAAAACTTACATTATATTTTTAATACCTACCGCGATGGGGGACTTAAGTTTATTTTTTCTTAGAACTAGCAATAAATGACATTGAATTTAAATTTGAACTGTTGCCAAATTCGTTACAACTAGACTAAAAAATTTATTTTTGTTTGCTGTCACTCATTCTTTCACTTGCTGCCAGTTTATGGCAGATTGCGTGATAATCGACATGATTTTTCAATTATATTACAGTAAACATTTGCTTCACGAAATGATACTACTGCTGTCCACAACTTAAGAAATAGCATATTTTCAATTGGAAAATAAGAAAAATATTCTCTCTTGTTGAAATCGAGTGTTCAGTTCAGAAGCTCATCAAGTAGTCTTTGAAGTTTTCATAACATTGTGAAGCATATTTTAGAAAATCAACGACAAAATTTAGGTTAAAAAGTGACATTTTTCGACTCAAGAAAAGACGTTACATTCGCAAAACACAACTGACATTTGTCAAAGAAGGCATCGTCTCCTTTTTGGCTTCTTTCATCAAAAAGTCATAGCCAATTTGATGAACGTTTCATTTGAACACCCGTTATTTTCAGTGCTAAGAAATAATGTTGCAAGATTAATGGGGTTATTATTTTTAACTTTTTTTACAGTAAATATGAAAGTGATTTATTTTCAAAGACAAAAAATTGTACCAATTAGACATCTAGTTAATTTTGTAGTTTTGGATGACTCATGAAAAGCAATTAAAACATTTATTTTAAAGAAATCCAGAAACTAAAAATAAGGAACTTTTAAAATAAAATCAAGCACTTTAAATTTAAAGTGCTCCTTACATTGTGTTTACTAAATCATTATTGATTGTATTTTTTAGAAACCACTATAGAAAGTATCACAAAAGCCCTGTAAGCTCCGCAACGTGGACCATCGAAAAAGGCTACTTGGACGAATACAGATTCGACACCTATCCAAGAAGAGCTCTTCTTGCTGGAGCTTCCAACGGTCTCACCATGCATCTGGTCACCACAAAAAGTGACATCGACTATATGTGCAAAGGAGTACAAGGCTACCGGGTAATAAATTCTTAAATTAAAAATAACTACCATAAACCACTTGCTGTTGGAACGCACTATGTCAATAAAACATAAATAATTATTTTCATTGCTTAAAGGTGATCCTACACACTCCCATGAGGATGCCAAGATTAAAGCAGGAATATTTCCGGGTGCCTTTAGACCAAGCTGTTGTCACAGCTGTCCAACCAGTGATGATCAGTACTTCGGAAGCTGTAAAAACCTACGACATCAACAAAAGAGATTGTTGCTTTCCTTTTGAGAGACAACTGAAATTTTTCACTTCCTACAGTCAGCTGAACTGCCAACTGGAATGTTTGACAAATTTTACGCTAGCAACGTGCGGCTGTGTTAATATTTTTATGCCAAGTAGGTCAAAACTCTTCGATTTCTGGTTTCGTGCATGATGCTTTCAGGAGATCACCACACACAAATCTGTGGCAACGGAAAATTCGAGTGCATGAAACGCGCCGAAAGCACTCTTCAGACTGAAGGACTCTATGGGAGGTTCCAGGATGGACCTGTTAAATCCGTACAAAGAGACATAGATTGTGACTGTATGCCCCTTTGTACTGACTTGAGCTACCACACGGAAACATCTCAAACCAGTTGGAACTGGAAGGAAGGGCTCAAATCTAGAAGCAAACAAGAATTTGACAAGGAAAAGTACGAAACAAATTTTTGTCGAGATAAATATTTGATTTGGTGTATTTTTAGAGTGCATTTATCAAGCTTGACTGTTTATTTTAAATTCAACCATTTTATAACCTCTGAGAGGAACGAACTCTACGGACCAACCGACTTTCTGGCCAATTTTGGAGGTCTTCTAGGACTCTTCACAGGCTTCTCTATTTTGTCCCTGATGGAAATTATTTATTTTCTTACTTTGAGAATTTGGTGTAATGTCAGGATGTACGGCAGATGGATAGAAATTAATCGATAAGCCAATAAAATCAATCGAAAGTGATGTTAACGTGATTTTAATTCAAACCAAACATTATCGTCCCAAGCGAGCATCGTGGCCAAGCGCTTAACGCGCCAGTTTGCACCCGGTTGGTCCCGGGTTCTAATCCCGGGGCCGTCTGACCTTGTTTGGGTTTTTTTCAATGGTTTCCTACACCAATCACAATCTCAATGACAGATAACCCGAATGCTGGGTCAGTATTAACCCCTCAGTACACAACCACCTTCCTTCCCTACCCTTCCTCATGGTACCCATCTCGAATCTTCCCGTCAGTGTGGTCGGGGGGAAGGTTACATCACCTTTTCATCATCTCAACTAATTATCTACTGCATAATAAAATCGTTATGAGTGATCAAAGCTCATTTATGTTTCGCGGAACATTAAATGTGGCGGCAAAATTAGCGCGAGTGTTGTTAATTTTCTGGATTGGCACCAGTCCAGTCTTGAAAGTGCCGCAACTAATATGATTCAACATTATCTTGGCGATGAAAAATTGACGAATGTTGAGCTGAAGGCGACTTAAACGTTTCTATGTAAATAGTTGGGACTCACTGAACGGATTATCCTTAATTCTTATTTATGGAGCGGCGGAGAATTTGGCGGCGATCAATGAAATTTTCATTTTTTAACGAAGCGTAAATTTTTTAAAAAATTGCCGATTTGATAGTAACATATGCGATGCAGTAAATTTTCTTGGGCGCGTGGGAGTCTGTGGCGCTTGTCTTATTTCTCAGAAATATTAATTGGCTCTGCTAATTTCAGTTGTTAGCGCAGCAAATAAAATTCTTGTTCTATTCTTGTTCTATTATTTCATCTCTTAGACTTGTGCATTGTTGTGTCTTGGATTTTATGTCTACACACATTGTTGTTGTTTGTTGTTAATTAACAAACAAACCAAAATTAACAAAGAAAAAATGAATAAGTAGGTGTTAAGTTATTTCACAAAAAATAGTTGATTATTTCATTAAGAGTAGAAGTGAGTCTTTTTGTGGTAAGCCCAGAGATTGAAGACCGAGATGAAGTTGAGGTCGACAATTGGGCAAAATATCCAAAATCTCCAGGAGTTCATAGTTTTACGATATTTTGGATGAATCCTACTTCACATTCATCATTCACACAGTATAATGCGTTAAAAGCTTTAGAATGCATGCAATTCCCAAATGACTACGAACACGCAATGCCCCACTAGACAAACGGGTGTAGTTCTGAATAGTTTCGAAGAGTTTCAGTACGGAACAACTCTTGGCCAAGAGTAGAACAGCTAAGATCAGCAGAATGATCAACGACGATTTTGTCACCGTGAATTTGGATCTTCCACGCAAAGACAAACCCAGGAAGACTTTGATTGAAAACATTATCACCTACTTTAGACAATATTGTGACGCCACCAGCATTCATGGTTTCAGATATTTTGGAGAATCTAGAACAATCTTCGAAAAGTGCTCTTGACCAAATGTTGATATTTTCCATTAATTTATCTTTTTCCAGGATCTGGTGGTTGATTGTTTTCAGTACCTGCTTAATCCTGTGTGTGCTTACAATACTTTTGGTGTACAATAAGTGGGACCAGAGTCCTGTGATTGTCACGTTCGCCACAAAAGGAAAACCCATTTGTGACATACCATTCCCAGCAGTTACCATTTGTTCTGAATCAAAAGTCAAGACTGGCGTTTTTGATTACACCAACGCTCTCATCAGGAAAAACAAAGCGAATAATCTAACCCCAAAAGAGTACTCTTTGAAGTTCTGATTCAGATCATTCTTCTAATTTAATTTTTCTTTCAGAGAAGCTTATCTTGGTCACTTATCTTTCGTCTGCAACTACCTCGACGATTTTGACTATACCAGTCTAAATTACACAGAACCAGACTTTTTCGACGTTTTGAAAGAAGTCAGTCCAGATTTCTCAATAGTTAATTGCAAATACGCCGGCAGGAGATTCTTCTGTGAAGACTATTTTGTTCCAATTGCTACAGACGATGGTCTTTGCTATACTTTCAACATGCTGGACCGCACAGAAGTTTTTAACGATAATGTGTCCGTTCTAATACTCTTTAATCTAGCACTGTCAAAGTTTTAATTGTTGCAGTGTCCATTATTCGAATTTCCATGCTTTTGGTCGAACGTCAGAAAACTGGAGCATCGAAAATGGATACAAAGAAGGAGCTGACGAAATGTCATACCCGAAACGCGCTCTCCTACCAGGTGCAAGATACGGTCTGAATTTTGACATCAAGATATCGAACGAAAAACTTGACACTATGTGCAGAAACTCGGTTGAAGGTTACAGAGTGAGTACCCATTACACTCTGTGGTACTCTATAGTGTCAGTAGATACTCTTTCATTCTCCTACGCGCTTACCAAGACCCAGTCTTCTCTACATCCGCGTTCCTTTGAACCGAGCCTTTGCCGCATCCATCAGACCATCACAGATGATGACATCAAAAGCTATCAAGAACTACTCTGCTGAGAAACGCCAGTGCTATTTTCCCTTTGAGAAGAAACTGAAATATTTCAGAACGTACAACGAGGTGAACTGTGACATGGAATGTCTCACAAACTTTACGTTAAAATATTGCGGTTGTGTCCTCTTCTTTATGCCAAGTACGAAACCAATCAATCTCAACTGACTTGTATCTGGTTTGGTTTTAGGAGAAAACAGTACCAGAATCTGCAACGCAATTGATTTTGATTGCGCAGAACAAGCACAATGTAGTTTTCGACATTGCAAGCTCTGACCTCTTCTAAAAGTTGTTTTTTAGATGAACTACAAACTCTGCGACTTCATAACAGGATAATGTTGAAGCAGAAGGAAAAGCCGGAATATATCAAGGAAAATATTTGTCACTGCATGCCTATGTGTGCTGATATTGTGTACACTGTAGGTTCTTCTCAATCTACTTGGAACTGGTCAGCAGAGTTGGAAAGTGGTTTGTACACAATTGGTGACAATGACAGTACCGCAAATTATCACTTGTCAAGAGTGCGGGCTTATTTCGTCAGTGGCAGTTTTATAGGTTCGGAAAGAAACGAGCTCTATGGCCCTACTGACTTTCTTGCAAATTTCGGTGGTCTTTTGGGATTGTTTACGGGATTTTCAATTTTATCTTTGATGGAAATAATTTATTTTTTAAGCGTTCGTTTGATCTGCAATTGTCGCTTATATGGTTATTGGTCAGGACAACAATAACAAGGTACGTTAAGGAATCTTGCTGTATCTTGCCAAGATAAAATGTTGTCCAGAAGGAAAGAATAAATCGAACATTATTCTCTAATGTTACTAATTTTATTGAAAATCTTGTAATATTAGTTGTAATAAATATCTTTTTCACCATTTTGGTAGTATTTACTTTGAATCCATGCAAGAAAAAATTGCTCCTCGTATGACAGTAATTAATTGCTGCGCAGACTGTTTTCATAATTAATTTTTAATCTAGCACAAGGATAATGTTTCCTGAGGGAATTGAAAATTTAATGAATTTAATTTCACCTTCTTCCATCTTGTTAATTTTATTCTAAATTCCTCCACTTAATCTCCAGTGGAATTTTTGAAATCATTCTACATTTACTACGGTTTCTTTGAACGCTCGATACATCAAGTGTTCATTTAAATTTATTCTCAAAGTTGAAGAGTCGATTGTGAATGCACTACAGATTGCAGATCACGGATCAGCTTTTTAAATCTAACCTCACTTTTTGCGTTGTTTGTGTTTTTACTTTGGTGCGTTCACAATCGGCTCTTCTTTGAGGATAAATTAAATGAACATCCGATATCAAGAAGAGTAATTGCTGACCCACCTTCGTATGTCTCTCTTGATACCATTATGGGTCACACCTGTTAAATTCGATTAAAGTAGCTTTAGCCACTTCTCATTCATTATGATTCCTCTAATTTTAATATTTTAAATTAGTTTCTCATTTCAGTAATGGTAATGATATCACACCATTAAATCGAGGTCTGTCGGTTTTCATTTAACGTTCTGTTGATGTTACATAAAACATGGTGGACAACAATTTGAAATTGAAAATTTCAAAAACCAAAAAATCTTTTTTGCAAAATGTCAAGTTTTACTTTAAAGAGTATTGCAATTGCAGCAGCGTCCATGGCCTTCGGTATTTTGTTGAAAAAGAAAGAACACGATGTGAAAGGTAAATTTGTAAAACACAAAAAATATTTGGGTAAATATTGATTGATGTTAGGATTTGGTGGATTGCAATTTTGATGAGTTGTCTAATTGTTTGTGCATTCTGCATTTCAAAAATCTACGACAAATGGGAACGAAACGCTATTATTATCAATTTTGCAAATAAAGGCACTTCCATTTTCAACATTCCATTTCCTGCAATTACAATATGTCCCGAGTCAAAATTTGCAAAAAACAAAATGGACGTGGGGGTCACGTTGGGGTGAGTTTCCAAATATTTTGTAGTTTTCGTTACAACACAGATTTCCAGAGGCGGAGAGTTGGAATACATATCTCTAATTTGCGAAGACATTCCGTCGAATCTCAACATGTCTGAAATACAGGGTGTTAGGTAAATGTCCTGCCAAACTTTAATCGCGAGCTACTGGCTTCATGTAGAACTCGGAAAAATATTTTAAAAATGCGGTTTTCTTGTTTTAAAGCATCATTCCTAGAGGTTACTTCGCATTGGCGTACGTTTTATAAAATATGATATACAGGGTGTATTTTAAAAATATGCCGAAATTTTACCTACGAGGTT
The DNA here is from genome assembly GCF_963966145.1 of Tenebrio molitor. Classification (NCBI taxonomy): domain Eukaryota; kingdom Metazoa; phylum Arthropoda; class Insecta; order Coleoptera; family Tenebrionidae; genus Tenebrio; species Tenebrio molitor. The sequence continues at coordinate 1,866,580 of NC_091054.1, read as the reverse complement.
GTGGGACAACGTAGAAGACTAAAACCAGTTAAAAAAAAATTTACCTCAAAAATTTAATGTCAATTAAATGTCAAAATATTTTTTGACATAGAATTTTTTAAATATTTTTTCCGAGTTCTATATGAAGCCAGTAGCTCGCGGTTAAAGTTTGGCAGAAAATTTACCTAACACCCTGTATTTGTCGATAGTAATCAGGAAAACTCAACCAGTAGCAATTTCGTCCACGATTTTTTGAGAGCTATGCATTCTTTGAAACCGGATTTTAACATAAGTTACTGCAATTTGTTTGGATTTGCTAGCTGTGAGCCCATTTGGGCAACCACTGTTACAGATGAGGGACTGTGTTATAATTTTAATCTTCTTCGTAAAGACAATATATTTCGACAAGATGTGTAAGTTTGCAAATGTGAAAATTGGACAAATTCACGAAATTATTTTCAGACAATATTTAGAACTGGCAGATTTCGCGCTCCCATATTCTAATTGGTCGTTGGACGATGGATATTCTAAAAACGAAAAAGCGTTTTCATATCCAGTTCGCGTTCACATGTCTGGAGCAAGACATGGTTTGAAGTTAGATATTTTGACTTCAGATGGAAGCCCAGATGGGTGCGGAAATTCTGGGCAAGGTTATAAAGTGTTGCTTCACAGTCCAATGGATATTCCCAATTTCGACCAAGAGTATTTCAAAGTACAATTGAATCAAAGCGTGGTAGTTGTTGTGAAACCTACGATGATAACAACAGCAGAAAGTTTGAAAAAGTTTAGTGCTAAAAGGAGAGGGTGTTTTTTCCAGTCGGAGAGGCCATTGCTTTATTTTAAACAGTACACTTTGAGGAATTGTAAACTTGAATGTCTAACCAACTACACTTTCTCACTGTGTGGTTGTGTCAACTTCTTCATGCCTAGTTAGCCAATCACTTTACTCGTTAATCATTTTTACATAATAAACTTATTTTAGGAACAAACGAAACAGAAATTTGTAACCACACAAAAAGAATCTGCATGGAATCAGCGGAAAGTATGTTTAGAGAGTATTTGCTATGTTGTCGACTAAATCGGTTTTTAGATATGATGGTCCTAAACGAAATAAAAAATTGGCTAGAGAATGATCCAGAAAAAAATAGAAATGAAATTAAATATATTTTAGACGAAAAAAGAGAGGTTTATGAATCAGAAAATAAAAAATTGGAAGAGTTGAAATGCGACTGCCTTCCGAATTGTTCAGATCTGTCATATGATGTTGAAATTTCTCAAAGTGATTTACACTGGAACGAACAGATTTTGTCTTATGACAGAAACGGAAAAAAGTAAGAGTAATGCCTTGTCACTATACTCCGTTTCTGAGTTCGATGCCGGTAAGGGATAGTACTTTAGAGCAGGAAATCTAAAAAGTTGTATTGTAACATTTTAATACCAGTAGAATGCCCTAGGGTGCTTATGATTAACTATTCATGAAATGTTTTGGGCGCACTGGAATCTGCCAGCGCTTCGATCATTTTATGGGTTAGCGGCATCAAGTTCAGAAACAGAGTATAGCATAGCATGTTAATCAGACTTTTCCTTTTAGCTTACATTTGTCATCTTTCTCAATATTCTTTAAATCAGAAGAGTTTGTCTCATCCGAAAGAAACGAATTATACGGACCCATTGATTTTGTGGCACATTTTGGTGGTCTTCTGGGACTATTTAGTGGATTTTCTGTCGTATCTTTGATCGAAATATTATATTTCATGTCAGTGAGAATCTTTTACAACAAGCGATTGTTTGGACACTGGGCTGGTGACAGAAATGAATCAACTTAAAAAAATTAAACCGAATTATTTAATCACATTTTTTCAGTAATTATTAAACTTTGGTCTTGTGTAAAATTATTTGTAAAACTTTTAGTGAAGTGTACGAATCTCTGACTCTCTTTTCCGTGGCTTGGGTGTGACAATATGTAACGAGTGATCAAAAATAAAACAAATCAAGAGTGCTATATACCTCATTTTTTGTTTTATGGAAAAGTTTGTCTTCGATCGACTGATACGCATATGTATACTTGCTATGCACAGTCGTTTTATTGGTTGCCTACCTCTCAAAAAATCTATTAAAAACCAATTAATTATTAATGATTAATGCTTTATCTTCAATGGTAAAACCCATTTTTTGTTCGACACTGTCAGAATTTGAGAATTTTCTCCTGTGTGAACGGATTTTGATAAATTTGACAACTTGTCAAAACGAAACGTCAAGCTAATTTTAAAGATTTTTAGCGATTTGGAGCCTTTAACGGGCTCGTCGAACAAAAAAACGTTGTATTCAACTCGTTCTTGTGTAATTTGGGCTTTTTTTAGCACTCGTGGACCTTTAAAACTCTCGTTTCACTCGAGTTTTAAACTGGTTCACTTATGCCAAAAAAAGCCAAAATTACACACGAACTCGTTAAATAAATAACTATTTCCCACTTATTCTGGAAAAATTCTTGCTTACAATTACAGTAAACATCCGTAAACTTTGCCAAATTCGAGACCTTTTCAAGGTTATCAACAATACCGGTTCTTTAAAATTGATGTTTCTTTAACATTTCCGCGAAAAATCTGCTTACCAGTGGCGTTGCGTTTGGCAATAAAGCTGATGAATTACCTGACCTGACCTGACCTGACCCAGTCTTACGAATGTAAAATGTTGCTCTTGTTTATTTTATAAATTTTACCATTATCACATTCAGATAATAATAATAAAATGTACAATTGCGGACATGGAATCTTGGCCACAACTGACATTTAACTGACAATGTGTGAACTGGCCTTTATTGAAACCCAACTTTTGACGCGATGATGGCATTTCCCAGCTTTTTTGATTTCACAAGAAAAACTTCAAAGTGATTTTCAATAATTGTCATTTATTAACGACACTAATGATTGGTTTACATCATTTTTTAAAAAATGTCAAAAAAATGTTGGCCAAGATTCCGTGTCCGGAATAGTACAGAAAAAGTCAGATAACTCCTAGATACTATCGGGCCTTCAAATAAATATATATTTAAAGTAGGCGTAAGCGACATTCTAATTCTGTTAACAGTGTAAAGATCATTTTTGTAGGTAACCAATTATTCTCCGGAGTTACACAGGTTGCATAGTAAGCTTTATCCCAATTTCATATTGTTATATTCCGTGGAGGGAGAATAGGGAGAATGCACTACAAAAATTAAAAATATTTTCTCACCTATTTCATTAAATATCAGACGTTTCTTGTGTCATTTTCTACGCTGGAAAAATGTTGCAAACAATTGAATTTCCGTAGGTTGCTCTAAATATAAATATTTGAAGGCCAGTTACATTACAATATAAATTGTTTGAGGTTATGTTACTGAAGATAGGCAACTCTATGAACTCTTTAATGTGAAAGCAGCTGACACCTGGGTCATATAAGACACCTTCTCTTCTAATCCAGGAAGACGTGGGTCACATGATGTACTACTTTGCTAGAAAAATTAAAACACCAAATGAATTACTGACGTATTTCTTTATTTTTAGGAATTCCCTCATGACTATAGTTCAGTATAGTATGTCTGTGAAGGCCGATGTAATTAGCAAACACTCGATGCAATTCTGTGTTCTGTCGGCGCAGATTCATCACTTCTTCACTAGTTAGTTTACGTGCTGAAGCACGTTATTAAGTAAAACATTGATTTTACAAAGCATTGACTGACCTTTCAGAAGTTGATGGTATCTATTCAGCCCTTCCAGAAGGTTGTCCCACAAAGTCTCCCTTTCTTCAGGGAAGATCTGAGTGTATTTCTCCCAGTATGCCTCTATGTCTTCAGCAGCCACCAAGCGAGAAACAGTGCTTCGCTTATAGGACAGTCTAGCACTCATAGTTGGCATACTAAAACATCATTACCAAGAGCTTTGTCATTTCGATTGCAAAATTCTTGCCCACCTAGATTTAGGAATGTGGTATTTTCCAAGAAACTCTTTCAGTGCCTTTAAGACATATACTGAACTTATCATCAGGGGATGGTGATACTGACAAGGAAGACGAACTCGAGTGTGTGATTCCGTTACAGAACCCTTACTCTCCATCTCTTTACTAAAACAGAAAATATATGGATATACAGGGTGTTATTGAAAGTTGTACAGATCTTTTAACCACGAGCTACTGGCTTCATGTAGAACTCGGAAAAAATACCTAAACATTTTTTTAAAATTGCTTTTAGTCTTCTACGTTGTCAAACAACCTCGTAGGTAAAATTTCGGCACATTTTAAAAATACACCCTGTATATCATATTTTATAAAACCTACACCAATGCGGTTTCCTTGTTTTAAAGCATATTTCCTATAGGTTACTTGGCGTACATTTTATAAAACATGATATACAGGGTGTATTTTTCAAATGTGCCGAAATTTTACCTACGAGGTTGTGGGACAACGTAGAAGACTAAAAGCAATTAAAAAAAGTTGTAGCTCAAAAAATAAATGTCATTTAATTTTTTGACATTTTTTAGATATTTTGCCGAGTTCTACATGAAGCCAGTAGCTCGTGGTTCTTGGTGAATGTGTGAAAAAATCTCCTAAATTATGACCAAATTCTTGTATGTATCTATTTCTACTGCTACTTAGTGAATTTTTATTAACATCACTACTGACACTTCATCTGAGACTTTCTCAGGCCCTTTGCATTCGCCTCTCAAGTTGTCGTCGTACAGCGTCACCGAAAACGGACCAAACTCTACAACGGTGCCACCAGGATCGTGATCCAAACCCGCTATATCTCTCAGCATGTCCGCTACAGCTGCTTCATTGATGGCTTTGGTCTTGCTGTCTACAACACACCACCTTGCACCTCTTGCTTCAATCAAAAATTCCTTACCGCTGTTAGTTGTTAACTCTGTGATAGTCATGGGATCCATTTCGTGGACATGCATCAAACTCTCGTCGTCGCCACCACCACCACCACCAGTAGTGGTAGTTTTCTCTTGAACTACGTTACAAATCGGGCAGAACATGTACGGAAGAAAAAACTCCAAAAGAAGATCGATGTCGCCTCGTTGGTTAATATTGAGAGCCTGTAATCGCCATTTTACTGATTTGTATCAACGAATCTGAAATACCTACAGCAAAAACGTTGTCCACTTTAACCAGTGTCTTTTCATATTCTAAGTAAGGCTCGAGGATAGCGTTTAGTTCTTCTTCAATCAGAAATCCTGTTTTATCCGCAAGCAAGTTCAGGATGTGATTGAGAGTCCTCTTATAAAAGTGGTTATTTTCGTTTTCTGTTTCTGAATCTACAACACCACTTATGGTCTCCAACATTGACGAACCAGGAACTCTCAGTTGCTGTGGTTGCGGCTGCAGCTGCGATTGTTGCTGTTGCAGCAGTTGCGATTGCTTCCCACTTTGCTTATTGTTCATTTGACTTTGACTGATTGCCGTTCTATAACTTTCCATGTCGTTTTTCGATGGAATTTTATGTTCTGGTGGATTCCACAACAATCCCAACTGTTGCTCGTACAAAACCTTGTCGATATCCAATATTCTCTTAAACAATTTATCAGTTCGTGCCTTATTCATTGCCCAGATCTTCTTAAACTTCACGTTGTTCACTGCAGCTATGTGGTCAGCTTGCTTCTCAATATCCAACACGTTCTTACTCAGTTTTTTCACTTCTGCCGATAACTTTTCAATCTGTTGCATCGTCTGCGCGTGGTAGTCACTGTTCTTCTTCCTCAGTGAATTAATTATGTCTTGAAGCTTGTTTATCCGGCGCTTCTGCTGCGATTTGATTATGAGATTCTCATCTTCGCGCTTCTTCAGGATTTGATAGTTGTAATCCAGTTTTTCGCTGTTCATGGTCGCTTCAGTTTTGATTCGCTCCATTTCTCGTTGCAAATCGTCTAGGTCATTCTCCAGGTTTATGTTGGTTTCTCGGTAGAGCTCTTGGAAGTCGCGGTTTAGATTTTCCATTTCCTTGACAAATTTCCAATAGTCTTCTGATCTCTGCTCGGCGTCGGATTTCTCCTCCTGGTCTCGCTTCTTGTACAGCTCCTCCCACTTCTTGTTGTTCGTTTCGATTTGGACTTGCCGGTCGGTTAGAATCACCTCTTCGATCATTTGAAGCTCCTGTCTATAAGCTTTTCGCATAACTATGATCTAAAAACAAATCAAATTACAACTAATCCTTGTCCCACAAACTCCCAAGACATTTTCTTACCTGGTTTTCAATTCTACGTGTAATGGAGTTAATATCTTCAATTTGTCTTCTTTGATCTATTGCAAAATTAATTTCCGCCTTTCTCAGCTTCTCCTTCAGGTCGTTAATGATGGCATCTTTTTGTCTGATAACTTCGTCACATCTCTCCTTTTGACTCCCAATATCTTCATTGATGTGGAGTGGATCGTTGTACTTCATAATTCCGGACCACTTACTTGCTATTTCATTGAACATTGCTGCTGCCTCTTCCGCTTCTTCCTCCAGTTGCTTCAGCAATTTCTCTTTACCTATACCTTCGCGTTCGCGTCGGCCTGTTTCTCGAGCTTCTGTAGCAATTCTCACATTGGTAACGTGTTCTTCACCGTCTTGCATCAGTTTCTCCAGAAGACCCATGCTTTTCTCGATTTGCAATTCAATTGAAGTTTTCATCACTTCCGACTCAATAGTAGCATCTTCTCCTGCTGCTTCTTGTGCCTCTTTTTGTCTGGAAACATTGAAAAACATACCAAAACACTCTGTCTTGGGCAAAGAATAATACTTGCGCAGGGCTTCGACCCGGCGTTGGATTCTCAGCCTCCGGGCCATGATTCGCTCAGTAGGATTGTTAGAAGTGACTTGTGGTTCATAGTTTTCATCATCCGTAACTTCTTCATCAGTTTTCATTTTTATAAAATTATTCAATTATTTATTAAATTATTTACAAGTTTGACTTTTTCTCCTCGTTGCTATAGAAAATATACAGTGTTGCCAACATGTACAATGTCACTAAATTAATGAAACAACACTGCATTGCAAGAATTTCAAAAGGCATTCGGAACGTCCTTCATAAACGAAACATGTTCTTCATAGAAGAATCCTTTTGCTCATTACTAAGATTTGGCGTTGTAATAGTTATCAGAACTGGAATAATTCAAGGACACCAAAGGACGAAAGAAAATGCATACCTATTGGCCGATATGTGCTGCGCTATTATTACCAACTAGAACATTTAGATAAATAAGCAATTACTTAAGTTTATTATGCACTTAAAATTGCTCTCAATGCAGTATCGTGTATGGCCACTTAAACTGCAGATTAGTGGGTGCAGTAATGTCTAAAATGACGAAATTGGCTGTGCACAACCCCAAGAAGAACTCCTTCTTCAAAAATCTTGAAAATTACTTTGACCAATACTGCAAAAGAACTGGCATTCACGGTTTCCAATATTTTTGCGAACACGGCAGGAGTCCCTTCGAAAGGTAACTTAAGTAATGCACTGTTGCTTTTATTTACTGCTTAAGTCATCAGATATTGGTGGCTTTTCGTCTTGTTGCTCTCCTTCGGAGCTTGCATCTATTCGGTGTATTGGACGTACCAAAAGTGGGAACGAAGTCCTGTCATAGTAAATTTTGCAAGTAGAGGAACTCCCATCTACAAAATTCCATTTCCCGCAATTACAATCTGTCCAGAGACAAAACTGGCATCGGAGAAGTTTAATTATACGAAGATGATGCACAAGAAGGAAGATGGGATACCACTAAGTCGTGAAGAGTAAGTGCATTTTAGAGAAAATGGTCGCAAAATTGTGTTTACAATTCTAGGGATATTTATTTTGAGTACATGTCTATGATTTGCGGAAACGAGAATTTCGTCACCAGCGAGAACCAAACGTTTCCTGATGAATTCTTCGACGTTGTGGATCACCTAAAACCTGAATTTCAAATAACAAACTGCTCGTTCTTCCTCTCTAGTTCGATCAACTGCAAGCCCTTGTTTATTCCTGTTTTGACAGAAGAGGGAGTCTGCTATTCTTTCAACATACTGAACAGAAGCGAGATTTTTAGAGACACAGTGTAAGTGTCAAAAAAGGGTTTGTGCTTGAGCGTGACGATTTTAGCGTGTCGCGTCACGATTTTAGCGTATCGCTGAAACTAATTCATTGCCGGTGCAGAAGTTTTCACTTCAAAAACTAATTCCTGAAATAGTATTGTGTGTATTTTAGGGTACCGTACAAGGACTATCACGTTGTGTCCCAGAAAGTCACCCATTGGTCAATTGAAGGAGGGTACTCAGCATACCCAGGTATCAACCTGTACCCTTATCGAGCCTATTTGTCTGGGATTTCGAAAGGTCTCACTTTGACTATTTTTACTCCGTATAAAGATCTAGATTATACGTGTAGAGGACCATTGCAAGGCTACAGAGTTTTGTTGTATACTCCCATGACAGTACCTCGACCTTCCCAAAAATATTTTAGGTTACCTTTGGACCAAAGTGTGGTTGCTTCTGTAGATCCGATCATGATAAAGACGTCATCTTCGATTGCCAAGTACCACGCAAGGAAACGAGGGTGTTACTTTCAGAATGAACGCTACTTAAAGTATTTCAAGGTTTATACTTCTAATAATTGCAAGCTGGAGTGCGTCACCAACTACACTCTATATTTGTGCGATTGTGTTAGTTACTTCATGCCTAGTATGTGGTTTTGATCCTCCAAATATACTACTTATCATGGAAAATGCAACACCCAGAAATAGTAGAATAGTAAAAAAATTCTATGTCAAAAAATAAAATGACATTTATTTTTTGAGCTACAATTTTTTTAAATTGCTTTTAGTTTTCTACGTTGTCCTACAACCCCGTAGATAAAATTTCGGCACATTTTAAAAATACACCCTGTACATCGTGTTTTATAAAGGAAAATGCTTTAAAACAAGAAAACCCCATTGGTGTACGTTTTATAAAATATGATATACAGGGTGTATTTTTAAAATGTGCCGAAATTTTACTAACGAGGTTGTTCGGCAACGTAGAAGACTAAAAGCAATTAAAAAAAATTGTAGCTCAAAAAATAAATGTCATTTTATTTTTTGACATAGAATTTTTTAGATATTTTTTCCGAGTTCTACATGAAGCCAGTAGGTCGTGGTTAAAATTTGTGCACGCATTTCAAAAACACCCTGTATACATATTTGATGAAACTATACGGATAGAGCAATCGCTCATCGTGTGGGACAAAATGTGGCCACTGTGTTACGGTGGTGTCGGAGACCAATATGCTATTTCTGGGTGTTGCATTTTCCATGATAAGTAGTATATGATTTAATTTCACTAAAACTGCTTTAGGAGAGAATGGTACTGCAATATGTGGAAGTGGAAAAATCAAATGTATGGAAATAGCTGAAGGTATGGATTTAAGGTTTTAATGAAATATCATTCTCAATGAGTGTGCAGGACTGATGGAATATTCACAATTGAAGAAGGGTCTGCAGAACACGGAGACAATAAAACTTCCTGAAGAATTTCAAACAAATTGTGACTGTTTACCCCTTTGTTCAGACTTATCCTATGTAGTGCAAACCTCGCAGACTAATATGAACTGGAATGAGTGGATGGTGGCACATCGACGCTTAGGACGATTTCACAAGTATTTTGTGAAAATAAACATACAACTAAAAATTATATTTGAATTTTAGCACTCACGTCTCGTCACTAACCATATATTTTACTTCGGATAATTTTATTACTTCGGAGCGGAACGAACTCTACGGGCCTCTAGATTTTTTGGCAAACTTTGGAGGACTTATAGGATTATTTACCGGAGTTTCTATTTTGTCTTTTGTGGAATTGGTATACTTTTTGACCATTAGAATTTGTTGCAATCGACATATCTACCAGCAGTGGAGTGGAACAGAGCTCTAGTAATTCCTAACCTTTGCAAACTATTTTTAGTATATTTGTAATTACACATGTTCAAGTGTTGTTGTCACCTAGCACAGTATCACGAATAAAATTTTACTGGTGTGTTTCAGTTAATTCTATGTTTCTGAACACGAATAAGGGTTCCTAGCCTGGGTAGGAAGTCGGAATGGGTATGGTGAAAGATGGATTTTCTCATGGGCTATGAGTCATATCTGCGCAAATCACGAATATCGGTCTCAAGTAGGGGCTACCAACCAACCGGAAAACATCGTCATTCGTTATGTTAGTTTCGTCTTTCTCTTGTCTTTTTGTATTTGAATTTGAAAGTAGTCGACGTTTTCAGCTTTCATGTACCTATTTTTTACTGATTTATCGCTCCGCCTTGGCGCAGATATTTCCAAGGTCACAGCCCATGAGAGAATCAAACACCTCTACAGATGGGATTTGCCTATCTGTGAGATTCGCCAATTTGTGCATATCAAGATTTATGGTGTCAGAAAACACTGGAAAATAAAACACACCACATCATCTCAATTTTAATTCCATTTCCTGTACTTTGGAATTTGGAATCTAGAGAATCAGATGCTTAGGATGCATGGAAGTATTTTTGGTTGCATATATCTGTTTCAATTTAAATTTGGAAATTTTTACCGAAACTCGGGCAAACCGGCAACAGCAATGTCCATTCTCCGTTATTGAATTACGATCCAATGATGAATCTTTTATGTTCTGAAGTAAAAATCATTTCTGCGTTAAAATTTGATTCATAGTGACAGTTGTTTGACGTTTATTAGCTGAGCTCTGACACTGTCAAAGTCATAGCCGCCTCTCATCTAAATAATTGTTGATGGCACTGTATAATCTTGTAGCGTTATTGATTCTTGATTAACAATTTAGGTTTTTATAACAATTAAAGTATAGGAATAATTTTGTTTGCACCTAATTACTTATTATTTGATCTATTAAGAGCCCTTTTGTTAGTCCCCAACGATCCTTTTATCACGCCATTAGTCTTCCTCGGGGACTAAATTATCCGCGCAAAGGCGTGCTAACCTGAAAACAATATTTTACTGACTGTATTTTTATACTTTTAACTTAATCAGTGAATTACTTTCATATAGTAAACATTGAATTGTTGTACAAAGTGAACGTGTGAAGTTGTCATTCCTTTAGTTTCTTCTTCAAATAACTTAATCAAAGACAGAAAAAAAAAACAAGATGAAAAACACATTTCTTAAAAACGCACGAATATACTTCAGGGAATACTGCAATCACACCAGCTTTCACGGGTTTCAGTACTTGGGAGAAAAGGGAAGAACTATTTTTGAAAGGTAGCTTAATTATATGTATTATTAACAAACAAGTAAATTAACGTTTCACTGTAGAATTTGGTGGTTCATTGTATTTTCCATTTGTTTGGGTGTCTGTATAACTTCCATTTACTTCGTTTACCAAAAATGGGAACAAAGTCCCGTCATTGTAAATTTTGCCAATCGTGGAACTCCAATCTACGAAATTCCATTTCCTGCAGTTACCGTTTGCCCAGAATCAAAATCTGCAACAGACAAATTCAATTTTACAAAGATTATGCAGAAGAAAGAGGACGAAGTGCCACTGACGCTGTTAGAGTAAGTATCGCGTGCATTTTCAATCAGATTCTGACTTGGAATTTTTAGAGAAACTCAATTTGAATACATGTCATTAATTTGTAATTATTATCCAGAATTAAATTACACCAACAATGAAACTTTTTCGGAAGATTTCTTTGAGTTCCTAGATGAAGTCAAACCCATATTTCGTTTAGAGAACTGCTCCTTTCTCAATGTCGATCAAGACTGTGGTTGGGTTTTTACTCCTATAATTACAGAAGTAGGAATATGTTACACTTTTAACATGCTTGACCGGAGCTATATTTATAAAGAAGACGTGTAAATCATCTGTACTAGTTGTGTGAACATGTGTCATTGTTATTTTTTTAGCGTTCATTTTAAAAATAATCTTACAGTGGGGCCAAAAAGTAAATGGACTTTGCAACATGGTTACGATAAAGATGCAGGCTTAGATCCTTATCCGCTTCGAGCATATTTAGCAGGTGTTAAAAATGGACTTCAATTTAACATTGAAACTCCTCGTCAAGATCTGGATTATGCTTGCGGTGATTCACTTCAGGGTTATAGAGTCATGGTTCACACTCCGATGACGATTCCTCGACCAAGCCAAACATATTTCAAAATTCCTTTGGACCAAGCTGTTGTGGGAGGGATCGAACCAGTGATGATAACCACTTCCGACAGGATCAAATCTTACAATCCGCAAAGTCGAAAATGTTATTTTGCGGAAGAACGAAAGCTGAGATACTTTAAAGTTTATTCTTCATCGAATTGCAAACTAGAATGCCTCACAAACTATACTTTATGGTTTTGTGACTGTGTCAATTTCTTCATGCCGAGTTAGAATAGTAATACTTTCATTGAATTTAGTTAATAACAACATCATGTTGTTTTAGGAGAAAATGAGACTCAGATTTGTGGTACGAATAACATTGAGTGCATGGAAATAGCAGAGAGTAACAATTAAAGCAGTTTGTTAAACAATTATCTTTGCTATTGTATCATTGTAGAAGCTATGTATCTTGTGAATTTGGGATCAAAACTAGAAGATTCTGAGCTATTTCTAGATCACTGTGGTTGTTTACCAGTTTGTGCAGATCTCACTTACAAAGTCGAACTTTCACAAAGTAATTGGGAATGGAACAAATTGTTGCACGCTCGAAGACAATTACCTCGTGTTGGCAACAGGTTCAGATCACAATTTTTAAATGGCAAGATGACGCTATTTTTCTTTTAGATCACACTTGTCATCTTTGACTCTTTTTTTTAAATCGGACAATTTTATTTCATCCGAAAGAAACGAACTATACGGACCGATGGATTTTTTAGCGAATTTTGGAGGAATTCTTGGGTTATTTACAGGATTTTCCGTGCTCTCTCTGATGGAGATTTTGTATTTCCTGTCAGTTAGAATAATTTGCAATTTGCGCCTCTACGGACAATGGGCAGGAACTGACAACTAAAATCACTTTGCTACTCAATATTTAAAAAACTACATATACAGGGTGATTCTAAAATAATTTGGAAAAAAAACCCGGTAGTTAGTGATGATGAGAAGAAGTCATAGACAAAAAATTTTCGCATAGAAGTTTTTCGTTTTCGAGATATAAATTTTCAAAAATACAAGGAAATGGGTTAATTTCCATCCTTTTGATTTCACTCCCAAAAGTCATCTACGCAGAATTATTTCGTGTCAAGGATACTCCCATTTTTTTCCAAACTCATTTCAGAATCACCCTGTATAAAAGGATAGGTATAGATTTGTATCATTGTAGGTAGTTGAAAATGTGTTACGTATTAGATTTTTAAATTGTCATTGCACCCTCCAGGTGTTAATTTTAGTGATGTTATTGTAAGTGTACCTATACTTCTTTCACTTCAGAAATAATAATCACGTGCACATCACGCAGTTACTGTGGGGTATGTTATGCTACAAGTTTGGTAACAGTTCGAAAAAAGTTAAAAAACGAGACTCGAGGAACTGCAAATACATAGTATATTATTTTATTAGTGGTAAAAATGAAATTTTATATGGCGAAGCTGAAAACTTATCTTAATTCAGTTAAGCCATACAAAATTATTTTTACCTCGAATAAAATATATTATTTTATCTTCAAACGCAATAAAACCATAAAACGAACACCATTAGAACGCAATTTTAGTGGTTTAAGTTATTAATAAATTAATAAAGTGGTCTTTTTCAAAACCCAGTTTTAAATAATTGTATGTTCACAATAAATTTTAATAAATGATTTCGCTGAACTCTTTGATTTTTGTAGTTTATGTGATTTGCCACATAAAGTAGTCAATTTTGCTATTTTATGTGTTTAATCCACGGCCTCCTGGATTCATGAAACGAGTCTCTTATGAATCTAGGAGGCCGTGGTTTAATACATAAAATGACACTTTTACCTTGTCGTTTGAGTGACACAATTTGTCACTTTTATGACGTTTGAAGATAAAATATTTTTGTAAAATCCTTTATAATATTTAATCCTTTACATAGTGAATTACCCCACCCATTTAAATTGCTTTTTGACGTGCCACCATCGTAAATATCTACAGCAACGATTCATCTGGGGATTTGAATTGCACGAGAAACAACTGGTTAATTTAATAAAACCAAACTGATGCCTTCATAAATACACAATTATAATTGAGTGTTGATAGAAAAACATCAAGCTTTTATTGCTTGTCACGAAAATGAAGACGAAAAGTTTTTGGCAATGCGCTCGAATTTATTTTAGAGGATACTGCAACAGCACCAGCGTGCATGGATTTCAATATTTTGGAGAAAAGAGAACAGTTTTCGAAAAGTGAGTTTTGTTCTTGTTTTCCTGTGCAGTACTTATAGTTTTAGATTTTGGTGGTTAATCATTTTTGCTATTTGCTTGGGAACTTGCGGAACGTCGATCTACTTGGTTTATCAGAAATGGGAACAGAGTCCTACAAATATATTTATTATCTATACAGGGTGATTTACGAGGAATAATGAGCCCGATTGAATAGAAAATGCAACCCGCAATTCATCAGGAGAAAAACCCGTACATTTACCGCTTCGATGTCCGGCTTTTTGTTCCAATGTATTGTGGGTTGCATTTTCTATTCCATCGGGCTTATTATTCCTCGTAAATCACCCTGTATATTGAACGAAAAAAAGACACAAATAAGAAAAAATAAAACAAGATAAAATTCTGTAAATTCCGCAAAAAATTAAAAGCTAAAAAACAAGATAAAATTACATTACAACATTCTCGACATTTTCTTCAGAAAAGGGAAGCTCTTTCAAAAGTACAAAATCGTCATTTGCAGAATCTTCGTAAGGTTTTGGTACGCAATCGGTGTTTACACGACCTTTTCTCTCATTCACAAAACTATTTGCTTCAAAATGATTCTCAACATTTTCCAATGTTCAATGTTTGGAACCTCATCTATTTTGCAAACATCCTTCCAAAGTTGCATTTGGTAAACATCTTTGGGAAATTTGAAGAAATGCTTGTTGACAAAGCCTCCAGAAATATTGACGTAATACCAGTTGTTGCATCCTAAATATTTACAAAAATAGTTCTTTCGGTCAACAACTTCCATGACTGATGTATGTAATGACAAGAGACAAATGAAGTATTAAAATAAAATTTTCCACTTATCTTGAACAATGATGTATGGATGTACCTATAGAAATAAATTTTTGACAGTTAAATTTAACGAAAGTATTTTATTTGTCCGAAAAAGTGTTGGATCGTTTATTCCTGGTGCTTATTTTGGTGCATAATAAGAATAACGAACGTTCATATAATCGATAGTAACAGTGTGATGAAGAAATGTCTAATACAACAGCCAAAGTGATGTGTAATGTCTAATACGCCGCCGGATAATCGCAATAATTGTCCTGTCACCATAAGTTATGTAAATAAGTAATTGTATTGCAAATAGTAAATTTCCCGTTTTGTTGGTCGATACAAAATAAATATGTAATTTTTCCAATAATGTCTTTTGCTTGGGCTTGCTCTAACGAAGGCTCAGAAAGACGTAGGAGAGCTAGTGGCCGACCAAGAATTACGAATAAACGTCAAGAAAGGTGTCTTCGGCGGTTGGCTTCAGTTAACCCGTTTGAAACAACTCAGTCGGTGGGGGCTACTTGGAGGGTTGAAAAAAAAGTTGCATCCGTAGTATCACTGGATCAGTCAGTCATGAAAAGAAAACAATCATAGCCAGCTCGCTCCCAAAGATCGTGAACGTCTTGTAATGTAAACATATTGATCTCGGTTCGTTTTAGTTGTCATGCGCGAACCGGTTTTGTTTACCTTCGCTGAGTATCATACCTTGAGAGGTTACCAATTACCATAACCCAACACGAAGCACACATCAATGCGCGGGAGGGGGAAGGTCGCGGGTGCTAGTTCGCAAACTCACAAGATTCTATTCAAAATTCCCCCTCTTGGTTTAGGTTTATGCCCCCCGGGATGGCACAGACCATTCCGATGATGTAAATATTGAGTTGTTGTAGTATAGTAGTTGTATAAAGTGAACGTGTGAAATTGTCATTGACGAAACTACATATTCCTTCAGTTTCCTTTTCAAATAGCTACAAAAAATACAACATGAAAGGCACATTTGTTAAAAACGTACAAAAATACTTCACGGAATACTGCAATCGCACAACCTTTCACGGTTTTCAATACTTGGGAGAAAAGGAAAGAACTCTTTTTGAAAGGTAGAATATTTATAATTTTACGACGAAATACAATAACGTTTAATATTTTACTGTAGAATTTGGTGGTTCATTGTATTTTCCATTTGTTTGGGTGTCTGTATAACTTCGATTTGCTTCGTTTACCAAAAATGGGAAGAAAGCCCTGTCATTGTAAATTTTGCCAATGAGGAAAGTCCAATCTTCAAAATTCCATTTCCTGCAGTTACCGTTTGCCCCGAATCAAAATCTGCAACAGACAAATTCAATTTTACAAAGATAATGCAGAAGAAAGAAGACGGAATGTCACTGACGCCCTTAGAGTAAGTATCGCGTGCGTTTTCAATCAGATTGTGACTTGGAATTTTTAGAGAAACTCAATTTGAATACATGTCATTAATTTGTAATTATTATTCAGAATTAAATTACACCAACAATGAAATGTTTTCTGACGATTTCTTTGAGTTCCTTGATGAAGTGAAACCCAGGTTTCAACTAGAGAACTGCTCCATTCTCGGTTACGATTATGTATGTCGTAGAATTTTTGTTCCTATAATTACAGAAGTAGGAGTATGTTACACTTTTAACATGGTTGACCGGAGTTTTATTTATAGAGAGAACGTGTAAACCATCTGCACTAGTTTTGTGAACGTGTATCATTGTTATTGTTTTAGCATTAATATTAAAAATTATCTTAGAGTGAGGCCAACAAGTTCTGAATGGTCTTTGCAATATGGTTACGATAAAGATGCAGGCTTAAGTTCTTATCCGCTTCGAGCATTTTTAGCAGGTGTCAAAAATGGACTTCAATTTAACATTCGAACTACTCGTCAAGATCTGGATTATGCTTGCGGCGATTCACTTCAGGGTTATCGAGTCATACTTCACACTCCGATGACGATTCCTCGACCAAGTCAATCATATTTCAATATTCCTTTGGACCATGCTGTTGTAGGTGGGATCGAACCAGTGATGATAACCACTTCCAAAAGGATCAAAACTTACAGTCCGCAAAGAAGAAAATGTTATTTTGAAGAAGAACGAACGCTGAGATATTTCAAAATTTATTCTTCGGCAAATTGCCAACTAGAATGCCTCACAAACTACACTTTGTCATCTTGTGGCTGTGTCAATTTCTTCATGCCAAGTTAGAAATGTAATACTTTGAATTTAGTTACTTAATATCGTGTTGTTTTAGGAGAAAATGGGACTCAGATTTGTGGTACTAAGAATATTGAGTGCATGTATAAATCAAAGAGTAACAATTAAAGCAGCTTGTTAAACAATTATCTTTACTATTGTATCATTTTAGGAAGTATGTATCTGGAGAAATTGCGATCAAAACTAGAAAACAACTCGAGGTTTCTAGATGATTGTGACTGTTTACCAGCTTGTGCAGATCTCGCTTATAAAGTGGAACTTTCACAACGTAATTGGGAATGGAACAAATTGTTGCATGCTCGAAGACAATTACCTCGTGTTGGCAACAGGTTCAGATCATAATTTTTAAATGGCAAGATGACGCTATATTTATTTTTAGATCACACTTGTCATCTTTGACTATATTTTTTAAATCAGACAATTTTATTGCATCCGAAAGAAACGAACTGTATGGACCGATGGACTTTTTAGCGAATTTTGGAGGAGTTCTTGGGTTATTTACAGGATTTTCTGTGCTCTCTCTGATGGAGATATTCTATTTTCTGTCAATTAGAATAATTTGCAATTTACGACTACATGGACATTGGGCAGGAACTGATAACTAAAGTCACTTTGTTAGTCTATTAAAAAAATTATATAAAACTAGAGTTTATCCATTTTCAATATACACTTTTGTGGTGTAACAGGATACAACTTTCTTATATTGTAAATGCAATGTCTCAGGTAATAATAAGGTTATGTGTATTTTTAAGAGGTTATAATGTACAATAATGATCATTTTTGAAGGTATAGATTTGTGATAAACTCCGTTTCTGAGTTCGATGCCGGTAAGTCGTAAATCCGAGTTGTCATAAACAGAGTTTAGCTAAAACGAGTGCAGTGCACCCTCCAGGTGTTAATTTTAGTGATATTATTTTACTCCCTTCACTTCGGCAATATAAATATTTAGTGATCAGACAGTTCCTGTGGGGTTAACTGCTGAAGAAGATCTGCCTGTTGCTGCGAGTCGTTTAAGAAATAAAATTCAGTGGCTTAACAAACTGTATTCTGAAATTGGCGACGAAGAAAAATTATTGAAGAATATTTTGAAAAATTCCTGCCCTTTTTTATTTTTAAATACATATTGTTAATTATCAAATTTATGAAAAATATACTCATTACAAAAATCATAGTACGTTATATTTATTGTTTTTAGTGAATTTCTCTTAAACGAAAAAAACGAGGTAAAATTTTTTCGGCTCAAAAGAAGCGCATTGAAAAGAGGAATCCAGCGGTGTAGAATTCATTGTCACATAATGTTTAATAAGGGAGCTATGACCGTTTAAATATTTCTTTGATGTGCAAATTCGATGGTTCATGGTTTTTTCGAAAAAAATTTTTGTCGCCGATTCGAACGAAATTGCGGTGAGTTATTGTATTGTATACGCTTGCCCGATATCGTTTTCTGGCGACTGCCGCGCCGCCTCGCGGAGGCAGCGCGCAACTCTCAGTTAATGTTTTCAAAATTCCGCCTGTCTTGATATGTAATATCACTCATTAAAACACAGGAGTTTTTGAAATTTTCGCATTCAAGTGTACAATAAATCGTGCAAATAATAACTTGCGGCTTTCAGTCGATTGATTCGAGCTGTTCACGAAAAAAACTTGTCTAAAGGTAAAATTTTCGATTCCGAATTTAGAGAAATATTGGCGCCTCAAAACACCAATCTCTATAAATTGTTGCTATATTTTAAATACAAATGAGTAAGTTCAACGATAAAATTTCGATTGGGAACGTTTTTAGTGTAATTTTTGAGATTTGGCGATTAAAAACATTGGGCCGCATGATTTCCCTTTCATTAAAGTTAAAGAACGCCGTTAAATTGTTTTGTCTCTGTCTAACATAGTGCTTGGCATATACTCTCACTTTGTCTAATCAATTACATATTTAGCTAATGAAAGGCTTAACGAATGGGAAATCATACGGCCCATAGGTATTTAAAGAGGAACTAGCGCGATTTTAACAGTACTTATTTGGAACATTCTCATTGCCAAAGAGCAATTTCATGCACAAAATTGCGATTTTTTGTCTATTCTCCTAAAGATCAAGGGCATATTAAGATGCAACGAAATAAAAATGTTTTGAGGACAATAATTCCTAACATTCAATGATTTTACTTCAAGTACTTTGTCCAGTGTATTTAACGCACTACATTAATCATGTAAATTATTAATGCAATTGAAATTAACTGTGTTATGCGTCAACTGTTTATTTATTGTATAAAAAGTAACAATTAATTGTTGTTTTTTAATTCTCATGAATAAGAAGTTCTTTGTTGTTAGCAAGTACGCATGCCAAATACATGATTAAAATTTCAATTACCGATTCTTTTTTTCGGTATTTTGGAAACCCGGAACACAACAAACACCTCCCCGATTGATCACTCTTTTCTTTTTTCTAAATAATTTGAATTTCTTACTTTCAAAAAGTCAATTTTACACGTCGTCAAATACGAAACTGTTTGTTTACAAACTGAAAAACGCCGCGCTCCGCCGCTTGGCGTCGCGTCAATCGATGTCGGGCAAGCCTATAGGATGAGTTAAATTTAGCCATATGGACCGATGAACTTTATAACGAATTTTGGAGAAGTTCTCTCTGATGGAGATTTTCTATTTCCTGTCAATTACAATAATTTGCAATTTGCGACTACATGGACATTGGACAGGAACTGCTAACTAAAATCACTTTAATACTCTATTAAAAAATTCGATTCATAGTGACAGTTGTTTGACGTTTAATAGCTGAGCTCTGACACTGTCAAAGTCAATGCCACCTCTCATCTAAATAATTGTTGATGGCACGGTACGAGTATAATCTTGTAGCGTCATTGATTCTTGGTTAACAATTTAGGTTTTTATAACAAATAAAGTATAGTTTGCACCGAATTACTTATTATTTGATATGAAGTACGACCCATTAAGAGCCCTTTTGTTAGTCCCCAACGATCCTTTTATCATGCCATTAGTATTCCTCTGGGACTAAATTGTCCCCGCAAACCATACTAACCCGAAAACAATACTACTGACTGTATTTTTTTACTTTTAACTTAATCAGTGAATTACTTTCATATAGTAAACATTGAATTGTTGTATAAAGTGAACGTGTAAAGTTGTCATTAACCTACACATTCCTTTAGTTTCCTCTTAATCAAACACAGAAAAAAAAACAAGATGAATGGCAGATTTCTTAAAAACGCACGAATATACTTCAGGGAATACTGCAATCACACAAGCTTTCACGGGTTTCAGTACTTGGGAGAAAAGGGGAGAACTATTTTTGAAAGGTAGCTTAATATTATTATTAACAAACAAGTAAAATAACGTTTCACTGTAGAATTTGGTGGTTCGTCGTATTTTCCATTTGTTTGGGTGGCTGTATAACTTCCATTTACTTCATTTACAAAAAATGGGAGCAAAGCCCTGTCATTGTAAATTTTGCTAATCGTGAAACTCCAATCTACGAAATTCCATTTCCTGCAGTTACCGTTTGCCCCGAATCAAAATCTGCAACAGACAAATTCAATTTTACAAAGATTATGCAGAAGAAAGAGGACGGAGTGCCACTGACGCCCTTAGAGTAAGTATCGCGTGCATTTTGAATCAGATTCTGACTTGGAATTTTTAGAGAAACTCAATTTGAATACATGTCATTGATTTGCAATTATTATCCAGAATTAAATTACACCAACAATGAAACTTTTTCGAAAGATTTCTTTGAGTTCCTTGATGAAGTCAAACCCAAATTTCGTTTAGAGAACTGCTCCGTTCTCAATGTCGATGAAATATGTCGTTGGGTTTTTACTCCTATAATTACAGAAGTAGGAATATGTTACACTTTTAACATGCTTGACCGGAGCAATATTTATAAAGAAGACGTGTAAATCATTTGTACTAGTTGTGTCAACACGTGTCATTGTTATTTTTTTAGCGTTCATTTTAAAAATTATCTTACAGCGGGGCTAGAAAATAGTCAATGGACTTTGCAACATGGTTACGATAAAGATGTAGGCATAATTGCTCATCCGCTTCGAGCATATTTAGCAGGTGTTAAAAATGGACTTCAATTTAACATTGAAACTCCTCGTCAAGATCTGGATTATGCTTGCGGTGATTCACTTCAGGGTTATCGAGTCATGCTTCATACTCCGATGACGATTCCTCGACCAAGTCAATCATATTTCAAAATTCCTTTGGACCAAGCTGTTGTAGGAGGGATCCAACCAGTGATGATAACTACTTCCGACATGATCAAATCTTACAATCCGCATAAACGAAAATGTTATTTTGCGGAAGAACGAAAGCTGAGATACTTCAAAGTTTATTCTTCGTCGAATTGCAAACTAGAATGCCTCACAAACTACACTTTGGAGTTTTGTAAATGTGTCAATTTCTTCATGCCGAGTTAGAAAAGTAATACTTTCATTGAATTTAGTTAATAACGTCATGTTGTTTTAGGAGAAAATGGGACTCAGATTTGTGGTACGAAGAATATTGATTGCATGAAAACAGCAGAGAGTAACAATTAAAGCAGTTTTTTAAAGAATTATCTTTACTAATGTATCATTGCAGGAGCTATGTATCTTGTGAATTTGGGATCAAAACTAGGAGATGTTGAGCCAGATAACTGTGATTGTTTACCAGTTTGTGCAGATCTCACTTACAAAGTTGAACTTTCACAAAGTAATTGGGACTGGAACAAATTGTTGCATGCTCGAAGACATTTACCTCGTATTGGCAACAGGTTCAGATAATAATTTTTAAATGGCAAGATAATGCTATATTTATTTTAGATCACACTTGTCATCTTTGACTCTATTTTTTAAATCGGACCATTTTATTTCATCCGAAAGAAACGAACTGTATGGACCGATGGACTTTATAGCGAATTTTGGAGGAATTCTTGGGTTATTTACAGGATTTTCTGTTCTCTCTCTGATGGAGATATTCTATTTCCTGTCAGTTAGAATAATTTGCAATTTGCGACTACATGGACAATGGGCAGGAACTGACAACTAAAATCACTTTGCTACTCAATATTTAAAAAATTAGATATACAGGGTGATTCTAAAATAATTTCGAAAAAAAACCCGGTAGTTAGTGATGATGAGAAGAAGTCATAGACAAAAAAATTTTCGCATAGAAGTTTTTCGTTTTCGAGATATAAATTTTCAAAAATACAAGGAAATGGGTTAACTTCCATCGTTTTGATTTCACTCCCAAAAGTCATCTACGCAGAATTATTTCGTGTCAAGGATACTTCCATTTTTTTCCAAACTCATTTCAGAATCACCCTGTATAAAAGGATATGTATAGATTTGTATCACTGTAGGTAGTTAAAAATGTGTTACGTATTAGATTTTTAAATTATCATTGCACCCTCCAGGTGTTAATTTTAGTGATGTTATTGTAAGTGTACCTATACTTCTTTCACTTCAGAAATAATAATCACGTGCACATCACGCAGTTACTGTGGGGTATGTTATGCTACAAGTTTGGTAACAGTTCGAAAAAAGTTAAAAAACGAGACTCGAGGAGCTGCAAATACATAGTATATTATTTTATTAGTGGTAAAAATGAAATTTTATATGGCGAAGCTGAAAACTTATCTTAATTCAGCTAAGCCATACAAAATTATTTTTACCTCGAATAAAATATACTATTTTATCTTCAAACGCAATAAAACCATAAAACGAACACCATTTGAACGCAATTTTAGTGGTTTAAATTATTCATAAATTAATAAAGTGGTCTTTTTCAAAACCCAGTTTTAAATAATTGTATGTTCACAATAAATTTTAGTAAATGATTTCGCTGAACTCTTTGATTTTTTTAGTTTATGTGATTTGCCACATAAAGTAGTCAATTTTGCTATTTTATGTGTTTAATCCACGGCCTCCTAGATTCATGAAACGAGTCTCTTATGAATCTAGGAGACCGTGGTTTAATACATAAAATGACACTTTTACCTTGTCATTTGAGAGACACAATTTGTCACTTTTATGACGTTTGAAGATAAAATATTTTTGTAAAATCCTTCATAATATTTAATCCTTTACATAGTGAATTACCCCACCCATTTAAATTGCTTTTTGACGTGCCATCATCGTAAATATCTACAGCAACGATTCATCTGGGGATTTGAATTGCACGAGAAACAACTGGTTAATTTAATAAAACCAAATTGATGCCTTCATAAATACACAATTATAATTGAGTGTTGATAGAAAAACATCAAGCTTTCATTGCTCGTCAAGAAAATGAAGACGAAAAGTTTTTGGCAGTGTGCTCGAATTTATTTTAGAGGATATTGCAACAGCACCAGCGTGCATGGATTTCAATATTTTGGAGAAAAAAGAACAGTTTTCGAAAAGTGAGTTTTGTTCTTGTTTTCCTGTGCAGTACTTATAGTTGTAGATTTTGGTGGTTAATCATTTTTGCTATTTGCTTGGGAGCTTGCGGGACATCGATCTACTTGGTGTATCAAAAATGGGAACAGAGCCCTGTTATTGTAAATTTTGCAAATAGGGGGACACCTATATACAAAATTCCTTTTCCCGCGATCACCATTTGCCCAGAAACCAAATCTGAACAGAAGAAATTCAACTACACAAATATTCACAACAAAAAAGTAAACAACATAAATGTAACGGCTGACGAGTAAGTAGGAATGTTTTCGTAACGAGGATACAAAAATTTTTTTAGAAATATTCGGTTTGAATACATGTCTTTAATCTGTTCTTCATCTTCGGAAATAAACGGAAGTTACACTACTTTTCCTGACAAATTCTTCGATTTCGTAGATGAAGTCAGACCTAAATTTGATATGCTTAGTTGTACTTACAGAGACAAACCATTAACTTGCGACAAAATTTTTAAACCTGTCTTAACAGAAGAGGGAGTTTGCTACACGCTCAACATGTTAGACAGGAGCGAAATTTTCAGAAATAATGTGTAAGCATATCCACATTTATACAGGGTGTATTTTAAAAATGTGCCGAAATTTTACCTACGATGTTGTTTGACAATGTAGAAGACTAAAAGCAATTTAAAAAAATTGTAGCTCAAAAAATAAATGTCATTTTATATTTTATTTTTTAACATAGAATTTTTTAGATATTTTTTCCGAGTTCTACATGAAGCCAGTAGCTCGTGGTTAAAATATCTGTACAACTTTCAACAACACCCTGTATATCCACATTTTGTCAAACTTTTCTCATTCTCCCCATTGTAGAGTCCATTTTCGAAATTACCACAAGTTCGGCAGATACTCTACTAACTGGTCTATAGAAAACGGTTATACAGATGGTGCTGGGTTGTCAACATATCCACGGAGAGCTTTGTTGGCAGGAGCCAAAAACGGTTTCAGTTTCCATTTAATTGCATTTTCAAAAGATTTAGATTACTTGTGTAAGAATTCCTATCAGGGTTACAAAGTCTCAGTTCATCCTCCAACAAGCTTACCAATTCCCAGTCAGGATTACTTCAGAGTTCCTCTAGATCAAAGCGTCGTAGCAAAGATTCAACCGGTGATGATCAACACTTCGGATTCAGTGAGAGCTTACAGCAAACAGAGAAGACGTTGCTACTTCCAATCAGAGCGCCATCTGCAGTACTTCAAAATCTACAGTTCTGTTAACTGCGATATAGAATGTTTAGCTAATTATACGCTAGACGTTTGTGATTGTGTTAACTTCTACATGCCTAGAGATAACACCACTAGCATTTGTGGTACGGAGAAATTAGAGTGTATGAGAGACGCGGAAAGTAATATTTAGACAGTTGTCATTACTGTTACATCATTAAATGCGCTTCTAGGAGATATGCAGTTGAAGAATTTAAAAACAAAACTAGAAAAAGGCAAATCGAAGAAAAAGATAAAATCCCAGACAGAATGTGATTGCTTACCACTTTGTACAGATTTGAGTTATGACGTCGAAACGTCGCAAACAGATTGGGAATGGAACAAATGGTTTGAAGCCCAAGATGCGGAATCGTTGGAAGGGTTAGGTACTTGTAAGAAATGATTATATTCGCTTACTTTCTTTGTTACAGTACTCATTTGTCTTCCTTAACAATATATTTCAAATCTGACGATTTTTTGACATCTATGAGAAACGAACTCTATGGACCGATGGATTTTTTAGCAAATTTTGGAGGACTCCTAGGTCTGTTTACTGGATTTTCCGTTTTATCGATGATGGAAATCGTCTACTTTGCGACGGTTAGAATGATTTGCAACACACGTTTGTACGGGCACTGGTCAGGTCAGGATTCTTAAAATACCACCCAAAAACCTAAAACATTTACAGTACCGCTGACTACTAAATACTTGTCATTTGAAATGTATCTTCGCAACTCTCATGTTCAGCAATATAAGTAGAAAACGTAAAAATCTTTCGCGAATCAATTTGTGACCGATTAATTTTACAGCTTTAGAGTGGTAAAGAACGACTCTCAAAATATTCTTTTGCTTTATAAAACATTCTGTGTTCTCTTCATAATACTTACATTAATTTTGAATCTAGTACACATAAAAAGTTTAATTTGCAGTGTATCCTGCAGGAAAGTTATTTTATTAGCTTAAATGTAATTGTAGTTATTTACGGTACGAGTGTGTTATGTTAGCCATAAGTCACGCGACAAAAAGTTTAGGTATAATTTTCTCAAGGCACAACTTCAACAACGTAAATAAATGTAAATATAACTCAACAGTGAGTCACAGTTATAAATTGCACGTATTACTCATAACATACGCGTGACTTATAGACCACTTTAATGGTCTGAAATGAGAACAATTATAACTCTATAAGTGTCAGTCTAGCACATATTACATAAAATATAATATATTATAACGCATTTCCCATTAATAACTTTCCTATAAATCACCCTTAACTATGTATTCCTAAAGGTGACCTTTGCATTTCAATAATTTTAACAAAATTAAATTATTCCCATGCTAACACAAAAATAATTATGTTTTGAAAGTTTTAATTTAATTAGCGAATGACTTCCGTGTACAGATAAGCCACGGTTATTCCTCAAAGTAATAGTTTCATTATTCTGAAATAAACTGAACTCTCCTGTTATTCGCCACCGAACAACACAAGTACCTAGATACCATCCATTAAAATCTACCATGAAAGGTACATTTTACAAAAATGTACGCGACTACTTCACTGAATACTGTAGTCACACAAGCGTCCACGGTTTTCAGTATTTGGGTGAACGGAAAAGAACTGTTTTCGAAAGGTAAAAATACCTCCTTCGTTGCTACGTCTAATTTCGAATTGTAGAATTTGGTGGTTTATCGTTTTCATAATTTGTTTGGCCGCCTGTACAACTTGCATTTTCTTCGTTTACAAAAAATGGGAACAGAGTCCTGTCATTGTCAATTTTGCCAATCGAGGAACACCGATCTACGAAATTCCTTTTCCTGCTGTAACAATATGTTCTGAATCAAAATCCGCATCAGAGAAATTTAATTTCACCAAAATTATGCAGAAGAAAGAGGACGGAATACCATTGACGCCCTCGGAGTAAGAACTGTGTGGAGTTTGACGCAGTTAGAGGTGTTGGATTTTCTCATGGGCTGTGACCTTGGTAATATCTGCGCGAAAGCAGATGCAAATAGACGAGAGAGACGTAACGAATCACGATGTTTTCCGGTCGTTTTTTTTGAGACCGATATTCGTGGGCGCAGATATGACTCACAGCCCATGAGAAAATCCAGGCTTCTACTCATCTACAATTTTCAGAGAGACTCAATTTGATTACATGTCGCTAATTTGTAATCACTATCCGGAATTAAATTATACCAACACTACCACTTTTTCGGATGATTTCTTTGAGGTTATCGACGATATCAAACCAAGGTTTTATCTCCAAAACTGCAGTTACATCAATTTCAAAGAAGACTGCCGGAAGCTTTTTATTCCCATAATTACTGAAGCAGGAATCTGTTACACATTTAATATTCTTGACAGGAGTCACATTTTCAGAGAGGAAGTGTAGGTCACCTTCTACAAAACTCGTAGACTCTCTATTGATATTTTTTAGAATCCAATTTAAGAAGTACCACAATACCGGACCAAAGAGTCACAAGTGGACTTTGCAACATGGCTATGACAAAGATGCCGGCTTGACTCCGTACCCATTTCGCGCATATTTGGCAGGAGTCAAAACAGGACTTACAGTTCATATTTTGACTCCTCACCAAGAACTCGATTACGCTTGCGGAGACTCTCTTCAAGGTTACCGAGTCATGCTTCACACTCCCATGACTATTCCTCGTCCAAGTAAAAGTTATTTTAGAATTCCCTTGGATCAAAATGTTATTGGAGCGATTGAACCAGTGATGATAACTACTTCTGAGACGATCAAATCTTATAGTCCGCAGAGAAGAAAATGTTATTTTTCCAAAGAACGAAAACTGAGATACTTTCGAGATTACACTTCGACAAATTGCAAAATTGAATGCATTACTAATTACACTTTAGAGCTGTGTGAGTGTGTCAATTTTTTTATGCCGAGTGAGAATTGTGATATTTTCAATGAATTTCCACATCATTATGTTGTTCTAGGAGAAAATGGGACTCAGATTTGTGGTACTGCTAAAATTGGTTGCTTGAAAACTGCTGCAGGTGCTAATTTCTAAATCTAAGATTATATTCATTACTCTTTTATTCTAGTGATGATGAATTTTATGAATCTGGGTACAAAACTCGCAAATTTTACAAATCTAGATAAGGTAAAAGATTGTGATTGTTTACCAGTTTGTGCAGATCTTTCCTACAAAATCCAAGTTTCGCAAATTAATTGGGAATGGGACAAGTGGCTGCAGGCTCGCAGGAATTTACCCCGTGTCGATAATAGGTTCGATTAATTATTTTTTCCAACATCGCGTATTAAAATGATACTTTCATCACTCAATTTAGTGACAAAATAGGCGTTTGCATCACTAGTGAGGAAAATGGAGAAAGTAAACTCACTAGTGAGGAAAATTTATTTAACAATCTATTACATTAACAATCTACTACCTACTTATTAATATAAAAAATTTAAAACACTGTTATTTGCATTAATTGAAACTCCAGATCGGGAAGATTAAAAAAATACGGGAGTAAAATAATTATAAAGAAATTTAAAATTGAGACTCATTTTCATAAGCGACGTTGGAAAAAACAGTATACACAATTCGTGATCAAAGTGCGATTTTTCAACTCGCAATACTATCCTCACTCGCTGGCGCTCGTGAGTATATCATGTACTGCTCGTTGAAAAATCAGGCACTTTCATCACTTGTAGTGTAATATACTATTCAAACACCAGGACGACCTTTTTGCGTGTTTTAGGTCACACCTGTCCTCTTTGACCCTGTTTTTTAAATCGGACAATTTTATTTCTTCCGAAAGAAACGAACTGTATGGACCGATGGATTTTTTAGCGAATTTTGGGGGAGTTCTTGGATTGTTTACCGGATTTTCGATTCTCTCTCTGATAGAAATGTTGTATTTTCTGTCAGTTAGAATAATTTGCAATTTACGATTATACGGGCATTGGACAGGAACGGAACAATAAATCAGCTTCTATGAACAATAACAGTAGAAAATAAGAAAGGAACAAATTATTGCTAAATATTGCTTATTGAACCTTCTCTGGAATGCTAAATGTTGTAGAAATATTTATATAACTTTCTATTAATACTCTACTATGTTATTGTACTGTTACTACTTTACTTAAAATTAAATAAAACTTGTTGTGAATATTTGACAGTTTGCGATTAATATTTCATAGAACATACAGACTGTCTATAAAAGAATGTAGGGTCGCAGACGGCTCTTGAACTTGAAGTTGCCACCTCGTTTAAATGTGGTAAAATAACGCTTAGGACATTACGTTTTTTCCCACTGTTTTTAATTTGTTGTTTGGGACTAGGTTCTTTGATTTTTGACATTTACTTTGATGGATTTAAAAAAAATATATTTGTGCGGTCATTATCATAACGCGCCACTCCAACGATTCAGCTGGGATTCCCAATTTGCATACTTTGTTAATTTTGTAAAAGCACATTCTGTGCCAGAAATCCGCTATTGCAGGTCATCCTTGCATAAAAAAAACACTCTCGTTGCTCCAAGAAAGAATGAAAAATAGTTTTGTGCAAGATGTACAGACTTACTTCCGAGAGTACTGTACTTATACTACTGTTCACGGATTTCAATATTTTGGTGAAAAGAGAACAATCTTCGAAAAGTGAGTTTGCTTTTTTCTTACTTTTTCATATTTTTTCTCTAGATTGTGGTGGTTTATTGTTTTCACAATTTCCTTGGGAGCGTGCGGAACGTCAATCTACTGGATTTATCAGGATTGGGAACAGAGTCCTGTTATTGTAAATTTTGCAAACAGGGGCACACCTATATACAAAATTCCTTTTCCTGCGGTCACCATATGCCCAGAATCGAAATCTGTACAGAAGAAATTCAACTACACGGATATTATAAACAGAAAAGAAAATCTGATGAATATAACAGCTGAGGAGTAGGTGAGACAAGTATTTTTTTAAAAAGATACAAAACTAATATGTTTCAGAAATATTCACTTTGAGTATATGTCTTTGATCTGTAGTGCATATCCAGAAATAAATGAAAACTATACTACTTTCAGTGATAAATTCTACGATTTTATAAATGAAGTCAAGCCTGCTTTCAGCATTTACGGTTGTACTTACAAAGGCAAACCATTATCTTGCGAGAAAATCTTTAAACCTGTCTTAACAGAAGAGGGAGTTTGCTACACATTCAACATGTTAGACAGAAGCGAAATTTTCAGAAATAATGTGTAAGTACAGGGTGTTATTGAAAGTTGTACAGATATTTTAACCACGAGCTACTGGCTTCACGTAGAACTCGGAAAAAATATTAAAAAAATAAAATGGCAATTATTTTTTGAGCTACAATTTTTTTAAATTGCTTTTAGTTTTATACGTTGTCCTACAAACTTGTAGGTAAAATTTCGGCACATTTTAAAAATACACCCTGTATATCATGTTTTATAAAATGTACGCCAATGCGAAGTAACCTATAGGAAATATGTTTTAAAACAAGGAAACCGCATTGGTGTATGTTTTATAAAATATGATATACAGGGTGTATTTTTTAAAAGTGCCGAAATTTTACCTACGAGGTTGTTTGACAACGTAGAAGACTAAAAGCATGTCATATCATTTTATTTTTTGACATTGAATTTTTTAGATATTTTTGAAGCCAGAAGCCAGTAGCTCGTGGTTAAAATACATATCTGTACAACTTTCAATAACACCCTGTATATCCACATTTTGTCAAACTTTTCCCATTCTCCACATTGTAGAGTCCATTTTCGAAATTACCACAAGTTCGACAGATATTCTACTAACTGGACTATAGAACACGGTTATACAGTTGGTACTGGGTTGTTACCATATCCCCGACGAGCTTTACTGGCAGGAGCCAAACACGGTTTCTCTTTCAATTTAATTACACTTTCAAAAGATCTAGATTACTTGTGTAAAGATTCGTATCAGGGTTACAGAGTTTCAGTCCATCCCCCCACAAGCCTACCTACTCCCAGTCTAGAGTATTTTAGAGTTCCTTTGGACCAAAGTGTAGTCGCTAAGGTGCAACCCATAATGATCAACACTTCGGATTCTGTGAGGGCGTACAGCAAGCAGAGACGGCGTTGCTACTTCCAGTCAGAGCGCCATCTGCAGTACTTCAAAATCTACAGTTCTGTTAACTGTGACATGGAATGTTTAGCTAATTATACGCTGGACGTTTGTGATTGTGTTAACTTCTACATGCCTAGAGATAACACCTCTAACATTTGTGGTACAGCGATGGTTGACTGTATGAGAGATGCTGAACGTAACACTTGCAAAATTAATACTACAGGGGAATGATTAATAAGTGTACTTTTAGAGGATATGTATTTGAAAAATTTAAAAAGAAAACTGGAGAAATACAAAAATTTGAAACGTCCAAAGTCTCAGACTCACTGTGACTGTTTACCACTTTGTACAGATTTGAGTTACGATGTGGAAACTTCTCAAACTGATTGGGAATGGAATAAATGGTTTGTAGCGAGAGAGATGGACCTCATGAAAAAGTTAAGTATATGTCAGAGATAATTATTTACTCATGTCTTCTGTTGCAGTACTCATATGTCTTCTTTAACAATATATTTTAAATCTGATAGTTTTATCACATCTGTTAGAAACGAACTCTATGGACCGATGGATTTCTTGGCAAATTTTGGTGGACTTCTGGGTCTATTTACAGGATTTTCTTTTTTGTCACTGATGGAAATATTCTACTTTTTGACAATTAGACTATTTTGCAATACGCGTCTTTATGGACGATGGTCTGGTCAACATTCTTAAATCAACATTGAAGTTTTTTCAAGTTCTTTTACTTAATATTCCAAATTGTAATAATGGTTAATTAGTGCTTATCCACTTTTACTGTGCTATGTAAATAATTTACGCATGCTTTACGTATTTTTCAAATAAAAAATATTTATTGCAATTTGACTTATTTTGTCACCTTTTACTATAGTTTGTCCAGCGAGACAGTTGACATAAAAATCACTAATTTTCTACGCAGACGCTGGACGAAGTATACCTGGATTCATCAATTGCCAATTTTATAATGCAGGCACATTTGTGATATATAAAATTAGAACAGATTATATTTACAACATTACAACCCATGTGTTTTCATTAGAGCTACAAATAAAACATGCCAAATTATTAATTATAGTGTTTTATTACCTGTTCACATGCACATTAATTAGTTGGCATTAAATGTTCCAGCTCCGCTTTGAAATAACTAATTTAAATAATAATGCACACAGGTCCTTCAATTTAATCATTTTTACGTGATATACTTTGTGTTTTTTGATAATAATAACAGAGTGCTACTAGTACTATGTATTATTTTCTGTGGAATTATACTTTATAGTATATTAAGTAACGAGCATTTAATAATGGCGAGTATGACGGCACGAGCCGTAGGCGAGTGTCTTTATAGCTATAAAATGTGTCTACAAGTTTTAATTTAATACTGATGCTATTGCATAAAATGCCGAAAATTCCAAACTCTCTGATTCCACAATTATATAAGAAAAGTTTGTTAGATGCTCGTGGCGCCGAATCTACTACGGAACATGATCTAATCTGTACGTCCTTGTATTTAAACCTGGGAACCGCGCAGAGCACGCACAAAAACCACACAAAAAGGAACTCGTGTCACACATGGTGACCATGAACTCGACCAGGAAAAACATATTTTACTGTAACGTGAATATATTTTATGATGAGAATACGAGGTTACCCGGATTCCTCACTAAAAAAAGATGCGGATGGGAAAAGTGAGTGTTCAAATCTTCCTTAGTGGTGCAAAAGTCTATTTATTTTTACGGTCGGTTTCATCTATGGTTTTTCCAAATTGGAGACTCTTTACACTTGTTGCTATCTCTAAAGAAACTGAATTACTAAACGCTTTTAGTATTTTCTGCTTTATTATTATTATGCACTATCTGTTATATGAATCCAACTGTTCTGATTGGTTCGTAAATTCAACAATTTCACTAGAAATTTGTTACCTTTGGATCCGATCACTAACCGAGCATCGTGGCCAAGCGCCTAGCGCGGCACTTTGCAATCGGGAGGTCCCGGGTTCTAATCCCGGGGCAGCCTGACTTAGTGTAGGTTTTTTTCAGGAGTTTTTCCCATATCATCATCACATAAGGCGAATGCTAGATCTCAGTATTATTAATCTCTTAGAACCTACCACCTTCCTTCGGCACCCATCCTTACCAATCCTGAATCTTCCTTTCAGTTTGGCTGAAAAGGCTCTGGAAAGCCTCAGCAGCTTGCTTTCCCTCGGGACGAATGAAAGATGTATCCCTATCCGATCACTTTTGATTGGTTGACCTCCCGTATCTTCCAGCAGAAACATTATGCGGCTGCAGGTTTACCTTCGCAATTCGCTGAGTTGATACAGTTCTTATGATATTGGAAAGAAATGAACTGTACGGAATATCTGATCTAGTTTCAATTTTTGGAGGACTGTTGGGTCTACGAGTACTGTTCTTTGAGTGATTTAAGAGCAGCAACCTATTACACCGAACTATTGACATAAGCGGAAATATCAATGTTTACGGCGATATAACCACAATATAATCTGAAGCATTTACTATTCTTGATTTTTGTAAAATAAATCACAATCGAATTTCAAGAAACCAAACGAAACGAAAATGATCATGAACGCTCATTTCACAAACATAAATCGAGCTCCACAATCAATATCAATTTTTATCACGCTACGCATCCAATAGCTCAGCAAAGCACCTTGTTCTAGCGCTAAAGAAACCCATCTGTAACCCATCTGAATTCAGACGCGGAATCGTGTCCTGTACTGTGTGTTTTGTAACAGGTAGGTAATTAGTGGAATCATAGTTTTCATCACAAATTTATGCTTTAAAAAAAAATACAGTTGTTAGCCTTGTCTTTACAACAACAGATCCTCCCAATTAACTTTCCTTCCACAGTAAACCTGGACATATCAATCATTATCCAAAGTGCATCTGCAGTATCCACAAGAGATGACTCTTTACCTAGACGACAGACGTGATATCGGCAACAAGACTGTTGCCAAAATGGATCCTGCCTGCGAGAAAGAACTCTATCACAACGTGGAGAAATACGTGAGGGAATACAACGAAGTAACCGGTATTCATGGTCTTCGATACCTCACCGAGAAGAGATCGAAAACGGAAAAGTGAGTCGCATGTTTAAACCATCTTTGCTTAATTTTAAATTGAATGTTAGGATCTTTTGGGTAATCATTCTTTTGCTGTCGTTGGTTGGATGTATTTACATGATATACGAAGTGTTGTACAAATATAATAACAGTCCTGTGGTTGTCAGTTTTGCAACTGAAGATACACCGTTGCATGAAATTCCTTTTCCAGCAATCACGCTTTGCCCGGAATTTAAATACTCTAGGCAAAAATTTAATTTTTCAGAGGTATATTATAAAATTCAGGAAAATGAGACAGTCGATGATGAAGAGTGAGTATCTTTTTTTATGACAAAATGGTATACAGAGTGTACCTAAAATGCGCGTGTTAATTTTAACACGTGGCAGAACTTGTTAAATGAAATGTTTTTTCTATTTGAATTTGTTACGAAAAAGTGTTACAAATTGATTTAAAATTTGGAATAAGTTAGCCATCAAAAAATAGACATATTAATCTCATAAAACGACACGTTTGGTAAAAATAAGGGGACAAAAATTCTTACAAAACTACGAATCCGAATTTTGGAAAATGTTACAGAGAATAGTTGGATAAATTGGCGAGTTCTTCCACTGGTTCAAATTAACACACGTATTTCGGATACACTCTGTACAGGGTGATTTACGAGGAATAATGAGCCCGACGAAATAGAAAATGCAACCCACAATACATTGCAACAAAAAGCCGGACATCGAAGCGGTAAATGTCCGGGTTTTTCTCCTGATGAATTGCGGGTTTCATTTTCTATTCCGTCGGGCTCATTATTCCTCGTAAATCACCTTGTATACTCACAAAAGATTTTACAGTATGCGAAATTATGAATATCTGGGCCTTTTATGCGATGAAACCATGGAGGGCAATAAAACTATAGACAATCGTTTTTTTGAAGCTATCGATGAGGTATAACTTCATTATTAATACTTTTCTTTAAATTCATTAGCCTCATTTTGTGTAATTTTTCATTTATTTGTTAACTTGCATTATGTAGTTCTCAGTATTTTAGTACAAATAATACAAATCACTTGTATGTCTGAAAGTGAGATTTCAAATTCCTAGAGACATAAAGTAAAAAAAGATTTCCACTTGTTTCTCCATACTTACACCCTCCACATTGCTGTTCGTAAATGTTTCTGGATTTTTTTGGGTATTAATTCTTCCGTAATCGTGTCAGCGGCCTCATCTGTCTCAAAACTTGTAGATTCATTCATTTTCTTATCGATAAAACTCTGTGAAGTTACAATTCGTTTCAACACTTAAAATGACACTAGATTGAAAAATGTTTGTTGACACCGTTGCTATGACGTTACCTACTGCAAATACCTACTACCTACTACCTAATCCAAATAGCACCATGTTCATATAACAAACTCATCAAAATGATTATTATTGTTTAAAATTATATTACTGGGAAGTGGAAAAAATAGCGTATATGCCTCAGGACTCATATCCCCACATTATGATAAAGTAGTATGTATAACAATCTACCAGAAATCAAAACTGGATAAATTTCAGCTAAAACCGATTGGTGACGATATACTGCCCATATGTGTATACATGGACCGTGTTTTGCCCTGCAAAGAGTTATTAACGCCTATCTTCGTCGACCAAGGGATTTGTTATTCTTTTAACATTTTAGGCCGCGACGAAATTTTCAGGAAACACGTGTGAGTGTCAAATATCTAGCAGGATTTTGACATGTATTTTCAGCTATCACTACGCAGATTATTATGACATTAGGAATAAGTCTCGTCAGGACTTCGACATTGAAACCGGTTACGAGGAAGGAGCTGGAATTAACACGTATCCCAGGAGAGCCTTAACCTCAGGAGCTGACAATGCCTTGTCGATATTTTTCGAATACGACACGGAGGAAACAGATTTCGTATGTAATAATTTCCATCAAGGATTCAGGGTAGGAGGTGGTGTTTGTTTCTCTCCGAATGTTGGAATGCAGTGGATTTTAGGTCTTAATCCATAACCCTTGGGAAGTGCCTCGTTTGTCCAAACACTACTTCCGCATTCCTTTCGATAAGGTAGTTATTGCGGCTATGAGCCCCGAAATGGTTACAACTTCCCGAGAAGTGCGGAGGTTCAAACCGGAGACAAGAAAATGCTACATGGCTGACGAACGACCGCTTAAACATTTTCAGAAGTACACCCAGTCCAATTGTCTGCTTGAATGTTTGACAAATTATACTTTGAACGAATGTGGATGTGTCTGGTTTTTTATGCCAAGTATGTAATTGAGATTAAACGGTTAAATTATGTAATTACCACTTGTAAATCATCTTTGGTTAGGAGATAGTGATACTGCAGTTTGCGGCGTTGGCAGTGCAGAGTGTATGGATAAAACTGAAGGTGAGTAATATTTATCTCAATACTCCGAATTGATTCAATTTTTTTAACAGTTAAGATTAAGGTTAAGAAGCTTGAGTACAAAATCATGGGAAAAAGTTTTTGCGATTGTAAACCTTCTTGTACTCAGCTGAAATTCAACGTGGAGACTTCAGACGGCGATTTTTACTTCAAAGAGTATTTCAAAACTGTCCACCAGAAATATTTTAAAAATAACACGTACGTTTATCAGCTTTGCTTTCCGACAATTCATTTCTGTTTTCCATATTCTAGTTCTCACTGGTCAGTTTTGGACATTTATTTTAAAGAAGAACAGTTTATGACCAAGGAACGACACCAACTCTATGGAACATCTGATCTTATTTCCAATCTTGGGGGACTTCTCGGTTTGTTTACAGGATTTTCTTTGATTTCGTTAGCCGAAATAATTTACTTTTTGTCGTTGAGAATATTTTGTAAT
This sequence comes from Tenebrio molitor, assembly GCF_963966145.1. Classification (NCBI taxonomy): domain Eukaryota; kingdom Metazoa; phylum Arthropoda; class Insecta; order Coleoptera; family Tenebrionidae; genus Tenebrio; species Tenebrio molitor. Next base: position 1,829,555 of record NC_091054.1, on the reverse strand, counting down.
GATAGAATGTACGGACTTTGGTCGGGTCCTCCAAATTAAGTAATAACAGAAACATAAAAATAAAAGGTGATGATCACGAATGCATCAAAAGAATGTAGGTACTGTTCCTGTTGTTTTAACGCTTGAACAATACAGATGTAAAATAATAATAAAGCTCTTGTAAAGACACAGTATTAGTAATTTGTAGTGGATTCGTGTGTACATTTTCTCAAAGAAATTTGCTGTTAATACTCATAGAATATAGGAAATTGGGGTCAGTTTTAACTTTAGGTATTATCTTAAAGACTCGTAATAATTTTAATATACAGGGGTATTCACGAGTAATAATGGGCCTAACAACGTCCCGACGCAACCAAATAAACATTTTTCTCAAACGAGTAGATACCAATTGGTTTTTTTTATTTTTTAATAAATCCAACACTCCTTTTATTAGGACAATTTTCAGTTGTCGTCACACGAAATCTATCAAACCTAAAAAACTATGTATGTATGTATGTTTTAATTTTTTTTAATAAATATTAAAGATGCACGAAGACGATGAAAATTTATAACTGGTTGGGTTTCAATGCCTGTAAAGTCTATTATTACCCTGTGTTACAATTAGCACAATAAGAACATTTGTGAAACATTTCTTAAAAGTTAAGTACGGATTTTTTTTTCAATAAAAGATTGACTTCGTTTTTAAAAGATTATTAGCTACATCTGTCCTTTCATTTATTATTTTCCTGTGTGATATTATGTGAATTTAGAACAACTATATCTAAAAGATATGCTTCCTTTTGTTGTTTTTTTTTTTTTTTAAATTATTATCATTCGTTACAGAAGAGAAAGTAAAATTAAAGTCTATAGTCTTATTCACTAACATTTTCCAGTCCATATCACCATAACACCGATCAGAAAAAATTAATCGCGTTAGTACCACAAAAAACTTTCGTCATTTGTTGGAGCACTAATTTGGAACATGTTTATTTCACTATTTTCCCTATCATTCACGTATTTCAATTGAAGACGCTTCAAATTTGCTGGCTAGATGTCATTGTCCTTATTGAAACATACAAAGGTTTCGATGACATTCTATTTTTTATTGTAGAGGGTAGGTTCATCGAACTGATCGGCACTGACCTCACTATAATAATGTAATGTTTTAGATAGGCCGGGTTTATGTTAATCTCCGTATTATCTTTATACACTTCCGGTAGTTTATCAAAAAATTTCCACCAGTTGTGAAGGATATAGTTTTAATGTTTCCAATTTCATCAACAAGCAGATTTCATCTATGGTTTTTCCAAAACGGAGACTCTTTACACTTGTTGCTATCTCTAAAGAAACTGGATTACTAAATGCTTTTAGTAATTTCTGCTTTATTATGATTATGCACTATCTGTTATATGAATCCAACTGTTCTGATTGGTTCGTAAATTCAGCCATTTCATTAGAAATTTGTTACTTTTGAATCGGGTCGCTAATCGAGCGTCGTGGCCAAGCGCCTAGCGCGCCTCTTTACACTCGGGAGGTCCCGGGTTCTAATCCCGAGGCTGTCTAACCTAGTGTAGGTTTTTTTCAGGGGTTTTCCTACACCATCACAACAGGTCTCACATCACAGATGAGGCGAATGCTAGATCAGTATTATTAATCCCTCAGAACCCACCAGCTTCCTTCCGCACCCATCCTCACCGTACCAATCCAGAATCTTCTCGTCAGTGTGGCTGAAAAGGTTCTGGAAAACCCCAGCAGCTCGCTCTCCTTCGGGGAGAATGAAACATGTATCCCCTATCCGATTACTTTTGATTGGTTGACCCCCGTATTTTAAAGCGGAAACATTACGCGGATGCAGGTTTGCCTTCGCACTTCGCTGAGTTGATACAGTTCTGTGATTTTAATTTAATTTTGCAATTTGATAATTTCGTAAAAATGGAAGGACAGCAGTAAACTTCTGAGATCATCCTGATTTAGTAGAGTTTTTGTTGATTAACTCGCTATCTTATGAAAATAAGATTAATAAAAAAATAATAAATAAATATGAAAAAACTCCAGCCAAAATTGGATTCTCTTGTGATATTAAACAGTAGACATAACAGATCGTTTTGTGAATCGTGGTATGAGGTAGACACTTTCTCTTTCCGAGAGAATATTTTATGGTGCAATCGCAGCATGGAATGTCGGAAAACTGTGTACATTTTAGTTCAGTTGTATTCGATTTCCACTAAAATTATTTTTAGATTCCATTGGCCAATTTTGTCTACGGTTCTTTGGGTGATTTAAGAGCAACGAAAACACCTATTACACCGAACTAATGACATAAGCCGAAATCTCAATGTTTACTGTGATATAATTTAAAGCATTTATGATCTACTCACTATTCCAGATTTTTGTAAAATAAATCACAATCGAATTTCAGGCGAGCTAAACAAAACTAAACGAAACGAAAACTATCGTGAACGCTCATTTCACAAACATAAATCGAGTTCCACAATCAATATCTATTTTTATCATGCTACGCATTCAATAACACAGCAAAGCACCTTGTTCTACCATTAAAGAAACCCATCTGTAACAAACAAGTCAGACGAGTCGTGTCCTGGACTGTGCGTTGTGTAACAGGTAGGTCGTTAGTGGAACCATAGTTTGTGACAGCGCGGCAACATCATCATTCATCACAAATGTATGCAGTAAAAATAACATCTGGCCTTGTCTTTACAACTACAGATCCCACCAATTGACTTCCCTCCCCCAGTCAACCTGCCCACATCAATCATTATCGAAAGTGCGTCTGCAACATCCACATGAGATGACTCTTTACCTAGACGACAGAGGTGATACTGACAATGAGATTGTTGCCAGGATGAATCCTGCCTGCAAGAAAGGACTCTGTCACAACGTGAGGAAATACGCGAGGGAATACAACGAAGTAACCGGTATTCATGGCCTTCGGCACCTCACCGAGAAGAGATCGAGAACCGAAAAGTGAGTGGCACGTTTTAACCATATTTGCTTGATTTTAAATTGAATGTTAGGATCATTTGGGTGATTCTTCTTTCGCTCTCGTTGGCTGGATGTATTTATATGATATACGAAGTGTTGTACAAATATAATAACAGTCCTGTGGTCGTCAGTTTTGCAACTGAAGATACACCGTTGCATCAAATTCCTTTTCCGGCAATTACAATTTGCCCGGAGTTTAAGTACACCAGGCAAAAATTTAATTTTTCAGAGGTATATCGTAAACTCGAGGAAAATGAGGAAGTCGATGATGCAGAGTGAGTACCTTTTTTTGTGGCAAAATGATATACAGGCTGTATCTAAAATGCGTGTGTTAACTTTAAAACGTGGCAGAACTTGTTCAATGAAATGTTTTTTCTATTTGAATTTGTTACGAAAAAGTGTTACAAATTGATTAAAAAATTGGAATAAGTTGGTCATCAAAATCCGTCTATGAGTAAAGGCAAACATTGTCTGTTGTGATAGAAACGGAGCTGCATCATTATAGAAAAAATTAAATAATTAAAATAAAAATTCTCAATTTGCAATCAAATTGAGATATTAATTACATAACGCGACTCGTTTGGTAAAAATTGGGGGACAAAAATTCTTGCAAAAGTACGAATGCGAATTTTGGAAAATGTTATAGAGAATAGTTCCAATAAATTGACGAGTCCTTCCACTGGTTCAAATTAACACACGTATTTCGGATACACACTGTATACTTACAAAATATTTTACAGAATGCGAAATTATCAGTATCTAGGCCTTTTATGCGAAGAAACCATAGAGGGCAATAAAACGGTAGACAATCGTTTTTTTGAAGCTATCGATGAGGTATGACTTCATTATGTAATACTTTTCTTGAAATTCATTAACCTCATTTTGTGCAATTTTTCATTTATTTGTTAACTTGCATTATGTAGTTCTCAGTAATTTAGTACAAATAATACAAATAACTTGTATGTCTGAAAGTGACATTTCAAATTCCTAGAGACATAAAGTAAAAAAAGATTTCCACTTGTTTCTCCATACTTACACCTCTTAAAAAAACCCTTCACATTGCCCTGTTCTTAAATTTTTCTGGATTTTTTAGGTATTAATTCTTCCGTAATCGTGTCAGTGGCCTTATATGGCTCAAAACTTGTAGATTCATTCATTTCCTTATCGATAAAACTTTGTGAAGTTACGATTCGTTTCAGCACTTAAAATGACACTTAATTGAAAAATTTTGTTGACACCGTTGCCATGACGTTGCCTACCGCGTAATCCAAATAGCACTATGTTCATACATATAACAAACTCATCAAAATGATTATTGTTTAAATTTATATTACTGAGAAGTGAAAAAAATAGCGTATATGCCTCAGGACTAAAGTGATATCTTATCCCTCATACCCCCACATTATGATAAAGTAGTACAACAATCTACCAGAAATGAAAACTGTATAAATTTCAGCTAAAACCGAATGGTGAGGATATACTGCCCTTATGTATATACATGGACCGTCTTTTGCCCTGCAAAGAGTTATTCACACCCATCATCGTCGACGAAGGGATTTGCTATTCTTTTAACATTTTAGGCCGCGACGAAATTTTCAGGAAACACGTGTGAGTGTCAAATATCTAGCAGCATTTTGACATTTACTTTCAGCTATCACTACGCAGATTATTATAACATTCGGAATAACTCTCGTCAGGACTTCGACATTGAAACCGGTTACGAGGAAGGAGCTGGAATTAACACCTATCCCAGGCGAGCCTTAACCTCAGGAGCTGACAATTCCCTGTCGATATTTTTCGAATACAACACGAACGAAACAGATTTCGTATGTAATAATTTCCTGCAAGGATTCAGGGTATGAGGTGGTGTTTGTTTCTCTCCGAATGTTCGAATACAGTGGATTTTAGGTCTTAATCCATAACCCTTGGGAAGTGCCTCGTTTGTCCAAACACTACTTCCGCATTCCCTTCGATAAGGTAGTTGTTGCAGCTATGAACCCTGAAATGGTTACAACTTCCCAAGAAGTCCGGAGGTTCAAACCGGAGAAAAGAAAATGCTACATGGCTGACGAACGACCGCTCCAACATTTTCAGAAATACACCCAGTCCAATTGTCTGCTTGAATGTTTGACAAATTACATTTTGCACGAATGTGGATGTGTTCGGTTTTTTATGCCAAGTATGTAATTGAGATTAAACGGTTAAATGATGTAATTACCACTTGTAAATCATCTTTGGTTAGGAGACAGCGACACTGCTATTTGCGGTGTGGGCAGTTCAGAGTGTGTGGAGAAAGCTGAAGGTGAGTAATATTAATCTCAATACACCTAACTGACTCAATTTTTTTAACAGTTGAGATTAAAGTGAAAGAGCTTGAGTACAAAATCATGGGGAAAAGTTTTTGCGATTGTAAACCTTCTTGTACTCAGCTGAAATTCAACGTGGAGACTTCAGACAGCGATTTTTACTTCAGAGAGTACTTCAAAACTGTCCACCAGGAATATTTTAAAGATAACACGTACGTTAATCAGCTTTGCTTTCCGACAATTCATTTCTGTTGTCTATATTCTAGTTCTCACTGGTCAGTTTTGGACATTTATTTTAAAGAAGAACAGTTTATGACCAAGGAACGAAACGAACTCTATGGAACATCTGATCTTATTTCCAATCTTGGGGGACTTCTCGGGTTGTTTACAGGATTTTCTTTGATTTCGTTAGCCGAAATAATTTACTTTTTGTCGATGAGAATATTTTGTAATAATAGAATGTACGGACTTTGGTCGGGTCCTCCAAATTAAGTAATAACTAATAACAGAAACATAAAAAGAAAAGGCGATTACGAATGCATCAAAAGAATACAGGTACTGTTCCTGTTTCTTTAACGCTTGAACAATACAGATGTAAAATAATAATAAAGCTCTTGTAAAGACACAGTTTTAGTAATTTGTAGAGGATTCGTGTGTACATTTTCTCAAAGAAATTTGCTCTTAATACTCATGGAAATTGGGGTCAGTTTCAAAATTAGGTATTACTTAAAAGACTTGTAATAATTATAATGTACAGGGTTATTCACGAGTAATAATGGGCCTAACAATGTCCCGACGCAACCAAATAAACATATTTCTCAAACGTGTAGAAACCAACTGCTTTTTTAATTTTTTAATGATTCCAAGACTCCTTTTATAAGGACAATTTTCAGTTGTCGTTACGCGACATCTATCAAACCTAAATGTATTTGTATTTAAATAAAAATAAGTAACTCAAAAAAGGTACTTTTATTTAGATATCACCTTCATGTCAAATTAAAAAAAAAAAACTAAAATCAAGTATGTTTTATTATTTTTTTTTTTTTAATAAATATAAAAGATCCACGAAGGCGATGAAAATGTGTAACTGGTTGCGTTTCAATGCTTGTAAAACCCATTATTGCCCTGTATTACATTAGCACAATAAGAACATTTGTGATACATTTCTTAAAAGTTAAGTTGGGATTTTTTTTTTTCAATAAAAGATTGACTTTTCGTTTTTAAAACATTACTAGCTACATCTGCCCATTCATTTATTTTGACTGATGTATTATCATTATTATTATCATTCGATACAGAAGAGAAAGTAAAATAATAGTTTATAGTCTTATTCACAAACATTTTCGAGTCCATATCACCATAACGCCGATCAGAAAAAAATAATCGCGTTTGTACCACAAAAAAATTTCCTCATTTTATGGAGAACTAATTCGGAACATGTTCATTTCATTATTTTCACTATCATTCACGTATTTCAATTGAAGACGCCTCAAATTTGCTGGCCAGATGTCGTTGTCCTTATTAAAACATACAAAAGCTTCGATGACATTCTATTTTTTATTGAAGAGGCTAGGTCCATCAAATTGATCGGCACTGACCTCACTATAATAATGTAATGTTTTAGATAGGGCAGGTTTATGTTAATATCCGTATTTTCTTTATTCACTTCCGGCAGTTTATCAAAAATTTCCATCAGTTGTGAAGGATATAGTTTTAACGTTTCCAATTTGATTCACAAGCAGATTTCATCTATGGTTTTTCCAGAACGGAGACTCTTTACACTTGTTGCCATCTCTTAAGAAACTGAATTACTAAATGCTTTTAGTAATTTCTGCTTTTTTATGATTATGCACTATCTGTTATATGAATCCAACTGTTCTGATTGGTTCGTAAATCCAGCCAATTCATTAGAAATTTGTTACTTTTGAATCCCATCACTAATCGAGCGTCGTGGCCAAGCGCCTAGCTCGCCACTTTACACTCGGGAGGTACCGGGTTCTAATCCCGGGGCTCCGTCTGATCTAGTGTAGGTTTTTTTCAGGGGTTTTCCCACACCATCACATCAGGTCAGTGTTATTAATCCCTCAGAACCTACCACCTTCCTTCCGCACCCATCCTCACGGTGCCAATCCCGGATCTTCCCGATAGTGCGGCTGAAAAGGCTCTGGAAAACCTCAGCAGCTCGCTCTCCCTCGGGGAGAATGAAAGATGTATCCCTATCCGATTACTTTTGATTGGTTGACCCCGTATCTTCCAACGGAAACATTACGCGGCTGCAGGTTTGCCTTCGCACTTCGCTGAGTTGATACAGTTCTGTGATTTTAATTTAATTTTGCAATTTGATAATTTCGTTAAAATGGAAGGACAGCAGTAAACTTCTTAGATCATCCTGATTTAGTAGAGTTTTTGTTGATTAACTCGTTGTCTTACGAAAATAAGATTTTAATAAAAAATATGAAAAAACCCCAGCCAAAATTGGATTCTCTTGTGATATTAAACAGTAGACATAACAGATCGTTTTGTGAATCGTGGTATGAGGTAGACACTTGGTTTCTCTTTCCGAGAGAACATTTTAGGGTGCAATCGCAGCATGGAATGTCGGAAAACTGTGTACATTTTAGTTTTTTGTACTCGAACCCCACAAAAATTATTTTTAGATTCCATTGGTCAGTTTTGTCTATCTTTTTCAAATCAGATCAATTTATGATATTGGAAAGAAACGAACTGTACGGAATATCTGATCTTGTTTAAATTTTGGAGGACTGTTGGGTCTACGAGTACTGTTTTTTGAGTGATTTAAGATCAACGAGAACACCGTCGAAATCTAAATGTTTACGGCAATATAATTTAAAGCATTTATGATCTATTCACTATTCCTGATTTTTGCAAAATAAATCACAATCGAATTTCAGGCGTCCTAAAAGAGACCAAACGAAACGAAAACTATCGTGAACGCTCATTTCACAAACATAAATCGAGCTACACAATCAATATCTATTTTTATCACGCTACGCATTCAATAACACAGCAAAGCACCGTGTCCTAGCGTTTAAGAAACCCATCTGTAACAAACAAGTCAGACAACGAAACGTGTCTTGCACTGTGTGTTGTGTAACAGGTAGGTCGTTAGTGGAACCATAGTTTGTGACAGCGTGGTAACATCATCATTCATCACAAATGTATGCAGTAAAAATAACATTTGGCCTTGTCTTTACAACTACAGATCCCACCAATTGACTTCCCTCCCACAGTCAACCTGCACACATCAATCATTATCGAAAGTGCGTCTGCAACATCCACATGAGATGACTCTTTACCTAGACGACAGAGGTGATATTGACAATGAGACTGTTGCCAGGATGAATCCTGCCTACGAAAAAGGACTGTGCCACAATGTGAGGAAATACGCGAGGGAATACAACGAAGTAACCGGTATTCATGGCCTGCGGTACCTCACCGAAAAGAGATCGAGAACCGAAAAGTGAGTTCCACGTTTAAACCACATTTTCTTCATTTTAAATTGAATGTTAGGATCATTTGGGTGATTCTTCTTTCGCTGTCGTTGGCTGGATGTATTTACATGATATACGAAGTGTTGTACAAATATAATAACAGTCCTGTGGTCGTCAGTTTTGCGACTGAAGATACACCGTTGCATCAAATTCCTTTTCCGGCAATTACAATTTGCCCGGAGTTTAAATACTCCAGGCAAAAATTTAATTTTTCAGAGGTATATCGTAAACTCGCAGAAAATGAGGAAGTCGATGATGCAGAGTGAGTACCTTTTTTTGTGGCAAAATCATATACAGGGTGTATCTAAAATGCGTGTGTTAATTTTAATACGTGGCAGAGCTTATTAAATGAAATGTTTCTTCTATTTGAATTTGTCACGAAAAAGTGTTACAAATTGATTTAAAATTTGGAATAAGTTAGCCATCAAAATGTCTACCCGTCTATAAGTAAAGGTAAAAAAAAATCTGTTGTGATAGAAACGGACCTGCATTATTATAGGAAAAATTAACTAATCAAAATAAAAATTCTCAATTTACAAAAAAATAGAACAAATAGAACGACTCGTTTGGTAAAAATTGAGGGACAAAAATTCTTACAAAACTACGAATGCAAATTTTAGAAAATATTAAAGAGAATAGTTCGATAAATTGACGAGTTTTTCCACTGGTTCAAATTAACACACGTATTTCAGATACACTGTGTATACTTACAAGATATTTTACAGTATGCGAGATTATCAGTATCTGGGCCTTTTATGCGAAGAAACCATACAGGGCAATAAAACTGTAGACAATCGTTTTTTTGAAGCTATCGATGAGGTATGACTTCATTATGTAATACTTTTCTTTAAATTCATTAGCCTCATTTTGTGCAATTTTTCATTTATTTTTAACTTGCATTATGTAGCTCTCAGTATTTTAGTACAAATAATACAAATAACTTGTATGTCTGAAAGTGACATTTCAAATTCCTAGAGACATAAAGTAAAAAAAATTTCCACTTGTTTCTCCATACTTACACCACTTAACAAACCCTTCACACTGCTGTTCGCAAATTTTTCTGGATTTTCTGGGTATTAATTCTTCCGTAATCATGTCAGCGGCCTTATCTATATCAAAACTTGTAGATTCATTCATTTTCTTATCGATAAAACTCTGTGAAGTTACGATTCGTTTCAACACTTAAAATGACACTAGATTGAAAAATGTTGTTGACACCGTTGCTATGACGTTACCTACCGCGTAATCCAAATAGCACTATGTTCATATAACAAACTCATCAAAATGATTTTTTATTGTTTAAATAAAAATAGCGTATATGCCTCAGGACTAAAGTGATATTTTGTCCCTTTTATCCCCATATTATAATAAAGTAGTTTGTGTTGATTTTATACAACCATCTATCAGAAATCAAAACTAAATAAATTTCAGCTAAAACCGAATGGTGACGATATACTGCCCTTCTGTATATACATGGACCGTCCTTTGCCCTGCAAAGAGATATTCACACCCATCATCGTCGACGAAGGAATTTGTTATTCTTTTAACATTTTAGGCCGCGACGAAGTTTTCAGGGAACACGTGTGAGTGTCAAATATCTAGCAGCATTTTGACATTTACTTTCAGCTATCACTACGCAGATTATTATCACATTCGGAATACCTCTCGTCAGGTCTTCGACATTGAAACCGGTTACGAGGAAGGAGCTGGAATTAACACGTATCCCAGGAGAGCTTTAACCTCAGGAGCTGACAATTCCCTGGCGATATTTTTCGAATACGACACGAGCGAAACAGATTTCGTATGTAACAATTTCCTGCAAGGATTCAGGGTGTGAGGTGGTGTTTGTTTCTCTCCGAATGTTCGAAACACTGGATTTTAGGTTTTGATTCATAACCCTTGGGAAGTGCCTCGACTCTCCAAACACTACTTCCGCATCCCTTTCGATAAGGTAATTGTTGCGGCTATGTACCCCGAAATGGTCACAACTTCCCGAGAAGTCCGGAGGTTCAAACCGGAGAAGAGAAAATGCTACATGGTTGACGAACGACCGCTCAAACATTTTCAAAAGTACACCCAGTCCAATTGTCTGCTTGAATGTTTGACAAATTATACTTTGAACGAGTGTGGTTGTGTCCGGTTTTTTATGCCAAGTATGTAATTGAGATTAAACGGTTAAATTATGTAATTACCACTTGTAAATCATCTTTGGTTAGGAGAGAGTGATACTGCTATTTGCGGCGTCGGCAGTTCAGAATGTGTGGATAAAGCTGAAGGTGAGTAAAATTTATCTCAATACTCCGAATTCATTCAATTTTTTAAACAGTTGAGATTAAAGTGAAAGAGCTTGAGTACAAAATGTTGGGGAAAACTTTCTGCGATTGTAAACCTTCTTGTACTCAGCTGAAATTCAACGTGGAGACTTCACACAGCGACTTCTACTTCAGAGAGTACTTCAAAACTGTCCACCAGCAATATTTTACTGATAACACGTACGTTTCTCAGCTTTGCTCTCCGACAATTCATTTCTGTTGTCTCCATTCTAGTTCTCACTGGTCAGTTCTGGAAATCTATTTTAAAGAAGAACAGTTTATCACCAAAGAACGAAACGAACTCTATGGAACATCTGATCTTATTTCCAATCTTGGGGGACTTCTCGGGTTGTTTACAGGATTTTCCTTGATTTCGTTAGCCGAAATAATTTACTTTTTGTCGTTGAGAATATTTTGTAATGATAAAATGTACGGACGTTGGTCGGGTCCACCAAATTAAGTAACAACAGAAACATAAAGAAAAAAGGTGATCACGAATGCATCAAAAGAATGTAGGTACTGTTACCTGTTGCTTTAACGCTTGAACAATGCAGATGTAAAATAATAATAAAGCTCTTGTAAAGACACAGTATTAATTAAACAGATATTATTATACATATTATTAAATTACTTAATAAAGATAATAATATAGCACAGTAGTTATATACTTAATTAAAACCTCGAAACCCTACGAAAAATTGCTTTTTAAAAGATTGAAGCCGATAACAGAAGAAAAGAAACGGTGATTATTACTGATGACAGGTTTTACGACTTGCCGGCATCGAACTCAGAAACGGAGTACATAATATATCAATGTTTTATTCAGACGTCGCCGTCGATTTCTCCATTATTCGTTGCTTCAAAGAATCAAGTTCATAGAATTACAGATATCACTGGGAAGCTTTCAGAAGAAAAGAAACGGTGATTATTACTGATTTATGACAACTCGGTTTTACAACTTACCGGCATCGAACTCAGAAACGCAGTATATCAATGTATTATTCAGACGTCGCCGTCGACTTCTCTATTAATCGTTGCTTCAAAGAGTTTGCCTGTTTTAAATTATTAAAGGAGAATAATCGTCATTGACTTCCAGGAGGTTTTCTCTGAACATTCTAGGGTTGAGATGGGATAAAAAGAGACCCAATTAGTTAGTGAGAAAGAGACATCGACGTGTGAAGGCCGCGAATAAAGGGTCAGGAGATGGTAAAAATGTGTTTCATCTATGGTCTTTTGACCTATTGCTATTCATAGATTGGCAAAAATTAGTTACAAACAAATTAGCAAATTAAATAAACAACCACATATCAGTCTTTAATCAGATTGGTCGGTAAGAACTACAATGAACAGGCAATTAAATTGTAATCAGATTGTTCTAATTGTGTAGAGCATGTGATCTGACCTAACACATAAGTACATAAAGTAATATATTGATTGTATAATAACACTTACACATGCAGCATGCAATCAATATCAAATTAACGTAACTGTCAGTGGAAATTAATTTGTTAGTATAGTATGTTAGACAAAAGCAAACTTCCAAATGAAAAGTTATTTGTAAAATATCGTGTACAAAACGTATACCTTAATATCAATATGCAATCAATACGTCTTAAAGAGAAAACATTTTGGTACCACCTGCGGCAGTATTTGCGCGAATATGGCCAAATATCGAATATACACGGTGTCCACTACTTGACAGAAAAAAGAACGAGATCCGAAAAGTAAGATGAATCTTTCACGAAATTGTGAAATAAATAATCATCCATAGATATTTCTGGTTGGTGATTTTACTACTCTCGTTCAGTGGATGTGTCTTGATGTTTTACAAAATCTGGGAAAAGTACGAAAACAATCCCATTGTGATGAGTTTCGCAACCAAAGAAATTCCCATCTACGAAATACCGTTTCCTGCAGTAACAATTTGCCCGGAATCGAAATGTGCAAATGAAAAATTTAATTACAGTGACGTGTTTAACAGATTGTACGAAAATCAATCGGTTACCGATGAGGAGTAAGTAATTTTGTGAAGTTTGATCCAACTCAAAATTATTTTTAGACTTCGCATTTTCTCTTACATGAGGATGATGTGCCAGGCAGATCAATACAAGTATTTAGGGGCGCATAATAAAACTGTCGACGAATACTTTCTCTCGGTTATCGATGAGGTAGGGATTTCACAACATTTTTTTTTTAGACATGCCAATTTTTTTTATTCTCTGCAGAAAATCAAATACAGATGGCTTTTCTTCTTCTTTCTCTATTTAATGTGTAAAACTGCTGCGTTGTTTTAGGTGAAACCTAATTTTACCATAGAATGCACTTTTCTGGAGGAAATTAATTGCGAGGACCGTTTTATACCAATTATGACAGACCAGGGAGTTTGTTATTCCTTCAACATTTTAGACCGAGAAATGATATTTCGAGAAAACATGTAAATATGTCAGTTTGAGAAAATAGCTATTTTTCAATACAAGTGGGCAAAGTAGTGCATTTAATCACGAGTACGGAAGTTGGGCGGCCGAGCCGAAGGCGAGGATTTAAACAAGTCAAAACAGATTTAAAAAACTTTCTGTACAACAAACTCGCAAAACATTACACTTTGCTCACTAGTGAGAAAATATTTTTCCTCACTAGTTGCTCACTAGTGAGAAAATATTTTTCCTCACTAGTTGCTCACTAGTGAGAAAATATTTTTCCTCACTAGTGATTCAATTGCCATCTTTGCTCACTATTTTCAGTGAAAAAATTTATGACTTTCCTCTTAGGGTCCACTATAAGAACTATCATCGCGCTAACTACAGTTTTGACGATTTCAACGGTGAGGCAGGTTTTGTAAAAAGTGCCGGTGTTGTCACCTATCCCTTGAGGGCACTAATGTCAGGTGCTGACAACAGTCTAGAAGTGTATTTTGAACTCAACACAATAACAGACGTCGATTACGCTTGCAACAGTTTCATACAAGGATTCAGCGTAAGAAGAATTCTACATTAGACATAAAATCCTTGATTGTTTTACAGGTTATGGTCCACAACCCCATGGACATTCCTCGTCCTTCCAAGTACTATTTTCGAGTCCCTTTTGACAAAGAAGTGCTCGTGGCTGTGCAACCAGAACTAATCCTAACTTCCAAAGAAGTTCAAAATTTTGATGTCGAAAAGAGAAACTGCTACCTAAAATCTGAAAGATTCTTGCACTATTTTAAAATATACACCCAGTCAAATTGTGTCTTGGAATGTTTTACCAATCACACTTTGAAAAATTGTGGATGCGTGGAATTTTTTATGCCCAGTGAGTTTATAACACACAAATTCATGAAACACCTTCCTAATGTCAAATGTTAGGGAAAAATACAACATCCATATGCGGATATCAAAGTGATAATTGTGTATCCGAGGCCTACAACGAAATGATCGTCGAGGACTTGACAAGAAAATTTTCCGGACTTGGTAAATCTTGCGATTGTAAACCTTTGTGTACTGACTTGAGATACACTGTGGAAACATCTCAAAGTGTTTTTATTGGGAAAGAATTTTATAAAATTCGAGAAAAGGACAATTTTGACTTTACCAAGTAGGTTTAAGCCTAAAACGTTAATCTACTGATTTTCTTCTATTTTAGCAAGAAGTGGTCGTATTTAAACATATATATTAAAAGTGACCAATTTACGGCAATGGAAAGGAAAGGACTTTACGGAATTTCGGACTTGATATCGAATTTTGGAGGACTCCTGGGATTATTTACAGGATTCTCCTTAATATCGTTATTTGAAATTTTATATTTCTTAACACTCAGAATTTATTATAATACAAGACTTCATGCTCATTGGTCAGGGTCTGCCGTGTAGGCGACAAAATTTTACAAAACTTAAAATATTACAAAAAACATTACAAAACAGATCTCTGAAATATTTCAAGCTTTGAAAATCACTCTCTCTTGTGTTAGAACTGTCTCAATGCAATATTGATTAAGTAAATAAGAAGCAATAAAATGAAGAGATTCATAAAGGCAAGTTAGAATCTGGAACTTATGCAAGCTACAGCGCACCTAATTTGGATTGATTTGAAACTACAATTTTTGTTCACTGTAAACCTAAATAATATGCAATAATTATCTTAATGATAATATGTAATTAATAAAAATAAATAATGAGCAAATTTCATTTTATTTTTATTTAGTTTGAAAATACCCAGTAGTTAATTTTTAATGTAATAAATCACACAATATCCTTAAAATCCATTTTTGTGCAACCGTACGCGAAACGAGCACTTCGCGTACCTAAAACAGGCCGCGAAATGCAATTTCGCGGCCGTTGCATTTAACGACGGCCGTTAAAGTAATAATTCCTAAATGACTTACTTCAAATCTTCATATTAGGCTACAACAGAATATTTCCCAGGTAAAAAATATTAGTGAAAAATAATCAATCAATGGTACTCCAGACCAAACAAAAAATTTATCAGAAAACCAATACATTTATCAAATTTACCAGTAAAATAATAATGATTAATTAGCAAAGAGAATGTGCATAATTATATCGTGCACTATATATTTCTTATCTTTTACATCAATTATCGTTAATCTATTCGTGGTGTACCTTTTGTTCTATCTGTTAGTTTCTATTGATTCCTGGTGAAGTCGTGTCGAAATGGGACCTCATCAGAAATATGTAGAAATGATGAAGTCAATGAAAAATACCAACGTTTTCAAGAATGTGAAAAAATACTTTAAAGAGTATAGTGAGTTTACAGGGATTCATGGCCTTCGATTTCTAACTGAAAACAGATCAATTGTTGAGAAGTAATAAGATTAGTGTTAAAAAGTTCAAAACAACATAAATGATGTCTTTGTAGAAGTTTTTGGATTGTTGCTTTATTCTTGTCGTCAGTTGGGTGCTTTTGGATGATTTGTGAGATAGTCGATAAATACCAAAACAATCCAATAGTGGTCAGTTTTGCAACGACACAGACCCCACTGTACGAAATCCCTTTTCCTGCAGTAACTGTATGTCCGGAATCAAAATGTTCCGAAGAATATTTCAACTATTCCCAAATATATCGTAAAGTATATTTGAGTCAACACTTAAATGATACGGAGTGAGTATTGACATCATAAAAGCTTAAAATTACATTTATAGATTACAGTTTGCAACAGTTTCACTACGTTAGTTTATTATGTGGTGATCTGGAACAAAATTTTTGGCTGCGTAATGGTGCCAAAACGGTGGGAAGTAACTTTTTTGAAGTAATCAATAAGGTACCGACGCACTGTCATAATTTTTCATTATTACAACGTAAATACAGGGTGTTATTGAAAGTTGTACAGATATTTTAACCACGAGCTACTGGCTTCATGTAGAACCTCGTAGGTAAAATTTCGACACATTTTAAAAATACACCCTGTATATCATGTTTTATAAAATGTACGCCAATGCGAAGTAACCTATAGGAAATATGCTTTAAAACAAGGAAACCGCATTGGTGTACATTTTATAAAATATGATATACAGGGTGTATTTTTAAAATGTGCCGAAATTTTACGTACGAGGTTATTTGACAACGTAGAACACTAAAAGCAATTAAAAAAAATTGTAGCTCAATAAATAAATGTCATTTTATTGTAAATGTCATTTTATTTTTTGATATAAAATTTTTTTAATATTTTTTCCGAGTTCTACATGAAGCCAGTAGTTCGTGGTTAAAATATCTGTCCAACTTTCAATAACACCCTGTATTTTAGTTAAAACCAGACGAAATAATATCTTGTTTCGATGTGGAAGGCAAAAAATGTGATCTCACTCCAATCGTGGTGGATCAAGGAATTTGTTACTCATTTAATATATTACACCGGAATGAGATATTCAGAGAAGATGTGTAAGTATTACAAAGGACTCTTTGGGATTTATTTCTCCAGTTTTCATTATGAGGATTTTCATCAACCTGCCATTGCATCTTCAAACTACAACGATGACACAAGATACGCAAAAGTTACTGATGTTGACACTTACCCTGCACGGGCATTGCTGTCCGGTGCTGACAATTCTTTGGAATTACAATTTAAGCACGTTCAAGAGAAATCTGACACTTTGTGTAATAAGTATCTGCAAGGATTCAGAGTGAGAGACTCATTATCACCCTGTATAATTTCAGATATAATTTCTTACTTTATAGATCTTAGTGCATAGTCCTACCGAGATACCTCGTCTGTCTAAATCTTACTTCCGGGTTCCTCTGGACAAGACAATCGTGGCAGCAATTGATCCCCAACTGTTGACCACTTCTCCAGCAGTAATAAAATTCAATTCCAACGTCAGAAACTGTTACTTAGGGAATGAACGACCCTTAAAATATTTCAAAATATACACCCAATCAAACTGTGAGCTAGAATGCACAACTAACTACACTTTGAACAAATGTGGTTGCGTTCAGTATTTTATGCCGAGTATGTGGTAAAGATTAAACAATTTTCAGTTTATCTTCTTTTAAAAAATTCTAGGAACAAATAGTACTAGTATATGTGGTATTGGGAGCAGAGACTGTGTAAGCGCAGCCGAACGTAAGTAAGCACAAGTAGCTTAAGTACAGTTATAATGCAATTGTTCTTTAGGAGAAATGAAGGTCAACGAAGTCAAAAACAAAATACCTGTAGGAGACGGTAAATATAAACTAGATTGGGAGTGTGACTGTAAACCGTCATGTACCGAGCTAAGATTCAATGTGGAGACGTCTTCAGGAGAATATTATTGGAAAAATTTTTGGTCAGATTTAAATAGTTCAATTATATTTGATGACATAAATGAGTAAGACTGAGAATTTTAGTGATTTTACTTAACTTGCATTTTCATTCGTAGGTACCATTTTTCAGTTTTGTCACTGTATTTTAAAAGAGATCATTTTATAGCGACAGAACGAAACGAATTGTATGGCATAACAGATTTAATATCGAATTTTGGAGGTCTTCTAGGACTATTTATGGGATTTTCCTTGATTTCGTATGTTGAAATTATTTACTTTTTGACTTTGAGAATATTCTACAATGAGAAATTGTTTGGACATTGGTCCGGGCAAGCCTCCTAGCGCACGAAACAAGATTCTAAATTATACAGGGTGTTAGTAAATGGTTGGGAATAAATTTCAGGATGAACTCCTTACGAAAAATGTGGCTTAAAACCTAAATAAAGTTTTTCGATAAAATGAGTAGTTTTCTCAAAAAATAAAATGTAGTCCACTGTTGGAGAATTTCTCTAATTAGTTCATTTGTCTGCCTAAAAATCGCATTAGTTTTGAATTTTGACATATGTACGTTAAAAAATTCAACTTTCCACGTTAAAATTTTTTCTTTAAACCATTATAAAATCGTATGTATTTCAAAAAAAAAATACGGATATGCTAGAATACGTTTATTTTTGTTTTTTTCTTTTTTTGAGAAAACTACTCATTTTAACGAAAAACTGTATTTAGGTTTTAAGTCACATTTTTCGTGTTTACCCTGAAATTTATTCCCAACCATTTACTAACACCCTGTATAATATGTGTACTGTTTCTTTTTATTATGTTAATCTAAGAATAATTATAATACCTATAACGTCACAGTTAAACTAAATGAAATCCGATTATTCTAATTTTTAGTGAATTTAACCAAAATGTAATAATAATATTGATGTAAAACCATAAAAAAATAAAATATTTTTGAATTTAAATGACAAATTCTCGTTTTCTACCTTTTATGAATCGCTAAATCAAGAAATTCTACACATCTTACTCATTCGATATTGAATTAAGAGATGGGGAAGGACCATTACGAAACGGTTTTAGAAGAACGTCAAAGTGTTGATTAGCCCTTTTGGGGAGAACTTATCTAATGAGAAGGAGAGAACTAGACTAAAAAGACAAGACCATCACTTTTGCAACACGTAGAAAGAAAAGTAGGTAACCCAAAGTGATTCAAAGATTAATTTAGTCAATTAATAAATACAAAAAGTGTATTTAGAAACAACCTTGCGTATGGTAACCTTTTGTTTAAATAAACTCGTTTGAAACCTTCAAAGAAATGTCACACTTGACAAATGACAAGTTCCTAGAAATTTTGGCCAATGAGCGTTCGCAGACAGCCCTGAACAAAGCTGGCGAGGCGAGCATCGTGGCCAAGCGCTTAGCGCGCCGCTTTGCACTCGGAAGGTCCCGGGTACTAACCCCGGTGCCGCCTGACTTGGTATGGCTTTTTTCAGGGGTTTTCCCACACCACACACTTTTGGTGTCATTGCTAATCTCAAAGAGTTGGCTAGAATTTACATGAAAGCAACATTAAGTGTATACCTTGGTTGTAAAAGCAAAACGTTGTTAATTGTTATCTCAGAAAAATTTATCTCTTCACATTAAATGTATCATGCTTTGATATAAAAACACACAATTTTGGGATCATTATAATTACGGCCAACATATTGTAGAAGTGTTTTCAGGATGATACTAACAAAAAAATATGTTTCTAAAAGTAGTGACGAGAAAACAGAGAGTTTTTTCCAGCAATTGAAATGTTACTTGAAGAAGTTTTATGAATCGACGAGTATCCATGGCCTTCGCTATCTGACAGAAAACAGAACGACAAGTGAAAAGTAAACACCCTGTACAACAGCGATAAAATTAGTATAATTCACTTGTTTTAGAATTTTCTGGACAATTACTTTACTGCTGTCGATGGCAGGATGCCTCTTTATGATCACTGAAATCTATACAAAATTTCTGAACAGTCCTGTGGTGGTTACATTTGCAACTCACGATACCGCAATATACGAAGTACCCTTCCCAGCTGTAACAATTTGTCCTGAAGCGAAAACCTCAGGAGTCAAGTTCAAGTATTCTGATGTGTTTAACAAAAGTATGAAGGAAAATCAAACACTGACTAAAACGGAGTATGCCGAGCTACATGCATAATTGTTTGGTTATTTGTTAAGAATTTTACAGATCGCAATATCTTCACTATACGACTTTGCTCTGTGAAGATAATTACAAATTAGCATCTGTGTTGTCCGGTGGGTCTGATACTTTTGAAGACGATTTTTTCGATGTTATTGATTGGGTAAATTAAATTCAACAATCAGATGACCAAGTTTTGATTTTCCAATGATATTTATTCAGCTGAAACCTGACGAATTCATTGCCTGTATTTCGTACCTTGGATCAGAAATCAATTGTGATGGTTACTTTACTTCCATCGTCACAGATATCGGTATTTGTTATACATTTAATATTTTAGACAGAGGAGATATCTACAAAGAACATGTGTAAGTGAAATTTAGCTTTGATTAACCAACCAACTATAAAATTTAGTGTTTTCTATAAAAATTTTCATCACGTGAACTACACCTCGCAGAATTTCGATTTTGATGAAGGATACAATAAAACTGCTGGTGTTTTCACTTATCCTAGAAGAGCTCTGATGTCAGGTGCTGATAACTCTTTGACTGTCTTTTTTAAACACAACACTTACAATAGCGACTACGTATGCAACCAGTTCTTACAAGGTTTCAGAGTAAGTGTAAAATAACACCAAGAAAAAAAATCACCAGCAAGAAGAATGAACCAAGAAAAGGCAACCCACTTATTTTTTATATTACCATTTATTAAACTTGAAATTTGAAAAAAACGAGTTTCAGGTTTTACTCCACAGTCCAGGCGATGTTCCGAGACTCGCAAAATCCTACTTTCGCATTCCTTTCAACAAAGTTGTAACAGCAGCAATTACGCCAGGATTAATAAAAATTTCTTCGTCGATAAAAAGCCTTAGTGCTGAACAACGCCACTGCTACTTAAAATCGGAACGACCTCTTCAACATTTCAAGACTTACAGCCAATCAAATTGTTTGCTGGAGTGCTTCGCAAACTACACTTTAAAGAAATGCGGATGCGTCAGTTATTTTATGCCAAGTAAATATTTATGAAATTTGATAACGAAGATTGTAATTTTCTCCATTGTAGGAGCTAACACAACAAAAATTTGCGGAACTAGAAAGGTCGAGTGTTTGAGAGATGCCCAAAGTAAGTACACACAGCTCACAAATCTATAATTTCATGTAGAATGGTAAAGTTTATTAAAATATTAAGTTAATGAGACATAATATAGTATGATCTTCTTATTTTGATAATTAAGTATTTATACTCGTACGAGTCAATCTACGAGTTGAATTTTAATTTATTTTAATAATTTAGGTGAACTCATAATCAGTGATCTGGAGAATAAAATATCAGAATCAAGTTACAAATCTTCTTGTGATTGTAAACCTATGTGCTCCAATTTAAATTATGCTGTGGAGACTTCTTCTGCTCACTTTTACTGGAAAGATTATTTTGCACAACAACAAAATTTTTCTTTCGACGTTCAGAGCAACGAGTAAGTTTTACTTCAGGAAAAAATAACAACAATTAATGATCCTCTTTTAGCACCGATTACTCCGTTTTATCCATCTATTTCAAAACGGAACAGTTCATTTCTATTGAAAGAAATGAATTATATGGAACGACGGATCTGATTTCCAATTTTGGTGGACTTTTAGGACTATTTACAGGATTTTCTTTGATATCGCTAATTGAAATTATGTATTTTTGGACCTTGAGAATTTATTATAATTTAAGATTGTATAATCAGTGGTGGGGTTCTGTGGACTAGCTTTCAGTGCTATAATATTTAAAAAAATAACAATAGTTAAATAGCTCAGTTAGTACAAAAATAATTTCTTGAAACTTAAAACATAGATCATAGATTTCTCTTATATTATTTATTAATATATCGCTTAGTGCCTACCATATTGCACTATTTTTAGTATTTTTAGATGTAGTATTATTTAAATAATAAATTAACTTTTTTAATTGCAAATAAAAGATCTATTTACCGACGCACCTGAGCAGAGAAATCTGTGACAAGTAAATCTAATTTTTAGGCACTCTTAATGAAAACGGTAATTTTACGTACTCACAAACAGATGAAAAGTACTCTTTTTCGGACGCACTTTTTCGGACGGGACCGTGGCGCGATCTGTTGGTCTGTTTAGTAAGTCAGTTAGCACGTCTGCAAAAAGTGTCTTGTCCTCGCCTGTTTTCAAGCCTCGGCTGCGCCTCGGCCAGAAAACTCAGACTCGGACGAAAAAGATGTACTTTTTGGCTTTGATACACAAATAACTATTATTTGTTTGAAGACCGAAATGATTGATGGCATAATTTGACGTGACATTGAATCGTGAAGTAAGTCAATAATGACAGGGAGGAGTAATTAATCAATCTCTTAGTGTGCGAATAAAATTAGGTTAATTGGAGTAATCGAAGAGTGCGTTTGTAATATCTTTTCGGGATTTTTATAACTCAATAAAATCTTAACTAACCTCAAACCTGGAGTCAACAAGAATATACGAAATTTTGGAACGATTCTTCTAAATTCTAAAGAATTGATTCAAAAGTTCATATAATAGGACGTCCTGAACAAGGTGGACCAACCTAATAATTTTTAAATAATTTATTTTCGGTGAAAAATATTTTCTGATATACAGGGTGTGTCGGAATTCTACCGACAAACTTTCAGGACTGATTCTATGGTCAAAAATAGGCATAAAACTCTTAATACATATGGGGTAAAAAATGCTTAGTTTGGGAGATAATCGACAAAAAACGTAAAAACAATTACTATCTAAATCCCTTGGATTTTTTTTATTTATCATTTTGCTGCAATCAGCTCTGAAAGTTTGTCGGTGTAACTCTGAGACACCTGTATAGTAATTTCATAACAGTCAATGGACAAAAATGTAATGTGTGGACAGAGAAGGCATGTTCCAGGGTTATCCTTGTCACCAATGAAATACTTGTATACTATTAGACTTTTGCCAAAGCACCAAATAAAAATCGATACTCACTTCTTCATAAGCATAAACATTTTTCATCTGTTGTTTTTTTCGATAATCTGTATAATTAATGGAAAATTCTGGAAAATTAATTTCATAAAACATGTCCCACGAGCTTGACGCTACAGGTTTCTAATTAGTATGTTCTCCCATCCAATTATTTGATGCGTTCTTGTTTACTCACCTCACATAACAGGCTAAAGCCGGTGGATTTCAGTCAATGGCAGACCCCAAGAGACTTCGTTTTATCTCAAATCAGGCATTAGTAGAATTAGAGTGCTACTATTCCGTATTTAGTCATCATTCAGAATAGTATCAACATGGAAGGGTTGGCTGCAAATGATAAGAACGTCAAAGAAAAAAACGGTTTCTTTAAAAACGTGCGTAATTATTTCAGAGAATACTGCACATGCACAAGCATCCACGGCTTCAGATATTTTGGAGAAAAGAGGACTATTTTTGAAAGGTATTTGACTCTCTTTAATCGTGTTGAAGTTTAATAAACAAGTTTGGACGCAGGGTCTGGTGGTTTTTTATTTTTGTCATCTGTCTATCCGCGTGTACAGTTTCTATATACGCAGTGTACAAAAAGTGGGAAAGGAGTCCTGTGATAGTCAGCTTTGCTACAAAAGGAACTCTCATATATAGCATACCATTTCCTGCAATTACCATCTGTCCTGAGTCCAAGTCAGCGCAAACCATTTTCAATTACACCAAACTGCTACAGAAAAAAGAAAACAAAATCCAGTTGACACCAAAGGAGCAAGTTGGATTTTGAAACATCAGTCCAATCCTACATTTTTCAATTTTTAGAGAGACCGAGTTTGAGTACATGTCTTTGATCTGTAACTATCGAGAGAATTATTTAGAGTATACCAACAATCTTACTTTCCCTGAGGAATTTTTTGACGTAATCGACTACGTCCAACCAGATTTTAAAATTCAGGATTGTCACTACATGGGCAGGTCTGAAAATTGTGACAAACTCTTCATTCCAATAATTACAGATGAAGGGATTTGCTACACTTTCAATATGCTTGATCGAGGCGAAATCTTCAGGGAAAATGTGTAAGTACTTGTTGTTTTCTTCCACTTCCCTCAACATTGTGTCCGTCTTTAGGATACATTACCGAGACTACCATCTGGTTCCAAACAGCTCCCACCACTGGACAATGGAATACGGATATACTGCAAACGCCGGACTGGATGCCTACCCCAGACGAGCACTACTGGCAGGAGCCACAAATGGTTTTACTTTCAACATTTTAACCTCCAAGGAAGATCTTGATTACGCTTGCAAAAATTCTTTACAAGGTTACAGAGTTATGCTCCATACGCCGATGCGAATTCCTCGGCCCAGTCAACAGTATTTCAGGATTCCTCTGGATCAAACTGTGGTGGGGGCGGTGCAGCCGGTCATGATTACAACTTCCGACTCCGTCAAGATGTATAATCCGAAGAGGCGACAGTGTTACTTTCCTACAGAACGTCATTTGAAATATTTTAGAATCTATACTTCGCTGAACTGTCTCATGGAGTGCCTCACTAACTACACCATACACCATTGCGGCTGTGTTAATTTCTTCATGCCAAGTAAGTGTTAATATAAATTGCTGATAGGCATCAAAATGAAGAGGGTTTAGTTTTGGTTTAGAAGATCATTTTTGTAGACGTTATCATAAACTAAAAAAAAAATCATAAAATTGTGTATTTCCTATTCCACCATCTTAGCACTAAAATCAAAAGACCTGGAATTCTTCTGGAGACAAACATTTCATTATTAGCCCAACCTTCTTATCTACCAGATCTATTTGACTATCTCGTATGATGAAATAGGAGTGACGAAGGTTACCAAGTGACTCGCGGCATAAAAATAGTACATTATATCATTAAGAGTAGAAGTGAGTATTTTGGTGCTGAGCCCAGAGATTGAAGACCGAGGCGTAGTTGAGGTCGCAACTGCTATTCTCATTGAAATTAATTAAATAACGCACCTACTCCGATATTTACTACGCCGTTTCCATTTTTGATCTTGTCTCTTATGTTATCTTTAGGAGAAAATGGCACCGAAATTTGTGGCACCGGCAGTGTCGAATGCATGCGATACGCCGAATGTAAGTTGAATTATTTTGCTCCACCCTATTAATATAACTGTTTTGTAATTTTTAGCAGCCATGCAAATGAAGAATTTGGAAAGAAAATTAAACAAACCGAAACGGCGGAAGCACAAAAGAAGAGGTAAAATTGACTGTGACTGTTTACCAATCTGTGCAGATTTATCGTATGATGTTGAAACGTCACAAACAAACTGGGACTGGATAAAACAAAGAACAGCTGACAGACAAAAACACCAGAATTGCAGCATTGAACGGTGAAGAGTGGTGAGTCTGTTAATAACTGTACAAATATGTTGTTCAAGGTCACACATGTCGTCTTTGACAATATTCTTCAAGTCGAACAGCTTTATTAGATCACAAAGACACGAGCTTTATGGTCCGACAGATTTTTTGGCGAATTTCGGTGGTCTTCTTGGACTATTTACAGGATTTTCAGTGCTTTCGTTGATGGAAATTTTGTATTTCTTGTCAGTTAGGATGATTTGTAATACTCGTCTCTATGGGTACTGGGCAGGGCCTCAGACATAATTGGAAGCATTTATAATAATTATTTATTTATTGTACACATACATGTAAAAAATCTGGATAAAATCATTGCTAAAGAAGTAGATCTTATTTGTTAATGAAAATGTCCCACAGCTGCAAAAAATTTAAAAATATTCTAAATGTTGCTTATTTTTTTGTTCCAACATTTCGTCTTGTTACTAAACATGCTGGTATTTGTTAAGAAAAATGTTATTAATTATTATCTGAAGTTTTTATATTATTAATAGAAGTACAAAATTCATCTTGTATTCAAATTGTGCCATAAAATAAAATAAACATTTTTAACCCCTAACTACACCATATTTATTTTGGAGAACCCACTGTGGCAAAACTCGGGGTGCGTCGCGAACCTTGTCGGCGCGGGTACCGATCGAAAATGGGGAAGGAAAACATGGGGGGCCTACTACAGGGCCCGTCTGGGGTTGCCGTCGTCGTCTTTACGGGGCTCCTCCATGACGGAAAACCCTGGGTCGTGTTGTCGTAAACCAACGTGACTACAATACGTGCTTTCTTGTGCTTCTTGTGCTTTCGTAGGGGTTAAGTAACATTTACCTTCTCGATAGCTTAGTGATTGTGAAAAGTGGCTTGCAGATGTGAAGCAACAAAATACTCCACATTTTGGGTAATTTTATTTTATTCTAGGTGGCCAGGATAAATAAAACCTAGCAAATTAATAAACGTCAATAGTTGACAAAATATTTGCGCTTTTCAAATTTGATAAACTAATTTACCTAAGGTGAGCACTAGCTTTATAAAATGCCAAACAAAAACCAGCATTCCGGCCCCCCGAAGAAAGAAATCAGATTTAGTCAGTCAGGAACAAGTGATGC
The DNA here is from genome assembly GCF_963966145.1 of Tenebrio molitor. Classification (NCBI taxonomy): domain Eukaryota; kingdom Metazoa; phylum Arthropoda; class Insecta; order Coleoptera; family Tenebrionidae; genus Tenebrio; species Tenebrio molitor. The sequence continues at coordinate 1,803,066 of NC_091054.1, read as the reverse complement.
AAAGTGGGTATACTAAAATCTCAATCTACTTCTATAAAATTTCGTGAGTTTTATAGATCAGCAAATTCCCCTCAAACTGTTTCGCAAAAAGAGGTTGCATCGCCTGAAGAAGTCGAATTAAAAACCGTCAATTTTGACAATAGAGCTATGTCACCCGATGAGGAAGCGAAAAGTGGTGCGAGCAAAAGTAAACTATCAGGTGCAGAAGATAAACCTAATCCCGGACAATCCGAAAGCGCTCCAAATGTGATACAGAAAACTGTATCTAAAATCAAAGCTCTACGAATTTCCGCTTCTGCTACAATCAGCGAGAAGCATTTCTGGCCAAATTTGAAAACCTATGTGAGAGAGTTTTCTGATACCATCGAGATTCATGGACTTCGGTACTTGTTTGAAGAAGGTAGATCTATCTGCGAAAGGTACCAATATAGGAACGACGCGAAAGAAAATTAAGTACATCATCTCTTGTAGATGTTTCTGGTTGTTTGTTTTGTTCACATCACTGGCAGCGTGCATTTTTTTGATAGTTATTGTGCACAGAATATTTCTTCACACTCCAGTAATTGTCAGTTTCTCGACTAAAGAGTCTCCGATCTTCGAAGTACCATTTCCTGCGGTGACTATTTGCTCACAAGTTAAAGCATCAGAAAAGGAATTTAATTTTGCAAAAATTCACAAAAACTACGACATTAATGGGAATTTTTCCAGCGATGAAGAGTAATAAATAAAAAATTAAATAGTCACAAAAATCATTAATATCGTTTGTAGGTTCAAATACTATCAATATTTTTATCTAGTCTGTGATCATCCTCTTCATCAGCACAATGTCTCGGCGTACCGTGAAAAATTTGTGGAGACGCTCACCGACGACTTCTTTAACACTATTAAAGATGTATGTCTCAGTGAATACAGGGTGATTTTGAAAGTTGTGCAGATATTTCAATCACGAGCTACTGGCTTCATGCAGAACTCGGAAAAAATATTAAAAAAATTCTATGTCAAAAAATAAAATGACATGATATACACGGTGTATTTTTAAAATGTGCCGAAATTTTACCTACGAGGTTGTTTGACAACGTAGAAGACTAAATAAAAGCAATTTAAAAAAATTGTAGCTCTAAAAGTAAATGTCATTTTATTTTTTGACAGAATTTTTTAAACATTTTTTCAGAGTTCTACATGAAGCCAGTAGCTCGTGATTAAAATATCTGCACAACTTTCAAAATCACCCTGTATACTCTGTTTCTGAGTCTGTTGCCGCTAAGCCATAAAACGACCCAAGCGCTGACAGATTCCAGTGCGCCCAAAACATTTCATGAATAATTAATTATAAGCCCATTCTATTGGTGTTACAAATCAACTTTTTGGATTTCCTGCTCTGAAGTACTATTCCTTACCGGCATCGAACTCAGAAACGAGGTATAGTACAGTTCTGACACGCTTCAAATGGATTTTAGCTCAGTCTGAACATAGATGACATAATGCATCACTGTTCTTTTATGGGAGACACATACAATTGTTCTGATTTATTTAAACCGGTCTACACAGATCTGGGTGTTTGTTTCAACTTCAATATGGTCCACTGGAAAGAAATCTTTTTGGACACTGCGTAATCCCGTCTTAATAAGTGGTATCTTGCAACTGGACATTTCCTAATTTTAAGGGTCTCATATTCGGGATTTTATGAGTCAAGTTTTCATGGGACAGACTGGTCATCTATGAAAGGTTTCCAAAGCAATGAGAAAATTCACACTTACCCTCGTAGAGGTTTTGCATCCGGTGCTACAAATGCTTTGGTGATTCATCTCAAACAGAGCAAAACAGATGTGGATGCTGTGTGTACAACAGGAATATCGGGATTTAAAGTAAGATAAAACAAGTTAAAATACTGAGTTTTATGCCAGCGACTTTTTCCACAGATTACTCTTCATGACCCTCTGCAACTACCTAATTTTGCAAACTACTACATCCACGTGTCTTTGAATACGTCTGTGATGGTGGGCATTGCGCCGTCTTTGACACAAGTGTCGGATGTTGTCAAGAATTTACCTCCACAGACAAGGAAGTGCTACTTGTCGCGAGAAAAACAACTTGCATTTTACCGGAGATATTCCCAAATCAATTGCTTGACCGAGTGTTTGTCAAATTTTACTGTGGAGTTGTGCGGTTGTGCACCCTACTATTTGCCCAGTAAATTTGACTAGATTTAGAGCCAAGTCATATGATCTTGACTGTCAAATTGTAGGAAACCGTTCGACGAAAATTTGTGGTGCTGTCAAGCTGGAATGTGTATCAGATGCAAAAGGTGCAGACTTTCCTCCAAGTAATTTTTATTTTAGACTTGTTCCAGATCAATTTGAAATCGATACACTGGAAGATACGATGCATCTGGAAAACTTCGACTACGATTTTGACTTTCACCAATCTGCCTGCGACTGTAAACCTTTCTGTGCAGAACTGAAGTACGCAGTTGATGTCTCCGTCAGTGAATGGGACTGGCATGACTCTTACCACGAGTTATCCACTGATACAGATTTTACTGAGTATTTCTTATGATTTTGAATAATTAGTTATTCTGTTTGTTCTTTTGCAGATTTGATAGGAGCCATTTTACTATATATTTCAAACACGATTACTTCCGAAAACTTGAAAGAATAGAGTTTTATGGTGTTGCTGACCTATTGGCCAACATTGGAGGTCTACTGAATTTCTTTGTAGGAGCATCAATTTTAACTTTGATAGAAATTATTTACTCTTTTACTATAAAGATCATGTGTAACAAAATTATCTACGGGCCCTGGGCTGGACCTGGTGCCGTGCAGTACAAATTTGTCGAGGATCGCTAAAATACAAATATTCAAAAATCGATCTTTACCTTATTTATTTCAATAATACTAAACTGTGATTGTAGCTTATTGTAATCCAAGTAAGGAAAGGGATTTTTACATTTTACAGTGTCTATAAATGAATGTGGGATCCTAGTTGGCGTTGAAACTTTTCCGACTCTTTCACCAGAAATCGAATAATGTTATAAGCCGTGCTTGTCAATGTAATATTCAAAACAAACAGTCAGTTAAAAAGGAAATTTTTGTTTAAATAAATATATATTTTTACACATTTTGCGACAGACTTTCACGAAGATGCTTAAAATTTAATTTTTCTGTCCATACCAGTGTCCAAATAATCTAACATTGCAGATTATTCTTCCTGACCAGTAATAAATCAACTCCACTACGGTGATCACTGATGCTCCAGTACATAAACCAAACAGTCCCCCTATTTTTGCCAATAAATCAAATGTCGAAAATACTTCGTTTCTTTCTAGTTTAACAAAGGTACTGTGCTGGAAGTAAATTATCAACTCTGAGAGGGCGGTCCTGTAAAATAGTATATCAATTAGGGCAGAAACCGCAATTTTCTTCTCGCAAAATAGTGAAGAAAGCTGTTTTTTCCTCGCTAGAGAGGAAAAATTGCAGTGTTGCATGATTGCCATTGAATGTTGATTCACAAAAAATTTTCTTTGTTAGAAAATTTTATCATAATTTATGCAAACTTTTGGCCGTTTTAGCGCCATACAGTGTGAGATACCGAGAGTACCTTAGTTGAAAAGTACTTTACTATACAGTGTGTCCACAAAGTCTGGAAACACTCCAATAAAATAGAAACGAATGATTTTCGAGAAAAACGTAAGAACAGGTGAACTAGCATTGTCAAAAACCTTTCTGTTGATGTTTTTAATGACCTTGAAAGAGTTATGATGTCATCAGAGGTTTTTTAAACGGCAACGTCACATTTCTACTACCGTTTTTAATAGTAAGAAATTTCCTGAAAAAAACAAATTTTTTTTATAACATAATAATTTTTCCAAAGTCATCGAAAAGACCAAAAAGAAAACATCAGCAGAAATCTTTTTTAAAACACTAATTATCTTTAGATTTTTTTTTAAATTATGCTTTACGTTTTCATTTGGGTGTTTCTATACTTTTTGGACACACTGTATATGGTAAAAACTACTATTCCACTCTCGCTCGAATGGCTCGCTACGCTCGTGATTCAAACTTCGAGCACGAGTAGAAAAAAGAACCATTTTCCTCTCCTCTTTGACAAATAGTTAAGTATATATTTACCCGTCATCTCTACGGTGTCCAAGAGTTGGCCAAGCTGGTACGCTTGCAGTGACTTCAAATTCATAGTGTAATGATGCACACGAAGGCAAGCAGTCACAAAAACTCAACGATTTCGTTTTATTGTTGAGTTTATTTTTTATTTCAATAAGTTCCAGTTCGTCTGAAATGATCTAAATCAACAAATGTATCGAATGTTATCAATCTAGTACCTTGGGCACTTAAGACGCAGTGGTAGTGATAACCCCCACAAATTGGAATGTCTTCTGTTCCTAAAACAAGTAAAAATTGTGTTATTTCAAATTTCCCAGGGACTTGATTTTACTGGGCATGTAGTAGCTGACACATTCACATCTCAAGAGAGTATAATTGGATAAACATTCAAGCCAGCAGTTGTCCTGTGTATATTGTTTAAAATATTTCAGAGGTCTCTCCAACTCCATGTAGCAGTTCCTGCTTGCTGCATTAAACCTGACAACGTCTGGAGCGGTGTGAATCAGTGTTGGCATCACAGCAGCAATAAACGAACGATCCGGAGACACCCGGAAATAATTCTGGCTGGCTTGAGGTACAGTCAAGGGATTATGAATGATAACCTGCAACGATAGATTCATAAAATATATCAAAGTGGATAACATTTACCCTAAAGCCTTGCAGTGATGATTTACAATCAAAATCAAAATTAGCCGTTCTTTCCAAAAGGTAGATTCTTAAAGCCTGATCCGCTCCTGATGTGTAGACTCGTTTAGGATATGTGCCAAGTATGTCTTTATCAGGGTAACCACTTTCCATTTTCCAATTGTTCTTAGGCTCAAAGGCCTCAAAAGTGCCATCAGGTAGGAAACTTGAACAAAGCAATTAGCAAGTTTGATTTTATATTGTTTTGTGGGCAAAGGGAGTAATCTTAGGAGTGTCTCAATAATTGGAAAAATATGAAAGTAGATTGCTCTGCCTGGGTTGTTGTCCTTGGTTATAATTGCTTTGTGTAGTTCAGAAGAAATTGTCGAGCAGAGAATTGACATGCATTTAATTATATGAAGTGAAGGGAAGCTCCAAGGAATAACTATTCAAAAAGTTAAAATGTTTAACTAGAAGCATGAGCAATTTCTTTGGCAGAGGATATTCAGAGTTGATGAAGTGGGTGTCAAGAGTTATTCTCTTTTAAAAACGTTTAAATAAAAGAATAAAGGAGTAAGAAAAAACAAAGAAAATTTTGAGGAGAACTTAGAAAAAAACTTTTGTTGGACAAAAAATTAGTTGTTCCAGTAAATTGGAAACGATAAAGCAGCAGGGGATTAAATGAAGAAAGGAAGAAAAATGAATGTAAACGAGTCTTTTGCATGACTTGCATTGAAACATTTATGGAGCTTCTAATCGAAGAAGAAGGAGTCTCTTCAAAAATCAATCTGTGAAGAGTCTTGTAATGTAGTGTATTAAAATGAATATCTATGTTTCTAATCTGTAGGCAATACGGTAAGGTATACATTTGCAACCAGAATACCTATCATAGATAATTACCATCAGAGTTTCAGTTAGTGGGAAAAAGCAATTTGTATCCAAGATTACTCCGTTTTCCTTAATCATGATCTACTTACGTTTCATTGTTGAAAATATGATTTCTATGTAAAATATTAAATGAATAACAAACACCTTCATCAATAAAAATACGAGTGAACATCTGTGAACAGTCCAGATATGTATTCTTCCACTTGCAAGCGATTGCTGTCGTGGACCAAGTAATGCTCAACTGAAAAAATACAACTTAATTGCAAATAAGGAGATTGTCAGTGTCATACATTTAAAACCGTATCGTAAAAATCTTGGTCAAAGTATCTCTCTTTAAAGTAGTCAGTCTGGTGGGACATATCTAGATGGTCACAAATGGAGAATATATACTCGTAAGATTTTTGTCTAAAATTTTGAATTATTCAAATCGAGTGGTATTTGTATTGGAACCATTATACTCGTAGTCCGTCATGGGTTGTTTCTTTTCAAATTTGATTCTACTCTCGTGATAACTAAATCGTCTCCTGTCGGTTTTGGATTCAGGACAAATAGTTACTGCAGGAAATGGAACTTCATAAACATTCACAGCTTCGGTTCCGAAAGTTACCACCACGGGAGATTTATAAAGTCTGCTGCACAATTTGATAATCTGAGCTAGACACACAAGAACGCAGCACAAGGTCAGAATGCCCCATAGAAGTCTACAACTTTCTAACTATTAAAAGGAGCAATTCAATTTTCGTTTCAGACCTTTCAAATGCAGTTCTGCGACTTAAGAATCTAATTCCATGTATCTCAGCAACTCTAGTGTACTCCACAAAATATGCGGAAAGATTGCGGAATTTTCCTCGTTTATCGGCATCTGTTTTCCACATACTTATTTTCGCAGAAACTTTTCAACCATTCAATTTATAATTATTGACAAATCGGTTATTTGCTGTTTTTTCAATGGCTTCTAGAGGCTGTTTTTCAAAAGATATAGTCCAGTTGCCAGGGAATTGCAAACTATGTTGCTCTATACAGTCTACAGAGTTGTTTAGTAAATCCTTTGAGGAAAAACTGGGCAGTCCTGGCCTTCCGGAACTACCAGTGCAAACGATTTTACTCATTTTCAACGATCAAGCGTTTACTTCCTAATAATTTGCAATTCTCGTCCTTTGATCAGACATTTGACAAAAAAAAGGTCCATTATCCTAGTGAAGATTAATTTGGTGGAATTGCCAAAAATGTTGAACGAGTGTTTATTTGCAATGTTTTTCACCGTGAATATTTGTTACCCTGGTACCTGGGTTTATCCCATGGACTCGTACAATTTCAAATCTCATCTGAGTAGAGGTGTTGGATTTTCTCATGGGCTATGAGTCATATTTGCACAAACGACGAATATCCGTCTCAAGTAGGCGTTACAAAGTACAAAGCGACCGGAAAACATCGTCATTCGTGACGCTCCGCCTTCGCACAGACATTTTCAAGGTCACAACCCATGAGAGAATCCAACACCTCTACTACATTACTACTTTTAAGTGTTATTGTGCCGACAAGAGCTTTGAGAGACATAGAATTGACAACTAACTAAATTCCGTCACCCATGAATGGTCGTTTCGTGGACGTGGATGATTTTCTTCTGTAACAAGGCATTATTCAAAGTTTTATAAAGAAGGCCAAAGCCCAAATCTTTCGGTAAAAGTTTTACAATATTCTTTATAGCGGTTTGGCTGTAAAAATATATGTACTACTTTTTAAAAAAACGTCTCCTTTTCAAGTTTCTTGTTGAATTACTCGGTAAATCAAAATATATTGATTTAGACATTAAAATAGGACATGGGTTCGTTGTTGCTAAAATCTTCTTGTAATGTAATATTCAAAATAAATAGTCAGTTAAAATTGAAATTTGTATTTAAATATATATTTTTACACATTTTTCAACAAGCTTTCATAAAAACTCTTAAAATTTATCTTTCTCTCCATACCAGTGTCCAAATAATCTTACATTGCAGATTATTCTTCCTGACCAGTAATAAATCAACTCCACTAGGGTGATCACTGATGCTCCAGTACACAAACCAAAAAGTCCCCCTATTTTTGCCAATAAATCAAATGTCGAAAATACTTCATTTCTCTCTAGTTTAACAAAAGCACTGTGCTGGAAGTAAATTATCAACTCTGACATGGTTTTCCTGTAAAATAGTATATAATTTAGTGAGTCAGTCAACCAGGCAACAGCGCTGCATGTCCATTCTCCGTTATTGAAAACACCATTACGAAAATAAGATTCAATGATTAATCTTTTATGTTTTGAAGTAAAAACCATTTTTGCGTTAAAATTCGATTAATAGTGACAGTTGTTTGACGTTTGTTAGCTGAGTTAGCAAAGATACGAAAAATCTGACACTGTCAAAGTCATAGCCGCCCCTTATTTAAGTAATTGTTGATCGCACGGTATTTATTATTTTCCACAAAAAACTTTCCAATCGGTGTTTTTTGCCGAAGTTATCCTGAATGAAATAAAATTCCAAAACCACTGGTCCAATCGACACCAAAATCAATAACCTTAAATTCCCTCCTACTAATTTTTATGCAGTAGAAAAATTCACGTAGTCGCTTTGTATTTTGTAAATAACACGGCCTCCTAGATTCATAAGAGACTCGTCTCTTATCCGGCCTGCCGCATTCGTAGTTCTAAGCATTATTTTTGTTTTATAGGGTGCGCCACAATACGGGGCTTATGTGTTGTACTGGTTGCCTGCCTTGCAGGAAATAAATAATAATCTCAGATTAGAGAGATTATTATTGTTATTATAGGCATAGTACTACATATTAACACACATCTGAGCATCTGATACCTTTTGAAAATCTCAAATCAAAAACATTTTTCATTAACGGTTAATTTAATTTCAACAACTTTCTTTTTTTTGTGTTAACGTTACTCGATATTTTTCTATTTTTCTGTGAGTGCAAATTACAAAAATTTACAATGACAGGAGGTACTAATTTTTCAATAAGCGTCTCGCAAAGTATTTTACCATGAACAGAACACTGAATTTGTGGATTTCCCGAAAGATATGAGGCCAGGATATTCTTCAACACAAAATTTATATTTTCCTTTGGAATGCTTGGTAGAATTTCTACTATGACTGATATTATAAACTGTATTAGACCCACAAATTGATCACTGGGGTAATTTAGCCTTCCTCTGTCTTGGTAATAAATTAATTCCAGTAACGGACTTCTCTTTTTCGGATTTGAATCTCGCAAATGTAATAAGCAATCATCGCATCCATTTACTGCCTCCGTTATTTTCATGATTAAGTATCCACATAAAAAAGCCGTTGCCGCCGTCTTAATTTGAAGATTGTTATTTGGTAAAAACGTAAACGAAGACAATTTTTCTAGTTTTCCCAGAGAACTATTTTCCAAGGTGACTGAAATATTTGCGTTGTTCCTTGAATTTTGAAATCTTGATAAAATTTTACTGCTGGCATATTCCGAAGCACTCATTGCATTAGTTGACTTAACACTTTTTATCAAACCGCTTCTCAGAATTTGTCTCAGGGCATATTCTGCTGCTTTGGAATCTGTTAAGTCATTTGAACCACCTCGAAGTCGGACATTTGAAAATATAGATTCTACTGCATCTGAACTAAAATTTCTTGTTAGAACATAAAAAAAATTTAACTCGCTAATTAAGTAATGAATACACATATTAGTGCTTTTAGCAGTGAAAGTTAAGGCTTCTGCGGTTTCTTTTGTTAGTCCTCGAATTTCTAGAGCTGCGGATGTATCTTGAATATCTTTGATATAATTTGGAAACTCTTCTTTCAACCAAAAAAGTCGTGGATCTTTAATGTTTGTGTAAGGTGCGGTATTGACGTCCCTTTGATGTATGTGTTGAGTTCTATTACTCACATCATGAATTTGGAAAAATTTGAATATATATTCCATGTACTTAATTGTTGGCATACATTGTTTGAAATGAGAGAACTGTTCACCTCCATAATCCATAAGATACCGCAAAGACGCAGTAACTGCTGGTGAAAATATTTGCACTGCCAAATGCACTTTCATTTTTTCCAAATTAGACGGATACAGATGTTTTTTGGTTAAATGTCTAACTGGTTTAACAATTAAATTTTCTTGAATTGTCAGTAATTCTTTAAGGTAACTAGCCGAAATCATACCTTCAGATGACGCCATGTCGTGATCCAAGAATAAATTTCTAGCATTTTTGACCGCATGGCAATAGTCAAAACTAAAAAACAACTTAAGTCCAATGTTATAAGGATGACGTATAAAATTTTGAAGTGTTCCATTTCCGAAATGCTTGAATAGTGCAACATGATTCTTATGGTTGTCTCCAACAATTCTTATCACATTATACCCACAATCTGTTAGTAATTTTAAAACTTTTAAAGTTAATTCATATAACGTTTTGCTGTTAATGTGTCGGTGAAAGTAGTAGCTTGCTGGAATAATATATTTGGTAGATAGTCCTTGTAATACGAAACAGAGGTGTTGATTAGCAGGAACAGGTTTGACTCCAATTTTACCTTGCGAATCACTGGTAATGTTCTCCAAACCATAAATACGATCTTCTGCTTTTGAGTAACAGATTGATTCCTTGATAGACATATCATCAACTATTAATGAGCATATCCTTTCTGGGAATTTTAAATTTTTAATTTCCGAAAGAAGGCGATCTTTAATTAAATTGTCATTGCCAGTGCCAAAATACTTTCCTAAGGTTGTTCTCCCGGGTAATTTAAGAAGGGAATTTCTGGGAAATTCATAACCTTTTGGTGAACAAAACCGCCACGCAATACACTGTCGAATTGTCGTTTCTGACCATTTAGGTTTCTTCTTATTATAATTTTTTATTTGATCTAATAATAAAATAGCTCTAGGATTAGACAGGTCGGCATCTTTTTTAATTTGTTCCAAGCAGTTCCATTCCAAAATTTTATGTTTCTGTTCTTTTTCAATTTCTAATTCTTGTTTTAAACGATTATGTTGAATCTTAAGACGTTTTAATTTTTGAGCCAAACACTGCTTGGTATAAAATAAATTTTTTATTTCCGATGAAGTTAAGTTTGTTTGAGATTCACTATTAATGAGATGAATTTCCTTTGAGGCCGTTAATTCTTTTCTTTCGTTTTTATCCTAAAAATCCAGTAAACAATAAATTAACATTCCTTATGCTTATTAATTTTACTGACATTAAATATAGACGGGACTGCTCCAAAATTTAATGTACGACGTTTTGTACTAGAAGAAAAACACTCTGGCCGAAAATGGTCACTACAAACTACAGAATAATCTCTTAAATGGTCAGTATCTGTAGAATAACCAAAATTAATTTTGAATTTTACCAGAATTTTGAAATATATTACCAGTATGATCTCTCAGTGTTCTCTTCCATGCCGCATTTAAAGTGAAAACACTGGGTAGTGTATGGTATGATTTGTCAACTTTATGTTGTGAATTACACGAAGAAATACAACATATTTTCTTTGTTTGTGGCATTTTCAACTGCACTTAGTTTATCAAATTGACAATTTATAATATAAAATGTCATTATTCATACGTTTATTTGGTATATTTTGTATATATATATTATATTCGTATGAAGAAGGTCATAAAATTCAGGACGCCTTCAGTAAGTACATGAAGTTCGGAGAAACCTTGCTGGAATTTAGTAAGGGGACACTCTTCCACGATGTATATTTGGTTGCATATACTAATATATGGCTCACATTAAAGTCGGTAGATGGATATACTATACGGGGAATTTTCAAAAACAGACATTTATCGAATGCGACAGGCCGGATAAGAGACGAGTCTCTTATGAATCTAGGAGGCCGTGGTAAATAATATCACCTTGATGAAATATTAAAATTTTATATTTACCGGTTTTCTTCTTCAAGAGGACGTTGCCAAACCGGTGTGCTTGCAGTGACTTCAAAATCATAGTGTAATGACGAACAAGAAGGCAAACAATCACAAAAACTCAACGATTTCGTTTTATTGTTGAGTTTATTTTTTATTTCAATAAGTTCCAGTTCGTCTGAAATGATCTAAATCAACAAACGTATCGAATCTTATCAATCTAGTACCTTGGGCACTTAAGACGCAGTGGTAGTGATAACCCCCACAAATTGGAATGTCTTCTGTTCCTAAAACAAGTAAAAAATGTTTTATTTCAAATTTCACAGAGTCTTGATTTTACTGGGCATGTAAAAGCTGACACATTCACATCTCAAGAGAGTATAATTGGATAAACATTCAAGCCAGCAGTTGTCCTGTGTATATTTTTTAAAATATTTCAGAGGTCTCTCCAACTCCATGTAGCAGTTCCTGCTTGCTGCATTAAACCTGACAACGTCCGGAGCGGTGTGAATCAGTGTTGGCATCACAGCAGCAATAGCAGAACAATCCGGAGACAGTCGGAAATAATTCCGGCTAGCTTGCGGTACAATCAGGGGATTATGAATGATGACCTGCAAGGATAGATTCATAAAATATATGAAAGTGGATAACATTTACCCTAAAGCCTTGCAGTGATGATTTACAATCAAAATCAAAATTAGTCGAGTTTTCCAAAAGGTAGATTTTTAAAGAGTGATCTGCTCCTGATGTGTAGACTCGTTTAGGATATGTGCCAAGTATGTCTCTATCAGGGTAACCACTTTCCATTTTCCAGTTATTATTAGTGTCAAAAGTCTCGAAAGTGCCGTCAGGTAAGGAACTTGAAAAAAAAAAATTAGCAAATTTGGTTTTATATTGTTTTGTGGGCAAAGAGAGTAATCCCCGTGGACGAATTAACGATCAGAGTTAAAATACAGGGTGTTTTTGAAATGCGTGCACAAATTTTAACCACGAGATACTGGCTTCATGTAGAACTCAGAAAAAATATCTAAAAATTTCTATGGCAAAAAATAAAATGACATTTATTTTTTGAACTACAATTTTTTTTAATTGCTTTTAGTCTTCTACGTTGTCAAACAACCTCGTAGGTAAAATTTCGGTACATTTTAAAATTACACCCTGTATATCATAGTTTATAAAATGTACACCAATGCGGTTTCCTTGTTTTAAAGCATATTTCCCATAGGTTACTTCGCATTGGGTGTCAAGAGTTATATCTTCTCTTTCAAAAACGTTTAAATAACAGAATAGAGGAGTAAGAAAAAACAAAGAAGCTTGAGGAGAACCCGGAAAAAAAAATTATTGGAAAAAAAAATCAATTGTTTCAGTAAATTGGAAACGATAAAACAGCAGGGGATTAAATGAAGAAAGGAAGAGAAATAAATGTAAATGACACTTTTGCATAAATTGCATTGAAAAATTTATGGAGCTTCTAATGGAAGAAGAAGAAGTTTCTTCAAAAATCAATCTGTGAAGAGTCTTGTAATGTAGTGTATTAAAATGAATATCTATGTTTCTAATCTGTAGGCAATACGGTAAGGTATACATTTGCAACCAGAATATCTATCATAGATAACTACCATCAGAGTTCTAAATAGTGGGCAAAAGCAGTTTGTATCCAGGATTACTCCCTTTTCCTTAATTATGATCTACTTACGTAACATTTTTGAAAATATGGTTTCTATGTAGAATATTAAATGAATAACAAACACCTTCATCAATAAAAACACGAGTGAATAACTGTGAACAGTCCAGAACTGAATTCTTCCACTTGCAACCGATTGCCATCTTGGACCAAGTAACACTTAACTGAAAAAATACAACGTAATTGCATATAAAGGGATTGCTAGTTGCGTACATTTGAAACTGTATTGTAAAAATCTTGGTCAAAGTATCTCCCTTTAAAGTAGTTAGTCTGTTGGGAAATATCCAGATGGTCACAGATGGAGAAGATATACTCGTAAGATCTTTGTCTAAAATTCTGCATTATTCAAATTGAGTGTTATTTATATTGGAACCATTTTACTCGTAGTCCGTCATGGGTTTTTTATTTTCAAATTTGATTCTACTGTCGTGATAACTAAATCGTCTCCTGTCGGTTTTGGATTCAGGACAAATAGTTACTGCAGGAAATGGAACTTCATAAACATTCACAGCTTCGGTTCCGAAAGTTACCACCACGGGAGATTTATAAAGTCTGCTGCACAATTTGATAATCTGAGCTAGACACACAAGAACGCAGCACAAGGTCAGAGAGCCCCACAGAAGTCTAGAATTTTCTAACGATTAAAAGGATCAATTCAATTTTCGTTCCAGACCTTTCAAAAGCAGTTCTGCGACTTAAGAATCTAATTCCATGTATCTCAGCTATTCTAGTATACTCTACAAAGTATGCGAAAAGATTGCGGAATCGTCCTTGTTGTTTATCGGCCTCTGTTTTCCACATATTTATTTTCGGAGAACCTTTTCAACTATAAAACTTAAAATGATTGACAGATCGGTTGCTTGTTGTTTTTGCAATGGCTTCTAGAGTCAATGAAATATTAAATATACTTTCAAACGATATAGTCCGGTTGCCAGAGAGTTTTAAAATAGTTGAAATATAAACGCATTTCCGGTTGTCAACTTTGACAATGTTGACAGGCAAATTTGAAATTTACCATCAAAGGTTCATTTTTGTACAGTCTATTTGTTTTAATCACTGTCAGTGTCAAAACTTTATAAAAAACCAGACCCTGTTACCCTAAAACCTGTGCTTACCGACCAACTGTATGACAGTTTCCCCATGTCAAAATTGAGGTTATGTCTGTCTAACGTAATTGAAATGTCCATTGTGGTTTACTACCCTTTTTTTGCGAAGGCATCGTTTCAAATTTTGTGCTATAATTTTCCAACGCAAACAGTTATGCGCAATGACAGCGCCGATACCGATGACCTTGAACGGCTCGACGCTGCCAACCTACATTGTAAAATGCACTATTTGTTACTTTCAATTCCTCATACCAACTTGACAACACTATAATGGCATAAACGTAACTGACATAACCTAATTTTTTATGTCGTGTTTCAATTGTTTCGTTGTCAATAGACTCAGTCATTGTTGATTAAATTGTTGACCACACTGTACGGTTGTAGTGTTGCAAATAGCCGAATAAAAATTGCTATCTTTGACAATTAAAATCCTTTTTACTTGTACTGTTTATACAACTTTATTTAAACATAATATTTTCATAATAATTTTATAGAACATTGAAATCACTATTTATTGTAAATAAATTACAACTCTCAAAACTTGTTATTTATTTCACCGGTGTGTACTTCAACTCCGGCCCAAAAATGTTTGCCGTACCTTTTACAGTTGCATATTAGTCGAAGAGTCAGAAAATATGCAAGTTCCACAATGGATAAAACTGAAAATCCTGTAAATAATCCCAACAGACCTCCACAGTTGGCCCAAAAATCTGGACTAAACAATTCATTTCTTTCTGCTGAAGTAAATGTCTTCTCCTTGAAGTAAATGTCCAGTATAGTGACATGTTTAAATTTAGTTTCCTTGTTTTGGTACCCTGACTGCGATATTTCAGCGTTGTACACGATTGACGTACAAGAAGGTAGACAGTCACAATCTACAAGAGGATTTTTGTCGGTTTTGTGTTGGCTTGACAAGATTTCTGAAATCATCTGTTGGTGGAGTAAATTACCTAAAACCAAGGTTACAAAAATAGGGATTGGGATTGGACGCACTCCAAAATAAATTGCTCTACTCAGAAGGTATTTTTCCCGATTAATTACATACATCAAACGTGCGTGTTCAGCCAATCAAAGCGCTTGCTTTCATCCAATCAAAAATGTTTATCGCGATAAAAACGTCCTGCTACTCTGTCATCTGTCAAAAGTGATTAAAATTGAATGCTACTTCTATCAGATTGTCAAATTGTTTTTGATAATTGTGTTTTTAATAACTGTAGGTATTGTAAATAAATTGTAAATAAATAATGAACGTTAAAGTTTGTATTCTGGAATTAATGTTGCCAAAAATAACACGACCTAATTTTTTATATCTGATAAATTTCCCAATTCCCAATTTTCCCAATTTTTGTTTTAGACAATTTTACTCGTTGATATTTGGGCATTTTTATTCAAAGGTTTCACCCTCGAGCTAAAGCTCTCGGGCCTAACCAGAATAAAAATGCCCAAATTTAATTCGTAAAATTCTCAAGGCAAAAAGTTTTCGTGAAATTGGAAAATTTATCGGATAAAAAAAATTAGGTCTTGTTATTTTACCTTCAACGATAAATTTGCCATTAAGTTTTTGATTCTGAGAATGCATTTTATTCGAGTTACCAATACAATTACATACGTTCAGCTTGTCGCAGACACTTATATTTTTCATTGTCGCCATTTGTACAAAATGTTGTAGAATTTACATCTACAATTTATTTATTATCAACGATAATATTAAATGTAGTAAATATGAGCTTACGGGGCATATAGTAGCCAACGCACCCACAAGTAGCTAAGGTATAATTTGCAAGACATTCAATATGGCAGTTTTCTTGCGTGTAAAACTGGAAAAACTGGAGACTGCGTTCGTAAGAAAAGTAACACTTTCTTACGTGAGGATCGTAATTCTTCACATTTGGAGATGTGACTGTCATTTCAGGTTTAACGGCAATGTCAAAAATTTGGTTAACGGAGGCTCGGAAATGACGTGTTATGAATCTAGGGACTTCAGCTGGATGGTGTAGCAAAATTTTGAAACCTTCTGAACGATAACACATACCGCTAATTGATTTAAGAAAGATTTGGAGAGTTAGAGATAGCTTGTCAGAATCTCCAGATGTTATCGCTCTTCGTGGGAAACTGGTGTTAGGTGTAGTGTTATTTTTAAAGAATCCGTCATCGATGGTCCAGTTTGAAACATTTTTGTGTTTTCCATAATTATCCTTGACATAACTGTAACAGAATTTATTTAAAAGCAGTTCTCTTTACACTATAAAATATGTAGGTATACTGGAGCGCCAGTTCAGAGTAGAAGTGAGTCTTTTTGTGCTTCCCCCAGTTGCCGACCTGGGCTTAGCACAAAAAGACTCACTTCTACTCCTAATGAGATAATCTACTATTGCTTACGCTTGTTTGGTGTAAAGCTGTGCTTTATCCATCATGTTAAAAGTGAAACACACACCCTCGTTCGTCAGAGTTGGGGAGAAAATGTCATTGCAGTTGACGTCACTCTCCCAATAGCAGTATCCAAAAACATCTCTTAACGAAGGGGCAATCTGTAGCACATTTAGCTAAAATCGCCTAATAAAAAATTGTCTTGTGCTTACTTTAGTAAAGAAATCGATACTTGCAGAATCCGCGATTTGATTAGATTTGACATTGAATCGATTTCCACAAAGAAGTGAAGCATCAGAAAATTTTCTGATTCTGTGTAAATTTCTATTTAAAAAAATTGCATTCTTGTATTTTTTACTACTCACTCATCAGAGGTCACATTATCGTTCCACATTCTCCGGAAAGCTGCAGTCACATTGTATCTTCTCGTGTTAACTTTGCTCTGTGGACAAACTGTAACTGCTGGAAATGGTATTTCCCATATGTTAGTAGGACTTTGGCTGAAACTGATCATAACTGGAGTTTGCAGCCACTTGATCCAAGTCTGCGTAACCATATTGAAACAGATGTAGAAAGAAACCACGAGCAGTGCTAACCAAAGGAATCTGTAACATATTATTGATTTGTTGCTTCAATGTTGACCAGAAACTTACTTCTCAGCTGTTGGTCTTTGTTTCTCGCAAATATATTTCACTCCATGGATTCCACTATTCTCAGTATAATCTGTGACATAACTTACAAGATTTTTGCGGAAGGTAGGACGTTTTGTGTCTTTCGTTGTATTTCTTTCGGCCATTTCCATTACTATCGAAATTTTCTACGTGTACACATGAAGAACCTTGGTTTTCAACTAAATTAAACCTCTCAATAATTGCGTTAAAAATAAAAAGGTCACACCCTGATTAAAGATCTTACATGTTACATGCATTTTAATTATTTGTCCATCTGATAGTTATCATTTTTTTTTAACATAAATGAATATCTGTGGAATTGGACTGACACGTATTGGAGCTTCTCCTAAGTAATGATAAATAACACTAACACTAATTGACACTAACACCACTGACACTAACACTAATGACACTAACACCAACTGACACTAACACCAACTGACACTAACACCAACTGACACTAACACTAACTAACGCTTACACTAACACTACTGACACTAACACTAGCGTTGTTCCTATGAAGAACACATCTCCAATGTAATATTTTAACAATCAACAGCTGGTTGACGGTTACCACCAGTGCAAGGAAAAAAATAACCATGTAAGTTCTGGTTAAAATCAAAAAATTTTAATTGCTTAGTTTTGCAATCATTACATAAAATAAGATAAATACAATTTAAAAGTGTTGCGTAGAATGAAAAATATTAGTAAAAATTATCTGATGTAAGTTCGAAAAATAGTGGAGTTGTGGGTTTTTACCCTAGATTTCTTTTTCTCTTTAGATGGGGTACCAAAAAAATCCCAAATGCATAAATTCTCATCGGCACTGGCAGATGCTGTCAACAATATGTTTGAGAAGAGTAACGCAGATGCACGACTTACCCAAAGTTTTTCCTCCGTTACCCCAAAGAAGATACGGAATTGGACCGTCATGCATGTGCATCTCCTCCACAACGTTATCAATGTTGGTTAAAACTGATATAATCCCACTACCTTTGGTTCGATCTCTTGTGCAATGAACAAAATAACTGACCTTAAAAAAGAATTTCTTGATTGTTAAAAATTTGTACAAACAATTACCACAAGCTCTCCGCTGAGCGGGTTAAACGTCAAGCAATCTATAGATGAATTCTTGTACGTTGTCTTCTCCCGAGCTATTTGCTTGTGGGTGTTGACGTTCCACACTATGACATGTCCTTGGTTGTAACCATGGCCGATAGCTAATAAAGAGTTTGCCCAAGGATGCCAGGCTAAAGCCTGGATCAAATTTGTAAAACCTGCAACACCTGGATGTTTAACTCACCCTAACAGTGGTAATAAACTCAATCTGAAAATGTCCTGTTAGTTGAGGAACCTTCCACACGATCACATTGTTGTCCATGCTACTGGTAGCGATAAAATTCTTGTTGCAAGAGCTGACAATATTGATGATGCTACAATCGTGGGCATTGCGAACTTTCTTCAAACATTTCAAATTGGAGGAGTTTAATCTTAACACTCCTTTACTGCAGCCTGTTATCAAGCGATCTTCACCGATCCACTCAAGACAAAGTACTTCACAACACGGTAGACAACACAACGTCTCACAAATTAACTACAATGAGAATATTGAACCAACACTAGAACCAACAAATGGTACTTTCTTGGTTAAAATGTCCCAAATTCCCACCCTGTTTGGGTACAAACCCACAGCAAATCGGATACCATCACTTTTCCACTTGACACAATGTTGCACCCTTCTTTGCGTGTCAGTAGCTGCTCTTAAGAATTCTGATTCGGGGTACCACATGTGAACCTCGTTTTCAAAAATTGTGGCCAAACAATTTTTACTGCTCCAGTCAGCGACGTGGTGGCCTGAAACACTTCATAAGAAAATCCATTGAGAAAACTGGTCAAACCTAAACTGATGTTTGAGTCGAAGTGTGGCATGTCCAAAACTACTTCCGGTGGGCCTATTACCGGTTTCTTCCTGGGTTTAACCGGCCAGACCTGATCGGTTTGGGAAACAATCTTGTCTGGTATTGATATTTTTGGAGGAAAAAAATTTAAAACTTTTACATCAAGTGGCAACAAAATATTTCGCAACGCGTTTTGGTAGTTGATGCGGTTGTATCGTATTTTGGCGTAATTTATAAATGGTGCTTCTTTGTCCACATCTGCCACATCTGTTATTGCCTGTGTTTCGTTGGCGAAAAAATCAAATGTGATTTCCATTCGCCTCGGAATAAATCGGTCATTTGGGTGATTCTTTGTGTTCACCTTCAATGGAAATCATATTTTGATGTACATTTATTAAAATAAACTCACCGGACGAAACATATTATTGATTGGTAGAGAAAACTGCAAGGAACTACCACGATAAGAAGATACATGAAGAGATAAGTTTTTGTAAAGTTTTTGTTGGACTATTCAGCCCGTTTAAAATATTCCACACTATTAATTAAATAAATGAAAAATACATATTTGTTGTTATCTTTATGATGATTCTTTCCTGAATTTTTTTATACACACGAGTAATAATTAGTGTAACGAGATTTGTGATGCAACCAACATTACATTTGCACCGATTATGTAGATCTAAAAATATAGAAAGCATATTCAAAATGCCCAACATTACATTTGTCAAATTTGATCAAAATCGTTATGTGGATTAATCAATCAAAACAAACTAGAAACATGTATTGTTGGTTGCATCACAAATTTGTGATGCATTATTACTCGTGAATCACCTTGTATTTTGAAGAATTCCTACTTCGTACATTCTAATTTATGAGAAAACCCTTAAACTTCTTTTGATGAATCAATACAAGGTGATTTACGAGGAATAATGAGCCCGACGGAATAGAAAATGCAACCCGCATTTCATCAGGAGAAAAACCCGGACATTTACCGCTTCGATGTCCGGCTTTTTGTTGCAATGTATTGTGGGTTGCATTTTCTATTCCGTCGGGCTCATTATTCCTCGTAAATCACCCTGTATAATAACAATTATAATATTAATTTATTACTAAAATGCATTTACATTGTTTTGGTATAAGGGGAGGCCATGGAAATTGTGCCTTTAATTTGGTAGTAAAGCTGTCTGTTGACTTAGGTTATGTTAATCCAGGTTTGAGGTTATAAATAGTGTCAATGCCTAGTGCATTGTTATCAGGTGCGCATGTCAGACACTTCAGTGACGGAAATCAAACAGGGTGTCCAACATTAAAAAAATAAATTATGACCTCCCATTATGTCAAAACAACGTGAAATTGTGTTTACTTTGCAGACTGACGCGTGGTGCGTTCACAATCAACTCTTCAACGCCAACTTTGAGGAGAATTTAAATGAATATCCGGTGTATATTTCTGGTGCAAATGTAATGACCAGTAGCGTGTCACCAGCAGTGCAGTAAAATGTTTCCACGAAATGTAAAATATCGAAGAAATTCTCAGAACTGAAGCAACACGTGTTTTTACTTCATGCATGTAAATGAACAGAGTAAATCGATAGTTTAAGGTTTATGAACCCTTCATCAGAATAAATTGTTTTGTTCCACCCTGAATTTAATAAAGCTAACTACTATCGAGATCATCTGCAGTAATTCCCACTTCGCCAAGTTAAAGCCACTAAATAAACACTTTCGTTTTGTTCAGTTGTTGTAAAAATGATTGTGAGTGATATTAACGTAGAGTTAAACCATTTGAAAAATGAAACGAGTGGACAGAAGCGTGGGTTTAAGACAAACCTCCGAAACTATTTCACAGAATACTCATCCAATACAGGTTTTCACGGAATGAAATACCTCGGGGAGCAAAACAGGACAATAATAGAAAAGTGAGTAGATAGAACAAAACTTGTATTTTTAAATGAGAAATGTTTTCGGAAAGAATACAAAAATGTAATCAATAAGAAGCATCTGCGCTACAGACAAATTGAGAAGACTTTATGTTTAATATTTTATGGTAAACAGCTTGCTATACTCCGTTTCTGAGTTCGATGCCGGTAAGTCGTAAAACTGGTTGTCATAAATCAATAATAATCACGGCTTAACACGCGCACATACACATTTCTTTTGTCGAGAAGATACCTATAATTAGTTATTCAGCGCTTCGGTCGTTTAATGGCTTAGCGGCATCAGACTCAGAAACAGAGTATATCACATATTCTCGTTGAATTTTGTGTTCTATTTTTAAAAATTGAAATTGTTTCTTTTCCTTCAATCAGAATTACTAAAGTGTTTCTACTTAAAAACAGAATTTGGTGGCTAATTGCGCTTCTGGCGTCCCTCTACTGTTGCATCACTCTAATTATAAGCACTTACCACAAATGGGAAACCTCTCCAGTAATCGTAAGCTTCGCAACAAAAGAAACTCCGATTTGGCAGATACCATTTCCTGCCGTAACCATTTGTCCGGAGATAAAATCCGTGCCAAAACTGTTCAACTATACAGATTTTTTAAACAAGAAACTAGACGGCAAGACACTATCACCACAAGAGTAAAAAAGAAACTATCATGTCCTCCATAAATTCTAACAAATCTTTAATTTTAGTGAGCTGCACTTGTCATACATATCTTCGTTATGCAGTTATCATCCTGAGCTGCGCTTCCAAATAAACGATTTTGTGGACGACGATATTTTTGATTTTTTCGAAAAAGTAGCGCCCAAATTTTTTGAAAATATTTTTGAGTGCTACTACATGGGAATTTCTTACAACTGTTCAGAGATATTTGCCCCTATAATAACGGATGAGGGTTTGTGTTATTCCTTCAACTTGCTGAATCGGGAAGACATTTTGTCGGATAATGTGTAAGTACCATACGTGGAAAATAATGGTTATATACAGTAAGAATGAGGAAGGTAAAGTTTTCGTTCACGCAATTCAAGTGAACGAAAGCGGTCTTTCTCTCGAAGGCTGTATATTTTGCTTTTGTTCTACCTCTTTAGAAAGTGAATCTCTAGATAATTTTTTAAAATTGTGGAAATGGATGATGAAGAGTTATATATGTTCCTGATGATGTCCTGGAAGAGGCAAGTGTAGCGAGGTACCAAATGTTGCCTAAAAAATCAAAAATTTACGAGTGAATGAAAACCAGTGAGTGAAAGACAGTCAAACAGGATGAGCGAAAGTGAATTGAACGAAAGAACGACCTTCGCTCACTGGTAACTATGGATACAGATCACTTTCTAGGGAGGTATTAGAGCAAGCCACGATTAACTCCGTACTTTTTTTTATAATCCATTTTTAGACAACATTACAAGAATTTCCATTCACTTCTCATCAATAAAACAGAATGGTCTTTGGAATATGGTTATGATAAAGCAGCGGACCAAGACACCTACCCTAAGAGAGCTTTGCACGCCGGAGCTCTTTTTGATTTTGAACTGAAAATACGAACTCTTGATGAAGAACTAGACTTTACTTGTGGCAGCTCAATTCAAGGCTATAAAGTTGCCAGTTGTGACAATACAAGAATTTGTGAATATTCTGCTATTTGTAGATACAAATTCATCATCCGGCAATGATTCCAAGAGTAAAACAGCAACATTTTCGGATACCTCTAGATCAAGCCGTCATCGCAGCAATGATGCCAACCATCATGTCAACTTCGGAAGCGATCAAATCGTACCAACCGGAAAGAAGACAGTGTTTTTTTCCGTCTGAAAGAAGTCTAAAATACTTTAAAATTTATACTCAACAAAATTGTCAAATCGAATGTAAGACTAATTTCACGATGAAGATGTGCGGTTGTGTCGATTTTTACATGCCACGTAATCACACAGATTCGGTGTTTATTTAATTTTAAACCAATATTTTAGGAGAAAAAAATACGAAAATTTGTGGGGCGACTAAGAAAAATTGCATGCTGGAAGCTGAGGGTACGAAAATTTCTGCAAACTATAGTTGGCGCGGCGAACCAGTGGAGTAGTCACGAGGTGTTCACGTGATAGTTCGTAACGACATCATGAAAAGCCTGATTTACATTGCCTCGCCAAATTTGAGTTGAAATTTCGGCCGCGCCCTTTAACCACGATTTTGTAAAATCGTACAGTAATAGGTCACTTTACAGCATAGCAACCATTACTGTACGATTTTGAGTAATATTCAACTTTTTTAATATTCTTAAAATCCGAAAAAATAGTATCAGAAAAGTGATTTTACTGGACTCGTTTGGCATTTAAATACTCGCTGACGCTCGTACTTAAACTTGCCATACTCGTATAGTAAACTTCCACTTTTCTGAACTCGTATCGTAATCTACTGTTTTAGATTATCTGTTGTCTGAGGGCATAGTAAACAGCATTCGCCATTATAAGGGTTTGCCTCTTGAAAACGACGAATATCACCAAACAGTTGAAAAATGTAACTGCATGCCTGAGTGCAATGCAATGACTTACATTATTGAAAATTCGCAGTCTGAATGGGATTGGGTTAGAAAGTATCAGTTCGATAGAAATTCGGTCACTCTCAATAAATCAACGTAAGAACTCGATTTATATAACAAAAATGTTGTGTAATATATTTTTTCGCATTTTCTACTGTAATGAACTATATTACTGTACTCAAAATCGTACAGTAATAGGGCACTTTACAGCATAGCAACCATTACAGCATAGCAACCAACCATTTTGTGTTTTTCGTATCTTTCCTTGGATAAAATATCTGTTAAGTTACTTTCCGCGCTATTTTCACTTTTCAAATCTATCATTTTGAAATTCGTTTTCAAAAAATGATGTAATGTTGCTATGTTAATGAAAATCTACAAGTACCTTTTTCAAATTATTCTTTTTTACGAACAAATTTTAATATTCTTAAAATGCGCAAAAATAGTATACGCTCCTCGTCAGAAAAGTGATTTTACTGAACTCGTAACCTAATCTACTATTTCCAGTACGCACGTGTCCTACTTGCAAGTCTTCTTCAAAGGTAACCAGTTTATTACTTCTGAAAGAAACGAACTCTATGGACCAACAGATTTCTTGGCTAATTTTGGAGGACTTTTGGGCCTCTTCACAGGATTCACGATGTTGTCTCTCATTGAAATTTTGTATTATCTAACTCTACGGCTTGTCTGTAATATTAAGTTGTTTGGTGGGAAATATTGGTCTGGTAGAAGTCAATAGCACTGCTAAGCAAAAAAAAACGAATTTTTTCTTGAGTGGATCAAATAAGACAGATGTTTTGATTAGATCAGCCAATCAGTGTCCAGATTTCCGTGAGATTTTCTCAGTAAAAAAATGAATTAAGAGCGTAATTTTTTCTCTACTCTAATTTGTTAATAATTAGTAATCATTACCGTATTGTATTGCACAAATATCGTAATTTAGATTAATACTTAATTAATACAACAATCCCCATTAATATTTTTAATAAAATTTTATTAAATATATTTCTATTTTGTTATGATTATTTATTCTTAGTACCTATTCACAATAATCCCAAATATGATTTTGAAACATTCTTTAATTCTGGATTAAAACAGTAAAGTAATCTATAAGTCACGGATGTGATATAAGTCATAAGTCACGTGGGAATTATAACTGTTGAGTTACATTTACGTTTATTTGCAATTGTTGCAGTTGTTCGAAAAAAATTTGTATGCCACTCATGCGTTATGAACTTTTTCTCGCGTGACTTATAGCCAACATAACACACTCGTACCATAAATAATTAAAAAATTACCAATTTGCTGTTGCAGTTGCGTACATTAAATATAAACTGATAAAAAGTGTTTACCTGGATAAGGGAATAAAAACACGCAATGCAGAATTCCGCTAATTTTAATTAATTCACATATCTAACTATAAACTTTTACTTTACTTAAAAATTTAATTTAGACCAATTATTTGTTCATTCATTAAATCGTGTAAATAAAAAATGAATGTGACTACTTTACTAAAATAAAATTAAAAAAATTAAATTAGAACAGTTTCCCACGGGAACTAACTAATAATTTCAAGCTCTACTAAATCTAATTAAAACAAGCTCTTAATGTAATTATTTAGGAAAGAGGGGAGGTTTTCAAATAGATTTCATCATATATATCTGCAATGTCCTGTCAACTATGGACGAAATCAGAAGTGAGAGTGAAAAGTCAAAAATCACTGACACCAAACCAGAAAGTTTCTTGAAAAATCTGCAAAATTATTTTACAGAGTACTGCGAAAATTCCACTATTCATGGAATAAAATATCTCGGGGAACAAAGACGAATAATAATTGAAAAGTGAGGTGGTTCATAAAACTGTGATTGGATCAAAATACACTCTTCCAGGTTGTGGTGGTTCATCGCTTTAACACTGGCCCTTTACTACTGCATCATTTTAATCAGAGCAACTTACTCCAAGTGGGAAAATTCACCAGTAATAGTCAGTTTCGCAACAACAGAGACACCCATTTGGAAAACCCCATTTCCCGCAGTCACCATTTGCCCGGAAACAAAATCCGTGCCAAAAATTTTCAATTACGCCGAGTTTCTACACAAGAAACAACGCGGAGAAGTAGTACCACGTGACGAGTGAGTACCCAAATTCCCTTTTTTTGGTACTGAAAGGGACATGTTTCAGCGAGTTGCGGTTGTCTTACGTCTCCCTGTTGTGCAGTTACCGCCCTGGACTGAATTTAAGTGTGAACAGATTTGGCGACGATGACATTTTTGACACTTTCCAAAAAGTTGGTCCAAAGTTTTTGGAAAAAATTTCCGATTGTGCCTTCATGGGAATTCCGCACAACTGTTCTGAACTCTTCACGCCAATAATAACAGATGCTGGTTTGTGCTATTCTTTCAATATATTGCATCGCAACGACATTTTAAGCGACATTGTGTAAGTGCTTCAATTTTGAAAAAGCGATTTGTAAACGAGTGTTGTAGAAAACATTACAACGATTTTCATTCAAAATCCATAAACGCATCTGAATGGTCTTTACAATATGGGTATGGTAAGAAATCAGGCAAAAATACGTATCCCAGAAGAGCTTTGTACGCAGGAGTTTCATTCTCGTTTGACTTAAAAATTGAAACTACAAGTGAAGACCTAGATTCTGAGTGTTTGAAAACTCTCCAAGGCTACAAAGTGTGTTGCAATACAGGGTGTTATTGAAAGTTGTATAGATATTTTAACCACGAGCTACTGGCTTCATGTAGAACCTCGTAGGTAAAATTTCGGCACATTTTAAAAATACACCCTGTATAAAATATGATATACAGGGTGTATTTTTAAAATGTGCCGAAATTTAACCTATGAGGTTGTTTGACAACGTAGAAGACTAAAAGCAATAAAAAAAAATTGTAGCTCAAAAAATAAATGTCATTTTATTGTAAATGTCATTTTATTTTTTGATATAAAATTTTTTTAATATTTTTTCCAAGTTCTACATGAAGCCAGTAGCTCGTGGTCAAAATATTTGTACAACTTTCAATAACACCCTGTATATAAATTTTGTTTCTTCTAGATTTTATAATTTTTAGATCCAAATCCATCATCCCTCTATGTTGCCAAGAGTAAAACAACAACATTTTCGTCTGCCTCTGAACCAAGTTGTCTTGGCTGCTATAATGCCCACTATGATTACAACATCTGATGACATAAAACATTATCCGTCTGAGAGAAGAGAGTGTCTCTTCCCATCCGAAAGACAGTTGAAATATTTCAAAGTCTACACCCAGCAGAATTGTCAAATAGAATGCAAAACAAATTTCACCCTTGAAATGTGTGGCTGCGTCGATTTCTACATGCCACGTAATTAAGCTAATTGCACACGTATCGATTACTCCAGTGTGAATTTTCAGGGGACCACGTTACAAAAATTTGCGGAGCACCCATGAAACCTTGCATGCTGAAAGCTGAAAGTATAGCAACACAACAACCCAATCGAAATATGTATAAATTCGTGAATTTCAGAAATGTTGTTGTCTCAAAACATCGAAAATCAGTTGAGACGGAACGGTGGGCTTCCCATGAGTAATGATACACTTTACAAGTCTTCCAAAAATTGTAACTGCATGCCAGATTGTACTTCGATCTCGTACGTAATCGAAACTTCGCAGTCCAACTGGGATTCGGCTCTGAATCAACTAGATCAAATTTTTTCCAGTCAAGAAAACTTCACGTGAGAAAAACGATTTATTTTTTGGTGGGTTGTATGACCATTTCTTTCAGAACTCACATGTCTCAGCTGCAAATCTTTTTCAAAGCGAATCAGTTCATAACTTCGGAGAGAAACGAGTTGTTTGGACCAACAGATTTTTTAGCAAATTGTGGAGGACTTTTGGGGTTGTTCACAGGGTTTTCATTTTTGTCTCTGGTGGAAATTTTGTATTATTGCACTTTAAGAGTGTTCTGTAATATCAAATTATTTGGCATCAAATACTGGGCTGGAGAAGGCAATTAACACCTTATTAATCTAGAAAATGCATCTAATATAGATAATAGTTATTTATGTAACAAGTGAGTAAAGTGATACTTTTTTTACGTCAGTACACGTTAAATTAGATAATCTTAGCTACAGCCGCACGATAATCTCATGCACCTTATGGAAACCAGGATTACCTCACAACCTTTTACCAGCAAACATACAAGAATCGGTTGCTTATTAGTATTACTGGTCGTGCCACAAAGTTCGGTCAACAAAGCTTGTCTTGTAAACGCTCTATTGCTAAACAAGCGCTCCGAATGCTTGCTGTAGCAATTCTCCGACTTGCCCCACTCTTTTCGTTACTATGTGGCGCGTTCACAAAATATGTAACGGTTTGTTTATTAAAATTGTACCTAAAGAAAAAGGCTAATTATTAGTGAAGATGTCATCAAAATAGGTTCGGTAATTCTTTAGTTATAAGCGCCCAAAGATACACACATAGATAAAAATGTTATTACGAGTACCCTTTATAAATAAAAAAACAGATACTATATCTCTGAACGAACTTTTATTTCTTCAACAAAACCTTTAAAATTTATATACCGAGTGAGGTATATAAACATGAACAACCATTACGCTCCTTTAAAATTGACGTTTCTTTGACATTTGCTTACCTGTAGCGTCGCGTTTGCCAATAAGCTTGGCAAATTGCCCATTCTTATGAATGTAAAATGTTGCTCTTGTTTATTTTATACATTTTTTCTGCATCATCAGATAATAATAATAAAATGCACAATTATAATTTCAAAGTTAAAAAAAAAGAAAAAAAGATTCCTGGTTTGGCAGCGATAGGGAAAAGTTCAGCGATAACAAACGTAATCAATGACGAGTGAGTGAGAGGTGATAAGCAGAAGGCAGAGGGCAAGAAAGAGAAGGGATATCGAAAGCAAGGAAAGAAAGCAGCAAGAGAGAAAGAGAAGAGGGTAGGATGTCGGAAGAAGGCCTGAACCCATTCAGAAGGAGTTCTAGAACCGAAAAATCCCCAAGTAGAAGCGAAGAAAGAAATCAAAGCAAAGAAATAGATAAGGAAACGAAAAACATTTCCTTAGAAGAAGAGAGAAGAAGGGAGAACAAGAAAGAGAAGGAATGCCGAAATCGTCGATAGTAAGGAAAGAAAGCAGCAAGAGAGAAAGGGAAGGGAGGACGTCGGCAGAAGGCGAAAACCCACTCAGGAAGAGTTCCAGAACGAGAAGATCCCCAAGGAAATGGATAGCAAAACGAAAACCATGATTAGAGAGATAAGAGAGGGAAGAGAAGAAAAAGGACAGGCGGAGAAGGCAAATTGGATTGGAAGGATGAAAATGATAGAAGAAAAGATGGAACAAAGAGAAAAGAAAGAAAGGAAGAATAGTGTTAAAATAACTGAAATAGGGGGAATAAGTAGAAATATAGAAAGGGGGGGGGGTGTGTGGAAGAATGGTTAGAAAGGGAGAAAGGGGTGAAAATGAAAGAAAAGGAAACATTTAGAATAAATAAAGATAAGATGATGCTGGCAAAAACAGAAAACTGGGAGCAGAAGAAGAACATTATGCTAAATAAGAGTAAGTCGAATGGAAGAAAAGGTGAGAGGATGTATATAGATGACGATTTGACAAAAGAAGAAAGGGAAACACAAAAGAAGTTAAGAGAATTGGCCAAAGAAGAGAGAGATAGAGGAAAGAGAGTGAAAATAGGATACAGGAAGATACAGATAAACGGGGAGTGGTTTAGATGGGATGAGAGAGAGGAGAAACTGAAGAAAATTTTCTATAAAAAGGAGAGAAGAAGAGAAGATGACCAGGCGAGAAAAGGAACAAGGAGAAGGTGAATAAAAAGGTAGAGGGACAAAGACACGGAAAAGTAAGAAAGAAGAGAGAGAATAAGAAAATCGAAGTACAACAGGTAAGGGAGAGTGTGTGTGAGAGAGAAAAATGATGGCGATTCTATCTAATTTCAAAGTTTAAAAATCATAAGTTTTGATTTATTATAAAGTGACGTTTGAGACCAAATTGTCTAAGCTCATGCTTATTTGCATAGGATTCCGCTACGACATGACCGATAATTTGCAACGCCTGCTCTGATTTGTTTTTTTTTAAATCACTTAGCATACCAGTCACAAAGTAAATTCTACTCGTAGTCCCTTAAAAAAATGTTAGTTTTGGTCTGCTAAATACATCAGTCACTACCAATTTAATTACCTTCCCTTTCTTTTTAGCGCACTGATTTAAAAAAGGGTGGAAAAATTCGAAAAGGAGAATAAGCGATTCTCTTCTACAAGTCGTCTAATTTTTGGCCAAAGATAATGACTAGGAGGATTCACAGGAAAAATGTCACCCAAAAAACTAACAATTTTTTGGAAAATGTATAATATGTGTGCCATTAAAGGGACTAATTTGTTTACTCAATAAATTTCTTTTGAAATAAATGAATTACAAAGTTTCTTTTTTGATGTATAATAAACACATCCCCTGGAGTGTTTTCATATTAATTAATATCGCATCATTCACCCCAAAGAAAAAATTATAAAATATTCCCCAAGCACAGGGCGCGGGCCCATTGATCTGGTAATGAATGTAAACAGCTATAATTTTATGAATTTACAAATGTTTACAAGGGGGATGTAGGCGTGTAACGTCATACATGCAAAATATAAAAGAGATAAGACTACTTCACCCTTTCC
This sequence comes from Tenebrio molitor, assembly GCF_963966145.1. Classification (NCBI taxonomy): domain Eukaryota; kingdom Metazoa; phylum Arthropoda; class Insecta; order Coleoptera; family Tenebrionidae; genus Tenebrio; species Tenebrio molitor. The sequence goes on along the minus strand of NC_091054.1, from coordinate 1,772,668 downwards.
ATTTAGTATTGGTGACAACGCGAACGATGATCGGTAGCCCCAAAAACGGAGAAAAGGACCCCGACAGGGGTCCCTTGGACGACGTCAAATTCGTCAAACCGAAAAAACGAAAATACCCCGGTTTTCGCAAAAACATTCACGATTATTTCAGCGAGTTTGCGAGCAATACCGGAATACATGGGTTCAAGTACATGGGCGAGCAAGAGAGATCCATCTTTGAGAAGTAGTGTCCGTAAAATACGAAAACTTGAAATCAAAGAAGTGTTTTTCTAGGTTGTTCTGGCTGATCTTTTTCTGCATTTCGTTGTACTTTTGTATAAGCTTGATTATACAGACTTGGATTAAATGGGACCAGTCGCCTGTCTTGGTAAGTTTCGCCCAAAGTCCCACACCAGTTTGGCAAGTACCTTTCCCAGCAATTACCATTTGCTCGGAAACCAAAGCCAGGCAAAGAGTTTACAATTTTACCGAATCTTACCACAAACTGCAAGACCATTTGAGAAATGAAGGCAACCTCACTGATGAAGAGTAAGTTTCAGCTTCTACAAAAATATTTAATAATTGTGAGTTGCAGATTGCAGAAGTTCTCTGATGTCTCTCTTATTTGTGACAACCATTTGCATAAAACTGGCAACAAAACGACCAGCTTCAAGACCATCGAGTATTTAATAGATGTAAGAAATTTTGAAATTGTTGATAATATTTGTATTTCTTCTTTGTTTTCTTCGCAGATTGCACCCCCTTTTAGCGAAGTCTTCTTCAGTTGCAAATGGACAAGCATGAACGAAACCTGCGACCACCTCTTCTCTCCCATGTTAACAGAAGATGGCATCTGCTTCACTTTCAACATGCTGGACAGAAGTGAATTTTTCACCAACGCAGTGTAAGTCCCACTATGAAATATTTTTGGTGTGGTATCACTCCATTCCAGTTACCTTCATGGGGAGTACATGGGTCACAATCGCCGCTCCGAAGGGTGGACCCTTGAAAACGGCTACCCCAAAAACGCCGAGAAAGACACTTTTCCCAGAAGAGCCATGTCAGCAGGATCCAAAGCCGGTCTGTTCCTCCTTCTTAGAGCATACGAGCAGGACTTGGACTACGTTTGCCGCGGTCCAGTTCAAGGATTCAAGGTTCTTCTGCATCATCCTGCAGAGGTTCCTAGAGTGGGAACCCAATACTTCCGAGCGCCTCTAAACCAAGAAATTGTTGTGGCGGTCAAACCAGACATGATGACGACTTCTCAAGGCTTAAGAAGTTATGAACCTCATCGAAGACAGTGCTTTTTTGCTGAAGAACGTCAACTGCAGTTCTTCCAGAATTACACGCAGCAAAATTGTCAAGTTGAATGCGTTGCAAACTTTACGCTTGCCAAATGTGGGTGCGTTGCTTATCACATGCCGCGTAAGAAATCTTAAGAAGTTTTTGGAAGGATTCATTTAAAAAGCAATTTTTACAGATGAGGAAGCTACAAAAATCTGTGGATCTGGAAGTATAGTGTGCGTGTTTGAAGCTGAACGTAAGTTGGAAATTCAGTTGTAACTTTCACCCAAAAAAATTGATATTTCAGAGGAACTGTTATCTCAGGAAGTCGAAATGGGGATTAATCGTTATGACCCAAAAAATAATGAAGAGGGGGCGTTGTCAAACTGCGATTGTCTGCCAGCTTGTACCTCGATAACTTACAACGCGGAGACATCTCAGGCTGATTTCAACTGGCCAAAAGTCTTCGAAGCCTTCAAAGCTAATTTCAGTGAATTTCCAGGGTAACGTTTTTTTTTTAGTACTTATTACGTATAATTGCTTTGTTCGATACCTTCCTAGAAAGTGAGTCTGTATCCGTAGTTACCTGTGCCTGAAAGTTTCTCTTTCGTTCACTTCACTTTCGTTCATCGTTTTTTGCTCACTCGTAATTTTGATTTTTGTAGGCAACATTTGGTACCTAGCGGCACTTGCCTCTTCCAAGACATCACCAGGAACATATAACTCTTTATCATGCATTTCCACAATTTTTTTTTACCTATCCGTCCAAAAATGTGATTTATTTTTATTTCAAATTTTGAATACGAAATTACAGACTTACTTTCGAAGGAACCAAATGTGCCCCTTTCGTTCACTTGAATTACGCAAATCGCGTGAACGAAAGCTTGCCTCCTCACTCTTACTGTAAATAACTATTGTTTTCAGGATTCAGATGACAAGACTAACCATATTTTTCAAGGACATGCAGTTTATTACATCTGAAAGGAACGAGCTTTATGGGCAAACAGACTTTCTAGCTAACTGCGGAGGACTTTTGGGACTTTTCACAGGATTTTCTTTTTTGTCAATTGTAGAAATTTTCTATTTTCTGTCTCTCAGGTTAATATGCAACGTGCGAAAATTCGGTAGACATTTTTGGTCAGGTTCTGAAATTTTGTTAAAGGACGACGCCTATCTCCATAAATAAAAGATGAAAAAAATTGTCAACAATCAATACACAAATTATTGGATTTAAATTAGATTTTATTGAAATTTTAGGAATATCTGTAACATTGTTTCAACAACATATTAATTTTTCTATAATTGTTGTACTCTTAAAAATAATATTGAATAATATTTAAAATCTTAATATTTTTCAGACAGAACAGACTATTTGCTGTGGTGTTTAACTAATTTCCCGTTATAATTCAATTTTAATAATAGAACTTTTTAATGTAAATACGTCTTAATGTCTCCACTTATGACACAAACCACCATACAGGGTGTTATTGAAAGTTGTACAGATATTTTAACCACGAACTACTGGCTTCATGTAGAACTCCAAAGAAATATCTAAAAAATTCTGTCAAAAAAAAATGTTTTTAATTGCTTTTAGTCTGCTACGTTGTCAAACAACCTCGTAGGTAAAATTTCGGCACATTTTAAAAATACACCCTGTATATCATGTTTTATAAAATGTACGCCAATGCGAAGTAACCTATTGGAAATATGCTTTAAAACAAGGAAACCGCATTGGTGTACGTTTCATAAAATATAATATACAGGGTGTATTTTTTAAATGTGCCGAAATTTTACCTACGAGGTTGTTTGACAACGTAGAAAACTAAAAGCAATTTAAAAATATTGTAGCTCAAAAAATAAATGTCATTTTATTTTTTGACATTGAATTTCGTAGATATTTTTTCCGAGTTCTACATGAAGCCAGTAGCTCGTGGTTAAAATATCTGTACAACTTTCAATAACACCCTGTATATTGATTACAATTGACAATTATGTCAAGGTATTAATTTTCCCCAATGTGACAATGTTAACCTTGAATTTTTAATATTCTAATATTCGTAGTACCACATAATATATTGATAATATTCGTGAAAACAAATTGTTGTTTCTTGTAATAAATGTTAGACTTTAAATAAAATCTAAAAAATATATTTTATAGAAATCTCATAATTCAATCGAATCCATTAATGAAACTATACTCCGTTCATTTAAGTAATGTAGTACATAATTACATCCACATTTCATTTCTCTTGTTCCACAAAAAATGTCCTAGAATACTTTTATAATTTATAGAAAGTTACTATTTTTAAATTATCATTTATTTTTTAAATAAATAATAAAGTATCCCAGGAATATCGTACAAAGTTTTATCTATCACCCCTAAAACTGTCTTAATATGTATATTCTCGTGTCTTAGTTACCGAATAACAACAAACAGGTATTTTAAATTTTTCAGGGATGAAACTCTCCCGATAGACCAACAATTCACTCCCGTTTACGTAGTCGCATTTGTAGAGGGGGAGAAGAAGAGTGAACGATACGAACACGTTTAGAGCGTGAACGAAAGTGAACGAATATTATTTCCATTATTATTTGAGAAAAAAATATTTTTTTTAAATTTATGAACGAATATTATTTCCATTATTATTTGAGAAATTATTATTTAATTTAGAATCTTATCAAATTTTATTCAAACAAATTTACAAATTCGCAAAACACCTGGAACGCCTCCGGACATTGCTTCCGTCTCACGCAACAAAAACTCTGCAAAAACCATACAGTCGACCTGTTCAGTAATAAACACCATCGCAAGTCGGATTAACTACCAATATTCTGTGCGCTGATTGTGTTTATAATATGAAGCCACATCAATTGTGAGCGATGAGTACTTGGACTGCTTGGTTAGCGTATTTTTATGCAATATATTAGGAACTGATTCTCCGCTTCCTACTTAACGCCTACGACGGAGCCTGCTCATTGGCCGGCCAATGAGCGGCCAGAGTCCGACGACACGCCCCGGACACTCCCAGTATTAGGGCCACCTATAATAAAGTTTTTAGGCATCCTTAACGAAAAAGGTAATTTTACGTACTCCCATCCGGACAAGAAGTAACTCATTTTCGGACGCACTTTTTCGCACGCACTTTTCAGGACACGGACCGTGGCGCCATCTGTTGCTCTGTTCAGTAAGTTAACAACGAAACCGACAAAACCGAGTAAACCGACAGAAAACAAATGAATAAATTTTCTGAAAAAACATAAGTTTCTGCATCTGCTTCTAAGGCAGATTAAATGCAACATTTTGCCTCGCACTGGTCAATGAGAATTAATATCCAAGACCTTCCAGCAGCAGTTGTCAATATTTTTCCAAGCAATTTCGATCGGTGTTATCTCTGGTCGAAAGTGTGAATGTCTAAGTGATTGAAACGACTTAATTTAATATCTCCATTAATTAATTTCCTAAATTTAACATTGTCCGTTGTTAACAAAACACATACAACGCTTACTGAAATATATTATCAATAAACGAGTGATAATAAAGATCGAAGAAGTCGAGTTCGTTGTGGGTCAGCAGCAGATACCAATTCCTGGAGTAAAAATAAATATTTGTCAGTAATTCTGAAAATTAAACAAATCATAATAAAATAATTACAAATAAATGCACCATAGATCTTTATTTTACTTGAAACAGTAACAGAGTGCGAGTAAATTCGTGAATTACGATTACGTGAAATTACTAATCATGGATGAAAATTTAGAAGATTTAAACACCAAGAATCGTAACAAATACTCAAGACATAATAGGTTCTCGCGAGAGCACCCCACTTGGTCCCAAAACATTCGTGCGTATTTTATGGAATTTTGTAAAAACACAAACATCCACGGGTTCAAATATCTGGGTGAGCGAGGAAGATCTTCATTCGAAAAGTACTGCAAAAAATATAAATTAATCTTACAATTCATCACAAATTTCTAGATCATTTTGGTTAATCTTCTCCTGTGTTTCTTTCTTCATTTGCCTAACTTTGATTAACAGAATGTGGATCAAATACAGTCAAACTCCAGTTTTTGTCAACGTGGCTCTGAATCCTGCACCAGTTTGGAAAGTACCATTCCCAGCAATCACAATCTGTCCGGAAACTAAAATCAAACAGAGGATCTACAATTTCACAGATTATTATCACAAAGTGATGAAACACTCAAATCCTGACGAAGACGCACTGACGGATGACGAGTGAGTCAGTTATTTTTGACAAAACTTCTTATAATTTCGACCTGCAGGTTGCAGAAATTCGCTGACAGTTCGCTGGTCTGCGATCAGCATTTGTACACATCAGGAAACAAAACCGCTTCGGTTGACACCATAAGACATTTGACAGAAGTAAGACAATCTGGTGGTCATTTCTCTTGAGATTTTGTATTTTCAACAGGTTGCGCCCCCACTTGATGAAGTACTCTTCAGTTGCAAATGGAACAGCAACAACGAAAGCTGTGACAGCCTCTTCACTCCCATCTTAACGGAAGATGGTGTTTGCTTCACTTTCAACACGCTAGATAGATCAGAACTGTTTAGGAATGCTGCGTAAGTCCTATATTGTACCTTTGATGACTAATACAAAATATTTCTATCTAGTTACTTTGACGATGACTTTATAACCCAAGACAATCGTGCGGAAGGGTGGACTCTAGACCATGGTTACCCAAAGGGTGTTGGACTTGATACATTTCCCAGAAGGGCCACATCAGCGGGGTCCAAATCTGGGATGTTTCTTCTTCTCAGAGGTTACAAGCAAGACCTCGATTATGTTTGTCGTGGTCCAGTTCAAGGTTTCAAGGTTCTCTTGCATCACCCAGCAGAACTTCCGAGAATAGCTTCGCGATATTTTAGAGCAGCTGTTAATCAAGAAGCTCTAGTTGCTGTCAAACCAAACGTACGACTTACTTCGATGAATTTGAAAAATTATGGTCCTCATCTAAGACAATGCTTTTTCGCTGAAGAACGCCAACTGTATTTCTTTCGGGATTACACCCAACAAAACTGCCAGATTGAATGTCTAGCAAACTACACCCTTTCCAAATGTGGTTGTGTTGCTTATCACATGCCGCGTTAGTTGTCTACAATTTCTTAACTTTCAAATTTTCATCGTTCTTCTTGCAGGTGAAGAATCTACTGAGATTTGTGGATCTGGGAGTAACAGGTGTCTGTTTGAAGCTGAACGTGAGCTTGAAACATTGGTTATGATGTCGTGATGATTGTTTTTTTACAGAAGAATTATTAACTCATGATGGTGAAGTCGAATCTAGTTCCAAAAAAGCTGACAAAATGTGTGACTGTCCGCCATCTTGTACGTCGATAACCTACGACGTGGAAACATCTCAAGCTGACTTTGAATGGGAGAAAGTGTTTGAAGCTTTCAAAGCTGATATCAATGAATTTCCTGGGTAACTGCAAAGCGTTCAGATAAAGTAAAAACGTTTTGGATGTGAACTGTCAAACTCAAGGTCGCTTAAAACTTGTACGTTAGTGGCGCGCCTAGTTACTTTTGCTGGTAGTGCCAACTTAACGACAAGTCCCTAATTCACATCTATAACGTTCCGGGTTTAGTTACTGGTACTATGTCAATTATTTTTGCAGGATTTACATGACAAGACTAACTATATTTTTCAAAGATATGGAGTTTGTTCCTTCTGAAAAAAGTGAAATATATGGACCAACTGAATTTTTAGCAAGCTGCGCAGGTCTGTTGTGGTTGTTTACAGGATTCTCTTTCTTCTCCATCGTCGAAATCGTATATTTCCTTTCGATTAGGGTAATATGCAATGTCAGAAAATATGGCAAACATTACTGGTCTGGCTCTAATATTCTTTTAAGTAATGACTCTTAGTGTAAAAATATAAAACAAATATGTAAATGTGTTTTGAAAATTTTTGCAAAGTTTTTGGTTACTAATCATTAATCCATAAAATTTTAATTTTAAAATAAAGATGTTGTTGGAAGCACGAGTGCCTTATTAGTTGGAGCGCTGCAACATGTCTTAAAACTTGAAATTTGTTAATGATTTTTGGCTGAACTGGCTTTACTTAATAATTTTTATAAAATAAATAAAAACTTAAGCATTGGATTTTTCTATTAAATCTAGAACTGTTTTTGAAACTCTTTTAGGTATAACATGTATTTTGTTACATAAACTTGATTATGGTGTTGATAATTTCTTTCTTAAATATTTCTAACTCCTCGGTGTTTTTTGTGCTTTTACCGCATTGTTGTATGTAAAAATCAAGCTACCTTTCAAACTATCACGTACATTTTACAATACTGGAGGCCAAAATAATACATTAAAAGACAAGTTTTATAAAACAATATTTAAGACACGAGTCTGCTCTTTAGTTTTTTGTGCTATTTTTTCTAATTTGCAAATTAAATGTTTTTTTACAAACAAAATCAAAATTCATAATGAATGCGTTAAAACAGCTTTTTTTAAACTCTGCTGAAATTCTTAGCATTTTAACTAAGCAGCTTTCTTTAGAAACCGTGTACATATGTTTAATTAGCAAAATTTTTCAGGAGACACAAAACTGTTTGAAATTCTTATTTTTTATTTTAGCTTTTTGGAGTAAAGTGTAAAAAATGTTTAATAATATTTTATTTAAATAAAACCTGAATTTCCAAAATTAACAAAACTTAAATTAAATTTTTACTTAATGTATTAAATCTTCCTCTTCGCATTTTCTCTCCTTTATCGTGTTTAAAAACGTATTACTCAGATTTAATTAAAAAATAAATTTAAATACCTAATTAAAAACAAATTAAAACCTTAGTAAAAATTCTACAAGAAAAAACTCAACTTGAAACATAATTCTAAACACAGTGGATGTGTCATTATTAACTTTTCACTGTAGTAGATTAAAAAAAAAATGAGTCGATATTTAAAAAATTTAATTTTATTTAAATAATATTAGATTATGTATTTAAATTTATCAAAACACGTTTGAGTGTTGTTTTAGTTTTTAAATTGTTAATTTTCATTGTTAATTGAGAGTAAAATTTTGAAAAAAAATTTGCATCGAAGAATCTCAATGGAGAACTTGAAATGAAATCTGTAGAACAGACAAATCGTTTCATTTTTCAAGGAAAATATTTTCTGTTCAAATCTACCGGAACAAAGTCTTGAAACATCAATATGATATTTCTCTACATTTTCCACTATTTTTTAATGCATCATTCCACACTACTTGCATTTTATTCAATTTTTAAACTTTTAAATTTTAATTATTTTAATTAGTCGGACTCGTCGCCGGCCATTTTCTGGAATCAACTGGCAACGATGCATAAGTTTGGCAAGGTCGAATTCACACACAAGATGCGACAATCTTTTACATTCCGATAATTTTTTTTCAGGTTCAGTTACGTCATTTTTCTCTTCGGTATTTTTGTTTTGCAAAATTGTTCCTTTCTTAAATCCATTTCTTCAAACACTTTCACCTTTTTGCAATTTGACGTCAACAGCTCATCACTCGCAAGTCGCAATGGCGCAGTATTGCCACATCTATTTCACACAAATAACAACTGTGGTAGTCAAATCCTTTACAATTTTTTCATTTTCGATTACTGAAATATTTAAAAATTCAGTCGTGGATTATACTGTGGCATAGCAAAATGAAAATAAGTATTTTATATGGCCACGCGATATGTGTCAAGACAACGTTTATTTTGTGACTTAAAAACATAGATGTATTTTGACTAATCAGGTGGTAGATGGTAGAAACACTTTGACAGCAAGAAAAAAAATTATTTTTTTTACATAAAACATGACTTAGAAGACAGATTCTTAAAACACTCTTTTAAGACACTTACATAGTCGCATTTTTTTTTACTAATTTACAAAAAAATCATGTAGAAAACCACAAACTGTTTTGGTTTTGCTTTACCTAAAGTAGGAGTAAACAAATTTGTTCACTGTATACAAAAGATAGCTTAAGCACGTTTTTAATAGGTAAAGGGTACCTAACAGTACTTAAAATTAAAAAATTGATACAATTTTTGAGAAATTTTCTTTGCCCTTCCTCAATACAAAGAAAAATCATATAATTCTTGTGAAATCAAACAAACTTAGAGACGTTAGTTGTTCTTCTGTCACGCGCACGTCAAACAGAAAAAATCATAAAAATGTCTCAAAACACCATAAGCCGGGAGAAATCGTAACAAAGACATAAATATTCCTCAAATGTCATAATAAAAATATTTTAGATACTTCAAAGAACAATACAAGTACATTGTAGATGACCTACAACGAAAGGAATTGGAACAACGACAAAAGCTACAAAGAACCAAAGAACTAAACATGCAAAGAAGAGGCAAACACTCGCAACTTCAACAGTACGCAGTGGAGTACAGCTACGCAACTGACATCCACGGTATCCAATTCTTAAGCGAACGGCGATCTTTGTGTGAAAAGTAAGATAGTGTAGCATCAGCTAACACAGTAAATTTGACTAGATGTTTCCTAGAATCTTCTGGATAGTCGTTGTGCTGTTGAGCTTTATTACTTGTCTAGTAATGGTGACTGTCGCTCTATTAACATTTCAAAACAGCTCTGTGATCGTCAGTTTCAAAGCGAGAGATACACCGATTTACGAAATTCCATTTCCAGCTGTCACAATTTGTCCAGAGTCTAAGGGATTGTCCCTTCTATTCACCAGGCTAGAACATACTCTTGCATTGCGCGGATACTTAAACATAACCGAAGAATCGTAATACTTTTATCACCAAAAAAACAAATCATAATGTAAAGTACTTCAGGTGGTTAGCATATCAGTATTTTCACATCTTGTGCAATCGCAAAGGACCCCCGAAACTCTTTGGTACGAGGATGTTAGGCAACGACTTTTTTGAAATCTTCGACAGGGTATAGATCACCAACCAAATACAAAAAACAAAAAAAACATTGTACCATTTGCTAAAGATTCGAAAACCTCTTGATGACATATTCTTCCGGTGTGAATTGTTCGGCCGTACCAGAAATTGCTCTGAATTGTTTGTTCCAACTCTTACTGAAGAAGGTCTGTGCTATACTTTCAACATGCTGAGCCGGGAAGATCTCTTCGTGAGTAATCTCTTCAATTACAAGGACTTTTATGAAGGGAAACGGACATATGGATGGGCGGGACAACATGGCTATCTAAAGGGTGTCGAAATGCACACCTATCCCGCACGAGCTCTGTTATCCGGAGCAGACAATCCTCTTCGTGTGACCTTGAAGATTTCCAAGGCCGAAGATTTTTTACTCTGCAGAAGTTTCACAGCGGGATACAGAGTTTGTTGGTTTTATTTCGCAAGGCCAAACGCACGACCACTGAAGATTTCAGGTTCTTTTACACAACCCGATTGACATACCACGACCTTCCCAACATCATTTCTTGGTCCCCATGAACAAATTCGTAGCCATTGCTGTTGAACCAAAACTGTTGGGAACCCACGAAAGGGTCCGTACCATGCCGGTGTTCAAAAGACTGTGTTACATGGACAGAGAAAGGAATTTGAGATATTTCAAATGGTACTCTCAACAGAACTGCTTCTTGGAATGTTTGACTGATTTTTTACTGGCAAAATGTCAGTGCGTCCATTTTTCCATGCCAAGTATGAATTCGTCACAATTTTGTTACTGATGTTTTGTTGATTTTTTCAGGAAAAGCCAACACAAGAATTTGTGGAAATAATGACAAAACCTGCCTTGACGAGGCACAATGTAAAGTAAAAACGTTTTGGATGTGAATTGTCAAACTCAAGGTCGCTTAAAACTTATGATTGAACTGTAGAGTTCATTTTTTCTTTAAAACAATTGTCAAAGTGTTGTCATGTTGGTATGAACCACTAGTTATTTGACGGTTATTAGCTTCGCAACGTAAAATGTCAATTGTATGTCAGCCATTTTGATGTAAAATGGCGCTTACGCTACTGAATATCTTCAGTTGTATTTCTCAGTGTCATTATCGTCTTTATTTCTTGTCGTTTGGTATAAAATTTGCTGAAACTTTTCTGACTTTTGAAAATTATTAACATAACCTCAAAACTGATCTAGGGAGATTTTACGATACAGATGTTCCGAAACGAAAGGTTTTAGGGTGGTACAGTTTGGTCTTTGAGGGAATTTTGACATTGACAATTGTTTAAAAAAATGGACTATACTTGTCATAAATTACCAATACCTTGTTGGCGCGCCTAGCTACTTTTGCTGGTAGTGCCAACCTAACGACAAGTCCCCAATTCACATCTATAACGTTCCGCCAGTAATATTAATCGCTGGTGTAACAGGGGTCGGCAAAAACAAAAACAGATAAGAGAGTTTTGATATTATGACATTTGTGTATGTCAAAAATTGTAATACCAAAAAATCAAGAACCTTAGCATTTACTGTAGATTCGAAAATGTCAACAAAAATTGAAATACAAGTTCCTAATAATGTGCTCGACGCAATTGAAAATGCAACCCACAATACATTGGGAAGGTAAAGCTGGACATTTACCGCGTCCATTCAGTTTTACGTTTCAAATGTATTGTGTGTTGCATTTTCAATTCCGTCAGACGCATTATTACTCGTGAATCGCCTTGTACTTGTGAAATATAAATGGTTCTTTCTACAAAATTGAAAAAGGATTTGATACTTTGGAATTTTTAAAGACCATCCGTAATTTGCCCAAGGAAAAAATTGATGGCGGCCAGTGCTTCTAAATATTCTTATTAATCATTTCAGTCCAACTGAGTACGCTAGATATGGAAACACAGATGTCAGCTCACCAATCAGGTTATTGTGATTGCAAACCCTTATGCACCGACTTAAAATTTGAACTGGAAATGTCTCAAAGCGTTTGGAACTGGCAAAGTTACTACGAAAATCAGTGGGGAAATGACGTTGAAAAAGAAAGACAGAAGTTGAATGTTAGCATGTAATTAATTTTTAATAATATGAAAGTCAAACAAGATATCATAAAAAATACTAGTAATAGATTAATGGACGATGCCACTTTTCTTTCTTTTTTGTCTCTTTTTCTTCTTGACATTTATTTCTTCTTGTTTCTCAAAACTCATCTCTGGGTAAAAAGTTGACTTGCAACACTTGTATCTTTGTTTTCAGCCACGAGATTGCTTTGCTGAGCATTTATTTCAAATCAGGTCATTTTCTTTCTGTGATGCGACACGAATGGCACGGAGTTCCTGATTTACTATCAAAAGTCGGAGGTTACTTCAGCCTCTTCACTGGAATGTCGATGGTCTCCATCATGGAATTGATTTATTTTCTGACTATCAGAATTATATGCAACAAGTCACGCTACGGTCATTGGGCTGGACCACAGTAAAAAAATAGAAACAGACCATGTAGTAGTTTTAATTAAAATAATTATTAAAGCTTATTATGCTTATTTTTATAATAAATGGAATTTCAACTTAACTGTGGGTTATTATTATTATTAGTAATATTTTCAAAAACTTAAATCAAATTTTGCCACTCATAATCGAGTACCTATACCAGCGTGTGCAAATAGTTATTGCCATTAGACTACGGTAGGGGATTTTACAGCGCGAAAACTAGTAGAGCTTGTGCCAACTGTCATGATCGATGACCTTGACAAAAGCTGCGCGAAGGGGGAGCCCAATTTTAATAAGTGAAACGTAAAAACGTTGGTCGTTTAGTTCAAATTTTCAGGGTGGCGGCAAATTTGCATTTTACACTGTTCAAGGATTTGGATTAGAATGTCCCACATCATCTAAGGACTTGTCGGCTTCTCGCCAAATAAATATCAACATAAATTAGCTAAGAAATCTGTAATGCGTGACAAAATGGCACCAATGTTTTAAGTTCGAATAGTACAGCCGCTTCGGTACGCATTTTGGTTTCTGCGTCATCGATCATGAGAGTTGGCACGAGCTCTAGTTTCAGGCACGAGGCGAAGCCGAGGACCAGATTAGTGTGAGTGCTGTAAAATACCTACCGTACCACATTTGTATTAGACTTTTCGGCTGACCAAATGTTTTGTTTTGCAGATTTTTATGAAATAACAAATGGCTGTCAGCCCGATATGTTGTATTTTCCTTGTTATGATTGTTATGATTATTTATTAGTCAATAAAAATTTAAAAAACACATTTATTGCAAAAATAACACATGTAAATGTGTTTTTTTACACTAAATTAAAGTAACGTATGAACACTTTAATTTTAAAGTGACTGTAAAAAGAGTAAATTAACAGTGCATGCTACCGTCCTCTCACAGAGATTTACAAGATCCGTCGGGAATTCGCAGCTAACTAAACCTAAATTAAAAGATAAGGGTGTGTGTACCAGTTAGGTAAGCCGAAAAATTAATTAAATCTACAGAATAAGCTTGCCGTGTTTGTAACCCAATTTCAAACATCATTACAACAGTAGGTATCGTGCCTTCATTTAAATGTATTCTCAAAGTAGGCGTTGAAGACTCGATTGTGAACGTACTATACGGATAAAGGATCACAGATCAGCGGTTTAAAACTACGCTTTTACACGAGTGGTGCGTTCTCAATCGACTCTCCAACGCCAACTTTGAGGATAAATTTAAATGAACGCACGATACATACAAAGCTTCTCTTGAGTGCAGAAATGGTTAATCAATGAAATTATTTGAACACCATAATTTGTAAATAATAATTAACAAATTACTAGCATCGCATGAATTAATATTTAAAAATGTTTTCGTCCGCTGAACTTTAATTTGTGAATTGATATTACCTCGTTCCATGCAAACCCCACCGTTTGAAAATAGGAGTGGGGCAATCATTACTTACAAATTTTAAACTACACCTGAATCCTTGACTTAACTACAAAACATGTTACACGTAACGTGCAAATAAAGAGAATGCCTAGTATATCATATGATCAGTTTAATTTAACAAAATGTTTCAAAACATCAAAATCAAAAGAAAAGCCGACGAGTTTTCGTAAAAACTTGTCCAGTTGTTTTACCGAATTTTCTAACAACACGGGAATTCAAGGTTTCAAGTATTTAGGAGAAACTGGAAGATCTTCATTTGAAAAGTAAGTATGTACACATTTCTTTAAAAACTCACATCAAAATTTTTGTAGAATATTTTGGTTGATAGTGTTGTGTATCTCTTTGTACATTTGCGTCAGTTTAATTAAACTTACTTGGAGGAAATGGGATGAAAACCCAGTATTTATCAGTTTTTCTCAGACACCCAAACATGTTTGGGACATACCTTTTCCGGCAGTTACTATTTGTCCTCAAGTGAAAATTAAATCCAAAATATTTAATTTCACATATTACTATGACGCACTCCGTTATGATGACCACAACCTTACAGCTGAAGAGTAAGTAAAGAATTTCGAAAAATGTGATTTATTTTGTTTGTCTTGTTAGAGTAAAAAATTACGCCGACAGTCAATTACCCTGTTTTGGATATCCTAAGGTAATATATATAAAACACACCACTGATGAAGAAACTGTACGACGGATTATCCAGGTAAGAATTTCAGTACTCAATTCAGCACTATTGAAAAAGCGTTTTGCAGAACGCCCCTACTTTAAATGAAACTATCCCTTACTGCACTTGGGCTCATGTTCGGCGTAAATGTGATACAATTTTTACCCCGATTTTAACAAGTAGTGGAGTTTGCTTCACGTTTAACATGTTAGAAAAAAATGAATTATTTACAAACATCACGTAAGAGGATCTTACAAATGTTCAAAGGGAAATGTTTTGGATGATAATTTTTAGCTACATAGGCAAAGATCATGTAAATAACGAAAAAACCTTACGGTGGAATGTTGACAACAACTACATCAGGACCAAGGAAGATGTGTATCCTAGGAGAGCTAAATCTGCAATCAATAGACAATCTCTCAAAGTAAATCTTTACAGTGACAAAGAAGATGTGGCCTTAAGAAAGTGCAACATTCAAGCTGGTTTTAGAATCATGTTGCACCATCCGGCTGAAAGCCCCAGAAAATCTACAAGAGATTTGCAATTATTATTCGATAACTATTATATCCTCATCAAACCAGAAATAACAACTACTTCGTCAGACTTGATTAACTACGCGCCCCATCGCAGAAAATGTTATTTCTCCCACGAACGGCAGTTAAAGTTTTTCAAAGTTTACACTGAGGAAAATTGTCAAACTGAATGTCTTGCTAACTACATTTTAAGTGAATGTCACTGTGCACCTTATTACATGCCAAGAGAAAAATCGACCAGAATTTGTGGAATAAACGAGTTTTGGTGTGTAGAGTACGCAGAAGGTGAGATATTTTGGAACAATGCAAACTTCAATTAACTCAGAGATATTTCTTCTAGAACGATTGCTCGATCAAGTTATGGAATCACAAGTTTCAGACGATCGGAATAAATCGATGTCTTGCGACTGCTTGCCGTCTTGCACTTCAATTATTTACAACAGTGAAGTTTCTCGAATAAATTTTAATGTCAAAACTTCAACTACTCACTCAAGTAATAGAATATTCTTCAAGGACAATAAATTTATTAGCATGGAACGAAACGAGTTGTTTGGTGACACCGATTTCTGGGCTAACTGTGGAGGTCTCTTCGGTTTGTTCACAGGATTCTCTGTTATGTCCTTTATTGAAATCATTTATTTTCTTTCAATGAGATGGATGTGTAATAGATTCGCTGCAAAAAGTCAGCCAGCTTCAGCTGATGCTGAATGATTGACATTGGAATTGGAACAAGAAAGTTTACTTCACCGTATCCAGGAACCGAAATCAATTTTTTTTATATTTTACAGTCCATTCTTAAAGTATCGGGTGTTCATTTAAATTTCTTCTCAAAGTTGGCGTTGAAGAGTCGTTTGTGAACGCACCACGGATTACGGATCAAGGATCAGCTGTTTAAATCTAACCTCACTTTTTGCGTTGTTTGTGTTTTTACTCTGCAGCCAGAATGACGAGTTCACAATCGACTCTAAAACGCCAAATTTGGGGAAACATTTTAATGAATATCCAATATATTCACAAATATTAAAAATATTAAAACAATCATTTAGCATTTTAGCTCGTAATTATTATTTAATCTCAGACATTTGGGTATAGCGTATTTACCAAAAACATTTTTCAGTGTAATGTTATGTACCGTGAGATCGAAAAAAAAAATAGAGTTGGCTGTGACCAAAAATTCCAGTTGGCAATTCGTTAAAATTTCAATTATCAGATGTCAGTCTTAAAAGTTGGGCTGGTGATTTTGAGAACGTTGAAATATTGATTTTCATAAAGGTGTGCATTATGTGTGACCTGTCGGTTGTAAAAGAATCATGAAGAGCTCCAATCGGATTTACGAACTAGAGTAAATGTTCGAAATGTCTGTCTTCAGCTTCCAAACATAATGGTAGTCTCTTCGCTTCATGTTTTCAAATGACCTTCGCAAAGTCATCAATTAAATTGCAGTGCCAGGTCTGTTTTTGAACACGTTATTTTTAGGTATGGAAAAACAAAATAATCAAGGCAAGTTATTGGTAAGTACCTTGAAAGTTGGGAATGACAGTTACTATTGTAATTAATGACATTAATGTATTAATCATGGCCGTCTCGATTTTTTTTATTTTCCATCGCACGCTATAATTGTTCTTGAAATTAAGTAAATAAATAAAGATAACGGTGCTTTAACTTTTATCATTTTAACAATCACACAACAAAGTAAATTAATTTTAAAAATGCATTTTGAATCTAAAACGCATTTTAAAAATAAAACTATTATTATACTTGGAATCGGTGTAATCCATCCACTCCCTAGTGTTAATTTTACAAAATTAATACCTATTTATGTAAATATGTATTGTCGCATATTAAAAATATATCTGTAATGGTAATAGAATTCACAGAAAGCATCCAAAATTTGAGACCAGGCAGTATTTATTATTACGAGACCCAATAAAATTGCTTAAAACTGTCGGCTTTGCTATTCGTTACGTCAGCGCAACAAACTGGTTTGCAGAAGCTAGAATTGTTGTATCGCTAATTTCATATTTTCAGGTATTCTATTTGGTAAAATTTAGTATCATATCCTTGGTATCATCACAAGAGTTTTTAAACGTGTTTTGTTCAGTGTCAGTCAAAATTTTCTCCTAAAATGAAGCACATCAAGGAGAGAGCGAGCGAGAGAGAGTAGTCTTCACAAGTAATCAACACTCGTGAATCCTATCATTACCGTCAATTTAAATTTCAGTCGTAGTTTATGTGCAGGAAATTTATATAATTAACATGCTTTACATTTTTTAATAAATTAAAAGGAAAAAAAGTCTATTTTTTTAGATATTACCTTGAATAATCCCAATTATACAATTTTAATTTTCAATCATGCGTAGAAAGATCTACATAATTTACAATTTACCATCCATGATGGGATCATTATCAGTCATTTTTGAGTCTGACATAAATAATTACTACCGATTTCCGGGTCTCTTTTAATTTTGACGTTTTTAGTCTTTCTCCGGATGTTTTTACTAGCTATGAAATAATCTATTATACAGGGTTATTCACAAAAGGAGTACCTATAGTCCATTCAAAAATCAAAAAACCACCAACGTCGCATTTTCCTCGATAATAATAAATAACTGAATCGTACTGAGCAATAATAAAACAATTTGAACGAAATTCCAAGTAATTGAATTTAATTTTGAATCAAATGTCATCATTTATAGTTACAAACATTGCAAGAAAAAATAACTACCTAGGGTTTTTTAAATTTTACCAACCTAAAGCAACAGGTGGTGGTTATTTGATTTTTGAATGGACTTTACTTCTGATTTTTTTTACTGCAACCAACAATACCAATGGCACTAACTACTAAATCAAATAATGTTTATTATTTCTTTTAATTTCGAAATCAAAGCAAGTTGGGTGGACAGATTTGTTAGAAATGTCAGATTGACAGATAACCTATATTTAGTCAAAATTCAACAAATAAATTAACAAATTAAGTTAATGTAATAGTTATTTATATGACGCGCTTGATAAATTAATGTTTACGGGGGCGCTGGCTTTTGTGGGACGAGTGACGTATCGACATATGTATATTAGACGTGTCAGCTGATCAAAAGTTTTGTTTTGCACTTTGGCAGATTTTTATGAAATAACAAATGTCGAACTTTTTGACATACAGAGCTGCCAGCCCGATAGATTGTATTTTCCCTGTTATGATTATGATTATTTATTAGTCAATAAAAATTTTAAAAACACATTTATTGGAAAAATAATACATGTAAATGTGTTTTTTTACACTAAATTAAAGTAACGTATGAACACTTTAATTTTAAAGTAACTGTAAACATATGTATGTATATTAGACGTGTCAGCTGACCAAACGTTTTGTTTTGCACTTTGGCAGATTTTTATGAAATAACAAATGTCGAACTTTTTGACATACAGAGCTGCCAGCCCGATAGATTGTATTTTCCCTGTTATGATTATGATTATTTATTAGTCAATAAAAGTTTTAAAAACACATTTATTGGAAAAATAATACATGTAAATGTGTTTTTTTACACTAAATTAAAGTAACGTATGAACACTTTAATTTTAAAGTAACTGTAAAAAGAGTAAATTAACCGTGCATGCTACCGTCCTCCCACAGCAATTTACAACATCCGTCGGGAATTCGCAGTTTAACCTAAATTAAAAGGTAAGGGTGTGTGTACCAGTTAGGGAAGCCGAAAAATTAATTAAAACTACAGAATAAGCTTACCGAGTTTGTATTTATCCTCAAAGTAGGCGTTGAAGGCTCGATTGTGAACGTACTATACGGATAAACGATCACAGATCAGCGGTTTAAATCTACGCTTTTACACGAGTGGTGCGTTCTCAATCGACTCTCCAACGCCAACTTTGAGGATAAATTTAAATGAACGCACGATACATACAAAGCTTCTCTTGAGTGCAGAAATGGTTAATCAATGAAATTATTTGAACACCATAATTTGTAAATAATAATTAATAAATTATCTAATTGTACATTGTATCTGCAATGTATTTCAAAAGATCCACCATTTAGTTAAATAAATTTATTCACGCCACTGAAAAAAATTCAATTTTCATTAGCTGGGTCGAAAATTTGCCCCTCGAATATTAAAATCGGTCTAAAACAAATACATTTCAAATAAGTCCTGTTTCAAAGAAATCCATTATTAATTAATGCAAGTTGTACGTTTTTAGCATCGCATGAATTAATATTTAAAAATGTTTTCGTCCAATGACCTTTCATTTATGAATCGATATTACCTCGTTCCATGCAACCCCACCGTTTGAAAATAGGAGTGGGGCAATCATTAATTACAAATTTTAAACTACACCTGTGTCCTTGACTTAGCTACAAAACGTGTTACACGTAACGTGCAAATAAAGAGAATGCCTAGTGTATCAAGAGATCAGTTTAATTTAACAAAATGTTTCAAAACATCAAAATCAAAAGAAAAGTCGACGAGTTTTCGTAAAAACTTGTCCAGTTGTTTTACCGAATTTTCTGACAACACGGGAATTCAAGGTTTCAAGTATTTAGGAGAAACTGGAAGATCTTTATTTGAAAAGTAAGTATGTACGGATTTCTTTAAAAACTCACATCAAAATTTTTGTAGAATATTTTGGTTGATAGTGTTGTGTATCTCTTTGTACATTTGCGTCAGTTTAATTAAACTTACCTGGAGGAAATGGGATGAAAACCCAGTATTTATCAGTTTTTCTAAAACACCGAAACAGGTATGGGAGATACCTTTTCCGGCAGTTACTATTTGTCCTGAAGCGAAAATTAAAACCAAAATATTTAATTTCACATATTACTATAACGCACTCTTTAAGGAAAACAACAACCTTACAGCTGAAGAGTAAGTAAAGAATTTCGAAAATTTTCATTTATTTTGTTTGCTTTCTTAGAGTAAAAAACTACGTCGACAGTCAATTACCCTGTACTAGAGATCCTGTGATATTTGTAAATCACACCACTGATGAAGAAACTGTACGACGGATTATCCAGGTAAGAATTCTAGTACTCGATTCAGCAGTATTGAAAAAGCGCTTTGCAGAACGCCCCTACTTCAAATGAAACTATCCCTTACTGCTCTTTTGCTGAATTTTCCGACAAATGTGGTACAATTTTTACCCCGATTTTAACAAATAGTGGAGTTTGCTTCACGTTTAACATGTTAGATAAAAATGAATTGTTTACAAACATCACGTAAGAAGATTTTATAAATGTTCAAAGGGAAATGTTTTTAGATGATAATTTTAGCTACATAGGCAAAGATCATGTAAATAACAAAAAAACCTTACGGTGGACTGTTGACAACAACTACATCAGGACCAAGGAAGATGTGTATCCTAGAAGAGCTAAATCTGCAATCAATACACAAGCTCTCAAAGTATCTCTTAACAGTGCCGAAGAAGATGTGAACCTAAAAAGATGCACCCCTGAAGCTGGTTTTAGAATCATGTTACACCATCCGGCTGAAATCCCCAGACAATCTACAAGAGATTTGCAATTATTATTCGAAAACTATAATATCCTTGTCAAACCAGAAATAACAACTACTTCGTAAGACTTGATTAACTACGCGCCCCATCGCAGAAAATGTTATTTCTCCCATGAACGGCCGTTAAAGTTTTTCAAAATTTACACTGAAAGAAATTGTCAAACTGAATGTCTTGCTAACTACACTTTAAGTGAATGTCACTGTGCACCGTATTACATGCCAAGAGAAAAATCGACCAGAATTTGCGGATTAAACGAGTTTTATTGTTTAGAGGACGCAGAAAGTGAGATATTTTCAAATAATGTAAACTTAAATTAACTCAGAGATATTTCTTCTAGAGGGATTGCTCGATCAAATTATGGAATCACAAGTTTCAGACGATGAGAGTAAGTCGATGTCTTGCGACTGCTTGCCGTCCTGCACTTCAATTATTTACAACAGTGAAGTTTCTCGAAGGAATTTAAATCTCAAAACTTCAACTACTCGCTCAATTAATAGAATATTCTTCAAGGACAATAATTTTATTAGCATGGAACGAAACGAGTTGTTTGGTGACACCGATTTCTGGGCTAATTGTGGAGGTCTCTTGGGTTTGTTCACAGGATTCTCTGTTATGTCCTTTTTTGAAATCATTTATTTTCTTTCAATGAGATGGATGTGTAATATGTTTGCTGCAAAAAGCCAGCCAACTTCAGCTGATGCTGAATGATTACCTTGACACTGGAATTCATTGGAACAAGAAAAGCTACTTTACCGTACCCAGGAATTTAAGTCAATATTTTTGATATTTTACAGTCCATTCTAATGGTATTTTATATGATTAAGAGCAGAAGTGAGTCTTTTTGTGCTAAGCCTAGAGATTGAAGACCGAGACGAAGTCGAGGTCGGCAACTGGGCGTAATGTTATGATTGTATGATTGTTCTTGAAATTAAACAAATAAATAAAGATAACGGTGGTTTAAATTTTATCATTTTAAATATGTATCACACAACAAAATAAATTAAATGCATAAACATTTTGATTCTAAAATCCATTTTAAAAATACATTTATTATAGAGTGAAAACACTTTAAGGTGAACACGTTGAGTCAACACATTTATCTGAAAAATAATACATGTAAATGTGTTTTTTTACCCTAAATTAAAGTAACGTATGAACACTTTAATTTTAAAGCAACTGTAAAAAGAGTAAATCAACGGTGCGTGCTACCGTCCTCCCCCAGAAATTTACCACATCCGTTGGGAAATCGCAGCTACCTTAACCTAATTGTAGATTGTATCTATTTCAAAATATTTACCATTTAGTTCAATAAATCGATTCATCCCACTGAACCATAAAAAAAAGTTCAATTTTCATTAGCTAGATCGGAGATTTGCCATTCGAAACGTAAAATTGGTCTAAAACAAATACATTTCAATTGTAACATTTTTAGCATGACCTGAATTAATATTTTAATTTACTTTGTTTTCTTATTAAAAATTTTAGTTTACGAGATACAGGCTGTGTTTTTTATTTTTCAAATGGTAACCTATTTTTTTTTTCGTGTGTTAGTGTAGGTAATTTAGCAGCTTTATTGCCAAACGCGACTACACTGGAAAGCAGATTTTTCGGTGAAATGTGAAAAAAATGTCAGTTTTGAAGCAACAACGGTATTGATGTTAACCTTGAAAACAGTTTTCGATTCCGGCAAAGTTTACAGACATTTGTTGTAACTGTTGAATTATCCCAGAATAAGTGGTAGAAGCATTAATTATTATTAATATTGAATTAATAAGAGATTTGTCGAGAAGTAGGCAACCAATAAAACGACTATGTATAGCAAGTAAACATATGTGTTCGATTAAGCTAAGACACACGTTTCGATAAAACAAAAGATGAGGTAGCACTCTTGTTTTGCTGTCTTATTGTCCAACAAAGCTCATATTCAAAAAATTGTAAGAGACTGAAGGTGGAAAATGTTCCAGTTCTGTGAAAATTGAAAGAAAACTTTGGATAACTCAAGATATGATGATCACTTGATCAATAGTTATTTTCATATGAGTAGTTCTGTCAGATTACTTTTTAGATATGAGGCCGAAATTTGAAGCACGAGGCGTCAGCCGAGTGATGCAAAACAGGCCGAATACCAGTTGAATAAGTTCATCACTTCATCTCATTTTAGTTTTTCCTGTAAAATGTATACTCCACTTGTAGCATTTAAAAATAAAATTCAGTTAAAAACAAAATTCAGTATTACCAATTCAAACGGTCCTTGATCACCCTGTAGAATTTTCCTGAGGGACAATTTGCAGCCAGAGGGCTTCGCCAAACCCAAAGGGAAAAATATTCTCTCCTGAGGTATACATACGATTTTTTTCACGACCCCAAGTAAGATTAAAACGAAAAAGTAGTTTTTTTTATAACCTCATTTATTGACATTTAAAGTAACATTTGAAATTATGTATTATGCAGTTGTCTGATAAATTTAAAAAATTCTTGACAACCCGTGAAAATTTATGTAAACAAGTTTGTTCGTGTTAAAACATCAGTGGCGTAACTACCGGCGCTTTTTTGCAGAATTAATTGTAAATGAGAGAAATTGCGACAAACATTTGGTACCAAAAAAAAATTAAATCGATGTATTTTCGCGGAAGTTCGGAACGAAAAAAAATCCACTTTTTTGTGCTGTCATAGTTGTAATTGACATTTTACGTTGACGATTACGGCAATGAAAATAAGAATACTAAGACAAGAAAAAATAAACTAATTGTGGCAAATTAATTACCTATTACTGAAAGACAATTAATACATATCTCCAATGTTATAAAACAAAAGGTGCTAAAACGTGTTAATTTTAGATTACGGGAATTTATTTATAGAAATTTCGGTTGGTAAGGCTGCAAGCTTTGCAAAGTTGAGTGACCCATTGACATTGATGAATTTTTTGGTATTCTGGTTCAAATCGGCCTGTTGATTTTACAAGTAGTAAATTTTCAGGGGCTTTGTCTGCAAATTTTTTAATGTCAGGGAATTTCCATTTTTTAAATATTGAAATTCGAGCACTGACAGATTGACATTTGATATTTAGTGATAAATTGAATACCAACATAATTTTGTTTAAGTAATATTTGTTATTTTAATGGTTAAAAAATATTTTTTGTTGCTCATTTGCAGCTTCCTACTTTAACACCTTCGTTTTAATTTAGTCCATAATTTTCCATATCCTTCACGAATTAATTACATAAGAAGTGCGACTGATCCGGTCAAACGTAGTTTACCTCTCGAGTATCTTTCGTCCTTGAAAGCTTCAATTTTACATATATACCTACTCAATCCTGTCAACCTCCAGTTCTAATCACGAATTTTATGGAAGGTAAAATAACAAGACCTAATTTTTTAATCGGATAAATTTTTCAATTTCACGAAAACTTTTCGCTTTGACAATTTTACGAGTTGAATTTGGGCATTTTTTATTCTGGTTAGGCCCGAGAGCTTTAGCTCGAGGGTTTAACCTTTGAATATAAATGTCCAAATATTAACGAGTAAAATTGTCTAAAGCAAAAATGTTTAAGTGAAAATTCGGAAATTAATCAGATATAAAAAATTAAAGCAAAATAATAAAAAGGAAAAGTTCAATGACACCGATGACTAACAAATCGTCGCGATCGGAGAATCTATGTCATTTATGAATGAGAATTAGATTAAACTAAATTCTTTTCGATTAAATGTCAACTTGTTTTTGTGAGTATTTGTACAATACCTGTAAAGTCACCTTTACTAACCTCTGAAATAATTATTTAAATTTGTGTTTTTCGATAATAAAAACGGAAAATTTCTATTAGTTAATCGATTAAAAATGTGTTGGGAGCCAAATAATGCAACCTTCAACAAAGTCATAAACAATATAAAGTAAAAAAAATAGATAAAACATTGTCCCGAGGCAAATAATCACTGGACAGGCTCCTGAAATCACTTGAAAGTAGTTAGTTTTTGTTTCATTAAATTAATTATTCTTCTTGAAAATAATTAAATCACTATAATTTCGGTGTGCTAACGATTTTGACCTGATGTGTCATCCAAAAATTATAGATTCTATCAAATTAAAACAAATTACAACCTACAGCCACGCAAATGCATAATGATGTATAATTTTCCCCAGATTAAAGAAAGATACCGCTATTTTTCGCAATTCAATCGAAAATTCATTATTATTGAGATATAATACACAATCTTCTTATTATAAGAAGGATGCTCAAAAATTAATGGTAGAATGCAGGAATTCAATGATGTAATTAACTGATTTCTAGAAATGTAACCAAAAGTTCAAGGTCTCTTTCATAATATTCACCTCCACGAATATTCGGAAGAAGCTGGTTCTTCATTCAAGCATTAGTGATTAGTGTGGCAAAAAAGAAACACGTTACGCTGCCATGACAAGGCTAAGGTAAAAGAAGGTGTGAAAGAGTGGTAAAAAAATACGATAATATAATTTTCGAAGGATTTGTGGAGGAAATGAAAGAGGTGATTTGGAACTGGCCGACAACAAACAAAAAAATAACTATGCTGACAGAGAAGACGGGAAAAGGAGTTACTCCTGCGGCCAGAATGTCTGCAATTATACAGTGGAGTTCTGCACTTCCGGTACCATTCACGGTATTCGTTACTTCGGCGAAAATCGTACCTACATTGAAAAGTATTTTTTCCAAAATTTTACTCCTGTTTCTATTTCCAAAAGGATTTTAGATTGTGGTGGGCCATCAGTATCACATTGTCTTTGTACTTTTGTGTGTCTTTAATCATCAGCGCGTACGTCAGGTGGGAAAACTCGCCAGTGATTGTCAGTTTTGCAACAAAGGAAACTCCCGTATGGATGATCCCTTTTCCGGCCGTCACCATTTGCCCAGAATCGAAAACTCGACCTTCTGTTTTCAATTACACTTATTATCTGCACAAGAAACAAGACAATGAAACTCTCACGGACGACGAGTAAGTTCTCGTAACGCAATTTGTATCTTTTTGACGACTGTCAACAGGGAGAGAAAATTTGGATATTTGTCTTTCGTCTGCGACAAGAAACCCGGTTTGGTGTACCGCTCTGGAAAATATGCCGGTGAAGATATGCTGGAGTTTTTGGAATCAGTCCAGCCCAACTTTTACGAAGGCGCTTCGAATTGCAAATATCTTGGGGTGCGTTACAACTGCTCGGAGCTGTTCGTACCGATTTTGACAGACGATGGGATTTGCTACACTTTCAACATAGTAGACAGAACTCAGCTCCTCTCCGACATTGTGTAAGTACCAAAACTGAGTGAAACTCAAAAAAACGAAAAGTTTCAGGATCCACTACAAGAATTTCCACAAGACTAAAGTCTCTCACGATTGGGACTTGGAACACGGGTACCACCCCAGCGTGGGACTTGAAGCCTACCCACGACGCGCCCTCTACGCTGGAATTCCTTACGCGTTAGAGATCAGTTTAACGGAACACGAAGATGACCTGGATTACACTTGCGGTAGTTCGGTGAAAGGTTGGAAGGTGCAGATTTCGCATCCGCAACGAATGCCAAGAGTCAGAAACCAACACTTTATAGTGCCTTTGGCAAGAGTGGCCAAAGCTGGAATAGCACCC
Source organism: Tenebrio molitor (assembly GCF_963966145.1). Classification (NCBI taxonomy): domain Eukaryota; kingdom Metazoa; phylum Arthropoda; class Insecta; order Coleoptera; family Tenebrionidae; genus Tenebrio; species Tenebrio molitor. The sequence goes on along the minus strand of NC_091054.1, from coordinate 1,746,275 downwards.
GATATGATGACGACCTCAGCTGCTGTAAAAGCGTACAACGCCAAACGAAGAAACTGTCACTTCCCGTCAGAAAGATCTCTCAAGTATTTTAAAGTGTATAGTCAAAACAACTGCGCGATTGAATGTAGAGCCAATTACACTTATAGTCAATGTGGATGCGTCCCGTTTTATGTGCCAAGTAAGACTTGTTGTTTGGAACTTCGGCTGCGTCATTTCTGTTCTTCTTTGCAGGAGAAAAGGGTGTTCCCATCTGCGGTGCTGAAAGCCACCACTGTCTGAAGAAAGCGATAAGTATGTATCAAAAAAGTAAGTGACCAATTTGTGAAATTGGTGCTGCACAAGCATGTTTGCATTGTTTTATTTTTAAGGTAAGATTCAGAGTGGATGGATTCAGAAGAAAATCGATGGGATGAACAACGAAGATTCGGAACATAAGGATCTTCCAGATTGTAAATGTCTTCCGATTTGTACTGCTATGTATTATAATGTAGAAAACACACAAGCTAATTGGGATTGGGTGTCGACATTCAAGTACAACAGACAGTCTGGCGTTGACATCAGTGATACAAAGTACTAATTTATTTTTGGTTAATTTTTTGTAGAGGTGTTGTCGTATTTTAGAAGGAAAATGTCGATGTTACAAGTGTTCTTCAAAGGCAATCAGTTTATTAACTCTGAAAGGAATGAACTGTATGGATCGACAGAATTTCTTGCCAACGTAGGAGGTTTACTCGGACTGTTTATTGGATTTTCAGCACTGTCTTTAGTTGAAATAATCTATTATTTAACGCTGAGAATATTATGCAACATTAAGATGTTTGGCAGAAGGAACTGGTCTGGAAAAGTGGATTAAAACACACGGTTGTGTATTGATGGTGGAATACGCATTATTCTTCTAGGCTTTGATAAAATGTGATAATCTCGCTGATAAATGTAAAAGCTTCATTTTTTACCAATAAAGCATTATTGATTAACTAATAGATACAAATTATTTGGATTTTTCTTTAATTTTAACATGTGATTTGTCACTTTCCGAAATAAATTGACGTTTCTCACTATATCGCACTATAGTCTACTTATTTCTTTTAAACAGCTGTCAGCTGTCAGTGTCAAAACTTTATAAAAAAACAGACTGTGTTCACTTAAAATTCGCCTTTTTGTCCCTGTTTTTTGTTGTTGTTTCGTCCAAACAAATTCGGACAAGGTCCTCATGAGCGAAGCGAATTCACAGCCCTGTTTTTTAAAGGTATAAGTATTCAAAAAGTAGGTATATTTACTAAATAAAAAACATTTCATTATGGCACAAACGATGCCTCATACGTTGTCATTGATCGAACAAATGAATGTAATGGGAATGAATATCTAATAATGCAACAATAGTTATTTATGCAACGAGTGAGTAAAGTAATACTTTTTTTTTACGAATGCGCAAATTCGCCGAGTAAAAAAAAGATACTTTACTAACAAGTTGCATACAAAATTTTAGTTTAGATAACAATTTTTTCGACACTCAAAATTTGAAAATTTTCTCCTGTGTGAACCCGTGGACCTTTAAAACGCGAGTAAAACGAGCCCACTCATGCCAAAAAAATCCCAATTTACATACGAACTCGTTAAAAAACTACTAATCATGAATGAAAAATTTTATAATTGCGTTAAAAAATGACACGCACGCCACACTTTTTAACGCAAAATGCGTGCAAAAATGAACAGCTATGGCACTTTTTTAACGTTTCTTGACCGATTCAAAAATCACATGCTGCGCAAACTCCCACTCCATAGACCAAACTCAGATTGGCTTCCAGCTGCATGTATAAATGGTTGCATAAATGGCAAGTATTAATTCGATTATTGGTCCTTTGTTTTTTCTACTATATTCTATTCACGTCGATTGAACATCAGTGCACATTTGGCATTAACTTTCATATGAGCTGTCATAGTAACAGGTCAGGTCATTTGCACCACTGATGTTCATTCCAACGTGAACAGATATTAGTTCCAAATCTATTACGAAGTCAGTTCAGAGACGGTTTCCAACCCAATTTATTTAATAAAATAAATAATACAATAAATTATTCATTATCTAGAAACAATACAAAAAAAAAGGATTATTAATTATACAGAGTGTCTCAGCTAAGACTTTCGAGCCTAATAACTTAGTTATTTTCCAGTGGATGTTTGTGAAATTTAAAGTGCAGATATTTTAGACGGTGAAGAACTAAATCCCATTAATGCAATCACCCAAGTCTTAAAAACGTAATTTTTACATGCCTTTTTAAAATGTTGAATCCATTAAGATTTACATAAAAAAATAAAAAATGCTGTAGGGAAAAACTCGTCCTTGAAAGACGTCTGGTTTGCAAGAAAAAAGCAAAAAACCGTGTTAAACGTGGCTGCGAATGCAAAAACGTAGACGCGTATGAAACAAACGCGCAATTTTGCAGAGTTTTGGTCATCTCTTTTCGCAGAAGCGCAGGTGACATATTTGACGTTTATCCTGCTAACCTTACAAACACTTACAAAGTTAAAGACAACATTTGGACGTAATTTATTATACTGGATGCTTTAATTCTTCCATAAAGAACTAAAACACGATCGGGATATTTTAGCAAGGTAATTTACTTCACGTACGCTTCCTGTGTCTTCAAATAAATTGACGACTCTCTTAACCTTACATTTTGTAAAGCCTACATTTGGAGAGTGTTCCACGAGAAAACGAACTGTGTCATTGAAGTTCTTACGACACTCTCCATAGGCAAAAATGTTTTCCTTTTTCAACAATATTGATAATTCTGCCGCTGTAGTCTATTTTTAAAGTATTTTCAATAAATTTACACAATTTGACGTTTCTAATAAAGCGCGCCCAATTTTGACAGACTTTAAAGGGTGTACAAAATGTTGCTTGGCAATTAATCATCAATTGTTTCAACTGCTAAAATACCTTCAAATTTTACATTAAATTTTTAACGACAAAATCTAATCTTTTCGTTGAATCAGACAAGTGATTTACTTAATTGTTTGAGTAGACCCCTATTTTTTAATATTTAACAATCTAATAATAATCGCACATAATTTTCGATATGGAAACATGTGTTAAAATTACATTTTTTAACTTGAAGTAATTTTATTATTACTAATTGAACCTTCACGATCTAAAATATCTGCATTTTAAATTTCATAAAAATCCGTTGGCAAATAACCGAGATATTAGGCTCGAAAGTCTTAGCTGAGACACCCTGTAGTTTCCAATTGATTCATTATTAATTAACAACGAAAAGGTTATCAAATGTAATATGTAAAACAGATTATAATCCATGATAACACGGGCGGGTCGTTTCAATATAAAAGATTTACATAAAAGAATGATCAAGAAATGTATGAGTATTACTGGTTGCCTATAGACAACATATTTTGTGAGTGCTTCTTTCAAATTATTGAATTATTCACAAAAATCTAAATTCCTTATTCTTAATTTTACCATGATTTCTCAACAAAAATATAACACACCCGTTACTAATAAAAAACAGATTATTAAAATGTAAATAATATTGATTCTTTACATTAGCTATTTATTTATGATTATGAATCACATAATATGTCAATATTTTTGTCCCTTTTTTCTTATTTAGTTAACAATGACGCCCTGCTGGAATTCTTAAACCAACTGTAATACAACCAAATAAAAAATGTTACTTCGCTTGCCGTAAAGGCGCAATTAACTCCAGCAAAATTCCAGCCAACATTAGAACTATTAAATGTTCTACGTGCACCGGAATTAATTAAAAAAGATTAATTGCATTAGAGCATCATTAAATCATGCGAAGATATTGCAGTATAGAAATTATCTTTACAACTCGGTGTAAAGTTTAATCAATTTTTTATATGTATTGTGACGTACACAATTATTGTTTTGCAAATTTTAGAAAGAAAAACATAAAATATAAGTATAGAACAAGTTCAACTCTTTTACTGATGTGCAACCAATTAATCTCTTTGATATTTTAAATTTAAACAGACTGTAATGTATTATTAGTTGGATCTGAATACATAAAATAAATTATACATTCCATTATCTTTTGTTGATTAATTACAACAAAACCTTCAAAGCAAGCATTCTTCCCACAAATATTTGATATTTAAATAAAACTTGGAAATTGCACTATTACTCATGCTTCATCACCACAAAGGGTTAATTTAAATGAGGGTGGTATAACCACAAAGAAGACAATTTAGATACGTTCTAAAGCATTGATGAGGACGCTTTACCACAACTTCAATATCAAAACTGTATTCGTCGTCACGTAAATGATATATCACCCCATTTCCTTCCGTTTTGCAAAATGAATCATGACTCGCTCGTGTGACGAATGTGGTGGTAAATTTACACTGATAAGATATTGAAAATACTATAAATAAATAGTAGAATTGCGTTATCCGGATTCCGGAAACTCCGCTTACCTAATCCCGAAAAGGAAATCCTAATTTATTTAGAAAAAACAAATCAATGCAACCGATGAACCGAAAGTGAAACCGATTCCATTACATGCGAAAGTGTATCGAAAAACATGACTATTTTACAAAGAAACACAACCACTCTCGATTTTACTGATTGCTAATTGGCCCCGTAGTGAAAGTGATTTTCAAAAAGTCTCTTTTATAATTCTGTCGGCTCAAAATGTAAATAATTGCAAGGGTTAGAAACCCAACATCGTGAAAAATTAACTTTCTAAACACGCACAAGTGAAATGTTTCAAATTTCTTATAATGACTAGTCCTAGCGAAAATCCTCGAATAGTTTCCACGGTATTTCTTCGCCGATGCTTAACATTCACAGCAAAGAATGTCGCTTCGTTACCACATTTCGCAGCACCTCCGCACCCCTTTCGCATTTCTTTCATCTTTCCAAATTTGCGGATTTCAAAGCCACCTGCAGACGAGCAGGCACAGCTTCGACGAAGAGGAGGTGGTGCGCGATGCGCAAGCGCAACACGTGCATATTTAAAATCTCACTCTCTGATTCCGCTGTTGTGTTTTGACTGTTGCCGAAGTGAATTTGAAATTGTCGCGGTTTTGACGTTTGTCTGTCGGTGTTTCTGTCAAGTGTCCACGACCCGGAAAATTCTCAGTGTTTTTAAAAAACTATCGGAAAATGCCAGCCGACGCGGAACTAAATTCGGTCCTGATCAGGCGACAGGAAATCAACGATGCTCTGGACAACGGCCACGAAGTCAAAGTCAGCTACAGGGTGGTTAACATCTACACCGAGTTCCACGAGTTCTCCAGGAAGGAGATCAAGCAGTACGAAAGCACCTTCAAGAAGTAAGTTAGTGTTTTTGCTTCCGGGGTTGCGGCCAGAAGGGAATTAAGAAAAGCGACATTTTTTTTGTTGTAAAATGTCTCTGGTGTATTGATTAAACAATTTATTAATAAAACATTCGCGCGCTGACGAGGTTCTCCAATCGCAGCGCTTTTCCTCGAAGACAAACCAGGAAACGGAGCAATTTTCGCGGTCCGATGACTGAAATCAAATGAAAAATTCATGACTCGCCGATAACATCATCAACGAAAGATATTGCATTTCAATTAGTGACAGGCTGCACCGTGTGAGAAAAACACGTGAGTTGAGGGAAAAAATTTCTCAAGGTTCTTGTGCCGCCGTTATCAAAGTCTCGCGGGCCGATAAGACTTTTTCTTTGCACAGTTTTGAAGGAAAACCGTGCGAGGTGAAAGCCATCGGACAACACCGTTTATCAGTCTTCACCTTGACAATGATTTATTTGACGCATGTTTTGCAGAAAGATGTGGTGACACAGATATGACTAGACGGGTCGCGTTACCTTTTTTCCAAGGACTGAGTCATGTGTGATAACAAGCTGGCATGCTATTAAAATATGCACAGCGCTCCTTATAATAAAAAGCGTGGCTAAAGTGGAATAATAAATTAATTGATTCATAAACTGTGGGACGTCATGTTTGCGCTCTAGTACCGTAATATCGATGTAATTATTCAAGTACCTACAACAGGAAAGGTCATTGAGGTAACCTAATAATACACTGACCTTCTAATGTTGCCCATATTGATTGACCTTTGGGGAGAATGCTAGGTGGGGTGCCCACGTGGAGGGTAGGTCTGGGAGCTAAAAATTGCGCTGGGATTGAGGTTAGGAAAGGGTGGGAAGAATCGACGGCAAATTTCGACATAGAAAACTTGTACTGGATGTGCTTGAACTAGTTTTTCATTTATTAAGAGAATAAAAATGAAAAACAAAATTGATAAACATCAAAAATTAAACACAAACAATTCAATCAAAAAATAGTGAAATAGTTCTTATCTTTCTCGGTACCTAATTGTGGGGAAATTTCCACTCAAAAATTCTAGGATAATTTACTAATACAATTACAAAATTCACAGTCTCAATTGGATATTTATTAAACAATGAAAATAAGCCAAATTCCTCACATCTTCGCCGCCACCATTGATATGAGATGATAAGATATAAAGCGGCCCTTACGTATTCGTAATTTCGTAACCTCACTTTCTGCTATTACAAGACTTGTCATTTTGACCATCTTGAAACAGGGATATTATACTATTATCTGCATTTTATTGAAATAGGTATTGGTGGCAGGTTCGCAACTATTTGAATAATAATGACAAATTTTTGGATTTTAATTCCAAAAGTCAATCATTATGACAAACGACAATAGAACATAGACTACATCCATTTTGTTTTCAATTGACATGAAAGTGACGGCCAAAATTCCTTGACCGCAACTGGACAACGATAAAAATGTAGGTACAGTTGCGAGCATTAAATCTTGGTCGTCAAGGTCATTTTGAAATTTCCCGCTACTGTCACAAATTAAAAATTTGGCCTGCTTAATTAGGGCCAATGTCAATAAAACGTCAATAAAAAAAATTTGTCAAAGTTTTATTCTAAACATTCAAAATTATGGCCCCAATATCGTATTTTAACAGAGTAAAAATTATTTCCCTGATAGCTGAGTTGGGATTTCCAAAAAGTTGACAAGATCTTGACAAGACAAGACAAATGGAATTTATTAGAGGTTATGCCCGTTTCACATTAGAGCACTTTCCGTTGCGTCAAAGAATGACCTTGACGACCAAAATTTATTGCTCGCGACAGTACTCGCTTCTTGCTTTACAACTGAATAAAAAGTTACAGTCGTTGACTGGAACAAAATGTTTCTGAAAATTTAAATCACATGTTTTGAATCGAGCAGTTTGAATTTTTTAGCAGCCCTTTTGTAAATTTTTACCATGTTTTGTACAAATAAAATTGAAGTAAAAAGAGAATTCGTAGGGTAGTTAAAACGCAATAGGTCTTGATTGCTCTCACTTTCCCATTATTTAAAAATATAACATTTGTGTTTGTTTAAAAAATTAATTGTTAAAAATTGACTTTTTTTTGTTCAAAAATGGATAATAAAATTTGCAAAATAGTAGATTATATCATTAAGAGTAGAAGTGAGTGTTGTTGTGCTAAGCCCAGAGATTGATCTGTCAGCTGTGCACATGGGCGACTCGTGTGACACCTCGGTGGCACCGGGGTTAAATATTGGATAATTATTTCGTTATTTCTCTTTTTTAGATACTTTTTTAATAGGGATAATTCAATTATTACATATTTCTTGTAATTATTGATAAATAAATCGTAAGAAATGCTTCAAATGACTTTACATTTGACAGGGTCGAGCCGCCTGTGGACATTTCAACTCTTAGGATTTGAAGTCCGGTTACAAAAAAAAGCCACAACAGAGCGATTTTCGACTGCTTGAAGATAAACTAGTTTTAGAAAGAATCTTCAAACATTTGCGTAAATTATCTTTGGCATAAGGCCAATACATATTTACAATATACGTTTACGCAAGAAATTAGAGCTGCGCTAATTGCATAATTGGTGCGAAAAACATATAATTGCTGGACTATTAATAAAGAACAATCAGGGTTTGCAAATTCATTTCACAACAAACGTAGTGAGACTTTGCACCTGAAAGTGATCTCTGTCCTGTGAGCGACACCAATCCAATAACTTGCTAAATTTAGGTCTTTGTCTCTCACCGGTTTCCTTCACCTCAACTCAAAGCTAATTAGATAAAAGGTTTCGCGCTCGAGTAAAAATTTCCGTGTGCAATAAATGTCGCGCAACACGATAATGCACTTACCAGGAGGAATTAGGTGATACTTTTGCGGCTTCTTTTCACCGAATTTCCTCACGATCGTTTAGCAAGGGCGTCACCACAAAGTAAAAGTCTTGTTCGCATCTTTTGCCGCACCGATAAATTTAATCAATTTTTGTCGAGTGAAAGGCTTTTCCTTGTAAGTCTCATCGTTAATGGGAAAAAATCAGAAATAATGGACGCTTTCTCATCGTCATGTAACTTTTATCGACACCTTCCTGGGATCATTTTTAATAGACTTTCATCATCGATTCTCAGATGGAAAGACATGAGAATCCACGAGGACCGACAGTTGGGTGGAACAAAAGGAAATCGGAGCAACTGGAATCGTTTGTTATCGATTGTTAATTGCGGCACGCGAGTCTTGAGTCACGACTGATCGATGAATTTTTTTTCGATGATTTAGTGGTCATAACCCCGACCAAACAGTCGGATTACTCACCTGAATTGACAGCCGAGCAGGTCTACACAGATCGACTGATACAAACATGTTGAAATTCGGAACGAAATTGCAGGAAATCCTCCGATTTGCGGAACTTGTAATTAAATTTAATTTTTCGGCCGTGACAGCGTGGCCCACATGAAGATTACACGACCGGGCCGGTTTCAGAGAGAGAAATTAATTTGTACAGTAATCTCAGTGATTAAGCCATCCACTATTTTTTCCACCTACCAGATGTCCACGTCCCTCACTTTCCGAAAGTGAGAGCTTAGAAAGTTTTTTACATATCAGATTAGATAAAAATTTGCATTTTTCGGGAATCCACTCACGCATCCATTTACTCGTTTTTCCTTTCGTTCTTGTCCACATTGACCGTCGCTGCTTGAGATTTCTCTCGATCAAGCTCAATTAATCCAGTCAATTGAAGGTTAGTAGTGTGTTCTATTTTTGAAAAATTTACAAACAGGTCTTGTTTCTCATTGAGCTGTGAATGTGATCTTTGTTCGTAAGAGTAATCTTTCTTGGCACTCCCGTTGCCCAAATTCACAATTCCATTATCGCCGTGGTGTAACTACTTATCTCGGAGTCGAGGAGGTGTGTAAATAAATATTAACTTCCTGGACTTTACTTCGTTTTAAATTGTTGCTTAGTTGTTTAAGTTTTAACTCATTTCCAGGTTAAAAATAAAAATTAAACCCATAAAGCTCATAAAGGGTGCTGTCAGTGTTATTTTTAATATGCTCTAGCAGATTGTACACATAAATTCAAGACCAATATTCAGAGAATAAGCAAATTCTAGTTAAAAAAATGTGAGACCAGAAATTGAGGTTAGGGTCAAAGAAAATTTATATTTCGTGAAAGATCAACAACAAACAAGAACTCAATCTTCAACATGGTGTAAAACATGGTTAAAGTAAGTCATCCTCGGAATCAGAATCAGACTACAACCAAATTCCTACTAACAGCAAGATATTTTGTTCAATTTGCCTAACATAACCTCAAAAAATTCAATGTTCAAGATCATACACAATTTAATAAAATAAAAAGTGATGATTGCAAAATAGCATAATATTATTCAGTCAAATTATTGTGAAATATCTTGTAAAGATAACAAAGGGATATAAGACTGTATTGCTGTATTGCTTTATTACTTATTTAGTTTGATGCAAAGGAAATAGGTTTATTAGTAATTTGCACATCGTTAAATTGTAGTAATTCAATTTTGTTAGCTACCTACGCACTAGATAAGAGGGAACATTAATAAATCCGTTCAAAATTATAAGAAGTTTTCAAAAAAAGCGTGAAAAATATTGGTCTACAGCTTTTTTTTTTGGCTTTGCGCACAACGCCAGCCATTACAAACTTGATAACGTTTAATTAGCATTTTGTTTATCACATAGCGATGTAAATAACAGTTATCAATATTTTTGTTATATCATTAATTCCAAAAACTAATTTTTGATAGTGGGATTAACACTTGGTACAAAACAAAACAACAATGTCTTGATTAATCCACGTTTAATATAAATAAATAACATTTGTTACAAATTCGTATTAAAAATAATTTAAACATATGTATAGTAGGTATTATCAAGGAATAAATAAATTAACAGTACGTCGACAAGTAGAGGAAAAAATTAGCAAAGTGATGACTTATTTTGAAATTTGTTTATCGACATCAAGTAGGTACGTCTGAATAACCTTGGCGACATATTGCTGTCAGTTGCAAGCTGTCAACAGTACGTCTTCGGTAAGAAAGGGTAGACAATCCAAGTTAAGTATATCTTTGCGAATCTCTGATTTACATAAAAACTATCCTACAATTTCTTAAGTCTTCACAATTACGTCAATCACAGTTAATGCGTGCGTAGTGTCGGCACAAATGCTGTTTTTCTGGTCAGCCAAAAAAACCCCAATCGCGTCAGTGTTGCAACATCTGTCGAAAATCGTCCAGTTTGTAAATACTGGTCGACAAGCGACCGAACGCGTTGAACAACGCGACGATTTCTTCCCTCTGCAGCTGGAACAACTTCTTGTGATTGAATTTCTGCGAGAAGAGGATTTTCAAAGCTGTCCCCAACCCGCGCGTCTGTAATTTCCCCCACAATTTACACTTCTCGCATCCTACACAGTCCATTATCCTGGTCACGTTCCGGAAGTGCTCTTTAAACTCGTGTTTCAACCTGGAAGCTTGGGCGCTGCCTGTAAACATGGTGGTCTCGTCGAAGTGATTGGGGAATTGTTGGGCAACGTTGAGCAAGTCCTTGACGGCCATCTGAGTGCCAAAGTCTTCAACTTCGTTGCCTGAAACAGAAATGTTGAACTGGAGAAGAGTGACAGTTTTGTGTGATTACCGGTGTAGAAGAGTTCTTGTTCTAAGTATGGAGCTGCCTTGGCTAGAGCTCTGAGCTCTAGGAGATAGATGAAGTAGAGGTTGCGCAACCAGTTGGGGCCTTCGTCGTTGGTGGTTTCGGGCGAGAAGCGCCTCTGGAATTCTTTCAAATTGGGTCCCCACTCGCCTTTGGGATCGGTGAGACTTAAGCCGTGGGAGTTTGACAAGAGGTAGTTCGCGCAGAGGTGGATGTTGATGCTGGTGTGAAGTCCCGAGATTGTCCTGTAGTAAACTCGTTCTTCCAGACACATGTTGTTGAGTGTGCTGGTGGGAATGTAGGGGCTGTAGTAAGTCTTGGGCCGGAAGCAGTTCTCCAAGTAGATGGAGTTCCAGATTCTGTTGGCCGACGGTCCTTTGTACCCGGTGTACCTCTCCGGATTGAGCAAAAGATCGACGTACTCTGCGCCTTCGTCGTTCTCGTCGACGGCGCAAAAATTGTCGTTGGCGTCGTCGTAGGCCGTCCACATCACCAGGTCCTCCTTCATCTTGGGACTGATCGTCTTGTTGAGGTAGTCCAGTTCTTCGGCGTCGTCCTCGCACGCCGCCTCCGAGTCGAAGCGGCGCTCCACCGCGCCCTTGATCCCCACCGGCACGTCACCGTCGCCGCAAGCCTGCACGTGGCAATACTTGATGGCGCACTTGCTGTCATCGTGCCAGAAAGGGCAGTCCCGCTTCAGGTTCACTTTGAAGAACCGGAAGTAGTCCTTGCGCAGGAGACTACGCAGCCGCGGGTACACCTTGACATTGTTGAAGTGGTCTACGGTGTCTATGTTGCACGTGCACTCGTCTATTTTGCCGCTGAGCTGGCAGAAACAGGCGTCCTGGACGTGCGCCTCGAAGTTGGAAGTTGCGATCAACACCAACAGAAGACACAGATGGCTAGATGGAAACGTCATCGCGTCAAGCTTCCGTCATTTCGTTCACTGAGAGGACGCGCGGTTGCGAACGCGTTTTCAACGGCAACGGATTCGGCGGTATCGAACCGATGAAGTACACGTCGAGCTCGCTCTCTGGGTAACGGTCACGCCAAGGGGATACGGATGAGGTGGGATCGGTCGGGTTACACTGCAGTGATAACGGTGCAACGTGACAATTGCCGTGTAGCGTTGACGGGATTAATGACTGATTTATTGATTGGAGATTAAAACGTCAGGTAGGGTTAGTTTTTATTACTTGTGCGGTGTGGCGCCGTTGCACGTGGCACGCCTTGGCGTAGGTAGTCGTCGACTAATTTGGGACACGCGAAACTTATCGAAATCAAACATCATTTCCTTTTCTGTGGCTATTTATTTCGGTAATTGTTCAACTGCTTCACCTGCGGCCGCAAACTGACAGTTGACAGTTCATCCAAACTATCAATATCAAGGTCAATCGTTGAATCGTTGTGTCAGCCTGAAACAATAGAGCTTTGTGTTGTTAACTTGGCACAGGTAATTTTTTATTAATCTTCTTTGTTTGGCACTCTACCAAACAAATGAATTTCACAAAAAACATTTATTAGAAAAATAAAACAGTTGGATCTGGGATACTACAAATTTATTGGTTGGTTTACTCCAACAACTTAGGTGTGAAAGTAAACTCAAATGTTTTACTTTGTTTTATTGGATTTTATTTTATTTTACAATTTGGTAAACTAGGTCAAACCATAGAACCTAATTAAAATTACAAATATGGCACACAGAATATTTGTAATAAAGTTGACTTGATTTTTAGCGCATTTTTGCTACATGGGAAAACGTGGGATATAAATGATTTAATAAGAGAAACTTTTCTCATATTTCGTCCTTCAAAAAGTTGTCCACGAACCTAGCAATTGATTGAAATAGAAAACCAAAAAATGGGACAAATCACTTTAAACACAACAAATTAGAAAAATAATGTTTTCTATTTATTATTTGCCCTTGATAACTTACAAAACTGTCTCAGCTAAGTAACCTTGATAATGAATAATACAGGGTGACTTTGAAAGTTGTGCAGATATTTTAACCATGGCAGGATTCCACAATACGTAATAAAAAGGGGCTAAAATTAAAAAAAAAAAAGTATGAAAGCCACTGAATTTTATGAAAAAATGCGTCAAAGAAAAAATCGTAGTAGACTTTTTTTGTTGTTTAATTCATTTTTAAGTGACTTTGACAAGAACCTCAATCTTAACCTCAATCGCAAATGGCGTTCACCAACCTGGAGAAAACCGATATGGTTTTGATCTATGGCGAAACCCGTGGAAATTCAGAGCCAGCACGGCAAATCTACCGTGAAAGGTTTCCTCGAAGGATACTTCCCAATGCTCCAATGCATGAACGCAAACGTTGTGCATCTTCCAGATTTCGAGCGTTTCGAAATGAGTAAGCCGCCAACGAGAAGAACGCATTTTACTTGCAGAAGAAGAAATTCTTCACGAAATTGAAAACCAGCCACGAACACGTACTCGGCGTCTTGTAAATCACCTGGGAGTTTCTCAGTTGGTTGTTTGGCTGCGAGTTCAAAACGCCGCTCAGGAAAATCTTCAAAACAGAGGCATTCTGAAGTTTGCATTGCAAACGATGGCAGGCATTTTAGGAAATTTCTTTGATTCATTTTATTCTTTTACTCACAATAATTAGTCTTTTTACTTTGTTGTTTTCTGATTAAGTCGCAGGCACTATTTTATCATCACTTTACAAATGTTATCAAAGATTCATGAAAAAACTCAAAAACACTTATATAACTATAAAAATCAAACATAACCTCGAATGACAGGAAAACTTGACATTTTAGGTTGGTCGTACGTCAAAACTGCCCGCCAAATTTGAAATTTTTCTGTAGTTTCCAAACAAAGTGATTCCTTTGATTAGAGCTCTAAGTTATGCCACCAAAGGGGGTTTAACCTAAAAAGAACCCAAAAAATACCCAATTTTATCACATAAATAAATTGAATGCACAATAACACTTTTAATTAATGAACATTACCCAATTTGATATACTGGATGTTTGCCCAATTTAAATAGAATTCTTTGATGTAGTTCGTCCAACTTTTCAATAAGATCGAGTATGTTTTTTGTTGGGGAGAGCATAAACAAGGTTCAGACATAACAATATGTGAAGGAACTTCACCGATATAAGGTTAAAATGTCAAACTGGAAGACTACTAATGTACAAAATGTTGTTTTGAAAGAAACAACTATGGTCTGCGACTCGGCGCCGATATCGAAAACTGGCGAATCGAATTCCAGTTACTAAATAAACTTTTAGATCGCATACAAAGATATGCAAGGAATTTTAATAATGTTACAACACTGATTGTTATTTCTTTCTATTGTTATTTATGTCTTGAGAATGTTTATGTTGTGGAACCCATTTTATATAACTTATTTAAGTGAACGACATTTTAAAAATATGTAAAAAAAAAATTATGTAATGTAGAGCACCAACATACTCGTAGGTATCTGACAAGAAAAATGTAAGGACAGGATTTTTCAATTTGTCAATAGTGTAAGCAAACTGTTAAAAATTATCTAATGCAAATGACGTCTTAGTTTTCCGATGGTATCTCGTAATTGTTTTATGGCAGTCTCACAATTACCACATAAAATTATCGTGGTTCTCTTAGGATAGGTACCCTAAAGTTAGAAAAGCAGACAAGTAAAGTATAAAACAGAAAAAAAAGAGGTTATGTAACTCAATTAATGACATGTTTTTAATTCTAATAAAAACTGTTGTAAGATGAAAAGTAATTAGGATATAGAAAAACTGAAAAAAAAAATCACAAGCAAAACAACTAATACAATACGTCAAACTCACAACTAACACTAAGATTCAATAATTTGACATTTGACATTTTTCGACACAATAAAATAATAGAACGGCACAATTCCACAGGACTCTTGATATACGTTCTTTTGTATTTATGCTTTGAAAAACATAATCTTAAACTTGGTAAATAAAAAAGTTATGGAACAATTAACTGGTGATTAATATTTTGCTACAATTTTATAGTTCATTTAACTTTTTATTAGCATTTTTATTTTTTTATTGATTCTTAGTAGTTCATAGTTTCAATTTTTAATATTATTTGTGTTATATTGTTTGTTTAAATTTTTGTTGAATAAAGAATATATTTGTTTTTGACCAATTCTTTTATTTCCCCGGCACTTTATCAAAACTGAAAATTAAAACGTGTACTGCGAATAGACTGGACATTATTTAAAAAACCAAATGCGAATTTTGCGCTGAAACTCGGTAAGTGGGCTCAAAATTGAGTTCTGAACAACTTTTTCTAATAATTTCTTTGATATTTTCAAGCAATGAAAAATATACAACATTGGCTCTATTTGCGAGGTGGCAGGCGAGTGATTTTATTACTTAACCTCAAAAAATGTACCTCACTAACTCCTTCCACAAAAATTCAAATTTCTACTCCCAAAAATAATGAAAATATCAGACTGTCCTCATCGTGCGACACACTAGATATGTTTCTTTTTATCATTATCTAATGTTGTTGATTATCTGGTTGTTTATCATGTCTATGGAAAAAAGCAAAAAGTATATAATTTCTCTCTTAGTTGTAACTTAAAATAAACCTTGTTGTTTACATTATCGACGCAAGTAAATATAAATTGTGAGGTATCGTCAAAAAATGCAGATGTTTGTTTATGATAATACTGTAAAATATACATCAAAGCCTAATATTAGTCAATATTTAGCTCCGATCCATCTGGCCCACCCGGTCAGATTCCCAAAATACCTAATTTCGTTCCTAGCGTAAAGAATCTGTTTTGCTTTCCATGATAATTGTTTACAAGTAAACTCATGAGATAATGATGAAAGTACATAAACTCATGGTATGTAAATAAAAGGAAGGAAATGTGTTTACGATATGTGGATATCAACAGCTTCTAAAATAAGACCGGTCTGTAAACAGCATCCAAGTACATCCGTTAATGCGAGCGGCAACATTTAATCAAAAAAGTGTTTTTCACCAGGCATCCCATTCAATTAAAACCATTAAAATGGCGTATTAAGCATAAATCATTTCGAGTAGACAGTTATGCGCGGATTACATTTGAGACTATTGTTACTGCGTAACAAGATTTACAACCTCAGCTAGCTATTATGTAACTTGGATAATGAAGTGAAAAGATTGTTTTTTAGATAACCTAAAGCAAAAATAATTTTACGCGAATTATGTACAACGCAAAGGTAAAAAAATATTGACTGAGACAATTATGAAATAGTCACTAAGCCGTAAAACAACAAAAATTCTTGTCAAGGTTGGAGCCACCATACAGACCCGACCGCATCGATGCATAATCGTGCAAAAATTAAAATGCCTCGGTGGAACAAATAAGAGTGCAAGCGGACCCCTCTGTAGGAAATTATTTAATCATGACGGCGGTTATCTCAACGAGCCTTTATTGGCCCAACAGTTGTTCTAAAACGGACAATTAGAGGCGCGTTATAGACACTCATTTAAAATTTAGATCGCCAGTTTGCGCGATTATTTTATTAATAATTCCAAGGATGACCTCCATGTCCATTGGCCAATAATTAGCACGCCACCAGACTTTAAAAGCCATTCAATTAAATTGAATAAGTCGGCAATAAAACAATATTTACGGTCGAGGAGCCACTTCGCCTCCCTTTTATCTCCCCCGTGTTTATTTTTAAACCTTTCTTAAAATATTTGTCATATTAGCATGAACACACTTCTTTATTTTTGGCCGTCGTTATCTCCCACCGAGCCGGTCCAGGTAGACAAACACGTCGCGTACACTCTCAAGACCCCAAATAAAACTTCTTAGCGGGGTACTGCAGGTGTCTCAATTTTACAATACCCGCTTTATGGGCCGCACGTAACAAAAACTGTTTTATTGCAGATTCAACACGAACAAAGACGGTTTTCTAAGTTTGAGCGAGCTGAAACGCATGATGGAGGTGCTGGGGGCGCCCCAGACGCACGTCGGACTTAAGGCGATGATCAAAGAAGTGGACGAGGATGACGACGGACGTCTCTCGTTCAGGGAATTTCTTCTGGTGTATCGCAAAGCCAGGGCAGGGGAACTGGACGAGAACTCGGGATTGGCACAATTGGCTAAACTCACGGAAGTCGATGTGGATAAAGTGGGCGTGAACGGGGCCAAAGAGTTCTTTGAAGCTAAGGTAGTTTTTGTGGTGTTGTTTAGCTATTGTTTGCTAATTTCCTGTTTGTAGATTCAGGAATTGTCCAAGATGAGTAAGTTTGAGAATGAAATACGGGAAGAACAGGAAGAGAAGAAGAGGATGGAAGAGGAGAAAGCTCTCAGAAGACAACAGTTTCGAGAAAAGGCGGCCATTTTCAAATAATCTATAATCTAGACATGAGTATTATGTAGACTGATCCCATTTATTAAGATTTTAAACGAAAACGTGTTTAATGCATTTTTATTGTAAATAATACCAGACATTTTAGCTTAAGTGTAAAATCTTTAATGTAAGTTATTTTGGGTAATATTTTTAAATTTTTGTGATAACTAGTTATTTTCTAATAAAACTAAGGAAATCTATGTTTTTTTTTTTTACCCTAAGGCAAATTATGTTTTCAATTCTGACACAATTAACTTGGCTTGATTTGTTTTCTTTATTTTATGATTTGGGGGCTCTCGATTCTTCGTACCTATTGTATAAAATAGTTTACCAAAAAAAGTGTTCCATTATATAATTCTGAAAATTTGCAATATAAATCATTAATTCATCCATTTATAGAAAATTCCAAGGTTGACAGCGCTTCTAGTTCAGAAAAAAATGTATAAATAGATCATGTTCAATTATTGGTCAGGGACGGTGAGTTCGCCAAGTCGAATAACAGCATAAAATTTACTGGAATGCAATACCAAGCAGATATTCAAAATAAACGATGTATGCAACCAACAAAACTAAATACTCAAAATGGGCAGTTAGCTTTGTGAAAATTTTAAATACACAAGAAGAACAATAATAGAAAAGCTGAATGATGAATCCATTAACGAAATGAATAAGATCAAGAACAAAATAGAATGGTATTTTTCAACTACTAATGATATTTTTTAAAATTGGCAATTATTTTATAGTGGGTAGCAATTAGATTTATTTAGATCAAATAAAGCGTTGAAACTTTGCCTGGGATGAAAGTATTTCTGGTTGCATATACCAGTTACAATTTAAATTTCGAAATTTTTGCCGAAACTCGGCTAAACAGGCAACAGCGCTGTTCCATTCTTTTCTTTGTTATTGAAAACATTACGAAAATAAGAGTAATCTTTTATGTCCAGAAGTAAAAACCATTTTTGCATTAAAATTCAATTCATAGTGACAGTTGTTTGACGTTTATTAGCTGAGTTAGCAAAGATACGAAAAATCTGACACTGTCAAAATCATAGCCTCGCCTCATCTAAGTAATTGTTGTATTGTTGATCTGTTAGATTAGGGTTAGGTCAACTTCATTCAAAGAGATTGAGGTTAGGTATATAAAGTTTATCAAAGTTTTTCACTTTCCTCTGAATTTATTATTTTAATCTTGTCAATACACTGAAAGCTCTTATCACTGACATCTCCCTGTTGCAAGCATTTCCTTGTGTAAAGAAATCTTTAGTAAAAAATTTTCCAAATATAATTTTCATTTCAGTATTTTACCCCCTATAAATTAACGAGCTGTCTGTTTACTCGTATTTTCCAGTTATTTGACCCAATGACACTGACCGTGAAATAATAGTTTTTGTAAAATCAGCGCAACACATTGAGTTTTTTGAATAAAGTTTTTCGCTCTGCTGCCGAGGTAGGTAGTTAGTTTTATCCCACTACAAAAAGCAGGTGTTTACGTGTTGATTCTGCGACTGCTTCTTGTGGAGGTACATGAAGGACTTGAAATATTCGATCCCAATTGATGTAATTAAAGTTTTAAAAGAACGTGTGGAAAATGCTGCCACAACAATTCACAATTGTTATTCATTGTCAGTATGTCAATTGTCAATTGTCATTCCTCTGTTGTCGGCGCCTTCAGTACTGTATTATTTGTATTCACAGTAACGGCGGCCACTGTGGACATTTCTTGTAAATGATTAGCGATTGCTCTGATTACTTTATGAGAATATGATTCTCTTTTTTCTCCACCACCCTTATCATTATAGGTCACAGCAACGGGCGCAGCAATTAGCCGCTGTGCACAAATTAGCAAAAAACAAGTGAAAGTTTTCTTGCATTTGTTTTTTGTTCTTCACTTATCAGCACCGGCGAAGCAAGTAGGTAATCCCCATAAGCGGGTGACGGAAAATTTAATAATTTTAACTGGATAACTTTAAGGTTTAGAAATTTTTTTTTATAAAATCAACGGTTTGTCCGGTGGACCGAAAGACTCTTAATCCCCACCCTCATCAAATGTTGACGTTTGTGCATGACACGTTGCGCGATTGTTCATGTTTTGACAAAAGCGAACGTGTCAAAATTGATATCTACGAAGTATTAAATAATTATGTTGTGAATAAGTGCGTTTCTTCATATATTGTGTTATACAATCAACTATTAGAATTTACTTAACACATTTGGTGCTTTTTTTCAAGAAGTCAACCCTTATATCTAGTGATTCATCAGGTTTCGTGAAATTGTGCAATCACAAATTACCGGTAATTATACCTACATTTTGTCCAGAAAGAATAATCATTGAAAATATTTAGGTACAATGGGCGAAGCCGCAAGAAATTTTCTCGCACAATTCCACAATTTAGAGGGTGACACAGTTAAACAAAAACATCAAAGTTTATTCCATTTATTACATCGACATTCACTCCTGCCCCAAGACAAGCAAGAACTCGATTTTATAACGGAAAATTTACAACCCAACAATCATCTGGAGAAGATTTTCCGCGTAGATTTTTTAGTTTACTTTCGAAGATTCAATGAACTGTTTGAAGATTACAAGAATGGGGATGACATCACATTGAGTAAAGTAGCAAAAAAAGACTGGTTTTTCCAAAATGTACTAAAGGACAGTAGCGCAGAAAAATTTGTTAATGATGTGTTGCCAACCTTATCATATTCTGTGAAGGTAAAACTTCTGAAGAAATTGCTGATGGACGAAAAATGTGCTGATGAAATTTTCACCCTTCTCCATAAACGGTATGGAATTTTTCTTGCAACTGTTTTCCTCACGAAATGCACCAGTGACAAAATTAGTGAAGTATTAAAAAATCACCCAATTAAGTTAACTGTAGCACAGCTCCAAAAACTCTATGATAAAGATCCAAGCTTAATTTGCGCATATTTAGAAGAAAGAACAAAATATTTGGGTAGCTCTTCTTTTATGAATGACAATCCTATTTTTAAATACATAGCCCAGAGAAACCCAAAGATGTTTTCCGATTTATTCAACAAGTATAAATTTGAAATCAACCTGGGACACAGAACTACCAAAAAATACATAAATTCTCAAAAATCCACCATATTATCTAAGCCTGAACCATATTTAAACGTGTTAAATAAAAACGTAACTGTGAGAAAATTAGGGCCTGATATAAAAAACTTGCTTTTCGAAAAAGCTGATGAAGGCTCAGATCAGTATTGGAATTCTATACTTAAGTATTTTCCAAAAAATCAACAGTTTGCTATTTTTAAATCAACATACAATAAAATTTATCATCACAAATTTGGAGATAATATTGATTCCATCTCTGAAAATATGCTGAAGATAATACAAGATAGTGAAGAAAGAGAAAAGCTTGCGAGGATGAAATTAGAAAAAGAAAATCAAGAGTCTTATCTTAAATTCGTTACCACAGACTATTGCTTGAAACAATTTATGGAGAAAATAGAGCACATGAAAAGTTCTGAAAGATCCGATTTCGTTGAGATAGCAGTGGAGTGTTGTATTTTAAACAAAGATATGGATGGTTTGTTGAAAGTGTGTGAATTGGTTTGTACCAGGTTTAAGAATGACGATAGAAGAATTCGGGAGTCGTTCTTCTATGCATTGACTGGAACAACAGAAAAGAGTCTGGATGATTTGACTGACGAACACTGGAAATTTGTAATGGAAATATTGGCTGCAACAAATGCCAAAGATGAATGGATTTACAATGAAAACGCGATAAGATCCAAGTATGTAAAATACTTGGTTAAAAATAATAAACCGATTAAAGAAGAACTTTTAAAATACGCCCGCTGGGTTGACATTTTTGAAGATCTCTCAACTTGGGACGATCCAAAAATACTTAAACCCGTGCTTTGCGAGCTCGTAGAAATTGGTATTATAAAACCAGAGCCCGATGATGAATACGCTGCCGCACGTTACGACTGCAGACTCGCGCACATTTGTGACGACTACAACAAAAAGTATCCAAAGATTACGATCGATATTCATTCGCACCAAAGAATTCTGCAGTCGGTGAGGCAAGTTTTAGAAAACGAAACTTCCGCAAACATCTACACGGACCACATTTCCGGAATAAAATACATGATTTGCCAAAAGAGTTCGTCCGAAGAACTACACCAACTAAAAAAACTCTATTTCAAGAAGTTCAAAACATTTGGATCACCGGCTGCATGCATGTGGTTCTTGAAACACGAACCCCAAACTCTTCAAGAGAATTACGACGAATTTTTGAGCGGTTTTGTCGACGTTCGGGGCAACAATCCGAGAAGATTGTGGCGTCTGATCAAAAAACATTGCTACCTTGATTTGGACAAGAGAACGGTGGAATTTTGCAAATTGAAATTGGGGGAAGAGGGATACGGACATAAAGTGAAGCTGGTTAGGGCTTTGTCGATGTTGTCAAACCCCGCGTCCCATATGGAATTCATGGAGCGCTACGTACCGACGTCAGACAAAGTGGATTTGACTGATGATGACGTTAAGGATTTTTACACGATTCAGAGCAAGTTGGTGGGGTTGTTGAATCTTGTACAGTCGCCGGCGACAGTTTTACCTCTGACTTTACAATTCTGCAAGGGTGATTATTTGCGGCCCGCTTTGAATCCTTTGTACAGTTGTATGTGTCGATTGGCCGAAAATGATACGAAACCGTTTGTTGATAAATTAAACGAGAGTAAAGCCATTTCGGTCAAGAAACACGCAACTAGTTTGAGTTGTGTGATATACGATACAGATACAGTACTGAGTTGTTTGAAAAGTACAACGATCCCGTCCGTAATGGCCGCGTTGAAATATTTCACGAAGAATCCTTCAGATGGATTGTGGAGTTTGCTGGAAACAAAAATCTGTGATGTCGAGAAGAAAGATTTGCAGGTGTTTAAGTGGGCTGTGAATACAATTTTACCATTAGAGTATAGAAGCCGATATGTGGAGAGCGTTTGGCAAGTTTTGGACAAATACGAAAGTAACGAATTCAAACAACTTCTGGTAACGAAAATCGACAAAGAAGCGATTCGAAGCTTCCAACCACAATTTGCGTACAATATCTTGCAAGGCAGCATTTTCAAGTACGAGGAAGCCAACAATTTCGTTGCCAACGTCCTCATTCATCTAAAAGACAACGGGAAGTTTTCGCTTTTGTCCAAAATTTTGCGCGAATTCAAGGAAACCCGTTGGAATAATAAAGAGCTACAGCGCGACTCACGCCGAAAATTGAACAAGTTCGTTTTGAGCCTGTTCGAAACGTACATGAGTGAAAAAGAACGTGACAAAGAATTCGCTTCGGAAATGGCAACGCTGTTCAAGTCGGTGTTTTCTCCTCAGGAAGCTTTTGAAGAAACTGTGATAATTTCGTGCATGACAATGAAAGGCGAAAGTACAGAAAAGTGGAGTACGTTCGTTTCTGAACTGAATAATCATTACAATGACAGTTACGGCAATCGAACAGTAATTTTGTTGTCAGACCTTGTTGCCAACCACATTTTTAAGCGATTGTTCGTAAAGGACGGCGACAAAATCAAGTTCTGTCATTGTTTGCTTAAAGTTAAAAAGTCAGTCAGTGATTGTTTGTTGGTTATTACGTTGTTGCCTAAAAAGGAACCGGAGCACCAGGAGCACTATTTATTATATGATGACATTTTAACTGAGTTGAGTCAGGTTTCTGATGGCGTTGTTAATTTGTATTTCAATATCTACTTGAAATCAGATGCAGATGCAAATGACAGCAGTTATGGGAATACATGTTGTTATCGTTGTTAATCGTTATAGAGATAGTGTTGATTGTTGTCATATTGAGATAACCTTACATTCTTATTACTCTTATAATTATATTTATGTTATTTCATGCCAATATTAACTTTTTTAAATATAAAAGAAATGTTCATATCCAAGATGTTTGTAACACAGTGATGCAGTTCCTTAACTTTATTGTAAGAACACTATGTTGTAATTATATTTAATAAAGCTAGAGTCAATAATTATGTTGCTTTTTTCTACAGGCTAGCTCAACGATAGGTATCCACCCAAATTATTTTGAATGAGACGTTTCTGAAAGGTCATGAATATCCGCAAAAACGCTTTAAAAACAGAGTGACAAAACATTGTTATGAATGAAATAGCCGAAAAACCGGAAAAACACTGTAAACACAGCCGCAAAAACGTGTAAGAGTAAGAGTGAAACCAACTGAAAGGAAAAGTCAAAGCAAAAACCATAACTACAGTTGGTGCCACTTGCAAATGTCCCATTTGGGCAGTGACCTTGAAATAATTTGGCATTGTAACGTGGCTTTGCAACCTCGTACTCTCCTGTGTAATTTTAGTTTAGTAAAATTTTTAGTGAATTTTTAAAGTTAGGTTAAGAAGACTTGACATTTTTTTAACCCGTCAAAGTCATGAGAAACCGAAGTTGATTGATAATGCAAAGAAATCAGTTTATAATGGCAAAAACTAAGTATATCATTCATCAAGGACAACATTTTCAGCATTTACTAGGTCTTGAGTACGCTAAAAGTAAAAGTCCTTTGTACCTACGTTTTTTCGACACAATTCAGTGTCAGTGTTAAATTTCTTGCGTGGTAATCGCTTTCGTTGTAGCTTTTTTATCATTTCACTTTCATTCGCTCTTCATTAGCGTCGACCACGGGCCGGAATGAGGTGAATTTTGAATTTTTAAATACGCAATTTCGGCCATCGCAAATCGTCTTCAAATGTCTCGGTGGTTTACACTCTTACAACTTAAAATATTTCCGTGTATTTTGATTATATCCTATATATTTTATACAGGCATTCAATTCAAATCGTGGAGTTTAATAATGGAAGTTAAAAAAAAACACTGATCTCTTCTCTATGGTATCATAGACATCAGTGGCACAAACGCGAAATGCATTATACACAGTCCACACTTCCACAGTCACAGATTATCAATTTTCCGTTTGACATTTTATCTCGCGCCTTGGCTTAGAGTGTTTTGCTGTTTTTTGAGTGATTTCCGCCTGACTAGTAGCTTTAGCTGTTGAACGCCCTACGATTGATTTTAATCTGCAATTTTCATTGCAAAATTTCATTTGATTTGTGGTAATTTGTAGCTATACCTACGTTTTAAGGTTATGTTATAGCACAGTCTCGAATTTGTTATGGAGAAGTAAGTGAATTTAACTTTAATCTATCGTGCGTTCAAATGAAATCCTGGACTGAGAAGACGTTGGAAACCGTCAATTGTGGTGCTTTTTTAAAGTGTAAATTAGAGCATGTTAGCAGCTAACTTAAAATTTAGAAACAAAAAGTCTCCTTTTTTTCTTTCTTCGCAAAGTTTTACATTAAAAATAAAATAACTAACGATCCCTATTCTCGAAGCAAATATCTGAGGGCACCCTTTGCTGAAAACAAACATCTGGACTGTGAATGTCAAAATTGGAGTTGTTAGGTTTTTCAAACTAATCATTTGTTTAAATTGACATTGTCAAATAAATTGTAAAATTATTTAAGTGTATTTTGTAAAAAGGCCAAAATGGAAAATTCAAAACGAACTATGGTGGCGCGAGAGAAGAGGGCCATAACAAATTATTATATTATAAAGCCATACCTTCAACAAAAAAACGTTTCTGATTTTAACCCAATTGTGGAGAAACCGCATTTTGCATTGTGAAAATGAAAACCTAATTAAAGCTGATTGGTTAACTATGTGGGTATTAGAGATGTTCCACCCAATATATCCTTAGCGGAATCTGACTCAGAAAGGTATGGGGAGCGATTTTCAATTTTGGTTATTGTTTAGTTTTTACCTGTTTTCAGTTTATTTGTTTTTCTTTGTGTTTTTTATAAACTTGATTAAATTGCTCCAGTTTAGTTTTCAAAACAATTTTAGTTCAATGATTAAAAAGGAAAACATAACCTAAATATATTTTGTAACTAGATTTTGACGTGGGTACAATCTAGTGAAATTTTTTTATACACTTCTAAACAGTTTAGTTTTTTTCAACGCCTGTACTCAGCCCAGGATTTCCTTTGAACGCATGATATAAAAGAAGCGTTTACACATTATAGCTATAGCTAGAGTAGAAAGGAGAGAGTGATAATAGCAAGATTTAGGTGTGGAAATGAGGAGAGAGAGAATAAATATTGGAATGAGGATAGGATTAGAGTGTGCAGAAAAAAAGGAGACGATAGAACATTTGTTGAATGAATGCGTAGAATTGAGAGAGAGAGATGAAAGTAGAGAAGAAATGTTGAATGAGGATGGAAGAGGGATCGAATGGATGAAGAATGTTGAGTGGAGGAGAAGGACAATATGTGGGGAGGGATAATTGCTAATTTGTTAATTGGTTATTGATTTTGAATCACTGTTTTAGTTATTTACTTAGATTAGTTTTTAGTTATTATATATTATATTAAGTTAGTGGAAATGTATAAAAATCGGATTACTTTGAAAACCTGTATAGGTATCAAATACACATACATACATACACATTATAGCTATTTTGTATTTCAGTGAAAATAAACGAATTTGCCGTATATGCCGGAAGAAATTTGTTAGTGTTTCAACAATGAATCGACATTTAAAGACGATGCATAATGAGAAAGTAGAAGACAGAAAATCCCAACATATTAAGTGCCCAATATGCTCTGAAGGAAGAAATGAACCATTAGCAAATCATGATAGCCTTATTCAACATTTAACCAAGGTACAATGTAATTTAAGTTTTAAGAATGTGGAAGAATTCGAAGTTTGAAGAACTCGGGAAAATAGAGAAGTGGATTATGCTTATGCTAGAAATATAAAAGGTTGGGGAGTTACCATTTTTGGAATTAATGGCAATAAGTAAAAAATATTTACAGGATTTAAAAGCAATTGTACTAAAAGAGTTATGAAGACTGGTGGCAGCATTCGAATGGGCAAGGATTTTTATAGAGTTTAAGAAAAATTACGAGAAAGAAACAATTATGCAGGAGAAAAATAGAGAAGCAAACGTATTTTCCTAACAAGAAAACGAGTAGTAAGTATTTTGCAAAATTCTTGAATATATTATTATTATTATTATTTCATTTCTGAATTTCTGGTTCATGTAGGAACGGACTAGACCCCCTTATCAGAAGAAGTCAAGAATGAAAATAAAATAAATGTGTTTTTTATGACCTCCATTTTTTTTAAAACATCCATCGTAGGAAATTTATTTTATATTAATTGCCAGTGGTAGACTGATAGCACCGGTGCTCGTTTTTTTTTTTTTTAAATTGGCGCCAATACTAAACTTCACCCACTTCTCCGTCATTGGTCCGTATGGTGGTGCAAAGTAATGTCATAATCATAATGTATGCTAAAGTGAGGTTAGATTAGATTTAAACAGCTCAATCCAAGCGCAAATACTGTACCGGGAGGAGTTTCCAGACAGGGTTGTACATATTTAATTCAAAAATGTTTACTTGCACGGTACAACGATTGAGAGACACAGGAAACTTCCGTCTAAGAACGAAAGATCGTGGCAGAGATCGTTCCCAGCGGGTGGTCGAACTAAAAGTACCGCCAAGATCTCCGGATTTAAATTCTTGTGTTTTTTTATAGGGGCATTTAAAATAGCTGGTCTATAGCCAGCCGATAAAATCGGTAGAACTTACTGGAGTCCGTACGCAGGGTACAGGCGTGTATCACGCATCGACAACATTTTCAGCATTTACTGTGAATAAGGTAAGGTACGCTAAAAGTAAAAGTGTTTTTTACACGTACATTTTTCCCGACATAATTCAGTGTCACTGTCAAATTTCTTGCGTGGTAATAGTTTCCGTTGTGGCTTTTTTATCATTTCACTTTCATTTGCTCTTCATTAGCGTCGACCACGGGCCGGAATGAGGTGAATTTTGAATTTTTAAATTCGCAATTTCAGCCAGTGCACGTTGCCTTGGTGTAAGGCCGCCTTTAAACTCCTTCACATTTCCTGCATAATCTGTGGTGGTTTTTAAGAATAATTTAAGATAACTCGTTAAACGTATTAATAGGGACTAATCAAGTAATCACACTTGCACGCATTGGGGTTTTCTTCTGATAACAAACGTTGTCTTTAGCCAGTCGTGTATTTCCAGATTCACATATTTTGCCAATATAACGATATTGCCTTTGATAATAATCAGCTTTAGCGCAGGTATTGTTAAATACTCAGTACTCTTAATGTCAACGTGATGAAAACAGCGGGAGTAACTATGACTCTCGCTGTGTCTGTTATAGGCGCCTGAACCTCCTCGTGGTTCCCGCTTGGTGCATTAAAATTTGCGATTGGACTTCATAAAGTACTTGCTATGATAGTTTTGATATTATTATTCAATGAGCCGTGAGTAATGAACCTTGTTATCTAATGAAAAACACTTTCATAATTACAGTATTAGTTATACAATAGGATTATAAAAACTAAATTTTATTGAATTTAAAAAAGATAACGAAAAATAATAATATGTAATCAACTATTATATGTTATAATCTACAAACATCCGTATCAATACCAAGGCGCGGAGAAGGAACCAGCTGGCGTTTAATACCAGAGATATCGTGTTCACTCCTTCCAATGACTGGAACACTTGACGAAGAGTACAAACGTTTCAGAAATAAGCTTGCGGCTTGTTTAGAAGATTTAAGCCAGTCAGGCTGGATCCCATCGAATAGAAGTAGTTCAACTGATCGCCCCATTTCCAGCGCAAGTGGGTCAAGTCGTTTTTCACCCTTATCCGGGGAAGAGACATTGAAATCGTTGCTTTTTAACCGTGCTAAGTAATGGCCACATTCGTGCGCTGCAAGTGTGACAAGGTCAGATTTATATTGGTCTGTTCCCAAAATTCCGCGCAGTGCTCCAGTGCAGATCAAGATTCCATCAGTAAGGCAGCTTCCGCGTAAACCACTTCGTGGAAAAAATTTATTTACAACGTATACTTCCATTCCGGTAATTTCTTCTTGTAAGTTTGTAATGTTTAAGCAATCAGATCCTAGGAAGTTTCTCAATGCAGAGTCAAACGCAGATAGTATTGGTGGCGTGATCAGAGCGTTTCGAAGAAAGCATCCTATGTCTTGAGAGGCGATGGCTATAGTCTCATCAGCCCCAGGGATTTCATTTGAAAGTCTAATAAATGATAAGATTTCTTCGTCAAAGAATTCTGCCCCAGTCAGTCTTTCCTCCGATGGCAAATTACTAAGATTACAATCGAATAGGTATCTTTCATAGAGTAGGTGCAGGTCCATCTTGGAATAATGCACTAATACTTGCAAATAGGTTTTTTTCGTGGTGTCTGAAAAATCGCCTTCTAGGAAATTTAGAAGCTCGCTTGTGGTGGTGGATTTCAGAGGGAAGCCTTGATTACAAATGTTATGTAGGATGCAGTCTCGTAATGCAACCAAATTAAAGGTACTCATTTCAGCCGCGACTTGTGGCCGATTTTCTTGAGACTGTAGTTGCCAGAATTCCACAAGGTCAAAGTTTCTTTCATTTTTCATGAAAACTACATTTTCAAAGAAGCTCATTTTGACTGGAACTGAAAAAAAAACCAACTATAAACTGACCCAAAGTAACACAGACTCTAGAGATTGTAGTTTGCCTTTTTTATTTGGGGCTACCAAGAATTTAAAATTACTTTTATTTGATGTAATAAAGTGTGTAAATTGTAAATGAATCAACATGTTTTCACTTTTACTTACGTTCATTTTTTGTGGGTTTATTCTTTTTATTAGAGACAATAATGCTTCCATGGACGGGTAAGTCCGGTATAAACCCATCACCAGAGTCAAAAGGTGAAGCAAGAGAATCATGTCCTGTCACTTGCTCAACTGTTGTGTCAGTTGCATTGGAGGTTGATGTTGAAGATGGAAAAAGCGTAGGTACAGCATTCCGACGCAATTTACCCCTGGCTTGGCTAAGAAAATTCTCATCTGAGAAATGACGAGCACAAATCCTGTAGCCTCTAAGCGAATCGCCAGTATACACAATGCCCATGTTTTCCTGCCATATTTTGGATCTACAATGACGGATAAATTGTATGTACTATTCCGGACACGGAATCTTGGCCACAACTGACATTTAACTGACAAATATGTGTGAACTGGCCTTTATTGAATATAACCCAACTTTTGACTCGATAATGCCATTTCCATGCTTTTTTGATGTCACAAGAAAAACTTCAAAGTGATTTTTAATAATTGTCATTTATTAATGACACTAATGGTTGGTTTACATTATTTTTTTTAGAAATGTCAAAAAAATGTTGGCCAAGATTCCCTGTCCGGAATAGTACTAATATTAGACGTACGACTCCAATACTACAACATAAATTACTCTCTCATAGATTACAGAAAATGAAATAATAGTGTCAATCAAATGTGTCA
Source organism: Tenebrio molitor (assembly GCF_963966145.1). Taxonomy (NCBI): domain Eukaryota; kingdom Metazoa; phylum Arthropoda; class Insecta; order Coleoptera; family Tenebrionidae; genus Tenebrio; species Tenebrio molitor. The sequence goes on along the minus strand of NC_091054.1, from coordinate 1,716,529 downwards.
AAATAATTATATTTTTGTGAGTCAATCAGACACTCACACTATTCGTGATTCACCCTGTATAATTAGGTACCTGTCCAAATTGGCAGGAAAACGATGCATACTTTGCACTTCATCCTCTGACGCCCCACACAGCAGACACAATCGCGGAGGCGACATTCTAAATAAAATAAGAACATACTTTATTATTTACGTATGTTAGGAAATAAACGAATATTATTTTATCACGTGAATATTTTGTAGGTTAGACTAGATCAATCATTTTTAGATAAGTCTGCTTACGGGTAATGAAGGCACTTAATCACTTGATGCACACAAGAAAAAAAAATCAAAATGTTGTTAACGTAAAGTCTGTCTCAATTCTAAATTACCACCTAATGATAAATAAGGTAGCGACACTAACGACAACTCGTTCGTTTTTGAGACTCCAAATTGAAAGAGAGAGAGGACATTATCGACAAATGCTGTGAGTGTGACAAAGACAGAAGTATACACAATTTTACGGGATGTTTGTATCGTGTCGAACAGATTAACTTGCCGACTGCAAATTAAGTGTGAGATGGAAATATTGGCGCAACCGTTGTCGTTACCTTTCATAATCGAGAACCTTATTACCTGTGCTTATTACCACTCACCAACACTGCACTGCATTCTAGGTTAGAAATACAACCAGCAACAGTGGCAACCTAGCAACACTATTTGACTTGTGAAAAATGCGTCAGGTTGTATTTTGAGGTTATGATTATCTGTGTGGCAATTCCCGTTTTTCTTTTTACAACTCAAGATTTTAGAATGAAGGAAAAGAAAAGACCGGTGCTAACCTTTTTATCTCTTCGAAACATTTTAGTAGAACATTTTTCATTTGAGCATCAAGTAAATTATAAATTCTAAATTTCCACCACCTGTTGAATCATGTTGGCAAAATAAAAATATTTCTAAACCTAAACTGGGGATTGTTAATAACCAAAGTTGGCCATATAAAAAATTATTTTATAAATATGATTCGAAAACAACTTAATTTACTTGACGCTAAAATGAAAAATGCTCTGGTAAAATGTTTCGAAGAGATAAAGATTCTAAAATCTTGATTTGTAAAAACGGAAATTGACCGACACAGAGAATGATAACCGTCATAACCTCACAAATACAAGATGAGCAGTGTTGCCAGACCCATCGAGTGACATTTCGGTAGATCAACTCGGAACTTTTCGGTAGGTTTCGTAAAAAATCGGTAGATTTTTTTATTTCTCGACACTGGACGTATTTCTTGTAATAAAACGATTGAATTTTACATAAATAAAAGCTACGCTCTTTCACACCCTCATCATGGCGTAATTTAAACAAAACACAAAAAAAAATAATGGCACATCAACCAGTCCAAAACAAAACGCCTTCCAGATTGAAAAAACTAAAAAGCAATATTTCTGTGAAGTATAACGTTGGAAAAACTTGCAAGAACTTCACGGTTTTTACGTAAACAAAATCGCTGTTTTCCATTTAACGCGAAAATTCCAGAAGTAGTTAAAGTGAACAATTACGAATTCTAGAAATATTGTCATAAAACAACACATATACAGTGTGGAATAAAATGATTTACATCTAAAATAAATTTATAAATTGTGAAACACAATTGGCAAAAGGAGAAAAACAAAAAAAAGAACAACAAAACAGCTACAGTCATATAATTCTAAAGAAATACGTTCAAGTCCGTAACATGTAGAAAATAACTAAACATAAATAAAAGCTAGACACTTTCACACCCTCTACAACAGAACACAAAGAAAGCGGGGTAATTAACGGGATCACCCTTTCGACTCCAGGAATGACGGCACATCAACCAGTCCAAAACAAAACGCCTTAGATGTTCTCTTATGCAAATGAAGTAAAAATGTTTATTAAAAATGTTAGATTATGAAAATTTTTTTGAGTGACTTTTCGGTAGATTTGAGGTTTAAATCGGTAGATCGGTAGATTTTATGCGAATTCGGTAGATCTACCGAAAATTCGGTAGATCTGGCAACACTGAAGATGAGTGATGACGCATTTTTCGCCAGTGTTGCCGGTTGTATTTCTAACATATAATGCAGTGTTGGAGGAAATTTAGAATTGAGACAGAGTATACTGTATTATATTGCCAACTTTGGTTATAACAATCCCCAATTTAGAAATAATTTTATTTTGCCAACATAATTCAACAGGTGATGGAAATTTAGAACTGATGCAAAGTTAACTTGGATATTTTAAATATCGGATTGTTTTAAAATGAAATTATGAATCCATGATGGCTTTGTTTCCAATAATTTTATTTATCAGAATTGACATTTACGAAAAAGTTGAAACACGACGATTAAAATGTATTCGAACGTTTAGAAAACAGACAAAAAACGTGTTTCTGTCCTTGCGCGTTTATGCAGACAATAAATATTTTCCCAAAAACTATTCGTTTTTTCACAATTTCATTTAACCAAACGAATGACGTTTATGTCAAAATTTACGAAACTGCACAGCTAACTATATTATATGTAATTCAGAATAAGTGGCATCGCGGTAGGCGTTGGAAATTCAAATTTACGTTGGCAGCAAGACCCTTGCTAATAATACCCTAGTTTCGATGTTGTTGGTAACCTTCGCTTTTAATTTGGCCTTGATATTATCATTGGAGTCGTTTTGTGTTTATTTTCTTGTTATAAGTATTTGGAATTTCCTTGTTATATACAGGGTGTCCCCCAAAAAAAAAGACGAGTCCATAGCTCCCTTATTTATCGGAGGATTTTAATTATCTATACACCAAATTAAATGGTTGTTAATAGGCTACAAAACGGCTTAATAAATTCACGTATAGCTCCAAGGGCTTCAAGACTAAACTGTCAAAATATTTTTTTTTTTAATGGGATCACATACTTTTTTTTAGAAATTCTGATAGAGATTTTAATTCTGAAAACAACAATGTATCACAAGTATAACTTCACATAAAAAAAATAATACTAACTTTAGAAACAAATGACGAGCACCAAGCGAAAAGCTATCAAAATGCATTGCGTTACAATGTAATAATCAAATTAAGGTAGCTGGAAAAACAAATGACAAATAATAACATGTGGGATTGCGCAGATATGCCGCCAATGTTTAACGCAAAATGGAACGTAGACGATATTAGTGTTTTTTTTACATTTTTTTTGTGAATTTTTGGTATTTAAGTGTATACTTGTGATACACTGTTGTTTTCAGAATAAAAATCCCTATCAGAATTACTTAAAAAAAATATGTAATCCCATTTGAAAAAAAATATTTTGACAGTTTACCCTTGAAACCCATGGGGCTATACTTAAATTTATTAGGCCATTTTGTAGCCTATTAACAGCCATTTAATTTGGTGTACAGATAATTAAAATATTCCGATAAATAACAGAGTTATGGACTCGTCTTCTTTTTTAGGGACACCCTGTATATGGTTTGCTATACTTTTTTCTTAAAATAAAAAAGATATAGGGGCGCGAATACCAATCTGAATCACCCGGTATAAGCCGGGACCTACGTAAATAACAGGCCTCGACCAAACATCTGTGACGTCACACTAGTAGCCTACTGTATTACGTAATTATAAAATTACTTCAGAAGGGTTTTCCACATCACCTCAGAGGTACCCTTGTTGATGCGTTGGCTCTTACGGAGGCCTCGCCAATAGCCCTATCTCCATTAATTTTCAAAATTAAATTTCAATTGAAACCAGCAATTTAGGTGCGAAATCTCACCAATTTTCTGATCCACCGTTCTTAATTTTTTTTTGTTTCAATATTGAATTTCCTCCTTTACTTGAATTTCCTCCATTACAATTTCTTCCTTTACTTGAATTTCCTCTATTTCAATTTCATCCTTTACTTGTATTTCACCCAAATCTAAAACGCCTTCAATTTTTTCTACAATGTCATTAATGTCATTTGAATTTATATGACTTAATAAGCAATCAAATTGTGACCAATTAGAACAAGTTAAGTCACTTCCTAATATCCATGAAAATTTTGCCGCAGAAATAATTATGTTATTATAAAATATTGCAACTTTTAAATCACTAAATATTTTAAATCCTGCAACAACTGTAGGGCACACATCTGAATCACAATCAACTTTAAAAAAACTAACACAATTTTCCGAAATTTTGAAAAGAAAATCGAACAGATTTCTCTCTTTAAATTTAAGTAAAAAGTTGTCGAAGTTTAATATTTCGTCATCCTTAAATTTAGTCTCGTCACTCTTGTCTTGATTTATCAAAACTTGCCGCCTTTCAACTGGATTTTTGCGTTTAACGGGCGATTTTTGTGTCACGTATAATGGTGGATTAGGAAATATTGACGGAACGGCGTTTTTAGTAAGTTTTAGTCGCTTTCTGGGAAGCTCCAAAGTAGATCCATCAGCCCTGGTCATTCTATCCATTCTTACAATGCACGACTCTGGAAAATGTTTCACACAGATTGACGAATGTTTTGTTGGGATAAATGATTCCCTATGAATGGATTTAAGCCATTTCTGTTTGGTTTCATCATCTTTGGGGAAATAAAACATGGTCACATATGCACTGGAGGTCCCGAGATTGGTCTTTGCGTAATTGCTCGAGCAATTAGGTACGCAACATTTATTAGGCATGATGAAACATTTTAAGTTTACTTACTTATTCAGGTACTTTTTAATTTATTACACTTGGGCTCTGGTCACCAAGAATTGCTCCCTAACGCTAATGCCTAACACTTGAACATAACCTCAATAACACAACCAACAAGAAAGTGTTTTAGTGTTTACGAATCACTACCAATGAAATTCACTAGTTATTTTAGCTTGTTAAAACTGCTTGACACAAACTTTATATATCCAAAGTATTTGGAAATTCAGAGAACGATTTGCATCGAAAAACACAATTGCCGTTCAAGCCGGCCTACTAATATGACGCTAGGGACGCACTCCTCAACGTCACGGTCGTCACCTTCTGCGTCAAATGTCTGGTTGGCGCCAGAGACAAGTTGTCCCTGCTGGTGCATACCGAATGGGGTTTCATGTCTATAAAATTACAAAGGAAAGTGGGAAAATTCGAACAAATAAAAAAATTATCATTTTTATACAGGTGCCCATTTTATTTGTTTACGCCTGAAGATAGGCAACATATTAAACATTCTATAGACACTTCGCATAAAATATTCATTTTTTAAAATTAAGAATCATAGGGGGACTAAAATTAAACTCAAAATGTCAAAGAAATTTTTGAAATGTCATAATATTAACTTTATTACAATAATAAACGTTAAAGAATTTCTCGACGTGTGTACAAAATTTCTTCTGACTGACATCTCCGATGTTGTAGTTCTGCAGGATGCTATTGGGTGATTCAAAATGATTGTAAATAAGTATGGCAACTATGTACGAAAATTTACGTGGCAACTGCGTGGGTGGGGTAGAGTTGACATTTGCATGACATTTCATAAGCATTTGATTTTTTTATACCATTGGACATTGATTTAACAATTTTTAACATTGCGCGACTATGAACTGTCAAAGAATAAATTTTCGTACATAGTTGCCATACTTATCCACAATCATTTTGATTCACCCAATACAAATCGTTTTCGCAATTAAAAATGCAAAGCAATCTTCCAACCTAATGTGAAACTGAAATGTAAATGCGTAAAAAACATAGTTGATTGTGGTATGTTCAATATGTTGCCTATTTCTGAATCTTCAGGCGTGAACAGATAAAATGGGCAGCGGCAGCCTGTATAATCAATCGATCATAACTGCCGATAAGAACGACATAGTTCTTTGATTCTTTTTTTTTGTTTGTTTGGTATGCTCCCGGGATGGAAATGACTCAATTGAATGTTTTCCATTGAAAAATCTGGAAAAATGCATTCCACCATTCCAATTAAAATAAAATGACATTTATTTTTACTTTTGTGTTGTTTCGCCATTTGTCCAACAAAAATCTAGTTGTCTTATTTCTATTCCAATTTATTTGGCTACGTGTACAAATGTCACACTTTGACAAGGTGTTCTGTGCTTTGACAGCTGATTGTCAAATTGTGAATCAAGCCAGTGACGAAAAATTGATTCTGTTATTTATTTTCAATTGAATTGTAACTTCATCGCAATCGTGTCATGAAATGAATTGAGTTTCGTCGTTTTATCTCAAAAAAATTTACAGATTTCCAATAAGTTTCACAAATTCACAAAACGATCACAATTTTTTTTATTAAAATCTGGATTGGACAAGACGTCTGTCGGTCAGCTAGTATTGCATACAATTCACACCAGATGTCTCACTGATGGTGGTGTTGCGCACTAATAGTAGGACATTAACCTTAAACTGCAACTTTACCAATTACCAGTTATTTTACTAGATAAGTAGATAATCGCTTTTTGTGCCTTGTGATATGCAAACACCCTCTACGATATGAAGGCTGTTTTAAATTTTTGTTACGCGTGAAGGTTAAACCCACGTCATTGAAAACTAAAGGGAACTGTGAAGGATTTTTAAATACTTATTCTTTTTCTCTTGTATTGTGAGTATTTGTTATATACAACGTGTCACAGAAATAAGTACATTAATTTTAACTGGTAATAGAACTCGTTAATAGCAACAATATATTTAAATATATTTTTTCCTAAACCTTGAAGTTATCCATTATCCAATTAAAATTATTGAAAGATTTGGCACATATTTCGTTACCGGCTTATGGGGAGTATTTGTTTCGCCGATGCTGATAAGCGAAGAACAAAAAACAAATGCCAGAAAACTTTCACTTGTTTCTTGCCAGCGGCTACCTAATTGCTGGGCCCGTTGCTGTGACCTATAATGATAAGGGTGGAAGAGAAAAAAGAGAATCATGTGGTAGAAATGAAATGAAAACAATTTTAATAATAAATATTTTAAATAAACTGATCCTAAGGAATCGCCCGTACCTAAAATAATGACAAAATGTCACCTAAAATTAGTGTATTAATCCGTAAAAATGCTCATGAAGTAATCAGAGTAATTACAAGAAGTGTTCAAAGTGACCACCGTTATTGTCAATACAATAATGAAGGCGCCGACGAAATGATTCTTCCACTTTTCCAGCATTTCTCTTATTGCGAATTGTTGTGGCAGCATTTTCAACCCGTTCTCTTAAAACTTCAATTGTATCAATTATGAGCGAGTCCTTCATGTCCACAAGAAGAAGTCGCACGGAAATTCTCCGGGCTCGAGGAGCACTCCCGCACGATTCACCACACGCTACACAATATCTATGTATTCACTATTCGAAAATAAACGTGCCATTTTCACAAAATTTTAGCTTAAATCACAGCCTCTTGTAGTCGAATAAAACTAACTAAAAAGGTAATCCTCTACCTCGGCGGCAAAGTGAAAAAACTTTATTCTAAAAACACAATGTTTTGTGCTGATTTAAAAAAAACTATTTCACGGTCACTGTCATTGGATTAAATAACTAGAAAATGCGAGTAAATAGACAGCTCGTTTATTTCTTAACGAGAACTGTCGTCACAGGTTAAAATTAATGTATTTAGGTACCTACTTATTTCTGAGACGTCGTATTTGGAATATCGTAATTATCAAAAATAAAATATAGAGCAACTAAAGTTGTGTCTGTACTAGATTTAACAAATCAAAAGTGATAAATAAATCAATTAAAGCTTGTTGTATATTTTGTTGTTATTGTGATTAGTTTTTTCGTACTGACTGAAATCGCTTTTTCAGATTGTAACATCAAAATGCCAAATTGGAAATGTACCGAGAGTGCCCCAAAATGTGGCTATGGAAAAATTCACAACTGCGACAAATATCCTTACGTGACCGAATCACGTTTTTTCATGAAAAATCACACAAATCGTAACCATTTTCCCCTTAAATCATTTAATTGCGAAACAAATGATTTAGAAAAGTACTACTGCAAAGACTGCGATTTTGAAACTGATCTTGTAATAATTTTCAATCAACATGTCGGAGAATATCACAACAAAAAAATTGACAGTTTGCAAGATCTACCAAAAAAGGACACTCTAGTGAAAAGCTATGTTTGTCAAAAGTGCTTGTTTGAAACATATTCAATCTTAGTGTGGATCAAACACTTGGACACTTTATGTGTACACCTTGCGAAAGAAGACGTCCAATGGTTCAAGTGTGATAAATGCAGCTTTATGGCAAAGGACAAATCATATGTAAAGACACACGCACTCGTTATACATGCACCAAACAAAGAGGCCTTGTTGTTTCACTGCCAGCACTGTTCTTATGCGACAAAACTAAAATACAGCCTAAAACGTCACATAATTCGACATAAATCTGAAGAAGGAGACTGGTTCCACTGTTTCAACTGTGATTATAAGACAAAGTTGAAACAATCTTTAAAACGACACATGCTTTTGAAGCACACTCCATCTGAAGCTGTGCAATGGTTTACTTGTGACAAATGTCAGTACAAATGTAGAACCAAATATCATTTGTCCAAACATTTAAAACAGCATGGTTCAGAAGAAGACATCCAGTGGTTCAAGTGTGATAAATGCAGCTTCATGGCAAAGGACAAATCATACGTAAAGACACACGAACTCGTTATACATGCACCAAATAAAGAGGCATCGTTGTTTCATTGTGACCAGTGTTCTTACAAAACAAAATGGAAACAATCTCTAAAACATCACATAACTCGACATAAATCTGATGAAGAAGTAGTCTGGTTTTACTGTTTCAACTGTGATTATAAGACAAAGTTGAAAGAATCTTTAAAACGACACATATTGAACAAACATAGCCCGTGTGAAGCTGTGCAATGGTTTGCTTGTGACAAGTGTTATTTCAAATCTAAAACGAAATCTAATTTGTCCGAACACGCAAAACAGCATCTTTCCGAAGAAGACATCCAATGGTTTAAGAGTGATGAATGCAGTTTTGAGGCAAAGCAAAAATCAAAACTAAAGGAACACACACTCGATAAACATACACCAAACAAAGAGGCGTTGTTGTTTCATTGTGAGCACTGTTCTTACGCGACAAAACGGAAATACAACCTAAACAAACACACACTTGAACAACATATTTCTGAGGAAGATGCGAAATGGTTTAACTGTTCCAACTGTGATTATAGGACGAGGGCAAAGGGAGCTTTAAAACGACACATCCTTTTCAAACATACTCCCTCGGAAGCTGTGCAATGGTTTACTTGTGACAAGTGTCACTACAAATCTAAAACAAAATGTAATTTGGCTCAACACGCGAAAGTACATCTTCCCAAACAAGATATCTAATGGTTCAGGTGTCACAACGGCTTTGTCTTGTCAAGATCTATCCTAGCTTTTGACACATCCGTGTCTACAGCGAAATAATTTTTACTCTGTTAAAATACGATATTGGGAAACATAAAACTGACAATTTTTTTTTAATTGACGTTTTATTGACATTGGCTCTAATTAAGCACGCTTAATTTACAATTTGTGACAGTAGCGGGACATTTCAAATTGACCTTGACCAAGATTTAATGCTCGCGACTGTACGAAGAAAATACTGTGAAGGTCGTGAGTTATGAGAACGGTAAAAAAATCAAAATACTTACATGTTAAAACCTTAATTACGCCTATTTTTTGGATACAATTTATAAATTAAAACAGTTTTGTAACGATTTTTTCAAGTTTCATTAGCTCGAGTTATGGAATAACGAAGCGCATTCCGGAAACTATCTGCTAATGATTCTAACAGGGAAAAAATATGTTTTTTGGGCCTCCGTCTAGAAAAACTGAATTTCTATTCGTCTGAATCGTCTGGAAAATAGCATTTCCCTGTCTAGGCAAGAAAATTAAAACAGGAATTTTTAATTAAAGATTTTAGGTTGGCAGCACAAAATGTCAATGTCATGTGGAATTTTTGTACAATTTTTAAAGTGTGAAATATTAATGTCGAGCAAATTTGTATCTTTTATCACAAGCTGGACGTTGTGTACAGCAGTAGAGGCCGAGGGGGTTATCAAGCGACAACTGAGAGGACGACGGCGGTTTTGAATTTTTGAGAAATTGGTTGGTTGATCATAAATTTAAATAATCTTCTTTTAACACAGAGTTGCAGACGAGCAAAGTCATAGTTTTATTTTTCCCACCTCCCTCCGTAATCACCTTACATCACGTGCTTGTTTTATCTATTAACAACAAAAAAACGAGACACTTCATTGACATTCACAATTTGCAGTTATCACATCACACAAGTCGATTTGCACTTGTTAAATGATTGACGTATTCCCTATAGGTGTTGAGGTAGGTCGTGGTTACTTCCTAATGTTTTTATCGTTAATTTTTGCACTTTGTACCATTTTTCTCGTTCTGTATCGGTAGCAGTAGTCAATTAAAATTGATCGTGTTAATATCTGCCGATGTCTGATCAAAATGTTACGTCATCTGAGGATTCTCAGGTTGTGATGCAAGTCGAAACGCGTTGCGAGTTTTATTTTTAATTTGTAAAGGGCAGGTTCACGTGAGTGTAGCGCTCGTTTGGTGCATCGAAGAAAGCCTTCGTTAAAAACTAACATTTTTTTTAATATCATGTAGTTATACAAATTTAAAATATACAGCGAAATTGCTTACACAATGTTAAAGAAACAAGCTAACAAATCTAATCACAGTGCTACACGAAATAAAAATAAAGTGATAAAAACATCAAACACTTAGACTATTTTTATTAATTAGTTGTTTTTTTTGATTATCATTAATCTATTGCGATTTACAAGAAAAAGAGAAAAACAATATTAGTTCGAGTTAACAATCGTGAAATAATAACTACTCAGCTCAAAACCTTGTCCCTGTTTAAATGTTACTTAATTAATATTCACAAAATTTACAATATCTTACAGTAGTTGCTTTCAAATAAATTAATACTCTTATTAAATGTACACCATCAAGTAATTCCTCAAAGTCGTCTTACTCATTAGGTAAATAAGCGTTCAAGAACTCCTGATCGATCCTCAATTTTTTAAACATTTAAAAAATCTTACAAAATATCCAGTTTCAATAATAAAATCTGCATTTTGATCGTGCGATCAAATAAACAACAAATAAATTCAAGGTGCCAACAACACCTTGCTTATGTACAACAACGCAACAGTTTTTTCTTTACAAATACGATCAGATCATGTAAGCCTGCACAGCCCTATTAAAAACATCCGCCGTTACCAGATAAGGCAATTATTTCAACGGAAAAACCAACGAAAACCTACATAAACAAGAGTCATAAGTATACATATCACTGGTGATAACCACGAAACATCGATTTAACGTCTCATCGTCCCGTTCAAGGGCTGCATCACACTGTTTATGTAACCGTAAGTGTACATCGTGTTCTGCTGCGCCGCCCTCTGGATCGCCGTCGGATCCTGGTACTGCGTCTGCGCCATGTTCATCACTCCCATCTGCATCGGTATTTGGGCGTTGTTTATGAATCCGGCCGCCGTGTTCGCTATGTACCCGGTGACCGGACCGGGGGTTTGCTGCGCCGCCATCCTGTACCCGTTCAGCGAGTTGTACATCACGTTGGGATTCAACGCCGCCACGTTCGGACTGACCCTGCTCGACGTCGTCTGCATGTGCTGCACGGCCACGTTCGACGAGTTCCTCGACCGTCCCAGATTCTGGCCTATGGGCGGCGTGACCGCCCCTCCCAGCTGGTTCACGTTCATGTTGGTCTGATAGTACTTGTGGTAGCCCAACACTTGCGACTGTATGGCCGACGGTGACGGCGCCAGGTTGCGGACGGTCTGGTTCTGGATCATCTGGTGCGTCGGCGGCGGAGTCATGGTGGCGTGCGGGTGGTGCGTCGGCGGCGGCGACAACGTCATCGCGGCCGGCGGTGGCGTCATGGTGCTGCACGAGTTCGGCGGCATCATGTCCAATCCGTTGGTCAACTGTTGCAACTTGGCCAGGCTGCAGCTCGAGTTGCCCGTCTGGCCGGGGTTGCCTTGGAGGGTGGACGTCGGGACCGGCGTGGGCGCCGGCGTGGGGGTGTGAGCGTGCGGGTGCGGATTCGCCTGGATGTAGAAGTTGGTCCCCGTGGTGACGGCGCACGACGGCGACGGCGCCAGCTTCTGGTGGGTCGCCCCGAGGCTCTGCTGGGCGCTCATCCTGTGCTGGATCACGGTGGTCATGGGGACGGTCACGTACGTGCTCGTCCCTTGGGCGGGGAACCCTTGCGTGCTCACCGCCACCGGTATGTAGTTCCCCGAGTTGATCACCGAATGGTGCGGATGGTGGGGGTGTTGGTGCATCGCCGACGCTCCCAACTGGGGGTGGTGGCTGTAGCTCTGATGCATGGCGACTTGGTGGTGCATGGCGTGGTGCTGCTGTTGCATCTGGTGCTGCACCTGTTGGTTCTGCGTCGGACTGGCCAGCATGTGCTGGTGGGACTGGGCGGTGGGAGGTGTCGCCCTCTGCCGGCTCTGATGCTGCTGCTGTTGCTGTTGGACGGAGGCGTGCTGTTGAGCGGGGGATGCCAGTTTCATGTTAGACTGTTGCTTGTTGGTCGACGGAGTGCTGGAACGGTTTCTTGGCTGTTGCATCTGCCGCTTGCTCGAGCTGTTCTGCTGTTGGGGCATCTGCATGGGGGCGGCGTTCACCGTCGGACTCGACGCCGGAACGCTCGCGTTCTGCTGGACCTGCGAACACGGAACATCATTTTTTAAAACAAAAACAACACAACACCGTCCCAAGGTTACCCTCGCATTACTCCATTTTTATTACCACCCTTGTGTGTTAAATCTCACCTGTAGGCCGCTCTGTTGCAGATTGTGCTGTACCGTGCAGTCGTAATTGGTCTGGGGCTGTTGGGCAGCGCTGACTGGCAGCACCGACGGCGGCCTTACCGGCTCGACGGAATTCTGGGAGGCCATGTCACTCGAGATCGAAGCAGGCGACTCGAGACCTAATTGAGCAACATCGAGATCGCACTGGCCGTAATGCAAACTATGCACGGAATTTGTCGTGGAATCGGGAGTGTAGACGCCCATCGAAGGAATATCGGTGGATGAGGGAGTCGGAGGTGTGTGTTTGATCGAGGGATTGGTGGTCATCTGTTGTTGCAATTGTTGCGCTTGCTGCTGCAGCGCCTCGGCGCTCTCGATCTTCTCCTCGTGACTCTCCGCTTTCTTCTTCTCCGGAGACGGTTTCTGCACCGAACACGACGCGTTCTTCGTGTCGAGCTCGTTACTCCGCACCTTGGCCGCCTTCTCCTCTTTCTTCGGAGACGTCTTTTCGCTCTTGCTCTCTTTGCTTTTGCCGCTGCCCTGTTTCGACTCGTGTCTGTGCGCCTTCAGCTTCTCCTTCTCGCAGCTTTGCTGCTTGGGCAACATCTCCAGCGGGGGAAACTGGAGCGGCATGGGAGGATACGCGGGGTACTCGCGCTTGCTGTGTTCGTAGTAAATCGGCTTCTCCCACGGCAAACCCCACTGCCACTGATTGTACTGAGCTTGCGGCGGCATGTGATGGTAGTTCTGAGGAGCGGCCATCCCGAAGTCGGTCTTGGCCAAGATGGTCTCGTTGTCGACGTGGACCTTCGGCGGCTTGGGCTTGTCGTGGTGACGCTGCTTCTCTTCGTGCTTGGGTTTAATTTCTGTCTTGGGAGCGATTTGAGCTTTGCACGACACCTCCTTGTCCTTCTCTTTGGGTTTGATTTCGTTCTGCGCCGGAACTACGGTTTTAACTTCCGGAATTGGTGGTTCCGGCACCGCTTGGATAACCTCGGTTTTTGGCGGTTTCTTCTCCATGATCACTGGTACGTTTTCCGGGGGTGGAGTCGGCGGCGGTTTCTGCTCCACCTTCTTCTCTTCCACCACCGGTTCGGGTTCGATCTTGGGAGGTTCCGGTTCAGGCTCGATCTTGGGCTTCTCTTCGACCACCTTCGGAGACGGTTGTTCCTTTGGTGGTGGCGGCGGCGGCGGTGGCTGCTGAACGACGATCTTATTTCGGTCGTCGTCGATCTTCTCGATGTCCATGTCCGACGATTTGGCATCGAATTCGACCGACTTGTCAACAACCGAAGCGACTTCTTCGTCCTTTTGACTAGAAACTTCCACCGGCTTCACCTCCACTTTCTCCTCCGTCTTCGTGGTAACCTCTTCCTGTTTGATCTGATTCTGCTTGGTTATCTCCAAGATCTCTTTGTGGATGGTCTTGATCTTCTGCCCGTCGATTTCGGTCTCGGATTCCGACGTTGTCGACGAAAATATCGGCGACTTCGGTTTCTCCTTCACCTTCTCCGGTTCACTGACCTCACTTTTTTCCTCCGCCATCGGGGGCGGCGCATCCTTCCGCACCGTCTCCTTGGCCGGACTGTTCTTGGGCAACTTGTACTTGGTGGTGGGCGAAACCTCGAACACCTTCGGTGCCAATTCGTCCTTCTCCATCTCGTCGTCAGCCTCCGCGCTCGAATCCTCTTCAGCCGATATCCTGGTGCTGTGTTTCGAGCTCTTGACCCTCACCTCCACTTTCTCGTTGACCGCGCTCGCATCTTTCTTGTCGGCGTCTTCATCCTCAGATTTCTCCGACAGCAAACTCTCGCTTTCGCTTTCCCTTTGCTGAAGCTTGTTCTTCATGATTTCAGGTATCGTCAGCTGTTTCTTCGTCTTCGTCTTGACGAACGGCCTCTTCTTGCGGGGCTTCGGCGTTTTCGCCGTCGCAGGCGGCGACGCCACCGCTTCCACTTCCGCCGGCTTCTCCTCCTCGACCTCTTTTTCCTCCTTCTCCTCCTTCTCCTCGGCCACTTCCTCTTTCTTCTCTTGTTGCTTCTTTACCCGTCTCTGCGACCACCTCTCTCCCGCCACCTTCTCCTTGTTTTGCCCGGCGTTCCTCTTCGGCCGCTGCGCCTCCCTGTTCGCCTGCATCTTGGCCACTTCGTCGTCGCACTTCACCAACTTCACTTCCGGTTCGATCTTCATCTTTTTCTCGATCACTTCCGGCTCGACGGTTTCGTTCCGCTTCCGCTTGTTGTTCTCGTGGACTTTGGGCTTGACGTCGGCGAAGGTGGTCTCGTTGTACTTGCTGGGCCGCGTTCTTCTCCTCCCCGACGAGGTTATCTCCACCTCCTCTTTGTTCTGGTTGTTGGCGGGAGTCACCGGGACCGGCTTCGGGTCGGGTTTCGAGGCTTTGGGGGTCTTGGGTGCGCTCGAGATCTTCCGTTTTCGTCCCTTCTTCAGCTTCACACCTTGCTGCGTTTCTATGATTATCTTCTCCGGCTGTGGAACGACAATATCTGCCGTTTCTGCGGGAGTCGACTCTTTCTCCCCGTCGGACTTTTCCTCTCTGAAGGGATTGACTGTCGGGGTGAGCAACGGGGTCCATCGGAGGCACTCCACGTCGATCTTGATGCGAGTCTTGGACTTGGACACCCTCTCCGCGTGGCTGTCCACTTTAGACCAGTCCACGCAAAGTACCGCTTTCTTTCCGGACTCGGTCGAGACGCACCTGACAAATCCGAGGAGTTGCAAGGCCAAGGCCACGTCGTGACAGTACATTCCCGTCTCTTTGCTGATATCTGTCAATTTCAGCTTGACACTGCGATGTTCGTTGAGGTACTCGAGTACCACCGACTTCCAGTAGGCGTAGTAGGAGACGCGGCCGAGATCCGACAAGGGTTTCTCCGGAGTACCCGGTTGTCCCTCTCGCTTCGACAGCAAATAACTGAAGTCGATCAGAAAACGTCCGAAACCTTGTCTCTGGTACTGAGGCATCGTCATGATGCACGAAACGTTGTACTTCTGTTGACAGTGCTTTTCCTTGGAGAAATAACCGACGAGATGGCACCCCTTTTTGTCGTTCTTGGTCAAGACGTAGAAGAGGAACGGTTCCACGTCGTAGTAGAGCGTCTTGTGGTCGAGGAAGAGCTTCGCCAGGAGGCAGAGATTCTGACAGTAGATCTTGTTGACGTTGCCGTCGACCTCGAACACAGACAGATCGCCGCACCTGTATATCTCCGTCGCCGGTGGATGCCTCCAGGTGCACTTGTCCTGGTGGCGCTCCAACACCGCCTTGCTCTTCGTATATTTGAGACAAAACTCGCAGAGGAAGAGCTTCGGCAAGCGTGCGTACTCCTGCGGGAACGGACTCGAGTACCACGTCTGGATCTCGTACTTGCCGAACTCTATCGCCGCCGGACACCGACCCTGCGACGACATCGCCAGAGAGGGTGACGTGACGAACGGCGTTCCCGAAGGCAGGAGCGACGTGGTGGCGTTGGCCTTCTCCCGCGTCTCCTTGAACAAATCCACGTCCTTCTGGGTCACGCCCGGCGGCAACTGGGGCGGTTTCACCTCGTCTGCAACAAAAACGCATCGATTGTAGAGGGCAGCACCACCGGATCTAGATAAACCACCATAACCGGTTTATTAGATGATCACATGCTAGTTCTCTATCACCTAATTCTGTCCAAAAAATAAAATGCTTGGTATTCGGTCTTATGTATGATGATAAAAACGCAATGTTATTTATTCTAAAACTGATTAGTTAAAAGCATTACGGTCACCTCCTGAGCTAGCCAATCAGACAAGTAATCTCAGAATGTGTACAATGTAAAGGTGCAAGCGAACCGGGATTCATGGCAAAGGTGATTTTTCACTTGTTCCGTAGTCTATGACGGTTGCGACAAGTGAAGAATACCTCGGTGCTCAAAAATAAATAGTCCTACCACACCAAGTAACATGCGGTCAGCTTCGAAACGGGGTCATTCCATCGCAAATCGACTACTTTGGCTCGTTTGTATCATCGAAGGTACGAAAAAATCGGATTCACGCAACAGCGCGGACAAACTTCAACAAAACGATGCCGAGAGGCCCCACAGCAAAAAAAAAAGATCGTTACAATTTGCCAAAAAATGTATAACTAAAGTCCGTTTAAAAAATCAAAAAACCACCACCACCTGTTGCTTTAGGTTGGTAAAATTTAAAAAACCCTAGGTAGTTATTTTTTCATATCATGTTGGTGACTATAAATTATGACATTTATTTGATTCAGTTCGTTCAAATTGTTTTATTATTGCTTAGCACGTTTCATTTATTTATTGATTCCTGTTATTTTTACTTAAAGATGCCCAGAATAGAATTCACCAGAAACTTTGATAAATGTGAGTAATGTGACACTTAATAAAAACTTAACCTCAAAATTACAATTCTCAACAAATTTTCATCAGACAGCGTTCCGATAGTAATTATCGAGATAAATGCGACGTTGGTGGTTTTTGATTTTTGAATGAACTTTAGAAGGAGAATCTCCAAACATTAACTTTTCGGTTAGTATTCACGGTATTTGTTTTGTCTGAGAAATTTAGGACGCCCCAAAAGTCTCTTTCGTTCTAGGCCACACTAATTTAACATTTTTAGATAGCTCTTTCTAAATCATCGCAAAAAAAATATGACGTTCCACTACAAAGGCTGTCGATGACGTCATTGCGTGAAAATGGAAAACGATGGAATTAGTTCCAGATTTTGCATTCGCACTGTACAATTATCTAAGTACAGGGTGTTCTTCTTAAATTGAAGTTGGCGGTGAAGAGTCAATTGTGAATGAACCGCTCATCTTAAAAACACTGATTTTTCAAAGTGCAGATTAAAAACCCAAACAATGCAAAAAGTGAGGTTAGATTTAAACAACTGATGAACCACTCGTCTTAAAAGACTGATTTTTCGAATTGCATATTAAAAACACGCAAAATGTGAGGTAAGAAGTAAACAGCTGCGTTCACAATCGACTCTCCAACGCCACCTTCGACACGGAATTTTAAAAAACACCTGTTACACTTAGTACATGTAACACGTCATAAATCACAAAATTAAGAGCAAGAAATATAAAACCAAACCAATAATAGGCCATTGTATATGTCGACACATCTTGAATAACTCGATTTATTTTGTTTCTTTCGTTCTTTTAGCTCTTGGCTTTAAAAAACTCCCACAAAATCATTCTCCAGGTTGACCACTTTTGTGCGGTACATTTTTTTTGTCATTTCTGTAAATGCAACACTTCTTCCATCACTTTGCGATCCCATTTGTTACGCTAATGAAAAAAAAAAAGTCTACTTCACTTGTTACCTGATGCGAGTTTGTCATTTTCGAACCGTCGAACGATTTAAGGTGGAACGACCCCGCACTGTTTAAGCGATTAATTTAAATAAAATAAATAAAAATAAAATGAAAATAGTCCAGGATACGTGACGGGAATCGGGAAAAGGAGCAAAAGTACGTGTGATGGCAGAGAGGTACGGATTTCCGATCTTACCGGTCTGATTGTTGGTAATCGGCGTCGGCGGCACCGACAATGGATGGTTTGTCTGTGTGGCCTCGGCAATAAGATTGCGTTTTTTCATGCGAGCATCCTCAACGATCATCATTGAATTATGTCCGAACCCGACCGTACCCAACCCTGCTTCGCTTTTTATAAACTTCCTTCTCTCTAGCTCGTGACGTTTCGAATTAACGGCCGTCTTAACGAGGTTAGAGGGCGTCATCGTCTGGTGGCCCTCTTGAGAGGAGGATGTGGAGAACAGGGACAAGGAAGACGAGAATGGAGGACACTTGGATAATTTCAGTTTGGATTCGGGAGTGGGACTGCGTGGATTCGGACGTTTCCTGTTCTTCTCCGGCTCGTCGTCGACCTTGTCGCTCTTCGAGTCGTCGTCCCTTTTCGTCCTTCTGTTAGGATTGTAATTGGGAGTCGAACGACTGGACCGGTTCTCGGTGGCGGCGGCGAACAGGTGACTCAGCCCGTCGAACAGACCTCTCAACTGGCCGAAGCCGGGTTTGGTCTTGTCGACGCTGCTGCTGGAGTTGCTCGAGCTCTTCTCGTCGACCAGCGACGGAAAAAACCCTTTGTTCGGATTGTCGAACGCGAACGACTGACTCTTGAAACTGGCGAATGTCAACGGCTCTTTGCTCGACATCTCTTTCTTCTTGGCCTCGGCGGCCGCCACGGCGAAGCCCCACGGCTTGTCTTTGTCGATCGTGATCCCGCTTATGCTGCCGAACGTCTCCATCTTCTTGCTGTTGTTGCTGGTGTATATGCTCGGGATCTTGATGCTCGATCTGGTGTTCGACGGCTCCACGGACGAATCCGTGTCCGAGTCCGTCGTGTTGCTCTCCTCCTCGGTGCTACTACTGCACTCCGAACTCGACGACAGGTTCAGCTTCTTCACTGGCTTCTTCTTCGGCTCGGCCTGCTTACTGTTAACCTTTTTGTTCGTTTGGCTCCTGTTGATCCTTTTCGTCGGCTCCTCCTGTTTTTTCTTGTCGCGTTTCTTGTCGGCGTTGAACGCCGACGACCTGAAGAACTTTTGTTTCTCTTTGGACATGCGGTCGGAGGTCTCTAGACGGTCTGTATTGGTGGTGGTATTGGGGGGATGGGCATGGGAGGCTGGAGTTTGGAGATGATGATGTTGTGAAGTGGCGGGGGATGGCGTACCCTCATTGTCGCTGTCGCTGTTATCATCGTCACTGTCTAGGGGCTGGGGCGTCGGTGGTATCCGGCTCTTCCGATTGCCCTTCGACGATGGCGTCGTCGTTAACGTCGCGCCGCCCGACGGGGTGCTGCCATCTTTCGACCTGAAACCACAAACAAACCCATCTGTCAACCGTTCATCTTTAACAATAACAACAATTACTTCAAAACAATCTAAACTGGTTCCAACTCTTCTCCATCAAGGTCTGGACAACTAACTGATTACTATTACAATACTCGTGTTCTTGGAACCTGACTCACAAGTCTTTAACAAATCAAGTACCGAAAAGTCGAAGCTTCCGGTCATTCCACTTACTTTAGATTCTTCTCTTTGATCTTCTCCCTGACCTTATCGATTTTTTTCTTCACGTTGCTGCCCCCCTCCGCCTTCCGCGCCTTGTCGTGGTGGCCCAGACAGTGCCGACACCTCCACGGACACTTGGGCTTCTTGTCGGCGGGCGGGTCCAGGCAGTCCATGTGGTAGTTCCTTTCGCAACTGCAGCAACACAGCAGACACGTCGAGACGCCAGTGTTGCCTGCAAAAGACAAATTCCCTAGTGATAGCGTGATCGTGCACGTCGACAGGATGCTAGTTCTGTTCGTACCACAACCGTCGCACGTCTTGCAGTCCTCGCAGAACCATTTTCCGCCTTTGGAAAGAAGGGCGGCTAGTTCGGGGCCGGCCGAGGTGCACGTCAGGTGGACCAAGGCGCCGCATTCCGAACATGCGCTCAGCTTCTCGGCGACGCCGTGACGGTTCTTGCTCTCGGTGCCCAGGCACTCGGAGCATATGGGTAGCGGGGCCGGGGTCTGGAAAGAAAAGAAGTGGACGTTAGAACCGATTACGTCGGTTTACCGAAGAGTTTGGATTTTTAACGTGACAGTAATCTCGATCTAGTCCGGTGCACTTCACAGAAAGTGATAAAAAAACAGAGACAAGACTTGGGATGGACACCCGAACAAGCACAGAACCCTCGTGACAGGACTTTAAAAATCAATAAAATTTTACGTTATGAAAGAAATGT
The DNA here is from genome assembly GCF_963966145.1 of Tenebrio molitor. NCBI lineage: Eukaryota > Metazoa > Arthropoda > Insecta > Coleoptera > Tenebrionidae > Tenebrio > Tenebrio molitor. The sequence continues at coordinate 1,696,013 of NC_091054.1, read as the reverse complement.
TTGCAAATACGATCGCGCTGTCAATTAAAAAAAAAATGTGTAGAGTTGAGTAGGAGCCAAAAAATATTAAGTAAGGTTTAACTCGTGATGTGGTAGGCGTTATCAGTGTTATCACAGACGATGAAATCTGGCTGTATCATTACGACGTTCCATCAATAGCTTAAAAAAAAAAACCACAATGAGTGAAGATGATGTATGTCGATTGGAAAATCGTGGTCGGTAAAAAAAATAATGATTGCAGTAGGTATTTTTTTCCTGTAGAGATTATGTAACAGACCAGACCATTTAGAGTTCTTTTTGTTTTTTCATAAATTACGTGGTGATTCAAGAAAAAAAAAATAGAGAGTGTAGCGGGTTGCATCAATAGCAGTTATGTGTATTTTGAAAAACTGTAAAGTTGTTCCACTACTTTTTTGGCATTTTATATTGGAATTTCTTTTTTTTGTATTTCTGATCTCATAATCAATATTTTTCAAGTCATTGTTTCATAATGGCATCATAAATTGTATAGCATTGTCTATTTATTCAATTATAATCCTTTAAAAATTGGAAATATTTGGAGGACTTGTTAGAAAACTCCAAAATATATCAAAAACTCAACGGGTTTGCATTACACCAATTTTTATCACATGAAAGTGTCCACTCGAATGCATTTTCCCGATTTTCAACCGTATAGTCACAATAGAATGGAATTTTCCGATTGGAATCCTATTGTAACTGCTAAAACAATTAGCAGATTCCTTTATCTCGACTAAATTCTTAAAAATCAAATTTCTATTCATGACGTGAAATAATATATTATTCAATGAGAAGATAATGATGGCTTATTACTTGTGAGGATGATTTTGTGTCACGAGCCGCAGGCGAGTGGCGTAATTAATCCGAGCAAATTTTGTACCAACAGTTATGCATTAACGCTAACCCATCAAATTTTGTCTAATTTACAACGCAAACATTATAACCGAAGTATGCATTAACAGATGACAGTACAAATATGCACAGTTCTTGATGACCAATTCTTCTCAAAGCAATGTTGCAGTCATCCAAGAATTCTGATGTTATAGTGGTCTTTAAATTCAATAATGAGGGGATTATTATTCCACACCTCCTATTTGTACTGGAACAGTACCACTTAGTCCAACAGAGATTACTTCTACCTCCACCCTCTCTTTGAAAGCAAAGCCGCTTTGCACAAATTAAAGATCCCTTATATTTACGTGCATTACCTGGTAGTTAATCCTTTTTAACGATAGGGCCTCCAGTTAAACGTCCCTTAAACTGTCAAATGATTTTTCAAACAGAACAAAACGTGCAAGATCTCTACTTTAAACCTTCTTTTCTTTGACACAATAAAGTCAAAATGTCTTCCAACACGAACCGACCAACTTCTCTTAGTTATTTAACAAAAAAAAAAAAAAAAAAAATCGAACGAAAAGGAAAATATGATAAAACATGTAACTGGATTATTGAGTATTGTTACAAGGCAAATTTATTATTTTATAAAGTGCAATTATAAAACAATGAACAACAGTAATCGCACCTCTGTTGACCTTCACCGAAAGAAACAATCAAAGCTCGTTTAATTATTATCTCTGGCTCCTCCGCCAAGCTCTCTCTAGATCTACGACTTTTCTCAATTTTTTCGTTTGTTATTCTTCTGTATGAATTGCTTCCAGTCAGAAAAAATCAAAATTTCCTTTCAGGATCATAAATCGCTTAAATTCTGTTGGGTAGAAAGCATTCTTAAAAAACGACACTTCTCGATCGTTTTTCTCTCGAAATTTCGTCGAAAACGAGCTCTGTGTCGATATCTCGACCGTCGATTGAGAAACTTCCGCCAACGACATCGACCCATCCGTCGTTCGTCGTCGAGCACACGTGGTCAAGACTCCACCCAGCCGCCGTTCCATTGGTCGCCGTCCGAAAAGGGTCCTCTCGCACACGCTTTTTATAAACGGTGTATTTTTAAAATAGCGCGTGGGTTCCTGAATTATGACCCTGTTCTACGACAACAATTATCGCATGAGGAAGGCCGTCCTCTCCGCAGGAGAGCACGCCGTGCTCCGGATGACCCCCTTCTTCGAATCACATCTATCACATTCGTACGGACTAATCAACGAACCGCAATTCTCCCGTCTCCTGTTCGCGATAACGACGCACCTCGACAACACGGCAGCTTTCGATCGGTAAAGTGTCGTTTATCGCCTCTCTTATCCGCTCCTTCCGTTGATCCGAGGCGGTCTTTCAATTATTAATACACAAACCGACGTTTATCGATAACGATTGATGTTTTGTACACAATCGGAATCGCGTTTTCCCACGGACACTCGATATCGAGATCAACAAGTGTCAAAATGTCAAATCGATTAACGATAATTTGACGATGCGTCAAGTGGGAAAAAAAAACAACACATACTCGGCGCCGGTGTTTATTTTATTATTATTGTGTCAACAGTGGAGTTTCAGCTTCCTGAAAAGGAAAAAATGTCGGTCGCGGTGCTGACTGACCGCAAGTCGCGATAAGTGCGGTTTGCACCACTGTATGTAATTACTGTTAACGACAAACCCCGCGCTAATTATTGCTGCACTAAATGACAAGTTTCGGGATCTGTGCAAAGTGTGCTCTCATAAACGTCGCATTCACACCATGTCAAATGTCGTGACATTTTCTTCGTAACTAGCTCTACCTCGTTACCGACTAAATTACAATACAATTTGAATTGTAAATCGCGATATTATTTGCCGTTTTACACTTCACCCCATCAATTCATCGATTAACTGTCTATTTTCGCACCGACCTTATCAATATTTATGCAACAGTTCTTGCAACTGTCAATAATGGTTTTTCTTAGAAATTCGCTTTTGTACCGAACGGAACTTTTTCAAGTTATACGATACGACAATAAAATCGAAGTGTTTACGATAGAAAAGTTTCTATTACTGAGATGGCGTCAAAATAAAAATTTCACCCAAAAAAAAAAAAACACCCACCTTCATTACAAAACTCAAAAGACAATAATTACGAAATCGTCTCTTGGGTCTAATTTATTTCACGAATAATTTTCACGATAATGAACAATTTAAAATCAAAGCGCCATGACCATCGTAACAATCACTACATTCTGACGTAATTGATGTCGTTAAAACAACTCCTCTTTATGGCTTATAATATTAGTTAATGGCACCGAAGACAATTAAACAATACCGAGGCACATCTGTGCTTTTTATTGACATTTCCTGAGAATCGCGCAAAAAAAACGCTGTCTCTAATCAACGTGACCACAGAATTAATTTTTTTACTGTGAAAACAGTCAATTCGCCAGGACAATATTTTTCAAGTCATCTTGTACGCTGACCACGACCGGTAGATATTAATAATCTCGACGTGATATTATTTTTATGGCTTTGATCTAGGGCTTTCCAATACATAATATTTTTTTCACTTTCTAATGGCCAAGGAGCGGCCACTAGAAGAACGATCCAAACTGGGATTTATCTGTGACTAATGTCGAGCATCATTGACACGTCGTAATGTTTCGATACTTTTTACTATCACAAACGTCGATAATTAAGAGAGAGTGAAAGTCTTCTGGCGGCAAAAAATGAAAAATATTATATACGGGGTGGCTTTTAATGATTGTGACAAATTTAGTAAGTTGTCACTCCCGACGCCTAGTCATTTGTCAAAAAGTTGATTCGCTTTCTAGGTTAGGATTGTAAATTTTACAACATGACAATTCGATTTATTTTGACTTTTGAACTGTCATATGTATGTGAATTTGACAGTCAAGTGTACCAACATAAAATCGTAAATGTGTTGCCAACCGAACAAAAATAATTTCAATCATTAAATGTCACCCGACAGTACATTCGACTTATTAGTTTTTTGAACAAACTATTACATTATCTCGGTGTTAAAATAATGATTGTGATTACTTTTTTTGCCTTCACTTTAACTTAACGTATTATTTTTCAAGTTAATTATTTAAAAAAAAGAAGATAGAACTAACGCTTTGTGTCTTATTGTTAGACATAGTAGTAAAATGTGATTCTTCATTGTTCTTGACCTCTCCGTTAAAAGATATGTATTGCTTTGGCGAATAATTCCTTAGGTAAAAATAAATCAATTCCAACTTGCCTAACAATAAATTTGCTCACGGAATGCGAGACTAAAAATTTAACAATTGATTATTTCCATATTTTATTGAAAACGAATGGACAAAAGCCAAGTAGCGATATAAATTTGTCCGATCCGGTAGACAGCATTTTGGATTAGCGCTCATTTATTTTTTTTAAATAAATTATGGGTATCCAAAAAATAAAGGACAAAAATTAACGACTTCCTTGAACTGACCTAGACGAGTTGAACGAACGATTTCAGCGTTTTTTTTTCGGTCAACATAATAATTTAAGCAAATTAATCAAATAAAAACATTCAGGGTCGATTTTTACTCTTCTGTGATAATTCCAACAAAAGAAAATTCCATTACTCTTCAATATTCGAGAGTAAAATTCACTTGTTTCAAAACAGAAAATTGTTGAGAAAAGTTTAGACGTGGAGAAAGAGAATAAAATTGGTTAGTTTGTCGTTTTCATTTTTTGTGAAAAGATTTTATTATTAATGCTCATCGAACTCATGTATGGAATGCCCCAATTCTAAAATAAAATTATTGACTGACTCGGCTGCGCCTCGGCCAGAAAACTCAGACGCGGACGAAAAAGATGCACTTTTTGGCCTTGATACACAAATAACTATTTAATTAATTCTTTGATTAATTCTCTTCCCATTCCAAGGGTTACGAATTAATTCCGATAGGAAACTTATAAAATATTGTGAATCTCTGTGTTTTGAATTAGTTTATTTTTAATGCAACATTTCTTCAATAACAAGAAGCTAATGTTATAAAAATTATTTAGGTTTATAAAAAATGAACTTTACAGTTTCACTTCGCATACTTCGTACTTCATTTAAAAAAATAATATACTAAAATTCTGGAATCACTTCTATCCTTTGTTGTCCAATACAAATAAACCAAAAACTTTATTCTTGCAATACAGTGAAATCTGTGGATGATTTCTTAGGAAGAATTTAAAAATTTTAATTTTAAATGTATCAAAATGATTCTTACTTTCACAAAGATTACTTTTGCCGTTGTGTTGGATTCTACAAATTCATAAATAATATGGTGTGCTAATTAATTTTTGGAATATCGTCAATATCAAGAAGTCAACGAATTCATTACATATCTTCTGTTAATATGCTCGACCTATCTTATTCGCCACAGAACAATTTATAAAGTAGATAAAAAAGATGTCATTGTGCAGCGTAATTGCAAGTTATCTATCCTTTCATCCTAACTTCCTACACTCGGTAGGAAGGCTTTAATTTTTGATTTTCCGTATCATTTAATTGAAGAATCTTTTTTTTTTCAAAATTTGATTTTATAAAATTTAGCACTCTATAAAACTAAAAACGGCGGAAAATTAGTATCTGTTTTATGTTAACATTTATTAAAAAACTCAATTGTAAAGAATGTGATTAACGCCAAGATATACTAAAAAAAAGAACGTAAAAATTCCAATAAAACAACAATAACAAACCTAAATATTCCATTGCAAATTACGTAAAATTTAATTCCATTTTCTGGTTTTCGAAGGATATATTTATTATGTATAATTGCCGATTAAAAAACCCCGCTTCAAAAACAAAACAAAAATCTTGCAGACAATTTAAATGCTAATGGCAGCGCAATAGGTATTTCAAAAATCAGATACACATTTAGAAGAATTCTTGTTCAGAGAATTCCTTTTGTAAATCACACTTCTGCCCCGCCAAAATTACTAAAAAATAGCGATTTCCTGTGTGTCATGATTCAGAGTACCCCACAGAACATTATTAATAAATTGTGCAACATTGTGACACATTTTAAAATCGATCATAGCAATAGACTGAATCATCGTTGCCACCCTCCGCACACAAGTTTTAAATATTAACCGCCACCGAGTATCAAAACCTCCCCTTTTTTCTGTATCAACAGCTACGGAGATCCCGTTCGATAAAAGTCACAGGACTAATGACGATCCCTCCCCTACCGCAAACTTCTACCCCGTATTTTCACAACACCCGCTCAAATAAACACGAATCGTATTTACCAAACCCCACCTGTTGAACTGATCGAAATTTAATAGATTTTTTTCTGTCGACTCCGTCCCCCCAATTTCTACTCTTATCATTCGCTTATTGCACATCGTGACTTGTCAAAAATATATTTAAAAAAAAACCGCGCCGTGATTCGGAAAATGTATTTGGAGCGGTGACAATCGCGAAAAAACCGGGTTTCACTTTCGGTCCCCCTTTGTTGTTGAATAAACGATAACCCGTTAATATTTCAGAGTATAATTTAAATTTAATTGATACGCCTCCATCCTTTACAACTTATATAAAAGCCGGCAACAGGACTATAATTATCCTTCGCATTTACTTATTCAGGGGTTTTACATCGCGACTGAAACGTCACGAATTTTAATGCCGGACGAAGCAGCGACTCGCGTGCCAACAAATACATTTTTTTTTTAATTGTCCCCCCGATTGATGAAATATGCACCCACCCGTACGTTATACGGCCGACCCCTCACGACACATCTCTCCCCTTTGTCGTACCTTGAACCCCGTACTTATGAAAAGCTCCCTCAACAACTTCCGGTTCAGCTCTTCTATTCTGTCGTTGTAGAAGATGCTCTGCCTCTCCCTCACGATCCTTCCCATTATCACGAATTGCCAGCATACGATCGAGACGTAAATCGCGCACAAACCGCACACGAAACAATTTGACATGTATGTCCGCATCGCACTGAAAAAATCGCGCTTTTAAAAATAAATACAAACCGAATTGCAATACGTCGTCGGCGGCGGCGGCGCGCATTCCTTCGCGCAAATCAAATAAAGAGAAACATTACTCTCGGTACCCCTTCGGCCCCCGCGAAAAAAAATACACGGTACGTCTCGCCGGCAGCCAACAAAGAGGCCGGTGGCTTTTTTTAGCCGCCAGTGGCGATCCTCCGCGAAAAAGTCCCGATGATGATTGGTCCGAAACGCCGAATAAAAATCAACGCAATTGGGCGGAGGCCATGCCGATTTTATTTTCGTACCGGAATTTTTCTTATCGTCGACGAAAGGCGGCTAAAGTCCACCGCGGGTGCATCAGTCGCCTTGGAAGGATGAGATGTTTTGACGTGCAGCGGTGGTCGATGGTGAAACGATTTACCGATTGAAAAGGTGCCAACTGTCAAGTTGGGAAACGAAGAATCGGTAAAAATATCGCCGCCTTATATGTTGCGGCACGTTTTTCGCGAGGAGAACAATGCGAATATAAAGATTTTGAGCAACTTGTAAAAAGGAATTGACCGAAAGTCGTAAATCTCGATGGCAGCACCCTCTGTGCAATTATGTTGCCGAGATTCTCTTGACCAAAACAAATTCCTTTCGAACCTCACCTACCGATAATAAAACGCCAGTTGAAGTTATTGAAAACGATATGAAAGGATTAAAATGTGACGCTCAATTAACGAATTGTTTTCAAATAATGTCGCTTGTTAAACCGTAACATTTTTAAATGCAGAACAAATGTGACAACGCAAACGCTGGTTTGAAGCAACATCGCGACCATAACGATGGTGCTAATCGACGATTAATATTTTTGACGATAAAATATTCAATTCTATATTTTATTTACAATAAATAAAACAATTAATTATAATAATTTATAATAAATAAAATAAAGGCTTAAAAGAGAGTAAGATTTTAAAACAAATCGTACAGTGTTTTTCATTTTTGTCAATTGTATTTTACTATTTCTCAAAAGTATTTCCTATCTCTATTAAATGTCAAAGTAACGTAAATATGAAATAGTTTTGAGAAATAGTGAAATACAATTGACAAAAGAGGAAAACCAAAAGAAAAACAGTGTACCTACAACACTTTTTCAAAGAATAAAGAGAAAATTACAAATCGCCTATAATGGTCGGTAATAAAGGAAATCAAAATTTTTTAAACATAAATGTCTGTTATATCTTGTCTGAGTCAACAAAAAACAAACGTTTCGATAAAACAAATGAGGTAGCACTCTTGATTTTTTTTTATCACTTTGTTACGGATTACAGATCGCGGATCGGCTGTTTAAATCTAACCTCACTTTTTGCGTTGTTTTTGTTTTTACTCTGCAAACGGGCGAGTAGGCGTTCACAACCGACTCTTCAACGCCAACTTTGAGAATAAATTAAGATGAACACTTCCCTTTTTTATTTAAGCGCAAATCAGACGCGTGATTTAAGGCAAAATGGTATAATTTGCCAACAAAAGGATCATTCACTAGTAGCCGACCGTTTTGAAGCCTCTTATTTACAGCTTTGGCATAAAATTGACAGTTCCCATTGTCACCTAAATTTACAACAGCACAACAGGTCCTAAATAAAAATGATTTTCAAAGTTAAAATTAATGTAAAATTGCCTTGAATCCAAAATGTATTTGGTGTTTTTTTTTTGCTGATTTCGTAAATAATTAAAAGGAAGAGAATCTGGGTAGGTCAGTATAAAAACCAGAATTTAACTTTTTGGTTGAAATTTCCTTTTATTTATTTTTTGGCTTTGTAAGTGAAAAAGTTTCAAAAATGTATGAAATTACCAATACCCAGGTAAGTGTGAAAAATTTTGACACCACACATGGAAATGAAAAATAAAAAACAATCTAGAAATGTTTTCAGTTTGTTTTAAAATTAATTAAAACCCAAGAAGTGTGAAAAATTACACAAAATATTGTTATTTTTCAGCAACTGGACAATTATCATTTTTATTATAATGAAGAATAGCTTATTTTTCGCACTTCGGTACTTTATAACAAATTAAATCAACTTTACAGTGGTAATATCACACAATGGAAGCTTTGTTTCTAAAGAAATATTTATTCTTGAAATTGCGTGATTGCATCCCAATTTATTAAAACCAAAAATTTGATTTTCTGTAAACCAACTGAAATCTTTTCAAAAGTACAACATTTTTTAATGCATCATCCTTATTATAATGGAAGGAAACATTCTTTTGATGAACTTTTTATTTGAATGAATAAGCTTATTTTTGAAGTTTTCCCCATATTTAAAAAACTACGATCAACTTAATATTTCGCCAAATTTTGAGTTTACTTCGATCCTATGTTGTTTATTCAATTGAATCAAACAAATTTGTTTCGGCTAGTGATTTTTTGGTGAAAAATCAAAGTTATTAAAATTCCAAAAACTGACTAAAAATTATACAGGGTGTAATCATTTCTTCTGCTAATTGTGAGTATTTACTCTCTTTTTAATTTTTTATTTCAATGATAACCTTATTTTGCCCCCACAACACTTTTAAAAAGTCTAAATCATCTGTACAATCTTACATCACACAACTTTGATTTTCAGTGATTCTAACATGAACCATGAATTTTGACATTTAAATACATTTATTAACTTATACAAAAATTATTTCCTTCATGATGCGTCGTATTCGCCGGAAACGTCAGACCATTCGAATTTGTGAAAACTTATTCGTTCACCCTGTATATGTACATCGCAATAGTGCTGCTATTGTAATTGTATTGTATTCTTATGCTAATTGATTACATATACCACCAATATGTTCAATAAATTATTAATACAGAAAAAAATTATCTGAATTATCTTTGGTTTTTACATAATCCACCAATCAATTCATTGTATAATGAATAATGCTGATTAAAAGGATATAAAAAAACTGTCATTGTGTAGCCGTAATGATGTTATCAATTAATTTATTTAAACTTCTTTATTTACAACACTCGGCAGGAAGACTTAATCCTCAAAATTATTACGGTTTTTTTTTTGGAAAGAAATTATTGCAAAAATAATTTGTGTCCTTGACACATTAACTTTTTGCAAGTTAGTTTGTCAATATTCCGAGCTACTACTGTACGACATTTCCCGTCGGAAAACCGCTTTTTCTCCACCTCGAACGTCGCATTTCCACTTTCCCCTCGCGACATCCGAAGGAGAAAATCTCGAACCATCGGAATCTCTTCGCCCTGACCCACGATGACGACGTTTCCTTCTCCGTGACCGACTAACATATCATTACAAAAGGCGATAACTGCCGTGACCATCTCTCCGTTTCTCTTTTTGCATAACCACTCCGACGAGATCGAACCCCAACAACCCAACAACACAACAGCAACAAACAACAACATCACACACATGCCCCGGACACGACGACCGTGCTGATTCGTGAGGATCTAACCTGGAATTTCACGGATGGAAGATCGTCGTCCGGCGGCCCGTTCAGGAATTCACGCTGCTTGTAGCACAAACACGACATACCGGATCCGGAAAGGCCAGTTGACTGGGTCTGGGGTCCCCTTGTCACCGGAATTGACCATCATTCGGAGGGATGATTGGGGGATTCGGGTCGATATAGAGGAGCGACGACGACGATCGTGTTGATGTCGGAGTACACGTGAACGTGTTTTCGAAACGGTACAAATCGAATCAATTAGTCGTCGACGGACGGTGGTGACGCAGAGAGGGTGGCGGTGGATGGGGGTTGAACGGTTCTAATGGCGGCGGCGACGCTGTTCACACCGAGTGATTTTTCATGTCGCGACGTCAAATCGCGAAATTTTCGCTTTTCCTCTCGTTAAAACCCGGAATTTCACCAGTTGACCCGAATGACCCATCTACAGAGCGATTCATCTAAATTAACCAGTCGCACTAGTTTACGATTAATATAATTAAGGACATTATTCTCCTGTGAGTACTTTTGTGTTCAAATCTGTCACGGACTTTTCACCAAGAAATCATTTCTTCAACACATCATGTGATTATGTAGATGATAACCTCAAAGCATTAATACGCCCTTTCGAAAAATGAATATCTAAAATTTCCTATCATTATTTTATCGAAATCGTGTTCTAAATTAGTTCTTTCTCAATAACCGTACATTTATTCTTGTTGTTTTTGTAGTCGCACCCACTAAAATGAGTACAATAAAATTACAAAATTAACCTGGTTTCTTTCAAGTAACTACAATTAAAATACAGGGTGTCTCAGCTAAGACTTTCGAGTCTAATATCTCAGTTATTTGGCAACGGATTTTTATGAAATTTAAAATGCAGATATTTTAGACCGTGAAGGTTCAATTAGTAATAATAATAAAATTACCTCAAGTTAAAAAATGTAATTTTAATACATTTTTCCTTTATCGAAAATTATGCGCGATTATTATTAGATTGTCAAACAATAAAAAATGGGGGTCTGCACAAACAATTAAGTAAATCACTTGTCTGATTCAACGAAAAGATTAGATTTTGTCGTTAAAAATTTAATGTAAAATTTGAAGGTATTTGAGCAGTTACCTTTTGAAACAATTGATGATTAATTGCCAAGCAACATTTTGTACACCCTTTAAAGTCTGTCAAAATTGGGCGCGCTTTATTAGAAACGTCAAATTGTGAAAATTTATTGAAAATACTCTAGAAATAGACTACAGCGGCAGAAATTTCAATAATGTTGAAAAAGGAGAGTGTCGTAAGAACTTCAATGACATACATATGTAGTTAGTTTTCTCGTGGAACACTATCCAAATATACGCTTTACAAAATGTAAGGTTAAGAGAGTCGTCAATTTATTTGAAGACACAGGAAGCGTACGTGAACTAAATTACCTTGCTAAAATATCCCGATCGTGTTTTAGTCCTTTATGGAAGAATTAAAGCATCCGGTATAATAAATTACGTCCAAATGTTGTCTTTAACTTTGTAAGTGTTTGTAAGGTTAGCAAGATAAACGTCAAATATGTCACTTGCGCTTCTGCGAAAAGGGATGACCAAAATTCTGCAAAATTGCGCGTTTGTTTCATACGCGTCTACGTTTTTGCATTTCAGCCACGTTTAACACAGTTTTTGCTTTTTTCTTGCAAACCAGACGTCTTTCAAGGTAGAGTTTTTCCCTACCGCATGTAAAAATTACGTTTTTAAGACTTGGGTGAATGCATTAATGGGATTTTATTCTTCACCGTCTAGAATATCTGCGTTTTAAATTTCACAAAAATCCGCTGGAAAATAACCGAGTTATTAGGCTCGAAAGTCTTAGCTGAGACACCCTGTATAATTGAAAAAATAGAAGTCCGTGTTGTATTTTTCTGTCAAACTGATGTTTTACCGAGTGAGCAATTACAAACTCCAGAAACGAATGTAAATTTAATTATAAAAATTAATCCAAGCACCTGCTTCGTTCAAATTCCAAATTATCTAATTTTTAATCAATTTTGCACACATTTCTAAATTCAAAAAAATCAATGACAAAGTGCATCTTGTAATTTATTTCAGTTTTAGTTAATGTGTTTATAATAAATACATTTATTAGCCAGTTTCCATAAAATGTGACACTTAAGAAGCCTTCATTCATTCATTTATGACATATTCGCAGAATTCGACATGCACGATTAGTTTAATTTTTTTTAACACGTCACAGGTATCTGTTTTTTTTCACTTTCGCTGAAAACTGCCAACACTTTGAATTTTCGAATTAAAACAAACCGAAGATGCAACATAATTTTTAATCATCAAGTGAATTTCGAAAATTTATTTTTAAAAGCTAAACTGGGTCAGTAAATACAAAAAAAAAAAAACAAAAGCATTAACATTTATATGATAACTACTATTTAGTAAACAAGATAACGTTCAGATATGAGTAAAATTTTTCCATTTACTAATCAATTTCATTTAATTAATTAATTACATAATTTAATTTTGAAATGTCAAATTGAAGTGATCGATTCAGTTAATCAAGTCAATTACATAGTTAGTATAAATTTGTTCAATTAAACACTCAGAATAATTAAGTAGTAGGCAATTGAAGCTACGATGTGTTAATTTTTTAATTATAGGAAAATTTAATTGAAAATGTGATTCATTGATCCTTAGATATATAGTGTGTCCAAAAAGTCTGAAACACCCAAATGAAAACGTAACGCCTAATTTTTTCAAAAATTCCAAAGACAGGTCAATTAGTGTTTTAAAAAAACTTTCTGCTGATAGTGTATGTTCGATGACCTTGAAAAAGTTATTGTTATAAAAAAATTTGCTGAAATAATAGAAAACGTCCAAAACGAATTTTATTATCGTTTAGGATATTGTCAAGATGTTCAAAGACAACGTTTTGAACATTTGTTGTAAGAATTACAGTTGCCTTTCAAAATGAAAGTGTCCTTTATTTTCTAATAACCAATTAGGTTTTTTCATGAAATGTCTTATGTAAATTGAACTTTTTTTGACCGTCGGGTAGACAATTAAAAAATCTATTAAAAACGGTAGTAAAAATGCGACGTTGCCATTTAAAAAAACCTCTGATGATATAACTTTCAAGGTCATCAAAAACAGCAACAGATACCATCAACAGAAAGTTTTTTTGAAAACGCTAGTTCACCTGTTTTGGCGTTTTTCTCGAAAATCATTCGTTTCTATCTTATTGGGGTGTTTCCAAACTTTTCGGACACACTGTATGTATAGTTAAATACAAAAAACAAACATCACGAGCTGGCCTGAAACAAGGCGTAATTAAGTTTATTGGGTCAGATTTTCTTAAAAATGTTTTTCTCACATGCACGTAAAATTTTTCTGTAAATTTGAAAATTTTCAAGCGATTCATTCAAAAATGTCCAAAATCCGAAGTTTTTTCCCATCACCTATTTAAAAGTTTTTCAAACACTGTCAATTTAAATTATACAGAAACATTATAAATTATTGTGGTCCAAGTTGGCGTAAAAACTGAATCTAAAATTTATGGTTGCCGCTCCATATGAAAATGATCAAAATCATGTGAATAAGTGAATACACACAATTGACACTATTGACAGTTCACGCCACATTAGAGTTATGTTTGTATGGAGCGGCAAAAATTTCATAACATGGACATGGCTTGTTTCTTCTACATATTTATAAAGACCTGTATGTATTAGCTAAAACAGAAAATAAAACAATTGAAAAGTGTCTACTTATTTGAAAAAACGTTAAAACTCGTTTAAAAAATCTTAAGACAAAATTTCTCAACTTCATAAAACACAATCAGTATTTTTTTTAAACCCAGTAAAATCTTTGCGGGACCTCATTTACTTGAAAATTCGTTGCAAAAATATGTCAACGTATCAACAGAAAGAAAATTATCTTCTATCAAAAAACTAACCAAGATGCATCTACACTTAAGCTCGTGGCAGGTTTTCTTTTCAATTTTTATAATGGCATTTTGTGATTTTATCGGCTCTTTTCCAATTCATTCGAACAATCTGCATCGTAAACTGAAGATTATAATATGTTCAGTGTCCACAAAAGTGGAAAAAGTAAGCACAGCTTTTAAAACGGAGGATTAAAAAAAAAAACAATAATTTTCTCGTATCTTTCTTTTCTTTCAACATCGATAACACAATCTGAAAGACTCGAGGTAATGAACGTTCTAAACAGGAAACGAGAGCAAAATTGAAACATAATTAAAAAAAATAAAACCCTGATAAATTAGTAAGATAACTTCTTAGCCTTTCTAGAGCGCTTCAAATCACAGTAAGCGAACATCGTACATTATGTCTCGTAAAAACAAAGAATCTTTCTATAACACCGCCTTCAAGATCACTGCCTCGGAAGCTGGAAAAATTCAGCAACCGCTAATAAAAACTAAAATACGCTCAAGAACGGAAAAAAAAAAAAAAACTGGTCCGGTGCCAATTTCAAAACATGCATCCGACAAATTTACGAATTATGACTTACAATAAATAAACAAGACACTGATTAAACGTACATAATTGGCTACAATTCATGAAGGTTGAAAGGTCATTACTAATTGTTATTTATTTATTCAAGAAAAATGAATGGGAATCGATTGCGTTATTAACAACAGTTTTATAATTACAAAACATCTAAACATCCATTCACATGTAAGTTTCCTTGTTGTACCATTCGACAACACCACGAAACCAAAACATCACAAATCACTGCGAATTTTATATTGAAAAAAGCACACCAACAATCAGATCACAAAACACCTCCGCCGACAAAGGGCCATGAAATTATCTCGATCCAGTATCGATGTGCATCCACCTGACTTCCGTTCGCGTTTCATACCAGTTTCCGTTCCCGCGCTCCGCACGAAAAAAAATCCATATTCAAACGGGTTCGCAGCCGCCGCCGCCACCGCCGAGGGGTGTAATTTTTCCCATTCGTTGTTGTTCGCCGCTTAAAAATTGAATCGCATTTAGGACTACGAATAGTTCGGGGCGACACCCCGCGCACGAACAGATGGCGTTGCCGGGGTGAAACCCAATCATGCGCATTCTTCCACCCCCTTCGGTCTATCGATCATCGTCCGCCGCCCCCGCATGGTAATATGTACGCAAACGGGGAATAACCGACGGCTGACTCACCCGAAATCGGTTAGGTTCGAACTCACCCCTGGCGATCTGTCTCTTTCCGGGGGTTATGTAAATAGCGGCGGCCGAACGTGAAGAGAAGAAGGAAAAAACGACGAGGTTTAGTCACGGTCGCTGATCCCCCCCCGGCCGTGCGTGGAAAGTGGAAAAAATGAGACGATTATGAGCGATGGATTTACATACAGGTGGCCCAGAAGACGGCTTCGAGCTCACCTGCTCGCGGGACGAAGAAGTGGCACATGGAAAAGAGTTCAGTTGTGACGGAGAGGTAAATTTGAATTTCAAAAAAAGGCCAGAATACATGAAGAAATTAAAAAAAAGGGATTTTAAACACGACTCACATTCGAAGTACATATACAGGGTGATTGACAAAATCCTCCCCGAACTGTACAGCCTTCGTTATAGATTCCATCGTGACGATCCGTATGTCAAAAAAACCAGAGCGTGACTAAAAAGCCCGTTGCTAACTTCACCTCGTGACTAAAGCGGACAAAGTCACAGCTTGTCAAGGTGTATTTAAAAGATCACCTAGCGTCATGGAAACATGGCGTTTTAAACATAGGAGTAGAAAATAGTAGATTACGTTACGAGTTAAGAAAAGTGAAACTTTACTAGACGAGTATGGCAAGTTTAAGTACGAGCGTTAGCGAGTATTTAAATGCCATACAAGTCCAGTAAAATCACTTTTCTGACGAGGAGCGTACACTACTTTTTCGCATTTTAAAAGAATATTAAAATTTTCGCATTTTTAGAATATTAAAATTTGTTCCTAAAAAATTTGAATATTATTCAAAAGTGTATAGTAATGGTTGCTATGCTGTAAAGTCACGATTACTGTACGATTTTGAGTACAGTAATATAGTTCATTACTGTACAAAATGCGAAAAAAATAATTAAGCAAACGGTGTCTTAAATGGATGTTTTTTAAAATACTTTTTGAAAAAGTTACAGTAATTCATTACATGTAGTTCATTTCGATTGACATTGATTATCGCCATGGTATTCGTACTAAAATCTGGGGATTTTCTCATTCACCCTGTATTATCTTGACCATTCCTGACAGTCGACTACTTTCATTTCTATTCTGTGTAAATTTGTGCACCTTTAGAAAGGCTTTCTAGATACTACGTTGACCAGAATGATCCAGAATCTTCCTCTGAAACAGCTGATATTTTCGTAGAACACAAAAATAGATCAGTTCCCCTAACAAGTCTTTCCGAACTTTTCTAGGTCGTCCTGAATTTTGTTACCGCACTAACGCGTTTCATTCCAAAAATTATTCTATTTAATAAAATGTCCCACGAAACTAACTTCTCTGTGTTCGACCGGAAACCATGAAATCAGTAAATTTTCCATTGTTGCAATATTAATAAATCAATAATGCACGTTCAACAGATATAGATTTTTAAACTGAGAACACTTAATACGGTTAACGGTTACCTTGGTAACACCAAGTCCCGGCGAATATGCACGGCGAGCATTAAACATTGTCAAAAATTCAAAGCAATAAAAATATTGAAAAATGTAAAAAAAGAACGACAGGTATTGTAAAGAGCGTTGAAAAAAATCGTGGTCAAGTGGCCTGGTGGTGACTTTCGTTTCGTCGTCACCTGTCAAATCTTGGTTGTCAAATGTCAAATGTAATCTTCAAATTGAGAACTTTCTTAGCAGATTCAAATAACCAAGAGACTGTTTCTAAATAATAAACGAATTATCTAGATGTGAAGGTTTCTGTATTTCCCCAATTATTCTTTATAACGAAAAAACACGACACTCAAGATAAAAATCCGTTACAATTTGGAAAACTCTTAAAAACCGAATAAATTAAAGCTGTCTACCTACTTTTTTGTCGTAGCTTACGTCAAAACACAAAAAAACTTAATAACCACAACTGTCAGCGTCGGCAAAAAATTCGCTTCATTGTGGTTAAACATCTTTGCACAGTTAATAAAAACAGACGCATTTAATGGTACATGAACCAGTGTAAACAGTTTTTTGCCAGCTTAGAGACTCACATTCTCCATCTAACTCAAATATAGAATTAAAAAAAACGGGGAAAAAACAGTACTTCATTATTTTTCGTCGTCGATCCAACGGCAATTGCGAATACAAAGCGCTAATTTGAAGATGGACAAAAAAGATCAACTGCTTGATAAATGCGACCGACACAAGCGCTATCAAGGCAAGTGACAGATGTTCGGCGAAATTTGTGGGTGTCGATTATTACATTTTTTTTTCTTACCACATACGAGTAGAGCCAATCAAAAATATGTTTCTTTTTCTTGATGCACTTGGATTTTCGAATTTTCATGGTTAGTTACAAAACAAATTACTTGCACGAAGAACAAACTCCCAGTTTGGAACCGTAACAAGTACTGACGAAAAATTAACCACTGCTAACGTCTTTTATTTTAGCAGGTAAGAAAACTCGTCCTTTGATTTTGTACTTTTTCGAGAATTACCAAATCCAAGAAAAACTCCTAAGAAGGATACCGACAGTAAAATTCTCCCAGAAAACTGAACAATGGTAAAAACACGAAATTTGAAAAACAAACGCCGAGATTTCAAGTTGGGTCGCAAGTCACAAACTTGCACCCGCTGTGTTATCGGCCATAAGATTGCGCCGTCGTCATAGCAACGAGGGATTTGCGACGGTCGCAACTCAACTTGAAATTGAGCCCGATTTCAAATCATTGTCGCAAATAGGTGGTGTAGCGCAAATGTGTCGCTATCTTTGTCCTACACATTAATTACCAATATGCGTCATCTTTCTCAAAGTTGGAATTTTGCGCCGTTACCATGACAACAACAAGTGCGACCGTCGCAAATCAACTTGTATAGGTTCACATTCTCGGTGGTGGCAAGACATCAAAATTCGACGTTGTTAATTTTTATTAAATTTCCTTTCTTTGGATTAAAAATAAATAATTGCAAAATTTATTATCACGGCTTTGCTCTATTGTTTGAAATTAAGCAAAACAATGAGCAAAGCCCACAGATCGACAGCGACCATAAAATAAGATTCACACCCGGAACGTTATAAACATCAGGGCAGGACTAGACAGAAACATTTCTATTTAGTAAAAAAAATTGTAATAACACCAAACAAATAATGTGTTTGTATCATTTGCGATTTATGGCGTTTTTGTGTTAATTTGGGTAATAAATAATAACAAAATGATGTTAGAGAGATGCGACGTTTGTTACGTCTTCACCACAAGAAAAAAGAAGAAAAAATCTTCACTGATTTAATTAGAACTGTTAAGAAACAAATTACCCGAACCAGCAATTTACTGATTAATCTTATTTCCCAAAGATTATTAGTGCAATCACGGTTCGCAGTGAAACCATTATCAAATGATGGAATTGAAATACCGTACGAAATTGATCAACGGTCGTGTTTTGAGGAGAATTCGTCATGGTCTTTGATGGCACGCGTTAAATAGAGTCATCCTCCGGCTTGTTTCGTAATTCTAAATGAAGATAACGAAGACCACACATTCTCGACCACCACCAAAACCCGATTTTATCCCAATCGACAACTTACAACTTAAAATGTCACCATAAAGTGAGTCATGTTATTAAAAACACTTCCTAGAATTGGGACTTTTGTAGCTTTCCTTGACGGTGAAACAAACTATCTCTTCAAAAAATAACGATTGGTTGGTGAACGCATAATTGAACTCTAATAAACCACTCACTTACAAGAACATCACTCTCGTACACCGAGAAATTAATTAATCAAAGACACTTTAATCAATTACTGTGCTACATTACGTATCGCCTGCTATGAACATGTATGTCTGTTACTGACCATTTATTTGCAATCATCATCATTCCACTTCCTGGAAAACACATGCAAATTAATTTCGTAGAAAATAATGAATACAGAAATATACGGTGACATTTCTGATTTACTTCTTGCAAAATACATTAACTTCAACACCGGTGACCGCTTCGACATCATTTAGGACAAAAAAAAAGTGCCGCAAAACCTACAAAAGATCATCTCTGGAAGAATTCGTTATCTACGCCGACCTGTCAAACAATTAAGACTTCAATGGCTTCCTTGGTTCCTTGGAAATTTTAAACAAAAAAATATCCGGAAATTCAAATTGGTAAAAAAGAGGCCAGTCGACTTTGGCGCTGCATCAAAAAAATAAAGGCGAAAACTGTGACGGAAATATAAATCGGTTATTTTGACAATTGGTTTCAACACGCTCCGCCATTTATCTTCATTTCTGCGTACGTAGAGTAACGATTGTCTCCTCGGAAAATCTTACATTTCCTGGTTGGTCGTTAATTTGGTATGTAAGTGGCATCGATGACGTACTCGAGGATTAATCAAAATTCAAATGCGACACCTACTCGCAATGTTGTAACAACGAGCATCGACCAAACTGTGCGACAGTATTTACCACACACATAACAGTAACGACACACCGAATTCATCTCTGTCCAACAAACAATAAATTCGTAATTAGTGATGAAAATAAAGTTCGATCTTTAATTTGACAAATTTCAAATTAATATCTTTCCCCCAGCAAAACCGATTGTGAACTGTTGGAACGCTGTTTTGTGAAGCGTGACCTTAAAATTGAAATAAAGATCGTTGAACAACAGCAATTTTTCAAATTAGTCTTAAACGGTTAAATGTTAATGATGGATATAACTCACGTTTGTTTCAACAGTTTGTAACAAACAATTGAAGCCCGTATGAATCAATCTACGAATCGACGTTTATCTGTCACGGTCAATTGAGCCATTTATTTTTTTTTATAAATGATATGTATGCGAAGAATTTTTATTTGAGACGTTGCGTTTAACAACCATTCTATACAGTCACGTTATTAGACGATTGGTCACCGAGAGTTACATAAAAAAATATTGGATAATAAGGGAGGAAATGGTATCGTTTCCTCTCAGGGGTGAAATTTCATCACAGAATAAAATGACACTACTCTAGAGGTACACAAATAATTTCGTCTACTACCTTTTTGTTTTATTAGAAAAAAAAAATCTTAAAATATAAATTAAAGTTACTCTTTAACAGAGTAAGCACACTTGGCGTTACCACGATTCCGGTAGGGGTTGAGGAAATCGTACCAAAAAAAAAACTACGCATAACTATGAAATGGAATGATTTATTTTAAAAAAATGACAAAAAAAAAACAAATTACATAAGATATCAAACAAGACAAAAAAGTTAAAACACGTTAAAAACAAACAACGCTGAGAAAACAGCTGAAATGAGTTTTAATAATGCTCTACGATCAATAAATATATTACGACTTTTTTAATAAACCTTATTACAATTTACCAAATTGTTATTTTTGGAGCAATTTTTTAGAAATGTCAACCTCACTTATTTATTTTCACTCCCTAGGAAGAGAATATCCTACCGGGTGACTTTTAATGACATATTTTAATTTGACAGTCCAGTGTACCAACATAAAATCGTACATGCGTTACCAACCAAACAAAAATAATTACTTTCCACCCTAAAACCAAGGTGGAAATGCTTACTTTCTGTTGAAAGACTAGAAAAGAAATGTTTTGGTTTCCTTTTTTGATTAAATGAGACAATAAAACCAAAACTGACCTGACCTGATTTCATGTAACACGATCTTTTTCTAAAAATAAAAAAACTTCACCTTTCAAAATTTGGTGGACAAAAACTAGTCCACTGCATTGTATAAGAAATTAAAAAAAAAAGCAGATTTTTTCCACTCTTTGACACTGCAATAAATGCGGTGAGTGAGTGTGAAAACAATTACGCAACATCAATTATTCCGTTAGTTCATGTTTACATTAATATTAATTTATCCATCCATGTTTATTGCATTATTAAACTTTTTTTTCTAATGTGACTAGTAAATAGATATACCACGTGATAACAAAAGCAAGTTCAACGCATTCATTCTTTGGTTATTCTGCTTTGCTGTAGAATTTATTAATAAATAATTAGTTTTAAATACGTTGCTTTGTTCCATTTTTTTTAATTTTTACCTTATTTGATACAATACCATTTATCACAATTTATGTAATCTGTAACTGCTCGTTAAGAAAATATTGTATGTATCATCACACATCCAATAAAGACTTGCATAAAGACTTCCCTATTCAACCCCTATCTATTATATTTAAACGTTTTTGCTTGAAAAAAAACCCTCAGAAAAACCAGGTACCGATACAAAATAACAGATGAGAAAACAATCCGAGGGTGGATCGTCATTTATTATTCCTAACACAGAAAACAAAAACAAAAAAATCAAGGAATGGTCTGTCGGTCACTTACTGACAGTTGTGAAATTTGGTTGCTGCTCTTTTTGTTTTTAACAATAATTATCTGGTCAACTGTTAAATTACATTAGGCGAAACTACACCTCCATACCAAGTGATTAAGAAATGGCTTGAAGTTTTTAAACTTGGAGAACCTTGTGAATATGAACCAGGATACTTCAGAACCCTTGCGACAATAGTTATTTTTTCAACGAGTTCGTGTGTAAATTGGGCTTTTTTTGGTATGAGTGGGCCAGATTTAAACGCGAGTGAAACGAGCGTTTTAAAGGCCCACCAGTGCCAAAAAAAGTCCAATTTACACAAGAAAGTGTTGAATATGTTTTTTTTTGTTCGACGACCCCCTTAAAGGCTCCAAATCGCTTAAAATCTTTAAAATTAACTTGACGTTTCGTTTTGACAAGTTGTCACATTTATCAAAATCCGTTCACACAGGAGAAAATTCTCAAATTCTGACAGTGCTGAATAAAAAAAAAACACTGATTTGGTGCAGAACATGAGGAAAGAGGAAAGTCACAATTTGGTCATTACTAACGAAAATCCATTCGGATCATTTCGTACCAGAGTAAAAACACTAAAGAATTCATGGGAAACACAGTGATTCATCGTTCCTCGAAAGTTTTGTACAAACCGTCTCAGAGCTTAAAAAGATATGACAAATGTTGTTTGTTTGTCGGGTGGCTAGAATGTAATAGGGAAATTATGCTCAATTAATTTCAAAAATGATGCTATTAATCAAAGAAAAAATTGAAGTGAAATGTGATGTTCCATCAAGAGAAACAACAACTGATTTCTATAAATGCTACTTCGATTTCAAAATACTGAAGCAACCCCACTCTCCTATTGGAGAGATTTAACCCTCAATGATTATTATCTTAATTACTTCCAAAATTAAAAAAGCACCTGGTTGGTACTCATTTTCAGAAAATAATTTTTTCGTTGGGGCATCAGCATGTTTTAGAGCATCGTATTAAATGTTTTAGGAACCAGATTTTTCATTTCCCTAGTTGTTTGCTTAGATGTCAGGAAAGTAAATATGAATCATCATCGTGGATATTATAAGTTAGTTTTTGCATATGTGCCTTATCATTACAGTCCATAAATTTTCTACTGGTCTGAAATCAGGCAATCTGACTGGTCACGACAAGAACGTCAAATTTTTTTTGGCCGTAGACCATTTAGTTTTTCTGCATTGCAACATTGTTACGCCGTACAGAACTTTATCGATAAAACAAAACCCCAAAAAAAATAAACAATGGTATTAAAAAAATATTATGTATTATCAATTATGCAAACGGTTTAATTCTTGAAAAGCCAATCAAATCGTTTATTTTATATTGGCGCCACATTTACTACACAAAATTTGCCGACTTGAGAGAGACTTTATCGTGGACAATTAGATCACCCGATTTAACACCGGTAAAAATTTTATGGAACTTGAAAGTTGCGATGCAACAAATAAGTGACAATTTCAAAGGTCGATGTGGTGCCAAACTGTCAAAAAAAAATCTCATTCCAAATACACAAAACAAACACAAATCATTAAAAAAGTCAATTAAAATTGTAAATGTAGTATTTGTGATTTTTTTTCCTCTGAAATGAATTTAAACTGTCATTAATAAACGCCTTTACGATGATGAATGGACAGCGACTGTAATCTATCAGCAAAAAAATTTCTCGATGACAAAATCTCTCCAACAGACTCACCTAAATGGGTTGAACAACATCAACGTATAGCTCTTTCAGATCGTACACTTTAGTACATATTTAAATCGCAAAAATTTCGAGTGCCTTTCTAATTCCGAACTGTACAGTAACAGTTTTAATTAGAAATCCTTTTTACTCGACTCCACTCTCTCAACTTTGACCTTGTGACCTCACGTACCATTTAATTTACTAATTTGCATGATACTACACATTTAATTTCTAACGTGATTCTTTCCACTCTTGGTTAATTTAGTTTGCTCAGTGCACCATCATTACAAAGAAAAAGGTAAAAATTCTTCACATTATATACGATTCTTGTCATGTCGAAGTCGGCAACACCAAAAAAGTCGATTTTATAACAGGCTCGTAAAAAATTTGTCAACATTCGAGTCCCTCTGGTATAATAACGACCCAGAACTTGCCCAAGCCTGAACACACCCAAAACAATCGACTCTATTAAACGGGAAAAACGACCAAACCTTTCTTTTCTTGAATGGTCTGCGATGACCCGGGATCGCTCCGATTTTGGTGGAAATTTCGAAAATCGTTGAGATTTAAACGATGTTGATAAGTAACGAACTGTTTCGTTCGAATCAACTGACGACCACGCCATGATCGCATAATTATCCAACAAACAAGCTATAAACAATGACAACATCGGCCAACACGAGACCGACCGAATCAGGAACAACAAAATAATTTATTCGAAGAGAAGGAAGAAAAAAACCACCGAAAATTCGCGAAGCCGCCACTCGGCACAATACACGACGACATCATACCCGACAACAATCACTTTTAGCTCTCGTAAGGTCATACCGTACAACAAAGAGAAAATTCCATAAACTTTCATCGCGACCAGACGGACGTCTCCCGACCTCCAAAACGTCGATCGATCCGAAAACTTTCCCACCTGGAAGCCGTGGGATGACGACCCCGCCGCCGTCCCGGGATCGGCGACAAAAAACCGATTTTTTCGGGAGGATCCTGTCACGACGAATCGCTTTTTTCCACCGAGTTTTTTTGTTCCTGTTCCCGACAGGAGCGCAGATGTGAAATTTATTTCGAGAATCGTCGGTTGGGATGCGAGCGAAATGCGGAACCGCGGCGGCGGCAGTAATCGTCGGCACCGACAGATGAATAATACGAATTTGCTCAAACCTCAACGAGGCGTTGAATCAATAAAGAGGCACCAGATCGGGCGCACTCATACATCATAATAACAACAAGAACCGGTCCCCGACGAGAACGGAAAACGAGAGCGGTTTTGGCGGGAAATTCCGAATCTAGGCGGCGGTCGTGGGCCGCGATCATCGACCATCATCGCATGAGACCACCTGGAATTATAATCGACCGACCATCGATGATAATTAAAAGAGACCATTTGGAATTCACAATCGACACGACACGACACAAATGTTTCAAACGTTTATTCGATTCTTTACAAAACTACAACTTTTCAATTTTATAGGTTATAAAATTTAAAAAATGAAAAGCATTTCCAGAATTCTATTGTGAATTGTTTAAATTCAAGGAAGTCGTTTGTCAAAACAAGAGAAATTCTAATTAAATCGACGCACCAATTACTCTTCGGCTAATGTTTGCGAATATTCTTAAAAAATAACAAAACATGAATATTTCATGATGACTATAATCTACTTACTACAAGACACGTTCTTCAATCTTGTTAAATACAGTAAACATGTACAGTGTAACTACGTAATATTAAAAAAAATGTATCGGGTGTTCATTTAAATTCCTCCTCAGTTGGCAGTGAGTAAAAACAAAAATAATGCAAAGTGAGGTTAGATTTAAGCAGCTGATCCATGACTTATAATCCGCGGTGCGTTCACAATTGACTCTTCAAAGCCAACTTTGGGGATAAATTTAAATGAACACCCGATATAATAACAAGTTAGTGATTACATAATTTTCTAAATCGTCGATTTTGAAAAAAACAATTTACCGCATTGTATTTATGTTGTATTTCCCTTTCGGAAAAACAAATATTTTGTGTCACAACTATTACTCTTCGTAAAATATGTAACACATTATTTTCCACCCCAAAGTGGAAGAAAAAAAGAAACGTTTTTATAACGAAGCGACGTTTCGTCTCACATTTGGCGGGTCTTGGAACGCGCAACGTGAGCACCACAAATTTCGAGTTTCTTTCTTTGGCGCCAAAACTTCTCCCGTCAAAGACACCGCGATTAGGTGTTGTCACTGATAAGAAATGTATTTGTGTTGGTCAAATGTCAACAGTCGAAACGTGTTTCAACCGATCATGACCATAACCTAACAGTATCGTGTCGTAAGTGTGTAAATCGATGTCTGTGCTTAATTCGGCCGCGATTCCAACTGTCACGAATGACAGCTGACACGGATAAATTCGTAGTCATCGTGAAACAAATGTGAATCGACCTACCTTGGCGGAGGCGTCGTTTTCATCTGGTAGTCCCTTTTTGGCCGCCTCTTGCCTCTTCTTCGAGCTGGGACTCTGGTGGTTGTAGTTGTACTTGAAGTTTTTGCCGTCTTGGACGATGAGATTCCTAGCGACGGCTCGCTTCGTCGCCATCCGCAGCGCGTTCTTGAGCTCGACGTCCGGGCCCTCGACGACGGAGTGCGACTGTCGTATGTACTTCTCGATGCTCTTGATCGTGGAGCCGTCGCGCTCCCCCAGCTCCCTGACGGCTTTGGCGACGACCTTGCTCAGATCCGTGCCCTTTTCGATCCTGAGCGTGCGGTTCTGGAGGCCGCCCGGGTCCTTGTACGAGCTCTGTCCCTTGTTGAAGACCTTGAGGACGGCGCACTCCTTGACCGCCGCCTCCAGGTGCTCGGCGACGACGTCTTCGTGGTAGTTGTGGTGCTGGCGGATGGCGTGGCATATTCTTTCGACGCTCGGCCGCTGCTTCTGGGAGCGGATCTTGCGGATGGCGTCGAGGATCCAGCGCGACCACACCGCTTGGGGCACCTCCTCCGGTTCGCACATCGCTGAAAAACACACAATGACTCTCCTCCGGGGCGTTGGTCGCCCCCCGGGCCCCGAGCGCGGCGAATTTCCCGCAAAAATGGTGGAATCGGGGTCCCGACGGTAGCCATCTTGTGGCCGCGCAAAGCCGCCGCTCTCGGCGCCTTTTGGCGGCCGGGGCCGCGTTCGGGGGCCCGGGGGCGCCGCCCCCGGCTCACTCACTTGATAGCGACGCTCCTCGAGTGACGGTTAGCGGCTACGGCTCAACGGTCCCGTCCGGCGGCAGCTGCCTCTCTCGGACCAGCGAAGCGCATTCCACGAGGTCCTGGGGACTAGCCGAACTCGCCCACCATCACTGCACCAACGACACAACCGTTTATGCACTGCACTTAATTACACCGCACGATAATTCAATTACGACGGACATAATTCATCGCAATAGACACATCACAACAAAAGGTTAATATTGTGACAAAATGGCCAGGAGGATGCGCGCGCACCCTCTCGATACCCCACTTTAACCAACACAGATCAAATACATGGCAATAATACGTACTTCCGGCGGTCGGGGGCGGGGGGCCTACCGAATTGATCAACAGACATCGCTGAATTATCACTTAATCGCTTTTACCTGTGTTTGCACCTAACGCACCATCAATAAATACACTCGAATACTACTCCATTCTGATCGATAATGCAGCTCGCTTCGTCACACCGAGGCATAAACAAAGTGACATTCGCCACATCTGTCAAAATACCTGTAATCGATTATTAAAAAAAAACAAACGAGTGTGTATTATGTAATTAGATTCATTGTGCAACTGCGAAACGGGGACGCGCGGGGAGGACAGAATTCTCCCGAAGAGCAAGATGGTAGATCGGAAGTCGGACAAGTCGACAGAATTTCAGACGAAATGTGTAAATCATCGTTCGGATGAATTAAAATTTATTAAAAGTTATGACGCCTACTGGGCAATTTGTGAGTCATGGGGAGTGGAGGGGAGGAAGTAGGAAACTGCAGTGCCGACGGCGATGCAGAGGGCGCCACAGAACAACCGACCGTTTTTTCCGGAGGAATATACCCACATGAACTTAAAAATTGTTAAAATTATGAAAAGAAGAACAAAAAACGAACAGCTTTTTTGCTGGGCGAGTTACAAGGGCTATTTATTATTTATTGACGAGCGGATTGAATATACCACTTGATTAGAAAAGATTGTTACGAAACATTATGGACACGTTTTAATACAAAATAATTAATTTGTTACAAGGACGAAAATCGAAAATGCAACTCACTATACATTTGCTAAGTTAACCTGGATTGTCCACGTCCACCTGGAATTTCGCTGTACGGAAACCGTCCACGTATTTTAACAGAAATTAAAACAAATTGTTTCCTAATAAATCTAATACGGAAAAGCTCTATTTAGGGCAATTATTTCATTTGCAGAGTTGGGAAAATGTAAAAAGCAAGTCGTTTACAGAAGCATTATAAATGAAATGTCATTGTTAGTTGCGTTGTATTTTGAGAGTGATGAACCTAGCTATACATAGTTTTTTACCTAAACAATTTTGCACACAAGAATTTCATTTTGTCGATGACGTATGTACATAACATACAATTCACAGACTTTGTGGATAGCACTAATTACACAATCAATATATCTTCACACGTGCGCTGTTGTACTTTATTATACTTAAATAAAAATATCTTATCAAACTGAATTCTTCTAGAAGCTTCCCTCGTCGCATTTTTTGTGAATCAACACAATTGGAGAAAAAAACCTCTTCTCTCAACACATACAATACCTCTGCAAACTTTGTTAAAAACAAGGTGTTCTTTTTGCAATTAGGCGGCCAAATCAAATTCCGCATTGGTGGATCCCACGTAATCAAGTGTGATATTCCCCGTCACCATGTCGTAACAATTGTTTTGTCTTTCAGATAAACAAACCACAAGGGGGCAAGCAAGCTCGATTTCAGGTTAGTGGGAAGGGTGGAGGAGTCTGCAGAGTTCTAAAGGGGTTGAGACTGCGCCGCTAGGATGAAGTTGTTAAATTTTGGGATTTCTTTTAGTTCGTTGTCTTTGTACGACTTCTCCCTTTTAGAAAACAAAACGCGTTAACAAACAATTTTTACGAATCGGAAATACTTTCACTTACCTTTTTTGTCACAACAGTTAGTCTTCGATCTTGTAATATTTATGCAAGCTTTTTTTTTCGGATATAACAAAAAACATTCGCCTTCAGTAGAATCTACTTTATTTCCATGTTACTTTGTTTAGAACTAACAAAATCAGTCACACGTATTCCACAAATAATAATAATAAAATACGACTGCAAAATACACCATGTTTCGTCACATTTAAGTTCTAAAAGAATCTTATGAATGTAAACTTCACTGTTAACGGTATAAAGTAATCGAAGAAATTAATTTCCTTCATGAAAAAAACTATTTTTGGTTGCAAAAAACCTCAAGTCCTATTGAACACTACTAGATTCTACAAAAT
The DNA here is from genome assembly GCF_963966145.1 of Tenebrio molitor. Taxonomy (NCBI): domain Eukaryota; kingdom Metazoa; phylum Arthropoda; class Insecta; order Coleoptera; family Tenebrionidae; genus Tenebrio; species Tenebrio molitor. Next base: position 1,667,055 of record NC_091054.1, on the reverse strand, counting down.
GTGTAATAGTTTACATAACAATCATTCCTGGGCGATCATTCCACCACTCCCAGCATACTCACAAATTAAAAAATTAATCGTTACAAAACAAACACAAGATGATTTTTCTTAGCTTAATTATGGTTTAATATGGGGCGTATCGCCTCGATGGTGACGGTCCTCTGTTGTCCACCCTGCAACAAAAACACAAATTGACATTTCCCAAATTGGTCAGCGCCCCTAGCGCTGAACTCGATAACTACAACTGTCACAACATCTGCAACTCCCATCACTTTAAAACTTACCGTCTATCATCAAAAGAATCCCTGCTGAAATCCTCGTACATCCTGCTCATCCTCGACCCCGGCATTCCTCCTCCCGACGGCTGAGGACTCCTCCTGCTGAACATTCCGTAATCGTTACCCCCTCGGGCGAAGCTCGAATCCCTCATCCCGCCGCTCATGCTGCTGGAAGGCGGTCCCCGCAAGCCGATCGAGGGCATCGGAGGTAAAGGCTCGCGTCGGGGCGGCAACGGTGGCGGAAGGAAGTCACCGCGTCCTCCTCGCATTCCCATATCGCCCCTGGGCGGCAATCCTGAGTACCTGCGCTCGTACAGATCGCGGGACTCTTCGAAACGTCTGTCGTAATAGCCGTCGTAGCCATCCTGTTTCAAATCGGAAACGAATTAATACGAGCCCACGATTGCGAGCAGGGTGCAACGTGAAATTTGCATCATCTATTTATTGCACCGTGCTGCTGCCAGGGTGAGATGCGTCACACAGTGCTGCCTCGAAAGGTAAGCTAGAACTAGCGGACGATCAACTGGGCCACCGACAGGGCGGATTGGCAGCAATAGTGCACCTCTCCAATTGCGACAGGCTGAAGCAAAAGCCCAAGATATGTTCTCGTTCTTTTTTATACGATGTTTCTTAATTTAGAAAATAAAAACTTGTTCATCTAAAATTTTGCACTGCAAAACTGATTATTTGTTCTTACTGATCGTAATAAAAGTTTACTGTCTTCAGTCTTAAAATTTAAAAATATTTTCAAAATTTCTGTACCCAAGAGTCGAAACGTTTTCCCCAAATATACTTCACCTTTTGACAACGTCATGTCAAGTGTCTGCAAGAGCAACTTCCAAGAACGACGGATTTCAACTGGAAGGAGCTCCAGTGTTTAAATAAAAATTGTTGTTTGCACGTTTGGCATTCGAGTTGTTTTATTAAGAGAGTCTAGATTGTAAGAAAAGATAACGCGGCAGCACCGCACACACAATTAGATAGAAGGAAGAAAGGACGAGGATGAGAAACGTTTGCTGTTTTCGAAGAAGCGGCAACAACGGGGAGTGACAACCAACATCATAGCTCGCCGAAGTAACGTATCCACTGACGACGAGCAGTGGACAAGAGTGAACAGTAAAAAAAAGGGGGCAAAGTCAAAGTGGTGTGGCTGCAAGAGATGTATGCATGTAGGGTACGTACGTATGTAATGTGTGGCTTGAGTAAGTAATAGATTTAAGTAAGAAATGAAATGAATAGAGAGTCCCGTACCCCAAATCGGCCCATCATCCGGTCGCGCAGGAATGGTGGCGGCGGCGGCGGAGGGTATGGGTCCCGTCCGAACATTCGGTCGCGGAAGCGTTCCGGTCCCATCCCCTTGGGACACTCCTTCGACCAGTGTCCGCCGCGTCCGCATCTATAGCATTGTTCGGGATCGCCCATTCCCGGCCGCTGACGCACGCGACTCGTCGACACTTGCACCTTCATCGGCTGACCGTCCACCAGAGTGCCGTTCAGCTCTTTGATCGCTTCGTTCACGTCGCCCGACGACTCGAGGTGCACGAAACCGTAGTTCCGGACGATGTCGCATTCCACAACGGTGCCGAACTTTTTGAACAATTCGCGGATCTGCGGCGCCTTCGTGTTATCCGTCAGGTTTCCGACGAAGATTTTCGTGGTAGGTGTCTGAGGGGCCTTCCGGCTCTTCGCCGCCTCGCACTTCATCGGCTGGCCGTTCAGCATGTGGCCGTTCAAATTTTGTATCGCCTCGCGACCTTCCGATTCGTTCTCCATGTGAACGAACCCGTAATTCTTCACGACATCACATTCCACCACTTTCCCGTATTTCTCGAACAGGGGACGGAGGTCCGTCACCGCCGTTTTCTCGGCTAGGTTGCCGATAAATATTTTGAACGTTCCCGCACTGCTAAAACCCGGCATCGCTGTTCGGCCTGAAACTCGGACTTTAGTAAACACAAGGGGAGCACGCGACGGCCCGCCCATCCAGCATTTTGACCAAACCCACCCCACAAGCGCCGGTCTCGTCACAATCTCTCGACACCGGGCTCGCACCGACGGACGGACTCCGACGACCAAACGCCACTGTCTCCATTACTTCCTCATCAATTCCCACCCTTCCGGTTCTGACGCCGAAATTATACCAAACAATTACCCCAGGAAACTGCTATTATGACCTCGTGGTTGTTCTTAAAGTGGCACAAGTGACTCCTTTATTATTTGTATTTACTATAAACAAGACACTTTTTTCAAAATAACGGAACCTTTCTTAGTTTTTATTTTTATTAGAAACTTTTGCCTTGGCTCCACTCATGAGTCAGCTTCCTTAATTTTAAATTTGGCGCCTCAACCCAACCTCCCAATCGTTACAAAATTACACAACTTGTTTACCAAACGATCTAATTTTACCAAATTCCCGACGCGTCTCGGCTCCCTCACCCTCACTTCCAATTCGAGCCCCATTTTCGACCGACGCGCCCGTTCCCGTCCATTTTTCCCACATACCAAACGTTCATAAACAATGGCGGCTGTCGTCGGCGTCCCACACTTATGACCCGAACAGGAGCATTTTCGCTTCAAACAACTACAATCTACACACAAACTCGGCCGATGACGGTAAACTATCTCAGACTGGGTCAAAAACAGAGTAATTGTGTTTCTAAGCGATTTTCCAACGGGGCGTCATCATCGATCACGCAACGTTTTCAAAGACAAAGCAGAACAACGAAAATTCGACAACTTGCGCAACAAACTTACCCTGTGGTCCTTCTATATTGTTAGATTTACGAAATCACTTGACTGGGGTGAAAATTAGGCTGAATTGGTCACTTTTTGCTGGGCAAAATTGCGCTGAGCAACTTCAACAAACACACGATGCGAAATGGCGTCGTCGAGCTTCCGCCACAAGCCGTGCGAGGGCGCATGCGCAACAAATCGGCATGGCCTACTCTGCGCTTCGCATCGGTGGACAGTGCTGCCACCATTATGAATTTGTTTATATCGTTTAAAAATACCACACGAGTATTTATTTGTGTTGCTCCAATGATAGCAATTGTGTAATAAGTACACAAATTGGACGATAACAAATAGTCTATCGATAGGTGGAGAATTTATACGCTTCAAGGTTGGCAACACGCACAACAATGGCGCTTCGTTTTAATCTTTGACAGGTGAATAAAAAGAGCGTATTTATTTTCTATAAACTATTTATTACATGTTATTTTTGTATACACATTCAAAATATATCAGTCTTGCAATATTACTGCACATCCAAAAACAATTTTGATACTTTCACATTATTACAAAAGATAAATGAATATTTACAAACGTAAATGCACAATACTACAGTCACACGGCCTACTTCTTCAGGGGAGGAGGAGGAGGAAGGATCAGGATAGAACGATGAATCGGGGAAGAAAAATATATTTACAGTAGAAAATGAACAAAAAAAAAAAAGAAAATTATATAATTCATTGCACTTGATCGATACAAAGTAATAAGTTTTGAGCAAATTTGAACTTAATGCAACCATTATGTTTCGTGCAATTTTAACAAGTGTACTGGATAAAATCAAGACACTATAAATACCCAAAGTGACGATTGTCTTCGAGCACCAAACTTGTGATTTTCTGACACTTTGAGACACAATAACTTTTAAATATCGTTAGTACAAGTTCCGACCGAATGGATTAAAACGAATGGCACTACTGATAGGAATTGTGAGTTTCGAGTTTCACCTGAATATGGCAGAGTCCGCGTCCCCTGAATCCCACATATAAAAAAATCATTGTGTCCTGACCAGTTTGGTTAAATATTGTCGTAAAGACTTCATATGTGAATGTATAGGTACTTTGAATTCTTACAGATATCTTCATCAACTTACGACGTACTATTTACAACCTTACCTAGTTCTATGTACAATTTGTTATTAACCGGTAGGATTGTATGTTAGATTCGTGACGACGTCCTTGTACTGTCTACTAGCACGAAATTAGCCCGACGGGGGCGTATTATTGTACTTAACAAAATAATTTATGTACAATTGTTATGTAAATTTCCCATACGATCCTACAGTGGAGATTACAGTCCCTAACTAGCTCGACTACGCCAAGACTACACGATCTTGATGCACGAGTCCGTGTCCAGCTTGGACAGCGTCTTCTTCACCCGTAACGCCGTCAACCTGACCGACGGGTTCGCGTGCCAGCACTCCTGCATCACCTTCGACAGCGTCTTGAGCACGTACTCCGATTCCCAGCGCATGGGGATGTTCGGCCGGACGTTCTTCACGCAGACCACCTGCATCATCTCGTCGAAGCTGGGGTCACTGGGCACACAGTCATAATATGGCACTTGGTACTCGTCGGCCGTGGTGATCTTGTCACCGGTGATGCAACGTCTCGACATCTCCCACAACACCAGACCGAACGCGTACATGTCCGCCATCTTGTGGGCGTCGAAGTTGCGCATGTTGATGGTGCTGTTCAGGATCTCGGGGGCCATGTACCTCCTGGTGCCGCTCCGGCTTCCCACCAAGTTTGCCCCTCGAGGATCGTCGATCTCGTTCGTGTCGCTGAAGTACTTGACGGCCAGGCCGAAGTCGGCGATGCAACACTCGAGGTTGTTCTTCACCAGGATGTTCTTGCTCTTGATGTCGCGGTGGGCGATAGCCGGTTTGCCTGAAACACATTCATTCGTTCAATCCTTACTGTCACACTTCAAAAACACTCATTTTTTGCATGTAAACGTGCCATTTTTCGCAACGAAAAGTCCACAACACTATCTAGATAAACAGGGAAAGTGACGGGGGGTCGTGTGAAATATGCACAAGATTAGAATCGGCTTGTTTACTTAATATTTTTCAAAAGTACGAAATACACGCCACATACGCACACATGTAGACTATCCTCAGCATTCATTCAAATTTTTTTGTCGACGATTTATTACGTAAAAAAAAAGAAAACAAGAACGACTTGGTTGGTTGCAAGGATTTACAGTTGTCTGAACCGCCAGGTCCAATTTATTTACTCTCTTTTTGAGTACTATCGAGTGTTCAAATGAAATCCTGGGCTGGGAAGGCGTTGGAAACCGTCAATTGTTGTGCTTTTTTAAAGCGTAGATTAATTGGAGCATGTTGACAGCTAACCTAAAATTTAGAGCCAAAATTTTTTTCTTTTTTTTCTTTCTTTGCAATGTTTAACATCAAAAATATAATAACGTAGCGATTCCTATTCTCGAAGCAAATATCTAAGGGCATCCTTTGCTGAAAACAAACATGTTTAATTATGTTGCGATTAAACATAAACAAATGTCATTCGTGTCAAACGGCGGGAAATTCAAACTTTACACTGTTCTAGACGGTTTAATTTTTCCAACGCCTACTCAGCCCAGGATTTCATTTGAACACACGATACATGGCTGGACAAAATACTTTGGGTTTGGGCCCTTTTGTCTGGCAACATCCTATACAAACAAGAGCATATTATTTTGAGAACAAAATGTAAGCATGAATTGAAACCTGATTTCTCTGGTATCATAAGCGGCGGTGTAATGTGCCGTTTACCGCCGTTAAAACCGGCTCGCCCCCTTTTTTTATTTGCAGAAGCACCTTCGTAAAACTGGATTTAATTATTTAAGTGTTTTTTAAGTATACCATGTTTTCCACTTTATCACTTACCGGAAATGAACGCAATTTTAAATGACAAATGGGACACATTTCAGTTTTTTTTTTTCGAAAAATCTTCAAAAATGAGATTGGTTTTTAACCTGAGCAACAATTCACGTCGATTTGAGTAATTTTCCTTTATGATAACAACATGACAAGCGAAATCGCTTTGTTTTTAAGTGTTCCCCTCTCCCCCTTCATTTTAACTAGTCCTTTGACAGGTGCACGTAGTACCGAAAACATCAATGAAAATATGTAAATTGTTTTCGCACACGTTAAGTGTGTAAATCTGCCTGTCGCGTACTTAGGCCATCGTTCGTCTTTTTCTTTGCGAGATCTTGGCCAATTAACCCACACAATCACGATTGTGGCCGTCCAAGATCGGGCGAGGTCCTCGAAATGGAACTAAAATCCCCAATTGGCAAACTTTTCGGTGACATCCACGTCACCTATTTTATTCTCACTACGAGTCCTACGTATCGTACTGATTTACTGCAAGTTTCAAGGTCAAATGAAATAGTGCTATTTTTGATAGAACTTTTAGCGAACGGTGTTTCGTCAATGTGTACACATAGGGGAATGCCGGTTTTCGCACCATATTCATGTATTATCTATTGTATCTTCAATGGGAAGTTTATTTTTTAGAAAAACTGTAACTTAAGTTACGGAGTTCTGTAACCGGTTAAAATTAATGAATCTATTTCTGTCACATCCTGTATGTAATGTATTTTCAAAAAAATTAACTCCAATTTCACTTCTTACGTTTTTGCTAGAAGTTCATAGCTTTCGAGGAGATAACAATTTTCATTTTGTTTTTAAAATTTTCATTTACGAAAATTTTGCATTACAGTAGGTTGCAAAAAAAAACGGGAAATGAAAAATTTCCTAATGTAAATTTGGTTTTGTCCATTTGTCGATTAATTGTCTACTTGGCAATACGTATCAAATAATTTTTTTAAATGTCATTGACTTTTGACCAGAATTCTAACCTATCTCTCGTAAGAAGGTTTCCCACTATGAAAAAATGGTAAAAAAGTGTCAATTTTATTCTGACAGTTCCCGTTTTTTTTTCCGACTGTAAAAAAAACCGAGTACATCAAAATGTGAAAAACTTTTCATTTCTTACGTCAAACATACGGATCTCTGGCATTTTGCTTATTTGGCTGTAATTTATGCAGAAGAAATTGATCCATAATCTGGATGTTTCAACACATGTAGCAACATTTGAGGCCCATTTTATTTTGCTTCTTTTAGCTTTTTTTGCTTAATTGGGCGCTTTAGTGCTTTTTATTTGCTTTTTTACAAGATTTTAAAATTTTTATCACAACACTGGCGATAGTGCCTAGGGAAGAGCTTTATTGGCGATTGTTGGCGTTGGGAACTCCTTAGAATCTGGAACAATACTTGGTAGTAAACTGTTTCCATCAAGTAGAGTCGATGCCCTCAGAAAACATGGTCTCTGGTTTTTACATATTTTTTTTATTTTATTATATTATTTCTTCTTGGGGCGTTTTTGTTTTGTTCCTATATTTTATTTAGATTCTCAAAAACCCTATTGCAATAATGTTACGTTGCTTTTTAAATCTCTGATGATACTATTTATACTAATAAGTTAGTAATACATAATAATTGCACCACAAGCAAGGGTTTTATTTGAATTTTTGTTTTACATATAAATTAATTTTTTAAATGTGTTTTATAGTTGTATGTATAATGGCTGTTTTGTTTTAGGAAATACATAATAATTTTCAATAAGGAAGGGTGTTTTATTAATTTTATTATGTTTAAATTTTTTTTTTCGTGCTTTTTGCCTCTTTTTGGTACTTTTTTGCTTATTTTCAATGCTTATTATAGACGCTTTTTTTGAAAAAATAAATGCTTTTTTATCCGCGCTCTTCATATGACATTCCTTGTGTCAGACATAACCTATTTGAAAAAGTATGCCATTAAAAGTCAGAAAAGCCTGATTTACATGTGTTAAAAATAGGAAAATTCAGTGCACTTCATTTTTATGATGTACTCCATTTTTTTGCAACCGACTGTACATACGTCACCATCTTAAAAAATGGATCAAGTCAATGAAACTGAATAGACACACTTTTGAAAGTTTTTGTGGTGTTTTCAACGTTTTCTCCTATTTAATTAATATTTTAGGAAAATACAAATATATCATTCTTGACCCAAGCTGAGTAAACTGCTTGTAAACATACTCTCGTAATTTTTCGAATAATCGTTTCAATCTCACTCAATTACATTTTTTGTTCAAGTAATCAATTCTGATATAATGAGCTTTTCTTTCCTTGAATATGCATTTAATTGCACCAAGCGTCAAGGCTGGTGCCTGGAATACGACACCTAAATTTTCATTTTCTAGACCATACAACTTTTAATGAACAACAAACTGAACAAGAATACCGAATTCACTGTAAATGTTCTTCCATGGCTATAGGTAATTAGAAGGCGGAAACTTTTCTGACATATTGGTGCAACTTTTGTGTGTACGGGGTCAAATAAGACCCCAAGTGGCAATGCTTTACAACAACTTTTCTAAATAAAGTTTCTTGGAATTTGCAAAATTGAGATGCCATTTATTCTCCCCCTTTATTTTGACGTGCCGTTCACGGCGAATGCAACTTTATAATATAAATCTGAAAACTTTTTTAAACAGGAATCGTAAAAACTGAATGTTTTTATTCCCTTCGTATTGCACTTGATGAATAAAATGAAAATGGTTTCACTTTCCCTTGTTCTTTTTTATTACTGCTGTTTTTCTTGAGTGTCATGAAAAGTTACAAATGCGCTTCATGAATAAAAATGTTTCACTTTCGTTTGTTTTTTATTACCTCCTTGTTTTGTTTCTTTATTAAATCGTTCCAAAGGCGGGTAAGCAAATGTTCAGTGAATTTTGATAATTTTTAAAACCCTTCAGGATTGCAAAATATTATATTATAACATAATTACATAAACATTTTTGTTTTATAATACAAAAATTTCCGATAATATTGCGGAATCTGGAAAAGTGCCCCGAATGCTTGCAGCGTTTCCACGTTGAATGGCAAGGGAAATCCTCTCGAAAAGGAATTTCTTTGATTTTGAATCGCCTGATTCCGCGAATTTGTTTTCGAAATTTTTTTTTTTTAAGTTGTAGATGAATTCTATTACCAGTTAAAATAAATGCACTTTTTTCTGTTACACCCTGTATATTTCTAGATGGGAAACGAGTGGTTCTGTACCGCTGATTCAGTTCTAAAACGTAACTCAACTGTCACTGACCCAGTTATCTACATATTACGATAGGCACACATGTGACATTACTTTGTGTTGCACTGTGTAACATCTTTACTTTGTTATTTTTTCCTTTTAATTGCCGCCTTGCCCTACATACTAGTCGTTTTATTGTTTTCGGCTCGCTAGATTCGAAATTCTTTTTCTTTGTCAATAATAATTACCTCTCGTGCCGAAGATCTCCGTGTGAAGATGGGCCAACCCGCTCGATATGGTGAGCGCCATCGTCAGCAGCGAGTTCGGATCGAGCACGTGATCCTGGAGGTAGTCGTGAAGCGAACCGTTCTCGTGGTAGTCCGTGATCAGCAACATCTGCGTCCACGAACCCGTCCCCTTGATGTCGGCCGCGATGAACCCGAGTATGTTCTCGTGTCGCATCAGCACCGTCTGGTAGATCTCCGTCTCCCTGAACCAGGACTGTTCCTCCGTCGTGAAGAACACCTTCACAGCCACCCTCTCGCCTCGCCACCGCCCCAACCACACCTCCCCGTACCGGCCCTTCCCCACCGAACTGACCATGTGTATCTGTTTCGATATCGTCCTCTGCACTAGGGTGGGCATCCCCGAACCGGAACCGCTCGACTTCTCGTCGATCAGGTGGTGGCGGTGGATCTTCATCGCCGGGTACTTCTCCGCGTAGTCGTTGTTCGCGTAGACCTGCTTCTTCCGGTACCTCAGGTAGCAGATCATGATCACGATCAGACACAGAGTTATGCAAAATGTCACCGACGTCAACAGCACTATGTACGGCGGGCTGTCGAAGGTGCTGCCGTCCGACGACTCCGGCGTGGGCCGCTCCGGGTACATCGGCTTCAGCTCCTTGTTGCAGAGGTCGGCGTTGTCGCAGCACTGGATCGACTTGCGCTCCCGATGAGGCACCAAATCGCCCTTGCACTGCGTCGAAAACGATACAATTAGAAATCGACGGGTCCCAGAGATCGAGATACGAACCTGCATCAGCCCCCGCTCCCCCGACGGAAGACAGCCGTAGGTCCTCCGCGGATATTCGGCGCCATCGTCGCTAAGCGCTACTTCGACCAAAGTGAAACACGATCCTCCGACTTTGATCTCGCAGGTCCCGTTGGCTTGGCTGCCGGGACAGTGTCCTTCGCAGTAGCATCTTCTCACTGCAACAAAGAATTTCAACCATCAGTACATTTTCCGAAAGTACAAAATACAAGTGGTGCAATTTTGGACAAATCTGAAAATTTCGCGTCGAAACAATTACATCTGTTGGGTTCTCATCTAACAAAACTTGGTCCCGGCAACTTAACACCGGAGGGGTCATCTATCCCATGATGCAAATGACACATTTTTCGGTTACAACTCTGTCAATAATCGGTGACAAATGTGCAACAGATGTGGAGGACACGATACAGGATCTGTGACGGTGTCACCATCGGAAGCTTCCCGGGGTCACTTTCGAAAAGAACAAAAACGCGAACGCTATTTGTGTTCGCCAACTGATAAGATTAAAACGTACCCTACCGATTGTTGGTTGCGTAACGCGGTTAGGGGACACGCCCAAACCTTTTACTATTATGCCAAGAGACACGAGAGAAAAAAAATAAGTAGCGGGCGTGAGCCGCAATTAAAAGATTTCTATTACCCAATCGGGCTCGCGCTTGTCGCTGAAAAAACCACGATGACTCTTCGGTTTTCTTTTATCGGACCTCTCCGAAAAAGGAGCTCCTCGTCTTCGACACCCGTCAGACGACAACCTCGTCGAGAGCGCGACCCCGCGAGCTCAATTACCTCTCTTTCCCTCGCCATTGTTGTCATGCCATACACGCGACTAATTTGTACCGAAAAGAGATCAACAGACCGCTCCCACGTTTGCACAGCGGAGGGCGACGCTTCCGTCGGAATCAATTTCGTGCCCAAAAGTGCCACTTCTCCTGGTCCATCACCGTCGATTGTATCTCTCTCGGCACCAAGGTCGGGAGTGGGTGTCGCATGGTTATTGGTTCGGTTCCGTAGCGCAATACACCCGGACGTGTTCGAATAACGACCGGCGCACACGTGTTCGTTGTTTTCCTGAAAAAGTCTCACATAATGAACGGCGAGTTCTGCGTTACGTGCCAGCGTGAACGGGGCATTTTTGCCGGACAGAAGGATCTCTTTGTTCGCCCGAGCCGACTCCCCAACCGAGAGACGCCTTCCTCGACGGAGATTTCTTTTCGGAATTTTTCCAACAACCAACATGTTTACGGAGATTGCAACGTTTTTTTTTTAAATTGTGTGTCTGCGCTAACGATATTTATTACGTCGACTGCAAAATACGAGAGATGGGGGTATCGTGTTTCGATGACGTCACAAATGGTGATTTCATACATCCATGTTGAAACCTCGGTGATGAAGGTGTCCATTATCCGGCGCGTGTAATATCATACCCGCAGACCCGAGATAATTAAAAATTACTGTAAAATATTTTTTTTTAATTCAGGAATATCACCGTTAGATCAGATTTACCTAAAATATCACCAAGCTTTATAATAAAAGTACAGTTTCGTATAAAAGAGAATTAAGTGAATTCCAGCTAAACTGTATCATAAATAATTAAGAGATGTCCATACTGTCGACGCTGAAAAAATTTCGACACTGGTTTTATGTAGTTAATCCATATTAAGAACAACGTACGATACTAATCGCATTACACTAATTGAGGAAATTGTAAAATTTTATGACCAGATTTATTTTCGGAATACATAATAAGTGTGCTTAATAGGTCCGACTCCCAGATTTGAATTATATTTGCATTTTGATCAAAAAGAAAAAGTCTCTAATTTTACTTATTTATAAGAATAGACTAAATGAACGTCAATTTGTGCAACGAGTATACCGGGTGAGTTAAGTTTTACCGAATTCTCAAAAAATTCAGGAATGATTGTCTATTACTGTAGAAATTTCAAAATGTTTAATGAAACAGGTAAAGATTCTGTTTTAATTCAATAACCATTACGTTAATTTACATAATTTTTCACTGAGAGTCCTTTCAAACATTTAGGAAAAATTTGGTGTCATTGAAATGATGAAAACATCACCGGTTTTTGAAATAAATGGAATTTGATATTAAAGTGCAAAATTTAGTTGACGTAGGTTGTTTATGGTACTCTTTAGGGACTTAAGAATTACTAGAAAAGTGGTCAACAGATGTTTCCCAACAATGAGATATTTATTTATGACTGCAGTTGTAGTAAATCTTGGTCATTTTTCGCTCTTTATGTTAAAATTGGAATAATTCTAAAACAAATCATTTTCTTTTGATGCGAAGTTTATAAATGTGCTCTTTGAATTGATTGTGAATTATGAGCGTGTTCGAAAAAAATTTTTTTTTTGCTCAAAATCATTTTTTTTATTTTATGGCTCTGAATTAAGTGATAAGGGAAAATTGATTACACACATTTGAAGTCTTATATCAAGAGAATGCAACCCTAAAGTTTCGTAATTTTTACTAATTTTTTAATAGGCTTAATCGTGAAGGCGGTAAAACTGTACAGGAGAAAAAAAAATTGCAGATATTGAAGTATGAAAGTATGTATCTTGCTTTTTTTCTTCAATTGTTTCCAATTTTATCTGGTAGAAAAAAAAAAAACAAGGCACCTAAACATTTTGTAGCCAGCTATAAAATATCCAAACATAAAGACTTCTAAAAGTGTGCTCAGTTCACTTTTTAATGAATTGGAAGTATCAGTACAAAACTTCAACGGGAGGAAGCATCGTGTCATCCCTTTCGCTTTTGTCTACTCTTGTATTTTTTCAAACACAAAATAATTTAAAACTAGATTAATGAAGTCCAAAAACGAAGCAACTTCACTTTTTCACCGGCTGAAAGTATCAGGTGGTCACAAAAGTCCAATAAGGAGAAGTATCGAGTGTTCAATTGAAAAGTTCATCAAGTAGCCTTTGAATTTTTCAGAACATTGTGAAGTATGTCTTGGATCAATGACAAAAGTTAGGTTAGGACCACGTTAAGAAGTGCCATTCTTAGCTACATTTATTTGATATGTAATGTGAGTGGCGGGTTATCAAAAAGGTTTATAATTAGAGCAGGACATGTCTCTGGATCTCAATTGTCGGATCGATGTTTTTGGTGCTCCACTGCCTTGTTTTCGCAAGACACTACCAATTCCATGAAACAAATTTACAGCTCTGTCCAATGTTTTCTTAAACTGTATTTGGAAATTCAGCTTTCAATACAATTTTGCACCGAATAAACCCAAACTTCCCCAACTTTGGAATCGTTTCGAAAATAACTTTAGATGAAAAAGTTTTCTGTTCCACGGTAAAGACTTGTGAAAGCAGTTGATTTATTATAATTCCACAGAAAACGAAACTCAATGTCACAAATGACATCTGTCAACTGTCAAAGAGTCATTCACAGCCATTTTGCTGATTTTTCATTTGAACACGCGTTACGTATGTTTCGTACAGAAAATCAAAATGTCAGAAATTTTTTTCGAAAGGTACAATTTTTTCCGGAGTGAAAGTTGCGGCCGCCCAAACCGCGACCTTTCCGCAACTTTCCAACCCCGTCGTCCTCCGCATTCCTCCCGGACGACGCGTACGTCGCGTAGGTGTGAACGCACCTATAAATCAGCGGCGGCGCGCACAGCGTTCCAAAATCGAAAATTTCGACTCAACCCCATAAAACCCATCTCGACCACAAAACGAGACGGGGCATAAAACCGGCGCCTGCGGACCATTTTAAACTCGGTAATCGTCTAGCTAGAGAAAACACAACGCGTCTCGGATCGTCACGCAAAAATAACTCAACTCACCGGAACCATCCTCCTCCGAGAAGACGTACATAATAACGGGTGCAACCGCGACCACTACTGCGAATAACACCACCAATTGCGACAACGACGGCACCAGCAACAATGCAGACAGCGTACGAGACGAGAACCGTCAACAGACTAAAAAATCCCAAGAGAAGAGGATCTCCGAGGGCCAGGTAGGATGTACAGTCGTGTCAAGACATTCCTCGAGAGCCTGGCGCCTCTGAACCGAGGTCTGCGCCATTAGCACCACGAAATCGGCCGTGTTCGAATAATAGGAGAGCAGACGTTTAATTATGGCACTCGTTAAATCGGGGAGATGAGTGACGGCTCGTGAGAGGGGGGCCGAAGAGGGCGAGGATTTCTGGTGGTTCGCCGATCAAAAACCGCACGCAAGGAATTAAATCGCGATGGATTCGAAATAATCCGTTCGGATTGTGGCCCCGGGGGCGGACCCTCCCCTTTCCGGTACCAAAAACCCAAAATTCGCCACATCGGGACCCACACCTTCCCTCATATATCGGTCTCGGGGGGGCCGCAAAACCAACAACACACTCGAATTCCACCATCTCCCGCTCACGTGAACCACCCCTTTTCCGACGACTCAAATCTGTACGCACTCGAGACCCGTCGAGCTAATCAAAAATAATCACACACTTGATAAATGTGTCGTTTAGTCGTTCAGTGATTTACATCGCGAAACTCGTTTTTTAAGTAACGTTATCTATATTTATTGTCGATGTTACTTAAGTCGCCTTGGGGTGATGACTTAAATAACGTGTAATTATGTTTCGAGAATTGTCAGACGCGTGTTTCGGCATTTCTACGAAGATAATTTCGTTGAAGGTCCGGATTTATTGTTGCGAATTAGAGGAAACTCTTTGATGTCGATGAACAATACCGACGTTTTCGGGAGAAGTCGAAAAATAGGACGGCGATGCCAAGAGGGAACGTCAAAATTTGCTTATTTTTGTTCGATGAAAACATCCATTAGCGATCCACAACACTCGGAACAGCTTGACTCTTTTAAAATGAGGCCAACAAATAATTCACACGAGATTCTCGTTTAAAAATGTGAGCAGGGACCACTGCATTAAAAAAATTGCACGCACATTTACAGTGTGTTCGAAAAATTGGCAAGAAGCAGAAACAGTTTTCTTGTTTGACCTTCGGGTAGATGGGTTGCTCACACCAAAGCTTCCGGGTTTGAAAAAAAAAAACAAGAAAACATAATATGCAACCTGAAAATTTTTGAATTTTTGAATTTGAAGCACGAGGCGTTAGCCGAGTGATGAAAAGATGCCGAATACAGTAGAAACTCGATAATTCGTCACGTCAAAAACAATACTGCCTTTTAAAAAACCGCCCCAGGACTCAACAAAAAGTAGAATCTTGCTAATCGGTCCTCTGGATCATGTAAACATTAAACTCCATTTTTTCACCAAAAATAAAAATTCAGGGAAACAATCTCCAGCTGGGCGCCAAACAACTGTAAAATTTTACGACCACGCACAACAGACGAGTAATCTGCGGTCGATTTTTTGGCGCCAAATTCGACATTTAGAATCAATTAAATTCGTCCTTCGTCGATCCGTCGTGGTCGACTGACCGAACGAACATGTGACACATAAAACCTCTCAATATCCCTATTTAATATAAATCTTTCACCGGAAATTGCGTCATAATTTTTCGAAACGACACTCCTCTGCTTCCAATTATACATTATACATCCGTCGGCCGTTTACCGCGCGTTCCCGTTTTCGAAAACACAATCGTTTTTCGTCCATAAAATTTACATTTAAATTCGAAAACCGCCATGTTTATGTATGGGGGTCGGTCGATTTCCATTCAACGAGTTTCCTACGAAAGTGACGATTGCCGCTGCACGTTATTATACGAGAGTATAATTGAATCGTTCGTCCTTGAAACGCACAAAATCCACCGGGAGCTAAATCGGGCGAGTGCAATGCACCATCGATGAATCGGAATCCATCAAGATCGTCCGTCGAGTGGAAGTGATGGACGTTTCGTCGACGTTTCTGACACCGTCAAGTGTGGCTAAGTAATGGGAATTATAGCACGGTTTGCATTCGGAATCGATTGCAAATTGCAGTGGATACGTCGTGACCGACCTTGTCATTACCGTTCCTTTTTTTTCCCGCTGTCCCCGGTAAGCTAGCCGCAATTATCGCAATTATTTTTCACGTGGTTACTCTCACGGAATCTTATTACCAATGCGGATAAACGTAAGAGGAAAAGAAGGAACAGCTTGTCCAAAAAAGCTAATCCTTCCATTGGTTCGTGAGATTTTTTCCGAAAACCGTGCAGGCAAGAACTTGGCCAGTTGCAAGTTACAACATGAAACCAAAAACATTCTACTTAAAATTTAGAGTTTCTTGAAACTTCAAATAAAGCATCTCCATTCATTCTCAAATTTTATTCATACAATTTTATTCTTATGTTCTTACATGTAACCTCTACGTAAAAAAAATGGTTTTATAAACTTTGAACGCATTTGCTTCTAAACGATTAAAAATGTTGTGTACACCTTGGCCGCAAAATCTTTTAACATCCTCGAGATTGTTTGCCTCGGCCGCAAGCGACCTCGGCGACAATTTTTCTCTCGGAACGTTAAAGAACGATTTCGCGGCCTACAAATTACTATTTTTGAAAATAATAAATAAATATGTACATATAATATGCATTAAAAGCACAGAAAATATGATAAACAAAGATCGACATTTCGAAGGAAAATTTTCAGTGTACGGAGCTCAACACTATGGTGAATTTATGCAAGTTAAAGAACAAAATTTGATAAAAAAATAAAAGTAAAGGAAAATAAATGCGTTTTTGAATCTACATAAAATAAATTTTACATACAGTGTGCCCAAAGACTTTTTGCAAATTCACAACACAACACACTGAGATATTTAAAATGTATCTTACCCAACATGGTCGCAGTTTTCTATGAGTCAAATACTGAACTCACCTGTAAAAGAGAAAGATAAAAATTAACAAAAAAATCAGGATTGTTTTTTTAAATAATTGAAAACAATTTATTACAGATACTAGTCGTATATATACATTCAAGAACAAATATAGAAATTTCTCCGTAAAACAATTTTGTCAAAAACGAAGTTTAAAGCGAGATGTGTATGGGCGGGGCCACCATTCGCACCTCAATCCCATAACCTCGCCACCACGTGACACCCCCTTCTCCGCCGTTTTTACGCAACACCCCGTACATTAATAAACACACTCTCCCGAGCCAACAACACCTGTGCCGTCGCGGTTACGCCACATCTGTTCCCGTCCTGAATTTTTTCCGAATGCGTGCCAAAAATCGGTGGAATTTCGCGCACGGCTTTCCTCCCATCGATCGATCACTGATCGATACCCAATAACAATGCCGAGCAGTTTCCTGGACGTGACGATTGAGTCGCGTCATGTCCTCCACCTCGGCGGCGTTCTCGGTAAAACTTTCGCGTTCCTGCTACCGTTGCGGTTACGTAAAAAGCGCACGCGGCCGACCGCAGGTGGCGGCGACGGACGCGCCACAGCCGACAGAAAAACATCCCAAGGATCCCGAAAATAATCCCGGCGCAAATATCGCAGGTGCTTCTGATTATTTTCGGTCCATCCTGCAGATGCGTGCGTGTCTCTCTCGCTCTGTGTGTTTGTTATGTCATCTTTTTTACTGCAGAGGCAGACGGCGGTCAGCCAAAGTGACAGAAATAGAAGTCTCTCTAGCACACCACACAGACACTATCGGTCTCGCATTATTAGACGCGCGACTTTTACGAAACCGCTCATCATCATCATCGCAGTCGGCCTCGGGCCGGAAATAACAACCGTCACTTATGTCAGTTTTTGCGTTACGTTACTTTTTACTGAGTCTGGGAGAGCTGAGGTCGCCGACGAAAAAATTTCGGGAAACGGACAGAGGTGGGGGAGGAGAATTAGAATTGATTTCCTGATGTTCGTTCGAATTGACTATTTATATGAATTCGGTTATTTTTAAGGTCTTTATTTTGGTTTGTGTTATGTCTGCTGCGGTCCGATCGCCTTCCAAATAATTCGTCGGGAAAATCTGGGCGGCCGACGCCCCCGGTTTTCAAAAATTTCATTCACCAGGACGGCGGCGCGCGTACAGCGACTCCTTCCTTACCGATAAACGTAACGTGGCGTAAACGTAGCAGGGAAAACTTCGCTCAAGTGGGAATCCGTCTCCAGGCTTAAGCAACTCTAGATTCCTCTACAGCAAAATAATTAATAATAAATCAGTCAAAAGATTAAAATATCAATTGAATAATCTCGATTAAACATTGCAGGAATAGGTGGGGCACTTGGGAAAAAAAATAATAAAAGAAAATATTAGTGCACATAAGTAATAATAATATGTATACATATTACAGTCGCGACCATTAAATCTTGGTCGTCAAGGTCATTTTGAAATTTCCCGCCATTGTCACAAACTAAAAATTTTGCCTGTCAATCAAAAAAGATGTGTCAAAGTTTTATTCTAAATATTCAAAATTATGGCCCCAATATGGTATTTTAACAGAGTAAAAATAATGATAGAAACGGCGGCAACCCAGTTGGGACTTCCAAAAAGTTGACAAAACTCCTGACATAGAATTTATTAGAGGTTATGCCCGTGTCACATCAGAGCACTTTCTACTGTGTCAAAGAATGACCTTGACGACCAAAATTTATTGCTCGCGACTGTACATACTGTGAAAATATTCTCTCCCTGGTTAAAATCGTGCACAATTTTTTTAACGATCCAAGTATCACTCTTCTAATCAATCATCGAATAAAAATCAACTGATTGTGCAACGTGTCGATTGTTCGTTAATTTTTTCTGTACAGAATCTTCCAGACTGATTGAGTGACATTTTTAATACTTGATAATCTTGAAGACACATCGATTATTATTGAACGATAACAAATTTCACAAAATAAATCGACACAATCTTCGACATTAATTTTCCGAATAATCGATTTATTGATTGAGTTTTCTTGATTAATCGTTTGATTATTCTATCATTCCATCATTAACTCACTTGCACAGCTGACTTGATTCGATCGATTTTAATTATTCCGTTAGTGTTATCGTTTACAGAATCAATTATTTTGATCAAAACATAATATATTCCTTATCAAATTAATTACAAAACGACTCCGTTGATGCAATCATAATAACACATAACACAATCGATGGTGTACATTCATTAAAAGCAAATCTTGGTATAAATTGTCGATACTGATCACGGACAGCTGCCGATTCAAATTGTCCACAAATAAACAATTCCTTATTCGTTCAGTTAAAATAAATAAATCGTCACCCACACGTCGACTAATTGCCACAAGTTTTTTTCTTCTCTATTTTCCTGATCGACCAATCAAAACAAAACTACCTACTAAATTTTTGACGAATCAAACACGAAAACAGTTATATCATAAAATATGCATCAGATGTAATAATAAACAAATCGTATCGCATTTCGTTCAAAATTTACACAACTTTCTGCGATTATTGATTCACAGATAACCTGATTTTTACATGATAAACCTTCAACGTGGCGTATCAGATTTTTCCGTTCGTACACCGTGAAAAACTTCCCACTGCATCCCGCACGATGAAATTAATCATTTTGACGTTCCAAAACGCTACGTTGCGTTACGTGAACTGGGGGGGCTCATTTGCGGCCAATTAAAAAATTTGCAAATCTCCAATTTTCGTGCTCCGCCCTCGAAACGCGTCGCGGAAACGGACTACAACTAATTAAAAATGTTAATCAACCCACCAAAAAAAAAAAAAATCTAATTTGATCAGTCCGTTAAGTGACCGTCTAAATAGGCGACAAATTTGCTTCATTAATGAATAATTGAAATTGGGGTTTCGATTGCCTAATTAATCCGAGCGATCGCCTTCCTCTAATTAGCCCCGCGAACACACATCCCGCCGTCCGGCGATTCCCCACTCTCCCCTGCCACCTCGTGATTTTTCCACGAAAAAATCGACCTGACAGTTCGATCGGTGTTGGGTTTTTTTTCCCCTACGGTGAACTAATTTAAATGTATATTATGGTTTCTTTTTTCTTCACATCCGTTTTCGAATTTCAACTGTTTTGCATAAACGTTTGGAGCCAATTATTATAATTACATGTTGAAATAGTCCGAGATTAGGACCATACACTACCAGTCTTAATGGTTCGGACGGACGAAAATGAGATTGGTTCAAAAAAATTCTTCCAGTGGGCAGACCGTTCGGAAAGTGACCATAACCGACCCACTGGACTCGAATCTCGTATGCATATAATAAGTGAATAAATAACTTGTAATAACACGTTACCAATTCAGGTTACACGTTCATGCAAATTTCGAATATCATTAAACCTCAGGTGTTACCGCGCTTGATTTATACTGATCGTCGTTTAGGGCTGATGATCGCGAAGGTAATGCGACATTTAAGATTATTAGGAGGCGATTAAGACACCCCTCACGGAGGAAGTCGGATGGACGCTAATTACCACCCTAATTGGCATAATCGCCGGAAGATTATTGCACAAATAATGAAGAAAACGTCCTTGATGAGTCGATTGTGAACGCATCGCGGATCAGCCGTCATTTAAATCTAACCTCACTTTTTGCGATGGTGATGAGATGTCGTCGAAAAAGTTACGATTCTATTTCATCAAATAAACGAAAAAATTAAAAAATATTTTTCGACAAAAAAACACATATGTAAATACAATTCTGTCACGTACACGTCTTTCGATCATGACGCTCTATAACAAAGCCTCCTTCACACTACTCTGTCGCGGCTCAATTCTAAGTAACTGCACTTACAAAATAAACAACCAGAATTAAAAGGGAATGGGATTTGATGACACAAAAACAAACAATGATACACACCTTCTGGAATTCACATCTAGATATTAGTTACTGTATTAACAATCATAAACATTCCGGTCATGTGAAACAACTTTGAAATCTGAAAAAATGCTGCCCTATTATTTTTAAAGTTTAATAGAACGAGTGACAAAAACTGTGCTTCGTCAAAAATATTCTGGAAGTAGATTAGTAACGTGGCGCTAAAATATCTTGCCAGACCTTGGCAACTACAAAAATGAAAAAAATGACCCCCAACTTTATTTTCTATGCAGTATTACGCAAATTTTTACTTTTGAAATTTTGGCACTTGAAATTCCACAATCATTTTTTTTTAATTTAAAACAGTGCAATCTTTATCTCTGAATGAAATACAGAAACGATTGATACATTGACGGAACAATATTATTTCTCTAATATATTTTTCTTTTCAATTTGAAGATTTTTTAGTTATTCGTATATCAAGGTCGCGAAATCGTTCTTTAACGTACCGAGAGAAAAATTGTTACCGAGGTCGCTTGCGGCCGAGGCAAGACAATCTCGAGGATGTTAAAGGTTTTCGCGGCCAACATTTTTTGTGCATGTCGCTATAGAAATGGCATAAATAAAACAATTCAAAACTGTAAAAATGTCGGATGCAAAGTACCTACTATGTTAAGTTCAGTGTACTCCTTCAGAGTTGAAAAATATAATAAATTGTGCAGTGTCTAATTTAATACCTGACAAAACTGTAACACTTTGTGAAAAAATCTTTCTTATCAACACTCATTAGAACCTCTTGAACACTTGAAAATGTGACGCATGTTTGAAATTTGAACCGAACAATCGTCAGGTACGTCGTTTGTTTTCGTTTGGTTCAATGTGTCATTGTTTTCGACACGAAGTCCAAAAATATTGAAACTTTCCCGATCAACGTCGGACACCTCGACGCGTACATTTTCCCGCGACATCCGACTCCGCCTGAGAAAACTTGAAACCCGCTGAAAAATAAAACTCGCATTGTGTCGTCTCTTTCTCGTCGGAAAAACTCGTCGAGCCTCGACCGTACCCTTTTCGATTAATCGAATCGTGCGTTTCTTGTGGCATCGGTCACGGTTAAACAGACACTCTGAAAGGCGCCACAGGTATGTGAGGACCGGCCATAACGAATTCAGCGCGTCTGAAAAACAGATCGTCCCGAGATACATATACAATATACACAATGGTGGAGGGACGGGGTGCAGCGGACACGCGGAATCTTGATATCGCAGCCGCGGAGAATGCACGTTTTTCCGATCCGGCTCGAAGGACCGCGCAAATCCGCGTCTGCTTGGTTCGTTCGGGAGAGCTGTGACGGGTGATGTTTTGTTGCCTTCGTAGTTAATTAAGTGTCAGGACTACAAATGATTTAGGTTTGTACCCCGTGGTTCCGTTTCGGACGAGAACGCGAGAGGGAACACACGTTCTCGTGTGGCGGTGGAGCGGCAAATCTTGACCGGGGTGATCCGCACGGGGGGATGGCGTCACGGACGCGAATCACCAGACTGATTGTCGCTTGTCGGACCAATTAAACGACTAAATTTAGCCGCTTTTTGGCACTAATTACGTTAACGAAGCCGCCAAGGCTGGCTCGACTCGATCGGCGCGCATTTTTACATATTCCAAAATACAAGAGAGCCGCACACGCTCACTGGGTCGCGCTCTAGATCGAGAGAAGGTGGACCGCGATGCTGTTCTGTCGTACCGTTTTGTTTTTTGGCCCTCATGTTCCTGTTCCTCCTCCTGGGCATATTCCACCCGGTGTCCGGGCCGTTTTGTCGGCGGGTCAACACGCCGTTGCAACTGCACACATTCCTAATCACTAAATTTAAACTCGAATATCACAGACATGTTCGCCTCGGCGGCATGGGCGGATTCTGCCGCGGTGCAGTACTAGTACTTCAGTACTTCAGTTCCTTTCGGCACGCACGGATCACAGAATGCTATGCATCGCCGTGACAAAACAATAACAAAAGACGATCCAAACAACTGAGGTCGAGAGTAGGTATCACCGTGACGATCGAAGTTGGCGCGCAGACACGTCGTACGTGCACGCGTACGTCGCGCACTCCATCGTACACACAACTGAGGTCTCCGTCCACGGATTACAGGTTGTTATAGCGGCCTGTGAAAAAACAAGCGAGTAGCAGTCAGCGTTTGACTCAGACACTTTAGTGGGGAGGACTATTGTTACGGCTGCTGCGGTGCACCGCCTCCGTCTCCCTCGTCCCCCCGCACCCCCTCACAAACTAGATGGATCTCGAGGAGTCGCCGAACAGCGTGTTCGACATGCGGGACGTTTAATTTGGTGACACCGTCGGCGAGATAGCCGACACTAAATATAGGACGCGCGACCGATTTCGGAACGCGCGCGCTCGAAACGTCGTAAAGTGCGTGATTTACGCCGCCGTCGCCGCCACCACCACCGCCGGACGATCGGACCGAGGGAAAAAAAGACGACAACAAATGAGAAATATGGAGAGTCTTGACATTTGGCCCCTTTGATTTTACGATTCACGTGTTCAACCTTAAATCAACCTATATTCAACTGTTCGGAGAAATCACGACAACAATGTTGGTGCGTCCCCAACTATCAATTGTGACATCTAATTACTGGGAAAAACGATTTGTTGATGGTACCAACAATTCAACGTTAAATCAACCTGTATTCAACTGATCCAATAAATACATGACATTATTGGTTTATTCAAAATTTAACGTGTGACGTTCGAGCCCACGGGGTAATAGATTATGAGTGAAATTTTTGATTTATTAAGTGATCAACAACAATAACAATAGAAAAGAATTAAAGAGATGCGGGCAGTGTTAACAACGTAAAATTGTCTTGACGCGATCGTCTAGTGAAGTTTCATTATTCGAGCTGCTTTAGTTCAACGTTGAACTACCTCTACTTAATCAATCTGGGGGAAAAAATTACAGTAATATAGATTTGTAAATATAAGATTTAATTCTATGAAAAAATGACTAGTGGGAAAAAATAATGTGCCAACAACACAAAAACCTTAAATTACTCGCATTCAACCAGGAAAAATGTTGAAACGGTGTCATTCGGTTCTAAAATTTAAACCATGACCACCGTTCTATGTCGCATGAACAATTTTTAAGTATAACTTAGTTTCTCAAATTGGATCATCATGTGTGGCCTTACGAATTTAGTTGTTTCGATGCCGTTTCCCTACTTGATACGTTAAATCAACTTATATTCAACGAAACACGAAATAATGTGAATTGTATCGATTTCAGCCGCGGTGCAAGCAAAAGAACTATTGTAAATGAAACAAAAGCAAAAAATAATGATGGGCTGCCGTTGTATAATGGTTGAATGGAAACAAAATATGTAGTAAGTTTCCTTTCGATTTAAATACCGTTGAAATTTTCCAAAATCTGAACCGGCGATGTCAAATTGCAGCGAAGATCGAAGGTTTTAAAATCCAAAGTACTAAATTGCAGCGCGCGGTTAGTTTGGGTCTTAATAACCTGATGTAAACTGCAGCGCTTATAATCTTAATAAGGGGTCGGCTTATCATTTAAAAATTTTCAGGTAGCACTGCACTTCTCAGTTCATTACGCAGATGTATCAAAGGTGTACATGATGCTCTTGAATCGATTCAAATTAAAACTAATCGAAATCAGGATTTTCTTCTGGTGAATGACAAAAGAAAAACATTATAATTTTTTCTTGCCACAAAAATTTGAAATTTTTGTCAACATCGTCAAAAATTTACGCGGACGGTACGTTTTCACACTGTACAATTTTTTTTAAACAATTATTTACTGTTCACGGATTTAAAAATGTACATTATGTGTCTCCCTCGTCTCGATTTTTCAAACTCTTTCTCGATTCTGTTATAGTCCACTTCCTAACCTTATATCCTAATATGTATACTATTAAAATCGTTCTACTGAAAAATGAGGGTTTTTGAGATGTGTCACTTTACTTGTGCACCAACGAAATTTCTGTATTTCAATTTACGTATGAATAAATATAATTTACCTTCCAAAGATTTCGAAGAAAATTTTGTTTCCCGTTACTATTCTCTTTTCCGAAAATTGCAGACTTTGCAGATGATTAATTAGTTACCTCCTTAAAAGTCCGAGGTAAGGGATAGTTATTATTTATAATCGTCTACCTGTCCACTCCCTGGGGGGTAAAATGATAAGCGCTGCTATTTACTTATTTGGAAATCAGTACCTGCTTCCCCTAAAAGATTAAGACTTGACCGCCGCTGCAATTTGATACTGCCCATCTGAACTGACCTCGGTGCATACACCATATGAAAAAAACCTTCATTCCATCAACCATATACGTAATTACATTGTATCAGGTGTTCATTTAAATTTCCCGCCAAAATTGGCGTTGAAGAGTCGATTGTGAACGCTCCACGGATTACAACTCTGATAAACCTCTTTAAATCTAACCTCACTTTCTGCGTTGTTTGTGTTTTTAACCTGCTGACTGACGAGTGGTGCGTTCACAATTGACTCTATAACGCCAACTTTGAGGGGAAAATTAAATGAACACCTGATACAAACGTTACGCTGGCGGTCGTTTTCATTACAAAGATATCATCTCATTTTTTAAGCAACATTCTTTCAATTTAAAAATACATTTTAACGTTGGATGCACGTTGCAAAAAAAAAAATCCATTCTTATTTCCATCAGAAATTACTAAAAACTTTTGCTTTTCAAATGGAGCATCGTTTTAATTTCAGATGTTGAAAATACGTTACTTTTTATTTAAAAACTTCTGCATATGTATACGTATTTAATAGATGAATTTAATTAGAATGCCTAGTTCAAGTATTTTACAACACTTTAGAAGAGAAAAGTGCGCTGTAAGTCATACATACATTTAGTAAGAAAAAAAAATTGTCATTTCCGTCGAAATCAAGCGTCCAACTTTTCATTACATATTATCGATGTGTCAAACTGCAACTCTCACGACTGAACAAAAATTCATTCTTATTCTGTCGTAGAGAAATCAGAAAATAAAGCAAGAATTATTTTAATCCTAAGCAAGTAAAGAAATACTCCTCTGATTTGTTTCTTTTACACATTACGTCAATTAGAATGCGTCAACACTTTTCCTTTTTCAACTGATTCCATTTTCTTTAATTACACCACAACAATTTTGCGTCAAGTTTTTCTTCTACAAACAAGAACAGGTGACGCATTCTCGTTTTTTGTGTTTCACACTTTACCCATCTCGCCGTCATTTTTTTTTCTCTCTATCGCTCGATCTTTTGCCGCTCTTTCCGTAATATTTGTTCCGCCTTTTAAAAATATCTTATCAGTTCCAGGGAAAAAACTGGGTCAAACATAATTTTCGGCTAACTTGCCATACATATTTACTTTCTTATCTGATCGAGAAAAAAAATATACAAACAAACAGATTTGCCAACAACCTAAGCGCAACAAATATTTTCTTATTTAACTTATCACATTTATTATCTGCGGTCATTAAACGTCTAATTTCTACACTTACACTTGCGAAACAGCGCAGGTCTTCGGTGACCCCCTCGTCGCGATTTATGTACAATAACACCCACACGTATTCTATTCGTTTATGTCGTTTCCGCAACCGCCATCGTTGTTGCAGTGCCTGGCTGCATTTTCTCGCATTGAATCAACTTTTGTCATCGGTGCGACATTTAAGTGTCGCACAGGTGGCCAGATTGCGACATTATACGGCACTAAATCACGACACTTTTTTCACACACCGTATATTCCGTGCTGAAATCACCGTCGACGGGATAAACAAAGGAAATTGTTTTACAATCATGCACGGCTTTCATTATCGTCAATTCCCACAATGGGCAATGTCGCAACGTCACATTTCCTGTACAGTACAAATATCGGTACAGTAAAATAAATATTGCTGAAACAATAAGAAAGCAGAGTATTATCGATCTGTTTGAAATGCGTAATTGTTGATAATTTTTAAAAATAGAAGGAAAAAAGTGAGACGATTTCGTTCGACACGGCAATAAAATATCGTGATAAGATTACGAAAGCGATGTAATAACACTCGTTATATCGATTACGACTCGTTTATTTAATAACATTTGAGAAAAAAAAAACAAACAATAGAACGCCTTATCTCGAGATATGTTAATCACAAATGGATCACAAAACGACGATAATAGTGGTAAAAATGATCGAGCGATCAACCATTATTACCGTGGATGGGAATAAATGTCCACCTTATGAAAAAATCACATAAATAATACCGGTACCCCCGGCCCCGTCCCATTATAAATCAAGTCCCCGGCCAGCATTTTTGGTTACAACAAAGAGAACACCACAAAAGAACATCTGGGCATCCCACATAACACCTTACAAAGAGATGGAACCGGACGACTTTGCCCCTTACCGCCTCTCGGGCTACGAGCCACGCTGGTACTTGTCGTACCAAACACTTTGTTAGTAGTTTAGTGTTGGACCCACTGTGAAAATCCATAAGTTATGGACCGTCGGACAGCGAAGAAAAGTTTTGATATCACGCTTGGCTACATAATCGGATTTGGGTGCGGGGGATTTTACGAATCGTAATTTGGTACCTATTATGCCACATCAGGAGATGAATCATTTGCATTTATTTATCCGATTGGCGGAGTTCTCGGTAGAGCGGCCATCAATTGTGATTAAATTCATTTTGACGGGATAATGAAGACGGTGTAAAAAAGGAACAAACGGGTTGGGATTCTTGTAAAGGGGGAACAAATCATTTCGACGGGATTCAGTTCGGGTCGGTTTGAAGGTCTTTTGCCCCCCGAGCGGCTAATTCTTCACGGAGTTTCCATAAATTGTTATTCCAACACATTGAGGACATTCCGTTGTCGCTTTTTCTCTCGTTCTTAGAATCTAAGCGTGTTTATTTCGGCATTATCTCATAAGTTTGCCAAGCAAATGTCGAACATTAACAGGCTTCCCTGCAGTCTAACATCCAAATGTTTCAGTTTATGCCAAAATACAAGAACATTTTCAAAATTTACGTTCTTCTGGACACGCAGATGTCCTCCAGCGGATGGAAAAAGTTTTAATTGGTTCGATGATCTTTCTGTCCGAATTTCAATCCAGAATTGTACAACTGCCACAAACCAGGTTATTTTACCAAGTGATTTGCACATTTCCGATCGTATCTGCAGATGAAGTCTGAAAATGAGAAAGGTATGGGCGGAGCCACGATTTTAATTGTGGCTCCGTAAGCTTGCCACCACGTGACATCCACTTCTGTCGAAATTTCTCCAAAAAAAAATCTGTGTCCTGTGTCCAATCCCTTGGCGTCTTTTTGAACCTTGCCAAATCCCGAATCCCTCGGTCGCTTCCTGATCCCTGGGGTCGACTCGACTGTCCCGAATAGTGTCAGTAAGCGCGATTCGCGGCTAAATTAGGCGCGGAAGTCATTAATCTCAATTCGTCATAATATCAGAAGAGCAGTTGGTCAGGTTTATTAATAACCGACAAACTCCTCTCGTTAAACGTTTCGTTCTCGTCCGTCCTCAAGAAAAAAAAGAAGACAATCGTCGAATCGCAGGTGTCTCTCTCTTTCAGGATAAATGCCGCGCGGTTGATGCGATGCCGACTCCAAATTTGGCGAAAATATTCCTGAACGGCAAGGGCAAAAAGACCGATGGTCGTAACTTAGATCGCTCGGTTTGGTCCGAACGAGACGTTTACACACGTTCGCTTTATATAGAAATGGCGAGAATTTACGTTCGGCACCGATCCCGACGATGATACTTCTTCCGTATACAGAGCAGCAGAGACGTCGTCTGGAAAAATGGCGCGTTTCGAGAAAGAAACCGGTGGCGGTCGTGATCGGGGTGCCAAGTTGGCGGCACCAGTAAGACACCGCGGCCACCGGAAAAAAAAACGGAATTGAACAGGAACATCAGCGCCAGACGTTACGGGAATGGTTGAGACGGTTAAACGTCTCTATCAAATTAAGAGTTAAAAACAGCAATTAGATTAATTCCCCCGCTAATAAGTGGTGCCACTGGGCTAAGAAGGTCTGTGGGGGGCTCTGCTGATTAACCGTTGGCACTAATGACTAACGGGTGTCTCGCCAATTCGCCAATTAGGCGTTAAAAATTAAAAAATCTCGGCAGTTCCTCGTTTTAGAGACCGTTTTCACCACTATCGAGTACTGTACTTTTTCCTTCTTGCAATCACTTATACATAATTGTCAGTTTCAGTTTGTCTAATAATGAAACTTATTTGTCAATTTCTCTTCATAGTCGTATTCTACTCGCGGATAATGGCTATTACTCGCTCGGATGAATCATGCCACTCGCCTGCGGCTCGTGACACAAAATCATGCTCACGAGTAATACCATCATTATCCGCATTATTCGACGAGAGTGCACTAGAGATATTCTAGCAACTACCGAACCTCTGCCTGTTCCCATGACAATTTATCACAGGCAACAGAAAAAGACGCACAATACACCTAATGGTCTTCAATTAGCCATTTAACGCAATTAATATTCTCGTGAAGACAATATTAAAATAATGAGAGTGATTAAAAAAAACTTGATTGGACATTTCCCGTGATTAATATTGTCTGACCGAAAAAACTCCGAACCGAATCGATCCTTCAGACAACTTCTTTTCCAGCCCCAACGTTTTTTCTCGTCCCTTTTGGAAAAATCGTCGAACGTGATCGGTCACTCGACCTCCTAATTATGGAGACAAACATTTGTTCTCGATCTCGACTCTCGACGGACAACAACAACCAACCTAACCCGGCGAAGACGTCGCTGCTAGAATCCCAGATGTTGTCGACTTTCCCTTCTATTTATTCAGCCCCTTTTAGAACAACACGGTTCCCATCCGGTGCCCGCTTTCAGGCCGTGGAATTTTCAGCGCTCCGTCTTGTTTATTCGGGAAACGTCTCCGTGTGTAAACAGTTTATCCCGTATTTGGAGGTCGGCATTGACGGATCATCTTCGGCCATCGGCGTCTGCTTCTTATTAGGTCTCCGTGTTCAATTAAACCTAGGCCTAAATAGGAGATGCTCTGCGTCGCCGGCTCGTTACGCATTCTCCCCGTGTTCTTCTTCTTACGTATTTGGTTATAAATGCGCTCAAGGTGAGCAGTGGTAAATGCATCCGAGCAAGGTTGTCACCGCCGATGGGCGATATCTGGTGGTCGACCCCGAGGAAACGCGTAAATTCCCATCGCGGCGACCTTATTACCATCCTTCTAGGAATCCTGGGCCCTTCGTCCCTGTCTCGCGAATCGAATCATCGCAACATTGCTCGACCATCGAGATTACGAAAGGAACGTGTGTCTGGCTCGGTACGAACGAGTTCCCATGGTTTTCCAGTATGACTATAAATGGGACCAGCATGGTCTCTCTCGAACAGGTGTTGGTTTATTTTCGCCGAGGAACGACCAGATGTGGAGGGATTGATTTTTCGAAACCGACTCGAGACGTGATCTCAAATTTCATAAACGTTGACGTGGAGATTGATCCATAAATTACGTCCAGAAGTGGGCGCAAGATCGTTAAATACGAAGAGGATCACCTCGCTTTCACGAATACGGCAGCTTGTTACGGTATTTCTTGGAGGATGGAGTTCGCGACAAATCCATAAAACTTCGTACCGATTAGATGATCCTCGAAGGTTCGACATTGAAATTCGAAAAAAAACTCAAGATAATCGTCTTTTCCTCAATTAAATAAATTACCTCAATTACCACCAACGTCATCGAAAAAATCTTCACAACTTTTTTGTTGTTAAAGTCATCACACGTTCGTCGAATTATTACTCGTAAAAAACAATAATCTCACCACAAGAAACCAACACCTTGATTATAAATTAAATAAAAACTTATATACTTTCTTACTCTGCACAGTAGCATACTATTTGCGATTCATTTGAAATATGTACAGGGTGATTTTGAAAGTTGTGTAGATATTTTAATCACGAGCTACTGACTTCATGTAGAACTCGGAAAAAATATTTTAAAAATTCTATGTCAAAAGAAAAATTGACATTTAATTTTTGAGGTACAATTTTTTATAGTTGCTTTTAGTCTTCTACGTTGTCCCACAACCTCGTAGGTAAAATCAGAACATTTTTAAAATACACCCTTGTACATGTTTTATAAAACGTACACCAATGCATATTTCCTAGAGGTTACTTCGCATTTTTTTTATATGAGTAGAATGAAGATAATTTTTTGGATAAGCTTTGGAGTGTCAAGTCCCTCAATAGAAAACACGACGATTTTGCAATCAATTCTAACTCTAAGATTTCCAAAGGACTCACATTTTTCGTATGTAGCCTAAATTTCACTACTGTCTTTAAGTGCACATCTTCATACACCCTTATCTATTCATTATCTTTTTCCTATCTTATTAAAGTACCCACTTTGTAGCATCAGATACCAAAGAGTCGAGATTTTATAGATGCATCTTCGATAAAGATGATGAAATTATTTAAGGGTTTGTATACCTAGATAAGGAAAAAAAATCAAGATTTTTGCACTTCATGAATCCTCAATTCTGATATTATGAACACCAATCTAGCCAAACTATCACGAGTCAAGAGTCATCATTAACCACTTCTAACAAGTCCTACAAATTGTAGTGTTTTCATCTTTTAGACACAAGATATAAAAAAGATGCAGCTTATTATGATTAAATATGTATGTTCATTTTCTAACAAATTTCATTAAACGTAAATTAAGGATCACATGTAGGAGCTAAAAAACCAACCATGGTCTGGATGCAAGTACCAATAGTTATTTGTGTGTCTGAGTTTTCTGGCCGAGGCACAGCCGAGGCTTCAAAACAGGCGAGGACAAAAGGCACTTTTTGGCAGAGGTGCACATTAAATTTTTTAGATGACCACACGAACTCAAAGCAAAAACCCTCATTGGAAAAATGACAAATTTATTTTGTATCTACCTTTTTCAAATAGATACATTTATTAATGTAATACATATTAATAATTTTTTTATAGTATTGTTTTAACAGCTGTTTATCTAGTTAAGTTCTGTAACTCATAGATTGGTCATTACAGTTTAGATTTCAAGATTTTCAATCAATAGTCGTTAAATTCACAATTTATTGAAGTAAAAAAATTGCAATTTGTACTCATGATTTTTTTTAAATTATATTGTTTACACCCTGTATCTAAAATGACCGTGTGTTAATTTTAACACGTAGCAGAGCTTGTTAAATGAACCGTGTTTTCTTTTGAATTTTTTACGAAAAGGCGTTACAAATTCATTTAAAGTTTGGAATAAATTAGCCATCAAAATGTATACCCGCCAAAATTTTCCTGTTGTGATAGAAACGGAGCTTTGTCAAATAGGTGTTACATTGTTTTAGAAAAAAATAAATAATCAAAATTAAAATTCTCATGGTTCAAAAAAAAATAGAGACTAGTTAATCACACAGAACGACTCGTCTCGTAAAAATTGGGGGGCAAAAAAATCTTGGAAAACTTGCGAATTTTGCAAAATGTTGTAGAGAAAAGTTTCATAATTTGCCGAGTTCTTCCACTGGTTAAAATTAACACACATATTTCAGATACACCCTGTATACATGAATACCAAATTTAAGTTAGCTGGGAAAGAGTTCCTAAAGCTAGTGTGACACGATACATACTAAATTTCACAGAAAATTCTGTAAAAATTACAAAGACAGACTATGATCCTGATCGTTCATTGGTCCTGATCGAGGGTCTCTCTCATTTTATAACAAATTTTCTACAAAACTTATCATCGATAATTCCTGGGCTATTCAAACTTCCTCTGAGCTTTTGATATTTTGGTTTATTTTTTGCATTTAACACACACGATTCCTATTACATATTATTAGAGAACCGTTTAAAAACCAATTTACATTTTTCAAATCTTTTTAACTATCAATAGGAGGCGCACCTAAATATTTTCCCATATTTCTGATTGCATTATTTACAAAGACTGTTGATTAAATATTAACGAACTCGTTGTATAAATGGTAATCGATGACTGATTAACCGGTTCAACGATTTCATTAATGCCAATCCCTACTTACTACTTTTTTTGCTACCATAACTACCCACCATTAATTACTCGTATGATCATTATGATTGCTATTACTCCGTGAAACATCAAACTTTCATCAATTTGGAATCAATTACCGACTGGTCGATCATCGACCACTTTTTTTACGCTAATTGTCCGTCCTCGCTTGGGTAAATTTTCCACGAAAAAAAAAATCAGTTCACATTTTCCTTCTCGATCAATCAGCGCACCGAAGAAATTCGCGTTGTTCCACTATAGTTAGTTCTTTTCGTATAGTTTTCCCATTTATAATTTGGTTTTACTACCAGCCCTGTTGTCAGGGAGTTAAATACCCCGACAATAGGCAACTACCGCCATAAATCCTAGGACTGTAAAAGAAGGTCTGTTGTCTGACCAGATTACAATATGTTCACTATTGCCAAAACCACAACCCCAGCCCCTAATAATTGCAATTGCACTGCCATAAAACCAAATTATAAATGGGAAAACTATACAGGAAAACACAGTAACGCGTTTCGTAATCTCCGGACCCGAAAAAGATTGATGGTCCTGGCAACCGCTATCGATCATCTCTGTAGATTCCCGATCTACATCTTTATCAATCACCTTCGGTCGTGTTTACAAACTGGAACCTCGATGCGCAATTCGTGTTTGTTGTTGTTGTGTGCTGATAACGGAAACGAGGATGGATGTGTCAAGAGAGATCTCGTGCACGTTCTCCTCACCCACACGACCAAATTAGAACCGTGTAATTATTTACCGTCAAACATGGCCTTATCTAATCAGGAGTGGTACCCGATTTCCACATCCTCCACTGAAAAATTCATGAACCCGAATTGTGCATCATCGCATCTGGTCCGCTCCTCCGATTCTTCTTCTTTTCTACCTGAGCGAGGGTGGATTTTTCCAAATCAAAAGACCAAATCCCAACAACACCTGTGCCTTTTCTATGGCTCCCTTTGTACGAAGAACGCGTCGTAGTACCTGCAGGTCTTGTGTGAACTGTGGCGTTATTGTGTCCGCGACCAGTTTCTAGGAATGACACGAATTGGGAATGATAAAAGGCTCTGTTGTCCTGAAACGAGTCCGTTTACGATGCATGGAAATCGGACCTGTATTATTTCGTTGAGATCTCTCTACGTGTGTGTGTGTTGGCACCGTCGTTAAAATTCCTCTTTGCATATTCATTCAGCGATTCCCATTCATAAACCGCCTCTCGATGAACTTTACTCTTCATCTTCGACGGAAAAAAGAAGAACAACAGACGTGTGGGAGTCGCACACATCCTGTGTGTACGAATGGAAGGACAAATATTGACTTTGAATCATGAACGCATACGTTACAAGACCGAGCCTTCGTCGATAATCCAACTCGAGGTGATGTTTGATCTGCGTGCTCGAGCATCTGTTTCGGTGCACGAGTGGTTTTTACAGCGATCATTTCTACATCGCCGTAGGTGGATCGGGTCTTTGAGCTAAAATCGCCATTTCCCACGATCCACACTCGCCGGGGAAAAAAATTTATGATCAGTCACGTTGCAATGATCCGCTGTTGAGACATTTATGGACCATTGGAATTAACAAAGTCGTCTTATTTTCAATTCTAGTGCTGGTAATGGAGACGTGTCGCAATGGTGTTCTTGCTGGGTCTTGAGTTTCTACGGCACACAGTCTATTTTTGTGTCATACCGAGTGATGGATGAGACGTCAAATATTTACACCATTGACCTGATTATTGTTAGTGCATACAAGAATTTTGTGTTGGAGGCGGATGATGACACCTGTCGGTTCGTAAATAAATTTGACTTGTAGGGACTAATCGACACAAATCACAAACGTAAATACGAGCCGGTGTTGCGGTGAAAAAAGCTTTTGTCAAAATAAACCCCACGTTTTATGACGGAAAAGAATCGAATGCATGTGGGTACATACAAAGCCATAAAAAAGGGGAACCGACCCAGATTTTTTTTTTATTGTAGATGTTGCGGTCATAGTGTCTACACGCGGCCCTCCCAGAAAATTACTGCTTTTATGAACGTGATTTCTGCATGAAGTAACAGTTCAAATTCAGTTATGGTTTGCGGATCAGACTTCCCGAGTTGAAAGGTATACTTAGGAGAAATTATTATATTTAAAATTAAATCATCAATTATCATAATGTCAAGAGGGAAGTAAAATTTTTGCAACACAGATCATTAAAATTTTGTAAGCAGATATGGGAATTAACGAAAATAATAAGTTGGAAGTCACTTCCGGTTGAACTGTATGTAATGTACGAACGTCAATAATAATTAATCACATTACAATTTATTATACGATTACTTTCGTCATTGATACAATGTTAAATATTTATCGTGCAATTAATGTACATTTTAAAAACAAGATAAATTTTAATCACTTCCAGATGTATTTCATGTCGAAAAACCATTAAAACCTCTTTAAATGAGAGACTTTTTATTACCTATAATGTCCATAGAAAATGAAATGCACCGAGTAAAAGATAGATCTGGTCCTTCCTCGATTGTAATAAAAAAAAAAAACAAAAACTTAGGAGTTTGCTAAAACACCACATTATTACACTTGTCTACAAAAATGAATTTTATTTGAAATATGTATACACATATTTTTGTAAATTGATTTTTGTTATCTTTTTGACAACATTTTGAAAATACATGTTCTGCTATGCCACAAGATGATAATTAAAGACTGTATTTCAAATTAGAATAATGAAATATAATAAATAATAATACAAACCTATGTATCGGGTGTTCATTTAAATTTCCGGTCAAAGTTGGCGCTGAAGAGTCGATTGTGAACGCACTAGGGATGACGGATCACGGATCAGCTGTTTAAATCTTACGTTTTTACACGCGTGGTGCGTTCACAAACGACTCGTCAACGCCAACTTTGACCGGAAATTTAAATGAACACCCGATACATTGTACATATTCATCTAGAAACAGATGATAAAATCACGTTCCAAGAATCGTTGTCTTATCGTTGATAATAAATTTATAATGCGCACAAGGAAAACCTTTCAGAAGAAATAGCATTTAAAAACGCTCGAAATTATACAAGAAAATTGATTAACAAGACAACGCGTATAAAATACAGCGATTAAATAATTTTGTGGTGGTTAATGAATTGCTGCACCTCAATTTTGAAATATTTAAAGGACTGTCTTGTTTAACAACGTAACGCGCAATGAATACAAGAAAAAAAAAGTAAGTAACACTAAAATACAATGCCTTCTGTCAATATGTCACTAACAGTACTACAACTCATCTTCTCAATTGCATTTAAAATTAACGACTTCCAAGCCTCAGAAAACACGATATAAGATAAGTAAAACAGACAACAACAGAAGAAATTCGAAGATTGATTAACATTTCAGGCTTCAGTGTTTTAATAAAAATTATAATCAGAAATTATTTCTTTTTAATTTACAAAATGAGCAGTTTTATGATTTTTTTTCTAGCACTAATATCTTACACTGTTTCCATGATGCATATCAATAAAATGGAGGTATTACATACACAAATTGAACTAGATTAAAATCGTATTCCACGAATCTACGAATCATAACCTTATCGATGATTAAAAAATTCAAAGTCACAAGAAAATCGTTCTGAACAAATTCATCAGATAAAAAAAATCAACACGTGTAAAAAAATCCTTGAAAATAATCGAGGAAAATTTACTAAAAATTTTTTGAATAGAAAACAACGTAAGTCTTCAATTTTGTAATACAGGGTCATTATAAATGATTGTCCCATCGCAGTTGGTGTTGAAAACCCACACAAATTTTGGATGTGCCGCCAGCCTCGCAACGTTAGACAAACTAGTCGACAGATTTCCACTACCGCCACACTAGTCTCACTCGTGTTATGAGGCTTACGGCACATTCAACTACGCGACCAACGCCTACTGCGATGGGACAATCATTTATAATGATTAATGACCCTGTATAAATTGGAGACCCTCGTAGCTGCAAATCGACTTCAGAAGTCTAAAAAACTGTACTTTCTGGCTAATTTAAAATTAACCGGTAATAATTTAAGTCATACACATAAAAAATATTCATTTTTGATTGTTGTCTATTTGTTTTTAAATTTTTTGAATAAAAAAAAAAACACCGCTACACTAGAAGAAACAATAATCTCTTAATTCAGTACTGTATTGAATTTTGTTACAAATCAATTTCAAAAGGATTAAGTGATCCCTGCCTGACATGACAAACTAATACGTTGTACATAAACCAACACTAATAAATCAACAATGGATCGATATTTTTTTTCTCAATATGTATCATTTCTTCTCAGATTCAGAGAAATAAACCTGAAATAAACGCAGAGGAAATAGAGGGTCGTTGCTTTTTTTCAATCCAGTTTTGACCACTAAAAAATTTAGAAATTCTTTTCCAAACATGTTGTTTCCTTTTCCTCCTGACCAACAAAAAATTCCCCACTTACTTCCTCTCTTTTACTGTTCTCTTCTTAATTTTCTTTTTGTTTTCTCTTAATGCTCACATTTTAATTAACTTAGCTTTCATCTCATCATATCTTCAAGCCATTAATTTGTTTCACTCGCCAAACAAAACTACAAATCTTCGTCGTCTTTTATGGATACAACCCAATAGCCTCAAGACATTAGCAGTTAAATAAATAGCTATTGAACTTCTCTTGTGAACAAGACGTCCTCATTTAGCGATGTTTGTTCGCCATCGATGTGCTCCACCTCGAAATATTCCTCAAACACCAAAAATAAGTTTTTAGCTCCTCCAAGACCCTTCCTTTGCCATTTTTTCCGTAATCTGTCATATCCCTCGCCCCGCTTTGACCTGTGTATCTCGCAATTCCAGACCAAGCTCCGGGCAAAAAACCGAATTATTTCGAGATAAAAGCACCGAGGAGCACGAAAAAAAAATAAACAAAACCACTCGGCATCACGACGTTAAAATCTAAAATCGTGAAGGTTGAAAACCACCATTTCATGGTCCGCTGCTGATCCACCGATAAGAACTAGTTCTGGTACACCTCGATCGGTACCATCATCATCATCTCGCCCGTCGAAAAATTACCATACGAATACGAAAGTTAACAGTACGGCCCACACCCGACATTACCAAGTGCTAATGGAACGTCACACAAAAATCAATTTGAATATTAATAAAGAAGTGAGTCCCGAGATTGGTCGAGTCACACCTGTTATGATACACCTCCGCCATGTAAATTACAAGAGCCGTCCGGATTTGTGGGAAATCGAAGAAAAACCAAACACAGGTGTGATGGAGTGCCCACGCAAGCCTCGATTGTAATTATTACATCGTCCATTCATCCTTCGGAGGAGACTGGAGGCGACTCTTGTAATTTTCGTGGGTGATTTTGACACGAGAGAACAGGCCATAAATCCAGCGATAAATCATCTTCGTAATCCTTATCGCCCGTTCGGTTCCTTATCGTTCAATCGACACAACTCTCGGACAAACAAGTCGGTGTGTCTTCCGATAAGACCGGAGTAAAAATAATCTGATCGGCGGAAAAAAACCGACCTATCGCCCCCGACGGGCCAGCTATCGAAGAAAACCTCGAACTGTGACAACGGCACGAAACGCGGCCACAAACATCCAAATCACAATAATTACTGAACCGTATTATTATCGGCCATTTTTCACGGACCCGTCCGCTCTCCTTTGGCGATCTCCACGATCCATCAATGAGCAGGAAATCGGGCGAGTACAGCGGCCGCACCTCCGCGGCATCGAGATTTACGTCGGACTTAGTACGGGATCCGGAGCGCAATTATCGGTGGCACAGCCACCCGGAAAAGTCCGGGGAAAAAATCGGGCGAGCCGACGCGGCACCTCTTTATGTTTAGAGACCCGCGATTAACTGGAACGGGTTCACACATGCTGTTGGTTCGGATTTAAGGATGTCCCCGGGCTATGCGACGAGAGTGAAGCCATTTCCTTGTACACTAACCGTCATTGATGAAGTTTCACGGGGCCTTAAATGAACACGTTATGCCATCGTCCGGTCCGGTCAACCGGTTCATTTTTTTTTTTTTTTTCGTTTTCTTTTAGGAAGGAGAACCCGTCTCACCGTGTGCATACATAACCATAATTAACCGCTCGGTTCGCATAAAATTATGAAAGAGCAAAATTTATTGTGACAAATTCAAGTGCAAGATCTAACGGGGGGATACGCTCTTTGAAATGTGGCGCCGATACGGAGACGACTATAACTAACGCCCTCTGGTTACGGACACTGAACTTATCACAGATGAATTGAACAGATCTGTCGTGTTAATTTGCGGAAAAAATTATCTCCAAGGGAAACTGCTACTAGAAAAACATTACATAACTGCAGTTTTTTCCATCTCACAAATAATTTTTAATTTTCGACAAAATTCTCTCCATATCTTTGGAATAATCACATGCCAAAAAAAAAAAATCAAAAAATAGTAAAGACACGAGACTGATTTGAATGAAAACTTTCCGTTTTCAGTTTTCATTTGAAGATTTTTCACTGGTTTATCGCTCCGCTCCACAGATATTTCCAAGGTCACAGCCCATGAGAGAATCCTCAATACCTCTACTACAGATTTATCAAAATTTTGAAGGTTGATCCTGGATGGTTGTTTAACAAGAGTTAGTTGAAGTTGTTTGCTTGGGATAACATCTGTAATTTTCTGTCCAAAAAGGAACCCTTTGCAGCTTATGAAATAATTGAATCATTTTTACAGATCACGACACAATTTTGAACACGCAGAAAAAGTCAGTACATACTTCAGGAAATGGAAAACTTTATAAGACCACATAATTTTAATTATTTCTATTCGTTCCCTCTTCATGGTTGCTGGTACAACAATTATATTCTACACGGTTTACATAACATGTGAAAAACATGTGACCCTAACGACATAATATTCACATCGTTACCATTTTAATTATACTCCTTGCATACACAACACAGGACTGGTCTTAGTACACCGCCTTGTGAGATTTCCCGGTTATGTGAGCGATTCGTTCTGCGAATTTTATATGAAACGATCTCTTTTTTATTTAATAGGTAGCGTTCTTTTTCTCTTGTTCACGTTTTCTCATAATGGACAACTGGAGCCGTAACGTCAGAGAAAAAAACTTTTATTGTGGAGAAATTATTTCAAATGAAAAATTGAATCAACGCAAGAGATACTTATTAGTGGCACAAAATAACATATTTAGAAAATCGAAAAAATAAACATATGGTATCAAAAGCTCTAATGTAACAGGTTCTCAACTGGTTCTGTGGGTAAAAGACCTGTTGTAACTAACGTCGTCTGGGAAGTTCGCATCTATTCTAATTATAGTTGACTGATTTGAATAAATAAATATTGACCCCAATATGCTGTCTTGTGGGAGTGTATTTTTTAAAAATTTGAAATCATGACACCTTTCAATTTACAAATTTTCACAAGTAATTCATGAGATATCTCTCAGTCAATAATCTCATCTATTTGCTGCATTTATTTATTTAGTCCATTTTCAGCTCTTTCTGGCAATGGTAATGATCACACGACGTCTTGAAGTATGTACTGTTTTCTCAATTTGGTTGTAGGTCGTAAAATTTTATGGTACTTTATGTTAAAGATCTCGCGGGTTTTACAAATCCTAGTTTACCACTAGCAGGTAAGATTTTAAGCAGGGTTGTATTGTACATTTTGCAGATTAACATTGTACGGTAAATGGCACGCGCCACTTCCCAACCTTTTCAAACCCAACCACTGTTGTGCCCGTTAATCGCTCATTATATGCAATAAAATTTTACGACCTACAACGAAATTGAGAAAACAGTAGTTCGACATCTGATATTGCCATTTGGACTCTTCTCAGCATAGTGACTCGTAGAAAAGTCTTCTGCAAATTATACCAAAATAATATTCCTTTTCATTATCGATAATTATCTTTGGACCACAAAAAACTTTATTGAATTATATCGGTCGTAGACGTTGATAATAATATTTAATGATTACATGATTACATTTCCTAACATCTACACGTGATAAAATCTTTTACATCATTTTTTTTACTTCTATTTTTACATTTTTAATTGTGTATTGTATTACATGTACTCAACGTAATATTCCATGTAGATTTTCTTTGTCTCCAATATCTCTCCATTTATATCTTATCACATTCAAAATTTACGAACATTGTTTATTATGATTTTTTTTAATTACTACACCATTGTTCGTTTGATAATTACTCCTAGTACAAACGTCAAATTTGATCTATTTTTAACACTCGCATCGTATTTAACTCTTACAATATTTACTGGAACAACAGTCAATTCTAAATATAGATCGCTCACAAAAATTCCATAAACGTCACATATATTTTTCCGCTTTCGAGATCCGGTCGTCTAGATTTATGAAACAATCCGATTCGATTCAAAAAATCCGCGAACCAGATAGAAAGAAGTCCTCCGTGATTTAGTTAGTCCTGACGTGATTTAGCGCCTCGGAACCGCCGCCAAATCCTCCAACCAACATTACGGTTGATAAATCTCCCATTAAGATGACGAACGACCGCCGCTGCTTTACGCCCCGCCGCCTCCGGAAGACCTCCTCCACCCGCCGCGTCCCACCGCCATCCGACGATGACCGAAAATCCAGGTGCGTCCCGTTATTTCTGGATCTAGGTATGATTTATCTGCGAGCTGAAAACCCACCAAAACGTACCAATTAACGTAATCTCGGTTGATCTACGTGGCCGGGACGCAAATATTTGCCATTAGATTACGAAACGAGCCAACGAATTCCTGAATCTTTGTTTTAAGAAATAAATTCCGCCAGTCTCGAGAGCACCCACACCATAAAAGATTAATGTAAATTTGTAGTTTGTCAAATGTAAATATCACCCACATTACAACGTGTAATTTACGTTGGGTGATTTCGACGTAGGAATTCCTCGCGGTTGGCGATTTCTTCCAGGTTTTCGAAATTTTTATCGAACGTTGCGACATTGTCGGCCACTGAACTCGTTCGACGTTTGAACTTGGTGAATCTCGATGGGACGGTTCTCGTTTTGTCATTTCGGCCTGTTTTTCATGTCCAACATCTGTCACATTTATGACGAGAAAAAATTACGCGAAATAATTCAACCGGTACC
Organism: Tenebrio molitor; assembly: GCF_963966145.1. Taxonomy (NCBI): domain Eukaryota; kingdom Metazoa; phylum Arthropoda; class Insecta; order Coleoptera; family Tenebrionidae; genus Tenebrio; species Tenebrio molitor. The sequence goes on along the minus strand of NC_091054.1, from coordinate 1,624,935 downwards.
AGAAAATGTTACGAGGAAGAACAAGAACGACCCATCAAAAAATCCAAACAACTTTTGAATTGTTCGGTTTAATTGTGTCCACTTTTAAACCTGAAAATCCTGTCCCAAATATTTTTCAACGAGTCCTATGTAAACAAAATTTTTCATCAGGTGTATTGTTTAATTAAGCTTGACTAACAATGTGAAACCAAAACTGATCCGACTACGACAGACTGGAGCGTATTTAATAAGAAGCAAACAACGAAAGATCTGCCACAATAAACCACTTGTGTAATTAAAATAAAATTCTACAGAATCATTAAGATTTAAAAAACACTGACAATAAAACCTTATCGTTTTATAATTGTTCTACAAAGTATAATTAGTACGTTGCTTATAAAAGAAATTCATTATGTTCACATCATTTCTCAATATATATTCGAATTCGTGTTTTCAGAATAGGTTCAACAATTTAAAATAAACAAAAGCAACGGTACGACAACAAAGTTAAAATTAAAATGGGAAAAAGTGAATATTCAGGACGTAACAGTAATGCGTTGTACGCGATTTCCGTCCAAAGACCAAGTGTATATGTATTTTGTTACATCACAGAAATTATTATCCGCATGAGGGGATTATTTGAGGCACGAGCGACGAAGGAGCGAGTGCTTCATTTGCGCGAATGCGCTGAATACGTCTTCGCGCATCGAAGTTTCTACAATATTTTTTGAAACGAACATTACGTCTTTTTGGATGATTTTGAAGCACTAGTGCGCGAAATCTACGTTCGCGGTTGACTGTTGCGGTCGCGAAATCTAATTTTCAAGGGAGTGAGCTCAAAAAGCTGTAAAAACAACAACCAAGGGTTAGGTCATCGCATTCATAAAAAATGTTGTTTGAAGCAGTACGAAAGAAACATGTTTCACACAGTCTTACAATTTCAATCACTTTCTGTTCGTCAGTCAATAGGTATCAAACTTGGGAGTACGTCAAGGGCATCATAGCTTATAATAAATATTGACAACAGTCTCACCCTTCATTTGATGATAATGATGATTTATCTTCAATAATGTGTGAAAACAAAGAGATTATCCTGTGAAACAAATGCATTTCAAACATGAACGTCCTATCAGACTGATTTAAATCCAATCGATTGTATTTATATGACAAGAGAACTGACAATATGAGATTCCTCGTTCGCCACAGAACTCGTTTCGTGTTTCATTATCAAAAGCATTCTCACAATCCGACAACTTCTAAATTCTTTACCGTATTGGTACGCACAGCTTTTTTCCACATTAGAATACAGGGTGTTTCTGAAATACGTGTGTTAATTTTAACTGGTAATAGAACTCGTCAAAAGGAACAACTTTTCTATCTACCATTTTGCCGAAAAACGATGTTAATTCCAAAAAAAAATTGGAGAGATTTTTCACTAAAATAGCCCTACGCCACTAAATACTGCAATGGCTAATTGACATCAGCGCTAATATGAAAAAAACATCCATTTTCATCCAGAAAAAACGTGTTTTAACGCCGAAATCGAAATTCAAATAAATCTACCCGTATAGCAAAAAATCCACTTCGTAAGAATCTGGTTGCTTCACGTTTTAAGGTAGCTTAGTTTTGGGGATATGAACGGTTTTAGGAAAATCTTTCCTACTTTTTTAAGCCATTACGCAACGTTTTTCGCCAAAATGGCAGAGAGAAAAGTTGTTCCTTTTGATGAGTTCTATTACCAGTTAAAATTAACGCACTTATTTCAGAAACACCCTGTATATTTCTAAAGATCAACATGATGCCTAAAAGTGCATCAGAACTTTATGGTTGGTATCTTGGAATGGAATGTTAAAGAAATGTTCCGGTTCTACAAAATTTTATAAACACTGACGAATTTTTAAACTTCCTATGATCCAGTTGCCAATTGGGCAGGCACTTGTTTTTTTTTTACCATGCATACACACTGTATCACAATTTCCAAATAATAATAATAATAATAATAGTAATGGATTCTACTCTCATTAATAATATTAGAACCGTTTCTTTTTTTTTATTCAGAAAAAAATCCTTGCACCTTGACCTTATGAAAATATTCCAATAAATCAAAGGCAACAACACAATATAAAAACAACATATTTCAAAAATGTTGATTGCATAACCGTCCACGACAGGAAGAAGCAGTACTGTCTCCAAGTTTCAATTTGTCATTTCGTCATCGTCGCCAATTAATCGATGTCTCCAGTCAAACACTCTTTTCAACAGATTCTGCGAAAATGACACTGTAATTTCCATCATTTGCTCTCTTAACGAGTTCGTTAGGTACTGCAAATTTAACTTTTTTTTTGGGTACGTCCAAACACCAAACGGTTATACAGTCCGGTACCATCGTCGCCGAGCAAAAGTGAAAACTGCGCCACGTGACCCGCGTAGTACCAATTACTGGTAAACGCTACTGTAAAAACGTCGAGACCACCTCGCTGCCTGGGTCTTGTCGCTTCTTGGAGCATCCGTTTTCCCATCGCGCGGTACTACCGATGTGTGTGTAACATTTAATTGGCGGTTGTGCATCGGAAAAGGAACGCGTCGAACTGGAGCTGAGCTAGTCCTGGGAACAAACGAGAAAACGGCTCGATTAAGAGAACTGCCGTTGGTCAATCGCCTCTAAACAGGACATTAGTTTTATACTCGACATGGTGAATAATTATGTCGGGTACTACCGGATAACGCGGCAACAAAAATCCAGATGGCTGGAAGATTATCGCGAGAGATTCAGGAAGGAGTCTACTGGTTTGCGGTGTGCGTTTCCAACGTCGTCGTCGGAGAGGTTGACCAGATTTATTAACAGTTTCCATGACCCGCATCAGAGACGCAAATTGGATCAATTGAACGGGAGGAGAGATGATGACACAGCCGGTGAACAATTCCCGTCCAGTTAAATGCCCATTAATTTCGACCAAGTGGATCCCATCATCGGATTTATGCAGGAAACGTCCAATCAATTATAAAATGAAATTGCCCGAGAGCAATTGGCCGGATGGTTCTTTCTCCGATCAGAAAATGACCTGTGTATTCTGAATATTCGAGACAAAAGCTTCCAAAATTTGTACTTCACGAGTGATCTCGACAGTATAAGAAAACAGGAGAAATCGAAAGTACACATTCTTCTGCTTCCCCAATGGACCTTAAGAAACTAAATTTTCTACAGATTAATCTAATGAACTGTCGAAGAATAAATAATGGAAAAAGGATTCCCAAGAAAAATTTTTTCCAAAGTACCGTGCGGTCGAAATAGTAGTTTATTTAACGAGTTCGTGTGTAATTTGGGCTTTTTTGCCATGAGTGGGCCAGTTTAAAACTCGAGTGAAACGAGAGTTTTAAAGGTCCACGAGTGCCAAAAAAAGGCCAAATTACACAAGAACGAGATGAATACAACGTTTTTTTGTTCGACGAGCCCCCCCAAAGGCTCCAAATCGCTGAAAATCATTAAAATTAGCTTGACGTTTCGTTTTGACAAGTTGACAAATTTATCAAAATCCGTTCACATAGGAGAAAATTCTCAAATTCTGACAGTGTCGAACAAAAAAAAAAAAAAAAAATCGAGACAGTTGGCAGCACGTAAAAATTTAATTCAAATGTCATCAATTACAATAGTAATTGTCATTCCGGACTTTCAAGGCACTTACCAACAACTTGCCTTGATTATTTTGTTTTTCCATACCTGAAAAACAACGTGTTCAAAAACAGGCCTGGCACAATTCCCGAATTAATGCAACTAATTACTGATAACTGCAATTTAATTGATGTCCCGACTTTGCGAAGGTCATTTGAAAACATGAAGCGAGGAGAGTAGCATTATGTTTGGAAGCTGAAGGCAGACATTTCGAACATTTACTCTAATTCGTGATTCTTTTACAACCGACACATAATGCACACCTTTATGAAAATCAAGATTTAAACGTTCTCCAAATCACTAACTTAACTTTTAAGACTGACATGTAATAATTGAAATTTTAACGAATTGCCAACTGAAATTTTTGGTCACAGCCAACTCGAATTTTTTTTTGATCTCAGGGTACTTTTAAATGCTCGCAAAAAACATAAACCAAGAATGTTTGTGATGATAGATAATAATATTCGATATTTTCGAATATGACACTATGATGAATAATAATAATTGATTAAATAAAAGCGGAGATACATAAAATATTAAAAAAAAACACACAAAATGCATCTAACGTTAATGATGCAACTAAGAAGTCTTAGTATCAATGTGGAAATAACGTATTTCGTAAAATAATGAAATCTTTCAGACATCAAACAGCGTGAGCAAATAAATACTTGAAGCAGGTCAAGAAACTTCATGTTTTTGAAAATATCGTAACGCGGTTTGAATAGAATAACAAAATTAGAAACAGAGTTTTCAGCAATGGTCGAATCTCCTGCTTTTTTCTGAATTCACACATTATTTGTTGACATAAAAATCCACAAAATTTATTAATGTTCTTGTGCTGACATCTTGGCATTGGTTATTTTATAAGAAAATCTACTAATTATACTGATTTATTGAAGAAAATACACAAAAAACATAAAGAAGCTAATTCACAAAGACTAACCTCTCAAAACTTCTACTAAATGAGTATTATCTATGGAATCATTAACAAAAAACTTTTGAAAACTTTTTAAGCAAAGTTAATGACAATAAATCGAACAATATGTATTTAAAAAAACATGTAGAGGAAAATTAACCTTACCAAGCATGCTCCTAAGTTTTCAAAAAATCAAATGATGCAACTCACCTGAAAAAGAGAAAAACATCAGTAACAAATAAGAAACATCGTGAGTCTAAATAAATGTCCGGTCAAGAGCCTTTTTGAGAGAAATTTTGTTTGGTTTTCACGGCAAGATTTATCTCTTGAGATAAATGACGGAGGGAAGTTTTTACTTCATTCCCCATTATTTCCTCAACTGCATCAACTTTTGTTAGCCTCCGCTACTTAAAAAAAAACTTTTTTTTGCTCAATTGAGTAAACCATTTTAGTTTGGGGTTTTTTTTTTTTGAAAAATACAATGCGATGACAAACAAGACACAAAATTTGAGACTAAACCGGACTCTTAAAAACGTGCCACACAAAATTATTAAAAAAGGATTTGCATTTATATCCTTACCGCATGGCTTCTGTTCCGGAACTGTTAGCAGCTAATCCGGCATAAAAGCTTCAGATTTGTGAATTCACTTCAAAATGTAATAAATGAAATAAAGAAATAGAATCACGATATGCCATGAAGAAGGTGGTGGACAGTTTTAACACCTCTCATAATAAAAAATAAAATATGTACCATAATTTAGTGCTTATTTCATTACCTACTCTAACAAGGTTTAGTGAAGTTATGTTTAGCTTTTATTTTTAGATACGCCTTGTAACTATCGTAAACAATTGTAAGTACATATTACAAAATCTCTTGAAAATGAGCATTTGTTAAAAAGAAATTATACTTAAAATTACTTGTCGTACCAACAATTTGAATCATTTTGGTTGTACTTTACTGTGCTTAATCGTTACTGTTCAAAGTTGTTTATATGTATTTACTTTCTTACAAACCTTCTCGCTTCTTTCTTTCTCGCTTTCACACCCAATGTTCAAAACACTCAAATTTTGTTTTTGTCTTTGTCTCGTCATGTTTGAAAAATCCACAAATAAACGTCATCACTCCTACACATATTCCGATATTATTATTACTATTACACTGCAATTTAAATTTGAGTTCATCTAAACTTCGTCCAATTTCTTAATATACCACTCAGTCATATTTTTGGCACTTTTCAAAACACAGAATATAAATTTATTTTCCTTTTGCTTTTTTACCACCTACTTCTTCATCCGCTTAATCTGTGTTGTGCAAATTCTATTCTTAAATACTCCCACTCTGACATTTCCCTATTTTCATTTATTTAATACCTCCCACACTTTCCCATCAAAAATCAAAACAGTCAAACTCCTCAAAATGATTTACCCGTCGACTCACGTTTTTTTCTTTCATTTTTTGGTGCGAGATCATCCTCCCACATCAAAATAACCCAATTCATTTGTAAAAGCTCACCAGAAGACGCACTCTTTTTCCCTTCCAACTCTTTAAACCGACTCATTAATATCGTGCAACATTGTAAGCGCACCCGTGTTGTTTTCCATTCGAAAATCCTCCTTAAAGTGAAAAATACAACGGCCCGTGTATTTTGGAAGTGCAAGTGGGCGTTCGCGTCTTAATTAATTACAAAACAGCTGCCGGGAAGGGGGTTGGCGCGCTTAAATTTCATGCCACTTAACTTACGTCTCCGCTCATCTAAATCACTCCTTATCGTTATCATTAGGTATTTGCGCTGGTCGCATCTCGCATATCCGTGTCTGCTCCCATTACCACTTTTTTCTCCCCATCACCTCCCGTCAATCCGACTAAGTGTCCGTTTACCGCGGAAACGCATCGTAAGCGACGACGTAATAATCAAGATGCGACCGCAAGTGCCGCGTTTATCTCCTGCCTACGGTTCTTCGGTTTCCACGTCGCTACGTTATCGGTTCTAAAATCGCGTACGATGCTAATTATCGAAGAGCTGCTTCGTACGGTGGACGTTTATGTTCGCCTCCCGGTGTCGAGACACGTTGTCGGCGTCGACATTAACGCCGCCAACGACCAATCACTTAGCGCCGTTTCGATTTTAATTTTCATCCTTTCGCCTCCCCCCTCGCAACTTTTAATTTCTTAATTGCCGACGTTAAATCATTTTTTATTGGCGGCTCTAACGTTTTGTTTGTAAATACCGGTTGATTTATCGCCACCGCTACCGAGTCATGCGGCGCTCGATTACGTCGTCCAGCCTTTAATTTGTACAATAATTCAGGAAAACAAGCCGTGATTATGCGGACATTCCATCGTGGAGGAGTCGAGTGGACTGACTGATCGTGGATTCTTCTACGTCGTCGCCCATAAAAGGAAAAATTAAAAAAATGCGATGAACGACGCATCAATACACAGTGGCACAAGTAATTTGCAACAATATAAAGGGACAATTTTTATTTTAGCAGAATGGGAAACACACCCAATATCAAATTTGATGACATCTACCGGCAAAAGAAAAATAAAGTTCGTTAGTTTGAATTTTTGATAATGATTAATGTGAATTATTAAAATAATATTTCACCTTTAGCGACACGTCAAAAATTAAAAAAAAAAAATAGATGCAATAACTCTATCTTCGGTATTCTGAAAATTTCCTAAAAACCATTCATCAACCACAAAATGCTTGGAATGCTGTATTTTTTTGAATTTGAATTCAAGCTGTCATAATAGTTTTTCGTGTTTCTAATCATGAACTAACAAATCCACACTAGCGTCCATTAATTTTAAAACACTCCAAAACTATCTGTGAAAATACCAATTACAGTAATAGTAATGTACAATGAAGTACATAATATGAAAAATAGCGGATAATAATGGCTATTTTCGTGAGGATGATCTTGTGTCACGAGCCGCAGGCGAGTGGCGTAATTCATCCGAGCGAACAATAATCATTATCCGCGAAGATGGTAGCGAAAAAACCATTTAAAACACGTAAAGAACAGGAAATAAGTAAAATTTAAAACAGAAACAGCTTGTTAGTTTGACAATCCTACAATAAAAAAAGTACTGTGGATGAACAAGTCCAAATTCGAGACCTGGAGGTTCAAGAAAGACGTTTGTGCGAGGACAACATGGACAGCACCGTAATGAGAATGCATTGTTCCACTCTGGGCGAAGAATGGTCCATCGGAGAAAACACTCCACAGAATCCAATTAAAATTGACGAGATTTAAAAATTCTGTAAGAACTTTCAACATTTAGATCAAGAGGAAAAATTGCACTTTTCAAGACAGCAATCTCAAATATTCCTCTCATTCAGGTAGAAATTACTCGTATGTAAAATACTTAGATAGGAGTCATTCTGCTCAGACTCATCATTGAGCTTTCATAATCTCTAGATCTCTGATAGATCGAAAAACTAGGGGGTAATGTAGATAATTCAAATACGTTGTTATCTTATTTCATAATTATTCATATTATGGTATATTGGTTGCTCGAATCAGTCTATCCAATGAAAATGCAATTGTATTCAAATCTGGAGTTTCAGAAAACCGCCCGGTATTTTGTATACTTTGCTTTTTTTAAATTTCAGAAATGTTTGCAAAGACGCAACGCTTGTGGTCCACATCCTCAAGAAAGAAAAACTAGAATCAAAAATGATATGGTTTCTGTTAAATACGTTCTAGATTTTAACTTGCTTTTCTGCCAAAAATATTCACGGGCTGTAATGAGTAATTAACTAAACGTTATATAATAACTAAAAACTTTATAATAAAAACGTGAAACTTTATATGATTCTTAAATAACAAAAATGTTTGTTGGCAGCTGTCAATTAAAAAAAAAATACACATGTAAGTCACTCCATGTTCGTTACTTTAAATAGAACACTAATTACTTATAAATTTAAAGGCTCACAGAAATTCAACGAAACCGGAAATGTTTTAATAAAAAAAAAGTTTTATTTTTGATTTAAAATAAAGTACATAACTGAATAGCCATTTTTTATTCCAAAATCATTTCGAGCTCTTACGAGATTCATTTTCAAAAACTATGACGCTGATAATGAAAATTTACTTTGTAAATTGTACGTCCAAAATGTACACATATGTACTTAAACCTCAAAGAGATTTGAAATTAAAATCTAAATACGGGAACTGCCGGAAGAGTAGATATTAACTTTTGACATTCGACCAAGATAAATCTTATCTTATTCTATTTACATTTAACACCGTTGACAGCAAAACTTACAGAGTAAAATCGTCAACAGATTTAAATAAATAAGTGTAAATGGGCAAGTCAACTGCAAGATATGGTATTTCCGGGTTCTGCACTGGAAATGTAGAAACTTCGATGCGAAAAGACGTATTCAGCAGATTCGCGCCTCAAATTCGTCCCTCAAATAATGATGCGTGAAAAATGTCTTCTCGCACTCGGTTCGTAAATAACTATTACTTGACAACGTTTCATTCATATTATCAATTTTATGTGGAACTCAACACATAATATTAATAATTCTGTTTCTGTACTTTGTCTCATTCTGGCAACACCTGACTTACTAATTTATAGTGAACAAAAAGCATTGAACTCTTTTCCCATGGAAAAAGAAGCTGTGCTATTTTATTGCAGGATGATTTCTCTATTCTATTACTCTATTTCTATTATATTTCAAATACATATAAAAAGACACGGCTATTAATTTTAAGAAAAAATACCCACTCGTAGGTAATGACTAATGACACAAAATTGCTATTTTAAAAATGCTCATGTTTTCAACTTACATCATGGAAACCCAAACCTTGTACATATTACAAATTACATATAATCATGAATTTTTAATGTTGCTTATTCATATTATGATGTGGTCCACCTCAGTGTATTTGTACCTTGATAGTTTGAACGAATAAACGTAATTACTCCACATAAATATAATCATCATTACATGTCTTTGTTAATACATACTATCACATTACATATTACTTTTTGGAATGACGAAAACCTAATTATGTTAATATGACGGTCGTCAAATGACTGTCACGGTTCTGGCCGTCTATTTCGAACAGAAAACAAATGTCCTGTCAGATGAAAAATTTCAAATCGCAACGTTACACCGACATTACGCCAACTTTCCATCACAAATCGCATCGCAAATGACACACGTACGCGTTCATTACTCTTGCAGATATCGGATATTAGTCCTTATTACGTTTCCTCCGAATAACAGCCTCAGGATTCATCTCCGTTGCGAATTAATCCTGGCAAACACCTGCGACCGCTCGGCCGTGGACCAACAAGAGAGATTCCTCCGGTTCGGTCAGCTAGGCAGAAGTTTATTAATCAATCATCGGTGCCATTATCGGAACGTCCATTACTTAGTCATGCGTTACTACCAGGCTTCGCGAACCAGGTTGACTCCGAAGATGTCGGGCCTTGGGGGCTCATCCAACAAGAAAGTTGGAGGAGAACGTGCGGAAAAAAATCGGCATGCATCGTCGCCCACGACAAAACGCACAAAGAGAAAAAGAGAAAGAGAGAGAGAGGTTAACACCTAATCGGGGAACAGAGGAATGCAGCTTTTAAAATCTCGATTTTATTTCTTATTCTGAACGGACCACCAAAGCACCATTTGCATACCACCTGCAAGTTTGCTCGGTGTTGTACACAATAATTAAGATAACGCACTATCGGGGTTCGATGGAACGGGTTCCTTTTTTCATTAAAAGTGCGCTTACGTAACGGGTGACCATACGTATCTCAATTTTTCCAATAAGAATCAAAACGTAATGGCATTATTATGAAGCGCAGGATTCTTTGTTCAAGAATTAGGTAGAAATTGAAACTTTAAAAGTAAATGACGACAAAATGTAAATAAAAATGTACCAAATCACACCTGTTGCAGATTTAACTTGAGAGTGGACGGCTTTAACGACGTGAAAGAAAATAATAAAAAAATTGTAGCCAAGTATGGGTAGAACATGAGAAAAGAGGATAAAAACAAAGAGAGTGTAGTCGTAATATTAGATAAAAAAAAATCCAGCAACATAATTCAACAGCGCCAAAGTAGACGACATAAATTACACGCGAACCTCGAGATAAGAATGATAAATGAATTTTTATGTAAGAATAATGCACGCAAGAAAAATTACCAAGAAGATAAAGAATTTGTAGAAGGCTGAATATGACGAAAGCTAGTTAATTAATAAAACCGTAGATAAGGAGAACAAATAGAATTGTTCGCTGGTAAAAAAAAAAATAAATGATAAGGACGAAGGTTGAAATTGGAAATTAAAAAATAATAATAAACACTAAACACTAAATAAAAGCAGTTAATTAGGTATTCAAAAAGAAATCGATTAACTAAAACGTAATGGTTTATCTATTTAATGTGATTCGTCAACAAATACACCATTTTCAGAACACTTGATAATGTTGAAAATGTAAGCACATCTTCTTTAGAATGTTTTATGGCAACTTTCTCTGCTGCATATCACAGAATTTCACATATAGGCTTCCGTAAATTTAAATATATTAAATAAATGATTAATAATGAATAATAAATAATGACGGAATTCTTAGCAATTAACATTTATACAACAGAAGAGCGACGCTTTTAATAAGATAAGTGAATTGATCAAAAAAAGTAAATTAAATTTGTGAAATCCTCCAGCGAGAAGACGTATTCAGCTCAGCACATTCGCGCAAATGAAGCACTCGCTCTTTCGTCGCTCGTGCCTCAAATGATGCGCGAAAAATGTCTTCTCGCACTCGGTTCGTAAATAACTATTATCAGTTTCAAGAAATTTATTTGAGTAAAATAACAATATTGTTCACAGAAAATCGTAAAGATATAACACGTGTGTCGTTTTTCCATATCAATCAGTTTTTAGTCATATGTATTTGCTATTATGAACCACACATTTCAAGTAGGTAATGATTAATTCCTTGCAACACAAAAGACAGTACACATTGCATAAAATGCCATACAGTAAAATCTCTTATTGTTGTTGTTGTGTCTGATCCGCACAAAAATATTTATGAAATTATCTCTTTACTGGATTTTCCCACATCGGGCGATAACACATGGATCTTTAAAATCCCTCTCGAAATCCGGTCGTTTTCAATTTTCCTTGTTTTTCCGGCCCCAACCTGAAAACCCATAACTCCCCCGACAAACATAATTTAACCCCGGTATCACCCCCTATCATCTGTTTGTTCCCGACCGTGTCGGAAATCGCACCCACAACACTCCAACGAAAATAACGAGTTACATAATATATCCTTGCGTCGATAAATCGCAACCAATTAGTGAAACCGTGAAGGTGCAACTCAAAACTCAAAATAATTACCGCTCGTACACACCGTTTGCACTTATACCATTATGGACGAGCCTTTAGACGCGAGAACAGGACGCTACATACGTAGGCCGAGATTTAATGTCTGAATTTTTGTTGCCCCCTCGCACCCGACCATATGGTCGGGTCTCGTGGATTTACACGCCAATTACGCCGTAAATTAACGGGATGTTCGCAAATGGAGATGGGTGTGTTGAGTGTACCAAAATTAAATAGTAAGGAACAAGTGTTTAAAAAACCATGTAGGTACAATGTATGCAGGGTGGATGACAAGATCCGCTCCTAGCTCGCACGGGTTTAGATCTGGTAACCATGCAGGCCAACCAACAAACCTACCTGACGCAAATTTTGTCCTAATAAGCTGAATTGTTTTTGGCTGGTCAGAGTAACGTTTTCTGCACGATTGCAATGCGAAAGGATTATTTTGATTTTCAAAATATGTACACCAGAATCATATCAACTTCTTCGCTGAACACTAAGAGTTAGTACTGTTTTGAAAAAGTCAACAAACACATTAGCGAAATTATAGCAAGAAAATGGTCTCCACACAATATTCTAAAATAAAAGTGATCATTTCCACTGAACTGTCAAAAATACAGCAACGAACAATTTCCCATAAATAGTGCAACTATAACTATAGCACTCCATTTAGTGACCGCAAAGATAATTTTTCTTTTTAAATTAATTACATCACCCTGTAGGTAATCATTAAAATAAGTACACTTCGTAGTTTTGATTTCAAAATATGTATAGATACTGTCCCTTATACCTTATTATTAGTTAACCAAGGAGATTATCTAGTTTAAAAAAATTGACACAGCTACTATTTGATCAGACTATATTTTATAACAGTAATACCCTAAAGGCAAACCCATTAAAAATCTAAGTTCTGTGTTAATTAAAGGAAGCTGAAACATTTTAATTGGTATAATTAAAACTTACGCCCTCTTTAAATACAACAAAACTTCTTGTACTGTTTTCTAAACCACTGGATGCTGTAGAAAAGGATTTGCTCTTGTGATGACAATATAATAACAACTAAAGAATCTATATTTCTGTGTGTTTAATTTTAACTTATCTTGTAACAAATTATTCCTGTATGATGTGATAACTTAGGACGGTCTTTTTTGAAAAGATTCAAGGCTCAACATAAAACAAACCGGAGCCCGTCGGAAATAACCTCATATCATTAATAAACAACAAAAACACCGAACCCAAACGAGTTCCTCCTCGTTGTGTATGTACCTGATGGCACATCAAAGGTATCCGACTGAAAATCATTTAACTTTGACGCATTGACTGCACTCTGAAAAGACGCCAAACCGACTCTAAGTGAGCTTAATTTATGTACTCATATGTTAACGTCAACACGATTAAAAGAGATCTCGTTATGTAATTCTAAATCGCATCTAATCATTCATATCGTTGTGAATACGTACCGTTCAAAATTAGAATCACCATCAAGGATGTGACGGTAAAATGTATAAGAAACGTGATTAATGGAGAATGGACATCTATTTTGTAAATAAAACAACAACAGAAGCAAATAAAAATTAGCAAAACAAATTCTATTTAAGCATTTGTGGATGAACTGCTCGTCAAAATCGCTAATGTATGAATAACAAAAACTCTCTTGTGTTATGCTAACTAAATGTTGTTGGCAAATTAAGAATTCTTTTCAAATTCAAAACTTGTTATAACAAGTATTATAGCTCACGGCTCTCGTTTCACTCCGTTATTATTTTCCAATTTACATCAATCACATCGATGTTGTTCTTTCTATCGAAATTTCTTCTTTTGGAGGTGATCCGCAAATCTACTTGGTTATGAATATCTAAGATTTCGTCATTGCTCCAGGACCCTCGTATGAATTAGCACGTATTATCTATTATCCAGGTTGGCTCAAAAGTTTAGGCAATGTAACGAAACGTATCCAAAAAATATAAAATATCGGTAATTGTGCACTTTAACTACTTCTGGAATTTTCGCGTTTTTTCTGGCTAGACACCCTCAGGGCGTCCTCAAAGATCGTTTCCCACCATTCAAACCTTGTGCAAATGCCTTTTTTCTCTCTTGTTGTGTTTCAAGGTCGCGCCAATGTCTTAGTATAACTAAAGGGTAAAGAAAATTCACATGCACTTGCAGGTTTGAATGGTGGGAAACGATCTAGGAGGACGCCCTGAGGCTGTACGCGAAAATTCCAGAAGTAGTTAAAGTGAACAATGACCAAAATATCCTATTCTAGACTAGGATACTTTTCCTTCGCATGTCGGTCTGGAACTCAACACGTGCTTCCTTTTCTGTCATGAACAAGAGTGCACCAAAAGCGTGTAAATCTGCATTGTACAGAACGTTGCTAGTGAGGACAAAAATTTCACGTAGTGCTATGACTCTTTCCTATTACTAGTTCTGTAATGTACTTGGGGCTAAAGTTAGCACCGCCACTATCCACAATTAGACCTTCGCTAGAAGTGTCCTATGAATTGTAGACTGGACTCGGTGACACATTTAGCTCGTCTTGTTTACGTCTCACTTACTTCTTTCTGTCTCCTCCATCTTTTTTTTTTTGGTAACATTAGAAGTCATCCAACTAACTTTTATTACCCTATTCTTTGAACGCAACTAAACGTCGGTTGTCAACATCATTACAACAAGTCAAACTTTCATTGGTGGTGTTAAAACCTGGGCCACCTGTACGTCCTGTACGCGCGAAGGTGCGGCCACACGTTCCGATTAATTGCATACGTCGCCGAGATAAGGGCGGTGGTGGTGGTGTGTGTGTGTGTGTCCGTCCAATTATTCTCCTTCACGTTGTCAGGTCCTGATGCGTGCACGTTTCGGCCTTTATCTAACATCACCTCGTTTAATTTCGTCGGTGATGCGGCTTGTTAGTGACGACGGACATCGCAGGTCCCATGTCACTCGACCGACTCTCGTCTTTTTTTCTCTTCGGCGTCCAACAATTATTTTCGATGATTGTGGTGAGCGTGTCACCCGCGCACTTTTCTCAAAATAGTAGATAGCCCCCGTCGCTCTTCGCACTTACTTTCGAGAGAGACCTGTCGTGACGAAAACGCCGCATTCGCAGACGGTTTCAAAATAAATTCGGTCCGAAACGAAGGATCACAGTCGGACGCGATCTCGCGCGACCGCTTCTAATTGGCTTTTGTCGCTTGCGTCTCACTTCTTCACAAAGACGACACCAAAAAAAATGTCGTACATCTGTTCGGATTTGTCGGAAATGCTCAACCGGATGATTTTTCACCAAGAACGCGCGCAAAAAAATTATCCGCCGAAACAAATGCCGGCTCTTTTCGGGATTTTTTGCCCTTTTCGATGAACTTATCCTTCGCGGTTTCCTGTCAGATGTTGTTCAACTTCTGTTGGTTCTTTGTTCTTTCACATCTCGCGATAATCGATCTTGTTTCGCTGCTGGTGACAGGACGACAAAAACCGAAATGAAAAATTAAATGCGAATGTCACACCGAAAGACTATCCTTTTTACAGAGTGTCCTTAACGACTGAACAAAAATTCCACTGATCCAAGAACTCGAAATTTTTCAGGCTTACCACAACCTTAACAACAAGAACGTGCAATGTGTACACGTGGCACTATCAGTAGAGAATAGTATGTCAACTACAAGTACTATTTTTATTTAACAAGAGGGAAGTTTACACACACGAGTGTAGCGAATGTTGTAATCCCAAAGTATAAACAACTGCTTTATGGATAAGATGCATTGTCGCTGTAAAATTAAATTATGTATTACAAAAAACAAATAAAACTTAAAGTGAAAATTAATTTTCCATTTTCTTTATTTCTGTAACGAATCAGAGAAAATTTGGTCAAGTCCAAGTGTACTAAAAGTTTGAAATAAAGTTCCCAAATAGTGAAATTAAATTTCGCGGCCTGTTTTAGGTACGCAAACTGCTCGTTTCGCGTACAGGTGAATAAAAGGTGCTTTATTACACTTGTGAAGAAAGGCCCATTTTAGACGCAACCATAAAGGGAATAAATAAAAAATTTCAACAACTTTTTAGTTTAGACATTTATTCTGTTGGTAAAATACGCTGTCATAAATTCTGTTGTTTTGACTAATTTGATTCTTGAATTCATCGTTCACTGTTGGCGGCTGTAACATGTGTTAAGTTTTCAACTCTCATTGTCTGTCATCATCATCTTCACGTTTATTTAGTGATTTATAGCTTTTTTATTAGCAACATTAATGTACACGAAACGCAAAGGTACAATAATTACGTAAATGATGATTGAACATCATGCAATTGTGATTACCTACACTGTTTCGTTGTAACCTTCAAAAAAAAAAAATTTTAATGGTATTACTGTTGCAAATATTCCATAAAATTTCAATTCTGCAGTAAACATTTGTTATTTTTTATTGCTGCCGCTCGTTTCAATCATCGTCATTACTGAAATAATTATGCTCGTCAAAACGACAATTGTGCGACAATTCCTGAAAAGTAGTACACAGTTAGAGCTCAAGTAATGTCCATTTACGTAAAACATTAAATAGAAAATAATTTCATCGATTAAATTATTATACAGACAATTAACAGTATAACAACATGGGACATGGCATCGAGGCCGGATTTATTTATCACTGCAGATATTTCCATCAAGTAATGATAATTACTTTGAAAGCACTTTAAAACATATCATTTACTTTGTTCTACACCCACTTTTTACACGACAACCACGTCGCAGTTTATTCATACAACATTACGGATTACAGCTGATGGTGCTAAAAAATCAAGTAATGAAGCTACAAAGTAGTGAATCCATCCAAACACCGGCCACACCCGCCGTTGCTTAACTTAACTGATATGTAGTATTTTCACAGTAGTAGGACTGCCCGCCCTATGATTACTATTATTATTACAGAAGTAAAAGTTTTTTGGGAAACAAATCACTCTTGCTTAATCCTTAATTCAACACTCTGTGGCGAAACTTCTTTAAAAAAATACATCAAAAAATGTCTCTTTTCAAGACAATGTGTCAGCCCACAGGTTCGCAATTTCCACGGTACTTAAAACGATGCCCACACATTCAATATTCACCCGATTTGGTTCCACCAGAGTACCATCCAATTAGTAAAATCATAAAATACGTATTTGGAAAGAGATTATCAACGGATCAGTAAAAGAAATTTGAAACGGCCCTCCTACAGTCGAACGCATCAGAAAAAAGTGTCTAATGATAATTGCAAAGATAATTTACCATAAATTATTCACAATTACTACACCATTAATATAATTAAGGCTATGAGACATGGGATTATTTTTCAATTAGAGCTGGGATTACTGAGCGTTATGGATAAAAAAAAAAATAAAGGTAATAAATGTTTCAAAAATAAAATAAATTAAATGCTAATTGCTAATCTGCGGTAAAGCAGACAAATTGCACAGACGAGCAAAAATACCTGGTAAATATGTACATTAGTTAAGATTAATAAAATTAATAATCCGTGTGAACACATCTATGTTAGTTAACAGGATGGCGTAAAATTAAGTCTCGATAAACATTAAACATTTTAATGTGGACACATCACACATAGAAATCACAATTGCGTGTTGATAATGTGAAAATTGTTTATAATTCAAGGCTGAGAATAATATTGTCAAACAACCGGAACATATTAAAATTTGATTTTTTTTAGCATCTTTGAGCTTAAAAATGTTTCCGTTGAATTACATTTGACAATAAATTTTAAAAAAGTTTTGCTTAAAAAAATATAATTCTGCAGAAAAGTTCAAAACAATCTTACCAAACATGGTCACGGGTTTTCAAAAAATCTATTGACGAACTCACCTGAAAACAGAAAAAAAAATCAATACTGTAGAAACAAGAAATATATTTGTGATGAAGAACTACAGATACATAATATAAAACTGCTTTAAAATGAAAATGTCTTTAAAAAAATGCTCTTGCAAGTAGGGCTGTACGGTTGTAAAAACGGCTAACTTAGTTAATTAGTTGATGATTAAACTGGTCAAAGGGTCAAACTTGCCAAAGCGGCAAACCAGCAAAAAAAATCAGGGGTTTATATATTTCCAATAAAATCAGAGCCGATAATTATAGTATATAACGGTATTACAGCTCTTTCACAATGGCGTTAACGTTACGTCGATGTTAAAACGTTAATGTTAACGTTAGATCTAATTACATGTATTTCAGTACTTTTTATAAATTATTTCCGTTCGCTAATGTTAGAATGTAACGTTAAGAATCCAGAATATTTCTAGAACTAACGTTAACGCTAACAATTTCATGCAACATTAATTTTCATCATAACGTCATTGTGAACGGTCCACAATGAAATACATGTAATTTTGAATTTCTAGATCTAACGTTAACATTAACGTTTTAACTTCGACGTAACGTTAACGCCATTGTGTATGGGCCTTTAGGCCGATATGGGTTATATAACAGACATGGTTGAGGTATTGTAAAATCGAGGCGGAGCCGAGATTTTATAATCAACCGAGTCTGTTATATCCATATCGGCCCTATGTTGTTTTATAGTTTTCTTTATACCAATAATACTTAACATTTAACGATGATTTATTTGTAAGACTGACATTTCTCTTTACTTCAAAAATTAAATTTAGTTGTCATCTATGCCGTAACCGTAGCAACGGTAGCAAAAATAACGGCCTCGGTCTGATAATTTTGAATAATGGCCTAGTCTGTTATAGGTATCATATCAATCAAGCATTGAGTACTGATAAATCCTAATAACAGTATGGTATAAAGAAAAATAATTTTACGGTTTGAAAAATTATTTTTCTCGAACTAATAACTATAACCAGGTTAATCTAGCTAAACCGTACATCCTTATTAAAATTACTCATTACACCAATAATTTCACGTATTTTAGAGAGTCACTCCCGACTCCCGCCTCATCTTTAACTTGAATTACCATAAAATTTTACGACCTACAACAAAATTGAGAATACTGTACATATGTACTTAGATTATCTGGATGATATATTTTTTTCGATATATGTAGTTTAAATGAATAAAGTTCAGTAACCCTAAATATGTATATCCTTAAAAAACTAAAACTGCAAAACGAAATATTCAGCTACTTCAACTTAATAAAAGAAATTCGGCTAGGCTAGAATATCCTTCCAAAAGATTATCTTAATTGTTGTAAATTTAAACACATTTATTTTATTAAAATTTATCCACACGCTTTCCATCGAGCTTAAATCAGTCTACTGTGAAGCCCAACACTTCACACATACGTATTCTTTCTTCTCTGAATTAATCTTTTACAAATTAGAATGTTTGAGATTATTATCGTCATTTAGTTATTTGTATCATTAGGCCAGAAACGGCACGTTTGCGAGTGCTCGAATTTGCAAGCCTCGGCTATCGCCTCGGCCCGCAAATCTTACTCGCACTCGCAAAACCGTTTCGAAACTTCCATGCGTTTTGTCCATTATTGCTTAAATCATTTTGTAAATAACGATCTTTTCAATTCTTCCTCTAATCTGTTTCTGCCGACCCTGAGACACTGATGGGTTACATTCTATCACAAAAAATCTACATTGTACTTCGACTGTTGTTCATGTCAATCCAATTTTAAGAAACGACTCTTCTCGAACACATTTTCTACAAAGCTGCATCATTTAGGCCCGGTTGCATAAAGCGATGTCAATTCGTTGTTAAAGTTAACATACTGTCAAGCGATCTGATTGGGGGATATTTAACATTGGATTTGAATCAGCCAATCAAATGGTCGGATTTCCGACTTGACGCGTTGTTAGCTGACACGATGTTAACTAAGCTTTATGCAACCGGGCCTTAAAGAATCAAGTATTTGACTGAACATACGTTTACGCGGTTAAGATATCTATAATTTAATATCCCGGCCTACAAATCAACAATCGACATCACAAACTACATCTCCCGCTTAAACAGTAGTCACCTAATACCATATAATCAAACCTTCCCAGTCGTCTTTAATGGCAATTGTAAAACGCATAATGACGGTACCTTTAAAGAACCAAAATCTCCTATCAGGTAAAAAAAAGGAACCACTCCAACAACCGAAATAATTGAGCCTGTAATTCTTGAAACGCTCAATTAACAACCCAACTAGACCGCTTAATGGCAGACACGATATTTATCACGCCGTTTCCCCCCTTCGAATTGATAATAATAGTTGACATCGAACAGATGTTGTATCTAAGAATTTACGATCCACGCCGCCACCGAATTCAATCAAAATGTCAATCGTTCACCTGCGAAACGCACCAGTAGCCCGTCGAAGACCCCCGAAAAAAAACCATTCCAGATAATGAAATCGTCGTGGCAACATCATTAACATAATAACAGTTTTGTAAATTGGTAATTTACGGACCGGGCCCCGTGTAAAAACCGATTCTGTAATTGCTCCGTGGGATATATGGCACTGCGATAAAACACAACTAACAAATAGCTTTTTGTCCGCACAACGAAACCCAATTAAAAATAATTAATAACCGTGGACTTTTACAACTCTATTAAAGGCCCCGGCGTTAGAAGACGCGATAAATCCGTTCCGTAATGGACAAAAATGAGCACGACAGCTCCGCACCGTCGACAATCGAATGAATAATGACCCCAATCAGTGTGGTAAAGGAGACGATTAATAAACACGTCCCGGAAAAAAAGAAACGGAACGGGCCACGAAAAAAGAAGAAGAGCTAATTGTCGTCGAGGTCCTCGACGCTAAACGCTCATGTTCCAGTTGTTCCGACCCGGGTGGGTGGAGAGTTAACAGTTAATTTGTGGCTTCGTGTTCTGTTGTAAATCTAAATTTTTACGATTCACACATGCCATACGTCGAGAAGCCGTCGACCGTGTCTATTCGCATTAAATCGCACCCAACGCCCACGCCGAAAACGCGACGAAAGAAGACAAAAAAAAAAAACGACATCGACAGTCACGATGGTGTCTAGAATATCGAAAAACAAAGACCACCAAAGAAAACTTGCGATTAGACAGGTCATACGGAGATGTTCCGAGCGTGTACCTCAAGGCTCCACAAGGGATTCCCTTTTATTTCGTTTGCTTTTTACCATAAATCTTTGATGGTGGACGTGAGCCAGGTCCTTCCACCCTCTATGTGTACAGGATGACAGAAAACGTAATAACAAGAGTGTCACAATACAAATTGTTCGCTAATCCGATCTCGTGAGAAATTACAATGGGCGACAGGATTAATGCCGCGTCGCGTGAACTACCACCGCAAACCTTTATTGCTGCTACGGCGGCTAGATCCACTTGGTAATGTTGCCAATTGATATTTTAGTATTTCGAGGGACACTAATCCTTGCTAGTATTTCAGTGTCAGGTTCGATGTCAAATGGTTGCAGTACGTGATACATTTATTTTAGCACTTGTCGTAGGTACGTGGAATTCTGTTTTTGGCATGTCAACTATGTGAACACTTAGTAAATGCACAATTTGTCAGATTTTGAAGTGCTTCATACAAAATATGTTTCTACTGGTGGAGTTCTTTGTCCTCTATAACGCACTATGTATATTTTTATTCTACGTCTCCATTCAGGAGTACTCTTTTAGTATTTTTCAACATGCTTACTTAAACCTTTTTCTCATCTTGCACTGATCATGTTATTGTATTTTGTTCGATACCTCCCTAGAAAGTGACTCTGTATCCATAGTTACCAGTGAGTGAAGGTTTCTCTTTTGTTCACTTCACTTTCGCTCATCGTTTTTCACTCACTGGTTTTCATTCCCTCGTAAACTTTTCCAATTCTTGCAGACTGACTTCCTAAGGAGGTATCGAAACAAAACCAAATACAGCACTCGAGACTTGAGGCCGCTTTCGTTCACTTGAATTGAATCGTCCACTACGCTCCGCAATTCGCGTGAACGAAAGTTTTGCATTCTTCACTCTTACTATAAATAACTATTCCTTGCTGATTGTCTACAATTTTGCAACTATTTTTCAACTTGAATTATTTCTGCTCTTCCATTCATTTTCTTCGAATCAGCACGCATCCATTCATTTCTTCCCTAATTCCATTTCTTCATGTTATTTCGCACTCTTCTACCATGATCTTCATAAATAAACAAAATGAATTTAACTCTTCGGCTATCTTTAAAGTGGTTGTTGATAAAGATTATTATCAAAATTCGTGTTCGTGTGCGATGACACGAATTAGGATGATCATAAATTAGGAACGTTGAGAGGAGCTATCTGTAAACCATATCTATTTGTATCTAAAACATACAACTGTGATTGCTTCGTTCTAGTTATCTTAATTACCACCAATATTTCGAATTTCGAAGGGCAGCAGGAGAAAATAATTTTACAAAAATAAGGAATGGCATTGTGAAAAATAATTTATTTCAGCTTAAACAATTTAGACATGTCCCATTTTTCAAATATTAGGTTTCCCGTATAAAGTGACATTTTCCTTTCATGTCTTCCTACTCACTCTCTACCGGTTAAAAACCACTGGATCAGAGTATTTTGAAAAAGTTACAAAAGTTGGAATACTGTTGGCTCTGTATCCTGACCAATTTTTATCTATCCTTTTAGTCTTGCATTTCTTCAGATTCTTCAACCCATTCCACACTGAGTGTCACTCGTACTTCTATTTGTCAACTTGCCATCCGAGAAGCAACAGATTCACCAAAGTATCAAGAATTCAACCGTCACCAATTGAAATTACATCGAATTGATTTGCTACGCAACCTTGTCAAATAATGTCAATTTCCAAGTACAAAAACCTCCCAAAATTGCCTTCGCTTCACTTCTTATTATTGAATCTTGACGGTTCCTCGACTCCCACTTCTGAAAACTTCTCGGTCTCGGTCTGCAACGTCGTAAATTAACTGACTGGGCACGATAACGAAGTTTAACAAAGCTGACTTACTGTGCAGATTTCTTGGAAACATGATTCTGAATTCTGATGATGGTTGCCTTATTTATCTGTTAAGATAAGAACAACGAAAAAAAAAACACCACCAACACTGGTGTCGTGTCGCAATCGTCGATGCTGCACCAGTTTCACGACACCTGATCCGTCACGCCTAAAGAATTCCGCTTTATAATTGTCCCCCGGGACCTGGTGTTCATAGCAAGATCCCACGAGAACAGACGGTTTCATACGAAACTGTTGTGATCTTCCTCTTGCTCAATTTACATATAGATAGATGAACTTATCTTTGATTTATAAACACAATTAGAGTCGCGTTTCGCACCAGATGGTGTGCATCGGAATTGTGCGGAATCATCGTCGTGGCCATCGCCGACACCGAGAACGTCGACGATGGCGCGGCGCGCGTTCACCTGTTCCAAATTAATTAAAATAACCCCGAAAACTAAAACAAACAATCTCGTCGTGTGGGCGTCGTGGTACCTCGGTCGTACGTTCTAATCCACAGAAACGGACTTACAAAACGGGATTAATCCGAACACATGTGCGCCTCTGACAGTTGTAAATGACACCGGAGGAGGCGCGCGCCTTGACCCGCGACGGCTATGCCCATAGTCGGGCGTGGGCGTAGCCCCGGCTCTCTCTAATCTCTTGCCTTGTCTTTTCCGAATTAATGGGCCCGTTCGCCAAAAACGTCGACGTGGAGAGAGAGAAGGAACCGGGATCACCCACGTCCACCTTGTGCAATTAATAAAAGCGAAGATACGGGGCTCTTTTAATAACTGGATAAACGATGGAAGTTCGGGCGGAGGACCAGATGGTCATCAGGTGAAAGAGCGTGGGCCGCGCTTTACGAACCTGGTAATGGGTACGTGGGCACGTGTCGTTTACCCGACCGACGGTGAACTGTGACCCCGCGGCACCGATATTCGCCAAATTCGACAGAGTCGTCGCCGATGGTGCTTGACCCACCGGTCCTCTGGCCCCTCCCGATGACTATTTGTTGTCATTCACTTCTGTTCCTTTTCCGCTGAATTCTTTCCTCCTTCGCATCTGCCACAGCATGAGATTTGTTCCGCACACCTCTTCGCTTTAGTAAACTTTTGTCCGTGCCTTATGCGTTTTTTGAAACTGATCTGTTCTAGATATCTTGCAGGTGGTTCACCTCGTTGTTGTCCCTTTGACTTTCTGCGTGTACGTTCTTTCACTTGATCCCAATGTTCATGAATTTGTAACAATAGAATGTAAACTATCTTGATTCATTACCATATTTCACTGTCATTAATATCTTGCGGCGAACGTACTAGTTTTACACATTTCTCAAGTGACTCTTGCTGCTACGTTTTGGAACGAGATGATCCACGACCCTCAACTGCCAAAACTGTAGACGTTGTACGCAATTACTGCATCCTATGAGCTACGTCTTTCTAATGGAACACAATTGGCATTGGTTAAAGTATCTTATTTTTTCATCCAAAATTTTGCCCAAATGCCAAATTGTCAACTTTTGGAGACTTTAGATGAACTAAATTTACCAAAAAAGCTCTTGTCTTGTGGAAGTGTTTAAAACCTCCAGTTGCGAGAACTCACATGTCAGACACGTGTTTTGCACTTATGATTGATGCAAAATCTTTATCTTCCTACACACCTTCATCATTCACTTCTCGATCGGCGATGACTGTCATCTCGCTGCATTCCGTTAAATTTTTCCTTTCAAGATCACGTCCTCATTATACGCAATACCCTTAAGCTGCTCCAGCTGCTCTCTCACGATCCCCGTCCCTATTTGGATCACTTTTGGCGATAACAGGTGCGACGAAGGTTAAACGGATTAGGTCATATTGTATTTTTTAAATGCCACCGAGTATGTCTATTTTATCTGTGCAAAATTACACGTTCCGCGTCGTTTTCTGCTCTTATTTTGTCTACGAATAACATCATTCGACGCATTCCTGGTTTCACGACCTCCATTTGCACCGACACCTGCACCGGTGATTATTACCTTCTGCAAATTGATCCCCAAAGGCAACCGCTAAAGTACGGGTATTACGAAAACTGACTACCATTTTACCAAGATTCAATTGTCACGACGGTACCACACGTTGGTTGTTTTGGAACCACGCAGTGTCACACTATACGCTGACAAAAACAAATTATTATTCGGCTGGCTGATCCCAACTTCGATCGGTTCTAGAGTTACGAGCTTCTAAAGTTTCCCAAAAAATCGAAAACATCCATGTAAATTCGACAAAAAAATCGTCCAGATCCGATTTCGTGAGGCACCAGACCCGCCACAAAAAAAAAGTCAGAGACTTGTCGCGGTCGTGTGACAAAACAGACGACACCACAGCGATTCCATTAGATTTAAATCGCGTCCTCTTTGTTTACAGGACCAACGCCAAACGACAGGAGCCGACTCGGTTGCCAATTAACGTTTTTATCGAAATCGTCGTGTTTTGCACACCGGTCCACCGCGTCGTCCAGATTCGGACGACGATACGGTCATAAATCGAAATCAATAAATATTTAATTACCACCCGGAACGCATCCGACAACCTGGACCGTAAAATTTATTCGGTCGATTGACGTTCCATGTTTTTCCCAAATCGTCTGATAAATCGTGTGTTTACTACACATGGAGGACAAATGGTCTCGTGGGGACAATGTGTTCTGCGGCGGTTTTAGTAGGTCACAACGATGGAATGTAACAGGCACGAGCCTATCCAGTTGCAATTTTATCGCCTCCGCCAGTCCATCAGTCAAAATATTGGTCGCAAGATACGCGGGGTTCCTCTTGCGGTCACAGTTGGTCGCCTACATAGTCGTCACCACATACAAGATACGAGCACGTTTGTAAAGTCTCTTGTTTGGTATTTAACCCAACTAATAAATCGGTCAAAATTTTTAGCAAAATTATTAGTTGTTGACTGCTATAAGAGGTTAGATACGTATGGCAAATTTATCGTCACGATTAGACTTGTATGATATATTTGAAACTTTCCCTTGTTTCATAATAATGGCCCGATAAAACCTTTGTTGCAATAGATATTTGCTGGAAGAAAGTAAAGTGCTGTTGTTGTATTCTGGTCAATAAAGCACTTATCTGTCCATCGACAAAACCGTACCACTTCTCGGGGCACAGTTTATCACGGTACGACCAGGATTCGGTAAAGGTCCCTTGTTCCCAACGAATCTAATCTCCTTTCTCTTCCCCCCTTCACGTGAACACACATGTCTTGCGAGACCCCGAGATTGGTCACGGAATCACGGGGTGGAACGATGGCCCCGGGCACCTCGTCGGTAGTACCGAAGAGATGCAACCCGACGATAAGGCAATACGTGACGAAGAAAGAAACGCGAAATTTCTTTTCCATCCATCCCCCTCGACCGTATTGTATGGAAATGAAGCGTGCACCGTGGTACCGACGAAACCGGTCGTCTGGTGTCATCGCAACAAGAGTAAATCGACGAACCCCCATGGTGGAAGAACCCCTCAATTCGCGCATCACAAATTTCGACATTCCTCGGAGGCGAGAATATCGTCTCGTCTTCTCTCTCTCATTACAATAAATCGTGACCGGGAGATATCGTAATCTACAAAACACGTGTTCTTCGAAAACCGCATACCGAGGACGGCTGCATCTTCGGATTGTCGCGTCACACCTGAACGAGAACCCGACACAAAAATCTGTTCATTGTCGAGGATGAGTAGATGAGGAGTTCGACCGAAACCGATGGGGATTTTTCGATCGCCCACCTGCACCGCGGGATACGCACCAATGGAAATATTTCCAACGATCCATCAATAAAATACACACAGAAACAACTGTAAAGATAATTTTCGACCATCGTTCACATTATCTTTATTATGTGGGGATTTATCTTGTTCGGGGCCGTCACGGACTCCACGACGATTTGTAACTGGTCTGACCCCTAACACCATAAAAATTCTCAAACGGAGAGTACGCCCAGCCAATCTCAAAACACCAACTAATTGGTAGACCAGTGGTGCTTTGGCAAGCAAATATCTTGATCGCCCATTAATTTACCAAATACTAATTCACTACTGCTGTTTTATGAGACACCGAAGATGTGGAAACGCCTTGGCAGTGGTGCAAATGTCAAGAGCGTTCAAACAAGATGGACAGAGACGATATTCTGAAAAACTCGATTATCTCGAAAACGATTAAAATACCGCGAAAAGTTTAATTTTTTTGTGACTTAGAAAAATGTAATCTAATCTCCTTAAGACCAAAACCTGACCAAACAAGTATTGGGTTTGATTAGAAAATTATTATGATGAAAAATCAGTTAGTTACGCATTATCAAAACGATGTCATATTTTGAAAAACTCTTATCTCTGAAAATATGCTTCAAAACAGCTAAATTTGCAATACTCGTATTTAATCAGTTTCAAAGATATAATTAAAATGATTTATCTATTTCGGTACAAGAAGTTATCACATGTTTTAAAAAGAGTACTCTTTCCTGAAGAGTGATGTTTCAAAATTCTTATGCGCTACAAGACCCAGTGAGCGAAAAACAATCTCGTTTCACTGTCGAGAACTACGATTCAATGATCCACAGTACTTGTCTACTCTTCATAGATCTAAAATCAATCAAAAACTCTATTCGCAAAACTTTTGTAATAAGATTAATAAAAATTTTGTGTCACAGATGCGGTTAAAAGCTTGCCAAGGCCTCCGAAAAGTACCTTTACTAATGAAGACTACCAAAAATGGTGCGTTTCCGAACGGTACGTCATGTAACATGATCTGGTGGCATTTAAATTTTAATGATGGTTAATCACGGCATTCATTAATTTTGCAAGTCTGGCAACTTGCAATTTAAATCAATCTTCCCGCCCTCAAGACGTTACGTCATGTTCGAACCT
Source organism: Tenebrio molitor (assembly GCF_963966145.1). NCBI lineage: Eukaryota > Metazoa > Arthropoda > Insecta > Coleoptera > Tenebrionidae > Tenebrio > Tenebrio molitor. Next base: position 1,597,179 of record NC_091054.1, on the reverse strand, counting down.
GTCACCAAGCGTACCGATGCGTACCGAAGTCTACAACAGTACGGTCGATTTGACGAAATTAATAGTTTTAACATCAATACACTACGACTTCATATTTTCTGCATATTCGTTTCAATTGTAGCGACATGGAATCTTCGATCATCTTCTGCGAAGACCAAAACCAAACACACCAGATTCTTCCCGTTTTGCCAACTTACAGGTTTATTTGTGCAAAACGACTGATTCTCCGCTCGACTGACCATCTAATTGATGGCGTCCTCCATTCGCGACATGCAAACTTACATTGCACCGCAACACTTCTACATCTGTCTGGGGTATTAGAACCACCTGTCGCTTTGTCGCCGTCAATTCTCCGTCGATTATGAATTCCTAGATGTCTTCTCCGTGGTCGAGGCGAACTCCACGATCCGATACGGTCTTGACGTTCGAAGAATTGTTCCGTTTCGAATGTCGTCGTCAGCATGCGGTCGGCCCCTAATGACCACCGTGTCGAACATTAATAAACGTCATGGCCGCGTCTCGGCCTGTCATTTGAATAAAGCCGCGGCTTTGTTGTTGCGGTCGCGGGACACGTATTACGTCCTGGACGTGTCCAATGTCCATGTCGATGCCGGCTTCACGAAATGATCCAATATACAACATGTTTATGGCGGCGTACCTGGATACCAGGCCGTAGTAACTTTATGGCCGATGGAAAAACGACACCGCGGTCGCGTTCTTACAACACTTTCGCGTGTCTACCTGGCCGCGGACAGGGTCGACGAAAGAACTCTTCCAATGTTGAGAGGGAAACGTGGAACACTGATTGCAGTCTAGGACGACGGTTGCGATCTGACTTTCGCTGGACTGAAGAAAGATGTAACGAGCGCATCAAATATGTCCATAAACGGGCTGCATCAAAAAGAAATCCAGTACTTCTTCTACAGCAGTAAATCACATTGACTGCAGATCGAAAAACTTGATTTCCCGTCAAGATATTTTCCAGTAATGATAGTCACGACGCTGTTTATGACCGTTGATATCGCCAATTGATCTGTCATGGAGGTTTTTTCCGATTCAGACTTAATACAATCTTAACTTTCTTCTTGTTCTTGTTAGCAATTTTATTATTCTGGTGTAGTTTTTACCTTTAAATCATAGTCATTACTCTTGTTTCTTAATCGAGATTTATAACTTTTAATAAATCATTTCCCAAAACGTATTTTCTACGAGTAGGTACTTCTCATTCTTCCCTCCAATTATGTCCTGGTTTTTCTATATTTGTTTCCTGTCTTTAAATTGGATCATTCAAATTAGGTAACAATTGCAAAACCAACACTATTTGTATAGATTCTAATCTATCCAATGGAAAATGTAAATGTAACCAAAACTTTCAACTTTTGACGTAGTACCAAATCTGGACAGACAAGAAAGCTTTCTCTCTTTATACAATCATTCCGTCAACTTTTCTTACCACTAAAATTTCCTAGGTGTTCCCAAAATTTGAACCTATTTTCTGGTACCGAAAAGAAGTACCATCATTCTGCTCCTTGACCCGGAGACCTACTCAAGGTCCTCTGTTGCACACCTGATCAGAACCGACTGCAGAGCAATCGATTTCGATGCTTTTCTTTTCCATTGTAAAAAGTAGCGACTAAAGATCAGCAGACCTTTTCAAAACTGCAATTCCACGAGACCGTGCAACCCTTTTTCAAGGCCCCCCATTTGCGTACGTTCCTGCGACGAATCAATTTTCTCCTTGGCACATTTCTCGCTCGTAATTTTTTTTCGGCCACCCCCCGCCGCCACCGAACGACCCTCTTTTATTCCCGGCGGTCATGCGTCGATTCGGCGTTACTCGCAACACACACGTACCACAGGTTCAGTAAATCGTACGTTTTATTCACACCTATTTGTTGTACGTGCTCTAAAGCCCTATTACGGGAATAATTTATTGTTCCATTTGCGACCGTCGGAGTCCTATTCGGGGCCAAACGACTCGCCGACATGTAAAGAGAAGCCGAAAATGAAGCCATTTAGATGGCGAAAAATTATCGCCCCGGCCGCACCCTCGCCTAATTGGACCCCCTTCGTCGATTCCAGCCAACCAGAATCGATCATGCGATAGTACCGACACACGAAACAACAGGTGCCGTGTCGAAATCGAAAGTAGAAAACATCCGTTGCAGGGACGTACTGCGGCGAAGTCCGCTCATTTTCTGCAAATATGGTAGCGACTTTATTATGCAAATGGTGGCTTTCATGAGAGAGCAACCTCGTTACGAATTTATCGAAAATTAAAAAAACAAAAACAAATCCGGCCTCTTCAATACTGATCGACATGCAAATTGGGCGCTACTTGATTAAATTATTATGTTTAATGGCGGCCATAAATCTACAGACGTCACGCCTGGAGGCGCGAGCACCGAATGCGATCGTTCTGATTGCGTCTGTGGCGTCTTCATCCGGCTCGAAGGACCATAATCGAACGTTTGGACCGGCGATATTTTTCAACGACGTCGACGACATAAAAACAACAATAAAGCGGCGATTATAAGATATGGACGACATTAAATTCGCCATGTAACAACAAATGTTACTCGAGCTGGTTTACGTTTCCATGAAACGAGTCGCTGCACACAATCCGCGCATGCATTATGCAGATGTAATTTTTTTTAAAACCCCTTCTCGTTCTTCTGTACCGCTTCATAGTCCGAGGAGCGACTCCCATCGCCCATCAGGCGGATTCAAATCGGTCGAAACGTGCGGATCCGGGATACACGGACTCCGGTTATGTCCATTCATTAATTTTTTTTTTCCTCGGTCGCATACATGTGCCTAATTAAATCTGAATAATTCGAAATCGTCGTTTTTACGGTTAGTGTTAATCGCCGGCTGTAAAACAATAATTAAGCTTTATATAAAATCGTTTGATTTATGCGAATAATAAAAACGGGCCAGTTGTAAACTACGACCTTTTGACTACCGTTAAGCAACTTCTTCGTTTCTGTTGTTGATTGGAGATTCGAATGAATAGATTACGATGGCGTTTTTTCGACGATTTGTCTTGTCACAACACATGGTTTCCAATTTAGACAACAATAGAAACAATTTTGAGTCAAATCGATTTCGTTGTGATCGACAATCCTCTCACGAAACTATTTACCATTCTCAACAACGCACGACAAAAAAAGACATCTCTTGGTACTTACGTTACACATCTAAAGAGAAAAAGCAACAATTTTGAAGACGCAAACTCAATAAAAAAAAAAAAACGTTTTGACGTTCATTACACCGTCCACAGAACTGAAGGTTCTACATCAAGAAACTCAGTCAAGGCCAACAAAGTACATACAGTATCTCAAATACGACCAAACATTTTTGTATCTAATCTATAATCACTCTTAACTTAATAAAGAAAAGCTTTGATAAAACTAGTTCTAAGAATATTACCAAATGATAAAGAATACGTTGTCAGTCAGTATCTAGACGATATGGTATTCGAGGAAACTGAGGAGAGGGCAAAAAACACACAGATTAAGATGATCAGGAATTCATTTTAAAATGAGAAATTTGCGGAGTTTATTTATATTTTGATAATCTAAATACTCAATACTTAACGATATCATCTGCTATACAGAAGGTTCCAAAATTAAAATCAAAATTTCAATGTTTTGAAAATTTTCTGAAAACTACAAAAACTAAAACTCTTCAAAATGTATCTCATGAAAAACATGAAATTGGTGTACAAAAACTTTCCAACTATCATTTGAACAAATTTTCTAAATCTGATAAGGTCCGAGTAGCAACCCACGAAACCGGCCAGCCTCCAAGGCCACCCGCGTCCTCCGTCAGCGCCTCCACTGATGGCACCTTATTAATTCGAGGCATCCACCCGGGTATTTTTCCCGAATCTGATACGAAAAACGTAATAAATTTGGACGTGAGAAGCGGCCGACGAGAACACCTCCGAGTGTGTCGGTAGCGCAACAGTACAAACGACCGACCAGTCGAAAAACAGGACGACGAGACAGAGCGAGAGAGTGACAGAATCGAGGTGGAGAAAAAAAATCAGAGACGACCGGACCTCGTTATAATACCGACGCATCCGAAGACAATCTAAATTTCAAAAATATCCGACGAAAAACCGGGTCGGAATGACACGAAACGAGTCGGAAATATGTAGAAAAGTCGACCGTGTAACAAGTAAAAATGGCACTGCCAACAGACCGAGGCACCGAAATTTTAATCGCCACGATAAATTCCAAATTGTAATGACGGTCTGGTTTAATAAGGTTCGCCGCCATTAAATTTTGGAATTCAAAATGAAAAAAAAAAACAAAAGAAACCGAATGGGCTAAAAGAGTGTTCAAATTACAGTAGAGTCTCCTTTCGGCTTAAAATGTTTCACATTGTATCAATTCTTTTTTTTTTTAATCTTCCTTTCTCCAGTTCACCCCCCCACACTATTTACAAGTGGATCATCATCTACTGTTTTCTCAAAATCGTTGTAGGTCGTAAAATTTTATTGCATATTATGAGCGATTAATGGTCGGTTTGAAAAGGTTGGGAAGCGACGCGTACAATGTAAATCCGCAAAATGTACAATACAACCCTGCTTAAAATATTACCTGCTAGTGGTAAACTAGGATTTATAAGCCCCGCAAGATCTTTAACTTAAAGTACCATTAAATTTTACGACCTACAACCAAATTGAGAAAACAATACTGGTCGTTTCAGATATATCAGCCAAGACTTACTCAAGGTCCTATCTTTCACTCCAAGTCTATTTCCTAATTGGAAAAAAGTATCGACTGAAAATCAACAGTATAGTCGCAAAAAATTCAAATTAGTACTACAAAGTGTTCAATCAATTAAAAAACAAGTGTCTGTGGTTGCGGTTACCGTGAAGAGGTGTCTTCCAGGAAGTGATTTAAATGGGTATATTGCCGTCAGAAACCACTTTTAAGACGTTACATCAAAATTGGTACGTTATAGACCGAAAAAATGTGTTATTTTACAATTCCAATTTGAAATTAATGGAAAAACGTGTGGAAAATGTGTACCAAGTTTGGTCGACGAGACAATGAAACTCGTACGTTATGCATAGATGTGGTTCTGTACCAGTTTGGTAGCGGTACTGTGCAAGTGGGTGAAAACCGATCGCACAGTGAGGAAAGAAGACTATCATAACATTCTCCGAAGATAAACAATTCCGCGTGGTATGCGCTTGACTGGTAGAGGTTTCACTTTTTATGAAGATAATGACCCAACAAAACATTCTTGGAAGCTCAAAGGCGAATATTTTGCAAGAAAAGAAAGTCAAGAAGGAATCTTAAAAAAATCACCTGGCCTCAAAGTCCAAATCTCGATCCGTAACACCTTTACCGTGTCATATGGGTACAAAATTCCAAGAAGGAGGTCCATTACATTCTAAATTAACTTTTGCTTGTTCTATTATTTTCTGGAAAAATGAGGTGCGCTCTAAATTTTGAGCACCAAGTCTATAAAGAACGAATTGCTTTCGTCCAGTAACCTGATAAAAAGTCGATAAGAATTAAAATGTTACTTTTAGGTCTTTCATTTTTATTACTTCCACTCACTCTTACTTAAAAACATCTCACATCACTGCAATAACATAATTTGGGAACATGTAAAAAAAACAACAAAAAAACAGTTGCACGTGAACTGCACTCGTGGTAGCATTTCAAAGCAGCGATGAATTGATAATGACTCTTTCCTATCCTTTCTATGCTAATCAGTAATTTTATTCACTGTAACCTTTTCACCCATTTCCTGTGTCCCAAAGACACAGAGGTACCTTCGAATAATGTCTCATATATCGTACCTTGTACAGGGTGATTTTAAACATCCAATTAAATTTCACTTTTGCATTTTGATTCCACCGTCAATATACAGTTCCGTATTTGTCAATGGCAGAGACAATGCCTGCATCCCTTATGTGGTCAAGGTATACAATAGGTCCTAAAATGGAAGTCCGGGGTACTCCACGGGTAATGTTGCACTCATCAAACCAGTCCATCGGAAAGGGCCTTTTAAAATTTAGTAGATAAATAAATCATGACGAGTTAAAAGACATGACAGGTTTAGTACCATCATGGTGAAAATGAAAACACAAGATTGCAGTGTTTCAGGGAAACCATAATCATAAACCTTATCCAGATCTGAAAACGGTTACTGAAATGGATCTCCAGCAAACACGTCTGCACTTGGTATAATCAAATTTTCTTTGGCGACCATCAAGAACCAAACCTTCAACGTTTCGAAAACGAACGCGACATTTTAGGCGATCAAAAATCGACTCGCCCGCGCCCAGCTTAAAGAATTCGGAATTGACGATGAGCCCAAGACGAACACGAAAAAAAAAAGAAAAGAAGAAAAAAAAAGGAACCCGTGAACCTCGACCAGAGGCGCCTCCAAACCTGCCCGACTAGCCGTTCATCGAATGTGGACACTCCCCGACGTGTCAAAACGTGTGATGGGAAGGCGTTATAATGACTCTGCACAACCACTAATCAAACTAAATGCCTTTTAGTGGTGGGCTCGTTTTCAGGCGGCGCACACCACACCACCGAAATCATTACTTATACACACACTAACACGTACGTACGTCCATGACGACGATGATTGGCAACTATTCCGGAAAGCCAACCACACGGAAACGTAATTGCTCAACAATGAACCGACGAAAAACGCCGTCGCATATTCGATGAGGCCGTCCGTCGGGCTTTTTAAGTCGGTTGCGACACGTGCCAAATGCGTAAATTGAATTCATGAATGGTGAAACAATGATTTTTTTAAATAATTAGGGTGCGTTCACCTTGACGACGACGACGGCGGAGTCTCGCGGCGGGGAGAAAGACGAGTAGCCGGGAAAAAATCGTGTTCGTGTGTTATTCGATGAGATTATTTATGTACGACGACGGGGAGAGGAGAGCGACGGCGGCGTTCTGGTTCGGAATCGGAGCAACAGCCTTGCCCCGGGGGATATCGAGACCTGTTGCTCGCCGCGTAAGGTCTTGCCCACCCTTGTTCGATGATGAGGGGCGAGCCGAGAACGTGCCTCCGACACCTTTTCAAAGACTATGGTTCATCGGATGTTGTCTGAGGAGCGGACGAATGTCGCAAAGATACTTCACACCACTCGCACGTAAAAGAACAGGCAGAGAATGTGAAATGATCCGAATCAACGTTTCTTTCGCAAAAATGCAACCAATAAAATACTTTCTTTCCCACCTGGAACTTGAGTAGTGGTCTTATAACCGTAGATACCAATAAAACAGTTTTTAAAAGCACAAGATAACTTGGTGGTAATTGTTCACTTTAACTACTTCTGGAATTTTCGCGTTTTTTCTGGCTAGACACCCTCAGGGCGTCCTCCTAGATCGTGTCCCACCATTCAAACCTTGTGCAAATGCCTTTTTTTTCTCTCTTGTTGTGTTTCAAGGTCGGGCCAAATCTTAGTATAACCAAAGGGTAAGGAAAATTTTCATTTGCACAAGGTTTGACTGGTGGGAAACGATGTAGGAGGACGTCCTGAGGCTGTCTAGCCACAAAAAACGCGAAAATTCCAGAAGTAGTTAAAGTGAACAATTACCGATAACTTTTCTAGTTATCCACGAGATTCTCAAAAGAATTTTTATCTTTTAAATGTTTTTTTTTCCTGTTCCTTAGCACCTACTATTTCCTTCTTCAATTCTCTCAATTTAATCCTTGATCATTTTTCTTTTAACTTACATATTTCCACTCTAATTCATTAATAGATTTTCTCATTCTTCCTCCTTGTAGATTTCTTTCTTTCTCTCAGTATGTTCTATATCATCTCTTCTTTTATTCCAAAAAAAAAATTACATACCTACATATTTCTGTACCCATTTCTTAGGATAAATATTTTCCAAACAATCATAATTATTTTCAAAAATAGTTTTTTTATTGCAAATTACAGAGCACAAATATGAGAGATGTTCCCAAAGCATTACAAAAAATATTAAGGTTTGTCAAAAACTTGTTCTGTTGGCGTTTTAATTATATTTATTCTAAGATAAATTTTGACACACCCGCTTATTTCCTGTCAAGTGGTATGTGTCACTGTTTAAAAATAACGTGATTGTAGACTAATGTTCATTAATACAGTAACGAATACGGAATCTTCCAAAATATTTTATCTTTTATAAAATATGTAAAATTGTTTTTACCAAACCAAAATAAACTCGAAACAGTTACTAGACAACTGTAAATTAAAAATTTACAATACATTTTATCTGAAGAACAAATTAGCAAAACTAGCAAGAACATTAAAAAAAAAACAATTTAAATTTCAAATTTGGTACCTTACTGTTACGGTCACGTTACGATGCCATTATAGCATCGTAATTGATTGAAGTTGCTTAGTTTCTGACATGTTTGAAATGCAATTTCTTTTCAATATGTGTAATTAATATTCGCACAAAAAACCTGACCATTTCAGGAGAACAAAGATAAACAATGCGAGAAATGAAAGCTAATTAATATTAACGACGACAAAAACCGCTACACAAACACGACATACGTCGAAAAGTTTTAATTGAGAAGAGTCACTCCTCGAAACTGTTTGCTGCGGTTAGTCACAATTTTGTGGAAAAAGAATTTTCTGCAAAAAAATGTACAATAAAAACATACGAAAAAGATATATTACGAGTATAAAATAATAAAACACGAGATTAAGTTGGAGCTTATAAATTACGGGTGATGTAAAATAACAGAAAAATTTGTCAAGTGTTTTTTGTAAAATTTCTCTCTAACTGCAAAATTGTAAAATAAATTCCATAAATTAAAAAAATGCCAATTTCACATACCTATGTACTAGATCTTTCTCCTATATTTATATCGTCCCGTTTAAAGTTTTCAAGGTCACCTATACTACAACTACAATAAAAATCCCTTCAAATTGCTTAATTAAAAAAATACGTCAATTGGTAGAATTAAAACTCTTTTTAAAACATTACTCCTTGTGATTTCCTCCCATTAGAAATAAGTATATTAATTTTAACCAGTAAGAGATCTTGTCAAGAACAAAATTGTTATGTACCATTTTCTCGAAATCTAATTTTCTTTTCAATATTTTACCCGTCCATATTTCTATTTTCCTCATAGTTATATCATCAATAACAGTGACCGTGAAATAATACTTTTTGTAAAATCAGCGCAAAACATTGTGTTTTTAGGATAAAGTTTTTTCGCTCTGCGGCCGAGGTAGAGGATTCCATTTTCAGTTAGTTTTGTCCGACTGCGAAAGGCAGATGTTTACGTGTTGATTATGTGATTTAAATTAAAATTTTGTGAAAATGGCGCGTTTATTTTCGAATAGTGAATACATAGATATTGTGTTGGTGTATGGTGAAGCGTGCGGGGGTGCTCCTCGAGTTTCCGTGCGACTTCTTCATGTGGGCGTGAAAAATGCTTCCACAACAATTCGCAATAACAGAGGTATGTTGGAAAGAGTGGAAGAATCATTTCGTCGGCGCCTTCATTTTTGTATTTACAATAATGGTGGTCACGTTGAACACTTCTTGTAATGATTAGTGATTCTGATTACCCTGATTACTTCATGAGAATTTTTACGGATTAATACACTAATTTTAGGTGACATTATTTTAATATCTATCATATGATCCTCTTTTTTCTCTTCCACCCTTATCATTATAGGTCACAATAACGGGCGCAGCAGTCACCCGTTGTGCATAAGTTAGCAAAAAACAAGTGCAAGTTTTCTTGCATTTATTTTTTCTTCTTCGCTTATCAGTATCGACAAAGCAAATAATCCCCATTGGTAACGAAATGTGTGCCAAATCTTTCAATAATTTTAATTAGATAACTTCAAGGTTTAGGAAAAAAATACGGTGCGATCAATTAAAAAATAAATCGAGTCGGCGTGTTACCTATGGCAACCCCTGCTATAGCATAGGCTCCAAAGCAAACTCGATTTATTTTTTAAATGATCGCTCGGTATATTTAATTATACTGTTTCTATTAACCAGTTAAAATGAATCTACCTATTTCTGAGACACGTTGTATATCGGGTGTTCATTTAAACTTATGTGTTAATTTCAACACGTAGGAAAGCTTGTTGAATGAAACGTTTTTTCTATTTGAATTTTCTACGAAAAAGCGTCACAAATTGATTTAAAATTTGGAATAAATTTGGCATCAAAATATATACCCGGCTCTGGGCAAGGGCTAAAATTTTCTACGGAGTCTTGTCAAAAAACTTACATTGCTATAGAAAAAATTAAAATTAATATTTTCATGGTTACAAAAAAATAGAGATCACACAAAACGACTCGTTTTGGGGGCAAAAAATCTTCTTTTGCGAATTTTGCAAAATGTTATAGAGAAAAGTTTCCTAAATTGGCGGGTTCTTCCACACGAATTTCAGATACACCCTGTATGTATTTTATTTCACTGTAAAATGTGTAAAAATTTCCACAAACACGTATTTAATTATTTTTATCAGTGTAATGTGTAATGTCTCACCATAAGCAGTAAACCCAAGATGTTAATTACAATCAACAATTACCACTTTCAAAATGTCGAAATACATTACCTCACCTGCAAAAGACCTACTTTGTTTATACTAGAAAAAATTAATGTTCCGTAAAATCTTTGCGAGAGATATTTTTCTTAAGAAAATTTTTCACAGTCGTTGGCAGTTTCTCGGCGATAATCGCATTTACTCTGGCAATCATACGCTGCTCATTCTACATTCAAGTCTACATTATCGCAATCACGTTCGTTACTGTTATCAATCATTCTACCTTTGATTCTACATTTCAATTTTATCCGTTACGACAAGGGAACAATGACGCTTGCCTTGCACCAATCACGGACACACATCCGATCCACGAACAACTCTCAGACACTTTTTAATTGATCTCTGATTAGAATCCATTCTCCTGCGTTGCTTATTAAACAACCATTCATTCCTAACAAATAAAATAAATGTCATTCAATTGTGGCACATCACTCGTACCAGACCCACGGTCCATTGTCACTTTTCTGTCCCATTAACAAATAGTCCCATTGTGGAACCATTTTCGCCGTTCTTGCATAATTCAAACAGCATTACCAATCAATTTCGCATTGTCTACCAATCGAATAAAGGGAAATCAATGGAAATGAAAAGTTACAAGGTGTTCGCAGCCGTCTACGATTCGATACCGCTGCTTTGACTTTCAATTGTGCACGCCATGAAAGGGCGATTTTTCTTCTTTCTAATCGCGACGCACACACACAACAATCAACAAGAAAATCGTGGGCTGTTCCAATCCGCAAACACTCCTTTTCTTGGTACCAACTTCTAGTGGTTCGCGTGCAAAAAATCAATTAAACGTCCGGAGGGTCAGTGTTTCGTTTAATGAATTATTAATTCCGTACACCCCATATTTCTGACACATTTTACATGGATAAAGTAAACACGAGCCCCGATACCCATAAATAACCCATAAAATGTCCGTTATTCGTTTGTGATTATTGCTGTTTGTGTGTGTGTGCGTATTTCCAGATTGGATTGGAAATGATTGTGTGGCAGGACAGACCACCAACAAAGTGGCTTATAATAAATAATAATACCATAAAATACCTTCCCGCAGAGTGGCAAAGAAAAAAAATAATAAATCACTCGATCGCTCCTACATATTATCCTGTTGTTATTTATTTATCTATCTGTCGATTTGATTTTTTCCGTTGAATTTCCGCCATTTTTTCGCCTCGACTGGCTCCCGTACAACTTTACGAGCGCCATAAAACATCCGAAAACTCGACCATCTTCACCAACCACGAGACCCATCCGAGAGCCGATGACGATGGTGGCTGGCGCCTTCATAAAAATGCTAATTTATGAATCACGGACGTTTCTTCTCTTCCATCAACCGGTAGCGAGGCTACATCTACATATGGCCAAATTACATAAAGTCTGGCCGTTTTTGGTCGTGAAAGTTGCTTATTAAAAAGTAACGAGAAGATTGCCGGGTTCGCGGCGTTCGCTTTTCAACACATGTTCGATTCTTAAAAAAAAAAAAAAATAGACACCGCCGGGGAAGTCGCGACATGCTCGACTCGTTTCGCAACGCCAAAACGGAACGGAACGAAAAATTATCGAGAGGACGATAAAAAAAATATATCTGCGACGATTTACTGCCGATGGTAAACAATGGACGTGGGCCCTGCGCTGCGTGGGTAACTCACGCATCATGCACGGATAATTCGATGCGAGATTTTGCCACGGTACGTCGAGATTATCGTGCTGTGGTTGGTGGTGGTGGAGTAACCGGAAAATTCGACCCACGCGATCCAAGTTGATGGCAGTGCCGGAGAAAAAACAGATGACGGGGAATTCGATTGGATTTATCTCGAACAAATTACAGCAGTCAAAGCAAAGGCGGATTTATTCCACTTTCGTAACTCTTGGCATAATGTGTTCACTAAAAATATAATTATTATTTATGAAATTATCTGTCTTAAAACATATTTGCCAATACAGTAAAACTTGCTAACAAAAATAACATATGTATTATTATTGCTCAACTAAATTCTATCCCAACTGTTCACTCCTACTCCTTTCAAAATAGTACGGTAGGAGTATTTTACAGCGCGAGTACTGGGTTTCAGGCACGAGGCGAAGCCGAGCGCTAAAAATACCTACCGTACGACATTCGTATTAGACTTTTCGGCTGACCAAATATTTTATTTTGCACCGGTGCAGATCTTTATGAAATAACAAATGTCAAACTCTTGGAATCTTGTATTTTCTCTTTCCTCGTTCGGACCTATTCTACTCTTCCTCTAATTCTCTACAGTCCTTCATCATCAATTTTTTTATTTTCTCTATCTGTCTGACAACCTGATCCGAATAATTCATTACAAATTTTGACCTATCCACCTCGTCTGCTATTGTTATTTCGGATTCAACACCAGTTCCACTGGTTCGTTCAGACCAACATTTCCACTGACAAAGTATAAATAGAAACGGCAACAAATATGGTAACTGAAGCCTGAAAAATTCCTCCTATAAAAACATTTTTAATGCTGTTTTGAATGCTGTACAGTACGTATTAATAAAGAATTCACTGCACGTAACGACAAACTTAACAATACGGTCGTTAACTATACTGTGCAACTTTATACTGCGGTAGTAGTCCGGCAACATCGTTTTTAATCGTCTTTACCAATGAACCCGATAACGTGACGGCCAACCGAACTGGAACCGGCCATTCGAATAAAAAACCTCAAAGCAACTTGCAATTTTTTTATTTTATTTTTCTACAATCGTGCAAAAAGTGAGTATTCATTGCATTGTTTTTAGTGGAAAAAGTGCCTCTTAATTGCACTAGTGCAATAAAGTCTTTATTGCACGCATCTATCTACAGTCTGTCTACGATCGTGCAAAAAGTGAGTGTTTATTGCATTTTTCACACACGACGCACAGGACTGAAGTGTTGTTTGTCGTTGTTTTTTTTCTCGGTTTTTTTTTTTGTTCGATCGTAGAAAAAATGTTGTATGCAAAAAGTGCTATTGCTCTTGGGACAATTTTCACGTCGGGTGCAATAATCATTCACTTTTTGCACTTGTTGCATAAATAACTAGTATTTACACATTATAAAAACTTGAGAATTAGGAATTAGACTGTTGGTGCGCTTTCGGTGTTCCTCAAGAGTCGTGCATAGGCCACCTTCTTTTCAGGAACACTGAAACTTTCAAGTACCATCAATCTATCCAACGTTTTTATCTGTTACATCAACTCAATAAAATTAGATAATACAATGGCAAAAATATAAAATTCAGACAAACGGTCATTAATTATTGATAACTGATATATTTTTATCACTCTATTGTTAGGAGTGCTCGCGACCTCCATCCGTGCACAATTTGAAATTGTGAAAAGGTTGTAAATTTTCGACGTTTTGTTTACAACAATAAAATTCAAGCACTCTATTGTGTTATTATTTATGTATGTCATCACTCAGATTACTTACACGATGATTGATCACTTGTCGATACTGTGACCAATCGGTATCCGATAATTTCATTAATCGCCCATCGATTCTATCGGCGATTTTTAATAACCAGTTAACGGTCAGCGGTAAATTTCATCTAATCCTTGTTACCATTAATTACAGATTCGTTACCGGCATATAAATTAGTCGTAAATTAAAGCCGACCGTAAATCTAGTCTCTACCGGAATTTCTTCATTTCTCGTGTATTTTCCAATTTCGTTTCGGTCCACTATCCGGCTCGAAGGACCGAACGAACAACCGCGCCCTCTGCGCTCCCATCACGAACCGTTTGCCGTTTTAATTACGCTTCCAACGCCAGTCTATTTCGGTCGACAATAACATAATTGTGAGTTATCTCGTTTGTAAGTGTAAAAGTCGTCGTAAAACCATAATCTCGTCCCGATAGTGTACACGCTTGGCGCCGGCTGAACTCCCAAATCAGCAGCACAACATCTCGCATCCCATTCAAAAAACCGCGAAAAATTAGTAAACAAATCGGAATTTTTGGCCCGGGGCGGACTCGTTCCAAACAAATTTATGTCCACCTATGACCGTTCCGAATTAATAAATCTCGCCGACCAGAAAAACCACATAATCGCCATCTATTCTGTTCCGAATCGATTGCCCCGATAAAACTCGTCCATTTCCCGTGACACTTGAAGATCGTCCGACGACAAAAACCCAAGAACTGGTCGGATTCGTTGCGCGCTGGTCCTTTGTTGCTTCCCATCCGAGTGTAAAACGGTCTGAATGCCCAAAGACCAGCCTTGAACCCGCCGTGGTACTTTGATTTCGTTTAGTCATTTTCGTCTTTTCATGTAACTGATGGCGTTTTAAACGGAACGTCGTCTTTTCACGCCCTCCGATGAAGAGGTGTTCGTCGGGTTTATATTCGTTTGACGGCGGCGGCGGCGACTCCACTCTCTGGATTCCGTCTTGTTTTTCCACCGGAGCGCGCTTTGACCGCGGGTATAAATAACGCGGCCGTTTCCTGTCCTTCCCAACAGGGTGGAGGTGGAGCAGGGAGGTGTTCCAGGACTGCTCTGACAGTGTGTGATGACTTCCTGGAGACAAACCTTCATGAAAAAAAAAAAAGTGATTCCCCCAAGCAAAACGCATCCGAAATTATCTGACGCGGTTCCACTGATCAGGATTAATCTTGGTGTCGACTCTTAGGCATTTTTGTTTAAACGGAATTTGATTACGAAGCGGCCAGCATGCCTGCCCGATTTCGATCGCATCGGATACGTTTGGAATACGACGCTGGTTTAAACAGGAATTCTTGTACCACATCCTTGAGATCCAATTGCTCAGAAGACTTTTACGGTCGGAATGTTTACAACGCATCTATTATAAATTTTGTAGCATTCCCAAATAGAAATAGAAAAGCGTCTCTTCTGCTGCGATATTGGTGTAGGTAAACCGCCTCACGATTCGATTATTGTGGGCGAGAGTTCAACCGAAATCTGACCTTATGTCTTTCCCCCGTCTCGACTTTCGTCGATCAATCTTCATTAGTCCGCAACGTAACGAATTTTAGTCTTGTACAAACATAATTGTCGCCGTCCGCGACCGTAACGTAAC
This sequence comes from Tenebrio molitor, assembly GCF_963966145.1. Lineage (NCBI taxonomy): Eukaryota > Metazoa > Arthropoda > Insecta > Coleoptera > Tenebrionidae > Tenebrio > Tenebrio molitor. The sequence continues at coordinate 1,581,564 of NC_091054.1, read as the reverse complement.
AATACCAAGTTGTCGTAATTGAATAATTATTAATCGATCGGCGTAACATCAACAAAATTAAAATTAACTGCGGCGATGTTAATCGGCTAATAACTAAATTACCAATTGCGAACAAGCCGCGTCATGAAGATATCGGTGTTCGGGCACCGACGCCGAACCGGCTTTAATTAATAAAGTCGCACACACAATAATGGTCAAAAGGGGGGTGGATGAAATCCATTCGCCATTCGTCACGTACCGGTGCAACTAATTTAATCGTTAAAGGCTCGATTTGTAAACGTATATTGCGTTGCCAAGTTACGCAGCACGGCATAACGAAACGAGAGAATTCCAATTGCGCGGCCGAGAGCCAATCGAAAGTCGTTCGCAATGGTTAATTGGTCTTTGTTGGAGTATAATGGACAGTGGCGAACGATAAGTACGTACTTTGTTTAATTAACTTTCGTAATTTTATCGCTATGAAACTGTATCGTGTCAGAGGTAAAACGCTGACAGCCGCCTGATACAGAAGAGAATATGCATACTCTGTGCGCACACAATTTTTTTTTTAATCCTTTTAACCACATGACACATGATCACGAGTCGTACCGCAACAACTGCACCATGCAATAACGGTGCAACGAACAACACCCACTATCTAAATGACCCACATCTGTGCTTGCGATGGCGAAATCGAGCCACGATTCCGTTTCTGTGATACATCCATGTTTAGCGAGAGGGATTTGTCAATCGCGAAATTGCGATTTATGCGTACACTTCGCGGAGAAATGTCAATCAATACACAATGGACTTTTTTTTGACATTTAGAGATGGAAAGTGTTGTGGTGCAAAAAATGGGAAAGTGCACGTTCAGTGGTGCAAATGGCCCGGATTTGAACTTCTGTGGTACTCTTCGACTTTTCTCGACAGTACCACAGTTGCAGCAAAACCACAACGTGTAACAGTCGGAGAATTCAACGAGATTTGCTTCAAGAATAGCTCCAACTTTCTTTTGTTGCTAAAGCAATGTATGTAGCGGGCGGTCAAATGAAATCCTGGGCTGAGTAGGCGTTGGAAAAATTAAACCGTTTAGAACAGTGTAAAGTTTGAATTTCCCGCCGTTTGACACGAATGACATTTGTTTATGTTTAATCGGGTAATAATTGAACATGTTTGTTTTCAGCAAAGGGTGCCCTTAGATATTTGCTTCGAGAATAGGAATCGTTACGTTATTCTATTTTTGATGTAAAACATTGCACAGAAAGAAAAAAAAAAGAAAAAAATTTTGGCTCTAAATTTTAGGTTAGCTGTCAACAACATGCTCCAATTAATCTACGCTTTAAAAAAGCACAACAATTGACGGTTTCCAACGCCTTCCCAGCCCAGGATTTCATTTGAACGCGCGATAGGATGTGGCATTTTCTAAGCGACTTATTATTTTTCCAAATCGCTCTGTAAAAATCTTGTTTACGTCGTTTTTTACTTATTAAACTACGTTTGACACAAAAAAAAAACTCGAAATTAAAAAATCTATTAAATTTGATATATCGGGTGTTCATTTAAATTTATCCTCAAAGTTGGCACTGAAGAATTGATTGTGAACGCACGCACCACTTGTCAGTCTACAGATTAAAACACAAACAACGCAAAAAGTGAGGTTAGGTTTGAACAGCTGATCCGTGATCTGTAATCCGTGGCGCTTTCACAATCGACTCTTCCACGCCTACTTTGATGATAAATTTAAATGAACACCTGATATGTATTAAGTGCTAAAGCACAATGTAGAAACTACATATTTTTGAAAATGGTAAATTTTTCCACAACACTTTTCTTTGGAGTCTGTCGCTTAACTTTTTTCTAAAAAATGCCATTGAAAACTCTTCAAAAATTAAAAATTCCTTCAAAAATATGTGTCACCTTTTTAAAGGCTTTCTTCTATTCCTTGTTAAATACAAAAAACCGTTTTCGATTTCATTACAGCAATATCAGAGTCGCATGACGTTTTTTTGCATGTCTGTTAATTGATTTTTTTTCCAAGATGACTCAAAATTAAATCCCAGTCTCATTCTTATGCAACAGAAGTAATTAATCTTAAGAAATTCCCTTCAAGATGGGTTTTCTCTTTCAAAACAAGGTTATATAGGTTCACAAAAAAATGGTTAATAGTTGTATTTACATTACAGTACTGTAGGGGTATTTTACAGGATAAAAACCAAGTTTCAGGCACTCACGAGGCGAAGCCGAGTGACTTATTTTTTTGGAGCGCTGTAAAATACCTACCGTACGACTCAAATTTTGTGTGTTAATAATAATATTGCACTCTGCAAGATCTTCTTTAAGCTACATATGTATTGCTTCATCTCCATTCCATCTTTGTTTAACTACGTATGTATAATAAACCATTCTCATTTTTATTACCAAAACATTAAAGCCACATTCGTAATAAGACGTTGCATTTAACACCAAAATAGGATTCACAATTAAAATCTATTTCAAAACCACCTCCTAATTTAGTAGTCATGTAGATATGTGTATTCCTAACGCAAATACGTTATCTTAGACACTTAGAAACAATATTCTCTGCTATTAGGACGTTCTTGATTGTTGAATTTTCAAGTATAGTTTTCCCATTTATAATTTGGTTTTATGGCAGTGCAATTGCAATTATTAGGGGCTGGGGTTGTGGTTTTGGCAATAGTGAACATATTGTAACTTGGTCAGACAACAGACCTTCTTTTACAGTCCTAGGATTTATGGCGGTAGTTGCCTATTGTCGGGGTATTTAACTCCCTGACAACAGGGCTGGTAGTAAAACCAAATTATAAATGGGAAAACTATACCACAAATCCTCTCCAAATTTTAGTAATCGTCAACGCGAAACTCCATAAGAAATTCCCTCGTTTTTCCGAAAACCACTCCCTCTCCCTGCAACATTGTCAACTCGATTATTTCTTGTCTCGGCTCGGTTTTACGTCTCGCAGCAAAAACGATTTGTTCTCGAAATGCCTGTGTATGCATCCTCGTTAAAAATACATCGCATATTACTAGTTTATTGCAAATCGTAAAGGGACGACGACTCATATGCAGTAACACGTTTCGGACCGTTTATTGCGATAATAACACAATCGATGTAATGTGACTGGCGAGTTATTAAGAGCCATTATGATCGTTCGATTTTATTAGGTGAGGGTGTTAAAAGCGACACTTTTTATGGCCGAACGATGCGAAAAGTGCCCTCGACTAGGAGATCGTAAAAATCCAGAGGAAAACCGGCCGTTCACGTTGTAAAAGCGTGGAATTCCTCGAACCATATGGCGAAAAACCTTCTTGGAGATGTTCCAATGGAAGTTTTCTCCGAGTGGCTGTTTATTGACTTTTGACTTTAAAAATTTTACGTCTTATCTTTTATGCCAAACAAATTTATGGCTACCAGTTTTCGATGGAGCTTAATTGATAATTAATAGACGATCCGCGTTCAACACGGGTCATGTCGGAGGGGCGCAGTGGACGACGAGCACGTCGGCCACGGCCACTCCCTAGGAGATGCTGCTGTGCGATTTTTTTTTTACAGAAGATGCGGAAATTCGACACAGGAATCCGTTAATCTCGTGTCCGTTATCGTTTACAAGTTTCGTGCATATTTTCCCGTCGTAAAACGTTCAAAACAAAACATAAAAAATATTAGTGGAATATCGTTAATTTTACGTCGTAAACAGTACTCGCGACAGAGGTCAAACCTTTGACGTAACTGTCAAGAGATAATCGAAGGTGTTTCGAAAATCGGCGGCTTTCGATCAGAAAAGCCGAACAAAAACAGATATTCTTACGTTACACAATTACCGTTTTATTACGATTGTTTTATTTTTGAGACTACTTCTTGGACCTTCAAAAATGAAATGCCAAAGGTAATTCGGAGTCGTATTCGAGTGTTTTTGTGTGTTTGGTACTTAAAAATATGAACAAGAGATCATTGTAGTGTAAACACTTGACAAACGTTAGTTTGATCGCAATTATTTCAACATTATTTGTTTTCTTGAACATTCCGACAGACAAATTGCCAAATAACATTTTTTCATTTCGTCTGACGTAGAAAAAAAATCAAAAATATGTAAAGTAACGCTTAAGGTATAAGATTATATGGCCCTTTAAAAGTATTTGGCCGGAGATAAACGTTCCTTTTGTCGCAATTGCAGTAGGCGGTCAGCCCAACCATAAATCACGCTTCAAGCAATTCTGTGTTGTGAATTCCAGAGCCGGTCTCAAAACAAATGCGTACCCACGAAATTATATTTATTTATTAAATATACAATACTATTACAAATCATCTTTACTGTTTTTAAGACACAAAGTGCTAAAGGGAATTTCGTTTCAATAACAAAATTTGCAATAAACATCAAAATCATGTTCTTTCACAAATTTTTAATCCCTGCCCTGAACGAAGGAAAAGGGATGCAGCTGCACGACCCCAGACAACCATCTTAACGCCAATATTGGTTTCCATTATTGGGATAATTTTAGTGCTGCCATATAATCTTATACCTTAAGTGTTACTTTACAATCGCGGCCATCCAAAAGTGAATGATAGCTTGCGAAAATTTCCGTATTTTTCGTTAGATTAAATCAGGTTGTATTCATTGGCGTTCGTGCAGCAGGCGTTACTATTTTAATAATAAAAAGTTGTAATAAATAATTTTTAATAAAATTGAGACTGAGAAGTAATTAATACATTATTAAAGTGAAAGTAAACTTTAGTAAAGAAACCTTTTCAACACCTATTCGTATTGGCCTCTCAAGCCTGTTTTCTTGCCAACTCTTTATATTGAAGATGCAAGTCTTACTGCAATGTAATTCTCTGGCCACAGCAGCCAAAGACCAATTTGCTTCTAGCTTTGCAATAGCCCTAGCTGTCTGAATCGGAGTGAGATGTGGCATTTAAAAAAAATAGTTTCAATAATTTTTTTATCGCTAGTGTCAAACTTTGACATTTTAGGACGCCTATGATTTAAAGTAAAAATCAAACTATAAAAAAAAATCGTTCACTTTTGGATGGCCGCGATAGTACGGTTGGTGGACAAAAAAAACTGGGACACGCAAAATTTCTTACGTTTGTATCAAGCTCTTAATTGTCAAAATAAAGTCAAAATGAAACTGACTTTTACGGTCACTGTTGACAGTTATCTTGTCAGATATAATGCCAAATCTAACAGAATTACAAAAACACGTAATTACACAACACCTTGGGGAGGAGGGTATTACCATACGCGCAATTGCTTACGAGCTAAACATTAGCAAAAACACTGTTTTGCTCGCCAAACAAAAACTTCAAGAAGACCAGGGTCTGGCCGTCCAAAAGTTACCACAGATAATGAAGATGATAAACCTTCTTCGTTTACATCCATTTCAAACCGCCATCAGCGCTCGACAGGAGACGAATTTTCCTGCTTATTTAAAAACAACAAGAAGCAGAATAAAGAAATCTGAATTAAATAATAGATGTGAAGCAAATAAAATCTTTTTAACAGCACAGAATAAACAACAAAGAGTTATGTTTGCTCAAGAATATATTCATCAAAATATATGGGATGCGGTAGTCTTTTCTGATAAAAAGACATTCCAGTCTTCTAACAGTGGACGACTCGGCGTATATAGACTTGCAGGGACAAACCATAATGAAGAATACGGTCACGCCACCAATCGAAGTGGACGATTTGCAGTCAATGTATCAGCATTAGAGGCCCAGGAGTTTGTGCAATTGTGGAGGAGAGGCTAAGAGCACCGGTCCATGTTAGAATTCTGAGGGAGATAATGCTTCCCTCAGTCACACATGTGTTTGGTGAACGAAATTTTATATTTCAAGACGATAACTGTCGTGTCCATAGAGCATTCTTGAATAAGCAAGGGGTGCGTACTGTACCGTGGCCTTCCAAGTCACCCGACTTAAATCCGATAGAAAATATTTGGGGCCGTATGACCTCAATTATGTATAAAAATCACTTTCGTCCTAATACTGTTGAACAACTGCAACAAAAAATTGTTGATACTTGGCACGAGATATCACCCGAATATACCAGGGAGTTGGTATCATCAATGCCACGCCGATTACAGATGGTCATTGATAATAATGGTGCAATGACGAAGTACATTATTAGGTTTAGGTTTTTTGTTCGTTAACAACAACAAATATGCAATATATAAGTATTCAACTTACCTTTACCTTTTATAAATTGTGTGGATTTAAAAAGGAATTGAAAACGGATGAAATCTAAAATTCGATTTGATGTTTGTAAGTGTCACACGTGGCATTTTTGTCTTATGTCATCATATCATAGTTAACCTATTTGTTCGCAAGCCTGAATTAAACGGTGCAAATTTGCCAAATTTCGATTTGAATAGTTGTCATTTTTGTCCCAGTTTTTTTTGTCCACCAACCGTACATATTCTATCAATCTGGCTCGCAAAAACTTTCGGTGTTTATTTTTCAAGATATTTCAAAATTTGGGCCTAACATTTCAATCGGACTTGCTACGTCAAACATTTTCCCGAAAAGTTTATAAAACTACAAAATTATTGGAGCCAAAGAATTTCAATAATAATAAAAAATGAAAAGTGCTTTACTTTTAGAATTACGACGGGTTAAAAAATAATGGAAACTAGAGTGGCGCCAAAAACAAAAAACCCTGCAAAGAGCAAACCTTTAAACAAATAAATACAAAATTCTTGGATGTCCGTTAATTGCGCACCATTTTTTTTTCGTTTCATTTTTATCAAATTGTGGGTTCAGACCCATTCATCAAATCCTTTGTAAATCCCACTTCCTCCTGTTTTCAATAAATTTTGCAATTAATAAAACTTCACAAGTATCTATTTTTTAAAGCGACTGTGTAGGTGTAAATACACATTTCATTTTTTTTACGCTAAAAGAAACTACAACTTCTTTGTCTCCTTCTGGGAAACTGCCAGTACGTTATTACATTTTTAGAATTTAGACACGATTCTGAATACATTAGTACCAGATGTGAATAAATGCAATTAAATTTTACAATTAAATTTTGCATCAAACTGCAATTAACACTGTTGGGTGTGTACAAGAATGTGGTGTTGCTACCGGTACATTCTGAAAAAGGAACTGATTGCTGTTAACACAACACATGGTCTCATCCCTTGTTTGTAAGTTTTATTGCGATTACACATCCCACTTCGGTTTAGTCTAAAATTACTGCAACATTGTAAATTCAAATAAAATATCTTTTCTACGCTCGGAAGAATTACGTCGCTCGCCTTCCGCTCGTGACACAAAATCACTGAATAATGTACTATTATTTCATAGTCCTTCGGGCTCATTGAGAAATCATGCGGATCATAAACTTTACAGAAAAGAATTTGTCTCGAAATGTTGTTTTTCCGCATAAAAACTTAAAACTATTACTAATTTCATTTAAAAAATATGATTTATGTCGTGTTTTGAGAAATTGACCAATGTGAAATTCACTAAAGCTGAATGAAATTGTATTTTAACCGCGAAATTCTTTATGGTTTCACGGCAATAAATAAGCACAAGGATGTTTTGACGATCGTCCCGTACAGCGTTCAATTAAAATAACAATACTTACTTAATGAATGTTTTTAATTACAGATGATTTACACGCAATTTTCCGAAAGACTAACTTTTAACGTGACGTTTTTAAATGTTTAGCAACAAACCGCACATAATTTTTTTTCAATTTGACAACTCCCATAGACAAACAAGATTAATCTGCGTCCTACAATAAACACAATTTCATGGTAAAATAAATTCTTCACACTTGTCTCAATAATAAAACAAAATTAAGTCGAGTAATTATTTACTGTGCGCTAATAATAATTCCGACAAATAAATTTAACAATCTGCATTCAATTAAAGCAATAAACGTGTACGTGTCACCGTTTATGTGACATGTATACCTGCAATAAAATTTATAAATAACAATATGTAATTTATTCCACTTTTATTAAACGCTTTTCGTGTACAAACACAAACGGATTAAAAGCGGACAAAGACACTTGCGACAATCGACAAAATCATTTCTGTCGTATCGCGCCCACGTGATCCGAGTGTTTGACACCAAAAGCGTGCCGATTATTATGTAAACAATTGTACTAAGGGGCACATATTAACGACGAAATTAACGTCTTTAAATCTTTGTCGTCTTTAAACAGAGAGAGAACAGTTTAAGGAAAAATATGTGATAAACATTTTTCGGTGGTCCAGTGGCGGCGTGAACTTGTCGGATGAGAGGGGTCCCCACTTCCAATAATTACTATTTACATTTTCCTCGTTACTCAAGTACGAAAGTTGTCGGTAATAAAAAATAATTGCGGCAATTACGTATGCCGAACATATAATTTCGGTCCACCACGTAGGTGGTTCGGCATAATAATATAAGCAAATAACGTCGGATCTCTCCGCAACATTGTCTCCGCGTGCGCACACACCGACCATTATTATCCGTCAATTATCTCTTCACTATGACATAACTAATTAATTGAAAACAGCAATTTCCAGAGACGGTTCGTATCGCGGAGTGCGTTATATTTAACGCATGACTCCGGCCGCCTCTCGATAAAGGTTATTTTAATCATAAACAAATAAATTATTTAATCTTTCAATGGGATATGCAAATTAATAGCGCGATATCTCAATGGCATAATAAACTTAAACGAATTTATTTATGTTGGCGGACGGGTACGCGCGCCTTTCAGATGGGACTTTCGAAAGTCGGAAAAAAAATGCCCTTCGATACGACATTCCGACGACCCAACGACATCTATTACCCGCCAACAAAAACCCTCTTCGCCGGGCGAGAATCTGACAAAAGATCTCTCAACGTAAGCCGCTTATGACTGCGCGTTTTTTACCATTCCTCCTTTTCAATTTTTTTTATCGGTACCATTGTGATCTCCCGACCAACACAAAAAACAACCACCACGAAATCGTGTCTGGAGCCTTAACGCGTCAGAAACATAATTAATCTAACACCTTTACCTCGCGGTATTTTATAATCAGGTACGGGGAGGTGTAGATATACTGCGAAGCGACGTATGCGGCGCACGTGACCGTGGGAGCCGGTCAGGTGACGCGAAAATGGCCGAGCTTGGTGCAACAGGGTTCGCTTGCTGCGCTTTCCATCCGAGACGGCTTCGGACGAGTGGTATGGCATGGAGGCGCAGAGTATAGCAGACCAGTTCGGGGTTAATATTGTGGGCCCTGACGAGATTTATTGCCGGTAACCTGTTTCGGGTTTGCGTTTTATTTTGTTGTGGTCGGAGAGAATTTCGGTGGAGCCGGCTCCAAAGTCATGAATATATGGGTTGGAGTCGAGGCGAAGGTGCAAAGACGGGCACCAAAGTCGTAAATATGCGGTGGTAAAATAACGATAATTTTATAAAAACATTTTAATGCGGAATATGTATGTTTAAAAATGTTTGGAATGAAAAAATCGCTAAATTAAAAAATATATTTATAAATATCTAACAAAAGATAAATTAAAATAAATTACAAAGTGTGATTTTACTTTCAAAGTAGGGCAAACAAACAAAAAAATGGGAAAGCTGTAGACCATGAAAAACAGAAATTGATTCGTAGATTGAAACATACGGTTATACTCTTAACTGTCAAATTCAAAGTGGACCAAATTTGTAAATAACAACAATGACTTTTAGGCAATTAGAAGAAGCTTCTGCTAGAATCATCTGTACGACTTTTAAGACGATTTTATGATTTGCAAAAAAGCCAAACCAAATTGTTCTCCATCCGGTACATTAATGACATAGAACAATTGAGCGGAAGTGGCTTAACAATGTCTTGGTACAAAACATAAAAGTGAATCGTATTTGTTCCGTTTATGATATAAATAATTTATAATACGTGAAATATTTAAAATTTTTATATTTTCGAAATATGTGTGCGCCTAATTGCAGCGAAGAGTGTATAGCCAAGATGTCTATAAATAGGTCTATGTGGTATTTATTAGGTCGTAACAAGTAACACCCACTCTACAAAATCGCAATAAATATGGCTACACCCATCAAGAAGATGATGTCAACTTATGCAATAGACAATCAGTCTTGGAGAACATGTGATCATTTTGATTTTTATTCATTAATAATTATGCAAATCCTTTTAATATATTCATTATATGTAGATCGCAATCAACATCGCATTGTTAAAATGAATTACAAGAAAATAACACGTGTAAAAAACTAAAGACAACAAATATAAAAATGTACTGTTCAGTCCAGCTTATGTCATTTATGTCAATTTGACAGTTCGCGGCACTCTGGGATTGGCAGTTTTCGTTTTTTAAATCACGTGTGATTGACGTTTAAAACACTGTTACCGACAGAATTTGGAGTGACTGCGGATGATGCGGGATCGAGGGGATATCGCTTGTCCTTTCGCTACGCCACTGGCAGCCGTCATAGCTCTAGGCGATCACATGTCATATGTCAATATCCTGTCAAATTTGACAGATCGCGCCAGGCTCGCCAGCGAGTTCATTACCGCCTCGCGTTTCCGCGTTTTCCCCCCTCGCCGTGTCATTTAAAAGGCGACCCCGTAGAGCGACCTTGTCCCCCTGCGACGTCCATTTCCGGATCTCCTCACCCGGAGCACCGAAGCGCTCTAGATTTCACCGGCGGGACAAGTGTGCGCTCCGGATCAGATTCGGCCCTTGCCGAATCGATAACGGAGATAAGAGAACGGTGGGCAGAGTCGCGTCACAACAACTGATAGTCGTGGGCCGGATTTATCTCGGATTTATGAATGAACACACCGGAATCGCAAACGTCGGCACAGCTGCTCCGCTCGGATTTTAAGATCGCAATGACGCATACCAGAAGGCCATGGAACATAACCAACAAGAGGGGTACTTACATGTCTGCACGAAGCCCGCAGCGGATGCGTTGTTCAGGGGACTGATTATCTGCACCCCCGATTCGGGAGAACCGGCCATTTTACACGCCAAAATGCATACACAAGGACACAAATCGCTGCACAAATACGACACAATCCAACACACAAGATACCTCGATGGCGACTTGATGTTTTTCACGGAGTGACGCGACATCTACCGGACTGTCATGTCGAAGGCGCGCTTTCTTCAAATTTCAAACCAGCTCAGCTGCTCGAAAATGTCAACAACTAATGGACAATAAAAACAACATTACATAATACAAGTCATTTAAAACGCTTGTAGTTAAAATTAAATTATTGTCCCTACACCTTCTTGGAAATGAATCATTTCACCCTTTTAGGTATTTTTTTCAATATGGAATAAAAAATATGAAAAAGTGTTACATCATTTTTTGTTCGACGCTGTCAGAATTTCAGAATTTTCTCCTTTGTGAACGGATTTTGATAAATGTCGCAACTTGTCAAAACGAAATGCCAAGCTAATTTTAAAGATTTTAAGCGATTTGGAGCCTTTACGGGGCTCGTCAAACAAAAAAAAAAACGTATTCAACTCGTTCGTGTGTAAATTGGGCTCTTTTTGGCACTAGTACTAGTGACCGTTTAAAACCCTCGTGTTATAAACTGGCCCACTCATGCCAAAAAAAAAGCCTAATTTACACACGAACTCGTTAAATAAGTTACTATTGTTTTTGATTTAGCGGAAATAGTGTAGTATCTTTTAGATTTTCTCGTTTTCATGATCTGTCGTTAAGTTCGTAATATAAAAAATTGTAACATCGACTAATGTTCCTTCAATTCTTTCAGTGATTGACCCTTTTTTTTCTCATTTTCGTTTCTGTTGTACTAATGTTAAATCAATATGTACTTAACATATCTGTTCACAGATTTTCCTTATAATTATGTAATCGGAAAAACTGGTTTTTATTTTTTTCTTTCATTATGATTGTGTAATTCCATCGACATTTGTTTGTATGAAACTTTTTAAGCTACTAAACAAAATTCAAAACTTTCAGCCAACTTGCTTGCAAAAAAAAAACATTACGCATACATAAAAATACTCGATTTAAAAAGTTTATATTCATTTAAATGTTCTTTTATCTAATCCGAAAAAGACCTAACGATGTGTTATTTTTGACGTTTTTTACATAAAAAGGATAAACCGTATTAAGTAAAATAACAACAAAATTTGTACTTTTGTATTATTAAAATAAGTTAAATATCTCGCTAGCCCTAAAATCAGTGCGAACAAGAACATCACAAATAACAGGAATGTAATAACAAAACTAAATAACAATAAAATAAGAAGTAATATGACACAATAGAATACTTTTGTTTTTGCTTATTATATACAACTCCTAATTGTAAAAATTACTTGCTGAAGCCTAAATACAGCCCCACAGACAGAGCAATTATAAAACAGGCACCAACAATGAACAAGACGATTTTTTGTTGAATGGACCTCATTATCATGGAACTCATAAGCCTTGACGACCTCCCTAGCTCCTCGTCAGTCTCCCTCAGCTGAAACCTTGTACAATTATCAAAACTTTTTACCCAAAATGCATTTATACCCTAGATCGCGTCCTCTTGATAGTCTCCCTTTGATCACTCAAATTCTGCAACACCTGAGTACCAATTTCTTGCGTCTCGATCACAACTCTGTACCCTTCTTCGAGCTGCCGCCCCGTCCTCTCCACTTTTTCTGAATTGTCCAGAAGCCTCTGCTTCTGATCGGACGAAATCCTCACATCGTTCAATTCTTCCGCGCTGTCGTAACTCAACGCTCCCTGTTTTATCGACCGCGCCTTAATATATTCCAACGTCAGTCGCTTGAGTTCAGCACGGTAGCAATCTAGCTTGGTTCTGCACCTTTGTCTTTTGGCCGATTCGACTTCTCTAACCTCCAAATCCATTTGTTCCAGCTACGCAGAGACTATTACGTTAATTAGGCACCACGCGGGCCGCTAACTTACCAGTTCTTGCGCTTCCTCGACATGTCTTTCTATATTTGAGATGAGTTGGCGACGATCCTCTACAAACAAAACAAAAAAAACAAGCGAATATCGCTGACTGTCAAGTTTGGGGTTCTTACTTGTGGCCGATGCTCCCAGCAGGCCTATCTGGGCCGTAATATCAGCCGTTAGCACTGAATATTGCTGTTCATAGTTCTCAAACAGAGAAACCATTTTTGAGTTTGTATCAGGAGAAATTTGATTTCGACATTTTTGACGTAGATGGCGATGACTGATGGTGTTGGGTTGGTAGTGCTGGTACGCCTGCGCATGCTTTCCTTTTTCCCCGCACGCGAAACTTGACAGGTTAGTGAAAACATTGCTGCGATTTTTAATCGGCGATCATCGGCCGTAATATTTGTAATTTTAAGATAAAAAGGGACGTTTATGTTTAATAAAACGTCAAGTTGTTGGTTTTCTGTGATTATTTTGTGGTAATTCCGTGTTTGATTCTAGGCCAACATGGTCCAGCGGCTAGTGTTCAGGCGACGTTTGTCGTACAATACCAAGTCAAACAGGCGGCACATGTAAGTAAAACAACTCTTGTTAGTTGAAGAGGCAAGTAGTGTTGTACGGAGGCCCCAAAACGGGGTAAAAATAGCAACCCAAGTTTTGAGGTTATGTAATTTTAAGTCGTTGGTAGAGCTGTAGTCTTTCAACAAGACATTATTTCCTTGTTATTGATTTGAATCAATAATTATCGATATGTCGAGTCACACTGTATTAAAAAAAGGTGGAGTGAATTGTGTTATGATGAGTTATGGCTAGAGTCCCGATTCCGGTGACGACAACATTTTCGTTCATTGACTGACTTCTTTGGTCAAGATTTCGATTTGTGTTTGTAAGTTTTTGGTGGTTTACAATTTTTGTTTTTTGTTATAGCGTCCGCACGCCTGGTGGCAAATTGGTATACCAATATCTTAAAAAACCCAAGAAGATCCCCAGGTGTGGTCAGTGCAAGGACAAGCTTAGAGGAATCCTTCCCGCGCGCCCTCAGGAACGCTCCCGCTTGTGCAGGCGCAAGAAGACTGTGAAACGCGCATACGGTGGCGTCTTGTGCCACAAGTGCGTCAAAGAAAAAATCGTCAGAGCTTTCCTCATCGAGGAACAGAAGATTGTTGTTAAGGTGTTGAAAGCACAACAGGCTGGTGTGAAAACCAAGAAATAGGACGAGTTAATAAAAAGATAATTTCTATGTAGGTTTTTCAGTTATTTTTTCAAACCTGATGTCCCAGTGAGAGTCAGTTTTTTTGCAAATAATTTTATTAAAGGGGTTGCTTAGAATATAACAACGAACAATAAATAAAATAGGCTGTCAGATACAACAAAATGTCTAACCTAAGATAAGTCATAAAGGGTGATTAACAGTGTTAAACCTATGGCTAAAAGGCAAGATAATGCATAGTTGATAATGTGGTTGGGAATAAATGAACACGTAACGTAATATCAAAATAACATGATTTGGCAACCTTTTTACGGCCACTGTAGTGGACGCGAAGATATGCAAAATTTATTGCAATTTCGGTTGACTCATATTGCTATTAAACAAGTCTCTTGTTCTGAATAAGAAATTCTGCTTTGGTGCTTTCTAGATCTAATAATTTCCTAATACTTGTCGAACAATTTACGTCAGTTTGCTGTACATATCTTCTATTTGCGGTTTGAAGTAAGCTTTGAGTTGAGGACGTTTCGATTTCAACGTGGGAGTCAACAGTCCATTCTGTACACTGAACGGATCGGGATGTAAATAGATGTCTTTGACCTAGAAAATGACAATTGACGAACGACACCGCAGGAAACGTCGATACTCACTTGTTCGAACGACTTGAGTCCGGCTTCCTTGCCCCACGCAATCATGTCGTCCTGGATTAACTGTTTGACGTCGTCGTTGTTGCACAGCACACTCAGAGTGCCCGGAATGCCGTTTTCACTCGCCCAGCACTTGATCACGTCGACGTCGGGAACAACGATGGCGATGATGCACGACTGCAAAAACAAAATTTATGTTCGAGTGGTTTTCGCGTCGATTATGGCTGACCTTCAAAGATTCGCCGTGGACGTAGAGCTGGCTCACGTATTGGGACCGGATGTAGATGTTCTCGATCTTTTCGGGGACGATGTACTCGCCTTGGGACAGCTTGAAGATGTGTTTCCGCCGGTCGATGATTTTCAGAGTTCCGTTCTGGAAATGTCGCGTTTAGACGGCGTTTTGACAGGAGGAGAGCACTTACCGGCATCCACATGCCGACGTCGCCGGTGTGGTGCCACCCTTGTTCATCTTTTGTCTCTTCAGTCTTTTCGGGGTCTTTGTAGTAGCCTTGGAACACGTTGGTTCCCTTGACGCACACCTCGCCTTGATTGTTCTTGGCCCAGTACTCCATCTCGGGTACGTCGATCAGTTTGACACAACAGCAGGCTACAGGGGGGCCAACGTGACCTGGCACGTGGTCTCCTTGGATGGTGAGAGTGATAGGGGCGCAACATTCCGTCTGGCCGTA
This sequence comes from Tenebrio molitor, assembly GCF_963966145.1. NCBI lineage: Eukaryota > Metazoa > Arthropoda > Insecta > Coleoptera > Tenebrionidae > Tenebrio > Tenebrio molitor. The sequence goes on along the minus strand of NC_091054.1, from coordinate 1,566,124 downwards.
TCCCTCAATCACCTGTAAAGAATCTGTTAGAAGGAACCTTCCAAGTGAGAAGAAGAATTAGTACCAAGCACCCTAGAGCGCATCTCATGAAGGTGAGGACGTTCTCGGCGAGGGGAGCCGAGCCTACGAGCATGAGTCTCAACCGCCCTCCCATTCCTTCTTGGACCTTCCTGAAGACCAGCATGTCCCAAAAGCTGTTACTCCTCAAGACTCCCCTTTTGATTTCGCTCTCTTTTGCGCTCATCGCCATGTTGAAGAGCATCTTCTTGACGCAGCTCGCGTTCACCTCAGCCTGGACTTTGTCGTAGATCCTGTTGAGAAGCCGAGGAACTGCGGGGGTCACCGTGGGCTTCAGGGCTTTCATGTCGTCGGATAACCGCCGTATGTCCCCCAGATAGAACCCCACCGAAGCCCCCATCATGTACATGGCGTTCTAAAACAAGCGATCAATATTGCGCCGCGCTATGGGGGACTAGTAGGTACCTCGCAGCACCGCTCCAGCATGTGGGCCAAAGGCAGGAACGAGATGAGAACGTCGGAACTCTTCACCTTGTGGTCGCCCATCTGCATGAGGACGGCGCTCATAGAGGCGACCACGTTCTCGTGAGTCAACATGACGCCTTTGGGGTTACCGGTGGTACCGCTGGTGTAGCAAATGGTGCAGAGATCTGACGGTTTGGGAGGCTGCAAAAGCTGGCTGAAGAGGAGTTGGGCAATGCGAAAGAGTACTTACAACTTCGGGATGGTTCGATTTGGAACCGAGAACCTCGACGTCGTGGAATTTGATGATTTCCACTCCGCGGTTCTTCGCTCTTTGGCGGGTCGCGGGTCGGACGTCTTTGTAGACGATTAGTTTGCGGAGGCACCGAGGGGAGCGGTCCAGGAGGAGGTTGCACTTCTGGTCGTCCTCGCACACGACGACAGAGATTTCAGCTGAAAGGAGGTTTTTCAGTTGGTTTTACAATGTTACTGCGAAAAAGTAAAAAGTACATGGGTTCAAATGGGATTAGAGTGTTTATAATAGTAGCAGTGATTGTACCAGGACTTAAATTAAAAAAAGTAATTTGGATTGAGGTCACTATAAAATGTTTACACTAGGAATACCAGAATAATTTTTTACCAGATTGTACCAAAATGGGTCAAATTTGACCCGTTTTATAAATAAGCCATTAAAAACATGTTTCAGACATTTTTTATTTTAACAAAAACCCTTTTATTTATAAGTAACGAAAAATAATAATTTGATACAAAATAAAAGATATAAAGAAATCTTTGAAAATGGTTCCGCCAACGTTTTTCGTCCAATCACTCCAATCTGAAAAACAATATCACGCAATGTAAAAATATTACGACATTCATTCGTAAGTAATTTTGAGGTTATGTTGTTACAAACCGTCGATTCGAAGAATACCACAACCGGGTCAAAAATGACCCATCAATGATTATACAATCACATATCTAAAAGCGCAAAAATGAGAAAAATTGTATTGGGCAATTATAACAAAAAATGTGACTTCCAGGTCATTTTTGACCCGGTTTGTGAACTCCAAGTGTTAAGGAAAATATTTGAAAATGACAATTTATAGTAAAAAAACAATAGAAAAAATTCTAAGTGAAGCATCGTCTCACCTGACGAGCCGCCATTGCTTAGCAAAGAAACAAAAAAGGTTAAACAAGATTTAAAAAAAAACATTATCATAGATTAAAGTCCATTAAAAATTAAAAAAACCACCAAAGTCACATTTTCCTCGATAATTGCTATCGGCAACGCTGCCTAGTGGAAAATTTGGTGAGAAATTTATCAGGGGTTCGTGTGAATTTTGTTCTGGGCATGTTTAAGTAAAAATAATATGAATTAATAAATAAATGAAACGTGTTGAGCAATAATAAAACAATTTGAACGAAATTCCAAGCAATTGAATTTTATTTTAAATCAAATAAATGTCATAATTTATGGTTACCAACATAGTATGAAAAAATAACTACTTAGGGTTTTTTAAATTTTACCAACCTAAAGCAACAGGTGGTGGTTTTTTGAATGGACTTTAGAGTACTGTTGATCTGCTAAATACTCATCACGAATTATTAAATAAAATAAATGAATCATTTTTGAACCATCTGATGTGTTGACTGACTTGTTCCAATTAGAGTTTATAGCGTCGCTAATACGCCTGGTTCAATAAATATATTATTGGAGGGTTCCTTTGTGGCCTCAAGCTTTTCACTGCCAGTTGGTGATTTGATGCATTTGATTGTTGAGTATTAAGAATAAAAAAACAAACATTTTCCAACTATTATCTCGTAGTAAAACTGTTACGAACACGCAACTTGAAGACTAAAAATAAACACAAGGTTTAGAAAATTATTAGAATCTAATTTTACTACATCTTTACGAGTACTACAACGATTGTACCAAAAAACAGTAATTTTGTTTGAAGGGTAGGTATAAAATTGTCTACTTCCGGTTAAATAAAACAAAAACATTGTTTTCTGAATTACATATTTCTGTCTTTATTGTTGACTTTGTACTCTTATTCTTGGTCGTGTTGTTACATTTGCTTTGGAAGAATAATCACAGTTTCAATTTAAATTACTCAACGTTTCTATTGCTTAACTGCTAAAAAGAAATGAAATAATCAAAGTTAGTTTATTTTTATTAACACAATGGGAACGTTTACTAAATATTAAGTAAATTAAATTTACGGTCTCGTTTGAGCTTTATTTATGCATACAAATATTTTTGAAATAAAAATCAACTGAATAAACAACTGGAGATTATTATCAACTTCTAGTAATTTACTCATGTATTGATTTGGTTTTATTGATGAAACAATAATTATCTTCATGCTTTTAAAATAAACTATGCCAAAACAGAATTCTAAATAATTATTTTGTAAGCTATCAACAGTTTTAAAAAGTCACTATAAAAAATACCAAGTGTTGTGACAATAATACGTCAAGCGCAAAAAAGACTTGATCATCTACGCTTCGATCATTGACCCAATCAAAATTTCTCAAGACAGAAACATTTAATTTAAGTCCATTGTCTTGTCCCCAACATCACGCGAAATTGTTTTGAAACGGTGTCGTTGCGTTTTCAGCTGTTACAAAATTTAAATTAAATTGGACCGATAACAGTGGAGAAATTCACTTCTTCAAAGGGCAATTCAGTTTTGAAACAAAAAATATTGTACGAGTGAGTGGCGCATATAAAGCGACATCTATGATAAAATCTCTTGAGAAGAACAATACATCTGTAAAAAAATGGCGATAAACTCTTGTTATGAATGACACATTTAATAACAACAATCGAAAACATGGTAATGAGATAACCCGAAGACCGTCGAATTCTCCAGATAGTTGAAGAATTGAAGATTCGCAGAGATTGTCAGCGAAACCATTACTCGTTATTACGGGAATAGTCGGAGTAAAGAGAGTCAAAGTTCAAGTCATTTGTTTTCTTGAACTTTGAGCGGATGACCCGGAAGCAATTTTTTATCGAATAGCAATTAACGATGAAGCTATGATCCAGAATACAAATGTGAGTCAACGTAGTACTTAAGAAGAGCGAAAAGCCATCAAGGAAGTTTCAGGTGCAGTGGATGTTCAGAAAACCTTTGCTGATATTTTGGTTCCACAATGCATGTTGTTATTATTATGCAGAGCTCATTTTTCGGTCGTGCGAGGTCTAAATTGAAGGAGACACGAAGAGGTAAATTTCAGAGGCGAATTTTCCGCTCTACTTCACGCAGTTCAATTTGTAAAGCCGTATGGGAAGCAGGGTTTGAAAAATCAGTCATCTACCTTTCAACCTTGACCTGGCTTGTTGCGTTCGAAGGGTTGCAAACACTTTATGACAAGTCTAAGAACAAATCGAAATCAAAAATAGAATTCCCTTAAAGCTTCTTCGTTCCGCAATTTGGGCAGATAAACATCTGTCAAAAATTCTGCAGCGTCCTAATCCCATAGATAAAATAAAATAGTATAGAATGCAAACCAGATTAGAAATTTTGTGGAAATGTTTGCGCGCACCTACCACAGAGGGCGTATAGTCGGATTTTAAACTATGATTTTAAATAAAATAAATGTTTTCAATTGATGTATGTATGTCACTTTTGACATTTTATGTTAAAAAGTTTTGAATTTTGAATCGGGACAAATTGTGTACAATGGCGGACAAAAAATTTCGTCCACAACTGTCATTCAACTCACGTAAGTTATAAAGCAGCCTTCAGGAACGAATAACCTCACTTGACATGTTGCCATGTTTCAATCAAATTGTGTCTATGTTCTTATGGGTGACAGTAATAAATTTCAAATTTTAATTTGCAAACGTCAATCATAATTACAATAAGGGTTAAACTACACCCAATTTTTGTAAAATGAGGGGAAAAGGGTGGCCGGAATAGTACTTTAATTTTTGATGAAATGTCAATAATGCCGCACATTGATTACGATATCAACGCTTACGAATTTCATGGTTCCTAGACGGATAAAAAAACGTATTTGTTTTCGATATTTATGGATTATGCAGAAAATGGCAACAACCAATATTTTTAATGTGTGACCACAAGAAAATAATAGATGACGAAATTATCAATAAAATGATTAATACATATCTCCATATTTAGGTGTGTTTCCGAAAGGAATAAATACCATTTTAAGCGGTGTCAGTTCGCGTCCCGTTTTTGCCCATGGCACTGTCTGCACTCTGCACTATCATTGGCCGGCCAATGAGCGGGCTGCGTTCGTGTCGCGTTTTTGGTCCCAACTTTCGTAAAAGTAGGTGTCGCAGGCCCGGCCCACTTTCGTTCACGCTCTAAACGTGTTCGTTTCGTTCACTCCTCCCTCTCTCTTTATAAAAAAGACTACGGCTCCGTAAAAGCGAGCCAATCTGCATCGAGAGGCGGGACCCAACCCGCTCTTTCCAGAGTCACTCAGGCGTGTAAGAAGCAATTGTCCACAAGACAGCCGAGTAGTTGAATATAAAAATAAAGTTTATAATCAAGCTCTAGCAATGTATAAAACATTGAAAATAAAAAGAAACACCTAAAATGATATTTTATTTGTGTTGTTATTAAAGGAATAATAAAATAAAATGGAATCTGGGGAAGGAGGTAAAAATCACGAATATGTTTTTCAAAATTTCATAACAAATTACTTAAAAGTCGTCTATTACCGCTTTAATTTAGTTTATGAAATTAGACTTCTACTTCTAATTAAAATAGCATTGAAACAAATTCTAAAAAAATATCAAGATTTGTTTATAAAATAAAATCAATATTTAGAATATAAAAAAATCCATAAAAGTCATCATCACTGGAAATTTTATTTATTGTTCAATTAGGAGAGAAGAAAAAAATGTGATATAAGAAGAGTTGGACATAAATAAATAAATAACCAAAGTCGTGTCGGAGATTGATTCAATAGACTGCGACTATCGTCAACTGTCAAAACGAAAGTAGGTTATGTTTGTCAATACTGTTTATATTATAATAATATAATCAACAAAAAAGGAGATAGGGACCGGCTAGGGGGAAAAAACCTACTTCTGAAAATGTGTGGCATATCTTCAATCAATAAAGAGAGATTTTGCCGAAATTCCATCAAACAAGGTTGTGATTGGTAAATACAGTCCCCATTTTTTTTATTCGTTCTAATTTGGAAAATAGGGTTTTGTGCAGATATTTTGTATTCTGGAGGGAAACAATTTTTTAAAATAGCCTGTGCGGAAATGTCAAAGTTGATAAGTAAGAGTTTATTAAGAAATGCAGAAATTTTGTTTTCCACAGCTGTCCTTTATGTCTTTTTGTTGTATTATTGGGTGTTCATTTAAATTTATCCTCAAAGTTGGCGTCGAAGAGTCACGGATCAGCTCTTTAAATCTAACCTCACTTTTTGCGTTGTTTGTGTTTTTACTCTGCAGACTGATGAGTGGTGCGTTCACAATCGACTCTTCAACGCCAACTTTATTAAGGATAAATTTAAATGAACCCTCGATATAAAAGCCAATGAAATATTTTTTTAAATTTTTTAAATAACACGAAATACGAAAACAACAGATAATTCAGAAAGAGTCTAAATTCATGAGGATCAAAGATCAAAACTAATTTGTAAGTGGTACTGCGGTTTAGAAAACCACAATTTTAATTTGAAACACCTAATCACCATATAGGCCACGAGTTTGTTAACTATTTGGTACGTCAGAGTTGTTTCACTGTTGTGTGAGAGAACTGGGCGTTATGGGTCAAAAGAGCACAAAACCCACGCTCTAGATTTTTCCCAACAGGAACAAGTACTGTGTCTTACCTTGTTTAATAATAAAGGCACATGCATCGGGACCCAGAGTGTCGTAAAGCGGTACCAGTACCATGCTGTAGCAGTACGCCGCCTGCTCGGTGAGGATCCACTCGGGGCAATTCTGCGAGTAGATCCCGATGAAGGTGGTACCAGGAGCGAGTCCCTGCGCCACCATCCCCGAGCCGAAGTTCTTGGCCCTGAGAAGGGCCTCGTTGTAGTTCAGCCATTGGTAGGGTTTGTTGTAGGATTCCCTCCAGCCCAAACAGGGACCGTTATCTAACAGAGAACCAAACATAAGCCACCAGTGTCTCGGGCCCCTTGCCAAGAATTTCAAATTTATCACGATCGTGCGACTCACTCGACTCTTTCGCGCCTCTCCTGAAGGACTCGTAGAGGGTCTTGGTGTCCGGGAACACGTAACTGACGAACTTGCCCTCCTTGGCTTCCTTGTAGAACCGCGACACCCGGATCAGCTCCGGACCCTGGAACAGAACGAACAAGCGTTGGTCCAAATGTGGAGACTTGGGGCATCACGGCGTTGACGCCGTGACTGAGTAAACAAACAAGCCAATTTAAAGCGCGACCTTATCGAAAAATAGCCGGAATTTAAATAGCAACAATCGACGGACAAACTGTTAAGCGTTTTATTGCGGTTAATAAAAATATTTTTACGACGGACGAACGAGGTAACGAAACCAGAAGTACTCATTCATGATTTATTGCACCCAGCTCACTTTGTAATTGTAGGTGTCTGATTGGTTGTTGAGGTTGATGGGGATGGCAATAGGGGGCACGGTGGCACAACAAGTACACATCTCGGCGACTGTTCAGATCTCAAGACTCATGACAACGGTGCAACGAATTGTACAATTCGACGGTATTTTTATACTCATTGAAAGTTTTAAAAAGGGTCCACTTAGTCACACTTTGATTTGGCTTAACTTCAAGACCACAAATTTTATGTAATAGCTGAGGGAAACCGCTCGGGCCGCAAGAATCACAATTTTTTTTTTTCAAAAAATCGTCGGCAAAATTTTTGTCACGACTCGGCCGATTCCCCAAAACGGACACGCTTGACACTGAACACTTCTTGTTTTTGTGTGTTGATTTGGGGTCTGGACGCGCGACGCCTGGATGGGTACGACTGGCGTCCTGAAGGATAAAAGCGGACGAGAATAGTCGTCGCTCATCCCACTCCCGCTGGACGCACAACGTTGCATCAAGTTGACTGTCCGAAAATTCCTAATTAATTTTCTAATTAAAGACACGTTCAAGGGCGCAGTGATTTGTCGTTTGTTGTGGCGGTTCGGAATTTTTCGGGGTGCGAGTTGCCGTGTGGGGTCGAGCATCGAAAAGCGATAGTCTGCGGGTCCGGTGGTTTATGGACAAATAAAATTGATGGAGAGGGCCCTGGATGGGTACGTAAAAATTATCCGCCAGAAATATCTAAAAATGTGAATGAATTTAGTAGATTTGATGTTTTGAAAACGGATTTTTCTAAAAATAAATAGGGACGACGTTTAGAACTGGAACGATTGACTGCTCACTATCGCAACAAATAAATTTCTGCATTTTATTAGACAAAATTCTGTTTTTATTAGGTCGCCGTGTACTGTCACTTTTTGACATCACAATATAGACGTCACAAAATGGAACATCTGTGGCCGGCGGTTGCCAAAGATTTTTTAAGATAAAAAACAATTAAAAGGATGCAACGAGTTGACACTGCAGTTCCTGGCTCCTTAACAGTGTTTCCAAAAATTTTCAAAAATAAAGGAAACATTTTGAAAACTGTTGAGCATTCCCATTATCATTGAATTTTAGTGGTTTTTGCTCACTGAAAATAGTTGGCAAAGATGGCAATTTAATCACTAGTGAGGAAATAATATTTTCTCACTAGTGAGCAAAGTGAATGTTTTGCGAGTTTGTCGATAGAGGGCGCCAAATATTTTGTACTGAAAGTTTTTTTAATCTGTCTTTCTGAATATTAATAACTAAAGCTTGTCTGATTTTTGACTTATTTAAATTTTTAAGCTGTTATTTAGAGTTCAATTGACGAAAAAACGTGAAATTGCTTTGGGTAAACTTCTGGGAAAATTCATGCTACATGCATTATGTGTTGGTATCACTGATTAAACTAAAATCGACTTGTACGGTTGGGGCCCTCGCCTTCGGCTCGGACGCCCAACTTTCGTATTCGTTAATTAAATGCACTACTTGGCTTACTTGTATTGAAAATAGCTATTTTTTCAAGGACTTTCATAATCATTAACTCTGATCACTTTTAATTTGCAGAAAACTTGTAGGGTAAAAAAATATTGTATGAATGAATTATTATTGAAATAAGTTAAAAAGTGTCCAAAACGCCCTTTATCGCTTTTTTATTCAAAAAGTAGTTTTTGACTGGAAGCTCATCGCTCTGTGGTGATCTAAACCATTTATTTTTACTTCTTTCAACGGGTATTGTTAGAAAATGCCATCAAAATTTGTAATTTCCTGTTGGGCGAGTCAGAACCAATAATTTTGATTTGGTGGAATCTATTATTAAAACACTTATTACATTGTTTAAACACTTTTGTGATTAAACCTCGCCTACTAAGCATAAAAATTCAAATTAAAGGAAAACCTGAGTCTTTTTACGAGATATCAACCGCTTTATTTTGGTTCAAAATAGTCCTCCCAAAATATACATTCGACCTTGATTTTTTTTTTGTCGCAAACAATTTCATCTTGGACGCATCATCGACGCAACGAAATTCTTACCCAAAAACCAAAAATGATTGGAAAAACAGGATATCCATATTTAGTTTCTGAAGAAACAGAACGTTTTACGCAACACTATGATTACTAAGTAGCAAAATGCTGTTGCTGCACTGTTCTATCATTAAAATGCCTTTTATCTACTTTGATAGGAAGTTTTGTGGAAGTACAGATTAATTTTGAAAACGTGTACAAAGATTGTAGATATCTTGCAAATACAGGAACTGAAATTATGATTATATCGGATGTTCATTTAAAATTCCTGTCAAACTTGGCGTTGAAGAGTCGATTGTGAACGCACCATTCGTGTAAAAACACAAACAACGGTAAGATTTAAACAGCTGATCCATGATCCGTAATTCGTGGTGCGTTCACAATCGACTCTTCTACGCCAGCTTTGACGGGAAATTTAAATGAACACCCGATAGATCATTGTTGTACTATCAAAAAATGAAAAATAATCAAAAATCAAAATTATTAGGATTTGCTGCATGAGCGTAATTCCTGTGAGTGTAGTGGTTGATGCTAGTTACAAGAGTAACAAAAAATAAATAAAAAATGAGTGTTTATTGCATAAAAAATATTTCTACAGAAGTTTCTCATTTTTTCTACATTCACTGTTGTGCTTTGGGTTTTTGGAACATTTTGGTCCATTGGCACAAATCGTTGCCTAAGAAATAAAATGTTTAAATAATTAGTATACTATTTTGGAATTGTGAAAAATTATCGCAAATTTGTCTTCACGATTATGCAAACTATTTAACCTTTCTGTCAAGTAAACGCGAGAAAAGAATTCATCATCACCTTTTTAATTTATCTTTCGGAACATAAACATTACAACTTGAATAATTAACGAAGTTAAAAATATTGTGACATCACATTTGAGTAAAACATCATTTCCACTAAAACATAACACATACTCTTTATCTCTATAAAAGCTATAGAAACATTTTTTACTTTGATCACAGGGTATTGTATATTTTTTTTAATTTCATAGTTTACAATTTCACTCTTACGTTGATTTATTTTGTTTATTCACATTTTCTAAAAACAAAATTTATCAATTCAAAATTTTCAAAAAATGGGGTGCAAAACCATGCAAAAGTTGTATTTGTAAAAAGCGTTGACATCAAGTACTAATGTGTCTTTTCAAAAATTGTTTTCATAATCGTAGCTTTCAAAAATCATATTTTCAAAAACAATACGATTATATCGAGTGTTCATTAAAATTTTGAAGAGTCGATTGTGAATGAACCACTCGTCATAATTTTTCAAACTGCAAACGCAAAAAGTGAGGTTAGATTGAAACAGCTGATCGGAGTTGTAATTTGTGGTGCGTTCACAATTGCTCTTCAAGGCCAACTTTGACGAGGAATTTTAATGAACACCCGATACTTCTAATAAGTGATTTGAATTATTATCAGTTCGTAGTTGCGTTGTGCATTGTTGCTCTAGCCGTGACCTTGACCTTTTCAAAAAATTATATAATTTGCAATTTTACCTCCACTTCAATTGTTGCTGTTTTTCACAAAAACTTCTCAAGTAATGTAATTTTTCCACAGATTTCTAACACTAGAAACTCACAGGATCGAGAATATTTTGTAAAATTTTATTCAACGGCTTCAACAATTACATTTATGTGAAGAATTCAGAGTTGATCAGGATGTTATAGAAATTCTTGATCAATTTTTTCAAAAAAATTCCAAATTTATAATTTGCCCTCAAAAATCAACCATGCTCATTTTCCCCCAAAGATGTTGATTGATACATCACTGTTAGTAAAACCAAAAATAAAACAAGACTGTGATGACGTTTGTTGTTTAATAATAATTATTAATAGACTGCAAAAGCTCATAACTCCATTGTTTCTATTTCTAAAATTGAATCAGGATATCTAGACCTTCTTTAAAAAAATTACAAAATTAGCAAAATTAGCAAAATTGCCATTTACATTCAACTGCTAAACATCGTTCACGTTGTTCTGGCATAATGGGAGGCCATGATTTATTTTTTTAACGTTGGACCAACTGTTTGATTTCTGTCACTAAAATGCCTGACATGTTGCTGAATTTCCCGCGATCTGTCAGTATTCTTCTATTGCAAACTAGTAAAACTGACAACAATGCACTAGACATTGACGCTATTTATAACCTCAAACTTAGAAAACATAACCTAATTCAACAGATCAAATTAAATGCAAAATTTCCTTGGCCTCCCATTATGCCAAAACAACGTGAATGGACTTTATGTTTTCAAATCTTGTTGATCTATTTTTTTGCGAAAATGAAACAAAATAATCAAAATTTTTTCGACCAAGCAGGTCTCAACTTTCACACTGAATAATTTTGTTTTTTCTTGACGACATCCTCTTTTCGATCCCCAGTTTGGCCTCGTTCCAATCGATAATCCCCGCGTTCGATCTGGGTCAGCTCCGCACGGATCGAATTCCCGAATTTTCGGCCCGTCCCAAATCCGAAATTTCACTTTTATCCGCACGCGCAAAAATCAAACCACCGGTCACGAGCTCGAAAATGCTGTCCCGATAACAGCACATGACATTTGCCGATTTGGCCCACAGCCATCGAGTGTTATTTTAGAGTTCGGCGCGTTCCAGCACGGCTAATCTTACTATTAGTGACGTCACCTTCGTAGCCGTTATCTCATAAATTCGCCCCCTATCCGGCGGGGCACCGTTACACCAAATAAAAAATATCACCGAAAAACTTACCGGTTCGACTAGGCATTGTTCGTCTAGAGGAAACAATGGTTTTTGGGAGGACGGTCTGCTGGCCAGGTAGAATGCTGAAGCCGCTGCCACGCCGGTGAGGGCCAATGCCCCCGCGCCTCCGCCAATGTAGTGCAAGTACTGCTCCATGTCGTCCACTGGAACAAAGGAGAACGGTGAAGAAAACACCAACGAAAAACGCTACATCCTTCTCTTCGTCTCTGAATTTTCAAAATTTCGTATAACGGGGTTGCAATTCGAACAAATATTTGCGTTTTTCTTTAAACAGGCGATCGTATCATAAATAATCTATTCCACTATTTGTATTTTTGTTTATTTTAGTTTTAAAAAGAGCGGCAGTAAATTTAGAATAATTAAGTGGCAACATGCCACAAAAATTTGTCACAGGTGTGACAATCCAAATAAAGTGTTCGCACACCCTGTATATAGTCTAATTGCGTATGTTGTTATAAGCTCACGGTTCATCAATAAAGCAATTTTCCGTTAGTATTTATTTAGGCAGCCGCCAAAGAAATATACACACAGGCAAATTTCCAGTGTTTGAATTTTCTTTTTTGTTTGCTATTTTTCAAAATTTTACCAAGTGTTTGAAATTATATATCTAATTTGAATATACACTGGACATTTATACACATTTCGTCAGTGAGTTGCGTCTTGACCAAGAAAAAAAGTGTGGTAGGTTTAAAGACGATTGATTTGTAACTGTTTAGTTTTTCGAAAAATCTTCAAAACAGTCCTCTTTCTACACACAATTATGTTTACGTTTTAATTACCTTTAATTCAGCAACGCACTGACAATTATAACCAAAGTTTAATTTATTTTTATCTCGAAAACGAAGACTTTTATTAGATAATTTTTGTGCATGAGTTCTACTCATCCTCACCTATTACCAGTCTTTTTTGTACTAGTAATTAAAAAAACACCTGTATATGCATATACAGGGTGTATTTGAAATACGTGTGTTACTTTTAACCAGTGGAAGAACACGCCAATTTATGAAATTTTTCTCTATAACATTTTGCAAAATTCGCACAGGTTTTCCAAGATTTTTAGCCCCCAATTTTTGCTTTGTGTGATTAACTAGTTTCAATTTTTTTGTAACCATGAGAATTTTAATTTTAATTATTAAATTTTTTCTATAGCAATGTAGGTAACCTTTTTGACATGGCTCAGTTTCTATCACAACAGAAAATTTTTGCCCCTACCCATAGGCGGGTATACATTTTTAAACTAATTTCGTAAAAAAATCAAATAGAAAAAACTTTTCATTGAACAAGCTCTGCTACGCATTTTAGATACACACTGTATAGTATTTCCTTTGAATTTTTCAAATTTTAATAAACTCGAATTAAAAACTAATTACAATCTTGAGATGATGATCCCATTGGCGGTACCGTAACAAGAATTGAAATAAATTAAACACCACGTTAGGTAATGTTCAATTTTTTTGACATTAACTCTCGTAGCTTGATTTTTGCGCCGCCACTGGTGTCAGATTTTGATGACTCACTACGCTCTTCTTTCTTTGGGCGAAGTTTACCACCATAGGTTTTTAAATTGAGTTTAATGTAAACAAACAAAGTCTGAATTCGCCGAAACGGAAATGGAACAATACACTTTGTTTCGACTCAAAAGAGGAAACACTGACCGCTAAATTCCAACGGGGTTTAAATCTGGGCTGTATGGTGTGAACCTGTTGCAAATCACCCAACTTTACATTATGGCAGTTTATCAAAATCGCATGTTTTACAGGATGGCTCGCACTGCTTTGTGTTCGTTGTTTGCAATGTTAAAAAAATAATTTTAAAATTTGGTTTGGTCATACTTGACTGAAATTTTGATTTTGGGAGAATCTTTCTAATTTTTGCAATTTTTTGAAAATCTTGGATCGAAATGAAAATATGAAACAGTGCAGTAGGAGTCCATTTACTGTTGTGGGTGTTCAGTTATCTTCATTTACGACGGAAACAACTCACTAAATTTGTCAAAATTCCATTCAAAACTAGAATAAACTGGAAAAAGTTTTTGACTTGCTCAACTTTAAATGACACATTTTGAACAGCTGCGGTATCTTGATTTTTACACAGTAACCAAACTACATATCTGTAATTTTACAGCACGGAGTGTGTAAATCAACACGAAAATTTTAAGTTTTCAGTGACCTCCAAAAAAACTGTTGGTTTTTGTTAAAACACTCCCGCTTCGCGGTCGTGTTTCAATCTAAAAACCTCGGGCTGTAAAATGTAGCCTACCGCATTTGTAATGTAAATATGTATTTAAATAACTATTTCGATTCGATTCGATACAGTGGGCGACAAGCTTTAATTTTAAATACAGGGTGTTATTGAAAGTTGTACAGATATTTTAATCACGAGCTACTGGCTTCATGTAGAAGTGGGAAAAAATATCTAAAAATTCTGTCAAAAAATAAAATGACATTTTTTGAGCTACAATTTTTTTTTAATTGCTTTTAGTCTTCTACGTTGTCCTACAACCTCGTAGGTAAAATTTCGGCACATTTTAAAAATACACCCTGTATATCATGTTTTATAAAATGTACGCCAATGCGAAGTAACCTATAGGAAATATGTTTTAAAACAAGGAAACCGCATTGGTGTACGTTTTATAAAATATGATATACAGGGTGTATTTTTAAAATGTGCCGAAATTTTACCTGCGCGGTTGTTTGACAACGTAGAAGACTAAAAGCAATTAAAAAAAATTGTAGCTCAAAAAATAAATGCCATTTTTTAAATTTTTTAAATATTTTTTCCGAGTTCTACATGAAGCCATTAGCTCGTGGTTAAAATATCTGTACAATTTTCAATAACACCCTGTATATACAATAAGAAAAATAGTCTATTATCGATTATTTTGTCTCATAGATTATAAAGTGATCCGCATATAAAAACCATTGTTTGGATCCGTCAATAAGTAAAGATAGAATGGAATGGAATAAAGAGATATTATTATTAGTCACCACTTTCAATGGATTTGTCATATTCACAAATCATTTCACAATGAGTCGTAAATCCAGCGCTGACGATACGAATTGATGTTCGTAGAGAACAATGTGAAAAAAATGTATCTACAAAGAAGTGGCAAAATCTATTGTTGTAAATGGTTTTTCGGATTTGAAGAGGTTTTTGTCGTGGAGAGTAAATGTGTTGAAAAGGTCAAAATATTATCTGCGAGGTAATAATTAAGAATTGTTTTACCAGGAACTGAATGACAGAACGCAAGTTGTGAGGTATCATTTTTCGCGTTGTAATTACTCGGCAGTACATATCTGGTTTCAACCCGGAGTTCATTGTTATTCTAAAAATAGGTAGAAAGTAGGCGACTCTAGAAGGAATAGAAGTGAAAGATGCGATTTCTTGTGTTATCGTAAAAAGCGGCGCCGGGTCAATACACCAAAACAGCCCCGATGACCCATTAATAAATCGTTCACTCACTGTTCCTCCACCTGTGCCTGTTCTTGTCGTCGTCATCCCGCTTCTTGCGCTTCACCTTCTGGTGCTGCTTGATGAAGCTCTTGGTCCTGAGGATGATCGCGTCCATGATCGCAACCCTCGCGCACTAACAACACCTCATAGTCCGCTCCGGAGGAGTCGAATCTGGTAACGGTGAACGCGAGTGAGAGGGGGCTTGCGCCCGGCGAAGATTCGGAAGAGCCGCACTCGGATGAAGAACCGGAGGAGTGTGAAGAGCGGAAGGCCTCTCTCCATGGACCATATCACTGCGGCACCACCACTCGTCGGGCACCAGGTGCGAAACGAGCGGCAAAATTTTCGCCTTCCCTCCACTTGTACCCAGATAAAGTTTATCGAATAATTCGGACAAGGCCAATAACCCGAGATCGATCGTCGATCGTAAACAATCTCCCTATCGGATGTCGGCACCGCGGTACCACCGACGAAAAGGCGGTACCCGAAACGACGCACGGTGGTCCGCACTAGCGAAAAAACGGGAGTACCACAATCGAAATTACGGTACCGGATTCGACATACGCCGCGGTACCATTGCGACAAGAACTGGAACGGATTCAGCTGCTGGCGAAACCGAAGAGATACAAGGTTGCCCATGCGGAAATGAATAAAAATAATAAAATCGCGCGACCCACATAATTTTTTGCCGAGCGAGGTCGTCGACCCGAGGCTATTTTTAGGGATGCAGGACCACGGCGGTACCCACGGGCGGTACGTTCGGCAAGGTACCTTCGTTGACCTTGTTGGGACCGGTCCGTTAGGCGCCGAAAACGGGGCCATCGCGCTCCCGGAATTCTGGCTCTTATGCGCTGGGACCAAAGGGGGGCGCCGATGGTCGGCCACGCTGGTACAGTGACCAAGTGAACAGGACATTCACCTGTTGTAGGTGTACGTTAATAACTCACGGCTGTTTCCTGGAGGGGCCGAGACCACAAAGGAATTCTCTGACATACGGGAGTGGGAGACATGGGTGCGCGCTGCCCGCTTTTTGGGTCACTTAGTCATGGCGGGCGAGATTTTTGGCGCTAAACCACCTTCCACTAACAAAATCACTACCATTAGAGGCGCCCATTGTTACTCACATGCGTGGAGAGGTGAATGTGGAGCGACCGGATTGAGAAAATAACGGACATGATTCGCCAAAATTACGACCACAGCACCGATTGCGGTGGCGGTGATGGAAGAAAAAACAACTGAAACGAACAAAGAAAAACGACAACTCTTTACAACGCTCGCTACGTTTTCTTTCCCTTTTCAAATGTCGTTGTACCCAAATGGTACTCTTGTGTAATTAATGAAATTACTGTTTTACTCTTTATGTCACCTAGGTTAGTCCAAAAGGCTTTCTAAACTTGCGTTCTTGCTCTTTTTTCATTCATCTAGAATTCTAGATTCTTCATCAAGAACAACATCTTTTTACTTAATCCAAAAATATTCAAAAATACTTTCGTGATTTTGAAAAATATTTACTACTTTTTCTTTTCTTTTCCAAAAATTTTGTTCCAAGGTTACAGTTCCAAAAATATTTAGTGTGTAATTTTTGGTTCGTCATTGGTGACCCCGCGGGTCCACCCAGACCCGAAAATGACCCCCGCCATAGCGCAAAACATCTGAAACAACTGACTTGGCGTCAAACAATAAACAACTCTCTCAAGTTTACGTTTACGCGACCGGAACGAGCCACAAAGAAACAAATTTTCTAATTAATCGCTAAGAAATTATTACAAAACGGTTGCTCGCACTTATTGGAAGAGAAAATGCAATTTATAAATTTTTTTTGGCACCCGCTGAACCAGATGCGTCCGTTCAACGTCCCGCGCGTAACTTGGACATGACATTTATTGGGTTACAAAAACATGAATGGGCGACCAACGAATTACATAAATTTTTCACAAAATTAGAACAGAAGAGCTATTTTGGAAAAACGAAAATTCCAACTTGGTGCTCGAAGACGGCGACGTTCGATTGTTTTTTTGTTGGCACTAATTTGCTAATTCGACCGACCTCGTGGCTCCAATAGAAACGATTCAGGTAAGAGACAACTTTTCCCACCGCAACAGTAAAAATGTTATCCAATGCGTGCCATAAAAAATGATGATAAATTGTAGCAATATCGTGATAGTAGATAGATAGGAAAAACAATGTTTGGAGGTTAAGCAGTTTTTGAGTGTATGACTTTCTGTGCGTTGCCCCACGCGCGGCGCCGCCACTGTCCCGGCGATGCAAATACAGTTAATAAACAGCATCAGAAATAATTTCCACGGTTCATTGTTATGATTTAAGTAACGGATTTGTGCGGCATGTGCGTTTTTACATCATCCACAACAATCGGCCCACTTGTTTATAAATCAAAGAAGAACGGTAGACTCAGACAGAGGTGATAAGATAACGGGATGAATCAATACAAATAGAAATCGAAAAGTGCACTCACTTATTAGCTGGAACATCTTGTGACGTGTTGTGTCTAGTTACAGATTACAATGGTTGTTTGTTTGTTTGTTTCGGTAGATATAAAGGTCGCTTTTGTGTTATCAAATGGTCATAAAACATAATAACAAAAATTCATGTGAACATTAGTAAAATACAATGTGTGCTGGAAATTACACAGATCAATCATGTGCATGTCATTATCTTTTCGCTTATCTTTGGTGATTTTTCCGGTGGTTGCGTCGAATCGACCTGATTCGGAGCCGCTTGAACTGGGATAGACGGCAGTTGGTGATTTGCCGCGGTATTGATTGACGGTGATTGGTATTGTTGGGGCTGACAAGAAAATTGCAGAAGTGGTGATCATTCGAAGCGATAATAATCTTGGTAACATTTGTGCAGTAATTGACACCGCTACTCGATGACTGCATCAACCATTTTCCAGGTTTCAGTGGATTTTTTGCAAGCGGCAAAAATGAAAATGATCGAAGTGATGAAATCACAGTTGAGTTATCGAAATGGCCCATAAAACTGAAGATTGCGTTCATTAAGTGGATCATTCGATTATTTTCGAATCAAATCAAAGGAGCCGATAATTAAATTATACGACTTTTGGCAAAGCTTTTTGTACACAGATTTTTACTGTTGTTTGGTTTTTAACGACGAAGTGTCTTTGTAGGCACACCGGTTGCATTCTCGCGTTGTTGACAAAAAATCAAAAATAGTTTAAAGTAAAAATGGGAAAATCAGATAAAGTAATAGGAATAAACAATTTGTAAACAGGCTAAGTCATCAAAATAATTAATGAATTTAATTGATTTCGCGGTTGACCTAATTAATTCGGTCATTTGAGATAATTAATTAGATCATCCACGAGATCAACCGCCAGGTTCCGCGAAAACCGCGAGATCAACCAAATTAATTAGGTAATTCGCGGGAATTAATTAGATCATTCAAATGATCAACCGCGAATAAGTAAAATACAATTTTTGGCCTTTAAAAACATTACAGTCATGAAACCCATTACTGCAGACACAAAACAACAGCAAGAAAGTGTCATTTACCTTTTTAGCTATTTACATTACTATCTTTGATTATGATTATTTTTGTTGTCACAAAACTCACTTGAATTTAACACAATACGAGCTTGGTCGCAAAACTGGTGAACCATTTTGCTTCTTCTTTTCTAGACATTATCTCTAAGTGCGTAAAAACGCAAACAAAAACACATTTATTTTATTATCCGGCACAGTAAAATCTCTAAATCGATAATCGCGTGTCTCTGAGGACACGTCGAACATCATTAAGACAATTTCAGTCGTTTACCTCGAAGCGGAACAGATTAATTTTTCATTAAGCTGGATCAAAGCTCTTCCAACACTTTTAGTTCTTTTAGTAATTGTAGCAGTTACACAATAAGAAGAATTTTTATGTAAGTGCATTTTTTGTACATTGTTATTATCATCATTATAGTTAAATGACGGGTCAGTAAAAATAATTTACAAAGAGTAGAAAATGTAATAATTACGGCACTCTAATGCAGATTGAGCCAATGAATTAAATAATACATAATAATAAAATCATCGGACGAAGATTGTTGAATTCCCAACAGGTTCTTAAGAGAAAAACCACGTTTTGTTTGCTTTTGGTATAATTTTATTAATATGTATCGAATAAGATATACAGGGTGATTCAAAACGAACACAGCAACTACTAGTAGTTGTACAAAATACAGTGAGAAGAACATAAAAAAGTTGAAAAAACATTTTTTCTCAGCTTCAGTTAAAAGTTACAGGGTGTTAAAGTCAGAAATTTTTAACCAAAAATGTTAAAAACATTTTTTTTTGTTGCAATTATGTTAGACAGAGTATTAATTCAATTGCGATAACATTTACTAATTAAATAATTTTTCTTTTAGTCCATTTGCTTTTTTAAAAACCGAAATTTAAGTCAATTAATCATGTGCTCGTAAATGTCAACAAAAAAATAGAAATTTGGAAAAATAAGAAAAAACAAAAAAGCATCAGGAAAATATTTGTCCTAAGCAAACATTATGTTTGTCTAATTACATGTGTTACATCATTTGCAAATAAAAAAATAGTACAGGGTCATGATGGGACCTCTGGGGGCACCAGGAGACGAATTAATATAGCTACATTAAATTCCAACAGCTATTTGTTTTCACATTTCCTAGCTTTGATACATTTTATATTCGTAAAAATGCGTCGTAACTTGATTTCACAAGGTTTTCGTCTTGTGGATTTTGAGGTTAGAAACTTAACGTTTAATGAACCCACAACAATTATAAAGTGAAATGTTAATAATAAAAGGAATTTGTCAAAGTGCTGTGCTTCTCTCTTCTTACTACAACCACAAAGACAGTTGCTTCTTCAAAAGGTGGCTTTGGTGAGATTTTTTTATGTATACTGTATGTAATATAGATCAATACGTACAATACAAAGATGTGATTATGGGTTAATACTTACAATTGATTTATCTTATAATGAAAAAAATTGAGGGCTTCGTTAGTTAAGAAAAACAAAAATCAACTCGTAGATTGACTGTCATGCATGAATATCACTGAGAAAATAAGTTGTGACACATCTGTCAATAAATTTGTAGACGTCTAGTCTGAATGGTTAACTTTACTAAACCACTTGCAAAAATAACTTTTATGGTCTCTTTTATTTTACTCTTTTTAAATATGTACGCATTTTTTACAGAGTATCTACTTACCGACGATTAAAAAAACCATAAAGATACGTTTCAATGGGTCATAAATTATTATTTGATTTAATAGCTGAAAACACCATCGTGCCAAAGTGCTTTTTCCACGTTTTTCGTTTTATTTCTCTGATAAAACACCTTTAGATTTACGTCATACTTTTTACTATCGCCAATTCCAGAAAATACAAAAGTGCATCTTTATAATTCTTCAAATTGAGTGTGTTAATAAATGCCTCACAGTAAATCATGATCGTAATGTATAGTTGGTTGCAAAAAAAAAACTGTCAGAATAAAACTGACGCATTTTTACAATTTTTCCATAGTGTGAAACCTTCTTACGACAGATAGAATTATCGTCAAAATTCAATGACATTCAAAAAATTATTTGACAAGAACTGTCAAGTAGACAAATAACTGACAAATTGATAAAACCAAATTTACACTAGGAACATTTTCATTTCCCGTTTTTTTGCAACCAACTGTACAGGGATATTGTTAATGTTCCGTACATCGTAGTTGGCTGAGAAATTTGCCACCTAGAATGCATAGTGTACTGTATTATACAACGTGATCAAGAATGACTGAATCGGTTGGTAACAATGAAAATTTGAATGATTTTGGTACCACTGTAATCTAAACGCATTTCCGGTTGTCAGCTTTGACAGTCAAATCTGACATTTACCATCAAATCTTCATTTTTTTAATACTTAGCATAAACATAGCCAACATAACCTATTTTTTTAATGTCGTGTTAAGTTAAAATAGCCGGTCAGTGCCAATTACGACACAAAAAAACACCAATATTTTTCAACTGTTTCATTGTTGAGCACGCTGTACCATATAAAGTCAAATTGATGTGATGATTGCTCCACGAGATAGTCCTGGACATTTTTTTTTGCTAAATTAACTAATTCAGGACACCTTAATTAACATTTTACACAATGACAAACAATGAAAATTTCACAGTGACAAGTGTGATCTGTCAAATGTCATATTTACAAATTCAAATTCAGAAGGGGCGGCAAATCGTATACCGTACCATTACATTTGTAATAATCTTGTATAAACAGTGTTTTCATCCTCCAAATGATGAAGACGAAACACACAAATCGGGAAATTACAATTTTACACTAAAAAGTGTGTTTCATTTACCTTTGACACCGACAACTTCGCTGAGCAAGATTCCGTTAACAACGCAATATGACATAACCTCAAAAATTTTAAACATCATTTATGTGACTCAGTTTTAGTTTCACAATTAAAGCCGTGCGAATCAAGCTTGAAGGCGACTTTTAGGGTTAACAAAGCTCCCAAATTGTTTCGCTACATTTCAAACTTGTACAGGTTTTAGAAGATTTAACTCTATCGAAATGGCAAAGCTAAGTTAAGCAGCTTCCAAAATCTCCAAGAGTGTGTTACCTCATATAAATATCTATTCTTGCTAAGAACATGACTGTTTGTGACTATAAATATGTAAAAAGAAAAAAACTAAGAAAGGCATTAATCATATTAATTTTCCCTCGAAAAAAACTAAGAGGCATATTAATTTTTCCGCGATGGTGGCATGTTTCAGTAGGATAATGCTATACATACCTTAGGGACACACACAATATATGCTAAAAATCCGAATTGTTGTATTACGCAGTACATTAATGTGAATTTTTGAATTGTAAATTTTTAACAATCCTTTTTCGTCATCTTATCTGTGTAACAATCAATGTACACCGAAAACTGTACATATTGTTTAAATATTCAAAAAGTTCAAAGTTCATCCGTTCGTTGACGAAAGAGCAAAAGTAAGTGGCCATAGTTTTTTACGAATCATTTCTGACCTGACCCAATAAGTACTGTTCCTATTTCGGAAACTAATTTGAAAATCCACTTTACTTAATACACATTTCAATCTTGTTAGTTGAAAGACTTGGATTCTAAATCGATAACTGAAAGCTTCCGAGAAGCGTGGAAAGCGTCATGTGTATATCTGGTTCCATTACCATATGTAAAATAAAACAAGTTGTAGTAGGCAGTAATTTTCTCGAAACAGTTAACAAGTGAATAAAACCAAATGGCGGGTCACAATTTGACAGATTTGTTGTACAATTTTGGGCGAACGTGAACTGTAAACTGAGAAATATGGCGTGACAGCTGTGTCATAAGATGTTGACAGTAACATCCCCTGCCAGATCGCAGGAATATGGGTAAGTGGGTCAACAGGACCCGGATGACCTTGTCTCAGTTGTGTACCGGTACCACATTCTCCGGTTGGATTTCCGGGAGTGTGCTTGGCCGGCCGGCACGCCAGCCGGATCCGCATCCACCTAACCTGTCGATCATAACTCACCGATTTTCGACACGTCCATCTTCTGCACCAGCTGCACGGACATCTTCGTCGCATTGAGAAAATAACTCAGACCGATCATATGTAAATTGGCATCCGATTATCACAACAGAAACATATCACCCGTTAAGCAACAACAAGAAATCCGGCCTTAACAACGCTCCAATCTGGAGCACTCCAACAACTCCATAACAACAAACGACAAATCGCAAAGCGTCGCCTCTTCAATTAACAACAATCATCGAAATCACAGCAGTATCGGCTGCGAAGCCCGGAATTTTAACCACGCTTTGCAGTGTTCACGGTCAGACTGGAAGCACCCCTGACGGAACGCAAGGGTGTAGAGAGGGAGGTGGTTGCGACGGCTAATTAATCGATATCCATCAAATTTTCACAATGCGAGATTGTCGACGTAGCCGTCGCCGCTTATTAATAGATACTCGCGGCGCGAGTGGTATTCGACGCGATCATTTCGCGGCCTTGAACCGCCCCGAAAATTCCCATATATCGATGGAAAGGAAGCGCCGATGAATTATTAACCGGTCGACATTCCAATTCTGTTGTTACATAACACGTCCGTCGATTCTTACACAACTTGAGCTGATGGCTCCCACCTTTAGCCGACGCCATGCGATGCTTACGACAGAATGTGAAGGCGGTGACGTCACATTGGACTAGGTCAATACTGTTCGGTTTTGTAATAAAAGGGCAGATCCGACCTTTGTCATATTTGCATAATTCAAACCGCGTGACAGGATTTTTTCCGCACCTTCGGAAAAATGCAACGGAAAATGCAATCGGCGTGAGCTCCGGTAGGGATACGTTACATAATTTATTGACGACGGGCCACACTGTTTGTCATTGATTTTCGGCATGAATTATTCAGTGCGAATTAATACAATGTATGATTTTTCCCTTCTGAATTAATAATATCGACAGCGATTTCAGCCGCGAGAGCCCTCTGGGCGGCCTGAAACCGAACCACTTTCAGCTGCTGAAACGCAACAGGAATCTGCAAAGTGTCAGATGGGACATAAACAAGTTTCCTGATGGAAATGTCACTTTGTGGCAGGCATGACTAACAAAATGGGTTCTACTTACGCTAGAACTTTGTTACTGACAGTAGATCGGAGGTTTCGTGTTCACTTAACAATAGCACATGTCGTTCTAGACGTTTATTTATATCGATAAGCAGAAGCATCTACAGTAGATAAGTCCGATTTAATCAGCTCATTTTCCGAATGGTTGCTACTTGTTGAAACTCAAATCAGAACTAAACTGCCGTTTTAGTTATCTACACAAAAAAGGTTTTGTTGATAGTACGCGGCAGCATAATCCAAAACAAATTAAGTGAACGATTAAACTAGAACTTTCCGGTTTTCATTCCAATCGGAATTCTAGACAGAACACGTCGTGGTCAAAGATGAATCTCTATTGGTGAGGGACTGAGGGTCATTGAACAGTGATTTTTCCAGTTTTTTTAATCAAACGTTTCAGGATGTGCGTCTATTCTTTTGGACAGTTTTAATCTTCTTATTTGATTTTCGATTTCAGTAATAAATAACTAAACTTGTTTGATCTGTAGCTTTCGGCAAGATAAAAAAAATGAGAAAGAGAAATACGTTGTGAGAACCGGAGTGCTGCACTACATTCTCACAGTTTCTACGATCTGTAATTTCTTTGATCAGATATTTGATTAATTAGAGTGGTGTGGCACGTTTTCAACAGTAATTCTTGTTATCAATGATTTGATACGATCTCATTATAGACAGTGGAATTTAAATTTAATTGAAAGTCGATACACGTGTAAATATGGAGTCTAATCGAGGCTGTACAGACAGTGGCGTAGAAAGATTTTGGAATAGTGCAGGTGTCAAGGTTATCAAAAGATTTCCCTAAAACAGCTTGTTTTTGTGCTGTTGTGTTTTGACACTGCTTTAGAAGGCCTTGAAATTTCCCAAGATTTTTTATTTTTCTTTTAAGAGACATTTTGCCGGTTGCGTTGTTATTCAAAAACAACTTTTTTCGGTTCTGTTCAATTTTTCCTTCAAATTTTTTCAATCACATGTAATACAAAAAAACGATACGAGATTATACAGGTCATTATGAATGATTGTAGTCGAAGCAAGCGATGCTCATGTTATGAAGTTTTTGCCGCTCTATTCAAACATAACTGTAATGTGGCGTGAACTGTCAATAGTGTCAATTGTGTGAACGGTGTGTGTTTACTTATTCACATAATTTTGATCATTTTCATATGGAGCGGCAACCACAAATTTTACATTTAGTTTTCACGCCATTTTCAAATGAACTCCTGGGCTGAGTAGGCTTTGGAAAAATTAAACCGTTTAGAACAGTGTAAAGTTTGAATTTCCCGCTGTTAGACACGAATGATATTTGTTTATGTTTAATCGGGACATAATTAAACATGTTTGTTTTCAGCAAAGGGTTTCCTTAGATATTTGTTTCGAGAATAGGAATCGTTACGTTATTCTATTTTAATGGAAAACACTGCAAAGAAAGAAAAAAAGTAAGATATTTTTGGCTCAAAATTTTAGGTTAGCTGTCAACATGCTTCAATTAATCTACGCTTTAAAAAAGCACAACAATTGACGGTTTCCAACGCCTTCCCAGCCCAGGATTTCATTTGAACGCGCGATAGAGTAAATTAGTTGTGTTTTTGAAATAGTTAATCACTTAACGCAAGCGCAAGCCTTAAAGGAAAAAGCTTTTCAATCAAGAATATTTTGCAACTGGATCTTAGATCAATATAATTTTAATAACGATTTCACTGAATAATAGATTATATCATTAAGAGTAGAAGTGAGTCTTTTTGTGCTAAGCCCAGAGATTGGAGACCGAGACGAAGTCGAGGCCGCAACTGGGCGAAAGAGCCCAGAGAAGTGTGAAGAAGTAAAACGAAAGTTTAATTGTTTTTTTTTTAATTGTACAAATATTGTTTATATTAATTGTAAAATGTATTATTAGATTTAGAAGATATTCTTCTTTTCTGAATTACTGTACAACATTCTAGTTTAAATGTGCAGTCATCTGTTACATAACTGTAAATAAAGATTTTTTATTGGAGATGTATTTTTATTGCAATAAATTCTATGCTAATAAATTAAAGTTACCTCAAGATTACGTAACTGGTTATACAGGGTTATTATAAATGATTGTAGTCGAAGCAGGCCATGCCCATGTTATGAAATTTTTGCCGCTTTCATGTGAACTGTCAATTTTTGTCGCTGTCACTGTCATTTTTTAGGTGAAAAGTGTGGTGATGAGGATTTTATTTATTTTTTTATAACCCTGTACTTGTCAACAAGAATTGATTTAATGAAGTGGGTAATATTATCGATTACCATTGATGAGATAAACTGAAGAACATTAATATCCACTTTTCAACACTGTAGTAATAAAATTTGTTATCAACTATTTTATTTACAACTTCTTATCTCAAGGAAAAATGGTGTATGATTACTTAACCCATTTCAGGTAACAGTTCCGTAAATAATAAATTGTTGTTTTTCGCTTCAAATGAATATGAAAAAATCATGTAAAAATAGGGGAGCGTCCCATCATAATTAAGAACTTAAGAAGATAGTCTCGTGCTCATCCTCGGTTATTTTTAACAGGTATAATTCTTTGATAAAGCCCCATCAACCCGCGATAAACACCTAAATGGATCTCAAGTGTTTTCACGGAGGCAGTCGTCTCGACGCTGAAAATTTTCAGTTTCACAAACAGTGCCTTCAACAACAGACCAACCATGCCAGCCACTTATTGTACTCTAGTTCTCGTTATAACCTTCATCTGGGTTTGTTTATTTCTCCTGTTGCGAAACACCACAATATCGAACACCTCGATCCAACTGAACATCAACCCCGCCTCCAAGCACTTCTCCCCCTTGAAACTCAAACCCACCGAAAGCTCGAAGAGCAAGAACAAGACCTACCACGTCCCCAAATTCATGCTGGAGTTGTACGAGAAGAACAAAGTGAAAAGAGACAACGCGACGCGTCCTGATGTTGTCCGCAGTCTGATTCCGAAACATGCTGGTAAGTGTCCCTAGATTGTGTTTTGGGGGGTAATAAGCCCGATTTAGGAGCGATCAGCGAAAATGAGGTTGTGGAAGAGTCCGACAATCATCTTTTGATCTTCGATTTGCCCAATTCGGACGAAGAGGAACAGTTTGTAAGCGCCGAACTGAAAATTTTGACTCTGGTCGAGATTAAATCTGATGTCATTTCCGGAGTTGAGAGGCAATTGAAGGTTTCTATTTATGACGACGCAACTAAGACGTTCTACAACCTAAAAAAAATACACGTGTATCATTTGAACAACACTTGGTTGTCCTTTAACGTGACTCAGGCAGTTGTCAAAATTTTGGAGAAGCGCGGAAGAGAAAAGTTTCTCAAAATCGTGATTTCGGTCAGCGCTTTTTTGCCCTATTACCAAAAAGGTGACAACAACTTCAAGTTGTCTCTGATGCCGGTCAGGGACGATTTTGACCACGACTATCCAGTCCTGCTGTTGTCCTATTCCTCCAACCATCAAAGAATCACTACTAGGAAGAAACGAAGCATCGAAGAAGACTACGAGGAGGAAACGAATAAAGTGTGGGATGACGACACCAGTAAAAAATTACAACAAACAAAGAAAGCGAAGAAAGCGAAGAACAGTTGCAAACGGAAACCACTCTATATCAATTTTTCCGAAATCAATTTCGACTTGTGGATTGTCCAGCCTCCTGGATACGAAGTAACGTACCAGAGATGTTGAAATGTGGTACTGATGATTGTTTTCCAGGCGTACCAATGTCAGGGGAAGTGTTTTTATCCAGTTTCGCAACACTTGAACCCCACCAAGCACGCCATCGTGCAAGCTCTGCTCCACAGCGTTTCTCCCTCCAAAGTTTCTAGATCTTGCTGCGTCCCCACAAACCTAGACTCCATTTCTATTCTCTACGTGGACAACAAAGGGGTACTTACGTATCGGTACGCTTACAAAGACATGGTGGTGCTCGAATGTGGTTGTAGATAAGTCCAATAAAAGTCTGCAGTGTCAAGAGTTGTTTTATTCTTGAGCTTTGATGTGGAAACTTCTTCCACCAGAAACATCAAACTATAGTTACAGAAGGGACAGAAAGGAAAATCACTTTTGGGGCAATCTAGATCTACCTCTGAGCAATCAAACAAATGTAGAATAAATTTAAAATGTATTGAGCAGTCTTAACACAGCACTTGGTAAAACTAGCTAAACATAGCACTGCACATCTCATTATTCTTCCTATTTAACGAGTACGTGGTCCCCGGTACTGGCACCTTCTTGTACTTAGCTATTCGCATCTTGTGTTTGCTTCCGGGTATCCTCTCGATCTTGAAAATGTTGTGTCTGAAGGTGGAATCCGGTTGGGTGACTCTCATGCACAAATTCATGTTCCCGGAAAAGTCAATGTCGGATTTGAGGGTGAGTTTGGGCTCAATTGAGGCGCTGAACTCGATCTGCGACCTCACGAAAGACGTATCGATGATGATCAGCGCGTTGGTAAGAATTCCAGCTCTGGAATCCGCCAATGAAAAACGGTTTTGGTTGTTTTTGTACACTTACGATTTTTCTACTACGGAGTCAGCGGTCCTTCCCCAGATGGAAATCTCGATGTTTCCGGACAGGTCAAAAGACATACCAGTCTTGAGATTGAATTCCGCCACAAAACCTGGACCTAGTCGGATGTACTCCAAGTGGTCTTGGAGGAGAATCAAGGATTGGAAGGCGGTGGTGCGTTCTGAGGCGGTGCCGGACCAGACATGTCCCATTAGTTCGCTTTGGCCGTTGAAGAAGACGAAAGGTCGGATTTGGGTGTCGAGGATGGTGAGTTCCATCCCGGCGGTGGCTGTTTCTTCGTCGCCTTCAGCTTCGCCTCCGACCAATCCGCTCAAACCTCCGGCGAAAATCCCCAACTGGAAGCAACACCTGATATTTTGTCCTTCTTAGAGATGCTACTTACGCTAAACATCTCTTTGGTTAGGCCGCTCCTGTCCATCATCACATTGACGATTCCTCTTTTGACAATTCCTCCGAAGATCTCTTGGATCGTGAGGAGGCTGCCGTTCGTAGAGGGACTCTTGAGGAAGTTGCGCTTCAACGCCGTTGACAACCCTTTGGGGGCCAAGACTGCGTAATTATTTAAACTGGGATCGTGTCTTATCATTCCTGAGAGTTTGTCACTGAAGGTTTGGTCTTCATCAGCAAGCATCTGAAGACGTTGCATGACATATTGTTTCACCTCAAAACTACTATCGTTGAGTTTGAGGTAATGCAGTAAGTCCCAAATGACCTCGTCTGAAGGTTGCGACTCCAGGAGCATATCAACAGCTAGAGTCCTCGAGCTGCTGTCGTGCTTCCTGTCGTGTTGCAAAAAAGTCCTTTTAGCCGCTTTAAGTACAGTCGAGTCCCACAAGGACACGCCCATAGCTTTGAGGGCTTTGAACGCAAGGACTCCCTCTTTGGAACTACCATTCGCGATTGTTTTCAACAACACTGGAATGGTGGTCGCGCTTTTGAGATTCTTCAATGCGCGGAGGAACATGTACCGATCCTCGCCCTTCGCGTAGTTCAAGTTGTTGATGATTATCTCTTCGACGTTTCGGACAATCTGGAAAAGCTCATCAGACCAGGACATTTACACTACTACTACTTACTTTACGCTCGTGGGGGTGCGCTATGGTGGTTGCGTGAGCCATAGATGCGACTGTCAAGATTAAAGTTTCTTTGACTTTCTCTGGGAAGTTGTCGTTTTTGCGGTAGCGATCGAGGAGGTCTTTCAAGATGTCGGGATTGGGATTTGCAGACATTGACAGAGCCCAGAGGTAGCGCTCGCTCAGATCTAGATGGTCCTCGCGGTCAAAATGGAGCTTCTTCATGACTGCCGCGTGAGCCTCGGGGGTCTGGACGTACCCCAAGACGTCATAAATCTGAGATCTGCAAAAGAGCGGCTCAGTTTACACCAAATGCGGTGTAGCATCCAACTTACAGAATCTTTTGGTTCTTTTTGGAGCCTAGAACTTTCGAGATTTCTTCTTTGGAGGCTCTCCTCGCCACGTCGATGAGTCGCAGGAAAGCTTTCGCAGACACCAGACTCCCCAAGTGTTTCGCAGCGATGTTTTCCCTAATCTCGTTGACGAAATTGGGGAAGGTTTTGCCATCGTCGTTGCCAACATCCTCCTTCTCCGTCTGGAGCGATTCCTGGGTGTATCCTGTTGAGATTAATTCAACCACGGCCTCAAGACTAGGTCCACGGATGGTTTCAGTTTTCTCGTTCTTGACATGGCTGAGGATCTGGTCTGCTTCCACCGAACTTCCTAGGTCCTCCTTGACTGCCAGGACCATGCGATGGGACTCTTTCGCGTAGATGTTTTGGACATGGGTGAGTTTGGGGTCGAGCTCGTAGGTGACTTGACGCGACGAGGTCACTACGACGTCGAGGATGGGGTCGTTGGTTTTTACGTAAGGTAAGTCTGAGGAAATACAGTTGGTTTTGATTTTTCTAAATTTGGTGGTGTCGATGGTTTCGTATGAGGTTTTACAGAAACCGGAAGCGTCGGTTTCGTTGGATTCGGTGTCTAGGATTTGAAACTGGAACATAGAGAAAAACTATGCTAAACAGGATGCTACAAATGTTTACAAAACTATTGACATTCATTATATCGCGCGTTTAAATGAAATCGTGGGCTGAGTAGGCGGTGGAAAAATTAAACCGTTTAGAACAGTGTAAAGTTTGAATTTCCCGCCGATTGACACGAATGACATTTGTTTATGTTTATTCCGGACATAATTGAACATGTTTGTTTTCAGCACAAAGGTGCTCTTAAATATTTGCCTCCAGAACAGGAATCCTTAAGTTATTCTATTTTTAATGTAAAACATTGCAAAAGAAAGAAATAGGTAGTTAGCTGTTTAGGCGGAGTCTGTGACGTTAAAAGATTGTATCAAGTGAAATTTACATAATTCTGGAATTAGTGAGATGAAAAAATGAAAAACGCAGTTAATTAACAATAGACTAGAGGGTGAGAATTGTGATGGAGTGAAGGAAAAAGAGATTTGGATTTTATCACAGGGTTGAGTGGTCGGATTTGCGATCTGAGATTTGAGAAAAAGAGTAGGTACTCGATATGTGACTTGCATATTCTATATATTTTTTTTCTACAATAAACATTATCTTGAAATGAAGATCAAAAATTGATGGGTCAAGTGAGAGGCATTCCTGACAACAGTAATAAAATATTCTCCGTTTTTTGACTGAGTACAGTTGGCTGCAAAAACAGGGGAACTGTCAAAATAAAATTGACATCTTTATAATTCTTTCATGGTGTGAAACCTTCTTACGACAGATAGGTTAGAATCATGGTCAAAATTCAATCACATTTTTAAAAATTATTTGATAGGAATTGTCAAGTAGACAATTAATTCACAAATGGACAAAACCAAATTTACATCAGGAAAATTTTCATTTACCGTTTTTTTTTTGCAACCAACTGTACAATGACCAACAATATAATTTTGGTAGTTAATGTCATTTCAAAATGTCGTAGTATTGTTACGAATTGAAACGTAGTCCGTATTTATTACGTCCAATGTCAACAAAATGCCAATAATGCATTGAATTGTGCTTTTAATTAAATTGTTCAAAATTATGGTTGCAATAACACATGTAATAAAGTGAGAATCTGTGCTTCACAATTCATGGTACATTTCGTTAACACAATTTGACACAAAGAACGTAATAACAATGACTGACATGTTTTACAGGGTGATTCACGAGTAATAATGAGTCTAACGAAATTTGTGCTGCAGCCGACATTACAAGGGGAAATTTAAAAAACTTCAGCGATGTCCAAACTACTTTCTGTCAAAATATGATTTATTACACCTAGTTACTCATGAAAAATGAATATTGAGTTCTTCAGGCTCGTACTCTTACGTGAAACACGTTGTATACATAACCTAAAATTGTTAACTCTTATTTAACAATCTTAAAAATGTTAATAATTATTTCATAACAACTCTACTTGTACTGGCTCTTTCTTAGACATTGTTTTGTTCTTATGAATCCCAGCGTAGCATTTACAACAATACAATAATTTTGTTTATGAAAGAATTAAAGTTCATTATTGCGTCATAAGTCATTGTCCTATATTGTCCCATTAAATCATAAATTTAATGTAAGTAGTTTTTATTTACGAACACAGTAATTTAAGAATAATAAGAATCATTCATATGTCCAAAGAAAATTATTGTCAGCTACTTACTACAATAGGAATGGAACCCTCTTTTGTTAATTACAGACAACATAATTTTTTAAGAAATGCTTTATGTACAGTCGCGAGCAATAAATTTTGGTCGTCAATGTCATTTCAAAATTTGGTTAGATTGTCATAAATTAAAAAAAAAATCCCTGCTTGATTATGCAAGTGTCAAAACAAATGAGAAAAAAATGACAATTAATGTCATACAACATGATGATAGGTCATGATATTTACGACGGTTTTACAATAGAGCATTTACTATTGCGTCAAAGAATGACATTGAGGACCAAGATTTATTGCTCGCGGCTGTAAGTATGTACTTCATTTTCTGGAAAACAGTGCTATTTTTTTTTTCTATATGTTTGTATAAGTATTTCAAAAACAATTTTTAACTTCCTCCCGTTTTTTACTAGTCCAGAAATTATTACTTTCGATTTTAAAACATGTATCACTTCTTTGGTTTTGCAGAAAACGATCTATTTTCGATTAAATGGAGAAAATGTTTTTGTTTTTCTGAAAAGGCCAAGGAGTTCTGCCTTTAATATAAAAATATATTTCACATCTCTGCTGCTCCAGAACACAATCCATTTCAACTATTTGACTCTTTTTTGTTTACAAAAATATAATTATTTTGACACATTTGATGGACTCTATTGTTTCATTTTTCTGAAATTGGGTTACTATGGTCACAAGATTTTATTCAAATTGAAAATCAGACACTATTCGTGAATCACCCTGTATATACCGTTGTAGACGTAACATGCTTTTTAAACTCGAATATATTTTACCAATACTAGTTGTCATACTAAATAACTTTTTTGATCAAAGTCCAAAGTTTGTCTTTACGTTAGGTTCCTTGTTTATATTCAATAGTTGTTTATTGCCTACGTCCATTGTGTAATTATGCTACATTCTCTTTTATTTTAAGGATTTACCAAGTTTGTCATTGGTCTATTTTCGCTTGACATTATATTTCCTAAAGTCAGTCAAATTTCATAATTACATATTCAAATTGGTTGAACCAGTTTCTTCAGGTTTCTTTTTAATCTTTTGATACAGAAATAATTTACCTTGCAGACACATAAAAAAGTTATCAAGTTAGAGACAATTCAGCAAAATAAATCATGCAAAGATGTAGGTATGATTCTTCTATAGTTGGTGACGCAACCAGCAATACACGTGCGCTCAACCCCAGTAAACCACCCATACCTGGAACAAACTCGCGATCCCTTTCTTGAGATTCGCCAACGGTCTGGGTTCTCCATTGGGGAGCAACACCTTGTCGACCTTCCCTTGCCTCCAAGTGATATAGAACGGCTTCAGCGAGAAGGTCTCCAGTTTGGAGGAATGTTCGATAAATCCGTCGGGCGACGGCGCCTTCCTCGAGCGAATGTGCAGCTGCGGCGCCCTCAACTACAACAAACTTTGCAAACTTCGCTCCAATCGATCTCGTCCCTTTACCTCTAATTTGAGAATCCTGTCGTCGCCCCCAGCCCACACGCTGTGCACCAGTACATCCCCGGCGATAAAAAAACCCACGTTCTTGGCCCCGTTCCCGATCTCGTTGAGGAGCACCGTCGAGTGGAGCTTGTACACCGCCACCTGCCCCACCTGGAAGAGGTTGACGTCGGCGTGGCCCGCCGCCGACGAGATCAAGACGAAGCCGTAGCAGATGCCCACCAGCCACGCAAACACCACGTACAGAGTCAACATTTTTCGCGATAACTGCACCTACGACTGTATTGTTGTCAGTCGCGCTGGTTCATGTCTTGTTCTTGGATTTATCTCGACGCGGGGTCGAAGTGCGCGCTTTTATCGCCGAAAAGGCGCTTATCGGCGGGGTCTCGCTGCCGGCTCGGTTTTATCCGTTCTGCCATAACACAAAATCACTCAAACTGCAAGGCTAACACTTCCGCGACATCGTTTTAATTGGACGGGAAAAAAGCGCATTTTCGAGGATGGTTCGCTCCGACCGCGACTTGGACTGACCGCTTTCGCCGAGAGACTACACCGGCGAGGACGACGACTAACCGGATTCGTATGCTCTTGATGACGGGCTCGAGGGGACTTTCGTTCGGAGAAGACACCGCGGAGAATCGATGATCGACAACGTCTAATTAAAATTGCTGATTAACAGTCATCAAATGACGAGAGACAATGGACACTCAATCGTCCGACGTCACAAGAGCCTACGGTGGAACCGAGAGAAGTAAATAAGACAATTGATCGGCGATTTGGTCGACCTAACCGTGTCATTAAGGGGAAAATTAAAAAGAAATTGACAGAGTACTATAACCAATCATTCTTAAAACATTATCATTTGTCTTCTGTCGCTTGTTA
Source organism: Tenebrio molitor (assembly GCF_963966145.1). NCBI lineage: Eukaryota > Metazoa > Arthropoda > Insecta > Coleoptera > Tenebrionidae > Tenebrio > Tenebrio molitor. The sequence goes on along the minus strand of NC_091054.1, from coordinate 1,531,689 downwards.
TCAGTTGTGTTGTTTTGTTACAGCAACAACCATCAATCAACAGATGACACATTTTGATAACTTCGAAAATTTATCGACGCTCTTGGTTTTGTCGAAGTTGACCTTAAGTTTTGTTAACACAATTCAGTGAAGTGAGAATGTTAACAAGTTTTTTGGAAATCTAGCAATTATTTAAAAAATAAATAAATTTCATAAAATGATACGTGTCTCATGTCTATAGTTTCCTACGTGGTTGATTTTTAGCATTTCTGATAATTAAAAAAAAATAAAAACCCTAAAATAGTTAAAAATATCGAAAAATTATTTTTTAACTGTCTTATGCTCCGCTACAATTATTCTAAATAATAATAGGTGGTTTTCATAAAACCTATCCTCTCGTGTTTATCTGTTAGATCCTTTTGCCTTTTTGCCATCAAATGCTCTTTTCTTTTTTTATGGTTCTTCATGCCTTCATTAATTTTTTTCTATCATTTTTCCAACGTTTTGCATTAGTCTTTTCACTTTGATTCTTTTAATTTTTTGCCTGCTCTACATATCCTGTACTTTCACTTTCTCCACTTCTTTTGTTTTCTTTTTTAAACTTGTTTCTAAGCGAATTAAGCCCAAATTTTCTCATATTACATGTTCAAAGGCAAAAGTACACGTCATGTGGTGTCTAGCTTAACCACTTTTCACGTAAATTACGGAACCGCTCAGGTACTTTTCGATTTGAACGTACCGTAATTATTTATTGTTTTCTATTTGTTCTGCTAAAGGACAAAGGAATGTAGAGAATGAGTAAACAATTACGACCAGCTGGATAATTGATTCTAGTTATTAAGATATTTTTTTTAAATCCGATAAAGTAGAATTCCTTATTATCCGTCCACTAGATAAAAGGTAAGATTGGCAGCGTCACCTTCTAGTACTTTTGCTTTATTTGGTTGGCAGTTTTAATCTTTGTTTCTTTGGTTTTTCAATCAATTTTTATTTACTGCAATCACACTTACGTGCCCTAATTCAGCTTTGTTGCGTTTTATATACAAACTGTCGTTTTTGACATTTTACATTTTGACAGATTTGTTACTAGATGACAACTTACACCACTTAATTTTGTGAAAACATGCCAATTCAACAAATTGTGAAATATTAAATAACTTTTGCGTACCATAGATAAGATAATTTTTATAATTTTGCATTTGCATTAATCAGTCTTCATGTTTAGATTTACTGTGATACACTACACGAGTGCTGATTCATCGACTTTTTATCTTATCCGTTCATTTACTGTTAGTTGTTTTGACTTAACTGTTAAATAAAGAATAAAGCACTGGAATTAATCGAATAATTTTGTCGTTTTATTACAACAACTGGCCATGAATAAGATTGAATTGCAAACAATACCACAATTAGATATGAAATAAAAAAAGTAGATAAGAGTATTCAACACAACGATCCTAAATCATCGGAAGTGTAATATCTACAAAGAATTTTAGAATCAGAGCATCAAAAGAATCAGATTTAAAAAAATAAGTGCCGAACGGTATTGTTAATTTTTTTTAGTTTTTTTAATTTTTGTATTACACAATATGGGTTGCAGACTTTTGCGATTAATAAACAGCAGTTTAATTAACACCAGCAAATATAGTTTGACCAAAATAATAATAACGTGCGGTTTCTTAATGTCTGTTACTACCAGGTACAAAGATAATTAGTTAATTAGCACAATTTTATCGATTTAATTAAAACCATATTTATTAGCGTAAACAACTTCCAGTTAAGTAAACACAACCATTCGAATTTTAATCAAATGTAAAAAATTCTCCGGATTTCTTTTTGTTACAGTGTTTGTCAACATCTCTCATTGGTGGTTCATTATTTTATTCTTTTCGACGTAGAAGAAATTGACCGACAAGTAAAATACTGTTTATTGTTAATAAATAAAGTAAATAAAATAAATACTGTTAATGAACAGTCATTTATCGACTCTAACGTACGTGAAACCTGTTTGGAACCCTTTTTACTTTACATATTCTTTTTAGGAACATTCGAGGCATTTCAGCATATAATAACCTCACTTCACATGTTGACATGTGTCAATCAAATTATGTCTATGTTTTTATGGGTGACAGTAATAAATTTCAAATTTTAATTTGTAAACGTCAATCATAATGATAATAAAGGTTAAACTACACCCAATTTTTGTGAAATAACAGGAAAAGGGTGGACGAAATTTTTTGGCCGGAATAATACAAATATGGCCACGGAATTTTGGCCGTCACTTGTCATTCCATTGAGTTGAGATGTAAAGTGGCCCTTAAGTATTCGTAACCTCACTTTTTGCTAATACAAGACTTGTCATTTTGATGCTGACTGACTTACAAGGAAACGCGCTTCCTCATTTCGTGCAATCTTGGAACAGGGATATTATCTGCGCTTTATTGAAATAGGGTAGGTATTGGTAGCATATTCGCAACTATTTGAATGACATTGACAAATTTTTAGATGTCAATTCCAAAAGTCATCATGACCATAAAGCATGGACTACATTGAATTGACATTAAAGTGACGGCCAAAATTCCGTGGCCGCAATTGTACAGTATGTTACTATAGACACTTCCAAAGTGAATGAGTCTGAATGAGTTTTGCAAGTGTCTTCAGTGTCATTTCCAAAACTCATTCAGACTCATTCACTTTGGAAGTGTCTACAGTAACGTATTGTCCTACTATTTTTTGGCCGCGATAGTATGTCTCGCTCATCCTGTATAATGCTTAATGTATGTTCATTGATGTTAATCGTGTGTGATTTATTTAAATTTTTGAAATTATTCAAATTGTAATAACATCAGAATGCCTTAAGCCATCGATCAACAAGTTTTCCACAATAAATCAAAACGAAATTCTACTTCTTCTAAAAAGCAAAAGTCGATGTCACCTCCAGTTGCAACAAAAGTAAAAACTCGACGACGCCTTAACATATTTATGAGTTACGAAGAAAAGCTTCTAAATTGAGCGTGGGCGTGCAAATTTGCAGAAAGAAACTGTTCCCACTCTCGAATACCTACATATTTTCTTGGGTGAACTTGACCGCACCGAGCGTTTCAATTTTTGCTTACAAATCCTCCTCCTCCTTCTGTATACGTGAGTCGACATGTACCGTTAATATACGGTTTAAACTTTGTTCTACTTGTTAACTCCTGCACGTTGCCGTCGTCGTTCATCATCCTCTATTATTTTTAATTCCGTAATGCTCCAATAGCGCTCCACGTCCGGAAGCACTTAATTGTTTCGCTGTTAATGGAGTTTTACTCTCTGTGTCGAGCATTCCGATGCAAGGTCAAGGCAGTCTCGAACTGGAACACCTGAGCTTCACGTGTTTTCAAGATTAGGTCTTGGAATGACCCATGAATAGTCGTAAAGTGGAGGTTTATCTGGAGGGGACTGGATGGGTTGGCTGACATAGATTTTTTGGGTCTATCTGTTTTTGGATGTCAATTTAGACAAACATCTTGGGAAAAATATTTGTTTTGCAGTAACAGAAGGAAATAAAAGCAGTAAAAGCTATTTTAACAGTTAGACCAATTACACGTTTGCGTCATGGACGTGTTTTTAAATCAACATTCACGCAATGTTGGATATGTTTGATTTTTTGCTTAATTTAGATAAAAGCAGCGTTGTTGCTGTGCTTAACACAATATTTTTCTGTAATTAGTTTAGAAAAACAACGAAAGATAAATAAAAAAAGTTTAATCTCGACTAAAACCCGAGAAACTTGTTTCAAATAATTATTTATTTTCAAACAAAATCCTTGTCTGGCACCGTTTTGTTATTTGGAATAACATTAACTTTTGATCTTTTTATTACTTTTAGCCTGGTTTCTAGATTAAATAGAAGAAATGGGGAACAAATGGATAAATAGGGAAGCTAATACATAGTGGAGAAACTAGAAATTAGTACAATGTTTTATTTTTCTATTGCCATCGACGTCTATGAGAAGAAAAAAACAAATTTTGATAAATCCTAGGGCTTGGAAATAATTTTCTACAAAAAGTTAGTCTTTCGATTTTGATCAAATATAAGTGTCAAGTAAAAGAACAAAAGACAGAAAGACATTTAAGCACCTTAAAAGAACTAAAACGTCAGCAAATATTAAATTATCAAACTGTAAAAAACAGCAAAAAAAAAACAGGACCGATATTACCATCTCGTAGTTTGACGTTCTCAGCAGAAATCTCTATTGCTAAGAGCTTTAGTAAAATATTCTTAGTAATGTAAAAAGTATCCTACTTCTTTACTGTAAACTGCGATTTTCTTGCAGTAACAGTATTCCGACAGTAATAGCCATTCTGACGTAATCGAGATTTAAAAACTCTTTCGCGGTTTGCTTTTTGAAAGTGCCAACCAACAATTGCTAAGTTAGAGTTTCAGTGGTGTTCTGTAACAGAGGCTGCAAAACCAGTTTATAAAGAAAGTGCGGTTAGTAGATAGTCACGATGACATAATGAATACCTCTCGCTTCTCAATTAATACAACATAACAAGTTTGGACCATTCGGAGAAACTTTTTGATCGAATCTTTTCGATGAAATTTAGATAAGTCCAGCATTTTTTAATTACCCCGCGCTGGGAAAGGTTTGACACATTGCTTTTATTCTCTCGAATTTAATAACGGTGCGATTGAAAAAAAAAAACAAATCGAGGAAGCTTTGACTCTCAATCATGGTTCAGTTGGCAGCGCTGGTTTAAATATTGCTGTATTTGACAACCATTAAGCTTCCTTATTTGAGGTTAGATGACTTGAATATGTTTCTTTGACAACAATAATATTTAAACTAGTGCTGCCAACTGAACCGTCATAGTCATAGCCTACTCGATCTATTTATTTTTCAATCGCAAGGTATTTTGACCCTTTAGCAACAACATCTTCTCTTCTCTTCTAGTGGGGAAGCTGATCTTCAGTTGAGAGTTTTAATTTATGTATTGCTATTTGATGAAGTAAGTTGCTATCATGGTGAATACCACCATCGTTTTTCAATTTGGAATGTAGGTATGTAAATATGTATTAAAAATCCGGTGCTTCATTTTATTTCTGACATCTAGTTAATTAATGAGTAATTTTTTTGACTGTGGCAGTTCCGCGTTTCTTACACCTTGATAAAATGTTGCACAATGTAGGTACCTAATCGTAGAACTCCATGTTTTTTGTCACACAGGACACAGGAAACGCAGTTGCTTCACGGTGTTCTTCCACTTCCGGTTGCCATGCAGGTGGGTCTATCTATTTGTTTAATATTCATCAAATTATCACATTTTCTATTTCTTGTCGCCACCTTCGTTTAGATTTTTCTCCACTCTACTCAGTTGTTTTTTCTCAATTTCGTCGAATTTAGGTGGTTCTACTCTCGTCTTATTTGCTTATTGTTTAAACAATCCAGAAATTGTCGTTTCGATGCTAACAGTTTTGTTCTTTTTCTCTAATCAACAAGGTAATCAAGAAGGACTGTTTAAGTTGGCAATTTAATTAAAGGCTGTATGACACGATGCTAAATTTTGCAGAAAATTTGTTAGAAAATGAGAAAGGACCAATGAACGATCAGGATCTGACAAAGACAGACTATGATCCTGATCGTTCATTGGTCCTGATCGAGGGTCTCTCTCATTTTCTCACAAATTTTTTACAAAATTTAGCATCGTGTTAAACAAGCTTTAGAACATCTTTATTTGGCTATTTGCAACACTGCAACCGTACAATTCCGGACACGGAATCTTGGCCAGAACTGACATTTAACTGACAAATATGTGTGAACTGGCCTTTATTGAATATAACCCAACTTTTGACTTGATAATGCCATTTGCCTGCTTTTTTGATGTCACAAGAAAAACTTCAGTGATTTTTAATAATTGTCATTCATTAATGACACTAATGATTGGTTTACATCATTTTTTTAGAAATGTCTAAAAAATGTTGGCCAAGATTCCGTGTCCGGAATAGTATAGTTGGTTGCAGAAAAACGGGAAAAGAGAATTTTCTTAATGTAAATTTGGTTTTGTCCATTTGTCAATTAAATGTCTACTTGACAATACCTATATCAAATAATTTTTAAAAATGTCATTGAATTTTGACCATAATTCTAACCTATTTTTCGTAAGAAAGATTCACATTATGAAAAAATTGTAAAAATGTGCCAGTTTTATCCTGACAGTTCCCGTTTTTTTGCAACTAACTGTATATGTTTATCTGATGATGTGATGTAACACTACAGGGACAAAATGGTAGATTATGACTATGAGAGTAAAAATGAACGGGAGAAAGAAATTAAAGTTGAAATACAGAACAACTAAACGCTGTTCAAAAATCAAAAAACCATTGTGGTGTAAATAACACACATTTTTCATGACATTTCCTATTATTTATCACAGTGACAGATAAGTGATTTGCACCAAAATGGTTTTTTGATTTTTGAACAGCGTTTATCTAAAAATTAACTAAAGGAAATGCCCGAAGTGCCTCCCATTTGGTTCTAAATATAAATTAATTCTTCTTTTTAGGCTTTCGAGCAGATTTACCATCATTTTAATTTGAAATGTCAAATAATGTTACTTGTCAATGATTCGGGTGTCACCTATCATCCGTGGTGTCACCGTCAAGCCGTCAACAGCCGGAACTTACTCCAGTTTTCAGTACTACCAACTCAAACCAAATTTCTTGATCTCTTCAGTGTTAAAGACTTAATGAATAAAGTGATCGAAAGTGAAAGTAAAAAATCTTAAAGAAATGATTTCTCAACCTTGAAGAGCGAACTATTTAAAATTTTGTTTTTATAAAATATCATTAATTTTCAAAGAAAATATAAAAGAGTATTAATAGCCAGAGTGTTAAGTTTAAAGCAAATATGTAATCACTTTTTAAATAAATAAAATTGTTACTTTGACCCCTTAGATATATTTACCGTAGTCAGCACTTAAATATGTAGTTATTTTAAAATAACATTATTGCAGCAATTTTATGCTTGATAATATCATATAAAATGTGTGATTGCGACTGATTAAGGGACGTTCTACGGGAAGGAAAAATTTAGACAACGTAAAGAAAGTCAAGATTTATTACTTTTACACGTTACACAGTGGAGAATGTATTGATTGTTGATGTAAAAATTATTCTTATTTAAATAACAGAAATGACGGAGTTGCGAATGTGGTGTTGTCCATGAGTTTTAGTCTAGCTATAAATTCTCATTTACCTTCAAGACTTAGATGCAACGTACCACACATTATCCTACACAAAAAATTGATAATAAATGACAATAAAATTCTTTGTAATGTAAATGCATTTAAAGCTTCGAACTGCTAGACAACCAGTAATACACGAAGCACGTTCAGTTTGTCCACTTCCCGCTAGGCGTCGCACTCTTTGGCGCCAAATTCTCATCCAAAACAATAACAAATAGTGTTAAATTAATGATTTCGGTGATGGACGAGTTTCCCAATTCTGAAGATGAATTTGACCTTATGTACGGCGACGAGCTCGAACTGCTCCGCGAACAAGAGGGTAAGTCTGCATTTTCATAAAAAGTGAGGTTATTCTAACCTCATATTTGACAGATGTCGAGAAGTCGCCTAAGAAGTCTCGCAAGACTCTCGATTTCACTCAACCCGATGCGACACCAACCACAAGCACGCAGGATATGTTCGATAATGACTTTACTCCAATTGACGACGCTCCCGTTACGAGCAAACGTTCAATTGAGGAGTTGTTCGGGGATATTGATGATATCTTGTACGAAAGTCAAGGCAACGCGAAGCGCCACAAAGGCGACCATTCAGAGGAGTTGGCGTTGATCGAGCACATAATTGAGTTGCGCAAGTTGGCCCGAGAAAGAGACGGACCTGACGTTATGAGAAAAGACTACACTACTGTATCTAGTCGGGACAAAAACAATCTTTCTTATGCTGTCCCTAGTTATCCGTTTGTTGGGGTGACTAGGGATGACGGTCGGCGCGTTTATATTCGATGTCACTCTGAACAATTTGAATTGGAAGAGCGCGCCAGAGTTGTAGAGGCAATAAGCTTGAGTGGGTCTTTAGATACAAATAAGGAGATGTGGGCTGAGGCTCAGGCTCTAGTAGAGCGACACACACGTCCAGAGAGTCCCACTGCCGTAAACCCCATTTGTAATGATAAAGAATTGTGGGTAGATCTGTACAAACCTAGAAAATATTTTGAATTGCTGAGCGACGAAAGCACTAATAGGCTCTTGTTGCGGTGGATTAAGCTCTGGGACAAAGTAGTTTTCAAGCGCAGACCTAAGATCAAAATTGCGAAGCCCCACGAGTCAAAAAAATTTAAAATGCCCGACTTGTGTACAGATTTAGACGAGCACGGGAGGCCCCACCACAAGGTGGCCCTGTTGTGCGGGCCCCCAGGTCTAGGCAAGACGACTCTAGCCCACATGGTGGCTCGCCACGCGGGGTACAACGTGGTAGAAGTCAACGCTTCGGACGACCGCAGCATCGACGCTTTCAAGACCATGTTGGAAAACTCGACCCAGATGCGGTCACTCGTGGATGCAGAGAGGCGCCCCAATTGCATCGTCTTCGATGAGATTGACGGGGCCCCAGCGTCTTCGATCGAATACTTGGTGAAATTCGTCACAGGAACTGGCGTTAAGACCAAGAAGGGACAAAAAGAAAAGAACGTGTTGAGGCGTCCCGTCATTTGCATTTGCAATGACGTTTACGTGGCGGCGCTGCGCCCCCTGAGACAGATAGCCTTCGTTGTGAACTTTCCCCCCACGTCCAACACCCGACTGGCTGAGAGACTGATGGAGATTGCGAAGTGGCAACAGGTTAAGACGGACATGGGCGCCATGTTGGCTCTGGCTGAGAAGTCGCAAAATGACATCAGAGCGTGTTTGTCTGTTTTGCATTTCTTCAAGTCGCAGGACAAAGCTGTGACTCTGTCAGACGTGCACAGAGCGGGTGTTGGGCAGAAGGACATTCAAAAAGGACTCTTCTCGGTTTGGCAGGATATCTTTTTAATTGAGCGGTCGGGAGTGGGTTCGGAAAATAAAAACGTCACTCTCAAGGACAGGATGACGAAGGTACTGAATGTGGTCAATTCGTTTGGAGATTATGAAAAGGTGGCGCAGGGTGTGTTTGAGAATTACGCCAATATGAAGTACAAGAGCTCGAATATGAGTGAAACTTGTTGGGCTATGGAGTGGTTCAGCTATAGCGACATTTTGAACCAACAGATTTATTCCTCACAGAGTTATAGCTTGTCTAGTTATCTTCAGTTCGCTTTTGTGGTGTGGCACTTTGCTTTCTCGAGCAGGACGTGGCAGAAGCTCAACTATCCCAATGCGGGATACGAGGTAAGGATTAACAGTAAATAAAAAACATGCCAGATGGAGGTGTAAGATGCGCATTTTATTTCTACGTGAAAAAGTAACTGAGAAATAAAGTAAAAATGTTTTGGATGTGAATTGTCAAACTCAAGGTCGCTTAAAACTTGTATAGTCGTTTTCAATGACATCCGTGTTGTCAGTATACCAGTATGTTGGCATCACTTGCTGTTTCAGTTTAGTAATTTTGAATTTTCTAATTTGGCAATTTACCTTGACGCGGCAAATTGATAAATTCAAATTATTATTTATCATTTCCGATAAAAAATGTAGTCTGATTCGGATTCCGAGAATGACTTCGTTTAACCATGTTTTACACCATGTTGAAGATTGAGTTTTATCGTTTGTTGTTGACGTTTCATGAAATATAAATTTTCTTTTACCATAACCTCAATTTCTTGTTTGACATTTTTTTAACTAGGATTTTCTTATACTCTGAATACTGGTTATGAATTTGTGTGTACAATCTGCACCAACATATTAAAAATGACACTGACAGCACGGATGTCGTTGAAAACGACTATACGTTAGTGAGATCTGTCATAAATTCGAAATACCTTATTGGCGCGCCTAGTGGTAGTGCCAACCTAACGACAAGTCCTCAATTCACATCTACCGGGTGATCAAAAAGGACTGTTTAAGTTGGCAATACAATTAAGAGCATTTTGTTGTTCGGCTGTTTGCAATACTGCAACCGGATACGTCTTTTGACAGATATTTTACGTGAAATCAACAGCGACAAAATTGTAGGTTATGTATGTATAAAAATCAACGGTATAAAGAAACAACTTGAACTGTCAATGTCAGTGTGAAGTCGTCAACAACCGGAAGTTACTCCAGTTATACCATTTGAAAGTAAAAAAAAATCAATACAGTCCTTTTTGATCACGCTGTATAACGTTTCGGTTTTGGTATATTGTACAACTAGTTATGAAAGTCATACTTTTTTCATTGTTTTGCAGTTTGATTAACGAGGGCGAAGCCCGAGTTAATCAAGCAAATGAGTGAAAAAAGACATTTTTTTTGCATATTCTTGTAAGTTGAGAAATTTGGCCTAAAAGGATTTATGCAAAATTAAAAAAAAAAACAGAAATGCATTGTAGGTATGTACCTATTCTTTGACAATAATCTCGGGGGAGATGGAATAAAATTATTTAAAAAGTACTACTTTCATTACGATTTTTCGTTAAAAAAAGTCAACTTTCATAATCAATTTGCAAAAAATTCATATGATGGTTTATTGCAAATATACCAAGGTGATTCAAAATTATGGAATATTACCACCGATGTCGCTTCCACGCCGGTTGGGTCCCGTTCTCCAGAGATGCACCTCTTTTCAAGAAGCGCATCGTATTTTTGTCCAGCTTACTTTTACGTAGCCGCAGTCTTCTTTGTAAATGGAAAGGAGAGGGATAAATAGTCCGCACACGTTTAGAACGTGAACGAAAGTGACCGAGTTTGGGCGGTGTCGACTATTTATAGGAAAGTTGGGAGCAAGCGCGGCGCGAATGAAGCCCGCTCATTGGCTGACCACTGAACAAATAAACAAAACCGGGACAAAACGGATTGCATAAGTGTAGTACCGTGTGATTTTTTTTTTGTCGGCAAAATACTTAGATGGAACTGGCGTAATGTGTATTTTGAGTTGCATAAGGTCACCTTATGATTTTGACATAACATGACCTTGTTTGTGCCGCCTTTGTTGTTTTTATATTTCGTTTCCTTAGTTGTTTTTTCGATTGTTACCAAAACTCGGTCTTTTTTAAGATTACGGTTTTGCTTATGATTGAACTTGCTTGAGTGTTTTTCAACTTGAAAAAGAGCTACATTTTTATTTGTGTCAAAATGGGATTCACCGAAGAACGCGCCAATTAGGAAATGGCAGATCAACGAACTCTTGACATTGTTAAGAAAGACCTGATGTTGTACAGTTGGTTGACAATACCTATCAAATAATTTAAAAATTTTGACGTTAATTCTAACCTATTTCTCGTAAGAAGGTTTCACACTATTAAAAAAACGTAAAAATGTGTCAATTTTATTCTGACAGTTCCCGTTTTTTTTTTGCAACTAACTGTATCCGTGTCAGTGTCAAAGCTTTATAATAAACCAGACTGTGTTACCCTGAAACCTGTACTTACAACTGTATACCAGTTTCCCTATGTCAAAATTGAGGTTATGTCTGTCTAACGTAATTGAAATGTCGAACGTGGTTTTCTTACTCACATTTATCAACTCTTCGCAGTACGGAATCAGGGCCTTTTTTTCACGCTCTGTGAGGGGCTGCCCACTACCTTCTCTCGGGAAGGCAACTTTTCAAATTTTGTGTGTTAATTTTTCAACGCAACAGTTATGCGCATTGACAGCGCCGATGACCTTGAACGGCTCGACGCTGCCAAGCTATATTCTATATTGTAAAATGCACTATTTGTTAGTTTCAACTCCTCATACCAACTTGACATTTTGATAACTAATTGAAAAAAAAAATAGACTACATATAGTTGTTGATTTAGGTTTGTAAATATAAAATTTTACTAAATTTAGGGAATTTAATGATATCTATTGGCTATACCAGCCAACGTCTGTCATTTTTAATGTCCTTGAATGTACTATTGCGATCAAAAAATTTTGGACACTAATGTCATCGTGCTGTCATACATTCTAAAACGAATCTTATGTTATTAATAACCTCAATTTTGATTGTGTCAATTTTGAAAATGTGAATGTTAGATTTACCGAGAAAATATTCAAAAAGTTGTAAAAATCAGACAAATGGAATAGAACGAGGTTTTAATTAATAAAAAATAGAAAACAAATACCCAAATGTACTCGCATATTAAAAAAATTATATTTTAGACCGGTGTCAAATTGACAACAATTTCATCTTTCATGTGACAGTTTCAATAAAGCATGATTTAGAGTAATTTTTTTAATGTGACAGAAGTTTGATGTCCAAAATTTTATGCTCGTAATAGTACGTAAACTCGCGGCTAAAATTTGAACGTGTTATTAAAAATGCCTCGCAAAGTAAAACATTTATTAAACTCAAATTAGTTGTTCTTAGTTGTTATTAACTTTATTAACATGCTGCGCTACTAATATCTATAATAACCTCAATTTTTATATGATGTCAAAAGTGTACAATGTTGTCAGCTCTGTTTTGGGTGTAAAGTGCGGTGTTGTGGTTCTTTGATTAAAAAATAAACTATATTATCGGAAAACTAATACATTATTGGACAACATTGCTTTTACAGGTGGAAAATTTATTTAAAGAAGTTAATGTAACGTGTTTTAATTGCATTTTATTGATTTATTAACTTATCAGCTAATTTTTTATTTCCTGCTAAATTTATTCTTATCGATCGACTAATCCATTGATTTATTTATTGACCTACAGTAAAGTATTATAGTGTAGTATTTCATTTACAATAAAATAATTAACTGAATGGCAAAAATGTAAAGGGAAACTTTTCTCTATTGTACCCGGTACAGTATAAGTACATTTTTTGGAACGAATATTTTTCTTACGTAATGCATTTTTTCACATATGTATATCAAATAATACGGTTCTAATACTAATGTTTAATTTTTATAAGATGTTTTGGAAAGACACGTGAAGTCATAACCTAACATTTTTTTAACGAAAGTGTTTCGTTTTTTATTTGATCAAAATTGTCTGTATGCCACTGTTTTGTTTAAACAGTAATCCTCGTTGTTTATAATCACGAAAGGTACTTAATGTTGACGTCAGTTGTCATTTTATGGTTCCTAGGATTCAATAAAAATAAATAAATAAAATCTATTTCTTGTCAGCGGTAGAGATAGGAGTTGATTTCCTCTTATAAATTTTGATAATTATAAAGCAGTTTGCTGGACTTCTCAAGAAATAATGGGTATTAATAATATGGTAAAGAAAGATGAATTTTTACGACACTTGGGCAGTAAGGAACATTTATTTAAGATTGTTTGTACGTTATATTAAGAAAATGTGTTACAACCACTGTGTCACTTTTCCGCGTCGAACCACCTTCCTCGTACATTATCTCTGATTGTAGTTGTTTTCGAAATTTTTTCCCTTTCCGGTGACTTCGTTCAATTAAAGAAAAGCCGAACAATCCATTATCTCACCCCCTAAAAACGTCTTAAATAAATTACTCGTCGGACAGTTGCGCGACTGTTGCAAGATGAAGAGTTTAAAGTTTTTGACAGTCGGTCCGAATTTATGTGTTCTCGGCCGTAATTTCAAATTCCATTCGGGGAAAGAGGACGCGTGGGAACAAAGCACCGCCTTCCGAATAATTAATGAGTACTTATTGTGTGGCGTAATTACGCTCCGGTTGTTGAGAAACCCTTTTAAAGAAATGAAAACGTATTAAAAAGTGCGCGCACGAAAACTGCGAGATTTTCTTTTGATTTAAGCAATTTGGAATGGGGACACAGGACCGGCACCTCGAATTCAGACAAGAGGGTCATCCAGACCCGGTTCAGTCCGCGGTCCGCTTCGGACAAAATTTCACCGGTCATCGATGGATTTTACCAACAAATCATGTCCAAAATAGTGGACAAATTAAAATAATCATGTTGTAATCACTACTTAGCCTCTAAATGATAATATTTAGGAAAGATTTACTTTTTTATAAGGTCGCTGTTGAAGGTAGCGTTCAGTCCGCGATCCGTCTGAGCTTTCGGTGTCTTTTTTTTCTCGAGCCGGCCCTGGCCCCCGTTTAATGAGATCCTGAATAATGCATCGGGCCGAGCAAACTCGTTACATTTAAAAAGATATCATCCGATACTTGTCCGGTAATTAACGTCGCTACTTGGAAAATTGTGCGTCGGAGAGTGACGCTGCGCCTCTGACGGGGTGTCAAGACCTCCTCTTTTATTCAGAAATCGAATCTTTTCAGGCCAGGACGAAGCAGAAGAGACAGAAGGCGATCATCGGCGAGTTGATGAAGGGCATCCGCCCTTCGATACGTTCCTACGTCCAGCCGATCTCCCTAGTCCTGGACATTCTACCTCTGTTGTCCTTCATCATAATGCCGTCCTTTCGCCCCATCAGCTTGCACCTCTACACCGACGAGGAGAGGAAGAGTCTCGATCACGTGGTCAACGTGATGGTGGACTATAATCTTAACTATGTCCAAGAGAGGACTGCGGATGGTAGCTACGTTTATAAGTTGGGTGGGTATTTGGCTCACTTTTGCCATCCAAGGAAAATCTTGAGTTGGTTTATCGCTCCGCCTTCGCGCAAATATTTTCAAGGTCACAGCTCATGAGAGAATCCATATCTTAGTTTTTTTCAGTATTGTTTTGATTCAAGTAACTGTTTTAAACAAAATAGGGTGTTAATTCATTGGTAGATGGGTTTAATTTTTTTCCAGATCCCAACGTGGACGAGATCGTGTCGTTCGGCCCGAAGAAGATGTTATCTTACTCGAACAAGCAGCTGATCGCCAAGGAGATCGAGACGGTGAAGATGCACCGCGTCGAGAGCTCCCTCCACCAGAAGGCGAGCGCCGCCGCCCAGGCGTCCCCCCTGCCCAACCACCTCCAGACCCTGAAGGCCAGGTCCGTGAGACGCGCGGAGACGCCGGTAAGTGGTCAATTCCCGTCTGCGTTGATGTGTTAACTCCTGCGAAATTGCTTCCGTGCCTAATGGATTTTTTGGATAGCTCTCGGAAAGTAGCGAGCGGTCCGGGGGCGGAAATGAGATAACTCGTAAGGAGCTGGCCCGTCCCCCTTCGAAGCCGTCCAGACGCGAAAAAATAAAAACGTTATAAATCTATCTGACGGGGTAAATCTGTTATGATCATCTCTCCGGATCTCCCATTATTTCCATTAAGTGTGGCGGATTGCGGTCCATTACCGGCATAATTAAGACCATATCGGGGGCGAGTGGCTCCTTTCATATTCTTTTCATATTTAAATGGCACGGCCATTATGCCAGCGCCGCCAGACAAAAACGTGGACCCGAGATGGCCTCCCTACCAATTTTTGCGTTCCAGCAGCGGACTCGGGGCTCCGGACCATTTATCATAGTCGGGGGTTCGCGATCGCCGCTCGCCAGACCGGAAGGCTGCGATCTACTTGGTGGTCAGGGCGGGTTCGTCTTGCATATTTATCCCCGCACGTGCCACATCCACATATTTCACATTCGAATTTTGATTTTGTCAGGAAATCGCCCCTTACCGACTTAAATATCAACAAAAATAATTCAACTCCATTTTCTGATAAATTTGACATTTCTAAATTCTAGTTCTCAAACATAACGCACTGAAAAATACTAAACCCTCCATGTTAATTGTTTCAAGTTGTTCAGTACACCATTGGTAGCCCTGCAGAAAACTACGGGCCATTTGTAATCTCCCGCACTTGGTAGACTGACAGCTTTTTTGATCGTCAAATAAAATGTTGTTGAAATTTTTCGAAAATGAATGATTTTTTAAGGAGCAAAGTGTGGTCACGTGTCTCCGCGTCTGTCAAATGACGTCTTTTTTGTACAAACAGGAAAACTGAATTGTTAAAATAGAAGTTCTGAATGCATCTCTGGTTTTCATTTTTTTTGTCATAGATCTGTATCGCTTGTGACGCAATAGCGTGAAGAGAACAGGTCCACGCGAGGAGCCCTGAGGGTTGACCGGTTGTTTGTGCGTTTAATAAACAGTATCAAATCGTAATACGCAAACACGGCGTGAAGAGCGTAACACAATAAAGATTAAACATCGTTTGTTTGTCGAGTGGTTTGCCCAATGGAACGATGTACTCGTACGTCGAGTGTATGTACACAGGGCTCACGGTTGGTTCTCCTCGCCCATATGTTGATCCAATGATCCCATTGTGATTGTCAAACAAAGCGTCGGCACGATTTGCAACCAGGAAAACGGCGGGATTTCGAACGTGATTTCGGTGCGAGGGGACAGTGGCGTGGGGCGACAGGTTTCCTGTCGAAATGGCGTGTTTTGTACTTTGCTTCCTGTTCAAAAAAGGGAGAATGAAAAATGGGTGTTTTGGTTTCGGAAGGCCCGAATCGGAAAGATAAATAAAAGTAATGTGAGATTGTGCGGAAAGTTCGGAAAATGATCGGGCGATTATCACACGTGCACATAAAAAGTTCAGTAAATGCGATTATTAAAAGGTTAATTATTGTTGTCCAATTATAAACAATGGGAACAAGAAAAGAAGAGCAAAAGCTAGAGCAAAAATTAGGCGAAAACGAGTGTATAAGAATAGATGAAATAGAAATACAAAGCAAAAAAAAAGGAAGAAAATTGATGTGTAATAAAAAAAAAAGATATCAGATGACTTTCCCAATGTAATAAACCTTTTCTTTAAAACATTTTTTTTGAAAATGTAAAATTGTCTTCCGGTGAAGTACCTACATATTTCAGTTTTTATTTTTTACTACATAATTCTCTAATTTGTCATAATTTTCCTGGAAGTCAATACCTACAATGGTGGCTTCCGGGTCGGCTCCGGGTGGACTCCGGGTCGGCTTCGGGTGGACTCCGGGTCGGCTCCAGAGGTAGGCTCTGGGTGGGCTCCGGGTGCTCCGGGTCGGTTCCTGTTGGACTCTTGGTCGGCTCCGGGAGAGTTCCGGCTGGGTTCCGGGTGGGCTCAGGGCCGGCTCCGGATGTCGGCTACGGGTGGACTCAGGGTGGCTTCCGGGTCGGCTCCGGGTGGTATCCGGGTGATTTCCGGGTCGGCTCCAGGTGGGCTCCGGGTCGGGTCCGGGTGCTCCGAGTCGGCTCCGGGTGGGTCTGGGTTAGCTCCGGGTGGCTTCCGGATGATGTTAATGGCAATACAGTATTAATAATAATTTTTTGTGTTTTTTTATTATTGAATTTATTTCCTTTTAAAATAAAACTAGTTCACTGGCAGTTCGTGTTTTCATTTTTGAAACAAGATGGCCGAAAAGTAAGCTGTGCGAGAAAGATATAAATGTTTTTTCCGAATTGGTGAACGCAAAAGACGCGAAAAAAAGTACGTTCTGTATAGATTCAATGAAATGAACAAATAATTCCATCACGGGATTATTCGCCCATTTAAAAGCTCTCCATTTCATGTCGAGTAATGCACGCGAAAATGATTAACAATTTGAAAAATGAGAACCAATCCACATGAAATGCGGAGAGATAATTTTGTGGCGAATTACAAAGCAAATGAATCAAATATTGTGTTCAGTTGTTGAAGGATGTTTCCATTAGGGAATTAGAATCAGAGTGTGACATTTCTAGAGCAAGTATAAATCGCATTTTAATTAGCATATTTGTCATCGTTGTTATAAATATCAAGGATGTTCCAGTGGATTATGGAGTAATGTTTCAGAATTAAATATAACGAATCGATCGAAAAAATCGAGTAAGCCATGACTGTCATGGTTTAACTATTTTTTTATATCATTAAGAGTAGAAGTGAGTCTTTTTGTGCTAAGCCCAGAGATTGAAGACCGAGACGAAGTCGAGGTCCGCAACTGAGGGAAACCCAAAAATACCGTTTACTCTGAATATACAGGGTGTTTTTGAAATGCGCACACAAATTTTAACCACGAGCTACTGGCTTCATGTAGAACTCGGAAAAAATATCTAAAAAATTCTATGTCAAAAAATAAAATGACATTTATTTTTTGAGCTACAATTTTTTAAATTGCTTATAGTTTTCTACGTTGTCCTTCAACCCCGTGGGTAAAATTTCGGTACATTTTAAAAATACACCCTGTATATCATGTTTTATAAAATGTACGCCAATGCGAAGTAACCTACAGGAAATATGCTTTAAAACAAGGAAACCGCAATAATTTGTTTATTTCGCTTTTTTAGAGGCCTTTTTTTAATGGGGATAATTTAATTATTAAATATTTGGTGGCAAATGCTTCAAATGACTTTACTTGGTGTAGCCGCCTGTGGACACTTCCACTCCTAGCACTAAGTAAGTAAGGTAAGTTTTAAAAAAGAAAACACATCAATCAGGACTTTGTTTTAGCAATCACTAGACTTGATTTTTTTAAAATTTTGCTAGAAATGGTAATTCTCGGGGTGAAACATGAGACACTTTTACGATTTTTTTACGGTCCATGTACCCTTCCTGATCTTGCGAATCCCGCGCCTCTGCTCGCACACACTCCTCCGTCGGGGTGCACGTTACCCTCATCTCACCCCATCGCTTATAAACACAAACACACGCACACACTCCGCCTAATGAGCTAACCATTTCCAAACAGTTTATCATTGTGCGAATGTAATTGCGCTGTTATATCATCATTAGCCGATGACACAGCGTTGAACAATGCCACCCATAAATTCAGAACGCGCCCATTATTAATTCATGGTAATAAGTGAAACGTTGCGGATTTGCGCCCCCTACCTCTCTCGTTTTTCTTTTTTTGCCGGTGCTGCTGTCGCCTCTTTTACTGACCCGTCGTGTCTCTGGGTTTTTTCTTGCGCTTTCGGTCGATTAAAAGAGAGTTAACCTGAGAGAGTGCCGGTCCCGCCCATGGCATCAAGTGCCCGAATGGCCACCGGAAGGAAACGGCCATCTCTCTCCGGGCCGACATCGGAGCTTCCGGTTAGCCCGACCGCCGTTAAGTAATGTTATAACCTGCGAACTGAATCATTTTCCTCCCATTCCGGGGTGGACTCTTGAAAAGGGATTTGGGCGTTGGAGGAAAGGCCGACAGGTTTGGGGGCTCCAGAAGATTCTTCTGAATTGTTGATAATTTGAAAAGAACTCTTCATGCACTGTTGCATCGCTTTTATGAGAGTCAGGGGACAAAGACATTTTTATGGCTGAAGAATGGAACATTTGAATCCAAGAACTTGTTGTTGAATATCTAAATATTTTCTTCAGTCTCTTTTTGGGTATTTGATGGAGAGATTGTTGAGAGAATCGTGATGCAGAAATCGAGTTGACAATTCGTGACCAAATCGTTATCGTTCAGAAATAAATACTGTTCACACATTCGGAAAACCTTCCGGCCAGAGTCCTTCCAGCATCCGAATCCGAACGGCGGTGATTTATCCTGCGACTCTAAATAACGTTAAACAATATAGGGATTTAGGGGTGCTCCCATTAAGGATTGCGGTCGAGGCAGCGAACGGATGAAAGGAGATATACAAGAGGATAGCTAGACTGGATCAAGTATCTGTTTAACGACCTAAATAAAAGAGTTTCGGACGGCTAAATGGAATCTGCCGCTTATCCTGGCGCACACGCCGCTCCTCCTGCTCCATTACGGCCTGACTTCCGTTTCTCTAACATCTTTAGGATGTTCTTAGCTTTGTTCCGAGCTTATTGTTGACGGCGGAGGGCATCCCCGCTACTGCTAATTGCGTGTTTGTTTCAAAAATGGACGGTTGGCGGGGAGGGGCGCCGGAGGAGACGACGCGGAGGCGAATCAGATGCCGGATTCAGATTGTTTATTAAGATAAAGACATCTGAAAAACAAAGTGGGAATAATATTTGGAATGGATGAAGATTGCAACACAACAACAGACTAAATCTTTATTTGGCTAGATTAACTGACCATTCTGCGTTCTAATAAGAAACTAGAAATTTTCTCTCATACTTCCTGGATTCTTTGATTCTCTCCCTTCTTTCTTGCTTGTCTGTGTCTCGTACGGTGGGGGCCTCGCCTTCGGCTCAGACGCCCAACTTCCATACTCGTGATTAAATGCACCACTTTGCTCACTTGTATTGAAAATTGCTATTTCACAACAAAACGTGGATCAACAAAATTCCAAACAGGTTATGTTGTTAGGTGTTGCGTGATTGAATCTAAATAATATTTAAAAATAGGTCAAAAATAAGACAAGCTTTAGTTATTAATATTCAGAAAGTATTTTAAAAACAGATTAAAAAACCTTCCGTATAACATTCACTTTGCTCACTAGTGAGAAAATATTATTTCCTCACTAGTGATTCAATTGCCATCTTTGCTCACTATTTTCAGTGAGCGCAACAAAGACCACTGAAATTCAATGATCATGGAAAAAATTATTTGTTGCTGACGCATTTGCTTTTATTGTTTTTGTTTTATTGTTGCATCGCAGATTATTTGTGTAGGAATTTTTGGAAGTCGATGCCATATTGCAACACAGTAAATTAGCACAAATCCAAACGATGCCATTAAGCCGTAAACCTTATCGATTAGGAAAACCGATTGTTATCGCCGCTAATCTCTCAAATCCCCCTGACAATTCCATCATGAGGAATACCGACGATTTTTCGCCGGAAACAGCGGTTTAATTACTTCATTACGCGAGGATTATCGCTCTCTTTCTGTCCTCGGCGGGCGCGCTTCCATTTTCCGATTTTTCCGGTGCGTCCGTCTACCCCGAGATTTATATTCGTTTATACATTGTGGAAAAGTGTCAAAACGCGTTTAGACGCCCGTCCCGTTTTATGCCGGCGAATAAAATTCAAATTGCGTCGGGCGAGATTCGCCCCTATGGTGGGGTGGTTTAAGGTCGTACCCGCACCCCGACTGTCGGCGACCTCTATCGCCGAACGTATTAGTTAAATGGGGTGGTAACTGCCGTGATCTTTCGTATCGTAAAATACTGCCGTTTTTGGACTTCCGGCAGGATTATTTTATACACTGGAACAATTTAAAACACTTCTGGCACCCTTAAAGGCCGCATTTACGCCCCGGACCAGGGAAAATTGGCCAGGGGTGGTAGGAAGAAGGGGAGGGACGCGGGATTTCTTAATGAATATTCTCGTTATGGTGATCGGCGTGTTCGAACGATGTTTACGAGCGAAATAAAAATTTAATGGCGCTCATTTCGACGGGATTAAATCGATTAAGTCCTATCAAGGATGTGGACTTGTCGTAAAGGATTTTAGATTAAGATCTGATGCGGGTGGGCCGATAAAATGGAAATAGAGCTAATTTAGTGAATGGATTGTTTTTGTTTTTGAATTATGCTCTTGATATTGTTTTGTTTTTCTATTACATAATATTTTTGTTTTCTCATTCTCATCGGAAACATTTTCACTTGTTTTTATGTTTTGAATTCGAATTATATAAACGTATTAATTAAAAGTTTTTTTTGACTCGTTTTATATTTTTCTAAATTTTTTCCTAGAATGGAGGTTTTCATAAGCACAGTGATATTGTTCGGTTGGCTGATATTAACATTTTATTTTCTAGTTTCTATTTTAATATTCAGTCAGAGTTCTGGTCCCGCTTCTTATTTGTATTCATTTATTTTCTTTTCGTTTATTTGGTATACTTCTTAGATTTTTTTCTCCCTGTTAATTATTGGAACATCTTGTCTGAAAGGTTGTTTTTTATTATGTTGTGATCACATTTTTTTATTGTTATTATTTTAGTGTCTTAACAGAACCTTTCTTTGTTTTTTGTTTGGAATTATTTTGCTAATTTTTTTTTATTCATACCGTTATCTTTGTTATTACTTATCTTACCGAAATAAAAAAAAAAGGCAAAAGTTGAATGCAATTGTCTATTTCTACACTACTACACTATTATTTTACAATTCATACATCATTATCAAATTTTCTTCTTAGAAGATGATCAATTTTCCAATGAGGTCAGCCAAGTACGCACATTCGTTTTCTGGAATTGGGACGGGTTTGACTCCAGGTTGAATTGGGATTGGATCAACTTCAATTTCGGGGGTTTCCAGTTCTGGAAGTGGCACAGGTTTCACTCCTGGTTGGATTGGTACTGGATCGACTTCTATTTCGGGTGTTTCGAGTCCGGGGATTGGGACGGGTTTGACTCCAGGTTGAATTGGAATTGGATCAACTTCAATTTCGGGGGTTTCCAGTTCTGGAAGTGGCACAGGTTTCACACCTGGTTGGATTGGTACTGGATCAACTTCGATTTCGGGAGTTTCTGGGGCTGGCACTGGTAGTGGCAAAGGTTTTACTCCTGGTTGAATTGGAATAGGGTCAACTTCAATTCCGGGGGTTTCAATTCCGGGGATTGGTACGGGTTTGACTCCAGGTTGGATTGGAATTGGGTCAACTTCGATTCCGGGGGTTTCGATTTCTGGAAGTGGGACGGGTTTGACTCCTGGTTGGATTGGGACAGGGTCGACTTCAATTCCGGGGGTTTCGATTCCGGGGATTGGTACAGGTTTTACTCCTGGTTGGATTGGAATTGGATCAACTTCGATTCCGGGGGTTTCGATTCCGGGAATTGGTACAGGCTTTACTCCTGGTTGGATTGGAATTGGATCAACTTCGATTCCGGGGGTTTCGATTCCGGGAATTGGTACAGGTTTTACTCCTGGTTGGATTGGAATTGGATCAACTTCGATTCCGGGGGTTTCGATTCCGGGAATTGGTACAGGCTTTACTCCTGGTTGGATTGGAATTGGATCAACTTCGATTCCGGGGGTTTCGATTCCGGGGATTGGTACGGGTTTTACTCCTGGTTGGATTGGAATTGGGTCAACTTCGATTCCGGGGGTTTCGATTTCTGGAAGTGGGACGGGTTTGACTCCTGGTTGAATTGGGACAGGGTCGACTTCAATTCCGGGGGTTTCGATTCCGGGGATTGGTACTGGTTTTACTCCTGGTTGGATTGGAATTGGATCAACTTCGATTCCGGGGGTTTCGATTCCGGGAATTGGTACAGGTTTTACTCCTGGTTGGATTGGAATTGGATCAACTTCGATTCCGGGGGTTTCGATTCCGGGAATTGGTACAGGCTTTACTCCTGGTTGGATTGGAATTGGATCAACTTCGATTCCGGGGGTTTCGATTCCGGGGATTGGTACGGGTTTTACTCCTGGTTGGATTGGAATTGGATCAACTTCGATCCCGGGGGTTTCGATTCCGGGGATTGGTACAGGCTTTACTCCTGGTTGGATTGGAATTGGATCAACTTCGATTCCGGGAGTTTCAATTTCTGGAAGTGGGACCGGTTTCACTCCGGGTTGAATTGGGACTGGGTCAACTTCAATTCCGGGGGTTTCGATTTCTGGAAGTGGTACCGGTTTGACTCCTGGTTGAATTGGGATTGGATCGACTTCAATTCCTGGAGTTTCGATCTCTGGAATTGGCACCGGTTTGACTCCTGGTTGAATCGGGATTGGATCGACTTCAATTCCTGGAGTTTCAATTTCCGGAATTGGAACTGGCCTGGTTCCTGGTTGGATGGGAATTTGGGCAGGAAGGACAACCACAGATCGTGATTGCAATCCTGTTGATTTTATAATCGTGAAATATTGAAAAAAAAATCATTAAAAATATATTTTTCTTACCTGGGATTAGTGCCAGAGCGGCACACAACAGCACTATTGACTTCATCTTGGGTAGGCGATGTCAACACTTGAACTGATGCCTTCTTTGGTTCAGAACCTGATTTATATATCAAATTTTATATTAACCGCTAATAAAATAATATTTTTTTAATTACCGATAATTCGATAAAAAGTAAGACTGGAGACGACAGTTAATTGATCTAATAATAATAAAACACATTTCGGTTTGTTTATTCCTATACAATAATATCAGTAACCCAAGTGCCGATGCATCCATAAAAACGGAACTATTTACGACTTTTTTATTTTGCCACATAATTAAAATTGAACTTATGATGATTGTCAAGTAATCAACAAAATTTGAACACAATTTAACAGTCACTGTACTTATGATAGTTAAATGAAGATTTAGTGAAGTATAATTTTTCTTGTTGAATTTCAAAATTTCCTTGTTTTGATTTTTGTGTTTTTGGACGAGTTAATCTTGGTTATTGTTGGATGAAGATTTTAATTCAGAATTTTTGTCTGCTGTTAAAGCAGGTGAGCTTAAGGGATTGTGACCATATTAAGAATATTTGTATAATAAATTTAATATTTTTAGTGAATAAATTTTACTTAGATAAAACAATATAATAAAAAACATGTATGTATAAAATTATAATTTATGCAACAAATAAATGCACAGAGCAGTATTTTTCATCCCGAATTGGAAGTTTTGATAGTTCCATGAGTTCCATACAGAATTTTTTTCTACGACTGTTTGATAAGTACTAAAAAAACAGTCAACTTCAAAACACGAATCGAGAAGTTGACGTTTCTGAAGTCAAGATCGCGAAACAACTTCAGTGTTGTTTTCAATGCAAACTTGCAGACAGTTGAATGAGAAACAACTTATACATATAATGATTGATCTTCCTTTTGTTGCAATTGAAGATTCAGGTAAAAATTGAAAACTAACTTTTTTCTATCAAGATTGCCGTAGTAAAATTTTTGCTAAATCAGTAAATTAAAACATTCTGTGGAAGATCCGCAGTTTTGTTTTTATATTTTGCTATATCGTAACCGAAATAGCAATGGAAATTAATTTAATCGAATTTTTGTCCTTTGATTTTAATGCTTTTTTGCTCTTGAAATAGCTTTTTCAGTAACTAGGTAAATCTGTTTCTTATCATGTATCCTCAGAATTCTACTCTGTAGGTTTTTTTTATTGTACAATTTTAAGCTTTTTATCAGCTCATAAGATTAGTTCAAAAGAAAGTGTAATAGCAGTTATCTAAATAGGAGAAATTTTGATTGTCTAAATAAAGTAGGAATTGCACGGTTGTTATTATATTAATAACAGGATGTCTGAGTCGTTAATAGTTTTAAGAGTTGCTAATTGCAATTGTACTGTTATTGTTGTATTTCACCAGTAATTTTTTATGCTTGTAGTTCATACTTTTTGAATTTTAAAAGGTGGTTTTGTATAAAATTTATTTTTTGTGAAGAAATATCGTTTTTCTTCAAACATGACATACTGCTGCATTAATAATGCTGACCAGCGGCTGTAAAGTTATTATCTTCCCTGACGAGCGGCAGATAAAGTGAACTAAAATTATTTGAAATTCTTAACTCAAAAATTCGTTTCTGAATGTGACATATTGAAAGGTAAAGTGAATAAATAAGGTTTAATCAAGAAACTTGTACCTAATTGTAAAACGTACTTACAAAATCTACCCAAATTAAAACGCGTTGATAGACGGATAATTATAAAAAGGAATTTCGGATTTTGCTCACAGCGTTGTTTATACTAGTGATAGTCATAGTAACGCTTTCCAAAACGAGCTACATTAATTTATCACTCTACCCTGTCTTAACATTTCTTAAATAATTTGTTTTGAACGTTTGAAGAAAAAATAGTACATATATGTTGTGCGGAGCAAAAATGGTTTTATGTGCTTTGGCTGGTTTTATCTGCCTCAGCACATAAAACTTCATTTTTGCTCCTCATAATATAATATATTATTTTTGGATTACTTATTTTATTGCTTTTCTCTCAAATATTTATGTAATATTTATGAACTTGAATTTTTTAACGGGAACAAACGATTATTGATTTTAGAAACACTCATTTTTTTAAATTGTCATTTTTAGCCGATTTATTTATTGACAGTAAAATGTATTAAAGGGTTAGGTATATGTATTGGTTTTTCTCTTTTTAAAACTTATGCCTATACAAACAATAAAGTAATTCTATTAATTCTTCCTTTTTTGTTATTCGTGATGGTCGGGTGTCACTAATATCTTACTAATATCTTCAACGTTACTATCACTATTGTGATCTTCATCTTCCGAGGAAGGACCAAGGCGGCAAACATTTTTTTCGACAGTTTCAGCGTTATCTTTTTCATCGTTTTCATCGAACACATGATTGTTCATTTGCAAATTATAAATGATTTGAAGATTTGGCATATTTATGACAACGATTTGTAATCTGTGCTGACTCAAAAGATGAAAAATAAGAAAAACAAAAATGTTTCTAAAACTCCAAGGGCCTGCTTCGTCGTAGAAGTATTAATAGGAATCTTAACTACGTTGAAATAGGTGACTAATATGATGATAAATTGTGGTAGCTTTAAACCCTTTGTGGTAATAAACATTTATCTAAATAAATAGTTTTGTTTCAAAACAACGTCTGACATTATGGATCAATTTTTTAGAGAATCGCCCTCAAATGTCACATGATTTATATTGACAAATCACAACTCCGAATTATTTGAATAGCAACCAATCACAATTTAATTAAGCGGAAATTTTCCCTAGGGAAAATTTCCGATATAATTTACCTAGGGAAAAGTTTTTTCGGGCGATTCTCTTCCGAATATACCTCGGGACAGATATATATCGCCAGAAATTTTTTCTTGCAATCCAACACTCGTGTTTGTCGCTCAAAATTACCCTCGGGCTGGCGCCCTCGTGTAATTTTCTTGCTACAAACTGTGACCAAAAGTTGGCCAGTGACAGCTCCGGGCTCCCAGGGGGTTTTTCGGGGCAGAGGGCGTGGGTTCGGATTTTTAAAAAATGGGCGCCAGGCAGCTATTGTCTTGAGCTGGTTGTTGCTTGTCCAGCTGCCGGGACAAGTGCTCAGATCTTACTCGTCGAAGGTAAGTAAAAGCAAACGCTTTCTGATCGTTAAACAAATTTTGGTTTATTCGGTTACTGCAAAATTATCCACAGAACAGTATTTGGTGGTTCGGTACTGGTTCACACGAATGCGATAATGGTTCGCTTGTAACTACTAGATGAAAATTGAAAGATGCGGAACCAGTACTTTTTGGTGGCCTTAATATCTACTTTGGTCGCAACCAGAAAAGCTTTTCTTTCACATGTGACCGAATCTTAAACTAAACATGATATTCTTCGACGAAATAAAAGATGTTTTGATTCCTGATGAGGAACCTCCCGAACTTAGACTTCCTTCTGATCGAGCTAATTATTAAATGTAAACTTAATGAAACCCAAGGTCAAGATTGGGGTGTCACCTTGACAAAAAATTAAAATTGATCCTGATAGGAAAGTTTAAATCGGTGAAGTTCCGAAACGTTAAATTTGACTGAAATTTCTTTAAGTTGACACTGGAGATTGAATGAAAAGGTTCTTACAAAAAAATTCTAAACATTTGCAAAGTTTCAAAAAATTTAGTGAACATACAAAAATTATGAAAGCGAGAAGCGAGAAATTCGAGGCGTTCCTAAATTTTGCAATGCCGCGGTAAAAAAATATGGCGACTTAGCTTTATGACGGGTCTGTTGTCTCCTCGAATAGCGTCCTTTTGACTTGCGGTGTGACCTTGGCGATACGGTGCTCAAAATAAACGATCGCCTCTGCGAACGATGTTCTCCAAAATGGTCGCCTCTGCGAACGATCTGGCTACGAATCGCCCTGCGAACGATCTGGCTACGAATCGCCCTGCGAACGATCTGGCTACGAATCGCCCTGCGAACGATCTGGCTACGAATCGCCCTGCGAACGATCTGGCTACGAATCGCCCTGCGAACGACCCCTAACGAATTGTCGTTAGTGTTGTGAAAATCGGAAGATTCGGTAATTACCTTTCAGCGAAAAAGGGGGTTCTTGGCGCTAAATCGAAGTCCTTCCGGCACTCCTTTACTCAAAAATTTTCGGTACTCTAAAGTTGCGATACGGTACTGGATCAATTCATCCAAACGGGATTGACTCTAAACTGGATCGAACCACCCCTAATACATGGTCTTAGTGAAATGAATTCAAAATTGAACGATAATTACCTCTATAGTGCGAGGGGTCACTCGACCACGAACTCTAAAAGGCGCTTCGCTGGCGTCGCTTCGACGGCTCTCGACGAAGTGTCCGACTTCCTCATTTTTAATCTCGGTACCGCAGTCCCATAAATCGCGAAAATCGTCACGCGCGCGATTCTCGACCTTATTCAGTTGTGCTATAAGGCGGGCTGCGCTTGCGTGGTACTGCGCAATCAAAAATGTGCATTTCCGGTGGTACTACACGTGCGCGTGTCATGACAGGTGGACCGTCATGGCGTCGGTTTGTTTACCTCGAAATTATACCGAGCGGGAGAATTCAGATTTTGGACGGTATTGTGTCGGTAAGTCGTGCACGTCTATCCTGATGTTAATTGCCGTAACTCGCAGGTCAAAAAAAAAGGACAGGAAGAAAGATGGGGTTGAAAAGAAGGAGATGACTTTCCGGCAAGTTACTAAAGAGGAAAAGGGACCCAACATTGCCGTACGGTCACCTATCGCTGAGAAGAGAAGAAGAGAAAGTGAAGAGAAAGAGAAAGTGAAAGTGGGGTTCTGAAAGATAGGTTGCAGCTCGCCAACCTAGAGGCGTGAGGCCACCTCAGCCTGACATTTGCGGGGGTAACATGTGTTCTTCCAGCCCCCCCGTGGTGGCTGGCACAAATGACTCTAAATTGAAACTTTCCGCTTCCGGAATGAGCGACGTAAAAAACTTGAAGGCAGGGTGGGCGCGTCGCGCTGCCAAATGCCGTGCGTTAACTGCTAGTTCCGGGTCTTCGAACTGCGATCTATTAGCCCCGCGAGCATAAGTAGGACCTCGTGGCCTCCTACTCCGGCCAATCGCCATTGTGGCGTTTCGTAACGCTACACTACCCCCCTCCTCAAAAAGAAAAAGGAAAAGGTAACTCAGTTGCCTTTTACTTTTTACAAAAAAACGAAGATGAAGTCTTCACAAAAAAAAACGTCAAAATTTGATCACTGGAAAAGTTTTGGTTTCGCCACGAAAATGGCTTGTCGATATCTGCGCGTATCAAACGATTGAAAACTGAATCTCAATGTCAATTAGTACTTGAGTACTGCGGTATGATGTAGGTCAAGTCCGGTTAAATGTCATAATTTGGGGTTCTTAAATAAACTTTTCCTGAACAAACTCCACGGTAAAATTTTACTGTCGTCAACATTCCAAAGGAGGACAAAAGAATTAATCGAAAAATTGAACGGTACGAAAAAGTGAAATGCAAAGCTCGCTACGGTTCTTCGGCTTCTGCCAGAGATCCTCTGAATTCTTTCAAATCTTTCATGTGCCAAACACCTAGATCTGCGCGGTTCTCATCTTCGAGAGCGTACGCGAGTTTCGATAGTTTTCTCGTTATCGTGCACAGCACGTAGCGTGGCGCTAATTTTTGCGCAAAGTCTTTCGCAGCGCTGGAAAGTACTTTGTTGCGTTTCCAAACTTTGTCGCCTACAAAAAATTCAGCGTCGCGCTTCCGAAGATTGTACGAGCGTTCGTTGCGTTCGTGCGCTTTGTGAAGGTGCTGGGTTACATCCTGCAAGATGGTCTTGAGGTGTTCTAAATTTTTCGCGTGATCTTCGCGATCAGCTGTCGTCAAGGTTTCCGGATTTTCCGCTACTTTGCCGTAAAATTCACCGGTACAGGGTACTACCCTACCAAAATTGAGAAATGCTGGACTGAATCCGGTTACTTCGTTGACCGCTGTGCGAATCGCGTACCCGATCTTTGCCACCTCGGCATCCCACTTTTTGTGAGCGCCTTTGACGTAACTTCGTATGGCAGTGCCAACTGTGCGGTTGTATCGCTCCACAGGGTTGCTCTGAGGGTGATACTTGGCTGTGAACCAGATCTTTTGAACTTTGTAGTTCTCGCAAGTCTTTACAAATTCGTTTCCGACAAACTGCTTGCCGTTGTCGACCAAAATGAATTGCGGTACACCATACACAAGAAAAATTCCGTTCTCGATACATTCTGTAACTTTTGAGCTCGTAGCTTTTCGTAACGGAAATAGTACAACGTACTTCGTGAACCAATCTACGATCACTAAGAGATACGAATATCCTTTCGTGGACGTCGGTAATGGACCAATCAAGTCAACGGAAATCATTTGCCACGGAAACTGAACCTTTTTTTCTTTGCCCATAAGCCCTGCGCGAGCGGTGTTCGGTGCTTTTTGCTCATTGCAAACCTTGCAGTTTCGAACGTAACGAATGACGGAACGACGCATTTTCGGCCAAAAGTGATTGATGGATAACCTTGAAAGTGTCTTGTAGTACCCGAAATGAGCTGATGTCGGTGCATCATGACATGATTCTAAAATTTTTGTTCTTTGATTTCGCGGTACTAAAAGCTTCCACTCCGGGACGTTGCCGGGTAGTACAATTTTGTTCGGTACGAATCGATACACGAAACCGTTCTCGACTTTCCATGATGGATTTCTTTGAGGATTGGCGATTATGTTGTCGCGAAGTCGCGTGTACGACTCGTCCAAATCATTCAAGTTCACGCCGAGAAAGCTGTCAATGTCTACCGCAGCAATTTCTGCAGGTAGTCTCGATAGTGCGTCCGGTACTACATTGAGCTTGCCCTTACGATGGACCAAATCGAATGAAAATTGATTGAGCTTGACACTCCATCGCGCTAACTTGCCTGCTGGGTCCTTCATTCGGTTTAACCAGAGCAATGAATAATGGTCCGTCACGATCGTGAAATGGGTGCCCTCAACGTAAGGTCTGAACTTTTCCAACGCGAACAAAACGGCTAAACATTCTCGTTCCGTAACGCTATAATTTCGCTCGGCTTTTGTTAGCGAACGGCTGGCGTACGCGATCACTCTCTCATCTCCGTCTAAATCTTGCGTTAAAACTGCTCCTAGACCGGTGTTTGAAGCGTCAGTTTGGATCACGAAAGGTTTCGAGAAATCAGGACTTGACAATACGGGTGCTGAAACAAGTGCATCCTTGATTTTCTGAAAAGCTTCCTGATGAGCTTCAGGAGTCCACTCCGTTTTCTGTCGCTTTCGCTTTCCGGTAAGTAGCGCGTTTATCGGGGACATGAGGGTCGAAAAATGAGGGATGAAACGCCTATACCAAGAACACATGCCTACGAAACGTTTGATTTCGGTACTAGTCTTCGGGACTGGATAGCTCACCATGGCCGCTACTTTGTCTGGATCGGTACCTAGACCATGTTCATCGACAATGAAACCCAAATATTTCAAACTTGAGCGGAAAAGTTGACACTTTTTCGCATTCACGGTGAGTTTCGCGTCTCGAAGACGTCGTATCACCTCCCTCAAAACTTGTACGTGTTTCTCGAATGTCGGGGCGATAATGATTAGATCGTCCAGGTAAACAAAGACGTGAGGTTCTAGTTCAGGTCCGAAAATTCTGTCCATGAGACACTGCTGCCTCTGGGCTGCGTTTGTCAGTCCGAACGGTAATACGTTAAAATGAAAAAGACCTCTGCCGGGAATCGCAAAAGCTGTCTTCGGTCTAGACTCTGAATCTAACGGGATTTGCCAAAAAGCGTTCTTGAGATCGATCGAACTGATGTACTTTGCTCCTCGCAACATACTGAGAATCCTGTCGACACGCGGTAATGGGTAACTGTCACGTTTTGTCACGGCATTGAGCCTGCGACCGTCAAAGCAAAGTCGGTATTCACCGGAAGATTTCTTTACTAACAAAATTGGAGAAGACCACGGACTGTCAGAAGGCGATATGACATTGTTCTCGAGCATGCGGTCAATTTCTTTGTTGACTTCCGCAAGCATGTACGGAGACCACCAATACGGACGTTGTTTGATCGGCAATGCTTCTCCCGTGTCGATTGTGACTGTCATTTTGTGTGTCCTCCCTAACTTTCCGTCGTTGCTCAACAAATCTAAATTTTTCCGGATGATCTCGGTGATCTCATGCCGATCCGCGCCACACTCCGTCACCGCGTCACATTCTGGTACTCTTACGATATCCGACGCAACTTCAATTTTGTGACCCGCGAAATCTATCTTGAGTCCGAATAATCTACAAAAGTCGCACCCTAATATGACGCTATGCTGAAGATCTGGCACGTAGTAGACACGAATTCGCCGTCTCGACGAGTCTAACACTGCTTCTAGTTCGATAGCTTTGGTTACCGGATGTTGTTTTCCGTCGGCAGTTCTGATGGTTTTTAGCCGAGATGGGAAAGTTTTTCCACCTGCGCGAAAATGAATTAAATCGGCTCCTTTTCCACCAACTATAGTGCAATTCGAACCGGAATCCACGAGTCCTTCAGTTTCCTTATTGTTTAGACGCAGTCTGATAAATGGCCTATTGTCATTGGTTTTGCTGACGAAAATGGAAGCGGAATTTGCCCGAGAAGGCTTGCAAAACTCTTTGACTTCGTCTAACCAAGCGTTCCACTGGGTGTCCGTACGTTTCGCGATGATCGATGCGTTTACATCGGCCTTGGGATGTTTTAGGAACGTAGCACGGCCGCAAGTCTGCCGCGTCCCTACTGCGCGTTTCCCGACGGATTACACTTTTTGCAGGTCGCCAAGGTGACGTCTGGCTCCCCACAACGGTAGCAAAACTGCTTTCTTTTCAGTCGACAGTTCATGAACGAATGATTCGGCTGTTGACAATTCCAGCACTTGAACGACCTGGAGGACGAACTCGCGGGTTCACTCCGTCTGGCTGAATTGCCTGAGGGTTCCTTCACGACGATGGCGCGTGGACTCGCTTTCGCGGGTTCGCTCGCCCGAACATATGCCAACTCTGGCTCCAACACGCAAGATGACTTGGGTGCAGCGCGATGTTTCTGCCGCAAAGCCGATAACTCCTCCACTTTTTTGCACAACTTAATCAACTCCGGTACGGTGACAACTTCGGTGATGCTAAGCTGGTTAAGGTAACATGGAAGCAAATTCCTCCGAATCGTCTTTACCTTGGTTATCTCCGCCGGTGGTCGACTAAGTCTAGCAAAAAGCGTCTCCATAACCGCAACGTAAATGGTTATCGACTCGCTTTTGCCCTGAAGCCTGCCCTTGATTTCGTCCCACAACAATTCATCGAAATCCGGTGGAAGAAATTCCTGTTTCAACAACTGAACCACTTCGTCCCAATCGCTCAATCTGCTCCGAACAGAACGATACCAAATCAGCGCTTTGCCGCTAAAGAGATCAATGGCCGCGTTAAAAAGGTCCCTGTTGGTTGCGTTTCGCGCTACCGACAGTTCCTCTACCCGTTCCAAGAACTGGTTCACCGTCATTCCATTTTCCTCCCCGTTGAAAGATACGCCCCAGGTGTGAATTGGCACTAGTTTCGGTTCCGGAGATCTCGCGTGAGGGTGCACGTAAATGGGAGTAGTCGCGACGACTGGTGGCGCTTCCACCGTAACCGGGCTCGCTTCTGCTGCCTTGTCGTGAAGATCAGCTTCGAGCAACAAACATGTCGCGTACGCCTCATTTCTATACTCCGCATCTCGCTCGCGTCTCATTCGCCGAATGCGAAATGAAAGGTGCGTTAGACGGGTCTTCAACCGTTTGAAGATCATGTCTTCCGCCGTTCCTTCAAATTCTGTCAAAATCGTGCGTATGCTCTCAAGGGTGTCCTCAATGGCCTGGACCTCGGTGTCGTGATCATACTCTGCGTCATGAAGTGACAGAAAGTATTCGTCCGGTCGACCTAGTTCTTTGGACAGAGCTCTCGCTAACAGTTTCCTCTTATCGTCCTGGTTTCGGCTAGTCGTGATGCCGCGTATACGCAATTCATACGTCAGCTCGTCAGCTAGTAAATGCTTGACCTTGAATTGTTCGTCCATTTTGACGAAGACTCACCGCGATTCCACGGGTCGGTAACGCAATAAAAACGCCGGTCAAAACACTACCAAAAAACAGCGCGCAACACGATAGTCGATTCCGAGAAAAGGTTTTTGTCGTCGAGGGTACAAGATAAGACCGCTACTCAAACAATGAATTCGCCGCTAAATTTCCGCTTCTCATTAACACACAATCAAAAAATTCAACTTTCAATAAACCTTTACCAACTCCCTTTGCTCCGATTGAAAAAAGTGACTGAGCCTCAATGAAGATGAACGATAAACGAAAATTTGTGGTTGCTCCAAAAAATCGAGCCCCACGTTCTGGGCGTCAAAATTTGTGTGACCAAAAGTTGGCCAGTGACAGCTCCGGGCTCCCAGGGGGTTTTTCGGGGCAGAGGGCGTGGGTTCGGATTTTTAAAAAATGGGCGCCAGGCAGCTATTGTCTTGAGCTGGTTGTTGCTTGTCCAGCTGCCGGGACAAGTGCTCAGATCTTACTCGTCGAAGGTAAGTAAAAGCAAACGCTTTCTGATCGTTAAACAAATTTTGGTTTATTCGGTTACTGCAAAATTATCCACAGAACAGTATTTGGTGGTTCGGTACTGGTTCACACGAATGCGATAATGGTTCGCTTGTAACTACTAGATGAAAATTGAAAGATGCGGAACCAGTACTTTTTGGTGGCCTTAATATCTACTTTGGTCGCAACCAGAAAAGCTTTTCTTTCACATGTGACCGAATCTTAAACTAAACATGATATTCTTCGACGAAATAAAAGATGTTTTGATTCCTGATGAGGAACCTCCCGAACTTAGACTTCCTTCTGATCGAGCTAATTATTAAATGTAAACTTAATGAAACCCAAGGTCAAGATTGGGGTGTCACCTTGACAAAAAATTAAAATTGATCCTGATAGGAAAGTTTAAATCGGTGAAGTTCCGAAACGTTAAATTTGACTGAAATTTCTTTAAGTTGACACTGGAGATTGAATGAAAAGGTTCTTACAAAAAAATTCTAAACATTTGCAAAGTTTCAAAAAATTTAGTGAACATACAAAAATTATGAAAGCGAGAAGCGAGAAATTCGAGGCGTTCCTAAATTTTGCAATGCCGCGGTAAAAAAATATGGCGACTTAGCTTTATGACGGGTCTGTTGTCTCCTCGAATAGCGTCCTTTTGACTTGCGGTGTGACCTTGGCGATACGGTGCTCAAAATAAACGATCGCCTCTGCGAACGATGTTCTCCAAAATGGTCGCCTCTGCGAACGATCTGGCTACGAATCGCCCTGCGAACGATCTGGCTACGAATCGCCCTGCGAACGATCTGGCTACGAATCGCCCTGCGAACGATCTGGCTACGAATCGCCCTGCGAACGATCTGGCTACGAATCGCCCTGCGAACGACCCCTAACGAATTGTCGTTAGTGTTGTGAAAATCGGAAGATTCGGTAATTACCTTTCAGCGAAAAAGGGGGTTCTTGGCGCTAAATCGAAGTCCTTCCGGCACTCCTTTACTCAAAAATTTTCGGTACTCTAAAGTTGCGATACGGTACTGGATCAATTCATCCAAACGGGATTGACTCTAAACTGGATCGAACCACCCCTAATACATGGTCTTAGTGAAATGAATTCAAAATTGAACGATAATTACCTCTATAGTGCGAGGGGTCACTCGACCACGAACTCTAAAAGGCGCTTCGCTGGCGTCGCTTCGACGGCTCTCGACGAAGTGTCCGACTTCCTCATTTTTAATCTCGGTACCGCAGTCCCATAAATCGCGAAAATCGTCACGCGCGCGATTCTCGACCTTATTCAGTTGTGCTATAAGGCGGGCTGCGCTTGCGTGGTACTGCGCAATCAAAAATGTGCATTTCCGGTGGTACTACACGTGCGCGTGTCATGACAGGTGGACCGTCATGGCGTCGGTTTGTTTACCTCGAAATTATACCGAGCGGGAGAATTCAGATTTTGGACGGTATTGTGTCGGTAAGTCGTGCACGTCTATCCTGATGTTAATTGCCGTAACTCGCAGGTCAAAAAAAAAGGACAGGAAGAAAGATGGGGTTGAAAAGAAGGAGATGACTTTCCGGCAAGTTACTAAAGAGGAAAAGGGACCCAACATTGCCGTACGGTCACCTATCGCTGAGAAGAGAAGAAGAGAAAGTGAAGAGAAAGAGAAAGTGAAAGTGGGGTTCTGAAAGATAGGTTGCAGCTCGCCAACCTAGAGGCGTGAGGCCACCTCAGCCTGACATTTGCGGGGGTAACATGTGTTCTTCCAGCCCCCCCGTGGTGGCTGGCACAAATGACTCTAAATTGAAACTTTCCGCTTCCGGAATGAGCGACGTAAAAAACTTGAAGGCAGGGTGGGCGCGTCGCGCTGCCAAATGCCGTGCGTTAACTGCTAGTTCCGGGTCTTCGAACTGCGATCTATTAGCCCCGCGAGCATAAGTAGGACCTCGTGGCCTCCTACTCCGGCCAATCGCCATTGTGGCGTTTCGTAACGCTACAAAACACTCGTGTGTCAGGACTGCTCGAAAAAATTTCCGGCAATATATCTGTCCCTTGGTATATTATATATGAAAATTAATTATCCGAGTATACAGAGAGTAAAGAAACATGTTCCTAATTTATGGGAATGTAATAAAAATGCTTCTGCCGGATGTTGAAATCATTGTAATTGAATTTTTTTTACAATTAATACATCTGGGATCTTGAGTGTGCCACACCATTGTCCTGATATTGTTCCTTGATCCTTGGGAGAAAAGAGCTACAAGGACGGCGTTTTGAAACTAAAATTAATGGAATGGAGGATTGAGGGGCCATTGTGAAAAAACTTAAAAAAAATGTTTGAAATAGTGGTATAATACTGTAGGGTGATTATACAGCCTGTAATCAAAATACACGTAAGTACTGAATACTCCCGCATCAATGGAAAAATATGTGTTTTTTGAAGAAAGTAAGAATACGCGAACAAATGACATTAATTAAAGTACGTATCTTGCCAGATCGTTTCTTTATTTTTCGTTTGGAATTATTTTGATAAACTTTTTTACTCATTCCTACTACTATTTTTGTTATTTATCTTATTGGAATTTTGAAAAAAAGGCAAAAGTTGAATGTCATCATCTATTTCTACACTACTACTCTACTACATATTATTTTACAATTCATACATCATTATAAAATTGTCTTCTTAGAAGATGATCAATTTTCCAATGAGGTCAGCCAAGTACGCACATTCGTCTTTGGCTGGCAAGTTTCCAATCGATGGCTTGTCACTATCTTCCGGAATTGGCTTTACTTCTAAATCGGGGATCGGTATGGGTGGTGTGTCTGGTTGGATTGGTATTGGTGGTTCAACTTCTAGTCCGGGAGATTCGACTCCGGGGATTGGTACTGGTTTGACTCCTGGTTGGATTGGTACTGGATCAACTTCGATTCCAGGGGTTTCGATTCCGGGGATTGGTACAGGTTTGACTCCCGGTTGGATTGGAATAGGGTCAACTTCAATTCCGGGGGTTTCGATTTCTGGAAGTGGTACAGGTTTGACTCCTGGTTGAATTGGAATTGGGTCAACCTCAATTCCGGGGGTCTCGATTTCTGGAAGTGGGACTGGTTTCACACCTGGTTGGATCGGTACTGGATCTACTTCTAGTCCGGGTGTTTCGATTCCGGGGATTGGGACAGGTTTGACTCCGGGTTGAATTGGAACTGGGTCAACTTCAATTCCAGGAGTTTCGATCTCTGGAAGTGGTACCGGTTTTACTCCTGGTTGGATTGGTATTGGGTCAACTTCGATTCCGGGGGTTTCGATTTCTGGAAGTGGTACAGGTTTGACTCCTGGTTGGATTGGTACTGGATCAACTTCAATTCCGGGGGTTTCAATTTCTGGAAGTGGGACTGGTTTCACACCTGGTTGGATTGGTACTGGATCTACTTCTAGTCCGGGTGTTTCGATTCCGGGGATTGGGACAGGTTTGACTCCTGGTTGAATTGGAATAGGGTCAACTTCGATTCCGGGGGTTTCGATTTCTGGAAGTGGTACAGGTTTGACTCCTGGTTGAATTGGGATTGGGTCGACTTCAAGTTCGGGTGTTTCAGTTTCTGGAAAATATTCTCCTCCGGGGATTGCTTGGGGTGGTGTTTCTGGTTGGATTGGTATTTCTGGATCAACTTCTAGTCCGGGAGATTCGACTCCGGGGATTGGTACGGGTTTGACTCCTGGTTGGATTGGTACTGGATCAACTTCAATTCCGGGGGTTTCGATTCCGGGGATAGGTACGGGTTTGACTCCTGGTTGGATTGGTACTGGATCAACTTCAATTCCGGGGGTTTCGATTCCGGGGATAGGTACGGGTTTGACTCCTGGTTGGATTGGTACTGGATCAACTTCAATTCCAGGGGTTTCGATTCCGGGGATTGGTACGGGTTTGACTCCTGGTTGGATTGGTATTGGGTCAACTTCGATTCCGGGGGTTTCGATTTCTGGAAGTGGTACAGGTTTGACTCCGGGTTGGATTGGTACTGGATCTACTTCTAGTCCGGGTGTTTCGATTCCGGGGATTGGGACAGGTTTGACTCCTGGTTGGATTGGTACTGGATCAACTTCAATTCCGGGGGTTTCGATTCCGGGGATTGGTACAGGTTTGACTCCGGGTTGAATTGGGACTGGGTCAACTTCAATTCCGGGAGTTTCGATTTCTGGAAGTGGTACCGGTTTGACTCCTGGTTGAATTGGGACAGGGTCGACTTCAATCCCTGGAGTTTCGATTTCCGGGATTGGAACTGGCCTGGTTCCTGGTTGGATGGGAATTTGAGCAGGAAGGACAACCACAGATCGTGATTGCAATCCTGTTGATTTTGTAATTGTTAAATATTGAATGAAATATTGAAAATATATTTTTCTTACCTGGGATTAGTGCCAGAGCGGCACACAACAGCACTATTGACTTCATCTTGGGTAGGAGATGTCAACACTTGAACTGATGCCTTCTTTGGTTCAGAACCTGATTATATATACAATTTTATTTAAGCCCTAATAAAATAATAATATTTTAATTACCGATTAGTTCGATAAAACTAAGACTAGAGACGACAGTTAATTTATCTAATAATAATAAATAATACATTTCGATTTGTTTATTCCTATCCAATAATATCAGTAACCCAAGTGCCTATGCATCCATAAAAACGAACTATTTTAACAGTCACTGTGCCTAACATAGTTAAATGAAGATTTAGTAAAGTATAATTTTTCTTGTTTTTAAAAATTTCCATTGTTTTAATTTTTGTGTTTTTGGATGACTCAATCTTGGTTGTTGTTGTATGAAGATTTTAATTCAGAATTTTTGTCTGCTGTTATATTAGGTAATGAAAGTTCGACACTACAGTATAATAAGAAACATGCATAAAATAATAATTGATGCAAAAAGTACACAGAGTAGTATTTTTCCTCCTGAATGAGAAGTTTTGGCAGTTCCATGAGTTCCATACATTTTTTTTTCTACTAATATTTGCAATTAAAAAAACAATCAACTTCAAAACACAAATCGAAAAGGTGACGTTTCTGAAATCAAGATCGCGAAGCAACTTCAATTTTGTTGTCAATGCAGACTTGTAGAGAGTTGAATGAGCAACAACTTATAAAGATTGATCTTCCTCTTGTTTAACAATACGATTCAGGTAAAAATTGAAAACATGAGTTTTTTCGAATAATGTTTTGAAAATGTACAAGACAAAAATATCTTGGGAACTAACTTTTTTCGATATCTTCAAGACAAATCCTATTTTTGAATTGTTTTAGCAGTTGCGATTGCCCTAGTAAAATTTTGCTAAATCAGTAAATTAAAAATCTTGCCATATACTCGTTGTGCGACCTTTTTGGAACGCAAGGTAGATATCAAGGTATATTTAAGGTTTCGTGAAATAATCCAATGGATATTCAAAACCTTTTGCTATATTGGAACTGAACTAGCAACGAAAATCTGAATTTCATGGAATTTTTGTCTTTCATTTTAATGCCTTTTTTTTCTCTTGAAGTAATTTTTTCAGTCACCAAGTAGGTAAATCTGTTTCTAATCATATATCCTCAGAATTCTACTCTGTGAGGTTTTTTTATTGTACAGTTTAATGCTTTTTATCAGCTCATAAGATTAGTTCAAAAGAAAGTGTAATAGCAGTTATCTAAACAGGAAATATTTTGATTGTCTAAAGCTAAAGTAAAGTAAGAATTGCGTGGTTATTATACCGGGTGTTATGGAATAAATTTAACCACAAATTGGACTCGTTAAAATAAAAAATAATCATTTTTCCCTAAAATTCATACCCGCTCATGTGTTCATTGATTAGGAAGCATGAAACAAAATCACTCAATTAAAATACTCGAATGAAAAACAGTAAAAACTGTTTGTAAGACCTAATTTTCTTATCCACTTTTTTTCAATTTCACGAAAACTTTTTGCTTTGACAATTTTACGAGTTGAATTTGGGCATTTTAATTCTGGTTAGGCCCGAGAGCTTTAGCTCGAGGGTTAAACCTTTAAATAAAAATTCCCAAATATTAACGAGTAAAATTGTCTAAAGCAAAAATGTTTAAGTGAAAATTGGGAAATTGATCAGATAAAAAATTAAGTCGTGTTATTTTTGGCAAGATTAATTCCAGAATACAAACTTTAACGTGAAGTATTTATTTGTAATGCCTACAGTTATTAAAAACACAATTATTAAATACAATTAGAGAATCTGACTCGAGTATCAAAAACATTTTTGATTGGATGAAAGCAAGCGCTCTGATTGGTTGAACACGCAGGTTTGATGTATGTGGGAATTAATCTACGATAACTCTCTCCTGCATGTTGAAATCATTGTAATCGATTTTTTTCCACAATAAATGCATCTGGCATCTAGTGTGTGCCACACGCCACCCATTGTCCTGATATTGTTCCTTGCTCCGTGGACGGAAGGAGCTACAAGGACGGCATTTTGAAACTAAAATTAATGGAGTGAAGGATTGAGAGGCCATTGTGAAACAATGGTTTGCTTCACATATTTTATTGGTGGCAGCAACGGTGTCATCATACTCTACAGTGATTATATAGAATGTGTTAGAATGATTAATTCTTAATTTTTGTTGAACTAGCCTCGTATTTTGAGATCAGGGTCCTATTTTATCTACTAGTAGAGGTAAGAGTTGTAATCCTTGGAAACAAAACTGGCTGTTGGAATGTTCCATAACAAATTTTGCTCGGATTGTTTAATGTTTTTGCAACGATTCACTATTTTATTGTGTGATTTATCCGAATAAACTTGCTGCTTGACGCTGATCAATACTTTACTTTTTGCAAATTAAAAAAAAAATGTAGTACCGTGCTGTGGGTAGTGAACTGGTCCAGAACTGTCCAGAAATGTAAAATAGGCTTTACATTATTAACCTCAATTTTACCGTTTGCGACGATTTTGATTGACATGCGATTGACGTGAACAGAAAATAAATTTCAAAATTTGATTTTTGAATCTCACGTTGACAATAAAGAGTGATTTACATCGCAATTTTTTCAAGTGACAGAAAAATGGTGCCCGAAATTCCGAGTCCCTAACTGTACAACAATCCTAGTTTATTAAAAAAAAATGCTAAACCAGCCTTAACAAGTCATAATTGATATAATAAATAAATTATTATCACTGTGGTTTGCTGATAAAGTGAGAATTATGAAATCCCAGAGTCCGAATTATTAAATATTTTTTGAAAAAGTCTAATAAAACACTTTCAGTGAGTTACCAGTATATTAGAAAAAAATATATTTTTATCGCCATGACCTTTGTATACTTTTTTTTCGTTAAGAAAGAAAATACGTAAATTAAAATTCAACAACATTTATTTTCTAAAAATCAACTATTTACAATTCAAATAACAGAGTTTAAAAATAGGCGGTCAACTTGGCCATCAAACCAGACAAGAATGAGGGTTGGTCACCTTGTGGTTGTGTTTGCACTGGAATTGGAACTGGTTTGATTCCTGGCTGAATAGGCACTGGGAGGACCTCAATTCCTGGAGTTTCAATTTCAGGGATTGGTACTGGTTTTACGCCTGGTTGAATTGGCACGGGGTCGATTTCGATTCCGGGAGTTTCGATTTCTGGAAGTGGTACCGGTTTGACTCCTGGTTGAATTGGGATTGGGTCAACTTCAATTCCGGGGGTTTCGATTTCTGGAAGTGGCACCGGCTTGACTCCTGGTTGAATTGGGATTGGGTCAACTTCGATTCCGGGGGTTTCGATTTCTGGAAGTGGTACCGGTTTGACTCCTGGTTGGATTGGAATTGGGTCAACTTCGATTCCGGGGGTTTCGATTTCTGGAAGTGGTACCGGTTTGACTCCTGGTTGGATTGGAATTGGGTCAACTTCGATTCCGGGGGTTTCGATTTCTGGAAGTGGTACAGGTTTGACTCCTGGTTGGATTGGTATTGGGTCAACTTCGATTCCGGGGGTTTCGATTTCTGGAAGTGGTACCGGTTTGACTCCTGGTTGAATGGGGATTGGGTCAACTTCAATTCCGGGAGTTTCGATTTCTGGAAGTGGTACAGGTTTGACTCCTGGTTGGATTGGTATTGGGTCAACTTCGATTCCTGGAGTTTCGATTTCTGGAAGTGGCACCGGCTTGACTCCTGGTTGAATTGGGATTGGGTCAACTTCGATTCCGGGGGTTTCGATTTCTGGAAGTGGTACCGGCTTGACTCCTGGTTGAATTGGGACTGGGTCAACTTCGATTCCGGGGGTTTCGATTTCTGGAAGTGGCACAGGTTTCACTCCTGGTTGAATGGGGATTGGGTCAACTTCAATTCCGGGAGTTTCGATTTCTGGAAGTGGTACAGGTTTGACTCCTGGTTGGATTGGTATTGGGTCAACTTCGATTCCTGGAGTTTCGATTTCTGGAAGTGGCACCGGCTTGACTCCTGGTTGAATTGGGATTGGGTCAACTTCGATTCCGGGGGTTTCGATTTCTGGAAGTGGTACCGGCTTGACTCCTGGTTGAATTGGGACTGGGTCAACTTCGATTCCGGGGGTTTCGATTTCTGGAAGTGGCACAGGTTTCACTCCTGGTTGAATGGGGATTGGGTCAACTTCAATTCCGGGAGTTTCGATTTCTGGAAGTGGTACAGGTTTGACTCCTGGTTGGATTGGTATTGGGTCAACTTCGATTCCTGGAGTTTCGATTTCTGGAAGTGGCACCGGCTTGACTCCTGGTTGAATTGGGATTGGGTCAACTTCGATTCCGGGGGTTTCGATCTCTGGAAGTGGTACGGGCTTGACTCCTGGTTGAATTGGGATTGGGTCAACTTCAATTCCGGGGGTTTCGATTTCTGGAAGTGGTACAGGTTTGACT
This sequence comes from Tenebrio molitor, assembly GCF_963966145.1. Classification (NCBI taxonomy): domain Eukaryota; kingdom Metazoa; phylum Arthropoda; class Insecta; order Coleoptera; family Tenebrionidae; genus Tenebrio; species Tenebrio molitor. Next base: position 1,488,607 of record NC_091054.1, on the reverse strand, counting down.
CCTGGTTGAATTGGGATTGGGTCAACTTCGATTCCGGGGGTTTCGATTTCTGGAAGTGGCACCGGCTTGACTCCTGGTTGAATTGGGATTGGGTCAACTTCGATTCCGGGGGTTTCGATTTCTGGAAGTGGTACAGGTTTGACTCCTGGTTGGATTGGTATTGGGTCAACTTCGATTCCGGGGGTTTCGATTTCTGGAAGTGGTACCGGTTTGACTCCTGGTTGAATGGGGATTGGGTCAACTTCAATTCCGGGAGTTTCGATTTCTGGAAGTGGTACAGGTTTGACTCCTGGTTGGATTGGTATTGGGTCAACTTCGATTCCTGGAGTTTCGATTTCTGGAAGTGGCACCGGCTTGACTCCTGGTTGAATTGGGATTGGGTCAACTTCGATTCCGGGGGTTTCGATTTCTGGAAGTGGTACCGGCTTGACTCCTGGTTGAATTGGGACTGGGTCAACTTCGATTCCGGGGGTTTCGATTTCTGGAAGTGGCACAGGTTTCACTCCTGGTTGAATTGGGATTGGGTCAACTTCGATTCCGGGGGTTTCGATCTCTGGAAGTGGTACAGGTTTGACTCCTGGTTGGATTGGAATTGGGTCAACTTCGATTCCGGGGGTTTCGATTTCTGGAAGTGGTACAGGTTTGACTCCTGGTTGGATTGGAATTGGGTCAACTTCGATTCCGGGGGTTTCGATTTCTGGAAGTGGTACCGGTTTGACTCCTGGTTGAATTGGGATTGGGTCAACTTCGATTCCGGGGGTTTCGATTTCTGGAAGCGGTACAGGTTTGACTCCTGGTTGGATTGGGACAGGGTCAACTTCAATTCCGGGGGTTTCGATTTCTGGAAGTGGTACTGGTTTGACTCCTGGTTGAATTGGAACTGGGTCAACCTCAATTCCGGGGGTCTCGATTTCTGGAAGTGGGACTGGTTTCACACCTGGTTGGATTGGTACTGGATCAACTTCAATTCCGGGGGTTTCGATTCCGGGGATTGGTACAGGTTTGACTCCGGGTTGAATTGGGACTGGGTCAACTTCAATTCCTGGAGTTTCAATTTCCGGGATTGGAACTGGCCTGGTTCCTGGTTTGATGGGAATTTGAGCAGGAAGGACAACCGCAGATCGTGATTGCAATCCTGTTGATTTTGTAATTGTTAAATATTGAATAAAATATTGAAAATATATTTTTCTTACCTGGGATTAGTGCCAGAGCGGCACACAACAGCACTATTGACTTCATCTTGGGTAGGCGATGTCAACACTTGAACTGATGCCTTCTTTGATTCAGAACCTGATTATATATACAATTTTATTTAAGCCCTAATAAAATAATATTATTGTAAATACCGATTAGTTCGATAAAAACTAAGACTGGAGACGACAGTTAATTGATCTAATAATAATAAAACACATTTCGTTTTATTTATTTGTATACAATAATATCAGTAACCCAAGTGTCGATGCATCCATAAACACTGCTATTTACGGCTTTTTTAGTTTCCCACATAATTAAAATTGAACTTATGATGATTGTTAAGTGATCAGCAAAATTTGAACACAACAGTCACTGTGCCCAACATAGTTAACTGAAGATTGTTTTGATTTTTGTATTTTTGGATGGGTTAATTTTGGTTGTTGTATGAAGATTTTAATTCAGAATTTCTGTATGCTGATCTTCCTCTTGTTTAACAGGAAGATTCAGGTAAAAATTGAAAACATGAGCTTTTTCGGATAAAGATCCGAAAATTTACAAGACAAAAATATCTTGGGAACTAACTTTTTTCGATATCCTCAAGACAAACGCTATTTTTGAATTTTTTAGCAGCTGTGATTGCCCTAGTAAAATTTTTGCTAAATCAGTTAATAAAGTGTTGCCATATAGTGCTATTTTTTTCGCATGCAAATTGTATGTAGGTATCAAGGTATATTTAAGGTTTCGTGGAATAATTCAATGGATATTCAAAACATTCTGCAGTTTTGTTTTTATATTTTGCTATATTGGAATTGAACTAGCAATGAAAATCTGAATTACCTAGACATTTTTTCTTTTGATTTTAATGTTTTTTTGCTTTTGTAGTATATTTTTCAGTCATTAGGTAAATCTGTTTCTAATCATGTATCCTCAGAATTCTACTCTGTGAGGTTTTCTTATTGTACAGTTTAAAGCTTTTTATCAGTTCATAAGATTAGTTCAAAAGAAAGTGTAATATCAGTTATCTAAATAGAAGAAATTTTGATTGTCTAAATAAAATAGGAATTGCATTATACCGGGTGTTATGGAAGTCTATGTAATAAATTTAACACCAATAGGACTCGTTAAAATAAACTTTTTTTTTTATTTATCATTTTTTTCGCAAAATTTTCAAAACAGTTAAATTTAAATTAATTTGAACCTTAAAATTCATATCCGGTCATGTGTTTAGACATTCATTGTTACGAAGCATGACACAAAATCACTCGATTAAAATACATACTCGAATGAAAAACAGTAAACATTTTTTGTGTTATGGAACAGCGGTCGTTCTTTCTTCAAAAAAACTCTTATTTATCGAAGGTAAAATAACAAGACCTAATTTTTTTTATCTGATAAATTTTTCAGTTTCAGGAAAACTTTTTGCTTTGGCAATTTTACGAGTTGAATTTGGTCATTTTTATTTTGGTTAGGGCCGAGAGCTTTAGCTCGAGGGTTTAACCTTTGAATAAAAATGTCCAAATATCAACGAGGCAGGACATAATTTGTAATGCCTATCACAATCCTAGTTTATTAAAAAATATACAGGCTGTTTGATAAAAAACGCCTCAACTCATAACTTTTTTATTTATTATCCGATTTCAATGAACAAAAAAACCAAAGATATGGTTTTTCATGCGCTACGAAGCAGCCATAAAATTTTATTTTTTTGGTGTTATTTTCAGTAGCTACCGATAGTCAACTTTTTTTTTTTTTAAATGGACACATGTAGTTTTTTAGGCTTAGTCTGGTAAAGTATTTTTTTCTGAATCTAATAGTGTATTAAAAGTTATCGTTTGGTCCATAGCTGACTGAAAAAAAAATAAAACAATTTTTAATTGTGGTTCAGCTTATTATGAAATTTTCGAGTGTGCCGTGAAAAACAATTGGAATACAAATAGCCACAAATATCAAGTGTAAGTTTAAAAATCTTCAGGTGCAATCTTGATTAGTTTTAATATTATTTTCTTGGAAAACATGAATAATAATAATAATTATTATTTTTTCTATTAAATTTTTGTTTTTGACTAATTACAATTTAATAGAAAAAATAATAATAATTGATGATTACATCAATTATTATTATTTTTTCTATTAAATTTTTGTTTTTGACTAATTACGATTTTTATTACACTCGAACATAAAATAATAGTCAAATGACTGCTATCCTGCATGACTGACAATGTTATTTTATACTTAAATAAAAAAAAATTAAAAAAGCAGATGAAAATTTCTAAGCTGACGTTTAGATGACATTCATCCTACTTTGTATTCCGATTGTTTTTCACGGCACTCTTAAAAATTTTATAATAAGCTGAACCACAATTAAAAATTGTTTTATTTTTTTTTCAGTCAGCTATGGACCAAACGATAACTTTCAATACATCATTAGATTCAGAAAAAAAAACCTTACCAGACCAAGCCTAAAAAACTACATGTCTATTTAAAAAAAAAAGTTGACTATCGTTAGCTATTGAAGATAACGCCAAAAAAAATATATTTTATGGCTGTTTTGTAGCGCTTGAAAAACCATATCTTTGATTTTTTTGTTCATTGAAGTCGGGTCATTAATAAAAAAGTTATGGGTTGAGGCGTTTTTCATCAAACAGCCTGTATGCTAAACCAGTCTTAACAAGTCATTATTGACATAATAAATAAATTATCTCTGTGGCTGTGGTTTGCTGATAAAGTGATAACTATGAAATCCCAGGCTCCGAATTATTAATTATTTTTTGAAAAAGTCTAAAACACTTTCAGTTATATTAGAAAAACATATATTTTTATCGCCATGACGTTTATATATATTTTTTTTTGGTTAAGAAAAGAAAATACGTAAATTAAAATTCAGCTACATTTATTTTCTAAAAATCAACTATGTATCTACAATTCAAATAATAGAGTTTAATAATAGGCGGTCAATTTGGCCATTAAACCACTGGAATTGGAATCGGCTTGATTGGTTGAACTTGAACTGGTCCTGGTTTGATTCCTGGCTGAATAGGCACTGGGAGGACCTCAATTCCTGGAGTTTCAATTTCAGGGATTGGTACTGGTTTTACGCCTGGTTGAATTGGCACGGGATCGACTTCGAGTCCGGGAGTTTCGATTTCTGGGATTGGCACTGGTTTCACTCCTGGCTGGATTGGGACTGGGTCTACTTCAATTCCAGGTGTTTCAATTTCTGGAATTGGCACTGGCTTGACTCCGGGTTGAATTGGGACTGGGTCGACTTCAATTCCTGGTGTCTCGATTTCTGGAATGGGCACGGGTTTCACTCCGGGTTGGATGGGCGTTGGCTCAACAGGAATTGGAAGGGGTTTGACTCCTGGTTTGACTGGAATTGGCAAAGGTTTGACTCCTGGTTGGACTGGGATTGGCACTGGTTTGATTCCTGGTTGGACTGGGATTGGTACTGGTTTTACACCTGGTTGAATTGGTACGGGGTTGACTTCGATTCCGGGAGTTTCGATCTCAGGGGTTGGCACTGGTTTTACTCCTGGCTGGATTGGGACTGGGTCTACTTCAATTCCGGGTGTTTCAATTTCTGGAGTTGGCACTGGCTTGACTCCGGGTTGAATTGGTACTGGGTCGACTTCAATTCCTGGGGTCTCGATTTCTGGAGTTGGTACGGGTTTAACTCCGGGTTGGATGGGCGTTGGCTCAACAGGAAGTGGAAGGGGTTTGACTCCTGGTTGGACTGGAATTGGCAAAGGTTTGACTCCTGGTTTGACTGGGATTGGCACTGGTTTGATTCCTGGTTGGACTGGGATTGGTACTGGTTTTACACCTGGTTGAATTGGAACGGGGTCGACTTCAAGTCCGGGAGTTTCGATTTCTGGAGTTGGCACTGGCTTGACTCCGGGTTGAATTGGGACTGGGTCGACTTCAATTCCTGGGGTCTCGATTTCTGGAATGGGCACAGGTTTCACTCCGGGTTTGATGGGTGTTGGCTCAATAGGAATTGGCACTGGTTTGATTCCTGGTTGGACTGGGATTGGTACTGGTTTGATTCCTGGTTGAATTGGGATTGGTACTGGTTTCACTCCTGGTTGAATTGGGATCGGGTCTACTTCAATTCCGGGTGTTTCGATTTCTGGAGTTGGCACTGGCTTGACTCCGGGTTGAATTGGGACTGGATCGACTTCAAGTTCTGGAGTCTCGAGTTCTGGAATTGGCACGGGTTTCACTCCGGGTTGGATGGGTGTTGGCTCAACAGGAATCGGCACTGGTTTGATTCCTGGTTGGACTGGGATGGGTACTGGTTTGATTCCTGGTTGAATTGGTGCCGGGAGAACCTCCATTCCTGGAGTCTCAATTTCAGGGGTTGGTACTGGTTTTACGCCTGGTTGAATTGGCACGGGGTCGACTTCGATTCCGGGAGTTTCGATCTCAGGGGTTGGCACTGGTTTGACTCCGGGTTGAATTGGGACTGGGTCGACTTCAAGTCCTGGGGTCTCGATTTCTGGAGTTGGCACGGGTTTAACTCCGGGTTTGATGGGTGTTGGCTCAACAGGAAGTGGCACTGGTTTGATTCCTGGTTGGACTGGGATGGGTACTGGTTTTACACCTGGTTGAATTGGCACGGGGTCGATTTCGATTCCGGGAGTTTCGATCTCAGGGGTTGGCACTGGTTTTACTCCGGGTTGAATTGGGACTGGGTCGACTTCAAGTCCTGGGGTCTCGATTTCTGGAATTGGCACGGGTTTTACTCCGGGTTTGATGGGCGTTGGCTGAACAGGAATTGGAAGGGGCTTGACTCCTGGTTGAACTGGAATTGGCAAAGGCTTGACACCTGGTTGAACTGGAATTGGTACTGGTTTGACTCCAGGTTGAATTGGAACAGGGTCGACTTCAATTCCCGGAGTCTCGATTTCTGGAATCGGCACGGGTTTTACACCAGGTTGGATCGGAACGGGGTCAACTTCAATTCCGGGTGTTTCAATTCCCGGAATTGGCACCGGTTTCACTCCAGGTTGGATCGGAACGGGGTCAACTTCGAGTCCGGGTGTTTCGATTTCTGGAATTGGCACCGGCTTGACTCCAGGTTGGATTGGAACAGGGTCGACTTCAATTCCCGGAGTCTCGATTTCTGGAATCGGCACGGGTTTTACACCTGGTTGGATTGGTGTAGGAGCAACAGGAATTGGCAAAGGTTTTACCCCTGGTCGAATTGGAGGTGGAATTGGAGCCACCAGAGATCGCGACTGCAATCCTACAGAAAAAACAATTTCAATAATTGATTGATTGATTAATTTTACTTATTTCTCTTACCTGGGGCCAGCGTTATCGCAACTATCAAGATCACTATTGACTTCATCTTTTTTTGACGATGTCAAAACTCGAACTGATGATTTGCTTGAGGCTGAATGAATCTTTTATAGTCAAAAAATCGAAACTCACAGGAAAAGATTAAAATTTTAATTGCAGTTTAAAATGATAACATCAAATTGCTAGTCTAATCTAATACGTATAATTCAGTGTTTTTCTATTTTATGAGTGTATCGTTGGTCAGACGTTATAAAAGTAAATATGAGTTTATAGCCGCTCTATAATTTTTAATCTGGAGAATTAAACAAAAATTTTTTATGGTCGGAAACATCGATTTAGCGCACATACAGTTTTGAATATTTTACGTGAAAGTGGTTAATCGGTGGCATTACATTAATGGCCATTATTGTTATTTTATGTTGCACGTGGTGTACTTTGTATCGGATTATCTGATGTCAATGAATGTCTCCTTAACAACTCCATTATTCTTGTTTAGTTTTTGTGCCTTTAACCAAAGTGATGTGTTCATGAGCTTTGTTAGTGTAAAATAATTTCGAAAATGGAAATGGAAAAACTCTAATGAATTTACAATATTTTCTTCGATTTCACTTGTATCTATCGTTTTGCTAACATTTTGTTTTTGGTACTTTTTAACCTATTTATCTAATTAATTACCTACTATTAAAAATTTGTTCGTATTTAATCATTTTTTTTGTTCGACACTGTCAAAATTTGAGAATTTTCGCCTGTGTGAACGGATTTTGATAAATTTGACAACTTGTCAAAACGAAACGTCAAGCTAATTTTAAAGATTTTTAGCGATTTGGAGCCTTTAAGGGGCTCGTCGAACAAAAAAACGTTGTATTCAATTCGTTCTTGTGTAATTTGGGCTTTTTTGGCACTCGTGGACCTTTAAAACTCTCGTTTCACTCGAGTTTTAAACTGGTCCACTCATGCCAAAAAAAGCCAAAATTACACACGAACTCGTTAAATAAATAACTATTTTTTTATGAAAAGCCAAAATAAATTTTTTTGCATATTGTAATGAAAGTGGCACTTTTTACATGCAAAATCGTAGTGAAAGTAGCACTTTTTTACACGAAAAATGGTAGTAAAAATAGTACTTTTTTGCATCATTTTATTTCTTTTCCTTGGAGATGATTGTCAAAGCATATCTATTTTTTTTGTAATTTTTTATAAATCCTTTTGGACCAAATTTCTCAACTTACATCGATATGCAAAAAAATAATGTGTACAACACGTTATGAAAGTCTCTTTTTTCACTTATTTTCTTGATTAACTCGCGCTACGCCCTCGTTAATCAATCTGCAAATTCGTGAAAAAAAGTATGACTTTCATAACTAGTTGTACAAATAACTATTTAAATAGTTGTCTAAGATAATTACTATAACACTTAATTTTTTTATTTTTTTACTTTTTTCTTGCAATTTTAATGTTGATTTTTGGTATTTTCGATCGTTTTTTAAATTCACAAAAAATTTTGGGAATGGTTTGAAGCTACAGTGCTAAACAGTGAATTAAGTTATCTTAACGGTTATTTAAAAAAAATCCTTGATTTCAGAAGAACAGTAAGGTGAAAGTGATTAAAACAACGGATAGTCCCGAAAGATAGCGAACACCCATCTACCACTTTGATTAACATTTTTGAACAGTAGTAAGTATACTGTTAATAATCAAGAAATAGTAATAATAATAACGAAAATCAAATATTTACTTAGTAACGCTTAAAAACATAATACTTATAAATAAATATAATAAATAAAAATTACTGTGTATTTATCAATAATAATTTATGATTTTTTTATTCAAATTTTTAGTTTCTGGTACATATTCCTACATAATTTTTGTTTTGATCAAAGATGGAACTTTTTTAATGCAATTTTTCACCATTTTGCGAAATCTCTGATCAAGATTATATAGCTCAAGCGACTGATTCTGTTCATATTTTTTATTAAACGCCTTAATAACGGAAGCTTGGATATCTAGAGTGGAATTTTTCGAACCACCGTCGATTTTTGACATTGAAATTGGATTTCGCGGCCTGTGTTAGGTACGCGAATTGCTCATTTCGCGTACGGTTGCACAAAAAGTACTTTATTTCAATTTTGGGGAATTTTATTTCACACATTGTTACACTTGCATTTAACCAAATTTTGCTACAGAAGTAAAAAAAATACAAAACTTATTTCCGGTAAAATGTCTACCATTGCGTTATTATCATCACTTTCGCTACTGTACTCACTCATTTTTTCAAGCTGAAACTGAAGCTGATTACGTAAGTTATGCAGTGGCAGTAGAATAGTAATTCTACTTGATTCATATTTTGCAATTTCATTATTTTTTTCGTAATAATTTTATGTATACAACTTGTGTATAAAGCACTTTTTTACTCGTGGAATTACACCACTCGCTGCGCTCGTATGTGTAAACTTCCCTCTTCTAAAAAAAGTAGCCCTATTACCCCAATTACTCCAAATTGTCCTAGACTTCTTTTACCGTCTGTAGCATGCATTACTTTTCTTCATTTATTTTAATCGATTATCAGTTTTTAATTTTAATCTTAAATTCTTTATCAAGGCAATAAAATAATTTAACATAATCGAAGTAGACGAAATCCAAAGTTCAACATTATGTAGGGGAAGTGGGCCTAAAATGGGGTATGTAGGTAAAACGGGATATCAGTGTTTAACCCGCAACGAGAGCTGGCAACTACTCGTATTAGCACCTAATGCGTGTGTGTGGACGCTAGTGTTAGTGGTCTGCTGTCAAAAGTGCGATCCGCTTGTGTTTTAAACAGAGAGAGTGATTTTATTGGTTTCGGAAGTTGTGAATGTAATAATTAGTGTTTACGGAATAAGCTCCTGGAAGAGAACAACTCGTGCTCTTGGGTTGTTACTGCGCATCAAATTGTCTTCAAAGGTTAGTTAACAAGCGATGCAGGCCAAATTGCTCTGAAAGACATTTGTTTTTCACGCGGTAATTTTAAAAATTTTAAGACAAATGTAGGTAAAATGGGAAATTTTTACGCCTTAAAACGGGATAGTATCCCGTTTTACCTACACCAGCCCAGTATTTATTTTTATTTGTTTTCAGATGCCTTCCACTTATAAACGAAAAACCGACCGCCAATCTTGGTCCGAAGAAGCTATGTCTAGGGCACTAGAGGCGTTGCGAAATGGAACATGTGGTTACTTAAAAGCTGCTAAACAATTTAATGTTCCAAAGTCGACTTTAGAAAGGCGTTTTAAAAACAAAAATAAACAGGCACTTGACCATTCAAAACAACTGGGGAGCAGAAAATTAACGTTTCCAATGGAACTAGAGAAACAGTTAGTAGATTATGTTAAAAACATGGAAGCTATGTTATATGGACTAACAACAAGAAGTATTCGAAGTCTTGCGTATCAAATTGCTGTTAGAAATAATATCGTTCATCACTTTAATAATGAAACTAAGTTGGCAGGATGGCACTGGTTACATTCCTTTCTGAAGAGAAACAATTTGTCTCTTCGCAGTCCTGAAGCAACTTCTGCGGCAAGAGCGCAAGGCTTCAACCGAGAAGCAGTTGGCTCATTTTTTGATATTTTGAAATCGCTCCAAGAGAAACATAATTTCCCGCCATCAAGAATATTTAACGTGGACGAAACAGGTATCACTACTGTCCAATCTCGACCATCAAAAATTATTGCTGCCAGAGGAAGAAAACAAGTAGGCTCCCTAACATCAGCCGAACGTGGGGAGTTAACGACTGTAGTAATTTGTATGAGTCCAAGTGGCATTTTTGTCCCACCTATGCTAATTTTTCCTCGAGTGCGAATGAAACCTCAATTTGCTGATGGAACTCCGCCAGGTTCACTATCAGTTTGCCATAAATCTGGGTGGATGCAATTAGAGTTGTTTGAGAAATGGTTTGATCATTTCGTTCATCACACTCAAACTTCGAAAAGTAATCCAGTATTACTCATACTGGATGGGCATAAAACACACACCCAAAATATAGCAACGATAGAAAAAGCACGGCAGAATGGAGTAACAATTTTATGTTTACCACCGCATACCAGTCACCGTATGCAGCCGCTCGACGTTTCGTTTATGGGGCCACTCACCACTTTTTATACTCAAGAAGTGGAAATATGGTTGAGAAACCATCCAGGACGCCGCATTACTATAAACGAAGTTGGATCTTTGTTCGCTAAAGCATATCTAAGAGGCTCAACACCTTTAAACGCCATTAATGGTTTTAAGAAAACTGGATTATATCCATTGGACCACACAGTATTTACAGAAGATATGTATGCTGCAGCTTTGCCAACTAGTTATGACCCACCTCAAAACAATGACAGTACTGAAAATGATGCAGTTGCAGCTGTGTCACCTGAAATGGAAGATGCAATGGAACAAATTCAACGTGACTTTGTAAGAGAGTCTACACCAGATGAGCAAATAATCACTCAAGTTGAAAAACCATCAACTAGCAGCATGTGCAATTTAATCAGTCCTGAAACAATTGCTCCATATCCGAAAGCTAAGAATGTAAAGCTATCAAAAAAGAAAGTCAGCAGAAAGGGTAAAGCTGCAATCCTTACCAGTACCCCTTATAAAGAAGAGTTAGAAAAATCCCTGGTTCAGAAAAACAGAAAAAATAATGCAGACAAAATGAAAACGAATAGAATAACTTTCAAAAACAAAAACGCTGCAAACAACAGCTCATCGAAAGGTAAGAAACAGGAGTCTAATGTGACCAAAGCACGAGTATCAAGGACCCAATCCAGTAGCAGCGAATCTGACGTTGATGTGGAATGCCTGTTTTGCGGTAATAACTATTCTAAAGACCACTGCGGAGAAGGATGGATAATGTGCTGTCGTTGCGGCAAATGGGCCCATGATGAATGTGCAGGTGTAGAAAGTGATGATGATGACGAATTCACATGTGATATTTGCCTACAAAAATAAAGTTTTTGAAAAATATATTTTCTAAATAAATCTTATTATAGGAATAATTTCCCGTGTTAAATCCATATCCCGTTTTACCTCCAGCACTTTCCCATTTTACCGACACTGTGTAGGTAAAATGGGAAATTGCAGACATTTACTAATTAACCACATGTAACTACTTGTTTTTTATTTTAGATTGTTTTTGATGAATATATGTTTAAATCAATAACTATACTATAGCAAGATTTACTTTACACAATTTTACAACACTTATTTTTTTTATACATAACGTTAAACGTTAAGTATCCCATTTTAAGCCCACTTCCCCTAATTATTTTATTTGAGGCTCGTGTCAATTTTTTTAGTTTTACTTAACTGAATAGTAAATTTTTGCATTCACCTTCGTTTGCGTATATTAGGAAATTGTGTCATCCTGTTATTATCTGGAATTTTAAGATACTTTTATTTTCATCTGTTTATTTATTGTTGCACAATTTTGATTCAGCGAAAATGTTTGTTTACCAAAATTTTATTTTGAAGTATATTTTTATATCGCCTCTCGTATAAAATAGATCTTGTTAAGTCGTTGGGATTATGACTCTGTCTGCTAACTAAGCAGTACTTAATTGAAAACGCAGTAAGTTACACAGGAGCATCTCAATTGGGAACGAATGGTGTAATTGAGATGTTTCCTTGATGTGACTAATGGAGGAAGTTTAAGTGATATTGTAGTATGTTTTTGAAATAAACAAATTTTTTCTGCGGGATTAGTATTATTTACTTGAATTTTTCTCTGCAATGCATTTCATAAAATTGTGTATAAAACCGGGTGTTCTTTTAAATTTATTCCCAAAGTTGACGTTGAAGAGTCGATTGTGAACGCACCACTCGTCAGTCTGCATAATAAAAACACAAACAACGCAAAAAGTGAGGTTAGATTTAAACAGCTGATCCGTAATATGTAATCCGTGGTGCGTTCACTATCGACTCTTGAATGCCTACCTTGAGGTGAAATTTAAATGAACACCCGATATGAAACCTTCGTTTCATTTTATCAAAAAATTGATAATGATAATCTTATTAATTGTTTATCTAACTTTAATGTTTGTATTGAGATTACGGAAGATTTTACAGTTGTTATTTTATCGTAATGGGTGTCCAAACAATTTTTATTTTAAATATACAGTTAACAATGTCCAACATCATCTTCTTCTTCTATATATATAAAACTGAATGTCTGTTTGTATATTTTGTATGCAAATCTACAGTTTTACTCCGATCATGATGAAATTTTGTACACTTGATCTTCAAAACAAGAAGAAAATTACTGTCTACTTTAATTTTACAAAAACCAACCCCTACTACCATTTTCAACCCTGTTAAGAAAAAAAGACAATTTTTTCGAGTTGGAAATACCCTCACCTTCGCCGCTTCACCCCTATTTCATCCTCTGAGTATATCGTCAGCTTCGCCGCTTGACACCCACAAAAAGCAACCCCTATTATCATTTTTAAGCCTGTTAAGCACAAAAAAAGTTTTTTCGAGTTGAAAATCGCGTTTGCATGATATGTTCAGGTGTCATAGTTACATTTGGTTGTTTATAAAAGTAGCAATTTCGCAAAATGTGTTTGAATGATTGTGTTTTACCGGAAGATGTCTTAAATGAAGCAGAACAAGCTTCAAATAGCTTAATACCGGAAAAATCAAAAGGCAGGTATCTGAAATCAAACGAGACAATCAAACAATAGGAGGATCTAAATAAGGTTACAACTGAAAATAAAAGTGTTATGTTGGCGTATTTTCATGAATTGGTAAGTGATCATAGTCTTAGTTTCTTATCGTATTGATCTTTTTGTTTATATAGTCGAAGAAAAAAGTAGTCTACAGTACAGTTTTAATTATTCTTCGTAAAAAGACAAACTTCATATTGAAATTACTGCATTTATCACAATACATGAAAGGAGAAACATAATTTTAAAACATTCTGAAATTTGCGGGCAAAGCCGCGGGTAAAAGCTAGTATTTTAATAAAATTAGAATCCTTTCGTTGATTGAATTTGTTCCGATATACCTTACGTTTTATTTGATCAATAAAATTTGACAAAGAGAAAATAGTGACCTGTTAAATTAATTAAAGGTAGTATTGTAAAACCATTCGTCTCTTCATGTCTTCGGAAATATTTCTATTTCATAAAAAACTTTTAGCTTACATGCTTTGTAAATCCCAAGGCGACTCTCATAAGATTTTTTTAAGACATCTTCTGGAATGTGGTAGCTTGTACAAATGCTTTTTTATGAAAACAATTTTTTTAAATGCAATCGTTTATTTCACATTATAAACAAAAGTAGATTTAAATAAAATAAAAATAGTAATATACATAAACATTAAGTAGGTACTATCTTATCATTTACTCTGGTTTGATTCCGGGAATAATTGGAATTGGATTGATTTCAACTCCGGGACTTTCGATTTCTGGAACTGGTTGGGGTTTGATTCCAGGAACGATCGGTACGGGATTGATTTCCAGACCGGGTGTTTCAATTTCAGGAACTGGTTGTGGTTTGATTCCTGGAAGAATTGGAACGGGGTTCACTTCAAGTCCTGGAGTTTCGATTTCTGGAACTGGTTGTGGTTTGATTCCTGGAAGAATTGGCACAGGGTTGACTTCAAGTCCGGGAGTTTCAATTTCAGGGACTGGTTGTGGTTTGATTCCAGGGAGAATTGGGATTGGGTTGACTTCAAGGCCGGGGGTTTCAATTCCAGGGACTGGTTGTGGTTTGATTCCTGGTAGAATTGGCACAGGGTTGACTTCAAGTCCGGGGGTTTCAATTTCAGGGACTGGTTGTGGTTTAATTCCAGGGAGAATTGGGACTGGGTTGACTTCAAGTCCTGGAGTTTCGATTTCTGGAACTGGTTGTGGTTTGATTCCTGGAAGAATTGGCACAGGGTTGACTTCAAGTCCGGGAGTTTCGATTCCTGGAACTGGTTGTGGTTTGATTCCTGGAACAACTGGGATTGGGTTGACCTCAAGTCCTGGGGTTTCAATTTCAGGGACTGGTTGTGGTTTAATTCCAGGGAGAATTGGCACAGGGTTGACTTCAAGCCCGGGGGTTTCGATTTCAGGGATTGGTTGTGGTTTAATTCCAGGGAGAATTGGGATTGGGTTGACTTCAAGTCCGGGAGTTTCGATTTCTGGAACTGGTTGTGGTTTGATTCCTGGAAGAATTGGGATTGGGTTGACCTCAACTCCTGGGCTTTCAATTCCAGGGACTGGTTGTGGTTTGATTCCTGGAAGAATTGGGACTGGGTTGACTTCGAGTCCTGGAGTTTCGATTTCTGGAACTGGTTGTGGTTTAATTCCAGGGAGAATTGGGATTGGGTTGACTTCGAGTCCAGGAGTTTCGATTTCTGGAACTGGTTGTGGTTTGATTCCTGGAAGAATTGGCACTGGATTGACTTCAAGGCCTGGAGTTTCAATTTCAGGGACTGGTTGTGGTTTGATTCCTGGAACAATTGGGACTGGGTTGACTTCAAGCCCGGGGGTTTCAATTTCAGGGACTGGTTGTGGTTTAATTCCAGGGAGAATTGGGACTGGGTTGACTTCGAGTCCTGGAGTTTCGATTTCTGGAATTGGTTGTGGTTTGATTCCTGGGTGGATTGACACGGACCTCGATTGGAGTCCTAATGTAGAATATACAGAATATTAAAATTATCTTCGAATAATCGTGAATAAAATATTCTTACCGGGTGCGAATGCTAACGCAAACGCAAGAAATACTATCAACTTCATTTCGTTTGCAACTGTTCACACTTTCTATGTCTCAACGATGATAGTAGCCATCTTATATAGTAAACTTTAAATCCTTTTGAATATTAAGAAAATAAATTATCGGGTGATTAACTTTGACGTTTCTATAAAACCACCAGACATTTCGATAATTTCATTTAATCCTTGTAGATAAATCATCTTTTGTGCGTAATTCTAATTTGTCCAAATTCGGAACCCCGCGAGCGTGTCTTGTTAATACCTTTTTACAACATACGATCCTGATTGTAAATTCGGAAGGAATTAATTGAATTGTGCTCCTCCTTAATCGTGAAATATGGTCCCTGTCCAAGATCGTTCGAAAAATGCGCCAGTTTTCGTTTTCCGTTTTTTTCCATTTTATTACGTAACCGCAACAGTATTTCCTTTAACGTTGACAAATGCTCTGGCCCTTAAGCCGCTTGCGCCCTGGGATCTCAATAATCCGACAAACAATGGAATCACAGTGAAAATGGGCTATCAGCAAGCAGTTTTCCCATTTCCAGTATAACGCTAAGCTCGCAATCTAGCCAGGTCATCTTTCATTACCGCCGTGATATCGTTTGGGAATAGCATTAACCGGGTCGTGTTGCCGCCGCCGATATCGAAAACCCGGGGATTTTCGAAATCAGCGATCGAATCATAACGCCCCGGTCAAATTGATTCCGGGAAATTGAAATCTCGCCGCGTCGAAAACTTTTATCACGACTAACGAGGGGATCTGACTCTGTTTTCTTATTGCAGGTGGTGACCAAGGACTTCTTCGGGAGGGTGGTGACGAAGCAGCCGTCAGCAGGTGGGTGCGCACCAACCCCCATCCCCCAGCCGCCAACAATTCAAACAGTAATAATCCGAATTGTAATTTTCGTCGGCAAACAATAAGCTAATAGTGTGCGGCTGCGAATCCGGGCCAGGAGGCGACTCCGGTTCCTAAGCAATTACAGACGTCATTACCGATAAATTACCGCTTCAGCAAACGACGTA
The DNA here is from genome assembly GCF_963966145.1 of Tenebrio molitor. Taxonomy (NCBI): domain Eukaryota; kingdom Metazoa; phylum Arthropoda; class Insecta; order Coleoptera; family Tenebrionidae; genus Tenebrio; species Tenebrio molitor. The sequence continues at coordinate 1,472,363 of NC_091054.1, read as the reverse complement.
ATTACTGTAGAGTTTCTCAATTTCATTGTCCCCCTTCAATTCCCGTCGTCAAACCCGTCTAAATCTATTAATTAATGTTGAACCGTTTTAATTGTGATTGCGTTTGAACGGGGGGTGGTTTTTTCGGTTGCAGGAAAGACGCCGCAGGGGGCCAGGTCCGACGTGTGGTACCAGTACAAGGAAGGCTACAACAACGCCGTCCGGAAGAAAATCAAAGTGTCCAGTCTCAAATAGTTTTCCCATTAAATTGTCGACGCTTCCTGTGAGTATCATTTTTCCCGTTCCCGTCCTGTGAAAAACGCACTTTTTAAACGGGTTTTCACCCCGAAATTGCGTTATTTTCGCGTTTTTAATTGAAATTTATACATTCGCAGCAGTGTTGGTCGCCGTAATCGCGTTTCGTTTGCATTACGGAATTGCAATTCTGTTTTAAGCTCGTTCCGGAATATAACGTTTTTCACGGCCTGACCAAAAATATAATCAGGGTGATTTATGGGCGGATGGAATTGCATGGGGCGGTTACCGCGGGCGCATTAATTTTCCCTGGCGCTTTTATGGCCATCCACAATCGACAGTGCTTTTAATTATTATCTTTTAAACGCGTTTTGATTCATGTCCCAGAAAAACCATTTTTTTGTCTTCAGATGGCAATTGAATCACTAGTGAGGAAAAAATATTTTCTCACTAGTGAGCAAAGTGTAACGTTTTGCGAGTTTGTCGATAAAGGGCACCAAATAGTCGTAGTGAGAGTTTTTTAAATCTGTTTTTAATAACTAAAGCTTGTCTTATTTTTGACTGATTTAAATTTTTACCCTGTTATTTAGATTAAAATTGACGAGAAAACGTGAAATTGCTTTGGGTAAAAATTCATGCTAAATGCATTATGTGTTGGTAATGATCTGGGAAAAAATCAGTTTCAACACGCATGAGCAAAGGTGCATTTAATCACTCGTTCGATTGGAGTCCTCGCCTTCGGCTCAGACGCCCAACTTCCGCACTCGTGATTGCTCACTTGTATTGAAAATAGCTATTCCATCATCTCTTTCCGACACAAACAACCAAGATTTTTATTATTTGCTAATCTACTTCTACGACGGGGAAGCTTACAGAGCAAATAAATTAGTTGCAGCGGATGTTTGTCGCGAAACTAAGAAAATTAATCTTGTTTTGCAGCATTTTTGGGTCGTTGCACAATTTCACTCTGTCGAAAGGTGTTTTGTGTTTTCTTGCACAATCTAAATTTAGCTGATAAGTCGGAGGCATTTTTACTTTTCGTGGGTTGCAACGAAACTCACAAAGTGCTCTTGAATTTGTCGAGATGTAATAATTTCGGTGGTTTTTGTATTAAAATTAAGGAAAACTGCGGAATGAAAACGTATTGCTCGTATAACACAGCAGATTATGTATACTGACTGAGAATGGGAAGAGCAAGAAGGGTTAGATAACATGCAAATTAAATACATAAAGTGCCATAACGAAATATTAGAAGCTACCGGAGAGTATTATTTTTAGAGGAGATGGGGAGGGTGACAAGTTTATTGTTTGTTTAATTATTTTACTGGAAGTTATACTGTGTTTCGAATTGTTCTAGAATTTGGACTGGTCCACTTTTAGAGTCGGAAAGCATTTGGTCATAAATCCTTCAGTTTGTGTTGTTAATTTCGTTTTAATGCGGAGAGATATAAGATAAGATTTATTCCGTATAAGAATTATAGCCACCTTATTTGATAACATAGTATTTATTTATAATTAAAATATTAAAATGTACTTATTTTTAGTTTTATTTATCTAAATATTACTCCTATTATATGTATTTAAAAAAAATAAATACATAGTAAAATAGTATAATAGGTGTAGCAAGAATTTTTTTATGGTTTCTATTTTACTTTTTGTGTACAGTTGTATTAATGCTTCGACATGAAACACTTTTTTTTAACAAATTACATTTTTTAGTAGGTAGACCCTGGAAAAAAAATTCCCAGATGACTGCAGTAGTTCTGCTGATTTCAGTTAAGAACATTAGCTTCTTAATAAGTGTACTAAGAAGATAAAATAGTATATATCATTCAGAGTAGAAAGTCTTTTTGTGCCTCACCCAGTTGTCGCCGTTGTCGGCCTCAAGTGCGTTTCAGCCTTCAATCTCTGGGCTAGCCACAAAAAGAGTCATTTCTACTCTTAATCATATAATCTAGTATTTTTTAAATTAATTGACATTGTAATCTAATTTGTTGAAATGAGGAGGTGTCCGCTAAATAGAGGTGCCTGTTAAGGGAGGTTTTATATAAATTGGGATTTCTAAAAAAACAATGTTAATTACTTTGAAAATAAAAAAATGCAACCAAAACATGATTTGATTTAATACCATAAACCCAAATTCCCACCCATGCATTTAGATATAAATTTTACAGATCTGATATTGGATTATAACGACTTGCATAGGACATTTGTCTCAGGAGTAACACAATAAAATGTACGGTGTTTAGAATTCAATAGTGGAACAATAAAACTACTATAAATCTGTTTCAAAATCAAAAATCCACCAACAGTTTTTAGTGTGTCTGCAAGTGTCAGAAAAAAAGTGGGGTTATGAAAGAAAACCGTTGCGACAGTCGTAGTTCATCGTGTTTTTTTATTCTCATTTTATTATTTCACCCAAAAAGTATGATGTGGTAGCTAACACCTTTTTGTACATAATAATTATTTTGTGTTATGTAAATAAACTCAGCAGTTCAATGTCAAATTTTGGCGAGAAGTTGAGCCAACCAAAAAAAAAAAAACGAACTTCTAGGGATTTCTTTTTTCTGCCAACATAATTCAACAGGCGGTGGATTTTTGATTTTGAAACAGATTATAAGTGTATAGTCCAATTTTTACCCTTTTGAGGTGACGTCACGATTTCCTTCCTCACTTTCTCTTTATTGAAACGACAGAAACAGAAAAAAACAAAAAAAAAGGCAGGTTTATTTATTGATGGTCACTTTGAGGTTATTTTATGCTCCTGTCAATTTGACAATTTTTAATTTCTTTCACTTATTACATTGATTACAAACATAACCTTTCGAAGCAATTGCCAACAAATTTGACACATTTATAGTTATTTATGATCAATTCAAATTTGTTTCTGATCCTAGCTCAAACATACGTAAAGTTACTAGATAATGACGTCATCGCAAAAGGGTAAAAATTGGACTATATTTACCTGTTCAGGACAAAATAATTTTTAGGTCCAAAATCAACAGCTTTTTGAATTATTAAAAGAGTAGGCGGTGGAAAAATTAAACCGTTTAGAACAGTGTAAAGTTTGAATTTCCCGCCGTTTGACACGAATGACATTTGTTTATGTTTAATCGGGACATAATTGAACATGTTTGTTTTCAGCAAAGGGTGCCCTTAGATATTTGCTTCGAGAATAGGAATCATTAAGTTATTCTATTTTCAATGTAAAACATTACAAAGAAAGAAAAAAAAGAAGATTTTTTTGGCTCTAAATTTTAGGTTAGCTGTCAACATGCTCCAATTAATCTACGCTTTAAAAAAGCACAACAATTGACGGTTTCTCTTTTTCTCCTATACTTATTTCTCGTTTCTCTTCCATATGGTCTCTCTTCCATTATTTCCCTTACTTTTTCCTCCAGATTTTTTTCTTTTGCTTCTACATAGTTCTCTAATAACCACCTATACTGTTTTTATCTCATTTCTTTCTTTTTTTTTGCTTGCGCATTTCCCTCATATCGTCTCGAATGCTGTTGCAGTATTCTATTATCTCCTCCATTCTTTTTATGTGAATGGCGTAAGGCGCCATGTTCCGGTCCCGTCGGAGAAATACGCCAACTATTAGTACTTGTATCCCTATTTGAAAATGATAATGAACCTTGACACTTATCTCTTTTTTGCTGATAACCATTTTCGTGACAGCGAAAAGTGGTTCATCTACGAACAAGATTTGTTTTGGCGATTTTAACAGCGTCTTAACTTTACAATCGCAAAATATTTATTGTCCAATACTTTATCAATTAAATTTTAAGTACCTAAATAATTCATGTTTTTTTTTGCTTTTTGCTCCCTCTTAATAAAGTTGTAAGTGTTTTTAAAATTAAGAGGTTTAATACTCTAAAAATAGACTACAGCGGCAGAAATTTCAAAATTGTTGAAAAAGGAAAAAAAATTGCCTATGGAGGGTGTCGTAAGAACTTCAATGACACAATTCGTTTTTCAAATGTAAGGTTAAGAGAGTCGTCAATTTATTTGAAGACACAGGAAGCGTACGTGAACTAAATTACCTTGCTAAAATATCCCGATCGTGTTTTAGTCCTTTATGAAAGAATTAAAGGATCCAGTATAATAAATTACGTCCAAATGTTGTCTTTAACTTTGTAAGTGTTTGTAAGGTTGGCAAGATAAACGTCAAATATGTCACCTGCGCTTCTGCGAAAAGGGATGATCAAAATTCTGCAAAATTGCGCGTTTCTTTCATACCCGTCTACGTTTTTGCATTTGCAGCCACGTTTAACACAGTTTTTTGCTTTTTTCTTGCAAACCAGACGTCTTTCAAGGACGAGTTTTTCCATACAGCATTTTTTATTGACGATCAATGTAAAAATTACGTTTTTAAGACTTGGGTGATTGCATTAATGGGATTTTATTCTTCACCGTCTAAAATATCTGCATTTTAAATTTCACAAAAATCCGCTGGAAAATAACTGAGTTATTAGGCTGGAAAGTCTTAGCTGAGACACCCTGTATGTGTATCTACTGCACCGTAGATATTTTTTCTTAATCTACTATTGTTAGTTATAGTTAGTTATTAATTATTATCTTTTACTTGTTCCCCTGAAAAACATTTAAAAAATTTAAGTCTTGTACACGCATGTAATTTTTTTTTAATTTTTCATTAATTATTATTTAGCCTTGTTTTCTTAAAATCTCCAAAGTGTGCCGACAAGTGTCTAATTCATAATTTAATTATGATTCCATCCACGTGTGTTCAATTGGACACAAATTAGGTGGTGGCACAGGCCGTGTGGGTTAATTAAAGTTACAGTTGGTTGCAAAAAAAACGGGAAATGAAAATTTTTCTAAAGTAAATTTGGTTTTGTCCATTTGTCAATTGTCTACTTAACCTATCAAATAATTTCTACAAATGTCATTGAATTTTGACGCTAATTCTAACATCTCGTAAGAAGATTTCACTCTATGAAAAATTTGTAAAAATGTGTCACTTTTATTCTGACAGTTCCCGTGTTTTCTGCAACCAACTGTATTCATTCTTTTAGGCAATTGTACAGGAATCTCCAATAGATAAATTTTTATTGAAGATCAGTACCAAATCTATTTCCTCGTTCATAAAAAATTATTTGAAAGTAATAGTTGAACATTGTTTCATCATAAAATTTTATTCTCAGGTGCCGCAATTGACGTCATAAAAGTTCCCGATTAATTTATTGATTTGACTTAATCGCGTTAAATGCACAGTTAAATAGAGAAATCACTTATCAATAATTGAGATCTAATAATTCATTTAAACCACCAATAAAGTAGCAATATTGTACAGGTGAACCCACAAAACCTTAGACCCTGCAATGCCCAAAACGATGGATGCCACAGCTCGAGAGACCTTTACCGCCCCCACCAAACAGAGTATAAGTGTTGTTGTATTGTTTTCCAGTTTCCGTAGATCAGATAATGTTTTGTTTCGAGTTTGTTGTTTTTTGATTGTACACCCTGTATATTTGGAAGTATTGTTGTTATTTATGAACCATAACTGCCGATAAGAATATGTTTATGGTGTAATAATTTTATTGCACCTTTCTCAGTACCTATCTGCGATTCTTGCGCCGTCCCCGCCGGTCTTTGTCCTGTGCCGCCCCCAGTCTTGGTCGAATTAATCGCGGCCCCAGATGCGCCCGTAAGAATACGGAACAATTACGCTAAGAATGCGCAAATTTACGAGACCCTCCCGCCGCCCCCGTGCAATTAATCCCAGATATCGCAGATATTAATGACCATAAATTACGCCGCCAAACGGCATCACAGCCAATTCCATTAGCGAGGTTGGCCGCACTGGAGCCCAGGTACGGCGATCTAATTTCGCGATTGCTCCCATAAGTCAGCGTCGCCGTCCACGTGACGTGATTCATCGGCGGCGATCATTCGGAACGTCGCAAGGAGATGCGCCGCCGCCCTCGCGAAGGCGTCGCGACGTGATCGATGCCCGAGAGCGGGCGTCGCTATTGGCGGAGGCGCCGGGGGCGGGGCTCGGCGACCCCGCGACGCACGCCGTCAAATGGGATTACCGCCACCGGACCGATTTCTATCAATTCAAGGCCGGGGGTGATCCGATTGCGGCCGGGTAGGGAATCAAGACACACACTCGGTTATACTTTTCTTTATTGAACACACTATATCGTTTATACAGTTTTTTTTACAGTTATATGACCGCCCCCAGGGGCCGGAATGGTACACATTTTCCTGCATAATATAATACTAGATCACATCACAATATCCGGTAACAAGTCGCTAATCTACAACTATATGTACAGCTATTGCTTAGTGGGTGTCTGGGGGCGGCGTCACACCCATTCTTCTAACCACAGTCCCGTCAATCATTCTTTTGCTCCATCTCCTCTATTAACAATTCTTTCACTGATTTATCGCCACTTAAAACAAGAACAATACTCTGTAATAATTATGATAATAACAACCAATAATAATAACAATTTCTTATAGCTCCAGACAATAAAAAAAATCGAAACACAAGTTGCCAAAGTAAACTCTTTTTATCCCCTTGGATCCAGCGCCTGTTCCAAGAATTTTCTGCCGCCCCCAGATCGGATAAACAATTAAAATGGTTCCGTTAAAACTAGTCAAACAACCCCGTTTTGGTGTTCATCCCTCGAATTCCCGATTGCACTCGATTCTTCCCTTTCTGTGGCACACACGGCGGCCCTTCCCTAAGTACATTCTTCCGTCCTTTTTCGCGGAGCAGATTACGTCGTCGGCTCCTTGCTGTTGGTGGCCGTCTCCGGGATCTCGTGCTTCCTGTTGAGGGCCTGGAGCGTGAGCGGCGGCAGGAGGGGGAAGTTGAGTCCGCCGGCGAGACCCGCCGCCTGCTGGAAGTTGGCCACGTGTTGGAGGCTCTGTAAGAGGGCCGCCGAGTGCTCCTGCGCTTTTCGTCTTAGTTCGGCGACGCTTGAAGAGCGCTGGTCGCCGCCGCCGGGTGATATCTGAGAGCCGTCGCCAGATGGCAGCAGCCCGGCCATCGGCTTGATGGGGCAGCAGGAGCAGAGGCCCGGGAAACCTGAAAAAAGGACAGATGGGATTAACACAAATAAATGAAAACGGGGAAAAAAAAAGTTAGTTAAAGGGGTCTTTGCTGTCAACAATTTGGTTTTACAGGAAACTTGCTGAGGAGTTTCGCCACAATATTAACGCATAATTACTGAAATTGAATTATTTTTTGGCACACTCGGTATATGTATACAGAAAATCATACTAGTGCCTCATCAGTACTTTTTAATTTTAACAGACCCTTAAGATTCGTAACCATGACAATGACCAATCAGAGAAACGTATTTAATATTTTAACAGGTTGTTAAATTTAAACAGGCTGTTAAAAAATACAGAATAGACCCCATTGTCTAAAAAAGCTGCGTTTTCTGTAGAATAAATTAAGAGAAACCAAACTGTTTTTTTCTCTTTGACTGTCTTGGTAGTGTTTCAAATTAAAGTTTCGGTATTTAATCAAGCACCTAATAGATCGGTATGAGCTGACAATTCACCCCTTCTATTATGAAATTAGTCATGCTTGGTTAAGCTTTCCAAATGCATTGTGATTGTTTCACGTTTCGGTTTTGCCGGAAATGACTGCAATCACTGCAATCTTTAAAGTTTGGATGGAAGAGCTGATGTTTTTTCATAGTTTCAAAAGATCCATACGGATTGAGATTCTGGGTAGAGGTTTGTTTTGACAAAAAAATATGTGGTTGCTTACTTGTCCAGAAATCGTTTGTTAAATATACCGGGTGCAAAAAGTTCAGATGGGTTTATCGCTGGTGCAATGCCATTGCTTTTGGTCTTTGCACAAATCCAAAATGGCTTAAAAGAATATAAGGTAGATGGAGTACCATTGTTACTGTTGCCATTACGAAATAGTAGATTACGTTACGAGTTCAGAAAAGTGGAATTTACTAGACGAGTATGGCAAGTTTAAGTAGGAGCGTTAGCGAGTATTTAAATTCAATACGAGTGCAGTAAAACCAATTTTAAGAATATTAAAATTTGTTCGTAATAAAATCGTACAGTAATGGTGTAAAGTGGCCAATTACTGTACGATTTTGATTAGTTCATTAGTGTACAAAATGCGAAAAATTACTATTTAATTCACGTATCCTGTTGATAGACAATCGACGTTACAGGTAAAAAGTATCGATTCATTATCAACGAAAAACCGGTTGTCAGCAGACGGACTGACATTGCAAAAATGTACCTACGTCAGAATGATTTTTAAATTATATTTCCGGCATTAAAATATAAAGAAAATGTAAACATGATTTACCGCTTGTCTGGCGTATTTATTTATTTATTACTTCAATTATTTGCTTCATCAATTTGGAAATAAAGATTGGAGATAAAAATTTGGAAATTCTTGGGACATAACATGACACAAAAAAATGTCTGGTGATTTAATTAAAAAAAAAATCATCACCTGTTATTTGTTATGAATTTATTGAACTTTTGTTTATTCAAAAATGTTGTTTTCTTTGTTCCTGGATTGCTTGTAGAAGATAATGTGAAATCCCATCTTATATACAGGGTGTTTTTGAAATGCGTGCAGAAATTTTAATCACGAGCTACTGGCTTCATGTAGAACTCGGAAAAAATATCTAAAAAATTCTGTGTCAAAAAAATAAAATGACATTTATTTTTTGAGCTACAATTTTTTTAAATAGCTTTTAATTTTCTACGTTGTCCTACAACCTCGCAGGTAAAATTTAGACACATTTTAAAAATACACCCTGTATATCATGTTTTATAAAATGTATTAAAAAGCGAAATAACGAAATTATTACCCAATATTTAACCCGTTCCACTGTGGTGTAACACGAGTCGCCTGTTGTGGGCGTGTCCATATCAAAATTAAAAACAGCAAGATAGCCGTTCGGTGTTAAAAAGTAAACAGCTGTAAGTTTCGTTTCGACAATTTTTGTTATATTTAGCGAATAACTGAAGGATGTCTCGGTTTTGTCAACTGTTTATGGTGTTCCAGAGTAACTTTTCTTCAATTTTTAAAACCTCATTATACCATTTCGGTGACAAAATACCTTCTGACTATCTGGTCAACGAAACTTTCCAAATTACGGTTTATTAATGTGCGATAATTTGTCTCCCGTGTCGCCCACCCCGCGTCTCTTTATCCACTTACGGACCCGTTATCGCCCAATTTGCCGCCACTTTACACCTGAGATCGCGATCAACTTTAAATTCGATATGTAAGGATGGCGAAGAGGAGGCGAAGTTGTTGCGAAACTCGATTAGGACCATACACCGGGTCTTATAATAAATCGTGGAGGGATTTTTTTACTCTTGTTACCTTTTAGTGTCGGGAACAGAGGCGGCGAAAATTGCGATGATATATGAGAGGCCAGGTGCGGCGGGAAGAAGAGGGGCGGCGTGTTTCTTGTCGCCGGGTTGCCATCGAGCACCGGACGAAATCCTCCAGCACTGCAAAAAAACAAGAAAACTTGTGTAACCTAATCAATTATAATAATTAGAACTAACAGTTGGAATTTGTCTTGGTCCTCTTGTATTTTGTCTTGCGCGAAAAGAAGGGGACCTAATTGTGAACCCTGAGGGCCACAATACAAGTTTATTACTGGTGTTAATGCGACAATAATTATTAAGTGAGTAATACGGTGCTGTATCTTCTTTGCTGTCAATCGACAATTTTAAAATAATTAAAATGGAATCATGAAGAAATCTAAATCCACATACATACCGTGTGATCGAAAAATAAAAAAATTGAGAAGGCTGTGATTAATACGCTTCAGTCATTATTAATTGTTGACTATTAAAATTTGCTAGAGCAAAAAAATTTCATTGTACAGTGTTACTCCAGAAATGGAGAAAGACTTGAGAACGGCGAATGGTCCTATTCGACACCTCGAGTTTTTGAGGAATTTCAATAAAAATTCCCGGACTTTCAAGGCACTTACCAACAACTTACAAATGCGTAAACATGTTTTTGGAAACTGGTAGTGTTCTGCGCAAAAAATTGTAGAGACCGCAAATAAATCCATGCTGAGATTAATCCAAGACCATTTGGTACAGTTCAGCTTGTCATTAAAAAAGATTTGAACTTTTTTCCCTATCGTATGTCTGAAGTGCATGAAATTAAATCCCTTGAGAATAAGAGCCCCCACAACATAACCTCTCTGAATATTGATCGTTGGATTGATTTATAAACAAGCGGCGTGGTCACCGGTGAATAAAATCGCGGGAGTTTTAAATCTCATTGTTTCATTGCACTAGCTGAGGAAATTCTTTTACAACAGACAGGTCACACATAATTCACACCTTTATGAAAATCAAGATTTCAACGTTCTCAAAATCACTAACCTAACTTTTAAGACAATTGAAATCTTAACGAATTGCCAACTGAAATTCTTGGTCACAGCCAACTCAATTTTTTTTTCGATCTCACGGTATTAGGTCTCTCTATCTCATCCATGAACACTCAGGTGTTACCGAACTATGAGCATTTTTACAAGAACTAATCTTAAAATGATCTTTGACCGTTGAAGGTATAACAAGAAAGAACCACTCGAGTTGCTAAAATAACCAAGGATAAATAATAATAATAATTTTTTAAGACGACCAAATGAAAGGAATAAATATTCGTTTAAAGGATTTTGGACGCTTTATTGTACAAATGTTTCAACTGGGCACTTTTGGATTCAAAAACTCTTTTACAAAATACATTTTTTTATGTGAAAGAAAGTAATGAAAGAAATATTTGTTACCTCTTATCGAAGTTCCAAGGTGAGGTTCTCTCTATGTGTGGTGCCAAAGTTCTAAGAAGAATTCTAGAAGAATGGACAAAAATTTTTTACTTTTTTTTGTTGAATTTACTTTTTCAACAATATAAATGAACCGTTTCTTTGGACTTGACATGCCAAAATATCAGAAAAAAAGTGGACTTCAACTCAACAGGTCATGAGACTAAATCTGAGAAGGGGAACAAAGACAAGGATAAGTGGTTTGAGAAAAATTCTGCACCAAACACGAGTCCTTGGTTTTTGTAGCAATGAGGGCGATATACTCGATATACAAAAATCAAAAGGAAAATCCTATAGTTTGAGAATATAAACACCGTTCACGTTGTTTTGGCATAATGGGAGGCCAAGATTTATTTTTTAACGTTGGACACACTGTTTGATTTCCTTCACTAAAGTGCCTGACATGCGGACCTATCAAAATGAACATAACATCTTGCCGAATTTCCGGCGATGTCCGAGTATTCTTCTATTGCAAACTAGTAAAACTGACAACAATGCACTAGACACTAGACATTGACGCTATTTATAACCTCAAAGTTAGAAAAACATAACCTAATTCAAGAGACAGAATTATTACTAAATTAAATGCAAAATTTCCATGCCAAAACAACGTGAATGCATTTTAGATTCTTCCTTACTATCTACAGGGTGTCTCAGGTTTTCGAGCGTAATATCTCGGTTATTTGCCAACGGATTTTTATGAAATTTAAAATGCAGCTATTGTAGACCGTGAAGGTTCAATTAGTGATAATAAAATTACCTCCAGTTAAAAAATGTAATTTTTACACATGTTTCCTTTATCGAAAATTATGCGCGATTATTATTAGATTGTTAAACATTAAAAAATAGGGGTCTACACAAACAATTAAGTAAATCACTTGTCTGATTCAACGAAAAGATTAGATTTTGTCGTCAAAAATTTAATGTAAAATTTGAAGGTATTTGAGCAGTTACCTTTTGAAACAATTGATGATTAATTGCCAAGCAACATTTTGTACACCCTTTAAAGTCTGTCAAAATTGGGCGCGCTTTATTAGAAACGTCAAATTGAGAAAATTTATTGAAAATACTCTAAAAATAGACTACAGCGGCAGAAATTTTAATATTGTTGAAAAAGGAAAAAAATCTTGCCTATGGAGAGTGTCGTAAGAACTTCAATGACAGTTCGTTTTCTCGTGGAACACTATCCAAATGTAGGCTTTACAAAATGTGAGGTTAAGAGAGTCGTCAATTTATTTGAAGACACAGGAAGCGTACGTCAACTAAATTACCTTGCTAAAAAATCCCGATCGTGTTTTAGTCCTTTATGGAAGAATTAAAACATCCAGTGTAATAAATTACGTCCAAATGTTGTCTTTAACGTTGTAAGTGTTTGTAAGGTTAACAAGATAAACGTCAAATATGTCACCTGCGCTTCTGCGAAAAGGGATGACCAAAATTCTGCAAAATTGCGCGTTTGTTTAATACGCGTCTACGTTTTTGCATTTGCAGCCAGGTTTAACACACCTTTTTGCTTTTTTCTTGCAAACCAGACGTCTTTCAAGGACCGGTTTTTCCCTACAGCATTTTTTATTGACGATCAATTTTTTATGTAAATATTAATTGATTCAACATTTTAAAAAGGCATGTAAAAATTACCTTTTTGAGACTTGGGTGATTGCATTAATGGGATTTTATTGTTCACCGTCTAAAATATCTGCATTTTAAATTTCACAAAAATCCGCTGGAAAATAACTGAGTTGTTAGGCCCGAAAGTCTTAGCTGAGACACTCTGTATTATCTCGTTTGGTTTTCTTTCGAAAAACTTTGGAACCTCCCGTACTCCTCCTTCGTCTTATTTGTTTTTCCTGTCTGTTCAAAGCGGTAAAAACCCGGTTTCGGGAGCGTCGTTTGCGTAATTCGCAAATTTGCTTTGGCCAGAATTGCCGTAACCATTAATTATACAAATAATTACCATGAATGCCACGTATACGCACGCATCTCCGTTAATGAAATGTAAATGAATTTGATAAATAATCCAGCAGCAAATTGAAAAGCCTGCATTAAGCCCCGGGTCCGCTGGTGATATAATTTGGAAATGGAAATAGGATGTGTATCTCTGATTATGATACATGATGTAGCAATTAATGCAAACTATATCAAATTCAATTAAGCCGCTCTAGTCCGGGCATTTGCTTTGACCAACCAATGCATTGCAAATCCCCTCATTAAGGCGCCCCCGAAGGGCGAGCGGGATGGCCCCGGGCCCCCAATCACGCGTCCGCAAGACGCTTTTGCGTCTGTCGTCTTTTTTCCGGACGGGGGGGCACCATCCCGTGAAAATCCGGGAATGGCCGCTTCCGGTAGGTAGCGTAACACCGTGAGTAAGCTACACGCGAGATCCAATTAATATGTTAGTGTAGCAAATTTAGCTGTCTGAGGCATTTACGCAAATGCATTCACTTTGGCACTGCCATAATTGTGTATAAGGAATCTTCTCAAATGTCACATATTATATTAAACAATGTCATGAAGGCAGTTTGCCGGAATTACGTTAACGTGGAAACTCGATACCGCTATGCCAACCTCTATTTTGGGTTAAACTCACGCAGACCTGGCGAAAGTTTACTTTTACAACTATTTGCATCGACTGTTTCGTCCTTCGAAGCAAAAAAAAAATTGATAAACAAGGTTCGTTTCCAAAATGGGAGTGAAGCATAAGAGTCTGCTCTGACAGTTGTTTCAAACTTTGTTGGAAACTTGGAGAAAGTATAGATATCCACTTAGTGTAGAACGTTTCTCCACGACTATTAAAGCATCAATGCATTTTTGTTAGATATTCAATGAAAGAATGATACACATATATTTATTATTCAGAGTAGAAGGTCTTTTTGTGCTTCGCCCAGTTGCAAACCTCAACTGCGTCTCGGTCACAAAAGATTTACTTCTACTTTTTATGATATAATATACTATTATTACTATTAGATAGTTTAATTAGTTAGTAGGGCAATCCCCAACACACTTTCCCTTATCTGTAATTTTTCTTCAGACTGTACCTCCGCGCGGCGGGATGGCCGACTGGATACTTTGTTGATATGATTTGTAGACATAAGCCAAAGTCCCTCCTCGGAGACTCTAAAGTAAATTGAAGTCTAAACATTTTAACTGGGGGCGGATTTGCGGAGTACACTGGAAGAAACATGTCAGCAAACATTATTACAGACGTCAAACAGAGCTTCCATATCGGGGAAATGTAATATAAGAAATGTGACATTTTGATTTATTTATATATTTTCCTGCTCACCGGCAAATGGATTTCAATACACTCGCTCCCAGAAAACGGCGCATTATCCCGATGTAAATTCCCTCCCCTCTCGCCCTCCGCCCACCCCCCCCGCAACACCTGCAGTAATTACATTAATGCCGCTGCTCATAAATAAATACCTATCGAATTAGAGTGACTGTGCAATTAATTAATCAGTTAATTAGCAGACTGGCACGGATCAAAGTTAGCCGGGTTTCTGTTAACCGCAGCGAAGTTAAGCTCATTTCCGCCGCCCCCGTCGTCACCGCCGCCGGCGAATCCTTTCAGGTGCGATATCTTCGATGGACGGTGATCACACGCACAGGACCTGTCGCGTCGTCGTTCTCTTTCTAACCTTGTGATGTTCGAAATCCATGCGGGGGACGCGATTTTTACAGCGTTTTAAATTCGCCCTTTAATTTTCCATTACGCGGGAGCACCCCTCGCGATTTAAATAAATAATAGCCATATTTATGATGTGGAGAGGCTCTTGAATAAGTAAGCGACTGTGTAAGGCGCATTATGATGCAGCGCTATCGAAAATGTGGCGGCGGGTGACGGATGACGGATGACAGATAGCTTGGTAGCGAAATGACAGCTACTTGGGTGCGGGGAATCACCCGGTTCATATGTTGGTAAGCTGATACATTATCGATTTCATTTAAGACACAAACTCTCGAAATTTACCTCGCACAATTTATTATTATACAATTTCTTATTGCAAAAACAGATGGGATACAAAATGTTAGTGCTGTTGCAGGATGACGTGACGCAACCTCTGAGGTCGTTAAAAATGAGGCTCCCCATATCATCACAGATTCACCCCCAAATAGCACTAATTGCATAATGTCACACTGAGGAAATTTCAATGGTTATTTACGAAATGAGTACGAGAAGACATTATCGCACGAGCGACGAAGGAGCGAGTGCTTCATTTGTGCGAATGTGCCGAATACGACTTCTCGCATCGAAAATGGTGGCCTGGCTTTTCAAAAATCCCACAAAAAGTCTAGGGGGTTCAGATCAGGCGATCTAGCGGGACCCGTTTCCCAATCCTTCTTGCAGGAAATGTATTGCCATCAGGTCCCTAATGTGGAAAACTCAATTTCGTTGAAACGAAATTCTTCTACACATTGGCGTGTAATAAACATTTCTAAAGCTCTTCGGATGAGAAAAACCAAGAGATGACATAGCATTAAATAAAAAGTTATTATATTTAGCTGTAGAATGATTTCAAATTGTACTTTCACAAGATTATAAAAAATAAAATTGGATGAAGAACTCATTTCCTTCAGATAATGTACGGGAATTATATTTTTTATTAAAAAAAAAAAAACAATTCCTAATGTAATAGACGAGCCCCAAAATACACTGACCGGCACAAAAAACGACTCATAATGATTTCTTTAATAAATGATCTTGAAATTATATTTGTGCTTATTTTTCTTTATTATAGTTAAATTGGAATATTTTCAATGATCGGGAGTGCTATGGTCACCATGGCAACCGAATTGTTTTGTTTAAATAAATTATTAGAAAATTTGCGCTACTTCCATCTTGTTTTTGTCGGTTGATTTACGTGTTAAAAGATTAAATTTGACAATACGAGATACTAATTCAAAATGTTATTCAAATTTTGGCAATTTTTCGTAACATAAATTTTTTTTTAATTACTTTTTTTTTCATTAAAATTTTATTTGCTGTATTTAATGTTTTGTTTGTCGGATATTCTTTAGCAAAGAATAAGTCAAATAACACTTATTAATACAACATGATATCAAAAAAATGTTCTAAGACAATGAATTACTTAATTATATTAATAAAATTCAAAATGAGTCGTTTTTTGTGCCGGTCAGTGTATTTTAATGATTTATGAAACACTCACTTAGAGGCCCTTTACTTCTGAAATTAATAAAATTGAACAAGATTCAGAGTATAATAATGGCCGGTGCTAATTTTTTGAATTGTGATATTTGAGGATGCTAAAAATATTGGGGTGCATTTAGCTACGTTTGAAAAAATTGTTTCACTTTTAGTACTTAAAGCTTGTTTGACACGGTGCTAAATTTCGTAGTAAATTTGTTAGAAAATGAGAGAGACCCTCGACAGGACCAATGAACGATCAGGATCATAGTCTGTCTTTGTCAGATCCTGATCGTTCATTGGTCCTCTCTCATTTACTAGTAAATTTTCTCAAAAATTTAGTATCGTGTCAAACAAGCTTTAGATATTTATTTCTCGACTTAATTCCTCCGCCACTTTCTATAATGTGTATTCTTTAATAAATTGAATTTAACAGCTAAATTCATGTGTATAATATACAGTGAGCGGCAAAAGTATGGAATAAATTCATTAAAAATTAAACAAATTTTTTTTCAAAAAAATCTTTGGACAGGTCAATTTTAGTTTATAAAAATGCATATTTTAATGCAAAATAAAATTCCAAGCAGTCATTTGTTTTCGAGTTATGACGTCATCGATAGTTTTTTTAAATGGAAACCCCCAATTTTTTTTCTTGATTCTGATAGCCCTTTTAATTCTCTAAATGCCAGTATGAAAATTTTGTTACCTTACATAAGGAAATTTTTGAGAAAAAAAAAATAAATTTGGAAAAATTAAATTTTATAACGAACAAAAACAAGTCAAAAACTGTGTTAGTAAGTATTTAAAATTATGGAATTAAATGTTCGAATTGCCATCCCCCAGCTTGTTGACAATAAGCAAGTTTATGAAGAAATTCCCCCTGTTTTAGTTTTATCCCAGCACCCAATCAGAATTAAAATTTCTATACGTTGTGTTTCTGCTAAATGAGTCATTTTCGAAAACGTTTTGTAAAGCAAATAACACATACGAATGAAATTGACAGTAACATTTGACTGTTTGATTTACCTACTTGATTTTTTGACTTGTTTTTGTTCGTTATAAAATTTATTTTTTCCAACTTTATTATTTTTTTTCTCAAAAATTTGCTTATGTAAGATAACAAAATTTTTATACTGTCATTTATACAATTAAAGGGGCTATCAGAATCAAGAAAAAAAATAGGGGGTTTCCATTTAAAAAAAACTATCGATGACGTCATAACTCGAAAACAAATGACTGCTTGGAATTTTATTTGATACTAAAACTTGTATTTTTATAAACTAAAATTGACCTGTGCAAAGATTTTTTTTAAAAAAATTATGTTTAATTTTTAAGGAATTTATTCCATACTTTTGCCGCTCACTGTATATCATGACGTTTCTTATATTCGCTTTGAGCCAAAATTAATAATGATTATGTACTCGTATATTATTATTAGGACTGGGTTTCGAGGCGAATTCTGGCCACCCTCAAAGACAAAAAAAACCTGAAACCATGTCCGGATCAAGGCTGATTCTGCAATGTTTATGATTACATTAGGGGTTGTATAAGCAGACTATAATAGGGAATTAAGGTAATTTAGTCGTGAGGCGGAAAATGAAGTTATAAAGATACGAACTCTCCTCAAAGGAGACGTTATTGTCTGTAGCTGCCATAATTTGGAATTTCGCTAATCAGATTTTATGTAGTTGTATCCCGGCGCGTCTCTGATAAATTACAAAATTGCATAATGCCGTCGCCGCGACGCTGCCACCAAATGACGTCATTACCCCATTATTAAAAACCGCCCCACCATCCATCACCGTTGTCTCAGTCCCGATGATAAGGCGAAAGGTCATCCAGATCGTAATCCGGAAGTGATACGATCGAGAGACAGTGCTTCCGTCGGACGCTTCCTGGTGGCGCATGTGCGCGCTTCCGTTTCCCATTGACTTAACGGTAATCGTGCATGCTTTGTTTGCAGTTTCGAGGGTTGTCCTACGTGTACGATCGCATATGCTACATTGACTCGCACCCCCGAAAGAGGAGGGCGACGCTCGACGTCATTAACGACGCTTTTTTTACACTCGATCTGCGTACGCCACGTAATTTCTGGGTTCGTGGCGGTTTTGGGGTGTTTAATTTCGGGATTGCCTTAAGCGTTTTTTATTGGCCCGACACGAGGGGTGGTCCGGTTTAATAAACCGAGTTAATATTCATGGCGCGACGGGTGGACGCTCCACGCGACAATTTATTTCCACCGATTGTCGAATCATTTTTATACAATGATCTATTATTTCCTAGGTTAACAACAGCACGTCGTTGACGTTTCTTTGACATTTCTTGGTTCAGACGCTTTCCGGAACTAAGCGCCATTTTTTATCCAACTTCTGTCGCCTTCATTCGCACCGCGCTATTAATCCTCCTCAAGGAAAAACTCCGTCTCAAAACATTGAATAATGCAGAGCGCAATACAATTTAGCGCCGTCCCCATTTCATAAAACGAATCTAACGCGCGACTCCGGAGCCCATAAAACCGGACTTGAAATATTAAAGGGCAATAAGGCGACATCACGCGTCCCGGAGTCGGTCGTAATTCCGGCTAACGCGTTCCGGTTAATTTTCGATCAATTATTTTGGTGCGGCTCCACCTTGAAATAGAGAAAAATTGTGAAAGTGATGGCGTTGCATGAAAAATGCATGAGCCGGCGCTGCTCGCAGATGGAAATGTAACCGAGGAAAATTCACTTGGTCAACTTGAAAGCTAACTTGTATTCGGGAAACTTTATTGAGGAAAATTTGATTTAATTTTTATAACAGCACCAAAGAGGAATGAGTGCTGTAATTTCTTTTGATGCTGCAATATAATTTCTGTATACCGAGTACCTTTCGGAATGAAATTTTAAACGTATCGCGAAAAACTTTCAGTTGCACACCTGAATAAGGAAACGAAGAGGAAGGCGAAAATGCGCCTTTTCCCGGCCGATGGGGAAAAATTCGCATAACAAAGGAGACGTTCAGAGCGGACACTTTACCAGTGTAGACGGATAATTCGATGTGCACCACTTCAAGGAGTCATATTTATTGATTAAATTATTCCAATAAGCATCTTGTTTATAGGAGACAATTGCTTAATAGTTAATATTCGCGAGTCCTTCGCTTGAGTGCTCCAAATATTTTGTTCGGCATTCGGGACATGCACAACGAACCCATTCAAAAATTCGCCTACGATTTTCCAAAATTTTTCAAAAAGCTGTTATAGTATATTATATCATTAAGAGTAGAAATGAGTCTTTTTGTGGCTAGCCCAGAGATTGAAGGCCGAAACGCAGTTGAGGCCCACAGCTGGGCGAGGCACAAAAACACTTTCTACTCTGAATGAATTATTTTTTCTTCAAGCGGATCACAAAAAAAAAATCGAACATAAACTCACTTATTTATTAATTTTCCGAAGAAAACAACTTGTGGTGGTCAAGTGGCTTTGATTTCCGTCAACGTATTACGTAGCTTCATCATCTGTCAAATCATAAACGTCAAGTGTCATTTATTCAGCGAAAAGACAGTGATGTGAATGACATTTTTCTTTTGCAAAAGAACAAGTCATTTTAGAACTAACCAACGACAGTTTTTTTTTTTACTTTAGGTCAATGATTACAGTATAGTTCCATGACGATCAAAGTGAGGTTATGTGAAAGAAATGTCAAAATGTACCAATTAAAAAGACGCCATTTGTAAATGAGAGAGAAAACAAGAGCCTGGTTGATTTTTTTGGACGCTCGTTATAACATTGGAAAAGGTTTATGTTATTCATTACGAACTTTTAATTTTTTTGAAGTAAAAAACTGTTGTCGCTGTACAAAAGTAGGTCTTTATCTTATTTTTAAATAAATCATTTATGATGTCAATAAAATACTTTAGGATTTAAATGTTTGCATTTATTCAAATTGTGTTTGGGAATATTAAATACAGTATTCCGACTTTTAGTAATTTGGAATTTTTCGGACTAATGAAATTGTGATCTTCAATGAAAGCCATAAAAGGGAAATAAGAAATAAGTAGTATCAAAGCTTATTTAAAATCAAGAAAATATCATAATATACATTATTTTGTATTAACTATGAAAACAATATTAACTTTGTATTTAAAATGAACATGACATGTCTAATATTGTAATTTTACAATTTGTAGACTAATATTAAAAAGCATTTTTCATTACAGTAAATAAAGTACATGATATTTGTTATAAGAATTATTTTAAAATGTCAGGTGATTTATTCTGGCGTTGTAAAAATGTCTGTGATATCTGGAAGTTTTTTCTGATTGAAATTTGCAATGAAATATACAGGGTGTTTTTTAAATGCTACTACAAAAAAAAACTGGGTCATCTAGAGATTCCAAAGAGCCCAGAAAATCTTTTTTTTTTTTTAAACAACAATAGTAAACAATAAATTAAACCATAGCAATCCGACAATGCTATGAACAAAAATACAACAAAATTATTATTGTTGCTTGACAACAACAATTACGTTTTTAATTACCTTAAACTCAGTAGCGTACCGACAGTTCTAACCAAAATTTAATTTATTTTTATTTCGAAAACGAAAAGACTTTTATTAGATAAGTTTTGTGTGTATGAGTTCTACTCATCATCACCTGTTACCAGCCTTTTTTTGTACTGGCATTTAAAAAACACCCTGTATAATTAATTTTTTGGAGTAACTTTTAAGTGGGTGTCTCAGCTAAGACTTTCGAGCCTAATATCTCGGTTATTTGCCAACGGATTTTTATGAAATTTAAAATGCAGATATTTTAGACCGTGAAGGTTCAATTAGTAATAATAAAATTACCTCAAGTTAAAAAATGTAATTTTAACACATGTTTCCTTTATCGAAAATTATGCGTGATTATTATTAGATTGTTAAACATTAAAAAATAGGGGTCTACACAAACAATTAAGTAAATCACTTGTCTGATTCAACGAAAATATTAGATTTTGTCGTTAAAAATTTAATGTAAAATTTGAAGGTATTTGAGCAGTTACCTTTTGAAACAATTGATGATTAATTGCCAAGCAACATTTTGTACACCCTTTAAAGTCTGTCAAAATTGGGCGCGCTTTATTAGAAACGTCAAATTGTGAAAATGTATTGAAAATACTCTAAAAATAGACTACAGCGGCAGAAATTTCAATATTGTTGAAAAAGGAAACACATTTTGCCTATGGAGAGTGTCGTAAGAACTTCAATGACACAGTTCGTTTTCTCGTGGAACACTATCCAAATGTTGGCTTTACAAAATGTAAGGTTAAGAGATGAGAGTCGTCAATTTATTTGAAGACACAGGAAGCGTACGTGAACTAAATTACCTTGCTAAAATATCCCGATCGTGTTTTAGTCCTTTATGGAAGAATTAAAACATCCAGTATAATAAATTACGTCCAAATGTTGTCTTTAACTTTGGAAGTGTTTGTAAGGTTAGCAAGATAAACGTCAAATATGTCACCTGCGCTTCTGCGAAAAGGGATGACCAAAATTCTGCAAAATTGTGCGTTTGTTTCATACGTGTCTACGTTTTTGCATTTGCAGCCACGTTTAACACAGTTTTTTGCTTTTTTCTTGCAAACCAGACGTCTTTCAAGGACGAGTTTTTCCCTACAGCATTTTTTATTGACGATCAATTTTTTATGTAAATCTTAATTGATTCAACATTTTAAAAAGGCATGTAAAAATTACGTTTTTAAGACTTGGGTGATTGCATTAATGGGATTTAATTCTTCACCGTCTAAAATATCTGCATTTTAAATTTCACAAAAATCCGCTGGAAAATAACTGAGTTATTAGGCTCGAAAGTCTTAGCTGAGACACTCTGTACTTCAGATTTTTTCTTAATTTTTAAACACTGATGTATTCAAGAAATCCAACAAGGTTTTTTCTGAAAGAGTGGCCGAAGAATTTGTAATTGAAAGCGTTTTTATGTAAGTAACACAACTTACCCAAAAATGCTGCTAACATATTTTAGTACAATTTTACAATGTAATTACTTTTTGAACGTTTGATACAATCCAATTATGGAATTTGCGATTGGGTAACATATTTCTTTTTGTCTTCCTCGACGTTTTTAAAATATTTTTGCAACTAATACACACTTTAGACATATCTTTCTGGAGTTTCCTACTCTTTGTTGCTTTTGAACAACTGCTAAATCCTCGAACTACAACAAATTTTTTATAATTAGTTCATACAGAGTGATCACAAAAAAACGCCCCAGCTTATATCTTTCTTATTTGAAATCCGATTTCAACGAGCGGTACATCAAATTAAAGGGTTCAAAAAGTACTATAAACTGGATATAAACTGTTGCCCTTAGCAACCCTATCTTACAAGAGTCTAGGGTCAACTTAAATTTTTTAATAGCAACATATAATTTTTTTGGTATAGTTAGATTCATTATGTTTTTCTGAGTTAAAAAATATAGCACACCTGTATATTTAAATGTTATTCTAACATAAGAAATAAATAAAATTCAATTACAAATCATTAGGAATAAGTAGAACTTTATTCGTAACAGGCCATGAATTACTTAAGATATTCTTCTAGCCATGGAAACACAAAAAAATAAACATTTATTTTGAAAATAGACTTTATTTGTCGTAATTTTTGTTTAATTTTTTTTTTCCAACGTCAAGTCTGAAAATGACATTTCCATCACTCAATTTAGAGATGAAAGTAGGCGTTTGCATCACATGTGAGGAAAGTAAATCACTTCCCTCACTAGTGGGGAAAGTAAAAAAAAAATTTGATCCCCATTTAGGTACTTTCTTTAAAATAACGTTCATACATACATACACATTTATAAGAATTCTTTATTAACAATTAGCACATACAAAGATACTTAACTTTTTTATCAGTATTATAGAAATTAAATGTACAATTTTTTACACGAATTAAAACTCCAAATGTTCCTGATTTTTTTTTTACTAAATAACGTGTCGGTACAGAGCTTGACGTTGACGCCAAACTAGCACTTCTTACTACTTGTCTCCATCTCAGTAACGGATTGTATTCCTTTCCGTAGCGTGCTCGAGATTTTATAGGTAATAATTCCAAAGATACCTAGTTCGCTGCTTCTTTAATTTCTGTATTTGGTAAATTTACAACACTATCTTCTACTTCCATCACTATTTGTTTAGTAAATTCTGATTAATTTTCAAGTTTTGGTAAAAACACGACTTGACATTCATTAATTAAATTTTATTGTTTACTGTGAGCATGGAAACGTGATTTTCAAATTTTACTTCTATGTTGATTTGTATAAAATAATAAATTGATAATACCTATGCAAGATAAACCGAAAGCTCTTGACGTTGGAAAAAATAGTATGTTATATACGTGAGGAAAGGTCCATTGCTAAACTTGAATGATTAGATCAACTCGCTATCGCTCGTGATCCAATTGTCATTCTCGTTTAGCAATGCATCCCTTTCCTCACTTATATAACAATATACTATTCTCCAACTTCGTGTTGTGAAATAAAATGAACATTAATGAAATTGTGGATATGTTGCAAGCATATTTCGGAAATAATAGAAATTACTACTTGCAGAGAAACGCCACCTGAAAGCCTTCTGAATGCCACGCGAAGTGTCTCGAACAAAATGGTGCTCAATTTGAACAAATCAGTTGAAAAAAAAAATTGTTATTTTTATTGTTTGTATTACTTAATAAATATTGTTTCCATGATTACAAAAATGTCTGCATAAGTAATTCATGGCCTGTTACGAATAAAGTTCTACTTATTCCTATTAGAATTAGAAATCAGAATGATATTTAAAAATACAGGGTGTGTTATATTTTTGAACTCAGAAAAACCTAATGAATCTAACTGTACAAAAAAAATTGTATGTTGCCATTAAAAAAAATAAAGTTGACCCTTGACCCTTGCAAGGGAGGGTTGCTAAGGGCAACATTTTATATCCAGTTTATAGTACTTTTTCAACCCTTTAATTTGATGTATTGCTCGTTGAAATCGGATGTCAAATAAGAAAGATATAAGCTGGGGTGTTTTTTGTGATCACTCTGTATTTAAATTCCATCTGCAAACAGTTCTTTCGAGAGATGCGTCGTTGCCAAAACCAGGATCAATCCTTTAGTTTAGATGCATTGTTCCTGCTCTTTGATATGCAATGAATTTTATACGTGTATACTTGTTTGATCATGTGCAAACACGCCATCCTCGAAGTGTATCGAACCTGTTCCGGTTTGATTTAATCGATCCGATCTAATCAGGAATTTGTCGATTTCGTTGGAAGCCATCGCCCAATCTCGGCGTCGCTTTTGACGATAATTTCGCCGTTTCGGTCGAGCGCGCCGCCCTCGAAAGGACCCGCCGCCGCCGCCGTCGTCGTCGAACAATCACGTCCCCATTTCCATCCCTTTGTGCTCGAACCGGCATCCGATTTCGGTCCTTTCGTCGACAACAGTGTAAACGACATTGTCTAATGTGGACAACGACGTTAAAACATCGCAAATTGACACTTGACCCGTTGAAAGCGCTGCTTCGCAAATTATATTTGCGATCCGCGCTCTGACACAACACGAATTCCTTAATTGTAACGAATGTTGGTTGCTTGGTACTAAAATAGATCACGTCCTATCTATCGCCATCATCCGACCAAATTCATTTATATCAATTTAAATTGCACCGAATTAAATACATCTCTCGGCGAATTAGCGGAAAAATCGCGTCTCTCCCTCTGACGTCTCTGTCGCTTTTAAACGATTCAAATTGCATAATAACGAGATTGAAACGTTGAAACATGTAATAGGTACGAACGCGGAGCCCGGACCACCCCCCTCGGATGTGTGACATTCAAATTGGGCCCCCTGTATGCCGGTACCGCGACGAATTACCAGTGCATTACGACTGATTATACCGATGGAAACTGAGAATAATTTCAATTAGCGTGTTAGAACGATTAACGACGGTAATTAATCGGGAGTGATGCGGGGTTGGGGAGGGGGAATCAACCTCCATACTCTAAACAAATGACGATCACGATCATCTTCTTCCACCACAAGAAATTACACCTAGCAAAGATGGCAATTGAATCACTAGTGAGGAAAAGATTTTTTCTCACTAGTGAGCAAAGTGAACGTTTTGCGAGTTTGTCGACAGAGGGCGCCAAATATGTTGCACTGAAAGTTTTTTTAACCTGTTTTTAAAATACTTTCTGAATAAAGGTTGTCTTGTTTTTGACTTAAAAACGTGAAATTGCTTGGGGTAAGATTCTGGAAAAATTCATACTAAATGCATTATGTGTTGGTATCACTGATTAAACTGAAATCAGTAAACCAATCACAAACACGCAAGGCCTAACAACATAACCTCTTTTGTTTGGAATTTTGTTGATCCACGTTTTGTTGTGAAAAACTGTTTTCGTGAGTTCCTTGTTGGGCTAATTTTGTAGAAGTTATTGTTTCAGTGAATTTAACAGTTATGAAAAATAGTGATGCAGATAGATCATTTAGAGTTTACGTTAATATAACCTCATTTTTTACTCTTGTCATGTTTTTGTCATTTTGATTTATTGGGGTTCTCGCCTACGGCTCGGACACCCAACTTCCGTCCTCGTGATTAAATGCACTACTTGTATTGAAAATAGTTATTGTTTTGCGATTGGCAAAGCCCTCGTCGTGTTTTCCTGCGCCGATTGCACCCACTAATAAAATTTTCTTCTCGAGTGTAGAGTCCGCGGCCGCCATTTTGATCCGAAGAGCTGGGGGCGTCCCGTAGCGATTTTTCTGTATCGGGCCTCGCATATTGGACAGTTCAATTTGAAATATAATTTCTAACTTTCAAATATTAGCATTTCATATTTACCCTATTACATCACATGACGAAAGCGCCGCCCCAGCCGTTTCCTCGTCATGAATGTTTCATATTTTTCCGACGACTTTATTGACCGACTCGAGCCGCCGGCTATGTGACGAATTTAAATTGCATAAGCACACCCATCACGTTAAATAATTCCGAAATAAATCCACTCAACCCCGGCCCCGATACGCCACCGCGTACGCGCGATTAATCCGGCTCGAAGGACCGAAAGGAGTAGCGTCCGACGGAAGACGGAGACGGCGAGAGCTTTAATTTGTTCACAACGAAATTAGCGTAATGAAAATATCACTGTCATTTCGAGGCGGAGAGCGCCCTCTTCTCTGAAATGTAAATGAGATGTTAGCCGGTTTTCTTTTTGTTTGAACGAATGGAAAATTCGTTTTATGATATTACGATCTTTATGTCTACTTGATGAATATTTAAGTTTCTCCTCTTGTCAGATCTTTGCTGCTCTCAGTGTTTCGAGATGTAATATGGCACTTCACAGAAAGAATATAGAATTTATATGTTTTATAGATCCGCTTTATGCCGGCAAAATATAGTTTGGCCCCCCGTCTAACTTAAGCAGATACCGGTGCAAAATTCAAAACGATACGTTTGTTCTCCAGACGCTCTGGATGCTTTTTATGCACCTGGGTCGTCAGGAATCCGACTTGTTTCTCCTTTTTAAACACCCCGAGACGACGCTACTGCAACCTGTCAAACTTGCCCCGCCCACTACGATTGTTCCGCCATAGAAATACAAGATCGATCAAATGAAAAAAAATCAATGTAATGGAATAGGAGTTTCATAGGAACAAGAAAGGAGAAAAATTAGTAGAATTTATATTTTTTACAGCGCACAACATTTGTTTTTTCTTGTTGTGGTATATGAAGATATAAAAGTTGAAAAAGAAGAAAACTTCTTCTTGAAAGGAGATATAGTAGGATAATACGATATTGGATATTATACAGGGTGTCGCAAAATTAACGTATTCAAAGTCGGCGGTCTTGTAGGGAAAAATCTCAGGAATCTCGAAAATAATTTGAGTAATTTATGACGGCCGATGGCAATGGCCTGTCCCAACCGTTCCAACCCTCATAAAAGTATTAGTACGTTATAAAGACCTGCAAAAGTCGTTCCCAATATTGTTTGGTACTAGTATATGATGCATCACTGAGTGTAAGTAGAACATCCAGATGAAAGAGAATAGAAAAAAGGCGAAAGAAGGATGATACATACAAAAAATGTATAAAAATTCGGAGAACTGGAACTTAAAATTATCTGCATACATTTGCTTATTCGACCTTTTGGGCTTTATAAATCAGCTCTATTTGAAGTTCTTTTATCTAAGAACAAATAATTCTTAGCTTTTTCCAAAATTCAACAGGACAGTGCACGTTCCAGTACGGCAGAATAAGTTTTCTCCGGCGATACGTTCTTTATTTTTTGGTTCTTTTACTGTGACAAAAAATGAATCCTCCTGCAAGGAAAAAACCGTCTAAAGGTCGGCTGAAATTTGGCGTAGAGGCCATATCGATGAAATTGGTGAACTCGTGTCCCCCGCCAGAATTCATGTGACAGTTAGCCGACAAAGTAATTAACGCTCATGACATCATGCTTCGTTTAGATTGGAGATTTCACTGTTGAAATTGATGGGTTAGTTAATTTTAAGTGCGTGATGTTATCAATTAACAAGTGTTTAAATTAATTATTTAATAATTACCCTACATGTTTTCGGATAATGAAGTCGTCCGTCCTTTCTTAACCGTCGACTTCGTTAACGAGAACAATTGTTCGATAGATAAACACCGCCAGGATTCTCCCGGAAAAATCCATCCCCGGAAACTTTCCCGCAGCCGATGCAAACAAGAGCCGAGCGCTTTCGTGCATTCTAATTAGTATCAATTACGACAGTAACGCAATTATTAGGAACGATGCCAGTCCGCACCACTAATTAATCGATGATGTCACGAACGGCGCTAAGTCTATTACAAAAACAATCATCCGAAGGGTATGTCAAAGAAACGACAGTAATTAGTCGAGGACGAAATGTACTAATTCTACAGGGTTTGGATGAAACGGTGACACTCAAAGGTTGATTTCGTCGCAGGCAACCACCATTACAACGACTTTTCAATTGATGTAGATATACTTTGAACTATACCAGTGGGTGAAGGTTTCTCTTTCGTTCACTTCACTGGTTTTCACTCACTCCAATACATACTTTCTGATAACGTAATTTTGATTTTTTAGAGAACATTTGATACCTCGCGGCGCTTGCCTCTTCGAGGACATCATGAGGAACATACAGGGTGTTTTTGAAATGCGTGCACAAATTTTAACTGGCTTCATGTAGAACTGGGAAAAAATATCAAAAAAATTCTGTCAAAAAATAAAATGACATTTATTTTTTGAGCTACAATTTTTTTTTATTGCTTTTAGTCTTCTACGTTGTCCCACAACCTCGCAGGTAAAATTTCGGCACATTTTAAAAATACACCCTGTATATTATATTTTATAAAACGTACACCAATGCGGTTTTCTTGTTTTAAAGCATATTTCCTATAGGTTACTTCGCATTGGCGTACATTTTATAAAATATGATATACAGGGTGTATTTTTAAAATGTGCCGAAATTTCACCTACGTGGTTGTAGGACAACGTAGAAAACTAAAAGCGATTTAAAAAAATTGTAGCTCAAAAAATAAAAAAATAAATGTCATTTTATTTTTTGACACAGAATTTTTCAAATATTTTTTCCGAGTGCTACATGAAGCCAGTAGCTCGTGATTGTGCACGCATTTCAAAAACACCCTGTATATTTTACATAAATTGTGACGAATCAAGTTTTTTACTGCAAGTTTATCTTGCTTTTTTTATTAATCTGCGCAACAACATATTTGTACCAACTGATCGCATCAACGAATCTTAACTTCAATGAAATTTTAATCAAAATTTAATCTTTGTTAATTCTTCTACTCTCAAAGTTAATTTAACATCTGATGCAACATCCACATCTCTTTGTGTAAAATCCTTCAGTTCAAAATTCTTGTATTTGTCACATAAACCAGCTCCTCTGGATATTAGAAAAATGTAAGAAAAGAGATAGATTTCAACAAACGGCGCAGTTGTTGAGAGTGACAACGTTTGTCGTTGCTCATCATTGTTAACTCTCGTTTCGCTCCCCCTAGACGATTGTAGACCTACCTGTCTCCGAAGGGGAACATGTGCGAGAACGGCGGCGGCGGCGGCGGCCTCGGCGGCTCCGACGAAGCCGACGCCGCCGGACTCTGCGGCGATGCCGGATCCGGCGACGCCTCGACCGCCCTCTGCTCCGGGGTCTCGCGTCCTCCGCTGCTCCGACTCGAGCACTCCCGCCCCATCTCCTCATCGGGAGCCGTCATCACTTCCGGCGAGCTCGTCTCCTCCACTTTCTCCTCCTTGGTCTCCTCCTGGTCCCTCTTGACCACGTCCTGTCCGTCGCGCTTCCTCTGCTCCTCCTTCAGACGCTCGGCCTTGCGCCACTTGGCCCTCCTGTTCTGGAACCAGACCTGGAACAAGGATGACGCACGTCATGTAATCGTCATTAAAGTATCGGGTTGCCACCAAATCGAATCGCCAATAACATTTCTCATGTCAATCGGGTGTCGGTTTACAAGAGCCGAGGGGTGGACGGAATTTATGCCATCGGGGGACGGGTTTGACTCGAATTTATCGCTCGGATGGCCAGGACTTAACACCTACGAAGGATGAAAAATTGACGGCGAGGGGCGGTCGCGTGGCGGTAATTGGGGCGGGACGGACGGTTCTTGTTTTTCGGAACAGACAAAAAGGCGACACGCGGGGGTTTAATTGTGTTGTAATTCGATTTGAAGGGCACAAAGGGTGAAGAAGTGAGACGCTGGGTATTGTAGGGGTAAAACACCAAACAGAAGAAGCATTCAGCATAATATCAGGGTCACCAACTCGTATTTTTTGGCGTCATTCACTTTTAAAAAAAGCAGTATTATCGATCAGGGAGGTTAAGCAAGATCGTGTGGGATCAGTGTTGGGATGGGTGGCCGCGAGGAAACTTGCGTAATGATAACAATACTAATAATTTTTTTACGATTATTATTAAAAGACGCTTTTTTAAGTGTTAACTGATGTCTGGTGCCCCTCAAGGTTCACCTTTTGGTCCTACACGTTTCGCACAAATAGCTCTGCGACTTATGGTAGCGACAGATTTTTCTGGAAAACTTTGAAAACGTCGAATGTCTCCCAAGTAATTCTGTCAATTTTGGGAAAATCCCTGCAGATCGCGAAACGCCAATAAACGCGTCGAATCGCGTCATAAAACCGTAATAAAATTAAGAGCGGTCCGTCGGGGGCCCTCCATCCACTTCTCTCCACGGGGGAGGGTGGTACAGAATGGAAAAAAGAAAACAATAACGCCCGACCGATCATTCGATTTGCTTCCCGATATTATAGGTGCAATTCAGGGGTGGCAGATTGTAATGGGATAAGCACCCTTATTATTTGTTCGGAGTCGTTATCCGCTTGTTAGTGACAATAATGAGTGTGTGTTGTGTGTGTTTCGATTTGGATGGTCTGGCAGCCGGCCCTTAATTGCCTCACAGCGCAATCATAGCCATAATAATAACACTAAAACTAATAATCGTTGCGAAAACAGACCTTCTACTCCTTGTATTTCGCATTCGAGGACAGATCCACGGACGGCACCTTGAAGTGCACTATTTTTTTAAACAATTTACTGTTTTCTCAATTTGGTTGTAGGTCGTAAAATTTGACGGTATAAAATCTTACGACTTACAACGAAATCGAGAAAACAATACTTGTAGTCGGCGTTGTTGATCCGGACGTGAAATTTTGCGGCTAAATCGCCCCCGACGTCACGGAAATCCAACCGAAGGAGGAGAGAACTCGCCAAATTTGATTTTTGAGCGAAAACGTTAAACTCCCGAGACAGAAATGAAGACGGGACGGACACGTGGCCGCATTATAAAACACCAAACTCCCCCGAGTGAATGAACACAGACCGGGTCCGACATGTCCAGTGTCATATTACAGTCACTTACATTGGCCGATGTCTTGTGATGTTTTATATATTTTTTCCCGTATTGTGGACCACCCTCGACCCCGTGCTGGGCACGAGAGGGGCGCCAATTGTTCGGCGTGAGCGTATTTGCGGATTATTTTAAACAGAAGCGGGGTTTGGACACTCCATGATTCATCTTCCGGGTTTTTGGGAAGAATTTATTCAAACGTGTCTTTTTCTGTGCATACTAATGGTAATCGGTGCGTAGTGGACTGAAATCCCTCCCACTAGCGGAGCGCTCTTGTTTGTTGCATGTCATATTCTTGTCTTACTCTCTCGTTTCCTTTTTTGCGCATTTCATGTGCCAAGCTCTAAAGGAGCTTTAAAACGCTATAAAATTAGCTACTTTTTGGCACTCGATGTAAAAAGCTCATTACGGTCCGCTATTAATGATTTGGTGTCTGCTTGCTATAAAAAAGTACTAAACATTTTTATGAATTCTTGTGGTCATAAAAATTAACAAATGTTAATCAGCAATTAAGCACAAAAAAATGTGTTCCCTGAGTGGTTAAAAAATGCGAAAATATGCTTCAGATACGTGAGCCCTTTTGTGTGAGCATATCCGGATGGCAAGGTCGGCGGAGGAGCCCCGTTTCGAGAGGGCACTTCCTGTGGGAGCAGGTACGGGGGTACTCGACAAACACTCGCCCCCACAACACACACACACACACACAGGTCTACGTGTACACGGTTTACAAAGCGAACGAGGTCCTCGGAACCTGGCGAGTGTAATTGTGTCCGTAGAGGCTCATTAGCGAGCTCTAATTGCCGTCGGAATCTAATACACGCCTCGCAGAGGGACTTCCTGCCGGCCCGGGGCCGTTCTCTTGTCTGTTGGCAGAGCTACGTGTCAAATTAAGCCCCCGAGAACCATCTTGGTGGAGTCCTCTCCTCCATAATCCGGTGAAAAGCTGCGGAACGTCGCAGACGCAGGATGAATTATTCGGTCATGCGGAACCGACGACAGCGTTTTAATCAAGTTAAATAATAAAACGAACGTTAATCTGACCACTTAACTTTTAAAGCGCGCTCCCGGAACTAATACACTTTTAACATAAATTTACTTTGGGAGGCTTTTCCGCGAGATCAAATTCGTTTTAATCACACATTTTCCTGAGTGATTTCATAAAACAGCGCAAAGTGCTGTCTCTTACGACGTTTTATCATATTAAAATAAATAATCCGCTCATTTGACGTGAGCTTTTAGCCCAAACGGGGGCGGCCCACTCCCGCTTCTTAATTTTATTAAGGGAGTTCCACACGTACCGCCGCCAGACACAACAATAGCTTCGCCGCTTCGATTTCTCCATCGGAATTTACAAACTTCACAGATACAACACATCTCCATGTTGAAAACAAATTACAAACATTTTGACATTTTCTGATCAGTTCAAACTGTCACTCAATTTATTTAAGTCTTTAGTCTTTAGAAAGTATTTAAAAAAATTCAAAAACTCGCAAAACATTACACTTTGCTCACTAGTGAGAAAATATTTTTTCCTCACTAGTGAGAAAATATTTTTTCCTCACTAGTGATTCAATTGCCATCTTTGCTCACTATTTTCAGTGATCATGGACATTTTACATGTGAAGATGGATTTGTTAATGGCCACAAACCTATTATACTTGCATCCAATATTAGCACTATTCATATAAAACATGCATGTTTATTAGACTGGCATTTGTTGGGGGGATGGGATTAACCCACCCCTCCGATGTTCGCGCTCGCGGCAAAGGGGTTGGATACATGGTCGTAACATTGTGTTGGTACAAAGAGCAACATCTGTTGCGGTTTGCCGAATAAACTAACTGTAATTATGGCTTGCGTAATCGCTCCGGCGTCGAGGGGCGCCTTGTGGTCCTCCCGGAGTGGTGAACAAAAAAAAATCGTACCTGGACTCTCGCCTCCGTCAGGTTGATCTTCATCGCGAGATCCTCCCTGGTGAAGACGTCCGGATAGTGTGTCTGCGCGAAGGCGCTCTCCAACTCCTCGAGCTGTTGGAGTGTGAAGGTGGTCCTGTTACGGCGCTGCTTCCTCCTGACGAAGGTGTCGTCGTGGATGGCCGGGTGGTAGGAGTAGCTCGTGTCTGGAAGCGATCGGGGTTTTATTTTTTCGGATGTGTCATTTCTTGCGGAGCGAGAAACGTCCGAGATTATTACATAAGGCAAAAAGTGACCGCAGGTCAAAGTTGGAAAGTTCCAAAGTAGATTTTTCGCCGAAACAAGATAACTCCATGTAACACAAACTCTATTAAGATTATTGGGTTTGGAAGAAGCTTACCAGACGGCAAATATTACCGAATACGTCGAGGCGTTAAGTTGCTGCTTGAGATGTAGCGAGCGGGACAGGGAGAAATTGAAAATTTCACCAGACTCGGTGAAACTTTTTTAATGATTTTCGGCCGTGTTTAACAGATTTTCCCAACACTGAATTGCTGCTCATCAAGAGTTTTAAAGCAGAGACGAGTTCATTTTATATTGTCAAGTTTTAATCCTATTCCAGACATTTCATTCAATGAAACTGTTACTGACAGCAGATCAGAATGCTTTAATAGCTCAAATTTTCATTCACTAACTTGCGCAAATTTCATTAATCATCAAAAAAACTTGAACACGTTCCATTTTGTTATTTTTTTTTACAATAACGTTAGAAAAAATGAAATCCTGTCTAACTGTAAGTGACACATTTTTAAACAGAAATATTTTATTTATACAGGGTGACCCAGAATGGATCTGCAAAATTTTCACCACAAGGTACTGGTTTTATGAAGAACTCGGAAAAAATATTTAAAAAATTATATGTCAAAAAATAAAATGACATTTAATTTTTGAGTTTTTTTTTAATTCCTTTTAGTCTTCTACGTTGTCCCACAACCTCGTAGGTAAAATTTCGGCACATTTGAAAAAATACATACACCCCTGTATATCATATTTTATAAAACGCCAACTGCGATGGGACAATCATTTACTTTACATATTGTATTGATTTTACAATTTTGCTATTTGTTCGGTAGAGTTGGCAACACTCCAATAATCCAGATATCCGAACTTATGTTGGTAATAGTGTAATACCTACTGTTCATTCTAAATGGTTTGGGATTTTTAACTCTGCAATTTAAAAGGATGGGGCTGATCTGTGAGCTTTGAATTTTTTTATTTTTCGATTTCATCATTTATAACATCATATTCTTTCTAACCTCAATTAGTATCATTCTTAAGTGAAACATTAATGATTTATAATAAAACTAATTAATTAATAAAAAACGTACTTAATAATTTTTTTGTAAAACAATTAAATACTGCAGCTATTATTAATTATAATTTCTGACTTCCTGTTAAGAAGTGTCCTTTTATAGATTATGACGTTATGTAATGCTATTAATATTATTAAGTTTAACGATATACGAGATGGCAATAAGCCATCTAATCAATAATTCCCAGAATTATTGATTTAAATCAACTAAATTATTTCACCGAAAATTCGCCGACAAATTAAATGCCGTTTTGATTGAATTAACCCTTAATGCAGATAAATTGATTGAAACTTTCCGTTCCATTGACTACGGTTACACCAATTAAATTAATTTCCAATTTTATCAAATTAATTCGGCAGTTGATTAGCATCACGTGGAGGCATAAACCAATCCAAAAATGCACAGGATGTTTTAAACTAAAACAATTTGTAAATGGTAAATTACACTTTACGTAATCACTTTCAATTACGTTTTTGTACAAAAATGGAATAATAGTTATTTACGCAACAAGTGAGTAAAGTAATACTTTTTTTTACGAGACGGAAAATTTGCCGCACGAGCGTAGCGAGTGACTAATTAAGAATGAAAAAATTTATAATTGCGTTAAAAAATGACACGCTATAACACTTTTTTGACCGATTCAAAAATCACGTATTTTATGAACGCAAACGAATGAAAAAACTTCCACTTTTCTTGACGGACGTTAAAAAAAGTACATTTGGAACCAGTTTCATAAATTTCTTGAAGATACTCTCATTCATATAATTTTTGAAGGTCATTTTCGTCGTAAAATAATCGTGTAAAATAGTCCACGTGCGCGTAAAATATGCGGTTTTTACTTTACGAATACTTTTCTATAAAAATATTTTTTTAATAACTAAAGCTAAAATTTTGATTAGTTTCGCTTGATGCTTTTGCTTTTAAGAAGAAATTTCTTGTGAATCTTGTAAACAAGAGTTATTCGTCGGTTTTTATTATTATTTTAGCTTCAAAGGAAAAATAATTTTTTCTAGTAGATTGTTTGTTGTAAATCTGTTTGGTATCAATCCGCGAAACTTATCCTCGCCGAGCTGCGGCTTAAAAACCCCCGAGAGTAAAAAAAAATATAATTTTAATTGAAATTTAAAAATGGAGAGAGCTTTTAAAGCGGATTATGGTCCAACTAAAAAAGTAAACAGAACGGGAGAGGAAAAAAGTATTAACTTCACAATAAAAAGCAATTTTATAGCGCGCCAAAACCGATTTTAATATTAAATCAATAAAGCGGTAAATATTTGATGAGCTTGAAATAAGCGATGTTTGCGCGGTTTTAATTCGCGGGGAACAGAGCAGATTATAAGATTAAATATACAATTTCTCTGAATTAAACATGAGATTTTAATTAATATATCCTCGGCATGGCGGTAATGTAATTACGCATAACTGAAATTAAAGTTTAGAGATGCCGGCTGTGGATTTCGTCCGAAAAGTTATCCTATGATGATGAAAGAAGACTCGGATAATTACATTTAGGCATTTGAATTTTTTAAAGCTCCACCAGAAGCGCTCCGCACCGAGAGGGATTCCGATTTTTTTTAAATTCTTGCCAGGATAAACACGCGGGGGCGGCACGGCAACGCTCCTCCAAAGTGACATCACTATTTAACATTTTATTAGTAATTTGTAATTACACGTGAACGTTTCCAAAAAAATGTGGAAAATCGTGAAACAAAAAGAAAACAAATCAGAGCAGGCGTTGCAAATTATCGGGCATGTCGTAGCGGAATCCTATGCAAATTAGCACTCTTGATTTGTTTTCTTGTTGTATTACTGCGTCGGCTGCGAATCATTCGCTAATGATTTTTAATTATGCAATACACTCGGAATTAAATTTATCATTTAACTGAACACTGACGCAGTTGCGATTTTTAATAAATTATTCCTGTTGCGGCCGATGCTGGATATTAATAGATTCGTGACACAGAATATGCGCCGAAAAAGTGGAATTAGCGATGAATTATTCACATTAAATATAACCAGAGTTCGAGTGTAAATTCAACTGAAACGTATCACCGTAAAATTTGTCCACTGAAAGTATATAATATTCTATAAGTATTTACATATCAATATTCAATTACATATCAATATTCAATAATTTCAATGATAGGAACGGAACAAAGCTTAAATAGAAACAAATAATAAAAATAAAGCATACATAACTATCATCATCAAATGGTGATCGGAGTTCCCCCAATAAATTAGCACACAGTTAAATAATTGTATATTATACAGGGTGTTATTGAAAGTTGTACAGATATTTTAACCACGAGCTCCTGGATTCATGTAGAACTCGGAAAAAATATTTAAAAAATTCTGTCAAAAAATAAAATGACATTTATTTTTTGAGCTACAGTTTTTTTTAATTGCTTTTAGTCTTCTACGTTGTCCCACAACCTCGTAGGTAAAATTTCGGCACATTTTAAAAATACACCCTGTATATTATATTTTATAAAACGTACACCAATGCGGTTTCCTTGTTTTAAAGCATATTTCCTATAGGTTACTTCGCATTGGCGTACATTTTGTAAAACATGATATACAGGGTGTATTTTTAAAATGTGCCGAAATTTTACCTACGAGTCATACTATTATGTTAAATGCTATTTAGTATCACCAGCTGACCATTTCAAAGTGAATTTGCGAAGAATTAATAAAAAATAACTATAGTCGGCGCGGCGACACAATAAATAATAAATAATAAATTGGCGTATCACGTGAACACTTCGTGAGTACTCCACTGGTTCGCCGCGCCAACTATAGTTCCACTCGGGCTAAACAATAAACTTTTATTCTGTTTGCAAATTCACTAGAGAAATAGTTAGAAAAGTTTTTTACTCTTATATTATTTTCTTGGCAAGCAATGTCAATAATTCTGTCAATTCTACTCACAATAACATTCTTTATTTCCTCTAGGGTACGCTCTATTGTTTGCATAAGTCACATCACAGCATAATATATGAACTTATTTGTTTCAAAAGGGCGGACAATTCTGCAAAGACGCATAAATTAGTAGATATCTAATAAAAAATTCTCGATAATTTTAAATTTTCTAGAGTGACAATTTGTATTTATTTAAAAAAAAGGACATCCAGACCTGATTTATTTATCATTACGAATATTTCTATGAAATAAAATTAATTGCTCTGAATACACTAGTTATATTATCATATCATTATTGATTTTTCCAGGTCAGGGTTTATTCACATTTTGATAAGATTCAAAAAAATGTGGCATGGTATCTAGGCCGGATTTATTAATCCTGACGGATTATTCTATAAAGTAATGACAATTTCATTTACAACATACAGTCGCGGACAGAAAATCGTAGGACAACTCTTATTAAGAAATTTAGCTAAAATTGAATTGAGTAAACCGGACTTACTATGATAAATAAATAAATATTTCAATAATAACCATAGAAACCATAGTAAACCGACGTACATTAGCGCAAAAACATTGTCCTACGTTTTTCTGTTCGCGACTGTACCTATTGTTTTTTAATTATAATTTATTTTGTTACCGCGGCCACCCATCTAAACATCGACCTCACTTGATATTGCTTAACTTCACCGATCGAATGATTCAATATCATCACTTCTTAAAATAAAAAAGGGGGCACGACATCGAGGCCGGATTTTATTTTGTCATTACGCATATTTCTATCAATGGTTCCTTTGAAAGCATCGTTTATAGATATATTTTTTAACGTCCGTCAAAAAAGTGCAAGTTTTTTCATTTGTTTGCGTTCATAAAATATGATTTTTTAATCGGCCAAGAAGCGTTAAAAAAAGTGCCATTGCGGTTCATTTTTGCACGCATTTTGCATTAAAAAAAGTGCCGTGGCGTGTCATTTTTTAACACAATTATAAGATTTTTCATTCATAATTAGTATCTAGTTTTTTTAACCAGAAAATTTTCAAATTTTGAGTGTCGAAAAAATGGTTATCTAAACTTACGAGTATACAACTCGTTAGTAAAGTATCTTATTTTACTCGGCGGATTTGCGCACTCGCTGCGCTCGAGCGGCAAATTTTCCTTCTCGTAAAAAAAACTATTACTTTACTCACTTGTTGCATAACTAACTATTTTTTTTTTAAGCTCACGATTAATTATTCTTACTATTATCATTTCAATTATTTGCATTTCTGCAAATGCCTCCGATGAAAATGTAAAAAATCCGGCGGCCTTTCGACGTCCTCCCGGCATTCGCGGGGATTTCGTCCGTCACAAAAAGGGGATTTGACGTCGGGCGTTTGATTTCGCGGCCATCGATAATGCCAAATGGAATGCGAAATCAGGACGTAATCACCACCGACAGGGATCGGTCCGGAATTCGATGACGAGCGATGACAACAAACGCAATCATTGTAATAAATCGTCGTCGGGCGCTTTCTCTTCGGGTGGTGTCGCACCACGCCGAGGTCACAGTTCACTAATGCGCCCTGTGATGATGCGATTATCCGTTAATCCCGGTCCCGGTCTGTCATTATCGATGCCCA
Organism: Tenebrio molitor; assembly: GCF_963966145.1. Lineage (NCBI taxonomy): Eukaryota > Metazoa > Arthropoda > Insecta > Coleoptera > Tenebrionidae > Tenebrio > Tenebrio molitor. The sequence continues at coordinate 1,433,417 of NC_091054.1, read as the reverse complement.
TTGTGCCACAATCGACAAGGAAAACTGTCATCAACTCAAAAAAATTTCACGCGAAATTATCTACCGCGAAGGCAATGTGTGTCGCACGACGGAGAACATTTTGTCACCTCTTCAATTGAAGAACGCCTTCGGTTTTAATAACTACGACAGATGATATAATTTGGGCGATTGATGAACGCCATCACTATCACTACACCAGATCGAGAGCATTTTCTGTTTCGTCATTATCTCAACTTCGTTAAATCCTCGAACATTAAATGGTCAATTAGTTTTCTTGTATCTGATAGCGTGATTGGAAAAAATAAAAGAATTGATTTATGTAGGTATTTGGAATGTTTCCATCTTCAACTGGAAGCCTGGCTAAAATTAAAATCTGAAGAATTACAACTGCACTAAAAAACAACTGAATAATTTCATTATTGTCAGGAGTCTGGATTAACATTAAGATGTTGTTCTCTGAATTAGAGGAATATTCTGATCCAAATATTGGTTTATTATTCCCTATGTTTGGATATTCTCAAAGCTGTATAATGATCTTAATTAGAGTAATTTCTAGGATTTTAGGGGCTTCAGACGATTTAATACAAGTGCAAGCTCACTTAGTCCAGCTGGTGAAACATCAAGACAAATACCAAAACCAGTACCGGAAATGCAGCAAGATTCTTTTGTAAAACAATTTGATTTCTTCCATAAATTTGAGTTTTTAGCTTCCAAAACCACATTCATTAAATAAACAACAGAAAAGTACGATGTAGAGAAGAGCAAAAATGAAAATATGTACAGAAATTGAAACCAAGGGGGTGATGCTACTAGTTAGTGAATATACAGGGTGTTTTTGAAAGTTGTGCAGAAATTTTAACCACGAGCTACTGGCTTCATGTAGAACTCGGAAAAAATATTTAAAAAAAATTCTGTCAAAAAATAAAATGACATTTATTTTTTGAGCTACAATTTTTTTTAAACTGCATTTAGTCTTCTACGTTGTTCCACAACCTCGTAGGTAAAATTTCGGCACATTTTAAAAATACACCCTGTATAATGATATACAGGGTGTATTTTTAAAATATGACTTTTATAACGTACACCAATGCGATTTCCTTGTTTTGAAGCATATTTCCTATTGGTTAAATTTTAAATTTGAAAATAGTCGACGTTTTCAGTTTTCATTTACAGATTTCTACTTCGCGCAGATATTTCCAAGGTCACAGCCCATGAGAAAATCCAACACCTCTACTTTATAGTTCTCTTAACAAAACCTCTCATTACTACCCTTTGATTCTAATATGAGTACCAGAAACCAAGTTTCACTGCCATTAACTTTTTACTTGGTTTCTGAGTCGACTTAAATGTGTAAATTAATTAAAATGTAAAAACAAGTGAAAACTGTAATTGTTTTAATTACTCTGAAGAAGATTTAATGGATGATTCAGATTTCGATCCTAATTCTTTCCAAGTAGTGATAATGAAGAACAAGCACTTGACAATGAAAACGAAGGTGGATAATTATGAGTAATATGACTAGATAAAAATTGGGACAAAACAGGTCCCAAAACGTACTCCTGTGGGACTCCCGAAACAACTGGTTACATTGACCCTTTTTGCAAGATGTTTTTGGTCAGTAAGATAATCATAAAACATTTGTTCTCTTGAAAGAAAATTACATATTTCACAAGTAATAAAATTAATTGAGATCTGAGTGACATTATAGGACTTTAAGGCTAGTTAACTGCAACAGTTTTCATAAATTAATGGTGTTTTGTTCGGAAGAAATTCCACACCTAATGATATAGACCGCTGTGACAGATTATTATTATCGTTAAAGACTCTTCTTTATCATTATTATTATTATCGTCGGAACAGAATGCAGCAGCATCAGGCAAGTCGTGCAGTCTCGGGAGAATCGAGACCCCTAATAACGAATTTCGGCACCGCATGTCGCATTAAGGGTGGATTTAGTTATCGCATTAGTTTTGACCTCGTAAAGGAAGTATTTTTGACAACCTGTGATTATGCGCTAATCTCGTCTGGATTAAGTAGCGCGGGACGTGTACTCACAGGGGTGGGTCGGGGTGAACGGGTACTCCAGGGTCGGCAGTCTGGGCTGGGGCGCTCCCGGGTGTAAGGCGGGCGGGCAGTGATAGCAGAACATGCCTCTGCCTCCCCCACCCGCAATCTGAAACACAAAAAAGAAATGACAGGTCTGATAAAAAGCACAGATAAGAGACCGGCGCCATCAGAACCAATCAAATCGTGAAGCAATCGAATATCGGAGAGCGACAGTTCCGGTCCTTCGAGCCGGATCGAGAAAAATTAGCAATTCCCATTAGGTAAATGGATCGGATTGTAGAGAAATGCGATTTCGCATCCTGCATTCGCATCTACATTTCCAATATTAGTTCTGTACGGCAAACCCAATTAAAGGGGGTCTAATTCGCCCAAGTATCGATATTACGTCTGTTCGCTGTAACAGAGCACGAGGAGCAGGAGGCGCCGTCCCGAGACCAACTACGATGTATAATTACAACTATGACGACTGTCTCGCTCATGATGTCACGTATCTAGTTAATATAGTTAACTTAATCAGAATTAATTCGCTGTTAATTTAACCGATGCGACCGACAGCGTAGGCTTTATCTAATTTAAAAACACGGCCGGGCTCTGTTTTTGGTGTCGATACAGAACTTGTAATCGCTTGTAATTTCGCGATTTCCAACGATTTTCAATTGGATCAAGATCCAATACTTTTTGTGGCTATTTCACATTTCGCCAATTGGCGACCTCAGCTTCGTCTCGCCAAAAAAGGAAGAAAAAAAAGCGACGAGCGACGAAGGAGCGAGTGATTCATTTGCGCGAGCAAATGTGCCAAACAGCCGAATAGGTCTTCGCGCACCGAATATTTTTTGTCCATGTGCTTGCCAAAGTGTCAATTGAATTAATAGCGATTTATTTTCACTCTTACGAAATTTTCATCATCCAATTTGGAGAAATGGCGTTTTGTAAACCTGATTTTGTTATTATCGAGTCAAATTATTTTCAGAACGCTTAAAAAGGCCAACGCTTTTTGGAAGATTTTGAAGCACTAGTGTGCGAAATCGCCGTTCGCGGTTAACGGTTGCGTCATTTTGAAGGTAGTGAGTTCAAAGTAGTTATTTACGAACCAAGTGGGGGAAGACGATATTCCCGCATGAGTGCATTTTTTAAAGCACGAGCGACGAAGGAGCGAGTGCCTTTAATTAATGCGCGAATGAGCAGAAGATGTCTTCACGCAAGTGGTTAGTACAATATTTTTTGTCGAAAATTAAATTAAAATCTTCTGAAGTTGAAAGAAACAGAAAAGTGTTGAAAAACGATAAAAAATTGGAAATAAAAGTACAAGATAAAAAATGTAATAAACAAAAAGAATAAGAACTGGGTACAGAAACTATAGAAAATACAAGATGGAGAAAAGGAAATAAACAACAAGAAAGATTAAGAATGAAAAAAAGTCTACTATCAAAAGGAAAAATGTAAAAGCAAGTGATAAATATGTTGCAAAAGATCTAATTCTAGCTTTAGATCTACTTCTTCTGGGTGATTCAGTATTGAGAAACAACCTAATGAAAATAAGTTTCTATTGGAAGATGAATGGAGAATGAGAAAGTTGCTCACTCAATTGTCGAACTCAGCTTCGTCTCGGTCTTCAATCTCACGGCTTAGCGCAAAAAAACTCACTTCTACTCTTAATGATATAATCTACTATGTATTAATATCTATAAAATGACGTAAATACAAATCTCAAAACATAATAGAAAGATAAAAAAAATATGACAATTGACCATACAGCCGAAGTTTCTTGAGATTATTCAGCGATTGAATAAAAGCCAATCTTTCATGTCTCGCACAGTCAAATGACCATAAATTTAGTGTCTCACTAGGCCAAGACAACACTACTTTATCCATTACGGTGCTGCGACCTTCCCTCGGCAATCGCGCAGTGCGTGTGTGATCGTGCATCATCCTGTCGCGTCAACGTTTGAACCATCTTTCAGACCTTCGCAATTGCCCCACAAATCTTGGGCTTCCAGCTTAAAGAGCGCTAATTGTCCATCAGGAGTCGGGGATCTCCCCTCGCCGCCCCTCGATAATAATTAACATGCGAATCTAAAATTGATGAGATTATCGTGATGCGTCGGTCGGGATTACCGTCGGTAGTCTCGCATCGGGCCCCGTCAGCCTCGCAGCGCAGCGGTAAGTTGATCACGGGGCCCCCGCTCGTAATTCTATTAGACTGGATATCCCTTACAGAGAGGGCCCCCTCCGTCAGCGAATTAGGCCCTAATCATACGTATGGAATGCAATTTGGACCGTGCTAGTATAGAGGCGGTGTTTGGCTGCGCGGGGCGGCATAATATGCTAATCACGTCTAATTCGGGAACGCACATTACGTACAGCCAATTGATATTAATGACGGAGCCTCCTCGGGAACGACGCCGACACCTGGTGCCCGCACGGCTACGACGACGCCGCCGCCAGATCGCTAACGCGGTAACGTGAATTTATCGGGATTTCTTCATTTGTTAAGTAGATGGCTGTTTTATAATTCATGAGTGGCGGGGGCGGCCCGAGGGGCGCTAATTAATTAGAGGCGAGGCGGAAATTGCCGCGGACGGACGCCGACGAGTTTTCACGGCGGTTATACTCGTATTTTGACAACTATGATTTCCTCTATAGGTGTTGAAAAAGTCAAAAATGGAAAAAAAAACGACGAGCGACGAAGGAGCGAGTGATTCATTTGCGCGAGCAAATGTGCCAAACAGCCGAATACGTCTTCGCGCATCAAATATTTTTTGTCCATGTGCTTGACAAAGTGTCAATTGAATTAATGGCGATTTATTTTCACTCTTACGAAATTTTTATCATCCAATTTGGAGAAATGACGTTTTGTAAACCTGATTTTATTATTGTCGAGTCAAATTATTTTCAGAACGCTCAAAAACGCCAACGCTTTTTGGATGATTTTGAAGCACTAGTGCGCGAAATCGACGTTCCCGGTTAACTGTTGCGGCCGCGAAATGTCATTTTGAAGGTACTACTGTAATTGTTTCCACTTTCGGTGAAATAATGACACGTTACGGCACTCGTTTACCGCTTTTACTTGTTTCCACTATTACCGAATTTTGTTTTCTTTTGTTACAGTGCCAGCAATTATTGCTATGAAAACTGAATGATACATTTAATGCAGATTAACATTCTCCCAGAGTGATTCTTTCACAGTACCGCTATTGTGCTATTGTAAACCCTCCAAGGAGAATCTATTGTCGCAAATTGAACAAAACAAAAACACCGCGTTAGCTCGGTCGGACCTCGAACCCCCGCGATGCTCATCTATCCGTCCAGATAACTGTTTTGCAGCGTTTAGTTTATTAACCCTATTACAACAATTAGGTTTGTGGATATGACATATCGCTAATAAGACACATCCTGCCTGGTGTGAATTAAGTGCAAACTCAATTGCGAAGCGTCACAAAGATTTAAAACGATAATCCGGCACGAAGGACCACCGAAACTCGTCACGGATCAATCAATTCGCTCTAAATCACAATGTTTAATAAAATCAAGCTGGTCAGGCCTTTCGACGATTGTTGTTATTAGAGTCACTAATAGAAATCATGAAAACAATCAACTCTTCATATCGCTTTATTGGACAGATGATGGATCTTGCTACTTAGGCAGTTGGTATAGTCGGCGCCCACATATTCGTCCGGGAACAAAAAAACAAAAAAAAAACCGAAACGAATTCGAAAACATACCGAGAATTCGAGAACATCTGCACTTATTAGGTACAATTTAATAAAATGTAACGCGCTCCTTAATGAGACGAATTAACTCAATTAGCAGTACTTTATACTGGTGCTCATTTTAATTTTGTGTGTGCGTGTGTTTTTTTTTTGTATGTGTGTTAAGTGCCTTAACGATGTGTGATGTGTTGGTGCGCATTCTAAAAGCAGTCTTTCGTCTTGTAATTCGATTATTCGATTGACGAAAATAACATTTAAATTAGTGTGTCAAATACTAATATCATGATGATTTGATAAAGACATATCGCTTCTTATTTATAAATTTAATAAGACCCGTATGGGTTCGCTCGTTATAATCTAGAGGGTTTAATGGAGAGATGCGGCTTCTTGGCGGTTGGATCGATTCATTCCCAGCTTTATTTGAATCTTTTAACAAGAGGGAGATTTTAGCGCGCAGTGTAGATTTCAGGGTGGTTAAAATTTATGCAGAAACTAGGTTTTTAAAACTAGACAATTTGTATAAAAAAACTGTAAACGTACAAGTTGCGTCAGATATCCGGTTTTTTCACAGATTACTGGCGATTCCAGATATCAGTGAGACATCTGGTGTGAACTGTACGAACTAATTATAAGACATACTCAAGCCGGTGGCTTGTGTGTAAAAATGAGTAAAAATAAGATCGATAAAACAAATTGTTGCGTTTTTGGCGAAAAAACGAACCAGAAGCATGCTTGTATTTTAAGGTTATGTTTTAAAATGTTTTATATTTATCACAAAAACCGCAAATTCACAACAAATTATTTTAGAAAACAATACACAGACATAAGTCGGATCGAGCGGGAGTATGATTTGCAAGTTCTCAACGGTCTCAACAGTGGCGCCACCAGCTGTAGCCGAAATCGCAAATTGTCTGCTTCATTTTCACAACCATTCAAATAGAAAATTCCTAATTGTCTTTTTTTTATTTTTCACCCCTTCAGTTAAGTAAACAGGTAGAAATTTGTGATTTTTCATTTGTTTTTATAAACAATAAAAGTTATAACAAAAAACCAGGATGCCTGCTCTTGTAGAGAACAAAAAATTCTACAATTTGCAAAAACGATAATAATTTTGCAATAAATTTTACAGGTTTCAAAGTTTAGTAAAAATGAAATTTTCAATTTTATTTGCAGTGTTCAAAATTAAAAAAAAATCAAAAATGATTAGAAACTATGTCTCTACTTCTAATTGGCATTAAAATGTTCTTTCATTTTTTTTCATTCTATGATTTCCATCTTAATACGTTATAAAAGGACAATATCTATGTATGTCACACTTGTTTTCTTAGAAATAAGAAACTACTAAACATATTTTCATGAGGTTTTCACTGACAGTTAGAGTGTTTCTCTGACAATACTTTTAGCGAATAAATCAATGCACTATTTTACGAGGGGAATGAGTAGTATCGAAAAAGGCGAAGCAAGTTGTAGAGTTTTTGCAGTACGCATTCAAGGCACTTGCTCAGCTGGAGGGTTTTTGTAAGACATTCTACAGCAGAATTCGTCGATCAATTTGGGATAGTAACCGTGATAAGTACACCATTTTTGTAATATGAGATTTACTGCAAAACAGGGGTCCATGAACGGTTCCCGGCGGAACACCGTTCATCAATGCGGACACATATCCTTCCACCTTCACAAACAAAGTACTGCCAGCAAAGTACAAATTTATTAATCTGATTAAGAAGTTTGAGAAGCGAAAATGTTTCACTTTAGCGATGAATAGTTTATCATCAATTTCATCATTTTTTTTAAACAACTTTCTTCTTGAATTGAAAACAATTCAGTCCTGTTTATCTGGTGCAGTTTTTTCACCATGTTTTTTTTTCCTATTCTAACCGTAGGTTTTTCAAAAACAATCTAAATCATCTTTTTAGAATTCTTAAATGAAGATAATAAAATCGCCAAAAGAAAGATTTTTTATTTGGGACAAATAAATGAGAAACATTAAATGGATTGTTATTTTTAAAGTGAAATGAAAATTAAAATTAAACAAAGTATGAAATAAAAAATATAGAGCCTAGTAGAATCCTAGACTAACTTACAAGGCTGGGAAAATCGAGGGAAACGTCAGTAAGTTTACTATTTTAAAAAGAACACTGTGTATTATTATTTTTTCCCTATTGGCCAGTAGAAAATATGTTATAATTACACTTATTACATTTGTTAATATCTTCACAAATAATTTCTACCTGAATTCTGCAAAAAATCAGATATTTTTTGTTATTGCACTTTTATCATCCACTTTAAAAATATTCAAAAAAGAATAGAATAATTTATTTTAGTACAGTTTTTCTTAGAAAAAATCAAAGGATATTGTAAAATCGAAATGTCAAAACAGTAGTTCCAAAATAAATTTCTAACCAATAGCAAAATGCCTTCTCACTTAATACATATTTATTATTAAAGTGTAAAAATATATAGGTGTTCCACATAAAATAATAAAAATGACAAGTGTGACAATAAAAATTTCCAAAATTGAAGAACTGAAAAAAAAGTTCATTTTTTAATTAAAGATAAACATAAATAATTTATAAGTAATTAATTTTGGAAAAAGAAAATTATTTTGGCAATATTACAAAAAAAAAAAATTAGATATTTGCGATACATTTTTTTTATTTTTGAAAAACATTTCATCATTTTAAATATTTTTAAGGATTAAATAATAATAATGATAATTTAAACTTTTCGAAACTTTTCCCCCGGGATAGGTACCACATCGATGTAATAATAAACTGTGTAAAATAATGATTACCTTGTGACTGTCGCCGAAAATCGTGATGCTGGATTAGGGGGCTCGGCCCCCTCGCCTTAGCCGCGAAAACTTCCCTTAACCGTCATAAACAACCCCAACACCGACCACTCTCATTCGTCCATCCGCGCCATGACAATCCCGTACATCTTCCTTTGGAAATAATCAATTTGTCCCTTTTTTAAATGAGAGCCCAACGACCAGGAGCGTTACCGGAGCGCCGTCAAGCTTTTATCTGCACAACAATCGGACCAGGACAAATGACAGATCAACACGAGATACTGACGTTGCTAGGGGAGGTCCAGATGCTGGAAGCGAGCGCGAGCCTGCGCAGGAATCCGGAGGCGGGGCGTCCGTAGAGCAGGAAGAAGCGTCCTGCGAGGCGATACGGACGACGAGGACGGAACCACCGACGGTCCTGCTCCGGTATTCCGGATCCCCGTTAATAGTGGGGATACCGATACAGTTTATGGCTAAACACTAAACACTTTTTTTACGACCAGATTAAAGTGAGAGGGCTTTAATGGATTTGTTTTGTTATAAGCAAGATGGATGATGAGGTCTTTGTGCCGTGATATATTTGCTTGCGCCATTGGACGATGCAAAAAGATTCCGTATCATCCTTTTCATTTATTATCATCTCTCTAGATTTCTCTATTACGTTCTTTCCCTTTTCCAAGTATTATTCATTATTTAAAGGCAATTAGCTGAGGCTTATTAACGGTTTTTCCCGGAGGGATCGATCCCGGATCGACGCACACAATCTTAAAAATTCAAAAAGTAACGCTACAAAAATAGTAGTAGTTTTTGACATTTTTATTTGGTTATGTTTAAAAAATCGCAGTAGGCATATGCGACTGAGCAGGTTGTTGAGTAAACACTCAGCAGATGCGGCAAACATTCAGGAATCAAACAGCGTCAATTGTTTTAACTTATGTGCAACTATTTGGAAGGTACGAATTTTCGAAGGGACCCCTGCAATTCGGAATTCTGGTAAAAAAAGCGCCACGGATCAAAAACGATGGCAGATAAGTAAAAACGACCTGTGTAGATTTGATTCACAATTTAGCATACAATCCAAAAATGAAATCAAACTGGGTAGGTTCCATTTAAAAAGACATAACTTTGGTGTTTTTATAATATTGGGACACCCTGTATATACCGCAATATTTTGCGAATGTGCAGTAGAAGCGTAGCTATCATCTAGAAAAACAAAAATTGATATCTTTAATAACAAACAAGTTATGGAGCTTTTTCGCAACTCTGGGACACCCTGTATCAATTTTTTCAGGTACTAAATTTCAATTTTCAAATTACCTAATGAATAACGATAATAAAAAATTATTTCTGGGGATTTTTCGTTTTACGCCAAACATCACTCGAGAGACGACGTTCAGTCTGCGGTTCGCGTCGATCGTCTCGACGCCCAACCAATACGAAACCCCCAAGGGCTGGGCCAAGTAATTTCGCAGAACTCTGCAACTTCATCCCAATCCTGAAATTCATGCATCCTGAGACAACTGCTTATTGTTGACGTTTTAACAATTTTGATAATTTATTGTGCAATGCTTTGACGCCATCACCATCTCGTTTCCATTTGGCCAACCCTACCAACTACCTCCATTCCTCTTTGGATCAATTATTTACGCTTATTTTTATTATGTTTTTTTTTCCGGGGGTCCCGGATCGATCCGGGATCGACGAACGGTGTGTATAAATGTAGCAAAAACAGTTACAATATAAATGAAGTTAATCTGCAAAAGTGGCACATCAAAAAGACTGCGAAATTGATATGCAATTTTGTCACCAGTTTTCGCCCTTCTCGGCTGTCATTCGCGAGGGAATCGCTGCTGCCGAGCTTTATTGCGTTAGCTCTAAGTGAGCTTTGATTTTAAATTCTATACCATTGAGCTTTATTGCTGCAGACTTGAAAAACAATGCCTGGAACCCGAATTATGGACCATCCCCGCAATTATCTCAAACGGGGGAGGGGGCGGAAAAATCGCACGGATAAAAGGTGGAAACACACATACATAGAAGAAAATCGGATCTGAAACGTATCCCATGAATATATATTTGTTGCCTCGCAGGTAGACACATGTTCTCATTTCGAATGCATTGGGAAAATACAATAGCACCGAAGACATAAGGAATCCTAAATTTATTTTCCGCATATCGGGGTGTATTGATACGTATGTGATTCCGATTGATTGAAAATAGATAACGCTTCTCATGTTGGCAAACGCGGAATGATTTCTTCCGTGATGAGGTTACCTTTCAATCCCAACTTTTGCAGGCGGGAAGACCTCACCTCACCCTAAAAGCCACCCCCACGTTCACGGGAACGGGGAAATTTCGACTCAGCTTGTTTCACGATGTAAACCCCATGTCTGGCGTATTTGCTGGCATGGATTAAGCAATTGAATCACTAGTGAGGAAAAAACATTTTCTCACTAGTGAGCAAAATGTAATGTTTTGCGAGTTTGTCGATAGAGGGCAATAATATAATAATAATAGATAATAAATCAAACATAAGTGGCTATAAAGAGCCCCTTCAAGCCCATGCTTTTCTTTATGGAGTTTCAATATAGCGTTCAAGGTTATTTGTCTCTCTGTATGTTTTGTTGCCTACCTATCTAGTGACATTTTCTGTGATTTACTAACTTCTGCACCAGACGTTATCACAGTTTGTTTATTTTTCTTTTTTTTTTTGGTATACTGTAGTTACTTAACATTTTTCTTTTATTCCTTTTATATTTTCGTCCGAATGAAATTAGAACGATATCAGTTTCGATCGATAGATTTCGATTTTGGTTTCCGGCAAGACGTCCACAGCTTGATAACGTGGTTAGTTTGGTAATTCGGTCGGTAACTGTGTTACCATCGTGGGGGCCCCAGCCCTTAGTGCGGTCCAACACGAAAGGGACGCGGCTTCGAATTTCGTGCGGCCAAGTCGTAACGCGTTAACAAGTGAGAAATAGTGGAAAGGCACAAATTGTATTAACTACTTTATTGGAGTTATTTTTATTTGTTATCGGAACGGCCGGTTAACTCACTTAAACCGACTTAATTCGGTTATACGGTCTCGTTCGCTTATTTGTCTTGTCTTGGAATTGTTGCAAACAGTTCCGGGGAGGTTACGGGGTCAGTGGAAGACGAGGGGGTGCAAATCGCGTGTGCACGATCCGGATAAATTCATTTTTTCTTTAACTTCCTTTGAAAAACTACCCTCTGTGCTTAATTAATTATTGACAAACCAAAACTCTAATTCGTCCAATTTTGTAAATGTTTTATTTTCGTAATCTTCTCGGTAATACTTCAAGTCTTCACGAAAGATTAAAAATAATTCAAATTTTTTTTTCCAATTTTCTTATTTACTCGCTCGGATGAATTACGGCACTCGCCTTCGGCTCGTGACACAATTATCCAATGCCACCCACCACAATTTGAATTTGTTGCGTTGCCATCCCTGTCCCGCATCGAAACCGCCGCCTCGACCCGGCGATAAAGTACTTGAGAGATGTTTCTTTCAATTCTCGGCGTCGGGGATGTAAAAGAGACGTCGGATAAATTCGACGTGAAACGTCCATAAATCTAAAATGAATAACTCATTTGCGGTCGGAACCCGATTATAGTGAGCGCTGCTTGCCGGAGGTTAAATGTACAAATTTTAAAAATTGTGTTCATATTTCAAAGCACGCCGCGCCGTGTATACTAACAGGTAGATAAGATAAACCAGGAGAGTCCGTCCGTCGGATGTTGCGACGGCGCGCGGCTCCGGAGCGGGTCCGGCAGAGTCCTGAGGGCGACGGGACAGCACCCGCCGAACCGATCCGGAAGCGGAGGAGTAACCAGAGCCGCGGTGGATGGTTCCCGCGGGATGGCCTCAATGGATTGCCTGTCTGGATCGCTCAGACGCCGGCATTCATCCTATCCGCATGCAAAAATACCCTCCGAACGAGTAACGCCTCAAAGACACGGACACTACCACCTACTTTCGATTTATGGGGCTTTTTGCCGCCAAACGGATAAACGTCACGCCGCGGTGTTATTACCTAATGCGAGACGATCCGGGGCTCGCCGGGACCCTACAGATTGCGCCCCCCGTTTTTCCCAACGAATTTCCACACGGAATTAATTTCTTTCCCAGCAAAAGAAAATAATGAAATTATGTATAATTTATAGAAGATGAGGATTTTCGGATTACCAAGATTTAATCTGCAACTTAATTACGAACTTGTTTTACGAATTTTTCTTCTTATTTCTTCATTTACTAATTATAAAGTCTGAATTGTTTTTAAATAATTAGCCAAGTTTTACGGCCGGAATTGCAGAGCGCTCTCCCAATTTCATTTGCCAGGATTAGGTAGGTACTTCTTTTACGCGCCATTTTTTACCAAGCTGCCAGACCTGACAAATAAACGCCGATATCTCAAAAATACTTACAGAAGAGAAACTTGTTGGTAAACTGCGTTCTTGCCACAGAGAAACGTTCAATAACTTAATTTTACTTGCTTAACGTACTAGTGTGGTAAAGTGTGAAAACGTGCACACAATCCAAAAATTCGTCAAAAAGCGTCCAAATTCGAATCAGTTTGTTAAATGCGAGTAGAAAGGGTCCCCCCCCACATTGGATAAATCCAAAACATAAACCCCTTATTCATGATTCCCCCATGAATAATTAACACCGGTCGTGTTTTGCGAGCCCGGCGCCTCCGCCAAAAATATTGCACGCCACCTTTGATTTTTGCCTCCCTCGTCCAAAACCGCCTCGCGTCAATTTTTTTCCAATTAAGTCGAGTAGAGTTGTTCGTGTGACGCCCCCTCTTCATTAAGCCTCCTTAATCGGCGACACAACAGAAAAATGACGTTAATTCGTCCGCTTCTTTTGTTCGGCGCGTTCCGCCTAAAACAATTAAACAATCGGCCGTAATTACTTAGGACGCAAGCATATCCATTACGGCCGACATGATTCGATTTCCTTCGTGAATGTTTAATGGCGAAAGTGCAGGTACAATGCCCAATTTAAAATGCAAATATAATCGGGTAAACATCTAAAGCAAACGGCTAATTGGTAAAAATGCACCACAAACGGCTCGTCAATTACGCGAATTACGTCAGCCTGCGCTCGTTAATTCAATACTTAACGCCCTTAACTTTTATATCTGCTAGTGCATAATTTATGACGAAGAGTGTACGAGGACAGGGCCGGAGCGGACGGCGAAGGGACCCGGACAGCTCTCTGAAATTCTAGTGGGAAAAGTTTCATCTTGATATTTTTCACTCTACAGGGTTGTCTTAAAATTATCGTATTCCGAGTTCGGGGCTTAGTAGGGGACATCCTGTTCACCAAGTAAAAATATTAAAAAAAAATTGCTGTCACTTTGAAAAAATATAAAAGTTGCCAATATTTGTTCAAAAGTACCTGATTAATATTCTAGCTATGTTGTACTTCCCTTTTGAACAAAAATTGGAAAAATAAAACTTATTTTTTCGAGATAAAGCTGTTTTTTCAAGAAATGTCTTTTCATTTATATTTTAATATTTTACATAATTATCCTCACCATATTTCAAAATGACCATTTATATTTTTTATTTGAAGAAAGCATGATGAAAAGTTTGAACCTTCAGACCCATATATTTTTGTAAAGACCCCCCTTATATTTTTTATTTTATTTTTTCGAGATTCCTGAGATTTTTCCCTACAAGACTACCGACTTGGAATAAGTTAATTTTGCGACACCCTGTATATCTTGATCTGTGTCCATGTTGACCTCCATCTAATCTATCTTTCTTTATTAAGATCTTGATCTTCATATTTACCTTCATTCTAGATTTTATCCCCCTTCATCTCGATCTTTATTATAATCTTCCTCTAGATCTTTACCTGTTTCTATCTTGATCCTCAACCTCACCCCTGTAAAGATTCTAAATAGCTCAATTTTCACTTTCGATCTTCATCTTTGCTCCATCTAGATCTCCTTCTTGATCTTTATTTTGATCTTGATCTTAATTTCCATCCTAATCTTCATCTTTACCTTCATTCTAGATATTATCCACTTCCATCTCGATCTTTATTATAACCTTCCTCTAGATCTTTGTCTGTTTCACCTCACCCCTGTGAAGATTCTAATTAGCTGTCTTCATCTCAATCTTCACTATAGATCTCATCTCTCTCCATCTTGTTCTTCTTCTAGGTCTTATTTTTTTTCTTTTTTACCTTTCGTCGTAAGTTTTATTTTTTGTATTTAGTTTATTATTTCCTGAAACGTAAACCGCGCTATTTAAACCGCCACCGTCGGCGGCGACGTACGCAACGTAAGAATTGGAGTTATTAAGTTTGATTTATAAATTGCCGTAACAGTCATCTAGCAGCTAGGGCCGGGGCGCGTCTGTGCCCGAGGTATGAATAATGAATAAAGTTATCGTTTAGTTCATATTTTTGATGGGGTACGGCAGAGCAAAATGAAATTTGCATTTGTAAGAGATATTGCGAGATCAAAGCCGGCCCACCCTCGTCCCTGCTGTTCTTCTAACCCGCGGACTGCCTCCCCCGCGTCCCGCCACCCCGTCCCGTCGATATTCGGTCGATGGAGTCGGCGATCGGTCGATTTTTTTCCGGCACCCAGACCGCCGCAACAAAGTCCGGAATTCGTAAACTCGATTCCAGAGCGAGCGGGCCGAGTCCGGGTGGCGGGGAGCGACCGGATCCGCTCGTGATGGACTGCTTGATTCTCGCAATCAACGCCGAATGCGATTTGTCGTCGTGCGCTGAATACTCCTCTGATCACATAAGTAAATGGAGAAAACGAATTTGTTTGTGTCGCTACACTAGATTGGAGAGAATTGGTTTACGACTTCTAGTAAGGATGATGCGGTTTAGTCATTGACGCCTAACTAACTTCGGTTCGGTGCGAGAGACGGGACGCCGCAGGGATTGCCCCGGGGGCCGCACGTTTTTCACACGAAGATGTTTCACGCGTTCGAACTCTCGCTTCGTCCGTCTTAAGTCGGACCTTTGCCTAACGATATTTTCACTTTTTCACACTTCTATCTGGACTCTCGACTTTTCAAGCGAAACAAACAAATGTCACTTGAAAACGTACTTAAACTTCTTAACGCTAACACAAACTGATATCATTTACTTATTATCCTTATTACTGGCCCAAGTTTAAAAAAAATCACTATCTTATGTAGTCCCTCTATTTCCTTGATATAGGTATGTAATTTCTCCATCATCATATTCGATATTTAAAATAGCAACGTTAGCTTTGGAAATGTATTGTGGGTTGCATTTTCAATTCTGCCAGGCTCATTATAATTCGTGAAATACTCTGTATATGATGCGGTGAACAGTTTGCCAAAAATTAATAAATTGATAACAAGAAAGTGATATACAGGGTCTTAGCTAAGACTTTCGAGCCTAATATCTCGGTTATTTGCCAACGGATTTTTATGAAATTTAAAATGCAGATATTTTAGACCGTGAGAGTTCAACTAGTAATAATAATATTACCTCAAGTTAAAAAATGTAATTTTAACACATGTTTCCTTTATCGAAAATTATGCGCGATTATTATTAGATTGTTAAACATTAAAAAATAAGGGTCTACACAAACAATTAAGTAAATCACTTGTCTGATTCAACGAAAAGATTAGATTTTGTCGTTAAAAATTTAATGTAAAATTTGAAGGTATTTGAGCAGTTACATTTTGAAACAATTGATGATTAATTGCCAAGCAACATTTTGTACACACTTTAAAGTTTGTCAAAATTGGGCGCGCTTTATTAGAAACGTCAAATTGTGAAAATTGATTGAAAATACTCTAAAAATAGACTACAGCGGCAGAAATTTCAATATAGTTGAAAAAGGAAAAAATTTTGCCTATGGAGAGTCTTGTAAAAACTTCAATGACACAGTTCGTTTTCTCGTGGAACACTATCCAAATGTAGGCTTTACAAAATGTAAGGTTAAGAGAGTCGTCAATTTATTTGAAGACACAGGAAGCGTACGTGAACTAAATTACCTTGCTAAAATATCCCGATCGTGTTTTAGTCCTTTATGGAACAATTAAAGCATCCAGTATAGTAAATTACGTCCAAATGTTGTCTTTCACTTTGCAAGTGTTTGTAAGGTTAGCAAGATAAACGTCAAATATGTCACCTGCGCTTCTGCGAAAAGGGATGACCAAAATTCTGCAAAATTGCGCGTTTGTTTCATACGCGTCTACGTTTTTGCATTTGCAGCCACGTTTAACACAGTTTTTTGCTTTTTTATTGCAAACCAGACGTCTTTCAAGGACGAGTTTTTCCCTACAGCATTTCTTATTGACGATCAATTTTTTATGTAAATCTTAATTGATTCAACATTTTAAAAAGGCATGTAAAAATTACGTTTTTAAGACTTGGGTGATTGCATTAATGGGATTTTATTCTTCACCATCTACAATATCTGCATTTTAAATTTCACAAAAATCCACTTGAAAATAAGTGATTTATTAGGCTCGAAAGTCTTAGCTGAGACACCCTGAGATACCTTGCGGCTTTGGATTTCAGATGCCCTGAATGCACGGAGGTATTTGTGGTTGCATATACCTGTTTCAATTTAAATTTCCAAATTTTTACCGAAACTCGACCAAACAGACAACAACAATGTAAAGTAACGCTTAAGGTATAAGATTATATGGCAGCACTAAAATTATCCCAATAATGGAAACCAATATTGGCGTTAAGATGGTTGTCTCGGCTCGTGCAGCTGCATCCCTTTTCCTTCGTTCAGGGCAGGGATTAAAAATTTGTGAATGAACTTGTTTTTGATGTTTATTGTAAATTTTGTTATTGTAACGAAATTCCCTTTAGTACTTTGTGTCTTGAAAACAGTAAAGATGATTTGTAATAGTATTGTATATTTAATAAATAAATATAATTTCGTCGGTACGCATTTGTTTTGAGGCCGGCTCTGGAATTCACAACAGAGAATTGCTTCAAGCATGATTTATGGTTGGGCTGACCGCCTACTGCAATTGTCACAAAAGGAACGTTTATCTCCGGCCAAATACTTTTAAAGGGCCATATAATCTTATACCTTAAGCGTTACTTTAGGTCCATTCTTCGTTATTGAAAACACCAAATGAATGATGATTCTTTTATGTTCTGAAGTAAAAACCATTTTTGCGTTAAAATTTGGTTCATAGTGACAGTTGTTTGACGTTTATTAGCTGAGTTAACAAAGATATGAAAAATCTCATAATGTCAAAGTCATAGCCGCCCCTTATCTAAGTAATTGTCGATCACACTGTACAAGTAAATAAACTGTAAACGTAAGCAAAAAGCATCTATTTAGCTGTGTGGAGCTTATACTATAACAAAAACTCATTTTAATAATGTCTTTAAGACGTGTTTTCATGAAGTGTAGAAAGTCTTTTTGTGCCTCGCCCAGTTGGTGACCTCGACTGCGTCTCGGTCTTCAATCTCTGGGCTTGCCACAAAAAGACTCACTTCTACCCTTTAGTATTAAAGATAACAAGTGGTCAAATAAATTCTTTCAGCTGCAAGCGTAGGTCGTCTTTTTAGTTGACAAATCCTAATCTCATTTTGATCATACCTTCATTTGTTGTGATAAATGACAAATTGAAGTTTTCGATTGATTTTATTATTTTCCTAGTTCTTTCAACGATTTCCGAAATTCGTCCATGGTGGTAGTCCACTTTCAATCTCTCTTTCTACACTTCAGGAAATATTTGACAGTTGATGAAGCTACGCCATACGCCAAGCACTTCACCAGAATTTGTCTTAAACACACGTTATTAGGTATATTGAAAATTTAAAATGAATTCAGAAAATATAGTTTTTCATTATTAGGTAAGTTGGGAACTTTTCAAATCACCCTCGTGCTCTTTTTACATTTTCTCAACTTAGGTTTGTATCGTTGGTTCTCAGAAAGTGTTTAACAAAATCAAAATTTTCCTGAGATAATATAATAGTAGTTTATTTAATGAGTTCGTGTGTAAATTGGGCCTTTTTTTGCACAAGTGGACCACGAGTGCCAAAAAGGCCCAATTTACACACTTAAAAGCTCCAAATCGCTTAAAATCTTTAAAATTACCTTGACGTTTTGTTTTGACAAGTTGAGACTTTTATCAAAATCCGTTCCCACAGGAGAAAATTCTCAAATTCTGACAGTGTCGAACAAAAAAATAGTAAACGCTACTCAAACCGCATAGTTAGATAATTATGAATTTGAAATGAGTTATGAATGATACATTTTTATTTAATTCAATCCATTATGTATTAAAAAACGGTAGCAAGGATGTTATAGCTCCTTTAGAATCTGGTTCTGAATTAATCGCCATTTTACAATGTCAAATTGTTTGATTAATGCACACAGCGTGACGTAAACTTCAAATATGAATAATGGAAATATGATTAAATAACATGTGCAGAAATTATACAAAATTAAGTGGTATTTCTCGTTACGTAAC
Organism: Tenebrio molitor; assembly: GCF_963966145.1. NCBI lineage: Eukaryota > Metazoa > Arthropoda > Insecta > Coleoptera > Tenebrionidae > Tenebrio > Tenebrio molitor. The sequence continues at coordinate 1,414,367 of NC_091054.1, read as the reverse complement.
CGTAGAAATTGCAAGCCTTTATTACATAAATTCTGGAATTTCGCAATTCATTCAAAAAATTTAAACAATGTGTATTTCTTCCAAATAATTCTGTTCAAGCTCGTCAAGTTGGCGTGATAAGTGATGGTGGTGATAAAATCATTTGGCGCCCTCTATCCGCATTGTACCACAACATTCTTCGACTTGTGACGAATTCTGCACTGACATCGAAGCGTGTATATTTGGTTGTCTATCTTATATACTGTATTTCATCGTCTTACAAAGTCTTCCTATCCGCTAAATTCTTTGGCGTTAATTTTCATTTTAAGTTAGCTCGACAATATCAAAGCATTAAATTTCCAGCACTGCCATACGCTTCTCCGTTTATATCTTTCATTTGTGAGATCCAGACTGGAATGCATGGTATTTTACGACGGAATTGAAAATGCAACCCACAATACACTTGCAACGCTAAATTGGATACCTATTTGTTTTTTGATTTAAAAAACCTGAGACATAAATGATGGTTAACGCCGTTAACGGCGCAGTTTCAGTAGGATGTAAAATGTTACTTCTGGACCAGGATATTTGGCGTCTTAAAAAACAGGGCGGAATCCTAAAAATTTTGCTGTTTTACCAAAAGTAAACAACCGAAAAAAAACTTAAAATCCTTCAAACAGCACTAATTTTTATGCACCCCTAAAGTATCTAAATATCTGTAAACCACCAAAAATTAGGCACACGAAAAAACCGTTGAAAATCACCCAAAATTATTTCAAGAGCATTCTAAAAAACTTACAAAATATGTACCTTGTTTTTAAACACTCCAAAATGGCTTTTTATTTCTGGGCCAAGCCATTTGGCACATGCAAAAAAAAAGGAAAAAACAAGATCAAATGAAGGAGGGATGGTACTGTTTTTCCGAAGGTAAAGATTCATATTTACAATTGTTATCTACGAAATTAGACAGTGAAATGTCTTCAAATTTTTAGTGAGGTAGGTACAGTCGAATGCAAAAAAAAGTAGAGAAAAACAGTTTCCTGTAACTCTAACTTTTCTAGTACCGGCAACTTCTTCTCGCTAGGCTAGGCAACCAATAATACAGCCGCATCCAGCTGCCAACCAAAATCGAAAAACTGGAAGACTAGACCAAGCAGCCGAAAACTTCTTGTCTACTTTTTTTGCATTCGACTGTACCTACACTCCGTTGCAAAAAAAAAGATTATATCATAAAAATCAAGAACACTGAATGTTCCAATTTTTAACACATCATTTTATAGTATTGCCGTTATAACTTTTTATCTGCTCCGCCCACTAAAATTGACCAATCAGAATCAAAGCCAGATTCAATCTGTACAACTTTTCATCACATTTGCCACGTAAAAAAGTTAAGGTTAGAATTTTGCTGTCAAGTCCACAATTATTGTTTTAGGTTTTAAAAAATAAAATGTCATTAAGACAATTCGAATGTCAGAAATTTTTACTGTGTAAATCAGATCGTCTTAACAACCTATTTGATTGGTAACTAAGAAAATGAAATGGGCGGGGCAGATAAAATGTTACGTTGTCCTTAGTATAATCAGGCTTTTCTGACTTTTAATGGTATGCTTTCTCAAATAGGTTATGTTTGACACAAGAAATGTCATTATGTGTGACGTAATAAATGAAAAGTTTTGACATTTTGCTTGCCTCGTTAACATCAAAATCGCCATAGAGAATTCTTTCCTCAAACTTGCCAAATAAGTACTTAATAGAAAAGGAATGCGGACAGACCCCGCTCTGATTGGCTCTGAATATAATTGACAGAAAAAAGAAGACCGAGTTGGTGGGTCACAGCATTGCTGAGTTACAGAGCAGACCTGAAATTATCTGTGAAGCACTGGTTTCCATAGAAAATGCACACTTTTATAACTTTGGCTTCGACAAGATGGCTCCCGTCAAACGAATCAGCTGAAATGGCGGTTCGGAAAGTCGAAGGTCACCAATCCACTTTACACAACATAAATTTCGGTTGTTTTGTACAATTCCCCCGGAAATTTCGCAAATTCTTTCTCGTGAGTCAGGGAAATCCAGAGAAAGTAGTGGAAAAGGCTCATGATGGTGCTGTACCTGTCTAATTTACTCACATTTGTGATACTCCTGGAGATTTGTTTGTTCGCCCATCCTTTCGTCTATCTTGCTATTCTATACTGTTGCAGATTGCGTTTTGTGCGAAGAACAGCCGTTCTGGGAGATCTCCATGGCAGAGAGAGTGTTCACCGCTGTCACCGAGAGTGACTGTGAAGTGCTGCGACTAAATCGAAGAGATTTTCTGGATCCGAAGCTGTGCATGCAACTCTTACCTGCGGACCACCGAAAGTGGAGACTCAATTTACCAGTTATTTCCTAACATCTAGATAATCTTGTCCAAGTCATGTGTAATAAGAATTTCGTGTAACATAATTTGTCATAGAAATGTATCAAAAAAGTCAATACTGTTTCTTTTTAAAACTGCAAAGAGAGCTTGTGTCAAAGATATTTGTTAAAATGGCAGCTTGGAAAATCGAAGACCATTTCTGCACTTTGCCCTGCATCGATGCCAACGACTGTTTAATCCTTCACATAAGTTCCGGTTATTTCGTGGAGTTTCGGCGAAAGTTTCGCAAATTCTTTCTGGTGAGTCAGACCAATCCAGAGAGCAAGGCTTACCTCAAGTCCACGGTGCAAATTCACGAGGAAGAAGACAGACACCTGAGATACCACTACGTTATGATCCATCCCTTCAGCGAGTTCCGAATCTGGTGGGAAACCTACATGATTGTGATATATCTCTGTCTTCTCGTCTTTGTGATACCCCTGGAGCTCTGTTTCCTTATCCACACCCCAGTTTTCCTCATCTACTGGAAAGTGATACTCGACGCCATGTGCTACGGAGACATCTTTGTCAACTTCTTTACGGGCTATGTAGACTCCGAGCGCCAGAAGATCGAATTGCGGGGATTTAAGGTGGCTCTGCACTATCTCTTGGGGTTCTTCATCATCGACTTGGTGTCATCGTCTCCGATCAGTCTGTACATTTACTTGACGGACACGTCCTACATGTACCCTTTGAAAGGGATTCTCTTCTTGAAACTGGTCCGTCTCCCCACTCTCCACAGTTACATCACCAAGTATTTGCAAAGGCGCAAGGTTTGGAGTTCCAGTCTCAAATCCCTCGCGCTATCGATGTATTTCATCGTTGGTGTCTTCTGGTTCCTCGGAACCACCATGTATATGCAGACAGTAATCATGAGTAAAGAGGAATTTACTCAAGAGACCAACGTACAAGACAAACTAGAAAAACTCATCAATATGTGTACCGAAATTATAGAATGCGTGATGCTTGTGGGTCCCGACGCTGGCACATTTCATACCGATTGGCCGATCAAGATCATGAACATTTTCTACATAGTGGCTGGAAGCGCCATCAACATGATCATCTTGGCTCAAGTGTTGCGCATTTACAAGAGCCGCAACAGTGCACGCAACAAGCACCAAAAGCTGCTTCAGGAAATCTCTCAGTACATGACTTACAGACAGATTCCGCCGGATTTGAAGGAGAAAATCATACGTTACGTGGAGTTCAAATACCAGAAGAGAATCTTGAAAGAAGCCGAGATTATGAACACACTTTCAGAGAGCCTGCGCGAGGTAATTAATTGTTTTAATCCACTCCAAACTGATTTTTCCTTTTCAGGAGATTATGCTTCACAATTGTCGAGTCATGGTGGCAAGAGTCGAATTCTTCCGAGACATGCCTCAAGTGATCCTGATGAAAGTGGTGAGTCGGTTGCGTCCGGAGGTCTATCTGAAGAACGAAGTCATCTACCAATATGGATCTAACGCCAGTGCGATGTACTTTATCTACATCGGAGGGGTCACGATGTATTCGAATAAAGGGAAAGAAGTGAGGAGAAGTGCCTGGTTGAAATGATTTCGCTGATTTCTTGTTGCAGTTGATGACGTTGGTTGAAGGAAAACACTTTGGCGAGATCTCTTTGTTAAGTAACTTGCCGCGAATGTACACCGCTGTCGCTAGGAGCGATTGCGAGTTGCTGCGTTTGAATCGAAAAGATCTTCTAGAGGTGATGAAGCCGTATCCGAAGATTCGCACTCATCTGTCAGGTGCGGCTCATGAGAAGCTTCAGGCATTGATGAGTCAAAGACAAGAGTGACTTTAGGATAGCATTTAGGCGATTTTGTTCGTTGGTGCACCTTTCGCTGCACCAACTTGAGTACAATGAGTCTTTCGTAATTTTGTACAAGTTTTATAATAAAAAAAGCAAAAAACCCAGATATCGCCAGTCTTCAGCGCAAATTCAAATATTTGAAAAAATAAACTAAACTCGCGAAATTGAACAAAGTGGCTATGTCGTGATCGTCCTTGTAGCGTTGTGTGTTTTTGACAAAATGGCGGAAGACCGACTCGAGATGCAAATGGTGGAGCTGCGGGGAGGACAAACTTTGAAATAAAACGCTTAAGTCGGTGGGAGGACGCCTGTATTTATTTTACGAATATATTAATAATAGTTATTAATGCAACAAGTGCAAAAAGTGAATGATTATTGCATGCGATGTGAAAATTGTCCCAAGAGTCGCAGGCGAGTGGGATAACACGTCTTACATTACTTTGCTCATCCGGACTTGAAAAAAATTTGCTCTTCTAACAGGCCAAGGGTGAGAGAGAAAATCAAAAGTATACCAAACGTTCCTCTTCTTGAGGAGCTGGCCAGAAATGTTCTGCGAAAACATATAGTGAAGAAATTTAAAATGAAAACTTCTAGACAATTTTATACTTACATTGATCACTTACCGCTTCTGATACCTATTAAGAAAATAGTAACATTACAAACCGGGTTGTACTAGTATTTTTATTAGTAGGATGTAAAATGTTACTTCGGGACCAGAGCCTTCTTAAGGGGTTCGCACGAAGTGCGTGCATCCCTTAAAAATATGAGTGCAATTCGATTAAGGGTTAAATTTTTAAGAAAAAATAATAAAAAACAGTTAACCCACCAACAATAATTTGAAAAAATAAGAAAAAAGAAAAATAAAGCTCCTATTATTATATCCTATAGTAATATAAATTCCCAATTTCTAGCACCCTGTTGGCACTCCTTCGGACTTTGATAGAAGGTAGGGGTTTATGCGCTTTTCGATTTTTTTTTTGTCGCCGATTCGAACCAAATTGCTGTCAGTTATTGTATAGGGTCAGTTGAATTCAGGTATAGTAAAAGTTCCGGCCATTGAACCCATTTTTTGCTGTGGGAGCCAAAAATATGGATTTTTTGGTTTTTTGTGATTTTCTCTAAAATGAAAAAATCCAGGTAAATTTTTTTCGACTCAGAAGAAGTGCCTTGACAAGGGCAATCCAACGGTGCAAAATTCATTGCCATATGTTGCTTAATAAGGGAGCTATGGGCGTTTAAATGATTTTCCGAAGTGAAAATAATATAGAAGGGGGGGGTACGTGGTGTTTTTCAAAAAATTTTTTGTCGCCGATTCGAACCAAATTGCTGTCAGTTATTGTATAGGGTCAGTTGAATTCAGGTATAGTAAAAGTTCCGGCCATTGAACCCATTTTTTGCTGTGGGAGCCAAAAATATTGATTTCTTGGTTTTTTGTGATTTTCTCTAAAATGAAAAAATCCAGGTAAATTTTTTTCGACTCAGAAGAAGTGCCTTGACAAGGGCAATCCAACGATGCAAAATTCATTGCCATATGTTGCTTAGTAAGCGAGCTATGGGCGTTTAAATGATTTTCCGAAGTGAAAATAATATAAAAGGGGGGGGTACGTGGTGTTTTTCGAAAAAATTTTTGTCGCCGATTCGAACCAAATTGCTGTCAGTTATTGTATAGGGTCAGTTGAATTCAGGAATAGTAAAAGTTCCGGCCATTGAACCCATTTTTTGCTGTGGGAGCCAAAAATATGGATTTTTTGGTTTTTTGTGCTTTTCTCTAAAATGAAAAAATCCAGGCAAATTTTTTTCGACTCGGAACAAGCGCCTTGACAAGAGCAATCCAACGGTGCAAAATTCATTGCCATATGTTGCTTAATAAGGGAGCTATGGGCGTTTAAATGACTTTCCGAAGTGAAAATTATATAGAAGGGGGGGTACGTGGTGTTTTTCGAAAAAATTTTTGTCGCCGATTCGAACCAAATTGCTGTCAGTTATTGTATAGGGTCAGTTGAATTCAGGAATAGTAAAAGTTCCGGCCATTGAACCCATTCTTTGCTGTGGGAGCCAAAAATATGGATTTTTCGGTTTTTTGTGATTTTCTCTAAAATGAAAAAATCCAGGTAAATTTTTTTCGACTCAGAACAAGCGCCTTGACAAGAGCAATCCAACGGTGCAAAATTCATTGCCATATGTTGCTTAATAAGGGAGCTATGGGCGTTTAAATGATTTTCCGAAGTGAAAATTATATAGAAGGGGGGGGTGCGTGGTGTTTTTCGAAAAAATTTTTGTCGCCGATTCGAACCAAATTGCTGTCAGGTATTGTATAGGGTCAGTTGAATTCAGGTATAGTAAAAGTTCCGGCCATTGAACCCATTTTTTGCTGTGGGAGCCAAAAATATGGATTTTTTGGTTTTTTGTGCTTTTCTCTAAAATGAAAAAATCCAGGTAAATTTTTTTCGACTCAGAAGAAGCGCCTTGACAAGAGCAATCCAACGGTGCAAAATTCATTGCCATATGTTGCTTAATAAGGGAGCTATGGGCGTTTAAATGATTTTCCGAAGTGAAAATAATATAGAAGGGCGGGGTACGTGCTGTTTTTCGAAAAAAGTTTTGTCGCCGATTCGAACCAAATTGCTGTCAGTTATTGTATAGGGTCAGTTGAACTTAGGTATAGTAAAAGTTCCGGCCATTGAACCCATTTTTTGCTGTGGGAGCCAAAAATATTGATTTTTTGGTTTTTTGTGATTTTCTCTAAAATGAAAAAATCCAGGTAAATTTTTTTCGACTCAGAAGAAGTGCCTTGACAAGGGCAATCCAACGGTGCAAAATTCATTGCCATATGTTGCTTAATAAGGGAGCTATGGTGTTTAAATGATTCTCCGAAGTGAAAATTATATAGAAGGGGGGGGTACGTGGTGTTTTTCGAAAAAATTTTTGTCGCCGATTCGAACCAAATTGCTGTCAGTTATTGTATAGGGTCAGTTGAATTCAGGTAAAGTAAAAATTCCGGCCATTGAACCCATTTTTTGCTGTGGGAGACAAAAATATGGATTTTTCTTTTTTTTGTGATTTTCTCTAAAATGAAAAAATCCAGGTAAATTTTTTTCGACTCAGAACAAGCGCCTTGACAAGAGCAATCCAACGGTGCAAAATTCATTGCCATATGTTGATTAATAAGCGAGCTATGGGCGTTTAAATGATTTTCCGAAGTGAAAATAATATAGAAGGGGGGGGGGTACGTGGTGTTTTTCGAAAATTTTTTTGTCGCCGATTCGAACCAAATTGCTGTCAGTTATTGTATAGGGTCAGTTGAATTCAGGAATAGTAAAAGTTCCGGCCATTGAACCCATTCTTTGCTGTGGGAGCCAAAAATATTGATTTTTCGGTTTTTTGTGATTTTCTCTAAAATGAAAAAATCCAGGTAAATTTTTTCGACTCACAAGAAGCGCCTTGACAAGGGCAATCCAACGGTGCAAAATTCATTGCCATATATTGCTTAATAAGGGAGCTATGGGCGTTTAAATGATTTTCCGAAGTGAAAATTATATTGAAGGGGGGGGTACGTGGTGTTTTTCGAAAAAATTTTTGTCGCCGATTCGAACCAAATTGCTGTCAGTTATTGTATAGGGTCAGTTGAATTCAGGTATAGTAAAAGTTCCGGCCATTGAACCCATTTTTTGCTGTGGGAGCCAAAAATATGGATTTTTTGGTTTTTTGTGCTTTTCTCTAAAATGAAAAAATCCAGGCTAATTTTTTTCGACTCAGAACAAGCGCCTTGACAAGAGCAATCCAACGGTGCAAAATTCATTGCCATATGTTGCTTAATAAGGGAGCTATGGGCGTTTAAATGACTTTCCGAAGTGAAAATTATATAGAAGGGGGGGTACGTGGTGTTTTTCGAAAAAATTTTTGTCGCCGATTCGAACCAAATTGCTGTCAGTTATTGTATAGGGTCAGTTGAATTCAGGAATAGTAAAAGTTCCGGCCATTGAACCCATTCTTTGCTGTGGGAGCCAAAAATATGGATTTTTCGGTTTTTTGTGATTTTCTCTAAAATGAAAAAATCCAGGTAAATTTTTTTCGACTCAGAACAAGCGCCTTGACAAGAGCAATCCAACGGTGCAAAATTCATTGCCATATGTTGCTTAATAAGGGAGCTATGGGCGTTTAAATGATTTTCCGAAGTGAAAATTATATAGAAGGGGGGGGTGCGTGGTGTTTTTCGAAAAAATTTTTGTCGCCGATTCGAACCAAATTGCTGTCAGGTATTGTATAGGGTCAGTTGAATTCAGGTATAGTAAAAGTTCCGGCCATTGAACCCATTTTTTGCTGTGGGAGCCAAAAATATGGATTTTTTGGTTTTTTGTGCTTTTCTCTAAAATGAAAAAATCCAGGTAAATTTTTTTCGACTCAGAAGAAGCGCCTTGACAAGAGCAATCCAACGGTGCAAAATTCATTGCCATATGTTGCTTAATAAGGGAGCTATGGGCGTTTAAATGATTTTCCGAAGTGAAAATAATATAGAAGGGCGGGGTACGTGCTGTTTTTCGAAAAAAGTTTTGTCGCCGATTCGAACCAAATTGCTGTCAGTTATTGTATAGGGTCAGTTGAACTTAGGTATAGTAAAAGTTCCGGCCATTGAACCCATTTTTTGCTGTGGGAGCCAAAAATATTGATTTTTTGGTTTTTTGTGATTTTCTCTAAAATGAAAAAATCCAGGTAAATTTTTTTCGACTCAGAAGAAGTGCCTTGACAAGGGCAATCCAACGGTGCAAAATTCATTGCCATATGTTGCTTAATAAGGGAGCTATGGTGTTTAAATGATTCTCCGAAGTGAAAATTATATAGAAGGGGGGGGTACGTGGTGTTTTTCGAAAAAATTTTTGTCGCCGATTCGAACCAAATTGCTGTCAGTTATTGTATAGGGTCAGTTGAATTCAGGTAAAGTAAAAATTCCGGCCATTGAACCCATTTTTTGCTGTGGGAGACAAAAATATGGATTTTTCTTTTTTTTGTGATTTTCTCTAAAATGAAAAAATCCAGGTAAATTTTTTTCGACTCAGAACAAGCGCCTTGACAAGAGCAATCCAACGGTGCAAAATTCATTGCCATATGTTGATTAATAAGCGAGCTATGGGCGTTTAAATGATTTTCCGAAGTGAAAATAATATAGAAGGGGGGGGGGTACGTGGTGTTTTTCGAAAATTTTTTTGTCGCCGATTCGAACCAAATTGCTGTCAGTTATTGTATAGGGTCAGTTGAATTCAGGAATAGTAAAAGTTCCGGCCATTGAACCCATTCTTTGCTGTGGGAGCCAAAAATATTGATTTTTCGGTTTTTTGTGATTTTCTCTAAAATGAAAAAATCCAGGTAAATTTTTTCGACTCACAAGAAGCGCCTTGACAAGGGCAATCCAACGGTGCAAAATTCATTGCCATATATTGCTTAATAAGGGAGCTATGGGCGTTTAAATGATTTTCCGAAGTGAAAATTATATTGAAGGGGGGGGTACGTGGTGTTTTTCGAAAAAATTTTTGTCGCCGATTCGAACCAAATTGCTGTCAGTTATTGTATAGGGTCAGTTGAATTCAGGTATAGTAAAAGTTCCGGCCATTGAACCCATTTTTTGCTGTGGGAGCCAAAAATATGGATTTTTTGGTTTTTTGTGCTTTTCTCTAAAATGAAAAAATCCAGGCTAATTTTTTTCGACTCAGAACAAGCGCCTTGACAAGAGCAATCCAACGGTGCAAAATTCATTGGCATATGTTGCTTAATAAGGGAGCTATGGGCGTTTAAATGATTTTCCGAAGTGAAAATTATATAGAAGGGGGGGGTACGTGGTGTTTTTAGAAAAAATTTTTGTCGCCGATTCGAACCAAATTGCTGTCAGTTATTGTATAGGGTCAGTTGAATTCAGGAATAGTAAAAGTTCCGGCCATTGAACCCATTTTTTGCAGTGGGAGCCAAAAATATGGATTTTTCGGTTTTTTGTGATTTTCTCTAAAATGAAAAAATCCAGGTAAATTTTTTTTCGACTCACAAGAAGCGCCTTGACAAGGGCAATCCAACGGTGCAAAATTCATTGCCATATGTTGCTTAATAAGGGAGCTATGGGCGTTTAAATGATTTTCCGAAGTGAAAATTATATAGAAGGGGGGGGTACGTGGTGTTTTTCGAAAAAATTTTTGTCGCCGATTCGAACCAAATTGCTGTCAGTTATTGTATAGGGTCAGTTGAATTCAGGAATAGTAAAAGTTCCGGCCATTGAACCCATTTTTTGCAGTGGGAGCCAAAAATATGGATTTTTCGGTTTTTTGTGATTTTCTCTAAAATGAAAAAATCCAGGTAAATTTTTTTTCGACTCACAAGAAGCGCCTTGACAAGGGCAATCCAACGGTGCAAAATTCATTGCCATATGTTGCTTAATAAGGGAGCTATGGGCGTTTAAATGATTTTCCGAAGTGAAAATTATATAGAAGGGGGGGGTACGTGGTGTTTTTCGAAAAAATTTTTGTCGCCGATTCGAACCAAATTGCTGTCAGTTATTGTATAGGGTCAGTTGAATCCAGGTATAGTAAAAGTTCCGGCCATTGAACCCATTCTTTGCTGTGGGAGCCAAAAATATGGATTTTTCGGTTTTTTGTGATTTTCTCTAAAATGAAAAAATCCAGGTAAATTTTTTTCGACTCAGAACAAGCGCCTTGACAAGAGCAATCCAACGGTGCAAAATTCATTGCCATATGTTGCTTAATAAGGGAGCTATGGGCGTTTAAATGATTTTCCGAAGTGAAAATTATATAGAAGGGGGGGGTGCGTGGTGTTTTTCGAAAAAATTTTTGTCGCCGATTCGAACCAAATTGCTGTCAGGTATTGTATAGGGTCAGTTGAATTCAGGTATAGTAAAAGTTCCGGCCATTGAACCCATTTTTTGCTGTGGGAGCCAAAAATATGGATTTTTTGGTTTTTTGTGCTTTTCTCTAAAATGAAAAAATCCAGGTAAATTTTTTTCGACTCAGAAGAAGCGCCTTGACAAGAGCAATCCAACGGTGCAAAATTCATTGCCATATGTTGCTTAATAAGGGAGCTATGGGCGTTTAAATGATTTTCCGAAGTGAAAATAATATAGAAGGGCGGGGTACGTGCTGTTTTTCGAAAAAAGTTTTGTCGCCGATTCGAACCAAATTGCTGTCAGTTATTGTATAGGGTCAGTTGAACTTAGGTATAGTAAAAGTTCCGGCCATTGAACCCATTTTTTGCTGTGGGAGCCAAAAATATTGATTTTTTGGTTTTTTGTGATTTTCTCTAAAATGAAAAAATCCAGGTAAATTTTTTTCGACTCAGAAGAAGTGCCTTGACAAGGGCAATCCAACGGTGCAAAATTCATTGCCATATGTTGCTTAATAAGGGAGCTATGGTGTTTAAATGATTCTCCGAAGTGAAAATTATATAGAAGGGGGGGGTACGTGGTGTTTTTCGAAAAAATTTTTGTCGCCGATTCGAACCAAATTGCTGTCAGTTATTGTATAGGGTCAGTTGAATTCAGGTAAAGTAAAAATTCCGGCCATTGAACCCATTTTTTGCTGTGGGAGACAAAAATATGGATTTTTCTTTTTTTTGTGATTTTCTCTAAAATGAAAAAATCCAGGTAAATTTTTTTCGACTCAGAACAAGCGCCTTGACAAGAGCAATCCAACGGTGCAAAATTCATTGCCATATGTTGATTAATAAGCGAGCTATGGGCGTTTAAATGATTTTCCGAAGTGAAAATAATATAGAAGGGGGGGGGTACGTGGTGTTTTTCGAAATTTTTTTTGTCGCCGATTCGAACCAAATTGCTGTCAGTTATTGTATAGGGTCAGTTGAATTCAGGAATAGTAAAAGTTCCGGCCATTGAACCCATTCTTTGCTGTGGGAGCCAAAAATATTGATTTTTCGGTTTTTTGTGATTTTCTCTAAAATGAAAAAATCCAGGTAAATTTTTTCGACTCACAAGAAGCGCCTTGACAAGGGCAATCCAACGGTGCAAAATTCATTGCCATATATTGCTTAATAAGGGAGCTATGGGCGTTTAAATGATTTTCCGAAGTGAAAATTATATAGAAGGGGGGGGTACGTGGTGTTTTTCGAAAAAATTTTTGTCGCCGATTCGAACCAAATTGCTGTCAGTTATTGTATTGGGTCAGTTGAATTCAGGTATAGTAAAAGTTCCGGCCATTGAACCCATTTTTTGCTGTGGGAGCCAAAAATATGGATTTTTTGGTTTTTTGTGCTTTTCTCTAAAATGAAAAAATCCAGGCTAATTTTTTTCGACTCAGAACAAGCGCCTTGACAAGAGCAATCCAACGGTGCAAAATTCATTGGCATATGTTGCTTAATAAGGGAGCTATGGGCGTTTAAATGATTTTCCGAAGTGAAAATTATATAGAAGGGGGGGGTACGTGGTGTTTTTAGAAAAAATTTTTGTCGCCGATTCGAACCAAATTGCTGTCAGTTATTGTATAGGGTCAGTTGAATTCAGGAATAGTAAAAGTTCCGGCCATTGAACCCATTTTTTGCAGTGGGAGCCAAAAATATGGATTTTTCGGTTTTTTGTGATTTTCTCTAAAATGAAAAAATCCAGGTAAATTTTTTTTCGACTCACAAGAAGCGCCTTGACAAGGGCAATCCAACGGTGCAAAATTCATTGCCATATGTTGCTTAATAAGGGAGCTATGGGCGTTTAAATGATTTTCCGAAGTGAAAATTATATAGAAGGGGGGGGTACGTGGTGTTTTTCGAAAAAATTTTTGTCGCCGATTCGAACCAAATTGCTGTCAGTTATTGTATAGGGTCAGTTGAATCCAGGTATAGTAAAAGTTCCGGCCATTGAACCCATTCTTTGCTGTGGGAGCCAAAAATATGGATTTTTCGGTTTTTTGTGATTTTCTCTAAAATGAAAAAATCCAGGTAAATTTTTTTCGACTCAGAACAAGCGCCTTGACAAGAGCAATCCAACGGTGCAAAATTCATTGCCATATGTTGCTTAATAAGGGAGCTATGGGCGTTTAAATGATTTTCCGAAGTGAAAATTATATAGAAGGGGGAGGTACGTGGTGTTTTTCGAAAAAATTTTTGTCGCCGATTCGAACCAAATTGCTGTCAGTTATTGTATAGGGTCAGTTGAATCCAGGTATAGTAAAAGTTCCGGCCATTGAACCCATTTTTTGCTGTGGGAGCCAAAAATATGGATTTTTTGGTTTTTTGTGCTGTTCTCTAAAATGAAAAAATCCAGGTAAATTTTTTTCGACTCAGAAGAAGCGCCTTGACAAGAGCAATCCAACGGTGCAAAATTCATTGCCATATGTTGCTTAATAAGGGAGCTATGGGCGTTTAAATGATTTTCCGAAGTGAAAATTATATAGAAGTACGTGGTGTTTTTCGAAAAAAATTTTGTCGCCGATTCGAACCAAATTGCTGTCAGTTATTGTATAGGGTCAGTTGAATTCAGGTAAAGTAAAAATTCCGGCCATTGAACCCATTTTTTGCTGTGGGAGCCAAAAATATGGATTTTTTGGTTTTTTGCGATTTTCTCTAAAATGAAAAAATCCAGGTAAATTTTTTTCGACTCAGAACAAGCGCCTTGACAAAAGCAATCCAACGGTGCAAAATTCATTGCCATATGTTGCTTAATAAGGGAGCTATGGGCGTTTAAATGATTTTCCGAAGTGAAAATTATATAGAAGGGGGGAGTACGTGGTGTTTTTCGAAAAAATTTTTGTCGCCGATTCGAACCAAATTGCTGTCAGTTATTGTATAGGGTCAGTTGAATTCAGGTATAGTAAAAGTTCCGGCCATTGAACCCATTTTTTGCGGTGGGAGCCAAAAATATGGATTTTTTGTTTTTTTGCGATTTTCTCTAAAATGAAAAAATCCAGGTAAATTTTTTTCGACTCAGAACAAGCGCCTTGACAAGAGCAATCCAACGGTGCAAAATTCATTGCCATATGTTGCTTAATAAGAGAGCTATGGGCGTTTAAATGATTCTCCGAAGTGAAAATTATATAGAAGGGCGGGGTACGTGCTATTTTTCGAAAAATTTTTTGTCGCCGATTCGAACCAAATTGCTGTCAGTTATTGTATAGGGTCAGTTGAATTCAGGTATAGTAAAAGTTCCGGCCATTGAACCCATTTTCTGCTGTGGGAGCCAAAAATATTGATTTTTTGGTTTTTTGCGATTTTCTCTAAAATGAAAAAATCCAGGTAAATTTTTTTCGACTCAGAACAAGCGCCTTGACAAAAGCAATCCAACGGTGCAAAATTCATTTGCATATGTTGCTTAATAAGGGAGCTATGGGCGTTTAAATGATTTTCCGAAGTGAAAATTATATAGAAGGGGGGAGTACGTGGTGTTTTTCGAAAAAATTTTTGTCGCCGATTCGAACCAAATTGCTGTCAGTTATTGTATAGGGTCAGTTGAATTCAGGTATAGTAAAAGTTCCGGCCATTGAACCCATTTTTTGTTGTGGGAGCCAAAAATATGGATTTTTTGGTTTTTTGCGATTTTCTCTAAAATGAAAAAATCCAGGCAAATTTTTTTCGACTCAGAAGAAGCGCCTTGACAAGAGCAATCCAACGGTGCAAAATTCATTGCCATATGTTGCTTAATAAGCGAGCTATGGGCGTTTAAATGATTTTCCGAAGTGAAAATTATATAGAAGGGGGGGGTACGTGGTGTTTTTCGAAAACATTTTTGTCGCCGATTCGAACCAAATTGCTGTCAGTTATTGTATAGGGTCAGTTGAATTCAGGTATAGTAAAAGTTCCGGCCATTGAACCCATTTTTTGCGGTGGGAGCCAAAAATATGGATTTTTTGTTTTTTTGCGATTTTCTCTAAAATGAAAAAATCCAGGTAAATTTTTTTCGACTCAGAACAAGCGCCTTGACAAGAGCAATCCAACGGTGCAAAATTCATTGCCATATGTTGCTTAATAAGAGAGCTATGGGCGTTTAAATGATTCTCCGAAGTGAAAATTATATAGAAGGGCGGGGTACGTGCTATTTTTCGAAAAATTTTTTGTCGCCGATTCGAACCAAATTGCTGTCAGTTATTGTATAGGGTCAGTTGAATTCAGGTATAGTAAAAGTTCCGGCCATTGAACCCATTTTCTGCTGTGGGAGCCAAAAATATTGATTTTTTGGTTTTTTGCGATTTTCTCTAAAATGAAAAAATCCAGGTAAATTTTTTTCGACTCAGAACAAGCGCCTTGACAAAAGCAATCCAACGGTGCAAAATTCATTTGCATATGTTGCTTAATAAGGGAGCTATGGGCGTTTAAATGATTTTCCGAAGTGAAAATTATATAGAAGGGGGGAGTACGTGGTGTTTTTCGAAAAAATTTTTGTCGCCGATTCGAACCAAATTGCTGTCAGTTATTGTATAGGGTCAGTTGAATTCAGGTATAGTAAAAGTTCCGGCCATTGAACCCATTTTTTGCTGTGGGAGCCAAAAATATGGATTTTTTGTTTTTTTGCGATTTTCTCTAAAATGAAAAAATCCAGGTAAATTTTTTTCGACTCAGAACAAGCGCCTTGACAAGAGCAATCCAACGGTGCAAAATTCATTGCCATATGTTGCTTAATAAGGGAGCTATGGGCGTTTAAATGATTTTCCGAAGTGAAAATTATATAGAAGGGGGGGTACGTGGTGTTTTTCGAAAAAATTTTTGTCGCCGATTCGAACCAAATTGCTGTCAGTTACTGTATAGGGTCAGTTGAATTCAGGTATAGTAAAAGTTCCGGCCATTGAACCCATTTTTTGCAGTGGGAGCCAAAAATATGGATTTTTCGGTTTTTTGCGATTTTCTCTAAAATGAAAAAATCCAGGTTAATTTTTTTCGACTCAGAACAAGCGCCTTGACAAAAGCAATCCAACGGTGCAAAATTCATTGCCATATGTTGCTTAATAAGGGAGCTATGGGCGTTTAAATGATTTTCCGAAGTGAAAATTATATAGAAGGGGGGAGTACGTGGTGTTTTTCGAAAAAATTTTTGTCGCCGATTCGAACCAAATTGCTGTCAGTTATTGTATAGTGTCAGTTGAATTCAGGTATAGTAAAAGTTCCGGCCATTGAACCCATTTTTTGCAGTGGGAGCCAAAAATATGGATTTTTCAATTTTTTGCGATTTTCTCTAAAATGAAAAAATCCAGGTAAATTTTTTTCGACTCAGAAGAAGTGCCTTGACAAGAGCAATCCAACGGTGCAAAATTCATTGCCATATGTTGCTTAATAAGGGAGCTATGGGCGTTTAAATGATTTTCCGAAGTGAAAATTATATAGAAGGGGGGGGTACGTGGTGTTTTTCGAAAAAATTTTTGTCGCCGATTCGAACCAAATTGCTGTCAGTTATTGTATAGGGTCAGTTGAATTCAGGAATAGTAAAAGTTCCGGCCATTGAACCCATTTTTTGCTGTGGGAGCCAAAAATATGGATTTTTCGGTTTTTTGTGATTTTCTCTAAAATGAAAAAATCCAGGTAAATTTTTTTCGACTCAGAACAAGCGCCTTGACAAGAGCAATCCAACGGTGCAAAATTCATTGCCATATGTTGCTTAATAAGGGAGCTATGGGCGTTTAAATGACTTTCCGAAGTGAAAATTATATAGAAGGGGGGGGGTACGTGGTGTTTTTCGAAAAAATTTTTGTCGCCGATTCGAACCAAATTGCTATCAGTTATTGTATAGTGTCAGTTGAATTCAGGTATAGTAAAAGTTCCGGCCATTGAACCCATTTTTTGCTGTGGGAGCCAAAAATATTGATTTTTTGTTTTTTTGCGATTTTCTCTAAAATGAAAAAATCCAGGCAAATTTTTTTCGACTCAGAAGAAGCGCCTTGACAAGAGCAATCCAACGGTGCAAAATTCATTGTCATATGTTGATTAATAAGCGAGCTATGGGCGTTTAAATGATTTTCCGAAGTGAAAATTATATAGAAGGGGGGAGTACGTGGTGTTTTTCGAAAAAATTTTTGTCGCCGATTCGAACCAAATTGCTGTCAGTTATTGTATAGTGTCAGTTGAATTCAGGTATAGTAAAAGTTCCGGCCATTGAACCCATTTTTTGCAGTGGGAGCCAAAAATATGGATTTTTCAATTTTTTGCGATTTTCTCTAAAATGAAAAAATTCAGGTAAATTTTTTTCGACTCAGAACAAGCGCCTTGACAAGAGCAATCCAACGGTGCAAAATTCACTGCCATATGTTGCTTAATAAGGGAGTTATGGGCGTTTAAATGACTTTCCGAAGTGAAAATCATATAGAAGGGGGGGGTACGTGGTGTTTTTCGAAAAATTTTTTGTCGCCGATTCGAACCAAATTGCTGTCAGTTATTGTATAGTGTCAGTTGAATTCAGGTATAGTAAAAGTTCCGGCCATTGAACCCATTTTTTGCAGTGGGAGCCAAAAATATGGATTTTTCAATTTTTTGCGATTTTCTCTAAAATGAAAAAATCCAGGTAAATTTTTTTCGACTCAGAAGAAGTGCCTTGACAAGAGCAATCCAACGGTGCAAAATTCATTGCCATATGTTGCTCAATAAGGGAGCTATGGGCGTTTAAATGATTTTCCGAAGTGAAAATTATATAGAAGGGGGGGGTACGTGGTGTTTTTCGAAAAAATTTTTGTCGCCGATTCGAACCAAATTGCTGTCAGTTATTGTATAGGGTCAGTTGAATTCAGGAATAGTAAAAGTTCCGGCCATTGAACCCATTTTTTGCTGTGGGAGCCAAAAATATGGATTTTTCGGTTTTTTGTGATTTTCTCTAAAATGAAAAAATCCAGGTAAATTTTTTTCGACTCAGAACAAGCGCCTTGACAAGAGCAATCCAACGGTGCAAAATTCATTGCCATATGTTGCTTAATAAGGGAGCTATGGGCGTTTAAATGACTTTCCGAAGTGAAAATTATATAGAAGGGGGGGGTACGTGGTGTTTTTCGAAAAAATTTTTGTCGCCGATTCGAACCAAATTGCTATCAGTTATTGTATAGTGTCAGTTGAATTCAGGTATAGTAAAAGTTCCGGCCATTGAACCCATTTTTTGCTGTGGGAGCCAAAAATATTGATTTTTTGTTTTTTTGCGATTTTCTCTAAAATGAAAAAATCCAGGCAAATTTTTTTCGACTCAGAAGAAGCGCCTTGACAAGAGCAATCCAACGGTGCAAAATTCATTGTCATATGTTGATTAATAAGCGAGCTATGGGCGTTTAAATGATTTTCCGAAGTGAAAATTATATAGAAGGGGGGGGTACGTGGTGTTTTTCGAAAACATTTTTGTCGCCGATTCGAACCAAATTGCTGTCAGTTATTGTATAGGGTCAGTTGAATTCAGGAATAGTAAAAGTTCCGGCCATTGAACCCATTTTTTGCAGTGGGAGCCAAAAATATGGATTTTTCGGTTTTTTGTGATTTTCTCTAAAATGAAAAAATCCAGGTAAATTTTTTTTCGACTCACAAGAAGCGCCTTGACAAGGGCAATCCAACGGTGCAAAATTCATTGCCATATGTTGCTTAATAAGGGAGCTATGGGCGTTTAAATGATTTTCCGAAGTGAAAATTATATAGAAGGGGGGGGTACGTGGTGTTTTTCGAAAAAATTTTTGTCGCCGATTCGAACCAAATTGCTGTCAGTTATTGTATAGGGTCAGTTGAATCCAGGTATAGTAAAAGTTCCGGCCATTGAACCCATTCTTTGCTGTGGGAGCCAAAAATATGGATTTTTCGGTTTTTTGTGATTTTCTCTAAAATGAAAAAATCCAGGCAAATTTTTTTCGACTCAGAAGAAGCGCCTTGACAAGAGCAATCCAACGGTGCAAAATTCATTGTCATATGTTGATTAATAAGCGAGCTATGGGCGTTTAAATGATTTTCCGAAGTGAAAATTATATAGAAGGGGGGGGTACGTGGTGTTTTTCGAAAACATTTTTGTCGCCGATTCGAACCAAATTGCTGTCAGTTATTGTATAGGGTCAGTTGAATTCAGGTATAGTAAAAGTTCCGGCCATTGAACCCATTTTTTGCTGTGGGAGCCAAAAATATGGATTTTTTGTTTTTTTGCGATTTTCTCTAAAATGAAAAAATCCAGGTAAATTTTTTTCGACTCAGAAGAAGCGCCTTGACAAGAGCAATCCAACGGTGCAAAATTCATTGCCATATGTTGCTTAATAAGGGAGCTATGGGCGTTTAAATGATTTTCCGAAGTGAAAATTATATAGAAGGGGGGAGTACGTGGTGTTTTTCGAAAAAATTTTTGTCGCCGATTCGAACCAAATTGCTGTCAGTTATTGTATAGGGTCAGTTGAATTCAGGTATAGTAAAAGTTCCGGCCATTGAACCCATTTTTTGCTGTGGGAGCCAAAAATATGGATTTTTTGGTTTTTTGCGATTTTCTCTAAAATGAAAAAATCCAGGTAAATTTTTTTCGACTCAGAACAAGCGCCTTGACAAAAGCAATCCAACGGTGCAAAATTCATTGCCATATGTTGCTTAATAAGGGAGCTATGGGCGTTTAAATGATTTTCCGAAGTGAAAATTATATAGAAGGGGGTAGTACGTGGTGTTTTTCGAAAAAATTTTTGTCGCCGATTCGAACCAAATTGCTGTCAGTTATTGTATAGGGTCAGTTGAATTCAGGTATAGTAAAAGTTCCGGCCATTGAACCCATTTTTTGCTGTGGGAGCCAAAAATATGGATTTTTTGGTTTTTTGCGATTTTCTCTAAAATGAAAAAATCCAGGTAAATTTTTTTCGACTCAGAACAAGCGCCTTGACAAAAGCAATCCAACGGTGCAAAATTCATTGCCATATGTTGCTTAATAAGGGAGCTATGGGCGTTTAAATGATTTTCCGAAGTGAAAATTATATAGAAGGGGGGAGTACGTGGTGTTTTTCGAAAAAATTTTTGTCGCCGATTCGAACCAAATTGCTGTCAGTTATTGTATAGGGTCAGTTGAATTCAGGTATAGTAAAAGTTCCGGCCATTGAACCCATTTTTTGCTGTGGGAGCCAAAAATATGGATTTTTTGGTTTTTTGCGATTTTCTCTAAAATGAAAAAATCCAGGCAAATTTTTTTCGACTCAGAAGAAGCGCCTTGACAAGAGCAATCCAACGGTGCAAAATTCATTGCCATATGTTGCTTAATAAGCGAGCTATGGGCGTTTAAATGATTTTCCGAAGTGAAAATTATATAGAAGGGGGGGGTACGTGGTGTTTTTCGAAAACATTTTTGTCGCCGATTCGAACCAAATTGCTGTCAGTTATTGTATAGGGTCAGTTGAATTCAGGTATAGTAAAAGTTCCGGCCATTGAACCCATTTTTTGCTGTGGGAGGCAAAAATATGGATTTTTTGTTTTTTTGCGATTTTCTCTAAAATGAAAAAATCCAGGTAAATTTTTTTCGACTCAGAACAAGCGCCTTGACAAGAGCAATCCAACGGTGCAAAATTCATTGCCATATGTTGCTTAATAAGAGAGCTATGGGCGTTTAAATGATTCTCCGAAGTGAAAATTATATAGAAGGGCGGGGTACGTGGTGTTTTTCGAAAAATTTTTTGTCGCCGATTCGAACCAAATTGCTGTCAGTTACTGTATAGGGTCAGTTGAATTCAGGTATAGTAAAAGTTCCGGCCATTGAACCCATTTTCTGCTGTGGGAGCCAAAAATATTGATTTTTTGGTTTTTTGCGATTTTCTCTAAAATGAAAAAATCCAGGCAAATTTTTTTCGACTCAGAAGAAGCGCCTTGACAAGAGCAATCCAACGGTGCAAAATTCATTGCCATATGTTGATTAATAAGCGAGCTATGGGCGTTTAAATGATTTTCCGAAGTGAATATAATATAGAAGGGGGGGGTACGTGGTGTTTTTCGAAAATTTTTTTGTCGCCGATTCGAACCAAATTGCTGTCAGTTATTGTATAGGGTCAGTTGAATTCAGGAATAGTAAAAGTTCCGGCCATTGAACCCATTTTTTGCTGTGGGAGCCAAAAATATTGATTTTTCGGTTTTTTGTGATTTTCTCTAAAATGAAAAAATCCAGGCAAATTTTTTTCGACTCAGAAGAAGCGCCTTGACAAGAGCAATCCAACGGTGCAAAATTCATTGTCATATGTTGATTAATAAGCGAGCTATGGGCGTTTAAATGATTTTCCGAAGTGAAAATTATATAGAAGGGGGGGGTACGTGGTGTTTTTCGAAAACATTTTTGTCGCCGATTCGAACCAAATTGCTGTCAGTTATTGTATAGGGTCAGTTGAATTCAGGTATAGTAAAAGTTCCGGCCATTGAACCCATTTTTTGCTGTGGGAGCCAAAAATATGGATTTTTTGTTTTTTTGCGATTTTCTCTAAAATGAAAAAATCCAGGTAAATTTTTTTCGACTCAGAAGAAGCGCCTTGACAAGAGCAATCCAACGGTGCAAAATTCATTGCCATATGTTGCTTAATAAGGGAGCTATGGGCGTTTAAATGATTTTCCGAAGTGAAAATTATATAGAAGGGGGGAGTACGTGGTGTTTTTCGAAAAAATTTTTGTCGCCGATTCGAACCAAATTGCTGTCAGTTATTGTATAGGGTCAGTTGAATTCAGGTATAGTAAAAGTTCCGGCCATTGAACCCATTTTTTGCTGTGGGAGCCAAAAATATGGATTTTTTGGTTTTTTGCGATTTTCTCTAAAATGAAAAAATCCAGGTAAATTTTTTTCGACTCAGAACAAGCGCCTTGACAAAAGCAATCCAACGGTGCAAAATTCATTGCCATATGTTGCTTAATAAGGGAGCTATGGGCGTTTAAATGATTTTCCGAAGTGAAAATTATATAGAAGGGGGTAGTACGTGGTGTTTTTCGAAAAAATTTTTGTCGCCGATTCGAACCAAATTGCTGTCAGTTATTGTATAGGGTCAGTTGAATTCAGGTATAGTAAAAGTTCCGGCCATTGAACCCATTTTTTGCTGTGGGAGCCAAAAATATGGATTTTTTGGTTTTTTGCGATTTTCTCTAAAATGAAAAAATCCAGGTAAATTTTTTTCGACTCAGAACAAGCGCCTTGACAAAAGCAATCCAACGGTGCAAAATTCATTGCCATATGTTGCTTAATAAGGGAGCTATGGGCGTTTAAATGATTTTCCGAAGTGAAAATTATATAGAAGGGGGGAGTACGTGGTGTTTTTCGAAAAAATTTTTGTCGCCGATTCGAACCAAATTGCTGTCAGTTATTGTATAGGGTCAGTTGAATTCAGGTATAGTAAAAGTTCCGGCCATTGAACCCATTTTTTGCTGTGGGAGCCAAAAATATGGATTTTTTGGTTTTTTGCGATTTTCTCTAAAATGAAAAAATCCAGGCAAATTTTTTTCGACTCAGAAGAAGCGCCTTGACAAGAGCAATCCAACGGTGCAAAATTCATTGCCATATGTTGCTTAATAAGCGAGCTATGGGCGTTTAAATGATTTTCCGAAGTGAAAATTATATAGAAGGGGGGGGTACGTGGTGTTTTTCGAAAACATTTTTGTCGCCGATTCGAACCAAATTGCTGTCAGTTATTGTATAGGGTCAGTTGAATTCAGGTATAGTAAAAGTTCCGGCCATTGAACCCATTTTTTGCTGTGGGAGGCAAAAATATGGATTTTTTGTTTTTTTGCGATTTTCTCTAAAATGAAAAAATCCAGGTAATTTTTTTTCGACTCAGAACAAGCGCCTTGACAAGAGCAATCCAACGGTGCAAAATTCATTGCCATATGTTGCTTAATAAGAGAGCTATGGGCGTTTAAATGATTCTCCGAAGTGAAAATTATATAGAAGGGCGGGGTACGTGGTGTTTTTCGAAAAATTTTTTGTCGCCGATTCGAACCAAATTGCTGTCAGTTACTGTATAGGGTCAGTTGAATTCAGGTATAGTAAAAGTTCCGGCCATTGAACCCATTTTCTGCTGTGGGAGCCAAAAATATTGATTTTTTGGTTTTTTGCGATTTTCTCTAAAATGAAAAAATCCAGGCAAATTTTTTTCGACTCAGAAGAAGCGCCTTGACAAGAGCAATCCAACGGTGCAAAATTCATTGCCATATGTTGATTAATAAGCGAGCTATGGGCGTTTAAATGATTTTCCGAAGTGAATATAATATAGAAGGGGGGGGTACGTGGTGTTTTTCGAAAATTTTTTTGTCGCCGATTCGAACCAAATTGCTGTCAGTTATTGTATAGGGTCAGTTGAATTCAGGAATAGTAAAAGTTCCGGCCATTGAACCCATTTTTTGCTGTGGGAGCCAAAAATATGGATTTTTCGGTTTTTTGTGATTTTCTCTAAAATGAAAAAATCCAGGTAAATTTTTTTCGACTCAGAACAAGCGCCTTGACAAGAGCAATCCAACGGTGCAAAATTCATTGCCATATGTTGCTTAATAAGCGAGCTATGGGCGTTTAAATCCGAAGTGAAAATTATATAGAAGGGGGGGGGGGGGGTACGTGGTGTTTTTCGAAAAAATTTTTGTCGCCGATTCGAACCAAATTGCTGTCAGTTATTGTATAGGGTCAGTTGAATTCAGGAATAGTAAAAGTTCCGGCCATTGAACCCATTTTTTGCTGTGGGAGCCAAAAATATGGATTTTTCGGTTTATTGTGATTTTCTCTAAAATGAAAAAATCCAGGTAAATTTTTTTCGACTCAGAACAAGCGCCTTGACAAGAGCAATCCAACGGTGCAAAATTCATTGCCATATGTTGCTTAATAAGGGAGCTATGGGCGTTTAAATGACTTTCCGAAGTGAAAATTATATAGAAGGGGGGGGTACGTGGTGTTTTTCGAAAAAATTTTTGTCGCCGATTCGAACCAAATTGCTATCAGTTATTGTATAGTGTCAGTTGAATTCAGGTATAGTAAAAGTTCCGGCCATTGAACCCATTTTTTGCTGTGGGAGCCAAAAATATTGATTTTTTGTTTTTTTGCGATTTTCTCTAAAATGAAAAAATCCAGGCAAATTTTTTTCGACTCAGAAGAAGCGCCTTGACAAGAGCAATCCAACGGTGCAAAATTCATTGTCATATGTTGATTAATAAGCGAGCTATGGGCGTTTAAATGATTTTCCGAAGTGAAAATAATATAGAAGGGGGGGGGTACGTGGTGTTTTTCGAAAAAATTTTTGTCGCCGATTCGAACCAAATTGCTGTCAGTTATTGTATAGGGTCAGTTGAATTCAGGAATAGTAAAAGTTCCGGCCATTGAACCCATTTTTTGCAGTGGGAGCCAAAAATATGGATTTTTCGGTTTTTTGTGATTTTCTCTAAAATGAAAAAATCCAGGTAAATTTTTTTTCGACTCACAAGAAGCGCCTTGACAAGGGCAATCCAACGGTGCAAAATTCATTGCCATATGTTGCTTAATAAGGGAGCTATGGGCGTTTAAATGATTTTCCGAAGTGAAAATTATATAGAAGGGGGGGTACGTGGTGTTTTTCGAAAACATTTTTGTCGCCGATTCGAACCAAATTGCTGTCAGTTATTGTATAGGGTCAGTTGAATTCAGGTATAGTAAAAGTTCCGGCCATTGAACCCATTTTTTGCTGTGGGAGCCAAAAATATGGATTTTTTGTTTTTTTGCGATTTTCTCTAAAATGAAAAAATCCAGGTAAATTTTTTTCGACTCAGAAGAAGCGCCTTGACAAGAGCAATCCAACGGTGCAAAATTCATTGCCATATGTTGCTTAATAAGGGAGCTATGGGCGTTTAAATGATTTTCCGAAGTGAAAATTATATAGAAGGGGGGAAGTACGTGGTGTTTTTCGAAAAAATTTTTGTCGCCGATTCGAACCAAATTGCTGTCAGTTATTGTATAGGGTCAGTTGAATTCAGGTATAGTAAAAGTTCCGGCCATTGAACCCATTTTTTGCTGTGGGAGCCAAAAATATGGATTTTTTGGTTTTTTGCGATTTTCTCTAAAATGAAAAAATCCAGGTAAATTTTTTTCGACTCAGAACAAGCGCCTTGACAAAAGCAATCCAACGGTGCAAAATTCATTGCCATATGTTGCTTAATAAGGGAGCTATGGGCGTTTAAATGATTTTCCGAAGTGAAAATTATATAGAAGGGGGGAGTACGTGGTGTTTTTCGAAAAAATTTTTGTCGCCGATTCGAACCAAATTGCTGTCAGTTATTGTATAGGGTCAGTTGAATTCAGGTATAGTAAAAGTTCCGGCCATTGAACCCATTTTTTGCTGTGGGAGCCAAAAATATGGATTTTTTGGTTTTTTGCGATTTTCTCTAAAATGAAAAAATCCAGGTAAATTTTTTTCGACTCAGAACAAGCGCCTTGACAAAAGCAATCCAACGGTGCAAAATTCATTGCCATATGTTGCTTAATAAGGGAGCTATGGGCGTTTAAATGATTTTCCGAAGTGAAAATTATATAGAAGGGGGGAGTACGTGGTGTTTTTCGAAAAAATTTTTGTCGCCGATTCGAACCAAATTGCTGTCAGTTATTGTATAGGGTCAGTTGAATTCAGGTATAGTAAAAGTTCCGGCCATTGAACCCATTTTTTGCTGTGGGAGCCAAAAATATGGATTTTTTGGTTTTTTGCGATTTTCTCTAAAATGAAAAAATCCAGGCAAATTTTTTTCGACTCAGAAGAAGCGCCTTGACAAGAGCAATCCAACGGTGCAAAATTCATTGCCATATGTTGCTTAATAAGCGAGCTATGGGCGTTTAAATGATTTTCCGAAGTGAAAATTATATAGAAGGGGGGGGTACGTGGTGTTTTTCGAAAACATTTTTGTCGCCGATTCGAACCAAATTGCTGTCAGTTATTGTATAGGGTCAGTTGAATTCAGGTATAGTAAAAGTTCCGGCCATTGAACCCATTTTTTGCTGTGGGAGCCAAAAATATGGATTTTTTGTTTTTTTGCGATTTTCTCTAAAATGAAAAAATCCAGGTAAATTTTTTTCGACTCAGAACAAGCGCCTTGACAAGAGCAATCCAACGGTGCAAAATTCATTGCCATATGTTGCTTAATAAGAGAGCTATGGGCGTTTAAATGATTCTCCGAAGTGAAAATTATATAGAAGGGCGGGGTACGTGGTGTTTTTCGAAAAATTTTTTGTCGCCGATTCGAACCAAATTGCTGTCAGTTACTGTATAGGGTCAGTTGAATTCAGGTATAGTAAAAGTTCCGGCCATTGAACCCATTTTCTGCTGTGGGAGCCAAAAATATTGATTTTTTGGTTTTTTGCGATTTTCTCTAAAATGAAAAAATCCAGGCAAATTTTTTTCGACTCAGAAGAAGCGCCTTGACAAGAGCAATCCAACGGTGCAAAATTCATTGCCATATGTTGCTTAATAAGGGAGCTATGGGCGTTTAAATGATTTTCCGAAGTGAAAATTATATAGAAGGGCGGGGTACGTGGTGTTTTTCGAAAAATTTTTTGTCGCCGATTCGAACCAAATTGCTGTCAGTTATTGTATAGGGTCAGTTGAATTCAGGAATAGTAAAAGTTC
This sequence comes from Tenebrio molitor, assembly GCF_963966145.1. NCBI lineage: Eukaryota > Metazoa > Arthropoda > Insecta > Coleoptera > Tenebrionidae > Tenebrio > Tenebrio molitor. The sequence goes on along the minus strand of NC_091054.1, from coordinate 1,387,684 downwards.
CGGCCATTGAACCCATTTTTTGCTGTGGGAGCCAAAAATATTGATTTTTTGGTTTTTTGTGATTTTCTCTAAAATGAAAAAATCCAGGTAAATTTTTTTCGACTCAGAACAAGCGCCTTGACAAGAGCAATCCAACGGTGCAAAATTCATTGCCATATGTTGCTTAATAAGGGAGCTATGGGCGTTTAAATGATTTTCCGAAGTGAAAATTATATAGAAGGGGGGGTACGTGGTGTTTTTCGAAAAAATTTTTGTCGCCGATTCGAACCAAATTGCTGTCAGTTATTGTATAGGGTCAGTTGAATTCAGGTATAGTAAAAGTTCCGGCCATTGAACCCATTTTTTGCTGTGGGAGCCAAAAATATTGATTTTTTGTTTTTTTGCGATTTTCTCTAAAATGAAAAAATCCAGGCAAATTTTTTTCGACTCAGAAGAAGCGCCTTGACAAGAGCAATCCAACGGTGCAAAATTCATTGTCATATGTTGATTAATAAGCGAGCTATGGGCGTTTAAATGATTTTCCGAAGTGAAAATAATATAGAAGGGGGGGGTACGTGGTGTTTTTCGAAAAAATTTTTGTCGCCGATTCGAACCAAATTGTTGTCAGTTATTGTATAGGGTCAGTTGAATTCAGGTATAGTAAAAGTTCCGGCCATTGAACCCATTTTTTGCTGTGGGAGCCAAAAATATGGATTTTTTGGTTTTTTGCGATTTTCTCTAAAATGAAAAAATCCAGGTAAATTTTTTTCGACTCAGAACAAGCGCCTTGACAAGAGCAATCCAACGGTGCAAAATTCATTGCCATATGTTGCTTAATAAGAGAGCTATGGGCGTTTAAATGATTCTCCGAAGTGAAAATTATATAGAAGGGCGGGGTACGTGGTGTTTTTCGAAAAATTTTTTGTCGCCGATTCGAACCAAATTGCTGTCAGTTACTGTATAGGGTCAGTTGAATTCAGGTATAGTAAAAGTTCCGGCCATTGAACCCATTTTCTGCTGTGGGAGCCAAAAATATTGATTTTTTGTTTTTTTGCGATTTTCTCTAAAATGAAAAAATCCAGGCAAATTTTTTTCGACTCAGAAGAAGCGCCTTGACAAGAGCAATCCAACGGTGCAAAATTCATTGTCATATGTTGATTAATAAGCGAGCTATGGGCGTTTAAATGATTTTCCGAAGTGAAAATAATATAGAAGGGGGGGGTACGTGGTGTTTTTCGAAAAAATTTTTGTCGCCGATTCGAACCAAATTGTTGTCAGTTATTGTATAGGGTCAGTTGAATTCAGGTATAGTAAAAGTTCCGGCCATTGAACCCATTTTTTGCTGTGGGAGCCAAAAATATGGATTTTTTGGTTTTTTGCGATTTTCTCTAAAATGAAAAAATCCAGGTAAATTTTTTTCGACTCAGAACAAGCGCCTTGACAAGAGCAATCCAACGGTGCAAAATTCATTGCCATATGTTGCTTAATAAGAGAGCTATGGGCGTTTAAATGATTCTCCGAAGTGAAAATTATATAGAAGGGCGGGGTACGTGGTGTTTTTCGAAAAATTTTTTGTCGCCGATTCGAACCAAATTGCTGTCAGTTACTGTATAGGGTCAGTTGAATTCAGGTATAGTAAAAGTTCCGGCCATTGAACCCATTTTCTGCTGTGGGAGCCAAAAATATTGATTTTTTGTTTTTTTGCGATTTTCTCTAAAATGAAAAAATCCAGGCAAATTTTTTTCGACTAAGAACAAGCGCCTGGACAAGAGCAATCCAACGGTGCAAAATTCATTGCCATATGTTGCTTAATAACGGAGCTATGGGCGTTTAAATGACTTTCCGAAGTGAAAATTATATAGAAGGGGGGGGTACGTGGTGTTTTTCGAAAAAAATTTTGTCGCCGATTCGAACCAAATTGCTGTCAGTTATTGAATAGGGTCAGTTGAATTCAGGAATAGTAAAAGTTCCGGCCATTGAACCCATTTTTTGCAGTGGGAGCCAAAAATATGGATTTTTCGGTTTTTTGCGATTTTCTCTAAAATGAAAAAATCCAGGTAAATTTTTTTCGACTCAGAACAAGCGCCTTGACAAAAGCAATCCAACGGTGCAAAATTCATTGCCATATGTTGCTTAATAAGGGAGCTATGGGCGTTTAAATGATTTTCCGAAGTGAAAATTATATAGAAGGGGGGAGTACGTGGTGTTTTTCGAAAAAATTTTTGTCGCCGATTCGAACCAAATTGCTGTCAGTTATTGTATAGGGTCAGTTGAATTCAGGTATAGTAAAAGTTCCGGCCATTGAACCAATTTTTTGCTGTGGGAGCCAAAAATATGGATTTTTTGGTTTTTTGCGATTTTCTCTAAAATGAAAAAATCCAGGCAAATTTTTTTCGACTCAGAAGAAGCGCCTTGACAAGAGCAATCCAACGGTGCAAAATTCATTGCCATATGTTGCTTAATAAGGGAGCTATGGGCGTTTAAATGATTTTCCGAAGTGAAAATTATATAGAAGGGCGGGGTACGTGGTGTTTTTCGAAAAATTTTTTGTCGCCGATTCGAACCAAATTGCTGTCAGTTATTGTATAGGGTCAGTTGAATTCAGGAATAGTAAAAGTTCCGGCCATTGAACCCATTTTTTGCTGTGGGAGCCAAAAATATTGATTTTTTGGTTTTTTGTGATTTTCTCTAAAATGAAAAAATCCAGGTAAATTTTTTTCGACTCAGAACAAGCGCCTTGACAAGAGCAATCCAACGGTGCAAAATTCATTGCCATATGTTGCTTAATAAGGGAGCTATGGGCGTTTAAATGATTTTCCGAAGTGAAAATTATATAGAAGGGGGGGTACGTGGTGTTTTTCGAAAAAATTTTTGTCGCCGATTCGAACCAAATTGCTGTCAGTTATTGTATAGGGTCAGTTGAATTCAGGTATAGTAAAAGTTCCGGCCATTGAACCCATTTTTTGCTGTGGGAGCCAAAAATATTGATTTTTTGTTTTTTTGCGATTTTCTCTAAAATGAAAAAATCCAGGCAAATTTTTTTCGACTCAGAAGAAGCGCCTTGACAAGAGCAATCCAACGGTGCAAAATTCATTGTCATATGTTGATTAATAAGCGAGCTATGGGCGTTTAAATGATTTTCCGAAGTGAAAATAATATAGAAGGGGGGGGTACGTGGTGTTTTTCGAAAAAATTTTTGTCGCCGATTCGAACCAAATTGTTGTCAGTTATTGTATAGGGTCAGTTGAATTCAGGTATAGTAAAAGTTCCGGCCATTGAACCCATTTTTTGCTGTGGGAGCCAAAAATATGGATTTTTTGGTTTTTTGCGATTTTCTCTAAAATGAAAAAATCCAGGTAAATTTTTTTCGACTCAGAACAAGCGCCTTGACAAGAGCAATCCAACGGTGCAAAATTCATTGCCATATGTTGCTTAATAAGAGAGCTATGGGCGTTTAAATGATTCTCCGAAGTGAAAATTATATAGAAGGGCGGGGTACGTGGTGTTTTTCGAAAAATTTTTTGTCGCCGATTCGAACCAAATTGCTGTCAGTTACTGTATAGGGTCAGTTGAATTCAGGTATAGTAAAAGTTCCGGCCATTGAACCCATTTTCTGCTGTGGGAGCCAAAAATATTGATTTTTTGTTTTTTTGCGATTTTCTCTAAAATGAAAAAATCCAGGCAAATTTTTTTCGACTCAGAAGAAGCGCCTTGACAAGAGCAATCCAACGGTGCAAAATTCATTGTCATATGTTGATTAATAAGCGAGCTATGGGCGTTTAAATGATTTTCCGAAGTGAAAATAATATAGAAGGGGGGGGTACGTGGTGTTTTTCGAAAAAATTTTTGTCGCCGATTCGAACCAAATTGTTGTCAGTTATTGTATAGGGTCAGTTGAATTCAGGTATAGTAAAAGTTCCGGCCATTGAACCCATTTTTTGCTGTGGGAGCCAAAAATATGGATTTTTTGGTTTTTTGCGATTTTCTCTAAAATGAAAAAATCCAGGTAAATTTTTTTCGACTCAGAACAAGCGCCTTGACAAGAGCAATCCAACGGTGCAAAATTCATTGCCATATGTTGCTTAATAAGAGAGCTATGGGCGTTTAAATGATTCTCCGAAGTGAAAATTATATAGAAGGGCGGGGTACGTGGTGTTTTTCGAAAAATTTTTTGTCGCCGATTCGAACCAAATTGCTGTCAGTTACTGTATAGGGTCAGTTGAATTCAGGTATAGTAAAAGTTCCGGCCATTGAACCCATTTTCTGCTGTGGGAGCCAAAAATATTGATTTTTTGTTTTTTTGCGATTTTCTCTAAAATGAAAAAATCCAGGCAAATTTTTTTCGACTAAGAACAAGCGCCTGGACAAGAGCAATCCAACGGTGCAAAATTCATTGCCATATGTTGCTTAATAACGGAGCTATGGGCGTTTAAATGACTTTCCGAAGTGAAAATTATATAGAAGGGGGGGGTACGTGGTGTTTTTCGAAAAAAATTTTGTCGCCGATTCGAACCAAATTGCTGTCAGTTATTGAATAGGGTCAGTTGAATTCAGGAATAGTAAAAGTTCCGGCCATTGAACCCATTTTTTGCAGTGGGAGCCAAAAATATGGATTTTTCGGTTTTTTGCGATTTTCTCTAAAATGAAAAAATCCAGGTAAATTTTTTTCGACTCAGAACAAGCGCCTTGACAAAAGCAATCCAACGGTGCAAAATTCATTGCCATATGTTGCTTAATAAGGGAGCTATGGGCGTTTAAATGATTTTCCGAAGTGAAAATTATATAGAAGGGGGGAGTACGTGGTGTTTTTCGAAAAAATTTTTGTCGCCGATTCGAACCAAATTGCTGTCAGTTATTGTATAGGGTCAGTTGAATTCAGGTATAGTAAAAGTTCCGGCCATTGAACCAATTTTTTGCTGTGGGAGCCAAAAATATGGATTTTTTGGTTTTTTGCGATTTTCTCTAAAATGAAAAAATCCAGGCAAATTTTTTTCGACTCAGAAGAAGCGCCTTGACAAGAGCAATCCAACGGTGCAAAATTCATTGCCATATGTTGCTTAATAAGCGAGCTATGGGCGTTTAAATGATTTTCCGAAGTGAAAATTATATAGAAGGGGGGGGGGTACGTGGTGTTTTTCGAAAAAATTTTTGTCGCCGATTCGAACCAAATTGCTGTCAGTTATTGTATAGGGTCAGTTGAATTCAGGTATAGTAAAAGTTCCGGCCATTGAACCCATTTTTTGCTGTGGGAGCCAAAAATATGGATTTTTTGGTTTTTTGCGATTTTCTCTAAAATGAAAAAATCCAGGCAAATTTTTTTCGACTCAGAAGAAGCGCCTTGACAAGAGCAATCCAACGGTGCAAAATTCATTGCCATATGTTGCTTAATAAGCGAGCTATGGGCGTTTAAATGATTTTCCGAAGTGAAAATTATATAGAAGGGGGGGGGGTACGTGGTGTTTTTCGAAAAAATTTTTGTCGCCGATTCGAACCAAATTGCTGTCAGTTATTGTATAGGGTCAGTTGAATTCAGGAATAGTAAAAGTTCCGGCCATTGAACCCATTTTTTGCTGTGGGAGCCAAAAATATGGATTTTTTGGTTTTTTGCGATTTTCTCTAAAATGAAAAAATCCAGGTAAATTTTTTTCGACTCAGAACAAGCGCCTTGACAAGAGCAATCCAACGGTGCAAAATTCATTGCCATATGTTGCTTAATAAGAGAGCTATGGGCGTTTAAATCCGAAGTGAAAATTATATAGAAGGGGGGGGGGGGGGTACGTGGTGTTTTTCGAAAAAATTTTTGTCGCCGATTCGAACCAAATTGCTGTCAGTTATTGTATAGGGTCAGTTGAATTCAGGAATAGTAAAAGTTCCGGCCATTGAACCCATTTTTTGCTGTGGGAGCCAAAAATATTGATTTTTTGGTTTTTTGTGATTTTCTCTAAAATGAAAAAATCCAGGTAAATTTTTTTCGACTCAGAACAAGCGCCTTGACAAGAGCAATCCAACGGTGCAAAATTCATTGCCATATGTTGCTTAATAAGGGAGCTATGGGCGTTTAAATGATTTTCCGAAGTGAAAATTATATAGAAGGGGGGGTACGTGGTGTTTTTCGAAAAAATTTTTGTCGCCGATTCGAACCAAATTGCTGTCAGTTATTGTATAGGGTCAGTTGAATTCAGGTATAGTAAAAGTTCCGGCCATTGAACCCATTTTTTGTTGTGGGAGCCAAAAATATTGATTTTTTGTTTTTTTGCGATTTTCTCTAAAATGAAAAAATCCAGGCAAATTTTTTTCGACTCAGAAGAAGCGCCTTGACAAGAGCAATCCAACGGTGCAAAATTCATTGTCATATGTTGATTAATAAGCGAGCTATGGGCGTTTAAATGATTTTCCGAAGTGAAAATAATATAGAAGGGGGGGGTACGTGGTGTTTTTCGAAAAAATTTTTGTCGCCGATTCGAACCAAATTGTTGTCAGTTATTGTATAGGGTCAGTTGAATTCAGGTATAGTAAAAGTTCCGGCCATTGAACCCATTTTTTGCTGTGGGAGCCAAAAATATGGATTTTTTGGTTTTTTGCGATTTTCTCTAAAATGAAAAAATCCAGGTAAATTTTTTTCGACTCAGAACAAGCGCCTTGACAAGAGCAATCCAACGGTGCAAAATTCATTGCCATATGTTGCTTAATAAGAGAGCTATGGGCGTTTAAATGATTCTCCGAAGTGAAAATTATATAGAAGGGCGGGGTACGTGGTGTTTTTCGAAAAATTTTTTGTCGCCGATTCGAACCAAATTGCTGTCAGTTACTGTATAGGGTCAGTTGAATTCAGGTATAGTAAAAGTTCCGGCCATTGAACCCATTTTCTGCTGTGGGAGCCAAAAATATTGATTTTTTGTTTTTTTGCGATTTTCTCTAAAATGAAAAAATCCAGGCAAATTTTTTTCGACTCAGAAGAAGCGCCTGGACAAGAGCAATCCAACGGTGCAAAATTCATTGCCATATGTTGCTTAATAACGGAGCTATGGGCGTTTAAATGACTTTCCGAAGTGAAAATTATATAGAAGGGGGGGGTACGTGGTGTTTTTCGAAAAAAATTTTGTCGCCGATTCGAACCAAATTGCTGTCAGTTATTGAATAGGGTCAGTTGAATTCAGGAATAGTAAAAGTTCCGGCCATTGAACCCATTTTTTGCAGTGGGAGCCAAAAATATGGATTTTTCGGTTTTTTGCGATTTTCTCTAAAATGAAAAAATCCAGGTAAATTTTTTTCGACTCAGAACAAGCGCCTTGACAAAAGCAATCCAACGGTGCAAAATTCATTGCCATATGTTGCTTAATAAGGGAGCTATGGGCGTTTAAATGATTTTCCGAAGTGAAAATTATATAGAAGGGGGGAGTACGTGGTGTTTTTCGAAAAAATTTTTGTCGCCGATTCGAACCAAATTGCTGTCAGTTATTGTATAGGGTCAGTTGAATTCAGGTATAGTAAAAGTTCCGGCCATTGAACCAATTTTTTGCTGTGGGAGCCAAAAATATGGATTTTTTGGTTTTTTGCGATTTTCTCTAAAATGAAAAAATCCAGGCAAATTTTTTTCGACTCAGAAGAAGCGCCTTGACAAGAGCAATCCAACGGTGCAAAATTCATTGCCATATGTTGCTTAATAAGCGAGCTATGGGCGTTTAAATGATTTTCCGAAGTGAAAATTATATAGAAGGGGGGGGGTACGTGGTGTTTTTCGAAAAAATTTTTGTCGCCGATTCGAACCAAATTGCTGTCAGTTATTGTATAGGGTCAGTTGAATTCAGGAATAGTAAAAGTTCCGGCCATTGAACCCATTTTTTGCTGTGGGAGCCAAAAATATGGATTTTTTGGTTTTTTGCGATTTTCTCTAAAATGAAAAAATCCAGGTAAATTTTTTTCGACTCAGAACAAGCGCCTTGACAAGAGCAATCCAACGGTGCAAAATTCATTGCCATATGTTGCTTAATAAGAGAGCTATGGGCGTTTAAATGATTCTCCGAAGTGAAAATTATATAGAAGGGCGGGGTACGTGCTGTTTTTCGAAAAAATTTTTGTCGCCGATTCGAACCAAATTGCTGTCAGTTATTGTATAGGGTCAGTTGAATTCAGGTATAGTAAAAGTTCCGGCCATTGAACCCATTTTCTGCTGTGGGAGCCAAAAATATTGATTTTTTGGTTTTTTGCGATTTTCTCTAAAATGAAAAAATCCAGGCAAATTTTTTTCGACTCAGAAGAAGCGCCTTGACAAGAGCAATCCAACGGTGCAAAATTCATTGTCATATGTTGATTAATAAGCGAGCTATGGGCGTTTAAATGATTTTCCGAAGTGAAAATAATATAGAAGGGGGGAGTACGTGGTGTTTTTCGAAAAAATTTTTGTCGCCGATTCGAACCAAATTGCTGTCAGTTATTGTATAGGGTCAGTTGAATTCAGGTATAGTAAAAGTTCCGGCCATTGAACCAATTTTTTGCTGTGGGAGCCAAAAATATGGATTTTTTGGTTTTTTGCGATTTTCTCTAAAATGAAAAAATCCAGGCAAATTTTTTTCGACTCAGAAGAAGCGCCTTGACAAGAGCAATCCAACGGTGCAAAATTCATTGCCATATGTTGCTTAATAAGCGAGCTATGGGCGTTTAAATGATTTTCCGAAGTGAAAATTATATAGAAGGGGGGGGGTACGTGGTGTTTTTCGAAAAAATTTTTGTCGCCGATTCGAACCAAATTGCTGTCAGTTATTGTATAGGGTCAGTTGAATTCAGGAATAGTAAAAGTTCCGGCCATTGAACCCATTTTTTGCTGTGGGAGCCAAAAATATGGATTTTTTGGTTTTTTGCGATTTTCTCTAAAATGAAAAAATCCAGGTAAATTTTTTTCGACTCAGAACAAGCGCCTTGACAAGAGCAATCCAACGGTGCAAAATTCATTGCCATATGTTGCTTAATAAGAGAGCTATGGGCGTTTAAATGATTCTCCGAAGTGAAAATTATATAGAAGGGCGGGGTACGTGCTGTTTTTCGAAAAAATTTTTGTCGCCGATTCGAACCAAATTGCTGTCAGTTATTGTATAGGGTCAGTTGAATTCAGGTATAGTAAAAGTTCCGGCCATTGAACCCATTTTCTGCTGTGGGAGCCAAAAATATTGATTTTTTGGTTTTTTGCGATTTTCTCTAAAATGAAAAAATCCAGGCAAATTTTTTTCGACTCAGAAGAAGCGCCTTGACAAGAGCAATCCAACGGTGCAAAATTCATTGTCATATGTTGATTAATAAGCGAGCTATGGGCGTTTAAATGATTTTCCGAAGTGAAAATAATATAGAAGGGGGGGGTACGTGGTGTTTTTCGAAAAAATTTTTGTCGCCGATTCGAACCAAATTGTTGTCAGTTATTGTATAGGGTCAGTTGAATTCAGGTATAGTAAAAGTTCCGGCCATTGAACCCATTTTTTGCTGTGGGAGCCAAAAATATGGATTTTTTGGTTTTTTGCGATTTTCTCTAAAATGAAAAAATCCAGGTAAATTTTTTTCGACTCAGAACAAGCGCCTTGACAAGAGCAATCCAACGGTGCAAAATTCATTGCCATATGTTGCTTAATAAGAGAGCTATGGGCGTTTAAATGATTCTCCGAAGTGAAAATTATATAGAAGGGCGGGGTACGTGGTGTTTTTCGAAAAATTTTTTGTCGCCGATTCGAACCAAATTGCTGTCAGTTACTGTATAGGGTCAGTTGAATTCAGGTATAGTAAAAGTTCCGGCCATTGAACCCATTTTCTGCTGTGGGAGCCAAAAATATTGATTTTTTGTTTTTTTGCGATTTTCTCTAAAATGAAAAAATCCAGGCAAATTTTTTTCGACTAAGAACAAGCGCCTGGACAAGAGCAATCCAACGGTGCAAAATTCATTGCCATATGTTGCTTAATAACGGAGCTATGGGCGTTTAAATGACTTTCCGAAGTGAAAATTATATAGAAGGGGGGGGTACGTGGTGTTTTTCGAAAAAAATTTTGTCGCCGATTCGAACCAAATTGCTGTCAGTTATTGAATAGGGTCAGTTGAATTCAGGAATAGTAAAAGTTCCGGCCATTGAACCCATTTTTTGCAGTGGGAGCCAAAAATATGGATTTTTCGGTTTTTTGCGATTTTCTCTAAAATGAAAAAATCCAGGTAAATTTTTTTCGACTCAGAACAAGCGCCTTGACAAAAGCAATCCAACGGTGCAAAATTCATTGCCATATGTTGCTTAATAAGGGAGCTATGGGCGTTTAAATGATTTTCCGAAGTGAAAATTATATAGAAGGGGGGAGTACGTGGTGTTTTTCGAAAAAATTTTTGTCGCCGATTCGAACCAAATTGCTGTCAGTTATTGTATAGGGTCAGTTGAATTCAGGTATAGTAAAAGTTCCGGCCATTGAACCAATTTTTTGCTGTGGGAGCCAAAAATATGGATTTTTTGGTTTTTTGCGATTTTCTCTAAAATGAAAAAATCCAGGCAAATTTTTTTCGACTCAGAAGAAGCGCCTTGACAAGAGCAATCCAACGGTGCAAAATTCATTGCCATATGTTGCTTAATAAGCGAGCTATGGGCGTTTAAATGATTTTCCGAAGTGAAAATTATATAGAAGGGGGGGGGTACGTGGTGTTTTTCGAAAAAATTTTTGTCGCCGATTCGAACCAAATTGCTGTCAGTTATTGTATAGGGTCAGTTGAATTCAGGAATAGTAAAAGTTCCGGCCATTGAACCCATTTTTTGCTGTGGGAGCCAAAAATATGGATTTTTTGGTTTTTTGCGATTTTCTCTAAAATGAAAAAATCCAGGTAAATTTTTTTTCGACTCAGAACAAGCGCCTTGACAAGAGCAATCCAACGGTGCAAAATTCATTGCCATATGTTGCTTAATAAGAGAGCTATGGGCGTTTAAATGATTCTCCGAAGTGAAAATTATATAGAAGGGCGGGGTACGTGCTGTTTTTCGAAAAAATTTTTGTCGCCGATTCGAACCAAATTGCTGTCAGTTATTGTATAGGGTCAGTTGAATTCAGGTATAGTAAAAGTTCCGGCCATTGAACCCATTTTCTGCTGTGGGAGCCAAAAATATTGATTTTTTGGTTTTTTGCGATTTTCTCTAAAATGAAAAAATCCAGGCAAATTTTTTTCGACTCAGAAGAAGCGCCTTGACAAGAGCAATCCAACGGTGCAAAATTCATTGCCATATGTTGCTTAATAAGGGAGCTATGGGCGTTTAAATGATTTTCCGAAGTGAAAATTATATAGAAGGGGGGGGGGGGGTACGTGGTGTTTTTCGAAAAAATTTTTGTCGCCGATTCGAACCAAATTGCTGTCAGTTATTGTATAGGGTCAGTTGAATTCAGGAATAGTAAAAGTTCCGGCCATTGAACCCATTTTTTGCTGTGGGAGCCAAAAATATGGATTTTTCGGTTTTTTGTGATTTTCTCTAAAATGAAAAAATCCAGGTAAATTTTTTTCGACTCAGAACAAGCGCCTTGACAAGAGCAATCCAACGGTGCAAAATTCATTGCCATATGTTGCTTAATAAGGGAGCTATGGGCGTTTAAATGACTTTCCGAAGTGAAAATTATATAGAAGGGGGGGGTACGTGGTGTTTTTCGAAAAAATTTTTGTCGCCGATTCGAACCAAATTGCTATCAGTTATTGTATAGTGTCAGTTGAATTCAGGTATAGTAAAAGTTCCGGCCATTGAACCCATTTTTTGCTGTGGGAGCCAAAAATATTGATTTTTTGTTTTTTTGCGATTTTCTCTAAAATGAAAAAATCCAGGCAAATTTTTTTCGACTCAGAAGAAGCGCCTTGACAAGAGCAATCCAACGGTGCAAAATTCATTGTCATATGTTGATTAATAAGCGAGCTATGGGCGTTTAAATGATTTTCCGAAGTGAAAATAATATAGAAGGGGGGGGTACGTGGTGTTTTTCGAAAAAATTTTTGTCGCCGATTCGAACCAAATTGCTATCAGTTATTGTATAGTGTCAGTTGAATTCAGGTATAGTAAAAGTTCAGGCCATTGAACCCATGTTTTGCTGTGGGAGCCAAAAATATGGATTTTTCGGTTTTTTGTGATTTTCTCTAAAATGAAAAAATCCAGGTAAATTTTTTTCGACTCAGAACAAGCGCCTTGACAAGAGCAATCCAACGGTGCAAAATTCACTGCCATATGTTGCTTAATAAGGGAGTTATGGGCGTTTAAATGACTTTCCGAAGTGAAAATCATATAGAAGGGGGGGGTACGTGGTGTTTTTCGAAAAATTTTTTGTCGCCGATTCGAACCAAATTGCTGTCAGTTATTGTATAGTGTCAGTTGAATTCAGGTATAGTAAAAGTTCCGGCCATTGAACCCATTTTTTGCAGTGGGAGCCAAAAATATGGATTTTTCAATTTTTTGCGATTTTCTCTAAAATGAAAAAATCCAGGTAAATTTTTTTCGACTCAGAAGAAGTGCCTTGACAAGAGCAATCCAACGGTGCAAAATTCATTGCCATATGTTGCTTAATAAGGGAGCTATGGGCGTTTAAATGATTTTCCGAAGTGAAAATTATATAGAAGGGGGGGGTACGTGGTGTTTTTCGAAAAAATTTTTGTCGCCGATTCGAACCAAATTGCTGTCAGTTATTGTATAGGGTCAGTTGAATTCAGGAATAGTAAAAGTTCCGGCCATTGAACCCATTTTTTGCTGTGGGAGCCAAAAATATGGATTTTTCGGTTTTTTGTGATTTTCTCTAAAATGAAAAAATCCAGGTAAATTTTTTTCGACTCAGAAGAAGTGCCTTGACAAGGGCAATCCAACGGTGCAAAATTCATTGCCATATGTTGCTTAATAAGGGAGCTATGGGCGTTTAAATGACTTTCCGAAGTGAAAATTATATAGAAGGGGGGGGTACGTGGTGTTTTTCGAAAAAATTTTTGTCGCCGATTCGAACCAAATTGTTGTCAGTTATTGGATAGGGTCAGTTGAATTCAGGTATAGTAAAAGTTCCGGCCATTGAACCCATTTTTTGCTGTGGGAGCCAAAAATATGGATTTTTTGGTTTTTTGCGATTTTCTCTAAAATGAAAAAATCCAGGTAAATTTTTTTCGACTCAGAACAAGCGCCTTGACAAGAGCAATCCAACGGTGCAAAATTCATTGCCATATGTTGCTTAATAAGAGAGCTATGGGCGTTTAAATGATTCTCCGAAGTGAAAATTATATAGAAGGGCGGGGTACGTGGTGTTTTTCGAAAAATTTTTTGTCGCCGATTCGAACCAAATTGCTGTCAGTTACTGTATAGGGTCAGTTGAATTCAGGTATAGTAAAAGTTCCGGCCATTGAACCCATTTTCTGCTGTGGGAGCCAAAAATATTGATTTTTTGGTTTTTTGCGATTTTCTCTAAAATGAAAAAATCCAGGCAAATTTTTTTCGACTAAGAACAAGCGCCTGGACAAGAGCAATCCAACGGTGCAAAATTCATTGCCATATGTTGCTTAATAACGGAGCTATGGGCGTTTAAATGACTTTCCGAAGTGAAAATTATGTAGAAGGGGGGGGTACGTGGTGTTTTTCGAAAAAATTTTTGTCGCCGATTCGAACCAAATTGCTGTCAGTTATTGTATAGGGTCAGTTGAATTCAGGTATAGTAAAAGTTCCGGCCATTGAACCCATTTTTTGCAGTGGGAGCCAAAAATATGGATTTTTCGGTTTTTTGTGATTTTCTCTAAAATGAAAAAATCCAGGTAAATTTTTTTCGACTCAGAAGAAGTGCCTTGACAAGGGCAATCCAACGGTGCAAAATTCATTGCCATATGTTGCTTAATAAGGGAGCTATGGGCGTTTAAATGATTCTCCGAAGTGAAAATTATATAGAAGGGGGGGGTACGTGGTGTTTTTCGAAAAAAATTTTGTCGCCGATTCGAACCAAATTGCTGTCAGTTATTGTATAGGGTCAGTTGAATTCAGGAATAGTAAAAGTTCAGGCCATTGAACCCATTTTTTGCTGTGGGAGCCAAAAATATGGATTTTTTGGTTTTTTGCGATTTTCTCTAAAATGAAAAAATCCAGGTAAATTTTTTTCAGAAGAAGCGCCTTGACAAGGGCAATCCAACGGTGTAGAATTCATTGCCATATGTTGCTTAATAAGGGAGCTATGGCCGTTTAAATGTTTTTTTGGGATGCAAATTCGATAGAAGATAGATTTATCCGATTAAAAAACCAGGTCTTGTTATATTATTATCGATAAAAAAGTCAAAGGAAAGGTAAACTCGTCCAGTAGACTGTGATTTTGCACCGTCACCAGGACAATAAATAGCGGTAAACCCTTTGTGTCCAAAAAATGAATAAGGAGTTTGCGTTCTATGTTTTATTTTATCTATGTTAAATTTTTTCAGGTTAGCAGAATCAATTGCTCCATTGAAAATCCGAGCTTTGTTACGGCCGTAATAAGCGAAGCGCAGTTTAGATTTAGTAGGCCATGGTTTTATCATATCATGATTTTAATCGACGTATTTTAACTTTTTCGTAAACGTCAGTTGTGACAAATAAAATTATTGGAAGCAAAGTTATCATGGATTCATGATTTCAATAATACAATATTTAAAGTATCCATGTTAGCGTTGCAATTGTATTGTGGGGAAGAAAATTCCTGAAGCTCGTGCATTTCTTCTGTTAATTTCCTGTTGCAATTTTTATTATGTGTTCTAGAGATCATTTTTGTTCTCATGTTACATTGAAAAGTTGAATCGCTCGCTGGAATTACTCTATCATAAACATTTCAAATGGAAAACATAAATTGCAGCTTAGCATTAATGAACGTAATTAAAATATTTAAAAAAACATAAATCGAGCCTTCCGTAACTCAAATCGCCGCAATTTACAACGATCCTAACGCGTCTCCTCCGGTCGTTAATTAAATTAATTGTTATTAGATTAATTAAATGAATTGTGCTAATTCGTGACGCAGCCGCGAATTATGCAGCGTCTGGCATCGTTTCAACGATCGAACAACGACAAACATTTGTCTTGGCAACCGTCCATTTGCTGCCAATTTCAGACACCGATACGATTTTTACCATCTTCGTAAAGCCGGACTGTGTCATGGCTGGCAATTATTACTAATCGTTCTTCAATTTGCTGAATTCTCATTTTCTTGTTGGTCGCCACACGCACTGTTCACTGAAGTACGACAAACAGAGAGGGCGGCACAAGTCTGACATGGCTGGCCTTGAGCACTGCCCACCGAGAAGATACATTTTCTTCGAAGTTTATTTTTTAAATGCTGCTACTATGCAGGTCTAGATAGGACAAATCGATCAGTATTTTAATCAACATACACCATGTTGTTTTTCGTTTTCAATTGACCAAAGAACAAACCAACAACAAACAAAAACCTCGCAAGCTCGTCGTGCCTTAAACCCGTGCCTGCTACAAAATGCTTCTTATAAGATTCGTAGTATAATACATACAGACTGATTCACATAACTTTCCGACCCTGACGAAATGTAAATACAGTCAGTAATAGGTACGTTTTTCATTGATAACTTGATCCAAAATCATGAATAATTTTAGACTTTTGTATGGTTTGGACATCCCTCACAAAAGTCTCAATTATAAAAATTGCAGTAATCCACAATTTTTTATTTTATTTAAGTAATATTTTAGAATGTTACAAAAAAGAACTGTCAAGTGATTGTCAAAAATACCAGGAGTGTCCAGATTTAATAGTAACTAAAGGTATCAAGTTATAACTGGATAACGTATTACTGGCTGCATTTAAATTTTATTAGGGTTGGAAAGTTATGCGAATCAGTCTGTATATTGGGTGTTTTTTTTTTTTAATTTCACCTCAAAGTTGGCGTTGAAGAGTCGATTGTGAACCACTCATCAGTCTGCACACCAAAAACACAAACAACACAAAAAGTGAGGTTAGTTTTAAACAGCTGATCCGTGATCTGTAATCCGTAGTGTGTTCACAATCGACTCTTCAACGCCTGCTTTGACGTAAAATTTAAAAAAAACACACGATAGTAATCAATGCTTCTGACATTGCTTTCAAAACAAAATCTAGGTTTATACTTCACAGTTTATTTTCGAAAACGATTTTGTTTCGTTAATATTGTGCTCTAATATTCAACTTGTGACATTTATTAAATAACAATTCCGTTTATGCTATCATTTTTTTTTGGTTATAGAAATTTGCTTCGTTCCCATTACTAGAAAAAATCTGTCCAACCATTTTATAATTAATGAGCTTTCGACTTCTACCAATTTGCACATGTGTTTCCAATAGCTTGTAAAGATTATATCTCTTGTCTACATTAGGTATTTCATTAATTTATTTAAATAATATGTATATTATTGGCAAGTTATTTTAGGAGCCAATTTGAGAACGCGTCCACTAAACAAACTCTAGTGAAACTCGGAAGATAATTAAATTAAATACACTTCCACATGTTAAAATTATGTAAGAATTAGACCATTGACTTTTAAATATTTTTTTCAAATTTTAATACCATAACATGATTCATTTATTATCTGAGTTAGCTGAATTCGTACATTTAGCTCTTCAACTTTTTTATCGAAACTTAAATTGACATTTATTGTAAAATTCAAATGTCAATAGGTTTATAAATCGACAATTCAGGCGTTGTATTATATTTATTTATATAAAGTAAAGACTGCAGAATTTCGACACAAGGTTTACGACATAACATTTAAATCAAGTTTTTTAAATAAGGCAGATATATAGGATGTCCGCGCGAAAAAATATCAGTAACGTTACAAATATGTACTGATTCAATTTTTAACTTCAAAGTCAGATATGTCAAAAACTTTATTTCGTAAGGTGTCAATTTTATTTTAACGCAGACGTACTAAAAAAGACGTCCTCTTTTATAATTAAAGTTAAAGACAGCAGCCAAACTTTTAGTACGGACACCAGGTATATTTTTTTTAGTGCGGACTCGTTTCTAGAAGAAATTCGGAGTTAAATTTTAATTAAGAACAAATTAAACATTCAAGTGAATATAATTGATCGCATAAAAGAGATACGTTTATAATTATTGTTGCACCATTCTGCCATATCGAATTTCATGTTAAAAACTGAATTCAATTTGACGTAAACATTTCCTGCCAGATCTTAATTCAAAGATTCTAAACTAATCCCGTTATTGAAATAATAATTTATGAAAAAAATCTAGAGTTGTAAAAACGGAAATTGACAGACACACAGAATGATAACCTCACAAGTCACAAATACATCCTGACGCATTTTTCACCAAACAGTGTTGCCGGTTGTATTTCTAATGTAGAATGCAGTGTTGCTGGAAATAGTCTACATACAGGGTGTTATTGAAAGTTGCACAGATATTTTAACCACGAGCTACTGGCTTCATGTAGAATTCGGAAAAAATATCTAGAAAATTCTATGTCAAAAAATAAATTGACATTTATTTTTTGAGCTACAATTTTTTTTAATTGCTTTTAGTCTTCTACGTTGTCAAACAACCTCGTAGGTAAAATTTCGGCACATTTAAAAAATACACCCTGTATATCGTATTTTATAAAACGTACACCAATGCGGTTTCCTTGTTTTAAAGCATATTTCCTATAGGTTACTTCGCATTGGCGTACATTTTATAAAAATGATATACAGGGTGTATTTTTAAAACGTGCCGAAATTTTACCTACGAGGTTGTAGGACAACGTAGAAAACTAAAAGCAATTTAAAAAATTGTAGCCCAAAAAATAAATGTCATTTGATTTTTTTTAAATTTTTTCCGAGTTCTACATGAAGCCAGTAGCTCGTGGTTAAAATATCTGTACAACTTTCAATAACACCCTGTATATTATCTATGTTTTTCTTTTCACCTTCAAAATTGCTTTCTTTTTCTCCCCATTTAAAAAATATACCGGCAGGACGTCCTCACCTACTGCTGTTACACCCCATTTTTCTCTCCGACCGTTAAACTTAAAGAAAGTGTTTTTCGTAGACACAGACTACAGAAATGCAAAATTGCTTCCTGAGCTTCTTCCATTTTTCAATCATCAATCGTGAATTATTTTGTCACAAATTTTACAGTTTTCGCCTGCCACGCTTGGTTGGAAGCTTCAGCGTTATCTTGTGCTTCTTTTTAGACAAAAGTAGACAAAGTATGTGTGTCGCTACCTACCGACGTGTCTTGAACTAGCGGAAGTCATGTCCCATCTACTTCGGCGTAGCGCCAACTTATGAGCTGAGGTTTAAATGTTTAAACGTATTATACTTGTATCTTATTGGCATCTCGTACATTCAAGAAAAGTTAAAGACTCGTTCTCGGTCTTGTATCTAAACTATTCCTGCATGTCTGATATGACACTTGTAATAAATAACCATTATAAACACTTCATTGCGGCAAGTACGACTTATAATAATAAATTTGTCCTTATGAGTTGCTCTTTTTACTATTTAATAATTTTGAACTTCTCCAGACCTGACCTCACTTATTTTTCCTTTTTGCGTTTTCATTTTATTACTCTCATAATCCCGCACTATACGACTACATTCATTAATTCATTAAAACGCTTGCATTAAATTCAAATTATTTTTTCAGACACCCTAGCGGAGCAAAGTAATTCTTTTTCGGGCGCCGACCGTGGTGCCATCTGTTGGTCTGTTTAGTAAGTTCGCAACGGAACCGATAAAACCGATAATTGTCCTGTCACCATAAATTATGTAACTATCGGGCCTTCAAATAAATATATATTTAGAGTAGGCGTAGGCGACATTCTAATTCTGTTAACAGTGTAAAGTAATTTTTGTAGGTAACCAATTATTCTCCGGAGTTACATAGGTTACATAGTAAGCTTTTTCCCAATTTCATATTGTCAGTGGAGGGGGAATAGGGAGAATGCACTACAAAAATTAAAAATATTTTCTAACCTAATTTTATTTCGTTAAAATGTCAGACGTTTCTTGTGTCATTTTCTACGCTGGAAAAATGTTGCAAACAATTGAATTTCCATAGGTTGCTCTAAATATAAATTTATTTGAAGGCCCTTTATAATATAAACGCTGTTCAAAAGTCAAAAAACCATTGTGGTGCAAAGGACTTATCTGTTACTGTGATAAGTAATAGGAAATGTCATGAAAAATGTATGTTAACAAATACATACTATAAAAAAATATTAATATGTAAATATGTAAAAAAGGTAGATATGTACAAAATAAATTTGTAATTTTTCCAATTCTGCCAAAAAATGTCTCTTTTTTTCGTCTGTTTTCTGCCTCGGACGAAAAAGAGCACTTTTTGGCCTTGCTACACAAATTTGTTCTTAACCAATTTCCATCATATATGGAAGTATTTGACCCATTCTTTCAAGGTGATGGGATAGGAAAGAGAAGTTTCCATAATCAAATTCTATGCATTTTAAATCTTTGTAAACAAACTCCTGACAGTTTGATATTCGATTTAATAGAACTGAATCACCTCTGGTAAAACAACTTATCAAAAGTGGTTAAGTCAAAAACTTCTAGTCCTACCTACATCACAACATTTGTAAAGAAATGCAGGCAAGAGAAACTAATTTCCATTTTCCAGTTTGTAGTTTGAAAAGAAAAAAATCGTTTATTGCTGAAACATCTTAGCCGACTCATCCTGTACAGGCTCGGAACGAGATTTTAAGTTATACAAAGTGATTCAAAACAGTTGGACATAAATTGAATAGCGCATTCTATAATCTATTCAGTCCTAATTTGCATAATGGGATGGGAGTCTGCGTTTTGTTTTTCGAATGTAGCTTACATTAGGCTTTCTTGAATAACTTTATTGACACAAATTGTCACTAACGTCAAGATGATATCTATCGATATTTTTATTTGTTTAGCTGTTCGGTTTCAATCTTCGGACAGAGTGAAAACAAATATTTTCTCAATTCTTTGCAACCTTTTGTGAAATTCTATAAATCGTCGTTTATTTTTAATCAAATTTCCAACCGCAAAGCTAGAGTCATCATAAATTTCCGCTTTTAACAATTTACCCTAATCTTTCAATATTGATAAGATATTAATTTTGATACGAGGTCGGTCAGGGTAACTGATCAAAGTGTTTATTTCAGACGGGATAGGTAATAACAATGAAGGCGATCTTTCAATAAGATATCCACAGCTATGTATTTACTTCGGTCAAAGGTTAATAACCACGTATCATGTGTGGTAAAGAATATTCCATTTAGTCAGATCCTGCCAGCTACAATGGTTCCGAATCATTAATGTTAATCTGTGAATCATCTTCAGCTGATAATTGCAGCATTTCCATATCACTGATGTCACTTGATGGATCATTCTTTTTTGCCTAATTTCCTATCAACGTGACAAATGAACGAGCGTTTCTATTATTCTAATGCTGAAATAAATATTCAAATCAACTGATAAGCGAATAACGCTGAAATAAATCAATTCGACAGATAGCCGAAATGGGTAATTACGCTGTTGCATTAGTGTTATGCAACTCTTTCAATTTTTAACGATGAACAGATGCTTTCATATTTACAGTTTTTCATAAAGAGTAGAAGTGAGTCTTTTTGTGGTAAGAACTGGCCGAAGATCTGCATCAATTCTCGATGTATTTCGTCTTCAATAGCATTGGACATACCTACTTCAGATATTCGCTAAATACAAAATTTATCAAAACGGGAATAGCGAACGATTACAACTGTTCACTTTTTAACACTGAAGGGCCATAGACACGCCCACAACGGGCGCCTCGTTAAATACAACAGTGCCACCGGTCAAATATTGGATAATTTCGTATGTATTTTCAACAAAACCGTTTCGTACCATCACAGTTTCGACGTGCCGAATGAATTTGTCAACTGTTCAGGTTCCTTTTTCGACATCTGCATCCACCTGTTGTTGTCTTCGCTGTCGCCGCAACATCTCTACCACTGGCGCGTTTCGCAGAAATACAAAACCTAATCTAACATTTATAGATACTGTCGGTTGTCGTCAATGCCGAGAAAATAATTCAGCCGAGTTACAAGAAGTGGTTAGATCGAATAACAACCTGTCTTGGTCGACATGAATCAGTCGTTGGCTGTTATTACGCGAGAGCATCAAACCCGACTGCAAACTTTTAAGCGGAAACCTGTCGCGTTTGTGTTGTCGATATTTTAAGAGTGTTCGCAATTAGAACTGTTCTCTGGCTTGTTATCATCACCCGGCCGGCCGCACTATGACCTGGTGGAAGCGCAGCGGAGGACGACACTTTTCACTAGGTGCGGTTCTAATTCGGTCCGATAGGTTGGAAGGTTAGATTCCGACCGTGATTGTTTCGTTTGGAAATTTTCGAGTTTTAATTACCGAAATATGACTTTTTCAAGAACGTTATATTAAACTAGTTTGCGTGATTTGTGGTCGCTATTATAGAGCGAGAACGCGCGTGGTGCACAAGAACTAAGTAAACAAAAGTGCGTCGTCTTGGGCACAAGTGCAGTGTGGAGGTGACGAAAGGGGACAGTAAGTTTTTCAATGTTCAATTTTCTTCATTTTACACAATACAAAACAACCATTAGCAATTTTGTATTTTGTATTACATCAGCTTTAGTTTAGCAATAACGTGTAGGTATTTCATAAATAAACTGTTATAGAAGGTTCTTGTCAAATCGCTATAAATTCCACAATTTTGCCAATTTCCATCTTAATTTAGAGACAATTAGAAGAAATTGATTGAAGTAAAGTCCTATAAACATATCGCACTCATTTTAGAAGTGTAATAGTCTCCTTATCCCAATGAGTGCGGTAATGAACTTATTACCGCACTAGTGCGGTAATGAAATTGGCAAGTCGCAAACGAGACAAAAATGGAATATGTAATTTGTTCTGAAAACATTATATTGTAACCTGGAGTGCGGTTTACAGAACATCACAGATATCGGGTGCTATTTTAGGCATTGTTTACATTACTAATTGTATTATCTTGGTTGAGTCCAAACCGGCAAGATAAAAATATGGTACTGGTTGGAAAAAAATACTACGACGACTTTTTGGTTTTGGTTTTAGCAGCGTGTTTAAGAACAAAGTGTAATTTATTAACCATGTATTTTTTTTAATGTTGGTACAGAAATTTGACACTCAAAGTCGAAGCATTGCCTCCTAGATGCACATTTATAATGTATAGAGTATAGTGTAGAAATCTGCTAAACTGGAGGATATCAAAAAATCTAAGTCTCTAAATATGTATTTATTTTCTTTAAAAATGAAATGATCTAAGTTGATCAAAGCAGTTTTTTTTAAAACTGTTATTTTTTACAAATATGTACTAAAGAACAAAAAATTAAAGATGAAATTACCTGTGTATATGTATTAACAAATTCATCAACACAGTATTTCTACGAAACTAAACTTTTTAGTAAACAATGAAGATTGCGTTTACCGAAATCAGGAAAAAAATACCTTTTTCCATGATCATTGAATTTCTTTGCTCTTGCTTTGCCCATTGAAAATAGTTAGTAAATATGGCAATTGAATCACTAGTGAGGAAAAAATATTTTCTCACTAGTGACGAAAGTGAATGTTTTACTTACTGAAATTTTTTTAAATCTGTTTTTAAAATATTTTCTGAATATTAATGACAAAAGCATGTCTTATTTTTGACTTATTTAAATTTTTAACCTGTTATTTAGATTTCAATTGACGAAAAAACGTGAAATTGCTTGGGGTAAACTTCTGGAAAAATTCATGCTAAATGCATTATGTGTTGGTATCACTGATTAAACTAAAATCAGTAAACCAATCACAAACACGCAACGCCTAACAACATAACCTCTTTCAGTAGAAAAAATCAGATATCATGGGCAAACGTGCATTTAATCACGAGTACGGACGTTGGGCGTCCGAGCCGAAAGCGAGGACCCCAACTGGACGAGTGATTAATTCTACTACTTTGCTCACTTGTATTGAAAATAGCTTTTTTTAACACAAAAGTCTTACGTCAAAAGGAATAAACCCAATTTTAGATCTTTTGACTGAATAAAAAACTGATAACCAAATTCCCACAACATGATCAAAGAATGGACAATAAATCTGAATATTTTCACAAAACATTCTTTGTTTAATTGAAGACATCCATGCGGTCCTTCTGAATTTTTTTTTTTTTTTGAAAATCGTTTAGTGACCAACACTTCATTTAGAAAAAAAGATAATTTCAGTAATTTTACCCGAAATTGATTATGCAAAAACTGAAAATTCTGGGTATTTTGTTTTTTATTCAAACCTAGATACAAATCAGTTCGATCAACTTTGATCAGGCTTTCGTATTTTTCTTGGAAAAAAGTGTTTTTTTTTCTGTGGGTCGTCGACGGATTCTCTGCTACCGTCTCCATAAAAAAGGTGATTATTTTTCCACTTTTCAATTTTTTTAGTCTCTTCGTGGAAGACAAAAGTGGATTTGCTTGTAAAATTTGTCAACATTCCTTTCGCGCCTTTCTAAAATTTCTGTTTCTCCTTTCATTTAAAAAAACTCGAAAATGAATGACAACAAATCAGGATACGTATCATGTATCAACCAGTTAGTACCCGATTATGCACTACTAGGGCAACTTCCAACTCCATTTTTATTAGCTACCACCTACAATACTGGTCCAAATTTAGAGGATTCAAATTACCAAACCGAGACCATAAATTCCCTTCGTGCGATTCAACATATCACCAAACAACATTGTCGTTGATTTATACTAGAATAAACGTACTTTTTAATTTACTGGTTGAAAGAACCTGCAGTTATTAAAGAAACCCGACAATTGGCCGCTCATAACCTGATCCTCTTCGCACCAGACTTTATGACAGCTTATAAATTTAAAAACTGCTTTTAAGTTTTAAATTACACTGTGTTGTGGGACGTTTAACACTAAATCAACACCAAAGTTTTTTACCAACATTTGGTAATTCGACCACGTTCTTCTCTTGGCAAATATATTGACAAGCTACAACCACCTGGAGAACTTAATTGACGTAAGCTGGAACGTCCAAGAAAAAAGAAGATTAAGTGGTACACGTGATCCGGTCGATATTGCACTCGGAGTTCAAGGGTCCATTTGAAGATCAAGGAAGACTGGACCACGTTATGAAGATCTAGACTGTAAAAGTCGACAGGAAGCATTATAAGCATCCATAGAATGCTGAACTTTTGGAAAATTAATGTTTCAGCTTTTAGTTATCAATTCCGTCGTCTTATAAAGATGTTAGTTAAAAAAAATACCAATCCCAACGCGACATACAAATTTATTCCCGTAGACCTAAACACTGTAAATAGTATCTCCTTCTGAAATCTGATTTATAGATGGCCGTAACGCCTCAATGTACGTGCGAGTTACATCATGAGAAATAACTCTGCCATTTATCATGGTGCCAGTGTTTGTGGTCTTCCGCTCACTTCTAGGCGAGTGTTAAAGCAATTCATAACCCAGACTCAATGTTTGGAATTTTTACATTATCCGTACACAGTTGTAAAGTTTCTCAAAATTGAATTCCGCGTTTCTGGATCCGCATAACCATATTACAGGGTGTTATTGAAAGTTGTACAGATATTTTAACCACGAGCTACTGGCTTCATGTAGAACT
Source organism: Tenebrio molitor (assembly GCF_963966145.1). Classification (NCBI taxonomy): domain Eukaryota; kingdom Metazoa; phylum Arthropoda; class Insecta; order Coleoptera; family Tenebrionidae; genus Tenebrio; species Tenebrio molitor. Next base: position 1,363,081 of record NC_091054.1, on the reverse strand, counting down.
CGGAAAAAATATCTAAAAATTCTATATCAAAAAATGACGTTTATTTTTTAAGCTACAATTTTTTTTTTATTGCTTTTAGTCTTCTACGTTGTCAGACAACCTCGTAGGTAAAATTTCGGCACATTTTAAAAATACACCCTGTATATCATGTTTTATAAAATGTACGCCAATGCGAAGTAACCTATAGGAAATATGTTTTAAAACAAGGAAACCGCATTGGTGTACGTTTTATCAAATATGATATACAGGGTGTATTTTTAAAATGTGCCGAAATTTTACCTACGAGGTTGTTTGACAACGTAGAAGACTAAAAGCAATTAAAAAAAATTGTAGCTCAAAAAATAAATGTCATTTTTATTTTTTCCGAGTTGTACATGAAGCCAGTAGCTCGTGGTTAAAATATCTGTACAACTTTCAATAACATCCTGTATTTTTGTTTCTTCCCTTTTTTTTTCATGTCTTCACCTCCAAACTGTACCGTCAAAATTACAGGTTGTTGTCAACACAGAATTCCACGCTAAACACTTTACCTATCAACAAAATAAACAAACAAACAAGCACGCATTTACCTTGATAACTTATCAATGTCAATTATTTTCCCATGTGATACGGGTAAACCTCTGGGTACCCGCTGGAACATATTTACCTTCCATTTAAGAAGCGTCTATTTTCTGTATGCATCGACCTTGGGTACTACAAATCCTAATCGTTTATGGAAAGCAATCATGAAGGATCACAGGTGATGATGAAATAACGGGGGCAACAGAAGACCTCCTTGTGGCGACCTGTTTTCTACGATAACACTGGCAATCTTGGCGCCTGTTTAAGACTTGTCTATTTTGGTGTGTGCACACACTGCAAATGTCCATTTAAATTCCGCAATGTTGGCAACGAACTGTCAATGACACCGACGTTCATAATATAAGTTATTTGTTTGTCCAAATGATTACTAATTAAATCAGTCGATATTGTGAACACCTTAAATTAACAAATTGACTTGCTTAGAGGCGATTTGGAAACGTGTTTCGATTTCGTGACGTTTTGTTCACTGCGAGATCTGTCAGAATTTCAGACGTTTCTTTACCGATTACCGCTTCAATATCGCAATGAGTATTGATAAAACAAATTATTATCTATTCACGTCTGAACAATGAGAACTGTTTGCTTGTGCTGTTGACAGTTGTTGTTATTATAAATTTTCTGATACACCTTATTATCTACGTTTCAGTTTTGTTCGATTTGAATAGTTTCCATTGTGAGCGAATCTTTTTGAATGTCTTTTCGCACACTCTGATCTAACTCATGTGTACACGCTTTTATTTGCATAACACTGGCATCATTGTAATCTCACATGGTAATTTATAACCGAAACACTTCAAATCCTAGGACCTGGTCTTCAATCTCTGGGCTAAGCACAAAAAGACTCTCTTCTACTCTTAATGATGTAATCTATTATATCATTTCTGTTTTTTCATTTTGTGTTATCTTTCCTTCAGTTTTTTCCTGTAGTTTACAGATGGTAGATTTGTATTCGTTTTTTCTTTGTTCCACCGACTTTGTGTTTCCTCCACTTAATTTTCAGTTAGGTCACATAATATATGGAGAATGCAACACCCAGAAATATCATATTTTGATGAAATTTTGTACAATAATTGGGCCATAACTAAGATAAAGCGGTCAAAATTTCAATTACCTTGGTCTTCAAACCAGGCACGACAACACCGTAACACAGTGGCCACATTTCGTCGCACACGATGAGCGATTGCCCTATGCTTCTCGCATAAGTAGTATAATTTTGCATCAAAATTTTCTTACGTGCATTCCAGCAAACTTAAACCATTTATAACTTTAAAAAAATTTCCTTCTAATGTTTATTTATAGCTTAATTTGTTTATAATCCGTAACTGACACATAATAAGTGGTCGGTTTCTATGTAATTACATAGTTCTCCTTTGCTATTGATGAAAAATGTCTGTTTACATGATAGTAACATTATCTGTTATCTCTTTAGAAACGAACGCATGTAATTGACAAGTAAGACGGATGACATTTGTATTAATAATAATAATAATAATAATAATGACAGTGGTCAACTTGTATATTTTGCGTTTCAAGTTCTTGCACAAAATTCGTTGTACCTGTTACTCCTATTTCTAATGATCCAAATAAATTGGGGTCAAATCCGGTGACCTCACTGGCTACGATTTAAAACCGCAACGTTCTGGTCAACGCCATAAAAGCCCAAATAATCAAAAATGTACCTTTGATCTCGATCTTTATCAGTTTGTGGAAGAGTATTTTGTCGTCTGGCCTACGACCTTGAACTTTCACTTTCCAACTGAGTTAATTTGATGTTCTAAATTAAGATTCACAACAATAACAAATACAATATTAATTTTGTAAAAATTTTCAACTTAATCCGATTTTGCTTTCGCTTTCGTCGTACTGTTATGTTTCCCATTAACGTCTAGACAAAAATTTTATTTACTTGTCATGTTGATAATTATCATTACTGTTAAAAATCCTCTGAGAAAGCCACTATCTTGTTTGCATTCAGAGTGTGTTCCGCATTGTGCGTGCGAATTTCCAGTCCTCAACTGTCACTTTCAAACCAGTGAAAAGTGGATTTTTGGGTAATTATGTGCACCGTTTGTAGTTACTAAGTCATAAAAGTGTCAATATTTATTTTGCTTTTTGACGTATTTCGAATCAAAGTAACGTAATGGAATACGAATTATGTAACCAGCGTATATAATCAGTACATTTCCCTTACAGGTCGCTTGAGTTATCAGTGATTTCCATATTCTGTTCCCATTTTATACAGTTAGCAAAATTTTTAATTTACGAAATGTTTCATAATGATGGTAAAAAAGCGCAATATGTTTTCTGTACACATTTTCGTGTCTTTTGACCTTGAACTATGGCTGAAGTATAATAATGAAAGATTCAATAATATTTATATCGTTTGTGATCACTGATCATTTATTTTACAAATTGCCGTTTAAATGTAATTAATTTCTCAAAGAGTTGTCAAACAAAACACATCAGTACAACAATATTATTACTAAGCAATGCTTAAATAAAGATACAACTACATATATTGTATCGGGTGTTCATTTAAATTTCCGGTCAAAGTTGGCGTTGAAGAGTCGATTGTGAACGCGCTACTCGTGTAAAAACGTAAAATTTAAACAGCTGATCCGTGGTCCGTAATCCGTAGTGCGTTCACAATCGACTCTTCAACGCCAACTTTGACCGAAAATTTAAATGAACACCCGATACTTTCACACACAGTAACGATTTTCCACACCTCCTTTAAAACCATTCTTTAACGCCATTAATAAGACACTTTTACTATTTCTTTGGAGAAACTCTACATCCATTATAAACCAGCCCTTATTGTTAGACGCATCCAAAGCAGAACAATTCGAAAAATTGACAATGACTCAAATGACGACTGAAACTTTGTCAAAACTATAGATCTGAATTGTCAAAGTACTGTTAGGTTGGCACTAGTGATAAAGTTACTAGCCACGCCGGTATTCGTGGCGCCGACTATTTGATTCTAACGAATTTGTCCTTTCATTTTTTATTTTTGCACTACCTTTTGTAAATCAAAATTGAACACAATCCTCTTCCACATTAATTTACTAATAACTTCTTGTAAAACTCTTCTACGAGCAAGCAAATTATGATTAAAGGTCTCATAACCTCTATTTCACATTTTGACACAAATGACATTTTTGTCACTAGATTATGAGCACATTGTCAGCAAAAATTCAATCGCTAAATTTTCTCTGACCTTGAATTTGACAATTCAGCTCTATAATGGATCAGCTGGAACAATATCTTAGTTCGCTTAGTTACAATTTTGACAATTAACTTAACCTTTAAGTGTTTTTCGATAACCGATAAAATATTGAGTTGCAAACAATCATTCTACGAAGTGTTCCAAAATGATTGTAGTATCGTAGCAGATTTTGACAATTTGAGTGTTCTCATACTGTCGGGTGTTCATTTAAATTTCTCCTCAAAGTTGGCGTTGAAGAGTGAATTGTGAATACAGACAGATTACAGATCACGGATCAGCTCTAACCTCATTTTTTGCGTTGTTTGTATTATTACTATGCAGTGTGACGATAGAAAAGTGATCCCAACTATCAAAAACTGTCAAAATGACAAGTACATTAAGAGAGGTTAGGTTTATCCACCAACGAATATTAACTAAGTCAGTTTGTAATCGTTTTAAACTAATTACAACTCCTTAGAATAATCAAATATTTTGACTAGTTTTCGTTGGGTAAACCCGAGGCATCATTTTACTTCCTTGTCAATTTTTGAATATTGACAATGAATGACGGAAATGATATTTGACACTTGTCAGCGGCTTGAAGGTTATGTTTGGTCGTTTGGTGTAGTGTAGTGCGGAACTTTATCATCGAAAAGTGGCAAACTATTTTTTTCCGATCCAAGCATCCTACGATACTAAAGTCCATTCAAAAATCAAAAAACCACCAATGTCGCATTTTCCTCAATAATTATTATCGGCAACGCTGTCTAGTGTAAAATTTGGTGAGAAATTTGTGAGAATTCGGTTCTGGGCGTATTTGTAAAAATAATAAGAATTAATAAATAAATGAAACGTGCTGAGCAGTAATAAAACAATTTGAACGAAATTCAAAGCAATTGAATTTTATTTTGAATCAAATAAATGTCATAATTTATAGTTACCAACATAGAATGAAAAAATAACTACTACTAACTTCAGGTGGTGGTTTTTTGATTTTTGCAATCATTTTGGAACACTTTGTACTTGTAGCAAATCAATACTAGAATTGACAACTGTATAAGAATTTCTTTGACAGTTCTATGATGACAGTTGATGTGTTCAGCAGTGAACTAAATTTGATTTGGTACTCCATCACGGTTTCAAACCTCCCATAGAAAGAGTTAAATCTACATAACAATACTAGTCACCTGTGCATGTCACATTTGTCTTTGTGTATTTTCGGTGCAAGTTTTTCCGGTTTTAGTCCTTGAACTATCACTTGGCGATTAATGAAGCGTTGTCTCACCTAAACAGTGTTTTTCCCTCGATCACCCACTACATACGCGGTGACATTTTTGCCGGAACGTTTGACAATGACGTTTCACCTTTGACACGCTTCGTACTAAAACAATTGCCAAAACCGTGGTTGCCAATTTGGCGGCCCCGACTGTCAAAATGTATCAAAGCCGCCAAATAAAATTTCCGTCGGATTAAGTGCACAATAATAGCGTGCCCATTACGACTTGAAGGTGGTCCAAGAACAGCGTTTCCTGCGGCACAACCGGGCGCAGTTTCTGCCCCGAAAGGCGGCACGTGACCGTCGTCCGCCCACACCCCCGTCGACCTTTGCCCCGTCGGCGGTCTATAAATAACCCGAACATGTCGGAAAACACTGCCATCCCCGGTTTCATTCATCCTCCTAGTCGTGCCGTCCACGAAACGAAACCACTTGTTATCGCCGAGAATGTACACGTGGTGAGGGGTGGGGATGGCCGCGTGCTCCGTCCGGGGGCCGGGGAGTCGTCGAGCGGAGCCCGACCGGCGAGCGTTCAGTGTTTCGTGCTCATCAAATCGCCGTAAACAAAGACAAACGGGACGCGAAAACGCGTGTGATCCAGTCGGCATGTAGCGCGTCGACTTGTTCGTTTTCGAGAGACGTTGTTCGGTGTACGGTGTTTCCAGTGCGTGTTCGTTTGCGTGGTACACGTGTCGGGTGCCGTGTTGTGCGTGTGGTCGGACCGTCACGCTGGATCTGCCCTGGTGAGTGGTCACTCGGGAATTTGGAACCGGGAGGTTGGCCACCTCTCACACTTGTCACTTGTCAAAGTGACGTTTGACGGATAGGTTATGCGGGCGACGTCGCCCGTGCAGGAAGAGACGCGACCTTGAAAACTGGCGGCTGACGAGCCCGAGACGAATCCATCGCGCGAGGTGCTAACACCGTTAATGGCGGAAAAATCGAAAAGACAAACACCAGATTAGCACGGATTGTCCCAATGTCGGCAAGGAGCGTGGCTGGGTGCGCGTGACCTTTACTTTTTCCGCGTTCAATTAGAATATTTATTGTTGTTTTTATAAGTAGCGGAAAGGTTACTTGATCCCAGGTTCTGTTGGGTCGCCGTTTCCTAAAATCCCAGACTGGGAGTTTGCACCGATTCCGAATTAAAATTCTTGCTGGACGTTCACCAACCGGTTCGGCTCTATTATTCTTCACTTGTTGCGGGAGACCTTGCCGATCTGTTTTATTTGGTTCATTTTCCGCGAAGGAGGCATCGCCGGAGACGATGGTGGGCGAGGCTGCAAAAAAACGCTTCTCCGGGAGCATCCGGTACTCAAAGAAAACAAAGACGCTTCCGAAGGCACCAAGACACTCGTCAGGTGGACACTGTTTGGGCACCTGTTCCATTTGACAAAATTCAGTGTCAATCTAGATTTTTTTTAGCCAACAGTAGCCCCAAATCGGTAATTGTTCACTTTAACTACTTCTGGAATTTTCGCGTTTTTTCTGGCTAGACAGTCTCAGGACGTCTTCCTACATCGTTTCCCACCAGTCAAACCTTGTGCAAATGAAAATTTTCCTTACCCTTTAGTTATACTAAGACTTGGCGCGACCTTGAAACACAACAAGAGAGAAAAAAAAGCATTTGCACAAGGTTTGAATGGTGAGACACGATCTAGGAGGACGCCCTGAGGCTGTCTAGCCAGAAAAAACGCGAAAATTCCAGTAGTAGTTAAAGTGAACAATTACTAAAAATAGTTATACTTAATTTGAAAATACCACATTTTTTGTATGGTGATGTAGTTGCACATATAAATTTTACAGGGTGATTGAAAATAACAGGCTACACTTTAACTGATATTTAAAAAATTGGTAATTGTTCACTTTAACTACTTCTGGAATTTTCGCGTTTTTTCTAACCAGAAAATTTCAGAAGTAGCTAAAGTGAACAATAACCAAAAAATTTATCCTGTAGTTCTTTTGTTATGTCATTATTTGTTTTTTTCTCCTCTTTTTTTTTCTATTTATAATAATTTATTTTTCGGAACATCACACGTTACAGAATCTAGTGACGATTTTGAGGTAAAATAGTAATGATCTTTTACGGATTATGAGTGTTGAAAAGCTGCATTGTGATTGTTTAATAATAGATTACACTTGTAATATTGTAAAGAGTATATTTGTCATAACGGATTATATTGGAATTACAAGAGATTATAAAAGAAGTAAAAAGTTACATACAAGACATCCTTGCATTATCAAAATTAACCACAGGAAAAAATCTTAGGTGGGAAAAATTGACAGAATGTGCCTCGATTTGTTTTTATTTTCGGCGAATTCATTGCAAAACAAGTACACATTACCGTGTAACCTCTACTCGAAAAATTTCGTTTATCACCAGAGAAAGATAAGGAAACGTCCTATTTTGTACCACGAATTGCACGGAATTCTTCCACCCATGATTACAATATTGCGTCCTTGAAGTCTACACGTGACATTGCTTTAAAAATGCATTTCGATAAGCAAACAAGTTCCTCTTTGATTTTTTATTCTTATCGAACATTTGTTCACTTTATCTCTAACCTGACCCATTTCTCCAAACCGATTTGCGCTACTTCCATACTGATTATGTACACGCATTTTTATAAGCTTTCTTGCGCCACAAATCCAAATTCACCAGGAATTTCGCAACTTAATCGTCGAATCTGCAATTCTAAAAACAGACACGAAAAACGGGAGTACCTACCAGCAGGAATTGCGTACTAAGCTGCAATTTGTTCTTTTCAACATAACTCAAGTTGTTTGTATGTGCACGAGGTGTTGAGACCTGGGTGATAAATTAGGCACAGATTTAGATGGGAAAATTTGTGCTGGAAAGTTGTAAAATGGAAGAATTGTACTGGCGTGTAGCAGGAATTTTGTAACGTCAGCTACCTACAATCGTACTTTGATAATTTTATAATGTTAATGTGGGTTGTATGAACCAACGCATCGGATAAGCAAGTTGCTGCAGGAATTTATTACCTAGAAATTGCATTTTTTTCTTTTTAATTATTCCGTACAGTGGCGCTTAGACAGTTTCACTTTAGATTTGAAAAAGTCGCGGGCGTGGTGTCGGTTCGTTGCTGCAGGAATTGGTCAGCCGCGACAGCAGGAATTCAGAAATGCGTATAATCGCGAGTTGTTGATTAGTTACGTGCAGCAACACTGAAACTAATAGAATGGTACATGGGTGGTGGGTGCAGCAGGAATTCGGTACCTACGTAAGGTGAATTCTAGGAATATAATGTTTTTCTTATTTTCGCCTTTGGCGTATGAATCGGCCGGCACTTGCAGGAATTTCGCACGCTGAAATATTAAGTGCAGCAGGAATTTGCATGCAAGTCCGATAAGCAATTATTAGTCAGCTCAGCGTCACACGCGCGGTCTGCGAGCTTTAATTTAGACCAGACGTCGTATTGTGGTCGCAGTCGTTTATTTTTAATGCGTTTCTTTGTTGTCGTTTTTCCGCGCGGACCCGCGCCAACCTACGCCAATGTTTGGAGGTCGTTTATTTTTAAGTAAATAATTGAATTCAGGAAGTTCCATCTTTCGTTTCTGTATTTATAGCGTTCGACGTTGTTTATAAACAATTACTCTTCCTCCGTTGTTGCGCAATTAATTAACGCTGGCCGAGATTTACGTAAGATGCTTTCCACGCCGACGGTTTAACTAATCGTCGACTAGCAGTTAACCGGTCGGCGACGTTTAACTAACCGCCGACTAGGCGACTCGATCATGACGGTACGACCGTCTAAAAATAGCTCGAAAAACTGCCCATAACCAAGAATGCGGCCTTGAACGGCGCCTCTTGATCGTGAACGGGTAATGAGACGAAGAGGCTGAGGGACGCACGCGGTCTACCAAATTCGATTTTTTTTAACACCTTGTAAATCAGGCGGTCGTTAAGTTAACGCCTTGAGTTAAACGGGGTTTAACGATGCAACACTGTTGCATAAGACCAGCCCGGTAATTGCGATTTTGGTACGGTCAGTACTTTCATTAACAAAAGAAAAGAAACGAAAGAAGAGAAGCGTACTCCTTGGTCACGTATTAGTAATTTTAATGTCCAAGTGAACGAAATCTTATTTTTTGGATTTTTGTTTCCTTAAGAGGTCACGAGCTAAGAAATGAGTTAGTTCACTGTTCTGTTATTAAAATTATAAAGTTTAGTCGCTCCAGAGTTTTCATTAAATGCAGTACCACTCTTTGAGTCGTTTTCTTTAAGGACCTTAGCCTATAATCCCTACAGCGGCGAACAGGTGTCTCACGTTTTACCTTCACCACCAAAATGGGTTTGGTAAACGGTTGCAGTACGACATGTCATGGTTTCATTAATTTTCATTTGCATCCGAAATTGTGATCTGTAAACGGTTGGAGTGAACCCATGAGTAAGAGTACCAAATCTCGTAAAAATGAAACTTTGAGTATGCTAGTTAGGTACTTTTCAAATTAGTACCATAAGATTAGTAACCATGATATTTCTTTGAAACCATTGTATTGAAAGAACAGAAGCGTTTCCAAGAGTTATTTAAAAGTTTTTCCAAAGAGTATTAGCCCAACTCGCGGTACTCATTTTTGAAGTGAAATTATTTGTTTTATCCCTGCAAGACATTTTTTGAGATATTTCAATTCACAAGTAGCGATGAACCAACTTTGCGACGTCTCAATATTGAGGCACAAAATCCTCGCAAGAACAGTATCCGTTTTCATTGCCATTTGAATATTAATTGATTGGTTTATTGCACATGACGTAATTAAAGTTTGCAGGATATCTTTTGAAGTCAAGCTATAATGGCCATACTGCGTTTAAATGATTTTTTAAATTACCTGAGTCCGACTACAAATTATTGATTTCGGGTGGCAGGAATTTCATTATCGTAAAGAGAATCAGTGAGGAATTTAATAAGGCGGCAGGAATTTTGAAACGTTTTTAATTTTGATTTGTTCATTAGTAAACTTTATGCAAAATTCATGGACTGCGAAGATGGGTAGGTGTAGCAGGAATTCGGAATTCTCACAAAAATTCCGAGAATAATTGTATCTATTTTCGGCTTTTTTGTCAGCTTCTTTGAAATTCTTCTTGGCACTCGGTGTGTTCCTTTTGCGTCAGATTTTGTCACTGGTTTACAAAACACTTGTAAGACACAAAAGTGTTTTTCAAGGTGAAATCATCTTTAACTGAGATCAAGCGTAAATCAAGATATAAAGCTGCAACGAATTTAAAAAAAATTGACAAGAAATTTTGAGGTTTGATTCATGTTCTTCAGTTTTATCTAGATATCTCTTTTTTTACCAGTTGATTTAATACTTTTTTGAACTCACAACTTCAAAAAGAGATTTCGCGACCGCATAGTAGTGCGCGAAATCGATGCTCGCGCACTACTATGCGGTCGCAGGCCATTTTGAAGCACTAGTGCGCGAAATTGATGTTCGGGCACTAGTGCGAATACTTTTTGGATGATTTTGAAGTATTAGTGCGCGAACGTCGATTTCCCACACTAGTGTTTCAAAACGCCATTTCTTCAATTTGGATGATGAAAATTTCGAAGGAGTGAAAACAAATCGTTATTAATTCGATTGACACAATCGCATGGACAAGCGCCATTCTATTCACAAATCAGACATAATGTTCGTTTCACAAAATATTGTACGAACTTCGCGCAAATGAAGCACTCGCTCCTTCGTCGCTCGTATCTCAAATAATGGACTCATGCGCGAAAAATGTCTTCTCTCACTCATTTCGTAAATAACTATTTTGTGCTGGGGTTCTTAGCTATGACAAAGAGTTCTTATTTCAATTTACTGTAATTTACTGGGAACTGTTGTGTACAATTAAAAAAATACAATTGAATAAACGTCTTATTCTTTAAAAGATGAAAGTTTCGCACATTGGTATTTTTTTAGCAAAACATGGTCAGGTGAAGTAGTTAAATGTCTGCCAAATCAACAACAAATTGCATTAGTGTTTTCTTGTCATTGCACCATTTATGTACACTTGAATTATTATTCTATTGTTTCGTATTATCATAGTTAATTCCATCCAGTTTGAACGATTAATCACTGTTGGGTGGTGATATTAGCCGTTCAAATGATATAGTCGTCTTTGTATAACTACTTAAAAACTTTATTGTATGACAAAATGTTGATGTACAAGTGTTAAGTACCAAGGATAGTGGTAGACTCTTGTTTTTACCGCTATATCTCGACTTAAATAAGGGTGGGTGATTTCACCCCTCTCACAAAGAAAGTAGGCAGGACTACCTGCTACAGTACCTGTTTCTAACAATAACGTTCAAAATTACATTATTTTGTACATATACCGCCCCCCTTGAAGGCACGGACTTCAAAAATATTGGAATTAGCAAAGATCGAACATGGTTATTAGAAAAAGGATTGTTACATAATAAACATGACAAAAAACATTAAAAAATACAAACATTGAAGTCAATTGTAAAAAAGGGTTAATGCATAATTATAACAAATATTTACACGATACAAACATAGTCTATTCATTCGCTGGCAGAACGCACACCTTTCGCGTGGCTCTTTTGAAGATGCCTTTGACAGTCTTTACGGACACTACGCGCACAACACCGTCACTTCCGGGATGAAGTTCTACGATGCGTCCCAATTTCCATTGTAGTGGCGGCGTGTTGTCCTCAACTAGAATCACCATGGAACCAACTTCCAAGGCGGGGGTGGACGGTCTGGAACCGGAACCACGGAGCTGCTTGGAACGATTGATGTTTTGAACAAGGTACTCCCTTTGCCAGCGGTGCCAAAAGTGCTGCCTCATCTGTTCCACTCTTTGCCATTGCGTCAATCGGTTGATCCTCGTCGTCGTAAGATCTCTTTCGCTTATAGAAGTTAATGGCTCTCCGATGAGGAAGTGACCAGGGGTTATGGGATTAAGGTCATTAGGATCGTTACTCAAGGGACACAAAGGTCTGGAGTTTAGGACTGCTTCAATTCTTGTTAACAGGGTATACAATTCTTCGTAGGAAAGCACGACTTCTCCAATTGTTCTCTTTAAATGACCTTTAATGGATTTTACGTTTATTTCCCAAATACCGCCCATGTGCGGGGATCTGGGGGGAATGAAATGCCACGAGATACCCTTATTAGCCAGATTTTCTGTAATTTGACTAAATGAAGCTGACTTTAGAAATGTTCTTAGTTCCAGTAATTCTCTATTGGCGCCAACGAAATTTGTAGCATTGTCCGAATAAAGATGGTACACATGACCACGTCTTGATATGAAGCGTTTTAGCGCATTCAAAAAGGTTTGAGTCGTTAAGTCACCAACTAGTTCTAAATGAACGGCTTTAGTTGAAAAACAGACAAAGACGCAAATATATGCCTTCACAGTACGCTTACTGCGACCACGACATTCCTTGATGTAAATAGGCCCGGCATAATCTACGCCACTGATTGAAAATGGTCTGGTTGGTTCGACACGGGATTTGGGCAAATTACCCATAATAGGATACATAACGCTTGGTTTGACTTTAAAACATTGCAAACACTGGTGCAAAATCTTGCGTACCACACTGCGTGGAGAAATTATCCAAAAATTTTGACGTAACGCGGCTAAAGTTCCCTGAACACCAGCGTGCAGTTGCTCAATGTGCACGTGTTTGACTAATGCCTTAATCAAATGGTGATCGTTTGGTAGCACGATGGGATGTTTGACATCGTAAGTTAAGGATGAGTTTTGCAACCTACCTCCCGCGCGAATTAAATTATCATTCTTGTCGAGAAAAATATTTAAGCACAGTAAACGTGATTTCTTGTTAATCGGTTTGTTTTGTTTAAGGCAAGCTAATTCATCGTTGAATGCAACTTCTTGAATTAAACGCATGATGGCCTTCATGGAATCTTTTAATTCTTCACATGTTAAAGAACTAGAGATTTGCCTTTGGTTTGGCTTCCTACAATTGTTGATGAACCGTAATACCCATGACATTACGCGTTCAGTTTTTTTGTAATTTGAAAATTTTGTAAGAAGCGGTAGTTGTCTTTCGCGAGAATGAATATTGGTCAGAGTGACAGTTCGCCGTTCTGGAATTTCAATATCCGAAAGATTTACGTTAGATACGGGCCAAGTGTCGTTGTTTTCTGACAGCCAATCAGGACCGTTCCACCACAGTTTATTAGTTTTGAGTTGACCAGGTAAAGCACCTCGGCTTAGTACATCCGCAGGGTTACTTTCGCTTTTGACATGATACCAATCTTTCGCATCCGTTAGCGTTTGAATTTCGGAAACTCGATTTCCTACAAATGTTTGTAAGTTTGAAGATGTAGCGTTTATCCATGCCAGAACGACTGTGGAATCTGTCCAGAGAAATTGCTGATCAATTTTGACATTTATCGTTCGTAAAACTGTATTAAATAATCGCGACAACGTTAAGGCGGCACACAGCTCCAAGCGTGGTAACGTAACAGCGCGAAGAGGAGCCACACGAGATTTAGCGCAAATTAAGTGAACTTGATGATTGCCACTATGATCAGTTGTTCTTAGATAGACAGCAGCGCCATATGCGATTTGTGATGCGTCACCAAAACCATGTAGTTGCACCTGTACGGGGCTTGATTTTATTATGTTTCTGGGAATTTCGATTTCGTTTAAGTGAGCGAGTTCTTGCAAGATCTTAACCCATGCACAATAAATAGTTTCAGGTAATAGATCGTCCCATCCAATTTTCAAACTCCAGCACTGTTGAAGGATTATTTTTGCTTTTACTACTACTGGCGCCACAAGACCCAATGGATCGAATACCTGGGCAGTTTTAGACAGGATTTCGCGTTTTGTTAGTCTTTTCGGAATGTCGCACTGTTTTACCTGATAGCGTAACGAATCGTGATTAGGATTCCAAAAAAGCCCTAACGTTTTAGTGTAAGCATCCTTATCGAAACTGACGTTGAGATTAGGCTCGTGACTATCTGGAATTAATGCAGGATGATTGGCGGCCCATTTACGTAATAAGAAACCACCATGAGCTAAAATTTGAATTATTTGATCTCGTAAAGTGATTAGGTTTTCAAGTGAGTCTCCTCCCGTCAGAAGATCGTCTACGTAAAAATCCTGTTGAATTGCTTTAGCGGCTTCCGGGTACTGATTTACGTTTTGAAGAGCTAGTTCTTTAAGACATCTTGTTGCTAGAAAACTGGCCGGTTTTGTACCGTAGGTTAGAGTGGTTAATCTATACGTTTTTAGCGGATCTTCGGTGTTCTCGCGCCAAACAATTCGTTGATAGTCACTGTGATCGGGATGTATTTCTATCATACGGTACATTTTAGCTATGTCCCCGTTTACGACGTATTTAAAAGTTCTGAATCTCAACAAAATTGCAAAAAGCTCTGGCTGGATTGTAGGTCCTGCCATAAGATTGTCATTTAGACTTAATGCATCAGCTGAGCGAAATGACGCGTTAAAAACAACTCTTAACTTGGTCGATGTAGAATCCTTGAGTACCGCGTGATGGGGCAAATATGTACAGTTCGGTTTATTTAATTCGCAACCCGGAACTTCCTCCATGTGACCCAAAGAGATGTAATCCCGCATGAATTGCACATAATCTGATTTTAGTGTAGGCCTTTTGTTTAGGTTTCGTTCCAGATTGTTAAAAAACTTTACAGCACTATCGCGGTTTGACTTGAGAATTGGAGGATCATTTTTTAATGGCAGTTTAACAAGAAACTTTCCGTTTGTTTGTCTGCACGTATTTTGAATAAAATGTTGCTCGCACATAATCTCTTCATTTGAAAAGCATTTTTGTTCGGAAGGGTTGCTGCATTGTTCTAGTTCGAAGAATTTCTGCACCTGGTTCTCTAAAATGTCGGTTACCGACGTTAGAGAAAGCGAGCAGGTGCTTGAGCTATTGTTATTGTTCATATTTAGTGACCCACCCGCAATGAAACCTAAATGGGTATTTTGCAGCATTAGTTTGTTATGGTTCTTCAGTGTTATTTCCTTGCGGTCTTGACATAAAAGGTTCCAAAACAAATCAGCCCCGATAAGTAAGTCTACTGGTGCAGTTTCTAAGAATTTCGGATCGGCTAGCTGTAATTCCTTTGGAATATTTATTGCAGACATGTTTATGGTCACCAGGGGAAGATTTTCGGTTATTTTTTCCAGAACAAAACAACTTAAGTTCGCCGAAAACTTATTGTACTGAGACTTGATGTTTACCTGGACGGCCTGTTTGATGTTCGTCGAAATTTGACCAATTCCGCCAACGGTTATATTTACGGCTTTCTGCTGTAGACGTAATTTTTTGGAAAATGATGACGTAATATAACTGTTCATGGACCCTGCATCCAGGAGAGCTCTACATTTATGTGACTTATTATTACGATCTTCTATGAGAACGATCGCGGTTGATAACAAAATAATTGATGATTGGGACCTCATAGAATGAGCGTTTAAACTTTCTACCTGTGCTGGTGTTTCATTGGTTTGCGTGATTTGTCTTTCTTTGTGAAGCAGCGTATTGTGGCTTTGATTGCATTTACGGCATTTGAATTTGGACTGACAGTTGTTAACAAAATGATTGGTTCTTAGACAATTAAGACATAACTTCAGGTTTCGAGCTTGAGCGTTTCTTTCCTCTACATTTAATTTTGTAAATTCATTGCACTGAAAGATTGTATGATCGTCATTTTTACAAAATGTACAATGTAGTTTGTTTGTGGCAACATAAGATGTAGTGCTTCGTTTTTGTGACATATTGTTTTTTGCATTATTGTGATTCGGATTGACGTTCGATTTGGGGTGCAATAGATTTAAGGATTCCAACAACTGACATTTCTTTTCTAAAAATTCGATCGTTTGACCGTAAGTTGGAACCTCGTCGGTTAATGTAGCCTGCCATTCTCTTGCAAGATTGTCGTCTAATTTGTCCACAATTATTACGACTAGAAGAGCGTGCCAAGTATCAATCGGTACTTCTAGCTGTCTTAACGCGGCAACATTTGAATTCAACGTATCTAAAAAACACCTAAGTGACGAATGCGAGGCTTTAATTACTGGTGCCTTTGTGATGGCTATTATGTGATCGTGAACGATCAGCCGTTTGTTGCAGAACCGTTTCTTTAAGATATCCCACGCTACATTATAATTTTCTGATGACACCGTTAATGACTCGACTGCTCGCAAAGCTTCACCAGATAAACATGATCGCAAATATTGGAAACGTTGACAGTTGTTTAGCATGTTGTTTTCGTCTTCAATAATGGATTTAAATGAATTTTGAAATGACAACCATTCCTTATAGCAACCAGTGAAAGATTTTAAATTTAAAGTTGGCAGATTCAATTTGATTGATTGATCACGATTAGAGCAATGTGAATTAGCGCTGGAACAACTACCGTTAGGATTCGCTGTGGCCGCAGTGTGCGGTGGAGGCGTCGTTTGTCTAATTTTTGTTTGAATTGATGATAATACATCGAGATACTTTAAATCAATTTCGTCGCGGTCCTGAGTCTGTGTCTCAATCGCCTCTGATGAAAGATCGAGTGATTCAATTTCAGTCTGTACCTCGTCATATTCTTTGAATATTTGTTCGATGAATGTTTTTCTAGTTTCTAGTGGAGACACATCATTATCATTTGATTGAAAATTAGACACAAAGTTCTGAATACGCGTAATTCTAGCTTTTAATGAGGTTCTTTTCCTTTTTAGAGCCTCTAATTTGGCAATTGATTCATCTAATAAGGATGTCTCGGGCATAATGATTGATTTGATTTACGTGGTCGAGATGAAAATTTGCGAAATTAGGAACAATAGAAAAAGTCGTACGTAGTAATGCAGTTTGGAAGGGAAATTGAAAGGATTGAGAGCCACTAACCTTTGTTGATGTCTTGAGTGATGATCGCTTCGCTGCTACCCAATTCGGTGACTATTCGTGCTGCCCTTTTGCCCTTGCTGAAGGTGACGAAATCGTTGCTGCCCTCTGGGTGTCGAAACTGTTTCTTGAATTGTTGTTGTATTACACTTGTTATTACACTAGACGACCGTCGTGTGATATGGATTTAATCATCCGGCTCGAAGGACCAAAATTATGAACGATTAATCACTGTTGGGTGGTGATATTAGCCGTTCAAATGATATAGTCGTCTTTGTATAACTACTTAAAAACTTTATTGTATGACAAAATGTTGATGTACAAGTGTTAAGTACCAAGGATAGTGGTAGACTCTTGTTTTTACCGCTATATCTCGACTTAAATAAGGGTGGGTGATTTCACCCCTCTCACAAAGAAAGTAGGCAGGACTACCTGCTACAGTACCTGTTTCTAACAATAACGTTCAAAATTACATTATTTTGTACACAGTTGTTTATATTGTTTATGTCATGTCGTTTAGCACATGTCTAGTGCCAGAACTGGTAACACTGTAGATAAGCATTTATTGATGATAATTTTTGGCAAGAGTTTTTAATAAATAAAAGTACAATGATAAAACGACTAAATTTAAAATCAATTTAACGTTTTAGTGGTTTAAAAGAATAATTTCATTACTAGGTATACTTGTCAGATTTATATTTTATTACCTTTTTCAAAGTCCAAATCAGAATGTCGCTCATGGAGAGCATAATGTGCAGAATACAGGTTGTACAGATATTTTAACCACGAGCTACTGGCTTCATGTAGAACTCGGAAAAAATATTTAAAAAATTTTATGTCAAAAAATAAAATGACATTTATTTTTTGAGCTACAATTTTTTAAAATTGCTTTTAGTTTTCTACGTTGTCCTACAACCTCTTCGGTATAATTTCAGCACATTTTAAAAATACACCCTGTATATCATGTTTTATAAAATGTACGCCAATGCGAGGTAACCTATAGGAAATATGCTTTCAAACAAGGAAACCTCATTGATGTACGTTTTATTAAAATATGATATACAGGGTATATTTTTAAAATGTGCCGAAATTTTACCTAGGAGGTTGTTTGACAACGTAGAAGACTAAAAGCAATTAAAAAAAATTGTAGCTCAAAAAATAAATTTCATTTTATTTTTTGATATAATATTTTTCCGAGTTCTACATGAAGCCAGTAGCTCGTGGTTAAAATATCTGTACAACTTTCAATAACACCCTGTAATCGAGTAGGAAAGAAAACCAAATAAAGATAGTAGATTGTCACACATTTTGTTGACAAACAGAACAATCATCTTTCCATTTTAATCTTTTATGGAATAGTAGATTATAATATCATTAAGAGTAGAAGTGAGTCTTTTTGTGCTAACCCCAGAGAGTGAAGACCGATACGAAGTCGAGGTTGCCACATTTGTAAAGTTTTCCAGAAAAATTAGTATCAGGATAAGCCATCTTCTAATTTATGTCTTCCATTCCGCAAGTTCGGTCTTGCTGTGATTGATTGTCATCACTTCTTGAAACCATTTGGTCAAAGAACAAAATACGTATGTATTGTCTTCAGGAGTTTTCTTCTTAGTGTCACCATCCTGACACTTGTGTACAGTTTTCTTGTTTTTTTAAAAGAAGATTTTGGTTCTGGAAGCTCCAGTTGGTGAACCCTTGTATCTTTGATATCTTCACTGCGGCGAGTGCATCTCTGATTGTGCAAAGGCGTGGACCAGGTGAGTCCTTGCATGAAGTTGATTAAGTCGTGAGGATAAATCACGGCCGATTCGGAACCGACAGGAATTGCACATTATGCACCACCCAGGCCAATTATTCGAGATGGCCGGCGATAATCCTCTTAGCAGGTATTATTTATTGGCCTGCAATTCATGGGAAACGCTGTTTAGTTCAGCCGCGTTTAACGACACGGTACGGATATGCTTAAGAATGCGTTAACATGCGCGGAAATGGATTGCCAGCTGATAACGAGTGGATTTACGACGTACGTTTGTTGTGTTCCATCCTTTGACGATTTGCGGTTGTGTTTGTTTGTGTTTTGGTGGTTTACGAGTGACCTAAATGTATGTGGGGACTCCAGGAAATTAAGTTATCGTTAAAGTACGACAAGATAAACACTCCGAGTAACCTCAACACATTCACGCAAATGAAGCACTCGCTCCTTCGTCGCTCGCGCCCCAAATAATGCGCTCATGCGCGAAAAATCTCCTCGCACTCGGTTCGTAAATAGCTATTTCTAACGCCTTTGTTGTGTTCTACATACTAGAAAATTTGAATACATGTTTCGATTTGGAGATGATGGAAATCCAAGAAAGTAATGCAGTAATGGTAGACATACTCATAAATGATAAAAATAAATCATTTTTATGTTAGAGATGGGTGCTATAGTGTAAAACTGTCATTTTACTGTAAAAGTCCTATTTTACTAAAAAAGTTGGAATTTAGCAAAATAGTTCATTACTGCATAAAGTGCGAAAAGCAAATAGTTTCGGTTGTGACTCAAATATTTTAACTATCTGTGACCGATCGTTATTGCTCAGAAATGCAGTGTAAAGTATACTTAGCTGTCTATATTATTTACTTAATTTTATTAGTAAGTAGTAACTAGTAGTAATAGCGCTAGATTAACTTAAAAATAACTAAATATAAACACAAACAACTGAAATTGAAGCAAATGTTTACTTGGATCTCTGCTCTTTCGTAACATCTTGAGGTGTATTTTGATTTTAAATATTGAGAGTTTGTTGGCAGCCTGGACTCTCTTGAGCTTTTAAGAATACATATTACGTACGTAGATAATTTTAATTTTATCTACAAAAATAGGCACCCTTTTTCTTACATTTGTCTAAAAAGAATGAGAACAAAAACAAACGAAATCAAAAACAAAACCGTATTATAAAGACGGCTATTAAGGGACAATCGACAGCAATGTAGCTCTGCAAAGCTGATATTTGTGTCAGACATAATTCCAAAGATAAAAGTTTGATTATCCGGTATAGTCACTTGAGATTACAGGAACTTTCCAATGATTTCTCTTGAAGTAGCGTAACTGTAATTAAGAAAAATGGAGAAAAGCTAGCAAAGTATTTGCTTATACTTGATCTATATCGAACACTCTCTAAAAATCTTTTTTCTTCATTTTAATTAAAAAAGAAATCACCAAACACTTTCACATGTCAATGTGCCAATACAAAAAAATCCGTCAAATAGACACAATTATAAGTCCACGAAAAATAAACTTTATTATCTGTTTACAGTGATATTACACATGATATTTTTATTAACATTGCTAATTTTAAAATCATGTTTCAAAAAATGTATGGCCAAGAACGGTCGGTTGTAAAAGAATTTCCTCAGCTAGTGCAATGAAACAATGAGATTTAAAACTCCCGCGCTTTTATTCAACGATCAATATTCAGAGAGGTTATGTTGTGGGGGCTTTTATTGTCAAGGGGTTTAATTTCATGCACAACAGACACACAATAAGGGAAAAAGTGCAAATCTTTTTTAAGGATAAGCTGAACTGTACCAAATGATACGTTAGTTTCTGGGGTTAATCTCCGGATGGATTTATTTCGGTCTCTGCAATTCTTTGTTGAACCTCTTCAATATTTTCAGCCGTTCTGAATGACATTTGAATTAAATTTTTACGTGTTGCCAACTGAAGCGTATTAATCACGGCCTTCTCCTTTTTTTTTATTTTCGATCGTACGGTACAAATTTAATACTTCATTTCAAAATATGGTTTAGGAATACACCATTTAATTTTTGTGCATATTTGTTTGATCCAATCAACAATCTGGGTAGACTACAAAAAATGCTGCATACTAAAAACAGAAATTACTTCTTTGGGATTTTTGCTGATAGCAATATTTTAATAATGGTCCACACGATACTGGTACTTTACCGTTATAAATCAATATTTCAAAATATGTATGTTTAAAATTTATGAGAACTAAATTTTTTTGGCTTTGACCTTTGACTTACTGAATTAGTTTGCTTTGAGCAAACTTGCTATCCCTGTTATTCTCGATAGATTTTAATTTTTTTGCCAAATGTTTGTTTTCTTTTGTTATTTAATAACCTTCCACAGTCTCTTGGAACAAGAATTAATAAATGGTCTCAAAGTTTTATGTTTTATTTTTTATGTTTTTATTTTCTGAAGATAATTACATTACGCCCCATCACACAATCCATTTTTTTTTCCTCTTGGAGTAGTAATTGGTGTTGAAATCCATCTTGTAATTAGCATCGAGTTACCTGTTGATTCTTTACCTTTGTTGCCCACTGTGTAATTTGCTTGGGTAACGGATACCCAACTTACGACTAAATAAATGATTTATGGTCTGACACGGGCGTGACTTTCAACTTTCAAAACCTACTCCAATTACGAATTTTTTGTTGTTCTTAATGAGTTATTTATTAATTTATTTTTTTCCATTCTTTTTCATATAATGTAATTATACTCCGCGAGCACATAATCAAAGTACAGATCTCATTTCCAAATTGGTCGGCTAAATTTTAAAAATAATTAAAATTTCGATCGAAAGTAACTGCTCTACAATTTACCGAACGTTGTCTCTAAACTAACAACTTTTTTGTGTGTTTTTTGGTCCGGTTAATATTTTTTCGAAAAGTGAGACTCACTCCACTCCACTCAATCTCCGGTGTGATTTCTTCTAGCGATCACTTCACTTTATTTTTATTGCGGTTTTCACGGATGATGCAATGGCTTTATAAGTTACATCAGTATTGTTCTCTTTGTAAAAAAATCGAGTTTCTGTTCGTTTGTTGAACAGCTGAACAAGAAGTGATATGATAATCCGTTTTTATAGCAATCAGGTGACAGCAAACACAATGTATGGATTATGAAGATTATGAATGTTTTTCTAATTGTAAATGACACTTGTACACTTCGTGACACATTGATCGCTTAATTTCAAATATGAAACTAGATTTTGGTCTTATTATCTTGAAGGGATGTTGTATCACCTGGGCAACAATATAAGATTTATTTGAAGCAACTATCTAAAGAGACCTTCCTCTTCGCCTTCTTCTTCCTCTTCCGTCCTGTTAGTTGGCAAATTGCTTGTTCCGACTTCGACTCTTAACCTCTTATTTAGATGTCTTCATACCACCTCTTACTTGGTCTTCCTGTTGATCTTCTTCCATTAGGAATTAGCTATTTTTACCACTCTGTTGTCTGTCATCGGTTCTATATTGTTGTTCCATTCTTATTTTTTTTTCTTCCTCTTACTCTTCCATCACTTCTGCGACTAGCTCTATCATTTTGTTGTCAATCGCGATCTTACATCTTATCAGATCCATTCCAATTACCAATGTTTCTTCTCTTCTTCCTCTTCGCCAACAGTTCTAAACGGATACTAAAGTATGTACTGCAAAAATCATAGATGCCACAATAAATTGTCTCCGCTGAAGAGAGCAACGTGGAGGAAATAGTGATATTAGCAACCAAGTGTTTAATAAAACTCCGTTTTTGTCAAATAGTATTATTTTATTCAACATCTACTCTAACAAAAAAAAAATCCATTTCTTGGTCTGCAAATTAGCTCTCTCGAGCATCGATCGACAAAGATCTTCCTTTTAAGACTTTCTTGAACTTTAAAAATTGACAGTAATCCGAGGGGAGCAAGTCAGGAGAATATGCTGGATATTGACTAGATTTTTAAGATTACTCTTAAATTTAGAAAGTTAAAATTAGAAAAATGATGCGTTCAGAAATACGTCACATTCTAAGAAAGTGCCGATCAATATTGTCAAGTGTTTTCAAGTACTTTTGTGACAGGAGTTTGTTTTGAGATTTTAATGAAGTAGACATTGCCGTGATAACTTCAGTTGATAACGTCTTTATTGTTTTAAAGGATAAGCATTATACAATTTTTAAACATCTTTTAAAACCCCAAAACTTTGATCACACCGTTTTCAGCATTACATACGTAGATATGGTGATTGTTCACTTTAACTACTTCTGGAATTTTCGCGTTTCTTCTGGCTAGACACCCTCAGGGCGTCCTCCTAGATCGTTTCCCACCATTCAAACCTTGTGCAAATGAATTTTTCTTACCCTTTAGTTATACATACTAAGACATTGGCGCGACCTTGAAACACAACAAGAGAGAAAAAAAAAGCATTTGCACAAGGTTTGAATGGTGGGAAACCATCTAGGGGGACGCCCTGAGGCTGTCTAGCTAGAAAAAACGCGAAAATTCCAAAAGTAGTTAAAGTGAACAATTACCATGTATTTTTTTGGTATGTTTGTGCATCGCTATAACATTATACAGTGAACCGATTTCGACGGGACTGTCATTGATCCATAGTTTATTTATCCAGAAGTGACATAGGATATACCGGGTGTTCATTTAAATTTCTCCTCAGCGTTGAGTCAATTGTGAACACACCACGTATTACGGATCACAGATCAGCTGTTTAGGTCTAACCTCACTTTTTCAGTGGTACGTTCACAATCATGTATCTCAGATAGAATCGAGAACATACATCACAATTAATACTTTAAAGATAGTCATTTCAACAACAGGTTTATTGTAGTTCATAAGCATCGTGATCTAGTGGAGATAATTTATCTAATCTCTCGTAGAACCTCCAAACGTAATATTTTCGAATTTGCTATGGATACTGTTACGGTATGCGGATTTCACTGATCGACGCTGCCACTAATTTATCAACTGATAAATAACGAATCACGGACTTTATCAAAAATCAAATAGGGTAGACGACCTTCTAAAAAATGTCAAAAAAAACAGCATTGTGGACACGTTTTAGTAAATTTTGTTTTGAAAAGACCTTCGAGATTTTCTTGTGCCAAGTATCAGAGAAAAGTACATACACATTTTGATAGGTACGAAAATAACTATTTTCCAAAATATTTTTCTTTTGTGACTGGAAAATTTACGAGAATGATAAATGATTTTTTGTTTATTTTCTCCAGTAGTAAAACTTTTCCGTTTGCGATTACCAATTATCTTATCCGCGCCGCCCAGAAGTGGGGATTGTTATTTTAGTCCACTCCAAAACCACAAGATTTTCATTTTAACAATCGACCTTTGACCGGGGACACCTTCTCCCACATCCTGCCCTGACGTCTCGTAGGGATATGTAATCAGAGGGGGAATTACGTAATTGTTCGTTGACTTTTGAGCACTCGACGGCTCCACGTATTGTTGTCCATCATGGTCTTCGAGTGCACGTTGACGTAGCCTCGATAAGATAAGAGATCAGTGAGCGAGCGGTGGCAGCTGCAACTCCACAGTAAACCGTGTACTTGATCCATCATCGACCATCATCACCCGTGTTTACATCGGATCTTAATGAACTTTTCGGAACGGATACACTTCTGCTCGGTTCAGTAGTGCGAGGCTTATTGTGACAGGTGGAGCCACTCTGCGCGTTACTCAGTAATTCTTGATTGTTTTGTTTTCGAAGAAGTAAACTGTTGTTTTGTCTGGAAGAGTAGTAGTAGTAAGTCAAAATTAATCTGTCATTTTAACGCCGGCAACGCCACCTATACGGTCAGAGTTTAGTGCCATTGTTGGAGATATTTTTTTGGGTCTAAAACAATAAATATTGATAAGACGTGCTTATTTTCGCAAGAAATTCCAATATTGTTTTGTCAGGTGCTGCGAATTGTAAAACCGTGGGGTTTCGAAATCACGAATTTCAAGTGAGATAAGCGTCAAAAAAAATTGGAAATTAATTATCGAGATAACTTTAATTGGCCGCTCTAAAGATTGAAATAATACTTCCTCAGCATGACTTTTTTCTTTCGAATTTATTTTGTTTCGCTGTATTTTTTTCTGTCAAAACTTTTTGCCGTGTAATTTTTTTTTTGAGGTTAGGTAAGCATTTTTGATGCTACCGCTTGTGGGATAGGATGAGAGACGCGTTTCGAATGTTCAGGTGTTTGCTCTGTGCCCAATTTTACTGCGATTAATGTAAAAATATGTAAAAATATTGATGTTTAAACGCGGTCAATCTGACATTTCCAGGAATTACCGGACATGCGTGCAGGAAGCGGCAAATTACAACGCCATTGGCCATTCTACAGCCATCTGCAAGTACGCGATCTCCCATAAGTACTCTGTGGATTTTTAATTGTGTACTTTGTTAGCTTGACATGTCTCGGTACGACTGTACCAATGTTCAGAGTGCATGAATGTCGGGTTTGGAATGGAGAATTGAAGAAAAAAATTGTCATTATGTGAATATTTTGTACCAATGAACAACGGAAAGATAAAGAAAGTGGAAAAAGGAGAGGAATGTGATAATGTTTTAATTCATAATCGTATCGTGAACATAGAATATACAGGGTGTTTTTGAAATACGTACAGAAATTTTAACCACGAGCTTACTGGCTTCATGTAGAACTCGGAAAAAATATCTGAAAAATTCTGTCAAAAAATAAAATGACATTTATTTTTTGAGCTACAATTTTTTAAAATTGCTTTTAGTCTTCTACGTTGTGAAACAACCTCGTAGGTAAAATTTCGGCACATTTTAAAAATACACCTTGTATATCATATTTTATAAAACGTACACCAATGCGGTTTCCTTGTTTTAAAGCATATTTATTATTATCACTTATTTACCGTATTCACTCATTTTCTGCAGAATTCCAAGTGCACACTTCGACAGTTTTTTAGTTTAGCTGGTTATGCAATCACAGTAGAAAAGACAAGCTAATGTTAATGCTAATTCATATTTTGAAGTTTTATTAATCATTTTCAGAGACAAACAATGATGTTGCAAAAAATTGGATAAAACACTTTTATACTTGTGGGATTACAGGACCCGCCGCACTTATAAGAAAACTAGTGCTTTATAGATGTTGCATAAATAACTGTTATTAAACCGATCAAATTTACGTTGTATTGAATAAAGCAAAATTTCACGTGAAAAGTTGCTCGCTCAACGGTATCTCGGCTACCAACATCATGAATTTCTCAAAAATGCAATTTTTTTACTTTCGCTTTTAGTTTTTAGAAAAACCTAGATAGTACGATAGTACTAGACCTACGATTAATAACAAAACAGAAAATCATTTCTCATTATTGAATCGATGGAATTTTCGCCGAACTGATTTCGTTGTAATATTTTGCTTATTTCTTGGGACTTCCTGGATTGATTTCTTGTTTTGTTCCAGGTCATCACCGTTAAAAATTGCATCGACATGTGTGAAAACCTCCGATAGCTTCGCGACAACCTAGTGAAGTACGCACCTAAGAGTCGGACATCCTGTGCGGTAGTGAACAGATCCGTCCGATTGCAGCGCCGCGACGCGCGTCTTTCCTCCACCACCTCCGGTCCGCCGCGTGAATGCGCGTCTGTTTCGGGACGCTGTGCTTCTCGTCGAGGCTGAACGCTAACGACGAGGAAGCCGCCCCAGGTCTCGGTGGTGTCGCGACGGTGACGACGACGACGGCCCTCAACGGCCATCATCGCCAGGCCATGGCGTCGTCCGTCGACGAACTGCAGCAGCTCCTGTGCGAGAAGGAGACCAAAATCACCGAACTGACCAAGCTGGTACAGCAGAGGGACGTCGAGATCACCAACTTGAAGTCGCAGCTGGACAAGTTCCAGAGTGTGCTGCCGCTGTACATGCCCACCAGTCCGAAGCACATCGTGGGATTGAACAACAATGCGGTGCTCAGGCCGAGGAAGCAGAGGGCAGGCATCTCCGCCGAGCCGCAGAGCGAGGCCTCCATCCTCGAGCTCAGCAAGGAGACCTTCCCCACCTACAACAAGGACGAAAGGTAGGACGGTTTTCCGAAGAATTATTCTTTTTAAAAGCCATTCTGTTATTCCTTCGCTAACAACTCGCGTCATTTTTATTAATTTAATTTACTCATGTCATCTACTATTCAAGGACGCTTCAAATAAATAATTCAATGTACAGGGTGTTGCGTTGAAATTACAATAAAGGACATAACCTGAACAAATTTTATTTTCTTTGAGTCCCTAGATTTATTTCTGATACAAATTGCTATTTTTCTCTTAATAGGAATGGTAAAAAATATCTTTAAAAATATTCTAGTCGTATTTTTTATATTAAACTGGGATTATCAGCTATAATACAGGGTGTCTTAAAATTATCGTATTCAGAGTTCGGGGCTTAGTAGGGGACATCCTGTTGACCAAGTAAAAATGTAAAAAAAAAAATTGCTGTCACTTTGAAAAAAATATCAAAGTTGCCAATATTTGTTCAAAAGTACCTGATTAATATTCTAGCTATGTTGTATGTACTTCCCTTATATCTTTGTAAAGACCCCCCCTGTATTTTTTTATTTTCTCGAGATTCCTGAGATTTTTCCCTACAAGACCCCCGACTTGGAATACGTAAATTTTGCGACACCCTGTATAACAAGTGGTCTGGTTATCATCGGCGAGTGAAATCGAGCTGGTATTGTACGTCCTACGAACTCGTGGAGTGTGCTGCTCCGGTTTCACGAGTCGTGTTATCGATTATTAATCATAGTACGAGTTTATACAGGGTGTGACAGAATTCTACTGACAAACTTTCAGGGTTAATTCTATGATCAAAAATAAGCATAAAACTCTTAATACATATGGGGTCAAAAACGCTTAGTTTAGGAGATAATCAACAAAAGACATCATAACAATTACGATCTAAATCCCTTAGATTTTATGGGGTCATCTGAACGTGGGGGGCGAAAGTTTAACAATTTTTCAAAATTGTACATAGCTCATTTTTAATACTTTAATTAAAAAAGAACTTCAAATTAAGAACAGGAGTTGTAATTCTAATTTATTAATAGGTATCATTCATTATCTATTAATAATTGAGACTTTTTATTCTTTTGGGCGAGACTGATGGAATTTTTATTACTAATTTTATTCGAAATCCACAGTAACTGGATTCAGGAAAAAGTGTAGCAGTTTATTTTTAATAGCGGATGCTGTTTAAATAAAAGAAGTTGCTGCTATTTCCGGCCCAAATTGAAAGAACACGGCGAGACGCTCCGACACTCGAATTTGATACTAATTTCATTATCGGAAAATTTCGCTAATTCTCGTGGCCAATTCGGTAATTACTCGTTTGTGATTAATTAGGTGACGTAAGATATTTCGTTAATTAGTAACAATCCTGTGGCCATAACAATCTCAAGGCTAATTCACACTTCACCCAACTGACTAATTACAAATTAACCATTTGTGCTAATTTCGAACTTGATTCATTTTTAATGATTAATTATGCTAATCATTGCTAATCGCACAACTTGCCGAATAATAATTTGAGTGATTTTACAGCAATCTTTCTATCTATAAGAACATTCCGTTGTTTGTTATTTTTCAGATAATACCGCTAATTGTCGTGCGATGAATTATACAAATTTAGCTTTAGATCTCTAAACACCTCGATAGTTAGAGACTTGTTTCTAAAATTACTGTTTATTTATTAGTACTGATCAAATAGACGCTGATGCCACTTAATTCTAATCTGTTACTAAGTTAATTGGACTAATTAGTTTGTTTGGCTGTCGTGTACAACTAATTAGCTTGAGGTGCACAAAAAATACTTCAATCAAAAGCGAAAAAAATAATACATTTAATTAGTCAGACCAAATTATTCACTGTAAATTTTAATTAGTAAAATTGTAGTAAAATAAAATTCGAGTTATTCCGGCTGAAGTGGAAATTTTCAGAACTTTTTATTTGCAAAGTGCAAAAAACAAGTTCTTAGAAGGACTTTATTGTAGGCTTGGGCCAATTAGCAGAAATGTCTTGAGTCGTTAAATGCGATTTAAAAAAATATAAAAGAACTGTTACAGAATTGTTTGCATAGTTTAAAGGATAATGAATGGTACGTTTTCGTTATTGAACAGCTTGTCTGCATCAGAAGCCAAAAAAATGAATTGTTAAATTGCAATAAATTCCATCTGCTTCAGCAGTTTTATTGAGATCGGAATTTATTCCAGATTTAAAGGTTATTCGACTGAACTCCAATTGTCTTGGTCGTTTTGTTCTCATCCAATTTAGTGTCGTCGCTTTTACATTTATTTATGATCTACCACAAATTTTGGATTTTTGCGTAGAAGAGATCTGGGACAATATCTGATCAATCATTTTATAAATAGCGCTTTTCGTTTGCTTTGCCTCTGAATTTTCGCTTTCGTCTGTCAGAAAATTCCATAAATCCCTCGATTAATATCAAATTTACGATTTACTTCGAGCCGGTTCCGACTGAATAAATAGACAAATATCGCATGGTATGACCCAGAACTTACAATGAGCAGAAATAGAACGGAGCTAAAAATAAAATGGCGGCGTTGCGTTGCCGTTTGTTCGGTCCATCCTAGATGAAATCCCGAAGACCTGTTTTCCCATTAATTAACGCCCAAACGGTAACGGCGTCACATAATAGACCTATTAAAGGCGCGATAAAAAAATTCAAACGATTCAATTATTATCGAAAGCAGTAGAATTGCCTGCCATAAAACTTGATAGCATTTCTT
Source organism: Tenebrio molitor (assembly GCF_963966145.1). Lineage (NCBI taxonomy): Eukaryota > Metazoa > Arthropoda > Insecta > Coleoptera > Tenebrionidae > Tenebrio > Tenebrio molitor. Next base: position 1,333,597 of record NC_091054.1, on the reverse strand, counting down.
CGACTAGTTGCTACATCGCAAAGAGTCACGGGTGTGGCGGCCGGAAAAAAATCGTTATTAGTTTAAAAGTACTCAAGACGATTAAATTTAAACGAGACTCATTAATTTTCCTGCTGGATTCAGTTCGGCAGGAAATTTTTCACGCTGGAAACCGGACCGACGAGTTACGAAAAGGCGGCGGTTTTCTATTGAAGTGGACGAGTTTCCTGCGAGGAACTGATAACCGAACTGCTTCAGCAGGAATTGTGGCATATCCGCATTAATATTGCGTTTATCAAAGTAGCAGCAATCGAAATATTTTACAAACTGGTTTTTGTTTTCTGTTTTAAAATTGTCTGAATTCCTGCAATGTACAGTAGCCGAAGGATTCAATTTCTCATTAGCTAATTTTGTTATTTCATCAATTTGCTCTCCCAAATATAACTTCACTTTGAGGTAAACACCGATCGTTCCTAGAGTTGCAGGATGTGCCGTGTGGTCGTCAGCAAATTCGTCGCATTTCCTGCACTGGCAGAAACAGCTGCCACTCAGTAATCGATATTGTCGATCGGTCACGCAACCCGTTCCTCCTGCCAGCAGGAAATTGTTTTTTCAGCCGAGTCTGCACCGTATTTTTTGATAAATTGTCGCGGTAAACTTCCTGCGGTGTACTCCATCGGCAGGAATTTATCAGATTCGTGGTATTGACATCCCGAACATTTGTAAGCTGGAACGTGACGAGTTGAAAACTAGAAGAGCACGGAAAAAATTCGTCGACATTCCTGCAACTACCAGGAATCCGCGTTAGTTGGGAATCATTCGTGGAACTCGACAAATATGCGAAAACCGGGCCCCTTGCTGGACGGAATCTTGTCGATGTTAATTAGAGGATTTTCGTTTGAAAATTGGCGCAAACCAGACAAATTGGTGCGACAATGGCGGACGAATTCCTGCAACGATTGATATTTCAATGTGGATTTGTAAATTTCCGCAGCGACACTGTGTTCCATTAAATATTAAATCGGACTGTTTGAACGAATCCACCGACATTCCTGCGTCTTGCTGGAATTAGCATTATCAGAAATTTATTAATGTATCTCTGGGAATATTTCAAAAACATGGGACCACCTGCTAGCAGGAACGTTGTCAATTTTTTATGCCGTCGTTAATTATTATTCGCTAAGTGTATCACGTGGCGAACTGGTTGCATCCTCCTTTGCAGGAAAATTATTATTTCCGTCTGTTGTAATTTCAATAGCAAAACATGGATGCTTCAGCAGGAGTAGTTTTGTTCGAGTGATTGATGTTTTTCGCCGATAAAAAATAGTTACGTTTCAATCGTAAAGCCAGCGGGGATTCCTGCGGTGGAACTTCAAATTAGTGAAATTTTCTTCAGTCGGCGTGAATCGAGCCGATGAGTTATGGCCAACAAGTAGTGCTTGTTTTTTTCGTACTGGGAAATCCCAGCAGGGATTGCACCGTCAGCAGGAAGTTAGTTAAAACGTCGTTAATTAAACGACTCACTGTGGGTCCAGTGCCGAATTAAAAATTATCGAAATTGAATTCCTGCTGAGAGACGCATTTTCACGTTTCACGCATTTTTAAGAATGTTCAGTTATTTCCTGGCACTAGAAAATCCAGCGACACTGAAATATTACTTTCAATAGAGCAGGAATTTTTCTGTCGAATCTTTACGAGCTTTAATATTCAAATTATCTATAGGAGTTTATTGGGTTTTGAAAAAAATCGAATTAAATTCATCATTCAGGTTGTTTATTTCGTGACAGATCTGGGCAATTAATTACGTTCACGGTGGTTTACGTAGCAGGAATTTCATGGGTCAGATCTTTGAATAGTGAAAAAATGTGAGTCCGCTAGTAGTGCTTTATTAATTTTCTGTCATATTTTATTAACGATTTGATACGAGATTCCAAATTTAACTTAGTCGAGGACAGGTGTTTCATGTTCGGCAGGAATTTATTTTAAGAAATATGTATATGTTTTTATACACATTATTAAGATTTTTAAGGGAGTTTGCATTCTCTTGAATTGTTTCAATTCAGGAATTTATCTCTCAAAAATTTACCAAAATAAATTCAGACCGTCAAGTCTTGATCTGAATTAATGCAGGAGTTGCTCACATGACTCTATTTTTTACGAGGTTACTATATTCCTGATGTTATTGCTCCGGCTGTGCATCAGCTGCAGCGAACTCCTGCTGTGCATGTTTATATATTTCGCTATTATTCACATCGTTTACGCGTAAATTGTGTATTTTATTGCACTCGCCTAATTGATTGTATATTTGTGATGGATTGAGCTGCAGGAATTGCTTTCGTGGAATTCCTGCAAGGATCTCGTTTGTGCGTCCAAAATTTCCGAGGTTTTGAAATATGAACAAAATCTGGTCCTGACAACTTTGTTGCAGCAGGAATTGACAGCATCGCAGGAATTTTGTGAATCGATTTGTGAGTGACACTACTTTGGGAAGCTGTTCCGCCTGTTCCTGCGGCTTTTTTTAGCTTTTGTCAGATCCCTGTTGTTGCTTGCAGGAATCGTGCCTGTCTCAATTCCTGCCGCGCCGCCTCGTTCGCGTTTTATTAATCTCATGGCACTCTCGATTAATTAATTACATGTTAGTGGCATTGTCCGATATTCGGCCGCCCCCTGCGGTCACCGTCCGGAGGCCGGCTCGATCAAACGGACCCACCCGGCGATTTCGGAATTTTCAGCGAAGGGAAAAAGAACGACCGTTCTCGATGGATCAAGGGCGCGTGTCGTCGATTTTTCTGATCGCCGGCACTGATTAACATTTAAAGTATTATTAGTAAACAGGTCATGGAATTATCGCGAAATTATGCTGATAAAAGTTGCCCCAGAAGGCGATTACGCCAATTACGAGAGCCGCCGCCATTGGCGAGGACTTTGCCCCAGAGATGGGGAGGCTGGCTGGAGGCGGCGCGTTTCAAGTTCCGCGAACCGACGGCTCCTTTCCCATTTACATGTCCGTTTAGGAGAGCGACAAGAAGTGTTATCGTTCGGAACAAGTCTTCGGACGCGAGTCGTTCGAATTAATTTGCATAATCGGCGGTATTAGTCGACGGGAACGGCGGCAGTTGGCGTGATGGATACCCACCCGGGTACGGCACAGTACCGTGTACGGCTTGGGATGCGATTTATCGACGTGGAGTACTAGATGGTGCCGGCCTTGTGCACCAAAGCTGGTACCGCCCATCAATCAGGGATATATCGACAGGTTAATGACTGCCCCGGATGGAAAAATGTCTGGAATTGAATACGATACAGCCATAATTCAGACGGGATGCTACCGGAGGATTGGCCACGGAGCGACGGTCACATCATCACAAATCTTCAGTTAACACTGAAGGAATCTCAATCAAACAAAGAATTTACAAAACAGTCAATCGAAAAACGGTATTTTGTGTCTTAACAATTGAACTGCATGTACGTCGTAGGTGACGCAATAACTGCTAAATCCAAATACGGGTTTACGTTAGAAATGCGTTGTTTACTTGCTTGGAGTGACTAGTATAAAGGAAAACTTGTCAGATGTATGTCTCATGTGGAAAAAGAAAAGAGGTGTGAAAATGGTGAAAAGAATGAGATTTTGAAAAAGCGCAAATGGAATTTATTATTTCATTGGTAAAGGGAAATAAAAAGAGCTGCTGAAGAGAAACACGAAAAAAAGGAATAGGAATTTTTCGCGCATTATTTGACAACGAGCGACGAAGGAGCGAGTGCGTCATTTGGGCGAGTGCGCCGAATACGTCTTCTCGCATCGAAGTTTGTAGAATATTTTTTGAAACGAACATCATGTCTGATTTGTCGTATACCCTTTGACAAAGTGTCAATCGAATTAATAGCGATTTATTTCCACTCCTTGGAAGTTTTCAGATCCGCAGAAAAGGTGAAAAAACGTATCACTTTTCGTGGTGATTAACGTGCACTTGCACCGATCACCAAACCTTGGATTACATTATTTCGAAGCCCAAGAAAAAAAACTTTGTCCCCATTTGTGGTAACCTTCTGGTGACTGTCTTAGCCAATGATAGTGTAGCAAATAAGCGTGTCTAATTCCCAACGGGGATCGGTTTCGACGAATTGGAGATTAATTAAGCGCTATTAATCAATCGACCGACATGCGAATTTATGAATACAAAATCGCCGTTTTAATGTCATCAAGACCGCAAAGTTACCACCGGGAGAAGCGAGAAAGGTAAAGAATGACTTATTGATATTTGCAAATAACACAACAGTTGTCATGAACGCGGACCGGTGTCAAAATGTCGTCATTTGATTTATCTTAATGGTCGAATTTTAATTGCGTTTTAAAGCGAGTTTATGAGCGCTGATTTTTACGATGTGGAATTTCTCTGCAAAATTCACATTTTCCTACTTTAATTAGGAATGTCGAGGCAGAACGACCGGTCAAAGATTTGCATTTTATTTTATCTTATCGACAGTCTTTATTGCTCTCTTTAATCTTTTATTGTTTTTGCAATAACTAATCTTTAGGCTATTTTTAGTTGCCATGTGTTTACCGTAAAACCAAATTGTATCAGTACAGTAAGGTCGGAAATAATTGTCGAGATCTAGTTGTCATTGAAAGGCGAAACATTTTGCTGTTCTGTGGCAATTAAATTCTTTTCACTCCAAAGTTAGATATAACATATTTTTTAAAATGGCCGATCTGAAAGGCGGCAAAGGCCGACGACTAAAATTAAATCGACAAGAAGATAAACCACATTGCTTTAGCGTTTTTTTCACGTTGTTTTGGCATAATGGGAGGCCATGATTTATTTTTTTAACGTTGGACATACTGTTTGATTTTCGGCACTAAAGTGCCTGACATGCGGACCTATCAAAATAAACATAACATGTTGCTGAATTTCCAGCGATGTCTTGCTATTCGTCTATTGCAAACTAATAAAACTGACAACAATGCACTAGACATTGATGCTATACAGCAGGGATGAGCAACCTTTTTTTACAACGGGCCAGCATCAAATTTAAAAATGTTGTGCGGGCCGCATTTAAGAAACATGATGAACTCAAATTATAGCTTTATTAACAAAATAAATCTAGTATAAAAATTACCGAAATAAAATACTCAATGAGAAATTTGGCATTGCTTCTTGGTCATCAATTGGTCTATATTTGCAGATATAGACGACACAGCAACTCGCACGCAGCTTTCTAACCGTACATCATCCATGATCGCTTTTAATTATTTTCATTGCGGAAAACAATTGTTCGCAAACATAGGTACTATGGCAGCCAAAAAATGTTGGCCGTCACTTTCTTGACATTCAAGTAAAGTGTAAATAAACCTTTAGGAATCGTAACCCCACTTTCGATTCTTGTCATTTTGACAATCAATGTAAACTGTTTGAGGCTCAGATATTCCAAAAATCCGACATAAATAAACAAAATTAGATCAATCGTACATAGATCACCTGAGGTAAACGTTCTGTGTATGTAGTAGAAATGACAAAATAATTTTGAGTTTTGAAATTTACCACCCAAAAAATAACGTTCATAATCAAGACGGTAATCATGATGACAATAAAGTACGGATTACATTTTTTTTTTTTTTGAATTGACAGACAATGACGGCCAAAATTTTTTGGCCGGCATAGTACTTCCAAAAAGTGTCATTATTTGCTTTGCCTAATCGTGGGGATTTTTCTAAACTTATGTATTTTTGGTAGAAATTATGTGTCAACATTTTGAAATTTATTTCTTAAATCCGTGTCGTTTTGTAAATCTATTAATTCCATTTGTAACTCATCCGGAACTGTTTCCACGTCTATATTAAATGGGGAAGAAAAAATGTTAAAACTACGAACGGTTTTTTCTGATCTAAATATTTTAAATCGCGATTCAAATTCCATTATTAATTTTTGTAAATGCTGGGCATATTTTCAGGTTTCTGAAGAATTTTCTTTTTTTAGGTGTGCAAAATGTGACATGTTGTTTGACAACAGATGTTTGTTCCAAATTTTAATTTGCTTTCAAAAACATTAATTTTATCAAACATGTTATGAATGAACTGGTTTCTTCCTTGAAGTTCCATGTTTAAGTCATTCAAATGCTGAGTTATATCGACGAGAAAGGCAAAATCACACATCCATTCTTTATCTTTGAAATGGGGAAATCGATATTCTATCATTTCCACAAACAATTGAATATCATTTTTTAAGTTATATACTCTTTTTAACATAGCACCTCTACTCAACCAACGCACTTCTGTGTTGTAAATTACATCACCATATTCACTTCCCAAATCTTTTAAAAACTCATTAAATTGGCGGTGATTTAACGCTCAAGATTTGAGAAAATTCATAAGTTTTATTACAGGCGTAGTGACATTAGGCATATTTAAAATTTTTGCGCAAAGATTCTGTTGGTGAATTATGCAATGCTTAACAAAAGTTTCAAAAGTCAAAATGTAAAATCTTTAAAGGGCCGCATGAGAAAGTGTGGCGGGCCGCGGGTTGCTCATCCCTGCTATACAGGGTGTCGCAAAATTAACGTATTCCAAGTTGGGGGTCTTGTAGGGAAAAATCTCAGGAATTTCGAAAAAATAAAATAAAAAATATAGGTGAGGTCTTTACACAGATATATGGGTCTGAAGGTTCAAATTTTTCGTCATGTTTTCTTCAAATAAAAAATATAAATGGTTGACATTCATTTTGAAATATGGTGAGGATGATTATGTAAAATATTAAAATATAAATGAAAAGACATTTCTTGAAAAAATAGCTTTATCTCGAAAAAATAAGTTTTATTTTTCCAATTTTTGTTCAAAAGGGAAGTACAACATAGCTAGAATATTAATCAGGTACTTTTGAACAAATATTGGCAACTTTGATATTTTTTTCAAAGTGAGCAATTTTTTTAAACATTTTTACTAGGTCAGCAGGATGTCCCCTACTAAGCCTCGAACTCGAAATACGATAATTTTAAGACACCCTGTATATAACCTCAAACTTCGAAAAACATAACCTAATTCAACAGACATCTTTACTACCAAACTAAATGCAACGTTTCCATGGCTTCCCATTATGCCACAACAACGTCAATGCATTTTATCAAAAGAAATTATTGCTAAGTAAATTGTATTGTTTATTAGTTTAGTGACTTTTGCGTGATAGATTTAAAAATTCAAAATACGAAGTGTTTTAAATAATTTGAGTTTTTGCGAAGATTTTTTCTTATTTTTTATTGTTCTACAAAAACCGAATAAGTGTCTTGTTTTACTATTTCTCAAAATTCAATGACAGTTGTGTCAAAAGATGTTACAATTTCTGTCAGATGGATCAAGAATGGCAAGTCAACATCGAATTGTACTGTCTTCTGGACCTTATGGAAAATAACAGACCTGTGTGTCTATGGTATGGAGTGCAAATTTTTCAAAATAATCAAAAGTAAGTTGTAAAATTTCTTATTTGGAAACTGATCGCGGAATTTCTAAATGTTCAGGATTCACAGTAAATGCAATATTTTTATAAAAAAAAGTTGATGGATATTTTTTTATTTATAAATTTTTGTTGCATTTCTAATTTTTTGTACAAAAATATCTCAAATTTGTTTTAAAAAAGAGTTCCTTTTATAACGCAACCGTAGGTATAAGAACAAAAAAATAATCACTTTAGAAATACATAGTTTCATTCAGAGTTCGTTGCAGTGCTTTCCCCTTTTTTTCTGGATAATTCACATTTTTTCATTGGGAGTGACATAATTTTAAATTTTATCTCTTTTTTCCTCCAATTTTTGCTTCAAAAAATATCATTCATTTTGAGAAGTAGAAACCTTATTCGTTTGTGCAACTCAACACTCGGCAATAATTTTCTATCTGTCTTTCACCTTCTACGTATAATTTACGACAGCAGCAGATCAGCAGGACAACGTCATGTTCGCGTCGTCGAGAGGTCACATAAAATGCTTCAGGAATGAAATATCCTCATAGTGCACATTCTGTTACGCTTGACGTCAGGATTACGAACTTTCGCTTTTCCAAGAAATTAATTGATTAAGTGACACTTCAAAAAATGATGTGGTGGAAGTGACACTGTTAGGAAGCAAAGAGCGGCAAACACAATAGATCCGTCACATTCAATTGTGAACAATTGATCCTATAATTTTTCCTGTGTTAAATTTAATTGAGTTTATAGCTTGTCACATGAGTTTAATTGGTGGTTTTGGGTTATTTGGTGTTTTACATGTACATAATATACCGACACGAGTCATGACATACAGGGTGATAATGAGCCCGGCGGAATTGAAAATGCAACCCACAATACATTTACAAAGTTGATGTGGCTGTTTTAAATATCGTGTTGTTTTACAAAGAAACTATGAATCCACGATTCCACATTTTGAAAATTTGTTATTATTTACTAGTTACTATTATCTGGTCCACAAATTACTCTTGGTAGTATTATTGTTATTTGTTATTGCTGTCTTGTCCAATTTCAGCTCGTTACAGTTATTAATATTCAGAAAGTATTTTAAAACCAGATTAAAAAAACTCGCAAAACATTACACTGCTCACTAGTGAGAAAATATTTTTTCCTCACTAGTGATTCAATTGCCATCTTTGCTCACTATTTTCAGTGAGCAAAGGCCACTGAAATTCAAACGTTTTTCTAAAAAGTCAATTTCAAGAGTGAAAAAAAAACTTTGTAGGGATATCTCAGAGATGTGACTTGTGACGTTATTATAACTTCTGGGACACCTGTAGGGGTACATTTGGATAATTAAATGAAGCTGAAACAGTTACGTAAAGGTCCATTCTGTTATTATATTGTGAGACTTGATGTGCAAACTTGATTCTCGTTCGTAGTTGACTGTCTCTAGTATCACATCTCATTTGTTCCGATAAATGCAAATCTAGAATACACAAGTTGTCACCCGCAAGCAAGCTAGCGGCTCTTCCGATCGGAATTTGTAGTCTTCCATCATGTATATTAATCGCATGTGTTTCCCATCCGAATCCGACTCGGACAAGATTATTAAATCGCCGTTTACATCGACAGCCGAGAGTTATAGCCCGACCAGCTTCTAATTAGAAGCATTATTAAAATAACGCACACAACAACACACTCGAACAAGTCTGGTTGCCGACATAACTAATGATCTCGGTGTTAATTTAACATAGCCGGCGGCATCTTCATTTCTTCGACTTGCATTCCTCCGGTCGTCGAGACTTTCCCACACCCTTCGCATAAATCCGGACGCGATCTCTTCGAGCTCACCCACCGAGCGCCCCATTTGCATAAGCAAAAAGGTAAAAGAGGCGCGACGTTAAATGTCTCAATGTGTCGCGTCCACCGTGTGTATGCAAACCTGGTGATTTATAATCAATTCGTCGGGCGATAAATCAAAGCCCACGCGGGAGCGGCGGTCGCTTTTTTGACAAATACTGGAAGCGGTTGAAGAGTTTTGGCTGTGGAGCGGGAGGGGGAATTCGTTGGGGAAATTAGGATTTTCAGGTTGGCAAGTGCGAAAACAATCCGGTCTACGGTTTTCTCTGTCGACAGTTTTATTGCGTTTATTTTTTTGGATTTAGAAAGACATTTGGTAACGTATGATTTATCTTGAATAATCCAGCCGTAAATGACACTGTTACGATCAAAATTTGATCGAATCGCCGTCTCCTAAGTACGTTTCAGTAACGCTGTAATTTGCAAGTTGAAAGTTAGGTTATGTGAATCTTAAAAACTGTCTTTTCGGTCAAGTTTACGTTTTTGGTGAATGGTAAAGCTTCTATCTGCGTTGTGATTTCAGAGCTATTTACTGATCGTGATTATTTTCACTCGTAACGGGTCTGTCCTATGAAAAAAGCTCGTATTACCACATTCGATGTTGTAATTTATTACCGTGTGAATCTGTAATAATTTTCCTCGCATAGCTTTCAAGCCTGCCACTTTGTGACATTTTATTTATTCTTTTGATCGTCATGACAAATAAAATTCAGTTCGTAGATTGATTAATTAATGCCATTGCGATTGTCAATTCAAAGAGAAGTTCTATTACAATTTTTATATTTTAGTTAAAATTACAAGAAATTGGTTTTATTTTTTTGACTTTATGAAGGTTATGTTGTTCTACAACGCAATAACTGCGATTCGCTCTGTAGATTTTACGGTATCAAAAGTGAAAATAACCTAACTTTTTAAAATTACATATTTTTTTTTTTAATCGAAATACCGCTGCAAGGAAATGCCTTTTTAGTTGTCATAAGTTTTGTGATTGGTTTCAGAAGGCTTCATGTCTTTGAGGGTCGAAAATATTCTCTCCCTATGGAGTAAAAGTTAATGCGTTAGGTTAACATTTGTTGAAAATTTGCCAAAGAATAACATTCAGAGTACATTTTGTTAAAGGATCTGCTTTCATCCTAGAAAATAGGTTTATGAAAATTCTTAAAAAAAGAAACTAGTGAGCTAAAAATAAATTGTCTTAAAATGTCGGTCTTGATGGTGGATAAGATCCAGCAAGTCTTCGGCGCGGCGTTAATTAACAGAAATTTTGTAAGATACGATCTGAAGAATTTTTCGATCGCATCGATGTATCCTTTTTTCTGTATTTGTTTTGTCAGGATGAAGTTGAACGAAATGAAGTCTAAACGTCAGTCGCCGTATCGAAAAATTTTGATATGATGCAAATTGGGTGGTCGTGTTATCGAAAATCTTGAAACGTGAAAATATAAATTCGGGGAAAATTTGGATTTATCTTTTCTTCGTCACACAATACCGATGTGACATACTTTTGCAGTGAAATAACAGAGAATGTATTTTTTTTTTGATAATTTTTTCCTGTGAAACAAAAATAGTTATTTATGCAACAAGTGCATAAAGTGAATGATTATTGCACGCGACGTGAAAATTGTCCCAAGAGCCGCAGGCGAGTGCAATAACACTTTTTGCACGTGTTGCATACAATATTTTTTCTACGAACAAAAAAATGAGAAAAAAAACCAACGATAAACAACAGTTCAGTCCTGTGCGTCGTGTGTGAAAAATGCAATAAAGACTTCACTTTTTGCACGATCGTAGACAGACTGTTGACAGATGCGTGCAATAAAGACTTTATTGCACTAGTGCAATTAAGAGGCACTTTTCCACTAAAAGCAATGCAATGAACACTCACTTTTTGCACGATCGTGGAAAAAAATCTTTACGTAAGAAAACAATTTGGATACGTCACTCAGAATTTGAGACAAAAAGTGTAGCACCATTTGATATGCAGCGATCATTTCTTTGCTTTTGTCAGGTCTCGTGTACGTTTTTCATCGAGATCCAGTCCCGATTTGGCGGTGCTGTAAATTCGTAGTAAAATTACCTGAACAACCGTTAATAAGCGCAACATTTTTTGTTCGACTCATCTCGACCGTAAATACCCATGTATCCTTTTTTACGTGTCGATTTTCGTTTTCCTCCCACGTGTACATGCCATCCCGATTCGGTCCGGACCTCTCTACTCTTATCCGTGTTGTATCACTTATGCAGATGTAGGTGCCAAAAATGAAAACATGATATTTAGAATGTGATTATCGTGGTAGTTGGAAATAGAAACCACATCTGAAACAAATCGAAAACCAGTTTTTGATGGTGTGTAGTGCACTTATACGAATGAATCGTGTTGTTAATCTAGTTTCCGAAGATTATGTTATTGATGTTATTTTTTCTTTGGGAGTAATTGAAAGAGACCAGCTTCTCTTCTTGTCCGACACGTATCGTCCACGAAATACCTATTTATCAAGCTGAAAATCCTACTTGGGAATTTGTATTTGCTAGCATGCGACGGCTAATCAAAGGAAGCGGCGTTTTAATATGCATCTTTGGGACTGATATACAATGTCCTCCGAAAAAATGTGGTAATGAGGACAAACGACCCAGATAATATTCGGTAGTTTAGATAATTACCGATGAGTGTGCTTTCCTTCATCATCTTTGTGCTCGTTTTAGACCGACACGACATTCCTTTTAGGAGGTACTCCAATGCTACTTACCAGAGACTAATTGTTTCGTCAGCACAAGAGTACTACAGAAACGCCAAACATAAAATTAAGAGATATTAAAAAAAAATAATACATAATAATAATAACAAGAGAAAATAAATGAAATATACAATGCTTTATTCGCCCAACGGGCTTTCGGATTCCTTTTTCTTTCTATTTCTTTCTATCTCCAACCCCTTTCTTTTTCTATTCTTTCTCTCCTATTCCATATATCTTTCATCCCTTCCGTCTTCATTCAGTATTTCTCCCTGTTCCTTTCTCTCCCTCTCTCTCATTTCGCTGCAATCATTCCACATGTGCCCAATTGTCTCTCTCGCCTCATTGCAAATTCTGCACCTTCTTTCCTCTCCTTCCGTCCAGTACCTGTTTTCTCTCTCCTCGTTCCCCCAGGTACTCCGGAACTTCCTCTGTAATACATCTCTCATAGGGAGTTGTATCTGTGTCTTTGTCCCTTTCACTCAGCTCTACATTCATCCATCTTCATTTTGCTCTTAATCTTTCCCTTTCTTCTCTGGTAGTACGTATTTCTTTCTCTCCTAATTCTCCCTGTTCTTTTCTTTTCTCTCCAGCATTCCGTCAGTATCCTGCACTCTTGCCTTCCATCCATTCTGTCTTCAAACTTTGCCGCTCTTTTTTCCGCTTTCACTCTCAGCCTATTCCCCTTGCACTCTTCCCTCACATGGAACCTGGAGTTTCTCTGTCCACTCCTAGCACCCCTATTTCCCACACACATCCCACTGTTTTGTTTGTTTGCTTTCCTCACTATCTCTTTGATATGTGCCTTATCCGGGGCTCTTACGCTGAATGTGTAACCCACTCTTTTCCTTCTTTCCCAGTTCCACTCATTCTTTTCACTCTTCCTTTTTCTCTTGTTGAACACCATCATTTTCGTCTTCTCAACATTCATTTCCAGCTTTTTCTTCTTCACAATTTCTTTCATTTCTTTTTCGCTCTTTGCCACAATTACAGAAGACAGAAAAGTTCTTGTTTGGAACCTATTGGGTGATTCAAAATGGTTGTGGATAAGTATGGCAACTATGTGGATAGGATAGAGTTGACATTTATATGACAGTTCATAGTCGCGCAATTTTGAAAATTGTCAAATCAACGTGCAATGGTATAAAAAAATATCAAATGCACGCAAATGAAATGTCATACAGTTGCCACATAAATTTTCGTACGTAGTTGCCATATTTATCCACAATCATTTTGAATCACCCAATATATTGTATATAGTGGAATTTATGCTGGTGGCAACATTGCAGCAAAAACAAGAGACATAAGTTTTATCAATCAAATTATTACCAAGGTAAGATAATACAACCTGATTCGTTGTTAAATTTTCTTAGATTTTCTTTCGGTAATATTACTATAAGGCTGCTTGATTATTAGATTTTTGCCCTTCTGTGGCGAAGTCATTGACATGATGGGACAAACGAGTTGCATAACCTCAATTATTTTCATTGAATTTCATCTCAACATTTTTCGTAAAAAAATAAAATTATGTTAACAGCGACTATTTCATGTCAATAATGTAGATATGAAGGGGAAAAATTTAATATTTTCAAAAATGGGACGCCACTGAAATTAATGTCATTTGTTCTGTCAGGTGTCAACCTGTCATGTCGTATTTCAGGTTTGTTTATTATTATTTTTCGCAAATAAGTGAGAAGCCGCAAATTTTTGTTGAAAAAAAAATCCTGACTGAAGAGCTATGGTGTAAGCTTTTAAAGAGTTTTTTTTTAAGAACACTCTCCAAGACATGTGTTCATGTGGTAAAAATCTTCAAATTAAATTAGTTATGCCGTTACATAATCGATTATCCAATCGTTTAGTTATTCACTGAATAATCGATTAACTAAATATTCACTGAATTAGTGTGTCATCCTGTCAACTGGTCTATTGGTTAAACAAATTGTCCCAAAAAATTAGTACTTTTTTATGTCAAACACCTTAGTTTGTCTCTCATTTATTGCAGATAGCTAGTTTAAAGTCTCGCAACTTAGTTCTCAAGAGACAATACATTATTTGCAACATGATTACTGGTACGAGGTGTAGCTCCATCTTGCAAGAGAAGTCTCCATCCTCTGGTCCATCTCGCACAGAAATGTTAAACGTTTGTGTGTTGCTTTATGCCCATCTCTATTGACATTTATTATTTTTAAGACCAGTCCGACTCCGAAAGCCACTCAAGCCGTCGGAAATACAGCTCCCTAAGCTGAAAGTTTAACATTTTAGAACACGATTATCTTGACAGATTGAAATAGAATCCACATCTTGGACAAGTCGAAAACCAGTTTTTTATGATTAGGTGAATAAGTTGTTTTGTTAATTTAAAATACAACATCCTATATGGTGCTGCTAAAGAATTCAGTCGAATTAATCACAGACGGGTTAGTCTAGTGATGCGGCCTAGAGCTCTCTCTTATCGGTACTTCACATCGGAAATCTCAATCTATCAACTGGAAAATCTCTTCACTTATCTACAATGTATTAACTTCTGGAGCAAGTTTTTTCGATTTCGCCATAAAACGAGATTAGTGTCGCTTTTACAGTTTAAATATTTTTATAGGCAATTACATTTTTTACAGTGTATTGTAATAAAGTACGTGGTATTTTAATGCTAGCTGTAAAATGAGAACATAGTTCTTTTAATGGACAGTTAATAACCCCACTTAATAGTAAACATATGCATTTTGTTTTTTCCTCCGGTAATTACTCTTTTTGTTATCATTAATGTCTTCTATTAAAAGCAACAGTCGGGTATAGAAGCGGTCGCAGAATGGTGCACGCAATAGTGAAGCGTCGTTCGATTTGACAGTTTGAGGTTAAATTGCGACGACGACCTTTCACGCAAATTTCTGGTCCTTCGTGCCGGATCCTCCCATCTTGATAACTCCCGTTCGCACACGTGTCGATCATATCTGGTCGTAAATTACCGCCTTGGTCGTCACGATTTTTAAATTCGTAACAGGTCCGACTAATTACCGTGTTTTTTTTTTGTGTGTCCGCCGTGTAAGTACCCTTGAAATCGGTCGCGACGTGAGTCCGTTTTTTGAATTGGCCGTCTTTTGTCCAGTCCAAACTGCAACTCATCGTCGCCGGCGCTCTGTGGCGGACCGTAATTTTCGGGGGCCCCGCCGTTGACAAATTACGAAAAGTGCTTGCCGATCGTAAATCATAAAGCAATGACTTAATCCGCGGACATGACGTCGCAGCGTCTTCACACAACGCCCACGGCCTGCAAAAACCATGAAATGTATTCATCGAGTATACCCCATTATCGGATGTCGTAACGCGATAGGACAAATTAACACGCATTATCCAATCAGGATGTCGGATTAAGTCGAGCGCGATAGTGCAATTAATAATGGGAACGGTGCCATTAAACAAATCGACTGTTGATAGAGGCGATGCTTCGTTGCAAGCTCTATTAGTGTAAATTTGCTACTTGGGATTAGGTTTTCAGCTTGCGAGACATGACTACATAACCTCAATCTGTCGCTGCTTTGGAATTTTAATCCAAATGCCAAATACTTTCCACTCACAACGATTGTTTTTGGGGTGTCATCGCAATTACAATTTAACAGTCTGAGCCTTCTGTCTCTCCACCAGACACGTCACTGGAATTAACGTCATTTCACTCATTTCTCATTTGTTATGTTAGTTGTCATTGTCAAACTGTATCATAACCTACAAATATAATGTTGTGCAGTGTTTGTGATGAAAATACAACTGCAAGGAAGTAAAAAATAGCAGAATTTCATTCCTTGCTGGTAATATTTGACTGAAGAGTTTAATTCTTAACAGTTCGTGCAAGGTTATGAACAGTTGTTTCTAAAACATGTGGTTCTAATGGTAAGAATCTTCAAAGTAAACTAGTTCAGTGATTTTGGACTTGATTGTCTGATAATTTAATTATTAATTGAACGAACAACGGATTATATAATAATTCATCACTATATTAATGGGTCATCCTGTTAGTCGGTCCATCGGTTAATGCGACCTGTCAGTGCGATCCAGCAGTGGATCATCCTGTCAATCGGTCTATTGGTTGGAAGGAAATACCAACGCTGCAGAATTGTGTTATTTTTAGTTTTCGTAATTACTCAGAATGTCGATAACAATGTTATTTTTTACGTAACAACATGAATCCTTTGTCTGTCTAGCTGGCGGCAAATATTTATATGTTTTTGTTGAAGTAATGAGCCATTTACGACGTTAATAGTAGTATTTATTTGAACATTAAATAATTACGTGTACGTCATAAGTTACATAAAATGATTTACAACAAATATACAAACATTTAAATGTCACATACAGGAGATAATTTTAATTTTTATTAGTTGTGTGCTAGAATATGCTAATGAAATAAAAAATGAACAAATTGTAAACAAACTCCTTAATGGAATGAATGAAATGTTATAAACAAATTGGGTGGATGTGAGCCACAAACAGTTGTGTTGTTTAAGTCTTTTCAGTGTTCTTGCAATTGTTACGCCATACGTCTTCTTTTTTTCTCTCTCTCCCTCACCCTCTCACTTTCAGTTTTGTCGTTAGCCACATCTTTTTTGCTCAGAGGTCTTGGATTTTCTCATGGGCTGTGAGTCATATCTGCGCAAACGACGAATATCGGTCTCAAGTAGGCGCGCTACAAACCGACCGGAAAACATCGTCATTCGTTATGTTAGTTCCGTCTCTCTCTCGTCTGTTTATATGTATTGGAATTTGAAAGTAGTCGACGTTTGCAGTTTTCATTTGCAGATTTTTCACTGGTTTATTGCTTTGCCCAGATATGTCCAAGGTCACAGCCCATGAGAGAATCCAACACCTCTACCTATATAGACAAACAAATTTTTCTGTTTTTCATCCTTTCTCTTTTGCTATTTGCTTTCTTCTTTAAATCTAACGCTATTCTTTTTATCATTTGAAAAGATTTTTCAACTTCCACAAATACGCGAGTGCTGCTGTATTCGTTAATTTTCACTTATGTATTTTATTATTTTTCTCAAATTCTCTTAAAATTTTTTCTTATGTATTTTTTTTTACTTATTTACTTATTTTTTGTCATCTTTTTGGCATTTTTTTTCTTTATTTTGGGTGTGTACATTGTACCTAATTGGGATACATATTTGATTATTTTTTAAATTTATGTCAATTCAATCGTCACTTTTAACAATCATTATTTTTCTATTGCTCAACCTTGTTCGATTTTTTGTTTGTCGTTTTTTTGACATTTGTCTTTAGCTACTTTTATTTGACTCTTTTGTTGTCTGTTTTTCCCTTGTTCCTTCTATAGACTTTTTTTAAATTTATTCTTTCATCTCATAAATGATTCTTTAATTTTTTGTTTAACATTTACATTCTCAATTTAGAGTTTGTTTCATGGTTAATTTTTTTCATTCACTTCACCTCTATTCCTATGTCAAGATTTTTTCCCGGTGACAATTTTTTCGCTACGTATTTGTTTGTCAACATTCCAAATTTACAAAAATAAAATCATTACAAGGAAAGTCACTTTCGAATAGATTTTTCAAATGAAATTGTTTTATGATATCCCCAAATAAACATGCAAATGGATATCACTTATAATAAATAATAATAGACTATCTGTATAGATTAGTATAAAGGACAAGGACTCTCGTGGGTGGTGAGTTCACCTCTAATTATTATTTTAGCACGTGTGTGCAAATGTGTCGTCCAAATAGAGGAACAAACAGAGCTATTGACTGACGCAAATTGCAAATTTCCTTCTTGCTCGGTCGCAAAAATCAAGTACACTGGTTCGTAGTACTACACAGATAACACCAACCTTATCACGATAACATTTTTCTAATTTTATTTCGTAAATAAATATCATAACTGGCAAAATTACCTTGACATTATCGCAACTATTATGAAATTGCAACAGGTGACACGAAGAGTCCAATTTTTTTATTTTTTTTTTTTGGAAAATTTCGCTTTCGTGTCACGCGTGCGTGGCGATATTTACCTGTCAATTACACAGCGCGTACCCTTGATACGTTACCATTGTCGGTGATTATTTATCCGTAACGTGTAATTTTTCAACCTGTACGATTGTTCAAAGTCTGTTCGTTCTCGTGGTCGGTCAGGGTTCGACAGGTTGGAATTCTTTGAGGGCGCCCCTAAACCCTGACCGTCGTCGCGATTTGCATTAATCGTAATATCGCGTGACATTTCAAAATGGACTGTAGTTTGATTGGTCAATCCGTGACCAATATAATGTGAGTGCGGTTCTGGTCGACCTCAGGTGGTTTAATTTGCACAAGCCATGGCCTCCTTAGAGCGAACGCACACACATCCGAATTCAAAACCACTACTCCGCTCTCTCCTCTTACTCGACAAGATGGCGCTCCATCTCACTGTTGATTTAGACGGGACGGTTTTGGGGTAGTAAAAGATTGGATCATTTGGTCCTGTCACGAAAAAAAATTGGCAAAGATTCGGCAGTACCACCTTCGATCTTGTAACTCTGTAATACACAGAATTACAAAATTACACAGACATGGTTGCGAGTTATCTCAATGGAAATATAGCGATTCTGTGGAAATTAAATATCTAACAAACAAATTGTTCCATAGAATTTCCATAGAATCAAATCTGGTAATTTCTGTGTCGCTGTTCTGGAAACGCCATTTTGTTATTCCCGTTTGGTACTAGTTTTGGTCAATACAACTTTACTTTTGGTACCAATGGTTTATGAAAGTTATGGATTCGAACAGCAGAAGTACCAACGATCATGGTGAGCTCGTGACACACTTTGACCAATCAATCATAATTTTGAAAATTGTTATTAATTGCTGTTCGTCCAAGAAACCTCTTTTCAAAGTGTTCTTACCTTGATTTCGTTCGATGGTTCATTAAACGATCACTGAAGTAACCTAGTTTCTGTACAATATCCCATCATTTCATCATTGATCAAATTTCGGTACCACTGAGTACCGAATTATTGAAAACAGTGAAGTTCTTACGCCATAGGTACCGCGTTCTTAATTGCAGAAGTGAACTTGAAGCATGACTTCTCTTTTAGCCGGATCGTGGAAGGATAGTACTTACTTGCGTGGTACCTTTTATCAGAATCATTGTTAACAACAAATTTGTTATAAATTCATCATAATTTATTGAACCAGTTTTGTTGCTTCTAAACCGATACCTTCCAGTAAATTGTTGGGGTACCACTTGTTCTCAATAACAGGTACGACTTGTAGAAACAAACAAACAGCAAGAACATGACGTGTAGGTACTGAGCTTAAAATTAGAAGACATGAAAGTGCTTGTTCGTCGGCAACAACTGAGACACCCCGGGGAGTTGTTGCGCCCCCACACCATGACTAGACCAAAATCGGTACCAACCTGATAGTACTCAGGCTTCTCCTGTGAGAGCACGTTCACAGACTAACCCAACCACGGATCACGTCCGTCCTCGATTCGGGTTGTTGGTGCGGCGAGAATACGTAACGAACCCGCCAGGGACCCAGGGTGGTTCTTGATGGTTCTTTTTGGTGTCTCGTTTCGGGTCCAATTACCGGCCCACGGTCTCCTTTGCGGTCCAATCGGATTGACATTTAGATAGTCGAGTGTGCATTTAAATTTCGTATCGGTGTGTTTTTTCATTCGAACCGCGATAACGAAAGTGCATTAGCCTCGATCATTTTCGAACGATTTCCATGTGAACGGTCGGAATTTATGCGAAGACACGTCCGAGGATAAAACCGATTCACGAAACGCATTTAAATCGAGAAAAGGACGATAAGAAAATCGTGAGAGTTCAAAGAACGGTTGGATGAAGAAGGACGGGAGAGGAAAGGGAATTTCGCCAAATTTCAGTAGTAATTGGAAGAGCCATCACGGACGAGTCCAGGGGCTATGGAAATGCTACACCATCATTTTTTAAACATTTTGTCTGACAGGGCGAAGCATTTATCTTGTTTAAATTGCATTATTATTCGAGTACAATATAATCAATCCTCTCTTATTTCATGTAACCATAAATTCTTTCAAACATATGTTATTAACTTGCAGTGGTACCCACTAATTATCTTTTGACATCATCTTTGTTATTTTTCTTATCTTGACCACTCGTAATACTAATTACATTCTTATCAAGTCGACTTTAGAATTTTTACATCTATATGTTCTTTCTTTTATCTGTGAGTTTCTATTCTTTTTACTTAATTTATTCTTCTAATATACGATTTCAACATTAAATCTGCAAAGATGACTGAAGAAGAAAATAAATTAGCATTCCGAAAGGTATTGATGCCATCTGATATACTCTGTTTCTGAGTTTGATGCCGCTGAGCCAGAAAGCGACCGAAGCGCTGACAGATTTCAGTGCGTCCAATTATAAGCAGCCTAGACCATTCTACTGGTATTAAATGTTACAATTCAACTTTTTAGATGTCTGCTCTAAAGTACTGTCCTGGCATCTTCCAAACATCATGTTTTCTCACTCTTACGCCTGCACACAGCTTTCAGAACGAGGATGGCCAATTTGTTAGCGCAGTTATCTTCCCGACAAAAGAAATTTGCATTTGCGTGAGTTGAGCGGTTTTACGACTTACCGGCATCGAACTCAGAAACGGAGTATACGTCTCTGAATCTACTAAGTTTGAGTAAATCAGGAAAATAATTGAGACAAAAGCAATTCTCTGGTGATGTAGAAGAAGAAAAAAAAATGTGCTGCTCCATTTTTTGCCCATTATGAATGTGACATTGCAATCAAAATCTCGTCATCTCCAAAGCGACTCGATTTGTTAACACAATGTTTGATCTTGAAGCAGCAGCTTCCATCAAGCCAACAATGGACCATAACGCGACCAAGTACCACAAAAAACTAGCTCCGAGGCGTAGTCTTTTCTTTGACCAAACAACAATCGCTATTGTCGTCCGGAGTGTGTTTTTCATCGGCACCAATTTGCATCGAGGTGTCCGCGTCAATCACCGACAACCTCGCTACTAATCAATGTAATGTCGTAATTACTTGTCTCTCTCATTAGGTTGACCGGCCGCGTTTGATCTCGCTCGGTGATGATCGATGCGTCCGATTTGGAGCGAATTTTGCGCTTCGACCGCGCCTCATTAATTCGCCATGTTTATAAGACCATTACGACATGTTGTGTGTGCGTTATTATTCATGAGTGGAAGGAACGGCGCGAAATCCCGTAATTTGTTGAATGATACAACTTTTCGCCTTTCTCTTTTTTCGTCGTCGATGTTTTCCTCTTATCCTGGCGAAACACCCACCAGAGGCTATTCGCGTAATGGGCGAGATAAGCCTCGACGGGGCCGGTCGCGATTCGTGTGCTAATGGAAAGCCACGACCGAGAGGTCTGTCATAACGAGCAAGTCGAGCGTGACGAAAGAAGTTCTCTTTTAAATTGGCTAAGAAGTCCATCCGATCTGGGTATTTGTGTTGCATCGGATGGTTCTGGTTTTGGTGGTGGTACTGTTGACGTTTCGTCAAGATGGAATTCCACGTTTTGACCGTTTTAAAATTTGCCACCGAGTTCTCTGGACCTCAATCCAATAGATTTTTTCGGAATTGTTTAATAGAAAATGACTGGGAATGATAGAAGAAGTGCAATTTTTGACACCAAGTTCAGATCGGAAGTTGCGGAACCGCTGTTGAATCTAATCTAAAGAATAGCAAAAAGAAGAAAGAAAGGAAAATTAGAGTGAATAGAAGATCAACTAAGAGTAAGAAGAAAGCGAAGGACGACAACAATGTAGCAACATATAAAAAACATTTTCAAAGTTATAAAAAAGAACGAAAGACAACGAATTTTGAAAAGATGACTAATTCAAACATAGAGAACATAGAGAGTAAAAAAAATAGTTACATTAGTAATAAGTATAAAACTTTACTACACAAATGCTATTTAACTTGAAAAAGAAAAAGTAGGAACGATAAATAGAAGTAAGAATATTATAAGAAATAAGGGAAAAGAGAGTACAGGAAAACAACGAGGAATACAAATTCAAATGAAAGAAATGTTGATCAACAGATATACACTTAGAAAAGACCAAAAAAAAAACAGGTAAAAAAAAGGAATAGCAACGAAAAAAGGAAAGTTGAAAAACGGCCAAGAAAAAAAAATTAAAGAATAATAAACAATGAATGAAAAATATGTACATAATCTAAAAAATGTTCATTATAAAATAGTCAACATTCTACTAAACATTGGTGGATTATTAATGAAGAAGGTAGATAGATAGTAATGAAAAAAAGAAGCAGATTGCAAAATTCACAAACCAAGACTAAACAAAGAAAGTGAAGAGAAAAATCGAAGAATATAAATTAAATTAAAATGAATTATAAGCTGTATATGGGAATAACAGAAAAGAAATAACAGAATAATAAACAGTAAATTTAAAATGTCTAAACCACAAAGTGAAGTAAATATTTAAGAATAAACTGCTAGAAAATCTATAAATTTGCAAAAAAAAAGAAAAGAAAAAATTAAATGAAAGAATAGAAAGACAAACAGTAGGTAGTAAAAAAAAGGCAAAGTAATACAGGTAATTATGTATTTAAGAAGTCAATATGCTGTAAATAAATAGTTATTTATGCAACAAGTGAGTAAAGTAATACTTTTTTTACGAGGAAAATTTGCCGCTCGAGCGAAGCGAGTGCGCAAATCCGCCGAGTAAAAAAAAAGATACTTTACTAACGAGTTGCATACAAAATTTTTTTGGTGCAAAAATGAACCGCTATGGCACTTTTTTTAACGCTTCTTGACCGATTCAAAAATCACGTATTTTATGAACGCAAACGAATGAAAAAACTTGCACTTTTTTTGACGGACTATTTATTTTTCTCAAAACAGGTTTCTACAAGATTTAATTGTGAGAAAATTATGAATGATAAAGCAAAAACTCATTTGACATACAGTTTTATCGTCAGATGCACTTTCTGATGCATAATTTTGCATTCCGAATTTCGAAATTCTTCCGATCTCAATAACGTGCGAATTAGAAAACCCTGACCAAAATAATATAATATTTCTGTTTAGTCGATAAAAATGGAAAGTGCGAGGTCAAGAAATAACAATAGATGGACAACACGATTACATTTTGATAAGTTGTAGGAGCTACGACGTACTCCACAAGATATAAGACAGCGTTGTTGCAAATCAAGGAACGAGACGAACTTTTGGCAATTTTCGTCAATTGGACTCGCGTCTGGACGATACGACTGCATGGTCTTCGTGATTTTGAAGATCGCGACCAGATTGTTCTTCGTGTTGTGCCATCTTCCTGGTTGGGGTCAGATTCGAGTGTACCACTTAGGATTATTGTCGAAATGTACAACCTTATTAGTGCGGCAATGACATTTACATATAAAGTATTATCGCGTTTATTATCGCGACCGGGCGCATTACCAATCCAGTTTCGTTTCGTGCACCCATCTCGTCGATGATGGCAATTAGCATTTATTTTCGGTTTGCGTTTTGTTTCCAAATAAAGTCCCCCAAAGCTCGTACATTCAACGCGCCCCGTGTAATGGAATATAAATGGACTTGATCCGATCAAAATATTTATTCGGAACAGGAGCAATATCTCATTTTAATTGGATAATCCGCGCAAGGTTGTTGCGATTTTTCTTTTATCGACGGTTGTTTGTTGGCGAGAAGGTCGCGCCTTCGCCGGCTCTAATAACGGGGATAAAATATGATCGAGAGTGCTGTGGAGTAAAGGCGACCTCTAATTCTGATTGGCTGTTATGACAAACTAATAGATCGGCCGCTCAGGTGCAAAAATTTCAAAATTTTCGTTTAAATTGATCACTTATTATTATTCCTCATGTGCTTAAAGAAAAATGGTCATGAGTATGATTAAATTAACCTTCACGAATAACGGATTGACAATATGTCTGAATAATGCATAATTACAGTAATCATCCACGTTTTCAGAGAAGCGATGTCAGGTCTAATTTATGAGTAATCAAATTGTGGAATGCAGTGTACACTGGGTATAATCAAATAACTCATCAACAACCGATTTGGACAATTGATCACTTTTCCTAGAAATTCGGCCATTTAAAATGTAATGATCTGATCAAGATCTCTTTGGAAAGATGATCCCGTCATTTAATTGAACCTGGTCATGTGCTTATGAACAAATAAATGGGTCATACATTGTAAAAACTGTCATGATCATGATTAAATGATCATATTTCACACTGCGTAAAGTAATACATAATTGTTTGATTAAAATTTGTTTGATTCATGATTATGATTGTTAAACAGTTATTTGATTCAATCATCATCATTGATCATTGATCAGTAAAAATAATATAATAAGTTGATTTTTCTCTGTTTTATTAGTAATCAAATTACGCAATCGAAATTGATCTGATTAAAATATCTTTCAAGAAATAATCGTGTTTTTTAATGGAATACGAGTAAATCATGTATTTCATTGAAACCATAAACATTTTCTAACTAATGTAATTGTTCAAGCAATAATCATGATATTTAGCTACAAAATTTTCATTATTCATATTTGATATTTTTAACTTCAGTAAAACCCTAAATATTCATTTGACTTTGATTTACTTATTTCTAGTCAATTGTTAACTATTTATAGATCTTTTGATCTTCGAATGATCGATGCCCCGTTATAATTCTTAAAAATATTATACATAACTAGTTGATTTAATAAAATTCGCTCATTTTCGCTTATTACTTGGTTTGAACCATTAACTGGTGAAATTAGCAATTAAAGCCAATCGACGATAGACTCTAATCAATTAATTGATCAGTAGGTTAAGTAGTTTGTTATGCTATCGACTTTTTGCTTCCACAAAGGATGTAATCAACAAGTGAGTCATAAGTTGGTAATTAGTAGATTTACTTCTCACAGGTTTGTTTGATCGGTTAATTAACAGTGTTTTGTTTTCAACTAAAGGCACAATAGAGTTGAAGGTCACGACTAAATAGTGAACATCAGGTAAATCATGAATAACTGATTTATCATCTAAATAAGTTGATTATGATTAATTCTCGTTCGTACTGATTTCATATAAATTACAAAATTAAGTAATTTATCGTTGATGGACTTAATCAAGTTTGATAACTGATCACGTAAACGATTCTTGCAATTGACCGCTATGATAGAGACGTGAGGACCGAAATTAAATGCGCGATCATATAATTGATCATCTCGCTTACGTTTGGTTGGATTATTTGATTGCTAATCAATCGAGCAAGTGTGATTTATAAATTGATCATGCATTGCAAGTCCCCAACCAGGTGATCTAACAGTTTTTCACTCTATCATTCTGACTAATGTACATACATCTATTTCAGTTGTTTGATCCCATTACTAGATTAATAACTTACATGACTCTCGAACAACTTGATTAATCGCTTATTTGGTTACTGCTAACCTGTTGATTAATCGGCGGAATAAATTATTTTCAGTAATTGATCGTTTAGCGCAAGTGCCTTTCTGATTTGAAATTTTTCGGAACAGTCGTTATCAAAGCGTTTGACAATGGCCCAAAGTGACGCGGTTTATTTTTAGATTGAACAAATATATCGATCAAATATTATGTTTTTTTCTTAAAATTAGAAGATTTTCTCGCAAAAACTATCGACTGCAGATGTTTAGTTAAAGTACACAGCGTTGCGAAAGATCAAACCGAGACAAAATAAACATTTTTTCGAGCGATGGATTCCGAGTGGATTTTTTTCGTGCGACAAAAACAACTCATCCCAGATTCGAAACGTCTCCAGACAAACAAAACAGCGATGACGACTATGGAAAATTTTGCCTCCGGAGGGAATGCACTTCTATTTCGGTTGAAAGGTTTTGGCAGTGGCAGTGACAGGAGCATTGTCTTCGTCACCGGACCGGAACCCATCATTCCGCCGCCGCCCCTGCTTTGGCTCCTCGCGAGTCATAAAAGCTTGTCAGTTTTCCAAGGCGCGAGGAAAACCGCATTGCGATGGTAAAAATCCACCTCCGCGCTCCTCCTAGCCCGCGTTAATTCGCTCCGAAGCAACGGAACAGAGTTTAGTTTGACGTCCGCACTCGCACGAGTTAGAATCCATCTTCGTCAAAAGCCGCGCCGGACCTCCAGTGCCAGTGACAGTGAATTGGACCAGTGCCGGTGCGTGTCCCGCCGCCGCCGCCGACAACCCAATTCTCGCCGCCGACGTCGCGATTTCTTCGCCAGCTTTCACCGCACCTGCGGTGATGCAAGCCGGATGACGCCGCTCCCAAAAATAATGCACCGGTGCAAGCGTCCCGTTCCCAATCGCGCCTAATCAAGAGCCGATGGCGGGACCGAAATAGACGACCTTCGAATTAGCCTCATAATTGTAGATTTGATGACAAAGAGCGTCATGTGACGACGTGCCGTTTCCAATCGAGAGTGCGCTAACCTGGTTCAGGTGGCGGGTCCTTCACGAAGGATCAGCTGGCGGGCGCATGATGTGCGAGGAGATTCTCGGGTGGTAAACTAAAGTTTGACGTACGGCAGGTGTGCGGTAATATCTTGGGTAAATAAGTTCAAAAAGAGTCGCATCGACTCGATAATGCCTACATAAATTAGTGGAGTCGAGGTGGTAAATCAAACGCAAACAATAATAAAAAAAATACCGGTGGGTTTGGGGGCGGCGTGAATGCGCGACACCGGCTTCGGGGACCGCGCCGCCAATCAGGACCCGTCACTCGTTATTACCACTCGATTTAATCGAACGCTTTATCGGTCAGATAACGAGAAGTGAACTAGTTTGCGAGGAAGATTTCCATCTACCAGCCTACCTCTTCGCTATATTGTACACATTTTATTGGAGTCGCTTCCACACGTAGTCAAAAATGAAGCCGAGACGGTTAACGAGATGATTGCGTTTTCTGCTCTTCGATGGCAGCACAAATATGACATTTTATCGGTTGTTTTGTTAGAAGAAAGCACCGTCTGCACAAGAGACGCGTTTCGTCTTGAAATGTTTGGCTGGAGCCACTAATTGGCCCTCCACTGTTAAATAATTGAACTTGTTGGTTGCGCAAATTGTGGAGACTTGATGTGACAAATTGTTGGTTGTCGGTTGATTTTTATTTGATGGGAAAGTGTTTCTTTTGATGGGAAGATTTTTGATTGGGAGCTGAAGTGATTTTTTTTCTCGATATTGCAATGCACTTTCTCATAATTTAATTATGACAGATGGTCGGCTCGCAATTTAGCGAATTGGAGCGACAGTTGTCGTTAATAAAATTTTTATTGAAATCGTAAACAACAGAGATTTTTATCATTAGAGAAGAAATATGTAATAAATAATCGTAAAAGTCGAAACGACCGTCAGCATCACTTGGGAGAAAGTTGCAAAACAGATTTTTCACGTGGCAGATATTTCAAAATCCGAGTCTTGATTCGTATTGGTTTTTTTCTGGGTATTGTTTGGAAAACATTTTTCAGTTAATTTTTACAATACTCTTGTTATTAAATTGAATTATTCTGGAAAATATAAAATTTTCTACCAACAAACAAGTTTGTTCCTGTCCGGAAGCATTAAATTTCAAATGACATATTTCAAACAAGTAAATTACCCTTTTATTTCTATACCTATGTAATTATTTTTTCTTCAAACGTCAGTAAAATATGATATTATACTGCTGGATCGATAATGCTAAAGTGTCACTTCATTGCCACAGCTTCTGACGAGCGGCAGATAAAATTATTATCTCCGATGACGAGCAGCAGATAAAGTGAACAAGCTAAATCATTTGAAATTCCTAATTCAAATTTTAACAGATTCGTTCCTGAATCTGATATTGAAAGCTGAAGTGAATAAATTGTGTGACGACTTTTTTGTCGTTAAATTTTCAACATTTTTAGATAAAATCTCACAACAGTAATGTTACAAAATGTCACTGTTTATTTGCTTGAAAAAAAATTATGTTGTGCTGGCCCGATTCAAAGAGCCGAAGCAACAATCTAAAAAGAACATTTAAATTAATTTGAACACTTAAATTAATTTTGTGTTTGTTCAATTTTATTGTTTTGAAATAATCGTTACGTTTTAAAAGCTTTTATAATTTATGGATCGCTATAAAATTATTTACAAGCAAAGCAACTTTCTGGTGTTTTTTTCTTGCAAACCGTAAATGTGCCCAAAAAAAATAGCAATTTGCAATTTGAGAGTGATTTAATATCCAAAATGAAACTAAAGAGCATCGTCCAACTCGTTTTAATTAATAATAAAAGTTTACAACAAAATCATTGATGGCCGTGTTGCAACATGTCGCAGTATTAAGGAATGTTTACGTCGGGGAATAGTGTCAACTGTCATATGCAATATAAATCGTCACCATAAATTAACTGTCATGACTGTCTTCTTATTTTTGTTCGTGTGTAGTAAATTGTATTTCATTATGTGGGTACTGAATTTATTTGCATTTAATTTAAGTAATGGGTTCAGTTGGTTGTTGGTGCATCGTTTTATTCCAACCTATTCCTGGTAGTCTTGTCAAGATGACATTCCGTGCAGCGCCAACGGAGATAGAACAAACTAGTTAAATTACTTGTGTTACGAGCGCTACTGATTGGCGTGAAGTACATAATATAAACTAATATGAACAAAAGATTTATACATCAATGAAAAATAAGAGAAACTGACAGTGTTCCAAGTTGGTAGACAATGTTAATATTTCAGGCTTCCAGTTCTTTATTCTTGGAATTTGCACCATTTATCCATAATGAATACAGAGAAAAATTCATTGGAAAAAATACCACAAAAAAAAAAGTTTGGCTGAAGTTAATAATCCAGCCATAAATGTCATTATTATGACAATTCTCATGAACGAAGATCAAAAATGGTTCTGGTTTGAGAACGGTTCCTATATGATTGAGTCATCGTTAGTAATTATTTAATTAATTCCCAAATTGAAAGTTGGGTTGAAAAATGCGAATATATCTTGGTCTTTTGAAATTGATCTCAAATAGTTATTTACATTACAAATGCGGTAGGCTACATTTTACAGCGCGAGGTTTTCAGATTGAAACACGACCGCGCAGCGGGTGTGTTTTAACAAAAACCGAGCGATGTAAAATGCCTACCGCATTAGTAATGTATTAATCTTTTTGGCCGACAACTCGTTTTCCCAAATTTGAAATTTGTTGTTACCAATAATTTTGCAAGACCTGTCAAAGACTGACATTTGATTAATGAAATACCAGAAAGTTATCTATTATACCGATAACTGATATGCTTACGATTTATACCACAAGATGGCGCCATCAGAATTCACAATTTTTCAGAAGAAAACAATTAAATTATGTGCATTTTGGAAAACTGAACGGATCAATGGTAGCGGTATCTTGTCTGGGCTTTATTTATGATAAGCTAACAGTTTTTTTGGAGGACCCTGAAAGCTTAAAATTTTCGTGGTATTTTACAAACTCCGTGCGGTAAAATGACAGATAGTTAGATTAGTGTGTAAAAATCAAGATACCGTAGCTATTCACAATGTGTAAACATGTCATTAAGAGTTGAGGAGGCCAAAAATTAATTTTGTAAACTCTGGACCGTATTTAAAAATTAGAATTCTATTTTTCAGTTTTGATTGTGGCTGGCTTTTAGATTTTTCACTTTGAGATTGTTATTTTATCGGGGGGGCCATCTGGCATCTTTAATTTTTTGTGTTACTGTGTTAAGGAAACAATTCTGGGCGTTTACGTTTTCGAAATAGCTTCGAAATAATTTTTAACGCGAAACTTTTCGAAAAAATCCTGCGGAATTTGTAAAAGTCGGTCTGTTTAGGTTTAGATTAAATAAAAACGTGGCATCTGTGATTCCAAATGGATCCTGTTTAAATCTCGGAAGCTCGTCGTAAACAAGACTGTTTAATCAAGATACGCTCCTCTAACAGGAAAATTAAATGAAAAAAATCAAATATTTGCGTGTCTGCCTCAAGGACTCGTTCTTTAATAATAATTAACAAAACTCACGGATTTCGCACGTCGGCGGCATTCGTCGGACCGTTTCCATCCTTGATCCGTTTGAAATGCTGAAGCGCAATTTCGTCGAGATTAAAATTTCATTGCGAAATTCCATCGCGTAATTATGTGTGTGCGCCGAGAGAATATAATTCGCACGAAATAGGGTCAAGAAAAGAATGATTATTTCGACGACGAGAAATGGGTTTGTCGGCGTGTCTTGCGTAACCGGCGCGCAAGGGCGGAAGGGTGATCGCGTTTTCTATCGCAGACCGACAAAAATGTACCTATGAGTTGCTACAACTTCATCACCAAAGTGCTGCACCGTCGGAAGATCCAAGCCGAGATGCCGCCCAGCGAGACAGAGGTCGTCCAGGGGTTGAAGAAGCTCCTGGAGGACAAGAACCGCGAGCTCCAGCTCAAGGAGGAGATGATCACGCTGCTGGAAAAGGAGCTCGACGACAAGGACGCCATCATCAAACATCTCCACAACGAGATCGACAAGTTTCGCCAGGTGGTCAAGCCGATCACGCAGAAGATCATCACCAAGCAGCTGGAGCTGGGGGATGAGAGGCCGAGGATCAAGAGGCAGGCCATCAGCGCCGAGCCTCTCAACGCGTCGGCGTCGGATCTGCAAATCAAGAAAATACCGAAGTCGGCGACGTAAGTTGGAAAACAGACAATTTGAGACAGTTCTCCTGTCAAAAACATATTGAAACCCGTGATTTTGCATTTTAATTTGTTGCATCTGATGCATATTATTATTCTTTGGTGATTGCTGCGAGTGGTTATTTTTGCTTCGGGACGTTCAGTGCTTGACAGGTCCTTGTTATTTATTAATTCAATAAATAATTCGTTTTTGGCATAAACACGCTTCGCAAATTATGAAATATGAAGATTTCGTTACGAAACGCAAACACCTGCAAGTCGTAATAATGTACTTTTCCAAAAATGTTTGCCAAAAATATTCAGCGGGTGTTCATTTAAATTTCCCGTCAAAGCTGGCGTTGAAGAGTCGATTGTGATCGCACCACTCGTCAGTCAGAGTAAAAAGACAAACAACGCAAAAAGTGAGGTTAGATTTAAACAGCTGATCCGTAATCGATAATCCGTGGTGCGTTCGCGATCGACTCTCCAACGCCAACATTTAAATGAACACCCGATACAATTGTTTTGAAGGATTTTTTTAAACGGAAAATTTTAATGAAATGTGTCGCCAAAAATTCGTTGAAAATATGAAAATTGCACTTTTTTGGCCACATATTTTATAACACGTTTTGAGGTATACAGGGTGTTTGGGGCGTTGCAGAAGTACCAGAATACTAAAATTTTGGTGTCATTTTCTACTTCAGAGAGTAATTGTTAATGCTGTGTTGTGTCTCGGCGAACTGCCACATGATGAATATGACATTTTATGACCTTGTATTATTATTAATTTATGTAAATTAATTTCTCCTGTGTAGCATGTTATTAATTATTATGGAGTTCTGCGAATGGAAAAAAAGTCGGAACATTTTTTTAAAGAGATATTACCTTATTGTATTTTATTCACTCTCGAAGTTTGAAAATTTCTACGATTTAATTATACAGGGTGTTGCAGGACTCAGGCGTCAACCTATACCTACGAATTCTGCTCTCCATTTAATATGGAGATTTTTTTTAATTCTGTAGTTGTAATTATACAGGGTTGTTCACCGTAGAGTTCCCGCGAAAATTTAATGTTATGCAACACAAAATACCAAAAGCTCAGATTGCTAGATGCCATATTTAACGTTTTACAAATAAAGAATCGAAGTAGGTACATTTAAAAGTCAAAATGACATTTTGTTCTCCATGTAAAGTTATGAGAAGAAATGTTTGTTATTATGTCAGACTCTAAAATGATTGACAATGGATTATAAATTATTTAAAATTAAATCTAGGTGGTGTTTTAAACTGTATTTTGTGTTGCATAACATTAAATTTTCGCTGGAACTAGGGTGAATAACCTTGTGTAGTAATTTTATGTTACCAAATCAGAGAAAAATGATTCATTAATTATGCAGACAAACTTATCCGGAACTGTAATGGCAATAAAATTAATATTAATGAACCAATAATTGCAGTATTTATTTGGTCACAGTGATCACAATTTAGTGCATTTAAACATTTTCGTTTTTTTGACTACTACTCGATAGGAAATCAAGAATACGGAGAAATGTTTCTAATTTATGGTGAAATTGGGAGAAATTGTAAAGCAGCGAGGCTACATCCCGTTTTTCCTTGTAAAACGCCAAAATGACACAATCTAATAAAAGTTATTCAACAAGCATTTCATTAACTTAACATCGTTTTAATTTAAAAAAAAAAATCCGATTCAGGATAAATATGCATGTATTAGAATTCTGGGACAGTCTGCATATTTTGAAAGTTGGTGAGGAGTAGATCTTGCTCTAAAGGCATTATTCTTTGCTTTGAATAATGGAAGGGGTCTTCAGAAAATCTCCCCAAGGTACTAGTTGGAATAGTATTCTCAATCAAGTCTTTTGATTTGTTTATAACACAGAGGTGGGATATTTTTCATCACTTGCTCGGTCAACGTTGTCATAGGAATGGTCGGCCCTTTCAGCGAAAGAATCTAATCTAACCTCACTTTTTGCGTTGTTTGTCTTTTTACTCTGTAAACTGAAGAGTGGTGCGTTCACAATCGACTCTTCAATACATACTAACTTTGAGGACAAATCTCTTTTTCATCTAATTGTCCATAATTTCATTTCGTTATTTTAATTTTCACTCATAACCATAGTGAGCGGTTTTTATTATATTTTTATTCATATATTTTATAACATGATCTGTGCAATCACTATATACTTTTCGCAGCTATCTCATGCAACCATCTGGGAAAACCATAATGATCTACTGAATCATCAACATTATTAAAGAAACAAAAACACGTCTGACTAGTAATCTCCTCGCTTTAAACTTCTGCCAATCTATTTTTTAACGTTTTTGCAAAGAATGTTCTAATTTTGTAAAAATAAGACAATAATAATAGTGCGATGCGGTTTATTTTTTTAAAACAAATAAATCATTCAACGCTACTGTTCCCTTTTTGTTCAAGTGGAAACAAATCTGGAGTTGGAGCGGGCGTCCTAATCCATCAGTTGCAACTAATGATGCGTCCTTACTTATCTCATTTAATTTTACTCTTCACCATTATCCACATTTAATTTCCTTCTGCACCATCTTCCCTTTCATCCTATTTATTTCTTTCATCTTTGGTAATTTTGATCGCTTTGTTCTGTCACTTGTCGCAAATGACGCAACTCCGCCACAAATCGAGAACAGTATGGGCGGAGTCTAATTTTGAATCATTACCACATAAACCCAGCACCACGTGACATACTTTAACGGTGTTTGCGTTGCGAAAATCGTATCGATTCTCTTCTCTTTCTTATTTCTCCTTTCCAATCTGTGGATGGCTACTATGTAAGTGGCAAGAATGTGAAAATTGCCGTATACTTTGCCGAATTTCAAGTCCACGCCGATAAATTTCCAGATCATCATCGTTACGATATTATCGATAATCGAAGTTGATCGTGTTTCGATAAAATGATTAGCAAGTGCGTGAGCGCAATTTTATGACCAGGTACCGGGCATTGATATTCATGAGCGTTGTCAGAAGAAGAATTCACACAAAGGTGCCGACATCGGTGATAAATCTATCGGTTCGTAATTGGACGGAGACCAGTTTTGTTAGATTTTCCGATATCGCCTCCATTGAGTGGCCGTTTTATGATTAATTGAATTGTATAGACACACCATTAGAATCCATTGTTGTGTGTTTATTCTCCGGATTTTTATTCCTCTGTTTTCTGTTGTACCAACACATTTTTTTTTTCATTATTGCTGTCTCCATCCTTGTCCCACTCACTCTCCACGGCTCTTATCAAGATTTTATTTATTATTATTATATTTTTAATTTGCTTATTAGTTTTTATGATTTATGATTATATCGTTTGAATGTTAATACGATACGCTGTTGGTATGCGATATAAATCACATTCGAATGGCTTTTACTTCGCCATAATTGGCGTCATCTTGCGGTCGATAACGGAATCGCGCCTCTCCAGGAACCATCAATTTTCAATCAAATTTTTTGATCACAAATAAATATCTCACGACTGTCGAGAGTTGACGGGCAGTGTTGCAATAGTGCAAGATTAAGGAGTGTTTACGTTGGGGAATAGTGTCAACGGTCATATGCAATGCAACTCGTAACCGTAAATTTACTGTCATGACTGTCTTATTATTGTCGCTCATGTAGTAAATTGTATTTCATTATGTTGGTACTGAATGTATTTCCATTTAATTTAAATAATTGGTCCGGCTGGTAGTTTGATTGGAACATCGTAAATAACCCTAACCTATTCGTCGAAGTCTTGTCAACATGACGTGCGCAGCAGCGCCAACGGATGTTCAACCAACTACTCAAATTACTGTTATTTCAAGTGGTATTGATTATTGTATTTGATCAAGGCAAGTGACTAGCGCTTTGAAGTGACAAAAAAATAAACAGTACGATTCTAATTTTTGAAAAGTTATTTAGGCGCACCCGTACATTAGTATTCCGGGGCAGTGACGCGTCACACCATCACGTCACGCTCCGAGGTGAAAGGCTCGTTCGGGGGAGCCGAGTTTAGCCGAGAAACAAGCTGGTCAGGTTTAGCTCGTAAAATCTCACAATGTTCACAATACAGGGTGTTGTTGAAAGTTGTACAGATATTTTAACCACGAGCTACTGGCTTCTATTCTATTCTCCAATTTTTGTAAATTGCTTTTAGTCTTCTACGTTGTCAAACAACCTCGTAGGTAAAATTTCGGCACATTTTAAAAGTACACCCTGTATATCATGTTTTATAAAATGTACGCCAATGCCAAGTAACCTATTGGAAATATGCTTTAAAACAAGGAAACCGCATTGGTGTACGTTTTGTAAAATATGATATACAGGGTGTATTTTTAAAATGTGCCGAAATTTTACCTACGAGGTTGTTTCCGAGTTCTACATGAAGACAGTAGCTCGTGGTTAAAATATCTGTACAACTTTCAATAACACCCTGTATGTAATTAATATCAGAAATTTTGATCTTCATTTGCAAATTTTCCT
This sequence comes from Tenebrio molitor, assembly GCF_963966145.1. NCBI lineage: Eukaryota > Metazoa > Arthropoda > Insecta > Coleoptera > Tenebrionidae > Tenebrio > Tenebrio molitor. The sequence continues at coordinate 1,298,455 of NC_091054.1, read as the reverse complement.
GATGACAATTGGAAAATCACAAACTTTTCATCCGTTTTTGAACCTAAAAAAATTCCGTTGAGTGTAAAATATGTTTTTATGCCAATTACTGTCACACTAAGTAGCAAATGAAATGATATGTTTCAGTTTTGACATTCCGCACCAACTGCAAAGCCAATAAATTTTATAAAGCAATTTATATTCGTAGAATTTAATTGTTAAAAATCTGGATCAAGGACAAGTTTAATTTTTGCTCTCTAATCTTGTACAGATCGAATAAACAGGAAAAAAGTCAACATCTTACGAGTTCAGTCTTTTTTTTTATGTTTTCGCGGATTCTAATTCTTCCCCAATCATTGAACTCCAATTAAAATCCGAAGACAACTCTGACGACAGCGAAGGTAGCCGCGATTAACAGATCAAACACCTCATCATCCATCATCTCTGGTCGAATTAACAACAATCAATTGAAAAACCCATCCGATTCATTCGTCGCTCCCGACAGTCACTCTCAACACCACCAATTTGAGCGTGAAGAAGTGGGCGTTCGTTAACTCCTCTCCTTTTATCTCGATGCACAGTAGCGCTCATCCGAATGTTGTTGTTGCAGTTCCCGGGAGCTGATCAAGGCCGCCATCTTGGACAACGACTTCATGAAGAACCTCGAAATGACCCAGATCAGGGAGATCGTCGATTGCATGTACCCGGAAGCGTACAAAACCGGAAGTATCATCATCAAAGAGGGCGACGTCGGCAGCATCGTCTACGTCCTCGAAGGTGAGTTAGACAACCAACTAGACAGTCGGGCGGCGCCGGTTGCCTACGACGGTCGCCGTGCAAGACGCAGTCAGATGTTGTTGACCTTTAGGCGAGAGGGGGACTTTCTAATTTAAAGTTTGGAGCGAGGCAGATAGACCTGGGGGACACTCTCAAGGCGGGCGGCATAATATTGAAATGATTAGTTTTTCATTGTGGATTTTTTTCGCGTAAAGTTCACACAGTTCTATCTTGTTGCCATGTGCACCAGCCTTGATCTTTACAGCGGGATTGCTTTCACCGTTCCCGGTCACGTTGCTCTGTACGGGGTGTCCGAACGCAACAAACATTTTCTCAGCGGAATCGCGACTGGATTATTTTTAAACCGAGATTATCGCCCACTCGATCGGTGCATCGAGACATGTCGCAAGTCTTGATCCATTCAAGAATTTATTTATAGAAATGTCGATCGCTCTAGCCTTGTGATTGATGTATGAATGCATCGTGCAATCACAATGCCAATGACACAACAAACGTCAAAGGTGACAGTTGAGTTGTGACGTGAGCTGCGATTGGAGGAGACGCTCAAGCTGCGCTCTCCAAAGTCACGTCTGAGCTTGGTCCGTGTGATTTTTTTTTAATTGAGGCTTGGAGTTGCATAAAAGCCCACCGGATAATGTCAAGGCGAGATGATTTTCTAGTTTCGCACAAACTTCGGTGTTATTTTGTTGCAGTAAAAATAAATATTCGAGTTTTGATTGCAAAGAGAGTGGTGTTATTTATACAAGTGAAATAATTTGACGTTGAGGACGCGAGGTATATTTACAATCACAACGTGTTCAAACTGTGGTGAATATAATTAGAAGCGAAAATAATTGCGCATAAATAAAATATACAACCACGGTTTGAAGTGTGGAAAGCGGCAAAGGACGGTTGGAGAAGAATTTTGACTTGACGGTTCAGTTCTAGTCGGTAAAGACCAGATCAAGTTGTGATTTGTTCTATTTTGTATTTCTATTGTGTTTTTTTTCTATAGTAGATGTGCGTTTGATTTTTTTTTTTTGCAATTTGTGTAGTCTTGGATGTTTTTTTTTTTTAAACTAGTTGACGCATTAACTGCAGTAGGATTTATTATTAAATGCAACAAGAGGAAATTTCGTGGTACGAGAAAAAATTCATTATTAAATCAAGGCCAAATCATGAGTAAAAGTAAAATTCTAAAAATAACTTTCAGAATCTACTGTAAATCAGAACATTAAAAATACATATATTTACGAATGTCAGATTGTTGGGATAAAATTTTTACATTTCAACAAAAATTACGAATATTTATTGGTAATAATTCTTCCACGAACGAAGACAATAACATAAAATAATATCTATTCATTTTGATTGTGACCGGTCCCTAGTAACTTTTCAGTTGCTAGGTTAGTGATAGGGAATTTTAGATAACACTAAATCCAGTCGCAGTTGGCAACTCTCGGAGGCGCCATTTTGACAGAAACGTCACGCTGACTGGCGCAAACGTTTTTCGACGTAAACTGTGTGCGCATATCTATAAAATTGAGTTTTGGTACGAAATTTCAAGATTCAAAAAGAAAATGCCACGTCGTCTTCTGTAAGTTGTGGCCAAACGGTTAATATTGACTTGTTTCGAGACATTTATTGAAGCCAACGGAAAACAACTCACAATGATAAACGTCGCCAATAAAGTTAAAACTATTTGTGCTATTTTGTTGTATGTACATTTTGGCTAGTGTTGTAGTTTGAGGCCGTCTGCCTTTTCATCCCCTTTAAAACATTTTTCTGAACTTCGTGTTTCTTGGTGTCTAATTAGTTTTTATAAAATATTTGTAGTAATCAATGCAATTAATTGGAAGGTCTGATTACCAGGATTACCCAGGTATTTTTCACGTTTCTCTTACTGCCAAATGACTCATTAGAGACTTCATTCTTCATTTATATCGAGAATTGCATGAGGGGATTTTGAGATTTTGACATTGAATGATCTGTACCTGGACATAACCCCACTTTTCAACAGACGTGATCACAGAATCAAACACACGTTTTTAGTTTCTCCTACTACAAATATTAATTTCCGTTATTTAAATCCACGAAGAAATAATGTGTTACAGCGAGTTTAATCAACGATCACAAATTTAAACCAGTTTTTAAATATCAATAAGGAAAATTTTCGGAAACAATTATAAATAGACAACAGAAAGAGTGGAGTAATACGAGTAGTTTATGAAGATAGCCGATGTTCAAATATTTTTTTGGTAGCAACTTTGTAATATTTTTTGTAGCCGTTTGGTTGTAAAAAAAATAAACAATTTTCAAATTAGCATTGCTTCTTATGGGAAGAATAAAATTGAAATGGCTGTATCTCTGTTCGACGCTCGCCAAAAATTCGTTAATTTTGCCGTGTTTTTACGTTCCTCACTCCATTGCTCGAGAACTAAGCCTCAAATCGAAAAAATGTATTTTTTAAGAACTAAAGACCGATATTCTCTGATTACGACGGTGTTTTTTATTATAATTTTGACGGAATATTAGTCCAGTTATGATTAAAAAACTAACATAGCAACAAAATCTCTAAGCGATTAGAAATGCAAACGTGGATCACCCTCCCCAACCCCCCTATTCCCCGCGGATCTACCAACCAAAACAAACTATCAATAAATAATTTCCACCGCTTGTAATTGCGTAAATAATATTATAATTGCCCAGAGTTCTGAAAAGAAAAGCTTTTTGAAAGACAAAATGAAAACGGAGAAATGAATTCGCAGAAAAACCAAGAAAGCACGAAAGAAGACAACTCAACACTTAAAAATGACATCTGTTGCCAACATAAGTTTTCAAATATTGATAGCACCATGCACTGCTGTTAAAGCAGACCCAAGTCATATCGCATTCTTGATTCGGACCATAATCGTGTCAAAAATAAATTACTCCCTAGTATTTAGGGATATTTGTTACTAGGTTGCCATAAGTTTTGTTAGGTTGGAGGCTATGTGGTTTCTGGTGACAAACAAAAGATATCGTAACCATATCAAAAATGTAAGGCAGCGAATTCCTTGTAACAGTTGCAAATGGCCAATTTCTCGCTAAGTGATTGATGTTTTGTCGTTTCACAATTAATTTTGGTTTCTGGCGGCATATTTGGTTGGACTTTCTAGTTACACAATATTAAAACGTTATTTCCCTAAAAGTTCGAATTCTGGGGAGTAATTTATTTTTGACACCTAGATATGTTGAACATTATTTGACACGTTCTAAAAGAAAGTAAACTGCATCGTCATCGTTTGTTTAAAATCTGACAGACATTATGAACCCTGTCAACTGCACAACAAAAAAAATCTCACGGCTTCTTTGTGGTTTTTTTCTTGAACAGTAGGTACTATTAGTACAGTAGCTTGTCATTCTTACTAATTGCAATGCCCCAGCCAACACAACCGGTTCGATTCGAAAATTCTTCTGTTACTTCCAAGGAACGAACTGTCTTCGTCGACACCATTGACCTCTTCAATCTCAAACATCTCATTCTTCTCTCGCGTGTAATTAATATTTTCCCGCCAATTATTGTAGTTCTTAACAACTTTCCACTTCGGTTTTTCCTTTTTCACAGTTGCTCTTTTCCAATTTGATTTCTTCGGATCATGAGAACCAAGCAAAAGGTCAAGAAGTGGTATTGTTCAGGTTGTTTTTATAATGCGTCTCAAAATAACACGAACGATTCGTTAGCATCATTGTTTTCACCATCATCTGAAAGGATCAGAGTGGCGGACGTTGTTGATACAATAAATGAGTATAATTTAAAATTGTGAATGCAGCGTTGAGGGAAAAGGAAATGGTGTGTGGGCCTTGATGATCATTTAATTATTGCACTAACCAAAGGCATGACTGGTAGGTACTGGAAGTGATGGCATAAAATGGTAACTTGTCGGATAAAATGGCAAAAAATTGCTAACTCAATTGCTTGTCGAGGAAGTAAAAGTTAAGAAATGGAGATGAGGCCAGAATGAGGAAAAAATGCACTTGGTAGTGGTCGTCTGAGTATATTAATAGCGTTTTGTTTGAAGAAATGAGAAAATTATTTTTACTGCTCGAGTATTTTTGGACTTGCGGTCGTGAGTTCTTTTGAAAGTGTTGACGTTTTCACTCGACCTATGTCAATCCGCCTGCGGGTTGTTGACATTTTCAAACCATTAATAGACTTTCCCGTGAAAATGATCCCAAAACACTTTCTACCCATTACAGCTCAATTTAGTTTCATGGAAAATTTAATTTTATGCCTTTACACTCCACCTAATTGAGTCTAATTTAATTTCCGACGTTGCTGACTCAGCCTCCGACTTGTAAACCTTCTCTCAACTAGTCTATTTATTTAATAGGGCTTAAGTCAGTTGTTGTGACTATTGGAGATGAACTATGTAATAATGGTACGGTTGGGGTTGCTGCGTCCATCAGTATCCCGAGTACTGTGGTACATGGGTGTATAATCATACTCGGTACCTTCAATAATAAATTACAGAGTTACGATCAACGTGTAATTTTCTTCCCGTACCTGAATATTTATTTGTTGCCTTGAGACTCAACAAATAATGGTTGAATGGGAATATCGCTGTCAAAATTCAGATTGGAACGCCCCCGTGCGTCTGGAGGAAAGGTCAGATCGACGTGATTGTAGACACCAGTTTGTTGATGTGTTAGGGGACCATTGCCATTTTTGTTACAAGAGCAGTGGAACACTTTAATTTGAAGTTTTATGCTCGATCGATAATTAAAAATTGATTTCTCCTGACCTGAATCCAATTGAACTTGTGTGGGATATACGTGTAATTGACTGGGTACAGTCAATCTTTAATCGTAACGCAAAATGTAACCGTTAATCATTTTTTGACGTGGCAGTTTATGTGATAGTCGAATTATTGTTTTTTTTTAATTGTTAATGCAAATTAATTTTTTGTGGTACAAAAAACTGAATTTTTAATCTGTTACAGTTTCTTTGATAGCAAAAATTTGAAATTTGTTAAAGACACACTTAATTAATAATTGTCATTGTTTGCTATGAAATTGTTTACCTAGATTTATCCCACAAAATTTAATTACATGACTGGCATTCTTTGTAGTAATTTTTTGTTGTAAAAACTTTTACTTTCCTAGGATAATTTGCAAGTTAAATTGAATGTTTAGTTCCAGTGTCTATGGTTCTAGGTTGAATGCCTTGAATGAATTCTTCTATTCACCACAAAATAATAAGACTCCAGTATCATGATTTTTTCAATAAATTGTGCGATTTTGTTAGTATTTGCGTCTTAGCACGTGGTTTCATGGAAAATTAGTTTCATTTTGAACGATTAAAATAAATATAAATGTTTGAGGTTAAAATAGAGGAAATATGGCGTTTTAATACAAATTTTCTTAAGAACCAGCAGGAATCTCAAAATTGTAATAATTGTCCAAAAAGATCCAAAACCAAAATGAAAATCGAAAAAGTTAAATTAAATACATAGTTCTAACCTTCAGGGTAGATTTTTTTGAAAGTCCTTTGTTTAAAATTTAGAATTTCAGTCATTTCCAGCAGTACTAAAAATGGAAGTTCTGAACAAATTTCCAAGAATAGAGATGAATTTGTTACAAATTTAGAAATGTAATTAACTTTTCAAAGTTTTTTTTAAAGCTGAAGTGGTTTCTGATATTGATGTATTGGTTTATCAATGTCAATAGAAAAATCCAGTACTTCGTATCTGGAATCGACTTTGACTTTTGATTTTTTATGATTGGTCGAAGTGCTGGCGTAGGTTGTAACTAAAAGCAAATGAAATGGTTGATAGTTACGTATCAAATAAATATGTATGGTATATCACTGAATCACATAACCACCATAACATTAGAAATCTGAGAATGTCGATGTAACATTTTTAGACAAGAATAAATTGTACATATTTCATAAAAATGTGTTGCAATCGGGTTTGAAAAAAATTAGAGCACCAATAAAACTGCAAGAATCAACATATCTAAAAAACGCTTTTAAATTATACGATTTTTTTCTCCCTCGGGATCGAAAAGTGATACTTTTCGATTGTCATTTCACTTTAAAACAAGTCACTTTTACGCACTAGTGCGTAAACTACTTCTTTGTAAGTTGTTTGTAAACGAACTACAAAAATAAGGTGCCGTTACCTTGGTTACGGGAATTTTGTAGATGATTTGATTATGATTTCAAGATCCGACCGAGTACTGTGGCCAAGCGCCTAGCGCGCCGCTTTACATTCGGGAGGTCCAGGGTTCTAACCCCGGTCCCGCCTGACCAGGTGTGGGTTTTTTTCAGAGGTTTCCTCACACCATCACGTCGTGGTATGTCTCATATCACAGATAAGGCGATTGCTGGGTCAGTACCTACCTACCACATTCCTTCCGCACCCATCCACACCGTACCCATCCCGAATCTTCCCGCCAATCTGGCTGAAAAGGCTCTGGAAAGCCTCAGCAGCCCGCCTCCCTTCGGAGGGGAATGAAAGATATACCCTTTTTCTTTCAAAATGTGTCATCCTTTGACAGTTTATTGAATTATGTAGTTAATTATGAAAATGTCAAAATATGTACGTATTCAATATTTTCGAATATTTGTAGAGAAAACATTTTGAAGCATCACCTGTCATACGCCTGCCCTAGACATCTCAAATATTCTAACGGGTATTCAAATGAAAAGGGCATCAAGTTGGCTATGACTTTTTGATGAAAGAAGAGAGCGAAAAGGGGGATGATGTCGTCATAAGCTTTTTGTTGAGATCTGAATGTCGCTGCCAAATTTTTTCACAAGTTTTTTTTTTGGCGAAGTGTCAAAAAGTTTGCAGTCAAGCAGACTAATTTGAGTTAGCTGTAAAAAGTGCATTTTTTTTGCACAGCACATACGCCCCAATCAAGATTCTGCCGTCATTTCAAGTTATTCCAAAAACGAAGAACTAAAAAAAAAACTGAGAAACTTTCGTTGGTCGATGTTTTCGTCCGATAGAAGAATCGTTCTGTGTAGATTTCCATTGGGCGAGTCGTCGATCGCACTGATCAGTATCAAAAAAACTGCATCGTCTCCGGTCTGGGTAACGTGTGACGTCACACTCGTTAAATCGCCATCACCGAAGGCTGCGTTTTCTGCGGTCCTCCCTACTTTCCTGCAGCCGGGTTTCCTGCTCAGTCAACGGTCAGACAGCGAAGGCGACGGTTTCGCGCCCGCACACCTTCACCGTCGACCTCGTGCGCGCTCTCTCCCCGAACCCGTGAAATGTAGTTCCGCGTCCGAAGACATTTCCATCCAACAAAGTGTAAGAATCAAGTGCGAAAAGTCGCGGTGTTGCTGCCCGCCCCCGCGATACTACTCTCATCTCTTCCCTGTGTGCGGTCTGTCAAATGCAGTTCTGTGTCCTTCTGTCGGGTGCAGTTCTGCGTCCTTCCGTCGGGTGCAGTTCTATTAGGGTCGAGGCGACCATTTCTCCCCAAATCCGCCTCCAAGAATGCCGTGTTTACAAAACAATCGATGACACACATTCGTTTTATAAATATCGTATTTTTTGCCAGCGAGTGAAAGTATCGGGGCCAGGTTGTCCGTCCGTGCGAAAAACTGCACCGCCCGCCCGCCGTTCCCATGCGCTACCGTTTCGGCGGCGGTTTCGTAACGCAGGAAGCAGAGGTCCGGGTGGGCCCCCTCGTTTTTTGTCCCGGCTGATTAGAAAGTGTCAGAGCGGTTCTTCTGGTCAGATTCGGCGATGGAATCTCGTTTTACTTTCTTCAACCACCGCGAAAATGTTGACCTCGCCGGTACTGTTAGGTGTAAAATCGAAACGCGACGACGTCACGTCCGATCGAAAAACGCTCGCCTTGACTGGGACCGGCGATTTTTGTTGTCTTATCTATTGTCCGGAGACCGCGCCTCTCGCCGGGAACAGGTTGCAAAACGATGTGGTCACTTTTCCGGATTGTGACAAGGACGGAAATGGAGCAACGTGGTGTTGCCCAACGAAAGAGACCAAGAAAATTGAAGAGTACCGCACGGGTGGACTCCATACGTGAGAAATCGCTTTTCGGGCAAGGTCGACCGTCAAAGAAGTGTGCGAAATACTCGTAGTTTTGCTTTTCGGCAGTGACAGCGAAAGTCTAGGATTTTAGAGATTTGCAAAAAATTGCACAGATGTAAAACCCATAAAAATTGACTGGGTTGGAAAAAATTATCGAAAGTACTCATTATTCACTCTCTAATTGGAGTTTTGGGATTCTAGTGGTACTACGTAAAAGGAAACGAATCGGAATGTTTATTTCCCCGACTGACGTTAAAGTCATGTGGAACACGTTAAAGGTTATCTGTGGAAGTCACACATTTTTGTAAATTCGACGTCATGGTCGTGTTAAGTGTGACGCACTTACAATGCGACTGGAAGAAAGCGAAGAATTTCATTTCTTATGAAAATCAGTGACAAGTGAAAATTGTTCTGGATTCGGTACACAGTTTTAAGTTAATTAGAAAAATTGGAGGAAGTCAAACCGGTATCATTTTATTTTGTTATGACTTGGACAATTTGGTAAAGGTTGAGGTTATTCAATTCGTAATGGTTACACAAGTTAATGATTTCATACGTTTCCTCTAGAATCTTGTTTGAATTTTATCAGAACCTACCTATTTGGTTGGCGGATGTCAGTTGGATATGTTTTGACATGCACTTTGATCATAATATTGTTAGCGGTACAGTATTGGGCATTCAAATGAAATTCTGGGCTGGGGAAGCGTTGGAAACCTTCAATTGTTTTGCTTTTTTAAAGTGTAGAGTGACAGTAGTTGTAATTAGAGCATGTTGACAGTTAACCTAAAATTTACAAACAAAAAATCTTCCTGTTTATTTTTCTTTCTTTGCAATGTTTTACATTAAAAATAGAATACCTGATCATTCCTACTCTCGAAGCAAATATCTAAGGGGGGCACCCTTTGCTGTAAACGAACAAGTTCAATTATGTCCCGATTAAACAAATGTCATTCTTGTGAAACGGCGGGAAATTCAAACTTTACACTGTTCCAAATGGTTTGCTTTTTTCAACGCCTACTCAGCCCAGGTTTTCATTTGAACGCATGATAGTTGGTAACTCGTTTTGCAGTTTTATTCTTTTTTAACTGTTCTTAATACGACAGTTTTTTAAAAGTTGGAATTATTGTTAAGCAGCTTAGCGATTTGAATTTTGCCCGAGGCAAACCTGATTTATAAAAGATAATTGGCTACGATGTTTCATCTGTCAAATATCGTTTAGCCAATGTCAGTTTTTTTTTTCTGTTTGAATGTGTTCCGTTTTTTTACATAACTACTTAGTATGCAATTATTTTCTACGCAGAAATTTCTCCATTTACTCAACATCTCTTCAGTTCTTTAAGACTTTTAGTAGAATGAAAGTTGATAAAATATTTAAAGATTTTGTGTGATCTTCGTCTGGCAAATAACTTAACTTAAGCAGTATTATTAATAGTTTAACCTTTGTAATCACTTAATATTTACATATTTATTTTTTGGCATCAAGAGTTTAATTAGAAAAGTAAAAGTTAACATCCTTCTTAATTTATGTCGTCGTTTTGTAAATTTTATACGAGGCTCATTCATATTAAGAATTTTTATTAAAAGCAACGATTCGTAAAATCGAGGTTAATCAACACTGTGATTGGAGAAATTGCTTGATGATCATTTTCTGAAAAATCTATTAAAAAAAATGATGGCAGTTTCATCTGTCAAGTGTCATTTGATCAGTAATTAAGAAAATTCAATCAGGAATTTCAATTTTCGGTCAAAATTGGCGTTGAAGAGTCGATTGTGAACGCATCACGGATCAGCTGTTTAAATCTAACCTCACTTTTTGCGTCGTTTGTCTTTTTACTCTGCAGACTGACGAGTGGTGCGTTCACAATCGACTCCTCAACGCCTGCTTTGTGGATAAATTTAAATGAACACCCGATATTTTATTTCCTTTAATTCTGGGTTTAAATTTTTAAATGCTCAGTAACGATTATTAATTTTTTTTATAAATAATGATTACATTTTTGATGCTTGATTTTAATTGACTTTTATGATCATGGATTTTTTTCTTTTGCTTGAATAACTCGTTTGGTAAATATCACTTTTTTTATCATAAATTTTATCTCCCCACTCCTCATTTCTTAAGATTGAGAATTTTTATTAAATTGATTATTTCTTTGATATTTTACCTTAAGATCCTTTTTTTCGCAGTTCTGATTGAGCAAGAATTATTGGGCAGCACTGCTTCACCTGTCAAATGCCATTTACTTAGCAAGAAGCTGGTTTATTATTTCATACTTTCCGTAAAACTAAATCTCTATTGTTTCATTTGTGAAATGTCATTTAGATACTTGAAATTCTTTAATTTCTTTTTAAAGTAGTACTGATCACAGAAATTTGTTGATAACTCACTGGTGTAAAGGCTAGTTGGCAGCACTGGTCCATCTGTCAACTGTCACTTACCCATCAATTATTTCAACAGTTACAGTTTTAATTCCAAGTTTAATCTTGTTAACGTGTTTTCATTTCTCGACATCAAGAATTCTCTTTAAAAATGTCAAAACTTTACATTGCAGCAAGTGTTAATTGTAAGCCTGTTTTAGTTCCAAGCCAATTAATTACGGTCATACGCAACAACTCATTAAAATTACATGAATTCGAGTTAATGACTCTACTTATGTTATGATCAATTGTGCGCCATGTGAGTATTTAGTAACTTGTTGGAAATGCCGGTTTTAGTTGGTAACACCAGTCTACAATTCTGATTTGATCAACGTGTCAAATGGACATACGATCTCGCTTGTGTTGTTGATGACCTTGACGCTAATTAGCTAATTATATGCAAATTTGTGGGCCAAAGTAATGGAAATACACAGAAAGACAAAAGTTGTTTGGTGGTTTGACATTTAGTCCAGTTCAAGTTAGGTTTTTTTTTGGTACGAATTTTGACAATCGAACAGCTCTTTCAGTGGAGTATTTTTGGTTACTAAATATTGTAACTAGTATTGAAAAACTTATAATTTGAAAAAAAATTAAGTCTAGTTTTTTGGAAAAATTTTGAAACATTTTTGAATCCAAAGCTCAAAAAAAAATGTTTTGGGATAAAAATACGTTGCTGCTAGAACTGTCACCGATACTGTACGTGTGAAAGCTTTTAAGGTCAGCAACTTTTCATTTTTATGTTAATACAAATAATGCAAATGCAAACATTCACTTCCAGTCTGATTTTTTTTCAAAATTTTTGTGCATACTTGTCTGGAACAGTTTCTTGCTTGTTATCGTTTTGCTTTTTTTGCGAAAAATCGAAATTGATTTTGCATGCATATCACAGGTTTTGTGTGGCCCACATTTTGGCAGCGACACCGCAAAATTCCATTGTTCCATGCACAGTTTCGAGAACCGTGCCCCATCGATTGGAAACAGTTATTCCATTACGAAATTGATTGCATTATCGTCAATCGATAATTCACAGAAGGAAAAGTATGTATCAGTAACAACAACAATTATTTCCCGTCGAAAATTCCACTGGTGGTAGCTTTGAAACAATGAGTTTCGATAACATTCTAGTCGAAGACAAAGACCTCAAAAAGCAGGGTCAGAAACCTTCCAAAACAATAATAGTCGATAATCTCCCAAATACAAAAGGTCGGGGCAAGGACAGAGTTGAATCCGAACACAATGAAGATGATGTCGGTGATATAAGAGATTGAACCCCGGGGTTCAAGAGAGAGAATTTGGAGACACGAAATCAGAAACTGCAAGAATTTGGGCAAGCGTGTTAAGTACGCCGTTAAAGTTTTATTGCCTTCTTCCTGGTAGTTGGAAATAATGTGAAGTAGTCCGGTCGGTAGTTGTACCTAGTAGCCAATTACGAGTGGGCACTAGGATTGTTGAAATTTTTTCATCTGCACTTCACGATTAAATATTATCTAAGTCTATCTAAATTGGCGTGATCTTCACGTAAATTACGGGGATGGTTTCCTATTGGTTAAAGGGCGCGCGTTAAGAAGTATGGTGCAGCCCAATGCACGCAGCCGAAATTTCCGTCCATTCTTAAAATAGTGAGATTTAAATTTCCCACACAAAACTCAAATTTGGCTGGGTGGTGTAAATCAGGCGCTACGAACTATCACGTGAACACCTCGTGACTACTCCACTGGTTCGCGGCGCCAACTATAGTTGTTGAATTGTGAAAATTTACCAAAAATAAATTTCAACATTTTGCAGTTAGTCTGTTGTAAATGGTCTTGATTAAAGGATAAGTTTTAAATATTTTATTATTTCTTTACTAAATATTTCTGGTTGACCAACTAAATATTTTTCAAATTTTCAAAACAGTTTTCGCTTGGGCTCAGAAGAAAAGAATATTTGGCTTCATTAACTCAGGAATTCATACAATTTATCAAAACAAGAGTTAATTAAATAAAACAAGAACGGTATTATTTTTGATTCTTTATTGTCCCTATTTAATCAACTTATTATTCGCTCAAATATTGGCCATTATAACGTATTGATAGAGTTCAGTGTAGGCTTTTTACCTCATGGTAGATTGACAGACAGAACGCTGTCCTGAAATCAAGAGATTAATCGTCAAGGCTAGTAAAGTGATTGTTGCTAGACAGGAAAGAAGGACAAAACTTTTTTGACAACTTGTTTCTAACGAGGTACAAGACAAGAATGATAATTTTGTGAGAGTTGAAACAGCTACTTTTACAAGAACAGTTCTTATAAGAAGCTGCAAGAAAATCTAAAAAACTCTTAATGTCGAGCACATAGATGGCTTTCAACTTATCTTTTATTAAACTAACACCAAAGTTACCACTGTCTTTGAATTTTAATTTTTTGGTTTCCAGTGCGGTTTTTTTTTTCAAATCGCTGTAACCGAATGTTGTACTGTTTAGGATGTTGGAATTAACCGAATTGACTCAAATTTAAAAATTTTAAGCCCATTTCGGTATCTAACAACTGGTGATTTCTACTAAAATAATTTATAAATTCCCAGTTTATGAAACATTGTCTCGTTGATGATTTAAATTCTCTAGTCTCTTCTCTCATTTTTTGTTATTTCTTTTTTGTTATTATAATTGCATAAAAATGTTTCAAATCCTATTTTTTATTTTAGCTTTTTGGAGTAAGGTGCAAAAAATGTGTAAATTACAACAAAAAAAAGATATTTTGAATAATTCAAATTAATTTTTGTTGCTATTTTCGGGTCCAGAAAATTGTGGATAGCAAAAAAGGATAAAAAAAATACAAATCTATAAGTAAATAATGTTCAGAATTACTTTATTTAAATAAAACCTGAATATTCAAAATTAACAAAACTTAAATTAAATTTTTTCGATGTTTTTCCTTACCTAATCTCCTTCCTATTTTCTCCCTTTTGTCATGTTTAAAAACGTATTACTCAAATTTAATTAAAAAATAAATGTAAATAATTAAAAACAAATTACAACCTTAATAAATATTCTACAAGAAAAAAATCTGTGGAAATGTAAACACAGTGGATGTGTCATTATTAACTTTTCACTGTGGTAGATTGATTTAAAAAAATGAGACGATATTGGATTATTTAAATAATTGATCAAAACACGTTTGAATGTTGTTTTAGTTTTTAAACTGTTAATTTTCATTGTTAATTGAGAGTAAAACTGAAAAAAAAATTGCATCGAAGAATTCAATGGAGAGCATAACTTGAAATCAGTAAAACACAAAACTGTTCATTTTTCACCGAAAATATTTTCTCTTCAAATCTAACGAAACAAAGTCTTAAAACATCAATATGATAATTCTCTAAATTTTCCAATATTTTTTAATCCATCACTCCACACTAGTTGCATTTTATTCAGTTTTAAACTTTTCAATCGAAATTATTTTAATTAGTCGGACTCGCCGCCGGCCATGTTCTGCAATCAGCTGGCAACGATGCGTAAGTTTGGCGAGGCCGAATTCACAGACAAGATGCGACAATCTTTTACCTTCCGATAATTTTTTGTCGGCTTCACTTATGTCATTTTTCTCTTCGCTATGTTTGTTTTGCAATTCTTCCATCTGCCAAAATCGTTCCTTTCTTAAATCCATTTCTTCAAACACTCAACTTTTTGCAATTTCACGTCAACACCAGGTTCATCACTCGCAATCACGCACTCGCGCAGTATTGCCATTTCTATTTCTCACAAATAACAACTGTGGTAGTCAAATCCTTTACAATTTTTTCATTTTCGATTACTGAAATATTTAAAAATTCAGTCGTGGATTATACTGCGGCATAGCTAAATGAAAATAAGTGTTTTATATGTCCACGCGATATGTGTTGAGACAACGTTTATTTTGTAACTTAAAAATATAGATGTATTTTGACTAATCAGGTGGTAAATGGTAGAAAGACGTTTTTGGACGGTTCAAACGTTGTTTCTTTGTATTCTTTATTGTTGTGTCCATTTCGGATTGCCTTTGCCAATTTCATATTCTTTCTGTGCAGTTGGCATCAACTGCTACTTTATCAATTCCAGTAAAATGAGTGAGTTGAAATATCAAAACGTTGATCATCGATGTGGGCAACAACTCTGGCCAAGACATTCACACTATCATTTTTGGCATCTACGCAAATCAAAATTTGAACAACTTTCCATCAATACTATCTTACACTTCTTGTGGCATCGAAGGTGTCGCGAATCTCCGGCCTCGCTGCGGAACGAGAACGGAACCGCACCGATTAAACACCACAAGAAAGAAAAACCGACGCCATTTAACCTACTTGAAGAGACAACAGCTCGAATGACATCACAGATAACGATCCAGATGTGCATGACGTCGTCAACATTTATTAATCACAAAACAAGGTTAACACACGATTCTTTCCGAAAAACTCTCGGTTTCCGCACGTCCGCCATTGTTACGGAGTCGTCTTCGCCGCGTTACGGAACATCATCCTCGATTATACAATATTTTTATGCTCTAGTTGTCGTCGACGGAGCTTTCCTTTGTGCCGCTGACGTTCCTTAAATGTCACGGCGAAAGTATGCGAGTGGAACAATTAAGTTGCGATCACGCGCCGGTTCACCTCCGCGACCCAAGAGGTGTTATATTGTCGTTTGTTTTTGTCTTGTAGCCTAGTCGGATTGTGGTAATAGTGAAAGGTTGTTCGATGGAGAATTGTCTTCGGGACGATAATATGGCGATGTTGATGTTGTTGAGATTCTTCTGGTGTTTCTGTTCAAATCTGGCGAAGAGTTCGGGTTTTGTTGATATTTGGAATACAATGAACTCCTATGAAGGCTATCAATCAGTTGATGCAATTGAGGCCACAGTGATGGAATTAACCTAATCAGAAAGCAAATTATTACGACGTCAATTTCTCCATTTTAGTTGCTTCCGTTGAATTGAGCTACATAAAGGATGTCTCAAGCTTGTTAAAATCAATTTGAAGCAAATATATTTTAGTATCAACGTCTAAAAGAAGTCAAGGGTACTTAGTTCTGGAGATTTTAATGACAATGATCTTTTCAAATGTTGAACAACCTGAAAGATCTACTGATCTAAATATAATTTTTTAGAGGAATCTTAGTTATGAACTTGGAATAAAAATATGTAGTTCCATATTTTAAATTAGTGTCATCAAAAAATCACTTGAGCTTATTAAATAGCGAAAATGGTGTCTTTTTTTTTTTGTTATAGAATCACGAAGTAATTTTGCTTTTTGTTGGTTCTGATATACAGGGTGTTATTGAAGGTTGTACAGATATTTTAACCACGAGCTACTGGCTTCATGTAGAACTCGGAAAAAATATTTAAAAAATTCTATGTCAAAAAATAAAATGACATTTATTTTTTGAGCTACAATTTTTTTAAATTGCTTTTAGTTTTCTACGTTGTCTTACAACCTTGTAGGTAAAGTTTCGGCACATTTTAAAAATACACCCTGTATATCATGTTTTATAAAATGTACGCCAATGCGAAGTAACCTATAGGAAATATGCTTTAAAACAAGGAAACCGCATTGGTGTACGTTTTATAAAATATGATATACAGGGTGTATTTTTAAAATGGGCCGAAATTTTACCTACGAGATTGTTTGACAACGTAGAAGACTAAAAGCAATTAAAAAAAATTGTAGCTCAAAAAATAAATGTCATTTTATTTTTTGACAGAATTTTTTAGATATTTTTTCCGAGTTCTACATGAAGCCAGTAGTTCGTGGTTAAAATATCTGTTCAACTTTCAATAACACCCTGTATGTATTTTGGATTTTGTCCGAAAAAATCTTCGATCTTCGATCTTTTATTAGATTATGAAAAATACATGAGTTATGTCACGCAAGAAAAAAGTGGAGCTCCTCAAAGTGGAAGAATTAATTTAATCAAAACGTGATGTGATTAATTTCAATTTCTCTGTTTTCCATTCAAGTCGTTTATGAGTATGGTGTTCATTATGCAGCAGTGTAAGATTTTGCACCGTCTTGCATAAGTGGGAAGTCGAAAAATAACATATTTCACAATTTCGCTTTTTCCCTTATCAGATTTAACACTTTTCTCAGCACTTTATCTTGTTTTTATATAGGCATATTACTCGTTTTTTTTATTTCACACTTTTAACCATATTACTTTCTAATTTCCCAACATAGTAATAATTTATTACAAAATCTTTTTTCGTTTTAATACCATTTTCTCTTGAAAGAAGAAAATTACTCCTGGTTAAAATGTTTAGACATTTGCTTCATTTTCTTAACCGACGCCATCTTGCTTGTATCTTTTTTTGTCCCTTGTATCATAATTGGCTTAATCACGACGCAAATTAAGGTTTAATGCCAATTTCTTCATTTTCCATTTTAATTGACCATTAATATTTATTACTTAAAATTACATAAGTGAACGCCACCCAGTCAACTAAAGGTTTCTGCAACGAATATATTTAAACAAAACATTCAACAAATGTGAGAAATAATTTGTAGCGCCTAGAACACGTCGTTGTTTGACAAGCTATTAATTAATTAGTCTCTTAATTGCTCAAGTGATTTGTTTCAACATTGAACTCTAAACTTCCAATTAACTAAATATTTTATATTAAAAATATTTTTACGTACGTAATTTTACGTACTTCCAAGCGGACGAAAAGTAACTCTTTTTCGGACGCTAAATTTAATTTTGCCCGAAAAAGTGTAGTATCGTTTATTTCTGGTGCTATTTGGTGCATAATAAGAAAATGAACGTTCACATAATCGATGATGAAGAAATGTCTAATACAGTGAAATTCATGAATAATAATGTCCAATACACCGCCCGACATCGCAGATGATAATCGCAATAAATTATGTAAATAAGTACATAATTGTATTGCAAATAGTAAATTTGTCGTTTTGTTGGCAAGCAATACTATTAAAAAATTGTTAATATGTATTAATAAATTTGTCTATTTGAAAAAAGTAGATACAAAATAAATTTGTAGTGCCTTTTGGTCCTCACCTGTTTTTAAGCCTCGGCTGCGCCTCGGCTAGAAAACCCAGATACGAACGAAAAAGATGCACTTTTTGGCCTTGATACACAAAACACTATTTTGTGCAACCGTACGCGAAACGAGCACTTCGCGTACCTAAAACATATTTTCGCTTTCAACGTTTTATTTTTATTTGGACTGCATTTAATCTAATTTGAAACCCAGATCAGAGTTTAACTAAGACAGTTCAGAACTATAACTTTAACAAGCTTTCAATTCCGTTACGTCATGAGCAATTTCTAATCGAAACGTGTTCCAACAGCTACAATAAATAGATCAAATTGATTCGAATGAATTGTGCCTTTTGTATGACTTGCAGTATATCACAGTTCTCCCAATTTACTGTAATTTTTTCTAAGGAAACACTTATAAAAATTGAGGTCATCAGATTGGTGACGTAACCGATTTAATCGACTGCGAATCAGTTTAATAGAGGAGTTTCTCTCTTTTCCATTTGACGTCTGCGACCGACTTGTGTCAATTCCCACTAATGGAATCGTCCTATTTTTCGAGGCTTGCGAGTTCACTTGGTGTTGATATTTTTGTAAAAATTGCGGTTTTCGAAAGTCGACACGTTACCACCCACAAACCGACAGACCGCACGCGAAATCATCCATATTTCACTGCGGACTTGGCGAAGTGGAAAACGGGTCAGCCAGCAGCAACACCCGATTTCGCGGCGCTCTTCTTTACGCACGGCTCATTTTCCTGCAGCAAAATGAAGATCAAACACTATCCGGGCAAGGCGGTGGTCAACGATCCCGCCTGGCTGGAGATGGACATATCGAACGACATCCGCGGACGTCAGTACGAGGCCAACTGGGAAGATGCCCAAAAGAATCTGTCTTCGACCAACAGCTCGGGGTCCAACTCGTGGGACAAGTACAGCGAAGGTACTCTGTCCTCCAAGTTGGGACAGTACCAGAACATGTTAGACGAGCTGGCTCAAGAGGAACAGCTGTACGCGGTACCCAACAAGTTGAAGGACAAGCCGAAGTACCACAGCGAGAAGTGCTTGTCGAGGATCAACAATCCCATGGCGAACTACTATCTGCCGTCGCAGACCAAAATACAGAAAACTAGGAGTTTCAAGGAGGAGACGAAACCGCCCCCCAAGCCCAAACCAAGGACCAAATTACCGGCGGTAAACCTAGACGAGGAGTACAAGAACGTGATCAACGACTTGGAGAAGCAGATGAAGAAGTCGGTGCGGTTCGACGAAGAAGCCGACGAAGAGATCCAAGAGCGCGTCAGCGAATGGATCGATGACCAAAACCGCCACATCCTAGAAGACACGGTTTTGACGGTAACGGAAGAACTGCCGAAAAAGGTGCGCCAGAGGATCCCACCTAGGAATCTGACGCCGTCACCGTCGCAATTGTGCGAGACGCCTCCCCCGCCGCCGCCCGACGAAGACGTCTACAACCTGTACAAGGACGGGTTGAACGCGCCCGTCCTGGACTCGCCGCCCTCCTCCAAGAGCGACTTCTCGATACCGCGGCCCAAACTGATCGTCCCCGTTCACACGTACGCGGTCAGGAGGAGGCGGACCGGTAATCTGCAGTGCGCCGGCGAGGAGGTCGGCAAGGGCGATTCGGGTGAGTTTTTTTTTCTGTTTTGCGAAATCGGGCGAGCGTGGTGGCGAAAGGTCGCTGTGTTCTGTCTGCGATATCGTCGCGTGGGTGCGCCAAGGAACGGTCAATATTTTGCTGGATGCGGTGAAGATTGCGAAAGCGGTGGGTTGTGAGAGGTCTGTTTGCCGAGTCGATTAGCAGAGTTAGTCATTTGGCCTTTGCCTTTCTTTGAAAACGGTGTTTGTGGTATTACACCTTCCGGTGGAGATAATTGAATGTTAATTTGTTGCCAACTTCTTAACAGGTTCAGTTTTTGTTTCTAGGTGCGCTCATAACGAGAACGCAGTGGGTGTTGAGGAAAGCTCAGACGTGACTTTGAAGATCCACAACATAATGATTGGTCAAGCCGTTCGTTAATAGAAAAGGCCCTGACAATTATTTTTTCTACTTTGCGCCTTTAACAACCCTATTAAAACACCAAAAACAAGGCTATTAAGACACTGTTTTTGGAAACTTTTTTTTTATCATATTGGCAGTATCACGCAATTTCTGCTAGTGCGCTTTGAAATGAAACGTCAGATGTCAAACATAACCTAACCAAAAACACAAATAACAATCAGAACAGAAGTACCAACCCAAACATCATAGACAAAAAATCCCCCATGTGAAGTGAAATTTCTTTCAAACAGATTTTCATAAAACTGACACAGGAAAGCAGAAAATAGATTTTTTCTAATTCAGTTACGAAAAGCAACCATTGTGATATGTCATTTTAGTTGTCAAATGTGCTTCATTTAATAACTAGTGAAAAAAAGTGACATTATATTATCACTAGTGTTAAAAAGTGACATTATATTATCACTAGTGTTAAAAAGTGACATTATTTTATCACTAGTGTTAAAAAGTGACATTAGTGATATTAGTAGCATTATCCCGGAAAATTATTTAAATAGCAGATTTAAACAGGATTTCAATCATAATGTGTGCTTTTCGTAACTAAATTAGAAAAAATCTTGTATGAAACTCGTAGCAAGATGGTTATTTTTTCGCACACGACATGTTGGACCACTCGTCGACACTCGTGGTCCAATTGTCATGTCTAGTGCAAAAAAGACGCTCATTTTGCAACTCGTTGCGTAAATAGCTATTTTACACTTGGATCCGACTCGGAAAAAGTTGATGTACTACTTTAAAGAAGCCAAAAGCAGACATAAAGAAGATGATACATAAAAGCGCAAACTACCGATAGTAAACGTAAAGTTTGACGAAGTTAATGATCTCCATCATGATCGTTGAATAGACTGCTATTTATACAATATTTACTAAATTATGTAAACACAACTTTTTATGAGAACATTTTGTTCGTTGCGTGTTTATCTCTAAATGAAAATTAGGACGACGCGATTGTTGAATGAGTTATAAAGAGATTTTGTAGAAGAAATGATCTGCTCGTATTCGAACGAATTAAATTGAAACAAACCTATTTAACTAAAAACCACCCAAAGGACAACATCTTTCATTATTTCAAATTACAATTATTGTCTTTTCTTTACTTAGAACAAACTACACTCACTCTTAGTACATAGTTATTTACGAAATGAGTGCGAGAAGACATTTTTCGCGCATGAGTGCATTATTTGAGGCACGAGCGATGAAGGAGCGAGTGCTTCATGTGCCAAATACGTCGCATCGAAGTTCGTACAATATTTTTTGAAACGGACATTATGTCTGATTTGTCGTATACCATTTGTGAATAGGATTGCGCTTATTATCCATGCGATTTTTTTTCGATATTTCCATCATCCAGATGTGAGAAATGGCGTTTTGTAAACCAGAGTTTATTATTATCAAGTCAAATTATTTTCAGAATGCTCAAAAGCATTCGCACTAGTGCGCGAACGTTAATTTCGCGCACTAGTGCTTCAAAATGGCCTGCGACTGCGTAGTAGTGCGGGAATATCAATTTCGCGCACTACTATGCGCCGGCGAAATGTCATTTTGAAGGTACTGAGTTCAAAAAAGGTTTTACCTCATGAGGTAGCGTTTTGAGCCTTTACGCTTAGTTTTTGTCAACACAATTTTTTGACGGTTCTGCAACAATTAGTTCCTTGAAAATCTCATTAATGAACGATATTGCTCTTCAAACTAATAAATTTTCTCCTTTACTTTAGAGTCTTTAGACACTCCCAACATTTTTTGCTGTTTTGTTTCTGTCAATCACTCTCGTCGTCTCCTTCTCTATCCATTGGTGTTCAATGTGTTTCTTTCACTTTTCATTGACGTTTTCTTTGTTCCTTCAAACATCTAATTAACATGTGAAGGATCTTTGCTTTTTTTGATATCTTTTGATATATTTTTCTCAATCATCTCCTTAATAACAGAAACAGATTTAATTATGGTTACGATCAAAGCAAATGTAGTGTAAAAGGACAGCAGCAAAACAACGAGCAAAAACAGCCCTAGCTGACCTTCACCAGTGGTAACATCCAAACTTAAATTAATTCTCCCTTGGTTGTAAACTTGCTCCTATTTTGCGCGTTGCTCGGTTCGCCTCGTTATAAAGACATCTAGATGGTTTCTCGCTTCATCGCCCATTGAAGTCTCCTCGATGACAGGATGAAAAAACGCGCTCGGCCCCCGTCCCGCTGATTGCATTATCGAACGAGATCATCTATCATTGTATACGTACGTGGACCGGGTCGATAAATTTCTGTCGGGCTAAAATGTAAGTAATTTCTTGGCGAAGCACCGGCAGCAACATAATCGTTAATTCGCCGCAATACAAATAAACTACCGACGTCGTATGTGCGTCTGTGTGTGTGTGCGCGAGTTGGTTGTCGGCGAGAAATTGATCGGTCTTTCAAGACCGGGGGGCCTGCAGGAGAGACCATTACGTTTAATTGCCGGATCACGGCCGAGGTCGGCGAAGACAAGACATTCGTTGTTGCTACGGTCGATAGTACACGGTTTCGAGAGCCATCTCCAATAACCAAATCTAAGGTTCGAGTGAAGATGAAGATGACAGAAAGCAAGATTGAAAAACACTCCAACTCGGGGGGTAATTCCGATCACCGGTTGGTGATAGAGAAGAAGAAAGTGATCCATCGCAATCATTTTTGCGACTGTTCTTGTTACTTTTCGAGCGTCTCTGACTGACTTTAGACCAGTTAGCACAAAAAATACTTGAACGTAATGTCATGTAAATTTATTTAAAAAAAAAATCTTTCGCGTGAAGCGAACAACGTCATCGATTAAGAACCGCATATAAATAAGTTTAACAGTATCCGAGACGACATATGACAATACAAGTATAAATAGTGGACAGTAACGGTCTTAAAGTGGTAGCTTGGGTAACCGAAAAAGCTGTCCCGCCCAACATGGATTAATCCCTGTTGGCTTGAAGATATTGAACTCTATCTCTGCAAGATACATTTACAGCTTTGTCGAAACATTCCATAAATCTCTATAACTGTTCCATACATGTTATGGTGCCACGTTTTAAATTAAAATAATTATTACAAGATTTTCTACTTATTGGCAAACATGTGTTGAAGAGATGTTTCCTGAACCATGTATACAAAACACTTTAATTTTTTTTATAACCGACAACGTAGTCGTTCAGATGCTATTCTTGTAATGTCACAACAGTCTGTCCAGTTTTGTTGACAAGACTACTAAAAGTGGAAGAGTTTTGTCTTTAATAACGCGCGAGCAGGTAGTTTGTGGGACGAGCGACGAAGGAGCGAGTCTCCATAATCCGGTGAGCCCGGTAAAAATTAATTGCTAAGCGAGTTGCATACAAACTTTTATTTCCACCTTCAGCCTTTAAACATCGTTTCTCAATTGCCATCTCCCATAGCCTCCTGTTCTGAACCAGTAATTTATCTATAATTCATCATTCATATCATCGAACACGTTTTACAAGTGCACGTCCGTAACAGTCACTTTCCGATGTTCTCCTCCCGGTTGATCTATAAGGCGAAGAAAGTTGACGCGTGACGATTGCAAGAACTTAGAAAACGTACACCAGGGTCGTAGGTCATGTGTACGAACTCTTGTGACCGGAAAGGGGAAAAATCCGATTTTACTTTCTTCGAAGTGACTTTCGAAGGGTGCGTCTCGTTAATTCGGTACGTGACGCTACCGGAATCGGTTATTCGACGGATGTCTTGACGATGGCGACACGTCCCAATCAACAGTGATTAGTTCTTGTAACGGTACGCCGATCCGATTCGGTCGCAGGAAGGTGTGCGTTACTCGGCGGACGCTTGCGATTTTCAACATATAACAAGGAAACGACCGCTAGATCCAATCAACCATCGAGGCACACCTTTCCACCAAGAGGTCATTTTTGAAAAAATATCAAAAAGGTGTGAATTGGCGGGGGCCGGTAAAAACAAAAAGAAGGAAGACATTTGAACAACTGAGGAGTACCAAAAGGACCAAAATATAATGATTTATGAATATGATAGCGGTATCTTGTCTTTGTGTAAATGATAAGCTAACAGTTTTTTGGAGCTCTCTGAAAGCTTAAAATTTTCGTGTTAGTTTACACACTCCGTGCGGTAAAGTAACAGTGTGTAAAAATCAAGATACCGTAGCTATCCAAAATGTGTAAACCGTGTAAAAATATTAGATATTTTTTATTTTACACATTTTATTTGACACGTATTTTATTTCATCATGACATATGTAAATACTTCTTTCTTTCTTACCACATCTTTTAAAAACTGTTAAAGAAATTTTCGAAAATATATTGTTTTTTTTTAATTCCCACCCTCACTGGTACGTATTATACTATCACGCTACCAGACGAAAAAATCCTTACTGTTATTGCAGAAATAGTCAAACCGAATACCCCACGTGCATGTCAACCAGCCTACTTTGCATAAACGTTCTCTGTGAAATATTTTCTGTGCGTAGGCATGCAGATTCGTGCGAAACAAAAAACGTATTGAATTCTGACGCATTAACGGTTAGAGCGAACCAACTGATGTTGATTACTAAAAACAGAAAAACAAATTAAGCGAAGAAAACATAATAATTGACAATATTCAGATTGATAGAAAAAATCTTGTAAAGTGGGCGCCGAGAGCGAAGCCCACGTAATCTGTATTTTTCTTTCAGATAGCATTTTACTGTTTTCTTTGTTACCAAAGACTGGGTTTTTTATGGTAATGTGCGTGGGTGTAGGTTTCGAGTGGTTTGCAGATGATTCTTCCTTTGCATATTCATTTAGCGTTTTGTTTTTTAAGTTTGTAGAAAAAAAAGAGAGAAATCGAAAATAATACAATACAAAAATAATGATTTGTTAAATTTTACTTGTGAGAAATTTCTAAATCAACAAATAAAATGTTATATGAAACTATTTCTCGTTTAACTTTTGTTGATCAGTAGTTCCACAAACCGGCCAACACAGTGTCCGAACTGAATCCAATTGAACGCATTTGGACCTGAACAAAAATTGAAGTTTTTACTTTCGCTTTCCTCACATCTTGCGCCAACTCATAATTTTTCAGATTTTGGACAGCACAAGTGCTAATGTCTGTTATTAGGTAAACGAGTGTTGCCACCATTATATGAATTACGCTTAACGATGGCTATTATTTAACACTTTCGGGGCCAACAAGCAGAGAGAATTATTCAATTAAACACATAACATAACGCTTTCCAAAACTCACTACTTACAGCGAATTAGTGAAGGGATTGAAAGCCACAAAAAAAAAATAGATTTCCGCTTGCTCTAAGAGCGTTCGATACGCAACGGTTGAACTAATGTCATCATTGCCGAACCATGCTCGATATGTTGTCAAATGCCCAACGGCGTCAGTCTTACAATGTAGATACGAAACAGGTATTTAAATCATGTTTGTATAATTACCAGAGTTGTAAATTCTTCAGATAGGAGGAACGTCTGCTTAATATTAATGCAAAGACATTTTCTGAGGATGAAGTCGACAACATCTAGAATTGATAGTTTAAATTTTTTACAGAAAGTGTTGAAAAGTTCAGTGCTTGAGCTCTACACAAATTCAATTGGAGACAAATCGGGAAATAGACATGACTTTTTTTGTAAAATTTTCCCAATTAATTTGTTGTAAAATCATGAAGATGTCTTCCTTACATAATTGTTGCATCAAAACGAGCCGATTTGTTGCTGACTTTGACGTAATATCTGTCACAGCCGTCTGTATGTTTTTAAGATCCAGATTATTACGTAAATGTGACCACATGTGTTTATAATCTCGAAACATTAAATGGTGTAAGACAATAAACATAATCTTCACGTGTTGCATAAACGAAATCTGTACCACATTTGGTGGTTTTCCAAAGGGTCCTCAGGGTAGACCAAGACCGGTCCGCGGTTGTCCGCCGTGTCCCTTGGTAGCTTGCTTGACACATTTTTTTTTTGCAGAGGGTTGTGTCGAAGTATCTCGCGACGGCAAGTTCCTCAGCACCCTCACCCCCGGCAAGGTTCTCGGCGAGTTAGCCATCTTGTACCATTGTCAAAGAACAGCTACCATCAAAGCGGCGACCGATTGCAAACTATGGGCCATCGAGCGACAATGCTTCCAGACCATCATGATGAGGACCGGCCTGATCCGACAGGCCGAGTACACCGACTTCCTGAAGAGCGTGCCCATCTTCAAGAACTTGCCAGAAGACACCCTCATCAAGATCTCCGACGTGCTGGAAGAGACGTTCTACGCCAACGGGGACTACATCATAAGACAGGGCGCCAGAGGCGATACCTTCTTCATCATCAGCAAGGGCACCGTCAAGGTGACGAAGAAGATGCAAGACTCGAACGAGGAGAAGTACATCAGGACGCTCGGAAAAGGTGATTTCTTCGGGGAGAAGGCGCTCCAAGGGGATGACCTCAGGACGGCCAACATCATCGTCGACAATCCGGAAGGGACGTATTGTCTGGTCATCGACCGCGAGACGTTCAATCAATTGATATCGAATCTGGACGAGATCAGGACCAAGTACAAGGACGAGAGCGTGGACAGAAAGAGGTGAGTTTTGGGAGTAGGGAGTGGAGAGTTAAAAGTTACGTAGATATTTTTTCTTTGCACGCCAAAGAGGATAACGGGTAAGTTTGAGTGTTCCTGAAGATCACATTTTGTGGTTTTGTGCCGAAAAAAATATTTGTGGTGCAAGAGCTGTATTGGTTGGTCTGTTGACCTCGAGTGCAGCTCTTGGACCAGACATTCGCGATAAGCTATCTGGAATCGCTGAGTCGCCTTCGCCGAAGCGGCAATCAAATCCTGTCGCTCCGTTATCAACCTGCAGCGCGGCACAAAACTCGCACGATGCACCTCGAAGGGTCGACAACCGTCGCTAACTTTCGCTGCCGCTTCCAGAATGAACGAGGAATTCGAACGAGTCGCCCTCTCCGATCTGAAGAAGTTGACGACGTTGGGCGTGGGCGGGTTCGGGCGCGTCGAGCTCGTCCAGATCCAGGGCGACGCGGCGAAACGTTCCTTCGCCCTGAAGCAGATGAAGAAGGCGCAGATCGTGGAGACGCGCCAGCAGCAACACATCATGTCCGAGAAGGAGATCATGGGCGAGGCCAATTGCGACTTCATCGTTAAACTGTTCAAGACGTTTAAGGACCGCAAGTATCTGTACATGCTGATGGAGAGTTGTCTGGGGGGCGAGTTGTGGACCGTCTTGAGGGACAAGGGACACTTCGACGACGCCACCACTAGGTTCTACACGGCGTGCGTGGTGGAGGCGTTCGACTATTTGCACTCGCGCAACATCATCTACAGGTAAGAGACAACTGTGGTGCCTTTCTGGACACCCAAAAGGAACAATTTGGTTAGAAACAAGTTCTCAGTTGAAGGATAAAAAGGGTAAAAAAAATTCGTTGTCAACTGTCAAATAATCTGATTAGTTTTCTGACAGCAAAGCAAATGTTTTACGGTCTCCAATAGAAACTGTGAATCTGGGATTACCAATTCTTTTTACGAATTCCCATAGAGAATGATTCCCCATATTGTATATTGTGAAAGCATCCACGCTTTTACCAATAGCAAGATGTTTTTCTCCTTCACGCATTATCGTGAAAGGGTAAAGAAGTTCACTTTCCTTTAAATTCCATACGTTTTGCAGTCCGTTCTGAATTTTTTTGAATCCAACGTTACACACTTTCATTGTTGATGTGACGTTATCAATGATTTATATAGCCTTTTTTTATCAAAGAACCACCAACACCGCAATTTACACCCAAAATAGAGCTGGCAACTTTGTACACTTTTGACCTAGGGTGAAAAATCTCATCATATAAAAATTGAGGTTATGTAGAGGTATTAATAGCGCAGCCTGTTAATAAAGTTAATAACAACTAATTTGAGTTTAATAAATGTTTCACTTTGCGAGGCATTTTTAATAAATAACACGTTCAAATTTTAAATGCGAGTTTGGGTTTGCGTACTTTCAAGGACATTAAAAATGACAGGCGTTGGCTGGTATAACCAGTAGATATCTTTTTAAATTCACTAAATTTGGTAAAATTTTATTATTGCCGTTTCAGTTTAATAATTTTGAATTTCCTAATTTGACAATTTACCTTGACGCGGCAAATTGACAGATTCAAATTATTATGTTTCATTTCTAACAAATCAAACAAAATATGGATTTTGAAAGGTTTGCAAGGGTTTTACTCTTGATCCCCCAAAAAAGAAACGGTATTAAATCATTGCCAAAAACGATTACAATTAATTCCTGGCCTTGGGAAAGAAGAGCTCCCAAATATAAATTTTCATTTACCATAACCTCAATTTTTTGTTTGACATTTTTTTAATGTAATTAAGTTTGTGAGTGTTAAAAATAAAAAAATGTGTAAAGTTGAAGACGACAGCAAAATTACGACATCATTTTCCAAGCACCGAAAATTTAGTTACACTTGGTGAATAATGAAAGGCTGCCAAATAAGAGAGAATGTTGCAGCACGAATAAAGAACAAAATTTTACTTTCGAATTGGAATTCTTGCTAGTGTGATTGAGTAACACGATAAATTACTAAAGTCATTTTATTTTTTCAACGATTTAGCGTACATGACTGATTGCCAAGAACAATTTAAGAAAATATTGTTTTTGAGCAATTACCAAAGAGTAATGAGACTTTTTTGCGACCAAACAGTCCTAAAGTAGCCTCTTTTTAAGCCTATCCGTTGTTATTCTCCAAATAAACCCATAAAATAAAAAACTCCCTACTAGAATAAAGTACTACTTTGTAGCCAAATTGATTCAAACAAATTTTTCGTTTGTTTTCAGAGACTTGAAACCTGAAAATCTTCTGTTGGACAACCAAGGCTACGTGAAACTGGTGGACTTCGGCTTCGCCAAGAAGCTGCACAGCGGTAGAAAGACGTGGACGTTCTGCGGCACCCCCGAATACGTCGCCCCAGAAGTGATCCTGAACAAGGGCCATGACATCAGCGCCGACTACTGGTCGTTGGGCGTGCTGATGTTCGAGTTGTTGACAGGGACTCCCCCGTTCACGGGAGCCGACCCCATGAAGACGTACAACATCATCCTGAAGGGAATCGACGCCATCGACTTCCCGAGGAACATCACGAGGAACGCGATGGCCCTGATCAAGAAACTGTGCCGGGACAACCCGGCCGAGCGACTGGGCTACCAGAAGGGAGGCATCAGCGAGATCCAGAAGCACAAGTAAGGATGAGCGTAGAGGTGGCGAGAATAGAGTGACCGTGGTGTTGCAGGTGGTTCGACGGTTTCAACTGGGAAGGGCTGGTGAACAGGACTCTGACGCCGCCGATTTTGCCTCGAGTCAAGCACGAGACGGACACGAGCAACTTCGACGAGTATCCGGCGGACGCTGACGGTCCCCCGCCGGATGATGTGACGGGGTGGGACGCCGACTTCTAGCGAATTCTACTTTAGGTTTTTACGATTGGATATTCGAAAAGAGCTGTGTGGTAGTATTTCGATGACAAAGCAAGTGCCAATGTTGCAGCGGTTCAAACAGTAACATGACAATCATTCTGGTTCTGTTGCGACTGGACGTGGATGGCCCCCCGGCAAAAGCGCACTAGTGCCATTTTAATACGTTTTAAAAGCAATTCTATATAATTATATTTTTTTAAATTTACAATCCATGTTGTGACTGTTTTATATTTTAACAGAAAGTTACCCTACTTCATTATGTGTATATTTAAATAATTGTAAAGCAATACGTATAATAATGTAAAGTTTTTTATTGTATAAGTTTGTGAATATAAGATTTGAAAGGAGAATGGTGTGGTCATTTCGACACATCCATCAAGACCACTCAAATCTGCTGATTATCCTACAATGAAGCAAAAAAATGTATTCCTCTGAAGTTTTGCGTAAAATCAAAAAATTTTTTTTACTCTTCTGAACTCAATCCGGGGACATACTGTAGATATTTTTACAATACAGGTGATTCACGAGTAATGAAGAATTTAACGAAATGTGTGATGCAGCCAACATTACATTTGCACCTAGGTATTATGTGGATTTAAAACACGTAGCTACCGGATACTTCTGCATCAATGGAAAAATATGCGTTTTTTGAAAAACGTAAAAATACGTGAACAAATGGCATGGCAATTTCGACAGTAAATTGTGGACACGCCACTGTCTTGCTTTCATCGAAATCATAAAAGCAATAGTAAAGAAAAAGCGAACTTTCGCTTTTTACACGCTTCATACACTTTTTGTATGACAAAAAAGGATCTTTTTATCGGAGGTTGGGTTGGCATAGGTCAGTTATTAGTTGCAGCTCGACAAACGATGCACTGTTGCAGTGTATTTAATAATCCTGTATTTGTACTCGTACCTACGTTTTTTCGACACAATTCAGTGTCAATGTCAAAGTTGTTGCATCATAATCGTTTTCGTTGTAGCTTTTTTACCACTTTACTTTCATTTGCTCTTCATTTATAATACCACATTTTTTTAAAGGAGTTAATGATTTATTTTATTTTTGAATTAACTTAAGTACTTACATAACATTTTTGTCCTACAATACAAAAATTTCCGATAATAATGCGAAATCTGGAAAAATGCCCCGAATGCTTGCAGAGTTAATGTTAATGTTCCATTTTAATTTGTTATACCGTGAAATCATTTAAATTTATAATCAAAGTAGGTTATGACTTTTAAATTAGATTGGCAACACTGTTGAAAAAAGTGACGCTTCAAAATTCAATACAAAATATGAACACTTTGAACAATCAATATTATAAAAGTGTTTCTTGCGCTGGTACATAAATTCTTGATGCAAAAGATGATGGTGAGAGCCTACAGTCCCTCACTTGCACCTTTGTCACTATAGTTTATTTTTTAATCAAAGAACCACAACACCGCAATTTACACCCAAAATAAAGCTGACAACATTATACACTTTTGACCTATGCAGGGTGAAAAATTTTAATTTTAACCATCACGATCTTGATATTCATGTAAAGTGTAAATAAACCTTTAGGAACCGTAACCCCACTTTCGATTCATGTCATTTTGACATGCATATTGTTATTCTACCAATCAATTTAAACTGTTTAAAGCTCAGATATTCAAAAAATCCAACATGAGTGAACAAATTTAGAGCAATCGTACAGTTGCGGCCGTTGAAAACTCAGACACTTTGACAACGCCAAACTTTTGGCTTTGTAAATGGTTTTGAAAGTGACGTTTCTCAAAATGTCACTGAAACATTATCCACATTAATTTCTCTCGCAATGGCTCTTATCAGTGGCGGCTGGTCAGGGTAGGCAAGGTAGGCACCGCCTAACCTTCGAAATTTAGAAAAATAAAATTTTTATTTTAATACTGTTACGTATATTGTATTAATTTTAATTCTCATTTTCATCGGATCTTTTTGTAACTTTTATAATGAAGTGCGAAATAAGTCGTGGGCCATAGCTATCCATCTCACTGCTCTGCTCAGCCTTTAGTGGGTCGGCGACAATCTGGAAGTTCTAAGATTTGACTGATTTATTTTCCACTACGACAATTACAAAGCGAAAAGCTAAGCGATCTTGCGCGAAAGCAATGGTTGACGTGTTAAAATTCACAACAAAATAGAGGATTTCAGGCGATTTCCTCGTTTGCCTCCGCCGCTTTTCGTGACCACACGTGGAAAATGTATCATGCTCGGCTAATTTCAACTTTATGGCAAGTTTGCTTTAGTCAAGGTTGTTTGAGTGTTTAGCGGTAGTAGTTAAAACAGGAGATTTAGGTGATTCCTCAGAGGTCCTCAGGTGTTGAATTGCTTTGGCAGGTTTTGTTCAGGTCAGGTCAGGTTGGTATAATAAGTAGGTACTGTCCCTAAGTTTATAATAAAAGACAATAACAGGTTGACCGTTGGCTTTTCGGCGTTGGCGCCTAAACTAAATCAGGTCGATCTTTTAATATTACCTTACAGTATTTTTGATTATTTGGAGAGCTAATTAATACTTTCTCCCATTCTTATTTAATAAAATGGATGTCTATAACGACATTATATGCAGTTTGATAGAAACGCCGTTTTCACGGCGAAATGAACAAGAACGCAGGGAAATTCTTAGCATGAATCGCCCCACACCGAATATTAATGTTCTGTCTTCGGATAAAAAACAAAGTCAGGTATTTTCTCGGTCATTTAAAGTAAGTTGGTATGAAAATCATAATTGGTTGTGTGGAGTTTATTTAAAAAAGCTTTATTTTGCTGGCCGTGTTTACTTTTATCTACAGTAAAACAAAATGTTTGGGTTTGTAAGGGGTACCTATTCTGATTTAAATATCTGTCAACGAGCGTAAAAAAACATGAATCATCGAAAGAACATTTGACGAATATTTTAAGTCTCAAACGTTTGGAAAATAATACAACAACAATTAAAGATGCTCTCACTGAACATAGTGCTCTGTCGATTAAATTATACAATGAAGAAGTTAGGAAAAACCGAATTTTATTATCGTATTTAATTGACGTCACAGTTACTTGGGCGAAACAGGAGCTCGCTTTTCGAGGGCATGATGAAAAAGGCAGACGAATCATTTTGATATATAAAACCTAACAGGGACGGCTGGGTAATGACCCCCTAAAAAATAAAGGTTTTAAATAAAGAGCTAACAGTAACATTGGGGCGATCATTTTAATAAATAATTCTACAAAAATTTTGCTTGTGGCGCGTTACCCCCTCCCCCGCTGTCAGCGACTCGCCATTCTAACCTATTTTGTTTTTACTTTGCTGAGTACCCAGTCGCCTACCCAACACCAGATGCCACGAGCCGCCACTGGCTCTTATACTCACACCGTCCCTCAGTCAAACACATTTTTGCAAATCAGATAATTGCGGCATTTCAAAAGTTACGCGCGATTCTGACCTAATATGTCAAATACTGACACTGACTTTATAATCCTTGATGAAAATCCTGTTTACGCTAATCAAATTTCGGAATTCATACAGAGTGTTTAAATCTTTCCTGTCTGAAATTTCAACGGCCGCAATAACTGTACATTGGTAACCTGAGGTAAACGTTCTGTGTAGTAGAAAATAACAAAATCATTTCGAGTTTTGAAATTTACCACCCAAAAAAATACCAACCATAATCAAGACGGATGACAATAAAGTATGAATTACAATTTATTTTTTTTTGAAATGACAGAAATAGACGACTAAAATTTTTTGGCCGGCATAGTATCGTATGATCAAAAAGTCTTTGGATCTATCTATGAAATTATTTATTTCAATTATTTTTGATATTTACTTGACAACTTTCAAGTTAGCAGGTTATATTTCAAAATTTTTCAGACAACATAAATGGAAAATGGTAATTATAAATTATCCGCATCACGGCCTCCTAGATGTGACAAGAGACAAGTCTCTTATCCGGCCCTGCGCGTCAGCAAAATCTTTGTGATTTCGAAATGACATTTAACAGGAGCACCTAAGCTCCTTCTTTTCAAACAAAGTTAAAAGCACAAGAATGTGTAATATTGGTTGCATACTTTATACTCAAATCCATCAAATCAAGCAATTAAACATTTGTCAACCGTTGCAGTACCTCTTTTATTAAATTTTACATTGTGTAGTTTCCGTTGTACTTGTTTTCTAATTGCATAAATATCAAAAAAATCTCAAAAAAATAAATGCTAAATAAATGTCAAAAAAATAAATGCTAGTAGTCAACCAACCATGCTCCGTACCGCAGCTCACCCTAGAAAACAAAAATAATGCCTTGAACTATGAATGCGACTAAAAGTCTATTGTTATATCTAGGAGGCCGTGATCCGTACTATTTCTGGCAAAAAAAGTGGGACATCAACGTCATTTTCTTGACTTTTAATGTAAAATAACCCTTACCTGATTCTAACCCTACTTTGAATTGATTGACGTTGTCATTAAGTATCGTAGGTTGTAGGGAATGATTGTAAGTAAGCACGTAGTGAATATTTATTTAATGCAAAGTTCCAATCAAAATCTACCTTTCCCAAAAGAAGAGGGCATTTGGAAAATAAATTTTTAAACTGTCAGCTGGAATAGTATAAAAAAAAATGACAATAAAGCTTGAAGTACATCGAATTTTTCAAAACTGACAGAAATTTGATGTCGCACTTTTTTTGCCCGCAATAGTACTATTGCGATCAAAAAATTTTAGACACTAATGTCATCGTGCTGTCATACATTCTAAAACGACCCTTATATATTAATAACCTCAATTTTGATTGTGTCAATTTTGAAAATGTGAATGTCAGATTTACCGAGAAAATATTCAAAAAGTTGTAAAAATCAGACAAACGGAATAGAACGTGGTTTTAATTAATAAAAAATATAAAACAAATACCCAAATGTACTCGCATATTTAAAAAAATATATATTTTAAACCGGTGTCAAATTGACAACAATTTCATCTTTCATGTGATAGTTTCAATAAAGCATGATTTAGAGTAATTTTTTTAATGTGACAGAAGTTTGATGTCCAAAATTTTATGATCGTAATAGTACATATTTACAATAAAAACTACGGGCAGTAGAAGTAAATAATTCTATAGATGGTTTTTGCATTTCACTGCTATCGCGATCCAAAGATTTTTTGATCACCTGACGCATTTTTCACCAAACAGTGTTGAGGGTTGTATTTCTAACGTAGAATGCAATGTTGGTGGAAATTTAAAATTGAGACAGACTCACGGATGTTTATGGTATCATAGAGATATCAGTGGACAAACTATGTTTTTGAATTATTCAACATAATTATTTTTCCGTATTAAAATAACATTTAATTTCACAATTAAAACAGTTGTTCGCAAAATTCATTCCGGGTGACACCTGATGATGATGATGTGATTGATGATGCACTTTACTTCACTTTAGAAAACGTGTATTTATACTGTTGGCATTTGTATTGTAAGAAAAAATAAAAAACAGTTAATATTTATCAATCATTCTCTAATAAACATTTCATTTTTTTTCATCATCACTATCCTTTCTTCTTCCTCGTCGTCCCAAACAGGCTTCTTTCTTTTCAATGTATTTTTTTTATCGATGTTGGATAGGTTGCGGTTGGATTGGTTTTGGCTCGGATCATGCACTCTGCTTGTAGTTGTATTGTAAAAATTATCGGCTATAATAAGTCTTTAGTTTTTCCTTACATAAATTCCTTGGCATCTTGAAGAAGAAGCTCCTTTAAACCCTCTTCATCATCATCATTATCTGTTTTTATCTGCTGCTGACGCTGATCTTCAACGTTCTTAGCTGCAACGTTAAATTTGTACCTTCTCACCACCCGTTCCAAGATCTTGAATTCTCCATCATTTTCAAGGTGTGTCCGGATGTAGCGGATTGGTAGATTTCCGAATTTTTTCTTTAGGGTAATCTCCTTGGGGGAATAAGTAAGGGAAATAAAAATTGCATTTCTGTTTCCGCTGATCTCCTTGACTCCATACCTAGTTAAGAAATAAAACGTAAAATAATGTAAAGAAAACAACAAAAGAAACAAACAAAAAAACTTACTGAAAAAGTTGTCGCATTACAACCTTTGCCTTTTTCATAGGAAAGTTCACTGTATCTTCAGTAAACACTAAAATTGTGCATGGTACATTAGCCATTTCTTCCCGTTGTTGTTGCTGCTGTTGCAGGAAATTTTGATGTGAAAATTAAATCATTTCGCCCAGTATTTATAAGCCTAATTTTAAAAAATAAATTTTTTAAATAATGAACGGAATATTTATTTTTGCACAAAATGCAGATTAGTGCACAATATTGTGGCGATTTCATTATCTTTGACCTTTTGGGTTGAAGAACAGGTCAGCACGTGGAAGATAAATACTTATCTACGCATCAAATGAGTCAGCATAATTTATCACAAAGAATTTTATCAAATATCTCTGAGCCGCTTGCACCATTCGTCAGTTTGGGATGGTCTTCTTTAACTTTTATCAATCCTCCTGTTTTAAACACTTTGTTGAAAGTTTTACAGTTGGTTGAAGTCAAAAGCACAACCGAGATAAATAAGACTTGTAAAAGAACCCTCTGCATTTACTAATGGAAAAATCGAATAGTCACCTGTCAAAATAAATGTCCAGTTTGTCAAAACAACTTATTCGTAATGAAACAGTCTCAAAATTTATGTTGGAGCAACGACTTCGCCATCAGCGACTTGGTGCTGAATCGAAAAGATAAGAGATCCGGTAAAAGGCCCCCACCTTCGAGAAACCCCTTTCTAAATTTCTTGCGTGACTTTAGAAAATGCAATCGCAACCTGGGCGGTAGCCAGCTGATGAAAATGGGTGCGGAGCTTTGGCGTCGAATGAACGAAGCCCAAAAACTGTTGTATTTCGAGTTGGCCAAGAACGCACCGAAGAAGCAGCAGCAACGAGGCAGGAAGCGCAAAAAGCGAAGGAGAAAGAGGAGGGTCAGGTTCGAAGACGAGAGTTCTTCCAGGCACTCTACGCCCGCTTCTGATTGAGTGATATTTGTAGCAATACATGACGAAAATAAATTTATCGTATCTGAACATACTGTAATGTTAACTTGGATTTTCTAATACATATCTGGAGATTTGTCCAACTATTTATGACGCTTCCTACGAGTCAGCCAGATTATTTTCTGTTTCTGTTGACAGTGACAACCCCTTTCAGTCTTCTAGTTCTGACATTTATTCAATAAATAAAGTTAATTGTCTAGAAAATATGGATTTCAAAAGTAATCGTTTATTTAACACAGTTAACAGTGTAGATTCTGATGTGAAATAAATTGCAGAAATTAGTTCTATGGTCGTACGTGTTAAATTAATTTGAAATGTCAATTATTACTTGGCCATCAGTGTCAAGCACTGATGTCTATGGTGTACCATAGAGATCAGTGGTGTGAAGCCGCCAGCAACCGGAAGTTACTCCATTTGTACCATTTAAAAATTGTAATTGTGTTAAATTGTAAATTGACAGTTGTAATTAGAGCATATTGGCCAACTGACAGCTATCCTAAAATTTATAAACAAAAAAACCTTTGTTTTTTTTCTTTCGCCCTTTGCTGAAAACAAACATGTTCAATTATGTGCCGATTAAACAGATCTGGTTCCAATTAGTGCATTTTCAATGAGGTCAATGACTTGACAAATGTCATTAATGTCAAACGGCGGGAAATTTAAACTTCACACCGTTCAAATGGTTTATGTTTTTTCAACGCTTTCCCAGCCCAGGTTTTCATTTGAACTCATGACATATTTAGTAATTTTGCATTTATAAAATAGTACAAATAGTGCAAATTATATTTGTTCTTTCACGTTATACGTCGGGAGTCAAGGTTCACATAAAATAACATGCTTCGATATATTGAGAATGATTAATCCATGAAATTATTTTTAATGATAAACAATATCATCTGTTTTGATAAATATTTTGTCGGAAATCATAAGTCATAAAGTCATCTTCAGGGTATCTGTCGTTATTGCAATCATCAGTACTCTCAACACTTGTTCACTAAAAATGTATTTAAGACTAATTCCAGTGTTAGTTGTTATTTTCATTGAAGTGAAAGGGTTGGAGGAAATATATAATGATGAAGTAAGTAAATAAAACATAATCTCTTGCGACACTTCGTTATAATAAAGAAAATTCTATTTTTAATGCTGCCAATTCATGTTAATCAAACTGATTTTTACTTTCTATTGTTTTCAGTTTCACAACTTTCGTAGAATTTTGTTTTATCAATTAATTATTGTGTCTAGGGTATCACAAGAGATTTATGTAAATTGATTACGTTAAAAGAAATATGTATGTAACAAGAATAAGTCCATTGAAAGAACAAAATATCTAATTGTTAGCAAAAACTGAATGTACCTAAATTTTATGATTGCCGCTCCATATGAAAATGATCAAAATTATGTGAATAAGTGAATACACATCGTTCACACAATTGACACTATTGACAGTTCACGCCACATTAGTGAAATCTTTGTCTAGAGCGGCAAAAATTTAATAACATGGGCATGGCTTGCTTCGACTATAATCATTTATGATGACCTTGTATGTATCGGGCCTTCAAATAAATATATATTTAGAGTGGGCGTAGGAGACATTCTAATTCTTTTAACAGTGTAAAGTAATTTTTGTAGGTAACCAATTATTCTCCAGAGTTGCATAATATGCATAGTAAGCTTTTTCCCAATTTCATATTGTCATATGCCGTGGAGGGAGAATAGGGAGAATGCACTACAAAAATTAAAAATATTTTCTAACCTAATTTTATTTCGTTAAAATGTCAGGCGTTTCTTGTGTCATTTTCTACGCTGGAAAAATGTTGCAAACACTTGAATTTCCATAGGTTGCTCTAAATATAAATTTATTTGAAGGCCCGTTATAATTAAAAGATTTCGTTAGTGTTAAAAAATATTGTTTTTCTGAGGTTCATTTAGGTCAGAGCTAGGGAAGGTTCTAAAGTAATCAAATGTAGATGTTTTTCAAAGTTTTATTAAAATACACTTCAGTATTTTGATACTCACACGTGACATTTTTTTCAGTTTGTTGTAGTCTCTACTAGTCGCCCTTTTAGCCTCCAAGAACTCGCCCAGCAACTACACAAACATGAAAAACGTTTAGAGAAACTTGAAGATACCCCAAAGCACACAAAATCCCTTCCAAAAAATTGCAAGGAAGTGCAAGAAAGGGGTAACAAACTGTCGGGGATTTACCGGATAAAACCGGAACAGTCCCCGGAAGCTTTCATGGTCGTGTGCGACATGGAAACCAGAGGGGGAGGTTGGACCTACTTCCTTAACAGACACGACGGATCTCAAGATTTTTACTTGAAATGGCCACAATACAAAAACGGATTTGGAAACCTCGCTGGGGAGTTTTGGCTCGGCTTAGACCACTTGCACTACTTGACAGGTAGGAACCGAAAATCCACAAATTTCAATCAAAAATCTACTTGATTATCTATTGAGCAGGTCACGAAGTTAACGAATTATTAATTCAACTGGTTGATTTCAACATGACGAAAGCTCACGCCCATTATAGTTTCTTCAGCGTGGCCAGCGAAAATGAGGGATACGCTTTAAAAGTGTTGAGTGGGTACAGTGGTGATGCTGGAGACTCGTTTTCGTACAATGGTGGTGCCATGTTCAGTACACAAGACACGGATCATGATCAAGACAGTGGCAACTGCGCTACATTCCACGGTGAGGATTGTATTGAGTACTGAGAGTGTCTTTTCAAGAACTTCTCGTAATGGAGGGCGTCTTGTTATTAAAAAATATTTTATAGGTGGAGCATGGTGGTACAAAAGTTGTATGCACGTTCATTTAACTGGAAAATACTTAAACGGAACTGTACCTGCCTCCAAAAAGTACAAAGGGATGTATTGGGACACATTTCGGGGACCTTTGTATAGTCTCAAGAAAGTGAGGATGATGGTTAAACCGCGAGATGATACTAGTCTGCCTTTTTTACTACACTAGAACAGTAGACACCACAGCAATACTGACAACTTGTAGTAAACAGAAAAACTGTCATTTTTTTTTTAACTAAACTACGTGAATATACAATACGGATTTTGTCATTCGTTCTATACAGGGTGTTATTGAAAGTTGTACAGATAGTTTAACCACGAGCTACTGCCTTCATGTAGAACTCGGAAAAATATCTAAAAAATTCTATGTCAAAAAATAAAATGACATTTATTTTTTGAGCTACAATTTTTTTTAATTGCTTCTACGTTGTCAAACAACCTCCTAGATAAAATTTCGGCACATTTTAAAATTACACCCTGTATATCATATTTTATAAAACGTACACCAATGCGGTTTGCTTGTTTGAAAGCATATTTCCTATAGGTTACTTCGGATTGGCGTACATTTTATAAAACATCATATACAGGGTCTATTTTTAAAATGTGCCGAAATTTTACCTACGAGGTTGTAGG
Organism: Tenebrio molitor; assembly: GCF_963966145.1. Classification (NCBI taxonomy): domain Eukaryota; kingdom Metazoa; phylum Arthropoda; class Insecta; order Coleoptera; family Tenebrionidae; genus Tenebrio; species Tenebrio molitor. The sequence goes on along the minus strand of NC_091054.1, from coordinate 1,258,201 downwards.
ACAACGTAGAAAACTAAAAGCAATTTAAAAAAATTGTAGCTCAAAAAATACATGTCATTTTATTTTTTGACAGAATTTTTTAGATATTTTTTCCGAGTTCTACATGAAGCCAGTAGCTCGTGGTTAAAATATCTGTACAACTTTCAATAACATCCTGTATACTGCTGCCTACGCCGACAGTGTGTTCAAGGGGATATGCCTATTGGAAAGCATTTCGGGGATCTTCTTACACTTAGTCTAAAGAAAGACAAAATTATTGTTAAACCACGGAATAACAGTGGTTCTCCTTTCTTAATGTTAATGCAAGAAAACTATAGACATAAAGTATTGACAAATTCTTCTTCTTCTTCTTTTTTGGTAGGCTTAGAGCCTGTTCATTCCAACGATGCCTTCCATCTTTTTCTTGGTCTTGCCGGTGATATTTTAGTACAGTCAAATGCAAAATATTTTGGTCGTCAATGTCATTTTTTGATAAACTTTGAAATACTCAATTGTAAATCGATCTTAACCTTTACATTATTTATTTGACGTTAATTGTAAGATTGGTGAGGCGATGTCTGGCTCATGATGCTACTAATTGACGTTTACATTATTTTTGACGTTTTGATGACAATAAGCCTTGATTACACAGTGTAAATTACAAAATTCAGACATAAACGAATAATTTTTTAGTGACGTTGACGACCAAAATGTTTTGCATTCTACTCTATTAAGCTTTCTATTGTCTGAATGTTTCTTTTAGAATCTGGTAAGTCAAAATCGCGGAAGAATTTTTCTGGCAACAATTTCATCCTAGAGTTCCAAATAAACTTGACGCATGATTATTTGTCTTATTTGTTTTGACCGTTGCTATAAGTATTGACAGATTTCATTGAATTTTTCTCAGAATGTTAATTTAGATCAGATCGATTAAAATAATTATCACAATGACAAATTAAAATATATATTATAGTCTTCAAGGATTCATAATTATTACAAACTATGGCCACACAATGTCCTCTATCCACTTAATGAAATATGAAACTCTTGTGTATATTCCTGGATTACCAAGACAAAACTTACTGCTTGATGTTATCCCAATAATATCATACATGCATTTTATTTCATCCCCAACGTGATATATTTGTAACGGTCCTCCAGAATCACCCTGAAATAAGTGCGATCTGTCATTATTAAAAGTATTATCATATATTGTCGCGAGCAAAACTTTCTGGTCGTCAATGTCATTTTAAAATTTTGTTAGGTTGTCACAAATTAAAAAAAAGCCCTGTCTGATTATGCCCATGTCAAAAAATGAGAAAAAAAATGATAATTCATGTCATACAACATGATGATAGGTTATGATATTTACGACTGTTTTACAATGGAGCATTTTCCGTTGCGTCAAAGCATGATTTTGACAATTTTTTTTTGCTCGCGACAGTAAATCTCGGAGTGGATTGGGGACTTGTCGTTAAATTGGCACTACTAGCAAAAGTAACTAGGCGCGCCAATAAGGTATTATTTGGAATTTATGACAGATCTGACTAACGTAAAGTCCATTCAAAATTCAAAAAACCACCACCTGTTGCTTTAGGTTGGTAAAATTTAAAAAACCCTAGGTAGTTATTTTTTCTTGCAATGTTTGTAACTATAAATTTTCATTCAAATTGTTTTATTATTGCTCAGTACGATTCAGTTATTTATTAATTTTTATTATTTTTGCTCAAACATGCCCAGAAAAACAAGACACTTAATAAATACTTAACCTCAAAATTACAATTCTCACCAAATTTTACACTAGACAGCGTTGCCGATAGCAATTATCCAGGAAAGTGCGACGTTGCTGGTTTTTTTTATTTTTGAATGGACTATACAGTTCAATCATAAGTTTTAAGCGACGTTGAGTTTGACAATCCGCATCCAAAACGTTTTGACTATAGTTGAGAGTCTGCTTCATTAAATTACTTGCACAAGCACACCATAACCTTATCTACCGTTTCTTATTCCCAGTCAGATAACTAAGAACCAACTTCCCTTCATGAGTTTACATTATTACTACTGTCAATAACTGTCATCTTACCTGACAAGTGTCTTTAACTTCTTCACTGTTTGAACCGGCACAAACTTGAGTACTGTCATTAATACCATTTTTAAGTCGGTGGTCAATAGGGTTGGTATATGATGAATTGCATGTATCACTGTCAACCAACTGCAGTGTTACTTTCCGTAGGTCGTCACTCGGTATGCCCTCGCGATCTGTTGTGTCCCCCCATCCGGTGGCAATAGCATTTGCAGCTGGTATTTTGGCATCCGTGGAAAGACATGCTGGTCTTGCATATGAATTCAATCGTGCTGGTTTTTCTAACTTAATCAGTCCTATGTCGTTGTAGACGGAAGAAAGATTGTATGAAGGATGAGGGATAAAATTTGCTATCTTCAATACTTGTTTAAAAGTGGAATTGTCGAAGATATTCATAACACCGATTCGCACATATTTGGCCTCGTTACTAAAATAATTAAATTTGTTTAAAATAACGTGGAGGTAATTTTAAATTTTAAATAAAATCCAGAGTGTTTTTAAGCAGTCATACAGCTAAAGTAATCCAGGATGGGTCTGGTGAAGAAGGGTTTCCGAAGAATGGTGGCAGGGCTGACCTGACCTGACCTGGCATTCCTCCCTATCTGTCGAAAAAACCCATACAAGGTTCGGGATTCGAACCGGGCACGTCCACAAATTTCTGAAGTTCTTACACGCGGGGTTATGAATAAATTAATTCCGCGAACTTTGATTGGTTCGCTGCGATTGAGGGCGGGGCCTCGAGGCTCACGGTAAAAATAGAAAGACAACAGTGCTTGCGGGGTGTGATTTTTTTTGTTTTTTACTAAAGGAACAAAACGTGAACTGTGTGCTTAATCCAATATTGGATGGCAAGAGTGTTGACAACTTTGACGATATAAATGTTAGTAGCGCACACAATAAAAACTTCGTAGTTTGTTGCTTGTTGTTCCTCACGAAACTAGTTGCTACTTGCTAAACAATACGTCTTGCTTTTCGTTTTATTAACAAGAATTACACCATCTTACTTACTATTGGCTGTGAAAGAAGCAATGTGCCGCTGTTAGAACATACTGTTCGCTTAATATGGTTCCTCCGCACAACCATTTTATTTCATGTGAATCTGTTTCAAATCCTATAGCTGCCTGCGAGGTAAAAAATATTGCACAGATTGCTACAGTACTTTGCTACTTGCTTGGTACCATGTGAGGAAATTCTTTTCTCGTGGCTACTTTTCCCCCAACAATAAGTGGAACAACGTTATGACCACATTCATTTTTTTTGCGTTTAGGTGGGTGCACCATCAAAACTGGTACTCTAACAGTCTCAAAAACATATCGGGAGTACTCTTTACATTCTAAAAACAGGCAACACTTAGTGGATAACAATGTTTTCTTTCACCTTCCTTGACGAACTTTTTTTACTTATTTCCCCTGGGTTTCTTGTTGGACAACAAACTATTTCCAAATTTCCTAGAAAACCACATCTTTGAGGATAACGATGATGATCATGCAATTGCTTTTTCGCATATTCACAGTCTTTGAATAATTTGCAAATTCCTGGAGATTCCGACGATCTTACTATGCAAGGATCTCCTGAAACATAAACAGGTACATTATCTTTACCCTTTTTATAAATATTTTAGTTTTTTTATGTCATAAATCTAAATGAAACTATAAATCTTACCCACAAATCGGTGACTGTACACAAACTTGAGTACTAAAAAGAAAAATATAACTGTAAATGTTAGAAATGACATTTTGATCTGGATTTCTTTAATAATCCGAGTCTGTTCGAAGTTCAATTTTGATATCATAATTTACAAACATCTTTTGCAAAGGTCATATCGTTTCGTTACTATTTTTTGCGTATCTGGTATCGTACAGTTTTCATAATAATTCAAATAAAGTCATCTTTCTTTTTAAATAGTGCTTAATATCATGCGTTCAAATGAAAACCCGGGCTGAGTGGGCGTTGAAAAAGTAAACCATTTGGAACAGTGTAAAGTTTGAATTTCCGCCGTTTGACACAAATGACATTTATTTATGTTTGAACATGTTTGTTTAATACCAAACCAATAACCCCTTTGCGAAAAAGCTGAATAGTAACACAAAAGGAGAAGAAAGTAGGAAAATTCTTGTCGAAGCGATTGCTTAGCGATAATTTAACAAAATATTTTCAACTTTTTATATCCGGGAAAAACCCGATAATCTATTTTAACCCTTGAACTGGCAGGTTTATGTTTTTAGTCACATTGTTTTCTTTTTGCAGGAAGAGATAATAAGGTTCTTCTAAATGTTTTGCGTATAAATAAAACGTATCAAGAAATAAATGCTTTAGAAGATAAGATAGACAAGAAGATTTGTTATACCAGAACCGCAACGTCCAACTATAAATCAATGTAAATTATTATCGATTATATTGATATTATTTTCATCTGCTTTACTAAAACGAATAGGCAAGGATTCAGTATGGGGAGCACCTTAGTGAGTCATTTATTTATAATAATTCAGGTCAAAAAACCCACTGATCTCTATGGTGTACCATAGAGATCAGTGAAAAAACCTCTCATGAGTTGGTAACAACGCTAAATAACCAACATGAGTCACTAACTATGGCTATAATAGGCAACCAATGAAACGAGTGACATAGCAAGTATTATTCTGAGTACGATTCAAAGTAAGACAGACGTTTCGATGAAAGAAAAGATGAGGTAGCATTCTTGGTTTGTTTTCTTTTTGATCACTTTGTACAAAGACTGTTTGAGTTTATGATGCTTGATTTTATTTTAAAATTGTACAGTTAGGGACACTTCAAAAAATTGCGATGTAAATCACTCTTTATTGTCAACGTTTCATTCAAACGTCAAATTTGGAAATTTATTTTCTGTTCTATTTTACATTTTTTGACGATATATTGACAGTGATGCCCAAAATTCCGTGTCTCGAACTGTACAAGTGTAACTTCCGGGTGTTGACGGCTTGACACCGACAGCCACATCATTGACAAGTAACATTTGACATATCAAATTAAAGCGCTGGATATTTCATATTATGTAATTTATTTAAAATGATTTTCACGTAATAACACGATATTTTCATTGGAATAGCATATTTTCGAAGCCGCATTTACAATCCAATTACTGGTTGGCAGTACTGCCACCTTGGCGCGCTGATAGTTTGAAAGAAAAAAAAATTCTCTGGTGGCCTTGGCGTTGTCTTAAATTTATCCTGCGAAGAGGATGATGCCTGAGGGTGGCTAACAGGGTTTTACATTATTAAAAAAAAAAAACAGTTTATTTGTTGTTGTTTAACAATATCAATTGTTAAGAGTGAAATAGGGTGGTATTTTTACGTTTTAGTGCCCGCGTATTTTAAACAGCAGCTTTCAATTGGCTTTTTCAAAACGTATGCATGACGAGTTCTTGTGTAAATTGGGGTTTTTTGGCACGAACGGACCAGTATAAAACGCGAGTGAAACGAGCGTTTTAAAGGCCCACGAGTGCCAAAAAAGCCCAATTGACACACGAACGAGTTGAATACAACGTTTTTTTGTTCGACGAGCCCCTTAAAGGCTCCAAATCGCTTAAAATCTTTAAAATTAGCTTGACGTTTCGTTTTGACAAGTTGTCACATTTATCAAAATCCGTTCATATAGGAGAAAATTCTCAAATTCTGACAGTGTCGAACAAAAAAAACATTAATTACACATTTGGATTTTGACGTGACAGAAAAGTGATGCTCTGCTTCAGCGTGTATCGTTCTGCGATCTGCACACGACCTTATAAATTAAATAGTCGATAGTTCGAGACTCTTGGCACTCTCCGGCATGTTCAAAAGTGTAGTTTGAGTGATCCCCGCAGAGCGCTAGTGTACGGGCGCTTGTTGGGGATATTACTCATCTTAAGTTTTTGTCATCGAGAATTTCTCTTGTTCAAATGACATTTTAAACTCTGTTTTTTGCTCTTTTGAAATTAAATTCGTGACTCTTTTCCTTATTATTCGTTGTTTTTCTGTTTAGTGTTATTATTGTTGTTTATTATATTGTGCATTGATTATTATTTAAGCGTGAAGCGCCCGTTTTGTGGTGCCGTCATCGTCGGAAATTGGCTCTTTCTCGGACACCTTCTAAATAGTCGAGACTCTTGGCGTGGTTCTGAATCTGAACTCAAATAGCCCATTCGCCACCGCCAAACGGGTCACAAGTGGATACTGCATAATGGTATTTTGGTCAAATGAACAGGCCTGTTATAATACGGGCAGGTCGTGGTTCTGCGCAACTAACGCCACATCTCTTTTTTTATTACACTTGTTCATTGTCCAGTTTTTAGTCGACTATAATTATATAACTGTACATAACTGCTGTTTTAATTTACATAAAAAGAAATTCCACTGAAGGTCAAACATCAAAATTACAAATAAAAAACCCACAATTTTTGTACAAATTATTTATTCCTTTTCTTTTATTTTGCGCTTTATTCTCTTTACAATAACTTTACCCTTTGGTGTTACTCGCGCCTTACTATGGAGCCTGGTACTTAAATCACCAGAAACTGTATCAATAATTTTTTGTTTCTTAACTTGGGGCAGCACCACCTCATTCTGATTTTCTAAAATAAAAAAATGTTAATTGCTGACTTAACACAAAAACTACTTTATACTCACTCAGTGTTGTATAAATTGGAATTGATATCCCTCTATAAGAATACATATTTATACTTCTGACATTCTCGAAACCTCCCGGAAAGTCTTTCTCCAATCCTTCAAGAACACTAAATACATTTTCTGCTAAATCTGCCAGCTCCATTTTACTGTGACCTATCTGCACTGTAAAACTGTCACCATTTGGGTGCAAATGTAACAACGTTTTACACAATGCCTGTTCGATGTGCTCTTTCAGCTTTGTCACTTGTAGTTTGATAGAAGTTGGGACTTTTCGCTTCTTGTAAAATATCTTGCCACATTTCTTCACTGTTTTGCCACTGATCCGCCCGTCGACTAGAAACGCGTCGTATAATTCTACGAGCCGCCTCTTCAACTCGAAAGTTTCGTATTCGGTGCGAAACTCGTGGAACGTCATAATTTTTTTGATATTTTCCACGCCTTTTCGACGCAGCAATTCTTCATAATGGACCAAGTGCTCGTCGTGGTTTTTGTTTGCGATTCCTTTCACGTCCGGCACTATTAAGCAAACGTCACTGTCGGGTGTTAGCGTGGAGTGCTTCAACGAAATTCGAACGATCTTTGAGTGACCTGTGGGTATCTTGACGCTGTTTATTTGCAGAAACAACGGGAACTGCTCGTCCTCGAACAGTCGGTTTTTGAGTTTGGGGTTTTCTGTAGTAAACGTAATCAACCCTTGCACAGCGGTTTTCACACTTTTCGAATTCACGCGGAATTTTGTTCCCGGGGGTTTGATTTTCTTGACACGCAACTTGGGGTCAACGGCTTTTATCACCGTCTCTGCTTTTTGTATCTTGGGAGTAATCGCTCTTTTCATCTTCTTTGTCCGTTTTTAAAACACAATACACCTTGTTTTTTTCACCACGTGCTAAGTGCAAGTCGTGCAACTCGTTGATATTTTTGAGGTTATGTGTATTAGCAGATTTCTAATTTCTATAGTTGCGTTGCCAACCTTGTAAACAAGACACCAAATTCCACCAACTCTGCGAAATGTTTCGTAAATTCTTCAAAACATCGTTAAAAATTACAATTAAATATAATTTGAACCCTAAAATTCATACCCGCTCATGTGTTTACATATTCATTGATAACGAAGCACGAAAAAAAAAAAATACTCGATTAAAATAGTCGAACGAAAAACAGTAAAAACTGTTTGTATCAGAACAGCGATCGTTCTTTCATGAAAAAACTGTAAAGTTTTTATCGCACAAAAACATTTTCACTCACTCTTTCATTTCAATTGATGATTATTCCATGATTGAAGTGACAAATGAGGGGTTAGGAAAAAAAATATTCAATAAAAAAAATCAAGTTTCATTTCCAAATTACAAAAATGGTACCTGAAAAGTTCCTACTAGAATTTTCGTGTTCGAACTTGTTCACTTGCAATTTTTGCTATTTCACATTAGTGTACTTTTACTTCATCAAACGTGTTTTGGAAAAACTAACAGAAGAAAGTCTACCAACGAATAAGGGTCAAAGTCGAATTTGATTTGTAAGCTTTTTAGTTGAGCATCATCACTTCAGTGGTCAGTGAAGGTGCATTTAAATCTATTTTATTCATAAAACCCCACCTTAATACAACAACAAAATTATCTTGAGAGGAAGTTCACAATAACAGGATGACGCAGGCAGTTGGAAAGTGAAAATGCATTTACAATTATGAAACAAACTGTATTGCATTTTGTATTTTTATCTTTTAGTATTTCAGGGAAGTAACATGGAGTAAAGAAACGAAAACAAGATAAACCTTCAAAAGTCTTTCAATACGAACTGTCCACTAGTACATATATCTTCATTTCACTCCTGAATTTTTAGGTGTATTGACATAATATCTCAAATAAAAAATGATTAATATAAGAAAGAAGTGACATTTCAAGATTTTGCTGAGTTTCCGACTCCGTTTTACATAAGCAATGACTATCAAGTGAACACAAATAACTACAATACCATCATTAAAATAACTGTCCCAAGAGGATTCAAAAAGTGGATTTGTCAAATGTTTTATGTCTTTATGTCGCATAACATACTCGGACCACCAAATGACTGTTTCTAAACCACTCATCGGTTTATCAAACATAATACTGCGCACTTCTTTAATCCTGTCCCTGTACCTGGAAAATAAATTAAGTAGAGCTTTGTTCAAAAAGTCATCACCAACCTTTGAGTCTCTGCGACGTGAATTATAACACCGTTCAACTCAGATTTGGTGGTGGTGGCAGGATAAACTCTTTCTGCAATTCCCAAATCGACTATTTTTTGAACGGTAAACATTTGGTCGTTGATGAATGGTATTCCAATCAAGAGTACTTCTCTAGAAATCGCTTCTTGGACGTACTGGATATTTCCTTGTGTTACAAACGCCTTTATGTGTCCTACAAAAAATAACTTGAACTAGAATAGCTCAACTTTGAAATCATTTACCAAGGACATCTTGTTGAGGAAGCCATTTTCGAATAACCGCATTGCTAGGTTTTTCAGGCAGACGGTCAAATTCCCATTTCCAGAGGACTATGTAAGGCAATTCTGCCAACGCCTCCGTAATAATGGTTCTTAGTTTCTGGTCAGTGTTGTCAGATCCTAAGTTCAAGTATACGAACCCTGCAGTCGCTTCATCCAGGATCTTCTGTAAACCCTGGAAGATTTAATTCACAAAAAATCTGATTCATCATGTTAAATTCACCTCTGGAAAAGGCTTTGGGGGTTGAATGTGTATCGGTCCAATTTCCACGATCGTTGAGGTCCTTGGTTCTTGACTTGGGATTATCGAGTTTACACCCGTAAAAGAAAGACTGAGATTTTTTTCAAGATCTCCTACATAAGGAACTTTCCCAAAGTATTTGGTGGCCATTCCATGAGAACGTGGCAAAAAGACCCACTGGTAGTAAAACTTGCACCAGAGGAAAAACGCGATGCTTTAAAATTTTCCCCTTAACGACAGTGTACGAATGTTTAGAAGTTGATCACAGTACACTCCTGGATGCTGAAGATGACCTGTTGCATCGTACTTATAACTGAACAATGGCCCAGTGGAAATTCCTATTGATGGAGCTCCGAATCTAGCAGCAAACCCGAATAAAACTGGATGCAATAATTCCATCACAATCAAATCGAATTTGCGATTCGGATCGTCTATCAATTTCTGCAGTTTTGTGCTGTTCAAGATAGTTTCAGCGATGCTGTCGATGTGTCCGAAAACATCGTGTGATGTTTGACAAATAGAGAAATCCTTGGAAAAATAGGTCTGCGTGTTTCTTTCTATCATAATTTCATGTACGAATTCTATACTGATTTCTGTTAAATTTGTTAAGGTGGGATCGTCGTAAGGAAACGGTGTTATCACAGTTACTTGATGACCTCTCAGAGAAAGCTCCCGACACAGTGAATGGTAGATTATTTGGTGGATAAATAAAGGGGAGATAAAGACTCCTAGAATGTTTGCACATTGTACAGAGTTGACGAAAATGTGGAAAACTGTAAATAAATTCATCAACGTTATTTTGACACACGAATGACCTGAAATAGAATTGTATTAGTGAAAACTAGAATTTCTGGGGTAAGACTGATTTGTAGTTACGTTATTGAAAACTTTTTTTTGTGTTATGAGGTAAATGTATGCCAAAGATGCTCTTGACTGTAAAGTACAAAATATGTAAAAATAGGTGATAAACTACATCGTGCATACTAAGAACGATCGATAACTGAAACATTTACGACAATGAGTCAACAAAACAAAATTTAAAATTTGTGACCGAGGAAGTTTATTTCTTTTAGGCTCTCCAATCTTCGACTAAGGCTTCAAATACACTATTGAAAAGACTATCGTTACAGTTAAAAATCTTTTACACAAAGCTGAACTTCTTAGCAGACAGTGATTTTTTTTTATCGACGAACCATAGGGATTTACATGGTTTAAACTTTATTTCAAATTTATTTTTCGCACAATTTCAGCTTACCTAATTTTTCACATGTTCTGATCATTTTTTTTAAATATCTTTACATTACATTACATAATAATTTAATAATTTCAACCCATTTTTAAATTTTATTAAAGTTAGTAGGCTGTGCCCACTGACATTGATATAAATTACGACGCTCTAAAACTGAAAAGCAAACATTTTAACCCCTATTATTAAAAGATTTCCCAATTCGAAACATAAAAAAAGGATCCAGGAAATAGTATATCATACACCAAGGTGAAGAAGTTCATGATTATAGCCACAGCGCCAAGATTAGAGCCCGCGGCGTGCGGAGGGTTCTAAGGCGCGAAGGCTATAAGGGACTTCTTCACCGTGGTTTATATACTATTTTTTCCACTATTTTTTTCACAACGTTAAAACCCTTTCGGATAATAATTATTAATAAAATTATTTTGTCCGATGCGACGATCCGAGTTCTCATTTTTCAACGGTTTCTATGAAAATCGTCTACGTTAACCAATGAAATCAACGAAAATCTTTCGTTGCTAGGTGACGGCTGTTCATTATTCACCTAGGTTAATAATGAAAATTATTATTAACCTTGGGAGAGAAATTCTACTTCTGGGGTCGGTTCGAGAGTCAATAATGAAGCCTTCTGAGACTAGTAGAGGAAAAACAATTTTATTTAATAAAACATTCAAAACCTAAATTGTAAATTTTAATCTAAAGAGGTGGACAAATATTTTGCTGTTTTAAATGCTCAAACTGTTTGCTAAAAGCCGCTAAACAATAAGCTAATCGGTTTCTAAAATGATCGAATAATAAAATTAATAATATTATAATAAATAAAAATGGCCCAGTAATACTCCCAAAATTGCTGCCCATAAATTCACCTTTTGGGATCATTGTGTGTGTGTTTCTTGGAAAAAAAAACACCAAAACCTGAAAAAAATTAAGTAAGCTACAAGTGTGCGGAAAATCATTTTGAAATTAGCAGTAGAAAAACCATTAATACGAAATAAAGTTTACATCATGTAAATCCCTATGGTTCATTGATAAAAAAAATTCACTGTATATTTACCTGTCTTAGAGTCGGTTTTACCAACGCCAGTTAAAGTTAACTGTAAGTTGAAATATACGAAAACTTTGTTATAACAATAGGTAACTAACGTAACGAAGCATTTTAACCTACAGTTAACTTGAATTGACGTTGGTGAAACCGGCCTTTAGTTACCTATTGCTATAACAATGTTTTTCCAACGTCAAGACTGAAAATGACATTTCCATCACTCAATTTAAAGAGGAGAGTAGGCGTTTGTATCACATGTAAGGAAAGTAAATCACTTCCCTCACTAGTGGGGAAAGTAATAAAAAATAATTTGTTCCGCATTTAGGTACTTTCATTTAAATAACCTTCTGATATAATTATACTATTATTGTAAGAATTCTTTATTAACATAGTTATTACATAGTTAACTTTTTATATCGGTATTATAAAAATTAAATGTACAATTTTCTGCATGAATTGAAACTCCAACTGTGTCTGATTTATTTGCTAAATAATGTGTCGATGTCGATACAGAGCTCGACGTTGACGCCACATTAGCAATTCTGTTTGGTTTCTCGGATAAGTTATTTCCAAGTATTTTTGTATCGATCGAAATTTTATTTTGAATTGAATTTTCGATATAGCGCTCTTCTACTGCCGAGGACTTCCAGCCTCCATGGCTTTTTAATGTGAGTAAGTTAGCTCCAGCATCTACCAACAAGGACGCTGATGTTCTCCGCCAACAATGCCCCGTGTAAGAAGAAGCATCTGGTATTTTCAAGTAATTTGCAATAATGGCCGGTACTTTGGCAAATTTGTTTATTCCTACGGGTTGAACGGTACATTTACCCTTTTGACAGTTCACAAACAATCGCCGATGTTCTGTAAGAGGTGATCTTAGAGAAACATATTTTCTGTATATCTCAATCAAATTCAAATGATTTACTAGTTCATTTTTCACTGCACGACTTTTTCCTGTTTTAGAGTCCGGAATATTTATTGTCAATACTGATTGGGTGTCTTGTATGTCGTCAATTGTCATATTTTTCAATTCGTCGCAGCGGCAAGCAACCGACAATCCAATAATTGCAATAACCTGCACAATTAAGAAAAAAATTATTAATGAAAATTAATGTAAAAATGAGCAATTATTTAGTTTACCTTCATTAAGAGGAATTCTTCATCATGGGCCGTTGATAAGAACTTGAATATTTGCTCTCTTGAAAATATTTTTGATTTTTTGGCCTTATAACCAACGGATTGTCTTTTTAGAAATGCAACCAACTTACAATATTTACTAATGTCAACATTATTTTAGACAACCAAGCTTGCTTTCAGCATCGAATATCGTGACCATAAAGTCGATGATTTTTGCACTTTGGCTTGTTCCGACATGTACCCCAAAACTACCGACTTTGAAAAGCTTTTAATTTTTTTTCTTGTCTCCATCTCATGAACATATCATATTCCCTTTCATAGCGTGCTCGCGATTTGAGAGGTAACAACTCCAAAGTTACCAAGTTCGCTGCTTCTTTTACTTCTGGTGGAGTATTTGGTAAATCTTCATCACCATCTACTTCCATCACTATTTCAATTCTTCTTTAGTTTTGGAAAAAACACGTCTTGACATTCAATAAATTAAATTTTATTGTTTACTGTGAGCATGGAAACGTGATTTTCAAATTTTAAATTTTAATTCTATGTTGATTTGTATAAAATAATAAATTGATAATATAAACCATTCACGATTATTTCAAATTCGGACTATCTATGAAAATCTGACATTTTAGTTGGCAGTATTGTGATTTGTCTTAATAAATCTATTTTAGGTTATAATTCAACCGAACACTGCTCCCAAGTTGTTACATTTTTTAAATAATTGAACGCATTAGGAGCAATAATCGTGAGGAAGTTCCTTAACATTGACACAGAACATAATACACAACAAAGTCAAAATGCGGAGGCGAGACGCCGGTAATTATGTTGATAAGCGCTGCACTATTACTTAATAGTAATATCCGTAATAGTGTATGTACTCCGGCAAAATTGCCGTGCCGCCGGGTGGAGGTGGGATACGAAATTGAAATGAAACATACATATTTGTAGGGCAGTTCTGGGTAAATTCTTATTAACTAAATTAATGACGGAATTGACAACAATGCGAACATTTAAAAACGAAACGTCATATGACAGGACCTGACGGCAATCTAACAAAAAAATATCGCGGCCTCCTGCGTGTTTAAAATAATCGTGAACGGCATATACCTATGCAAGATAAACCGAAAAACTCTTGATCTTGGAAAAAATAGTATGTTACATACGTGAGGAAAGGTCCATTGCAAAACTCGAATAATTAGATCAACTCGCTATCGCTCGTGATCCAATTCTCATTCTTGTTTAGCAGTGCATCTCTTTCCTCACTTATATAACAATATACTAATTACACACTTAATAAATCATTTAGTTTCATACGAATATTAAAATAATAAATCTGGCAATGTAGTGGCAAGAAAATGTCGAACAGACACTGACAGAAAAAAAAAATTGCATCCGTTGCATCAGTGAATCAGTTAGTCCAACATGAAAAGAAAAAATCATGGCCAATTCGGTCCCAAAAAGATCGTCAATGCCTAATAATAATGATATTAAAATTACTTAATTCAGCCGCACTTGCGGTACATTGCCTCAATCTAGTACTGATCTAGGCATTGGAGTGCGTGGTTCTAAAACTAATTTATTTTTTTAATTTGGCTAACAAGCAACCAACTTTCTATGTTTGAGAGTTACTGCATTGGATTTACATGTTTCAATTCGGTATAATTGCGTTTAATATAAAAATACTTCTGACTTCATGTTTACACACCGCTAGATCTCATTTGATAGTTTTGATACTTGACAGCGTTATATTTTCATAAACACTTACAAAAAATTATCTGATCAAACACGTGTTTAAAAGATTAAATCACTAGAATGAAAATTGATGTCATTTTGTTTTTCACTTATATCTCCAAATCTAATTGAGATAGCAATAAAATTCCAATAGCAAAAATCTTAGTTCTCTACAAGAATGTATCAAAGGAAAACCATATTTCATGATTTTCTTTAATGAAGCATCTCTTGGTATCTATACCATCTTGTTGCAAAAATGTTACTGCTTGAAGGATATACAGTGAGTTTTTTTTTAGACTGGCCATAGTGTTTTAGGTGCTAATTTTTCAACCCTCCTCGACTAACGCCTCGACCCTAATTATGCTCAAGAAGATATTTAAATGTATTTTATTATTAAAACATATCTTTTTAAATTATTACTAATCGTGTCAGGTTTTAAAATCTCGTTAGTATGAGCGTTGTTAGGGCAATAAAAAAAGTAAATTACATTTTAAAATCTCGGTAGTATGAGCGTTGTTAAGATCATAAAAAAAATAAATAACTTTATCTATCCTTGCTGATAAAGTAGCATTTTATCAAACCTTGCGGTAAAATGCTACTTGTCCTTTTGATTTGAATAGATAAAAGCACACTTTAACATTTGGTATAGAAAAAGGAATTCATTTATGAATCAAGAATATCGTAATTGCGACATATGTTTTTGACCAAGTCCTACGTCAGAAGATATCATTTGCAAACACTCCACTTCTCGTCTGCCAATCTATTAGTTTGTAGTAAATGTATGTAAATGTAATAAGAATAACCATCAAACAACTAAGTGGCTGATGGTTATTCTTATTAGGTTGGCAACGTAAAATGTCAATTGTATGTGTAAGAGAATTTTAAAACGCAACAGAAAAACTACCTCTTCCACCCCAAACATATGGCTCATAAATTATGTTCTGAAAGGTCCTTGACTCGGGGGTGATTTTTACCAGGGGCAAGACAGTGACGCGTGGCAGCTGGAACAGAGAGGAGCTGCTCGAGACGTACGGGACGAGAGTGTCGTCAGGTGAATAATCGTGGCCCGGAAGTGGTGTAGTGAATTAGACTAGCGGAAATAGAGATACAGTTACCAGGTGTGTTGGTAACTGGGTGATAGCAGGTTTGGGCAACCTGGGCTATAAATCAGTACCTTAATGCGTAAAACCTCCGTATACCATGGTATGATTCCTGAGCACCGGATGTCCGGGTGGGGCACCTTTGGCTCATGACACGGCTAGGCCGTTGACCGGGCGCATCTCGTAGAGATGGCTGGTGGTGGCAACCAAATGCACCGATCATACGTTGCTGGTCAAAAGGTTATGAGGTCATCCCGGTCCCCAGGTACTGAGGGGGCATAGTGACGTATGGAAGTGGGTTGTAGGCTCATACTCTGGCCGTGGCGGTCTTCCTCTGTGGAGACTGCGGGCGGGCTGTGCACCCCAAACTGCACACGGGGCTATTACAGGTGCTACTAGAACACCCAACGCAATCCCGGAACGTAGCGCTCTGAAGACGACGCCCGTGGTTCGAGCCCCTCATCATGATAGAAGCTAGGGGGAGGAATCCCCCGGGTGAGTCACTGTATGACCTTGATTCGCGACAGATGTGTCAGGTGTTTATCATTTACATGTTTGTACCGCCCCATTGAGCAAACCCGAGTCCGGACCTGTGCTTTACCCTTTGAATGACTGAATGAGGTGGAGGTGAGTCCGATTGTAGATTATCGTATGACTGTAGCTGAGATTGTCTAATTTAACGTGTATCGATGAGTCTGATCGATTGATTATCAAATATTGAGGGGATAACGCCCTTGGGCAAAAATCAAGTCTTACATATGTCAGCAATTTTGATGTGAAGATGCTTGCACAACTGATGTCACAACTACTTTTAAATTTGTGCCGAAAACATTTAGCGTGCAACCTTTTGAATCTTCTATGCAGCCCAGACTAAGTTATACTAATCATAGCGGTAAATCCAAAAATAGCAGATAATAAATTGTACCTATTGCTACCATAAATAATGTCAGATAATGGACTTGGACGAAAACGCCAGAAGATTTTCACATCATTGATCTCTAAGGAAAATAGAGAAGCTTGTTTTAAATTTACCAGTGAACATATATATTAATGGACAATAGTATATTATGTTATGAGGAGCAAAAATGAAGTTTTATGTGCTGCGGCTGGTAGATTGGCTGCCGAACGCAGTGAGGCAGACAAACCAGCCAAAGCACATAAAACCATTTTTGCTCCGAATAACATATACTATTTTTTCTTCAAACCTTCATAACAAATTATTTAAGACATGTTAAGAAACCAGGTAGGAATTTCAAATGATTTAGCTAGTTTACTTTACTGCCGCTCATCAGCGGAGATAATAACTTCACAGACGCCCTCAGCGGAGATAATAACTTCACGGACGCCCTCAGCGGAGATAATAACTTTATCTGCCGCTCGTCAGCTCGTTAGATGCCATGACAATGAAGTGACACTTTAGCATTATCAATGCAGCAGGATAATGTCATAATTTACGGACGTTTGAAGAAAAAAGACTTTTTCATAGTGTAATTTTAGTTTTTCTAATGGAATTTGTTGGATCTAAAACAAATCATAATGGCGAAAATATGTAACGAGCGTTCAAATAATATAGGTGTTCGAGCAGGCCGTGATTTTCTCGCTCATTTATAAACGCAGGTCGACCTTTTAGTTCGTATACTTTGACATTTTCTTCAGATACCTACATGACCTCTCTTTGATCATCATTTGAATGTAAATTAAACCATGTAGCATTAAAAAAAAACAGGAAAACTGTCGTTTTTTTCTTACAAAAGAAATAGTGTCAGATGTTAATTAAATCTGAATCTGAAAGAACAATGCATACAGGGTGTGTCTGAAATACATGTGTTAATTTTAACCAGTGAAAGAACTCGCCAATTTTTGAAACTTTTTCTATAATATTTTGCAAAATTTACAAAAGTATTCCAAGATTTGTTTCCCCTCAATTTTTACCAATCGAGTCGTTTTGTGTGATTAACTAGTTTCTACTTTTTGTAACCATGAGAATTTAAATTTTAATTATTTAATTTTTACTATAACAATGTAACTTTTTAACAAGGCCCCGTTTCTATCATAACATAAAATTTTCACTTTTATCCATGGGCTAATTTATTCCAATTTTTAAATCAATTTGTAATGCTTTTTCGTAAAAACGTTATAGAGAAAAGTTTCATGAATTGGCGAGTTTTTCTATTGATTAAAATTAACACACGTATTTCAGATACACCCTGTACAAGTAGGAAATCCCACTTCAAAATTTTAAATGAAAAAGATTTTACGATAGAGCTGTTCCGAAACGAAAGGTTTTAGGGTGGTACCGCCTGGTCTGTGAGGGAATCTTGACATTGGCAATTGTTTAAAAAAAGGACTATAGTTTCAAATAAATAAAATGATGACTGCATACTTTAGATAACCGAGATAAAAAAAAATCGGTGATAAAATAGACTCGCTGGAGTATTTGCTCCTACATTAAGATCTGCGCCGACGGCGGCTCCAGATGGCCTCACGGTTTTAGAAGCTATTGGCCAGTGAAATAAGTTGGAGTATGTCACTGCTTCTTGTTGCCCTGCCTAGATTGCGTGTTTTCAGTTTTCTTCAATCCTCTACACTGAGGTAATATATTTTTTATTTCGCTTACATATATAGGCCGTGCCAAACCCAACTAACCACCACCTGTTGAATTAAGTTGGTGAAAACAAAATTACACTAAGTGTATAATGGCAATTTTGATATTACTAGGGTGCTAGACCAATCAAATCCAAGTACACAACGTTGCCGGTTGATTTTCTGGGTAGAATGCATTGTTGGTGGTTATTTGGTTTTGGCAAAGACTATACCTACAGTTGTAGTCTAAAAATTTAGACATTTTAACTTAAAAGTGTTCAATTTATGCAGTGGTCTTAATAGTATTTTTCACATGAATGTCATACAACCTTTTTTTCTACAAGCTTTTAAATGTTACACTGTATTAAATACCGTGCGATCAACACTTATTTAGACCAAAGAAACCCCTGAGATTTTGGACGTACGTCTGCTAGAGGATAAACTCTATTTAAATAAAAACAATTTTTCGATTTGTTGGCTAACATTTGCTGTGGCATCTGGGGTACGTACTGTTGGCCTCCCAGCCCCTTTCTTATGTTATATGATATGTCATAAGTTATAACCGCATTTCTCAGACCACTCAAAAAATCTGCCTCCAAGAAGGCAAAATTTGAAAAATTTTGCCGAAACTCGGCCAAACAGGCAACAGCGCTGTATATTGATTCTCCGTGCTTGAAGACACCATTAGAAAGTAAGATCCAATGATGAATCTTTTATGTTCTGAAGTAAAAATGATTTTTGCGTTAAAATTTCATTCCTAGTGACAGTTGTTTGACGTTTTAGTTAAAGTTATCAAAGATACGAAAAATCTGACATTGTCAAAGTCATAGCTGCCCCTTATCTAAGTATTTGTTGATCGCACGGTAGATACTTTGAGTGTTTATTTGAGAGCATGATATAAGGAAAAACTGAATTGGCCAATTTCTTGGAACAGTTTCAAATTGATAAGTTGATAATTACATATTTTATATAAACGAGATAATTATTTTTTAAGAGATTAAGGGCCAGTTTATAGGAAGAGAATTAAATATTTAATTCGAATTAAATTTTAATGCGCGATTAACCCATGAATCCGCAACTTCGATTGGTTCAATCTGGTCACGTGTTCAATTAATCTCGCATTTGATTACGATTAACTTAATTTCACTTCTGTAAACTGGCCCTAATTAAACTAGAAGCTAATGGCTAGTGAAATAAGTTGGAGTCTGTTACTATTTGTTGATTAAATTTATCATCAAACTTGGCGTTGGAGAGTCGGTTGTGAACGCACCACTTGTGTAAAAAGATTTAAACAGTTGATACGTAATCCGTATAGTGCGTCCACAATCGACTCTTCAACGCCTATTTTGAAGATTAATTTAAATGAACGCACGATATTAGGATTATGATTTGAAACAATCGTATTATACGAGGGATGTTTCAAAAATAATTGAGTTATACGTGGCTTAATGAAGAAGTTTATTATTAATCGAAAAAACTTTGAAACATTTGAAAATCTTCTAAAACAAAAAATACTTCATTTGAGTCCAACGGTTAATAAGAGGATCAGATTTTGATATCAATAATTGTTTATCTTAAGCAATACTCGAAAAAAGGGTGTCAACATTATACAAACTTTTTTGTTACAAAATAGTCTAAAAATAGATACCTTATCCATAAAGTATTTATTTGCAGATAATATCGAGAAAGGATCACGTAATTGAAAAGTATTACATATGTAATTTATTTATTAGTAACTTAACCCTCCACCACCCGGCGGCACGGCAATTTTGCCGGAGTACATGCAGTGCTTATCAACATAATTACCGGCCTTTCGCCTCCACATTTTGACTTTTTTGTGTTTTATGTTCTGTGTCAATGTTAAGGAATTTCCTCACGATATGACATGAGTATAATTATTATTATTAAAATGTTTTTTTAATGAAATTCTAGTAACGTAAAATTACACACTTTGAAGGTGTAGATCTCTGATTGATCCACTTTAAGTTGTCTTTTCTCAAATATCTTTTAAGCTAGATTTTTTTTCTTCAAAATTACACATCCAAATTTTTTTGGGGCGCGAGTTGTGAAAGGCCCTGTATGCATCAATGATAAAGTATTTATCATTCATCAGTTTTATTTTCGTTACAGTGACTCGAGCGCCCAAAAACTGCATTGGTTTTTTTTTGGCGATCCCATTGTTGCTTTCCCTGGACCAATGGTTTCAATTTTATTAAATAATGCCACCTAAGGTAAGAATCTTTCATTAAATTTACATTGCTTTCATCTAGAAATCTGGAGTTCCAATGTTAAACACAAATCGATGTTTTGATTAACTTTTGTGTTTTTCTTTTTAATTTTACGTCTTATTTCTCTCCAATGTTTTCACTTACATGTGACATTTTCTTAAGTTTAAAGTTTTCAATCAATCTTAAAGGAAATTATAAAAAAAAATGTGCAGCAGTTTCATGATATGTATTTTTTAAATTAATTAAAATTTAAAATATTCATATTAATATTAGCGATTGTCAGTGGATGTTGTTCGCCTCGAATTTAATTTCTACATAAATCTAACAATGACATTTATTGATAACTTGGATTCAAATGAATCATAAATTAATTTTTTTATCAAAACTTATTTAGGGATCATCAAACAAGTACTGCGTCTGTCATAAAGTTGAATTTCAAATACATATGTTAATGGAATCTAGTAAATTATATTGATATTGCTAAGTTTATGTAGTTGGGCGTACAATTATATATTACATGTACGAGTATGTGCTTAAATCTTGTAAATTTTCAATACATTCACAATATTTTTGCATGAATTCAATTAAATTTAGATTTTAACGGAAAATGTCATGAAACTCACGAATGGGACTTTTCTACTTCGATCGACACTTTGGAATTAATTACTATTATGAAAATTAATTTTTAAATCTTGAATTTAATGTTGTTTTAAATATCGAGAAGATTTAATTATCGGAAGTAAAAAAATTCTCCCTTGTAGAACACACCTGGTTTCGGAATCGAGTACGAAGTACTGATTCCGGCATACTTCGCATTGAAACTCAACAAAGAAGATAATGTTGAAGATTTCCTGATTCAAAGTAACGTCAAAAATATGGGAAACTTGGATGACGTCGTTATTGACGTTACAACGAAAGAGACAACTGTTTATTTTGCGATACAATTGAAGCATAAGGACAACAAAAACACAATTTTGTCACCTACAACTTTCGAAACAGAGAAGGACCATTTTAGTTTGAAGAAATATTGCGAAGCATTTAAAGGTTTGAGCGACGTGGACAAACGACGTCAGTTTATTCTCTACACGAACGCCAAATTCGATCCTAAACGGACAAAAGACGTGACTAATTTCACCATGATCCAAGACGACTGTTGTGATGGAAATATGTTTTTTAATACGAGTTCCGGTGGAGGAAACGTGTACAGATTCGAAGTCAACGATAAAACTCCTGAAGATGGAAAAATAACGAAATCAGACTACGATAATTTTTTTTCACGATTTAGACTTTTCGTTTGTCAGAAAAGTTTTGAAGATCTTAAAAAAAACATAGTGAAGATTTTGCAAAACGATACCATGGACGTAGTTCCGAAATATCTGGAATTATTTAGAAACTGGCATCAAGGATATTATACAAATAAAAAAATTGACAAAGTGACAGTGAATGTTCATCTTATCGACATTTTTCTGTCAACATTTATAACAACAGATCATTATTTCCCCGTTGGTCAAAATGAGAAATTGAAATTGTTTGAAAAAGTAATTAAAGAATTCGACCTGACTTTGGTAAATGATTCTTTTGAACACTTTAAGGAAAATTTAACAGATGAGCTTAATCTGGATGAGGGAATTAAGGGAAAGTTGAAAAGCTATAAAGACAAATACAAAATTGGACCCGAGGCATCAGCTGATGAAAGCATAATGCGTCTAGCGAGAGAAATCAAAATAATTGATAAAGCCGTAACAAAATTAGAAAATGAAGTCAAACAGAAAGTATTGCAGTATCTTTTCGAAAAACCAATCATCGTCAAATTCAATGAAACTTCGGAAGAGTTGATTTACAAAATAATGGAACTACATCAACTAGGAAGCAAAATAAAATTTATCGTGGTGGGACAAGGAATTCAGTCGGTTAGATTGTCAAGATTTCGAATTTTCGCAAATGTGAACGACTTACGGAGTAACGATCAATTATACACCGAGGTGACTCGGACATGTCGCTTATCTCTGCAGGGCAGGAAAGAGACGACACTAGAAGTACTGATCGATTCCTGTAAAGAAATTTGTGAACACGTCGGAGCAAAAGAAGTACTTCAAATGTTAAAGGGAAAATTTTTAATCGGACAAGCAACAGAGAGTCGTCTTCCATCATTTTATATAAACAGAGAAGTTTGTTTCAAAGTTAAAAAAATCGATGCATTTTTTGATCGTACATTTCTTGAGAACCACTTAGCCGTTGTCAAATTCGACAGAAAAGTGATAAATGTACAAAATGAAATTCGTAAGCGCAACATAAATATCGTCGATGTTCACGATTATTTGAAGTCTACACAAATTTCAAATAAACCAACAATTATATCTACGAATGAAGAATGTTTGGAGCAATTACTCCAAGATGTTTCAGAAAAAAGTGACAATAAATCTGTAGTGTATTTAAGAATTTCCAAATACTACGATTTTCTAATCATATCTATAAAGGAAAATCAAATTCATCGTCTAACCGGACCAGTGAATATTTTATGCGCCGATCCCGGTATGGGCAAGACGACGTTGTTGAAGAAATTAAGAAACGAATGCGATTCCAGGTTTTGGACAATCGATGTCGACCTCAAAACACATAATGAATTCTTTAAGACAAAACACGACGTTGATGAAGTTCTAAACCGTTTGATCGAAGGAAACCAAAATAATTTTTCGAAGCACATTAGAGACGTTTTTCGGTCAAAGAAAAAAGTGTATTTCTTTTTTGACGGTCTCGACGAAATGGAAAACAGTTGCGTTGACAACGTTTTGGATTCCGTCAACGAATTGTCGGGTAAGGGATTTCACATCTGGATTTCTTCTCGAAAAAATTTAAAAACGAAATTAGAAGATCGTTTCAACAAAATTGCGATGGACATAGAGGAAATTGAGGAAGAGCAACAGAAATCCTACATAAGGAATCGCTTGAAGAAAGAATGTAACCACGAACAAGTAGAAAACCTTATTAGTAAAATTTATAACAACTCTGACATCGACAACAATCGTCAAATTTCGGGTAAAGTCCTTCAGCTTTACATTATAACGCAAAACTTCCTCGGCAACAAAGAACTACTTCAAAAGACGACCGAAGATACAAGTACATTTGTTTTCACAAAAATGTATGATTGGTTCTTCCGTGGAAGAATCAAACATAATCGAGACAAAGAAGAGTCGAAAAATCCACATTTATTCTGGGGAGATGTGGAAGATATCTTAGAAAAATACGAACACTTAGCTGTGCATTCTATGTTCAGTGAAGAAGTTTCTCAAAAACTAAACGTGAACCTGAGACGAGCTCATCGTTTTTTAAATGAAATTAAAACGAACAAGGACCCTTTCGGAATTGTAACGAAGGTGAATGACGAAGGAAAAGCAGTATTCCAACATTTTACCTACGGGGAATATTTCGCTGCCCGATTTTTCTCAAGCAACTTCGACAAAGCTCGTCTCATCCGAGAAGAACTGTTTTCCAACAGGCACGAGAACCTCATGATGATTTTAAATGTAATACTTGCCCAAGATAATCCTCTCCATTTGGCCGTGATCTATCGAAATGTGGATCAAATTGCAAATCACATTGAGAACGAGAACGTTTATGACAAAGCTGGCCGCAATCCGCTCCATCTGGCGACGTACGTTGAACCAAAATTTTTCAATCGGAAGATTTTTTTACCTGATGTCTATATGAAACCTAGAGAATATTTGAAAAATATTGCTATTTTAAAAAAGATGGTGAAATTTAACTACGCCGATTGCGACAAATTGTTCCAATTGAATGCCTTGCAATATGCTTTCGAAAACAGAAGTTTTGTTTCTGTAGAAATTATCACAAAAACCTGCGGATATGCAAAAGAGGAATTACAAAAGTATACCAAAAAATATATCAATAATGACAACTTTGTGGATTTTTGCTTGGGGCATGGATGTAAAAATTTGTTGTCTTCAATATTCGAATACAGCGAAAAAAGCATAAATTATATTAAAGAAAATGCTTCAATTATCATTCGAAATATAATACAATACTGTCACTTCCAAGAAGACGAAACATTTCGCTTTGTAATCGATACTCTTGGTGATAAATACGACTTTAATGTGGAGTGTAGAAATGCACAAAAAGAAACTGTTCTACATTTTGCTGCAATGCACAGTAAAACATATGCGATCCAAATATTAATCGAGAAAGGAGCATCTGTTAACGCCGTTACAACTAATAATGAAACTCCATTACATTGGGCATCTGAACGTGGGGATTTGGAAACAGTCGCTTTACTAATCGAGAAAGGAGCATCTGTTAACGCCGTTACAACTGATAATCAAACTCCGTTACATTTGGCATCTAAACGTGGGTATTTGGAAACAGTCGAATTACTAATCGAGAAAGGAGCATCTGTTAACGCCGTTACAACTGATAATCAAACTCCGTTACATTGGGCATCTGAAGGTGGGAATTTGGAAACAGTCGCTTTACTAATCGAGAAAGGAGCATCTGTTAACGCCGTTACAACTGATAATCAAACTCCGTTACATTGGGCATCTAAATGGGAGTATTTGGAAACAGTCGCTTTACTAATCGAGAAAGGAGCATCTGTTAACGCCGTTACAACTGATAATCAAACTCCGTTACATTTGGCATCTAAACGTGGGTATTTGGAAACAGTCGAATTACTAATCGAGAAAGGAGCATCTGTTAACGCCGTTACAACTGATAATCAAACTCCGTTACATTGGGCATCTGAAGGTGGGAATTTGGAAACAGTCGCTTTACTAATGGAGAAAGGAGCATCTGTTAACACCGTTACAACTGATAATCAAACTCCGTTACATTGGGCATCTAAATGGGGGTATTTGGAAACAGTCGCTTTACTAATCGAGAAAGGAGCATCTGTTAACGCCGTTACAACTGATAATCAAACTCCGTTACATTTGGCATCTAAACGTGGGTATTTGGAAACAGTCGAATTACTAATCGAGAAAGGAGCATCTGTTAACGCCGTTACAACTGATAATCAAACTCCGTTACATTGGGCATCTGAAGGTGGGAATTTGGAAACAGTCGCTTTACTAATCGAGAAAGGAGCATCTGTTAACGCCGTTACAACTGATAATCAAACTCCGTTACATTGGGCATCTGAACGTGGGGATTTGGAAACAGTCGCTTTACTAATCGAGAAAGGAGCATCTGTTAACGCCGTTACAACTGATAATCACACTCCGTTACATAGAGCATCTGAACGTGGGAATTGCAAAACAGTCGCTTTACTAATCGAGAAAGGAGCATCTGTTAACGCCGTTACAACTGATAATCAAACTCCGTTACATTGGGCATCTAAATGGGGGTATTTGGAAACAGTCACTTTACTAATCGAGAAAGGAGCATCTGTTAACGCCGTTACAACTGATAATCAAACTCCGTTACATTTGGCATATCAACGTGGGTATTTGGAAACAGTCGAATTACTAATCGAGAAAGGAGCATCTGTTAACGCCGTTACAACTGATAATCAAACTCCGTTACATTGGGCATCTGAAGGTGGGAATTTGGAAACAGTCGCTTTACTAATCGAGAAAGGAGCATCTGTTAACGCCGTTACAACTGATAATCAAACTCCGTTACATTGGGCATCTGAACGTGGGGATTTGGAAACAGTCGCTTTACTAATCGAGAAAGGAGCATCTGTTAACGCCGTTACAACTGATAATCACACTCCGTTACATAGAGCATCTGAACGTGGGAATTGCAAAACAGTCGCTTTACTAATCGAGAAAGGAGCATCTGTTAACGCCGTTACAACTGATAATCAAACTCCGTTACATTGGGCATCTAAATGGGGGTTTTTGGAAACAGTCGCTTTACTAATCGAGAAAGGAGCATCTGTTAACGCCGTTACAACTGATAATCAAACTCCGTTACATTTGGCATATCAACGTGGGTATTTGGAAACAGTCGAATTACTAATCGAGAAAGGAGCATCTGTTAACGCCGTTACAACTGATAATCAAACTCCGTTACATTGGGCATCTGAACGTGGGGATTTGGAAACAGTCGCTTTACTAATCGAGAAAGGAGCATTTCTTGACGCCCTTAAAACTGATAATGAAACTCCGTGACATTTAGCATCTATAGGAGGGGATTTGAAAACATTCACATTACTAATCGAGAATGGAGCGTCTGTTAAGTAACTAGAAGAAATGGAATTTGGCTTCACCTCTACGTGTTGTAAACCGACGCCAGCAGCATGGACATAGCAGCCATGGTATACCTGGAGGTGGACCAAGCGAGACATGTCGTCGCAAATGCTGGTTTCAGCGCCAGAGATGAGAGGTGCCTCAACAACAGATATGCCCCTATCTGGTTTGGGGTATCCGGAATTACATTCCTTACTTGGAAGAAAGATACAACAATAAATTCCTCGTCTGACTCCAATCCGCCAAGGATGTGAAGTCCAAGCTGAACCGAGGAAACCAGCCGAGCCCCCCGACACCAACAACCTCGAAAGACTGTTGCCGTCAGAGCGAATCAGGGACAGACTCGGACCAACGCCCAGGAACCACGAGCTCAAGAAACGCTTCCACTCCAACTTCTCGACCAGCAGGACCGCGAGTAAAACCCCAACGAGTACTTCACATGGGTGTATCTGGTGGACCTGTGGAATCGCGTTATGAAATGCCATTTCGACCGCTCCGCCCGATATTTCCGCGTAGCTTGTAAATACAAGGTTAGGTTAGCTGTAAGTTTTGTTTGTTACTTATTATTTTATTTACTTTTGTTGCGATTAAGTGTCAGTAAACTGAGCGGAACGCTGCATCGTCCTATACTTGTGCTAAGTGGTTGACGCCGAAGAATGGTGCCTTCGACCGTCAAGCGGAGGAAGGCCATGTGGCTCCATAGGTAGTTTTAAGTTGAATTCTTGTAGTTAAGAGTCGGGGAACCGAGCAGGACACTCTGTCGTCCCATACTTGTTTTAAATTAACAATAAAACAATTTGCTCCACCCAAACATGTTTCTCATTTATTATCCTCTCAAAGATCTCCGACTCGAATTTTCATTTGGGACGTTCAAACAAAAGGAGAACAATGCTTAGGAATCCAGAGAATTGCACGCGGAGGTCAAACTCTCAAATTCTTGTCGAAACGCGTTTCAAGCCCATTTAAGGTTTTTAAAAATAATTTCATTTGTTCGATTTCATTCCACAGAGTTAGAAACTTAGAGTCAATTTCGGATTTGTAATCTAACAACAAATGTAAATTCGGTCTGATCCTGACAAAATTCAAATTTCCAAATTTCAATTTGTGCTCAAAAAAGCCGTAACATAGAAAGTTCCAGAAATTCCTATAGAAAAAGCTACCGTGATTGGTTAAAATAACGAATGTGGAACCTGACAGAATTGATGGACCATTTTGCTCAAGAAGGGGGTCAGAAAGTGGGGTGAGAATGATCAAAAGTAGCTGGAGGTGTGTTCAGTAGCGACAGCAGTCATTTTCGTTTGCACGTGTTGTAAAATTACAAGGTAAGTAAATTATTTCTCTAATCCTTCTACTTTCTTTAAATTGAAGATTTAATTTCCTCAAAATCTTTCATTTAATTTGTTTTAAATTCACTTTCTCGCCGAGGTGATCTTTTTCAAAATAGTTGTAAAAGATTTTTTTCATTATTTGTTCCCTGAATTCTCACATAAGTCCTTTTCTTCGAGACTTGATCGAGAGAAATCACGAGGATTGCCGAAGGATAACTTTAAAAAGGGAGATAACTCCTTATAGGATCAAATGGCTCGCATCTCAAAATTTAATTTAAATTTGCTTGGCGATTTACACATTTTTTTGTAAATCACAATTTAATTCATTTAGTTATAATCTTCAAAAAAAATTCGCAAAAAATAATTTATCAAATTTATTTGTCTATTCGTTGGGATCAAATACCACCAAACATGTTTTCTTGTTAAATAAAATTTAAGTGAGGTGTGTACAGTCGTTTAATTATTTAAGTAACTTCTTCCAACGTGCGGCCTGTTGATCTGTCTTGCAAGCAGAGGACGAGGAATTCAATAAACCAAATGAATTCAACTAATTCTAGATAAGTATGTGGGGGTGTAATTTCATCAAACTGATAACACTTGCTGTCGCAGGAGCACATCTAGGCTTCCTTCATCGTGGGAGATATGGCGGAGGTGGCTGAACCTGGAGCTGGACGAGGTGGGTTGTCCTGCACGGAAATGTCGAGCCAGGAAGACGCCCTCCTCAGGGAACAGATCGAAAGCGATAATCAGCGGCTGTTGGAGCTCGACAACGAGAAACGGTGCTACAGCTATACATAGTTAGTCACGAGATTTAGTAAATAATCAAATCCCATGTTTACAACTCCCAAATGGTAATTTAAAAATTAGTTAAAACGTTAAATCTTAAAAAGCGAAAAATAAGCCACTGAAAACTGTTTGGTGGTCACAAGAATAAATACGTACTCGTCAAGTCAAAACATTATACACTACTTTCACTTTCGTAGAATAAAAAGGGACAAAAAGATTTTCAGGGGCGCCGGGACACAAAAACCACGATCACTTTCATTAAACAAAATCGTACTTACTAACAGCACGTCAATGGAAAAATTGTTCTATTTATTTTAAATCATATCCTCTAAATAATATAATTTTTACAGGTAATAAGTGAAGGATGGGCGTCTCCATTGAAAGAATTCGTGCGTGAAGAACAGCTTTTAGAAACTTCATTTCATACCGCGTTGAAAAGCACCTGTTCTCGCCCGATCACCGAAGGATCCTGTGGGGTGATGAGCCGGACCATTATAGATTCGCGAAGACAACTAAAAGACAGAGGATATCGTAAACCTGTTTTGCTTCTGCATCCTTTAGGTGAATGGACAAAGGACAACGACGTTCCACTCCACACAAGAATGCTGCAACATCCTGTTGTCCTAGACGAGAGTCACTTAGATCGCTTCTCCACTGTCTCGGCAAGTCTTCCCAAATGGACTTTTGTGATTCGACCAGAAAAGAAGATATTCCGTTTATCTCTGACACAAAAATGAGAACTTTGGCCAGAAACGGGGAGAAACCACCAGACGGTGGCATATTTTTAAAATGTAGGAACAGCATCAGCGTGGTCGCGGTATTCAATGTTGAAGAGTACCTATCTACACTGTTTGTATTTCAAAACGTTGACATCTCCAGGTAAAAGGTTTTTTTAATAAGCTATTAGTTGTTTTAATATAATAAATAGTACAGGTTCAGCGTCTTACTTCCTTTTTGAAAACAAAATGTAGAAACTCTCAGCCGAAAAAAGCTGCAACTTTTTCAAGAAACGATGTTTGCAAGTTTTTACTGGAAGCGGCGGACCAAGAGTGAATCCTTCAGAAATTTGTACTAATGATGGGCATATTCGATGGCTGTCGTGATAAATTATTTAAAATGATGATTAATCACGCAGAAGACAATTTTGGGGTCGTTAATCCAACATTAGTTGTAAAAATTCCTATCACAAGAACTGGTGTAACTAGGAGCTAATAATTGTAAAATGAATTAGTTAGATACACATATTATGAATTGTTATTAATTTCAATATACCAATTCGTTTGCATAAAATCGAATTTCAATTATACGTGAATGTAAACCTGTGAACGAAAGTGAAAGTACCCACTGGTAACTATGAATACAGACTCACTTTCAATGGAGGAATGGAACAAAAGTATTTTTTGTACCTAACAAAGAAAAAATGTTGCTCACTGCCGCATTTTAAATGTCATAATAACATTAAATCATAATTATAATAAAGGTTTTTTTAATATATGTATGTACTTATAAGAAAGAAGTGACATTTCAAGATTTTGCTGAGTTTACGACTCCGTTTTACATAAGCAATGACCGTCAAGTGAACACCAATAACTACAATACCATCATTAAAATAACTATCCCAAGAGGATTCAAAGACTGGACTTCAAAAATGTTTTATGTCTTTATGTCGCATAACATACTCGGACCACCAAATGACTGTTTCTAAACCACTCATCGGTTTGTCAAACATAATACTGCGAACTTCTTTAATCCTGTCCCTGTACCTAGAAAATAAATTAAGTAGAGCTTTGTTCAAAAAGTCATCACCAACCTTTGAGTCTCTGCAACGTGAATTATAACACCTTTCAACTCAGATTTGGTGGTGGCAGGATCAACTCCTTTTGCAATTCCCAAATCGACTATTTTTTGAACGGTAAACACTTGGTCGTTGATGAATGACATTCCAATCAAGGGTACTTCTCTAGAAATCGCCTCTTGGCCGGACTGGATATTTCCTTGTGTTACAAACGCTTTTATGTTACAGTGTGTTACAAAAAATATCTTGAACTAGATTGGCTCAACTTTGAAATCATTTACCAAGGACATCTTGTTGAGGAACCCAATTTCGAATAACCACATTGCTAGGTTTTCCAGGCAGACGGTCAGATTCCCATTTCCAGAGGACTGTATAAGGCAATTCTGCCAACATCTCCGTAATAATGGTTCTTAGTTTCTGGTCAATATTGTTCGATCCTAAGTTCAAGTATACGAACCCTGAGTCGCTTCATCCAGGATCTTCTGTAAATCCTGGAAGATTTAATTCACAAAAAATCTGATTCATCTTGTTAAATTCACCTCTGGAAGAGGTTTTGGGGGTTGAATGTGTATTAGTCCAATTTCCACGATCGCTGAGGTCCTTGGTTGTTGACTTGGGATTATCGAGTTTACACCAGTAAAGTAAAGACTGAGATTTTTTTCAAGATCTCCTACATAAGGAACTTTCCCAAAGTATTTGGTGGCCATTCCATGAGTACGTGGCAAAAAGACCCACTGGTAGTAAAACTTGCACCAGAGGAAAAACGCGATGCTTTCAAATTTTCCCCTTAACGACAGTGTACGAATGTTTAGAAGTTGATCACAGTACACTCCTGGATGCTGAAGATGACCTGTTGCATCGTACTTATAACTGAACAATGGCCCAGTGGAAATTCCTATTGATGGAGCTCCGAATCTAGCAGCAAACCCGAATAAAACTGGGTGCAATAATTCCATTACAATCAAATCGAATTTGCGATTCGGATCGTCTATCAATTCCTGCAGTTTTGTGCTGTTCAAGATAGTTTCAGCGATGCTGTCGATGCATCCGAAAATATCGTGTGATGTTTGCCAAATACCGAAATCCTTGGAAAAATAGGTGTTTCTTCCTTTCATAATTTCATGTATGAATTCTACATTGATTTCTGTTAAATTTGTCAAGGTGGGATCGTCGAAAGGAAACGGTGTTATCACAGATATTTGATGACCTCTCAGAGAAAGCGCTCGACACAGTGAATGTTAGATTTATTTGACGGGTAAATAAAGGGGAGATAAAGACTCCTAGGATGTTTACACATTGTACAGAGTTGACGAAAATGAGGAAAACTGTAAACGAATTCATCAACGTTATTTTGACACACACGAATGACCTCTGGAGTACGACTGATTTGTAAAAGTTACGTTATTGAATACTGTTTTTTGTGTTATGAGGTAAATGTATGCCAAAGATGCCCTTGACTGTGACATGTGACATTTTTAGCCAAATTACATACCTACGTTGATTACTAAATTAAATCACATTATAAATGGTATCAACTAGTCAGCGTCATTAGTATTTTTGGTTGCGTACAAAATAAATTAAGAAATAAGCCTTATGTGACTTGCCCTGTATAATAATTTTGCAGTACATTTTCTAAAAAGTGGTCCATCTCTCCCCCACTTAATTTTTCACATGTTTGTGATCATTTTTTTTTAATAGTATATTGTATATCAAGAGTTGAAAATGAAAGATTTCACACGAGTTTGCAGAATTGAACCACAAGCCGTAGGCGCGTGGCTTAAGCAAACGAGTGTGAAATCGAATTTTCAACACGTGGTATACACGATATTTTTCCGACGACCACAAAAAAAAAACGCTAATATTCGGCATCCCTTCAAACTTCAAATATTATTCGACAGAGCTGCGGACAAAACATACATTGGTGGCCATGGTTACTACAACTGTGTGCAATCATTTCATTGCGCACAGGCTAGAAGGTATCTGATTGGCTAACCAGTTTCATTGCACACGGGTTCGCTATTTGCATGCAATAGCCAACTTTCAGTAATAGTTATTTGTGCGAATTTACGCATTTTTCATAGTGGTCGTCGGAAACTATCATTACATTACAGTACATAATAATTTAATAATTTCAACCCATTTTTAAATTTTATTAAAGTTAGTAGGCTGTGCCCACTGACATTGAAATAAATTACGAAGCTCTAAAACTGAAAAGCAAACATTTTAACCCCTATTATTAAAAGATTTCCCAATTCGAAACATAAAAAAAGGACCCAGGAAAACAATTTTATTTAATGAAACGGGCATGATGCCCGTTTGCACCACATATCAGTTTAATCAATATTAACTAATGTATAATTAATTCACTTTTGTAATGACGAACTAGAGTTATAGTTCATTCACGTTGGATTTTCCTCGTCAAGGTCAAATTATTTAATTTTTTGGCAGTGTAATTTTTATTTCAATAATATTTCAGCTGTGTATGTCGCCAATACGGCCTGATAAAGTAACCAGAACCATGCCATGCGTAGACTGTAGAGTAGAGGTTATGTTATTCGCTGTCAACAAGTCAACTTGATACGGATTTTTCAGTTCTTGGCTACATTTAATTAACGCAATTTTCAAATTAGCTGTTAATAAAACCTTCTTTTTTCTTTTCGCCATGGTAAAATTACCCAGGAATAGGACATGAATAGAATTTTATTTAAAAATCTGTGACTTTATTTCACACGTCAAACTAACACTCAAAATTAAAGACGTCAAATCTTTCCAACACGATAATGTGAAAATTACTAGGAAAGGAGGAGCAGGTTTGCAACATGACAACAATTTGACAGGGAAAATCCAACGTGAATGAACTTTACTAAATTTAGTACCTTTTGTCTTGTGAACACATCTTTTTACCGCGAATTTGGGCTTTTAAAAAGTTAGGTTATGAGTCACGTCATTTGTTCTGTCAAGACTGGTCCAATTTAAAGTATAGTGAAACTAAATGTGTTTAATTATTTTGAAGAAAAAAGCAAAGTTGCACTACACAAATACGAAAAGGCAGTTGAACGTAACAATGAAATAATTTTGCATTTTGCTACTCATCCTCGTCATCGTCTCTGTTTTCCATGTCCGAATCCGAATCTTCAACCAAATTAACAATATTTGTGGATATGTCATGGATGCTAAAGTTTCACATAAGCCTTGTCTTTGCCTTGTCCTTCATTTAAAATTCTATACATACTTCTGGGACTGAAGCCTGTGCAGCACTTAGGAAGAGTTTTATTTTAGAATAGGATTTACCGAAAAAACATTCGCCACTGCTTCTACAATTTTGTAATTTACGTATTTACGTTTCCATTGTCTCCAGGAGTAATTTCTTTCCTAATTTTGTTGAAAGCCTTTAAAATGTGCTGCTTCGTCTGCTTGCTTATTGATGCTTTACTCCGTTTTGGAAATTCATTCATTTTGGCAAAATATAGCCTAAGGGTTTCGGCTCAGGGACGCGAGGGTCGCGGGTTCGATTCCGACCCAGGGCGAAATTTAAAATAATAAAAAAAAGGCTATATTCTGTCTCGTGATTCGGAAGTCACGTTAAGCCATTGGTCCCGGTCTATTGAGTTGGTCATCATGCCCCTCATAGATTTGTAAACCAGTCCTAGACTGTGTAACAAATTTTTGACATTTTAAATCATTGCCAACTGTCGAAATTTCATATATTTTGTAAAAAAATTTAACAAAAAAAAAGTTCCAGTTAGTTCTTCATTACAAAAATGAATGCATTATAGTATTAAATTTAATAAATACCTAAAAAAAATAAAATAATATTTTTATTTTATGACATTTTAAATCATTGCCAACTGTCGAATTTTCATATATTTTGTAAAAAAATTTAACAAAAAAAAAGTTCCAGTTAGTTCTTCATTACAAAAATGAATGCATTATAGTATTAAATTTAATAAATACCTAAATAATTATATTATTGCACCATCACAAAATGAACGAGTATTAACTAATATTTTAGTAAATGATTTTTTAATTCGAAAAGGGTGCCTAGTGACATTTTTTTGCGTCATATAAACTAGGCAAAAATGAATAGGGAATTCCACAATTTTTCTTAGAAAGCAAATTAATTGCCCCAATCCTCCCACGTATTCTTAAACACTAGATAAATTTGAAATGTTACAGGTACTTGAAACGTTACATTTAATGTGTATATTGATATATTTCTAACACATTTCATTACAAATTTTAGACTGTAAATATAAAAAATTCAAAAATGGAAAAATTCCCTATTCATTTTTGCTTAGTTTATTTACAATTTGAGTGGTATATTTCAAATTTCGACAATGGAAGCATCAAAAAAAAGGAAACCTGGGGCAAATTTTTCCCCTTTTGAAAAAAGCACTCTTTTAAACTTGGTGCATAAATATAAAAATATTGTTTCCAACAATAAAACCGATGCAGTTGCGGTTGAAGAAAAGGAAAAATGTTGGAAGAGAATTACACAAGAATTCAATTTTGAATCCCCTAATGGTATTTTACCATTAGGGGATTCAAAATTGAATTCTTCTCAAGACTCAAGAAACTCTTCGAAGACTTTTCCTTAACGTAGTCCAAACAACAAGAAAAATTGCGGCTGTCGAAAGACGAGAACATTATAAAACAGGAGGAGGAACTAAATAAATTTAAACATGTTTGTTTCGTTAATCAAAATCTTCTATAGAATGTAAATTCATCCATATCGTGAAAATGAGCAGATCTAACACAGCACAAACGAGGAAATGCGATATCGATAATTTCTAATATATCGAAATCATCTTCAAATATATCAACGTCATCAAATAATAAATTCATTGTGGATAATAGTATATGTATTATGATACGAGTCTTATAAGAAGCATTTTATCGCACGCAAGGTTTTAGAGCACGACGAGCGTAGCGAGGAGTGCCCTAAAGGAGTAAGTGCGATAAAATGCCTTACAAACGAGATGTCATACAATATTTTTTCTACTTCCGTCACTTTTTCAATGAAAAAAAATAATTTAAAATTTAAAACCGTTAAAGTTGAAGGATTCCACCCAAGGTCACGTCTGCGGTCTGCCGCTAAACCACAGTATCCGTCAAAATTAAAAAATTAAATTTCACTATTTTTAGTATTATTATTATATCACGCCTTTTCCTATTACGATACGCAAAACAGTATCGTAATAGCATCAGTACGAACGCAAAGTAAAAAAATTAGATTTACGTAATTTATTATACTGTCATATACGTCAACTTATATTTTAATACTAATTTAAATAACCAAATTTGGCTATTTAAATTTAATAATAATTAAATTGTTTTTAAGGTGCGGTGCAACGTAAAATGAAATTTTAAACAATGTTAAAAATTAATAACCTTTTAAGTAATATTAAATAGTGTGGTGCAACTGGGCACCAGAACCTAAATTGTAAATTTTAATCTAAAGAGGTGGACAAATATTTTGCTGTTTTAAATGCTCAAACTGTTTGCTAAAAGCCGCTAAGCTAATCGGTCTCTAAAATGATCGAATAATAAAATTAATAAAATTAGATATAATAAATAAAAATGGTCCAGTTATATGGACTCCCAAAATTGCTGCCCATAAATTCACCTTTTGGGGCTATTGTGTGTGTGTTTCTTGGAAAAAAACCCACCAAAACCTGAAAAAAAGAAGTAAGCTACAAGTGTGCGGAAAATCATTTTGAAATTATCAGTAGAATAACCATTAATACGAAATAAAGTTTACATCATGTATATTTACCTGTCTTAGGGTCGGTTTCACCAACGCCAGTTAAAGTTAACTGTAGGTTAAAAATTTCGTTAATTTAGGGCCGGTTTCACCAACGCCATTTAAAGTTAAGTGTAGGTTAAAATATACGAAAACATTGTTACAACAATAGGTAACTAACGTAACGAAGCATTTTAACCTACAGTTAACTTTAATTGACGTTGGTGAAACCGGCCTTTAGTTACCTATTGCTATAACAATGTTTTTCCAACGTCAAGTCTGAAAATGACATTTCCATCACTCAATTTAAAGAGGAAAGTAGGCGTTTGTATCACATGTAAGGAAAGTAAATCACTTCCCAAAACTACCGACTCTGAAAAGCTTTTAATTTTTTTTTCTTGTCTCCATCTCATGAACATATCATATTCCCTTTCATAGCGTGCTCGCGATTTGAGAGGTAACAAACTCCAAAGTTACCAAGTTCGCTGCTTCTTTTACTTCTGGTGGAGTATTTGGTAAATCTTCATCACTATCAACTTCCATCACTATTTCAATTCTTCTTTAGTTTTGGAAAAAACGGCTTGACATTCAATAAATTAAATTTTATTGTTTACTGTGAGCATGGAAACGTGATTTTCAAATTTTAAATTTTACTTCTATGTTGACTTGTATAAAATAATAAATTGATAATACCAATGCAAGATAAACCGAAAAACTCTTGACGTTGGAAAAAATAGTATGTTACATACGTGAGGAAAGGTCTATTGCAAAACTCGAATGATTAGATCAACTCGCTATCGCTCGTGATCCAATTCTCATTCTCGTTTAGCAATGCATCCCTTTCCTCACTTATATAACAATATACTAATTACACACTTAATAAATCATTTAGTTTCATACGAATATTAAAATAATAAATCTGGCAATGCGGTGGCAAGAAAATGTCGAACAGACACTAACAGAAAAAAAATATTGCATCCGTTGCATCAGTGAATCAGTTAGTCCAACATGAAAAGAAAAAATCATAGCCAATTCGGTCCCAAAAAGATCGTGAATGCCTAATAATGATATTAAAATTACTTTATTCAGCCGCAGTTGTGGTACTATGGCGGCCAAAAAATTTTGGCCGTCACTTTCTCGACATTCAAGTAAAGTGTAAATAAACCTTTAGGAATCGTAACCCCACTTTCGATTCTTGTCATTTTGACAATCAATTTAAACTGTTTGAAGCTCAGATATTCCAAAAATCTGGCATGAATAAACAAAATTAAAGCAATCGTACATGGATAACCTGAGGTAAACGTTCTGTGTAGTAGAAATGACAAAATAATTTTGAGTTTTGA
Source organism: Tenebrio molitor (assembly GCF_963966145.1). Taxonomy (NCBI): domain Eukaryota; kingdom Metazoa; phylum Arthropoda; class Insecta; order Coleoptera; family Tenebrionidae; genus Tenebrio; species Tenebrio molitor. The sequence goes on along the minus strand of NC_091054.1, from coordinate 1,220,512 downwards.
AATTTACCACCCAAAAAATAACGTTCATAGTCAAGACGGTAATCATGATGACAATAAAGTACGGGTTACAATTTTTTTTTTGAATTGACAGACAATGACGGCCAAAATTTTTTGGCCGTCATAGTACATTGCCTCAATCTAGTACTGATCGGCATCGGAGTGCGTGGTTCTAAAACGAATTTATTTTTTAATTTGGCTAACAAGCAACCAACTTTCTATGTTTGAGAGTTACTGCATTGGATTTACATGTTTCAATTCGGTATAATTGCGTTTATAATAAAAATACTTCTGACATCATGTTTACACATCGCTAGATCTCATTTGATGTTTTTGATACTTGACAGCTTCATATTTTCATAAACACTTACAAAAAATTATCTATCTGATCAGACACGTGTTTAAAAGATTAAATTACTTAAATGAAAATTGAGGTCATTTTGTTTTTCGCTTATATCTCGAAATCTAATTGAGATAGCAATAAAATTCCAATAGAAAAAATCTTAGTTCTCTACAGGAATGTATCAAAGGCAAACCATATTTCATGATTTTTTTAATGAAGCATCTCTTGGTATCTATACCATCTTGTTTATTTTCATAAGAATCGTTTTTTTTTAAATGCATAAAACATAAAGTAAATAACACCATTATTAGTTTGGAAGATAATGTTATACTTTGTCCAGCGAGTGACTGGGAGATTTTAAATTGTATTAAATTAACCCAGCACTACAAAATGCACTAGAATACATTATTTAGAGCATAATTTCAGGGCAAAAATGTAACTGCTTGAAGGATATACAGTGAGTTTTTTTAAGACTGGCCATAGGGTTTTACGTGCTAATTTTTCAACCCCCCTCGACCAACGTCTCGACGCTAATTACGCTCTAGAAGATAATTAAATTTTATCGTCGTGTATAATTTTCTATTTTTTTTTATAGCATTTGTATTTTATTAAAACATATTTTGTTAAATCATTACCTACTAATCGTGTCAGGTTTTAAAATCTCGTTAGTATGAGCGTTGTTAGGGCAATAAAAAAATAGTAAATTACATTTTAAAATCTCGGTGGTATGAGCGTTGTTAAGGTAATAAAAAAAATAAATCACTTTATCTATCCTTGCTGATAAAGTACCATTTTATCTACCCTTGCGGTTAAAATGCTACTTGTCCTTTTGATTTGAATAGATAAAAGCACACTTTAACATTTGGTATAGAAAAAGGAATTCATTTATGAATCAAGAATATCGTAATTGCGACATATGTTTTTGACCAAGTCCTACGTCAGAAGATATAATTTGCAAACAATCCACTTCTCGTCCGCCAATCTATTAGTTTGTAGTAAATGTATAGAATAACCATCAAACAACTAAGTGGCTGATGGTTATTCTTATTAGGTTGGCAACGTAAAATGTCAATTGTATGTCAGCAATTTTGATGTGAAGATGTTTGCGCAACTGATGTCACAACTACTTTTAAATTTGTGCCGAAAACATTTAGCGTGCAACCTTTTGAATCTTCTATGCAGCCCAGACTAAGTTATACTAATCATAGCGGTAAATTCAAAAATAGCAGATAATAAATTGTACATATTGCTACCATAAATAATGTCAGATAATGGACTTGGACGAAAACGCCAGAAGATTTTCACATCATTGATCTCTAAGGAAAATAGAGAAGCTTGTTTTAAATTTACCAGTGAACATATTAATGGACAAAAGACTTTTTCATAGTGTAATTTTAGTTTTTCTAATGGAATTTGTTGGATCTAAAACAAATCATAATGGCGAAAATATGTAACGAGCGTTCAAATAATATAGGTGTTCGAGCAGGCCGTGATTTTCTCGCTCATTTATAAACCCAGGTCAACCTTTTAGTTCGTATACTTTGACATTTTCTTCAGATACCTACATGACCTCTCTTTGATCATCATTTGAATGTAAATTAAACCATGTAGCATTAAAAAAAACAGGAAAACTGTCGGTTTTTTCTTACAAAAGAAATAGCGTCAGATGTTAATTAAATCTGAATCTGAAAGAACAATGCATACAGGGTGTGTCTGAAATACATGTGTTAATTTTAACCAGTGAAAGAACTCGCCAATTTTTGAAACTTTTTTCTATAATATTTTGCAAAATTTACAAAAGTATTCCAAGATTTGTTTCCCCTCAGTTTTTAATTATTTAATTTTTACTATAACAATGTAACTTTTTAACAAGGCCCCGTTTCTATCATAACAGAAAATTTTCACTTTTATCCATGGGCTAATTTATTCCAATTTTTAAATCAATTTGTAATGCTTTTTCGTAAAAATGTTATAGAGAAAAGTTTCATGAATTGGCGAGTTTTTCTATTGATTAAAATTAACACACGTATTTCAGATACACCCTGTACAAGTAGGAAATCCCACTTCAAAATTTTAAATGAAAAAGATTTTACGATAGAGCTGTTCCGAAACGAAAGGTTTTAGGGTGGTACCGCCTGGTCTGTGAGGGAATCTTGACATAGGCAATTGTTTAAAAAAAAGGACTATAGTTTCAAATAAATAAAATGATGACTGCATACTTTAGATAACCGAGATAAAAAAAAATCGGTGATAAAATAGACTCGCTGGAGTATTTGCTCCTACATTAAGATCTGCGCCGACGGCGGCTCCAGATGGCCTCACGGGTTTAGAAGCTATTGGCTAGTGAAATAAGTTGGCGTCTGTCACTGCTTCTTGTTGCCCTGCCTAGATTGCGTGTTTTCAGTTTTCTTCAATCCTCTACACTGAGGTAATATATTTTTTATTTCGCTTACATATATAGGCCGTGCCAAACCCAACTAACCACCACCTGTTGAATTAAGTTGGTGAAAACAAAATTACACTAAGTGTATAATGGCAATTTTGATATTACTAGGGTGCTAGACCAATCAAATCCAAGTACACAACGTTGCCGGTTGATTTTCTGGGTAGAATGCATTGTTGGTGGTTATTTGGTTTTGGCAAAGACTATACCTACAGTTGTAGTCTAAAAATTTAGACATTTTAACTTAAAAGTGTTCAATTTATGCAGTGCCTTAACAGCATTTTTCACATGAATGTCATACAACCTTTTTTTCTACGAGCTTTTAAATGTTACACTGTATTAAATACCGTGCGATCAACACTTATTTAGACCAAAGAAACCCCTGAGATTTTGGACGTACGTCTGCTAGAGGATAAACTCTATTTAAATAAAAACAATTTTTCGATTTGCTGTGGCATCTGGGGTACGTACTGTTGGCCTCCCAGCCCCTTTCTTATGTTATATGATATGTCATAAGTTATAACCGCATTTCTCAGACCACTCAAAAAATCTGCCTCCAAGAAGGCAAAATTTGAAAAATTTTGCCGAAACTCGGCCAAACAGGCAACAGCGCTGTATATTGATTCTCCGTGCTTGAAGACACCATTAGAAAGTAAGATCCAATGATGAATCTTTTATGTTCTGAAGTAAAAATGATTTTTGCGTTAAAATTTCATTCCTAGTGACAGTTGTTTAACGTTTTAGTTAAAGTTATCAAAGATACGAAAAATCTGACATTGTCAAAGTCATAGCTGCCCCTTATCTAAGTATTTGTTGATCGCACGGTAGATACTTTGAGTGTTTATTTGAGAGCATGATATAAGGAAAAACTTAATTGGCCAATTTCTTGGAACAGTTTCAAATAGATAAGTTAATAATTACATATTTTCTATAAACGAGATAAATATTTTTTAAGAGATTAATTAAGCTAGAAGCTAATGGCTAGTGAAATAAGTTGGAGTCTGTTACTGTTTGCTGATTAAATTTATCATCAAACTTGGCGTTGGAGAGTCGATTGTGAACGCACCACTTGTGTAAAAAGATTTAAACAGTTGATCCGTAATCCGTATAGTGCGTGCACAATCGACTTTTCAACGCCTACTTTGAGGATTAATTTAAATGAACGCACGATATTAGGATTATGATTTGAAACAATCGTATTATACGAGGGATGTTTGAAAAATAATTGAGTTATACGTGGCTTAATGAAGAAGTTTATTATTAATCGAAAAAACTTTGAAACATTTGAAAATCTTCAAAAACAAAAAATACTTCATTTGAGTCCAACGGTTAATAAGAGGATCAGATTTTGATATCAATAATTGTTTATCTTAAGCAATACTCGAAAAAAGGGTGTCAACATTATACAAACTTTTTTGTTACAAAATGGTCTAAAAATAGATAGCTTATCAATAAAGTACTTATTTGCAGATAATATCGAGAAAGGATCACGTAATTGAAAAGTATTATTTAATTTGTTTATTAGTTTTTTTCTAACACTAATATCTTATACTGTTTCCATGGTGCATTTGAGCTCACACCTTATGTTTCCCATAAAATACGCTTGTCTCTATAAGACACGTCGTCAATAGCAACGTATCTTATAGAGCCATAAAATACGCTCACACACATCATTCAAGTAACATTTTATTCATCATTTTTACAGTAATTATCACAAAAGTGAAAAGTACATACAATTATTGAATTGGAATTGCCATATTAGCTTCGTGCTCTTGTTTATAACATCTTCTTCTTTAACTTCTGCTGTTTCATCCAATGCAAGTGCCCGGCCATCGAAAATGGCAATCTTTACATTTTCTTCAAATGATTCTTGTCGTAGTGTGAATTAACTTTTAATGAAGTTCTACACACTTACCCCATATCAAGAAAAGCCAAAATGACATCTTTCGTTACCTCCGTGATGCTTTTTTTATTGTTCCGGCCTTGAAACGAAACGTACACCTTTTCGTATGCACTTTTAGACTTCATTGGTAACAAATTGCCCCTTTTTTCTTATTTCTTCTGGAACGTTTTGGCACATTTCAACGATGAAAATTGTTTTTTTCCAAATTTGTTGATATTATTACCATAGTACCCACGGCAACCTCCGCATTGTGACGCGCCTCGAATAATTTCTGAATTTATTAAAATTTCTGATAAGATGTTAGTGTTAGAAAAAATCTTGAAGACAACGCGTGTTTTATAGTTTAAAAAATCTCGTTCTATTAAATCCTCGCTCCCTGCGGTCGCTCTGATTTAAACTACGATCTCGATTTTTAAATCGTCTATAAAACCCTTGTTGTCTTAATAGCTATGAAATGTTTTTTTTTTTTTAATGAAATCCTAGTAACGTAAAATTACGGAAAACACACCTTGAAGGTCTAGATCTCTGATTAGTCCACTTTAAGTTGTCTTTTCTAGAATATCTTTTATGCTAGATTTTTTTTCTTCACAATTACACATCCAAATGCGATCTCGTGTTCCCTCTTTTGCTTTGGGACGCGAGTTGTGAAAGGCCCTGTATGCATCAACGATAAAGTTATATTCATCATTTCTCAGTTTAATTTTCGTTTCAGTGAACTGCAAGCCCAAAAACTTAATTAGTTTTTCTTGGGCGATTCCATTGTTGCTTTCCCTGGACTAACGATTTCAATTTTATTGAACAATGGCATCTAAGGTAAGAATTTTTCATTAAATTTACGTTATTTAGAAATTTGGAGTTCCAATGTTAAACAGAAATCGATGTTTTGATTAACTTTTGTGTTTTTCTTTTTAATTTTACGTCCTCTTTCTCTATAATATTTGTTCTTAATTTTAAAGTTTTCAATCAATAGCGTATAGGAAATTGTAAAAAAATGTGCAGCAGTGTTATGATATTTTTTAAATTAATTAAAATTTAAATAATTCATATTAATATTATGTAAATTATTAATTTTACTGAACGAAAGATCGAAAGCATTCCAGCGCTTGTCAGTGGATATTGTTCGTCTGGAATTTAATTTCTACATAAATCTAACAATGACATTTATTGATAACTTGGATTCAAATGAATCATAAATTACTTATTTTATCAAAACTTATTTAAGGATCATCAAACAAGTACTGCGTCTGTCATAAAGTAGAATTTCAAATAATGTCATGAAATCTAGTAAATTATATTGATATTGCTAAGTTTATGTAGTTGGGCCTACAATTACATATTACATGTACGAGTATGTGCTTAAATCTTGTTAATTTTCATCACATTCTCAATATTTTTGCATGAATTCAATACTTTTGTTTTTTATTTAAACATTTTAACAGAAACGTGAAGGAACTCACGAATTCGACATTTCTACTTCGACTCTTTGGAGTTAACTGCAATTTTGAAAATTCATTTTTAAACCTTGATTAATGCTTTTTTTAAATATCGAGAATCTTTACCCATCGAACGTTAAAAAATTCTCTCTTGTAGAACACACCTGGTTTCGGAATCGAGTACGAAGTACTGATTCCGGCATACTTCGCATTAAAACTCAACAAAGAAGATATTGAAGATTTCCAGATTCAAAGTAACGTCGAAAATATGGGAAATTTGGACGACGTCGTAATTGATGTTACAAAAAACGAGACGCAAGTTTCTTTTGCGATACAACTGAAACATAAAAACGACAAAAAAAAGCAATTGTCGCCTGAAACTTTCGAAACTGAAAAAGGCGATTTCAGTTTGAAGAAATATTGTGAAGCATTTAAACGTTTGAGCGACGTGGACAAACGACGTCAGTTTATTCTCTACACGAACGCCAAATTCGATCCTAAACGGACAGCAGAAGTGACAAAATTCACGATGATCCAAGACGACTGTTGTGATGGAAATATGTTTTTTAATACGAGTTCCGGTGGAGGAAACGTGTACAGATTCGAAGTCAACGATAAAACTCCTGAAGATAAAAAAATAACGAAATCAGACTACGAAATATTTTTTTCACGATTTCGACTTTTCGTTTGTCAGAAATATTTTAAAGATATTGAACTCGATATGGCCGAAATTTTGCAAATCGATACCATACACGTAGTTCCGAAATTTCTGGATTTGTTCAGAAAATGGCATCAAGAAAGTTTTACAAATAAAAAAATTGACAAAGCGACAGTGAATGTTCATCTTATCGACATTTTTCTGTCGCCATTCATTATATCAGATCGTTATTTTCCCGTTGGCCAAAATGAGAAATTAAAATTATTTGAAAAAGTCATTAAAGAATTCGACGTGACTTTGGTAAATGATTCTTTCGATCATTTTAAGGAAAATTTAACAGATGATTTTAATCCGGAAGAAGGAATTGAGGGAAAGTTGAAAACTTATAAAGAACTGTACAACATTGCACCCGATGCATCAGATGATGAAAGCATAATGCGTCTAGCGAAAGAAATGAAAATAATTGATAAATCCGTAACAGAATTAGAAAATGAAGTCAAACTGAAGGTATTGCAGTATCTTTTCGAAAAACCAATCATCGTCAAATTCAATGAAACTTCGGAAGAGTTGATTTACAAAATAATGGAACTACATCAAATAGGAAGCAAAATAAAATTTATCGTGGTGGGTCAAGGAATTCAATCGGCTAGACTGTCAAGATTTCGAATTTTCGAAAATGTGAACCACTTACGGAGTAATGATCAATTATACACCGAGGTCACTCGGACATGTCGCCTATCTCTGCAGGGCAGGAAAGAGACGACACTAGAAGTACTGATCGATTCCTGTAAAGAAATTTGTCAACACGTCGGAGCAAAAGAAGTACTTCAAATGTTAAAGGGAAAATTTTTAATCGGACAAGCAACAAAGAGTCGTCTTCCATCATTTTATATAAACAGAGAAGTTTGTTTCAAAGTTAAAAAAATCGATGCATTTTTGGATGATACATTTTTTGAGAACAACTTAGCCGTTGTCAAATTCGACAGAGAAATGGAAATGATACAAAATGAAATTCGTAAGCGCAAAATTAAAGTCGTCGATGTTCACGATTATTTGAAGTCTACACAAATTTCAAACGAACCAACAATCATATTGACGAATGAAGAATGTTCGGAGCAATTACTCCAAGATGTTTCAGAAAAAAGTGACAATAAATCTGTAGTGTATTTAAGAATTTCCAAATACTACGATTTTCTAATCATATCTATAAAGGAAAATCAAATTCATCGTCTAACCGGACCAGTGAATATTTTATGCGCCGATCCCGGTATGGGCAAGACGACGTTGTTGAAGAAGTTGAGAAACGAATGCGATTCCAGGTTTTGGATAATCGATGTCGACCTCAAAACACATAATGAATTCTTTAAGAAAAAACACGACGCCAACGAACTTTTAAAGCATTTGTTCGAAGGAAACGAAAATAATTTTTCGAAGCACATTAGAGATGTTTTTCGGTCGAAGAAAAAAGTTTATTTCTTTTTTGACGGTCTCGACGAAATGGAAAACAGTTGCGTCGACAACGTTTTGGATTCCGTCAACGAATTGTCGTGTGAGGGATTTCACATCTGGATTTCTTCTCGAAAAAATTTAAAAACGAAATTAGAAGATCGTTTCAACAAAGTTGCGATGGACATGGAGGAAATTGAGGAAGAGCAACAGAAATTCTATATAAAGAAACGTTTGAAGGAAGAATATAACCACGAACAAATAGAACATGTTATTAGTACAATTTTTAGCAACTCTGACATCGACAACAATCGTCTAATTTCGGGTAAAGTCCTTCAGCTTTACATTATAACGCAAAGCTTCCTCGACGAGAAAGAACAACATCAAGAGATGACCGAGGACACAAGTACATTTGTTTTCACAAAAATGTATGAGTGGTTCTTTCGTGGAAGAATCAAACATAATCGAGACAAAGAAGAGCCGAAAAATCCACATTTATTCTGGACAGATGTGGAAGATATTTTAGAAATATACGAACACTTAGCTGTACATTCTGTGTTCAGTGAAGAAGTTTTTCAAAAACTAAACGTGGACCTGAGACGAGCTCAACGTTTTTTAAATGAAATTAAAACGAACAAGGACCCTTTCGGAATTGTAACGAAGGTGAATGACGAAGGAAAAGCAGTATTCGAACATTTTACCTACGGGGAATATTTCGCTGCCCGCTTTTTCTCAAGCAACTTCGACAAAGCTCGTCTAATCCGACAAGAACTGTTTTCCGACGAACACGAGAACTTGATGATGATTTTAAATGTCATACTTGCCGAAGATAATCCTCTCCATTTGGCCGTGATCTATCGAAATGTGGATCAAATTGCAAATCACATTGAGAACGAGAACGTTTATGACAAAGCTGGCCGCAATCCGCTCCATCTGGCGACGTACGTTGAACCAAAATTTTTCAATCGGAAGATTTTTTTACCTGATGTCTATATGAAAACTAGAGAATATTTGAAAAATATTGCTATTTTAAAAAAGATGGTGAAATTTAACTACGCCGATTGCGACAAATTGTTCCAATTGAATGCCTTGCAATATGCTTTCGAAAACAGAAGTTTTGTTTCTGTAGAAATTATCACAAAAACCTGCGGATATGCAAAAGAGGAATTACAAAAGTATACCAAAAAATATATCAACAATGACAACTTTGTGGATTTTTGTTTGGGGCATGGATGTAAAAATTTGTTGTCTTCAATATTCGAATACAGCGAAAAAAGCAAAAATTATATTAAAGAAAATGCTTCAATTATCATTCGAAATATAATACAATACTGTCACTTCCAAGAAGACGAAACATTTCGCTTTGTAATCGATACTCTTGGTGATAAATACGACTTTAATGTGGAGTGTAGAAATGCACAAAAAGAAACTGTTCTACATTTTGCTGCAATGCAAAGTAAAACATATGCGGTCCAAATATTAATCGAGAAAGGAGCATCTGTTAACGCCGTTACAGCTGATAATGAAACTCCGTTACATTGGGCATCTGAAAGTAGGAATTTGGAAACAGTCGAATTACTAATCGAGAAAGGAGCATCTGTTAACGCCGTTACAAATGATAATAAAACTCCGTTACATTGCGCATCTGAATTTGGGGATTTGCAAACAGTCGAATTACTAATCGAGAAAGGAGCATCTGTTAACGCCGTTACAACTGATAATAAAACTCCGTTACATTGGGCATCTGAACGTGGGAATTTGGAAACAGTCGCTTTACTAATCGAGAAAGGAGCATCTGTTAACGCCGTTACAACTGATAATAAAACTCCGTTACATTGGGCATCTGCAAGTGGGAATTTGGAAACAGTCGAATTACTAATCGAGAAAGGAGCATCTGTTAACGCCGTTACAAATGATAATAAAACTCCGTTACATTGCGCATCTGGATTTGGGGATTTGCAAACAGTCGAATTACTAATCGAGAAAGGAGCATCTGTTAACGCCGTTACAAATGATAATAAAACTCCGTTACATTGGGCATCTGGATTTGGGAATTTGGAAACAGTCGCTTTACTAATCGAGAAAGGAGCATCTGTTAACGCCGTTACAAATGATAATAAAACTCCGTTACATTGCGCATCTGGATTTGGGGATTTGCAAACAGTCGAATTACTAATCGAGAAAGGAGCATCTGTTAACGCCGTTACAAATGATAATAAAACTCCGTTACATTGGGCATCTGGATTTGGGAATTTGGAAACAGTCGCTTTACTAATCGAGAAAGGAGCATCTGTTAACGCCGTTACAACTGATAATCAAACTCCGTTACATTGGGCATCTGCAAGTGGGAATTTGGAAACAGTCGAATTACTAATCGAGAAAGGAGCATCTGTTAACGCCGTTACAACTGATAATCAAACGCCGTTACATTGCGCATCTGGATTTGGGGATTTGCAAACAGTCGAATTACTAATCGAGAAAGGAGCATCTGTTAACGCCGTTACAAATGATAATAAAACTCCGTTACATTGGGCATCTGGATTTGGGAATTTGGAAACAGTCGCTTTACTAATCGAGAAAGGAGCATCTGTTAACGCCGTTACAAATGATAATAAAACTCCGTTACATTGGGCATCTGGATTTGCGGATTTGCAAACAGTCGAATTACTAATCGAGAAAGGAGCATCTGTTAACGCCGTTACAACTGATAATCAAACTCCGTTACATTTGGCATATCAACGTGGGTATTTGGAAACAGTCGCTTTACTAATCGAGAAAGGAGCATCTCTTGATGCCCTTAAAACTGATAATGAAACTCCGTGACATTTAGCATCTATAGGAGGGGATTTGAAACCAGTCTCATTACTAATCGAGAATGGAGCGTCTGTTAAGTAACTAGAAGAAATGGAATTTGGCTTCACCTCTACGTGTTGTAAACCGACGCCAGCAGCATGGACATAGCAGCCATGGTATACCTGGAGGTGGACCAAGCGAGACATGTCGTCGCAAATGCTGGTTTCAGCGCCAGAGATGAGAGGTGCCTCAACAACAGAAATGCCCCTATCTGGTTTGGGGTATCCGGAATTACATTCCTTACTTGGAAGAAAGATACAACAATAAATTCCTCGTCTGACTCCAATCTGCCAAGGATGCGACGTCCAAGCTGAACCGAGGAAACCAGCCGAGCCCCCCGACACCAACAACCTCGAAAGACTGTTGCCGTCAGAGCGAATCAGGGACAGACTCGGACCAACGCCCAGGAACCACGAGCTCAAGAAACGCTTCCACTCCAACTTCTCGACCAGCAGGACCGCGAGTAAAACCCCAACGAGTACTTCACATGGGTGTATCTGGTGGACCTGTGGAATCGCGTTATGAAATGCCATTTCGACCGCTCCGCCCGATATTTCCGCGTAGCTTGTAAATACAAGGTTAGGTTAGCTGTAAGTTTTGTTTGTTACTTATTATTTTATTTACTTTTGTTGCGATTAAGTGTCAGTAAACTGGGCGGAACGCTGCGTCGTCCTATACTTGTGCTAAGTTGTTGACGCCGAAGAATGGGGCCTACGACCGTCAAGCGGAGGAAGGCTATGTGGCTCCATAGGTAGTTTTAAGTTGAATTCTTGTAGTTAAGAGTCGGGGAACCGAGCAGGACACTCTGTCGTCCCATACTTGTTTTAAATTAACAATAAAACAATTTGCTCCACCCAAACATGTTTCTCATTTATTATCCTACCAAAGATCTCCGACTCGAATTTTCATTTGGGACGTTCAAACAAAAGGAGAACAATGCTTAGGAATCCAGAGAATTGCACGCGGAGGTCAAACTCTCAAATTCTTGTCGAAACGCGTTTCAAGCCCATTTAAGGTTTTTAAAAATAATTTCATTTGTTCGATTTCATTCCACAGAGTTAGAAACTTAGAGTCAATTTCGGATTTGTAATCTAACAACAAATGTAAATTCGGTCTGATCCTGACAAAATTCAAATTTCCAAATTTCAATTTGTGGTCAAAAAAGCCGTAACATAGAAAGTTCCAGAAATTCCTATAGAAAAAGCTACCGTGATTGGTTAAAATAACGAATTTGGAACCTGACAGAATTGATGGACCATTTTGCTCAAGAAGGGGGTCAGAAAGTGGGGTGAGAATGATCAAAAGTAGCTGGAGGTATGTTCAGTAGCGACAGCAGTCATTTTCGTTTGCACGTGTTGTAAAATTACAAGGTAAGTAAATTATTTCTCTAATCCTTCTACTTTCTTTAAATTGAAGATTTAATTTCCTCAAAATCTTTCATTTAATTTGTTTTAAATTCACTTTCTCGCCGAGGTGATCTTTTTCAAAATAGTTGTAAAAGATTTTTTTCATTATTTGTTCCCTGAATTCTCTCATAAGTCCTTTTCTTCGAGACTTGATCGAGAAAAATCACGAGGATTGCCGAAGGATAACTTTAAAAAGGGAGATAACTCCTTATAGGATCAAATGGCTCGCATCTCAAAATTTAATTTAAATTTGCTTGGCGATTTACACATTTTTTTGTAAATCACAATTTAATTCATTTAGTTATAATCTTCAAAAAAAATTCGCAAAAAATAATTTATCAAATTTATTTGTCTATTCGTTGGGATCAAATACCACCAAACATGTTTTCTTGTTAAATAAAATTTAAGTGAAGTGTGTTCAGTCGTTTAATTATTTAAGTAACTTCTTCCAACGTGCGGCCTGTTGATCTGTCTTGCAAGCAGAGGACGAGGAATTCAATAAACCAAATGAATTCCACTAATTCTAGATAAGTATGTGGGGGTGTAATTTCATCAAACTGATAACACTTGCTGTCGCAGGAGCACATCAAGGCTTCCTTCATCGTGGGAGATATGGCGGAGGTGGCTGAACCTAGAGCTGGACGAGGTGGGTTGTCCTGCACGGAAATGTCGAGCCAGGAAGACGCCCTCCTCAGGGAACAGATCGAAAGGGATAATCAGCGGCTGTTGGAGCTCGACAACGAGAAACGGTGCTACAGCTATACATAGTTAGTCACGAGATTTAGTAAATAATCAAATCCCATGTTTACAACTCCCAAATGGTAATTTAAAAATTAGTTAAAACGTTAAATCTTAAAAAGCGAAAAATAAGCCACTGAAAACTATTTGGTGGTCACAAGAATAAATACGTACTCGTCAAGTCAAAACATTATACACTACTTTCACTTTCGTAGAATAAAAAGGGACAAAAAGATTTTCAGGGGCGCCGGGACACAAAAACCACATTCACTTTCATTAAACAAAATCGTACTTACTAACAGCACGTCAATGGAAAAATTGTTCTATTTATTTTAAATCATATCCTCTAAATAATATAATTTTTACAGGTAATAAGTGAAGGATGGGCGTCTCCATTGAAAGAATTCGTGCGTGAAGAACAGCTTTTAGAAACTTCATTTCATACCGCGTTGAAAAGCACCTGTTCTCACCCGATCTCCGAAAGATCCAGTGGGGTGATGAGCCGGACCATTATAGATTCGCGAAGACAACTAAAAGACAGAGGATATCGTAAACCTGTTTTGCTTCTGCATCCTTTAGGTGAATGGACAAAGGACGACGACGTTCCACTCCACACAAGAATGCTGCAACATCCTGTTGTCCTAGACGAGAGTCACTTAGATCGCTTCTCCACTGTCTCGGCAAGTCTTCCCAAATGGACTTTTGTGATTCGACCAGAAAAGGAAATATTCCGTTAATCTCTGACACAAAAATGAGAACTTTGGCCAGAAACGGGGAAAAACCACCAGACGGTGGCATATTTTTAAAATGTAGGAGCAGCATCAGCGTGATCGCGGTATTCAATGTTGAAGAGTACTCGTATATCTACACTGTTTGTATTTCAAGACGTTGACATCTCCAAGTAAGAGGTTTTTTTAATAAGCTATTAGTTGTTTTAATATAATAAATAGTACAGGTTCAGCGTCTTACCTCCTTTTTGAAAACAAAATGTAGAAACTCTCAGCCGAAAAAAGCTGCAACTTTTTCAAGAAACGATGTTTGCAAGTTTTTACTGGAAGCGGCGGACCAAGAGTGAATCCTTCAGAAATTTGTACTAATGATGGGCATATTCGATGGCTGTCGTGATAAATTATTTAAAATGATGATTAATCACGCAGAAGACAATTTTGGGGTCGTTAATCCAACATTAGTTGTAAAAATTCCTATCACAAGAACTGGTGTAACTAGGAGCTAATAATTGTAAAATGAATTAGTTAGATACACATATTATGAATTGTTATTAATTTCAATATACCAATTCGTTTGCATAAAATCGAATTTCAATTATACGTGAGTGTAAACCTGTGAACGAAAGTGAAAGTACCCACTGGTAACTATGAATACAGACTCACTTTCAATGGAGGAATGGAACAAAAGTATTTTTTGTACCTAACAAAGAAAAAATGTTGCTCACTGCCGCATTTTAAATGTCATAATAACATTAAATCATAATTATAATAAAGGTTTTTTTAATATATGTATGTACTTATAAGAAAGAAGTGACATTTCAAGATTTTGCTGAGTTTACGACTCCGTTTTACATAAGCAATGACCGTCAAGTGAACACCAATAACTACAATACCATCATTAAAATAACTATCCCAAGAGGATTCAAAGACTGGACTTCAAAAATGTTTTATGTCTTTATGTCGCATAACATACTCGGACCACCAAATGACTGTTTCTAAACCACTCATCGGTTTGTCAAACATAATACTGCGAACTTCTTTAATCCTGTCCCTGTACCTAGAAAATAAATTAAGTAGAGCTTTGTTCAAAAAGTCATCACCAACCTTTGAGTCTCTGCAACGTGAATTATAACACCTTTCAACTCAGATTTGGTGGTGGTGGCAGGATCAACTCCTTTTGCAATTCCCAAATCGACTATTTTTTGAACGGTAAACACTTGGTCGTTGATGAATGACATTCCAATCAAGGGTACTTCTCTAGAAATCGCTTCTTGGCCGGACTGGATATTTCCTTGTGTTACAAACGCTTTTATGTTACAGTGTGTTACAAAAAATATCTTGAACTAGATTGGCTCAACTTTGAAATCATTTACCAAGGACATCTTGTTGAGGAACCCAATTTCGAATAACCACATTGCTAGGTTTTCCAGGCAGACGGTCAGATTCCCATTTCCAGAGGATTGTATAAGGCAATTCTGCCAACACCTCCGTAATAATGGTTCTTAGTTTCTGGTCAATAAACCCTGAGTCGCTTCATCCAGGATCTTCTGTAAATCCTGGAAGATTTAATTCACAAAAAATCTGATTCATCTTGTTAAATTCACCTCTGCAAGAGATTTTGGGGGTTGAATGTGTATCAGTCCAATTTCCACGATCGCTGAGGTCCTTGGTTCTTGACTTGGGATTATCGAGTTTACACCAGTAAAGTAAAGACTGAGATTTTTTTCAAGATCTCCTACATAAGGAACTTTTCCAAAGTATTTGGTGGCCATTCCATGAGCACGTGGCAAAAAGACCCACTGGTAGTAAAACTTGCACCAGAGGAAAAACGCGATGCTTTAAAATTTTCCCCTTAACGACAGTGTACGAATGTTTAGAAGTTGATCACAGTACACTCCTGGATGCTGAAGATGACCTGTTGCATCGTACTTATAACTGAACAATGGCCCAGTGGAAATTCCTATTGATGAAGCTCCGAATCTAGCAGCAAACCCGAATAAAACTGGGTGCAATAATTCCATCATAATCAAATCGAATTTGCGATTCGGATCGTCTATCAATTCCTGCAGTTTTGTGCTGTTCAAGATAGTTTCAGCGATGCTGTCGATGCATCCGAAAATATCGTGTGATGTTTGCCAAATACCGAAATCCTTGGAAAAATAGGTCTGCGTGTTTCTTCCTTTCATAATTTCATGTATGAATTCTACATTGATTTCTGTTAAATTTGTCAAGGTGGGATCGTCGAAAGGAAACGGTGTTATCACAGATATTTGATGACCTCTCAGAGAAAGCGCTCGACACAGTGAATGTTAGATTTACTTGACGGGTAAATAAAGGGGAGATAAAGACTCCTAGGATGTTTACACATTGTACAGAGTTGACGAAAATGAGGAAAACTGTAAACGAATTCATCAACGTTATTTTGACACACACGAATGACCTCTGGAGTACGACTGATTTGTAAAAGTTACGTTATTGAAAACTGTTTTTTGTGTTATGAGGTAAATGTATGCCAAAGATACCCTTGACTGTGAAGGACAAAAATATGTAAAAATAGGTGATAAACTACATTGTGCATACTAAGAAGTATCGATAACTGAAACATTTACGACAATGAGTCAACAAAACAAAATTTCAAATTTGTGACCAGGGAAGTTTATTTCTTTTATGCTCTCCAAACTTTGACCAAGGCTTCAAATACACTAGACTAGACACTAGACTATCGTTACAGTTAAAAATCTTTTACACAAAGCTCCATTTTGGTTTCTAATTATGTTAATTCAATTGATTCTTCTTTAAAGTCTTCTTTAGAAAAAATACTTAATTTGCCATTAATGGTATCAGTCCACTTTACCGATTAGATTTTTTGGACTAGGAATTCGTCCGCTATTTGTCTCCCTGCTTTCCTATCTTCAATTCATGGTGTTAAAAAGCTTGTTTCTCTATTATTAAATTCAAAGGATAATGAGCTTTTCACCATTATGATGAGGCTTCAGCAGTCTGGGATGTAGAAAATGAGAACGAAAGATCAATAAATCCACAATTTCAGGGATAATATCAATATCAAACGAATAATATTTCAATGACTTAATCTTTGTCTTAGTCGCACGTTGTAAATAAATAAAATGATGACTGGATACTTTCGATAACCAAGATAAAAAATAATCCGTTATAAAATGAACTAGAAGCTATTAGCCAGTGAAATAAGTTGGAGTCTGTTAGTGTTTCTTGTTGCCCTGCCTGGATGGCGTGTTTTCAATTCTCTTCAATCCTCAACACTGAGGTAATATATTTTTTATTTCGCTTAAGCCACTGTTGTAATCTAAAACTTCAAACATTTTAACCCATCTTGCAGTGCTGCGATTAATTTACGTATTTTTATCAAACGAACATGCATACAGTGAATTTTTTTTTATCGATGAACCATAGGGATTTACATGGTTTAAACTTTATTTCGTGATAATCTGCTAATTTCAAATTTATTTTTCGCACAATTTTAGCTTACTTAATTTTTCACATGTTCTGATCATTTTTTTTTTTAAATATCATTACATTACATTACATAATAATTTAATAATTTCAACCCATTTTAAAATTTTATTAAAGTTAGTAGGCTGTGCCCACTGACATTGAAATAAATTACGAAGCTCTAAAACTGAAAAGCAAACAAAAAACCCTTATTATTAAAAGATTTCCCAAGATTTCCCAATTCGAAACATAAAAAAAGGACCCAGGAAAACAATTTTATTTAATGAAACATTCAGAACCTAAATTGTAAATTTTAATCTAAAGAGGTGGACAAATATTTTGCTGTTTTAAATGCTCAAACTGTTTGCTAAAAGCCGCTAAACAATAAGCTAATCGGTTTCTAAAATGATCGAATAATAAAATTAATATAATAAATAAAAATGGCCCAGTAATAATCCCAAAATTGCTGCCCATAAATTCACCTTTTGGGATCATTGTGTGTGTGTTTCTTGGAAAAAAAAAACACCAAAACCTGAAAAAAATTAAGTAAGCTACAAGTGTGCGGAAAATCATTTTGAAATTAGCAGTAGAAAAACCATTAATACGAAATAAAGTTTACATCATGTAAATCCCTATGGTTCATTGATAAAAAAAAATCACTGTATATTTACCTGTCTTAGGGTCGGTTTTACCAACGCCAGTTGAAGTTAACTGTAGGTTAAAAATTTCGTTAATTTAGGGCCGGTTTCACCAACGCCAGTTAAAGTTAACTGTAGGTTAAAATATACGAAAACCTTGTTATAACAATAGGTAACTAACGTAACGAAGCATTTTAACGTACAGTTAACTTGAATTGACGTTGGTGGAACCGGTCTTTAGTTACCTATTGCTATAACAATGTTTTTCCAACGTCAAGTCTGAAAATGTCATTTCCATCACTCAATTTAAAGAGGAAAGTAGGCGTTTGTAACACATGTAAGGAAAGTAAATCACTTCCCTCACTAGTGGGGAAAGTAATAAAAAATAATTTGTTCCGCATTTAGGTACTTTCATTTAAATAACCTTCTGATATAATTATACTATTATTGTAAGAATTCTTTATTAACATAGTTATTACATAGTTAACTTTTTATATCGGTATTATAAAAATTAAATGTACAATTTTCTGCATGAATTGAAACTCCAACTGTGTCTGATTTATTTGCTAAATAATGTGTCGATGTCGATACAGAGCTTGACGTTGACGCCACATTAGCAATTCTGTTTGCTTTCTCGGATAAGTTATTTCCAAGTATTTTTGTATCGATCGAAATTTTATTTTGAATTGAATTTTCGATATAGCGCTCTTCTACTGCCGAGGACTTCCAGCCTCCATGGCTTTTTAATGTGAGTAAGTTAGCTCCAGCATTTACCAACAAGGACGCTGATGTTCTCCGCCAACAATGCCCCGTGTAAGAAGAAGCATCTGGTATTTTCAAGTAATTTGCAATAATGGCCGGTACTTTGGCAAATTTGTTTATTCCTACGGGTTGAACGGCACATTTACCCTTTTGACAGTTCACAAACAATCGCCGATGTTCTGTAAGAGGTGATCTTAGAGAAACATATTTTCTGTATATCTCAATCAAATTCAAATGATTTACTAGTTCATTTTTCACTGCACGACTTTTTCCTGTTTTAGAGTTCGGTATATTTATTGTCAATACTGATTGGGTGTCTTGTATGTCGTCAATTGTCATATTTTTCAATTCGTCGCAGCGGCAAGCAACCGACAATCCAATAATTGCAATAACCTGCACAATTAAGAAAAAAATTATTAATGAAAATTAATGTAAAAATGAGCAATTATTTAGTTTACCTTCATTAAGAGGAATTCTTCATCATGGGCCGTTGATAAGAACTTGAATATTTGCTCTCTTGAAAATATTTTTGATTTTTTGGCCTTATAACCAACGGATTGTCTTTTTAGAAATGCAACCAACTTACAATATTTACTAATGTCAACATTATTTTAGACAACCAAGCTTGCTTTCAGCATCGAATATCGTGACCATAAAGTCGATGATTTTTGCACTTTGGCTTGTTCCGACATGTACCCCAAAACTACCGACTTTGAAAAGCTTTTAATTTTTTTTCTTGTCTCCATCTCATGAACATATCAAATTCCCTTTCATAGCGTGCTCGCGATTTGAGAGGTAACAACTCCAAAGTTACCAAGTTCGCTGCTTCTTTTACTTCTGGTGGAGTATTTGGTAAATCTTCATCACCATCTACTTCCATCACTATTTCAATTCTTCTTTAGTTTTGGAAAAAACACGTCTTGACATTCAATAAATTAAATTTTATTGTTTACTGTGAGCATGGAAACGTGATTTTCAAATTTTAAATTTTAATTCTATGTTGATTTGTATAAAATAATAAATTGATAATATAAACCATTCACGATTATTTCAAATTCGGACTATCTATGAAAATCTGACATTTTAGTTGGCAGTATTGTGATTTGTCTTAATAAATCTATTTTAGGTTATAATTCAACCGAACACTGCTCCCAAGTTGTTACATTTTTTAAATAATTGAACGCATTAGGAGCAATAATCGTGAGGAAGTTCCTTAACATTGACACAGAACATAATACACAACAAAGTCAAAATGCGGAGGCGAGACGCCGGTAATTATGTTGATAAGCGCTGCACTATTACTTAATAGTAATATCCGTAATAGTGTATGTACTCCGGCAAAATTGCCGTGCCGCCGGGTGGAGGTGGGATACGAAATTGAAATGAAACATACATATTTGTAGGGCAGTTCTGGGTAAATTCTTATTAACTAAATTAATGACGGAATTGACAACAATGCGAACATTTAAAAACGAAACGTCATATGACAGGACCTGACGGCAATCTAACAAAAAAATATCGCGGCCTCCTGCGTGTTTAAAATAATCGTGAACGGCATATACCTATGCAAGATAAACCGAAAAACTCTTGATCTTGGAAAAAATAGTATGTTACATACGTGAGGAAAGGTCCATTGCAAAACTCGAATAATTAGATCAACTCGCTATCGCTCGTGATCCAATTCTCATTCTTGTTTAGCAGTGCATCTCTTTCCTCACTTATATAACAATATACTAATTACACACTTAATAAATCATTTAGTTTCATACGAATATTAAAATAATAAATCTGGCAATGTAGTGGCAAGAAAATGTCGAACAGACACTGACAGAAAAAAAAAATTGCATCCGTTGCATCAGTGAATCAGTTAGTCCAACATGAAAAGAAAAAATCATGGCCAATTCGGTCCCAAAAAGATCGTCAATGCCTAATAATAATGATATTAAAATTACTTAATTCAGCCGCACTTGTGGTACATTGCCTCAATCTAGTACTGATCTAGGCATTGGAGTGCGTGGTTCTAAAACTAATTTATTTTTTTAATTTGGCTAACAAGCAACCAACTTTCTATGTTTGAGAGTTACTGCATTGGATTTACGTGTTTCAATTCGGTATAATTGCGTTTAATATAAAAATACTTCTGACTTCATGTTTACACACCGCTAGATCTCATTTCATGGTTTTGATACTTGACAGCGTTATATTTTCATAAACACTTACAAAAAATTATCTGATCAAACACGTGTTTAAAAGATTAAATCACTAGAATAAAAATTGATGTCATTTTGTTTTTCACTTATATCTCCAAATCTAATTGAGATAGCAATAAAATTCCAATAGCAAAAATCTTAGTTCTCTACAAGAATGTATCAAAGGAAAACCATATTTCATGATTTTCTTTAATGAAGCATCTCTTGGTATCTATACCATCTTGTTGCAAAAATGTTACTGCTTGAAGGATATACACTGAGTTTTTTTTTAGACTGGCCATAGTGTTTTAGGTGCTAATTTTTCAACCCTCCTCGACTAACGCCTCGACCCTAATTATGCTCAAGAAGATATTTAAATGTATTTTATTATTAAAACATATCTTTTTAAATTATTACTAATCGTGTCAGGTTTTAAAATCTCGTTAGTATGAGCGTTGTTAGGGCAATAAAAAAAGTAAATTACATTTTAAAATCTTGGTAGTATGAGCGTTGTTAAGATCATAAAAAAAAATAAATAACTTTATCTATCCTTGCTGATAAAGTAGCATTTTATCAAACCTTGCGGTAAAATGCTACTTGTCCTTTTGATTTGAATAGATAAAAGGACACCTTAACATTTGCTATAGAAAAAGGAATTAATTTATGAATCAAGGACCTCGTAATTGCGACACATCTTTTTGACCAAGTCTTACGTCAGAAGATATAATTTGCAAGCACTCCACTTCTCGTCCGCCAATCTATTAGTTTGTAATAAATTTATGTAAAGTTGATTTTTTCTTTAAAACAATAATGGTCAAAGTGTTGTCATCTTAGTATGAGCCACTTAGTTGTTTGATGGTTATTCTTATTAGGTTGGCAACGTAAAATGTCAATTGTATGTCAGCTATTTTGATGTGAAAATGCTTGCGCAACTGATATCACAATTATTTTTTCGTGCCTCCGGCCGGAATTTGGTAAATTACAGATCTCGAAATCGTCCAGAAACACATGCATTGCCGGCCTAGTCCGGCTAAAAGTAGGGATTTTGAGTTGTCATCGGTTTCGGTTGGCATTTGTTATCAGAATTCTATCAAACGTCAATATTTGTTCTGTGGATGGCTCGTTAAAAATGTTTTTCTATTTATAACAACGTACAAACTACAAAGAAGCAATATTTAACTAAAATTAATTAATTAAAATTATGTTTCGAGCCACTTCTTGAATATGGGCTGGTGTATTTATTACAACAAATGTTTCAGGAAATTGTCAAAAACAAAACAAATTAATTAAATTTAATAAATGTCAGGAAACAAGAGCGATGTTGATTTTAAAATTTAAATGTTTAAATGTAAGTGTTGCCAACACAAAAAAAGTCCCTAATACCAATTATTAAAACAAGTGCTTTAACTTCCATTTAACAAAAATCCGCAGAAGTCGGCACGAAAAATTTTGTGTATCACACGTCCAGAAACTGTTTTGCGAGCATTCGTACTTACAATACTCGTATATCGACTCGTATAGCAAACCGTACTTATGCTCGCAAACGTGCAGTTTCTGGCCTTGTGATACAAATAACTATTAAATTTGTGCCGAAAACATTTAGAGTGCAAAGTTTTGAATCTTCTATGCAGCCCAGACTAAGTTATACCTACTAATCATAGCAGTAAATCCAAAAATAGCTGATAATAAATTGTACCTATTGCTACCATAAATAATGTCAGATAATGGACTCGGACGAAAACGACAAAAAAATTTCACATCATTGATCTCTAAGGAAAATAGAGAAGCTTGTTTTAAATTAACCAGTGAACATATTAATGGACAAAAGACTTTTTCATAGTGTAATTTTAGTTTTTCTAATGGAATTTGTTGGATCTAAAACAAATCATAATGGCGAAAATATGTAACGAGCGTTCAAATAATATAGGTGTTCGAGCAGGCCGTGATTTTCTCGCTCATTTATAAACGCAGGTCGACCTTTTAGTTCGTATACTTTGACATTTTCTTCTGATACGTAACCTCTCTTTGATCGTAAATTAAACCATGTAGCATTAAAAAAAACAGGAAAACTCTCGTTTTTTTACAAAAGAAATAGTGTCAGATGTTAATTAAATCTGAATCTGAAAGAACAAAACATACAGGGTGTATTAAAAGATTTTTTTCCCCTCAATTTTTACCAAACGAGTCGTTTTGTGTGATTAACTAGTTTCTACTTTTTGTAACCATGAGAATTTAAATTTTAATTATTTAATTTTTACTAAAACAATGTAACTTTTTAACAAGGCCCCGTTTCTATGACAACAGAAAATTTTCGCCCTTACCCATGGGCGGATATACAGGGTTATTCTAAATGATTGTAGTCGAAGTAGGCCATGCCCATGTTATTACATTTTTGCCGCTTTCATGTGAACTGTCAGTTTTGTCGCTGTCACTGTCATTTTTTAGGTGAAAAGTGCGATGATGAGGTTTTTATTTATTTTTGTTAAATTAACGATTGAATCCAGAAATATTGAGTTGTTTTGCACCCAATTTAACTCAATTATTAACTTAATTATTCACATAATTTTGATGTTTTTTTTATGTGGAGCGGCAACCATAAATTTTACATTGAGTTTTCACGCCTACTTCGAGTACAATCATTTAGAATAACCCTGTACAATTTAATGGCTAATTTATTCCAAATTTTAAATCAGTTTGTAATGCTTTTTCGTAAAAATGTTATAGAGAAAAGTTTAATCAATTGGCGAGTTCTTCCACTGACTAACACACGTATTTCAGATACATCCTGTACAAGTAGGAAATCCCACTTCAAAATTTTAAATGAAAAATTTTGAATCAGATTCTGAAATTGAATAAACTGCTTATATTCCTCATTTCCCTGTTTAGCTGTTCAGTTGCATTTTTTAGTATCATTATCGTCTTTATTTCTTGTCTTTTGGCATACAATTTTCTTACACCTGAAATTTTTCTGACATTTGAAAATTACTGACATAACCTTAAACCTGATCTAGGGAGATTTTACGATACAGCTGTTCCGAAACGAAAGGTTTTAGGGTGGTACCGCCTGGTATTTGGGGGAATTTTGACATTGGCAATTGTTTAAAGAAAAGGACTATAGTTTCAAATAAATAAAATGATGACTGCATACTTTCGATAACCGAGATTAAAAAAAAATCGGTGATAAAATAAACTCGCTGGAGTATTTGCTCCTAACATTAAGATCTGCGCCGACGGCGGCTCCAGACGGCCTCACGGTTTTAGAAGCTATTAGCCAGTGAAATAAGTTGGAGTCAGTCACTGCTTCTTGTTGCCCTGCCTGGATTGCGTGTTTTCAATTTTCTTCAACCCTCAACACTGAGGTAATATATTTTTTATTTCGCTTACATATATAGGCCGTGCCAAAACCAACTAACCACCACCTGTTGAATTAAGTTGGTGAAAACAAAATAACACTACGTGTTTAATGGCAATTTTGATATTACTAGGGTGCTAGACCAATCAAATCCAAGTACACAACGTTGCCGGTTGATTTTCTGGGTAGAATGCAGTGTTGGTGGTTATTCGGTTTTAGCAAAGAGTGTACCTACTGTTGTAGTCTAAAAATTCAGACATTTTAACTTAACAGTGTTCAATTTATGCAGTAACTTAATAGCATTTTTCACATGAATATCATACACGAAAAATCTGACATTGTCAAAGTCATAGCTGCCCCTTATCTAAGTATTTGTTGATCGCACGGTAGATACTTTGAGTGTTTATTTGAGAGCATGATATAAGGAAAAACTGAATTGGCCAATTTCTTGGAACAGTTTCAAATAGATAAGTTGATAATTACATATTTTGTATAAACGAGACGATTATTTTTTAAGAGATTAATTAAACTAGAAGCTAATGGCTAGTGAAATAAGTTGGAGTCTGTTACTGTTTGCTGATTAAATTAATCATCAAACTTGCCGTTGGAGAGTCGATTGTGAACGCACCACTTGTGTAAAAAAATGTAAACAGTTGATCCGTAATCCGTATAGTGCGTGCACAATCGACTTTTCAACGCCTACTTTGAGGATTAATTTAAATGAACGCACGATATTAGGATTATGATTTGAAACAATCGTATTATACGAGGGATGTTTGAAAAATAATTGAGTTATACGTGGCTTAATGAAGAAGTTTATTATTAATCGAAAAAACTTTGAAACATTTGAAAATCTTCAAAAACAAAAAATACTTCATTTGAGTCCAACGGTTAATAAGAGGATCAGATTTTGATATCAATAATTGTTTATCTTAAGCAATACTCGAAAAAAGGGTGTCAACATTATACAAACTTTTTTGTTACAAAATGGTCTAAAAATAGATAGCTTATCAATAAAGTACTTATTTGCAGATAATATCGAGAAAGGATCACGTAATTGAAAAGTATTATTTAATTTGTTTATTAGTTTTTTCTAACACTAATATCTTATACTGTTTCCATGGTGCATTTGAGCTCACACCTTATGTTTCCCATAAAATACGCTTGTCTCTATAAGACACGTCGTCAATAGCAACGTATCTTATAGAGCCATAAAATACGCTCACACACATCATTCAAGTAACATTTTATTCATCATTTTTACAGTAATTATCACAAAAGTGAAAAGTACATACAATTATTGAATTGGAATTGCCATATTAGCTTCGTGCTCTTGTTTATAACATCTTCTTCTTTAACTTCTGCTGTTTCATCCAATGCAAGTGCCCGGCCATCGAAAATGGCAATCTTTACATTTTCTTCAAATGATTCTTGCCGTAGTGTGAATTAACTTTTAATGAAGTTCTACACGCTTACCCCATATCAAGAAAAGCCAAAATGACATCTTCCGTTACCTCCGTGATGCTTTTTTTTATTGTTCCAGCCTTGAAACGAAACATACACCTTTTCGTATGCACTTTTAGACTTCATTGGTAACAAATTGCCCCTTTTTCTTATTTCTTCTGGAACGTTTTGGCACATTTCAACGATGAAAATTGTTTTTTTCCAAATTTGTTGATATTATTACCATAGTACCCACGGCAACCTCCGCATTGTGACGCGCCTCGAATAATTTCTGAATTTATTAAAATTTCTGATAAGATGTTAGTGTTAGAAAAAATCTTGAAGACAACGCGTGTTTTATAGTTTAAAAATCTCGATCTATTAAATCCTCGCTCCCTGCGGTCGCTCTGATTTAAACTACGATCTCGATTTTTAAATCGTCTATAAAACCCTTGTTGTCTTAATAGCTATGAAATGTTTTTTTTTTTTTAATGAAATCCTAGTAACGTAAAATTACGGAAAACACACCTTGAAGGTCTAGATCTCTGATTAGTCCACTTTAAGTTGTCTTTTCTAGAATATCTTTTATGCTAGATTTTTTTTCTTCACAATTACACATCCAAATGCGATCTCGTGTTCCCTCTTTTGCTTTGGGACGCGAGTTGTGAAAGGCCCTGTATGCATCAACGATAAAGTTATATTCATCATTTCTCAGTTTAATTTTCGTTTCAGTGAACTGCAAGCCCAAAAACTTAATTAGTTTTTCTTGGGCGATTCCATTGTTGCTTTTCCTGGACTAACGATTTCAATTTTATTGAACAATGGCATCTAAGGTAAGAATTTTTCATTAAATTTACGTTATTTAGAAATTTGGAGTTCCAATGTTAAACAGAAATCGATGTTTTGATTAACTTTTGTGTTTTTCTTTTTAATTTTACGTCCTCTTTCTCTATAATATTTGTTCTTAATTTTAAAGTTTTCAATCAATAGCGTATAGGAAATTGTAAAAAAATGTGCAGCAGTGTTATGATATTTTTTAAATTAATTAAAATTTAAATAATTCATATTAATATTATGTAAATTATTAATTTTACTGAACGAAAGATCGAAAGCATTCCAGCGCTTGTCAGTGGATATTGTTCGTCTGGAATTTAATTTCTACATAAATCTAACAATGACATTTATTGATAACTTGGATTCAAATGAATCATAAATTACTTATTTTATCAAAACTTATTTAAGGATCATCAAACAAGTACTGCGTCTGTCATAAAGTAGAATTTCAAATAATGTCATGAAATCTAGTAAATTATATTGATATTGCTAAGTTTATGTAGTTGGGCCTACAATTACATATTACATGTACGAGTATGTGCTTAAATCTTGTTAATTTTCATCACATTCTCAATATTTTTGCATGAATTCAATACTTTTGTTTTTTATTTAAACATTTTAACAGAAACGTGAAGGAACTCACGAATTCGACATTTCTACTTCGACTCTTTGGAGTTAACTGCAATTTTGAAAATTCATTTTTAAACCTTGATTAATGCTTTTTTTAAATATCGAGAATCTTTACCCATCGAACGTTAAAAAATTCTCTCTTGTAGAACACACCTGGTTTCGGAATCGAGTACGAAGTACTGATTCCGGCATACTTCGCATTAAAACTCAACAAAGAAGATATTGAAGATTTCCAGATTCAAAGTAACGTCGAAAATATGGGAAATTTGGACGACGTCGTAATTGATGTTACAAAAAACGAGACGCAAGTTTCTTTTGCGATACAACTGAAACATAAAAACGACAAAAAAAAGCAATTGTCGCCTGAAACTTTCGAAACTGAAAAAGGCGATTTCAGTTTGAAGAAATATTGTGAAGCATTTAAACGTTTGAGCGACGTGGACAAACGACGTCAGTTTATTCTCTACACGAACGCCAAATTCGATCCTAAACGGACAGCAGAAGTGACAAAATTCACGATGATCCAAGACGACTGTTGTGATGGAAATATGTTTTTTAATACGAGTTCCGGTGGAGGAAACGTGTACAGATTCGAAGTCAACGATAAAACTCCTGAAGATAAAAAAATAACGAAATCAGACTACGAAATATTTTTTTCACGATTTCGACTTTTCGTTTGTCAGAAATATTTTAAAGATATTGAACTAGATATGGCCGAAATTTTGCAAATCGATACCATACACGTAGTTCCGAAATTTCTGGATTTGTTCAGAAAATGGCATCAAGAAAGTTTTACAAATAAAAAAATTGACAAAGCGACAGTGAATATTCATCTTATCGACATTTTTCTGTCGCCATTCATTATATCAGATCGTTATTTCTCCATTGGCCAAAATGAGAAATTAAAATTGTTTGAAAAAGTAATTAAAGAATTCGACGTGACTTTGGTAAATGATTCTTTCGATCATTTTAAGGAAAATTTAACAGATGATTTTAATCCGGAAGAAGGAATTGAGGGAAAGTTGAAAACTTATAAAGAACTGTACAACATTGCACCCGATGCATCAGATGATGAAAGCATAATGCGTCTAGCGAAAGAAATGAAAATAATTGATAAATCCGTAACAGAATTAGAAAATGAAGTCAAACTGAAGGTATTGCAGTATCTTTTCGAAAAACCAATCATCGTCAAATTCAATGAAACTTCGGAAGAGTTGATTTACAAAATAATGGAACTACATCAAATAGGAAGCAAAATAAAATTTATCGTGGTGGGTCAAGGAATTCAATCGGCTAGACTGTCAAGATTTCGAATTTTCGAAAATGTGAACCACTTACGGAGTAATGATCAATTATACACCGAGGTCACTCGGACATGTCGCCTATCTCTGCAGGGCAGGAAAGAGACGACACTAGAAGTACTGATCGATTCCTGTAAAGAAATTTGTCAACACGTCGGAGCAAAAGAAGTACTTCAAATGTTAAAGGGAAAATTTTTAATCGGACAAGCAACAAAGAGTCGTCTTCCATCATTTTATATAAACAGAGAAGTTTGTTTCAAAGTTAAAAAAATCGATGCATTTTTGGATGATACATTTTTTGAGAACAACTTAGCCGTTGTCAAATTCGACAGAGAAATGGAAATGATACAAAATGAAATTCGTAAGCGCAAAATTAAAGTCGTCGATGTTCACGATTATTTGAAGTCTACACAAATTTCAAACGAACCAACAATCATATTGACGAATGAAGAATGTTCGGAGCAATTACTCCAAGATGTTTCAGAAAAAAGTGACAATAAATCTGTAGTGTATTTAAGAATTTCCAAATACTACGATTTTCTAATCATATCTATAAAGGAAAATCAAATTCATCGTCTAACCGGACCAGTGAATATTTTATGCGCCGATCCCGGTATGGGCAAGACGACGTTGTTGAAGAAGTTGAGAAACGAATGCGATTCCAGGTTTTGGATAATCGATGTCGACCTCAAAACACATAATGAATTCTTTAAGAAAAAACACGACGCCAACGAACTTTTAAAGCATTTGTTCGAAGGAAACGAAAATAATTTTTCGAAGCACATTAGAGATGTTTTTCGGTCGAAGAAAAAAGTTTATTTCTTTTTTGACGGTCTCGACGAAATGGAAAACAGTTGCGTCGACAACGTTTTGGATTCCGTCAACGAATTGTCGTGTGAGGGATTTCACATCTGGATTTCTTCTCGAAAATATTTAAAAACGAAATTAGAAGATCGTTTCAACAAAGTTGCGATGGACATGGAGGAAATTGAGGAAGAGCAACAGAAATTCTATATAAAGAAACGTTTGAAGGAAGAATATAACCACGAACAAATAGAACATGTTATTAGTACAATTTTTAGCAACTCTGACATCGACAACAATCGTCTAATTTCGGGTAAAGTCCTTCAGCTTTACATTATAACGCAAAGCTTCCTCGACGAGAAAGAACAACATCAAGAGATGACCGAGGACACAAGTACATTTGTTTTCACAAAAATGTATGAGTGGTTCTTTCGTGGAAGAATCAAACATAATCGAGACAAAGAAGAGTCGAAAAATCCACATTTATTCTGGACAGATGTGGAAGATATTTTAGAAATATACGAACACTTAGCTGTACATTCTGTGTTCAGTGAAGAAGTTTTTCAAAAACTAAACGTGGACCTGAGACGAGCTCAACGTTTTTTAAATGAAATTAAAACGAACAAGGACCCTTTCGGAATTGTAACGAAGGTGAATGACGAAGGAAAAGCAGTATTCGAACATTTTACCTACGGGGAATATTTCGCTGCCCGCTTTTTCTCAAGCAACTTCGACAAAGCTCGTCTAATCCGACAAGAACTGTTTTCCGACGAACACGAGAACTTGATGATGATTTTAAATGTCATACTTGCCGAAGATAATCCTCTCCATTTGGCCGTGATCTATCGAAATGTGGATCAAATTGCAAATCACATTGAGAACGAGAACGTTTATGACAAAGCTGGCCGCAATCCGCTCCATCTGGCGACGTACGTTGAACCAAAATTTTTCAATCGGATGATTTTTTTCCTTGATGTCTATTTGAAAACTAGAGAATATTTAAAAAATATTGCTATTTTAAAAAAGATGGTGAAATTTAACTACGCCGATTGCGACAAATTGTTCCAATTGAATGCCTTGCAATATGCTTTCGAAAACAGAAGTTTTGTTTCTGTAGAAATTATCACAAAAACCTGCGGATATGCAAAAGAGGAATTACAAAAGTATACCAAAAAATATATCAACAATGACAACTTTGTGGATTTTTGTTTGAGGCATGGATGTAAAAATTTGTTGTCTTCAATATTCGAATACAGCGAAAAAAGCAAAAATTATATTAAAGAAAATGCTTCAATTATCATTCAAAATATAATACAATACTGTCACTTCCAAGAAGACGAAACATTTCGCTTTGTAATCGATACTCTTGGTGATAAATACGACTTTAATGTGGAGTGTAGAAATGCACAAAAAGTAACTGTTCTACATTTTGCTGCAATGCACAGTAAAACATATGCGGTCCAAATATTAATCGAGAAAGGAGCATCTGTTAACACCGTTACAACTAATAATGAAACTCCATTACATTGGGCATCTGAACGTGGGGATTTGGAAACAGTCGCTTTACTAATCGAGAAAGGAGCATCTGTTAACGCCGCTACAAATGATAATAAAACTCCGTTACATTGGGCATCTAGATTTGGGAATTTGGAAACAGTCGAATTACTAATCGAGAAAGGAGCATCTGTTAACGCCGTTACAACTGATAATGAAACTCCGTTACATTGGGCATTTAAAAGTAGGAATTTGGAAACAGTCGCTTTACTAATCGAGAAAGGAGCATCTGTTAACGCCGTTACAAATGATAATAAAACTCCGTTACATTGGGCATCTAGATTTGGGAATTTGGAAACAGTCGCTTTACTAATCGAGAAAGGAGCATCTGTTAACGCCGCTACAAATGATAATAAAACTCCGTTACATTGGGCATCTAGATTTGGGAATTTGGAAACAGTCGAATTACTAATCGAGAAAGGAGCATCTGTTAACGCCGTTACAACTGATAATGAAACTCCGTTACATTGGGCATTTAAAAGTAGGAATTTGGAAACAGTCGCTTTACTAATCGAGAAAGGAGCATCTGTTAACGCCGTTACAAATGATAATAAAACTCCGTTACATTGGGCATCTAGATTTGGGAATTTGGAAACAGTCGAATTACTAATCGAGAAAGGAGCATCTGTTAACGCCGTTACAACTGATGATCAAACTCCGTTACATTGGGCATTTAAAAGTAGGAATTTGGAAACAGTCGCTTTACTAATCGAGAAAGGAGCATCTGTTAACGCCGCTACAAATGATAATAAAACTCCGTTACATTGGGCATCTGAACGTGGGGATTTGGAAACAGTCGCTTTACTAATCGAGAAAGGAGCATCTGTTAACGCCGTTACAACTGATAATCAAACTCCGTTACATAGAGCATCTGAACGTGGGAATTGGAAAACAGTCGATTTACTAATCGAGAAAGGAGCATCTGTTAACGCCGTTACAAATGATAATCAAACTCCGTTACATTGGGCATCTAGATTTGGGAATTTGGAAACAGTCGCTTTACTAATCGAGAAAGGAGCATCTGTTAACGCCGTTACAACTGATAATCAAATTCCGTTACATTGGGCATCTGAAGGTGGGAATTTGGAAACAGTCGCTTTACTAATCGAGAAAGGAGCATCTGTTAACGCCGTTACAACTATTAATCAAAATCCGTTACATTGGGCATCTGGATTTGGGAATTTGGAAACAGTCGAATTACTAATCAAGAAAGGAGCTTCTGTTAACGCCGTTACAACTAAAAATCAAACTCCGTTACATTGGGAATCTAGACGTGGGAATTTCAAAACAGTCGCTTTACTAATCGAGAAAGGAGCATCTGTTAACGCCGTTACAACTGATAATGAAACTCCGTTACATTGGGCATTTGAAAGTAGGAATTTGGAAACAGTCGCTTTACTAATCGAGAAAGGAGCATCTGTTAACGCCGTTACAACTAATAATCAAACTCCGTTACATTGGGCATCTGGATTTGGGAATTTGGAAACAGTCGAATTACTAATCAAGAAAGGAGCTTCTGTTAACGCCGTTACAACTAAAAATCAAACTCCGTTACATTGGGCATCTAGACGTGGGAATTTCAAAACAGTCGCTTTACTAATCGAGAAAGGAGCATCTGTTAACGCCGTTACAACTGATAATGAAACTCCGTTACATTGGGCATTTGAAAATAGGAATTTGGAAACAGTCGCTTTACTAATCGAGAAAGGAGCATCTGTTAACGCCGTTACAACTAATAATCAAACTCCGTTACATTGGGCATCTGGATTTGGGAATTTGGAAACAGTCGAATTACTAATCGAGAAAGGAGCATCTGTTAACGCCGTTACAACTAACAATCAAACTCCGTTACATTGGGCATCTGGATTTGGGAATTTGGAAACATTCGCTTTACTAATCGAGAAAGGAGCATCTGTTAACGCCGTTACAACTGATAATGAAACTCCGTTACATTGGGCATTTAAAAGTAGGAATTTGGAAACAGCCGCTTTACTAATCGAGAAAGGAGCATCTGTTAACGCCGTTACAATTAACAATCAAACTCCGTTACTTTGGGCATCTGAACGTGGGAATTTCAAAACAGTCGCTTTACTAATCGAGAAAGGAGCATCTGTTAACGCCGTTACAACTATTAATCAAACTCCGTTACATTGGGCATCTCAACGTGGGAATTTGGAAACAGTCGCTTTACTAATCGAGAAAGGAGCATCTGTAAACGCCGTTACAACTGATAATCAAACTCCGTTACATTGGGCATCTGAACGTGGGAATTTGGAAACAGTCGCTTTACTAATCGAGAAAGGAGCATCTGTAAACGCCGTTACAACTGATAATCAAACTCCGTTACATTGGGCATCTGAACGTGGGAATTTGGAAACAGTCGCTTTACTAATCGAGAAAGGAGCATCTGTAAACGCCGTTACAACTGATAATCAAACTCCGTTACATTGGGCAAATGAACGTGGGAATTTGAAAACAGTCGCTTTACTAATCGAGAAAGGAGCATCTGTTAACGCCGTTACAAATGATAATAAAACTCTGTTACATTGGGCATCTGAACATGGGAATTTGAAAACAGTCGCTTTACTAATCGAGAAAGGAGCATCTGTTAACGCCGTTACAACTGATAATCAAACTCCGTTACATTGGGCATCTAAACGTGGGAATTTGGAAACAGTCGCTTTACTAATCGAGAAAGGAGCATCTGTAAACGCCGTTACAACTGATAATCAAACTCCGTTACATTGGGCATCTGAACGTGGGAATTTGGAAACAGTCGCTTTACTAATCGAGAAAGGAGCATCTGTAAACGCCGTTACAACTGATAATCAAACTCCGTTACATTGGGCATCTGAACGTGGGAATTTGGAAACAGTCGCTTTACTAATCGAGAAAGGAGCATCTGTAAACGCCGTTACAACTGATAATCAAACTCCGTTACATTGGGCAAATGAACGTGGGAATTTGAAAACAGTCGCTTTACTAATCGAGAAAGGAGCATCTGTTAACGCCGTTACAACTGATAATCAAACTCCGTTACATTGGGCATCTAAATGGAGGTATTTGGAAACAGTCGCTTTACTAATCGAGAAAGGAGCATCTGTTAACGCCGTTACAACTGATAATCAAACTCCGTTACATTGGGCATCTAAATGGAGGTATTTGGAAACAGTCGCTTTACTAATCGAGAAAGGAGCATCTGTTAACGCCGTTACAACTGATAATCAAACTCCGTTACATTGGGCATCTAAATGGGGAAATTTGAAAAAAGTCGCTTTACTAATCGAGAAAGGAGCATCTGTTAACGCCGTTACAACCGATAATCAAACTCCGTTACATTGGGCATCTAAATGGGGGTATTTGGAAACAGTCGCTTTACTAATCGAGAAAGGAGCATCTGTTAACGCCGTTACAACTGATAATCAAACTCCGTTACATTGGGCATCTAAATGGGGGAATTTGAAAAAAGTCGCTTTACTAATCGAGAAAGGAGCATCTGTTAACGCCGTTACAACTGATTATCAAACTCCGTTACATTGGGCATCTGAACGTGGGAATTTGAAAACAGTCGCTTTGCTAATCGAGAAAGGAGCATCTGTTAACGCCGTTACAACTAATAATGTAACTCCGTTACATTGGGCATCTGAACGTGGGGATTTGGAAACAGTCGCTTTACTAATCGAGAAAGGAGCATCTCTTGACGCCCTTAAAACTGATAATGAAACTCCGTGACATTTAGCATCTATAGGAGGGGATTTGAAAACAGTCACATTACTAATCGAGAATGGAGCGTCTGTTAACGCCCTTACGATCGATAATAGAACTCCATTACATTTGGCTTCTGAAAGTGGTAATTCGGTAACAGTCGAATTACTAATCGAGAAAGTAGCGTCCGTTAAGTAACTAGAAGAAATGGAATTTGGCTTCACCTCTACGTGTTGTAAACCGACGCCCAGCAGCATGGACATAGCAGCCGTGGTATACCTGGAGGTGGACCAAGCGAGACATGTCTTCGCCCACGCAAATGCCGGTTTCAGCGCCAGAGATGAGAGGTGCCTCAACAACAGAAATGCCCCTATCTGGTTTGGGGTATCCGGAATTACATTCCTTACTTGGAAGAAAGATACAACAATAAATTCCTCGTCTGACTCCAATCCGCCAAGGATGTGAAGTCCAAGCTGAACCGAGGAAACCAGCCGAGCCCCCCGACACCAACAACCTCGAAAGACTGTTGCCGTCAGAGCGAATCAGGGACAGACTCGGACCAACGCCCAGGAACCACGAGCTCAAGAAACGCTTCCACTCCAACTTCTCGACCAGCAGGACCGCGAGTAAAACCCCAACGAGTACTTCACATGGGTGTATCTGGTGGACCTGTGGAATCGCGTTATGAAATGCCATTTCGACCGCTCCGCCCGATATTTCCGCGTAGCTTGTAAATACAAGGTTAGGTTAGCTGTAAGTTTTGTTTGTTACTTATTATTTTATTTACTTTTGTTGCGATTAAGTGTCAGTAAACTGAGCGGAACGCTGCGTCGTCCTATACTTGTGCTAAGTGGTTGACGCCGAAGAATGGGGCCTTCGCCCATCAAGCGGAGGAAGGCCATGTGGCTCCATAGGTAGTTTTAAGTTGAATTCTTGTAGTTAAGTGTCAGGGAACCGAGCAGGACACTTTGTCGTCCCATACTTGTGTTAAATTAACAATAAAACAATTTGCTCCACCCAAACATGTTTCTCATTTATTATCCTCTCAAAAATCTCCGACTCGGATTTTCATTTGGGACGTTCAAACAAAAGGAGAACAATGCTTAGGAATTCAGAGAATTGCACGCGGTCAAACTCTCTAATCCTTGCCGGAACGCGTTTCAAGCCCATTTTAGGTTTTTAAAATAATTTCATTTGTTCGATTTCATTCCACAGAGTTAGAAATGTAGAGTCAATTTCGGATTTGTAATCCAACAACAAATGTAAATTCGGTCTGGTCCTGATAAAATGCAAATTTCCAAATTTCAAATTGTGGTCAAAGAAGCGGTGACATAGAAAGTTCCAGAAAAATAGAAAAAGCTACCGTGATTGGTTAAAATAACGAATTTGGAACAAAATTGATTGGCCATTTTGGTCAAGAAGGGGGTCAGAGAGAAAGTGGAATGAGAATGATAAAAAAAATGGAACCATGAGGAAGGTCTCCAGAAAGGTCTCTCTGCGCTTGATCTCCAAAGCAGCTGGAGGTATGTTTAGTACCGACAGCAGTTATTTTTGTGTGCACGTGTTGTAAAATTACAAGGTAAGTAAATTATTTCTCTAATCCTTCTACTTTCTTTAAATTGAAGATTTAATTTCTTCAAAATCTTTTATTTAATTTGTTTTAAATTCACTTTCTCGCCGAGGTGATCAAGCCTTCCTTCATCGTGGGAGATATGGCGGAGGTGGCTGAACCTCGAGCTGGAGGAGGTGGGCTGTCTGGAGGACGCCCTCGTCAGGGAGCAGATCGAAAGGTCTATTAACAGCTGCTGCTGGAGATCGAGGATGAGAAACGGAGCTTGAGCTATACAGTGAGTCACGAAATTTAGTAAATCATCAAATTCCATATTTACAACCCCCAAATGGTAATTTGAAAATTGGTTAAAATGTTCAATCTTAAAAGCGAAAAATAAGCCCCTGAAAACTGTTTGGTGGTCACAAGAATAAATACGTACTCATCAAGTCAAAACATTACCTATACAAAAACTAAAACTACTTTCACTTTCGTAGAATAAAAAGGGACAAAAAGATTTTCAGGGGCGCCGGGACACAAAAACCACGTTCACTTTCATTAAACAAAATCGTACTTACTATCAGCACTTTAATGGAAAAATTGTTCTATTTATTTTAAATCATATCCTCTAAATA
Organism: Tenebrio molitor; assembly: GCF_963966145.1. Taxonomy (NCBI): domain Eukaryota; kingdom Metazoa; phylum Arthropoda; class Insecta; order Coleoptera; family Tenebrionidae; genus Tenebrio; species Tenebrio molitor. The sequence goes on along the minus strand of NC_091054.1, from coordinate 1,183,700 downwards.
ATATAATTTTTACAGGTGATAAGTGAAGGGTGGGCATCTCCATTGAAAGGGTTCATGCGTGAAGAACAGCTTTTAGAAACTCTTCATTTCATACCACGTTGAAAAGCACCTGTTCTCGCCCGATCACCGAAGGATCCTGTGAGGTGAAGAGCCGGGCCATTATAGATTCGCGAAGACAACTAAAAGACAGAGGACATCGTAAACCTGTTTTGCTTCTGCATCCTTTAGGTGAATGGACAAAGGACGGCGACGTTCCACTCCACACAAGAATACTGCAACATCATGTTGTCCTAGACGAGAGTAACTTAGATCGCTTCTCGATTGTCTCGGCAAGTTTTCCCAAATGGACTTTTGTGATTCGACCAGAAAAGAAGATATTCCGTTTATCTCGGACACAAAAATGAGAACTTTGGCCAGAAACGGGGAGAAACCACTAGACGGTGGCATAGAGTAGGTATATCTACACTATTTGTATTTCAAAACGTTGACATCTCCAGGTAAGAGGTTTTTTAATAAGCTATTAGTTGTTTTAATATAATAAATAGTATGTACAGGTTCAGCGTCTTACCTCTTTTCTTTTGAAAACAAAATGTAGGAACTATCAGCCGAAAAAAGCAGCAACTTTTTCAAGAACCGATGTTTGCAAGTTTTTACTGGAAGCGGCGGACCAAGAGTGGATCCTTCAGAAAGTTGTACTAATGAGGAGCAGCATATTCCATGGCTGTCGTGATGAATTATTTAAAATGATGATTAATGACGCAGAAGGCAATTTTGAGGTCGTTAATCCAACATTTTAGTTGTAAAAATGCCAATAACTTAGAACTGGTGTAACTAGGAGCTAATAATTGTAAAATTAATGATTAGTTAGATACACATATTATGAATTGTTATTAATTTCAATATACAAATTCGTTTTCATAAAATCGAATTTCAATTGTGCGTGAATGAAAACCTGTGAACGAAAGTAAAAGTACCCACTGTGAATACAGACTCACTTTCAATGGAGGTATGGAACAAAAAGTATTTTTTGTACCTAATACAGAAGAAATGTTGCTCACTGCCGCATTTCAAATGTCCTAATAAGATTAAATCATAATTATAATCAAAGTTTTTTAATATACATGTTCATTCTTGCAAACTTGTACCATATTTGTGAGTTCATAGAAATAAATTGACAATTGGTCAGCCAAGAGCAAGAAATGACAACGAATGTGTAATTTCGGTGATATTGTGACACCTGTGTTTTTTTTTCAGGGGTTTTCCCCCACCACCACATCTGAATATGAGCACAAGTCTTCATATCACAGATAGGCTTATCCAATATATATCTTTAGTCTGTGGGCTTATCCACTATGACCTACGACTATGACCTATTCGATAATGCTAACGGGAAAACTTTTAGACAAATATTTGTAATTTTAATTCAAAATAGCTAACTTGTGACAAAAGTAAGGTTATAAAATAAAAGTGTAGTCACTTGTCAGCTGTCATTTGTCAAATAATTTGTATTCTATTCTGTGATATTTGCGAGAATTTAGACAATTTAGATAACAGTTAATTTAAAAAAGAAGTGTTAAAACATTAGATATACAAATAATCTCCAAAAAGTAGACAAAGAAACGTTCGCAATGTCTGATAAAATCAGCGCTATTCGTTTCCAACTGTCCAACATAATCGCGTCTGGAGGCTCACATAAAGATCAGGCCGAAAAGTGAGGTTATGTTTACCGACGAATTCCCAATCAAACTACCTTTTGCAGGTACCGCACAATATTAGAAAACATTCTCACCGGCTCCGGTTCTGAACTGAAAGAAGGTTTGCAAATCTTCATTGAAGCAAGTAGGCAGACCCCCCACATTAACTCCCCTGAATCTAACCGAACATATTGCAGTTGTCAATGAAAACGTCAGCCTTGTCATCTCCAGACAGATCCTGACCGAAATCAGCAGCCACCTAATGAAACTCCCTGATGACGTCTCGAAAGCGGTCTCTCACAACATGCTAGAAAAAGTCCAGCCTCGAGTGATCTCATTCGAAGAACAAGTCGCGAGCATACGCCAACACCTGGCTGACATCTACGAGCGCAACCAGATGTGGCGCGAAGCCGCTGCCGTCCTTGTGGGAATCCCGCTCGAAACCGGACAAAAACAGTACACCGTAGACTACAAACTGGAAACTTATTTGAAAATCGCGCGGCTCTACCTGGAGGACGACGATCCCGTCCAGGCAGAAGCGTTCATCAATCGAGCGTCGCTTTTGCAAGCCGAGTCGCGCAACGAACAACTCCAGATTTATTACAAAGTGTGTTATGCAAGAGTTCTCGATTACAGAAGGAAGTTTATTGAAGCGGCGCAAAGATATAACGAGCTGTCGTACAGAGCGATCGTGCACGAGGATGAGAGGATGACGGCGTTGCGGAATGCGTTGGTTTGTACGGTATTAGCGTCCGCCGGCCAGCAGAGGTCGCGCATGTTGGCTACTCTGTTCAAGGACGAACGGTGCCAACAACTGCCGGCGGTGGCCATTTTGGAGAAGATGTACCTCGAGAGGATCATCAGGAGGTCAGAACTGAGGGACTTTGAGGCTTTGCTACAGGTAAAAGGGTAGATTTTATATTTTGACTATTTTCGCGTGTCATTGGTTATGTCTATTCACGATGAATGTGGATAAGGCAAGGGGTGGCTATGACATCTGGTAACATTGTTGGTAGTAACTACAGAACAAATAAAATCCCCTAACTGAAATTGATAGCTTTCGTTATTTCAATGTTAAATTATGTGATAGAAACAGTAACATTGTTGCCAACTTGAACGTATTGCGAGTTGATTAAAAACAGGATTTTTTAATGAAAATTTGACGGAACAGTCATGTCATATTTCTGACAGGAAAAAATAAAAATAAATAGACTAATACTTTTAAAATGATTACTTAAATGAATGTTTCGGAGAAAATTGAGGAAGAATGTTAATAATTTTTACTAAAGAATTAATTTTTTTAATGAAGAATGTCGTAATTGCTAAAAATGTTTTGGCCAAGTCCTATGTCAATAGACTTGTGTAAATCGGAAACATCCCACTTCTCAACAGCCAATCTGTTGGTTTGTAAAAAATTTGTTTGTTTCCTCTTGCGACATTGTAAAAAAGTACGAAACTACAAAATTTAAACGTTGCCACATTCTTATAAAAATTACATAATACCTACTGTGTAAAAATAGAAAAACAAACATGTTTTGTTAAATGATGCCGACAGCGTTTAGCGTACCTGGATCTTTTATGTGACATAGAACTTGCTCTTTTCAATTGATTTTCTCACACTCGTAGCCGAGAACTATTGTAAAATGTTTATAAAAGACGCAGACGTTGAAAACATCCAGGTTAATTATAATTATATGGCGTTAATTCAAAAGTAGCGGGTAGTAAATTGTACCTACTACTATCATAAATATTGCTATGAATGCTTTGAATGAAAATGACAGATTTTCACACGTTTACTATCTCTGTACCTATTTATTAAAATAAACTTTTCATTTCATTTAAAAAAAATTGACCGTGAATAAAATAATGAATTAAGCAGTGAGAAGTAAAAAGTTGTTGGGTTCGTAATCGCTTTCCATTGTTTTTTCTTAACTGCAACTGAAAAAAGTGTGATAAAATAATGCCATCGTTCAGTTGTCTTCTGGCCGTTGTCGGCGATGTGTGTTAATTTGCGGAAGCAATAATAATTGTAATACTCCAAATTGCACATTTTATAAATAACGAATTGACAAGATCGTGGTGTACAACGTCTTCGTCGTGTTGCAAATATGGAAGAAGATATTTTAACGAATGTTGAGGATCAGCTCTAGAAGACTTGCAGGTCAGCATAACATTTCATACAGTACCTACAATTATATCCGTACCATGTGGAAAAAGGTCAGTGTTTGTAACCTGGTGATTTACCACGCAGACAGGAATTTTGCGAATGGATTTTACCACAAGACAACGCTCGATCAAACTTTTTAAATCATGTGATATACACGGATCAGGCAGGATTCACCCGAGCAGGCGTAATTAATCTGCATAACAATAGAGAACCATTTGGATAAATCGGCAACAATTCGAAAACGTGCTCAATGTTGTAGAGTCCAATTTTTACCCGTTTGCGATGACGTCATTATCTAGTAACTTCACGTACTATTCTGGACACGGAATCTTGGCCAACATTTTTTTGACATTTCTAAAAAAATGATGTAAGTAAATCAATCATTCGCGTCATTAATAAATGACAATTATTAAAAATCACTTTGAAGTGACATCAAAAAAGCAAAGAAATGGCATTATCAAGTCAAAAGTTGGGTTACATTCAGTAAAGGCCAGTTCACACATATTTGTCAATTAAATGTCAGTTATGGCCAAGTTTCCGTGTCCGGAATAGTATGTTTAAGCTAGGATCAGAAACAAATATCAACAGTGGTGGATATTTTTTCTAATTCAGTTACGAAAAGCAAAAAAGTGACATTATATTATCACTAGTGTTAAAAAGTGACATTAGTATTATTATCCCGGAAAATTATTGAAATAGCAGATTTAAACAGGATTTTAATTAGAATGTGTGCTTTTCGTAACTAAATTAGAAACAATCTTGTATGAAACACGTAGCAAAATGGCTATTTTTTTGCACACGACATGTTTGACCACTCGTTGACACTCGTGGTGTCATGTCAATTGTCATGTCTAGTGCAAAAAAGACGCTCATTTTGCAACTCGTTGCATAAATAGCTATTTGAACATTTATTGTAAGAATCGTTGGACTGTTTTTTATTTGGAGCTACCAAAAATTTCAAATTATTTTTATTTGCTTTCGTAATAAAGTGCGTAAATACGAATAGTAAATGAATCAACATGTTTTCAGTTTTCCTTCCGTTAATTTTTTTGCGGGTTCATTCTTTTTATTACACAATAATGCTTCCATGGACGGAAAAGTCAATTTTTGGAAAATTTTCGCTGATTTTTATAACGTTTCAGAGCATTTTTCCCCCAAAAAGTTACTAGACTTATTGGTTGTGCTTGACGATTTTTTTTCCACTTAAAATTATTGTACCTATTTCTAATACACCCGGTATATTGTGTTCAAGCAGACCGTGTTTTCCTCTCTCTTTGACAAACACATGTCGACCTTTTAGTTCGTATGTTTTGAAATTTCCTTCAAATACATAACCTCACTTTGGTCATCATTTTAATCTAAATTAAATCATGTAACATTAAGAAAACCACCAGTTATGTGAGTATTATTTTCTTATGAAAATTTTTTTTGTGGAAATTTCGATATAAAATAAATCAGTCAGAAATGAAACCATTTCCCACCTGCGGGGGCGTTACTATCGCACCAGTCGCGAAAATTTCTGTAGTTGTTGTTTTCGTATCGTTGTTTGTTTTTCTCAGGTAAGAGATTGAGTGCTAATTTTTGTGGAGATTCCCGCAATTCTGGGGAGTGTACCGAACAAATGCAAATTTGGTGTCTTTTTTTAACTAATTTAATAAAAATCAAATACATACAGGGTATTTTATGAGTGATAATGAGCCCGGGGGAATTGAAAATGCAACCCACCCATTTGCAAAGTTAACGTGGATGTTTGTTTTTTGATTTAAAAACGTAAAACATGGTTAGCTGTGCAGTTTCGTAAATTGTGACATAAACGTCATTCGCTTGGTTAAATAAAATTATGAAAAAGCGAACAGTTTTTATGAAAATGTTTATTGTCTGGCGCAACGGCAGAAGCATTTTTATTACATTCGCCCTAAATCAGGATCACGCCAGTTTTGTCATCGTTCGAATACATTTTAATCGTCGTTATGGGAGTTAGGTATGTTTAAGCGCAGGTTTTATTATTGAAATTAAACTAATTATCGAGAATGAACTGATTTATTCGAAAGCAGCTATTCAACTAACTAAGAAAAACGACCAAAAACGCATGGTGTGACAAAAATAGAGAGTCACAAAAACTTACTCGCTTACATAAGTCACCATGGAAATAATACACATCCGTGACATTGAAAAACTGTACTTTTTGTACAACAATACATAGTTCAATATTCTAACAGTCGTATTTTAACTTTTTCGTAAATGTCAATTGTGACAAATAAGATGATTGGAAGCAAAGCCGTCGTGGATTCATTCATAAATTCTTTTTAAAACAATACCATATTTAAAATACGTGTTTCAGAAATAAGTAGGTACATTAATTTTAACCAGTGACAGATCTCTTCAAGAACAACAAAATTGTTATGTAGGTACAGTTGCGGAATTAAAATTTCGGGCAGTATTGTCAATGTTATGATATAAACTCTAAAACAACCTTTACGTTAATAACCTCATTTTTTACTCTTGTCATGTTCAAAAATTGTGATTTGTGGCATAATAACGGGTGGGCAACCTATTAAAGCGATGATTTAATTACACTGAGTGCAGTTAACTCAAAATTCAAAATTGACTGCGTGATTGACACAGTAAAGTTTAATTTTTGAATGTCAGTTATGATGACATTAAAAGGTGGTTTAGAGAGATTTTGTTGAAGTAACAGAAAAATACTGCCCGAAATTTTAATTCCGCAACTGTACCATTTTTCCGAAATATAATTTTCTAGTTACGTGACCCAATAACAGTGACCGTGAAATACATAATAGTTTTTTGTAAAATCAGCGCAAAACATTGTGTTTTTAGAATAAAGTTTTTTCGCTGCGCGGCCGAGGTAGACATAATCGGAATAAATTTTTAGTTAGTTTTATACCACTCCAAAGGGCAGGTGTTTACGTGTTGAGTCTGTGATTTGAGCTAAAATTTTGTGGAAATGGTGCGTTTATTTTCGAACAGTGAATACATAGAAATTGTGTAGTGTACGGTGAAGCGTGCGGGAGTGTTCCTTGAGTCCAGAGAGTTTCCGTGCGACTTCTTCTTGTAGGGGTACATGAAGGAGTTGGTATATTCGATTCCAGTTGATACAGTGGCAGTTTTAATAGAACAGGTAGGAAATGCTGTCACAACAATTCGCAATAACAGAGGAATGCTGGAATTTCATCGGCATCTTCATTATTGTATTGACAATAACGGCGGTCCCTTTGAACACTTTTTGTAATGATTAGTGATTACTCTGATTACTTCATGAGAATTTTTACTACTACACATTATTATTAAAATTGTTTTCATTTATTATCTACCACATGATTCTCTTTTTTCTCCTCCATCGTTATCATTATCATCACAGCAACGGGCGCAGCAGTTGTATAAGTTAGCAAAAAACAAGTGAAAGTTTTCTTGCATTTGCTTTTTTTTCTTCGCTTATCGGCATCGACGAAACAAATGCGGGTAACGAAATGTGTGCCAAATCTTTCAATAATTTTAATTGGATAACTTCAAGGTTTAGGAAGGACTTCAAGGACACGTTGTATGTAATAACTGCATGTTAATTATCTAGTATGTACTGTGTGATCGATTTTTTTTAATACATATTGCTGTTGTCAAAAACATTATTTCAATCCTCTATCCTCAAAATCCTCAAATAGAGAAAATTGACGGTTGTCAAATACACCAGTATTTAAATACTACCAAGTGAACCATTGTTATTTTTCGATCGCACTGTATTATCTTCAAAAATTTGACCGATAGCAACGTTTGATAATTAGATTTTTTTTGTGAAATTACGAATAGAAAACGATTAATAGACAGTTAACAAAGGGCAGATAATCTAATTTCTTCTGAATTCAACCAATCAGAGCGCTTGCTTTCAACCATTCAAAAATGTTTATCGCGTCAACTCTGTCATCTGTCAAAAGTGATTAAAATTGCATGCTACTCCAGTCAGATTCTCAAATTGTTTTTAATAATTGTGTTTTTAGTAACTGTATTATAAATAAATAATTACCTAACGTTAAAGTTTGTAAACTCTGTCCACTCATAGATTGCTTGACATAAATATTACTAAAAAAGTTTACTCTACGCTACAACAAATAGATCCGGCGCGAAATTTAAAAAAATGAAAAGAGAAGGTTTACACGTGATGTTTTATTATTGTTCTGCATGTTTGCACTTAGGAAAGACGAAAGAAAACTTCAGTATAGTAGGAGTAATATATTAGGTTTTATTAATACAGTGTATTTCACGAGTGATAATAATGTGCCCGATGGAATTAAAAATGCAATCCACAATACATTTACGAATTCCGAAAAAAGCTGGCTAATGAAATTAAAATATCCAGCTTTTTTCGGAAATGGATAAACACAAACAAGAGATTAATATTTAATGCATGAACAAAAATTACCTCGGTATCATTTTCCATGGTTGTAATGTCACTTAAAGTGTTCATTATGCTAGATTCTTGAGGCACGCACTCACTTCACAAATTCAAAAAAATCAACAAAAAATCGCAACGGAACAGATCAAAACAGCAACACGATCAAAATGAATAATTTTTAAAAGCAGAGAAATGCAAACCAAAGCTCTAAAGATGAAAAATCCCAAATCTAAATGCTTAAACCACTTGACAGCACTGACAGTTTCAAATTTGAAATGTCATATAATTTATTTTTTCTAATTTTGACATATAAAGTGACACTTTTCAAAATTAACTGACGTTGGGAAACGTCACACTTTTCGTAACTGGTTACGAAAAGTAAAATCTTTCCTAACTGGTTAGGAAAAATTTATTGTATCATCAATTTGACACTGTCATATTTTTTGTTTTTAAGCAAAATAACCGTGCCTACTTACCTACTTGATATTTTAATACAATAATAATTAAAAAAAAATAAATTATTTTTAATTATTTTTTCTAATTTTGACATATAAAGTGACACTTTTCAAAATTAACTGACGTTGGGAAACGTCACACTTTTCGTAACTGGTTACCAAAAGTAAAATCTTTCCTAACTGGTTAGGAAAAATTTATTGTATCATCAATTTGACACTGTCATATTTTTTGTTTTTAAGCAAAATAACCGTGCCTACTTACCTACTTGATATTTTAACACAATAATAATTTATTATTAATGAAATTCATTACTTCGTTTAACGTTTGAAGAAACTTTTTTTTGTCAAAATTAGAAAAAATCTTGTATGTAACACATTAGGAAATGCAATTTTGTGTAACTCGTGTGATTTTGCGGGATCTCGCTGCGCTCGTCCCGCAAATATTCCACTCGTTACACAAAATAACGCATTTCCTAACTGGTTACATAAATAGCTATTTCGCGTGGGTTTTATAACAACCAATGAGAATCAGTGGCGCGAATGTTTCAAGATATTACCAACACAATCTATGATACCTTTGTTAATATTTCAATGTTATGGTTTGGGGATTTTATTATCTAAGGATATTTAAAAAACTGCATTCTATCAGTGGACGTAGTCTATTCTGGAATTAATCTTGCCAAAAATAACACGACCTAATTTTTTATATCTGATCAATTTTCCCATTTTTGCTTTAGACAATTTACTCGTTGATATTTGGGCAAATTCAACTCGTAAAATAGTCAAAGCAAAATTCGTAAAATTGAAAAATCTATTCGATTAAAAAATTAGGTGTTGTTATTTTACCTTTGAACAGTCAGTAATTAATAATTCAAAGTGTTGCTTGGTTTTGTTACGTCAGAGATAAATCGAACCATTCTTCAGACAGTTTTTGTTTAGATTTACGTTTCACATTTGATATTTTTAAATCTTTTGACACTGAATATTTGTTAATAATAAATTATCGCACACTCTTAATCTTACACGGAATTTATGTTTTATTAACGCGAAATGTTGTTTATTGCTAAAGTTTTACTGTTGTAAGACTACATAAGGCGATAACATAATCTCTTTATAACTTTTTAATCATTTCCTATTATTGGTTATCGTATTTTCATCCGACATAATTGTTGCAATAACACATTTTATTAAAAAAAAAATGCAGCTCAGAGAAAATGTAACAAGGTTTTAGATATTTAGCCGCAATAATGGAATAATGATGTGATAGGTACATAATATGATAAGGCAATAACAAAACTGTCTCAAATTATCGATTGAAGTAAATGTTATTTTTAGTTTTGGGATAAACGTGTTGATGCAACAGTGTTTGCTGTTATTACATCATTACAGCAATTACATTGAATTTTATTTCTTGTATTATTTGTTGCCACTATTATCTAATTTGATTGACTCAATGATTAAAAAAGTAACCCTCAGAATCTCCCGATTTCATATTAAATTTATATTCCTGGTGGAAGTAATACCAAAAGTAAAGAGATTACGTCATTTCATCTGATGTGTAATAACAAAAGTAAATAAAGGTTTAAATGGTAGAGGTGTTGTGGCGACGTTACAATTTAGGAATATACTGGGTGTTGAACTAAAAACAATGACAGTAGCATGACATGTTTCTCTATTGTTTCTCTTTTACAAATTGCTCGGTACGTCAGACACTTCTTACATTATATGACATAACACGAAAAAAACCGTTTTTTTTAAATGTGCAGGGGAAAGTGATGAATTTTACTATTATCTGGTAAACAACGAAAAAACAAATACGAAAATGTTGCTTCATTTTTGTATGTAAAAAACTTGGAAAATGATATGATAAAAATCCATAGCGCAAAAACCGAACACCCGGTCTATTTACGTTGCAGCCCCACCAGAAAGCCAGCACCATCGACGGCTCTACCATCCTGGACCGCGCCGTCATCGAACATAACCTCCTGTCGGCGAGCAAACTCTACAACAACATAAGTTTCGAAGAGTTGGGAGCCCTGCTCGAGATCCATCCCTCCAAAGCCGAAAAGATCGCCAGTCAGATGATAACCGAGGGACGCATGAACGGCTACATCGACCAGATCGACTCCATCGTCCACTTCGAGAGTAAGTCGGACCCTTTGGCGTGTCACGGTAACGTCAGTGTTTTGTCCTCAGCCCGCGAAACTTTGCCCCAATGGGACAAGCAGATCCAGTCGCTGTGCTACCAAGTCAACTCTATCATAGAGTCCATCTCGAAGAACGAACCCGAGTGGATCAGCAAGGTAATGGAGGAGCAGATGGTATCATAAGTAAAAAAGCGTCGTTTTTTTGTAAATTATTATATTTTGTTTGTTTACAATATTTGATGTCGAAAACAATGATTGAATTAAAAGCTTGCACAAGTAAAAAAAAATTGTGTGTAGGACGTAGCAATTTTTGTAAGAAGTAATCCGGAAACGATAACAAAAGGACGACTTCGTAAAACCACTACAGACAAAAACTGAAAAATAAAGACGTATTCAGGTATATGTTTTAATACTAAAAAGTCCCATAGAACAATTAAAATATCTACAATACAGCAGGCTGAAACGTGTTTTGGTTCTAATACAATTTGGAACAGACGAAATTCTGATTAAGCCTCTAGCTCGACGGCCAGACCGATCTTGTGGCCGCCGTTGTTGAAATTCTTTCCGTCGATCAGGGCCGACAAAGTAAGAGTCACACCTGCCAACCGAACAAAATTAATCACCAAGTTTCGGGCGCGCTCGACGCTCACCTTCGCGCAAACGCTGCTGGTAACCCAGGCCGATCTGACTGGAGTTGTTCACCTTGGCGCGGATCGCGGCGTCCTGGTCCAGATCGTATTTAGCCCCTATTCCAAATTTGGTGTTGTTGCTGCCGGCGGACCACGCCAGCTGGATGCCGGTTTCCAGTTTGGGAGACAACTTCTGGTAGATGGAGCCGCCGAATTCCTGACCGTCGTCGCTGTGATCACTAGATTTTACAAAAACGAATTTTAAAATGGGGGTGGTGGAGGCGCTAGGTTTGCCCTTTCGCTCTGAGAAACGTCAACTGTCAATCGTGACATTCGGCGGGTGGATCGCGACGATGTTTTAGCGGTACTTACACGTTAGTGTGGAGGATGAAGTCGCCGGTGGAGAAGCCTAGAGCGAAGTTGTTCTTGGTAAGTTTTGACTTTTGGGTGTCGAAGGCGGTCTGGTAGCCGGCGAGCCAGCCCTGGTGGCCCACGACGGCGGCCGCCTGAATCAGGGGGCCGTTCGAGTCCAAGTCGACGTCGCAGTTCAAAGCGACCCTTTCGTTGGTGAAGGCCGTTTTGACGCGGGCCGACTTGCTCCCCGTCTGCGGCGAGAACGTCAGATCTGTCGACAATTTCAGCCCCTTGAGGAGCTGATCCTGGATGGCCACTTCGGTGGCAAGCGTGTTGTCTGTGTTCCATTTTTCGGAGAACGTCAATCCGTACTCCTTCACTTTGTACTTGGTCTCCAACGAGCCGAACACCTTGCCCGACTCCTGATTGGAGACACCCCCTGTGTTAAACTCTACCCCAGACCCGGTCTTGGTCTTGCAGTCCAACTTGATCAGGCCGAAATGGTAGCCCTTGCCGAACACATCCTTGGCCCTCTTGCCGAGATCGGAGTACGGTGGTGGGGACATTATCTGTGGGCATAGGAACGTTCAAAAATAACACTTAACCTTGACTTTGCCCGATTTAAACAAGAATTTGACAATTGGGGAAGTGTCACCAGCTCCACCTCGCGACCCGCGCCGGCAACAGGCCGAGGTCACGACTTGCCAATATGGCGTTAGAAAAACCCCCAGGTGCGACGGACGTCGCCCCCTCGGCCTGCGGGACCGACGCGACGTCACGGGTGAGCGCTCGGGCCGGGAAACCCGGCGCCCCGCCCCCACCCCCCAACCCAGCGGTTTTCCCGAGAAAATCCGGAAAATCAATCGACTCCCCGTTCTTACATAACAATTGAAAATCGGGGCACAGCCGCCCCGGGGCCGCCGATTCCGGGAAAACCGACAGGTTCGGGCGCCCGACGTGGGAGACGTGGCCCGTTCATGTGACTGTTGCCGATGATTTCGCAAAATTTGCTCACCTGTGATGAATTAAATCGACTTCGAAACTAAAAGTGCCCAAAGTTATTGCGTTGCAGAGTTGAGAAAAGTAGTGCCGGCACTAGCTTTGGAATCGTTCACCCGGTGGATTATTTCAAGCGGTTTCACAGTTATAGCGGCACGACCGGACCGACGGGGACGAGAACCTTCGCTTGTTGTCTTTTATTAAAGAGAGACGAGCGGAGAGTCGACGTTGCCAGGTCGTCGCGTCGATAACGCCATTTTGTGCACTTTTCGCACCTACACTTATCGCTTATCTATCGATTCGCATTTCTTATCGCACTTTTCACAAAGAGATGACGATAATCGTGGGGAAACGGGACGATCGCCACCCCGTTCGTTTATTCGGCGTGAATCGCAACCGTGCGGGCGACGTGGCAACAGCGCCTCACCTACAGTGTGGCCCCGTTTTAGACAATTTCGAAAATAATCGTTAACGCGACGGCGGAATCGCCCAAAGATACAAACCAGGCGGTCCTCGTCTTTCAGCGAAGGACAACAACTAGGCGAACATGCGACTTTCTTCTTGTCGCCGCTCTGCCCGTCGTACTGCAAAAGTCTCACTTCCGTTTTTGGATTTTCGTTTTTCACTTCCCCATTGAAAACTTTCGAATATCCGTATTTGTGCTCGTCAATTTTCGGGAGCGAATTTTCCATTATTCAAAAAAATCAGAACAGAAACCTCCAATAATGATCACTTATTGTGACATTGTGACATTTTCGTTGAAAAAATTTAAACCGAGATGATCTGAACGTCAGTCAAATCCCTGACTGTGGGCCACTTAATTCCCAAATTCGGTTTCCACTCGAATTTTCCATTTCCACGGAAAATTGAAACCGACCTGGGGAATTTCGGCGCGCAGGTTGGCACTGGAACGCTTCTGTGGTCACGTGATCTGTCAAATTTGACTATGGTGTTTTGAATAGTTTTAATTTTTGTGAAAACTCACGATTATCAGTCGGAATTATGCCCTTCAGTGAAAAAGGTGCCGTATTTATTTTGCGCAGTTGCTTATTACACGGTTCCAGATCATTTCCCTGCCCAGCTTTTCACGATACGGACGGAATTTTAAAAGGCGTCCTCTGCAGCTTGTGGGGCCACCAAATTTGAATCAAAATTAAACGCGAAGTCCGAATTTACAAAAAACATGGATGGTTCCGGTTTCACATTCATTGGTATTATGGTTTATATACGAATTATTTTTTTTTATTTCAATCACCACGCCATCGAAGTCTGAACACAACTCGCTCACAAATTCAAAAATATCCGACTTGCAGGTAACAGCGAAGATGTGGAAGCTCTCGTCGACACCCTCACCATTGACGGATCGGCGCTGAACGAGAGCAACTTGTCCAGTTTGACCTCCACAGACATCCAACAGCTCGCTGAGCTGTCGCATGAGCTGCACCTCTCCAACGAAATGGAGACCGACGGTAACTCAAACCCCCTCGGAAAACCAGTTTTTACCGTTGAGTTTTAGAACCCGAGGTCATAATCGAAACGGTGGAGGAGACCGGCCAAGTAGAAGAGGACGTCATGCAGACGGAAATTGGGGCGCACGAAATCGAGATCGAAACAGAACGTGGACCTTCCCCGGAGGAGATACTCCCAGATGTGAAAACAAAAACCGCGACAATCCCTCCTTTGCGCCCTCTAACGATCGCCCCGAAACCCACCAAAGTCCCGATCGCGATGAAACCCGTGCCCGGCCAACAATTGCTCTTGCTCCAAGGAACCGGTTCGAATCAAGGCATCAAACTGGTGTCCTCGCAAGGACAGGAACTCAACCTGACCAACATCTCTCTGGGACGCCCTGTTGCCATAAAACCCGCCGTCAAAACTGTCACCAGTCAAGGCAACATAGCACTAGTCCAATCTAAACAAGTTGTAATGAAAAAAATCATAACTTCAGCCCACAAAACGACCCCCAAGCCCACGACGACGTTCACCAACAAGCAAGGGCACATCATGGTGGTGCAGAAGACGGATCAAGTGAAGCTGTTGCCGAGTCAGACGACGTTACCCAGCCCCACGAAGACCATAACTCTGCAGCAGGCCCAAGAAATGGGACTCATCACGACGAAGGTTTTACCGCAAGCGCAGTCGACTCCCAAGCACGCGGTCATGTTGAACAAAGCGGGGCCCAAGGCCATCAAGATCGTGCCCCAGGTGGCGCCGGCTCAGCTCCTGGGTCAGAAGACGGTGGCCGTGAGCCAGATCAAATCGCCGACGAAGATTTTGCCGGCCACGCAGACGACGTCCACGAGCAAGGTGCCGCAGAGGATCGTGTTCAAGACCAGCGGGACAGGACACACGATACTGCCGTCGGCTCAGATAATACAAGTGGCGGGGACGCAGGCTCTCAGCACGGGACAGTTGCACCAAATTAATATTCCCGGCAAAGGGGTGAGTGCTGTAGGTGTTCGAAAAAAGGCGCCAAATTGCGACCAATTATGATTGGTCGGTTTGGGAAAGGGACCAGTTGATTGGTGGATTTTGGCGGAATTTTCTGTATTCTTGACAAATGAGGTGTGGCCTTATAAAGTCGAATAAGACTTAAGTAATTCCTACTGGCACCTGATGGGATCGATGAGGTTTGATGAAATTTTTCGACTCTTCAAAATTTAAATAAAATAATTAAAAATTTTAATATTTTGTGCAACCTGCGGGTGATATTAAAAATGTTTTTTGTTCGACACTGTCAGAATTTGAGAATTTTCTCCTGTGTGAACGGATTTTGATGAATTTGACAACTTGTCAAAACGAAACGTCAAGCTAATTTTAAAGATTTTCAGCCATTTGGAGCCTTTGGGGGGGCTCGTCGAACAAAAAAACGTTGTATTCAACTTGTTCTTGTGTAATTTGCGCTTTTTTGGCGCTCGTGGACCTTTAAAACTCTCGTTTCACTCGAGTTTTAAACTGGCTCACTCATGCCAAAAAAAAGCCCAAATTACACACGAACTCGTTAAATAAATAACTATTTCGTCTAATTTGCGAGGAAACTACTACGGTGATTTTTTTTTTAATAATTGATAACAGATATCAAGAATTAGTCATCCTTGACAATTCGTTAATTTTTTGGTAAAGGGTTTTGCGTTTTGAAGAAAAACACTTCAAACAGAAAGTATTTATTTAAGTGAATTCAAGAAATTATATAATAACAAGATGGCATTTTTGTTACAAGTTAAGCAACAAAACGTATATTAAAAAACGAGTTTCATAAGGAAGTGTTTATTTCATGAGTGTAAGTTTATGAAACGAGTTTTTTTATTTTGCAACTTTTTTTAAATCAAAAGTAAGAATTTTAAAATCCTGGGAAATTTTATGATGGTTGCCAAAAGACAATTGAAACACTTGTCGACGGAGATATTCTGGCAGTACCAACATGATAACCGTAAATGGTGCTGTCGCTATTATAGAGTCGTTTTCAGCTGTTACGATACTGTTTTTGATATCGTCACAGCTCTGTTACGAACGCAAAACAGAAAAAATATGTTATTCAGTTTACTTTCTATCAATGCTAATTTCATAATCATAAATATTAAAAAATGGTTGTTTTGCAGTTTGCTTGTTTTTACACGAGGAGTAAAATGGTAATAAGTTTTTACGTTTTGAATTTTATGTTCCGTTATTATCACCTAATAGTTCCATTTTATTGGAAGCCGTATCAACGTTCAGCGTTCTAAATTTTTTATTGATTCATAATACATACAATGACATTTGCAATTACGCTCATCGGGGAAATCTAGACGTATTACAGAGTTATCATAAATGATTGGCCCATCGCAGTTGGCGTTGGTGACGTAGTTGAATGTGCCGCAAGCCTCATAACATAAGAGAGACTAGTATCGCCGATAGGTGGCGAGGCTGGCGGCACATCCAAAATTTGTGTGGGTTTTCAACGCCAACTGCGATGGGACCATCATTTATAATCTTATAATAACCCTCTATTATTAGGTAACTATCGTTACAAATAAAGTCTGATGTCAAAAAGTATTTAATCAAGCACAAACAATTTTTTTCTGATAATTTCATATTTTATTTCAAAGCGGCAATCGTTGGGTCGTAACGTCCTCATAAAGAATAATTTTTTTGACAATATTTTGTGACAAACCTTTAAAAACATTTAAATCAGTATTTTACATCTTTTTTTTTTGTTGATCATAATGTATCGGTTGTTCGTTTAAATTTACGGTCAAAGTTAGCGTTGGAGAGTCGATTGTGAACGCACCACTCGTGTAAAAATACAAACAACAATAAGATTTAAACAGCGGAACGTCCTGCATGAGATAATTTCGAAAAAGACTCTTTTGCTGCCTTAACTGATTCAAAACACCTTTAGAAACACTTTGAAAAGTGCATAGTGACAAGTGCGAACAGCCAAACGTCAAATTTACTAATTCAAAAGAGGCGGCACATCCATCCATCTGTATACTATAAATCATAACCGACTACGATGTAAGAAACATTTACAATAACCTTTGTATCGGGTGTTCGTTTAAATTTCTCCTAAAAGGTGGCGTTGAAAAGTCGATTGTGAACGCACCACTCGTCAGTATGCAGAGTAAAAACACAAACAACGCAAAAAGTGCGGTTAGATCTAAATAGCTGTGATCTGTAATACGTGGTGCGTTCACAATTGACTCTTCAACGCTTACTTTGAGGATAAATTTAAATGAACACCCAATATTTGTGGGGATTAGTTCCAAAAGTCCAAAAGTAGGAACAGTTTTGATTCTAGGCCCCTGATTTGTCAAGTTTTTACCCAAACATCCCCTCCTGCTAACCAATTTGTTTTTGATACTTTTATCGTAAAAATAATTTGTTTTTTGAACCCGATTTAATGTCATTCTCGTGAATGTGATTAAAACTTACGGACGATAATACAGAACTAATTTTCGTATCTTATCTTTCGTATTACCACACTATGTATCTATTTTTAAAGCGCTGATACAACCATCTGAACCATCTTACTTTCATATGACAACGTCACCATAACGTCAGTGATAACAAAATAACAAGAAAAAAGAGTCAGCATCACAATCCGAAAAGTTTGGAAAATGTTTTTCAACTTTCGGGTTTGCAAGAAATGATCCCAACTGTCGCTGCCGAACGGACACACTTACAGAATTATGAAAAAACTATCCGTCTGACAAATATTGCTAGTTGACTACGTCGATTCAATAAAATAATTTTGAAATTACTCAATACATACTTATTTTAAGACGTTTCACGTAAAAAGATTGATATTATTTTACGTGGGGAAAATATTACTTCATTTAATACTTAAATTGGCAGTTGAGGCCGCATCCAGTAAAATTAATTTCTCTAGAGCAGCCAATAGTTACTTACCTAACGTATGCGGGAAGAGACATTTCCCGCGTGAGCACTTTTTTTGCGACACGACCGTGTTGTGGCCCTGTTATTACTCTTACCTTTTTTTTGCATTCTTATTTGTTTTATAACAAAATTACTTATTTTTTGTGTTGATGAGAATTAATTTTACAATTGTAAATGTGACGAAACGTCCATTTTGTTTAAAGTGAAGTGATGTTTCCATCTGTCTACGTTATTAAATACCAACCGTACAACGCAATTTCCCCTGGTTTTTGCTGTAAAGTAAAAAAAAACACCGCGTGCGGGAAATCGTTGTTTCCGCACTCCAAGGACAACCGGGAAAGACCGATTTTGAGGCTATGAGTACAAAAAATAAGTTACAGCAAAAGTATTAATGGCTGTTTTTGTGAAAACAGGTTATAAATCCAACAAAAAAAGCTTTCCAAAAACCTTCAAGACACATTTTCATTTTTCACTCCGTCAGTTATGTGAATTCTCGTTTTTTTTTATCTAAAAGGATGTGTATTTGTCACATTTTTTGTTGATTCTCCAAAAAATGAAAAGGAAAATTCGATTCGTGGTTTCGTTGTCTTTGGATGAAATAAAAAGATTAGATCCAAAAAAAAATTGCGAATTCTTCGCGGCAGTCCCGATGAAGCCTCCTTCACAGCTGAGCCCCTTTTTTCTTTCAGATGCAATACATAAAGTTCGTAACCGCCACCAGCGCCGACACACTGCCCTCCAGCGCGTCCACCATGTCGACGGTGAAGACGTCCGTGCAGTCGTCGCCGACCAACATAGTCCTCTCCGAACTGAAACCGGCGACGGCGACGGGCGGCGCCACCATCGCCCCCAAACCGCTGAAGAGCATCGCCGCCAAAACCCCCGTCACCACCGGCCAGGTGGTGATGCTGCCCAGCTACGTCCAGTCCCAGCTCAACACGAAAGTGCCGATTCCGATGCGCCACACCCCCGTCGCCAAACAAGTCTCCCCCGACAGCAGCCTGACCATGACTCCCGAAGCCAACCTGGAGTCGAACGGGATGCGGCCTCGGAAGCCGTGCAACTGCACCAAGAGCCAATGTCTGAAGTTGTACTGCGACTGCTTCGCCAACGGCGAGTTCTGCTACATGTGCAACTGCATGAACTGCTTCAACAACCTGGAGAACGAGGACCACCGGCAGAGGGCGATCAAGACGTGTCTGGAAAGGAACCCGAACGCCTTCAGGCCGAAGATCGGCAAGGCGAAGGACGTGACGGGGGACAGCTCGGTCAGGAAGCACACGAAAGGGTGCAACTGCAAGAGGTCCGGCTGCCTGAAGAACTACTGCGAGTGTTACGAGGCGAAGATCGCGTGTTCGAACAATTGCAAATGCGTGGGGTGCCGGAACATCGAGGATTCGATGGAGAAGAAGGGCTTGAGGAGCACGATAGAAGACGGCTTCCATCAGCAGACGCAAGGGAAGATGGCGCCGGCGAGGGACGCGGTGCAGTTCAGGCCGAGGAGGACGTCGAACAGCAGACAGGCCATCAACTTCATCACGGATGACGTGATAGAGGCCACCTCCCAGTGCATGCTCACCATCTCCGACAGCGGAGAGGCGACCATGCAAGACGAGGAACTCACCAAGAGTCAGATCATACAGGAGTTCGGCAGGTGTCTCAAAGAGATCATCGACTGCTCGATGCTGCACAACTGATGACAACGGTCAGAGGGTTTGTTTCAAAAGTCAACTTACGTTGTAGAGTAATAAATTTTATTTGTTAGGTTAAGTTCAAATCTAGATGCTGTAATTTTTCATGATTATATAAACTTTATCTTACGGTTGCAGAGGTGTTGTTCTTTCGTCACGTGTCAATCTTCATCTTGATTGGTTAAGCCAAATGTGACTCGTGAATTGGCCACGCCCACCTCTAGTCCGCACGCAAACTTTCCAAAGTTTTATTAAAAAACGAAAAATTATCACAAATCAAGCATTGCCATTCTTGTGCACCTTATTCTGGTGCCTGATCAGATACGAATCCCTGACGAACCGCCTCTGGCAGAGGGCGCACTCGTAGCCCCTGCGACTGTTATGGCCCTTGACGTGCTGCACGAACTGGCTCTTGGTGGTGAAGACCGCGTGACACTCAGGACACGACAGCCCGTCCGAGACGTGGGACCACCTGTGCGCCACCAGGTAGCTCTTCACGGCGAACTTCTTCTCGCACAGCTCGCAGCCGTAGGGCCTCAGGCCGGTGTGGACGCGTTTGTGCGTGTTCAGACTGGACTTCTGCGTGAAGCGCTTCTCGCAGACGTCGCACTGGAAGGGGCGCTCCCCCGTGTGCGTCCGCAAGTGCACCTGCAACAGATCGAACGAGTGGGGGTCGTCACGCGGCCGCCGGTTACCTCTAAATACGGCTTGCGGCAGAAGCAGGCGTCGCACTGGGTGCACTGGAAGGGCTTGTTGCCCGAGTGCAGTTTCATGTGGACGTAGTAGCTGGACGTGGACGACAGGATCTTACCGCAGATCTTGCACGCCTGCGGCTTGCGCTTCTTCGGGGGCTCCTGCAACGTAAGCGTGAGGTAGTCGGCGGGGGCGGAGGGGGCACCTACTGAGTCGGGGGGCTTGGCTTCGGACTCGGAGCTCGAACAGCCGTAGAAGCTGATCGGCTCGATCTTGATCTCGGCCTCGAACACGCTGTGCGACAAGTTGCCGAACATCGCGGGGCGGCGACCTAAGCAAGTGCGAGCATTTTGAGGTTATGTCTCTTTATTTTGGTATTTTGGACAAACTTCGATCAAAATTGAATTCAATCGTTTGTGTGTGTTCGTTTTTCAACGCAACAATTAAATTATAGCGTGTCTCGGGGGTGTACCCATGAAATATGTAAAATTTGGACGATCGGGGTACCTGAATGGGAATTGCAGTGGAGATCCTTGGGGGCTGTCCCGCTTTGTTCACATGTTTGAGTCGTGCGTGGAAATTCGTTTAAATCGCGTGGATTTACGTTTTCGTGGGTAAATTTCTTGGTCGAATTGGTGGTCGTGTTTTGACGTCACACGGACCTAACCTCACTTTAGGTTTTTGGAGATGTGATGGGGTCACCGTGATTGATCGCCGGATCGATGCGTGGCGCTGAGGCAATGAAAGTCACAGCTAATTCCTATGTTAATGTATTTCAACCAATTCCAGGAAATTATTGCAAATCAATTGGTCAGTTACTTAAAAACTTACTGCTAAACAATATCAAAACAATCATTAAAAAAGTTCTATACTTACTGAACATAAGCAATAATATCAACAAGATTAACTGGAGTCAGAGCCAGCTGCTTCCCGAACCTAACACGCGAATTGAAGATATAAGATAACATAAGAAACAGGTGGCTTCGACCTTGTGGAACTTGAAGGAAAATTTACATTTAAAATTAAATTAAATTTTATTGAACATAATATTGTAGCTTTTGCATTAGAATTTCGCCAACAAAAGTACAAAGAGATGTAAAATGTAAACACCACATTGACGACCTGCGAGTCCACCTGGTGTAGGTAAGCTGTTGATATAACTGGTCCAATACGATAATATATAGCTTAGCGGCAGTGGAGGCCTCTGGACTTGGTGAAAACAGGCTACGGCCCCCACGTCACGTGACCGGGATTATTTATCAAGCGCAGTGTTTGTTTTCACAGCAATAACCACCTGAAACGGGTCGATGAGAGACGTCGCGGTCAGGTGAGCCGACTTACCTCCTCGCCGCAAGATTTGAGCACTGTACATAGGATGTCCTTGCCGGCGTCGTATTCGGCGCGCAGCTGTGTGCCGACGTCGCCTTCGGGAACTTTGAGGTCCTCGCGCAAATCTCCGTTGTCCGACATGAGAGACAAATAGCCGTCATCAGAGATGTCAGTCAGTTGATAGTCCTCGCGCTTAACGTGCGGAACGTCCATGTTGTGTGTGGATGGGCATATGTCTTCGTATTTTTTGCCTGCGCCACAACCCGGTCAGCACCCTGACACGCCGACCCACCCGACTCACCTGTGAAAATATCGATGCCTACCAAATGTACTTTGGCGTGTCCGTGTTTGCCAGTTTTGGAAGTTGACATTTCAACAATCTTGCAAGGTCGAGATTTGAGCATGACGAAGCCGTTCTTGCGCAGGGCCGAGCATTGCATGGGATAGGTGGCCGAAGCGCCAGAATCACCAGTCTCAAAGTGGGTGTCATCGATGTCAGCCATGGTGTGTCTTGTGTCGAACCGTGCAAGCTGCAAACAACAACAATAACCTCAAAGGAGCGTCCACGCGGGGCCCCCCGCGCCGCCCCGGAACCCCAAACAAGCCGGGTGCGCGCCGCGCCCGCCGCACCGCAGACACCCCGAGGGGCGCGCGGCGCGTACTTTCGCCCCTTTCCTGCGATCTTTGTGGGGCTGCGAGGCAACATGGCGCGAACATACACCTAAATCGTGCACACTGTCAAAACTACAAAAGTCAAAAGTCGAGGCTGATGGGAATTGACGGGGCAACAACAGTCGACCGGAAATTCAGCCGACAGGGACGAGGGTGCAAAATTCATACAATTTTACGGGGGAATTTACACAAAAATAAGCTACTCACATGTGTCCAAGATGGCAAATGATTCCAAAAGAAACGTAAGTGACATGCGCGAAGAAAAACGAACGGTACCCGTGGAAGCGACTGCAGCGCCACTCTGGCGCCAAATTCAAAACACCCACCACAAGAAATTCAAAGAACACTCGCTCGACCATCCCCCTGGGGTTCTAGTTGCCACAATCAATCACTCACATCGCCACCGTCGACATTTGGAAAAAACAAAAACATTACAGGATGTTTTGTAAAAAAATCGACGCGATTGTCCTTATTCTGTGGTAAAACAGAAGAAACGTTGTAGTTTTGGACAAACAACCAATGAGATAATGCGACAAGTGACACCGACCCACGTGGCACAGCTCGCCACCCACATTCACGAACAACACAAATTTGAGAAATAAAACACGTTTATTTGGATCATTTCATACAAATCAGTACTTTCCCGACGTTTTTGCGCTCGGCCAACAGCCTGGACGCCTCCACAACATTCTCCATCGGATGCACCGAGTGTATTTTCACTTTCAACTTCCCTTCCTCAAACATCTTGAAGATCTTCTCCAACGCGTGTCGAACCTTCTGACAGTCTTTCTCGATCAGAGTCCCCAAATGCAACCCCGTCACCACCCTGTTGTTCACGATCAAATCGATCAAACGGACATTTTTGGTCGCCATCCAGCTTTTAAAAAACGTAAACAACGACAGCTTGTGGTCATTTTGGATCATATTGTTCGCTCCTATCAAAACGACGCGCCCCAGCGGTTTTAACCTGGTTTGCAAGAAGTTATAAATTGCTCCGGCGTGGTTGGTGAGGATGACGTCGAATCCATTGGGACACGCCTTCACGACTTCACCCTCGAAGCTGTCGTCCAGAGTGAGGGTGACGTCGACTCCGTTACTTTGGACTTCGGCGTGTTTCTCGGCACCGGTGGTACCGACGACAGTGACACCCTGTATGTTTTTGGCGAGTTGAGTCGCCGCCCAGCCTACTCCTCCTGCAACACTCATTTTAACAGTTGCTCCAGTTTAGTCGAGGTTTTTACCCCCGCAGGACAATATCAACACGGTTTCGTCCTTTTTCAAATTCCCGAGCTCGATCAGCGAAAAGTAGGCGGTCAAGTAGTTGACAAAGACTCCAGCGCCCTCTTCCGTACTGATGTGATCTGGCAAGGGGTAGCACTTGTCGGGACTCACCCTGACAGCCTCCCTGTACATGCCGCAGTGATAGTCGTAGCAAATCACGCGCTGCCCCACCTGAAATACATTGTATAGTGGGGGCGGCGTCGGGGGTGGGTCGCACCTTGAGGTCGGTCCGCGCCTCGCCTATCGCGCTGACGGTGCCCACACACTCCATCCCCAAAACAAAAGGCAGCTCTTTGTTGTGCATCAACCCTTGTCGCGTGTACAAATCGGCGAAATTCACTCCCCCATACTCCACTTTCACCTCGACCTTGTCCCCCAAGGGGGGCAGCCGGAATTGTTCCACCTGAAACGGAAGTCTCAGGGGGGGAAAACGCATTGTTCAACTCACTTTGAGCGCGTCGTAGCTGCCGAATTTCCTCACCACGACCGCTTTGTTGCTTTCCATTTTGCGTAATTAATTCGGGGATCAACAAGTGGCAACCTTGTCGGCGGAGGGCAGGGTCAAGGACGCGCACCAATCTGATAAAAAGCGTGGAGGGAGTCGTGCGGTATCAGCGTTTCGCCGGTCTTTGTTTTGGTGGGACGTGACGTGCAGGTTTGTTCTTGTTTTGAATCTCGATGCTGCGGGTTTTGGCCAATCGAGAGTTAGAACGCCCCGCCCGGCGGAGACACCCACGTGGGTGAGTCGTGCGGTGTTTGGCAGGTTGCCTAAGCCAAATCAAAATATAACGAAAAACGAGGAGGGGGAAATTAAATAATCATATGGTTTATTCACAAAACATTCAAATATACAGTAATATCTACAATTAAAAAATCTAAATAAATATGTTGATAAAATAATGCTTTAAAAGAAGTATTAAAATAACGGATAAATCAAGAAAGAAATAAAAATGATCGAAGCACCTAATATGACCTTTCAGTCTTGCACGAAGTAGTTCCAAAGATTAAAAAAAATAGATATCACAAAGGAAAAACCGACAGCTCAAACAACTTTTGCGTGAAGTGATCGAATTTAATACTGAACACAGCGAAACCTTGCGTTCTGAAGGAAATCATGTTAGCGGCCTGGTCCTGAGTCGTGACGCGATAAAAAAATAATTTTTCCCAACTAAAATAATGGACGAAGAATCGAGGAAAACGAATTTACTTAAGTAAAAAATGTAGGCACATTTCCTGCCCAGTTATCACTTCCGTAACATTGTAAAAAACATCAGACAACACATCCAAAGCAATTAGCGACTCATCATGGGGGAAAAAAGGGACAAATATGTTGTTTCGTTTGAGAAAGTCCTCTTGTTGCACCTCACCACCGCAGAAATATCACGAACGATGGAGCCGGCGCCCCACCCGTTTATAAAATGTGCAGGCAGTTTTATTTACAAGAACCCCGAACCACCATCAATCGTTCTGTTCGATGATGATCAGCCCCTCGCAGTCCTTCTCTTTGGAAATGTTCTGGTTGGCCTGGTCGTTCTCGTACTCGACGAAATCATCGAACAGACTCGGCCACGCCTCGTTGTCGTCGTAACAGCTGAGATCGTCGCCGACCGCCTCCGAGAAGTTGAGGAACATGTTCCACGTGTCCCTGGGGATGCCGCGCACCGACTGGTGACACTCGAGGAAGGCGAGCCACCGCCCCAGGATCGGCGGCTCCCTTATCGTGAAGACCAGCCGCCACAGCACCACCGCCATGTCGGTGGGCAGGATGCGCTGGCCCGCCGCCGAGTCCAGTCCGAACCGGAAGGTGAACCTGTACAGGTCCTTGAACAGCTCGACGTCCTGGTCGACCTCGGCGACGATCTCGGGGAGGCGGCTCTGGATGGCCTTGACGGAGTCGGCGCGGATGCCCTTCAGGCCCGTCACGAACTCCGGCCTGGTGAAGCGGCACATCTGTTCGGCGTTGAGTTTCCACGCCAGGACCAGGATGCGGAAGTCGTCGGGGGAGACTTGCAGGTCGCGGCACAGCTGCTCGATGCCCTCGGCGAGGATGGTGTCCTCGGCGGTGTCCTTGTATTGGTCGAAGAGGGCGTTGAGTTTGACGTCGGAGGGCTTGCTGTCGGTGAGTCCCATCGCCGGAGCGGACTTCGAATGGGCTTTCCGGGGGTAGAAGCGCGTGATCGTGGCCTCGGGGAGAGCCGTTAGGTGGTTGCCGTTGCTCAGAATCGTCTCGGAGGGGGCCGAAGAAGCTGGCACGTGACTCGGAGCCGGATACAGCTGGGCTTCGGGCATTTCTGCAAACACAGTACTTCTTCTCTCACTTTTTTCATAACAATTCTGTTTTTAATACAGATTGCAAAAAAATCAAACCCAAAAAAAATCTTCTCATCCGCACTAGTCTATTATTTTTGGCACACTTGCTCATTTTTAAGTGAAAATTAACAATTTTCAAATTTAGGGAATTTTGTCGTAGTTGGCAACAAATGTCATATTGTTTGAAAGATTTAAATTTCAATTCTTATTGACAAATTAAAATTGACGTTGCATAATGGGAGGCCATGATTTATTTTTTTTTATGTTGGACACACTGATTTCACTAAAATTCCTAACATGCGGACCTATCAAAATGAACATAACTTGTTGCGAAATTTCCGGCGATGTCTGAGTATTCTCCTATTGCAAACTAGTAAAACTGACAACAATGCACTAGACATTGACGCTATTTATAACCTCAAACTTAGAAAAACATAACCTAATCAAACTTTACTACCAAATTGAATGCAAAATTTCCATGGCCTCCCATTATGCCAAAACAATGTGAATGCATTTTAGGATTAGTGTAACTGTCCAAGACACGCCAAATGTAACGATTAATATTTGCAATAATTGTACATTCCACGGAAACAACTGAAATTAAAATTCGTTTTGTTTTGGCGTTTACTTTGACATTTCATTTTCGTCATGCCAAGATCAGGAATGTCAATCTTGAAGAAGTAAATGCACTAGTTTGATTCAAAGCGCGAATTTCTATTACCGCACTCAAAATGGGTTTTGTAATAACTTTCATACAGGCGCAAATTCCAACACGAGCCGTAGGCGAGCTACGATTTAATTTGGCAAAAAAAAAACAAGAGAATTTTATTTAGTAATTTGATGGAGAAATTGTTCTTGAATAGGACACATTGATTGGGATCGAGAAATTTTGTGCAAAATACATCGTTTGGCAAACATTTTGTCAATGTCAACATCGAAGAGAACAACTTTATGCCAATCAGAAAAATCACCGCAAGGTATTAGGTTCAAGGATTGCTCTCTTTTTTGGCCCGATTTGGCATAGCAACATGTTGTTGCTAATGACGCATTGTTTAAAAAATCAATACGAAAATTACGAAAAAATGAAATAATGTAGGTAACGTGACGTAAGGTGGAAAATAACGTTTTAAATAATCGAGAACCACATGGTGTTAACTGTAATAAACAATAATGAATTACAAAAAAATGTCATAAAATGTTATCGCGAGAACGTTAAATAATGCAAACATAGGGAAAAATACAAAAATAAATCGCAATTGCTTTAGTTATTTGTACTAGTTATGAAAGTCATACTTTTTTTCATGAATTTGCAATTTGATTAACGAGGGCGTAGCCCGAGTTAATTAAGCAAATGAGTGGAAAAAAGAAAAACCCGTGTAGCAAAGTGCTAGTTCCCAACCACACAATTTGCTTTTGCTTTTTCAACTTTAAGTAAATCGCGTTTCCGCATCAAATTGGCAGATTTTTGTTTATGTAAATTTCCCAATTGTAACGATTCAATTCTGTTTGTTTTTTAAAATTTTTGGACCAAATTAACCTGGAAATGTAAAAAACGACCTACAGCAATTGCGAAATTTAAAAGATGTGATAAAATCTAAAAATAACAAACATTATTTTACTGTTACACTACTCAAAATAGTAATGAACAGAAAACTTACACGGGTGATATTCCAGAAAAAAATAAATAAAGGAAAAAATAGAATGAAAGACACAATAATGAATAGAAAACAAAGAGTCTTGTAAGAAGTAACACTAGAAAGAGTAATGACTAATCTTGCATTTAACGATTAGGGGAACAGATTTTTCCGAAATATAATTTTCATTTCAGTATTTTACCTCCCAATAAATTAACAAGCTGTCTATTTTCGAGTTATCTGACCGAATAACAGTGAGCGTGACATAATACCAGTAGTTTTTGTAAAATCAGTGCAAAACATTGTGTTTTTAGAATAAAGTTTTTTTGTTCTGCGGCCGTGGTAGACATAAACGGATGAAATTTTCAGTTAGTTTTATACCACTCCACAAGGCAGGTGTTTACGTGTTGATTCTGTGATTTGAGCTAAAATTTTGTGAAAATGGTGCGTTTATTTTCGAATAGTGAATACATCGATATTGTGTAGTGTATGGTGAAGCGTGCGGGAGTGCTCCTCAACCCCAGAGAATTTCCGTGCGACTTCTTCTTGTGGGGTTCATGAAGGACTTGGTACAACGGAAGGACAGGTAGGAAATGCTGCCACAATTCGCAATAACAGAGGAACACTGGAATTTCAGCGGCGTCTTCATTATTGATTAGTGATTACTCTGATTATTTCGTGAGAATTTTTACGGATTACTACACTAATTTCAGGAGATATTTTGTCATTACCTTAGCTATTGGCGATTCATTAGTCTCAGTTTAAAATATTTCTTATTAAATTTTTTTTTTTTCAGTTATATAATATCTTCCACATGATTCTCTTTTTTCTCCTCCATCCTTATCATTATCGGTCACGTCACACCAACGGACGCAGCAGTTGCATAAGTTAGCAAAAAACAAGTGAAAGTTTTCTTGCATTTGTTTTTTGTTCTTCACTTATCGGCATCGGCGAAACAAATAATCTCCATAAGCCGGTAACGAAATGTGTGCCAAATCTTTCAATAAGTTTAATTGGATAACTTCGAGGTTTAGGAAAAAATATATTTAAATAAATACTTTATAATAAAATATGAATCTTTTAAATATTTATAATCGGAATTCGCTGCAATTTTATCCATTCACTAAAAGCATCTCAATTAAAAAGACGAATTCAAGTTGGCGACACTGCGGACAAAATAACAGCGTAGATGTTACCAACTGTTAAGTATGCAGACCTCCATATTTGACAACAGATGAGTTCGGTCGATCTTATTTTTCTTCTTAACGGTATTAAAGAAGAATGAAGGAAACTCAACGAGATAAAAAAAAACTGTAAGCTTTGTATTAACGGAATCATAAAAACGCTCGAGTAAATAATGAAGATAATAAAGTTTTAAGGCAATTAATGTTTAATGTACTTAAAAGATATAACTTTAAAAATTCATGATGGTTCATTATGTGAAAAAGCTTATTAGCAGTCATTATTCGCAAAAAATTCATTATTTTTACAGTTAACTGTGCTCGTTTCCAGAGACCAAGTTTAACAAACCAGATGTTCAGCACAGGTTGAGCAAACGTCCAAGCAATAATGAATTTTATTACAGCAGCAGACTTGTAATAAATGCCAGTATAAACTTTAGGCCAAACAATGGTGTAGTTGTGAACAAACATTGAAAAAAAAACTATGACTTTCTAGGACAATTACTTGGGAGGCAGAAGATTTTAAGGTCACATAAAATGTTAGGGAAAATGAATAGAAAAATGAAAAAGTCAGAACGTTGTGATAATGTTTGCTAACTTAATGTAAATAAACTAGTCAGAGTGCTAAAAAAAGCATGAAACATTTATCAGCACGTGATAAAAAATGGTTCCACCAAAAAAGAAAATAAACAGCTGGATCTAATCGGCGTTGCGGCTAGATTTTGCTCAAATGTCAACAAACAAGCAAAAATGCCCAGCTCATTTTCTCCTTCGACCACTTTACTACCACCTGACACTCTCTCACACACCAACCTTCTTTACGGCAATTGGGCGAGTTGTCCAGGGCCGTAGTGTTGGGCTCCTTGAAGCACGCCAAGCAATTGCCCATTGGAAGGGCCCAAACGAAACCTCGCGAGGATTTTCAAGAAGCACTCTTGCATTGCCTATGCTGACTTTACCATCAAATACTGTAACACCAGACCCCCGTTAGACGCGAATAACCACCTTTAACCTTGAAATACCTTAAGAAACTTCTATTCTAACACTATTTACGCGGCGAATTCACAATTTTCGTTGAGCTTCCCGACGGAATTTTCACTATGACACTTGACGGATTCTGGAAGTAGGAATTGTCATTGCGCCCCACGATGCTGCTCACAAGGAAACGGGGACGTCTCGGGCACATGCAAACGACGAAACTGAGGCACTGCGCTGCGACAAGGGGGCTCAAAATTGACGGTTCTCGGGGGGTAATTTATCACAATACATCTGTTTGTTTGACAGTTGCAGCTGATTTGTGGCTACATTCACGCCACCATGAGGCTGTCAAAACTGAGACAAGAGGCGCCATCTGCAACGCTCCAATTTCACAAACTGGGAGCTGGGTCATTAATTAATTAATCATTATGCAAAGCGAAGAGGTATTCGTGTTAAATAACCAAAAGACGATGCATCCGCAAGTTGTGGAAAACTCACCTGTAGACATGTCGCAATCACAAACAACTAAACTATAGTTTCATTGTCTGTGGTCGCAATGAACAGAACGGAATCTGACTTACCGACATTTTCAACAACAACAAAAAATGACAATGTGCAATCAAATTAATAAAATTTATTCCTGTGTAAAAATTATCCTAGTCACAACTTAAAATACAGGCTTTGGAGGGGAAAACGTCGACGTTGCGGTCCTGGCCTAAACCGTAATTTTTCAGAACGTGGTCCATGTTTATGTTGTTTACGTCCCAGAGTACCAACTTCAGGGGTTCCCCCGACTCTCTGCAACAAACCGTTCCCATATTATCACCCTCCCTGCATCACTATTTACTCTACTTACATCACGTACGCTGTAAAAGTCTGCAAATGCATACATTCAGTGAAAAATTGAAGCGATACCTCTCTGCTAACGTCGCTCTTCTCTTGACACCCGCTTAAAATGCATTCCACGGCCTGGAACAATAACAAAGACAAATAAAAAATCTCAAGTCCATACGCGCTACCAACTTGAAATGGCAAATATAGATAATCCTCCTTCATTTGTCTAAGATTTTTCAGTTTTGTCCTCTTTCTGTAACCGTAATCCACTAGGAAGACCTCGATGTTGTCGTCGTCCGTGTACCCCACGCAACTACCCCGATGCCACTCCAACCCTTCTTTGACCAAAACAATTTCACTGACTCCTGGATACACTTTGAATGTTTCGTACGTTTGCACCAAATTATTTGACTTCATCATGTCTCGCAAGTTTTGAAACTCGTCATCTGAAACACTTCGTTCAGTGGATTAAGTCATGGGTCGGGACCACTCACCGAAGACACTTGAAGAGCTGCGATTTTTAATGATCTGGACGTAAAAATGACAAGTAGAGATGTACCCGGTGATCAACAGGTTGAACCATTCTTCAGGCAGAGGCAAAGCTATTGTCGTTAGCGCCTGGTTCAGCGTTAGGACTTTGTCGGTGGTGATCCCGTCTCTGGACAACTTCCCATGTTCCAGCTTACACCCCGCCCCCTTGAAGCACCTCCCCGACCTATCCGTAAAAGGACAAATCCTCGCTTCATCTCTGGCGTCGTATCCCGTGATGATCTCGTTAATGTTGTCGCACTCGTCCAAATCGTCCAAAACGGAGGAAACCTCCTCCTCGCAAGCCAACCCTCTCTCGACCAAAATCTGAGCCAGAGTCTTCTCCGCCTCTTTCTTCATCAAATCCACCGCGAACGTGTCCCTACAATTGATTTAGACGCTTAATCAGTTTCACTTTCCACTTCTTTTACCCCTCTTTATCCACGTAGATCGCCACGAACTTCGACATCTGTTTCATCTCGCTCAATTCGACCAAAGTGTTGATCGACTCCCTGGACCACTCGGGGTAGAGAGAATAAATTCCGCAAAAGCGACACTTGAGCGCCATTCGCGGAAATTTTGAGTAGAAATCGGTCATTCCCCTCAGATTTTGGTATTTGCAATGCACCTTTTCGCCGTAGTCGATCAACTGGACCAAGACGCTGTCAGGGTCTTCAGTCTACAACTTACAACTGTAGCGAAAGGGAGTTGTTGATTCGGAAAAAACTCACCGTCCAGTCCTTAACCTCAACTCGGAACCATTTTGCCCTCTTGGGCAAATAACAAAAACAGAATTTACCTAAAAGTGCTTGCGTTTGTTTCTTCGATTTATACTTGTTCAACTTCGCCTTGTTGTTCAAATCCTGATTTATGTGGATTTCCAGTCTGAAAGGTGAAGTGTTTAGTCCGCGGTCCGCATTTATTTCTCACTCAACACATATCATCAACAACGCTAACGATTGTTCAAAATGGGTATTTTATGCATTTTGCATATCATTAGTAGCAGTCATTCTAAATTTGCTTTAGGCTTTTTTGTTACAAAGTTTTGACCGGTCTTATATCATTTGACAAAAACCAACGTCTTTTTTCATCGGAAAACGAATAAAACGTCGAAATGACTTACTTCTCAAACAGTGGCTGATTAATGCGGACGTAGAATTCTGATGGCGACTCGACATGGATGACAGTACAGAGCTGCTTAACGAACAGTGTATCTTCTACAATATCTATGACAAACAAAATTACAGTGAAATCTAAAAAGCAGTATATTATACGAGTTTTATAAGACGCTTGATTGTGACACGAGTTGGTTGGGGCACGACGAACGCAGTGAGGAGTGCTCCAACAGAACGAGTGGCACAGTGCGTCTTACAAAACGAGTGCAATATACTATTTTTTCTACTTTGGTCGCATTAATTTGATAAAAACAAAAACATGAGTAATGGTGGCATTTCTGTGAAATTTATCTCAAATGTTTTCATTGTTAACAGGAGTTCGCTAGAGATACCGGACGCCGGGCAGCGTGCTATAACAATACCAACGTAATTCGTATAAAAAAAACAAAAACAGTTTCACAAAAAGTTCCTTTGTGACACTACTTTCAGTTTCACAAAATGCTCTTTATGATAACAAAATAGAAAAAAAACTACCATAATGGACGTGTTTTGCTTTGGTTTTCTTGTCCTTTTCCGTCTGCAGATTCGGCACGTTCTCCAACACGGGAACCGTCGTCCACTTAAAATCCTTACATAAACCCTTATTCTCGTATTTCTTCTCGGCCTCGTGTCTCCTATTGTAGACCGTCATCTGTTCCAGTTTCCTCTGGGCAGTGTATTCCAAGCTTTCATTCTTCCTGAGCCACTCTGCCACTCCCTCTTCAACACTTTTAGGCGGCACTTCTTCAGCAGTGCTTGCCATTAGAGAGCCGTCCTCGCGATTATTTCTTTCAGGTGCGTCATCACTTGTTTGCAAATGTGAATCCACAATTTCTGTTTGATCAGTCATTTGCAGACTAGATACGTCGCTTTGTTCTGAATCAGTTTCTTCAAATGAAACCTGCTCATCTCCACCTACAGTTGTTTCCATTTCTGACTCTACATTCAAATCTGGATCTACTACTTTTTCTAGAGGCTGTTTGGCCACCTTTCCCAAGTCTACTTCAGACTCGCTTGAATGTGACAAAAAATTCCCAGTTTTATTAAGAGGCGACGTTGCAAACTGATTTATTCGATACTCGTCTCTGCCATTTTCTTCAAATGGAACCTGCTCATCTGCGCCTACAAGCGTTTCCGTTTCTGACTCTACATTCAAATCTAGATCTACTTGTTCTAGAGGCTGTTGGGCCACCTTTCTCAAGTCTACTTCAGACTCGCTTAAATGTGACAAAAAATCCCCAGTTTTATTAAAAGACGACGTTGCAATCTGATTTACGCGATTCTCGTCTCTTCCACTTTTTTCAAATGGAACCTGCTCATCTGCGCCTACAAGTGTTTCTATTTCTGACTCTACATTCAAATCTGAATCTACTTCTTCCAGAGGGTGTTGGGACGCCTCTCCCAAGTCTACTTCAGACTTGCAATTGTAAACACTCGAATGTGACAAACAACCCCCAGTTTGATTAAAAGGCGACGTTGGAAATTGATTTAAAATTCGATTCTCGTCTCTTTCTGGGTAACAACGTCGTTCTTGTTGGGCGAATTTGAATCGAAGTTCTTTCACCAAGTTCTCACTTGTGTACAGCATTTTCAGGTAATGCTGCAACACTCCCACCACTTCCATTGACATATTGTACTTTTTTTTGGGTGAATTATTTGTGAAGGTATTTTCATAGTTATTCACAGCTTGTAATATCTGAAAAATTTAAATCGAGTAAAAGTGAGGTTATATTAAATCGACTCACGCTTTCGTCAATTTTGTCCAAATTTGCGGCAATTAACATCTTGTACTTATTCAAAGTGTTATATAAAGTATGCAATTCTGATTCAACTGCGGCCATTCTTAAATATTACTCCTGAAAATTGTAATCAATTAAAAATTGCATTTTTGTGAAAGTAGATCACCTGTGCAAGTTATACCTTGACCTCGAAAATTATTCTAAAATATAAATAAATAAGAATAGGGTAACAGTACATACGTTTCTAACATAAAATAAAACTCCCAATGGAATTTTCACAAAAAACAACAAACAATATTGAGTTTATAAAAATTCTGGGGGGGATATTTAAAGTTTAAACATCTACTTTCTACCAGTTTCTACTATGCTAGGTGGAATCGTTCATGACGGTTATGTATCACGTTGTAAGATGGCGCTAATCTAAGTTCTTGTATTCTGTGGTTCTTGTCTTCTTGTGTTGAACGAGTGCGATTGCCAAACGAAAAGATATCACTCAGTGGTAAAAATAAGAGTATCTTGCCGAGAGAAAAAGTCTAGACCGTTATACAACGTTTTCTCGTGAGACAGAACAGCAAATAGTGGAGCATTTTCAAACACAGGAAAAGCGTTTTCATGGTTTGTGTTTTTACTCTGCAGAAGTGCAGACACACGAGTGGTGCGTTCACAATCGACTCTTCAACGCCAAATTATATTGCTCACATATTACATATAATTATAATTTATCTTGAACAACAAAGCAGTGAAAAAAAGTAGATTATTTTTCAGGGTTTGCTCGATTGGGGCGATACAAACATAAAAAGAGAATAAAGTCTTTATTTCTATCCAAGCAGTTATTTAAAAATTCGCTACCGTTGATGACGCTTCTCGTTCTGTTTGCCGCCATGACGGTCAAGTGTAGCTCCCTTGTTCATTGTCACGAGTGGGATTATGATAGCCCCCACGATGATCACGGTGCGACCTTCTTGGACGAGAAGAACGCGGGGAGCGTCTCCACGGCGTCGACCTCGATGATGACAATCCTGACCCTCGGTACAATCTCAATTGCTCGAACTGCTACTAGAATCACTTTCACTATCACATTTTTTTGCGTTTTCTTTTGCAATTTATATAATACAAGAAAAGGAGAGTGTTTTTTTTATTAAATTCGACCACACTTCTTTATTCTTTGAATAGTACAAAAAGAAATAATCGCAACAGCAGCTGTGCGTCCCGGATTGTTTCAATGAAATGTCCAACCATTTATTGGGAGGGTGAATTTTTTCTTAATTGTAAATTTTTATGTTTCTCAATATCTTTGTTGGCACAAATTGTTTATTACCTGGCTCTTTTGCTTCTCCAACTAGCTCAGAACACCTTAATTAACACTTTTAAAAATAATAAACATTGAAAATAATTGGAGAAGTGAGAGCTGTCAAATGTCAAATTTACAAATACAAGTATTTATATAATAATAAATAATCTTGTAGTAGTAAACACAAATAGTTATTAGTCAAGCGTAATTCTTCACTTATGCAATAAGTTTTAAATATATAATAGTTTTTTAATTACAGTTACAAGAAAATGAAAGCCTTCTAATGGAGTGATTTGATTGGTTGGAAGTTGACATGCAAATTGAAACCCGCCTACTTTGGCTCGATGAATTTATTACCTAATTAAACGATACAATAATTAAAAGCGACAATATAAAATTCCTGTAATAAAAACAACTAAATGCGCATTTTTTGAGCAGTCTTAATTCGAGTCGACAGCAAAGGAATGCCAATTACTCAATTTTGCAAAACAGCATCAGCCTTTTTTAAAATTTCTTTGATATCAGACGATTTCGCTTCATCATTGTCTCCCTTTTCGAACAGATTCAAGATGAATTTTTCCGATTCGCTCTTCGAAGTGCTCGGCCTCTCCCCGTCCTCGATGAACGAGAACAAGACGCTCTCTTCTTCGTACTTGGAGCAATTCGGCTGGGTCTGCGTGTACGGCAACGAAGTGCGAGTCGGAATCGGGTCGGGAGAAATCTCGAAATTTTTTATAATGGAAGTGACGATGGGGCTCTCGTCCATGCTCGGTAGTTTAACGTATTTATCGATTGGCACTTCGTTGACTACCGCGTCTTCACGAGAAGAATTATCACTGGTTTCGGTTTCTCTGACCAACATTAATTTATCGACATACTTGCGTTTCCTCGATTTCTGCTCCGTCTCCGGCGCAAAAGTCAACGCGTTAGCGGAAGCCCATGCTGCGACGGTTTGCTCGTAACTTTCAGTCTCCTCGTCCGTGGGGCGCTTGAATGACTCGCAGAACCGCCAAGTCAGCCGGAACCACCAGTAGCGATAGTTGTCCACAAAGAGCTGCGCGTTCCGGTTGTCTATTCTACAAGAGACGGATAAGAATGATGCAGAGAACGCGACCCCCGACTCACTCGTAAAACTCGCCGAGTTTGCCCACGCACCCCGGATTGGCCCAATTCAACATGTTCCAACGCAATTTTTGATTCGGATTCATCTACAAAAACAAAATCATTCTAATGGAAACGCCCCTAAACGACATACATAAAAACTCCGATGTGTGAGGCCCACGTTAAATTTTCCCTCTAGTTTCTTCACAACACGTTTTATGGCAATTTGATCGAAATCGTCAATGACGACGGAAAAAAAATCGAGATCAAGGACGTCTTCGCACAAATTTAAACAGTCGATTGGTATTAGCAAAGCCAGTCTTTTGTTGTTACCTTTGTAGTCGTCTTTAGAATCTAAAATCGAGTGTAACAGCGACAATTTTTTAACTCGACATAACCTCACTTTTCGTGGTTAGCTGTACTACATGGAATTTGGAGTGATTTGAGAGGTGGTAGTGCCAGAAGCGCATGGACTGTCGGCTGCAAATCACTAGAACCACAGCGGCGCCCCCGACCACAGCGCTAAAAAAGGCTGAAATTTGCAAAGGAAAATTCATGCCCGGCTCCTGATTCAAAATTGATCCTTTCATCTAGAATGACGCTATTAAAATGGAATTTGGTAGCCGCTATTCACCCTCACCCCTTTGCGATAGTTGTGGTAGAGAAATTCGACTGCCATTACATGGTAGTTTTTTAGATGCTTTGTGACTTCAAGTGGGATGGAAACGGGCTTATCATCACCTGGTGTGGATAAAATCCAAGGCTTGTTCAGTTCAGAAGGCTACAACAGTCAACTCCAGCACTCTGCGATTCGAGCAATCCTACTCTTACGTTTTTAATGTAGAACATAGCGAAACTAAGACAGTATTTCGTTTGACCTGGACATGATGTAAAAAGTCATTCCCAGTATGTACAAAAGTTTGAGATACAAGATCGCCACAAATATTGAAAAGCTTGTTCTATCACTCTCATCATCCAGAAAATCGCGTAGTTCAAGCATTTTTTGCGATTACACACATAATTTCGCCCCTCGGTCAAAGTCTGTTAACCTCAAAATAAAATGACAGATCGATAAAACGAAAGTCACCAAATTCGAACCATGGAACTTCAAAACAACAAAAACAGCGATAATGTGAGGTTATGTTGATCTTTTATTCAGCTTTTACATCATTTCCAGGGATTTTATCAGCAATCGCCTTCAACATGCCCAAGAGTCTGGTTATGATGAAGTGGATGCCGTCACCTTTTTGCTAAAATAAAATCTTGATTAACTTGACGTTTTTAATTTTTATGTCCCGCGGAAACCTTCATTTTAGGCGGGAGAACTTCAGGGGCCCTTATTCTGTAATTTGACAGAAAGTTGACCACCAAGACGGGGTCAGGCTGTGTCATTTTCAGTACCCACTGATCTATTCGACCATTAATCTTTTCATCTGAAATGAACAAGCTCAGAAATCGCCATAAAAATGTCAATCTAACCTAGATCGACTTTGTATTTAAACACGCCAGTTTTTTCACTTTCAATAGAAGACAGCAGCTCATCAAAAAATAGTTGTTTAGCTGAACCATTACCCATGAAAGCTTGAGGAATGATAAAATAATTCTACAAAAGAATCAGTCAGATTTGTTCATAAATCATCAGTTTTGTACATCTCTGAATTCAGGGATTTGGGGAGTGAACAGGAAAAACGCAGCTTTAATCCTGTCTTCATATTTCACAAAGTAATCTTTGAATATTTTCGCTTCTTGTGGACTCTGTCCTTCCTCCTAGAAGCACAATCTAGATTTGATTTTGAGAGTGCGAAGCTGCTTACGCTAAAACTGTACAATATGTTTTTCCCGCTGGGCTTTCCGTTCGCAGTACCCTCGTAATTGTTCAGCCAGTTCGCGTTGATTGGCTGGAATTTGTACTGTAGTTACAAGTTAAATAATTCGATTTGTGCAATACTAAAGCCATCGAATAGTTGTATCCGTCGGGATTCAACAGCGGTAAAAAGTGAAAACTGAAATCTGTCAACAGCCGATCGGTCTTTTCCACGTCGGAGAAAAACTTGTTCATTATCGCTATCGATGTCAAAACGCTGCCCCAGTCGTTGGCCAACAACCCAGAAACTATTAGCACCATGGGTAGGCGCTGTCTTTTCTTCTTCATGACTACCTCGTTGATTACGTTTTCTGCAGGTTTAGTCTCGCCGATTTTCTGCATCGAAAACAGCAAACTGCGAGTTTTGGTAAAGTTGTCGAAGTATTCAGAGAGCTTGGAAAAGTTCGAGTCAATTTCGGTGTTTAAATTTTTATCGTGTTACCTCTTCAGGGAGATAGTACTTGTCAGGGTACTCTTTTAAGTCGTCCTGAACGGGAGCTTTGCGGTCATCGTCAGGAGAGCGTGTCGAGTCTTCGTCGTCGGGATCCACAGGGCTGTTGTGGCTTTTGGTGAAAATTTCTTAAGCAGATTACTACTTACGCGTAATAAATAAAATGGGGCGACCCTCGCCCCATTTGGATGATTATGATGGGGAGTAAAATCGCGGTCACCGCCAGAACTATGATCAAAATCATGTAAAAAAACGTTTCTGACGATTTTGCCATTTTGACATTTTAAGTGTCGAATCATCTCCTGGGATTCAATTGTTGATGCGAACGAATTTAAATTAACAGCAAGCATTGATTCTTTCAAATAAAAATGGTGGAGGTGCCAGGACATTTCTCTATTAAAAATGATCAGTATTTTTGTAAAAAACAAATACCGCTATCTTCATTATTAACTTTCAAAATGTCATTTTGTAAAAATGATGGAAGTGTCAAAAGGTTGTTGGTTAAGTCAGATCTAAAAGCTGTAGTAAAAGATTTGATTGCGAGAAATCGAACGAGAAGAACGATATAACGAGGCAAAAAGATTTCTTTTACGGTCAATACCATTTCTATTATTTCGTCCACGTCTTCTATTTCCAGCAATAACAATTTTTTACAAGAATCTCAAGTTTTTCTTTACAAACGTTGGTAACAATGAGAACAACAGTGTTTACTGAAAAACATCGTCGAATAAAATAAAGTGAATCAAAAGAAAATATTTCCCCACAGGAGTGAAACATAAAACTATGCGTATTACACATACATAATGCACTTTATTGGAGTTGTCCTCTTTATTGAACACGCTCGCAAACTCGCTCCTCCATTAAATCAACACGTCCAATAAAGTTATACATTATCGGGTTCTGACATAAACACCTAATTTGTAGCTCCGGAGAAATTTACGCTTTTTATTATTATTTTTATTAACTTGCAGCTGAATGAGGGAGAAGATATATCTCCTCATTCGACGCTACTACTGATAAGATAACGTCACGTTCTAGCATATATCCTGTTACACCTGGTTCCAGGATATATGAACTATCCTGCAATGGGAGTCTCGTCGTAATCAGTTCAGCATTTACGGCACCGACAAACAAACGTTAGTTCCAAAGATCTTTCCTCCTTCGGTACCTAGTTGGGTCAAAATGGTGGAGGCGCCAGGGTATTTCTTTTGATAATAATTATTCAACTATTATTCAAGCTAAATCAGTTCCAAACGCTATGTTTTGTTGATTTAATTGTGACGAACCAAATGGAAAAAACCGCATCGCTAAATTTTGTTAAAAAAAAATGGTTTAGGCGCCGGGACATTTTTGCATTAAAAATGGAAATGTATGACTTATTGTTTCAGCGTATTAAATTTTGTCTGACATTATTTAATGTTTATTAAACTAAAAAAGGTGTGTGATTGTAATAATCTTCTTTAGTCATTTTCTTGATAGAAATAAATTTATAGGTTATGTTTTTCACATGCGACTGTTGCGAAACCAAATTTATCTTGTAGATCATTCGTTTACACATTTATATTTTTTAATTAT
The DNA here is from genome assembly GCF_963966145.1 of Tenebrio molitor. NCBI lineage: Eukaryota > Metazoa > Arthropoda > Insecta > Coleoptera > Tenebrionidae > Tenebrio > Tenebrio molitor. The sequence continues at coordinate 1,143,168 of NC_091054.1, read as the reverse complement.
GTTTTCTATAATTTTCTTTGTCCAGAAATGTTGAAAAAATTCTACACAAGACAATATCTTTTGGTTTTTAGCTATAATTAATTACATTTTTATCCTTTGGAACTTGTAAAACTTTTGTCAAATTAAAATAAACAATTCTTTTTATTCTGTTATTTTAATTCCATTGTCATTTAATATTTCAGCCGTAACACCCAATTCCCGTTTTCTCAGAATTGTGAACGCTATTTAGTCGAAAGCTTTTCTCATATCTGCACCCCTGCATTTTATCATGTAATTGTCACTCTTCGCTGTTTGCTTATCTTATCAACGATTGAGTGTGACAAGTGATAATGTGGTTTTTAATTGTTGTTTTGACAAAATAATAATAACAAAATTACTACGAATAACTATATTTCTTTGACGAAAACATTTCTGAAGAAATACTGACTCACCTGTGAACAATTCGGTACTACGCCATATTTTATCGTTTTAAAAACTTTTAAATAGTCAAAAAATATTTACCTAAGCAATGATTGGCACCGTTGATCACAAATTTTTACAAAGTTGGCAATAATGTTGTTTGCAAGTCTCTAGCAGGAATATATTTCGAAAAAATATATGCACGTAGCAAATACGAGTATACAACAAACATTCACATTATTTTCGAGTTATTACAGAGACGAAATGGCAGGTTCGGGTGACAGACAGGTAAAACACTCTGTATTATAAATGTAGACACTTTTAAGGCAAGAACACTGCCAACAAAACAAGGATCCCGATAATGGCAGCTAGGACAAGGCACAGTAAGATCATAATTTGTTTCTTCTTCGCAGCTTCTTTCCACACTTTGGCCTTCCTCAAGTCCGCTTGGGCTTCCTCCACGAGGTCCTGCGTCAAGCCCACGTGGTACTCTATACTGTCCAGAAGCTCCCCTTGGCCCTCCACCAGCATGGCCATATCGACGAACATGCCGTGCAGCTCCTGGATGGACCTTTCCAGTTTGACGAGATCCGCATGCCTGGCCTCAATCTCCTGGACTCTTTGCCTCTCCTGGCTCGTCTCCGTCACGATGTCCCCCACGAAAACCGAGAAGTTCTCCTTTTGGAGTATCTCCTCCAGCTCCTCGTCGGTGGTTTGCTTGCCGGCGATTTCCAGTTGGCGCTGCAGCCTTGCTTTGCAGCTCTCCCCGTAGTCCACTTGCGCGCGGTTGAACTCCGTCATCACGTCCACCAGCCGCTTGGTCAGCGTCACCTGCTGGGTCATCCGGATTCTGGCCGACGTTTCGTCCTCGCCGTCTTCCGGCCCGATGGTGTTCAGCTTGAGACGCAGGCGAGTGGCGGCGTCTTTGATCTCGGCGGTGAGGTCCTCCAGTTGGTGCGTCGTTTTGGGGTCGGTCTGCGGGGCGCACAGGATGGCATCGTGGATCTCTTTTACTTGTTCGACGCAGGCTTCGAGGCGGGCGATGGTCTCGTGCACGGTTTGCATCTCGACGAAGAAGGCGTCCATCGGGGCCACCTCGGAGACGACGAACGGGGCATCGTCGGGATCGGAGTCTGAGTCTTGGGCGGCTAAGAGGGCGGCGAGCTTGTCCTTCGCCATGGCACACGCGACTGAAGAGGGTTATCGCTGGGAATGGGAGAGGATCGGGTCGGGGAGATTGTATGGACAATTGAAACTAATCGATATTTTGAGTGTGACGGGTTGCATACGCTGGAAGAGTTTTAACACACCTGGACCTTATCAAAACAAACTCTACAAGAATTAAAACAACATATCTTCAACATATTTTAATTAATTTAAAGTAATAAACAATCACAATATTTTTGACAGTCACAGAAACATTTTTTTTGTTCGACACTGTCAGAATTTGAGAATTTTCTCCTATGTGAACGGATTTTGATAAATGTGACAACTTGTCAAAACGAAACGTCAAGTTAATTTTAAAGATTTTAAGCGATTTGGAGCCTTTAAGGGGGTCGTCGAACAAAAAAACCTTGTATTCAACTCGTTCTTGTGTAAATTGGACTTTTTTTGGCTTTTATTTTTCATGACCTATTTGACCAGAAAATTTCTTGAAACATACTTACGGTACTTATTTATGGACTGCAGAAAATGACAACAACCAATATATTTAAAGTGTGACCACAAGGAAATAATAGATGACGAAATTATCAATAAATGAATAAACTGATTAATATCTCCATATTTATGTTTCCCAAAGGGATAAATGATAAATACCATTTTAAGCAGTGTCATCGGGCGCAGTTCGCGTCCCGTTTTTGTTCACGGTACTGTCTGCACTGTCATTGGCCGACCAATGAGCGGGCTTCGTTCGTGTTTGATCCCACCCCAACTTCCGTTATGTATAAATAGGTGACGCCGGCCGAATTTCGGCAACGGAGCATCATGGCCAAGTAATAAGCGTGCCACTTTGCACTCTCGACGTCCCAGGTTCTAACCCCGGTGCCGCCTGACTTTGGTGTAGGTTTTTTTCAGGTGTTTTCTCACACCATCGTTTCATGGCATTGAGCACAGAAAAGGCGAATGCTGGGTTAGTATTCACCCCTCAGAACCTACCACCTTCCGGCCGTACCTATCCTCACCGTACCCAACCGAATCTTCCCGTCAGTGTGGGTGTGGCTTTGGAAGTTCGGTTCACTTTCGATCACGCTCTAAACGGAGACGTTTCGTTCACTCCTCCCTCTCTCTACAAAAAAAGATTAGGTACGGCTCTTCTTCGAGACAACGTGCATCGAGAAAGCAGCTCTTTCCAGCGGTCCCAAAAATCGATTCGACAGAGGGCTCCAGAGGTGGTACAGTTGCGGCCGTTGAAATCTCAGACAGGAAAGATTTAAACACTCTGTATAAATTCCAAAATTTGATTAGCGTAAACAGGATTTTCATCAAGGATTATAAAGTCAGTGTCAGTATTTGACATATTAGGTCAGAATCGCGCGTAACTTTTGAAATGCCGCAATTATCTGATTTGCAAAAATGTGTTTGATTGAGGGACGGTGTGAGTATAAGAGCCATTGCGAGAGAAATTAATGTGGATAATGTTTGAGTGACATTTTGAGAAACGTCACTTTCAATACCATTTACAAAGCCAAAAGTTTGGCGTTGTCAAAGTGTCTGAGTTTTCAACGGCCACAACTGTACAGCTGTAAAGACAGCAGAGAAAGTTAAATATAAAAATAAAGTTTATAATCAAGCTCTCTAGCAATGTAAAAAAAGTTGAAAATAAAAAGAAACAATCACGGCAGGCTTTGAAACTTTGCCCCTACCACAAGGCGATAGATGGCCGCGGCCATAAAATGTCAGGCATGTCAAGCACTTAGTGACGGAAATCAAACAGTGTGTCCAACGTTAAAAAATAAATCATGACCTCCCAGCCTCCCATTATGCCAAAACAAAGTGGTGAAAGTCGAAAACTGTCAGAATATAAAATATATGTTTTTGTAACTTGCCTCCATTTTGATTCTCTAATAGACATATTAACGAACGCGACGTCATCATCTCCGATGTCATTGTAACCATTAATTCACGGAACATTTTACGAAAATTTGTAGGTTGGTAAAGTTTGGTACGGAATTATTTTGTCATGCATGTCAGTGTAAATTAGAAAATGTGTCAAGAACAGGAAAAATTTGACCGTATTTTTAGCAATTTCACGTATTTCAAGGGGCGTACATGCAAGATTATCTTGATTATCTTCCATATTCGTGTTTTGTGACAGAATTTGAATTAAACAAACGGCGACTAGATCAAATGTTTACTTTTAAAATTAAGACATTACCAACCCCCACAAAAATCCCTAAATCGACTAAAGTAAACATTTTTGTTTAAAACGGCTTGAAAAGGGCAAATTACAAAAAATAGTATAAAAGAACTTATTCCATAAGACCTTGAAGCGCTCATTGTTTAAGATAACTCGTGGCTACGCCACTCGTTTTTTAAACTTGAATTCGTGCTTCAAGACTGGTCTTATGAAACTTGTTTTTTAATATACTATTATATAACACACCCAGTATGAATCACAACAATTAGATGGCTGAAAATTAATAATACCTGATCCATCTTTTCCAAATTTTTTTTTGCAACCTTTCACCGCAAAAACACCTCGAAAGTTCAATTCATTTCTCATCATTTCAGATATTTTTCATTACTTGACCCTTTTTTCCTATCAATTTTATTGCTTGTCTTTGTTTTTTAAATCTTTTTTCTGGCGTCTCCAAAAGCCATTTGCGCTAATTCTAATTTAGTACCTGCATAACCAGCTGCACCCAATCCCAATGCTGCTGGAATTAAAACAAGTAAAAATTCACCAAACCGTGTGGGACAAAATTTAATATCACAATATTTTTCTTTTTGTTTTTAATTTTTTTTATTTCATTATTATTACAATTGTACAAAAAATTGTGTATTTTAACAAACAAAAAATATCTTCAATACAAAATTTTAAATTAACCACATTAGAAGCTGTCTGTTGCCTTGAAGTGCTCGTTATCAGTAGTAGTATAGGCATGTCCTTCATCTAAGAAAAAGTTCAAAGCGGCCCTAAAAAATAAAAATTCTCTTTTTTCCCCCTGCAATACCCAATACAATCCAACATACTCCACTTCCCTTGCCTGTCCAGGACTAAAATGACTCAAAATCTGAGTCTTACTCAATCCTTTGGCGTCCTTGACAGGCCTCAACAGGCGCATAATTTGCAACTGAATCGGCCGAAGACCTTGAGGATTATCCTGCGTGTCTGGCTTCATATCATCAAAATTGATGGAGCTCATCGACGAGATGTTCGCGGAATGCGTGGGTACATCCCCGGTCGGTATTCCACCTTCTGACAATTTCTCGGCGTACAATTTGACATGAATCATTTGCAAACGGTGATTTGTCAGTATGTTTAAATCATCAACCGGGACTATTTTCAAAATCATTAAAATTTTTTCACCTTCTTGGGTACGAATCGAGCCAAAAGCACGCACGTAACAATTTTCTTTTACCGGCGGAATTGCAATTACAGAATTCTGGAAACAGTGCTTAGTACAAACTTAAACAGAGATTGCACTCACATTTTCTGCTTCTAACCACAAAATCGCCTTGATGACGCCACTGTGGTCTTGAATGGTACAAGTGGCTTTGGTTGATTGGACATCAAAATTCGTTAACACCCCCACGATGTCCGCCTTAAACGCTCTGATCAGAATTGAGTTGTGTTGACAAAAAACTTACAATTTGGACTGGCAACCCGTGTAAAGAAAACTCTTCATCAGTACAATCAGTGATATGAGATATTAGTAAAGGGACAACGCTTTGAATACGCCTTACTTGCTGCAATATGTGTGTTAATGTTAGTAAGTAGGAGCTACAAGTGTCCAAATTACCTCTTTCTTTTTGCTAGAAGAGACCTGCGTAGCATCATCATTGAGAAAACCACCATTACTGCTAATATCTAAAATCATTGCATCATTCGATTTTTATTCGGTTAATAAAATGTAATAATTACCAAAAGTGCTATACATTTTTTATTTGTTTTTCCGTTAACAAGAAATTGGTTAGAAGAAAATCGGCGGGAATTTAACTGACGTTTAGAACTGTCATTTTTTAGGGATTTTTGTCAACCCCTGGAAAAAAAACTAAAAAAGTAGAGTGTCTTACAAAACATTTTATGTAATGGATTTCACTTTTATTTTATACATGTTTAAAACAACCTTATATTAAACTTGAAACGAGTATTTCTGTGTTTTATTTAACAATCAAACGTGTGGACTTTATAGGTGGCGCCACTCGTTTAGTCGTTTGTTTATTTTTGACGATTTAGGTTAAAGGTTCAAAATTAAATGGATATTGTGAGTTCGGGGCTCAATGTCCAAGCCACCGAGGCGGTCTCCCTCCGAGAGGCCCTTCTGGCATTAACCGCAATAAATCACGACATTGTCGTGTTAGATTACGGAAATGTTGTGGTTCGGAGGGGCTACACGAACTTGACCGGCGTCAAGCTCCTCTCTGGGGGTGTGGGCGGGACGGATTTGAGTCACGCGATTTGTGTGGGCAAGGGGATGCTGACGGCCGCAATTCTCGGTAACGCATCAATCTGATTTTGTATCGTCATGACTGAAATTTATAGGAGAGGAGGCCGCCCCCAGCTCCCGACAAATCCTGCACACAATCAAAGAACTCAACGTGGGGGAGAACGGCGGAATTTTTGTGATAACGCAGGCGAATTCGGATATGTTTAATTTTGGTCTGGCCGTGGAAAGGGCCAATGCAGATTGTCGCACTAGAGTCAAGTTACTCTCAATTGATGACGACAGAAGCGCCAAAAGAGAACGATATTCGTGCGGGTTTATTTTGCTGACGAAGATTTTGGGGGCGTTGGTCGAAAAGGGGGCCATGTTCGACGATATTTGGAAATGCTATAAAAACATTATAGATCTTATACTTACTGTGCCCTTGAACTATTTAGACCAAGAGACGGGGCCCCGTCGACGCAAGAGTATTAAGATAACTGTTGATTTTGATAAACACGTCAAGCACGTCATCGACGACAAGTCCCAACAGAACTTAAGTCTCCATCCTTCCATACCTACTGTTGCCTTGATTAACACCTCCAAAAGCTTGGAGAGAATCGCTGAATTAGGTCTAGTCACACAGGTGATTGATAGATTAAGACAATTAGGAATCTGCATAGTGCGAATGTATTACGGGAACTTCGTGACGGCAGCCCCCGGGAGCGCCTCCTTGACCATCATGAAAGTGTATGATTTGAAGGTTATAGAGTATTTGGATGCACCATGTGACGCCTCTGGTAGGTTCACGCGATCCAGAAAGTTGTCTTTTATTTTTTTTGTCTTTTGAAGGTTGGCACCACGTCGTCCAAGTTCTTCCCGAAATCACCACCAAAAACGAGATTCCCGGCGTGTTGACCTGCCAGGGCAAACAACACGTTGCCCTGAAAGGTCCCAAATTGGGGGAAAAACAGACTAACATATGTCGAAAAGCCATCCAATTCGCCTGTGATGCTCTCATCTCTTGCGAACGTCAACTGAATCTGATTGACGCCGAATCCTCCGTTGGCAACGTGGGCAGTCGTCTCAAAAACATGGCCGACAACATCAACAAAAGAATCAACAACAAGAAATTACCGATCAACTGTCCGTACACGTTTTTCAAGAAAATGGGCGTGATCGCCGAAACGGCACTAGGAGGTATAATGGGCTCCATTTATGGTGTTCTGTTCGAAAGTGCTGCCAACGTATTCGGGGATATACCCGAAAGCGAGGTCATCACTCCAGGAATGTGGGCTAAAGCACTGTCAGTTGCTACGAAGGCTATTGAATTGTTAGGAATCGAAATCGAGTTGCTCGAACGTTAGTTACCGAGTCGGTGATTTCAGGTATTGCACCCCCGAAGTGGGCAGAAGAACCATGTACTACCCCGTCAAAAGTTGCGACGTAGCCGTCGGTAGAGAAATGGAAAGAGGTCAAGATTACGTTCAGTGTTTTGGTCTGGGGATCACTTGGGCTGAGGAGGCGGCGCAACGGACGCGCCAGCCACAGCGTAAATATCCCGACGCGGGGGCCCACGCCGTCGGTATATGGATGCGCGCTGTCTTCGAGGGGGTCAAATTAATGAGTGAACCTGTCAACGCCTGTGACGAGCAAAATTTACCAAAATAAATCAGTTTAAAAATTAAAAAATGTTTTATTGTTGTCCATCTGTCATCTGTCAAATTCGACGTTTGACAGCTCTCACCCCGACGCTGATGTTTACGCTTGTGAATTAATTTCCACAAAACTTACCCCCAAATTGCTTAAAATTAATCTCGACACTGTAATTTAACAACAGTGAACAATGGGGGGTAAATTCGAGTCGTTACGTGTGGAATACCAGGTGAGCCAAAACATAACCTCAAATTCGCCGCTCACTCTCATTTCCAGGACGTTCTACGCAAATGTTTCAAAAGTAAAAGCACAGAAATGATCGAGGCCAAAGCGAAACTGACCACGAAAACCGCCGTCGACTTGAAAGCCCCTCTAGACCAGGCGTTTAGAGACATCCTTCTCGAACTTCTGGAGGAGGAAGTGGACGTTTCTGTACTCCGCGAATTCGTCGATTTCTGTGTGTTGTCTTGCCGCAAAGAATTGAGCAATCCGACGATGCCTGTAGTGCTGCTTTCTGATATTTTCGACGCCTTGACTCTTGACGCTTGTCAGGAGATGTTTTTGTATGTTGAGAACAATGTAGAGGTGTGGAAAGAGAACCTGTTTTTCAGCTGTTGTAAAAATAATTTGTTGAGGTTGTGCAATGATTTGTTAAGGAGGTTATCGCGGTCGACCGCGACGGTTTTTTGCGGACGCATTTTGCTCTTTCTTGCGAAATTTTTCCCGTTTTCTGAACGCTCAGGTTTGAATATTGTGAGTGAATTTAATTTGGAAAATACCACGGAATACGGGACCGATTCTAGTCAAGATACAGTGGGCGACATCGACGGCGACGACAAGAAGAACGCTGTGATCGATTTCACGTTTTATTGCAAGTTTTGGTCATTGCAAGACTTCTTCAGGAACCCTAATCAGCTTTACAGCAAAGTGCAGTGGAAGCTTTTTTGTACTGTAATTATTTCATTTCTAAACTGGAATTGTTAATAGAGTTTAATTTATTTTAGTATGCAAGTAGCGTCTTGAACACTTTCCAAGGGCTCAAATTGGAACACGTGGAGAATAACGGGGCGTATTGTGATGAAATAAAAAACAAAATGTATTTCTCTAAATATCTGACAAGTCAAAAACTGCTGGACTTGCAACTGTACGACGTCAATTTTCGCAGAGCGGTCTTACTACAGTTTCTGATCTTGTTCCAGTACTTGTCGTCATCCGTAAAATTTAAATCGTTAGTATTTTTCGCTAATCGGAAACAACACATGTTAATTTTTGCATTGCAGAGACAGTTTTGAATTGAAAACTGACCAAAAGGAATGGATTCAAAGCAGTACAGATAAAGTGTATAGTTTGCTGCGTGAAACGCCCCCTGACGGTAAAAGATTTGCCGAAATCGCTTCCAACATTCTCAGTCGCGAAGAGTACTGGAACGCGTGGAAGAACGACGGATGTCCGGAGCTAAAAAAATTAATCGTGACGCAAGAGAGTCCAGACAAGCGCAAGAGCGAAGAGCGCCCTCTTTTGGGAGACTTGATCAAGGAAGCGTCGAGCCAGGGGAAGTACTACATGGGCAGTCCCGAACTGACGAAGTTGTGGAACCTGTGTCCCGACAACTTGGAGGCGTGCAAGGGCAAGGAACGCGACTTCCTCCCGACTCTGGAGGACTACTTTGCCGACGCGATCGCCCAAATGGAGCTACCCACTCCCGTCAAAGACGAAGACAACTTGCTGAAAGACGGGAATTACGGGTGGAGGGCTTTGAGACTGTTGGCGAAGCGCAGTCCCCACTTCTTTACGTACAGCACGGTGATAATGAACCCACTGTCTTCGTATTTGGAGATGATGGTGAAGAAAATCGCCCACGACAGACAAGGACGGGCGCAGGAAAACTCGCAAGAGTCCCAGCAAGGGGATGCTGAAGAAGAGAATCTGTTTAAGGACACTCAAGTGGACGAGAACACGGAAGACATCAAACCGTCGGAATCTGAAGAGTTCATGGACGACAAAAACTCGCGAGTTGAACACAAAATCACGTCAAGTCAGTTGCAGTTGTTCAGTGAGAAAGTTGCTCCCAGCTGGAAGAAGTTGGCGAATAAATTGGGTTTCAAACCGGACGAGGTTCAATATTTCACGCAGGAAAATACAAAGGAGGTGGATCAGGCCAAGAACATGCTCCAGTTGTGGTTCGATGACGACGAAGACGCCACGCTGGACAATTTTCTTTATATTTTGGAAGGTTTAGAGATGGAGGAGGCGGCGGAGCTCGTCAGGAACGAAATTAATTCAATGGACTCTTAACCGTTTTATTACGATTGTGATTACGGCGCTAGCTTTAGTCGTTTTTTAATTTTGTTGTTTTTTGACTTTAGTTTCCTCTTGTGGTGTAATTCGTTGCGGTCGACTCGCGGACAGTCTCGTTTTTTGTGTCCCGGCTCCTTACAATGGAAACAGTCCTTCAAAATACCAAATAAAATTTTAAAATTCTCTTTTTGTACTCAATTCAAGGACACACCTGCGTAAATACCAGTTCTCCGCATTTGTGGTCAGGTTGGCAGCACCTGTTACACTTCTCGCAGTGCTGCCAACTCGGTTTAACGCACCGTTCACATTTCACACAATGGACGTAAGAGCGGCCGTCTTTAGAAGTGCAACTATTACACAACGAACAATGTTTGTTTTCCTTTGAGACCCATTTTTTGCAATCACGACAAAACTTGTAACCCTCGTCGACCGGCAGTGCTATTTTACTGTAAAATCATGGTGGCAAACATTTTTGACTTCTGTTCGGCTTACCTCGCATCCACGTTCGTGAAAATCCGAACAGGAGATCCAAATTTCCGCGCTCTGACGCCATCTTGAAACAGAGGGTGATTTTCGTAATCCACTTTGTAGTCCAGCATTACAAAATCAGGCAAACTGTTCAAAATTTGGGGCTCCATGAAGTAGGGGAACACCCAAAACACTGCTAAATCACGTTCAGTTTTATTCAACTGTTTGTACTTTTGATTGATTTGGTTTATCGTGTGAGCTAGGGGTTCAACGCGACCGCCAAACGGTGGATCTAACACCAGGACTGGATCGCTACTGAAAAATTATCCAATCAGAATGCGTAATTATCACGTGATTACGCGCTACCAACTTTGAACCTTTCAAAAAATCCGAGAAAAAGGTTTCTGATTCAGGCAAAAAAAAGTGATTATTGAAACTGTTATACCAACAGAATTGCAGAGGACCGTGAAAATTATGAAATCGGGAGTCAAAGTCCATCAAAAAACTGTCCATTTCAGAGCAGTTGTTGGTCACAAACTCATGTATCCTGGGTGTACCCATACTGATAACTTTCTGACAGTTTAATTGTTTCAACATCTCCACTATCACTTTTACTGATGCTTCCGAAAATAAAAATTGGGCCTCTTTTTTTGCATCTTCCAGGGGAGGTAGGAACTCACTGGGGTGGTCAATTTGATAATCTGTCACACCTTTAACCAGTTCATGATTTTCATGCTTATTCCAGAATTTTGTCAGTTGAAAACTCGAGCACGTATGACAGTAAGCGCGTTCGTTCGGGGGCAACTGCCGAATCTAAAATTTCCGTTTAAAAAACGCAACTCATATTTATTCACTTACTTGATTTAAGGTTAGGAAACGTTTTCTGTGATCTACGCCTTGAAGCAACTTTGCTCGTTCTTGTTCCCATATTTCTGCTTTATATTTATTCTTTTCATCTTCATAGAGGAAAAAAGGACACAGTTTTCGGTCCCTGCAAGCTGAACACGCAAAAAAATTACGTTTTATTCCGTCAGTCTTGCGTGAAAAGAGTAGAGTGGGGCCGTGGGGGCACCAAGGGTGCGACTGCAGGTCCTCTACGATCACTCCGACCCCCGACATGGTCCTCGAGGTGCACAAACGAAAAAAATTGTCAACCGCAAGGATAAAAACATAACCTCAATTTATCACATGGGTTTGGGAGAAATGTGAAAACAACGCAGTGTTGCCAGTATTCTTATAATGTTTTTAAATAAAAAAGAGCGAAAGAATTTGAACAGATCTTATTAAACTTTATTGAATAATGGTTTTATAAATGGTAAAATTATGCTACACTATAAACGGTGAAAACGTAATTCCTTTGGTAGTAGAATTAAAGCCGGTTCCCCAACGATTCAGAACAGTGACGTTAATCACGTGACCTACCCCAACCAATCAAGAACTTTTCGTAAGTCATGTGCCTGGCGCCTGTTAATTTTTGCGTTACCAGGAGTCGATGAAATCAGTAACCGTTTTGGTTTTTGGCAGCGTTGAAAAATTTGATCTTTTTGTCAGAATGACGACCAAATGAATGAACCATCCGGAGATTTCCTGTTTCCCGGTACAAAATCGGAATCCCTAATGAGTTATTTAAAAACGTCGACATTTAAATCTATTCACGAACTGTGCGATATTGCCTCGGTGGTGATCTTTTGCCCATCCGATTCTACCATAATGCTGGTGATAGAACCCAGCAGTAATGAGTACTGGATACCGTCGGTGAAGGTCCCAGCTGGCAACTCTTGGGTGGGCCAGATCTCCAGAGATCTGCTGCAAGACGTAATCAATGAAAAGTCCAAGAGTAGAGCGCGAAGCTTGCGATTTTATCTTGCAGATCTTCGGAACTAACGTTACCATCAACAGGGTACTGCGCGTCAACAAGCTGTGGATGCCCGCGTCCCACAAGGCTCCTTACCTTTGCCACTCAATCTTCGAAGTCCAAGTGACCCTAGAAATGAAGAAAAAATCCAAGAGTCCCTTTGGCAAAGTATTTAGTTCTTATCATTTAAAATTTAATTTTGTCAATCTCTTCTTTAACTCTTTATAATTTCTCTTGACTGTTGCGTAGTATAAAGGCAAAGTCCGATGGACTAATTCTCAAGAAATCACAAAGTTCCTCGAGAATAATGTTTTGAAAAGTCCAGAAGTCGTAGATTTCATAAGCTGGGTCACCAACAAACCCTCACCCGTCGGGAACACACCCAGCGAGCATACCATAATCGGCAACTTCATGGAAGTGACCGAGAACGTGATGGTCACCGGTAAAAACAACATTTACGAGCAGATAGTCGACGCTTCGGGGATAGATCGCGCTGGTAGTTCTCTTTTTTGCCCAACTTTTCCCCAGCCACCAGTTTCTCCCAGCTCAGGAAACTCTCTACAAAGAATTCCTCCTGATGGCTTTTCCATCGAACTTCCTGGCCCTTCCGGTGTTCTCCAAATTCGTCGTCGACATCGGCTGGTCCAAAGACGAAGTCCACCACTTGTTCCGCTCCGCCGACATGTACGGCCGAGGCGGAATCTCCTTCAGGGAGTTCCTCTACTTCCTGGCGGCCATCGAACCCGGTACCAGTCACGGAGGAGGTCCGGCAGAGCTGCGTTGTCGTTACATCTTCAAGTACCTCGACACGGACAAAAACAACCTGCTGAAGCGCGACGAAATGCGGAACTTTGTAGTACTAGTGAGGAAAGCACGGAAGCAGCCTTTGGACCCGCCCAAAGTAGAAAAAGAACTGAACGAGTGCTACCAGTAGGTCGGCAGCGCATGTAGGCGTGACTTTACGTACCGAGGGTGTTGCAGAGCGATCGGAATCCCGGAAAACCACGCCCTCACAATGTCAGAGTTTCTTCGCGCGGTTGGCGAGCTCAAGGTGAGAGGCACGTCTCAGATTTATCGCGCCCCGAACAGCATCCAGAAGTACGTAAAGGATATCATGTGAGTGTGTTTTGAGTTTGAGGGAGTTGTGATAGTTGAGTTAGTGAGAGGGATATGAGGAGCAAGGCGGCTGCGACTCTAGAACACCAGAACGTCACTGGTAGGTTGTTCACAATGTTGCAACATTGTCTACTGGTTCTTAGCAGGTGTGACAACTTACAAAAAGACCCAAGCGTACGAGCTGGCAGTTCACAGCGTCAAGATCCAGAAGAGCGGTACCACTATCAATATCGAGCAGTTCTGGAACATTGACAGTAAGTAGAGTGGAGTCGAGAAGAATCGTAAATTAATGTGAACAGATGCGACGTCATTCTCGAGTATGCGGCCTTCGTTTTTGAACGAAGCCGTCCGAAAGATCTCGACGGACAAGTTTGACCAACACTCCAAGTCCAACGAGCTTCTCAAAGCTTTGCGGTACTTGATTCAAGTCAACAAGAAAATGCAGTGTTACGCAAAACCTGACAACTTCTCGTTCACCTGGGGCCAGCTGGACCCTTCCGCCGTGGCCAAGCACTTGTGCGGAGTGTGCAGCGAGCTCAAGGAGGTCATGATGAAAGAGCCTAGGATGCTGGATATCGCATCCCCGGTCTACATCATGGGTACACCATCTGTGTTCTTCTTCTGTTGCTTCAGTTTCTCTTTCAGGAGACCTCCACGGGAACTTCGCCGACCTGCTGTACTTCGAGAAGATCCTGTGGCACGTGGGGCCCGCCCTGTGCCCTTGCAACCTTCTCTTCCTCGGAGACTACGTCGATCGGGGCCTGTTCAGCTTCGAGGTCATCTGTTATCTCTTCTCCTACAAACTCCAGAGCCCCAGAAAAGTGTTTATGTTGAGGGGAAATCACGAAATCAAGCGAGTCCAGCTCCAGTGGACCTTCGAGAAGTCGTCGCGACCCTCGATTGACGATCGAAACTCCAACAGTTTGTTCCAGGGAGTGCAAGCTGAAATTCGGCGACAAGTTGGGACCGTTTGTTTTCAACGCCATCAACGAAGTCTTCGACACCATCCCCTTGGCTGCGGTGATCGACGGACGCGTTTTTTGTTGCCACGGAGGAATTCCGCCCCCGTGGCTGTGTCCCGTGGTCGCCGCCATCAACGACATTCCTGCAGTTCTCAACGACCCCCAAGACCAGAGCTCGCTGGCGTGGGAGCTGATGTGGAACGACCCCATCAGGACCAAGAACATGACCGACAAGATCGCGATGGAGCTCCTGGCTAACGAAGGCTTCGCCGTGAACACGCGCCGAGGCACGGCGCACATCTTCAGCGTGGAGGCTTTGGAGAAGTTTCTTTCGGCGAACGGATTCACGCACCTGGTGCGCGCCCACGAAGTCGTCGAAGCTGGATTCTACGTAAGAGGGGAAGCTCGACCTTGACGCGTTCTCACGCGATGATTTGCAGCTGCAGCAAAAGGGACACTTGTTGACAGTTTTCTCTTCGTCCAAGTACTGTGGAGGAACTAACATGGCGGCTTGCGTGCTCGCCGATCAAGGCAAATTGAGGATTTTGAGGCTTGAAATCGAATAAAACATCGAGGTGAAGTGAAGGTTTTTATTTTAGAATAAACCGTGTTGGAGTTGTTCTCCAATTGATAAAAGAGTGATGTTGCGGACTTGTTGCGCCGTGTCGAAACAAGTTCTGGCAACACTCGAGAAGCCGTCAGCCTCGACGAAGGAGTTGTAGTTGTAGACCAGCAGCAGGAACTCGTCGAAGTTGATGAAGCCGTCGCCGTTGGTGTCAACATTTTGGAATTTGTCTTCGCGGTAGCCACTCGTAGAGTTGTCGCCTAAACTGTTGAGAAAGCAGCAGCTGCAAAGCAAAACCTAGAACAGAGCGAGGATTTTTGTTTTGTTCTACAAGTGTTGGAAGTCCATCATTCCGTTGGTTTCCGCCAGCAAGACGAACGTATTGTTGAGACTGTCGATGGTCAGTTGGTCCCACTGAGGAAACATGTCCCTCAACCAGTTTTTGTTGTTTTTGGCTACCGTTTTCAATTTCCTAACAAAAGCGTCTTGCAACTGGTCGTAGGCGTCGATTTGGGGCTCACTTTCGTCGCGCTTTTCCTCACCAGTAGTTGTGAAGTTTTTCTGCAGGTAAAAACACACAGGGCGGTTTTTGATGGGGAACTCCACCAGGCGCGCCAAGAATCTCCCCAGAAGGGCTCCCATTATCTACAGTAGATTTCTACGAGAAAAGCGGCCAGAGCTGTGGTCAGACCCACCCCCAGGATGACCAACGGGGGGAGAATCTGTGTTACGGTTAAAGGTGAACTTCCTCCACCTTCTTTTCGGGAGTTGCTGCGAGGTAGTCGATAGATAGAAGCCGATTCGTACCTGAAAACCAGCGCGGACGAAACGTCAAATGTCAGATGTCAAATGTCATTCAGACCAGTGACGTATCAAACCGAAATCGTCCATCCGACCTATAGTTCTTGAGAATTTCAGTCGAAAAGGCGCTCCGACTTGCATGGACCAGGCGTGGTAAGCGCTGGGAAAGATGTTTTCCGTCACCAATCGCAAATTCGAGCGGTAGTCGCCACTTATCTTGCAGCGTTTGAATATCTTAAAAACAAACGTCAAAAGTGACAGATGAGAGTTGAGTGACGTACGTCATATTGAATGGGGATTTCTTCGTCGATGACGGCGAGTTTTCGGCCCAGCAAGGCTAGTACCGAAGAGCAAAACTCCAAATTGTCCTCGACTCTGGTCAAAATTTTCGAGTAGACTTTGTCGGATGAAGTCTCGAGGTTCTCCCTGAGGACACTCCAGTCGTCTGTGTTGACATGAAAGCGAAAGTCTTTCTCTACCAACTCGTCGATTCGGTTGGGTTGGTTGTAGATGGGTCTGATCAAAGACGACGCCAGTTGACTCTTGTACATAGAAGTCAAACTCGACGAGCTCAACCACCAGATCAAGAACAAGATGCGGACGGATATGAGGGTGATCAGTTTCATCTGCCGCCCTGAGGCTCCTTGTTCAGCGATCGGCAACAGCGCCACCTTCGCGTACTCCCAGTACTTCTCCGCCACACCGGCGCGATCGTTTGCAGTCTTCGCCACCAGACAGATCACCAGGACTGTGGTGACGATTCCGACCCAAACTATCCACTTGAACACCAAGAGGAACTTCTCGAAGGCGCTCCAGGTCTCTTGGTAGACAGCGTACAAGACGCTGAAACCTTGAGTCTTGATGTACCTGGTGAAGTCCGTGTAGATTCCTCTTTTGATGGTCACGGACAACCCGCCCACCGCCCAATCGGCGCGTCCGGCTTCCACTCCCTCCACCATGGCTTGCCACGCTCCTTTTCCGGGTCGGTGTTGGTACTGCACCAACTCGTACTTGAAGTTGTGCACCCGACTGAACTCCTCCAAAAGCTCACCTTCCGCCCCTCGCGCTCGGCTCTCGTGCGGTTCCCGCCAAAAAAACGGCGGGAAGTCGGTGTAAGCCACTTGGAACACGTGTCCGTTGAAGTCGGAGTAGGTGTTGAGCAGCGAGCGCAAGTTTGAGATTGAAGTTTTGTGGAGGTTGGCGGTTTTGTTGCCGCAGTAGTAGCAACAGTGAAAGATTTGGTCTTGTTGGGTGTTGTAGATCAGTGTCGTTGGGGCTCGGTGGATTCCCGGCATCACCCAGTTTTTATCCATTTGTGTTGTTGCGACGACAAACAAAATAAAGTCGAATTGGTGGAAGTTGTACACTCTGCTAGAGTACGACTGGAAGTCCAAGGGGTCGGCTAAGAGGACGATGTTTATGCATTTGAAGCCTCGAGGTCTTCCAGTGTGGTGCTTGTAGTTGTAGTTGAGTAAGTAGGCAGCTTGGTGATCGGGACTTCTTGCGGTCAGCGTGTTGTCCAAGTAATCCACGGTGGTGTTGTCAAAATGGATGATGAGGTCGTAATCCAGGAATTGTCGCAAGATACTTGCAGACAACTTGTTGGTGTCTGTTCGTGCCCCAAGCTGCATCCCCACGGACACAGCAATCATCGTCAACACCAAGAACATGACTAGTTGATTGTTGACTGCAAACTGCCAGTCTTCCAGTTGTTAAGTAAAGTTTGCTCCGTTGTTTGCCCGTTAAAGCGTACAGACGTGGGGGTAATTTGGTGAATTATTAATTGACATGTATTTTTAAATAACAGTCTTTCTTTGGTAACAATATTTGCATAGGATTACGACTGTTTGGTTACTGACGTCCGGAACTCCCTTCAACCGGAATTTTTAACTCCCCTAATCAAAGAAAAAATTACCCAATTATAGTTATTTATTTACAAATCATTATAACAGGCGTCGAATGTTGTTCAAAAGTGTAGTTTGCGGGATCCCCGCAGAGCGCTAGTGTACGGGCGTTTTTTGGGGATATTATTCATCTTAAGTTTTCGTCACCGAGAATTTTTCTTGTTCAAATGACATTTTGAATTGGAAATTAAAAAACTCCTTGTTTTTTGCTGCTTTGAAATTAAATTCGTGAATGTTTTCCTTATTGGTCGTTGTTTTTGTGTTCAGTGTTGTTAAATATTGCGCCTTGATTATTATTTAATCGTGAAGCGCCCTGTTTGTGACGCCTTCATCGGCGAAAATTGGCTCTTTATCGGAAACATTTTCATAATGCATTTTTAATGAAATGAACGGTGGTGTGAAAGAACCGGAGCACAGACAATTAAATTATAGTTTGTATGTGAACCGGGGGCGGGTGCAGAATTCTGTAGGTAAACTTGTGACATAACGGTGTAGGTGGCGTTGCGTAAGAACTGTCAAAAAAGTCCAAAAGCGAGTGGACGTGCGGTTCCCAAACAAAAAAGGCAAGTTTGACGTCATGTTTTATTTTTCTATACAGTAAAGAAACTTAATAAAATTCTCATTACATACTTAACAATAACAAGTATGAATTCTTATTTGTAATAATACTGACACATTTTTTACAACAGTTATTACTTTCACTAGCGTAACACGAAATTATCCAAGTGGCGCCACCGTCGCATGACCAATAACTGTTGTCAAAAATCTCCACTAGTCTTAACGGTATTACAAGGTACACTTTATAATATAAATTGTGATTTTCATAATTTTTGATTTGGATATTTTCATATTAGGCTAACGAGATACTTTCGAGAAACCAAGTTGTCTGCTTTCAAATAGAAAACCTTGTTACACGCATTTAACCCACGAAAAGTGTAAACTAACCGAAACGGGGGTTTCACAGAGACAGAACCGGTCTTAGCCCTAATATATCAAATGATCTACAACTAACAAGTTATTGGTTCCAGTGGTCGTGACTAATATAAAAATTCCTAATATAAAATCACTAGCTCTCGTACATTTTCACTTAATTAATGGTTCCCATCGACTTTTCCTATGCGATTTTCTGCGGTTGATTCAACGACACGTCTACAAACTACAAAATAAGACACAAATCGATATATTTCCTGATATGACTAGGGTTCTGGGTCGGGCTGGTTCAGGTGGAGGACTCACGAAGACCGTGGAAGATACAAGAAGAAAAGGCATTTAATGGCAACGAAACAGACACAACTACCCTCCGAGAATTATCACATGAACAAACGGATCCTGTCGAACGTGGCACGACCATTAAAAGACGTCCGGCTGGCGGGGTCCTGGCGGGCGATAGTCGTTTATATCCTCGCCGGCGGGGGCGCACTGGTGGGGGGAGCACGTGACTTTAGCACCTTGACCGCAAATGCATTCCACGCAGTTTCCGGTATCGTGCGGCAATTTGTCGCCGATTTCGTACTTTCGTCCTGGAAACAGAAGAGGCTGAGTTGGGGTTTGCACCCGGGAATCGGAACTGACCCATGACTATGCAAAAATGGTTGGGTTGGGTGGTGGTCGGGGTTTCCTCCGTCGAGTTCACTTCGGCGGTGAGGGTCGAGGAGTCGGTGGTGTTGTCGATGGGCTCGGCGTCCGACGTTGATGATTCGTGCTCGATTGTCGTGCTCTTTGGGGTAGAGGGGGAAGGTGCGGTCACTGCAAACCACTTATATTGTAGTGTTGGCTTCTAAAAAAACTAAACATCTTTGAAAATTCATGAAACGTGCTTACAGCAAGGAGTGAATGGTCCTCGATCTCGACAGGGTCCCTCCATGGTGGGAGGGCAGTCCTGCCACCAGCAGAACATCTCGCCATCCAAGCACAAGCAAAACTCGCAAGGATCAGAGCGGTAGATCTGGAACAAGAGAGGCCTTTTTAGTATAGGTTGGATGTTTGATTGTCACAAAAAAAAATACAACTGACAGTGATAGTTTTGTCACTAGTCCCGACAAAACATTTTTTTCATCGCTGGTGCTGGCAAATGTGAAATGCGTTATCTTCGGGACAAAACATTTCAGTAAAGACTGTATTGCTGTCGTATTATATAATTGTTTTCTGCCGTGATTTCAATTTAAATTGATCAAAGCGTTTACAAAAGAAAATGGATTCTTTGAAATTAAATTCGGAAAGGTCGTTATGGTTTAAAAACAACAAATTCTGGATGAATCTGCTTTAATCAACACTACCGCGATTCGTGGAGATTTTATCGTTGATGTGGAAAATTTGTTACTGCTTTGGATAAATGAACTAATTACTACTATTTGCAGTACTGCTGCAAAAAAGAAATCAACTGGGCCTTGACAGAATTCCGCTTTTAAGTTGGCAGTATTGCTTGTTCCGCCAATTAATTCCCAACAGCAGAAAAAATGAACCATTTATTTATTTCTCTTTAGAATACACGTTTGACATAAAAAAAAACCTCTATTTTAATTTCAAACAATAGAAAAAAAAAATCATTTGGAACATGTTGCCTTTACGCAACGTTGTGGATTAAAATCAGAGATCTGCATTACTGACTGTATTACTGGTTGCCTACCTCTCCTACATCAAGACCTTGACATTTGCAGCTTTCCAAAATGGCATCAATCTTTCATAAGATTTTATGTTTTTGTGGAAGTCTCCCGACTTTACCTTTAACCTGTTTAAAAATGTATCATAATCTCTCGGGCTTCGCTTCTTGAAGAAAGAAAAAAAAATGTCTGAACACGAGCCCCACAGGGTGCATTACCACCGCAACACTTTCCTTGGCATTTAACCGGACGTAAAGCTAATCGCTGCTGCGAACGGCCTTTTCCCACCCCCAAAAATCACGGCGACGAATCTCGCCTTGTTCGGCGTCACGGCGTGGCGTGTCGCCGGGGCCCCATAAAACGGGATTAGCCGATCCCTTTGAATACTGCAATATTCGCGGAAAAATCACCCCGCACGCTTAATTTACAAGCGAGTGTCGCCGCCGCCGGGAAGAAAGGAGCAATGACGAATCATCCCCCACCTGTCAACCCCCGGTTCCTCGATGAATATTCATGTCGCGGCGGCTTTTCAGTTACAGTCGACGGCTTCGAGTGTTTTTAAGTGTCTATCTAAATCATCCCGGAAAAATGTCGTGTGTTTTATGAAACCCGGGAGCTAATCGGGGGCGGTCCGTCGATCGAGGGGGGAGAACCTCTCCTGTTTTATCGCCGGTGCGGAGGATTTACGGGCGGGAAATAACGACCGGCCGGCATTAATTTTAATCTGGCCGATAAGTTTAAATTGAATCCGGTGTATAGTTTACGCGCTCCGGGAAAAAATTAATACCGGAACGGGATCTTGACGAGCGGTGTTTTGCCTCGCGGGGGTGGGCCCCCCGGGCTCTCTAATTAATGGAATTACGACAGGTTCTGACCGGGCCCAAAAAAACTTTATTATTAATGCGATGAAATCGTGCATAATTACATTTTCAAATGTTCCGGTTTTGTTTAATTTATCGGCGCAATTAAATGGCTTTTCTTCTCGGCTCTTGCTCGAGAACCTCATAAATTTCTTCGAGGTTTTTACGCACAGTCATATCAATAAAATTTATCAATCTGCGTCTTATTTTCCGGTTTTTAGCTTTTGTCTGAACGGAGATTCGAACAAGGTTTGTTTTCTTTTCTCCGTGTTTTACGTTTATCTGCATTCATAATCTCAGTCGTCGTATTTACTAACCGGAGATCCACAAATTTATTTTAAAATGAAAATGGATTTCAACGCCACACTGTTCCTCACAGTCGGTAACTTTTAAATTGGTATTTTACTTTTTTATTCTGATTTATAGATTTCTGGATTTACTGTTTGAGAATCGCTGGAATCTCATGGTTGGTGGTCACTGACTTTTTCTTTTCACTGACAGTGTCTGACGCTTCTGTCTATTTAAAAAAATTAATGCAAAACCCAAGATTCATGTCACAACAAATCATCAATTTATTAATTATTATCATTATAATTTAAAATAGAGTTGGTCTCTCCTTTTAGCTCCAAACTGTTCGGGTTCGGTAGTTGGTAACCCTGCCACGTTACCGTTGTCACAACAAATCATAACCCACTCATAACCTCACTTTTCCTTTCTTCCCGTTGTGACCGACAAAATCTAGTCACGATGGACGACTTATCCGCCCGAATGTAAGTAAAACAACGAATTCCACTCTCGACACCTCGCCCAACATCATACTAAATCCAGGGACGCGATCTCCCTCCTCGACACCCACGAATTCTTCATGTCTTTCTGCCTGTTGGCGGCCCAACGCAGCAAGGACCCCATCACCCAAGTGGGCGCTTGTGTGGTCGACCGCCAAGGCAACCTGATCGGCTCGGGGTACAACGGCATGCCCAGGGGCTGTCACGACGACGAATTCCCGTGGGGCAAAGGCTCGACGAACACGTTGGAAAACAAACATTTATACGGTAAATGCAAGCTCACTGATTGTCGAACACGTCCATAAGAGTTGTCTGACAGTGTGTCACGCCGAATTGAACGCCATCGCTAACGCAACGGGGACGATGGACGGCTGTACTATTTATGTCACGCTGTTCCCCTGCAACGAGTGCGCTAAGCTCATCATACAGAACGGGATCACCGAAGTTGTGTACCTGACTGACAAGCACGCCGCCAAGCCCGCCACCAAGGCCTCGAAATTGATGTTGGATAGTGCCAGAGTTAAATACTGGTAAGTGCTGTTGGGGTCAGGTGTTGCCCGTTTTTATGTCCCAAGTTGTTCGTTTCATTGTTTATTACTGGTCTTGTTATTCTAACGTTTGTGGTTGGTGAATTTGGTTTAGTTTCTCTGTAACCGGTGTCGTTTCATTGGGCGTTATATGAAACTTGGGTACCATGTTGTTGTAATGAGCCGAGATAGTTGTTTTACGCATTTTTTCAAATTTAATTTGTTCAGGTTCTCGTAAGATAAAGCGAAAATTTGCGAAAAGTTTAAAAAAAGTGATTACGAAAGATAAAACGTCTAAAATGCAATTTCACTCAATACAATCTTTGAAACAAAGGATATTATTTTAAAACATCGTCCTTCGATCAATTGTTCTGTAAAAATACTGAAATATTTCACTGAAACAAAGAATATTTTCTTTTTAAAATTAGAGTTGAATATGTATTTTTCTTAAGTTAAAAAAAAAATACGCTAACAAAAGTGAAACCAAAAATGGAATCAGTCAAGGTTGCTTACTAAGACTAAGATTATTTTTTAGATTTTTTTTTAAGTTTTTGTGGATCATTTCGTTTTTCAGAAATCAACATCATTAAACTTTTTTTTACAGATTTGCGACTTTAGTTGTAAATCGTAAATAGCGCAGTTGTTTTTTCAAATGACAGGTACTCGATCTTGATGTGACATAACTTCCTCTTGGATAATTTTATCTTACAGTGCCTCAAATAAGCACTTAACTCGTTTTTTTTTTCAATGACAAATTTGCGATGTCGTTTGGAAGCTATTCTTGTTAAAAAGAATTCCAGGAAAGGAATTTTTACACGAATAAGTTCCTCATTTTATGTCGCGTTGATTTCGGCTTGATCAGCAGCGCATTCGAGAGGGAAATTTAGTCATCATTAATCAGGATCCGGACGGATTTCTTGCAAGATTTGTTATGGTGGATGAAAGTTGGCTTCATTACTTTAACCAACAGTGAAGACATCAAAGTGTGGAGTGCTGATATACTTTCTCAAATTTCGCGGAACAACTTCACGGGAGAAATTTATCGGAAACGTTTTTTGTTCCATACCTTCCTAGAAAGTGAGTCTGTATTCACAGTTACCAGTGGGTGAAGGTTTCTCTTTCGTTCACTTCACTTTCGCTCATCGTTTTGCATTCAATCGTGCTTTTTTCCATCTTTTTTTTTAATTTTTTAGGCAACATTTGGTAACTCGCGACACTTGCTTCTTCCAGGAACATATGTATAACTTTTCATCGTCCACAATTTACATAACGTGCACACAACCACTTTATAGACGTTACAGAATTTTGTTTATTTTGTATTTTATTTTTTTCCACAGCAACAGATTCGTCCAAAAATGTGATTTATTTTTATTTAAATTTTTGAATACAAATTTACAGACAAAATACAGCACTCGAGAGTAAGGCCGCTTTCGTTCACTTGAATTGCATTCGCGTGAACGAAAATCTTGCCTTTTTCACCCTTACTGTAAATAACTATGGAAGTCGTGAATTAGTGCTTTCGACTATTTGTCGTATGGATAAAGAAAGAACTCATTTCCAAAGGACGTGGCGCTGTTCAGATGAAAAAGGAAGATTGGGACGAGGTCCTTATCAGGACAAAATTTCAGCTTATATAAACTGCTTTTCACGGTTGCTGTTTTCAAAACATGCGAGTTCATACTGATCAGATTTAGAATACTATTTATTTCTAAAACGACGAGAGCGTTTTCTGAACAAAATATTTTTTCCAAAACTCTTGTCTACGTTGGGAAATAAGGTTATTTGACTTTTGGTAATCCATTGCTTCCAATCGAAGACAATAAATGATGAAAAAGTGCTTGAGTCTCATATTGTGAATAAAAGTTTCGTTACCTGTTGCACCTTAATTTTATTGTTTTTTATTTTATTTTTTTAGCACGTAGGCTTTGAAAATATTCAGGAAACAAATAGTGCGTTGTATTCCTTGCGAAGTAGCTTTTCAAAGGAGGTGTCACTTGACATACGCTTACAGTTGAAAAAAAATGTTTGGAGTGGTTAGTTGAATGTGCCGCAAACTTCATAACATGATGAGACTAGTATCGCCGATAGGTAGCGCTGCTGGCGGTAGTGGAAATCTGTCTACTAGTTTGTCTAACGTTGCGAAGCTGGCGGCACATGCAAAATTTGTGTGGACTTTCAACGCCAACTACGATGGTACAATAATTTATAACGACCCGTATTACTTGTTGCGCACTGTATCTGTATCTTAAAACGAGCTTTAATAATTATCGCCAAGCTTGTACGCGTACGTTTGTTCATTGTGTATTCTCCTAAGGTAACGCGGTGATGGGGGAAATTAGGTTGTTATCCAAGTGCAGCATACATTAAACGTTCTGGAACGCGCTTGTGTTATGCTTGTTTGGAATTCGAATCCCTTGTTCCGATGCTCTCTACTACTGATTATCCAGCGTACCAAAATAGCAACAGTGGAGAAGGCAATTTACCTTTTTACACACATCTTCCTTCGATGTTTTCGTTTATTTATCTTTTTTTTTTCTGGTTCTATGTTCAAAACTATATTTTTTTAAGTGAACTTGCTTATCCCCATTGATACCAAAACGTATTCCATCGCTCTTTTTTCTCTGTATTTTCAATTTCTACTTTTGATCTTGATTGACGTATTTTATATTAAACTAGGTACCTACTGTTAGCGCCAAGACGTACCGCATTACGTGTCCAAGTGGTGATTCTGCATAATAGTGCTAGTCTTACACATTCTTAAGTGCGGACCGCACCCCAGCAGATTGACTACGCGCTTGGATCAGTGCGGACGCATTATTATTTAAGCTTTTATTATAAAAGCCAACACCTACTACTCTTCTGGCTTTCTTGCGTCCTGGACCTTTATGTCGTGAACTGATTCTCTTCAATTCTCACTTCCTTCCGTAAAAAATGTACAAACATCTTCTTGATTCCAGAAAACTTCTTCTTCGCGAGAAGTTTTGACAGGCAGCGTCTACGACACATGCACGTCCTGCCGCCGTGTCAGGTTTGTAAGCTCTCGCTTTTCAATTCGTGACATTTCTCAAACCCACCACATTCACCACCCTGACTCATGACACAAACACCACCCCCGACCTCGACCTCCGTGAACCGTTCTTTCTCTTTTCCAGGCAGCTAAAATCCGAGAAGCAGTTCTCGATTGAATTCGAAGACGTCGAGGCCAGGGCCCTCCGCTCATCGAGCCCCTAACGCGCGACAACCCCGGCGGCGCCGCCCCCGGGCCAAACATCCCCGATTGATACCGTAGATTATGTACAACTGAAACGTTTTAACGATTTCATTAATCATTGAAGGGGTCCCGGGAACAAAGATCGCAGTGGCACCCGGGATGGGGCGGAATCTGTGTCGAACAGCTTGCTGACTAGATAACTATTCAATGTTCCGGTTCTCTGTTTACATTATAATTAATTCGGTGCGTTCCCTGCAATCGAATCACATTCTTGGGACATCTTTAATGCATGAACTCGCCCACGACGGTTACGTTTAGGGCGGGGGCCCTCGATGAGAGTGCGGGACCGAACAAACGAACCGTTTTTTCTCGTCCGGACGATAAACTGTCAAAAGAGCAACAGAAGGACGAGGGACCGGACCGAAGCGCGATCGCCGATAATTCTTCGGACGAAAGGGGGCGCTTTTTTGTAGGTGTCAACACAGTGTTTACGTCACAACGGTTCAATTAATCGCCGTCTATTAATTAAGAGGGCAAAAAAGAGACGTATGGGCTAGAAGGGGGCGGAAATCCCGACGAGTGAATCGCCGATGTTGGCAACGGTTCTTCGCGGATGGTGCTTTTTGCACCTTGTTGTGCTTGATTGCACAATTGTTATTTTAAAAAAGTGTTTTGTATTGGTCGAGTTAATTCAAGTGATATTTACTGTGATATATAATATGTTGTTTTTACGCCAAAGAAGTGTTTTTTGGTGGTTTGATTTTAATACGGCGAAATGTACATGTGCGATCGATTTTACAGAGGTTTTACCACTTGGAATGACTTGTCCTGTAAGTAGTAACTAGTTTAGGTGGAAACTGTACGAACTGTCACACTGGCGCTAGGTTGGTACTGATTGCCGAGCGAAGTGTCAATGACAGAATACATTTTTTCGGAGAAAATAAAATACTGATGGCTCAAGTACTTTTTAAAAGGAAACACAATGTGTGTTTTGATTTTGTTCTTTTGTTCTAATGTCAAAGCGAGATTGAATGGATTTAAAAAAAAAATCAAAATTTAATGTCCTAATAGTCTTTTTTTTTCCGTTTAAGTCAAGTTTCTTTGGTACTGCAATTTAAAATAATATGTAGATAAAATATGTAGTAGAAAGTTAGAATTAGACTGTTTACCACCACGTTTTACCTAGTGAATGGTATATTTATATGTATACAGGGTGTTTAAAAAATGTCGCACTAAAATTATTGTACGGTGTACAACACCCAAAATGCAACTAAATTATGCAGAACAGAAGGTTGATTATAAATCTTTAACCCGATCTCTTTAATATTAAATGCGATTTATCTCTTTTAATTATCGAAAATTATGCAAAAATCGATGAAACCATTTCAATTTTTTAAAGGTAAGTGCACGCAGTTGCCAAATTCACCATAAAAAAAACCATCATCCACGTGCAAATTTAACATCAAATTTTTTAAAAATATTTTTCTCTCACTTACCAAATGCTTCTGAACACTGTACCATTGTTTTAGTGAGACATTTTTTAAACACCCTGTACATTTATACTAAAAGTTATAACATATGTACATATACTGTGATCTCTAAAACAGAACAAATAAATTATTTGGAAAATATTTTCTTCCATTATTTTCAAAAACCCAATTCACAAGGTGCATTCCACAGAAAATAGTGACAAAGTTGTGAACTGTTAGTCTTTTTTTATTCTATTCTTATGGAGTAAGACAGGTGTTGACATTTCTCCAAGTTCGTTTAAAAATAAAATTGAAGCGTCTGCTATTTAATAGTAGAAGTGTCTTTTTGTGCTAAGCCCAGAAATTGAAGACCGAGATGACGTCGAGGCGATAATATACAGGGTGTTTCTGAATAAGTGCATTAATTTTAACTGGTAATAGAACTCATCAAAAGGAACAACTTTTCTTTCTGCCATTTTGGCGAAAAACGTTGCGTAATGGCTTAAAAAACTAGGAAAGATTTTCCTAAAACCGTTCATATCTCCAAAACTAACCTACCCAAAAACGTGAAACAACCAGATTCTTACGAAGTGGATTTTTTGCTATACGGGTAGATTTATTTGAATTTCGATTTCGGCGTTAAAACACGTTTTCTGGATGAAAATGGACGTTTTTTTCATATTAGCGCTGATCTCAATTAGCCATTGCAGTATTTAGTGGCGTAGGGCTATTTTAGTGAAAAATCTCTCCAATTTTTTTTTGGAATTAAACATCGTTTTTCGGCAAAATGGTAGATAGAAAAGTTGTTCCTTTTGACGAGTTCTATTACCAGTTAAAATTAATGCACCTATTTCAGAAACATCCTGTACATATCAAAATCGTTATTGACAATACCCTCACTTTTTCACTTGTCTAAAAGCTTGCCTTCCTATTTCAAAAATAATCCATTCACTTATGTGCTAGGCCTTACAAAAACATAATTAACCCCATCGGAAATTTCTTATCACTTATTCGAAATAAATTACGGCCCCTAATTACACTTTAAATTAGTTAAGAACATGCATCTAATGGGATATCGTGAATGTCGGGAAATTCTCCAGAGACTTGGAGATTTTATAGAAAGATATCTGAACTGAACCCACGCAAGTGTCAAAATGTTTCGCACAATGGATCGAATGCTTCGGGAAAATGAAATTTCTCCCTTTGAAATATTAACTTGTAATATGGAAGTTCCACCAGAGAAAAATTTTAGTGGAGGTTGAAAATTATTTCAGCACAGTCAACATTGAAAACCTTAGGTCTTTAATTTTATTTCAGTCGATTCTACAAATATTACCACTAACTTTTAATAGACACATAATAAAATGACGTTTACTTTAAGGGCCGTCGTTAAAAGCAACGGCCGCGAAATTGGATTTCGCGGCTTGTTTTACACGCGGATTGCTCGTTTCGCGTACGGTTGCACAAAAATAAACTTCACACATTCAACTTTTAATACTGAATGAAATCTATTTATTTTTTCACAATTGTCATTTGTATTTGACTTTATTTTAAACATTAAACATTTCCGTTTTGTATACGACATTTTGATGTTGTTTGTTCTTGACATGTACACGTCTTAGCGTTAAATTAAACTTTCTTCTAGTTTAAAATTGAGCGATCTGGCTGGCGGTGACATCTTTAGTTTACTTTTATTTACTTTTCTGTGCTGCAACACTGTTCGTGTTGGAATGAATACTGCATAACGTGACAAAAACGCAAGTTTAAAATTTGATCGTCGTTCTAGCCAAGTTTCACGTCAGGTCTTTCAAAAGCAAAAGATTTTTAGATATTAGAATGACCACACGTTCCCTAAAACGGCATGATTGAAAGGTTTGGGGAGACAAAATTAAATTTTGTTGTGATGAGTCAAAGCGCCTAATTGCATCCCCACAGAAAATTCACGGAATTTAATGATAAGGAATGCAAGTGATTGCGAACAATTGATAACACTAAACGATCGGTGACTTAAAAGGGGAGATTTTGAATGTTTTATCTGGATCAAGCGAAATTTAATCGAAAGTTTCGTTCCGATTGCACGAAATAAACAAGGAACAAATAGGAGAGGAGATTCAATTAACCCTTATCCAGTTGTGGAGTGGACGAGGGATGAATGGATTTAAACATTTATTTTAAATAATTGCGTAAAGTGAAGATATTTGTTTGAAGTCATTAATAAATGGATAAATATACAGGGTGTTATTGAAAGTTGTACAGATATTTTAATCACGAGCTACTGGCTTCATGTGGAACTCGGAAATATTTAAAAAATTCTATGTCAAAAAATAAAATGACAGTTATTTTTTGAGCTACAATTTTTTAAAATTGGTTTTGGTTTTCTACGTTGTCCTACAACCTCGTAGGTAAAATTTCGGCACATTTTAAAAATACACCCTGTATATCATGTTTTATAAAATGTACCCCAATGCGAAGTAACCTGCAGGAAATATACTGTAAAACAAGAAAACCGCATTGGTGTACGTTTTATAAAATATGATATACAGGGTGTATTTTTAAAATGTGCCGAAATTTTACCTACGAGATTGTTTGACAACGTAGAAGACTAAAAGCAATTAAAAAAAATTGTAGCTCAAAAAATAAATGTCATTTTATTTTTTGACATAGAATTTTTTAAATATTTCTACATGAAGCCAGTAGCTCGTGATTAAAATATCTGTACAACTTTCAATAACACCCTGTACTTCTTGACCTGACAGAAGAATCTTGATGGAATATTTCAGAGAAAACTTTTCTTCTTTTGAGATGCACTATTCTTATAAAAAAATCTCTATGATTAAAAATAGTTTCCTCAAGTAATTATGACAAAAAATTCGAAAAGCCATCAACTAAGCTCGCCGTGCACTTCTTTCAAATAAATTATGGCTCGTAATTATACTTCAAATTAGTTAACGAATCTGCACTTAGTCTACAGTGAATGTCAGGGGATTCCCTGGAGGCGCGAAGACTTCGTAGAAAGGTATTCTAACCGAGCTCACGCGTGTATCAAAATGTTTACCATAATAATCGAACGTTTCAAGGGAACCTTTCTTTTTTCTTGGAAATAATGACGTAAATTTGCAATTTAAATTGTTTGTGAAAACAGATCTTGCTTTTTGTAGTTATAAAATAATCAAAGTAAGAAGCTTTCACAGTTGGCTTTCTCAATGACTATTATCGTTTCATTGGCTGGCATTGGGAATGGCAGCAGAATTTAATTATGTTAAATTTTCATCATTGAGGTCAAACTGTCAGCGTTTCAAGTCCAATTTAGGTTTTTAAAATAATGTAAATTTGTTTCATTTGAAACTCTTCCAACGATAGAGTCTCTTGCAGAAACTTAATTAAATAAAATAAGCAATACAACACAAGGTAGGATCACTACATTCTTTGTTTCTCACAATTTTCTTGTTTTGGTACTTTTCTTTGCAAATTACCATCCGAGGAGAAAAGGAGAAGAATGACCCCAAAACATTCCCATCAACACGTCAAAATGTTACATTGATGCCGTGACCAGGATACCAAATCAGCAAACGTTACAAAATGAAGAAACAAAATGCATAAAAAAATTGAACAGTTAATTTGGACAATTTGGAATAGCTCTTGAAATTTTTAAAATAAAGTTTTAAAGAATTTCTTGTGTGGTGTGTTTTTTTAAATTTCACCTCATAGTAGGCGTTGAAGAGTCGATTGTGAACGCACCATACAGGTTACGGAACACGGATCAGCTGTTTAAATCTTATGTTTTACCCGAGTGGTGCATTCACAATCGACTCTTCAATGCCTACTACGAGGTGAAATTAAAAAAAAAAACCGATAGATGTCATTCAGTGATCATATTCTGCAAGGTTGGTAGAACTGACTAATTTGTATAGTAGGTTGCCTCGTTCAAAATTGGGGGGCGGGGGGAAAAAGTAACTCCCCGACGTAAAATCAACCCAGAAATTTTGAGTGTTCGAATAAAAACCAAGGTTTATAAGCTCCGTGGGGTTTGTTGGGTTTTATTCTAGTGAGGGAACACCTAATGCGTTATGGACAGACTCTGTAGTAAAAGTTTAGTGCATTATGACGTCACGAGTAACTTTTGCGGGGGAAAAAATTCAAACTGTTGTTTTAAATAGCAACGAGGCAACCTACTGTATAAATTAGTCAGTTCTACCAACCTTGCATATTCTGTGGACCTTGCTTGTTGTAAAAAGACAAAAGAGATGTCATTTTAATCCTCAGACGATCCAGAAAAGGAAAACAGATTTCTGAGACATGTCCGTTGAACCATAGTCGTGCCCTTTGGGCGAAAGTGCATTCTCTCGCACCGCCTTGGGCGGAATGCAGCAAGGGATCGTCCGTAAACATGCGATGTTTCCTCGCATACTCCGAAGCAACCTGAGGCCGGAAATATTCGACTTAATGCGTAAACAATGCTTTTACCTCATCGAAAAAGACACCCTCGGAGCGCGGCACCGTAAAGACCACCGCAGGCCGAGTTCCGTCGTTATAGTGAGGTTTCTCGCTTCCCATTAACCGGAATCAATAACAAACACATGCGGGGAGGGACGCATCGGGACGACCCCTTTCTGGGAACGTAATTGACCTAGCTCCCCGCAGGAAGCGTAACAGGTGAGGGTGGAATATTTATATAAAGGGCGACGAACGAACATTCGTCAGGTGACGGCGGCGGACAGGGCGAAGGGAAATGGGGGAACATCCGACGAAACGTCCATCTAAGCAGAAATGAAGAAAACGGATTGTTTGCTTTATTGAACACCATTAAATTCGGGGATCGACGAGATATTGCTCGAGGGGGCGGTTTTTCGGACCGTTAAAAGAATATTAGTCCGGGGGACGGTATTCGCAAGGATGCGGCAATTTTTATTGTGTGTGTGTGTGCGGAATTTATTCGTCTTATTTGAAAATCGTTCGGGCGTTTCTTCCATTCAAGAACGACAGTTCTCTGATCGTTGCATGGGATAATGGCGGCCGGGAGAAAAAAATCCAGGAAAAGTCGCTTAGAGACGGATTTTAAAAGCTAAGCAAAAAGGAAATTTTCAATGATGGTATTTTCCGAGAAATCAGAGTGCAGTCTCGGAATTGACTAAATGGCGCCCAACGTGGGATCCGATTATCTGCTGGATGCATTGTTCATATTTTTATAGAATCGGTGACAAAAGTATGTATTTCATAATAGCATATTATCCAAAGAGCGGGTAATGATGGCTATTACTCATGATGATGATTTTGTGACACGAGCCGAGAGCGAGTGATGTAAATCATCCGAGTGAGTAATAGCCATTACCTGCGAGTGGAATACTATACTTTTTCTACGACTATGAAGAAAAATTGATAAATAAGTTTTATTATATCCTCTTGTACCTTATTTCAACCAATTAAAATCGTTGAAAAGGCATCACGTGACCGTAAATCATATTCCCATCAAAAGCACGCAAAAAAAACATCCAAAAACCGGTCTAAACCAGCTAAATTTACACTGAATATAATAGGTAGGTATAAAGAAAATCGTTGGAAAAAGTCTATATTCCAAAGCACCCACAACGACCCAATTAGAAGAGCATCTTCGTCAACGTCAGACCGTTTCACCAGTCTCGCCATCACCTTTTTTCTTCCGCCCGCTCGACACAATGCATCTCGTTAGCCTCCCCCAACTTTATTTTCGGCGGGAAATCGCCAAGAAGTTTAACGTACATGGGACGGAGAGCCCGCAATAACAACTTCCTCGACGAGGGCGCCTTTCCCGGGCTTTGTCCTAATCCGTGTTCCGACAACTCGGGCCTCGTCCCCGACTCCATATCTTACCCTCCTTGTGCGCCGTCGGGGTGTCGGAAAAAAAAAACCACCCCCGGGCACGTAAAAAATGACGAATCGCCCAAGACTTCCTTCCCGGCAGCCCAATTTGGATTTTTTCCGCATTTGTATTTTGATCCCCCGACGATCCGTAATGACACATCCACTGTCCGGAAATTGGCTCATAGATGAGTTTCCGGCCTCTTCCGTTCCAATTTATGCAAATGGCGTGTACGTAATTTGCGCATTATTTTTTCTGTGGGCGCCCGCGTGTATCGAGAAACTAAATTACGCGTCAAGTCTACAACGGAAGATGATAAAAGAATAAGGGCGGCGAAGGAGACGGCGGGATTAAAGAGGGATTTTTCCGGGATGTTTGAGGGTGTCGCTGTTATTTCAGGTTGGTATCCCTGTCGAGTTCCGATAGAGAACGGTGTCACCTCCTTATCCTAGACTCGGTGAACGACTCATTACTGTAATTAGAGGGAGGTGTGCGGAATTGCGACACAAGAGGCGTTTGAAGATGACGATATTGTAGATTCAAAGGAATTGCAGAATAAAACCATAATTAAAGCAGTCTATAGTAATCGGATACTTGTAGGGCCGTTAATTAACGTACCGAATAGTGAAATAAATTTAGGAAAGGCGATACAGCGGATTCTTATGCAAGTACAGTTATTTACACTATTGACCAGTTGTGAAAGAAGACAACTATCAAGCCAGTTCATACTTCATATACAGGGTGTTTTTGAAATGCGTGCATAAATTTTAACCATGAGCTACTGGCTTCATGTAGAACTCGGAAAAAATATCTAAAAAATTCTATGTCAAAAAATAAAATGACATTTATTTTTTGAGCTACAATTTTTTTTAATTGCTTTTAGTCTTCTACGTTGTCAAACAACCTCGTAGGTAAAATTTCGGCACATTTTAAAAATACACCCTGTATATCATATTTTATAAAACGTACACCAATACGGTTTCCTTGTTTTAACGCATATTTCCTATAGGTTACTTCGCATTGGCGTACATTTTATAAAACATGATATACAGGGTGTATTTTTAAAATGTGCCGAAATGTTACTTACGAGGTTGTAGGACAACGTAGAAAACTAAAAGCAATTTAAAAAAATTGTAGCTCAAAAAATAAATGTCATTTTATTTTTTGACATAGAATTTTTTAAATATTTCTACATGAAGCCAGTAGCTCGTGATTAAAATATCTGTACAACTTTCAACAACACCCTGTATTAAGAATGGGCAATAACAGAAAAAGTTTGTAGTCTATGCTACTATTGGGAAATGTAATTTTGTGATTGGTCACAACCCGTTCAATAATAGGCCATTACTCACGACCGTGGATAATGAATAAGCACTGCTTAACAGTCACCGTATTGCGTGAAGCTAGTATTTAATAGGTAGGAGTAAAAAAAATTGTGAACGCAACAGTTTTGAAAATATTTTGTGTTGAAACGGAAGTTCGTTACGACTTTTTGCATGTATATATTTGCCATTGGATTATCCCTAGTCAATACCGAAGTAAGTTTAGTCATCAATCACAAGAACTTTCCCAGGAGTTTTTGTGTGAATTTTTGCTCCTTCTCGAACCAACGTTATGTAAATAATGTGTACATAAAGCAACGTAACACCTTGGCCATGAAATCCTTTAACATCCTCGAGATTGTTCTGGCTCTGCCGCGCCCTCGGCGACAACTTTTCTCTCAGTACGTTAAAGAATGATTTCGCGGCCTTGACATACAAATAATTATTGTCTCTCTACTTTGTGGATGGATGAAATTAAAATAAAGCACTTGTTATAAAAAGAAACTGTGTGCGAGAAAAGAGTTCGAAAAAGTGTTATTAACCAAATTATGTAATTTGCATTTTACAAAAACAATTAATATTCAGACTGTTTTGAATGAAATTAGATTTTTACACAGCTCGGTATAAACTTTTAATTAAGCAAATTTACGATCGAAAAAAATAATTTCACTATGTTCATTTGATATTTGGCAAAGTACTTGTCAAAACAAAATTTTTTGATCAATTTTAATTGCAAGATTTGTTATTACCGCAAATAAATAAACAACAAATTAGTAATTTGTTGTTTGTAAACTATTCAGTTGCAAATGAAATAAACAAACATTTGTATTGAATAACAAACAAATGTTAAATGTTAAATTAGTGGTAAAGGAGGGATGCTAGTAATGTCATTGACACCCTGTATGTGTATTGTTTATTGTTAAGTAATGCTAGTCATTACCTACGGCCGTGAATAATGATCCATTACTCCAAATTTGCACTTGCAACATCATTGCGTACACTACAAAATTGCAAAATACAGAGATAAATATTTTTTTTGCTATTCATTCATTCGGTCGATTCGCACTCGTGACTTATAGCCATCATTACACTAGTTGTATAATATACTATTTGTAGTCATTTGTTCACTTCTTACAAATGGTACTTAAATTGATCAAAATGTATTTAAATAAAATCGAAATAAAACAAAAATGCGCAATTTTCCCTTGTTTTGTGTGGTTCCTTCTTTCACATGTAGAACGAAATTGCTTCACCCTCTTAAAGTAAAATGAAATACAAAGTTTTTCCATTAAATTATTAAAAAAAATTGGTGATGCATTGGATTTGAAAAAGTATATTGAAAAGTCGTGGCCCTGAATAATTAACTTCCCCTTCGCTCTCTCTCCCGCCTTTTTATCCAAACGAAAACTTTTTAATGTAAATAACCCCCGCTAATTGCCCTCTTTTAATTCAACCGAACCTATACATTTGCATTAGGCCGTATCGGGGGGCCATATTTCGTCAACGCGGCGTAATAAATAGGAGACTTCCGCCGATGTTCGCCCTTCTCCCGTTTTATTTCCCAAACGAAACGAAAAATTCGCATCAAATTACGTCTTTTTGACAACAGACACTGCAATAAAGCGAACAGAGTTCATTTATTCTGGCATGGCTCTGGCACATAAACGGCACACGTCCCGCCCCGCCGACGTGAAATACGTCCCAATGAAGTCTTTTCTACAAAAATCGAATTTTTGATGGTTTCCTGCAGCGAACAGCTATAGGAAATGCGGATTTGCAAAAGAAATTAATTTTTAAACGAAAAAATGAAATATTCAATTAAATATGCTCCAAAACAAACCGGTAAAATTGTCTACGCCCATGCAACGCTTATTTGCATAGGATTCCGCTACGACATGACGCTACGATAATTTACAACGCCTGCTCTGCTTTGTTGTCATTTTGATTCCTTTGTACAAATATTGTCAAGAAAATAAATTTTGGTATTTATTGCGATTAATAAAATATTGCTATTCGACAAGTTTTCTTCAGCATCACTTTGCAGAACAATTCTTTAGCTTTAATATTTAAAGAAAATTTATTTTCAATTAAAACGAACTCCAATTGTGCTGATATGTTTTTACAGGCCTGTAACCTTATCCTGGAAATAAATTTAAATTACGATTTTCCTTAATTACTTTCCGGGAGTCTTTTAAAAATGGCGAAATCACTTCTCAAGTAATTAAAGTTTTTCAAATGGGACTGAGATGGTTGACTGGGATTTATAAAATATGTTTCAAGGGTTGAATTGATTTCCAAGTTTGCAGATTTAAAAATAAAACATTTTTACGTACAGATTTCAATTTCCTAAATATTCCTCTCCAAATACATCGTCTTTGTTGTTTGACGTAATTACACTTCATTAAGGGCTCAATTCATTTTATATTATCATCCTGCATCTTATACATTGTTTTTAATTATTAAAATATTTAAAGATTTATTTAATACAGCCTACATAATTAACGTCGTAATTTAATTCATCATTTTAGGAGATAAAATGGAAGGTGCTGATTTGAAAATTCCCCGAGGCACGGCGGAAATAAAAATTATTGTTTTATGGCCAGGTATTAGATTTAAACCCAGCTTCTGCAGGGCGTATCGTGGCTGTACCTGAAGGGCTATAAATCATCCCTGCTTAGAATAGTGTCTGGGATATTTTTCCTTTTAAATCAAGGTTAAATCTTTATAAATTCATCATACATCACTCCAAGGTTGTTGAGTTCTTATTATATGGTTGTCCTAAAACTGAAATTTTTTTCCATTGGGCAATGATTTTAACGAAATAAAATTAAAACAATGGTATGTAGGTAATAATATCCGGCGTTCAAATGAAATCCTGGGCTGAGTAGGCGTTGGAAAAATTAAACTGTTTAGATCAGTGTAAAGTTTGAATTTCCCGCCGTTCGACACGAATGACATTTGTTATTTTGTTTATGTTTAATCGGGACATAATCGAACATGTTTGTTTTCAGCAAAGGGTACCCCTAGATATTTGATTCGAGAATAGGAATCGTTACGTTATTCTATTTTTGACGTAAAACATTGCAAAGAAAGAAAAAAAGAAAAAAAAAATGGCTCTAAATTTCAGGTTAGCTGTCAACATGCTCCAATTAATCTACGCTTTAAAAAAGCATAACAATGGACGGTTTCCAACGACTTCCCAGCTCAGGATTTCATTTGAACGCGCGATACAATGGAACACTTGAATCTGTTTTTTGTTCAACCGTACGCGAAACGAGCACTTCGCGTACCTAAAACAAGCCGCGCAATTAAAGGTCGTTAAACGTTTACTTCATGAAACAATGAAAAAGAATACGCAGTTTTCTTAATACTGCAAATTACCTAGCTTTTTTTTAAACCAGTCGTTTCGGAAGCAAAAACTAACTGTTTGATTTATTTTAATCCTTGAACATTAAGCAAACATTTTCTAACTAAGATAGTTTCCAACGGCGAAACATTTCCTATTTCCGTCCGATTGAAACCTGCGGTTACATTCAATCTTCTAATAAATTGAGCTCTTACTTTAGAAACGGTCACTCAGCCAAGTTCCAATTCATCTTTGGCTGCTATGCACTTTTTAGTCACTTTTCTGGGAAACTTTTCCATGCTGTTGCAAAAATACATTACGTTTCATGTCAAAATTTCAAAGAGACCCAATGCAAGGCCAATGTTTTCTTTCACGGTACAACTTCAAGTTTTACGAGACTTCATTTATACATCAATCAGCTAAAGACGGAATCTGTTCAAATATTTATTTTTTAAATAATTAATTCTCAAACTTTTCAATAATGTCGTCTGAATTCATTCGACCTTTCTAAAACGTTTTATCGCGTAAAATGGCGCTTCAAAGCTCCTTTTGGAAAAACCACTCTGTTTATGTTAATTTAAGTAAAACCTCAGAAAAAAATTAAATCATCTATGTACTTAAGACTCGAGGGATTAGTGGAAAATAGAGATTTGTCAACATTTAATTTGGAATTTATTTTCAAAAGGCATAATCTTCATCGACCATTTGAAAAATGGAAGAACGATCACAGGGCAGTATTATGATCAATTATGGAGCAAATTTGACGATGCATGGAAGGAAAAATGGACCCACTTGGCGAAGAAGAAAGTGCTGTTCCACCAAGCCAATGCGCCGGCACACCGATCCCTCGTTGCCGCAGCGAAATTGGTGGAATTGGGCTGTAAATTGCTTTCACATCCACCGTATTGTCCGGATTTAGAGCCCGATTTCAAGTTATGGTCGCAAATAGGTGGTGCGGCGCAAATTTGTAACTATCTTTGTCCTACACATTAATTACCAATATGCGTCATCTTTCTCTCTTGCGCCGTTACCATGACAACAACAAGTGCGACCGTCGCAAGTCAACTTGAAATCGGCCTTTTAGCCCTCAGCGACTTCTTCCTGTTTCCAAATATGAGAAAATGGCTCGGTGAAAAAAGAACGAGGATGTCATTACCGAAACTGAAGCCTATTTAGCAGAGTTTAACTAATTCTATTTTTTGGAGGACCTGAGAAAGTCAGAAAGACGTTGGGCCAAGTGTATCCAGCTAAAAGAAGACTATGTTGAAAAATACATCCAAATTGTTTTAAGACTTTTTGTTTCTTGCCTGACACGGGTACTTATCGTATGTAAAACTTCTATCGACTTCTCATTAATGTGAAGCATGATGCTTTTGTTCCCTTAGTTCTAAAGTACTTAATTCTAGTCTGTTACTGAGCGCACTTCCGTTAAGTGCTGTGTACAACATCCTACATGCAACCCATCTTGTCAGAGAGTAATATCCTATCGACCCTTTTGTGAGGGAAAATTGAAAGAAAAACAAAAATTAAATTTCGACATCAAAAGCCCGTCTCGAAAAAATCCAGTTCTTGATGAATTCCTGTCCTTTTTCGAAAAAACGTCGCTTCCACGAACGCCGATAGCATCGAGCCCCAACTCCTGGCGGTGTCAAACGTGCGTGAATTCCCCGATAAACACCGCCCCCATTTGGCAACATCCGGCACGTAACTCGCAACCGCAACGAATCTGGGCCCCGTAACGAGCGTTTAATTACGCCCGAAGGGGTCAACCGATCGGCGAAGAACTGTGATTAAGGCGGTCGACGCACAAAGACGTCTAATTAGCTTAGTTAGCGCCGGCCCCGACCGAGTGCGGGCGCACAGTCTAAATTACACACGCAGGGGGCGACGGCGCCCGCATCTCCTTACCTGCTGGCCGTGGGTGTACTCCACACCGGCGACGAGGCACGTCGCCGCGGAGCTGAGCCGTTCGAGGCCGTGCGTCGTGAAGTCGTCGAGGATGGGGCCCTCCTCGGCACCGGCGTCCTCGCTGATGCTGTTCGAGCCGACATCGACGGGGTTTAATGCACTCAACGGCACTGCAAATGAAGATCGACGTTAATTCGATGATGTATTTATTGGTTATGTGCACCTGTCAATCTGTCATAACTCACGTTTTATACGTTGCCAACTTGAGAAATACCACGTCACTAACTAACCTATTAATAATGAAACATTGGTTTCATGTTTATAAAAGCCCATTCATGCTGCTTCGATCAAACTCCAAAGACACTCTTCAAACACTTGAATTTTCTAGAACCATGCGAAATGAGGTTGTTTTTACTTTTTAGCACAGAGAGCCACGTGGCTTTTGCATTGGATCAACGCGGGAAGTTTAAAAGTTAAACTTCAGAGTGAAAAAACCGAATTCCGGAAATTATTCCTCCTGTAGAAATAGCAATCTTAAAGGTAATTTTGGCTAACTGAAGCTTGGCGTGATGGATTGTAGTGAATTTTGGAGGTAGTCAACAAAATATCGAATTTACAATTATGTTGAACAGAGCAACGACCTTTCTAGACAGAATTCTCGCGTTCAAATTCTCTTTGAACCATATCCAGAGGAACTTATCAATATGTAGGTCTTCTTCCTTCGATGTAATTTTCGTCTGAATTCTGCCCCTGTCACCATAAGCAAATGTTACGAGATTTTTAATGGATTTCAGGCAAATAAAATATTCTCAGCCATGTTTGTGTAGGTATACCAGTAAACATTTTTATTGCCTACTACCAATTTTTTATTATTTATTTAAATGTAATTTCTATTAAAAAAAGAAGATTGAAACCTCAAAATGTTCAACACTTCTCTGCCTCTGCATTTTAAAATGAAGTATTACCAAGATATAATTTGAAAACATAAACGGCCGCGAAATCATTCTTTAACGTACCGAGAGAAAAATTGTCGCCGAGGCAGGACAATCTCGAGGATGTTAAAGGATTTGTGCAACCGAAAATATGTAATTATTATAAAACGAACAAGTAAAATTTACTTCATTGTCGATAAATACACAAATTGGATTTCGCGGCCTGTTTTAGGTACGCGAAGTGCTCGTTTCGCGTACGGTTGCACAAAAACATACCTATTTAACAGGTCCAAAAAAAATCATCGACTGCTAGGTTGGCAAAATAAATCGCTCAAGTTTTTCATTCCTTCGGTATTTTATTCTTGTTTTATTATCGCTTTCATTTTCAGCCCTCACGTTCTAGATACAATAACAGGACTCCCCTTACAAACTATTTTATATAGT
Organism: Tenebrio molitor; assembly: GCF_963966145.1. Classification (NCBI taxonomy): domain Eukaryota; kingdom Metazoa; phylum Arthropoda; class Insecta; order Coleoptera; family Tenebrionidae; genus Tenebrio; species Tenebrio molitor. The sequence continues at coordinate 1,102,316 of NC_091054.1, read as the reverse complement.
TTTCCAACTCCCACACATATTTGATGACTCCTGAGATTTTAAATTTTGAAAGTTTTCGCTGTACTCCATGCACGTATTGCGTTATGAACAATTTTGTGACTTCTAAAGTGCAAATATTCTTACTTTATTTAATATAGAATAGAAAACACAAAAATCTTTACTGTCCGGTTATTTTAATTCGACATCAAATCTCCATTCTCTCTCGTAAAATTTCATTTTATAATTGTACATGCAACGTGTTCTGGGAAGTTTAAAAGTATTCTTGGTTTGTACCTTTGTTTTCGGTTAATTAAAAAAGTCATTAATTAGGTGGCTTTCCCTTCGCTCTTATACTAACGAAGTGCGATTCCTTTAAGGAATTTCAAGTGCATTATTAAACCGGGCATTAAAGAAAGTAAATGAGTGGAAAGTTTAGTACTTCCCTTTCAACTCAACTTTTCAGTTATTTAGCTACAGCTCAATTAGTTCAAATTCTGTTTAGCATTACATATTAATTAACTAAATAAGTGTCCAGTGTTCGTGTAAAATCATTCTGATAATCAATCAGATCGCTCCAAACACGACGCACCAGGTTTTTTTAATGTTAGAGTAGGTATTCTGCCTGTCTGGCACATGGCCGCGGCGTGACCTTGCAGCTTCAGTCTGTACTGCGTAAGCAAGAAACTCAATGAAAGTTTCTTGTGTTAGAATAAAAAAAATTGAACAGTGAATGAATAAAAAAGAACTTTGAATGTGATATTATCCAACACTCGGTTGTACCACGACCACGGCTGATAAATCGCTGGAGGTTTTGTGGATATTTGAGTCGCTCTTGAAGATGTTTGTGACAAATGTCTCTTTGTCATGCTGATGTTCGTCTGTTGTTAAAATTTAAAGCCTGCATGCAGTTTGCAGTCGATGCTTTGTCATCGTTGAGTATTTCCGTTTGCAAATGTTAAAGTCAGCTTTGGAGATATCCATCCGAAAGGATAAAATACTGGAAGCAAAGCGAAAAAGCCTTGTCCGATCAAAGCGTACCGCACCAGTGACAACCCGTACATTCATCTAAAAATTAACATGAAATGCTGCGAGTGGCAGTGATTTATGGCCGATTAAAAAACACACTTTATCGAAAATGTGTTCCACGCTTCGGCTTTACACTTTAACGAGCGGCGAAATCGATACAATAACTTCCGCATAAGATTCTCGTCGCCGTATCGGCGCGCGATACGTTCGGGGAAACACCGTAAGTCAGCGTCACGTGACCGCCATTCGCTCACATCTCGAACTTCTTTTTATCCATCTCGAGTTGGAAAATATTGGGATTTCTCCGCGTTCGAAGTGTTGTTTTGGTCGTTTTAACAAATCCGGGGTCGGACGATACACCACCAGTGTGAAACCCCGCGTCACTGACACCGTCTCGGCCAGCGCTGATCCGACACACGATTAGCATGCTAGGTTTAGCGTTGTCGGTTCTAGATCCAGACTAATTGTTTGGAATTTTCCGGTCCTCGACGGGCTCGGCCCCACCCCGTTTCTTGCGGTTTCAGACATATAAATCCAACTTCCACATAAACCAGGAGATAAACTTTTGCACAAGTTTCACTCGATGAAGTGCATTCCGTTGGAGTGGCGCCAGATTTTTTGCCTGTTGGTCTCCGGCTTTTGATTAACAACACTGGATTATCGATTGTTTCAGGCATTTCGGTTCGGCGACCCTGCCGGCATCCGGAACGCTTCCAGAATGCACCAGGACGCGACACGCGAGAATTCAAGGCATGGCGGGGCCCGGAGCCGGCTGGAGGGCCTGCGAAGTCCTGGGAAAACGCATGGGGCTTCCTGGGATGCAAACATTCCAAATTTTCACAAGGACGTAACTGACACCTTAGTCTCTTTGTGATCACCGAAATATACCACTAATTTCCACGACCATCGTTGACAAAATCGCTAATATACAGGGTGGTATTGAAAGTTGTACAGATATTTTAACCACGAGCTACTGGCTTCATGTAGAACTCGGAAAAAAAAATTTAAAAATTCTATGTCAAAAAATAAAATGACATTTAGGTATTTTTTGAGCTACAATTTTTTTTTAATTGCTTTTAGTCTTCTACGTTGTCAAACAACCTCGTAGGTAAAATTTCGGCACATTTTAAAAATACACCCTGTATATCATGTTTTATAAAATGTACGCCAATGCGAAGTAACCTATAGGAAATATGCTTTAAAACAAGGAAACCGCATTGGTGTACGTTTTATAAAATATGATATACAGGGTGTATTTTTAATATGTGCCGAAATTTTACCTGCGAGGTTGTAGGACAACGTAGAAGACTAGAAGCAATTTTAAAAAATTGTAGCTCAAAAAATAAATGTCATTTTATTTTTTGCCATAGAATTTTTGGGGTATTTTTTCCGAGTTCTACATGAAGCCAGTAGCTCGTGGTTAAAATATCTGTACAACTTTCAATAACACCCTGTATTATTTTATGCGTTACATTTTCCTTCAAAGCTCGCCTTGGCTAGACGCGGTTCTGACAAACCGCTCTGGTTTCTCGAACGAAATGAAGTTGTCGATTTAAGCCCGGCCGGGATGAAGTTGGGCATACATTTTTGCCTGCGGCTTATTGGCGCTGTCAGACCGAATGAAAACAAATCGCATTCAAATCGATGCGCCTCGTGACGGATTTCCTCTCCGAATTAATTCCCCGGAACGAAAAAATGCCGTTCGCCGGATGTTGTTCTTTTTTATTATTAATGGCACTTCATTGGGTGGAAGTTTCCTTATTCAATATGCGGTCCGCGTGGATTCCGGAGAAGAAAAGTGCGCCAACTTTTTAATTAATATTCCAATTTGTGGGGCGTAAAACCTGTTTGTTTCGAGACGCGATCCTGACCCGAGTAAATATAAAAGTATGGGTAGGGCTTTTGTCTCTGCGAGCTTTTGTGGGTGCTTTGTCGATTATTATTTTTGTATGAATTTTCCATTCATTCCAGAGTCTTGTTGTGTTCAATTCATGTAATCCAAATCTTGCACAACGATTTACTAAACAGTTTCTCATTCCTGAAGCCTTCCACATCAGTGAACAGTAGTTTCCTTTCGAACGTCGTTCAGGGTGTTATTTTATGTGCGGTTGGCTACCCTGCGTCATTCGAACTGATGCAGTTTCGCGCTTTCGCCACCGTCGACGGGCATTTTGACTGGGACGTCAAAAGCGTGCTTCAGGTCCCGTCAAAATTTCCGTCTAGTTGTAATGTACGATGCAGTCTCGTCAAAACTCGAGTTCCGGTTTGTTGATGGTCGGTCCGAATTTTCGCGTCGGCAAGAAGATAGGAAGCGGCAACTTCGGAGAACTACGTCTCGGCAAAAACCTGTACAACAACGAGCACGTCGCCATCAAACTGGAACCGATCAAGACCAAAGCGCCGCAGCTGCACTTGGAATACCGTTTCTACAAGATTCTGGGCCACTACGAGGGAATACCCAAGGTGTACCATCTGGGGACTTGCGGGGGGCGCTACAACGCGATGGTGATGGAGCTGTTGGGTCCCAGTTTGGAGGACCTGTTCACGCTGTGCAACAGAAGGTTTCGTTTGAAGACCGTGTTGATGATAGCGGATCAGCTGCTGAACAGGATGGAGTACGTGCACAGCAAGCGGCTGATCTTCAGAGACGTCAAACCGGAGAACTTTCTCTTGGGGCGAACCAAGACGAAGAAGGAGAAGATCATACACATCATCGACTTCGGCCTGGCCAAGGAGTACTTGGACGAGGCCACCAACAGACACATCCCCTACAGGTTAGACCAACCCCATCTGTTTCGGTTAAGTCGGCACGTTCTGATTCAGGGAACACAAGTCGTTGACGGGGACCGCTCGCTACATGAGCATCAACACCCATCTGGGACGTGAGCAGTCCCGGAGGGACGACCTCGAGGCGATGGGCCACATGTTCATGTATTTCCTCCGCGGCTCTCTGCCCTGGCAGGGCTTGAAGGCCGACACGCTTAAAGAGCGCTATCAGAAAATCGGCGAGACCAAACGCACCACCCCTATCGAGTCCCTTTGCGAGGGCCACCCCGAAGAGTTGGCCACTTACTTGCGTTACGTGCGGCGATTGGACTTCTTCGAAACCCCCGACTACGACTACTTGAGGAAGTTGTTTAAGGATTTGTTCAAAGAGAAGGGTTACGCGGATGATGGAGTGTTCGACTGGTCAGGTAAATGCTTTGCTCTGGCCCTGACTGGATTCATTTACATTCTCACCCCCCGAACAGACCGATTAATTTGGTTAAGTGGCAGAGAAAGGAAGTTCAGTGACACAAAATATTATTTCAGCAAGCATATTACGCCCAGCGCTCACAGTGATGTAAGTACAGCAAGTATCCATTTTTGCTTTGCAAAAATATGCTTGCTGGAATTGTCCGTGCGATTGTGCCACCCCTACCCTACCCCCCGACTAATCCCGTCTCCTTTTTAGGCCTGACTCCACCATCGGCGACTGCGCTCGTCAAAGACTGAAACATATTCTGTAACAGTTTTATTGAAGTAAACGACCTAAGAACAGCCGTCTTGTTTTCGTCCCCTTCACGCATCAACCCCCAAAATATAAAATCCATCATGGCGCGCACACAATCCCCGAGCGTGTCACTCGTAGATAAAGGGAGTTCGTGGGCGGAAATGACTTACCGCGATCATTGTTATTGCTAGCAAGGTCCTCTATTACGCCGGGATGAACCATCAAATTCGATTAACCGTAATCACAGTCCCCCCCACCACTTAATTAGAGCCGACTTCGGACCGTTGCCAACCGAAAAATGCAACATCAAAGCGGACGCATTCATAACACGGGAAACCCCGAAATCTATGCATGGCAAGTCTGTTTGATGTGATTTGGGCGCAATTAACCACCTCTTTCGGTCCGAATCACGACTGGACAGACCGTGTAACGCAACCCCAATCAAAATAAGACCGACATCCGCCAGAATGCAATCACGCTAACGGCATTAAAGCAAAAGCAAACCAAATTTTGACGCAACGTTGAGCAATCATCAATTAATTTTGATGCATCCATCGCGAACGTTTTACTTCAAATCTTCGTTCGAATAATTCGAGAGTGAATTATGTCACGATGCATTGGTTGAACAAATTTGAAACACTGAGAGAACTGACAACGGAGAGAAAATTTAAATTTGATGTGTACGTTTTGCTCATGGGGTTGCTGCACTCACCCACGGCTCGTATACAATTTTATGCACTTACTGCATAGACTACAATACATCCAAAATGATTGTGGTATCGTAAGGTGCTCGGATCGGAAAAATTGTTTGCCACCTTTCGATGATAAGGTCCCGGACTACACTATACCAAACATGACCTCCAAGCCGCTGGCATGTGTCAAATAAAATTTCTGTTATTCGTTGCTTCTGGTCAATATTAAAAAATTCACAAGAAAGTGAAATGATACGTTTACCCAACGAAAACAAGTCAAAACATTTTATTATTCTAAGGAGTTGTAATTGGTTTCAATTTAAAACCATTCCAAACTGATTAATTAGTATTTTTTGATTGATAAACCTAACTTCTCTTATACCTGTCATTTTGACGGTTTTTGATAGTTGGAATCATTTTTCTAGTATGCGTCAAAATTCAAAGCCCTCAAATTATTCAACTAAGTATACTGAGAAGCATTTTTTGTATTTATTAATATTCCATTAAATATTTAATTTAGGGCTTTTACCGCGCTTCGTCCAGCCGCATTTCGAGGTGACATCAGCTTGAATTTTAAAATTTGCGTTCCCCAGCTGGTCGATGAGCGGTGTCGGTTTGGATTGTGTGCCCCCCTGTACAGGCGTGATTTGCGGTATCGCTGATATTATGAGATCTGACGCTGATGGCGGCGCCACCCGCCGCCGACGCAGATTTATCCTTGTGGCCCGCATTACATGGGCACTTTTACAGATGACGGTGCGGATTTATGGCGGCACGCAACAATATTGTTTATGTATTAGACAGAGGAAGATGTGGCAACAAAGGCGGGTGGGCAATTAGCGCAAAACTGGCAATAAATAAGCACCGGTGCACGTGAAACGTTCCCCTCATATTTCGGTAATTTATTCGGGCGAGTGTGAGCGAACAAAGCGGCATCAATCAGGAAACGGTTGAATGTCACGTCGTCAGCAGTCGTCCTTGTGACGTCTGTTCCGATCCTGCGAGCTCGTTCAATTGAAATATTTAAACAATACTGTGTTGACACGGGGAAACACCGGCGCGAATTCGCCGAGTGGATGTTTTAGTTTCGGAAAGTTTGCCAGCCTGGGTGTAATGAATAATGTGCGTCAGCGTATTCGATCTAATTTAATTGTTTGTCTTGCCGGCAAGTCGCCGAAAATCGAATTGAAAAAACGTCCGCAACTTCTCCAACTCGCCCCGGGGGCGAATCCACCCCGGTTCACTTAGGGACTTTACTTTTTACACCATGATGGATGCTCGCCTTGCCCCAATTTACTGCACCCCGCTAAAACACCACTTATGCGGATTATTACGGCAAAATGCAAACAAAAACATTTACACTACACCGTTGTTCTCTTACTTAACCTGTTTCCAGTTACCGCGACTTGTCGGCACATTGATCTGTCATCAAGGCGCGATCGAGCGGAAGCAGTTCCGGGAGTCTTCCAGAAGGAATTCCTTGTTCTCTACGGCTGCATCTTCGAGATAAAAAACACCCCAATACGTAACTTTTTACAGCAACAGACTCACTCGATTTGACTGTTAACATAACCAACTAAACTTTGACATACCTCGCCGATTACGTCCTCCAATTAACGCCCGAATTAAAAGCAAACGTAAACAAAGTTGATTTCTTGATGGACCGTTTCGAACGCTTTCACAAAGTACTCCGAGTCCCTCATTTTAATTTGCAAACTCGGCATTCGGCAAAAATTGCATTCAATTGCAGTGTTTTTAGGGAGTAGGGGTTGGTGGAGCTGCATCTGCAACTTCATTCATCAACAATAATAGAGTTTTGAATTGTTTTGGAAACGGTGGACGAGTATAATTGGCTAATTAGTGACTAAAATGCTGTTTTAAAGTGAGATGTTATTATTTCTGCCAACAGTATCATTGTTTGCACAGTTTGCGTTAATTATTCACGATTGTTGACTAAGTTGACTTGGCGAAGTAGGAGAACTGTCAGAACAGTTCGGCCTTGTCTCTGATGAGCACCTATCTCATTTTCGTTGAACATGACCAAAAGTGCGTGCTCCAGTCAGTGGCGTAACTAGGGGGCGACTGGGATGGATGTCGTGCTTGACGCATGACGGGCGGCAGCGAAATAGTCAAATAAAAGTAACTAAGAAAAGCTTTTTTTTAATAGCTCCAAGAGATACTGCAAATATTTTAGTTGCATCAGAGAGAGGTGAATAAAAATGTGGGGGCGATCAGTTGTGCCGTAACGCCACTGCTTCCTGTTGAATTTGATGCCACGCGACCGTTTAATCCAATTGCTACGTTGCCGATCCGTCAATTTGTGCGACGTTGTAGTCGATTTCACGCGCCACCAAGCGTCAATCGTCGCAATCACGGCATGGCAGCGCGACCGTTTAAAAAGACGCGATTTGATCGCATTTTAAGCCCGGTTTCCAGTCCTTTTCCTGTTGACATTCCGTTCTTTCACGCATATTACTCCGGAAAAATACGAGTGAGCGAGAATGAAGTGGCGCAGTTTTATTTAGCCGCCATAAGTTAGAGGGGGCGTTTCGCCACCATGTTTTATTCATGGCGGCCGTATCGGAGCCGTTGTTGTAGCCGTTGCTTCATTTATACTTCAATAATGGGATAATAGGGCGCAAATGGACGCGACGCCGCCTAAAAAATCAATTTTACACGTTGCACGTGACGAATTGACGCGTCGCGACTCTTTTTGCATCTGGTGCGTGCGTAACGATTAATGACGGTTAAATAGCGGCGGCGTTTCGATCATGTTTATTTGATTAAAGCACAGCCGCCTACGGTAATGTTTGGGAAGTTGTGACATTCCACGGCCCGCTTGCTTGTTTGTGACGCCTCGATGCGAAAATGTTACACTAAACTCTCATCCGTCTATCAGGAAGTCAATATTTAGTCGACAAATGAGACGTTTGTCTTCGGGCGCCGGAACGTCACCTTCAATAGGGTCACGCTTCATAAATTTTCTTATCTTGGAGGTGGAGGGTGGCTAATGAAAAGGCAGGGGAAAGTAAACGTGGCGAGTAGAGGTCGGGTCACCTTGATTTTTACCCCTTCCACAAGGAGAACACGGCAACTGCTCCGAACCGGAAAGCGCCTGATCTTTCCAGTACCGGATGATATTTAAAAAAATCGCTTTACATTACTATTTTGACGTACATTATACATTAATCAACGCTATAGAAGAGAATGAAAAAATCATCCAGTGTCTCGTTTTTCTGTGTTTTTTTTTACCTATAAGTATAATAACGGGTCTAAAGTGTCTTTTTACCCCTCGTGTAATTATTGGCCTCGCTGCTTTCGTTCAATAAACATACACTTGCGTTCAATGCGTGGGCGTAGACAATTTGCGGTCTCAAAAGCTACTTCATAATAAATCATACGTCATGAATTTTGGGCATCGGAATTATAATTGTGCATTTTATTATTATTATCTGATAATGAAGAAAATTTATAAAATAAACAAGAGTAACAATTTACCTTTGTAAGAATGGGTAAGGTATCAGCTTTATTGTCAAACGCGACGCCACTGCTAACCAGATTTTTCGCTGAAATGTCAAAGAAACGTAAACGATGTGCTGTCGTTAACCTAGAAACCAACTTTTCGATTTAATAAATTAATTAATAGTAGATTTTTTAAAGTAAGATAAACGTTTCGATGAAATAAAAATGAGCTCGCACTCTTGATTTGTTTTTTTTAATCATACCAAAAAATAAGGACAAAATAAGTACCAATCACAGAAACGTAAGGAATATTAGAATCATGCTGAATCATTCCCAAGAGAAAATTTATTTTAGTTGGTCTTAATGAGAAAACCAGAATGTGAAATATGATAATCAATACAGTGATAATGAAACTCAGCAGAAGAAATAAAATACCCAAAGGGTATAGATAAAGCTACAAGCCGAGAAGTCATAATTATAATGTTTACTGTAGGGAGTTTTTCTAAATTAGTCACTAAAAAAATTTGAGCATTATTTTCCCCTGTGTGAACGGATTTTGATAAATGTCACATTTGTCAAAACGAAACGTCAAACTAATTTTAAAGATTTTAAGAAATTTGGAGCTCGTCAAACAAAAAAACGTTGTATTTGGCAGTCGTGCCAAAAAAAGTCCAATTTACACACGAACTCGTTAAATAAACTACTATTTTATGAAAATCTAAACAGAGGTGGTTTCTGCATCTTTACAGTTCCGTATTTCATAATCTGAAATAAGTATCGAGAAAAACTTGCTTTACGCCACTTGTGTGTATAGAAGAAAACTGAAATCATGTGCAAAACTCTGTTTATTTTTCAAAACTGTCACATCTTGTCCGATGCATAATTCCGTGCCTTTTTATCCGGTTTTAATAGTTTTCTAATTTTTTTTAATAAAATGGCATATCTTTTGTGTTATTCTAAAATAATTGACAGCTTTCGATCTTTTGTTGAACAATTTTTGACGCCATTAAAAGCGACTGCTTTTATTTTTACTTTTTCATTTGCTGCTGCAAACTTGCTACAACGAAACCACATCGTACAAAAGGTGCTATATCCATTGTTTTGTGGCAAAACTCGTTTTATCCAGCATAAATTTTTAAATTTTAATTATTAAACCTTTACGATGAAATTGTTCTCTGAATATGTGCGCTTTAGAAGTTAACACCTTTTAAACGTTACCATTTGAAACTTTCAATGTGGCATAAATAACGAATGCGTTTTCCCGCAGTTTATTTTTAAGGGAAAATTGGTTATCTGTAAATGTGCAGAGAGGGTTGTAAAATAATGGGGCGAATAGTAAACATAACAAACAACAGTTTTTAATTAATTATTAATAATTATTGCTACAATAACTGCAAACGTCTGTAAACTTTGCCGAAAAGATGTTTTCTGGGTTAAGAACAGCACATCGTTGACGTTTCTTTGACATTTCAGCGAAAAATCTGCTTACCAGTGGCGTCGCGTTTGGCACTAAAGCTGGTAAATTACCCATTACTACGAATGTAAAATGTTGCTCTTGCTTATTTTATAAACCGGTTTCAGCAAAAAAATTGTTTCACGGGTCGTCCAAAAATATTGAATTCTGCACTGTTGGGAATTTTTTTTTTAACATAAATGAAATTTGTGCTTATTAAGTTTAACCGTGGCAACTTTGTTATTACTTTATCCCTGTTTCTTATTCGATTTCTCTTTATTAATTTTTTAGCAAATCTCCTTTCACAGTGAAGTTTGACGTAACACTCGGCTTCAAAGCAGATGAGCCCTCTTTTTTGCTACTCTGGAAACATTATTTACTCAGTTATTGATAGATCGTGTTAGATATTTCGTTTTGACTTTTAGAGGAGTTAGGTTTTTAACTGTTCCAAATTACCCAGGTTCGACCTTGAGGCCGTGCCCTTTGCCCTTAGAAGTGTAACGTCAGTTCGACATTCCCCTTTAATTGCCATCAAGTCGGTCACGCGCCATTCAAATCCGTAAGGTAATGTCGGAAAAGACGCCATCATCTTCAGATAACACCTGTTCTGTATGCTAGACGTGCAGTCGGGGGAGAAGAGAAATGGCACGTGACCACCCTCCAATATCCTGTATTTCATCAGCATCTGTCATCGTTCATTCCCGCCGACGTTTCATCGGAGGGTAGGGTTGGTGGTCGTCGAAACAAAAAACAATCATCATCGATAATGGTCCCTCGTGACCGCCGCCGGGGGCTTTTATTATTCACGAGCGATCGTTTAGACGCGACGTTTCGTCTTTGTTCGGCGGTTATCAAGACGACAGACGTTCCTCTCGGTGTGTGTGTTTGACAAGCGTGCACGCATGGGACGGATATCCGGTGACGTTGCAATTTCCTCGGCTGTCATAATGTATCTCTATTATTCGAGGTTTTTCCCTCGATGGGGAAGCGTTCCAATTAAAAAGTCGACGGGAGATATGTACCGATTCTTCTCGGGCGGCACGCTCGAGTTTGCCGTTGAGATAATAAATTCATGCGATTTAACATATTGCGACGCGGCGAATGGAAATCGGAATCGAAGATTTTTCCACGGAGCGTCCTTTTATGCTCGAACTTGTTACAATTCGAAGGGTGAGGATTTAGCGGCTCTCTCGCTCGAATGCTTGATGAATCAAAGTGGATTGTGACATGGGCACCAGGTGCGGAGCTAAGTAAACGAAGAGGTGTTCCGGTTTCGCCGTCGAAGGGACACTGGGAATAGTGTTAATCGCTTTGCGTGCGTCGTTATCAACTGACAAGATAGATGACCGATTTCTAAATCTGGTATTGTCAAGGGGGTAATCATTGCTTACACTGTTGTCCTGCGGATTTCTCAATTTACACAAATTTCACGATTATTGTGTACCCTTCCAGAAAACCTTCCGAATCATTTGTGAACAGAGATTATGTACATACAGGGTTATTCACGAGAGAGGTACATATTTCTGAATTTCTTTTTGCCACAACCCACTATACACATTGCAACAATATCTTGATTTCAAATTTTGAAAATAATTATAACTGAATCCACGATGGCTCTTATATCTAGTCTAACTTTTACCCTTTTGAGGTGACGTCACCATTTCCTTCCTCGCTTTCTCTTTATTGAAACGACAGAAACAGAAAAACACAAAAAAATGCACGTTTATTTATTGTTGGTTACTTTGAGGTTATTTTCTACTCCTGTCAATTTGACAATTTTTTTTATTTTATTTCTTTCACTTATTACATTGATTACAAACATAACCTTTCGAAGCAATTGTCAACAAATTTGAAACATTATACAGGCTTATTCACGAGAGGGTTACTTCTGAATTTTTATTTTGCCGCAACCAACAATACAATGGCAGTGACTACTAAATCAAATGTGTTATTTCTTTTAAATTAGAATTAGAAATCAAAGTAAGTTGAATAGATTGTCAGAAATGTCAGATTGGCAGATAACCTGTATTTAATCAAAATTCAACAAATAAATTAACAAATTAAGTTAATGTAAAAGGTGTTCGAAGTGTCTACCATCGCTCTCCAAAATGAGGATCATATCAGTCTTTTCGTCGTTATTGTAAAAACAATTTTTTCGAATTGACAAAGATTTTTTGCTTTAACGTCAAAGAGACAGGACTAAGAGCCGTCGTGGATTCAGTTATAATTATTTTCAAAATTTCAAATCAAGATATTGTTGCAATGTGTATAATGGGTTGCGGCAAAAAGAAATTCAGAAATACCCCTCTCGTGAATAACCCTGTTGTTGGCTTTTGTAAATAGTTAATTTTAGTTCTTTTCATTTCTGTTTGGTTTTGTTCGTTTAGTTTTAGCGCCTAGCTTAATTTAGTTTTAAATAGTCAATTCGAAAATAGTTGCACCCTCTGTCATTGGTATTGCGCGTTAACCGATTCACAATTTCGTGCAAAATCGGGGTTGACGAAACCTCCCCTACCGGTGATGGACATTTTTGGGAAGAAAGAGACTTCGAATTTGACCGTCTGAGTGAACACACCTAGTTTTCGTACTCAGTTGTCTCGTGTCGTGAAACCCACTTAATTGAAGTGGCACCGAAGTCCAAAATTATCGTCGAATTCCACCCATGCCAATCGGTCCATGGTCTCTTCGCGGTCCGCAAAAAAGGTAAGTCAATTTTGATTTAACAAATTGTGGATCACGGAGAAAATCGAACAAAGCTCTTCGTTTAGGTAGGCTTAAGTCAACTAAAACTGACTTAAGTGCCCTGGAGACATACATTTTTTGGTCCTTCGAGCCGGATTAGTCATAATTGGTCGTTTAATTGTGGCTTTTCATTGTTAAAATTGTCAATCAAAATTTTTCAAAATTCGTTTCATTGTCTCCAGCGCAGTGCAACTATTTTCTTTTCTCCTTGTCTGTTTAGTCATATCGTCGTCATCTTGTTAACAAATTTATCGTCAATTGTTTTAATCAATTTAAAACAAAACCAAACAAACAAAATTATTCGTTTCGAAAGCGTTGCGTTAAAAAATTCGACATTTTTCTGGGAAACTACCTGGGTTTTCCCAACATCTGTTCGACAACTTGGGGTTTGGCCGGAAGAGGTCCGTCTCACTGGCGTCGATTTTATTACGGTTCAATTGTAAGTACCTGTTTTCTTTTGTTCGTTCGCAAACACCGCATTCTATCGCAAAAACTCACAATTTTGGTATTGAATTGATCAGCAACAATGGCTGCAAAGGCAAAAGAGAATCGCGCCCAACGGGATTGTTTGAAGACGCAAATGTTTGAAATTTGGGAGGTTGCGAAATCTTCGCAGGAACAACCTTCTTTACGTGCGTTGTTAAAAAGACGGTTCGCTCGCGCCCAATCGATTTTTGAGAAATTTGAACCTCTGCACTCGGCAATTCTTGCACACACCGCGGCCCAATCTGAACCGGATTTCGCCGCGGAAGAACAAATACGCAGGGAATTTTTTGAAGCGTTCGATGAAATCGAAGCCATTTATGTCAATTATTTTCCCGAAATCGATCGTCCAGCGTCAACAGAAACAAATCAAAGCACTTCGTCGTCGTCAAACTTACGCCTGCCGAAATTGTCGTTACGCAATTTTAATGGCAACTTCAGTGAGTGGAGTTCCTTTATCCAGTTCTTTAACAACGCGGTTCACTCTCGGGCAGACGTGGCACAAATTGAAAAATTTCAATATCTACTTAGTTGTTTGTCGGGGGAACCCTTGAACTTAGTGAAGGCTTTAACGTTGTCAGAAGAAAACTATCCGATAGCGTATAAGGCTCTTGTCGACCGATATGAGAACAAACGAAGGTTGTCATATCATTATTGGAACAACATCCAGGCATTGCCCAAGTTGAAATCAGAATCGTCACAGGGACTACGTGAAACAATCGACAAATTCACGGAAAATCGTTCAGCCTTGCTGGCCCTAAATTTATCGCATTCGTTAGAGGATTTCATGTGGCTACAACTTTTACTCGAAAAACTGGATCCCGAAACGCGGAAACAGTTTGAGGCCGAAATTCGCTCGTTAGGACCAGCCGAGGTCCCGAAATATACTCAGCTGGCCGAATTCGTCGAAAGCCAGTGCCGAGTACTTGATTCGTTAGGGAATTGCAATTCAAAATCGTCGACAACTATCGCGTCGTCAAATCCCAAATCAAAAACAAAATCGGTTTTGCTCGTCGACTCGTCGTCGCCGTCGACAAATTGCTCCGTTTGTGCAGGAGACCACCACATATACAAATGTCCGGACTTTGTGTCAAAAACACCTCGCCAACGGTTCGAAGTGGTAAAGTCACGGCGCCTTTGTATCAATTGTCTTCGTTCGTCCCACCAATCAAAATCTTGTCCGTCGAAATCGTCGTGTCGCTCTTGCATGGAAAAGCATCACACTATGCTTCATTTCAACAAAAATTCGACTCAAAATTCGTCAACAACTTCGCAGCCCTCCAGTTCAAATTCGATCGAAACAAATTCGTCAGCGCCGAACGTACCCAACTCGCAATTAATCACCTTGACCAGTTCAATCAGTAACAAAATTGTTCTACTAGCAACCGCGGTCATCGAGGTAAAAGATATGCACGGCAACTTTCATCGCGTCCGTGTCATTCTAGACAATTGTAGTCAGGGTAGTTTCATAACGCAGAAATGTCTTCGTCGTTTAGGGTTGCGGTTCACACCTTCGAAGATGCACGTGAAGGGAATTAATCCAGGCGCGGAATCCATTTCTCCTGGATTTTCAGAGTGTTTAATTCGGCCGCGCAATTCATCAATCGAGCATCAAAAAATCATTGCGCATGTGTTGCCCAACATTACCGGCGATCAGCCGTCCAATCCCGTGGACATTAGTCATTGGAAACACATTTCGAATTTGAACCTCGCGGACCCTGACTTTAATAGTCCACATCGTGTCGAAATGCTTCTCGGTGGTGACATTTATGCCACTCTTCTTCGACCTGGTGTTTTGTTGGGTACAAACCCAGGTGAGCCCGCCGCGATAAACACCATATTCGGTTGGGTGATAAACGGCCCCGTAGATTTTCGCGTTCCATCGGTGGTAAATACTTACTGCACCATAATGGAGCCGGAACCATTAGAGATCTCTTTGAAACGTTTGTGGGAACTTGAGGAAGTGCCCAACGAAAGCTTCGCGAATCCCGATGATATTCAATGCGAAAGACTTTATGCGGCTTCTGTGACGCGAGGTGAAAATGGTAGATACACGGTCGCGTTACCGTTCAAAAGTCAGAAAACGGAATTCCCAAACTCCCGCGACATTGCGGTACGTCGATTTCTCCTGCTGGAAAATCGTTTAATTCGAAACCCGGCCTTGCAACAAGAATACGTCCAATTCATGCGGGATTATTTAGATTCGAATCACATGTCTCGTGCGCCTCCGCTACCTGAAAATTCGGTTCAAAATTATTACATCCCGCATCATTGCATCTTGAGACCGGACAGCAGTTCGACAAAATTGCGCGTTGTCTTCGACGCTAGCGCCAAAGCGTCGAACGGACAGTCACTTAATGACACCCTGTATTCTGGACCCAAGTTGTTGCAGGATATCGTCAAGGTGTTGTTGAAATTTCGTTTACATTGTGTCGTGTTCACTGCCGATATCCGCCAGATGTATCGGCAAATTTTAATCTCTCCAAAAGATCGCGATTTTCAGCGTATTATTTGGCGCTCGTCTCCAGACGACGCATTAGAAGAATACGTTTTGAATACCGTAACGTACGGTATTAGTTCGGCTCCTTTCTTAGCAATTCGTACACTTTTACAATTAGCTGATGACGAACAAGGGCGCTTCCCTGGCGCAGCTGAAATTCTCCGCACCGACGTGTACATGGATGACATTGTCACCGGTTGTCACTCGACGGCTGAGGCCCTTGAATTGCAAGACCAGCTAATAAAATTATTGCAAATCGGACAGTTCGAATTAAGAAAGTGGGCAAGCAACTCGCCCCTCGTCGTCGATCATCTTGATCCGAATCTACGCCAGGTCACTCTCGAATTCGATCAGGACAAATCAAATTCGCCCATCAAAATACTCGGCCTGTAATGGCTACCTTCTCTTGATACCTTTTCGTTTAAGGTAAATTTGAAAGATCGTGCTTGCACAAAACGAAACATTTTGTCCGAAGTTGCCCGAATTTTTGATCCGCTTGGTTTTTTAGCTCCGTTAACCTTTTTTGCAAAACATTTAATACAACACCTATGGTGTCTTGGACTGTCCTGGGATGATGTTCCCCCACAAGAAGTAATTGACCGATGGGGACAGTACCTCGCTCAATTACCAGAGGTGTCGGAGATAAAAATAAATCGCCACTTGTCCATCGGGTCGCAGCTTTCGTGCGAACTACATGGGTTTTGCGACGCCTCAGAAATAGGGTTTGCGGCAGCGGTATATTTGCGTGTTACCACCGCGGACAATGAGGTGTCTGTCAATCTCGTGATGGCCAAAACAAAGGTTGCACCTTTGAAACGTAGATCGTTACCCCAGTTGGAATTGTGCGGTGCTCAACTCCTTTCAAAATTAATCAAGTATGTGCGCTCCATCTATGAAACCGTTTGTAGTTTTGCTTCCGTGACCGCCTGGACCGATTCGATGATCGTCTTAGGTTGGCTCCGTTCATCCCCTCATAGATGGAAAACATTCGTGAGTAACCGCGTAGCGTACATCCAAGAAAAAATCTCTCCCGCGTCCTGGCGTTATATCCGGTCAAGTGACAACCCCGCCGATTGTGCTTCTCGCGGGTTGCTTCCGGCAGAATTGAAAATTCATCCGCTGTGGTGGAATGGTCCCACATGGTTGTGTCAACACCCGGACAACTGGCCAATCGAACCTTCAACGGCGTCTCCTACCGCACTGACACCGGGTCATTTTTTAACCCTAGCACCGTTGACTTGTTTGCCCGAGCCAAATTTGGAGCACGTCAAGCTCAATCGCCTCTCGCGCTGGCAACTTCTCCAGAGAATGCACCAGTCCTTTTGGGACCGCTGGCACCGCGAATACCTGCACACCTTACAGCAGCGGTCCAAGTGGCATAAGCCTCGAACAGACCTGTCTCGGGGTACTCTAGTTCTAATCAAGAATGACCAAGTTCCACCCTTGCAGTGGAATCTGGGGCGTGTCGAAGACATCCATCCCGGTGCCGATGGCGTAATCCGTGTCGCGACTGTCAAAACAAACGGCGGCAGCTTTCGACGGCCTGTCGTCAAACTGTGCCCTCTGCCTTCGCAGTAATAGAAAAATGCACCGCATTTTTGGCGGGCAGAATGTTGGCTTTTGTAAATAGTTAATTTTAGTTCTTTTCATTTCTGTTTGGTTTTGTTCGTTTAGTTTTAGCGCCTAGCTTAATTTAGTTTTAAATAGTCAATTCGAAAATAGTTGCACCCTCTGTCATTGGTATTGCGCGTTAACCGATTCACAATTTCGTGCAAAATCGGGGTTGACGAAACCTCCCCTACCGGTGATGGACATTTTTGGGAAGAAAGAGACTTCGAATTTGACCGTCTGAGTGAACACACCTAGTTTTCGTACTCAGTTGTCTCGTGTCGTGAAACCCACTTAATTGAAGTGGCACCGAAGTCCAAAATTATCGTCGAATTCCACCCATGCCAATCGGTCCATGGTCTCTTCGCGGTCCGCAAAAAAGGTAAGTCAATTTTGATTTAACAAATTGTGGATCACGGAGAAAATCGAACAAAGCTCTTCGTTTAGGTAGGCTTAAGTCAACTAAAACTGACTTAAGTGCCCTGGAGACATACACCTGTAGTTACATATTTATAATCAACTCAAATTTGTTTCTGATTCTAGCTCAAACATACGTGAAATTACTAGATAATGACGTCATCGCAAAAGAGTAAAAATTGAACTATAGTCCTGTCTCTTTGACGTTAAAGGAAAAAATCTTTGTCAATTCAAACAACAATGATGAAAAAATGACATTTTTTAATTTAGTACAACGTGATCAACAACTACTGAGTCTGTTGGCAATAAAACAATTGAAAAATATTGGTGTTTTTCTGTTTCGTAATTGGCACTGACCGGATGTTTTAACTTGACACATTAAAAAAAAAATAGGTTATGTCGGGTATCTTTATGTCATTACAAAAATGACCCTTTGATGGTAAACGTCAAATTCGCCTGTCAACTCTGTCAAAGGTGACAACCGGAAATGCGTTTAGATTACGGTGATACCAAAATCATTCAAATTTTCATTGTTACCAACAGATTCAGTCATTCTTGATCACGTTATAGTTACTGCCATTGGTATTGTTGGTTGCGGCAAAATAGAAATTCAGAAGTACCCCTCTCGTGAATAACTGTATACAGGGTGTGTCAGAATTCCACCGACAAACTTTCAGGGCTAATTCTATGATCAAAAATAGGCATAAAACTATTAATAAATATGGGGTAAAAAATGCATAGTTTGTGAGAGAATCGACAAACAATGTAAAAACAATTACGATCTGAATCCGATGAATGGAGATTCGTTAAGACCATTCATCAAAATAAAAACTCCACTTTTTCTGAATTGCTTCTGCAGCAGAGATTTTAAAAGGCTTGTTTTGATAAAACTTATTTCTCAGGCCTCCACAAGGTGCCTTCTTCGTAGTACTCATGGATGTCGTGGTGCAAAACTGTTTCACTTTAAGGTCCCATAAACTACAATTTTCAAACACTTTCGTGAGGTATCTTACTGCACTGTTTTTCCAAACCTGTCCATGCAATGGTTTCCAAGAAAGTAAAAAGAACACTCTTCTAGATTGCTTAATTTTGACTGAACTAGAATCAGAAGGTTTGTCACACTGAAATCATACATCCAAATGCTTCTTTCTACTTTTGGCAATGCAGTATTTTGAAAAAAACTGTTTACGACTTATAAATTTGAGTGGATTTCATCTAGCGAAGATCTAAGCAAAGGAAGACCAGTTTCTGTAGCATCTGTCCTAGAAGGTTTCCTGCACCGAAATCCTGCATCCAAATGGTTCTTTTTACATTTAAAATGAGGCATTTTCTGAAAAATCTGCTTAGAACGAATGTAAATTTGAGTCAATTTCATCTAGCGAGATCTAAAGCAAATGAAGAGCAGTTTCTGTGATCTGTCCTAAAGGGATTCTCACACCGAAATCATACATCCAAATGCTTCTTTCTACTTTTGACAATGCAGCATTTTCCGAAAAAACTGTTCACGACTGATACAAGGAATATACATTTGAGTGGACTTCATCTAGCGAAGATCCAAGCAAATGAAGACCAGTTTCTGAAGGATCTATCCTAGAAGGTTTCTCACATCGAAATCATGAATCCAAATGCTTCTTTCTACTTTTGACAATGCAGCATTTTCTGAAAAAACTGTTTATACAAGGAATATACTTTTGAGTGGATTTTATCTAGCGAAGAACTAAGCAAATGAAGACCATTCTCTGTAGGATCTGTCCTAGAAGGTTTCTTACACCGAAATCCTGCATTCAAATGGTTCTTTTTACATTTGAAACGTGGCTGAAAGAACTGTTTAGAACTAATACAACGAATGTAAATTTGAGTAAATTTCATCTAGCGAGATCTAAACCAAATGAAGACCAGTTTCTGTAGGATCTGCCCTAGAAGGTTTCTCACATCGAAATCATGAATCCAAATGTTTCTTTCTACTTTTGACAATGAACCATCTAGCGAAGATCTAAGCAAATGAAGACCAGGTTCTGTGGGATCTGTCCTAGAAGGGTTCTGACATCGAAATCATGCATCCAAATGCTTCTTTCTACTTTTTACAATGCAGCATTTTCCGAAAAAACTGTTCACGACTGATACAAAGAACATACATTTGAGTGGATTTCATCTAGCGAAGATCTAAGCAAATGAAGACCAGTTTCTGAAGGATCTATCCTAGAAGGTTTCTCACATCGAAATCATGCATCCAAATGCTTCTTTCTACATTTGACAATGTGACATTTTCTGAAAGAACTGCTTAGGAGTGATACAACGAATGTAAATTTGAGTGCATTTCATCTAGCGATCGAAGCAAAGAAAGACCAGTTTTTGCTGTATTTAGCAAAAACATAGTTATTGTTTGAACAACGATAGAAAATAATAACCGAGTAGAATTCAATTCAATTCACTGGTCTAACAGATTACTAAATAGAACACAGCCGAATCTGAAAGACAACTAGAGCACTAGGTGTTCCGCAGCTGGTAGTTTAGATAAAGCTAAGCAATCTAAAAGTGTAAAAAAATATACTACTCGTTTCTTTCAAAATTTAGACCCAGTGAAGTAGCTGATTTTGGAAATAAAATTACTGTTGGTACAAAATGGTACCAAGTACAAGACCTTCGTCTTGTCTTCACTGAACATTTCCTGCTTCGGAAAAACGATTCAAAAATCGAGAAATTACATTTTACGAAACTGCTTGGGCAACAACTTGCTGCATCTGACCAGGTCCTAATTTTGCAATAACTCTTCAAGCAATGCAATCAAGAAGATCGCCTTGCTCAGTTATTTCTATCACTCGCAACAATATTTAATACTTGCGAAGAGGTCTTTTCTTAATATTTCACAATCTCTCCTTAAGGTAAGAATCAGAGGGGTGCCTCAGACGAAATCTTAACTCATCGCCATTTATGTAACAGCTAATTCTTCAAGCCGTACGAGATCAATAACGAGTTATGAAATAAAAGGAGATAACAGAGGGTCTCGGAGGGACCCTTGGTGCAACGAAGATTGCCATTTTCTTTCGTCCGTCGATTGAAATCGAATCGCGACAGTACAATATGATTTTATCTGGTCCTTGTGCCCCACCCAGGACGCGAGGCGTAAGGCACCCCGTCGATGGTTCTCATTGTGCGGCTACAAGTTCGCCTGGCGGCTTATTAAATTGCGACGGAAGATTACATTCAATTTATTCAATTCTTTCGTCAGACGAGAGAAGTTTAAACGCAGAAAGCCAATTATTGTTTCGAATTGAGGTTTCGCAAAGCCGTGATCGATCAGCCAAGGGAAGATCAAATAATTGTATTCGCTCTACCTGTGATGAAATCGCCGTTTTAATGAACCCCGCCCGAATCCGTTTCGTTATTACGATTCCGATCGAGTTATTAGAGCGACCCCACCGAAAGCGCGCAAATATTTACGTTTGCCAATACAATGACCGGGGGTAGCACCGAGACGGGATTCGGGAGACTTTGATGGTGTCGCGACGAACAAAACCGGTTAACAATGGGAGTTATTGTCTTTTCATGTCGCTGCGTAATTGTAATTAAACGTTACTCCTGTTCCCGACAGGAATTAACACGCCGTTTCCTGTAGGAATTAGTGGTGATTCAAGCGGAAAATTTACTGTTGGTACCCCTTGAAATAATGTCTCATCTCCTTAATTAAGACTCCCTGAATTATCGGCGGCGGCCCTTCTAAAACCCTCGCCGAGCTCACGAAATTTTATTAAAATACATCAATCAACCGAGGGGTACATCAAAGGGAATTTATTTCTCGGAGACGAACACAAGAAGTTGCCAATGGTCTCGTCTTCTGGCATTATGGCAGATCGCACAGCCGTATAAATTAACTTTGGAACGCTGGATCAAATCATTTGCGTTTTGCGGTGTGCTATGTTACAACTATCACATCATAACTAAGATCTTTTCGTTATCTTTCCCCAATTTTAACACAGGGTATTTCACGACGGATTTGAAAATGCAACCCACAATACATTTACAAAGCAAACCTGGATATGGACGCCGATAATATCCAGGTTTGCTTTGCAAATGTATTGTGGGTTGTATTTTCAATTTCATCAGGCACCTTATCACTCGTGAAAGAATTTTAAAACTACCATTTAATATTTTTTCGCCATCTTCTTCTCATCATTAGTAGAAGAAATATGATGATATTCTTATTTTTTGTCTCATCAAATCTCTTCCAGTGTTTAAACAATAATCTTCTTTATTTAGGTCCTTATGAAACCGCACGCTTCGTCTCAACTTCCCCTCATTTTTTACTTAATCGCTCGACTGTACTTTCCTGTTAAATTTGGTCGATCAAAACACCACATCAAAATCCAGCGAAAATATTAACACCCACTTTTCTTTGAAAAAATGCAAGTAAAGATACTATCCAAAATCCCGTGTCTTTCTTTATGGAGGTTCAAGATAACGTTCAGGGTCACTTGGATGACTGTATGTTTCGTTGCCTACAAATCTAGTGACATTTTTGGTGATTTTGGTGACGTTCTTAGTGACTTTTAAACTACAAGGTGATCTAGTCGTAATTGCTACTCTTTTCACTCTTCAAACCGTTGAAATCTTTGGATAATCTCTATCTAAACAAGAGTAATAGTTATTTACGGTAAGATTGAGGAAGGCGAAGCTTTCGTTCACGCGAACTGTGTATTCGATGCAATTCAAGTGAACGAAAGCGGCGTTACTCTAGAGTGCTGTATTTAGTTTGTATTAAAAATAAAATACAAAACAAGGTTGTTCTGTAACGTCAATAAAGTGGCTGTGTGCACGTTGTGCAAATGGATGATGAAGAGTTATATGTTCCTGATGATGTGCTGGAAGAGGCAAGCGCCGCGAGATACCAAATGTTGCCTTTAAAATCAGAAAGAATTGGAAACATTTGGGAGGAATGAAAACCAGTGAGTGAAAGACAGTGAGTGAAAAACGATGAGCGAAAGTGAAGTGAACGAAAGAGAAACCTTCATCCACTGGTAACTATTGATACAGACTTACTTTCTATTATAATTAATCAAACCGTCAACATGGATTAAAATATTTACAACAGATAAAGTTATTTAGTTCATCCGGAAGACATGGAAATTTGTGTAGAAAATATAAAGAGATATACTGTTTGTTTTGTTGGTAGAAGGAAATCAGATCTTTGATAAGTTTTAGTTGTCTGGGGGGACAATAGAGACGGAGCAACATTTTGTTTAAAAAGTTGTTGCTCTAGGTAGCGCATATAATCTGGTCTAGTTCAAGAAACAGGCCACAAAATATTTTCTAAAAGTTATTTATAGTAAACATTGAAGGCAGAGAATAGAACATGCGATTTTCTTTGTTGGCTTTGTTGTAATAAATTCCGTACAACACAATTTCTAGCCTCATTAGTTTGTCAGATAATGGGGACGTCGAAATATTTCATTCTATTGTTTTGCTGTGCATCCAATATTATTGCACATTGCAAATTTTGCAAAATGTGTTGACTTTGATCTAATTAATGCATAACGCATGTTTTTTGAGTTTGTTTAGTGCTCCATGCGACATTAAAATACATAGTTCCATATTATGAAAGATGCAAGGTATGGAGAAACGCGGTTTTATTTTTTTTGTAATATCTAGTTGTTAAAGGTGGCTTTCCGGACTGTTTGTCACCATGTAAACAACCTCCTAACGGCCGGAGTCCGTTATAGGTGTCCGTTATGAGCGGAAGCGGCCGTTATAAATGACTAAATAACTATAGCAACGTAGATCTAAACTTTATTTTTCAACTTTTTTACAATTGGTACAGTAATTAATGTCTAATGTTATGGGACACACCTTGAATTAATCGAAATCCGTATGTCACTAGCACATGTAGACGAGATCGAAGATGATGCTTCAGAATTTTAACACCAACACAAGCGCGATTTTGCAGGCAATAACGATGACCTCACTTCCGGACATCGGGAATATCTTGATTGCGATTTTTTATTGATTTCATTCACTTATTTTCAACGGAAAGTTAAGCGTTGAACAAATCTGACAAACAACATTGAAACATTTTTTTTTCACAAACAACGGTTGACATGACGACGTCCTCTGCACACTTATTAATCATTCGGGTTTTTCGATGGCGTTGAAAAAAATGTGTTTCAAAAAGATAATTTTGAACGAATCGTAGAGATATTACAAAAACTATTGTACAATACACGTCCGTTAGGGCAGGGCCTTTACAGCCTTGCCAGTATTATTCGACTCGCTCTGCGAGCTCGTCTCACAAAATCTCTGGCTCGGCAGTAAAGGCTATCCTAACGGACTTCTACTGTAAAATACTACAGGGTTATTATAAATGTTTGTAGTCGAAGTAGGCGTAAAAACTGAATGTAAAATTTATGGTTGCCGCTCCACATAGAAAACATCAAAATGATATGAATAAGTGAGTACGGTGTGTACACATTTAACGGTGTGTTCACACACAGGAATTAAATTGGGTGCAAAACAACTCAATATTTTTAGGATTGGTTGCAAAACAACTTAAAATTTTTGGATTCAATCGTTAATTAAAAAACCGCACTGCACTTTTCACCTAAAAAATGACAGACAGCAACAAAAATTGACAGTTCACATGAAAGCGGCAAAAATGTAATAACATGGGCATGGCCTGCTTCGACTACAATCATTTATAATAACCCTGTATAATAAGATCTGCAAATTAAGATTACGATTTTTACCTCGTAAAATTAATGTCATCGGAAACCGACTTATCGAGAGGATTTCCTTTGCCATTCAACGTGGAAACGCTGCAAGCATTCGGGGCACTTTTCTAGATTCCGCAATATTATCGGAAATGTTTGTATTATAAAACAAAAATGTTTATGTAATTATGTTATTAATATAAGCTCTTTCCTTTTTTTGTTAATTATTAATATGTAATTCATTAAGTAATTAATAATAAGTAGGCAACCAACTAAACGATTTTGTATGCAAGAATAGGAAATATGCACGATCAAGCCAAGACAAACGTTTCGATAAAACAAAAGATGAGGTAGCACTCTTGATTTGTTTTCTTTTTGACCACTCGGTATTGAAATATGAAATAGGTATTTATGAATACATACTTTAAAAATTATGAACTTCCGACGCTTTTAATATTATTGTAGTTCGCAAATTCATTTAGCTATTTTCAGATGATGCATTTCTAACTTGCTGCAATTTACGTATTATAAATTTTCAAGATTAACGAATGGACGTTTAGTGTTTGCTGCAATATCGTAAGACCAGTAATGAACATTTCATCTATTTAATCTAGCGCTCCAGACAGCAAAGTATGTACTATGAAAAAAAAAAAATTAGAGTAGGCGCTGACCAAAAATTTCAGTTGGCAATTCCTTAAGATTTCAATTATCTGGTGTCAGTCTTAAAAGTTAGGTTACTGATTTTGAGAACGTTGAAATCTTGATTTCCATAAAGGTGTGAATTATGTGTGACCTGTCGGTTGTAAAAGAATTTCCTCAGCTAGTGCATGAAACAATAAGATTTAAAACTCCCGCTCCTTTTTTTAATGTTAACAGTGAGCACACGGACGCCCCACGCCGCTAGTTTATAAATCGATCCAACGATCATCGATCAATATTATCCAGAGAGGTTGTTGTGGGTTGTGGGGGCTCTTATTGTCAAGGGGTAAAAAACATGAACATATTGTAATAACAAATTTTAATAGTCAATAATTAATAATGACAGTTACTATTGTAATGACAACTGATGACATTTGAATTAAATTTTTACGTGTTGCCAACTGAAGCGTATTAATCACGGCCCTCTCAATTTTGTTTATTTTCGATGGCACGGTTCAATTATTGCAGATGCATCCATCATTTTTTAATTCAATTTTGCTGAATTTTTCCACTAAAATCAAAAATAGAGTCATCTACTGTTTGTATTCATTTTTGTAAAAAATGGTTTGTGAGGTACAATTTTTACATATTGGATTGCGGACCAGAGTATATTTAATTAATTAGTTCTCCAGCACACCCACCATTTTAATTAATGCAAAATTTCACTGTGTCACAAGTTGTACTATTGCGATCAAAAAATTTTGGACACTAATGTCATCGTGCTGTCATACATTCTAAAACGACCCTTATGTATTAATAACCTCAATTTTGATTGTGTCAATTTTGAAAATGTGAATGTCAGATTTACCGAGAAAATATTCAAAAAGTTGTAAAAATCAGACAAATTGAATAGAACGAGGTTTTAATTAATAAAAAATATAAAACAAATACCCAAATGTACTCGCATATTAAAAAAAATATATTTTAAACCGGTGTCAAATTGACAACAATTTCATCTTTCATGTGACAGTTTCAATAAAGCATGATTTAGAGTAAATTTTTTAATGTGACAGAAGTTTGATGTCCAAAATTTTATGATCGTAATAGTACTACATTTATTTATTGTTGCTTATAATTACAGGAAACGTCCGTAACCTTTGCCGAAATCGAAAAGTTGTTTTCTAGGTTAAGAACAACACATCGTTGACGTTTCTTTGACATTTCACAGAAAAATGTGCAGTGGCGTAGCGTTTGGCAATAAAACTGGTAAATTACCCATTCTTACGAATGTAAAATATTGCTCTTGTTTATTTTATAAATTTTCTTCATTATCAGATAATAATAATAATAAAATGCACAAATAATTCCATAATTGAGACCACAAATTGTCCACGCCCATGCATTGAACGCTTATTTGCATAGGATTCCGCTACGACATGACCGATACTTTGCAACGCCTGCTCTGATTAGTTTTCTTTTTGATCACTTTGTACATACATACTGGCACCACATTTTTTTTCTTTTCGGTGCTATGAAAATTATGAAGGTATTTCCTGGCGAACCCACCATTTTTAAAATCCCCTCATTGTTTTTTCAATTTTCACATTTGAGCGACAAGCTGTTGCCTTAGTTGGATGCACAAATAGAATGCAGATTTTGCACTTAATGTGTAGCGCAACAGTTTGTGGAAATTCCACATCCAGAAACGTCCTGACAATTCCACAGTTTTTAAAATTCAATTCGTTAACCCAGACATCTAATTTCCCTGCAAATCGCAAACTACAATTCACAAGTGGAAAGTTTTTAATTTTTAGTGCTCTCGAGAAATGAAACGAACACGTATGTAGCAGTTGCTCCTTTGTATCTTAATTTCAGCGGTGCAAGACATGTTCATGCAGGTTAACGGTCGACCGTAATCTCGCAGCGTTGCAATTTTGACAGGTGTAAGTTAACCCGGACTACGTGTGCACCTGATAACTGGCGAAGAGCTCCGGGTGGATTAGGCGACATCTACATCGGCAATTTCATTAATGAGAGCTGCAGCGCTGCAACCAATATACTGTTTCATCATAGCCAACTCGGATAAACAGAGCTGAGTTGTGAATCGATACTGTCTTGTTTGCACAGCTCACTCATCTGCATGCGGTGGAGCAATAGTTAACGGCGTCGCAACAGAAGAAGCGATGTCCGAAACGGTTCTTTATTATTATAGATGTACCCCTGACGGGAGGATAATGGAAAAGCGTGTTCCACCAAAGCTGTGTCGTTTAGTTTCGTAATTTTTCCCAGTTTATCGGCGATTCATTATTCGAGGGCCGTTCCTATTCCGACGGATGATGAGTTACAAGTTCGGCACACAATGCCGTCCAGTTAATTTATCAGTTTGATTTATGAACGGCCAAATAAATTAATCCCGATAAAATCCGGGGAATTTACACGATATGCCTTTTATTGTTGTCGATTAAGCCCGACATGAAACATGTCTATCGGAAAATGAGTTTTTTCCCTTCAGGTTTGCCGTTCATTACGGCAACAAAACACGAACAATCGTAAGGAAAACCGCCGACAAATCGATCACAATCGAAAAGGCGCCGCCGAATTCCCGGCCCCGTTCGAATTATAATCGAATCAGGCGGCTTGGAAGATGCGAGAATTCGATTACGGAGATATGAAGGCGGTGCTGTTTTCGTTCGCCGGTTGGCAACAATTACCTAATGGGATTAGAGTATTGCCAACGGAATGGGCTGCGAGGCAGATGGGTGATACCGGTTAAATGGTTCGACTCATCAGAATCGGATGATGGAGCGGTCGCGTCGATTTGAATAAACTCCATCGAAAGAATTGAGAACTTAAGGGATTTGGAACGGAAGGAACAATGATCACGAGGCGAACGTGCGCCAGACGGTAAATGGGAAGTCGATTTGTTATTTTTGACAACCGACGTGTCGTACAATATGTTCGATGTGACTGTCTAGGCGGAGCTTCAAATTATTTACACTAGATTTGCTACATCTAAACCTACAGTATTTACGTCACTAATTCAGATCAAACGATACGGAATCAGCGTGGACTGCAAATTGCAACATTTTGGAGATTGTCAGCAAAATAACGGTCCCGCAATAGATCTTTGTGGTAATCTTAATCTAATTCAGTGAAAATCAGTACACTTTGTAACAGTTCGTTGACTTCAATTGTAATTTCGTCTGTTTTGCATCATTTCCGTCTCATTAAATACATGAAAATTATGAAAAGTTACTTATTTGTATCAAGGCCGCGAAATCGTTCTTTAAAGTAGCGAGAGAAAAATTGTCGCGGAGGCAAGACAATCTCGAGGATGTTAAAGGAAAAAGAAAACCAAGCAAGAAAATCAAATGTTTTATCTTTGGCGATAACCATCAAATTTGTCATATTTCGCATATTATTTTATTACACACAAATGTATATTTTTTGTTCTGTTTTTTAAATTTTGTTCAGGAAATAATCCAAACAAATATCCCGATTTTTAAATTTTTCTTGATTAATTCTTACATACATCAAACGTGCGTGTTCGGCCAATCAGAGCGCTTGCTTTGATCCAATCAAAAATGTTTATCGCGATAAAAACGTCCTATTACTCCTGTCAAAAGTTATTAAAATAGCTTGCTAGTCCTGGCAGATTCTCAAATTGTTTTTAATAATTGTGCCTTTAATAACTGTATTATAAATAAATAATTACCTAACGTTAAATTTAGATTTCTGAAATTAATCTTGCCAAAAATAACACGACCTAATTTTTAATATCTGATAAATTTCCCAATTTTCATTTAAATATTTTTGCGAGTTGAATTTGGGCATTTTTATTCTGGTTAGGCCCGAGAGCTTTAGCTCGAGGGTGTAACTTTGAATAAAAATACCTAAAAATCAACGAGTCAAAGCAAAAAGTTTTCATAAAATTGAAAAATTTATCCAATAAAAAAATTAGGTCTTGTAATTTTACCCTAGATAAAATATTTAGTTTTCTTTGTTTTGCTGATAATAACTTCATTATTTTAAAAAATATATTCGTGGTGTTATTGTGTAAGCAGTAAACAATCACCATCTTGGAGTTAACACATTTAGCAATTTGTTCACCAGACTCGAATGATGGGACCGAAGCCAATTTGCATAAACTTGACAGGAAAAATTGAGAACTCGAGGGATTTGGAACGGAAGAAACAATGATCATGTGCGAACGTGCGGGAGACGCTAAATGGGAAGTCGATTTATTATTTTTGACAAGAGACATGTTGTTCAATATGTTCGATACGACTGTCTGCCAGAGATGATATATTTGGTGGGATCAAGACTGGGATTGTTTAAGTTGATTTATTTTATTTTATTTCAATAAATATTTATTAATGAAGATCAAATAAATAATAGAATTAGATTAAATGAACACAGTAAAAGTGTTAATGCAAATTAAGTATTAAGTGTGAGTTATAATTCACACGTGAGATATTACTTGTCACACACGCGTGACTTATAGACCACTTTACTCCATACCAACGTTAAATATGTAGCAAAAATGAGCGAATGCAGTTTTTTACATTAAATATCCTATTTGGTTACCTCCTGAAAACATTATACTAAGGGAATGTGTAATAATTTGTGTACATTCAATAGAATAAAGGGTGACAGAGACATAAATTGTGGTATTGATTTGTACATGGTTTTGTATTGTCAATAGCAAATTGTGCATTTATTGTTTTATGTTATTTGTTGTCTTGTTCACATTACGATCGATACATTTGTATTTTTATTTTATTATACCTATTACACATGACTGCTAAAAACAAACATCAGTCTTCCTATATATACATTATATACAAATATGTCATCAAAACCAGAGTACATATATATTTTCTTGAATAAAAATTTTCCATGCTGTGTAAAATTCAGACATTTCTCGAGAGTAGATTTTTTCTACAATTCACACATATTTGTAGGTACTCAGAAAAAAGCAGAATGAATTTGATTGTTTTTATTGTTTATAAAATAAAATTACACCGTTTGTGTTCGGGAGAAAACATTTTTACTGTTGTGTGAAAGCATAATTTGAATTCCAGTGAAAAAGCAAAACGATAAAACATGTAAGACAAAATATTGCAGCATCGAAATTATCCAAAACAGAAATAGAAGTGATTTGTGTAAACGTTTCGCGAAGCAGTTTACGATCACACAAAAAAGTATCTGGTTTTTTGTTCGTAAAGAAAAAAAACACTAAGAAGATATTTGGTGATTTACAAATTGTCTTTAAAAACGAGGGATTTTTCTCTTTGTGTTGTTGTTTACAAAACGCCCTCATCCAAAGTCTCTGTAACTTTTCACACAGCAAATATGTAGCATGTTGCTGGGAGGGTTTTTATGATTTACCAGTTTTGCACTTTACATATTGGTAATTTTTATGATTACTGCCAGAGGCAAAGACTTTGCTTTATTTATATAAAACATCCAAAACTAATTTTCCTGTCTCATTGAATTTGTCAAAAACATGAATATCCTTTCA
The DNA here is from genome assembly GCF_963966145.1 of Tenebrio molitor. Taxonomy (NCBI): domain Eukaryota; kingdom Metazoa; phylum Arthropoda; class Insecta; order Coleoptera; family Tenebrionidae; genus Tenebrio; species Tenebrio molitor. The sequence continues at coordinate 1,071,597 of NC_091054.1, read as the reverse complement.
TTAACGAGTTGGACACAAAAGGAGAAAATAATTAATAATAATTAATTGTTTATAAAAAAATTTGGAACATTTTCATATAATCTAGTTTTTTATACCTAATGATATAATGAAAAAAAATACTTAAATACCCATTACTATTCAAAGTTTCATAAATATTGTAAAAAACTGAATTTTTCCGTAAATATATTTTGATAATGCTAATTAAAGAACCCTATATTAATAACATAATTACATAAACATTTTTGTTTTATAATACAAAAATTTCCGATAATATTGCGGAATCTGGAAAAGTGCTCCGAATGCTTGCAGCGTTTCCACGTTGAATGGCAAGGGAAATCCTCTCGAAAAGGAATTTCTTTGATTTTGAATCGCCTGATTCCGCGATAAGTCGGTTTCCGATGACATTAATGAAATCGATGGCTTCTTTGCACCAAGGGCCTAAGGTTTCAAATGCTAACCCTTTAAACACGTAGTTTGACGAAATAGCAAAATAAATAGCATAATTATTGTTTAAACAATATAAATATTTATGTGCCCCAACCAAAATGTTTCTGATTTCAAATGATATTATAAAAACACACATTTGAAAAAAAAAATCATCAAAATCGGAGCTGTTCTTTAGGATTAAGAAGTTTTAGCGATTTTTGCGCTTCATTGACTCTACTAATTCTGTTGCATCGTCCCAAATAAAATAAATAGAATATAAGTTTATCTTATTGGATCATTTCCCGCACATCTACATCGTACGTATTGACAATTTTTATGATTACAGAAGAAAACACATCCGGTTGTCCTTATTGACTTTGACCCTACAAAATCCATAAAATGTATCTGGTAGGTACATTGAACTTATCGATTTTGTCCAACAGCGGAACAATGAGCTATTATAATATTTTTATAAAGTAATGCTCGTAGCATTCCCTAGGCTTTCACCTATTATTATCATTATTTGTTAATTAACTACCAATCTCAGGGGACATTTATAAAATATTAACATTTCGGTAAGGAGATTTGCGATTTTTTTTTGTTTTTTTTTTACAGTACAGTATGATAGTGACCATCCAATTTATTATGTCAGCGATAAATTGTTAGATTTGATTCGTCCATTGCAGAGAAAAACATACTCAGTGACAGTAACTGTATCGTGGATCTAAATAAATTTCTGGTCAAGAGTCACAATTTTTTTTTGTCACGAATGTCGTAACTTACAGTGTCAAGCATCCAGTTTAACTTCAGATTTTGCATTTGCGTCAGTGTCATTGTCTTTTATTCTGTCGCATTTTTCATGAAAAAAGTTTTTTTCAAAACTGAAATGGTTTACTCAACTGAGCAAAAAATGCTTATGATCGAAAATTATTTTCGCAACTGTCGTAATGGCAATGATTCAGTGTTGTTGATTATAAACAATTTGTGGTTTGTTTAGATCGTACTGTAGAATGGTTGTGACAGACTAAAAGCATAACAAAAAAAAAAGTTCGCTGAAGCCCAACAAAACGTACTTTAGAAGTTGTTCATGCAGTTGAGGAAATTGTGGAGGATCAAACAAAAACTTTTGCAACAAGTAAATTTTTGTGGAAATGTGCCGCACAATAGAAAGATTTATACATTATTACATATATTTTTACGGCATAACTGCTGTTCTTGGTGATCCAGCACAAAGGCTTCAGTTTTGTGAACAGTTTTTAAACACGTTGGATAATGTTGATGCAATTCTTAACAGAACTTTTTTACTGATGAAGCTTGGTTTAAAAAACAGATTATTTTTTCATTAACAACCGTGTAAGTCCTATTTTCTGGAATTTCTTGTGTTAAACGCTTTTTAAAGTTAAATTGGGATTTACAACTTCTATTAATGCTAGAAGCAGTGTCAGGTGGTATTCTATTATGAGCGACTAAAAACTAAAAAGACCAACTTTTGAAAGTACTACAACAGGAACATCACCATTTCTTTGATTCCTTGACATATGATTAAGTTTTGTTATATTTTTTTTAAACAAAACTGTATCAAGTAATGCAGAATCTGAATAAAGTTTTGTTTCAACCTAGAAAATTTTATTGCCTCATAAAATTTGGGTTTATTACTAAGTTTGGAGTAAAGTTCTTAAAAATTTGGAAATTTGGTGTTATTTATAAACACTGACTCGTGCGTGGTTTCATGATATGTACTTGAAAATTGTAGAAAAGTGCCTTAAGAATCTGCCTTCTAATTATGTTTTACCCAAATAAAATATTATTTTTTCTTGCTGCAAAAATGTCTAGCATCTACCATCTGATTAGTCAAAATACATCTATATTTTTAAGTTAAAAAGTAAACGTTGTCTGAACACATATCGCTTGGGCATATAAAATCCTTATTTTCATTTAGCTATGCCACAGTATAATCCACGACTGAATTTTTAAATATTTCAGTAATCGAAAATAGAAAAATTATAACTGATTTGACTACTGTTGTTATTTGTGAGATGTGGCAACACTGTGTCCATGTGTCGTTGTGACTTGCGAGCGATGAGCTGTTGACGTCAAATTGCAAAAAGGTGAAAGTGTTTGAAGAAATGGAAGAATTGCAAAACAAACATAGCGAAGAGAAAAATGACGTACCTAAGTGAAGTGAACCCGACAAAAAATTATCGGAATGTAAAAGATTGTCGCATCTTGTCTGTGAATTCGACCTTGCCAAACTTACGCGTCGTTGCCGGCTGATTGCAGAACATGGCCGGCGACGAGTCCGACTAATTAAAATAATTAAAATTGAAAAGTTTAAAAATTGAATAAAACGCAAGTAGTGTAGAGTGATGCATTAAAAAATAGTGGAAAATGTAGAGAAATATCAGACTGATGTTTTAAGACTTTGTTTCATTAGATTTGAAGAGAAAATATTTTCCGTGAAAAATGAAACGATTTCTGTTCTGCAGAATCAAGTTAGGTATGTTCTCCATTGAGATTCTTCGATGCAAATTTTGTTTCAAACTTTAACTCTCAATTAAGAATGAAAATTAACATTTTAAAAACTAAAACAACATTCAAACGTGTTTTGATAAATTTAAATAATCCAATTTTATTTAAATAAAATTAATTTTTTTAAATATCGACTCATTTTTTTTTTATCGATTTACCACAGTGAAAAGTTAATAATGACTGTGTGTTTAGAATTATATTGGAAGTTTGGTTTTTCTTGTAGAATATTTATGAAAGTTTTAATTTGTTTTTAATTATTTAAATGTATTTTTTGTTCGACACTGTCAGAATTTGAGAATTTTCTCCTGTGTGAACGGATTTTGATAAATTTGACAACTTGTCAAAACGAAGCGTCAAGCTAATTTTAAAGATTTTCAGCGATTTGGAGTCGAACAAAAAAACGTTGTATTCAACTGGTTCTTGTGTAATTTGGGCTTTTTTTGGCACTCGTGGACCTTTAAAACTCTCGTTTCACTCGAGTTTTAAACTGGCTCACTCATGCCAAAAAAAACCCAAATTACACACGAACTCGTTAAATAAACTACATATGTACTATTTTTTTCATTAAATTTAAGAAATATGTTTTTAAATACGATACAGGAGAGAAAGTGCGAAGAGGAATACATTAGGTAAGGAAAAACATTGAAAACATTTAAGTTTTGTTAAGTTTTAATATTCAGGTTTTATTTATAAATAAAATATTTTAAACATTATTTATTCATAGATTTGTATTTTTTTATCCTTTCTCGCCATCCACAATTTTCTATACCCGAAAATAGCAACAAAATTAATTTGAATTACATACTTATTCAAAATATCTTTTTTCTTTTGTTGTAATTTTTCTTTTTTGCAAAAGACAGTTTGAAAATAAGACATTGGACCATCTGTCTATACTTCGGTTACTCACGCGACATAGAAGACATTTTAGTCGTTTTTGGAATCTTTATATGCATCTACTCCCCTTTTATGAATGGCGTCTATGCCAGAAACTTCCTTCCTATACCTGAATTCAACTCGTCCTATACTATGAAAGCTATGAAAGAAAAGAGTTGGTAGGAAAGTAATATTTTATTTTCCAACATGTGTTAGCCGTTCACCATCTTTTTGGGAGTGAGTTGGTTATGTTATGACCATCTAGTGATTTTGTTGGCAGTACCTCGGTGGTACTAAATTTCCTAAAGGCTAGGAGACAAATGGAACAAATTTTCTTTCTATCGCGCGTTCAAATGAAATCCTGGGCTGGGAAGGCGTTGGAAACCGTCAATTGTTGTGCTTTTTTAAAGGATAGATTAATTGGAGCATGTTGACAGCTAACCTAAAATTGAGAGCCAAAAATTTCTTTCTTTGCAATGTTTTACATTAAAAATAGAATATCTTAACGATTCCTATTCTCGAAGTAAATAGCTAAGGGCACTTTTTGCTGAAAACAAACATGTTCAATTATGTCCCGATTAAACATAAACGGCGGAAAATTCAAACTTTAGACTACGTTCTAAACGATTTAATTTTTCCAACCCAGAATTTCATTTGAACGCGCGATACAAGGTAGATATTATCAGCAAGATGGAGTAAAAAAGATTCGTACAAGTTTTAGTGAGGTTATGTTCAGCTTTAACATACCGCGGCTCAAATAAATTCGAAATTAGAGTAGGCTGTGATTTATACATTTTGTCTATTAACGGTTGGTAGACGATCACAATCGTGTACTGCGCTGTCCAAGGTCACTGCTGTGCTGTATTTAAAAATTGCATATTACCAACTTCATAATAAAATCACAGCCTTCTCTAATTCCGAATTTATTTGAAGGCACAGTATTTTGGCAAAAAAAAATATGTAAATGATATGAAGCAGATACGTCCTCGATTGGAATGTTTTGCTTTTGACCAGTTTTATTTTCAAACACCCGTTACCGATGGGGAGAAAATGCAGCACTCACTTAAAAGTCCAAACAGCTGTTTTCTGGTGCAAAATATATTTCCAATAAACCTCTTAACCCTCAACAACACAAACAACCTTAACCAGCCGACTAGATAATTCCATTCTGGTAAGAGCTTATGAATATGAAGCAGCAAGAACTTGACCGGAAACTAGTCATGTCATTGAGAGCCAGAACAGGACGACCAGATCCGTTAAAAATACGATCGAAACTCGACTTGATTCGCAGAATTTAACGAACGACGTTCTAAATCCTGCAGGAATGATCGTCTTGCGATGTGTGGCAGCTGACGCACTATTGGCCCATATTTCTTCATTTCGGGCTTTAAAAAGCCATAAAGACACAAAGGAGAAAGGATAAATAAGGGCGACTCTTGGCTCATCGGATGTAATGAAAATAAAAACGAAGCGAAAGTTCCCCGGACCCCCTTTATTTATTCTTCCAGTGTGGGCACCCCCTACAAAAGTGTAGGTATATCATTTAATAAAAGCCTTCGCCGAGCCAGATCCATCAACTTCAAGGGCCCAGAAGCGCCAAGTGCGACATTAATTGCGAATGAATTTTAACGGGAAAGAACGCCGGTCCCTCCATATTTTCCTTAATTCTCGTATAATCTGGATGCTTGTAAGTAATTAATTTGAAGGGGTCCGTTCGGAATTTGTCCATATACATGTAAATGGCTGGACCGCGGAGATAGCGGTGCGGTTTTAATTAGTTGGGGGTAGTCTTCCGGGGCCCCGACTACCGCCTTTATTAAATGAGCGCCCCGGAAAAAAATCGCCGATTGATACTCTCCCCTGAATTAGATGATGGACGAAAATCTCATCTTTATGGGGCTCGCAGCGTTAAACTTTTTACAACTCCCGCCGGCGTTTTCCTCGATTGCTCCGGGCGCATTCTCATTTATTCACTACTCCGGCTTATTCCGTTTGATATTTCTTTTATTAAAACCGAAGTCGTATTTATCATTCGGAACGGAGTGACGTTCACATTTCCTATTTCCGCGTCTGGCAGACGAGGGCCGTCTCAATTAGGGCCACCACGAAAAATTGGCGCACGTCCCCGTCAATCCCACCCACAACAATAATAACAACAAAGCCAAGTCCGGAAATGATTTATGAATTGAGATTTAATTGGTCGTCGGCGCGCTTCCGTACGCCTCCCGGAGGAGCAATTTATGTTTATTAGAATTCCCGCTCCGGGCAGGTGCCCCGAAACCGCATAATTAACCGACTCGATTTAGAAAAGCCTCTTTGCAGCCGCTTTAAACACCAATTAAATATTAATTGCGCTCCGCCGGCTCGATCGGGAAACGGGGCCGCTGTGATGTATGCAATTTACACTACCAAGGGGGCGGGTGGACGGTGGCGAGATTCGCTTTGGGGTGGCGTCTCACATGGATTCGGTTCCTAGAGTTAATCACGGCTTTTATGTGTTCTGCTTGCAAAAACTGGAAAAGTTATAACGTCTTGGAGTAATTGTAGTTTGTTGGGGAAACTCGGATAAGGTGTCAGTCTAGTCGGATGATTGAAATTCCAAAGTAAAACTCGAACAAATACCTACAACGAGAACGAGAGACGGTGCTTTGTGCCACGGTTTGCAGAGAGATTTCTAAAGCTCTACAATGTTTACTACAGCGCCGTCGATAAAATTAAGTACAGCGTTTAATGACAAACGTTTAATTTAATTTTCAACACAATTTCAATATTAATCATATAGGAACATTTTCTGAAAATGTATAAATATAAAAAAAGTCAAAACTTAAAACAATTATGATTGGATAAGTTATAAGTTTTAGGTAATCGCAAGCAAAAGCAAAGCTCCCAACCGTCCAAACTCGGAGCCTTCACAATTTCTTGACTTATGCAACCTCGCTATGCAGTCACCAGTAACACACTTCTCTTTGGGATATGATGGTACCCTCTGTTTAGTGGTGGGAAGACCACCAAGACTATGAAACAGTCAAAGCTTGAAAAAAACTTCAAGCAAGCGCAGGCGGTAGCGGGATTCGAACCCGAAAATTCCCAATGGAAGCCAGCGCGCTGAGCACTGGCACTGTGAGCCTGTGTTTAGTAACAGCACAACAAAGTTTTATCACTTTACTTTTAAACTAAGTCTTGACACCTGATTAAAAGTAAAACTGACTGCCCAGTTGCTTACATTTGCTTGTTTTACATTTATAATTTGTCGCTTACTGCAGTTTTTTTTTTGTAAAGTAACAAAAACGATTTTCTTTGATAGGTAATCTTTTTTTCATTTTCATATGAGTTTTGTAGGATTTGTTTTTTTAGCTTAGCTACAGGAACTACCAATAGCCAATGTAATTATTTTTTACTGGCAATCATTACAGTGTTTTTCTGACGCGACTGATTTATTTAGAGAAAATAAACAACATTTATCACTTTTGGAAAAATGTTGTCATATTTACCAGTAGAATCCACGATAGGAGGAGAATTAATGAGGACATTTCTCAGTAATTCCATGACAGTTCTGGAGTATGAGGAAGTATTGATATCTGGTTAACCTAGCAGTCCTAGCACGTTTATCATTGGTGAAAGCAAATGCAGCTACACTACAAACAACTGTCTGTAATGTAATGCAATGCAATTACATACATCAATTTTGATAGCAACAGGTAATTTTTAAAGAAAGCATTACAAACAAATTTCAATAGAATAGAATTGAAGACCTATCGATCAATAATAAAGTGGATTCAAAATATTTAAAAAATAGTAGTTTTTTTAACGAGTTCTTGTATAAATTGGGAGTGGGCCAGTTTAAAACGCGAGTGAAACGAGCGTTTTAAAGGTCCACCAGTGCCAAAAAAGGCCAAATTTACACAAGAACGAGTTGAATACAACGTTTTTTTGTTCGACGAGCCCCTTAAAGGCTCCAAATCGCTAAAAATCTTTAAAATTAGCTTGACGTTTCGTTTTGACAAGTTGTGACATTTACCAAAATCCGCTCACATAGGATAAATTTCTCAAATTCTGACAGTGTCGAATAAAAAAAGTTTTTTCTTTTCGTTATTCTCTGATCTTGTTTCTAACGTTAACTTTTCTCTGCTCAAAATTTTTTGTATTAATTTTTCTGTTGTCATTATTGTTGTTTTTATTTTTTATTGTGGAGTGTAGATCAGTTTTTCTTTTGGTTTCTTTCTCAGATTCATACATTTTCTCAAGTTCCCATAATTAGGAATCTTCTTTTCACACTCAAGTACTACGTCTGTCAATTTTATGTTTAAAAATCTGGCACAAGAAGAACAAAAATGGTATATCTACAAGTTGGAAAAATAATGTTTTTCTTTTTAAAGTTAGTGTTCAAGAAAAAATAACTTGGCTGGAGAATTCATGGGAGGTTTCATCAGTTCTAACTTTGTGTAACTACCCGTTTTTTAAAGAAAATTTTAACACAAATTATCAACAAGTCCAGGAAGTATCGAGTAACTGAAAGCTCCGATACATGAAACCATAGTGAAACCGCTTTCACATTTAAACTCATTTGAAAGTTTTATTGATCGTTAACATCCTGTACAGCAGATATTTCACAAACCTGTCTTGATAAAAAAAAAATCAGAATTTAGATGCGAAACACGAGCTTTATTTGTTAATATCCAAAAATAAATTTTGCTCAAACGAATGTCACAAATATTTTAATAAATGAAATAACGTTTTTGTCTTCCTTGAAATGTGAAATCCATTTAATTGTGAACAAATATACTTCTGCTTAGTGGTTTAACAACAAAATTCTTGTACAATATTTACTAAGAATGTGTGTGCACTGTGTGCCATTAAAAAGAGAAAAAAGAAGAATTATTAACTTAATTTATCCTCAAAGTAGGCGTTGAAGAGTCGATTGTGACGCACCACGGATTACAGATCACAGGTGTTTAAATCTAACCTAACTTTTTGCGTTGTTTGTGTTTTGTTCTGCAGTCGAGTGGTGCGTTCACAATCGAAACTTGAACACCAACTTTGAGGATAAATTTAAGTGAACACCCGATACATAGTTCAAATGAAATCCTGGGCTGGGGAGGCGTTGGAAACCCTCAATTGTTGTGCTTTTTTAAAGCGTAGATTAATTGGAGCATGTTGACAACTAACCTAAAATTTAGAGCCAAATGAAACTTTCTTTTTTTCTTTCTTGGCAATATTTTACATTAAAAATCGTAGAGGGATATGGAGGGAGCACTGCCTATGCTGGCAATGTAAAGAAAGCGGCACGTCCCGAGACCTGTGCGGAGACCTTTTATGACGCCTTTTAAAATGACCGCCAGTACTTCGTGAAATTTCGTGGCGAGGGTCGTTGGGCATCAGATACTTCATAGGCGTCGGTGTCTCGAGTTGTCTCGAGAGTGTATAAACATGATCGTAAATAATATGGTAAAAGATGGTATATAACGAAATATTTATGATATGATAATGTTATGGAATCAACATTTTAATTACTTCAGTTGCATTGCGATATAATGAAAATTCCTACAAAAATTGTCCCCAGAAAAAAAGTCGAAGGGACGCCACTGGAAAGATGAGTTATCTACGTTTACTTCGGATTCGCTCGGCTCATCCTGGAGACCTTTTATTAGGTCTACAGAAAAGCGCGGTCGTATCCACTTTTTTGAAGAGTGCTCCCTCCATATCCCTCTACGTTAAAAATAGAATAACTTAACGTTTCCTATTCTCGAAGCAAATATCTGTGCTGAAAACAAACATGTTCAATTGTGTCCCAATTAAACATAAACAAATGTCATTCTTGTCAAACGGCGGGAAATTCAAGCTTTACACTGTTCAAAACGGTTTACTTTTTCCAACGCCTACTCAGCTCAGAATTTCATTTGAACACGCGATAGTAATTATGTATACAATTGCAAAACTAATTAACTTGCATACAGGCCATCTATGTTAGTTAATAATTAAAGAACACAACGTTATTATTTTAAATGTAATTGAAAATGTCGTATTAAAACATATTTTAATCGATATTGTAATAATTTAAAACGATTTTAATTACCATCAGACTACAATTAAATAGAAAATGTTTGCGCTTCATGAAAAATTTGCACCTGTTGGAATTAACGACAGCAGCTTATCGTTAGTTATATTTCATTTGCACTGCAACTTTTGCATTTTTTCTATCTACACGATCAGTTGAAATGTATACAGCATTCACGATTGTGTCAAATTCGGAATATCTATGAAAATCTGACATTTTAGTTGGTAATATTGTGATTTGACATAAAAAATCTATTTTAGGTTATAATTGAATTGCACTATTATCCGTTCACCTGACATCCGCACTGTCAGTGTCATTTTTTATCTAAATTGGTCGAATGTACATCAAAATTTCGACTTTTCTTTTGAGTGTACATTAAATCTGGTGATAAATAAATTACTACTGTCAAATAGAAAGAAGTTGGGTTATAAACTGGTGTTTCAAATTATTTTATTTAACGCTATTTAAGTGATTGTATCTAAATCTTCCTCAGACGCGGCAAGAGAAATAATTATAGGAGGAACATCAGCAATAGATAAATGACCCATACACTTCTCCAATGTGGCAACATTATTGTACGTAAATTACCAAGTTAGTATAATAGGGATTTTGAATATTACCAACAGCCTGTCAACCTAACAGTGCGGATGTCAAGCGAACGGATAATAAATCAGTTATAAACTTGACATAAATGTTACTAAAATTGTTCACTCTACGCTACAACAAATAGATCCGGCGCGAAATTTTAAAAAATGGAAAGAGCAGGTTTACACGTGATGTTTTATGTTTTATTATTATTCTGCATGTTTGCACTTAGGAAAGACGAAAGAAAACTTCAGTACCGTAGGAGTAATATATTAGGTTTTATTAATACAGGGTATTTCACGAGTAATAATGTGCCCGACGGAATAAAAAATGCAACCCACAATACATTTTCGAAGTTCCGAAAAAGCTGGCTACTGAAATTAAAATATCCAGCTTTTTTCGGAAATGGCTAAACACAAGCAACATATTATTTAATATGTACTCCTATTTAATGCATGAACAAAAATTACCTCTGTATCATTTTCGATGTTTGTAATTAGATTCTTGAGGCACGCACTAACTTCACAAATTTAAAAAAATCAACAAAAAATCGCAACGGAACAGATCAAAACAGCAACACGATCAAAACTACATAATAACTTTTAAAACCAGAGAATCGCAACACAAGATGAAAAATCGCAAATCTAAATGCTTAAACCACTTTGACAGAACTAACAATTTCAAATTTGAAATGTCATATAATTTATTTTTCACGTGGGTTTCATAACAACCAATGAGAATCAGTGGCGCGAATGCTTCAAGATATTACCAACACAATCTATGATACTTTCTTAATATTTTAATGTTATGGTTTGGGGATTTTGTTATCTAAGGATATTTAAAAAAATGCATTCTATCAGTGGACGTAGTCTAGTCGTTTTCAGTGACATCCGTGCTGTCACTATGACAGTATGTTGGCATTACTTGCTGTTTTGGTTTAGTAATTTTGAATTTCCTAATTTGGCAATTTAGCTTTCTATAATTTCAAACAAATCAAAGAAAACATTTAGTCTGATTTGGATTCCGAGGATGACCTAGTTTAACCATGTTTTACACCATGTTGGAGACTGAATTTTATTATTTGTTGTTGATGTTTGCCGAAATAGCAATTTTCTTTTACCATAACCTCAATTTCTTGTTTGACATTTTTTTAACTAGGATTTGCTTATACTCTGAATCCTGGTTATGAATTTGTATGTACAATCTGCACCAACATATTAAAAATGACACTGACAGCACGGATGTCCTTGAAAACGACTATTCAGAATTGACAAGAAGACGAATATTTAATACGAAACATCACGTGACAAGACCTGACGCCCATCTAATAACAAAATATCTTGACCTACTGCGTGTTTAAAACAATCGTGAACGGCTAAGTAATTTCACTTCTGAAAACTTCCAGAGGGAGTCACGATATATCTGTCTTTATTCTAGGTGATTGCTCGTCAATTCGCGACCATTTGAAGTTGAGCGAACTAACTTTATACCATTCATTGATCTCTGTCGTAGATGGAGCAGCGAAATAATTCAAGATAACCCTAAATACAATTTATGGCAATATATCAAGGAAACGAAGATGAATGATGCGATATTTTAAATGTATTTCATGGTACTTAAAATGGTGTGGAGATTTTGACGCTTTTAATTTGAAATGTCAAATGTTACTTGTCAAGCGTCAAGCCGTGAACAACCGAAAGTTACTCCAGTCGTACCATTTAAAAGTAAAAATCAGTATTACCAACTCAAGCAGTCCCAAGGTGACCAACCTTGTAGATAAAAAAGAAAAAAAACCTCGGTTTTCCCCGGTGACCTCTAGGTGGTCAGTTGAGATTTTCCCCGCAGACCGTTTCGTCTGGAACTCCCCATAGCTGAAGAGGTTGTTGGAATAGTTTTAAGAGGAAGCACTTAGGACTTGACAAACCGGCCGGACGTAAAATCAATAGTGTGAAATTCCTGTGCAATTTTTCAGGGGCGAGCGCCACCCCGGCGAGATGTTTAAAATTTAGACATCAGCTCCCCGAGCCTTTTAGCACGAGTTTTGTGTTTGGCTATACGCCATTATCGCCGTCGTTAAATTCGAGACTCGCTCGGGCTTTACTAAAACAGACAATTGTTAAGAGGAGCACAATAGGTATACACGGATCGGCGGAAATGTTCAGACAATATAAAACATTTTCGAAATAAATGAGTGCAACTGACGGCGGACCGAAGAACGGGATAATGCTTTTTCCATTTCCGGACGAGGAATTACGGATTTTTTCCCTCGCACCGTCTTCCCGCCAAATGCCAAAAACGCAATAAAGGGGGCGGCATTTAAAGTTCGAACGGTGGCGTGACCCACCGGGAGCGGCGACATTCGCGCCACCTTTAATAAAGGTGAAGCGGTTCGCGAACCTAATAAAAAAGGGGAAACGCGGACATTAATCATCGCATTTAACTCCATCACACCAGATAAACTTGGACGATATCGTTCCCAGATCCTCGCGCGTCATTTGCAGATTTTCACTCGGCTGTTCATTGAACACGATCCGATTTACAAGCACTACGTCGTCGGTTTGCTCGGCCAGCCGAAAGTCTAGGGACTTGATCAAATTCAGAAAGATTCTCTCTTGTTCGAAGGATGTGGACCAGGTCCAGGCGGCGGGACGGGACGCGGACGGCTCGAAAGGACGCTAAGCCATCGAATTGTTTTTAACGCAGTCTTAAACAAGTACAAAGGACAGGGAACAGTGGGTGGTTTGAAAAAATAGATTTGGACTCGAAAAGGGGGATTCAAACACACGATTGTGCGTCGTACACGCAAGATAAAAATTGACAGAATTTTATCTGGTATCCCATTGTCAATGCCATCTAGAACAGAAAGCCTTAAGGCAATAATTGTTTTTGATCGTGACGTCACAGTAAAGGATTTATCGAAAAACGAATTAAACCTCCAGAATTTAATAAAAACAGTAACATTTTCGGTTAACACTCTTTTTTTTTAGTAGAACGATCTGTTTAGGCTTTACAATTACTGCCTTGTGGAGTAAAATGCCATTAATGACGCGAAAATTGTCATTTATAAGTGAGGTTAAGTTTGTGTATTTATAACACCAAATCACAACAAATGCTTCTTACATCTTAATTATATGTGTAGCAAATGTTTTTTCAACTAAATTGTACTTACTACAATGACTTACAATCACGAAAATGTTAATAGGGTATAAAAATACTTCCCAGGTTTCAACGTCTTTTGCGACGTTCGATGAACAGTAAATACCCTGGTATCAACTGAAATCATTATACAGGATGTCTCAGCTAAGACTTTCGAGCCTAATAACTCAGTTATTTTCCAGCGGATTTTTGTGAAATTTAAGATGCAGATATTTTAGACAGTGAAGAATAAAATCCCATTAATGCAATCACCCAAGTCTTAAAAACGTAATTTTTACATGCCTTTTTAAAATGTTGAATCAATTAAGATTTACATAAAAAAATTGATCGTCAATAAAAAATGCTGTAGGGAAAAACTCGTCCTTGAAAGACGTCTGGTTTGGAAGAAAAAAGCAAAAAACTGTGTTAAACGTGGGTGCAAATGCAAAAACGTAGACGCGTATGAAACAAACCCGCAATTTTGCAAAATTTTGGTCATCCCTTTTCGCAGAAGCGCAGGTGACATATTTGACGTTTATCTTGCTAACCTTACAAACATTTACAAAGTTAAAGACAACATTTGGACGTAATTTGTTATACTGGATGCTTTAATTCTTCCATAAAGGACTAAAACACGATCGGGATATTTTAGCAAGGTAATTTAGTTCACGTACGCTTCCTGTGTCTTCAAATAAATTGACGACTCTCTTAACTTTACATTTTGTAAAGCCTACATTTGGATAGTGTTCCACGAGAAAACGAACTGTGTCATTGAAGTTCTTACGACACTCTCCATAGGCAATATGTTTTTCAACAATATTGAAATTTCTGCCGCTGTAGTCTATTTTTAGAGTATTTTCAATAAATTTTCAGAATTTGACGTTTCTAATAAAGCGCGCCCAATTTTGACAGACTTTAAATGGTGTACAAAATGTTGCTTGGCAATTAATCATCAATTGTTTCAAAAGGTAACTGCTCAAATACCTTCAAATTTTACATTAAATTTTTAACGACAAAATCTAATCTTTTCGTTGAATCAGACAAGTGATTTACTTAATTGTTTGTGTAGACCCCTGTTTTTTAATGTTTAGAAATCTAATAACAATCGCGCATAATTTTCGATAAAGGAAACATGTGTTAAAATTACATTTTTTAACTTGAAGTAATATTATTATTAATAGTTGAACCCTCACGGTCTAAAATATCTGCATTTTAAATTTCATAAAAATCCGTTGGTAAATAACCGAGATATTAGGCTCGAAAGTCTTAGCTGAGACACCCTGTATACACTTGCCAGCAAGGTTTTGCTTATCTCACAATTTTCAGTCTTCCATAAGAATGATTAAAACACCGTATTTGATACTTTCTGAAAATGTAAAGAAATTTTGACGTTTGGCCTTCCTCGTGACGTCACACGCTGTCTACCATTGTGGCAGCTCCATAGATAATATAATAATATACTATCGTATATAGAATGCAAAGTCAATGTATGCGAAATTTTTTGGTTTTAAGACCTTAGCCCCAAATATAAAGATGTCGCTTGTAATGTTTCTAGCACAGGTTTCTATGAATACGTATAATTTTTCCACGGCCTCCCAAATACATAAGACACTCGTCGCTTATCCCGGCCAGTCGCATTGCATTCGAAAAATGTCTGTTTTTGATAATTGCTACTGATAACATAGGACATATAGAACGCAAAGTCCGTTGTAGATTTTGGAAAATCATACTGATAATATATTTCAAAACGAGTCTCTAGGAGGCCGTGGTTTTTTCTTTAAATTGTGACAGTAAAAAAATGTCAAAATATAATTGTCCAGTTTTTAAATGTTTTAACAAAAACTTCTCTCGGCACTACTTTCCGAACCCTTTGAGAGATCGAATCAGATTTTGTAGATAGAAATCCTTTTGCCAAAATCCATATTTAGAAAATTAAATGTTAATAGACAAAGAATTTTTAATAAGTTATCGAATTTGTGGAATTCATTTTGCTCCAGATTTTACCAGTGGTGGAAGACTAAGTAATAGTGCCTATCCTGAACAACCTGCTTTTGAAGGTAAAAATAACAACTGCTGTTATTAGAAAAAGTATCTATTAGGTAATTGAAGGTATTTAGTAAAATAAAATAATAAAATCCATTTTTATTTCTTTTTTTTAATACTTAATACTCTTGTTTTATTTCAAACAAATTTCCTGAAGTTTGCATTCTATTATTATATGTATTATCTATGGGCAGCTCTAGAAAGAGTAGATTTCTGAACGTGCAGTTTTTGGAGAAAAAGTGATTACTGATAATTATAGAACCGCATTCTGAGATTGAAGCAGAAAATGACAAGATTACGAAAACTTCCTTCTGCCAAAATAATGTAAACGATAAGGAATAACAGATGCTTAATAAGATATGATTAGTTCCTCACTGTAAGGATGAGCCGAAACTAAAAATATAACCATGACAATTAATTATAACTGATTTAATTTTTGTAATTTTTCTGATATTTCTTTTCAAAGTAAAGGTTGTTGTTGTTATTTATATTCGTGCACTATTAGTGCATCATTTAATAATTGTATGAAAAAGTCATATTTAGCAATTAGGTAGGTACTTAAGTCCTAGTTGTCTTCAGTTGACAAATTTTTTGTATATTTGTTGAAGTACTTATTTACAGTAAGAGCGAGGAAGGCAAAGCTTTTGTTCACGCGAATTGCGTGCAATTCAAGTGAACGAAAGCGGACTTACTCTCGAGTGCTCGAGTACTTATTACCATTATTTTGTAATAGGCCGTATTCTCACAGTACGTTATCATTTTAATAACACTCGTATTAAGAATAAATTATTAATATTACATTCGAGCACCATTGCTTTGTTTCGTGCGACAGATCTGATACCATCCAAAACGTTCTTCATTCATTTTCTTGTTCTCCTCGAATGCATTTCTTTATCGAATCTACTCCGCTCCGCAATGCAGATATCACTAAAATCTTTATTTACAAGGGCAGCCTTGCAACAACTCACTGATGAAACCATTTGTTTAACTTTGCATAGCTTCAACTAACAAGACGAGTAATTCCTCTTGAACCATCATTCCATTACTTTTTCAGTTGGAAAGCTTCCCTTGCGTTCTCTAGATTCAGACTGCATTTGATGTAAAAAGTTAAATGTCGATTTCCGATTGTGTATTATTGAGTTTGTACTCCTTTCGAATTTGAAGAGTTTTAAATCGAACTACCGTTCCTATGTTCGCTATTATTCTGTGAAACTTTTCTACATCTCTTTTCTGGGATGATCTGGAGCGTCTTTGACACTTGTTGTTGTCTATCAGAACAAAGTAGCGAATAACAGCTCTTCTGTAGCTTGTGAAAATGCAAATAATTCTTCAGTAATTAAGACACAGCCAGTACACATTTTGCAATGTTACGGATTTTAATAACAGCTAAGATAAGACAAGCGACCAACTGTTTTAAACCTTGTGGAAGTAAAAACGACGAGCAAAAATGTTTCAGATTAAACTAAAACAGTTATGACAAAACAACGAGTGTTTAAAAACAAAGTAAAAACACGGATGAAAATGTGCAGTCCATTGGTTTAAATCGCCAGAGCGTACGACACTTTCTTCTTTTATCAGTCGCGCACACGAGGGTTGTGTTCGCGTTGATGAGGATGGTCATTTGTGCTCTACGTCAGGTCTTCGTTTAATACTGATGGACACTAAAACTTTTATTAGAAGCGAGGTGTTATTTATCGATTGCTTTCTCGACGTCAAACAAAAATCAATTATTCGATTGTTTTAACGGCACCAGGGTTCTGGAAGACCGACTGGTTGATAAAAAAATCAGAATTCACTTTGCGGTGAGACAGGATGGATTAATGGTGATAATTTATATTTCAGAGAGTTCGACGTGGCTAAATCTGTTCTTTCAGAAGCGGCAAGAAAATGATGCGTGTTGGTTGGAAACATTGTTAGTTCTCAGACAATTGTCCATTCCCTTTTTTGCTTCATTTAATTCCTTAACATTATTGACAACTTTGCAGATAACTTTGTATCAGGTGCTACACAGTTTAGGACTGTTTGGATACAAATAAAATTGGTCTGCAATGTTTTTTGCCTATGTCAGTAGTACTTTTAGAATGATGAGGAGCGAACCCCACTTACGGAAAAAAAGAAGTAAAGAAGAAGGACAAAAAATGTATCTAAAGTTTTTTAAAAATACATACCGAGACTAGAATTTTAATTGCTCAATAAATTGAACTTTTATTTATAAAAATGTAGTAATTTGAATAAAAATTTTGCAATTTTTTTTATACTGGAAATACATATATTATTATTATTATTATACAGGGTGTCTCAGCTAAGACTTTAGAGCCTAATATCTCGGTTATTTACCAACGGATTTTTATGAAATTTAAAATGCAGATACTTTAGACCATGAAGGTTTAATTAGTAATAATAAAATTACCTCAAGTGAAAAAATGTAATTTTAACACATGTTTCCTTTATCTAAAATGATGCGCGATTATTATTAGATTGTTAAACATTAAAAAATAGGGGTCTAGACAAACAATTAAGTAAACCACTTGTCTGATTCAACGAAAAGATTAGATTTTGTCGTTAAAAATTTAATGTAAAATTTGAAGGTACTTGAGCAGTTACCTTTTGAAACAATTGATGATTAATTGCCAAGCAACATTTTGTACACCCTTTAAAGTCTGTCAAAATTGGGCGCGCTTTATTAGAAACGTCAAATTGTGAAAATTTATTGAAAAGAATCTAAAAATAGACTACAGCGGCAGAAATTTCAATATTGTTGAAAAAGGAAAAAAATTTGCCTATGGAGAGTGTCGTAAGAACTTCAATGACACAGTTCGTTTTCTCGTGGAACACTATCCAAATGTAGGCTTTACAAAATGTAAGGTTAAGAGAGTTGTCAACTTATTTGAAGACACAGGAAGCGTACGTGAACTAAATTACCTTGCTAAAATATCCCGATCGTATTTTAGTCCTTTATGGAAGAATTAAAGCATCCAGTATAATAAATTACGTCCAAATGTTGTCTTTAACTTTGTAAGTGTTTGTAAGGTTAGCAAGATAAACGTCAAATATGTCACCTGCGCTTCTGCGAAAAAGGATGACCAAAATTTTTCAAAATTGGGCATTTGTTTCATACGCGTCTACGTTTTTGCATTTGCAGCCACGTTTAACACAGTTTTTTGCTTTTTTCTTGCAAACCAGACGTCTTTCAAGGACGAGTTTTTCCCTACAGCGTTTTTTATTGACAATCAATTTTGTATGTAAATCTTAATTGATTCAACATTTTAAAAAAAGCATGTAAAAATTACGTTTTTAATTCTTGGGTGATTGCATTAATGGGATTTTATTCTTCACCGTCTAAAATATCTGCATTTTAAATTTCACAAAAATCCGCTGGAAAATAACTGAGTTATTAGGCTCGAAAATCTTAGCTGAGCCACCCTGTACTCATTAGTCAAAATACATCTATTATTTTTAAGTTACAAAATACACGTTGCTTGAACACATCGCGTGGGCATATAAAATACTTATTTTCATTTAGCTATGCCACAGTATAATCCACAACTGAATTTTTAAATATTTCAATAACCGAAAATAAAAAAATTGTAAATGATCTGACAACAGTTGTTATTTCTGTGAAATAGATGTGGCAATACTGCGTGATTGCGACTTGCGAGTGACGTCAAATTGCAAAAAGTTGAAAGTGTTTGAAGAAATGGATATAAGAAAGGAACAATTTTGGCAGATGGAAGAATTGCAAAACAAACATAGCGAAGAGAAAAACTACGTAAGTGAACCCGACCAAAAATTATCGGAATGTAAAAGATTGTCGCATCTTGTCTGTGAATTCGACCTTGCAAAACTTATGCATCGTTGCCAGCTGATTGCAGAACATGGCCGGCGACGAGTCCGACTAATTAAAATAATTAAAATTTAAAAGTTTATAAATTGAATAAAATGTAAGTAGTGTGGAGTGATGCATTAAAAAATAGTGGAAAATGTAGAGAAATATCAGATTGATGTTTTAAGACTTTGTTTCGTTAGATTTGAAGAGAAAATATTTTCCGTGAAAAATCAAACGATTTGTCTGTTCTACCGTAGCCAACGTTAAATGAACTAGCCGTGCTCAAGTAAATTTGGCAACAATGCCCGCAGACCTAGGACCGAGTCAGTTTGTGCAGATTTGCATTTGTGTACACAGTTATCTTAACGTTTTAACTTCAGAAAACTGTGTTTATTTCCAAAATTTTAAGCTACCAAGTTGTTTAAAAGTTGAAGGGAATTTAGTATAGAGTTTTTGAAATAAATTGTGGCATTTTCTTCAGGAATTAAAGCCGTCAACTTGGTGGAAGTTAAACCGAGACAAACCTAACCTAACTTTTGTGTGTTAAACGAAATATCGTTGGTTCTAACTTCTAACAGGTATTTAAAATTTAAATATTATTCAAACATGCCTAGTAGGTGTTGTGTAACAGGCTTTAAAAGTAATTACGACTCGTCTTTAAGAAATGCACAAAACAATCGCGGTGTAAGTGTTTTCAAATTTCCTAAAAATGTAGAGCGCAAACAAGCATGGTTAAAAGCAATCCCTTGAAAAAACTTCAGCTTAAAGTGTGGTCTGTCAATTACATTTTAGTTCTGATGATATGATTTTATATGATAAACATTTGCAACCTGATGGAAACTGTAAACAATTGCTTTTAAAAAGCCCCAGACTAAAAGATGCGGCTGTTACTAACGTGTTTCCAAATTTAGCGTCTTATCTATCAAAGCCAGCAATTAAAGAGAGAACTGATCCAGAGTTTAGGCGTGAAACAATTTCTAAAAGGCAAAACGATGAAGTAGAGAATTTTATGAAAGCAGATATAATAATAGTTATTTATTTAACGAGTTCGTGTGTAATTTTGGCTTTTTTTGGCATGAGTGGACCATTTTAAAACTCGAGTGAAACGAGAGTTTTAAAGGTCCACGAGTGCCAAAAAAGCCCAAATTACACAAGAACGAGTTGAATACAACGGTTTTTTGTTCGACGAGCCCCTTAAAGGCTCCAAATCACTAAAAATCTTTAAAATTAGTTTCGTTTTGACAAGTTGTCAAATTTATCAAAATCCGTTCACACAGGCGAAAATTCTCAAATTCTGACAGTGTCGAACAAAAAACAATTTTAATGATTTAATAACATTTTCAATCGAACTTAATTTGATTGTTTGGGAACATAAAATTGTTGAATTTGGTAAGTATATATTTTTTTACATTGAATTTTAATAATTCTTTAAATATTGAGACAAAAATTTATATTAATGAATGTCTTCAAGTAAAAGTTTTTATAAAAGGAGAAGAATAAACTCCACAAGTTATTTAGTTACTTGTTACGAAGAATTTTTCTTATTGTGGATTAGGCCTACTGGGGAAACCACACAAAAAAGTTTGCTCCCCGTTCTGATTTTGTTACGAGCCGCTACTGCTGGACAGTGTAAAATTAGATATCATCCTCCATGGGGGTAAGATGGGAATTGTTGTAATACTAATAATCATCTAATAAACAATGTCAATTTATTGAGAACGTGTAAAAACGCGCCTTTATGTTTGTTAGGCGTTCGATGTTCGGCGGTTCACCCGGTCCGCCAGTCTGAACGATTGCGACGTTGCCTTTTTCTCAGCACGGCTAGTTATTTAACGTTGGCTACGGTTCTACCAAGTTGAGTTATGTTCTCCATTGAGATTCTTCGATGCAAATTTTTTTTTTCAAAGTTTTACTCTCAATTAACGATGAAAATGAACAATTTAAAAACTAAAACAACACTCAAACGTATTTTGATAAATTTAAATAATCCAATTTTATTTAAATAAATATTTTTTTAAATATCGACTCTTTTTTTTAAATCAATCTACCACAGTGAGAAGTTAATAATGACACATCCACTGTGTTTAGAATTATATTTCAAGTTGAGTTTTTTCTTGTAGATTATTTATTAATTTAAGGTTTTAAATTTCTTTTAATTATTTAAATATATTTTTTAATTAAATTTAAGAAATACGTTTTTAAACACGATAAAGGAGAGAAAGTAGGAAGAGGGAGATTAGTACATTTGGTAAGGAAAAACGATGAAAACATTTAATTTAAGTTTTGTTAATTTTAAATATTCAGGTTTTACATATTTAAATAAAATATTTTAAACATTATTTATTTATAGATTTGTATTTTTTTATCCTTTCTTTTAATTAGATTTATCTGCATTTTCGCTTTTGTTATTAACCCCACCACCACCCGGCGGCACGGCAATTTTGCCGGAGTACATACACTATTACGGATAATACTATCAAGTAATAGTGCAGTGCTTATCAACATAATTACCGGTGTCTCGCCTCCACATTTTGATTTTTTTGTGTTTTATGTTCTGTGTCAATGTTAAGGAATGTCCTCACGATATGACATGAGTATAATAATATACCTTTTTGAATTTCAACTACCAATGTGTTCTCTAAGTCCAAAATTTTTAAATTATTAAAAAGAGATTGCGGTACTATTCCCGTTGCTGAAATTATAAATGGTAAAATCGATTTTTTTTCTAAACACCAAAGATTTCTCATAGCAACGGAGAGTTCTAAATATTTATTAATTTTTGTGTTATATGTCTGTGTTATATTGTGTGAATTTGGAACAGCTATATCTAAAAGATATGCTTGCTTTTGTTGTTTATTTAAAATAATAATATCTGGTCTGTTATGCTGAATATGGAATGTCAGTTAAAACTGTACGATCAAAATATAATTTGTAATTGTCATTTTCCAAACAACTTTCTGGTTTATAAATACAATGTGGTTGTGTATCCTTTAATAAGTTGAATTTAACTGCTAAATTCATGTGTATAATTTTAGCGAATATATCATGACGTTTCTTATATTCAATTTGAGCCAAAACGGTGCAAGAAGAAATGGTGTGTTCAATGGTTTCCCTTTCAGTTATAGATTTGTATTTTTTTATCCTTTCTATTAATTAGATTTATTTGCATTTTCGCTTGGTTAGAAGATTTAGATGGGTTACTTTCTTGGAAGGCAAAATTGAGAGAAGTTTTTCAAGGGCGTCAAAAGTTTGTTTTTGACCACGCAGATTCTCCTTTCTTGAAAATTAAAAAACCCTATTTTCTTGATATTTAAATATTTTATCCATTAAAAACAACATAACGTTAACTATTTTTTCAGTTCTGAATCAAACTCATTTGATCAACATATCCACACTAGATTACTAGATTAGGATTAACTTCAAAGGAACTCCCAAAGAATCAGAATCGAGACTGTTCCCGTTAGGCCTAAAGTTGGTAACTTTAGATCTCTGTCGTAAACTACAATGAGTTCATTTTGTTTATGATCGAATCAAATGCTGCATCGATTTTCTGTTACTTCATCAGCTTATTTAAATTTTAATCTTAACATCCCGGAACTTGTTTTATTTTGAATTTTTTTTTGAGGGCTAAAGAGTAATGAGGTCTTGCGTCGTAAACTGGAAGGAATTCGTTTTATTTAAAATGTAATCAAGTGTTGCATCGATGCTCTATTATTTAGGTAATTCGAACAGTAACATTCCTGAAGTCGTTTTATTTTGCCATACGTGTGACAAGAATTCGCGGCTCTACTTTATGTTTATTACGTTTACGGCAAGCCAAGAAATAAATTAATTTCGCTGGGAATGTGCGTAGTGCGAGATGGGAACGCATAAAAGCGGCGAGAAGTATTTAGCGTGCACGCACCGGTTGGCACACTCATAGTCGCAGTCTATAAGCCGGCCCTGCTCTGCGAAAGAATTGAATTAGGACGTGCGAGGTCGTATTTTTTTCATCTTGATGCCGCTCCCTCGAGACCCATTTGTTGTTGTGTACACAATTATTTGTGTAGAACTGTCTAACAGGATCAGATAACATAATCCTGATATATATGGATATGGGCCTCTCGCCTAAGTCCTTTCCGTTCCTCTGGGAACATCGAAGAGATTCCCGACCAAACAAACTTCCAACTTACCGCCAGAAAAGTGGAATCCGGTTCATTGTTATTTATCGGTTGGGTTGACTGCTTCGATGCGTACGCCATCTCGCAACCGCACGTCGAAACTAGTGTGCCGCTTAATTAAATTGCCCCACCGGCATGGCGCCGAATATTTTTAATAAAATTGCACTCGGCTCGCCTTCTAGCTTTTATTCGCCGCGGATCAAGCTCTTGCTTCCATCAAGCCCGACATCCAACAGCAAATGGATAGAGTCCATTAGAGCGTGTAATACTTATACCGGCGGAATATCAAGTAAGCCGTGCAGTTTGCGCGTGCCGCCATTAGTCGCAGGCGGCCGTGTATATCGACAGCACATCGCAAATCACGCCGTGCCTAGAAAACATAATCGCCACTTCATAAAAAGTCCAAGGGGGTTTTTGTGCCGCTCGTAAAAAATTAAACGCCTTAGGTGTGAGGTTGGCAGTACTGATAACACCAGCAAGGGGAACTATGTACTTCAACTATAACAATCCACTTTTATTGGACGTAAAAGCGATATGTCAAAGGAGAAAATGGCCAATAAACTGAAATAAAAACATATTTATAAGAATAGTCGAGTCAATGAAGGTTTTTACTTCTTAATCCTCAAGAACAGGTCCGATTTTGATGGTTTTTTTTTTACAACCTCGTAGGTAAAATTTCGGCACATTTTAAAAATACACCTTGTATATCATGTTTTATAAAATGTACGCCAATGCGAAATAAACTATAGGAAATGTGCTTTAAAACAAGGAAACCGCATTGGTGTACGTTTTATAAAATGTGATATACAGGGTGTATTTTTAAAATGTGCCGAAATTTTACCTACGAGGTTGTTTGACAACGTAGAAGACTAAAAGCAATTAAAAAAAATTGTAGCTCAAAAAATAAATGTCATTTTATTTTTTGACAGAATTTTTTTAGATATTTTTTCGAGTTCTACATGAAGCCAGTAGCTCGTGGTTAAAATTTGTGCACGCATTTCAAAAACACCCTGTATATGAACTGGCTATGATAGTTGTCTTCTTTCACAACTGGTCAATAGTGTAAATAACTGTACTTGCATGCATGCTGTATTTCTAAAAATTTAATAACCGCATTTGTGACGTGTTGTTTCCGTTATTATTTGTGTTGGCGATTCCGCTGTCGTTCAATAAAACTTTTATATCTTTAGAAACGTTTTCTCTATTATTTTTCAATATTGTGGTCTTCTTTGAACAATCGATGCAGCCATCCATTTCACCACTGCTGTCATCTCTCACGAGTTCATAATATAACACATAACTCTTCACATGTGAAACTCTTTTGAAAGTCATCTTTCATGCAGAAGGAATATATTTCTCAAATATTACCTAAATAGGGGAAATACTAAAATAGAACCTGTCATTGTGAAGGAATCTTGACAGAGCCATTAAAAAACGTAAAAAGTTTTCTAATCGATATCATGCGTGTAAAGTGAGAATTACTTTCATTACCGTATACCTCGCTGTGCTCGTACGTGTAAACTTCCCACTTGTAAAAAAGTAATTCTTTATACACATATTGCATAAATAATCATCTCAAAACTCCAGTTGCAACATTTATATTATAAATATGCGTTTTTAGAACCAAGAAGGCAATATTTTTTTAATCACTGACAGAATATTTTTTAAACAAACTGATCAACGAACTGCTGAGATTTTACGATACACCTTTTTATCTTAATTAAGCTCTAGGGTTTTGATTTGTAGGCCATTAACAGAGTTATGACGTGTGACATAAAATTTATGACAGATAAAAGGAAAGATAATAGCTTGAGATAATCAATAAACAGTCTACCTGAGCATCTTAATAAAATGAGGCCTTGGGGATGATAAAACAAGACATGATTGGAAAAATTACAGATTTATTATGTATCTACTTTTTTCAAATACAGAAATTTATTAACACATATTAACCATTTTTTTTATGATGTTTTTTATCAGCTTGTCAACAAAACGAGAAATTTACTACATATTTGCAATACAATTATGTAGGTACTTATTTATATAATTTATGATGGTGAAGGGACAATTATTGCGGTTCTCATCTGCGATGTCCGGCAGCCTATTAGACATTTATTCATCACTTTCGCTGTTGTATTAGACATTTCTTCATTACTTTCGTTAAATTTAACTGCCAAATTAATATCCATTTGTTTTCAGTCAGTTTACTCGGTTTTGTTACCTACTAGACCGACCAACTGATGGCTCCACGGTCAACGTCCGAAAAAGAGTTACTTTTCGTCCGCTTGGGAGTAATTTGTTAAAAATACACATTCCCATTGATTCGTTAAAATTTGGAAATGCCTTATTTTTTATTGTTGACAACTGTCCTTTGAGTCAAATATTTTGTTTACATGTCATAATCACAAAATATTAGTGATTTTTCCTCCGACTCTGAAGAAACACAAGTGATCCACGGAAGTTTTGCCAACAAAAATTTCCAGTTTCTGTAGTGGAAGTAATTGTCATTTTCAGCTCCTTTATTGCTAATTTCTACACTATGGAAGTTATTAGAACATTTTGAACGCGACATACTTAATTAGATAGATGTTCTGAATATAGCTTGATTAAGTCTCTCATGTGCAGGGTTGTCTTCGAGCTGATTGATTAATTCACTGTGGAAATGTTAGCACTATAACTATTATAACTATATTTTCATTAAAACATTTAGGTCTGTTGGTACTACTTAATAAAAATCTGACGATGTTTTCAACAACATCCTAATCAACAGAAGTAGATTTTAACAAGATAACAATTTGTCGTTGACGAAACAAAGTCACCCCAAAATGGTATTCATGGTGACTTTTTTGAGTGAAATTTGCATAACTTGTGACACAAGCATTATCTAAAAAATTCTTCCCTCGCAAGGTATTTGGAAGGATTAATCTACGATATAAACATAATTTTCGAGGGAACGACTGATAGAGCAAATGAGCATTTATCAATTACACACGAAATATTTAATCATTAAATTATCTGTATTTAAAAAACCCTCCAAAAAAGCGAAACAACGAAATTATTACCCAATATTTAACCGGTTCCACTGTGGCGTTTCACGAGTCGCCCGTTGTGGGCGTGTCCATGGCATCAGAGCAGTGTAAATTTTGATAGCAAACAAGCTACTGCTGCCAAATCCTCGCAACTAAAGTTGCTGACACCAGATATATTGGATGCACTTTTTGAATAAAGTTTGATTGACTCGCTCTCAGATGCAACGTTACCTTCCAGCGATCGATAAAATTACCTAGGATATGCGATATCACTTCAACTTTTCCGTCGACACCTGTCATACATTCCTCCTTTTGACACCGAATCATCCGACAACTAAACGTCTGCAAAAGTCGCACCTTTTGGGACCTTTTCGAGGGCCCTCGTGACTCGTCCGCCTCCGCTCACTTAATAAACTTTGACAGCGGCACCTCTTCGACGCGCGCCGACAATTTATCGGCTCCGCATTCAATTTTAAATTAAAATTTAATTAAAACCGATCCGATCAACTACAATTGGAGTAATTTACGGGACGAGTGCTGTCGACGCTCGATAATAAATACCCCATCGTGAACACTTCCAAGAGGAATTAGCGCCCCATTTGCGCCGGACAATTGAACAACAACTCCTGTTCTTTTTTCCGTCACGTCCGGCCGCCAGATCCAATTCGGCTGATACGATTACAGACGGATGCGTCCGGAATTTGCGACATCTTCAGGTACGGCACGAAACTACTTCGTGTTGACCCGGATCGAAACGAATTCCGGGGCCGGACACGAAATTTCGCAGCGACACGTTCGAGATCATCAGTCACGTACGGTGACGTTGACGGATAAGGCCGCTGCCGATACGCTAATTCCGTCGATTACGAATTGTTCCGGGGAGTAATGCGAGAGTGCACGGAATTCGAAGCAGAAAGGGGTGGGGAATATTGGGAAGGAAATTGGAAAGGAAAAATACTTTTTTTCATTTTGACCTACGGATGTATCTAAAATGGGGGGAACGGGTGATAGGAGTAAAAAAAAGGAAAGGATACATCTTTCAGTCCCCCCCGATTGGGGGGTCGACTGCTGAGGCTTTCCAGAGCCACATTGACGGGATTTCGGGATGGGTGCGGTGAGGATGGGTGTGGAAGTAAGGTGGTATGTACTGAGGGGTAATTACTGACCCAGGATTCGCCTTATCTGTGATATGAGACCTGTGCTCATACTATGATGTGATGTAGTGGAAAAACCACAGAAAAAAACATACTAAAGATCAGGTGGCACCGGGGTTAGAACCCGGGACCTTCCGAATGCAAAGCGGCGCGCTAGGCGCTTGGCCACAGTGCTCGGTGTATTGGAGTAACAAAACACTTCCATGAAGGACATGGTTTTGTTGAAAAGAGATCACCAGAAGATACAATTATCAAAATCTGTTGTCTGTTGTCTTTTAAAAGATTTTCCAACACTAAAACACCAATTTGGAATATTCTTGCCACATTCTGTACAAAGATTGCACCAAACTTTTTACAATCTCCTGAAGCATACAGTCTGTTTTTTAATCAAAGAACCACAACACCGCAATTTACACCTAAAATAGAGCTGACAACATTGTACACTTTTGACCTAGGGTGAAAAATCTCATCATATAGAAATTGAGGTTATTAGAGATACTAAAAGCGCAGCATGTTAATAAAGTTAACAATAACTAATAACAACTAACTTGAAAGTTTAATAAATGTCTTACTTTGCGAGGCATTTTTAATAACACGTTCAAATTTTAGATGCGAGTTTGTGTACTTTCAAGGACATTAAAAATGACAGGCGTTGGCTGGTATAGCCAACAGATATCATTAAATTTCCTAAATTTAGTAAAATTTTATATTTGCAAACCTAAATCAACAGGTCGTGGTTCTTTGATTAAAAAACAAACTATATCTGTTTATGCTCGCGTGTAATGGCTATTACTCAGTCAGTTGATTGCAGCACTCGCAAATTCCCCTCGTGAGTACTGGGCAAGCATTACAAGTTCAGATGAGTTTATCCCTGGTGTAACTTTAGACACCAGAAATAAACGGATTCCCAAATTTGGTGGGTGCGCCGGGTGAATTATTCACTATAGTTGGCGCAGCAAATCACTCGAGTAGTCACGGGGTGTTCACGTGATAGTTTGATTTACACTGCTTCGCCAAATTTGAGTTTTGTCCGGGAAATTTAAATCTTACTGTTTTAGGAAATCAGAAGAAGTCAGAAGCACTGACAACACAAGAGCACGAAATTTTAATCGAATCTTTCTTCCTACACTCAAAAATATTTGCGTCTTTTGTGAAATTAAATTAAAAACATCTTGTCCACAACCTGGTATAATCTCATTATGCTACTGTCATCTAAACATATCTACTAAGAAATTAAGAAACCGTCCCCCAAGTTGAATTTTTAAAATTTATTTTTTTATATCTCAATTACTGCTTTTGCCATGTAATTGATCTTTTCTTGTTCGTTTCCTGAGATACATAACCGGGAAAATGGTATACTACAACTAAATACATTTGTAAACTTTCCCGGTTATATACCTAACTTGACATCTGTCAAAGATAACCTCAAAATTAATTTAAGACTTTGCCCAAACGAACACGAAAAATGTTATTCAATATTCGTGCGCTGTCACTTTTCAGATATTCGTTCTGTTTTACATCACTCGGCTGACGCCTCGTGCTTCAAATTTCGGGCTCATATCTTAAAAGTAATCTGACAGCGCTACTCATTTGAAAATAATTATTCTTGCACCTTTTTTGTGTCGTACTAATTAAGTTTTCATGAAATCATGGTTTTATCAGTGTCAGAGTTATTTTCTGTTTGCCAAAGAATTCCATGCAAGGTGTAAGACAAATGAAGAAAAATGCATAATCCCTGTTATCAATATCGCCCTTGAATACTTCTTTATCACGTTGTGTAAGTCTTTACACGAAAGGTAATTCTAGACATTCCTTTGTTGGTAATTTTGACGCGTTCATATTTTATCCCAGACTCAGCCGTTACCTACATAGATATTATCTGCAGATTTATATTTCCACGGATAGAAACGTTATGCCTGATTTGCATTTCTTAACGCTGATACCGTCGAAAACTTTTCTACGTGCATTTCAAGGTTGTCCTATTCCTATACCATCGATTAATACCGAACAAGATACTATCTCTCATTTCAAAGATTTATTTGCCAGTCAAGGTTATCTCCCCTGCCAATAACTTACCATTTATCCTACACGAAATTGTTTTGCGATTCACATCACCAACGTTTTTTTTTTCAACATCGCTTATGAAAATGATACATTCATCACTCAATTTAGTGAGGAAAATAGGCGTTTGCATCACTAGTGAGGAAAATGGAGAAAGTAAACTCACTAGTGAGGAAATAGTTATTTGTACAACTAGTTATGAAAGTCATACTTTTTTTCACGAATTTGCAGATTGATTAAAGAGGGCGTAGCCCGAGTTAATCAAGCAAATGTGTTGTACACACTTGAGTTGGGAAATTTGGTCTAAAAGGATTTATGAAAAATTACAAAAAAAAATAGGTATGCTTTGACAATCATCTCTAAGGAAATGGAATAAAATGATGCAAAAAAATACAACTTTCACTACGATTTTTCGTGTAAAAAAGTGCTACTTTCACTACGATTTTGCGTGTAAAAAAGTGCTACTTTCATTACGATAAGCAAAAAATTTATTTAACAATCTACTACCTACTTATTAAAATAAAAAAATTAAAACACTGTTATTTGCATTAATTGAAACTTAATTGCGACTCATTTTCATAAGCGACGTTGGAAAAAATAGTATACACAATTCGTGATCAAAGTGATCAGGCACTTTCATCACTTATAGTGTAATATACTATTTTTGGACACTAAAGCTCACAGTGACATTAACGTGACTAGCAATTCTTGTTTTAAAAGCTCGACTAATGACATTTTTATTTTCGGACAACTATGGGATAACCGTATTTCATTTCCGCGTCCTTTAACATCTAATAGACTCTCGTTCTTGCAGGCTGAGGTAATGGCCGTTCCATTAACCGTCGGCGAGGGCCATTTGCGCTCTCCATCCAACTTTCTGATCTAAATTGATCTTAAAACCTGGAATTTTCTAATTTTAATCTTGTAAAAATAATAAACTCGATAAAGGCTAAAATCCTTTCCCCAATTTATCACTAAAGGGTTTCCGAGTAAGTTTCTTCTAAGTGAGTTTGTAGAGCCGCACCGAGATAATTTTTTAATGCAAATTTTGTGTTAGCCGAGGTGCATTATTAGTTGGGCTTTTCTCCGTAATACACCATTCTCAGCAGAAACCTCCCTATGCCGAGATAATTCCATTTTTTATTAGTAGAATCTCAGAAAAAGCAAATACTATCACCTCTGTATTACATGACCTTGGGTGTTCTCCAGAGATCAACCGTAGGACCACTCTTATTTAGTATATTTAAAAATGACACGAATTAATTTTTTTAAGTTGTGAAATACTAGTTTTATTTTGTTCTGCAACAGAATAAGATTCAGTGAAGTTCATTTTTGTTCGTAGTTGCTTTACGTCTGGAATTTTTCCCTTTCCGGCCATCACAACAACATTTTTGTGATTTGCAACCCCCGGAATCATGCGAAGCATTTACCCCGAGGACCGGCGCCCACTGCCTCCGTTTTCCGTCAAATTTTTAATAACAAAGATATGTAAGGTGCGCAGTCAGCGAGTCCTCAAGAACGAATCCGACCTCTTTCCACCGCCCGTTTTAATATTCGGCTTTTTATGGGGCGGAGTCGGTAGTATCAACATTTTTCCGGCTCACTTTTGACGTGTTTGCTTTGAAACAAAGCGACTTTGAAAAATTGTTGCGTAAAGTCGTACAATTACCCGTCACGTCTGTCTGTTTGTTCCGGTCCTCGTTTCAGCTTTGGCAAATTTTAATGCGAACCGCAGCTCGCCAAAGTTATTTGATTAATCGGAACGACCGTTAAAACAACAATTTAACAGTCGAAACATCGCATATTCAATATTTAGATATAGGAACGCAGCGGCTCTATTCGCTGTGGATTTTGTATCGCCGGAGGCGCAGATAATGGAGAAATATTAATAATAAAATAATCATGATTTATGTGGAGCTATTGTAATCCGACCGGAGTGGATCAGAACACCTGAATAAGATAAACAATTTAAAATATTAATAATACATACGGAGAACCTTTTGAGGCTTGCAAGGTTGGCATACATTTTATAAAACATGATATACAGGGTGTATTTTTAAAATGTGCCGAAATTTTACCTACGAGGTTGTAGGACAACGTAGAAAACTAAAAGCAATTTTAAAAAATTGTAGCTCAAAAAATAAATGTCATTTTATTTTTTGACAGAATTTTTTAAATATTTTTTTCCGAGTTCTACATGAAGCCAGTAGCTCGTGGTTAAAATATCTGTACAACTTTCAATAACACCCTGTATGTTCAGTGTTAAAAAAATGCCCCGGGTGTTCCTCAAGGTAGGTGTTTGGACCTCTTTTATATCTATTCACTTTTAGCAAAAGCAGCGGCATTTAGCCTCCCCGTTGTATCGAAATGATTTAGCGGTGTTTAGAGAAACTTGGTGTGAAACCGTCCCCGAAAATTTATTGTGTAGCGCGATAGTTCGAATAAATTGCTAATAATGTCGGAGCCGGATAAGGGCCGATAAATGTATCAATAATTCGAAAAGTGGAAATTTAATTAGGTCGCCCGAATTGCTCAGTGAATCCCGTGCACGATTAAAGTTAATGCCATCCAAGGGCCGGCGCGATAAAGCGATTTGGGGACAAGAACACCACCTTCATAGCTCACGGTTTATTAGCATTAATCGAATTCAGCCGAAGCGGATGATTCGATTCGGCGAAAGAGTGCTCCTCCATAAATCAGAGGCGATGCAAAATTTGACGACGGCGCTGCACTCGCCGTAATTTATGACATAATAACGAAATTCCAGAGGCCGAATTTATCCGGGCAATTCGAGCGGAATTGACCGGTTTTTTGCAAATCCCCGGAACAGGATCGGATTCAATTAGCGACCGAAAGCGAAAGTTTGTCAATTAAAAGTTGCAAAAATGGGAACCAAACGCTGATCCTCCTCTCTGCGCCTGAATTCCAATAAGGAAATCTGAGCGAATTTACGAGTCGAAGAGACAGAGCCGGATTTGCATAGTACGTGCCCCAGACCAGACATAAAGCGAGATTCTATTCCGAAATGGATTTACGTCTCTAAGTACATGCGACGTCGGTGCATACAGGGTGTTATTGAAAGTTGTACAGATATTTTAACCACGAGCTACTGGCTTCATGTACAACTCGGAAAAAATATCTAAAAAATTCTATGTCAAAAAATAAAATGACATTTATTTTTTGAGCTACAATTTTTTTAAATTGCTTTTATTCTTCTACGTGTCAAACAACCTCGTAGGTAAAATTTCGGCACATTTTAAAAATACACCCTGTATATCATATTTTATAAAACGTACACGAATGCGGTTTCCTTGTTTCAAAGCATATTTCTTATAGGTTACTTCGCATTGGCGTACATTTTATAAAACATGATATACGTACATGGTGTATTTTTAAAATGTGCCGAAATTTTACCTACGAGGTTGTAGGACAACGTAGAAAACTAAAAGCAATTTAAAAAAATTGTAGCTCAAAAAATAAATGTCATTTTATTTTTTGACATAGAATTTTTTAAATATTTTTTCCGAGTTCTACATAAAGCCAGTAGCTCGTGGTTAAAATATCTATACAACTTTCAATAACACCCTGTATAATACGAGTGGCTAGTTGCATTTATCAAGATGTTTTCAATATCAACAGACGTCTTATTTTATATCGGACCGTCCGTGATGAGAACCCACTTTTTCACGTATCGTTTTCGCGAAAAAAAACCTGAATATAGAAAAATAAGAAAACAAGAAATAAGGCAAGTAAATTACATCATGTAAGAAAGAAATGGAAATTACGGTAAGAGGATAAAGGCGAAAACTGAATCAAAGAAAAAAATAAATTGAATAGACATGTCACATGTGTTCTAGACTAGAGATTCTAACTAGGGAAATGCGTCGACATTTTATTTAATAAATGTTCGGTGTTGATGTGTTTCATTCATGTTAAGTACAAAGTAATCAAAAAGAAAAGTTGTTTTCTAGGTTAACGCACACCGTTGCTTTAAAATTGACGTTTCTTTGGCATTTCAACGAAAAATCTGCTTACCAGTGGCGTCGCTTTTGGCAATAAAGCTGGTAAATTACCCATTCTTACAATGTAAAACGTTGCTCTTGTTTATTTTATAAATGTTCTTCATTATCTAATAATAATAATAAAATGTACAATTATAATTCCAACGTTTAAAATTCATGAGATATGATTTATTATAAAGTAGCGTTTGAGACCACAAATTGCGTCTACGCCCATGCATTGAGTGCTTATTTGCATAGGATTCCGCTACGACATTAGCGCTGCGCTGATTTGTTTTCTTTTTGATCACCTTGTAGTCAAGACTGGCAGTGCGGTAAAAACTTTTTTTTCGAAGATTATGTAGTCTTCTAGTTGTTCTCACAACATAGGAGTAGGTACTCCATGGTAAGGACTTGAAAATCCTAAACGCAAAAAACTTGGCACCTTTTGGAACTCCTTCCACAGACATTTTCCAAAAACTTTCCTAAGAGCGTAAAGAAATTTATGTTTTGAACTTTTTTTAAATTTAAGGGGCAAAATAGAAAAAATATTGTATTATACTCGTTTTATAAGCCATTTTGTCGCACTTGTTTGCTTTATAGCACTCGTGCTCTAAAAAACGCGTGCAACAAAATGATGTCTTATAAAACTCGTAAATAACTACTCTCCCAACTCTTTTCCTTCATAGCTAGGTAGATAATGCAAAAATCTCCCCTCATAGTATAGGACGAGTTGAATTCAGGTATAGGAAAAGTTTCTGCCCTAGACGTCATTTGGTGGTGTGGGAGCCAAAAACATGAATTTTTTGGTTTTTTGCGAATTTCTCGTATATGGAAAAAGCAAGGTAAAAGAGGGGAGTAGGTGCTTATAAAAATTCTAAAAACGACTAAAATGTCTTCAATGTCGCGTGAGTAACCGAAATATAGACACGTGACGGTCCAATGTCTTGTTTTCAAACTGTCTTATGCAAAAAAAGAAAAATTACAACAAAAGAAAAAAAGATACCTACATATTTTGAATAATTCAAATTAATTTTGTTGCTATTTTCGGGTACAGAGAATTGTGGATGGCAAGAGGGAATAAAAAAATACAAATCTACAAATAAATAATGTTTATTTAAACAAAACCTGAATATTCAAAATTAACAATACTTAAACTTTTTCAATGTTTTTCCTCACCCTTACCTACTGTATTAATCTCCCTCTTCTTACTTTCTCTCTCCTTTATCGTGTTTAAAAACGTATTTCTTAAATTTAATTAAAAAATAAATTTAAATAATTACAAACAAATTCAAACCTTAATAAATATTCTACAAGAAAAAACTCAACTTGAAATATAATTCAAAACAGGGTGGATGTGTCATTATTAACTTATTACTGTGGTAGATTGATTAAAAAAAAAAGAGTCGATAATTTAAAGAAAAATGTTTTAAAAAATAAAATTCAATTATTTAAATTTATTAAAACACGTTTGAGTGTTGTTTTAGTTTTTAAATGGTTAATTTTCATTGTTAATTGTGAGTAAAAGTTTGAAACAAAATTTGCATCGAAAAATCACAATGGAGGAGAACATAACTCGACGTTGTAGAAAAAATAAATCATTTCATTTTTCACAGAAAATATTTTCGGTTCAAATCTAACGGAACAAAGACTTAAAACATCAATCTGATATTTCTCTACATTTTCCACTATTTTTCAATGCATCACTCCACACTATTTGCGCTTTATTCAATTTTTAAACTTTTAAATTTTCATTATTTTAATTAGTCGGACTCGTCGCCGGCCATGTTCTGCAATCAGCTGGCAACGATGCGTAAGTTTTGCAAGGTCGAATTCACAGACAAGATGCGACAATCTTTTACATTCCGATAATTTTTTGTCGGGTTCACTTACGTAGTTTTTCTCTTCGCTCCAAAATTGTTCCTTTCTTAAATCCATTTCTTCACACACTTTCACCTTTTTGCAATTTGATTCAGCAGCTCATCACTCGTGATCACTCGCAAGTCGCAAGGGCGCAGTGCAGTATTGCCACATCTATTTCACTCTAACAACAACAGTAGTCAAATCATTTACAATTTTTTTATTTTCGATTACTGAAATATTTAAAAATTCAGTCGTGGATTATACTGTGACATAGCTAAATGAAAATAAGTATTTTATATGCCCAGGCGATATGTGTTCAGCCAACGTTTATTTTTTAACTTAAAAATATAGATGTATTTTGACTAATCAGGTGGTAGATGGTTTTTAGAAACATTTTTTCAGCAAGGAAAAATAATATTTTATTTGGATAAAACATAATTAGAAGACAGATTCTTAAGACACTTTTCTACAATTTTCAAGTAGGTACATATCATGAAACCACACACGAGTCAGTGTTTATAAATAAAACCAAATTTCCAACACTCAGGTCTCCATCAAGAATTTACTGTCAAATTTTAGTACAATAAATTTTGAAATTTTTGAGAACTTTACTCCAAACTTAGTAATAAACCCAAATTTTATGAGGCAATAAAATTTTCTAGGTTGAAACAAAACTTTATTCAGATTCTGCATTACTTGATAAAGTTTTGTTAAAAAAAAAATATAACAAAACAATCATATGTCAAGGAATCAAAGAAATGGTGATGTTCCTGTTGTAGTGCTTTCAAAAGTTGGTCTTTTTAGTTTTTAGTCGCTCATAATATAATACCATCTGACACTGCTTCTAGCAGCCTATTTCTTAAATCAGACTTAGAAGGTTTCTAACCTATTTTTTTTTTTTTGCGCGTATTCTTACACCTTTTTTAAATTCAATGATAGAGGCCATACTGTCAGTCTTGAACATTCGAGGTTTTAATGGAAGTTGTAAATCTCAATTTAACTTTGAAAAGTGTTTAACACAAAAAATTCCAAAAAATAGGACTTACACGGTTGTTAATGAAAAAATAATCTGTTTTTTAAAGCAAGCTTCATCAGTAAAAAAAGTTTTGTTAAGGATTGCATCAACATTATCCAAGGTGTTTAAAAACCATTCACAAAACTGATGCCTTTGTGCTGGATCACCAAGAACAGCAGTTATGCCGTAAGAATATAATAATGTATAAATCTTTCTTAATATTTTGCGGCACATTTCCACAAAAATTTACTTGTTGCGATTAATGACGAAAGTTGTTTGTTAATCCTCCACAATTTCCTCAACTGCATGAACAACTTCTAAAGTACGTTTTGTTGGACTTCAGCGACCTTTTTTTTGTTATGCTTTCAGTCTGCCACAACCATTCCACAGTACGATCTAAACAATCCACAAATTATTTATAATCAACAACACTGAATCATTGCCATTACGACAGTTGCGAAAATAATTTTCGATCATAAGCACTTTTTGCTCAGTTGAGTAAACCATTTCAGTTTTGAAAAAACTTTTTTGATGAAAAATGCGACAGAATAAAAGACAATGACACTGACACAAATGCAAAATCTGAAGTTAAACTGGATGCTTGACACTGTAAGTTACGACATTCGTGACAAAAAAAAAATTGTCTTGACCAGAAATTTATATAGATCCCCGATACAATTACTGTCACTGAGTATGTTTTTTTCTGCAATGGATTTGCAATATCGATAAAGTGTGTTGTGCGATTTTGTGCCCCAAGAGATACAAACTTCAATGTAATATGTTGTTGCTGTCTTTACGTTCGCAACAGTGTACCTACACTATATTTTATGCATCGTTTGTCTACAACGGGGTAAATAGGAACAATAAAAATAAAAATTTAGGACTTGTAAAAGTTATGAGCGGCGCGCCGATGCCGGCACCTGTAGGTAAATCCGGGCCTGTCCCGACAAGCTCCGGGGATTACCATCGTCGATATTATTCGGAATTATTAAATTTTCCGGCCGAACGCTCTCGCCCGATCGAACCAAATCCGGCGAAAGACAAACACATAACCTCTCCAAGAGCGAAAAGCGAATACATTGTCCTTGGTAATTCCGTCGTGTTATTCAAAGAACCGAGAGTACAGTTCCCGGAACTGGTGCTCTTATCGCGAACAACAAAGGCGTCCTCTTCAAGAGCACCACATATATATTCAGCAGGAGGGAGCTGGCGTCTGTCAGATGGAAGATAGTCCGATATTTCTCGGTCGAGTGACCTTGTCTTTTGTTCTTTCATATTAATTGTCCGAGACTCGATTGTGCCGTCCCCACCTCCTCGGTTCTTTTTGTCCGAGACGGCGAAAACCCTCCCGCTTCTAATTATTTCCGCCCGGAAAAGAAAACTGATTTTTTGATTCGGCACAAAGGGGCCGGGACCGGAAGAAGCGGAGGAATGGCGGGGCTCAGTCGCGACTTTTGATGCCGCTTGGGGAAAAAAATTTCTCTTGCAAACTGACAAGTATTAATGGGGTAGGTCACGTCGTGACGGTTTCGAGAAATTTGCCGCGGAATGGGAGCTGGGGTGTGGAAATTAAGATGGGTCGACGAAAAATATTTCAGAGGGTGGTAATCTTGTTGGATGTTCCGTGGGAGAGACAATTAAAAGCGAAATTTGGGAACCTTCAGAAATGTTACTTCAGTAGAGAGAATTAAATATCAGAAATAGCAATCAAAAATATACAGGGTGTAACAGAAATAAGTGCATTAATTTTAAATGGTAATAGAACTCATCAAAAGGAACAACTTTTCTCTCTGCCATTTTGGCGAAAAACGT
Source organism: Tenebrio molitor (assembly GCF_963966145.1). Classification (NCBI taxonomy): domain Eukaryota; kingdom Metazoa; phylum Arthropoda; class Insecta; order Coleoptera; family Tenebrionidae; genus Tenebrio; species Tenebrio molitor. Next base: position 1,033,033 of record NC_091054.1, on the reverse strand, counting down.
TGCGTAATGGCTTAAAAAAATAGGAAAGATTTTCCTAAAACCGTTCATATGTCCAAAACTAAGCTACCTAAAAACGTGAAACAACCAGATTCTTACGAAGAATTTCGATTTCGGCGTTAAAACACGTTTTCTGGATGAAAATGGACATTTTTTTCATATTAGCGCTGATCTCAATTAGCTATTGCGGTATTTAGTGGCATAGGGCTATTTTAGTGAAAAATCTCTCCAATTTTTTTTTGGAATTAAACATCGTTTTTCGGCAAAATGGTAAATAGAAAAGTTGTTCCTTTTGACGAGTTCTATTACCAGTTAAAATTAATGCACCTATTTCTGTTACACCCTGTATAGCTAAAAATAATTAAAGATTTGATATAAGAAAATAAAATTGAGTCAAAATGTTTCCAAAAATAGTATAACAGAAATACGAGTATGTATTACATTCTTCGATGAGCGTATAATTATGGTTATTGTCTAAGAGGTTGAAAATTTCAACACGAGCCGTAGGCGAGCGGTAGAATCATCCGAGTGCTCTTAAAAAAAATTATTGCTAGTAGTAATAATTCCCATATATGAAACAAATCCCTGTAAAACATTTGAAAAACTTTTCAGCTATTTGTAGTTGAATTTGATCCAAATACTTTTGCTACATTTTGCAAGTTGAAAATTGTTTTTGTAGATTGGTACGAATGCAGATTCCTGCAAAAAATGTCCTACCCAAGAACACATTAAGTCTCAACTCTGGCGAAAACAATAATCGAGAAAGTGGTTCCATCAACAAAACAATTTGTGTCAAGTGTCTCAAAGCAAACAAGAAGCAGAGATTTTAATCATTCTCGTTTAGACTACTTGCGTGAAGTGTTTATACATTTTCTCCATTATTATATTTGCATAGAATTCCGCTACGACATGACCGATAATTTGCAACGCCTGCTCTGATTTGTTTTCTTTTTGATCACACTATATCTCTGTCAAGTAGAAAGGAAATAGGTAATAGAAAACATAATTCAGCCATAAAAACAATATTAAATTAAAAGAAGAAATTGAGAGCGAAATAAAAAATGAAAGACATAGAAACGAATTGGAGAAATTATACCAAAAAATACCTACTTGCAATGGCAAAAAATTATGAAAGAAACTACAAATACAGGGTGTTATTGAAAGTTGTACAGATATTTTAACCACGAGCTAGTGGCTTCATGTAGAATTCGGAAAAAATATCTAAAAAATTCTATGTCAAAAAATAAAATGGCATTTATTTTTTGACCTACAATTTTTTTAATTGCTTTTAGTCTTCTACGTTGTCAAACAACCTCGTAGGTAAAATTTCAGCACATTTTAAAAATACACCCTGTATGTCATATTTTATAAAACGTACACCAACACGGTTTCCTTGTTTTAAAGTATATTTCCTATAGGTTACTTCGCATTGGCGTACATTTTATAAAACATGATATACAGGGTGTATTTTTAAAATGTGCCAAAATTTTACTTACGAGGTTGTAGGACAACGTAGAAGGCTAAAAGCAATAAAAAAAATTGTAGCTCAAATGTCATTTTATTTTTTGACAGAATTTTTTAGATATTTTTTCCGAGTTCTACATAAAGCCAGTAGCTCGTGGCTAAAATATCTGTACAACTTTCAATAACACCCTGTATAACTGAAAACTCATAAAAGGTTAATGAAAGGCAGAATTACGTTCATAAAAGGGTACTAATTAACAAAACCCATGTTTGGTGTAAAAAGTGGTGGAGGTGCCGGGCGATTTATAAACATTTCTTAAATATAATTATGACTCCTGTTACAACCGTATCTTTGGAAACAGACTTTGTTTAGAAATACCCGGAATATTCCGTGTCCAAGAATGCAATTTCATAGATTTCAGGTGCACGTTCCTGGTATTAAAGTTTGCGAATAAATTGTCTCTTGTGAGACTGAATGCCGGCAAAAATTTACTAGCAAAATATGAACTCACTTAAATTTATGTTGTATAAATAGAATAAAGATGAGGGAATCAGAATATTGTTGTAAGTAACGTCGGCAGGGACGGTAGGAATCACATTAATCCGTTTAGGAGGGTCTATTCCGTAAAAGCTGGTTAAATTTCTTCGGTAATATTGAAATGATATTTTATTTGCACAAAACCCACACCCACATCTTGTAATGCGTTTTTTCGGTAGATGTGGAACGATCTGTAAACGCGTAGATACCGATCAAGTAACTGCACTACACGAAGAATTAAATTTGAATCGTCGTATCTGTTGTGTCGTATTTTCGTTGGCAACAGTAATTAGAAGGGGTGATGACAAGTTTGGGACAAACATGAGTGAAGTGTGGAAATGTTCTCGCAAATAAAGTAAGGACAGTGAAAATCGCTTTAATCTCATTCGTGCGGGTTTATTCTGCGAAAAGTCTGCTGAAATATCACCGCTGAAGATGAAATTATACTTCAACTGTGTAAAATATTGTCTTTGTTTTACCCGACTTGGACGCTTTTTAATTTGTTTAATTCCGAAGTTATTTATAACGAAATTTTTAAATAAAACATTCAAGGATTCAGAAGAGGGAGGAGATACGAGTAATTTGTTCTTGAAAAAAGTTTTCAGTCGGAGATATTGCGTAGGTCTACATCTATAGCTTTGGTTTTCTTGTTTTTCAAACAATGCAGCAAAACAAAAATTCCTCTCATTCTGAAATGCTTCGGAAACACAATTTTTAGGAATGATCGAGATTTAAAAATTATTTTTATTGACAGTGAAGGAAATTTTACTTGTTCATTTTATAATTACATACAAATTTTCGGGTGCACACAAAATGTTGTGCACACCTTGGCTACGAAATCCTTTGACGATCTCGAGAATGTCATGCCTCGGCCGCAAGCGACCTCGGCGACAATTTTTCTCTCGGTTCGTCAAAGTACGATTTCGCAGCCTTGATATACAAATAACTATTTAATCTAGAGCTACAAAAATGTTTGTGTTAAAAACCGAATCGCGGCCGTTCTGAAATACCTATTTGAAGTCGTTCTCGTAGTGTTCGCATTTCTACAAACTACTGAGAGAGTTGGATAACAATTGTAACAAAGACGTTATCTGTACGGCAGTATTGCATTCAAAGCAATACAGAATTTTACCGAGTTGACAGGATTGAATTGAAGGTTATAAATACAGCTGCAGTATACAAGAAGAAATATAATAAATTACTGCTTCTGGAAACTGTGGGTGCAAAATGAACTGCAATGTTTTTCCTTTAAAATATAAATCTAATATTCCATAAAACATCTCTGAAAGCTCTCTCAAAGATGAGCCATTCGTCGTCGAGATTTGTTAACATCAGCTCCGGTCGCGACAAAGGTGCGTGGAGTACTCTTTGTTCGTTCCAATATAGCAAATACAAAACATGTCTGTATTTATACAGGGTGTTATTGAAAGTTGTACAGATATTCTAACCACGAGCTGCTGGCTTCATATAGAACTCGGAAAAAATATCTAAAAAATGCTATTCTGTTCTACAATTTTTTTAAATTGCTTTTAGTCTTCTACGTTGTCAAACAACCTCGTAGGTAAAATTTCAGCACATTTTAAAAATACACCCTGTATATCATGTTTTATAAAATGTACGCCAATGCGAAGTAACCTATAGAAAATATGCTTTAAAACAAGGAAACCGCATTGGTGTAGGTTTTATAAAATATGATATACAGGGTGTATTTTTAAAATGTGCTGAAATTTTACCTACGAGGTTGTTTGAGAACGTAGAAGACTAAAAGCAATTTAAAAAAATTGTAGCTCAAAAAATAAATGTCATTGTATTTTTTGACATAGAATTTTTTAGATATTTTTTCCGAGTTCTACATGAAGCCAGTAGCTCGTGGTTAAAATATCTGTACAACTTTCAATAACACCCTGTATGTTCTTAATATTAAATAATATGTCTTTGTTGCACCTCCTCCTACACAATCCGTTACATCAGTTCTCCAACACATGTGAAAATAATTACAACCTTTTTCATCCCACCTTCAAATCCGTTTGTTTTTTGGACAAATGCTCCAATGAAATTCCGCCATTGTATCCCGACCTTTTGTTCCAAGAACAAAATACTTTATTGTTTACCGAACAACATATTCGCACTGTTCATACCAGATTTTCCCAAAAAATACATTTTCTCTTCTGCCACAAAATGCCCCACTCGTCGTGTTAAACTTAGTTCGAAACTTGAGGCAAGTTTTTGTAAAATGGCGGAAACAACACTTCACCGAGGACTGACAAGAATGGGACACATTATTAGCTTAAGTAACCAGATTTTAATCAGCGTCTTACGAAATAGACCCTCTTGATTGAATTAACAGCATTCCTGCTCTTCCCAGCCATTGTTTATTTATAACAGAATTCTTAGGGCAAGTCGGTTTTAATCTGCTTGCGTTACGTGAGATGAAATTTGTGTTGTTTGGGGCAACAAAAACTGTGAATAGCGTCGGTGGAAACATAAATTCCCTTCACTTTTTAATTCCCGTTCTCATCGTTTATAATTAAGTGTGTGGCAATTTCGCTTTTGTAAATTTTCACAAGTTTGTCGGGATGAAATCGTTGGTATCATTAAATTCTTAATAATTGGGGTTGCGAAATGTCAGACAAGCATTAGTTCGTCGAGGCTTGATTGAAATTAAATCGTTTTCTGTTGACATATTTCATCCGAAGCTGTTTAGAGATAATGACAAGAATTATTTGAAGTTAGAAAATGGCGTTGTGTCATCAATGAAAAGTAGACAGAACAATTTTTTCCCGCATCCTCCAATCCAAATAATCTAATTACATACAGGGTGTTATTGAAAGTTGTACAGATATTTTTACCACGAGCTACTGGCTTCATGTAGAACTCGAAAAAAATATCTAAAAAATTCTGTCAAAAAATAAAATGACATTTATTTTTTGAGCTACAATTTTTTAAAATGGCTTTTAGTTTTCTACGTTGTCCTACAACCTCGTCGGTAAAATCTCGGCACATTTTAAAAATACACCCTGTATATTATGTTTTATAAAATGTACGCCAATGCGAAGTAACATATAGGAAATATGCCTTAAAACAAGGAAACGGCATTGGTGTACGTTTTATAAAATATGATATACAGGGTGTAATTTTAAAATGTGCCGAAATTTTACCTACGAGGTTGTTTGACAACGTAGAAGACTAAAAGCAATTAAAAAAATTGTAGCTCAAAAAATAAATGTCGTTTTATTTTTTCTCAAAAAATAAATGTCAATATCTGTACAACTTTCAATAACACCCTGTATTTATGTGTTTAAAAACAGCCACTACAAAGTGATCAAAAAGAAAATACATAAATCAGAGCAGGCGTGGCAAATTATCGGTCATGTCGTAGCGGAATCCTATGTAAATAAGCGTTCGGCATTTCAAACCGGTGATTTAGTTTTGAAAGCTTCTTATTATATTGTTGAAAGGCATCTTTCAATAATTAAATCTGAAAACTATATTTGAAAGCTTCTTAGTAAACAATTCCGACTCCCATCTTTTAGGTATCAAAGAGATAAATTATCTCTAATGGCAGAAAAATCATTAAAGTGATTGAAGACTTGTTGCTCCCGCGTTCTGTTAAAGTAAGCTATAAATACGTCAAAGTAAATACTCCTTTGACTTTTAATTTCCAATACCCTAATGTATCAACTCTTCTCTCACATAATAAAGTAGATATGTGATCGATAACGTTCTTTATAAAAAACTAAAATTTTAAAAGCACCATTTGTTCTCCCCACTTACTTTAAAAGTAAACATGCCTTCGATTTTTTATGCCTTTGAAATGTTTAGCTAGTGTAAAGAGTAGAGCCAGGAGCACTTGTCAGAGAGCTAGAAGAAGTGAAGGAATTAATAAGTGGTAGAAGAAGAAAAGGAGTGCCCCACAATGAACATAAAAAAATAAACGAGCAAGCTGAGAGCTTCTCGGTTTGAGAAGCTTATTTGTAAGGACAGTGGATTAAGCTGGTTTATTGGACGGTGGCCACATGTAATTTGTGTTGATTCCTGTGCATCTGTGTTTTCGAGGGTTTGCGGTTGAATTCGTGAAACGTTCTATACAGCCCCCTAAATTTCCGCTTGTCACCCTCGACGATCAATTGCACAGATGTGATAGGCAGGCAGCAACAATAAGAGAGTTTGCCCAGGTCAGATCGGGGATGTTTTACTGTGGAAACTGAACCGACTTCGGGATTGAAATAACATTTTAGCGCTCTTGACAGGACCAAATTAAGCTTGAAAGGACGTCGATTTAAGCTACGTCAGATACAAATAAAAATACATCGAGGTTATTGGACCTAATTAAAAATGGTAACATAATCGCACAAGTTTAATAAAATTCAATTTAACGTGTTTTCTTTCTTTTATTTTTTTATGTCCTTCCTCCAGTGTTCCTTTGGACATTTAACGTAAATGTTATCTCATTTTTGCCCAGTCCTGCTGTTTTATTTAAAAATACATTAAATTTCAATTAGGTGTTTTGCATGCTTTTGCACTTCTTTTTGTCTTTTCTTTTTCAGTCTTCACAGACAATCTCTACCGTCTTTTTACTTTAACTGTTGTTATTAAACTCTCTGTTATTAAAGGATCGATACAATTTTCTAGTAAATTAAAATAAAGCTCCCGTTTCGAGTCCCTAGAACACCTGCCTGCACATTTACTTTTTTTGGATACTGATCCTAGCTTCGCCAAACGCGTTCCTCGCTCCAATAAGGGTTGTTTACAAAATCGTTAAGAATGAAATTTTATTTTATAGGTTGGGGTTGTCATAAACATGTTATATTCGTTCATTAAAACAGTCTTAAGGAAAGAGAAGAGATTGTAAAAGTTGTGGTCCTTTAGGTTTTAGTTATCACTTACTTCTAATTTTTATAGAATTTAAAAACAAGATCTGAACTATTATACAGTCCCATTATAAATGATTGTCCCAACGGAGTACCTAACGCCTACTGGGTGACGTAGTTGAATGTACCGCAAGCCTCATAACATGAGTGAGATTAGTATCGCCGATAGGTGGCGCTCCTAGCGGTAGTGGAAATCTGTCTACTAGTTTGCGAGGCTGTGGCACATCCAAAATTTGTGTGGGTTTTCAACGCCAACTGCGATGGGACAATCATTTATAATGATCCTGTATACAGGGTGTCCCAAAATTCGCGAATTCCGAATTCAGAGCGTTGTAGGGGATCATTTCAGTAGTCCAAATATGGAACTTAAAAAAAGGGACTCCCCCCACAAAGATACATTGGTCTGAAGGTGCACTCTTTGAACTGCTTTTTCTTCAAATACAGTCCTAAACGTCAGAAACTAATTTACTTGTTACTTTTTAATTTCTTTATTGTCTAAGACACGATTTGTAGACATTTATATCAGTGAACTTGCAACTTTTTGAACGACCACTTACTGCTAACCACATCTCCGCCAACTACATTTATCTTGTTGGTAGTACGAGTGGTTTATGGAGTGTTAACACTGCAAGAAATAACCTAGTCAGCTTATCCGGATTATGAGTTTAGTGACATGTCACAATGCAGACAACTCAAACAAATCGATATTAAATAACGGGAGTCCCTCCAGGCCCCAACTTCGCCGTAATTCGGCAACTTTGTCGCACATAACGAATTAGGGGTCCTTCAGGAACTCGGAATTGTCAACAGGACCGAGCGTGTCGCGTCGCTATTAACAAAAAGTGGCAAGTTTTCCGGAGGCAAACAGGGAAGTCAGTGTTTATCCCCAACCCCTAAACGGATACGTGTTGCGCGTTTATTATTCAAGAGTGGAGAACAATCATGTGTGTCCAACAGTGGCGTTTTATTGTCGCCTTCGTGTTTGAAAGGACGAAGGATTTTTCGAGGAGCAACCTGGAAGGGGACGTTGCAGCGTCTTCGGGCGGTAAATTTCCGCCCAACTTCGCCATCAATTATAAACCCGAAACACAATCGGGGCGGATTTTTCGTCGCCAGTCGGATCCAGCGAGCGGTTTAAGTGTAGGCAATTAAAAGTTTTCATCAACTCTCATCTCGGAAACTTACAATTGTTGCCGCGGATACTCTAATGAAAATTATATCAGCAGCCGACGAACTTTCCCTCTACATTTGATTTTTCCGATTTACTTAAACATTCTCCAGGAGAACTTTCCGACTTTATATATTACAAGACGAATTTATTGCACTCGACGAAATTAATATCCGACTTTTCCATTTTAATAAACCGGAATGGGGAGCACCTGCGATGAGTGCCGACGAGCCGAGGGCCAATCAGGAGGAATGAAGTCTGTAGCAAGTGCTAAAAGATAAACATGAGTAGGTATTAATCTATTCACTTTGATTGTGACCGCAACGGAAAAAATTGTAGGCGTTGGTTAGCTGTGTGCTGTCAAAATTGTCAAAACTTGACTATGGGGGTAAAGCAAGATCTCAATGTATTTATCAATATTAATAACGGAATAAAAAGTAAAAACGTCGGTTTGATTCTGTGATCACGTCTGCTGAAAAGTGAGGTTATGTCCAGGTACAGATCATTCAATGTCAAAACCTCAAAATCACCTCGTGCATTTCTATCAAGAATGAAGGTAATGGGTCATTTGGCAGTAAGAGAAACGTGAAAAATCCCTGGGAATCAGTAAAGGTAATCAGACTTTTCAATTAATTGCATTGATTAATACAAATATTTTATAAAAACTAATTAGACACCAAGAAGCATGAAGTTCAGAAAAATGTTTTATATGGGATGAAAAGGCAGACGCCATCAAGCCAGAACACTAGCCAAAATGTGCATACAAAAAAATACCTAGCAGAAATAGAGTTAACTTGATTGGCGATGTTCATCTTTGTGAGTTGTTTTCCGTTGGCGTCAATAAATGTGTCAATATTAACCGTTTGGCCCCAACTTTGAGAAGACGACGTGGCATTTTCTTTTTGGATCCTGCAATTTCGTACCAAAACTCAATTTTATAGACAAGCGCACACAGTTTACGTAAACGTTTGCGCCAATCAGCGAGACGTTTCTGCCAAAATGGCGCGTCCGAGAGTTGCCAACTGCGACTGGATTTAGTGTTATCTAAAATTCCCTATCACTAACCTAGCAACTGAAAAGTTACTAGGGACTGGTCACAATCAAAATGAATTACAAGAGTAAACGATACATTTCGAAAAGTTAAGAGTCCCGTCTGACATCTCTGTGAGACGAAGAAAAACTAGTCAAAGTTTAAAAATTACACTGCGTTCACTTGAGCTGTGTAGTGATCACGTACACATCACGCGGTCCTTGCTCCGCCTCTTTAAGAATTGAACAGTGGCGTAACAAACTGTGTGTTTTGCAAACATTTTCATGATTGTCTCGACTTCGTCTCGATGAAAAAGTTTCACGCCAGGTGATATTACCTCTTCTAAATAATTACTTCTAGGATTCCAGCGGTCTAATAAAATTCATTTTCATTTCAATATGATCATCACATTACTAGAGAGAGTTAAAATATTCAGGGCAATAATCTCGGCCGTTATTACCACATTTTATTGCTCTTGCAGTTATTATCGCTTACTTTCAATATTAAAAATTGTGCAATCATGAAGGATGCAGAGTTTACTCATCTTAAAAATTTCCTATTACTAAAGACTCTCAAACATTCCATTTTTATAGCAAATTTACGTTCCTAGATAATTTATTTTCCATTACTGCTCTACGTTAGGGAGAAGAAAATAAAATAAACATTTTACTACTCAGAGCCGTCTGTTCTAGTATTACTTTACTCTCGAAGACGGTAAGGTCTTCCTTTCCATTTAACACTATCTCTAACTCGACAGTGAGAAAAATTTTATTGCAAAATCCTCAACAACCCATCAACACTTTTTGTGGTGGTGGTGTTTGTAAATTTTCCAGTTAATCTATTTTCAGGATAGATTTATCAACTGAAAACTCAATAATTAACTCCGGCGATCACTTATCAGTTCAACCCCTTCGGCTGTAACGACCTTATTTATGGCTCGAAAAGAGTAAACAGCTCAAGTTAAATTTTAATATGGCTTAACTTGTGCTAGTTTATGTTGGAAAATTAAAATTTTAATGGAGCTCCCTCGGCAAACTAAACTTTTTTTAAACTGACACCACAATCCCTCATCTCGATTCCGATGCTCATATTTCCATCGGAAAAACTTGTTTATCGCGCTCTAAGATTGCTTTCGGCGTAACAAAATAATTGGGTTGTTTTATGGAGGTCCTCCGCCCCGGAAATGCCGCCCTTGGCCCATGTCCTGCGCTTTGTCGCATCTGTTGAACCGAAATTAGATACCAGTTGCTCGTCTAAACGCGAAAATTAATCATCTGATGGAGGAGAGAGTGGCGAACTCGCCCATTCATCATTACCCATTGTCTCGACTTACTCCGGTGACACGGAAAAACCCGAAATCAATTACCACCCTCGTAATTAATCTCTATATCTGTTACAGCAGGAAAAAATTTGCGGACTGCCATCGATTGGCCGGTGGCAAAAACCGATGCGGTCACGTGGCACATTTCAAGGTCGGTTGTGTCAAACGTTGAGGTTAAGCCGGCACGACGTCTCGTTATTTCCGCATAATGGCCGAAGTGCAGCGAGTTACTAATGAAAGAGGCGGAGAGGCGAGCCTCCGCTAGACTCATTAGTGTAATTCACGTTTTTAGACTTTTTAATGAGTTTGGTTTATACTTTAAACATCTCGCTCCAGTGGAAGTTGAATGTGCAACGGTGCAAAGTGGCGGAGGATGGAGGAACGGCGCACACCAGAATCCTGTTACGAGGGTCTGCAGCGGATAAATCACTGCCGGAGACACAAATACGAATATTTAATTATACAGGGTGTTTTTTAAATGCGTGCACAAATTTTAATCACGAGCTACTGGCTTCATGTAGAACTCGGAAAAAATATCTAAAAAATTCTATGTCAAAAAATAAAATAATATGACATTTATTTTTTGAGCTACAGTTTTTTTTAATTGCTTTTAGTCTTCTACGTTGTCAAACAACCTCGTAGGTAAAATTTCGGCACATTTTAAAAATACACCCTGTATATCATATTTTATAAAACGTACCCCAACACGGTTTCCTTGTTTTAAAGCATATTTCCTATAGGTTACTTCGCATTGGCGTACATTTTATAAAACATGATATACAGGGTGTATTTTTAAAATGTGCCGAAATTTTACCTACGAGGTTGTAGGACAACGTAGAAAACTAAAAGCAATTTAAAAAAATTGTAGCTCAAAAAATAAATGTTATTTTATTTTTTGACGTAGAATTTTGTAAATATTTTTTCCGAGTTCTACATGAAGCCAGTAGCTCGTGATTAAAATTTGTGCACGCATTTCAAAAACACCCTGTAATTACGAACATGTATAACACCATAACAATGCTGTAGTGTTATTCGATATTCTGTCACTCTTGTTGGCGAATGTAATCGTTTGGGTGCAATACTTGCACCTGCTGAACATGATAGGGGTGCAACCCTTGCTCTTTGTAGCCCTTCTATTTCACACAATACCGCGTTAACATTTTGCTTGCACTTTTTCTGTTGTTCATTAACATATTCAAATTTTCGCTTTTGATCTCGCCTTTATTACTTCTTTAATATGCATCGCCCGTCCTTGATTCTTCTAGTGGCAATTCCTCAAATAATTAAATTCTTACACCTGCACAATGTTTTCCTTCAATTTGTCTACGTTTATTCATTTCCAGATGTCAGATCCTTCATCACTTCTCTCCTCCCTCCTGGACCAACCCCTCTCGCTTTTTTTTTCTCCACATCTGTAACATTGCGTCCCAGACTTTTGCTTGCTGTTGGCTAACCCTTTTTACCACTTTCCTCGAAAATGTAATACCAATTAATACAAATTTGTTTTATTAAATAAACACAAATTCATCGCAATATTTGTAATTAGAGGCTTTAATTCTATTTATTCAAGTATCCCGCCCGACCCTGTAACAACATCACAGCCACACAAATAACAATATATGAAAAACGAACATGAAATTAACTCGTAATAATGGAATCTACGCTTTCGGCTCGTACGAATTTACAATTTGCGCTCAGAAATACAAAATGTTTGGCTTTTTAGGGATCCAGAGTGAAGCAGAAAGGTACAAATGATTCATTCATTGTATTAAAACCCCAAAATCTAAAGTTTTTCAGAACTGCTGAATTTTATGAAAACTCTACAGTCATGAAGGATTAAAAATGCTTACACTTCGGCCAGTTTTCGTTTCAACAGTGTTGGTGAAATATTTTTGAAAATGTCAAGAGCTCATCCTTACGAAAACCACAGCAAGATTAATTAACAATGCGAGAGTGCATTATTGATAAGGGACGGCTCAGATTTCAGTTGGAAACATTATTGTGGTGCTATTTTATCATTGCTGTGCACAGCCAACTTTCTAATAATTTATTGATACGCTGAAAACTGCAAATTTGAAAATTGTAATTTTAATCTAACTGCAGGAAAAGAAAAATAAATAAATGAGTTCATGTCCGATTTTTTTTTGTGATCCGCTTGAAGATAAAATAATATGTATATACCATAGAAGGTCTTTTTCTGCTTCGCCCAGTTGCAAACCTTGACCTCGTCTCGGTCTTCAATCTCTGGGCTTAGCACAAAAAGACTCACTTCTACTCTTAATGGTATAATCTACTTTTACTATTAACTGTAAACTTTGTGACAGCATGAACTTTCACCAGTGATATGCAACTTTATTCTATATCCTATTTTTGGAACAGAAATGTTTACAACTCCATTAACTCCGACCTAGTTTTATTGGATAAAATTAACTTGAAATTAAATGAAAATACATGTTCAATTATTTGTGGATGATTTGCGAGTCCATTAAACTCTGATTTGTTATTAAAAATTTGTTTCACAGTCTAGGACTGGTTTACAAATCTATGAGGGGCATAACCAACTCAATATACAGGGACCAATGGCTTAACGTGACTTCCGAATCACGAGATAGAATATAGCTTTTTTTTTTTTAATTTCGCCCCGGGTCGGAATCGAACCCTCGACCCTCGCGTTCCTGAGCCGAAACGGACTGCCTTAGGCTATACTCTATGCTCTATATGAGTAATTATTTTAGTTAACTACAAAACACTACTGTGCAGTTATGATCATGATGAAGATGAATTTTAGTAGATACAAAAGTTGACAGCTATATTTCACCTTAATTGCATAAATCATAATCCATCAAAGGAATCAAAAACAAGTTAATAGTTTAAAATGTGGTCAGAAGAAATGTGTTTCATATTATAAGGACAGTAAAAAAAAAGAAAGAAATATTAAGAGTAAAGTGTAAAGCAAGGTTGTTTGAAACGCAAGTAATGATGGATTGGCGTGAATTATGAACGAAAAAAGATGGCGAAGTAGTGTAATATGCCAAAATCATAAATGATCTGATTATAAGAATACTTCTGAAAATAGCGGCAAGATGGATGTGTCGATGTTTGTTTAGGTAAAGTAACGGTAGAGTTTAAAGTGAGAACAAGAACATGTAGACATTAAAAAAGTATATATACAGGGTGTCTCAGCTAAGACTTTCGAGCCTAATAACTCAGTTATTTTCCAGCGGATTTTTGTGAAATTTAAAATGCAGATATTTTAGACGGTGAAGAATAAAATCCCATTAATGCAATCACCCAAGTCTTAAAAACGTAATTTTTACATGCCTTTTTAAAATGTTGAATCAATTAAGATTTACATAAAAAATTGATCGTCAATAAAAAATGCTGTTGGGAAAAACTCGTCCTTGAAAGACGTCTGGTTTGCAAGAAAAAAGCAAAAAACTGTGTTAAACGTGGCTGCAAATGCAAAAACGTAGACGCGTATTAAACAAACGCGCAATTTTTCAGAATTTTGGTCATCCCTTTTCGCAGAAGCGCAGGTGACATATTTGACGTTTATCTTGCTAACCTTACAAACACTTACAAAGCTAAAGACAACATTTGGACGTAATTTATTATACTGGATGCTTTAATTCTTCCATGAAGGACTAAAACACGATCGGAATATTTTAGCAAGGTAATTTAGTTCACGTACGCTTCCTTTGTCTTCAAATAAATTGACGACTCTCTTAACCTTACATTTTGTAAAGCCTACATTTGGATAGTGTTCCACGAGAAAACGAACTGTCATTGAAGTTCTTACGACACTCTCCATAGGCAAAATTTTTTTCCTTTTTCAACAATATTGACATTTCTGCCGCTGTAGTCTATTTCTAGAGTATTTTCAATAAATGTTCACAATTTGACGTTTCTAATAAAGCGCGCCCAATTTTGACATTAAAGGGTGTACAAAATGTTGCTTGGCAATTAATCATCAATTGTTTCAAAAGGTAACTGCTCAAATACCTTCAAATTTTACATTAAATTTTTAACGACAAAATCTAATCTTTTCGTTGAATCAGACAAGTGATTTACTTAATTGTTTGTGTAGACCCCTATTTTTTAATGTTTAACAATCTAATAATAATCGCGCATAATTTTCGATAAAGGAAACATGTGTTAAAATTACATTTTTAACTTGAGGTAATTTTATTATTACTAATTGAACTTTCACGGTCTAAAATATCTACATTTTAAATTTCAAAAAAATCCGTTGGCAAATAACCGAGATATTAGGCTGGAAAGTCTTAGCTAAGACACCTGTATATATAAAAAACTGTTAATTGAGACTGAGGATGGATCTAAATGGAAACGCCAAATGTAAAAAGTAGAATATTAAATAAGACACTTTAGTAAATGTCATAAAAATAAAATTTGTGATAGAAATCGGAGAAACGAGAGTTCTATAGCCAGGATATTAACTGAGAGATCGTATTACAAACAGGACGAGACAAAGGTGAGGGCTACAAGATGAGAGACGCCAGAAAGTCACGTACAGACTGAAACGAACACATATACAATATGTCAACTCTAAAAATTGCTGAAATCACTAGAGACAAGAGAGAAAAGTGGATGCAAGGCATCCTATAAATAGACCATTAGCTAGAGGGAGGGAATGTTGGAATCTATAATAAAGTTACAAAAATTACAAAAGTTATCGCATGGCTTCAGGCATACGTCAAATGTGACATCTAGGAGACATTTTTGGGTATAAAATTTCAAATTAAAATTGAAACATTTTTATTGCAGAGATTAGATGATTTGTGGATTCGTTTCAAATAATTTCCTGGCTGACGTAGTGTTTTATTTATGAAAAAATAATACAAACGATATCATCAAATGAATGATAATTTTTTTGATCTTCTTCGAATATGACATTTTTGTAAAAATTTGCTATTTAGTCGAGTCAATGAAGCGCAAAAATCGCTAAAACTTCTTAATCCTAATAAAGAACAGCTCCGATTTTGATGATTTTTTTTTCAAATGTGTGTTTTTATACAGGGTGTTATTGAAAGTTGTAGAGATATTTTAACCACGAGCTACTGGCTTCATGTAGAACTAAAATCTAAAAAATTCTATGTCAAAAAATAAAATGACATTTATTTTTTGAGTTACAATTTTGTTTAATTGCTTTAAGTCTTTTAGGTTGTCAAACAACCTCGTAGGTAAAATTTCGGCACATTTTAAAAATACACCCTGTATATCATGTTTTATAAAATATACGCCAATGCGAAGTAACCTATAGGAAATATGCTTTAAAACAAGGAAACCGCATTGGTGTACGTTTTATAAAATATGATATACAGGGTGTATTTTTAAAATGTGCCGAAATTTTACCTACGAGGTTGTTTGACAACATAGAAGTCAATTAAAAAAAATTGTAGCTCAAAAAATAAATGTCATTTTATTTTTTGACAGAATTTTTTAGATATTTTTTCCGAGTTTTTGACAAACCCTCAATAATGTACCTTAAAATTTTGACCCGCCAGCTCTGGGCCACTCTGTATATCGGAAGTCACATGATGACGTTTGTGTGTCATATTAGACTTTAAACAAGCAGCCGCAACCGCCGTACTAAAATTGTTGCCACATCAATTAACATGTTGCATGTGGTGTAGCATCCCAAGGTACTAATCTAGAACCCTTACTACTATTTATATACAAGGTGATTCACGATATTTGCCGCATTCATATCCACCTTTACGTTCCAAATGTATTGTGGGTTGCATTTTCAATTTCATCGGGCACAGGTATTGTTAAGAATCTTAAAATTGTCGATCCCCACCCCCTTTTGATTTTTGCACATCTCCCGAATCAATACGTCCAACTGCAGCTTTTTCCCGCACAACAGAAAATCCATTCGTTTGTTTGTACATTTGTAATCCGCATTTATGCTGCAGCTTAAAATATCCAACAATTTGAATAGAACGACCACAATTAGATTACATTTTATTAAAATCCCCGGAGTCCCATAACACTATGAAACGATCTGTATTTAAGTCTCTGAGGAGTGTCCCTACTGGGTAGAAACCATTAAAACCTTTTACACACAAAAATACAATAACTAGAGGTAGGAACAGTTGTTAGCAAATAATATAATTGCCGCTGTTTAACATTTAAATAGAACTTCTCTCCTAAAATTCAATTTAATGTAAATTCCCAATGGGCCCGCAATATGAGAAATCCAATTGACAATTGCTTAAAAGCGTCTTCTAAATGAGATCTGCATCATATCAAGTACAGAGAATTGTCTCATTTTGCGAAGTCGTTGTTGCTTATGCGTTCTTTAGTTTCAATTCGTGCTCGAAACTTATTACAAGACGTAAAATTTTGTATTAACTAAAATTTAGCAAAAGCTTGAGGTTAGTTTTTTCTGGCGGCTTTACTCTGTTCGCTAATAGCGAATTTACATTTATAATGTCTGCAAACGTTTAAAATTTGTGCGAATGTGTAGTCGTTCAGACTTTTCAGTTCAGGTTTGTTTGTTTTAGAGTTTGCTATTCACAGTTGGTTTCATACCGAAATGCATAACAATTTGAACGGAATAATTCCAATTTCGTTGATTTTAATTAAAATTCTCAAAGTTTGACAATATTAGCAATCGATTTATTCCTGTTCTGTCTGATGTTCGTCTGAATGGCCCAGACCAAAGATAATTAACCGATTTACCAATTATTCCAACAGTCTCTAAAGTCGTGATCAGGGTGGAGCGGTACCACCCTCAGACGCCAACATTACTTACTCTCATATTATACCAATTACATAATAATAACCACCGCTCTATCCTTCTATCATAGACCGAGACGAGAAAATATCAGTTCAATTTGCTTTAGAAGTGCTGAAGAGAACACATCACCATAAAAAATTATACCAAGGAACTTTCTGGAATCCGCTCCTGTGTAGCGAACGGAGGTGATGTCTGGAGAAAAACGGAATGTGGTGTTTCCTGCACAGAGATATATCAGAGAAAAGACGCGATCATTTGATCTTGTTTCTTCCCCTTTTAAAATCCGCAACTCTGTGTTATATCGGTTCAGGAAGGACTAAAATATTTCACAATTTTTTTTTTGAAGAATTATTTGCAATAATCTCATTTTCAGATTGGAATTATAGGATTCTTGATGAAAACAAATGTCTCAAATGTCGAGTGCTCTCGTTACTCCCGTTTTTGCAATTGAGTCGAGTTTCCATTTTAAAAGTGCAAACAAATCGAACAAAAACTTCACTTGCATTCGCTTTAATTAAAATCTCCAAGTTTCGCCGTATCAGAAATCTATTTGTTCCGCTTTTTAAATATTTCCATTTGAACAAAGCAACCGATTTATAATTAATCGATTAAGGAACAATTGTAAAACTAACTTCGGTAGATACAACCCAGAGTCGAACCCTTCTTAACTTCTGCGTCAGTAATTAATTTATACATTCAGATAATAATTTCCTACCCTGGGAGAACTCAATTTTCGATGACCCTAAAACAAGCTCATAATACCCCGGTCATGCGACGGGTGACACTATGACTCCCACAATAACTTGGCTGGCAAAAAATCAGATTGCTACGAGTGGATTTGTAAAGATGGAAATTTATTATTTAAGTTTAAATAATATTGTTTCAGATGTATTTTTACAATTTTCCAATACAACGCAAACGTGACTGGTATAGAGATGGAAGCAGAAGATTGACAAGCAGAATGTAGAAAAAAATAAAAAACACTACAAGAATTTCTTATTTTCTCAAAGAAAGTTTTAAGAAGTTGACAGTAATCCACTTTCTTTGAATGTTGGGAAACTACTACAGAGTGATCAGCCAGAAAACAAATCAAGAGTGCTACCTCTTCTTTTGTTTTATCGAAACGTTTCTCTTAGCTTAATCCTACGCATACATATAGTTTTTTAATCAAAGAACCACGACCTGTTGATTTAGGTTTGTAAATATAAAATTTTACTAAATTTAGGGAATTTCATGATATCTATTGGCCATACCAGCCAACGTCTGTCATTTTTAATGTCCTTGAAAGTACGCAAACTCCCAGCTAAAATTTGAACGTGTTATTAAAAATGCCTCGCAAAGTAAGACATTTATTAAACTCTCAAATTAGTTGTTATTAACTTTATTAACATGCTGCGCTACTAATATCTCTAATAACCTCAATTTTTATATGATGAGATTTTTCACCGTATGTCAAAAGTGTACAATGTTATCAGCTCTATTTTGGGTGTAAATTGCGGTGTTGTGGTTCTTTGATTAAAAAATAAACATAAAAAAATGTATGCTTGCTATACACAGTCGTTTTATTGGTTGTCTACCTCGAACACCCGATATTAAGTTTAGTCTTGTGTTATATTCTGTATACTTTCTTCTTCAAAAAATATTCCCTGTACTTCAACAGAATGTGAGCAACAATTACTGATTGAGTTGGCAATAAATTCTGATGACTTTTGGTGACTTTTATGTCATGTTCCAACGAGAAAACCATTTTATTAATAAAAGATTACACAAACTAAGACGTTTAAATTTGAAAAGTATGCCAGCTGTCAATAATGTCAATAAAACAAACCGAAGTAGATACAATTCACAGTCTTGAAAATTTCATGTAAAATTTGTTATTGCCAACTGAAACAGTTATTGTTGCTCACCCTGTACAAATGAAATATAATAATAGTTGAGATTATTAATCGTCCATTAACAAACAAGTTGATTGCAACATTTTTGCGTTGCTCTTTTTTTTGTGACAAAATTTGAAATTAATACCAAATGAAAACCAATTTCATCTTTTTCATCGCATCGATAAAGATGACACCTTATAAAATACCTTCATCTTTTTTTTGTCCTCGGGGTAGGGCTTTTTAAACTTTTTCAACACTTTCTATTCACTTTTCCAACACAAATGTAAATAATACCTAATCAACATAACCTCAAACAACTTCGAAAACGTCCAAAATGATTTGAACCTGAATATAAATCCTGACGTTCACAACACAAACAACTTATCTGTTCCTTACTTAACATTGAACAATTGTATTATTAAATATTTTGCTAAGAATATCCAAAAATAATTATGTATTAAAATGTATGACGTCAGGTCACTGTCATTGTTTTTTATTTTATACGTATATCTGGTTGCCTATATCAAAATATCATCAAAACGTCAAAATCACAAAAACAGTTACTTAATGAAAAAGAATGCATTAATGACATCCTTGTTTAGATAAAATAATTCATTAATATGAAATTAACAAACATCAACGAAAGAAATGTTTAATGCATTTTTAAAAATAACTGAATTAGTTAACAATTATTTTTCATGCGAAGTTACATTTGACCAAAGTGTCGAGAATGTCACCCATAATGCTAGAAGAGTCCTTGAAAAATCCTTTGTATTAAGCTCGAAGCGGCTACGGAAGCGTCAAACGTAAGCTAGCAAGATATGAAATATGTAATTACTGTTGGAGTATCTAATGTAAATCGCAACGAAGCTTTTTAAAACAATTTTTTCTGCAATTGTCCCAAATCCTCTTTGTATTCAAAAACCGTCCACGTTTCAACTCCAGCGATTCCTTATCCTCGAGAATAACAAAGAAATTAAAAACAAGCAGAGATTTTTTTCGCAGCAAAACCCGCCACAAAGAACCGCCAAGTGTCCTCGAAAACTCCCAAAAATTAAATCCCGATACGCTTTTTGTCGGCATTCCGTCGCGAGCGGCATTAAAGCGAAAGTGTCACAACTTTCCTAATTACTCAAAAGTTGTAAAAGTCCCGGAAAATGCCCCAACTAAACGCGCCACCCCCGCTTTTTGCTCGTACTCACCGGCGGCGGTTTTCGCGTTCCTGCCTGTGACGAAGAGGATGGCGACGAAGACGAGCGGATCCATTCTGGCTCGCACACGTCCTCACCACTGGAACGTAAACGCACCACTGGCGCGCTACAGGTGCAGCGAGCGTCGCGACGCCGCTTCCGGGAGCTTGCGCCGAAGAAGGACATATCATAGCGTTTCCACTTGGGCGATTTTATACCGAAATAATGATCGAACTCGGCTTGATGAGTCCACGAACGTTTGTTTGGATGAATGAAGGGAAGGCAGTTCCGTTAATGAAACGAAAATAGGAGAGCGCGAGGTCGAGACTTTTCCGCGGGATGCTAATCGGACCATTAAAAAGTCTGCTTTATTACGTGGGGAATTGGAAAAGTTGACGGAAGATTTGCGGAGAGGCTGTTGTATTGTCACAACAAGATTAAATAAAATGAGCTGAATGTAAGATTTCAATTATGAGGTGACAAAACGCCCAAATTTTCAAAAATTATCAAATGCCGTCTCCAACACTTGAAAAAGTCAGTCAGAGATATCAAGCAACGCTGATTTTTCATTCATTACATTTTCGTTCCTTGGAGCTCTCGCAGTCAGGGAGGCTCCGGGAGGGAGTAGCTTGGTCCGGCGCAGAGCACAAAATTAAACCACGTCATCCTTTTTCTATCCTATAACAGCATACCAGTAACACGTTGAGAAATAAATTTAAATGAAATATCGTTAATGACGTTTTGTACCGATCTGCACAGGGCATTTACCTAAAGGAAACTGCAGTGAATTCAAAGATGAAACAATAAAATCCAACTATATGACGAGTATTCAGAATTGAAAGAAAACTTCCTCAAAAGTAAACAGTGATTACGATCTCTCCCTGAATAAATACTGTTCCATCAGTGTTGAATAAATAAGAAGTAAACGTCTGAAAACTGGCGAAATCGAAAAGTTGTTTTCTAGGTTAACACAGCACACCGTTGACGTTTCTTTGACATTTCACGAAAAAACCTGCTTATCATAATTTCAACGTCTAAAATTCATGAGGATGATTATAAAGTGGCGTTTGAGACCACAAATGTGTTTTCTTTTTGAGGATGTTGTCTGAAAAAAACCAGATCACATCATCATATTCCTTATATTAAAGGGGAAAGCGCTAATGAGAGTATCCAGCAAGAATTTACAAATTATGTCCAACGAAACAGCAAATTACAATATTTCAGGGATTTTATTAGAGATGTTTTTTAATTTATGGGCTGTCAGATGAGTTATTTATGTAATCAGAAAGCTACTTAATTGTAAAATATGACCTGATTCTTGTGTGGAAAAGAAAATGTTCGTTTAGCGAATAAAGAACAGATTTCAGTTATCCGATGCCTCACAGTTTTTACAACAGTACGATTTTGCATTTTTATTGGTTTAAATATTTGACGTATTGATCGTATCAAGGAATCAATATAAAAAACTTCCACGAATTTCTGTTACTGAAAACTTTTCAATTAATAAATAGTATAGGTATTATGCACCGATGGAGTGAAGTGGATGATTTTTACCTGAGGTGCCGTTTGTAGCCCGAGGGCGTAGCCCGAGGGTTCCACAAACCACTTTTAATATAATATAAGCATTTTTAATATAAAAAACGAAACGAGCAACATCTGATCATGTTGTTATGTCCGCTCAAATTTCCAATACACGAGCGAAAATGACAATTTAATAACGAGCTGTCGGTGGAGTAAAATGTGATGATGCTTCATCGTGTTGAAACGAAGAATAAAACCAAGATTAAATCATTGTTCTGACGGTGATTATAAACTTGACGTTCAACTCGTAAAAATGGCAAAATAAACCTAAAACATACTTCTCTTTATTTTATTTTTGTTCGAATTTATACAATTTATTATGTATCCGTTAGCTGAAAGTTTCTCGACTTGACCATTTCTATTTTTTATTTTTGGCAAATCAGCACTTCACGAAGCTCTCATTCAATTAGTATTCTTCAGAAGTACGAACAAATGGATTGTTGATGATGAAGCCGTCGGGACTTTGCGTCAGATTGAATTTTTTTACGAGAGGTTACCAAAGATACATACATATAAGTTTTCTTCGCGAAGAAAACTGTATTTGAATGTGTAACTATCAAAAAAGAAGTTGCTGTTTCCACAGAACTGAATTTTTGAAACTACGAAATTTTAACTGAACAAATTGAAAGAATGTTTTGCAATGTCATTTTAAATATAGGATTATTAGAAGTGTTTATAAAATCCTAGTTGACTGTGATTTATTGTTACACATGGATTTGCCGCCTCTTCTAGACTTGCCAGTTTTACATTTGTCTGTGTTTACACTTACTAAACCTAGTGATTTTAGTAATTTTTTTGTGATTTAAGTTAATTTTAGGTTAACTATTGCAAAGTAACGTTATATGTATTAACTCAGCAAAAGCTTTTCGACACTCCTACCTACTTTTACATTTTTTCAATTTTTCTCATTGCATTAATAAAAACTTTTAAGAATATTAAGCATTCACGATTGTTTCAAATTCGGACTATATTTATGAAACGCTGACATTTTAGTTGGCAGTATGTATTGTGATTTGTCATAATAAATCTATTTTAGGTTATAATTGAACGGAACACTGTTTGCTACATTTTTTAAATAATTTTCGCATTAGGAACAATAATCTCAAACTTTAATTGAAATCAAACATAGCTGAATTTAAAAAAAAACCGGGAAATGTCAAAAAAATGACACGTTTTTTCATTATTGTCATAGTTTGAAAATGTTTTTTTTGAAATAGGTTAGAATTATTTGATGGTATGTCAGTTTATAAACAAATAATTCAATGACATTTAAAAAAATTATTTGATAGGTACTATCAAGTAGACAATTAATTAGCAAATACCTACTTAAAACCAAATTTAGGTAATACTATTGGGAACAAAATACTTGGATTATCATTATTCTATCACTTCAAAACAAAAAAATGTAAACCAAGCATTAACGTCAAGTCAATATTGATGACAATTTCAAATTATTGACTTTCTTTTGTCAAAAATGTGGCACCTTCTGCCGTTCAAAAATTTAGAATCCTCTCCCTTGCTTTAAAAATGTTGCCTGCTTAATTAGGGCCAATGTCAATAAAACGTCAATAAAAAAAAAATGTCAAAGTTTTTTTCTAAAATTCAAAATTATGGCCCCAATATCGGATTTTAACAGAGACGGATGTGTCAGAAACTAGGGTGCCAACTCAGTTGGGATTTCCAAAAAGTTGACAAGATCTTGGCAAAACAAGACAAATAGAATTTATTAGAGGTTATATCCGTTTCACATTAGAGCACTTTCCGTTGCGTCAAAGAACGACCTTGACGACCAAAATTTATTGCTCGCTACAGTACATATTTGTAGCGCAGTTCTCATTTGAGAACATTCCTAATACAACGTGTCTCAGACAAAAGTACATTAATTTTAACCAGTGACAGATATCTTCAAGAATAACAAAATTGTTTCCGAAATATAATTTTCATTTCAGTATTTTACTACATTTATAATTTATAATAAATTAACAAGCTGCCTATTTTCTAGTTACGTGACCCAATAACAGTGACCGTAATATAACAGTTTTTGCAAAATCAGCTCAAAACATTGTGTTTTTAGAATAAAGTTTTTTCGCTCTACGGCCGAGGTAGACGTAAGCGGATTAAATTTTTAGTTAGTTTTATACCACTCCTCGAGGCAGGTGTTTAGGTGTTGATTCTGTGATTTGAGTTAAAATTTTGTGAAAATGGTGCGTTTATTTTCGAATAGTGAATACATAGATATTGTGTAGTGTAGTGTAGTGTATGGTGAAGCAGGGGGAGTGCCCCTCGAGCTCAGAGAACTTCCGTGCGACTTCTTCTTGTGGGGGTACATGAAGAACTTGTATATTCGATTCCAATTGATACCATGGAGATTTTAAGAGAACAGGTAGGAAATGCACACACAAGTACTATTCCGGACACGAAATCTTGGCCAACAATTTTTAGACATTTCTAAAAAAAATGATGTAAACCAAGCATTAGTGTCATTAATAAATGACAATTACATATTAAAAATCACTTTGAAGTTTTTCTTGTGACATTAAAAAAGCAGGGAAATGGCACTATCGAGTCAAAAGTTGGGTTATATTCAATAAGGCTAGTTCACACCCAAGATATCTCTATAGACTTATAGAGGTATCTTGTTCACACCTATTTGTCAGTTAAATGTCATTTGTGACCAAGATTCCGTGTCCGCAGTAGTACATAAAGTACCTACATAAAAAAACTGGTCGTCAAAATCATGTTTTGACGCAATGGAAAATGCTCTATTGTAAAACGATCGTAAAATCATAATTCTTAACTTATCATCATGTTGTATGAAATTAATTGACATTAATTATTTAGTTTTTTGACACTTTGTTGACGTGGGCATAATCAGACAGGGATTTTTTTTTTAATTTGTGACAATCTAACCAAATTTTGAAATGACATTGACGACCAGAATTTTTTGCTCGCGACAAGTACATAAGTTAGCAAAAAACAAGTACATAAAAGTTTTCTTGCATTCGGTTTTTGTTCTACGCTTATCGGTATCGACGAAACAAATAATTTCCAAAACGAAATATGTTCCAAATCTTTCAATAATTTTAATTGTGTAGACTTTTATTTTGAATTTAAATTTGCCGCGCCTGAAGAGGGCGCGACAGTCACCGACTCAAGACACACACATCGACAAGACAGTCAGAGAAAAATTGTAAACCATGTAACAACACGCAAATTAAATAAAGTTTATATTAAAATAAAGCAGTGGAAGTGTTTTATGCCGATCAGAAAAGAAGAAAGGGACCACAGTTTCAGGTGTGGGGTACAGCTCAAGCACAGTACAGCCCAAGCAAAGTACGGCCCCTGCAAAGTTCAGTTCCAAAAGTTGTGTTATGTTATAAGTGCAAATGGCGGCAGAAGTGAAGACGCTGCAAGATTTTGAAGAAATTAAAGAAAATATTAGAACGGCTCCGGCACGAGTTATTCGGGCGTTGCACAATGTAATTTATGAAGAGGAAGGCGACCGCTCGAATAGAAAGAGGTTACGCCAGTTTACGGGATTTGACTTCGAAGTTGGCTCCGACGAATTTAACGACAAGTTAGCTTTCGTAAGTGAAAATTTAAACCAGGCTGATTTAATAGCAGTGTGTAATTTGTTGAAATTAAACTACGACGGTACAACAGAAGAATTGGCTGACAGAATCTGTAGAGCCTTGGCAAACTTGGATACGTTTCAATCGAACGAAAATAGTGATGACGAAGTAAGCGACGATGATGAAGATCAAGAACAAAGAAATTCCGAGAATGAATCGGTGACGCGACAAGTGTTACCAACACGACAGCACCAACCATTTTCTCTCTCTTTTAAAGATGTGGAAGATTCCATTCGCACTTTTGATGGTACTAGCAGTTATGGAGTGGAAACGTGGGTAGAAGATTTTGAAGATATGTCTAGGTTATGTGGATGGTCCGAGATACAGAAACTAATCTTTGCAAAGAAATCGTTACGAGGACTAGCAAAATTATTCATACAAGGAGAGAGAAAAATTAACAACTGGCGACAGCTACGTTACATTTTAGAATCGGAATTTAAGAAAAAGGTTACCAGTGCCGACTTGCACAATGCATTGCAACAACGGAAAATCAAACGAGACGAATCCGTGCATGAATACTTGTTGGTTATGAAAGAAATAGCGAAAGGAAAAATAGAAGTGGAGGCATTAATTCAATATGTCATCGATGGAATTGCAGATAGCCCAAGCAACAAAGCTGTCTTGTATGGAGCGAACAATTTAGCTGACTTTAAGAAAAAATTACAAGTTTATGAAACCATGAAGACCAAGAATGCCAGTCATCACACAAAAGCTGCTCCATCCGAAACGTTCAGCAAAACTGTTGGTTCGAAGGCACGAAACAACAATAAGACAACAGGACAAGAGACAGCAACAACAAGTAACGAGCGACGATGTTACAATTGTAACTTAAGTGGACACTTAGCAGTGAACTGTCCTAAGCCAAAAAGAGAAAGAGGTTCGTGTTTTAAATGTGGTTCCCTCCTTCACCGTGTTTCTAACTGCCCCGAAAGAAACATCCAAAAAGAAGGTCAAGCAGCCAGTAATCAAAATCAAGCCAGGCACCAGGTGAAGAAAACAGAGGTACAGCCTGCACAGCAACTTAGTGAGACGATGCTGGTGGAAAAGAAAAACCCTGTCCCATCTTCGAGCAACTGTGAAGTTCAGGTGACGTTAATTCCCTGTGTTCATTCCTCTGACCTTATTGCAGTCATAGATACGGGAAGCCCAATTTCACTTATTAAAGATTTTCTTGTTCCATCTTTACATTGTAAGCCTTATCAGCAAACCACTAGTTATACAGGAATTAATTCATCTGAATTGCGAATCCTAGGTGAATTTGAATGTAAAATTTTGTTAAATAATTTTGAGACATCCATTTTATTTCATGTAGTCCCATCAGATACAATGACACATAATTTGGTTCTAGGTAGAAATTTCTTGTTTACGCCCGACTTGCAAATAATTTTTGATAGAGAACGAGGTATTGTTGTGAACAAAG
Organism: Tenebrio molitor; assembly: GCF_963966145.1. NCBI lineage: Eukaryota > Metazoa > Arthropoda > Insecta > Coleoptera > Tenebrionidae > Tenebrio > Tenebrio molitor. The sequence goes on along the minus strand of NC_091054.1, from coordinate 1,006,181 downwards.
TTGAACCAGGACCCATTCAGGAATCAAGCTTCCAACCAGAAAATGAGTTACTTTTAATTGATCCACATGCTCTAAGGGATGGCATTGACCACATAATCATAAATCCGGAGGTAGATAAGCAGGTTGACTGTAAGTTAAATTTTCTGTTACAACAACATTTTCAAGAAGAGGAACCGACGGTACCTCAAACTCAATTAGAGGCGACGATAATAATGAAACCTGATCATGTTCCTTTTAATTTCAATGCGCGTCGATTATCGGTATTTGAAAAGAGTCAGTTACGGGAAATACTTGATAATTTATTACGAGAGGGTGTAATCCGTGAAAGCAATTCTCCTTACGCTTCTCCGATAGTGCTAGTAAAAAAGAAAACTGGTGACCTAAGACTTTGCATAGATTTTAGAACATTAAACAAGCAGGTAGTGAAAGACCGATATCCGCTGCCCTTCATAGACGATCAAATCGATAAGTTGAGGGGAAAGAAATATTTTACCAAGTTAGATTTAAAAAATGCTTTTTATCACCTCAAGCTTTCTCCAGACTCGACGAAGTACACTTCCTTTGTGACTCCGTTTGGTCAATTCGAATATCAAAGACTACCTTTTGGATTTTGTAATAGTCCATCTATTTTTATGCGTTATTTGAATACAATTTTCCGCGACTTAATAGATGCATCAAAAATCTGTGTGTTTCTGGATGACATCTTAATTCCGTCTGAAACCGTGGAAGACAACTTAACAATTTTGGACATAGTTTTAAAACGGTTAAAACAAAATAAGCTTAGATTAAGAACAGACAAATGCCACTTTTTAATGACCACTATAAATTATTTAGGTTACACTGTGTCTTCCGAAGGAATATCTCCTTGTCAGGAACATATTGATTCTGTTTTTCGTTTTCCGACTCCACGAAATACAAGAGAAGTTCAAAGTTTTCTAGGTCTAGTTAGCTATTTCAGAAGGTTTATTCAAAATTTCTCGTATATCGCTCAGCCGTTGTGCAATTTAACTAAAAAGAGTGTAAATTTCCGTTTTGGCGAGAAGGAACTTGAAGCCTTTGAACTATTAAAGAACATGCTTGCCTCTCAACCCGTGTTAGCAATCTATTCACCGACGGTTGATACAGAGCTTCATTGTGATGCTAGTTCCTTAGGCTTCGGAGCAGTGCTTTTGCAGAGACAAGAGGATGACAAATTTCATCCCATTTCATATTTTAGTAAAAGAACGAATGATGCAGAGTCTCGATATCATAGTTTTGAGTTGGAATGTTTGGCAATCATTTATGCTCTAAAACGTTTTCATGTGTACCTACAAGGAATACATTTCAAGATAATCACTGATTGCAATAGTTTAAAGCTAACTCTTGACCGAAAAGATTTAAATCCCCGAATTTCAAGATGGGCATTATGGCTACAAAACTATGACTATAAATTAGAACATCGTGCTAGCAGTAGAATGAAACACGTAGATGCGCTAAGTAGGCAACCGGTAATGATCTTAGAAGCAACTTCGTTTGAGCAGAATTTGTCCCTGGCGCAATTACAAGATTCGGGAATATCTAAGTTACGTGAGTTTTTAGAACAACAAGAACACAACAAGTATGAATTAAGAGATGGATTAGTGTATTATAAATTCAAAGACCGTTTGCTTTTTTATGTACCACAATTAATGGAACAACAAATTTTGTGTATGTATCATGACAATTTTGGTCATGTTGGTCCTGATAAAGTTATAGAACTAATAACACGCTTGTATTGGTTCCCCAAATTAAGGCAGAAAGTACATGATTATGTTTCAAATTGTCTTAAGTGTATAACTTTTTCCCCAATAAGTAAAAAACAAGGTTTGCTTCATAACATCCCTAAAGATAATGTACCATTTTCGACTATTCACATAGATCATTTTGGTCCCTTACCCAAAACCCAACAAAGATTTCAGTATATATTTGAAGTAATCGATGCTTTCTCCAAATTTATCAAACTTTATCCTTGCCGCTCAACAGACGCGAAAGAAGTGACTAAGCACTTGTCCCATTATTTTCAAGATTATAGTCGACCATTACGTATTATTTCCGATCGCGGATCAGCTTTTAGATCTGATGCTTTTAAGGAGTTTGTATCCGAAAACAATGTACAACACGTTCTGATTGCTACAGGAACACCTCAGGCGAATGGTCAAATAGAAAGATCAAATCGCGACTTGACACCAATGTTTTCCAAGACTGTTTCAGAACCAAATAAGTGGGACCAGGCTTTAGCTGCCGTTGAGTTTGCTATAAACAACACGGTAAACCGATCGACAAAAGAAACTCCCAGTAAGTTATTGTTCGGAATAAATCAGCGAGGACCAATTGAAGATACCCTACGTGATTATTTAGAAAGCGAATTAAAAATAGAACGCGATTTTAGTAAAATCAGAAATCTAGCTTCAGAAAGTATACAAAAATTACAAAACTACAACAAAACTGTACACGATAAGAATAAAAAAGAGGCTCGCAAGTACAGAGAAAATGATTTCATTATGATAATGAATACTGATGTGACTCCAGGAGTTAACAAAAAGTTTATACCTAAATTTCGCGGTCCGTATATTATTAAAAAAGTATTACCGAATGACAGATACTTGATCGAGGATATAGATGGGTTCCAGCACACCCAGATTCCGTTCAAAAGTGTTTATGACGCTTCGCGAATTAAACCTTGGTTATCAACCTCCAATACTTTTAATTCTACTGTTGATCTGGATGTGACGAGTGATCCCTAAATTGGTTACATTCCTTCATTAAGTAAATTCACAAAGTACTTTGTCTCGAATTTAAGGAGATTGTTAGTTAGAAATTAAATCTTTCTTATGAATTGATGTTATGTTTGTGTATGAAAAACTTATGTTTATGATCTTATGAAAGACCTTTATGATTATGATGTTAGCAGAATTATGTTATGCAGTTATGTTGAATCCACTTATGAAACTGTTAATCTTAGCTATGATTTATGTAAAACAAATTTAAACATATCTTAGGTTTAAGAAAATTTATGTGATGTTTAAAAAAAAAAAAAACTCGAGTGCCATTTAGTTATTGACTCTTACATTGTTTGTTATGTATTTTGATAATGTTATTTCATTTAGCTGATAAGTTTGATGTTATGTTCATCTTATTTGTTATGAACGATCGAGGTCGATCGTTGGTCAGATTGGCCGAAACTGTAGACTTTTATTTTGAATTTAAATTTGCCGCGCCTGAAGAGGGCGCGACAGTCACCGACTCAAGACACACACATCGACAAGACAGTCAGAGAAAAATTGTAAACCATGTAACAACACGCAAATTAAATAAAGTTTATATTAAAATAAAGCAGTGGAAGTGTTTTATGCCGATCAGAAAAGAAGAAAGGGACCACAATTGGATAACTTCAAGGTTTAGGAAAAAAAAAATAACGCAATTGACAACAAGGCAAATAACATATGACAGGACCTGACGCCAATCTAACAAAAAATATCTTGGCCTGTTACGTGTTTAAAACAATCGTGAACCTAATATATATTATATGATCTGGTCTGTTTTTTTTTTAATCAAAGAACCACCAACAGCACAATTTACACCCAAAATACAGTTGGCAATATTGTACACTTTTGATCTAGGGTGAAAAATCTCATCATATAAAAATTGAGGTTATGTAAAGATATTAGTAGCGCAGCATGTTAATAAAGTTAATAACAACTAATTTGAGAGTTTAATAATAATAAGTCTCACTTTCCGAGGCATTTTTAATAACACGTTGAAATTTTAAATGCGAGTTTGCGTACTTTCAAGGACATTAAAAATAATAATGACAGGCGTTGGCTGGTAGTGCCAATAGATATCATGAAATTCCCTAAATTTAATAAAATTTTATTATTGCAAAACCCAAATCAATAAGTCGTGGTTCTTTGATTAAAAAACAGACTATAGGCTTGCCCGACATAATGTTCTCGATTATAAAAGGTAACGACAACGGTTGCGCCAATATTTCCATCTCACTTAATATACTTCTGTCTTTGTCACACTCACGGCATTTGTCGATAATGTCCTTTCTTTTAATTTGGAGTCTCAAAAATGAACAATGAGTTGTCGCTACCTTATTTATCATCGAGAGCCTTAGCCCGACATCGATTGACGCGCCGCCAAGCGGCGGAGTGCGGCGTTTTTCAGTGTTGGTAAACAAACAGCTTCGTATTTGACGTGTAAAATCGGCTTTTTCAAAGTAAGAAATTAAAATTATTTAGAAAAAAGAAGAGTGATCAATCGGGGAGGTGTTTGCTGTGTTCCGGGTTGCAAAAATACAGAGAAAAAGAATCGGTAATTGAAATTTTACTATTTAATGTATTTGGCATGTTTTTATATCGCCAAATCTGAAAAATCACTAAAAACGTTCCGAATCGAAATTTTGTCGTTGAACTTGCTCATTTGTATTTAAAATATAGCAACAATTTAAAGAGATTGCTGTTTTGAGATACCAAGTTTTTTTCCGTAAACAGCTCGTATCAATCAACTGAAAGCCGCAAGTCATTATTTGCATTATTTTTTATTGTACTTACAGTTGCGGCCGTTGAAAACTCAGACACTTTGACAACGCCAAACTTTTAGCTTTGTAAATGGTACTCGTATTGAAAGTGACGTTTATCAAAATGTCACTCAAACATTATCCACATTAATTTCTCTCGCAATGGCTCTTATACTCACACCGTCCCTCAATCAAACACATTTTTGCAAATCAGATAATTGCGGCATTTCAAAAGTTACGCGCGATTCTGACCTAATATGTCAAATACCTACTGACACTGATTTTATAATCCTTGATGAAAATCCTGTTTACGTTAATCAAATTTCGGAATTTATACAGAGTGTTTAAATCTTTCCTGTCTGAGATTTCAACGGCCGCAACTGTACATTTGAATGCGAAAATTTCAAAAATTCGTGTGTTTTAATGAGTGATATTACATGTCCAGACAGGCGGAATTTTGAAAACATCAATTGAAAGCTGTGCGCTGCCTCCGCGAGGCGGCGCCGCAGTCGTCAGAAAACTAAAGTCCCTAGATATACTAGGGACTTTACAGAAAACGATATCGGGCAAGCGTATACTATACATTGTTTTGTATTTTTTTGTTTTTTTCAGAGGTGTCGTCAAATTGACTTAAAAAAGTATTACAAATCAAAGGTTAAACCCTCGAGCTAAAACTCTCGGGGCTAACCAGAATGAAAGTGCCCAAATTCAACTCGTAAAATTGTCAAAGCAAAAAGTTTTCGTAAAATTGAAAAATTTATCCGATAAAAAAATTTGGTTTTGTTATTTTATCTAGGAATAATTATAACTGAAATGTGGTTCATATTTATTTTCATTTGTTGAACATGCTGCAATTTCTTACGAGATCAAATCAATTTCCGAGACGCTTGAAACATATTCATGAAAGATGGTTGCACAAATTTAACTTAATCAAAACCTAACCCATTATGAGCAAGGTTAATTTTGTAGAAAGGGCATTTACACTTTAGAAACTTTCCAACAAAAGTGTTGGATCGACTGCTCGAAAACTTTTGGAGTAAACTGAATTGGGTTCAGATAAAGGTCAAAGTGCTGTTGACTTTGTAAGGAACTTGAATAAATACTTTAACATTTGGAAATGGAACAATAAACCGAAGGAAAACTCTAAAGCAAACCTAATAAAATGTATTATCGTACTTTCAAAATTTATTTTGCATTTGAATCAAAACGTGACCAGGTGAATAAAAAACACACTTTCTTATTTTGTTTATTCTCCATTAATTTACATAACTTAAAAAAAATAATCACATCCAATGGAAAAGAGAACAACTATATACAGAGTCAACCTATATTATGTTATCAGAATGACACCTTATAGTAATATAAGTAATATAAGAAACACGTTTACTTATGTTTGGACTTCTTTCTCTTTTTCTGTTTCTTTTTATGCTTCTTCCTCTTCCTCTCTTTATCGTCATCCGACGACTCCGACTCCGATTCCGAGCTGCTCGAACTCGACTCGCTCCTGCTCTTCTTCTTCCTGTGTTTCTTGTGCTTCTTCCTCTTTTTATCATCGTCGGAACTCGAATCGGACGAGTCGCTTTCTAGATCGTAATCCGGCTCGAAATTCGACTCGTCGATCGTCGGCTTCCTCTTCTCCGCCACGCTCTTCACCTTTTGCGACTCCTCCGCTTTCGGCTCATCTTTCTTCTCCTCCTCATCATCCTTGTGCTTCTTCGTCTTCTCCTTCTTCACTTTCTTGTCTTTCTTTTTGCGCTTGTCTCTCCTCTCTTCGCTGTCGCTCTTCGATTTCGACCTCTTCCGCTTCTCTTTCTTCTCCTCCTCGTGATGCGTCCTCGGCTTGCTCTTGCTCCTCTCCCTGCGCTTCTCGTCCCTCCTCCGACTGTCCGTCCTCTCTCGTCGCTCCCTTCGGGCTAACTCCTCCCGCCTGTTATCCCTGAAATCGCGACGATTTCTGGTCTCCCTGTGCCTGGACCTCTCCCGCCTCCTCCTGTCCACCATCTCGACTCTCCTCTCTCCCAAGCCGTAATTGCGGGAGGTCTCGTTTGCTCGTCTGCTGAAGGGAGAAACGCTCCTCGACTTGTGACGGTCGACCTTCACCACTCGGTCTATGTCGTCGATTTTCACCCCCAATCTCTCCTTGACCGACAACCTGACCGGGGCTTGATTTGGAGGCTCGACTTTCTTCCGTTCAACGGATTTCTCATCGCCGGACACCAAAGATGAACTCTTCGTTTCCGTAACGTCATCCTTCTCTTGTTCCTCGTCTTTCTCCCCAGAGTACAGTTTAGCTCTGTCGGTGCTGATCTTCTTAATTTCGATGGGGCGAATAGCGTTGATCGCTTTAGCAAAAATTGCATTTTCAGCTCTCTTCAACACCTGCAATCCATTCTTATTTATTATTATTGTTACAATGTACCAAAAACCAGAAGAAAAATAATAAATTACCCAAACAGGAAACAAATAATTACAAATGATACGCCTGTTTTTTATTTTGACTTTTGCACTGTTGTTGCCAACCGAACAACTTTAGTTGAAAATTTTTAAACTTCAATTGTGCGATATAAAGTTGGTATAGTCCATTTTTTTAAAAATCAATTGTCAATGTCAAAATTCCCTCAAAGACCACGCTGTACCACCCTAAAACCTTTCGTTTCCGGACACCTCTATCGTAAAATCTCCCTAGATCAGGTTTGAGGTTATATCAGTAATTTTCAAATGTCAGAAAAGTTTCAGGTGTAACCAAATTTTATACCAAAAGACAAGAAATAAAGACGATAATGACACTGAAAAGTGAAACTGAACATATACAGGAAAATGGGAATTTATTTATTGGGTTATATAAGCAGTTTACCTATTCATTTTCAGAATCTAACCCCCAATAGTCTTCCGAATATGATTCTGCGGAAGAGGAATGTCCTCAATTGGTACATTTCCCATCATTTTTTTCCAGTCCTCTCTAATCAGTTCCTCGCAGTGACGAACCCATATATTAAAAGAAAATACCTTGAATATGATGTGTGCATCTTTACTGCAATTTAGCATGGTCGGTTTGTCTGTCTGCATTTCTTCACGTAATCTAATCACAGCCAATTTTTCTCGTTGTGTTAGATCCTTGTTTTCGGAAACTCATTTAACTTTGTACTTTTATTTAAATGTAATTGCGGCTTCAATAGCGCAAGCGCCTTCACATCAAAATGACTGACATACAGTTGACATTTTACGTTGCCAACCTAATAATTATCAAATAACCAGTGGCTTATACCAACATGACAACACTTTGACAATTGATTTAAAAAAAGGGACTTTATATTAAAGAGTGAGAAAAAGAAGTTTTTGCCACGATTAGAAACAAAGACAAAAACGAAAAAAAAAAAACCATTACCTCGTTGGTGACCTTCCCCGACTTGTCCGCCTTCAAATCCACCCGTGCCGCATCTTTGGGACTGTTCTGCGAATGTGACGTCATATCTTCTTCCACTTCCCACTTGGACTTCTCCGGCAGATGAGCCAGCATTTCGTTCTTCACGTCCATGTCAGTTTTCAAGTCGATATCGGTGGTGTGAATCTCCAAGATGTCTTTCTCCGAATCTTCGTAATCTTTCTGGGTCTCCACCTCATCGGCCCCCCGTTCGGGAACCTTCTCTTCAAAAACATCATCTCTGTCGGCGCTACTCTCTTTGATCTTGCCGTAACTCTCCATGACGCTGGTGTCCACCCCTTCGGAGAGCATGTCGTCGTAGAGATCCGGCTTCGGCAGGTCCTCCTCGGCCTTCTGCGGAACCTCCGGCGTAGGATCTCTCTTCTCCTCTCGCTTCTCCTCCTGCACCTCCTCTTTGGTCTCCTCCTTGTGCTTCTTTTCCTTGTGCTTATCTTTCTTCTCCTTCCTCTTCTTCCGGTCCGAATCCTTCTTCTCCTTCTTCTTCTTGCGTTCCTTGTTCTTCTTCGACTTGTCGTCGTCCGAAACATTTTTCTTGTCCCTGTCCGACGACGTGTCCCTCCTCCTCCTCTTGTGCTTGTCCGGACTCTCCTTGTCCTTCGACTTGGACTTCCTCCTGATCGACGGACTCCTCTTCTTCTCGGGCGATCTGCTCCTGTTGTCGTGCTTGCGCTTCTCCTTCACCTTCGCCGGCTCCTCCCGCACCTTCTGCTCCTTCGCCGGACTCGGGAACCTGTCGAACCTGTCCTCGAACCGCGTGTTCTCCAGTCCCGGCACCGGCGGCTCTTCCACCCCCGGTGGGGCGACGTCGTCGTAACGCCTCGGCGGCGCGATCAGCGTGGGCGGCAGCACGTGCGGCTCCTTGCTGGCGTACGGGGGCGGATAGTCCCGCGGCGGGTACCTAAACACACAAAAACCGCCTATCAGACCTGCGAACCGGAAGACACAGACAATGGAGTAAATCCAACTGACTTAAACAACTCCGACTTAAGCAAAATGGCGCTTTTCGAGGCTTCGACTGGGCGGTGGTAGTCTTCGGACGAGGAACACCTAAAACACACTTGAACAGAGTGAAACTTTTGACTCCATGAGTGAAATAAACACGTTTTGCTTCAATGGTTTATTCAATCTCAGTTACATTGTTACAGTGGTCGCTTAATTTTTTCTCGACTGACGAAAAAAAAAATTAAGGGTAGGTACAGAGTAGGATACAATCACACATGTTCACAGCCTTCGATAAAACCATAAATACAACGGTAAATAAGTAATAAATAAAATCGATGGTATCACAGCATGCGGCTTCAAGAAAACAGTAATTGGAACAGCTCAAGGATACGCTCCACGACCAATTACTATTTTCCCAAATATATAAGATGAAAAATCGAAACTGAAGTTGCGATTTTTGTACAAGAGATGTTGGAAAGTTTAAAATTCACTCTACATATATCACAACAGAGCGATCTTCAGATTTTTTTGTCACAGTACGGCTACATTTCGGCGAATCATTTTTATCCAAAACAATAATAGCGATAACAAAACATGTACAATTTGCAAATTGGTATTTGATGCGATGAGAAATATTTCAAAACAAACAGAGCAGTAATACTCATCTAGTTGGCTTGTTTGTTTTGCATGTTGAACGCTAATAAATCAAAATCCGGTGCCCCAACAAAGTATTGATTTCTAATATTGCAAATACAGATTGCTAAAATAATTACTAAATAAAGTGATTTTCCTTTCTTCTAAGAGTAATTCTCGAACCACTGTCATTCCTTTTTTCTTACTTCGACATTTGTTTAACGGAAAAATTTAATATTTTATTAACAAACAAATCCGTTACGACAGGACACCCTCAAGATGTCCAATTGCAGAAACCAGGAATAGTTTCCAAACTGTAACCTGTATAAGACGTACAAAACATTATTTTTCAACCATCACAAATGACTAACAAAAATGAGATGAGAATGGTTTGAGAAACACTTTTTTATCAAGCTAAACAACTCTAGTCAATGTTAATCATTATCATCACTATTATTATTACTGCTTAATTATCGTAAAAGTGGTTAAAAAATGTGTGTACTGCACCCTTTCGTAAAAAATCTCGTGAAAATCGCTCCGCCACACTTATAAAATAAGATCCACTCTGAAGGAGGCACTTTCAATCTTGAAACCCTCCAAAATGGATGTGCGTCACGCACCTTATCCTCTACATCCGATTAAATAAGGTTTTATTTTTTAACACTGAGGGACCTTATCCACCGGCTTAGCGCTTGGTATCGATCCAAAGAAAAAAAAACCACAAACTTAACAACACTAATTAATAATTGATCCCTTAATTGGGAAGCGGAGGTGAAATCGGCGTCCGTAAACGGACTCGGCCGGAAGATCACGCGACTTTCCCATCGAAGAGACCAAGTGCGGTGTGACACGAAGCAGCTCTTGGAGCTTTACAACAACAATAAGAAATGACGAAAACGCCAGACGTATAACGTATTTTACGCTAGACTCGGAATCGAGATGATCGTTCCTCGTCATCGCTATAAAATGGACACAATTATCACAGTACCTGTTTGGCGGCGGCGGCGGGGGATACGGATGTTGCATCTCGGCCTGGTAGTAACCGGGATCGGGTTGGGGTGGTGGAGGTGGTCCCCTCGGCTGACCCCATCCTCCTCCTTTGGCCCTCGTCCTGTCGTCGTAATTGTCGTAATAGCCATAGTCCCTGTCGCGGTCACGGTCGTGGTGGGTGTCTCTGTCGTCGGCGCGACCCCCTCTGTGCTCCCTGTCGCGGCTGTAGCCCCTTTCGTCGCGGCCGTAGTCTCGATCTCGGTCGTGATCGTAGTCGCGATCGCGGAACTGGTGGCTGTCCTTGAAGCGGTGCCTGGAACAAGGCGGTCATTCAGGGTCTCCAAGGTTCGACAGAAAATTAAACAAATGTTAAACGGGGATAGGGGACAGCTGCCAGACGGACTACAGGTTCCCCTGTTGCGCACCTAAAAGTCGACTATCTTTTGCAATTCGACAACGTATTTCTTTAATTTTAGTCTATTCTAATTTTTTATAAGTTTTAAATGACACATCATTCTTATCCCGCAACAGCGGATACGACGAGAAAACGTTTTCTTCAGCTTCCCCAATTGCCTAAGAGACAAAAATTAATTTAGTGTCTGTTTATTACTCTCATTCTCTCTAATATCTATTCATTTTGATTGTGACCAGTCCCTAGTAACTTTTCAGTTGCTAGGTTATTGATAGGGAATTTTAGATAACACTAAGTCCAGCCGCAGTTGGCAACTCTCGGAGGCGCCATTTTGGCAGAAACGTCTCGATGACACAACGACTTGCGCAAACGTTTTTCGACGTACACTGTGCGCATAACTATAAAAATGAGTTTGGGTGCGAAAATTCAGAATTCAAAAAGAAAATGCCACGTCCGTCGTCTTGTCAAAGTTGAGAACAAACAGTTAATATTGATTTGTTTCGAGAAATTTATTGAAGCCGACGGAAAACAACTCACAAAAACGAACATCGCCAATAAAGTTAGCTCTATTTGTGCTATTTTGTTGTACAATTTGTACAAATTTTTCAGGCCAAGAATTCATAAAATGTAATTATAAAAAGTTGCAAGATTCTTCTAATTCAACAAGGTTGGTAAGTGCAAAATAACGGAATCGAGAAAAGGCTTGAAAGAACGAGAGACAGTCTTAACAACCACGGGGCGCATGCAGTTTTTTGCACAATCAAAATTACATATCCATAAAAAGGCATAAAGAATGTCTAGTTCCAATTCATTCGATTAGTAAATTACCGTTGTCTTGGTTATTACTATCCCACCTCCACCCGGCGGCACGGCAATTTTGCCGGAGTACATCCACTATTACGGATAATACGGCGCGATCAATTAAAAAATAAATCGAGTCGGCGTGTTACCTATGGCAACACATGCTATAGCATAGGCTCCAAAGCAAACTCGATTTATTTTTTAAATGATCGCTCCGTACTATCAAGTAATAGTGCAGTGGTTATCAACATAATTACCAGCGTCTCGCCTCCACATTTTGACTTTTTTGTGTTTTATGTTCTGTGTCAATGTTAAGGAATTTCCTCACGATGTGACATGAGTATAATAATATACCTTTTTGAATTTCAACCACCAATGTGTTCTCTAAGTCCAAAATTTTTAATTTTTAAAAAGAGATTGCGGTACTATTCCCGTTGCTGAAATTATAAATGGTAAAATCGATTATTTTTCTAAACACCAAAGATTTCTCATAGCAACGGAAAGTTCTTTTTTTTTTACGTAACAAGTTTGGTGCTGTTATATTTCATAACCGCATTATTGATCTTTTTTGTTTTACAAATAAACCAGTTAGTGTTACAAATGCAACTTACATAATCTATCAACAATGCTGGTAAGTGAAAAAAAAAAAACAATCATGCGAAAAAGTCGCAAAAACGAAAACACTCATAAAATTTACGAAACAATACCAGATAATTAAAATATGTATTCAAAATGTAACAGGTGTTTTTTTTTGCCACCGAAGTTGACGTTGGAGCGTCGATTGTGAAAGCAGCTGTTTAAATCTAACCTCACTTTTTACGATTTTTTTATGCAGTTTGAAAAATCAGTCTATTTTAAGACGGGTGGTACATCAGCTGTTTAAATCTAACCTCACTTTTTGCATTATTTGTGTTTTTAATCGGCAGTTTGAAAAATCAGTGTTTTTGAGACGAGTAGTTCATTCACAATCGACTCTTCAACGCCATCTTTGCCGCCCAATTTAAAAAAACACCCTTTACTTTCACTCTGCATTTTGAAAGTGGTACTTTCACAAAAGCGTATAATACATAGAAAGAAATAGGGAAAGAATAAGAGATACTTTCATTGCATTAAACATTAAAGTAGTCCGGTCGTCTCAGTTTCTAGTCAATAGAGCAACTGATTTCTAAATTCGTACAATCAAAATTTTTCTACAATGATACAATAAAAATTTTATGATAAATTATTTCCGATTTATTTGTATCGATTTATAAAGAAATAATCATTAAATATATAAGTTGACATTTTTAATTGGATCTTGTTTTGACTCAAGAGTTGGTCGCGTTGCGTTAGCATTGGTGGTGAGTCACGTGGTCGTCTGAACAATGGCCGACACTTCCGCATTAATAGTTTATTCTTAGTTTTCGCAATTTTTCTCTTTGGAATACCCGGTAAGGATGGTAATTAAGGCCACCAGCGAATTCCTCAAGTCATTTTCTAAATTTACAGTAGTTTTTAGTCATAAAATCAAAGCTTTTTAACTGCACAATTTCAATTTTTATGTGCCCGCAAAGCACCTGTCCATAAGATGCCATATTATTCAGTCCATTTTCGAAAGCCTTTTGTTCAAAATTTAACTCGGTAAGGCCCTTAAAAAACTTCGGATTTATATTCCAAAATTGTTCAACTTTTGATTTGTACACTTTTTGTTACAAATTCAATGGTATCGATGTGACGACCGGACTATTTTAAATTAGAAGAGCACTAGTAGATAAAATAGTAGAATCTTATGATGTTGGTAACTTTTCGAATTAATTTGAAACCATCACGTGATGCATCAAGTACGAACTATTTAAATCGTGTTACTTTGGAAGTGAAAATTTTGATCATCACCACAAAATCCTTTACAGTTTTTAAATTATCAGAACGTTTCAATAAAACTTTTCCTGTCAATTCCCGCAAGAATTGTAGAAACAGCGGGTCAGATTTCAACAACGCAAGAACTTAACACACCCAACTATACTGAAATAGTAACACCTGTACCCGTCTTGCAACTGTTACATTTCAAAAGGAAGAAAAAAAGAAAAAAGAAAACAATCGCATGCGTCTACGTCAGTGATAAAAAATGTAAACAACTAGCAAAATTTCTCGAAAAAATGAAAAACACGGGATAAGGTGTGATGGACGTGGGATTGTCGTCTTCAACTGACCTTGGAGGCGAACGAACGGGCGACCTGTAGCGCGAAGGTCCCCTTCGTCTCGGGGGCGAGTGTCTAGGGGAGAAGTCCCTAAACGGGGAACCCCTCAAACTGCCCGAGAACGATCTCGAGCGCGACCTACAATTAGAACCATTTCAAATTCGACACTTGCCGATCGGCTGTTGCGTTGAGTGAGTGTTGTTCGGGGGAGTGGGCGTGTGAAGAGGAAGGGGGACGAAGGAAGTCGCGCTTTCGCAACTCACCTGCTGATCGAGAACGACCTGGAACGGCTCCTCGACTGGCGGCGTCGCGGAGACCGACTTCGCAACCGTCGGGGCGATCTGCTGTAACTCCTGCTGCGGCTGCGGCTCCTGCTGTAGCTGCGTCTCTGGCGTTTGGCGCGCCTCTCTCGCTCGTCCTTCTCGCGCAGCATCCGGTTGAAGGCGGCCAGAGGGTCGTCGATCACCCTGTAAGCTCGCCTATTAGAAAAAAATTCACGACATTACCACGACAGTTCGCACTTGAAGGACTGACACGTTCGAAGACTACAAAAAAAGGGTCTTTAAATGTTTACTGTTTTCTACAACTTAAGAACTCGAAGTTTTTATTGCATATTATCTTTTATTGTGTTCCTGAAAAAATTTGAAAATTTTTCCTCTATAGTATACTCTTTTACGTCATATATTGCACGACCGACACTCAAAAACAATCAATAACCATGACCTACCCAGAAGGCGTGCGTCCTCTCATCCTCCGGTCGCCCAATCCATAATCCCTATGGTGCGACCTTGAACCCTGATACGAGGGATTGTACATCGGTGGTGGTCCCGTCATCGGCGGCCTGCTCGTGTCGAACATGGGCCTCGGGGGCACCTGGTATGGACCCGGCGGCATGTAGGGCGGTGCGGCCCCTGGCGGTGGAAGTCTGAAGTTTGGCGGTGGACCGTTGGTCGGCGGGAAAGTTCCCATCGGAGCTGGGGGATTGGCGTAACCTGGAGGCAGATTGGGCGGTGGGCCTTGCATCGGCGGCACCATTCCCATCATGGGTGGTGCGTTATAGGGACGCACTTCCGGGGGCGGATAGTTCGAATTGGCGGCCACTCCCGGCTCGTCCACCGTCGGAGTGCCGGCTCTCTCCTCCGAACGCCTACAAACAAAAAAAACAAATACAAAACGGCAAATGCGCAAATTTGCACCATGGGAGTTTGCAACCGTCTGTCAATTTGTTTGAAAACGGAAAAAAATTAAAATCATCCCAAAAAAATGTTTAATAAATATTTAAAATTGTTGTTCACATTAATTCTACTCTCTAGTAACAACAAACCGAAAGAGAAGAATTAGAGTAAATACCCTGGGTCGTGGTGGTACGGGGAATTGCGGTGGTTGCGATGGTGGCGCCTCGGTGACTCGTCACGTGACCGATGCTTGTGCTGCCTCGAAGTGGTGGTACGTTCGCGGGTCGAATTGACCCGTTTCGAGATCGACTGAGTTTTGGGAGACTCCGCCGGAGAAACTCCAGGTGGACCCTCGGGGATCGCTTCCGGTTCCACTTTAGGCGAACACTTAACTTCCGTTTCCTGCAACAACAAAAATTACAACTTCGTCCTCCTCCAATCCCGACCGCAAACCTTCTCTTCGTTCTTCGAGTGCTCGGTAGAGTCCGCCTCGCTGATGACAGTCTTCTCTTCTTTTTCCGGCTTCGAGGATTCCACCGGCTGCGCAGGAGGCTCCTTCGTCTTGACCTCGACCGTCTCCTCAGCAGTCCTAGTCACGCTCTGCTTGTACACCGGTTTCTTTACGTATCCGGTCGTGTTCTTGAAGTTCGCCACGGAATTGCGAAGAAACCTGTTGGGAATAAGTGTGGCGGGAGATATGTCCTTCTCGTGACAATCGGGACACTCGTGCTCCTCACTTTCCAGCAAGAAACTTCGGATGCACTCGTCGCAGAAGGAATTGCCGCAACACGGAATCATCACGGCGTCAGTCAGCAGATCTGAACAGATCGAGCACAGCAAATCCTCGGGAATTTCAGGCTTGACCTCTTGCATTGGAGGCGCAGGCGCGGTCTGCTTCTGTGTGTAAGTCTGGTGGTCGAGCACCGGAACCGCGTAGGAACCGTTCGGGGTCATCATGGCCCCCTGCACTTGGGGGCCTTCCACTGGTACCATGAAACTCAAAGGGATTCCAGTGCTCTTTTTGATTTCCATGGGCTCAGGACCTTTGCTCAGGGGACAGTCTTTGATCCAGTGGCCAGTCTGGTGGCACTTGTAGCAGCGGTAGTTGGGGGGGACAGCGCCCATCTGATTAGCCCCACGAATCTTCATATAACTTCAAACCCAAACAACATTTTTTTCTCAAATAAATTACACAACAACTTCAACTTACTTGCTAGGGTCATAATCTTGAGTAGACTGTGACATCATTGCTTTAATTTTATCGTCCTCAGGAGCATCCAAACTTGATAAATCAACAGCCTTGGCTATGGGCCCACCCTCGTCAAGTTTCATCGGTGGAGTGGCGTCGCCCCCATAACCTTCCCATTGTTTTGTTTTTGTCTGAGCGGAAGTGGGAATCCGTGCTATCAAAAGCGACGTATTCTTAGGAATCAGAACGTTCTCATCTTCATAAACTACAACAACAACGACTGGTTAGATCACATCCAACAGTACCCAATCGGCAACTTACTTTCTTTGGTTTGTGCGTTGGTTACCTGCAGGTCGAAGTCGGTATTTTTACCGATCCTCTTCTGCTGGATGATGGCGTTTTTCAGGTCTTTCACTGAAATGTGCAAGCCATCGAACGTGACAGTGTCGTATTCTAGAGCCGACTTGAACTTGTAATGCACCGACATGACTAAATTCTACGTGAGCCCCGTTCCACCTGCAACGGAAGCTACGGTATTGAGGACGCGCTTCGTTAATGAAAACACTCACAGTATAGTTTCACATGAATTAATAGTTACAAGAACACCAGGAAACACATTAAGAAACGTTACTAGTGTTGTATTAGTGTTTATTTGACTACTTTTCGAACAACTAGCGCAGCAAACATTTTTATTTACGTTTGACGTATGACAGTTCAACCAAAATGGACGACACGACGATAAGCGATAAGCGCAGGAGGCGATCACGAATTACAAAAACCACAGAATTACTGTATTTTCGAATTTTACAACTTCTTAAAATTATTCAACTGCATTTTTAAATAATACACTTCGCTTGACACGTTTTGTTGGGGCAATAAATAATGACGTTGTCCTAGCTTTAGTTACTTTTTCCAATCAAAAAAGCGCAAAAAATTGACATTCAAAAAACTTTGACATCCCTTATCTTTCGTTAAAATTTTACAAGAACGCTCGCAGCCTGGTTATAAATTCATATACTGTGATTTTCCGTAGTTTAATGGCGAATTTTCATGTTCACGAAGACGTTTCGTCCCTCATCGAAAACGTGAAGCCCAAGAACCAAAAGTTGACAAAAGTATTCCCTCATGCGAAGAACAGAGCTGTACTGCAGCCTTTGTGCAGCTACCAGCAGAATGCTAAACCCCGGAAGCCTGACCCTGAGAAAGAAAATCGAGCAATAGTAGCGACCGTAAGTACCGTTTTGACCTGGAGACTTTTTTTGAATCCGGTTTCTAGAAGGCAGAGGACCAGAACGGCTCCGACTCCGATCCTTGTAACGACCTGATCAGACTAAAACCTGTCTTCAAGAGAACCAATCTCTCTTCTAGAGTTAGCAATGTAAACAAAGAGTATGAAGAGCAGATTTGGAACTACTTGAACAGTTTGGAGAAGAAAATGTTCGCAATCAAGCCCCATTACATGACCAAGCAAGTACACCTGACCTGGGAGATGAGGGCTGTCTTGATCGACTGGCTCGTCAGCGTGGCTGAAGAGTACAAGATGAACGACAACACTTTGCACTTGAGCGTCAACTATTTAGACCGCTTTCTCAGCAACATATCTGTGGTAATCAGTAGGTAGCAACTCTTGTAAACTCTCGTTAATTTTATTCCGAAGATAAGGGAAAAATTCCAACTGGTCGGGGCCACCGCAATGATGCTAGCAAGCAAAATGGAGGAAATCTACCCACCAGACACCAGAGAATGGGCTTACTTAACCGGCGACACCTTCACCTACCGGCAAATCATCAAAATGGAACAGCTCATGCTCAAAGTACTCAATTTTGAGATGAACACGCCCACCATCTTGGATTTCATCAGACATCTCTGCGTCAAACACAAACTGGATAGCAAGACGATGTATCTAGCTATGGTGAGTGAAACGGTCAAAAAGACCGACTAGTACCAGTCTTGTTCGCAGTACCTGAGCGAATTAGTGTTGCTGGACGGTGAGGAGTACTTGCAACATTTTCCATCCAAGTTGGCGTCGGCGTCTTTGGTGTTGGCTCGTCACACGCTGTTCAAGACCGAGCCTTGGACCAAGAAGCTGGAAGAAACGGCCGGGTACAGTCTCAAACAATTGAGTCCCGTGGTACAGAAGCAACAGAAGACATTCAAGAGTTCGCCGTTTAGGGAACAACAGGCCGTACAGAAGAAGTACGCCAGCGACAAGTACCACAGGGTGGCGCTCTTGAAGCCGAGAGTCTTGGTACTGGACGAAGAGGAGTGAAGATAGGAGATAGGAGTGACTGCAATTGTCTCAATTGTTATAAATTTTATGTGACATTTTTATTAAAGTATTAATAAACTATTGGTACCACTGTTACACCTACTGGTTTGATTGTTACCTACAGCAAGTTCGTGCAAGCTCTCTGAAAGTGTGCTCATAATCTTGGCTTCTTTCAAGATTCTCTTCTGGTACTTGAACTCCACGTAACGTATGATTTTCTCCTTCAAATCCGGTGGAATCTGTCTGTAAGTCATTTCCTGAGGCAGCTTTTGGTGCTTGTTGCGGTTCTTGTAAATGCTCAACAGTTGGGCCAAGATGATCATGTTGATGGGTAGGTATCACAAAGACGAGAAGGCAGAGATATATCATGTAGGTTTTCCACCAGATTCTGAACTCGCTGAACGTATGGATCATAGCGTAGTGGTATCTGAGGTGTCTGTCTTTTTCCTCGTGAATTTGCACCGTAGACTTGAGGTAGGCTTTGCTCTCTGGATTGGTCTGACTCACCAGAAAGAATTTGCGAAACTACACAAAGTAACCGAAACTTATGTGAAGGATTAAACAGTCGTTGGTCTTCGATTTTCTAAGCTGCACAAGCTCTCTTTGCAGTTTTAAAAAGAAAAACTATTGAGTTTTCTGATACATTTCTATGACAAACAATGTTACACTTACCTAGGAAATTCTTATTACACATCATGCACTTGGAATCTTCTTTAACAACCGACAAGATTATCTATAATAAATGTTACGAAATATCTTTATGGCCACTCAAGATCTCACCAGTTCAGATTTAAGAACTGCATTCTCAATAAAAAAAAAAGACGGCGATGGGGATCGAACCCAAAACCTTTTAATTATCTGTCTAACTCTTTACCAACTGAGCCATTTAGGTCTTATCTATTATAATTTCTAATTAGCTAGGTATAATAAGGCAATATTACGAAATTAGAAAAAAAAGTTAGATTTGCGGGAATTCGAATCCGAACGTCCTTCGATTGAACGCGAGTACATATTTTACCAACACGCCTACGATGAACTGACACTTTCGGATAATAATGCTTGTTTTACACGCTCAAAGTTTTGCGTACGATAAACTAGGGACTTCTGCACCGCTAATGTGTTGCCAACTTTATCCACTAAACTTGTCGGGGTGACAATGCTATATTATTTAAATTACCTACCTCACATCTCAATATCAAAACAAATAATAGTATATTAAAAGACAAGTTTCATAAGACCACTCTTGAAGCACGAATTCAAGATTAAAAAACGAGTGCCCTAGCCACGAGTTATTTTAAAGAATGAGTGCTTCAAGGAAGGTCTTACGAAACGAGTTTTTTTATACTATTTTTTGTAATTTGCCCTTTTTTATCCGTTTTTAAACAAAAATGTTTACTTTCCTCGATTTAGGGATTTTTGTGGCGGTTGGTCATGTCTTAATTTTAAAAGTGAAAATTTGATCAAGTCTTCAAAGTCGCCTTTTGTTTTATCCAAATTCTGTCACAAAACACGAATATACGTGAAATTGCCAAAAATACGGTCGTGAATTTGTTGCCTGATAAATAATTCTTTGGACATTTTGTAATTTAAACTGACACGCATGACGGATAAAGCTTTGCCAACATAAAAATGTTCGTAAAATGTTCCGTGAAATAATGGCTATACTTGGGCTATAAGGACATCCCAGATGATGACGTCGCGTTCGTTAATATGTCTATTAGAGAATTAAAATGGAGGCAAATTATAAAAACTACTATTTTTGTTAAAAATGTGCCCCTTAATCAAATTGCGCTAATGTTTTTTTTTTGGGGTGTCTTGAGGTAATTTTGCATGATTTTATGTGATTCTCAACGGTTTTTTCGTGTGCCCAATTTCTGGTGGTCTACAGATATTGGGTATTTTTGGGATGCATAGAAATTAATGATTTTGGGCTCTTTTCGATTGTTTACTTTTGGGAAAACAGCTACATTTTTGGGATTCTGCCTTGTTTTTTAAGACGCCAAATGTCCTGGTCAAAATTAATCAAAAATCACCTCGAAATTTACTAAAACTTTGCTTACCAGCCTATCAAACAATTTTAATTTAACTATCTACATTTAATAAAGAAATAAAACAAGGAGGTAACAAAAAACGAACGAAAGTGAGACCTTTTTATTCATCAAATGCAGTACGAAGGGAATAAAAACATTCAGTTTTTGCGATTCCTGTTAAAAAAAATGTTCAGATTTATAAAATTGCATTCAACGTGAACGTCACGTCAAAATAAAGGGGGGACAAATGGCAATTCAATTTTGCAAATTCCAAGAATTTTTTTTATTTAGAAAAGTTGTAATTGATGAGTAGTTGGTTGCAAAAAAATCGGGAAACGAAAATTTTCCTAATGTAAATTTGATTTTGTCCATTTGTCAATTATTTGTCTACTTGACAATACCTATCAAATAATTTAAAAAAATGTCATTGAATTTTGACGTTAATTCTAACCTATCTCTCGTAAGAAAGTTTCACACTATGGAAAAATTGTAAAAATGTGTCAATTTTATTCTGACAATTCCCGTTTTTTTTTGCAACCAACTGTACTGTACTACAGCGTGATCAACAATGACTGAGTCTGTTGGCAATGAAACAATTGAAAAATATTGGTGTTTTTCTGTTTCGTAATTGGCACTGACCGGATGTTTTAACTTTACATGACATTAAAAAAAAATTAGGTTATGTCGGGTATGTTTATGCTATTACAAAAATGACCCTTTGATGGTAAACGTCAAATTCGCCTGTCAACTCTGTCAAAGCTGACAACCGGAAATGCGTTTAGATTACAGTGGTACCAAAATCATTCAAATTTTCATTGTTACCAACAGACTCAGTCATTCTTGATCACGTTGTATTATCAGTTTAAATAAATGCACTTATTTTTGTTACACCCTGTATTTTTTACCGTTGCTTTTATTCGAAATGGTCTTTTGTCAGCACATTTGATGCTCAAAATGCCCAAGAATCTTTTTCCTTACAGATATGTACTTTGTATTTTATGACATGTTTGCCAAAATGTTTTTCTGTCTAAAACAAGTACACACACATCTTTACATTATTCTGACATCTGAAGAGATTTAAACATGAATATATTCTTGCATAAACGTAAATATTATAAACGGCTACTACACCGGTAGGTACTAATAAACTAACATTTTGACGACTAGTACTCGTCTTCGTCGTCCTCTGCATCTGACTCTATCCGCACCTTCTTCTCGTCTTTAACTTCCGGCATCGTCTGCATACTTTCTTTATTGTCCGACATCATCTGTAACGTATTCTCCAATCTAGCCATCGCCAATCTTCGGATCTTCTTGTTCAATTCTGGAAACGGCTCGATCGCTTCTTGAAAGTCTCTCCTGCTCAGCTTGAACAGCTCGCATTCTTTGACCGCAATAACGGTGGCCACTCTCGGCTCGTTGATCACCAACGCTATCTCCCCGAAGTGACTCCCGTCTTCGAGGTGACATATCTACAAGAAATCTTTAACGTCATTACTTCAGTCCTTCCCGACTGACCTCCTTGCCGTTCCCAGTGTACACCGCCACCGTCCCCATGTAGATGAAGTACATGGCGTGTCCCGCGTATCCCGCCAACACTATCACATCGCTGGGCAAAAAGATCTCCGAGCGCAGCTTCGTCACTATTCTCAACATCACGGATGTGGGCAAGTCTCTGAAGAAGTCGACTTTCTCCACCATCCTCTGGCACCTCTGCAAAAGAATGTCTTGTTTCAGCACGGAAGACAAGTTGTTCAACACGTCCTCCTCCCGGAAGATGTGCTTCTGGAATTTGAAGTCGACGTATCTGAAGATCTTGTCCTTGAGGCGGTTCGGAAGCTCTTTGTATTTCATGTACTCGCCGATTTCCTCGAGGAGGTTGTTGTATTTGTTGCGGGAGCTAGAGCGCTTCTGGAAGACTTGCATCGTCTTTGCTGAAAGTAGGAACATGAAAAAGTCACAACAAAACAACTCTTCCTTCACAACATCGTCAGATTCTTCCTACCTAGGATTATTATTTCGAGGACGCTACCAAATGTGATGCAGGCGATTTCCAGCAACATTACAAATCTGCTGGCGTTGACGGTCTCGGTGATTCCAACATTCATAAAAGTTCGAACCACTCGGAAAGAAGTCATCAACATTGGTATGTCACCAACTGCCCGCCTCAGCAATGGTTCTGGGTGCAACATTTTTATTACCATGTATACAACACTGCTGGTCCACGCCATCAGGACGCACAGCCATATTGTAAAAGTTATGAATTTTATGTTTGACGTGCAGCAGTTGGTCACCTGGAGAGTTGTTATAAAAGTGATTGAAGCGAAAGGACGAAAGAAAAAGTCACCAAGACGAAAAGAAGTTCAAATTGCATCTTTCTTACCTCGCTGAGCTTCGTTAAGTAATTACATAGAGTGGGCAAGCGCACCATTTTAAGTAACGAGATGACCTTCCAGGGTTGGTAGATACCTTCATGTCGATCCAGATAAAGATTCATCGGTTGGGAGGATGCAAGATCGAAGATGAAGTATGTGAACAAGTAATGTTTGACCACTTTGCGAAATCTCATTACTATGAGTTGCTTGCGCTCGTCGAAATATCCGGTAAAGAAGTACAAAATTATGTCCACGTGCGATACCACGTCCAGAAATAATTTAAAAGACATGATGCCATGTGAAGTCTGAGGTAACGCAATGTCTATCGGTATAACGACGAAAATGAGCAGAAAGATAGGAATCATGAACATTTCCCAGTAAAACCGCGCTTGGCTGAAAGGATGCACGATGAAGGAGTAGTTGTCGAAATGGCGCAACTCCTCGATGTATATCTGTGCCGTCGACTTCAAGACCCTCTTGCTGTCGGGATTGGCGCCACTTACTGTCACAAATTTCCACAAACGTCGTCGAAACGACACAAGGACTCCGGTGTAGATTCGATTGTTCACTTCGTCATCTTCCAGAGGCAGATGGCAGGTGTGGTTGTGTATTTTGCGGACGCTCAGCTGGGCGGCAGATTTTTTCATCCTTGAGAAATATCCCAAAGTGTTTAAACTCTTTGACTCACGCATTCTATTTTTTACAAGTGGGAGGTTTACCACAGCAACGAGTTTGCGGCAACAATTACAATTCAAAAATCCCGCACTAAAATTGACAAATCGGCGATGGAGAGCTGCGTCGGTAAAGTAAATTTGTGAAAAGTGTGGTTACGTCAAATTCCTGAAAGCTTTTTAGAGTCTAAAAATCACAGAACAAATTTAAAACTTTTTGTTCGACATTATTTTTTCCTTCTACATATTTATTGTCCTTTTTCTTTTTGTTAATCTTTTCTTTTTTTCTCAGAAATCAGAATCTTAAAACATAATAATCTGTTATGTATTTCTCACTTTTGCTTCCACCTTCTCTTATATTCATTATAATTACAATATGATAAATCGTCATTATTTAGAATCACTGTTGGATTCACAGACAATTAAACATACAGTGCATTTTTTTTAACTGTTGCCATAGGGAATTGCATGGTAAAAGTTATACCCCCTGTTAACTTTTGCTCTGATGAAACTATTGAAACTATTTTTGGAACAAATTTGGAAGATTTTTTAAACTATCCGATAGATTACAATTCAATATCCTAAACTGTCGAAAAAGTTGTGAAAAAATATTTTCTAACTCGCCGGAATAATAGTACGTGGAGCGACCGCCAGAATAGCGTCCCTGTCGGTTCAACCACCAAACAGCACCTGACCATCTCCATTCTCCACTTTTGACTTTTGTCACTTTCATTTAAAAAATATCGATATCTCCTCCAGGCTATGATTAAATTAGCTTTTGGAAGGCAGAACATCTAAACATTTATTTATTTAAAAAAAAAAAACAAAACAAAACAAATAAAATCGTTAACGCACAACTAACTAAGACTGTCTAGATTTAAAGTCCGTTTTTTTTTATAATCAATTGTCAATGTCAAAATACAGTAAAAGACCAAACTGTATATTAAAAAATCACTGACATTTGGTTCAGTTCTATCTCAGTTTCACCCTAGATTTCCCCTAGATCATTATTGAGGTTATGTTGCATATGTTTATGAGTTTGAGACACATGTTTAATTTAAATTTAAATTGTCAAATGTGACAATTTCAAAAGTCAATGTTCTAAACGTGATTTATAAAATTCACTGTTTCGAATTTTTTGCCAACCTGACAACACTAGATGTATAATAAGTTGCATATTCTTCAACTACTGCAATTTAATGTATAATTAGTTGCATACAGAGATAGGTATCTTTTATTTTTATTTATCTATTTTTATTATGGTTTTATTTAAAAAAAAACTTATCGCTTATCATTTATCAACATTCATGTAATACATTTTCGTTTCTCTGGGATTGAGCTCACGAACTTAGGTGCGTTAAAAAAGCTCTAACATTTGGTCTGCGAATTTTTAATGAATGTGCACGTTCTGGGACAACTTCAGGATCAGGAATCCAACTTGTTCTGTAGTTTCCATTGTCATTCTTCGATTTGTCTGGAGAAACTGTTATTTTGTGACACTGTGAATTTGGAACGAACAACTGATGGGGACGGCACGCCACATCTACGAAATCTAGTTTTTTGAGAACTTGTAAAATAATTTTCTGAAAAGTTGTCTTGACAAATGAGTACATTTTGTAATCTTGAGGAAGTATTCCAGAAGTATTTAAAACCTCTATCCACCTTTTTCTTTGTTCAGCCGATTTTGGAAAATGAAAAAATTGTTTTTTCACTACTAGTCTCAGAAGGCGTCATTATTGACTCTCCAATCGATCCCAGAAGTAGAATTTCTCTTCGAAAGTTAATAATAATTTTCATTATTAACCAAGGTCAATAATGAACAGCCGTCACTTAGCAACGAAAGATTTTCGTTGATTTCATTGGTTAACGTAGACGATTTTCATAGCAACCGTTGAAAAATTAGAACTCGGATCGTCGCATCGGACAAAATAATTTAATTAGTAATTATTATCAGAAAGGGTTTTAAGGTATCTAGTAGTGAAAAAAATTGTATATAAACCACGGTAAAGAACATTTTCTAAGTCTCTCTCTACCTTGGTGTATAGCATACTATTGTTTTGGGCACCAGTCTTATACATTGATCAATAAAAAATTACATTTTACATTTAATTACAAAAATAACATTTTTTGTAATTGCTTGTTTTTTCGAAAGTATCACTTACCGAATACGAACTTTTTGGCCAAAAACTATTCAAACAAATTAGTGAGGCATCGACATCGCAGGTAGAAGAGGCTCAGGATAAGTACGAAAGTCGTTTTGGATTTTTTTTATAATTTTGATCATAACGAAATTGATTAGCAAATTATTGACAACGATTAATAAAGATTTTTGAAACGATCAAATTTGATTTTTTGAAATAGTTCGGTCTCACGTTATGGTTGCGCTAGCATTGCTCACGTCTCTTACGTTTTATATGGACTTTAACAGTCTTAATTCGTTATTGGTCTGTGGTTGGATTGTTGTCTGTTGTCAGTATAGTAATCTGTAATTATTCTCAGCAAGAAACAACATCTAATCGTCGTCTGCGCTGATCGTAATAACAAGTCGTGCCAATCGCTCAAAACTCTGCGTCCGGAAAAAAGTCGAAATATCGGTAGATGTCACCACCTCGCGCGTTATGGGAAACTGTAATAGTATTACAGAAATTACAGAAGGAAAAATTTATTCAAATTGTCAAAATTTAAATGTCTAGCTGTTTCTAGTGAATACAAATTGATATCACAAAATGATTTGCATTATTTTCATTGAAGTTCTTATTGTATTTGTTATTTTGACAATCAATGACAATTGATACTTATTCGAGTTTCAAACCCTTCCTAGGTCGAGCTGTTTCTCGCGAACACAAATTAATATTACAAAATGATTTGCACCGATTATGATTGAAGTTCTTATTGTATTTGTTGTTATTTTGATAATCAATGACGAATTAACGGTTGACATTTATTCTAGTTGTAAACCTTCCGTAGTTATTACAGTTTCCATTCATTCGCGATCCAACTGATCCAAGTGCCTCTGGTGGCCGTTTCACATCGAATGGCACGACTTGTTATTATCGGCGCGGACGACGCATCTAATGAACGAATCTTATAATGACGTGAATGACCCTAATGACCTTGTCACCGAGTAAACGTTACAATTCAAGCTGTATAAAATCGAATTGGTGCTAAATTATTGAATTATAAATAAGAACAGTAACAAAATGGTAAACAACATTTGTCTGGAAATTGTGGTCAGAAATCTTTCATTACTAGAGGCTATATTTTGAATATAACCTAATTTTTTGATTTGCAGGATGCGATGATGTATATTTGGTTGCCTAATTAACACAAGTACTGCCCTTTTTACTCACATTTTGGATTTTAAACGTTTAAAAAAATGATTACAGCATGTTATATGAAGCAGGACTGGATTGGGAAAATGTAAGAATCGAAAGAGACGATTTTTGTTTGTGTTTTTACACACATCTTTAAATAACTGTTATTTGCAGGATAGTTTTTGCTTTTAGTAAATATGGTACAGAAATTCTACCAACTATTATATAAAAACACCATGTTGTTTGAATTGTTAAGTATTTGTTTGTTCAAAAAATTCCGTTTGCAAGAGTTATCATAACACAACATCGAAATGCATTAAGTAATCTCCGATTAGATTCTAGGTGTGCGAGGCATGGGAACTATAAATATTTGTGCTCGGAGCTGTACAAAGCAAGTAGTGAGTTTGAGTTATCACAATCAGACATAAAAATGGTTGTTAGATTTTCTAAAGAACAAATCGAAAGATTCAGTGACAGACCCCAAAATTGGTTAGAAAATGTAGATTGTAGATCTATCTTCATGGAGTTCCTCTGCTCGCCTGGGAAGGATAATTTGATGCGTGCATTCAAACTGTGGACGCTGGCCAACGAAAATTTGACGCTGACCGATGAAATGCAAACTTTAATGAACCAGGTGGATCGGTTTCAACGAGGGCATCTAGATGAAATGGACCCCCATGACCAGATTGAATATGTCAAGAGCGAGTGTTGTAGACGGTTTGCTGGATGTCTTAACGAATTCATTACTTATTTACGTGACAACCATCAAACATAATTCAACTGAATTTTGTAGTTTTGTTGTGCAGTAATAAACATGATGATATAGTAGTAGTAGTACATTATTTGAAATTCCCAAACCTAAGCCCAAAACACAAAAATTATCAAACAAGGCTATTACAAGGGGAGTAGCATTTGTTTGGTTTTGTGTATATTTATTTACATTTATTTAAATAGATACATTATTTTAGTTTCCATTTTTTTACTTTGAAACGCACTCTGTAGCATGTACCTACTGTTTATCGCAAAATCATGAATTTCTTTTGAAACTTCAGATTTTATAACTGTTTTTCGATATTAAAGAAAAATTGCACCTATTTACTCCATTCAGGGAATAAAAAACGACCCCAAGGAAAAAATAGATGACGAAATTATCAACAGTAATTACATAAGTGATGGTAATTTTTTGATAATTTTAACTCTAATTAGTAATTACAAATTCAATGGATCGCACGATATATGTAATAAGTTGCATATTCTTCAACTACTGCAAATAAATGTATAATTAGTTGCATACACACAGATATTTTTTATTTTTATTTATCTATTTTCATTATGGTTTTATTAAAAAAAAAAACTTATCGCTCATCAACATTCATGTAATAGATTTTCGTTTCTCTGGGATTGAGCTCACGAACTTTGGTGCTTTGAAAAAGCTGTAACATTTGGCCTGCGAATTTTGATGAATGTGCACGTTCTGGGATAACTGCAGGATCAGGAATCACAACTTGTTCTGTAGTTTCCATAGTCATTAAATCTTGGATTTGTCTGGAGAAACTGTTATTTTGTGACACTGTGAATTTGGAACGAACAACTGATGGGGACGGCACGCCACATCTACGAAATCTAGTTTTTTGAGAACTTGTAAAATAATTTTCTGAAAAGTTGTCTTGACAAATGAGTGCATTTTGTAATTTTGAGGAAGTATTCCAGAAGTATTTAATACCTTTATCCACCTTTTTCTTTGTTCAGCCGATTTTGGAAAACGAAAAAATTGTTTTTTCACTACTAGTCTCAGAAGGTATCATTATTGACTCTCAAATGGATCCCAGAAGTAGAATTTTCATTATTAACTAAGGTGAATAATGAACAGCCGCCACTTAGCAAGGAAAAATTTTCGTTGATTTCATTAGTTAACGTAGACGATTTTCATAGCAATCGTTGAAAAATGCGAACTCGGATCGTCGCATCAGACAAAATAATTTAATTAATAATTATTATCAGAAAGGCTTTTAACGTATATAGTAGTGAAAAAAATTGTGTATGTAACTATTAATTAATCTCCGATTAGATTCTAGGTGTGCGCGGCATGGTAACTATAAATAGGTACAAAGCAAGTAGTGAGTTATCACTTATCACTATCAGACATAAAAATGGTTCGCTTTACTAAAGAAGAAATCGAAAGATTCAGTGAAAGACTCGAAAATGGGTTAGAAAATTCAGATTGTAGATCTATCTTCAGGGAGTTCCTCCGCTCGCATAAGAAGGATAATTTGTTGCTTGCATTCCAACTGTGGACGTTGGCCAACGAAAATTCGACGCTGACTGATGAAATGCGAAATCTAATGGACAATGTGGATGGTTTTCAACGAGGGAATCTGGATGAAATGGAGCCCCACGGGCAGATTGAAGATGTCAAGAGAAAGTGTTATAAACGGTTTGCTACATGTCGTGAGGAATTCATGGCTTATTTACGTAAACATCATCAAAACTAATTCAACTGAATGTTGTAGTTTTGTTCTGTAGTAATAAACATGATGATATAGTAGTAGTGGTAGATTTATTTGAAATTCTCAAACCTAAGCCCAAAACACAAAAATTATCACACAAGGCTATTACAAGGGGAGTAGCATTTGTTTGGTTTTGTGTATATTTATTTACACTTATTTAAAATAGATACATTATTTTAGTTCCCATTTTTTTACTTTGAAACGCACCCTATAGCATGTACCTACCTACTGTTTATCGCAAAATCATGAATTTCTTTTGAAACTTCAGATTTTATAACTGTTTTTCATTATTAAAGAAAAATTGAACTATTAAACTGCATCCATTTACTCCATTCAGGGAATAAAAAACGACCCCAAGGAAAAAATAGATGACGAAATTATCAACAGTAATTACATAAGCGATGGTAATTTTTTGATAATTTTAACTAAAGTCCATTCAAAAATCAAAAAACCACCAACGTCGCATTTTCCTTGATAATTTAATTACTATCGGTAACGCTGTCTAGTGTAAAATTTGGTGAGACTTGTAATTTTGAGGTTAAATTAATGTTTATCAAGTGTCTTGTTTTTCTGGGCATGTTTAAGCAAAAATAATGAGAATCAATAAATAAATTAAACGTGCTGCTAATAAAACAATATGAAGGAAATTCAAAGCAATTGAATTTTATTTTGAATCAAATAAATGTCATAACTTACAGTTACCAACATAGTATGAAAAAATATCTACCTAGGGTTTTTAAAGCAACAGGTGGTGGTTTTTTTATTTTTGAATGGACTTTAGATGCACGAAACTTTGTTGCTATAGAAATCTTACGAGTGGACGAAGTCCACGAGTGGGATTTCTTAATAGCAACAAAGATGAGTGCTAATCTAGATAAAATTATTAAAAAAATTACCATCACGAATGTAACTATGTCAAATCTCAAAAGCGAAGTCTGAATGGTACTGCATAATTGAATTTTTAAGGTTTTTATTGAACAAATGGCTGGTCTACCTTAACAACGAAAAAATTATCGCGGTAATTAGCTACTAGCAAATAGTCAGTGTAATTTTGATGCTATTGGTCCATTTGAAATTTTTCCTCATTACGATTTGCTGACAGGACTGTTTAAAAAATAATCAGTGTAATTTTGATGCTATTGGTCCATTTGAAAATTTTCCTCATTACGACTGGTTGAAGGACTCTTTAAAAAATAATCAATAAAATGATTAATATCTCCATATTGATGTTTCCGAAAGAGATAAATAGGTAGGTACCATTTTAAGCGGTGTCATCGGGCGTAATTCGCGTCCCAGTTTTGTCCACGGCATTCTCTGCACTCTCATTGGCCGGCTAATGAGTGGGCTGCATTCGTGCACTTTCCTTCACGCTTTAAACATGTTGGTTTCGTTCACTTCTTCCTCTTCCACTACAGAAAAGACTACGGCTGCGTAAAAGCGAGCTGGACAAAAAGACGACGCTCTTGTTCGAGACCACGTGCATCGAGAGGCCTACCCAACCGACTCTTTCCAGCGAGGAAACATTTACATAAAAATTGTATGAATTAAGTTAAGACGCTGTGGTATTGTGTGCGAAATAATGTAGGGTCTCGATAAATTTAGCGTTACAAAATAATTACATATTAATTAAGAAAGAGAAAGAGAGTGTGTTCTGGTGACGTCACAGACAGTATACCGTTTGTTGTCAGTTTCGGCATCCCACTAGATGGCAATTATGCAAACCGCATGTCTCGAAGTGGTTAGTAGCGTCGAGTGTCGATGACGTCATCACAGTCACCCCATTATCGTCATTGAAAATTAACCCCGGACATGTTTATCAAATAAACTAGTCCACAGCAAATTCTTTAGGTGTAATCTCATCGCAGCCGCCGGGGGTGGGAACGTCGTAATTGATGTCGACCGGCCCCGTCCGAGGGGAATCAACACCGCCGTTTTGGGGTGGACGAGTGAACTCAGGAAGCACCCTTACATCGAAAAGGAGGGTAATCCCGAAACGTATATCGGGGTTGCGCCGGACGAAATGAGTTTTTCTGATTGCGGATCGGAAATCGTTGTTTGCGGGTAAATATTTAAAAAGGGCGCGCTATATATATTTTTCCTTAAAATCGGACGGGCAAACAAGGGCGGCGTTCACAAAGCAGACGTAAATTGATACCTCAGCACAAAGGGGTTTGCTGATCAATTACGTCGTTAGGGTAACAGGTGGGTTTGGGCTGAATCAATAGGAAGGTGTACGTGATTTAAGGGATGAAGAATTCGACTGGGTCTGCTGTATGCAGAGTGTTTCAAGACCAGCAGTCTCCCATAAATTGGAAAAGGAATCCTTCAGGAAAATATCGTTGCTTTCTAAAAGACATTTTCTGGATGTTGACGTCAGAAATTGAAAATGTGTCAAGTATCGATGATTCTTAGAAATAATCTTTAAAAAAAATATGTTTAAATAAAGATAAAAGAGTTAAGTTGGGTATCATTTTGCAATAATTTTATTAACAGTGTTCGAGTACCACTACAGAACATTGTGAAATGTACAGTTGGTTGAAAAAAAAAACGGATACTGTCAGAATAAAACTGACACATTTTTACAATTTTTTCATAGTGTGAAACAAGAGTCAAAATTCAATGACATTTTTAAAAATTGTTCGATTGGTATTGTCAAGTAGACACTTAATTGACAAATGCACAAAACCAAATTTACATTAGGAAAATTTTCGTTTTCCGTTTTTTTGCAACCAACTGTATTATTAACAAACGGAATAGTTGTATATTGAAAAGCAACAAAATAAATAGTAAATAATCAAGCAAAATATTTTGTATGAAGCATGTACTCGTACTATTCCGGACACGGAATCTTGGCCACGACTGACATTTAACTGACAAATATGTGTGAACTGGCCTTTATTGAATATAACCCAACTTTTGACTCGATAATGCCATCTCCCTGCTTTTTTAATGTCACAAGAAAAACTTCAAAGTGATTTTTAATAATTGTTGTTTATTAATGACACTAATGACTGGTTTGCATCATTTTTTAGAAATGTCTAAAAAATGTTGGCCAAGATTCCGTGTCCGGAATAGTAGGTATGTACTCTCGTGTCAGAAATAAATTACTCCCTAGAATTCGAACTTTTAGGGAAATAACGTTTTTCATGTTGTGTGTAACTAGAATTTTCAAAAGTTATTTTGAATGCCTAAGGTTGGTTACTTTGAATTGAGAGATTAAATCCAAATAAATATGCCGCCAGTAACCAACATTGATTGTGAAAGGAAAAATCATCTAACAGTTAGTCATTTGCAACTGTTACAATTAACTTGCTGCCTTAAATTTTTGGCATATCTTTTGTTTGTCACCAGAAACCACATAGCCTCCAACCTGACCAAATTTATGGCAACCTACTAACGAATATCCCTAAATCCTAGGGAGTAATTTATTTTTGACACGAGAGTACAGCTGAGAAAAGAGCAGGAACATTTTTAAGGAATGAGAAAATCTCGGAGAAAATAATCACTGGAGAAATTGTAAAATATAAAAAAAGCATAAATATTGTCATGGTATTACTGTGAAGTGAATCATGATATATTGAATTTTTTTAATAAACAATTGTCAAAACGTTGTCATGTTGGTATGAACCAAACAGTGATTTTCACGATAATACGATTGGTCACATTGAGTGTCAACATTTTTTTAATGTCATTGAGTCTGCGTCCTGACAAGCGAGAGTTTATTACAAATTTGAAAAAGATTTCTCCTGATTCCTCATGAAATTTGTTTTGAAAATGAATTCACAGAAAAAAGGTACTGGAATGAAGTGAACATAACCTCACCTATGATTTGAGATAATTTGTTATACAGCTCGGTATATATGATTTTTTAATTTTTCAAACTATTCGTTTAAATTGACATTGTCAAATATACTGAAATTATACCGAATCATAATGAGCTTAATGCCAGTAATTTTAGTTTTCTAATGTACTGTTGGCTTCAAAAAAAAACGGGAAATGAAATTTGACCTAATGTGAATTGGAAATTTAATTTGTCAATTTATATCAATTTGTGTCTGTTTGACAGTACTATTTCTGACACAGTGCAGTTTTTTAACTTAAATTCTAAAAGGCCGTTTCAAACTATAAAAATTTAATAAAATCTGACAGAACTTTTTCTGACAGTTCCTGTTTTTTTAAAGCCAACCGGAAATCAATCCGTTTCTAGACCTTTCTACAAAAAGCCCTAGACTTATAATTTCTTATTGAATTGTGCATAAAGAGCTGCAGTCAGTAACGTAACATGTGGCGATGATCTCACAACGATTTCCCAAAGCTCCACACTTGGATCAATGCTGTTTCAACATAATTAATGATATTTTCTTCTGCTTCTGAAAGATATTTTTCTGGTATTGATGTCACAATTTGAGGAAAAACCCACACACATGCATCGTGCATGTGCACGTGCATCGCTCATACTTAAGATAAATTAATATCGACAAAAAAAATTAAGTTGGGTAATATTGATTTTGCAATGCCTTTTGATTACAGGAAAATAACAGGAAATTTTGAGTGATATTTTATAGTTATTATTATGAAAGCGCAAAGGCCCTTTTCGTGTTCGTTTCCTGAGATATGTATATATCCGGGAAAGTGGTATACAGGGTGTCTTAAAATTATCGTATTCCGAGTTCGGGGCTGTTGACCAAAGTTGCCAATATTTGTTCAAAAGTAACTGATTAATATTTTAGCTATGTTGTACTTCCCTTTTAAACAAAAATTGGAAAAATAAAACTTTTATTTATTAGAGATAAAGCTGTTTTTTCAAGAAATGTCTTTTCATTTATGTTTTAATGTTTTACATAATCATCCTCACCATATTTCAAAATGAATGTCAACCATTTATATTTTTTATTTGAAGAAAACATGAAAAGTTTGAACCTTCAAACCCATATATCTTTGTAAAGACCCCCCTATATATTTTGTTTTTTTCGAGATTCCCGAGATTTTTCCCTACAAGACACCCGACTTGGAATACGTTAATTTTGCGACACCCTGTATACCTAACTAAAAATATAAACTTTCCCGGTTATATACCTAACTTGACATCTGTCAAAGATAACCTCAAAATTTACAATAAAATAATGTTTTTTAAGACTTTGCCCAAACGAACACGAAAAATGTTATTCGGCCTGTTTTGCAGCACTTGGCTGAGGCCTCGTGCTTCAAATTTCGTCCTCATACCTGAAAAGAGATCTGACAGCGCTACTCATATGAAAATAACTATTGCAATATTGGCAGATTGTCATATTGAGAGAGAAAACTAAAAGTTTGTAAAGAGTAGGTACCGGGCCCGATTTTTAGCTGGTTTTGCAAAATACTTCAAAAATATGTAGGTATTGTTCGCATTTTAGTTTTATTAAATTTTCCTGGTACTTTAAATTTTATCAGCCAACGGTTTCTTCGGAATACTTTTCTTCCAGATTGATTATCGAAAAATAAAATTTACGCTTTAATTACAAGTTTTTCTTGATTTCAATTTAAACTTGACACACCTCAGGAGTTGTCAAAATTCTTAATTGGACTCGTTCAATTCTAAGCTGCTCATTATTTGAAAATCATTTATGCCGGGGCAGGTTTTCCTAACCCCCTATTACCATTTCCGCTGGTCACCTTTGTTTGATTTATACCTGTCTGTTGTTGACAAATTATTGCCTACGGTCGAGGCTGAAGCCAAGAATTCGTCCATTTGTGGGTGTGTGTTTGTGCTGATAAGGGTCAGGGCAAAGCCAGGAGTGGACTCGTTAATTTCAAGGTAGGGTCTACATTTCCTGATGATGAAAAAACTAAAACAAACTGTCCGTTTATTCTAAATAGAAATTGAATTACACTGAAAAAGAAATAGGTAAATATAAAGAATTACATATTAGGTACTCCTTTACGAATTCGCTCCAATAGAAACAGATTGAATTTAGTTCTTTGACATTTAATCACTGGTTCTCTTTATAATTTTTTTTTGTTCTCAAATTAATAAGTGAACAATTATTTATGTCAATAAAGATAGAAAATGTTCGATGCTGATTTTTTAAACATAAAGTTCATTTTTTTCTCTAAAATAATTGTCAAAATGTTGTTATGTTGGTATGAGCCACTAGTTATTTGATGGTTATTAGGTTCGCAACGTAAAATGTCAATTGTATGTTAGCCATTTTGATGTAAAAAGACGCTTGCGCTACTGAATACGTTAACTTGTATTTTTCAGTGTCATTGTCGTCTTTATTTTTTGTCTTTTGGTATAAAATTTGCTCACACCTGTGTCTTAGTTTTAACTTTTGAAAATTATTAACATAACCTCAAACCTGATCCAGGGAGATTTTACGATACAGATGTTCCGAAACGAAAGGTTTTAGCCTGGTCTTTGAGGGAATTTTGACATTGACAATTCTTTAAAAAAAAGGACTAAAATTCTCAACTGCGTAGACGTTCAGTGGACCTAATACAGGCCTGTACATGTTCAAAATGAGCAAACGAAGATGTCTTAACTGCTATGTACACTAGAAAACTTGACAGAAAAAACGCTGAAATTGTCATAACCAGATTTGCAAAGACCAGTTTGTAAAAATTTTCACTTGGTTAAACTGAAACGACTTGTTTTTTCATGTTTTAAAAATGTTTAGGTACACTTTTAGAAGTTAAGTAATAGTTAATTTGAAACATTTTTTTTACTAGCATTTATTAATGTAAAAAATAACTAGTAAATGAGAAGAAACAGTACCTGTTGAACAAACCAAAGTAGCAGGCTGGAGACATTTTTTTTTTGTCATGTTACCATTGCCAAAATACAGATACCAACTAAGAAAGAATGTGGCTATTGCTACTTTAGTATCAAAGAAATCACAAAGATTTTTTCTTGAATGATACATTACCGTACTAGTGCGACAAAGTATGTTATTAATTATTATAAAATTCAAAGGACTGCTGCAGCAAATTAAATTCGAGAAGATGTTGTGAGAAATTGCCATATTTCACGTTTACCTAATTTCCATCCAATAAGTAAAGAAAATTTAGCATTTTAGGTATAGCAGAAGAGAGAATTAAGTTGCCTTCCTGGCTGTTTGCTGTAACGTTGACCGCCGCCTTCAACACTGCAAGATTTGTTTAGTCTCGCCCCTAATTACCATTGTGAGCTATTAGCATATTAACAAAGGTAAATAAAGCTCTTAATAGCCCTCATTTACATAGACTCACAGGTCGTTGTTATTGATCGTGAACAATAGTGGAGTTGAGCTTGAGGAACGCTTTCAATTACTTCGAAGCAATAAGGAAAATATTATTACATTATGTTTATTACTGACATGCCGCAACCATATTTTATCAGAAGTAGCATAAGTTATATAATATACGTACCTACATGTAGATAACATTCCGCATAAAATCGATCAATGAAAATACTTTTGGAATTTGATGGGTATACAATATAACGTGCGTTCAAAAAAAAAAAATTGTGGTCAAGTGGCGTGATGCTTATTTTTGTTTCTGTTAACGTATGGCGTAGCTTCATCATCTGTCAAATATTTTGTGCAATAGGAAGGGTAGGACGAGAGAGTGGAAGTTAACCACCATCAATACGTATTTCGTATTTCAGAAATTGTTCAAAAAGATAGGGAAATAATATAAAATGAATAGAAAACTGCAATTTATGAAATCAAGGTATGATCAAAATGAGGTTATGTGTTTGAAAGATTTGTCAACCAAAAAGACGACCTACGTTTGGAAAAGAGAAAAAACCATGGCTTGCTTGACCACAGATTTATTTGATATTGTCAAATATACTTAAATTACAGCGAATCAAAATGAGCTTAATGCCAGTAATTTTAGTCTTCTAATGTAAATCAATTCGTTTCTAGACCTCTCTACAAAAAGCCCTAAACTTATAATTTCTTATTGAATTGTGAATAAAGAGCTGCAGTCAGTAACGTAACATGTGGCGATGATCTCACAACGATTTCCCAAAGCTTCACACTTGGATCAATGTTGTTTCAACATAATTAACGATATTTTCTTCTGCTTCTGAAAGATATTTTTCTGGTGTTGATGTCACAATTTGAGGAAAAATCCACACACATGCATCGTGCATGTGCACGTGTATCGATCATACTTAAGATAAATTGACACCGATAAAAAAAAATAAGTTGGGTAATATTGATTTTGCAATGCTTTTGGATCACAGGAAAATAACAGGAAATTTTGAGTGATATTTTATAGTTATTGTTATGAAAGCGCAAATGCCCTTTTCGTGTTCGTTTCCTGAGATATATATCTTGGAAAGTGGTATACAGGGTGTCTTAAAATTATCGTATTCCGAGTTCGGGGCTTAGTAGGGGACATCCTGTTGACCAAGTAAAAATGTAAAAAAAAATTGCTGTCACTTTGAAAAAAAATATCAAAGTTGCTAATATTTGTTCAAAAGTATCTGATTAATATTCTAGCTGTTGTACTTACCTTTTGAACAAAAATTGGAAAAATAAAACTTTTATTTTTTAGAGATAAAGCTGTTTTTTCAAGAAATGTCTTTTCATTTATATTTTAATGTTTTACATAATCATCCTCACCATATTTCAAAATGAATGTCAACCATTTATATTTTTTATTTGAAGAAAACATGGTGAAAAGTTTGAACCTTCAGACCCATATATCTTTGTAAAGACCCCACCTATATTTTTTATTTTATTTTTTCGAGATTCCTGAGATTTTTCCCTACAAAACCCCCGACTTGGAATACGATAATTTTGGGACACCCTGTATAACTAAATATATAAACTTTCCCGGTTATATACCTAACTTGACATCTGTCAAAGATAACCTCAAAATTTACAATAAAATAATGTTTTTTAAGACTGCCCAAACGAACACGAAAAATATTATTCAATATTGGTGCGTTGTCAGTTTACAGGTAGGTATTCGGTCGGTTTTGCAGCACTTGGCTGAGGCCTCGTGCTTCAAACTTCGGCCTCATACCTGAAAAGTGATCTGACCCATATGAAAATAACTATTGCAATATTGGCAGATTGTTATATTGAGAGATAAAACTAAAAGTTTGCAAAGAGTAACGGGTCCGATTTTTAGCTGGTTTTGCGAAATACTTCAAAAATACGTAGGTATTATTCGTATTTCAGTTTTAGTACATTTTCCTGCTACTTTAAATTTTATCAGCCAACGGTTTCCTCGGAATACTTTTCTTCCAGATTGATTATTGAAAAATAAAATTTACGCTTGAATTGAAGTTTTTCTTGATTTCACTTTAAACTTGACACACCTCAGGAGTTGTCAAAATTCTTAATTGGACTCGTTTAGATTACAGTGGTACCAAAATCATTCAAATTTTCATTGTTACCAACAGATTCAGTCATTCTTCATTATCCCGTATTTTATGCTGTTCAATATTCTTTGAATTTAATGCATTTATTGCACATTTTATATGCATTTAGGTATATATCCGTGTTCCTTTAAGTTTCTCCTCAAAGTTGACGTTGAAAGGTGAGTTGTGAATGCACCAGTCGTCAGTCTGCAGAGTAAAAACACAAACAACGCAAAAAGTGAGGTTAGATCTTAATTTTCTTGCGATCATGAATGGAATATTTTTACTTCTTACTCTTGATGGCTCTAATAAATGTATCAAATTGGTTTGCAAATAAGGATAATACCTCTAAGAGTACCTTTTATTGTTAGTTACTAAGTATTTGCTACTACCTGCTGCGCATTATTATTACAGAAGTCATTAACCAACAAAAAGTGTTTACTAATTAGTAAACAAATATCCCCTGGGTCTGTTTTACCGTTAGATTCAATTTCAAGGCTGCAGAAAACAGGTTGAGCATTTATTGATTTATTTATTATAATCCTCCAATCTTTGTTGGGTTTGTTGACGTCTCAAATTAAGAATAGTTTTTCGAAACTTTTATTTTACAATTTCCAAAAATTTACTTGCTCGTCTTATTATGTACTAGTGTGTACAAGGAAGAGTAAGTTTTTGATGAATTAAAAAAATCAGAGTTCAGTTTTTAAATTCCAAACGAGAACTTTTTTGTGATAAAAAGTTAACTCTTATTTAAATAGTTTCGTGTCGATTGATGATATTTTAACACTAAGGCAGCAAAGTCTGTAAATAGCACCAAAGAATGAGTTGTCTTTTTGTTAGGAAACTGCACTCCTGATGGTGCACCTATGAGATGACTTCGATTCCCAGAATCATCTTTCCTGTTTAATTAAAAATTCTTTTCCAGTTACTCTTGGTGAACCTTTTACACAGTTTAGTTGAGACGTTGTAACAGTTGCAGAAGAAAGAATGGAATGGAATG
Organism: Tenebrio molitor; assembly: GCF_963966145.1. Classification (NCBI taxonomy): domain Eukaryota; kingdom Metazoa; phylum Arthropoda; class Insecta; order Coleoptera; family Tenebrionidae; genus Tenebrio; species Tenebrio molitor. Next base: position 966,377 of record NC_091054.1, on the reverse strand, counting down.
CAGGATAGAATCGTTCTTGGACTGAAAATACACTGCTGCGTTGCATTTAATTCTTTTTAAATATATTTGGTTTCTTATAGTCCTTTATTCGTGATTATGGTCTTACTTTCCTGTTTTGTATATCTTTTCTTTCTACCAGAAGCTATTTTACGTTCTCCTTTTAAACCTCTCCTACCCTCGTTTTTCCTCACAGTAGTCTTAAAACTAACAAAAGACAATTTTTTGTTTCTGTTGGTCTTCCTTCTTCCTTCTTCCTTGAAAATTTTATTTACCCCTTTCCAATTTTCTTCTGGATATTTAAATTCCACACAATTATTTCGTAATTTCTTGCAGATTTTTTCCCACAGTAGAACTAGAAACACAGCATTCATAAAATACTTCTTTCTGATAAATCTCAACATTCTTCCGATGGATTAACTGAACTTCCCAAAAGTATCCAAACAATTATTGGCACTTGCTTTTGATCATCAAGTTATTCCATATTCCATATACATATTTTAATTTTTTTATCTACATGTTGAATTAATACATACAGGGTGAGACACACATATTTTTTTTTCTACTATCTAATTTTAAAAAAAATCTATATTAAACGTTTTCAAAATCTGAGCATCACAGTGAGCACACTTGCCGTTGCCACGCTTTCGTTTTGTAGTTGGTTCTGTTTTCGTTTAAAAGGTGACATTTTTCTTAGTCCACTCGCTTCATTTCTTCAAATTGAATTTTCCTCGTCACGTTCCAGTGATCCCCTTTGCGCGCGGAAACCCTGGTGGACGCGGCATCGGTATTTCCCGTGTAAATTTTCCAGGTGAGCGCACCGCTCCCCTGTTGGCAGCGCGTCCATCAGCGTGCGCTAAATTCTAGAAGTTCGTGGAACGTGACATCTTCGAAGAAGACAGCGGAGACGGAGAGGTCGGCCAACTTGTCCACACACATACAGGCGTACGTGCAAGACGGCCATCAGGGAGACCGTCCGACCGAAAAGGCGACCGCCAAACACCATATGTATACGCAACATCGGCGGCATTCCCCATTTGGCGTTAGTCGAAGAAGCACGTGCGTCGCCTCCTCGCACACGACACCCCGGCTTGTGCAGTTCGAAGACGATAACGTGGTTTTGTGACTGGAAGTGGTGCAGATTCGGACCGCGGAAGACGACTGACACCTCGACGAAGATGCGGTATGTTAATTTGAATGTTTTCTTTGATCTGTTCTTGCGGTGTGCTTTGATATTTTTCGTGGTTGGTGAGCTTTCGCTGAAGAACGAGTGGTGGAAAAAGCGGAAAAAACGGATTCCGGTTGATTAGAGTTGGCCTTTGATGGGCTTGCTGAAGATGTTGAGATGGGAGTGGTACTTGATTGACATCCTCCTGCATGTGTCCCAGTCGTGGGGGGTCGCTAACCTTTGCACATTTTTTATTGTTGCCAAATTGACTTTTCACTTTTCGATGCAAAATTTCTTATTTTTATGGAAATTATAACAAAAATTTTTTTGTTGTTTGGATTTTACATACTTTTTGCAACTAAATAATTTGAACTTTTTTCCTTCTTTTATTCTACGTATTATTAATAATCATTTTAAAAATTAAGATGATCGAGTCACTGAATTCCATAACTGATCAATATGAATTTATGGTGTGATGAAATTCATTTCCTCCATTTAAATACATGTGTGGAATGAGAATCCAAAGCACACGTGATCTGAAATTTATTTGATCACACTATATAAAAATATACAAGTTATTAAGTATACCGGATGCTCCAAAAATAACTTTTATTTTGATTAAATTATAAAATGTGAGTTCCATCAAAGAAGAAAATGATATTTTCAGAAGATCAAATTTGTTTCTGTCATTTTTTTGAATCATTTTTGAAAACTTCAGTATTTAGCTTGAAAAGTTCTTTTTTGCTTTTTTTATTTAGAACTGGAGAATATTTGTAAATAATGTACCTTATTTAGGAACACTTTTGGAAAAAAAGAAAAAGGAAGAATATGATTTTTTTTGGAGATCTGTTTGTCTTTGTCATTTTCATGCTTCATTTCAATTCTGAAATTTATAATAAACATTTTGACATTTTTATATTGTTTTTACATTTTTTTTTTAATTTTTGTATCATGTTTTTGTATAAACTTCAGAAGTAAATTATTGCGTTTTTCATTTCGAACCGAACAATATTTGTAAATAATGTACTTTGTCCATGAGATTTTTTGAAGAACTTCTTTGATCCCCCAAGTGCTTATATCTTCTTCAGGAAGAGTGATTTTTTTTTCTAAGTATTTACGAACTCCACTGGGTCCTTCCCTACCACGTTCTGAACTCGGAATTCGCCAATTTTGAAACACCCTGTATATTACGTTGAAAACTAAGACAATACCTATATCTGGATAAATAATTTATTAGATGCCGTTGGGGGTGGTCCGCTGTCATCATTATCGCTTTGATTCTTGCCGCCTTTCACTTGGCGATAGCGTCGGGGACGGCGGAATGAGGCGGGTCCGTCATCAAGACGATAAATTTGACGTCTTGAGACTTTTTTCAGGAAGTTGGAGGGTTAAGTAAGGTCGAGAAATAATCATGATTATTATCATTTAACTGGGAGTTATTATTAGAGCTAATAAGTTTAAGTCATTTGCATGGATGAGTGACGTGCAGTATAAATAGCTAAAAGACTTGTTGCTTAATGTTACAAAAAGTAAAGAACTTGAGAGTAAACCTTGTAACACTGCGGTGTCTTGTATTTTGTTTTGAGCAATCAATTTTAGCTTTTGGGAAGACAAAAGTTCGGAATTTATTAAAAATGTATTAAAAACAAAGGCAATGCTTTAAGGACTCTCGATTTTTGTCACAAAGAAGATGGATGACAAAAGAAAAAATAGAGACAAGAATTGGAACCTTTTTATTAGAATGAAGAAAAAATAATACAAGATCCTAAAGAAAATAATAATGGAATTATGTATTTGAGTAAATTAATTATATCGGGTGTTCATTTAAATTTCTCCTCAAAGTTGGCGTTGAAGAGTGGATTGTGAACGCACCACAGATCAGCTGTTTAAATCTAACCTCACTTTTTGCGTTGTTTGTGTTTTTGCTCGGCAGACAGGCGACTCTTCAATGCCAACTTTGAGGATAATTAAAAATGAACACCCGATAGAAGGAATTGGTATTCTTCAAAAAAAAAAAAAAAATGGAGTGAATCAAGACAAAAACTGAGCTGCCTTGTACTTCACACTTCACAAACATGTTTTGTCTATTTTATTTCGACAAATCTTGTTCATACCAGCTTGTTAAATCTGGACGAATTATTGTTTCAAAACTGCAACGCTCCCATTCCTCGTGTATAAAATCACACATCAATTACCACTTCCTTCCATTAGCATATTTTTTGCAAAAACCTCGCCACCGTCTGCCTCTCAGCATCATCACTCCTGACCGTGTTAAATTTTTAATTTTCCAATTAAACTCCACTCCTGCAAGTCTCACCATCAATTAAATGTTTTTTTGTATTCTGTGACTGGCGCTAATGCATTCAGCAACTGTACTCCTCGCACTGGTAAAAATGGCAAATACGCCGTCGAACCGAAAGGAAGAATACAAAGTGTTCGTCTAGTGTAATCAGGTTATTCACATGGGTCTAGCAAAGTTCCTCGACCATAAAAAAATCATCGAACGCTATGAGATTACAAAGCGATTCACATTTTAATATGCAGCGAACAGAACGAATTTTTTCCTGCCATCTTATTCGCTCGATGATAAATCGGAGTTGCTGGAAGTAAACGCGATACACCCAAAAATAACGGCAAACGGCGTGTTTTCGGTATGTTGATCAGACGTTTATCTGGGGTCAAGGTTTGTCTCCGTTTTAATGTGTTAACCGATTTTCAAACCGGAGTGGAGGATGCAACGACATGCGGAGATATACAGGGTGTCTCAGCTAAGACTTTCGAGCCTAATAACTCAGTTATTTTCCAGCGGATTTTTGTGAAATTTAAAATGCAGATATTTTAGACGGTGAAGAATAAAATTCCATTAATGCAATCACCCAAGTCTTAAAAACGTAATTTTTAGATGCCTTTTTAAAATGTTGAATCAATTAAGATTTACATAAAAAATTGATCGTCAATAAAAAATGCTGTAGGGAAAAACTCGTCCTTGAAAGACGTCTGGTTTGCAAGAAAAAAGCAAAAAACTGTGTTAAACGTGGCTGCAAATGCAAAAACGTAGACGCGTATTTAACAAACGCGCAATTTTGCAGAATTTTGATCATCCCTTTTCGCAGAAGCGCAGGTGACATATTTTACGTTTATCTTGCTAACCTTACAAACCCTTACAAAGTTAAAGACAACATTTGGACGTAATTTATTATACTGGATGCTTTAATTCCTCCATAAAGGACTAAATATTTTAGCAAGTTAATTTAGTTCATGTGCGCTTCCTTTGTCTTCAAATAAATTGACGACTCTCTTAACCTTACATTTTGTAAAGCTTACATTTGGATATTGTTCCAAGAGGAAACCAACTGTGTCATTGAAGTTCTTACGACACTCTTCATAGGCTAATTTTTTTCCTTTTTCAACAATATTGAAATTTCTGCCGCTGTAGTCTATTTTTAGAGTATTTTCAATGAATTTTCACAATTTGACGTTTCTAATAAAGCGCGTCCACTTTTGACAGATTTTAAAGGGTGTACAAAATGTTGCTTGGCAATTTTTCATCAATTGTTTCAAAAGGTAACTGCTCAAATACCTTCAAATTTTACATTAAATTTTTAACGACAAAATCTAATCATTTCGTTGAATCAGACAAGTGATTTACTTAATTGTTTGTGTAGACCCCTATTTTTTAATGTTTAACAATCTAATAATAATCGCGCATAATTTTCGATAAAGGAAACATGTTTTAAAATTACATTTTTTAACTTGAGGTAATTTTATTATTACTAATTGAACCTTCACGGCCTAAAATATCTGCATTTTAAATTTCATAAAAATCCGTTGGAAAATAACCGAGATATTGATATTAGGCTCGAAAGTCTTAGCTGAGACACCTGTATATACACAGTGTTCGTGAAAAAAAATGTGTGCTTAAGATCGCACAACAGAAGTGAAAACTTCTATGACGCTCTTTATTGATTTTAAATAATATGTATTCTATAAATTATATTATTATGGATGATAATACTTGGAGGAATCAGGAGCAAAGCATAAATAATTAATATTATTTAAATCCAATGCTGTTTTTAAATAAACACCAAAAATCTGTATTTTTCAATAGAAACTGCAAATAATACGCCCATTTTTAGAGGTAAACAGACTGGTAAAATTTGTGAGGTTAGGTTTTGATGTGTAAGTTGTATTTTCATCATGATGATTTGTTGTATTGAACAGAACACAAATTTTCATAGCATAGATACCCTGTATTATGATAATTTGTCCATTTTCCTCTTCACATTTTGCTACACAAATTTTTCCGATAGATGAATTGTTGAAGCCATATAATTGAGAATTACCCACAAAATCCTACGTCCAGCTGTGAACTTACAATATTTATCGTATTTTTATCGTTTTTATATATTGCTACTCCTGCAGGTCTGCACTATCACTTAAATTTAGCAACACAATGAAAACACACTGAACAATGAAAATTTGGAAGTGACAAGTGACGCACAGTTGACTGTTTCTCGTTATTATTCATCTATGGTTTCTCGCTCGCTCCGCTAAACTCGACTCCCGAGATTTTAGCGTTTTGCGAACGATCTTCTGAGCGTGTTGCGAACGATTTTAGCGTGTCGCATGAAACTAATTCACTGTCGGGGAATAAAATGTAGGTATGTGGTGCGCCCAAAGAAGTTTCAAGTGGAACACGCACGTCAGTGTAAATCAAGTAAACTAGGGCGGCGATTAAATTTCACAAAAAAGTTTGACGTGGAATGTTTTCGAAAAAATTATGGCTAAATAAAATATTATTATTGCTTACGATAAATTACTTAGGAGAGAAGGATTTAATAAGATGTTTTTTTTAAATGAGCGTTAGCGAGATGGCTGAAAGATTATACTTGAATGTGAGAATTTATTTATCGCTGGGAATGCAGTTTTAGAAAATACACGACATACTTCTTGACTATTTAGTCTATTGAGTGAGTTGCAAAATAAAGCGAAATAAGTTACAGAGAAATTTCAGGAGAATTTTAAAGAAAGTAAGACTGGAAGGAAATAAGACTTCTTTTCTTGCATTGTACTGTTTTTGTTTTATTTTCCAGTTCTAATTTCTCAGGTGTGGTTAAGAAAATAAGTATTTTCCTGTGAAATGATTTGCATGTGCGTCATTTGGAAAACTTCTTTTACTGAGTGTAAACGAATTAATTAGGTCAGGCGATTCTCCAGGTCAAGTAGACAAAGCAACGCCAAAAATGATCAGAAAACATTGCAAAATATCGAGTATTCATTTAAAATTATCCTCAAAGTTGGCATCGAAGAGTCGATTGTGAACGCACCACGGATTAGGTAATGAAATCCTGGGCCGGAAAGGCGTTGGAAACCGTCAATTCTTCTGTTTTTTTACAGCGTAGATTAATTGGAGAATGTTGACAGCTAACCTAAAATTTGGAGCCAAAAAATTCTTTTTTTTTCTGCTTTGCAATGTTTTACATTAAAAATAGAATAACTTAACGATTCCTACTCTCGAAGCAAATATCAAAGAACACCCTTTGCTAAAAACAAACATGTTCAATTATGTCCCGATTAAACATAAACAAATGTCATTCGTGGCAAACGGCGGGAAATTCAAACTTTACACTGTTCTAAACTCAGCCCAGGATTTCATTTGAACGCCATTCTTTTTGGAAAAGAATCTTCAGCATTCCACTTATCTACTTGTCTTGTTTTTCCTTGTTCTTTGCATTAATATATTTTCTTTTGGCTGAAACTCGCCAAACATCTTAGAGAAAGACGAGAGGAAAGGGTGTTAGAAAAGTTTAACAATGCATATATTAAGTGAAAAACAATAACAATAAGAATAACTTACAGAGTATTCCAAAACTAGTTTAAAACGTTAATAGTAAGTTTCTCTATCGATCAGCCCTCCGGGGTACATCCTAATACACATTTTCCTTAGTTCATCGTACACAAAAATAATAATGGCGAAAGGAATGGTCGGTATCAACAGATCTAGATTGATGGGTTCGAACTGGAGGAAGAACCTTATCCCTGGGCAATAAACCGCCAGCGCTGCTATACTCAACTCCACGAAGATCCCAGCGTTCAAGACCCAATTCGTCATTCCTTGCTGGAACAGCGACAACCTCCTCGTCTTGCAGATCAGCAGATCCGCGATCTGAGTCAACACGATGGACAAGAACAGACTACTGTAACATCGATTAGTGAGCAACTTCCTCTCGTCGAAAGTCCACTTCTGTCCGTACGAATCCTCGACGACCTTGTCGTGGTCGATCCAGTCCGCTCTTAAACCTAAAAGGCGACAACACAGCATGCGGGGAAACTCAGAGACCACCTCTTGTACCTACGAGTTTGTCCCAAAAGAAACCATGCTCCATCATGCACAAGAAGTAGGAAGCGAAGCTGGCGCAAGCTTGGATCACGCCGATTTGAGCGTAGGTCAACAGGATCAGTCTGTGGTTGACCAGTTTGTCGTAGAAGGGGTCGCGGGGGCGGCGCGTCATGATGTCGGCTTCGGCTTTCTCGTAGGCCAGGCTGATGGCGGGCCAGAGGTCAGTTCCTGGTCCAACGGTCACTTAAGGAGGAAGGATTTTTGGGTGTGGCGAACCTACCGACGTCGATGACCATGATGGCCAAGATTCCTATCACCGGAGGGAGATTGACGAAGACCATGGCGACAAACGGAATGATTTCTGGAACGTTGGAGGTCAACAAGTAGGCGACACTCTTCTTGAGGTTGTCGAAGATCAACCGACCCTCCTCCACTCCTGTCACTATCGAAGAAAAATTGTCATCCAGAAGAATCATGTCGGCTGCTTCTTTTGAAACGTCAGTCCCAGAAATCCCCATCGCTATTCCTGTCAACACAAGAATTGTCACAACCACTCGACGCCTCGTCCACCCTCACCAATATCCGCCTTCTTCAGCGCCGGAGAGTCATTCACTCCATCCCCAGTCACTGCCACAACATGTCCCAGCTTCTGGAAAGCTTCCACGATTTTGAGCTTCTGCTGAGGACTGGTTCTCGCGAACACGATCTCCTGGTACTTCAGCAGGTTGTCCTGCAGCTCGGTCTGAGTCATCTCCCTCAGATCGGTTCCCGTGATGACCGCCGCGTTGCACATGCTCTTCTCTTTGTCGGTGACGAGGCTGATGGAGATGTCTCTGCGGATGGCGATGTCGTAAGGGGTGACGCTGCCGTGGGACAGTATTCCCACTTGCTTGGCGATCGCTGCGGCTGTTAGGGGGTGGTCTCCTGTCACCATTATCACTTTGATTCCTGCCGTCTTGCACTTGCCCACGGCGTCGGGGACGGCGGGGCGGGGAGGGTCCATCATCGAGATCAGGCCGACGAATCTGAGCTCTTATGGGAGTTATCAATAAAAAAAGCACACAAGGGCAACGGAAAGAAAGCAGAAGGAAGGCTACAGAAGCGAGAAGTGAGAGTTGTTTCAAAAAGTGCTTGCGTAATAGAATGGAAAAGATATAGGAGATGATTGAAGAAAAGAATGAAGGAAAGTATTTTTTGAAAGAACGAACAATTGGACAATTTGGAAGGATTGACCAAAAGAAGTATAGAAGAAACAAGAATGAAAAAACCTAGAAAAAAGATCTTGCAGTTCTGGTACGCCACAGGTTTCAATATTAGATGAAAGAGACGAAAACGTCACAAGAGCCAAACCAAGAAGCGTCGCAAAGAGACAAGATGTTTGTGAAGAAGAAACGTTCCAGAATACCAATTACCAGATAAAGGAAAATTGGGTTTGTCCGAATTGAAGACATAGTCAGCTCCGTAGGTCGAGCGAGGTAAATGCAGATCAGCAAAAGCCAGAACTCTCTCTCCTTTGAGTCCCAGATTGTTGATGGCCTTCATTATCGACTTCTTGATGTCGGTGGTCAAGGGCTTGGTCTCGTCGAATCTGAGTATAGTGTCGCAACGTTCCAATATTCTCTCAGGAGCCCCCTTCATGAGCAAGACAAATTCGTTTTTGACCTTGTGAATCGACACTTGATACTTGTTGGTAGAGTTGAAAGGAATTTCACAAACCTGCGACAAGTCTCGATCAAGATCTTTTACATTTTTAAGACAAGAGTGGTACCTTCGGATGGTCGCGTCTCTTGTAAGCTACATTACCGTGGAGCATCTCCATACATTTGAGCAAAGCGGACTCGCTGGCGTCCCCGATGGTCTGTCTGTCGTCCAGATTCAAATGGTCTTGACCGATGACGAAAGTGGCTCTGCTGCACAAAATCGCCACTTGACTGAGAGCTTGAAACGCTTTACTTTCCCAATCCAGAGACTCCCCGTCGACCATCACGTAGTACGCTTGGTTGTCAAAGTACAAGTGGACCACTTTCATCTTGTTCTGGGTGAGAGTTCCAGTTTTGTCCGAGCAGATGATGCTGGTGCAACCGAGAGTCTCGATGGCTTCGAGTTTCTTGACCATGCAGTTCTTGGAGGCCATTCTCTTCGAGGTGAGAGTCATGCAGGCTGTTAGAGTGACCGGGAGTCCCTCCGGGACGTTGGCAATGATCAGCGCTATGAAGTAGGTGAAACTGGTGAAGAAGTCGTAGCCGTAGGCCATGCAGACTATGAAGAAGAGGGCGCCAATGGCGACGGCCAAGATCGTGATGAACTTGATGAAGTAGTTGATTTCTCTGTGGATCGGAGTTTCACCCTTCTCCAAAGCTGTGGCCAGCCCCGCGATGGCGCCGATCAGGGTGTCGTCGCCCCTCTTGACGACGATCCCGCGCCCTGTTCCCTCCACCACGCAAGTGCTGAAGAACGCCATGTTTGGGGTCTCCAAAGCGATGGGGTCGGACTGGTCCGCGGCACGAGTCTGCGGGAGGGACTCCCCCGTGATGGCGCTGTTGTCCACTTTGAGTCCCTGGCAGTGGATCAGTCGCACATCTGCAGGTATCCACTCGCCTGCCTTCAAGTCGATCATGTCCCCGAGGACCACCTCTTCGCTCGGGATCACCACCGCCATGTTGTTCCTTATCACGATGGCAGACTTGGGGGTGAGCTTCTGGAAGCCTGCGATGATGGCCACGTTGGCCGATTCTTGGTAGAAACCGAAGAAGCCAGTGAAGAGGATCACGATTACGACCACGGTTGCTGGAATTGCACACGCGGAAGAGGTTACACCAGGTGTCCTCCCTGTGTTGTTCTCTTACCGAAATACAGTTGCTCTTCGGCGTTAGGCTTACCCTGGGAGTACGATATGGCGAAAATTACGCACGCCATTATTACGGCCAGCCACAAGAGGGTATTGAAGCCGCAGAACAAAAAGTTGGCCAAGAGCAACCATTTTGACTTGACGGGAGGGGCGGCGAGGCAGTTTGGACCGTCTCGCAGGAGGCGCTCTTTGGCTTCGTCTTGTTTTAGTCCCTTGTGGAGGTCGGTTTTGTATCTAGGGGCGGTTGCATCGGTGACAGAAGGGGTGGGGGTTGATCTTACCTTTCTGCTAGTTCGTGTAAGGTTATTAAATGGTCATCGGTGGTGTATTCGTTTTTGTACTCTTCGAGTTGCTTCTCAGTGAGTCTGACTTTCGATTTCGACCTGTTCGGCTCGGATTTCAGTTGCGACATTACAGTTGGTGGAAAACTTCAAATGTACTCTAAATGGGATGACAACTGTAAAATCACAGCTTGCTGTAATTTTTTTTATTATCGCAGGATCTGCAGTGAGTTTAGATGAATCGGGCAGAATTTTTTTTTTCACATAATTTGAAGAAGAAACTCAAAAATGATGCAGTTTTAAACAACTTTACGATTTACTCAAAAATGAATGCGATCTTCAAACTCGAAAGCAGTAAATGAGAACAATCGCTTGTGGAATAATAAGACCTATAGAATTTTTTTCTTTGCCTATTCATAGATGAAAAACTACAAACAATAGATTCATAAAAGCTTGAATCAATACAGTACGCGTGAGTGCATTTTTTCAATATCTGAAAATATATATATAGGGTGTCTTATAAACACAACTGTTTTACCGAAATAATCGAATCATTAAAAAAAATAATTATACAGGTGTCTCAGCTAAGACTTTCGAGCCTAATAACTCAGTTATTTTCCAGCGGATTTTTGTGAAATTTAAAATGCAGATATTTTAAACGGTGAAGAATAAAATCCCGTTAACGCAATCACCCAAGTCTTAAAGACGTAATTTTTACATGCCTTTTTAAAATGTTGAATCAATTAAGATTTACATAAAAAATTGATCGTTAATAAAAAATGCTGTAGGGAGAAACTCGTCCTTGAAAGACGTCTGGTTTGCAAGAAAAAAGCAAAAAAAAGTGTTAAACGTGGCTGCAAATGCAAAAACGTAGACGCGTATGAAACAAACGCGCAATTTTGCAGAATTTTGATCATCCCTTTTCGCACAAGCGCAGGTGACATATTTGACGTTTATCTTGCTAACCTTACAAACACTTACAAAGTTAAAGACAACATTTGGACGTAATTTATTATACTGGATGCTTTAATCCTTCCATAAAGGACTAAAACACGATCGGGATATTTTAGCAAGGTAATTTAGTTCACGTACGCCTTCCTGTGTCTGCAAATAAATTGACGACTCTCTTAACCTTACATTTTGTAAAGCCTACATTTGAATAGTGTTCCACGAGAAAACGAACTGTGTCATTGAAGTTCTTACGACACTCTCCATAGGCATTTTTTTTTCCTTTTTCAACAATATTGAAATTTCTGCCGCTGTAGTCATTTTTTAGAGTATTTTCAATAAATTTTCACAATTTGACGTTTCTAATAAAGCGCGCCCAATTTTGACAGACTTTAAAGGTGTACAAAATGTTGCTTGGCAATTAATCATCAATTGTTTCAAAAGGTAACTGCTCAAATACCCTCAAATTTTACATTAAATTTTTAACGACAAAATCTAATCTTTTCGTTGAATCAGACAAGTGATTTACTTAATTGTTTGTGTAGACCCCTATTTTTTAATGTTTAACAATCCAATAATAATCGCGCATAATTTTCGATAAAGGAAACATGTGTTAAAATTACATTTTTTAACTTGAGGTAATTTTATTATTACTAATTGAACCTTCACGGTCTAAAATGTCTGCATTTAAGATTTCATAAAAATCCGTTGGCAAATAACCGAGATATTAGGCTCGAAAGTCTTAGCTGAGACACCCTGTATATCGCGCGTTCAAATGAAATCCTGGGCTGGGAAGGCGTTGGAAACCGTCGATTGTTGTGCTTTTTTGAAGCGTAGATTAATTGGAGCATGCTGACAGATAACCTAAAATTTAGAGCCAAAAAAATCTTCCGTTTTTTTCTTTCTTTGCAATGTTTTACATTAAAAATAGAATAACTTAACGATTCCTATTCTCGAAGCAAGTATCTAAGGGCAACTTTTGCTGAAAACAAACATGTCCCGATTAAACATAAACAAATGTCATTTTTGTCAAACGGCGGGAAATTCAAACTTTACACTGTTCTAAACGGTTAAATTTTTCCAACGCCTACTCAGCCCAGGATTTCATTTGAACACGCGATATTTATATTGTTGTAATTAGTAATTCATACAGATCAGGTTAGAAAACTAAAATTCACTTCTTTTCTAAAAATAAATTTTCATTTAAAAATAAAAATGAACTCTTTATTTATTTACCTCATAAAATTTGTATCTAAGTATTATAACGGGTGTTTTTTTTAATTTGGCTTCGAAGTTGGCGTTGAAGAGTCGATTGTGAACGCACCACCGGTCTGTTTTTAAATATAACCTCGCTTTTTGCATGTTTTTAATATGCAGTATGAAAAATCAGTCTTTTTTTAAGACAAGTGGTTCATCACTTCATCAGCTGTTTAAATCTAACCTCAGTTTTTGCGTTGTTTGTGTTTTTAATCTGCAGTTTGAAAAATCAGTGTTTTTAAGACGAGTGGGTTTATTCACAATCGACTCTTCAACACCAACTTCGACGCCAAATTTTCAAAAACACCCTTTACTGCTTAACCAACCAAGAGAAATAAAAAAGATACGAAAATGAAAATGTAATTATTGAATTGATTAGATAAAAAAATTAACAACAGCGGTCATTATTCTTATAGTGGTGTTATCTCAAGTTCGTTAAGACCCTTGTATCGGGTAATTTATCATAATTATGTAACTTTAATACAACTCGCAGTCATTAATTTTTTAAAAGCGGCACCCGAGAGCACAGGGTGAGTCATTGGTGATTGGGAAAACGTACAAGAATGATTTTAATATAAATTATCTGCTCAATTAAGGAGGATGCCCTATATATTTTTACGTAGTTGTATTCGTTTTATTTTAATTGGTTAAAGTGGCGTAAAATTGTGTTTTTACATTAAAAAATTTGGACAATATTTTGGAAAATGTAATTTGTCTGGGGAACTAGATATACTGAAGTTTGCGCTTTTAAAATATCCATGATAATAAAGCTTTCCCATCATATTGATGGACAAATTATGTACGAGAAGAGAAAAAATATAATTCGGCAAGAATAAATAACAAGGCGTTGAAAAAAGTAAACCATTTGGAACAGTGTAAAGTTTGAATTTCCCGCCGTTTGACACGAATGACATTTGTTTATGTTTAATCGGCACATGATTGAACATGTTTGTTTTTAGCTAAGGGTGCTCTTAGGTATTTGCTTCGAGAAGAGGAATCGTTAGTTATGCTATTTTTAATATAAAACATTGCAAAAAAAAACAAAGATTTTTTGTTTATAAATTTTAGGTTAGCTGTCAACATGCTCTAATTACAACTTTCAATGTACACTTTCAAAAAGCAAAACAATTGACGATTTCAGGGATGCTCGATAGTTTCTATACCACCTCCAGAATCCTCCAGATGTTGTTAAAGATCCCATTTCCGAAATTTTATCTTTGCCTAAAGTAAAAAATTATTTTCAATTTAGGAAAGAGTTTGTTCTACTCCCCATTCATCGATATCTTACTCGATCAATTTTCCAGAACGAAAATGACAAGACAATGACAAAGATAATCACAAGGTCTCTAGAATTGTAAAATGTAGAAACTCTTGTCATCCTACATAACAAGACCTTAACAAGACTTTGATCACTCCATTATCAAGAACTAAACCATCTACTGTATATTTTCCGAGTCCACGAATCCTGTTGTTGTTAAGCACGAGTCGCAGACGAGCACGTCAACATCGACTGCTGCAAACAGTTTTCCGATGTATATTCAGTAAATTGTCAAAAAATAAACGAGGCAGAAACCACCCATCTGGTAATGTGGATAAAAGGTTCGCACTCGAGGGTTCCCCAAGACAGGCATTATCATAATCTCCACGCGAAGCAGTGATTCATTGATGAGTTGCCCGATGCTGTCGTGCGTCATTGGTCCACCCCGTATCGCCGCCAGTTCCCAGCACCGCCAGTCCAGAACCATAACAAGTGCTCTTGCAATTATCCCAGGCCTATAAATGACGAAATAATCTCGTGAATTGTTTCTATAAACAGCACACACTCGATCCGGCTCTGTAATTATCGCTTTCCGTCTTGTTCGCGGCGGCGTTTCCTCGGCGGGTGGGAAGGAGAGCAAAGACGGAACGTGAACCACGGTCTCCGGTGCCGACCTGGAGTGACCTTATGGTAATGCGGGGACCCTACGGCGTCCATGTTCGCTTCGAAAAAATCGGACATGTGTACTTGCATTTAGCAGGAAAAACGTGGCAAAAAGAAGCGTCCGCGAGGTTCTGCCGCCGGCTCGAATTTCAGCGGTGTCCGCCGGTGGAAGTCGACCATATATCCTCCGCACAACGGCTTAATTGAAATGCAGAAATTACCATAACCACTTCTCGGAAAGGGAATAACTGGACCTGTGGTCAATGGAAGAGGTTCTTCTGTTCGAGTCGTAAATGGTATTCGGTGAATTTCCACTTTGTAAGGCGACAATTGACGACGCGGAATGCGCGGCAGTGACCACCGGGGCGGACCATCTGGGGGTAGGCCACGTGGGAAAAATTAAAATCAACAAATTGGCATCTGTCGCGGGACCTGCTTTACTCTTTTTTATTTATTATGCAGATGTAATTATTATTAAAATTTGTCACCACATGTTTCATGGGACGGCATTCAGGCCGGATATATCATTTCAAACTGTATTACTATTCGATAATGACAAACGACTAGCTTTGATATGTTATTAAAAGTGGGGCCGGTAGAGTATTAAAAATAGGGTATCACCCCCTGTAATATCGACTCACCTCCGAAACAAATTTGATAAGAATTATACGCAAGGGCAAGTCATCTTTTTGTACAAATTTCTTTTATGATTAAATGTGTTAGGTGATGCTACAAATGGCATTGACGTCATGGCACTAAAGTGCCTTTTCATCCCTTAAAATGACATTTATTTTTTGGGCTACAATTTTTTTAAATTCCTTTTAGTTTTCCACGTTGTCCTACAACCTCGTAGGTAAAATTTTGGCACATTTTAAAAATACACCCTGTATATCATGTTTTATAAAATGTGCGCCAATGCCAAGTAACGTATAGGAAATATGGTTTAAAACAAGGAAATCGCATTGGTGTACGTTTTATAAAATATGATATACAGGGTGTATTTTTAAAATGTGCCGAAATTTTATCTACGAGGTTGTTTGACAACGTAGAAGACTAAAATCAGTTAAAATATCTGTACAACTTTCAATAACACTCTGTATTTAGGGGCACTTGATTGAAAACTAAATCTCTGATCATACATGAGACTTGCAAAAAATCGTCCAAATTATTTATTTGTAATTTTTTTAAACATCAGGAAGGATGATAATTATTTTACATAATTTATGATGACAGGACAATTATCGGTTTTGTCGGTGTCGTTGCTAACTTACTAAACAGACCACGCGCCACGGTCAGCGTCCGAAAAAGAGTTACTTTTCGTCCGCTTGTGAGTACGTGAACTGACCGTTTAAAAATCAATTTTTAGCACAGTTATTTGGTATGTTAAGGTGTGTCTCCACCAAAGCAATATGTAGGAAGCAGTATGACAGTGACTTGTTTTTAGCAAAATTTCCCGTTGTTACCAGTTAATTAAAAATTGCGAAATCACTTCCACCTGATCCGTCAAACTCTTAGACACGTGTAAAAAATCCGAAAGAATTCGAAAAGAAACAAAAACAGCGCGGATTGAACTGTTCCTCGTCCCACGACAAAGACATAAATTATTCTTGCAACAGACGATCGGAAAGGATGCGATTCGAAGAGTGACCCTTGCGGTGCTCCAAGAATAACGATCGTTCGAACTAATAGAAACTAATTGATGTGTAGGAGTAAACCGGGGATGTTATTATTAACAATTTATCATGAGGAGAAAATTTAGATAAGAATTATTTTAATGATGATGGACGACAGGCTTGGGAAACTGGTAGGTGTTCAGCGTAGGAAGCACTTTGGGGTATATAACAAACATTTGCACTTCCTTGTACAAGTCCGTGTTTAAATAAAGACCTGTAACGATGGCAAATAAAACAGTTAATTTGTTTGTTTTTCGTTGGGAACACGTATGGTAATAAGTTTACGAGAACCATAAAATGGGCATACACTTGTTTGGTGTGTGTGCGTCATGATGGGGATCGTTTAATATTTTTCATCTATGTATTTGCAAAATGTACAGTTAGGAGTAATGATACAACTGTAATGGACATTGTACATACCCATACTGACCTATTGCAGGTTATGTCTATACAACGTAGTTTTTGTTGTGGCGGGTCAAAAGTCACAAATATACAAACAACCAAATGATTACTGAATCTTAGATACTTATGTACCGTATCCAAAAAGAAAATACATACAGGGTGTTTTTGAAATGCGTGCACAAATTTTAATCACGAGCTACTGGCTTCATGTAGAACTCGGAAAAATTATTTAAAAAATCCTATGAAAAAATAAAATGACATTTATTTTTTTGTGAAAAAATAAAATGACATTTATTTTTTGAGCTAAAATTTTTTTAAATGGCTTTTACTTTTCTACGTTGCCCTACAACCTCGTACGTAAAATTTCGGCACATTTTAAAAATACACCCTGTATATCATATTTTATAAAATGTACGCCAATGCCAAGTAACCTATAGAAAATATGCTTTAAAACAAGGAAACCGCATTGGTGGTACAATTTGAAAACAATCGCAAACGAGCAAAAACGAAGTAAATTGTGAAATACGTCATCAAATTGCCTTTTCATTCGTTTGTGTTTACAAACGGTAGATCTAAATAAGTCGTTCAATACTGATCATGCTATGAATGAAGAACTTGATAGCAGCATCGTGTTTTGTGATGAAACGGTTGTTGTGGTTAACGATAAATCAAATTTGTTAACCGACATTTGCTTCGGCGATGAGTTCACGTCTTTCCGAATGGGCTTGTAAATAAACACAACTGTCGCTATTGGGGTGACGAAAATCTCCACGTTTCTATATGGGGGTGGAAAAAATGCGTGTAGGGTCGGATACATTAGGACAGTTAAATGCGTAACAAAATGAGAAAATGGAAACGTTGTTCTTTGCGCCGGATAATTGCAACGAGAAGGAGTAACAGAGCGACAAGAAACGGAAAGTCTTAACGAAAATGATACACAAGTGTAATGGAATTTTTCAATTCGTTTTAGATACAGTCGTTATACAGGGCGTATCAAGCATTTTATACCATATGGGAACAGTTTTTATTTGGCTGTGGCAGTTCCCATTGTAGTTCTCCACTCGTTTCTCCATACACCACTTAACAAAACCTTCATATTGTTGTTCGTAAATTTCTCTGGATTTTTTGTGAAGTTACGATTCGTTTCAACACTTAAAATGACACTAGATTGAAAAATCTTGTTGACACAGTTGCTGTTGCTATGGCGTTACCTACTGCGTAATCCAAAAAGCACTATGTTCATATTCATATAACAAAAGTTATCAAAAATATTTAATGATGGTAATATGGTTTAAATTTATATTGGGTGATTCAAAATGATTGTGGATAAATATGGCAACTATGTATTATTCCGGACACGGAATCTTGGTCAACATTTTTTTGACATTTCTAAAAAAAATGATGTAAACCAATCATTAGCGTCATTAATAAATGACAATTATTAAAAATCACTTTGAAGTTTTTATTCTGACATCAAAAAAAAGCAAGGAAATGGCATTATCGAGTCAAAAGTTGGGTTATATTCATTCAATAAAGGCCAGTTCACACATATTTGTCAGTTAAATGTCAGTTACGGCTAAGATTCCGTGTCCGGAATAGTATGTACTATTCCGACCAAACAATTTCGTCCACCCTTTTCCTATCGTTTCACAAAAATTGGGTGTAGTTTAATCTTTATTGTTATTACGACTGACGTTTGCAAATTAAAATTTGAAATTTATTACTGTCAACCATAAGAACATCGACACAATTTGATTGACACATCATGTCAACATGTGAAGTGAGGTTATTCGTTCCTAAAGGGTGCTTTACAGCATACGTGAATGGAATGACAGTTGTGGACGAAATTTTTTTGCCCGCCATTGTATGTGGTACTATTGAGAGCATGGAATTTCGGGCATGTCATTTAAAAAAACCCAATGTAGTCAAAGCTTTATTGTCATAAATGTCATAACAATTATTTTACATTTTAGTTATTGATTTTCAAAGTTTAATAAAAGACTGTTCAGTTTTCAGAAAATCACATCTAAGCACTTGCAACTTTTCATGATTGATTAATGCAATTTGCCAAAATGACATGTGACAATAGTAGAGGTTAAAATGAGGTTATAATACGTCTAGCACCTAAAGCATATTTCACATTTGATATCAGTCAAATTTCAAATCTGCCCGAAATTCCGTGCTCCCAATAGTACGAAAATGTATGTGGCAGCTCTGTAGGTAGGAGTTGACGTTTCTTTGACAGTTCATAGTTTTGAAAATTGTTAAGTCAATGTGCAATGGTCAAGTCAACTGCGACTTTGTTTCTGATTATAAAGAAGAGAACCCCAATGGGAATATATTGGAAATGATGATTATAAATGCAGAACCATAGAACTCGTCTGTTTGTGGTGTTGTTTCAAAACAAAAGACTTAAGAAGAGAGAGAGCAAAGTGGAAGAGTAACAAATCATCTTCATTCGTATTTCTTGGAGGAAGTGGGGTTATGATAAGAATAATGTTTGCCAGAAGGACTTTTTACACAAATGAATTTCAATTGAATATTTCTATGGTTAGGATTTTGGAGATGAAGGTTCTTCGAGGTTAGAATGCGCAGAAAAAGGTTCTGAAAAATAGTGAGATATCTCTGTTTCGACGAAAAATCAACTAGATCCGAGTGTCTTCTGCGTAACAAATTTGTTACGATGTTAACAATTTCTTTTAAGTGAAACGAAATGCACATTTATGCAATTTATTACCAACAAATCCGACAAATATGGATTCAAGTTTTAGATTGGTGCAGACGTTTGCAATGCTTTCCCATATTTGGGAAAATGAGACAATCATCGCTGGAACCTGTTTTTTAAGTTCTTCGCCTCATGGAGCCATTTCTAAAGAATAAAAGATGCAACCGATGGTATATGTTTTTACTTTCATTCAAGTTTCTGCGAAATTGCAAGATAAAAAACATCGAACAATAGACAAGGTTCGGAAGTATCTGGGCAACAAAAAGAAATAAAAAGAACTGATCTTGACTGTCATTCTAAGAGAAATAAGATATTAAAAAAAAGCAAACTGTCAACAAGAAAATACAGCAAAAAGGTAAAAAATGGATCAATTCTTCATTTCGCAAGAAAATGGGGTGCTGCAAGCTGCTTTCCAGCGCCGCAGCGGAAGGAAGTTCGGAAGAAATGGAGGTCAGGTGGTCCTGGGATTCGAACCCTGAACCCTCAGAATGCAAAGCCAACGCATAAGGTCCTTGACCATAGTGCTTGGTCACGAGAAGGTACTTCGCATGTATTTTTATAGCGTCGTCGATATCGCACCATCAGTTCCCGAGTGTTGTGGAAGTTATGAAAAGAACGATAAAGATCCATTCTCCGGCTCAAAAGAATTAGATATAAGTATACAGGGTGCCGCAAAATTAACGTATTCCAAGTCGGGGGTCTTGTAGGGAAAAATCTCAGGAATCTCGAAAAAATAAAATAAAAAATATAGGGGGGGGTTTTACAAGGATATATGGGTCTGAAGGTTCAAACTTTACATCATGTTTTCTTCAAATAAAAAATATAAATGGTTGACATTCATTTTGAAATATGGTGAGGATGATTATGTAAAATGTTAAAATATAAATGAAAAGACATTTCTTGAAAAAAGAGCTTTATCTCGAAAAAATAAAAAAAATCAGGTTCTTTTGAACAAATATTGGCAACTGATATTTTTTTCAAAGTGAGCAATTTTTTTAACATTTTTACTTGGTCAACAGGATGTCCCCTACTAAGCCCCGAACTCGGAATACGATAATTTTAAGACACCCTGTATAATGTGCTCAGCTAAGAAAAATCTTTTTTAATTTTCTTGAAAAAAAAATGCGAACAGACTTCACAATAGCTTTATTATTTTTCCATTACCCGTATTTTACAACACCAGAATAAATCTCGACCCCCACTTCTAGTTCTGAACGCTCTCACTCAAAGCTGGTAACTATAACTCCTCTGCATCCTGGTGGGCACGATGACCAGTTCCAAATACTCCACTTTATTGAACCTCTCGATGTCCTCATCGCGCCGAATGTGAATATCCGGCAACTTCCTTATTTTCTCGACGTCCATCTTGTCGACACCGAGCTCGTCGCAGCAGGTGTCGAGGAGGTCGCGATAGTTCAATCTGCTGGCGTCGTAGTCGATCTCGACGAAGTCTTCGTCGTCCAGATTGGCGACTCGCAATCGCAACACGTAATGCTCTGAGCACAGATGGCGATTGTGATGCCAAACGGAAAATAAAAATATGTGACTGGGTTACCTGGTCTTTGAGGCCGCCTTCGAGACATGCCGGAGGAATCCGTCTGATACAGTCGAGATAAACTAATGTGACACGACACTGAGCACGTTTGGAGATTTGTGCGAAGAAGTGAAGCTTGGGGAAAAAGCGGAGGCAAAAACAGGCCAAAAATAAGAGAAAAGAAGTTGGTGCGATGTGAAGCAGGTTCTTGCACTCGCTGAAGAAGCTAAAAATTCTTCGACAATTTAATTAATTTAATTAAAGTGTGAAGATATAACAGAATTCCTTTATAATATTTTTTAGAACAAGAACTGTTTTGTAAAAACTTCCCAAAATCCTTACAATATTAATTTGATTACGAAATAACGAATTTTATTAATTAATTTTCATTCAATCTTATCGTCCTTTATTTATTGTGTTTTGTTGTATTAAGAGAAAAAAAATTGGTCACCCAAGTGGGTTTTAAAAGTGTATAACGGGTGTTCAGAAATTAACACATCTGAATAAGTTAGCTGAGCATTTTTGAACGTACAACGTCATTTGACGATTTCCCCATATTCGTATGATCATGTAGATTAAGTAACGACAAGCGTGTTGCAAACCACAACCAACTCCCAAGGTGTAAAATTTTGAACACCCGTTACTTTTTAAATTTGAAAAATATTTTAAAGTCTTCCAGACCATGAAGGAGATCTTGTAAATTATGAAAAGTGATCCAAATTAACATAATCAAAAACTGACAGCACATGTAATAGGTTCTCTTCTAAATGTGACAGTAAAAAAATTAAACACTAAGTACTTAATTGTAGAGGATTATTAATTAATTCAATCATTATGTTATTGAAGGCGACACATAATAGTGACAAATTCAGCAATGTAACTTCATCCCCTGGCCATAGTGGCCACCCTTTTGCGAATCATTATACGAAACAGGGGTCGAGTAATATATCATTTTAAAGCAATTTAAATTCTCTTTACAACGATACCAGAATTTTTTAGGTTTTGCCTCATATTATTGGTTAAATGATAATTTACAGATAGGCATTATTGTGTCATTTATACGCTTAAAAATTGTGTTTAAAGCACGACGAGCGTAGCGAGGAGTCTTGGTAATAATAATAAAGAGTAGGTATTTGGTGCAAGAAAATCAATAACGTGTCATCATTAACTTTTTAATTTTAAAATACATATTGATTTTCCTGCTGTTGTGTGAATAAACTATCTGTGGGGTCATCACTTACTTTTCTTAAGAGTCATAACTTTTCTTTTGCTTGGCAAAATGAAAGAAACAAGAATCTGTAACGAGTAAATTTGTAATGGCCATTCTTCACTGACCCTTCCTGTCAATTAATTTTGACAGCTGTCATTACACCCGGAATAATTACGGATTCAATCTGTGCAAAGCGGCAACTCTCACGAACCATGCTGTCCCTCAGCTAGCGAGACATTTTACGACTGTCGATTTCCTATCCCACCTCCACCCGGCGGCACGGCAATTTTGCCGGAGTACATACACTATTACGGATAATACTATCAAGTAATAGTGCAGTGCTTATCAACATAATTACCGGCGTCTCGCCTCCGCATTTTGACTTTTTTGTGTTTTATGTTCTGTGTCAATGTTAAGGAATTTCCTCACGATGTGACATGAGTATAATAATATACCTTTTTGAATTTCAACCACCAATGTGTTCTCTAAGTCCAAAATTTTTAAATTTTTAAAAAGAGATTGGGGTACTATTCCTGTTGCTGAAATTATAAATGGTAAAATCGAAATTTTTTCTAAACACCAAAGATTTCTCATAGCAACGGAGAGTTCTAAATATTTATTAATTTTTGTATTATATGTCTGTGTTATATTGTGTGAATTTGGAACAGCTATATCTAAAAGATATGCTTGCTTTTGTTGTTTATTTAAAATATTTCGATTTTATGCTTGTTGGTTTATTTTTCCGGGAATAATTGCCGACCGATGTAAAACACTCATAAAAGTAGTTTCGTCGCGAAACCGCATTAAACTTAATTAAAACAGCATCGAGCCCCGCTCATTAAGACATACACAAATGTTTACAAACACGGCGATCGTTATTCGGTTCCAGTAAAATATCACAACAAGTTGATTGGAGCTGATCGGACGAAGCGATCCTCGAGGAGAGAAACAAAGCCGGCTTTCTCGAATTAAGAATGCGGCACAATAAAAATGTTGAATGCTCATCTAGCAGCCGCCATTGAAGTCGTCGGGGTGGCGATCAATAAGGTAGATATTAAGCTGTAACTATTGTATTGTAACAATAGTCATCATAACACAGCGGTTCAAGGCGATGTGAACGGTGCTTGAGTTGTTCTTGTGAAGATGAACACGTAAGTACGTTGCATCTGAAAGCTGCAAAGCGATTTTGGGGCACTTTAAACAGGGATGTTGGGGCGAGATTTGATTAATTAACTCAGCTAAAAAAGATCCCTTCTTCTCTTCCATAACAATTTAAAAAAATGGGTCAAAAATAAATAAAACAATCATAGTAGACTTTTTTTGTTGTCATTTAATTCAAAATTAAGTCACTTTGACAAGAACGTCAATCTTAACCTCAATTTAAATCACAAATGGCTTTCACCAAGCTGGAGAAGAGAAAGGATACTTCCCAATGCACGAATCTTTGTAAACGTTGTGCAGCATCTTCGCGATGAAGAAGAAATTCTTCATGAAATTGAAAACCAGCCAGGAACAAGTACGAGTACTCGGCGGCTTGAAATTCACCTGGGGGGTTTTCAGTTTGCAAGTTCAAAACACTGCTCAGGAAATTCGTCAAAACAGAGGCGATTCAATTACAAATTTTCAAATTCATGAGTCTCAAAAAACGATAAAAATCAAACATAACCACGAATGACAGAAAAACTTGACACTGACACGTGCGTCAAAGCTGCCCGCCAAATTTGAATTTTTCAGCGGTTCCCAAACAAACTGATTTCTTTGATTACTTGTAAAGCATTAACATTTGTATAAGGCAAGTTGGGGTATTTTGCCTTCTTTTAACACCACGTACTAAAACAGGTTTTGCTACAACTGGTTTAACAATATGTATGTCTAACAAATTTAGCTTGACAAAGACTTACCTTGTTTCATAATTTATTTTGAAAAGTAACAAGATGTTCATCCTAAAATCTTAAGCAAAAAGGAAAATGTAGAACAGAACCGAAATCACTGATAGTCCCTCAAAATGCAGTTATTATACTTTAATGGGTGGTACTTAAACTACTTAGTGGTAGTAGATGGTAGAGATAGTCTCGAAATTGACTTTTAAGAGGAACACTATTTCACAGCGGGCCTAAATTAAAATCTAAATATAATCATTATGAAGATTTATGGGCAACAAGTAATACAAAAATGTTTTAACAGTATTTGCCCAAAGAGATTCCACTTTACATCTTTCGATTCTTGTCACATCTTTTCGCCCTCGCCAATAACGCGATTTTACTCGAAAAGTATCTAAACGTGGATGACTTACATTTGCATAATTTTGATAAAAAAAATCAATATCAAGCGTAAACAAATTACTTAGTAGACGCGGATGTCGGTAAAAAATAATTTTCAAAGTAGAAATAGTTTAGGCAATTTATTGAAGGCAATAAATACCCAAGAACCCGAGAAAAAATTACATTTTCTACTTTACGGTAAATACAAAATTCCGTAATTCTCTTAAATTAAGTAGAATATGCGATTTACATTTTTTTTTGCTCGCTGAACTATTAAAAATGTTGGGAATTTGAATTGAAAATAATAAATCCCCGTTACGTTGACGCTATTTAGTCCGTCTTGCTCAAGGCTGATTTACTCTATAAATTATTTAAGCCTGCGATGATTGGATTATTAGATTAAATCGATGTTGCTTAAGCACTTGTTTTACTGAAACACTTTATTATTGGTGTTCCAGCTTTACCGTTACAATAGATTAGTCTCAGGGTTAAGATTAAGATCATTCTATTATGACTGTTTCAACATCGTCTTTGTTGTTGTCATTGTTACAAACATTTTTTTC
Source organism: Tenebrio molitor (assembly GCF_963966145.1). Taxonomy (NCBI): domain Eukaryota; kingdom Metazoa; phylum Arthropoda; class Insecta; order Coleoptera; family Tenebrionidae; genus Tenebrio; species Tenebrio molitor. Next base: position 941,249 of record NC_091054.1, on the reverse strand, counting down.
AAAACTTCTTAAACGACATTCTTTTATATTTTCTTGAGGACTTTCATAGATTTGACCAACGAGCGTGCATTAATGCATGGCATACGTCTAAAACCGTCTGCGGTAAAAATATTTTTACAGCAAATACGAGTCTTGACGGTCTATTTCAAGACACCACAGTTTTATAACCATCCCTATTAGGAACGTAATAAGCCATTTTAAGACTCACAGCAATATTATTGGTAATTGTTAAACGCACTTTGTAAAGAAGGCTTTTTGAGCGTATTTACTAGCCAATAAACCTGTTGCTTCGAAGTGGTTTTCAAAGAGGTAAGCCAATTATGCAATAAATGGGAAATAAAGCTGCTATTGCAAAATGATTCGTAAAAAAGTGCACGTTTCAAATTATTATAATTAAGTGTCGGCGTTTATACAGAAAGGAAGAATAAAATGAAAAAAAAAGAAAGATGATGGAGTTGAATGTTCGGAAAGAATATATTATATTTTAAAACACAAACGTTAGATCCTTTTAAAGGAAGCATTTTGTAAAGATAAAACAAATTTATTCTGGGACAAGCTTATTTGCAAGTCAATCAGGCAAGAACTTTGTAATGCAAACTGTGACATGTGTAGTGCAAAGAGCAATATGTTGTGGATTTTGCCATCATTAAAAAATTAGTTATGGAAAATGGAACAACCTGTTCTGACCTTTTAGAGAAAACTATAAATCGTTTTAACAAGGATTCAGATAGACACGGTCTATTGCAGGAAGCTGATATTACAAGAAAAATCTATCTCTGCACTAGACATTGACGCTATTTATAACCTCAAACTTAGAAAAACATAACCTAATTCAACAGACAGCTTTAATACCAAATTAAATGCAACATTTCCATGTCAAAACAACGTGAATGCTGTTTACTTTGAATCCTTTTCTAATGTTCTGTTAAAGCTTCTCTCATTGTTTTACTTTTCCATTCTTCTTTTTCCTTGTTCTTTTACAGCGACGTTAATTCCTTGATATTTATATCTACAACTTCATCACCTCGTCATTTTATCACCTCACATTTCCCCAAAGTTGGTCTTTTTTCAGTTCATCCCTCATTTTCACGTGATGGTTTTTATTTATCTCTTTCCACCACACCCTCATCACAGTAAATCCTGTCTAAGCTCGGCTACCATAAATAACTCTTTACCCTCACATCCTTACCCCATACTTTATCAGGTTGTCACCAAGTACTTTTACTTTCCTTGCTCGAACAGTATTTTTTCTTGTTTCCCTATTTTGTTGCAAAAAGGAAAAAAATACTTTCTTGTGTCTTTATTCTTTATTTTATTTTTAAAACTCATTTACATATTTCTGTTTTTCATTATTATATTTTATTACACAAAGAAAATTAGAAAGAACATTTTTTTAATCGTAAATTTAATTTGAAAATGTTTTTTTTTCTGTGTAAATTGGGCTTTTCTAATTGCCCGAGGGACAAGATTAAAACACGAGCGTAGCGAGGGTTTTAAGGCCTCGAGGGCAATTAGAAAAGCCCAATTTACCCAGAAACGAGTTGCATACAAAATTTTATTGTTTGAAACGACGGACGTCCCTGAAGCTTCCAAATCTTTTAAAAATCGTTTCGCATTTGCTTTTGACAGTTTTGACAAATTTTTCAAGACCTGTCAGAAATGTGACGTTGAATGTGTTGCCTAGGGCAACGGTTCGTTATCTGTTCATTTTGCTTTAGGGTAGTTAAGAGGCTGTTTACAAAGGAGAAAAATGAGAATTTATGACAGTTGAAAACAATTTAAAAAAATGTTTTCTTAAATTTTTTGTTTTCGTTTCAGCTATCTCATGTTCGCTCTGCTGCTCTCGGCGGCCATCCTCACCGCCTCCGACTCGCCGCCCTCGCGTCGAAAGCACGAGATGCTCACGAAGTTGGGTTTCACGCGCGTCAAAGCCCCCAATACCCACCACCGCAAGCGTTTGGCGGTCGAGTCCCGCCACCACACCCGCTCCGATGACTCTCACATGTACATAATCAAGCTGCCCCCCAATCCCCATTACTACGCCCACAACAGCCCCAATGCCGTGGGCGCCTCTCGCCAGACCGTCCCCGTCAACTTCAAGAGCAACGGAAAGCCCGCCAAGGTGTACCACTGGAACATCCCCGTCATCAATAAGTACGTCTCCGTCAAGCACAAATCCCGGAACAACGACGACGTCAACAACTTGGACCTCCAGAACGAAGTGTTCGACAAACCGGAAAAGGAGAGGAGGCCGATGAAGCCGTCCTATTACGTCCCCTCGAAGCCGAAGAAGGCCTCGTTTATGAAGTATTTCCCCGGAAACGGGAAATTGCACTCGTTCTACGTTATCGAGAGCAGTAAAAAGGCTCATTATCACAGGTTGTTGCCATGACGATGGCCTGGGGTGGACACACTTGTGCAATATACTGGGTCAAGCTAGACTGACGTTTGTGCTTATCTTTTTCAGTTTTATAATTATGTATTCTTTGTTTATTATTAATACATTTTATTTGAACAAACTTGAGTTTTTTTTTCCTAATTATCTATAAGGTGAGTTAGTTGCCAAAAAAGAGTAAAGCAGCCGAAAGTTAGATCAAAATGTATTTATTTAAGGTTAGGTACAGCATCATTAAATTTAAATTCCAGCAATGCTAGCAACAGTGATTCGTCAAAATTACCAAACAGCTAATACCAACCTGATTTTTCATCCGTGGTTTTTTGCAATTTGAGTCTACTACCGGGTGATTAAAAAGGACTGTTTGAGTTGGCAATACAATTAAGAGCATTTTGTTATTCGGCTGTTTGTAATACTGCAACCGGATACGTCTTTCGACAGATATTTGATGTGAATACAACAGCGACGGAATTGTAGGTTATGTATGAATAAAAATCAACGGTACAAAGATTATAAAGAAAGAACTTGAACTGTCAACTATCAACAGAAACATACTTAATTAGTTCATACTATTATTTAACAAATATCACATCCTGTTTATTTCGATAAAAAATAATCTCCTTGCTGATGTCCATGCTATATTAAGTTTGCCATTTTAGGTCCACGATGCTTCCTATTTTTTTGTATTGCTCAATATCCGGTGAGGATCTTAACTGTCACTTTGGTTCATTTAACTTTATCCACCGCAGCTCAAAATAAATCACTTAATAACATTCCGAATCATTGGCTACGACTCTTGAGCCGTAAAAAAAGCATTAACCGGTAATTACTATACTCGAAACCTCCATTTCTGCATTTGATTACTTAAACTTTACTTAAATTTATTTAAATGTTCATCTTATCTATAGTAAAAATTATGTAAGTACTTAAGAAGTCCCGCGGCAAAAATGCGAACTAATCAATGTTTCTATGGTAATGAACAAAAATTGTGAAACTAGATTCAAAACAATAAATCTACGTCTATGACGTTCTCTTTCATTTGAACAGATTTTTTTTGTTTTATTGTGTTTAATAATTTGCATTATTTAATATGTTTTAAATAATATCTAAATCTCGTTATTTCAATTTTGTAAACATTACTGTTATTTGATGTCCAAAAAAAACAGCCACACAATTTACTATAAAATTAAAATTTTAGTTTTGAGTGTATAGTTGGTTGCAAAAAAAAACGGGAACTGTCAGAATAAAATTGACTCATTTTTACAATTTGTTCATAGTATGAAACCTTCTTACGAGAGATAAGTTTATGGTCAAAATTCAATGACATTTTTAAAAATTATTTGACAGGTATTGTCAAGTAGACAATTAATTGACAAATGAACTAAACCAAATTTACATTAGGAAAATATCCTTTTCCCGTTTTTTTGCAACCAACTGTACTTACAGAAATATTAGCGCTACTGTCAAATTTTTAAAATTTTATAATACCTAAAACCTAAATGATTTTTTTTTCTTCCTGTTCGTATAATATTCCATAAATCTTCAAAAAACAGTTACTTTGTGGGAATTTGACCCCACTTAAGCGCCAAAATTCACACATGTGGCTTTTATTCGCTCTCACAGCTGGCCAGTAGAAAAATATTCTTTATTATACACTTATCGCTATCATCTTTAAACATGAGATAAATTAATATTTTATTACTTTTACCAAAACCAGTTTGGAGAGGATTTTTTAACTAAACTTTAACACCGAATAAATAAAACTACTGAAACTTGATAAATCCGATTATTAATTAATATTTATTGAGTATTTAATACGCATTTCTGAAGATAATTCGTTGATAAAAATATTCCAAGAAATTTTCTTCCAAGTTCTAACACCTGCATTTTCTAGCAACGTGATTTACACACATTTGCCGCCTCTTCTGAATGTGTAAATTTGACATTTGACAGCTCACACTTGCTATTTTGCAATTTTTCTTTGTTCACCATTTCTTAAAGCGTAATTTACGGTGTTTTGGGGTAGTTACGGCAGCACAAGAGTCTTTATCAAGACTACCTCACGTAGAGATCTAATCATAATTTGTGATTTCTTTTAAATAGTATAGTTGCACTATGTATTGTAGGTGGCAAATTTCCACAAATTTAAATATTATAACTTCATCTGATCAACATCTCTGTCACACCCCCATCCCCATAGCAACCAATCAACAATTTATTATCCGTCGAAATGACGAGCTTGCCGGTCTTGCAGCCCCGTCTTATTTTGGGGTTGCGGACGGACGTGAAGGGCAACGCTCAATACATCACAGACGAGGACATCATCTACCCCGTGGGGGCAGTTCTGACCATTCACAACCTCAACCAGAAGCGCCAGAAGTACATCAAACTAGCTGACAAGGGCAGGAACGTGACCGAAGTCGTCGTCAGCCCCAACAAGTAAGTCCCCCACGAAATCCCCAAACACCTCACCTACCCCTTACAGGAAACTCGTAGCGGTGGTCGAGGCCGGAGAAAAACCCTTCATAACTCTCTGGTGTCCACTAACCTACAAAAAGAAGCGCCAGATCAACCTACCGACAGATAAAGAAATCTACGCCGATAAATTCACAGCAGTAGCGTTCACTTTTGACTCGAAATATATTCTCTGCGTGACTGGAGAGCCCGACTGGATGCTGTACGCCTTCAAGTGCGACAAGGGAAAGCTCGAGAGCACCGCAAGAGCTAATAATATTGGCAACACTGGATACGTGAGACAAGTGAGTGGGGAGATTGTTGTTTCTTGCAGTCACAAGAGAGTTGTAGATCGCGTGCAATCCCAACGATGCCAATCTGATTGCTCTGATTGGCGATGGTCTCATTAGAATCTTGGCGTGTACTGACTTTTCTTGGAGACAGTATGGATACAGCAAGGGAGACCAATGGAACTTCACTTCAGCCACTTGGTTGAGTCAAGACCGGCTGCTGGTGGGGACAGTTGATGGAAGACTTTTGGTCATCGAAAGTGGAGAGTTGAAGTTTGTGTTCTTTGCTGGTGATCTGGCAGTGATGGACCTCAAAGCAAAAGAAGAGTAAGTCATTTTCTGTGTTGCAACTACTTTTGCTACTGTTGCTTTGGTACTTGTTAAGTATTGTCTTTCTTTTGCTTACACCCAGGAGTCGCAAACCTAAGTGAGTACTTCTTGGTTTTAGAAGGGTGTTGGACTTAAGGTTCCAAGTTTTCTCATTTGTTTTTTTTTTTGTGTAGGTTGCAACAAACTTCCCAGACTAGCTTGAAGGTTCTAAGCGACACCGAGATCGACCCAACCCAAGACCACAGCATCCGCTCCTTGAGGACCTTCCCTCGAGGCTTCACCTTCGGCTACTTGACCGGAACAGTCCACCTGTACGAGATGGAAACCCCTCACAAGTTCATCAAACGAAACATCTTCAGAATCCCGGACCACACCATCGTACGCGAGTACGAGACCCCAAATGAAGACCTCGTGACCACCGTGAACTGCATCAGCATCAACCCCTCCCAAGGCAAGCTGATGGTGACGTGCAAGGAGAGTCAGATCTACACGGCGACCTTGTGGATGCAAGACTCTTCCGCCACCGCAGCCGTCGAGAGCATGTTCACGGAGTACGGCGCCGCCCTCCACAACGGACCCATCGGCAGCATGGCCGTCTGCAACTGGAAACCCATTTTGCTCACCGCCGGCAAGAACGACCGCACTCTCAAGATCTGGAACTACGAAACGGAAGAGCTGGACCTGGCTCAGAAGTTTCAAGACGACCTCTACGGAGTAGCTCTCCACCCTAGCGGACTGTACGCGATCGTGGGCTTCTCGGACAAGCTCCGCTTCCTCACCATCATGATCGACGAGTTTGAAACGACGCGCGAGTTCAACATCAGAGTGTGCAAACAGTGCGTCTTCAGCAGGATGGGGTACTTGTTCGCGGCGGCCAACGGAAACGTGATCCAGGTCTACTCTAGTGTCTCTTTCGAGATGATGTACAATTTGAAAGGTCACAACGGAAACATCAATGGAATCTCTTGGACCAGCGACGACAGGAAGATGGCGTCTTGCGGGAGCGAAGGCGCTGTTTACGAGTGGGTCGTTGTGGAATCGAAGAGACTGTCAGAGACCATCATGAAACAATGCGACTTCAGAGGAGTCAATATCACCAGTGATGGCAAATCGATATTTGTGGTGGCCAACGATGGACACATCCGGGAGTTGATGAACTCGAATGTCCACAGAGACGTTCTGGTCACTCCTGCTGGACTGGACTCGATGGTACTGTCGAGAGTAGACCAGATGCTCTTCGTTTCAGGAAACTCTGGTACCATCTACAATATCAAGTTGCCCCTCTTGGAGAAGGCAGAGTACTACGAGTACAACGTCCACGCTGGGACTGTCACACACGTGAGTTACGCCACAATCGGTCTTTTGCAAATATTTATTCGTTGAACAACAGATGCTGGTGTCTTACGATGACAAGTACCTCTTTACGGGGTCGCGCGAAGGCACCATTTGCTTTTGGAAGCTGTTGAATACTGAAGGCAAAGCGGTAAAGATGGATAAGGATTTTTTACCGTCAAAGGACATACTGATCTCGAGGCAGATTCTGGAAGAGAGAATAGCGCAAACGAAGAATCTTCAGATGAGGTTGCACGAGTTGGAGGCGGAGTATGCCTATCAACTTCGGCAAAATGACGTGGTCAATGCTTTGAGAATGAAAGAAATCCATGCGGATTACTGCCAGGCTATTGAGGAGCTGAAAGAAAAAAATGAGGCAAGTTTAGAGATTCTTGTGAGTTTCTTTCTGATGAAGTAGGTTTTAGCAACTGGAAGTGGACCACGTGCAAGAGATTCACAATATCAATCTGGACATCAAGCAGATGAAGCTCGACCACGAGGAGTTTGTGAGGGAGCTGGAAGCCAACTACAACGAAAAACTGATATTTGAGTATGAAAAGTATCTGCGATTGGAAGAAAAGATGGAGAAGATGCGACGCAACTACGAGAAAGAACTTGATGACTTGGGAGAAGCTAAGAAAGATTCAGAAGAGAAAATAACGAATGAATTTCTCGAGAAACTAGAGGAGAAGCAGATGCAGTACGACGAGGTGAGATGATATTTTGAAACTCGAGAAATTTCTAATTGAGTTTTGCAGTTGTTGGAGCAAACAGCTCAGAAAACTAAAGCCCACGAGATGATTAAGCAGCAGATCGAAGAAGACGCCGATCGAGAAATCTACGAGTTGAGAGCGACTCACGCTAAGGAGTTGCTCGAAGAACAAGACATGAATGTGAAGATTAGGGGAGAAACGGCCATCGTGAAGAAGAAGCTCATATCTTCTCAGAAAGAGATAGACGAGTTGAAGAGTAAATTGTATACTTTGGATAACGACCATACCAAGCTGAAGAAATCTATAATCAATTTGGAGAAAGACATTGCTGATTTGAAGAAAGAAATCTCGGAGAGAGATGCGACGATTCAGGACAAGGAAAAGCGAATTTTCGATTTGAAACGGAAGAACCAAGAGTTGGAAAAGTTCAAGTTTATCCTCGACTTCAAGATCAAAGAGTTGAAATCGCAGATCGAGCCAAGAGAGCACATGATCCAGGAGCAAACCGAACAAATCAACGCGATGGTCAAAGAACTGGAAAACTTGCAACGGGTGATCTTAAGTTTGGATTTGCAATTGCACGAGTTGAGAGGCAAGCTGTACGCTTCAGACAACGAGGTGAAGAAGCAGATTTCCAAGAACTCCGCTATGAACAGAGCCCTGAAGAAGATAAAGACTGACATCTACTTGGCGAGCGGTCAAGTGCAGAACGTCCCACTTCTCATCAGAACCGTCAAAGAGATGTACCACAAGTTCAACATCGACGAAGACTTCGAACTGAGTCAAGCCGAAGATACGGAAGTGAAGAGTGAGTTCTTGAGGCAACGCGAGTTCTTGGAGAGGACGGTGGCGAGCTTGCAAATGCAAGTGAACAAGAGCACCTCGACGCTGAGTTCCGATAAAGTGAAGTTGACCGAAGAGAACGCCATTCTCTTGGTGGAGACCAACATGTTGCGAAAAGAACTGAAAGATGAGCAGAAGAGGAAGGATAAATTGCAGTCGATTCTGGGAGTGAACCAGAAGTATTTGCCGCCTAAAGTTGCGATGGAGAAGGTGCAAAACGCCACGGCAACGAGAGAAGAAATTCGAGGCGAATACAAAAAGACGATCGATGTAAACAGAACGTGGTTGGTTTGGTGAAGGATTGAGGTTGGTTTGGTTTTAGGATAATGAGAAGAGCATTCAAGCTTTGAGGGAAGAAAATGACAGACTCCTCAATAAGATACTGGTTGAGGCCAGTAACAATGAATTGCTCATGGGTGTTGAGGCGTCGATCCCTGAAGAAACAAACAAAAGCGACCTCTAACTATTTTGACATTTCGTTTTGTTTATTTATACACAGTTTTGTCATGCCTTGCTAGACAAATTTTTATTTTATTTTATACAAGACTTTTATTCTATTAAAGAAATGTATACAGCTCTATGTATTTTTTCAAAACAGCATAAAATAATTATTGTGTCGGTAGGTCTTGGGCGAAGGCCGAGCGAGGGGAACAGAGCGTTGGGGGAGGGTGATCGCCGTTTACATTTTTAATGGGTTAGAGATTTTGTTGCAACGTTAGTTTTTTAATCATAACTTGATTAATATTTCCTCAAAATTATAATAATAAACACCATCGTAATCAGAGAATATCGGTCTTTAGTTCTTAAAGAGTACATTTTTTCGATTTGAGGCTTAGTTTTCGAGCAATGGAGTGAGAAACGTAAAAACACGGCAAAATTAACGAATTTTTGGCGAGCGTCGAACAGAGATACAGGCATTTGAATTTTATTCTTCCCATAAGACGCAATACTTTTTTGAAAATTGTTTATTTTTTTACAACCAAACGGCTACAGAAAATATTACAAAGTCTCCACCAAAAAAAAGATTTCAACATCGGCTATCCGATAAGCTAAGTAACTCGAAAATTTTGAGTAACGCCCTTTTGCACAGGACAATTTTTGAACTTTTTTTTTTGGAAGTTCACCTATACATGACCAATCGATTTAGCAAGGTGTCAGCTTTTTGCCATTCACTGTCCACACGATGAAATTTTTGACCCTTCGAGTTCTGTATTTTTGTCATTTCGTTTCGCGACGAGAACTTTATAATTCGTATCATGCGGCTTGGCAATCATGGAGCTGACTATCTGACAACAGTGCGTTAAAATGTAGCACGAGAGCCCAGCTCAACTCACCAAAAACAATAGCTATTTATGTAACCAGTTAGGAAATGCGTTATTTTGTGTAACGAGTGGAATATTTGCGGGACGAGCGCAGCGAGATCCCGTAAAATCACACGAGTTACACAAAATTGCATTTCCTAACGTGTTACATACAAGATTTTTTCTAATTTTGACAAAAAAAAGTTTCTTCGAACGTTAAATGAAGTAATGAATTTCATTAATAATAAATTATTTTGGAAAACTACTTTAAATTTATCAATAAACAATACTAAATTAAAATCCGAGCCTATTCAAATTAAACGGGGAATTTATCAAGGAGATTCTTTAAGTCCTTTACGGTTTTGTCTAGCCATCAATCCTTTGACAAATCTATTAAATAGCACTGGATATGGTTTCAATATTAGAGTTAATAATACCACACTATCCAAATTAAATCACCTTCTTTATATGGATGACATAAAACTTTATGCATCTAAAAAGAATCACATTTTATCTTTACTAACAATAACTGAAAATTTCTCAAATGATATTGGCATGAGTTTTGGTATTGATAAGTGTAAAACGCAATCAATATGTCGTGGTCATTACGAAAATTTAGAATATATAACTAAAGAAGGAGAAATCATTAAAAATTTAAATAAAGGGGATTTTATAAATATTTAGGTATTAATCAATCAAATCATATTCAACATTCAATTATAAAAGAAAATTTAGAAAAACAATTTTATTTAAGAATTAAATCTATTTTAAAATCAAAATTAAACGGTAATAATTTAATTAAAGCAGTTAATACATATGCTGTTCCATTGTTGACCTATTCTTTTGGTGTTATAAAATGGTCCAAAACTAATTTACAGAATATAAATATTCAAACTAGAGTTGTCTTTACAAAATTTTGTAAACATCACCCCAAATCTGCTATTGAAAGATTTAATTTACCACGCGAAAATGGTGGTAGGGGTTTTTCAAATCTAGAAATTCTACAATACAATCAAATTGCTTCACTAAAAAATTATTTTCTCAATAGAGCTCGTGATAACACTTTTTTTAATGCTTTGGTTTCAGCGGATAAAGGTTACACACCTTTAAATTTAAGTGATAATGTAATTTCAGATATTGTTGAGCCAAATATACCTGACACTATAGCAAATATAAAACAATAGTTATTTATGTGACAAGCTTAGTAAATTAATCTTTACGGGCGCGCTGGCACTTGTTGGACGAGCGACGTAAGGAGCGAGTCCCATAAGCCAGTAGGCCCAGTAAAGATTAATTGCTAAGCGAGTTGCATACAAACTTTTATTTCCACCTTCAACCTCTAAATTTCGTTTTTTAATTGTTATTTGTATTTATAAAAATTTTGTAATGAAAGGCGGTGGGGCAATTATACCTGCGTCGTCATGGTGTTGAGATAAACAACAAAAATACTGTCAGAAATTTTCCGAAAAGTGTTTTGAAAAGGAAAATATACGCGGAATTGCCAACGCTGCAAGTGCCGTTCTATTACCGCTCCGATCCAAAGAGCGGTATGAGAAACAATATGCAATATTTTGCGAATGGCGCAAGGCTAAAGAGGCGAATGGGGTGAACGAAGACTTAATTCTAGCATATCTTTATGAAAATGTAAGTTAGTTGATTATTTTTGCTAACTCGCCTCCTTATTATTTATTTGTTTTTAGTCTGAGAAATACAAACCCTCTTCACTTTGGGCGTTTTACTTGATGCTAAAGAAGACATTCATCTCTTACGAGAACGTTAATATAGCAGATTTTTCTAAAGTTTCGTCTTTTTTAAAAACAAAATCTTTGGGATACGTGCCAAAGAAGTCAGCCGATTTGAACAGAGCAGAAGTAGAAACGTTTTTAAAAGAGGCTCCAAACGAAGAATTTTTGTTGGTGAAGGTAAGATATTGTATCGCTTTGTCCATTATTTTAATTTTAAAATTGAAATATTGCAGGCTGTAACAATTTTCGGTATATGTGGAGGTTGCCGACGTCAGGAACTGTGCGATGTAAAGGTGCAACATGTTGAAGATGAAGGAGCTGTCATAGTAGTTAGAATTCCTGATACAAAAACACACGTCAGTAGAGCATTTACCATTCTTTTTGATGGAAATGGTTTCAATCCCATCGATCTAGTTCGTCAATATATGAAATTGCGGCCAAGCCATACTAAAATTGATCGTTTTTTTTGTCTTATAGAAACAAAAAGTGCACTGTTCAGCCAGTAGGTATAAAGACAATTGGAAAATTTCCATCTATTATAGCGAAATATTTGGGTTTAGAGAATGCAGCATCATATACGGGTCATTGTTATCGGCGTACGTCGGCTACGTTATTGGCTAATGCCGGCGCTGACGTTTTAACTTTAAAACGGCATGGATCTTGGAAATCCTCAACAGTTGCCGAAAATTATGTAGCCGAATCAATGTGCAATAAAATTAAAATTGCTAAAATGATTCAATGTGGCGATGGGATTGAAACTAATAGTAATACATTAGTAACAAAGAAAACGAAACACCTGTTGTATCTGTTTCCAACAAAAATATTAGTTTGGAAATTGAAAGCAACAACCAAAAAATGATTGCTGGAAATTTACATATGACGTTCGAAAAAAAATCTAAATGCGTTATTAATGTATATAATTCTAAAAATTGATAGTTAAATTTGTTTGTGTTTCTAATAAACTTAAAAAAAAAACATTTAATTAGTTTTGATTATTTATTTTTTGATGAGCCTTGTAATAACTATTACAGGTCTCTTCTAGGTGCCTGTTAAATATTACAGGGCTCTGCCTGTAATTACCCATCACAGACAATTAAACTATAGTAAGGCTAGGGCCACACTACAGACTAAATAATCGGCCGATAAATTAGTCCTATTGGGTAGCTTCCGCGCCCACCAGGTAAACTAAACTGTTTTCGATCAATCTGTCGGCCGACTACAATCGCTTTAGTGTGCGCACTCACATAAGTCCTCATACTTATTAAGCAACCAACTAAACTGTCGGCCGATGAAAAGTCTGTAGTGTGGCCCTAGCCTAAGACTGTCAAGTGGGATTACATTTTCGGGGACGCGCTCAAGTGGCGCTGCCCGAGCGTTTAGTTAGGCCAAACTAATGTATAACAAGTTGCATATCTGACTAGTTTCTGTATACCTAGTTGCCTATTTTTTTTTCAATTTGATTTAAATTGATACTTATTTAAAAAAATAAAAACTACTAATTAAGCATTAAACATTTTAATACAAATTCTAACATATACAACAAATTGGTAGTTCATTAAACGAGTTTGTGTGTAAATTGGGATTTTTTGGGCATGAGTGGGCTAGTTTAAAAGGCGAGTGAAACTGAATTGAAGGGTAGAATTAGTTCAATATGTAATTTGATTTTGCGTTAACTTTTAAAATTTCTGGAGATAATTTTAGAATCGTGCAAAAGATTTTTTAATTTTAAAATTATTTTTCGCTGACATCGGTCCATATAATAAATGTTTCTACCTTTTGAAGTAAGACTACTAACTTTCTTGCATTCAAGTACTTGCAACACACTAGAAGATTTTGTTGGGTGGCTATTTTGGGCCTTGGGCATAACAAGAAGGATTAGATTCTCTACAGTGGGATTTTCAGTAATCGTAGATTTTTCAATTTGTTCAGCTGATCTAACATTGTTTATGGAAGTTTGTTTGTCTTCATGAAGAAAAATCGACGGCAGAACGTATTTATGGAGTTTTGCTTTTTGAGTATAGAAATTGTTGCTAAAATGTTTCTCGCAAATAAAAGCATTATCTGTTTTGAAGGGTGGTGCAACATTTACCTAAAGCTTCTATCTATCGTTTCCTTTGTTCTTCTAATTTTTGAAATTTAAAATGTTTACTTTTTATCGCCGATCTTGTTTACAAAGCATTTATGTTTAATTTTTCCCATATCCAAATAAATAAAATAAAAATTGCGATCTGAAAAACCATATTTCGTACTTTTTCAAAAAGAAAAAGATAACTTACCAAATAAAAAGATAACGAAAAATTATCTCAAGATACTGGTTTGGAGTAACTTATTTTGTAGAACAATTTATAAAATTTATTGACTAAACCTTGACAGAAATTAGAAAATTCAAAATTACTGATGAGTGATGACTGATGACATTATTAATTAATATTCAAATCAACCTTCTTTTTAAACGGAACTTCCCGATCGAATTAACGAGTAAATTCGGTAATTTAGTTTGGCCTAACGCTAGAGCAGCGCTAGTGTTGTCAGTGTCTCCCATGTTTTATACAGGTTTTGAAAGTCTTAATTCTGTTGATGGTCTGTGGTTACCACCACGATATACATAAGAACTGGTACGCCCACTTCCCTATACTTCTCTAATAAATAAGCGTGTCAAAAAAGCACCCCAGGTGTGAGCTTCAAAAGTTACTACTAGATGGCGCTGTATGTACGAGGGACCCAAGGTTGGTAGAACTGACTAATTTGTATAATAGGTTGCCTCGTTTCCATTTAAAGCAATAGTCTGAATTTTTTCCCCCCGCAAAAGTTACTCGTGACGTCACAGTGTACCAAACTTTTACTACAGAGTCTGTCGATCATGCATTAGGTGTTCCTTCGCTAGAATAAATCCCAAAAAGCCACCCAAAAAACTCCACGGAGCTTATAAACCTTAGGTTCTATTCGAACACCCAAAATTTCTGGGTTGATTTTACGTCACGAGTTACTTTCCCCCCCGCCCCGCAATTTTCAACGAGGCAACCTATTATACAAATTAGTCAGTTCTACCAACCTTGCGAGGGACCAAGGTTGGTAGAACTGACTAATTTGTATAATAGGTTGCCTCGTTGCCATTTAAAGCAATAGTCTGAATTTTTTCCCCCCGCAAAAGTTACTCGTGACGTCACAGTGTACTAAACTTTTACAACAGAGTCTGTCGATCATGCATTAGGTGTTCCATCGCTAGAATAAAGCCCAAAAAGCCTCCCAATAAACCCCACGGAGCTTATAAACCTTGGGTTCTATTCGAACACCCAAAATTTCTGGGTTGATTTTACGTCACGAGTTACTTTCCCCCCCGCCCCGCAATTTTCAACGAGGCAACCTATTATACAAATTAGTCAGTTCTACCAACCTTGCGAGGGACTGTCATTTATGAGTTTTGAATAAGGATATATCCATATTTATAGATTTTATATTGCCACAAAGCACACACTTTTTCATTTTTAGCAAAAATCAAAATTGTCTAATATTTGAAACTTTAAAATTTAACGTACAAAGTTCAATAGTGGCAGTCCCCGAAACAGACACTGCCATCTAGCGAATTTTTATGAACTATTTTGCGGGCTCCAGCTGGTCCCAAATTTGGCTCTCAAAATGGCGGTGAGTGGGTATACCAGTCTTCTTTCTATCATGGTTACCACAAATACCTATAAAGTGTCATTTACTTAGAAGGTGGTAATAAAATGTTTTTTCCGGGTGCAAATTAGATAGAAGGTAGTGGTCGTTGGTTTTTTCGAAAAAAAATTTCTTCGCGAAATTGCGGTGAGTTATTGTTTAGAGTGAGTTGAATTCAAGCATAAGGAAAGTTCCGGCCATAGACCCCATTTGTTGGTGTGGGAGCCAAAAATAGGCAAAAATATGAGTTTTTTGGTTTTTTGTGAATTTCTCTTAAACGAAAAAAGCGAGGTAATTTTTTTGATTCAAGAGAAGCGCATTGAACAGAGGAATCCAGCGGTGTATAATTCATTGTCATATTATGTTTAATAAGGGAGCTACGGCTGTTTAAATGTTTTTTCCGGGTGCAAATTAGATAGAAGGTAGAGCTTCATGGTTTTTTTTCGAAAAATTTCTTGTCGCCGATTCGAACCAAATTGCGGTGAGTTATTGTATAGGGTCAATTGAATTCAGGTATAGTAAAAGTTCCGGCCATTGAACCCATTTTTTGCCGTGTGAGGCAAAAATAACATTTTACTTTTTCTAGCATTCATGTACAAACTAAATATCCGACTATTTTAAGTAGTTTATAATACATAATGTACATACATAACATATGTGTTTTTTTACTACATAATTAATAAATACACATGAAAATAAACTTACTTCATCTAAATGTAACCGGTTAAAATACATACATAATATGTTAGACGTATAATCAACATGAGAAATTTTATTTTCCTTTTTAGTGAACCTCGGATATAGTGAACCAGTTTTTACGCATATTTCAAGTTCACTATATCCGGACTCCACTTATCAATAAAACTACGCCCACGGTTTGGTGAGTCCCACCTCCAGGTTGACCCTTTGCTCCTCGAGATACTGTTTACAATCTGCAACGTCGCAAGGGCTGCCAACATAATTCTCCAAAAACTCGAGAATGAGAGAGTTGTTAATTTTGAGACCCACTGAAGGTTCCAACTTCTTCATAAACCAGTTCAACCAGTACCCCACTAAGAGAACAGTGTCCGTTTGGCTCTCGTGAGTGGTATGCCTGCAATGAAAAGTTGTACCAACTGCCAACTTAAGGTAAACAATGTTCCTACAAAATGGTGTACATGGATCTGTGACTACCAGTCAAAAATTGCGACATGGCTTGGGTGTTGGATGCAATGTGGAATGTTTGGGTGTTGATGAAGATCATCGGTTGCTCTAGCTTCTCGTCTAGTTTGTCATTTTTGATAGGATACATCCAGGGATCGAGTAAAACACCTTGTCTGCAACAGTTCTCTTTAGTTTCCACATTGGATCAAGTCAAGATATCGCAAAAGAACGGTATGTCAACTTATACCTGCAACTACGTGATTTAAAAACGAACGCCAGATGTGACATTTCGGGGACTGTCACTGAACTGTCAAATGTCAAGTGAAACAATGAGAAAGCTAAGAAAAATGTTATTTTTTAATAAAAATTGATACAATGGGTTAAGTTAATAAATAAGTTTTGCAAGCTTGTGATGGCAGTTCGTTTTTTGGCCTCTTTTTGGCAAGAAAAACACATCCTTGTGATTACAAACGAGAAACGACATGATTGCTTTCGTCAATGCTTTTTCATGTTCTACGAGAGTGAATTTTTTGTTGCTGGATTTTGAATAAAATTTCAAGTAATGTGTTCCTTTTTTTTCAAATTTTCATTTTACTTTCAAATGTAGCGTAAGAGTTTGTTACAAAAATGTCGGGTGCCAGATATAGCGCCGTATTACGATACCCTTATTAAATTACGATCGTGACGAATTCATCTCTTTATTCTGGCAGGTTATAATTGCATAATGCATAAATCTAGGTATATCGTTTTATGTTTACTTTAATCACGACTTTAGTTAACGGCACTTTAATAACGGTGTCGTGACACGGCCCAAAATCTTTTGATCCATAATGTAGTTCCACACGCTTTACTCCACTCTGGGAGCTTTTCTAAGTTCTGCAAAGGTAGAAAAAAATTGCATTTTTGAAAATTAAATGCAAGAACCCCAACACCAACGAAGTTGTCAGAATGCTGTCAGCTTGACAGTCCCTCCCTACTATGGCGACATCTGGCGACCTGGCACCGGTTTTGAACGGCAAAATGGCGTCGAGTTGATATATCATTCTTTTGAGATATCTTGAATCAAGTGCTGGCATTTTACTTGAGTTCTGGTCTCTGTGAGAGAGTTAGGAGTGCGGTGGCGCCCCCAAACGAGTGTCCCGCCATTGTAAAACTGTCCAAATCTAGCTTCCCCACAAAATCTTCCAGTCTGAAGTCAATCTGGCGCTTCGTGGGTACATCACTGATTACGTTATGAGGTACCGTTCCGTTATTAAGTTGAACGAGAAACTCCACAGCCTTGCCACACTCTTTCGCCCTATAGTCCACCTGTCTCTTCCTCTGCTTGTGGTGTTTCTCCCCCAAAGCAAACGGTTCGTATTCTACTTCCGTCCTAACCCTATTCTGGGCGTCCTTTTTCGACTTGTAGTAGTACGAATAGCACGCAGACCCATCCCTGTGTTCCAGCGCCACCACTAAAAACCCCCTGGACGCTAGCTCGCAACAAGTGTTGCTGTACAACGACCTGTGACCCCCTAACCCGTGCGACAACACAATACATTTCAATTTTTTGTCCACCTTTGCTCTACCTCCATAAATTACTGGAATGACACCAGCTACGAATTCGACATTAGTTGTGGTCTACGGACCAATGGAGCACTTACAAGACCACCAAAAGGCCAATCGGATCACAAAGGTGAAGCTCATCAGTACTTTCGCGATACCGATGATGTAATTGTCGTCGGGGATCCAGGACAACCACCGATTCGAGTTGTTCTAGGAATGGATTTGGTTAGTTCTCTGTTTGTGAAAGTGTGCAGGATTACCGAATCGGTTTTGTTGTTGTTGGTGGGGTAGTAGAGACGCACGAAGATGCCGTCTTGGCTGTAGTCCAGCATCACGTCCATGCAGCCGGGGGCGGAGGGCCCTGTAGAAGCATAAATCGAATTTGTCTAAAATGTGCAGAAGTGGTTCTCGATAAAGGAAAAGTGATGGAAATACATTCAAAATACTGCTTGACCTTTACATGCAAATTGGGAATTTAACAATATCGAACAATGGACGTCCTCTGAAAGATATTTAAAAACATGAGTGTTGCGAATGACACAACTAGACTATGATGCAACTTGTTTGAGTATGACTTTTTTTTAAATCACTAATTTCGAGAAAAAGAAAAGATGTAATTGGTGTTTATAATGATCGATGGCACTGTTATCACTGTCCTTCTACGCACAGCGAACCTTTGATATCTCTCTGTTATAAGAAACAAAGAATAAATGTTTCATGAGAATTTTTTATAACTTCTGGAGGCCTTGATCGATAAAACAATTCAAACACGGACGATTTTTGTTAGATACAGAAATGGCAATAGACAGCCTGTTGGAATAAATACATTTGGGAAGATGCCAGAGCATATTGCTTCGTTTTTTAAAGCATCATGCAACAAATTTAAATTTTTTCTTCGTTTCTGGATAATAATCATTGCTGTGGTCATTGATCTCACCAAGCGAAATTCATAGGCATTTTGCGTGGGACTAGCTTTGCCCAAAATTTTGACACTAGTAGAACACTTGCGCCTTTGACAGAGCTTCTTCCTCAACTTGTTGCGAAAGTCTAAAAGAATTTCAACGAGTCTCTAACACTTTCAACGTGAAGAAATCTAATAATAATGAGTTGCCCAACAAAGTGTGAACTGGTTGTTCTATCATCGTTGTAAAAGAAAAGTAATTGCACCTGTAACGACTATACGCAGGGCTTCTAGACAGTCCATTATATTTTCGAAGAAAGTAATTTCCTCATAAGGTGCAACATTTAGCGTTAAATTTGAACTATGTACGAAAATTTAGGATAGAGTTGACATTTCTTTGACAGTTTAGAGTCGTGCAATTTTGAAACTTGTCACGTCAATGTGTAATGTTATAAAAAAAAAACAAATGCACGCCTATGAAATGTCATACAAATGTCAACTCCACCCTACCCACACAGCTGCCACATATATTTTCGTACATAGTTGCCATATTTACTAAAACTCCCGAAATTTTTGACATTTCGAGTTTCTCAAAATGATATAATTAATGATAATCTTTTGAAATTTGGGTCGGTAATAGGATGATTAGGTCCTATGTACAGCCAGTTAAAATATTAGGTGGTTAGTACTTATGAAATAGTAAACTAAAAAATTTACATATAAAAATGCAAATGACAGCAAATGTCACGGGAGTTTTCTGAATAGCTAGTATCCACAATCATTTTGAATCACCCAATACATAGTATTAGAATAAAATTCCTGTTTTAAAATGGTGCAGCCCACGTTAAAAGAAGAAATCAAAATTGAAAGAAAAGACCGATACCTACCTACATTATTTTTACTTCTTGTTATTGATATAACTTGATAAACATGTCCACACGTTACTAAACATGCCTGGGCTTACGAAATGTATAACATGTTATTTATTTATACATTTGTTCATTGTGTTGGACCTACATTTTGCTCAGCTTTCACTTTCTTGGCATTATTTCAATTAGCAATTAGTTTGAAAAATGAAATGCGGGTAATTTGAAAAACAAATTAATTTTCTAAGGTAAAAATTAAAAAGCAATGAGATATTCCCCTATCGATTAGAAGAAAACGTAAATTACTGTAAAAATGTACTACAAAATAATGAAACAAAAAATTCCACGGCAGTGAAGTTAGCTGTCGAATTGTGATTGGTCATGATGACGTCAAAGATCAGTGATACCGATGCCGAAATAAAGTTTTTCAGATCCCACTTGGTACAGGAGATGTAGATAAAAAATTGCGACAGTAAAAAGTGCGTCCAGGACATTACAATTAACAATTAATCCATCTTTAAATTTATTAAATTCAAACGCTGTTTACTTTGTGTCACTTGTCAAATTGACGTGATGCTAACCAGATTAATCTCGTGTGGAAGATGTGTTTGTAATGGAACAACACTCACCCGTGGCCTCAGGTAGGTGATTAGTCCTGCCACCAAACCACCACATTATCTGTCGACTACCTGCCAGTACCAGTTGGCAAAAAAGTTAGGTTATGACGCTGCCGATGTTTGTAATGTTTTGACAAGTCCTTCAAACAGCACCGTTTGTTGCACTTTCCTTCAATTCTAAACAGTTAGCATGACCCAAATCTTCACCAGCGTCTGACATACTCACTTCACAACTCCGAGATATCTCGGCGGTCAAAGTCGATAGCGAGTCCGCGATAACGCATTCGCGCTAATTCTGACCTTCATCCCGGTCGCAGCTCCAAATCTTCCAAGAGATCTCACCAGAGGAGAGGCCCCGCTCGGATGGAGACCCCGTGTGCCAAGCGCCCTTTCCGCGTGTCGGTCGAGGGCAACATCGGCGCCGGCAAATCAACCCTCATCGAATACTTCAACAGCTTCTCAGGCATAGAAACTTACAGGGTAAATTAAAGGTAGGCGAGGGCCCCCACACATTTATTAATTGCCGTCACAGGAACCCATCGAGTGGTGGCGCAACGTCAACGGCAACAACTTGCTCGAACTCATGTACTCAAATATACACCAGTGGCTCAAAGTCTTCCAAACTTATGTCCAACTGACCAGACTCAAAGTACAAACGTCCAAACCCACAAGACCCGACACGACTGTGCAGATATTTGAGAGGTCAGTTCAGAATAACAGGTTTTGCTTTGTGGAGTTGGCACACAAAAGTGGCTTTTTGAGTGACCCAGATTATGCGGTGCTGGACCAGTGGTACCAATGGATACACAACAACATTAACATTAGTCTAGATCTGATTGGTGAGTGGTGGTGAGTCAGGATTGAGTTTTATTATGTTTTAGTATATTTAAGGAGCTCCCCTGAAGTCGTGTACGAGAGGATCAAGGCCAGGGGGCGCCCCGAGGAGAAAGGAATCTCGTTGGATTACCTGAAGGACTTGCATCAGAGCCATGAGGAGTGGCTCATCAGGAGCAGCACCAATACGATTCCTGTCTTAGTGATGGACGCGAATCAGACTCTGGAGGAGGTCCATGAGCAGTTGAGGGACAAGCAGGATCTCATTTTGGGTACGACTCGGCGATTTGCACTTTATCTAGTAGGTGTTGATATGTCAAATTTTGACAGGTTGCAAACAAAGAGAAGCTAGGAATTGACGTTTGAATTTGGGATGGAAATAGAGAGATTGCAAGGTTCCTGACGGTTTTATTTGATAGTTTATACATATTTGATGTATTTTCCATGATCTGTAATATTTTTACAAGAATACACTTAATACATGTCATAAAATATATATTATATTTATGTAACTAAAACTTGTGCAAGTTTTCTACAATATCACATTTGCATTTGGAACTTCATGCTTCAAATCGCTTCCATTCAGACCGCACAAACTGTCCACTTTGAGAGAAAGTCGGTTCTAATCTATGGATGACAGTCGATGGACAGTTTGCGCATGTTCAGAACAATTCATTCTTGAGCATAGCTTTAGAGTATTTGAGGGTCCAACCTCGTTTAGGTAACTTTGTTCGTGTCAGTTCGAGTCTCGTACGGAAGTGTTTGCAACTTCCACGTCAAAGGTGGCGGTTTGAAAGTCTCGAACAAATACGATGACACAGTCCGTTTATCTTACATATCTAGGTACATACTTTATATATAAGTCAAGGTAGTTATGTCATTTTATATAAAATAATTTAACACATCCTTTATGTTTGTTTAAAAATAAATGTCTTTTATGTAGCGCATTTTCCTTACGTACTAGAACGTCTGTATATAGAAATTTATGTTATATGTTATATACACTATCTATACATCTATCATCCACGGACACAACACGGAAGCACATAAAATCACATTTGCTTTATCAAGAAAAACAACCACCCATAGGCCTATGCTATACAGATATGCACGTTCAAAGTCGATCAAGTTGACGCAGGGGGCGCCACGCGCGAGTCCACCCCGAATTGACGCTGAAGACCGCGAAACGCACGTTTTGGCCGGAATTTCAGTCGATTCGATTTTTGTTGGGGCGACTCGACGTTCGCATCCGCCGCGCTCAACTCTGGCATCGGTCACTTGAGTGCTGTTGCAATTTTATGCCTTAAAACTAAGTCGCTTAAGTGAAATGCATGGCGGCGGCGTGGACGTGGGTTCAGCGAGAATTCACCATCGCATTTTCTTGGTGGTTTTCGAGGTTTTGCTGGAACATGGAGTTGTTGTTCTGTTCTCTGGTGTTGTCTTCGGTTGTTTCTAATTCTACGGTGCTGTCGTCTTCTACGTCTTGGAATCTGGAATCAGGGGTCAGTGGTGGCGTAACAGGGATCGAACGGGTGCTTACGTGTAGTGTTTTTCTTCGCCTCGCATCTCGCATATAACGTTCGTTAATGCCATTATGTAGTTTTTGGCTAAGGTTAGTGTTTCGATTTTGGACAGTTTTCGTTCCATTTTTATGTGCGGAATGACTTCTCTCAGTTGCTGGAAAATACAACGCAAGAATTAGCTTTTAAATTATTAAAATGTTCTAGTATATGTATTTACAACTCTTCCGGATTTCAGAAAAAAAAAAACAAGTATTTGTATGGTTGATTTCATATAAATGTTCATCAAGTGAGCTGTGGATGTGTAAAAGCACCTTTAGTTTAGTTACATTACAAAAGTCACATAATGACAGATCCGTTATGGGTTATATCCAATAAATATTTACGTGGTAAAATTACAAAGACAAAAACAAATAAGACTTACTTTAATTTTATCAGTAAAAAACGTAACACTGCCTTTGAAATCAGCAATGCTAAAATGGACCAAAAAACTAACAAACAAGGTTTGCGCAGGGCAAGCAACAAGTGTTAAGTTACTTTAATACCAACAGAAAATATAAAAGTAATAAAAGTCAAAGCGACTTTTGTG
The DNA here is from genome assembly GCF_963966145.1 of Tenebrio molitor. Lineage (NCBI taxonomy): Eukaryota > Metazoa > Arthropoda > Insecta > Coleoptera > Tenebrionidae > Tenebrio > Tenebrio molitor. The sequence continues at coordinate 918,174 of NC_091054.1, read as the reverse complement.
CAAAAATAGTTACAATTTTTTGGTCATTAAAAATAGGTTAATAGGTAAGTAATTGGTAATTACTATTCCGGACACGGAATCTTGGCCAACATTTTTTAGACATTTCTAAAAAAAATGATGTAAACCAATCATTAGTGCCATTAATAAATGACAATTACCTATTAAAAATCACTTTGAAGTTTTTCTTGTGACATCAAAAAAGAAGGGAAATGGCATTATCGAGTCAAAAGTTGGGTTATATTCAATAAAGACTAATTCACACATATTTGTCAATTAAATGTCAGTTGTGGCCAAGATTCCGTGTCCGGAATACATACTATAAAAAAGTGCAAAGAAGAGCGTAATTTTTCTTTTGTGTAATAGGTATGATGTCATCTCCTTTTTTTTTGTCGCCGAACTTTGTAAATCTTGTAATTCATTGAAAGCATACAAGTAAACTCCATTTCAATTGAATTTGTATAAAGGTGGCTGTGGAAATTCAAATTTCTGTTGGTAGCCATGTGTATACCCTGCTTACAGTGTTTTTATATTTCTTTATTTACAGTACTGCATGTCAATAAATTATTGTCAATGTCAACAGTTAAAATGATATTTGTTTAAATCCCGTTTAAATATGTATAATTTGCAAATTTGATTCTTAATCCAATCGATTAATATTAATTAATTATGGACCTTTCATATCTACAGCGCTGTTTACACGATCATGGCCTACTCTTGTGTCAATTCAATTTCATTGAAAAGGAGTTAGGTAGTGCTCGACAAAATGTGGGGTTAAGTGGCCTGGTACTTTTGCTTTTGTTTCCGTAACGTGTCGCGTAGCTTCTTGAGCTGTCAAAACAGTTTGTCAAACATCATTTGTGTAGCGAACAAGCAGTGAGGTGGATTGTTTCTTTTGCAAAAAACAGTTCGTTTTGGTTTTAGAGCTAACCAGGTTTTCTCATCATGAAAGAAAAAATAATTTCGAAATTCGATGTTTTGTAACAATTTTTTGGACAAGATTTTTCTGATTGTTTGAGAAGAAATTTCGGAAACCCAGAAAGCAGAAAAGAGATGTTATAGTTGTCGGGAAAAAATGTTGTAAAAGAAATTCCAATTCATTGTGTTAGGATCGTGCAATCACGCTTCCATCGGTTGTTCATGCTACCTCGAAAGTCAGTTTCACACAGGCCACCCCTGCGCCTGACTTATCGCGAAGCAACTGTACCGCGTCCGCATCAAAATCCAATATGTCTCGAAAAAATCGTATTTACCTCGAACGCATCGTTGAGCGAGTGCATCCTCATTCTTTCCCTCTCGTTGCTCTCCAGTCTTCTTAAGTTTCTCTCTCGCGCACTGATGCACGACTTCCTCCTCCTCGTCGTCGTCCCGCTGGACGCGCTTCCGCTCGAGGCACTCCCTGCACACCCAAAAACAGCTACATTTTACGTCGTACACTGCGCGTCCATCCTACCTCCGTGCTTCCGTCTTTTCCTGCCGGTGGCCTCGTCGCTGCTGGACTCGGTCAAGTCGTCTCTGCCGTTCATGTTGTGCTTGCCCAGTTCGATGTCTTCCACTTCGACATCTTCTTCTTCCTGCCAGGGAGTTGACAGCTCTAACGACCTCATTCTCTCGACTGCGACGATCTGCACGCAAGAAGTGCGAATGAGTTATGAGGTGTAGCATAAAAATTTACGGCGCATAACTGGCGTTATTGCCAATTAAAACAGAAATGTGCTATTGTCGACGGTTTACGACTTGTAAAATGCAAGTTTTGGCGGTTATTGGTTATCGAGGATTTGACAGGTTGATCCGGGCCCGGATTCGACCGGAGGGGAAGACTCGAGCACACAAAATATACCGTAAATGTCAACAATTAAAGAAACAACTACTGTTGTTTATCGTTGCAAGATGATCGCAGATGCATTAGCAACATGTTAAAGAAAAATATGACCCTGCTAATTAAAAAAGAGCGACATTACTGTATATTACACTACAGAGTGTAATGAAGCTATAGTCTGTTTCAATTCTAAATTTCCACCAACACTGCATTCTACGTTAGAAATACAATCGGCAACACTGTTTTGTGAAAAATGTGTTAGGTTGTATTTGTGAGGTTATCATTCTGTCTGTCAATTTTCGTTTTTACAATACAATAAAGAAAAAGCACTTGTGGCAACCTTTTTATCTTTTCGAAACATTTTACTAGAGCATTTTTCATTTTAGCCGTTGTTTTCGATTCATGTTTATAAAATAATTATATTGCCAACTTTGGTTATAACAATCCCCAATTTAGAAATATTTTTATTTTGCCAACATAATTCAACAGGTGGTAGAAATTTAGAATTGAGACAGACTTTATGAAGTATTGAAGTTGCATCGGAACGCGGTTTCTCCAGCGGTCGCCCATCCAAACGCTGACCCCCCCAGACTTTGCTTAACTTCACTGATCGAATTCAGTAAAAGAACAATTTTTAAAAATTTCTTAAAATATAAATTCTCACTCTTTAACTCGTCCGTTACTCTATACATAAAACTTTTATCGCTTTTTTGCAAATTACGTTTCGTGATGGTGATTGTGATTTTTAATTACACTGTTTTATAAAAAGCAATAATAACAGAATTTTTCAATAAAAATAAATCAGAGATGTTTTTTTAAGATGACAGTTTATTTGCAACGCACTGGGTGTAGGTGGAACAATGTCGCCTGCATTTTTTAATTTTTATTACAGCGTTGACAAATATTTTATAACTATAACAAGATAATAATAATAAATAGTAATTACCGATGTAACGATTTTTAAAGTGAACATACTTTGACGGGATGGATATCAATGAATAAAAATGTCGGGATACATCCAAAACTTCATTCACAATATACTGGGTGTAGGTGGAACAATACTGATTGGAACGCAACATTTTTGTTTAAAAATACATCGAGTGCATCAGTAAAACAATTGGTATAAATGTTTACTCTTATTTATCACGCTCACGTCACAATGTCTTTTAAAAAAATAAAAAATTTTGGTTTTGGTTCTTTGTTCACTCAATACTTTTTTCATGGAATTGAAACATTGCCAAGCTTGAAACATTTTTTAAAACAAATGATTATTTTTATTTGTTGTGTGAGTGTTCCACGCAATCATGATTGTCGCATTAAGATTTAACTTGCATATACAGAGTTGCACATATAAAGGGAAGCGTCCTGCTGAAAGGGCTTCACTACTTAACAGTTTTTAATTTTTTACGAGTACCTAAAACAACGCGAAAACGTCAAATGTGAAAGAGGAATCTATTGGTGATTGCCAGTTTTGACATTTTCAACAAAAATCATTTAACGGAAGGTGAAGGAATTTAATTTTTTTTTGATACGTGTGTTGAAGATAGAAAACGAAGTCGTCAAGAAGCGTGTGCGCTGTTTAATGTCTAATGACACTCACGCTGACAAGAATCCCATTAGCAAAGTCAACAGTAACAGAAACATTAAAGAGATATAATAAAACTGGTAGTGTAAACAATCGGTGAAAATTAGGATGTCGAAGAATTTTTTTTAACGTTTTATTAGATGTCCTGGAGAAGCATAAGCGTCTGCTACGAGTCTAGTTACATGAATTAAATGAGGATGATTTTGACAGAAGATTACATTTCTGTGGAACAGTCACGACGATCATCCGTGACGAAGACAATTTTGTTAAGAGCCTTGTTTTCTCAGATGAGGCAACGTTCCAGTTAAATGGTGTTGCAAATGGGCACAATTGTAGATTAATATACAAGGTGATTCACGAGTAATAATGAGCCTGACAAAACTTAAGATGCAACCAGCAATACATGTACCTAATATGTAGTTTTTTAGTTTGTGTTTTTAATGTGATTATTTTCACGTAATGATTTTGATTAAATTTGACAAATGTAATGCCGGCCATGTTGACTGTGTTTTATAAAATTAAAATATATACAGGGTGTCATCGAAATGCATGTCATTTTTTCTAGTAAGTCTTTTTGTTTTTGAGATCTAAAGCATTGAAAATTTGCTAGAAATTTCCAGTATCTTTTTTCTTTTTTCTCAATTACTTCAACTCAGTGGCAATTTCGAGCAAATTTTCAATGCTTTATTTTGCTCTTTGAAAAGTAGTGCTTTTGTACATTTCCTGTGAAATAGATGAGAAACCATTGAATGGCCGGCTTGATCCACCGGTCTGAACCAGCTAGACTTTTTCTTGTGGGAATATTTCAAGAATCACGTATACATTAACAGATAGAATCTTTGGGTGATTTAGAACAATGTATTGAAAATGAAATCTCAAATATTTCGCGAAATGCGTTAGAAGGTTTCATCCATAGAATTCATTATAATCAGAAAGTAAACGCGGAACAGTTTGAGCTTCTTCTATGATCTAATTCTAAAGTCTTGTTTTAGTGAAAATACTTGAATATGAACTGAAAAATATTATTCAATCTTCTTTGCATAGATTAGCTTTATGATTTATTGTTTTTATTGCAATGTATTAAAAAAGATCACGAATTTTAAGTGCACACTCTTATTGTCAGAAAACAATTGAATGACTAGTTTAAAGTGTCATTTAACTGTCTACAAAATTTTTATTTCCTCAATTAAACAGTTTTAATGTGAAACGATTAGCTACGTAAAATTATGACATCCTATTCATTACGTAGACTTTTAACATTTTCTTTCAACACAATCAGGCTACATGTCACACCGTTTAATCAGAAAGAAATAAGCTTTTTAATAATGTTCGTATCATTTCAAAATAAACTCGCGTTAATTTTGTATTTTAAAAACTTTGAAACCAAAAAAAAAAAAATTAAATAAATGTAATAAATAGTTTCGAATCACATGTCTTTGTTAAATGTCAGTATTCTCGTTTAAACTGTTTACTAGGACGATTTGAGGTATACATAAAAAAGCAACCGGATATTTTATACCATTGTTTCAAAGAGTTTTTGTTTTGTTTATTAATTACAGCACTATAACGCACTAATAAATGTTAATAACTTGTGTCAACAGTGAGCTTCTGGTACGGTTGCATATGCTGTGTTAATCATATTGTTTTTACTTGCTCTCTGCCAATAGATAGTAGTTTATTGAACGAGTTCATGTGTAAATTGGGCTTTTTTTGGCATGAGTGGCAAAAAAGGCCCAATTTACACAAGAACGAGTTGAATACAACGTTTTTTCGTTCGACGAGCCCCCTAAAGGCTCCAAATCGCCTAAAATCTTTAAAGTTAGCTTGACGTTTCGTTTTGACAAGTTATGACATTTATCAAAATCCGCTCACACAGGAGAAATTTCTCAAATTTTGACAGCGTCGAACAAAAAAATACATTTTTGACCACTGTCTTCTTTTTTTATCTGCTCAGTTTTTAATTTTTAGTTTTACTTTTACGTTTCCAAGTCGGAACGAATTTTTCACTAAGAAACCATTCAAAAACATACAACTGGCTGAAAAATTATTATTTGTAAAAATTTTGTAACGATTTTTAAATTAGTACAGTTGGTAATGTAAATTTGGTTTTGTCGATTTGTCAATTAATTGTCTACTTGACAATACCTATCAAGTGATTTTTAAAAATGTGATTGAATTTTGACGTTAATTCTAACCTATCTCTCGTAAGAAGGTTTCACACTATGGAAAAATTGCAAAAATGTGTCAATTTAATTCTGACAGTTCCCCTTTTTTTTTGCAACCAACTGTATGTCGTATATTTCTGCTGTTATTAAATTTGTATTTACTTTTATGGCAAAGCAATAACTTATTTTCTATTGAAAGTAAAAAGATGTACAGTTAATAATGTCCAGGGAAGTTAGATTCTTCCAAAGATTTATTACAACAGATGAAACTTGAGTTTCACTTTCACCTACAGTTAAAACAACGGAATATGGAGCGAGTGGTGCATAGTTGTCACCCCAAAAATTGTCTGCACCTACTTCACATGTAATGGTAACAGTGTTTTAGAGTGCTTTTGATCTGTTACTTGTCGTGAGTGCAACAGGAGAGCGAAATTAATTTCCCATGCGATGCTATCAAAGAGGAACTGTTAAACAAGTGTGTCCTTCCATCAGAACAATGTTCATAAGTGCTGTCATAAATATTTTCTGCAAAATTCACGCAGCGCCATTGTGGTACTCGTTATATGGAAAAAGGTACAGGGGGTACAAGGTCAAGGTATCACAACACTTCAAAATTCATTGTACCAAATGTACCAAGTGTTTTAGAGAAGATGTTGAGAAATAAAACCGTCTACTTCTAAACCTAGCAAAAATTTTATTTCTTGTAAATGTTGTTTTCTACGACTGCCAAGAACTACTATAACTCACTACCTTTAGTGCGTAAAACATGTGTTTGTGGTAATAGTGAAAACAAGTAAAAATGTGCCGTAGCATGTCATTATTTCACTCTAGCGTTATGCACCGAATTACAAGAGTGCATTGAAAACAATTGAGATTGTCTCGCCATTTTGACTTTAGAAACGTCAAATTTTAGCTGTGTGTTTTGATGTTGATTGTTTTTCTGTTTGCAGATAATCGTAGAAAAAATATTATACGGCACTCGTGCATAAAAGTGTCCTTTTCACTGACGCACTTGCCTGCAGCTCTCTAGATTATGATTTTGAACAATAATGTCTTTAATATTTTTGCCATGTTTTACTGCTTTTTGTCGGTTCTAGAAAGTGACAGTGAACTGTCAAATCTTTTATTCCCATTCAATCAAAAGTTTGTTATTTAGTTTTTAAGTTTAAAAATACGGAAACAATCAGGAAAATAAAGATTGTACAAAGCTTTTTCTTCATGATTGGCGGTGTAACTGTTCACTAAGTATTTAATGGAAGACAATTTTGAGTCGGTGGAATAGTTTTGAAAATGTGTTATTTTGTGCAGAAACCAGACCGCGTCAACAAATTCCTTCTTGGAATTCCAGCGCATTTCGTGAAATCGCTATTAATTGTGACCTTTACATTTTTTTGTCTAATGTCTACGCTGGTATTAACGTTAATATATCACTTTCTAAGTGAAAGATTTTGTAATAGCCACAATAACTTTCTCGAAAACGCCATTAGCGATGCATGATCGATCTATCGTCCGTAATCTAGTAATTTTCGAGTGGGAATCGCCACCCCTGCATACTAAAATCCCCAGTTGGCCGGCGGGGAATTGAAATTCAACGCGTGGCACTCCTGCTTAAAAATTCCCGAACGCTGTTTTCCCGACTTGATAATTTTCAATCTATATTCGCGCGACGTTGTCATTTTCCTCGGGAACCGTTTCGTCGTTTTCCCACCGAGGCGGAAACCGGCGTGGAGAGAAAGTCAGTGACGAAACGGTTTTGACTTTTAAATTAAAAATCGCGAAAAGATCGATTTGCATGAGGAGCGCTGCGAGACGAAAATCCGACACGTCTTGGCCTAACTGTAACCGGAGCGGGTACCGTTCCGGGGATTTGGGCCTCCGAGGACTGACTAGGTACCTAGGGACTTGCCTACCACGTCTGACGTCAAACCAAGGGCGCGCACAAGAACACAGCACTGTTATCCCTCATCGTTTCGGTGAAATTTCGGAGCCGCGGTCTGCGTGCGACAAGATATCGAGTGAAACTGAACTGAATTATTGGAACGAGTTTTAAAGAATTTTGCGCTCTCCCGTTATATGGTGAATGGCAATGTAAAAATCTAGGTCGGTCAGTTCGGTTTGGGAGCCAGCTACGCCTCCCCCACTTTCTCAGTCTGGTACAAAGCCATTGTGAAAAGTTCCTGCTTCTGGGCGGATTGTTATCAGGTTCATTGTCGGCGGGTGCACCGTCTTGTTGATGTGACGCACGGATGACGGTTGCCGCACGAGAATCTCAATATGTGCGCTGCAATCGAACCTGACTGCTTTTACATCGCTGAGTTTTCAAAAAAGTGCTAACGTACTTCTCGTTCTATACTCTGTTCACTCGAGCTGCATAGTGGTAGAATCACGTGATTTGCTGACAGAAACGAGACGACGAAAGAAAGAGAGCGTGTGCAAAGAATGCTCAGTGAAACGTTCGCTGCCAACGTTTCACGATTGCTGCAAAGAAGACAGCTTCAACATCATTTCGTGACCACCAGCATATCGTATGTTACGCCTCTGGAGTCTATTTTTCAGTGGCAACGAGAGGCGGAACATCTTTGACAACTCATCATGCCTACTTTGCACGTGACTACTTGACTGGTGAAGTGAACGCAGTATAGAACTAAAATGTCCTTGTTGTGGTTTCCAAGGGACCAGCACCAACTTAAAACAAGTTGTATTTTTTGTTTTTAGTTACTTCTCTAGTTTTATCTAAAAGATAATCTTTTTCAATCATGAAAAAAATTTCAAGGTTAGCTGAAAATTAAATGTAATAACAACTATTTTGTCTCGAGTGGGGGAGTTTTTCGTGTAACAAGAAAAATATCAAATTTATTTAAATTAAACGAAAGGACCTTCAAATTAATGCAAAATAATAGTTTTATCAAATGAACATTGAAGGTCATACCATTATATGACGTAAAACAATTAAAAGTTGCTATCGTTTCCATGAAAAAAAATGAATTGCATGTTTAAAGATAAATAGATTGGGCTACGTGGTTCATTCTCCCCAGTATTGTCCTGTTTTATGAAAATATTAGATTATCTCGTGAAAACCTCTTTATAGAATGTTGAATCCCCTCTATTCTCTTTTTGAGTGAAAATCATGTTTTAAATAAAATCCAGTAAATGTCAAAATTGACAGGTGACAGTTGATTAACTTGGGCCCACGTTTTTAGAAATTTTGTTTTCATAGCCGCCCTTTATCTCTTTTTTTGTTGATTACATTATACCATTAATTTCAAAATAATGTTGTTTTATAAGTCAGAAAAAAGAAAAGAAAAACGTACACTCCCTTGATCAATGTAACCTCTTGCACTGCTAAAGAGACTTTTAAGTTTACATCTTACCTTAAAATTTGAATTTTTTGGCACTTTGATTTTCGAAAATCAGTAAATAATGATTTTAAACCAATGAGCTGCTTTGTATATCAAATAAACAATGGTACCTACTTGATCATATCTGTAGCTGTCAAAGGTCTAGTGTTTGAGGTTACACATTTTTGAAAATTTCTAATTTTAACAATAGATAGCAGGAAAAAAAATCTTCATTGTCTGAGCTAGAAAAAATCCCTGAGATCCATATTTTATCCATTGATTGATTCGAAGGGAATGGAAAAATAAAGAAATCATTTTGACTGATCTGCTTTGCTACAACAATTAAACTTACTTCTCAATTAAGTTCATTGTACTTGTTCTCTGTTTTTTTAAATTAAATTCCTAGTCATTTAAACGTGGTGAAATAATTTTTGCGAAACATAAAAGTCAATAAAACCAAGCAAATAAACAGTTGTTATAAATGTTGGTTGTTATTTCAATGTAAATATCCTATAGATTTTTCGCCTCTTCTGAATTTGTAAATATGACATTTGACAGTTCGAACTTGTCAATTTTGCAGTTTTCGTTGTTTATCATTTTTTAATGTAAACATTGCAACGTTATGCGTTAGTTAAGGCAACAAAAGAATGATTTTCAAGATCACCTTGTGGTGACAATTTTTTATTTTATGTAATATTTTTTAAGAGCCCCTTGCTTGTAGGCAACCAGTTAATCACATATTTTTTTAGATATCATAAGTACACAACGTATTGTAGATAGACAATATCCTCAACACGCTACGATTTGTTATAAACATTTATAACAACCCTGTATAGTTCATCCATGTTTTCATTTTTGAGGTTAAGTTAAAAATGAACGGATTAAAACTAACCTATGCCAGTGAGGTATCTAAACTTAGCTAAACGCTGTTCAAAAATCAAAAAACCATTGGGGTGCAGTGACTTATCTGTCACTGTGATAAAGGAAATGTCATGAAAAATGTGTGTTATTTGCACCACAATGGTTTTTTGATTTTTGAACAGCGATTACCTACTTGGTCAACAGACTAGTTTATCAATACAAAAATTATTTCCTATTACTTTCTACTATTAACATGGTGTAACAAGTTTTTTTACTAATTTTTTGAGTTTGACACATTGTTTTACTACGTAATAAATAATGGATTGAGTGTTTTATAGTATTGTAAACACTAGTTAGTCCGTACAGCAAAAACGATTAAAAGTTATGCACAGGTTCCAATGGAAATAGCAAAATGTACAATTCATTTCACAATAAGCAATAAAGTATGGTTTACAAGAGTTAATACATAACAGTTTTCAATTGATTGCGTTTGTTCCTTTATTATTTGTTTTTCTGTTTACAGCTACAGTAGAGAATAATCCTCATGATGTTGTCATAAAATAATAGTTATTTACGAACCGAGTGCGAGAAGAGATTTTTCGCGCATGAGCATATTATTTGCGGCACGAGCGAGTGCTTCATTTGCGCGAATGTGCACGAAATCTACGGTTGACTGTGAAATGTCATTTTGAAGGTAGTGAGTTGAAAGAAAAAAGTCTTATTATTGCTGCTGCAAAACAATATTGAAGCGAACAATTATATTAAGTGAAGACAATAATAAGCTAGGAAAAATAACTATCATGTTTGCTTGACAAGATTGTAGGAACTGGTTAGTCCCCATGGTAAAAACGAGAAATGTCATTCCAAGTGACACTTTTAATTTAAACATTAAAATTTAGAATTCGTTTCACAATAAACTGGACAGGTTATAAAATTTATGGAATTTACACCTATTTTATGTTTACATTAATTTGAAATATCGTAAAAAATCAGTATACTAATAATAGTTGCCTTAAATAAAAAAAACCTGGCATTTTGTTATTATTCTCTGCATAAATAAATAATTTACAGAAATTTCAATATAATTTGTTTTTAAAATACTCGATAAAACTTAAAATAATTGCTAGATTGACATTTGACATATGTCAAAAATTTAAAACAATCAATTTGACATGTTACATAATTTGCTTAACTGTTAACCTCACTTTTGGAAACGATGCCAAATACCCAAATATACAGCCACATTTTTTATTCGATTCCCGTTATAACTATGTCGAAAAACAAAATAAAAAAAATCAAATTCTAATAATTTACATCGCTTGATCTAGATACAGTATAAAGTTGTGTTAGAAACGAATTTTGTTATACTTTGGACGCATATTTAAAAAGTAAACCAAATTTTGGACTTTCTGTACCGAAGAAGCATGTCAAAAGTGTAACCTCGCATTTTCCAACTGTCATTCAAACAGCTTGATAAAATTGAAAGTTCAGTTCTTTCGCCAACTGTCATTTTGACATTTAAACCGCGCATCCAGAACCGTAAGGTCGCCTCACTACAAAGCGGAATAAAATTTTTTACCGATTATTAATTTTTTTCTAACCAGCCTTGGGTTTTCTGGTCTAGCGGTTAATCTCGCGTTTATATAATTTCGTTGTTATCGTCGAGTCGGATTGACTGAGCCGACCTTTCGTTTTTTCACTGATACCGCGAAATGTCAAAAACGCATGGGTCAAGCTGCGACAAGCATCTGACACGTGACAAGTTCTCCATTGTCTTTTCGGGGCCATTTTGACCCAGTTTGGAGCGGACAAGTATGTGCATAAATTAAGACGGTTCGATTTAAATGTCCGCGAGAAAATTTAACCTTTTTGCGTAAAACTAGCGAGCCGCTGTTATGTAAATAAACATTAACAAATAACATTTTACTTTCAATACCTGCAACTTTCATTTGAATTTTATTTACAACTTATTTAACCATAGTGCAACAATTCAAGCAATTGCGATCACTTATGTAGATGACATTTGCATATTATGCCTGTCGTAATGGAGGAAACACCTAATTAATATGTCGAACGTGCAGGCTGCAGTGTCGCCCAAATGTCAAAAGTGACATTTGTGACACGTGACCGCTTGACGGAAGTTCACCACACTCGGATTTTTAACGGTATTAGGAGTGGAATTTCAAGTGTCTGCGGGAAAATAAGCGAACAAAATAGAGAAAAAAACACAATGGGGAAGGTCGTTCAGAAATTTATTGGAAATGTCGACCTCGCTCAAACGAGTTCTCGAGATAAGCAAATGGAGGAAAAAATTGTTAGAAGACGCATTTTTCCGCAGAAAGTAAGGTTATGGTCGTGTGTTGCGTTTGTTACCCGTTCCCACCGTAAAATTGCACTTTTACGGACTGTTTCCAAACAACTGTGATTAAGTATATGCAACTATTGTAGATTTTTTATGCTGCAAATGTCACATAATTGTCATAGCGTGCAGTTTCCTGTATTGACGACTCGAGCTACGACAAACCCCGCTCGATTCCCCGATGCTTTTTGACATTTCTCTCGGCGACATTTGCACAAGGTGAAGTTTTGAGAGGTGGACAAAAACTCTATTGTGTTAAAGAGAAGGCGTAATATTATTTTCTAAGTTTTTTTTGTTTACTTTCGCCCACTCCGAGTTTTATTTAACCATTGAAATCAATTACGTTTGGCCGGATTCTCGACATTATTGAGACGACAAATAGCAGATATTGACTTTTGCTCGCACAATATTTGAACAATTTCAATCAGAGTCTATTTTATGTCATCGGAACAAGACAGAAATTAAACAAAAACACACAAACGTGTGGCGGTGTTTGCGAAGGAATTGCGACTTGCTTAAGGAGTTGAAGGAATTAAATAGAAACAAGTTGGAAGTGCCGATTGAGCTGTAAATGAAAGAGTGAATGAAAAGAAGGAAATGGAAATGAATATAAAAATGTTTAATGCTCTCATATTTTCCATTAGAAGAGTCTCTTTTTGCTTGTTCTAGTTAATAGGAAGAACTCATTTAGAGACCGCGAAAATCGTACACGTGACTACTTTATTAGTCAAGCGAACGGAGTATAGCAAAAAGAGTACGATTTTTGTTATTTTTGGATGTGAAATAAGAATTTTGGAGACAAGCCAACGGTTCCAAAATATTTTTATGACGATACATAAAACAATGGAAAAATTTAATAGCTAAATAATGTTTAAAAATAGTCTAAAAAAAATAATTCCCAAATGGTCTTAAGAAGCTTGCAAAGAAATTGTTATTACTAAATATCCGTAATGATAAAATAAAATCCGGCCTAGATGCTGTGCCCCATTAATTCTAAAATAAAGTAACAAGCTAATTGGGACTGTCTTTGGTAGGATTTTTGTTTTGTTTTCTCAGAATAGATGTCAACAGAAACTGGCTTATTCGAATATGTATCTACTACCAACACATAAAGTCGGATTTTACAACACTCATTTGCATGTCGTAATGACATACCTTACCGTACTAGTAAAGTGCTAAAGTTACACTGTACGAGATTCCTCCGGGGTGGCCCATCCAAATTTTGACCGCGTCCCAGTCTGCTTAGCTGCATTAATCGAATGATGATAGTGCTTTCAGAGTATTATTATTATTTCTTACGATAATAATTGATAGTAGATAAAAACTTGTTGGGTACTCGACAGGTTATCCAACTCGGCCTACGACCTCGTTGGACAATTTCCCCATCTCGTATTGTAGTATGACACGTTACATCTAACAAATTATCAATTTTCCTAAACTCTCAGAAAAATCTAATTCTTCATTCTAAAACTCTTTCTTCTAATTTTGTTTCTGTATTTTTGTTTTTTGAAGTTTGAGATAGAGTGTCAATCTAATGCATTGCAAAATGCGATAAGGACATCTCAGAGGATTGATTCTAGATCTATTTTCATCATAGTTATCTGTGGAATGGCAGAAATAGCTCTGTCTCGATAAAAATTGTAATTACAAATATCGCGCGTTGGAAACCGTCAATTGTTGTGCTTTTTTAAAGCGTAGATTAACTGGAGCATGTTGACAGCTAACCTAAAATTTAGAGCCAAAAAATCTTTCGTTTTTTCTTTCTTTGCAATGTTTTACATTAAAAGTAGAATAACTTAACGATTCCTATTCTCGAAACAAATATCTAAGAGCACCATTTGCTGAAAACAAAGATGTTCAATTATGTCCCGATTAAATATAGACAAATGTCATTCGTGTCAAACGGCGGGAAATTCAAACTTTACACTGTTCTAATACTACCATATTTTATTATCCTGTTGGTTATTGATAAAAACTTAAAACTTCTATAAATCAAGGTAAAGATATTTTGACTGAAATTGTATCAACCTCTTCAGATAAAAATGTTCGATAAAAACATCTTCTCCAGAACCTGATCTTCAAATCCATTCCTGTAAGTTATTATTGTTGCAAATCGAGAGCATTTTGTCCGTTTCTGTTGACACAGAAGACGCGTGGGCCGAGTCTTCTTCCACAACCGCACCCTCATTGGAAATCGCTTCCAAAAGCCAATCAACTGAACAAATCTTGCCTGAATGCAGTTAATTCGGTTTCGTATTGTTGCCGACGTGACTGAACTAAACTCTGCCCTAATAAAATAATCTATTCAAACGGGTTCAACTCCCGACAAGTTCTTCCAGAGGCCGACAACATTTTTTCCTTTGACATTAATCAATTGCTTCACATTTTTCGGCGCCACCGACCCTACGATTGTCCCTCAAGGTGAACCTGTGTTGCTCCATGCTGTTATCTGCTAATAGGGTGTTGTTTACACAACCACTCCAGATAAAAATGCACTTCTGGTTTCCTGTTTGCGCCGAATTTTGTCGCCGGTGTAAACCGCGATTTATTGCGCTCCCGACTGATCCTTCAGGACTTGATAATCATAAATTGTTGACATTTGTTTTGGTTGCCGTTTCGGGATTTGATTGCTTCGCAGAGATTTTCGTCGACGGTTGTTTACCGGTTGGATTGACAGTTCGCAATTTGGGAGTCGCGATGAATGAATCGTCCTTCGTCGTGGTTCGATTCTACATAAATGTCAAGGCTGAGGGTACCGTTATCTTATCAGCTGATTGTATTAATTTGCAGGAACAATAAGGTGGAATGAAATAGGTATGCCCGGAGGCGTTATTAAATTTTTGTAATTTTGTTTAAGTGGTGTTTTTTTTATTAGACGTTATCTGTTTCGAGACAAAATATGCGATAAGTGAAAACTAGATAACTTTGATGACGTTACAAGGAATACACAGCTACAAGAGTGAAAAATATTTAAACTGCAGTATCATCAATACACTCCACTGCTATTGCAGCAATGTGAGGGTTTGCATTATCTTGTGTAAATAAAACCATATGTACGCGTATAAAAATGTTTCAGTAGGAGTTTCAATAAATCTTTAAAAAATGGAAAGAGTGTTCTGTCAACAATTTTATATTAAAACCAACCAATAAATAAAATATCAAGCATAATTAGGAGAATAGGAATAATCAAACAAATGTGAAGTTAATCAATGCATTTTTAGATTATAAATAGCTGATTTAATTTAAACAAATTGAACGTATTTATCAACAACAGATAATTGGTAGATAATTACGGAAGTCAGAAAACAGCAATTAATGGAATAATTTTGTTGTAAATCGTTTAAAAATTCTTCAGTCGATGTAAAGGTGCAATTAAGTACATTGTTTTTAAAAAAGATTTACACAATCTTAATGAAAACACTAAGTTTTTAAATGTTTATATCGGGTGTTCACTTAAATTTCTCAGCAAAGTTGGCGATTGTGAACGCACCACTTTTCAAGTTAAAACACAAACAACGCAAAAAGTGAGGTTAAATTTAAACAGATGATCGTGGTACGTTCACAATCGATTCTTCAACGCCAATTTTGAGGTGAAATTTAAATGAACACCCGATACTTAATAACAACAACAGTAAATAATAATCATTTTAATCCAAGTATAGATTTTTGTGAATAATTGATAAACAATTCTTCACGTCTTATTCAAGTCCTTCCATAAATGAGGAATCAAAAATGACGAACCTCCATTGGTTTATTTATTTTTTCAAATCAGTTGTTTTTCTGTTTATTTTTTTAAGTCATATTTTTATCTCTTTCAGACCCAGTCTTTTAATTTTTTTTTCTTTCTAGTTTTGATAATTAGTTTATCACATTTTGAGAATCTACATTTCATTCAGATTGATTTTTTTCTTTCTTTTCATTTCATATTTTCTTTTTTTTTTATTTGTACTCTGGTTTTCATTTTTTTTCCCCAAAACTGTTCTTTTTCTATTTTAGGCATTTTCAGATTTATCGGATCAATTTTTTAAACCCTTTCGCTTATTTTTTAACATCTTTTTATTTTGATATTTTAGTTTCATTCACTTTGTCCACCCTCTCGATTACCTTTTTTCAACTACAATTTTTTTAAGTTTTTATGTAATTTTTTTATCTTCAGTATTTTGACCTTTTCTAGATTACGATCGAACTTGCTTCGTTTTGACATTACACAAAGTGGATCGCCGCACCTAAGAAATTTCATAACACATTTTATCATAGATTTATCACAGGAATTAACTTTATTGCTTCTGGTGCAGTCAATTTAGGACAAAATTATGTAACACAAATTCAACAGAACGAAAAGGTAAGCCAAATAGTTTTTTTTTTTTTTTGTAAAAGTTTTAGTTCAAATTGAAAAAAAAAGATAACAGTATCATACATTATTCACGAGTTTCACTAAAGAATGCATAAAATACATACGAGTAATACCTGTTCTGACTAAAAATAACTTTTGTAAATTTTTAAATAAATAAACGATAACAAAAGGAAAATAAAAATGGATATTGACAACAATAATTTATTATTAAAAAAATTGACAACAAAAAGGCTTTGGACTCTAAAAAAAAAGGCAAAAGGAAATAAATAAAAAGTACTGACAAGATAAAAAGTTATAGCAAACATTGATAAAGTGCTAAAGAAGAGAAGCAATTAGTTTTGTTGAAGCAATAGTAGCGAAAAAAAAGAAGAACGTTGTTCAAATTAACTGATTCTTTGGTAACTCTTTTTGAACTATCGCAGAAAGTAGGAATTAGTGTAGAGAGTCTTGAGGAAATACCACACAAGAAATGCCAGTAAAGACATGTTTTTGATTTTATTGGAAGTACTGATTAAACTACTTTTCTTCTAAATTCAAAAGAGCCATTATGCAGTGGAAATATGACACTTCAAGAAGAGCCAAAACATTCTTCACCACTGGCTGCTGTAGTCAAAAAAATTTCAAAATTAGTCAATTCTCTTGGAAGAAAAAATGAAGGCAGCAACTAAACAAAAGAAAAGGTAAAAGTCATTTTGTTTTTTTCAAGACAATTCGTGTCTTGACACTGCGGTTTTAACGATGCTTCCTGATCCACCACACATCCCTGATTTGGTTCTATTCGATTAGCGCTAGTTTGGACAAGTGAAGGAGTTTTGAGGAAGCCAAAGTGTCTACGGTGGTGGTGAAATCACGGCAGCTGTGTTGACTCAACAACCAACCAAAAGCTTCTTTGACACCTGAATAGAGAAGCTTTGAAAAGGCTGGAATATGTGTTCGATTAATGAGGATATGCGATGCGATTCTGTTTTAAATAAAATTAATAGAAATAAATTGTCGTTTATATTTGACCCACCTTAGTGTATAAAGAAATTTAAAAAAATGTTTAGTGAATATGCGACAAAAATAGAAAGTTAAGGTCACAGCTGGCTACACAAGAAAGTCAATGACACAATCTAGTGTGAAAAAAGGTTGAAAGAAAAAAGAAGAGAAAGACTGAAAAATTTAGACAAATAAAAGTACCTAATCATATTCAGAATTGTAATTTTGTCCAGTCTGAGCACAGTAAAGAGTGAAAGGGAATACAAAAGTTTTTGGGTAATAAAAAGACGAAATGAGACAAAAGAACAAGTTTAAAAAATTGAATAGATTGAAAAATAATCCAGTGGAATGTAAATTCACGATTATTTTTTGTTTAGTGCGAAGTAGTTCCATTTTTCATTATACAGGGTGAAACCGATATACATTGGAATATTAAAACCCGAGGATCCTCAGACCATTTGTGAAGATCACGTGCATTCAGTTTTGCGCTATAACTCCGCGTGAGGGCAAAAATGCCATGTAGAGGTAATTTGAATAGAGAAGACCCTGTCACGTGACCTTTGCTGCGCGTTGAAGTAAAAGGGACACTGAGTGCAGTGGCGTAGCAAATTGTTTTTTCCCAGCTATTTGACGTTCGTCATGGTTTGATTTATAACGGGTGACTATTAAAATTTTCACTTGGGGTTGGCTTTGAACGAGTTTTTATTTTTGCTGTTACTTTAGACACACGCAAGAACGAACGACAAATGTCAGTCAGTACAATTGAAACATAACCTATAATGTTAATTATAATGTCAAACTTGTCAGTGTCTAAGGTGCAACGTAAAACAAAGAATGATCCATAGCCAACCCTAAGTGAAAATTTTAATAGTCACCCGTTATGATAATATTTATTGATACTAAACATTGTTGAATACATTTTAATAGTTTGCATACATCAATGATGCCACACCTGCGCAAGTGCGCTCCTGACTCGCCACCTCCCCCTGCAGAAATAAATGAACTAGTCCACCCTAGTCCGACCAAATTTCGTCTCTTACGCATATCACGTGACAGGTTCTTCTCTATTCAAATTACATCTACCTACAGTTCATGCACAAAAGTTGAGTACGCCAGTGATATCACGTTAGGACCTTCCAGAAGCTTCTCGTCCATATTTTCGGTTTATTCGCTTATTAAAGATACTCTGGTTTACATATTATGATGCATTTCAATTTCACCCTGTATACGGAAAGAAATGAATGAATTTTTTTTCTGAGCCTATTAAAACCTTTTATTTGTTTTAATAGTTTATTTTTGAGGATTGTAAATGTGTAAAAGTAATTAAGGTGCATAAATAAGTCTTATTAAATATTAAGTGTTGTTTTTGGTTTCGACGCATTCCAGTAATTTTTTTTATTTTTGGATTCCTTCAGAAATTCCACACGAGACTTGACCTATGCGAACCACCAACCAATCACAAATGTTATGAAACACACTCAGACAAATTAATTTGCAATTTGTTGAAATATCTCTTTCAGTCCAGGTTTCTGTTGGTTTTATCCAATAATAAATCAAATCGCTGAACGGCGTATCAGCTTCTCGTTTAATTAAATTTTTTGCCAATGCTGAAGCTGACGCCCGCTGTCAAGAAATTCTGTTATTTTCATTAAAAGATGTCTTAAAAACCCCACACTTTGTCAACGTTCTCGATTTAACATTCAATCAACAAGATTTACTCAATCCGACAAGCCTTTAACATTTACGACCGTTTATAAAACTTTATGTATCATTATCATCCGTCTCACCCTTGGTATTTTCACCACCAACGCGAACCTCACCATGAATGAAAGCACATCGATTAAACACAGGTCAGGTGCGCAGTAAATTAGAAAAAAACAAACCAGGAAGGAGCGACAGATCCCTTAAATCCCTCGCGATTTCCTAATTATCACCGATCTCTGGTCGCTGTTGGCCAGAATCTAGTTGTAATAATTTTCGTTTTTATTGGCCGCAATCAATTAAAGATAAATTAACATGAGATGTAGGTTTGAACGAATTCGTAATTGCTGCCAGCTCGATTTACTGTTACGTTATAGGCTGATGCTGTTAATTTTCAAACGAGTTTCTTAATTGCACCTGTGTCGGATAATGCGATTGTGGGGCCCCTAATGGAATTCAGAGCGCGCTCTCATAATTTTCTCTAGGTTTCCGTCTAGAGTGGAAATTTAAAAAAAATCGCTGCTTTTCAGTACTCGAGCTTCAACAAAATGGCTGCAACTTTTTAAGTTTTTTCAACTGTGACCTCGTTCTCTGGAATATCGCTGCAGTGCAAAAGAAGAAACCAAAATCTGACTCGTCTTCTTCGGAAGTTCCCAAATCCTGTCACGATGAGAGATCTTCATAATCTTGACGCCCAGATGCATTCAATGCATTGCTTGCAGTAATTGGTATCGCCTGGTAACAGTGTAAAGTTTGAATTTCCCGCCGTTTGACACGAATGACATTTCTTTATGTTTAATCGGGACACAATTGTACATGTTTGTTTTCAGCACAGATATTTGCTTCGAGAATAGGAATCGTTAAGTTATTCTATTTTTAGTGTAAAACATTGCAAAGAAAGAAAAAACGAAAGATTTTTTTGGCTCTAAATTTTAGGTTAGCTGTCAACATACTCCAGTTAATCTACGCTTTAAAAAAGCAGAAGTTGCTGATTTTAAATGTATTTGTCTGTGAAATTATTTTGTCTTGCTATAGAGAGTTGTGTTTTTCTGTTTTATTTATGTTTAAGTAAAACATAAGAAGTCTACCTTGATGTTGAAGTACATATTTATGTTTGGGTAGATTAAAAACAAATTACATTTCCAAAGGATTTAATGCGAAAGTCTGATTCAAAGGTTGAATAAAAGCATGGTCTGTTAAAAAGTGCTAGATTTTTTACGTAAATCTTCAAAAATAAAAAATCGAGGCTTGAGATTTACCACAAGCGATAATATGCTTGCTTGAAGATGTGCCATCGATCATAACTCTCTGCGGGCGATTTGTCAAATGAAATGTAAGGAATGTCGGATTGAATGGAGATGGAAATAGTAAAATACATACATGAGTTTTCGTAAAAACATGGGAAAAATAATGTAATTTTGTTAAGAACCAAAAGATGTGGTTGATACATCCAAAAATTAATACACTGTAACTAACTTAAGAGAAAAAAATAACAAATTATAATTCGACATGTTACAACAGACTGTTATGAAACAATTTTTAAAATTAAGTGAAGCGTTCTATGAATGAAATTATGTTGTGTCAAAGTAACCAATTTGAATTGGAAATATCTCTCATGAATTTTCTCATAAAAATAAAGTCACTTGTTCCTTTTCACTGCTGGCTGAATGTTTCACTACTTTTATTAAATTTTTATATCTTTGAGAATTTTCTACGTATTTTAAGCATTCGATAAGTAAACGCTCTCCGCCCGCTAAAAGAATACATTTTTTATCATTTTCTTATTCTGTTTTGGCAATTCGGAAGAATGGCTGTAGACTCTTCAAATAAATTTTTACGATTCATTCAATTTAATTTCGATATCCACCAATGTTTGTTTTTCTGAACAAGGAAATACTAAGTCGAGCTACTGTTTAAAACAAATAAAAATGGAAATTCAGCTTTGGAAGAAAATCTTAAATTATGCTACACTGGACGTATGAAATCTACTATACTTTTTATTATTACCGTAATCTTTTAATTATACAGGGTGTTTTTGAAGGTTGTGCAGATATTTGAACCACGAGCTACTGGTTTCATGTAGAACTCGGAAAAAATATCTAAAAAATTCTATGTCAAAAAATAAAATGACATTTATTTTTTGAGCTACAATTTTTTTTAATTGCTTTTAGTCTTCTACGTTGTCAAACAACCTCGTAGGTAAAATTTCGGCACATTTTAAAAATACACCCTGTATATCATATTTTATAAAACGTACACCAATGCGGTTTCCTTGTTTTAAAGCATATTTCCTATAGGTTACTTCGCATTGCCGTTCATTTTATAAAACATGATATACAGGGTGTATTTTTAAAATGTGCCGAAATTTTACATACGAGATTGTAGGACAACGTAGAAAACTAAAAGCAATTTAAAAAAATGTCATTTAATTTTTTGACAGAATTTTTTAAATATTTTTTCCGAGTTCTACATGAAGCCAGTAGCTCATGGTTAAAATTTGTGCACGCATTTCAAAAACACCCTGTATATTATTTGAAACGGAATACTTCCACATTCGTAAAGTATCAACATGACCAACCTACTTTCAAGATACATTATCTTGTCATAACTTGTTGTTTAATGATTATCAATTTAGATGATTCATTTTTAAGAAAATAAGTCTGACGATGTAACATTTGTTGTTGTCACAAAAAATTAATTGAGCCAAACCTAGCTGATGAATTATTTACTTCGAGAAAAATGGAAAAAATCAGTGTTAGTGAATTTTAAAATTAAGAAATAATAGTATATTATTCAACGAGCGTATGATGATGCGAGTGACGTAATTCATCGGAGTGAGTATAAGCCATTACGCGCGAGTAGAATACTATACTTTTTGATACCATTGCATTAAAATTTGGATTGGACTTCATAAACTAGTTGCTGTGAGTTGTCAAATTACTATTCAACAGGCCGTGAGTAATGAACGCTGTTATCTAACAAATAAAATTTGAAACTGTCACTACATTGGAAAGTAGGTATTTTAAAATCAATCACTTCTTTAGGTCTAGTTACATAACACCATTATTATCAAACAGGTCGCTTAATCTCCGATTTGCAACGATCAACAACGACTCCACAATCCACCAACGAAAGAAATTCCAAT
Source organism: Tenebrio molitor (assembly GCF_963966145.1). NCBI lineage: Eukaryota > Metazoa > Arthropoda > Insecta > Coleoptera > Tenebrionidae > Tenebrio > Tenebrio molitor. Next base: position 895,872 of record NC_091054.1, on the reverse strand, counting down.
TAAACTGCAAATATTTTAACTGATTTACATCTTAAACGCTCCACCAAAAACTGGCTCTGTTAATCCACTTAACGATTTTACGACTTTATTTATGCCACTTTTACACGAAAAATGTCGGCGATTTTTCAGAGTCACGTCTGAGCTAGATTCGCCGCGATGACAGCACGACAGGAACGGAAGTACGGTGCATTATTTGGGAGCATTTCAGTGATCGCACAATGGACTGCTGTTATTATAAAAATAATTGGACTAATCTTGATAATAGCAGTGTGAATGAAGTGCTAATTAAGCGACACAAGAAGTATCTGATGGCGGATTTAGGCATAAAAACGCTCGTTTGTAATTGTGCGAGTGATAATTAATGTCTTTGTGAAGGGATTGCTGCGGTAATTAATCAATTAATCATGATTGAATGTGGAAACGCTTGAATGGAACCTCATTTCCAAAATGTCAAGTAGTGTGGACGAAAATTGCAAAATAGATCACAAAATCTTTAGTAGGGCACTGGGTAAAGACAACACAACAGTAAACAAGAAAAGATGTGTTGGACGGAGTGATCCAAGGTTCTCTCTTCAAACCTGTGCAGTTCGCTTGAAGAGAATAGAAGCACTATATCGCTGTGTCAAGTTTCTAAATATTAAACTCTTGATAGAAGAATGTTGCAATCACAACATCTGGAGCTCTTCTTCTGCGAAACGGTTCAGTTTCCTAGATTATTATTATGTTCACGGTTTGCTCTTTTTACGACTGAAATTAACCGACTTGATCAAGTCTGTGATTTAACAAGATGATGCAACACGGAACTGTGTTCTTATGTATATCTAGAGCAATTCTTTTAGACGGTTTGGTAGACATCAGCACCTTACACATTGATTTACACTAAAATGCCGTGGCCGTTTCTAGTACTAGCGAAATAATTATAAAAATGTAAATAAAAATTTAAGAGAAGTTTTACTTTGTGGTGCATCTGCTGTGGAAGCTTTTTCTCTTGTTTTACTGAAAAAAAAAATGTTATTATTGTTTTAGGAAACTAGTTGGGAACTGAGACAATGTCACAACCGGTTGGAAAGGTCGTAGGAAATTTATGTTTTAAGAGAAATGTCAAAATTTGTAGCTCGTTTCATAATAATTAGCTGCTGTGATTCGTGTCCTTCTAAATTGTTGCAAATTTTTAGTATGCGTACAGGATTGAAATTAATACTTTCAGAGATTTTTTTGGAAAGCAGGTTTGGGAAGATCACAAACATGATCATATCGTACCGTTCCGGTTTATCATTCAGATAAAGATATGGAAGAAAGAAAGCTCATGCAAATCAACAATCGAAGATGGAAGAGTTATGAATTTCAAAGAGAAGTTGTGGAAAAAACAGACAAAGAAGTGGTGGAATAGCAGTTTACATAACGAGCATTGTAAGTGAGGCATTTCGCACGAGTGGGAATGTTACCGCACGAGGCGGTAGTCAAGTGCCGAACGAATATTTTTGTTTACACTACAAAAACTAGCACATTTTTAACGATTTCGTTATTTTTTGACATCAATTATATTTATTGAGACCGACAGTGTTGAATTCTGAAGTCAAGTCAGCTACGGTGAGCTGTGCGAAGTTATATTGCACTAGTGTGATATTGTCAACTTTGGGGCTTAGTTAGGTGTGTGAAATAGATATCTAATGGAAAAAGGAGAAGTGTGTAGAAAATCACAGGAAAACTGAAAAAAAGAGAAATTCTTTAAAAAGTAAAGATTTTGCTAGAAAAATTCATACAAATACAGACCAACTACTTCTTTATCAACAATCTACAAAATAATGACTTGGTGTCCTACAAGAATGATTTATGATCATTGTTTAAGAAACAAAAAATTAATGAAGAATAAAAAGGTTCTTATCACTGACGCTAGTATAATGGAACATTCAATTTTTTAGAAATTTCTAAAAGTCATCGTGCATTAACGACGTTTTTAAAACAAACAACGCAATCGTGGTCAATTGTTCTTATTGTCCCTTATGGTTGTGTTTCACTATTAATCCACCAAAAATTAAAGAGCTGCAGAAAACTGGAACGAATTTAAATTCGTTTAAAAAACAACTTATATAACATAAGAAATTATGAAATTAAAAGATATCAAGTAAATAACCGCAGACACCATAAAGAAATTAAAGTAAGAATCAAATTAAAAAATGATCACAGTGCACGCCGCTTAAAATCGACGAAAGCGAGGCGAGCTCACTACAGCGCATATACTCCGCTGAGATTTATCGTTACCGCGCAGCTCCCTGAAGTCATATCGTGATGAAACAAAGCGCAAATTATACATTTGTACTGGAGGCAGCTAATAATAATTGTTCAAGCCTTGAAAATTGCGTTTTTCGACGTCAAATCGCCACCATAACGAAATTAAAAATTAAAATTATGCAGAATCTTTTTTGTTGAATAAAAATTACCACAGAAATGTCGTTGTATCTATCACTATTAAGAAGCGAGAGACGTTCGAAAGAGCGCCGCGAAATTTCCAATTTCGAATGACTTACAAATTCCTCGATTTGGACCCGCTTATTAACACAAAATCTAAAGTCATTAAAGACATATCTAATGCCAATTAGAAATCATATCCAATCATCAAAATTTTAATTTACATTTTTTATCATTTTTTCCAATGCTCCCTAGTGATTTTTTTTAGGGTCTGCTTTTCTGATCAATCATAAAATTGTTCTTTAAATTTAGGAGATAAAAAAATAATTAATTTTTTTTGCTCAGTTGAGAAATAGTTATTTGTACAACTAGTTATGAAAGTCATACTTTTTTCACGAATTTGCAGCAAATAAATGAATAAATGACTTTCATAACGTGTTGTACACACTATTTTTTTGCATAGATGTAAGTTGAGAAATTTGGCCTAAAAGGATTTATGAAAAATTACAAAAAAAAAAAAAAATAGGTGATGGAATAAAATGATGCAAAAAAGTACTACTTTCACTACGATTTTTCGTGTAAAAAAGTGCTACTTTCACTACGATTTTGCGTGTAAAAAAGCGCCACTTTCATTACGATATGCAAAAAAAAGACTTTTTTCCATGATCATTGAATTTCAGTGGTCTTTTTCACTGAAAATAGTGAGCAAAGACGGCAATTGAATCACTAGTGAGGAAAAAATAGCTATTTTTTTAAATTTATTGTTTTTTATGTTTTTTTTTTTCTTCTATTTAGTAACCACTTGACTACTGACTAATGACTACTAAATTGAACTATGCCTCACATAATTATTATCTATTTGCTCGTTATTATTTAGTAGCAATGCCCGTAACGATGAGTGCCGGTTAACTGCCGGGTCAGTGGTAGGTCAGATATTAATAATGTTCCAGTAATGACAACATGGATTTTCCTACCAGAGTTTGTTCGTTTCTGAGTGAAAAGTGCATCACTCACCTCTCCGTCGACTCCAATCGCATCTATAGAGGCAGGACACCTCTACACTCCGGTGAAGCTTCTCTGCTCCAGTGGAAGTATCTGCAGCACAAAGAAAATCCCGATTAGGTGCGTGTATCGCAATCGAAATCCGAATTTTTCCATTCGAAATCGTGATAACAATGGATTAGTGCAGGGGACAGAGTGTTGGATGCGGCATACGTATTTGTGTAGGCGGCTCGCGTCGCACACGTCAAGAATTATTACGTAGGTCGCCTACCATCTTTGTGATGTAAAATCTGAAAGAAACACACATCCTAAAAGCTCGCATATCTGGGCTGATCCTTGCGGAATAGGCAACGACGTCCTTAATCCGCGTCTGGTGCGCCTTCAAAGGACTCGTCGCGAAAAAAACGGAGCTTAACGCAATCTCGAAGAATCGAATAAACGTCACGGCAGCGGCGTTGTTTTCGTTGTTGGGTACAACGGGAGCGATTATAGTTAAGACGAGACAGAATCGATATTCGCACAATGAAGGCGGACACTAATATAATTTTCGTGTCAGCCCCTCGCGAACAAAGTACTAATTGAGGCCTCATAACAAAAATAAAATGCAATTAGGCTCCATTCGACGGGTCCTGATGAACACGGACAAGGGGTAAAAATCTACGCGACGTTCGTTTGCTGTGTCCCACTTCGGATAATTAGATCAGGGAACAAACAGAAACAAATAATAAATGATCGTGGAGACGCACATTTGCATAAGCTTCAAGCGAAATTTTCTCTTCTAAATGTAGATAAGGGAGGAGGATGCATACTCGCTGCGAGAGACGTCGAGGGAATAAAACTGCTCATGTCAGCCGAAGACTTCAAGAGAACGTTTCTAGCCCAACAAAATCAGAAAAGGAGAACTTTTCACGTGCTCTGAAAGAAAACTGCATACGCTAGTGAGAGGTTAAGTGTTTGGTGACTCCCGGTCCAGTAGAAGAAGGATACATCTTTCATTCCCCCCGAGCCAGACGGGAAAATTCGGGATGCGTACGGTGAGGATGGGTGCGAAAGATGGGTTCAATGAGGTTCACCTTATCTGTGATATGAGACCTGTGCTCATACCACAATGTGATGGTGTGGAAAAACCGCTGAAAAAAACCGCCTCAGGTGAGGCGGCGGCCTCGGGATTAGAACCCGGGACCCCTCGAATGCAAAGTGGCGCGCTAGGCTCTTGGCCACAATGCTCGGTCGTTAAGCACTCTATTTCATTGTATGACCAGCGGAGCAATAAATCCAGTCTTGAATTAACACTGTCAAAACAACGGCACCACCTATCGGATTTCATCAAACCACTTCCTAAATACTCCTGTCACTAATAAAGACAAACTGTGAAATTTTCAGCGAAATCGGTCGAGTACTTTTTGAGTATACCAACATTGCCTTTTATTTATATATACAGGGTGTAATCGAAATACACGGAATAATTTTAACCACGAGCTACTGGCTTCATGTAGAACTCGGAAAAAATATTTAAAACATTCTATGTCAAAAAATAAATTGACAATTGACATTTTTTTATAGTTGCACATTTTTAAAATACACCTTTGTATATCATATTTTATAAAGTGTACAACATGACAATCCGAGTTATTTTGACTTTTCAACTGTCATATTTTAATTTGACGGTTACGTGTACCAACATAATCGTAAATGTGTCGCCAACCGAACAAAAGTAACTTTAATCATTAAAAGTCAGGGAATGGTGAAATCGCACGTCACAGAGAAAAATAATGTCTAACTGACAGTAAACTGCGCAAACCTGAATCCAATCGAGAATATCTGGACCGTACAGTACATGTTCGATCTTTGTGACATTTGTTATACATGTTGCAATTAATCTATATAAACTTCTCCATCGATTTAAGTCCACCAGAGTACCACCTACCACCTCGTTCTCTACCTCACTCTAGAACACGCAATGACAGGAACAATTGAAATGATCGCTCTAGTGACAATATTCAATGCAGTTGTGTTTTTTGTGTATAATTTTGAACATCAGTCAAATGGATCTGTGACGTTTGCGTGGATGTGTGAAATCATTAGTACATCTGGTTTACAGAAAACAATCGAGATACCATTGGTTTGGAAAATATGGTCACGAATAACCTTGCAGTATTATTAAAATACCAGAATTGACCATTATACGGTAAAATTTAATCACAATTTCCCAATAATTGCTTATTTCAACTGGTACTGCTTGTCTTGGAGATAGTACCGTTTTGGCAACGTTACAAAAATACTTGACAAGGTTTTAAAAAACCTTTCTAGTACTAATTGGGACGCCATTATTAAAAATGTCTTTCGCGCTGGCACAAGTACGAAAGTACCTCGTACTAGTGGGGCAGTTTCATAAGTGCTAATAATTTACTACTAAAAGAACGAAAGTGATTGACGTTTAAAACCCGTTTAATTAGCAACATGTTGAACTGAAAGTTAATCAGCGGTTTCGATAGTAGTACCATGCAACAAGATCTTGAATGAAAGGCTGCGCTTGGCCGCGACATAATTACGAAAAGGGACAATCCTCTTCACCGGGCGAATTATCCTGACACCCCACTCCAGGACTCGCCACGTCCACTCCTCATATTTAATCCGGAATTTAATCTCTCCCACGAGCTTATTGTTATTGTCAACGTTTAATTCCGTCTGCGCCAAAATCTAACGGTTCAGGCGGGCGTGGCACTCCGACGTCCTTCGGCAAGGCAAGGAGTGTTTATTAAATACAGTTAACACCACTACTGGCGACTTTGCAAAGCGTGCAGACACGTCGAGACTCACACATGCGACCACGTGAAACACAAATATTTCAACCACGAGGAAGTGGCGCCAAATTCAAATTCGGCGCGAAATGGGGGTTGGATTTGAAAAGTGCTACAATGGCGTCAGGAAATATCGCGGATGAAGTGATCTCGATAGGAAATTGCACTTGGCAAAGGCTTCAAAGATTTATGATAGGAAAGGTGTAAAAGTTTTATTGTCGTGTTCGTTGCTGTTCATGATTTTTAAATGAGGATGAATCGTTTTGTGTCCGAACGAAGAAAAGACATTTTCTTGTCAACTGTCATCATAAATTTCATATGTAATTCTTTTATCAGGATACACCATCCATACAAATTACTTGGAAACTATCTGAGAGATATGAAAGTGTCGGTTTAGTACTCCTAAGATTACTTTTGAAGTATTTTCAAGCAATCATGTTTCACAATCTTTTGATAAAGTAAAGAAATAAGTCGACAGTTGCCAAAAATCATTTTTGGATGAAGTTATCTTAAAGATCTTTGGATAATATGAACTACTCTCGCTACTCTCGCTACTACTACAAGTCCGTTGACATTGCAATCTATTGCATAAAAATGTATTCCTTCACTTTTAAGATGGTTTTTGTAATCGTGGTAAAATGTCACATCGGTGACACTTTGACATTTTCTTTCAATGAATTTGCTACTTCCATCTCCGATTCCTTTTTTGTAAGTCGTCAAATTATCTCATCGAATCTTACTCGCGGCTCTTTTTTTCTTAAACTTTCACTTTTAAACTCAAAATTTCTACCAGTTGACACCTAATCAGATTCAAAGGATTTTGGTCATTTTGTGCAAATTACATAATACAACGATCTTTGTGTTTAAATATTATTGTGTTACGTCATCTTTTAATTAACATTTAATTAAGAATTTCCAAAAAAATTCATATTCATGAAAATTGATTTGATTTGGTTTTATAACAACAAAGGACGTGCTGGTAAATGTCTTGCGTGGCGTCATAATCAAATCTACTTTGTTTAATTTCCGTAAAATTTTAATATTATTCTTGTTTATTACACAATGAAATAATTTATTGTTAAAATTTAATAAAAATTAAGTAATAAAAATTTGTCATTATAGTAACTGTAAACGAATTTGTTTTTGCGAGTAAGGTGGTATTATGAATTAGTTACAAGAGATTAGTGTTACAAATATGAAAGTTATATTAATTATACAGAGGTTGGGTCAGCTCATTGATTAAGGAATTAAGAGAAAGAAGCTCACAAAGTTTCTTTTTACAGCTATCACGCCGGTACAGCTTGACAAAAACAGCTTGGCACATGAAATGCGCACGAGAGGAAACGAGACTGTCTGTGAGACAAGGGTTGGAATACAACTGTTGGATTAATTAATTAAATTAATTAAATTTAATTAATTAATTAAATAATATGTGCAGAATTGTACTAGTCACTAGTTGGATAATCCCAGAACTGGTTCCGAATGAAAGAAGGAAGGGATACATCTTTCAAAGGGGAGCGGGCTGCTGAGGCTTTCCAGAGTCTTTTCAGCCACATTGACGGGAAGATTCGGGGTGGGTACGGTGTGGACGGGCGCGGAAGGAAGGTGGTGGTACCTGCAGAGGTTGATACTGACCCAGCATTCGCCTTATCTGTGATATGAGACATACCACGATGTGATGGTGTGAGGAAACCTCTGAAAAAAAACCCACACCTGGTCAGGCGCCACCGGGGTTAGAACCCGGGACCTCCCGAATGTAAAGTGGCGCGCTACGCGCTTGGCCACAGTACTTGGTCGAATGAAAGAGAAACATTTGGTATACCACCTTTTACTCAGTTGACTAGACCTGAGAAGAGAGTGCAAAAACATAGAAATTAATTTACCTAAGTGAGATACCAAAGAATAAAACTAAAACGTACTATCAGTACCGTCAAAAGCTACTTGGTGCTTACCCAGAGGATCTGGACACAAATCTGTCAGCTGAGCTTGAGCAGTTTCACCCATTTGTACTCCACAAATTCAGTACCACAAGAACTGTAAAAACCAGATTCAGTTCTGCTAAACTTGATAAAAAAATGTAGAAGGCAAAATTGAAACGAGTTTGGAAATGATGCAGTTATGTGACACAAAAAACGCTTGGTCCACGGTATAGAATCAGAGTTGTCACATTCAATTGAGGACTTGGTGAAAAAAATTGAAATTAGAAGATAACAGGAAGAACGCATTGCTTGGCACCTTCTGGTCCATGTGGGTTAAGAAGCAAAGGAATAAAAAGTACTGCAACTGCCTTCCACGAAAGTACTGGTCTGGTATTCTTTGGATAAAGTTATTATGGCAGGTACCACAACTCCAGCTTGATTTGGTACTACTAAAATAATTTCTCTCGGGCCGGTACTAAAATTTGATAAAAAAATCTTCTGTATGTGCCTTTCACTGATGAAAGTACCGTACAAAAACCCATCGAAGAAATTTCTGCCCGGACACAACTCAATTCGAAGAAATTTCTAATCTGCCGACTTTCACCGCGTCGTTTCAAATTTGCCGCACTTCTTTCGCCAGGAAAAATCGACCGTCGTTGATTGATTCGGCGTCGTTAATTGCCTTTAAGCTAGGACGTGTCGTGCACGCTCCAAGGCTCTCGAATTCGCGAGACAATGACCTATCAGAAGATGGAAGCGTTTTTATTGGCAAGGAGATCGAAATGGCGAGGTTTCGGAAAAAGTCGATTACGTAGTAACTCGCTCAGAATGCATGAAATCTCCATATTTCTTGTCTGAGCGCTGTTAATTCGATATTATTAGCGTGTATCCGGTTAGGTAAGTGTACTGTTCTAAATTGGTGGCATTTTCTCCACAATACCAGTTTTCGAACGACAATCGGCTGCACCCGGAGCGGTTTCGTTGCGTTAAATGAATTCGGACAGGACCGGAATTTTGTACCGAAAAAAAACTAAGCTGGAATTGCTGCAGTGACCGAGGATCGACGAGGCGAGGTTCGTGAGCAGTACCTGGGTGGTGCCCGCGCTTAATTATTCCTGAATAACAATCTGCTAATCTGTATCCGGTTGAGTTTATGATGCAATCGCGTCTTTGGTGAATGTTGAGGATAAACAATTTGTTACGCCCATTTTCCGTTTGTTTTCTTCATAAATCTCCCATTAAGAACCCGTCTAGCAAATTAAGACATTTTAGACACGTCCAAGAGAAAGTAGGTACCAGTCTCTGCGACGGTATTCAAATATCCGGACAAAATACCTTTTTTAAATTAGTTTGTGGTGACAAAAATTCAAAAAATAACAACTTTATATGACGCTACACAATTCTACTTTTTTCTGCACTTTCTAAACCCACTCAAATTCACACAGAAATTTCCCAATTTGCACGTCAAGATTCTTGTGCTAATTTGTATTTTCGCGCCTTTTTGATACGACTAATTTCTCGCAAGACAAGTGACACGTGACGCATAACCTACATTCATTACGGACAAACGACGAATTTAAATGTTAGTTTAGCATCGCTTAGCAAAGATAATGAGCTTGTTGGAATATTCAATTGGCCAAATTCGATTTCTAAAGTACAAACACTCAACCAGAGAACAATTAAATAACATTTTTGCACCTCCAAATAAAAGGTGCCAAATCTGGAGTTCCTGCTGGCAAATATGTATTCTCTGACTCCCTCATAAATTCACAGAGACAGAACACCCGAATCGTCAAAAATTTTGGAAATTGTTTCTAATAAACATTTTATCGTCATGCGTTGTTCTTCGTGTTGTTACTGTGACATGTTGGTAACTGGTTGACCTCAAAATGCGCCAAAAATGACTCTTAATGACTAAACTCTTGAAAAATAATTAAATGGCAGTTGTTAAAATGACATTTTCGTGTCCAGGGTTAAAAAAAAGCTGAATAATAATAATAACAATATGTAGTAGACAAAACGTTTATTTACACACGTTTGCGTGTTGTTTTATTTTAAAATATCCTGACGAACTTGTAGTCCTCAGAAAGCGTTGACGCGTGAGTTTCAATTGTTATTTCTAGAACGTACGTCTTTAATAAATAGATCTCATCTCGGGAGACACAGCTGACAATCTCCCGTTTTCCGAGGGAAGCGAAGTTAATTTATCAGTGTTCCCGAGACAAATAAATCTCGGCAGATATGTTTAGGCTTATGGCAAAAACTAGACAGGCACCTTTAAAGGAAGACGAGAGGTTGTGACGTCATTGCGGGGACCAATTACCGATGCTGTTAGAGAGTATACGAGAATTTAATGCAAGTGTAATTGGTAAAGTTCGGCCGTTGCTGCAGTGACGTCGCAAACCGATTGAAAGATTACATACGTGTATGCAGATTTAAAAAAATGGAAGGTGTTACGTCACAGAAGTTATGTCATTACTTAGGTTATTGTTTTGTGGATTATATCGATAATTTTCTTAACAAAAATTTCACAAATGATGGCCATTGGGCGAGATTTCAAGTTGGGTCGCAAGTTGCGACGCAAAGTTGCAACCGCTATGTTATCGGCGCCGTCGTCATAGCAACGAGGGATTTGCGACGGTGGCAACTCAACTTAGATTTAAACAACTGATGCGTGATCTGTTGTTATACGTGGTGCGTTTACAATCGACTCAACGCCTACTTTGAGGATCAATTTAAATGAGCACGCGATATTTATAAATTTCCGTTTACAAAAATTTTGCAAATAATTTTCCGTCTGTTTTGGTAAGTTAATAATAAAAAGAGAAATCAAATTTCATTATCATGCAACAATTTGAAGACATTTAAATCTAGTCATAAACATAATTACATATTAGATAAGATTTTAACTACCATATTAAAGCCAAATTAAAATAAAGTCTTATTATTATCTTCGATTCTAAATAATTCCCAACCCAACCGATTATTAATTCACTTAACGAACGTAATTACTAGAAAAATACGATAGTTGCACAGATCCACAGTTTTCTCTATGTTGCCACACGAAGAAGAACACTTTGAGTGGCACTTCAGTCGCTGTGGCAACTCATTTGATCCAAGTTTTCGCAGCGCGCGGATCATTATCCGGCGACAAATCAGATCTGATCAATTTTATCTAGACCCGATCAAGAAAGTAACAACCTTTGTGTGCGCACAGCCCACGGCTTTTAGAAAGTTAAAACCGTCAAACGGGAACGACTGCCACCGATTTAGCACCTGGTTTTATTGTTTAATAATGCGTTTGCAGAAGTCGAACACGTTCGGAACCTGACCATTTTCCACAATTTTCGCCTCCCACCGGTGCCAACACGCCGCCGCCGTGTCCAATTCGTCACAAAGAGACAATTTCGGGCACCAGCGATCGAGATTCGACCAACGAAAACGATCGTAAATTTAAATTCGATTTACTTATGCATACGTTCGGATTTTATCTCGTCGGAGGAAAGTTCAAGTACGGTTGAACCTGCTTTTTTGTTTGTTTTAATTTCATGTTATGGATTAGTCGGTGGAACATTTGTGCCATTGTATGAAATGTGGTAACCTTTCAATCGGAAAGTGCGATAAAGTATAAAATTCGAGCGGCGATAAAAACACAAATTTAATTATTATTTTATGTAGATAGTGCTGTGAAGTCGTTGATAACGTCGCCGGATTAAATGGGAGTTGAAAAACAGGCGACTTTCTCTATTTCGAAATTCACGTTTTCGGGTTTTATCGGGCTTTAGTGGGGCACTTGGGTGCGGGTGGTACCGGGATATACACGGTGGCTCATTAACAATTCGACCAGATACGAACAGTTCAACGGAAAAGGATTTTTGCCGATTTGAACGTCAGTTGGATTTTCAAAATTATACAGGGTGTATCAGAACGACCCCACCAACTACTTGTAATCGTATAAAGTAGAGTTCGAGGAACGTAAAAAAAATAATAGAAATATTCTCCTGATGCTTTTTTGTTTTTTCGTATTCTTTCAGTTTTTGATTTCTTTTGTTGACATTTAAAAACACATGATTAATCAAAAGAAATTTTTTTCAAGAACATTTTTGGTTAAAATTTTCTAAATTAAACACCCTGTAACTATTAATTGAAGCTGGAGAAAAACGTTTTTTATTTTTTTTTATGTTCTTCTCACTCTATTCTGTACAACGTCTAGTACGTAGTACGTTCGTTTTGAATCACCCTGTATATTCGAAATATTAGCGCTATTAAACAATTTATTGTGACAACGACAAGTAGTCTCAGGTGTAACAAAAATAACAAGGTGAAACTCGTATCTGCAAACTGCTTCTTGGAAATATAAATAAATTTATCTGAAACCTCTTGTCACGATATCGCTTTAAGATGGTCGATTTATGTCGCAGATAACAACAAATTTTGAAAACGGTTCTACAACGTGATTGGTGACATTTCTTTTTTGTTCTAACAGAAGATATATTGTGGGAGTATGAAGATTGTGAACGCACCGCGGATTACAGATCAGGGTCACGGATCAGCTGTTTGAATCTAACCTCACTATTTCTTTTTTGTTCTAACAGAAGATATATTTATTTGCTTCAGACAAAATTGTTAGAATATTTTTTGAAGAGCATAACATTTATTATATCGGTGTTTAAATTTCTCCTCAAAGTAGGCGTTGAAGATTGTGAACGCACCGCGGATTACAGATCACGGATCAGCTGTTTGAATCTAACCTCACTTTTTGCGTTGTTTGTGTTTTAAATGTTGAGTTGGTAATGTCTTGCAATAACCTTAAAATTATCAAATTCTACTTCATCAGCGAAAATTTCCCAATGTCTAGTGCATCCTCGCCGCCAGGCATCGTCCGGCTATTAATCACGCACCTCAGGGCCAGCAGAACGTGAAGAATTTTTGCCACTTTGTTGTACAGCCGCCTGCAAAAGAATCGAGCCTACCCTCGCTAAGGAAATAATCACCAATTCATACTTCGACAAAGGGATCTGACCACTGTCATAAACTCATAAATCTAATCTCTCAGACAGTTCGATATACGAGGGCTGTACCATTAGTTTTTGTCTTTTATTTAAACGGTGTTTTTATTGTGAATTTCAACATTTAATAACGAATATAATTTATGTGGTTTGCTTTATTCAATAAAATAATGTTTTAAAATCCGGTTTAGTGCTTTTATTTTTGCTAATAAGAAAACAAGCAGTGTAAGATACAAATAAGTATCTACCTATGTTTAATTAAAAATTAAATGCCACAATTTATCACTATTTCTGTTGCGTTTCTTTATATTAATTGATCTTAATCAATTTTCGATTGTTACACAGGAATTATCATTACATTACATCATTACAAATTTATTTTTTTCCTCAAAAATTTTCTGATGTAAGATAACATAATTTTTATACTGTCATTTAGACAATTAAAGGGCTATCAGAATCAAGAAAAAAAATAGGGGCTTTCCATTTAAAAAAACTATCGATGACGTCATAACTCGAAAACAAATGACTGCTTGGAATTTTCTTTGGTACTAAAACATGTATTTTTATAAACTAAAATTGACTTGTCCACAAATTTTTTTGAAAAAATTTTTGTTTCATTTCGATTTAAAAATCGCCCTTGCGCGAGGTTACGTTTAGTTATGTGTGTTCAATTTTTGTAATTAAATAGTTGCTTCCCAAAAGTTGCTAGTGCGCAGGGGGTCTAACTCTTTCACATTTTTTAAAGTAATGCGAATTGTGCCAATTTGTTGTAAAAATGCATGTAAAAAACCACCAACATTTTACCTAGAAAATACAACCGGTAATGTTATATGCATAGAGTTGATTTTTGACTTTTGGAAATAGAAATGTTTGGTTACGAGTGTCAATGATACTTTATGAAAACAAAAAATAAAAATTCGAATTGTTGTAATCTTGTGTTATTGAAAAGATTTCATTGTTTTTGCGGCAGTTTGAAATTTTTTGGCAGTCGCATATGTTTCGTGACATAATCGCCTTTTTGGCATAATAAAGAGATCGATCATCTTAGTAATATCAAAGTTACCATTAGCACCTTTAGTGTAATTGTAATTTTTTTTTATTGGTAACCAATTTTGCTCATTTAAAACACGCCTGAGCGTGTATAAATCGAACTTTTCCATGACAACATCGCGCGTTTTCCATGGAAACATCACCAACCCGAGAGGACCGGAGAAACGTGAAGTCTAAATGTTAACTCATTCAACATTAAAAAAAATATATATCGTAAAGTATTCGTGGATAACTGGTCTTTAAAACACTTGCTCTATTTCGAACACTCCGGCTGCGCGTCGTGCTCGAAAAATCGCGCGTGTTTTAAAGAACTTAATATCCCCTTATACTTTAATATACTATACCAACTTAATTCAACAAGTGGTGGTTTTTAAATTGATTAAACCTTGTTCACGTTGAGCATTTCAAGGTCAAATTATTTAATTTTTTGGCTCTGTAATTATGTTTTGTAAATAGTGACATGCAGCTAACCAACATAATGCGATTTAGCAATGCTTAATTCAACGTGAACGGTGTTTACCTGCATGTCACTATTTACAAAACATAATTACAGAGCCAAAAAATAAAATTATTTGACCTTGAAATTGTCAACTCAACGTGAACAACATACATATAACATCAATAACAAAAACGTGCATAACAGAAATAGCCAACAACTAGGCCATTTAAATTTTAATGGAACATATTTATTTGTATGTTACACTACTTGTTTTCTTATAATCGAAAATAAAAGCACCAAAAGCGGATTTTAAAACATAATTTTATTTTTAATAACACACTAGATATTTAATAATGAGTATAGTATCCCCTATTATCTATGCATTCCTGAAGACGTTGTCGCATACCATCTACCATATTCTGGCAATAGTCCCGCCCTCGCATATTTTCCCACACTCTGGTTACGTTTTCATCCAACTCTGCCACAGTTCTCAGTCGTACACGTTCTGGAGGATTATTCCAATTGAAAACCATTTGTCCCCACAAATTTTCAATCGGGTTCAGATCTGGCGACTTTGAAGGCCAGATTAAAACGACGAGTTCAGAATGATCTTCGAACCAATCCTGAACTATTCGTGCAGTATGTATGGAGCAATTGTCTTGCACCAGAACAATTTGCTCCATTTCTTCCTCGGGGTAGATGGTTCTCACTGACGGAAGCAACACTTCTTCCAATATTTCTATATATCGCCTAGAATTGAAGCGAGGCGGTGTTACTTGCACCACCTCGCCTGGTCCAGCACGATGCATCCACCCCCAATAACCTAAAGAGTGTCGTCCACTTGCCCTCGTGGTTCGCACATATTCAGGCAAATATCTTGAATTATTAGGACGCCACACTTTTAACAACGGCGTCTCATCTGATGTGGAAAACACTTTTTCATCGGTGAAAATCACCTGGGACCAATCCCTTTCGAGATTTGCGTGACAAAAAGCTAGTCTAGCGGCCGCATGTGCTTCCGTCAATTCAATTTTTTTCGCTGGAGTCCTTGCATGCAGCTCACTTGCGTGTAACCGTCTTGCAATGGTATTGGCACTACAATTTAATTGCAGTTCTTCTTTTATCTGGGTAGTGTTGGTAAAAGGCATTTCCCTTGTCATTTCAACTATGGCATTGTCCTGCTCTTGAGTGGTGACTTTTGGACGGCCACTCTTTGCTCGTGTACTTAATGGACGATCCAATAGATTGTCCTGACTTCTGGCAATCCACCGTTTTACTGTTGACTACTAAATAGTGGAGTAAAAATATTTTAAAATCTGTACATCTGCATATTTATTAAAGAACTTACAGCCATATTAACTCTTTCTGCTATTTCGCGAATAGACATTCCATTTTCACGGCACCCAACAATGAAACCTCTGGTTTCTACCGAAGAATATCCAGGCATTGCAATTTTTTTTAAATAACAAACAACAGAACACTACTCGAAATACTTCAATGAAGTAAACCACACTGAATAGAACTGAACTTACTACAAGAAACAATTTCTAAATCTAGGTAACTGAACCCTTCCCCGAACTACCTGTGACAACTTGTTTTATTATGGAATTCCCAGCCAGAAACATTTTCCTTACCGGAAATCATCATTTTAGCCGTTTGGCGCGGGCCTGATTTTTTATGTAGGTATTTTTATAAATTATTATACATACCGGGTATCAACCACCAAACCTGGTAATAGGCACATTACACATATTAATAGTAGTTTATTTGACGAGTTTGTGTGTAAATTGGGCCTTTTTTTGGCACGAGTGGGCCATTTTAAAACGCGAGTGAAACGAGCGTTTTAAAGGCACACGAGTGCTAAAAAAGGCCCAATTTACACACGAACGAGTTGAATACAAGGTTTTTTTGTTCGACGAGCCCCTTAAAGGCTCCAAATCGCTTAAAACCTTTAAAATTAGCTTGACGTTTCGTTTTGACAAGTTGTGACATTTATCAAAATCCGTTCACACAGGAGAAAATTCTCAAATTCTGACAGTGTCGAACAAAAAAATTATATATGAGTTGATATGAAACATATTATTGTTTCGTCAAATTTGTCCAATAATTGAGCATAATACTGCTCTGTGATCGTTCTTCCCTTTTCCAAATTTCAAAAGTATTTCTACTTTATACGTTACCTACATCAAAAGATCAAAAGATGATAATTATAGCCGTCAATATGACATTACACAATAATATATTTCATAGCAACTCATATATTATTTTAATATGTGTAATGTGCTAATGTGCCTATGGCCAGGTTTGGTGGTTGATATCTGGTAGATCAGTATTATTATATTACATATATCATTATGATATTGTTATAATATACATACATACAGGATGTTATGGATGTCCACAAATTTAATCACCAGTAAGACTCTTTAAAATAAACATTTGTTGTATATTGCTTTTTTTTAATCGAATATTTTCGGGAAAAAATGATATTGGTGATTAAATTTAGATATTACGTGGACTTCTGTAACACCCGGTATAGTATAGAAATTAAATTTTCTAAAATCAAGCTTTCTGGAATACAGAATAGCAGTGGAACCATGTAACTTTATAGAGATAGAGATAGAAAGGTGATAGAAAAGAAAAGAAATGTCCAAGCCCGACCACCGAGCACATTTTCTGTCTCGGTTCGGAATCGCTCGGGTCAAGAAACATGTGCGCTACTATCCTTAGGATAAAAACTGAAAACGTCAATTTACATCGGTTGTTAATGGGTTTTTATAATTATTTTTGATCATTTTATGTTGGTAACTGTTGATGTCATTGCGAAGCAGACTTGATCCATTCGAATTGCCCAACCGGGAATTTCGAAAATTGTTTCGACTAACCAAAGAATTGTATCAAAATTTAGTCGGTGAATTGACGCCTCATCAACATCTGTAATTTCTGCAGCCTCCGTTTATTGCACCCAGAGAAAGACTTGAGGTCTGAGAGAAAACGATATATGCATTTAGTTGGTGAACGACAAAGATGGACAATTGGAAAGAGGCAAGAGTGCGCAAGAGAGCTCTTTCTATTTCTATGCGTTCGTTTTCACCATCGGTTGTGCCGAATTCTCACGATTGGTGTTACACGGTTGGTTTGCGGCAAATAGAAAGAAATGGAAAGAAATTTTCTTTCTATCAAGTTACATGGTTCCACTGCAGGCGATTTTAACAAGACCACCATTATTTGTCGCATTTGCCAAAGCGCCAACGGAAATCCCCAGGCCAGGCAAGATTTTACAATCCTGGGTAAAATGGATTATTGCATTTGCACGATTTCACCAAGAAGAATGTTTTAGGTTGCTGTTAATGTCTATTTTGTATTACATACTATTTATTTTGGAGAAAATTTAATTTGATATTTACTTTTTTATTATTGTATTTATAGTAAATTTCTTTATTATTTTTTTAAGTTAACTTTATTGTTATACGAGTTGCACAAGACAGTCTATTGTCAAACGCGAAAAGAACGAGACAAAGTGTCTTGTGTAACATGCAATTTTTTCTATTTCGGCTTCGTTAATTTAATTTTTTTAAATATAAAATAATTATACAGTGACTTTTATTTTAATGACATTTGGTTGGTATTGATGAAGAATTGTCATTTCATTGAAAATTAAATTTTGTTACAGTAATAAATCTATTTAGTCCTACGGACTCGTAATTTTTTCAGAGGCAGTTTTTTTCGTTAAATTGCCAGGCAACAAAATTCTCATTGGAATGTCAAGTTTACTTCGACAAAAAAAAGCTCTCGTGTAATTATAAGTGACAGATAGTGTGCTGAATATCGCGAAAAAATCTAGTCATGGTCAGAAAAAACCACGTTGACAAGGCTTTTGTTTTGTTGGTAACACAAATTAATGAAGAAAATGTCAGAAAATTATTTTGACGTTTTCCGAAATGGATTTAAAAAAGTGCCACGATGAAATAAACTAACCTTTAATCCGTTTTGTGATGTTGTTCCGAATGTTTGTTTGAATTGTTCATTCGGGAATTTGTTTAGATGAATGTAACTCGACCTCCTTTTTTTTCGGAAAATTTTGAACATATTAGACTCAAAGTTTGTTGCTTTAGGCAAAATTACTCCAAGCAACAAACTTTTCGTCATATGATCAAAATTTTCCGAAAAAAAAGGAGGTCTTGTTATATTATAATTGAAAAAAAATATTAAACCATCCAAGCAAACTTTTTGACAACTATTTTTGATCTATCAAAAAATGACATACTTGGCGACTTGATAATGATGCATAAATGTCGCGTTTTTTTGACGGTTGTAGAATAATACATTACACTATAAGTGATGAAAGTGCCTGATTTTTCAACGGGCAATACATGATATTTTAAATTTCTTTGTAATTATTTTACACCCCTATTTTTTGAATCTTCCGGATCTGGAGTTTCAATTAATGCAAATAACAGTGTTTTAAATTTTTATATTAATAAGTAGGTAGTAGATTGTTAATGTAGTAAATTGTTAAATAAATTTTCCTCACTAGTGATGCAAGCGCCTATTTTCCTCACTAAATTGAGTGATGAAAGTATCATTTTCATAAGCGATGTTGTAAAAAAATTTTTTTTGTTCGACACTATCAGAATTTGAGTTTTTTAATAAATGTCACAACTTGTCAAAACGAAACGTCAAACTAATTTTAAAGATTTTGAATGATTGGAGCCTTTAAGGGATTCGTCGAACAACAAAACGTTGTATTCAACTCGTTCGTGTGTAAATTTCCGATAATAATCTACTCACTTGGGAAATTATTATAAGCGAAAATCTTTTTGGTCCATTTATTTTTGTTTATTTCTTATTCGTATTCATACGATTTTTTAACCAATAAACGTCATTGTACTCGTATAACAATAAAGAAATATATATATATTCGTTATTAAACGTTGAAATGCACAATAGAAACTCTAGTTTTTCATTTGCCAGTCAACACCGTTTAAATAAAAGACAAAAACTAATGGTACTGCCCTCGTATATCGAACTGTCTGAAATTATTGGAGATTAGATTTATGAGTTTATGACAGTGGTCAGGTCCCTTTGTCGAAATATGGATTGGTGATTATTTCCTTGCAGAGGGTCGGCTCGATTCTTTTGCAGGCGGCTGTACCAGATCTGGTGTATAGGCCAAGGTGGGGCTGGCGGCGGTACCGGCCGAGCGACATTTTCTGCATTCATTATCGCCTTATCAAAAACGCCCGAATTGTCCTGGGAAGCGCACCCCCGCCGCATCCTCCCCCGTCGACAAAAAAGTCGGCGCCGCGGTCATCTTACGGTAAATAAAATTCGCCATTTGGATTTTTTTCTTGCTGATTTACGACGCGCTACCAGTGTTTCGCAACGAGACCGTAATTAAAATTTTTTCGGGAAATTGGGATTGACAAGATTAATGGTTCCAGTTCGGGAGTAAATATTTAACAATTATGATTAGGAATGGAAGGATGGCCTCGAGTAATTTGTAAATCCCGATCGACCGAACGGTATAAATGGAATTCCATCGTAAACAGTTCTTATCTCGGTGAGACGGAGTATTTTTCAAGACGGGATAAAAATAGAGACTATCTTTTTAATTTAATAACAATTAGAAATGTTTGTCGAGACTGGCGAAATGGAAAGAGGAATTTTGAGTTGAGCTGCACCTAATGCATTCTTCCGTTGCGGTAAGGCCCTCCTTAACAATGCCGATTGTTCGCTGCGATTACGAAATGTCAGAGAGTTATGGAGATATTTTAAAAAACAGAAGTCGAAGTGTTTCCACTTGAAAGGAGAGGCTGGGACCAAATAAAAAAAAATCAAAATAGAGCATTATGATACTAGTGTCGTAAGATGTTATATTGTCGCACGAGTGCAACAAGAACGAGTACTATTATTTTTATTTTGCATTTATTATGTACTTCTGCAAAAAATAAATATGGGAATTTTTGGTAGTTGGTACCACTAACATGACACTAATGAAGATCGAGTTCAAATTGCAAACTTGCTATCAATTTAGTGAATTCAAGGCAAGACTTAAAAAAAAGATCTTCACTTCGAGACGTCGATTTTAGTTCAATGTTAGTGGATGTGAAGGTATTAGATACATTTCGCTAGGTTTTGAGTTTTAAAATTTGAGGTTATGTTTGAATGTTTGTCTTATTATCTGACAGTTCAAACTTGCCAATCTTACAACGTAAAAAGTTGCGTAACAAAAGAAAGCTGTTTCGACAACTGTTTGCGTTTCGTAATGAGTCCATTGTGAACGCAAATTGGAAAAATAGAATTTACGACTAATAATTACAAGATAAATATACCTACATTAAAAAAAATAAATATGCAAAATTATCTACGTTAATTTGTTATGATGATAGTACCTACACATTTTTTAGATATAAAAATGTGTTCAATAAAAGTGCCAAAAAGAGGAAAATGGTGAGATGTTTTTCTTGAAGAAAGTAATGATCTTTGACTAATAATAAAGAATAAGATTAAGGTAAGTCCAAGAATGGAAGGAGATAGATAATATAAAGAAAATAGAAAAAGGTTCGAAATACATATTTTGGAATATTAATAATAGATATATTTCCATGAAAAGCTCAATTTACACTAAGTAAAATTTGTATAAAATTTAAAAAAAAATTGAAAAAAATTCATATTTAAGATTATCGAAAAATTAATCAATTTATTTATTGATATTTTTGTTTTTAAAAGTTTATGACAATATTATTATTCATAACACATGTTATGTTCTACCATCTGGAAACTGCTACTTAAAGATAATAAATTTATCTAAAACCCCTCAGGACGATGTTATTTTAAGATATCTCATTTATCTTGCAGACATTAATAAAAGTTTGGAAATAGTTCTGCAGCGTGATTGGAAATAAAATTCTTTTCATTTCTTCAGTGTTTCTAACGAGCGTTCAAAAAGATTTGAGGTCATGCGCTTTTTTAAAAACGCTGATCGTCTTTTCAGTTGGTATGCTTGGACATTTCCTTCAGATACATAACCCTACTTGGATCATCATTTTATTTTAAACAAAACCATTAATTTGAAGTAATTAAGTAAAAACAAGGAAAATTCTCATTGGTTAGTTCTAAAAAGAACTACTTTTTGTAACAGAAGTATTTCGCTTGTTAGCTGATGAAGCTAGGCCAGACGTTAACGGAAATAAAAGTGAGCACCAGATCACAAATTCTTTGTTTCTTAGAATAAGAAAGTAAAATTTTCTAGTGATAAAAAATGTGGGTTAAAATACAAAAAAGCTTCAAGAATGACTGGGTTTTCAGTGTTTACATAAAAATCCCTATTTAATGTTTTAGATTCTTCAAACAGTTGATGGTGCAAATAAAAAATTAGTTGTTTTTGTTATTGTGACAGATATTTTTTCAATTTTTTTAATAGTTTTGAATATTTTCTAGGCTACAAGATGTTTTTGGTTTTAAAACTTAAAAATAAAAGTTTGCAAAATGTAAACAGTACTCGTGTGCTTAGACTTGTGAAAAAAGTACTACTTTATGCACTTGTTGCATAGCTTACTACGTTATTGTAAATGTATTGATAAAAACCACTTGCATAAAAATTTCATTTACATAATCTCATAACTTCTGTAATCTGATAACAATTTCCTCTATAAAAAATTTATCAGGTGCTATCGCATTTCCCCTTATCTCACATTATCTAATATTATTTCTATTATATGTAAATTTGCATTATGTTCCATATCTCAAACCCATTATTTTATAGTTCTATTTTACAATCCCCTTCTTTGACACGCTCATATTAAGCATAACAATTGTGTTCCTCTAATCGGTTTATTGCTTGCCACCTTTTCATCTAGATTTTTTAAACGCGCTTTAAATTTCCCTCATTGCACAATCCAAACCCCACACTTTTGCAACCACTTCGCCCCCTTCCACGACCCTTGTTAGCCCCTTTATCATCAACAATAACTAGCGTGCGTCAAATATCAATGAGACAAAGTACACAAGATCCGCTCCTTTCGGACCGAACTATTGCCATTTGCTCTGTTCGACAGATTTGCAGGAAACGACATTAACCCCATATAATAAACAAAAGAAAGTCACGCCAGGCAAATCGAGCAGGAACTCGCCAAAAATTGCTGCCAGCAAATTTATATGCTTGTCGTCGATGGCCCGTCAACAGGTGGTTCACAAGAACGGAGTCCGACGGGAAAGTGTATCGATTTCGGTGCTATTTTTGGTGGAAATGCGGGCGAAAAACGGCGCACGAAGTGCCGATGAGGCCATTAACACGGTCCACGCTGGGAATTGTCACGAGTTAATTTTGTCCAAAGCTGAAGAAATTAGAAAGAAGGGATCTGGTGTCTGTTTGAAAAGCGCGCCAAAAGTGAAACGTAATAGCTCTTGGCTGAGAATGCAGACTTGTTAAAAAACTAAGAAACTATACTGTACTATGCTTGAAAACAACAATAGCACAGTGAAATAACAATTTTGATAACGGCAAGTGTGCTTACTCTGAGGATCTGGTGCCAGAAAAAATAATACTTTTATAATAAACTTAAGTCTTTTTCAAAATAAGGATAGTACCTAGTTTCCAGTGTACCTAGCAACACTAAAATTGCTGGTGGCATTTCTCATTCAACTACCAATTATTGTTAAGTTAAGTGTAACGATAAGCAGGTGTATACAATTAAAATAACAAATAACGTGCAGTCAATCAAATAAAAAAAAATATAGTTTTTCAAAGGAACCTGATTCTTTATAATAAAGAATAAAAAGTTTAAAAACCGTGAAGTTTAAATTTAGAGGACATGACTTTTAATTTAATTAATTATTTGTACTTAAAGATTCTTTCTAAGTTTGATCAGTAAAATGTTTTGCCTCAACTGACACCTTCATGTTCATTTAAATTTCCGATTGTCGATTGTGAACGCACCACGGATTACAACTTTGATCAGCTGTTTAAATCTAGCCTCACTTTTTGCGTTGTTTGTGTTTTTAATCTGCCTGGGTGAATTAATAAAAGTTCATTTGATGAAAACGTATTGTTTATCGCTAATCCAAAAAGTGAGGTTAAGTTGATGACAGACTGACTGAGTGGTTCGTTCACAATCGACTCTTCAACGCTAACTTGATTATTTATGTTCAAGTTAGGTAATACGTTTTCAAGTCTTTTGCTGTTCACAGTTTTTTATCATAAATTTTTAAGTAAAGAAATGGAGGTTTTAACTCTAGGCTTAAAAAAATTAAATAGCGCAATAAATATTACTGACTTGTTTATAAATAAAAAATGTTTATTTACATTTCGTCCATTGCTTATAAACAAGGGTAAGGACAGACAGGTGTAGCAATTGCAATTAGCAAATACTATCAATGAAAAGACAAACACAGCACGTGTTTTTTAATTTGCAAACAAGTCGTAATGTAAAAACTTGAATAGATAATTTCGAAAGCAAAGACAGTTTTTATGTGTGTGTTTATTTGATTCAAATTATTTTCGGATGTAACAACATGAAGATTGTGGAGAGGCAGATATAACATCTAATTTTACACAATCACAACAGTAGATTGGAGAAGTGTCGCACGAGGATGACCTAAATGTCATTTTGAAAATAGATCCAGAATGGGATTTTGTGCTTAATTCTAAAGCAAATTACGTTTTTCCAAAGAAAATACATCAGCGAACAATAATAATTGTATTAAATAATTTAAAAAAAATGCTTTTACCATTCCTAAAA
This sequence comes from Tenebrio molitor, assembly GCF_963966145.1. NCBI lineage: Eukaryota > Metazoa > Arthropoda > Insecta > Coleoptera > Tenebrionidae > Tenebrio > Tenebrio molitor. Next base: position 871,500 of record NC_091054.1, on the reverse strand, counting down.
CATTATGAAACTTGTTTTGTAATAAACAGTATAGAAAAATTTAGATTTCTTTTCAAAATACAAAATAAATAACCACTGAAAACTAAACCCAGTAAACGACGATGTAAATGACTGTAGTTATTTTTCAGTAGCCAAAAATTAATTAATTATCCTGCAAATTGTTTCAAGGAATTTTACAACTGCAACAGGAAGTTGAATAAAATTGCAGGATACTGTTGCAATTTGAATGCAGCAATTATCAATTGGCAAGGATAATAATTGGTTCACGGGTAGTAATAGTAATTTATGCAACAAGTGCATAAAGTAGTACTTTTTACAAATGAGCCGCAGGTGAGTGCGCCAATCCCATGAGTCGCACAATTTTTTGCACCACCATCTGCAATTAGAAAAATACGCAAGATCAAAACGTAACAGTGACATTTGACGTTCCTAAAGCCAACATCGTGAGATACTTCGATTGTTTTCAATGCACAAAAAATAGTCGTACAGAAAACAAACGGTAAAAAACATATTCCTGTTGCGAACTATCAACATTGGAGGAGAAAGTAATACTTTCCAAATACATAATATAAAAACTAATTTGTTTTAAAATATGTGCAAAAATTCCAAAATGGTTTTAGTAATCAATATGTCAATAAATATCAGGCGTTCAAATGAAATCCTGTGCTGGGAAGGCGCTGGAATCCAATGGTTTTGCTTTTTTAAAGTGTGAATTGACAGTTGTAATTAGAGCATGTTGACAGCTAACCTAGGATTTATAAAGAAAAAAATCTTTCTGTGGTTTTTTCTTTCACATTAAAAATAGAATAACTAACGATTCTTATTCTCGAACCAAATATCTAAGGGCTACTTTGTTGAAAACAAGCATGTTCAATCATGTGCCCATTACACATAAATAAATGTCATTCGTGTCAAACGGCGGGAAATTCAAACTTCACCTGTTTCAAATGGTTTATTTTTTCAACGCCTACTGAGGCCAGGTTTTCATTTTAACGCATGATATATCTGACACTGTCACTACTTACTTCTCAAAATCTGTCAAGACTCACCCTGTATACATATTTGTATTTTGAAAAATCAGTCACCCTGTAGATAAATAGGTTGCTGGACTTAATCCAGAACAATTAGCAAGATTATCTTCCACAGGTACCTCGAGGATAACTGGTGCCCGCTTGCATATCTGTCACAGTTTGTACCCGGAGTAATTACTGTTAATTTCCGGAAGATAAGCCAAGCAAATTTGTGACAAACCCGCTGTCGCCGTCATGAATAATTCATTCTGTTTTAATCAGTTTTGATTATTTGGTCGAGTGGTGCAAATATTTATTCGTAACATTTGTCGCACTTCATCACATTTTATTAAATATATTGTTCGTAATCGAGGCTCACCGACTGGCATCATTTCAAGCGAAAACGAGTTGAACACTCGACCAAATTGTGTTTCCGACAAGACGGTGCGCGCTCTCGCACGGCTCCGTTAGAAATCGCAGCGTCGACTTATCTGGTTATTACTCAGTAATTTGCTTAAAGAAAATCGATTTTTTTAAATTTCACAGAGCGATTCAATAATTCTATTAGGTAATTAATGCACCGCCAACTTGGCCATCCAATCAGTGTTCACAATTGAAATCCGTTCCACAAAATCGCCGAAACAATTCGCCAAACTCGTTTCAACGAGACTTAAGTGATCGAGATCATTTGCAATTTACATTTTGCCATTTTCCGTCTGGATAGTTTTTTTTTGGGAGATTTTTTCTGCTCGACGCGTACATTACCATTGCGGATAAAAGTCAAGGTCGCCTCAAATTCCACAATTAACAAATTAAATTAAAATATCGACGGAGGCTATTTATAAACCGGCAATAAAAATTGCTGGGCGATGCAAATTTGTGCAACATTTTTCTTTCGGTTAAGCCCAGCGAAAAGCACCACAATAATGGTTGTTGTCAGTGAATTGGCGATTAAAAATGCCGGCGGGATTGCACAAGCGTGCCCCTCGTAATCCCAGATAAAAACTCGCGATTATGATGAAAATAATAATAATCAATTTTGTTTATTAATTAGCGGAGTGGGGCGCAGCCGAGCGAAAAATATCGGGTGTTCATTTATTTATCCACAAATGAGTCGATTGTGAACGCACCACGGATTACAGATCACGGATCAGCTGTGTAAATCTAACCTCACATTTTGCGTTGTTTATGCTTTTTGCGTGCATCCCAACGAGTGGTGCGTTCACAATCAACTCTTCGACGCCGACTTTGAGGAGAAATTTAAATGAACACCCGATACAAATTGTGAATAACGCAAAAGTAAAAGTTGTCCGAATTGCGAGAATTTGGAATTCCTGTTTTCGCCGCAGGTTCCGAGTCCCGAAGCGTTCCCGAATCAATCCATCTATCCCGTTCTTCCTTGTTTTCCTCGCTAGTTGCGCTTATTAAACTCCTCCGACTCGTCAGACTCGGATACCACCAGATTAGATAGCAATAATCTCAGCATTAAGGAGTTATTTATTATCAAATCAATTTATTGTAGTTGGAGTATTAAGACGAGTCACGTGGGTTGTAAACTTGTCAAGGTGTAATCATTGTGAATGCCAACAAACAAAATGCAACAAAGTAGCGTCAGCGCAAATCAATCAAAACACCGCGAACTGTTGGCACACCGAAACCTTGAGCGCGTACGTTGGAATCGAGTTTGGTGGCACCGCCGCGCAACCCAACCGCTCCGGCTAAATGCCATTTGCATGCCGGATAACGAAACGAACGCTAAATGGCTTTCTCTTGTCGAAAATTAAAAAACACATTTCCAAGGAAATTGTAATTTTCGCGAGGGAAATGCGAGTCGCGGAACGTTTTTATGGAGTTTTCGTTATTGTTATTGTTTCGGTGCTGTTAATTTTTATCTGGTTTTTGGTGGGGCTGTTGTGGAAGGCAATTCGGGATGAGGTCGATAACAGTGTTAATTGGGTTTTAATTGGGGTATTAAGACTAAGACTGGGCTTTTATTGGCACTAGAATAAAATATAATCCACAGTTGTTGTTCGGAGCATTTGATAAGAGACAGATGGAGAAAATGAGATAATAAATGGAACTTCTGCAAAAATGTGTGGAGAGCGCGGTGAGGAAAGTGGAGATTGTTGGCTGTGAAGACAAATACAAGAAGTTTTCACAAACGGAAACAGTTGGATACTAACGACCTTGAAGACTAGGAATTAACGCCACATGATTAAAAAAAAAGATAAGGCAAAAGTTTTGCTGGGAAGCGTTTTGAACTTTCAATTTATTAAAAAGACATCATGGGTATACCTTTTGGGCAAAAGATAAAATAACTTGACATGTTTCGTAAAAATTATTCAGCCAAAAGTCATTGTAATGTTTATTAATTAACACAAAGTTTTTTGAACAAAAGGTCAAAGTGTATACACTGACCTTACAAAATTCTCTCTGGATGAATTTGTAGACGAAAGACAGTGTGTTGGTTAAAATAAAATAGTTAATGTTATTACCGACAAACCTAGCCAGCAATAGGACGTAAAAGAAATATGTACATGACATTTTCAAAATACATATGTATATCTTTTTTTAAGTTATTTTTGGTCTGACTGAAAGTTACAAAGTTGTGAAAAAAATACATATTCGAAAAATTGAAAGGAAAATAATTTTGAAAAATTGACAAATTTTGATATATCTTTTGGTTTTGATTTAAATCTTGAAAATCCCCAATTAACTGATGAACATTCTCAACAAAGTAAAAAATTTGTAAAATTTTAATTAAAAAAAAAAAAAATTCATGTGGAAAAGTGTAATTGCAAATAAATTAATACACCATGTGTCTATCGATTTTGCAAAGAATATAATAACGGTTCACAAAAAAGATCTCCAAATATTAAAAAAACATTCATTACAATAGTTATTTATTTAACGAGTTCGTGTGTAATTTTGGCTTTTTTTGGTATGAGTGGACCAGGTTAAAACTCGAGTGAAACGAGAGTTTTAAAAGTACACGAGTGCCAAAAAAAGCCCAAATTGTACAAGAACGAGTTGAATACAACGTTTTTTTTTCGACGAGCCCCTTAAAGGCTCCAAATCGCTAAAAATCTTTAAAATTAGCTTGACGTTTCGTTTTGACAAGTTGTCAAATTTATGAAAATCCGTTCACACAGGAGAAAATTCTCAAATTCTGACAGTCTCGAACAAAAAAATTTTTTCGCAATTTCTAAATTTTTTGATTTGATATTTTTTATTTTTTTAAACGATACTGTAAATAGGTTGTTCAAAAATGAATAATAATAATTTTCATGGATTTTTCGTTTAATTAAATATGTTATATTTGACCAAATTTTGAAAATAACTTACCACAGGAAAAACAAACCAAGATTATCTTTTTCGGGTTTTTTATTTTTTCAGAAAAAAATTTATTACATCAAATACAAAACGTTTGTTACTGGTTTTTCAGAAACGTCAAAATTTTCAGAGAAATTAGGCCCCTTTTATATAAAAAAAAAACTTACATGTACTTACAGTAAACAATTTGTCCAAAAAATTGTATCATTTAAATTTCTTCTGAAAGAGTCGATTGTGAACGCACCACTCGTCAGTCTGCAGAGTATAGTCTGGTCTCAATTCTTAATTTCAACCACCTGTTGAATCATGTTGGCAAAATAAACATATTTCTAAATTGGGGATTGTTATAACCAAAGTTGGAAAATACAATGAATTATTTTATAAACATGATTCGAAAACAAAGTACTTGAGGCTAAAATGAAAAATGCTCTGGTAAAATGTTTCGAGAGATAAAAAGGTTAGCACCGTTCTTTTCCTTTATTCTAAAATCTTGAGTAAAAACAGAAATTGACAGCCAACAGTGTTGCCGGTTTTATTTCTAACGTAGAATGCAGTATTTTTGGTAATTTAGAATTGAGACAGACTTTAAAAACACAAATAAAAAGTGAGGTTAGATTGAAACAACTGATCGGTGATCCGTAATCCGTGGTGCGTTCACAATCGACTCTTCAATGCCAACTTTGAGAAGAAAATTAAATCTAAAGCACTTTTAATTTTTCAAAACATTACAAAAACACAAGCTTTTAACAGTTTGACATTTAAATAAAATTCGCGTTTCACAACCCAAAATATTTCTTTTCGACGTATTCTTTATTTTCCTTATAAAACAGTTACATTTGACCCAAATACTTTTAAGATATCAATTTTGCGGTTGGCAATATTGCTTTCCCAGTTAATCGAACTCTTAGTTTATTTTTACTATGTGGTTATTAACCACGTTGATAATTATTACACCAGTATTGGTTAACCTCTAGAATTACAACAATACATTTTCTCCGTATTTTCGAAAAATATTACTCTGCTGCGCCCGTTTTCAAAATATGTACAACAAAAATAATGTCTTCCAGCTTACTGTATAGTGTTGTATACACAACTGTCAAAAAAATGAAAGCTATTTTAATTTAATTATCATAAATTGGCGAGGTCTTATACCGATTTCTTTTTTGTTAAAGAATGTTAAGAATATAATAATAATAATAATAATAATGGTAATAGTTTGTTAAACAATTGACAATTAAGTCATTTAATAACATATTTACAAGTGTTTTTGTGCATTTTGCCCTGGCCCAGGCCCCTTTCGCCATTCACTCGCTTTCTGCGGCCAATCACCCTGTATATCCTCGTGTCGGTGCCCAAGACCGGGGCCACATCCTTGCCACGTTTCGACCAACCTCACTCCGCAAACCCCAAACCGAAGAGGCTCGCCGCCGCCAGAGGAGCCCCACGGGGCGCCTGCCACGTCGGCGGTCCCGAGACGCCGCCGGCGGGTCGACGGACCGCCCCGACACCGCCGCCCCTGCAAGAACATCTGAAGACTTACGTTATCGCACGTGTGTGGATGTGAATCGAAATGTCAGTCCGCACGCACACACATCAACACCGTCGTCAAACCACTGAGTGATAAGTCGCGGATCGCAGGAGGAGGACCGCGGCGCGCAAGCGTCCTCCCACGTTGGAAGCGGACGTCACGACGTGCACGTGGTACGGGAGCTTTAGCGCCCACGTCGGGACGCCGGTACGAGGAGGGCCGTGTCAACATTCGCCGAAAATGTGACCGGGGTATTGATATTTGGGACGAGGTGAGGGATTTTCGGGTTGGCCCGGGGGCGAATGCGGGGGCGGCATGTCAACAGTTCACGAGGGGATGTTTGACGACGGGATGAACCGGGGCGGTTTGTTTTGCTCCGCCGCCGCGTCACTATCGTTCTCATAATTGTTATTATTAGTACTACGCGAGCTGGCACGGCCTTCAGGCCGCATTCATTCATCATTATATGTTATTATTATTATAATTGAATTATGATGACAATTTCCCAATCGTCAAACATCAACTCTTGCAAATCCTGTGTAAGTACTATCCAAACTTGTAGAGACAATTTACTGTTAAAAAACTCTCGAAAAACGTCTAAAGCTCTTTGAACTTGATTTCAAAGAAAGAAAATATGTAGCATATTATATCATAAAGAGTAGAAGCGAGTCTTTTTGTGCCAAGCCCAGAAATTGAAGACCGAAACGGCAAATGGGCGAAGCACAAAAAGACCTGTTGTTGAAAGTTGTACAGATATTTTAACCACAAACTACTGGCTTCATGTAGAACTCGGAAAAAATTTCTAAAAAATTCTATGTCAAAAAATAAAATGACATTTATTTTTTGAGCTACAATTTTTTTTAATTGCTTTTCGTCTTCTACGTTGTCAAACAACTTCGCAGGTAAAATTTCGGCACATTTTAAAAATACACCCTGTATATCATATTTTATAAAACGTACACCAAAGCGGTTTCCTTGTTTTAAAGCATATTTCCTATAGGTTACTTCGCATTGGCGTACATTTTATAAAACGTGATATACAGGGTGTATTTTTAAAATGTGCCGAAATTTTACCTACGAGGTTGTAGGACAACGTAGAAAACTAAAAGCAATTTAAAAAAATTGTAGCTCAAAAAATAAATGTCATTTTATTTTTTTACATAGAATTTTTTAAATGTCTTTTCCGAGTTCTACATGAAGCCAGTAGCTCGTGGTTAAAATATCTGTACAATTTCAATAACACCCTGTATACTATTTTATCTAAAGCGGGTCACAAAAAGAAAATCGACATGAACTCATTTTTTTTCCTGTATTAATACTCGTGGTTTTAAGTGTTGCAAAGGATTATGAACAAATATACATGTAAAAAATATAGTTGCCATGCACTTTTTAGGATGGTTTAAATTTTTTTCGAGATATCATTGATTCGATGATGTGATTGTTTCGTCAAAGAAGAATTCAACAAGTTTTTAATTTCAGTCCTTTATCAGGAACAGCTAAATGATCTTAATTTATGTGATGAAGCAACATCTGAAAACTTTCAAGAAACTAAAGAGAAACATCAAATTTGCTTAACGATGGAGATTTTATAACATTCCCTGAACAATGAAAAACACCATTAATGTTTCCATTGTGATTAGTGCAAAACTTTGCAGGAAACAATTTAATTACAACTGCAATCGGGATTAAAAAAATATTCCTGGGAATCTTTACCATTAAAATTGGTGATAATTGGTTTGGTGAAAATCGTCAACGGTGGTAGAGTTCTTTGACTTCAGCAAAAAAAATTGTTTAAAAATGAATTGACTGATTAAATAAAAGCCAAATAAAATAGTATCTGTCCATAATAAAATTGGGGTGTCTGTCTGTTGTTTCTTTATGTAAACAAAATTTCGAACCTTTTGTGTTACTTAGGCCACACAGAAAACATTTTAGCAGTTTTTACAATATTGTCTGTCTGTCTGGTTCTCGTTTAAATCCACTTAACTCAGCAACTAATGGATAGAATGTCTTCAAATAAAGCTACAAAAAGATTCCCGATTGTGTTCTGCACTTTGTTGAATCCCGACACGACGTCAAGAAGCTCCGCAGTAGCAATAATAAATCTGCGCAGAGTATATCGTCGCGTAGTGAGTTCGCCTCGTTCAGTCCTATTAACAAGTACAATCATTTACTTGATGGAGCACGGTGTGCCACAGGAAACCGCACTAGGCCCATTCTTTTTCTTTCGTATAATAGAGAGTGTGGTCAGAATCGTGATATAAATTTACTTTCCGACAAAATACGTATATAGGAAGTTGTATATGTTCTCTACCAAGGATGTTTATGTGGTAGATAGATGTGTGGTAATAAATTTGTGATTCGTAATCAACAATAATATATTATTATTTTTGAGACCGGATTTACCCGAGTATGAACCGGATTTTATATTTTTGTAAATAAAAAAGCGGGCACGACATCAAGGCCGGATTTACCATTATGGATATCTTTACCAAGTACTCGTAATCCAATTGTACCCCATATCCACGTCAAATTTTGCTCGGATCGGAGACAATCAAGTAACAGAGCTGTGAAGTACATATTGTAGTTCCCCTGCGGCCACCCATCCAAACACTGACCCCATCCGACACTGCTTAACTTAATATAGCTATATAAATTTTAAAAGTGCTCATTGATCTTCGGTGAGGTCATTTCTCTGAATGGATTTACACAGCTGATAAAATTTCAAAATGATAATTATTAATGTGCTAATACTATAATCGGTTTTAAAATCAAAAATCCAGCACCTGTTGAATTATGTTGGCAGAAAAAAAAATCCCTAGAATAAGCTTCATTTTTTTGGGTTAGCCCAAACTCCTGTCAAAAGTTGACATTGAATTGTTAAGTTTATTTACATAACACAAAATAATTATTATGTACAAAAAGGTCGTAACTACCATATCATACCTTTTGAGTGAAATAATAAAATGAGAATAAAAAATACGATGAACTACGATGAAAACGACTGTCTATAGTTTTTTTTTCATAACCACACTTTTTTCTGACACTTTCAGATACACTAAAAACAAAATTTGGCGACGTTGTCGGTTGTATTTTCGAGGTAGAATGCAGTGTTGTTTTTGAAACAGATTATACGTACCGTGAAATCGAAAAAAAAATTAGAGTAGGCGCTGACCAAAAATTTCAGTTGGCAATTCGTTAAGATTTCAATTATTTAATGTCAGTCTTAAAAGTTAGGTTAGTGATTTTGAGAATGTTGAAATCTTGATTGTCATAAAGAAAAAGAAAAGAATTTCCTTAGCTAGTCCAATGAAACAATGAGATTTTTTTTATTTTCGATCACACAGTAGATAGACTATACATGTCTATACGTTGATTACGTTGACGTATTATTAACGCAAGACCAGTCGTAAAAATTTTTAAATGATAAAAATTAATAAAAATTTGTTACACAGTCTAGGACTGGTTTACAAATCTATGAGGGGCATGGTGACCAACTCAATAGACCGGGACCAATGGCTTAACGTGACTTCCGAATCACGAGACAGAATATAGCCTTTTTTTTTTTAATTATTTTAAATTTCGCCCTGGGTCGGAATCGAACCCGCGACCCTCGCGTCCCTGAGCCGAAACGGACTCCCTTAGGCTATATTCTGCCTAAAATAAACAGCATTACGATATGCTCAACGATTTGGTGAATTACTTTGTTTTTTGGCTATTGGGAAAAGCTCTCAAAAATTGTATGTAATTGGTTATTCCGATGGTGGTTTTCGGAAAGTGGTTATTTGGGACAACAGGATAATCGGGATTCCCACAAATACCACGATTGAGATGAAGCGCTAGAAAAATTAGTAACAGATTAGTAACATCGAGTCATTTTGCGGTATTTGTGGAATTTTCTTTTCTTAACTTTATGATGTGCGTAAGAACAGTGTTTTTAAATGCACATTGTCTTCCGTTCGTTCAACATAATTCAATCAGTTCCACCGATACTCTTCTCTGTGTGGGTTTCCAACTTATTCAATGTTTTTCATGTTTACAAATTGGTTTAATTATGTCTCGTCTTTTGCCTTTCAGAACGACAGAATACACATTAGTTAAAAGAGATTTTTCCTTTGTTCGGCAAAAGATATTTTACGTCTCCTTTTGCGTCGTGTTTTTTTAATTGTAGCATATTAAATTGGAGATATGTTTAATGTCAAAAGATATTCTCATTTTCTTTTCTTATATTAAACCTAAGTCAGTATGACGTGACTTTTTAAATACAGTTCGGCGTCAGCTGAAACCAGCTTTTACAGCTTTCTATGACATTTCCATTTTTCATTTCATTTTTGCACTGTTATTAAAATTATTAAGCAATATTAGTCATGGTTTCAAATAATAGCTATTTTCAATACAAGTGAGCAAAGTAGTGCATTTAATCACGAGTACGGAAGTTGGGAGTCTGAGCCGAAGGCGAGGACCCCAACCGTACAAGATTAAATGCACATTTGCTCAACCGTGTTGAATCTGTTTTTTTGATTTACTGATTTTAGTTTAATCAGTGATACCAACACACAATGCATTTAGCATGAATTTTCCCAGAAGTTTATCCCAAGCAATTTCACGTTTTTTCGTCAATTGAAATCTAAATAACAGGTTACAAATTTAAATAAGTCAAAAATAAGACAAGCTTTAGAGTAGTAGCTCAGAAAGTATTTTAAAAACAGATTAAAAAAACTTTCATTACAATATATTTGGCGCCATCTATCCACAAACTCTCAGGACATTCACTTTGCTCACTAGTGAGAAAATATCATTTCCTCACTAGTGATTCAATTGCCATCTTTCCTAACTATTTTCAGTGAGCAAAAACCACTAAAATCTAACGATCATGGAAAAAATACTTTATTTTATAGTTTGGAAGACTTGCTTTTAGGCTCGCTGCGCTCGTGCGTGTAATTTCCCACTTGTAAAAAAATAATTTTCGTGTGTTTTCAACGTTAAAAAAAAGTTTTGTGAAAACTCCAAGAAAGAGATACTCAATGTGTCTTTTAATTTTCTACTGCGACAAATAAATGTAAGAGAAGAATAATATTCTTTAAAAGTTATCACAAAGTTGCAGATAGCAATTTCCTCGAAGTGGTTATATATTTGTTTAGCGCGAATTAAATTTCAAATGTTATCATAGCTTCTAATTAACAAGCGTCATTCAGTTGTGTTCGTTGTAGTAATTAATAATTAAATAAATTTAATTACAAACAGCAAAATGTAATTAGCAGCGAGATTGTTTCCATTGACTACGATTATATTACAAGTGAAACAATGTAAAGGATAGAAATTGATTACAACATTTACGTTGAAATTAATTTGTAGTTAATTATCTTGACTGCCGTGGCATGTTGACAAGCATTTGACCAAACAACTGCTAATTTCTTTGTATTATAAAGCAATCAAAAACAACACAAATATAAAGAAGTAAATAAAAAACAAAATCTTTTTACATAAAAAAGTATTTATAATATATTTGTACGTATTTACAAAGGTGTTCCGCAAGGCTCTGTTTTAAGACCAATTTTATAAGTATTTTTATGGAAAAATATTTCTTCTATACCTTAATAGAAAATAAACATCTCCGTCCTCGCTTTTAGGTCGAAAATATGATATTTTGTCCCTAGGGAGCAAACATTAAAACATTAATTTTTTTGATTTTGAAAAAAAATGTTTTTTTAATAACTCGTAGATTTCTGGTAACCATGGACGCTTTTATTTAGATTTAATCTTCAGTCTGGAATATGGTATTGAAATACATATCACGCGACAGTTCTGGGACACTCTGTATATATGCCTTTGGAGTAAGATGTCATTTCCGCCCTCGGGTGATTAAACTTCACCGGCGGTAGGAAATTAAAGACATTTTCTACCCTTGACGATATTTTGACGTTGCATAAAATTGTTTACTTTGTAAAAGGGAGACCTCGTCGCGAATTGACGGATCGTCAAGGATGCGCTAAAAATACTGGAAACAATGGGGGGTAGGAACCAGAAGCCCCACCGGAGCCCACAAATAAAGAAGAAACCGCAAAAGATCTCCGAAAAAAGCTCGAGCAAATAAAATGTTCTCGTGGAGCCCTTATTAGCATTCGACACTCCAGCCCGCCGGCTCGAATTTCCCCACAAATCATCCCCGCCCGCAGACCCGTCCCGCCACTTCGCCCCAGTTTAATTAAATTTAATCCTCGTCGTGGCGGCAAACCTGCAAAAAGTGCCAACTTAAGTCCCGACTGAGCCCCGGACGGTGCGTTGGCGTTAGCTGGGCCAGAGCGTCGGCGTCGTCGTCCCTCGACCCCTGAAAAAAGCTGGTGCGCCACTGGACCGATCGGAAACCGTCGCCGTCCTGAAAACTCGTCGATCTATGGCGATAGTGAGAGGAGCGGTGAAAAAATAAATGTCAGACTACCATTGACACCGAAATCATTATAAAATAAGCGACACCCACTGGAAAATCAATAGGCGGCAGCGCCTGCATGGGGCTTACGTAGATTTCAGACGGCGCGCAACAAGTGTAGCGCGCCTGAAAACTGCTGAAACGACGTGATCATTGACGCAACAGATTAACGGCTATTAGTGTCGGCGTTAACGGGAGAAGTCCCACTGCAAAACTGCCTACGGGACGGGGGTGGACCCTCGGAAAATCGATTTGTTTTTACAACGGATTTCTCGAGGGTTTTTCTTGTTTGTCCCTGATTTTGACGGTATTTGGACAGAGTCAAACAGATGCTAATGAATGGCGCTTTTTCAGCCGCCATACAACCCGCTAGAACAACTTTTTTCCTGTTTTGTCAACAACAAATACAACGGATATACAGGGTGTTATTGAAAGTTGTACAGATATTTTAACCACGAGCTACTGGCTTCATGTAGAACTCGAAAAAAATATTTAAAAAATTCTATGTCAAAAAATAAAATGACATTTATTTTTTGACCTACAATTTTTTTTAATTGCTTTTAGTTTTCTACGTTGTCCTACAACCTCGCAGATAAAATTTCGGCACATTTTAAAAATACACCCTGTATATCATGTTTTATAAAATGTACGTCAATGCGAAGTAACCAATAGGAAATATGCTTTAAAACAAAGAAACCGTATTGGTGTACGTTTTATAAAATATGATATACAGGGTGTATTTTTAAAATGTGCCGAAATTTTACCTGAGAGGTTGTTTGACAACGTAGAAGATTAAAAGCAATTAAAAAAAATTGTAGCTTAAAAATTAATGTCATTTTATTTTTTGACATAGAATTTTTTAGATATTTTTTCCTAGTTCTACATAAAGCCAGTAGCTCGTGGTTAAAATATCTGTACAACTTTCAATAACACCCTGTAGAAAAACAGAAAATTTTCTTGGTTATTTCATACACACGACGACAAACTATTCCGGAATGTCAAAGTAATGTTAAATATTTTTTGAAAGTACTAATCACGCAGAACTACATACATCTAGAGAGTCTAGTGAACAAAACTGTTACGTGGAGATTGTGAAATATCATTTAGGGGAACAGAGATTTCACCAGATGTTAAGACGACAAAAAACAAGGAAAAAAGAAAAACATAAATGTATAAAGTTTAGAAGACACCAAGATAAGAGAGAAACAAAAAATACAAGGCTTAGTTGAAGGAAGGTCACAACAGGAACCACTGCAAGGGAGGTGGGAAGGACTAAATAGGATAATCAAGTCAGCTGTAGAAAGGAAAATTCTTGAAAGAAGAAATTTTTGGTGGTATAAAAAGAACAGAAACGATTTTTCATTGGATCATTGTTATTATTATTTTGTGGTTTGTGCACATTGGAAGTAGTTTAAAGTTGACTCAAGTTGCAAAAAACCAATTTGGATTTGCAACAGCAATTTTATGGCATTAGTCGTTTGAAATTACTTTAAAACTATACTTATATGGAAAATATTCAATCCAAACTATGATTTTCAGGTCCCTTTGTGCCTTTATTTGGTTCAAAAATATTGAAAAAATGCTGTTGCAAATGACAAGTGGTTTTTTGCAACTTGAGTCGACTATAAACTAAAATGACCACTTTTGCGCCTTTCGAGGCACGAAACCAGAAAGGTTTGGACCGCCACCTATGGAAGAGTAGCACAATTAGAATCTATTCTACACTGTTTTTATTCCAGTTTCACATTCCTTTTTGTAGTGGTATTTGTCTTTACTATCTATGTACTTTTGTTTAGATCTAGTTCTAAGTAACACACAGTCGTCATTAATCATTAATGCCTTGCCATGACAAGCTAGGAAAGTACCGGGTGACTGAGACAAATTTAGTGGGTTGGCACTCCCGAATAAGTGGTACAGTTGAATTTATAAAAAACGGGACACGTCAAAAAAAATTGACACAATTTTTTTGGTTTTTTAATAGAGTGAAACGAGAGATAAATTAGAATTATGGTCAAAATTCAATGACATTAAAAAAATTATTTGATAGGTATTGTCAATTAGACAATAAGACAATTAATTGACAACGGGATAAAACCAAATTTACATTAGGAAGATTCATGTCCCGCTTTTTTTTAGATCCAACTGTGCGCCTTGTTTGTTGATTCTACAATTAAATATTGAGCTGTCATATTTCAATCTGACAGTCAAGTCTACCAACATAAAATTGTAAATGTGTTGCCAACCGAACAAAAATAATTTCAATTATTAAATGTCACCTGGTATATCATTCCCTGAAAGTAGCTGAGTAGGTACTCGTATATCATTCTCACCCAAGGGGGTGAAAAAGAATTATAAACAACTTAATAATCCAAAATATTGTGATGCATTTTGGCAGACATGTTTATGTCAAATAATGAGCCAGTGAAATTGTCAAGAATTGTCAATTTGTAATGAATCTTTCCGTAATCAAAATTTAATCTTTGTGAAATTGCGCACAAAACCATGGCCCACCTGCACGCCAAGAAGGTCCTCCAGTACAAAGAGCGCTTCAAGAAAGAAGCCGAAGAGCTCCTCCTGACAGGTTTCCCCTCCACGATCCTAAAACTGAACGCTCTGATAGTCACGCCCAAATTCAAGAAACGCGATTTCAGCGACATGCACGAAAATTTCAGCCCTCCACCCGAGCCTGAACCCACGGACAACGGGGATGCCACCCTTCCTCCCATAAAAAAGCTCAAATATGACAACAGTTCTTCACAGACGAAGACACCGTCCAGGTTGCTCAAAACAAACAAGTGTCTGATCGACTTGATCGAGACCGTCAAGCCCCACATGATCAAGCTTGTCGAAGACGCGAAGATAATGAAGATGTGGATTTCTTACATGATCCCGAAGATGGAGGACGGGAATAATTTCGGGGTGGAGATTCAGGAGGAGACTCTGGCGTTGGTCCAAGCTGTGGAAAATTCGGCGGCGCTCTTTTACGACAGGATATCGAAGTATTTCAGTACCAGGGCGAAGGTGATGAAGAACATAATCAAGTATCCGGACGTGGAGGATTTTTTGAGGGCGGTGAAGGAGCTGGACGAGAAGGAGTATCTTTCGTTTTGTTTGGTGATGTCTGAGATTAGGAATCAGTATTGTGCGTTGCACGATGTGTTTTTGAAGAATCTTGACAAGCTCAAGAAACCACGCTCCAATCAACCTTCGGAATCTTTGTATTAATGTGTCTGGAATAAAATATGTAATGGCTGAGCATTTTGATTTTTGTTGTCTTTTTTTTTAATTTACAAATAATTGCTGTAACAGCAGAACTTTGTAATAAAAATGGACTGCTAATACTATAAACGCCGTGGCTATAAAATGACCCCCGCATGTGTCCGCCATGATAGGCCTAATTCTAGTGAATTTTTGCCTCGACGTTTGGTAAGTTGGCAAGAAACCATTATCTGTGACGTGTTCACACGGATGTTAGCCACACGATCACACGAAGGTTGGGCCTATCATGGCGGACCCTTGTGGGGGTCATTTTGACTGTATGAGATTAGCAGTCCACCTTTCTTTAGTCTGTGGAATAATCCTGTATAAAGTTATATGGTTAGGCAACCAGTTAAACAGACGCACATAATAAATTGCCAATGTAGCAGTAGAGAATGTCACGATTTCACGGAAACTACAAATGGTAGCTGTGCCAGAGCTCATTTATAACAATTTGTATCCGATTTCCATGGCCCCAGTCAAACAACCAACCTATTTATCTTTCTTAATTTTTTCCGCCTAGACAACCGTCATTTTTTACCACTGGAATATTAATCAACGTAAAAACAATTTTTTTAATGGATTAAATGAATATTTATCAGCTTCCTGTAATAAATAACGTTTATGAATCGGTGGCGTTTGTTGTTGTGATGGCGGAAACAAAGTGAGAACAGTGATAAAGTAAGTTAACGCGACCGTGCTATAGAAAGCGGCTTCTGCACATGCATCACACTTGGTAATTTTCATACAAACGATTATCTGAATATAAAATAAAGGCAGATCGAGGACTATCATAGACCGCGGCGCATAAAATTAATGTCAACATCTTGTATAGAAACAAGAAATGAATTCGTTCATGGTTCGCAGAACGAATTTAATAGGGTGCACGCCGCGAATGGTGTTGCTTCATTTCTTTTGATCGCAACTTCACACATTAGCTTCTGCAGATAATGGAGAATAAATGTTTGCGAGAAATCCGGACGAATTACCAGAGAACTGCATTAAACGCTCGTTAAACTCATTCGCTACTTTGAAAAAGGAATATTTTTAAAGGGAAATTATCAGTTAGCTTGATGAATGTTTGCTTTTTGCTTAATTTAATGAGCACTTCTATTAAGTGAGTGCTGGGAGTTGCGCGTCATGTTTTACCTTATTATGTTTCATTTTCCTCTTTTTTGCGTCAGGGTAGATAATTTTTGAAACAACGACGAAAAAATTAAAAAGCAAAGAAATCAAATAACAATAGTTTTTGGGTTTAAATCTTTAATAGCATAATGCAAATACCGAGCGATCATTTAAAAAATAAATCGAGTTTGCTTTAGAGCCTATGCTATAACATAGCATAGGTAACACGCCGACTCCATTTATTTTTTAATTGATCGCACCGTAGATGTCCGTTTCGTGTCACAACATGGCGGCACCCACGAAACAGTGTTGCCCTTTTTGACAGTAAAACCTGTCATTAATTTCATAAGAATAATATTACAATAATGGATAATTTAGTCGAACTTGAGCGACAAAGAGCAGCAAATAGAAAACGACAAAGACGTTTGTCGCGGGAAAGAAAAAGAGAAGAGATGTCAGATACTCAGATGATAATAATAAAATACTCCTAATTTTTTAATATTATATTGCTGCGTGCGTAAGCACTGGTTCCACTGGTTTTTCTAAAGGAAATAAGAAAAATTAGTTAAGTCAACTAATAAGTTCATAAAGCGACAAGAAACAAGAACAAAATTGTTTAATTTGTTTCGTGTAACAGAGCAACGATAAATAATGTACAGTGAGCATCAAATTGAAAAAAGTACATGATGCTAGCAAACCGGTGAATAAAGAACTATCTAAGCAATTTATCAATAACGAAAGACTGGAAATACCATGCCCACTTATTAAAACTGAAGATGAATGAGATCTATTACAGAGAGAAGAGCCAGCTACATTCCATAATTTTTTTGAAGAAATTCACTGAAAAAGTAAAAAAAAAAAAATACTTCCTACCAATAAGTAGGTAGAGATGGAGAAAATTCAGAAGATGTGTTATTTTGTGTCATATTATATTAAACAAATGCAACTGACAGTCCTTGATAGAGTGAGGTTTGCACAGGAATTTTCTATGGTTAATCTGTAGAGGGATATAGTTTTTCTTTGTCTATGGTTCTTCTAAAATATTTAACTGATCAAAAATAATGACTTACGGAAAGTCAGAACTGCCAGAAATTGACACATTTTTATATTTTTTTCATGGTGTGAAACCTTCTTACGAGAAATAGGTTAGAATTTTGTTCAAAATTCAGTGACATTTTTTAAAATGATTTGATAGGTATTGTCAAGTAGACATTTAACTGATAAATGGATTAAACCAAATTTACATTAGGGTCATATCCGTTTCCCGTTTTTTTGCAAGCATCGCTGCTATCTTTTCATCACCAGACCTCACCCCGTTAGACTTCTTCATATTTGGCTTTCTTAAAACTGAGATCTTCAAAGAAAGGATCAACAATTTACAACAACTGATGGCACGGTTCACATTGAAATATACCGGATATATTACAGCACATTTTTAATAACATGAAACGTTGTGTAGTTTTATGTATGCAGCAAAATGGTGGTCACTTTCAACACTTTCTGTTGTTGTTGGCTGTTGTTACAGCTACCTTTTCAATTTGAATCTCTACTTTGTATTCATATCATGGAATTTTGTTGTACATTTTGAGGTTAGGATTCTGCTTTTCTTTTTGTACAGCGGCACTCCGACACTTCATATTTTTACAAGGCTAATGCAAAGGTAACTAGATAAAAATCATTATTTTGTTCCACACTGTACACAATTTGAGCTTTTAACATTTCAAACTTGCAGTACATAATTTCCGTTTTTACAACTCAAGATTTTGCACTCGCTGAAAAAAGATTTCCTACTTTTTCATCAATTTGTCTATTACGGGTGCGAACCTTTTTATCTTTTCGAAACATTTTACTAGAGCATTTTTATTTTACCGTCAAATAAATTAACGTTGTTTTCGAATCATGTTTATAAAATAATTATGTTGCCAACTTTGGTGATAAAAATCCCCAATTTGAATTTAGAAATATTTTCATTTTGTCAACATAATTCAACAGGACCAGAAATTCTACCAATTCCTCCAATGAATGACATTTCAAATTACATTTAGTTTAATACAACATCATTTGAAGTTTCTGTTAAATATCACATTTCCGGTGTATCACTTTCTGAAACATAAATCTCGGCGACAAATCGCACAGGTGCTGGGTCCCCTCTCGTCTTGATTTTTCCATAAATCAGCAAATACTCAGAATCACCACAGACCCACCGTCGCAACCTACGCATTTACCTACCGTTACATTTTAGTTAATATGCATGTTATGCTAATTCCCCCTGAAATCCTTCCAATCATAATAAAATTGTAACATAAATCTAATTTTCATATTTCCCAACTATCACCGGTTTGATGGGATTAAGTCGAGCCAAGCAAATGTTTTATTGTGTTAATTTAGCTCATTACAAATGCAAATGAGAAATTGTCGATTATAATCTCAGCAATAAACTAAATGTTTTGCATCATGTGCTTCCTGCGACGTTATGAATGGCGCACGTCAAGAAAAGTCATCTTTGTCCCGACTGGCTAAAATCGCAGGAATTTATTTAATCTGACAAATTTATCACAGAACAAGTATGACCAACTAACGTGTACAATTTTGTCTCAATTTGGACGAGTTCTCAACGGAGTGCTGGTGCGCCCCAGGGGTCTCTTTCCGTACAATTTTTATTCATGGAAATATTTAAAACAGAAGACTTGGAGAAAAACCACCAATTCGTAATGGACAGGAACTCATCCATCACTTGATTAAACGGAAATAAATTAAAATGTATTTGCCACATTATTAATATTAATGTTTTATTGACATTAAAGCGTGTCACAAGCAGTGAGACTTTCTGAATGTGAACATTTTTTAGGTGTAGGTCCCAAACTATGATAGATCGTGGCAATAAACAGTTTTCTTCACCGAAGTCTGGCCAATTAATTACCTACCAGAAAATTGTTGTTTTTAGTTTTATTTTCGCAAATTAATATGCTCCTTTGTGCACTGTCAATGACCCCCCAAACTGATCGCCCAAGAATAAGAGGAATCATTGAATATAATATCGCAATTGCGGGTCGAGTAGGTCTGGTTGTTACATAACATAATGGTGTTTTGCAACAAGGTGAAATAATTCCCCTTTTCTCGAAACTACAGTTTCCATTTTGATCGAATGCATTATTAGAATAAAAAAGTTGCCAATTTGTTGTTTGCAAAGGTTCGAAGTTATGCTCGGCTTAGCATAAAGATTTAATTTACATTTCTACGTAAACGTTATTATAAATAACCAGATGTATAAATTTATTTAATAGACACGTTTTTTGTGCTGTTACGATACAACTTTATTTCAAGAACGGAAAAAATTGACGGAACTGTGAAAAAGTATTTGAAAATATCTGCAACACATAATAATGTTGTAAATGTAATGTTTTTAAGACCGCAGGGTGCTGTGCCACCTGTAATTCTGGTGTACCTATACTACCAAAAGAAAATTGATGTGCTTTGTTGGTTGCCTGAAAGCAAGGGGGTTTCAGATAAAAACTAATTAAAACCCGAAAAATGTCATCTGTCAAGCTTCTTTTCAGTCATCCCCTTTGTGTTTTTTAATTAAGTTTCTCTTTTAATCAAGTTTGAAGATTTTCGTTGGAATTTAGCGGGCATTTGGCAACTTGTTGGTCGCTCTCCGGCACGGCAAAAATTCATCTCCCATGTTTCGCCTCGTCCCACTTTCCTCTGGTGGCACATTAGAAAAAATAATGACCGCGTCCATAATTGTTGCCAGCAGAAGCATCAGACTCTTTAATCTGAATGAAGCGGACGAACGTGCTAAGCTTACTGTAGTAATTACTGATCCAAATCTATAGATTTATATTGAGTTGGACAGGAGCCATTAACCATGAACTATTACTCAGGTAAGCGCTTTGCACTCTCGAGGAGTATTCCAGGAAATGCTGTTGCTTCTTCGCCGCGCGTATCGAAGGAAAAAAAATTACGTGGATAGGATTACAGTATCGGGAACAGGAGTTACAAATAACTTAATTGGCGCCGATTTAAGTATAGGTGGATAATTTTTAATGTGATGGATGGTCTGAAATGATGGTTAACACCTAAACTGCGTACTTTTTCGTTCGGTAAGTTGGTATTATCGGCGATTTGGACGTTCCGGATAATTTGTCTTTTAAATTTATTGCGCTCAAATCGCAACCGTGAACTGGAAAGGATATTTTGACACAGTGTAAGGAGCAAGTTGGATGAATGGATGGAAATAATGGGTGGGTGCTGGGACTTTTCATTTTCCACTGAAAAAGAAATATGAACTCGACTAAATAGATACATAACCTCATTTTGATCATACCTTCATTTTGTTGTGATAAATTACAAATGAAACTCGACTAAATAGATACATAACCTCATTTTGATCATACCTTCATTTTGTTATGATAAATTACAAATTGCACTCTTTCGTTCCGTAGTTATTGGTTCAAAAAATATTTGACAACTGATGAAGTGATGAAGCCACGCCATACTTTGCTGAAAACAAAAGCAAGCAAAAGGCCACTTGAGCATTTCTTTTTTTGGACACCACGTCGCAAGAATGGCATTATTAGGCAGTTGCCAGAAAATATTGCTCCGTTATAGAGAAATCTTTGATTTTATTATGTGCTATTGATATCCATAATGTAAATTTAGTCAAAAATGTCACTTCAACGTGGTTCTAACCTAACTTTCGCCTGGCGCAACAACTAAGGAATGTTGTCCAACACTTGCCCCGTACATCTTTCCGGCCGAATTAATCCGCTGTAGCTGTGGGTGTGCAACATGAAGAAAACCCGCATTTATCGTTGTTTATAGTATTATTCCCTTAAACAATGCCGCCACAATTCTCACTTAATCTACCAGAGCTGTATCGGAACAATTCTCGATGACCATTACATTACTTGCAACCTGAGCACCTCACCGTCGAGACCTAGTACGCCACACTTCTTCGTCTTTCTTCCCCTTCATTGTCCAACCGGCTAGACGAAGACGACGACTTCGTGCAGTGGTGGTGCTTCTACCCCGGATTTAAACGATAATGGTGGACGTTTATGGGTGTTTGCTTTGGCATAATAATTGTAACAATTTAATTTAAAGTTATGTTTTGCACACAAAGACGATCGGCGATGGTTTTCATTGGTTCTGTAATCGCTGTTTTATGGACGCCCACCAGACAAACAGGTGATTGTGTGGCATGTTTTTGCCGAAAACAACAAAAAATACTTAGACATTTTATTTTACAAATCCAGAGAGAAATTGCACACTCTCAGTAGAAATGTACCATTTTATTTTGGAGTTGTACATTTGAAACTAATCTGCATTATCTTTTCAAAATGTTTCTAACCTCAAAATTCACAAGACCAACTAACATGTATGCAACCAGCCTTGCGTAAGGCCGGCGCTTCTCGAAGTAGAGCAACACTTATTAAAAGCGTTTTACACATTTGGAAGCTTCCTCTAAATTCTTGCAAGAAAACTTCCACATCCAACGTTTTAGTAGTTACAAAAAAATACAACGAAATGATTAAATATTGTTTTTTTACATTTGATCTAGTGAATAGAAGAAGCCTCGGGTCGTGACACCCTGTATGCAACCAATGCGGGCCTAAAATAGAGATCGAGTCAATGTGAAGAATGGCATTTCGATGGTCGGCATGGTCTGATGTATGGTGGTCATAGATCTTTATTATTTTAATTTCAGCACCACGCCTCTCGCTGTGCTGTAAACGCTGCGGATCGCTGCACTTTACAGATGACGGTATTTGTCATTTTTACCTGGGGACTCCGAAGAGATAAATAACTGAAGTCCCAACGGGTCGGGTATTTATCCTTCTGATATCTGTTGAGTGATTTATTTGCCGCGAAAACGCCGCCGGGGGCGGACTGCGACTGATGATTTCACTTTTTTCATTTTATGACGTGTCGGACAGAAATAAAATCTACAACTTGGAAAAAAGATGATCAAGAATTAGGTAATCCGACTTTACAAAAAAACGTTTAAGCGAGATTATCATTATGTTACCGTCAAAGTTAAAAATAACCGAAGATTTGTCTTTGGAGGAGATGTGGCTATATAATTTGGAAATGAGAACAAATTACAAGTCAAGTCAAAAAGAGCGAGACAACGAATTGTGAAGAATTAAGACAAAATAATAAGAAACAAATTCTTTCTAGTTTTATTGTTTGTCACATTAGTCTATTTATCCAAAAAATGTCAAATTTCATTCTTGCAGTGGTAGACATCGAAAGTCTCTAGTTTTGAAGCAGCGGCCGCGAAATTGGATTTCGCGGCCTGTTTTAGGTACGCGAAGTGCTAGTGAAAATAGCACAAAAGCAGTTCCTTGCGGTGAGGAGAAATACCAGTGTCACCGCCGGATCTGGAATTCCTGTTGAGCCGAAATGTTGTCGAACCTCTTCGCTAATGAGCCTCCGGTGCCACGATGAATCCGTACACGAATAGTGTGGACGGAAGCGCTAAAAAGGACGTAACTGGCACGCCGTAGCCGTAATAAGGCGTCCCATTAGTATTTCCAAGTAGGTTTTTTCGGCAGCCTCACAGAGAAATTTCCATTTAACACCTGCGATCTCACCAGGACACAACTCAGTGCCGTGTAATGCACCATATAAACGCGAAAAGCGTGGGCCACCGAGGCCACCATTATTCCTCGTCGGCCCAGTCAGGACGGGATTTTTACGGATTAATTACCACAACGGATATGATTTGTGTTCAGGTGCGCTTAATCAAAAGGACAAGCATGGAAGAATTTGTTTGTCGTGATCCCAAGACAAATCCTTTTTCGGTATAAGAAAGGAAAGGTTCAAATCCTTACACGTCGTTTTTAAAATGCTGCAAAAATTCTTACTTAAGAAAGGATGAAATTGAAAAGCACAATAGTAGATTATATCGTTAAGAGTAGAAGTGAGTTTTTTTGTGCTGAGCCCAGAGATTGAAGACCGAGACGAAGTTGAGGCGAAGCACAAAGACCTCATTTATTTCAACATTTTACGTGTTCAACACCAGTTTCACTTCCACTTCCACCAAAGTGGAGCAAGTAGCTATATAGCTCCTGCTCAATCTAATAAATTGTTTATAATTCTGATAACATCACTCAGACATTTTAAAATAAGCATTCTTGTCAATGTGGTCCAAATTTTTCTACACACTACACTGAAATTATCGGATGTAATATCACAAGTGCATTGAAAATAATTCGTAATTATGAAAAAAAAACCGTTACAAGTGAACTGCATAATAGGTAGATTGCAATAAAATGCTTTTTTTTGCACTCTGCAAGAAATATTTCATTTTTGCTTCGGGTCAAACAGAAAATTGGAATTAATTTGTTTGTACCAGTTACTAGCACAGGATTTGCATTAGTGAACATGCAAATATACGCATTAGTCTTTTTGGGTTCTATCCCGTCTAGCCTTAGGGTACAAACAGGTAATAATAAGACAATTTTTCTATCAAGATACCCTGTCTAGGATTATACAGGGTGTATTAGAAATGGCGCATAATATTTACATCACATGATTCTACAGGGTGTAGAAAAATTAACGTATTCCAAGTCGGGGGTCTTGCAGAGAAAAATCTCAGGAATCTCGAAAAAATAAAATAAAAAATATAGGGGGGGTCTTTACAAAGATATATGGGTCAGAAAGTTCAAACTTTTCATCATGTTTTCTTCAAATAAAAAATAGAAATGGTTGAGATTCATTTTGAAATATGGTGAGGATGATTATGTAAAATATTAAAATATAAATAAAGACATTTCTTGAAAAAAACAGCTTTATCTAGAAAAAATAAAAGTTTTATTTTTCCAATTTTTGTTCAAAAGGGAAGTACAACATAGCTAGAATATTAATCAGGTACTTTTGAACAAATATTGGCAACTTTGATATTTTTTTAAACATTTTTACTTGATCAACAGGATGTCCCCTACTAAGCCCCGAACTCGGAATACGATAATTTTAAGACACCCTGTATAAAAAAATAGAAGCAAAAAACTCTAATACCAATTTACTGTTAATCCTCTGGACTTACTAACAGTCAAAATTGGAAATTTGCTCCGATTGTAATGGAGAAATTTAAATAGCATTAATAACACATAACTCCACAAGTAAAATAAATAGTCCAGCAGAAATTTTATCATTGTGATTATTGGTTTATTTTGTAATTTTATTTCTAACAATGCTCTATAAATTTTGAATCTATTGCAACATCGCAACTAAGCTAGAGTGATTTTTCGAGTAAAATCAGGATTGTCATTAATGTCATTTTTGGTAATTATGTATAATAATTTAAAAAATATTCGTCAAGACCAAATTCGATTCAGAATTTTTTGTTTGGTATTCAACATAGATTCCCGTGACATAAATATTATGCCTCATTTTTAAAACACCCTGTATATCAAGATCGGAATCAAAGCTTGAACTGATTCACGCATCGTGGATCAAACTAATATGTCAAATAAAAATGTCATTGTCATCATTTTTCAACGATATTTTGGAGGTGTTGGATAAATAACTTATAACACACTAGTGTCTTGTGGAATATAAAACATTAGTGTGTAATGAGCCCCATAATACAACTGAAATCTGTGTAATTATTACTTTGGCACAGTTATAATTCTCCATTCTTGATTCTCCTTTTATTTCCATTTCCTTTAGTTATCGCAGTGTTTTCTGCGCCTCCACCTGGACGATAACATTCCGTCGGAATTTACACCACTCATTAACAGATCACACCGACCGCCAATCAACCGATTAAGAAAAACGAATTTATTAGGCCGTTAATGGGCACTAAACCAAATTTATTGCGATCAATCAGATAGAGGATTCAACGCGTGTTACCGATTCTCTAATAAAACGTTTTTTTGTCGGCTAAACTGCCCATAAATCATATCGAAAAAATGTATTCAAACAACGCCGGCCAGATAAAGCGCCGTTAGCCGATCCTGTTCTTTTCCTCGCCTATCGCGCCTCCATTGTCCGGTTGGGAAAAAAATCTTGGTAATGAGTTTTGCACAGTTGTCCTTACAAGGATACGGACGTGATTATTGATTTCGAAATCGTTCGCCGTTGTGCAAATGGGATTCGTGCACTATTATTCGCAATATTCCGTTTTTTGTTTGTTTGGGATTTATCTGATTGGCCCCGGGCGATTTGAATATTTTTAACAGATAGCGAATGATATATGACTGCTGTTGGTGGTGTTCGGTTTTTTTTTCTTGTAATGGAGGTATGCGGAGAGAACAGAGATAAATTTGAAAATTTTAAGGTTAGGTTCACGCGTTTCAGATGAAATATCATACTGTTAAGTAGTTGTTCCTGTCGATGCCTGAATAAAAAATATATATTTGGTGATTTTTCATAAAATTTGTTTCTCTTCCTTGTAGATGTCCAGATAAGGACCACAAATTTGATGAATATGGAAGTCCCGCTCAACAAATATTCATAAAACGGCAATAGCATTTTATTTACTTATTTATTGCTTTCCAAAAAATATTTATTGACATCTATCTACGCATTTCATAAAGAATTTCTATATATTTTTTCCAAATTGAATTATTGCACAGATCGCTAACTCAATATGTAAATGTGTTGCGGCATGATACGGTGGCGGTAACTGTTATCAGCGATTGTGATAAAACTTTTACTACTGCTATTTTATTCGAAGAAACTTGAACTACCAGGTTTCATTTTACATCTCTAATGACATGTTTTGGATTTTGCTCGATTATATTACAGCAATCTATAGATCTAACCTTATTTGCTAATGACAATGGACGAGACTATCACGATTTTGAAATTTGCAGTTATAGTCGAGTCAATGAAGCGCAAAAATTGCTAAAACTTCTTAATCCTCAAGAACAGCTCCGATTTTGATATATTTTTTTTCAAATGTGCGTTTTTATATATTATGTATGTACATATTTGAAATCAGAAACATTTTGGTTGGGGCACATAACTATTTATATTGTTTAAACAATAATTATGTTATTTATGAAAAAAAACAACAGTTTTTTACAATATTTATTGAAACTGAATAGAAATGGGTATTTAAGTCTTTTTTTTTTCGCTATATCATTATAAAAAACTTTAAATTATATGAAAATTTTCCAACATTTTTTATAAACAATTAATTATGAAGAAGTGCATTGTTTATGATTTATATGTATACATTTACCTATTACTTGTTTATTAATTATGAATAGGATTATTTTTAAATTGTACATACAGAGTGTCTTAAAATTATCGTATTCCGAGTTCGGGGCTTAGTAGGGGACATCCAAGTAAAAATGTTAAAAAAAAAATTGCTGTCACTTCCCTTTTGAACAAAAATTGGAAAAATAAAACTTTTATTTTTTCGAGATAAAGCTGTTTTTTCAAGAAATGTCTTTTCATTTATATTTTAATATTTTACATAATCATCCTCACCATATTTCAAAATGAATGTCAACCATTTATATTTTTTATTTGAAGAAAACAGGAAAAGTTTGAACCTTCAGACTCATATGTCTTTGTAAAGACCCCCCCCCTATATTTTTTATTTTATTTTTTCGAGATTCCTGAGATTTTTTCCTACAAGACCCTCGACTTGGAATACGTTAATTTTTCGACACCCTGTATAAGAATAATTTGAAATTTTTTTGTGGTAAATTTAATGTGTGGTACACTCATTGTATGCAAATTTTTTTAGGATTCTATGATAACCCTGTTTGGAATAAATATCGTGAAAAACTGAATTTTCTCCATAAATAGCAAAATTATTGTTTACACAATTACCAAAATGTTTCTGATTTCAAATAATATATGAAAACAAATATTTAAAAAAAAATCATCAAAATCGGACCTGTTGTTGAGGATTAAGAAGTAAAAACCTTCATTGACTCGACTATTATCTCAATAAAAAAAATATATTGTTTCGCCATTAGAAAGTGTTGTTTCTCTTCTCCGGTCGGACTAATTTTATAATAATTATTTTGATAATTATTATAGATTAGTAACAACCAATATAAATCATGAGATCTGAACTATTTTTTTTACAATTAGGTAGATAACAAAACAACAAACAAGAATTCGTGCTGATGTCAAAGTGGCATGTGTGTGGATTGTTTTATTGCTTTTTAAAATTTATCGTTTCGATTGAAAAAGAGATTCGGAATCCGAACAAGAATTAGATGATAAGTCTCAAGAACAAAATATTTATGATGAAACTCGACCCTCGCGGAACACCTCCACAAACGCAAGAACAGATTTATAGTGATGATTCAATGTTTTTAAATAAACAATACAGTTAGTTTATATTTTGTTTAGAAATTGTTTATTTGTGGAGATATTCACGTCTAGATGCCAGAAAAAAAAATAATTAGAATAATTCTTTGTTTACTTTTGTACTTACGGTAATGGCTTCCTCCTCTTCCATATCTCTTTCATCCATTTTATCTCCCTTCCTTCTTCATTCAGAATTTCTCCCCGTTCTTTTCTCTCAATTGTCTTTCTCTCCTCAGACACATTCTGATCCTTCTTTCCTCCCCTTCCATCCAACGCTTGCTTCCTCTCTTCGTTCCCATATTCTAAATCTCGCCATCTGGATTCTTTGATTCTTTTCCTTCTTTCTTGCTTGTCTATATCTTTGTCCCTTTCACTCAGATCTATATTCGTTTGTCTTCCTTTTGCTCTTAATCTTTCCACTGCTTCACTGGCATATCCGCTTCTCTGATAGTATTTCTCTCTCTCCTTTTTCTCCGTGTTTCTTTTTTCTCTACAGTATTCTGTATCCTACACTCTTGCCGCTCTCTTTCCCGCTTTCACACTCAGTCAATTCCTCTTACACTCTTCCCTGGCGTTTTTCTGTCCACTCCTAGATTTCTGTTTCCTATGACGCTTCTGCTTCTTCCTCATTTCTGTTTCTGCCTCTCCTTTATCGTTTCTTCTTTCTAGAAGTTTTATGAAGTACTCGTCCCATTCCTGCATTGTTATTTCCTCGCTCACTGTTTCCTTTTCCTTTCTCTCTTCTCCCTCGTCCTTCTCTGCTTCTTCTCCTCTCTACATCTTTCTTTTCGCTTCTAGAAGGCTATTTATGATAATTTGGTCCTCTTTTACTCTACTACTTCCTTCTTCAATTGTTTAGAATTTCACTTGTAAATATTTTATTCGAAGAAAAATACAAATTTGATTTTAAGACAGATACATTTTTGCTTTTTATATCGCGCGTTCAAATGAAATCCTGGGCTGAGTAGGCGTTGGAAAAATTAAAGCGTTTAAAACAGTGTAAAGTTTGAATTTCCCGCCGTTTGACACGAATGACATTTGTTTATGTTTAATCGGGACATAATTGAACATGTTTGTTTTCAGCAAAGGGTGCCCTTAGATATTTGCTTCGAGAATAGGAATCGTTAAGTTATTCTATTTTCAATGTAAAACATTACAAAGAAAGAAAAGAGAAGATTTTTTTGGCTCTAAATTTTAGGTTAGCTGTCAATTAATCTATGCTTTAAAAAAGCACAACGCCTTCCCAGCCCAGGATTTCATTTGAACGCGCGATATTGTTTTAAAGAGAGTTTTCTAAAATGATTTTTCTTCTTTTTCTGACTTGACACGCTTAGAGCCTCCTCATTCCAAGGATTATCTAATTTCAAAATCAATTTTAAATTTTCTCTAGAATACTGTTGCAATAAAATTTAAACTTGTAGATATTATTTATTGTAGAGATAATATTTCCCAAAGTTTTGCTTAAAAAATATCTAATAAATTTTATTGTCTTTGATTTGAATCTGCTTGCAAAAGCTCCCATACGATTATTTACATATTTATATGTTTGAAAACACATAATACCCAACGGAAACGTTAATTCAGTGTAAAATTTATCACAGACGTTCCCGGAATTTTAATTTCGATTTATCGTCAAGAATCTGTCACGCACACATACCCAGATGTTACTTAAGTCTCTCCGATTGTTATCTTAAAAATCATCTCTGGGTTGTCATAACAGGAGATTAATAGTTGAGTTTCTTGACGCACAAATTAAAACGCAAAACTTGTGTTTTGTAGTTTTTGAGAATTTGTATTTGAAAATTTTTGACCTCGCAGCATCCAAGCTCGTCCAGCCGTCAGCAGCATTCTGCTTCTGCTCGAATAAATGGCCACACCGGACCGGTTCTTAACTGATTAATACATATTTCATCTGACACTAATTAAGTCCTGTAATTGGTCCATCAACGATCGCAGAAAAATCCTGTCGCTTTTCAGTTCGGCGGTCCCCTAGAGCCCCTTTTTCCCACGAGCGAGTGATAATTATGCGAAGAAGCAAGAACAACTCTGGCCTCTTCTCCCTTGAGTCGCCCGGCGGGTGACCACCTTTTGTCGACATGGTCCACGTGTCAGCGTCTTCTTGATCGATGGTCTAACGTCTTTCGGTGTTCCTCGTCATCTTCTGTCAATCGGTCGAAGAGCGGAGGAATTTTCGGTGCGGATGCATAATCGATCGCTGCAATCGAAAAAACTTTTACGACTCCTAAAGTGGATTTAATGAATCCCAGAGAGGTTGCTGACTCGCCAACCTGTCTCATCACAGGTGACAGCGTTTTATCCCGGTTGCTCCAATTTTTTTGGCTGGATTGGTGAGCTTTCGCGTTCATTGTTTCAAGCAGTCGCAGCGCGTATTATCCTGCTTTAACGTGTACGTTGATGAGCCGCTTCATTATTACTATGGGCTGTTAGCAGACTCCAAGTCGCAGGCTTAATTATAAAAGTAGAAGCAAAAAGGACTAAACGTAATATTTACACGGTCTTTATAAACTATAAAAAGGCATACGATTCATTACCACATACTTGGCTAATTACGATTTTAATAAATTTTAAAATTCATCGTACGTTGACAATATTCTTAAAACATATTATCCTGTTATGGCAAGTTGTCGTCAATAATTCTTGGAAACTAAAATTTAAAATCAGAGCTGATGGCAATTAGAAGAGGGATTTTTTCAGGTCTCTTTAGCTAATAAACGTCAAACAACCGTCAGTATTAATCCAAAATGGACATACAGCGCTGTTGCCTGTTTGATCGAGTTTGGGCAAAATTTTTCCAAAAATAACCCGGAAGTCACATTTTTTTGTACAATTGTCCAACACAATTTTTCTAATTTTTGCGCTTTTAGATATGTGATTGTATAATCAATCATTCTTTATTTATTGGATAAATGTTACATTTTTAATAGATATTACTCATTTATTTGAATGGGTCATTTTTGACCCGGTTGTGGTATTCTTCGAATCGACGGGAAGCCATTGTAAGCTGAAAATGATAATATAAATAACCTTTTTTTATGATCTTGTTTTTCAGATTGGACGAAAAACGTTGACGGAACCATTTTCAAGGATTTCTTTATATCTTTAGTTTTGGGTCAAATTATTATTTTTCGTTACTTATAAAGCACTTATAAATAAAAGGGCTTTTGTTAAATAAAAAATATGTTTGAAACATGTTTTTAATGGCTTATTTATAAAACGGGTCAAATTTGACCCATTTTGGTACAATCGTAAAAAATTATTTTGGTATTCCTAACGTTAAGAGACGTCTTAAGAATAATATTTTAATCATTCAAAAGATATATTTTTTAGCAAAATTAATCTACTACACCAGTATATAATACTTTGATGTTATCTCTGCGCAGTAAATTGTACAATTCAATGCAGTTCGATACAATCTTTTAATTTATATTTTTTAATTAAATAATCTTAACCTACATAAAATCATTTGCAACAGGTCGCCGCCTCGAGACACCTCTCCAGATCGCTCACATTCTTACAAAATGAAATTTACAGTTTAAGATTATTTATCAACCTGATTTATGGCATCTAAATATATACCCATTGTTTGATTTTGAAAAAGCCAATTTGCCACTAATAGTAAGTCAGTATTAGCAAAGATCTAGATTTTTTTTTTGGGATACCACACAAATACATCAGATAAACTTCAAACTAATCCCGCTCAGATGCTGATTGTTATTAATTTAAAGGCAACGTCTATGAATCTGTTTTTTTTTTGCCCTACTAGTTTTTTTTATCGACGAGTCAACAACGCGCTAATGGGCGTAGCGTGCCACGCAGTCATAACAGCACGTATGGGAAACTCTTCTTATCGACACAACATGTAATTCTTACCGCTATAATGACATTTTTGACGTATAAGGAATATCTCAATTAATACATGCTATTCCGCTTCTCAGTGTACTACCTGAAGAAAGCTCTTTGCATCCTCGGTGGGGAAGTTTTGCCGAAGCACAGAAGAATCATAAAACTTCCCGAGCAGTCGTTAGAGAAGAAGATAAAATTAGCAACGGGAGCAGTCATAATCAGCAAATCATCTACTTAAAATGCATATAAGTATGTATTCCAAAGGAATTAACTCATGGCATTTCCATTCGTACGAAAAGTGCTACTTTATGCACTTGTTGCGTAAACTACTATTACCTACTACTGTTAAAAGACTGTACTATCTATAATGAATTTAGAACGTAAAACATTTCTTTATGGCAATAGTGAGAAAAAGTAAAAAGCGTTAAAAAATGTAGTAGCCGAATTATAAAAGTCCATCGAAAACAGTTGGAAGTTGAAGAGAAAAAAAATATGACCTCATTCAAACCACCGAAATGCACTATCGAGGACCGCTGATCGCTGACCGTTTCCAGCGGTTCCCAAACAGTTTTGGCAAAATTTTCAAATTCCTCTTATACCCACACGATTAAAATTAGGATACTGAAAATTTTTTTGAAGGACCTTCACTTCCAGACCAACTACAGGTTTAAATATACACCACACTCTGTGAGACACCCTGTATAATCACTGATATGAATATAAACCTAAAATAAATAGTGCTGAAAAGTTCCTGAGAAACAGCAAGGTTCCAGTGGATAAAGTCGTTAAATTTTGGGTGTTCCGTGAGCAAAAAAATTTACATAGGTCAAAAATGTAATTTCAATCACTGACACAATTTATTTTTATTTTTTACAAGCTCCAACCGTAAACTAACCACATGTTGGAAACGTCACATTAAAACACAGGATTCAACACTTTACCGACAAAAACAATTAATTCTTTTATTTTGATATAAAAAATAAAGGGATGGTCTGCGAGGAAATACTCCGTGATGTTAGTTCCACTGTAATCCGTGGTATCTGAAAAAAATTGCAACATATGTTATAATAACATACTCGTACCTAGTGCATCGACTGTTTAGTAATATTTAATAATTATTTGTATGTCAAGGCCGCGAAATCATTCTTTAACGTACCGAGAGAAAAATTGTCGCCGAGGTCGCTTACGGCCGAGGCAAGACAATCTCGAGGATGTTAAAGGCCACATTTTTTGTGCAATCGAAAAATCGTGATTATTATAAATAACGGCCGCGAAATTGATCTCGCGACTTGTTTTAGGTTCGCGAAGTGCTCGTTTCGCGTACGTTGAACAAAAAATATATTTTAGTAAAACTGCATGTGGTGTTTGCAAAATTACTAAAATCTGGTTTCTTCATATCTGAACCTACCTTCAAAATCTGAAGCTGCAGCTTCAACCCCCTCTTCGTTCACTCTGATGAACGTCTTCTGAACAAAATTGTTAACTACCAGTTCTTCATCACTAATCCCACTAAATTCGGCTTCGCCTGGTGTAAAAGCTTTCCTCACACCCATCTAGAAACCATTTTTCTTAAATTATAACCTCAAATGTACTACTCACGTTGCCTAGAATTTCCTTGAAGTCCAAACTACTCTCGATTTTGAATTTGGGAATAGATACAAAGACACCTGCACTAGTGTAATTAGGTTTAATAAAGACTTGGTCGATTTGTTGTTCGAGATCGGCCAACCCATCGACCGCATCCGGTAAAACGAAAGTGATCGAGGCTTCTTCGCCTTCAAATGGCATCTCCAAGAATGACGCCTCCAGTTCTTCACTTGCGTAGTAATTATAGTCATTTTCAAAGTCAGTCATCATCTCTACTTGGACCACATCTTTGGTCGTCGGATGAAATTTTTCCTTTATAGTGAAATAGTTCTTGAACTGGTTAGTCCAGTTCGCTTGGAAGTACAACGCATTAATCAGAATAGACCTGGTGAAGTCATTTAGATTCGCCGGATCTACCAGATCGTGGATTTTGTTTTCTGTTTGTTTCTCCACCCAGTGGTTGATGGTTTTGGCAGCTTCAACACTTTGCGAAAACTCTACGTTCTCCAAGTCGGCACCAAACACGGAAAGGGCAGTGTTGCGAAAATCATTTTTGATCGCGAAATTCTTGTTCAAGTATATCTTGTTCACATTTCGCAAATGGTAATCTTGATCGTGGTGCTCCAAACTGGTCAGTAAAGATTTGAATGTCTTCAAAATCAAATCTGGGTTGTTGGGGAGATGCAAGGTGGTTCGAATTTCTTCGGCTGTGGGGCCCTCTGCACCGGATAGGGCTAGGGCTAAGGCGACCTCGGCTGAGAACGGACTCACCAAGACGTTTTCTTTAACAGTTTTCGATACTTCCTGAAAATGAAAAAATGCTCACTACAATTAATTTTGTGTCTTGAATGACCCTATTAAAACACCAGAAACAGTGTTTTAATGACGGCTATTATGACACTGTTTTTGGAAACTTTTTTTTGGTCATATTGGCAGTATCACGCAATTTCTGCTAGTGGACCTTGAATATCCAACGTTTTATAGGTTACAAAAGTGACGTCATATTGCAAACAGAAGTACCAACCCAAAAATCAAAGATAAGAAATCTCGCATTGCTTTTAGTCTTCTACGTTGTCAAACAACCTCGTAGGTAAAATTTCGGCACATTTTAAAAATACACCCTGTATATCATATTTTAAAAAACGTACACCAATGCGGTTTCCTTGTTTTAAAGCATATTTCCTATAGGTTACTTCGCATTGGCGTACATTTTATAAAACATGATATACAGGGTGTATTTTTAAAATGTGCCGAAATTTTACCTACGAGGTTGTATGACAACGTAGAAAACTAAAAGCAATTAAAAAAAATTGTAGTTCAAAAAATAAATGTCATTTTATTACTCACCCTGTATACACCTGCGGTGAACAAGTTGTTAATGCCTGTAAAGGACTCTTGGACCTCATCTCCGAAAACTGACAGTAGCATCGAGAGTAAAATAAAAGCAGTCTTCATTTTGCTCCCGCAAAATACACTAGCTTGAAAAACAAATAACGTACATCATCCTCATTTATATCTAATTTTTAAGCAATTAACAGGAAAACCATCAGCTATCGCTTCTGATCGCTATTTAATTATTGTAGAGGCCAACGTGACGATAACAAACCAGTCGAGTCACAAAATAACGAAACCACCAAGAATTCGTAGATTTTTTTCCGTGAGCTTCGTTAAAAATTAATAGTGCAGAGATGCGGTTTAAAGAAAAACAATTACATGTAGCAAATGGGACAATAATATAATTTAAGAACGTCTATTCTGACTGGTCTATAAGTTTGCGGTTCTTGTGGCGCAGGAGCTGTTCTTTGTCGA
Source organism: Tenebrio molitor (assembly GCF_963966145.1). NCBI lineage: Eukaryota > Metazoa > Arthropoda > Insecta > Coleoptera > Tenebrionidae > Tenebrio > Tenebrio molitor. The sequence goes on along the minus strand of NC_091054.1, from coordinate 836,273 downwards.
TAAAAAATCGCCGTGGATTCTTCATCCGTCTCCAGTAGAGCATGGCGATCGCGAGTTTATTTCTTCTTGGTCGTTTAAGTGGACATTTTAAGCATTGGTGCAGGCAGCCATTTATGCTGCTCGTAAAAATGCAGAAAAACTTTTGCCATTCTCAACTAAGTTAGCTTTAACTGTAATAATTTAGTTCTTGTTGGCGGTTGAAATCGTGGCTTTTTATTGCTAATTGTGAATTAAGACACAGAAATTTTAACGATTTTTATTTTAACTGTTTCTCTTATGTCGTTCTTTTTTTTTGCTTCATTTAGTGACAATTCAGTTGAGTAATTGGTCGTTATTGGGAGAAAATTAAGGATCACGGTTCGGGCGCAATTGCTTTTATAAATAGTTTTGTAAAAAAATATTTGCAAAAGGAAGAAAGGACACATTAAAAAAACTCAAGAACATGTCAGTTAATGTGTGCCATATTTAGGTTATTTGAAAAAAAATCTTTAATAGTTTATACTTTTATTTATTTTATTTTTAAAAAATATCTGCTACAGGTAAAGAGTAGAAGTGAGTCTTTTTGTGGTAAGCCCAGTAATTGGAGACCGAGACGAAGTTGAGGTTGGCAACAGGGCGAAGCACAAAAAGACCTACTCTGAATGATATACAGTTTGACTTTGAAAGTTGTGCAGATATTTTAACCTTTAATTTAACAAATGTTAATGGTTTACAAGAAAATCAAAGGAATCACTTTGTTTGGGAACCGCTGAAAAATTTCAAATTTGGCGGGCAATTTTAACGTACCAACCTAAAATGTCAAGTTTTGATGTCACCAAACCGATGACATTTGACATTTCTAATTTGATTGAAACCCAAAACTCATTGTTACTTCTTGATCGCGCGTCGGTTAGTTCTTGTGGTTCAATCAAAAGACATCTGCACTGAACTTCATTATTATTCTTGTTGCTGTTCTAGTTCCAGTTTCTTCCTTCTAATTTTTGGATCCTTCCCGCCGATAAACCCATTCAAACTAATCGAGTCGAAACAATACAGATAAAACAGTCGGATACCTCTCACGCCCACGTCCACCGTTGCGAAGTAGCTATTTACAATTTTTTCCCAGCGAGACTTCGGTCGGGTCAGGGAGTGGTCATAATTACTGGAGGGTAATTAATATCGGCCGTCTATGATATAGCAGTATTTATGTGCACGGATTGCGGGTCATACCATGGCGGAGCCTGTCGGTCGTTGGTTGTTTTTAATATCCGGCGAAAATTATTACACGTTCGATTGGCAGAGATTTAAGCCAAGAAGAGATCCGCTTTGGATGCCACTTTCGGCGGACGGGTCGGTTCCTCGATGGAGATACCATCGGTCAAACGTCACTGCTAATGACTTGTTTAATGAACAAAACGGGGCTACCATCGCGACAGGCAGGAACAATGACACGCAATTAAAAAATGGGTTCATCTGTCGGATTGCTATTGTTTGATCTACTCCAATTAGTAATCGATAGATTGGATCTGGTGATGATTCTTCACGGAGATGCTTTTTGTCTCACTGATTCGACATTTCATAACGTTGTGACTCGACTAAATAATAAATGCTAAATTAAACTGTAATTGCAGGGAGTAACAAAATAAGTCAATTAAACGTAGTGATTCTTTCATCGAAAAATACTGCTGATTTGCTTTTTATTCTGTCACCTTATCCTTATGCTAGGAAGATTTAATATTCGTTGCTCTTTTCTGTTCTGAAGACAGTAGTGTGAGATTGTCGTGACCTTAAAGTGCTTCAAGAAGCTGTTTATGATGCGATAATAGTTATTTACGAACCAAGTGCGGGAAGACGATGTTCCCGCATGAGCGCATTTTTTAAAGCACGAGCGACGAAGGAGCGAGTGCCTTTAATTAAAGCGCGAATGAACGGAAGATGTCTTCACGCAAGTGGTTCGTACAATATTTTTTGTACGAAAATTAAATTAAATTTTTTTGTTTAAATACATTAAACATAAACGAACATAAAACCAAGTAGGCAGTGATCTTTGGTTGTTGGAAACAATTGCTTCACTTGATATTTCAATTTTTGCAATAATTTGTGAATTTTGTAGGAACAATTTTCAACGATTATAAATCTTACCGTAATTTTTTAATGGAGGAAAACCCAGGGAAGTTGTATTTTATGACCTAAATTTTATTATTATCAAGACAGATTTTTTTTTGAATGCCTCAAAGGGCCAGTGTTTTTTGCAATTTTTACATTCGAGTCGACCGGGAAGCACTCGTTTCGGAGCGAGCGTTGAATGTTGGAAGCGTTGCTTTCAAGGCTATGAGTACAAAAAACGATTTAAAGAGCTGAGTCACATTGGTGACCCTCCAGGATGAGAAAGACAACTTAGAATGATAGATTCCAGGAATCAAGATATCATCCAAGAACGAATCAGAAGAAATACAAAAATATCAAATTCAGCTAGGATTTGAAAAATAGACGGTTCACAACCATCAAAACCATTGAATACTGTTATGTCAGAGCCTCCAAGAAATTTCTAATATTGTTAGGCGAGAGAACACAGATTATTATACCGTGCGATCGAAAAAAAAAAAAATTCGAGAGGGCTATGATTAATACACTTCAGTTGGCAGCACGTAAAAATTTAATTCAAATGTCATCAGATGTCATTAATTACAATGGTAACTGTCATTCCGGACTTTCATGGCACTTACCTTGATTATTTTGTTTTTCCATACCTGAAAACCAACGTGTTCAAAAACAGGCCTGGCACAGTTCCCGAATTAATAAAAGTAATTACTGATAAGTGATAACTGCAATTTAATTAATGTCCCGACTTTGCGAAGGTCATTTGAAAACATGAAGCGAAGAGAGTAACATTATGTTTGGAAGCTGAAGGCAGACATTTCGAACATTTATTCTAGTTCGTAAATACGCTTGGAGCTCCCCATGATTCTTTTATAACCGACAGGTCACACATAATTCACCCCTTTATGAAAATCAAGATTTCAACGTTCTCAAAATCACTAACCTAACTTTTAAGACTGATATCTGATAATTGAATTTTAACGAATTGTCAACTGAAATTTTTAGTCAGCCAACTCTAATTTTTTTTCGATTTCATTTGCTTCTAGAATAGGAATTGTCAGTTATTCTATTTTTAATGTAAAACATTGCAAAGAAAGAAAAGAACAGAAGATTGTTTTATTTATGAATTTTAGGTTAGCTGTCAACATGCTCTAATTACAACTGTCAATTCACCCTTTTTAAAAGTAAAACAATTGACGTTTTCCAACGCCTTCCCAGCCCAGATTTTCATTTGAACGCCTGTTATAAACCCTGATAAAAAAGTAGCCGGTGAGATGCATATTCATGGGTTTAAATCCTCGCCTGAAAACTTGAGATATTTTGATATGATGAAGTACGGTGCTGCAATTATTGTCTAACTCAATTAAAAATTTGGTGAAATGGCTTAATCGCTCCAAAGTTCCGCTGATTGTACATCACATATGCTGAACACTGAATAATTCAGAAAACAAGAGCCAATTAGTTCTCTTCTGACGATTATAATTATTAATGCAAATAGACCGAAAAACAGATGAAATTTCTTGATTATCTTTTAACACCAGAAGCTACTGTAACTTTTGCTAAAGTGTTCCAGAACTTGAAAAATTCAACTCAAACTCATGCAATCAATAAATCAATCGTGCTTATTTAATTTCAAAGATGTTGTTTCTTTCTTGTGATTATTGTTTTCCTCTTTTTTCTTGGATTCTCGTGGGCGCCGGTATTTAAAAAAAAAATGCTGAAAAAGAAAAGATGGCTTCTGTCCTGCATTCGGGAGCATCCCAGGCCCCTGGTCCTGGTCCTAGGTCCGAAGGGGGCGAAGAAATGCCGATGTTTTGAACTTTGGACAAGGCAATACTGCTGATGGATACTGTCAACGCATGGAAAGAGGTCTTCACCAACTACTACACAAGAACTGTAACAACATTATATTCGTCTTTTTCTAACCATTGCAAACCATACATTGCTTTCAAATTATTTGCAAATTTTCATTCAGTGAAGATAAAATCTGAATGCTCATTTATTGATAAATTGATAATGATAACTACTTCTTCAGGTAAGAAATAGCCTCATCGCTTGAACGATCATCCAGTAGTCGTTGGATCCCCAAGAAGACCAAGACCACCTGGACGTGCTTTTGAGTTTACTTTGACCAAAAAACCTTCGTTCTTCGTTGTAATTTGTGCTTTACCACATTTTTTCTTTAGCTCATATAAATTGAATGAAGGTTGCCTATTTTTCACTTCTTTATAAACACCTTTTTTTATTCTTTACTTTCACTCCTTTCTTGCCGCTGGTATTATGATATGACTCATATATTTTCCGACACATTTTATGTTTTTCAGTTTACTGAAGAAATGTTTTTTAAAATGATATAAAGTCAAACGTAACAAACAATTCTTTTTCCCATTTTATTTTTGGTAATTTGAAGACTTCTTAGATACACTCGTACATATTTATAATCTTATACTTTTTTTTAAAAGAAGATAATGCTATAAATCAATAATGACAACTAGTAAAAAAGTTGACTAATTTTTGTTTATTACTAGTTTTCATCAAATCCTTTAGTAGTGTTGTGTAAGCGCCATAAAACAACATTTATTTGTTGTTCTGTTATGATTTATATTTACAGTCACGATTATATACAGTGGTCATAAAATGCAACGTAAAAATAAACATATCAAACCGAAACATAAAATATAGACACATGAAAATTTGAAATTTTAATGCTGGAAAAAAATGAGATTGTTTTATTGGCGGTGAAATCGTGCGCCATATGCCGTATAAAAGAACGAATTAATTTGAAAGAGTCCTTTTCTCCAAGGTGGTTTTACTGTTGTTCCGGTTTATTATAGCAGCGGCGGTCGTATTCGAGAGGGAGACGCGGAGCCTGGCGCCACCTCTCCGCCACTTCCTCGTCAATCCCCTCGTCACGAGATGTCACCAGATCGGAACGAATCCTAAAGAAAACGCTCGTCAAATTTGTTCGCTTCGCCTACTAACACGAATCTGTGACAGAAATCGAGCAGCAGCCGCCGCCTCCCTATTTCAAATTAACTTTTTCGTGAAGTCCGTTTATAATTAGGTGCGATGACAAGGCACATTCTTTATTGATACGTAAAATCATTGCATTTTGAAATAATAAGTCGAGCACACAACGGCACAACCGACATTGTTCGTCGGAGATATAGTTGTGCCATTTAAGTGTTTCTTCGGTTGTAATCGAGTTTGGCAGGTCACTAATCGACTCATAACGCGCTCCTTTCAGTTTATAATTAGTTCGCACAATTCACACGTTGCACAACGGTTGCGGTGCAGCGCTCCTGCGGACACAAAAGCCCAAAGACAATGAACAAACGGAGAACACGTCAACAACTGGGAGTTTTGTGTTAAGAGTTGTCCAGCTGGACAAAGTGGACTCGCAGCCGTGTCCAACAGAAACTAATTTCTTTCAGGCATCGAGCGCATGGTGTATAGGCTTACAAGGGTAATAAATGATAAAATCAGATTTATATCCATGTTTATGGGTAGGAACATTGCCTATAAATTTAGATGGTAGGTATTAATATACAGTAGTTGTAATAAATTTACAACATTGTGCGAGCATGATCAACGCTCGGTATTAAAAGTTTTATGTGTGGCCATTGAAATTATTATAATTTATAAAGGCAAAAATCGGTATCACCTGGTGTGGTGGGAGATCCGGCAAATGCGCGACACCGCCGGAAATGACATCACATTCGATTTCTCAAATTGGGCGATCGATTCGAGCTTACACGTTTTTATCGATTCAACTCTAACGAAGTGTATCCGCAGCTCGTGAGAAGTAGTTTTTGCTAGCCAAATTTCAAATTCTTCGAATTGCTTCGCATGGAATTTTTTTCAACATTTTCTTTCAACGTAGTGGTTGGGAAATTAATTAGTGGCGACAAAGACAAACGAACTGTGACGCAAACATATGAATGTTCCTATTAGTTTCAAATTATTCATAATAGAATGTTCACAATATTTGTTGCAATTTATGATATTCGATTACGCATTATGCGGCCTCTAATAGATTAGATATTATCTTAAATGGGACATAAAATACAGGTTTTCTTGTTTCACAAATTAAAATTTCTCCTGTTAATTAATTCCATCGGAGAACAACTGCTTCTGTGTAATATTGCTTTTGTTATTAATCAGCTAAAACCGCTTTGGGCGGGCAGCTTAGAGAAATATTTCAACATAACTCAACAAGGAAGACAGTGTGACGACTAAATTTTTAATACCAACAAGTTTTCAACATGTTGAAGGTTTAAAAAAAAGGAGATGATGTTTATTTATCTTTGGGAGACTTGGTATAATGTTTATACAACGTCACAACACTGAAAATAGTGTGAAACAGGTATTGTGATAAAAAGATTCAACCTTTTCATCATCATGGATAAGATATTTGATGTTGAAGGCAACTGTGAAGCTTCATAAAATCAACGATATTTCAAAAATGCCAATAGGATTACCTACTTATTTGATGAATGAGTCCACAACGTACAAAACTGAAAAAGATAACGTTTCTTGAAGGAGCAATTTTTGAAGGTTGTACCCGATGAAGAATACTCGATGATGAAGGTGCTACTTTACTTTTTTCGTGTGATTGGATATTTATTTGACAAATTGACAAAAACATGGCAAGAGTAAAAAATGAGGTTATATTAACGTAAACTATACATACGCATCATTAATTCATTATCTATCTTCATCACTATTTTTCATAACTTTTAAGATCACTGAAACAGTAACTTCTACAAAATTAGTCCAACAGGGAACTCACGAAAACAGTTTTTCACAACAAAACATGGATCAACAAAATTCCAAACAAAAGAGGTTATGTTGTTAGGCGTTGCGTGTTTGTGATTGGTTTACTGGATTTTAGTGTAATCAGTGATACCAACACAATGCGTTTAACATGAATTTTTCCAGAAGTTAAGAATTGCAATAAGTCAATAATAAGACAAGCTTTAGTTACTAATATTCAGAAAATATGGTAATCTTGCACATACGGGATCTCAGATGTAAACACAGCGATCGGGAACTTTCGACTGCGTCAGATGAATGCAAGGTTGCCACGTGTATTTTTAGAGAGCGTTAATTTGAATAAAAACTCAAAGTTTCGAAATATAAGGGTTATTATTTATTATCTAAAATAAAATAAAGATATTTTACTCTTAAATTGAAACATGTATGTATGTACTAATAAAATCTAAAAATGTAAAAATATTAAAACAAATGCTGGTATGACGGAAAAAGACCGTCTTTGTTTATAACTTTGTAGACGCGTATTCAGTATGGCAACGTCGCACTCGACGGAAAAGAATACCGAAAATATTTTAAAAATAGTACAACATAATTGGCACTCTCTATCGACAAACACGCAAAACATTCATTTTGCTCACTAGTGAGAAAATATTTTTTCCTCACTAGTGATTCAATTGACATCTTTGCTCACTATTTTCAGTGAGCAAAGACCATTGAAATTCAATGATCATGGAAAAAAGTATTTAGTCAAAGTTATATCGTAAGTACCATATACAGGGTGTCTCAGCTAAGACTTTCGAGCCTAATATCTCGGTTATTTGATTTTTATGAAATTTAAAATGCACGTATTTTTGACCGTGAAGGTTCGATTAGTAATAATAAAATTACCTCAAGATAAAAAATGTAATTTTAACACATGGTTCCTTTATCGAAAATTATTATTATTAGATTGTTAAACATTAAAAAATAGGGGTCTACACAAACAATTAAGTAAATCACTTGTCTGATTCAACGAAAAGATTAGATTTTGTCGTTAAAAATTTTATGTAAAATTTGAAGGTATTTGAGCAGTTACCTTTTGAAACAATTGATGATTAATTGCCAAGCAACATTTTGTACACCCTTTAAAGTCTGTCAAAATTGGGCGCACCTTATTAGAAACGTCAAATTGTGGAAATTTATTGAAAATACTCTAAAAATAGACTACAGCGGCAGAAATTTCAATATTGTTGAAAAAGGAAAAAAAAATACCCATGGAGAGTGTCGTAAGAACTTCAATGACACAGTTCGTTTTCTCGTGGAACACTATCCAAATGAAGGCTTTACAAAATGTAAGGTTAAGAGAGTCGTCAATTTATTTGAAGACACAGGAAGCGTACGTGAACTAAATTACCTTGCTAAAATATCCCGATCGTGTTTTAGTCCTTTATGGAAGAATTAAAGCTACCAGTATAATAAATTACGTCCAAATGTTGTCTTTAACTTTGTAAGTGTTTGTAAGGTTAGCAAGATAAACGTCAAATATGTCACCTGCGCTTCTGCGAAAAGGGATGACCAAAATTCTGCAAAATTGCGCGTTTGTTTCATACGCGTCTACGTTTTTGCATTTGCAGCCACGTTTAACACAGTTTTTTGCTTTTTTTTTTGCAAACCAGACGTCTTTCAAGGACGAGTTTTTCCCTACAGCATTTTTTATTGACGATCAATTTTTTTTAGGTAAATCTTAATTGATTCCACATTTTAAAAAGGCATATAAAAATTACGTTTTTAAGACTTGGGAATTTGGAATTTTATTCTTCACCGTCTACAATATCTGCATTTTAAATTTCACAAAAATTCGCTGGAAAATAACTGAGTTACTAGGCTCGAAAGTCTTAGCTGAGACACCCTTTATTTATTGTTTTATTATTACCAATATGTCCTCCGTTTATTCCCTTTTTTCTTAGTTAGTTTTACATTATTTCTTTTCTTTGTTATTTTTGGTTATCTTGTTTTGCTTGTTACAATGTATTTTTCCATTTTCCCAATGACGTTCATCTATTTCACTTTTATTTGTTAAATTCTGTTCCATTATTTCTATTTATTGGAGATTTGAAACCCATCAGATTATGATGGGTTATCACAACCTAGGATCAATTAATATTTCCCTTTCTGATTGTTTTTTTTTCGTATTTTTCCGCCAAAATATCCTGCAAGGAAAACCGGTGACCAGGATTGCACCAAAAAGATGAAACATTACATTGGTGCCGTGACCAGGATGATCCCGGAAAGTCTAGTTTGCTGCTTAAGAAACTTCTAAGACAGAAAACGAGCAACCAAATGATTTCAAAATCTAAATGTAAATTTAACGAATGCAGATTAAGTACTTGACTTAAGCAAGCTTCCACCTACTACCTAGTTGTTGGTGTTGAAAGAGTACCAAGAAGGCGCTTTGAACCAGGATGTCGCCGCCACAAATTCGAGTAATTTCTCCGGTCGTCCGTCACTGTTGCACTCTTCGCAGATCGATTCCACAGCCGTTGCACGTGACTCGTCCTTCCACAACACCGGCCATTTCGGGGTACTTGATTACGTGCTCGTATGCGTTCTGGTCGCGGAATACCTGATGTCTGTCCGTTGCGGGGGAGACCAGGTCAGCGACATTGTCAAGAACGCGGAAAGGCAGGGCAAGGCCGCAGGCCGGACCAAAACAACGCGCAGACCTTTGTTGCAGGAACGACCGTTCCTGCTGTCTCGTTCACGATGACTTTTCGTTTCGCTCCAAAGTGGAAGTGTGGGTTCTGGGACCCGGATTTTTATTGTTGCTCGAGTGATATATCGTTGTAATTAGGTGTCGGCTGAGATCCGTTAACTGTTGTTGTTGTTGTTTGCCGAATTATGCAATCGGAGAGGGGATTCGCTTGGTGTTGCCGCTTAAGGAGTGCATCTCGTCGGGGGATTCCAGGAGTCGGGATTCGACTAAAATGGAATTCGATCTGGATTCGATTGTTGCATCTCATTTCGGTTCGCGGAAGGACGTTGTCTGCACGCCGGGGAAGATTAGAACGGTGTTGCTTCATCATGCAGAAATGCGAAGCTACCAGGAGTTTAACCATAACCATCAATGCTGAAGATTTTTTCGCGCTACGGACAATAATTGGTGTTTGTTGTGGTCTAGTCGCGGCATGCTGAAGAGGTCACTCCTGTGTGTTTAACTGTTAACAAAGAAGTGATAGACCTGCCTTTGTATTTCGGGATTGTCGACCGAAAAACGTACAAAATAATAGACAAAAAAAATGCAAATAAAAACAATACAATATTTAAAATAGCCACGTTAACTTTGGAAATGTATTGTGGGTTGCATTTTCAATTCCGCCGGGTTCATTATCATAATCTTGTATGGTTCTCCATGTCGATATTTATCATTTATTCTACAAGATTCAGATAAAGAAATCTTAGTGGTCATTAAGTACAACTAAGAGCTTTATTGCAAATGAAGTTGTTAGAACTCGTATATTATCTACAATAAATAAGAAAACCTTAGCAAGGCAAAGGGTAAATAACACAATAAAAATTCCTTTAGTGCGTCGACGTTAATTAAAAATAACACTAAAGACCACAAGAACTATTTACAAGATGTTCGTCGATTAACAACAGATTCTCTATGTTCACATTCTTGTAAGTATTTGTAGTGGCAAAATTGTCTTTGACGACTTCTCATCAACACGTTTGAAACCGTTACACAAGAATATGAGACAACATTACGCATCTTAAGTAATTTCCGTAATATTTTTGTTGCGAAAGTGAAGAAAAAGCAGCCAAAGAATGTCAGTTTCTGGCAAGGTTATCTGTAGCTCTCATTTTGCAATTAATGCGATTAATTTTAATCAGTTTTTAGACTCCCCACTAGCAACAAAACAATACGTGCGCAATCTAACGGCGAGAATAGATTCTGCTTCGACCTCTTCATCCAGCACCACCTCGGGTGTCTCCGTGCTTAATACCATGCAACCCAATCACCCCGAGGGCGTCACCTGAATTAATCGGTCATTGTCGTTATGCTTACTTGCACAAACGGCAAAATATATTCACCGCTGATTAAAATTAGAAAAAGAACGAACATTCGATTATCACTTGGATCAAACTCGACAAGGGCGGATGGGTTCTTGCGTTCCAAGACGAGGAAGCAAGATGGCGACTCCTTTCAGTGATTGGAGGTGTTTCAAGTTTTCTTGGATATGTCTCAAGGATTCAAGGATCTAGTTAATTTGTATCGCAGAACAGTAGTTGGGGAAAAAAATTTGGCAATTCTTGATATAATATATGTAGTAGTGTACGCAATGTTTGACTGCAACAAAAAATTCAAAAATCAGCATTCTTTGAGTTCTTGAATAGGGAAATCAATGGCAACAATTTCCCTTTGTTGAGAACTTGTGTATGCAGACAGTATACTTTGTTAAGGTAGATAGACGGTCAACAACAAAAAGGACAATGTCTTATGTAGTTTTGAAAAGAATCACTGCACGATGGAATTGCAACAGAAAAGAGCTTAAGAATCAATATTTTCAGATGTTTACCATAAGAGAAGACACCTGTTTGCTTGTTGAGGCACAAGTATGAAAACAAAGTTAGTTTTCAGTAGAGAGCTAAGAGCTTATCGAGCAGGTGGCAACAATGCGGAGAAGAAATTGAACTCATAATTAATGGTGTGCAGTGTAATTTATTACAACGTCTCGATATAAAATGAAGACTAATGTTTCTTAATTTGAACAATTGAAGCGTTTTGCTTTAAATATAAATTTGATTAAACTGTCAAATTTAGAAGATTTTTTAATTTAAAAAAATAATTCAGGTCAAATTATTTTAAATTAAATAAAACAAAAGAAAAAGAAAGAAAATCGGTGAATTAACAAAAACAGAAAAGAGATAAAATAAAACCAGACAATTATGCAAGAATTTGATGATGAACGGGAGAAAATAATGAAATGAGAAGGAAAGAAGTTTAAATTTAATCAAATATCAATTGATGTGCTTTTTTAAAGCGTAGATTAATTAGAGCATGTGGACAGCTAACCTAAAATTTAGAGCCAAAAAAATGTGTATTTTTTCTTTCTTTGCAATGTTTTACATTAAAAATAGAATAACTTAACGATTCCTATTCTCGAAGCAAATATCTAAGGGCACCCTTTGCTGAAAAGAAACATGTCCCGATTAAACATAACAAATGTCATTCCTGTCAAACGGCGGGAAATTCAAACTTTACACTGTTCTAAACGGTTTATTTTTTTAACGCCTACGCAGCCCAGGATTTCATTTGTAATAAACAAAAACAAACGATGTTATTACCAGGACAATTAAGCATAAACATTGATAAGTGCGTGTGGAAAGTTTGACGTTAAAAGGTTTGGTCCTTTTCGAATTATTTTCTTTTTAAAACCATGTCGGACAGAAATTTGCGTTTTGACAAAATCGAGTACCGTTTATTTATTAGATAGTTTTTTTGAAGGGTCATATGGTAAGGAAATGTTTGATGACATATTGATAAAATTAGCAGATCAATATCCTTCTTGTTTTACCATAAAAAGAAAGAAAATAATAATGAGAAGAGAACTGCAAGAGCAACTTTTACGTTGATGTTATGCAAGATGTGACTTTGGAAGATCGATGAATCGTTGTACCTAAAACGAGTATCAGAAACTTTGAACATCTCGTAGGAACGCGTTCTTCATATCACTAACAATGAATTGGGTATGAGAAAATTCTCAACAAAATGGAAACCCAAATCGTCATGACTCATGAGTCTCATGACCCAGAGATCAAAGAAATGTCAAAAGAAGGGAAATGTCTGCCGGAAAAGTTACTGCTTCCATTTAACGATTGCTTAATTAGCAAGGAAAATCGATGACGGGAGATTACTCTTGTACTTTGTCAACAAAACTTCAAATCAAAATTGTGGAAACACGATGGAAAACCTTCTAAAGGTGTGTTGTTTTTGGAAAACAATGCATCTGCTTGTTAAAATTCAAAGATGTCATTTGTAAAATTATCGACCATCCAGCATATTCTCCTGATTTGGCCCCTTCGGATTATTACCTATTTGGAAAACTCAAGCAAATCGTAAAATGATGGAGATCTATGTCAAAAGAGATGGAAGATGCTCTGAATGTCTGGTTTGTAATTAAAGTTAGGCATAGGTACTTTATGAAAGTTGTGTCAAGCATTTGTTTCATTTTTATTGGGTCACCTGTATAATGTTCTGACACACCACACACCCCGTAACACTCTATTGACGCCGGATTAATTTATCATTACGCATATTATTGTCAAGTAACGATACAATTTATTAGACAGAGGTTGTAAGCGATATTATTGTTATTATTATATCGAGATAAATCCAGTTACAAAGTATGGTTACATTTGCAATGTCATCTTGTTGTTGCTAAAAAAGTCGGCTTGGCCACGATGGTGCCCGCGTGGCGTGACGCCCACTAACGTATTTCAGATGTTGACAGTGGGGAAATGAGGGTTAGCTGTTGACGGTGTTGACAATTCTTCCAACTAATTGTTTGTCAAATCTCATCCGGGTAGCGAAAAAAATTTTCATGAGAAATGTAGAGTTCATTAAGGCCTACAGTACTTCAAGATATAAATCATTTTGTACCACTTTACTCCTTCATGGCACTCCTCGCTACGCTCGTTGTGCCCTAAACCCGTGCGTATTACACATACCACTGGTTTGTTCAATAAAGATTATCTTATTTATTGTTCTGTTACTTATCCTTATTGAAAAAAAAATCTAGGTTTTACAGCACGCCTGCACTATTTTATGTAAAGAATCGCATTTAGTTCTAGTTTCCTTGACAGCTTCAAAATATTTTTAGCACTTGATTTCGGCATTTGCCCGCCGAAACCGTCGCACTCCACGAGAAGAAAGTGAGAAAATCCTCAGCCCCATTTTGGCAAGCCGCTTCATCTCGTTCCCTCCGGAGACTTCGACGCAACGTCCGCACACGAACCCATTACGTAACCGGATCGCACGTGAGATTTCCACGGAATCCGGTTGTCGATCCCTCGATTAACCCCCGGATGGGCGGGGTTGGCCGATCTAGTGACCGGTGGCGGGAGCATTCCAGTTCTGACCAGCTGAGATCTTCGCGGACTTCGGCACTCGCGATCTAACCGCGCTCCGGATGACTCCCGACCGTTCTGCCTTGTGAGTGTTGTGGTGGGTGCGATTAATTGCGTGTTACACGTGAGACGTGACAGCACACGTGGATTTTCCGCGGATTTCCCTCACGCCCAGAGGAAGAGATCCAGGTGAGTCCCCTTGCCAAGACTTTTCCCCATAGATCGAGTGGGCGGCGGGACATGCATGCGCTAATTTGAGGCCCATCGCCGCCTCTGGAAGTACACTCTTACGTCACTTCTCCTGCTCTCTAAGACTTTTTGGCAGTGATTCAGTTTTTTTTTATTTGTGGTCTGGGGCGGCACGGCATTTAGGCCGTACTGAGTAGTGATATTCCCATTATTAGTATTTATGAAATTGTTGTCTGCTTTGTTGGGACAAAGTGGTTGTGTCAAAGACTCCGGTGGTCTTCCGAGTTCGGTAGTTCTCGAGGAAAGGTAAATGCACCGGTTAATAAAACAACAAAATTCTTCAGAATAAGTAAGTAGAGGTATTTAATATTAATTTAAAGCTATTTATAGAGGAATGATGCACTCGGTGTGGCAATGTTGAAACGTTGAATTTTAACAGTTAAAAGAAAATTTAGTTGGACATCTATATTTAAATCTGAAAGATACGAAGATAATTATATTGTTAATAAAATTAATTAAAACAGTGAATTGGGTAGATAACTTATCTAAATTAAGCTAAAATGTCTATATTCTGCTAATTAAGATTATGATTTAGAGAAATGTCCAACTGAATATTTTCCATATACAGATGTCTCAGCAGGAGAAAATATTACAGAAAAGATCTTTTCACGATAAAAAACACATCAGTGGAATTGTTTCTTCAAATTATAGATAACAACAAAATTAACTAAAATGTTGCAAAGTCAAATTTGAATTTTCCCGCATCTTTCATATTTCATCGGAAATGAGTCGTAATGATTCATTAGTTTCTTTTTCTTATCCAGTCCAAATCATTAACATTTGTTTACTAATTCTTGCAAAGTAAAATTATTTAGATTTCAATTTGCGAAACTTTATTTGAAAATTGTAGGTTAGAATATCTTCATCATAGTGACAGCTGTCATGGAGAAAATAGCGGAAAGATTACAAATTGTATTATTTTCGACAACAATTTGAAAGATTATTAATGAACCATCGTTTTGGAAACTTCTCTGTGGTACAATTATGTAAAATAAAAGGAAATCTGAAGACTACGCTTTACACTCTCAGTTTGACAGAACATCCGGTTTTCAAGAACGTCAATTAGCTGCTTGTTGATAAGCGGTTCTCATACAGGATGAAGAAAAAACACTGAAGAGTGCTTCTCATAATTTTTACGAAACTGTGTTTTTTGCACCACCTTTAAAAAAGTAGTTGCGACTAAAATGGCAATTTTTTTCATAGCGTAAAAGAGGTTTCTTTATTTTACAGTTTTTTACGTTTTTTCGTCCATTGAAATCTAAATAACAGGTTAAAAATTTAAATAAGTCAAAAATAAGACAACGTTCAGTTATTAATATTCGGAGTATTTTAAAAACAGATTAAAAAAACTTTCAGTACAGCATATTTGCCACCCTCTATCGACAAACACGGAAACATTAATTTTGCTCACTAGTGAGAAAATATTTTTTCCTCACTAGTGATTCAATTGCCATGCACCGAAATTCAATGATCATGGAAAAAATAATTTTCTTTGATATTTTCATTGATTCAGTTAGACTTTAGAATAGGTAATCCCAATTTAATCTTCAAAACAACTGCGTGATTTTAACTTAAAATTTTTATATTCCAAGTAAGTAGATTTAAGCGAGAGATTGTTCATTATTTGACTTTAATAAGTTTCACAATTATGTAAAGGTGGCGATGGCGATTTAATGCAACCGCACTTTGCACATGTAAACCAGATCAGAGTGTTTAGATTTTTTTATGAAATCTATTTTAAATAATTAGGTATTTGCTATAGTCTCGCGTAGATTTATGACCGAAAATTATATAATTTTAAATCTAATTTAAATTTTAAAATTTCGCTACAATTTCTCGACACGTTTCATAATGTATTTATGAGAAAGTGGCCACCAACAGGTGTTACAGTTGTTATATCAAAATAGAAACAACAATTAAGTACAATAATAACTGTTTGTTCAATCATTTAGCAATTAATCATTCGATGAATAGTACAAATTTATTAAATATAAAAATCTTAAAGTAGATAAGAATGAATGTTTTTTCTCAATCCGTGATGCTGCTATCAAAAAGTATTACTTTTGCAAAAATAATTCTGGGGAAATGAAAACTAGAAAAAAATATAAATGAAATGAAAAGAGCAAAGACTGAGGAATAATTAATAAATCAAGATACGATTTCCGCAGTTTCCTCCAGCTGAAAATAATTCGACTATACAAAATTTTGTTGACATTACATATTTCAAAAAATTTGCATTTTTGCCCTCAAGACACCTCACCTCATTACTCTATTTTCCAAAGCGCAAACGACAAACACCGATGAGATCACTTATTGCTTCATAACTTCTTTATCTCTTTTATTTATTGCCGTAATTATTGCAAGAAGCCTTCCACTGATCCAATCAAAATCAGAATTAGTATAATTAAGAGGTGAGTTTATTGTTTTCAAATCGGATTAAACAAAATAGTTGTTATAAATATTTTATTGAGGCGTGTCTTTCTTAGTAGAACACCTGTGCATTACAATGATAGATATAATTACACAATAGTAAATGGTAATATAGTTTTTCGAACAGATGATTGTGCTGTAAACGGGTGGTACTTATTTGAACACCGATAGAGGCTTTCAACAGTTAGGGACGACCATCTACACCTAAAATACTCAAATATGAACTGTGGGAAGACGTGAAGTAGATCTGGAAAAAAATGAAAAAGTAAGGAGATAATTAATAGTATATTACGCAACGAGGTTTGTAAATGGCACTTTAGTCACGAGTGTTTAATAAACGAGTATCTAGAGAAGTTTAAAAACGAGTTGCATACTATACTTTTTCTAGGACCAAATAAACAAAACAAATAAAACAAGTAACTTCTTTATTAAACGTTTGAGGATAAATTTAAATGAACGCACGATAGCAAGTTTTACTTCCATCTCCAAAATCGCGACTTCTGATTAAACAAATCGAGTAAAATTTGGCACACGGAACTTGTTAATTATTATTATTAACAACATTATATTATATCAAGCTGTAAATAAGAGGCTTCAAGAAAGTAAATGATCCTTTTGTTGATAAATTATACTATTTTCTCAGGAAGTTTTTGATTGGTCTGTCTTCCAATACAAAAACGGAATTATTTTACAAATTAATTCAACATTTTTAATATTGATTGCTGAATCAAAAACTCTACTAGAAACGAAGATTCACAATGGTTAAAACTTTATAGATAAGTTAACAGATTCTACAAGAAAAATTACAAAACTGTTATGCATTAAAAAAATACAATAAAATATGTAATTGTGTCCTTTATCATTCATTATGTGTACCAATTGTAAATTCTAACAAAAACAAACCAAATTTTTTTATCTAGTAATGAAGAAGTCATCAGAATACTAATTCTAGTATTTTATTTTTATCTAGTCGATTTCAATTTTTTTTTCAAAATTGTGTTAAATTGCTAGAAAATTTATTCATGACTGATTTCATAAGAGCGCTGTCGAATTGGTGTTGTAAGAAGGTAAAGGTCCAGTTGTGATAGAAACTAGATTCGAGAGTAAGAGCTTGGTATCGGAGTTGGGCCAGAAATTTGAAAATTTCGTATGCGCAGTCCGTAGATCCCGACGAAATTAGTGAGTAAGGCTCGAGAATTGATATCGTGCTTTCCATAATTATTAGTTTAGTTTTTCTGGTAAGGCTGATGACTCGCGATGGCGACCAAGCACAGAGTGGAGGATGAAGAACAGGTTCACAGTCTGAATTCATTATAACCAGAGCAGATTAAGTTACAAGATAGAATAGTCTTTTAATCCTCAATGACATTATGTCGCGACAGCCACTGTTTAAATTCATAAACATACCAGACTCTGACCCACCACCATCGACAGCCACCAACAATGCAAGAAGCGGCCCCATTTATTCGATCGTAATTATTGTCGTAATTACTTTTAATTGGATTATTTCCATTAATTAGGCCGTACGAAATAATTAGCGGTTGATAATTGGAGGCCGATGCAAATCTGGGAGCATCTGGCGTGACAAGGCGGTCTCTTGTCGCTTTTTGACAGATACGGCCAACAGTTTCGCCACCTGAAATTCCATCGACGGGCTGGGTCTCTAACCGGACCCGGAGCAGATTAGAATTGCGTCGAACTCGCTCTTGCAACGAACCGGATCATAAGGTCTCGTGAAATTCCCGTTCCATCATTGTTCGCTGCGAAGATCGCGACCGTTCGCCGGTCCGGATGGACAAAGAGGAACCGCGACGATCGCCGCTGGAACTGGGTTAGGTCCGGTGATGACTTCTGGACCCCACGGGAATTTTCACAAAAAACAGGAATTTGGAATTCGGGTGTGCTGGTTGGGCTACTGGGCTACGAAATTGGTCCACTTGCTCGAGGAACTGGTTTTGCAAAAGTATCTCGACCTTCCCACGAATTTTAGAATTTTTTCGAAATATAACACAACTTAACCTAAATAATTAGCAAGGAAGTGGGGAAGAATTTATTTGCTTATTGTTAGCTCTCACATTAAGTCCGATGCATAACTTAGAGTTTCCGAAACAAATGAAAAAGTGTCAAGCTATTGTCAATCCCCATTTTTAGTTATTGTCTAAATTTAAGTACAGGGTTATTATAAATGTTTCTTACATCATAGTTGGCTGTGAAATTTGACACCTAGCGTAACTGTACTACACTATATGAACTAAAGGTAAATTTATGTGATTATTTGGTTGCCTAAAAACAAGGGGCTGTGAGACGATATGATTTAAAATAAGAAAATTGTCACAAATAATTACATTCTGGAAGCGTTTCAGTTGATCTTCCTCATTTACACTTCCTGTCTGAACAGATCTGTTGATTACATCTTTAATATGGCCCACCAGAGACGTTTCTTACTATAGAAATTGGGATAGTGTGGAAGGTATTTATTCTTGGCGACCAACACTCCATATTATGTCCACTCATGATTGTTGAATACTTCACAATACAATAAACATCACAATAAATCCTGGTTCAAGGAATAAATCATTTTCTTTGTTACCAAAGTAAGAAGGTATTTATGTTTAGGAGTAAATAAAATGTCTATTTCTCACTACACTACACTACAATAGTGGACGATATAGTCGTGAAAAAACCTCATTTGCTGCCTTTACTAACACTTATTGCTTAAATGATAAACGACGACAACTACAAAGTGACAGGTGTCAGCTGTCAAATATCATATTTAACAATTTAGAAAAGGCGGCAAATTTATAAGAAGTCAGCCAACTACGATGTAAGAAACATTTATAATAACTTTGTAGATAATGTTTTGTAATTAATCTGAGCAATGAGAGCCAGAATTGTATTTACGTGATTCTTAGAGAATAACTTAAAATCAGGACCGTCTCGAAAAAATGTGGCACAATTTTTTTTTAATTATGTAACTGAATAGGGACCTGTAATTTAACATTATAAAGCTAAAATTACTAAACTAGATAATTATGCTGTTAACACATGTAGATAAAGGTGTCCTAAAATTATCGTATTCCGAGTTCGGGGCTTAGTAGGGGACATCCTGTTGACCAAGTAAAAATGTTTAAAAAAAATCACTGATATTTGTTCAAAAGTACCTGATTAATATTTTAGCTATGTTGTACTTCCCTTCTGAACAAAAATTGGAAAAATAAAGCTGTTTTTTCAAAAAATGTCTTCATTTATATT
The DNA here is from genome assembly GCF_963966145.1 of Tenebrio molitor. Taxonomy (NCBI): domain Eukaryota; kingdom Metazoa; phylum Arthropoda; class Insecta; order Coleoptera; family Tenebrionidae; genus Tenebrio; species Tenebrio molitor. Next base: position 816,380 of record NC_091054.1, on the reverse strand, counting down.
TTAATATTTTACATAATCATCCTCACCATATTTCAAAATGAATGCCAACCATTCATATTTTTTATTTGAAGAAAACATGATGAAAAGTTTGAACCTTCAGACCCATTTATCTTTGTAAACTTGGAATACGTTAATTTTGCGACACCCTGTATAACCGTTTAATCTGTTGTTAACGTGCAGCAACGTGTTTTTCGGATTTTTAATTTAGAAATTTTTAAGAATTCCTTAAATGGTAACAATCCCACTTAAATGATGTTTAATATAACAACATATTCTTTGTTACAAGTGTTATATTAATGATAATGAACATCCATAATTGCTTATCTTATAAGTGATTCATGGTGCTCTCAATCACAGGTTTTGCTAAGATCTCCAAAGATACCTCCAGTGTTTACAATGTTCTCTAGAGCTCTCTCCAGTTAAGCACCTGATTAATCTTCTTTGCGGTGTTAAAAGTTTATTCACTTGAGTTGGAGCACAACTGCAGAAGAGGATACCGAATAATATTTGCGAGTGTTCTAATCTAGTGTTTTTTTTTATTATTCTTATCTGGTAACACAAAAATATTTTTTAACTCACTACCTTCAAAATGACATTTCGCGACTGCGAAATCGACGTTTCGCGCACTAGTGCTTCAAAATCATCAAAAAAAAAAAAATTCGCCTTTTTGAACATTCTGAAAAATCGCTATTAATTCGATTGACATTTTGGCAAGTGCATGGACAAGCGCCATTTACATATCAGACACGTTCGTTTTAAAAAATGTTGTACGAACTTCGATGTGAAAAGACGTTCGCGCAATGAAGCACCCGCTCCTTCGTCGCTCGTGTCCCAAATAATGCGCTCATGCACGAAATGCGTTCTCGCACTCATTTCGTAAATAACTATTTTCTCCATAACATTGAACCTCTTCCTAGTGTATTTTATCATTCATGTAGATTTCCAGAAACTTATCATCATGAACCGAAGCCATCATTTGATCACACATTTCTGCAATTATTTCATGGATATTCATAAAGCATCTAGTTTTGAATTTATGTACGGGTTATTATCACAGAACCACCGATGCGACGCAGCAAACGATTCTTGCACTATTATTAATAAATCGTTGAAATTACCAGTTAGATCACTTTTACGATGTCATTTATAAAGAGAAGAAAAAGATTTAGGTCTCTAAGACTGAACCTTACACTACTTCACAAAGAATAGTTGTATAGGGAGAAGTTTATTTTTTTCTTCTTTCGGGATTTAGATACTTGAATCTAACATGTTGCATTCTGTGTTAAAAATGATTTGGACCATCTGCCCGCTAATCCTCTGATGCTGTATTCTTCAAGCTTTGCTTATAATTAATTCATGGCGCACGCGATCGCTAAAGATACTTCCAACTATTCTTTTTTTTTTCTAAAAAATGTAATACTGCTGCCTTATTATGCCAGAAATCACTATTTTTTAATGTAAGTAAATCAAAATGACAAAAACATGACAAGAGTAAAAAATGAGGTTATATTAACGTAAACTGTCCATACATATCATTATCTATCCATATCACTATTTTTCATAACTGTTAAAATCACTGAAACAATAACTTCTACAAAATTAGCCGAACAGGGAAGTCACGAAAACAGTTTTTCACAACAAAACGTGGATCAATAAAATTCCAAACAAAAGAGGTTATGTTGTTAGGCGTTGCGCGTTTGTAATTGGTTTAGTTTAATCAGTTTATCCCAAACAATTTCATGTTTTTTCGTCAATTGAAATCTAAATAACAGGTTAAAAATCTAAATAAGTTAAAAATAAGACAAGCTTTAGTTATTAATATTCAGAAAGTAAACAGATTAAAAAAACTTTCTGCACAAAATATTTGGTACCCTCTATCGACAAACTCGCAAAACATTCACTTTGCTCACTAGTGAGAAAATATTTTTCCTCACTAGTGATTCAATTGCCATCTTTGCTCACTATTTTCAGTAAGCAAAGACCACTGAAATTCAATGATCATGGAAAATCATTTTTTACATATTCATATTTTTTTAATCAAATATTTTTTTTACATTTTTCTAACCCCTAATTTGACACTTCGCTCATGGAATAATCATTAATGGATTAAATCTATCGGGCCTTCAAATGAAATCCTGGGCTGGGAAGGCGTTGGAAACCGCCAATTGTTTTGCTTTTTTAAGTGTAAATTGACAGTTGTAATTAAAGCGCGTTGACAGTTAACCTAAAATTTATGAACAAAAAATCTTTCTGTTTTTTCTTTCATTGCAATGTTTTACATTAAAAATAGAATAACTAACGGATACCTTTTGCTAAAAACAAACATTATTTCAGGAAAATGGTAAGAAGTCTATGGATCAAGAAATTTGTACTTCTAGGGTGATCGATGGAAATGCTTATGAGTAAGTCTGAAAAATAATTTTTGTAGAAAAAATTGTAGTAATTGGAATAAGACAACTAACATAATCATTTAACAGTAATTAAATGTAAATAATTATTTAATAGAAGTAACTAAAAAACCTGTCTGAGGATGAGAGTTTCCATGTTAAGAAAATATTTTTTATCCTGGAAATTTTTCTAATTTGTTTAAATCTTGTATTGTATTTAATTAAACAAAAATGTTGCTAACAAATTTATATGTATTATTAATTAAACAGAATTATTATAATACCAATAAACGCTGTCTCTTAAAAAAAATATGTAAATATTATTTTAAAATTAAAAAAAAATGTTTATGCAAAACTACACTACAATATTTATAAGATCAGTTAATTTACAGTCTCAATCACTTAAAACTTGCTTCTATTTTTTTTTTCTCAAGACGTAATCGCCAATTTTTTTTTAACACACTTTACCAGAATTTTTTTAAATCACCGGTCCTATTACGCAAATGGCGGAAACCTTGACTCTTCCGTTGACTCAACTGAAAAAACTGTCTTTTCGAATTTATGTTCCATGAAAATTCAATTGGGTTGGAATCTGGTGTTCCTGCGTCAAGTTTCCGGTGTAGTCCACACCACGACGCTTCCAAATTGTCAGAAACCGTTTAGAAACCAATCACATCAAATCGGGTTACGAATCCTGACGTCATTACTCAATTACGATTTCTTGTCCGTATTAAAACTTGTCTAAAAACGGTGCAATTTTCTGGTACGAGCGCGGCGATTACACCGAGATATCGTCGTAATTTAACAGCGGATAAGAATATTGAAAAAATGCCGTAAAAATGTTAAGTATTTGCTTTAACGTTGCCGCTGTGTATATTGTATCGTTAATTACCCACTAATGCGCATGGTTGACCAGGCATGCAAACACGACAACCAGCGATGATGGCTCGAAACGATGGTGTTAGTGTAAACGTCGTTAATATAATCAGCACAAAATATTACTTAAGTATGGGGAACTTAGTGCGGGAGAATTGCACAAAAGGAAACGATATGCGTTAAATTATAGAAAGCGACTTTAATTGAAAGATATGCAGAAGAAAATATGTCGCGTACACGGGTCGTAATTGAAAAGTGGAGTTTTGCCGGAAATGACCGCAACTTTACGAGAACCGGCGCATGATCTCGTGCTAATCAAATTTATCACATACGGATCTGTATTTTTGGAATTTCATATTTAAACGTCCTGTGTCGTAAACGCCAGAAGAATATTAAATCAGATTTAATTTTTCTTCCTGCTCAATATTGAAGTACTTTGAGACAAATTTAATAGATTTACATCACAAATGCGGTAGGCTACATTTTACAGCGCGAGGTTTTTAGACTTACACACGACCGCCAAGCGGGTCGAGCGATGTAAAATGCCTACCGCATTAGACATGTATTAATCTTTTTGGCCGACGACCCATTACTAGTTTTCTCAAATTTGAAATTTGTTGTAACCAATAATTTTGCAAAACCTGTCAAAGACTGACATTTGATTAATGAAATGGCAGAAAGTTATCTGTTATACCGATAACCGACATGCTTACGATTTACAGCACAAGATGGCGCCATCAGACAATTAAATTATGTCCATTTTTGAAAACTGAATAAATGGATTTTATTTATGATAAGCTAACAGTTTTTTTGGAGGTCCCCGAAAGCTTAAAATTTTCGTGTTAGTTTACACACGTGCGGTAAAATGACAGATAGTATGGTTAGTGTGTAAAAATCAAGATACCGTAGCTGTTCAAAAAATGATGATGAGATAAATTGAAAAAAAAAATTAGAAGTGTTACGTAAGTTTTAGTAGTTGATACTAAAACAACTTCTGTAAAAGTCTCAGTTTCTAAAGAAGGCAATTCTCGCATTCCACTTTATGTAATATTTAATAACACTAAATTTGATTCTGATCTTGCTATAACTCAAGCCTTGCAGATTAGTTTGCGCTTGTGTATGCAGAAATGGATAAATGTTTGCGGTAAGTTATTTACTAAATGTTAAGTGTTCGCATGTGAATAACTGAAGATGGTAGATAATACCTGCAAAAATGTGTTGCTCTCATTATCCTGCAATGTGAAGTATTTTCGGTTCTTATCTGCAGTTTCAGTAAGTTTTCATTAATTTTCCTCTTTGATAAATTTGTAAAAGCAAATTTGTAAAGAGTTTTGTCAAAAATGTTTTTGTGTTTTCTATAGAATAAATATCTATCTAAGATTTTCAGAAAAATAATTATAGCAAGATGAATTCTGTACCTATCGTATTGTAATGAGCCAAGAATAATCTAAACGTGTCTGGAACCGTCCTGTTGCGCACCTGTGTCGCGCACTGAGGTGATGTACTCAGATATCACGTGAATCAAAAAAACTCCGTAAGGTTTCACGAAAAAAAGGTTATAGTAGAAGTCAAATAGAAAATTTCTCTTATTACCAAAATTTCCAAGGTTTTTGAATGAACTCTTGGTGCGTTTTGTAAGAAAAGTGCGGTTCAACATTTTCGTGTTTCAACTTGATTTTTTCCAGCTACTAATATTATATTTTTCTTGTGTATTTCAATTGTTGCGTTACTTTGGTAAAAATCAAAGTCATCTCATTAGCCGTGACCAAATTTGTGCAGGTCCGGCATATTAAAGGTGACCGGTCACGCTCTCCGCCATATTCGCCGCCATTACGGCAGTCGGAAGTTCGCTCTCATGACTAAACGGAATGAGCAAGGTGTGTCCGTATTTTTCATTATTTCGGTCATGATTGAAAATTAAACTCTTCCATATTCGTTGCGCAACCTCTTCGCAAACGGATCAGAATGTCAGCAACACCTTCATCCAAATAATGAATGGGTATTACGTCGATCCCTCGACAGATAACGAAAATAATTAGCGATTACAACTCGGATTCCGCGCATACACCCGGTGTACAGAAAAAAACCAATTAAACCACCTTGTCAACGGTACCATCCTCGAACTTCTTATCTCTGAAATTGCTTAATAAAGAGCGCTGCATCTGAGATGGGGGCGATTCGGTTGGCGCGGATTTTTCCACCAAGGATCACGACTCCTTCCCGACTTGTAACTAATTAATATTTAACCGGGATCATAATTAAAATCTCGAACGGACCTCGGTGCGTATGTGCGATGATGATTTTTGTGGAATAGACGATAGTAATGTTCGTGTACGCCCATTTCGTGTTAATGTTGCAAATTACATTATTATTTATTGCATCCCAATTAAAAGTGTGTGTATCTAATTGGCAAATCTTGATTAATTGGCGTTTCCTGTGAAAGTCGCACGTTCATAAACTAGGAAAGGAGGCGATTATTCTAATGGACCGAAGGGAAACCTGGATGGAAGTTCGAAAATTGTTCAACAAGCGGAAGGACTGTTAACAGAATTTCCATAAATTAAGACCAAGTCAGAAGCAATTACCGATGTACCAGTCGCTACCTGAACATACGCAAACTCCTGAAAACTGAAATATGCTACTCTTATTTATATGTAAATCAGATTCCTACCCGATGGAGCAAAATTCTTCTGCTGCCATCTGGCTATAAAGCAACGATTGCTCTGCACGCATTACATTTTCCAATTAAGTGCAGCCAAAGCTTATAAATATTTTAATCTGCAAGTTTTGAATTACAAAGAGATATTGATAATTTTCTAATCTAATTTGATTTTATAATGGAAGTATTCTATACATACAGGGTGTAACAGAAATAGGTGCATTAATTTTAACTGGTAATAGAACTCGTCAAAAGGAACAACTTTTCTATCTACCATTTTGCCGAAAAACGATGTTTAATTCAAAAAAAAATTGGAGAGATTTTTCAATAAAATACTGCAATGGCTAATTGAGATCAGCGCTAATATGAAAAAAACGTCCATTTTCATCCAGAAAACGTGGTTGTTTCACGTTTTTAGGTAGCTTAGTTTTGGAGATATGAACTGTTTTAGGAAAATCTTTCCTAGTTTTTTAAGCCATTACGCAACGTTTTTCGCCAAAATGGCAGAGAGAAAAGTTGTTTCTTTTGATGAGTTCTATTACCAGTTACAATTAATGCACTTATTTCTGTTACACCCTGTATAAAATTATTCGTCTTGATCTGTAAAAGTTATTTGTCTATCAAGGCCAAAAAGTGCATCTTTTTGGTCCGGGCCGAGGCGCAGCCGAGGCTGAACAGGCGAGGACAAACGGAGATGAATTAACTATTTGCGATTCTCATCCATGGAAAACGCATTGGAGTTACAAACTCACGATTAAATGTGTTGTCGTAAACCAGAGGAAAAGAATAACTTCTTAACTGTAATTGTGTATCTGCAAACCAAACACTCTAACTTAATAATTCTAACTGCTCCAGCATTTATTATTCCTGTGAACATTTATTATTACCTCATTGTTGCAAGTTCTAATAATTAGGAAAAAAAACATGTATTCAATCTATCCACGGCGTATCTGTAATGACTGTCGAGGAAGTACTTCGTTAAGGATCTTACAAATTCCATTCTATTGGTGATGATTCATGGTGACAACGTATCGCTGAAAATTTACGACTTTCGTGAACTGAAACTAAAAGAGTGTATCTGCAGTCCATTCACTAGCTGGGTCATGAAAATTTCAACAGTTTTTCTGTATAAATCTGATTCACTGCAGTGTTTATTGAACTCGTTAACTAAAGGTTAACAAACAGGAGCAGAATGTACAGAGTGAGTCACTCGCACTTCTCGATTTACCAAAAATTGAAACAAAAAAGTGGGCTGGAGTTTTTTTGCATATTTGAAAAAAATTTGCATATTTGAAAAAAATTATTGCATGTATTTTTTAAATATTGGCATTGCTTTGTTCCAAATTATGATTTCACTGTAAACAAAGTTGTTCACCCTGTATACGGTATGGCGACACAATAGGACGCATGTTAATCCCCGTCGGAGCCTTCGATGCATCGACGATTGGAATCTGTAAAGTATGTTAGGAAGACACTTATGGTCTTGTAATTCACGGTAATGTCCTATAGCTTCATTACAAGCGACGGGAAGAATTACCATCGCCATCCCTCTTCCACCGGTGTAATCTCCCATACTTCCAAAAAAAAAACGCGCCATCACTCGATCCAGCTAATGGTCTTCGTGGTGGACACTTAATGAACTGTAGATTTTCAAATGTGCTGATCGTGGTTTTTCTCGATTAATTGCTGTCTCGGGGAATTACCGAGATTCTTTGATAATTGAACGATTATCGCGACGTCTTGCACGGACGAGATAACAGTCTGAAGTTACCAGTCAAGATGCAAGGAGATAACATTTTCTAGTTTTTGTAACGAATCTACGATGTTTCTTTGAAATACCTTTGCCCAGTCAGATGTAAACTCGAATTATTAGATCACTCGCTTTCGCTCGTGATCCAACTATCATTCTCATTTAGCAATGCATCGCTTTCCTTACTTGTATAATAATATACTACTACCTTCCTACGTCCGTCAAGTAATTCAGAAATAGATTGGAAATTTCAAGACAACTGAATGTGTATCATAAAAAAAATGTTTTTTGTTGTTTCTTTGTTATTTGGTAATTATTAATCGCATAATTAAACATTTCTCAGTTTTATTTAAGCTTTGAGAGCTTTTTTCACTTGTTTTTAATGCTCTAACCATACCCACTTGATTTTTACAATCGATAATAAAATGTTTTAAACGTCAGAGTCAAATACGAGTTTATTTTGTTGCGATAAATACTGAACAAAATAAAAAAAATCAGCTGAAAGTTACGATGCTGTCAAATATTTAAACACAAGACTAAAATAAATGTATTTTACTGTAAAATTTGTTACTCAATAGCAATACTCGGTAGAGCGAAGAAATATTCTAAATCAAAAATTTAAATATATCGTGACACATAAATATGATAATGGCGATTCTACAAAGTAGAGCATCCTTTCTTACCATTTATTAAAATGAAGAAAAGAGTTCCTTTGCCTTTATAACTTACTCCTGCTTTTACTTCTTGACGTTTTTAAGAAACACATTTTGTTTACAATCTTGGGACATCTTTACGAAAATAAAAAAATTACCAATTTGCTACGAACAATATTTTAATTTATTGCTGATTTATTGACACAACACATAAAAAAATACTAATGATTTACTAGCGCCCAAAACGGTACAAAAAGATTAAAAAACCAAATTTTATAATAAGACAAGGCTATAATAAATCTAGAAATAAATCAATAAGAATATTGTTAAAGTACCTAGATGTAGTAATATTTTGTGAAAAGTCCGTGGATGCCATTTCCAAAATTATTTTCGTTGCATTTTAAAGCACTCATATCTAGTCTACAGGGTGTTTCAAAATTGGCGAATTCCGAATTCCGAGCGGGGTAGGGAAGGATCTAGTGGAACTCGTAAATACTTAGAAAAAAAAATTGGCTCTTCCTGAAGAAGAAAACGCAGTTCAAAGAGTGCACCTTCAGACCAATATATCTTTGTGGGGGGAGTCCCGATTTTTTTTTTATTTCGATATTTGGACTACTGAAGTGATCCCCTACAACGCTCTGAATTCGGAATTCGCGAATTTTGAGACACCCTGTATATTTCGTTAAAAATTATTTTCACTTAATTATTGCAAAAATCGAACTTGAAATTGAAAACGAATTTTTTGAACGCGGTGCAACTAAATTCCCTTCAGCACCTTTGCACTATTTATCATACTTGTATGATCGATCACGTCTTGCGAACATGCTCATTGCTGTAGCACATTTTATTTCTCGAAGAAAATTCGTAATGAGGTTAGGTTAGCTTACTCTGACCCGAGTCAGTGCCACTCGATTGCACAACGTACCCTCAAAGCCTTTAAAAAAGTGTCTGACCCGCTTATTCCACGTCCAAATCAATCTCCGACGCGCCTTTAATTTTCCGTGACCGACCAAGCCGCAAATTTTTCACAAGTGAAATAAAAAAAAATCGTTTACGTCAGTGTTGTAAATCGTCTCTCTGGCTGGGAGAAAAAAAGTCTAAGCGATCTATTAGAATTCATCGTGCTGGTCTCGTAGTTCCACGCAATCGTTTTTGCCGACTTCCTGCTGTACTGCACTCTGTATTTCCAACTGGCGCACGGCTTATTAAAAATCTGCTCGCTAATTATACGAACTGGTCTGATAATTTATTTTTTACGGACTCGTGTTCTTGCACTGTCCTAATTAAATTTGATCGAGCGGAGTAAGTCCGCGGCGGAAAAATGGAACCGACACTCCGATCCGGAATTAATGGCGGAGCGTGCTGATTAATTAGAGAAATTATCATCTATCGAAAGCTTAATAAAACAATAAAATTGTCGCGAACGGTTAAATCGCAATGTTTAATTCATGAGTGCCGTTTTTGAGTCCGTTATTGGTAAGAGCCGGACACTTTCAACAAAACGACAATTCCATTATTAATTAACGCCGATCGGACAGCAGGACGGAGCTGCTTCGCACACTTTTTACCAGGTTTGGAAACGTCGATAGTCGGATGAAAAAACCCGTCCCGGTCACGGACCATGACGGTCTTGATTGAGTTTTGCATTGTAAAAGAGTGAGGTCGAGTGGTGTTTATGCAATGATTCATCTGAGAATTATGCAAATTTTTCTCTGCTACCCTGTATTGTTTCAAATTTACATATTTATGGCGTTCAAAAGTCGCCAACTAATGGACGTGGAAGTTTCCCGAGAAGTCATCGACTTCGATTTATTTTGACAGGCGAGTAATATTGGCTCTATTGTTGGATGGTACATTGGGTGATGGTATTTAGATTAGAAGAGCTGTTCATTTCATGCCGCTTTTACCGGTTTCTGGTAAAAATGTGAGAACCACGATTTTTTTCATCATTCTAATATCTATGCAATTTCGCGTCTCTGATTATAATAATGAATGTTTAATACAATTTTTTATTTTTATGGCTAACTGTAAACAATATAAAAAGCGGAACACCAACATCCTGGAGCAATTCGTTTAGTTGTTCCTTTAGAATTTACATTCTTGCTACAGTAAATCCAATAACTTGGCTGGATGACTAGATCTAGATGCGTTGCTATGGTCCAAGAAGAGAGATCTTCCAAGTAAGCCTGTTGCGCTTGTTGCAGAAGACGCTTTGTGTGACATAAAAGCACTAACTGTCGATCAAAAGACAATCTGGAAATTACATTGAGAGAGAGAGAATTGTAAATTATTTGAGAGCTTGCCTTGCATGAAAAAATTAAACCATTTATAACAGTGTAAATTTTGAATTTCCCGCCGTTTGACACGAATTATTTTTGTTTATGTTTAATCGGGACACAATTCTACATGTTTGTTTTCAGCAAAGGGTGTCCTTGGATATTTTCTTAGAATAGGAATCGTTACGTTATTCTATTTTTGATGTAAAACATTGCAAAGAAAGAAAAAAAAGAAAAAATTTTTGGCTCTAAATTTTAGGTTAGCTGTCAACATGCTCCAATTAATCTACGCTTTAAAAAGCACAACAATTGACGGTTTCCAACGCCTTCCCAGCCCAGGATTTCATTTGAACGCGCGATATTTTTATAGTTGTTTTCAACGACATCCCTGCTGTCAGTATGACAGTATGTTGGCATCACTTGCTGTTTCAGTTTAGTAATTTTGAATTTCATAATTTGGCAATTCACCTTGACGCGCCAAATTGACAAATTGCAATTTTCTTTTCACACTTTTATTAAAATATCTTTAAACTATCACGGGATGTACAAGGTGATCAACAACAAAACAAATCAAGAGTGCTACCTCATCTTTTACAGGGAACGTTCGTAAACTTTGTCGAAATCGAAAATTTTGTTCAAGGTTAACGACAACACAGTTGTTTTATTTAAAATTGACGTTTCTTTGACAGTTTCTGAAAGTAAAAATCTTCATTGACTCAACTAGAATGTAAAATGTTGCTCTTATGTATTTTATAAATTTTCTCCGTTATCAGATAATAGTAACAAAGTGCACAATTATAATTCCAACGTCTAAGATTCATGATTTATTATAAAGTAGCGTTTCAGACCACAAACTGTCTACGGCCATGCATTGAACGCTTATTTGCATATGATTCCGCTACGACATAACCAATAATTTGCAACGCCCGAGCTCCGATTTGTTTTCTTTTTGATCACTTTGTACTTCCAAAACGAATATGTATTTTGAAATGGAATTTTCATCTCTCATGTAATTATTGCGAACGTACACTCGGTGCTATCAAATAGAAATGTAAAACAAGAACCAGATGAAATTGTCACAGTAAACCCGTCGTGTGATAAGCTTTCGTTGCAGGAAATTACAAAACCTACACCTTCCCCGTAGCAGATTAAACTGTTACAAATGTCATCAAGCACAACTTCTTGTGCACTTATTTGCATAATTGCATGGTTGAAATAAGCTGTTTGGTGTAGATCGAAGTATGTTATCTCGAGTCCTATGAATGTGGGACTTGAAAATTCTTTAGGTTACCGGACAAAAGGGCAATTTATCCAACACATTCCAGTCATATTGTGTTTGTGTTCGACTGACATGAAATCAAACCACGCCATCCAATTACCATAGCGTCAGCTACCTCTAGATTCTGTGTGAGCACGCCCACTATCTTGTTGAAAACGGGGAATATTCAACTGAGGACTTTTGCTTGTCTTGTCCTTGACCCTATTTTTGTAAAAATTGTAAAACATGCAATAATATCTTTATTTTGCCCACAGTTATCTTAAGTTATCTATTTTTTTTTTTAAATAAAAGTAGCAGAAACAACTTTGTTGGTGTCAAACCTTCTCCATAAATTAATTACCCATTAGACATCTGTTTCGACAAATGTGAATTACTTGTCGGCTAAAGCGTTTTCTTATCTTTTTATTAATGATATTCCAAAACGAACAAGATACCAAGTAACTGAATCGATGTAAAAAATGTCTACTTACTGAAGAAACTTTTTAACAGGACTTAAATATTTTATTTTGAACTTTTACCGATACATTAAATGACATCATACATTTTGAAGTGACCCAAAAAATTGCAAACTTCTTTTCAAGGCAGGTAATAGTATCTATTTATTTTCAACGAGCAAAGTACATTTATATTATCTTGTATATATTTGTGCTATCTATTTATTTAGTCTACAGTGAAGAACATAAGACAGGTAAAGACGCTCGCTTTTTGTTTCTCTTAAATTTGCAGTTGTATTTATTTAATAGTTATTTGTGTATCACGGCCAAAAAGTGCATCTTTTTCGTCCGAGTCTAAGTTTTCTGCCGAGGCGCAGCCGAGGCTTGAAAACAGGAGGGGGCAAAGAGCATTTTTTGGCAGACGTGCACATGAATTTTTTTAAAACTACAAAGCAAAAGACATCATTGGAAAAACTACAAATTTATTTTTTTATAGTATGTACTTGTTATCAGCTTGCCAAAAAAACTAGTAATTTACTAGTTGCAAGACAATGATTTATTTACATAATTTATGGTGACAGGACAATTATCGGTTTTGCCGGTTTCGTTGCTAAGTTAGTAAACAGACCAACAGATGGCGCCACGGTCAGCGTCCGAAAAAGAGTCACTTTTCGTCCACTTGTGAGTACGTAAAACTACCGTTTTCATTAAAAATTGTTTAAAACGTTTCACGTAATTTATCGTTTTATTTCTTAAATTTCTCTGTCGTCTTTATTATTTTTCTTTTATTAACTGATTCCAGATCATATCTTGGCGCCTTTCCAGGTGCGCGTATTTACATTCTCGTTCGTTTTGTCCTATTTTGATTGAATTGAATGTTCTGCTCGTTAATAAACAACTCCCGGTGCTCATCATCCTGTTTGAGCCCAGGGTGTGTCCCAGTTGCACCAACAACTCACCTCCAGAAATGTCGAGACTAATTAGACCTTATCATGGAGATATCGCCGCGAGATATCTCCGACATATGTACGCGCGATCTCCACGTCGCGTAATTGCCCCTCCGCATCGTAAAGCAGCCGACCAGGGCCGGATCCGAAAGCTTCCGCCAATTCTTGATGCCGAAACGAGGGCCAATGTTGTTTAGTCGACCCGAATAAAATAAACACACCAAAACAACTTCCAGTTCATTATTATTGTCACGAGTTTGTACTCAATATGATTAATTTCAGTAACAACTCTTCAAAAATCATTAACAAAGTCGGTTTGTAGCAGATTAGATTTACGGTGAATAATCGTAAGGTTTAATTTTTGTCAATTAACAGAAGCTATTCATTAGCAGGCATTTATAGAGATTGGCTATAAAGTGTTATTAGTTTATGAGACGTCATCTAACGCTATTAAATAGTATCGACAGTTCACTATTTCAACAAGCCGGAGCAATATCGTCGAGGAATATCATTCAGCAGCATCATCGCAGATTTTAGAGATAATTGGAGCTTGGAATGAGCAAGAGCAAAGTAATATTTTGCTGGTCCGCAAACAGTATGATGAAATAACAAAGGTCCCAAACTTGATACTTGTGGGATCCCTGACGTTGCAAGAAATACCGTTTAACTCGTAATAATACAAATAATTCGAAAAATGAGAAGTTTATTTAAAAGTGTAGAGAACCTGTTGCATTTGATTAAAAATGTCATTGAAATATACTTATTTCAAAACGGTCATTAAGATCTTCTTTACTAAATTGCAAGAAATACTGTAAATTTTGTGATGGCATGTCTTTGTTTCATCAAATTTTTAAGAAGTAAAAAGACGTGTGAAAAACACGCTACACACTGTCACCGTCTCGATTCATGAACATCCCGCCAAACTACAAAATTGAGTGGTCTGATAAGTTTTGCTGCTCTACATATTTTTATTGTAATGTTCTTTCCTTGCGGAAAGTCCTGATTTAAGGATGAAAATTAAAAAATCTAAATAGGGCGAGTTGAAAACATCGCAAGATTTGTTTTGTAAGATTGTGCTTCCATTTTTGCCAAGCTTTCGTTTTAATCTCAAAGAAAATCGCTTAAGCATTAAAATATTGATAAATATTATGTTGTCATATAATTTATCAGTAATTAATTTATAATTTTAATGAGTAGTAATGTAATGTAACGTAATGAGCACTTAATTAGTTTTATTAAAAATTGAACACTTGCTGCGTTGACTTTAACAAACATCAAGAGTGAGGTTTTGTGCTTTCACTGATGGTAAACTTAACACAACTCGATTTGTAATTTTATCTTCTAATTATTCGAATTGGTCAGCGAAGCTGCAGAAGGTTCCTCCAGCTCTGTCTGAATTTCGTCGTTATCGAGCATCACGCTCTGGCCACAAAACCGTCACCGTCAGCGAACCCGGTCATGATCACTTCGTTAACTTTAATTGCATCTTAAAATGTCTCAAACATGTCCCGATCCGAAGATAGAGATCGTTGACTTTTTCACCGCCGTCGTCCCAACAACCATCAGAACGACCTCCTCGACCATCTTACCCTTTTTTGGACCAATAAATCTCGCGCTTTCCCGAGCGACGACACCGAATCGCCGATCAAATATTTCGACAATCTCGTCACGTTTATTTTTAGACCAGAAGCCACCAGCATCTGGGCCAATAAAAAACGCGCTCGTTTTCGACGTAATTGCCGACAGCAGCAAGCACCGAAAATTGCCGGCACGAGATGGATCAGGTCGCAGTATTTAAATGCGGTTTTTTGGAGGGAACGCGTGGCTCTGGCCTGGTCTGGGTCATGCGATGGGAGACGCCCAGATTGGACAAAAATCATTACCGGTAGCGAGAAGGTGGTGAAAATCGGTACCAATATGGTTTTCTTCAAGAAGGGTCGGTTGCGAACGCACCACGGATTACAGAGCACGAATCAGCGATTTATTACCTGTAAATGTCAAGAGATGGCGCTCTAAGCTAAACGCCACCACAGGTACAGCGGCACTTTGCGTACAAGTAGTGGAGGCATCTAGAGCTTCATTTGTCTCCAGTAGGATCTAAAATTATCCATTGTAGATTGTAGCGAATGACGATTTTGGGATATGATCATGTGATTAATGTCCGCTTATCTACTGCCGCATCGCAACGGCAGCAGATAAACAACTGACGCTACTACTTGACTGAAGATCACTTTTTTGACAATTTAAAAAATAATCATCCTCATTTGCAATTCTGATTTAATTAAATTAATTCTTCCAGATTTGATTTTAATGATCACTTGATCAGTTCATCAATTCGTCGATAGTAAACAGTACAAAAGAGATTGTTTTTATTTCTATATTTTTGAAAATCTTCCTTTTTTCCTTTCAAATTCTAGAAATTGTTCTTGATTCTGAATACAGAATTTTGCTGCTTAAAAATTTTCTTTATGACTTGGCCTGTTTGAGAAAACTACAATATCTTTTGTGAAATAAATAACTGAAGGCAAAACACTTGATGTGGTTGTAAATTTTTTTATGTGTGGTGAAGCAATTGACTATGACATTGCAAACTCCTGTAAACTCTTGCAGTACAATATTTCAAAATTTATTCCAACGACTTTTATATTTACCAGATCAATAAAAGTCTGTTACAAATTGAAATTCATGTCGATGTTAATTTACCATCCAAGACTTGTTGCCTACAATGTGGTACCTACCTACCCATTGGTATAATTTCAGTGGGTGTACTGCACTTTCCTTCTAGATCTTGAAACACAATTCAAGAAATTCTTCTTTCGGAAAAGAGATAAATGCGACTCTGGTCCTTCGACTCTTTAATTAGGTTCAGTAACAGTAACGATCTGGCTTTTTGGCCTGAAGAACACTCGCCCAACAAAGCCACCGCTGACGCTAGACAGGGCGTTTGATAACCACACACTAAATCACAGCAGTAATTATTTAGTTGGCCGCAAGCTTTCAAGCAATAAATCGTAAACTTCCGCCAAAGTGTGCATATTAACTCGTAGCGGATCATTTGCTTTCCACATCCTACAGTCATGTCAGCCGATCCGGCTGCACTTTAGATATTTAATAGTTGTGGCAAGAGAAAAAGACCAAGAAAAAATCCCATCCACATCATCCACTTCCGCCTAGGCATGCATGCAAACCGATCACAAATGTGTTTCGGGGGATTGAACGCTCTAATCTCGGCCAGTTCTCGATCGACAACGGCATCGTAATTATTGTTGTTATATTTTAAAAACGGCTTCCTATTTTTAATAGAAAACAGATAATTGGTAGCCTGCAGAGATTCAGTTTAGCTCGGCCACCGCTAACGATGCATTCCTCAGGATCGTGCTCGATTTTGTGCCAGAGCTGATTTAACACCAACAGAAATTTGCAATTTTAGATTGAAAAAAAAGTAATATGTAATTGGTTTTTCTAACAATCAGAATCATCGCCTAAGAATTATGGAAAACTCAAGCATGTAGGAAGATGAGTGGATTAAATACTAAGCAAAATATGTAAAAAAGAACAAAGGCAAACAAGAAATAAATAGTGAAAGATCCACCGCGAACACTTTACTCTTGTGATTGAGTTATTTCGTGCAAGACTTCACCGAGCGCTGTGGCCAAACGCTGAGCGCGCCACTTTGTAACCGGGAGGTGCCAGGTTCGAACCCCGGCCATAGGTGTGTTTTTTTCGGATTCGTATATCAGTAATAAACGATTGCCGGAGTCTCAGGATCCTTCAGGATCCTACAACAATCCTCTCGAATCCATTATGCCACACCAAACGCATCCTAGATTCCTTCCTGTGTGTCTGAAAAGGACTGGGAAAACTTACAGCAGCCCCGCATATCTCCGGGGAGGGAATGAAAGAATTATCTTTATTCTTTTTTATCTGAGTAACTCAGTAATTCCTCTTGAGTCATAACGTCAAGATATTACCGTTTTTCAGATAGTTTAAAGCCGAAGTCAGAGGCGTTACACTTTTAATACAGTTGATTTGATACTTACTCTGTCAGCTACTCGGCAAATAAAGAGCTTTGCAAACGAGCCTGATTAAAATTTATAACCACAACGCAATCAAGTATATCTGAGATTTTGATTACTGTCTCATAGCGAAACATTAAAAAATCTGTGGAATTCACATTATAAAACACAAAGTTTTTGTGTCTACTTGACCCGATTTCTATACATTCTCACAAGTAGCTTATTAACAAGTTTTTAATGTTTAATTAACATTTCATTAGTTGTTTTTCTACCAGTCGCAAGTAAGAAACTATTGCGTGTAGCAATTTATATTAAAAAGTAAGCAGTTCTACGGTTGTGACTTTACACCTATCAATACCGTGTCACACGTGGGAAAAAGTTGTTAATTAACGGTTTACGAACAAATAGGTGGTATTAAGAATTATTTAATAATTAATCAGGAACTCTACGAACCAGCTGTAAGTTACTGACACGGTAAATGGACAGAAGTGTAAATGGAATTTCCAATAATAATAATAATAACAATAAATTTCGCTTGGTGTTAGAGATATCGAAATAAGTTATTAGAAAAAGTTGTTCAAAATCTAATTTTAACTCCATGTGCCCAGTTTTAACGCAAAATTCGCATTTTGAAATCTAATGGAAAAAAAGGAAAATGGACGTTATAGTAGTTCTACCTGATAATTAAACCGGCCTGAACGCTGTGTCACAGGATGCAGATGCAGTGACAGAACATAATGATAAAAATCTTGAAGTATAAATAACAAAATTCAATTTCGTAAGAAGAATTAAGTCAGAAATTTTAATGAACCTGAATCTGAGGACGTTTACACCTACAGATGGCAATTGAAGAAATCTTTGAAATTTAGTAATGTGTAAGAATGAAGAATGAATTCCGAAAATGCAACTGGTGTTTGATTTTGAAGAGGAGGAGTTTGTTTGGTGGCAGATTTTGAAGTACAGAGACCTCTGGGGGCAGAATACTTTGAAAGCAGCCAGCCAGGAGAGCGAAGGATAACAAACTTGGTCGCTATCAGTTATTGTCGCAAATGTGGCGTATTGTCCCATAATTGCTACAAATACTGGCACACAAATCAGTGCCGCTTATATAGTGAAGAAATGTGTTCTATGTAAATGACATCCAATAAATACCGGCGGAAGAATTTACAGTCGTGCGATAAGACGCTACCATATTTCTATATTAAGTGGTGGCGGTTCAATTGTCGCAAGTTGATTTAATAATATTACCCGAGTCACTTTGCTTATCGCGAACAATTTCATCAGTATATTTACCTACCCTCGGTATAACTCTCGCGGTCGCAAAAAAATCGCACGACACTAACTCATGAACGCTCATGAGAGAAATATTAGTGGTGCGCACAAATGCGTCGTAAATCAACAACTAATGTGGGTGCGGTGTTGACTTTTGTGGTCTTGTTTTGCTTGTGCTTGACTGCGGATAGTATACGCCCGACGCTAATTTGGTCGCGGACATTTATTTCTCTCACGTAAGATTTTCAACCAAATGGAAAAACTCCACACGAAGTTTAGGACTGAGTGCAATGAGAATTAACAAAATATGAATGATTGTACCATTAATAGCCCACGCACCAATTTCCTTCGAGCGTAACTAGGACCTAACGTACAAAAACCAAGATTCATCAGTAAATAGCTATTTTCAATACAAGTGAGCAAAGTAGTGCATTTAATCACGAGTACGAAAGTTGGGCGTCTGAGCCGAAGTCGAGGACCCCAACTGTACGCACATTTGCTCATGCGTGTTGAATCTGATTTTTTCCATGATCATAAAATACAGTCGCGCAATTGAAATTTCGGGCAGCATTTTTTTGTCACTTTTTGAGTTAATTGCAGTAAGTGTATTTAAATCAACATATTTGGCGCCCCCTATCGACAAACTCGCAAAACATTCATTTTGCTCGTTAGTGTGAAAATATTTTTTCCTCACTAGTGATTCAATAAATCTGCAGGATCCGACTTGTCCGTTCAATTTCGCAACGGTCGCAAAATTGATAAATCCTTTTCCATCCATGGTCGAGCGCGTGTCTGCATTTCCAATATTTTTCCAACCGATCGACTATATCGCTTTATGGGAGTTGTTACATCAGCCCGCCAAAGACGAGAGATATACGACGACATGAAATCGCGTGTATCATTGCGAGCGAACTTATCGCACAATACACATATTTCAAATCTGAAATTTATACCTTAAAAATAATTGTAAATAATTGAAAGACATCAAACAACTTCTGTTCCACTTTGAGTAATGGAATGAATGATATCTGTGATTGTTTTTTTCGATCGACGTTAGAACGATCATTAATTTTAATTATCTGGTCGGTCGATAAATGGAAACTACAACATCTCTTACGTGAACTTAATAAGATAGCTTGTTGTCGGACAATTAAAACAAATATCAATCAGTCAATCGGAAACAAAAAATGGACGCGGCCTACTAATGATCGGTTGTAATATATCATGTTCTTGTCATAGATGTGGGATGAGGTTGGAATTCGGGTTTGTTGTCGGGTCCGTTAATTTTCGACGAGACAAAGAATTTGTGAAACAACTGTAGAGATTTTTACACGAAAAAGTCATTTGCAAAAATTGAAAATCACACATTTTTGTCGTCAAAAATTTCATGATACAACCAGTACGCAGTGTAGCTCATCTACAGTAAAGACATATTCGCAAGGTTGGTTGCATACCTATCAAAATCCAAACGATTTAATTTGTTAATTTCTTTTGAAAAATTAGAAAATCATAGATTTTGATTTATAAAATTAAGTAAAAAAAATAAAAGTTCATAGCTTAGTACTGTCCATTGCAAAACTTTGATAACTCTTCAAACGGTACAGTCTCTCAAAAAATCTGTGAACATGTACTTAGCTAAGAAAGCAACGTAGAAAAAATTTCACAATTTTTATTTCCTTCAAATTTTTTATAGAAAAATCCTCCACGTTTGCAAAGTGTGGCCTCCAGGTGCAAATTTATATGTCTTTAAAAAATTACTTTCAACGAATCATTATGAAACCATCGTACTTTTTGTGAAGAATACAACATAACAGAGTACTTAAAATGTCAGAAAAAATATCTGACTGTTAAATATATCTACAAGAATGTGTGACAAGATATGATATATGAGAAAATTCGCTAAGAACTTACAATTACTCAGATTGCTTCAACACAGAACAAATTTTGATTAATTGGAGAAAAAGAAACAAAGTTTCAAGGCAGCAAATTAAATTTATAACCTATTATTCGTTAATGAAAGTTTCATGAATTTACTCACGATTCTATAATATTATCCTATTATAGTTGTGAAAACTTAATTTAAATAAATTGGTCTTTTGCTGAGTCATTTTCATTTCAAATAAGTTTTAGAAGGGCGCGAGTGTGTGTTAGAGTAGTGGGGCACAGATTCATATGCAGAGATTAGCGGCGTAGTGGTGACCGCGTCTGTCCGAAAACTGGAAGTCCCGGGTTCGATTCTCGCGGAAAGCGCCACATTTTTTCTTTACTACAAAGTAAAAATTCGTGGTATGTAAAGTCACTGTTAACTGAGTGATTCGATTCTGAACCTATCACCAAAAAATGTTAGAACAGGAGGACGTCGTTTATTCAAGAATCTTGGACAATTAATTATACCACACCCTTCAAAGAAAGATCAATTATAAAACACTCCAAGAATATTATTTATGATTGAAATTTTTTTGCACCTTTTTAAGTACATATACATATTATTTTGTTTTTGTTTGTGCAGATTATTATTACTATTTATTATAAACATCTTTGATATGCACTGGGAACGTTCTCATAACCTACAATTTATAGCACTAACCTGTCAAAAGTTATCTAATCTAAATTTCCAATAGAGAGAGAAACCGTAGAACTATGGGAGATTTTAACGTGAGGTCAGTAAACGTTACTGATGGCAAATCTAGAAGCATAAAGTTAAAAGTATTGAAGAAACGTGATATTTCAGATATGAGTGTCTGATACTTGCGCATGAAATTAATTCGTAAAGTAGATTTTGTTCATTTAGATTTAGATATCGTCAGTTGTAATCAGAAATGTAAAAATTGTCGAACAGGAAAAGCTACACCAGCCTGTCCGATCCAGTCCGCGGTCACCTAACAGCTCTATCTAGATTATTATGGTTTATAAATTAGTTATTTAAGATCTGAAATGGAAATCTTCTCGTGGACATTTTTACAACTCGCCGCCGACACGAAATTTGTCTCCGTTGTGACTCCACGTCCCGACTAACTGTTCTCCAGGTGGGATTGTGATGAGAATTTACAGTCGCGACCGTTTCTAATGAACGTTCGCATTATCGCGCGAAATGATTTATTTCGGCCACCGACTCGCCGACGATTCTCAGGTCGACATCGCCGACCGTAAAGCAGGAAACGTCCTCGATCCTTTAGACGACTGACTCGCAGGACACAGAATCCATTTGTTGAATGAATTTATGCGGCTTGTTATGCGCGCTCTGCGCACTTTTTAGACCACGCCGCCTCACTTGCAAGTAGGCGACTCTCATACAATTGGTTGATTTTCAATCAGCCTTCATTCATCCACTAACTCACGTGGAGTTTATTGCAGGAGACGGTTCCCACGTCAATAGCGCGGAATTTGTGGCGGCAGAGGAGATTTTCCCATCGGAGGCGGCGCACGACAAACAAAAAAAGCTTGCGGGTTATTTTTTTGTGAAATTTCCACTGTATTACTCTAAAAAAAAAAATCGTCGGAGATTTTTCTCTTCTCGCGACCTTCCGCGGGTTCTTTTCGCGCTCCGGGCTTTTCCCATCGGAGGCGGCGCACGAAGGACAAGCAAAAAAAGCTTGCGGGTTAATTTTTTGTGAAGTTCCCAAACTGTATTGCTCAAAAAAAAAAAATCGTCGGTGATTTTTCTCTTTCGCGGCACGAGTCGTCTCGCGACCTTCCGCGAGTTCTTTTCGCGCTCCGGCCGCGGGGCCTCCGCTCCCTCGTTCCGTTTCCGGGGGTCAAAAAGCGCCCGTCGACCTTTGCCGCTCCGGCAGCGTGTTGCAATTGTTTTTTGCTTGGCATTCCCGCGAATGCCCCGTGCAGCGTTCAAAGCACCGCTTTGGGAGCAGCCAGCAAAGGCCACACGACCAAGATTAATACCGCGAACAGAACATTATGAGTTAATTAATTGACCGCCGCAATAAAGAAGGGACCGCACCGGCCGCATGCCGGACTGACACGAGTCCGCCGGACTCCTGACTGATGGACGTTGCTCACGACGTCATAAATCCTGCTCCCTGTTCCGGAATGCGGACTCTTTACACGTACGAGTTTGCATTCCGGGATGCGAAGGGAGGAGGCGGCGGTCGGGAGGAAACGGGCGCCAGACACGGAAGTTTGGCCGGGTTGGAGATGCGGTGCGGCTCGGGGATGTGCCATGGTCACCGTTGCCAATAAAATCTTTAGGGAATTCATTTAAGTGCTGA
This sequence comes from Tenebrio molitor, assembly GCF_963966145.1. Classification (NCBI taxonomy): domain Eukaryota; kingdom Metazoa; phylum Arthropoda; class Insecta; order Coleoptera; family Tenebrionidae; genus Tenebrio; species Tenebrio molitor. The sequence continues at coordinate 793,608 of NC_091054.1, read as the reverse complement.
AACTTTATCAATATCATCAGTCCTTAATTAAAACCTCATTTTCCGACTTAAAGAATTCTATGCAGGGTGATTTTGAAAGTTGTGCAGATATATTAATCACGAGCTACTGGCTTCATGTAGAACTCTAAAAAAATATTTAAAAATTCTATGGCAAAAAATAAAATGACATTTATTTTTTGAGCTACAATTTTTTTAATTGCTTTTAGTTTTCTACGTTGTCCTACAACCTCGTAGGTAAAATTTCGGCACATTTTAAAAATACACCCTGTATATCATGTTTTAAAAAATGTACGCCAATGCGAAGTAACCTATAGGAAATATGCTTTACAACAAGGAAACCGCATTGGTGTATGTTTCATAGAATATGATATACAGGGTGTATTTTTAAAATGTGCCGAAATTTTACCTACGAGGTTGTTTGACAACGTAGAAGACTAAAAGCATGTCATTTTATTTTTTGACAGAATTTTTTAAATATTTTTTCCGAGTTCTACATGAAGCCAGTAGCTCGTGATTAAAATATCTGCACAACTTTCAAAATCACTCTGTATTCATCTAAATTAAAAATTTATTAAATTAAATTTCTATCTAGGTGGTGCTCAACACTGACCCTGTTAGCCGGAAGCCCGATCTCGGCCAGAAATGTCACTAATCACATACCCGATCCCGCATTCCTAGCTACCGTGAGAAGTTTTACAAGCAATTTGCTTTATTTTCATCTTGCCATTACTGGCAGTTGTCTTATTTACATTTAGAAGGTATAATTACGCATTAGGTGCATATTTAATTATGGCGTAGCTTACGCTAATTGAAACGAAATTGCTTGTCCGTAACAGATTTCTTAGGGCTTCCGCCTGGACGAGCAAAACATCAATTTCCAATGTCCCAACCAACCTCTTTACCTCGGAAGTGTGTCGTGAGTACCGGAAAAGAAACCTTCAAAAAGGAAGCCAGTTGAGAGATTTTTTGGTCGAATATGATTGTGAGGGTGGTACTTTGTGCTCTGCGCCGCCAGTTAAAAAAAAACCTATGACTATTTAATTTTTGCGTAGATGGTACTGCTCTCTTGGTCGGATGGTGTTTAGAAAGTTGGGGGATCGAGTCTGTTGCACCAAAAAGTACCAGTACCTCGTGTAGACTGTCATCTGGTTAGTGCGCCGTTTGTTGTGAGTTGTGGCGCCCTCTGCGCTCCCAGATCACGGGAAAGCGCCATAAACAAGCAAAATCCGCAACATTTGCGTCTCCCGATCCATAAAATACCCATTTTATACGATTTTACTCCAATTGAGAGACCGTTTAAGCGGTGATCCTCTCAGGTTAACAAACTCGCACGCGAAGAGCTCAACATTTACAAACGATCGAGGTGATCGCGATCGAAACATGTTTTCGATCTTAAACGGCAGCTACCGGCGCGGTTTATATTTTAAACGCGGTTTAAATTTAACCCAAGAATCCGCGTTATGGCTCAATCGGAGGTGCGCGTTCCGGAGGAAAGTTGTTTACGATCGCAAGACGGACGTCGATCCGTGAAATATTAAAACAAATAAATGCGGTTTATTGCGTAATAATTTTATAAGGCGAGACAGAGCTGCGGTACTAAAATGGTACTAAAGCTGTGGGAATCCGGACTACGGGGAATAACGATAAAGAGGATTTTTGATGCAAAAAAACTCCGGATCGTGTCCGGACGGGGCAGGTGTCGTACCCGGTGCTGGTCGGCGGTCGTACGTTATGTTGGACTTGTTGGGTACTAGTAATAATGGTGCTCCGCCTTGACTAGGGCAATAAATTCCTTTTATCCAGTTTTACTTCCTCAATTTGTGACAAAATAATTGAAGGACTGTGCCAGGAGTTATTGGTACTAATGGAAGGGAATGCGTAGGTACCGCGGGCGGAAAAATTGATTCGCGCAAAGTTGCAACAGATCTATCATTTTCCATTAAGGTTGGAATAATGTTAGAAAATTGGAACAAGTAAACTAAATAGAAAGCAGAAAATAAAAGAAAATATAAATTGACAAAACGACAAAAAGATCCAGATCTAGTGTTTCAAAATCTTAGTTTGAAAGTAAATTATTGTAAGATTTTTTCTCTATAGGAGGTTTGATCAGAAGAATCTATAATGAATATTTATTTACAGTACGAGTGAAGAAGGTAAAGCTTTCGTTCACGCGAATTGCGTGATCTGTTGCTATAGAAAAAATAAAATGCAAAATTTAAAAAATCTGTAAACATGAATAAAGTGGCTGTGTGCACGTTGTGGAAGTTGTGGAAATGGATGATGATGATGGATGATGCTCTGAAAGAGGCAAGTACCGCAAGGTACCAAATGTTCCCTAAAAAATCAAAATAACGTTATCAGAAAGAATTAGAAAAATTTACGAGCGAATGAAAATCAGTGAGTGAAAGACAGTGAGCGAAAAACGATGAGCGAAAGTGAAGTGAACGAAAGAGAAACCTTCACTCACTGATAACTATTGAACAAAAGACATTGACAGATGATATGAAATTTCAAAATTAGCGCCACAAAATAGGGATCGTGGAGAAGTGTAAGTTCATACTCAGCGATGGAGTGATTTACGCATCGCAACAAAAATAATAATCCATTTTGAAAATGTGTTCAACCTTTTGATAGTGCTTCTTAGAATCATTGTCTTCATAATTTTCTAAAAATAAAATCAAAGGTTACATATTACATGTGTTAAGATAAATTCTTCCAAGAACAATAAATTAGATGAATTGCCTTGAAGTCGCAGATCCCGGTACTTAAATCTAATTGGGAGTTTGTAGATGTACTGGAAAAGCCCAAAATGAGAATCTTGAGCCGGAAATTGATCATTTCACTTCTATTATTCTTTGTATGTGAGAATCTACTTTGTATCTTCTAACGAAATTTATACTTGATTGGATAAAATTGTAGAATAGAATAGTACCGTATAGAGTTAGTACTACTTGAAATTTCTTATCGAGGTAAGAATTTGTAACGGTGGAAAACTAGTGAAGAGAAGGAAGAACCACCAGGAAACCGCCACACCCTGAAGGATACCTCCTTCCGCAGCGCCCCTCGTGCCGTCGATCAGAAATAAACAACCTCGCATCGGCGGTCGTGTGGTGCGCGCAATCCGGGCTCGAAACCCGTAATTATTGTGTAATGGAGGCAACCTCGCAAGACAAAAAAAAAATGAATGGCAACCACAGGTCAGAAGCAACAACGCCGTCTATCATTCCGATCACATGAACGCACCTAATAAAAACCAGAGATGAACGTGCCGCCTCCGTACCCGCCATAAATCTCGACGTGCTTATGCGAAAGTCCGGATTCGGGCTCCGGTTCATGTTGGGATCGATTTTTGAACGCCCATCGCTGTAATTTAGACAGTAATTAATTATTAATGGGCTCTTATCGAGAGATAATCGACGGATTATGGCGGTAGCGGAACAGTACTCACTGTTAAGCTGGGTCTTCACCGACGATTAATTAGCGACGTTTATTGCGCGAGTGGTTGAGTGAGTTCAGTGATTGATGCAAAAAGTGAATTGCAGCATGCTAGTCCTGGCCATCTACAGGGTTATTATAAATTTTAATAAATCGTAGTTGGCGTGGCTTACGGATGCGTCTATAGATGTGCCGCCTCTTCTGGATTTTTAAATTTGACAGTTGACAACTCACACTTGTCACTTTGCAGTTGACTGAGTGTATTTTATTTTATGTTGGTACCTATTACTTTGATTTCAACAAAAAAACACATTATCTTAGAATCCTGCAGAAAGTACCCCTTGTTGAAACATTGTCGTACTCGCGCAACAAATGACTGTCGGCGAGCGCAGCTTAACGACATCTCGGTGCACTTTTCCAGAAGTGACGATGCGATCTGTAATTACCTTCGGATTTACGAGGACGTCTTGATCTGTTAAAAATCGGCGTAAAATTACGGCGTGATTAACTGTTATGGCCTGTCGGCCGTAATTAATAACGTGCGCCACTGTCAAAATGGCGATTTTTCAAGACGATTTATATCAGGTGAGCGCATGGAAGCCATCGTTCATAATTACATTAGATGGTGGATTCGCGGCACACATTGGATCGCAGGCGGCGAGCTTCTGCAACGACATATAAGGAGGAAAGTGGAATTTGAGCGAATTAATCTGGGGAATAGTTATGGACGGACAAGTACCGGAGGTAAATGATGGCGAGATGAGCACGCAAACTTTGAATGCTCCAGAGGAAGAGTACCGCAGCTTTAAAATTTCAATTGGGACAACTGGTTTCGCATTTTGTTGTACATTTGTAACAAAAGCTGTGGTACCAGATGTATCGGTGGTACTTAACGTGCACAGTAGGCAAGAACGTTAAAGCACTCGCACCAAGAATCTAACCTAACAATTTCGTTCGTTGGTACTGACAAGAATTAATAAGTAGTACCAAATATAGAGTACTTTTTTGGAACTGAATTTAAAAGAACAAAGATTAAATCATATATTTTATTTCATTTGTCTTAAATTCCTCATCATGGAGTATGTGATCTTCTCGCATATAACAATGGCGTACATTTTATAAAACATGATATACAGGGTGTATTTTTTAAATGTGCCGAAATTTTACCTACGAGGTTGTTTGACAACGTAGAAGACTAAAAGCAATTAAAAAAATTGTAACTCAAAAAATAAATGTCATTTTATTTTTTGACAGAATTTTTTAGATATTTTTTCCGAGTTCTACATGAAGCCAGTAGCTCGTGGTTAAAATATCTGTACAACTTTCAATAACACCCTGTATACCAGACTTCACCGAACCTTACACTAAGAATTTTTGGTTCTGAAAAAATATTAACAATTTAAAATTTTTGTTCGTGATTTCTTTTAGGCAAGGAAAATCTGACACACTTTATTTAAAAAATGTTTGTCCCGCTCATTTCTTTCAGTCTGGTCCGAGCGCCCCTCAAGATTCCTCTTAGGGACCAATTCTATACCTTTCATTTATCAGGTATTTTCGCTGGTGTTGGTACTTGTGTTGTCCGGCGTGGAGCCAACAGCCTATCGTGGCTAGTTGCGAAATTCACGACCAGGAGCTCACGGCTCACGTCCGATTAAAAGGGGCACGTGCACGGCGAGGGTCAGACCCGGCACGGCTATCAGATAACTCAAGCGAAATGCCGCGTCCTGGCAGTCATAACCGAGACACGACTTGCCCGTACTTACGTTTCATCTACCAATAAGTCTTCGTTAGGATCGGCGAAGAAAGTCGGGACGGTAATTTGTTGCCGCCGCAAAAAATACAACTCGCCGTTGAGAAGTACTGAGATTACGGAATATGGCGGCAAATTAATTAACACTCTTTCCGGTTAACAATTCTTCCAACGGGATGACGGATTCTTCCTTGTTGCAAATCACACAAATTTTCTCTTGACAGGGTGCTAGGATACTGCGCGGCGAGGGCAATAATTACACGAGTGTGCTCTACTCCAACCTTGCTCCCTCTTTTGATATAACTCTTCGAAGAAACGTGATGTAACAAATATTTTTTGATGAAATTGTTTGTCTCTGGAGAAGCCATACGAGTAATCTAGCCCCAGGTGGAAACTTCCCAGTTACGCCACAGCCGCTGCTGGATTCCGCGGGACTTTTGCGCCGCTCTAACTATCCATAAACAACGCAAAATTGCAACGATTATGCGTTTATGCGGTACGTTATGTTGCGTGGCGTAAAGGCGGCCGATTATGTAGGAATTTACGGGGAAGGTGAGAGACACTTGACCTAAAATTAAGACGGCGGTATGGCCGAATGAATTATGACTTTTTACGTTTATTGCATTTTTGTCGCTTCCGTTATATTTCCTGTGTTTATTTAATAAGCGGTAACCGTAAGATGATGGTGGATTAAACTGTCCCAAATGCGAATTAAAAAGTTTAACTGGTAGTTTTATTATTTTTCCGTTATATTGCAGTGGTTATGTTTTGCTTAGTTATTTTTAGATCGAAGATAAATTTAAAAAACTGGTTACTGTTAGTGCTACGAGCAATAAACAAAATGGGCAAACATGTGCGATGGCGAATATGGACAAAATAAAACTAGTTAATGGCACACTAAGGAGCAAATATATCGACAATAAAAAGATGCAAAAGAACTCGTTTATTATTGTAATGTGTTCTCTTTCTCCAATTTTGATATGTCAAAGTCACTTATCAAAATTGACTGGACTTTCGAAACGTCGCCTTTTTGCAACTGGTTACGAAATAAAAAATTTGCAACCGATGAAATAAAAATTCATTTCAACACAAGTGACGAAACAAAATCCATATTTTGGTGTAGATTTTCTCGGAATTACTTATGATCTTGTATTTTCTGGGGTCTCTTCGATACCATTTAACATATCAGAACTTGAATAAAACACGTTCGCATATATTTAGATTTTATAAGTTACAAATCACAGATGTGTAAAAACTCGACTGTGTAAACGAAACTTTGAGTAAACTAAATGTAACTGCTCATTTTCAACACAAATCATGAAATGAATCATTTCACCAGTTTAGGAAATGGCATTTTCTCTAAGTTGTGCCATATCCCACTCGTTACACAAAATGAGGCATTTCCTAACTAGTTACTTAAATAGCTATTTTGGGTAGAATGGAACAAACAAATCGAATTATTCATGAAATGATTTTAATTTAAGTGATAAAATAACTTCAGAGAATCTCCAAGAATGCAACTGGAGAAAGAGACGGTGGAAGAACAACGAACAGGGTTCTAAAAAAAAGTTCAAAAATTAATAGAAAATCAACGAAAGCACTTATCGCAACCAAACAACCTACACCACACCAATTGTCAACATACCATACATAAAGCATTTGTTTCTTGACCTATTTGACTGGGTAAATTCAACTGACCTATTAGTTTGCAGAAATGCTCGGTAGGTGTGTATTGTATTTCTTTTTCTTTTTTTTTTTTGGTTCACCTGTGGTGTAAACTTTCTAGACAAATAAACACATGAAAGAGGGCACGGCATTGAGGCCGCATTTATTTATACAGATATTTCTACAAGTAATGAAATTTTTACACAACATCCATGCCGGAATTGATTCATAGGAAACAAGGGCCGGCCACCCATCCAAATATAGATCGCATTCGATGTTGCTTAACTTCACTGATCACACAATACTGGTGCTGTTGTTATATTGTTGTTACTTCTTCCGTAAAAGTGTGAACAACTCGACCGTTTCTTGAACCGGGTTCCTGGAACGGTGGCACATTTCCAGGAAATAACTTGGTTCCTCCAACAGGTGTGGTGCGTCTATTCTAATTTAGCATAATAATTATCGGAGATTGATCGGTGTTAAAAATGTGAACCGAGCGAACTAGAAGGCGTTGACCGAGCCAGTTATCGAATAATTCTACATAAATTTAAATATTAATGCAACGGTGAAATGTAGCAACCACTGGACCTGTGACGCTTCTGTCTTCTGCCTAATAAAGGAGATGGACGTTAGACGGCGCCCTCTATTTGGTCATGACGGACGGATCAACTAAAACCGACATGAATATTCAACGTGCGTAAGGTGCGTGACCATAAACGTAACGCGGAGTTGAGAAGTTCGCGACTGTTGAAGTTTGATGGAGAGTCTTTACAAACTAAAGTTTCTTTGCGTTTCTCAAAGCGGATTGCGGATTATATACTTTAGCAAAGCTGCGGAACGGGCGTGATCATGACTGCAGTCTACCTACCTAGTGTGTATTTATAATCAGGCCTGCCAACCGACAATTTTTCATAATATGTTTCTTCTGGATATTTTCAGTTTGGTTGAAAAATTATGAAGCGTGGCGACAAAGCAGATGAAATCAAAAGAAAGCCTAATAATATTTTTTAAGTATCTACTTAGATTTTTAATGCACACCTTGCCAAAAAGTGCCTTTTGTCCTCGTCTGTTGTCAAGCCTCGGCTGCGCCTCGGCCAGAAAACTCACACTCGGACGAAAAAGATGCACTTTTTGGCCTTAATACACAAATGACTATTTTAAATACTTTTTTTCCTTTCAGAGATAAAATGGATTTCCAAGTCATCCGAAGAGTTTTGATTAGAAATGAGGTACGTTGTTATTTTTTACTCTACAAATAATCTAAACACTTTTAAGCAAAATGAAAAAGTTACAAAATAAATAATCAATACATTTAGCAAACCAATAGTAGAACCAAATTTTTTTGAAAACGATCGTTAATGTTAGCATCACAGTAAGCACACTTGCCGTGAGCAACGTCACATGAAATAAATTAAAAACAGAAAGAGGTGCAAGAAAGTGTCCTCTTTTCCTCGGACAAAACTTTGAGCCAGAGATACAAGAATATTAAAGAGCAATAAAATTAAACTATTTAACAAAATGTTTGTTTGTCTGATAGTGTACCCATAAAATACGACATTTATTTTTTTTTCCGATTGAACTCTCGACAATATTTTACGATTTTACAGCGCACACAAAGTGTTGTTGTCAAGATTAATACACAGGAAAGTTGGAATAACACCGCACACTTGCAGCATAAGTTTGATTAATTTATTATTACAACAACCAATATAATAATAACAATATCAATAAAACCGTGACCGCCTTGGAACGCATGACAGGAACACCTGGCACGTATGACATTATAAAGATCAGATCAGAAAGGGAAAAATTCGGAATAAAACAACGTAAACAACGAGAGAAAATCGATTTTTCTTCAGGTGTTCAATTCCAGATGGCTTTTCGGCACCATTCCGACGCCTCACCGTCTGCAATAATTATAAAACAATTAGTCCGGCGAGAATGAAAGCCGCTACGCAAATTGATATTTAATATCCATATCGTAACGATATTGCCGGAGGAAGACCATTAAAAAAATACGGTCGCTTCTTGGATGCAATTTCGCTACAATCGGACTCAGTGTTACGTCACTACGTCATACTGACTTAAGTCAGTTGATGGGGGCGCCGCCGAATCCTGCAGCAGGACGGCTTCTGCGTGGCGGCAAAAGTGCCTCTCATTGGAAATGGATGTCGTCCGCCATTAAACCGATACGATCTTAATCTTTGCGCACAGATTAATTCCTGGTAAGATAAGCTAAATGATTTCGCAATTATTGGAGCGAGGTAGCGTTAATTGCGTGTTCGGTGAGAAATTATGCGAAATTTTTCCGATCGAGGAGATTGTGACGTTTTATCGGCGACCGGAGAGGCTCATTTCCATCCATTATAAAAATGGGATTGATCGAGCGGTTTATAGAAAAATGCATATTCAAAGCAGCATGGTCGATTCTGTTTTTATAATTTACTGGATCTCGAGTTTATGATTTCAGTCGTTTTAGGTTTTTTACTCTAATGAAATTTCGTTCGAAAATATTTACACAACGAATAAGATATTGGTTTGTGAAATCTGCACAACGAGGCGCGGCCGAGTTCTTGTAATCACATACGTGAAATAATACGCGACGAGCATACAAGTTTCTCTACGCTTCATTTTCTTCACTTGTTTCCTTTATCAACTATACGCACACGTGCGGAAATACATCTTTACCACACCCGTGCCGATAAAGTAGGATGTATGGCACGAAGATAAATGAATATATTTTAAACAGATTCAATAGTTATTTGCGTATCAAGGCCAAAAAGTGCATGTTTTTCGTCCGAGTGTGAGTTTTCTGGCCGAGGCGCAGCCGAGGCTTGAAAACAGGCGAGGACAAAGGTGCTTTTGACAGAGATGCACATTAAATTAAATACGGTTGAAAGAAAACTCATCACCCGGTGAAATAAATTCCACAAGTGCGCCACCTCAACGAAAACCAGCAATAAATCATATCATTTACTTTTTCAATTTTCCCGTCACCGCAGCTGATGGCCTCCTGTCAAGCAAACAATCAAACCAGATCCATTCCAAACGACCCGCGGCCAATTACATCTATCCCGCAGCCCGACGAATTCGGACCAGCAGTCCTGCCACATCCTTATTAATGATGGCTCGAGCTAATGAAAGGACCACGTCCATGTTAAGACGTTATAAAAGCCACTAACTAATGGCGAATGATTGATGGATGATCCGGGAGTGACATGACCCGGCAGCTCGCCAACATGCACGGACTATCCATCAAAATGCCCCGAGACAAACCGCCACAACACATTTTTGTGCTGCTTCTCTTATTGTCAGGAGGTAATTGCGTTGGGCACAATTAGGCGCAGGTGCTAACCAAACGGACCACCATTAAACACGGAATTTGGACGCTCCGGGGGAAAATCTGCGCTGCAAAAACGCTGATTAATAATTGGAATAATTGTTTCATTAACGGGACGAGTTTACGCAACAGATTATGAACAAAGGAGGCTGATCAAGAATTAGCCAACACAAGAAAATTCTTTCACAGAACAATTAAATCATCAGGATATGTAAAAAATAAAATGACGAAAGAACTGCTTCATTCTAGTCTCTTGATAACATTACAACATTTTCTACCAAATATCTTCATCAGAAGTATTATTTCGGCTTCATTCGTCTCGACTGTCTTGAGAGCGACGTGTCGTTTTAATTTCCTTACCTGTACTCTTTTCACAGACCGAGTACTGTGGCCAAGCGCCTAGCGCGCCACTTTACATTCGGGAGGTCCCGGGTTCTAACCCCGGTGCCGCCGGTGTGGGTTTTTTTCAGAGGTTTCTCCACACCATCACATTGTGGTATGTCTCATATCACAGATAAGACGAATGATGGGTCAGTATCAAACCTCTCAGTACCTACCACCTTCCTTCCACCCACCCTCACCGTACCCATCCCGAATCTTCCCGTCAATGTGGCTGAAACGGCTCTGGAAAGCCTCAGCAGCCCGCCCCTCTTCAGGGGGGTCTAGTTCTTCGCTGTTGATTTCTCCAGATGATCTACGAAACGCTTGATTACTTACACCACATAGAAATTGTTGTCTAGTTCTTCCTTTTCTATTTTTGATTGTCCTTCGCTTACTCTTTGGCGCATTTTGTTCAATCGATTTTATTTATTATCATTCTCATGTGCTTGAAGGCCGAAGCAAATTTCCAATTTCTGTTGCAGACTTGATGAATTTGATATTTGATAAGTCAGTACCGCCCAAAAAAATCTTCTCGATTCCGACTTGCCCATCATTATAATTCAATAATCCACTCCATTAGCGTTTCAGCGACGGTACTCAAACACTAGACCATGTTGGCGTCCACTCCTGATCCTTATCTTCAAAATTACAAATGCAAATCGTTGCAGAGACGCTCTCGCATCTAATTGCCCATCGGTGCACCTGTTCCTTAAAAGAACCAATACCGATTTAGACAATTAACAAATCCGAGTCGAATCACGGCAGTGTGATGGACGTGCCTTGCTTAACTGGAACGCCAATGGCCATTAATGGGACTCCATGCTTTCACGAGATAATCGCATATGTGTCCACGCAGATACGCGTCGAGTTATTGTCCATTTAAATAGATAACGGCCGCATGGTTGACCGGAATTGGAACTGGAAGAAAGGTGGTACTTACAGTACTTGTCAATGTCACAGCGTCGGTACCATTGTTTTGGCGATCTTGAGGGTGCAGTTCGTCGATTTGAAGATTCTGGTTGTGTACTGTGTCCAGTTGGTGAAGATTTGGCGCCAGAGTACCCCAGAGAGCCCACCTGGACTGTGGGTACCACCTTGATCGAATATCACCCATTAGCGTGCGCTACCTGGGAGCGTACATTGTGTTCCCAATGGTATGTTAGATATCGGAATTAATTAGTTCAGGATGGGCAAACTCCTGCACGTTTGCTCTCATACCAAAAAAAAAAAAACATTTATTACTCTATTCTTCCAAGTACTTTTTCGCTGATTTCCGATGGAAAACATCCAAGAGTGAATAGCAGCTTTCGTTTAATCGTTATTGCGCCTCTTTAGCTCTAGTGTTATTGTTATGATTGAAGCTCATGTCGTTCTTCTTCTTTTTGCACGTCGTTACCTTCCATTTCGATGCGTCTTAATGAATTTTAGTCGAGATTGTACACTCGATATCGTCAAGAATACATTCATTGTGCTTATTTATAGGGCATTAAAATCATCGGAATCTCTTCCTCTGATTCAAAGCTCTGTGATTTATTCCGGCGAGACATCGGATGCCTTCCACGTTTATTGTCCAGTGATGAAGTGCCGAATGAGCACCTACGGTACTTCAATAACATCTTAGACATACATTAAACTTGCAAAAACGAAGTGTAAAAAGTGTAATGAAGAACAAGCTTCGAAAAGCAATGAAGACAAGTGTCGTGTACCATTCTTCTCCCATTTGATAAGTACTTTAGCTTCAGTTTCGTCGTGATAAATTCGCGATTTGCAAGTTTACATTTTGTCATCTTTTGGTTGTGGTCTGTGACAACTGGCGGCAATTAGTCTCGGGTGTTAACAAGATGGACCACCGTTCCAGCCGGAATTTGATTAAATCCTGCTGAGAGGAGTCGGCGATGTGGAGCGAAGACAGCGGTACCGATGTCGTCTCGGTCAGTGTCGCACGTTTGACACTAAATGATTCGATTATTCCCACAAGCATACCGTGAGCTGGTCGGTCATGCTTCACCTCACCCATGTTCAGAGGACACCGTCGTCGCGGATATGACCATAGCAACAGATCTCCAGAGAATGCGACTCCTACACGAACAAAAAGCGAGCAGGGATTGGGATCGTCGAAGGATCGCGATGACGGCCCCACCGAAAAACCTTTTATCAGTGGTGTTAATGACGATAATTAAATACTTAAAATACTGTGTAATATCAAAATGGGAACATTTTTCAGTTGATTTAGACGGAATGCTACAAATTTACTTCTTCATTACGAGAGATATTTTTCCACAATTTGCTTGTTACCGCTGTTACAACCGCATTGCTCTAAATATAAAAGTTGTGGCAGTATACTCGTAAAAGTAAAAAACTAGTATGGCAACAAGTGCACAGTTTAGTTAGTCCAGTTTTGCTAAATTCGTATAAATATCAAGAGTTCTTCGGGATGGGTACGGTGAGGTGGGTGCGGAAGGAAGGTGGTACTGAGAGGTTGATACTGACCCAGCATTCGCCTTATCTGTAATATCAGACATACCACGATGTGATGATGTGGGGAAATCTTTGAAAAAAACCCACACCTGGTCAGGCGGCACCGGGGTTAGAACCCGGGACCTCCCAAATGTAAATTGGCGCGCTAGGCGCTAGGCCACAGCACTCGGTTGATTTCTACCTCGTCATGCATTAATCAATGCATCCTCACAGTTGAGTGCTTATCATTGGTTGAAACTCAAATTTGACAGCGATCTGATTGGACAACATTTTTTTAAAGAAAAAGATAAAACATTTAAGGAAAATGTATTAAATCATTCTTTCTCATTTCTCAAAAGAAGGGGTAAAGTAGCACTTTTAGTCCTTTGGGTGCAAAAGGACAACCGACTCAGTTAATTTATTGATAGTGGGATTATTACACAAAAATAAGGTAATGTATGTACAAGAAAGTAAAAAAAAAATTTTAAAAACACAATACACAAAATGTTCAAGAATCTAGTATGCACTCTTTTGCTATTTTTTTTTGCTCTTTTCTTTTCCAATGTAAGTTTATTGCAGGAATGCAGCGAGGCGAATAATTACACTCGGGATGAAAAGATGCACTTGGCTCCCTTCTAGTAAAATACAATTTTTTGAGTTTTAAAATTTTTTAGGAAATAAATAAATATGACAGTATATTTTGGACGAATGACAGCTGTCAAAGTGGGTGCATTGAGGGTTGCCGTCTTATTAGAACGTAAGGTTCTTGCAACGTAAATTCCTCGTAGTTGTGCTTTTAGCTATCTAAAACCGTAAAGCACATCTTGCTCTACGAAAAAATGTAAAGGAGAAAGAAAGTCTTCTAGAAATGCATATGCCTCAAAGCTATCACCTTCACTTCTTGGAATTTTCAAATTAAGCCTTCAGGAAGCCCTTAGTGGTAAAACGCACCAACAATTCTCATTACTGCACTCATCAGAAGCTGTTAAATCCTTGGCTCCCATCGATAAATATTTAAAAAAATTAGTAGGTATATCTACGAGCTTTGATTTTTGCCAGCGCCGCCATCCTGCAATTCCCTGTTAAAACCGCGCATTCTTCCGCTCTCGATGGAATTCAGCACAACATGCGTGTGCATAGCTCCCTTCAGCCGATGCAGCATTGCAGTCGAACAAATGACGGACCATTAATAGTGAAAAGGTTAAATGGGCACCAGCGACTACTGGTTTAAGCCGGGTCTGTTGACACCCGTCCCGCCGAAGACAAATTACTGGCCGTCGGAGCGCCTCCGCGATTTCGACGTCCCAGGCGGGGTCGTCCAGTCACCGCGGCCTTATCGGTCGTCGGTCATCGAAGAAGCAGGCTCGCGGGCTCGCCTTTGGCGTATTTCTTCATGAAACGGAGGCAGCACGCCGGTAGTTTCGAGTCGATCTCGCGTCTCTCGACCCGTTCAGCTAGCTTAGCATTCCTCGATAATAAGCTCAGATAATTGAAGATGCGAAGTACGATACCCCCGGCCCGGCCGTCGGACCGAAACTAATCATCGCGGCACCGTCAAGTCTCTGAAGAGTCCGAGAGTTAACCGCACCGGAGGATCAATCGCGCGGACCCGGAATGCTCTTTCTTCTCCGGTTCGCGGCGACGGAATTCTACCGACTGGAGCTGTCATTACTGGATCAAACTGTGGCGAAAAATACACTTGCGACATACTTTGTTTTTTTCTAACGGGACTCTGTCTATTTTTTTAAATATTTTTATGTGAGCCACAGATGTTATCGCGGTTCCCGAACAAATTTTTACGGCGTGTCCTGTTTGGTTTAAAGACACCGGTGAAGATCTGCTATCGCTGATTTAGCAGGAAATTACTTCAGCTGTTGTCAAGTATTTATTACTGAGGTCCAGATTTAAGACGTTAACGACAAGAAAAAATCTCTTCAAATCGTAAACTGTCCGTCCGAAAAATTCTGTAATTGGTCCAGTTTGTTCGTGAACAGTGTTGAAAATAATGTCTTGTGGAAGACCGAGATAATTAACACTAAATAAGAGATTTGTGGTGTTTTCATTTTCATGGTCTCAAAAAAATATTTTTGAACTCAGCCTATAAATCGGCATTTCCCGGTTGTCGTCGGAGTGCGGAAACAACTATTTCCCGCACGCGGTGTTTTTTACTATGCAGCAGAAACTACGGGAAATTCCATTGTAAGGTTAATTCATTTTAAACAAAATTAACGTTAAATAGACAATAGTAAAATGTTAAAAAGAACACTTTCAGCGATGTTTCAAAGAATGTTTTTTATATTCTTTTTTATTATTTTTATTTTTGTTGCTTCTACAAACCTTATGGTAACACACAAAATATTCATATATTTTTATAAGTGTTTCTGATTTCTCACAGTAAATAGGCTTTTACGAGTAAATCTGAAATATTTCTATCGCTTTTATTATAATACTAAAGATATTATCCTGGTTCTCCTAACAAATTTTTATAACTTGTTTTATTTGTTAAAAGACATAAACACAGATCTGATACTGCCGACCAAACAGGAAATTACTTCCAAAGTATTTATTACCAACAGTTTGGATTAAAATTTTTAAAATAGTATTTTTTATAATCCATGGAAGTTGCTACTTAAGCTATTAAAACTACTGGAATCTTTAATTAACTCCCCTCACCGGCACAATCGCTTTGATTTATAATGTGGTATTTAGAGATTTATAAAATTAAAAATAAACACACCAAATAAAATTTATATGCATGATAATAACAGAGTTCTGTTATTATTGTTTGAAGTATCAACCTTCATATTTCATATTTTGTTCATTGGTTTTCATCAAGCCATTTTTGTCTTACAAATATAACTCTACTTCTTATATCATTGGCTTTCATTAAAAACCGTGTAAGTCCTATTTTCTGAGATTTTTTTGTTTTAAACACTTTTTAAAATTAAATTGTGATTTACAACTTCTACAGAGTGATCAACAAGGACTGAAGCTGTTGGCAACAATGACAAAATGATAAAAATTTCAGTGAAGTTGGTAGCATTACATTTTCAGTTGTCAATTTTGACGGGCAAATTCAAACTTCAAAATCAAGTGTCATTTTTGTATCAATTTATTAATTAAAATGGTTTTTACACTAGAGCAAGACATTTTTATTGGTATGGCGTACTTTCGGACTGGAAATTTTGATGCTGCTAACGGTTGGCAGTATTCCACGGACCACGGACGATGCATTTCACCAATTTCAACAAATGTTCCCCGAGCCAGTTGTTATCTTAGTTGCGTTTAGGCAGCATTGCACGAGATTGGTGCAACGTTACCAGCAAACAGGTGATGTGAAAAAGGCAAAACCTACAAGTAGAACATCTACACTCACAGAAGATGCAGTGGAGAACGTTCGAGGTAGAATGGAACAAAGCCCTCGAAACTCAATGCGAAAACTTTCACTCCAAAAGGGTGTGATTCTTATTTAAAACACACGCATCCAATGTTCTTTGTTGGGCACGTTTAATGCAGGGCCTAATAATTCTTACCATTAAAAATCCCTTTCCTTACTTTACAGGCTTGTCATATGGACGTTGCCTAATCATTTTAAAGAAGAAATTGAAGTTCCACCCTTACAAATTTTCCCAGATCCAATCCTTGCATCCCGCAGACTTTCAGCTCGAAAATAATAACGCATAAAATATGTTTCTGTTTCTCAGGAGGGGCATGCGGGCACGGCCTGTCGCTTTTATGAATATCGAAACAGTAGGCCATTTAATTAAGTAGATATGGCTAATTGCTTTTTATACTGTTTTTGATCGTTTTGTACTTATCGTGTTTTAAAACTACCAACCCGTAACATAACCTAAATTTTTTGACATTCACAACTTGCAGCGGGTGCCAACACTGACGCCCAAAAAATTTTCATACTTTGGGAATATTTTGCTGTCATTTGCTGCCAACAGCTTCAGTCCTTGTTGATCACGCTGTATTATAACCTCGTATTTTCAAGACCGACAGTGTCGCCTCTATCGTTGAATTTACAAACTGTGTAAGAATAAGTGTCTTAAAAAAGTGTTTTAAGAATCTGTCTTCTAAGTTATGTTTTATCCAAATAAAATATTATTTTTTCTTGCTGCAAAAGTGTTTCTACCATCTAGCACCTGATTAGTCAAAATACATCTATATTTTTAAGTTACAAAATAAACGTTGTCTGAACGCATATCGCGTGGGCATATAAAATACTTGTTTTCATTTAGCTATGCCACAGTATAATCCAAGACTGAATTTTTAAATATTTCAGTAATCGAAAATAAAAAAATTGTAACTGATTTGACTACGGTTGTTATTTGTGCGAAATAAATCTGGCAATACTGCGCCATTGCGACTTGCGAGTGATGAGCTGTTGACGTCAGATTGCAAAAAGGTGAAAGTGTTTGAAGAAATGGATTTAAGAAAGGAACAATTGCAAAACAAAAATAGCGAAGAGAAAAATGACGTAAGTGAACCCGACAAAAAATCGTCGGAATGTAAATAATTGTCGCATCTTCTCTGTGAATTCGACCTTGCCAAACTTACGCATCGTTGCCAGCTGATTCCAGAAAATGGCCGGCGACGATTCCGACTAATTAAAATAATTAAAATTTGAAAGTTTAAAAATCGAATAAAATCCAGGTAATGTGGAGTGATGCATTAAAAAATAGTGGAAAATGTAGAGAAATGTCAGATTGATGCTTTAAGACTTTGTTCCATTAGATTTGAACCGAAAATATTTTCCGTGAAAAATGAAACGATTTGTCTGTTCTACAAATTTGAAGTTATGTTCGCCATTGAGATTCTTCAATGCAAATTTTTTTTCAAAGTTTTAAATTAATAATGAAAATTAAGAATTTAAAAACTAAAATAACACTCAAACGTTTTGATAAATTTAAATAATCCAATTTTATTTAAATAAAATTAATTTTTTTAAAAATCGACTCATTTTTTTTAATCTATTACAGTGAAAAGTTAATAATGACCCATTTACTGTGTTTAGAATTATATTTCAAGTTGAGGTTTTTTTTGTAGAATATTTACTAAGGTTAAAATTTGTTTTTAATTACATATTTAAATTTATTTTTTAATTAAATTTGAGAAATACGTTTTTAAACACGATAAAGGAGAGAAAGTACGAAGGGGGAGATTAGTCCATTAGGTAAGGAAAAACACTGAAAAAAATTAATTTCAGTTTTGTTAAATTTTGAATATTCAGGTTTTATTTAAATAAAATATTTTAAACATTATTTATTTAAAGATTTGTATTTTTTTATCCTTTCTTGCCATTCACAATTTTCTGCATCCGAAAATAGCAACAAAAATGTATTTGAATTATTCAAAATATCTTTTTTTTTTTGTAATTTTTCTTTTTTGCCGGATCTCTTAAATCTGGTCTGTCCTTTCTGAATTGGAAGTATGTAGCATCGTTTAATGAAAAATGGATAATTTTTTTGTCAATTTTGACATTTCCCTTAACGGAAATTAAAATTATTTTTACACGCCTGATTTACTTTCTTTTTAATTTTTTTTTTTCAAATACATACATAATTTAAATAATCTTTGCTTCCATTTTTTTTTAATTTTATCAGATTGGTAACTTTACTAAAACAATAAAAATAACTTGCAGCAAATAACTGAAAGCTCAGCATTTGTTGGCACTTTTAAGCGATTTCTTTTGTGAAGATCTAGCAGAGCACGACTTCACCTTCATCTCGCTTGGTCTTTGGATCGGCGCGACTTTAACAAATGGAACTTTTATCATAATTAGACGGAATGGTTCCCGATGGGCGATATTGTAATTAGTTCTTGGCGAGAAGTGTTGCATCGGAACACCTGCGCTGGTAGTAAGAGGGATTTATAAAAAGGCTGGCACTGAGGCAGCTCTTGATACGACCGCACAATGGTTAGCAGTGTGGGCGAGATAGGGATCAGAGATGGTCGAGATAAATGTAAAGCACCCATTACATCGTAGACTGCAAAGTGCGGGAACCCACGGGGCAGGACGGCCGACCAAAAAGAACAACACGACAACGCTACAAATCATTGACTTATTCTTCTATGTGTTTATCTAACCGTTGCGAATGCGCCGCTTGCGAATCTAATTTCATTAAACAGACTTTCTGGGGAAAAAAGCCAAATGCTGGAACGTTTCTGCAGAAGATGAATGGTCGCCTTTATCTACACTGGCAGCAAAAAGAAGCGAAACAGTCTCAGTGGGTTAAAATGGTGACGAATAAAAAACAACATTTTAAAAAATCGATGCCGCTACGGAAATCATACTTTAGAAGGTTTTGCTACAGTTTTCTTCTTCTTCGGATTATTACTTTCAACAATGATGTACGTGCTTGACCAAAGCGTTTCGGTCGTTTTATCCAATAACCAATGACATTTATAAAATTCTTTCGTTAAGGAAATAAAACAGAAAGAAAAGAAATTGATTAAAAAATAAAGCGTTTAGAACAGTGTAAAGTTTGAATTTCCCGCCGTTTAACACAAATGACATTTGTTTATGTTAATCTGGACATAATTGAACATGTTTGTTTTCAGCGAAGGGTGCCCTTAGATATCTGCTTTGAGAATAAAAATCGTTATGTTATTCCATTTTAATGTAAAACTTTGCAAAGAAAGAAAAAAGAAACATTTTTTTGGCTCTAAATTTTAGGTTAGCTGTCAACATGCTCCAATTAATCTACGCTTTAAAAAAGCACAACAATTGACGGTTTCCAACGCCTTCCCAGCCCAGGATTTCATTTGAACGCGCGATATAATTAACAATGTAGTTGTTTTTCTCTTGTCCTTTTGCTTCTACTAAGGCAAAGCAATGTCAAACACAGAAGTGTTTTGCTGCTTCAGATTTTGCAGAATTTCTTTGGTAATTTAAAAAAGATTTTACAACAACGTGCTTCTTATCTGGTTTGTTTCAAAGCTCGTTTCTTGCACTGACTATTTTACTGGAATCTTAATCAGAAGGAACTAAGAGAGGTTGAGGTTTTCGTTTCAAAAAGATAGAAATTAATTGAACAATCAGTTCCAAGCAGTGTTTCTCCCAAAACATTGTCAAAACAAAAAGATCATAATCTGGGGTCAACCTAAAACTGCTCTCTTTTTTCTCCTCCGATCTCGATCAGGAAGCCCCCGGAGAGTGCTGGAAATGACAGGAGAAAGGCAGAGGACTCACGCGCGCTTCCATTGTTCGCTCCAACTGGTCATTAGGGTCCGTTGTCTGTCTCCCCCGTTCTTTTGTTTGTTGCTCATTCCGGCAGTCGATTGTTTTCAAACCTCGTTACTGGCCTACTAGACCTTTTACAACAACGAAGAATGCCGTCCTCATCGGCGAAACAAACGTCGCGGACAAGCCATTGTTGACCCAACCAGGTGATCCTGTTCGCATTCGGTGTGGGCACCGGTGGCGCCCCCGGGGACCCATTTCCCGCAATTACTCACCGCTCGTAAATTAACGCGCCATATGCAAATAGATTGTTAATTTGGGCTACTGTCACTGCTTGGTTTGCTCTAAATGGTCTGTGCCCAATCAGCTCACCTTGATTTATGATGTATGTTTCTAATTTATTTCGTGTCGTCCATTGGTCGGTACTGGGTGCAGGTGTTGGGGAGGCGATGCCGAGGCCGAAACGTTCCAACAAGTGTTTGTTTGGAGTAATTTATTGACGGAGATTTTTCTTACAATAATTGAGAAAATGACATTCAGATTCTAATCTCAGTTGTACAAAAAATGGATCAAGAAATTGACTTATTTCAAGTTGATGGCGCTCGCGGCGAAACCATGAAGTGGACAAAATAAGGAAGAAACGTTGAACCACTAAGAATAATACAAATATTAAAAAAAAACATATTCTACTAAAAATTATTTTGAAAAATTATATATTTTGGATTTTATAAATTTCTGTTGGGGCTTTAAGTATATGTATATAATATTGCATATTTTAATTTCCAATTATTATTTATTGCTACATACTTAACCACAAATTTTCTCTGTAACACTAGATTAAATTGCATCAGATTTAATAATAAAATATTTTTTACAAGTACCTATATTTCTTAAGACTTTGCCCAAACGAACACGAAAAGCGTTATTCAATATTCGTGCCTTGTCACTTTTCAGGTATTTGGCCTGTTTGCGTCACTCGGCTGACGCCTCGTGCTTCAAATTTCGGCCTCATGCCTGAAAATTAATCCAACAGCCCTACTCATATGAAAATAACTATTGTTGTTATTGTTACCGGTGCTTGATTCGTGTAAATCGAGTAATAGCACGCTGAATACAAGAACAGACCATCAAGGGCAGAAAACGTCCCCCAAGAAAAATTAAAAATTTAAACCAAATTAAATGGCAGTTCTGTATTAACTTGATCAACAGTAATTATGAAAAAGCACTGGTAATTTCCCAACGCGAGCCATTAATCAACCGTGGCGCAATGTCGCATGATTATTAATTGATAAATGCAAGACGCCGGTTGCAGAAACTGCTTTGTTTACAACAAATGGAATTCGAAATAATTCCAATAAAAACGTATAAACGGCAATGATTTGCGTCGGATTTTCTCGACAGATAATGTGAAGGTTCCATTGATTGGCATAATTAATCTAAATTATATTAATATTTATTGCGTTCATTTTCCGCCGTAATTGGGTTCGTTGCTTAGTATTATCGGAAATACGCCGTGAGTGCGTTGTGTTTATGAATTAAACAAAAGTGAAACATGCGAGACGTCTGCAATTATTCAACAGTGTGGTTCGAGAAAATATACAGCGTGATGCACTAGGGAGTGCTTCCGCGAGTTTTGGATTAGTGCAAGACAAATAATCTTGAAGGTATGGTGCAATGACATTCTTAAGTCCTTTTACAAGTTATCCGACATTTTTGCAATTTTATTTTGCCACATCTTCTCATTTATTACTTTCAATTGTTTATCTTAAACATTTTGACATACACGTTGCGGTGTTGCAATCGATGGACCATTCTTATGCTAACGAATTGATTTCAGGAAAGTTTTGAGACGATTGTGGCAGTTGCTTAAGATGCAATTTAGATACAAATTGTCTAGTAAATAGAGTTTTAAAAGCTTCTAGTGCATCAAACGCTAATCCAAAGATTTTATATCCATTTTAAAACGGTATTAACCCATCATTGATAGTCTGGCTACGCTAATAAAATGTTTTTAAAGACAGTTACTCAAAAATAAACTTTGACCATTGGGTTCTTCATTTCGATAATCGTTACCCAACAGAAAGTGACAGGGCTTTTGACACCAGATACAAAATAGCTGTTATTAAATAAGGCTATAAAATTTTAAATACCTTAATTGACTGTCCAAAACTGAATACTTTAAAACTAATATAATTTTCTTGGGTCTTAATTTAATAGTTTCTAGTTTCTGTCTGGATTTGTTAGATTATGGCGTCCACAGGACTAATGAGATCTCATTTAAAACCTTCTATTAAGAACACCAAAGAATTTTACCACATTTTATTAAGTTGAACCAGTTTAAAGGCATACTTAAAAAGTGATACAAATGACTGAAAATAAATAAGTTTCTTGTGAAACTACATAATAAAGCAGTCGAAAATTGCGCCTTTGTGTATCTCTATAGAAACGGTTGAAGTAGCGCTTTTTTGGTAACCGGACTTGAAACACTTCAAATCCTAGGAGTTGAAAGTTGAAATGTCCACAGTCAAATGTAAAATTACTAAAGACAAAGACAAGTTTAAGACACAGAGAAATGACTAATGAAAATGATTATTTTTTAATTTGTCAAAAATGTGATCTTCAGTCAAGTTGTAGCGTCAGTTATTTATCTGCTGCCGTTGCGATTCGGCAGTAGACAAGCGGATATTAATCACATGATCATATCCAAAAATCGTCATTCGCTACAATCTACAATGGATCAGTTATGACCCTACTGAAGACAAATCAAGCTCTAGATGCCTCCACTACTTGTACGCAAAGTGTCGCTGTACCTGTGGTAGCTTTCAACTTCGAGCGCCATCTCTTGACATTTACAGCAAATTAGTACAAATTTGTTGTTCTCAATATTAATATATCGGGTATTCATTTAAGTTGGCGTTGAAGAGTCGATTGTGAACGCACCACTCGTCAGTCTGCAGAGTAAAAACACACACAGCGCAAAAAGTGAGGTTAGATTTAGACAGCTGATCGTGATCTGTAATCCGTGGTGCGTTTGAGGAGAAATTTAAATTATTTAGCAAGTTAAGAATTCAAAAAAAAAAATGAGAAAAAGAGATGCTCTTCGTAAATAATTTTTGGGGAGAATATTTACACACAAGAAAATTTTGTCAGCCGCGTACTCAGTGTGTTTCTTCCAATATAATTCATTACCTATAAATGTAATTAGAAGAGTTTATGAGGTGATCATTAGATACTTTTTAACTAGAATATCCCTGATGCGGTTTTATCGTTACTCACACTCTAATTGTTTGATGTGAACCGTTCTTCAGCAGTTCAGCTTAACATTAAGACCAATTGGTTGAATCGTTAACAATATCAATGGTTGCTCTCTGATTACTAACAGTAGTATCGTCTGCACAAAGAGAACTTAACTCCTCTTAAATGAAAAGAAAAGTCATTTATGTGCACAGCACAGGAGCAAATGTAGACACTTGAGGAACACCACACGTTCGACGTGCACGGTTACGTAAACAGCACCTTAGAAAATTAATAAATTAATAAACTGTGAGAAGAAAATAATTGTAAACGTACACTGTGTGCACTGATATTAATGAAGTCAATGCAACTTGATGCTACGTTTTTTTCAATAAATAGTATTCTGCATCAATGAGGTAATACCAGAAAAATGTTTTCTAAGAGCAAACTATTTTTACTTTGATGAAAAGTTACAATTTAGTTTAATACGACTCTTTTTATAGTTTTTCAATAAATAAAATTTAATGCAGTTTGGGGTTTTTTACTTTAAAACATATTGTCCTAAAGCCCCTCGTCTCTAGGCAACCAAGTAAACACGTGAATTTGTCTTTAATATTGTGCAGTTGCGCTACAATGTAAGAAAATGTATATTTCAAAATCGCAAATCGTTCTCTTCCGCACTTCTTCTTTCTTTCTTCCTTTCCTTCTTTCTTTCTTTTTTTGCTGTACGTTTCAGCTGTTTGACAGATGTAATTCAAGTTCTTTATATCATGATTGATGCACTGTTCAATCAGATTGAAAATTTTGCCCAGTGCCAGTTTTACTTGTCGGATTTACCTTCACATGTGTAAAAATATTTTAGACCTTCACGTCACAAGATAAGAAGTCCTAGTCGAGCAGCGAGATGGAAATCCGCCAATACCAGTCCGTCCCGATTTGTCGCAAACTAGAGCGGCAGCGACTAACGAAGAACCAAGCTTCGTGCTTAAAAAATCCCGCAGCCCCATAAATCGTCGGCTCGCCAATAAAAACGCTCTAATCTGCGCAGGTTAAGAGATAATTCGTTTGCATATTTGCAGCATTATCTGTGAATCGGTGCGCATTCCGCGCTGAACCAAATCGCCGGCGATCGTCCAATAATTTCCATCGGAGCACGTGCAGATAATGCGTTCCTCTTTACCGTAAATGCGATTGTAATTCGCATTGTTTGCATTTTCCACGACGTACCCGGCCGTGCTTGTTAGAGGTGCTATTATTGCGTTTAAATGGCGCATTAAACAACGCGACCAGATCGACAAGAATGTCTTCCGAGTCGAAAACACGGACTGGTGCAGGGCGCCGAGCTGGGGCCCCCGCGATTTAGTCTATTTCTTTAACAAGCGATAATTCATCCACGAAAGAAATTTTTTCGAGATTCTTCCCACAGTCCATGTCATTTTTTTCTACTTATCCATGATCGTACTTTTAACTTCCTGTTTTAGTATTAGTTGATTAGTAATAAAACTAATAATGTTTTCATTATGTTCACATTAACCTTTGGAAACAATTTATGACTTTCTCATAACTAAATGGTTATAACTCTTGTTCTGTCATTTACACCGGTACTCCTCAAACTGTGACTCAGCACTCCTCTGGAGGTCCTCGGAACTTCTCCTAGGTGGCCACAAACAAATTCCTTCATGTTAAATTCTAGGAGCTGAGCGAATTGTATGAGGACGCCGTGGCCGCGTGAGAGGCGTAACTGGTTCAAATTCGGGAGGTCCGGGGTTCGAATCCCGGGCCGGACTGTAGTTGGAAGAGCTTTTTTTCAAAGGTTTTCCTCATCTAATCCTGTGGACTCATACACAGGAAGCGAATACTGCTACAGTGACCACATCCTCTGAAGGCACTCGATTTTGACAGTATTCCGCCGGCGGTCTCTACCGATGGTCGGACCGGGGTTATATGGGCGAAAAGTCCCTCAAGTCTCATAACAGAGTCCATCTGGTTTTTATAAAAATAAGTAAATATGATTTTCAAACCATAAAAATCTAAATTTTTGTTATCCAAGTGTAAAATAGAATTGTTAATGACAGATATGACAACTGACAGTTGCTGACGTTTGGAATTCGTATCGATCAAGCAACGACTCCGTTCGTGTTTTCCGTTCTGTCTACAATCGATTGTATCACGTTTTTGGATCGACTCCAGACGATAATAAATTTATTTATTTAAACTGGGATCTCTCCACGTCCGTCCAACAATGGAGGGGGTGGTTCCCGCGATTAATCTGCTTGTGGGTAGTTCCGATACGAGCCGCGATATGCGCGGCTAATTTTATAGCATCAGCTTCTTGCATCCTCCTACACGAAAACAATAGATGGCTATTACCGGAGGACTCGATCACACTGGCGATACGAGCCACCAACTTGCACACCGTCTGCCACCACGTTGCCGTTGCCGGGTTCGATAATGGACCCGCTATGATGCGAAAACAATATACTGGGACGATTACATCGATAATGGAAGGTAATTGTTTTAAGTTATCGACGAAAGTTTTACTTTAATGTTTGAATCAGCTGCGGGTGCGTTTCCAATGGGGGTTTTTAAGAGAAAGAGGGCTCAGAAGAATGCGCGATCTCACACGGCAAGTACAAATTTGTTTGATTTCAAACGGGAAAATTTCAGATGAAGAGAATTTGATTTTAAATACAAGATACCAGAGTATGTATACTGCAAGATAGATTGCAGTAATAATTTATAGCAATAAAATAAAGTGAAAATACTTATCCAATTTATTAAAATAAATCTTACAGGCTTGATAACAAATTTAAATTAGAAATTAATCTTAAAGCACTTATAATTTAATTTAATATTTGATTGAACACGAACTTAACAAATACTCCCGATAACATCACATATTAGCAGTGTGCTTTTTTATTTTGTAACAATAATCGATTTGTGTCAAACAATGAAGTTTGAGATGTTACTGAAATAAATTAGATATAGGATTGTTTCTAAAATAGAGCTTTGCGGGACACCACAGTAAGTACCCTTTGATTTCTTTTGGAAAGAAAGGAGAGAAAAAGTAACTTTACGAACGCAACGAGTACTTAACAACCACACGAGATCATCTTTCTAAACTTGTTGCGAAATATCAAGTTATGACATTCGTTATCTTCAAATCTAGTTACATTTTTATTATTTTTGCTGAAGAATCGTACAGGTTTATTACAAATAATATTATCTAAGCTCGTTAGATTTGTAATACCCGAGTTCGATGTTTGAACGACGTTGTTCCCCAGAGAAACTCAATGTAAATAAATGTCTTTAACTAGGAGGCTAGAATTTATATCTTAATACAGCAATTTCAGTTTAAAGTAAATTTATGAGAGCCACAATAAACAGTCATTAACTTCTTCAGCTGTTAATGGTAAATCAGTGCTATAAACATAGTTAACACTAAAGATCTTAAAGAAGTTATGTGACAATCGTCAGTTAACTCAGTGTGGATAATAAAGATGTTTTTTAGGTTTTGGTTACGTTACTTATTTTATTAGTCAATAATACACAATAACAACAATAATACACAAAACAGTTTATAATAGAACTTTCTTATTATAAAATTTGATTATACATATTGTCAACTGCATATAACCTCTCGATTGGATGAATGATTTCCGAAATGCTTTTGTGATGGAAATAAGCACGAATCGCAGCAATAAAAGCATGAGTTGGAGATTCTACAGGAAACGAGTACTGTGGCCAAGCGCCTAGCGCGCCACTTTACATTCGAGAGGTCCCGGGTTCTAACCCCGGTGCCGCCTGATCGATCAGGTGTGGGTTTTTTTCAGTGATTTCCTCACACCATCACATCGTGATATGTCTCATCTTACAGATAAGGTCAATGTGGGTGAAAATGCTCGGGAAACCCTCAGCAGACGCGATTTTCACATCTCATAGCGCGACGATCGATATTTCAATCGAAATAATTTATCAAGTACTATATTTTGACCGAATTCAGAGCTCACTAGATTTTAGTAGTACTTTGAATAAATATTTTCCAAATGATCGAAAGAGTAGGAGTTAATAAATTTTAAGTCATTTGTCAACGCAACATTTCTATGTAAATTAAATTGTCAGTGTCATTCAGAATTGAATAAGTTATCTGGAAAATTAAATTCAATATTTTGTTCACCTGTTGACATTGCTCTAACTCATTCGTACGTCGTAAAATAATAAGTGTAAAATTAACAAAAGCATTACTTAATTTAAATTTTAAAATTATGTAATTACATTACTATTAAAGGTTCTAAAATATTCAAACTGACGTGCATTACTCTCAACGTACAATAGAGTTCTCCTAACGTTCATTGTTGCATTAAGTATTATGTTGAGAGCACTGTAAGCTTTGTCTTTGAAGTAGCCCCATGAAAAACAATCGCACGGATTTAGATCTGGTAAACGTGCAGGTCTCCCAACGAATTTCATCGACGCAAATTTTGTTTTAATAGGCTGAATTATTTTGATTTTGAACCATATTTACCTCTTCATTGAACAATTTGACAGCACTAACAAGATTAATCGAAAAAAAAACTGCTTTGACAAGTTTCTGCTTTATTAAATCGAAGCCAACTCTCCAGAGTAATTAGATTTTATTAACACAGGTTCTACACTTTTAATAATTCATTTTAGTTATTGGAGTCTCTTTTGCTGTTGCCACATTCCCCTTTTCTATGGGAGAGCAGTTTTGTATTTTTTATATGTCCACTATAATAATTATTTATTTAAATATTGTATGTTTTACATACCACAAAGAACGAGTACTGTGGCCAAGCGCCTAGCGCGACACTTTACATGCGGGAGGTCCCGGGTTCTAACCCCGGTGCCGCCTGACCAAGTGTGGGTTTTTTTCAAAAGTTTCCCCACACCATCACATCGTGGTATGTCTCATATCACAGATAAGGCGAATGCTGGATCATCCACACCGTACCCATCCCGAATCTTCACGTCAGTGTGGCTGAAAAGGCTCTGGAAAGCTTACTTTGTTTATTTATTTTCCACATTTTTCACCGTGATGTTTTTTCAACTTTTTTCTATTCATTATTGGTCACCTTGTACATTTCACAAAAATGTTACAAGTACAACTACTACAAAATCGAGAATAAATACATCATAATTAATCTACATTAAGATTTATTATGTTTTCTCTCATTGAATGAAATATTTCTGTTTTATTCATTACTACTTTATTAAGCTTTCTACGTTGCCTTGCAAAGTTTGCATTTACATTTTGTTACATAACTATTAGATTTACTAATTTTATTTTTCTTCAATAACTGTATTTGGATTTTTTTTTTTGCTTTTCTTATTATTCGATAATTTCTGAAAAAAATACCTACGCAAATAGCTACAAATAGAAGAAAGTTCCATTGCGAGCAACTCGCCGTTGTCTAAAAAAAATTCTTTGATATGAACAACGGAATGCGTTACGTCATAAACATATTGGCGTTGGAATACAAGAACCTGAGGTTATCTCGACTTGACGTTTTAATACAATTAATTAAGATGAATGGTTTTCGCGAGGAACACCTACATACATCATCATTAATAGATGAAATTAGTGAGGACGACAAGTACAATGGGGAGCCGTCAGGATCCAATCACCTCCGAAACGTTGCGTCATTAAAACAAACGTCCCCAAGCAGCGACAAGAACCACAAAAAATCAAACTGCACACGCAACTGAAAGAAAAACTCAGAAGGAAAATGCGGCGAGAAAAAGAAACAAAAAGAATGTGAAAGAAAGTGGACATTTAACGGGGCGTAGCCCACAGTTATCCAGTTAATAATAATAATAGTAACTGCTTTACATAATTTTCTGTCGTAGCAGCCACCAATAGCGTGTTTAGAACAGCCGTCGCGCATAAATGATTTCCTTGCAAACCTTACCATTTACCAATTAAAAATAATAACTATAACCGGGACAGTCGGGGCATAAATTCAGCTAATAAACAAACGCCATAAAGTCAAGGTCGCGCTTTACGCCGCCCCCCCGACCGGTGATATTCTAATTTGCTGGCGCTTTTTTACCCCGCCATTTATTTCCCCATAAACGTCCGTATTCAATTAACGAAATTTACGACATTTGCTATAAAATGGACGTTTTTTCCCAATGTCGGAGTGGCTTTTCCAATGGTTGAGTGCGTTCGGACTGCGGAGATTACGCGACGTCCGTCGTAAATAATAACGGATCACGTTTGATCCATAGTGCACATTGTCGATGGCCATAGACAATATAATGTGATTTCTATCGGAGATATCTACATTCCAGTTTATGGATGACATTAAACGCACAAGAATGTCGAGGAATGGCCCTACATCATAACGGCTGGATCGTGAACGGGACCAGCTCCCGTGGGAAACCAGAGACGATAAATCGACCACTTTTAGCAATTTATGAGTGAGCAAGAGACGAAGCCGCTAAGAAAGGCGACGAGAACGACAAAAATGCGATTTTTAGGAGGAGAGTTCGACGCGCGGTCGAGCGATTAGACGGTCAGTTTTTCACCGAGGAGTCGTGGTTTCTGCTAGTATTGATCTTTTATGTAAATAATTAAGCTTGGTGAGGCGCGCCTTGTGGTCAGGGGTGAGTCTCAATTTCCAAAAAGGCGTTTCAAACACACAATCGCACAGAGAGTCTGGTGATTTCAACGCTCGATCAGACGCCAAGCCGTAATAACTTGTTCTTTGAAATTTTCTTTTCCCAAAAGAGGGAGGCAAAGATTTAGAGAAAAGAGCAAGCGTATTCAAAGACTCGCAGTGTGCATTCTTGCTGCATAATTATTTCTACTCCGAGTCTACATTATAGTGAAAAGCAGTATTAAAAAACTGCAGTGTCATAAGCATCAGATACAGATTCAGGTTCTATAGTAGTAAAAGTCCAAATAATGATAACTGTCAATTCTAGGCACTAAAAAACCTATCGGATCTGACAAGTATGAGCTATCAATTTTGCAGTTAACTAAATTGTAAGAAAGTTACCACAGCAAATAATTTTATGTTTGTCAAGTTTCATCGAGTCTTGTTAAAGCAACTTGTCAGATTTAATCGCTGATGCATTTCCAGTTCTGCCATTTGGTGATCAATAAATTCCACAAATTGAAATTTTTATTAGAAAAGTCTAAAAAATACCTGAAAACCTCTTTGCCTTGAACCTGTAACATAAGAGTCTCAATTGTGGAAAGTTTACATACGCGAACGCAGCGACTGTCATTAATCCTGTGTCACTGAATCTGTAAAATAAAATTATTATAAAGAATAATTGATAAAACTTCAAATTTCTGCCACGAAAATAAAATTCATCCTCGGTATAATTATTGTCCTCGCTGCATCTTGTACAAAAATTCCACTCGGAACGAAAAGATGCGTAAGATTGCTTTCTCTAAGACATTTGTTTTACTTCTTCTCTTATTCGTGTGAGAAAATGGAACAAAGGATTAATTCTTCTGTTGAAATTTTGCGCAATAGTACGCTTAAAAACTACTCTCGTGGCAGATATTGTAATTGCGCAATGACAACGTTTTGACAGAAAGTTGGCGTAAGTTAATCTCTATTTAAATCCACCAATCCAGAATGAGCACTACATAACCACACTTTCTTCAACGCCCAACTTCCTTTGAAAAATAAAAACATGGAAATAGTTATTTACATTACAAATGCGGTAAGCTACATTTTGCAGCGCGAGGTTTTTAGATTGAAACACGACCGCGCAGCGGGAGTGTTAACAAAAACCGAGCGATGTAAAATGCCTACCGCATTAGTAATGTACTACAAATATGTAGTTTGATTAGTGTGTAAAAATCAAGATACCGTAGCTGTTCAAAATGTGTAAACATGTCATTTAGAGTTGAAGAGGCCAAAAAGAAAACTTTTAAGGCATAATTTATTTCTTCTTTCTGGTCGAAGAACCATTCTTTAAATCGTTCAATTCTTGTTTGTAAATGGAGTTTATTGCAGCAAAGTGCATTCTTGAAGCCTTTTTTATTTCCCATTTCATATTTCAGCACTTACTAATTTAATTAGTCCTGAGTTAATTACGATTAGTAGACCATAACTTGCACTTGGTTTATTACCCTCCTTGAGCCACTGTACTGAAAAATCCCAGTACGGTACTTCCCCTGTCCATTTCGGGAGCGAAACGGCAACCCAGCTGCAAAAATCCCATCGGCCGCTGGAGGCGCTGGTATAGCATTCTCATATAAAAAAAAATCCCGATCCGCAAACGTGTGGGTAGAATGTCGATGGTTTAGTTTATTTAACATTACGGCAGTTGAAGTCGTCGTTCATGGGATGATGCTGCGTTCTATGTAATAACAATATCTCTGGACGAGTTATGTGTGAGTTAGGCTGCTCATAGCACCAATACACATGTATTAGACGAGTCGGCCATGAATTATACATTAAATGGCACGGGGTTTTTGCCATCTGCACTCTTAACGAGACCAGGAGTGATCTACGAGCGGCGGCCGAGGAAATAATCGAGTTTTAGCGGATTTATGGCGGGGTCGTCATTAATCATAGATTAGCGATTGTCAACGAGGATTGAATCGTCCACTAGAGAATTCCTTGGTAGTTTGTAAATTCATGGTAGTATGTCGGGCACCGAGGCTGTATATCAGGCCGCGTGGAGATACTTATGGTCTATTATTTTGCCCATGGTTTATGTACTGAAAATAAGCGGCCCACGCGCTCTATAGTCATGTCAGGGAGGCCTCTGGCTTACTGCAAGCTTTACGGTTACAGCTTTCTGCCCACGAGCGGCAAAAATACCACTCTTGCGCGTTTTTAAAACAACGGGAGGAACTACGTTCCTTGCGGGACACCAGATTCCAAATTACGCGGCAAATTCGGAAACAAATCTTCCGCAGCAAAACATGCATCAAAAAAATTACATTTTTATGAAGAGGAGTGTCTCCAGATCAGAATTCCTTCTGAATTAGTACCAAATAAATTGTTATTGCAAGGTGTGAGGAAAGCTTCTTAACAAGATGTATGTACGAGTATATTCTTGCAGATTTTATTTGCTACAACGTCTCCTTATGCATTCCGCACTAACTCATTATCCACATAAATTGCAAGCAAGTGTGTGGTCAGGAAAATTATTTTAGACTGAACTTCACACGAGCTAGAAAATTATTATTGTAAGGTTTCTGAAAAGTACTCTTCTGCTTCAAGAGCGTTGCACTAACCCCCTCAAATTTTCACCAAACCTCTAGTTGTAAAATTCTAATAAAAAAAATTATAATTATTTACAAACACTTAATTACACAATTAATTTATATAACACAGATACACCAACAAGGCAATTTTTTTATTTAATCATCTTTCTCTTTCTTTTGCTTTCTTCGTTACATTTTTCAACATTTCGACGCTTATAAGAACAATAAGCAATATACAGGGTGTCCCAAAAATAGCGCACTAACGGTGCACTACGGTCTAGAAGAGATTACCGTCAACGTGAGAAAAATGTTAAAAAAATTCGGTTGCACTTATTTGTTGATTTGGGGGTTTTTGAAAGGTCAATTATTTCGAAATATACAGGGTGTTATTGAAATGCGCGCCAAAATTTTAACCACGAGCTACTGGCTTCATGTAGAACTCGTAAAAAATATTAAAAAAATTCTATGTCAAAAAATAAAATGACATTTATTTTTTGAGCAACAATTTTTTTTAATTGCTTTTAGTTTTCTATGTTATCCCACAACTTCGTAGGTAAAATTTCGGCACAATTTAAAAATACACCATGTATATCATGTTTTATAAAACCTACTTCGCTGTTCAAAATATTCCTAGAACTCTCAAGGGTTGGAAGAAAAAAAATGGCATGATATGGGTATAAAAAAGAGAAAAAGCTTCAAGTTCTGATCGGTTCAACAGGTTTCGTCGGACCAATCTTGTGACCCTAGGGCCGTAAATTTCCGTTTCCTCCTCGTCCACATAAAGCACACTCTTCGGCCATCTCGACGTTAGCGTCGTAATTATCTGTCCGCATATACCCACCCCGGGTAGTCACGATTTCCTGTTGACCGGAGATTGTTTTGAATTAAGGCGATACAGGATGCAGCGACCGCTGCGGTCACATGTACCTGCCGGATTTTTAACCAGATAGTAATACCGGAATCGGTGTAATATACCTATTGGGCCACGCCGCGATTCAAAAACGTGAGTTATACCTACGATGCACCGTGCAGATTATTGCCGAGATTATTGTCTTTGCTTTAATTAGGAACAGGGATCCAGCAGGAAATTGCGGAAAATTAATTGGAGTGTACCGTTCGCGTCATCGAGAGCTAATTATGGTAATGGGCCCGTGGGCTGGCCCGTGCAAAATCGATTCCCATAAAACGAATTCAATACATTTTCTATAAATACACCAGAACTTATTTAAAAAAAAAAATGTATTAAATCCGCCAAGAGGAAGACGCCTCTAATTAAATATTTTTTTAGTCTGAAAGGTATTCTGGTGGAAAATTGAAAAGTGGTATAGTATTATTAAAACATACAGGGTGACTAATTTTATAGCCTACTATTACCTTCAACGTTATCATTATTACTACTGTACAGTTTCAAAAATCAAAGGTCTTTGAACTAAATTTTGAAAATATTTTTCAGATTTTGGGACACTCTATATGTATTGTAGCGTTTGGTGGTTTATTTTTGCGGGATTTGTCTCCATTTCCCCATTAATGGGTGGCGTGGCTGCATTTTAAGCTCTGCGCCGGACCATCTACTTGGGTGCGATAGACTCGCGAAGCGTTTCCGACTGTGAGAGCCCCAAGGAACGAACAATTACTGTAAAAATATTTAAAACAAATTAAATAAAAGATTCTGAAAGAAAAACTTGCAATAGTTGCAGAATTTCATTTTTCAACAAGACGATGCTCGTTCTCATACGGCAACAAATACGGCGTTTTTTGAACCGTCCAAATGATTTTACTGCTACGTCCATCTCGTTCTCCAGACTTATCGCCTATAGAACATGCGTGGAGGTGACTTAGAGTTTCCCTCTGAAAGAGCCTCTGGAGCCTTTTTCTTTTTGGCAGAAGTGATTCTTCACGGCTCGGCCTCCACATCATTTGATCTCGTAATTTGATTTCGGTCGTGTTTGCCCGAGCCAGAGTGACAAGCGTGTCAAGCCGGAGCGAGCAGAGGCCATGACAAAATAATAGAACGTCGTAAAGTGGAGGAACCGAGTTGCGATGGTACTAGGAACGGTCTTAATCTATTTGATATGGGCATCATGCTTGCCGCTACGTTAAGATGCCGAGTCACACGCTGATTGATAAACATGAGCCGAGATTATCTACATATTTGAGACAGTTATTCATGGTGGAACTGCGTTCCCAGGAAGCGAGAGCCCAAGGCGGATATTTCAACTAGATTTGCAGCCAGTTTTTGCCGTCTTCTCGTTATTCAATATCGACGATAATTAATCGATTTTTACATTTTTAGACCAGTTTCCGAGATCGACACGTCTGCGCAACGTCTTCCGAACGCTTTTTTTTTCTAAACACTTTTTGACAGATGACGTCAACGATACTTAGTTAATGATCTAATTTACATCTAGTGACTCGAAAAAAACAACACCTGAAATCATTGACTTATTCTGACGACCCTACCATTGTTTTAATTTTGGCGATGTCAGCTTGAGGAAAACACAAAAAATTTGCTTGTCTTGACAACAACTTGAGTCAAAATTCTAAGTCTTTTGGCAACAACCAGTTATTTTCTTCCTTTTTTCTTCTCAGAGCTTAGTACTTGACTCTTTACTTTTCCTGCGCCCAGAAATAACACCAATCGACTCTCACCAGGAAGAAGCAAGAAGCTCAGCCATATACAGGGTGATTCAAAACGAACACACCAATTACTAGCAGTTGTATAAAATACAGTGAGAAGAACATAAAAAAATGTAAAAAACATTTTTTTTCAGCTTCAATTAAAAGTTACAGGGTGTTAAAGTTAAAAAAAATTTTTTTGTTCCAATTATGTTAGACAGTATTCATTCAATTGCGATAACTTTCACTAATTAAATTATTTTTCTTTTAAAAGTCCATTTGAAGCATTTGCTTTTTTAAAAACCGGAATTTAAAAGTTTTGTTACACAATTTTTGAATAAATGTCAAAAAAATTCAAAATTTGGGAAAATAAGAAAAAGCATCAGGAAAATATTTGTATTATTTTTTTCACGTTCCTCTAACTCTACTTCATACGATTACACGTAGTTGGTGCGGTCGTTTTGGTACACCCTGTATTTTTTCAAAAAATATTACGGTTGGAATCGAAAAACTGATAACAAAGCAATATAAACACAAAAAAGAACCAGGAGTAAGTGCCTATTTTAAAGTGGACATAGGCAAAATTAAACGCTGCTTGAATTCTTCATCTCTTTACCCCCTCCTCTTATTTTATTTTTTTTCAGATATGACCTTTTGGTGACATTTTTTTAATATACATCAATGTATTGGAAGACTTCAACGCACGATCAAGCAGCAAGCAAAAGTGCATTTCATGCAGAAGGTCCCAAATGCTTCAGGCGGAATTTAATTGACAACAACCACACTTTTCTTGCTCTGCAACTGAATACACAGGAAACTGGAAATTTTATTTAAGTATAGAGTAGCCTTAACCTTATTACTGTTTACTACGTCTTATCTAAATTACTTTAACTTCGCTACCTAGTCATTTAATACTTATTATGTAAAATACCACGCTCTTGCACGAGGGAAGGAGTCCGTCTCTTTCAAAAATCGAACGGAAATTGAATCTCCACGGCTCGTTACAAGGATTCGATCCTACTGATTTTTCAAATATTCGAACCGTCATAATCTGCATGGCAAATTTTTTACAAACCAAGCACGAAACGACTGAAATCATCCGGAACGTTGAATTATGTGTTGTTCTTATTTTGGTCGTGGTGGCCGAATACTTTACATCAAATCAAGGATCGGACTTGTGCAAGGCGTCAGTCTGAAAAATGTGCAAGTTTTTGCATGAAAAAGGAGCTGCAACGTCGAATAAATCAGCATTTGGTTGCGCTTATCTATCGACAGACGTTGATGGATAAGTGCAATGCCGATGCAAAACGATGTGTGCTCTAATGGCGCATGTAAAGTTGTTCTGTTGCGGAGCTCCGGTTAAGGAAACCAAATCAACTAATTTCGCATGTACATAACTTAAAAACCCGCCAGGATTCGAACGTAATACGCATTCGACCACCTATATGCATACATAATGCATAAGAAGAACAAACAACTTAATTCTGAAAAGTCGACTCGCAACCGGATTCTTTCTGGGTTTATGTACACACTTTTTACCAGAGAACAAGTGAATTCTCACTTGCGCTGCTGAAAAAAAATTATTTTTGAAAATCTGAAGACTGCGTGATAAGTGGAATTTTTGAAACATTTTATTAAAGTGTAAAGAATTTGAAGAAACTTCCAAAATATGTTAGTGTGTTTTCTAAAATAATTGTACTTTGTAGGGCAATATTGTATTGACTGAAAACAAAAATAGGAGTAAAAAAAAAGTTGGATTTAAACGGAGAATAAAAATAAATGGATAAAAGGAATAAGAGGCTAGATGAGACATTTCTGAATGTGAAAATAAAATTTAAAAAAACAGAGAATGAAAAAGGAATATAGAAGAATACAAAATGTTAAAAAACGACAAACATGCATCAGAAGGAACTATTGCGCGTTCAAATGAAATCCTGGGCTGAACAGGCATTGGAGAAATTAAACCGTTTAGAACAGTGTAAAGTTTGAATTTCCCGCCGTTTGACAAGAATGACATTTGTTTGTGTTTAATCGGGACACAATTCTACATGTTTGTTTTCAGCAAAGGGTGCCCTTAGATATTTGCTTCGAGAATAGGAATCGTTAAGTTTTCTATTTTTAATGTAAAACATTGCAAAGAAAGAAAAAAAAGAAAGATTGTTTTGGCTCTAAATTTTAGGTTAGCTGTCAACATGCTCCAATTAATCTACGCTTTTAAAAAGCACAACAATTGACGGTTTCCAACGCCTTCCCAGCCGAGGATTTCATTTCAACGCGCGAAAAAATTAGAATCAAAAGAAAACAAATAAAAGAAAGTAAAGATACTAATAAAAGAACAAAGACAGGATTACTTTTTTAATCACATTACCAGGTTACCAAATAATGGCATTACCTGAAAAGTGTGATCATTTTTAATTTTGCAAGACTGTTACGACAGCAATCTCTGTCTGCTCCGCGAAGAGCAAAGAGGGATTTGGTATGACATGAGTGTCTTCAGACTAGTTTTGTGCGTAGGCCGTGATAACTGCGGCTTTAGATGTTATAGATCGGAGCGATCTTAACAGAAAACACTTTTGCGAAATTTTAATTGCAAGGTACGATATATGAGTTTCTCGAGTGAGTTTATTATCGACGTAAATCCCTAATCGTCTAACGGCTTTAGTAGGTTCATACAAATCACGTTTTTTCTTCATCACGACAAAGTTTGTTCGATTTAATCCATAATTTCATATCAGAATCATAAAATTTCCTTAATTTGCTTTTGTCTACTTCTTTTTATTTCCCTTAACATCTTTCTGTCACTATGACTGTCGCGTTGTTTGCAAATAATAATACATCCGAATTTGTAGCTTCAATAAAGTAATTTACATACACCAGATAGATTGTATTTAGATAAATTAAAGTGTAGGTCTCAACACGGATCCCTGTGGGGTATTTGCATCGTTACTGTTATTTTTACGCCATTTGTCAAAAGCCTCTCGGATATCATTCAGTGAGAAAGGTTTGAAATTGAAAACATTAATATTGTCATAATTCAGTAGCTCTCTGGATTTAGTATACTAAAATCTTTTAATCATCTTATAATGTGAGTGGAGTCAAGAACAGCTCCGATTTTGATTATTTTTGTTTCAAATGTGTTTTATGTAGGTAATATTTGAAATGAGAAACATTTTGGTTGGGGCGCATAAATATTTATATTGTTTAAACAATAATTACGCTATTTATGGAAAAAATTCAGTTTTTTACGATATTTATTGAAACTTTGAATACTAATGGGTTTTTGTCTTTTTTTTCATTATATTATTATAAAAAACTTTAAATTATATGTATGAAAATTTTCCAAAAATTTTTATAAACAATTAATGAATAGGATTTTTTTTTTTAATTATACATATAGAATTATGTAATATACAATGAATTTTTTTATCGATGAACCATAGGGATTTACATGGTGTAAACTTTATTTCGTGATTGTGGTTTTTCTACTGCTAATTTAAATAGTATATTGTATATCAAGAGTTGAAAATGAAAGATTTCACACGAGTTTGCAAGCCGTAGGCGCGTGGCTTAAGCAAACGAGTGTGAAATCGAATTTTCAACACGTGGTATACACGATATTTTTCCGACGACCACAAAAAAAAAACGCTAATATTCGGTATTCCTTCAAGCTTCAAATATTATTCGACAGAGCTGCGGACAAAACATACATTGGTGGCCATGGTTACTACAACTGTGTGCAATGATTTCATTGCGCACAGGCTGGAAGGTATCTGATTGGCTAACCAGTTTCATTGCACACGGGTTCGCTATTTGCATGCAATAGCCAACTTTCAATAATAGTTATTTGTGCGAATTTACGCATTTTTCATAGTGGTCGTCGGAAAAATTATTTTTTGCACACTTTTAGCTTACTTAATTTTCTACAGGTTCAAAACAGCAAAATACTGACATTGGCCCTTTTAGCATCAAGCCATAGATATTATTTAAGCAATTACAAGCGGTGGAAATTATTTATTGATTATTATTATTATAATCGTGATGAACTGGTGATGGTTTGTTTTGGTTTGTAGATCAGGTCACCGAGGGGAATAGGGCGGTCCGGGAGGGTGATCGACGTTTGCATTTCTAATTGCTTAGAGATTTTGTTGCTACCTTAGTTTTTTAATCATAACTTGACTAATATTCCGTCAAAATTATAATAACAAACACCATCGTAATCAGAGAATATCGGTCTTTAATTCTTAAAGAATACATTTTTTCGATTGGAGGCTTAGTTCTCGAGCAATGGAGTGAGGAACGTAAAAATACGGCAAAATTAACGAATTTTTGGCGAGCGTCGAACAGAGATACAGCCATTTCAATTTTATTCTTCCCATAAGACGCAATGCTAATTTGAAAATTGTTTATTTTTTTACAACCAAACAGCTACAGAAAATATTATAAAGTTTCCACCAAAAAAAAGATTTGAACATCGGCTATCTGACACGCTACGTAAGTCAAAAATTTTGAACAACGCCCTTTTGCACACGACAATTTTTGAAATTTTTTTTTTGGAAGTTCACCTACACATGACCAATCGATTTAGCAAGGTGTCAACTTTTTGCCATTAACTGCCCACACGACGAACTTTTTAAGCCTCCGAGTTCTGTTAGTCGGAAAGCCAGCGAATATTTTTCTCATTTCATTTCGAAGCGAGAATTTTATGATCCGTACCGTTGCAGACGTGGCAATCACGGAGGTGACCATTTGGCAACAGTGCGTTATAACGTCCCGCGACAAGAAGGAAGAGAAAATGAAAAATACTCGTACGTAATCTCTGAATATGTATTTGTATAGGAACGGTTCATCGTTTATTATATGCATCATAAACTACTCGTATTACTCCACTCTTTCTGTTGTCTTTATTTATAATTATTGTTTCCGAAAATTCTCCTTATTGACATTTATTTTAAAAACTGGTTTAAATTTGTTTTCGTTGATTAAACTCGCTGTAAGACATTATTTCTTCGTGGTTTTAAATAGTACAATTCTCTATCATCTGGTGATAGGGAATTGTACAATATTATGGACAGTTCATTTTTTAATTTTATTTTCGTCCGATGAACGTGCCAAAAATAAATTACTCCCTAGAATTCGAACTTTAAGGGAAATAACGTTTTTCATGTTATTTGTAACTAGAATTGTCAAAAGTAATTTTGAATGTCTAAGGTTGGTTACTATGAATTAAGAGATTTAAGTCTAACCAAATATGCCGTCAGAAACCAAAATTAATTGCGAAACGAAAAAACATTTATCAATTTATCACTTACTGAGAAATTAGCCATTTGCAACTGTTACAAGGAATTTTGAGGTTATGAGTTGTCTTCTTTCGTGCTTTCTTGGTTTTTCTGCGAATTCATTTCTCCGTTTTCACTTTGTCTTTCAAAAAGCTGTTCTTTTCAGAACTCTGGGCAATTATAATATTATTTATGCAATTACAAGCGGTGGAAATTATTTATTGATTATTATTATTATCGTGATGAACTGATGATAGTTTGTTTTGGTTGGTTGGTCTGACGGGCGGAATAGGGCGGTTCGGGAGGGTGATCGACGTTTGCATTTCTAATCGCTTAGACATCTTGTTGCTACGTTAGTTTTTTAATCATAACTTGACTAATATTCCGTCAAAATTATAATAACAAACACCGTCGTAATCAGAGAATATCGGTCTTTAGTTCTTAAAGAATACATTTTTTCGATTTGAGGCTTAGTTTTCGAGCAATGGAGTGAGAAACGTAAAAACACGGCAAAATTAACGAATTTTTGGCGAGCGTCGAACAGAGATACAGCCATTTCAATTTTATTCTTCCCATAAAACGCAATGCTTCTTTGAAAATTGTTTATTTTTTTACAACCAAACGGCTACAGAAAATATTATAAAATATCCACCAAAAAAAAGATTTGAACATTGGCTATCTGATACGCTACGTAAGTCGAAAATTTTGAATAACGCCCTTTTGCACACGACAATTTTTGAAATTTTTTTTTTGGAAGTTCACCTACACATGACCAATCGATTTAGCAAGGTGTCAACTTTTTGCCATTAACTGCCCACACGACGAACTTTTTAAGCCTCCGAATTTTGTTAGTCGGAAAACCAGCGAGTATTTTTCTCATTTCATTTCGAAGCGAGAATTTTATGATACGTACCGTTGCAGACGTGGCAATCACGGAGGTGACCATTTGACAACAGTGCGTTATAACGTCCCGCGACAAGAAGGAAGAGAAAATGAAAAATACTAATCTCTGAATATGTATTTGTATAGGAACGGCTCATCGTTTATATGGATCATAAACTACTCGTATTACTCCACTCTTTCTGTTGTCTTTATTTATAATTATTGTTTCCGAAAATTCTCCTTATTGACATTTATTTTAAAAACTGGTTTAAATTTGTTTTCGTTGATTAAACTCGCTGTAAGACATTATTTCTTCGTGGTTTTAAATAGTACAATTCTCTATCATCTGGTGATAGAGAATTGTACAATATTATGGACAGTTCATTTTTTAATTTTATTTTAGTCCGATGAGCGTGCCAAAAATAAATTACTCCCTAGAATTCGAACTTTTAAGGAAATAACGTTTTTCATGTTATGTGTAACTAGAATTGTCAAAAGTAATTTTGAATGTCTAAGGTTGGTTACTATGGATTAAGAGATTTAAGTCTAACCAAATATGCCGTCAGAAACCAAAATTAATTGCGAAACGAAAAAACATTTATCACTTAGCGAGAAATTAGCCATTTGCAACTGTTACAAGGAATTTTGAGGTTATGAGTTGTCTTCTTTCGTGCTTTCTTCGTTTTTCTGCGAATTCATTTCTCCGTTTTCATTTTGTCTTTCAAAAAGCTGTTTTTTTCAGAACTATGGGAAATTATAATATTATTTATGCAATTACAAGCGGTGGAAATTATTTATCGTGATGAACTGATGATAGTTTGTTTTGGTTGTGCGGTCTGACGGGGGGAATAGGGCGGTCCGGGAGGGTGATCGACGTTTGCATTTTTAATCGCTTAGAGATTTTGTTGCTACGTTAGTTTTTTAATCATAACTTGATTAATATTCCCTCAAAATTATAATAATAAACACCATCGTAATCAGAGAATATCGGTCTTTAATTCTTAAAGAAAGAATACATTTCTTCGATTTGAGGCTTAGTTCTCGAGCAATGGAGTGAAGAACGTAAAAATTCAGCAAAATTAACGAATTTTTGGCGAGCGTCGAACAGAGATACAGCCATTTCAATTTTATTCTTCCCATAAAACGCAATGCTTCTTTGAAAATTGTTTATTTTTTTACAACCAAACGGCTACAGAGAATATTATAAAATTTCCACCAAAAAAAAGATTTGAACATCGGCTATCTGATACGCTACGTAAGTCGAAAATTTTGAATAACGCCCTTTTGCACACGACAATTTTTGTACTTTTTTTTTGGAAGTTCACCTATACATGACCAATCGATTTAGCAAGGTGTCAGATTTTTGCCATTAACTGCCCACACGACGAACTTTTTGAGCCCCCGAGTTCTCTGTCCCTCGGAAAGCCAGCGAATATTTTAGTCATTTCATTTCGAAACGACACGTACCGTTGCAGACGTGGCAATCACGGAGGTGACCATTTGGCAACAGTGCGTTATAACGTCCCGCGATATGAAGGAAGAGAAAATCTAATCTCTGAATATTTGTATAGGAACGGTTTATCGTTTATTATATGGATCATAAATTACTCGTATTACTCCACTCTTTCTGTTCTCTTTATTTATAATTGTTTCCGAAAATTTTCCTTATTGATATTTAAAAACTGGTTTAAATTTGTTTTCGTCGAGTAAGACATTATTTCTTCGTGGTTTTAAATAGTACAATTCTCTATAAAATTATCTGTGTTGTAATGTTCATATTTGATTTATCACACGGCCTATAAGCATTAAATTCTCATATCACTTTTTTACAAAATATAAAATAAAATTAAGTAAAGTCCTAAAGAATCTGTTCTATTAAAAGTATAAAACAGCTTCCAAATATGAGGACGTTGCAGGTTGCAGCATCTTGAACTGTACAACCCCTGACCCGACGCCGGTAATACTACACTTCGCTTTCCACCGAACCTTCCTGTTTGGGGGTGTTCCTGAAGAGATTGCACTGCTCCGCCATTCGCCCACCAGAACTATTAAACAGCTAAGGTTTCCGGTTAAAAAAAACCCAAGAAAAACTCCAACCACGAATAGGCAGCACCAGGATTCGAACCCACTACCCCTCAATTAGCAAGCAAGCGTGCTGGGCGTTCGACCACTAGCCTCGACTGGTAATCATTAATTAATCAGTATTCAGTATTTAACTTAGTGTTCTTTTTTTTGAAGCTGTTTAATAAATTTCTGTTTTAGATCATTTTCCAACGACTGCATAAATACGATTCCTCAAATGGACTTGTTCTGCTGACACTTTACCATACTAAATACTAACAATTTCAGATAATAGACCAAATGACAACATCTTGGTACTTCTGCATTTCTTTCCAAACTTGCTTCCTCATTCCAAAAATTATAATTTCCACATCGGTGCACTTCGATGCATCGAATGTCATTAGTGTTAATCAAGTCAGATCAAAAGATATACACAATAACAACAGCACTACAAAGAGAAAGCTGCAATCGCAGTTAAAAAGCAGAAGCAAGATCAAAGAAAAACCAAGCAAAGAATATTTTTTAAAACAGGAGAGTAGAGAAGGTTGTGGAAGAAATACATAATTGGTGCGATTGATGCGAATTTACATTTTTTTTGCTGCATTTTGCATTAATTTGGGCAATCAGAATGTATTACTATAATAAGAAAAATTATACATTCTTTTGCACTTCATTGCCGTGAATTAACGCTGTCGTGAGCAATTTTCGACCGTGACGATATTATTTCATTTGACAAAATTCAAAGATGTCGGATCCGTTTTCGTTCCC
Organism: Tenebrio molitor; assembly: GCF_963966145.1. Classification (NCBI taxonomy): domain Eukaryota; kingdom Metazoa; phylum Arthropoda; class Insecta; order Coleoptera; family Tenebrionidae; genus Tenebrio; species Tenebrio molitor. The sequence goes on along the minus strand of NC_091054.1, from coordinate 749,355 downwards.
CAGCCGGCGTTTCTCGGTAAAATGATCAGCAGAATCGTCCGAATCTTAACGAGGAAACGCTGCAACGAGTTTTTTTATTACGCTTCCACTATTTCAGTCTGTCAGAGTGTAACACATTAGTTGGTTTTTAATAATCATAACCCATCGGAGGACTCATCAAAAATTAATAAATCGCTCCATTATGCGCCGTCCTCCCGCTGGGCCAAGATATAGAAGTTTCCGGAAATATTAATGTCGACAAAAAAAATCAATCTCAGAGAAAAATTGTGGCCGCGCCATTAAGAGCTTGCCTTAATTGCCAATTAAAAATTAATTGAAGTGGACACACAGTGACAACGGTAAAACTTGGACGTTTCTTCCTTCGATGGTAATAATAACACGATTATTTTGATGTCGCGTAATGTCTTTTCGGACAATAAATATGCGTTCTTTACAATCTTTATCTGCAATTTGTATACCGTTGCGGTACATTTCATTTCTGCGAAGCTCATTTTCAACACGATGTGTTCGCTCTCACACGGCAACAGTACTTCCGAATCTTGTGGAGTTTGTGTTGGAGTTTATCGCCTTCGCGCAGATATTTCCAAGGTCACAGCCCATGAGAGAATCCAACACCTCCATTTATCAGTTAGTAAGATGTTGCGAAGAAGGAAAAGCTGCTGAAAATTCTCAAGAAAGAAAAATCAGAAGTCATCAGATCGGAGCAAAGTTTCCAGTCGTGTAAAATATCCCCAAGGATTTCAGATGAGAATATTAAAAATGTTACGAGTGACAAAACACTAAAAAAATGTCCCTCAAAATAACAAGACTAAATTTCTTGGTTGATAAATTCCTTATTTTTTATTTTTAACAAAATTTTAATTTGAATTTGATAAATTGGAACGTAGGCCTTGTGGTTCGGAAGTTGCATTCTAGGAAAAGAATTTAGCTACTGGCGCGTAACAGAGGTTTTAAAAGCATTCCAACCAGTCGAAAAACTTTGTGAAAAGAAATAATCACGTAGATCAAAATTCTGTTGCATTCGAAATGAGACCACATTTGAATTTCGTCTCATTTGGTTTGGAGATTACGAAAAATCGTAAACAATTTTTTGACCCGATAAAAAATCCAGTTCAACAACACCACCTTCGCGATTTCTTCAGTTTCACTGGTTAATTAACGAATGACAAATTAGCTGACTCTCCTAAACGAACGCTGTCCAAAATAAAAATCCGATAACACTGTCAGCCTGGATTAGCATTCTTTTACGGTTTTATTTAAGCGACGACGTTTTTATGGAAAAATAGAAGCAACTTTTTATTGTTGGCATGTGATTAAAATTTTAGTACCGATGCGGCGGTCTCATCGGAGCTATCAACGTCAACTGGCACCGACAACTGTATTCTTGCAATCCGCGGCGCTGCATGACGCGCTTCTCTCCTGTCAAACCATCCTGCTGATTCACGAGCTCCCCTGAAGAAGTTTTTCTTTGTTGGCAGGGGCCGAGCTCCGCGGGTGCTGAACCGCCGCAGCGCTCTAATCCCGACGTAATCCTGGATAAAGAGGCACGATTTCAAAACGTCATCTTGCAAAAAGTACCAAACGGAACGAAATCTCACTGGATTACCAGTCGTGAGCCCTGTTTAGTTTCTTATCGATAAGTGCTACAAAGTTTCTAGCACAACTAACGGGCCTTCAAATAAATTTATATTTAGAGCAACCTATAGAAATTCAATTGTTTGCAACATTTTTCCAGCGTAGAAAATGACACAAGAAACGTCTGACATTTTAACGAAATAAAATTAGGTTAGAAAATATTTTTAATTTTTGTAGTGCGTTCTCCCTATTCCCCCTCCACGGAATAAGACAATACGAAATTGGGAAAAAGCTTACTATGTAACCTGTGTAACTCCGGAGAATAATTGGTTACCTACAAAAATTACTTTACACTGTTAACAGAATCACGCCTACTCTAAATATATATTTATTTGAAGGCCCGATACTTAAGCGCGATGGACACTGGGGGAGCCTCCCCGACTGCGAGAGCCCCAAGGAACGAGTTGACACTTTCAATGCTCAGATTAATTCCAAAACACCAACAACTGGAGACAATACGTCAAACTTGCCTGCCAATAGCTTAACACTTTTTTTTTCGGTCGATTTCCAGATGGGTGCACCGCAGCGCTCCACTCTCGACCCGCTTCTACTCCGGTACTCGGAGCGCCGATATCTACACCCTCGAGTACCTATCCAAGATCCGAGTCCGGAGATATGTATCGCCGAGAACAAATTGCTTTCTCGTCCAGTGCACATGTGATCGGCTATCGGCGATCTCTGGTTGGCCTCATCTCGCGATGTCCAACGACTGACTAGAACTGACCGCACCGTCCGACCACATCATCGCATACTCCATCAATCACGGCCCTGAGACGCGTTTAACTCTGCCAAGCGTGTTATGGACAGGACTTACATTCTCATTTCAGATAACATCTTGTTCAATCGCGAAAAATGCGCCTCATGTTTAATTATCGCCCTAACTGTAAACTTACGCCGGCTTTATGTCGAATCCTCCGGAATAAAGTCCGACCACATGAATGGGGGAACGATCCGGAATGGTTGGAATGCCGCCTCTCGGCTGACCAGGGCTGTCATTAACAAAACATCTGAGCGAGCGCTCGCTCCAAAACTCTTCCACTGAACAGTAAAAAAAAATTGCAAAACTGCACCCTCTTCTTGACCAATGCGGTTCTTTTCAATAGTTGATGAAGCCGTCCCTGGATCGCATGACATTCGCGCCCACCGCCATCAGACCCTATTGAAATATACATGTTATAATAACGATTATAAATGGGCTTCACCGATGCACTCCACCTCATATATTTTAATGCGTTTTTAATGGCGCATGTTGCAATTTTCGTCATGGAGTTGTTGCTAATTTTTACATAAAATATAACAAGCACTAACACGGCCGTAAGTTGTCCCTAAAGCGTCGTACATCATTGCGGTGCTTGTTCGCGGAAAATTATTACCGATAGCGGAATTCAATTTCATCGACAACACGAAGCTGCGCCCCATACGGCAAATCGACTATTCGTGTCGCTCAATGTTGCAGTTCAGGACGGATGTCTGTGCTCGTAATGGTTTGGGCCTTATAGGTTCAGTTGATCATTTTAAAGCTACTGGCCTGTTAAGTCCCAAGTTGTTACGTTGCCAACACCAGCGTCGCACGCGAAGACGGAGTGGAGGAGGGTTTCGGTTGCTTTGGTTGATGCAATTTTGGGGTTTCTTAGCGGCATTTGCCTGTAACACTATTGCAATGCCCTTGGAAATCCCAAACATGCATGACGAATCTAGGTATTCAAAATAATAATTGAAATTGTTCTTGTAACTTTATTTACCATCAGGCAAAAACTCAACAATATATTTATATCGTAGGCGTTGGAAAAATTAAACCGTTCAGAACAGTGTAGAGTTTGAATTTCCCGCCGTTTGACACGAATGACATTTGTTTATATTTAATCAGGACATAATTGAACATGTTTGATATTTGCTTCGAGAATAGGAATCGTTAAGTTATTCTATTTTTAATGTAAAACATTGCAAAGAAAGAAAAAAGAAAGATTTTTTGGCTTTAAATCTTAGGTTAGCTGTCAACATGCTCCAATTAATCTACGCTTTAAAAAAGCACAACAATTGACGGTATTTATTATTTATTTATTTATAATATTATGTGGCAGATATGGATGAAATGTTAAAGAAAGCACAAGCGGGGGGAGTATGTTAGGCACAGAGAAAGTTTGGAGCCTGGGGTTTGCGGATGACTTGGTAATAGTGGCAAAGAGTGAGAGAAAAATAAAAGAAATTATGAGGAGCCTGGGAAAGTATGTGAGGAAGAAAAAGCTAGAAGGATGCTAGCAGTGAACAGAGAAACGGCAGATTACTTATAGTGAGGCAAGAGTGTAAGAGAAATAAGCTGAGAATGAAAGCGGGAAAGAGAGCGGCAAAGTTTGAAGACAAAATGAATGGAAGAGAAGAGTGCAGAATACTGACGAAATACTGGAGAGAAAAGAAAAAAAAACATAGAGAAAAAGGAGAGAGAGAGAGAGAAATATTATCAGAGAAACGGGTATGCCAGTGAAGAAGTGGAAAGATTGAGAGCAAAAGGAAGATAGATGAATGTAGAGCTGAGTGAGAGGGACGAAGACACAGACAAGCAAGAAAGAAGGGAAGGAATCAAAGAATCAAAAGAAAAATCGGTAGTAACAGACCAAACAAAAGAGCAAAAAAGGAAAGAGATTCGTATGTAAGGTTTAGTCTTATTAGGCAAATAAAGAAATAACTTTGTTGAGAACTAGTTTGTTTTTATCTTTACGAAATGCACCAATTATGCAAATATTGGTTGACTGAAACCGTTATTTTATCAATTCGCTTCTGAATATTGGTTTGGCGAATTTCGGCGTCATTAATTTTATCAAAGCAGAAACTAAAAATGCATATTTCATAGAAGTAAAATGTTATTATTAGTTTGGAAATAGACGGAAAATAAGCAGTGTGATTACAAACTTCTAAAGCACATAAACATCAAAATAACAGGATATTTGTTTTGAAAATTTTAATTGTACTCCCGGAAATTAATTAATTAATGTTTCAAACTATTTAATAAAATGACAAATTGATTAGTATTAAATATTAATTTGAAATAATATTCTAAGTTACTGACTGTTAAATTAGTTATTTTTAGTGTTAGAATATGATCAATAAAGAAAACGATAAAGGAATTTCTATGAAATACGACAGTTCAGGAAACATTCGGCGTACTTTGGTCATATTTACTAACAGAATAATGAAGAGATATTGGCCCGAGAATCCAAAACACGCAAGGTTGTGCATGTTATACCCACTCGCCATGCTTGTCATATCATGAATAAGACTATCAACCATTAAAAAAATAAAATCCTCATAAATGTCAGAATTGACAAGTGACAGTTTATTAAGTTACGACGCACGTTTTGAGAATTTTTTTTTCCATAGTCTTAATTCGGTTTTTGTTGATCGTAATGTAAATGAAAGACAACATGTCTCAGAAATAAGTACATTAATTTTAACCAGTGATAGATTTCATCAAGAACAACAAAATTGTTATGTACCATTTTTTCGAAATATAATTTCCATTTCAGTATTTTACCCTCTCCATAAATTAACGAGCTGTCTGTTTTCTAGTTATTTAATCCATTGACAGTGACCGTGAAATAGTAGTTTTTGTGAAATCGGTGCAAAACATTGTGTTTTTAGAATAAAGTTTTTTCGCTGCGCGGCCGAGGTAGAGACACGATTATTACATTTTCAGTTAGTTTTATCCGACCACAAAGGGCAGGTGTTTACGTGTTGATTCTGTGATTTAAGCTAAAATTTTGTGAAAATGGCGCGTTTATTTTCGAATAGTGAATACATAGATATTGTGTAGTGTATGGTGAAATGTGCGGGAGTGCTCCTCGAGTCCAGAGAATTTTCGTGTGACTTCTTCTTGTGGGGGTATATGAAAGACCCCGCCAATTGATACAATTAAAATTGAACGAGTGGAAAATGCTGCCACAACAATTCGCAACAACAGAGGTATGTTGAAAAGAGTGGAAGAATCATTTCGTCGGCGCCTTCATTATTGTATTGACAATAACGATATGAGTGCATAAGTTGGCAATAAACAAGTGAAAGTTTTTTTTTTCTTCGCTTATCAACATCGGCGAAGCAAATAATCTCCATAGGCGGATCACGAAATTTGTGGCAAATCTTTCAATAATTTTAATTGGATAACTTCAAGGTTTAGGATTTTTTTTTTAAATAAATACATTGTTTCTAGTATTAACAAGTTCTATTACCAGTTAAAATGAATGTATATCAAATCCAGTAAATTGTGGCTTCTCATTATATAAGCAATAAACCATTCCTTCATTTAGACTCCAGCCGTTTAGTGAGGATACATTCGGTGGGGATGCGCAACAACGCTATTTTGTTCGACCAGTCCATTATTAGGAAATAAGGGTGTTTGGCATTTTCCGGCAAAATATCGGTAGATGTCACCACCTCGCGCGTTACGGGAAACTGTAATAGTATTACAGAAATTACAGAAGGAAAAATTTATTCGAATTGTCAAGATTTAAATGTCTAGCTGTTTCTAGCGAACACAAATTGATTTTGCACTGATTGTGATTGAAGTTCTTAGTGTATTTGTTATTTTGACAATCAATGACTGATTAACGGTTGATATTTATTCGAGTTTCGAACCCTTCCCATGTCTAGCTGTTTCTCGCGAACACAAATTAATATCACAAAATGATTTGCACCGATTATGATTGAAGTTCTTATTGTAGTTACGTTATTTTGGCAATCAATGACGAATTGACGATCGACATTTATTCTAGTTGAGAACCTTTCGTAGGTATTACAGTTTGCATTCATTCGCGATCCAAGTGCCTCTGGTGGCCATTTCACATCGAATGGCACGACTTGTTATTATCGGCGCAGACGACGATTATTTATATCACCCGTTTTTAAATCACTAGCAACGAATACAATACTTAATTGTGCATCAAACTTAATATAAATTGTTTAACTATACATGTTTTTATATAAACCACTTCTATGGGACGCACTGGTTTTTCTACGGCACTGGAATATTTGGACCGCGCAGGTTTCCCCCACCTAATGTATCCTCAGTAAACGGCTGGAGTCTACTTACTTTTATAAGAAAATAACTGGGAAGCGTAACACTTGTGTATTGTTGGTTGCAGCAAATTTTTCTGTGTATTTTTTTAATTTTTATATTCTTATTATTACCTGCATTATTTACAATGAATCTTATCGTCAATAAAACAATAATTCATACATAAACAACGCCGTTTACTCATTGTTTATTGTTCCTAATATAGAAGCAGGAAACACAAGGAAATTTCAATCAGCATTTCTCAACGCTCTTTCAAGACATTAGTATATTTGCTTGTCCTTTTGTTTGTGCTCCAAGCTCGTCATTTACTTCCGTCATTGCTATTAAAGCCTAATTCATTACTCAAAAATGTTTCTTAATCACCTACACAAAGGCCACGATTCGCGGTTTTAAATTTGAACTCTTTAAAATAAACATTTACAATCGAATATTTGTTTTTACATTTTTCTAAACCATAATTTGACACTTCGCTCATGGGATAATTATCAATTGAAACGAAAAAGTGAGTGAAAATGTTTTTGTGCCATAAAAACTTTAGTTTTTTTGAAGAAAGGACGTCCGCAGTTTTTACTGTTTTTCATTCGAGTATTTTAATCGAGTGATTCTTTTTTCGTGCTTCGTTATCAATGGATGGTGTAAACACATGAGCATTTGTGAGTTCGGAAAAATCTTCGCTAATAATTCTTGCGATAACTAATAGATATTTTTGTATTAAGAGCGTGAAGGAGGCGATTATAAGATGAGGATTATTATAAGACGCCAAAGGGCCAAAATCGCCGTTCACCCCCGAAATGCAAACATTATTTTTTGTAAAATCATTTAAATCCACCTTAAAGCTTTGAAAAAATAAATGACATGATTCGTTCTCAAAAATCAAGAGTTATGTTGTTGGTTTCCAATGTGATGCAACAAATAAAATAGCTATTAAAATTAATTGTTGTTCTTTTAGGCCTTAGGGCGCAAAAGGCATTATTTAGGTACGCCCGCAAATTATTGTATAAATGACTTCATTTTGATACGATTTTACAAAAAGTATGTTTTTTATTAAAGAACCACGACCTGTTGATTTAGGTTTGCAATAATAAAATTTTACTAAATTTAGGGAATTTAATGATATCTATTGGCTATTCCTGCCAGCATCTGTCATTTTTAATGTCCTTGAAAGTACGCAAACTCGCATTTTAAATTTGAACGTGTTATTAAAAATGGCTCGCAAAGTAAGACATTTATTTATTAAACTCTCAAATTGGTTGTTATTAACTTATATGATAAGATTTTTCGCCCTAGGTCAAAAGTGTAGAATGTTGCCACCAATGCCACCCCTATTTTGGGTGTAAATTGCGGTGTTGGTGGTTCTTTGATAAAAAGAAAAAACAGATTATATAAACTCTGTCCACTGATAGATTGCTTGACATAAATGTTACTAAAAATGTTCACTTACGCTATAACAAATAGATCCGGTGCGAAATTTAAAAAAATGGAAAGAGCAGGTTTACACGTGATGTTTTATTATTATTCTGCATGTTTGCACTTAGGAAAGATGAAAGAAAACTTCAGTACAGTAGGAGTAATATATTAGGTTTTATTAATACAGGGTGTTTCACGAGTAATAATGTGCCCGATGGAAAAAAAATGCAACCCACAATACATTTTCGAATTTCCGAAAAAGCTGGCTATTGAAATTAAAATATCCAGCTTTTTTCGGAAATGGCTAGACACAAGCAAGAGATTATTTAATGCATGAACAAAAATTAGCTCTGTATCATTTTCGATGTTTGTAATGTCACTTAAAGTGTTTATAATGCTAGATTCTTGAGGCACGCACTCACTTCACAAATTTAAAAAAATCAACAAAAAATCGCAACGGAACAGATCAAAACAGCAACACGATCAAAAGGAAAAACTTTTTTTGTTCGACACTGTCAGAATTTGAGAATTTTCTCCTGTGTAAACGGATTTTGATAAATTTGACAACTTGTCAAAACGAAACTTCAAGCTAATTTTAAAGATTTTAAGCGATTTAGAGCCTTTAAGGGGCTCGTCGAACAAAAAAACGTTGTATTCAACTCGTTCTTGTGTAAATTGGCCTTTTTTTGGCACTCGTGGGCCTTTAAAACGCTCGTGTCACTCGTGTTTTTTTAAACATGCCAAAAAAGGCAAATTTACACACGAACTCGTTAAATAAACTACTATTAAAACCAGAGAATCGCAAAACAAAGCTCTAAAGATGAAAAATCGCAAATGTAAATGCTTAAACCACTTGACAGAACTGACAATTTCAAATTTGAAATGTCATATAATTTATTTTTCGCGTGGGTTTTATAACAACCAATGAGAATCAGTGGCGCGAATGCTTCAAGACATTACCAACACAATCTATGATACTTTCTTAATATTTTAATGTTATGGTTTGGGGATTTTGTTATCTAAGGATATTCAAAAAAATGCATTCTATTAGTGGACGTAGTCTATTTGACTTTATTAATTGTGTTGTGTAAGTTGTTTGGGGACAAATCTGTCAAGGTGTCAAATGTCAAAAAAAATTAAATGAGATCGAGTGAACACACAATTAATATAAAACGCAACAATACCTAACTACAGCATGCAGATGTAATCGCAGAAATTCTCAAACGTATAAAAATAGGTTGAATGTCCCTGCGGAGAAAGATCAAAGCTTCTAAGCTTCCAATCATATAAAACAGGAAGTACCAAAGTCAACCTCAATAACAAGAACCAATCTTGTTATTAAGTTTACTTATATGTTACTAATCAATTTGCATATCAGCAATTGAAATGTTTTTAATATATTCAATTGAAAATTTTCCACTTTTCGCATTGTTTGTGTAAAAACTGGTGGCGTCCATTTCCTTTTTCGACAACTTTTGAAGCTCTTCCATCTCCACTCCACTCCAAAAGTTAATTCGTAACGATAATTATTATGTTTCTTAAAAAAAAGACTGATGTAATAACACGAGGAACAATGAGGATTTTGCGCAAAATATTGTGTTTTTAGAATAAAGTTTTTTCGCTGAGCGGCCGAGGTAAAGACACGATGATTACATTTTCAGTTAATTTTATCCGACCACAAAAGGTAGGTGTTTACGTGTTGCTTCTGCGATTTAAGCTAAAATTTTGTGAAAATGGCGCGTTTATTTTCGAATAGTGAACACATAGATGTTGTGTAGTGTATGGTGAAGCGTGCGGGAGTGCTCCTCAAGCCCAGAGAATTTTTATGCGACTTCTTCTTGTGGGGATACATGAAGGACTTGGTATTTTCGATCCCAATTGATACAATTCAAGTTTTAAGAGAACGGATGGAAAATGCTGTCACAATTCGCAATAACAGAGGTATGTTGGAAAGAGTGGAAGGATCTTTTCGTCGGTACCTTCATTATTGTATTGACAACAACGGCGGTCACTTTGAACACTTCGTGTAATGATTTAGTGAATACTGTGATAACACCATGAGAATTTTCACTAATTTTGGGAGACATTTTGTCATCTTTGGTATGGGTGATTCATTAGAGTCAATTTAAAATATTCATTATTACAATTGTTTTCATTTAATATCTACCATACCCTTTTTCCTCTTCCACCCTTATCATTATAGGTCACAGTAACGGGCGCAGCAGTTAGCCGCTGTACTGTTAACAAAAAACAAGTGAAACTTTTCTTGCATTTGTTTTTTCTTCCCCATAGGCGGGTAACGAAACTTGTGCCAAATATTTCAATAATTTTAATTGCATAACTTCAAGGTTTAGGAAAAAAATATATACACGTTGTATAACCAATTTTTGCTAACTTATAAAAACATCAATAGAGCTACATAGGTCCTTCGATTTTTGAAAAAAGGTTTAGATAAAAAGAGAATTACTTTTATTGTTTTATAACAGTGTAGTTAATTTCTAATTATTATTTTGTAACAAAAATAAAACCTCACTTGCACTGCAATGTTTTAATATTTTTTCTGTTGTACAGGCCCTTGTGCTTACATAATTCATGTAAAAATAAATAACATAAATAAAAACAGTTAAAAAAGAATACCGAACAAACTGTTAATTAAAATTGTATTATTATATATAAATAATGAATCATAAATAAGTATTATATCAACAACGATCAGGCGAATACATCACAAAACGGTTAATAATGGAATTAAGGCAGAGTAATCGATCACTCCAGTTACACATTGTATACAATAGACGCAGACAAATTAAAACCAAAATCATTTCAATTAGCTTTATCAACCCTCTAGTAGTGAAAACATTTCAACCAGTAAATCTAGAAACATTGTTCAACGATAATGAGCCGTTATAAATTTTGTACAAAATAAATTACAATAAGTTAACGCAGCTTTATACTAAGTTGTTCGATGAGTTGGTCGACCCTCTCGCTGGTACCCTTGAAACTCCTCGGGTCGGGCCCTATCATCTGGATCAACTGTGGCACCTCTTGGGACGAAATCTGTACAAATTTGTTCAAGGCTTTCATACACCTGAACAGGTGCTCTTCGTTCGGTTTCGTACTAAAATACTGCAGCAGCGCCATCGTCAACTCGACGGCGACGTCGTCGAACACCTAAAACATGCACCATCGATTACGATCCAATCGCAAAATCACCCGCACCGGTGTTATTGCAAATAACAGAAGCTCAATGATTTAGTACTTGTTCCGCGAGAGGGCACCACTCGAGATTGCGCTTAAGCGGTGCCCTCTCGTGGACCGCTCTCGTGTCACATCGCTAGTGTGGTTAGTCGCCACAACGACAAATGAGACAAGCATACATCAACCATCAGCTACCTTAGATAAGCTGCCTTTGGGTAAAAGCTGGCGAATCCGAAAATTTTTAAACATTTTCTGAAAACACAAACCTGAACAGAGTATCGATCGAATAATCGGTTCGTAATTTACAAAAAGCAGCCAAAAAGCCTGGCGTAATAACGACTGGAAGAGAAATTAGATACAGACCACGGATTTTACCTCCTTGCAGGCCAGGTTGTGGATGATGGCAGTCCCCCTCTCTTGCAGCGCTGGTAAATCTGACAGCAATGAGTGCACGGCGACCTTGGTGGTCACTCTTATGTTGCTGGTCTGCTGGTTGTTGTACGTCCACTCGGAAATGTACATCAACCATTCGGAAGAACTCAGATTCTCGAACATGTTGACAATCTAAAAAAATCAAACATCACCGATAGTCCGGTCGATAATTTTAACTGACAACAATCTACTAGACATTGACGCTATTTATAACCTCAAATTTAGAAAAACATAATTGTATTCTTAAATTCACAATAAACGCAAGCAGCGAAATTTTAATTAACGTACGAATAGAGCCAAAGCTTCTTGTTCCTCTGGAGCGATTCTGTCGATTTCGAACGCGTAATTCATCAAGACATGATCCTTCCTGTCTTGGTGCAAGACTAGAATAACGTCGTCTTTCAAAGCGGCGATCGCCAAGATGTTCATAGTTCGGACGCGAACCTCAACTGGCAGACCCTTGTCATGGAGGAGGCGACCTGCAATCTCAAACTTGACCCTCCGCCAACAAAAACTCCCTCCTCACCTATGAAATTCAAAAAGCCGTCACTCAACGCCCAACTACCCTCGTCCCCTATCATGTACACCTGCAGCTCTTCCATCGACCTCTGCTCCTCTTCTGACAGCTTCCCGTCGATCAGGCCTAGAAGAGCATCGAATTCCGCTTTGGCCTACAACACACACGTCAAATTAAAAAACCACGATTCTTCACAACCTCACGTCTAGCAATTCCTTGTAGACTATCGGCGGCTCCCTCGCTCGCTTCTTCTCCTCCTCCTCCCGCCGTTCTTCTTCCTCCAGATCCAACACTTGGTCGGAGGGTACTCTGCTCTCGGCGCCGTTCACCTCACCGTCAGCCATCGGAACGTCCTGAAAACCTCAAATCAATTCCGCTCGGTTCTCCACTCCAACAACCTACTTCTAAATCTACAGGAACTGCACCACCTTGACTCAACAACTTCTTCCGTTTTTTCTCCTTCTTGCGGTCCTTTTTCGCTAGTTTCTCTTTGATCGTTTTTCTTCTCTCTTCCAACAAGAGCGAACGGTACCTACAATCACACAAAAATCAATCCATTCGTCAACTGGAATCGCAAACACTCATGACTCAAATACTTACTCAATAAAGTACAAATGTTAAGTAAAAAATATCAAGAGTTATTAACACTAAAATGATACAGGGTGTCGACGGTGTTGTGTTTGTTACAGTCAACCAAAATTTGCTTGCGTTTTAATGTTGTGCCTTTCAAAACGGAAACGAAGAAAACAAAAATAGGGTAGAAAAATGTTGGTAGTGTAAATAATTAAATTCAAAAAATATCGGAACACTCAGTATATGATTTTGTGTATGCAAACAACGATTTTCGATTATTTATTGTTTTATTACTTGCTGCACTTGGACGAAATAAATACAATGAAAGGGAAAATACGGAAGACTACGTCACACTACGTTACAGATGGCGCTTTACACAAACACAAACAAAAGACTGTTTGACAGCAGTGTAGTTTAAAGAATTAATCTAAAAACGAACAGTCCAAGCTTGCTTGATCAACAACTCAACAAACACAAAGCCCACAATGGTAAATGTTGCTGAAGACTTCCGGTGCCAGTTCCAGACAACTCACAACACAATTTACTAACTAAATCTTGGGTAACGATTTAAAACGGTCTGAAACTATCACCGGAGTGCTCAAAGCCGCGAAAATTACAATAGATAAATGTATGCGTTAACAGCCTGCTCGTGAACAATATATTTATGAATTAGCTACATTTGAACCCAAGCCGGTTACGCTCAGTGCTTGCCACACTTCTTTTTACTTTTATCTGACCTGACTTCTTCGATCTGCGAATTGAGCTGTTCGAAATCGGGACTGTGTTCCCTAGACCTGGTCTGTTCCTCGGAGACGGGCCTGGCGCTCTTCTCCAGTTGGCCGATGAGCAGCGGCAACGCCGGACCTAAGGATGAATTCAGGACTTCGTTGGGCAAATCTAGGATGTACTTGGGTATGCTGCAACCGCACAGGAACTGGGCGATTTCCTCGGAGAAGTTGTTGCAGTTGTGGTGCAGCAAGCTGTAAGCTGAACCGCTGAAATGGGGACGGTTAGAATCGAGGGGATGGGGAAAATGTGGATTTGCTTACGCCCACGTTGAGTCGCTCAAGCCGTTGATGTAGTCGATGAAGACTGAGTAAGGGACTTGGGTTTCCCCTAGTTTCAGGACGCGGAGAGGCTCACCCAACGGGGTCGAACGCTATGAAACAGATATTTTTTATTCGTTGCAAAAATTTCAAAAAAAGGACGTCGAGCACGTCAAAACAAACTATCTTTTCATTTTTTTGATAAATTAAAGTGTCTCATTTTTCAGTACTACAAAGCTATTATAGGTAAAATATGTTTTGACCCCAACGCTTTATTAATAAGTTTTCAATAAACACAATTTTAAACTGTCGAAAAATGCTAAAATTACTTTGTCCTATTTGCAATTACCTCTACATTTCAACAATGTAAAAATACGTACATTGTTCCACTTAAAATAAGAAAGTTATTTCTAGTTAACTTGAACTCTTTAAACAATTTATTTTTAGTTTTCACATTTCTTTTCTTATTTATTGAGGCTTGTAAAATTTGATACCATTTATTTTCTAGTTTTCAAAATACACTACCGTTAGGAATTGATTAAAAGGGACAGTGAAACATTTACTTGACTGTATTCTTTTATTTAATTTATTTGTCAATTGTCCACTAATTAGTGGAATTTTTTGTATGTGTAAATAAAATAACTCAACAAATTTCAATTTCCTTTAGGGAATTTAGTTACCACCGAGGTTCTGCCAACAAAATCACCAGATGATCATAGCCAACTTGTCGTTTTTCCAATCGCCATGGAAGTCTCAAATAATTAACTTTTTTTGTTCGACACTGTCAGAATTTGACAATTTTCTCCTATGTGAACGGATTTTGATAAATGTCACAACTTGTCAAAACGAAACGTCAAGCTAATTTTAAAGGTTTTAAGCGATTTGGAGCCTTTATGGGGCTCGTCGAACAAAAAAAACGTTGTATTCAACTCGTTCGTGTGTCAATTGGGTTTTTTTGGCACTCGTGCCAAAAAATTCCAATTTACACAAGAACTCGTCAAATAATAGTATATTAAAATATAAGTTGCAGAAGGCATCTATTCAAGCACGAATTTGAAATTCCGAAACGAGCCGCCTAGCGGCGGGTTGAGGAACAAATAAGTGCTTGAAAGACCTTCTGCAACGAATCTTTTATACTATTTTTTCTATTTTGCCGCTTTATACCATTTTATAAATAAAAAAATAAAAATTTTAAATGTAGGGAATTTTGCGGTGGTTGGTGACATTTTTTATGTGGCATAATTTTAGCAGGCTGTGAAAAAAATTAATTTAAAATGTCAAATTTTTTTTATTTTCGCATTTGATGTTTGAAAATGAATGCTGAAGAAAGTTTATCACTAACGCCGCCGCAAATTAGGCAAATTGTACAAAAGACGTTAGAAAATTTACTGCCGGAGAAGTCCAAATCCCAGAATGAAAATTAAACGTTTTGTTCATTGTTATTTATTAATTTGCTTTGCCCACTGCGAGATTTATTTTTTTTTTAAACTCGTTGATATTATTGCCAATAATTGTAATGGCAAAATATCTGACATAACTCCATCACCTCGCTTAAAAAAATTATCCAAAAACGACTGCAGACAGCTTTTTTAAAAACTGACAAACACGTTATGACTCAAATAAAAAACATAGATGTGATAATTTTGCAATTATTGGTTACGAAGTATGTATTTACTGAAAAAATACGATTGAGTTAAACTGATTTTAAAAAATTCATTGCACGTCATAAAAACATGTTATGTCTTGACGTTAACACATTTTTCATTTGTTTAAACGATGCACCGAATACGATTGTGACCGACCGTGACTTATTGTTAGTCGAGTCCAAATTCTGTGCTTTTTTTAAATAAACTTAATTGTGTAATCGGACCAAGAAAGAATTTCTCTTTTATCTTCCAATTCGCTGTTTTATTTTCTCATTTGTAAGCTATATATAAAGACATTTAAGTTTGTTTATTTCTTTCACAGGACAGCACTGGATTGTGTGTGCTTTCTTAAATATTTTCAAATAAAAATATTCTGGAAATTACTACGATGTAATTAAACGTCTAAATGGCAATCACCGCAAAAATAAACTCATTCTTTAGTGTAACAACGCTAAAAATAAAAATTGTTTTGGACAGAGTCACTCGAAGTGAATAACCTCTAGGTGCAACTTTTTACCCAATAGATCTTCCACCGTATTTAAATTGTTAATTTTAATTAATTTAAGTATGTAATAATCATTTATGCACCAAGTGAGATATAGACATTATTATCGCACGCATATAAAGTTTGCACAATAAGGCTGTAGGCCGAGTTTGCGTAATCATATAAGTGGGATAAAAACGTCGTATCCCAAGTGTCGCACACAACATTTTATCTACGACCACTCAAAGCATTTTAAAAACGACACATTTTTATTTCAAGAACAATTCAATTCAAAGTTTTAGCACAAACGAAACAGTCAAGCTTGTTTCATTTTCTTGATTTTTTCCGTTTTTTATTTTACCGCACAAGCTGCGGTAAAGTACATCATTACCTGTCTGAAATGAATGGGATAAACAGGATATATGGCACGATCTTAAATAAAATTAATAATACACTTGTAACATATACCTATAAGTATAGGATAAAATTTTATTATTCATAGTAAAAAAAGTAATTCTATTGAAGATTGTCAAACTTTTCTCTCATTCAGATAAATTAATATTGCTTACTTTAAACAATGGTCAATAACAATAACAGCAATATATTTAGTGGGATTACAATAATGACAATTGTTGCCACGGTAGTTTTGGGGAAATACAGATGTGGCAAATACAGTGGTTACGTCTGAACCAGTTTCCATTACCATTGTGCAATCACTTTGAATTTTGACGGTCACAATAGAAATAGAAATAGAAAATGCGAACTAGACAGTTTGTCTTGCATGAATGTTAGGAACCTGCAAAATGTACACAGTGTTTTTGAGAACTGCATTTGACATATTATACTCTACGATAAATCGATTAAACCACTCCATTTATTTATTTTTTCGATGGCACGATATTTTTTAAAAATACAAACAAAGTAGCCCCAAAATCCACACAAATGTCATTTGAACAAATAAAAAGTTGTGAAACATTAAGAAAAAATTGTATTGAGCAAACATTTCGGTAATTTTTTATTTCAAAAAAATGGCAGGAATGCAAAACAACTTTTAAAAATGTGCGGCGTAGCTTCAATTTTATTGATGAGAGGTTTTACGGAAACCCCAACAAACAAATACGCAGGTAATGGTAAACCCGGTCACCATTTTCTTCGTTCCCATTTCGAAAATAGCATTTTGCCTTTTCATGTGAAAACCATTAAAATAAAATTAACACAAATGTCATATTTGACAAATGACAGTTTATCAAGTGACGCCTCACGTTTTCAAAAATTTTGTTTTTCATCTCTTTTTTTGTTGATCATATTGTAGTTTATTTAAACAAAACCGTCTTTGGTTATTTCTTCATTTAAAACAAGAGCTACGCAGATACCGTAGCGTAGTGTGCTCAGCGTGACACATACAGCGTGCGGCAAAGCAACGCAAAAAGCTGTCAAAACCGTCAAAAAGGGTCACGTGATCAGCTAGCCGGCTTCTCGCACATTCTTCAAATTTCTCCACGAAGATTTCATTTTTAAATTTGTCTAATTTACGATTCTTACGGCGGCACATTATGAGAAACAAAAAAAGCCACAATCCCATTTGTCACTGCACATCTGGTCAATGATACCGGGTGATCAAGAAGGACTGTTTAAGTTGGCAGTACAATTAAGAAAAATTTTTAATTTGGTTATTTATAACAGTGCAACTGGATATGTTTTGTTGGTTTTTTTGACAAATATCTGATATAGGTACAGCATTAACAACGACAAGCCACCAACAACCGGAAGTTACTCTTGTTATACGATTTAAAATACGATCCAGTGTTACCAACTTAAACAGTCCTTCTTGATCACCCCGTATAAAGAAAATACGTCCGAAAAAACCACACTAAAACCATGTGTTGAGAACGTCTTTGCGTAACACCTGACAAAATACTTCGTGCACGGCATTTCGCAACAATTACGCTAACAATTAGACAATTACAATCACAAATAACTTACAAAGGTGTAATAGAATTAAATGCACTAATAAGACTAATCGACACAGAAAGCCGGTACACTGCCAGCTCAAATAATGTTGTTTCTACATTTATTTATAGCACCATTCCAAATTTAGACTTTTCTACAACATGATACGCACATAACGCTCCGACGACAGTGAAACAGTGCCCTCTGTGGATGTAACCCAACTCACCAGAGTTATTCTAAGTTTGTACCATCATCTTTATATTTATATACGCAAAATAAATAAGCAAAATTACATGACCGCGGACAACTACCGTCAATAATAACACTGTTGCATAAACATGGAGTACCTACTGTATTTGTGGGCAAATTCTTACCGGATTACAACTGGAAATACCGTGTGAGCCAAAAAAATATTCTCGGCCGTAAACAACAATAGCCGTGTGCCATATTCCGTCGATTTTCTTTCCTGAAAAACGACAAATGTTTAGCAACAATGACTAACCTCAAATAACATTTTGCACTTACCGATGATCATGGGGGACAGGGTCGCTGCCATGCCCCTGGATAAGTCGTAAATGTATAATTCCACCGTACTCGAACTCATTTTCACTGAAAATTTGAAAAAATAAGGGGCTACGCACTCAGAACTCCTGTCACTGTTTGACAATTTTGACACAACTTGTCTAATATGTAATGTCACTGGTTGCGATCTCGCAAATGATAACACTTCTGAATCAAAACTCACCTCTCAGCACTTTTGCTATCGAATTTCTGCTCCGTCACTCCGGTTTCTGGAAGATTTCGATTGTTGCCGTATCACGGAACGAGCGCAACTTTTCCGGTTTGTTAAATTTGACAGGTGATTCCGGGTTCCGGTGAATTGCACAAAATTGTGGTTTTTCTGTATGAAAATCGGAACGACCGCTCTTGAGTTCAAATGAAAACACTCTCGAGTGTTTTCATGGAAAAATTGGCAAAATATCGCGAAAATCGAAGTATTTATTAAACTGCGAAACAGCGCGCCTACAATGTCTATTTCAGTATTATCGCTTTTAGCAGATTTACCTGTTCGTTTATGCAGTTGTGACGAATTCCAACCTTAGTTTATATTTAGAAGCAGGAATTCGCGTCCAAGGCTCCAAATTGAATTACGATTGGACCTAAAGATCGAAAATCGTATTAAACTAAAAATATTGCCCAGTTAAACTTAGCGCTCACTATTGCGCCACTAAAAATTCCTCAAATAATTCTTTTAATTATGCTCGAACTTCTAGATCCTTCCGCCTCCAGAATTTTCCATTATTAACAATTTTCGCAATTCATAACGACAGCAATTTTAAATGTCGGTCGTCTAGTGACTTCAGTTCTGCGCAGTTGCCTCCCCTGACAATTGACAATTGGACTTGAAATAGTACTGACTAAGCTTATAAAAATATACATGAATTTTTTACAATGTCCAAAGCTAAAGCAATAGTAAGGCAATCATTATCATTACAACTCCTTTTTTAAATTCGACCTTTCAGTCATCTCCTTTGTGTACTTTACCCACTATTCCCATTTTTCCGACCTAACCTCAAAATTTAAAAAAATTCCGAAACTGGTGACAAAGGTAAATGGAACTTTTTTCGCATTTCAGCTTTTGAGGGTACAGTCTCCTGAGGGCACCAAGCGGATAGAGGTCAGCGCTTCAGACACGACTTGCCGATTATTCGAGCGGGTTCATGACACGTTCGACTTGAGCAGCTTCGCGTTCGCTTTGTACAAAGAGCGTAACCAGAAGAACGAAATTACCAGCAGCAAGACTCGCTCAGTTGCGAGCGCGGGGCTGCGACATGGGGACATGATCTACTTGCTACCTCTAAATGGTGCTGTTTTATTCCCATCGACTTCAGTAAGTCTTACAAATAGGTATTCTACCAAAGGGTGCTGAGTGTTGCGTATTTTAGACCAATAACACGCCCTCAGGCGAGCCGGTTCTACTGGAATCGGCGCCTTCTACTAGTTCAGGAATAAGTAATTCGAGACCAAGTAGCAGCTTAAGCATTAACAGTAAACTAAGCGCCGTTAAAGAAGACCATGTTGACTTGCTGCTGTATAAACAAGATGGGAAAGTTGAGCGCGATCAGGACCCAAAGCTGTAAGATCAACAAAAAATATTTTTTTTAGGGTTTTAGTCTCAATTTTTCTGTTTCATCCAAATTCAATTTTAAACTTAAAGAAAAGATGACAAAGTACTTTTAACTTTTCAAAAAAAAACTATAAAGCTTTATCATTGATGACTCTGAAGTTACTTAGTGACGTCATATGTCACAGAATGACATTCAACTCAGTGCAAATGTCAAGAGCTACTGATCATAGATGGCAGAGAAGTTGCAAAATTTTCTTTGTTTTCTTTTTTCACCCAAACGGATTTAAAACTTTTCGGATTGTGTGGCTAAATCCATTTTAATTGGAATCACATAAGAAATAAATGCATAAAAATGATTTTCAGGTGCCGCCATAACAGCAATTCTCGTTGTGTCCACTGCTCGGCCTTGGAACCCTTTGACGAGTCGTACTTGCGCGAGCACAACATCAAACACTTGTCTTTCCATTCCTACTTGCGTAAAATGACATCAGGAGTGGACAAGGGCAAGTTCTTGGCCCTCGAGGACATCTCTTGTCGCATCAAAAACGGCTGCAAGGATCACCCCCCATGGCCCAGAGGCATCTGTTCAAAGTGCCAACCCAACGCTATCACACTCAACCGTCAGGTGTATCGCCACGTCGACAACGTCGCCTTCGAGAACAAAGATCTGGTGGAGAGATTCCTCAATTATTGGCGCTCGACCGGCCACCAAAGAATCGGTTATTTGTATGGAACTTACGAAATTCACAACGATGTGCCTTTAGGTGAGATCTGTTATTTCGTAAAATTGTTGTAAGGTTCGTCAAATTTATTTGACGTAGAGACGTCGCCTGCATCAAAAACGTCGCAAGTAAATAAAAAAAATCAATCAAAATCCACTGAGAAGCATAGAATTTCTTTTATAAATCTGTGTACGTAATGCCGAAGAATATTTAAATAAAAGTTTCAGATGTGAGACAAAAAAAAATTCCTTATGAAATTTATTTTATATTTTCGTTTAAATAGTTGGCAGTGAGATTGAATTTTTTTCGCATTTATTATCTAAAATCCCACGGATTTACTTGGTCTTGTTTTGCCACGAAAATTTCTCTCTAAATACTTCATTGTGAAACACTTTTGTTTTGCAGTGTCCCAGTTTTATCAATTGTGGTGTGATCAGTAAGTGTTTAAATAGTAGAACAACTCAAGAGCGAACAAGTGTTTCCACCTGAAAGAGTTGTTACATCAGCGCACGGCTTCCTAGATTAATAAGAGTCGAAGCCTCTAATACGGCTGGTCGAGTTCCTTGAACTGTCTGTTCCTTCAAAAGCCAAAAGTATAGTAGCGCCCTCTACCAAAAAACGAATATTTTTTTAATTAAATGAATGAAAAATCGTATTAATGTTTTTTTTTCTATCAATAATCTACTTTTTGAAGTAGTGTATGTAACATACAAATTACGATTTTTTTTAAAATGAGAATTGTAGGCGGTTAAGCAGCCAAATACACAAATGTATAGTGGCGCCCTCTCAGGAACAGAAAAAATGCCTGCAACTGATGAACTCGACCAGCCGTATTAGAGGCTTCGACTCTTATTAATCTAGGAAGCCGTGCATCAGCGTAACCCGTTTGTCGTTGCTTGGTAGAAAATTTAATTATTTCCTTTGATCATGTTTCGTCAAGAAGAAGCATTTGCGCGAGAGTTTGTCAATACTGTACAAATATTGTGCAGACCAGTAAGTTGCGGACTGTTGCTAAAGAAGAAAAAATTTGGAGAAAGGCGTTTACAGTTGGCTTCAAAAAAAAACGGGAAATGAAATTTGACCTAATGTGAATTGAAAATTTAATTTGTCAATTTATGTCAATTTGTGTCTGTTTGACAGTAGTATTTCTGACACATAAGTGCAGTTTTTTAACCTAAATTCTAAAAGGCCGTTTCAAACTATAAAAATTTTATAAAATCTGACAGAACTTTTTCTGACAGTTCCCGTTTTTTTTGAAGCCAACCGTACAAGATTTACACAACAAATTTTTCCAATATCAAATATAGAAAATTATTTACGTCAAAAACTGATTGATTGATTTTTGTGTGGTTATGAAAGATTTTGCAATTGTAGGATGGTCCTAGGATTTGAGTGTTTTTGTTATCACAAAAGAAATATAAATTTGTGGTAAAAAAACAAAATTGATCAAAAAAAGATGCCCAAGATTGTTTGTATTTTATTTTCCAATTGTTTGAAAAAAAAGTTTGGTAAGATGTTTAACAGTTTCATAACCGTCTGTATTACGGGACAATAAAATTTTGATTAGCTCATTTCAAGAAAATCAAGTATCTGGATTTGAAAAAGATCTTTTTTGTGATTTTAAAAATCGCAGATTGTCTGTTTTGTTTTTAATTGTTTTTAAAGAAAAAATGATAGTTACTCAATTGATGCTCAAAAATGTTTCTTCTGCGTTGACTTCTCTTGTAAAAAGTCTCAAGCGCAAAACCGTTTCTGAAACATTGTAAAAGAAAAATAACTGACAATATTTTGTGATTTTTTTAATACGGCCTCAAATCAGAGAACGCGGCAGAAACTCTAATAATTATAGATTTCGCTAACTCTTCGTTATTAAGATCTTCAACTACTTTGCCGGTGTTTTTCATACAGCAGTTTTTATTATTGCTTTGCAGGAATAAGAGCCAACGTGGTGGCGATCTACGAGCCGCCCCAAGAGAGCGGTCGCGACTCCATTCGTCTGCTGAGAGACGACAAGGAGGAGTTGGTCGAAGACTTGGCTCGGAGCTTAGGCCTGAGACGAGTGGGTTGGATTTTCACTGATCTCATACCGGAAGACATGCAGAAAGGCACCGTCAAGCACTCGAGAAACATCAACAGTCATTTCTTGTCGGCTGAAGAATGCATAATGGCCGGACATTTCCAGAACCAGTACCCCAATCCGTGCAAATACGCCTCTGGGGGCTATTTCGGCTCGAAATTCGTCACAGTTTGCGTGACAGGTAAGAATTAGAAAAAAATTGTTGGAACGCTTGGAGATTTACGTTTCGAAATGTTTGCATAATTATAATTTTATCTGGGGACTAGATTTTAAAAAAATTAAAATTATCGTTTGACGCGTGCCAACATTTTGTGCTGTTTGTTGCTCTTGTATCGTGGCGTTTTATTGTGACCAACTGAAAAGGAGTGGAACTTTGTCCCGGCGTAAAGTTTAGCAATGATAAGCAAAATTTTTATCGGAGCGACAACCTAACTGAGCAACAAAAAGCGATAAAATTCCCTGAAATTGTTGGTTTATTTTTTGTTCGTAAATAAATAACGTAACAAGGTGAGAAAATGTACGCTTGGACGTTCACATAAACGTATTAATTAAAAAAAAAATGCAAACAGAATTTAGTCAGCGTGAAAGGAAAAATGTTTAATTAAAAATGCAAAGGAAACATCATGACGAGGATCAAAGTGAACTAAGAGAAATAGCCGACTCCCGTGGGGAAAATTTTCTGCATTAAATCGAGATAAAAGGGATTTATTCTCGGGAAATTTGCGACGAGATATTTTGAGAAATATAAATTTCCCAGCGGGGAGGTAAATGGCGAAAATGCAGCGATCTCTACAGAATACAGAGTGTTTTCATAAAACAGTAAAATAATATTCGCGTGACGTTCAGCTTGATACGAAGGTGACCAAAAGAAAATTAGAACTTAAAACACACTAAATAAATGAAAAAATTGTAACTACCAATAACTCCACACGAAAAAGTTTTAATAAGATTTATTTATGATAAAAACATCGTAACAGTCACTCGAATATTTCAGGTTTAGTAAAGAGAACGTGCAAATATTTCCATTAAAAAATGATAACGTGCTAAAACATAGTTTAAGTTGCATAACTTCAAATGCAAATTGTTGTTGCAAATGGGAAAGGTAAACGTCACTGAACCGAAAATAATACATTCATTAAAACAAAAACAAAAATCATTTCAAGATTTGCAAATTTGTTTTCAACACATTAGTGCGTTTATTTTTTACTTTTTTTTTTTTCAATTGTAACGGGTGTTCACGCTTCAAGGTAGTTATGATTTGGAACATGTCTGTTGTTGCTTAACCTACACAACCTACAATTGAACTTGCGAACATGCACGAAACGTTAACTGCGTCTTAAACAGACATACGTTTAAAAATGCACAGGCTGTTTCGAAGGAATTAATTTCTGAACGCAGGCTGTGAGTATGAAATTAAAAATCGTTCAAAAATGGGTTAAAGACCAACTACACTCTTACCCTGAGCTATTGGAAAAAAGGTTTTTGGAATTATTTAGACAAATTTTTGAAATTGTATTCTAGTGGTGATCAAACTTTTTTTTTCACAAAAACAATATTGGAATCTTGTATTAACTGCGTCCAAAAAATACCGTTTATAACATTTACGACATTCATTTTACTCGTGGAACAAGTAGACAAGTTTTAAAAAGTAATTTGCGTTGACATAATTACCTTTAATATATCTATAATTAAACTAATCGTAAGTTCATTTCTTTCCAAGGAAACATTTCTCTACACCTTGGTCTAGTTAATTACATTTTTTAATTAAAAACCTTAATTTTGAAAACCGAAATTACAGTCAGCGTATTTATCTAATTTATTATTTTGTCCTCTTATTTTCTGTTCTCGACAAACGTAGCTTGGACTTTTCGAGAATAGTAAAAATGACGTTTTGCGCATAGACTCCATTTCTTAACGATTTTCCAATGTGCGAAAACGTGATGCGACTGTCAATTATGTGTAAGTGTGAATAATTGTTTGGCCGCACTTGCAAAAAATCCAGATCGGAAAAATGTTTAACAAGTTAAATCACCGAATGGAAGTTCCTCACTAATTTGTCACGATTTAGTATAACGATGTTGAAAATTGAATTTTTTCAAATCGAGAATATTATTCCATAACATAAAAAATTTGCATGGAACTCGGCGTCATGTTATTAATTTTAATTAGTTTCGCAATTCTGTCAGATAAACACGTCAGCTCGTGCAAAAAATGATAACTTTTATTAAACCAACATAAACAACAGTTTTCGATTAGTTCCATGTCCCAAATTAAATTATTATCATCGTAACACATGTTGGTACGGTGTATTAGTCATAATTATGTAAGCGATGTACGTTTTTCTTGTTGAGGATTGCTCAAGAATAAACTCAACTGCCAAATTCCGTGGGGAACAAAATCCTCAAGTTACGGAATTAAATAAAAAAATAAACAAAAAATCGTCCTTCCGACTCATTTGTCGAATTTGCCGTTTAAAAAGTTGTTGCTGCCTTTTAAGGCGGACATGACCTTGTCAGTCGACGTCGATTTTTTTTTTCTGTTCTTGTGGTTTTTCTCTTCTCGTCATTGAGAGATGGTCTATTTTCAGGCGACAAAACCAATCAGGTGCACATGGAGGGCTACCAAGTGTCCAACCAGTGCATGGCTCTGGTCCGGGACAATTGTCTGCTGCCCACTAAGGACGCCCCCGAGCTCGGCTACGTGAGGGAATCATCAGACAAGCAATTCGTACCGGACGTCTATTACAAGGTGAGTGGGTGAAATAATCAAACATTGCGGACTACAGATGCGGAAAGTAATTTATTTGAAATCTAGAGTGAGGTGGTAGTAGGTACTCAATATCACAAATATTTAGTCGGGTACAAGGCACAAACACTGGCTGCTACATTTAAGTTTCGCAATGAGGGGTTTCTGTTTTTTTTTTTATAATTTTTTTTGTAATCAGTTTCTGTTAAATTTTTTCTATATGAACCTACCGACATGACATCACAACATGCACACGCAGCCTTTTTCGAACGAATTACGACAATTCTACTACTATTATTATTGTATTATTGTTAATTACCAATGAGGTGATATCATGTCCGCTTACATAAAATATTTCTCACTAAGCTAATTTTTCAAAAAACTTTACAACGATTCTAGATCTATGTAAGACGATTTCTTCTCATTATTATTATTATTTTGCACATTTATTCTGCAACACATCTATTTAATCTTAGTTTAGACAGTTGAAGAGACGCAACGAGCAACAGGAGACGAGTAGTACGCGATCTACGGGGTAGCTCAACAAAAAACAACACCGAAATCGATCAGATCGGAACTGGCGACATCTGGACGGTACCTACGGTAGTTGTTGTGACGAAGACGTGGTCCGCGTCCGAATTTGTAATTTCGAACAACGGGGTGTATGATACAGGATACGGAGTGGCCCGACGAACGCGTCCCGTGGGCGCGCTCTTTTTCGGCCACTCGTATTACTTGTGCTGAGTTCATAAAAAATGAAAACAGGTACGAATGTATTGCGTAAAAAATCGGAAAAAAAAATTTCAGCACGCTGCGTTGCCAACGTAACAGATACGAAACGCAATGTCGAGATTGTTGAGCTACCCGGTACGATTCAAAGTGTCATCATTGCACTTTTTTCATTCGGAAAAGACTGTCGGCCGGGGTCGAACGATGAAGTAGTGACAGGTGAGCATCAGAGGTCAGAGTTCTCGAATGATTGTCCAATTGTTATAGGCCATGGCGGAGGAAAGACGTCGTGTCACTCTGTCGTTCAAATGTTTTTATCGTCGAGTCTAATGAGTATGTCGTAACGGCGACAGTAATTTTAATCGGTGTGCTAAGCTAATTGGTGTGAAGCGTCATCAGTACGAGTACCACAGCCTTGTGAAGCGAACAATCATCACGGACTCTTCGCGACTGGTACGCGAGGGCAAAGTATCGGCCATCTTGAAACGTATATGTCAATTTGACGTTTCACGCCTCGTCTGCCGGCAGAGCGCGCCTCGCACTCTGGAAACGTACAATGAGCAAATTGTTGCCGTGACAATTTTACACAAAAAAAAATACTTCATCGATCGATCCGCGCGCCCCCAATCGCCCCCCATCAACACCGATTTTGTAACACTTAGACAAATACGCGTTATGAAAGATTGCGAAACATTTATTGTTTTTAGGCTTACATACAATATTTAGGCTATGATATTTGTCGCGCTACTTATATTCTAACGTTTGGAAAGGTATGATACGAGTACTGCTTCCGATCCGTCGTTTTCCCTCACACCCTCCCCGTCGTGATCATCGTCGAACGAATTATTCGCGAATTCTTCTGTACACAACTTGGACAGAAAATTACAAAGACGTGCCGCCACGTCGTCGGAAAAAAAATTATTTCGGATATCTGTTGGACCGACTGCGTTCGCAACGGGATGGAGTTGCTGAATGAAAAAGTGCCAGACTGGCGGATTGTCGACCCCAAAAAGCCTGGCTTGACCAATTCACATTCTACAAACATTTGACTTTTTGAGGTTATGTCAAAAATTTTTGAATCGTGGCAAAAATTGGGAAATCATCTTGGTTCTGTCGAACATGGTTCAATCGCATTAAGAATTCACCAAATTGAGTTCAAGTTTCGAGCTCAGGTCGCTTCTGTTGAAATTTTTGTGACATTTTTGACATCCCGGCAGTTGGCAGCCTTGCATGTCAGAAAAATGTCAGACGGTTCAGTTTCGACTTGATAGGAGTAGTTTCAATAAAAACTGCACAACTGGAGGTTTTTTCTGTTTATATTTTTTCAAATTCGACACAAATCATAACCTACAAAAATAGTTTTCACGCAATGAACTTAACTTAAATGACACATTCATTCAGGAACCCCAGGCCGGAGTAGTCTGAAATACCGCAAGGAAGACCTAAACTAAACTAGATTTCATTCGGGATGACAATAACAGAAAAGTGTACGACCGTGTAAGGCACAAATAAATTCTTGTTATAGCAAAACAGGACAATACCACTACACACTACAAGAAATCAAAATTGATATGCACTCGGACAATTCTCTTGAAACGTTTGATTAAATTCGTTGTATTCGTTTTTGTCCCACAAACCGAATTGTTAGTGTTCCGTCAGACAGTTAGAAAAACAAAATAAAATAAACCAATGTGAAACGTTAAAAATATAGATTTTATTTGCCTTTTTTTTCATTCTTTTTTTTCATTATAACATTGACAGCGATTCTAGCATGTTATATTATGATTCTTCGATAAATATACCCGGTTGCGACTAAATTAATTAACTTAAAAACTACAAAACTTGAGGTGCACGTTTAACCAAACCTCGTCCGGACAACGCTCTCGCTCTCGCAACGGATTAGTATTTTTTAATCAACCCCACGCCACGAAATCTGTTTAAACGCGCAGTTCAAGCGTACAATTTAACAATGTACCGAATTACCGCACTTAAACTAGACAATTATATTCATGTCATATAATGAAAAACATGACAAACATAATTATAGAAAAAAAAATAATATGGGAGATTTCTTGACGACTTCTTGTTTATGAACCCAAACCCGTGACTGTTCAGGGGATCCCATCGTTTTTTTTCGCATTGACCGTGCGTTCGGTTTCGGTTCACGAACGAAAAAGTTCGTTTGTGTTGAAGAAAAAAAAAACAACACAAAACTACCAAATTACATCTTTGTGTGCAATCCTCCATGATATTGTTACTACACATTGCACGGGTGATAACTCCAATACAAACTAATCCTATAAGGTACAACACGAAACAAGTAAAAAAAAAAAAATTAAGGGAAGCATCGATGAAACGAAACGGTGACAAATCGTAAGGCTCCAATGTGGAATTCGAAACGAAAGAAAAGTTTCACGTTCAATTCCTGCACGTTGACATTCCGGGTTTTTGTTTTTTCAATTTTTTTTAAACTCTGTAATCTTTAACATTTCTACCGCACCAGGAAACAAACATAACATAGACACTTATTAAGCTAAAAACGTCCCTTTCACAAGCTGAAAAACGACAACAATAAAAAATATCGCTCGTGTTTGCTCTCTTTTTTATATACGATATTTCATACGATACGAAAATATAGTTATTTCGGAATTCGATAGTACTATTAAGCTAAGACGGTATCTTTACGTTTTCATCTTTTCGTGATCATTAACTACGCAGTTTTATGCTTGAAGCTACATATATAAAACATCTAGATATATATTTTTGTACAGATTTTTTTTTTTGTTTTTTTTGTTTGAAGCAAAGTTTGATTCATATCATTATACACATCAAATAAGTTAATTTAGTGTTGTTTGTTGTTGTTGTATCGAACATGTCATCTGAAAACCGGTTTGTCATGTGGTGGCGCCATTTTCAGTTGACATTTTCCGTGTGTTTTTTTGTTTTTTCGATGGTACGACGAAAGACGAATTCTCGTTTTATAACTTGCCACATTTCGCGATCAGTATGTTTTTGGTTGGTTTACCGGCCGTGTCCCCGTACGTGCTGATTTTCTCGACTAGTTCGAGCCCCTCGATAACGTGTCCGAATATCCCGGTGAAGCCCCGCATCTCCTGCAATATAATACGAAACTGGGAGCCGACCATACCTAGATTGTCGTGTCTCTTCTGCGTCCTCCTCATGCCGACCGTGCCCCTGACCGCCATCAGCTTCGTGTCGTCCGGCAGGAAGTACGAGTCCTCGAAGATGGACCTGCCGCCGCGGCCGTTGTTCAGTTCGAAGTCGCCGGTGATGACGCTCTCACCCTCCCAGCACTGGAAGATCTGGCAGCCCTTGTAGCCCATGCCGGCCTCGCCCGTCGTCAGCAGGCCGAAGTTCTTCGCCATCTTGGGGGCGACGTCCGCCCGCACCTCGATCACGATGCGCCCCAGCGAGGCCCCGTTAACCTCGATGTTGAAGTAGTAGAGGGGGCACATGTTGGCCGGGTTGCGGATCTGGGGCGAGTGGATCACGTTCTGCATCATGAGGTTGTTCTCCTGGTAGATGTTCTTGGGCGTGGTGAGCACCAGGTGCTGGGGGCCGTGGTTGACGTAGTTCAGGGGCGGGATCGTGTTGTGGTTGTGGTAGTCGAGACTGCCGTTGACCGTCTGCTTGGTGAGGACGTGTCGCGAGTACAGCTGCGACATGCAGTAGTTGGCCAGGAACAGGATCGGATTCTGCTGGGAGGGCGGCAGAATGCGGGAGTTCCCCGGGAAGGCCACCTCGCCGTTGTGGATGTTGCTCAACGCCTGCTTCAGCAGCTGGAAGTCGAAGATCACCGTCGAGTTTCTGATCAGATCGTCCAGCTGGCACTGCAGGTACATCTCCTGGTAGCGCAGCTGCAGCCGTTGCTTCTCCACGTTCACGCTCGAGTAGAGGTTGTGCACGTCGGTCAGGTTCTCGGCCATCGACAGGTTCAGTCTGAGCTTGGCCAGCGTGTCCCTCGTCTCGGACAGTTCGAAGTGCGAAGCGTTGTTGGTCAGGTCGGCCTCGACGTGCGTCTTGAGCGTGACGCAGGCCTCCAGTATCTTGAGGAGGAACTCCCTCTGCTGCATCGCCAGCCGCTGTATCTCGGACAGCATCTTGTTCATCGAGGCGAGGTCCACCTGGAGCTCGGCGATCAGCTGGTCCTTGGCCTCGTTCTGAGACTTAATCTGGTGGGTGGTGTGGTCGCTGGTGGTGGCGCAGGCCCGGCACACCGGCGAGCAGCACGTGTGACACCACAACGCCAACGGCATGGCGTGGGTGTGACAATTCTCGGAGATGACTTTGGTCGTCGTCGGTTTATCGGGGGGCTTCGGTCCCAGCTTCAGCTGGGAGAAGTTCTTCGTCAGACAGAGGACCGGCGCGTACGTGGGGAGCGACTCGGGGCCCATGTCGCCGATCTCGGTGCGCTTCCAGCAGTAGACGCAGTACAACTCCTGGCCCTTGTTCAGATTGGTACGCATGCATTGCAGGCAGAAGTAGTGCTTGCACGACAGCAGCTTCGGGCTCTGGTCGGAATCGTTGAACTTCTGCTTGCAGTAGCCGCACAACATCAACTCTTCGAACTCGGGGACCACTGATTCCATTTCTGGAATAAATCGTCCAATTTTAAATGCATGCTGGAGGGGCCGCTGTCAACGCGCAGAGGGCGCCACGTTTCCGGCCGTTCGGACCCACAAATTTGTTTATTTCGCGTGGATTGTGCAACATTACCGGCCCCGATGGGCGGCAAGGACCGACTTTGGCGGCGGCGAAACCACCTAAACGCCGCCGACAAGTGAGCCTAGCAAACAACTGCGTCTCCGTGGTTGCTGTCAAAAACGCGAGCGTTGCTGGCGTTTTGGTCAATAAATTTCCGACACGGCAGCGAAAACGCGACAAAAATCATGAGGGGACTTACCGTTATGGTTTTTTTTTAATGTTTTGTTTACGATGTGTAGCACAGCCTTTGAGTAAATCCGATAAAACGAGGGATACGCTTTTTGGTCGTCGGTTGTCTAATCTTATAAAAACTCGGTGTTTCGGCAACGGTTTTCGCGTGTTTGTACTATTTAGCGTTTAGAACGGGTACGGTGAACGATGCATTAACTAATCGAGATTTATATTACATAATTGTTTCGTGCCGACAATATCGGCAGATTTACGAAAAAACTTAAAGTTATTGTGGCCGCCGAACGATGTGCCACATCATGTTGACGACTAACCGCACACAGTCAAGTTAGCTACGATGCGCGGACGCGGCGTCAGTCCGGTTTTGACAGCGTGCAGACAACTTCACGCCGGTCCCGCCAAAGGCGCCACGTTTGAATGTGGCGTCTCTACTCAATTGACAAAATTCAAAACATACTGAACGAATCCAATTCCGTTGTATGCGATCGTTTCCGATTTTATTTGCCATTGTCAAAAAAGAACTATAACAGTGGCGGACAATAACAGAACAATGGTAAACAATTGCAAAATTATTGCGCATAGACCAAATACAAACAACGAACCGCACACAATTTGTTTTTAACATAAATCAGAATGTTTGCTGATGGAATTAGAGGTTTTTTCGCGTTATTTAAATACAGTAAAAAATTATTTATGATACGTAAATATGAGACGAGCTTGTCCCTGCAGTGGCAAAAATTAAAATAGAAAATGTGTTGTATTGTTTAATACATACCAAAAACAAAACTAGAAAAACAACTTTATTTTCAGACTTGGACAATATAAAAAAATTCCATGTTAAAAGTCTCTTCAGCTCCTCGCTTTGGTATGTCGACCTACCTTGTTTATTTCATGTAAAAAATCCAGGTGGCGCTGCCGTCTTTCTTCTCACTTGATGGGAAACCATCCGCCCTATAGTATCTATTACCTACGGATTGAACTTTCGCCCCTTTCAGGAAAAAGACACCTACGGCAACGAAGTGTCCCGCCTGGGCCGCCCCCTCCCCGTCGAGTACCTCCTGCTGGACGTGCCGGCCTCCACCCCCGTCACCCCGACCTACACCTTCAACTCGGACCCGGCGAAGCAACCGTTCCCGGTGGAAAACCGCCTGCTGGACGGGGACATCCAGGACTTCAACGCCCTCAACCAGTACCTCTCGCAGTTCAACTCGAACGAGTTCTTCACAGCCATCAACGATTTCCACCTGTTGCTCTACATAGCGACCATGGACATGCTGCCCATGAAGGAGTACATGGGGCCGTTGCTGAGGGCCCTCAAGAACAGGGACGCCGCCGCCGCCGAGGAGTGGTCGAGCAGCGAGCACTGGGCCACCATCGAACAGCTGATAGCGGCCAGTTCGCCGCCCCCGTCGAGGTGAGTAGCACTCGTGATTTGTGTCGTTTTAAATCCGTGTTTGTGGGCGCAGGCCAGGCAGCGTAGCCTCGGGGAGCGTGAACGCGGGGGCCAGCTCCTCCAGCGGGGTCCAGGCGAAGTGGACGTGCCCCCATTGCACTTTCCTGAACACGTCGGAGGTGAACAATTGCGAAATGTGCAGTCTTCCCAGGTCCACGTCCCATTGAGGTGAGTAAAGGAGAGAGAGAGCAGGTGGAGTGCTCTCGTGCGTCGAGATAACCGATTCGATTTTTTTCCAGATTGACAAGAGCTTGCACAAAATTGGATGATGTGATGTCTTGGAAGTAATTATAAAATATTGTTTAATGGTTATAGAGTACACTTGTAAATCCTTAGTTTTTAAATTTTCATTTACGATTCAACCTTCTCACGCGGAATAACAACACCGTTATCGGTGAAGCGGAACATCAACCTAATATTTTTCTAAATTATGTAAAATTGTATTTGTACGGCGTCTATTTATTGGTACACATCTATCGTTAAAAATACAATTGTAAATAAATTAACCGAACTTTGTTTCCGTCTCGTTTTGATAATCTGTTCCGACTGTACGGTGATAATGAAGTTTTTGACGGACTCTTCGTACATTACTTAATAAAAACAAGTTTATCCATGAAATGATTATTATTGTTGTTGTATCACACTTTCATTCATTCATTTTACAATATCTTTCCTTATCATTTCATATAAACACACTATCACTCTTAGAATCTATTTATGTACACAGCACAATGTGCGCAAATAATTGAAAAAAAATTCTACTGTAAAAACGACGAGACATACCCCCATGTATCAAAAAATAAGGGTTAAACCATGGCTCGACTTTTACAGTAAGTTAGAATAAATTAAACATTTCCACTAAGAACGATTCGTTTTACTTAAACAGAAAGATGGGAAAGAGGGCGCAAGAGGGGCAAGCGACACACAAAGCACGTTTCTGTTTACGTAAAACAAATTACAAAATACATTGGTTCTGTAACTCCAAGGTAGAGACAAAATTGCAAAATAATTTATCTACGGTAATCAACTTACAAAAAATATAATAGTGTTGGTTGATATGAATTCTGCTGACCTACTGGTGGAGCGCGATGCGTCCGATCTCGCGACAAAACTGAACAAAAACAAATCAAACGAAAAAAAAAAATACGTTACCTAGCCGAGAGTTTAAGGCGGCGGGATCGGACGCCTCGTATCAGCTCGCAAACAAAAAACACAAAAAATTTGATCTTCAGCTTACACAACTCAAATGACGTTTGAATACTTGACACAATTTAACTAAAAAAGACAAAAATACTACGATACAATAAGAAGAAAAAAAAAGAACGATAAAACCCATCAGCCGTTCAGATTGAACAGGTAGAAAATCAGATCCTCGCTAATCCTGACGATGAAATGAATCAGTAGAACGACACCGAACATGACCTGGTACCTGCAAATGTGATCCTTCGTGTCCTGACCTCAGTCTGAGTTCTGGGTGAGCGGCGGATATTCCTGGTCGTCGTTGAAGTGGAACGGTCCTCTGGGTGGGGACTCGGTCGCCGCCGCTATCTCCCTCAGCTTCTCCGATTCTGGGCAGAAAACAGAACAAAAGACGCGTTTGAGACGCATCCGATCGACCAATCGCAATGATAGCGTGATTTTTGACACCGGCACAGCAACTCGGGCCCAAATTGCCATCATTTGCTACTGGCCAAGCAATGTATAATAGACTATAAGCGTTCAAATAATAAAATAAAAAACTGGGATGAATCGAAAACGAAAACGAGACAGGTGTGTGCGTCTAGTACGAAGAGGAAAACAGAAGAGAACGCAAGGGGTGTGCGTTAAGATTATTACTGGCTTATGATGCGTACTTATCGATGTTTTTATGTAGTCTTTTGATAATTGAAACATTAAGTGTATTTTGTTATACTGACCAGTACCTGACATTTGGCCCACGGGATTGCCCTTGACGATGCCGGCGTAGCTAGCTAGTATGGCAGAGCCTTGCACGGAACAGAGAAAATCATAATGGGTGCGGGTTACAGCATAACTACAGGTGGTGGGGGAAGTTAAGTAAGTTCGAAGGGTGGCAGCTGCTGATTCGTGGCACGAACAAACAACTGCCAACCGCACTGATGCAAAATGTCCTTGATATTTCAGATTGGCACTGTTTACGCAAAACTACCCACCCAGACCCCGTCCCAAAACCAGCGCCAGTCTGATACATCAGCGACATGCAACAACTCCAATTCGGGCATTAAACAAAATCTATACTAAAAAAAAAACTGAAACAAAAACAAATCAAATCAGACAGGAATCAAGGTTGAAATCAACACAAAAAGGCTAAAAAGGATTGCAAAGGTTTGTTGGCGTTATTTTTGGTGATAAGTCAAAAATTCGACTGTTTCACTATTATTAACGCCTTTTATTTTTGCAAGACCCATCCTATGTATATGTATTTAAAAAAAAACATTCTCTACATACTGATTGTCGTAAACGTGGACATTTATCTATTTAACTATTGCCTCACATTTACAATAATACAATCAACGAAAGAAAAAAAAAACAAGAGAGAACGAACGATCAAGATTGATTACCTCCTTCGATGCTCTGCGGTTCGGTCGTGGTCGTACCTCTTGTGGAATCGTGAAGGTCGGAGAGGCGGTGCTGCTTGTACAGGGTGAGGTCACCGCCCTCGTTGGGGTCCAGGTTGTAGACGTACAAGATGGCCTCCTGAGTCGCCACCAACAGTCTTAATTGGTTCTGGGCCCTGACGACGAAAAAATAAATCAAAGATACGCGCTGGTTGGGACTAGAAAAGTGCCGAAAACTGGAAAGAACGCGGAAGAGATGTGACGAAGAAAATTAGTTGTCAAGGTCGAGATGGTGCTATTAATAAAAAATGAGACGACCACACTGTTGAACAACAAAAAACTGACGAAAAAGTGAAAGATATGTGATGAAAGTGAGGTTAGAAATAAAAGAGCATCGGTAATTAAACGAGAATAAAAATAAGACATCATTGATAATTGAAAAATTACTAAAATAAAGAGTAAAAGTGCGGAAAAAGAAATAGTGTAAACAAAAACAGTGCCCTCTACTGAGGATTGTCTAGAAAAAAGGACGTCACTTCTTAACACTACAAATAAGAGACAGAATAATTTTGCGTGAATAGATAAAAAAAAGAAAACAAAAAAGGAATTGAATGAATTATCTTCGAATTTCTATACCAAAAATTAAATCAATCCTAAAAACAAAAGACTCCAGACTTTATTTTCTCTGGGGCCGTCATTCCGGTGGAGTACTTGCCACTCCCGCGCCCTTTTCCCCCCAACACTTACGTCGCAATCGAGATAACGTTCCTCACGCCTTGCGTCGGCAAGTGCGCCGCGGCGAAAGCCCTCCCCTGCGTGAACACGTCGGTAACTTGAGAAGGCAGATACGACGAGAGATAACCCATCCAGCTGTTGTCCTCCGCGGGGCGTTTCGGACTGAAACGACAGACAATTTTGACGAGTGCCTGGGACGTTGACGGCAACTCACCTCTCTTTCGGCTCTTCAAACTTGAAGACGTGGACCGTTTCGGTGTTGCTGCTGCAGCACAGGAACTGGCTGCACGAGCTGAACGCCAAGCAGGATATGTCGACGCAACGCTTGACGCCGCGCCTGAATTCGTACAACTTTTGACCGTCCGCAGAGGAGAACACTCTGATGACCGTTCCCTTCTCAGAAGCGGTGGCGATTCTTGTACTGTTCGGGTTGAAAGCGAGCGCCGCCAGGGGACTGTCATGAGCGGGAATCATTGTTTTGGCGTGCTGTTAAAAATGCAAGAGTCAGAAAATAAATTTGGCACTAGTAAATCGTAAAAAGGGAAAGTAAATGATAAAATACAAGAGAAGAAATACAAATAGCAAAAAGTGTTTCAAATGTTAGTAGGATTTCGCAAATAAACCTTTTATTTTTTAAAAATATTATCTTTTTATGCAAATGGTGCTGCATTTACAGGAGGTAATTTGTAAACCAAAATACATATTTATAAACAATTTGACTTTCATAGAACAGTTGTAAAAAAACCACAAAAATAATTTTTAAAATGCCATCGAATAAAGTAGTAATTTCGTTCACACTTCAAGAATTGTGGTCGTGTTAAAAGTACACATTACAAATAAAAAATGCATGTTTATAATTGTCTCAGCTATTTTTAATTATGAATGCTCAGAATAGATTAATAATTATTTAAATAGTTAATAATAATAAACTGTGGACACCAGTATTATCCACACACCATAGAGATGCCCTTGAAATGCACGTGCAAAAAAAAGGAAGTTGATATTTTCACGAAAATAACTTGCGAAAGCAATTTAAAACAATACAAAACGAAAGTGTAATTTTTATTACGAAACTGTGTTGCGTCTATTCGAACCAACTCTTTTTTATCTGACCAATTAAAAAAAAATCTCCAGGTTTCTGACGAAAAAAACGAGGCGACAACCCATCGCTCTGCAGCAATCCAATTTTTCCACTTTGAATAAACTTTTTTGCTATTCTCTTTTAACAATTTTATTTCGATAAAAATAAATCAATCGTTGAATCCTCAAACGCCCACAAAGTTCGGGGGAGCGTCGATGTCACAATATTAACTTTTAAAAACTTGACTGTCGACTGACAAATAAACAATAAAATAAAGAGAGAAACAGGTCTGCGAGTCGTGCTAATGTTAAAGTTTCCACGCGAAAACAAATGAATAAATTCAAAACAATGCAGTACACTTCAAGAATGCGAATAATGAAATAGAGATAATGATTAGATGTTTCGATCATCGTCACAATGTGGAAACCGACACGTGGAAATCAGTGGTTTTGGACTTGGTCGTTACAAAACATACGATGGTGTGATGCAAGGTTCAAATCTAAAACCTATACCATTTGTATACAGGGTGTAACAGAAAAAAGTGAATTTATTTTAACTGGTAATAGGACTTCTCGACTACAAAACAAGGGGCTAACAAAAAACAAACGAAAGTGAAACCTTTTTATTCATGAAGCGCAATTGTAATTTCTCATGACATTCAAGAAAAACACCAGTAATAAAAAAACAAACGAAAGTGAAACCATTTAATTCATTAAGTGCAATGCGAATGAAATAAAAACATTCAGTTTTTACGATTCCTGTTTAAAAAAGTTTTCAGATTTATAAAATTGCATTCAACGTGAAAGTACGTCAAAATAAAGGAGGGACAAATGGCAATTCAATTTTGCAAATTCCAAGAAACTTTATTTAGAAAGATTGTTGTAATTGACGAGTACTATTACCAGTTAAAATAAATGCAATTTTTTTCTGTTACACCCTCTATAATAAGTATTTTTAATTATAACTGGTCACGTGTGTTAATGCGACGACCTTAAATAGTGTTCTATTCTACCGTTGAAGTATTTAATTATTTATGCCGATTGCGTTGTCACAGGGTTTTTCCAGGAAGTCCAGCAATATCCCTTTCACCTATTGTACTGTAACTCAGTTTCACAAATAAAAGGATTAACTGTAATAATTGTGAACTCTACGTTATCTTTTGCGCCTCGACTAGATTTTATTATTGTTACTATTATTAATTCAAAGCTCATCGATAAGCGACCCCAAAAATTGACAGATAACAGTACAAATAAAAAGAACAAAGCACATTTGAAACTAATAGAGTTATACAAATAACTAGAAAAGATTACCTAATATTTTTTTACATAGAAACATACAACAAAAAAAGGGTTAACAGTCGGATACGAAAAACAAAAATTCTGAAGAGATGCGTCCGTAGCTTCAATCATACAAAAGGTAGCCATGGCGGCGTCCTTAAAGCCGCGGTGGCTAGGAAAGACACAAAAATCCCGCACAAAAATCAATTCTTTTTCCTGCTTTAAGGCCGAATTTTCTCAGTCTCTTGCTGCTCGTCATAATCGTATCTTCTTCAGCGATAAAAGGCAAAGAAGTGGAAGTCGCCTCCCAACTCCACCCTCTGCTCTTACTCACCAACTGATCGGCATCGAAAATCTGCACTTCTCCATTGTGGGCCGAACCGGGATACGCCAAAAGACAGTTATCGTGGGTTATGCTCAACGCACACAGACCGTGGGGATTAGGCGGCGTATCTCTGATCGTGTGCAACACCTTCATGTCGCGGATGTTGTGGATGTAGAGACTCTCCTCGAGGCAGACGACGAGTCGCGACCTGAAAATGTGTCGATTTGAAAACGTCGGCTGAGCGTCGGTGCCGTCGTCGGGGGTTCACCTGTTCATGCGCACGGCCAGGATGGTGTTCGAGTAGGAATAGTTGCAGATTTCGGTCCCTTTCTTGAAATGGCACACTTTCAGCTTCCTCGGCGAGGCCATGGCCACCGTCGCCACCAGGCTGCTGCTGAACAGCCTCTCGACCATGAACGTTTCTTCGGCATCGTTGGAGTAGATCAATTCCAAATCGTCGACGTTGCTCAACGAGTACAGGCGGTAACCGTTCTTGCTGCCGACCACTAGTGATCTAAACATACAAAAATACAAACGTGACTAGTCAAAAATTAAAAGGTAAAAAATTTGGAAAAATGGAAAATTTTGAAAAATCGACGCAAGACTGAACTTTATTGAGTGTAATTAACCGGCTTGGAAGAAATTGTGGAAAAGGAATCATGGAGAAACATTTTGTTCGAGCAGAGAAAATAATTACCAAGTCACGGATAAAAAAAATTCATATTAGAAAAAAATAAAATTGTAAATGCATAGTTCTAAGAGAAAGCAAAAGAAACTGCATCTAAAAACTAAAACTATACGTAATATGTATAGGGGACAGGATTGAAACATGTGGTGGCAAGATGTAGCAACCGCCCATATGACCACAATCAAAATGCTTCTATTAAGAGAAATTAGGAGAAATTTTCATTTGGCCTTCACGTTCGGCCGGACTTGATTCTTTTTCAGGTACCTGAAGGGACAGGTATAAACCCTGGACCATTTGGCAAGAATGTTGAGAAAATACCTGTGCCGGCGAAATTGAAAGTTATTTACGACACATAATTTTTCATGCATCGTAAAAAAATACAATTTCTGCATTTTACTACAAGAGTTTTTATAAATGTTTCTACACAATGTAATTTAAAATTTAAAAAATCTCCCAAATAATAACCAATGTGCCGATTTCTTATCTCAATAGAAAAAAAGTCGTGAGTAATAGATCTAACTAAAAAAAAAAATTCAAATTTTTAGCAATTAAGCCCCATTATAATTGAATGAGCTACAATGTAAGAAACCACAAAAACCACTTAATAGCATTGCATCATTAAATTGTAGGAAACTATGTTGTTGCCAAAACGCATTTATCATTATTATTATTATTGTTTAGTGTGTTCAGCAAAGCTAATAAAACAAAAATAACAGCTTTAACCCTTAAGGTCGTCAATGAGACTATGCCAAATACAAAAACTAGGATTCTTCTTATAATCAGAAGAATTTCATCAATTCAACCTGTTCACCTATCGAAGGAGAACTATCTTCACGAATATCTTCAAGAATTTGACTGCAAAATTCTGTGGCCTCTTTCATACCTTATTTTAGGTTTTTTTTTTGCTAGACATAAAAAAAAGAGTATTGGTTTGTAAAACAAAAAAGAAGCAATTTATTTGCTCTTCATTATTCTTATAACACTCTAGAGGTTAAGGTCAGCGAATATTAAGTCTCGAACCAGGTCAATTAAGTTTAGTTCAGCAGAAAATTAACCACACCTTCACATCGACAATATTTTCTGAATTATGTTTTACATAATAAATGTGTCAGATAAAAGAATCAGACTCTTGATACTGTCATCTTTGGTTTTATTGAAGCGTGAAGCACGCTTGTAACGACTGACTACAACCAATCATAGATCAACTCTTTAATCGCACATTTATTACTTCCTGAACTCCGGTGTGCTACAATTTTATTAGTTAATGAATGTAAACCGTTACGTTGTGCACGAATTTAATAAACATTTCTGTTGAACCACACATATTGCAAAATTTAAACAAAACACCGATGCCTCCAACAACCGGATCCACATAACGGTGATCTGCAGGTGCACATTTGATGAATTTTGCAAGTTTTTAAACACGACTTGAGGCGAGCAGGATTTCTTCGCATCGTACGACTAAAATCAAATTTGAAAAATTATTTTACATTTGGTTAGGACTTGTCTAAAATTAAAAGCTTACGAGTTGCTTCCCTGCAGCAATCTATACCTCAAAAAAACTTATATTATAACCTTGAAGGTCAAATTTTTTGAAAGGTTTCTGAGTGTTCCGTCAACACTTTTTTTCGATACTCGCACCTGAATTTACAGCAAACAATCGAACGTACAGAGATAAAACAAAAAAGGGTGTCTAGGCAGATGTGACATTTCAGGTGATATGACCAGAAGCAATAATCTGTGACCTCTTCCTTATTGTGCTTTTCTTGACGTCACGTTGGAATAATCATCAAGCAAATACAGTTATTTGCATCTTGATCTGCATCTTAATAAGAAATTGTCAGAATAATTAGTTTCTCATTTAGTGGTGTCAACCACTCTGATTTACAATGGATACTCTCGGAGTTTTAACATTCGACACTCGCAACCAGGATCGTAAATTCACTTTCACTATCTAATGCTATCAACGAAGACCCTAATAAAATTACGATCACCAACCCAAAGCGCGGTCCCGAACATTATCAACTCGCTGATACCGATACTCACGCCTCCCCTAATCTTAATTACCCGGAAAGATTCTGGGAGGAGGGGGCGATCAGAGGGGTGCACCCTGACTATGAATAGAAGGGATTCCAGAAACTATAAATAGAAATTGGTATAACCGAAACCGCTATTTCGGGGTGGCAGGCACAGAATTTTTCTGACAGTCTTCACAAATGACAACAAAAAGATGAGAAAAATTTACATTCAGGTGTTGTAAACTGGAAAATCGAGATTGTGGTGGTCTAGATTTTTTCAAATAATTTAGTTTA
The DNA here is from genome assembly GCF_963966145.1 of Tenebrio molitor. Taxonomy (NCBI): domain Eukaryota; kingdom Metazoa; phylum Arthropoda; class Insecta; order Coleoptera; family Tenebrionidae; genus Tenebrio; species Tenebrio molitor. Next base: position 707,640 of record NC_091054.1, on the reverse strand, counting down.
TCAAACTAGTTTTATAAATCGATAGGATTTTGTAGAAATAATCCTAAAAATTTATTTGATATTGGGAAACAAAAGTAAATTATTCAGCAAAACAAAGACACATAAATCGGTAATTATCAGTTTTGATTATTTGATAAAAAGTAATTGTGAAGAAAATTCGAGATTGCAGCGTTTTCTTATCTAACTAAAAAACTACGATTCGCACTTTGCAGGAAAATGAATTATTTTTAACAAGATGACGCTAGTGCTCATTATTAGTCGACGACGCATTTTGCGACGAAAACATATTGTTTGATGTAAAACCGTTGACAAATAAATTAGCCAGTGGACACAACGCAAATTGGTCAGTTTTGCAATAAATCGTTCATTATTTGTTACAAAATGTTTACTTTTTCTTTTTATTTGGCGTGGTGAGTTGGCAACACTACAGAAATTTGCAGTGTGCAGAAGAAATAGGTAATAACAAAAAAACGAAATAAGAAATGGTTTTTGCAGTGTTGGCAACTTAAAAAGTGTCCGTGTCCCCCCCAAAAAAAAACAAAAACCAGTTGCAAAATTCGTGACAACATGACAACACGATGATATCATCCAGTTTCCTTGTTTGTAAGGTGGATGTTGTAATGGTATTGGTGACGGCGCAATTGGGGCACTGCGACCCGACCGAATCGAGTTTTTTTCGAAAAAACATGAGAAACAATCCTGAGAAATCTTGGCTGGCATCTCCTGTCAAACAATCAGCTGATTGTGCGTATTCGTTTGTTTATTTGAACGTCCACGACCTACTTGTTTGACAATGTTCTCCAACAGCCGCAGATGCTGTTGCAAAATTGTCGGAGTGTAATCCGTCCGTCATTGACGTTCGGAAAGGACCTTTCACCTCGGAGGAAAAGAGGTCGCAATTCGGCGGCGAGCGCGAATTCACCAATTCTTTGTCCGGTCCCGGGGCAAAAACGAGGGGGCGGCTGGGCCGGGGGCGAGCCCGAGGGGATGAGCGGTCGGGAAGTACGCGTCAGAGGGACGGTCGAGGCCACTTACGTGCTGTCCTGGTTGTAGTTTACAAAATTTGTCTTAGTCCCATTAGAGTCCGGTGACGTTGTATTACTCATGAGTTCTACCTGATGATTACACTTTTCCGATGCGAAAACACTAAATCTACGGCACTAATTCGACGATTCGCTAGCTGTTACTCCAACTTTCTTCTTATTTCTCACACAAAGGCTGACCTTGCTACTCCAAACAAACACCAACAGTAACACCACTACACATCCATATTGTATTGAACAGCTGATAATTTTTTTAATGGGCGCAAGTCAAAGCGCCAACGGCGGGAGATTCAAATTTAAACGATTCCTGAACGATTTTTATTGACGTCTGTTGACATTGACGCTACCAATTTGACTTTTTCTCAACTTGCGCATTATCTCCCGTTATTATTATCATAAAACACCGGTTGCCTTACCCATCTACTTAATATTTTGGTATCACAACAAGAACAAATCTTTCACCTTTTATCCCCCACTTAATAAACTGTACTGCTAGAGACAGACCACGATGCAATTTTATATCGCCAAATAAAGATAAACGTCTACAGTGTGTTTAAAAAAGTTTGTAACGCACGTCTGAAACAGCGGCAACTCAATATACACTTTATTATACACGATTGCATCACAAGAAAAAAAAAATGTTAAGAAAATAGAAAGTGCACTTGTTTTGATAAAGAAAGTGAGATCTAGACTGTTTAAATCGCTATAGTCTTTTTTTAGTTGATCTAAAAAGATTATCTGTGATTTACTTGTCTACAAAACAATAAACAGTAACAAAGGACACAAGGAAGATATTTACATGAGGATTAATTGCGTTTACACTGATTCAGCGACATAGATAATTTTTAGTAAGGTTCCATCAGATGTTCAATTTTTGGAACATCGTCCAACATTAATTATAATTAATCATATCTACTCGTATTTCATATCTGATCATAAAGTTCTACCTACAACAAAGGATTGAGTATTATTTTTAACAAGACAATGTTACTTATCAATCAGTGCCATGCTTTCTATAAAACATTATCTATGATTCACTTGTCTACTAAACAATAAACAGTAACAAAGGACACAACAAAGATATATGTATAAATCGTTACTATCAATATTTACTGCCGCGATTAATTGTGTTTATTTTGATTAAGCGGTATTAATCATTTTAAGTAGGGTTCAAGATTTCCGCTTTTTGTGATAGGTATTCTCATAAATTAATTACAATCAGATCTGTTTCATGTCTGGTCATAAAATTCTTCCTACCACAAAAGACTGAGTATTATTTTTAACAAGACAATACTCTAGGTACTTATCAATCAGTCGCGCAATTTAATTGTGTTAATTAATCATATCGGTCTTCGCAAGTTTCATTATAGTCGAATACTTGATAAGTTGATAGTTTTGAATCAACAGTCACCAAAAATAAAAGTTTGTCATTGTTTATTTGTTAACTTTCATTAAGATAAAATGAAACTTTAATCCTTTAGAAAGAACACATATTATCTAGAAATTGTACGCATAGGCAACACACATTACACTATTCTGCAGAAGCGACTGTATTATTGGTTTACGGTAATGATGTAATAAAAAGCGCTTCCCCAATTTAGAAGGAACTCTTTGATATAATTGTAGTTCTTTTTCTCAAATTTAACTTTTCTACACTAAAATATTAAATTACAATTTAGATTGAAGAGTTCTTTTATTCTTTTATACAATGTCAAAATATAGTTCTTTGCTTTTTTTGAGTACCTACGGTCTCGTAAGTATTAATTTAGTTTGGCAATTATTATGTGTTACTTTTTTATTTCCATTGGTCAACATCTTTTATCGTATTTTTTTTGCATTGACCTTGATTATCTTATATGTACAAAAGTTTGGAGTACGTACAGTGTGTACCTCTTCTTTACGAGAATTGAACCTTATTAAATGTATTAAATTAATTATGAATCAAACAGGATAATTAACAGAGCCTTAAGCATCCTAAGAATTTCCTATTTTACTGTTAGGGTGCCTTTAGGCATTTGCAAAAATGGCCGCATACAATAGACAAGACAGGTAAATTATTAAATCTGACAATTGAAGGATTTGCATTTTACAGCAGTAAGGTTTGCAAAAGGGTACGACTTAGGTGAACTTAACTGTTTCTTGATCCTGTTGAGAGATTTCTTTTTACTTTCGTCAGCCATAGCTGGATAATAACTGAATTTGATCAAATTTCACATAGATGTCCCAGAAATGTAAAGAGGTGTAAAATGTTTAATTTAGAAAAACTCTAGGTAATGTTTTTATTGAAAAAATCAATATAATATACGACTTTTCGTTCCAAACAAAATTACAACAGCAAATACATACGTATATACACAGCAATTTAATAAAAACGAAGAAAAACGAAACACAAGATTAATTAAATCGATGCGACTTCTTGTCATTTTCCAATCAGTGTTGTACCAACTGACCGATTGGGGCTCTTGTTCAAATGTTTCTAAATCGCCTGAGGCGCTCAAAGTCGAACGTTTTATCTCTAACTGGACAAAATCACAAATAAAAATCTTTGTTACACCTCTTTACACAATCAAACCGAACGTGCGGCATGCAGATTTATTCAAGCAACTTAAAATCAAGTGTCATTATGGTCTTCAGATAAAACTCACGTTTTAGCCGACACAAAAGCATCAAAATGAACTTCATATTTCTAAGACTTTTTGCAAATTTCTAATCAAACTCACCTTGGCCGTCCTGTATCGTCGCAATGGTTGATTAACGGATCCATTGCTCTCAAGTTCCAAGGGCATAAATCGTATCGTGGAGACCTCATTTTCAAAAAATTAAATTGACTGGTGTTGACAAGTATGAACACTGGCTAAGGGATGTTATCCACTGGTGCTCGAAGCACATGGGTATGTTTACAAAAGATACCCCGAGAGAGTGGACCGTACATATAGGCAACCCTCTACTGGTGAAGAATTAAAGAAAGACTTCAAAGTAGTCGCGAAATTTGAAAAAAAAAACTTACTAATGCTGATTAAAATAATAGAACAAAATGGGGTTATGGCAACAAGTCATTAATAAGACATTTTAGAAAGGCAATAACTTAATCATTCTTTGTTCAGTTAAGAATTGTTTCCATTGATTTAAATTAAATTCTTCTTGATAGAAGAATCTATAAAATAATAGTTTTTGTCTAGTTGAAACAGTTCTTAAAAATGATTCAAATTTTGGCAAACAAATTTACACGATGATTTATACACAGTGCTTCCCAAAAAGTTCGCACCAAATAGAAAAACTGTTTACTTATTGATTTGGTGAAAATTGTACTTCGGTAATCGTCTTTGATTTTCTATAGAGGAGTACGACTGACAAAAGTGATCACGTGACTTACAGTATACGTCAAATTTGACACTTTTAAAGAGAATTTCGAAAATGGGGTTTGTGTTGAATATTTGGAAATAATTTTAGAGATTTTATCCTTACGTAGAAATTTTCAAAACAAAATTCGAAGAAAAAAAATCCATCTATTTTTTTTTAAATTCAAAATTTCAAAATTGAAGTTCCACTTGACTGATCAGAAAATGTCTGAGGTAGCAAATCTGACTTTTAAATATCATAAACTCTGAATAAATCATTTGAGTCACTTTTCCAACAATCGTACTTAATAAAGTGACAACCTTGATGCAAAGTTTGTTTAATTTCCTTATTTGTAAAAAAAAATGTTATAGCTTAAAAGAAGCGTCTCGAAAAGAGGAATTCAACCAAGGAGGTTAAAATTTTAACGGTGTTAAACTCAATGCCATTTGACGCCTAATTGGGAGTAATGAACGATTGATTATGATTTTGTACAGAAAAATCACCCAATTTTATGGATTTATTACGAGAATCGCTCTAAAACCACATTCCGATATTTGGCGCTGTAGATTTTTACCACTTTGTTGTTCCATTCTTTTTTTTTCCTCTTACTCACTCACCTTACATGTTTTTCTCTATTAACTTCACTCCTAGACAGCTATTTAACAATTACTTTGCAAGTTTTAATTCAAAAATGTGCTTTCTTTGCAAAAAAAGATTGAAATAATTTTCTTTGGGGGAAAAATCAAATCGGAATGCTGCTGAAATTTTTAAGACGCTGATAATTTTTGTAGCAAATTTCTTTTTATTTTCCACAGAGATTGTCCACATAACATGATTTCCAACCCCCACAATGCTATGGGCGATTGAGGAGCAATAAATCATCCCAAATCGTGCCAATTTATGTTTTCAAATGTATGATGGGTTGCCTAGTTTTTATTTCTTTCTAAATCTTTTTCAAAATCAAAGGCCTCGTATTTCGAGCAAGAAACTCATCATTTCTTGGAGATTAGTTTTTAATTAATCAGGATAAAAATGTTATTGGTTTCTCAATAAACATTATTTCTGGTAATAAAAGTCACAACATAATAGTTTGTAAGTTTAATTTCATCAAAAAAGAGAGTAGTAAAAATTACATCTGAGTTCCATAAAGTAACAAGTCTGACGTAAATATTTGTGTACCACAAGAAATGTACTTTTTGTAGTACGAGTAGCAAAGACTTTTCATTCAATTCGTCGATTATCTGGACCCGGAAAAATATAATCTATTGACCTGCACAATCAGCCGGGACCTGAAATGATAATAAACTTGAGCTTTATCAACAATGAATCAAATACAATTTTAATAGCGTCTATTCGAGATGCCAACACGTGTTTCTCCTTTCGAAAACACCGATAAGGTAAAACCTCCAATCCTTTGTCTCCGCTTCCTACCCACGTTTTTGCAGACTTCGACACAAATCGTCAGCGTAGAAATAGATTTTAATTAAAATCAATGAAGCTCAAGTATCTCCAACAATATAATCATCATAATATGTGTTGGAATCTGGACCAAATGATAAATAATGAGAGAGCTGACTTGTTCTCGACAGACATTCAGTGGTGCTCGTGTCTGCGTCCTGCGAAACACACAAGGTAGGTACTGTTACGGTTTTTGTAATTCGAGATCAGTTGTCAACGCCAATCTGAGATAGGAGTAACACGTATTGGCACTCATTAGACGGAGTGGAACAATCGAATCGCCATAAGGTATCAATTTCCACATAGTCCTCAATACAATTTTTCTAGTCGTGTGGACTTTGTTCGGTGATTACAGAAGTAGAAAATTCGTGCAGGTAATTGTAGTTTTTGCGAAGACACCCCCAGGAAATAATACCAATCCACAATAATTAAACATTGCGTCAAATTGAGCATAACAACGAACAGCAGTGCTCTCTTGCACGTTAGATTGACCTACAAACTACACGTTTCCAACAACTCCAAGGATACCATTGCGATATCACTTTAACTTTAAACGTGTGCAGGAACAGAGTGTTTAATCTCATTTAAAGTTTAACGAACGACAGAATAATTCAATTCCGTTAATTTAAATGCATTGTCGAGGGACCTTCGCGAGTGCTTTATATTGATTCGAAGCCATAGGAAATGCCATTATGTAAAGACATTTTTCCAAATGGAGCGCAGCCAGAGTTGAGAAAAATAGGTGATAAATACTATCGACATTTACTCTTTAACTCTCGCCGAGCCATCATCGTTAACCATTTGTCAAGAGGTCAATTGATCAGAGGCAACTACCAATTAAAAGTAAGTCCCCTAATTGTGCTTAAGTGGTGTGGCGGCGCTCAAAAATTCTTGCGTTTTCGAATTTTTGCTCAGGTTTCGCAAAAGTGATAACTTGTGTCGGTTTAAATTGTCAGACAAGAAAGGAGTTTTTACCGGTGTATTGTTCAAAACAATACTTATGTTTCGACAACGATGCTGGCATCATCAGAACGAAACGTTTAAGAACAAGGATTTTGTGCAGCTTAAATAAAATTTCTCTCGTATTATGTGTGTATAATATGTAATTATTAAAAAAGATATAATTACAGCATTTAATAAATATTTCAACCTTGTAAGTTACCTGGTTTGTTTATGTTTTTATTAAACATTTTCTATAAAGTTGAGCGAATAAAGTTCAGACGCACCTGTCTTTTACATTTTATAATTTCACCTGCCACTAAGGTTGTTTGAAATTTTATAACAGCATTAGGATCTTTTTATGAATTGCTTTCAGTGTTTTATTGGTTGTTTAGTCAAAATCTCATAATTATTCAAGAATCAAGAATTTAAAAAAAGCAAGCTGGGTTAGGTAAGTTAAAAAAAGACAAATTAATACACTTTTTAATGTAAGAAAGAGAGAGAGAGATCTCGCAAGAATCAAAACAGAATTAATTATGCAGTCGATGTTGTTATGATTGCAAATTGAGTAGTACAACGTCCTTTCGAATATCCTGTGATGACAAAAAAACAACCGTAATTACAAAGTTATAAAAACCGTAATTCACAACTTGGTGGTTCAAAATTCGTGGAATACTGCCCTGCCCACCTGTCAATACTGTCACAACTGTCAAACGATATAAATAAAAACAAAAAGCACAAAACAGGGGCTAGGGTTAGCTGAGCGGCGGCCAGATTTTTGTTTATCCATTACTTGGTGAGAACAAAAAGACAAATCACGAAATCTAAATCGGAACTGTGTTAATAAACCTAATTTTTTTTGTAGGAATGATAAGTAACACTGTGGTGCAGCAGTGTTGCTTCTATTTCAACAAGGTAATCTCTTTGGATACTTGGAAAAGGTGAGACAGGGCAATGGTAAAGGTTCTCGATGAAACATTTCTTGCAGAATACAATGGATGAACAAAAAAGCCCCGCCGCAGGAAGCTTACAACCCGACACCCATCGAGCACGTCGCCAACGTGATCACGCACGGGGTGTGGATTTTGCCGAGCATACTCGCGACTCTAGAACTTCTAGAGAGATCTCATAATGGTGCTCAAACCCTGTCGGCGCTCGTGTACGGCGCCACGCTTGTCTTTCTGTTCAGCATCTCGACTTCCTTTCATTGTAGTTTTTTCTGTAATAAGCGTGGGTAAGGGAGGACGGGTGTTTAACAGGCTTGAAACAAGTGGCGGCGAAGGTCAAGGTCGTAATTGGGTAAACGGTCGTTTGAGAATTCATATTTCAAAACTGGAACGAGAAATAATTGTTTTGTATGCTCATGAATTATGGGTTTTAATTGATCAGTCGAATGACCCACTTAGGGATAAATTGTTAAGCACATCTTCACCCGTCGAGTGCATGGCCGCTGACGAGATTTTTTTTTTTACAAAATTGGTACTAACGGCTGTCATGTGTTAATGACACATGTCAAAATTCGCCGCTTGCTTGATTCCAGTCTGTTTGTATTCGTTACCTGTCGGACTAAAGCCCCACTTTCAGAAAGCTCAAAGATGTCCTCCATCGATGTGATAGGGCTATGATTTACGTGTTCATAGCCGGCTCATACTTTCCCTGGCTGACCCTCGAACAACTCCCAAAAGAGGGATGGGCTTCCTCGATGCACTGGTTCGTGTGGTTTTTGGCCGTGTTGGGCATAATCTACCAGCAAACCTTCCACGAGAGATACAAGAGTCTCGAGACGTGCTTCTACCTGGTGATGGGAATCGGTCCCGGCTTGTTGGTCATATCCGAGGTGAGACCCCCGCTTGTCCGATCTCTTGTAAAAAGTCATTTCCAGCACGAATTTTCCGGACTGACGGAGGTGAAGGTCGGCGGCGCGCTGTACGTGGTGGGGGTGATGTTCTTCAAGAGCGACGGGATCATCCCCTGCGCCCACGCCATCTGGCACCTGTTTGTGGTGATGGCCGCTGGAGTGCACTACTACGCCATACGAAACAATTTGTACCCAACAGATTCACACTCCAACCGATTTAGATAATACTGTAGGGATTGACCCCGGGAACAAATTATTTCTTGTTGTTAGTCGTGAAGCTAGTACCGTCTTTCGAATACTTGTAACCATAAATCATTATCAGTGATTGCGCAATCGGATCGCCGTTATCTGGGCAAGATAACGAGCGAGAGTACTCAGATACAGGGCTGTTTGTAATATTAGAGTCATAGTCTTTCTGTAAAGGTCCTTTCGGATCAAACGTTTTTAATGTAATTTTGGTCTGAAGAATTGTGGCATCAAAAGCGACAGTGTTGTGTGACCATGACTTTTTATATTTAGATTTTGAGGGACTAGTGGCGCCACCACTAGCAGTACTGTCGCCGGTTTGTCGCCAGAATCTAGACCGATTGCTCCCCTTCCAAACTAGAAATTAGAAGTTTCCCCACACGAATACTACTGCTCAATCACAATTTCTACTCGATCGATGTTAGAAGTAGATTTTTTGACCAATCGGTGTGACAGATACTCATCCAACTACTCAGTCTTAGAACAAATGAATCGGAAAGGAGAAACGAAAATGTCAGTATTAGACAATTTTCTCGGAGCTTTTTGAAAGTGAATTGTACGTCGATACAAGCCTCAACCAGTGATCAATCTTCCAAAGAAACTCCATTATTTGTAAATACAATAAAACTAGTTTGTGTGTACGATTTGTTTCTTTCACTCGACCAGTTCAAGAACATCCCACGTACGAGCCCCTGATTTGTGGGCCGCATAATGCACCCCTATCGACAAAACTTCAATCCGTTTTTTAATTAATTCCACCATTTTGACGTTTTGTGGTTGAAATTAATTCTGACAAAGGCCCAGTTGGTTCAAGGTCACTCGACTCTTGTCACTAGATTAAAGCGTGAATTAGAAGATTGAAGTCGCCATGGTTACCAGTAATCAAAACAAAACCTGAAGTTTTCGTTTGAATTCCGTAATGTCAAATTAGAGTAAGAGCGTTCGTTAAAGTGCAATGTGATCGAGCGTCGCTTCGAGGAAATTTACCGGAAATTGGGTAAGTTGCGGTGGTCGGGTGATTGATGGGAGATGGTTTTTCGCAGCGAAATTTAAGTGGTGGCGCAGCACCATGGAACCGAATATTCCAGCGAGGAACGAGGAGTACAGTGTCAGGAACTCCACTGACATACCATCGCATGGGACCATACCCAAGTGGTTGGACGAGATATCACAGTGAGTGGTGGTTGGAGGTTGCGAGGAGGTGTTAATTTTTGGCTTCAGGAAAGTGGTGCAGAACCACGATTTGCAAATGGAAAAGAACAGGGATCTGGCGTATAATGTTGATGTGAAGAATTTCTTCGACGGTTTGGATCGGGCCACTCGGTGAGGTTCACATCCTGAATCAAAATTTCATGAAAGCCTTAACCTTTCGCTTCGATTTTCGAAATGTAGTTGGTGTAGATGTGTTACACATGTCTTACAATTTACATGAATTAATTTTTTATTCTTGTGGCATGGCATGATTGTCTGTAAAAAGCTTTATTGCAACGAATATTTATTTCGAATAAATTCGCACAGTGCAGCAACGGGTGAGCTTAAAATGATAAGAATACCAGAAGTTCTGTAAAATATTAAGAAGTTGATGTTATCGTATTCATTTATTTTTAAGGTAGTTCTAACAGGGACGTGAATGATTGCTTATTGCGAAGAAAATTTGCACGAGTGGACATTTTTGAGGACCAATAAGCAAGAGTAGACACCCTTCTGTCAGAATTACCAAGAAAAAATGAACGAATGAAATATATTTTGCATGACTATTGGTGATTCCAGCTATCAGTGAGACATCCAATGTGAACTGTCTGCAAAAATGACTAAAAATAAGACCGATAAAACAAATTGTTGTGTTTTTGGCTGTAACACGTGCCGAAAACACGAACCAGAACCATGTTTCTATTTCTGCGTTGTGGCGTAAAGGCAAAATATGTTTTCACCGAAAATATTGTCGGTTCTAAAGACCGGATAGAGAAAAGAAAACAACGTGGAAGTGCTTTATTATTAATGGGAAAATCTTCCTCTAATTATATGAGGATTTTTTGAAGTTAAATACTTTGGGGGAGATTCACGAAACTGCAAATTTGCAAATCATGGTTTTGAATTTGCAACGCCTTATCGAGCCTTATCGAGTTTCGTGAATGACCCCCTTAGTATTTAAAGGTTATACATACATATTTTGAAATTATTTATATCGGGAGACTACACAAGGCACTTGTTGGTAGACATAATCCAAAATTTTCGTACCTTGTTTCCACTACTTTAGCAACACTACATCAAATTAATAACTTCGCTTCGCACTTTTACGCCTTTCACAACACATCCGCTTTCTGTTGTTGCCTCTAATAAACTAAAGTTTTGTGTACCTATTACCTAACCTTAAAAAAAGCCATCACAAAAACCGCATATTTACGTAAAACCAACAACTTATTTTAAAAAACAATGCACAAACGTAACCCGGATCGAGCGAGAGTATGACTTGGCAACAGTGGCGCCCCAACGGTAGCTGAAATCGCCAATTGCGATGAACATTTGAAAACATCTGAAAGAATGACGAGGCGTAGCGTTGTCAATACCTAAGTGTTATATAACACAATGACCAATAAGTGGTCTAAAATGTTGTATGAAAAACATTATCGCTGCAAGTGGTTCGGGATTGGTTGAAAATATTCAAATGGACCGAATGATTAGCGGAGTGACGTCATTTGACAGATGTATGCAGTACCTAGTGATTCTAAGTTATTTAAAAAATATGGTAGTGTTTTTCGATCTTTATATGTATGTACAGTTGTGGAAACAGAATTTCGGGTAGCATTTTTCTGTCACTTCAACAAAATCTCTGTAAACTAACTTTTACTGTCATCATGACTGACATTTAAAAATTAAACTTTTCTGTGTCAGTCACGCAGTCAGTTTTTGAGTTTTGAGTCAATTGCACTATTTTCATCTGTTGCCCACCCGTTATTATTTCACTAATCACAATGTTTGAATATCAAAAAGACAAAAACATGACAAGAGTAAAAAATGAGGTTATTAGCGTAAAGGTCGTTTTAGAGTTTATGTTATGACATTGACAATACTGCCCGAAATTTTATTTCCGCAACTGTACCTATTGAAGAAAAGTAATCTCGTATTACTTGGAAAACTTGTAGAGTGTAGAATTCAAAATAGACACAAAAGTACAGAGTTTGAAAACAATCTTTTAAAGAATTTCTCTTGGACCTTTTTGCCGTAAAAGAAATTTTGTTTTGCGATGGATGTCTGCGATAACTCCTTTTCGCTGAGGAACAAAGTGTCCGTGAAAAACATGTATCGCGCGTTCAAATGAAATCCTGGGCTGGGAAGGCGTTGGAAACCGTCAATTGTTGTGCTTTTTTAAAGCGTAGATTAATTGGAGCATGTTGAAAGCTAACCTAAAATTTAGAGCCAAAAAAAATCTTTCTTTTTTCTTTCTTTGCAATGTTTTACATTGAAAATAGAATAACGTAACGAATTCCTATTCTCGAAGCAAATAGGTATCTTAAGGCACCCTTTGCTGAAATAGAAGTTTATTTAACGAGTTCGTGTGTAAATTGGGATTTTTTGGCATGAGTGGCCTAAAGTCCATTCAAAAATCAAAAAAACCACCAACGTCGCATTTTCCTCGATAATTACTATCGGCAACGCTGTCTAGTGTAAAATTTGATGAGACTTGTAATTTTTGAGGTTAAATGTTTGTTAAGTGTCTTGTTTTTGTGGGCAAGTTTAAGTAAAAATAATAAGAATCAATAAATAAATGAAACGTGCTGCTAATAAAACAATATGAACGAAATTCAAAGCAATTGAATTTTATTTTGAATCAAATAAATGTCATAATTTATAGTTACCAACATAGGATGAAAAAATATTTACCTAGGGTTTTTTAAATTTTACCAACCTAAAGCAATAGGTGGTGGTTTTTTGGTTTTTGAATGGACTTTAGTTTAAAACGCGAGTGAAAGGAGCGTTTTAAAGGCCCACGAGTGCCAAAAAGAGTCCAATTTACACACGAACGAGTTGAATACATCGTTGATTGCAACAAAATGTCATTCGTGTCAAACGGCGGGAAATTCAAACTTTACACTGTTCTAAACGATTTAATTTTTCCAACGCCTAGGATTTAATTTGAACGCGCGAAACAATACTTGAGACATTTCGAAAATATTTTAATATCCATATCCGGATTACGAAGTATCCGCATTACAATGTTTTTATTGATGCATTTCTACACACCCAGAATAAAACGAGAGCCGTACGAGTAGGTACATGTGGTATTCTGTGTTACATACAATAAATTAAATTTTGATTAATCCTCTCGGTTTGTTTAATTTTTAAAAACTACTACTAAAAACAAAGTCATTGAAGTTTAAAATCCACCAATTTATTAGTTTTGCGTAATAATAAAATGAAAAACATTTTGAATATTTGTCGAAAACTAAACAGCTACCTGCTCCCAGTAAATTTCACAGTTTTTACCTAACTAAATTACGTAAATACAGTACAATGTTTGAATGACTTGTTCACCAGTAATCAATTACCGATAAAGCATGGATGCTAATTAAACAGTGTTGGCATTTACATTACAAAGGGAATGTCCTAGACCTATTTTATGCATTTTGTTTGCCGGTTAGGAAGAATACGAGGTTTCCAGTTATTAATATGCAAGTTTGTGGCGTTTTTTGTAAATAATTGACACTGGGGTCTGGGGCAAAAGTTCTTTGTTTCTGTTAACGATTTGTTTTCAATGTGGTATAAATTATCTCTAGTGTGTATTCACCTTTTAAGGTAATTCTGTGGCTGCTCCATTTTCTTATGAAAGGACATTTTTAATTTTCTTTCGGAAACTCGCTCCAAATATGATTTGGATTTTTTTTCGAATAGGGTTGGAGCGCCTTTACGGCTTTACGTGAACCTTTAATACTATGTACTAAGAATATTAAAAACGTTTAAGGACACTTAGTTACTTGAAGTAGAACAATATCAATAGACACTTATAGAAACGTTTAATTCAATTAAGATCAAATTACTTTCGTAATATCGTCATTGTTACCAAAAAATAAATAAAGCGTCATTCTCTTCTGTAGCAGATCGAGATGTTGCTCACTGATCAAATTGCGTTCCAAAAATAATAAACCTGTGAAGTTCCGATCAATAATAATTGTTGCCCACGCGTTCATTTATGTTTTCCGATACGAATTCTCTCATTTCTCTCCAGTTCAAATTCGACAAACTAATGTTTATCTTCTCTCTTTTCCTAAGGTTTCAGGTCAATTCAAATTTTTATATAACGATAACACGAGGAATTTTTTTAAATATCATATTTTTTTCGTCGTTGCTGTTAAAATTGTAATTTCAATACAGTCAAAAAGAGTTTTGCAAATGTGGATTTTGCTTTTGTTGCATCTTAACAAAAACAGTTGATATCGACAGCAAGTGCAATCAAAGTTATACACTATAATCTCATTATTATCCACAAGCACATATTGAGACATCTTTTTCACGTTATTTTGCCAATTACAGATTAATTACATCATTAAAGCCATCAGCCGTCAATTTTTGTCACTACAAAACTTTAGTATGTATGCAGATAAAAATAAAATTGGACCCACAAATGAGCCTTGTGGTACGCCGTGGTGTAAAAGAAATTACGAAGAAAGCGTAACGTCAATAATCTTATTAAATATAAAATGAGACTCACTCAATACAGGGTGTTAGTAAATGGTTGGGAATAAATTTCGGGGTGAATTTCTTATGAAAAATGTGGCTTAAAACCTAAATAAAGTTTTTCGTTAAAATGAGTAGTTTTCTCAAAAAAAGAAAAAAGAAAAATAAATGTATTTGGCATATCCGTACTGCGAAATAAAAAGGTATAAAGAAAAAATTTAACTGTGGAACGTTGAATTAAAAAAAAAAAAGAAAAATCAAAACTAATGCGATTTTAGGCAGACAAATGAACTTATTAGAGAAATTCTCCAACAGTCGACTACATTTGTTTTTTTTTTTTTTTAAGAAAACTACTCATTTTAACGAAAAACTTTATTTAAGTTTTAAGCCACATTTTTTGTAAGGAATTCACCCTGAAATTTATTCCCAACCATTTACTAACACCCTGTATAACGAGTTAGAGTTAGATATGATCTGAATTAGTACTTGTTCCATATTGTACTCGTAAAATACACAGGGTGTTTCAAAATTGGCAACTTCCGAATTCAGAGCGTGGTAGGGAAGGACACAGTGGAGCTCGCAAATACTTAGAAAAAAAAAATCGCTCTTCCTGAAGAAGATATAAGCACTTTGATTTTGTTCAATACATAGCAACCTGCATATCCACAGTAACAAAATACTATTGTAGATACGTTGCCGTTCCATTTTTAAGAAAAATTACAAAAATTTAAGATTTTTTTTTACTCCAAAGTAAAGCTATTCTCAAAAAATTGTTTTACGTTACTATTTCCTACAATAATCTACACCATAAATAACAATAAACACTGAAGTTTTCAGCCTGTATTTGAAGAAAACGCAGTTCAAAGAGTGCACCTTCAGACCAATGTATCTTAGTGGGGGGAGTCCCGATTTTTTTTTTATTTCCATATTTAGACTACTGAAGTGATCCCCTACAACGCTCTGAATTCGGAATTCGCGAGTTTTGAGACACCCTGTATATATTTTTTTAAACATAAAAAATTCTTTTACTTGGGAGATTTGAGTTGATAAGAATTTAAATTCAAAATAAACATTAATGTAATTTTGTGTGCAGTAAATCGAGCGAGTCAGCATCTGCAAAATTCGGGCGGCGCTCATCGCTGACTTCCCAGTTACTGGACACGAGCTCGACCATATCCATGACCTCGAACACGGATTATCTGATACCGAGATTCGACGGCAAGTTCGACATCAAATCCTTGCGCCCAGACCCGTACCAGATCGACCTGGAGAAATCGTGGAAGAGCCTGGACAACTTCAAACAGTCCCACAAGGGACGCCTGGACAGTGCCAAAGACCTAGACCTAGAACCAAAAATCGGTAAGTGAAGGAACACCAACTCCCTCCTCCTTTGACGATGTAATTTCCAATAAACAAATTGAGCCGCACCTGTCGTTTTCTGTGAGTTGGTGTGTTGTCGACTTATTTTTAGGCGATTTCGATTACGTTTTGTCGCCGATCTCCTCCAACGAGAATTCCGAAAACGAGATCGGCACGGTCTATAGTCCCTCTCTGTTAGAGAAAAACGTGCCAAACAGGAGTCGCAGCGAAATGTCCAATTATTATTTCACGTCGCACGAGAAAAAATTCGCTGCCACTTCGAAAAGCCAAATGGAGTTGTTCCCCCGCCAGCGGTACGACCCCGCCTTCGAGAAGAAACTGAGCGAGTACCAGTTGAAGATCGACAAAGAGAACAAACTCAGAGAGGAGATAATCTGCGAGCTGCTGGCGGAAAACGAGAGAATCACCGAGAGACTGAAGAGCCACAGTTTGGAGAGAGGCGGCGAGCCCGGAGGAATCCTCTCTTCGTACCGCAAGTACAACACCAACTCGAAGTACAAGAGCAAGAGCTCCAAGAAGAACCACAAAGAAGCGAAGCTCTCCAAGGAGAGCGTTTTCATCATTCCCGAACTGCCCACAGGACAGACCTTGATCATCGACATACTGAGCACCTGGGGGGACAAGTACTACGTGGGTCTCAACGGCATCGAGATCTTTGGGGTCGACGGAAAACTTGTGAAAGCCAGACGAGTAAGGCTGGCTCTTTTGGGGCGAAGTCGACCTCTGAAGATTTTTTTTCAGGTGACCGCTGTGCCCCCCAACGTGAACGTCCTCCCCGAATGCAACAACGACCCGAGGGTTGTGTCAAACCTGCTAGACGGCGTTAACCGCACCCAGGACGACATGCACATATGGTTGGCGCCCTTCGAGATGGGGTGCAGTCACATCATCACCGTAGAGTTCGAGGAAGTGGCCACCGTGTCCATGATCCGGATCTGGGTGGGTACTCGATCTATACAGGGTGTTTTTGAAATGCGTACACAAATTTTAATCACGAGCTACTGGGTTCTTGTAGAACTCGGAAAAAATATTTAAAAAATTCTATGTCAAAAAATTTAAAAAAATGACATTTATTTTTTGAGCTACAATTTTTTTAAATCGATTTTAGTTTTCTACGTTGTCCTACAACTGCGTAGGTAAAATTTCGGCACATTTTAAAAATACACCCTGTATATCATGTTTTATAAAATGTACACCAGTGCGAAGTACCCTATAGGAAATCTGGAAATATGCTTTAAAACAAGGAAACCGCATTGGTGTACGTTTTATAAAATATGATATACAGGGTGTATTTTTAAAATGTGCCGAAATTTTACTTACGAAATTGTTTGACAACGTAGAAAACTAAAAGCAATTAAAAAAAATTGTATCTCAAAAAATAATTGTCATCTGTCATTTTATTTTTTGACATAGAATTTTTTAAATATTTTTTCTGAGTTCTACATGAAGCCAGTAGCTCGTGGTTAAAATTAGTGCATGCATTTCAAAAACACCCTGTATATTTTGGAGTAAGCTGAGTCCGACAACTTCTCGCAGAACTACAACAAATCGCGGATCCACTCGTACCGAGGAGTAAGAGACATTGTGATGTTCTTGGACGACACCCCCATCTTCAAGGGCGAAATCGCCAAAGCTTGCGGCGGAATGTTGGGCGGAATTGACGCTTTCGGTGATGTATAAGGTCGAATCATCTCTGTAGATTTCCGCACAGCGCTCTCCTTCCAGACGATTCTCTTCACCACCGAGGACCAAATTTTGGAAAATATAGCCAAAAACGATCCCTCGTACTCGTTCCTGACTTCAGGGCCGAGCACCCCTACCATAATGGAACGACCGCCGACGTCAGCTCTAACGTCTGACGTAAGACGCTTCGAAGATGGCCTCCGCGTTGCTCATCGCGTGTTGCAGATTCGACCCATCACGGGACCCGTCGCTAAGAACTCTCCGACCGATCAGATCTTGCTGGGGGCGAGTCAGATCGATCTTGTTTTGTTGTCGAATTGGGGTCACGTGGGGATGATTGGTTTGACGGGTTTGGAACTGGTGCAAGGCAACGAGACTGTCATCATGGTCAAGTCGAATCAGTTGAGTTGCAGCGTCAGAAGTGAGACTTCTCGTTTGTCGAATCTGATCAACGGGGTCAATATTACCAATGAGGTGGGCGATATGTGGTGGGTGCCGTTCGAGTTCGGTGAAGAGGTCACGGTCAGGATGGATTTTGAAGACTTCAAATACGTATCAGGTCTGCTGTTTCCCTTTTACGAACAAGTGGGGTCTTAAAGCAAACCCTTGACGAATTCCTCTCACCTATATCAGTTTTTTTCCTTCTTACGTCGCTGTTGACCTTCTCTGCAGGTATCAGAATATGGAATTACAACGGCAACTTGGAAACCTCTTACGCCGGGGTCCGCGCCATGAAGATCCTCCTCGACGGCAAACCGGTGAAGAACCCCTTGACCAAAAACGAAATCTTTATCTTGCGGAGAGCTCCAGGTAACCAGCACTACGATTTCGTCCAAGACATCAAATTCGTCGAGGATCCGAAAGACCCGGAGGAGCACCAAGAGGAGATGCCTTCTCTTTTGGACCAGGACGAATTCTACGAGCCATCCTCTATGCCCGAAGGCTTCGTCGTTCAGTTGATAATTTTCTCCAGCTGGGGGGATCAGTATTACTGCGGCTTGAATGGGTTGGAACTTTACAACCAATACGGAAAGAAGATAGTGCTGGAGGAGCAAAGTTTGTACATTTGCGAGAAGAAATGTCAATTGGTAATGTCTTGTCTTGTAGATATCTGTGCGTATCCGGAGAGTGTGAATTCACTACCGGACGTGGTAGGGGATGTGAGGACGCCGACAAAACTGATCGATGGGGTTAATGACGACCACACGGGATCCCATGCGTGGTTGGCGCCCATAATACCCAAACATTTGAACAGGATTTATGTAGTAATGGACCAACCGATTGTGGTGTCTGTGGTGAAGTTGTGGAATTATTCTAAAACACCCACCAGGGGTATCAAAGAATTTGGGGTGGGTTTGACGGTACAAGTACCAACGATTTAATTAGGAAATGGGTTGCAGATTTTGGTAGACGATCTGTTGGTATATAATGGTACTCTAGAAAAGTATTCTCTCAATATGGATGGTTACCAGACTGTTTTATTTACCGAGAACGAGGCTATATTAGGAGAAGAATACGATACTGTAATGAGGTACCTACATATCAACAATTGTTGTGTTTATTTGTAAATTGATGTTGTGTAAAATTTCAGAAACAGTGCATTCCCTCAAGATGTGATTCTGTTAGATGAAGACATAAGAACTACAACAGGAGGTTCTCTTTCTGAGGCGGACCCCGCGTTAAGACCATTTACGTCAGTCAATCTATACGATAGGGGCTACACGTCTTTAAGTCATTAAATCTAAGGATTTTTGTATATAGTATGCATGCATGTATGTTCAAGATGTTAACAATTTTGTATTTTTGTAGATATGTCAAAAGTCAGAGGCCCGCTGCAAATTCGAAAAGTCGGGCCTTAGTACTTACACGCATTTTGTTGTCTCTCGATGCTCTCTATTAAAGAATGTTTTTAAAAAATATCGAATTTTATTTAAACACTTTTGAGGTTATGAAACTTTTTTTTGCTGTGGGAGCCAAAAATATGGATTTTTGCGATTTTATCTAAAACGGAAAAATACAGGTAAATTTTTTTCGACACAGAAGAAGCGCCTTGACAAGGGCAATCCAACGGTGCAAAATTCATTGCCATATGTTGCTTAATAAGGGAGCTATGGGCGTTTAAATGATTTTTCGAAGTGAAAATTATATAGAAGGGGGGTGTTTTTCGAAAAATTTTTTGTCGCCGATTCGAAGCAAATTGCTGTCAGTTATTGTATAGGGTCAGTTGAATTCAGGTATAGTAAAAGTTCCGACCATTGAAATCAATTTTTGCTGTGGGAGCCAAAAATATGGATTTTTTGTTTTTTTGCGATTTTCTCTAAAATGAAAAAATTCAGGTAAATTTTTTTCGACTCAAAAGAAGCGCCTTGACAAGGGCTATCCAACGGTGCAAAATTCATTGC
Source organism: Tenebrio molitor (assembly GCF_963966145.1). NCBI lineage: Eukaryota > Metazoa > Arthropoda > Insecta > Coleoptera > Tenebrionidae > Tenebrio > Tenebrio molitor. The sequence goes on along the minus strand of NC_091054.1, from coordinate 687,619 downwards.
CATATGTTGCTTAATAAGGGAGCTATGGGCGTTTAAATGATTTTTCGAAGTGAAAATTATATAGAAGGGGGGGGTACGTGGTATTTTTCGAAAATTTTTTTGTCGCCGATTCGAACCAAATTGCTGTCAGTTATTGTATAGGGTCAGTTGAATTCAGGTATAGTAAAAGTTCCGACCATTGAAATCAATTTTTGCTGTGGGAGCCAAAAATATGGATTTTTTGGTTTTTTGCGATTTTCTCTAAAATGAAAAAATTCAGGTAAATTTTTTTCGACTCAGAAGAAGCGCCTTGACAAGGGCTATCCAACGGTGCAAAATTCATTGCCATATGTTGCTTAATAAGGGAGCTATGGGCGTTTAAATGATTTTTCGAAGTGAAAATTATATAGAAGGGGGGGGTACGTGGTGTTTTTCGAAAAAATTTTTATTGCCGATTCGAAGCAAATTGCTGTCAGTTATTGTATAGGGTCAGTTGAATTCAGGTATAGTAAAAGTTCCGACCATTGAAATCAATTTTTGCTGTGGGAGCCAAAAATATGGATTTTTTGTTTTTTTGCGATTTTCTCTAAAATGAAAAAATTCAGGTAAATTTTTTTCGACTCAAAAGAAGCGCCTTGACAAGGGCTATCCAACGGTGCAAAATTCATTGCCATATGTTGCTTAATAAGGGAGCTATGGGCGTTTAAATGATTTTTCGAAGTGAAAATTATATAGAAGGGGGGGGTACGTGGTATTTTTCGAAAATTTTTTTGTCGCCGATTCGAACCAAATTGCTGTCAGTTATTGTATAGGGTCAGTTGAATTCAGGTATAGTAAAAGTTCCGACCATTGAAATCAATTTTTGCTGTGGGAGCCAAAAATATGGATTTTTTGGTTTTTTGCGATTTTCTCTAAAATGAAAAAATTCAGGTAAATTTTTTTCGACTCAGAAGAAGCGCCTTGACAAGGGCTATCCAACGGTGCAAAATTCATTGCCATATGTTGCTTAATAAGGGAGCTATGGGCGTTTAAATGATTTTTCGAAGTGAAAATTATATAGAAGGGGGGGGTACGTGGTGTTTTTCGAAAAAATTTTTATTGCCGATTCGAACCAAATTGCTGTCAGTTATTGTATAGGGTCAGTTGAATTCAGGTATAGTAAAAGTTCCGACCATTGAAATCAATTTTTGCTGTGGGAGCCAAAAATATGGATTTTTTGGTTTTTTGCGATTTTCTCTAAAATGAAAAAATTCAGGTTAATTTTTTTCGACTCAAAAGAAGCGCCTTGACAAGGGCTATCCAACGGTGCAAAATTCATTGCCATATGTTGCTTAATAAGGGAGCTATGGGCGTTTAAATGATTTTTCGAAGTGAAAATTATATAGAAGGGGGGGGTACGTGGTGTTTTTCGAAAAATTTTTTGTCGCCGATTCGAACCAAATTGCTGTCAGTTATTGTATAGGGTCAGTTGAATTCAGGTATAGTAAAAGTTCCGACCATTGAAATCAATTTTTGCTGTGGGAGCCAAAAATATGGATTTTTTCGTTTTTTGCGATTTTCTCTAAAATGAAAATTTTCAGGTAAATTTTTTTCGACTCAGAAGAAGCGCCTTGACAAGGGCTATCCAACGGTGCAAAATTCATTGCCATATGTTGCTTAATAAGGGAGCTGTGGGCGTTTAAATGATTTTTCGAAGTGAAAATTATATAGAAGGGGGGGGTACGTGGTGTTTTTCGAAAAATTTTTTGTCGCCGATTCGAACCAAATTGCTGTCAGTTATTGTATAGGGTCAGTTGAATTCAGGTATAGTAAAAGTTCCGACCATTGAAATCAATTTTTGCTGTGGGAGCCAAAAATATGGATTTTTTCGTTTTTTGCGATTTTCTCTAAAATGAAAATTTTCAGGTAAATTTTTTTTGACTCAGAAGAAGCGCCTTGACAAGGGCTATCCAACGGTGCAAAATTCATTGCCATATGTTGCTTAATAAGGGAGCTGTGGGCGTTTAAATGATTTTTCGAAGTGAAAATTATATAGAAGGGGGGGGTACGTGGTGTTTTTCGAAAAATTTTTTGTCGCCGATTCGAACCAAATTGCTGTCAGTTATTGTATAGGGTCAGTTGAATTCAGGTATAGTAAAAGTTCCGACCATTGAAATCAATTTTTGCTGTGGGAGCCAAAAATATGGATTTTTTCGTTTTTTGCGATTTTCTCTAAAATGAAAATTTTCAGGTAAATTTTTTTCGACTCAGAAGAAGCGCCTTGACAAGGGCTATCCAACGGTGCAAAATTCATTGCCATATGTTGCTTAATAAGGGAGCTGTGGGCGTTTAAATGATTTTTCGAAGTGAAAATTATATAGAAGGGGGGGGTACGTGGTGTTTTTCGAAAAATTTTTTGTCGCCGATTCGAACCAAATTGCTGTCAGTTATTGTATAGGGTCAGTTGAATTCAGGTATAGTAAAAGTTCCGACCATTGAAATCAATTTTTGCTGTGGGAGCCAAAAATATGGATTTTTTCGTTTTTTGCGATTTTCTCTAAAATGAAAATTTTCAGGTAAATTTATTTTGACTCAGAAGAAGCGCCTTGACAAGGGCTATCCAACGGTGCAAAATTCATTGCCATATGTTGCTTAATAAGGGAGCTGTGGGCGTTTAAATGATTTTTCGAAGTGAAAATTATATAGAAGGGGGGGGTACGTGGTGTTTTTCGAAAAATTTTTTGTCGCCGATTCGAACCAAATTGCTGTCAGTTATTGTATAGGGTCAGTTGAATTCAGGTATAGTAAAAGTTCCGACCATTGAAATCAATTTTTGCTGTGGGAGCCAAAAATATGGATTTTTTCGTTTTTTGCGATTTTCTCTAAAATGAAAATTTTCAGGTAAATTTTTTTCGACTCAGAAGAAGCGCCTTGACAAGGGCTATCCAACGGTGCAAAATTCATTGCCATATGTTGCTTAATAAGGGAGCTGTGGGCGTTTAAATGATTTTTCGAAGTGAAAATTATATAGAAGGGGGGGGTACGTGGTGTTTTTCGAAAAATTTTTTGTCGCCGATTCGAACCAAATTGCTGTCAGTTATTGTATAGGGTCAGTTGAATTCAGGTATAGTAAAAGTTCCGACCATTGAAATCAATTTTTGCTGTGGGAGCCAAAAATATGGATTTTTTCGTTTTTTGCGATTTTCTCTAAAATGAAAATTTTCAGGTAAATTTTTTTTGACTCAGAAGAAGCGCCTTGACAAGGGCTATCCAACGGTGCAAAATTCATTGCCATATGTTGCTTAATAAGGGAGCTGTGGGCGTTTAAATGATTTTTCGAAGTGAAAATTATATAGAAGGGGGGGGTACGTGGTGTTTTTCGAAAAATTTTTTGTCGCCGATTCGAACCAAATTGCTGTCAGTTATTGTATAGGGTCAGTTGAATTCAGGTATAGTAAAAGTTCCGACCATTGAAATCAATTTTTGCTGTGGGAGCCAAAAATATGGATTTTTTCGTTTTTTGCGATTTTCTCTAAAATGAAAATTTTCAGGTAAATTTTTTTCGACTCAGAAGAAGCGCCTTGACAAGGGCTATCCAACGGTGCAAAATTCATTGCCATATGTTGCTTAATAAGGGAGCTGTGGGCGTTTAAATGATTTTTCGAAGTAAAAATTATATAGAAGGGGGGGGTACGTGGTGTTTTTCGAAAAAATTTTTGTCGCCGATTCGAACCAAATTGCTGTCAGTTATTGTATAGGGTCAGTTGAATTCAGGTATAGTAAAAGTTCCGACCATTGAAATCAATTTTTGCTGTGGGAGCCAAAAATATGGATTTTTTCGTTTTTTGCGATTTTCTCTAAAATGAAAATTTTCAATAGTAATACAACGAGTGGGTACGAAATTGCCGGAAATTTTCGATCTCAGGTACGAGTATTTGTTTCGGCGACAATTTTCACGAGTGAGCGAAGCGAACAAGTGAAAATTGTCTTAAGAAACAAATACGAGTGGTCTGAGGAGAAAATTTCCGGCAATTTCGTACCCACGAGTTTGTATTCGGCATGACAATTCACCGAGCGAAGATTGAAAAATTTAATAAAATAGAAAATAAAATATCCTAGTGGAAACATTTTGTTGGAAATTTTTGGTGGCAATTTTCACTAGTGAAAATTTCCGCGGCAATTTTTTTAAAACAAACGTGATTGGTCCGTACTGATCAATTTCGTAAATCTGATTGGTCGAGAGAATGCGAGTTGAATTGTCAGGTAAATTTTTTTCGACTCAGAAGAAGCGCCTTGACAAGGGCTATCCAACGGTGCAAAATTCATTGCCATATGTTGCTTAATAAGGGAGCTGTGGGCGTTTAAATGATTTTTCGAAGTAAAAATTATATAGAAGGGGGGGGTACGTGGTGTTTTTCGAAAAAATTTTTGTCGCCGATTCGAACCAAATTGCTGTCAGTTATTGTATAGGGTCAGTTGAATTCAGGTATAGTAAAAGTTCCGACCATTGAAATCAATTTTTGCTGTGGGAGCCAAAAATATGGATTTTTTCGTTTTTTGCGATTTTCTCTAAAATGAAAATTTTCAGGTAAATTTTTTTCGACTCAGAAGAAGCGCCTTGACAAGGGCTATCCAACGGTGCAAAATTCATTGCCATATGTTGCTTAATAAGGGAGCTGTGGGCGTTTAAATGATTTTTCGAAGTAAAAATTATATAGAAGGGGGGGGTACGTGGTGTTTTTCGAAAAAATTTTTGTCGCCGATTCGAACCAAATTGCTGTCAGTTATTGTATAGGGTCAGTTGAATTCAGGTATAGTAAAAGTTCCGACCATTGAAATCAATTTTTGCTGTGGGAGCCAAAAATATGGATTTTTTCGTTTTTTGCGATTTTCTCTAAAATGAAAAAATTCAGGTAAATTTTTTTCGACTCAGAAGAAGCGCCTTGACAAGGGCTATCCAACGGTGCAAAATTCATTGCCATATGTTGCTTAATAAGGGAGCTATGGGCGTTTAAATGATTTTTCGAAGTGAAAATTATATAGAAGGGGGGGGTACGTGGTGTTTTTCGAAAAAATTTTTATTGCCGATTCGAACCAAATTGCTGTCAGTTATTGTATAGGGTCAGTTGAATTCAGGTATAGTAAAAGTTCCGACCATTGAAATCAATTTTTGCTGTGGGAGCCAAAAATATGGATTTTTTGGTTTTTTGCGATTTTCTCTAAAATGAAAAAATTCAGGTTAATTTTTTTCGACTCAAAAGAAGCGCCTTGACAAGGGCTATCCAACGGTGCAAAATTCATTGCCATATGTTGCTTAATAAGGGAGCTATGGGCGTTTAAATGATTTTTCGAAGTGAAAATTATATAGAAGGGGGGGGTACGTGGTGTTTTTCGAAAAATTTTTTGTCGCCGATTCGAACCAAATTGCTGTCAGTTATTGTATAGGGTCAGTTGAATTCAGGTATAGTAAAAGTTCCGACCATTGAAATCAATTTTTGCTGTGGGAGCCAAAAATATGGATTTTTTCGTTTTTTGCGATTTTCTCTAAAATGAAAAAATTCAGGTTAATTTTTTTCGACTCAAAAGAAGCGCCTTGACAAGGGCTATCCAACGGTGCAAAATTCATTGCCATATGTTGCTTAATAAGGGAGCTATGGGCGTTTAAATGATTTTTCGAAGTGAAAATTATATAGAAGGGGGGGGTACGTGGTGTTTTTCGAAAAATTTTTTGTCGCCGATTCGAACCAAATTGCTGTCAGTTATTGTATAGGGTCAGTTGAATTCAGGTATAGTAAAAGTTCCGACCATTGAAATCAATTTTTGCTGTGGGAGCCAAAAATATGGATTTTTTCGTTTTTTGCGATTTTCTCTAAAATGAAAATTTTCAGGTAAATTTTTTTCGACTCAGAAGAAGCGCCTTGACAAGGGCTATCCAACGGTGCAAAATTCATTGCCATATGTTGCTTAATAAGGGAGCTGTGGGCGTTTAAATGATTTTTCGAAGTGAAAATTATATAGAAGGGGGGGGTACGTGGTGTTTTTCGAAAAATTTTTTGTCGCCGATTCGAACCAAATTGCTGTCAGTTATTGTATAGGGTCAGTTGAATTCAGGTATAGTAAAAGTTCCGACCATTGAAATCAATTTTTGCTGTGGGAGCCAAAAATATGGATTTTTTCGTTTTTTGCGATTTTCTCTAAAATGAAAATTTTCAGGTAAATTTTTTTTGACTCAGAAGAAGCGCCTTGACAAGGGCTATCCAACGGTGCAAAATTCATTGCCATATGTTGCTTAATAAGGGAGCTGTGGGCGTTTAAATGATTTTTCGAAGTAAAAATTATATAGAAGGGGGGGGTACGTGGTGTTTTTCGAAAAAATTTTTGTCGCCGATTCGAACCAAATTGCTGTCAGTTATTGTATAGGGTCAGTTGAATTCAGGTATAGTAAAAGTTCCGACCATTGAAATCAATTTTTGCTGTGGGAGCCAAAAATATGGATTTTTTCGTTTTTTGCGATTTTCTCTAAAATGAAAATTTTCAGGTAAATTTTTTTCGACTCAGAAGAAGCGCCTTGACAAGGGCTATCCAACGGTGCAAAATTCATTGCCATATGTTGCTTAATAAGGGAGCTGTGGGCGTTTAAATGATTTTTCGAAGTAAAAATTATATAGAAGGGGGGGGTACGTGGTGTTTTTCGAAAAAATTTTTGTCGCCGATTCGAACCAAATTGCTGTCAGTTATTGTATAGGGTCAGTTGAATTCAGGTATAGTAAAAGTTCCGACCATTGAAATCAATTTTTGCTGTGGGAGCCAAAAATATGGATTTTTTCGTTTTTTGCGATTTTCTCTAAAATGAAAAAATTCAGGTAAATTTTTTTCGACTCAGAAGAAGCGCCTTGACAAGGGCTATCCAACGGTGCAAAATTCATTGCCATATGTTGCTTAATAAGGGAGCTATGGGCGTTTAAATGATTTTTCGAAGTGAAAATTATATAGAAGGGGGGGGTACGTGGTGTTTTTCGAAAAAATTTTTATTGCCGATTCGAACCAAATTGCTGTCAGTTATTGTATAGGGTCAGTTGAATTCAGGTATAGTAAAAGTTCCGACCATTGAAATCAATTTTTGCTGTGGGAGCCAAAAATATGGATTTTTTGGTTTTTTGCGATTTTCTCTAAAATGAAAAAATTCAGGTTAATTTTTTTCGACTCAAAAGAAGCGCCTTGACAAGGGCTATCCAACGGTGCAAAATTCATTGCCATATGTTGCTTAATAAGGGAGCTATGGGCGTTTAAATGATTTTTCGAAGTGAAAATTATATAGAAGGGGGGGGTACGTGGTGTTTTTCGAAAAATTTTTTGTCGCCGATTCGAACCAAATTGCTGTCAGTTATTGTATAGGGTCAGTTGAATTCAGGTATAGTAAAAGTTCCGACCATTGAAATCAATTTTTGCTGTGGGAGCCAAAAATATGGATTTTTTCGTTTTTTGCGATTTTCTCTAAAATGAAAATTTTCAGGTAAATTTTTTTCGACTCAGAAGAAGCGCCTTGACAAGGGCTATCCAACGGTGCAAAATTCATTGCCATATGTTGCTTAATAAGGGAGCTGTGGGCGTTTAAATGATTTTTCGAAGTGAAAATTATATAGAAGGGGGGGGTACGTGGTGTTTTTCGAAAAATTTTTTGTCGCCGATTCGAACCAAATTGCTGTCAGTTATTGTATAGGGTCAGTTGAATTCAGGTATAGTAAAAGTTCCGACCATTGAAATCAATTTTTGCTGTGGGAGCCAAAAATATGGATTTTTTCGTTTTTTGCGATTTTCTCTAAAATGAAAATTTTCAGGTAAATTTTTTTTGACTCAGAAGAAGCGCCTTGACAAGGGCTATCCAACGGTGCAAAATTCATTGCCATATGTTGCTTAATAAGGGAGCTGTGGGCGTTTAAATGATTTTTCGAAGTGAAAATTATATAGAAGGGGGGGGTACGTGGTGTTTTTCGAAAAATTTTTTGTCGCCGATTCGAACCAAATTGCTGTCAGTTATTGTATAGGGTCAGTTGAATTCAGGTATAGTAAAAGTTCCGACCATTGAAATCAATTTTTGCTGTGGGAGCCAAAAATATGGATTTTTTCGTTTTTTGCGATTTTCTCTAAAATGAAAATTTTCAGGTAAATTTTTTTCGACTCAGAAGAAGCGCCTTGACAAGGGCTATCCAACGGTGCAAAATTCATTGCCATATGTTGCTTAATAAGGGAGCTGTGGGCGTTTAAATGATTTTTCGAAGTGAAAATTATATAGAAGGGGGGGGTACGTGGTGTTTTTCGAAAAATTTTTTGTCGCCGATTCGAACCAAATTGCTGTCAGTTATTGTATAGGGTCAGTTGAATTCAGGTATAGTAAAAGTTCCGACCATTGAAATCAATTTTTGCTGTGGGAGCCAAAAATATGGATTTTTTCGTTTTTTGCGATTTTCTCTAAAATGAAAATTTTCAGGTAAATTTTTTTTGACTCAGAAGAAGCGCCTTGACAAGGGCTATCCAACGGTGCAAAATTCATTGCCATATGTTGCTTAATAAGGGAGCTATGGGCGTTTAAATGATTTTTCGAAGTGAAAATTATATAGAAGGGGGGGGTACGTGGTGTTTTTCGAAAAATTTTTTGTCGCCGATTCGAACCAAATTGCTGTCAGTTATTGTATAGGGTCAGTTGAATTCAGGTATAGTAAAAGTTCCGACCATTGAAATCAATTTTTGCTGTGGGAGCCAAAAATATGGATTTTTTCGTTTTTTGCGATTTTCTCTAAAATGAAAAAATTCAGGTTAATTTTTTTCGACTCAAAAGAAGCGCCTTGACAAGGGCTATCCAACGGTGCAAAATTCATTGCCATATGTTGCTTAATAAGGGAGCTATGGGCGTTTAAATGATTTTTCGAAGTGAAAATTATATAGAAGGGGGGGGTACGTGGTGTTTTTCGAAAAATTTTTTGTCGCCGATTCGAACCAAATTGCTGTCAGTTATTGTATAGGGTCAGTTGAATTCAGGTATAGTAAAAGTTCCGACCATTGAAATCAATTTTTGCTGTGGGAGCCAAAAATATGGATTTTTTCGTTTTTTGCGATTTTCTCTAAAATGAAAATTTTCAGGTAAATTTTTTTCGACTCAGAAGAAGCGCCTTGACAAGGGCTATCCAACGGTGCAAAATTCATTGCCATATGTTGCTTAATAAGGGAGCTGTGGGCGTTTAAATGATTTTTCGAAGTGAAAATTATATAGAAGGGGGGGGTACGTGGTGTTTTTCGAAAAATTTTTTGTCGCCGATTCGAACCAAATTGCTGTCAGTTATTGTATAGGGTCAGTTGAATTCAGGTATAGTAAAAGTTCCGACCATTGAAATCAATTTTTGCTGTGGGAGCCAAAAATATGGATTTTTTCGTTTTTTGCGATTTTCTCTAAAATGAAAATTTTCAGGTAAATTTTTTTTGACTCAGAAGAAGCGCCTTGACAAGGGCTATCCAACGGTGCAAAATTCATTGCCATATGTTGCTTAATAAGGGAGCTGTGGGCGTTTAAATGATTTTTCGAAGTAAAAATTATATAGAAGGGGGGGGTACGTGGTGTTTTTCGAAAAAATTTTTGTCGCCGATTCGAACCAAATTGCTGTCAGTTATTGTATAGGGTCAGTTGAATTCAGGTATAGTAAAAGTTCCGACCATTGAAATCAATTTTTGCTGTGGGAGCCAAAAATATGGATTTTTTCGTTTTTTGCGATTTTCTCTAAAATGAAAATTTTCAGGTAAATTTTTTTCGACTCAGAAGAAGCGCCTTGACAAGGGCTATCCAACGGTGCAAAATTCATTGCCATATGTTGCTTAATAAGGGAGCTGTGGGCGTTTAAATGATTTTTCGAAGTAAAAATTATATAGAAGGGGGGGGTACGTGGTGTTTTTCGAAAAAATTTTTGTCGCCGATTCGAACCAAATTGCTGTCAGTTATTGTATAGGGTCAGTTGAATTCAGGTATAGTAAAAGTTCCGACCATTGAAATCAATTTTTGCTGTGGGAGCCAAAAATATGGATTTTTTCGTTTTTTGCGATTTTCTCTAAAATGAAAAAATTCAGGTAAATTTTTTTCGACTCAGAAGAAGCGCCTTGACAAGGGCTATCCAACGGTGCAAAATTCATTGCCATATGTTGCTTAATAAGGGAGCTATGGGCGTTTAAATGATTTTTCGAAGTGAAAATTATATAGAAGGGGGGGGTACGTGGTGTTTTTCGAAAAAATTTTTATTGCCGATTCGAACCAAATTGCTGTCAGTTATTGTATAGGGTCAGTTGAATTCAGGTATAGTAAAAGTTCCGACCATTGAAATCAATTTTTGCTGTGGGAGCCAAAAATATGGATTTTTTGGTTTTTTGCGATTTTCTCTAAAATGAAAAAATTCAGGTTAATTTTTTTCGACTCAAAAGAAGCGCCTTGACAAGGGCTATCCAACGGTGCAAAATTCATTGCCATATGTTGCTTAATAAGGGAGCTATGGGCGTTTAAATGATTTTTCGAAGTGAAAATTATATAGAAGGGGGGGGTACGTGGTGTTTTTCGAAAAATTTTTTGTCGCCGATTCGAACCAAATTGCTGTCAGTTATTGTATAGGGTCAGTTGAATTCAGGTATAGTAAAAGTTCCGACCATTGAAATCAATTTTTGCTGTGGGAGCCAAAAATATGGATTTTTTCGTTTTTTGCGATTTTCTCTAAAATGAAAATTTTCAGGTAAATTTTTTTCGACTCAGAAGAAGCGCCTTGACAAGGGCTATCCAACGGTGCAAAATTCATTGCCATATGTTGCTTAATAAGGGAGCTGTGGGCGTTTAAATGATTTTTCGAAGTGAAAATTATATAGAAGGGGGGGGTACGTGGTGTTTTTCGAAAAATTTTTTGTCGCCGATTCGAACCAAATTGCTGTCAGTTATTGTATAGGGTCAGTTGAATTCAGGTATAGTAAAAGTTCCGACCATTGAAATCAATTTTTGCTGTGGGAGCCAAAAATATGGATTTTTTCGTTTTTTGCGATTTTCTCTAAAATGAAAATTTTCAGGTAAATTTTTTTTGACTCAGAAGAAGCGCCTTGACAAGGGCTATCCAACGGTGCAAAATTCATTGCCATATGTTGCTTAATAAGGGAGCTGTGGGCGTTTAAATGATTTTTCGAAGTGAAAATTATATAGAAGGGGGGGGTACGTGGTGTTTTTCGAAAAATTTTTTGTCGCCGATTCGAACCAAATTGCTGTCAGTTATTGTATAGGGTCAGTTGAATTCAGGTATAGTAAAAGTTCCGACCATTGAAATCAATTTTTGCTGTGGGAGCCAAAAATATGGATTTTTTCGTTTTTTGCGATTTTCTCTAAAATGAAAATTTTCAGGTAAATTTTTTTCGACTCAGAAGAAGCGCCTTGACAAGGGCTATCCAACGGTGCAAAATTCATTGCCATATGTTGCTTAATAAGGGAGCTGTGGGCGTTTAAATGATTTTTCGAAGTGAAAATTATATAGAAGGGGGGGGTACGTGGTGTTTTTCGAAAAATTTTTTGTCGCCGATTCGAACCAAATTGCTGTCAGTTATTGTATAGGGTCAGTTGAATTCAGGTATAGTAAAAGTTCCGACCATTGAAATCAATTTTTGCTGTGGGAGCCAAAAATATGGATTTTTTCGTTTTTTGCGATTTTCTCTAAAATGAAAATTTTCAGGTAAATTTTTTTTGACTCAGAAGAAGCGCCTTGACAAGGGCTATCCAACGGTGCAAAATTCATTGCCATATGTTGCTTAATAAGGGAGCTGTGGGCGTTTAAATGATTTTTCGAAGTGAAAATTATATAGAAGGGGGGGGTACGTGGTGTTTTTCGAAAAATTTTTTGTCGCCGATTCGAACCAAATTGCTGTCAGTTATTGTATAGGGTCAGTTGAATTCAGGTATAGTAAAAGTTCCGACCATTGAAATCAATTTTTGCTGTGGGAGCCAAAAATATGGATTTTTTCGTTTTTTGCGATTTTCTCTAAAATGAAAATTTTCAGGTAAATTTTTTTCGACTCAGAAGAAGCGCCTTGACAAGGGCTATCCAACGGTGCAAAATTCATTGCCATATGTTGCTTAATAAGGGAGCTGTGGGCGTTTAAATGATTTTTCGAAGTAAAAATTATATAGAAGGGGGGGGTACGTGGTGTTTTTCGAAAAAATTTTTGTCGCCGATTCGAACCAAATTGCTGTCAGTTATTGTATAGGGTCAGTTGAATTCAGGTATAGTAAAAGTTCCGACCATTGAAATCAATTTTTGCTGTGGGAGCCAAAAATATGGATTTTTTCGTTTTTTGCGATTTTCTCTAAAATGAAAATTTTCAGGTAAATTTTTTTCGACTCAGAAGAAGCGCCTTGACAAGGGCTATCCAACGGTGCAAAATTCATTGCCATATGTTGCTTAATAAGGGAGCTGTGGGCGTTTAAATGATTTTTCGAAGTAAAAATTATATAGAAGGGGGGGGTACGTGGTGTTTTTCGAAAAAATTTTTGTCGCCGATTCGAACCAAATTGCTGTCAGTTATTGTATAGGGTCAGTTGAATTCAGGTATAGTAAAAGTTCCGACCATTGAAATCAATTTTTGCTGTGGGAGCCAAAAATATGGATTTTTTCGTTTTTTGCGATTTTCTCTAAAATGAAAATTTTCAGGTAAATTTTTTTCGACTCAGAAGAAGCGCCTTGACAAGGGCTATCCAACGGTGCAAAATTCATTGCCATATGTTGCTTAATAAGGGAGCTGTGGGCGTTTAAATGATTTTTCGAAGTAAAAATTATATAGAAGGGTGTTTTTCGAAAAAATTTTTGTCGCCGATTCGAACCAAATTGCTGTCAGTTATTGTATAGGGTCAGTTGAATTCAGGTATAGTAAAAGTTCCGACCATTGAAATCAATTTTTGCTGTGGGAGCCAAAAATATGGATTTTTTCGTTTTTTGCGATTTTCTCTAAAATGAAAAAATTCAGGTAAATTTTTTTCGACTCAGAAGAAGCGCCTTGACAAGGGCTATCCAACGGTGCAAAATTCATTGCCATATGTTGCTTAATAAGGGAGCTATGGGCGTTTAAATGATTTTTCGAAGTGAAAATTATATAGAAGGGGGGGGTACGTGGTGTTTTTCGAAAAAATTTTTATTGCCGATTCGAACCAAATTGCTGTCAGTTATTGTATAGGGTCAGTTGAATTCAGGTATAGTAAAAGTTCCGACCATTGAAATCAATTTTTGCTGTGGGAGCCAAAAATATGGATTTTTTGGTTTTTTGCGATTTTCTCTAAAATGAAAAAATTCAGGTTAATTTTTTTCGACTCAAAAGAAGCGCCTTGACAAGGGCTATCCAACGGTGCAAAATTCATTGCCATATGTTGCTTAATAAGGGAGCTATGGGCGTTTAAATGATTTTTCGAAGTGAAAATTATATAGAAGGGGGGGGTACGTGGTGTTTTTCGAAAAATTTTTTGTCGCCGATTCGAACCAAATTGCTGTCAGTTATTGTATAGGGTCAGTTGAATTCAGGTATAGTAAAAGTTCCGACCATTGAAATCAATTTTTGCTGTGGGAGCCAAAAATATGGATTTTTTCGTTTTTTGCGATTTTCTCTAAAATGAAAATTTTCAGGTAAATTTTTTTCGACTCAGAAGAAGCGCCTTGACAAGGGCTATCCAACGGTGCAAAATTCATTGCCATATGTTGCTTAATAAGGGAGCTGTGGGCGTTTAAATGATTTTTCGAAGTAAAAATTATATAGAAGGGGGGGGGTACGTGGTGTTTTTCGAAAAATTTTTTGTCGCCGATTCGAACCAAATTGCTGTCAGTTATTGTATAGGGTCAGTTGAATTCAGGTATAGTAAAAGTTCCGACCATTGAAATCAATTTTTGCTGTGGGAGCCAAAAATATGGATTTTTTCGTTTTTTGCGATTTTCTCTAAAATGAAAATTTTCAGGTAAATTTTTTTCGACTCAGAAGAAGCGCCTTGACAAGGGCTATCCAACGGTGCAAAATTCATTGCCATATGTTGCTTAATAAGGGAGCTGTGGGCGTTTAAATGATTTTTCGAAGTAAAAATTATATAGAAGGGGGGGGGTACGTGGTGTTTTTCGAAAAATTTTTTGTCGCCGATTCGAACCAAATTGCTGTCAGTTATTGTATAGGGTCAGTTGAATTCAGGTATAGTAAAAGTTCCGACCATTGAAATCAATTTTTGCTGTGGGAGCCAAAAATATGGATTTTTTCGTTTTTTGCGATTTTCTCTAAAATGAAAATTTTCAGGTAAATTTTTTTCGACTCGGAAGAAGCGCCTTGACAAGGGCTATCCAACGGTGCAAAATTCATTGCCATATGTTGCTTAATAAGGGAGCTGTGGGCGTTTAAATGATTTTTCGAAGTAAAAATTATATAGAAGGGGGGGGTACGTGGTGTTTTTCGAAAAAATTTTTGTCGCCGATTCGAACCAAATTGCTGTCAGTTATTGTATAGGGTCAGTTGAATTCAGGTATAGTAAAAGTTCCGACCATTGAAATCAATTTTTGCTGTGGGAGCCAAAAATATGGATTTTTTCGTTTTTTGCGATTTTCTCTAAAATGAAAAAATTCAGGTAAATTTTTTTCGACTCAGAAGAAGCGCCTTGACAAGGGCTATCCAACGGTGCAAAATTCATTGCCATATGTTGCTTAATAAGGGAGCTATGGGCGTTTAAATGATTTTTCGAAGTGAAAATTATATAGAAGGGGGGGGTACGTGGTGTTTTTCGAAAAAATTTTTATTGCCGATTCGAACCAAATTGCTGTCAGTTATTGTATAGGGTCAGTTGAATTCAGGTATAGTAAAAGTTCCGACCATTGAAATCAATTTTTGCTGTGGGAGCCAAAAATATGGATTTTTTGGTTTTTTGCGATTTTCTCTAAAATTAAAAAATTCAGGTTAATTTTTTTCGACTCAAAAGAAGCGCCTTGACAAGGGCTATCCAACGGTGCAAAATTCATTGCCATATGTTGCTTAATAAGGGAGCTATGGGCGTTTAAATGATTTTTCGAAGTGAAAATTATATAGAAGGGGGGGGTACGTGGTGTTTTTCGAAAAATTTTTTGTCGCCGATTCGAACCAAATTGCTGTCAGTTATTGTATAGGGTCAGTTGAATTCAGGTATAGTAAAAGTTCCGACCATTGAAATCAATTTTTGCTGTGGGAGCCAAAAATATGGATTTTTTCGTTTTTTGCGATTTTCTCTAAAATGAAAATTTTCAGGTAAATTTTTTTCGACTCAGAAGAAGCGCCTTGACAAGGGCTATCCAACGGTGCAAAATTCATTGCCATATGTTGCTTAATAAGGGAGCTGTGGGCGTTTAAATGATTTTTCGAAGTAAAAATTATATAGAAGGGGGGGGTACGTGGTGTTTTTCGAAAAAATTTTTGTCGCCGATTCGAACCAAATTGCTGTCAGTTATTGTATAGGGTCAGTTGAATTCAGGTATAGTAAAAGTTCCGACCATTGAAATCAATTTTTGCTGTGGGAGCCAAAAATATGGATTTTTTCGTTTTTTGCGATTTTCTCTAAAATGAAAATTTTCAGGTAAATTTTTTTCGACTCAGAAGAAGCGCCTTGACAAGGGCTATCCAACGGTGCAAAATTCATTGCCATATGTTGCTTAATAAGGGAGCTGTGGGCGTTTAAATGATTTTTCGAAGTAAAAATTATATAGAAGGGGGGGGTACGTGGTGTTTTTCGAAAAAATTTTTGTCGCCGATTCGAACCAAATTGCTGTCAGTTATTGTATAGGGTCAGTTGAATTCAGGTATAGTAAAAGTTCCGACCATTGAAATCAATTTTTGCTGTGGGAGCCAAAAATATGGATTTTTTCGTTTTTTGCGATTTTCTCTAAAATGAAAATTTTCAGGTAAATTTTTTTCGACTCAGAAGAAGCGCCTTGACAAGGGCTATCCAACGGTGCAAAATTCATTGCCATATGTTGCTTAATAAGGGAGCTGTGGGCGTTTAAATGATTTTTCGAAGTAAAAATTATATAGAAGGGGGGGGTACGTGGTGTTTTTCGAAAAAATTTTTGTCGCCGATTCGAACCAAATTGCTGTCAGTTATTGTATAGGGTCAGTTGAATTCAGGTATAGTAAAAGTTCCGACCATTGAAATCAATTTTTGCTGTGGGAGCCAAAAATATGGATTTTTTCGTTTTTTGCGATTTTCTCTAAAATGAAAATTTTCAGGTAAATTTTTTTCGACTCAGAAGAAGCGCCTTGACAAGGGCTATCCAACGGTGGAAAATTCATTGCCATATGTTGCTTAATAAGGGAGCTGTGGGCGTTTAAATGATTTTTCGAAGTAAAAATTATATAGAAGGGGGGGGTACGTGGTGTTTTTCGAAAAAATTTTTGTCGCCGATTCGAACCAAATTGCTGTCAGTTATTGTATAGGGTCAGTTGAATTCAGGTATAGTAAAAGTTCCGACCATTGAAATCAATTTTTGCTGTGGGAGCCAAAAATATGGATTTTTTCGTTTTTTGCGATTTTCTCTAAAATGAAAATTTTCAGGTAAATTTTTTTCGACTCAGAAGAAGCGCCTTGACAAGGGCTATCCAACGGTGCAAAATTCATTGCCATATGTTGCTTAATAAGGGAGCTGTGGGCGTTTAAATGATTTTTCGAAGTAAAAATTATATAGAAGGGGGGGGTACGTGGTGTTTTTCGAAAAAATTTTTGTCGCCGATTCGAACCAAATTGCTGTCAGTTATTGTATAGGGTCAGTTGAATTCAGGTATAGTAAAAGTTCCGACCATTGAAATCAATTTTTGCTGTGGGAGCCAAAAATATGGATTTTTTCGTTTTTTGCGATTTTCTCTAAAATGAAAATTTTCAGGTAAATTTTTTTCGACTCAGAAGAAGCGCCTTGACAAGGGCTATCCAACGGTGCAAAATTCATTGCCATATGTTGCTTAATAAGGGAGCTGTGGGCGTTTAAATGATTTTTCGAAGTAAAAATTATATAGAAGGGGGGGGTACGTGGTGTTTTTCGAAAAAATTTTTGTCGCCGATTCGAACCAAATTGCTGTCAGTTATTGTATAGGGTCAGTTGAATTCAGGTATAGTAAAAGTTCCGACCATTGAAATCAATTTTTGCTGTGGGAGCCAAAAATATGGATTTTTTCGTTTTTTGCGATTTTCTCTAAAATGAAAATTTTCAGGTAAATTTTTTTCGACTCAGAAGAAGCGCCTTGACAAGGGCTATCCAACGGTGCAAAATTCATTGCCATATGTTGCTTAATAAGGGAGCTGTGGGCGTTTAAATGATTTTTCGAAGTAAAAATTATATAGAAGGGGGGGGTACGTGGTGTTTTTCGAAAAAATTTTTGTCGCCGATTCGAACCAAATTGCTGTCAGTTATTGTATAGGGTCAGTTGAATTCAGGTATAGTAAAAGTTCCGACCATTGAAATCAATTTTTGCTGTGGGAGCCAAAAATATGGATTTTTTCGTTTTTTGCGATTTTCTCTAAAATGAAAATTTTCAGGTAAATTTTTTTCGACTCAGAAGAAGCGCCTTGACAAGGGCTATCCAACGGTGCAAAATTCATTGCCATATGTTGCTTAATAAGGGAGCTGTGGGCGTTTAAATGATTTTTCGAAGTAAAAATTATATAGAAGGGGGGGGTACGTGGTGTTTTTCGAAAAAATTTTTGTCGCCGATTCGAACCAAATTGCTGTCAGTTATTGTATAGGGTCAGTTGAATTCAGGTATAGTAAAAGTTCCGACCATTGAAATCAATTTTTGCTGTGGGAGCCAAAAATATGGATTTTTTCGTTTTTTGCGATTTTCTCTAAAATGAAAATTTTCAGGTAAATTTTTTTCGACTCAGAAGAAGCGCCTTGACAAGGGCTATCCAACGGTGCAAAATTCATTGCCATATGTTGCTTAATAAGGGAGCTGTGGGCGTTTAAATGATTTTTCGAAGTAAAAATTATATAGAAGGGGGGGGTACGTGGTGTTTTTCGAAAAAATTTTTGTCGCCGATTCGAACCAAATTGCTGTCAGTTATTGTATAGGGTCAGTTGAATTCAGGTATAGTAAAAGTTCCGACCATTGAAATCAATTTTTGCTGTGGGAGCCAAAAATATGGATTTTTTCGTTTTTTGCGATTTTCTCTAAAATGAAAATTTTCAGGTAAATTTTTTTCGACTCAGAAGAAGCGCCTTGACAAGTGCTATCCAACGGTGCAAAATTCATTGCCATATGTTGCTTAATAAGGGAGCTGTGGGCGTTTAAATGATTTTTCGAAGTAAAAATTATATAGAAGGGGGGGGTACGTGGTGTTTTTCGAAAAAATTTTTGTCGCCGATTCGAACCAAATTGCTGTCAGTTATTGTATAGGGTCAGTTGAATTCAGGTATAGTAAAAGTTCCGACCATTGAAATCAATTTTTGCTGTGGGAGCCAAAAATATGGATTTTTTCGTTTTTTGCGATTTTCTCTAAAATGAAAATTTTCAGGTAAATTTTTTTCGACTCAGAAGAAGCGCCTTGACAAGGGCTATCCAACGGTGCAAAATTCATTGCCATATGTTGCTTAATAAGGGAGCTGTGGGCGTTTAAATGATTTTTCGAAGTAAAAATTATATAGAAGGGGGGGGTACGTGGTGTTTTTCGAAAAAATTTTTGTCGCCGATTCGAACCAAATTGCTGTCAGTTATTGTATAGGGTCAGTTGAATTCAGGTATAGTAAAAGTTCCGACCATTGAAATCAATTTTTGCTGTGGGAGCCAAAAATATGGATTTTTTCGTTTTTTGCGATTTTCTCTAAAATGAAAATTTTCAGGTAAATTTTTTTCGACTCAGAAGAAGCGCCTTGACAAGGGCTATCCAACGGTGCAAAATTCATTGCCATATGTTGCTTAATAAGGGAGCTGTGGGCGTTTAAATGATTTTTCGAAGTAAAAATTATATAGAAGGGGGGGGTACGTGGTGTTTTTCGAAAAAATTTTTGTCGCCGATTCGAACCAAATTGCTGTCAGTTATTGTATAGGGTCAGTTGAATTCAGGTATAGTAAAAGTTCCGACCATTGAAATCAATTTTTGCTGTGGGAGCCAAAAATATGGATTTTTTCGTTTTTTGCGATTTTCTCTAAAATGAAAATTTTCAGGTAAATTTTTTTCGACTCAGAAGAAGCGCCTTGACAAGGGCTATCCAACGGTGCAAAATTCATTGCCATATGTTGCTTAATAAGGGAGCTGTGGGCGTTTAAATGATTTTTCGAAGTAAAAATTATATAGAAGGGGGGGGTACGTGGTGTTTTTCGAAAAAATTTTTGTCGCCGATTCGAACCAAATTGCTGTCAGTTATTGTATAGGGTCAGTTGAATTCAGGTATAGTAAAAGTTCCGACCATTGAAATCAATTTTTGCTGTGGGAGCCAAAAATATGGATTTTTTCGTTTTTTGCGATTTTCTCTAAAATGAAAATTTTCAGGTAAATTTTTTTCGACTCAGAAGAAGCGCCTTGACAAGGGCTATCCAACGGTGCAAAATTCATTGCCATATGTTGCTTAATAAGGGAGCTGTGGGCGTTTAAATGATTTTTCGAAGTAAAAATTATATAGAAGGGGGGGGTACGTGGTGTTTTTCGAAAAAATTTTTGTCGCCGATTCGAACCAAATTGCTGTCAGTTATTGTATAGGGTCAGTTGAATTCAGGTATAGTAAAAGTTCCGACCATTGAAATCAATTTTTGCTGTGGGAGCCAAAAATATGGATTTTTTCGTTTTTTGCGATTTTCTCTAAAATGAAAATTTTCAGGTAAATTTTTTTCGACTCAGAAGAAGCGCCTTGACAAGGGCTATCCAACGGTGCAAAATTCATTGCCATATGTTGCTTAATAAGGGAGCTGTGGGCGTTTAAATGATTTTTCGAAGTAAAAATTATATAGAAGGGGGGGGTACGTGGTGTTTTTCGAAAAAATTTTTGTCGCCGATTCGAACCAAATTGCTGTCAGTTATTGTATAGGGTCAGTTGAATTCAGGTATAGTAAAAGTTCCGACCATTGAAATCAATTTTTGCTGTGGGAGCCAAAAATATGGATTTTTTCGTTTTTTGCGATTTTCTCTAAAATGAAAATTTTCAGGTAAATTTTTTTCGACTCAGAAGAAGCGCCTTGACAAGGGCTATCCAACGGTGCAAAATTCATTGCCATATGTTGCTTAATAAGGGAGCTGTGGGCGTTTAAATGATTTTTCGAAGTAAAAATTATATAGAAGGGGGGGGTACGTGGTGTTTTTCGAAAAAATTTTTGTCGCCGATTCGAACCAAATTGCTGTCAGTTATTGTATAGGGTCAGTTGAATTCAGGTATAGTAAAAGTTCCGACCATTGAAATCAATTTTTGCTGTGGGAGCCAAAAATATGGATTTTTTCGTTTTTTGCGATTTTCTCTAAAATGAAAATTTTCAGGTAAATTTTTTTCGACTCAGAAGAAGCGCCTTGACAAGGGCTATCCAACGGTGCAAAATTCATTGCCATATGTTGCTTAATAAGGGAGCTGTGGGCGTTTAAATGATTTTTCGAAGTAAAAATTATATAGAAGGGGGGGGTACGTGGTGTTTTTCGAAAAAATTTTTGTCGCCGATTCGAACCAAATTGCTGTCAGTTATTGTATAGGGTCAGTTGAATTCAGGTATAGTAAAAGTTCCGACCATTGAAATCAATTTTTGCTGTGGGAGCCAAAAATATGGATTTTTTCGTTTTTTGCGATTTTCTCTAAAATGAAAATTTTCAGGTAAATTTTTTTCGACTCAGAAGAAGCGCCTTGACAAGGGCTATCCAACGGTGCAAAATTCATTGCCATATGTTGCTTAATAAGGGAGCTGTGGGCGTTTAAATGATTTTTCGAAGTAAAAATTATATAGAAGGGGGGGGTATGTGGTGTTTTTCGAAAAAATTTTTGTCGCCGATTCGAACCAAATTGCTGTCAGTTATTGTATAGGGTCAGTTGAATTCAGGTATAGTAAAAGTTCCGACCATTGAAATCAATTTTTGCTGTGGGAGCCAAAAATATGGATTTTTTCGTTTTTTGCGATTTTCTCTAAAATGAAAATTTTCAGGTAAATTTTTTTCGACTCAGAAGAAGCGCCTTGACAAGGGCTATCCAACGGTGCAAAATTCATTGCCATATGTTGCTTAATAAGGGAGCTGTGGGCGTTTAAATGATTTTTCGAAGTAAAAATTATATAGAAGGGGGGGGTACGTGGTGTTTTTCGAAAAAATTTTTGTCGCCGATTCGAACCAAATTGCTGTCAGTTATTGTATAGGGTCAGTTGAATTCAGGTATAGTAAAAGTTCCGACCATTGAAATCAATTTTTGCTGTGGGAGCCAAAAATATGGATTTTTTCGTTTTTTGCGATTTTCTCTAAAATGAAAATTTTCAGGTAAATTTTTTTCGACTCAGAAGAAGCGCCTTGACAAGGGCTATCCAACGGTGCAAAATTCATTGCCATATGTTGCTTAATAAGGGAGCTGTGGGCGTTTAAATGATTTTTCGAAGTAAAAATTATATAGAAGGGGGGGGTACGTGGTGTTTTTCGAAAAAATTTTTGTCGCCGATTCGAACCAAATTGCTGTCAGTTATTGTATAGGGTCAGTTGAATTCAGGTATAGTAAAAGTTCCGACCATTGAAATCAATTTTTGCTGTGGGAGCCAAAAATATGGATTTTTTCGTTTTTTGCGATTTTCTCTAAAATGAAAATTTTCAGGTAAATTTTTTTCGACTCAGAAGAAGCGCCTTGACAAGGGCTATCCAACGGTGCAAAATTCATTGCCATATGTTGCTTAATAAGGGAGCTGTGGGCGTTTAAATGATTTTTCGAAGTAAAAATTATATAGAAGGGGGGGGTACGTGGTGTTTTTCGAAAAAATTTTTGTCGCCGATTCGAACCAAATTGCTGTCAGTTATTGTATAGGGTCAGTTGAATTCAGGTATAGTAAAAGTTCCGACCATTGAAATCAATTTTTGCTGTGGGAGCCAAAAATATGGATTTTTTCGTTTTTTGCGATTTTCTCTAAAATGAAAATTTTCAGGTAAATTTTTTTCGACTCAGAAGAAGCGCCTTGACAAGGGCTATCCAACGGTGCAAAATTCATTGCCATATGTTGCTTAATAAGGGAGCTGTGGGCGTTTAAATGATTTTTCGAAGTGAAAATTATATAGAAGGGGGGGGTACGTGGTGTTTTTCGAAAAAATTTTTGTCGCCGATTCGAACCAAATTGCTGTCAGTTATTGTATAGGGTCAGTTGAATTCAGGTATAGTAAAAGTTCCGACCATTGAAATCAATTTTTGCTGTGGGAGCCAAAAATATGGATTTTTTCGTTTTTTGCGATTTTCTCTAAAATGAAAATTTTCAGGTAAATTTTTTTCGACTCAGAAGAAGCGCCTTGACAAGGGCTATCCAACGGTGCAAAATTCATTGCCATATGTTGCTTAATAAGGGAGCTGTGGGCGTTTAAATGATTTTTCGAAGTAAAAATTATATAGAAGGGGGGGGTATGTGGTGTTTTTCGAAAAAATTTTTGTCGCCGATTCGAACCAAATTGCTGTCAGTTATTGTATAGGGTCAGTTGAATTCAGGTATAGTAAAAGTTCCGACCATTGAAATCAATTTTTGCTGTGGGAGCCAAAAATATGGATTTTTTCGTTTTTTGCGATTTTCTCTAAAATGAAAATTTTCAGGTAAATTTTTTTCGACTCAGAAGAAGCGCCTTGACAAGGGCTATCCAACGGTGCAAAATTCATTGCCATATGTTGCTTAATAAGGGAGCTGTGGGCGTTTAAATGATTTTTCGAAGTAAAAATTATATAGAAGGGGGGGGTACGTGGTGTTTTTCGAAAAAATTTTTGTCGCCGATTCGAACCAAATTGCTGTCAGTTATTGTATAGGGTCAGTTGAATTCAGGTATAGTAAAAGTTCCGACCATTGAAATCAATTTTTGCTGTGGGAGCCAAAAATATGGATTTTTTCGTTTTTTGCGATTTTCTCTAAAATGAAAATTTTCAGGTAAATTTTTTTCGACTCAGAAGAAGCGCCTTGACAAGGGCTATCCAACGGTGCAAAATTCATTGCCATATGTTGCTTAATAAGGGAGCTGTGGGCGTTTAAATGATTTTTCGAAGTAAAAATTATATAGAAGGGGGGGGTACGTGGTGTTTTTCGAAAAAATTTTTGTCGCCGATTCGAACCAAATTGCTGTCAGTTATTGTATAGGGTCAGTTGAATTCAGGTATAGTAAAAGTTCCGACCATTGAAATCAATTTTTGCTGTGGGAGCCAAAAATATGGATTTTTTCGTTTTTTGCGATTTTCTCTAAAATGAAAATTTTCAGGTAAATTTTTTTCGACTCAGAAGAAGCGCCTTCACAAGGGCTATCCAACGGTGCAAAATTCATTGCCATATGTTGCTTAATAAGGGAGCTGTGGGCGTTTAAATGATTTTTCGAAGTAAAAATTATATAGAAGGGGGGGGTACGTGGTGTTTTTCGAAAAAATTTTTGTCGCCGATTCGAACCAAATTGCTGTCAGTTATTGTATAGGGTCAGTTGAATTCAGGTATAGTAAAAGTTCCGACCATTGAAATCAATTTTTGCTGTGGGAGCCAAAAATATGGATTTTTTCGTTTTTTGCGATTTTCTCTAAAATGAAAATTTTCAGGTAAATTTTTTTCGACTCAGAAGAAGCGCCTTGACAAGGGCTATCCAACGGTGCAAAATTCATTGCCATATGTTGCTTAATAAGGGAGCTGTGGGCGTTTAAATGATTTTTCGAAGTAAAAATTATATAGAAGGGGGGGGTACGTGGTGTTTTTCGAAAAAATTTTTGTCGCCGATTCGAACCAAATTGCTGTCAGTTATTGTATAGGGTCAGTTGAATTCAGGTATAGTAAAAGTTCCGACCATTGAAATCAATTTTTGCTGTGGGAGCCAAAAATATGGATTTTTTCGTTTTTTGCGATTTTCTCTAAAATGAAAATTTTCAGGTAAATTTTTTTCGACTCAGAAGAAGCGCCTTGACAAGGGCTATCCAACGGTGCAAAATTCATTGCCATATGTTGCTTAATAAGGGAGCTGTGGGCGTTTAAATGATTTTTCGAAGTAAAAATTATATAGAAGGGGGGGGTACGTGGTGTTTTTCGAAAAAATTTTTGTCGCCGATTCGAACCAAATTGCTGTCAGTTATTGTATAGGGTCAGTTGAATTCAGGTATAGTAAAAGTTCCGACCATTGAAATCAATTTTTGCTGTGGGAGCCAAAAATATGGATTTTTTCGTTTTTTGCGATTTTCTCTAAAATGAAAATTTTCAGGTAAATTTTTTTCGACTCAGAAGAAGCGCCTTGACAAGGGCTATCCAACGGTGCAAAATTCATTGCCATATGTTGCTTAATAAGGGAGCTGTGGGCGTTTAAATGATTTTTCGAAGTAAAAATTATATAGAAGGGGGGGGTACGTGGTGTTTTTCGAAAAAATTTTTGTCGCCGATTCGAACCAAATTGCTGTCAGTTATTGTATAGGGTCAGTTGAATTCAGGTATAGTAAAAGTTCCGACCATTGAAATCAATTTTTGCTGTGGGAGCCAAAAATATGGATTTTTTCGTTTTTTGCGATTTTCTCTAAAATGAAAATTTTCAGGTAAATTTTTTTCGACTCAGAAGAA
This sequence comes from Tenebrio molitor, assembly GCF_963966145.1. Taxonomy (NCBI): domain Eukaryota; kingdom Metazoa; phylum Arthropoda; class Insecta; order Coleoptera; family Tenebrionidae; genus Tenebrio; species Tenebrio molitor. The sequence continues at coordinate 662,908 of NC_091054.1, read as the reverse complement.
GCGCCTTGACAAGGGCTATCCAACGGTGCAAAATTCATTGCCATATGTTGCTTAATAAGGGAGCTGTGGGCGTTTAAATGATTTTTCGAAGTAAAAATTATATAGAAGGGGGGGGTACGTGGTGTTTTTCGAAAAAATTTTTGTCGCCGATTCGAACCAAATTGCTGTCAGTTATTGTATAGGGTCAGTTGAATTCAGGTATAGTAAAAGTTCCGACCATTGAAATCAATTTTTGCTGTGGGAGCCAAAAATATGGATTTTTTCGTTTTTTGCGATTTTCTCTAAAATGAAAATTTTCAGGTAAATTTTTTTCGACTCAGAAGAAGCGCCTTGACAAGGGCTATCCAACGGTGCAAAATTCATTGCCATATGTTGCTTAATAAGGGAGCTGTGGGCGTTTAAATGATTTTTCGAAGTAAAAATTATATAGAAGGGGGGGGTACGTGGTGTTTTTCGAAAAAATTTTTGTCGCCGATTCGAACCAAATTGCTGTCAGTTATTGTATAGGGTCAGTTGAATTCAGGTATAGTAAAAGTTCCGACCATTGAAATCAATTTTTGCTGTGGGAGCCAAAAATATGGATTTTTTCGTTTTTTGCGATTTTCTCTAAAATGAAAATTTTCAGGTAAATTTTTTTCGACTCAGAAGAAGCGCCTTGACAAGGGCTATCCAACGGTGCAAAATTCATTGCCATATGTTGCTTAATAAGGGAGCTGTGGGCGTTTAAATGATTTTTCGAAGTAAAAATTATATAGAAGGGGGGGGTACGTGGTGTTTTTCGAAAAAATTTTTGTCGCCGATTCGAACCAAATTGCTGTCAGTTATTGTATAGGGTCAGTTGAATTCAGGTATAGTAAAAGTTCCGACCATTGAAATCAATTTTTGCTGTGGGAGCCAAAAATATGGATTTTTTCGTTTTTTGCGATTTTCTCTAAAATGAAAATTTTCAGGTAAATTTTTTTCGACTCAGAAGAAGCGCCTTGACAAGGGCTATCCAACGGTGCAAAATTCATTGCCATATGTTGCTTAATAAGGGAGCTATGGGCGTTTAAATGATTTTTCGAAGTGAAAATTATATAGAAGGGGGGGGTACGTGGTGTTTTTCGAAAAAATTTTTGTCGCCGATTCGAACCAAATTGCTGTCAGTTATTGTATAGGGTCAGTTGAATTCAGGTATAGTAAAAGTTCCGACCATTGAAATCAATTTTTGCTGTGGGAGCCAAAAATATGGATTTTTTCGTTTTTTGCGATTTTCTCTAAAATGAAAATTTTCAGGTAAATTTTTTTCGACTCAGAAGAAGCGCCTTGACAAGGGCTATCCAACGGTGCAAAATTCATTGCCATATGTTGCTTAATAAGGGAGCTGTGGGCGTTTAAATGATTTTTCGAAGTAAAAATTATATAGAAGGGGGGGGTACGTGGTGTTTTTCGAAAAAATTTTTGTCGCCGATTCGAACCAAATTGCTGTCAGTTATTGTATAGGGTCAGTTGAATTCAGGTATAGTAAAAGTTCCGACCATTGAAATCAATTTTTGCTGTGGGAGCCAAAAATATGGATTTTTTCGTTTTTTGCGATTTTCTCTAAAATGAAAATTTTCAGGTAAATTTTTTTCGACTCAGAAGAAGCGCCTTGACAAGGGCTATCCAACGGTGCAAAATTCATTGCCATATGTTGCTTAATAAGGGAGCTGTGGGCGTTTAAATGATTTTTCGAAGTGAAAATTATATAGAAGGGGGGGGTACGTGGTGTTTTTCGAAAAAATTTTTGTCGCCGATTCGAACCAAATTGCTGTCAGTTATTGTATAGGGTCAGTTGAATTCAGGTATAGTAAAAGTTCCGACCATTGAAATCAATTTTTGCTGTGGGAGCCAAAAATATGGATTTTTTCGTTTTTTGCGATTTTCTCTAAAATGAAAATTTTCAGGTAAATTTTTTTCGACTCAGAAGAAGCGCCTTGACAAGGGCTATCCAACGGTGCAAAATTCATTGCCATATGTTGCTTAATAAGGGAGCTGTGGGCGTTTAAATGATTTTTCGAAGTAAAAATTATATAGAAGGGGGGGGTACGTGGTGTTTTTCGAAAAAATTTTTGTCGCCGATTCGAACCAAATTGCTGTCAGTTATTGTATAGGGTCAGTTGAATTCAGGTATAGTAAAAGTTCCGACCATTGAAATCAATTTTTGCTGTGGGAGCCAAAAATATGGATTTTTTCGTTTTTTGCGATTTTCTCTAAAATGAAAATTTTCAGGTAAATTTTTTTCGACTCAGAAGAAGCGCCTTGACAAGGGCTATCCAACGGTGCAAAATTCATTGCCATATGTTGCTTAATAAGGGAGCTATGGGCGTTTAAATGATTTTTCGAAGTGAAAATTATATAGAAGGGGGGGGTACGTGGTGTTTTTCGAAAAAATTTTTGTCGCCGATTCGAACCAAATTGCTGTCAGTTATTGTATAGGGTCAGTTGAATTCAGGTATAGTAAAAGTTCCGACCATTGAAATCAATTTTTGCTGTGGGAGCCAAAAATATGGATTTTTTCGTTTTTTGCGATTTTCTCTAAAATGAAAATTTTCAGGTAAATTTTTTTCGACTCAGAAGAAGCGCCTTGACAAGGGCTATCCAACGGTGCAAAATTCATTGCCATATGTTGCTTAATAAGGGAGCTGTGGGCGTTTAAATGATTTTTCGAAGTAAAAATTATATAGAAGGGGGGGGTACGTGGTGTTTTTCGAAAAAATTTTTGTCGCCGATTCGAACCAAATTGCTGTCAGTTATTGTATAGGGTCAGTTGAATTCAGGTATAGTAAAAGTTCCGACCATTGAAATCAATTTTTGCTGTGGGAGCCAAAAATATGGATTTTTTCGTTTTTTGCGATTTTCTCTAAAATGAAAATTTTCAGGTAAATTTTTTTCGACTCAGAAGAAGCGCCTTGACAAGGGCTATCCAACGGTGCAAAATTCATTGCCATATGTTGCTTAATAAGGGAGCTGTGGGCGTTTAAATGATTTTTCGAAGTAAAAATTATATAGAAGGGGGGGGTACGTGGTGTTTTTCGAAAAAATTTTTGTCGCCGATTCGAACCAAATTGCTGTCAGTTATTGTATAGGGTCAGTTGAATTCAGGTATAGTAAAAGTTCCGACCATTGAAATCAATTTTTGCTGTGGGAGCCAAAAATATGGATTTTTTCGTTTTTTGCGATTTTCTCTAAAATGAAAATTTTCAGGTAAATTTTTTTCGACTCAGAAGAAGCGCCTTGACAAGGGCTATCCAACGGTGCAAAATTCATTGCCATATGTTGCTTAATAAGGGAGCTATGGGCGTTTAAATGATTTTTCGAAGTGAAAATTATATAGAAGGGGGGGGTACGTGGTGTTTTTCGAAAAAATTTTTGTCGCCGATTCGAACCAAATTGCTGTCAGTTATTGTATAGGGTCAGTTGAATTCAGGTATAGTAAAAGTTCCGACCATTGAAATCAATTTTTGCTGTGGGAGCCAAAAATATGGATTTTTTCGTTTTTTGCGATTTTCTCTAAAATGAAAATTTTCAGGTAAATTTTTTTCGACTCAGAAGAAGCGCCTTGACAAGGGCTATCCAACGGTGCAAAATTCATTGCCATATGTTGCTTAATAAGGGAGCTATGGGCGTTTAAATGATTTTTCGAAGTGAAAATTATATAGAAGGGGGGGGTACGTGGTGTTTTTCGAAAAAATTTTTGTCGCCGATTCGAACCAAATTGCTGTCAGTTATTGTATAGGGTCAGTTGAATTCAGGTATAGTAAAAGTTCCGACCATTGAAATCAATTTTTGCTGTGGGAGCCAAAAATATGGATTTTTTCGTTTTTTGCGATTTTCTCTAAAATGAAAATTTTCAGGTAAATTTTTTTCGACTCAGAAGAAGCGCCTTGACAAGGGCTATCCAACGGTGCAAAATTCATTGCCATATGTTGCTTAATAAGGGAGCTATGGGCGTTTAAATGATTTTTCGAAGTGAAAATTATATAGAAGGGGGGGGTACGTGGTGTTTTTCGAAAAAATTTTTGTCGCCGATTCGAACCAAATTGCTGTCAGTTATTGTATAGGGTCAGTTGAATTCAGGTATAGTAAAAGTTCCGACCATTGAAATCAATTTTTGCTGTGGGAGCCAAAAATATGGATTTTTTCGTTTTTTGCGATTTTCTCTAAAATGAAAATTTTCAGGTAAATTTTTTTCGACTCAGAAGAAGCGCCTTGACAAGGGCTATCCAACGGTGCAAAATTCATTGCCATATGTTGCTTAATAAGGGAGCTGTGGGCGTTTAAATGATTTTTCGAAGTAAAAATTATATAGAAGGGGGGGGTACGTGGTGTTTTTCGAAAAAATTTTTGTCGCCGATTCGAACCAAATTGCTGTCAGTTATTGTATAGGGTCAGTTGAATTCAGGTATAGTAAAAGTTCCGACCATTGAAATCAATTTTTGCTGTGGGAGCCAAAAATATGGATTTTTTCGTTTTTTGCGATTTTCTCTAAAATGAAAATTTTCAGGTAAATTTTTTTCGACTCAGAAGAAGCGCCTTGACAAGGGCTATCCAACGGTGCAAAATTCATTGCCATATGTTGCTTAATAAGGGAGCTATGGGCGTTTAAATGATTTTTCGAAGTGAAAATTATATAGAAGGGGGGGGTACGTGGTGTTTTTCGAAAAAATTTTTGTCGCCGATTCGAACCAAATTGCTGTCAGTTATTGTATAGGGTCAGTTGAATTCAGGTATAGTAAAAGTTCCGACCATTGAAATCAATTTTTGCTGTGGGAGCCAAAAATATGGATTTTTTCGTTTTTTGCGATTTTCTCTAAAATGAAAATTTTCAGGTAAATTTTTTTCGACTCAGAAGAAGCGCCTTGACAAGGGCTATCCAACGGTGCAAAATTCATTGCCATATGTTGCTTAATAAGGGAGCTGTGGGCGTTTAAATGATTTTTCGAAGTAAAAATTATATAGAAGGGGGGGGTACGTGGTGTTTTTCGAAAAAATTTTTGTCGCCGATTCGAACCAAATTGCTGTCAGTTATTGTATAGGGTCAGTTGAATTCAGGTATAGTAAAAGTTCCGACCATTGAAATCAATTTTTGCTGTGGGAGCCAAAAATATGGATTTTTTCGTTTTTTGCGATTTTCTCTAAAATGAAAATTTTCAGGTAAATTTTTTTCGACTCAGAAGAAGCGCCTTGACAAGGGCTATCCAACGGTGCAAAATTCATTGCCATATGTTGCTTAATAAGGGAGCTGTGGGCGTTTAAATGATTTTTCGAAGTAAAAATTATATAGAAGGGGGGGGTACGTGGTGTTTTTCGAAAAAATTTGTGTCGCCGATTCGAACCAAATTGCTGTCAGTTATTGTATAGGGTCAGTTGAATTCAGGTATAGTAAAAGTTCCGACCATTGAAATCAATTTTTGCTGTGGGAGCCAAAAATATGGATTTTTTCGTTTTTTGCGATTTTCTCTAAAATGAAAATTTTCAGGTAAATTTTTTTCGACTCAGAAGAAGCGCCTTGACAAGGGCTATCCAACGGTGCAAAATTCATTGCCATATGTTGCTTAATAAGGGAGCTGTGGGCGTTTAAATGATTTTTCGAAGTAAAAATTATATAGAAGGGGGGGGTACGTGGTGTTTTTCGAAAAAATTTTTGTCGCCGATTCGAACCAAATTGCTGTCAGTTATTGGATAGGGTCAGTTGAATTCAGGTATAGTAAAAGTTCCGACCATTGAAATCAATTTTTGCTGTGGGAGCCAAAAATATGGATTTTTTCGTTTTTTGCGATTTTCTCTAAAATGAAAATTTTCAGGTAAATTTTTTTCGACTCAGAAGAAGCGCCTTGACAAGGGCTATCCAACGGTGCAAAATTCATTGCCATATGTTGCTTAATAAGGGAGCTATGGGCGTTTAAATGATTTTTCGAAGTGAAAATTATATAGAAGGGGGGGGTACGTGGTGTTTTTCGAAAAAATTTTTGTCGCCGATTCGAACCAAATTGCTGTCAGTTATTGTATAGGGTCAGTTGAATTCAGGTATAGTAAAAGTTCCGACCATTGAAATCAATTTTTGCTGTGGGAGCCAAAAATATGGATTTTTTCGTTTTTTGCGATTTTCTCTAAAATGAAAATTTTCAGGTAAATTTTTTTCGACTCAGAAGAAGCGCCTTGACAAGGGCTATCCAACGGTGCAAAATTCATTGCCATATGTTGCTTAATAAGGGAGCTGTGGGCGTTTAAATGATTTTTCGAAGTAAAAATTATATAGAAGGGGGGGGTACGTGGTGTTTTTCGAAAAAATTTTTGTCGCCGATTCGAACCAAATTGCTGTCAGTTATTGTATAGGGTCAGTTGAATTCAGGTATAGTAAAAGTTCCGACCATTGAAATCAATTTTTGCTGTGGGAGCCAAAAATATGGATTTTTTCGTTTTTTGCGATTTTCTCTAAAATGAAAATTTTCAGGTAAATTTTTTTCGACTCAGAAGAAGCGCCTTGACAAGGGCTATCCAACGGTGCAAAATTCATTGCCATATGTTGCTTAATAAGGGAGCTGTGGGCGTTTAAATGATTTTTCGAAGTAAAAATTATATAGAAGGGGGGGGTACGTGGTGTTTTTCGAAAAAATTTTTGTCGCCGATTCGAACCAAATTGCTGTCAGTTATTGTATAGGGTCAGTTGAATTCAGGTATAGTAAAAGTTCCGACCATTGAAATCAATTTTTGCTGTGGGAGCCAAAAATATGGATTTTTTCGTTTTTTGCGATTTTCTCTAAAATGAAAATTTTCAGGTAAATTTTTTTCGACTCAGAAGAAGCGCCTTGACAAGGGCTATCCAACGGTGCAAAATTCATTGCCATATGTTGCTTAATAAGGGAGCTATGGGCGTTTAAATGATTTTTCGAAGTGAAAATTATATAGAAGGGGGGGGTACGTGGTGTTTTTCGAAAAATTTTTTGTCGCCGATTCGAACCAAATTGCTGTCAGTTATTGTATAGGGTCAGTTGAATTCAGGTATAGTAAAAGTTCCGACCATTGAAATCAATTTTTGCTGTGGGAGCCAAAAATATGGATTTTTTCGTTTTTTGCGATTTTCTCTAAAATGAAAATTTTCAGGTAAATTTTTTTCGACTCAGAAGAAGCGCCTTGACAAGGGCTATCCAACGGTGCAAAATTCATTGCCATATGTTGCTTAATAAGGGAGCTGTGGGCGTTTAAATGATTTTTCGAAGTAAAAATTATATAGAAGGGGGGGGTACGTGGTGTTTTTCGAAAAAATTTTTGTCGCCGATTCGAACCAAATTGCTGTCAGTTATTGTATAGGGTCAGTTGAATTCAGGTATAGTAAAAGTTCCGACCATTGAAATCAATTTTTGCTGTGGGAGCCAAAAATATGGATTTTTTCGTTTTTTGCGATTTTCTCTAAAATGAAAATTTTCAGGTAAATTTTTTTCGACTCAGAAGAAGCGCCTTGACAAGGGCTATCCAACGGTGCAAAATTCATTGCCATATGTTGCTTAATAAGGGAGCTATGGGCGTTTAAATGATTTTTCGAAGTGAAAATTATATAGAAGGGGGGGGTACGTGGTGTTTTTCGAAAAAATTTTTGTCGCCGATTCGAACCAAATTGCTGTCAGTTATTGTATAGGGTCAGTTGAATTCAGGTATAGTAAAAGTTCCGACCATTGAAATCAATTTTTGCTGTGGGAGCCAAAAATATGGATTTTTTCGTTTTTTGCGATTTTCTCTAAAATGAAAATTTTCAGGTAAATTTTTTTCGACTCAGAAGAAGCGCCTTGACAAGGGCTATCCAACGGTGCAAAATTCATTGCCATATGTTGCTTAATAAGGGAGCTATGGGCGTTTAAATGATTTTTCGAAGTGAAAATTATATAGAAGGGGGGGGTACGTGGTGTTTTTCGAAAAAATTTTTGTCGCCGATTCGAACCAAATTGCTGTCAGTTATTGTATAGGGTCAGTTGAATTCAGGTATAGTAAAAGTTCCGACCATTGAAATCAATTTTTGCTGTGGGAGCCAAAAATATGGATTTTTTCGTTTTTTGCGATTTTCTCTAAAATGAAAATTTTCAGGTAAATTTTTTTCGACTCAGAAGAAGCGCCTTGACAAGGGCTATCCAACGGTGCAAAATTCATTGCCATATGTTGCTTAATAAGGGAGCTGTGGGCGTTTAAATGATTTTTCGAAGTAAAAATTATATAGAAGGGGGGGGTATGTGGTGTTTTTCGAAAAAATTTTTGTCGCCGATTCGAACCAAATTGCTGTCAGTTATTGTATAGGGTCAGTTGAATTCAGGTATAGTAAAAGTTCCGACCATTGAAATCAATTTTTGCTGTGGGAGCCAAAAATATGGATTTTTTCGTTTTTTGCGATTTTCTCTAAAATGAAAATTTTCAGGTAAATTTTTTTCGACTCAGAAGAAGCGCCTTGACAAGGGCTATCCAACGGTGCAAAATTCATTGCCATATGTTGCTTAATAAGGGAGCTATGGGCGTTTAAATGATTTTTCGAAGTGAAAATTATATAGAAGGGGGGGGTACGTGGTGTTTTTCGAAAAAATTTTTGTCGCCGATTCGAACCAAATTGCTGTCAGTTATTGTATAGGGTCAGTTGAATTCAGGTATAGTAAAAGTTCCGACCATTGAAATCAATTTTTGCTGTGGGAGCCAAAAATATGGATTTTTTCGTTTTTTGCGATTTTCTCTAAAATGAAAATTTTCAGGTAAATTTTTTTCGACTCAGAAGAAGCGCCTTGACAAGGGCTATCCAACGGTGCAAAATTCATTGCCATATGTTGCTTAATAAGGGAGCTATGGGCGTTTAAATGATTTTTCGAAGTGAAAATTATATAGAAGGGGGGGGTACGTGGTGTTTTTCGAAAAAATTTTTGTCGCCGATTCGAACCAAATTGCTGTCAGTTATTGTATAGGGTCAGTTGAATTCAGGTATAGTAAAAGTTCCGACCATTGAAATCAATTTTTGCTGTGGGAGCCAAAAATATGGATTTTTTCGTTTTTTGCGATTTTCTCTAAAATGAAAATTTTCAGGTAAATTTTTTTCGACTCAGAAGAAGCGCCTTGACAAGGGCTATCCAACGGTGCAAAATTCATTGCCATATGTTGCTTAATAAGGGAGCTGTGGGCGTTTAAATGATTTTTCGAAGTAAAAATTATATAGAAGGGGGGGGTACGTGGTGTTTTTCGAAAAAATTTTTGTCGCCGATTCGAACCAAATTGCTGTCAGTTATTGTATAGGGTCAGTTGAATTCAGGTATAGTAAAAGTTCCGACCATTGAAATCAATTTTTGCTGTGGGAGCCAAAAATATGGATTTTTTCGTTTTTTGCGATTTTCTCTAAAATGAAAATTTTCAGGTAAATTTTTTTCGACTCAGAAGAAGCGCCTTGACAAGGGCTATCCAACGGTGCAAAATTCATTGCCATATGTTGCTTAATAAGGGAGCTATGGGCGTTTAAATGATTTTTCGAAGTGAAAATTATATAGAAGGGGGGGGTACGTGGTGTTTTTCGAAAAAATTTTTGTCGCCGATTCGAACCAAATTGCTGTCAGTTATTGTATAGGGTCAGTTGAATTCAGGTATAGTAAAAGTTCCGACCATTGAAATCAATTTTTGCTGTGGGAGCCAAAAATATGGATTTTTTCGTTTTTTGCGATTTTCTCTAAAATGAAAATTTTCAGGTAAATTTTTTTCGACTCAGAAGAAGCGCCTTGACAAGGGCTATCCAACGGTGCAAAATTCATTGCCATATGTTGCTTAATAAGGGAGCTATGGGCGTTTAAATGATTTTTCGAAGTGAAAATTATATAGAAGGGGGGGGTACGTGGTGTTTTTCGAAAAAATTTTTGTCGCCGATTCGAACCAAATTGCTGTCAGTTATTGTATAGGGTCAGTTGAATTCAGGTATAGTAAAAGTTCCGACCATTGAAATCAATTTTTGCTGTGGGAGCCAAAAATATGGATTTTTTCGTTTTTTGCGATTTTCTCTAAAATGAAAATTTTCAGGTAAATTTTTTTCGACTCAGAAGAAGCGCCTTGACAAGGGCTATCCAACGGTGCAAAATTCATTGCCATATGTTGCTTAATAAGGGAGCTGTGGGCGTTTAAATGATTTTTCGAAGTAAAAATTATATAGAAGGGGGGGGTACGTGGTGTTTTTCGAAAAAATTTTTGTCGCCGATTCGAACCAAATTGCTGTCAGTTATTGTATAGGGTCAGTTGAATTCAGGTATAGTAAAAGTTCCGACCATTGAAATCAATTTTTGCTGTGGGAGCCAAAAATATGGATTTTTTCGTTTTTTGCGATTTTCTCTAAAATGAAAATTTTCAGGTAAATTTTTTTCGACTCAGAAGAAGCGCCTTGACAAGGGCTATCCAACGGTGCAAAATTCATTGCCATATGTTGCTTAATAAGGGAGCTATGGGCGTTTAAATGATTTTTCGAAGTGAAAATTATATAGAAGGGGGGGGTACGTGGTGTTTTTCGAAAAAATTTTTGTCGCCGATTCGAACCAAATTGCTGTCAGTTATTGTATAGGGTCAGTTGAATTCAGGTATAGTAAAAGTTCCGACCATTGAAATCAATTTTTGCTGTGGGAGCCAAAAATATGGATTTTTTCGTTTTTTGCGATTTTCTCTAAAATGAAAATTTTCAGGTAAATTTTTTTCGACTCAGAAGAAGCGCCTTGACAAGGGCTATCCAACGGTGCAAAATTCATTGCCATATGTTGCTTAATAAGGGAGCTATGGGCGTTTAAATGATTTTTCGAAGTGAAAATTATATAGAAGGGGGGGGTACGTGGTGTTTTTCGAAAAAATTTTTGTCGCCGATTCGAACCAAATTGCTGTCAGTTATTGTATAGGGTCAGTTGAATTCAGGTATAGTAAAAGTTCCGACCATTGAAATCAATTTTTGCTGTGGGAGCCAAAAATATGGATTTTTTCGTTTTTTGCGATTTTCTCTAAAATGAAAATTTTCAGGTAAATTTTTTTCGACTCAGAAGAAGCGCCTTGACAAGGGCTATCCAACGGTGCAAAATTCATTGCCATATGTTGCTTAATAAGGGAGCTGTGGGCGTTTAAATGATTTTTCGAAGTAAAAATTATATAGAAGGGGGGGGTACGTGGTGTTTTTCGAAAAAATTTTTGTCGCCGATTCGAACCAAATTGCTGTCAGTTATTGTATAGGGTCAGTTGAATTCAGGTATAGTAAAAGTTCCGACCATTGAAATCAATTTTTGCTGTGGGAGCCAAAAATATGGATTTTTTCGTTTTTTGCGATTTTCTCTAAAATGAAAATTTTCAGGTAAATTTTTTTCGACTCAGAAGAAGCGCCTTGACAAGGGCTATCCAACGGTGCAAAATTCATTGCCATATGTTGCTTAATAAGGGAGCTATGGGCGTTTAAATGATTTTTCGAAGTGAAAATTATATAGAAGGGGGGGGTACGTGGTGTTTTTCGAAAAAATTTTTGTCGCCGATTCGAACCAAATTGCTGTCAGTTATTGTATAGGGTCAGTTGAATTCAGGTATAGTAAAAGTTCCGACCATTGAAATCAATTTTTGCTGTGGGAGCCAAAAATATGGATTTTTTCGTTTTTTGCGATTTTCTCTAAAATGAAAATTTTCAGGTAAATTTTTTTCGACTCAGAAGAAGCGCCTTGACAAGGGCTATCCAACGGTGCAAAATTCATTGCCATATGTTGCTTAATAAGGGAGCTATGGGCGTTTAAATGATTTTTCGAAGTGAAAATTATATAGAAGGGGGGGGTACGTGGTGTTTTTCGAAAAAATTTTTGTCGCCGATTCGAACCAAATTGCTGTCAGTTATTGTATAGGGTCAGTTGAATTCAGGTATAGTAAAAGTTCCGACCATTGAAATCAATTTTTGCTGTGGGAGCCAAAAATATGGATTTTTTCGTTTTTTGCGATTTTCTCTAAAATGAAAATTTTCAGGTAAATTTTTTTCGACTCAGAAGAAGCGCCTTGACAAGGGCTATCCAACGGTGCAAAATTCATTGCCATATGTTGCTTAATAAGGGAGCTGTGGGCGTTTAAATGATTTTTCGAAGTAAAAATTATATAGAAGGGGGGGGTACGTGGTGTTTTTCGAAAAAATTTTTGTCGCCGATTCGAACCAAATTGCTGTCAGTTATTGTATAGGGTCAGTTGAATTCAGGTATAGTAAAAGTTCCGACCATTGAAATCAATTTTTGCTGTGGGAGCCAAAAATATGGATTTTTTCGTTTTTTGCGATTTTCTCTAAAATGAAAATTTTCAGGTAAATTTTTTTCGACTCAGAAGAAGCGCCTTGACAAGGGCTATCCAACGGTGCAAAATTCATTGCCATATGTTGCTTAATAAGGGAGCTATGGGCGTTTAAATGATTTTTCGAAGTGAAAATTATATAGAAGGGGGGGGTACGTGGTGTTTTTCGAAAAAATTTTTGTCGCCGATTCGAACCAAATTGCTGTCAGTTATTGTATAGGGTCAGTTGAATTCAGGTATAGTAAAAGTTCCGACCATTGAAATCAATTTTTGCTGTGGGAGCCAAAAATATGGATTTTTTCGTTTTTTGCGATTTTCTCTAAAATGAAAATTTTCAGGTAAATTTTTTTCGACTCAGAAGAAGCGCCTTGACAAGGGCTATCCAACGGTGCAAAATTCATTGCCATATGTTGCTTAATAAGGGAGCTATGGGCGTTTAAATGATTTTTCGAAGTGAAAATTATATAGAAGGGGGGGGTACGTGGTGTTTTTCGAAAAAATTTTTGTCGCCGATTCGAACCAAATTGCTGTCAGTTATTGTATAGGGTCAGTTGAATTCAGGTATAGTAAAAGTTCCGACCATTGAAATCAATTTTTGCTGTGGGAGCCAAAAATATGGATTTTTTCGTTTTTTGCGATTTTCTCTAAAATGAAAATTTTCAGGTAAATTTTTTTCGACTCAGAAGAAGCGCCTTGACAAGGGCTATCCAACGGTGCAAAATTCATTGCCATATGTTGCTTAATAAGGGAGCTATGGGCGTTTAAATGATTTTTCGAAGTGAAAATTATATAGAAGGGGGGGGTACGTGGTGTTTTTCGAAAAAATTTTTGTCGCCGATTCGAACCAAATTGCTGTCAGTTATTGTATAGGGTCAGTTGAATTCAGGTATAGTAAAAGTTCCGACCATTGAAATCAATTTTTGCTGTGGGAGCCAAAAATATGGATTTTTTCGTTTTTTGCGATTTTCTCTAAAATGAAAATTTTCAGGTAAATTTTTTTCGACTCAGAAGAAGCGCCTTGACAAGGGCTATCCAACGGTGCAAAATTCATTGCCATATGTTGCTTAATAAGGGAGCTATGGGCGTTTAAATGATTTTTCGAAGTGAAAATTATATAGAAGGGGGGGGTACGTGGTGTTTTTCGAAAAAATTTTTGTCGCCGATTCGAACCAAATTGCTGTCAGTTATTGTATAGGGTCAGTTGAATTCAGGTATAGTAAAAGTTCCGACCATTGAAATCAATTTTTGCTGTGGGAGCCAAAAATATGGATTTTTTCGTTTTTTGCGATTTTCTCTAAAATGAAAATTTTCAGGTAAATTTTTTTCGACTCAGAAGAAGCGCCTTGACAAGGGCTATCCAACGGTGCAAAATTCATTGCCATATGTTGCTTAATAAGGGAGCTATGGGCGTTTAAATGATTTTTCGAAGTGAAAATTATATAGAAGGGGGGGGTACGTGGTGTTTTTCGAAAAAATTTTTGTCGCCGATTCGAACCAAATTGCTGTCAGTTATTGTATAGGGTCAGTTGAATTCAGGTATAGTAAAAGTTCCGACCATTGAAATCAATTTTTGCTGTGGGAGCCAAAAATATGGATTTTTTCGTTTTTTGCGATTTTCTCTAAAATGAAAATTTTCAGGTAAATTTTTTTCGACTCAGAAGAAGCGCCTTGACAAGGGCTATCCAACGGTGCAAAATTCATTGCCATATGTTGCTTAATAAGGGAGCTGTGGGCGTTTAAATGATTTTTCGAAGTAAAAATTATATAGAAGGGGGGGGTACGTGGTGTTTTTCGAAAAAATTTTTGTCGCCGATTCGAACCAAATTGCTGTCAGTTATTGTATAGGGTCAGTTGAATTCAGGTATAGTAAAAGTTCCGACCATTGAAATCAATTTTTGCTGTGGGAGCCAAAAATATGGATTTTTTCGTTTTTTGCGATTTTCTCTAAAATGAAAATTTTCAGGTAAATTTTTTTCGACTCAGAAGAAGCGCCTTGACAAGGGCTATCCAACGGTGCAAAATTCATTGCCATATGTTGCTTAATAAGGGAGCTATGGGCGTTTAAATGATTTTTCGAAGTGAAAATTATATAGAAGGGGGGGGTACGTGGTGTTTTTCGAAAAAATTTTTGTCGCCGATTCGAACCAAATTGCTGTCAGTTATTGTATAGGGTCAGTTGAATTCAGGTATAGTAAAAGTTCCGACCATTGAAATCAATTTTTGCTGTGGGAGCCAAAAATATGGATTTTTTCGTTTTTTGCGATTTTCTCTAAAATGAAAATTTTCAGGTAAATTTTTTTCGACTCAGAAGAAGCGCCTTGACAAGGGCTATCCAACGGTGCAAAATTCATTGCCATATGTTGCTTAATAAGGGAGCTATGGGCGTTTAAATGATTTTTCGAAGTGAAAATTATATAGAAGGGGGGGGTACGTGGTGTTTTTCGAAAAAATTTTTGTCGCCGATTCGAACCAAATTGCTGTCAGTTATTGTATAGGGTCAGTTGAATTCAGGTATAGTAAAAGTTCCGACCATTGAAATCAATTTTTGCTGTGGGAGCCAAAAATATGGATTTTTTCGTTTTTTGCGATTTTATCTAAAATGAAAATTTTCAGGTAAATTTTTTTCGACTCAGAAGAAGCGCCTTGACAAGGGCTATCCAACGGTGCAAAATTCATTGCCATATGTTGCTTAATAAGGGAGCTATGGGCGTTTAAATGATTTTTCGAAGTGAAAATTATATAGAAGGGGGGGGTACGTGGTGTTTTTCGAAAAAATTTTTGTCGCCGATTCGAACCAAATTGCTGTCAGTTATTGTATAGGGTCAGTTGAATTCAGGTATAGTAAAAGTTCCGACCATTGAAATCAATTTTTGCTGTGGGAGCCAAAAATATGGATTTTTTCGTTTTTTGCGATTTTCTCTAAAATGAAAATTTTCAGGTAAATTTTTTTCGACTCAGAAGAAGCGCCTTGACAAGGGCTATCCAACGGTGCAAAATTCATTGCCATATGTTGCTTAATAAGGGAGCTATGGGCGTTTAAATGATTTTTCGAAGTGAAAATTATATAGAAGGGGGGGGTACGTGGTGTTTTTCGAAAAAATTTTTGTCGCCGATTCGAACCAAATTGCTGTCAGTTATTGTATAGGGTCAGTTGAATTCAGGTATAGTAAAAGTTCCGACCATTGAAATCAATTTTTGCTGTGGGAGCCAAAAATATGGATTTTTTCGTTTTTTGCGATTTTCTCTAAAATGAAAATTTTCAGGTAAATTTTTTTCGACTCAGAAGAAGCGCCTTGACAAGGGCTATCCAACGGTGCAAAATTCATTGCCATATGTTGCTTAATAAGGGAGCTGTGGGCGTTTAAATGATTTTTCGAAGTAAAAATTATATAGAAGGGGGGGGTACGTGGTGTTTTTCGAAAAAATTTTTGTCGCCGATTCGAACCAAATTGCTGTCAGTTATTGTATAGGGTCAGTTGAATTCAGGTATAGTAAAAGTTCCGACCATTGAAATCAATTTTTGCTGTGGGAGCCAAAAATATGGATTTTTTCGTTTTTTGCGATTTTCTCTAAAATGAAAATTTTCAGGTAAATTTTTTTCGACTCAGAAGAAGCGCCTTGACAAGGGCTATCCAACGGTGCAAAATTCATTGCCATATGTTGCTTAATAAGGGAGCTATGGGCGTTTAAATGATTTTTCGAAGTGAAAATTATATAGAAGGGGGGGGTACGTGGTGTTTTTCGAAAAAATTTTTGTCGCCGATTCGAACCAAATTGCTGTCAGTTATTGTATAGGGTCAGTTGAATTCAGGTATAGTAAAAGTTCCGACCATTGAAATCAATTTTTGCTGTGGGAGCCAAAAATATGGATTTTTTCGTTTTTTGCGATTTTCTCTAAAATGAAAATTTTCAGGTAAATTTTTTTCGACTCAGAAGAAGCGCCTTGACAAGGGCTATCCAACGGTGCAAAATTCATTGCCATATGTTGCTTAATAAGGGAGCTATGGGCGTTTAAATGATTTTTCGAAGTGAAAATTATATAGAAGGGGGGGGTACGTGGTGTTTTTCGAAAAAATTTTTGTCGCCGATTCGAACCAAATTGCTGTCAGTTATTGTATAGGGTCAGTTGAATTCAGGTATAGTAAAAGTTCCGACCATTGAAATCAATTTTTGCTGTGGGAGCCAAAAATATGGATTTTTTCGTTTTTTGCGATTTTCTCTAAAATGAAAATTTTCAGGTAAATTTTTTTCGACTCAGAAGAAGCGCCTTGACAAGGGCTATCCAACGGTGCAAAATTCATTGCCATATGTTGCTTAATAAGGGAGCTATGGGCGTTTAAATGATTTTTCGAAGTGAAAATTATATAGAAGGGGGGGGTACGTGGTGTTTTTCGAAAAAATTTTTGTCGCCGATTCGAACCAAATTGCTGTCAGTTATTGTATAGGGTCAGTTGAATTCAGGTATAGTAAAAGTTCCGACCATTGAAATCAATTTTTGCTGTGGGAGCCAAAAATATGGATTTTTTCGTTTTTTGCGATTTTCTCTAAAATGAAAATTTTCAGGTAAATTTTTTTCGACTCAGAAGAAGCGCCTTGACAAGGGCTATCCAACGGTGCAAAATTCATTGCCATATGTTGCTTAATAAGGGAGCTATGGGCGTTTAAATGATTTTTCGAAGTGAAAATTATATAGAAGGGGGGGGTACGTGGTGTTTTTCGAAAAAATTTTTGTCGCCGATTCGAACCAAATTGCTGTCAGTTATTGTATAGGGTCAGTTGAATTCAGGTATAGTAAAAGTTCCGACCATTGAAATCAATTTTTGCTGTGGGAGCCAAAAATATGGATTTTTTCGTTTTTTGCGATTTTCTCTAAAATGAAAATTTTCAGGTAAATTTTTTTCGACTCAGAAGAAGCGCCTTGACAAGGGCTATCCAACGGTGCAAAATTCATTGCCATATGTTGCTTAATAAGGGAGCTATGGGCGTTTAAATGATTTTTCGAAGTGAAAATTATATAGAAGGGGGGGGTACGTGGTGTTTTTCGAAAAAATTTTTGTCGCCGATTCGAACCAAATTGCTGTCAGTTATTGTATAGGGTCAGTTGAATTCAGGTATAGTAAAAGTTCCGACCATTGAAATCAATTTTTGCTGTGGGAGCCAAAAATATGGATTTTTTCGTTTTTTGCGATTTTCTCTAAAATGAAAATTTTCAGGTAAATTTTTTTCGACTCAGAAGAAGCGCCTTGACAAGGGCTATCCAACGGTGCAAAATTCATTGCCATATGTTGCTTAATAAGGGAGCTATGGGCGTTTAAATGATTTTTCGAAGTGAAAATTATATAGAAGGGGGGGGTACGTGGTGTTTTTCGAAAAAATTTTTGTCGCCGATTCGAACCAAATTGCTGTCAGTTATTGTATAGGGTCAGTTGAATTCAGGTATAGTAAAAGTTCCGACCATTGAAATCAATTTTTGCTGTGGGAGCCAAAAATATGGATTTTTTCGTTTTTTGCGATTTTCTCTAAAATGAAAATTTTCAGGTAAATTTTT
The DNA here is from genome assembly GCF_963966145.1 of Tenebrio molitor. Taxonomy (NCBI): domain Eukaryota; kingdom Metazoa; phylum Arthropoda; class Insecta; order Coleoptera; family Tenebrionidae; genus Tenebrio; species Tenebrio molitor. The sequence continues at coordinate 645,048 of NC_091054.1, read as the reverse complement.
TTCGACTCAGAAGAAGCGCCTTGACAAGGGCTATCCAACGGTGCAAAATTCATTGCCATATGTTGCTTAATAAGGGAGCTATGGGCGTTTAAATGATTTTTCGAAGTGAAAATTATATAGAAGGGGGGGGTACGTGGTGTTTTTCGAAAAAATTTTTGTCGCCGATTCGAACCAAATTGCTGTCAGTTATTGTATAGGGTCAGTTGAATTCAGGTATAGTAAAAGTTCCGACCATTGAAATCAATTTTTGCTGTGGGAGCCAAAAATATGGATTTTTTCGTTTTTTGCGATTTTCTCTAAAATGAAAATTTTCAGGTAAATTTTTTTCGACTCAGAAGAAGCGCCTTGACAAGGGCTATCCAACGGTGCAAAATTCATTGCCATATGTTGCTTAATAAGGGAGCTATGGGCGTTTAAATGATTTTTCGAAGTGAAAATTATATAGAAGGGGGGGGTACGTGGTGTTTTTCGAAAAAATTTTTGTCGCCGATTCGAACCAAATTGCTGTCGGTAATTATACATTTTAGGTCGACAAATCTGACGCATGCGCTAATGATTGAATGTCACGCGGATTTTGCTAGCGATGTTACCAGATTATTTAATAACGATTTATTTTAAACATTTAAAGTACCTAAAAACAGACAATGTTTCATGCTTGACCCGTGTATATTGAACACAGTTTTAGATTCACTGAGTTTCGGAATTTCAAAGTTTCTTTTGCGCATGCGTCATATTTGTCGACCTAAACTGTATAATTACCCAACTTTTCATCACGGATTCTTTTTATAATCATTTAATCAATATGTAAAAAATACAGCGTGATCAGCAATGACTGAGTCTGTTGGCAATGAAACAATTGAAAAAGGCTGGTGTTTTTTATCTCGTAACTGGCACTGTGGCACTGACTGGATTTTTTAACTCGAGATGACATTAAAAACATTTTTGGTTATGTCGGCTACGTTTATGCTTTGCTATTGCAAAAATGAACCTTTGACAGTAAATGTCAATTTTGTCTAATTTCATTATTACAAACAGATTAAGTCATTGTTGATCACACCGTATTATTTCCTGTTTTGTTCAAAATGGAATGTAAGGAATGAGTTATTATGACAGAATCATAGAAACAGTAGATTTGGCAACAATGTCTTGATGTCACAGATGACGATGAGTCAGACCTGAGACGTAGAGGTTATGTTTTGTGACTTTGGAAATTTGTTTTGAACACAGATGTTGTCATTTTAATAAAAACGCAAAACCTTCACGAAACATGCACTACTGTATCACCCCGTCACCAGTACCAAAGTGTCAAAAACCTCTGCTCTCCTGAAAAAATGGAAAACATATTTGAAGAGTTGGGTGTACCAAAAAAGTACCTGAAAGCAACAAACAAAGAGGGCCACTTTGTCGCCCTGGTGCACAGATTATGGCTGAAGTGAGTAGGACGTGTCAAGTGAAAAAAAAATCTAATTGCGTTTTTAGATCTCTGGCGAAATATTCAAAGTTGGTGGAGTTCATAGAGCGGGGCCGCTTCGACTCGTGGCCGGTGAGCGAAGAGGAGCTCGGCGCGTCATGGACTAAAGTGTTTATCTGTGTTTTTAAAAAACGCGACGTTAATGTTATTCCTTTGCCTCGCATTCGAACTTTAACCAAGGATGACCCCCCTTTGCTCTTCTGCCAATTAATGCAATACATTCACCAAACTAACTACAAGAATTTATGGAAGGAAGCGTATAAAAAATACAACAGCAAGGTGGAAACAAATAAAGAGACCCAAATTTCCCTTGTAGATTATAATGATGTTTTAAGAGAGATAATAATTAGAATCTACGGCTGTCCAATTGTCAATATCTGCGACTCGCGTGCGAGTCCGGAATCGTCTAAGAGTTTCGACGTCCATTTAAATATTTTACCCGCTGTTTGTGCCGTAGAAACCCTCAACGCGATTTTCATCCTTCATACGCCCTACCTTAGCCACAATTTAAAAGACTGCGTCACTTTCAGCCCCGCCATTCTCAGCAAATGTTACGCCAAACCCCTGTTTATCATTTACCAGTTGTTGCAACTCTTAAAGTCCATGCACGACCGCAGTCTCACTCTGGGCGACATCTCCCTCAGTGACATCTACCTGACCGAAGACATGTGGATCTACGTAATTCCGAGCATCAGTTCGAACATCTACGTCCAAGAATCCTTGAAAAACGACCCCAAAAGACCCGCCAACGTTCCAGACTGCCGGAAAAACGGGCACAAATTCGACATGAACCAGAAATGCGAAAGCTGCGGAATCAGAACTTACGACAAAGTCCAAATCACCAACGAGAACCTACAGGACTTGTGTCAGCTGTGGGTGGAGGGTCAGATTTCGAATTTCACGTACATCGCGGCGCTGAATAAGCTGTCGGGGCGCAAACTGGGCGATCCAAATTGCCACCACGTGTTCCCGTGGGTGACCGACTTTGTCACTCGCTGCGGCAAGAACTGGCGCGACCTCAAAAAATCCAAGTATCGACTCAACAAGGGGGACAGACAGCTGGACCTGACGTACGAGAATCCGCAAAGTCAGGTCCCCCATCACGTGTCTGACGTGTTGTCGTCTATTACTTATTATGTTTATATGGCGAGGCGGACTCCTAAGTCGGTACTGTGTAAGAATGTGCGAACAGTTTGGGTGCCGGCGGAGTATCCAAGCTCTGTACAAAGACTGCAGGAGTGGACTCCCGACGAGTGCATTCCAGAATTTTTCACCGACGCCACTGTTTTTAGAAGTATTCACGACGACTTGGACGATTTGGAGGTGCCCACTTGGTGTTCAGGACCGGAGGATTTCATTGAGAAACACAGAGAGGCTCTGGAGAGTGTTCACGTTTCCGAACGGTTGCATCATTGGATTGATCTCACTTTCGGCTACAAGTGAGTTGCCTTTTTTTTTCATTCAAGATTACCAGAAGAACGTTTTAGCATCATTTAAATTACATAACATTGAACTAAAGTTAATGATTTATTAGGTTGGCGGGGAACGCCGCCGTGAAATCAAAAAACGTCTGCCTCCACTTAGTCGACGACCACGTCAAGCTGATGAAATCCGGAATCGTCCAGCTCTTCACCCACCCCCACCCCCCGAGAGCCGCCGCTTCCCTCTTCTGGAACAAAACTCCCCCAAAAATCTACATAAGCAAGTCGGGCAAGCAGAACCGATCCCGCGACCGGAGCAACTCCCCCGGCCTGTCTTTAGACCCGAAAACCGACGACGAAGACGCGGACGACGTCCCGAACTCATCCGGCCGCTCCTCTCTCGGCCTGTCGCGCTTCCTGTCCCGAAGTCGCTCCTCACTCAACGAAGAACAGTACCAGAAGCCGTCGAAGAACGCGGCCAACCAAAGGAGCTCGAGTCTGGGCCCCAAAAACCCGTCCTTCACGTCCCACATAAGCGCCAAACCCAAAGCGGGACTGGTGGTGCCGAGTTCGTCGATGAGCGCCGGGATCATCTACCTGCCCAAAGAGTACAAACCCGAACAGAATTTGGACAATCTGGAAAAGAAACACTCATTTTTCTCCAAGACGTTTCACGTGGAAGAGAAGCGAGTCAAGTGCTTGGAGGAGAAGAGTACAGTCGAGGAGGGTGAAGACTGCGTCGTTCAGAACGCCTTCACCAATCTCATTTTCAGCGAGAACTTTGAGGAGAAGGTTCGCGGAAACAGGACGATCAAATCGCACACTTTTCCGTTAGACAATCAAAACGCGTTCATGTACGGCTATCGGAACAGAAACAATCAAAAGAATGATAATCAAATCGTCTGCAACTATTCTGACATCATCTCGGCGCGACGAATCCGGGAGTTGCAGATTTTGGGGTGTCTGATCGTCGAGATCTTCATGTCGAAACAGTTGAGAGCTCTGGGGGCCAACGATTCGACTTTGTCTTTCAACGAACGACTCAAAGCTTGCCTCACCGTCGTCAAGAGTTGCAAGTACGACATACCACCTTGCATATGCAAGATCGTTCGATTGTTGTTGCAACCCGATACCGTCAACTTCAAGGATTTCAAGTATCCGTCCGTCACTCACATAGGGTTGCCGCCCCCGAGCGCCCACCTGCTCCTCGAGCCTCTCCTCCACTGCATCATTCCGTTTCCTAAGCTCTTCCCCGGTCTGTACTCGCTGATTTCGACGCTGAAAGACTTCAAAAATGTGTCGACCGATCTGGAGATTTTGTACCATTTCGACTGCAACGGCGAAATGTGCGCCGAGTACGAGAATCTGGAAAGAACCAAGATTCTTTTTGCTCAGAACATCGGGGAGTGCAAGGTGAAAGCGTGCGTCAGGAACTTGGAGAGCTTGTTGGAGGGGTTGCACACGACGACCGACATGGAGATCGTCAACATTCTCCTGCCGCACGTCAGAGATTTGATCGAAGATGCGCCCACTTCGGTACTAGCGGCGTGGTACTTGTTCGACCCCATTGCGCGAATTTTGGGGCCGCAGAAGACTTGCGAGACTCTGCTAGAGTCGATTTTGAAGCTGTACGAAAACGAACCGAACGAGAGTACTCTACCGTACTACGGCAAAATAGCTAAGTTGTACCATCACAGTTTCCTTCTTCGGCTGATAGTGAGACTGGGGTTGAAGTGCTTCTTAGATAATTTTGTTGCGCCACTGGTCGAAGCCGTCGGTCGCTACAAAGACTACGAGAAGGTCGACTTCATCTTGCACACTCACTCGGAGAAGTTGATCAGAAAGACGTCGCACCTGAAGACGATGGACGCCGAACACACCGACGCCTCCGCCAGCGACGACTCCAGTGTGTCTTCGGAGAAGCGTCCGACTCCCAAGCAGGAACTGCAACTGTCCGAACCGGAAGTTTTCGATTTCGACGAAGAGAAACAGAGCGAGGACCAGCTCAAGAGTCTGATGGAGCACTTGGAGCTGAACGTGGCGTCGGACTTGCCGTTTAATCACTCCACAGCCGAGGAGGCTCTTGACGCCACCATCACCGAGAACTTGGACCAGCTGCGCAGTCTCGAGGAGCTCAACATGAACCTGAGCGAGGACGACGTCGACCCCAAAGTGACATCTCCGACGATTCCTATCCCGAGTGGCAAACACGAATTCAACAATATCAGCTGCGAGGTCGGTAGCAAAAAGAGCGACTCGACTCAATTTGAACTGGTCTTGGATTCGCCCGGCTCCGCTAATCTCGAACAGAAGAAGGTCGGCGCCGCCAGGAACAAAAAGCACGACGCGAAGATCTCCGACATGAGTTCGGACAGTTTGATTTGGTTGTCGCACAGGCTGGGGCCGGTGTTGACCGCCAGATACCTGTCGAGAAATTTGCTGAAGATGTTGACGCTTTGTTACGTCGGTAGAGATAATTTGGCGATCGTGGCGAAAGACGAGACTGTCAAAGAGGTCGAATCGATTTCGGTGGTCGCGAGTTACGTGCTTGGGGACCAGAACGCCTCCAAGGTTCTCGAGTGCTTGACAAGTATTGCAGGTAGGTTGCCAGGACTGCTTGGTTTGGAGCTGAACTGGGTGTTTCAGGGTTGTATGGAGAGCAGTTGATTCTCTTCCAATATATACCCCACATGAGCGAGTTAATAGCGCTGTGTAAAAGGAGACTGACCCCGAATCTCGAGGGCGGCTTGATTTCTTGTTTGGCGCTGCTGCAACACGTCATTCCGTATCTGTCGGACTCGACGCTGATGGACCAGTTGCAGGTTGGTACACTTCGCAATTTGTTTACGTCAAAAAGACAATCTAAACATAAGTTAATACAAGTGTTCCCGAAGGCAGTTGTTACTTTTAATGATAAAAAAATTACTCACCTATCAATACCTGGGGTCTGTCGACAATTGCCAGATAACAAAAACGTCAAATGAAATCGTGCAAACATGAAATAACAAGTATTTTTTGTACAAAGCGCCTACTTAAAACACGTAAATATAATTGTAATTTCGAAACAAAAATTGGTGGTTTGACACTGCAGCGGTCAAATTTAAATCAATGCTGTCAATCACACAAAACAGAAAGTACTAGAAGATAATTCTGCCAAGTTTAGTGGACAGATAGTGGTGAACTCTACTTTACGTTTTAGTCTTTTTTAGACCTATATTCAGTTTTAAATGCAACACATGGGTCAAAAAACATAACACATTTTGCTTGATAAGTAATTATCGTATCACGCCGCCTGTTCAAAAGTGTAGTTTAGGTGATTCCCGCAGAGCGCTAGTGTACGGGCGTTTTTTGGGGATATTATTCATCTTAAGTTTTTGTCACCGAGAATTTTTCTTGTTCAATGACATTTTGAATATGAATTTTAAAAACTCCTTATTTTTTGCTGTTTTGAAATTAAATTCGTGAATATTTTCCTTATTGTTCGTTGTTTTTGTGTTTAGTGTTGTTATTGTTTTTTGTTATTTGCGTATTAAGTGTGAAGCGCCCGTTTTGTGACGCCTTCATCGGCGAAAATTAGCTCTTTCTCGGAAGCATTTTCATAAGGCATTTTTAATAAAATGAACAGGCCTGTTAGAATACAGCAGGTCGTGTCCCGTATAATCATGAAAATTCGGTGGACTAGTTGGCCATGAAAAACAAAAGTCGAGAATAAAATGAAGTGACATCTGTCATTGATATTTGTATTTTTAAAAGTTTTTCCAATTAATGTCATGAATTGCAAATAAAGCTGAATTGTTACAAAGTAAGTCGCATTATCATTACAATTATCGTATTTTAGGACGTCATTCTAAAAAATATACTCCATCCAATCGTGAGGCTGCTAGCATCAACGAAGTACGCCTTTCCTAGCGGCTCCACCGCGCGAAACGTCTTGGCCCGCAAATACCTCGACACCTTATACGTCCTCTCCATCCGGATGGGTTCCGACATGACGCGCACCCACTTGGCCGTCCCGGCCCTCCAGAGATTTTTCTTGATTTTCGACAAAATTTACGTCAGCGGGGAGCCAAACTACGAAGACAATCCCGTTGCGGAGCCCCAAGCCGACAAACCCCCCGAAGAATCTCACTACGTGGAATTGTGCAGAGACGGTTCCGTCAACGAGTGGGCCGTCGGCGGCAGACCCATCCAAATAACTCACTTGAAGAATCCAGATCCGGACTCGCCATCCGCACACGTGGACGACACTTCCCACCACACTCTGGAAGAATTGCGAGCAGTCTTCACCTCAGAACTGGCCTACACCGCGTACCTACCGTTCCTCAAGCACGTGGGAGCCACTTCGTTGGAGATATCTCTGAAGAACCACGCCCTAATAAAGGAGTTGTGCCAGGAGTACGAACAAGAAGTGAAAATGAGTTATCCAAATCAGAAATTGCCGGATTCGGGGCGGAGCAGCAACGCCATAACCGCGTCGAGCAGCATAGGCAGCAACATCGCCCTCATCGGAAACCGAATCGACGTCCAGACCGCCGACCTGGAGAGCGTCAACACCGACTTGCTCAGTCTGGTCAGCAACAGATTGGAAAATAACAGCAGACACTTGCGCGGCAACTGGTTGGCCTACTGGGAGCACGAAATCGGACGCTCCGACAAAGACACCATGTTCAATTTCAAACAGATCAAGCTGCAGACTTTCGCCGGTCACACTCACAGCGTCAAGTGTCTCTACGTGTTGGACAACGAGAACAGTTTCATCTCGGGCAGTAGAGACAAGACGGTGAAGTTGTGGTCGTTGCGGAGTCAAGGCGACGGCTCTAACGTGTCGGGGTGTCAGTGGACGTACACCGCACACAAGAAGTCGGTCTTGTCGATCACCTTCGTCGAGAGCATGAGATTGGTGGCGTCGTGCGACAGCGTCGTGCACATCTGGGATCCGTTCATGGGGGTGAACGTGGGGTATCTGGAGTCGCCGCGGTATCCTCCTGTCAACGTTCTCAAGAGTTTACCGGCGCCATCTAGTCAGGTTTTTGCGGCGACTACGGATGGGACGGTCAAGGTTATCGATACAAGGACGTGCTGCTACATACACGAGTTGAAGGTAAAGGTTATCTTTTAAAAAATGAAACGGTACAACTAGTTATGAAAGTCATACTTTTGTACATGAATAAAATGATGAAAAAAAGTACCACTTTCATTACGATTTTTTCTTGAAAAAAGTGCTACTTTCATTACGATGCAAAAAACATAACTTTCTCGGTCGGTGGTAGCGACATACGTGCACGCTTTTGCATTCGATTCTTCATAATGAAATCTACATAGTACAGTTTTATAAATTGGATCTAGCAAACATATGAGTTAGTTTTGTTGAACACATATCCTGGCGCCTCCACCATTTTTGTATTTCATGACTGCGGAATTCAAATATAAGTTTGATTTTCCCAGGTGAATCTGAACCCGACGGGTTTGATCCGCTGCTTGGCGGTATCCCCATCGGGCTTGTGGGTCGCCACGGGTCAATCCTCCGGCTGCATCACCGTCCTGGACAGCCGCACCGGCCTGGTCATCTCGACCTGGAAAGCCCACGAGAGCGAAGTCCTGCAGCTCGTGGCGGCCGACAATTCCACCCTCATCTCGTCCAGTCTCGATCAAACGATCGGCGTCTGGAACGTCCACGACGGCAAATTCAAATTCCACCTCAGGTTGGTACATCTGTCACGTTTTCACCGCTGTCATCGCCACTGATAGGTTGTCTTTTGTCAGAGGGGCCACCGAGCCCGTTCACTGCCTAAACGTCTACAATAACGAACTGATCTCCGGTACGACGGCCAATCGGATCGGCGTGCACACCTCCATCGACCTGGAGGCGTCGTTCTCGAGCACCAAGCTGAGATCGGACGCCTTCAAGGGGCTGCTGACGTCCATGGCGTTGCTGCCTTTGAACAGATTGTTGCTGTTGGGCGCCGACACGGGCGCCATTAATTTGCTGTGTTGAGTTGAGTGCCGTTAGTCTTGCCTGCGTGAGACCGTAGAGGTAGGTTTCATCGAAATTGACAGCTCTCTTAGGATTTTGCTTTTCTATTGTGATAATTTGAAATGGGCTGCAAAGCGCGGGGTACAAATCGAGCGACTTTACCAAATGTAATAAAGATTTCATCCGTCAAACACAAAATGGAAAATAAAAAATGTCCGATTTTGATTGAATTATGATGCATCAAAACTTTCAGAAAATTGTTTTCAAAAAAAACCTCCGCGTGTTGGAACAGTTACAGTTTCAGTTCACAAATAAGACAGATATGTCATTGACAAAAGCGGTTGACATTACCGACTTATGTCATTTCTCATTTGTCAAATTCATTATCTAAGTTCCAAACCCGAATTGATCAGGTTTCAGGTATGATTAAAGCAATAAGTAAAGCTCAACATGTTAAATCAAATACTGATTCTTTGAGAAATAAATAAACTTTTTTTGTATTTGATAATGCTCAATTGTTGCCAGCTCGTCAGTGTGGTAATACCAATTTAACAGTATTTCCCATGACAAGTATCATAACGTGGTAAAAAAAAGTTCAACGGAATTGTTCAATTGACTAATCCATAATATCGTTTAAATAAATTGTGATAACAATTGTAGCAGCTGTGATAGAAACTGACATTATATTTTGAAACCTCTGAAGGTACCAACTTCACAGATATATTTCGTATCAAGTGTAGTGTTTAATGTGCCAAATAGATTGCAAATAATACTGACACAATAAATTGTTAATGCAAGCGGAAATCAATACCCTTTCAATGAAATAAGCAAGTAAGATACAAGGATCTGTCAAAAATCATGTTACGTCAACTGTCAGTTGTGACATTACCACAGAAGTCATAGGCGGTGCATTCAGGATTGTTATTATCTATGATGTTTACTTTTTTTCAATTAATATTACAGTGGGATTATTATTATCAGATGTCTGCACTATTTCACGTGATTGACTCCTTAAATTGTTTTGGTTGGAGTCTCTACACCACGTGACCGTTTATTGACATTTCTGAAACTTTGATGTATCATTGGTAAAAGTTGCCGAAAACCTCGAATTTCTTTCGATTAAGCACCGGAACAAATCGTGTTCCTCGATGTAATCCTACATTCCAGTGCAATTCCGTCTTTTGTTGACGCATTTTTTGCTTTAAAGCGAAATGTTCGTGTTAATTTTAGCCGATTACATACTTGTGAAGTGATGTAATTTAATTAATTAGTGTAACTAATCAGAAGTTTTTTATTGTGATGTTATCTTAGTTTTTTCTTTTTTGTTATTGGATATACTGGACTTAACCGATAGGTATAACGAGACTATTTTCAGGGATATGTATATTTGTGGTTGAATAACTTGCAGAATTTTATTTTATTTATACGATGTAAATGAACAGCATTGTTGTAAGAATAGTGTAAAAAAAGGGTCGCTCGACACGAATGATTTGGGGATTTTTTCGGATTTTTTTTCCGAGGTACGTGCTGTACAGTCAAGTCGCTAAAGGGACAAGCTTCTGCCAATCGACAGAGGTCAGCACAGTATTCTATTTGTTCTGCATCTCCCATTTAGCAATACTAGCAACCATCTCGTTGTTACCTGAAGGCTAGTGTGTTTAATTTGACGAGTATCGTAAAATCTCCGATGAGACATATTTTTTGTGCATTTTTAGCTTGATATTAAACAAATCAAAAGCGATGTGATTTTGTTATCGAAACATACCGTCAACGACCGTAGCGACCTCTGCATTCTCAAACGTCATTTGACTACAATACAGTTACTAGTCAATTCCCTTTTTATATTGTTAAGCCACATGGTTCGATGTCGTTATTATCAGTTTTAGCCAGTCGAAATATATTTTAGATACTTGTACCACCCACATTATTTAACTGTTATTTATACATTATTTTCTTTAGTATTATACAATTCCAAAGACATACAATGAGTGATGTAATTCATTAAGTTATTTACTGTGCAAATAAAATTTATAAAAACACACCAGACAAGTTTTTTGCCACATATTCGTGTTCAGTATTCCCGTCCACCCAAAGCAAAAATCCACGTCGAAAATAAAATTTATTACACAACCTGATGACACGCCATCTAACAACTAAATATTAAAATATCACTAACAGTAACTACAAAATAAATAAAATAAATAAAGTTAGGCACGACAGATTTGTGTTGTGAGAATCGGCGAGTTTAAGCTGCCGGGGGCGGCTTCAGCATCGATCTGGTGGCCGACGCCAGTTTCCTAGAAACCAGCGAGGCAATGTGAGGGCTTCGCCTCCACATGAACTCTTTGCTTTTCTCGTGGTTGTCAGCACTGTCCACGCGAACCTGTCGAACTTTTGGTAGAAATGCTTTGTTGGTGGCGTCCGCACCTACCTGTTTGGGCTGCAACACTCGGATCGAGTGCAGAGTGGCCGCCCCTCCGTGCACTATTCTGAGGTTGAGGCGGCCGTGCATCTGAGCGGTGGTGGCGGTGGCGCTTTTCACTTCTCGTTTAGCTCCCCTTCCCATCTACAAATTGTAATAAAAACGATCACAAGGCTCCGCTTCTGTTGTCTATTTTTACCTCTCTTTCGACCCTCAGCGTGAGCGGACCGAGGATAAAATTCGTCTTGACAGTTGTGTGGTCCGCCATCATGTTGACACTGACGTCGCCGTCTCTCTTGATCGAGCTGAGTCCAAAGAGCGTGGCCTTCGCCTTCGCAGTTTTCTTCTCATTGGCCTTATTCTTGTTGTTCTTGTTCTTGTTGTTGTTGTTCTTATTGTTGTTATTCTTCTTCTTCTTGTTCTTGGTATTCGTCGCTCTGTTTTCAACTCTACTGTTCTGCCTGACCGTCGGTTTGCTCTCGCTGTTTTTCGAAATCAAGACAAACGTTGGTTCGCGACTCTCGCTCTCCGTCGATCTGGCAATGGCGATTTCCGCCATCTTGTTCGTCATTCCTGTCGTTCTCTTGGTGTTGTTTTTGCGCTTCTTGGGGTTGCTCTTGCGCTTTTTGGTGGTGTTCTTGGTCTTTTTCGACTCGTTGGATGGAAGTTTTACTCGAACGGGGTCGTAGGATTTCCCCAGCATGCGGTTGATGCGAGTGATGATGTTGTCGACGAATCTGTTGTATTTTGATATGTATATGGCGGGCATTTTGGGCATTTGCATAGCACCTGTGCGGAAAAGGGTTGTAGGTTGGTTTGCTTCTGGTTCTTTCCGGAAGTGGTGCCAACATCGGCCAAAATTCCTGCCGGAGGTGGCACCGCTTGCGCGTAAAAACCTGGAACCACCCCCGCGCGAGATGGTACTCCTATAGTGTGCTGTACAATTGTTTTCAACGGTGCCAACTGACAGTTGTTACGGTGTTGTTCACGTCAAGACAGTTGTCAGATGTGACAGTTGCACACTTTGATTCGACCGTCTGTGATTCAAAATGTCTCGTATTTTTTGAGTTGTTTTAATTTTGAATTCAAATTCGTGGAAGAGATCGTGTTCCGGTGAAAAGAAATCCGGCAACACCATTTATAACGGAACACCTGACGAGATTGTCTGGAGGTCACTGGCCATGTCGGGTCAGGGCCGGACTTTCTATCCAAGGCTCCGCGATCTAATCATCGAAACGAATCGATTGCCATATCGGCTGACGACAATGATGACAATCATGCCGGATCGGTGCGGAAGCGTGATCGTACCCGAGCAAACAATCGGCGAAAGCTCCCGCTTGACCTCGGAAGGATGCGCCGAAGAAGGTCACCGGGTGACCCAGATCCGCGCCTTCCGTGGCCTACTGCGGCCGTTTCACGACATTCCTCGCATAGCTCGTCTGCGGAGGGCGGGGTGGTTCCGGTTTCGCGTGAAAACACATTAGAACACAGTGTGATGTTCTGTTGTTATTTGGTTACGATCAAGTAAACTACGATCTACTGGATGTTCTACCATGCTTTCATGGACTACTCGATCTAATTCAACTAAGCTAGTTCTACCCCACTACAGGTTTAGTCGATGGCTTAAGTCATGTCGGGGAGTCGTGTCATTGGTCAAACGGTATCGTCATGCGGCTACTTACCCATTTTCGCATTTTCTACTACGATTAGACAATCAGACTGTGACAGTGTTAGATATTAGAACATGCGATTAGTACAACGACTGACGGTGCATTAGCTAGATAGATGTCACAAAATGTTTGTTAATAACATTTTGGATTTTTTGGCAATAAAAAATAAAACACAAGAATTTGTATTGTACTGGTTTAATGTTTGTACAAGTCGATACAGATTTGGGTCACGTGACTGTGACATATACCTAGTATAATGCAAAAGCATTGTCTTCAAATAAATAAATAAATAATTTAAATAATCATTAGAGAATACAACTGGCACGCAACTAAAATGTTTTGGAAGGATAGCAGAAACGGAAATAATCTACGTAACTACCAGTGGTGCGAATATTTTGTACAGAATGAACGATACAAGTCTTTGCCTCCAACAGCACTACTCTATCTCACTTTGTTAGCTGTTTTGTGTTGTTTTCTGGATTTTTTTGTTTTCTTACTGTGTTTACTGGATTTGGACTCACGTGATCTTTTGGCTTCAATGACATCTGTGAGATCAGTTTCGTCATCGTCATCGTCATCGTCGTCATCGTCATCGTCGTCATCATCATCACCGGTCAGTCCCGCGAGACCGACGTCGTCGTCGTCGTCGTCGTCGTCATCATCATCGTCGTCATCGTCATCGTCGTCGTCGTCGACGGCGTCATTCGCTGGCACCTCTTCGACGACAACGGGCTCGTTGGTTTCGGTGGGATTTTTGTCGATGAATGAGTCACCCTCGACGGACTCGGCGGCCGTACCGTTTGTCTCGTTGTCCACCTCACCGGCGGAGTGTTCCTCCAGGTCCTCCTCGCCGGCGACGGCGTCCACGATGGGTTCGCTGGGGGCGGCTACTACTGGCTGGGGGGGTTGAACTTGGGGCACGTCCTCCTGTATGACGTCGTCGTCATCATCGTCGTCGTCGTCGTCGTCATCGTCGTCGTCGCCTTTAAAACGACAATATTAGCGTGAGAAGATCAAATCGACCGACTCACCTCCTAGGATGTCGTCGAAGAAGCCATCGAAGTAGTCATCGTCGTCGTCGTCATCATCGGCGTCGTCGTCGTCGTCATCATCGTCGTCGCCGCCGATGTCCAGGCCTAAATCGTCATCGTCGTCGTCGTCGTCATCGTCGTCATCATCGGTGGATTGACGACCCGTTTCTTTGAGTTTGGAGGCTTGGGGGGTTGCCGCGGATGTTGCTTCGGAAGTTGCTTCGGAGGTTACTTCGGTGGTTGGAGTATCAGAGGAGGTGACTCCGGTGGTCTCTTCCTCCTTGACTCCTTCTTTCTGGATCTCCTCGAGTGATTTGGCGTCGCGGGCTGTAACCACTATGGGGTTGCAGTAGCACTGGAGGATGGCGAGGCATAACACGGTTCCGAAGAGGTATATCCTCATGGTGCTAAGGAGAGAGTCAAAATTTTAGCTTTTAGAGCACTTTGATGTCTTGAACCCCGAAACAGAAATTTTCGAAATTTTTTTCTGCAAATTTTGAGTATTTTTTTTTTTAAGTTTTTTAAAAACCCAACGGAATTTTCAGTCGCCGTGTGTACAATATTTGTCAAAAGTCAAAGTGTTGAAAATTTTGACTTTATCAGAACTATTTTTATATGTAACTGATTACTTACAAAAATTTTGAAATAATTTTCAAAATAGTCACGTGACAAATATTTTTTTGGCTTGTAAATAATTAATGGGCGGTATAATTAAATCAAAATAAACACATTTTAATATTTTTGCGTAAGTGATTCTTATAACGTTAATATTTTTAGATGGTAATATTTTGGAAAATTTTCATATTTTATCAACACCCTGTAAATATTACACAAATTTGGAATTTTGTGTATTGATCTGAGACTTTAAACCTTAAAACTAGGACTTTTCGAATTGGAAATGATTTTCGAAATTCGAAAAGTGGAATAAAAAAAATTTTGGAAATTTTCCTCATCGGCCAATTTTTGCGCAAACGGTGCCAAAACTGTCGCACAACTGGACACTGAAGAACCGTTTCTGCTTGTCCTTGATAGCACTCATCGAACATCGAAGAACAAACACCTAAATGTGTTAGCAATTGGTCGCGATAACGGTAACTTCTTCTGGTAGTGTGCTTTAATTTTGTGTTTATTTTGTAAAAAATTGAAAAAAATTCGCACGTCTCCGTCACAGGTCGCCGTCACCACTTCCGCACACTGCTTCCGGAACTGGCCATCGAAGACTTACCCCGATAGTAGGTCACACTGGAGCACACTTATTAATCGCACCGTACAACACTGTTACGTGAAGAGCTATGACCTGTGCTGACCGTGAGGCGGATGACAGACTAACAACTTCACCTCTTCGCCGAGTTAGTTCTTATACCCACCGTGACGTCATCCAAGAAACCGTGGAGGACGCCACTTGCTTTCTTGTACGCCGTCATCCGGCATTCCGCCTTTCGGACAACCTGCTCCGACGGAGACGTCACCGTGGGGTGGGCGTGGCGAGGGTTGCTGCCTCATTATCGCAATTATGCCGGATTATCGGCTTTTGTTATTGTGGAACGCCGGTATGCGTGTTACCGTTATCTTGTGGCCAAAAACTTTCTCCGTCACGATTTTGCGGCTTGGACAATGAAGCCGAGACGTTTTTGGATTTGGATTTTGCGTTTTGCGGAAGTGTGAGAATCGGATCGGAAGAGCGAATGAAGGTCGGTTTTTGACCTCGGGGGCGGCCGCCGTCTGGACTCCCCCGAAAATGATCTCCGCATGTTTTACGACGCTTCTCTCGTCGATTTCAAAACAAAAATATTTTTTACCAAAGAAGTGGTCAATTTGACAAAATGTGCAAGTTTCAATTCTCTCCTCTGAACTTGCTTCAATTTCGCAATATTTTCATTCAGTCAGGTGGACTTATTTCTGAAACAATTGTACCACTCGTGGAAATCTCAAAAGAAAAAGTTTAGGAAGGGATGATTTTGAAAAATTGAATTCCGACTTTAAAAAAAGAAAAAAATGTGTCAGCATGGCAGCAAGAGACGAAAAAGAAATGGGTCACCTTCTGGTTGGCTCATGGGTCTCATAAATTGTACTAGAAACTGAAGGCTCAGCCAATTCTTTTGTATTTTAGAAGAGTTGGAAGTGTTGATTTGAAAATTGTTCGGTAGAGGAGCTCTTTGCGGGAAATTTCCGCCGCAGTAATTTGTGTAATAATCCAATTGTTAAGCCGGTGCGAACTGTCGGATCTGCAAGTCACGAAATTGGACATTTCTAGATGCGTTTTAGAACGTCTCCCATGTCTGAATTGTAATAACTAAAACGTGGCCGTTCGTGACTTCTTTGTTCTGTACACAAAAGTTCTTTACAATTTTGCTTTGTCTGTCGTAGTTTTTTTGCAACATGACATACCAGAAATCAGTTTTCGGATGTTGCACGAGCAAATTACAGAAAGGATGATCAGGAGGAAAACGTTCCTTCCGCGGGTGTGATAAGAATTCGGGATAAAAGTTATAGAAAAAAAGAAAGGACCAGGACGTCATGATAAAGAGACAGTTGCAAGACAATCAAGAAGATAAAAACTGCAGCTTCTAGAATAAAAGAAAAAAGCGTGTGGTGATGCGCTATGGTGTGAGAAATACTTATCCGGAATTGTTGTTTTGATATTTTTTTAATTACATATTCAGATCAAAAATAGCCTCTTCCGTTGTCCTTTTCAAACAAATCTGATGAAAAATGGGGGATCCTAAGAAGTTCAGCAAACCCTTTTTTGATTACCAAAACCAAATTTGATAAGACGAAATTAATCCCTTTCCATGTATAGTAAATTCAAAAAACTCCTGGACTGTCAAAATTAAATTTTAAATAAAATGCTTGTTTTGACTGTACTTGAATATAAAAATTTACGCTCGAGTGTACCGACATCAAAATCTAGTTACAAAATATATTTAGGTTATGTTTTCATTTTTAATCATTGAACTATAAATGTTTTGAATTATTCATTGCTTCGAACACTTGAAGTGAAATGCAGCAACTAAATGAATTAGAGCAAATTAATAAAGTTTATAAAAAACACGCGACAAACTGAAAACAGGTAACAAATTAAACAACAATCCAAATCATCCAAAATAAACTAATCTGTTTCATTTATTCAGAAGAAAATTATTTAACACTTGATTAACACTTATCTCTCCAAAATCACAAGAACGAACACCAATTCGTAGTTAACAATACTGGAGCGGCTTTGGCACAAATTTGTAATTTCTTCCCGTTTTTATCAGTTTTTTGTTTGTTCCTCACAATAACTTCTTATGGCCCTCTTCTCTCGCGCCAATAGAACCACCTAGTTCGTTTTAACATTTTAACCTATTTACAAAATACACTTAAATAATTTTGCAATTTATATGACAATGTCAATTTAAACAAATGAATAGTTTGAAAAATTAAAAAATCATGGATAACAACTGGGCAATATGAAAATAACTAGTGATTTAACCAACCTAACAACTGCAATTTTTATTTTGACAGTCCAGATGTTTATTGAATGGACTTTACCTTTTAATATCACTGATTTTGACAACAAATATACTCGTAGTTCGTTCAAAAATCAAAAAACCACCACCTGTTGAATTAGGTTGGCACAGTTAAAAACCCCAGATTACTCACGCCATATTGTTAACACGGTAACAGTACAAATTATGACATTATTCATTCAAATTCAAAACAACACTCAATTTCATTCGAATTTTTTATCGTTATAAACACGTTTCAAATACTAATTTTTATTGTTTGCGCTTAAATATGCCCATTCGCTCGCACTGATAAAGTTGACACTTAACCTCAAAAATTTTCACGAGACAGTACTAATCGAGGAGAATGCGAGCTTGGTGATTTTTTCATTTTTGAATGAACTTTATGTCTAATTAATTTATTTTTTTGTTCGACACTGTCAGAATTTGAGAATTTTCTCCTATGTGAACGGATTTTGATAAATTTGACAACTTGTCAAAACGAAACGTCAAGCTAATTTTAAAGATTTTCAGCGATTTGGAACCTTTGGGGGACTCGTCGAACAAAAAAACGTTGTATTTAACTCGTTCTTGTGTAATTTGGGCTTTTTGTGGCGCTCGTGGTCCTTTAAAACTCTCGTTTCACTCGAGTTTTAAACTGGCCCACTCATGCCAAAAAAAGCCCAAATTACATGCGAACTCGTTAAATAAACTACTATTTATTGAGCCCTAGCTATCATAAAATGACAACTGACGTCAAAATTACCTCTAGTAATTGTCGCTCAACCCGGATATTTTTTTAATCACCTTGAAATTTTGAAGTGACTTTATTTCGAAAACGAAAAAACTTTTGTTACATTTTTTTGTTTGTTTTGATTCGACTCGTCATGATCAATTATCGTTGTTTTTTTGTGTGTATTCCACAAACACCCTGTACAACTCGCACAACAGCGATAAATCCCGTTGAACAAATATAATATCACTTATGGTATTTAAGAGTAATGTAACCGCTTGTGTAATGACTAAATGTTTAACTCGTCAGTTATTAGTAAACATTTAATGACTTGAATGGTACTTTTTCATTAAATAAGTAATTGAGTATCTTATATCGTCATTGCGCGAAACGAATATAGTAGGAAAATTGAAAATTATCGAACAATGCTTGTTATGAAGAGTGTTTTTCTAAACATTCATCAGGAAGAGATACGTTTCCGTTATTCCAAACTTTTGACACTCCCTGTAAAAAAAACTGTCACCGAACCAGTTTTTTACAATTCAGTCAAAACATTCAAAATATGTATTTGTAGCATTTTTATCGAAACCCTATTTGGGGTGCTTCTGTAGCAAAATGTTCACACAAAATTTTTCTGATTATCTGTCACCTATTCTTCCATTTAATTGTTCAGGTAAAATATAAAACGGTTTTTAGACTAATTTTTTATTTCACGCGAAAAATACCTATTAGAATGTTTTTATCTTGTATTTATTTATTTTAGACCCGACGACCAACTTTCTCAATTTGAAGAATAACCAAAGGTCATTTGCACCGGTTACAGTTATTCTTTTGATTCGCATTTAGACGTAACAAATAAGATGACAGTTTTAATGTTAACTCAATAAATTTGCCACACGCTTGGACCCAGCGTCCATGTATATTTTTTTAATAATCACTTATCTCATTTTCTAGTCGTCAGAAACATCGTTCTATTGGAACAAGGACCGAACGCAACGTATAACAGGAAAATGTCTGCCCAAAAAGCGTGTCTTCAAAATTTCACTGAATTTAAAAATTTCCGAATTTCCAGGCTTTTCAGTTTCAATTATTTTTAATTAACGACCTCAGCGCGATGCGTCTCCCTCATTAATTCCGGCTTCCACAATTTACAAGACGGAGTTTATTTTTAGAATCCGTTAAAAGAATAAAATAAAAATCCTGATTCTGATTCATCTGGTATCGACTCATTTCAGAAACCGACGATTACAACGCTGACCTTATTACGTTCAGGATATCCTCACAGAAATTGTCTTGATTCTCACCCAATTAAAATTAGTTAAAACCGAAAGATAATTTTCATCACCTGATAAAAATCTCGAATAATATTTAAAAATGCTGCATAATTAATCGAAGTTAACACACCTGAATTAATTTGTTGTAACAAGAGGATGCAATCGAAAAAATTTTCCCCCGAAAAAATCTGCTTCCAGCGAAATTCGGACTTAGCGTTTAAAAAGGGAAAGTTGGTGTTATTTCTAGCAAATTTACTTTGTTTGCTCTTGCGAGGCGGAGGCGACTTTCTGTCCGATAAATGGAAACAACAAATAAATCATTCTGGTACGAACCTACTACGGAAAAGAATCCAGTACAATAGCAGTAAGAAATTAATGTAAAAATGTAAGTGGGACAAGGTGTGAGGATATAAAAATGTTAGTAAATAATTACAAAAAATATATTTATTGCTTGTTGCAGATGTAATAGAGATTGTGAATATCGCTGAATATTTTAAAGTGTGTGGATCCATTGATTTCTTTGGCAACGCCACTTACACATTCAAAGCTGCATGCCTTCCAGTTCTACTAACCTTAAAAAAACGACGCGACCAAAATTGAAGCAAATTCACTGTTACATGCGATTAATTATGGGTTTCTGTGCCTTGTTTTCTTCAAATAAAGCGCATTAATTAATCAAACGTTCAATTAGTCTCAAAAAAATATTATTTAATTATTCCCGTCCTCGTTCTTAGCTCCGCCATCAAATTAACTTAACAACTTTCCCACAGCAGCATTTTTTGGATAAGTACGAAGTAATGACCGTAATTAATCAAAGAAACGCAAATATTATGTAAATTCGAGCACCGCAGTTTTCTCATGTAATTGTAAAGTGATTTTATGTGCAAGAAATTACGCTACCACGACTACTACACATTTTGTAGTTTCTGATTTTCTCTGAAACCTACAAATCCAGTAACGATGTAGATTTATAAACAGTGGGTAC
This sequence comes from Tenebrio molitor, assembly GCF_963966145.1. Lineage (NCBI taxonomy): Eukaryota > Metazoa > Arthropoda > Insecta > Coleoptera > Tenebrionidae > Tenebrio > Tenebrio molitor. Next base: position 624,582 of record NC_091054.1, on the reverse strand, counting down.
TCGAGTTTAGAAAAGCTGAAAGAATTTGGCCTTGCTACCACTTCTTTTATGTTTCTGGGTCATATGCACATCAGTGGGTCACACACTTTTCCATTTCTAAAACTAGTTTTAATTTCGTTCGGGTTTGATGCAACTAATTTACCTGTTACGGAAGGATCAAATGTGGAGCCTTTGACGTAAAATTTTAACAATTCTATTTCTTATTCTTGCGACAACAACAATGAATTACATGATTCAATTTTTGAAAAATTCAAATAGCGCGCCACTCAACTGACAGTGACAGATCACGTGTGACAGATAAACATAACCTCGACAACTAATGAAAACATAAACAAACATGTCGTTTTCAGTGACAAATAAATTATTCCCGTCGAATCACAAGACTGTGTTCGTGCTAGATCACACTCCGTACTTTGGGATATCATGCGAGAGCCCCATCGAGTTGGAGTTTCTCAAAGCCAGAGGCCCCGGCTTCATCCCGATGACTCCGATTTGCAAGTCTTTGTGGACCTCGAGTGTGGAATCGGCCATCGAGTATTGCAGGATAGTGTGGGACCTGTTCCCCCAAGGAAAATTGGTACGTTTGTCGCATCATTGTAACAACGAAACGAACACATTTCTTAGGTTAGGTTCATCGCAAGTGACACAGTAGCTCACATTTTGAACACATGGAGCCCCTCGCAGCAAAATTTGAGCCACGTATGCGAACAATACTAGTGTGATCGTCGTACTGGACGTGTTTTACAGATTATGAACGCGATGTCTCTGATAGGGATTCCACCACCTCACGCCATAAATCGCAACTTGGAGTATACAGTTCTGCACGGTTTGAGAGCCGCGATCGAAGCTTTGAGCGATTGCACCGACATACAAGCCAAAAAGAAGAAAAACCAAGCGTTTGGTGATGCCCAAACCAAGTTGGTCAATCGGTGCAGAGTGATATGTATCACTTCAGCTCGAGATAATGACAGTATGAAGCGCCTGGAAGAGATATTTTTGAGCGTGTTGCAACAGCAAAATAAAGTCGCCACGGGGTCAGAGAGGTGAGATTTTTTGTACTCTTTTCTTGAAAAAATTTAATGACTTGTTGCAGATTGTTGGTAATTGATCATTGTCATTTGGTCATTATTAACACATTCCCAATAAATATCGAGTCGCAGGTTAACAATCACCCCCCAAAAAATGTGAGTCTTAAAATGATGGTTTGGGCGCGGGACTGAGATTTTTTTGTAGTTGTCTTCCATTCTCACTACCGAAGTTCATTCAATCAAGGCCCCCATGATCTCTAACAAGCTCTCGACGTTGATACTCGAGCACTACAACCTGGCCAGCACCACGGTCACCGGCATTCCGATGAAAGAAGAACAGAATGCCAGCTCCTCGGCGAATTACGACGTCGAGATCTACCATGCGAGCTCGGCGCACACCGCGATCCTCAAAGGGAACGCCCTCGACTCGGCCGCCATCCGCACCATCAAGGAGGGCCTCGAGTACGAGACCGTCACGTTGAAGTGGTGCACCCCGCGCGGCTGCACCGGCTCCGAGCTGCAGAACTGCACCGGAATGCACAGGATTACGCCGGTGGACGTGAACTCGCGACCGTCTCTCTGCCTCATCAATTTTCTCCTGAACGGGAGGTCGGTCATGTTGGAGATGCCGAGGAAAGCGGGCGGGAAAATCACCAGTCATCTGCTGGCGTCGCACGGGGGAGAGATCTTCATCCACACGTTGTGCACGGCCAGGTCGGTGCTGGAGGACCCGCCTTCGATTTCCGAAGGATGCGGCGGAAGAGTGACGGATTACAGGATCACCGATTTCGGATTGTTGATAAAGCAGAACACGCTGGTACCGACCAAGTCGGTCTACGTGGACGAGGCGAACAGACCGAATCAGAAGATGAAGACTAGACTGAACAGGCACACGAAGTATTGGCCGTTGACGATAAGTTCGACGCTCATTTTTAATCTGAAAGGGGTAAATATCGCGGATTTGAGAGGTTTGGGGTCGCCAGAGGGCGCTGCAAAACGTCAAATATTAAAAATACTTTGGAACGATGACCTTCAACTGGCTGACGTCGAATCGACGATATTTTTCTTTTCCAGTTCATCGATCCACTTCCGGCCATAATAACAAAGGAAAAAATAACTGACGAAGAGGTGTTCCAGTGCAAACATATCATCTACAATCTGATCTCTTTGGAGAGCAAGAACGAATCTCTGTACCCGCTAAACACGGGTCAAAGAGTCAAAGGGCAGAAGAGGGAGGATCAGTACAAAGCAATGTGGAACGAGCTGGAGACTCTCCTTAAGAAAAACCTACACACCTCCGACCATCGCAGTATTTACAATTGTCTCTTGGAATGTCACAAGTTCAATTTCGACGAGGACAAGCTGTCGGAAAAAGTCGAGTTGGACGAAGCCCTGCGCGAATTGGACCACATAGGTGCGATCTCGCCCGAACGACCCCAGAAGATATTTTTCGAAATGTTTGTTTTGTTGTAGGACCGTCGAAGACGGAGCCGGACGCGCCCCGAGCGTCGGTAATCCGCGCCACGACAGATTCGCCGATGTCGCCGCCGCCCCTGACCAGTATCAATCCGCCCGTAACGAAACAGTCGACCAGCAGGTCGAGCGGCATTTACTCCGCTCCAAGGACGTTGTTTGACATGTTCACGTCGCAGGAAAAGGTCAAGTCCAGACAGGAGTTCAGCGGGAGGCTAACTGGGAGTGGTAGTGCTAAGTTGTACGCGAGTCATAAGTACGGCGATTCGGGGTCGAGAGGGGACGGTATGGAAGTTGAATAGTTTTAAGTGTAGGAATAAAGTATGTTTTTATGTAAGAATGCGGTGTTTTTTTAAATTCCCGTTAGGAAAAATGAGAGGGTCAGTGTTGGGTTCAAGACTGAGAGCAAGTACAGGGCGATAAAAAAAAATTAGTGAAAGTAGGCTAAGAACAAAAAAGCGTATGTTTTATAGTAAAGGGTGTTTTTTTAAATTTGGCGTCGAAGTAGGCGTTGGAGAGTCGATTGAGATCGCACCACTCGTGTAAAAGCGTAAGATTTAAACAGCTGATCCGTGATCCGTAACCTGTATAGTGCGTTCACAATCGACAGTTCAACGCCTACTTCGACGCCAAATTTAAAAAAACCCCCATTATATTACGCAACAAGATTTATAAACGGCACTTTAGACACGAGTTGCACACTATACTTTTTCTACGATCAAATAAACAAAACAAATAAAACAAGTAATTTCTTTATTAAACCTTAATTTAAACATAAAATTCGAAACTGATAAACGTCAATAGACAACTGACAACTAACTTGATTTTGAGTCACATGATTTTTGCGATTAAAACAGCTGAAGCTAACTTTAGTACGTGACTAAAAGCCCGTTGCTAACTTCACCTCGTGATTAAAGCGCACAAAGTCAGCTTGTCAAGGTGAATTTAAAAGATTACTTAGCGTCATGGAAACATACGTGATAAATAGCATTTTAAATATGAGAGTAGAAAAACTTTTTCAACAACGAATGCATGGTTTCCGCCGAATTACACGACAAAGTTTTTGCAGAATCAGACTGCGGACTTTAGAATCGGCGATTACCGCTAAAAAAAACCAGGACTTGATGCAGCGTCATTACTTTTTAGAAAAAAAAAATCCTTTCAAAAGGAACAGTTGTAAGATATATTAATATTAATGATATTTCAGTTATTTGTCTAATTGGAGAAAAAATCTTCAACTTTTACTTATTATTGACAAGCTTTGGGAGAGAGTACGGATTCCAGTAGCAATATTTAATCAAGTCGGGCATAAAAAGTAAATTCCAAAAATAAGAGAAAAACTAACAAGCTTAAATGCAAGATGATTAGGTAGTAGCATGTTCTTGTCGATGAAAAACAAAAACGATTTTCTTGAATTAAAACGGACTTGGTTTTAGGATTTTTGGTTTTTAATCGACATAATAAATTAGTTAAGACAAATTCAAAATTACGTGACACGTACGAAATGTGTAAAAATATTAAATCATAATGGCCAAACTGTTCTTTAAATACCGAATACGAAACGAAACTTGATTATTCCTGATAAGCAAAATTGCTGTGAAATTTTTCTACAAAAATTCTGTTAATTACAATTATTCGAGTTTTCAAGATTGAAAAAGTGCACTTACCATTTTCATTTGATGGATATTCCTGACCAAAAAGCTACGCAATTAAAACCCAACTGCACTCTTAGCGCCATAAAATGTTCTTCCTTGCGGCTTTCTTGGCTTAAAATTCAGTTGCAGTTCGACGTGTCTCTCGGTTTGCATCGATTTTTCTGAGCGAACGAATGCAAATAAAAAAAATTGTTATGACGATTTAAATCATCTTCGGTCCGTCAAAACTGGACAACTCTTTCAGTTTAACGGGACAGGGCTATAACAAAAACATGGACTAGCAAAAAAAATACTTGACACACGTTTGAAAAAATGACTGCGTGCCGTGAAAGATTTATATTTATGAAAATATCCTACAAAAAACCTCAAACTCATTTTCTACAACTGATATTTTTACAGTTACATCCTGCAGATTATGAATATCTCTTGTTCCTATGATTACAAGAAGCAGTTGTGAGTAAGAGCGAATAAAAAATATGAAAAAAGTTCGATAAAGACATTCATAATCCAGTACATTAAAAAAAATATATAATAACACATTACTATGTATATATAATTTTAAATAAATTCACTAACTATTTGTTTTTTGTAAAAGTGTTATGTATACATTCTACAGTATTATTCATAAAAGGCATTCAGTTATTTGTTGTATCTATATATCATTATAAATATTTTATATTAAAATGGAGCATCTATAAATCGAAATTACAAAATCGTTTTTTGCCATGTTGTCTGTTTCTTCTTCGCTTTTGTTTGTACTCCGTTAAACACGATTTTATAACACCGACGAGAAAATTCACATTTGAAGTCTGCTCCTGTCTGCAATCGCCAACGAAAAAAAGTAAAAATAATGTGATATTTACACTGCGCAACGACACATCTTCAAATGTAAATGTTCCTACAACTTGTCTCGTAATATATTCATATAAAAAGGAAACTCAAATGAAAAAGTGGAATGTTCGTCAATTACACTAATAAAATGAATGCCTAAATTTAAAACGAAAAAACAATGAAAATAAATTACTTAGTCTATTCTTACATTTATAATTATAAGAAAAGTTGATTAAGAACGGTATCAAAATAATGTGACTACTTACATGTACATATTAAAAAAAATCAACGGAGCAATTATACAGAAAAACAAATATTACAATGTTCATGCTTCGGGTGAAAAATTTTACTCAAGTGGTAACCTCGTTGCTTGACAAATGAGCAGTTTTGGTTTGACCACGCTGGGGCGTTAAAATAAATTGAATCGCATTTCCCGGATAAAACTAGTCCACAACTGAAGAAAACACGCGAACCCCGCAATCCAAGACGTACTTATTTATCAAGGGGCAACAAAGCGCCGCCAAAAATCCTAGAGGACTCTTGTACGATTCACACTCAACTATTCCTATCTTTGTGAATTATGTTTTACTTTTGTTTAATGGGCAAATATAAAATGGGTCCTTTTGAGTGCCACTCGGGGATAATTAGAGGAGACGTAACACACAGAACACTCAAAAAATCCCACTGAACAACTTAACCACGACAAATTATGCAAACAGTTGTGTGTACAGTTAATCTAAACCTTACACGATTACATCATTTAATTTAGTTAAAAAAATAATAAACTTAATGATACGCCCGTATTTGTCACTTGTCTCCTACGTCCTCTCTGAGTTTTTTGCTCGGTGTCTCCACCGAGTTGGAATCGTCCTCGTCTAGGGTCCTTTTGTATTCGGGTACCATCGAATCGTTTGTGGAGTCCGACACGACCGAATCGTTCGTTTCTTCTGCTTCTATGGAGGCAGGGCTGCTGTTGTCGGCGAACGAGGTGTTGGTGTCCTCGTCGAGGAGGGTGGTCGTGGTCGATTTGCCGTTCGCCAGGCCCTGGTTGCTCTCTTCGGACGTGGTGGTGTCCAGGGAGTCGCCGTTCTGGTGGACGATGGCTGGAGGTATCGAGTTGCCGTTTTCCAAGGGAATACCTACAATGACAAAACCGATTGCTTATCCAACTCGCACCGGTTTTGTTCGCGGTACGCCCGACTTTCAAATCTTAAAGCCGCTGTGACTTTTTTTTTTAATAAACCAAATACGAGTAACAAACAACTTTACAAAAGTGTGTATTTTTTTATTATTTACTACTACGTAAACTTTTTTAACAAGTGGGAAATTTACATGCACGCCGCAGCGAGTGATGCAATCCTCCGGGTCAAAAATTATACATTATTGTCTCTGCTAAATCAAATTGTTGAAAAAAACTCTCAAGATATTGACTTATGTTATTATTTTTAAAGTTTGTCACACTGCATAGTTTTTATTTTACAACCATTCCAAAAAAAAAGAACGTTCAGTTTAGCGTTAAGAGTAACATCACGTTACTTCGTTATACGTCACAGCTTTTCAACTATTTTGTGTCTTGTCTTTTCATTAATTATTGTAATGCTCGCTGTGCAGAGAACAATCAGAAATAAACTTCTGTGGTTAAGACAAACCCATCTGTTCCGTGTAAATAATAAAAATTGCACGTTAAAAAAAATTCTACTTCCAGCGGTTACAGCTAAAACGTGATCGCAATAATCTCTCCTGTTCAATATATTATTTGAATGTTTGAATTTCCCGCCGTTTGACACGAATAACATTTGTTTATGTTTAATCGGGACATAATTGAACATGTGCGAAAAAGAAAGATTTTTTTGGCTCTAAATTTTAGGTTAGCTGTCAGAATGCTCCAATTAATTTACGCTGTAAAAAGCACAACAATTGACGGTTTTCAACGCCTTCCCAGCCCAGGAATTCATTTGAACGTGCGATAGAGATATTTTCATATTTGGTGGCGGAAACAAAAGACTGAGAAATGTCACAAATTTGTATTGTCAGTGTCAAATTTCTCAAAGACGTTCGTGATTTCGACAGAAATGCAGCAAATTGGAAATAAGAAAGTCATTCATCGTCGAACTAGAGAAATAATTTGTAATACGTTTGATTATATGAGAATAACTTTTCCTTTTGAAGCACTGACAAAAATTGGTTTCCTTAAAATTTGTTTTTTCAATCTATTTAGCGAAAATTTAAATTTACCTAGACATTCCTTTTTACGGCGTTTATGAGAAATTTGACACTGACAATACATTTTTGTGACATTTCTCAGTCTTTTGTTTCCGCCACCAAATATGAAAATATCTCTAGTAACGTAAAAAGTGCTGGAGAAATAACAGTTCCAAAAGATTGTCACCGCATTTTACCATGTCTACATTTATTTAAAACAAACAGAAAAAAATCTGTTTTAAATATTATAAAATTAAGTACCGTGAGATCATTTAAATTTATAATTAAAGTAGGCTATAACTTTTAAATTAGATTAGATTGGCAACACTGTTGACGTTTAGGGTTCTCATGTTTAATCGTTTTAATTTTTTTTCGTTCTACTTTCTCTTCCGTCTCTCCACTAAACCCTGCGTCAAGACTGTAAAACTTACAACTGACGCAAACAGATTAAATTGGAATACAATTATGTGATCTATATGAAAAAAAAAAAACACGAACGGACAAAAACAATAATAAAAACATGTTATGTGCAATATCTGCACTGTTGCCTTGAAAAATAATTATAATTTCATTTTTAAATACCAACAATTATGCGTAAAATCCAGTCCACGCTCCAGTAGTTTGTCGATTTTTCTTAGTGAAAGCGCTTTTTTGGTGCTTTACTCTTGACAAGTATTCGTGAAATCCTGTTAAAATAATGACCTCTGAAGCACTATAATCCTGTTAGGGTGTTTGGTAAATGGGAAATTTTGTGCTTCTACGAACACTGTCGATTATTTTCTTATCAAATCATTAAACCGAAATTTTAATGCTGGATAGTTATAAATAGATATTTATTAATAAATCAAATGCAACGCTCACAATAATTTCAAAAATTGGTCCTTCAGTTTTTATAAAAACTGCTTTTGAAATTGATTCACTGGAGTTCAAAATCGGGGAGCATTTCATGCTTTCTTTAAATATGTATGTGCAAGGTCAATGACTCAATCAACATATCTATCCCCAGTCATTTCTTGATAATTTTTTTGTACAAATAATTAAAACAATTTGTCTGCCACCGTTAAGTAAAGACATCCTTAAATATTTAAATACAAGATAAAATTACAAATCTTAATTTTGAAGCAACTCGACAAAAACACCGTTTGCGAACGGTATCTTGAGAGATTACAGAAAGCTTTTGCTCTGATAAATAATCTCACTAAAACTGAGCGTCCTATCGTTTCAATTCAGATTACAGTAAATATAAAACATGTTTACAGCGAGAGACTTACGCTTTTTCAGTTCAACAAAAAGAAATCATCCGAATATTTCCACTTTTACGTGTTTAGTTTTTAAAATCTGAACAGAAAATGATCGTATGATATAATTTTTGAAGCATTTTCCGAATTTTCAAGTGCCACTTGAACCACTCGTGAAGCGTCTCAAAGCAACAATTTCAGCGATCTCGTGCTGCTTCCCGGCAACAATTGAAATTCTCAGGTGAACTCACTAGAGAGCAAGTCCGGCTGTATGTCCGAGACGACGTAATGCGTCCACAGCGCCAGCTCGACCTTATGAGGGGACCAGATGACAGCCTCTGGCCGGTTGCTTTCTCTCGCGGCCTTGTTCAGCCTCTCGGCCACGGCCTGGATGTGGCTGACGAACTTCAGGTACTCCTTGGTGGTGTAGTCGATGCCTTCGATGTCCGGTATCGCGAGCAGACACTCATCGGCCATGAAGGGGGCGCTCTCCGGACACGCCGCCGCCAACAACGCTGAAACATTCACCGTTCACGCCGTCCCTTCACCCCTACCACCGATCGTCCTTACCCGAAGCCATCGTTGTACCCACGCCTTTTAAATTTGATAAGGCTGTAATGGCTTGTTCGAGATTTGGAAGTTTCTTGAACGCTTTTTTGGTCTCGGCCATCACGGCTCTTGGTGTGTTTACTTTCACTAAGTAGGAGAGTTGAGGGTAGTATTTGCCGCGGGTCTGTTTCCACTTCATCGTCTGGACCAGCTCCTCGTGGATCATGTGGGCGTCCTTGCCCCGGCTCTTGATCTTTTTTGGTAGTTCATTTTGGTACCTGCAAATGCAAATAATCGTCAATTCGCATCCGGAACGGAAATAATTACCCCATCAGTGCTAACATAATGTTGCTGGTTTTATCCACATTAAAAAAAAAGCAAAACCAAATGTATCTTGTTACTGATTTTCTTTTTTCTATTTTGAATACTCTCAATAGCATATTGCACAACTAGTTATCAAAGTCATACTTTTTTTCATGAATTTGCAGTTTGATTCACGAGGGCGGAACCCGAGAAAGAAGAGACTTCCATAACGTGTTACGACATTTTTTTTGCATATTGTTGTAAGTTGAGAAATTTGCCCTAAAAGGATTTACTTATACAAAATTAAAAAAAAAAGAAATGCATAGTAGGTATTCTTTGACAATAATCTCGGAGATGAAATAAAATTATTAAAAAAAGTACTACATACTTTCATTACGATTTTTCCTTAAAAAAAGTGCAACTTTCATAATAAATATGCAAAAAATATATTTAGGCAATGATTCTCTTCTGAAGGGAGATGGACTTGAATAATTCCAAATAATTTCATTTTTGGCAGGATTTAACGGCAAGTCTTAAAATATACCTGGACCAGGTAGCGAGACCCTTTTGCCCTTCCATCCCAACATGATGTCCCTATCCGAAGCAAACCCGAAATCGAAATATAAAATGGAAAAACTAACTTTGGACAATGCGGTGAGATTTTTTTATTCGACTTCATCAATTAAATCGTAAAACCATCTCGGAGTTACTTTACGGATTACAGTTTTATTTCATCGTCGTGTTTCTGGTTCAACTAACGAGACAACCCTTCGAGAGACGCCCTACTACCCAATTGGGGTGAGTATTTTTGGAACCGTGCAATCCTTAACGGGTAAATTGTTCGAAAAGGCACGGTTCTCGCCTGCAATAAGGATAATAAAGCGGACAGAGAACTCGGGTTCGGGCAGTGTAAATTATCCTTCCAGGATCGGTTTTACCTGGCGTGCAAAAATCTAGTTTTCGTGAAAATGCTTCACATGAGAAAAGCGAGTTCAGAAATTGAGTGGATTAACTACCACCGTACTGAACAGATCTGAGTCTTGTTCACAAATGAGTAGATTGCAATATTTATTGGGTTTACGTAATTGTGGCGAAATGAAAATAAATGGGGTGCGATTGGGAATCGTTTGTTGTATCTTGGTTCGAAAGAAATCGTCGCACCCCCTCGATTTAGTGTTGGGGGAAAAAAGCGTCAAAGATATGCAAGAATAACGAGCGATGATCGCGGCACTCGTCCGAAAACAATGCAACATTTCCGTTGGGGTTTTTTTTCATCGAACGAACCACCCCCGTCGGTCGCACCACCCCCGATTCGTTTTTCGCCAACCCTCCTGTCTCTTTTTTTAGAAATCCCACGGCAAAGTTTGCGAAATCAGTCTGGTAACTTTCCATCATGGCGCGGTGTCGTAAGTAATTTAAAATCAATCATTTTAATTTAAAAGTCGCGGGGAGAGGTCTTCGGTGCGTTCGCATCGCCGCCCCCGAGACCTCCTGCTGGGAGAAGTCGCCTTTTTCGGGCGAAACCCGCAAAATAACGCCAAAGCTCCCGATCCCCCCACTACATGAAAAATGCACAAGTCGGACAACATCAATCAATTTAAAGGCGCGATAAACAAACAGGCGAGTCGAGCGTGACTGTCGGGGGTTGTTGGGGGCTGTGCCCCGAAAGCGGGGGCCTCTCGTGCGAAAATCGGCCGTCGGCAGAGCCCACGTCGATCGCTTTGTTTGAACAGGCACCATTTTGAAAGCGGACGGAAGCAGCAGCGCGTTTCGGGGCCGAGTTGGGGCCCGGGTTTCGGGGGCGCGTCGCGGGCCGAGCCGCCCCCGGGATATGAGGCGACGGCGGCCTGAGCGTCGGGGGCCCTGTTCGGCGGCGTTCGCCCCCGGAACGGCGGAGCCATGACGCCGACATTAAACGGCGAACGGTCGGGCGAAAGCTGCGATTTCGACGGTCCGGTGCAGTTGTCATCGACAACCACGTGACGAGCGTGATTTTAACGACCGCAGGAGAAGATATCGCGGGGGTGAGAGCCATTCAGCACACCAGCCGAGTTCAATGACACACACACACACTCGCACACTGCACACTGGCACCACTTACCAATTGTCCAATTTGACGAGCTCCTCGGGCTTCTTGGCCCTGCGTTCCGACTTCAGCTTGACGGCCGTGGGGTAGAGCTTGAGGACCTGTTCGTATTGCGTGTGAGTGCCGTGCGTGAAGAACGTCGCCGTGTCTTTCGCGGAGGCCATGGCTGTTCACGAACTGGCGTACTGTAGTGTAGTGTGCGGTATCGCCGTCAGTGGCGGCACTGGCGTCCGTGCCTCCGTGGCCTCGATCGCCCGATGTTTCCCCTAGCCCGGCCCGACAACGTCTGACATTCCCTCGCGGCGTTGCCGGTTCGTGCGCTGTTGTATCGTTGCCCTCTTATCGGATTTCTTCAGACGTCACCGGCTGAAATCAGAAAAGCACACGGCTGCGAAGGATGCCGACGCCAAGGACTCGCGAGTCCTGCGATCGCGATCGTTAGGCCCGGTTCAGTTCAGACGGGCCTCGGATCGGATGCGTGATCGCGCCAACGTAGCAACCGCAACGCCCATCTTGGGCGCTGCGGGAGGCTCCGGACGCCACCGGAGGCCTTATCGCAAATGCGATGCCTAATTGACGTCCTGAAATGATCTATCGACTCGGAATCGGCGGCCCGAAAGGGACGAAGAATTTCCGTTTGACCGGACCTGACATTAATTCGGACTCCGCCGTTCTGTTCTTGTTGTTATTCTTGTGTTGGGTTTCGAACGGAGGTCTTTCGGTACACCTTCCGTTTTACGAGCCTGCGATGCGAGCTGTTACGGGTTGGCAAACATCAGGGCCGGCTCCAGGTGAAGCGCCGTGTAACAATAAAAACTTTTAACGGTGATGACTTTGCTGAAATTCGTTCTTTCGTGGAGAGCCAAAAAGCCAGATGTATCACGAGGGTCCAACATTTAAATAAAGTCGAGTCCCAAAGAGGCTTAAATGTTGAACGTGATTTCCTTCAACTTTTCATTTTGTAGTAAATGTGAGCCACCGAGTCTTATGAACTGTGAATTACATATTTCAAATCATTGTTACTATTGGAATGACATCTGTCATCTGATGACATTTGACATTCGTTTTGCCAACTCAAGCGTATTGACTATTAATCACGGCCCTTTCGATGTTTTTTTTATTTTCGATCGCACGGTATAACCAACCTATGGTCACATAAATACATTTTTATTTATATACATACCGGGTGACTTTTAATGATTGAGACAAATTTACTGAGTTAGCACTCCCGAATAATTGGTCGGTACTATTTCGGACACGGAATCTTCGACAATTTGTCTTTCGATTGACATAAAAATATAAAACTAGCTTTAGGTGCAACTAACCTCACTTTCAATGTTTGTAATTTTTATCATACTGACATGCCAAAAACAAACTTTCAAATGTCAAATAGTTTCAAACGTCAATCATAATGACAATAAAGGCTTACATTGGCGTTTTTTGAATTGACATAAATTCCGTGTCTGCAACTGTCTTTTGGGCGTAGTTAAAGATAATCAAAAAGATTTTTTAGTGTCATATTTTTGAAAATAACTGATTACAATATCATTTTTAAAAGTCCTTTGTTCTGTAGAGCATACAGTCGAGTATAACCCATTTTTTAATTTTCCACATTTTTCCAACTCTCGCGCTTTTTTTAATTCCGGTAACCATTTTTTTAACTGCTCGACTGAACGAAAGTATGAATATTAATAAAACATATTTTGCCTGGGTTGGCACGGCTTAACTTCATTTCAACAATTCAAGTGTTTAAAAACGAAAATTCTTTGTTGCATTTTATTTAGTTAGCTTTGTAAATAAATGTATGGTTTGGTTTAATCTTGTACATAATACAAAAAAACAATAATAAAACGAAAATTCACCGAAATGATTAAAAAACATTAATACAAACACAACAAACGTACTATTCCGGACATGGAATCTTGGCCACAACTGACATTTAACTGACAAATATGTGTGAACTGGCCTTTTTTGAATATAACCTAACTTTTGACTCGATAATGCCATTTCCCTGCTTTTTTAATGTCACAAGAAAAACTTCAAAGTGATTTTTAATACTTGACATTCATTAATGACACTAATGATTGGTTTACACATCATTTTTTTAAAAATGTCAAAAAAATGTTGGACAAGATTCCGTGTCCGGAATAGTACATATAAATATAAATTATTTTTAAACGTTGTTTTAAACTTGCTTTGTTTGTAGAAGTACCAACGCAACTCGCAACTGTCAACTGTCAAATTAACTTATATTGTGAATTTATAAACATAAATATTACATGTAATTTTTGTTATCTTCTTAGTTTTTCTATTGTTTAAAATTTATGATTTACGTGTTAATCTGTAAAATTCACAATATTTTTAAAAATGTGTAGTGTCGTAAAAAATTGAAAAAACACCATTACGAAAAGTTTTAATGATTATTTAAAATAAATGAATTCTCTTTCATACAGTAAACCACGCCGTTGCGTTTTTAGTTTCCAAAAACTTCCAAGATATTTTTCAAAACATGTAGCAATTCCAGCTTGCAACAACCACCGTTCTACTCTTTTATTCACATGAAACACTGCACATTGTTTATACAAATAATGCTGAAATGTGTTTCCCTCGAGATGACAGATTATAAGAATGAAGTAATATCTCAAGAAAGCGTCGTACACGCTCGCACATGACGCAGTTTGTTTAGCTCTACTTATTTATCTCGGATTTCTTTTGTAACAATCACTAAACCAATGAAAGTCAGAACTGTCAAATTCTTAACAATTCAGAACGTCAACAACATTTTTCAAAACAGGTAGATACATTCTACGAAAAGGAACATGGCATAATTCCCAGACTACAATGATAATCAGATGATAAAGATAAACTGACGATAAAAGAAAAATAACGCGGTTTAATCATAGCTCTAAAAGTATCAAAATATCAATTTTGCGTCCTACGGTACAACGCATTTAACTCAAAAGTAAAAAAGATAGCTGTAACAAACGAAAAATAAATGTTGACAGTAAAACAAAATTGAACTGGAGTAGGCTGTGACACATTACTTCAAAATAATTCTGTGAATTAGTGATTAAAGTGTCAACAGTCAATTTTTGATTGATCGCGTCGAATCTTATTCGTCACGAACCAAACGAGATCAGCAACTCGGAAGATTGATTTTTTCAGTACATTTTTCTATTTTTTGATAGCGAATCGTGTGGCATCGCAAGTTGCAACAGTCATGTGCCGCTCGTCACGCACCCGACCAACACTACCGTCGACGCGTCATACGATACTTCCTTTTTCGCCTTACCGCAAATTAGTGCGATGAAGCGGCAAAAACGTTAACACGTTTCCAACGAAATTTTCAGTACGCGAGAATAAGCGCGTGCACGCGTTAGGCAACGTCCTACTTGGCCCCCGAATTAAGTAGTCATCGACTTTGCCGCTCTTCGTTCCACCGCACAAGTCCCACCTGTCAAATCGCCACGCCATACTTTCCTTTCAGCCGGCCCTCCGACCGAGCATTCCTGTTGAGCGGCACCGCTTTCTAATCGGCCACGTCACGTGTAATTTGGAAAAAGGCATAACGTGTGACACGTGACCTCCGATTTTGACAATTCTCCGGGATGGGGCATTTCGGCAACGGAAAATAACCGTCGCCTGGAGCCCATCGACCACCTGCGACAACGCCACCTCGGTCCAAGATGGCGGCGGAAGTCGAAACGAGCTGGATTCCGCGTGCGAGTAACGGGGACCTGGTGAATAATCGCCGATCCGGCAACAGCGCTTGTTTGTTTCCTGCGATATCGTATTTACAGCACGGCGAACGCTCGTTTCTCCGCCGGTTTTTACCAACGTACATGCACGCGGCATGGAGTAATCAACGAAATTACACTCCGTGTCGGACTACCTGTTACGGGGAACGCCGACACCGCGCTTTCCTCCCAGGATGTGCATTTTTCGCACGAAGGACGATCGAAAAACACAGAGTTGGCGTTGCTTCTGCGGTAAAAATAACGCCGCCGCCGGAGTTCGCGGTGGCCGCACGAATTTACACGCTTCTGTGGTATTTCGAAGCGGAAGGTCTACGTGATGGGCGTGCGAACGTGATGGGACGATGGGCGTGGGGCTTAGGCCCTTCGCGACCGGAAAATCCCCACACGCGCGCCATGCAAATTCGAACGGTTCTGCCGCGAGGGGGTGCCACTAGTGGACCTCGAAGTTGATGTACCAAGGAAATTGTTCATTCTGGTGGTCGTAAAATGAAAATGGACCCTCCATTGTACGTTACGGTTTGTCAGGTATCGATTCGTTTCGTTTTTACCGGTCTGATGAATAAAAAATTAATTTTAAGAGGTCTCTTATCAAATTATATTTGTACGGGGTCGACGTGATATCTTTGTTTTATTAGCTTGACGTGAAATTTGACTGCGCGATATGATCCAGACGTGTCCGTTTTGGATTCGTGGGATTATTTTTACTTTTTTTTTTTAATTCACGAACTTGCTAATACATATTTTTTTTACAAGTAAATAGTTTTTAATTATTGCATCAGTCGCGTGTGTACGAATCACGTCATATTTTACCTTTTTCAAATTCAAATAAAAGCTTCTGCGTTCTTTGTTTTTTGTCTGACTGAATAGATAATCGTATTAAA
The DNA here is from genome assembly GCF_963966145.1 of Tenebrio molitor. NCBI lineage: Eukaryota > Metazoa > Arthropoda > Insecta > Coleoptera > Tenebrionidae > Tenebrio > Tenebrio molitor. The sequence goes on along the minus strand of NC_091054.1, from coordinate 608,578 downwards.
ATTATCGATTCTGCATTTAAATTCCAGCAGTGTCGCAACATGACCAATACTTTCTAAAGATATCAATATTTTTTTGCACCTAACTGAATGAGAATTGTTTGAGTCACTGGGTATTTCACAATGAGAGGATAATTCAAAGATCTGGAAAATGGTAGTCCGTGGGAGCATTGAAAATGGCAAAAAATTAACCGGTGGAAAAACCGAGTGCGTCTCGACTGTAAAATAAAAAAATTTACATCACAAGTGAAAGGTGAGAGAAGGAGACAGTTTAATAATTCGTGATCTATTCTGGTGGTGCTCGAATGAAATTTTATGTTATTATGGAGTAACATTTTTAACGTTAAAAATGTTTATAAGAAATTATACGAATCTGTGGACAGACTCTACTATTTTTCAAAAAGATAAATCTCAAAAACAAGGCTAAAAAATTGAAATGTTATAGTGATAAAAAAAATAAAACATCTTTCATCATGGGAAACGAGTTGGCGTTCATCATAAAATTGTAATTGTTTTGCTAATCAATAACGGATAAGAAATCGGTTAGAATAATTTAAGAACCACCTCGTATACTTGTCGCTGGTTTAATCTAAATGTTTTTTTTTTCGATGTTAACTGTAATAGTAGCGTGAAGTCGGATGACAACGATTAGCGTTGATGGCCTGAATGCGGTGTCGCTAACAAATCCGAAAATAATAATAAGACTAATTCAACATTCACGATGGAAAAGAACGTTAATTAAATATTTCAGAAATTTAATTAGGAAACGTTATACATCCGTTATAATTATGCATTTGTTTCTTAAATACATAATTATAAATTTACAAAATAAAATTAATAACAAGCATACAGGCTATGTAAATTCGTACTTAATTGACGGATAATTTTGATGTTGCAAAATACATATGTATTTTCAAATTGTAAATCAAAACAAACTCAAATTTAATTTTTCAGGTTTTATTCTTTAAAAAAAAATACAAAACTTTGATTTTTTTTTTGTCTAGCAGAATTTTCTTTTCAAGATTTTGAAAACGTATTTAAACTTTCTGTTGTAAATATACTAAAAGTTTATTAAAAAATATATACTGGGTGGATTAGTTCGTTTAAAAATGCATCTGAGATATTTGGCATTTTATTTCGTACTCTTTTTCTGAATAAATTTAAGCAAAAAATTAAGTATACGACGATTAAGATTAAGTGGGACGATCAGTAATAAAATGTTTGCCACCCACGCCCTGTAAAATGCTGAATTTGACTTTTGAGCGCTAAAATATCTTGCAAATAATTTTGCAACTGAATTACATACCTATGTGTTAATAATTCAAATAAAAAAGTATTTTCGCAAACGCATAAGGAGTGACATGTCACTTTATTGTTCGCAGTACACCCGGTACACATAAATAATTTGACAGGCGTGGAAAAAGTGTTGTTTTCGACACGTCATCCTTGAAGAAAAACCATTCAGCATCAGAGCGGCGGCTTTCTTGCAAAACGATGAATCAATAACACGATAATCTATGTATTTATTTTCCTCACATCAATTTCTCGTTATCGTGGCTATTTACAGTGTGGCCAAATATTACGCAGTTGTGTCATGCGGCTTAATCGGAGCCGGCCTTGACACGGAAACCATTAAAACGATACCGCACGTCATCGCGATGTAAAACACAGCCTCCCGACGACGTTCACATTTAAAATATCAAAGTTGAGAAGATTTCCGACTGAAGAGAAAAACCGCGACACGGATGGTGTCGTTTTCCTGACTCATCGTTGATTTTCACCGAAACGTGGAGGAGGAGAAAGGAGCCTTTCCCGGCCGACTTCTTGCCGAATTAATAATTCATCATAAACACGTCGGCTCAATTAAAAATATGGGGCAAAAAATTCCAATGAATCATGGAAGGCCGTTCGATACGGCGGAGCCGGGGCGACAGTGAGAACGATCTCAAACACCACTTGTTGGATCTTGGGCGACGAGACGGCCGCCCCCGAGCACGCCGGCTCGAATTCGAAAATCGGGAAAAGAGACCCGACGGCCGACCCCGCCGGGGGAAGGCCGAAGCCGCCACGGTGGACGTGTTATTTTTATTTGCACAACAAACTCGTCTTGCGCCGTACAATGAGAGACACGTGTGGATTTCAACGATAACAGATGCATGTGGGTACTTACCTATGCAGTTCGGTGCGGCGGTCGGCTATGTTGACAATTATATTTGGTCGATTCGATTTTGCCCGATCCTATCCCACAACCAGTTATTCTTTTTCTTCTGCGGTCATGACACCGATTACGTGGTGGCCCCTTTTATCGCGGATAACAAGTTATCGACGTCGCCACACGTCAGGGGATGGTGGCGACATCTGCACGGCGGTAGGGGCAACTTGACGGAAAGCGGGGAGATCTTCCAGTGTTTCGAATTTTGAAGCGCTTTGATGTTTCACCTTCAACTGCAAATTCAAATAAATATCTTCTCCAAAAAGCAAACGTCCAACGTCATTTATTTATCCGGGTGGTAATGTTCAATAACCTTACTGTTGAACTGAAGAAAACACTTTTTTTTTCTCCACCACAAAAAATCTCAATTGTTTTAATTGTTGACAGGAGCTCGCTAGAGATGCCGGACGCCGGCCAGCGTGCTATTATCGCAAATACCAACGTAATACGTATTAAAAAACCCCAAAAACAGTTTCACAAAAAGTTCCTTTGTGACACTACTTTTAGTTTCACAAAATGCTCGTTATGATTACCAAAGTAGAGAAACTTTTAATGGAAATGCTTTCATAACGTATCTATCTTATGCTTCCATAAATTTAAATAACACTCGAGTTGTGCATTCAATCGGGCACACTAGAAATTAAAAAAATATACCACAAGAAACACTGTCGTATGTCAAAAACATTCAAAGTAAATATTGGTTGTTAATATTTCACACATTCATGGATTGAGGACAGAATGTAGGAAATCACTTTGACAATAAATTGGGGAGCAAGATGAATGAGGAATTATATAACAGGTTTAAAAAACTGTACAACTTAAATTTAATTTTATTGTAAAAATTTAGTATAACGGAAGTTCCAATGCAATAATTTTTTTGTGGACGGGGCTGATAGAAAGATGATTGAGGAAAGTATAAAATTCTTTCGCCGTTTTAATCCCCAATGTTTGGATAAAAAAATGTCGAAATCCATTTCTAGCCATTTCCGCTAAGAGTGGTATTTGCGGAAGATTTTTCACTTTTTCAGGACAAACTGTACAACACAATTCGTGCAGGCCAGGATGAGCAAAATAATTCTGCAATCTTTCTACACCTTTTAAAGAGTATTGTGTGTAATTTTTAAGACACTCTTCTAGATCTACAGTAGGTTGATAATATAAACTGGCTACCAAAGTTTTCTCCAGTTGATTGGGGACAATGTCCAGATCCATGTGCAATAACAGCCTGAACAACTCACAGTAACCATAATGTTGATAGACTAGTTCTAAATCGAGTTCACTTATACTTATATCGCTCTAAAATGTAGGAATGACTGTTACCATCCTCCATCAGTTTCTCAAAAATATGGATACTGTTAAAACTTTGTATAAAACTGACAGTGTCATCCTTCAAGTCACTTTCTAACAACACGTTTAAATTCTTAACTGAAAGTGTTCTATTCAACTTGCATCTGAGTCCACATTCTGTGTGAGTTGTTAACAAAACCAGACGAACAAGACTGCCAAATTTTTGTATAACTATATTAAAATATTCAATGTCTGTGAAACATATAACACAACGACAAACACACGCATCAAATGAATCTTCATATACTGAAAAAGTGTCCATTATGTGATCCCACCACACAAATGACTCAACTTGGGTCAACTTTAGTAAGACTTCCAAGTGGATCTTTTTGTTAGAATACTCATCAAATGTGTGCAAGTAGAGAAGAGTCTCCACTGAGGAACCATTTTCATTCAACACAGCCAGTTCAAACATACTATATCCATATTGATTAACAAAAAATGGATCAGCACCATATATCAGTAAAGCACTGACAAGTTCAATTTGATTATCAACAGACCACCATCTTAACGACGCTTCTAATGGTGAATAGCCCTCTGAATTTACTATATTCACATCAATGCCTCTTTCAATTAATAATATTGCAACCTTAATAAATTCCCTATCAACAGCACAATGTAAAAGTGTATCACCTTCTGAAGAAACACCCTGAATATTAGCACCTTTTCTAATCAATTCAATTGCAAAGTGATCACCCATCCAAATATCATACACGACATTACTGGTTAAAGAAAGTGTCAATGCTGTCTGACCATACTTATTAACAAATTCCAACGGATAGTCATCCAAAGATAAGAGATAATCAAAAATCTCTTCCCTAAAATTAGAGAATGGATAATTCTCTAAAATTATTATATCGCGCGTTCAAATGAAATCCTGGCGTTGGAAAAATTAAACCGTTTAGAACAGTGTAGTAAAGTTTGAATTTCGCGCCGTTTGACACGAATGACATTTGTTTATTTTTAATCGGGACATAACTGAACATGTTTATTTTCAGCAAAAGGTGCCCTTAGATATTTGCTTCGAGAATAGGAATCGTTAAGTTATTCTATTTTTAATGTAAAACATTGCAAAGAAAGAAAGAAAAAAGACTTTTTTTTGCTCTAAATTTTAGGTTAGCTGTCAACATGCTCCAATTAATCGCTCGACGCTTTAAAAAAGCACAATTGACGGTTTCCAACGCCTTCCCAGCCGAGGATTTCATTTGAACGCGCGATTGAGATAAAACTTTACCTTTCCAGCAAAATTGCAATTTGCATGAGATTATAACCATACCGATCTTTAACATTATACCATCTAGGAGAATCTAGAAGTTCCTTGAAGACGTCGACTGTATTTTGAGCGAGTGCAGCGATTAGACGAGATCTCTTTTTTATCTAAAAAAGTAATCAAAAACTAGGTTACCTTGGAGGAAAGGGTAATTATAATTATAACCAATGGTGGTCCGTCATATTTCTCGTAACATTCAACACAATACGATTCGTAATCGTAGGAATCCTCCGAAGAAGACATTACAATTATTTTATATCATTCACGCACGAAATTCAAATATTCAAAAATATTTATCTTTTTAAGGCACTTCAGGCACTTAAAAATTGGGCGCATGCCCGCAGGGCTACCAATATAAATGTGTGACGTTGCGAATGAGCGATCAGCGAATCAAGCGAATCTAGGCAGCGAATATGGAGCGAATGTTGCGTGTGTTCACGACAGAGATGTTCTCGAAGTACCAACGGGTGACAGTATTTATTATCAATTTATTTTGCCATTATTACGGAGTGATCAAGAAAGACTGTTTGCGTTTGCAATACAATTAAAAACATTTTTTATTCGGCTATTTGCAACACTGTAACCCAGGGGAATCGGCAGCTTCGCTGGCTCGGGGTAGGCATGGGCATGGGGGTAGACATGTGAGACAGTGCCTCACCAATATTTTACTAACCAATTTTTTTATTGTTTAAAAAAATATATTTTTGTATTTGTACTCTTTTATCTCGTACTTTTAATTGATTATTACCGAAGAATGTTAACTTCCAATCGCGGAAATTTTAAAGAATTAGTTTCATCGTCGAGATAAAAAAAGAACGTTGAGTTATTAGTCACACAATAGAGTATTGGAAAATTGACAAGTACAAATTTTCTGCAAATTTTCTCAAACGTTTAAATTGGGGGAATAGAGGCGATAGAGTCTAAAATAAATCGAATTTCGCACTGAATAATTGCAAATCGAAGATTCTGCAAATGTCAACGGTGAGAGCCAACATGCGCAGCAAATCCTCACAATGCAAAATTAATTGAGGTTGTGACACAATATTTATGTTTTTGCAACTATCGAAAATCCATAAACACCAATTGAAGCAATACTGAACCGCAAGAGTACAACCGCCGCAAGGTCCGCACACAACGGCCTTCAATGCTTGGAAAAAAATCGCAAGTAAAATGAGCCATGACCTCTATCCTCGAAGAAAAACTGCGTGAGGCAGCTTGCGTGGGCGACATAGAGGCAGTTTTGGCCCTTCTCTCTCAAAATATCGACATTAATTCGAAAAACAACGTCAACGGATGGTAACCTAACCTCTCTTTCGTGTCCACTCTCTGACCCCCATTTTCAGGACGGCCCTGCACTGGGCCGCTAAACGCGGCAACGTGGAAGTGGCCGACGTGCTCGTCAATCACGGCGCTAACACTAAAGTCGAAAATAGCAAAGGTGAAACTCCCGGTAATCTTTGTACTAATCCCGAACTCCTTGCTTTGTTAGGGGAAGAACCGGCTCAGCCAAGCAACGAAGAGCAAGCGGTCAAGTTCACTCCGAACTATTTGAGGAATCCCCCGGTCAACGGTCAAGTTGACATTGGGAAGTTGCGCGGCAAGCCGGACTTTTCAGCCATGCCGACCACCGCACTCCCGGCTTGTTTGAACGACGGTAATTAGCGATTCCCGGAGGATTTTTTTGTGTGACCGTTTGGTTGTAGATCTCGTGTTGAACGTGAGGATTGCGGGATCGAGCGATCCGGATTTTATTGAAGTGGAGATTCCGCGCTGGAAGTTGACCTATTCGAGTTTGTTGAAGATCTGCTGTGAGGAGTTGGAGTTGGTGGAGTCGCAAGTCGAGAGAATCAGGAAGTTGCCGAACACGAGGCTGAGGAAGGACAGCGACGTGAAACGGTTGAATAATTTTCAGAGTCTCGAGTTGGTGCTCAAGACGCCGCTTGCCAGTGATAAACCTACTAATTGTTATCAAAGTATATCCACCTGCAAGAATCAAACCATTTTGTACTGAAGGTGGCACTTTTAGAACGTGCATACGTAATTACCCGATTCTAACGACAAACTCCACAATTTATGATAATACATACATATTTATTATTTATTGATGAAATAGCTGCTAGTTTTAATAATAAATTTTAAATTATTTATTGCCTAAAAAAGGGTGACCACATTTTACTCGCCCCTACCATAATTCCCTCCTTCAAAATCTGCTGTAGATACACCACATTTCAAGTGTTCATCTGCAGAATAAAACTTTCGCATTAGTAATCCGTGCTTTCGCGCTCGACTGCAGAACACATCATGATACCCACGAACCTCTTAAATAAGAGGTTCCTGACTATATCGCAGGATTAATTATTTCATTGAAATACATCCACTACATTTTTATACACATTTCTCATTTACATAAATGTTGGAATTGGCAATTAATTAGTTTTTAAATGCTTGTACCAACAATAAACAAAATATTTTTAGTAATTTATTGTTGAAATAATTTATGTTGGTACTTCTATCCGTCATATTTTGGTAATCACCTGAAACTCAAACTCCTTTCATCGGTTATTTACAGGAAAAAAAATCAGAAACCATTTTTCTTTCTTTATTGTCGTTGGGCGCACACACATTACATAAGAACAGATAAAATTCCTGTATCTTGATCAACCCAAACATTTCTTGCGCTGTACGTATAATGGAGAAGATTTATGGCACATCATATAATATTCTTGGTACGTTGTAAAATTAAATTTTATATCCTCGTTTATCACCTATTTCCACTACCCATAAAAATATAAAAAAATAATCTACTCTACCAGTCATGCACCTTGAAGAAATCTAACCTCAATTTTTAAATACGTGTGAAAAATATCGGCGTCATGTGTTAATAAAATCTGTGACAAACATGAGACGAGCTTCACGCCTTCACGTGAGATATTGTTATCAAGAAATACGACATGTGATCGGAGAAAAACGCATCAAAAAATAAAAGTGAGGTTAGGTTTTTGTACTTAACACGAATTTGTTGACATCTTACATTTAATCTTAATTAATCTTTTTCACCCTATCTCCAACATCTTCCTTAATTAATTTTCGTTCTTTGCTTCTTTTAATTTTTAACAATTGCAACCCGGCAATGTATAAAATTATACCGAGTACCAACCCAGCGTGATAAACGGAGTTGTAGTAATGCAAAATTAAATTAACTTCGAGTAAAAGGAAGGCAATTGCTTGGTACGACAGGAAGTGCATTCTAAAGAACCAGTGAATCCATTCCAGAACTTTAAAATACTGAAAATGAATCAAGTTATGATAATTACAGAATAATAAAACTGTAGATTTGATTACTTTTCCTTTGCCATCTTTGAGATACAACTTGTAATAAACATCTTCGACGATGAGTGCGAGAGGCGCTGTCCCAATACAAACGTAGTAGCCCATGTATACTCCGTGCCAAAACGAGGAAATTAACATTGTGACGGCAGTTCTGTATTTCTTACTTGGGAATCGCTTGTACACGTTAACAGCCAGCCAGTACTGGATGCAAATGTTCCAGTGTTTCATGGCCTCTCTGTACGTAGTGCAAAAATCAGCTCCGTATGGATTAATATTGTGGATGGTTTCAAAATCGTAGTCGATTTTAGTTAGCTCGCCTTCACTTGATCTAAAACTGTGATTTAATACGAGTACGCGATGGCGTTTGCCAAATTACAGCAGTTTTTTCATCTGGTCGAAGTTCTCGGACGGACCTTGACCAGACTTGGGTTTGGTAAAGGTGGGATATGCACCTAGACCCACCATGGTGCAAACACACTCAGACAAAACCAGTCCAATGTAAATTCTCATGCGGAAGATAAAAAAGTTGGGCCAGATGTACCAATACCGATACAGCCAAGACCTTTCGTGGAACTCGTCGCTTGTGGCGTACTAGAAATGGACTGCAGAAAAAGGCGGCGTGATGCGGAACCACTCACCGACAAGGGCCAGTTGTAAGTGCCCCACAAGAACAAAACCGCGTACAACGGAACGAATTTGAGTTTGTCGAAGGTGCCGCGTTTCCAATCGGCGTGTTCGGCGAACGGCAGGTTAAGGAAGTCAACGAAAGTGCGGTAGCGGTAGTAAGGACCTGGAAAGTCGTTTAGTCTTGGCGATTAAGTGACACCACCAGTACCTGTAAGTACTCCCACGTAATTGAAAGCGTAATGGAAAATGTCAACGCACGTCGGGTCGATTCTGTTCGCCTCGTCTTCATCTTTTTCGTTTTGGCTTTTTTCAGAGTTGTCTCGTTTCTTCTGAGAGTTGTACGTCGTGTTCACTTCAAAAGCCAGACCGACGAGCTTCAGGGTGAGCATCATTTGTACGAGATTCGTGTGAGAAGGGGGATAGGGAATCCCGAAGTATATTGTTGAGCGGAAGAACAGCAGGTACAAGAATGAAAACGTGAAGCTCACCAAGTGGCATTGTCTAAAAGTTGGTGCTTTTAAATTTGTCCTATATTAATAAAGGGGACGTACTTTTTAGGTACGTATAGGATTATGAAAGTGTTTACAAAAACGGTGATGAATGAATGAACGATGTGGACTCCAGACACTATCAAAGTGAACAGAAGGCCGACGAGGGTACCGACGTTCCTCTTCACATCTTTGTCTCTGATGGTACGATAATAATACCCGAAACCTATTGAGAAAAATAACAGACTCAAATACACAACATCGTCGAAATTCATTGCTATTTAATATTATGTTTATGTAATGGTATTACACAATCATGACATTTAATTAGGTTATGTTGTGTTGTTACTGTCAAATGTCAATTATCTGTCAGTTTTGACCAATGAACTTCGTAGATTTTGACATTTTGTCGCTTTTATTTTTATTTATCTATTTGAAGGTCATTAATGTTAAGTAATTGTGAGTAACATTACTTTAGAACGTGACACTAGTGTGATAAGAACAGCAAACTATTAGAAAGAATTCCAATTAAATGCGTTTATTGATTAATGTTTTGTTTACATTTTGTGGTCGCAAGTTATATCATGTGAAAAATCAAACTCTGTCTACATTTTTGTCTCGTAATGCCGTTGCATTGATGTAAGAGAAACAATCGTATGTGGTATAAGTTACATCGGAACGTTTCAGGGCTACAAACTCTAACAAAATGGTTGACACTTTCCAAGGAAGTTTGGACCGTTTCAGTGGCGTCACAGTTAATTCTCAACTAGAAACATGTGATATCTCAAATTTTGGGAACAAAATAGACAGTAATGGCGTCACTTGACTTTCACCAGACTGAATAAATTAAACTTGGTCATTTCAGATTCAATTAAATCGTGGAGAGAAGCAGGACGTAGAGGGATTTGGTTTCAAGTGTATTTGGACCAATCCGATTGGGTACCAATTCTAGCCAAGGTTATTTTCAATTTCAAAATTTACCAGTTTCATTTTCAGATAAAATTTTTCATTTAACTTAAAAAGGATTAATTTCTAGAAAGGTTTTCGCTACCACCATGCCAAAGACGATTTTGTGATGATGTACTTGTGGCTTCCCACCACTGAAAACTGCAACATTCCACCATACGCGCACACAATGATTGGAGTGGGTGCAGTGGTGGTCAACGACAAAGCGGAAATCCTTGTCGTCAGCGAGAAATATTATCAAGTGCCTCACTGGAAATTGCCAGGAGGCTACGTCGAACCCGGCGAAAATTTGGTAGACGCCGCGATCAGAGAAGTGTGGGAGGAGACTGGAGTAAAAACAGAGTTTCAGTCTTTGCTGACTCTGAGGCAAGCCCATTTTGGAATGTTCGGCTGTTCAGACATCTACACTGTTGTCAGTTTGAAGCCCTTGACGCTCAGTATAGAGAAGTGCGAGAGAGAGATAGATAATTGTAGATGGATGGACATTGATGAGTACCTTAACCATCCACACGTCCACGAGTTGAACAGGTTTTTCGTACATAAGTATCTGGAATATGCAAGGAAAAATTTGAAAATTGATTGGCATCATGGAATACATCAAGCTCTGAGGAAACCATATACTGTGTATTACATCACTAGTGAAGAGGAGGGTGGGTCCAAGAACACTTGAAGCTGTTGTACTGTCATTTCCAGTGGTTGTAAATAAATATTAAATTTTTTGAATAACGATTTTATCAATAAGAGGCTGTGTGCAAGTATGCGGGGGATTAGAGGTCTAGGAGGATATGAGGAACCATTGGTTCGCTTGCAACGCAGGTGTTTAGTATCTATGACCGTTCAATCAAATCATTTTTTGATTATAATTTCCATTTTTTTCAATCTAAATTCATTCGCAAACGAGCAGAAATGTTCTCGTGCCACGGCTGCTTAAAAAGATGAGTAAGTACTGCAAACAATAATTAATTGCGTTATTATCGGTAACGCAAAAAAGCTTCGTTGTACCCGGAACGTTGTGTAAGTACGTGGAAAACTTGTACGTTTCAATTTTTGTGTAGGTATAGAAAAAAATTGAAATTTGCCGGTGTAAAAACGGATTTAGAAAAAAGTTTCCGATCTCCGTAATTGTTGCTTGTTGCCACATTTACAAATAAGCAAGTTCAACGACAAAATTTTGATCCCGGTCGTTTTTGCAGTAATTTTTTTAAATTTCATTCATGTTTCATTTTGAATTGAAAGATATAATAATATAATATAAATAGATGTAATCTATGTGTACACAACGATTAATTCTTGTCTTACCGTATTGAAAAATGTAGAAGCACAATTTTTTATTACTTTATTCAAACACACAATTAAATAAACTCGGTATATTCCGTAAAGCATGTGCTTTATTGTGTTGCGTAAACCAATAGTACGATAGTGTGCCGTCAGGCCAGGCGGCGCCACCCACAAAAAACAGTTTCTCGAAAAGTTCCTTTTACTAAAAGTACTGCCACAAAATTACTTTGTGGTATACCTATTTTTTTTAATTTATAGTGTGCCCAATTGAATGCATAACTCTACTGTTATTTAAATTTTTTAAGGTTATTTTTGCAGTTAATAAATAATTAAATAGTGTTACTATCTAATTTTTTGTGTTATGCATTCATTTTTAAGTAAACAAAAAACAATGTATCCTCAAGCAGTCGAAAATCGGGCCTTTGTGTATCTCGGTTGAAGTGGCTTTTTTTTATAACCAACTTGAAAGTTGAAAGGTTCACAAGCGGCTCGATCGAGTCAGGTGTAAGGTCATTTGAAGCATTTTTCACGAATTATTTATCACACGAAATATTTAATAATTAAATTATCCCCATTAAAAAAAAAAAACTCCAAAAAAGCGAATTTACGAAATTTTTACCTAATGTTTAACCGGTGTCATTATGGTGTACAGTTGCGGCCGTCACTTTTCATTTCATTCCATGATGTAAACGGGCCTTACGTATTCGTAACCTCACTTTTTATTCTTTAAATCTTACGTTTTTACAAGAGTGGTGTGTTCACAATCGATTCTTTAACGCGTACTACGAAGGTGAAATTTAAAAAAAAACACCCGATACAATTGTTCAAGCTACTGTTTTTAAAACAGGCTTTTTACACTTTTAAATTTTACTCATCTAAAAAACATGAAAATCAAAATTCCGTTGTGGCATGTTTCGCTAATTCTACGTTTTTCATCATTCCAAAAATGAGACAAACTGTTGCAAACAATATTCAAAACATCTTTATTTCTTACAAATATTTACAAAAATGAATCACAAAAATAAGCTGCCAAAATTGCATAACTAAATAACATCAACATTAGTGCGTGAATTTTGTAATATTACTAACACAACCAAGTTATTACTGCTGATGGTTTGCACGCAAATAATCAATAAATCTTTGGTGAATACCTGATGTATTAAATAGTCTACAACATTCTGTCTTCACATAAGCAATCTTCTGGTGAGATTCGGCGAGAGTAAGTAACGGATCATCATTAAAACCGTCCACTTCATCGATCAGATCAAACATGTCATCATCAAAAATTAAACGTTGGTTTGCCTTAATCCATAACCTGAGTGTGTACAAGAGATTATCTTTCCTAATTACGTGAGCGAGGTAGTATTCGAAGACACTTTGGCAAGCTCCATCGAGCAAGCAATTCTCTATCTTATCACTGAATTTTTCGATTTGTTGGACTTGAAATGTAACGTCGGCCATTTATTTGTCTGGGGACGGAAATTTGAGATCTGCGATTCCTCAAACGAACATTTACAATTCCCATCACTTCTAATATAATAATTCAGACAATTGTGAGAACTTTTCGTTCCCATTCATGTTACAACCGGAAACATTTGCGGTTTTGATGTTTGGTTATGTCACTTATGTTGTCTTATGTCATGGAGAATACATTTCGCCCGCGGTTTGCCAATTGCAGAATTATTCAAATAAACAAAATAATAAAAACTGACCTTTTTAGAAAGTAATTCTTTATTCTAAATAATATGGAATATTAACCAATATTAAACGGATTTTAAACTGTTACTCTTACATTTATTATTGCTAAACAACAATTACAGAATACCATTCAATAGCTTCAAATATGTATGTAAATTTACCATTATTTGTCCAGTACTCAAAATTTACAATACAAACAAATAATTTTGCCTCTACACATCTTCTACCAAGAATAACATTCTTTAATTGTAAAGATGCCTGAAAGATATTTTCTGCATAAAAACATCGAGCGTTGTGGTTTCTGTCTGAATTGTTCAATTTTTAATTTTAAGTTTAAGTTAAGTTAATATGTTGAGTTTTGTCCGTATATTATTTCATTTTTATACAATAAATAATAAAACATTCCAAAATATCCGGGAAAATGTAAGTTTTTGCAGTGTCGTTTGGGGAATTTTTGTTGATAATGTTGGTGCCGACGATCAATTCTATAGTAAATAGTTTGTTGTGAAATTGTATTTTGACAATTGCGATTCTGCGTAATAATTTTTATATGCGGATCAAGGCAAAACAAACAATTTGCGTTACAGTTCCTGACGTAAAACTCCATCAGTGACAATTAATCCGTTGTGGGTGAATCATGACGACGTCCGAACAAATCGGGTTGAATAAAACCTGGGAGCTATCTCTGTACGAGCTGCACCGGACCCCCCAGGACGCCATAACCGACAACACGGAAATCGCCGTGTCCCCGCGGAGCCTCCACAGCGAACTGATGTGCCCCATATGTCTCGACATGCTGAAGAAAACTATGACGACGAAAGAGTGTCTCCACCGCTTTTGCTCCGACTGCATAATCACGGCTTTGCGCTCCGGCAACAAAGAGTGCCCAACCTGTCGCAAGAAGTTAGTCTCGAAGCGATCCCTCCGCCCCGACCCCAACTTCGACCTTCTCATCTCGAAAATCTACCCCAGTCGTGACGAGTATGAAGCCCACCAGGAGCGCGTCTTGGCCAAATTGAATAAGAGCCACTCGCAAGCCGCCCTGGTCAACTCCATCACTGAAGGCATCAAGATCCAGTCGCAAAACCGCCCCAACCGCTCGCGAAAAAACAATGAAGTGGAGCGAAACAACGATAATCAAGGGGAGAATTCCGTCGCCCCCCACAACGACAATTCCGTAAGTTATTTGCCGCGCTTGAACTTTGGGTTAAGTCTGTGTTTTCAGAACGCCGCCAATGCGGCGAACAGCGCAAACGCGTCAAGCAATCCCACAAGTCAGGCGAGCACGGGAGTCGTGAACAACGTGAGCAGTCCGGCACCGTCGGGGCGCAGCACCCCGTCCCAGCCTCCCAGTCCGGTGTCATCGAACGTCAGCTCTATCAGCAAGTCGATAGGGAAGCGCCCCAAGAGCACCTTGACGTCAGAGAGGAGCGAGGAAAGCGAGTCTAGTGAACGCACTGAACAGACGGATACCGAAGGAGAGGGGCCCTCAGAGCCCATGACTCTCAACGAGATTGAACTGGTGTTCAAGCCGCACCCCACCGAAATGTCCGGAGATAATCCTCTAGTGAAGGCTTTGAAGGAAAACTCGATTCGTTACATCAAGACCACAGCAAATGCTACAGTTGACCATTTGCACAAGTATCTGGCGATGAGGCTGACCTTGGATCTGGACTCACAACTGCCAACCACCCACAGCCTGCTCAATTTCTGCATATACATTTCCCCCACCACTGGCCAGTATGTCCAGCTTAACGGCAATCAGACTCTGGGGCAGGTGAACGACAAGTATTGGAAGGTCAACAAGCCCTTGGAGATGTACTACTCGTGGAAAAAGACATAGGGAACGCGGAAGGGGGTGCAGAAGGCCCCCTAGACACTAAAGGCGGGATCACTTACCAGATACAGGGTATATGTATTGTTTAGCGTCGAGCGACTGCAGATGTCGCTGCCGTTGATGTTTCTTCTAGCCTGTACAGCACAATTGAGTATTTTTTGGCCATTCAGTAGATTAGATCCATATGATACGACGTAACTCTATGTACACCCTTTATCTCGTGTTTTCAAAAGTTATGTGATTAATTTAAATAAATAAAGATTATTTTATTGCTTGACAATGAGTGGCTATTATTAGACCTGGTCGACCAACCAATCACTGTCTTCAGTTCGGATGGGTGTGACGAACATGACCTGTTTGATCAACTATCTTGTTTACGGCGATAAATGCAAAGACTTTGAACCGGTTTAACACATTTTTATCGAATCGTTATTACCGCAGTAACAATGGCAGCGAAAAGTTTAGCTCGGTTTGTCATCTCCAAGGTACCGACGGTCCAAGTTGCAAGAAAACCGTTTTTGAATGGTGTAAACGTCAAGTTTTACAGTGCCGTCGCTGGTATGTATTTTTGAGGTTATGTTGGTCGTTAATTTAATAATTTATCCTATCGGTACGTTAAATAATGCAGAATGTTGAGGTGTCGAGTTGATAAGCTTCAAGGTTGGAATTTTTTAAAGTGTGAAGGTTTAACATTTTTGCGAATCAAGCGAATCGGGCAGTTTGTCAGTAATGGTAAGCGCCTTGAATGCCTTAATAATAAATTGGTAGATTGTTCGATTGTTGCTGGGTGTCGATCAGTTTTGATCAATGAACACTTTCGTTTGTTGTAAGTAGTGCCGCATTTCACATAAAAAAAAGAGTGTGTGCTTAAAAGACCGCACGACAGAAGTGAAAACTTCTAATGACGCGCGTAACTGATTTTAATTCTTTCGTACACCGTATTCAGATAATAACTGAAAACAATTTTTTTTGTTCGACACGTCAGAATTTGAGAATTTTCTCCTGTGTGAACGGACTTTGATAAATGTCACAACTTGTCAAAACGAAACGCCAAGCTTATAAAGATTTTAAGCGTTTTGGAGCCTTTAAGGGACTCGTCGAACAAAAAAACGTTGTATTCAACTTGTTCGTTTATAAATTAGGCTTTTTATGGCACTCATGCCTTAAAGAGCCCAATTTACACACGAATTTACATACGAACCCAATTTACACAGGAACCCTAATACCTAAGATAATGACAAAATGTCTGCTAAAATTAGTGCAGTAATCAGTAAAAATTCTCATGAAGTAATCAGACTAATCACTAATCATTACAAGAAGTGTTCAGAGGGACCGCGTTGTTGCCAATACAATAATGAAAGCGCCGATTAAATTTCAGCATTCCTCTGTTAATGGGAATACTTGTGGCAGGATTTCCTACCTGTTCTCTTAAAAGTTCCATTGTACCAATTGGGGTCGAATATACGAAGTCCTTCATGTGCCCCCACAAGAAGAAGTCGCACGGAAATTCTCTGGGCTTGAGGAGCACTCCCGCACATTTCACCATACACTACACAATATTTATGTATTCACTATTCGAAAATAAACGCACCATTTTCACAAAATTTTAGCTCAAATCACGTAAACACCTGCCTTGTGGAGTGGTATAAAACTAACTAAAAATTCAGCCCGCTTATGTCTACCTCGGTCGCAAAGTGAAAAAACTTTATTCTAAAAACACAATGTTTTACGCTGATTTTACAAAAACGATTACATATTTCACGGTCACTGTTATTGGGTTACATAACTATAAAATAGCCAGCTCGTTAATTTATGTAAGAGTAAAATACTGAAAAGAAAATTTATAAATATTTCGGAAAAATGGTACATAACAATTTTGTTATCCTTGAACTGATCTGCCACTAGTTAAAATTAATGCATTTATGTACAGTCGATGGACAAATAAAACTGGGACAAAAATGACAATCACATAAATTCAAAATTTACAAATCTCCACCGTTTAAATACGGCTTTATCACAAATAGGTTAACTTTGTATGACATATTGTATAACACTGACAAATATATTGACAATTCAATAGTCTGATTTGCATAGATTAAATTTTAAGTGTCCCAGTTTTATTTGTCCATCGACCGTACTTAGGTATTTCTGAGACACGTTGTATATACAAATAGGCCACAAAGATAACACCAAACACACATTTGGCATATTTCTTTTTTTTTTGAAAACGAACAAAAAGAAATTTTTCAAAATCTTATAACATTTGAAATCACAGCTACGCTATTTGCTTCTGCTTCCACCAGTTACAACTGTACGGTACTGAGTATGATTTTATCGTTCACAGCTGAAAAAACCAACTTTGAATACATAAAAACGCACAAAGCCGGCGCCCAGAACAATGTAGGTGTCATAACACTGAACAGACCGAAGGCTCTGAACGCCCTCTGCAACGGTCTGATGCAAGAAGTGGCCGACGCCCTGGATGTCTTCGAAAACGACAAAGATGTAGGTGCCATCGTCATCACCGGCAGCGAGAAAGCCTTCGCCGCGGGAGCCGACATCAAAGAGATGCAGAACCAGACGTACGCGCAGTGTGTCTCCGGGAATTTCTTGTCGCACTGGAACAGGGTGGCGGAGAGTGTCAAACCGGTCATTGCTGCGGTCAATGGATATGCTGTAAGTACACTCAAACTCCATCATCTTTGTTACCTTTTGTCCCTTTTACTTCGGTGATTTCTTTTCCGTCTTTATTCTTTTTGTTCGGTCACTGTTTTTATGCATATTTTTTAATTTCCAGCTTGGTGGTGGTTGCGAATTGGCCATGATGTGCGACATCATCTACGCCGGAGAGACCGCCAAATTCGGCCAACCCGAAATCTTGATCGGTACCATCCCGGGAGCAGGGGGCACCCAGCGTCTGCCCAGGATGGTCGGCAAGTCCAAAGCGATGGAGATGGTTCTTACAGGTATTAGATTGATTTGCGTCCGAAGCCCCACCGATAATACAGTTTGGGTTGAGCAGGCAGTCAGGTACCAGCGCAAGAAGCGGAAAAAATGGGGCTCGTCAGCAAAGTCTTCCCCGTGGACAAGCTACTGGAGGAAGCCGTCAAACTGGGCGAGAAAATATCGAAGAATTCGCATCTGATCAATGGCCTCTGTAAAGAATCCGTCAACGTTGCCTTCGAGACTACGTTGAAGGAGGGTTTGCACTTCGAGAAAAAGTTGTTCCACGGTACTTTCGCCACCAAGGATCGCAAGGAAGGAATGACGGCTTTCATTGAAAAGCGCCCCCCTAATTTCACCAACGAATAAACGAAGTAGCCGCGAAGTCAAGCAGTGACAGTCAGTGGAAGTTATGTCATTGTGTTGAAGGCTGTCAAAAACATTTTATAAATATCGGCATTGCAGATGGATAGCGTGTATATTTTTTGATAAAATAATAATACATTTTATTACAAACATCGTGTTTGCTTTTTTTTATTCTTTCCACCGAATATTATAATTTATAAAGTTTATCCAAACAACAAAGAACAAAAATAAAACATGCCTGAGATTTTTATAACTATTATTGTTGTACGTGTGTAAAGACTTGCATCATTTCAGATCATTCACTCTTAGTCTTAGTGATCATCCATTTAATAATAAACTGATACCTAACAGCGCGAGTGCTTTGTGCTTACAAAAACCAATTTTTTACTCAAACTGTTCACGATTTGCCATTTTGTAGAAATTTTATCTTTGACATTTTGTTTGGTGGCTTTATATTAAAATCAACCTTTTGTTAGATAACTCATCTACTAAACTCACAATATGAAATGAAAAACCTAAATTCGCTATAACATTAAATGCAAGATTGGCACATTTTCTGACTCAATTGTTTATCCCTGGAAATTTTAAATGAACGCATCGTTCGATGAATCTGAAATGTTGCACATGTAAGTAGGTCCGAGTATAATAATTCACATAACTTGAAGAACATTGAACAAAAACATGAAAGCAACGTAAAATATTAATATGTATTTACTTCCATATATATTTTTTTATTTAAGATAAACGAGTCAGGTAGAAGAAAAAGAAAATCTAGAAAAAGGGTCAGTTCTATTATTTATTAATTACGTAAATGAGTACAACAAAAAAACTTATGCTTGCGGGTGATTAGTGCAGTTTCTCGCTCACAGTTAACTTGACAACATCATTTCATTTATGTGTCTTAGAAAACGTGCCAATTTTGTGAAAATTTAACAAGATCTTGTGTGTGCGACGCTGGATTGTTAATCTAGAGGTAAGTACCTAATACTAATATGCTACATTTTGCCATATAAATTTCGTAGCGGAGAATTTTTTCCGCACTAACTTTTATTAGAAAACTTGCTCATCCTATTAGATTTTGGCGATATTTTCGTCTATAGCAGGGGATTTGCAAACAATAAATCTATATTTTTTGATTGGTACATTGAGTATTGCAGTTTAATATCTTTTTATTTCACAAATTGTGCGGAAATTAGTACATTTTTGGCGTGCTTAGTTTAATTTCATAGTTATGCAAATAAAATAAATCTTCTTCTCATTTACATATCTTTGCAACAAACCCTAATGAAACCAAACACTTCAAAAGTACATAATTTAAATAAATGCTAAAATAATTTTGTTTAAAAGTTTCGTTTGAAGTGTTTGTCTCCGACACTTTAAAAAGTAAAATCTTTTTATTTTAATTCGCTTTTAAGAATATTGCTCATGATCATGAATTTGAAGTTGAATTTTCATTTAAATGAAAAAGTGATATCTAACTATTGATTATAATTTTTCACTGAATCATTTGAAAATATACTTCTCAAAAAGTATTGCGGAATTATAGTTTGAATTAAACTGAAGAATGTAACAAAATTTCATGAAACATTTTTTATTCTTTATCACTTGGTAAATTCTTCAGTAAAACAAGTTTTAGATTTGTTGTTACTCATTGTTTGTATTCTAGAAGAACATTTTTATTCTAAAGATTTGTAAGAAAACTAAAGTCCATTCAAAAATCAAAAAACCACCAACGTCGCATTTTCCTCGATAATTACTATCGGCAACGCTGTCTAGTGTTAAATTTGGTGACACTTGTAATTTTGAGGTTAAATGTTTATTAAGTGTCTTGTTTTTCTGGGCATGTTTAAGTAAAAATAATAAGAATCAATAAATAAATGAAACGTGCTGCTAATAAAACAATATGAACGAAATTCAAAGCAATTGAATTTTATTTTGAATGAAATAAATATCACAATTTATAGTTACCAACATAGTATGAAAAAATATCTACCTAGGGTTTTTTAAATTTTACCAACCTAAAGCAACAGGTGGTGGTTTTTTGATTTTTGAATGGACTTTAATTAACATAATAAATAAACCTTAGGCAACCAGATATACTCCGGTTGTACAATTTATATTAATTTGATTTTAATTCTTACAAAACATGTAAACTATACTTTGTTCGTTTTGACTAACTGGAAATGAACAATAATTAAGCCGCTTAGTAGTTTTTCTACTACCGTAAATACAGCAGTATAAAAAGAATTATTATTTAAATTTTAGTCAAACTTTTAGGTGTTCCGTTTTTACGTTTTTAATGGTTTATTATACACTCTTTTGCAAGTTGAAGGATCTCTAGTATTTGATTTTTAGAACGATTTAAATTTTTGGTGTATATAAATTTCATTGCATTTTGTTTAGTGTTTAAAAACTAAAACATTAAATGCAAGATTGTCACATTTTCTAAATAAACTTTTTGTCCCTTTTATTTTTTTATTTTTTTTTTAATTAACATCTAACGCATCGTTCGGTGAGTCTGAAATGTTCATTTGAAATGATTGTACAAATTGTATCATTAGAATTGACGTTTGAATAAATCATTTCAAGCTAGCAACATTTAATTCTGCTAATTTAAAAATTATATTTTGTGTTTTGTGAAAATATTTTTTTACGAATGAAGGTCAAGACCAATTGTGATGTCACTAACGCTGGAAAAATTCAAATCCCCCAAGATTGAATCTCGCGCCCGGCTCAGAAGCATAAAAACAGTATTAGATTACGTCGTATTTTCAAATATTACAGACGTTTATAATTCACACAACTTTGCAGTTTCATTAAACCAACGTAAAACATATTTTTTATTTAAGATAAATGAGTCACAAGGGAAAAAAAATCTACAAAAAGTGTCAATCCTATCATTTATTAATTACGTTAATGAAAACAAAAAAACCTACGCGATGGTTACATTGTGTGCGCTTCAGGTGATTTGGTTGGTACTTACTTGGTTTGATACAGTTTCCCGCTAACCGTTGCCTTGACATCATTATCTCTCGTGGAAAATGTACCAATTTTGGAAAATCTTGTGTCTGTGACTAGTGAATTGTGAATCTAAAGGTAATTTGCTTCACTTTGATATATAAATTTTGTAGAGGGCAATTTTTTCTGCACTTATTAGCTCATTTAACCACAAATCTGTCATGGATTCGACTCTTTCAATTTCGGTTAAATTCAATTTTTGTTAGAAAACTTGCTCATCCTATTAGATTTTAACGAATTTCCGTTTATAAGACGCGATTGATGAACAATAAATCGATATATCTTGATTATTATATTGATTATTACTGTTAATTTCTCTCTTAATAATATCTTAGCAACAAATTCTAATGAAACTTAGAAAGATTATTTAAACAAATGGTAAAAGTATTTTGTTTCAAAACTTCGATTGAACTGTTTGTCACCGACAAAGATAAAGGTGCACTACCATCACTACTCATTACATAGGTATTTATGTTCTAGAAAAAAAAATTATCCTAGAGATTTGTAAGAAAACTATCTAATTGACTTATAGTCCAGTTACGGGGGGATTTTGTCAAATTTTATCCTTTACAAATTTTATTTGGACATTTTTCTCATGAACGGTTATCGAGCAGTCGAGCTATCGTGGGAAAACGTGTTTTTTGCACCTATCATTCATGATGGCGGGTCGCGCTCACCACCCCCAAGGTCGAAAACTTGTATTTTTCATCGGGATCACTAATAAACAACATATTTAAAAATTATTACTACCCCCCACCTTTTGTAGGGCAACGACCATTTTTATCCCCCATTGACTGGACTATTAGGGGTAACTCAGATAATTTGCAAGTCGTTAACTAAACGGCAAATACATACAATGCTTCAACAATATCAATTGTTATGGTTTTTAATTTACAATGTCTTATCGAGCCTTACCGGGTTTCGTGAATGACCCCCTCAATCAATAAACTTTAGGCAAACCGATATATTCCAGCTGAACAATTTATATTAATTTGATTTTATACTCAAGTATAAATAGGAAGATAGTAATTATCGAGTATCTACATTCAATATGCAAAACTTGCTAAGAAAACATTTTAAAAAGTTTGTACCCATCTACATACAGAGTGTCTATAAAAGAACATACATCAAGAGTGCTGTGGAACTCGAATATATTTGATTTTTGCCGCTTTGTAGCATATTGTGGTACCAAATAGAAAAACAGAGGTTATGTAACTTCATTAATGACAGGTTTTTCGATTTTTAAAATAAATTTCTGTTAGGTACAGAACACACCACATGCCATCGTATCTATTTTTCATTAATTAGTGTTGTATGAAGAATGATCACTTCCAATTTGTAATACTCGATGGACTAACAATAATTCACATTTTTATTAGGTTTAAACTATCAAAACATAACTTCTGCAGACACCTCATAATGAAGATTCGGGGTAATTAAAACAAACACATTTTGGAGGTTTATGTATTCTCTATTTCAAGGGTACTATTACGACCCAAAAGGCAGGTCGGCCACAAACAGATTTCTGGTGTCCTGATTGGAGTACGGAAGGGAGAAAGAGATGCCAAAGTTCAAAAGACAGCACAACATTTATTGGGTCCTGAAATTACAGGGGCGGCTTGCCCGGTCTCTGCACCGCGCAGGGTGCGATATTGCGAGTACTGGTCACTCCTCGTTCAGGCTTGGATGACGTCGCGTGGTTCAGTGGGGCCGAAGGTGGCTCGAGGGTGGACAGTAATAATTCGTCGGAATGTGTGTGGTAGCCGCCGACGTAGCTCCTCCGGAGTCGAGGCTCGCTTCCTCCCTGGTTGGGCTTCACTGAGGGGTGTCTCCACGAGGTGGTGCGACTGGAGAACTGAGTGGTGGAAGTTGAGCGACTCGAGGGAGTCGTGGGTGTTGAGAAAATTGAGAGTCTCGATGGAATGTTGATTGAGACTGAAATATAGTCCTGGAAAGGAGAGTCCTGCTGGTCGCCTGTGGGAACAGTGAAAATTTTCTAGCTGCGAGAGCCGCCATTTTGGTTTCGAGGTCGTACTTACTTGCGACGCTAGTACCGAAATTTATCCGTCTTCGACGTTTCCGGTTCCGATCCCTAAATGGTCGCCAGCCTGTCTTTTCGCCGGTTAATTTAATCGGTCCTTTGACCTTCGCCTCCGAGACGTTATTACACTGAATGCTCGGACACTAATTTTAACTCGGCGAAACGGTACTACGTGTTGTTCGGTGGACCTTTGCACGGAAGAGAGAACGAGTTCTTCCGTTATCCGTTGCGGGTTTTGCGTCGGCGCTCTTCACTAATTAGTGGGGACGAATTTGCGGGTGGTTTTACCGACCGATAAAATCGTCACAGTACCTACCCAATTTTACAGAAATTGTTGAAAGTGGCCCCCATTATGTTCTAAACATTTCCTAATTCGTTTCTTTTTATTATTAAAGATATTCTGCAGCATCTGCTGGTCTATAGTGTTGCAGCAGTTTCTTATTTCCTCCATAAGTTCCTCCAAAGTGTGCATTCTCATTTTAAAAACTTCATTTTTTAGATGGCCAAATATACAAAAATCTAACGGTGTTAAATCTGGAGAACGTGGGGGAAATTCAGGATTTAATCTATTACTTATAATTCTATTGCCATAAAATTGTTGAAGATAAACCAAATTCTCTTGTGTTGTGTGAGCTGTAGCACCGTCGTGTTGAAAGTATCCATTCTGCAATTCTTCATCATCCAGCTGATTAATAAATATTTCTAAAATTTGTTCCCGGTATCTAGTGGCATTTATAGTTTCATGGAAAAATATCGGTCCAATTAAACGCCTTCGTGAGACAGCAATCCACACTCCAACCTTTACAGGATGCAATCGGGTTTCTACAAATGCATGTGGATTTTCTGAACTCCATATTCTATAGTTTTGTGAATTTACATATCCAGATAAATGAACCCATGCTTCGTCCGAAAAAAAACTGATGTCTAATAATCTGCAAGCAAAGTTAATATTAAAATTTTTTAATTCAATTCATCATTACAAACCTGTCATCATTCAAATTGTTTAAAAACCAATTGCAGTATTCTAAGCGCCTCTCAGAATCACCTGGTCGAAGTTCTTGAAGTGTAGTGATCTTGTACGGATATAAGTTCAGGTTTTTTCTAACAATTTTTTGGCAAGTGGAAAGTGGTACATCAGCCTGAAGTGATAACTTCCTGAGAGATGTTTTTGGGCTTTGTTCAATTCGTTGGCGTAAATCTTCAACAATTTCTTCATTGACTGGCGGTCTTCCTACACTTTTACCCTTTTCAACACTTCCAGTTGCCACAAATCTATTCACAACCCTTCTAATGTGTGCAATTAAATTTGCTTCCACGACGTTGCAATTTGGAAATTTTGCAAAAAATTCTTCCTTGCAAGCGTTTATCGAGTAAACCCACTCTCCATTCTGCAGGGTACCATTTCGGTAATACGACATCACAATGAAGGTGTTTTGCTCTAGCGATAAAACCATTGCGGTTTACTGAAAAGATTGCTTATTACTTACTGTAAACGTACGAAAATAACTGTCTTACCTTCGCAACTCCGTAACTTGTTTCTGGTATTATTCACAATTCACGCTTACGCGGAAAATCGTTTTAGTCTTGATAAAGACTGTTGAAGAAAATCACAAGGAAAACAACTAAGACACGGAATTCACAACTGAACTAAACTGAGAAACTGACGCTCTGACGCTAAAACGTATTTATTTGACATGTGTCATTTGACATCAATGATACCTAATTTACCGGCTTCAACGGCTTGACATAGTTCGGTCAAAAAAAGTATAGAGCCGCACAATTCCACAGCACTCTTGATGTATGTTCTTTTATAGACACTCTGTATAATCTACATATAATCTCGTGTTAGTATTTAAATTTATAATAAAAACAGAAATATCTCTGTTTGGAATAACAAAGAAATCAAAGAGGTTAATAAATAATAACAGAACAATACATAAGTATATACATACCTAATTCTAACATTTGGTTCAGATTATCAAATCCACTTGTTTTAATAAAATTCTATAATAATATGTTTACAATTATCAGTACAGTAGAAGCTCGATTATCCGGAACAATGGAGAGTAGACCCAATCCGGATGATCGAGATTCCGGATAATCCGTTATTTTTTTCAACACACATTAGTTACAAAAAGAGAAAAATTATACATATTAATGAAAATATGATGAAATTGAAGTCTGTTTAAGCCCGGTCATACGTTTCTTTGATGCAAAGTCTCTCCAACACAAAAACGTGAACTGATGAATTTTGCGACAATACGGTGTCAATTCCAGACAAAACAAATAGCGGGAATCAGATTTCCAGTCAAAACAATTATTTTATTATTTCGGAGAATCAGATTTCTGTCTTCTAAGAACTTTCCGGATAAAACGGAGGCCAGGAGCCAACACTTCTGGATAAAACGATGAAATTGAAAAATACTCTTGTAGCGGATAATACGAAGTTCCGAATTCTAGTAGTGGGGGTCGAATTTCATGAACGTGCGGAACAGCACTTGCAGGGCGTCGGGCACAATGTAATAATGGTTTATCTGTTTTTTTGAAGCAGTGCTAGACTCGACAGATTAGCTGGTGTCGTACGGTTTGAATATTGTTTCCATTATTATTTGAGAAATTATTTTTTACTTTACAACCTTATCAAATTTTATTGAAATAAATTTGCAAAATACTTCGGACGCCACCGGACATTGCTTCCGTCTCACGCTGCATAAAAACGAAACAAAAACTGTGCAAAAACCATACAGTCGACCTGTTCAGTGTTCAGTAATAAACACAATCGCAAGTCGGATTAACTAGCATTATTCCGTGCGCTGATTGTATTTATAATATGAAACCACATCAGTTGTGAGCGATTAGTACCTGGACTATTTGGTTAGCGTATTTTCATGCAATACACTGTGAACATAAAGTTTGGAACAAAATTCATAGTAGCGTTATGTGATGTTTTTTGGAAAATCGCTCGAACAGGTCGATTTTAGTTTGAAAAATGCCATCCTGTGACGCGCAACTTGTTTAAATGACATCACTGCTTTTTGCGCAATGACGTCATTACCAATTTTTTTAAATGACACCCCCCCACTTTTTTCTTCTCTTTTTGATAGATCCTTCTACTACCTAAACGACGAATGAAAAAAATTGGTAAAATTGGTACCTTACATAACAATTTTTTTGAGAAAATGACAATTTTTATTTCAAAAATTTAATTTAATTTTTAATGTAATTTTTTTTTTGTATGGATTTATTTAAAACAGAATTTATTTTATTTAATAAAAATTTCATAATTCTTGAAACTATCAAATAAGCACAAAAAATGTAAGCTCCAATATATTTTTCTTTTGTTACAGTAGGTCCGTTACTTTGAAGAAGAGGGGACTTGTTGCAAATTGCGACAGAAGTAGAAGCCACAAAGATCAGACGCTTTATTTTAATGTTATTATTTGTTTACTGAAACAAATATTCGTGAAAAATTTTCACCTATACGATGTTTGTGGGTGACATCCTAATGCATGTCTGATATTTCGAAACCGTTAAGGAACCACAGAGCTTCCTTTAAACAAATAATTTAATAAATTTATCAACAGATTTAATTTCGCGTATGACGTATCAGATGCGAGCGAATAAGGCTCCGTTGCTATTTGAACTGGCAATAGCTCTCTATTAACGCGTACCAGAAGTTTGCTCGCAAAAATTGAACACGATTTAGTAGTGTTACAAAATCCAGGAAAACAGATTATTGCTCCTTGTAACTGGAGTCGTAATTACATATATTACTTTTTGGTCAGTAATAAATAAATTGATCGACCAAATTTGTCGATAGGAAGATGTATTTTTTTTTTTTTCATCAGGAGTAGGTTTCGTCCTTTGACGGGTGCGACATGGAGGATCGGCGCGGATCGCTTGTGGACTGGATTTAAAGGGTAATTTAATTTTCACTCATTTTTTTTTTTTAAGTTGCTTTCAGTATTTATTACTCCCACAGAATATATTTTATTTTACATTTATTTAATAATTCTTGAATCTTTCAAACAAGCAGAAAAAATGTAAGCTACAATATGTTTTTCTTTTGTTGCAGTAGGTTCGTCACTTTGAAGAAGAGGGGACTCGTCGCAAATTGCGACAGAAGTAGAAGCCACAAAGGTCAGACGCTTTATTTTAATGTTATTATTTGTTTATTGAAACAAATATTCGTGAAAAATTTTCACCTATACGATGTTTGTGGGTGACATCCTAATGCATGTCTGATATTTCGAAACCGTTAAGGAACCACAGAGCTTCCTTTAAACAAATAATTTAATAAATTTATCAACAGATTTAATTTCGCGTATGACGTATCAGATGCGAGCGAATAAGGCTCCGTTGCTATTTGAACTGGCAATAAATAGCTCTCTATTAACGCGTACCAGAAGTTTGCTCGCAAAAATTGAACACGATTTAGTAGTGTTACAAAATCCTGGAAAACAGATTATTGCTCCTTGTAACTGGAGTCGTAATTACATACGAGTATATTACTTTTTGGTCAGTAATAAATAAATTGATCGACCAAATTTGTCGATAGGAAGATGTTTTTTTTTTTTTTTTCATCAGGAGTAGGTTTCGTCCTTTGACGGGTGCGACATGGAGGATCGGCGCGGATCGCTTGTGGACTGGATTTAAAGGGTAATTTAATTTTCACTCATTTTTTTTTTTTAAGTTGCTTTCAGTATTTATTACTCCCACAGAATATATTTTATTTTACATTTATTTAATAATTCTTGAATCTTTCAAACAAGCAGAAAAAATGTAAGCTACAATATGTTTTTCTTTTGTTGCAGTAGGTTCGTTACTTTGAAGAAGAGGGGACTCGTCGCAAATTGCGACAGAAGTAGAAGCCACAAGGGTCAGACGCTTTATTTTAATGTTATTATTTGTTTATTGAAA
Organism: Tenebrio molitor; assembly: GCF_963966145.1. Taxonomy (NCBI): domain Eukaryota; kingdom Metazoa; phylum Arthropoda; class Insecta; order Coleoptera; family Tenebrionidae; genus Tenebrio; species Tenebrio molitor. The sequence goes on along the minus strand of NC_091054.1, from coordinate 580,240 downwards.
CAAATATTCGTGAAAATTTTTCACCTGTACGATGTTTGTGGGTGACATCCTAATGCATGTCTAATATTTCGAAACCGTTAAGGAATCACAGAGCTTCCTTTAAACAAATAATTTAATAAATTTATCAACAGATTTAATTTCGCGTATGACGTATCAGATGCGAGCGAATAAGGCTCCGTTGCTATTTGAACTGGCAATAGCTCTTTATTAACGCGTACCAGAAGTTTGCTCGCAAAAATTGAACACGATTTAGTAGTGTTACAAAATCCAGGAAAACAGATTATTGCTCCTTGTAACTGGAGTCGTAATTACATATATTACTTTTTGGTCAGTAATAAATAAATTGATCGACCAAATTTGTCGATAGGAAGATGTTTTTTTTTTTTTTCATCAGGAGTAGGTTTCGTCCTTTGACGGGTGCGACATGGAGGATCGGCGCGGATCGCTTGTGGACTGGATTTAAAGGGTAATTTAATTTTCACTCATTTTTTTTTTTTTAAAGTTGCTTTCAATATTTATTACTCTCACAGAATATATTTTATTTTACATTTATTTAATAATTCTTGAATCTTTCAAACAAGCAGAAAAAATGTAAGCTACAATATGTTTTTCTTTTGTTGCAGTAGGTCCGTTACTTTGAAGAAGAGGGGACTCGTCGCAAATTGCGACAGAAGTAGAAGCCACAAAGGTCAGACGCTTTATTTTAATGTTATTATTTGTTTATTGAAACAAATATTCGTGAAAATTTTTCACCTGTACGATGTTTGTGGGTGACATCCTAATGCATGTCTAATATTTCGAAACCGTTAAGGAATCACAGAGCTTCCTTTAAACAAATAATTTAATAAATTTATCAACAGATTTAATTTCGCGTATGACGTATCAGATGCGAGCGAATAAGGCTCCGTTGCTATTTGAACTGGCAATAGCTCTTTATTAACGCGTACCAGAAGTTTGCTCGCAAAAATTGAACACGATTTAGTAGTGTTACAAAATCCAGGAAAACAGATTATTGCTCCTTGTAACTGGAGTCGTAATTACATATATTACTTTTTGGTCAGTAATAAATAAATTGATCGACCAAATTTGTCGATAGGAAGATGTTTTTTTTTTTTTTTTTCATCAGGAGTAGGTTTCGTCCTTTGACGGGTGCGACATGGAGGATCGGCGCGGATCGCTTGTGGACTGGATTTAAAGGGTAATTTAATTTTCACTCATTTTTTTTTTAAGTTGCTTTCAGAATTTATTACTCCCACAGAAGTTATTTTATTTTATATTTATTTAATAATTCTTGAATCTTTCAAACAAGCAGAAAAAATGTAAGCTACAATATGTTTTTCTTTTGTTACAGTAGGTCCGTTACTTTGAAGAAGAGGGGACTCGTCGCAAATTGCGACAGAAGTAGAAGCCACAAAGGTCAGACGCTTTATTTTAATGTTATTATTTGTTTATTGAAACAAATATTCGTGAAAAATTTTCACCTATACGATGTTTGTGGGTGACATCCTAATGCATGTCTAATATTTCGAAACCATTAAGGAACCACAGCTTCCTTTAAACAAATAATTTAATAAATTTATCAACAGATTTAATTTCGCGTTTGACGTATCAGATGCGAGCGAATAAGGCTCTATTAACTTGTACCAGAAGTTTGCTCGCAAAAATTGAACACGATTTAGTAGTGTTACAAAATCCAGGAAAACAGATTATTGCTCCTTGTAACTGGAGTCGTAAATACATATATTACTTTTTGGTCAGTAATAAATAAATAAATTGATCGATCAAACTTGTCAATAGGAAGATGTTTGTTTTTTTTTTTCATCAGGAGTAGGTTTCGTCCTTTGACGGGTGCGACATGGAGGATCGGCGCGGATCGCTTGTGGACTGGATTTAAAGGGTAATTTAATTTTCACTCATTTTTTTTTTTAAGTTGCTTTCAATATTTATTACTCCCACAGAATATATTTTATTTTACATTTATTTAATAATTCTTGAATCTTTCAAACAAGCAGAAAAAATGTAAGCTACAATATGTTTTTCTTTTGTTGCAGTAGGTCCGTTACTTTGAAGAAGAGGGGACTCGTCGCAAATTGCGACAGAAGTAGAAGCCACAAAGGTCAGACGCTTTATTTTAATGTTATTATTTGTTTATTGAAACAAATATTCGTGAAAATTTTTCACCTGTACGATGTTTGTGGGTGACATCCTAATGCATGTCTAATATTTCGAAACCGTTAAGGAATCACAGAGCTTCCTTTAAACAAATAATTTAATAAATTTATCAACAGATTTAATTTCGCGTATGACGTATCAGATGCGAGCGAATAAGGCTCCGTTGCTATTTGAACTGGCAATAGCTCTTTATTAACGCGTACCAGAAGTTTGCTCGCAAAAATTGAACACGATTTAGTAGTGTTACAAAATCCAGGAAAACAGATTATTGCTCCTTGTAACTGGAGTCGTAATTACATATATTACTTTTTGGTCAGTAATAAATAAATTGATCGACCAAATTTGTCGATAGGAAGATGTTTTTTTTTTTTTTTTTCATCAGGAGTAGGTTTCGTCCTTTGACGGGTGCGACATGGAGGATCGGCGCGGATCGCTTGTGGACTGGATTTAAAGGGTAATTTAATTTTCACTCATTTTTTTTTTAAGTTGCTTTCAGAATTTATTACTCCCACAGAAGTTATTTTATTTTATATTTATTTAATAATTCTTGAATCTTTCAAACAAGCAGAAAAAATGTAAGCTACAATATGTTTTTCTTTTGTTACAGTAGGTCCGTTACTTTGAAGAAGAGGGGACTCGTCGCAAATTGCGACAGAAGTAGAAGCCACAAAGGTCAGACGCTTTATTTTAATGTTATTATTTGTTTATTGAAACAAATATTCGTGAAAAATTTTCACCTATACGATGTTTGTGGGTGACATCCTAATGCATGTCTAATATTTCGAAACCATTAAGGAACCACAGCTTCCTTTAAACAAATAATTTAATAAATTTATCAACAGATTTAATTTCGCGTTTGACGTATCAGATGCGAGCGAATAAGGCTCTATTAACTTGTACCAGAAGTTTGCTCGCAAAAATTGAACACGATTTAGTAGTGTTACAAAATCCAGGAAAACAGATTATTGCTCCTTGTAACTGGAGTCGTAAATACATATATTACTTTTTGGTCAGTAATAAATAAATAAATTGATCGATCAAACTTGTCAATAGGAAGATGTTTGTTTTTTTTTTTCATCAGGAGTAGGTTTCGTCCTTTGACGGGTGCGACATGGAGGATCGGCGCGGATCGCTTGTGGACTGGATTTAAAGGGTAATTTAATTTTCACTCATTTTTTTTTTTAAGTTGCTTTCAATATTTATTACTCCCACAGAATATATTTTATTTTACATTTATTTAATAATTCTTGAATCTTTCAAACAAGCAGAAAAAATGTAAGCTACAATATGTTTTTCTTTTGTTGCAGTAGGTCCGTTACTTTGAAGAAGAGGGGACTCGTCGCAAATTGCGACAGAAGTAGAAGCCACAAAGGTCAGACGCTTTATTTTAATGTTATTATTTGTTTATTGAAACAAATATTCGTGAAAAATTTTCACCTATACGATGTTTGTGGGTGACATCCTAATGCATGTCTGATATTTCGAAACCGTTAAGGAACCACAGAGCTTCCTTTAAACAAATAATTTAATAAATTTATCAACAGATTTAATTTCGCGTATGACGTATCAGATGCGAGCGAATAAGGCTCCGTTGCTATTTGAACTGGCAATAGCTCTCTATTAACGCGTACCAGAAGTTTGCTCGCAAAAATTGAACACGATTTAGTAGCGTTACAAAATCCAGGAAAACAGATTATTGCTCCTTGTAACTGGAGTCATAATTACATATATTACTTTTTGGTCAGTAATAAATAAATTGATCGACCAAATTTGTCGATAGGAAGATGTTTTTTTTTTTTTTCGTCAGGAGTAGGTTTCGTCCTTTGACGGGTGCGACATGGAGGATCGGCGCGGATCGCTTGTGGACTGGATTTAAAGGGTAATTTAATTTTCATTCATTTTTGTTTTTTTTTTTTTAAGTTGCTTTCAGTATTTATTACTCCCACAGAATATATTTTATTTTACATGTATTTAATAATTCTTGAATCTTTCAAACAAGCAGAAAAAATGTAAGCTACAATATGTTTTTCTTTTGTTACAGTAGGTCCGTTACTTTGAAGAAGAGGGGACTCGTCGCAAATTGCGACAGAAGTAGAAGCCACAAAGGTCAGACGCTTTATTTTAATGTTATTATTTGTTTATTGAAACAAATATTCGTGAAAAATTTTCGCCTATACGATGTTTGTGGGTGACATCCTAATGCATGTCTGATATTTCGAAACCGTTAAGGAACCACAGCTTCCTTTAAACAAATAATTTAATAAATTTATCAACAGATTTAATTTCGCGTTTGACGTATCAGATGCGAGCGAATAAGGCTCTATTAACTTGTACCAGAAGTTTGCTCGCAAAAATTGAACACGATTTAGTAGTGTTACAAAATCCAGGAAAACAGATTATTGCTCCTTGTAACTGGAGTCGTAAATACATATATTACTTTTTGGTCAGTAATAAATAAATAAATTGATCGACCAAACTTGTCGATAGGAAGATGTTTGTTTTTTTTTTTCATCAGGAGTAGGTTTCGTCCTTTGACGGGTGCGACATGGAGGATCGGCGCGGATCGCTTGTGGACTGGATTTAAAGGGTAATTTAATTTTCACTCATTTTTTTTTTAAGTTGCTTTCAGTATTTATTACTCCCACAGAAGTTATTTTATTTTATATTTATTTAATAATTCTTGAATCTTTCAAACAAGCAGAAAAAATGTAAGCTACAATATGTTTTTCTTTTGTTACAGTAGGTCCGTTACTTTGAAGAAGAGGGGACTCGTCGCAAATTGCGACAGAAGTAGAAGCCACAAAGGTCAGACGCTTTATTTTAATGTTATTATTTGTTTATTGAAACAAATATTCGTGAAAAATTTTCACCTATACGATGTTTGTGGGTGACATCCTAATGCATGTCTAATATTTCGAAACCGTTAAGGAACCACAGAGCTTCCTTTAAACAAATAATTTAATAAATTTATCAACAGATTTAATTTCGCGTATGACGTATCAGATGCGAGCGAATAAGGCTCCGTTGCTATTTGAACTGGCAATAGCTCTCTATTAACGCGTACCAGAAGTTTGCTCGCAAAAATTGAACACGATTTAGTAGTGTTACAAAATCCAGGAAAACAGATTATTGCTCCTTGTAACTGGAGTCGTAATTACATATATTACTTTTTGGTTAGTAATAAATAAATTGATCGACCAAATTTGTCGATAGGAAGATGTTTTTTTTTTTTTTCATCAGGAGTAGGTTTCGTCCTTTGACGGGTGCGACATGGAGGATCGGCGCGGATCGCTTGTGGACTGGATTTAAAGGGTAATTTAATTTTCACTCATTTTTTTTTTTAAGTTGCTTTCAATATTTATTACTCTCACAGAATATATTTTATTTTACATTTATTTAATAATTCTTGAATCTTTCAAACAAGCAGAAAAAATGTAAGCTACAATATGTTTTTCTTTTGTTGCAGTAGGTCCGTTACTTTGAAGAAGAGGGGATTCGTCGCAAATTGCGACAGAACTAGAAGCCACAAAGGTCAGGCGCTTTATTTTAATGTTATTATTTGTTTATTTAAACAAATATTCGTGAAAAATTTTCACCTATACGATGTTTGTGGGTGACATCCTAATGCATGTCTGATATTTCGAAACCGTTAAGGAACCACAGCTTCCTTTAAACAAATAATTTAATAAATTTATCAACAGATTTCATTTCGCGTATGACGTATCAGATGCGAGCGAATAAGGCTCTATTAACTTGTACCAGAAGTTTGCTCGCAAAAATTGAACACGATTTAGTAGTGTTACAAAATCCAGGAAAACAGATTATTGCTCCTTGTAACTGGAGTCGTAAATACATATATTACTTTTTGGTCAGTAATAAATAAATAAATTGATCGATCAAACTTGTCGATAGGAAGATGTTTGTTTTTTTTTTTTCATCAGGAGTAGGTTTCGTCCTTTGACGAGTGCGACATGGAGGATCGGCGCGGATCGCTTGTGGGCTGGATTTAAAGGGTAATTTAATTTTCACTCATTTTTTTTTTAAGTTGCTTTCAATATTTATTACTCCCACAGAATATATTTTATTTTATACAGGGTGATTTACGAGGAATAATGAGCCCGATGGAATAGAAAATGCAACCCGCAATTCATCAGGAGAAAAACCCGGATATTTACCGCTTCGATGTCCGGCTTTTTGTTCCAATGTATTGTGGGTTGCATTTTCTATTCCATCGGGCTCATTATTCCTCATAAATCACCGTGTATTTATTTAATAATTCTTGAAGCTTTCAAACAAGCAGAAAAAATGTAAGCTACAATATGTTTTTCTTTTGTTGCAGTAGGTCCGTTACTTTGAAGAAGAGGGGACTCGTCGCAAATTGCGACAGAAGTAGAAGCCACAAAGGTCAGACGCTTTATTTTAATGTTATCATTTGTTTATTGAAACAAATATTCGTGGGTGAAATCCTAATGTATGTCTAATATGTAATTAATAAGCCATGCGGAACGTAAGAACTAACATTCCTCCAACGTTATAGTGTCCTTACGTTCCTTATGACTTAAATAACTATTACATTTAATTTGATTTAATTAAATTTAATAGAAAATCATTTTAGCGTATTAATTTTTGTTTATTTGTTATTCGTAATCATACGATTTTTTAAGCAATAAACGTCATTGTATAACAATTTTAAAAAACACAACCGAATTATATTCCTTATTAAACGTTGAAATGCATAAAAGAACCAGTTTTTCATTTGTCAATGAACACCGTTTAAATAAAGGACAAAAACTAATGGTATGCTATAGTCCGGACAAAATAAATGTGAATATTGACTTTATTAAGTCAAATTATTTAACAGCATGTTCAAATAAAAATGTAAAGATAACAATAGTAATAATTTATGATGGGGAACAGACTGATGGTTATCTACCACCACAGTTGCAGGTAGAATTTATTATCGTTACCAACTTGTTAAATAATTTGACTTAATAAAGTCAAGATTCACATTTATTTTGTCCGCACTATACCCTTGTAGACAGGGCTATTCACGTAGGAGTACGTGCTGTACTAACCTGACATGCAACCCAAATTACATTTACATTATAAAAACCATGGCGCCGGTAGTGTAATGTGGGTTGCATGCATGTTAGGCTCCATGTTATTCTGACCATTACCGAAATACGGGCACAGTTTAATAATATTTTAGCATCATCAGAACCACTAATAGACACAGACAATTTTGTTTTTAACTTATTAAATTGTTTGATTTTTCCAAAGAAGGCATTTTTTATCTTTTCCTCCGCACGCGATGCCAAATCTAAACAACAATTTCTTATTTGATTACTTACCGTCTTTTGATTGGTCATCATGTCATTCTTGAAATCGGTAAATACGTGAAAATGACCGAAATTGTATTTCTGTGTAACACAATACAGGGTGATTCACGTAACCCGTTCGTTAGAAACTTTCTGATTTGCCAAAATCGTATTAATACAAAAATTGGCAGCCGACTATAGTCGACTGTTTCAAGTTCAAATAAAATATTTTCAAAATTGCGACACTTCCGGAAATCCACGACATCTTTGTTTTTTTTAAATGGAAAGGCCCCCATTTTGTTTTCACATTTCGATTATGCGTTAAATTTTGTGTTTAGAACGTCCTTCTCTTAATTAACACTTATCTGTTATCGTCTTTGGCTTGTCATTTTTTTCGCAAAAAAGCTGGGTTGCAGGGCTTCATTAAAAAATTGAATTGATAAATAATTGAATTTTTTTTACTGAATTCCCAAAGATTTGGCCGATTTTTTGCGCTATTTGCGACACTTTTTATGTTTCATACGCCTACTGCAATTTTTTAAAACTGATAAACAAAAAATGTCGAAAACTTCATTTTTTTAAAGGGTAACTACCATTTCTGGCACTAAAAATCTAATTTTAAGGCCACTTTTATTAACATTGTGTATTCCTATTTCCAGCCGTTGTGGCGTAATTTCAATTTTTTGAATTAAATATCCTTTTTTTGTATCAAACAATTGTTTTATTTGAATTTTTATTCAAAAATAGCATTGCAATAAATAGTAGATGACAACAGAATAATAAAAAATAAGCAAATTAACAAAAAAATATTTTAATGTAAATGTGTGCACCGTTTTCATTGAATTTTTTTTTGTTAATTTTATTTATTTTTTTTTATTAATTTTGTTATCTACCGTTTATTACATGTGATTTTTGAATTAAAATTCAATTAAAAAGAATACTTTATTCAAAAAATAGAAAACGGCTGGGAATAGGTATACATAATGTTAATAAAACTAGCATTAAAATTAAATTTTACATTTATATCTATTGTCAGAAATGGAAGTTGCCATTTTATTTAATTAAAAAAATTAAGTTTTCGAGATTTTTTTGATTACCAATTTTGAAAAATTGGTAGTAGGCGTATGAAACATAAAAAACTTTTACTAATGGCGCAAAAGATCGACCGGGCCTTTAGCAATTTAAATTTAAAAAAATCAGTTATTTATTTCCAGTAGTTCAGGAGTTATAAATTTTTTAATCAAACCCTGCAACCCCGCTTTTCTGCGAAATAGTAGTTTATTTGATGAGTTTGTGTGTAAATTGGGCCTTTTTTGGCATGCGTGAGCCATTTTAAAACGCGAGTGAAACGAGCGTTTTAAAGGCCCAATTTACACACGAACGAGTTGAATACAACGTTTTTTTGTTCGACGAGCCCCTTAAAGGCTCCAAATCGCTTAAAACCTTTAAAATTAGCTTGACGTTTCGTTTTGACAAGTTATGACATTTATCAAAATCCGTTCACATTGGAGAAAATTCTCAAATTCTGACAGTGTCGAACAAAAAAATACAGGGTTATTATAAATGTTTGTAGTCAACGAGCCCATGAAAACAAATGAAATTTTTTCTTTTGCCGTTCCATAGTTCAATACGAAAATGATACGAAGTAGATTATTATTCTTGACATTAGGAGGTTATGTTTACCTTCAAAAAATTCTTTGAATTATTAACCACAACAGTGAAGATTCGTTTAAAGAGATTGTTCCAACGTTTTAATACCGTGAGTAACAGTGACTTAAATCCATCAAGACGGGATTTGTTATCAAAGTGAATTTTAAAGTTCATATGGTTCAATCCATCTCATACGGACAATAAAATTTAATTTTCTCTATTTCAGTTTTGTAAACCTATCCACTGGTGTTTAACCACAGGTGTGTAGAACTGAATTGTTGCTGTTAAATTATTCAATGGGTACTGCATCATTTTTGTTTTAAAAGTTTCGAGGAAACAATGTTAAGTACCACAAGATTCCAAAACTGTTGATGGAAAATGAGAGAATGAAATCATTGTAAATAGACATTTTATTTATGTGTTATATGGCAACAAATTAAAGCTATTTAACTGTCCAGTAAGGTTTTATTGTTGTTAATGTGCATTAAATGATTTCCAATGTTATAATGTGGAGGAGCAGGATACAGAAGATGGGTGACGTCAGACAGGGGCATGTGTTGATCCAATCTGGAATAGTTGTTAATGAAATAAGCAACAAATATGGAAGAGGAGGTATACTTATTAGTTCTAACGTCTCCCTGAGTACAATCAGGTTATGAACTTACAGCAGGACCACAAGGGCGTAGTAAAGGGGGAGGCCAGGTGGGCCCGGCCCACCCCAGAATCCTTCTGGCCCACTCCAGAATAAAAGTAAAACACATTAAAAACAAGATACATCTGCAATATCTATCTATCATCTGTCTGGTTTAAAGTCTGGCCCACCCCAGCAAAAAATCATTGCTACGCCCTTGCAGGACCATGCCTTGTTGGAAAAGAATGACAAATCCAAAGTTCTGTTATCATTTAGGTTGTTTAAAAACCAGCTGCAATATGCAACATGACATGGATAATCTGCTGGTTTCAGTTCTTGAAACAATGACATTTTATAAGGGTGCAAATTTAATCTTTTCTTCACAATTTTCTGACATGTGCTCAGTGCTACACCTGACTGTGCTGACAGCAATGATGTTCTGGGATTTTGTTCCATTCTCTCTCTCAAAACTTCACCAACTTGAAGCCTTCTCGATGACTTTTCCTTTGAAGCATCTCTAGTTTTGTCTATTCACAATCCATCGAATGTGGGTCATTAAAGATTGTTCCTCTATCTCTAAATTAGGAAACTTTGCGAGATATTGATCCTTACATGATTGCATTATGTTTTCATCTCGTACACCATTTTAATAAAATGAAATAATAATGAAAGTAGTCTGTTCCACGGTGTACCCCATTGCAATCCTAAAAATCCTTTTTATCCTAAAAAAATGTGTTTAGTAGAAACTGATAATTAGAAGAGAGAATTTGGAAGAGAACAGTTAACCTGAAAATAAATTTACTTGAAACTTACAGAATTTTACTAACCTAACCTTGATCACTGTTGTATACTCATCGTCGTCGTCTGTGGTCTTAACACTCTTAACTTTTACTAAAGACTTATTTTGATTCGAAGGAAAAAAATGCGGTAATCAAGTGATTTGACATTAACAGCGACTTTTACCGTTTCAGTTGGTCAGGAGCTCACTCATACCAATATTCCACTAGATACAGTGCAGAATCGAAACAAGGCGGCACAAATTCATGGCCTACTTGGACTACAAACATTTATAATAACCCTGTATAATAAAAATGTGCGCAAATCGAGAGAATATATTTTCCGTGAAATTGTATATAAAAATCTTTAACAACAAATTAACAGATTCAATATTATCAGTTAATCATTCAGGAGCGGTAATTTTATTTGCGTCTTTTATAATCAGTTCCGAGAAAATTTCAGCGATAAGGGGTCAACGAAGAGGCCACGCTCAGATCCCAATTACTCTTACTTAATCTTAAACACAATTAAGAATAAATATAACAAATTTAACTTCAGTGACATAACATCTTCGACACCATGCAAGTGTTATTTTTCACAGTCCTCAATTTCGCGTTAATTTTCGCCCAAAGCCCTCCCATTGACATCGTCGAAGTGGCAATGGGAGTGGTCTCCTCCACAACGGACGCTTGGGACATCGTCGATGATCCCTACGATCCTGACTTGGTCAACAAAACCCAAACCAGAGTAATCGAAGAAATCGGTAAAGCCGCCGAAAAAATACAACAACTGGGCAAACAGGTGCACAGTTCGGTCGGCACCGAAACCATCTCCATGTTAGCGCAAGGCCTAGAGCAGCACGTCCGTCTGGAAGCGCGACTTAACCAGTTCCTGGAACTGCACACCAAAATCGACAATCTTTACAACACTTTTCACAGCTACCTGAGGAATGCGGAAGAGTTCGAGAGACAGACGTTGATGAATTTTGTTAACAATGTTGTCTCGTACGGGAGTGCGACTTCTGTGGTACAAGCACTCGACGAAATCTATTCGTATGTTGTACCAACGAGGAAAGGAGTTACCAGCAATGGAATATTGGAGTTGTTGGTGTATCATCTACAGAACACTCAAGGAGAGATGTTTTGCAACGCGAGGCAGTCGCCTCAACAGGTTTTGTACAGTATCTACAATTCACTCATTTTGACAGAACTGAAAGGGTTCATAATGGTACAGTTCGGCAATATAATGAAAAGGTCGGCTAATGAAGGTGAGATTTACTGTGTCTTTTGTTTGAAGAAAATGTTTCCCTTCTAAAGTGGTAATTTCAATTTAGGCAACTTCATCAGAGAGTCCAACGTTGCGACTGAAGGTTTTCAAACTCGCACCAAAAACATCATCAAGGAAGTAAACACTGTGATGAGACAAGTGCCCAGGGAGTATTGGAAATGCGACCCAAGGAAACACGTAGCAGGTAACAACCACACTTAAGTCACTAGAAAAGAGTACTCATTAGATGTGACTTGCAGAAGAAACTTACGACCAGTTTACTCAATTAATGCAAGGCTACATCGAAAACGAAGTAGATCTGAACAAGGAACGAATTTGTGCTCATGAATGCGGTAGATATCAAAACACCAAGAGCTACGGTTGCTATTATGGCTTTTGCAATTCACAAAGACAATGTCACGGCAATATAACCAGCTGCAGGAATTACGATTACAAATTGTGGGTTTGTCCAGCGGTTAGTATCTTTTGTGTTGTTGTTTTTGTTCTTATCTTGTAAAAGTTGAAGAAGAAAACAGTTTGAGAGTGAGAGAAGGGGATTAAGTTTTGCTATTTAGGATGTCCATTCCCACCGACGTTATGACTACATCACGTACGACAATGGTCTCGTCCACGGTCGAAAGCGCGAATGCCAAACGACGAAGCTTAGGCACTGGGCAAGCTCTGTGGTGTTCAGATGCAGTTACTGCTTCTGCCTGTGCGACGAAGAAGGATCATTCTCTGACAGATACGTCTCTCTAAGAGCTGTCAACGCTGATTATGCCAATAACAGGTTGAGTGGAACGGTTATCATGTTACAAAAATAATGTTTGGTGTTTTAGAGTCGTTACAGGTTTGCGTCTAGTCAAACATAACAGAATTATCCATCTGCAAGTACAAGAAGGAAAATTGCTTCCGCGCGGTAAAATTGACACTTCCACGATGCGCTGGGTACCAGTTGACGAAATGAAAATCGATGAGAACTCCATCGCCGGTCTCGACTATCATACTTTGAGTTTGGAGAAGCGGGCGTTAGATCTGGACGATGTGGTGGCCGAGGAGGACTTCGTACTGACAGGTTAGTTCAGTTAATAAAGAATCTGCAAAGATTTCTCCAATGTTTCTTCACTCCCATCTCATAAATCCAATTCAACTCTAGCTTCACACGACAGATGAGTTTCGCTCTTGAAGTACTTCACATGTCCAGTTGTCGTACTCATTTTGCTCCTGAAAATCTTGCCTTTGACGCAGTATTACAGTGTTTTTCTTCTCGTGAAGAAACTTGTTCAAAACAGTCTTTTACGATTTGGCATTGCAATCTATCACAATAGATCTCCTTTGAAAGCTAACCTCATACATTTTCACTTATAGGAGCAGACTCCGTCGTTTCAAAACCTTGACGGTTTCCTTCTCTCCACTACGTCAGTAACCTTCTTACCACACTTTCAGGTGTGAGATTCAAGACCATCGGCACCCATCTCAATTTTGAGATCCAGGTGACGCCGTTTAATTTCACCACAGGACAACTGATCGATCCTACCACCAGGAGCGTCTACAAAAACAACCCTAGAACAGTCGAGTCGTTCCAAAACAAGAGGTGAAGAAAACTTTTCTATTTTTTGACGTAGTAATTGTTTGTTTCAGGTCGGAAATCAAACTCGTCACTCCAGATGTTCCCATTTTTTCTCCGTTACCGTCGGTTCCTTATTCAGGATCAGATCGTTACATTAAATTTGTCAATTCGGATATCGAAAAGGACGCGGCGCAAACTACTGTTCCTTTCTTGGATGTCCAACCTGTGGAGGCCTTGCAACCGGTGCCCCTGAGTGGGGCCGGGATCTTCTACAAGGGTCGCGAAAGCTACGGCGGGTTTATAACGCCTAAAGTGATTACGTATGACTTCAGTAAACATCTGGAAATTGCGTTGCCGGAGAAAAGAGTGATTGATTCAAACCAAAAGAATTAAGCAGCAAAAAAGAATCTTTGGTTTGAGCATATTTAAAAAATAATTAGACGTTTAGGAGTTGTGCACATATATTATGAAACACCTGTTGTAGTCTTGCGTGTCGAAATAAAAGTAACAGGTCTCGAATGTTATTAATGTTTCTTGTATAAATAAACATCTAGTTGCAATAACCCCTTTTTGTCAAATTTTTATCAATAAACGTACCAAGACAGAGTTTTTATTTTTTTTATAACGCGTGGTTTGTACCAACGAGCCACCACTGGTAAAAAATGTATGGATAAGGAGGAATTGTTAGAAATCGACGCGTCAACAAAATGATGTCTTACTCAAGCAGAAATTGTCCTCTTGAGGCAAACACAATCCGTGTACAATGTTTCATCTCACAGTATTCGTTCTTTTACATCTGGTGTCATCGATCAGTACTTGGGACTTGACCATTTACAACATCTCTTCAAATTATTACGTCTCCAGTGTTAGCGTTTACGGCAATCGAGCCTTTTTAGCCCTCCCGAGAAGTTCTTGCCATAACAACGTCACCAACCCAACACTTGTGGAAGCATCATGGTACAACGAACAGCAAATTTTTCCAAGGTAGGTACACAAATTCTTGGTGGACACCTTTTCGTGATTTTCCCGTAGAAAAAAACCCTTTTTCGTGGAGTCACAAATCTGGAGTGACTGTGACCACCTCCAAGATGTCGTCTCGTTGGACGTGGAGCCTCTACGATCGAGACTGTGGGTTTTAGACAAGGGCAACTCGATCTGCCCACCCAAACTAGTCATTTACAATTTATTCCAGAAAATTAATTACACGTCGGAGGCCCCCCAGGCTGCTCTAGACAAAGTGAACTACATTGTTGTAGACACTGACGTTAAACTGAACGGGGCACGAGGTTATGTGGGGCTAGACGGAACCGATTATCTTTTGGTTTTTTCTTTAAGCCAGTTCAAGTGGTGGCGAATCAATCTGAAATCGCCCAATACTCTGCTGCCCATTTCTACCAAATATCTGGCATTTGCACGGAAAGAACAAGTTTTGTACGTAACGGGGGGTGAAGAGAGAGGGATCTTTTCACTGGACTTGTCACTGATTAGAAGAGAACTAGAGGAGGTAATGCGTAATGACAAAAAAAAATCAATTAAATCATTGCTCTCAGGGTGTGGAGGTCCTTGAGGTAACTTATCTTGGAGAAAAATTGGGAGCGTCTAGTGGATTGGTCACAGATTATAAAAGTGGACTCAGTTATTATCTACCCAGGGATTATGCGGTGGTCCGATGGGATACAAGGTATTAAAAATGAAAAAAAAAAATGTATGCGATGGCCGGGAATCGAACCCGGATCAACTGCTTGGAAGGCAACTATGCTGACCATTACACCACCATCGCACTTGCTCTTACATTCTTTTGAAATTTAGATACAGTACGCTCTACTCTCTTTATTAAAAATTAAAACAGTTTTTAATAGATAGTTCTGACTTCCGACACAAATAATCCCCAATGCGTTCTAAAGCATTAAACGTAAACGTCGACTTATGCAACGCTGTATTATTGGTTACATACATAATATTTGACATTAATTTACCTTACAATCATTACATAACCTCAATTCGTTTTATTCACTATAAAATTTCTCGAATCTGTATTGATGTCATTGCAGCTTACCCAAAGGGACTCATTTTCACGTCACTCACCTAGAATTTGATAAAAAAATGCCCAAATTTCAACGTTCAAATTAAGACAAATTTCAACGTTCAAATTAAGACACATTTGTCACTTATTTTCCAGAAAACCGTCTCAAGCCGAACATTATAACATATTAGCCCAGTCCTACGAGCTCTTACCTTACGTGTCTCAACTGTACACGGGCCCCCAGAACGGGATTTGGGCCCTCGCTAATCCGGCCCGCCCCGACCAATGCACCGAACAACCTCCACCACTACTGAAGAGACGCTTGGTGAAAATACTCAAATACAATGTTCTAATTTGATGTAACTTTATTGGCAATTATAAAATTACATGCACATCGTGTTTATTATTAATCCTGTCATGTGTAGACTGGCAAGGGGTTCTTGGGGTTGACACAGCCACCCATCAGGGTTACCCTTTGCGACGCTCCGCAGCCCACGGTGTTCTGTATGAAATCTGGGAAGTTGCTTTCCAAAATCCTCATCCTTTCGCGCTTGAGATCGGGTATGGCGTGAGTGGAAAGGTAGCACTTGAGGGACTTGTAGACGAGAACAGGCAGACCGGGAGCGAGAGGGAGGGTCGCGTCCCATCTGTACACCTCCGGTTTACCTTCGTACCTGAAGAAAACGGCAGTGCCGAGGTCCGTGCCAAGGATGATGATTTTGCCGTCTTTGCTTCCGCTATCCACTATTCTTCCTGCTGTGCAACCGGCTCTCAAGTAGTCGGTACGGATGGAGAAGACTTTGGGGGACGAGAGATAGGTGAAGATGATGAAGTTGTTACCGCAACCCTTCTGGATCAGCGCGATGTAGAGAACATCTCTCTTTCCGTTTCCGACGACGGCTTTGGGCAACACGACTCTGTACCCTTTGTTTCCGGCGACGTCGAACACTAGAATCGATCTGGTGGCAGCATCGCTGACGTAAGCATAAGGACGTCCGTCACACGTGTACTCCACTGCGATGTACTGAAGCCGCGACGCTTGCGCCACCAATCCAGACAGATCCAGAGTCTTGACCACCTTTCCGGTCCTGAGACTGATCGCGACGACTTTCGGGGGACAGCGTCTGATTGGCGTTTCGAGAGTGTTGACTACGCCTACGTCTAACACCCACAGGATCTCGTTGGCGTCGGCGAAGATGTCCACGACTGATTGGAGAGCGTTGCAGTTGCCTTCCTCTTGAGTTGACCAACACGGGAACGGAGTCAGACTGGCCTCGCACCCTTTGTGCTTCAGCGACAGTTTAGCCAAAGTCGCAGGGACTCCCGCCTTGTATCTGGGCAAAGCTACGATCACGTCGTCCTTGTAGATTTGGGCCCTGGTGGCGATGGCGTTCTTCTGGATGAAGCGTCCCGACGATCTGTAAATGGACTTGGTGGCCAAGTTGGGCCATTCGAAATTGCCTCCCGTCCATTCCACCGGTCTCACGATTTCCTTGTCGCAGGTGGCTTTAACGCCCACCAAGACCAAAGAGGACAAGACGAGGGTTGGCAGTATCATCTGGAAAAGAACAAATGAGTGAAGAGTCTTGCGGGTTATCGCTGGTTTACTTTCTGGAGCTGGAGGAAAAAATGATGAAAAGTTTGGGACCTGCACGTCTTTTATTGGGAGACCAGAGGTCGCCGCAAACGTGCTTCGGGAGAGGTCGTTGACACGCGAAGGTCGAATCTGAGTCGACGATTTTCGCAAACAGGGTCAGAGCATTTTCCAAACAAAATATTGTTTTTGCGGGCATGCTCGCAAGAAAAACAATGACAGTCGTGAATATAAATGACTCCAAGAGGAGGACTCTTCACTCAGTGTGTTTCTCGCATCTGTTGTGGTAGAGTACAGGTACCACCTCTTCGTACAAGCGTAGCGTTCGATTATTAAGAAGTGAGAATTTACAGGGCCATGTGGACTCCTTCGATCTTCGCTTTCTTGGCAGTCTTTGTCACCGGAATCAACTCTGACTGCAACAAGAACTTCATCCCTGATCTCAGTTACAAGCTCAGCGGTACTAATCTCGCCTTCCCTTGCGAGGCCACCAAGAACATCTACCTTCAGACTGGTCGGTACGTCCCCAAGAACGTCATCGGTACCAGAATCCAGATCTTCAAGGATGACGCCATCGTCGCTCTTCCGCGGTTCAAACATGGCGTCCCCTTCACCCTCGCCAAGTTTTCTCTGAAAGGACGCGGTTGCCACGCCACTCTCGAACCCTTCCCGTGCTGGTCGATTCAAGAAGAGGGTAACTGCGACGCCCTCCAGAACGTCGTCGACATCTTTCTGGACCCTCTGGACATCCTCTGGGTCCTGGATTTGGGCATCTGTAACACTCTGGAGCAACCGGTGCGACGCTGTCCTCCCAAAATCGTCGGAGTTAACGCCATTAGTGGTCAAGTGGTGAAGATTGTGGATTTGTCGCCGTTCATGACTCCCCAGAGTCGCTTCCAATACATGATCGTGGACTACTCGAAAGACGGCAAGGCTTACGTCTACGCCAGCGACGCCGGAACCGGGGGAATTTTGGTTTATGACGTTTTCGGAGGGAAAGGCTATCGCGTGGTACTACCTGCTGCTGCTAGTGCTGGTGGAAACAAAGACGTACTTTACCTGGCCTTGGCGAGGAAATCCTGCGGAAATGTCTTGTATTTCACTTACCTTTCGTCTCCCAGACTCTTCTCCATCAAAGCGTGCTACCTCCAAAATGGCCAAGCCAACGGTGCTATTGTCGACGTTGGTGCCAAGCCCCCCGGTACCAAAATTGTTCTCTTGGGAACGGATAACGGTGCCGCCGTCTTCTTCAGATATAAAGGAGAGTCGGACATTTACATTTGGAACACTGACACCGCTTTCAAACCTGAGAACTTCCTTTTGGTACAACGAGGTGGAGACTGTAGACTGTCCACACAGGTGGTTCCTGGATACAAGAGGCTCATGTGGGCCATCGAGAGTAACTTCCATGATTACATTTGCAATACTGTTGGGTGCTTGGGGGCGTCGATGGCGGTCCATCCTCTTATCAAAACTTGTGATTGATGACAAAGCAAAGTTGTGGTAATAAACTGTTGAATGTTATATTCGTGTTTCATTTTTAATGGGTTTATACGTTTTCGTCATGAGAAAAGTAAAAAGCATGCGAGAAATATGACACAAATATTTCCAATAGATAACACGTAATTTGCGGAAACTGTCAATTGTTGTGCTTTTTTAAAGCGTAGATTAATTGGAGCATGTTGACAGCTAACCTAAAATTTAAAGCCAAAAAAATCTTTCTTTTTTTCTTTCTTTGTAATGTTTTACATTAAAAATAGAATAACTTAACGGTTCTTATTCGCAAAGCAAATATCTTAAGGGCACCCTTTGCTGAAAACAAACACGTTCAATTATGTCCCGATTAAACATAAACAAATGTCATTCGGCGGGAAATTCAAACTTTACACTGTTCTAGATAAACCGTGTAATTTTTCCAACGCCTATTCAGCCCAGGATTTCACTTGAACGCGATATTAAATATGTACTGCGAAAATGTGAAATGCAGAAATTAAAAAAAATATTAAAATATGTCAATTTCTTCCTGTTATGAGAATAACAACTCTACATTTCTGTAATTATAAAAAAATAATATGTGCAGAAATGGTGGATGCGCCAGGAAAGAACGACCAAACAGAAGAAAATATAAGATTGCAGATTGTTTATTTTGAAGTAAAGTCGAAATGTCACGTTTTAAATACAAAGTGTTTCAAAATGATTGTGGTATCGCACCGGAAAAAATTGTTTGCCACCTTTCGACGATAAGGTCCCGCACTACACTACACCAAACATAACCTGGCAGACGGTGGCAAGTGTCAAATATCATTTCTGTCATTCATTGCCTGTTGTCAATATTCACAAATTGACGAGAAAGTGAAATGATGGTTTGAGTTTACCCAACGAAAGCTAGTCAAAACATTTCATTATTCTAAGGAGTGGTAATTGGTTTAACCCCTCCTATACCTGTCATTTTGACGGTTCTTGATAGTTGGTATCACTTTTCAAGTATGCGTCAAAATTTTATCTTTACTTCTAACTCTATCAGACAATGAAATTTTCTTAATTAGTGACTTAGTTAAAGACAATCACATGATTTTTTTCAAGTTGAATATTAAGGTCACATGGCACACGACGAGTACATAAAAATTGTAATAAAAATAAACATAAAACACTTTTTCCACTTTCTCCAAAATAATAAATAATAACAGACCGAAATTCGTGAATCATTTCTTTCTGGTTAAATAGCATACGCTACTCGTATTTGAGTACAGTAACAATTACCGTATGATAATTTGGCTCAAAACTTCCTGAAAAGTGATTGTTGTTGTCAGTTAAATTACATGATCCAAGTCTAAATAATAGCGTCAGTGATAACGTACGGAAACGTTTTCAATTCGCTAAAATAGTTTAGTTGCAAAACTAACAAGGTTTACAACATGATGCCTCATCACTCACCCGATTTATCTTCAATCGAAAATATTTGGTTTACGATTGAGATACGATTGTGTAACATACTCGTACATCATCTGATCCACAAATTGTCAATAAAATTCCACAAACACTTGAAATTCTTCAGGTAGATATCTTAAATTTTCTTTTTTTTGCGGCACGTGTGTACAAATTAAACGAAGTATTCTGGTTATACTTAACTTTTTACGTGTTTAAAAATTACTGAAAAGCAAGTCGGGATTAACTTTCGTAAAATAATTAAATGCATTTATGAAATGTTATATAATTAAAAAGTAGTTACAACTGCTTAGATTCTTACTGAAGCATAAGGAAGTCACAAATTAATTAATTTGAATATCGAATTAAACGTATCGCTTACAAATGTCGCAACCAGACGTTTAAGTTACTAAAATATCATAATTAGCATCAACAATCTATGACACAAATATCCGAAGAAGTAAACAGGAGCGAAACGCTTTCAATGAAAGGAATGAAGAATTTTTGAATCATAAATTTGATTTGTTCTTTTGCATTACTCAATATCTAAACAACATTAAGTACCTTCATTTTGCCAATTAGCACTCTAATTACAACATACAATTATTGGTGGTGTTGACCAGATAATGTTTAATTTATGTCCATTTCTTGTAATCACGTAAGTTTTAAATTTCTGATAGGCATATCGGAAGCAGTCACCCAAAATCGATATAATTAATGTTATTTGTCAAATGAATATTAATGGATAATTTTACTCGAATGTAACACGTTCACTGGCACGATTTAAAACTGTTTCAAAAAATGACACCCCAGTTTTTGAGAAGGAAAATTTTGAAAACTTTTCGAGTGATTTATCGGCGTAAAATTGGAAAGTTATTCGTTCTCGCGTAATGTGCAATAAATAAATGCAAATTGATTTTCTGTATCAAAGATTTACTGTTATTGACAAAGTATAAAATCGAAGATCCACTTTAGTTAAAAATTTACATGGTTGTGTTCAAAATTGAGGATCATTTAAATGACTTAGTTATGTGATGATCACTTACATAAAATAGTTGTTTAGTTTTCAGACGCTTTTAAACTTACACAGTTTGATGAGATTCAAATCTGGAACTCCTGCTGGCGGGAATGTCGTGCCACGTGAAGAATACAAAAACCATTGGGTCTTTATATTTGCAACTTTACAACCCCAGATTGTAATTTCTTGAGTTTATGTGACATTAACAATATGAGTATTATATTCTCTTGTATTTAACATCTCAATTAATGCAAATTATTGCTGATGGAAAGTTATTTATCGTGATGTAAAATAATTAAATAAATATTAAACAGCGAACACCTGGAGAGAAACATTGCCAGTTACTCTTTATCATGTTAAAGTTCAGATTTTAACTTTCTTGTCAAAAAGGTCTGCACGTGTAAGATTTTTTCACTTCTTGTAAGACAGGATGAATTTGCATTAATGCCAGGCAGATCTATATTTGTCTCTGTCAAAAAATCAACTGTTTTGTATTTTTGTACAATCTTAAAATGTCTTTGGGTTTTAGATTAAAATGTTTAAGTTGTTCAATTTCGAATCCATTCTTTATTGTTTGTAGTATTGGCTGTTCATTTAAATTTCTTCTTAAAGTTGGCATTGAAGAGTCGATTGGGATCACACCACTCGCCACTCTGCTGAGTAAAAAGACA
The DNA here is from genome assembly GCF_963966145.1 of Tenebrio molitor. Classification (NCBI taxonomy): domain Eukaryota; kingdom Metazoa; phylum Arthropoda; class Insecta; order Coleoptera; family Tenebrionidae; genus Tenebrio; species Tenebrio molitor. The sequence continues at coordinate 558,625 of NC_091054.1, read as the reverse complement.
AACAACGCAAAAAGTGAGGTTAGATTTAAGAAGCTGATCCGTGATCCGTAATCTGTGGTGCGTTCAGCGCCAACTTTGGGGAGAAATTTAAATGAACACCCGATGTAATGTATGTAATATAAACCAAACACGTGCAAAACTGAAAGAATACTATTTTCCGACATGGTTTATAGATCAAGACTTCTTGTAAAATTAAAAAATAAATAGTACGGTCCCCTATGTCTACATTCAGCTATTATAGGTACCTTTATCTTACGACAACTTCTTGCACTACTAATTTGTTGGTATTTAACACCTAAGCCGCTTTGCTTGCTTTGAGATAAGACCCGATCTACATTTATTATGACTAACTGGGTTAGGTCTTTAGCCTTTACATTGCTGTGGAGATAAAGCTTCACCGCGTCTTTGCCACGAGCTTCAGATAATTTCGTCAACACATCAAAAACCCTTCGCACCAGTTTCGCAACCATCCGGAAGCCCAACGTTCTCCGGCAAACCCACTAAACCTGCGTACAATTCCAGATCATAACGTATCTGGTAGAAAGTCCGGCAGCGTTCAGAATGCCCAACATGTCCCCGTAAACGGATAGCTCATTATAAAAGTTTCGAAACGCACACAAGTGAAAAGCCACTCCACTTATCGTGCACCGAGCCCATTAGTCCCACACCGATAAAATTACAAAAATCCTAGTCGTCGAAAGTTGAATCGTCTAAGGTGTCACAAAACGGGAAACTTCTCGGTCGGCCGAACCAACCGTGCCGTGGAAATGATATTTGGCGTGAACCGAAGCGGATATCGTCCGGTGTTAAGGTCGTCCTGAAGAGAGAGAGTATTGTCCTGCGGGTGTGACTCGCATTTGGGGGCTCGCCGAGGCCACCAGAAGGGGGGGCCAGCGAAAGTGATCCAGAACTTAAGACATGCCGGTATTGTGCTGCCAAATAGTGGCAGTTGCGTGCCGGAGGTAAGGTGCGTGGTTGTACAGTGTTGAGCCGGACTTTGAGGATTTCTAGACGTTCTCCGGAGCGGAGGGTGAGTGTTGAAAAATTGCTTGCGCAAGATAAGCGTTGCAGTCACACCTTTCCGCTTCGTTTTTTTCTCTTGCTACAGTGTGGCAATATTTACACCTATTATTACCGATTACGCATGAGAAAATATTTTTATTGCGTATTCCGAAGACATTTTTTAACCTATTCAGACTAATTTCGGCTTGAGAAATCAATTCTTTTCTCACAACTCTAGCAAAACATTATTTACTCCTGGTTTAATATTATTTAAATTTAGAAAAATTAGTAATAACGTCCCTGTAATATTAATAATAATAAATAAATAAATATTTTAATATGTAAAGGTAAACTTGCTGAAATAATGTAATTTCCTTCATATAAACATTTTTAGAACCATTATAATTGTAAAAAAAAATCTTTTTCTCATTTATTAAGTATTTTTGGATGCACGACGTGTGCATGATACCTACTATTATAATAAATTGACAGAAATTAACTTGTTTTCATATATCACTTATTTCTTTTATGTATTTTACAAATTTTTGAAAATTGAATTGAATGAAGATTAATTATTAAAATGTTTAAATTTAATATTCTATAAATAATAATTTATCATATATTTTAATTTTGAATTTTGTTGTTAATTCTACACAACTGTACTATTTTTCTTTGTAACAAGGAAAAAACTAAATAAAAAAGTACAATATAATTAAGGTTTACTTATTGATTTTTTCATTTCCTCTATTTTTCAGAATTTCAGAAATTTTTGATATTTCTTTTTCTGCTTTACATACTCATCAATTGCTACTTTTTCAACAGTTTCTTTACCTGCAAGTTTATTTAGATTTGTTTTTTCCCTTTTCTCTATTTCTTATAGTTTCAAGTTGATAAAAAAGTTCTCATCTCTTAAGTCCATTAAATACTAAAACTGAAACAAAATTTCTTAATCCAATTTTCCTTCGTTTTTAAATTTGTTCCTTCTAAGACATCATAGAGAACCAGCATGATTTACCAAATTAGAAATCTAAAGAAAAAAGCATAGTTGGCGGTAGTTCTTAAGATTTTTCTAGTACATACAAGACTTTTCGAAAATTATTTTTTCTAATTTTGACATATAAAGTGACACTTTTCAAAATTAATTGACGTTTGGAAACGTCACACTTTTCGTAACTGGTTACGAAAAGTAAAATCTTTCCTAACTGGTTAGGAAAAATTTATTGTATCGTCAATTTGACACTGTTATAATTTTTTGTTTTTAAGCAAAATAACCGTGCCTACTTACCTACTTGATATTTTAACACGATAATAATTTATTATTAATGAAATTTATTACTTCGTTTAACGTTTGAAGAAACTTTTTTTTTGTCAAAATTAGAAAAAATCTTGTATGTAACACATTAGGAAATGCAATTTTGTGTAACTCGTGTGATTTTGCGGGATCTCGCTGCGCTCGTCCCGCAAATATTCCACTCGTTACACAAAATAACGCTAAATAGCTATTTATTAAGCTGTCAAATGTCATTCAAATTTTGCCAAAATTATCTAAATGTTTTTGTTACTGTTTTTCTTCGTCTCGATGAATCTATAACTTCTCTAAAACTAAAATATTTCCAAAATGGTCCATTGATCATGATTAGTCATCATAATATAATTTTGAAGGTTTTCAATTGTTAATTTCCGACGTCCAAGAAGTGTTATGAATGATTTGTAATTTGTCTTTAATGTGCAGTTCCGTCCAATAATGTTGTCTTTAAATTGAATTAGGAAAAACAAAAAATTAAAAAAAAACAAATTTAATTAAAATACTATAAATAGAATTATAGACCATTTTCATGGGTGGTTCACGTATTCTTAGAAAAGAAAAAAAATATAGTGAATCTAAATTAAAATACAATTCTAAATTGTTGTTATTATTATTATAACTAGTGATAAAAAATATTAAAATATTAATATTTATGTAAAACACACTTCAAAAATGTGTTTTTACTACCTCAACAAAAAGTAAGCATTTGCTTTCCCATTTTAAGAACGAAAAGATAATATGCGTTTAAGAAGTGAAATAGTCAGCTTGATATTTCTTGGAAATTTATAAAAAATAATATTCCGAGGTATTTAGGTATAAGGAGATTTATAAAAAAAAACAAATTTATTTATTTGAGTTAAATCTCCAACATTATTAGAAGATAACAGATGTTTTCTTTAATCGCCATCGTTGTTTTTCCTCAAAAGCAACAACTCATATTCCAAAAATTCGTAACGCAATCGGTGCTTGGTCTAATGTTCCTAGTTAGTAGTTATTTAAATATGATCAAAGATGACAGAAAAATTTCAAAATTATCGTAATGTTCGGTATTACGTGACAATTTTTTTTTTAAATTTGAAATTAAACAATATTGTAAATCTGCAGACTAAAGTTCAAATCTATTGAAGAAAATATGAAACAATTTCATTAAAAATTAGATGTTACATTAATACCTGGAAAATACGTTTCTTAACACTCTTATTTAATTATACTTATAAAATTAATTTAATTTAGATTAATTTCCACGTACATCAAACGTGCGTGTTCAGCGCTTGCTGAACCAATAAAAAATGTTTATCGCGATAAAAACGTCCTACTACTCCTACTACTCTGCATTAGAGTAAAATGTGTATTGTGAGAATATTTTGTGTGACTCCCCATCATGGTGTGTTTGATCTGAGACAATAATATTTTTGGCGAATTCAGTTGATTTTGCGAAACCTTAAAAAATGGAGAATATTTCCGTTGCTGTCAATGTCATACTCAAAGTGCAAAAAGCGTGCCAAATCAGGAAATGATTTCGTGGTCCGATGCCCACAACCCAGAACAACATCAGACGATCGCCGATCAAAAAAAATCAAATTTTCCAAAATTTGCATTTTCAGACGCCACTCAAGGCCGCACTAATTACATCATTTCACACAATTCCGTAAATCTCCTTTAATTTACATGAAATCAACGAATCGTTCTGTTTTGTTCACATAATCTGCTCGTAATGATCCTATTGCCAAATTTGAAAGTAATTATTCACGACGCACCTGACCCACATTAACGCCTTACAATTTTTCGTTATTAAAAAATAGTGACGAAACTGTTAACAGGAGTCGGTAATTGTTGATTTATTTTTTGTGGCACGTCGGTATTTCCGTCTTAATTACGGTGATCTTCATAATAACGTGATCAAATTAGCGGCGGCAATAAATTCAAGTATTTATATTTCATTGGCTTGGAAAATTAATGTGGTTTCCACCATGAAGGTTTCGGTTTTATACATGTGTGAGTTGCGCAACACGTCCAGCGAATTTTTTTCACAAATATGTAAATTACTTTGCAACAAATTATGTAAAATGTGCAAGACGACTTCTGAACTTTACAAAAAAAAACCATTCTGGGACACACTTCGAATTTTTGTATTAATTATAGATACCAGCAAAATTGAAACGAATTAAAAATCTACTTTCTCGAGTAATGAAGCTCGATATGTCGGAAAAGTGGGTTTCACAGAACGTGGCGCGTTAACAAGGTTGCGTTGCGTTGCGTTTTTTAAATAAAGGTTACTGACGTTAGTATGAAAAAATCGACAAGTGAATTCATTCCTTAACAGATGTCTGTTACATATACAAAAGAGGGTTTATATTCATTTATCACATGATCCCTTATCAACGATTTGAATTGGCTGGAACAGGATAAACCAGAGGATATCACAAGTTCACAAGGACAATAAACAAAAGAAGCTGTCATTTTATTTTCGTCTGTTTATAAGAGTTGACAATTAAAAATGTTTCTTGAAAAAGAAAGAAACCACGGAATCATGCAGTTATCACAAAGCAAATTCGATATGGTTACGATATCTTTTGTTTGTCACCAGAAACCACATAGCCTCCAACCTAACCAAATTTATGGCAACCTAGTAACGAATATCCCTAAATACTAGGTAATTTATTTTTGACACGATTATAGTGCGAATCAAGAATTCGATATGACCTGGGTCTGCTTTAACAGCAGTGCATGGTGCTACCAATGTTTGAAAATTTATGTTGGCAATTTAGCCCAGATGTCATTACAAATTTCTGGTTTTAAGTTTTGAGTTGTCTTCCTTCGTGGTTTTTTCGTTATTCTGCAAACTCATTTTGTCTTACAAGAAGCTTCTCAGAACTCTGGGAAATTATAATATTATTTATGCAATTACAAGCGGTGGAAATTATTTATTGATTATTATTATTATCGTGATGAACTGATGATAGTTTGTTTTGGTTGATAGGTCAGATGACATTGGAGAACCGCGAGGTTCGGGAGGGTGATCGAGGTTTGAATTTCTAATCGCTTAGAGATTTTGTTGCTACGTTAGATTTTTAATCATAACTTGACTAATATTCCGTCAAAATTATAATAACAAACACCATCATAATCAGAGAATATCGGTCTTTAGTTCTTAAAGAATACATTTTTTCGATTTGAGGCTTAGTTCTCGAGCAATGGAGTGAGGAACGTAAAAATACGGCAAAATTAACGAATTTTTGGCGAGCGTCGAACAGAGATACAGCCATTTCAATTTTATTCTTCCCATAAGATGCAATGCTAATTTGAAAATTGTTTATTTTTTTACAACCAAACCGCTGCAGAAAATATTACAAAGTTTCCACCAAAAAAAAGATTTGAACATTGGCTATTTGACACGCTACGTAAGTCGAAAATTTTGGATAACGCCCTTTTGTACACGACAATTTTTGAACTTTTTTTTTTTGGAAGTTTACCTATACATGACCAATCGATTTAGCAAGGTGTCAGCTTTTTGCCATTAACTGTTCACACGACGAACTTTTTAAGCCTCCGTGTTGTTAGTCGGAAAGCCAGCGAATATTTTTGTCATTTCATTTCGAAACGAGAATTTTATGATACGTACCGTTGCAGATGTGGCAATCACGGAGGTGAGCATTTGGCAACAGTGCGTTATAACATCCCGCGACAAGAAGGAAGAGAAAATGAAACTAATTTCATCTCTAAAAAAATCATCAAAATCTTCTTGAGGATTAAGAAATAAAAACCTTCATTGACTCGACTAGTTCTTTATAAAAACAAGACACAAAACAATTTTTTTCATTTTTAATTTTACAAATTAACAGTTCATTATTTTTTTTATCAAACTGCGATTAGATTATAAAAAAAAACTTCGAATCTTGACAGACAGGATCCCAAAATTTTGGCGTTACGGTGCCAGGGTCACCTCAAATTCCTTTTCATCACCTTTTCATCGCACGCTGTTGCATTTATATGCACCGACGAATTTATCACTTCCTCCACACGCTGTAACCGCTCATTACCATAAATCTCTGGAATTTCACATTATTGTTCTTACTTATATCATTCACCATTCAAAGAAAAAAACAACATCAGAAAACAACCAATCACCTACGATTATTTTCACTTTTTACGAAAGGAAGACGTAACAGTCATCTTTATTGTGTGTCACAACAGCCGTGAAATGGATCACGTTTTTGCTGACATTTATGAACCTGACTTGACATTGCTAATAAATAACGCCATTGACTGTGTTATTAGATTATTACAGTCGGATTTTTAATTATTATAACAACTCTAATTGCGTCTATTGCGCTAAATCCACTTAGATAGTGTCAATTTATAACAAAGTATGTATAGTTACTTAATGAGGTTTGTTAATTACGGTCTGTGGATTTCCGTTTGTACACCAATATAAAACGTAACTCAAAAACGATATTTTAAATGATTTTCGAACGTTAAACATTGAGATTTCAATTAAATTTAGTTCTCACTCTTCGTGTCGAACCACCATAAACTGAACTTTAACTAAAATTACGTTTTGACATCATACTCGTGTGGTTCAATCTATGACACGACTTTGCTCTTTCATGGTCCATTGCGTTTTTTTATTTTTTATATTTAATTTCATAATTTTAAAATCTACATTAATAACAATAACAATTTTATATTTATGTACATTGATTTAAGTACCTACTTAACAATATGTTCTCTAAAAGCGTTAGCCAGGTAAGAAAACAAACGGATACAATTTTTTGACAGATGCTGACAGAATATCAAAATATGATAAATGTAAAGTACAGGTCATTAATCATAAATGATTGTAGTCCTAGTTGGCGTAAAAACTGAATGTAAAATTTATGATTGCCGCTCCATATGAAAATGATCAAAATTATGTGATTAAGTGAATACCTAGACACCGTTCACACAATTGACACTATTGACAGTTCACGCCATGTTTGTATAGAGCGGCAAAAATTTCATAACATTGACGTGGCTTGCTTCGACTTTTACAATAATTTTTAACAACCCTGTATATAAACTAAATATTTGATTAAAAAACGAATCATCAAGTAAAAAATGATCGAGTAGAGAAGTCGTATCAGTACTTCTAGATTTTGGTTTGCAATTGCCTTATTTATTATTCTTGGAGTAAATAAATCATCAATCACTTATTCAACAATGTAATGTAAAATGTTTAAATAATTACACATACGCGAACTATAATTAAAGGAATATGTCGATTACGCAAACAATTGTTTTCTTCCATATTCGTACTTGTTCAAAAAAAAAATCATTGTTTTTGCTTTTATTTTTTTTCTGCATTAACAATTGGTCGTTACAATGCATTTCGATATTGTAACTGCCACTAGATCAAAGTCCAAAAAGTGAAAGTGAATGAAAGATCGTTTCTTAATCAGATTATTGTTCGGGTTTGTTTCCAATGCCCTTAAATTAAAACGTCAAGTGAATGGAAAAGAGGTGAACATTTCCAAGCTAAGAGAGCCAAGGTAAAGAGGTGGGTTACTGCTAGGGCTGGGCAAATATGCGGAAAAATTGCAGCATCAAATAGAATAAAACAAAAGAAAAATCTTTCGAAGATCTTGTAGCATAACGGTAAAATCTGGAACAATTTCAAAGAGAAAAAACACAGAGAGGAATAAAAAGTACAATTTTGTCCAGTGGGATGTTGCAATTTCGCGTTTAGAAAAAGTAGGTACCAATAAATTGGAACCAATTAGAATTCCAATTGACCACACTTACGTCGATTTAGTTCATTGGAAAGGAAATGATTTGGAAATTTCCCGATCGAATTTCACTCGTGTGTAGAATACATAAGACCGTTTTGTGTTGTCCTTGGGTGTGTGAGTGCAGAGCCACACCCTCGAAGTAAATTAATTTAAAAAATTATCACATCTAGACCCAATCAGGTCAATGCAGAGAGTCGACGATTATATCACATGATTGATGCCGCAGTACCACCCACTTCATAAATTAAGAGATGTAAATCGACAAGGAACCGACCATTTCATAATCCAGTGAAAAATGCAACTAATTAAACCAGGCCGCCTGAATTGACAAGATCGTGTAACAAGTTGTCCAATAAACTTTCATTAGTCGACGTCTTGTAAACAAAAGACTTCCAACTTGCCGCAATCCCATTAGCCGGCTCCAACAGACATATCCTCTACCGTTTAAAAACTATTGTTACGCTACGTTGCGTCTGAATTATTGTTATGAGTCTAAAGACTGTCTTTGTTCCAACTGTCCGAGCCACCAGAGCGTCGCCTCATTTTCCAGCAGGAAACTTCAGTTTTCCAATCGAAATGTCGCAACGCGCTGACATTTGCAGGAAGTGCATCGTCGAGAGCAGCGGAACCATCATTCTCGGGTCGCAGGATTGTTTTTGAAGCGGCGCAAGCAGCAAATCCTGCTGATTCATTGTTTGTCGACCGACGAGGTGTCAAGATTTGGGGCCGAATCTCGTAGACAATAGGGCCAATGGAGTGTAGTGGAACAGTTGTCTTCTAGTGTGGAAAGTGAAGCCAAGGCCACACACAGGCGTGACAATAAACGTGCAAATTCTTCATGCGTTTATGTAACGAGATGGAGTTGTTATGGATTAGAGAACTTGTAGAGGTGCTGGGACAGGAAGAGTTGTCTGGATTGGGTGGTTGGCATTGAAGGATCGAGTGCAACACGCGACAAGAGTAGAATTGGTGGTGAATGCCGAATTTTTTGCGTTAAAAAAAAAATTGCCACGGGCGATGGTACGGTTTGGCAATGGTTTGCGTCAGGCGTGGTGGAGCAATTTTTCACCGATTGTGATTAATTAATATCTACGCTTTACGCTTTATTTGCATGTGTCTGTGATAAATACATGTTGCGACATTGTTCAGTAAAATGGGTTCCACGAAGGAGCTTTGTTTCTTCGACTTGTAAGATTCTAGATATAATTGGTATTTAATTTGAATGTTTGTGGTTTCGAAGAATATGAGGGACGTCTCTAATTCGGGAATTTTTCGGTGGTTCAAGCAGGATTTGGTAAAATGGAAAAAAGATGATGGTGTCATTTATGAAAAAAACTCTTTTAATGTAATGTGTTATCAACTTCAAACGCGAGTGTGTGGTGCGTTTATAAAAATATAATTTGTTTTCAGTTGAATACAATTATAATCTTGAAGCAGGGAAAATTGTTGTTATTATAACATAAAACCATGAAATTAATTAAAGGGCTTCAAATTAAAATTGCCCAAGATATGATAAAAAGAGTTTTGACTAGGAAAATTTTTCTCAGTTTTTTGGTGAAGAAATTTTTTTCATATTTCCATAACATGCGTAAGTCGCGTTTCTGTTTGAAGCTAAAATAGATGAAACACGTTTACAAAAGACAACGAAGAACTAAAAAAGATGAAGGAAAAATAAATTTTGTAAATGTGAATGTGATGAATCCGTTTTTATTATTCTATTTGTTGAGTTTCAACAAGTTTGGACAACACAACGGGACAACAGAATTTTTCTTAGACAACATTTTTGCAACAAATGTTAGGATTTCAATTATGAGTATCTCTAAATAATCTAAAAAACAGTAGCAAAAGTTGACGCCTTATGACAGCTCATTTTTGCTAATCATTCTTTAATTATTATACTTGTTTGACGTAATGAGATTAAGCAAACTTCAAATAATTACATATTTTTATAAACTCAAGCCTACTACTCTTACACTGTTATTTTTGTTTCTTGATAATGTGAAAACTTCCCAGACCAATTAACCTAAATAGTTCTTTTAAGACATTTTACTTATTCCCATTCACAATAATTACTCAAAGCGATTTTCTTCTCTTGTTGTTTTATTGTATGGTTCTTTTCTTATTCTCTGACAAGTGTTTTACTGTACTTTATAAGGTAATTTGAAAGATTCAGATTTGGTGAAACTAATTACATTATCTGCTGAATAGAAATAAACATGTGCAAAAAATCCAAATAAAGCTGATCTTGGTAAAAATGTGCCATATTTGTTCTAGCTGTATAATTTTCCGACTAATCAACAAAACCTGAAGAATTTCGTCAGTTCGTGTGGGAATTTTGTCACACTACAAAAACTAATTTGATGCTAAATTAATTAATTAAGAACGAGGTGAAAACTATTTTCTTCTCATAGGTTATTCATGCTTTTCTCATCTAACGCAAAGTTAATAATCATTTTATATCGAAATATTTGTTATTTGCACTTATTGTAGATATCCTGGGCTGAGAAGGCGTTGAAAACCGTCAATTGTTGTGCTTTTTTAAAGCGTAGATTAATTAGAGCATGTTGACAGCTAACCTAAAATTTAGAGCCAAAAAATCTTTCTATTTTTCTTTCTTTGTAATGTTTTACATTAAAAATAGAATAACTTAACGATTCCTATTCTCCAAGCAAATATCTAAGAGCACCCTTTGCGGAAAACAAACACGTTCAATTATGTCCCCATTAAACATAAACAAATGTCATTCGTGTCAAACGGCGGGAAATTCAAACTTTACACTGTTCTAAACGGTTTAATTTTTCCAACGCCTACTCAGCCTAGGATTTCATTTGAACGTGCGATACAATTCTACAGTACTGGTGCTAAATCGCTAAACGCTAAAATAAAAGTTATATTTAGTTCATTTCTCACGTTTCGTATATTGCAATATTTTCTTTAGAAGCAACGCATGAACCATTACATTTTCTTGAACTTTCTCAGTCTCATAATGATTTGTGATTGAATTTTTCTCGATGCTTAACATTTTGTAACGAGTGTTCAAATAAATATGTTGCCAAGCAGGCCGTGGTTTTCTCTTTTCCAAACGTAGATCGTTTCTTAATGCTTGAGATCCATAACCTCATTTTGATCATACCTTCATTTGTTGCCATAAATGACAGATACAAAATTTTCCTGTTTATTTTACGTTATTTCCCTAATTCTTTCGATGGTTCTTTTATTGTATTAGTTCATTTCTGTCAAGTCCTGCAAAAATATTCAATACTCCCAGATCAGCTTTAACAAAAAAACTGTTCAGTCGAAAAATAAACATTGTTTTGCTTACCACAAAAAAAATGAATTTGGTATAGGTACATAAACATTTCTGAGCAATCATTTGAATTGTTTTTAAGTCACAAACCGTTGCCGAAAAGACAACAATTTATTTTTCCACTAAATTTTAAACGTCTCTCGTATCTATAGTGGAGCATTAAATTAATTTGGTAATTTATCCTTTGGCAACCCATCAACTCAATTAGTCACAGCTAGTAAAACACCAAATCTGCCCAGAACATTAAATTACCACGCTCGTTACCGCTCATCGACCATTTCTTCCCAGACTAATTACACTTTTTTAAGTCAATGTCAATTCTGAAACAGATGCCACTTACACGCTATTTGTCGACATTTTACCCATTAGTTCCGTCATCTCCAGTGGCGGCTGAAGAAACGCCAAAGAGATAATTCATCGTCATTGTTTGCCATTTAATCAGCCCCACAACGTGATTTGCATGAATAAATCCGGTAAATATTACTAAAAACAATTGTGAAACCGCGTCGATAAATAATACGGACGTGGATTAGACGAATGCAAATGTGCGGAGGATTGTCAAGGACGCGGTAACAGGGTCAATTTTCCCCTTTTGAAAAAATGCGACAGGACCGTGTTTTTTTCAGTTTAGAATGTACACGTCGCGTTACGAAACTGAAACACTTTCAGTTCTCGTTTCGAGTAGTTAATGACCTCCATTCGTTATATAATGCGATGTCCCCATTGGAAATTCGCGTGAACAACAAAATTACGAATTATAATAATTATCATAAACTTGAATTGTGTTGTCATTGATTGATGGTAAACTCGTCGGTAAGACGTTGACCCAGTGATGACTTAGCTAAGTTATAATTATAATTTAAACAGGTGCACCAAGGGTAAAAATGAAACAATTTCAGTTTGTCAATCATTATCATAATTAACTTAATATGCAGATTAAGTATATGTTTCGACAAAATTCTACTAACCTCATTATCGAAATTAAGTTAACATTGCCATAAGCTTAAGAAATGCAAAATTTCTCTACATAGAATGGATTCTAGATCTACGAGTATTCCATCAATGGATGACGGAAATAAATTTCAAAAAAGTTGTGGAAGATGTTGTTTTGCCTTATTTTTCAAACAATCGTTAAAATCATATTCCGTATTATTTAAAACAACGCTGCCAAAATATCTGTAATCTGAATAATGAACAAATACATTTTTCGAAAAATGTCAACCTGGCATTTTACTTTTACTACTTAGGGAGAGAATATCATATTTCGTTCCCCAAAAGGAGGGAGGAATTGCTTACTTTCTATTGCGGTAGTAAAAAAACAACTTTAAATTTTTTTGCTTGAACCAAACACAATAACTCCTATTGACAAACAATATCTTAACGTATTGTCAGATTTAAAGAGTTGAATTGTGATCTTGTCATATTGCTCTAAAATTAACATTTCAACACGTAACAAGATGACGTTGCAAGTACGCACACTCGATTTGCCGTGGGGATTGGTCAACATTAATTACATGCTTATTTTAAGTTGATTTATATTTTATCCTTAGTTAATTTTAATATCCGCAATGACGGATTAATCCGATATGATTACCGCGGCACTGGTATCTGATAATAGAACAGCGTAATAATATATTTGAAGATTACATTAGTAGACAACTCAGCTCGAACAGGAAATTCAAAAGTCTTTATGAAAACGAAAAATGATATTTGGATAAATGAAATTGTTTAAAAATGCAATGTAAAAAACAGATATATTTTTCTGCTGGTAATAAACCCAATTACACAAAAAATAAAGAAGTCTTATTTTTATCAACTTAAACATACATATTTAAAAAAAATCTTCAGAACTCTGAAATCTCATTAGAAACAAATTTCACAAAGGTTTCCAATAAAGTGAATTTAAAAAAATATTTGCAACAACCTAATGGTGATGACAGTTGCGGTCCTGTGCTGGATGTCTTAACAAATATTTAAATTTAGTTTCATTTTAAGTTCAATAATAGGATAATAAATAATCTGTATACTTGAGGCAGACTTTTAGAGGACAATGATAATTGTATGGAGACTAGTCCGTTTTATTGTACTACTAGTAAAAATTTTAGATCATTCAAAGAGATTGTTGCTTAGCAATTTTTCGAATGGCATTGTTACAATTTTGATCAATGTCACGAGTAAAATAGCCTTAAGCAATAACTACTAGCAACTAATAGTTGAAACAAAATGAAAGAAAAAACTACATGATTATTATCATGATGGAATGTGCTATACTTTCAAAAATAATAAAAAAACATTTGTTACATCTATTTTATACGATCACTAGTCTTTCTGCATCCGGAATAAAATATCAACAAATATACTATAATATTATTTTTAGTATACTGTGCTAGTAGTAGGTGTCTACTGCCTTGACGACGAGTCCGGTAGACACATGTTAGTCCGTTTTACTTTCCACGGCGGCCGGTAGCAAATGTCAAATAATTTGTCACATTTATTGGATTTTATTTATTATAAATTAAATGTACAATTACTTATATCATTGAAATGGTTTTCTAAAGGCAAGCATTACCCTTTGATCAATCCAAACAACTTTATTTCGTATTCTCCAATTGTAGAACAACTTGTACTCTGTCAAATATCTTCCCGATGATTTTTGGAGCAATAAGTTTGATCGCGCACTATCTACCTTCTCCAAAAGATGGTCTGGGAAGAAAACTTGACTTCTGCTTCGGTTCGGTTGTGAGAATACATTTTATTAAAGGAAGTTAGCGCAAATGAAAGAAATTACATGAAAAACTTCGACAGACTGAATTTTGATGAATCGTTTGTTATCATAGTAACAAGGCATAGCAATCTTTTTCAAAGCCAAATTTTTTTATTTAAATTTCTTTTCTTTTAAATAATTGTCTTAGTATACTAAAAAATCTTGTACGTCACACGACCGGTAGACGCATTATGGCCTCGCTAGTTTACAACTCCTGTAATTCACTAGCTCGTCCATAAAAACGTTACTACCGGTCTTGTAACGTAAATAAACTGTCATAAATTCTCATTTTTCTCCTTTTATTTTTTTGGGGTTTGATGGCGAGTCTAGACAAAAATGTGGATTTTCTGTGCTTCACAGTCGCATATTTTGTGAGTTCACATATCCTGAAAGACGAAAGCAAGCTTCGTCATCGAAGAAAGATAAATCCAGGAAATCGTTTTGTTCATTGTCTTTGTTTTCATAATCTGTTGTCTGAAGATCTACATTTTATAGGAATTCAACGTCAGGTCTTTCTTAACAATTGTCCGACATGTGCTGTATAATAATTTCACTTGTCGTGAAAGTCTTCGTACAGACGTGTGAGGGTCATCAATCGTTACTTGTTTCACATTTTCAACAGTGCCAGGGGTTCGTTTCGTTGGTCTGCCACTCCCTGATTTTCTCTTACAGTTGCCGGTTGCACGGAATTATTTTATCACATAACTGAGAGTGTTTTCAAAATTTACTTCGATTACAGCAATGCCAGAGAATGCATTAATTTTTTTTTTATTAAAATATGTATTTCAAAATATTTTCAAAGTCTTCACAAAAGAGAACAAAAGAATTTTGAAATACTTTTGCAGCATACATAGTTAGGAAATATTCAAAACTCACAAAAAAATTAAAATTTGTTACATGCTGTTATTAATTTACTGTGATCATCTTAATACGAGTAAACGGTTAGCAAATCGTGTGCGTCTCATTTTGTTGCAACGAAAAAGCACGATTCACCATTGGCTCGCAGTTTAATGCTCTAATAAAATCAACACGATCATCAACAAATAATTGTTAAACGTGAAATATGTATAATACATAATTACATGATGGCTAATTACCGAAAGTCATAAAAAATCGAAAACAATAATCGAATCGGAATACAATGAAAAGCGTGCGTCAGGTGGAGATAAAATCGACAAGTTCGATCACGATTCTAGACGAATAATTATGACCTGTGTTCAGTAATTTGTGGATTATGGTGATTATGGCAACCGCAACATTTATGATTTGCAAAGAATCAACAACACCCAGTATTTACGAATTGATGCATTATTCTTGATGAACAAAGAGTGAACAACACTAGTCAAAGAAAACATGTCTGAAACAAAAATCAATGATCTTAATGATGACATAAATCTAGATTGTCTCAAAACTATGCAAATTTATAATTTTGTTTTATTGCACATAATTTATCATTATCACATTTACCTATCTTTATCATTAAAATATAATATTATAATAACATTATAATATAATCCTTTTGCAATATTTATTACTAATTCTATTTATGTAATTGCATTAATTTGTAATTATGACACTTCGATGCAACCATCCTTCTTCGTCTAACATTTATTGCTTCGATTTTTTGCAGCAATTATTTTTAAAATATGTGATGTCTTACTTTACAAGTCTAGATATCAGCACCCGTATATGGATTGGTAGTAAACAATAATTATGACCTCGAACTTCAGATAAATCAGAATATTGTTTTCATGATTCCCACATAATTGCATAGCTGTCAGTTGACTGCACAAAGAAACATTGTTCTGAAATTGAAATGTATCATTATACCTGCCAGTTCTTATTTTACCGTCAAGTCATTCAATGTCAGCAAAAAACATTTCTTTATAACATATTTAGTGTAATTCGGAATGCAAAGAAGAAAGTAATTTGCTCTCAGACTCGGATACTTTTTGGCGTTGGAACACAAATAACTATTCTTTTAATTGTTTTAACAATAAATATTTGATATTTTTGTCACAAATACTAATATTTTAAAATTAAAATGTGGAATTTGGAGAAAAATATTCATGCGTACAGACCTTCATCACGTTGAAAAAATAATTTATAAGAACGTGCTTTCTAAATGAAGCCTTGCACTTTAAATGTATTTTACCGTGTCATCTGTTAGTAGAATTCTACAAATATTAACTGTCTTCGTAACATTCAACGTTGCATTGATTTTGAAATGTATCGTACCCCCACATAAAACGATAAATATTCTTCCCGTCGTGTCAAATTTAAATAAAAATAAGAATTCAATTATATTCTTTACGCTACAATTGACAATAATTTCCCTCTATTATATATATTTTTTGCTTTAAAATACATATTTCTAATAGATTTGTTGCCTTCAAAGGCATTTATAGCTTCTCCAAGTGACTAATCTAGTCAGTTCATTTCAAGTACTTTTACAAGACCTCACATTTATTCGTGTTTAACAAAAGAGCAGTTCGGTGAAGATGCTTAGACCTCCTTTGAATAAACTTTTGAATATGGGTTAAAAAAACACCTTCTACTAGGAAATAAATGAGGTTGTGAAGATCAACCAGTTACCGACTTCTGCTCATCTCTGATAAGTATTAGAGATTCAATTAACGACAAACGACTCTGAATTTTATTCTCGTGCTCGTTTTGTCTAAAATAGAATAGGTATTCTATTGTGATTTATTCACATTTTTTGTCTAAACTTTGCAAGTTAAACGTAATACATATTTAATTTCCGACGTTCTGAATAGATTTTTTGGTAAATGTAACAATACCACTACATTACTGATAGCAAACTACAATTTACCTTGAAGTCTATTTGCAAGGTCATGGCCAATATCTGCAAACAAATAACATTTTTTATGAAAGTTTTTGCATTACAGAGCAAAATAATATGTTTTCATATTTCTCATCTTTAATTTATATTAATCTAATAACTACTTTATTTTAATACAAATTGATAATACATATTTTAATTTATTACAAAACTTAATACTTAATGGGTATGCAACTAAATAAACACCGTCACTAGAGAGCGATCGGTAGTTCTCAACAATGTCGCATGTGCGATGGTGGTGTAATGGTCAGCATAGTTGCCTTCCAAGCAGTTGATCCGGGTTCGATTCCCGGCCATCGCATTCAATTTTTTTTTCTAAACTCTACCTTTCCAGGATCATGTGGCAACACGCGACAATCTTTCTAACCGTCCTATCATCAGGCGTCTTATCTCTTGAGCTAGAAGTCGTAAACCAATGGAATCTCATCGACTTCAATTTTCCGTACGACTACAACCTAATCAAAAACTTCAGGTAGTCACCACCGCCACCACCTGAACCACCATTCTGACCGGTTGTTAATTGCAGACCCGAAACTAACGTGTTCACAGGACTGGAAGTCACCGACAACCGCATTTTTCTGGCAATACCGCGATTGTGGTCGGGAGTGCCTGCCACTCTCGCCGTCATACCTAGACACACCCCTCCGGGTTCCAGTCCACAGCTGGAAGCCTATCCCACCTGGGGGTTCCACGGCGTCGGTAGAGGGCAAAATGACAGCTGTGCTGGCCTTGCCTCGGTCTACAGGATCCGAAAGGACTCGTGCAACAGATTATGGGTAGGCGCTCTGGAATGTTTTGCAAACATCTTTTCTTCTACTGTTGGATTTCAGGTTTTGGACTCGGGAGTAAACCTGGCGCTCGAAGACTTCCAACGGATTTGTCCCCCAAAACTGGTGATTTTTGACTTGGCCACGGATCAGGCTGTCAGAACTGTCATTTTCCCCAGACAAGTTTTGCGACCCAACTCGCTCCTCACCAATTTGGTGATCGACGAAACTGTGCAAGGAAACTGTGACCACGCTTTTGTGTACATGTCGGACACCGCAGCCCCCGGTACAGACCTCATCACTGATTTATTCCAATTTTTATTTTTTTTATTTAGGGTTGGTAGTTTACGACGCCGCTCGAGATACAGCTTGGAGGCTCGTCCACCCTTCCATGTTCCCAGACCCAAATTTCTCCGACTACACTGTACAAGGAGAGCGCTTCACCCTCATGGATGGGGTTGTAGGTCTCACCCTGTCCCCAAAACTTGCCACCTTGTACTTCCAACCGCTTGCTACCAACAGGTGACGTATACAGTGTTGCCTACCCTACCACTTTAACTGTCAAAATTTTAGACTGTTTAGCATTCCCACTTCAGCGCTGCGCAAAGGACCTTTAGGGCAAGACGAAGAATTACCAATCACTCTAGTCGGCAAAAAATCGTCGCAAGGACTAGGTTTAGCTTTGGATCCTCGTGACGACACCATTTTCTTCAGTCCTGTGAGTGAGACGTCTATTGCTGCCTGGAACCCGGTTACCAACAACCAAAAGTACGCTTCGTGTGTGTGTTGTTGTTTTTTATAATGTACATTCTGGTTTAACAGATTGATCGCTTACGACCCGCAACAACTCCAATTCGCGGCTGAATTGAGATGGCGCGACGAGGACAACTCCATCTGGTTGTTGAGCACCAGGTTCCAGAAGTTCTTCAGGAGAACGGTCGGGCCTCATGAGGTCAATCTCAGGATAATTCGTATCGGTACCTCGCCCAATGTAGCGACAGGACTGAATAACAATCTGTATTATAAGTGAACGTCAATGGGTTTGCTTGGATCGCGAAATTTCTAAACTAAATTATTCCTAGATAGATATATTTATTTTTTTACTCATTGTAAATTCCTATTTTTTGTCTAGCAATAAAGAAGTTGTAAATACGTTTTTTTGAGGTCATAGAAATTTTATTTTTGGTTGTACAATAAATATGACGAATGAATGTGCATTAATAAAGACATTGTTCCTAAATTGGGCTTTAGTTTAGTATTTATTCCTTAAAAAATTATATGAAGGTGTTCGTAATCGTAACCTTTAAGAAGGTAACAACTGAACGTGAATGTGGCAAGATGAGTCATATAATAAAATACCTAAAGAGCTAGATTAGAAATCCATGAGTTTGATACATTTGATCAGTTTTGGTTGTGACAACAACGAACAAAAAATCGCAACGGAACAGGTCATAACAGCAACACGATCAAAACTAATAACTTTTAAAACCAGAGAAACGCAAGACAAAGCTCTAAAAATGAAAAATCGCAAATCTAAATGCTTGACACTTGACAGCACTGACAATTTCAAATTTGAAATGTCATATAATTTATTTTTCGCGTGGGTTTCATAACAACCAATAAGAATTAGTGGCGCGAATGTTTCAAGATATTACCAACACAATCTATGATACTTTGTTAATATTTTAATGTTATGGTTTGGGGATTTTTTTTATCTAAGGATATTTAAAAAACTGCATTCTATCAGTGGACGTAGATGTGTTTTATTCCAAGTTTAACACCTACATATCTGAGTAGTTTATAAAAGTCAAACTTATGTTGTTGAGTTTAGAAGAAAAAGAAGGGTGAATTTGATAGGGAATATTTGATTTATAAATAAATATCACATAGTTTCCCTTTCTTGTCTAGAAAATCTCACCGAGAACATTAAATCTTCGGTTGGACTCAGAGGTCTATTTTGTAAAATGTAGATAAAATAACGATATCTCTATTTAGCGACAACACTTCGGAGAGTAATATCGACAGTTAACGATTTTACCCGAAAACTGTATTTTGTAATAAATATCGTTACAAAAATGTCTTGGATTAAAATATAACGATTAATCTTTAATTTTATGTTAAGTAATATTATTCGAACCTAACGTCACTCATTACAATAACCAATTGCAATTGCTCGGTGCCAGCGATGCAAATTTTAAAAGTTGGCTTTGACGTCATTTGAAAAATTATTTATGTGATATGATATCACAAATTTTATTTTTAGATTTTTTAACTAAAATGTATTCGCCACTATTAGATAAGGTTATTTTGCAACCTCTGGGCAGAGACTTTTTAAAGTATCAGACCTGCGTTCTAACTCAGCCAAAATTTCAGCAAAAACTTGCCTTTCCATTCTTTGGGCAGTTGTATACCTACCTACCTACTTCATCGAAAGCATGAAGAGAATAGAATGCGTCAATAAATAATAATAACGATATCGTTCGAGAACAACGAGTGGTCAAGGGGCCCTCGTTTATTAACGACATATTTTTAACGACAAATCGTTCAACAACGACTCGAAAATGTTTACAAAATACGGTTACAGGAATGTAGTTATTTTAACGATTATTATCGATCATTAACGATGTCGTTACAGCTTATAAAATAGATTAGGCAACCAATTAATCGCATTGGGCCGTATAACGACACCGTTATTAAAGTTGCCTATAACTAAAGTTGTGATTAAAATAAACATAAAACGATATAGATTTATGCAATTATAACCTGCTAGAAAGAGATGAATGCGTCACCATCGTAATTAGAGTCATGACTAAATTTAATAGGGTATCGTGATACGGCCCATCGTGTTTTTTTATACATAGCATAAGTACCCTATGTACTGTACGTCGTAAATTATAAATGATAATCTTTATTTCTATTTAAATTTATTTTGTCACATTTGACAGATCGTTGGACAATGAAACTTTTTGTTGAAAGTCTGAGATGGTATTGGGTAGATATAAGATTCGTCGAAACGGTTGAAATTCGCATATCATGAGAGAAAAAAACGAGTCAATCAAAGAGAAGCGACGTCGACATACGAGTCATGACGTTATTGTAGCACGCTTTACACAGAGATGTATTTAGTAATGAATTATTTAAAATTGTCTTACAATAGTTAGGCATGTAAAATAGTTATGTACAATTGTACATACGCGTCTGTTGTTAAATTTGTAATAACAATAATAACACTCGGTTAGTTAAACTGTTAATGCCCAGCAAGGACCATTTTTCTATTGTTCTTCACTATAATGTATTCACTTACTAAAATCCTTATTATTAAAAAAGAACAACACTTGAACAATAATTTAATAAGATCAAAAAAATAGGACACTGAATATAAATTAGTCCGTCTCTGCATGACAAGAATGCAGGTGTTCTTTATCTTTATATGCGAATTTCGACCCTTTCGGCGAATCTTACGTCTGCCTGTTCCATCTTGCTAGTTCGTTATTCATAAAAACGGTGACCCAAATTTATACCTTAAACTGTAAAATTTACACAATTTTCTAGTAATTGAGTTCGGTATTTGTAATTGAATGGTTTTTCCACATGAACTGACAAAACAAGCAATTTCATCGTATTATTAGGTACACTTAAAAAATAAACAAATCAAGTGACACAAAAAGAACGTTTTAGATTTTATAGCGATACATATTGACATAATGTTGGACGTTTAATAATAAAACATAAATGTGTGACGAAGGCTATTGAGAAAATAGAAGAAAAGCAAACATTACCGAACCCACAAAAGAATTCTACGAAGCAAAAGACCGTCTAGGTAGTTGTTAGTCCATTAGTAAGATACCTACTGAAAAAAAATGTAAATGATTATTTAACATCACATTTTTTAACAAAAAAATTGGATTTAGGCAACTACAAGCTTCATCTTCTCCTGTGCCACTCTTTGACACAGTAACCTTGAAAACTCTGTCAACTCATTAGTCACGAGCATTACTTTGCAAATGTTGTAGATTTTCCTGATTACGTTTTACGTCGGTCACTAAATGCGTCACATTTATTTTGGAAAAAATACCCTTTCTTTTAATGGCAAAAATGCGAGCGGATTTTCTCTGATGCATAAAATACGCATAATTCATAAATCGCAATCTCACGTTGCCAAAGGCGATGTCGAGGTTTTCACTATTTACCACAAGGAACGAGCTTGAAAAGTATGTATGTACGAAAAAACATAAATAAAGAGAGCAGGCCGTGACATGTGCTGTCGAGCGTCAACATTGTGTCGCTAATTGATGACATGCTGACAATTAAACATCATGCTTGTCAGAAACGGAACTAGAAGTATTCATTTTAGCAATTCTACACCAATTTGATCAAATTTCGAAAGCAGAAATGTAAGTTCACGGTTGTGTCAACTGTGTTGCAATTTTTTGTGAAAATCGGTGATGCACTTAAATCTATTTTTCTACTAATGTAGTAGAACGCATTTCCTCACTCATTTTTAAGGCCGAAAGGATGATATTTTCTCCTTCTGGAGTAAAAATAAAAAGGTCAAATTGGCATTACTGGATATTCAGGTGTTCATTTAAATTTCTCGCCAAAGATGGCGTTGAAGTGTCGGTTGTGAACGCACCACGGATTCCAAATCACAGAGAACCTGTTTAAATTTGGGTTGTTTGTGTTTTTACTCTGTAGACTGACGGGTGGCGCGTTCACAATCGATTCTTCAAACTTTGACGGGAAACATTCGATATGAAGAATAAGCCAAAATGACTAACGAGCCAACGGCTGGTGTGCTTACTCTGATGTTGTAATTTTGAAAAAGTTTAACTTAATTTTTAAGGCTCTTTTTATAAAATATTAAAATCAGGTAGTACAAAAAATGATTAGGTACCTCTAAAATAAGGTACCATTATAATAACTATGTACATATTTCAATCTTCAACAATGTTGCAAAAGGCACCTCTTATGGGTTATTTGATTAATTTGGAATGATAAAAATTGGACTTGTAATGGAGTGGAATTTCTTAATACGTTATTTTGTAGTCATTCAAGTTCTTTGGATTTGTCATTTCGTGATAAACATTAATTGTTGGAATGTTTCGCTGCGTAAAGGTTGATAATGAAAAATAAAAAAATAATCCTATTGTAACTATTTATTCGGCTTGTTTTCGTTGTTTTGTATTTTTTTATTCTTACTACAGGACACTAATGTGTTTATTGATCTGTTAGCGTAAATTAAATACACAGCTTTTCCGCAATATTTATTTAAACGAAGTTAACTCTGTGGATTTTCCAAGTGGTTTTGTACGAAAAATGTTCTATTTAGCATTATCTTAAAAAACAAACATTGCAAAATTTACGGTACATTAACAACAAATTATTACATACAGGGTTATTCATATAGGAGCATACAAACTTTAACCGGTGGTAGATTCCAACCCCTAGAGCCTAGACACTCTTACAAAAATGTCTAGGTTCTAAGGTTAAAATTGTTGAAGATAAAGCATGTTGAAGAGTGTACTATCACCTTTTAAAAACTGCAGATAAATGAAAATATTTTTTTACGCTGAAACAAACTGTCAGGCATTGTTGTCATTGTCAAAATGAAACTAAAGTGAACTTTATAATACCAATATTTTCTCTATACTTATAGCAACAATTGTTTGCTTCCATTATGACATTCATGGCATTTGTTATACATTTGACGTAAAGTGGAATAATTTAGCGAAGAATGGCATTTACTAATAGTGAAAAAACCGATATGGTAATTTTTGCCAATTTTTGATGTATGACTCAAAATTTTATTGTAAGAGCCTTTTGAGACCAGAATCTGCCACTGGTTAAAATATTTATGAAACTATATGAATCACCCTGTATGTATTTAGAACGAAAACAACAACTTTATTCTGCAAATATTATTTTCAAAATTTACGCTAAACTATCAACCTTCAGACTATTATCTTTGCAATTGTTGTCATTACAACACTGGATCATTTTTTTTACTTAACTTTTGTCCTTATTTACATCTTTTTTTAGAATTTTATTACTTTTAAATTAATAAACTTTGCGCAATTTTTTTCATTATTTCCAGTACTACTTATTGCCCACAATTTTCAAATTTCAGCACAATAACATTTGTTTTCTTATCTCGCTTTCTAATGACACTGTGTAATTCCAGAGACATTTAGGATTTGCTTTAGCAGCTTTCCACAATTAGTTAACTGTTGTTGGAAAATTTTCCTTCAATCTTCTCAAATTCTCATTTGGCAAAATTGTTAAAATTAAAAAAAAATTAAAAACAAAAGAAAAATCATAACTTTTTAAAGTATGTAATTACCTCCACTTTGTAATGTTAAAACAGAGGTATTTAATATTTGCATAAAAAAAATTTGCAACTGTTATTAACATAAAAATTTTCAAACTACATATTTTTTTGCACTTTTAAAAACACACGTCTATTTTTAGAGTCGCGTAACCGATAATAAAACACATGTAATAAAATTATAAAGCAAGTGAAGAAGAAACTACGCCGAAGGTCTGGGAGAGGCCTAACATCACGTAACAAAATTACAATATTTCAATTTTATGTGATTTAGTAACCCAAAAGACAAAATTCCTTTTTACTGCTAATGCAAACTTTTACTCGTTTCACTCGCGTTTTAAACTGCCCCACTCATGCTATAAAGAGCCCAATTTACACACGTTAAATAAACTACTATTAGACACAGTTTTATATTGTGTTGTTCACTTTTAACTTGTCTTTCTGTCTTCAGTTCCACATATACATATTTCAATTTTCAATTTCTACTCCTTTACAACGCAAAATTCTTCCAAAATATATTTTTGGCCTCCTCAACTATAAATGACATGTTTACACATTTTGAACAGCTAGGGTATCTTGATTTTTACACACTAATCAAACTATCTGTCATTTTACCGCACGGAGTGTGTAAAATAACAAGAAAATTTTAAGCTTTTTGAAACCTCCAAAAAAATGTTTAGTGTATCACAAGTAAAGTTCATTTATACTAAGACAAAAATGAACAGAAATTAATTTTTTTCTGATGTCGCTATCTTGTGGTGTAAATCGTAAGCGTGTCAGTTATCGGTATAATAGACAACTCTCTGCCCATTTCATTAATTAAATGTCAGTCTTTGACCGGTTATGCAAAATTATTGGTTACAACAAATTTCAAATTTGAGAAAATAAGTAGGTACTTAATGGGTCGTCGGCCAAAAAGATTAATACATCGCTCGGTTTTTGTTAAAATACTCCCGCTGCGCGGTCGTGTTTCAATCTAAAAATTTCGCGCTGTAAAATGTATCCTACCGCATATGTAATGTAAATAACTATTTTCTGTTGTTTATTTACGATATTGTTCCGAGTCAATCCACACGTCCTAAATTCTTACGGTTTTTCCCCACGCCATCAAAACAAACAATTTCACATTTCATCAAATGCATCTCACATTTGTGGAAATGCGAAGGATCAGTCCGATTACAAATTAAATTTCTCAGTAAAATTGACTTATCAAGAAATAAACATGTCAATAAACATGGCCAAACAAACAAAAGCAATTCCGCCAATGAATAATTCAACCTCGGCGGAAGTTAAATTTTTTGTGAAATTTGAATACGATACGACTTGTAACTTGTGGCGCTCGCAGCGACCTTGAAACCTTCTTCCGGCATTTCGTGTAATTTCCTCTGCAGATAAAAATATGTGTTTTTTGTGTCACACGTGCCGGAAAAGTCAGGGCCCTTGTGCGGACCCCTGCGGACCGCCGCGATTCCGCTCTTCTCCGATCTATTCGGAAAAGTTTCACGTTCACCACTCCAAAACGCGACCTTTGACCGTTTAACCAACAAACGTATCGGCAAAACCAGTCCCCTTGCTTATCTTCTTCGACGTCGGAAGCGCTACAGGATCGACGCGAAATTAGTCAATTCGTCATCGGACCGTGTATATATTTTTTCCACATGTCGTAGTCGAGCCGACAGTGTTGGTGTATTCTTCGTTGTGTCAATATCGAATTTCCGACCGATCAGAATGAGAGGCAAGTCGATTTTTTTTTACCATCGATAAAGCTTGTTTCGTATAAACCCGACCGCAACTGTTGAACAAAAAAAAAGAAAGCCGAGACGACCATTAGGATTGTAAATAGTGACAATAACGGTGATTTGATGTTGATGAGGCGTTTGTTCGAAACGTCGCCGACAGGACAATTTATTACGGTTGACAGAGCCAAAAAAATCAGAACCGCGTGATAGATGATAACAGACGATTATTCAAATTTAATTTGTTTTTATGGTATCGGAAGAAGTTGATAACAAGTTCTCGGTGAAACACGAGAAGAAATTAAATGTTTTTGTTGTACCAAATCCCATGGGCGCATTTTTTTTGTTTGAGAGTTTTTTGGCGCGATGGGTCGGTAGAGCAATAAACAAACAAATATGCAAATTGAAACATCAGGAAATGATTGTTCACAAACAACAAACATGTCAATATTAATTGTTGCAAATTTATTCCGTTACAAGATGAGTACTTTTGTTTTTGTCAAAATGTTAGTTCTTTGTGTGTTGTTTCGTCCTGTGAAATCACGGAATTAATTTAGTGCCGCAAACACGTAAATGAGACGATTATAATCACATCTTTCACGATTTTGCGATTTATATTGCATAACAGCGGTTTCTTGTTGAGATTCGCGTTAGAAAATCGTGAGACAATTAAATTAAATAAAATCGAAAACCTTTCAGGATTGTACATTTTTTTCTTGGATGTAGGTATATGTACAATGCTGTTGTTTATTTTACATTCATTATCAGCTAGTAACTAGTTTTATGGTAGTTTACAAGGTAAGAGTAGCAATAATAAAAAAAACAGTAACTAAATGTAATACATACAGCTGTCCCATAAGTGCGCGGTAAAATTTTAACCACAAACTACTAGGCTTCATGTAGAACTCGGAAAAAATATTTAAAAAATTCTGTCAAAAAATAAAGTGACATTTAATTTTTGAGCTACATTTTATAAAATAATATGACACCCTGTATAAGTGAATATAAAATGTGTTCTTTTCGTATAGTAGACTACGGTAATAAAAAATAAAGGAGTACAAGTTTTCATGTCTTTGTAAAGTCGAAATTGGAAACAAAATTAGATTTTTTTTTATTATCATAAATACTCTGCAGAAGTATAAGCCTTCTTTATGTTTTGTAAATATAAAATTTGTATTATTGTAGAATTAACACTAAAATTGAAATCTCCTCTTAGAAGCACTGTTGTAAAATCAAATTTGGTTAAATTGTTTTTTGTTCGACACTGTCAGAATTTGAGAATTGGAGTGTGAACGGATTTTGATAAATGTCACAACTTGTCAAAATGAAACGTCAAGCTTTTTAAAAACGAAATTAATATTCGATAAGTGTAGATAGCACCTAAATTAGAAGCATTTTAATGTATACTTTGATAACGCCTCCAATAAAAGTGGCATTATGTAGTTTTAAAAAAGCGATAAAACACTGCAGCTTTTAAACATAAGATATGTATACGAATTTACAAAAAATTAATGGTTGTAAAATGTAATTCGTTATAGCTGTTCCGATAACACGGTCGAATTTCGAATTATCAAACATTATGCGTGCCGACGTGACATTTTTTAATTACTTTTCCTACTAAGAAACGGTGTCGATAGTAATTTCAATGATGGGATTGGCGCAGTGATTGTAGTTTAATAATAAAAAACATAAAAAAAACTACAAACACCTATTGGAATTAATCAAACTCGGGGTCATGATTGCTTAATATTACATTAATACAAATGTATGGCATTTTTTAAATAGTTTAGCAACGTGATGATTGTGTCGTGTAGGAGAACAACGCGAGGTTTGTTTAGTTTTAATTTTATTTATTCATTTTTCCTATTTTTATGGCGTTTAATTCTAACGTGACATTAAGAGTCATGTCGGTGGGTGCAGTAGTCGTCAATACAATGTAACGAGTTAACTTGGTTAATTAATTAGCTGTTGGTTAAACCGATTAAAAAATCAAACAAAACAGAAACGAATAAGAGAATATTTTAAAGAAGTTCCCAATTGTCAAATTATTCCTGTTGAACTAAACTGATCGTCGTAATTTTTTTTAAATATTGAAAAATTTTGGTGTTCAGAAGGGATAAATGAAACAATAGGTATTAAGTAAAATAATGGGAAAAAAGTTTTTGGAAGTTTTGCTAATTTAATTTTTTGATCCAAAGATTTCATTTTTCATTCTACTCCTTTCTTTTTTTTTTGGTATTTTTTCTTTCCAAGTTTGCTTTCTCCATTTCTATCCTACGATTCCTAAATCCTGCTGGATTATTTTTACGTATTTAATCTACATTCAGTATTTGTTACTGTATCTGTATGTAATGTCACACTTTCAATATAAATTTATTTGAGTGGAAAAATGGTAGCTTGGGTGAAAGAGATTTGTAAATACCTTCTTATTCTTACAGACAATTTCAAAGGAAAAAAGTACGAGAAAAAAATTGCTTTCTTATATACAGCGAAAACTTTTTCATGCTGAACCTAGCCAGTTTTTTGTTATTTAGTTTTCGTTTTGACAAAATTTGAGTCTTGACAAAATTAGGTTTTTACCCAGTGAAACCTAACTTTAAATTGTATTGTTATTTCTACATTCATCGAACTACACTTAACCCTGTGACTTCGTTTGTTCGGAAAGTTGCGTAAAGCGACATTAAATTAAGGACGAGCTGAGTTATGTGGCTTTACGGTTGCGACTAAATTGTCTTGGTTTTACCATAACATTAACACCACAAGAAATCATGGGCGCGCTGAAGAAATAATGGTCCTTTCGTGACACGCATGTCGTCAGTTCGATTCTCTGAATTGGTATTCTTATAAATGGATGTTCGTGGAATAATTAATTTTATAATTTAAGTTTATCTCTTTCGACATTAATCTCACTGACGAAGTTGAAAGCTTTTTTGTGGTGTCCTGGGACTGTTTGTCTCCAGGGCACTTAAGTCAGTTTTAGTTGACTTAAGCCTACCTAAACGAAGAGCTTTGTTCGATTTTCTCCGTGATCCACAATTCGTTAAATCAAAATTGACTTACCTTTTTTTGCGGACCGCGAAGAGACCATGGACCGATTGGCATGGGTGGAATTCAACGATAATTTTGGACTTCGGTGCCACTTCAATTAAGTGGGTTTCACGACACGAGACGATGAGTACGAAAACTAGGTGTGTTCACAAGGACGGTCAAATTCGAAGTCTCTGTTTCTTCCAAAAATGTCCCTCACTCGCGGGGGAGGTTTCGTCAACCCCGATTTTGCACGAAATTGTGAATCGGTTAACGCGCAATCACCAATGACAGAGGGTGCAACTATTTTCGAATTGAATTTTTTAAGCTAACTTAAACTACGCGCTAAAACTAAACCGAACAAAACCAAACAAAATGAAAAGAACTAAAATTAACTATTTACAAAAGCCAACAGGGACACTTTAATTTAAAAAAATTCCGTCAATAGGAGCAAATTAATTTGAATATCAAATTCAATAGAAAGTTTCTATTGTTCGTCAGGACTAAACCAATTCAACAATTAATTTTAAGGACATTACGGGTTCACTTATCCTTCCGATTCTGCTCGGTCTTGATACACTTCAAAGAGATTCAAAGTGATAAATCTGAATAGTGATGATTTAAAAATATTAATTATAAAATAAATAAATAATAATAAAAAAAAAATAACATAGAAAAGTAACGTTGAAAAACATTCATTCTCTTAGTAGTGCACGTAGAACATATGAACTCTTTTTGAAATCAATTCCAGTTCTACATATTTTTTTTTAATTTTGGAAAAGTGTTTCAAAAATTATTAGGTACACATTTAATCAAATTACACTACACCTATTTCTTACCTGTTAATATGGAAATGTTTAATTCATTTTCTGCTAAAAAGTTACATAGATCATGGTAATTATTTTTATTAATGTAGGTCAAAGAGAAGGCAGTGGAAATGACAAAAATGTCTCTAATTTTGCTTTCTCTTATTTTTTTAAATATTTTTTATTAATACACATCCGAGTACTATCTACTAATCGACTTTTGAAGTTACACTTTATTACAGTATGTACCAATAAATACTATAAAAACATTTTTTATGTAACTTGGTGTAATCACTGTTGTAAACTTGTTGTTTTTGTTGACAGTGTAGCTTTCGACTTAATTAAGTCATTTAACGTTTCAATCTAAATTAATTTGAGTTACGAAATTTGTCTGTGATTGTTGTGCGGATAGGAAATTACTATGACCCACAAAACTAGTTCATCTGTATTATGTTTAGATGCTTATGAGTTCTGGTTTTTAAAACTTGTGAATAAGGAAAATA
The DNA here is from genome assembly GCF_963966145.1 of Tenebrio molitor. Lineage (NCBI taxonomy): Eukaryota > Metazoa > Arthropoda > Insecta > Coleoptera > Tenebrionidae > Tenebrio > Tenebrio molitor. The sequence goes on along the minus strand of NC_091054.1, from coordinate 528,451 downwards.
TTTATTGTTTTCAAAACCACAAAGATAAATACTTATGAATAATTACCACAGCATAAATAAATATACGAGTAAATAAATTATATCAAAATGTAAAGAGCGTGAGAGAAAAAGGCGGCAAATGACCTTGTACTTGCATTTGTTTCAACTGTCATTTATTCATCGAACAAGCTGCTGATTTTCTTGATGCTACATAACAGTTTTTGCTTTAAATTATGTAATAATATCGTTTGCGACAAAAAAAGCATACTATTTATGTAGCCGACGTTAAATGAACTAGCCGTGCTCAAGTAAATTTGGCAACAATGCCGGCGGACCGAGTCAGTTTGTACAGATTTGCATGTATGTACATATGTACACAGTGATCTTATCGTTTTAGCTTCAGAAAAGTGTGTTTACATATTTGCAAAATTTTACGCCACCAAGTTGTTTAAAAGTTGAAGAGAATTTAGAATAGAGTTTGTGAAATAAATTGCGGCATTTTCTTCTTGAATTAAAGCCGTTAACTCGGTGGAAGTTAAACCGAGCCAAACATAATCTAAATTTTGTGGAATAGTCGAACCAAGAAATATCGTTGGTTAACAGGTATTTAAAATTTAAATATTAATAAAATATGCCTAGTAGGTATTGTGTAACAGGCTGTAAAATGTAATTACAACTCGTCTTTAAAAAATGCACAAAACAATCGCGGTGCAAGTGTTTTTAAATCTCCCAAAAATGAAGCTCAAGCAATCCCTTGAACCTTCAGCTTCAAGTGTGGTCTGTGAATTACATTTTAGTTCGGATGATATCATTTTATATGATAAACATTTGCAGCCTGATGGAGACTGTAAACAATTGCTTTAAAAGTCCCCAGATGCTGCCGTTCCTAGCCTGTTTCCTAATTTAGCATCTTATCTATCAAAGCCAGCAATTAAAGAGAGAACTGATCTAGAGTTTAGGTGGGACAACATCTGTTGGGTCAGATAATAATAAATAATTTTAATGATTTAATAACAAAATTTTCAATCGAACTTAATTTGATTGGCTGGGAACAAAAATTGTTTTATTTGGTGTATTGAATTTTAATGATTCTTTTTAAATATTGACATAACAATTTACATTAATGAAAGTCTTCAAGTAAAAGTTTTTATAGAAGGAGAATAATTAACTCCACAAGACGTAAAATGGATTTTGCCCTTTGATTTGAAAATTTGTAGATGGTCGCAATTGATGATAAATTTGTAAAGATTCAAACGATTGCTATATTCCACCAGTTTTAAGTATTTTTAAAAAAAGTTTAAATTTATTAACAACCACCCAAGAACAAGCGAAAGAACAACATTTTGACCAAATAAAACAATTAGAAATTATAATTGGATAATTACGAGCTACTGTTGGGTAGTGTAAAATTAGACATCATCAATTCTTCACTCCATGAAGGTAAGATGGCAATTTTGTAATAATTATCTAATAAATAAAGCAAATTTATTAAGAACGTGTAAAGACGTTCGACGGTTCGCCCGGTCCGCCAGTCTGAACGACTGCAATGTTGCCTTTTTCTCAGCACGGCTAGTTATTTAACGTCGGCTGCGCTATTTATCGACGATCTGAGTTTGTCAATGAGAGAAAACGATGACGTGCTTGACCATCAAGGGCATCAAGGGCGTAGCAATAATTTTTTGCTAGGGTGAGCCAGATTTTAAACCACAGACAGATGATAGATAGATATTGCAGATGTATCTTGTTTTTAATGTGTTTTACTTTTATTCTGGGGTGGGCCAGAAGGATTCTGGGGTAGGCCGGGCCCACCTGCCCCCCCCCCCCCCCCCCTTTGCTAGGCCCTGGCTTGACCACACTCTTCTGGAATACCTACGTGTTCCGTATTGATTAAACTACGTACTAATGAAGTGGTCATTCGATTCATTTTGATTGTTTCTTCAATTATAATTATTATACTATCCCACCTCCACCCGGCGGCACGGCAATTTTGCCGGAGTACATACACTATTACGGATATTACTATCAAGTAATAGTGCAGTGCTTATCAACATAATTACCGGCGTCTTGCCTCCGCATTTTGACTTTGTTGTGTATTATGTTCTGTGTCAATGTTAAGGAACTTCCTCACGATGTGACATGAGTATAATAATATACCTTTTTGAATTTCAACTACCAATGTGTTATCTAAATCCAGAATTTTTAAATTTTTAAAAAGAGATTGCGGTACTATTCCCGTTGCTGAAATTACAAGTGGTAAAATCGAAATTTTTTCTAAACACCAAAGATTTCTCATAGCAACGGACAGCTCTAAATATTTATTAATTTTTGTGTTATATGTCTGTGTTATATTATGTGAATTTGGAACAGCTATATCTAAAAGATATGCTTGCTTTTGTTGTTTATTTAAAATTATAATGTCTGGTCTGTTATGCTTAATATGAATGTCAGTTAAAATTGTTCTATCAAAATATAACTTGTAACTGTCATTTTCCAAACAACTTTCTGGTGTATAACTATAATGTGGTTGTGTATTCTTTAATAAATTGAATTTAACAGCTAAATTCATGTGTATAATTTTAGCGAATATATCGTGTCGTTTTTTATATTCGCTTTGAGCCAAAACGGTGCAAGAAGAAATGATGTGTTCAATTGTTTCCCCTTCAGTTCCGCAAATCCTACATTTATCAATTATCGATTGTAAACCGCATATGTGTTTTTTATAATTTCTTGTATTTATAACACGATCTTGTATTGCAAATATAAAACCCTCCGTCTCAGGGTGAATATTTGATTTCTTAAGCCATGCATGAGAGGCCTGAATATTAATTTCTGGTTGTTCCAGTTCTTTAAAGTATCTCCCATGTAAAGACTTCTGTTTTATATTTGCTATTGTGTCAGGTATATTTGGCTTAACAATGTCTGAAATTATATTATCACTTAAATTTAAAGGTGTGTAGCCTTTATCGGCTGAAACCAAAGCATTGAAAAAGGTGTTATCACGAGCTCTATTGAGGAAATAATTTTTTAGTGAAGCAATTTGATTTTTTAGCAGTATTTCTAGATTTGAAAAACCCCTACCACCGTTTTCGCGTGGTAAATTAAATCTTTCAATAGCAGATTTAGGATGGTGTTTACTAAATTTGGTAAAAAGAACTCTAGTTTTAATGTTTATGTTCTGTAAATTAGTTTTGGACCATTTTATAACACCGAAAGAATAGGTCAGTAATGGAACAGCATATGTATTAACTGCTTTAATTAAATTATTACCGTTTAATTTTGATTTTAAAATAGATTTAATTCTTAAATAAAATTGTTTTTCTAAATTTTCTTTTATAATTGAGTGTTGAATATGATTTGATTGATTAATACCTAAATATTTATAAAATTCTCCTTTATTTAAATTTTTAATGATTTCTCCTTCTTGAGTTATATATTCTAAATGTTCGTAATGACCGCGACATATTGATTGCATTTTACACTTATCAATACCAAAACTCATCCCAATATCATTTGAGAAATTTTCAGTTATTGTTAGTATTATCATTATCACTTACATTTATTCAATAAGTTGACAGTTTTGCAAAATTATAATTTTTTTTGGGCAAGCCGATTAGTTTTAAATTCAAAAATATTAATTTGATATAAAGAAGATAGATTAAAAAAATGTAAAATTTAAGGTCTGCGTTTTAAATTTATTTACCCATTTATTGTCCTAAGATCTACTAATAGCGCATTTCCTCTCTAATACATGTTAAACAGGATGTATGTAGGTACACTTCTGCACACCTGAATATAATATACATTTCAATTTATATTAGTTTTATGCATTACATGCGTAACAATTTTCCTTCCGCACTTTTTTCAGTAAAACTTTACACAAGGTTTTTTCTTACCGGAATACCGAAACAATTTATTGCTCTCAGTAATTTATAAAATTAATTTCACTAATTTCCTCCATTAGCTAAGATCGCATTTATGACTCTTACATAATCGCGATCTTCAGCCTCATTAATAAATCTTTATTAGCGGGACATAAAAATTCAATAAAAATTAACATCAAGTTGTTTGAAATAATTTTTAACACTAAGTTAATTTAACTTATGCGTTTTCGACGAAAAATTGGAAAAACATCATTAGACGTTTAAAAAATCTCGAGTATATAGTTTTCATATTCCTATTCCTTCCTATTTTGTTCATTTGCTTTTTCAAAGAAGATTATTTGCGGGTCTATTAGGTACCAACCATACAATAAATCTTTTTGTACCATGTACAAATAAAAGAGCCACTGATGGGAAACTTGTTCATTATCCAATTCATACATGGGGGATTTCCAATGGTCCCATCGGTCAATCCCACCGACCATGTAATTAATTTTCTCCACCATCACACAAATAAACAATAATTTCCCCCCGCCTGTGCCGGAAATTGCATTTAACCCAACGACTCCGCTAAAACAATCCACGGTCAAGTTCGGCGCGGCTAAGGAGGTCGTCACGTTTCACAATACGCGACGTAAGGACGCATCGCAAACTTGACTTTGTGTTAAGACGCGAACTGTCACTTTCAAGGTCACGCACGCTGCCACTCTTCCTCCGGGTTCATTTCCGATCGGAACGCGCTGGACAGGGGGATTATATAAGAATTGAAAGTGTCAGAATTTCAGCAAATCGGTTTAGTTTGCGTCAGAGCAGGCTGTGCTGTGCGGCTCGCGGAAAATGGTGTCCGAGGGAAGATGGTAGGAGGCAGTTGGGTCGGGGTTTTGCTGGTTCTGGGCGCTTGCGGATGGGGCGGCGAGGGCCACAAGTCCTCCTACTCGTACCAGTACGTCCGCCAGGAGTTCGATCGGATTTTTCAGGACGACGAAGGTAAACCGAAACGTTTTCTTGCGTGTTGAGATTTTCTTGCGGTGTGTGAAATGTGGGCGTCTTGTTGTGCGTTTTGATCCGATAAAGTTTCGAACAGGGAGACTTTCTCTGCGATTAGATAAATCTGAGTGATTGTTAGCTAATTACGTGTACTTCAGCGTGCCGATTTGTATCTTGTTTTGTGTTGCTTTTGTTGTGTATTCGTTGTCGTTTTGTTGTGATTTTTATTGTTTTGTAAAACGGACGTACAAAGTTCCGTTATGATTTTTATATCTGACATTACGAACAACAACAATCATTGTTAAATAATTAGCACGAAATTACAACACAGTTTGTAAAGGCAACAAAAATGTCATATTTCCTCCAATAATTATGTTACGTTTAATGTTAATTACGTGGACGTGAATTAAATACAGTCGTTGTTAATTTTTAATTCAAACAGTTTAAATTCTGGTTAACCACAATTTTTGTGATCACTACAACAAACACACACCTTAATTGTCTCTTTTTTGTCTCATAATTACTTGCGAAATTAATTTTCAAAATGAAATTATAATTATGTGTTTAAGATAATAATTATTAAATACTTAAAACGTATAAAATATTGAACTGATAACATAATTCCAACTGGAAATGCCTATTTAATCATTTCCCTATTACCACAGTAATGTCTTATAATAATGATATTAATAACAATCATGTGACAATGGCTTAAGTACAGAAATTACGAATATAATTTCTAATTAAGATAACTTAAACATTAATTGAGTGTCTTTGTAACATTTGCTATCCCTTAATGTCCTCATTGTTTTTAAATTTGTTTGACTTTTAAAATACTGAAAAAATAATTTGAAAGAGAATAAACACGATTTTAATAATTTTGACATTTTTCGAATGGACACATGAATCAATTCTGACTATTTTTCCACAATCAAAACCACAATGTGTGAATTTGAATCTAAGCTTATTTGGTCTATTGGGAAAGAAAAAAAAATCAAAATCGAAGAACCTAAATGTTTTTATAATTATGTTTTAATTATATTTTTATTTAATGTTGTTCATGTTTTAATATTTTTTTACAACATATTTACCTTACATGGGCAATAATTACATAATTAATCTACAACAATTATATTTACTTAACATTCACGTGTTAAAACAATTTTGGAAGGTTAATTAATGCACTTTTCTGTTTTGTTAATTACTATGTAATTATTAAATTAACACTAATGTGATTGACAGCTTTTATTTTCGTTGCTTTGATTCTCAACTTCGATTAATTAAATCTGATCTAAAAATTAAAATAAGAACGGTAAAGCATTTTTCAGCACACCAGTTATAATGTTTTTGATTCTTTTGTAACCTCCAATTTTCAAATATTTTTCTAAAATAATAAATGACACTCAAAATTCTCACAGAATGAAAATGACATTTAAAGTGCTAATTTTGTAGTTAATTTAGTTATGTATGTATATAAATTTGTCAAAAGAACAAAAAACAAAATTTCTTTTTTCTTTTAGTAAAAAGTCACATGAATTCTTGATAAAAAGTTTTTTATTCTATTTGACGCTTACATTTTAATTTGCTTAAGAACGTAGAATTTAAATTTGTGATTGTGTTGTTTTTCTAATTAATTATTCTCATTGTTGTAAAAAGGTAAAATCGCAGTCGTAAGTAATAAAGCAAACAAATAATGAATAATTTATTGTTAATGTAATTCTTGTGGCTACAGTATTTTAATTAACATTTGTTTCATTCACTTTTTAAATATTGTCAGCGACAGCGATAGTGAACGATAAATCAGAAGAGGATGTCACGTGACCTAAAACCTATTTGGCTACCGGCAAATACTGACTCCGCCTACGCAGTTCTACTTTTTGAAATTTATCCTATTAAGTTATTAACTTTCATTACAGTAAATTTCAAAAACGTAACAATTATTAATCCTAAATTAAATATGATCCTAAATTGAAATAGGAAAAATTTATCGTGAGGTAATGTGATTTATGAAAAAAAAAAACAAATTAATTTGTGGTGTTTTTATTGTCATTTTGTTTATTTTATTGTTACAACTTCTTTCTGTAGGCTAATTATAAAATCAATACTTTTAGAGAACAGAAAAAAAAAATGAAATTTGTGACAGTCTAGGTATGTATCTTATAAAAACTGAAAAAAACTAAGCACAACAGAATTAGAACAAGAAATTAAAAAAAATGAATAAAAATAATGTTACAAAGTGATATTTTTTTATTTATCCTTTACAACAGTGAACTAAGCATTTTTGAAATTTCCACATCATGACTTAAGTCGTGGCTGAACTAACTTACTTTAGCACTCATTTTTGCAATGCGGAACATCTTGTATGGGCAACAGCAATTTACAAAAAAATCCAAGTGAAAGTGAAAAAATGTAATCGGTAATCACACATGTAATAACATTACTCCTCCAGAGCGCGCTGGAACTATGAATACATTTTGGGATTTCTCCATAACGAAATTCAGAAAGTCGAAAAAAATAACTTGATTAGACACCTTTCAGAAAATAATTAGCGTTTATTGGACGCGATATCGGCTAGTTATCTTGTTTACTTTAAATTAGAAACAAAAGGAAAAGTGTATTGTTTGAGGAACTTTTTATCGAATTCTAATTTCTTTGGCAAATGTAACTGGCCAAGAACGCAACTGTTCAACTGTAAACAGTTATAATTAATTATAGCTGAACGGGGTCATGCAGAATATATTTAGTTAAAGAACGGTAGAGTGAATGGTTCTAGGAGTAGGTACATGCGTCACATATTTTGACAGATTATTAGAATCTCAAACTGAGAAAAAGCAGATGGTCCAAGCCTGGAAATGTCAGTTGTTTGTATAAAAAACATGTTTGTTTGACGACTGTGATGGCTGAATAAGGATTTGCTGAATATCGAATAGGCAAATCGTCTGATGTTGACAAAAAACAAACAAGTAGCCGGGTTATTAGACTATGAATGGTTCAGGTTTGTTAATTGGAATATTTTCGTTAAAGAACAATCAAAAAAAATTTGGAGGAATTACATGCAAATGTCTTACCTCTGGCGGTTTATCAAATCGACAAATTCCATTCAGTAACGTGTCAGACACGTAATAGGTATCCATACATAATCATTTAATTAGAAAAAAAATTGGAAAGAAAAAAAGAAAGGTAAAGTAATTTTGAGTGAAAAATTATTGGTAACGTAACGGTTATCAATTTGAAATGATTTGTTGGGAATTGTACGGTTCTTATACAACAAGAAAAAAAGAAAAAAGTGTGAACACATTGTATAACACTGGAATACCAGTGAAGAAATTCTGGTTCAGACATGAACTAGACATCGTAGCGTAATGGCGAGGTCATGTTTTATGAATGAAAAAGGCATGCAGGTACGAAATATGACAAAAATGTACACAGTGTCATTGTCATCAACAATGACGTTGTAAAAGTTAAGTGGTTCACGAGGTACTTGCAGTTCAGTAACGAATTGTTTTTATTGGTATCGACACGTAATAGTGCTATTGGACTCCGTCAACCCGGAGCAAGAGCGACGTGAACGACATGCTGAGGCGGTGATGGTCAGTGGAGGTGCCTATAGAATTCGACCGTAACCATTAATGTCTACATGAATTAATTTGCTTAAATAAGTATGATTAATTTATTTAAATAAATAAGTAAATAGCCGAAAAATTTAAAAAAACAAAACTGGTAATACTAGTAAATCTATACACAAGGTTAAGAGAAAGAGATCTAAGAGTTAGCAGATGTTCCTCTAGACTCTAGAGTGTTTCGTGTGTGATCTGTGGGCTTCGAATTTGAACTATTTCCTGTGTGGATCATTAGAAGAAAATGGGTCGTTGTAGGTGTTCTTACAAGAGTTTCTTTTTTACAAAAAAATGTATTTTAATGAGTATCAATCCAAGAAAATTACAATCCGAAAATGAGATTGTTTTTTATTACTGGATACTTTTTCAAATTCAAGAATCGAAAGGTGTCACAAATTTATTTAACCTAAATTTATGGACTAACTTTTTCATTTCGTTCTTCGAAAGTTGAGTATTTAAAAAATTTAGTTTTTAAGAGTTACGCCGAAAATTATCAAATTAAATAATATATAAAATCGAGGAAATGAACTACATAGTTTTATATAAACCCGATGAACAAAAAGACTGAATTTATTTGTTGCAGCTAAGCGTTATTTTTGCCAACAAAACGAGGAGTTTACTATGTATTTGCAATAGAATTACTTATTTACACAATTTATGGTGACAGGAGAATGATTGCGATTATCATCTGCGATGTCCCGCGGCATATTAGACATTTATTCAACACTTTCGCTGTTGTATTAGACATTTCTTCATCACTTTCGCTGTTGCTATGGATTATATGAACGTTCATTTTCTTATTATGCATCAAATAAGCATCAGAAATAAAACGATACACCACTTTTTCGGGCAAATAAAATACTTTGGTTACATTTAACTGTCAGATATTCATTTTTTTTCAGTCGGTTTACTCGGTTTTGTCGGTTTCGTTGTTAACTTACTAAATAGAACAACAAATGGCGCCACGGTCCCGAGTCAGAAAAGTGCATCCGAAAAAGTGCGTCCGAAAAAGACTTGCTTTTCGGCCGCATGGGACTACGTAAAATTACTTTTTTCATTAAGGGTGCACAAAACAATATTTAAGTAAGACTATTTAAGACTAAGTATCTTAGTCCTAATAAATTATGCCTGTGTAAGTCTTGCCATATAGTTAATTAAACCACAAAATGTTTAAACTGTCGTGTTATTTTAATTTTTAATTAATAATTCCTGACATTATAAATGAATTGCCTAATTAAAGAACTAATCCCATATTTATCTACAATAAAAGAAGTTACATAACCTCATAACACTGCCATAAAAATACGCACAAAACAATATGAATGAACAATCTGGAAATTCTTGATTTTAATGTTGTCATAAATTTAAATTATCTTGAGGTGTTTCGTAAGTTCTCATCGCATCGTTTAAATGTTTAAAATTAAATACGCACATCGCATGATTTAAATAATAATTTTCCAATTTTGTTTAATTGTATTCTAAAAATTTGGAACTGTGGACCTCACGACAATTGAACACCAATTAACAGTCAGATTCTTCTGTATAGGCACGAAATGACGACGCAACCGTCAATTTTTTACCATTGGATTTATTCAGACGTTCGCGGAAATCTCCACAAATTACAAGTAATCATCTGTACAAAAACCCACTGTTGGTAAACAAATCCAATTATACACCAGTCTACCATTTCATTACCTCTTTAAATTAGTTAACGCCAAAACACTAGAGGCCAAGGTTACCCATCATTCGTGACCTTTACAACACGATCTTGTCTTGTCTTCTAATTCGATTGTTTGTAGCTAATCGATGGTTATGTTTGGTCTTCGGATTGTGCACCATTGATCCCGGATTCGGCGAAAAACCAGAACTGGGACTGGTGTACCAATGGTCCCAGCTGGAATTCGACTACGCATCCCCCAGCGCAAGACAAGCAGATATCGACGACAAGACGTTCATTCCTGGACAATCGACCCCCATAGACGTAGATGTTCATTATGCCTGTGAGTACAAGAAGAGTTAGAAGAAGTTAGAAGAGTGTCCATTGGAGGACCCATCCAGTCACCAGTTCCAATTGTATGTTTTTTGCAGTTGCTGCGCATAAGAAGAATCGAGTGTTTGTCACCATGCCGCGGTTCCAGGAAGGCATTCCTGTGACAGTCGGTGTGGTCACCGACAAGAAACTCAACAACAACCCCATCATCAGTCCGTACCCTTCGTGGGAGTGGCACAAAAATCCTGCTAGCTGCGGGCGCAACCGCATCGTGTCGGTGTATCGAGTCTTGGTGAGTCAGGCAAAAAAATCTTTGCAGGTTTTGAGCGCGGAGTCTTTGCAGATAGACGAGTGTCAGAGATTGTGGGTCTTGGACACGGGACGGCTTCTCGAGGAGCAGACTTGCCCCCCACAGATCCTAGCTTTTGATTTGCAGACGGTAAAGACCCAACACAAGTCGGTCAAAACTGACGGTGCTCTTGCAGGACCAGCTGATCCACAGGTTTGAGATCCCATCGGACCAGATAGAGTCCAGGTCGATTCTGGTCACTCCGATGGTCGACGTGAGGGACGCGCATTCAGGCTGTCGCAACACATTCGTCTACGTAGCAGATTGCCAAACCTACTCCATCATCGTCTACGACGTCCAAAAGAACAGGTCTTGGAAGGTCACAGACAAGACCATGTACCCCTACCCCAACTACGGTACATTCAACATCTTAGAAGACAGCTTCGACTTGATGGATGGAGTCCTCGGGATGTCCTTGTCGCCGTACAAACCTGGCCAAGAGAGAATCCTGTTCTACCACGCCATGTCCAGCCCCACAGAAAACTGGGTCAAGACCTCTGACCTCAGGAACCGCACCAGGTTCCTCCACGACCCCTTGTCCTCGCCGGAAATCTTCCACGTACGATGCTTCTTCCCCCAAAACTTCCCCATCCCTAATTTTGCTTTCTGCAGACGTACAGAGGAGAGAGACGCACTCAATCCGCCGCCGAAGCCATAGACAAAGACGGAATCATGTACTTCGGAATGATGAGCGACGTCACATTGAACTGCTGGAACACCAGGACGGAGTACGGACCCGAGACCACAGAAGCCATCAGCAGAAATCGCGAGACGCAGCAGTTCGTCAGCGGCATCAAAGTGAGTTGGTTATTTTGGTAATTGTCAGTTGGTACATTTTTTCTAGGTCGTTACCAACTCCCGAGCGGTGCAAGAGCTGTGGGAGATGACGTCACGCTTCCAGAAAGTTGCAGCCGACACGATCTCCACGTCCGAGATCAACTTCAGGATTCAGGCGGGAAAAGTGGAGGATCTGGTGTATAACACGATTTGCAAGAGTGGGCGGCACTCGAGGCCCGGGGGCAGCGGGGGCGGGTACGGCCTGATCAAACCCAACACAGGGTTCTTCTCGTCGCCGTTACAACACCCAACAACCAAAAATTATCGCTCTTAAGCGTTAGTATTAATTTATTTGTAGCGATTGTGATTATTGATTGAATAAAGTGTGCAAGTACAGTTTATCACTTGTGAGGAATGAGATATGGTACCCGACACAAAACACTCTCTTGTTTTGATTTTTATTTGCTATTTTTTTACTACATAGACTATACACAACTATGAGTAGCATAGTGAAATACTTGTAAGTACATGAGATTTATTTACTACTACTTCTGCTAAACTTAACCTACGAAGAAGGTACAAAGAGCATAGCGGTTGTCATGTTGTAGTCCTTGAAATGTGAGAATCTTGCGGCCAGTGTAACAAAATAGATGACAATAATTTCTCCAATAACAAATAATCTTCAACAGATTTTTCGAGGAACCTTTAATTTAAAGTACCTTTTCCTTAGTGACGGTCACGAAGTTAGTCAAGTTAGCAAGCCTGGAAGAGTCAGTTTAGAGATATTCATTTCAAAGGAATCGAACTCACCAGTTCTTTTTAGTCTTGGAAGAATTACTGACAACTTGGGCGACGAGGAACGAGAGCAGCAACACTTTAGCAGTGTTGAGCAAAGTGATGGTTTTCACTTCTGGGATGTAGTCGACGTCTGCAGTGAAAGAAGTGGCCATTCTTCTTTCGTGTGGGGTTGATTGTCGTTCGGCGACGTTTCTTGCAAAGTTGTTGTTCTCGTCTTTGGAAGACAGTGTTAAGATGCGTCGAGTGGCGTCGCTCACCAGACGGGACTCTTGGCGGTCGTTGGTGAGGCGAATTTCCCGCTCGTTGGAGCTGTCGCGTCTTTGGGAGACTCGCTCAGATGAGACGAGTTGGCGAGAGTCTCTGGTTATTGATCTGTCCCGACTGTCTGACAGTCGACGAGATTCTCGAATTTCTCGCCTGGTGTCGCTGCGAGAAGTGCTAAGTTGACGAGATCTTCTTTCCACAGAGAGTTGGTGGCGAGAAGTGTTCGGTGAGGTTAGGCGAGCTTCTCGTCTTTCGGATGAGACTCGGCGGTCCAGAGATTCGCGATCATTCTCCCGAATTGATCGAATTTCGCGCCGTCTGCCATTTACGCTGTCAGTCTGACGATGTCTCCTCTCATTTTGTCTCGCATCTGAGACCTGGCGGCGAGAATTTTCCATGATTCTTCTCTCCGACGAGATTGATTGAATTTCTCGTCTTATTTGTCGAGATTCGCGATCATCTTGTCTCGTAGTTGAAGCTTCACGGATTCGATCTGTCGAAACTGATCGAATGTCTCGCCTTCTGTCGTTGTCTAATTGACCAGACCTCTCATCTCTTGTAGCAGAGAGTTGGCGACGAGAACTGTCAACAAATCTTGACGGTATTTCTCGCCTTTCGCGCAAGACTTGCCTGTTGATGTGACGCGATTCTCGATCATTTTCGCGAATCGCTGAAGTTCGTCGAGCTCTGCCCAATGAAACTGATCGAATCTCTTGTTCCATCTGACGAGACTCGCGATCGTTTTGGCGAGTGGTTGAAGCTTCACGGATTCGATCTGTCGAAACTGATCGAACGCTTCGCCTTCTGTCGTTATCTAATTGGCGAGACCTCTCATCTCTTGCAACAGAAAGTTGGCGACGAGAACTGTCGACGAGTCTTGAACTCTCAGACGGAATTGATCGAATCTGTCGCCTTTCGAGCAGAACTTGCCTGTTTACCTGACGAGATTCTCGATCATTTTCTCGAACAACTGATCGACGATCTTGATTTTCACGAACTCTGTCTGATGAAATCGATCGAATCTCTTGTCCTCGTCGTTCCATCTGACGAAACTCGCGATCGTTTTGTCGACTGGTTGAAGCTTCAAGAATTCTGTCCGTCGAGAATGATCGAATATCTCGTCTTTCTGTTTGTCGAGATTCGCGATCATTTTGTCGCGTAGCCGAAGCTTCACGGATTCGATCTGTCAAAACTGATCGAATTTCTCGCCTTCTGTTATTATCTAGTTGGCGAGATCTCTCATCTCTTGCAACAGAAAGCTGGCGGCGAGAATTGTCAACAAGTCTCGACCTGTCAGACGAAATTGATCGGATTTGTCGTCTCTCGAGCAAGACTCGCCTTTGACGAGAATCTTTGTCATTTTCTCTCTCACCTATTCGCCGATCTTGCATTTCATCACTTCTGTCCAACGAGATCGATCGACTTTCTCGCCTTCTGTCATTTAACTTGTCAGATTGACGATTCCTCCTCTCATCTTCTCTTGCAGCTGAGAGTTGGCGGCGAAAACTGTCCACAACTCTTGATCGAATTTCTCCCACTTGTCGAGATTCGCGATCATTTCGTCGAGTAGCTGAAGCGTCACGGATTCGATCTGTCGGGATTGATCGAACTTCTCGCCTTCTGTCATTGTCGACTTGACGAGATCTTGCATTCCGTCTGATAGAACTGACGACGAACCTCAATCTATCCGACGAAGATGATCGAGAATCTCTGTCATTTTCCCGAATGACTGACGCTCGTCGATCTTGACTTTCACTGGTTCTGTCTAATGACATTGATCGTACTTCTCGCCTTCTGTCATCTCTTGCGACTAAGCGTTGGCGGCGAGAGATGTCCAGAGTCGGCAAAACTGATCGAATTTCTCGCCGTTCCATTTGACGATCATTTCTTCTAGTGGTTGAAGCTTCACGGATTCCGTCGACGAATCTTGATCTATCCGACGGAATTGACCGAATTTCTTGGCGCCTGTCAATGGAATTGTCAATTGGACTATACCTTCTTTCAGGAGATTGACGACGAATACTGTCGATGATTCTAGATCTATCGGTCCCAACTGAACGAACGCGTCGCTCTCTAGATTCTCTCAGTCTGTCTGTCAAGACCGATCGTCGATCATTGTCGCTCCGACGACTCAAATCCCGTTTGACTTGATCGTCTGCGAAGCGAACTTCTCGCCGCCTGTCATTATCGACGCTTCTTGATCGGACGTCTCGTCGCTCGCTGGAAACTCGCCTGTCATTCGAGTTGCTCAGTCGGCGTGACTCCCTCTCATCTCGTCGATCTTGCAAGCGGTCATCTCGCCTTTCGGATGCGATTCTCGACACTCTATCCCAGTTTTGGCGCCGGAAGACGTCGCGACTTCTCTCGCTGGTTGGTTGGCGGACATCGTACGACCTGAGAACCTCCAAGAATCTGTCATTCTCACGTCCGTCTCTTCTTTCGGCCGATGTTCCGACAGATCGTTGCCAAGTGTTTCCAAAAAAATTTCTAGATTGGTCGTTCTTGCGTATGTCAGTGTTGCGTTGCAGAGTCTTTCGGTTCGCTTCGAGAAAGCCTTCGGTTGAAGTTAAACAGAACAGTAATATCATCAGTGCAGAGTAACCCATATTTTTCAACTGTTTCATGTTGGAAGAAAATTAAAATACTATGTCTCGTAGAACTGGTGACGTGTATGGTTGATTCAGTTTTTAAAGATGTTTCAAGTAAGGAATGCTTCGACTTTCTGGAGCTACAACGCCACGGGACTCCCTATTTATACCGTTTCCACACTGAGCTCATTTCACACTAGGGTGAGCTCGTTTGGACCCAATCAGGTGGTCACAAACTGCATTGCCGTAATTCAATTTCAACCCCATTTGTTTGAAACGTCGTTTTACACTGTTCGCACCCTTCGAGATTAATTCCACACAAAACTCTGACCCCCAAGCGTCAAAACTCCCCATCGATACTCACCTCGGCACCGAATCTAATCACTTCATCTCGGATTTGCTTATTTGGGCCCTGTCGTAAGCACAAAATCACAAAACTCATTTTTCCAGTGTAAACCACCACCTCGTTGATGCCTAAACAGGTCCGTGTGTGGCGCAGCTGATAAGGGGTGCTTATTATTAAAGGGTGAATGTCTCATCTGTTCCATTTAAAATCCATTAAAGCACCGCGTGGGAGTCGCAATTTGCCGCTACATCGACCACTTTGTACAAAATTCATTTATTTAGAAAAATACAAAAGTAATAAATTAGAAGAAAACTAACTAGTCTAAGGAAGATCATCGACGTAGCTCTTGATAAATCTCTTGAAATATCCAGTGTTGGTGAATATGGCGGGGATGTTGGAGTTGGAACAGGTCGCAGGAAGCCACGAAAGCAATCCCACTAATTTGTTGTCTTGGACGAGGGGACCACCTCCGTCGAGGAGGCAAGGGGCGGCGGCACCCGTGACGCAGAGATGGATGTCTTCCCGCAAGGGGATGTTATCGGCGTATACAGAGTGGAACAAGCTGTGACACTCTACAACAAAATGCAATTAACCTGGTGGAAAATATTTTTCAAGGAGTGGTACCTTGATAGGGCATCAGAGACATGTTCGCTGCTTCCAGAATATTACCCTCTTGACCGTCCAGTGTCCCCCACCCAGAAAATATAGCGGGTTCGTCGGTCGCCACGCATGGTACTTTCGAAATCTGGAGTGGTTGGACAAATTCGTTGAATTCAAAAGGTTCCGTCATCTTCAACAACGCAATATCGTTGGTGATGTCGCTGGAAGCAAACGTCAAAATCTTGAAAGATTGGACCAAACAGTACTCACTCGTACTCGGGGTGCTTGACCACACTGTACAAGTCGATGGAGCGGATCTGGACTGCGATATTGTCGACATCGCTAAGATTGAAAGTACCAGCAACCACCCTCGAGACCAAGAGGGAGATTCCGGCGCAATGGGCAGCGGTTATGACCCACGTGGGGCTGATTATGGCACCTCCGCACTCATGTTGGTAGGGGGCGATCACCGACTGGATGGACACTTGATAGGGGTAGCGCTGGGCCAAGACGTCGTCGCCACCAATCATGCGAACGGACGGCGCTCCTGAAAAGTTCACTTCACTTCTGGAAATTTTAGAAAATTTGGGAACTTACCTGAGGCGAGTGCCAGAAGTGTGCAAATTGTTGCAACGATGCTTTTCATGGTTGGTTTCGTTCTGCAAGATTTGGCAGAGGAGGCTCTTTTATAATTCTATCTTGATGTCGTACGTCATGAGTCGATGGTACTCAAGACCGATAAGGATCTTATTGTACAATGATGTTTATTTGGCAATTTTTGGCTTGGGTTGAGTTCTGGGTCTGTTAAATAGAAATTCAGGTGGTGGTACCGTCGTTGCCGTTTTGTCTCTGTGACATTCTCACAGTTTCTATTTTGGTTCCTGATCATTTCGAGTACTTTGCGTATGCGAGAGGGCATCAATACCTGAATATCCAAATTTTTGTTTTGTTATCTTATCTGAGAGTAGTAGTGCGTAAGTTGGTGCAAGAGTACCAATTTGGACTTGTACCGTGGCGAGACATTTTAAGATGCAATAACAACAACAAAAGATATCACTCAGTCATCGAAGTACCTACTGCAGCTTTACACTGGTGGAATGGAGGAGAGTACCGCGCACCGTTTACACTTTTCCTCAATGACTTGAGGTACTACGCCCAAGTTAATTTTACTATTGAATGAGAGAAGTCGAAAAAATTCAAAAAATTCTCACAAAAGCAAACTTTCCTCACGATTCGTACACTTGTCAATTGAAAACTGCCACCACAATGGGCAAGAAGAAACAAAAACAAACGAATTCGGTATGGTCACATGGAACGCATGGATGAGCACAGCCGGATGTCAAAAATAAACAACTCATCGAGCCACAAAAACGCCAAAACGAGTGCCCAACGAGTCATAAAGACAAAACGAGAGCGTGGTCGGATCTGGACCATTAGCTGGATGCGCCTCATCTGAGACAAATGCAGAAGAATTGTTGGGGGAAAAGAAGAGAAAAAGTGGCGACATAAAACGCTGCAACTATTTAGCGGTTTGCAAAATTTCAAATTAAAAGCTAGAATTGTGTGATCGTATAAAATTGGGAGGGTTCTGGCCCACTAAACATTAATTTAGCGTCTGGTTATTGGCTCCTTTTTGCTTTGTTTAGTGTTGTCTGCGATCACGCCGGAAATGGTTTTGTTGGTTGGTTGTTTGGTTGATTTTATTTGAAAAAGTGCCTATTTTTAGAGATGCTTAGCTCTGATGTAAGTGCGATGGTTGTTTTTATCTTTTTATCGTAGATATTTTTTAGAGCGTATTTTGTCAACAACAAATATTCGACTGCACGACTTGGTTAAAATTAGATTTTTGAAAAAGTGTCGCAAGCAACTGAAATGATTTTTGCAATTTAATAAAATTGATTTGAAGTTAATATTTTGAATGATATTTGTTGCGTCATATTTAGTTTCGTTTTCTGTTTAGTTCTACTATGTTTTTCGTTATGCAAAAAGTTTTAGTATTTATTCAGCCAATTTCGATTTACTTTAGAAAAATTGTTAGATACAATTAAATGTCCAGTGTTGCTTATGAGTATTTCGTAATTGCAAATTATTGTTATTAAAATGTTCGGCTCATGCGGTCGACATACATTCTAAAATCTTGTTGCCGTAAAAAGCATGCAATATGTTAAAAAAAAAGAGAAAACAGTTTTGTTAAAAATGTAAAACACTTTAAAAATCGAGTGGGAGTCGTGATCTTGAAGGTGTAGTTTTAAATGTGATTTTGAATTTGGAGCTTAATTGTTTTTTCTCTATTCGAGAAACAGGAGGCAAATCGTTTTTGTAAAAAAAAAAAATTGGTTTTGTCGGAGGTATGCGTAAAATAAAATTTGCATGTTGTCTTATTAAATTTTAGCTGTGTAAAATGCAATAGAAGAATCAATTATTATGTTTAATTTCCACATTATATAATAAATATTTTGTTATAACGAAGTAATAGATTAATTAATTTTTGAATAAATGAAATAAATTTATAACTCATTGTGTCGAAGATTTTTCAATGCGAATACATTTTATTTTTCCTTTCCCCTTTGCTGACTTTTGTAAATCGTTAATAAACAACTATTATTCAGTGACTAAATAAGTAACTCAAAGTATTGTTAATTATAATTTTTGTTTAAATAATTTTTGATGATTTATGTGAATCCTTTAATTGAAATCTTATGAAATTGTATTCTGTAACATGGGTTTTGGAGAAAATCTGTTAAAGTGTCAAAAAACGCAAATGAGAACTTTATGTAGCAGCAATATCTAGGTACTCACTTCTACTCTTAATGATATAATCTACAATTTTCCTTCCTTTTCCAAAACTAATTTCTTTCATTTTCTTCCTTTTTTCCAATAAATCCTCAAAAAAAAAATACATTTGCATTCTTACAAACAATTTTTGACTCAACAACTTTGATTTTTCCCACGAATTCAATTTTGCCATTGGTAGCAGGGACAGGATTATTGCTTAAATAAATTAATACAAAAATATTTTTTCAACTAATAATTAAAAACAGGGTAGGAGTTCTTCCACCTCCACCGCTTCCAATTTTTGGTAGGCGCAGCATTTTGGTGGTCACCGCCGAATCTATTTACGTTATGCTAATCCGTTTCGTAACTGACATACATTCAACAATGTTAAATAATCTCAATAATGAGTTCCTATTGCTGCCCTGTAATGCTACCCAATTGTTAAAAAACCCCCTTCTACGCGTAACAATTAATTGGCAACCAGAACGTTTTTTATTAGTAGAAAGCCGGCCCCCTTTGTCCATAATTCGCAAACATCCTGACCGCATTTGAACATTTGTAGATTCTCCACGGCCAGTGTATCTCCATCCAGGAGACCTTGGGGCACTTCCGACCCCTCAACTGGGACAGCCCTGCGTGCACCAGCCGTCCCGAAGACAACACACGAAGAACGACACTGTTATACCAGAGTGTGAGTTAGCAGCTTTCACAGTCGTCACCGATCAGGCGTGCAGACACAGTCATAACAAGATCAGGTTGTTTTATTGTTCAGTGGTGTAAGAGTGACGCTTTTTGCTTGGCCCTGTCGGAGATGATGCCATAAATGTAAGATTTTGAACATTTTTTCCAAACGTGCACCAGAGAGTTTTTCAAAATATTGCACCAACTTTTGAACTTCATCTGGACAATTTTGCAAAAAAGTAGTTTCAAAAAGTCGAGTAGATTTGGCCCCAAGATCGGTGAGATAATTTGACTGCTTTCCAAAAAAGTAGATCCATTTTGGCAATTTTTCGAAAATTGAGATATTTTATTTTTTGGGTCATTTTCGAAATTCGCAGAACCGGAGATGAGGGTTTAATCCAGTCCCGACAAGATGGCCGTCAGCCCCTGGTTACATAACTGGAACCCCCCTCATGACCTCTTCGCGAATCATCACACCTTCCAGACCCCGGTGACCAATCTGAGCTTCGTTGACACGCAACAAAAGCACGGTGAGTGATGAAGGGTACGACAATGGTCGACAACGTGACAAACAATCGTGATCAAGGTGAAAAAATCGCATTTTTGCGCCGCCAGGGAAAGGCGAATACGTAATTGTTTACCAGTGGAAATGACGATTTGCATTCGACAAAGGAAAGATTTTTCTGCGGTGGCGTTAGCCATTTTTTCCAAACGGGAAGGATATCCAACCGGACTAATTGTGTTTTTGTTCGGAAAAGTAATTTCATGGCTTGAATGAAAGCTGTGGAACTGATCGCTCGTTTCTTGCATAAATTTTGGTCTAATAGTGAATATTGCATAAACTATTTTATTACTAATTAAAAAACGGCGAGATCAAAATACGGAAAGTGTAGTTTCGGATTTTACGTTTGCTGCATGGTTTACGTTATGTGAGATAACAAATTCCTTTGATTAGATAATTGTTAACGTGGTTGATGATTTCGCATCAGTTTCATTAAAACCAAATTAAAAACGTATTCTTTTGTACTTACCTTTGTCTGTTATGTCCGAAACGTTGCATTCTTGGTAAACAACAAATCAAGTATTAAACAGTCGAAAATAATACTAGATGTAGATCAAAAATGTGTCCTTATCAAGGTTAGGTGAAGGAGGACATGAGTCCTCAAGCGCTTTTCGAGAGTGTTCCACGAGTGCACATCTGAACTACATTTCTTATCACTTTGTTTGGAGGATTTTGTAGGAATTAACACAGATTGCCAGTAAATTTAATCAATTGTTAAGGATTTGTTTGATTGACAATATTTTTATTTTTCTGTTATTCGATCGACTTATGCTTTTACACCACTTGTTAGAAAAGTAATCAAAGTTAAGGTTAATATCAAGGCTGAGAACTCAAAGATTTATCATTTTTTCACCTATACATATTTGAAATTTATTTCTCGATTTTATGTAAATTCTTCACAAAAAATTAATTGATTTAAATATTAATAACGAACAGTAAACTTATGAAATAATTAAAGTCAACCGCAAACTACTCATTAATTAGGTTAAGAGATTAAAATGTACATACTTCTTTCAGCGTATTAGAACTCCCCTCTTGCAAAATGTTTTCTTTTCAAATTCAAACAGGAATTAAATGGCGGACGACAAAAAATTTAAGTTTAATAACGTGTTTTACTATTTAGTTAAACTGATATTCAAAAACAAATTAATTTTTGATTGAATAGTAGGTATTCTCTTAAAAATTTAATGAAACTAGAACAATGCTGTTGAAGCACTAATTAAATTTAATCTGTGTTTAAAGTTCTTGAAGGAAGTCAAGGTCTGAACTTGTGCTTGACTAACGAGGTTATTCCTTCCATAGATGTAGGATATCATGGTTGGATTGTCTTTTTTTGGTCTTATTATTATGGAAGAGTTTTTTTTTTATTAAAATTATCAGTTTACAAAATATTAAAACAAGAATTTCTAAAAGATTTTCTATTTTCTTAATTAATTTTAATTTAATTTGTAACAGAGTTTAAGAATGTCGAGATGTGCTAACAATGTCAAAATAAAATGGTTTAAAAATTTTGATTTTAGTCTCAGATATTTCACGTACTGTCAATTCTTTTTATTTAAATTTTTTTCAGAACTCACTTTTTATATTTTTATTTTTTTCAGTTGTCTAAAAAACCAAAATTTTGATATTTCTACAGATTATTATTATCTACTAGTGCGTGAGTACTCGCCCAAATCTTATAAAGTAAAATCCAAGGGTCAAATGCTAGATGAGTGGTACATACAAATTTAAACATTTAGGTATCTTACTATCCTACTAGTTGTAAATATTTCTTCCACTTATTTTTAAAATTATCAGATTACTTAAATTTGTAAGAATAGAAAACAATTACTTACAATTTTTGACAGATGTGTAATAGTTATTTACAAAACTCATGCGGGAAGAGAAATTTCCCACGTGAGGACTTTGTTTGCAGCACAACCGCAGAGAGTGCATGTGGTTCATGTTTTGTTTTTGTTGTAATTTGATATACCAGGTGGATAAAATAACAACGGGTGAAGATGTTAAGATGGTATAATTTCAAAATCAAAAGGTTTCACGAGATGTGTGAAACATTATACATTACTCTTATAGAACACATTTTTTTAATACTTATGTACTATCGGTGGACATTAAAAGCTGGGACATCCAAAATTTGCTCACTGTGTATCAGACTTTTGAATCGTCACTCAAAATAAAAATTGTCATTAAAGAACTGAACTTTAACCTGATGTTTCTGACAATATGTCATAATTTTTATAACCTTATTGTAAAAAGCCAAATTTATCCGATGTAAATTTGTGATTTTTGACTTTATACATGTGTCATGTTTGTCCCAGTTTTTTATGTCCACCGATAGTACTTGTTATAAACTAAAATCTAAAGTTCAACTGCTAGAATGACATAATCAGATCTGAAGATTTAAGTATGATATACTAAGCTTGTAAATTTATCTCTCTTACTTATCTATTTTTAAAGTTATTATCTGCCATGGAATGTAATTTACAAAATTTGTTATCACCAATTAATTTCTGTCATCTGCAGATGAATAAATCTGATTACTTCCTAAAGCATTTATAATATCTACAATTCCGCATTAGCGCTTTTCTCCTGTTTTGCTATTTTCTGGTATCACTGTCTGCACGTAATGACTGCAATAACCTAACCAACAGCATAATAATAATTATTACTACCAGCTTTATGTCCCACTGTACAAGCCACTGCATTGTTAATGAACCGACTTTCAGTTAATTAAAATGAGTAAAAATGAACGGCTGCTAAAAGTGTGACTTAAAATGAAATTAATTAGTGTTAGACAACGCGTTTCCACTACAGTGGTTTGTCAACACATCTCGAAGATATTCAGACTTGTTTATTGATAAATATTATTAATTGTTATCAAATAGATTAATTGGTCTCGGTTCACCGTCGATACAAACTTTTACTTTTCACATTGCGTTCAGTTATGATTCGAGCAATGATCGTGATAAATACAGTGTTCATGATTGTTTTTCGAGTTTCGGAAATTTATTACGGAATATGTTTTCTCTAAAAATTACACAGGGTGGTCACGGAATCGTTTGTCGTGAGACTGTTCCGTCGCTAAATTAAATAATACATGTTAGGTAAGAAACATTTTGGCGGGGGCACATAAATATTTCTATTGTTTAAATTTAAACAATAATTTTCACGATATTTATTCCAAAGGGAATATTTTATATTGAAACTCTAGTATCAAAATTAGTTGTTAAGTTAACATTTCTAGTAAAAATTCAATTTTTACAACATAAAAATGCGATACAATGAGAATTGAGAAATACGTTATGTACCTATACATATTATTTACATATAGTTTTGGCACTACTACCTGTACCTACTTGTAAGGTAAATCGCAACCTGCTATCATTGTAGTTCAACCAACACTCACTCTCACACATCACATTCAAACATAAAAGATTTTTTCTATAATCTCCCTCAAAACGTATCATCCCTTATATTAAAAATGTTTAATATAAGGGCCATAAGTAAGAAGAATGGAATGAGGAAAACGACTAAATCGTCGCTACATAGGTATATAATATTTTTGAGCAATGTTAAACGGATGTTAACGATATTAGCAAGTTTTTTTTACATAATTGATGGTGGTATGATACTTCACAGATTAAAACGTCGAACAGCAAAAATAAAAATAGATTTATTAATGTTCTTTGCAAGAACTGACCGAAAATAATTTTCAGCGTAGTCAAGCAGAAAGTGATGCTGATCTTTCCTCATACAAGAGGATATTGATGTGTTAGTGTTATTAATGACTCTATCACCAGATGATAGAGAATTGCACTATTTAAAACCACGAAGAAATAATGTCTTACAGCGAGTTTAATCAACGAAAACAAATTTAAACCAGTTTTTAAATATCAATAAGGAGAATTTTCAAAAACAATTATAAATAAAGACAACAGAAATAGTGGAGTAATTCGAGTAGTTTATGATCCATATAATAAACGATGAACAGTTCCTAGACAAATACATATTCAGAGATTAGGTACGAGTATTTTTCATTTTCTCTTCCTTCTTGTCGTGGGACGTTATAACGCACTGTTGCCAAATGGTCACCTCCGTGATTGCCACGTCTGCAACGGTACGTGTCGTTTCGAAATGAAATGACTAAAATATTCGCTGGCTTTCCGAGGAACAGAGAACTCGGGGGCTCAAAAAGTTCGTCGTGTGGGCAGTTAATGGCAAAAAGCTGACACCTTGCTAAATCGATTGGTCATGTATAGGTGAACTTCTAAAAAAAAAAGTTCAAAAATTGTCGTGTGCAAAAGGGCGTTATTCAAAATTTTCGACTTACGTAGCGTGTCAGATAGCCAATGTTCAAATCTTTTTTTTGGTGGAAACTTTGTAATATTTTCTGTAGCCGTTTGGTTGTAAAAAAATAAACAATTTTCAAATTAGCATTGCGTCTTATGGGAAGAACAAAATTGAAATGGCTCTATCTCTGTTCGACGCTCGCCAAAAATTCGTTAATTTTGCCGTATTTTTACGTTCCTCACTCCATTGCTCGAGAACTAAGCCTCAAATCGAAAAAATGTATTCTTTAAGAACTAAAGACCGATATTCTCTGATTACGATGGTGTTTGTTTTTATAATTTTTACGGAATATTGGTCAAGTTATGATTAAAAAACTGACGTTGCAACAAAATCTCTAAGCCATTAGAAATGTAAACGTCGATTACCCTCCCGCACCCCTCTGTGCCCCGCGCTCGGCCGTTCCCCAAGACCTACCGAAACAATTATTTTGTTTGTAGTATTTACATTATAGTCCTTTTTTTTAAACAATTGTCAATGTCAAAATTTCCTTATGGTAACTGTGTGGGTAGGATAGAGTTGACATTTCTTTAACAGTTCATTGTCGCGCAATTTTGAAAATTGTCAAGTCAACGTGCAATGAAATAAAAAAATCAAATGCACGCATATGAAATGTCATACGTCAACTCACTCATCTCTACCCCACCTACACAGTTGCCACATAAATTTTCGTACATAGTTGCCATATTTATCCACAATCATTTGGAATCACCCAATAGAACTCGGCGAAAATAGTCCACTGTCGCAAGAATCATCGCCCTATGTGCAAAAATATGTTTTTTCTTTTTAAATTTTGGCAATTTCTCGAAATTGAGTAAGATATAATTTTTTCGACTCTAAAGAAGCACCTTGACGGAAAGAATCTCAGTCGAAAAAAAAGAGGGGAGATAGTGTTTTTTTGCATATCCCCCTTAGAAGCTATGGCATCGAATTTTGCACTCTTCAAGACGCTTTCTTGAGACTATAAACATAATAATTTAACCTTCTTCATTTTTTAGAAAAACCCAAAAAAAACTGAAAAAACGAATTTCATTTTTCTTGAAATAAACAAAGTCAATCGACCATAATTATGTTCCTTAATGCAACGGAATGATATTGAATTTTTTTACCGTTGGATTCTACTTTTCAAGGTCATTGTTTTGAATGGTACATAATAATTTTACTCTTGATTTTCTAGAAAAGCGCAAGACATTGAGAAAACCATTTAAATGTTATGTTCTAATCTAAACAAATTGTTGCTGGTCTATCCGAGTAAAACTAAACCATTTCGAGCTTGCCATCACACCTAAATTATTCTCTTTACTCGTATTTCTCCAAAAAAGCAATACATACTAATCTACCTATTACAATAATTTAGGAATAGACGACTTAACCACGATGTTTGAAAAAAATATAATTCGATGATTACAAGTTGACAACGTCAGCTTTTATAAAAACATCATTTAAAAATGTTTATATTTTAAACCATCAAACCGTCCGGCAATGGTGCAAAATGCAAATTATCATATATGTATAATATACCAAGTGACAGATACATTGCCGGAAATTTTTTCGAGCAGTCCTCACACACGAGTGTTTGTAGCAAGAAAATTACACGAGGGCGCCAGCCCGAGGGTAATTTTGAGCGACAAACACGGGTGTTGGACTGCAAGAAAAAATTTCTGGCGATATAAATTTGTCCCGAGGTATATTCGGAAGAGAATCGCCCGAAATTTTTTTTCCCTAGGTCAATTATATCGGAAATTTTCCCTAGGGAAAATTTCCGCTTAATTAAATTGTGATTGGTTGCTATTCAAACAATTCGGAGTTGTGATTTGTCAATATAAATCATGTGACATTTGAGGGCGATTCTCGAGTCAATTATATTTTTCATTTTGCTGAGTTGAGCGGTGGGCTCCCGTGCTACATTGTAACGCACTATTGCCAGATAGTCAGTTCCATGATTGCCAAGTCGCATGATACGAATTATAAAATTCTCGTGGCGAAACGAAATGACAAAAATATTCGCTGACTGTCCGACTAACAGAGAACTCGGAGGCTCAAAAAGTTCATCGTGTGGGCAGTTAATGACAAGAAGCTGACACCTTGCTAAATCGATTGATTATGAATAGGTGAACTTCCAAAAATAAAAATTCAAAAATTGTCGTGTGCAATAGGGCGTTATTCAAAATTTTCGAGTTACGTAGCTTGTCAGATAGCCGATGTTCAAGTATTTTTTTGGTAGAAACTTTGTGATATTTTCTGTAGCCGTTTGGTTGTAAAAAAATAAACAATTTCCAAGTTAGCATTGCGTCTTATGGGAAGAACAAAATTGAAATGGCTGTATCTCTGTTCGACGCTCGCCAAAAATTCCTTAATTTTGCCGCATTTTTACGTTCCTCACTGCATTGCTCGAAAACTAAGCCTCAAATCGAAAAAAAATATTCTTTAAGAACTAAAGACTGATATTTTCTGATTACGATGGTGTTTGTTATTATAATTTTGACGGAATATTAGTCAAGTTATGATTAAAAAACTAACGTAGCAACAAAATCTCTAAGCGATTAGAAATGCAAACCTGGATCACCCTCCCGAACCGCCCTATTCCCCGCGGTTCACCTATGTCATCTGACCTACCAACCAAAACAAACTATCATCAGTTCATCACGATAATAATAAATAATCAATAAATAATTTCCACCGCTTGTAATTGCGTAAATAATATTATAATTGCCCAGAGTTCCGAAAAGAACAGCTTTTTGAAAGACGCAGAAAAACCAAGAAAGAACGAAAGAAGACAACTCAAAACTTGAAATTTGTAATGACATCTGTGCTAAGTTGCCAACATAAGTTTTTAAATATTGGTAGCACCATGCACAGCTGTTAAAGCACACCCAGGTCATATCGAATTCTTGATTCGGACTATAATCGTGTCAAAAATAAATTACTTCCTTGTATTTAGGGATATTCGTTACTAGGTTGCCATAAATTTGGTTAGGTTGGAGGCTATGTGGTTTCTGGTGACAAACAAAAGATATCGTAACCATAACAAAAATGTAAGGCAGCGAATTCCTTGTATATGCCATTCACGATGTTTTGGCATAAGGGGAGGCCGTGGAAAAAGTGCATTTAAGTTGGCAGTAAAGCCTGTCTGTTGAATTTGGTTATGGTTTTCTAAATTTGAGGTTATAAACTGCGTCATTGTCTAGTGCATTGTTGTCAGTTTTACTAGTTTGCAATAGAACAATACTCACACATTTTTAATCCAATTTTACAAAACAGGAAACTGACTTGAACATACTACAGAATAGTAGGGACCGGGACCGAAAGACGAAGTGGCTCCTGTTAATTTATGCACCACTTAGATAAACCACCTATACAGTGTCTTAACCAACCAGTTAGTAACTTCTCAATGAATTTTTCATTTTAACCAAAACATTCCTAAAACTAGATTGTATAAAATCTTGTACCTACTTATTAAGCCTTACTTTATTCGAATCTTTCTGCAAAATATTTACACACCCATTGTCTATGACAAAAAAGAACAAAACTATTCAACTTCCATAATTTCATTAGTAAATTCTGAATCATTACCTGCATCAAAATCCCAATCAAATTCCGAGTCTGATTCTCCTAATGAAATTATTAAAGGAAGAACGTTTTCAAATGAAAGATTTCACATTAATTTTGCCCAATCTTCCGAAATAAGTTCTTCACAATATCAATCACAGGATCAAGCCATAAATTCACAACTCTATCGCGAAGTTATAATAGGTGTTACAAAAACCCTGTGCCATTTCAATTGGGTCGTTGTTTCTTCCTGCTACATATTTATCTTGTACTCACCTACGATTCAATTTATACACAAAAAAAAAAACTTGACTTCATTGTAACTTACTGAAAATATATCCTGCAGTCTAATACAAACACCATCAATACGTTTTAAAGTCGCTTAATTATGATTACGGTAAATTCGGCAACATGTTACGTTCATTTTGATAGGTCCGCATGTCAGGCACTTTAGTGACAGCAGAGATGACAGAAATCAAACATGTATCCAACGTTAAAAAATGAAATCATAGCCTCCCCTTATGCCAAAACATCGTGAATGGTATATATTTCTAAAACCTCTGGGCCAATTAGTATCAAAATCAATAGACCAGGAGCTTCTACTGAAACAAATATTTTGTAAAAAAAGTCAAATTGCACATTTTGGCGGACCGGAACAAAATTCCGCAGATATGGACATAGAGACAGACAGATGTACACACCGCAAAAATTTTATCTTATAGAAAATAAAGAAGTGAACAAATGTAAGAATAAAAGTGAGACGCAAATTATGCAAAAAATATGCAAGAAATGCAGAAAGTCAAGTGCAACAGGAAGAAATTGTTTTCATTGAAGAAAATAAGGTGGAGAAACAATAAGTAAGCCAATTTAGTCAGCTGCAGAACGTAGTTTCTTGCAGAATTTCATTCAACCCAACATCTTGTTATAGTAGAATTGCAATTATACGCATAATCACTGTAAAAATCTAGTTGTTGAATAAAACACCGTGAAAACTGGTGGGTGAGCATGTACAGTTATTTGTTAAATCGAAATTTTATGATGAATAATGGAATTTGCTACATCGAATTTAATACTTGTAGAAAAAAGTCCCTTCTGAAACGGGATACTGCTTCATCCTAATTATAGTCGAGTCAATGAAGGTTTTTACTTCTTAATCTTCAAGAACAGATCCGATTTTGATGATTTTTTTAACTATTATTTTATTAATATTTATTTGTGTTTATATTATAATATAAATAGTCAAATGAATTTTACTACGTATACTATACGCTATTTTTTTCAATTCTGAATTAAAATAGCACAAATTGAACCCACAATAATTTGAAGTACATTCTTTGACAAAATTTATTATAGGCTGTCATGTTTTTTGGCATCTATGTATAGTAAAGTAAAAGTTTGAATGAATTATGATAAGCGTTTCTAATTTTATTATATATATTAATTCTATATCATTCTTATATGTATAATAAAAAAAAATCCTATTCACAATAAATTGTTTATAAAAATGTTTGGAAAATAAAAAAAAAGACTTAAATACCCATTACTATTCAAAGTTTCAATAAATATCGTAAAAACAGAATTTTTTCCATAAATTGCATAATTATTGTTTAAAGAATATGAATATTTATGTGCCCCAACCAAAATGTTTCTGATTTGAAAAAAAATCATCACAATCGGACCTGTTCTTGAGAATTAAGAAACAAAATGCTCTGCATACTACGCACCTCAAAACTTTCACATTTCTCGGATTTTCAATTAAAAAATATTTCAAAATTCACTTTCACGCTTGTCACTTTTTGTCAACAGCTAAATTAAAATCACTCAATGAAACTGCACATTACGCATTTGATTTGATTAGATTCGAAAAAACCAGTCGAAAAAAATCGACCAGTTTGTCCGGTTTTTAAGAATTGATTGTAGAAATTTATAAATTACGCGACAACGTAATACGTTTGTATTATTTTATTTTTGACCCGATTCTTGGGGATTCAAGGACAAGGCCGGTGCTCAACATGACAGTTTTCAGCTTCCGAACAAGAAGCGTCGATAATGATCTGTCACGGTGAGCGCACATTGAACAGTCATCATCAATAACGGATTGTGAATTAAGAGGCGACGCGACGGTCGAAGCACGCGAATTGCTACTGCAATTGATTAATGCGGTTAGATAACGGTTAATAAAAATCGAAATGGTAAAAAGTTACGGTAATCGATTCGTACTGTTCAAGTTTCAAGTTTATGTAAATAGAAAAAATTTAATAATAATAATAATAATAATAATAATAATAATAATAATAGCTTTTATTAACCCAAGAACAAAACTGTCCACAAAGGGTAACAAATAATAAATAATGTATATTCATAGGCATATACATAAATAACAATAAAAGAGAAAAGAAAAGGTAAAAAAAACAACCTAGAAAATAATATAATAGAGAAAAATTAAATAAATAAATAAATAAATAAATCCCCAACATAACCAGCAAATACATCAACCACATCTAATTCAACAAAGACAATGCTTCAGATATTCGACGACGGAATGTACCAGCATGATATTCAAATATATCAGCAAATAGCTGCAACTGGTTATACAACGTACACATAGCAATAATTGGTGAATTTTGATGGTAATTAGTGCTTGAAAGTTGATTGCAGAATGTTGCAGAATAATGTTAACAATGTACGGTATGACTTAACTCCGACTTGGATGTTGCGTGAAAAGTGGGCGTAATGCAGAAAAATAATATAAATGGTGCTTTCAAAAGAATTATCATTACTCGATAAAAATTTCCCTCATGAATTAATGATGAATAAAATTCCGCCTCGATGCCGTGCCCCCTTTTATAATTATAATCATTATCATAATAATCACCATTTTAAAGACTAAATAAAAAGAAGGAAAGTGATTTATTTCCTTCTGCAAGGGAGGAAATGACAATTTTATTGTTATTTTCCCAAAATAACACTTTAATTTAAATTAAAATGTGTTACAATTAGAACGCCAGAGTAAGCACACTTGTCGTTGCCAAGGTTGCATTTCAAAAACAGCTTTATTTTCGCTGGTTGTACCTACTTTGTTTTAAGAAGAATAGTCGTGGTGATTATTAAGAGGAATCGTTTCCCAAAATATACTCACATTTTTATGACATTACTCTTTCACAAAAAGCTTCTAAGAAATAGATCGAAGCTGTAAGATTTACTTAATTTCTCCTTGCTGTACTAACTGTTTGCCCTTAATGTTTCCTATACACTGGTGAAGCAAAAGCCATTCTAAAGTGCACTTCACAGTTTCCATTTTATTGCTTCTCTTCTGCATTATATTTGCCATGAAGTATCTTTTATCTTTATCTACTTTATCGCAGTGCTCAAGTATCGTCCGTATAAATTTACCAGACGACCACTGGACCTTAAACTTTCTTAGTGGTTTTTCGCCTTTCTTGATCTATTGCATCGACCTTTTTTACACTATAAATTATGCCAGTGGTCCAAATTTCAACATCCATTCCGATGCGGTGAAGAGTTGCATCAATAACATCTGCACGTTCAAATTCATGTCACTGCTCTTGGTCGAGATGGCAACAGTACCTGTCGGTACCCATCTGGTATCTTCTTTGGTCATGAATACATCTTTGCTTTTTATGTCTTAAGCGCATACAAATTCGATGGCTCTCATGTATCACTTGTTCCATTCTTTATTAAAATGCTTACTGGTAAAGAGTTAAATAACGAAGCATTCAATAAATAAATAATAAAGTAACAGACAATAAATGTTTCAAAAAATCCATATAAATTATATAAATTTAATGACTGTTAAATTGTCTTTAACTACCATTTGTAACATCCGAATTTTAACCACAATAGTAAAAAGAGAAAATTGTCGAAAATTTTAATACTTACTCTGATTTACGCCCGATAAATTAAAAATATATATTACGGATGAGTAAAACCGTCTTAGTATTGAAATATAATGAATAACACCAAAAATATTATGTTTGGAACAAGAAATTTATTTTAGATTTCAATAACTGGTGAAATTTTTGTTAATGAAATCAGAATCAGTTTTATTTCCTCCTTAATTTGGTGCTTATTCAAAACTATTTAACATTACGGTGTTCTTCATGGGAAAGTGAATTCAAATAAGTAAAAGTATGCAGAGCTGGGTACGAAATAAGATTAGGGTCATTTTTTCTTACAGTCGTAAAATTACAAATTTAACTGCTTATTTAGAAAAGTAATATTTTATAATTTAAACAAATTCTTTAAACATTTCTGTTTCCAAATGTGAACTATATTTACATACCAAGTGGGCAAGTTTTACCTCCACCTCCAAAATCATCATTTATAATTAAGCAAAATTAATCAAAAATGGTCATTGTATAACGATAATGGGATAGGTATTTGATTTATCAATAAAAATTACGAAATTTGAATTGCTTTTTTCTATTGCAAGGCAAACCAATCAAATGATTTATGACAAAATGGTACAATTTATCAAAAAATAATCGTTTACCTTCTTGAAGCTTCTTATTTGCAGCTTCGTGAACCGAGCCAGCCTAATTCCAAGGTGGTGTTGGATTTTCTCATGGGCTATGAGTCATATGTGCGCAAACGATGAATATCGGTCTCCGTAGGCGCTACAAATCAACCGGAAAACATGGTCTTTCTTTATGTATGTGTTGTTTCTCTCTCGCCTATTTGCATGAAAAATAGTTGACGTTTTCATTTACAGATTTCTCATTGATTTACCACTCCGCCTTTGCGCAGATATTTCGAAGGTCACAGCCCATGAGAGAATCCAATACCTGCACTACCACTACCTGCTTATAATCGTTCAATTAGACAGTGGGGTTTCTTCGAAATCTAATCAATATTTTTCCCTTAATCTCGTAAATAAATATTGACAATGAATCGGCATACATCGATGTAAAAATCACAAACTGAAAATTTGATCTGAAATGAGTTTTGTTTTAATTTATAGCTTATTAAAAAATTAATTATGTTCTTAATGATTAACCACATACATCTACCAAAAATGAAAAAAAAAAACTAACTAAAAACCAGGTCATATATTTTTTTTTTAAATAATGACGTTCCTCAAAATTAAATCTAGAAAAGTTGTGTTATTTATGTATTTGGAAAATAAATCACATTGAAACGTTCCATAAATGAATTATATAAACAATTATTGCAAATACACAAAGGTGGTGTAATAACTTTACAACAAACGGAACTAAAATTAAATAAAATAAAGCAAGAAGAACGAATTGCAATCGATCATTCACGTGGCAAACCCAATGCATTTAGTAATGCAATCAAGTAGGAACAAGAGAAATTAATGTTTTCTTTCTTTTACACAGCCAAAACGTTCCTCTACAAACTCCTCTACAAAAATAAATGAATTATATTAATTTTTCCCACACATTTTTCTAAGATTCTCTTCCATTTTTACATTCCACAAAAAAAAATTCAAGATGGAAGTGAAATTACTTAACATTAAATACACTAAATAGTGCTTTTAGAAAGATTAAATAATTTCCAAACAAATATTTCTTATTTTTATATTTTCCTGTCACCCACATGCACTAATTAGTCAATCGCCTTAGGTTATTCAAGTAACAATTAGAATGTTCTGTTTCTGGCATTGATACGATAATTTTGAAATAAAAATCCAAATGCACAACAGGATGTGTGATTGTTTTCTAGAGCGATTGAAAAATGAAAGTAGAAACAATGGCAACACAAACAAGATTGTTCTTTGTCATCGCAAAAACCTTGACAAGTTAGAACACTTGTTGCAGTTATTTTTTTATTTAATTCTAATAAAAATGCGCAAATGCAGTGAAGTGCGTGTGGGACTGGTTTTAATGTAATATGTGCTAAAGATATGCTTGCAGAAAAATCACTTTCTAGAATTCTTAATTAAGGTTATAGATAAAAAAATATTTAAATTCAATTATGCAATTGGAGCAAGAACTCAGAGAATGTTTGGGTTGTTGTAGATAAAATACGAGTATAGAATATAGAAAGAAATGGGAAATAACCAAATCATTTTAAATTTTCATCTCCTTTTATTATTTAACTTATGCAATTAGTAAGTAACAAAATTTTTAAAATGTTTGGAGAGTAAACTGTTGACGTAAGTACATTTGTTGCAAAACTACATATTTAAAATAGGGAATAAAAAATAAAATAAGTATAGGAAATTGATTTTTTCATTTGAGTAAAAACAATAAACTCTATCCTAGAAATATTGTTACCAGGTCAAGTCAACCAAATCTCCAGCCTTCTTCCATTTTTTCTCCAACTGGGCCTTTTGGACCTTCCTCAAGAAGACTACCACCCCACCGAACGCACAGGCCCGTTCGTTACTTGGTACCAATGGAAAACGCTCGATTTTGAATTTCCCACCGAAGAAGACCGTCAAAGCGCCATCGACAATGAAGAATTCATCCCTGAAAACAACCTCCCTTTGGGTCTAGAAGTCTACAAGGAGCGCCTCTTTGTGACCATGCCCAAGTGGAAACCAGGAGTCCCAGCCACTCTGGCGGTGCTTCCGAGGAAACCCAAAGAGCCCTCTCCAAAGCTGGTACCTTATCCTAACTGGGACTACCATACCACAGGTAAAAAAATAATCAGAAAATACCTCGCATCAGCTGTTTCTAACCATTCATTATATTTTCCGTTTTCAGTTTGCCCATTTTATGACCAAACTGTTTTTGCTTTTTCCTTGGTTTTACAGCTCGTCATTTATTTCTTCCTTCGAAAAATTGTTCAGTAAAGTCGTCTTTTTCTATATTTCAGTTAAAACATGATTTGTTATTTTCTATTTTTTCCTTTTGCCACTGTTTTTTTTTCTTATAACCTCCTTCAATTTAGCTGAATAAACTCTTAACCAACATTTCTTTCAGAGTCTTGTCAGGGCCTGACCTCCGTTTTCCGCATCAAAGCCGACAGCTGTGGCCGTTTGTGGGTCTTGGACTCCGGCCAAATCAACGTCACCATCAAACCCCTTCAAGTGTGCCCCCCTCAAATCTTCCTCTTCGACTTGACCACCAACAAACTCCTCCTCCGCTACCCCTTGCCTGACGACTTCATCAAACAGGACAGCCTCTACTCTAACATCGCCGTGGACATCCGAGATGGCGACTGCATCGACGTCCACGCCTACTTGACCGACGTCTGGAGGTACGGCTTGGTAGTCTTCAGCCTGAAAAGCATGAGGAGTTGGAGGATCACCGACCATCTCTTCTACCCCGACCCGCTTTCGGCAGCTTACAACGTCCACGGACTCGAGTTCGAATGGGTCGACGGGATCTTTGGTATGGCCCTAAGTCCGTACAACCGCAAGGTGCAAGACCGGATCCTCTACTTTCACCCCATGTCCAGTTTCCGCGAGTTTTATGTCAAGACGTCGGTCATATGCAACGAGACTGGATGGAATGATGTCAAGGACGCGTTCAAGGTTATGGGGCAGAGCAGGGGGAAGTTCGGACATGCGTCGGCCTCGGGGATGGACAGGAACGGGGTTATGTTTTTTAATTTGGTGACGAGGGACTCGATAGGGTGTTGGGATTCGAGGAAGCCGTACAAGAGGGATAATGTGGGGATTCTGGCGAGGAGTACGAAGACTTTGGTTTTTCCCAATGACTTGAGGGTTGACGAGGAGGAGAGACAGAGTGTTTGGGTGTTGTCTAATCGGCTGCCATTCTATTTGTATAGAGAACTGAACAAGAAAGATATTAATTTTAGGATTATGTCGGCGTACGCCGACGAGGCCATAAGAGGTACCATTTGCGATCCTGACGTCAAGCATTATGATACGTTCAGGAGTTATCCAGATGGAGAGGATTGCTACTAGTGTATATGTAAATTATTTAAATAAATTTTTTATTTTATTATATTGTTTTTAATTTATTTTAATAATAGAGGTGTCCCAAAAGTACCGCCTTTCCTTGAAGGTACGTCATTTAGGGATGTGGTAGAGTGCTGGCAATTTTTTTTTTTTAATCCTGACGCTCCATTTAGGAAATATACGCAATTTTAAAATATAAAAAAGGCAACGCTGTAACCTGAGAACTACCTCTACCTAGAAATACGTAATAGCATTGTATTATTGAATACCTAGGTAATCATTTTGATGAGCTTGAGACGTAACACAAAATCAAACACTTCAACAAAAATTATTTTATTGAAATACATGTCCAAAATTTTACCCATTTGCGTCTAAACATGCGTTGGGTCTTTTAACGATGTTGCCGTACACGCGCTCAAGCATTTCAGGAGTCATCGTAGAAGTTGCAAAGATAAGAGGTACTAATAAAAAACAATCATGTTTAATTTTTTTCTTTAGATAAGATAATTCGTTCGCAAAGATTATTGAAGCAAAATAAACATAAATGCAAGACATTAACTGTAAATAAACTAAAGGTCATCAGTCGGTTGACATTATAAGAGCTAATAGAAATTATCAGGTTAAAGCTCAACGTGCCGCCAAGATTAGAAAATGTTCTTGTTTCAACCCATCGAATAGTACCATCGCCAAACCGCAGTCCCACTTAAAATAGCATTTCGGAGTTAATGGACAGAGCTGAAGGACCTGAACGATTCAAACTCGAAAGTAAGTCTTCTGATTAATAAAAAAACGTTAAATCAAAATTTCTTCCTATTCCACTGACAGTTCTGAAGCCTTTGAAGTTGTTAATTTAACCTACATATCTGAAGTAATGCTGTAGGTACTGATAAATAAAACAAAACGACAAACGACGCTTTCTAGAGAACACTGAAAAGAGAATTTATGAAAGCCCCTTTGAAAACCAGCCAATCCAACAGTCCTCTTCCCTTCATCACGTTCACAACTAGTTCCACCAAAAAGATAACTTCAAGTTGTTTCACGCATCTCTAGTGCAGACCTTGCACTATTTTTGCAGCAAGCTGGAATGTGGTGACTTGCACTTTTATCAATTTCTTTGAATTAGTGAGCAAGAAAATTCTGATTCAATTAAACCAGTGAAAATTATAGGTGAAGGAGCACTCGATGGTTTGATTTGTGCGCGTGTTTCGAACAATTCCCACTTCATTAAATTAACTCACTACAAGCTCTAGTTGGTAGTGGAATGCAGTTTATGTAACAGGGGTAAAAACAGCGTGACTAGTAAAATGTACAGGGGGTCCGTAAGCACTCTACCATTTAAAAATTCAATACTTCTTTTTTCGTTAAGCTCGTGGAATGAGAATTCAAAAATAAATAATAGCAAAATTGATATTAAATTTTTGAATGGTAAAGCGAGTTAGGGTGTTGTTCCATAAAGCAACAATCAACAGGGGAATGATTATCTTTCTCTGCCATGCTTACTATCACTGTTAAAGAAAGGGTACGGCATTGGGGCGGATCTATTTATCATCGCACATATTTCTTTCAAAAAACCATAATTTGAAAGCACTATTTATATCATCTTTAATTTTTTCTATCCGCGCTCTTTTTACACGACGGCAGCCACCCATCCAAACGTTGGTCGCGTGCGATGTTGCTTCATCTCATCGATCGAATAATGATTATGCTTTCAGAGAGTTGTTTTTTAACTGTATCATTTTAATAAATTAAGGATCCTTTTGTGTAGCTAAATGCTAAAGTGAAGCTAATCGATAATCGTATTAATGCAACATAAGCCTTATTAATTGATCACAAATTTTATTTAATTGTTTGGACGAGATAACAGTTTGCAAACATCACTAACACGCAAAAGTGAAGAGTTAACAGATAACACCGTACAATCAACGAGTTGTATAAGACTATAATTACCAGCCTAGGCAAAGGTTATCGATCGTTTCACATTATTTAAGAGCTAATAGATATTATTTGGTCAAAACTCAACATGCCACCGAGATCGGAAGACGTACCCGTTTCAACCCTTAAGATAGTACCACCTCCAAACCGCAGTCCCGCTCAAAATGGTTCTTTGTGGTTGAAAGATAAACACAAAACGGACGGGGCTGAAGGCTTGTGGAGAATCCATGACGGTCTCTATGATGTTAGTGGTTTCATCAAGAACCATCCGGGAGGACCAGAATGGTTGGAAGTCACAAAAGTAAGTCTTTCAGTTGTCGTTAATGTAAAAATTCAAGCAAGAAGTCTTGTTAGGGTACTGATATAACCGAAGCTTTCGAAGTCCACCACTTGAACTCTCACCCTGAAGAACTGCTGAAGAAATTTTATGTTCGAGATGCCAAGACCAAACGCAACTCTCCTTTCACCTTCAAAGACGACGGCTTCTACCGCACGTTGAAACGCGAAGTGAAAACAATCTTGCAAACTTTGCCAAAACAACCGATCAACACGTCTGCTTTCTTCACCGATTTTCTTCTCGTTGGTACTTTTTTCTTCTCCATCCTTGCCACCATCTACTGGAACTACTGGCTCGCCATCCTCGCCGGTCTATTCCTAGGATGCGTCGTCATCGCTTCTCACAACTACTTCCACCAAAAGGATAACTTCAGGATGCTCTACTTCAACTTGTCTCTGATGCAGACGAGGTAACTGCTTTGAATAATCGTTGAAGGTTACTAGGTGACTTGCACTTCTCTCTACTTAATCGAGTTAGTCTCGTAAAAGTGTGGCGACAAATTCCGATTCAATTAGATTAGTGGAAATAATAGATGAAGGAGCGCTTTGATGCTTTGGTGATTGGTTTAATTGAAATGTCTCGGAACGGAACAGTAAAGTGCGCGTGCTGTAAGTAATTACAGTTTGCACTTGATTAAATTAAAGAGGTACAAGCTCTAGTTAGTAATAGTCTGCAGTTTGCAAAACGAACATGATTACTGGGATATGTTATATTATAATAATACAATTATTATGAAACTTAAATTTTTCTTATGCAATGTAAAAGCTAAAAAGTGTGAAATATTTATGTGAATCTTGTTAGCGTAGCTACCTATTTAATACAGTAAATATCTAATATGTCCCATTTACATAATTTTTGCTTCTAATTGAATAGATACAACATTTTAAAAAAGTACGTAACAATTACAGTCTTCTAATGCGGTAGTTTCAAAGACATTTTAATATAGTCAAAAGCTTACAACTATCTAGTTTAGATGGTATTGATATTTTTTGGAAAACTGAAATTTTTGAAACGATTCTTAACCTGCTACTCTATTTAGAGATTGTCTTGTTATTTTTATGCCTTTCCTTAAAATTGCACTTTTCAATGCCATTTACTTTCTTTTTGTGCAACCGTACGCGAAACGAGCATTCGCGTACCTAAAACAGGTCACGAAATCCAATTTCGCGGCCGTTGCTTTTAACGACGGCCATTAAAGTAAACGTCATTCTAATATTTGATACAAATCAGAGTTTCCATGTAAGAATACGTACGGCAAACGGCCTCGGAGATAATTTTTCTCTCTGTACGTTAAAGAATGATTTCCCGGTCTTGATATACAAATAACTATTATCGATCACTTTTCTTCTTATTACCAAAAGAGGGGCCGCAACGTGTTTAGATGCAAAGTATTTTTATTTGTTTATTAGTGCCCCTGTGCAGTCTTAAATACTGAACCAATTTTGATGAAATTCTCACTGCTGGATAGTTCATTTATTCAGGAAGGATATAGCAGGATGTAATTTATATTTTCCATTACTCTTTTAATGATTAAATTTTCATTCTATTTTACTCTTTTCCTGAATTTTTCAAAATTGTATTTTCTATCTTACTTCATTTCTGATTTTGTTTTTATTTTCTATTATTGGTAGAGGTAATGTAATTCTCTTAATTAATTAATTAATTCATTTGCAATATTTTTTTTCCATAACAAACGTACCTATTTGATTTATTCATAGCATGTTTCTTACATATTCACACACTTTCAATGTTATAATAATTTTAATTCTTCCTAATTTCTTTAGTTTGCTAATATTTTAAATTTCAAACAATCTCTTAAATTCCTTTTTAACCAACTTTTCCAGAGTTTGCGACTCAATTGCGTCAATCGTGACTTTAATTTTTTGACCGCCAAGAATATTTACAGATAAAAACCGAACATGGAAAATTTTGGCCGACCAATATCGTAACTCTTAACCGTATTATCAACACTATACAAAAGCAATAAAGTGGAATGTTTGGATTATAACAAAAAGCGATGGCGCCGAAATGACATAATAAAAACACAAGATAACACCACAAACATAAATATCCCCAATGATACTAAGGTCGTACGAACTGCACATTTCCTATCTAATCAAAGATTTTCAAACTTTCCAGCGAGTGGCGCATCAGCCACGTGCTCAGCCACCATCTCCACACCAACACCATCGACGACATGGAGATCACCATGAACGAGCCCTTCCTCCAATTCCTCCCCCACGAAAAGACCACCTTTTTGAGATTCGGGTACTACTTGTACTTCCCGCTCTATTGGATCACAGCCTTCCACGCCAACTACCTCAAAAGAGTAATATACATTGCGAAGGGAGACACATCTTTGATCCAATGGTATGACTTCGTCCCCTACACGTTGCCCTTGGCGATGTACTTCGTTGGAGGACAATCTCTCCTGGCTACTCTCTGGATGTGGACATTTATAGTTATAGTTGGAAGCTTCCATTTCTCCGCCGTGGGACTAAACGCGGCCCACCACCATCCCGACATATTCCACGATGGAGACACTCCACGGTAGTACTCCTCCCTCCAAAATACTTCCATCATTACTGTTTTTAATTTGCCAGTTCCGACACTGACTACGACTGGGGCTTGAGTCAACTGGATGCCATCATGGACCGTAACGAGATTACGGGATCCCACTTCTTGGTCCTCACCAATTTCGGAGACCATGCACTTCACCACATGTTCCCAACTCTGGACCATGGAACTCTCGAATTATTGTACCCCGCCCTGAAGAAGGTTTGCCAACAGTTCAACGTCGACTTGAGGATGGTCTCACAGTTGGAGCTTATCAAAGGCTCTTTCACGCAGCTTACGAGAATCCAACCCAATCCCAATCCACCAAATCTATTGAAAAAGTACTAACACGTAGACAGTCTTCTCGCACTCGTGTATATCCAGCTGCCTAGCTAATACCACACATTTTAAAAGATTGTTGTTTTATTCGCTTTAATTTACTTGGGCAAATGACTCGTTTAAAATAATGTCAATAAGGTTGCGTAAATTATTGTAATCGTAAGAAATGTAGATTAAGCTGAATCGTAGGATTACGCAGTTCAAATTATTACAATGTAATTGTTGTAACAGCTAAAAGCAAATATGTACAAATAAACAAAATACAATTTGATGCGTATTATCTTTAAGTAGACTTATCTTGTTCTAGTCACGTGGCCACTCTCTCCCCAATTGAATTTTAAACCGATAGGAGATATCAATTAAGTGGCTTAGTCTTAATCCGTCGGTTAGTTGTTTGTGTGTGTGTGATTTAATTGCTGGTATGTCCAAACACTTTCATTTTCAGTATTTTATAACACTCTGCATTTAGAGTGAAGGTACAAACGAATGCAATAAAATTTTGTCCAAATTCTTGAACACGGTGTCACATTCCTTCGAAAAATCATTAAAACTGGATAAATCAGGTGGCATTAGAGTTCAGACGTCGTTGGCCAGTTGCTACGTCTGTCACTGATATTACACCGAAAATAAAAAAATCTTTAATAGATGCATTCTTGGATCAACTCCAATAAATATTAATACATGTTTAATAAAGCGACAAAAAACGTCCACTTCGATTTCGGCAGATCTTCATTCACATGTTTGGTCCTAGTGTCTCACCTTGAGACACTCCTTTCTGTTGCAACCTTTTTTTGACCGATTTTTTTGTCATATACATAAATTATTATTATTCAATTTTCAGTGCATAAAAAGAACCACTCAGATTTAAACCGATTTAAACGATCATAATACATTACGCTGACGTTTCGTGATGTAGTCAAACCACATAATACTCGTAGTTTGTCTTTACACAACAAAATTGGAAAATCCTACGATTTGTTTTTTTTACGGATATGCGAGCTTCACCTGGCGCAGGTGATCTGTTCTGGATGATTTTCATGTTAAAATTACATTCGTGTGGGTTCTGACAAGCAAAAATTTGGGTCCGAGTGGGCAAAAACGTGCAACTTTGAAGCTAAGGTTACTCAGCAGGTTGGAATAATGAGCAATTGTCGGAAACTAAAATACAGCTAATTGGTTGATGACCACGTTCAATTGACTTTGGCAGTCTTACTAAGAGACGAATAATTGCCGCAGGAAGTGTATTTTTGGTGGATTATTTATAAAAATACAGAAGAGAATCTGGTTCAGGGGAAAAATGACGTGCGATAGAGATCTTGAAGAATTTCCGCTGCTTCAATTAGACTGGGTTATTCCAGAATATCTATTACAGAGTTAAACATCTTCGTTTGTTTTTTTTTTTACTGTTGAAAGAATTTTTCCCTTATATTTTTTACTGATGCTTTACAACACATTACGTTTCTCCGTTTCATCGTAATATGTGACACTAATAGTGATTCCTTAGAATGAAAAAAAACCTACATTTTCTTTTCGCTTTGAGATATAATTTCTGTTAATTATTTTTATTTAAAAAAACAATCTATGATAATAATAGTAATGAATTAAATTTATAAACGATCTAATATTTGGAAAATAAATACAATAATATTTGTTTATGACAGCATGAACAAATGATGATTACCATAATACACCTTACGCTAGCAAACTATCATTAAGCGAAATTTTTGTTTGTACTTCGTTTTCTGGTTTTTTGTTCCTACTTGTACAACATTTGTATTATCGTTAATTTGTTTAAATAGAGGAGGTAGTAATTAATTCGTACCTAAAGAATATATCTCACTGAACAACATTTTTTGGCATGTTATGTCAAAACATAGGTGCTTGAGAAGTTAAGTTACACTTTACACCATGAGAATCCAAATTTAATAAAAAATTCGTCTGATAAAATGAAAACATAATATGCACGTCAACCTTCATGCTTAACTATAGGTCAATGCTGAAGGCAAGCAAGACGAGTTTCAATTTTGTCTGACTCATATTGTTTTAAATCTTTTTATTTATTGTTCGTATTTAGCTCTCTATCTGATTTAATTTTGACGTCGAAGTGATAAACAAATATATACATACTTGGATGGAGATGGAACTACACAATCTTTTCAATAAGTTTTATTTTTGCAAATATAAAAAAATGAAGGCACAAATGCTTTATAATTTGAGCCGAAATATCAAAAGATTACTAAATCAAAATTGTACCGAATCACGAACCACTTATTTTAAATTGTATGAAATTTTAGAAATGTCATTTTGCCATTTTGGTGCGACTGTTATTTTAGTATTATTTTTTTTATATGCATAAACATATTTTCACCTCAAGTCAGTAAATGAATTCATGTGTCGGGTCTTCATTTAAATTTTTCGTCAAAGTTGGCGTTGAAGAGTCGATTGTGAACACACTATTCGTCAGTCTGCAGATTAAAAACGCAACCAACACAAAAAGTTAGGTTAGATTTAAACAGCTGAACCCTCCTTGGCTGAAACGTGATTCGTAATTCGTGGTGCATTCACAATCGACTCTTCAACGCCAACTTTAACGGGAAATGAACATCCCATACAGTTTATTACTTGGTGCAATAAGACTGTGTTGGTCTGTTAGACACATTAGGACATACAGCTTGTTGGATTGAGAAATTGTTTTTTCTCTCCACGTCAATTTTTTATCAACGGTTGTCTTTAAAAAACTTTGATTTTGTTTATCAAAAGGCAAACATTTCAATCACATTGATGGTTTCAGATCTTTTGATCTTCTTTTGTTTTACGGAAATTAAAACACAAACCTTACATTTGATTTCCTGTCTAAAGAATTAATAACATCCTTCAAAATGACACTGACAGGTGCAAAATCCTTGAAATTTTCGGCACGTTCCATACAAGGAGTGGTACCGATTCTTCAATGATCTATTGTTTTCCTCAAGGGATTTATCCCAATTGCCAATTCAATTTGTTTTCATATTTTTAGCGGCAATTGTCACTTTGCAATGAAATTTTTGATACAGGTTGGCAACACTGTCCGATATGACATATTGAAATGGAATTTTCACCTACAAACAAAAAAGTGAATAACATGCATAAAAATAGGAAAACCTTGCTCTGCATGCATATTAGATAAATTTCAGCTTAGTATTTTAAGTGCAGATGGATGTTTTAATTTTATGAAGGTCTAATAATACACACAATAAACCAATTACATATTTATACTGTTTATTACAATTAAGTATGTTTAATATAAATTTAAATTCAAGAAA
The DNA here is from genome assembly GCF_963966145.1 of Tenebrio molitor. Taxonomy (NCBI): domain Eukaryota; kingdom Metazoa; phylum Arthropoda; class Insecta; order Coleoptera; family Tenebrionidae; genus Tenebrio; species Tenebrio molitor. The sequence continues at coordinate 484,043 of NC_091054.1, read as the reverse complement.
CGTTCATAGAAACGTTTTCATCATAGATAGACACAACCTACACGATCGACAATAAATTTAATATTATGCTTGTATATTAGTGATAATTTAACTTAAATCCTACTGTAATTTATGTTCAATTTTAACTTTTATTTAGCCTTTACTTAGAGAACGTCTCTCTCTTATCTTATTTTTATTTATTTTATTTTTTTGCAAATGGGCAAAAGAAGACTTCTTTTGTTGCGTGGGGCTACATAATTAGTGTTTTGTTTCAAAAAATTAATTTTTATCAATTCTGAATAAGAGCAGTTTCTGTTAAAGCATCAGTAAGTATAAATTACAAGATTTCAATTGAGAAATTTTTACAGATTTAAATGTTAATAAAACAAATATGTAGTAATAAAAATTTTGCTGTATATATCGAGTTAAAAAAAGAAATAAACAATGAATTGAAAGTAATGGGAACACATACACATAATCGCGTAATTAATTTCGAAAGTAGACCCTACCATACCATATTAACATAAAATTCTTCATTACGATCCTATTACGCCACATATTACATGGTTCTTTCCATAAATCCATTTTTAATTCGCCGCTCGTCCTTGCGTTTCCACCTTGTTTTTAATGAACGTCTGTTTATCGCCACAACAATTCCTCACCAAAGTTAACTGGATTGTCCATTCCTCGACCGTCATGATATCAGTGGTTGTTACGTTTTTGGTGTAACACGAGTTAGCAGAGAAAATCTGGGTGAGTTATAAAAATTTGGATTTCCTCGTTAATTTTGTAACGATTTTCTGCAAGCGTGCGTCTAAAATAAATTCGATGATTAATTGACACAAACATTTCCAATTTATTTTTATTTGCTTCTCGTGTACGAATTTATAAAAAGACAAACTTGATGCATGCAGGCGCGACCCACTCCTTTTTGGATTTTGCAGAGGAGCTGAACCTAGATTTTCTCGTGTTCATATATTTAGAACAGTAATTAGGATTTTTACAAAAATAACAAAAACGTCAAGAACAGATACAAAAATTAAATGTAATGTTTTCCAGAACAGTAAATAAAACGTTTCGTTTTACTTTAAATTAAAACAGTCCAAACAGTTTTGACGTAAGAATTACCTTTTTAATTTTAATTTCACGTTTGTTCTTTTTAAAATCTGTATCATCATTTTATTAATGCATTTTTGTTGTTATTTGCTCTCTATACCGAACACAAATTTGATAAACGTTGATTAAAAAAATATATATATCAACAGTTTTCATTATTGCCACTTAGTTCTTAATTTTACAACTTTTGAAAGAACTAGTTTTCCAATCTAAACAGTCACAATAAAAAATATTTGCTTCGATGACTGATTTAAAAATGATTTTTTCCATCCTCCTTGCTCTAATTATAATCGCGTGGGAGTTAGACTAGACTCGTCCTCTGAACATTTTTTCCACGCACCAATAACTCCCACAAAATCGTTGTCACATTCGCATCGTAACGAAATAAACTGAAATTTTTAATTTTCCCTCCAGAAATAAAATCCGCATTCCACGTCCGAGATAATACCTCTTCGTCAACATTTCCAAAACATTCCCGAAAATATGAATAATAAGCTGGTAAAAATAATTTTCAGGCTTGAGCAATCCTTTATTCACTCTTCCATGACTCAACGCCATAATTTTAGAAAGAGATGAGTGAAAAATCCACAAAATTTACGTCGAGTCTGGGTATCAAATACCCCTCGCATAGGGATGAACCCCTCAAGACGGGGTTGCGATGGCTGAAGGGGAAACGAGCAGATGATGGGGCTGAGGGTTTATGGCGGATCCACGACAAGCTCTACGACTTGAATGAATTCATCCAGAAACATCCAGGGGGCGCGGAATGGATAGAATTAACTCAAGTACTACAACCATCCTCTTTATACACTTGTCAAATAATTGATTTTTAGGGGACTGACATAACTGAAGCTTTTGAAACACACCACTTAACCTCCATTCCTGAAAAACTGCTACAGAACTTATTCATCAGGCCGGCGAAAACCCCCAGAAACTCTCCTTTCACGTTCAAAGAGGGTGGCTTCTATAAGACTATGAAGAGAAACATTGCTAAGAAGTTAGCAGATGTGCCAAAGGCACCAGCAGAGAGATCCAAGAAAATTGCTGATTTCTTGCTCACAACCTACATTGTTTTAGCACTTATGGCCGCGATTTGGAGAAGTTTCACTTGTGGGATGTTGTCTGGAATTTTTTTGAGTTTGACAGCCATTGCTGCTCATAATTTTTTCCACCAGAAAGACAACTTCAGGATGTATTATTTCAATTTCACATTACTGGAATACAAGTAAGTGCATTTCCGAAACTTTACTGTTCCAGCCCCTCTTTATTATTTTTTAAAACTTTTTTTCTGTCGTTATCGCGATATTAGATATTTTTTGTTATGTGGGTGGTAACGCTTTTGGTAATTAATTTAATAATTATTTGATGAGAGATAACGGTGTTCAAGTGTAAAATTCGAGATCCTTGCAGTATTTTAACAAGCTGGTCGTATAAGGGGCTGCACAACGCATGTAAGTAATTATTTTATTCAGTAGAACAAGTCAGTTTTGTGATTATTTGCATAGCGTAGAAGTAAGGTTATGTTTATGTTTCTCGCATGCTCACATCACGAATTCGAAAAGTAAACTCAGTTCTGTTTAATATGCATCTGTTAAAAGAAAATTATTACTAATATACCTACATAACCCACATAAAACTATAAACTATAACTGAAGCAAGTTTTAATTTTTGTGTTGTACTTGGGGGTGCTATGTGGCCGTTAGTGTTATGATGATTATGAAAATGGGCAACGAGGGTACATTCCCAGCACTTATTACAACATTTGGTTACGTTACACTTATGATCTACCAAGAATCAGCAAAGTAGTTCTTATTAATACTGCTTTTACCTGTTCTACCCCATAATTTTTGTAAATACAGTTTAAAACTGTATTTTTCAAATAAATAACACGAAAGACAGCAACTATTTCTATAACAGCATCAAAGTGCTTCAGTATTAAAAACAGCGTTTTGGAAGTACATAATAAATATGTTCTGTTTATTTTTGTGTAAAGATTTACATTACTTTTGCAGAGATTTATGTCATACATGAAATAAATAGTGCAACAGAACATGAAGGTTCAGTATTCAACAAACTGCAATACCAAACACATACTTTTTAAATAAATAAGTTTTAAAATAACAAAGTGGTATCAGCAGTAGGAATGCTTTGAAAGAAATGGTGTTGTTGAAAGTAATTTGAAACATATTTAATAAGTACAAAGTTCAATTTGAAAAATACATTTTTTGCGCTACTCAGGTTAATTATAAACAGTTTTAATCATGCAATAAGAATTTAAATTTACTTCAAACAATGAAACAACACACATTTTACATTTAGTTAACATTTAATAACGGGTGTTTTTTTAAATTTGGCGTCGAAGTAGGCGTTGAACTGTCGATTGTGAACGAACTATACAGGTTACGGATCACGGATCAGCTGTTTAAATCTTACGCTTTACACGAGTGGTGCGATCTCAATCGACTTTCCAATGCCTACTTCGACGCCAAATTTAAAAAAACACCCTTTATTTTTTCTATTGTCTTTGATTCGTGTTCAAAAAACCTATTATATGTATGTACATATTGGGTGATTCAAAATGATTGTGGCCAAGTATGGCAACTATGTATGAAAATTTATGTGGCAACTGTGTGGGCAGGATAGAGTTGATATTTCTTTGACAGTTCATAGTCGCGCAATTTTGAAAACTGTCAAATCAATGTGTAATGATATCAAAAAAATCAAATGCACGCTTATGAAATGTCATACAAATGACAACTCTACCTCATCCACACAGTTGCCACATATATTTTCCTTTTCAATTACAATGACATTTTTTAGAATTATTTGATAGGTAATGTCAAGTAGACAATTAATTGACAAATGGACAAAATCAGATTTACAGTAGGAAAATTTTCGTTTCCCGTTTTTTTGCAACTAACTGTAAATCGATGGATTTCGTAGTAATTCAAATTCGAAATTTAAATATCCTTCAATATCCGATTATTCTATGCGACATTTTAGATATTCTAATTTTTTCCACTAACATTGGATTCGGTTTCTCGAACTTTTAATATTTTCTAGTTAGTATGCAAGGTATTCAGGTGTTCGCTAAGATTTTTCTTCCACGTGTAACTTTGAAGAAACTGGTTTTTTAGTATTTACTATGCTGTTTTCTCTGGACAAAGGCCTCTTAGATTAATGTAACATATGAATGTGGTACTAATTTTACCAAAACAGCACTTTCTGATGAAATATTGATAAATATTAAAAGAAGTTGACAGAAGAAATAGTCACCAAAAAACTTACTTCGACACCAACCTCCACTACAGGTCTAAATAAAAATCCAATTTTTTCGCTACAACAATACTAGATCGTATAAGTACATACTTATTTGGGAAAAACTAAAAAAACTCCAATATTAAAATTCTTCCATTTTTTTTTCTACTGCTTTATTTGAAAGTAGGAAATTACTATTAAACTACATACTACTAAAAACCTTAAAATGCTGTTGTTATTCGCCAGTGTTAAGACTCTTTTAAATTTCTTTTTGATATGGCCAAAAAAAATTGATAAAAGGTTCTCAAATATTTTAATAAGATTGCTTTTTCTGCTTTTCTGATCTATTTGTACGAGTTCTATAAATGATTTACAAGCAATGGACATTATCTTTCTTATTTTACTGAAACTAAAATCTGATTGTAATACTTTTTTTATTAATATTTCTTTTTTACATACCTAGAGACAAATAATTTTTTTGTGACATTACAGGATACTTTCTTATGCATTTTCCAATATATCTTCTCTAATTATGTTATTCATCCGTCTTCTTTTTAATTCTGGAGTGACTGTTATGCGTGATTCAGTAACTGATATACTAAACTAGTGTAAATTATTCAAATGATAATGTTTACAATGCAAGGAAGATTGATATAACAAAAAATTATTCATCACAAAAGTAACTAACTTAAAATGGCACCTGTTGACAAATTGCCACCATTTTGTTCATCGCTGTATATAAATTCTAATATTAAATTTTTATTATCTTCTGGGTAATAGATATAAATGTTTTTAAAAACGAGATTAATTAACTGTTTAACTTCACTTCTGTTGTAGAATATATCTTGGTAGATGCCGAAAAAAATTAGATGATATATAGCAGCCGCCCAAGAGTTTAGCCAAAGATAAATTGTTTTTTTTATTGAACAAAACATCTGCTGCATTCCTCTATAAATCATCAGGTGTAGCATTTTATTTTTATGAAATTTCTAATTGAAACTGTTTGAAAATTTTTAATTCGGGTCTGTGTTTCTTATTATGCCGTATCATTTGTGATATTGTGGAACTAATTAACATACAAATATTCCATCGATAATATTGAAGAAACGGGTTTTTATAAAAATGCAAGAAATCATCAAGGATGACAACAACAGATGCACGTAATTTTACTACAAGGCAAAATACGAGGATTTGCTACAAATAATTATTTATAGACAAAATCACAAGTTTTAATTAAACAAAATGAACCACAATCGGTACACGTAATTGTAAGTATAATGATACAGTACATTTTTTTTGTAATTTGTCGTTAATTATGTGGCCAGAGCAATTTTTATGATTTTTCTATAAGATAATTTATCTATTAAATTTTAACCAAGGTGAATCTTCATCTAGTGGGATATTTGATTCGGCAATCAAAATTACAAAAATTGAATTAGTTTCTTAAATAATTGCGTTTTATAGCCGTTTTCACCGTCGTAGTTTAAAATTAAGAAGAGCTTAAAACCTTGGTTACAATTATTAAAATCGTAGCAACAATTGTTTTTAAGCTTGGTTTAAAAATAAGGAACGTCGGTGCAAATGGCCATTAGTGTTGCAAAACAAATCAACAAAATGATTATGTTTTACTTTTGTTTTTTTTTGTGTTTTCTGGTCAAGGCCAAAATCATCAAAATTATAGTCGATATTAGGGCAAAAAATGTTTATTGATTCCATCGCCCCGTTAATTTATCAGAAACTGGTAAGTTTGGCGTCAATATTTTCGACCAGTTCATTGTGTTTTGACGCGCGCGAGGATGGCCCACCAGCTAAAACTGCCAAAATTATAGCGTCTGGCGCTAAAAGCATCATTTGTCGGCAAATTACCTCGCAAAAGTGCCAAAAATTATAACACATATCATTTGGCATTCAGGTTCGGAAGAGTTTACTCTTATCTGTCAACGCACACCGGCGCGTTTACCACCGGCCAAAATCGAAACCGGGGCCAAGTTCACGGCCACCATTTTGGAAATAAAATCGAAATTTTTTGCGAATCGCACCAAATGCGATACATCGGCGTTCCCACCCAATTTCAATATTGACGTTGGACGCAAGGAGCACTCGATCATGACTACTACAAAGGTATATGTCGGAATCTCCGGCTGGAATAGCAAACAGACCGAAAATATCGCGGCGAAATCGAAATTAGTTCACGTTTAAAATTATCGTGAGCGGACACACCTGTTTTCGGTTGCAGAGAGTGGAGGATAAGTCACGCACTAAGTCATCATTTGCATACCAACACCATTAACGATCTGGAAATTTCTTCGTTGGAACCGTTCATTGAATATCTGCCTGGACAAAAAAAGATCTTGGAGCAACTCGTCAAAATTGTGATATCACCGATAGTCTACTGCTTTATTTTTTTCGGTTCTTTCGTTAGAAGGTAACAGAGTCGAAGAGTCATCTTCGAGCTAGTCTAAATTGATTTTCTTAGCGTCGTACAAATTCTGGCGAAGGAAAAGGCCTTCGATGCCGTCGTTTTGCTGCCCTTCTCGGTGCTGGCCCTCATGGTGGTCTTCTCCGGAGGGGACATCGTCTTCTCTTCAGTGATGTTCTTTTGGGTACAGCTCAGCGGGAGTTTGCATTTTGGGGCGGTCGGCGTCAATGCGGCTCACCACCATCCTGACATTTTCCACGACGGGGACACCCCCAGGTAAACTGGTCTCTCAGGTGACAGATTCATTGACGAAAAATTTGTAGACCCAAACACGAACTGGATTGGGGCATCCACCAACTGGACGCCGTGATGGACCGCAAGGACATAACGGGCTCCCACTTTTTAGTTTTGACAAATTTCGGGGACCACGCTCTCCATCATATGTTTCCGACCATCGACCATGGTCTGTTAGAATATCTGTATCCCACGTTTTTGAAAACTTGTTCCGAATTCGGAATCGAGTGGCGACTTTCGTCGCAAATCGAGTTGGTGAAGGGACAGATCAAACAGATAGCTAAGATCAAGCCCAACGAGGAACCACCAAGGCCTCTCAAACCCATCAAGTTTTTGTAGATTGTACGTTTGCTGTGATTAAAATGTTTTAGACTTTTTTTTTTGTTTTTTTTTTTTGGGAGTCGGAATGAAACGATATGTTCAGTAGAATGTATTTATTACAATAAATCATAATTAACAATAAACATCGAAATAAATACAGAGTTTGTAAACGGTGATGTATGGAAGGAGAACGCAAGAGAACAATTGTAAACAAATACGGTAACGATATAACTTGTTTATTGGTGCCTTAAGCCATACATGTCACACATACAATACATTTTTAGAACCTAATATAAAATATAGATGGCATTGAGAACTCGGAGACTGTAAGGGCTGTGGATGGAAGTACGTGTCTCTATGTCCCTTAGAATTCCCCTATCTCGTATGCATAATGGGCAACGGAATCATTCAAAATACAATTCTAAATTGTGAAAACAAAAAATAAAAAATAAAAGAAAATGAATGTGTGTAAATAAATTAAAAAGCGGATTCGGTGTTATTCCGCATGAAAAGTTCATAAAATTTAACACAGCGCTTTGAAAAAAAATTTAGAATTCGTTTTCAGGAGCCAGGTCGAACCTTGGTGGGAAGGTAAGGCCGTCTAATTGGGGGCGCTGTCTCGGGGGCTGAAAGCAAAAGAATTATCAGTACAAGCAGGGCGCGACCACGATTAACAAATTGAAAAAAACAGGACAAGACATAACAGTTATTAGATGGACAAATACGCGTTCACAAATTAGATTTTTGGGAGGTAAATGGACACTTTGAAAAGTGTGTTGCTAAATAACACGAGGAGTTCTAATACGGGGAACCCTCACTTACTAGAAGTCGAGTTACTCCAGCGAAATGGGTAAACGAGGCTTGCTCGGCTATAAGAAATATCCGTCATGAGATTATGTCGAGTTGAAATCCCGGAATTGTGAATTCGAGGACGGCGTCACAATTCCGGAATTTGAAGTGGGAGAGAGCGTCGAAAATGAACTTACCGCTGGGCTGCCTCCCCTGGCGGCGGATCCCCCACGTCCCTTCGCGCGGAATTTAGCGATGGCCTGTTCAGCGAGGTCGGCACGTTCCTCGGCTTCCTCCAACTCCTGTTGAGCCTTGCGGAATTTAGCCAAGTTGAGGGCGGCGATTTCTTCGGCTTCCTCGATCTGCCTCTTGTAGGTCTTGATCTTTTGTTGCAACTTGTCGACGAGATCCTGCATGCGTTCGTGGTTCTTGCGGTCTTCCTCGGCTTGGAAGCTCAGCTCCTTGATGCGGCGCTCCGATTTCCTCAAGTTCTTCTGGGCGTCGGCGTGTCTCCTCTGTTCGCTGTCCAATTCGTTCTCCAACTCCCTGACGCGCTGTTCGAGTTTCTGGATCAGCTTCTTGCCTCCCTTGAGGGCGTTGGCTTCGGCCTCGTCGAGACGGACTTGGAGATCCTTGATCTGGGTCTCGAGAGCCTTGCGGAGTTTCTCCTGGGTCTGGGCGTGGTCTTGTTCGGCGCGGAGTTCGTCGGCGAGACGAGCGGCGTCGACCATGGCTTTCTTCGCCTTCTCTTCGGAGTTCTTGGCCTCGTTCAGGAGTTCGTCGAGGTCAGAGTGGAGGGTCTGGAGCTCGGTCTCGAGTTTCCTCTTGGCAGCGGAGAGAGACGAGTTCTGGGCGGACAGGTCGTTGAGTTGCTCGTGGGCGTCACCCAATTCTTGCTCGGCTTGGCGGCGAGCGCGGTCGGCTTGTTCCAAGAGAGTGCGGCTCTCTTCGAGTTCGTTCTGGAGGGCGTTGGCGCGGCGCTCAGAGATGCCGAGTTGTTCGCGGGCTTCGTCGCGGGCACGTTGTTCCTCCTCGAGGGCGGTCTGGGTGTCCTTGAGCTGTTGTTGGTAGCGCTTGATGGTCTTCTGGGCCTCGGCGTTGGCCTAAACCAGAACATGTAGCACTGATAAAAATCTAACAAGCTTGCGGCTTACCTTGTTGGCGTGGTCCAAGGCGATTTCGAGCTCGTTGATGTCGGCTTCCAACTTCTTCTTCATGCGAAGAGCCTCAGCCTTGCCTTTGGCTTCGGCTTCGAGGGAGGCTTGCATGGAGTCGAGAGCGCGTTGATGATTCTTGCGGGTGTTTTCGAATTCCTCCTCTTTCTCTTGGATGCGGCGGTCGATCTCTTGGCGGACTTGAGACAACTCGAGTTGGCTGCGCAACACTTTGTTCTCTTCTTGTTCGAGGGCGGCTTCGGCTTCCTCCAAGGCGGCTTGGAGTTCGTCTTTCTCGGCTTCCAAGCGTTTCCTGGCCTTCTCGATCTCGTGGATGTTGCGGCCACCTTCGCCGATTTGGTCGAGGAGATCCTTGACTTCGTCGGCCAAGTTCTTGTTCTCGCGGCGGACAGCTTCGAGTTGTTCCTGTCCCTCTTCGTAAGCTCCCTTGAGCCTGAACAATTCGGTGGAGTAGTTGCGGCATTCCTTCTGGCTGGCGTCGAGCTCGGCGGCCAAATCGTCAACCTTGAGCTTCCATTCTCCGATGATCTTGTCGAAGGCCTTCTGTTTCTTCTCGGCAGCGCTGGCAATGGCGTTAGCCCTGTCGACTTCGATTTGCAAATCTTCGACTTCGGTGGTCAATCGCTGCTTGGTCTTCTCCAAAGCTACAACCTTCTGGTTGAGGGACTCGATGGTCTCTTCGGCTTCAGCGAGACGGGCCTGGAGTTTCCTCTTGGCCTCTTCGAGTTCTTCAGAGCGGGCGATACCTTCGGATTCGTATTTCTGGCGCCAGAGTTGAGCTTCAGCGTTGGACTTGCTGAGTTGGCGTTGGATGTCGGCCTTAGCTTCGGCTTCCTCTTCAACTTGTTCGCGGATGTTGTCCAAGTCGTGTTCCAAGTTGCGGAATTTGCCGAGGAGAGTGGCGCGTTCGCGACCTTCTTCGTCGGCGAGCCTCTTGGTGTCTTCCAATTGGGTGGTGAGGGAGACCTTGATCTTGCTGAGTTGAGAGACTTGAGATTCGGCTTCTTCGAGTTGGCGGAGGAGGTCAGAGTTTTCGATGGAGAGCTTCTTCTTGGCGGCATCGAAGTCGTTGAGAGTGCGGTTGGTTTCATCGAGTTTGCCTTGGACGTCATTGAGTTGTTGTTGGAGTTGCTTAGATACTTTTTCGACGGCAGCCTAAAAATTTCGCTCGATAAGCTCGTGCACATTATGCGGTGACACATAAAAACGACACAGGGGTGGATTATTACGGGACCAAGAAGATTAACATCGTCTAGAAACACACTGAAAAAAGCTGCTGCATATTTTATTATAGTTTAGCTGAAATGAAGCCGATAGCAGGTTTTTCACCCAAGAAAGTACCTTTTCGTTAGCCAAATGGTCGACGGAGGCACGGAGGTCGTTAAGTTCCCCAAAGTATGCAGCCTTTTCTTTTTCAGCCCTAAAGGACGAAACAAAACGTGTAATATGACAAAACGACAAACGATGAAGGTGAGTGCGGGTGGGACACAAAAACTACGAAATCGGGGTTCGTCGAACCCTTATTGTACCTTTTCCCGACCGATTTGTTCCACCGCACTGCGAGTTTGCTGAAGCTCAGTGTAAATGCTAGCGCGGTCTCTTTCAGCCCTACAGTTAAAAATTAAGCTCGACCCTCTCTCAAGCGCAAATCTACTTACTTAGCCTTGAGTTTGTTGAGTTGGTCGATTTGTTCACCCATCTCGGAAACGGCATCGTTGTGCTTCTTCCTGAGATTGGCGAGAGTACCTTCGTGTTGGATGTTGGATTCTTCCAAGTCCCTCCTGAGTTTGGCAAGTTCGGCTTCGCGTTTCTTGTTGAGTTCGATTTGAGCGGAGGTGGCACCGCCGGCTTCCTCGAGACGCTCGCCGAGTTCCTCGAGTTCCCTGGCCAAATCGGCGCGTTGCTTCTCAGCCTTGGCGCGAGCTTGACGTTCGGCTTCGACTTCCTCTTCGAGTTCCTCGATCCTGGCCTGGAGTTCCTTGATTTGTTTCTGGAGTTTGCCCACAACGGATTGTTCGTCTTCGAGTTTGGCAGTGAGAGATGAGATCTCCTTGTCTTTGCGTTGGATGGTCTGTTCGAGTTCCTTCTTGTTGCGTTCGAGATCGGCCACGGCTTCCTGGGTCAGCTTGAGATCGCCTTCAACCTTGCGCTTGGACTTCTCCACGTCACCGCGGAGTTTCTTCTCGCGCTCGAGGGAGTCCTCCAATTCGTCGAGGGTCTGCTCGAGCTTAGCCTTGACTTTGTTCAAGTGATTGACTTTGTCTTCGGCGGCTTGGAGCTCCTCAGCGATCTTTTGGCTGCTCTCGCCGGAGAGTTTCTTCTCCTTGTTGAGCTTGTTGATGAGTTCATCTTGGTGGGCGATCTCATCGTTCAAGTTTCTGATCTGGTGGTCCTTGGTGGCTTTGTCCTGCTCGGATTTCTGGAGGTTGAGCTCAATATCTTCGATGTCCTTCTTGTAACCGGAGATTTCTTGCTCCAATTTCTTTTTCTGTTGCGTCAGTTGGTTGCGTGCATCTTCCTCCTGGCTGAGACGGTCTTGAGTTTCCTAAATTAATTGGAGTATTTAATAACGGGCGGATAAACATCATTAGAGGCTGGCTCTAATCCAATAAAATGTTGTTCGCACTTTTTTCTTATTAAGAAATTTTGATAAATTGCTTCACCTACATGAGGAGTTGAACGCAAGCCAAAGTGCCAAAAATGAAGAAATTGAATCTTCGTACGGCTATACATAGGTATGAAAAGAGTCTTTCATTTTAAGAAATTAATAAACTGGCAGATGTACAAAGATAAACTATTGATATCTAATAATAATTTGGTCGTAAAATAAACGGTTGCGAGGTATCCAAACAATTTACACCATCAAATGAAAGAACTATTTATATCGAAGTGGTCTTTTCTCACCAATTCCATAAACAAATAGACTCATATTTTCATATTTAAGAAAATAATCACTTCCAAGAATAAATTACTTACGGATAATTGACTTTCAAGATCGCTCTTTTGGGCTTGGAGCTTGTTGGCTCTCTCCTGGACCTCGGAAAGGGATCCCTTTTCGCCTTCGAGAGAGGAGAGAAGATCAGTCTTTTCTGCCAAGAGTTTGGAGTAGAGTCCCTCCAATTCCTTCTTGGCTTTGGCCTCGCGTTCGTATGCTTCTTGGGCCTTGGCAGCTTTCTCCTCCAGTTTCTGTAAAATCTCTTGCTTAGAAGGGCACGTATGGTCGATATCAACCATTGTAAAAGTTCGTCAGCTTCGTTCGATTCGCTCGGATAAATGAAGGGAACCAGAAGACACCCGCCCGGTTCTGGGTCTGCACCGCACTGCGTCTCGACTAAGACTGGTGCAGTCGGTACAACTTTCATGTTTGTGGAAAAATAGAATGCGTAGGCACGAGATGATTCGATGAAAGATTAAAAAAAGTAAGCGATGTTTCATACGTTGACAGATTGAGGAGGGATATATTCGTATAAATAGATCGTGAAATTTAGGACATCAGGTAAGTAATCGTAAAATCCGATATTTATGATATGCGCAATGTAAACACGGCTTAAATATGGCGAAACTTACCGCAATCTCATCCTCGATGCGGGTGACGTTGAGGAGAGGCTTGACTTTCTGCCACAACTTGTACCAGGGCCAGGTGCGAAGCTTGAGGTACTTGCGCAAGTTCCTCTGGCACACTTGGAGAGCCAAGCGCTGTTCTTGCAACTTCTTGAACTCTTTCCTGGAGAGGTAACCGCGTACCCAAGATTGCATCCAGGTGACGATCTTGCCAAGACGCTCGTCGCGAAGCTCCTCCATTTGACCCAGGACACCGGCGCGGAAGAAGACCTACATCATCACCATATTAGACCTGGAAGCGACGCGACGCGCTGGAGGCGAAGCACTACGCCGACACGAGATTTTAGTGCGGAGCCGAAGCAAAACAATCTTAAAGCGGCGGATTAGATGACCAAGAGTTATTTCTACTTTGTAAGCGCTCGTAATTTTCCCATCAACTAGTCGTTATACTACAGCCTCCGCTCCGGCAGGGGGAGGACCAAATGGCACGAGTAGACTATCCGTTAGCCAATTTGCTCATAGTTACGTTTTTTTGATTAGTCACTGACCATCATCTACATCCTACACGATTGCCAATACTACAAGCATCTCTACTTTCTATAAGTAGTTTTTTTTGCAAGTACCTTTGTTTTACCGAGACGGAATTGTTCGGAATCGAGGTTCACAGTATCCAAAATGATCTGAGAAGCTTTCTCGGGGCTAAAGTCATCCTTAATAGAACTTGCGGCCAGAATTTTGTATCTGTTTGATCGCAAGAACTATTAGTAGTGAACAAAACAAGTGCATAGTGGAGTTAGTGGTAAAGGGTGTTGGATTGTCCCAGTACAGAACACTCAGAAGAAGGTCCGGACGTCGGTCACTTTTTGACGCCGGAATGGAAAAACAAAACAAAACAAAACAAAAGACAAAGGACGACATGCCTTGGTGTGACCTAAACGGTAAAGGTCCGAATCGAGACCTGTGGCTTCCAAAATGAAACCGGCACATTTCTGTGGATCGGGTTCCTTGGTAACGGCTACCGGGTTCAAGATCTTGTAACTAAAGGTAAAAGGGTATTACTAGACATGTAACAAATAAGGTGCATTCGTGACGTGACAGGGGTACAATCGACCCTTGCCTTGGTGTGTCCTATGCGGTAAGAATCTGGATCTAAGCCGACCTCTTCCAGACATTTCCTGGCGGCTTCCTTGGGATCAGCCTCCGCTGCCATTGTGGCAGGAGCTAAGATCATGTAGCTAGATCACAAGCAAATGTAAATCTTAAATCACAACTGGTCCAACCTATCGTAACACAGAACCGCTTTGATGTTCACCTGATTGCTTATCCAACATCGGAGCGGTTTATTTTTAATTTTATTTTTAACCGAAGTCAAATAAACTCTTACCGAAGTTTGAAGTCGGGGTAAACCATCCTGTTGGGGAAACCTTTTCTGCAAATACGAATTCCTTCAAGTACACCGTTGCAAGTCAGCTGGTGCATGACAAGATGAGAGTCGATGACTCCGGGCTGTTTCAATTCATTGGGAATGATGCAACGGACGAAATGCGGCTGGGTAGAGCGCAAGGTGGCCATCAAGTTGTTCAATTGTTCCTAAAGAACCCCACAAGTCAGAAAGAATCGCGAGGACACCCTCACGGTTAATCTCGTTAAGTGAAACAAGTCAAGCGCAGTGCTAATTAGCTTCTACTCCTATGGTGTTAACAATGTACTAATTTCACCATATCCTAGTTTGAGTGGAGGTGATTTAGTTACAAACATGTTTGAGTGAATTTCACCATTCCGTATTCAATGGTTCAGATGGAGTGTCATTCCTACGAGAACACTCGAGGATAATAAAAATGGTAGTTGTCATTCTGGTGCGAAATAATGGTAGGAACGTGAATTATTGACTAAAAGTGATCTTGATGGATTCGGTGCTTTTTCTAAAACATTTACTCCGTCGTCGGAAAATGTCTTTTGATTGATTAAAAATTCAATGAGGGTGTTTTCGATTGAGACGTACCTTGTAGGCTGAAGATACAGTAGCAAAACCACCTCCCTTCTTACCACGACCTATTCAGAAACAAAGAGCATACATAAAGCAACAATCAGCAAACAAACAAAAATGTGTAACAGTGCGATCAGCTTCACAGAGGCAGAAATTACCCTGTATAAACTTGATACAGTCTGGAAAGCTGAACCTTTAGGTCTCTTGCCACCTAAATCAGAGTGCAAAAGTTTAAATGTGTGAAATCTCGTCATCAATCAAGAACAACGAAACGTTTGTATAATATTGTACGAAAAAGAATGACATGTGATTTTACCCTTGCCGCCACCAGCATCGGGAGCACCAGATTGACCAGGATGATCCGCGAAGATGTCCACCAAGAGTTTGTTGGTGCCCTTCTTGAACAAGTCGACCACGGTGTCGTTCAAGGGGTCCTTGTTCTTCTCCAACCAACCGGTGATATTGTAGGGTACCTAAACTCCCTCAGTCAGATCGATTACATCAACTCTATGCGATCTTACGTTGCCGGCGTAATGGCCGATGGCGAAGTGAGCAGCTTGTTGGCCAGGCTTTGGTGGTTTGGGCTTCAAGAAGTTGGGAGATTTGCCCAAGTGGTTGGTGTTCAATTTCTCCTCAAAAGTCTTGTCAGTGGCCTTGGGGAACATAGACTCTTCTTCAAGGATGGACAAGATACCCATAGGCTGTTCAAACACAAGTTTCGATTAGAGGAAGTCGTGGTTTTGGGGAAGTTTCTAAACCATTTTACTATACCTGGAGGTGCCGGTGCCAATTCAAGCTAAGCTAAAAAAACTGTGCATAGACGACTGCTACGGTGATGTTTTTTTTTAATTCGTGGAGTGTTTGGGGGACAAGATACCTTCTCGATTAGGTCAATGCACGGTTGCAAGTCCAGACCGAAGTCGATAAAGGTCCACGTGATTCCCTCCCGTTCGTACTCTTCTTGTTCGAGTATGAACATGTGATTGTTGTAAAATTGTTGGAGTTTCTCGTTGGAGTAGTTTATGCACAGTTGATTGAAGCCGTTATACTGCAAGTTAGTCGACAATAAACACGACTAGGACTAATACATGAAACCTTGTCTTGGAAGGCTTTGGTTTATTAAATGATTATTATTAGAGGCGCTGCTTTACACCTATTGAAGCATACACGGACGATTGAAGCTATCTACGTTTGTTTTTTGTTTGAGGGGATAGTTTTGGAATCTCCTCTGCGGTTCCTTTTACCTTTTCAATAAGTTCAATACAGGCTAACAAATCCATGCCGAAATCAATGAAGGCCCACTCAATACCTTCTCTTTGGTATTCTTCTTGTTCTAGTACGAACATGTGGTGGTTAAAGAATTGTTGCAACTTCTCATTAGTGAAGTTGATACACAGCTGTTCGAAGCCGTTGAACTACACAAGTGGAAACAAAACGAGACACATAATTAGCCACACAACAATACTACACAGCAATTCACCAGTTATGTGGGTGGAATCGCAACAACACGACTACGTAATACATGAATGATCGACATATACCGCTACGTGTGGAACAAATACTACACAAGAAGCAGGTAATCCGCTGCTGCTGTTGCTGCTGCAGAGTGCTCGAATAACGTGACAAATACAACAAAATCCTACAATAAACCAAACCTCAATTGGTCGAACCTGAACCTGAAATTACCTTTTCAATCAAATCAATACAGGCTAACAAATCCATGCCAAAATCAATAAATGTCCATTGGATACCCTCTTTCTTGTACTCTTCTTGCTCGAGTACGAACATGTGATGGTTAAAGAATTGTTGAAGTTTCTCATTGGTAAAGTTAATACACAGTTGTTCAAAACCGTTGTACTAGACAGGAAAAATCTACATTAACATCCAAACACAAAACGCAAAACTAAGCAAATCTTTACGAGCAGTGTTAGTTTGGCTAAAGCTGAAACAAAGAGCGAGTTAAGCACCTTTTCGATAAGCTCAATGCAAGCGAGCAAATCCATCCCGAAATCGATGAAAGCCCAAGTGATGCCCTCCCGCGTGTACTCCTCTTGCTCCAGGACGAACATGTGATGGTTAAAGAACTGTTGCAGCTTTTCGTTAGTAAAGTTAATGCAAAGCTGCTCAAAGCCGTTAAACTAGAAAATAAAGTGAAGCTGGTCAATCGCTCCTGAAATTGCTAAAAACTAAAGTGTTTAAACAAGTGTGTTGTGATTCACCCTTCAAGAAATATCAAGTGTACGAGTGCCGTTGGTTAAGCTTTTCGAAAACTTACGTCGAAGATTTCGAAACCGGCGATATCCAGTACACCGATGAAGTGCTGTCTCTTCTGTTTGGTGTCAAGGGTCTCGTTACACTTCTTGACGAGATATTTGAAAACCCTGTCGAACATGGCCTTCGACATGGCACCCACGGAATAGGAGACCTGGTTGACATTACGACCCTGGGTGACGAACTCGGCACCGACCTTGATCCTGGGCTTGCAAAGAGCGTTGTACAAAGCGGGGGCTTCAACACCCAACAGTTTGGCGACGCGTTCACCTTCCTGGAACGCACAATTTGGCAACGTGTCTCGCGAAGAAAACCTCGACAAGTTTTACCTCGGTACCGTCACATTCAGCCTGCTCTTCACGACCTCTTTGTTTGAACTTCATGCAACCCATGTGCATTACAGAGGCAGTGATTCTGTAGATGTTGTCCTTCTCCTCTTGGGTGAAACCCAGAACGTCGAAGGCTTGCTGTTAACGTAAAGATACGATGAGAAACTGGTTTTAAACCTAGCGGAGCCTTGTTTTGCCCACTTACCACAAAGCGAAGGCAGATTTGTGCAAAATGAATATTACAACGCCAATTGCAGAGGTGATAATTTGTGAGAAGTTCACAATTTTTTTATTTTTTACTTACATCGGTTAATTCTAATTCCTCTGCATCGTCGACGTTTGGAATTGTAACTTTACCCTGGGATACGAAGTTGTATTCGTAAATGTCGTTAGAAAGCAAGCATTGATCTGTGAAAGAAGCGTGAAGAATTAGCAACTGGAGGAGTTAGCGAAGCGGAGGTTATGTAACTGCCGTAGCTAGAGAATTGGGGGTTTTAAGCCGAAAGATGATGAATCCGCAAGTGACGAAGCTTTTCCCAGAGTGAAGACAAATCCGATCGATGCAATAAGCGTTTATTTAGCGTAAAAGAGGCGATCTTAGTGTGAGGAAAGAGCAGCGGCTCAGGAAGACCACACATTTGAAAATCTATATGCTGATAGATTAGCAACTTGTCTACGAAGCTCTGATTTAGTATCTTCGTTTTGAACGAAGCCACGCAAACAAGAGGGTTGTGGCAAGGTGAGGGACTTACGTCGGTGATTTGGAGTTCTTCAGCATCATCAACGTGGGGAATTGTGGTTTTACCCTGACTGACGAAGTAGTAGTCATTGATGTTGTTAGAGAGTAAAGCCATTTCTGGAGGTTAAAGGATAACAAAATGATAAACATGATGCACAAGGTAGATGTACGATCGAGCAAATTGCGTCACTCTTTCAATTTGCCCAACTCGATCGGAGTCCCACGAACCGATTTAAGCGTAAGACAAGATACTACAAAAATGGAAACAAAGGACTACAGATGGTTCAATCGGAGTCTCACGAACCGACTTGTTTAACAAAAAAGAATCATCAAAAATAGAGAAAAGCTTGTGGGGGCTTCGACGCCATCACCCACTTACATCAGTCAGCATCAACTCTTCGGCGTCATCAACGTTAGGAATTGTAATTTTGCCTTGAGACACGAAGTGATATTGGTAGATGTCGCTTGAAAGATTGCACATGTCTAAATTTAAGAAAATATTAGATCGTCGAAAAAACTAGTGGATTTCTGTCGGAATTTGAAAGGAAAATTATGAGGAAGATTTACCCTTAAGTCCAGGGACGGCACCAGACATGATCTGGTAGAAGATGTGGTAGGATCTCTCCAGGGACTGTTGGGAGATGACACGAGCTTTCTCGAGTAGATCTGCAAAAGGTCGTTCAGCAAAAGACTTGACAGGGAGAGTAGAAACTTACAAGTCTCAATATCAGCACCGGCCAGTTTACCAGTTGGACCGAAGTGGATACGGATGAATTTACCCTAGACCAGAACGGTTAGAAGTTCTACAAAACTTTCAAATCTACAAGACTTACGAAACGTGAAGAGTTGTCATTACGCACGGTCTTGGCGTTACCGAAGGCTTCAAGTACAGGGTTAGTTTGTACGACCTGATCTTCCAAGTTACCCTTCTTGGATTGTTCTTCAGTTTTCTTAGATGAAGCGCCGACAGTGGCGAAGTAGGCAATTACCTTCTTCGTGTTCTCAGTTTTTCCGGCACCAGACTCACCACTGAGGAGCAATATCGTAATTAGTACATTTGTAAGAACAGACTGGTGGAAGGACTTACGTAATCAACATAGATTGATTCTCGTGGTCTGGAAAAGAAAGGTGATTGTTTAAACGTACACGAAATAGGCAACAAAAGTGGCGACTTACTGGTCAACATGTTAACGTAGGCACCGTCAGAAATGGCGAAGATATGGGGTGGGACTTCATTACGCCTCTTGCCACGGTACAACTTGGCGCAGCGGTTGGTGTAGACGGGGAAGCGCTTGTAGGGGTTGATAGCGACGCAGAAAAGACCAGAGTAAGTCTAAAAGAGCGTGGAAGAATGTTAAAATCTTGGCTGGGAGCTTGGTGGTACAAAACACACAATACAAAGAGGTCTAGATAATCTACGGTAGAGTCAGAACAAATCTTGATTGGGAGTTTTACGACAAGAAAGCACAGATTACACAGATATCTAGAGAATCTAGGGCAGAGTCAGCACGTCCTGGTGCTGATTTAAGGGGGGGTTTGAGAAACAGGGGCCTAACTACACACAAATATGTCGACCGAGCACGTTCCTAGTGCCGGTCGAGTTGGCTCACAAACGAATAAAAACGTAATCGTCTAATCTAAAGACCAAGTATGTACGATACTGGTGGTGGTAAAAAGTTGACTGTCGATCGTCCTGGGGCGGTGTGTGCCGTTTTTCCCAGAGATGAGGGTTAGCACAAGACCAATCGGGTCCCGACTTACATAGATAAGTTGGTTATAGTATCTTTGCTTGAGATTATGCAATACGGAAGCGTCGTTGAGGTATGTCAAATTGGACATATCCTCAGCTTTCTCGTATTTGGGCGGGTTGACTTGGGTCACTTGGTCCTTCTTGAAGTTCTTCTCCTGTTCGAAAAGAAAAACGAGATTTAATTCTATCCCTTGACACTTACGTAGATCAGTTTCGAGTAGTATCTCTGCCTCAGGTTGTGCAACACGGCACCTTCGTTGAGGTAAGTTAAATCGGCCATATCTTCGACTTTCTCGTATTTCGGAGGGTTGACTTGGTGGACATTGTCTTTTTTGAATGACTTCTCCTATTCTCACAAAACAGTTTAATGTGTGTGTCATGTGTGTGTAAGTGTTAAGTGTGTGTTGGAATTAGAAAAGTGGAAATTGAAATTACCTCTCCGCCGGGGAGTCCGACGGTGACGAGATCGCCCTTCGTCCCCTTGATCTCACCAAGTACGAAACCCTCCTTTTCGTCCGGGACCCAGCATGATTTCTTGGCATCGTAGGGCTTGGTCTGGTCGATACGTTTCTGTTCAAGAGAAACGAACAAGTACGGGGTCGGATCTGGATCGTCCCCCTCTTGGACCACTGGTTTAGGCATGGTTTACGGACGTTCCTGGGGCTCGCGAGACACGTAATACAGCCCTAGAGCCTTCCTGCAACAGAAAATACGGTCAGGTTTTGAACAAATGGAGGACAGGAAGTGGCTGGGGTGCATCGGATCACATTCATACCGCGTCAAATATGGGAAAGTGGTCTTAGTAAAACGAGTACAACAATTGTAAGAGCTGGCTCTGTAACAATTTTGCGAATCCAAATTCATGCGTTTTAACAAATAAACAAGCTATTTTAGTCTAAATTTTTGTATTCGACAAATAACAATTGACATTTATCCTGATTGACATAAACTGAAGAGTAGGTACTGCATCACAGATGACATTTTTTAGACAAATGAATATCGTAACACGTAAATAACGTGCGTTCAAAAAATGTTGTGGTCAAATGGCCTGGTGTTTGCTTCTGAAAAATCAACGGTCTGCTTGACCACACGATTGATTGGTGTTTTGCCGTAGGACAAGGTTAAGTACCTCTGTCTAAACGACAGTACCTGTCAAATTAATTGAAGCCCTTGAAGAATGTATGGTAGAATTTGAAGAAGTACCTAATTGATAAGTTTTACCAAAGTAGTACCAAAGAATAAAACTAACAAGAATTGAGACGGGTCGCTCATGTCTACCCAACTCTTCAAAAGATTGACGGAAAAATGTAGACAAGACAAAAACCACGTTACGACTAGCTTTGAGAGAATTCGTAACTTCTTGTTTACGTCTTTGTCACAGGTAGTCGAGAGCCTTGTTTATATTTTTCGTCAGTCTTCTGAAGAGCTGCTTGTCAATTCTTTTTAGTATTTACTCTTTGGTAGTACCGTACTACGTAGAAATTAACCTTAAGAAGTATTTAAACTCATTCTTGCAAGGTTTGTCAAGATGGAAGCATAATCGTCTAGCTCTAGCAGAACCATCCAAAGGATAAACTATCAAGTTTTAACATTAGTTGATGTTTATCATCATCAAAAAATCTTCATACGAAGAATCCTTAATTGTTTATTCTTTTGAAAATTATAACGACAAAGAAATTTTGAAAGTTTCCCGATGTTTAACTAGGTACTGTCATTTGGATCAAAAAGCAACAGCCTAGATGTTCAAAATGGATTGAAATGTCAATAAATTTTGAATTTGTGATGTTTGAACCAAATTGTCAAACAGTGGCCAAAAGTAGCTAAGACCATCTAGATCAAAGAATGATTCATCAAAGTTGACATCTCTAGATCTAGATCAGAGAATGTTATATCAAAGTTAATATTTCTAGATCTAGATCAGAGAATGATACATCGAATTGATTGACATCGCTTCATGTGTAGAGATATCCTCTGATCTAAAGAGATCACAGGACGATACATCAAAGTGAGTTGACATTTTTATATCTAATATTTGACATACCGTACGGAAAGACAGTATGTCAATTTGACAGTCATTAAGAGCAAAATTTTGACACTCAGTTTCTGCACAAGCTATTTTAGAAGGACCCGAAGTGGAAAAGTATTTGCATTTTCAGTGCCAACGAAATTCGTACAAATATTTACAAGCTTTAGCTACACTATTTTTGTAAATATTTCAAGGTCACTGCTCAAATTAGTTAATCACAAATGTTTTGACTTGTTTATATTGACAAAAATATATTTACATAATATTTTATGAGATGTATCATTTTCACCAGTTCCAAAAGTAGATTATTGAAGCAGTTTTTTGGGGTAAAATACCACAGTCTTTGTTTTAAAAATTGCAAAACAATGCGATTTTTTAAAGCAAATCTGGAGCTATCAAATTACAATTTCTATAATTTACCAGCGATACCGAACGCAACGATACGTTTCGGACCATTTTATATGCGCCGGCGGGGCATTCAGGCCGCATTAGTTACATCAAAAAATCACTGTTTTTTAACTCACTTTGAAATGCACGCTTACTATTATTATTCTAAAAATTAAGTATAATTGAAAATGTTTGTTATTTTCTGTTCGTATTCTCAAAATATGTAATTGTATTGGGTGTTCATTTAAATTTCCGGTCAAAATTGGCATTGAAGAGTCGATTGTGAACGCAGTACGGATTACGGATCACGGATCAACTCTTACGTTTTTATACGAGTGGTGCGTTCACAATCGACTCTTCAACGTGAACTTTGACGGGAAAGTTAAATGAACACCCGATATAAATGTAATTTAATAGCCTTTTTGATTTTTGGTTTACTGTTTCATTAATGCGTTTATGCTTTTTCTTGTTACATAATTTTGATTCCCCCAATTCGAAAAGTGATTTAGATTTCTTTATAAAATATTTGTTGCTATTTTGATTATTTAATAATCTTGGAGAGTAACTCAGCCAAAGGCAAAACTCTACTTTAATTGTCAAAATTAAATGAAAATTTTGTAGTTGCGCGTCACGTTCGGATAAGAAATTTTAAAGTGAAAAAATGTTTGATCGACCGGTCTGAAATTAATTAAGGCTCCGGTGGGCTTGCAGAGTTCTCAGTTTTCCAAAATCGATTTGCCAAACACTTTTAAAATACAACGAAGCCACGCTGGTTCCAGATTTATCCCGTTCCAAAAATAGTCAGAGAATTTGTGGCAAACTAAATTAGCTCCTGGTAGACGAAAACGATTCGATGCCAACACATTGTTGCGCCATTTGGCAATCGTTGCATAACACCTCGACAATCCTGACAATCGTGAAAAACCCGATTCCAAATTAACTCCGATCCGATCAGAGGAACGAATCCACCGTGCTTCCGCCCCAAATACAAAAATAGCCCGAGCGCGCTCCACGCCATCCAATGGGCCATGTAAGGTGTGACAGTTGAAATATGCAATATGGCTGACACATGTTTCCACAAATACACGTGTGGTGTTTTCGCGCGTTATGTAATCGGCGGGGGTCGGACTGGATCCGGGGACGGGCGCCGGAAGGGTCGGGATGACACTCTAGTGTCATACTAGCACGGGGTGGGCACAAACCACAGTTGTCAGTAAAAATCCGGGGTGGCACTGCACTGGGGCTAGTATGACACTCTAGTGTAAGCTCCAGAACTGCAGCGCACAATCACAATGCACCAACAAAAAAAAACCACTTCACAGTCCTTCGGATCCTGATGGACGCAAGGATAACACACTGTCGGGACGCTGTGGTTCACTTACGTTCGAAAGGCGTTCTGAACGAGGAAATGCTTCTGACACAAGATATAAATGTGAGCAACCAGATCCTGAAATGAGTCGAGCCGCACGATTGGCGGGGCCGGCTCGCCAATCCCCAATCGCGTTACAAGCTGGTCAGTCTACCTTTTTAGGCACGGGGAGTCGGGATATGACCGCCAGATAGGCTAGAAATACTACTTCGAGGGACGAGCGGGGCCGGCTCTTTTTGGGATAGGGGAGAAGGGATCTAGCGTACGTTCACCTAGTAGTTCGCATTCGAGGAGCGGCGGGCGCTTCATTCATTTCGGCGGTCGACGCCGCCACGCAGGCCCACCCCAAGGACGCGGGTGGTAGTGGTGCAAATCCGGACGGTTCCGCCGGATTTGCGGTGCAAATGGCCCGGAATCGCTCGCTCGCGACCCATCCCGGTAGGATCGGATCCGTAATCGGGCGGAAAATTGTTCCGCTTGCCAAACACCAACCCCATTGATGGAGGCGCGACCTTGAGATCCCAATCAAGGAGTAAATCCCCGGGGATTTTCTCTTCCCGAGCAGAAATCAAATACTCGTAAAATCCGATATGTGGTCTGCTCGAAGTAAATAATTTCGTTTCGGAGGCGGCCCCGATGAAAAATACATTTTGAGTTATTTTAGAGCATTGGCGCCGAATTCTGGGAAGGACAAGGGGTCTGGAACAGTTGTTTTAGCTATTCTTTCTCGATTTGCCGTGCGCAAGGATGCGGGTGCGATATTTTAAGCGATTTTGGTTAATTGACGCCAGATTATTCAACACTGCGTTAACAATGAGAAGGAATTGCTCAAGTGGAGATTTTTTGTTTGATTGAAATGTTTAGAAAATGATGGTGCGCAAGACAAGAGCTGCTTACAGTGCACTGGTGTGGTTTTTCTTATTGTCCCAGATTAGCTCAATAGGATCTAAGTTCAGGTTGCCATCTGGCTATTCTAGCCGTGGAGTAAGTGCATTTAAAATGGGGTTTTCATGCCGTCGTGTTCATCATGTTTTGTCACAAACACAAACTTTTATCTTGATTTCTCATTATTAATAATTTTTATTCAGTTTATGTTATTTTCGTATTTTTTTTTAATTACCATGCCTGGATGTATACTGCCTGACCTTAAATATTATTATTTTTGTCCGAGGAAATTGATAATCATGTAAAGTAATGACACCGCCCAAACCTGAGTGAAGCTTGACTACTGACCTTCCACGACGTTTAAATAAATTCAAAAAAGGGGGCACGGCATCGAGGCCGGATTTTATTTTATCATTACAGATATTTCTATCCTTTGGATGCAAAATTTATATTATTATTTTTTTATAGCATTTATCATTGATAACATTTTCTTTCATATTCTTTCAACAATTTAGTTTTAGCCCTTTAAGTATTATTTTATTAATAATACACATTGTTCTTTTTGTAATAAAAAACCCAATCCAATAATAAAAAAAATATTTTTTTTTATGCTTTCAAAGGAATTATGTCCGCAATAATAAAGACGTGTAAATCTTGCAGACTTGTAAAATTTATCGCAAATTTAGTATGTATTTCCGATAGAGAAATCAAGGTAGTAACATAAATACAACAATTATCCAAATTTCTTTTTATGTCTTCCGCTTTCCTCGTTACTCCTAGTAGTAGGTGTGCATTAATCTCGTGCATTAACCGACCTTGTAAAAGTCATAACTACAAATTTAACGATATTGGAGTGTAGACTCGTAAATGCATTAATGTCAATTTGTACTCATTCAATAAGCATATTTTTGAGATCATCAACGCAGCACATTTTCATAAATTAATAGACTTTACCTTTCTTGCAAATTAAATGAATCGCAGCGGGCCCAAAACTGATCCATGAGGTGTTTGAAGTTGATACAGTACCCACTCAATAAATAAATGTAATATTTTGACGTTCGACAATCTCAATGTTAGTCAGAAAATATAATATAATAAACTGCAATAATGAATATAAACTTTTTCAGAATCAGTTCCTTTTGAGCTTTACTATTATGTGCTTACATTTGCAACCTGTTTAACGACCAGATTTCATTCAAGTCATGGTCGCAAATAAGTGGTGTAGCGCAAATGTGTAGCTATCTTTGTCCTACACATTAATTACCAATGTGCGTCATCTTTCTCTCTTGCGCGGTTACCATGACAAGTGCGACCGTCGCAAGTTAACTTGAAATCGGGCCTTAAGGTAAGTTGTTTAGTATCCAAGGTGTCCGCGTGACAAATTCAAATGGGTTTATCTCTGGTATTTTTAAAGATACAAAATTGAAATTTTACGATAAGAGAACGTAGGTAATTTAGAACAGTTGTTACGTTACTACTCTGCCCCCTGCCACCCTCCTGCCTGGGAGATCAATAAAAAGAAGATAATTTTTAGTACTTCTCTGGAAAATAGTGTTAAGCTAAAAAGAAGTGTTTTAGAGATCTTTGACTTTAAAGTTTTACAATCATTGATCTCTAAGGTGGTGGTATCGATATGTGACTGATTATGTCATAGGATTCGATAAAACCTTTGCGAAAAAGAAGCTCTAACCATACAGAAGAAGAAGAAGAAAATACGTAATAAGACATATTAATATTAAGAAAATTTGCTTCTTGACTCTTTAACTACACAAAAAAATCTTTGTTAATATTTGTATCTGCAGTATATTTTTATAAATGTTACTGAAGCAAGTTAAAATCATACTGGTATAAGTTGAAGCTTCCCAATGAAGAGATCCATTTAGAACTCCCAGGTGAGTTTTATGCTGCACAATTTTACAAAGAAAGGTATCTGGTAGATATTGAACAATACCAGAATAAATCTTCGTGTTCGGTCAGTCTTGACGATAAAGCAACATTCAGTGCATTTGCAAGTTTTGTTAAGAATGTATTATTTATTTACACTGTGTTAATAATTGTATCTATCCTTCAATATTGTCAAGGTTTCTCTTCGTTTGTTTCACTGTGAGCGTCAAGGACAATAGCCAATACTGATCGCAGTTGGATTGGTTTTGAATCCAATTGAGTATAAATGGTTGTTAAAGAGATCTTGAGAAGAATGAAGAAAAATTGCCGACTAATGTGTGCAAAAAATTACGTTAAGTTGTTCTGGACGATCGGATAAAATATTGTTGGTGTTTTTATTATTACATATTAATAGCCTTGAATTTTGTCGTTATTGAAATAGTAATAAAGAAATAAATTTGTGTTGGTTTTGTCTGAAAATAACTAGCCACCATTTCAAATTTAGAACACAATAGAGATAATCCTAAAATAGTTTTCCAGGTTAATCCCAACTTTGCGTGGAGTTCCTTGAGATTAAAAAAATATATAAAAATAAGTCAGTTTCAAGTATTTTGTCTCAATTTATAAGTTCCTCATTAGTCAAGCACTAAGTTTTAGAAAAATATTTTAACTCTAAAAATAAGTTTCTTCCGTGATCTTTTAACACACAAGATTTAAATTTGTAAGAGTTTGAAAACCAAATTAATTTGTCGGTTTTAGATCTTTTCAAATATGTGAATGTACATAACTGCTTTTATTTTCGTTTTTACTTTCAGTTCCAATTACTTGAAAAAACTTGGCGTGAAAAAAATTATGTAATGTCAAAATACGTCAAGTAGAAAACATTTTAAATTGCAGAAAAATAGGTACTAAAAATTACACGACAGAGATTACGGGATAATTACCGAACGCTTTGAAATTTAATTTTGCATTGCTGGAAGTTTTCCAAAAAATCTGCCGCAGCACTAATATCGCTCAATTCATGAATCAAGCGCTCCCTTAATCAGTGGTGCACTAGTTAATTAGCGATTGAATAATGAAACGTTTTTATTTATGTACTTCCCTTGTCGAGGAGTGTTTATAATTTGTGTCGAAACAGTCAAAACAGGAAAATACGCAAAATGAGTTGTGTTGGACCAAACCACTCAACACTTTCCCTCGCAGTGAGATCATAGCGTAAGCAAAGCTGGATCTCAATAAATCAGAAAAATTAATCACTTTCCCGGTATAAACAGATGAATAATAAAAGTCGACCAACCGAAATCCAACAACTTTGTTATAACTGGCCTTCAACCGAACCACAATTAAAATTAGCCCACTTTTCCAACTTACGTTGGCCGCACTGCGCGAGCACAGGTACATGACCTAAACCCTGTTTCAACTCGATTTGTGTAAGTTTTTGTTTAAAGAAATTTTCTTTAATTTTTTCAGTAAATATTTACACTGATGTTTCTATGATAAACGGTTCAAAACTCCAACTATTAATAGATCACTTTCGAGTGGGCTAGTCGATAGCGACATGACAACGTCGCATTTTTTTGAGCACAAAGCTCGCCAAAAGTCTTTTGGAAATATCATAATTCACGGGTGTGCGTGTTGGATAAAATATTTAACGCGATCACTCATAACACACTCATAAGTTTAAATCGGGAGCGGCGCTTTTGGCGGCGATTTATGGCTGGTGATATCGGCCAGGATTTATTGTGTCTTGATCAGGTGGAAAACGAAGCGAAAATCGATTATTTTCGGCTCTCCTTGTCATCACCTGTTTTCATAATTTTTCATTAGGGAGGTTATTCATCACAATCCTGTTATAAAAGTCCGCCGCCGCTGGTTGCAGCAGATAACCTCAAAGTGTCACTCGAGTTGGCGAGATTTTCAGCGACCGATAACAGGAGCGTCGACAGTGAAAATTTTCCCGATTATTTGTCATATATTTATATTCTTTTTGGGAGTGCACAGAATCTGGTACAATTCTTCGGGCAGTACTCCAGTACTCAATCCCTTGAGATATTGTATCTGAAGAACTGAATAAGAAGAAATACCTTACGATCGAAAAAATATTTGACAACCGTTAAGTTTGTCTATTAGTGGTTATAAGATTTATTTTTTTTTATGGCAGCAGCAATATTTAAACTGCCAACTGAACCATGACAGTCATGGCTCACTCATTTTTTTTAGATCGCACGGTACTTCTATCGCGCGTTCAAATGAAATCCTGGACTGAATGAGTAGGCGTTGGAAAAATTAAACCGTTTAGAACAGTGTAAAGTGTGTAAGTTTCCAGCCGTTTGCCATGAATGTCATTTGTTTATGTTTAATCGGGACACAATTGAACATGTTTGTTTTCAGCAAAGGGTGCCCTTAGTTATTTGCTTCCAGAATAGGAATCGTTAAGTTATTCTATTTTTATTGTAAAACATTGTAAAGAAAGGAAAAAAAAAGTTTTTTGGCTCTAAATTTTAGGTTAGCTGTCAACATGCTCCAATTAATCTACGCTCTAAAAAAACACAACAATTGACAGTTTCCAACGCCTTCCCAGTCCAGGATTTCATTTGAACGCGCGATGCAATGGATGCATCTGATGTACAGCAAGTCTGATATTTTTCACTACATTTTCAAAGGAACTCATTTGGGGCTAGAGCACATTTTTCAAGAAAGGGCGGTAAACTGCTAAAACATGAAGGTTGAGTTTAAGCACCAGAAATGGTTGCCTTTAGTCTTAAATAATTTTTGAAGTTTCTGACATTGAAGAAAAGAAACCGTTTGAACCGTTTTAGATGATTTTGAGCCAAATGTTACCAAATTTCCTGATGTTTTCCTGGAGCTTATGTGATTTTTTAAACATGGTTTATTTTTGTAACGGTTGGCACTCCTGGCTTTACGACTGGAAAAATGGAAAACATGATAAAAATTTCGTTCGTAATAATTGGTTAGAGATCTTTTGGGAAAGCGAATTGAAAAGCGCTCTAACGACTTCTCAATAGAGCTTAAGACAATGTCAATGATTGGTTTGAATTCCGCGTCTGGGAGAAAGTCTATGGTAACGCCCACAGTTTGTGACTTTATGTTATCTTGTATAAAGATAAAGAGACAAGAGAGGGCCCAAGAGGAAACCTTAATAGCAAGCAACCCTTGCTTACACTTACTCCTCTTGATCCCATTGACAATTTGTAAGAACTGCAATAACAATTGAAGATGGCATAGCAAATGTGGGACGAGAAATGCTGACCAATATTTTCAGTAATTTAAATAGAAGGATTTGGTGTTATTTGCAGCAAGGTGGACATCGTTTCGAGCCTTTTCTCTAAACACTTTTATCTGTTTGCTAAAATATACAATTTTGTTCTTTATTCAATAAATTCCTGTTTTCACGACGTTTTTAAGCGCGCACGCCTATGTCTCTTGCCAACCACAAAATTGTCATCAGAATGACCAACATTAGCGTTGCCAACATATGAAAAAACGTCACCACCTTTTATGGTCACTTGGTACATTTTAGATCTCCCAATTTTGACCGCGCTGGAACTAACATTTACATCATCCAAACAAAATTCGGTCGCTCCTTTTTCAAACGCCAAATAAAACCCGCAGAAACCTCCATTTCTGTGGTACTTCCTCAAACCTCGCTCTCGCGCTATTAACTCGCTCTTTAAAAATAACGGCGGCGCGCGTCTGGAAGCTCTTAAACGAGCCACCTGCGAACCCACTCAGCACCAAGTGTACTCCTGAGCAGCATGCCAAGAAGATCGAGATGCAACATGAATTATTGTCATCGGCGAAACTTCACTGTGGCGGATCAACATCGATCCCGGAGCGGAGCCCTGCGGGACGCCGTTCCCAGCGTTCCGCCGACACTTGCGGGATAATCGCGAGATCGCCGCTAAAAATAGACAGCCTCTGTTGCTATGTTAATTCACGATTGAGTAATAAACGCCGAGGGGGAATTTATTAGATAATATAAAAATCCTAGCGCAATCACGCTTTTGTGCCACAGACCGAGCCAAGTATTTGCAACAGAAACGGTGGAACGGGGCCAGCTAGAAGAAAGTTAAAAAAAAGAACGACGAGACCCTTGGTTCGCCACCCTTGGGCGCGTGGACGCGTTTTGCTGGAAGATTGATCGGTACCAGATGTTTATTTATGAAAACAAGCCCAGGAATCTTGTACGAAATTTGTAATGATTTGATATGTTAGTCAGCGGTGAGTTGGCACCGACCCGGCTTCCTCCCATCAAAACCCGACCAAAATCTACCTAAAGAACGTAAATTGCATCGCGTTTTATTTTTACTTAAACATAAATAAAATAGCACAGTTCCGAAAATACGCCCCGTGAGTCAGTGTGTGTAGAGGTGTGATGTACGTTGGCAACACTGTCGCCCCAATAACCCGCCAGTTATGCGATTCCTATCGCTATCAATAGTCATTCAGGGTCGCCCTGTGTATATCAGCGATATTTATCGGTCGATCATAATTCCGTACGCTTGTTTACTATCCGCTCCATGAATCGGGAGGAAATGAGGTTAGGTTTAAGCGCCGATGGCGGCTAAGCGGGCTTAGGCCGGGTGCGCAAGCATTCCGAGCTTAATAAGGTGGTGGGTACAATAGCTTGTCTCTCTCCTGTGTTGTGAGGTGGAGAATGTCGCTCTCCTTGTCGGTGACAATGAGAACGAGACCGGTTGACCCAGTTCGAGCGGATTAGACAGAGACGTGGTGGTCTTCGGGGATTTTCGGCGTTCACGGTCAGATTCGCCGGATTGTTGATCGATTTTAAATAGAGAGCTATTTTCGACGGCGGCGTGCGTTTTTAGCGGATTTCGGATGGTTGCCGGATTCTATCCCGATGAGTTGCTGCAACATCACCGACCATAGGGCAAAATGTCGCCATCACGAAAAAAAATCAACCCAAACGTGAAAATATGTTCCTCGTACAACAACATGACAAACCCTTTCGTTCCGCGATGGAGTACGATAGGGCTCACCAGCACTGCGTGGTCTTACACGACTACCAATAGTATAGTAGCGAGGAGTTATCTCGTCATTCAACGCATCCACGTAATCTGACTAGCATGTTGCACGTTAAGTAAGCGACAAACTGCTGAACCATGAGACGTTTTGATAGGGATAGGCGCTCACTGGGTCGCATCAGACCAAATTATTTCGGATGTAGAATGATGCGTTCGCGTGGTCGGCATTGGCTGTCGATAAATCTGACCAGGTTGCTCAAGATGGCATCTTTCAAAATCGATAGGATGGATCGGATGACACGAGACAAGTGAACGGTAGTATTTGTGCGAATGGTGGTGACCATGGAGAAACGACGTCTCCAGTTGCTAATGCTTCGTGGTTTGACAGTTGACATGAGCGATTGTGTATCTGTGATGTCAGCAGTAACAATGAGTGGTGGATGATTGTGCAAGTGTCTCAAAATTTGCCCAAACAACTCAACCGGACGTTGTTAAACTGAGTTAAATGAGTATAAGATGATATCGGGGAGCGTTGTGTCCCGGTTTTGTTTGGGGGTATTGGTCGACCAATGAGCGGGCTCCTTTCGTGCCGCGTTTGGTGACGCCGCCCGAAATTCCTTCACTTTCGTTCACGCTCTAAACGTGTTCGTTTCGTTCACTCCTCTCCTATCCCTCTACAAAAAAACTACGGCTCCATAAAAGCGAGCTGGACAAAAAGACATGCTCTTCTTCGACACAACCTGCGAACCGGCTCATAGCGGAGTCATTCCGACGTGGAAAAGGCATGGATCCACAACTCAACACCGGCCCCGAAGATGGATTACACAATTCGACTGTTCCAGAGGGGAAATGTGGAAATAGTTACTTACATTAGAGTACGGTAGGGGTATTTTACATCGAGAAAACTAAAATAGTTTTTTTTAATAATATCACTTCTGACGTCTACAAAAAGTGCCTTCTTTTTGCTGAGCAGAAAACCAAACGTTCTATGTTGTTATATGTTTAGGATGCCGTAAATATCCATCTTAACCACCTGATCTAACACCATTTGTAATCTATCAGAAATAAAAATAACTCAATCAATTTATGTTATTTAAGCTCACAAAGTATTGTTGTAAAATGACATAAAATCCGTTATTTAAACTTGCAACAGAAAATTGTTTAGAGCTTTCAAATTCGTTTTCAATTTAAGAATGCCACATTTTTTCCTCGGCCACTGACCGAAATCATTTTACAAGATTTATTGTGCCTAGGTACAGAAATTTGCTAAAATAATAATTCGTGCGTCTAATTGTAAGATTTAAACTCTCTGTTTGATATTTTCTCGAGTCATTTATGTTTAAAGAACACACGAACCTCATTTTTGTCCGTTTTACGACCGCAGTAATTTAAACTGAGTTATTTCCGTCAAATCTCGATTCGTTCATTTTTTAAATAAATTTATAAATATTCCGAACATGTGCGAAAGCTCTGAAAAATGCAAAAGGAGACAAAAATCTCGAGGACCACATAACCACATATTTTTAAGGAGCATTCTGCAAAATGCAAAAAGTGTTTATCGAGGATTTATTTTTACGTCAGTTGGGTAAATTTAACTGCAAGTTTATTGATAATCGACATACTTATTTATTAGGTTGAGATAGAATATTACAAATTTTCAAAATACATAATTTGTATAGCTTTATAGTTTTCATAAAACATAATACGAGGCTTCGGCATCGAATAAATACTCCGGTCCAAAAATAACGCAACTTCCAGGAATCTAACAATCATAAAATCGATATGCTTGATCATAAGTCTCATTAAAGTGTAAAATTAAAAGTTCTAAATAGCTTTGCGTATGATGGTTTGTTGCACCTGATCTACTGAAACTAATCAGTTAAAAACTATATTACATTCACACTGAAGAAGTTGCAATAAATTTCAAATTAAACTAGACCATTAATTAATATTTAGTGTCATTCTCGTTTTCCTTCTGTAGGTGTTCGTACATGTCACAGTTGGCCATAAACTCCATCACACTCTTCAAACTCTCTCCGTTACTCTGCTCCAAAGTCGGCAACTTATTGTCATCTTCGATTTTCTTTTCTTCCTCTGCTTCGCCTCTCTTGATCCTGAACACTATTCTGATGAACTCTTCCAACACGGTGACAACTCCGATGACAGAAAGACCTAAAAGAAAACCCAAAGAGCCGCCCACGTCTGCCAAGAAAGTGTTCCAATCGTAACTGACAACATCCGTAAGTTCAGTGACCAGATTCGATTGGAAGTAGATGTTGATTTGGCTGGAAGGACCCGAGATGGTGTCGCCATCTCTTCTGTTTTCGATCTGGTACTGGTAGATTGAGTTGTTGCACGGCATTAAGCAGTTGCACGACTCTGTAAACTTTCTGAAAAAAAAATTCCTTAAAGACAAAAAAAAAGTTTATTTTTCAATAACATGTAGATGAAATTGACTCCTTTACAAATGAATTGAAAGAGTCAAATTTGCTCTACGCAGAGAAATGTATGTATTGTAGGTTGATGTAAAAGGTTCGCGTTTACAATTTCCCGATTTGAACCCAACAGAAAAGACGTGTCGTCATATTAATGCTTTCATTCAAGACCAACAGCAGCAACTGGTACCAAATGAGCAATGTTTGGAAAACGGTCAACAAAATTCGTTTTATTGACTTGTTGGGCTTATATTGTCATTAAGTGCACTACTTTTCATTTATATTAACTAAACAATCTCAATAACAGTCTTCATGGATTAAAGCACTTACGTGGGGTCGTTGAATGCTTCGTATAAGCTGTCAATGGAGGTTGAATTTGAACATTGGGGGTACTCTTCATCCAGATGTCTCAGCCACGGTACTGTACATCCAATCTTTCTCGCAATTGCATTGTGGAAACATTTTTCCATGCACTGGTCACACTATTAGCACGAAACTTTTCCTTTCTTTCTTACGTACTCACCTGGGACTTGCTGTACGTCGAATCGTCAACGCAGGGTTGCTTCGAAGTGGACACTTGACTGTAAGTCTGGACAGAAAGCGTAACGTGCATGTCTTCCGCAGTCTCCAAATACAGAAACTCCGAATGGACGTTATCCTGGTCGGTGATGACGTCGTTCTCGTTGTGAATATAGATCTCAAATCCGGAGGTAGATAGGCCATCGTTGTCTTTGGTTTTGTCTCTGGCGTTGTGCGAGAGGTAGAGATAGTATCCGGTGCCGACTACGAAAGATGTGACGGTCTCTTGGGGGATGATGGTGTGACACAAGCCGCGTATCGTCAAGTACGTCGAGCGGGTCTTGATATCTAAGGATCGATGATTGTGAAGGGTTGGTAATAACAGGGACGGGATGCTTACTGTTTTTCAAGCCGGAGCCGTTGAAGCCGTAAAGGGCTATGACTTCACCGAAGGCGTAAGTTGTCCTGTTCAAAAAGTTTTCGATTGAAGTGGTATTGAAGGGAAATTTCAAGAAAGTCTTTGCGTAGTAGTCGTCCATGGATGTAGTTTTCAGACCGTAGTGCTAAGAAAGCACGAGAATTAATGGAAATGTAATTGAAATCTTTTTCAAATACTTTTAATAATGATAACAGATTTGTTATTTATTTAAATAAACAACAGAATAGAAGAATGAAAAAGTGCTTCTGAAGGCATTGCCTTCTCTGCGTTTACTTCTTCTATCTGTGCAGGAATTGCAACCTCAAAAAAGAACAGAAAGGCGCTAGAAATGATAAAACTGAGGGAAAATTGAGGAGTCCAAACTAACTAGAATTTATTTAGAAAGATTTCACGATTCTAGAATAAAAATAAGTAGAAGGTGGGGAGAAATTAAAGTGAAAAGAAATAGTAATAAAAGGACAGAAGGTAAGAAAATCAGTCTAAGAACACAAGAAATTAAACAGAACATCTCGAGGAATTTTGGCAGTTATGAGTTTTTACGAGGATGGTTTATCGTTTATTGTCCCTGATATGGAAACAAAGGACTGGAAAAAGTCAATAACTTTATTTCTCAACGTGATCACCTAAAACACTAACACCAACTATCACTATGCTGATGTTCTTAAAAAAAATGTTTAGTCTTCGCCCAGCCCATTTATCTTCACATCACTGTTTCATCATCCAAAAGAGTACAAAGAAAATTATCTTTTTGGGAACAAGAAGTAATCACTAGGGGCTAGATTTGGCGAATAGCGAATTTTGAAACCTGCAACAACCATGAAGGTACAGTCCTTGGGCCTTGTCCTGATAACACAGTCCTCTTTCCTTCCTTTTTACTTCGACAATGCGCCAATAGTCAAGTAAGAGGAAATCAAAATCCCAAAAAAAAATACGAACTATAGATGTTCTTTTGCGATACAAAGGCATTCCCAAAGGAAATATGGTAATATCAATATCGTCTTAGGCAAAGTAGTTTAATTTAATTGCAGGTCATCTGTCTTCAAGAGTACCAACATGAAATCAGTATTCAAGCAAGTGCCTAATGAGGTTTTGAGATCTTTTTTTCCTGGAGGAAGAAAATCTAATAACCGCAACTTGCAGAGAGTTTTTAATCCATTTTAAAACATCAATGATGCATCTGTAAGTTCTAAAATCTAAATAAATGACCTTGACACATAATGAGGTGTCCTCTGGGTGAATAGATCTTGTGGGAAAAGAACTCCAAAATTCACTTAAATGATACAAATATATTACAACACATTTTTGTACAAAACAAGATAGTCGACAGAGCACGAACAAAAAATGTAAAATTAATTATGTTTTCAATTTAATTAAGAAAAACAATCGGATGTTTAACGACGATGAAAGTAGTCCATGCATAATCAAATGTATTAATAGGCCAAAATCTAAGGAAGCAGGTGTTTTGGAATTCTAAATAAAACAATTAACTTAATTAACTGACAATGAAATGTATGTAGAGTACTCGTTGCAAAATTATTTTAACGTTAAAAACACACAAAGACAACACAGACAACAACTTCTACCGTAATAAATCAACAATCGATGGAATAATTTAATTATTCAATATTAATTAACACCCATTCGTACGGCTTCTCATTAACGGCATCCTTGAAAGCACACATCCAACAATTAATAGTTATTAGTTCTTAATTAAGAATAAAGAGATAATTACGATAGAATTATGTGGAAACACATTTCTGTGCGCAACGTACCGGAAGCAAGTAGTTCTTATAACTCGGCCTCCGACAAATTGTCAATGACGGGTATTTAATGGTCTCGTTGTAGCGAAACTTGTAGTACGAGGTGATCGGAGGGTAGAGGATCTTGTAAACACATTCAGAAAGCTACGGTATTTTTCAAAAATGTTTCCAAAGAGAAGTACTCGCCTGGTAGATGGTGATGCAGACGCAAACCACCACCACGATCAGCTTGGTCAACTGTCTGGGGTTGGTCAGACACTCCTTCACTTTCACGAAAGCCATCGCGACTATCACAAAAAGCACTCCGGCCGCAATAATGGCCCTCTATCTCTTTATCTCTGATTTATTGGACTAATCTCTTTTGCATTGTAAATCATGTCTTGGCACTTATTGACACGACGAAGGACACATTTTACATTAAGTACAACAATAATTTAAAAATACAGTTTTATCGGGAATCACACGTGTCTAACCTAGCTAAAACTACAAATAAATAAATTAAAAATGTCGCAATTATACAATAATTACAAGATATTTGTAAGGGGATTTACAAAACGTGTATGGCAACAAGAGCGGCGGCGAGAATCGCCGCCCCCAGGCCGACCGTCCCCGCCGAGCCCTTCCCGTCGGCGACAATCGGCTTCAGTTTCCCCACGAGGTTCGGGGGAATCACCAGCTTGGAGTCGCAGGCGGTGCCTCTGATGGCGTCCGCCACCGACGCCGTCAAAATCCTGAAGTTGACGTCGCTCCGGTTCAAACTGCCGTACATGAACTGGGGGAGGCGGTCCGACAGCACCCACAGGTTGTCGTTGCTGTCGACCTTGATGTCGTTGGGGAAGACCATGGTGACGTTGCTCATGTAGACTCTCCCCTGGGACATCATCGTGTAAGCGGGGTTGGTGGTCCTCCAGCAGGCCACGGCGTTCAAGTTGAGCAAAGCGTAGAAGAGCACGTCGGTCTTCTGGTCCAAGAAGGACACCCCGCTTTGGCCCTTCGGACCGCGACTCCCCAACCGCTTGAACTGGTGGAAGTTGCTCTTGGACACGTTGGTCCGCAGATACTTGGTGCTGACGGAGAACTCGTCGGTGCTGCTCATGGCGTGGAAGTAGAGGGTGCTGTAACCTTCGGAGTCCGGTTTGGAGAGGGCCATGCCGAAGATACCGTCATTCCAGATGAAGGTGACTCCGGATACGTTGTACTCGCCGGCGACGGGGTCGAAGTTGAAGTAATGGTGCTCGACTCTCCAGCTCTCTCCACTCTTCCACGAGTAGACCACGAGGCCTGGGGGCCCGCCCAGGTCGCCCAAATAGGCGAAGGTGTCGGTGCAGTTATGGTCCTCCACTGCTATGTTGGCGAAGAAGCTCCCACTTTTGACTTGACCGTCTGGGATTTCGTAGCTCCTCAAGAGGTGGTCGTTGTGGAGGTCATAAATCAGGAGGGTCACGTTTTTGTGAATTTTGGGGGGCCTCCCGAGGATGTCGTCGACTCCGGTGTCCAGCACCCAGAGGCGTCCACACTTGTCGGCTCTGATCCTAAAGGGGGAGATGATCTCGGGGATGTCGTCTGGACGAAACTTGTGGGCTTCCCAGTTGGGGTAAGGCTTCAACTTAGGCGATTCCATGGGGTCTAAACGTGCACAATTAAAACTGCCCCAGAAGGTTGCGCGAAACTCACCTGACAGTTTGATGTAGGTGAGGGATGCGGCCACCCCGGGCTTCCATCGTGGCACCGTGACGAAGAGGCGATCACCGTACACCTCCAGTCCGAGGGGAAGGTTGTTCTCCGGGATGAATTCTTGACTCTC
Organism: Tenebrio molitor; assembly: GCF_963966145.1. Taxonomy (NCBI): domain Eukaryota; kingdom Metazoa; phylum Arthropoda; class Insecta; order Coleoptera; family Tenebrionidae; genus Tenebrio; species Tenebrio molitor. The sequence continues at coordinate 445,541 of NC_091054.1, read as the reverse complement.
TAGGGCTGCTTGACGGGCGGATTCTGAAGGGTACTCGAAGTCTAACTCTTGCCACTGATAGGCGACCCTCAAGTTGTCCATCGCGATGGTGGTTCCGAAGACGAGGGGTAGGATCCACATGGGTCCCATGGTCTGCACAACAAAGACACACTAAAATATTTTTGACTTGTAGCACCAAATTGTTGACTTTTTCCAAAATTTGGGCGAGTTCTTGAACCGAGGACTTTTAGTTTTGAGCGGCTGCAACACTAAACCTACTTTAATGGCATTTATTAAAGCCATGGTCATTGGTAATACTGCTCCAGTTTTGAGATTTTGAAGACCGCGGCGATAAACTATCGAGTTTGCTATTTGCATGTGTGCACTCTTGCATCTGAAAGATTACCGATAAAAAGTGGACGTTTATCAGTGACAGCCCAAAAGTGTCAATTGGTGAGATATAAAGTGGGTGGAAGATGCAGGAGGTGTCGTAGGTGTGAGAATGATTAATTGAAGGACAGGAAACGAAGTTCAGGAAGATAGAAAAATAAACGATCGAACGTAAACTACAGCAGAGAAAACAAATCTATAAATAATCACTCGGTATGCTAATTTGTCGTAGAATTGCAAGCGATTTTGGAATTCCAAACAAGAAATGAACTATAAACTGTTGATTAATGGACTGACAAGTGTGGAGAATTTCTAAAAAGAGGAAGGAAATTTAATTAATGGATTAATTGTTTTTAGAGTTGTTGAAAGAATAAACATTTGTTCCAACGGTATTAAGATAAAATTTTGTTAGTGGTAAAAACACCAGGTGCAAACGTACCAACCACACGTACTGTTACTAATCAACACGTAATTTATGAATACTTTCAAAGCGATAAAAACATTGTTTGATAAAGTTTCGTGATACTTTGACCTTTACTACCAATCGTCTGTTAATTGCTTAATCAATCAGAATTTTATTATCATCTTGTAATTTCATTAAAATATCATTAATGACGCGTAGTGTAATTTTTTTTTTCACTCATCAATTGACAATATGTCCCTAATCACAATTTCAAGAAGACTGATTAATGGAAACAGATAAAAAGACAAATACATTATTTAAATCCAACATGTGTTGTAATGGTTCAAAGAGAATTGCTGCAACAACAAATCATGTTTTTTTTTCAGTGTCTTAATTATATTTACAGCGCAAAACAATGCAAGTCAAGTTGCGAAGGCCGTGTCGACTTTCTTTTCTTTTTAGCGAAGGTGGAGAAGATGGTGCGTAGAGAAGAACACAATTTTCTAGCTGTTTGTAGAAATATTTTGCTGTTCTATTAGTGTCAATTATGATTCGTTTGCAAAAATTTTGATAAACTTGGGTATTTCGAATTAAGTCACTTTTAAGTTAGCTTAAATTGGAAATTTTCTAAACTCAAAATTAAGTGGGATAAATAAAAAAAAAACTGATCACGCTAAAACCAGAAGTGTCAAATTTACAGTTTTCAAAAACTTGAGAAGTTAAGCCGCTTATTTAAGTAATGTTATTGTCCAAAAACCAGCCAAAAAACAAAAACAAATTGATAATTCAGCTTATTTGGATCATGATGAAAATAACTTGCGTTCAGAAAATAATCCGTTTTCAATTCATTTTTGAACGTGTGTCTGTTTAAGGCGCAGTTGACGTTTTATTCGCGTTCGTAAGTTTAATTTTAGGTTATGTGGGTTAAGTAACGACAAGAATGTTCCAAAACACAGCCAACTTCAAACGTGCCAGTTTTTGAACACCCGTTATATACAAGACGTTTTCGTTACACCAGTTTTTTAAATTATTGTAGGAGATAAAAAAAATTTGATCGCAACTGTTTGGAAAAGAAAAACAAAGACATTGAATTAAAACAAAAAGAACTCGATAATATTTATTGCTACTGTAAATGTACTATTTATATTTCCAAAGAAAATTAAACACCCCATATTGGCTTTCTAGCCAGAAAGAAAAATGACAAAATATTACAAAGATAACCCATATTTTTAGGACACCGGGTATGGGATGGTTGTTGACACGAGATTTAATAATGGACTGTTGAGGTAAACAATTCCTTTTTCTTTAAATTAAAAATTCATTTTTAAATATGGCCGTAAAAATTTCAAAAGAAAATTTAATTTTCCAAAAATAATAGTGACGAAAATGTGGAAATGTAACATTTTATTTTAAACTTAAAAATACAGGTGGCCTATTTTGCACTATACTTGGTCTAACAAGAAAAAATTAAGACAGTTTTTCAAAATGTATCACAGTATGATTATTCAATAACCAGAATTTATTGCACATTTTCGTTTACATAAACTTATCGATAATTCTGAACAAATTACAATATTTACAAATATCACATCAATAAAATTCATTTACTTAAACTGGTTCCTAAAAGTAACTTACCTATATTTTGTATACACTCGAAAACATTCTGTGTTAATTTTAATTTGTAAATAAATAAAATGTTCATTTTTAACATTTAGTACCTAGATGTTTTGTAACAACAGCGTAAATCTTGAATTTATAGTAATAGTGTCAAAAGTAAATACATAGTGTCAAATAACAGCAAAAATAAGTCTCAAAATTTTTGAAAATAACAAGAGTAACAGTTTAGTACAATTTGCTGTAAAATATCTAGTAAGAAGAATCTCAACAAGTCAGGGTTTTTTTAAATAACTTTTAATACCCAAGAACATCACACACATCTTTTTTCGTTCGTCTTTTCCAAAAGAAACGTAGAAAAGTTATTCTTGTACCCAACGCGATCCTCCGGACACCCTGCGCACCATCCGCGCCAATCTCGCGCCCCGCATCACAACCCCGACGTTCGTCTTCACAAACTCGCAACTCTCAACTTCGTACTTACGAAAATCGTTCGTGGATGGCACTTTCCTGTCCGAAATAAATTCGCGTCGTTAGTCGCACTGTTTTCTCTAGGAGCACATGGCAAGGTGTGTCTCTGCTGGGAGTACGCGGCACAACTGACCTTCGCCACTTCTTGCCCAACACACGCCAGTGAAAGTCACTTATAGCCGAAGAAATCCGCGACTCGCTCGGCCGCATACGTCACAGGCATTCCTCCTTATCGCGTCCACGTCACATCCTCGCCGAGGATCGGAAGGACCAGGCCGTTATCGGCCGTTCGCGTTCTCTTCGCGCTAATTGGCCCGGAGCGCGGCATTGACACAATTAGGACTTCCTCGAGCGCCGACCTCCGCCGTCCGAAGGGGGCCCAGGGTCGGAGACGGAGGTTTTTCGCATTTTTCAAAAGCGTGGACGGATGCGGCGTCTTTGGACGGGGCCGAGGCGGTGGCGGCGGCGCTAAATGGAGCGGCGATGTGTCTCCCGCTTTTTGATTTTTGCGACGGTGGAAGGCGAGTCATAACGCACCGACCTTCAAGTCGGATTGCTGACCTTGCGACTATCGAACTGTGAGGCGATCAGACCTGCCGAAGTCTAAAAAGTGCAAAATTAACACTTCACCCACTCTCATATTTGAGGAGTTAATTTGAAAATGACGCTCGGTATATTCTCATCGCTCACATTTTTCTTTTTAAATTGATCCGGAAAAATATATAGAGTGAGTGTCAAAAAGTAAACGTCAATTTTATTTGATGTCAATTTCAGTGTCTATAAGGGTTGCTATGACAATACAATTTGATGTTACTTTGGAGAAAGTTTATTCTTTTGACCACATGAAATGAAGAAGAAGAAGTCGTAATTTATAGAGTTGAGAAATACAAAATCCAGTAGGTATTTGGAGGATTTAGAGAATCCAAAAAAAAAAAATCAAACAATCGTGGTGAATACATAAGAACGCAGCTAAGGTGGAGTAAAATTCCCACGTTTAGGGCGTGAACGAAAGCGAATGAATTTCGGCCGGCGTCACCTATTTATCGGAAAGCCCACTCATTGGCCGACCAATGAGCGAGCAGAGTACGCCGAACAAAACCGGGACACAATGGTGCCTGGTGTCACCATCAACAAATCAACTTAGTCGGCTGTGCTTTTATTCCCACCGGAGTAAAAGTGTTGTTTTTGAGTGAACTGGAATGTCTTTGCAGAAAAGAATTAGGTTTAATCCAAATACTAGTAGGACACGAATAGGAAAAATGTGCTCAGTAATTTTTTGATATCTGGATGTTAAAATCTTCTTTTTGGACGTTCTGTGTTTGCCAAGTACCCTGCGATCAAAAATGAAAGGAAGCAGAGTCAGAGTAGGCCATGATTGACATCCCACAGTTGACAACATTAGAATAATTATGTTGGAACGTCATTCTTGCAACAGCTTCACAGCTGTGAATGTTAAAAAGGGGTTAAAATTTTGTCATCGTAAATGAGTAATATCGTTAGAATGCCAAAGTTGGCGATGACAGGTGACATTTATTTTTGGCAAGATTAATTCCAAAATACAAACTTTAACGTTAGGTAATTATTTATTTATGATACAGTTATTAAAAACACAATTATCAAAAACAATTTGAGAATCTGACAGGAGTAGCATACAATTTTAATCACTTTTGACAGATGACAGAGTAGTAGGACGTTTTAATCGCGATAAACATTTTTGATTGGATCAAAGCAAGCGCTCTGATTGGCTGAACACGCACGTTTGATGTACGTGGGAATTAATCTCTAAAAAAATTTACACATGGGCATAAAATCTCATTGTCATTAGTCATTAGAACCAACTGGTTTTTTTTTATAACTTCCGTCGATAAAAGGGAACTTTGATTTTCACCTTTTTAACGTTTTACATATGTCGGAAGTCACGTGACAAGCAGGGACGACTGTCAGATTTTTGTTAAATCAATAAATAAGAAAATTTACCATATCTATGGTGAGATTTCTTAGTAAACAATTTACGAGGAATCCAATTTTAATTTTTACAAGAATAAGTCACTTTTAACTGTCCACTAATGAGCATAATTAGAATGACTTTTCCTGGAACCTTTTTTTTTCTCGTTCTATATTATGTATTGTGGAAATTTTAGTATTGGTTAACATAATGAGTGAACGTTCTAATCAAGAACATGAATCAACCAATTTATCTATAAAAAAAACTTGGAACTAAATTTTAAACAAGGTTAGGTTGGTAGAAACAGATTAATTGGATCCTTAGCGTTGAAGATGGGAAACTGCCATGGAAGCAACGATGCTTTAAAAATCGCGTGACGCAAACATTTGATATTATAAAGTTTGTTGAAAAAAAATTAGATCATCAGAAAGTTCTTGGAAAAATTCATCACTGGATCATATCGTCAAAGACCAATAAGAAGATTTTATCTCCAAGTATCCAGAATACTACCTGTAAAAAACTCGATTCCCTCTTATAAGTTTTACCCACAAGAAATAATTGAGTGGAGTTAGATCAGGCGATCGTGCTGGCCAAATAATGGATTCTTTCAACACTGACGTTTCTAATTTTCGGAGAGGTAGAAACCAGTTGTTCAAATAATGTCTATTAATGGGCAACTAAGAAAAGGAAGTCTAACCGCCGTGTGAGGTTGAGCAGTAAGTTGCTGCATCACACCCACACCAACAGACGTTTATCCGCTTTAGTTAGTTAAAACTGTGGTAGTCGTTTTCGGCATGTTCATAATTCGACGTTTGTGGTCTACGAGATAATATACATTTATCTCTGTCGCAACAGTATCAAAATATTGTGATTCACGAAAGGAACTGCAACAGATAGAATAAACCTCATCCACTTCTAAAACGTCAACAGCGACCACAACAACAAAGAGGATGCGAATGAGTCCAAAGACTGAATTACTTTTACAGATAAATTTACATTGAGTTGAGTACGCAAAATATGAATCTGAAAGTACAATCAATTAGGAAACGAGATTCATTTAGCACTTTTGTAATACAAATATGTACTTTCTTACATAAAGAAAAGAGTGTCAAATGGTGCAAACGTGTAGGACGTGTCAAACAAGAGTAAAGAGTCAACTTTCATTTGAAATAAAATATTTAGGTAAATAAGAAAATATTTAAATGTTTCAGGACCCTGCAGAAAAAAATTATTGACACTGAATCAATTTTTTTTTTTTTAAATTACTTGAGTACCAGAAAACATACCATGCGATCTACAATTACTTAGATAAGGGGTGGCTATGACTTTGACAGTATCAGATTTTTCTTATTCTTGCTAACTCGGCTAATAAACGTCAAACAACTGTCACTATTTTATCACATTTTAACGCAAAATAGTTATTTTCATATGAGTACATCTGTCAGATTAGTTTTCAGGTATGAGGCCGAAATTTGAAGCACGAGGCAGTAGCCGAGTGTTGCAAAACAGACCTAATACTTGAAAAATGACAGTGCACGAATATTGATTAAAACTATAGAATCGTATTGGTATGATGTGTAGTAAATCCAAAATTGATAAATTTTATTCAAAATTATCGCTAGTCTCTCTTACTTAAATTTGAAAAAGGAGTTATCTTTGTCACTTTAAAGTGAGTGACCCGGAAGTTTACTGGTTTTTCTTTGTGTGGTGTAAAGTACGTTATCTGTATATTTGGTGGGAACAGACAGCACGTCTCCACTCTACCAAATGTAGAAAACATTGAAAACTGAGGTTTTAATGGAAAGTTGTCTGATCAAATACATATTTAGTTAATCTTTAGTTATTTACATTAAAGTACGGTAGGTATATTTTCCAGCACGAAAACTAGGTTTCAGGCTCGAGGCGAAGCCGAGGGCCTCATTAGTTTGAGCGCTGGAAAATACCTACCGTACTACATTTCTATTAGACTTTTCAGCTGACCGAATGTTTTATTTTGCACTTCGAGCAACCTGAAGTCAAGTCGGGACGGTGGATTTTAACAAAGAAAAATGAAAGACACCAAAGACTGAAAAAAGAGAAAATCTAGCACAAGAAGGATAATTTGAATGAAAACTAGAGTTCGAGATGGAACAGGATGTCTCTTCGAAACATATGTTCCTGCTTAAGAGGTAACAGCAAGCAAAACCACAAGAACCACGTCCGCGAGGTATGATGAAAATTGCTTCCAAAAAGAATATTTCTGATAAACATGATAAAGGAAATCCAGCTTATTTACAGAATAATTATTATGTAAAAATTATATAATAATAATAAGATAGCCTTTTTGTTTAACGCTGCATGGCCAAAACCAGTTTCGAATTATTTGAGAGCTGACCTTCCTTATCCGAAGAGAAAGTGTTTTTTTTTAAACAAATATATACTTTGGTCGTTGTTAAAATATCTGAGAGACAAAAGCAAAAGAAGAACTCTCCATTCCATTCCATTCTTGTTTTGTTACGCAAAAATTTCAAGGATGCGGATTGTATGTTTTCTCTCAAAACAAAATGTTCTTCTTTTTTGTGTAAAATGTTTTCTCACGATAACAACAGAACTAGAATTTCAAATTTCGTCATGGGATTAAGCTGTGATGATAAGTGGTCGTGAGTCATCTACTCCTCAGGGCAACACATCTCATGTTTGAGGAAATGAATGAATATGTTTTAAAAACCATAGATTAATGTCAGGAACTGTCAAAAACTAAAGAGAAGAAAAAACGTCTGTTGGTTAGATATAATTTTATGTGTGGTATGACCAAATATCCCTTTGCGAGGACACATCTAAACTTGATTATCATCAAATAAAGAAAATTTTCTGGAATTAGAAATATTATCACCTGAAACAACATTTGGTGGACGTTAGACATTCGGTGTCGTCTGACAAGAAATGGTGAACTACTGTTCAAAATTAATGTATCTCTCTTTTACGAAATTCTAGAAAAGATAAAACGTAGAAGAGTTAAATATTTCGAGATTTTCTTCGACGGCACTAAAGTGTCTTCCTCCCTCGTGTAATTATTGCACGACCGCAGCGAGTACTTACAGTCGCGAAGAAAATATGCACATTGGTCCCTTGCCATATTACATAATATTATTTTATGAACTTTTTACGATTTCCACTGTAGAATAATTTTCTGCTAATAAAATTGATTACCTGAGCTCCTACTACTACTGTATTGTAGTGAACAGTTTTGCTTTCTTTTTTACAATTCTTGGTGATTATTCATAAAGATACAGTCGTAGAACTTCATGAGATGCACCTTTTTGGGTACTTAATTCAACTGTAACTGTTGTAAACTCAGGCAACTGCAGTCTCACGAAGATGTCCAATTCCATATTTTGCTTCCCGTTGGAAATATCGAAAGAAGTTATTAGAAAAAAATTTAAATCTGTCTATTTACATCCATTTCCTTCTTCATTGTTAAGCTTTGTTAACCTCTCAACAAAAGGACTTGCAGTATACCGTAAGAGTTTTTAGGCAGCTATCCTTACCAGAGGAATTTCTTGCCTAATTTTTAGAAATACCGCAACATATCGGATGTGGTGTTAGTTTTATTCATTTCCTAATTCCGATTACGATACTACATCCACTTCCTGAAGACTTAGAATGCATCGATATCTACGTAAGAGAGATAATGAGAAAAGAGAAAACCCCCAAATTTTGCATATCCTTCAGATTTTACCTAGTTCTCTGCACTTTTTCTTTTTAGACACCAAAATTAATTAAATTGGGGTCCAAAGATTTCCGGCCTAGCCCCGATTTACTGAACAAAATATAAAGTGGTCTTTTTTAATATGTCTGACAGCAACAATACAATTTAAATCTGTCGTTAATTTATGAGTTGTGGGGTCAACGGGAACACTTTCCAATTACGCACTGACCTAGGTACGCGAATTAAAAAAGCACAAGGATTTAAAATTGTCACGACAAATCACTGGATTAATTTTTCCTTGAAATTAAACATGTTGAAATGTACTAGTAAGAGTGTGATAACTGGCTCACATTCTACTCCTAAATAGAACAAATTACCAAATGAAACGATTCAAATTCCTTACTAACCGCAACCTGTACGAGCTCCAAGTCGTGCCGGAAAAATCACAAGACGCTGTGACTTCCGAAAGTCACGTCTGTGCTTAATTCTTGAAGATTTCAAAATTCTCATTAATTTATCGATTTTTTCAGTTGATCGAAGCGTCGACGATTAGGTTTGCTCACAATAAACAATGTAATGGTACACGTTTGTTTACTTTTGTTTCAATTCAAGGACGACAAGGTAATAACATTGTAATTTAATGTCGCATCAGCTATTATTTGCTGCAAAAGTGGGCATCGCACGAATTAGCAATAGTTTGTGCAAACGACGTGTTTAAACACTCGCATTGTCAAATTTTGGTGTGGTTTTGGTTCCTGGCTTATTTCAAAAGATGACACTTGAAATGTGTGATAACGACGAAAAAACGAAAAGCAGAATTGGGATGCAATAGGGTAAAGAACTGTAGAATTTTGATGCAGATATGAAAAATAAGTCGAGTGGAAATGTGTCTTCTAATTTCAGTTGCTTATTACTGTGACGTTGAAAATCTTCTGTCAAGTCATTACTGTCAAGACAAGTACGCAGAAAAAATAACGATAAGAGTTGAGTCAAAGAAAAAAATTGTAGCAGGTCAGGTCAGGTTTATTGATAAAGAGTGTTCAAAATGTTTTGCTTGCTCTTGTTTGGGTTAACGTAGGGCGTAGCTTCATCAGCTGTCGGGACACATGTGTCAAATGTCATTTCTTCAGCGAATAAGCAATGGTCTGCGATGTTTCTTTTGCAAAAAATAACTGACCAACGAGAGCTTTCCTGGTTTTCTGGTGTAATTTACAATAAAACGATGATCAAAGGGAGGTTATATATCTTTATCTGACACTCGTTATGTGTAGGTGTATTAATAATAAAACAATGATAATTAAGTGCTTGATTTCGGTATGTATCTGTTATCCGTATTGTTGCATGAATAAACTGCGACTTGGATGTCGTGTAAGAAGTGGGTGTATTGAAAAATAAATGATAATGTATGTAGTATATTAATAAATTATGTATCATTCATTACTTGATGGAAACATCCGATGCCGTGCCCCTTTTTATTGTAATTTTTGTAGAATATTTACTATGTTAATAATTACATCTATTTGAAATATTTTCAAGTTGTTTTTGTGTGCATCTCCGAACATCCGAAATCAAGAAGGACATCACGAGTGTGGTTCGTCACTTATTGACTTTGACATCGAAGCAAAAGAGAGGAAAATATGCGAAAAGCAAGGCCCTAATATCAGCTTTTCGTAAATAGGGATCATTTCTTTTATTAATTAATTTTGTTCTAATAAAGGTTCTTGCATTTCATGACACGGTAATATTTGACAAAGAGAACATGATTATATAATCTGTTTCAAATTCAAAAAGCCACCACCTGTTGAATTATGTTGGCAGAAACAAAGAAATCCCTAGAATAAATTTCATGTTTTTGGGTTGACCCAACGTCCCGCCACAATTTGACATCGAACTGTTGAGTTTATCACGTAACACAAAATAATTATTATGTACAAAAAGGTGGTAGCTACCATATCACACCTTTTGAGTGAAATAATAAAATGAAAATAAGAAAAATACGATAAACTACGACCAAAACGACTCTCAACAGTTTTCTTTCATAACCCCACTTTTTCCGATACTTGCAAACACACTAAAAACAAAAGTTGGCGACGTTGTCGGTTGTATTTTCGAGGTAGAATGCGGTGTTGGTGTTGGTGGATTTTTGATTTTGAAACAGATTATAGGTTATGATCACTTCACAATAGAACTATTTCGACAAAGAATTACTTATTTAATGTAAGAATATCAGTCACCTCGTTTTGATTCGTTCCTAACGATAACGACATTTATCAAATTTGACAGTTAACAATATTTCTCCAAGTTGTGCGATTATAAGCTGGAAAAAGGTATTTCAGTCTTTGGGGAGATGTCGCTGATATTCTGATATGAAAGCAATCAGCAAAAAAAGTACACTTACACAGTTAGATTTAAATGTCCGTCGTGTATTCATTAATTATATTCTCTCATCAAATATTATAAACTCGTGGAATGATTAATAAATCGATGATATAACTCGTGAAACCGGAGCAGCAGATTCAATCTATAGCTCGGTTGCATTCGGACATATTGTTGATGTTTGTTATATCGCAGTTAAAAATTGAGTCTGTGCCTTTCATGGGGACACACTGTCACTGTGTACAGACAATGTATGTACCTACTTTCTGCAAATAACTTCTAAATAAAAAATAAAGTATAAAAGAATTGATTAATAAAGTAACACGGAAATATTAATGTGATGGGTTTCGTATTGAATCTTAGAGATTCATGTGAACAAACGCTTATTGTATTGTAACAATTCTGTCTCTGTCTCCGTTCTGGATAATATTTTTCCGGTTCATCTGTGACGCAACACGCTTTTGCAGCTCTTCTCGCGAAAACCGAGCACGTGAAAACCACGTGACGTCACTCATTTTATAAAGCAGTTCACCAACCTTGACTGTCGATGTCTTCCGCTGGCGGAATCCAACGTGGATGATTCCACAAAATGTATCAACTGTGGTGACAACAGAAATTCCCAGCTGGTTTTACCATGACCGAAAGGTGAACACTAATTGTGAGTAATTGAAGATGATAAAAGTGGTGGGCTGTGTGTGGGCTCAGCGTGGTGTAAAAACCATTCATTAAATGATTTTGATTCAGATGAAAATCTCTCAGAACTGCATTAAAAATCCTGCAAAAAACCATCTCCCACCAGGAATGTATAAGAGTCAGAGTCGGAGAAAAATAAGGCGAGGGGGTGTTAAAGTCACTTAAAAATTTGAATAAAACCAAAATTAAATTGCTTCAAGCAATAAAAATAATAATCCATCCATGCATAATCCTTGTTCGTCTTTGTGTCAAGGCACAAAGGTACAAATTCCTCCACTCTTTCCTATCTTGTGCTAAGCTAACACTTCCAGTTCTCTCCAATTATTATCTCTTTGTACCAGTAGTTTCCCAATTTCGGAATTCCATGCTCTTTTCTTGTCACTTTCTGTCTTCGATATTGCTTTTGCTTTTTTGTTATTGTCCATTCTTGATATATGACCTAGCCATGATAGTTGTCTTCTTTCAAATTTTGAGTCAATGCAACAAGACCGCGATGAGATTGCAAAACGCGGAAACTAATTCGTCGTTTGACGTAGGCGTTCGACAGTGCGTACCGACGTACGAAATTCGTGCTTCAAGACTTATTTTTTAATACAGGCTAATTCACGAGTGATAATGAGCCACACGGAATTGAAAATGCAACCCACACTACATTTCCGAAAAAAGCTGGCTATTGAAATTAAAATATCCAGGTTTTTTCGAAAACGTATTGTGGGTTGCATTTTCAATTCCGTCGGGCTCATTATCAGTTATCACTCATGAATAACCCTGAATAGGTCAGGTCACGATAAGAACACCTGAGGGCCATAAGCAGCCCAAAATACGCCTTCCATTACCACGTTGATAACTTATCGAATTAAATGTTTTTTTCAATTAGTTTTTTAAATAAGTAGGTAGGTAGTACTACTATGCACTGTTCAAATTTGTTGCCGTTCTTTATGTATGGCATTTTTGTTTAGGTATTGGATAAAGCCAAAGCCCAATAAAACGTGAAATGTCAAGAAAACTTCAAAAATGTTTAAGTAGCTTGATTACATGTTTTATTTATAATATAAATATCGAAAAGATATGATTTTTAGGTTGCCTGCTCTACTGTCCTCAGGTAAATTCGTATTCTTATCTGAATAACCCCTAAATTAACGAACTGTCTATTTACTCGCATTTTCTAGTTATTTAACCCAATGACGGTGACCGTGATAATAGTTTTTGTAAAATCTGCGCAAAACATTGTGTTTTTAGGATAAGGTTTTTTCGCTGCGCGGCCGATGTAGAGACACGATGATTACATATTCAGTTAGTTTTATTCGACCACAAAAGGCAGGTGTTTACGGGTTGATTCTGTGATTTAAGGAAAAATTTTGTGAAAATGGTGCGTTTATTTTCGAATAGTGAATACATAAATATTGTGTAGTGTATGGTGAAACGTGCGGGAGTGTTCCTCGAGCTCAGAGAATTTCGGTGCGACTTCTTCTTGTGGGGGTGATGAAGGACTTGGAATATTCGATCCCAATTGGTACGGTTGAAGTTTTAAGAGAACGGGTGGAAAATGCTGCCACAAATTTGTAGTCGCCTTTTGTTTTATTCAAATTCTGTCACAAAACGCGAATGTGGAAGATAAATTAATGGCTATAATGACATCGCAGATGACGACGTCGTGTTCGTTAAATGTCTATTAGAGAATCAAAATGGAGGCAAATTACAAAAAGTTTTGTACATAATACGTTATGAAACGTCGTAGGTATTGTTTCACTCACGTACCTACACTTCTGTTCGCTGAAAAAGCATACACGTACATTTTGCTTGTGTAAAGCAGATTCCGAGTACCGGCGTGTTCTATGCGAGTACCTGATGTCACTGTCATTGTCAGTGGCAGATAATTGAAATAATTCGATTTCAGTCGAAGTAAAAGTGTACTAAATGCCCCCTCAATTAAGTATTACTGTATTATTCTTTATTTTCAAGGTTTATTGTGGGTTCTTTAATTCTGCTGTAATTAAAATTCGTAAATTCTTACCTGATAAGTGATAACTTAATATGGGTAAACATGGAAACAAATATCAAGTATATTTACACAGCCAAAAAATAGCAAAAATATCTCTCTCAAGTCTTGTATGGCTTTTATTGCTTTTTCCGTGAACAGAAGTGTAATTTGCAAAACTCGCTATCGCTGGATTTGGCAAATGTTACGATTCCTAATATCGTACTTTTCATAACTGATTACGTAAATAACTATTATTATTAGAATTTCTTTCATTTAATATCTACCACATGATTCTCTTTTTTCTCTTCCACCCTTATCAGTATAGGTCACAGTAACGGGCGCAGCAGTTAGCCGCTGTGCATAAGTTAGCAAAAAACAAATGAAAGTTTTCTTGCATTTGTTTTTTCTTCTTCGCTTATCACTTATCAGCATCGGCGAAGCAAACAAAAAAATAGCATATTACACTCGTTTCACAAGAGATGTTGTCGAATTCGTTCCTTTAGAGCACTCCTCCCTACGCTCGTCGTGCCTTAAACCCTCTGTCTTATGCAACTCGTATAACAATAGTACACTATTGTTTCATACTTATTTTACTTCGAAACTTGAAAAATCACATTATATTGTGAAAATCACATCACCTTTTTTTCTGTGGTAACGGCCGTTGCTATTGCTTTTTATATTGAATATTTTTCGACTTTTCACCTTTCAATGTCAAACGAAGAAAATGGTTTATCGTACACAACCTTATTTACTGGAGTAGGATTTACAACAAAACCAGTCTTGATCGTAGTGGTTGGTTGAAACGGCACGTTTCGACAATTTTTTCCCATACCCGCTCCTTATCTCTCTTTTTTTTTGTTGATCATTTTACAATATTGCAATACAATTACAATACAATATTACAATACCCGAGCACTTACTATCGGAATTTCTTGCATAATTTTTGGAAACGAGGTGTCGGATGTGGTGTTAGCTTTACTCGTTTCGTTCTAATTACAATTCTAATCTACTTCCTGAAGACTAGGAATGCATTGATATCTACACACAGGACACGACGAGAAAAACTTACATATCTTTCACATATTACGCATTTCTAATTTTTCCTAATTCTAATTAACGAACGAAGTACAAAATCGTCTATTTTATTTTTTAAATATCCCACAGCAGCACCACAATTGAAACACTATTGATTACGAGTTGTGCGGTTAGCCGCAACACTTTCCAATTACACACTGACCTAGGTACGAGGATTAAACAAGTGCAAGGATTTAAAAATTGTCACGAGAAATCATTGGATAACTTTGTCTTTATAATTAAATATGTTAAAATGTACTTTGTACGATCGTGATAATGGCTCACAGTAGATCTCCAAATGGAACAAATCGCTAAAGAAAACGATTCAAATTCCTAACTAATCGCAAGGACCACCTACCAAGCTATATGAAAAAAAAAGATCACAAGATGCTGCTACGAAAGTTACGTAGATGCTTAATTCGTTCATTCTCTATTAAATTGCTGGAACTTTTTATCTGATCCTGTTTTGCACGTTATTAATCAATGATTATCTACTCAATGACAGAATAGTTTTTTTGCCCTCCTCAATTCTAAATGACATGTTTACACATTTTGAACAGCTGCGGTAACTTGATTTTTACACATTAATCAAACTATCTGTCATTTTATCGCACGGAGTGTGTAAACTAACACGAAAATTTTAAGCTCTCAAGGACCTTCAAAAAAACTGTTAGCTTATCACATAAAGTCCATTTATACTAAGACAAGATACCGCTACCATTGATCCGCTCAGTTTTCAAAAATGAACATAATTTAATTGTTTTCGTCTGAAGGCACCATCTTGTGGTAAAAACCGTAAGCATGTCAGTTTATCGGTATAATAGATAACTTTCTGCCATTTCATTAATCAAATGTCAGTCTTTGACAGGTTTTGCAAAATTATTGGTTACAACAAATTTCAAATGAGTCGTCGGCCAAAAAGATTAATTAATACGTTACTAATGCGGTAGGCATTTTACATCGCTCGGTTTTTGTTAAAACACTCCCGCTTTGCGGTCGTAAAATTTAGCCTACCGCATTTGTAACATAAAAACTTTGTTGCCTGACACAGACTTTGAATGTTGACGTTTGTGTCTTAATATTTTTTTTGGATTGGTAAGTTACACAAATCGATAATAACCAATTCACAAAGAACAATCCAAACCCTGTAGTGTTCCGATGACTCTCAAAATTCTGAATTTGCCATTTTTGCATTTTTCTTCTTGTAGTATTAAACCAAAGTCGTCAATCTTACTTTATTAACTTGTTCTCTCTCATCAGCCCGCTCCACTAGTGGAAAATTTTACAGCGCCTACACGAAACCATAACTAAATACATTTACATAGAACAGCTGAACATTTAATTAAATGTTGCGAACATCGATTGCTTAACATTTTATTTCGCTCTCCTTATCATTACAATAACACCGGAACTCCACTCACTATTAACAAACAACAAAAGAAAAACATGAAAGTGGCTAACAGAAACAATACATGATGAAAATAAGTTAACTGGTTCCGGATCAACGCACCTCACCCCATCTGATCGTCCCCTTCCTCTTCGTTCTCATCGGTCTCGCTTTGCTCGTTGTCCGACTCTGCAAGCACACCTTTAACACGGAAACTGGGAGTCGCGTCGTCTTACCTGAGCTGGAACTGCTCCCCGAAGGCGACAGCGAGTCCGGCGACAGATCGTCGACTTTCTGATCGTCGTCCGACTCTTCCGCTTTGAAGGACACCGACTTCGGCTCGCTGTCGAGGTCCAAAGAGGTCTGCTTCTTGAAGGAGCCGTTCTGCACGAACTTCGACTCGCTGTCGAGGTCCAAAGAGGTCTGCTTCTTGAGGGAGCCGTTCTGCACGATCAACTCCGGCACGGTCAACTCCGGCGCCGTCGACTGGAACCGCTGGCTGTAGGGCACGTACTTGAGATCGTTCGACCCGTGGAAAGTGAAGAACTTCCTCGTCAGTTTTGACGTGCCGTACTCGGTCTTCGCCTCGTTTTGGTTGCTGTTCCGCTCGAAGAGCTCCTTCAGATTGCGCACCGAGACGGGCGGCGCGTCCACTTCTTCCTGCTCCCGGCGCGGTTCTTCCACTCTCGACTCCGCTTTTTCGCGCTTCGGTTCGGGTTTCTCCCGTTTGGTCTCGACTTTTTCGCGTTTCACCTCTCTCGTCTTCTTGGGCTTCTCCTCCGCAGGCCTCGCCCTCGACTCCACACTTTGGATGGGTTTCGCTTTGACCAAGGAGGTCCCACCGGGCAGCAACGCGTTCAGCTTCTGGTTCAGCCTCTTCAGCAGCTCCGACAATTCCGACTTCTTGTTGATGGCTCTGGCGTTGCTCTTCGTGTCGAAGTTGACGAGATCGGCCAGCACGAAGATGATCTGGTTCTGGTAGTAGATGTGGGTGTCCCTCGAGTAGCTCTTGTAGTTGTTGGTGAGGATCTTCTGGAGGTGCTGGACTTGTTGCTCGATCTGGGCCAGCTCTAGATTACTCTCTTGGGGAACGACTGGCTCCGGGGATGGTTTGCGTCGAGTGTAATTCAAGCTCCCCATAGACTTTGCTCGCCTCAGCATGGACGGTTCATTGTTCACGATTTCCGTTTGTCGTTCGAATATCGAAATCATGTTTCTTACGTTCACCTTTTCGGAGTCGGGGGGCGGCGACGTCGTCGTCATTTTTCCTGAACTTGTTGGCAGTGGGGAAAAATACTAAATCTGTCCAACGTTTTCAATCGGTAAAGGAAAAAGGAGAATTTTGTAAAGTTGCTTACCTGTATCACTGGGTGTATCGATGGAAGAAATATTACACTCTCACTGAACGATACCGTATCGACGTGATAAGATATAAAATCGTGCCAAATAATAATTATATCAGATTTTTATGTCATTACGTAACATCAACTTATAAATTCCAAACGATAGAAATAACCACGTATGTCTTCAACTGTTTTTCGCGTACCTTGCTGCCAAGTACTTACTGAGTACTTACAACAAGACAAATTCAGTTACGAATCAAAACTCAAGACAATTCCAAAAACGGATAAGATTTAATACTTTAGTTTTTGACCGATAAAAATACAGCAAAATACGTCTTTCCGGGTCGGGTAATAAATATGGAATTGTTTTCGGGCAACAAAAACAAACTAATCGATCATTTTGTGATCTATTAGTCTCGAGGATTGATTTCAGTCGCATTTCCTGTAGTTTCAGCGGGGCAAAAAAAAACTACACACAGTTGCTGCCGTGTGGGGAGTTGACCATCGTGTGGTTTTAGCCTTCGTGCAAACGAAAGCTGACTCATCGTCGTTTTTTGTATCTTTGGACGATTTCTTTCGTCTTTTATTTTCCTAGGAATTTTCTTTCGTAATCGAATTTAATAATTCGTTTCTATTATTATCTTATCTCATTTCTCGGTAGGTGTCGATGATTTTTCATAAAAATATTTGATCGTCATACAAATAATGCGTATTGTAAACAAGTTCACGGGTAGAGAAATTAAAAAAAAAAACAGACAAAACCAGCGTTTTGTACATTATTAAGACTGATTCCAAATATTTATATGTCAATAATTGTTGATCGCACGGTATAAAGAAGCTGTGAACAGGTATAGAAAACAAATGAAAGGAAAAATCAGTGGACAAGACACAGACCAGAGTAACAATTCCAACAGAAATGAAGCAGATTGTAAACATCCGAGTGCAAACAAATCACAAGGTCAATTGAAGTTAGATAAATCATTTGAAGGGCTCAATGAGAAACAGGTGCAGAGAGGGTAAAAAGTTGTAGCGTTTTATTTACACTCCCTCCATAACATAAAAATGATTAGTTTTCCGTTCAACACGTTTCTTATCGTAGATTGCATAACCGAGATAATTTGTACGGAGCTTCATAAATTTCCAACAAAAACAATTTGAGGGCCAATATTGTCGAAAGGACGATACGGACATCACCGCGATCCAAACCGTCAAGGGAATCGAAAAATCCGGGAAACCACAGACTTACCACTCGTGACCCCACCCCGAACAGGTAGACCAATAAAGAAAGAGCCACGCTGATCTTTCCAAATAAACTTTTATTTATAAAAACAAATTATACAATACAATAATAGATATAAACTACTACATAAAAGTACATTGACAGCAGTGAGAACAGGGGTCCATCGAACCAAACCTATCCGACGGGTTCGAAACAATTGCACTGGACATAGAGATTTGGTTCATCTGGTCCAACAGGTTGGCACCTGTGATTGATTTGGTCCACACCCCAAAACAATCGCCTGTCAAGCCACATACGTCGGCAGGGGAACGTCGACCCAACAGCGACGAAAGAAACAATTACATGAAATAGAAAAACGCTGTGATCTGCGCGATCACCTATTTTACCGACCGCGCCATGACCAGAACGACGACGACGACGACGACAACAACAACGGAACGACGAAGAAAGTGAAAGGGTGCGGTCATGGAGCGTGGTAAAATAGAGAGTCGAACGTTCCAACAGCGCAAGCTGTGACACTGCAGTCGCCTGCCTCTACAAGATCCCTGTGTGAGAAAATTCATATATTTAAAAAACCACAACCCATGCGTTTTTAGTTAAATATATGAAGTTTTCCTCCAACTTTACACCATACACCAGTGAGGAAAATATTGATTGCCGTACCTTTGACATAAAATATACAACGACGTCTCGAGTAACACTTTAACATTATCTCTGCGTGATTTTATTTTTTCTGCTTTTTTTTCTCTTTCAAGTTAATTTACGATGCATCTACCTAATCAGTTAAAAGTTAGCGTGTGACTGCTGAAGTTCTAAGAAAACCTACCTTGATAGTAACATCGTAGCCAAGCAATGAAAAATCTAAACAACTCGATAAAACTTTAACCGCTCAACAGAAATTTACATGGATCGTCTTATTTATTTACAATTAATAAAACCTGCTTACCTTCGGAATAAATTAAAAAATAAATTATATCGGATCGATTCTCGTACAAACCTGACCTTACGTGCCTCTGAGCGCATAAAGTGTGTGTTGAAGCAGCGTCCTGCTTCAGCAGAAACTTTATCAAAGACAGGCAAATCCAACCAAAAGACCCCGCCTGTGACGTCAACCGGATGGAGCTGACGTCACACCGGACGCCCAAGCCGAAAACTTAAAACCATAATCGTGCTCTGATCAAATCAAATATAACTTAAATACACTAACCTTTGAAAAAGTGGCGCGCTAACCTCTACATATTTTTCCGAAATAAAATAAATTGTCTTTACATACCGTTTTGGCAGGTATTTAACGGTTTGTTTTAAAACCTGTCGGAAATAAAAAAAAACAACTGTCAATATGAATATTATCGCAGGAGTCATAAGCATGCAGTTAAACTAACTTGATAACGAAGGGCTGATAAAAAAAAAAATGTGTTTAGACTTGCGGGTGATAGACGAGGTATATCGGAGATCATCTGAACCTCGGCTGCATCATAGGTGTCAGCACAGGTCCGGTTGGAAACATGTGAGCACCATATACCATCCCCGGCGGTACTCCGATCATCCCTGTGACAAACAACGCAATTTAAACAAACCGGCTTAACACTTGAACTAGATGAGCTAGTTTGAAAATTGCCATTTCTCTATCATACACTCATTTCTGTATCGACAAAAAAAATTCAACACAAGAAAATAAAATAAAATACTTACCTTCGGCGATCGAAACGAAAAAATTTGTTACTAAAGCCTAGCAAATGACACATAGCTAATTTAAAAGAACTACAGAGAAATCAAAAGGTAAACAGGGTGGCCGCCGCCGGACGAAAACAAATCTAAGACAAACTGTACCCACACCGGTCCTTGGTGAGAGCCCGCGCGACGGCTGTCAACAAGGACGTGCTATAAAATCAAACCTCTCAATGACAAAGAAATGACATTATTCAAACACGTACTGGTGAATAGTGATTTAAAATAGTTACACGATGTATAATCATAATACGCAGTCAGATGATGATGCAATCAATAATCAATCAATGACAGTAAAACCACTGGAAACTAAGCGAGTGACAGAGATATATAATGCAGGCATGCCAACACAGAGTGCGTGAGTTTAATACCTGGGACCAGTGTCGAAATGCCCCCAACTCGTTTCGTCTTCGATATGTATAGGAGGATATTCACAACACATCCGTTTATTTAACACTCAGTATTAAATTACAATGCCATTGTGATTCTTAATTTATTCGGTGACTTTTTTTTAATACAACAGCGATAATACTGATACAGTTCACTGTGGTGAGGAAAATCAGTAAGTAAAAAAAAAATTATACACAAAAAATCATTCTAAAGCTAAAACGAGTCGAATAAGTCGCCTTACACAATTTAGAAAACTAATTTTTCCAAAGCTCTAACAATCAATACAATCCTGTTACAGATGTTGACCGTTTAAATGTGCGAGATGTAAACGGTGAGGTGCTCATCATAACCGAATTCCCAAATAAACCGGCAACAATTCGACTGTCTGCGTTCGTTTTTTCGTGGCCGACTGATCTAGGCAATTTGACTAGTTCGTCTTTTCACCGTTGGCGCTGCCTCAAGTGTGTACCGTCAGGATGACACAACCTGTGATTTCACATGTTTGGGAAGATGCATCACAGATACTCCTAAGACTACTAAGAAAGAATCTAATCCCAGATCTGCCGACGTGTCAGTACGCACTGTCGAACGCCAACGTCAAATGACGAATTAGTTTCCGCGGTTTGCAATCTCATCGCGGCCAAGGTAATAATTGTCTTGTTGCATTGACTCAAAATAATTGGTTCGATATATTGCGATACTGATTTTTTTGAGCAATTTCCGTTTTTGTCATGAGGTAATACATGCAAATTCATCTTGCACAACGGTAGTACTGACTTTTACAAAAAAACACACGTTTTTACTTGTTAAATTTCTAGGTTTTTTTAGTAAAATGTCTCCAAATACCTGCAATTCCGGTCCAACTAAGCTGCAAACTTGTCACTTTTGTGTTAACTTGTCCCAAAGGCAACAAAAACACCGAACGACAAATTTCACTTTCAAAAATAGTTAAAAAACGGCAGAAACACGAGTCTTGGCGAACCCAAAACTGCAATTAATAAACAGTGTATGAACATAAAAAAATCAAACCAAAAGTTTCTGACATTTTTGTTTAATACGTCACTCTGACACGGGTTGTAAGTTCGTTTTAATTTTTTCAAACAATCAAGTCACCCGTTTCGGAATCGTTAGGGACTTTTTTTTTGTTGACAACAATGTTACGCAAAATTTTGACGTTTCTCGTGTGAACCGTTCGCGGGGTGATGGTGGTGAATAACTAATAGAAGAGTTTCAAGTGAACTTAGAAAATGATCACATTTATTAAGTCTTTCAGAACAGTGTAAACGATTAAAAAATATACCAAAAATATAAACTACTACTTCTGCTAGTAGATTATGCGATCGATAACGTTTTATGTTTGGGTAAATCTGATTCATCCTCGTGTGCTTGTGTTATTGGCACGATGATTTGAAATGTTTCTCATTTCAAAAGCGTGTTTGGTAAACGCCTGAAAAAAAACCTATTTTTAAGTTGTAAAAAATTACGTTTCGTTACGTCTAACATACATCTACTTATCGCCTACAAGCCAATGAAACATAAATCGATCTATTTTCGACCCGAAAATCCGTTATAATGATCACATTTCGGAAAAAATCACGCGCAATTTTACATCTCGCCGTGTTAAACGGTCAACGGTAAAAGAATGACAGAAACGACTCCTATAACGAAGAATAATACTGACAAGCTCTAGATATATGTATATAAAAAAAAGATTCTAAATCCCTGTCGTGAACGGTTTACAAAAACAAATCAATTATCTCCTAGACATACTACCAACGCCTCAAAATTTTCCCTTTTTTAAAACAGTCTTTTAACAAGTCTCCTTTTACAACTCTTCCAGAAGAACAACGAGATTTTATTAAAATCGAACTTGAATCTTGACTTTGTTTTGTAAATATCGATCAAAACTGTGTGTCGGTATGATAGTTGTCTTTACAACTACCTCACATACCTGGGGGCATACTGATGGGTGGCGGTCGCATCAAATGTCCTCCAATCAACGTGGGCGGTCCAGGGATCATCGTGTGTCTCATCGGAGCCATCACCGGACCACCCGGAATGGCCATCGTGATCGGAGGACCGGAAACGCGCACCGGAAACCTCTGCATCATGGCGGCCTGGTTTATCGCCTCGGCTTGCTTGGCCTGGTGGACGGCCGCCTGTTGAGCGGCTGACACGGCTATCGCCAACTGTTCCACACAAAAATCCCCAATTATTCACCACATACAGACAAATGCGGCGTCACGCTAAAATCTTACATCTGAGGCGGCTGTGTTGGAACCGGAGGCCGTCTCGTCGGACTTCGTCGGGATGGTTTTGGCGTACTTCGGCTGCCTACACCGGATCTCCTCCAACGAAATGTCCTCGGCTGGGTGGATTATTTTGCTTGTGGCCCCGGTGGTCGCTATCGTGTTGACCTTGGAGCCGTCGCCACTGCTCGGAGTGTTTGTCGTAGGGGGCGCACTGATCGTTGCTGCTGTAACAAATATTTTAATTCGGGACTCGCGAGCGTCGGACAATCACCTGAAGAAATCGGCTTGAAGTCGGCGCCGACTATCGAAGCCCCCGGCGACGACGTAGGGATGGCGCTGGGGAACAGCGGCTTCGCTGGACCCCCCTGACCTTGCATCATCGCCATGTGCGGGGGCATCATCTGCATGCTGAAACAATCGATCAAACACGGCCGCTATTTTTTCGCGAACCAATTATTACCCAGGATGCATGAACTGGGGGCCCATCGGCCCCATCGACATCATGTGCCCCATAGGAAGACCCGGGGGCATCCCCGGCGGCGGTATCATCCCCGACATCATACCGGGCATGCCTGGCATCACTCCCGGCGCGGTTCCCAGCAAACCTTCAGGTTTCGCCCGTTTGGAAGCTGGCTCATCCTCGTCGTCTGAGCCGGAAATCGTCCCCGAGACGCTACCCAGCCTCTGTCTCTCGTGTTCCCTCAAATCTGCTGCGGGTATTCCTGGAATCTGCGCGTTACGACCAGGTCCAAATCGAGTCATGCTACTTACCCTCCATTCCATAAATTTCTATTTCAATGTTCGTGCGGTTGGGCAACGAGTTTGGTACTTTGTCGATGGTCTCTTTGTGCACTTGCATGCAATGTATCGACAAGCCCGGCCCCGTGTACAGTTTCTTATGGCATATGTGGCATTTAAAATGCTTAGCTTTCTGATGCTGGATGAGGATCTTCTCGTCTTCAAACTCGCGATTGCAGTACCTAAATCTGGTTAAGGAAAATGTACGCTAAAAATAGACGAACCGAGAGCTAAATTTAACGGCTTGCGAAACGAACGGAGGGAGAAAAAACATAATGTTCGAAGGCACACAAAAAGGATACCAGCACCACGGTTTCGACATCTTCTTCTTCTTACGACCCATTTTTCTACTACTTCGACCAACTTATTACAGAATCACGGACGATATTTACATTTACAACTAAACAACGAATTTAATTCCAAATATATCGCACTAATAATTGTACAATCTACGAACTTACAAGATGGCGTCGCGATACCTGTCAATTGTCGTTTGTCAAAACAATTTATTGCTCAAGCTCAACCGACCCATTTTATCAGTGCCGATAGGTGGCAGCACAACAATAACATTTGCCCATGCACATAAACACACAGATATAGATCAGATAAAACACGTTAAATCAAAACTTGTCCCGAATTTACACGTCAAGTGCTTTTGACGTTATTTTTTGTTAAAATCGATTAACCAGGAACTTGTCTTTAGGGAATTTCACCGTTAGGTTGGTATAGAACTGTTCGGACTGTCATGTCAACAGATGTCAAATATTGTCAAATGTCTGGTAAGCCGGAACGTGTAAATTAAAAACTCAAAATGGGAATTCTTGAAAAAATATCGGAAATCGAAAAAGAAATCTCAAGAACACAGAAAAACAAAGGTATATAAATCGCACGACATTTGAGCTTTTTTTGATGTTTTTTTTTTTGCCAGCAACTGAGTACCATTTAGGCCTCCTCAAAGCCAAACTAGCGAAATACAGGTCACAGTTGCTGGAACCTTCGAAAAAATCAGAAAAAGGTGAAGGTTTCGACGTATTGAAAAGCGGAGACGCTCGAGTTGCCTTAATCGGGTTTCCGTCAGTTGGAAAAGTAGGTTTTTGTACCCAATCAGAGCATCCCTAACCTCACTATTGTAGTCTACACTTTTGTCAACTTTGACCAAAACAGAAAGTGAAGCCGCGTCTTATGAGTTCACCACATTGACATGTATTCCTGGCGTTATCGACTACAATGGTGCCAACATACAACTGCTAGATTTACCAGGTATCATCGAAGGGGCTGCCCAGGGTAAGGGTAGAGGTAGACAGGTGATAGCGGTGGCACGCACCGCCGATCTAGTTCTGATGATGTTGGACGCCACGAAAAAAGACGTTCACAGACACTTGCTCGAGAAAGAATTGGAGAGCGTGGGGATTCGTTTGAACAAGCAGAAACCCAACATTTATTTTAAGGCAAGCGTTCAAATTCTGGGTAATTATACAGTTTAGGTCGACAAATCTGACGCATGCGCAAATAATTGTATGTCACGCGCGTTTTGCTAGTGCTGTTGCCGGATTGTTATTATTGTTTATTTTAAATATTTAAAGTACCTAAAAAATAGACGATGTTTCATGCTGGACCCGTATAATATTGAACACAGTTTTAAATTCACTGAGTTTCGGACAGTCCACTGTATTGGCCTACCATGTATTCAAACACATACGTGTAGTTTTTTGAGGTTAACAATAATAACCACAATCTGGCAACAGCGCATGTGTGCGGGATATAAAATCACTTGCTCATGAGTCAGATTTGTCGACCTAAACTGTTGTTTCCCCCAAAGCGTAATTGTCTCGTTGTACAGATAAAGAAAGGTGGCGGCATTTCGTTTAACTCTACTTGTCCTTTAACCAAAATCGACGAGAAACTGGTCCAGATGATTCTGCACGAGTACAAAATATTCAACGCGGAAGTCTTGTTCAGGGAAGACTGCAATGCTGACGAACTGATCGACGTGATTTGCGCCAACCGTGTATATCTTCCTTGTCTTTACGTCTACAACAAGATCGATCAGATTTCAATTGAAGAAGTGGACAGGATAGCCAGACAACCCAATAGTGTCGTCGTTAGGTAACTGTGTCTCGTGGAGAGGGTGACTTTATTGAAAAGAAAAAATTCCAGTTGTAACATGAAGCTCAATCTAGACTACCTCCTGCACATCCTCTGGGAATATCTGAATTTAATCAGGGTGTACACAAAAAAACCAGGTCAACCTCCAGATTTCAACGACGGACTCATTCTCAGAAGGGGAGTCACCGTCGAACACGTCTGTCACGCAATACACAGAACTCTTGCTCAGCAATTCAAGTATGCCTTAGTTTGGGGTACCAGCACCAAATACTCCCCACAACGAGTCGGAGCTTCCCACACAATGCACGACGAAGACGTCATCCAAATACTTAAAAAGTAGATTACCGTTTATTTCGCCTTCATTTATTGTTATGCCAATATAAAGAATTTCGTAATGGGGTTTGCTTTCTTTACGCTCAAATCCTCGGCTACCACAGCGTAGGCCCGAGCCGCCAACACGAGTCAAAAAAAAATGTACTAATACGAACTGTTTTTGTTTTTATTTATCAAACCATAAAACAATACGTTTCATTTCTGATCGCAACAGTATTCTTGGCGTGGTGAATAAATAATGATCATGTTGTTGTTGCGTCAGCTAATGGAAAATAAGTCGAGAAACATAAAACAAAATTGTCTTTGACAAATGTTGCGATGACCTTCGGAGTGCGCAAAGCAAACAGAAATAAAGAGGAGTTCCTGCTTGAAAAATAAATTTATTAAACGAGACCTTTTAAAGTACATCAAATAAAAAAATTGGCGTGGCGTTGACTAACGTCTTTGGGATGTCGACGGTGCGCGTGTCGAATTATGTAGACGTTAGTTAACGCCGAGTCTTCACTGCACACTTCGAGGGGAGCACGTGGTGGGATGGGCACCGCAAATCGTTCATTAAAAGTATTATTTCCAAACATTTTATTCTCAGCTACGTTTATGTTTAAAGTACATTGCGTAAATTCTAAACAAAACAGATCTATTCAGAGGTGGCCAACTAACGCCCCCCGGAGATACTCTTCACTTGGGAAAAAGCAAATGTCATTCTCGTCACCCCCCATTCACCTTACGTAAAAAAAAATGAAAGCATCCTAATCGTTTCTATGTGGTTTAGTTCGGTCGCCCACTTCGTCAATTAAAAATAATAAATAGATCACTATACATCCATTTCAAATAAACAAACAGTACATTCTTTTAGTCTTAATACTATATCAAAGGGAAAGTTTCACATTAATGTTACATGATTATAGATTTTAAGATGAGTTAAAAACCATCGAAAATTAGTTGGTAGGGAACATCGAATTTTTTTACGGATTTCTGCCACCGTTCCGTTTGATTCGTCGCCTTTTAGTGAAAACGACAAAGAACCAAACAGAGCGGGGTGGAAACCCTCGTGAGGCTCGAATTAAAATACAAGTGTCGACTTGTCGAATACACCTACTACGAATATTGTCTGCTATGGTGGTGCTCTATTACACAAATACCGGTGGAATGTTAACATTGGTAACACACGGAAAGTCGAGCTTTTTGTTAAATTGTTACTGAAGAAGTGCACAGTTTGAATTGCAATTTCGCAATTACCTCTATTAGATCCTCTACGATTATGACAAATGACATGGATTTATTTACCGTTGGCGGGAGCCTTGGCCCCCTCCTCCTGCTCCTCGGCTTTGGGCTCTTCGCGCACCTCGGCGCCGCCCACGACGACCGCGGCAGCGGCGTCGCTCTGTTCGTGAGTCGGACTCTCCGGTTCGAACCTACCGACCGTCACGTGATGGATCTCGCTTACCAACACGGCCGGATATGGGGGCGGCTGGTCATCCATGATGTCTTGGTAGGAGGGTGGCGGTGTTTGTTTCATGGCCCCGCCGAACGCCGCCTCCTGCTCGCGCAACAACGTCGAGTAGTCGGGTTCGGGCAGCCGATCGCTGCCCTCGCCCGGCAGGATGTAATGGATGGTGTTGTTGCGCGACTGCTGTCGCAAAGTAAGGTATTTGTAGCAGCGCCACACGATTCCGATGCAGTAGGCTTTCCACAACATCGAGATCAGGAACGCCGCCAGCACCAACAGGGACAGGTATTGGGGGCTCAGTTTCAGCAGCTCGTTGCGGAAGGGGAGGTTGTGCCAGTGCTCGGCGACCAGGCGGTGGACCGAGCGCAAGTAGCAGAAGTAGCCGGTGGCGGTCAACCTGCAAAGTTGTCAGGATCAGTAGTATCATTTTTCTTTTTTCTCAATTACTTCAACTCAGTAGCGTACTAGGAATTTCGAGCAAATTTTCAATGCTTTAGATCTCAAAAACAAAATGACTTTTACTAGAAAACATTTTTATATTTAACTTCTATTCATCGTCACCAATTAACGATATTTTTTTTTGACATGCATTTCGAGGACACCTGTATACCAAAAAAACTAATGCAATTTTGACTTGGAACGAATTGGAAGTTAGCGATTTATTAACTGCCACTGAATAGTACAGAGCGTTATCCATAATTATTACGGTGTTGGATCCTATCATGGGCTGTGACCTTGAAAATATCTGCGCGAAAGCGGAGCCATAAACCAGTGAAACATTTGTGTCCGACCATCCTTGACGCCTTCAAAGAGTTGCTCTAAATTACCGTCATTTTGACCTTAATTACGATGACCCCATGTTTTCTCTCGGGTCCAATCAAGAGACTGAGAACATCGACACAAAACATCTATCTTTTTTTCCTAAAACCAACTTTTACGTTAAAGTATGACTCTTTTACAACCGAAGACGGGACCGTAATAAACGAATAAACAGATCATAAATATGTAGGTACGTTCAATCCATTTTAGATGTAATAAACCAGAACAGATCTATTGTTTGTCACTTTTCTATTTTATTACATACTTGTACAATGTTTATAAGGTCATCAAAACATTAGAATAGTGAGCAGCGGTTCGTTCTTGCTAACGAGACACGTTTTTTTTATCACATTCTAGAAGAAAAAACTTTTGTTTTGGACCTCTAATTCGTGTTAAAAAATTATTCAGTACAACTTTGAAAAACCATCTTATATCACAAATAACACTTTATTTCAGAGGTATGCATATGATTTTTTCTGCAACCTTCTTATTAACGACAAGAAATTAAACTTCGTCAAAATCAGGGTATCATAGTAAGCACACTTGCCGTTACCGGGTGGCGTTTTATAAACAGTTTACTTCATCCTCCTTGGTTGTCTCCTTTTTACAAGCTGTGTATTTTCTAGTTATTTCACCCAATAACAATGACCGTGATACAATAGTTTTTGTAAAATCAGCGCAAAACATCGTGTTTTTAGGATAAAGTTTTTTTTGCTTCGCGACCGATGTAGAAACACGACGATTACATTTTCAGTTAGTTTTATCCGACCACAAAAGGCAGATGTTTACGGGTTGATTCTGTGATTTAAGGAAAAATTTTGTGAAAATGGTGCGTTTATTTTCGAATAGTGAATACATAAATATTGTGTAGTGAATGGTGAAATGTGCGGGAGTGCTACTCGAACCCAGAGAATTTCCGTGCAACTTCTTGTGGGAGTACATGAAGGGCTTGGTATATTCGATTCGAATTGATACAATTGAAGTTTGAAGAGAACGGGTGGAAAATCCTGCCACAACAATTCGCAATAACAGCAAGGTATGTTGGAGAGATTTCATTTCTTCGGCGCCTTCATTATTGTATTGACAATAACGACGTTCGCTTTGAATAATGATTAGTGATTACTTCGAGAATTTTTTTATTTAACAATCGACAGGAATATTTAATAATAATAAAAATCAGCGCTGCCGTAATGGCTTACTCAATTTATACTTTTTTTTTTTTCGATCGTACGGTATATTTTTATATTCTTACACCCACATTACATAAGCGAAAACAATACACCAAATAATGTGACTAATTTTTTATTTATACGCTCACGATACCGTGTGATCTCTTAAAAACGGCCTAGAGTTAGCTTTCAAATTTCCAAACATGTCTTAAATTTTAATCTTAAAATGTTATTGATACGTACGTCTGTTAGTTTTTGAAACAAACATCACAACATAAACAATATGCTTAGAATTGAACAAAAATTGAGGTCGTAAACGTAGAAGAATTTACATATTATCCACGACCTACTCTGTCCCATTTTTATTTGATCGCACGGTATTTTGTTAAAAATAATCAAAAGTTTTCACGAGTTCAAGTTACGTAAGTGTAACAGACTTTTCTTCAAATGTTTCTTGTGATCTTTGTAATCAATTAACGTAAAATTGCGACTACAATTAAAAAACTCTGCATAACTAGTCACCTCAATGAAATGCAAAAACAAAAGATTAGCAATAAAAAACTTTAGTTTCAAGATAAATTCGCATACATTACTTGTTACGCCACAAGTATTTCCGTCTGTTTAATGTTAAGCAATATTAATTTCTCGAAGTGTAATCTCTATCGGAAATGGATACAATGGCAAAAAAAAATGATTTGGATGCACTCGCAGTAGGTACAATTTTTTTATTGTATTTTTCGATTTGCAAGTATAGAAACAATAGGTAGAAAGAAGTATTGTAATTTAATGCTTAATCAGATTGATAAATGGATAGGCTCCGTATTTATGCCTGTTTACAAAAAATGTTTGTCTGAATTATCAAAAAAACAACACCGAAATGATGTAAACACGAGTTTCGTGGTTTTAGTCATAGTGGCAAAATTAACACACAAAAATACCGATACCAAATCAGCAACGGAAACATGTTTACTCATCGTTCAACGAGAATTGTTTCCCGACTTGCGGGTGCATAAAATACAAATTACGGCAACGCTCTGCGAAATGCAACTAAAGCGTTACCGACTGTGTCTAATAACAGTAATAACACAGGATGTCAGACAAATCGGAAACCATGTAATATACGGACACGATTTCAATGGCATTTGTTTCCCCCAAACCCACCTCTCACTTCCTTTATCTTTACGGTTCAGTCAAGTAGTATTGATTGACTCTCAACTTCAAAGTTTTCAACTAGTAAAACTTGGAATTCTTCTCTCAAGAACTTCCAGATAGATTAAAAAAATGGGACAAGGACACACTGTTGCAACTACATATTTCGTACTTACGTTGTTATGGCAAAATCGAAGAGTTGTAAGCAGAAGAACGGAAGAAGGTGCGTAGCTTTGCCTCTTATGGTTCCATAAACCATCAGCAAGGTGATGGAAAGGGTACAAACTGTCATCAAGGCGCCCATGTCGATATCCGCTAAAAATATATTTTTTTTAATTACGTATCGATTAGCCAACTTCTACAAACGGCAAAAATTTTAATACGAAGTTAGAAAAATAAAATCGCATTTTAATATTTTTATTTAACGTGTGTGGTTCAGCAATAACCATCGAAGTGATGAAACTCGCAAATTTTAAAAACGGTATTAAAGATTGCCAGAAAGTTATTTGGTTACACAAACGAGATTTTTGAGTAACTGGATGTAAAAAATATGATTACGGCAGGAATCAAACTATGAAAAATAGGCTGAAAATGACGTTTTCGAGACATGATCAGTTATCTCCCATGATACAATACATATACGTGCAAGATATTTCAACAAGATCTTATACCTTGTCGTACGTCAAAATCGACCATTAGAAGGTTTCAGGAACACATAAATTGTCTAGAACAGCCAGCGAAGTGAGCAGATCTAAATCCACTTGAAAATCCATGGGCAGCTTTAAAAAACGCATTGCAGAAACAAGACTGTTCGTCGATAAAATTCATAATTTCAAATATAAAAAAGATGTACACAGTTTGAGAATGAAAAAAAAAAACTAATAAAAGGCCCATTCTTATCGGTCGATTTTTCTTGTCGATAATTTTGTTTCCATCTGTGTTCAAATTAATTTGCGCAATTTTGTGTGTACCCTAGATAACATGTATCAAGAAAATATATTTTACAGTTCAAAATTTTGCCAAAGACAAGTTAGTAGAATCTTATCACCCGACCCTCAAAAAAATTGCAAATTTACACTGATAAAGAGTATTTTATCTTGTGTGATTGCTTTGTCAAACAAATCCGATAAAACGGTGCCTCACCGAAAAATAACTTAAGTTTCTGTCACACTTCTAAAATAGTAATTACTTTTCTTACAACTCTTTTGTTTATTTCATTTCTGCTCATGCGAGTAAACATAATCCACTTGTTTTGTCACAGTTGAATTATCAATAGTAATACAACGAGTGGGTACGAAATTGCCGGAAATTTTCGATCTCAGATACGAGTATTTGTTTCGGCGACAATTTTCACGAGTGAGCGAAGCGAACAAGTGAAAATTGTCTTAAGAAACAAATACGAGTGGTCTGAGGAGAAAATTTCCGGCAATTTCGTACCCACGAGTTTGTATTCGGCATGACAATTCACCGAGCGAAGATTGAAAAATTTAATAAAATAGAAAATAAAATATCCTAGTGGAAACATTTTGTTGGAAATTTTTGGTGGCAATTTTCACTAGTGAAAATTTCCGCGGCAATTTTTTTAAAACAAACGTGATTGGTCCGTACTGATCAATTTCGTAAATCTGATTGGTCGAGAGAATGCGAGTTGAATTGTCATTATTTTCCAATTCGCAAACGTAAATATATTTTTTGTTTGGTTTCCTCATGTTTTTTAAGAATCTTAGGACGCTACCAACTCATCTGTCGCAACTGTCTTTACTTCAAATATAATTTAAACATTTATTCAGTGGGTGCATCAACAAACACACACATACGCGATTCACCTAAATAACAATCGTTTTGTTGCATTTTTTAAACGATTCGGATTTTTTTTTTCTCATTAGCATAACTGGAAAAAGTATTTTTAATCTCTCCGCGTGTTTAGACTTTTTTCGCAAAACTTGTAGGCAAGAAAAAACTGTCCAAAACCGTGTCATTCTCACACAAGGTCACAACGTTTGTCATTATTAGTAGTATCAGGTTAAACATTCTAAAATTCTGACGTCACATTTCCATTAATTAATTTTTTCTGTGCGAAATATTGACAACAATTTGCTCGACCCATTTTTTCCAAATACTTTATTTGCTTTCTATGCAAAATTTAATAGAAATCAGTTAACCCACATCAATGAAAAGCTACTTCATGAAATTTCACAGTGTTATTTGTATCAGGAAAAAAGCTGCTCTACGTTATTTTCCACTAATCTATGCAATTATTTAAAGGAAAAAATGCGATTAAAATTAATAATCGACTAAACTTATCAACATAACCTTTGTTCCAACATGCAAATATGCACTAATGACTACTTGTGTTACACTTTCAAGTGTAAACAAAAACGCGATGAATGTTTTCAAATGCAACACATTCAATTTTTTTTTTTTGTAATTGTTGGTGGTCAAAATTAGACTTACATGAGTAGATGGTGCGACCATCCTGGGTTGTGGGCAAATAGTAAGGATTATCATCATCCTTTTTGCTGAGGGGCGTTGGTAGAAAATTGTTCTGCTCGAATTCCTCATTGCTTTGCACAATGACATTGTGGTTGCGCATTAACAGTGCTAACACTACCAATGCTAAGACGTGCAATATCTAGGAAAAATTTGATAAGTACGTCGATAACAACGGCCTTTTGTACTAACCAAGTGCCAAATCCCTAACAAGATCGTCGCCGTGCGGACGTGCAAACAAAAACAACACCTCCATTCATTGTTCCTAGCTGATCCCAGCTTGAACCGTTTGGGGAACATCGGGCTACTCTGAAACGATTCATAAGGCATGATTGTTTACGACGAAACAACACTGGCTACTGCGAACAACACATTTATGAAATGTAACGGCTCATGATTCATGTGAATGATAAGATATGACTGGTGGGGTCAAGCAGATGGGGAGACAACCTTATCGTTGTCGTCAACGCAAATTATTGCAACAACAGAAACAATTAAGTGTACGGGAAAAATTGTCACAAACCTTATCTCGAAAGGATAATAAAGATAGTTTAATTTAAACACCCATTAACTTAACACCTTCGCCTTTTGTCAATAAACGTCAAACTTTCGAATCAGGGGTGCCAACAGATGGCGCAACAGTGAAGCAACGCGCAAAAAACACCAACAAATTCAGATAAGTTTTAATTACGATCAGCACAGAAAAATAATAATAATTGTTTATGTCCGCTGTATTCAAATAAAAAAAGTGTTAAAAGACATTGGTTTCGAAGAGATTATTTAAGAGTTGGATTGAGAAGTACGATACTTCTACATTTAAAATTCCCGCAAAATGTTGACGTTATAACTCCGACTGAGTCGTCGTACGTGTTGCATACAAAACATAACCTAATTTTGTATTGTTTTCTCAAAAATGTAAGAAATGACTCTTGTTTTCTATAAATTTAGAGAATTCACGATGAAAAAACATTGCTTCGTTCCATTGTGTCACAATAATAGCGAACTTACACCAGAAAAGTTATTCGTAATTGTTCCTAGTGGAGAACGTCGTCACAAATGGTTTGCTGCCGTAAAGGAGCACTACGTACCGAAGACAAGCCAGCTTTACTGCTGCGAAGACCACTTTGACGTACGTGTTTAAAAACCACTATTCTATTATTTCCATTCGTTCATTCTTTTTGTGCAGCTGGCAAAAGACGCTGAAAACTGGATGGAATACAAAACGATTGGTACGCGCCTACGAATAAAAAAACATATTGTACCGCATAAGTTTATCGATAACTCGTGCAAAGAGAAACAAACATCTCAGTTGTCGGCTGCTGCAAAAAAACAAAAACTGAGCGCTCTTAATTCTTTGGGTGAAAAAGCTATAAAGACGTTCTTTCAAGACGATCCTTGCACTTCACATCAACATGCAAACGCAGCCTTTACGTGGTCTCCTGCAAATTTCGAAGTTACTGAAACCCTTGACGGAGAAGTGTTATTTTACGTTGTGGAAGAACCGACAAAAGTATCCAAGTCTGTTCAGGTATCAATTCAACCCAGAAAGAAGAGTCAAGGTATCAACACTGACAAAGTCGATGTTTACTCAAAATGCACGTCCACGGAGAGTTGTCTCATTTTTAGACCAAACGACAGTGATAAAGAACTTTCAGCGCACAGTTTGTCATCAACTTGCCCTAAGCAGGTCTGCTTGGTCCACTCCGAGTATAACCTGAAGACGGTTGAGAACCAAAGCAAACTATATCTTGGTATACCCAAAGACACATACTTCTTGGTCCACTTATTAACAAATTCGGTGGCCGTAGCATACGAGCATGTCTTGCTGAGTCTAAAAAAAATTCGATTGAACGACACCAACGCTGCACTTGCTACTGATTTCTGCATGCCAGAATCACACGTCCACACGATATTTAACGAATCGGTGCCCAAACTCGCCAAATATTTTAAACGATTGATTTTTTGGCCACCAGCCACGCACATCGAAGAAATGTTGCCGGCACCGTTCAAATGTAAATACAGAAAACTGCAATCTATTCTTGACTATTTAGAAATCGAGATACAAACACTCGGCCTCACCTGGTTTAACACTAAACATGGCAACACCGTCAAATACTTGGTATCTGCAACGCCTCACGGATTTATAAATTTTGTTTCTCGTAGCTACGGTGGCAGAACATCCGATAAAGCTGTTTTGGAAGGATCTGGATATTTAGACTGTTTGCCACACAACTGCCAAATCATGGTTGACCGTGGATTTAAACAAATATCGCAAATTCTTGCTTTAAAAAATTGTGACGCGGTAAGAACACCCGTAGTTTCACAATATGCAAAAGAGATACGGGAAATGGCCGATTTAAGAGTCCACGTAGAGAAAGCCATTCGAAAACTTCGTGAATTCCGGATGTTGCGGAAAGACGCTGCTGTTATTAATGGCGAACTGCATTTGTACGATCACATTGTGATTGTAGCTTGTGGTATAGTCAACACCCGAGACTTATTGGTTCACTGAGGTTACAAAAACCCAAGGAGCTATTCTAGCTGTAGCTAATTTTATAATGTTTTCTTGAAAGGGCCAGAAAGTGTCAAATACTTATTTTAACGTTATCCAACGTCATTGCGTTTAGGAGTTATGACGTATTATTTTAAGTTGGCAAGTACAATGTCACCGTAAAAGGACAGCCCTGCATTTTGCAACTTGACAGTACAAATCAGCTGGTAGCTTAAATAATGAAATTTAAATAAAAGATAAGTTTAATTAAATAAATTAATAATTTAACAGTCATTAGGTAATATCACTTAACATATTGTCTTAAAACCTACCTACATTGAGTAATACTTAAGGAACAGAGATAACTCCCAACCCCACGCCCCCTTCATGGGCAACCATCGACGCCGCGTAAGTCCATTGGTCGGCTTTCGGATCGTACACCTCCACCGAGACCAAATTCGAGATGCCGTCGTAACCGCCGACCGCCCACAACTTGCCCATGTTGGCAGTAAGAGCCACTCGGCTGCGTTGGGCGTTCATCGGGGCGACATATGTCCACCTACAAAAGAAACGAAAATATTCCACGATCGAAAAACCAGACTCGTACTGACTTGTTCGTGTACGGATTGAACATCTCCACGGTTTGCAAGAACGTACTACCGTCGTAGCCCCCGCAAGCGTACAGTTTCCCTCCCAGCATCGCCACCCCCAATCGACAGCGCTTTGTCAGCATGGGGGCCGCCTCCGTCCACGTGTTCGTGCTAGGGTCGTAGCGCTCCACCGAGTCGAAAATGGAAAGACCGTCGTGGCCCCCGAGGGCATATATGTAGCCCTGACAAGCTATGACAGCGCCTGCGCTCCTCGATTTGTTCATGGGGGCGAGCGAACACCAGGTGTTGGTGGAGGGGTGGTAGCGCTCTACAGAGTTGAGGGAGGTGACGCCATCGTAGCCCCCGCACACGTAGATTATGTCTCCGAGGGCTGTGGCCCCCAAAGCGCTGCAATAAATTTACTGATTTAATATTTTATCCTCGATTAATGTCACTTTTGACATTTGACAGGTCACCTCCTCTTGCACTGCATCGGACTGACAGGTGACCATTCTTTCTTGATTGCATCATACACTTCAACACTAGCTAGGCGATCTTTGCCGTTGTAGCCCCCAAACGCGTACAGCTGACTCCGAAGGACTGCGACTCCAAGTCTTGACCTCAGCATCGACATAGGTGGCGCCATGTGCCAGGTATTACTCTTAGGGTCGTAATATTCTACAGTACTTAAAGAATCACCTGAAAGTACTTGACAATACTGGTTTTGGACTTTTTAAATTATTGGAAATGTACCGTGCTTATTTAGCCCCCCCACTACGTAAATGTAGCCCTTGACTTCGCATGCTCGAGGTTCGGTCTTGAAACTCTGCATCAGAGCACGCCTTTCAGGTATTAAGTGGTAAGTTCGAGCCTCGTCTAACAAATCTCTACGAAATTTACAGAAAAATGATGACACACTGGTCAAATAGTGCAGATGTCTGTCTTACCGACATTGCAGCGAGTATCTTATGGCCTCTTCGGTTCCCACCCGATCCGTTATGTAGAGCGGCGACAGCAGAGGCAATCTCACTAGAGCCAGAAGCTCCGGCAAGAACTCCTTCCTGCTCTCCCTGTGCTTCACCCACCTCATGCAAGCCTCAAAAACTTGCTCCTCGCTCTCAACCCTCAACTCGTTTTTGTTCAACAACGTTTTCACTTCAGCCAAAGACAAATTCAAGTATTCTTCGTGTTGCGACACTTCATGGAAGTAAGTCTCGATGTACTTGTCGGCCGAGTCCGCCAACGTCCTGCACCCCAAACTGTCGGCAAAGTGCCTGAACCCGAGCGCATTTTGGGGGTGTAACCCTTGCAACAAGTAGTTGGCGCATGCGTCGCGGACTTTGTTCAACTGGAGAAAAGACGCGCCTATCATTATGCTCTGCACGTTGTTTTTATCCAATATGACCCGACCTGAGTAGGCGAAATTGATGAGGGCTTCCAGCGCCCTAAAAACTGCATTTCAGTGGGCAAAATATCGTCATTGTCGGTACCTACATAGCGTCGATACACTTCATTTCGATTTCTTTGTTTCGCGATTCGACCATATCGTTCATGAACATGGCGTGAAAATACGGAATGGTGGCGGCGAGAACAATTTTGTGAGCGCTGAAATCTTGGCCGTCGATCTGTAACAGTATGAGTAGTTTTGGATTTTCGCGGGAGAAATGGCGTACTTTGAGGACCACGTCGCAAAGGCGGCCCTGCCGTCGAATCTCCTCCATGCAGGGAAATGCCAATGGGAATAAGTCGTTTTGTTGGAACACCATGCTCTCATTGTTCATTTCATATACGTTCCGCGGACATTTGGTGTCGTAGCCTGGAGAGCTGATAGGTCTGAGGCTGCTCATCCTGTCTGCTTCGAACAAGCGCGATCGCTGGAAAAAGCTTGCATAAAGGATTTCTACCTCGTGTGGGGGCTTCTGTCTCGACGACGATCACACATTTTAGCTGCATTTGTGAATAAGTGAAACTTACCAGGCGAACTATTCAGTCATAATCACTCTCCTAGTAACTATTTTTGAAATAAACGGCCTCAAATAGGCGCTCGGTGTTTCGCAACCGGGAATTTCAGGAATGTTAGAAGTTTGACGTTAGTCACACAACAGTCGTTTTTGACATTTGACGGATAATTTGAGTAGGTAAACAAACGTCAGCTGTTCATTTAATCTACTCCGATCATTTTGAAAATTGTTATCACCAGTTATATTCACCTTTTCGGTTCTCAGTAAAAATTTCTAATTGATTTTTACTGCAATTTTTGGTTAGGTAGTTCCAAAATAATTGCAACATTCAAAAGTAAATGATGTCCAGAATGGTCCACGTAAAGTGCAGGTCCGGCTTGTATCCTTTCAGCGAAATTCGTCGCTTTGCAATAAGCGACGACCAAGTACCGTGGGCCGTACTCGTGGAAAATTACAGCCCCCCACACTATGACTCTCCTGTTTTACAGAATAAACCGTGGGCGGACCCACCTTGTGGTACTAAAAACCCGCCTTTGCCACGCACCACCTAAATAAGTTAATTTTAAGACGACAAAAATTTTAAACCCAAGTGGAACGAACTGGATGGGAAAAACAACAGAAATAGCCACACTGGCCCCTACAGTGTGGTCGAAGGGCGACCCCTGAACCCCAAAGGCAGGACAGGCCTGCAAGGTCGCGGGGTTTTAGGCAGATGGGGTCCCAACCACGCTGCAGACCCCATAGTAACAAGATGGAAAACATCTGAGGGGATGAAAGAGACAAATCCCATAACACAGCTGTAAGTGTAGGGTCAAGTTCTAGTTGCTCATGTTGATTTAGACCCATTCTGCAATTCTGTGCGATCCAGAGGCGGGATTGCGGTCAGTGGGCCATTCCAGGAGGTATGGTGGATCCAGGAGAGAAAGTGAGCGAAACCTTGAGAAGGGAGTTTTTGGAAGAGGCTTTTAACAGTCTGGAGGCGGGGCAAGGTGCGTGACTGCGTCGCGCTAGCAAATGTCATTCTGCATTGTTTTGGTCAGATCGGCGCAAGATGAATGAAGAAATGATCGGGAAGTTTTTCGAGGGTGGCAGCGAGATCTTCAAAGGCTACGTGGATGACCCCCGGAACACGGACAACGCTTGGATGGAGACAGTTGCGGTGAATTTTCACGATGACTCGAACGAGGCAGTCGGGAAATTCAGTCTGCAAGCTGGGGATGACGCCAAGAACGTCAAGTGGGTCGACATCGACAAGGACCTGGACCTGTATGCCAGTCACTCCAGTTTCGTGGAAGCAGTGGCGAAGTTGCGCCACGCCCATTGGTAAAGTAGAATGAAATGCCCAGATTATTATAAATAATCTATTTTTATACAATATTTCATCATATGTTATACTGAACCGCTGAAGGAAATATTAAAATATGCAACACGGAACCAGGCAAAAATAA
The DNA here is from genome assembly GCF_963966145.1 of Tenebrio molitor. NCBI lineage: Eukaryota > Metazoa > Arthropoda > Insecta > Coleoptera > Tenebrionidae > Tenebrio > Tenebrio molitor. The sequence continues at coordinate 405,783 of NC_091054.1, read as the reverse complement.
TCACATACTTTAACATTTTCTCGAGCAGTTTATTTTGTACTATGATATGCACAACACAAAATAAACTTTTAATAAATATTTTATGTGATTGCGATTATCTAATACGATATAATTGTACCTACTCTTTACATATTAATTAATGTTTTATAAACAAACTTGATCGTTAGTAAATTCCCTACAAACATTTTATCCTACTGGAGAATAAGTAAAAAAGTATTCAAATTAGAATCGAACACGACAACGCAACACCAGTGTCGTAAAAAACAAACTAAAATGCAAATGTAAAAATATGCACTCCGAGGGCATCCGAAATCACTTGAAAACCATCTTCATTTGTCCTAATACTGATGGCAAATAAACACTTAACCGCTAAAATATTTACAACGCCACTTTCGACGGCCTTCCTGCACCCAACAACAAAGATAACAAAGAAGTCGCGACGATCGCTCGCTCGCTTCAACGTTATTTGAACCCGCGCAACTTGGAACTGGACCGATGTACAGTGCGATTGCAAAAAATATACATTGTGACAACGTGGTCGATATTTATCTGTCAATCTATCACATCTTTGTCGTTAAGGCTGTTAAAGTCTCGCGAGTGGACCCTACAGAAACACGCGATTTACAATTTAATTGCTTCAAGTCGCCGCCACTCAAGAACGTAACGTAAAGGTCAAATTGTACATCCGGAATTTTTCTAAATTATTTACACCTAACAACGTTTGTTCGCGATACAAATAATGAATAGTCTTTTCGCAAGTACTGTTTTTCAAATTTTCACCACTGAGAATGGTAATAATAAGCTTTGTAACCGAAGATCTACCGACAGCTGTCGAAAAACACAAATCTACCATTTGTACAAAGTAAATCACGATTTTCACCAGAACAAATCTTCCGAAACCGTATTCAACTAACAAGGAAACTGTTGATTAAAAATATTATAAAATATATACAACATGATATCAGAACGGTAAAATATATACAGAGTCGCTGATTTAATGATCCTCATTTTTTTCGCGATCACCCTAACGATTTTAGTTTTTTATAAATACATATGTACAAAACAGAGATTTGGAAACGCTTTAGTAACTGTATCAACAAAGATTCTAATCGGCCACCCTGTATACTCTAATTGTACGATTAATACAGCTCGAACTGCTTTTAGACCACTTTTTAACTGACTAGATTGGAAGACCACGATCACGTGCCCTGTCATTTTCAAAATTAATATTTCACAACAAATCCCCAAACCCAGTGTTTACGCTTAAATCGAAATTATACCTAACAGAGTAACACCTAATTTCTTAATGTACAAAACCGTCATATTTACATTTCTTTTTGAATCGCACTGTAGACATTTTAGCTGTCGTGGCGACAACTGTCACGCCTTCTGGTGACTCGTTTGTTTTCAAATAACATTAAAGCAACCCCGTAGATTACGGACTGACATAGAAATATACAAGATAGTACACGAACGCAGATCGATTTTTTTCGAATATCAAAAATAACTGAAAACTTTCTTTCATCCTAGTAACTAAATAATTTAAGTATTTAATTTACAACGTCAAAACGAAAATCCGACCCGTTGTTTCAATCACCCTGCGCGCGGTCAAATCTAACCTCTCACTTTCCCACGTTGGGAAGTTACGAGGTGAGACCCGTCCCTGGTGGCGCCTCCACACTGTCACCGCTCCGACTCTCTCCGCGACCGCACGAAAACAACCGACAACAACAACCGAACTTCGTTTTATTTCCCTATGCCTATGACCGCCTCGTCCATGAGTTCATCGTCCGTTATGCAGGGGGAGGCCGAGTGGGGGCTGGGGGCGATCAGGGGACTCGGCGCCGGCGACTTAACTATGTGAACACTGACGGAGGGCGATTGGGGAAACGTCATCTGTCCCCCGCTCTTGCCCTCCATCTTGTTGCCGCCGGAAAAATCCAACAGCACGTCGCCGTCGTTCTTGGCCGTTTTCGCATCCTTCTTGTCGTCTTTGGGTGCGGGCGCGACGAATTTCGACGTCAGGTCGATGCTCTTCGTGAAGAGGTTGAGCGGCTCGGAGATCGGGGGCAGCACCGACTTGGAGACGGCGATCGGGTAGTTGATCTTGTAGGCGGCGTCGTCCTTGTTCTGGGTCAGGTTCTGCGGCTGGTCCTTTTTTTCCTCTTCCGCCTCTTTCACCTTGGGACTGGGGCTGGGCAGGGGCAGGGCGTTGGTCACGTTGTTACGCAACTTGGCGTCCATCGAGTTGTCGAAAGCCTTGCCCCCGGGCATCGCCAGGGGGTACTTCGACAGCGACAGGTCGGTCTTGTTGATCATGTCGAAGATCTTCGTGTCGACGGTTCTGTTGATGTTGTTCAGGTTATCGGTGCTGACTTTGGGTTTCTTGTCGTCGACGGCCGCCCGCGCCGACAGTTTCGGGATCTGGAAGTTTTTGTCCAGCTGCCTGACCGTCATCAGACCTTCGACTATAGAAGGTGGGTTGTAGTGGTCCATCTTGGACATTTTGTAGACGCCGTCCGACTCGTCCCTGTTCGAGGTGGGGCTCGACTTTCGGCCGTCCTTCGTCGAGAAGATCGACTTGTCCGAGCCGCTCTTGTTCAACTTGGGCCGGTCCTTCCGACTCAAGTCGGTGGCGCTCTTCGGAGAACCGGTCAGTTTCGACAAGGACTTCGAAGGACCGCCGCTCGACACCTTGGCACCTGACGAAGGGATCTTGCCACTCTTCATACTCCCGTAGTTGGCGCTTCCTCCCGTCGAGTTGCTCAGATTTGAACCGGAAATCTGCACAAACACAAAAAATATATATTAAATATAAATAAATATAGAATGTTGTCTCACCTTCTGCCCCACGTGCTGCGGCTTCTTCGACGCCGGCCCGCTGTTCACCCCCGGCTTCAGCCCCGTGTGCGTCTTCGGCGACCCCGTCCCCGACTTGCTCAAGCTGGCCTTGCTGTCCTTGCTCCTCGTCTTGTTTATCGTAATCTTCATCCCGTCCGAGCTGGGCTTCACCATGTACTCCGAGTTCTTGTTCTCCCCCATCTTGCCGCTTTTGCTCTCGTTCAGCTTGGCCGACACCTGACCGCTCCTCTCCCTGTTGCCGCCGCCACCGCCGCTCCCACCCGTCGACTTGCTGCTCAGATCCGTGACGCCGTCGCAGTGTTGTGCCGACGACTTCAACTTGTCCACGATGGCCGACAGCGAGCCCTTCCTGTTGCGCACTTGGTTCGAATTGGACGACTTCGACAGGTCGGTCGAGCTGGGGGAGGGCAGCCCGTCCTGCACCCCGCTCAAACTGTCCGAGTTCAAGTCCAACGGTTTCACTTTCACCGAGGATTTGTTCTTGGAGGCGCCGACGTTAAACACGCCCGATAATTTCTTGTCTTTGTCCCTGGAGGAGTCCTTCGAAGTGGATTTCGTTTTGGAGTCGCCGCTCTTGCTGGACGGGGAGTTGGCGGCGCTCTTCAGCGTGGACATGCTCGGCTTGCCGGAGCCGCTCGTGGAGGGGTGCTTCGGGGAGGTGCCGTGACTCTTTGGACTCGAGATTCCCGGAAGGATGTGCTTGGGGCTGCTGGGGACGTGGGCGGGAGAGTGCTTGGGACTGTGGTGGGACGAGCCGGTCTTGAGGGTCGGCTTCATCAGGTTGGGACTGAGCTTGCCGCTCATGGATATGTTGCGGTTCTGGGTGGGGGAAGCGTTGAATTTACGCATCATGCTGGGACTGGTGGGGGTGGTCATGTTGAGAGGCGGCGACTCGGCGGGTTTGATGCTGACGGTGACAGGCTTGGTTAAAGGGTCCTGCTTCGGGGGAACCTTCTCCGGAGGTCCCATCGGACTCTCGTCCCGTTTCCTCTTCCGCTTTTTCTCCAGGCGTCCCTTCAAAACAACACATTTTACAAACGTTCCTTCAACACAACTGCAGCCTCACCTTGTCGTCCGACCTGCTCTTGCTGCTCTTCTTCTCCCTGTTCTTCTCCTCCGAACTCTTGCTCTGCGATGACGTTATCGGCGTTATCGTGATCGAACTTGGCAGTGCTGACGCCGCCGATGTTGCCAACGCTATGATCTCGATCCCGGGTCTTTTCTCGGGGTTGCCTCCCTGGTTAAACCCCGGCGAACTGCTCGCTATCGGTGTGATGCTGACGCTGGGAGGCACCAGACTCTTCTCCCCCAGGTCCATCATGATGTTGGTGGGCGATTTCTGATCCCGCGACTTCCTCCTCACGTCTCTCGACGGCCCCGCCAGCAACTCCTCTACGTCTCCTAGCTCGTCCAAACTCCCGAAGTCACCCCCCACCTTATCCGCGTCCCCCAACAGCTCTCCCGGATCGAGCCCGCTCATCAGTTCCAAATCCGACTGAAACCCCAAAGCCGAATTCGGCGTCGGAATCTCGTTCTCCTGAGAGATCGGAGTACTCCGCGACGTAGAGTCACTACTGGATGTCTCCACCAGCAGGTCCGACTCGCTCTCTCCCAGCTTCCTCTTGTTCTTCCACAGATCGTCCGATTTGCGTTTGTGGGGTCTCTTCGCCTTCTCGCCCTGGCCCGACCCCGACAATATGTTGGTCAGTTCTATGCTGCTCAAAACTCCTTCGCTCGACTGAAAATTCTGAAAGTTGGCGCTGGCCATCATCGACTCGTTCAAGAACATCCCTTGATGTCCTTGCATCATCATTCCGTGGCCGTCGTTGCCAGGGGGCTCCTGTTTGATCTTGTCTAACCCCCCGAATTCCGTCAAACCGCCACCTGGGGCCCCCTTGTGACCCCCAGGGTCGCCGGAACCGAGGGGTAAACTAAAATTTTCATGCCCGTTGTAGTGACGTTTGACCGCCTGCTTTTCCCACAACTTGATGATGGCTCGCATCGTCACCGGTATCGAGAAGCACCGGTTAAGGATTTTCGTGCTGAGTTCGGAGGCGGCGTCGGGGGTGTTCGGGGGCGGCGGACTGCCCGGACTGCGGATCTTGCACACGAGGTTCGAGATGTCGGCCAGGTCGATCTCGGCAGTGGCCATACTCTCCTCGACTGGGTGTTCCAATGAGAGTGAGATGTGCGTCCACGAGAGGGCGCTCACCTCGAACATTGTCATGTTTTCGAAATCTGTAAAACGTTCAGGTTGCGGTCCGCTTCCGAAGAGTCACGTCACTTTATACCTTGCTTGCTGTTGGGTCGCACGCAGCTGCTGATTATCGTGTTGAAGAGAGCTTGCTGTCTTAAAATTACCAAAATTTGGGACACGTGAGCTGGGTGCGTGAAGGGAATGCTCGTCACTAACACCCCGTCCATGGTTTTGTTTTCCGTCATGAAATAGCAATGGCTTTGGTCCGGCAACGTCTGCAGAAAACAGGATTTTATTTTTATACACTTCTAAAATTTCTTTTCTATAAAAAATACAGTTTTCTTTTTCAAATAAACATAATACTGAAGATTTATTTCAATATCTTGAAATCGATTTACTTTTGACCTACCACAAACAGTCCTTTATTATTTCCCGACTCCATTTTGCCCTCGCTCGAATGATGAACTATTAGACTGAGCAGCGGATGAGTCGCCGACTGCTCTATACTATCCAGCTCGGTCACTTGCTGAATCTGCCTGACCAAGCTGACACACATGGGCATCGGCTTGTTCAGTTTGAGAACGAAACACGCCGGTATAGCAGCGCTGTTTTGGCTACTCAGCGGCGAAAAGGAAGGCGTGCTGAAATCAACGAGATACATTTAAAAAATCGCTTGAAATGTTGCGACCACACCTTTTTCCGTTTATATTCCTGTTGACGGTGATCAGAGTGGTCGTTTGCAATTTATGAGTGGCGGAACCCTCCATGCAAACGGTCACGCTGTACCCCAGCGACTTGGTGACGATCGTGTCTACCGTAATAGGCTCTATATCACATTTTTCGACGTTTAACAAATCATAAGGCGAAACGAAATAGGTAAGTTTCATGGGATGGCCCCCTCGTCGTTTCTCGAGAACCCCGACCGGCGACTTGTACAACAGATTGAACGGCTCCTTCATGAACGACTGGAGTTGGGCCAGGGTGCTCAAGTCGGATTCTAACGACTGCAAGGCGGTGAACGCTTTGCACTTGATTTTCTTTTCGGCGTTTAGTTGATAAATCGACGCGAAACCTTCTAATTGGGCAGTGAAATCGGCAAAATCACCTCTAGATAAACAATTGACAAGTTCCGAACAACTCTGTTGCTCTAATTTACTCTCGTGATGCACTTTCACATCTTTCACAGCGCCAGTTTGGTCTAGGACTATTTCTAAGTAGAACATGTCGGAAGATATGAACAGTTCGACTCCCGATGGTCCCACCATGAATTTCAAACCCAGCTGTCTGGTCAGGCTCTCTAGCCGTTCGATCATGCTCTGAAGAGACGTCACCTTGATCGAGTGCTGCAAAGTGTCCAGGCATTTCTGGTGCTGACTCTTCTCGACGCTGTCCAGAGCGTAACGTTTGTCCTGGAAAGTAGGCCACGGTAATAACTAGAGACCGGCGAAAAAGGGTTAAACCCTAGCGAATAACTCCCACCACAATACCTCAGTGTCAGCGCGCTCTATTAGTGGAGTAATATCGGACTGAAATTACGACTCTTAGTGATTCCAAGGTATAACTAAATGAGACCTATACTACCTTGTAGAGGAGATTTTGGGGGATAAGGAATGGTCATCTACAACTTTTTTTAATAGGACCGAACTTCGAAAACGACTTTTATACGTAGTTGCGGTGTAATCCAAAAAACTACGTTTCACGTAACATTTAACGCTGTTATTCAACTATTGAAGCTATAATTTTGATTTTCCGTATATTTATACTAAAAAATACAGCGCTTCCAACAGTGAATTGAAAATTTCGCAAATATCGATAGTTTTGAAAAAAATAATTAATAAAATTAGATTAATCAAAAATGCGCATCGTAAACTTCACGCTGCTGGGACCTATGTGAAATGTTGAAAATTTCGATACACATGCAGCGAGTCAAATTGAAAAAGCTTTAAAAAAAAATTAAGTCGGTAGCACATATACTTTTTGAGAAAATATTTTTTTTATTCGACGAGCGAACAAGAAACATTATTCAATTTTGTGTTGACAAAAAACAAAAATTGGTTTTACTCGTCAGAGGTATAATTTTCGGATCCGCACTTGACACAAATATTTGATTTTTGCTGTTTCCCACAAACAAAATTTTCACATTTTGCGCAAACAATTGATTTGGCGAATTTATAGCTGCCAAGCCACTGCACTAAAGTGGTGGAAGGCGAGAACCTTTTTCCGCCGGTCTCTGGTAATAACAGAAATTGGTATTGTCAATGGACAAATAAAACTGGGACACTTAAAATTTAATCTATGTAAATCAGACTATTGAATTGTCAGTATATTTGTCAGTGTCTATATAATATGTCATACCAAAGTTAACCTATTTGTGATAAAGCCGTAATTAAACGATGCAAATTTGTCATTTTTGTCCCAGTTTTATTTGTCCATCAACTGTACATATGACATAACCTACAAGCATCGCCATTCGGACATTTTTCGATATTTCGGCCAGACTCTTGAACTGCGATGACTTCGAACGTAACTTTTCCATTAATATCTCTAATTGCCAGTCTTTGGATTTATCCATAGTGGACGGTGGCATTGTTAAAGTGCCTAAAAAGTAAACAAATTTGTAAATGTCAAAAGTCAAATTTTTCGAGAGAGGTGAAAACCCACCGTTTGTTAAACGATTCATTATTAGACTGTTTAAATAAATGTTAAACGTCCCTGCACATTTTTAATTTTGTATATTTCACGCAAAAAAAATGGATTTTAATAAGATACATCAGCACCAAACAAAAACTTGACACTTGACAGTTGATCACTTTCCCCAGTTTAGGGACATTTTGTTTTAGGCTGCCATCTTGAATCGATCCCCGCTAAATTCGAATTGACAACAGGCGCCAACCCTTTGTTGTTGTTATTAATTTTTATATCAAAGCCCGGTTGTTTCAATTAATAGCGGCAAATTAATATTATCGATGAGTGCTTTTCCATTTTGTTTACCCAGTGTTTAGTCTATCAAATTCTGATATGGTGGAGTACTTAGCAGGTAGCACATATGTCGCAGTTATTGCTCTACAAATATTTAATATAGTGTTGTCGTAAGCCGACTCCGAGAATTTGTTTTTTCGAAAAGTGAAACGGCGATATTGATTCCGCCGTTTCCAATTAAAAGACTAATTTGCCACAAGTTTGCAAGTTTTCCCCCGAATCCGACATGATAATCCCTTGGTTTTTATCCCATCGGCATCTCCTGCAATTAAAACCACGATAAATAATAAATTTAGTGGCAACGAGTCGTAAAATTTTGTTTATTAATCTTCTAATTCTGGACACTAAACCGTGCACCAAGTCGCAGTTCAAAATTGCAGATTTAGATAAAAAAAATATTTTTATATTAGTCTTTCATTGCAAAATAAATTAAAATGTGCAGCACTTCCGCTTCTGTTTGTTTGTTCAAGTAATAATGACGGTCATTACGAAGACTTTGTTGTTCCAACGACGATGAATAAAACTCACAAAAGCTGTAACGGAGTCAAAAACTTTGTTGAAAGAAAAATTGTATTTTCCGCGTCTGAGGGCCGCATTAGCGATATTGTCGGAGGCCATAAGGGTCTCGAACTGGAGTAGGTGCGTAAGAGCCCTTTCAGCGCGTCCTACGTAGCACCTGGTTGCGTATGTGAGGGCTCCCCTCTTTTTTCGCAGGATAAATCCTCAGGATATAAATTCCTCGACAGTCCTGCCGCTTCCAGAGTGCGTTGCACGGTCGCGAGTCAATCATGTGGTTCATCACTCCCCTTTTCGTCGTGTTCTTGGCACTGGGAGCCATCGACGCCGCCCCCAATCTGGTGAGTGGCCGAAAAATTTTTTCCAGCCCCCGTCCGGTAAAAATAAACCCGTTCCGATCGAGCGGACTCTGTTTGTCTAATTTTATTTAATTTAGCCGGACTCCATTGAACCCGGAGCCGATCTCCGGTTTAATTGGATCGGTGGTATCACCTAACACCGCTAAAATAACATCGCCATTCTTTGCTTTTGTTTAACAACCCCTTTGAAGTGTAAAGCAAACCGCTAATTCCACACAAAAATAATTACATTTTTCATTACTGCTAAGTGCGACAAAGCACCCCTTCGGGGCCCTCAAACTTTCCGCCAAACTCGTTCCGACCCGGAAGATTTTTAATAAAATTTCTTTTCTTGCAGGCCAGACTGGAGTCGAACTACAACCGTAAGTTCCATCTAATTCATTGCTTTCTCTCATCGATTTTATCGCACTCTTTTGCTTAACTTTTGCAATTCTTGTGTCCGGTTCCGATTGTTATAGTCCGTCCTCAGGTGTGTTCGTGTAATAATATCGAGTCGTAAAAGGAAATAATCGTGCGAGTGTTTTTCTTCTATCTGCAAACGGCTGTAAATAAATTGCCTCCATATCGAGTCTCCCAAAACAAAGAACTTCGTCCATTTTAGGAATTAAGAGGAGTCTGGACGGCATCGGAGGAGGAAACTTAAAAGGACGAAGTCTGAGCCATTGGAAATTGCCCCTTCTAGGCAGAAGCCTAGACGGAATTGACGGGGGACTGATCGGAAGAAGCCTAGACGGAATCGGCGGAGGCAACCTAGTTGGTAGAAGCCTACACGCGAGGGGTTTTGATGGAATCGATGGAGGCTTAATAGGTCGCAGTATCGACGGAATCGACGGTGACTTAATCGGCAGAAGCCTTGACGGAATCGGCGGAGGCAACCTAGTTGGTAGAAGCCTACACGCGAGGGGTTTCGATGGAATCGATGGAGGCTTAATAGGTCGCAGTATCGACGGAATCGACGGTGACTTAATCGGCAGAAGCCTAGACGGAATCGGCGGAGGCAACCTAGTCGGGAGAAGTATGGACGGAATCGACGGAGACTTAATAGGCCGCAGCTTGGATGGAATTGACGGTGGTTTAATCGGAAGAAGCCTAGACGGAATCGGCGGAGGCAACCTAGTCGGGAGAAGTATGGACGGAATCGACGGAGACTTAATAGGCCGCAGCTTGGATGGAATTGACGGTGGTTTAATCGGAAGAAGCCTAGACGGAATCGGCGGAGGCAACCTAGTCGGGAGAAGTATGGACGGAATCGATGGAGACTTAATAGGTCGCAGCTTAGACGGAATTGACGGCGGTCTAATAGGACGAAGCCTAGACGGAATTGGCGGGGGCAACCTAGTTGGCAGGGCTCTACACGTGAGGGGTTTCGATGGAATCGATGGGGGCTTAATAGGCCGCAGTATCGACGGAATCGACGGAGACTTGATCGGCAGAAGCCTAGACGGAATCGGCGGAGGCAACCTAGTCGGGAGAGGTACCGACGGAATCGACGGAGACTTAATAGGCCGCAGCTTGGACGGAATTGACGGCGGTTTGATAGGTAGAAGCCTAGACGGAATCGGCGGGGGTAACCTAGTCGGAAGGGGTCTACACGTGAGGGGTTTCGATGGAATCGATGGAGGTTTAATAGGTCGTAGTATCGACGGAATCGACGGCGATTTAATCGGAAGAAGCCTAGACGGAATCGGTGGAGGCAACCTAGTCGGAAGAAGCACAGACGGGATCGACGGCGACTTAATCGGACGCAGCTTAGACGGAATCGGAGGCGGCAACCTGGTCGGAAGAAGCCTGGACAGGATCGGCGGCGGCAACCTAGTCGGAAGAAGCACAGACGGAATCGACGGCGATTTAATCGGGCGCAGCCTAGCCAGGATCAACAAGCTAAATGGTCGATCGGTTTAATTATTTATTTATTAATTATCTTGTAAAATATTTGACAGCGGAATGAATAAACCAAAATTTGTTAAGATTTCGTAGTTCTTTCGAAATTGTTGTCGTGTCTGATTTGTCCGAATTTTGACAGAGACATTTTTTATTAGCTTACGGAGAGATTCAGTCTGTAATGGGTCGAAAAAGCGCTCGAAATTTCGGAGTTTTGCAACTGGGAGGCGGATACGGCGTGGCGAAACGCTTTTCGCCGTCCAGGTAAGGAAAAAAATGTGATTTTCTTTGTTTAATCTGGTCCCGTGCAGTAACAAATACGAGATGAAAACGGAAAAGCACCGCAGAGGTCCCCTCAACGGTCTAATACCAGGAGGAGCGTTCGGGAGGGCCGCAAGGAGCAACTGTGCAAGGTAAAGGACAAATCTGTTGATGTCTCTAATTAATTAAAGCTTTCATCCAGGACCAACTGCCAGACGTTCGCTTATGACAAACTAATAAAAATACTAAAGGGTCCTATGGAGCTGAAATTAGAACCGTAATAAGTCTGACTTTTCCTAATGTGTTAAAGGTTCTTGTCATTCACTCTTTCCAGATATTTTTCTTTTGATGTCGAGAGTAGAAACGACAGCGGTGACGGACAAGGAATGAGAGGCGGCCAAGAAAACATGCCAACAAGCATTGACGCTTACTACACGCCCTACCAATCCAAACAATTCCTGGAGGTCGAATAAGTACACAGATTAATTGCATTTTGTAATTATTCTTTCCCACTGAATTACACTTATTCCATCCCATCTGACTTTGATTTGTTACGCACCGCTCACAATTATTGTAATTCTCCGTTCAAATGTAGACTAGATGAAGTGTTGTTAATAAAAAATAATTAATTAAACCTGGCATGATTAACTCCCTTGGTCTTTTTATTCATCTTCGCCGTCTCAGTCTTCAGCTTGTCCACCACTTGCAGCTTCCTCTTGAGGCGCTCCTGCAGCTCGCTGACCACCTGGACGAGGCTCACCACGCACGCCCACGTGTACAAATAAAACACTGCGAAAATAAATTTTCAGGAACAAGAACAATTTCTCTTACGCAGGGCAAATCCTCCGAGGTTAGAGTACAGGATCAGGTCCCCGAGGCCGTTCCCGTTCGCCTTGACGAACAGGATTGCCAGCAGCAAGGCGCCCATCAGCGCCAAGATGTACAACAAGTAAAAGAGCAGGAAGGGGTACATGAGCACGGTCTTGCACTGCAAAAATCCGTAGACAGGACCCACCCGACACGATTTGTACGGTACCTGGAAGCAGCCGAAGAGCAAGAGCACGCACGAGCTTATCAAGCACACGAAGAACGTCGACGACGCGACGACCACCGCTTTGGGGTTGTTCGCGATCTCTTTGTAGACGTTTCCCTGCAAGTTGGCGGCGTCCATCCACCGGGTCAGCGTCTCCGTGAGGGTCTGCGGCGAGTCCGCCTCCATCAGACTGAGCCCCAGGAGCACACTCGCTTGAATCTTTTAATTTTGAGTAAGAATCGTAGCTTAGTGTGTGATATTCACCAAAGTGAGCACCCCTATTACGACGGAGCCGAGCCGCAGAGAGCACGAAAAGCAGAACTTTGTCATGAAAGCCATCAGACGTTGTGTGGAAATACAAACAAACCGACTGATTAGGATCGCCCATAAAAGGGATCTGATTTTATCTAGCCGACATTATGCGGATATGGTCTAGCTGACAATAAAGGATATTGGATTTGTAAATTATTTGGGATTATGATGGGTCCGAAATTTTTATTGGGCGCTGACGACATCAAATATTAATTAGTGGGTTATCTGAAAAATCATTTGTATTGTTTATACTGCTGGAGGTCTAATTAAGTGGATCGGGGTAATAATAAAATTCCATCTGTGCTGACGTGTCGCGGATTAATTTAAAATAAAATCGTAAAAGAGCGGAAGTACAATAAATGGCAGAGTAAATATTGTATCGATTTTTAACAGGGAATTAAAAATATTCGGTCGAGGTCAAACCATCCCACGATGGTGATTTTTCTTTGAATTTATGCAACAACTTCATTACACTCTGTCACATTTTTATTCTAATTCTTTCGTCACAGTCGGTGACAAAATGCAAATAAAAATAATATTCGATATGGAGCCACGAGAGCGTTATTGATTACACAATTTGAAAAAAAATTTTTTTTAAGAGAGTCGTATACCTAATTCAAAGCTTTCTTTATGAAAAATGAAACTAAAGATGACAATATTTTCTTCTGTATCAACTACCACTTTCATTTCTTTTTGATAGAACTTGATTAATCAATTATAATTAACTTAATGGGTTGTTCTGAAAAAGTTTTTTATAGAATCATCAATACCTAGATTAATTTTTTTTATGTAATGCTCCACTCTGATGTTTCATAACTTAATACTAATTTACACCATAACTCTGTAATTTAACTTAATGTTAAAGCGGTGAAAATTATGAAATGAAATGAAAATTATAATCTACAAAATGTTTGAGGTAAGTAATATAATTTAATGTTCTCTCTTTTAAAATATAATGTGAAGCGTAAAACTATTACCGTACATCTTACATCGTTTTAATATTGACTGAAAGATATTTTATATAAGTTGCTTCTTTAAAAATTGAATTAAAAATTCATGATCTAACCGGTTTTATCGTCTTTTGTTTCGTCTAGATAGGAGTTATAATCGAATTCATATAAATGTGCATCTAAGCAAGCCATGAAAATCTGATTTTCTGTTGGTATTAAAGCTAAAGCTAGTGACTTCGACTTTCAAAGTTGCTTGCTCTGCGCGAAGCCGATTTGACTAATTTTTCAGTTTTTGTCCATTTTAACATTGCTGATTTCAAAAGTAATGTTACCTCTTTTTAGTGATTAAATTAAAGTAATTCTTATTTGTTTTTGTCTTTGTATTTTTACTATGTAAAGATTTATTGGGCATGACCTTCATAAATGTGACTTTTGTAATGTAACTAAATTAAAGGTGCTTTTACACATGCACAGCTCACTTGATGAACATTTATATGAAATCAACTATAATTCCTTGTTAGTGTTTGTTGTAGACAACTAGGTAAATTGTTGCATACCTAATGCATACTGTATCATTATCATTAACATTAAGTTCATGATTTGTCACAGAAATAGTGTTGCCTAATTTAATAGCATTGTCATTGAAATTTATTTTTTTTAATAGTTTTTTGGTTGTTTTTTTTATCAATTTTTAAACTACCGCGTGAGCAACAATTACTGTTTGAGTTGGCAATAAAAAATTTTACTTGATATTGGTAAGACTGTGAATTGTGCCTATTTCCGTTTGTTTCTCTGGTTTCATTGTCATTTAAACGTCTTGGTTTTTGTAATTTTTTATTGATAATTGGACAATTGGAGTCATTTAGAGCAGCACCTTTAAGTTAAATGCATTTTCCTCGATCCTCGCCTTAATTTGTTTGTTTTTAAATTTAAATTGAACAGTCAATCTGTTTCACACCAACTTGAAGAAAAGTCACTAACTTGCAATACCAGTACCAACTTAACACATTTTCTCACAAATGACAAAAATCTTAAATACAGTTTTAATAAAAAATATTCTGATTTTAATTTCGTAGCTTAATTTAATTAGTAATTTACTTTTGGCACGCTAAAATATAAAACAAGACATCGAGTCTCTCTCAGTTAGCGATTTAACTGCCTGTTTGTTGGCAATCGCACGCAAACCTGTCCTGTCAGATTCACATTTTCCATGTAAACATAACCTAGAAAGAGATTTTTTATTTGTGATCCGTAATTATTTAAGAAGTCGAGCGTTATAGTGCAGCAATGGATCAATCAAATATCGACGACTTGGTTCTCGAATTCGGAGATGAACAAGCCAGCACCAGCACTCAAGCCCCGAACTCAGAATCGGAGTCAAACTCTGAAGACTCTGACCAAGAGGACTTACTACCAGGTAACGGTGACCCGAACAGTTATATTTATATCGTTTTTATTTCTGATGTATGAATTTAAAACGCATTACGATTTATGCCCCAAATTTACTCCAAATCCTACACAAGTGAATTAAAAAAATGGCAATTTGGATTTATTCATGTTGTATAACGTATGTTATATGATATAACGTATTTTAATACACTTTTTAGTATAAATTACGTTTGGTAAACTCTGTAGGAATGACATAAGTTCCTGTTTTCATAATTGTAATAATTGTGGTGTTGTCTTGCTAACATCTAATGATCAAAAAAAGGAAAAGTTGACGCTGGTCAGTTCTGTAGTTACATATTTACATAATAAGTCATGAAAGTGGTCGTTTACATGACGGTGAGGCTTATTGAGCGTCCGAGTCATGTGGACAGTTGGACACACTTTCATGACGTAGATATAATGTATAACATTTTTCCTGCAACCGCACAATTTAAAAAAAATATTCGTAAAAATGTGAAATTTTGCTACCTAATCACGTCTATTAAAAAACGTCGGGTTCCGGTAACAATGGTGACATGAAAAAAAAAATATTTTGTTAAACGCGTATGTGGTAATATTGAAAGCGTGCCATTAATCCAAATCTAGAATCTTTAGAAGTAGAATAAATGATATCCTAGTTGCTCACTAAACGTTCAAGTTTCATATTTTTTGTGCCAAAATTTAAATTCAAAACGATTTTCTGATTCAGCTTAAAACAGTTTGTCCAAGACTAGAACATCTGATGTTACGCGATTTTCAACCCTTCTAGGCGAGGACACCTCCGCCGCAAAAAAATCGGACAAACCCCGCCGTGCCCCTCGTCGTGCCCTCTCCAAGCTGAACCCCAACCTGAAGGGCTTGATGGGCGAAGCCAATGTGCGCTACGCCCGCGGCGAAATCGAAACAGCCCAAAAGATGTGTTTCGAAGTGATGCGCCAAGTCCCCGACGCCTACGAACCCTACCTGACGCTAGCCCAAATTTTCGAAAACATCGACCCCACCAAATACGAAGGCTATTTGTCGATCGCCAGCTGTCTCTACCCTCACGATTCGGGAATCTGGTGCAGACTGGCCGAGTTGAACATACAGAACGGCAAATACAAAGAGGCAGTTTCGTGCTACTCGAAAGCCATCAGAGCCAGTCCGAAAAACATGAGCTTGCACGCGAAACGCTTGGAGCTGGTGGAGCAGATCGGAGACGTGAGATTCGCGTTGGCTTGCAAGACGCACATAGCGAACAAGTTGCCGAGGGCTCAGTACCAGACCATCATAGAGTTGTGCAAGGAGGTGGCCAAGCGATTCCACGAAGAGAAGAACTACGCCAAAGCGCTGGAGGTGTTGAAGATTCCGTTCAAGAGGATACGGAAGCGGGTGACCCAAGACTTGGTGAACATGATGCTGGAGTTGCTGCTGCTGACGAATCGGTTCACCGAGTGCGTGGACATCTTCATACAGCATTGCAATTTCACTTTGGCGATCGCCGTGGGGGAGGACAACCAAATCACCATCGATTCGTACGTGATGCCCCCCAAGATCCAGATCGACTTGAAGGTCAAATTCATCGTGTGCTTGATCAGACTGAAATCGTTCCATCTGGTACCCTCTCTGATCGATTCGATGATCCAAGAAGAGAACGTCGAAGAAATCGGCGACCTCTACTTGGACGTGGCCGAAGACCTGATGGCGGCAAATCTCCCCCACGAAGCTCTCAAACTCCTGGTCCCTCTGGTCAAGAGCAACATCTACAACTTGGCGGCGGTCTGGCTAAAATACGCCGAGTGCCTGTACAACTGCGACATGTTGGAACAGGCCGTCGAAGCCTACTTCACCGTGATGACGATGGCGCCGCAACACGTCGAGGTGTTGTACCCTCTGGCGATGACGCTGTTGAAACTCAACAAGAAGTCTGAAGCTTTGGAGGTGCTCTCGCAAGACCTGTCGACGAACAAGCTCGATGTCGCCGTTTTGATCGAGCGAATGAAGTTGTTGAAGCAGATCGACGACCTGGACGAGTACTGGAAATGCGCAGAGCTGTTGCTCTCGAGGCACTGCGTGGTCGTTAAGTATCCCGAAGAGGCGAGAACTGTCATGATCATGTCCTACACGGTTAACGAGAAGGTGAAGAAGATAAGAGACATGAGGCGGTTCAGGGGAGACTTGATGCCAGTGGAGTCGAGTTTCGAGAGCATAAGGGAACCGAGCGTCCAGACTGAGTACGAGGTGTTCAAAGCGGTACTGAGGTTTGCGCTCGAGAAGAGGCAGTACTCACAACTGCAGAAGTTTGCCTTTATGGGGTTGACGTCCAAGAAGTTCACGGAGCAAATCAGTAAGTTCCATTGGTTGTGGTGAGATCAAAATTTTATTTTCAAAATATAAAATAATTATCTAGTGACTTTTATTTTAATGGCATTGGGTTGGTATTGATGAAGCAATGTCATTTCTGAAAGCAAGCTCTCTTACACACGTCACATTCATTTGGATTTTTTTGAGGTCCCAACTATTAGCTTTATGACTTTTATTTTTCAAAGAGGGTTAAAATAAAACGTGAATATTGGTTTTTTGCAATCGTAATGAAAGTGGCACTTTTTTACACGCAAAATCGTAGTAAAAGTAGCACTTTTTCACACGAAAAATCGTAGTGAAAGTACTACTTTTTTGCGTCATTTTATTCCATCTCCTTGGAGATGATTGTCAAAGTATACCTATATTTTTTTTTTTTTGTAATTTTTCATAATACTTTTAGACTAAATTTCTCAAGTTTTTTCGATATGCAAAAAAAAATAGTGTGTACAACACGTTATGAAAGTCCCTTTTTTCACTTATTTGCTTGATTAACTCGGGCTACGCCCCTCGTTAATCAATCTGCACATTCGTGAAAAAAAGTATGACTTTCATAACTTGTACAAATAACTATGTATTTGGTGGAGGCGCCGGGTTCGATGATTTAATAAGTAAAGCAGTGGCGACTCAGGTGTAAATTACTCTAAATTGCGGGGATATGTCTATTTGGGATGAAATTAAAATGAAGGTCACGTTTTAAATTAAAATTAACATAAAAAAAGTCGTTTCCAAATCAAAAACGGAAAATAGTAAATTTAATGTTTCATGAAATATTTTCACACATTGAAATCTTTAAAATATGACTCTTATTCAAACTCTTATAACTATTTTCGAAAGGGAAGACTTTTATATAATGTAAGGGAAAAAAGTAACTAGACCTATTGACAAATTGTTGAACAAAAAAGGAAAGAATGTACTATGAGTATGGATAATGCAGCCAAGTAATGTAGAAAAATCATTCATACCAAAGTGAGATTCTGTCGTATGAGCATTTTTTTTTTAAATGTTGTTTTTCATTGGCCGTGTTGGTTTTGGTTTTTCTAACCTCTTAAACTTGTAAATTCCAGAAGAAATCTTGGTCTTCGTCTTGTTGTCAACCATCTACAACAACGACACCTTCCACGGCTACAACCTGATCAGAACGGTGGTCCTGAGCGACACGACGAACAACTTAGCTTGGAACTTATTCAACATCGTCCTGAAAAACGCCGACGACATCCGCCACAACCGCTTCATATCGAGACTTCAAGAAAGAGTCCCCAACATCCATTGCTTGCAAGCGATAGAAGCCAACTACAGTTTGACGACAAACAACACAAACCTAGCCATGAAGTTTTACATGAAGGAGTTCCGCAAACACAAACTCCCCTACTTCGCTTTCATCCTCGGCGTGATCCTCCTTCAAGGTTACAGCAGGAAGAACATCGTGGAAGACAAAAAGAAACTGGCGGAGATCGCGTCGTACTTGTTCCTATTTTACGCGAAGAATCGCAGTCGAGACGCCCAACAAGAAATCTACTACAACATCGGACGGATGTACCACCAATTAGGGGTCATGTATCTGGCCCAGAATTACTACTTGAAAGTGCTGGAGTTGAAAGAGACGGAACCTTCCAACATCCTGGGGTTAAAATACGAGGCTGCGTACAACTTACATCTTATTTATAAAAACAGTGGCAACATGATAGCCGCCAGAAACGTCGTGATCAAACATATGGTTATTTAGCGGTGAGGAAGTATTCGCGTTCTCGCTTCTCCCGGTCGATCGCGTGGGACATTGCGTCGAGGAACTGACCCAAACCGATGAACGACTCGTCCAAGAACAAGGCGTGGGCCAAGAACGGGATCTTCCTCAAGGATCGACCACTGAGACCCTGGCTCTTCTCGCAGAGCTCCAGAAGCTTGTTCGTGTGTTTGTCTTCGCAGTCTTTTCGATCATTCAATAAAATGCTAGGGGGCGCCACCATGTTGCCGTCCTTCATTATTATTTGAGCCTGAAATGTCAATCCCACAATTTTGTTGCACTCCCACGAGTAAAAAGTGCCACTTTTGTCCCCTTTTTCGGAAACTAGAACGGCATTTTACTCCAAAGAAATTAACATGATTGAAAAAAAGTGCACTCGAGTTCATTGAACTATTTAAGTTTTTTAAAATTGAAATTACTTTGACGAGCTCCTCCAAGCAGGAATGGTAGACTTTGTAGATGGCGGGCGGAGTCGGCAAGCCTAAATACTGTTTGATGTCGGCTCTATCGATGAAGGCCAAATCTATGGACTCGGTAATATTCGACGTAGTTAGAATTAAGACGTTGGAATGACGCTTGATTTGGTCGATTTGAGTCAAAACGGCATTGACCACACGAATGGAGTCTGACGGTTCGTTTCCTGTAAACATCACTTAAAATATTGTCCACAAGTTGTGAAAAAAGTACCAGAAATGCACTGGTTGCGGGCGTGGGCCAACGACTCGATCTCGTCGATCAAGACACACACCAACAAATTGGAATTTTCGACAATCTCAGTTATTTTCGTGAACATTTTCGTCACCAGTTTACCACTCTGTAAAAAGCGAATGAATCGTTGTCGACAACAAAAAATACAAACACACTTCTGAAAACCATTTTGAAAACAAACTGTGACTGTTAATTTCAATGAGTACGCCGGAACTATATCGCTCTTGCATTCTAATGGCCAACTTCTGGGCTAGAGCTTTACACAAGGAAGTTTTACCAGTTCCAGGGGGACCGTGTAGTAGTATGACGCGATTACAATTGACGACGTTTGTGTCGACGCCGCGATCCGAAAATTCCATCATCGTTTGAGCATATTTTAGTAACTACAAAATTATAATTAACGCAAGTAGAGTCGGATCGAAGAGTTACATTCTGTTTAATGTTGTTGTCGTAGTACAAGTTCTCCCACAAATTGTAGATGTCGGCTGAAGGTAGCATGAGGTGAGTGGCGATGTTTAATTGTCCCTCCTCATCGCCTTCTTCGATTTGGTTCATGGGGCCGTTCAAGTCGAGGGTGTAGATGTGCCATTTGATTACACAGTGTGCAAAATTGATGAAACCGTCCTGAAATCATTTACAATACTTTGACAGAGCTATTTGTTACCCAATCGGATAAATGCCAAATAATAGTTTCTTGAACTTTCTGAATCATAATAAGCAATGGATTGGGCGAGCACAAGCGTGGCGCCTGCTCGTTCACAGGATTTAAACCCCTAAGAATTTTTCTAACGGGACCACATGAAAAATACTGTTAATGTGAACGCATCAGAAGATTTGCTGAACAGGATAAATGCAGCTGCAGTAAGCTTTAGACCTAACATGGTACAAAATATTTGACAGAATATTCATAACAGGTGTGAAGTTTACATAAATATTCAAGGACGTAATTTTGAACATTATTTGTTGTAGTTTTGTATAATTTCTGTACTGATTTCAATAAAGATATCTTATCATTATTGACGTTATGTTCATTCAGTTGCAGTTCCTTAACGTTGAATTAGTTTTAATGAGAACCTTGACATACATGGTGTTATGGAAGTCCACGTAAAAAACCAGCAATAGGACTCATTAAAATAAACATTTTTTTTTTAATCATTTTTTCCGCACATTCTTAGACATTTAAAATTAAATATAATTTGAACCCTAAAATTCCTAGGTCCCCGCTCATGTGTTTACACATTCATTGTTAACGAAGCACGAAAAAAGAATTAAAATACTTGAATGAAAAACAGTAAAAACTGTTAGTACTACAACGGCGATCGTTCTTTCTTCAAAAAACAGTAGAGTTTTTACCGCACAAAAACATTTTCACTCACTCTTTCATTCATTCAGTGAAGTGTCAAATTAGGGGTTAAAAAAATGTAAAAAAAATATTCGATTAAAAAAAGATCAATATGTAAAAAATGTTTATTTTAAGGAGTTCTATTGGTGACTAAATTTATTATGTGGACTTTCATAACACCCTGTATACACATTTGCAGATGTTATCAAATTAAATGTCTATTTGCGCTCTCTTGCATTATTCAAGATCCCAGCACAGAGTTAGTGCAGAAGTTTTCATAGACTGTGTATTGTGAATTGATGAAGATTGATACGTACAAATCCAGGAATTTCCTCAATGATGATGGCTTTAGCTTCAGAGTGGAGGATAGGGTGGAGATCGTTATCGAATTTAGATATCACAGTGTTGCCTCGTACGTTGATACTTTCTAAATAGTGTTGGGCTATTGAGATAATGGAGGTCTTCGAGATGTGGCTACAAGTCGAATTGTTAAGAACGATTGTTACTTGCACTAGAAAGGGGTTAAAAAAATATAAACTCACCTCTCACTGTTTAAAACAATCTCTACGTTTACAGTTTTCATTTTATTTTCACTATTTCTTGCGAATTAACCGATAAAATTTTGAATTAGAGTGAGGTTATGTTATTGCAGGTCCACCAACATAAACAAGATCGCAAAATATTAAGAAATTAAATTAAATTTAAACAAGAACAGAAAAACTTGAATTTGATTAGGTAAATATCTTTAATTTGTTTCAGTTTTTGTAGCGGTTTGCATGGCTGAGTTTGTTTTATTGGTGGGGAACAAATTAAGGAAGTTTCCCCAATTCGGAATTAATTAATATACAGTTGGTTGCAAAAAAAACGGGAACTGTCAGAGTAAAATTGATACATTTTTACAATTTTTTCATAGTGTGAAACCTTCTTACGGTTAGAATTAGCGTCAAAATTCAATGACATTTTTAGAAATTATTTGATAGGTATTGTCAAGTAGACAATTAATTGACAAATGGACAAAACCAAATTTACATTAGAAAAATTTTCTTTTCCCGTCTTTTTTGCAACCAACTGGACCTACCCGGTGTTCAAATAGAATTTCATATTCTGGTTATTAAAAAAACTCTACTTAGCGTTCCTGATAAAAGTACCGGCGACTATCACATAAAACAATAAGAATATAAGTAGAGCTAAAGTCAAAACGAAACATGACAGGGCAGAGCTTAGGATGCGCACTCTCCAATTTACCGCTGACAGGGGCGTATCATACAGTCGTCAGTTTAGGGGCAAAAACTTAACCAAAACTCAATTTTCTTCATCTGATGAAAGAAATTCTA
The DNA here is from genome assembly GCF_963966145.1 of Tenebrio molitor. Taxonomy (NCBI): domain Eukaryota; kingdom Metazoa; phylum Arthropoda; class Insecta; order Coleoptera; family Tenebrionidae; genus Tenebrio; species Tenebrio molitor. Next base: position 383,537 of record NC_091054.1, on the reverse strand, counting down.
CACCGAGGTCATCTACTTTTGTTGTAGAACCTCTAATAGAATAATAAAAACGATCTTCATCTTCAAAACATTCCCCTAACATTCCTCTATAGCGTAAACAAAAGAAAATGTTTGATTCCGCCACTGTCATATACGTAAGCTGGATTCAACTGATCTACATTCGTCTTCTGCGCAAACCACGTGATGTCATGTTTCGTTTTGACTTTACCTCCAATTTGAAACAGGTACCTAGTTGTCAAAATCAACTTGGAAACTTAACATTAAAAAAACTATTCTTCGTCCAGTGAGAGATTGGGAGATTTTAAATTGTATTAAATTAACCCAACACTTCACAATGCACTAGAATACATTAATTAGAGCATAATTTCAGGGCAAAAATGTTACTGCTTGAAGGATATATTTCAAATTTTACGTGCGCTAGGTACCTACTACTTCCTCTAAGTAGAATTTAGTGGTTTTTATGTCAAGCAATCTCTCGCTGGACAAACTATATACTTTTATTTATCCCTAGGAATGCAAGTGACACTATTAAGTTCCGTCTCTACACGAATGTTATCGGTCATCTACAGTCCTTATGGTCATGGCTCTAGGGTCTAGGGAAAAATTACGAAAATTCTTTAGTGCTTATTGAATTCTTCGAAAATTATTTTTTTAGCGTTTATCATTTCTTCTGCTATTCTTTATAAAACAGAATGTTGAAAGCCGAACTGTGATTTTTATTGTGAACGCTCAACTTCCTTCACCGTCCTGCCCCTCCGGCCCAATCTCGCCCTCACCTCCCACGCCTTCCTCGCCAGTCCATCTTCACCTTTCCTGCCTCATTGAAAATTACCACTCCACCTCATCTTCTGCCACTCTGGAGATGCCTATCTCGTGTCCATCCATTGTTGTCCCCGTCGAATTGGTTGCCTATTACGAGGTGCGGTCCGAAAGGGAGTGCTCCAGATACGATACAATTTCAAACCCATAAACACGCAACTATCGCAACGGAAGTTTTACTTCCGTGAGGGTCCCACTGGCAAGAGACCGCGACGTAGCCTTGCCCACCCGTGCTATACTCTTGTCGACCGTGCGCTCCGATGGATCGCTCCGAGGTGCCCTCCGCAGAAGCGCCTCAGATGTGCCCGCAGGTAAACAGTGCATAATTCGCCTCTTCCTCGCCGTCTCCACGAACCGTGAGTACCAATTTCAACGCAAAACATTAAAACTGCAACGTTATCTCTTCTTTTCGCGCGATTGTTTTGCGTCTCTGCAGTCAATTCAAAACAGTCGAGTACGATTAGTTTATGATGTGGACGCCCACGCCTCCCTTATCATCGCTAAATTAACACAATAATCGCACAATTTTCCTATTTGTCTGCATTAACACCGAGTCAACAAGCGATAACCATCTCGTCGTTATTAAAACTGCAAGTTAATTAGCCAAATAGGTGACACGCTCATTTTTTCTGAATTATGAATGGACAGGGATGTTTGACTTAAGTCACGCACAGGGGTTGCACACACGCCCGCGCTTTCCCCCGGTCCGGTACGCAGCACTAATTGATTAGAAATTTTTCAAAATCAGAAATTTAAATTCCTCTCGCTCTGTTTATTTCCGCTTTGTTTATTGCAGGTTTGTTTATACTCACTTCTGGCGTGAGAGTGATCGGTGATCGCGAAAACAAACGCTCTTCCGAACCGGTACCATGTCAGAATAGTACTCTGGTTCGTGTCGATGTCTAGTACCGCAACGGAATAAAACTGAAGAGTCGAGAGACATGTCACTTTTTTTTCGTACCGCTACTCTGTCGGAATAGTACTCCGGTTCGAAATTAAATTGGAAGAACGAAGAACTGACATAAGTAAGACTTCTTTCGTTTCTGCTTTTGTCGAGAACGTATTTTTTGTCGCTCAGATTTGTAACTGCGAAGTTGGTTCGTCGTGATTTTGCACACAATCAAATTCTGTGTGGTCTGAAAAATTCCTGAGATTAGTGTGACCGTGAAAGAGTAAAAGTTTGCTTTGTGAAATAGATGTTGTGATAATTGGTGAGTAATAAACAAAAATACACGCCATTAAATCTGTTGTTCTCTGGGAATTAAACAACAACACAAAAACGTCATTTTCTGATGTGCGATTTAGATTCTCCGCTTTGCAAAATTTTGTTGCAAAGTTTCTGACTTTCCTTCGGCTTATCTCAGCTTGTTCACCTAAATATTATTAGTACTTTTTGTGCTCTAATTGGTGCATTTCTCATTTCAAAGTCAATGTCTGCGTTAACATGTGTTAATAAGTATCAGATAAGTTCCATTAGAAAATATGTTGATAATTCTCGCTTTTATTTTCTTTTTTTATGGAATTTGATTGTGAAATTCGTGTTGTTCTCATTTTTCAGTTGGCACTCAAAATGATTCAGCTTTGTGCAAAGTACTTGTGTAAGAACGAATCAAAGTAGGGCACTGTGTGTTGACTATCTTTGAGAGCTGAAAGTGTCAACATTTAGATTAAGATTTTTTTTGATTTTGATAAGAAGCAAAACAGGGTTTTTCCAAATTTCTGTAAATATCAGTGAATATTTTGTTGCTCAAACAAATGTTTAATAAGAGATTCGAAAAATGATTGAAAATTATGCGTTTCAAACTGTTAATAATTAAAGTAGGGTAAATTATATCTATGTAGGTATATCGGGTGTTCATTTAAATTTTCAGTCAAAGTTGGCGCTGAAGAATCGATTGTGAACTCACTACAGATTACGGATCTGTACGTTCACAATCAACTCTTCAATTTTGACCGGAAATTTAAATGAACACCCGATACCTACAGCTGAATTTTAAAAAAGGGAAATGTAAAAAAAAATTACACGTTTATCATAGTTTGAAAATGGCCTTTAGAAATAGGTTAGAATTATTTGACGGTATGCAGTTTATAAATAAATAATTCAATGACATTTTTAAAAATTATTTGATAGATACTGTCAAGGAGACAATTAATTCACAAATATCGATCGATCCATTGAATTTGTAATTAAAGTTGGCACTGGAACTGAAGCGGTAGGTCTTTTTGAATCGATACACTTATTTTTGTATAAATTAATGTTACAAAATTCTATCAGTGGAGTTAAACGAAGAGCCTGTTTATGCTTAGAACAAAATGATGAACACTTTCAGCATCTGATGTAACATTGTTTAATAAAATAAACATTACCATTGTAATTTTTCTCCCAATTCATCAAATCCTTAATTCGCCATTTTCTGTTTTACAATTGTCATTAAATGTGACGTTTGTCGCAATAGTTCAAAACTAGACATGCGTTGACAGTTCCAACGCTAACTCTAATTACAAATTCAATGGACTGCACGATATTTAAAACCAAATTTACATTAGGAAAAATTTTATTTCCCGTTTTTTTTTTTTTAAATTCAGCTGAATATCGTTGTGCAAATCTATTAGATATGTAATTACAAGGCTAAAAAATATTCCTTATAGGAGCAGTTTAAAAATGGCCTAAACTTGACCCTTGTTGAACACCTGGAACAAAGTTAACAAAATGGATTATTACAAATATTACAAATAATTTATTTATTATGAAAAAATGTACAATTTTTTTACGATTTATTGATTTTTGTTTTAATTATCAAAAAGTGATTAACAAAAGGTCTTGATACAAATACAATGTACAGTGGTCGGCAAAAATAGTTAGCCATCATTTAAATGTCAGTGTCATTAAAGCATTAATTACACATTTGGATTTTGACGTGACAGAAAAGTGATGGCTAGTTTTTATTGCCGGCCTTTGTACAGAGGTAGTTGATAAAAAAATTAAAATAATTTCATTTTTGACTCAAAGCATGACGTTTAAGCAATACATTTCTGCACTATTACCGTTCTTAATTATTTTATATGTTGGGTAGTTTCTAAAACAATTCTTTTTTTAGTTTCTTTTACAATTCACCCGTTGAAAGGTGTGTTTAAAAAATAATTGTCAAGTTTTCGCTTTTGTTTCCATTAACGTATGGCGTAGCTTCATGAGCTGTCAAATATTTCGTAAAACAGGATGTGTAGGTCGAAAGAATGGAAGTGGATGATCATCAATGCGACAATACGGATTTCGGAGCCCGCGGAAAGAAATAATATAAAATGAACTGAAAACTTTAATTCGTCGTATATCGCAACAAATAAAGATGTGATGAAAGTGAAGTTATGCATCTGAAGGAATTGTCAAAGCATTCCAGCTAAAAAGATTATCTACGTTTGTAAAAGGAAGGGAAAATCACAACCTGCTCTAACACAAAATTATTCGAACACGTGTTATCAAAACTTTAACTGCAAAAAACAAACATTTTTTTTTTTTAATATAAGTTATTCCAAACATTTGATTTTATAATAATTATCGTTATCTCTTTTAGATTTTTTTTAAGACTAAAACATTCGTAGAATTGACACCAATACATACTTATTTTTATATTCATTGAAATTAACAATAGAAGCACTTTTGGTACATTTAAGGAGAACAAATTACGCATTCAGTCATAACTGTTGATTCCACATATCAAAAGAATTTACTTCCTCGAATCGCATTTGTTCTTTTGCAATGAAGTAAATACTTATCGGTCCACATCAAACATGATAAAGGCAAGATTTGGGAACAGAGATTTAGAGCACTAGGATGAATCAAAGCAAATATTGTGTTAGTTGTAACGATGGTTCAAATAATCAGAAAGATGAACAACAACGTTACCGACAAAGCATGGCCAACATATTTATTGTTGTTTTTTTTAAGTACCGTCAAAATAATTTTTTATTTTTTACAACGTTATAGATAGAGTTTAAAAAACTTGCACAATTTACTATCAGTGGAATGACCTAGTTACCACACTTTGCTATACAATATATGGTACAGCTTACAGTTTGTTTTATTTTTGTTAAGTACCTACTAAACAGCATTTTGATCGGAAAAAGCATAAGAAAGACAACTCCTGTTGATAATTATTTGATGGATTTAATGAATGCTGAATGCTGCAAGAAGTTCTTTACATTTTTCACAAGTATTAGAGAAAATTCGACAGTTGACATTTGACAAATTCTACCTCTCTTCTGCGGTTATCAACTCAAACTGAAATTTGGAAGCTTTTCTGAAATTAATACAAAATTTAATTTATTTGATTTTTTTAACTTTGTGGTTTTTAACATTTGTCAAAACACAACAAAGCCGTTTTAGGAATTAGACTGAAAATTGCGGAAAAATTTAATTTTCGATTATCAGTAATTCTCACATAAATTGCGTTCCATATTATATCGGCATTTTGAAATACACTATGGGGCGTATTCTGTAATTTATAAAGGGGCGTTAAAATTGTAGTGTTGTCTAAAATTTAAAATTTCAAGCCCTGATTGGTCATTGCTATGACAACTTAATTTAACGCCCTTTAAAATTTAGCGGAGCAGTTACAGAATACGCCCCATTATCGGATTATCTGAATCAATCTTGTATTGTGAAATTAAAACAACTACATTAATTTGGCCTTGAAAAAGATGAAATGAATTCACCGAAATGTAGGTCGATTTGTAATCGCACAAAAATTTTAATGTTGCAAAACTTGTAGATATGGTAAATACATTTCTTTTCTGGTTCCAAGTCTACGATCTAGATAAATTCTGACTGGAACAAAAACATGTTCTATTTGCAACCACCAATGAAACACAGATCCGCTATTTTGGATCTAGAAGAAAAAAGAAGCGTCATATTAGTGGAATCGTGACGATATTCTGCCTTCAAAGAAGCCAAAAGCAGTATCTTTTTTCTTTTTTCTCAATTACTGCAACTCAGTAGTATACTGGAAATTTCGAGCAAATTTTCAATGCCCTATATCTCAAAAACAAAAAGACTTTTACTAAAAAAAAAAAATGTATTTAACTTCTATTCAGCGTAACCAACTAGCGATTTTTTTGACATGCATTTCGAGGACACCTGTATATATGTAAGTGAATTTATTTTTCGTGTTTTTGTTTTGAAATTTGTTTTAATTAGCAACCATTTCTTTCATAATTTTGCCATTTAAAAAATGTATTATGATCTCTTACTTGTCATTCTTGACTTGTCATGGTTACCAAGTTCAACAAGAGTAGTAATTATTGTATAATCATTAATGAGAGGGGAAAAGGTTAATTTATCTCCATCATTTCAGGTAATTAAAAAAAGGTTCGCTGAACCACGGTCTGCTCCATAAAGCATAATATTATAATAAGAGATAACGGTATGTGCCTGCTACACCCGGAAACCCCAAAATTGGCGGCGGTGGCGCTGGTCTTCGAGGGGATTTGAAACGTCAAACATGTGCGTTTAAAAAACATTTCGACAAATACATACTACGAACAACCATCTAGCCGATAAAAACTCCCGAAATATTATTAAAGTGTGTGATAAAATCGGGATATTTAGTCATACATAACAAAGTAGGATAGATTTCTGAACTCCTTAGGATTTAGAAATATTCGTTACTAGATTGCCATAAATTTGGTTAAGTTGGAGGCTATGTGGTTTCAGGCTTTCTGGTGACAAACAAAAGATATCGTAACCATATCAAAAATGTAAGGCAGCGAATTCCTTGTAACAGTTGCAAATGGTTAATTTCTCGCTAAGTGATTAATTTTGGTTTCTGGCTGCATACTTGGTTTAACAGCAATATTTGAAAACTTATGTTGGCAACTTAGCACAGATGTCATCGCAAATTTTAATTTTTAAGTTTTGAGTCGTCTTCCTTCGTGCTTTCTTGGGTTTTCTGCGAATTCATTTCTCCCTTTTCATTTTGTCTTTCAGAAACCTGTTCTTTTCAGAACTCTGGGAAATTATAATACAACATTATTATTTATGCAATTACAAGCGGTGGAAATTATTTATTGATTATTATTATTATTATCGTGATGAACTGATGATAGTTTGTTTTGGTTGGCCTGGGCGGGGCGGTTCGGGAGGGTGATCCACGTTTACATTTCTAATGTTTGTTGCAACGTCAGTTTTTTAATCATAACTTGACTAATATTCCGTCAAAATTATAATAACAAACACCATCGTAATCAGAGAATATCGGTCTTTAGTTCTGAAAGAATACATTTTTTTAATTTGAGGCTTAGTTCTCGAGCAATGGAGTGAAGAACGTAAAAATACGGCAAAATTAACGAATTTTTGGCGAGCGTCGAACAGAGATACAGCCATTTCAATTTTGTTCTTCCCATAAGACGCAATGCTAATTTGAAAATTATTTATTTTTTTACAACCAAACGGCTACAGAAAATATTACAAAGTTTCCACCAAAAAAATATTTTGAACATCGGCTATCTGACAAGCTACGTAAGTCAAAAATTTTGAATAACGCCCTTTTGCACACGACAATTTTTCAGAAGTTCTGTTTTCCATTTTTTTTGCGATCACATCCTATAAAAATATATATAAAAATTTAAGTATCCCTACATGTGTTTCGTAAAAAAGTTCGTTGTCAATTGTTATTCAAATACATACATACATACATACATTCCCTAAACTTTATGCGTAATTTTTCCTTGCAACATGTCATGTCATGATTATTGTCACTTATTGCAAATTCTTTCGTTTCTCAACATGACGGTTTTCGAAGAAATCTTGTTTTAATTAATTCAGTTTATTGTATCGTGGTTAGTGTAAAAATAGCATTGGTTAAACTTCACCACTTTTCCTCTTTCTCCATTCATTTATGTACAAAGTGATCAAAAAGAAAACAAATCAGAGCAGGCGTTGTAAATTTATCGGCCATGTCGTAGCGGAATTTCATGCAAATAAACGTTCAATGCATGGGCGTAGACAATTTGTGGTCTAAAACGCTATTTGATAATAAATCATACCTCATGAATTTTACACGTTGGAATTATAATTGTGCATTTTATTATTATATTATCTGATAATGGAGAAAATTTATAAAATAAACAAGAACAACATTTTACATTCGTAAGAATGGGCAATTTACCAGCTTTATTGCCAAACGCGACGCCACTGGTAAGCCGATTGTGCGGTGAAATGTCAAAGAAACGAGTTTTAAAGCAACGGTGTAGATCTTAATCTTGAAAAAGAGTTTTCGATTTCGGCAAAGTTTACGGACGTTTCCTGCAATTGGAAGCAACAATTATTCCAGAAATGAGTTGTACCATAGAATATAAAGCATAAATTATCATTAATAATAATTAATTAATTAATAATAGAGTTTTCGAGGGATAGGCAACCAATAAATCGAGTGTGTATAGCAAGTATACATATGTATGTGTACGATTAAGCTAAGACAGACGTTTAGATAAAACAAAAGATGAGGTAACACTCTTGATTTCTTTTCTTGTTGATCACTCTGTATATTGCGTGCTCTTCAATTTTTCATTTTCAAGTTACTTCTAATTTTTTGTGCCCTTTTCATTTATTTATTTTTCAAAACAAATGCTAACACATACATGTTTTTAAATTCTTTTTTATCTAGACTCGATAAAATAAAACCATCACTATTTTTGTTACTCCTACCAAAAATACTGCACCATGAGATTAAATCTGTAAAAAAACACAACTTTTCCACAGCAACAACAATCATAGGTACATGTCGGTGTCCCAGACGTTCACTTTCAGACGTAAATGTGACTGGTTTGTCCCTTAGTCTTGATGTAAATTGAACATCCTGTAGATAACAACTGCATGAGGAAAACAGCAGGAGAAACCTCACACAAAATCCCCGCTCGACAACATTAAACGCCAATAACACCACTTCCAACTGAATTAATTCCGTACAAAGTGTTGCAACGGTGCTAACAGCGGCCTGTGCAGCCTTCCATTCAAATCGAATTCGCTGCAACATTCCGAGATAAAGCACAAAAAGCCAATCCAATTAATTACGCGTTCACCTTCACACTTTTCTGGGAGCACTCGACTGTGTAAAAACTAGGAAATTGACAGCGAGTGCTTTCTAGTGAAAATGTGACTGCATCCGGCAAAGCAGCGCTAAAAATGCGTAAACTCCAGAATCGGGTGTGTCATTCTGTTATCTTATCGCAAATTTACAAACACAGTGTTTGTGGTGAGAGCACAGGATCGGTAAGTCGCACAAATAATTCCGCTCAGCAGCAATTAGAGTGAGAGCTGTTGTGTAACAAGACCATCATTTCCTGGTCGAAACTCCGATAATCAGATATTGTGTGTTGGGCGATAAGTGCGAGTGACTTTCCTGACAAACAGTGCACAAGGGAAACTACAAAAGTAAAGTTTTGCACTTGCACGGTAAAAGTGTCGAGCGCGGAACACTTTCATCTCGTGAGAAACGAAACTGAAACGGAACATGTGTCAAACAATTGAAATTTCGCGACTTGCCACCGTTCACTGATCCGCTCGTGTTATCTCCATAAATGCACTTTGTGCAGTTGCATCAAGTGGTTGTGTTTGCAGAGCGAGATGGACCCTGCGGCGCCGACCACCACCAAAGTGAAGATGTCAGGATACCTGCACTTGAAGAACAAGAAGGTAAAGAGTGAACGGAGGTTTCGCGAGCTAAAAGATGTGTTTCAGAGGATGATGTCGAATTGGAAGAACTACTGGTTCGTCTTGGAGGACAGGTTGTTGCTGTTTTATCGCTCCAAGGACGAGTACCAGGCCATTTCCCCCTGCAAGGGTTCCATCAATTTGGGACCGCCGTGCGCGGTGAAGTCGCTGCCCTCGGTGGCCAATGCCTTCCAGGTTGTGACCAGGACCGTCACTTATACTCTGGTAAGTCCAGTGGTAACAGTCAACACACCCAAATGAAATTTGGTTGGGAGATGGTGCAAAGAGAATTCAGAGGTCTTGTGACAACACAACAGTTTTTAGATAAACTGTTTCTTATCTTTCGTACTCCGACTGCAAACGAAATGTAACTATCAACGTCATTACGTATAGATACTATTCCTCCTCGAATAAGGTTACAAAATGTTGTTTTTTATTTAAAACCTTGTCAAAACGTGCAGTCTAAAAGTGCTTTGAAATGAAAAATAGCTTGGTCAGCAAAATCCAAAGATTCTTTTACCAAAATTACTGTTCTTAAAAAATGTATCTCAAGTCGAATTCAGAACAATCCGTTCACTAGATAAAAGTTAAGGTTGGCAGAATTATCTTCTGGTACTTTCTGCTTTATATACCTAGTCGGCAGCACGCAGCCTTGACCTTTGCATCCAAGCAACGTTTGCATGTTTGAGAGTTACTGCAAACTGCAACCACATTTGCTTGCTTCAATTAGATATCGTCGCGTTTTATGTAAAAATTGACGATTTCGATATTTGCATTTTGACAGATTTGTCCCCAAAACACAACTTACACCGCTCAATTTTCTAACATATACTGCGGTGCGGAGTGTAGGGATAGTGATGAGTGATGACACCGAGTATACGTTGTCCAAAGCTCATTTATTACAAAAATATACAAGAAACCATTCAAAAACATTTTCTCTTGAAGTTGAGTATAGATTTGTCAACAAGAAATTACTTGCTAGGATTTAGGGATATTCGTTACTAGGTTGCCATAAATTTGGTTAAGTTGGGGGCTATGTGGTTTCTGGTGATAAACAAAAGATATCGTAACCATGTCAAAAATGTAAGGCAACGAATTCCTTGTAACAGTTGCAAATTGCTAATTTCTCGCCTAACTGATAGATGTTTTTTCGTTTCACAATCAGTTTTGGTTTCTGGCGGCATATTTATATACAGTATGTCCCCGGATTGAGTTTACAAGAGGAAACAAAATATTTTTAAAAACTTCAGAGGAAAAAGGAAAGACGTAATTTCCCCCTAAAAGTTCGAATCGTAGGGAGTAATTTCTAATTGACATTACTTTATCTATTGAAAATCGATTTTTCACGATAACTTTTTTATTGTTTGGTCGCTTTTGATCATTTTTTTTCATATTTGGGACAGGGTATTCGAGTGTTGGATAACACTGGTGGTTCTGTCGTCATCGTGAACATGAAACGAAAACAATTTCGACGATAACGATAATAGACAGGGCTTTTAGATAGTGCGATACATTATCGAAATAAACCATTTCCTTCCTGGCTAAATTTACTGCCTTCGGGAGCAAAATTCCGTGTTATATTTGAACTCTCCTCGTATGTGGATGTTGTAATAAAGGACCTACTGATGGATCAACTAAATGCTGTCTAAATACACTTCCGGGGTAAGAGAATCATAATGCTCAATGCTGGCAAAAAATATTTGAAAAATGATTCCGCTGAGTACCTACATACTTACCTTCAAAACACGGATTCAGTGTTGTTTGGACAGTTGACTTCTTCGCTATCGCGTGAACTTGGAAAAATCGATCAGAATTTGTAGTGATATTGTGAAAAACATCTAGTTGGTGGTGAAAATTCGCAGAATTGTCAGAACGGAGGGAATTTACTACTTGTGACGGCCTCTGCTGAAGAAACCGCGACACTGGAAGCTTCCGGCACCGTTTCCCGTTGGTGCATTTTTTTGTGGAGACTAAACCTCCACCAATAGAACCCGAGAAAACAAACAAACTCATTTCTCCTCTCGACATCGCACATTCGAACAGTTCGAACGTACGTTATCACCATATCTGTATTTGCTTTGACCACAACTTCTTTAAATTCGGACAACAGTAGTGAGGAATTCGGTGACAGTCGTGGCCTTATAAAACTTCAAATAAAGAATCCTTATTTGAGTTAGTAGGGTTTATAGGAGAATAGAACCTTATTCGACGAAGAATAGTAAACCATGATGGCTTACTTCTCAAGTTTCTTTTTCTCATTCCCTTCACATTAAAGTCTTTTTTCACATATTCAAACAAGTCTTATGAAGAATACAAGAACATTTAGGAATTTAAGCAACCAAAGAAGAACATCGTCTTCTTTGCACGTTGCCGAAGAAGCACACTATGTTCGATAATCTACTACCAAAGCAATTTGTTTGAATGATTTCGGGTATATAAATGTGCCAATTGTTCCTTTCTTGTTCCCATTTAGGAGCAGAATTCACGTAAATGTCAAAATTAACAAGTGACAATTTCCTAGTTACGCCGCACGTTTTCAACATTTTGTTTTCCATAGCCTCCTCTATTGGAGGTTTTATAATCTTCTCTTTTTTTGCCAGTAGCTTTAGATTTAGTTCTTCTGTATCCACTGTTGAAGGTTTTCAACTTTTAAATACACAATGTGAGTGACATTTGTTTTCACTCACGTCTTTTTGCAAAACATTGATCTTAGTTTTTAAAAAAATATTTTGAAACTACAAAATAAGAGAACGAGCCCACGGGAAACTTCTAACATTTTTGGCCAAAGATTAAATCGAAGGAGTCCACATCAGAAAGGATGTGCCCCAATAAGACATCTTGTAAGCTTTACTTCCTTAGTCCTTTCGCCCGAGTCTCTGCTCCAGAGTCCAGACACGGCAGCATTGCAAAGTGGCCTTCACAGTCACCAAACTTGGAAACAATTGACTCTACAGTTAATCTTTAGAAATAGTGACAAATAATTTTGCAACACCAACGACCATAAGATTCTCTTTGGACAAAAATCACCAATACTTCACCATAATCCTGTTCTTGTATCTACGAGAGATCTTTGAACACCATTTTGCAGCAGTGCACTTTTGTTCATCTCTCAAAACGTTCGTGCAGAATTTCCTTTTCACTGACCTCTGTGTTCTCCCTTGCAGAAGGCCGAAAACTCCGACGAGCAAAAAAAGTGGATGCAGGCCATGCTCTCCGCCCTTCAGCAAAACCAAAACTTTACAAACGAGACTCCCAAAAGACTGAGCCACTTCCGTTACTCCCTCGACGACCTCATCCCCGAAAGAGAGCCCCACGAGAAAGCTCCTTTCGAACGGCAAAACAGCGTGCCCCACAAACTCAAAATCGAGACGCAGAAGAGCAACGAGATCATCCAGCGTCTGCAGAAGATCGGGGCGCACAGTTACGGCGGCAGTCTGGGAGCCATCAGCAAGATCGCCACGAAGAAATGCCCCAGTCCTGTTTTGACCAAGAACAACAACTCCAAAGCGTCGCAAGGTTCGCTGCCCAATTATCACTTCGACGACGAAGAAGAAGTCCTCAGGAAGTCGCCTTACAGGGAGAACATCTACGAGAGGATCTCCGGAGATTCGTTAGAATTCAGGAACAGCTTCTGGATGGACAACGAGAACTACAGTGTTCCTTTAAGGAAGTCGGTGGGGATGGCAGACGAGAGGAAGAGAGCGGGGATGGTGGATGAGGCGAAGAGCGCGGTGACGCCGACCAGGGAAACGAAGAGTCTGATGGTGGAGAACGACCAGTACCAGACCACTCGGCAGGTTCAAAGCGAAGAAGTGATCTACGCCGAACCGAAACTCAACGAGGTGACAGACTGCAACAAGAACAGTGTCCTAGTGGAGAACTCGTTTTATGCCAGTGCGGACGTGACGAGTCGCGAGAGTGCCCAAAGCGAGAACCTTTACGAAGACTTGGACAAGTTCAGCCACTACAGCACCCCCGTTTTGAAGAAGGCCGACGAAAACTCTAGTCACAGCTCGCAAGAACTCAAAATGAAAAGAGACGTGGTCAAGGAGGAGGTAAAATCGATAAAAAAGTCGCGAAGTTTCATGAGGCGAGTCTGGAGGAAGAAGGGCAAGAAAGAACGAGAGCAGCCCCGAGAGGAAGAGATCTACGCGGAGGTCGACCCCGTGGCCGTCGAGAAAGTGGTGCTGACTGACGACAGCGCAATTCAGATGCTGTCGGAGCTGCACAACATCCTAGAAAACAAGAAAATCTTGCTGAGGGTATGTCGCGGTTTGCTCTTTGCCCACCGACACAGAGACCTTTTGCAGGCCCACTCGAATCAGTCGACCGACGACAGTCAGACCCCCGGCAGGCCCGCCGCGCCAGACTCAGGTGCAGATCTAGTTAGAATTTCTCCTCACTAGTGGCACTTTCCCAGGTTTATTTTTTTCTTAAACACTCTGTAACGTTTGCCTGCACGTTTTCTGTTGGCGCTTCTGTGTTGTCGCACTGTCCGCGTGGATTTTCGCTAATTGTGTTTTTCAGTATGTCCTTCGTTGCCTCCCAAAACTCAAAAAATGTTCCAAGACACCAAACCAAATCAACCGATCGAACAAGTGCGCAGTCTAGACGAGATCCTTGAAGATTTAGAGAGGGAGAAGGTGGAGTCAAGGACCAAGGTACAGATGTTGATACGGAAATTTAGCGAGGGCGAATCCGACGACGTAATCTTGAGGAAGCGCGACAAATCTGACAGTAGGAGTTGTAGACACTCGGACGAGTTGAATACGTTGTTGAATGAGTTGGCGAAGGTCACTTCGGCACCGATCATGACGCCAGGAGTCACAAGCAGTCTGGTCAATCCCAATCTTACAGACGAGGAGGTGAGTTGGAGGTTTTTATTTGAGGTTATTTTACATTAGATTTTTGCTGTAAAAATAAAGAAACATTTTTTATCTTCTAAAGACAATTGTCTTTTTCAATCTCAAAACTGTTGATGTTTTAAGTTACTGCAATTTTAACAAAACAAATGATTATTCACTTGGAACACTCTTGTAAAGTCCATTCAAAAATCAAAAAACCACCACCTGTTGCTTTAGGTTGGTAAAATTTAAAAAACCCTAGGTAGTCATGTTCTCTTGAAATGTTTGTAACTAATGTTGTGAGGTCCGGTAATTGACTTAGTCAATGACCCATTTGACCGGTCAATAATTGTCAATGACTTGACCAATTTGACCAGTCATTTTTAAAATTTAAATTTCCCGCTTATAATCTTGAAGATTATAGGATATGATGACTGTTTGACTGATGAGATGAGGTTATGTTGGGTTGTCTGATTTCATTTACGTAGCTGCTGACAATGAAGAAATGGATTATGACAATAAATAAGTAAATTATGACAATGAAACATCTAAAACTTTAATAAAGATCATTGTGGAAAACGATTATTAAGCTTTTTGTCTATTAGGAAGAAGTGGTTTTTGTTTTTCAATCGTTTTTGTGTCTTCTTAACATGACATACAATATATTTTTAAAATACTTACCTACCTACTTTTTTAAATTCTAAACGAATGTTTAAGTGGGTATTTTAAAAGAAACTAAAAAACTGAAAATACACACGCACAGTTGTGTTAAATGTTTTAAAGCGTTTTAAATTAACAAAAAGTTCAAATTCAAGCAAATATGTTAAAGAAAAAACAAAGTAGAATATAACTTCAAACAATTCAACTTAACCTCACTTACACAATTTTAGAACAATAATTTATCGATCAATAAATCTTATGAAAAATTGAATTAAGAACCATTATTTGATATTAAAATAATCCTTGACATTGAAAGAATCATTTTGTGATGTTTAACTAGTTCCTACTTTTTGACCAATAATGACTGGTAATTGACCGATCAAGGACCGGTCAACTTTGACCAAAAATAAATGACCGGTCATTTATCCATCACTATTTGTAACCATAAATTATGACATTTGATTCAAAATAAAATTCAATTGCTTGGAATTTCGTTAAAATTGTTTTATTATTGCTCAGTACGGTTCACTTATTTATTAATTTTTATTATTTTTGCTTAAACATGCCCAGAAAAACAAGACACTTAATAAATACTTAACCTCAAAATTACAATTCTCACCAAATTTTACACTACACAGCGTTGCCGATAGTAATTATCGAGGAAAATGCGACGTTGGTGGTTTTTTGATTTTTGAATGGACTATACGTAGTCGTCAAATTCACATTTTGCTTGCAATATTTCTAACAGCACAAAAAATGGTAATTGTTCACTTTAACTACTTCTGGAATTTTCGCGTTTTTTCTGGCTAGACAGCCTCAGGGCGTCCTCCTACATCGTTTCCCACCAGTCAAACCTTGTGCAAATGAAAATTTTCTTTACCCTTTAGTTATACTAAGACTTGGCGCGACCTTGACGCGACCTTGAAACACAACAAGAGAGAAAAAAAAAGGCATTTGCACAAGGTTTGAATGGTGGGACACGATCTAGGTCTCTAGGAGGACGCCCTGAGGCTGTCTAGCCAGAAAAAACGCGAAAATTCCAGAAGTAGTTAAAGTGAACAATTACCCAAAAAATATATCGGGCGTTCATTTAAATTTATCCTCAAAGTAGGCGTTGAAGAGTCGATTGTGAATGCACCACGGATTACACTGATTACAGATCACGGATCAGCTGCTGAAATCTAACCTCACTTTTTCGTTTTTTATGTTTTTACTCTGCAGGCTGATGAGTGATGTGTTCACAATCGACTCTTCAACGCCAACTTTGAGGATAAATTTAAATGAACACCCGATATTTAGAATATTTGTCTGAGGTTATTTAACACCCTGCCATAAATTAATTACCGTGGTGGAGTGCTTCAAGATCTGTTTCTTTGTTAATCTGATTGATGATTTTAGTCTATATTTCTTTTAGGAATAAATATACCGGGTGTCCCATCACTTGTGTCCCGTAGGAAAATGACTTTAAAACTAAATTATATTTATATGAAGGTATTATAGATGCATAAATACTGTTCACCGCCACAAAAATTGGGTATTACTTTTTTGTTAAAATTAATTACCTAGGTACAGCAGGCAAAAAACTATCACTTTAAAAATTAAATTTTGTTCAATGCAGTTCAAATTTAGTATACGTTTTGAAAAAATGGTAGAGCAATAAAATCCGTGATTAGAATTTAATTAAAATGTTTTGATGTAAAGATATTTGGTTAAATTAATTTGGGCCGTTCTACTTTATGAAAATTTATTGCAGACGAAGATTTATGAGGGGTTACAGTGTGTTTGACGCCGCAACACAGGCAGGTACCTCTTGAATGGTCTTCGTACCGTAAATTGCGGACAAGAATAATACCCACAAACTTAACTTTGTCTTCCATAAATTTTTATAAAGTAGAAGGACCCAAATTAAATTAACCAAATATCTTTACATCAAAACATTTTAATTAAATTCTAATTACGGATTTTATTTCTCTATAACTATTTCATAACGTATACTAAATTTGAACTGCATCGAACAAAATTTAATTTTTAAAGTGATAGTTTTTTGCTTGCTGTACCTAGGTAATTAATTTTAACAAAAAAGTAATACCCAATTTTTGTGGCGGTGAACAGTATTTATGCATCTATACTACCTTCATATAAATATAATTTAGTTTTAAAGTCATTTTCCTACGGGACACAAGTGATGGGACACCCGGTACAGGGTAAACTCGAATATCTTCAATAAGTGAATAAACCGGAAATGTGGTTAAACATTTTAAATTCATAAAGTTCAATTTAACTTAATTCCATCCCGAACGAGCTCTAATAAATCGAAACATGAATATCCGCAAAAACGCTTTAAAAACAGAGAGTGACAAAACCTTTTCCTTTCACTTGGTTTTCAGTTTTCACTCTAATGTTACACGTTTTTGCGGCTGTGTTTAAAGTGTTTTTCGGCTATTTCATTCAAAACAAAGTTTTGTCACTCTCGGTTTTTAAATCGTTTTTGCGGATATTCATGTTTCTATTTATTAGAACTTTCAGAAGCGTCTTGTTCGGGATGGAATTAAGTTAAATTGGACTTTATGAATTTAAAATGACTCAGATATGGAAAGCGATTATCAATTTTCTTCTGTCACCTGTTTTTCTTCGTGGTTTTTATAAAATTTATTAAATTTCCCCAGTTCTTTTAGTTGCTGCATGTCGCTTCAAGTCTTCAAAGCAATCATTAATTCAAAACATTTTTCGTTAAATGATTAAAAATGAAAATATAATCTAAATCCATTTTGTATCTAGATTTTGACGGTTTTGTTTAAACGCTTTCCCGAGTTTTTCTCCGGTCAAAATGTATATTAGTGTCTAATGTACCGATCCATACTATAATAATCACATATGTACTTTTTTTCTTGTATTTTCAGTGGTTAAAACTCCTGCCTGTAAGACAACGCCGGTTATCCGAACCCGACTACGACATCCCCCGTCCCCACAAACCGATCCAGCCACCGGCCAAACGCGAAGCCACGGACGCTATCCCCGTGACAAGGTTCCTGGGACCCGTGCTGCCTCCTACCGTGACCGACGAGTAAGCCCAGTACCACCCCATTAGTCGGCACCCACCCGCTATAACCCCGTTAATTTGCAGCAAGGACGACTCTCTGGACGTCAGCATGACTCCGGACTCGCTCGAAGTAGAGCAACACAAATTCCAAACTCACTGTTCGTACACCTCCCACAACTACTACCACAACACCGAGGATTTGAAACGTTTTTCTCACGATTACGGCCAAACGGACAAGGTTATCTACGCAATGCCCAAATCGTACGTTTCTGTCGCCACGCACGTCGTCAACACGTGTCCGAACATCTGCACCGGTCGAATGGCCGACGAGTGTACGATTATCTACAAGAACGTGAAAAATGTGGAAACTCGAGAGGAAATCTTCAATGATTCGCTAGAACTTTGCAATGAATCATCCACCGAGTTTTAGATCTGGTTGATTTTTTACAAATTACGTACTCATTGTTTTTATTATACATATTTTACGCAATCTTGAACGCAATAAATAAAAACCAAAGAACTTTCAAAACATTTATTTCTTTTTCCCGCCTTTTTTGTTTCCGCCTTTTAGATGTTTCCTCACTCCGGACGCGCCCTCAGTATCGTCGTCATCTCCGCCGTCTCCTCTCTTCCTCTTTCCTTTTTTGTCGCCCAAATCTTTCATTTCCTGCAAATTGAAAATTTAAAAACGAACTGTTTTACGTGTCACACAAAAGAAATTACCATTTTGGCGATTCTTTGAGACTCTGCGACTCTTTCTTGCAAAACCATCACCTCATCTTCTTCCGTTTTGTACAGCGGCAACTGCTTCCCGATCAGTTGCTCTATCCTCTGATACAACTCCACATCATACTAAAATCAATTTAATAAACAAATCTTATTCAGAAATTTGCGTCAATTACCTGTGTGACAAAAGTAATTGCCTTGCCAGACCGACCAGCTCTTGCTGTCCGTCCAACTCTGTGAATGTAATCTTTGCTGTGAGTAGGAATGTCAAAATTAATAACTACATCCACATGGGGGATGTCCAGACCTCTAAAATAGTAAAGAAATTAATGAATCTCTCACACAAATTATCTTTGTAGGAATTATATTTTTAAAGAATCAGAGGTAGTGACGAATTTTTATTTTAAATCATAACGAATCATTTAAACCTTATGTTCTGCATCATTTTTACACATTTTAATTTGGAGAAGACAATAAAAAAAACTTGCCTGCTGGCTACATCTGTCGATATCAGAATCGATCTGTTCTTTGCTTTGAATTTGGTCAATGCCGCCAATCTCTTATTTTGCGACATTTGTCCATGTAAAGGCACCGCTGTGAGCCCCAAATTTCGCAACAACAGCGCCGTCCTTATCGTGTTATTACAAGTGGAACAAAAAATCATAAAACTGTTCCCAGCCATCTCATTTAAAATATGTACGAGATAAACGTCCTGAAACATTCATTGTCACAATCCGAATTCTTTTGAAAACTTGTCATTCACCTTAAATTTGCCTGGAATGAAAATATAAGATTGTTGTAACTTTTCTACTGTCTGATACTTCGTGGAAACCTCGACCTTGACGGGATCGTGCAAGCACGCCCTCTGGAGTTTTTTTACTTTTTTCGTCATCGTGGCCGAGAACAAGAACGTGCGCCTCTCGCGCGGTATCACTTTCAAAATTTTATCCACCTCCACTTCAAAATCCATGTTGAGGATTCGATCAGCTTCATCCATCACTAGATACTTTAAAGCTTTGAGGTTGAAGCCTTTAGTGTTCTCGAGGTGGTCGAGCAACCTGCCGGGGGTGGCAATCAAGATGTGCGGTTTTTTGGAGAGGATCAGCGCTTGAGACATCATGTCCATGCCGCCAACTATAACCGCGCATTTTACACCGACACTGGACCCCAAAGCTTCAAATTGTTCTGAAATTTGAAAGGCCAGTTCTCTGGTCGGGGTTAAAATTAGGGCGAAGTAGCGTTGTGGGTTCTCGAGAAGGGACTGTAATATGGGAAGGGCAAATGCTGCCGTTTTTCCAGATCCGGTTTCGGCGAGTCCGATCACGTCTTTTCCTTGGAGGGCGACGGGAATCGCCTCTCTTTGGATTTTGGACGGTTCTTTCCATTTGAGTTGCTCGCAAGCGGCGCACAATACATCCACTAGGCCCTGTAAACAAAATCGTAGGTTAGGTTATAAACACGTGTTCAATTTATTACCAAGTCTTTCCACGATAATTGTTTTTCTTCCTCGGGCTTAGATTCGACGTTGTTTTTTGGTTCTATCTGATGTTCCATAATCAAATTAAGCACTTAACTGGACAAAACTTAACTATTCCAAGTATTTATAACAGATTACATCAAACCATACGTCAAGCGTCAAACCATTTTAAAATTGGCTAACCATAACCAACATGACCGAACAAAAATAAAAATCACCAAAACAGAATATCAAGTGGAAGTGGAAGGATCTTACGAGCTGATTTTAAGAGATAAAGATTGAAAAATAATGATAAGATGGATGCGGTTCAACTTTAGTTGCGATGATGTAGCAAATTTTGTATTTTTAGTTGTCTGAGCAGGAGCACATGAAGATAAAAAAGTATTTAGTGAGACATTTTCAGATTTATTGAAATAAATATAAAGTGTTAAATTGGTACGAAAGTAAGGTAAATTGGTAATAACGAATGAAAAAACTATATTTTGAGAAAATAAAATAAACGTTGCCCTTAATTTTTGTAACCTATTTAGGTTCTTACTAAAATAGGTACGTAAAGTGGGACTTTCACTTTGAATGTAAGTTTGGTTGCATACCTCGAACAACAAATCCTTTTTTATTTTGTGATAATATTTTTTCTGAAAAGTAGATAAAACTAATACTCTAGAGTCTAAGCAGATGGAAACTGAAATTATTATTATCAATAATTATTGACATGACTGCACGGTTTATTTTGCTTATTTATTAAACTAAGATTGTGTCATCTGCCATGAGCGATGTTCCATCATAAGTTTTTCCTGATGTTAAATTTTTCAATGTCAGTGGACAATAACTCAAATAATTGACTTTACGACCTTCACTTATATTATGAAAACCCATGAACCGCTCAACAGTTTTTTCTTCATTTGTGAAACGAAATATTAGGTATAGATATGTAATAAATTAATAATTAGGTATTGTGAAAAACAGGAGAGATTCGTCGGTTCATCGATTTGTCATGAAAAACAAGGGCCAGTTTTTATTTCACCCTCAACAATAGGTACCTAACTGTTATTACATTATTAACACTCAAATTACATAGTTACATATATGTTATATACTTCTGAATTTAAAATATTGCCGAATGAGTACAACGAGAAAACGAAGGTGATGAACTGATAATTGATGGCGGCAAGGGCAAGTTGGAAGAAAGAGAAGAAAAAGAACACGATTGATGACATTGACAACCCCTTCGAGCTCCGATTAAATTTAAACAGCACATCGTTGGTGATAATTTGATATAACAACAAGAAACCACCTAATTGGAGATGATACAGATGACTGCAGAACATATCAGGTGATAAGAATAGGGTCTAAGAAACAAATACGAGTAAAATGAGGAGAAAATTTTCCGGCAATTTTGTACCATCGAGTTGTATTCGGTATGACAATTCCACGAAAGAAAATTTCATTTTCAAGTTTTACACAATTTTTTTAATTTATACGTATTCTTATGACTCTCAAAGCGTTAGTTAACTTAGTTGAAAACAACAAAAACTTTATTGTGGATCAAAAATGAGTTTATCAAAATTCGAAGAAAGAGGAGAAAATTACAGCAATAATTCGAGGAAGGAGGAGGTGATTACAGCGATAATTTTTCGACCATCCTAAATTATTGATGTAATTCGTTCCTAATTGGTCCAATGATTCAAAATACTACAAGCTGATTGAAATTTTCTGAATGCAATTGTCACTTATAGATAGGTTACACGAGAGCTTTTTTTTGTCGAAGTAAACTTGACATTTCAATGAGAGTTTTGTTACCTGGCAATTTAACGAAAAAAACTGCCTCTGAAAAAATTACGAGTCCGTAGGACGAGTAATTTTTTCTGGCCGTTTTTTGAGTTGAATTGCAGGCAACAAAACTCGAATTATAAATGTCAAGTTTACTTCGACCCAAAAAAAAAAGCTTGAGTGTAATTCGGTAAGACAATTTAATGAATACGGAAAAGTACGATGATGCAGACCTACTAGAATCAGACGCTTTCAAAAGTTAGGTTCCGTTTTGTCGCTGGAAAAGTTAGGGCAAATTTTTTTCGCTTTCATAGTGACAAAAACACCGCTGCTTATGGGATTTTTAGTGTATGAATTAAATTGTCAATGTAAATAAGCACCATATCTCAAATTTTTCGGCATTAGAATTAGAAAAAAAACTACATAGGCTACGTGTTAGCTTGGATTACTAAAACATTAAAAAATTTAAATTGTTAGGAATGTAAATATGTATTTAGAAAATGAGCAATGTTACAAATTAATTATTAAAATAGTGCAATTTAGAGTTTGTAAAAACTGTTAGTGACATTTATAATACGTATTTCCAAAATTATATTGAGTAAAATAAAATTGAGGATGAAATTATTGGTAAAATATGTAATTATGTAATTTAACCATATTTACTTACATCAAGGGGTAAAATTTAATTTGAAGTGGTAAGGATACGAAAACGGTAGCATTTAGGGATAATATTTATAAAAATGTAGCAGAACTGTATAAAAAACTGTTGAAAATAAAATATCGAAAATATTGCTGGCGTTTTAATTTGCAGTGATAAAAAAAAATCAAAGGAAAGGGAAACTCGTCCAGTAGGCTGTGATTTTGCACCGTCCATAATCCACTAAACTAAAACCGGTCTGCGCGTTACAGGAATCTGCTTTTACCTCTGCGATATATTTTCTTGTTTTTCGACGATTTCAGGCGATTTTAAGACTTTCGAAAATTAGTTTGGGCCGTTATCACGTTACTATACCTACAAAAGTACAAATAAAATTTCGCTTTCCAGTTTTAAGGGTGGACTAGTCTTAATAATGGAATTTTTGCGTTTGGAGCGGTCAAGTTGGCAGCTTTTGGTAACTGGTAGGAACGTGGCGTCTTTCTTGTTTGTTCTTTCAAACAGCAATAACCTCGGGTCGGTGCTTACCTTACGTCCACCGCAAGTACAGTCGATTTTCGCGTGCCCCCAGAGTTCTATGACTGTTCGAAATATTTACCATTGTGTGACGACATACGTCGCAGGAGAGAGATAAGTAGATTGAGGTCGCTCGCACCAATATCTCCGTTTCATTTCACGCCAGTTCGCAACCTGTCCGGGCATATTTTTCGTAAAATCCGCACGATAATAATCTGGCCCGAGCGTCGCGTTGTGTCCGTGTCCTGTGGCGTCGACTTCGGCCCCGTCCGAGCTCCAGGTGCGAGTGCGCCGTGTCGAGGTTATGGCCGCGGGGTGCTGTGGAAAAGTGTAGATGCGACAGTGAAATTGCGGTGTCCCAGTGAAATTGATGTGATGACAGTTTGAGACGAAAATGGCCTCAACTTCCAATTTCGAGGCGAAAGTGCTGATGGCCAAAGGCAAGCGCGCCACGGCCGCGTACGTCTACGCCGACTGCTCCAACAATCCCTGTCCCCAGCACCTGAACGACGTGCTGAACAGCCTCCTCAACCCCGCGAAGGCCATCGACGAATGGGAGACCATCGACTGGTGCAAATGGCTGATGGCCGGGGGTCGCACTCCCGACGATTACGCCACCACAGGTAAACCCCGACATCCCCTCTGGTCGCGAACGCGAACCTCCAAACAAACGACCTTGAACGGCCCCAGGTCGCTCTTGTGGAACCCGAGTCATCCGCATCAGCTATGACCCGATCGATCTCGCCGAAATGACGAAATTTCACTCGCTCTTTCACGTGGACGTGTTTTCAAAGCGGAAGAGGTGATTATGACGCCAATTGTTGCACTTCTGTCTTTTGGATTTCCTGATAAGGATCGGACTTGTGTCGTGCTAAATGCCAGGTAGTCAGTCAGTCATCACATCGTTCTGTCGTAGGTTGTGCGAATGTTCGGGGCCCTTCCAGGTAGCTCTGGGTCACTTCCAGGTAAAATCGACCACAATGGACGTTGACCGTCTCGAATTCTGATTATATGGGAGGCGCAGACGGTGCTCGCTCCCGTAATTAGAAGGTCCACACGAAATTTCACCTTTTAATTTCGAATTCCTGCTGCAAGATTCCTGCAATCTTCTTAATCATACGACTTATGAATCTGATCGAGGCGAATCTGAAAAGTGACGTCATGCGTAACGCGATTGGTTACTTCCTCCGCATGTGGCATTAACTTAATGATGTTCGTTAATCCACGCCGAAACCTGTACCTGTGCAGGTATAGGAACCACACCAGAAGTGCAATTCGACACTTTTAATGATCAGATGCACAAATGAAACTCGCACAATCGCTTCTTGCGGTTTTATGTCAGATAAAAGGACATTTTTTTATTAAAGAAAGAGAATTCTTATTGTTAGTTTTCCTGTGGCGATACTGTAGTATCTAAATATGGATTTAAAAAAATATATATTTACGGGAGAGTGCCATTGTTTTTGAGTTCTTTTTGACGTCCTTGTGTCACTGCATCTTTCTAAATGAACCTTTAGGTGTCTTGTTTTTTTTTTCACGCCTTAGATGCTACTGCTGGCGATTATGTATTTCGTTATAATTCTCCTGGTGTTTTTTGCTGAAGTTTCTGTTCACTCCAATTTTGTTCGAAAAGTTTTCTCTTGGGTTTAGATCTTGCCTTTGCGCTGCCGATTTTAAAAGAGACACACCGGTCTAAACATAACGAGTTTTTTTCTTGCATATGACGTTTTATATTTTAAATAAATCTAAATACATATTTGTTCTGTACGATACTTTCAGTTTTCATCAAAAATCTCAATCTATGACTAATAAACTAAACTATTCTAAGACATTATTATGTTCTTGCTTTAGACCTAGCATTAAATCCTACCCATTTTTACTTTACATTTAAGCAAACAAAAATTATACCATTACTTTTTAGACTAACTTTGATCTTCCTCTATCATGAGTGAATAGGTTTTCATCGGTGTAGAGGAGGTCTTTGTGGTTTTTCTAGATAGAGTACCTCGTTTGAAAACAACACTTATCTGTTGTTGAATAAATATATAAATGATACAGATTTATACCTCACGTGAACTGTTTTTTCTTATTACTGATAAAACGACGAGCTGATTGTCGTGAGCAAATACTTGTGTTGCTATAAATTTCATAAAACAAAATATTTTTACGCAAATGTGCAAAAACAGTGGTTTGAAGAGAGAACCTTGGGGCACACTCTAAGTAAAACACACCAAAGATGATTTAAATTAAAAAATATATATCAACGTAGTTCTCTTCTGTATTTGCAATTAAGTACGTTTTTAGATTGTTGTTTGTTTTTCGAATTATTGTTAAAGTGATAACTGATAAGCTGCTGTCACCAGCAAATGCTTATAATATTGTTAATTTCATGGAATAAAATGTGTATGTACCAAATGTGTACCTGTGTATGGATAAGCTGAGTATCATGAGCATTTGCGCTGATTGATGTCAACTTTATAGAACATTCTTTTATCAAACGTGTAAACAACAGTGGTCCCAAGACAGGACCTTGAGACACGCGTGAAATATTCAAAATTGTAGGACGAAACTTGATATTCAGGTTTTTGATAAGGACCATTTTATTACGGGGACACATTTTTATGTAATCTATTTCCGTTGCCGCGTTTCTTAAAAAAGAACTACATATTTCACCGCAAATCTACCACATTTTGAAAACTCCGTCGTCAGAAATATTTCGTCTTCATCTTCACACGGCTTCAAATCGGGGCAGCATGTTGGACGGTTTGACAGTCACAATTCCCAATAATTTATGAAACCTTGTAGTATTTGTGTGCTCTGTAATTGTCATGAAATGAAACTGGAATTTGCTATCACTTTATTTGCGACTTCATCTCAAATTGACAAAGAAGGTTACATGTTCTGTCACTTTCGCTTTTTATGTTTGGTTAGATTGCTCCAGGAAATCGTCGATTTTTTTGAAACGAGCAGTCGATCTTCCGAATCTGAACATCATTGAGAACTTCTGGTTCCGGCGCTCTAATTTTGTTTTGTTGTTGCCAATGAGACGCCAATTTTTCTTCTTTATCTGTTGACAACGCGAGACTACATTTTTGAAGGCGACGTTCGTTTTGTCAGGACCGCAATGATTAATGGATGAGACGATCGCATTTCGATTTGCTTCTGTGGACCTGGATCATTGATTGAGTTTAGATAGTGGCACCTCTGGCCGACGGAAGGTGGACAGGTCTCGTTTGTCTCCTTTTTATCTGGAAGCACACCACGTCAAACACCTTGACATACAGTCGGCGATAGCGTCGCTTTGAACTTGGCTGATTTAGTCCGGCACCCTTGGCATTTCATTGGAAATAATTTGCCCAATTGGCAAAGTTTTCCTTGAAAAATGTCGAAAATGCCACGAAAGTAACGATCGGTTAGATTAGAAGAACACACCCCCGCCGTTATGCAACGCCGTCCCAAGATCGGTCATTGTTTGTCGGCCGATGACCGTCATTGTCATCATTTTTTTGCCATTTGCAATTTAAATACGTTTTTCGTGTGACCTCCTTTGGAATTCTTCGGGTCTCGAGAGACCGGCTGTCTAATGGTTCAACATCCTGCTGAGGGCAAGTCGAAGGTTATTTCTGGTCGATTATTTGTAAATAATCCAGAAAGTGTGCTCTGACGAGGTTTCAGGAAGTCGTTTAGACGTTTCATTCGGTCGTCAGATGAGGAAACTACGGAGAACGACGATTTTTGTTTTGATAAACCAGCTTTTCTAGATGATAATGGGCCGAGTGATTGTATGAAACCTGCTGTAATCTGTTCGATGACGACGTCTTGATGGCAGGCTCGCTGCCGAGACCGGTTGACTAATTTTTTGGACGCTGAACCAATGATAGCTTTGCTCGTTACCGTCAAAAGGGGTTGAACTGTCTGTAAAATTAAATGAGTACGATAGTTTAATTCCTCAATAATAAGAAGCAGAAGCATCTAAAGCTCTCACCGTGTTGAAGTGTGCCTGTTTAGAGTTGTTTTAGAATTATTTCCATGAAATGAAAATGAAAATAAAGCGCTGCTAAATAT
This sequence comes from Tenebrio molitor, assembly GCF_963966145.1. NCBI lineage: Eukaryota > Metazoa > Arthropoda > Insecta > Coleoptera > Tenebrionidae > Tenebrio > Tenebrio molitor. Next base: position 356,261 of record NC_091054.1, on the reverse strand, counting down.
GTTACCAGAAATTTGTTTTGTACGGTTGCCTTCAAAAAAAAAACGGGAACTGTCAGAAAAAGTTGTGTCAGATTTTATTAAATTTTTATAGTTTGAAACGACCTTTTAGAATTTAGGTTAAAAAACTGCACTTATGTGTTAAACAGATAAAAATTGACATAAATTGACAAATTAAATTTCCAATTCACATTAGGTCAAAATTCATTTCCCTTTTTTTTTGAAGCCAACTGTATGTGGTTAGTTGCAAGTGTACAAAAGGGTAAATTAAAGTTTACGAAACGGTAAAGTTTATAAAGGTGATGTTTTACTGAACGAGTATGGTTGGTTTGAGTATTTAACAGCTTTACGAGTGCAATAAAACCACTTTCCTAACGCCTTGCAAATGCTTTTTTTTCGCATTTCATATGAAAATATAAAATATTTAATTTATATACAGACTGATTCACATAACTTTCCGACCCTGACGTAATTTAAATGCAGACAGTAATACGTTTTCCAAAAATGTGAATTAATCGACAGTATTTTTTTTATTTAAGAATCTGACTCATCATATATCAATATCATATCAATCCTTTCGTCATTGGAATACATTTTAATTAACAAAAAATGTTTCAGAATTATACGAAAGAGAATTGTTAAGTCGTCAAGTGATTGTCAATAATGGGAGGAGTGTCCAGATTTCATATTAAATAAAGGTACATATCAAGTTATAATTGAATAACGTATTACTGGGTGCATTGAAAATTCGTTGGGACCGAAAATTATTTGAATCAGTCTGCAAAAAAGTAACATTACTATCGGGTGTTCATTTAAATTTCACCCCAAATGCACCACTCGGCAGTCTGCAGAATAAAAACACAAATAACGTAACAAGTGAGGTTAGATTTAAACAGCTGATCCGTGCTCCGTAATCCGTGGTGCGTTCACAATCGACTCTTCAACGCTAACTTTAGTGGGAAATTTAAATAAACACTACCTATATCAGTTTCTGCTATACAGGCGGTTAAAGAAAAAATTAAAAATGTGATTGATTGCGCTTTCAGCTTTGAGCTGATTTCATCAGATTTTTATTTAATACTTAAAAAGGGGGATGTAACATTCGCGACCATACAGTAATGGTTGCTGTGCTGTGAAGTACGACTTTAGTAAATTATTGTTAATTTAACAATACATATTACTGTACAACGTCGCAAGTGCTTTGAAGGTCCTTATTCGCTATTTTTTTATTATACCTGCACTACAATTAGAACATTATAACAAAAAAAGTAAATTGGAATACCATTTTTGTCTTGTAGAAATTGCTGGCGCGGATCTCTTCTATTCTTTTACTTTTTTGTGCTATTTAATTTTTTTTCGTTTTCACGCTCACATCGTTGCACTTTCTAAAGAGCAGATCTTTGATTTCTTCACATACATATTTTTTTATTTGCAACGTTCTCTAAGTCGATCGTCATTTTTTTTTATCATCACCGAACTTATCGTTATCGGAGATAATCTTGACGGCCAATATTTTGTGGTGCCTTTTATTGGACACCTTCGGAATAAGTAAACAAAATGATTTTCCATTAACATGATAGTGTAGGAAGTTTTTTAATGGTTTCTTTATGACAGCTAGTTAATATCTGCTACCTTGTACTATTTGTTTAAACTGCAGCAAGATAACCTCAATTATTTCTCAATGAATGATATGCTCTGTAAACTCTTCTACGTTTCATTAAAGATGAACCACAGAATCATTCTTGGGTAGGCAACATTGATGTGATTTTTTTTTTATTCCTACAAAATTAATAATTGTGTAGTTACTCCGGTCTTGACAAAAATCCGTGATTATTTTAATCCAAGTAATTGAACTTTTGAGCAAACGATGGATTTATCAGTACAGTGATAACGTTAGAGCAAGTGATTACATCACATTTATAAATTATTCATCCAATCTGTACACATTATAAAATGTACGATATTGAGTGTCATATCAATTTATACACACATGGGGGCCGACACGAACCTGAAATATCCAGTAAAAATTACTATACTGCTCTGTGTTTATTTAATTCCGTCGTGTTTATTATTCAGCTGTTCTATTTTATTTGTTAGTCGAAAATATTTTCCATCTGGTCTGTAATTTTCGACTTGTCCGAATAGAATATTTTCGTTCGTCGAGTAGGGCTAGAAGTAAATTCAGAACGTGTAAAGAGCGTCCGCAGGAAGAATTTTAGTGTTCTTAATTTGCATAATTATCGGAATTCCTTCGATTTTCGTTGCGACGACATGTTTCAGGCAAAGCCAAGTCTTCCCTACCGGTAGTCTACGGTGTGAGGAAATTTACATTTACACACTGCCACCTTTCGACATCATTCGTTTCACAGTTTTGTAAATCCATTTTTCAAAAATGGAGAACAAAGTGTACAATGTTTGAAAATCGAAAGTTCACGGTTACATTAATAACAAATTTTTTCGTTACACATAGGTGGGTGGTTTAAAATATCAAATCTTTATTTGTACATTTTTAAATAAAATCATTAGTCAGATCGTGTATAAAAATGATAATTTCTCAGGAAAACAAACAGAAGTTAGTAGCTGTACCCACGCAGAAATTCCTTATTACACTTCAGCTGGTTTTTAGAAAAACTCATGAACAGGTTTTTTTTAAATACTTCATGCTCATTTGTTGCGTCAGGGTGGCATCGCCGTTGTCACAGATTGAAAATTGTAGAAACAGATTTTCTTTTTCCTAGTTGGCATCTTCATTTGTTTCGGCTTCAGTAGGAAAGGGAAGCTCAAAAACAACCACGTGGGGATTATTGGTTACAAATGAAATGAAGACGGTTTGACATACCTTCATGTGGTACTGCGATCACTTTCCCGTGGGGCAAAATTCAGGAATTTACTTCATCAACATCTTCAGTTGGTGCGAAAAGAGCTTCACCAAATACGTAATCAGAGCTCATCGCGTTGCAATATGTACATACATATTTTGAAGGACAAATCGTCTCGGTGAAAGATCATTGAAGAAAATTTTTGATTATGTTCCGATCACTTGTGCTGCGAAGAGTTCTTTTCTTCTTCAATTCCAAGCAACAACAAATGCCAAATGCAGATCAAAAAACAAGTGACGGTTCAGAATATATCTAATGAACATATTTTTTGGGGTTTTACAATAGTATACATACATATTATGATACGAGTCTTATAAGAAGCATTTTGTAGTACGCACGGGTTTAGGGCACGACGAGCTTGCGAGAGTGCTACAAAATGCTTTATAAACCAGATGTCATACACTATTCTTTCTATTTTGCGCCTTTTTAAATGAAAAATCCCAGTTTTAAAATTTGGGGAATTTTATAGTGGTTGGTAACACAATGTTACAGTGGAACATTTGAAAGTTCAACTTGAAGTTATCGTTTGTTTAACTTGATTTGGCGTTTGGCATTTGATGTTTGACATTGAAAGATACCAACCTTGAAATGTAAATTGTACTGGTCTATTACAGCACTCAAATCAGTGATTAATGCACTATTTTGAGTGGTGTAATAGTTTTGTTATAAACACACAATAGACAAAACTTTTTTTGTTGTTGTGTATTGGATTTTTAAATTTATGTTTCATGATCTCTTCAAGGTTTAGCACAGATGTTCTACTTTATTGCGCTATTTTGAAATTCACCACTAGTACACGTCTAGAATGGTGGAACTTTTGCAAAACATCCGCTTGCCAAAACGAGTAATAAGAAGTGCACGAGATGCAGAAAGCATTCGGTCCGGTTCGCGCATTTTCGAAATTTTGCGTTGCAGATGCGCTCGACAGACGGTTGCATTATTAATTTTTGTTGTTCTGTCACCATCTGTTATCAACGAAACTAAACACAAGAAGCAATTAGCTAATCGCTTTCGAAATCGCACGGTCACGCCAACTGGCCCAAATCGAAAGCAACCGGTCACTGTTGGAGTGACGCCTCGAAGAGGAAGAAAAAAAAGAAACGAAAACGTCACCACGCGGGGTGTCTATTATGAACGGGAAATTGAAATACGCGTTTCGTCGTCTATTACGTCAACTGAAGGCGTGTACGTAATCCCAAAATTAGATCTCATGAATTTTTCTAGTTCTTTCTGGGTGTGGGCCACAGTTTGTAAACAACCGACACCAATTAGCAAATCGAAATTTAATCTTTGGCCGTGTCGAGGTCTCCCTTCGACTCTCTAACCATAAACGGATTATCGGATAACCTCAGTGCCCCCTCTTGAAATTTATTTTTTGTGCAGATCATGCGGTCCCCGCCCACCGACTTCTAAATTTGCGGCGGCGATAGCACATCCGAAATTTTATTCCTGGACAACCGGAGACGGCGTCTTCGGCGACGTTGTTCTTCACGGCCGAGATGAAAACGCGAACAGGATTTTCGGGAAAAAACGAAGAAGTGACCGGTTCAACCGAGAACTTCTCAGTATCCGGAGAATATAATTTGGTTTTTTCCCGGAGTGAGCGGCATAAGAAATTTGTCAATTAGACGTAATTAGAATGATCGTTATCCGACTGGTCTAATTCAATATCCGCCGGTTTGATACGGGCCGGGTTTTTTTCTTTCTCGGCGAGGACCTCTTGTGCGAGTGCGAAGAACAAGCGACGGTCTCGCCGTAAGAATTCCCGTCACCGAGGTTGAGCATTTCGGTGCGACGACGTGGAGGCATTGACCTCCGAAATTTTTTCCTCTTTGAAGTTTAATTAAGCGCCAATTAAAAAGGCAAAGTCCGGGAGCGAGTCGAGGATACGGTCTTATGGAGCATCCTCGTGTTGGGATCCTTCGGTGTCGGAATGGTTGTGTGCGATCGGAAACATTGACCCAGATCGGTCGGAGGCGAATATGGCGGAATGGTTGGACCGATGGTTGAGGAGGTGTTGCGCAATCACTCTTTTCGATACGGTGATTCATTTTGATCGAGGCGAGAGGAGCGAATGGAAAATGTCCGTTCTGGACGGATCCTCGCAACGTGACAGTTTCATCTTCTTGGCAACAACACTTCGCCGAACAATCACGGTCACGGTTATTTATTTTGTTTAAAGTCAAATATTTACAAGCAAATGGAATCGGTGCGAAATTTGTGTGCGGTTCCAGCGGTTTATTAATGAATTTCGAAATCGGAAAATATGCGGTTTATTTTTAGAGGTCCTTAAATATGTCTCATAATTTTACGAATGTGTGTCCGGGGTCGTTTATTTGTGCTTTTTATTAACCGATTCAAGTTCAAAGAATGTAGATAGTTTTGGCATACGGTATGTTCAATGAACGATTGTCATTTTGGAACGTTACAACAAAATGTAGAGTAGTGAAAAACGAATGAGCACTGTGATTAACCAACCAGATAAGGTGCACCTTCCAAATTAGTTTTTTGTTTTATTAACATTAGATGCTTTTTTTATCTTTAAAAAGGGAATAATAATAATTCCAATTTACATTATAATTTATTTTGCATTACGTCCACTTTTTACACGACATCCATGTCGAAGTGTGTTCGTACATGTGTGTTAAAGAATCGATTCCAACGGGATACATTTTTCATTTGATGATGTGATTTGTAGTCTTTTATTTTTCCAATTGTTTGTATTTTTTTTTTTCAATTATTGTTTGTAAAAAATAATAATTTGGGGTGTGCCAACTCAATCTCACGACAGCAGTTAAGTCGATGCTGTTGGCAAGAGGTATTGTTGTTTAGGTGCTACTCAATATTTGGAATTCGAATAAGAGTACGAAACTGTAATTAATCAGTTTATTATTACTGTTGCTGTGTTACATACAATATTGCTGCTGTCAATTATTTGTGAATTGTTTTTTTTTTTTATTGCATCAAGATCTAGTCGTGTAGAAGTTTCTATTGAAATTAATTTGAGAAGTTTTCCAATTGAAAATAGAAACTGTCAATAAATTGATGTCTGTGTTATTTCCTTGTACTTAACGAAGTTTCAGTTTTTATTGTAGAATTTGATTGTGTTTTTTGCTAACAGAAATATTTTTTCCCTTTTAAAATTTAAAAAAAAAAAAACATCAACAGTATAAATTCCTACTTCCGAGCATGTACATATGTATGTACATAATTACATTTTCTTTAAATTATTTGTTATTTACTAAATTTTTATATTTTCTTTAGTGATTTATTTTCAAATAATGTATTATGACTTTTCTGGAAAAGAATTCAATTGAAGAATGACTTTGAATTTTTTACTTTATTTAAGGTTAAAAAGTTCATTCAATTTATGGGATAGTTAAAAATGTACTTAAATAACGTACCTAGCTGTGATTTCAAATGTTATAAGATTTTGAAAATTTCTTTTTGTTCAGTCACGTTTTCAAAAAAAAAGAAATATGTCAAATGTGTGTTTGGTGTTATCTTTGTGGCCTACTTGTATATAGAACGTGTCTCAGAAATAATTATGTACATACATACATTAATTTTAACCAGTGACAGATCTCTTCAAGAACAACAAAATTGTTATGTACCATTTTTCCGAAATATAATTTTCATTTCAGTATTTTACCTTCCCATAAATAAACGAGCTGTCTTTTTTCTAGTTATATGACCCAATGACAGTGACCGTGAAATACTCATAATAGTTTTTGCAAAATCAGCGCAAAACATTATGTTTTTAGAATAAAGTTTTTTCTCTCTGCATATTTTAATCTGTATTTAAATTTAACTCACGTTGGTGCAACCGGGCCTGAAGCAACTTGTCTTATTATTTTTATATGTGCAATTTTCGTATACATATTCTGACATTTAATATTAACTTCTATTATATTAATTATAATATTTTACATTTTCTAATAAAATGCGAAAAAATAGAATTCGCAAGGCGGTAGAAAAGTGGTTTTAGTGAATTCGTATGGCCATTAAATACTTAAACCGGCCATACTCGTTCAATAAAACATTATTTTTCTACAACTGTCAAAAAAACGTGACATTTATGCATCGTTATCAAGTCGCAAAGTATGTCATTTTTGATAGTGAAAAAATATTTGTCAAAAAGTTTCCTTGGATGCTAAAATAGTTATATTTTAGCACCCAAGGAAACTTTTTGACGAATATTTTAGCATCCAAGGAAAATTTTGCAAAAATTAAAAAATTAAAAAATTTTAAAATGCTGTTGTAGAAAAAATAGTGTTTGTATTTCGTGCGCAAGATGATTGTTTTGTTGGCGCATTCGAATGAGTTTGAAGTCTCGACCTGACGGTCTCGACCAAAAACTCATTCTCATGCCCCAACAAAAAACAATCACTTTGCGCACTTAATACAAAAATAACTATTTTCTAAACTTCAGAAAAAAAATGCAAGTAGCAAATTTATTTGAAAAAGTCGTGTTTTCTCAATTTTTACAATTTTTCATTTGTGACAGGAATCACGAACCGAAAATAAAAGTATGTATTACATATCATATTTTATTTATGAAACAATTTGAACACAGATTTTTTGATAAAGAAAATAGTGAATAACAGTTAAATAATGAATGTAATGTATTGAACAGAACTGAAAGATGAAGCCATTGATCTTGTCTCTACCAGAAAAAGTTGAACTTTTCAAAGTTTCGTGGTAGCGGTTCTGCTTTTTTTAATTTCAATTGAAACTATTTTTTGTGTATATTGGAATAAGATAAAGCAATATAAGTACAGGGTCATTACATTATAACCATCGTAGTTGTCGTTGAAAACCCACACAAATTTTGGATGTGCCGCCAGCCTCGCAATGTTAGACCTATAGCGATGCTAGTCTCACTCATGTTGTGAAACTTGCGGCACATTCAACTAGCCACCAACGCCTACTACGATGGTACAATCATTTATAATGACGCTGTACATCTATCATTATTTAAACATAAAAAACGAAACACTAGAAGGTGTCGATCAACTTTATTGAAAATTTGTATTGTTTTGTGTTGTAGTGTATTGTTTTGCGATAAACAAACTATCGAAGTTTCATTAAAAAGCAATGTTAACAAAAGACGTTAATTTTAATAATGAGTGGCTCGCCGCAGTTCCTGATGCACCCATTTATTCGACGAGGTATGCTCTCAATGAAATGGTCTACGTCAGCGTGACACATCTCATCCCAAGCTTTCATAATACGTCGTCGACGTTGCTCCAAGTCCCTTGGGGCCGCCAGCAGGTTATTCAACCGATTCCCAATCATGTCCTACACATGTTCAATTGGCAATAAATCTGGAGAACGAGAAGGCCACAGCAGTCCTGCTACGTTGGAATGTTATAGACACCTTTGCCTAATCGAAGATCGGGTTGTTTAATAACCCCCTAAAAAGTGGAACCGACTGTAGCACCTCGGCGATGTAGTGAGCAGCATTAAATCCCTCATGTCAATAACTCTTCCTCGATTAACATCACCTATTTAGTGATGATTTGCACAGTGACGATGTGGAGTTATTGTCGACACAATGAAATGTGGGAAAAATAGTGAGACTCCGCCTTGTAGCAAAAAAAAAAAACGAGCAAACAAAAATAGATGATTTTTAAGAAAGAAAGATTTCAAAAAGCAGGATAAGCGCACACATGGTTTCCATATTCTCATCATTTAGTTCTCGTATTCTTGCAGGTATTTCGTGAATATTATAATAAAGGTGGTCAACAGCTTCTATAGTTAATTTTTCTGACTCTGAAGGCCCGGCTAATAAAACTATAATATTCACCAAATACAGGGAGCGGCATTGTCTAGTTGTATTTCCCAAAGTACTACGATTTAATCTGCATTTACTAAGAACGCTCCCTGCAGATGAGGGAATGAATGTTCGTTCGGAGTTTCTACCTAATTTGACAAGAATTATGAATGAAACAGAAATGACCCTTATGGTAAAATATTAAGGTAAAATTACAGTGAAACGGTCGGGGCCACCATCTTCATTTGGTGTCCCTTCGGTGAATAATTGAACATTATCCGTTTATTAGTCGAGCCTTAGAGTCAGGAAAATGAACTATAGATGTTTCATTTTTTATGGAAGCCAGTATATTACATTTTAAATTCGAAGTCAAGTTTGTAGGTTGAAGGAGTTTTCGACATTTTGTTGTTCTACTATTTTTCTTTGTTCCTTTACACACGTTGAACGTGCGAAATTTTTTTTTAACGTCACTAAAATGGGAAAATTCCTGTCGGTGCAAGAGATGTCTCCGCGTAGAGAGATCACAGCGTATACGCATTGCGTGCGTGCTTACGCATAGCTTTATCGACTAGTCCTTGCGATCGAGTTATTATTAAACTCAATTTCCACAATACAAACAATATTTAATTTTGAATCGTATCTTTGTTCTCCAAGGATGACAGTTAACGAAACACGTGCACCGCTGCTTATTGATATATCGTTTTCGTTCCACCAAGGAGACAACGCAGAACCGGAGGAAACGTCGGCGGAGGCCTCATCTGAAATTTTTACACTCGCTGACCTGCAAAGAACAAGCAAGTCGAGATCGACCGTACAGACAACATTAATTATTGTTGATAACACTAATGCATGGGATGCGGTTAATGAGTGCAGGAGTGAACGAGTCATTGGTTTATGATAATGCGAACCGTCTGGCAGAAATTTTAAATTGCAGGATCGAGTGGAATTGTGCGATTTCTAATATGATCAGCTAATTGCATCGGAAGTTCGTCTAATTTGTGTAAAATTTCGATTATTTTTTCGTTGATTGCGATTTACTGCCAATTAATGACAGGACGGGCTACTCGCGGTGTGGATTCGTGAAAGATCTCGTTTAATCGGAGACATTTAAACTATTTGTGTCGCTTCTGGTCTTTGCACATAAATCGCGGCGAGGTCGCAACGACCGAATAATTTAGGACATCCTGTCGAAAAAAAGAGTGGTTCCTTGTTGTGACTTTTTAAATAATTGCAGGAGCAATCTTGGAAATTGTGACTTTGTTAAATTCGTTCGGTAATGACGCTAATTCGTTTTTAACGTGGGGGAACGACCAGGTTTTAGACTCGCGATTTAACACGATGTGAGCGATTGTAGTAATGAATTGTTGCCGTATTGATAATTTATTCCTGTTATTAACTTATTTGCGGCACACTGAAAAACCTTGACGACAGATCGTAATAAAATTATCTGCTGATCGATATCTGAAACGCGGCGTCTGGCTTAGGAAAAGTGTGGGTACCGTATGTATAAAATATATATCTTAATTTAATGGTGGAATTTTTCTCGGTGCTGATACGTATTGGACATATTTTGTATTCATCGATATTTGTTTTTGTAGTATTTTTATTATTAGGGCTTCGATACATTTCCTCTTTTCTCTTTCAAGTACACTTCCGTCAAGGAAACTTTCCCGATTTCCAATTCGTTTGTTTGTACCTTGAAAAGTTAGAGTGAAAATAAATTCTCTTTCGTTAAAATCTAGTCAATTGTTTTTTAATTCTATTTGAAGATTTTTCCTTCACATAAGTAACAATACATTTTTTTAAATATAATGTATTGCTGCTAGTAAGTACATTTGCAATTGTAATTTATCACCTAGATTGACGAAGTAATAATAAATAACTTATAAGGTATCTTGTATCACCCAGTATGTTATTTTTTGACAAAATAAAATTAAAATTCGAGATAAAATTAACAGAAAATGCAATGTTTTTGGTCGTTTTTCTTAGATTTCAATGACACTCATGAGCATTACTAAACTTTTAATAACATTTTAATCTGCATGCTTTTTTTTTAAATACTCTGGTTTGATACAATTTTTTTTTGCTCTGGCCATCATGATAAAACATGATAATAATAAATAAAATACAATTGTAACGATTAAAATGTGAAGGACGATTATAAAACAGTTGATCTTTGTTTTAAGAATTGTGTTGCGTTGATGCTCTGGTTGATACCACACATTTATTGTTTTTGATTATACATACGTTTTTATTTTTATTATTTAATAATTGTATTTTCGTGAACGCTTCCATTTTTAAAATGCCCATTCTATCAACTTTCTAACCAAATAAAGTAAAATTCAATTCATAAGCGAATGTCCAAAAAAAAAAAACATAAAGAACAAAAAATGTAGAGAAATGCATGCTCTACATTTTTTATAATAACTTAGACGAATCTCGCACGGATAATGAAATAATCGCAAAAAAGTGATTTTCCACCTGTATTCTCCAATATGGCGGACCGAGCAAACTTAGCAATATTTATAATATGCCTAATTGATGATTCCTGCCAAGTATAAACTTTTCTGTACCTTTTGCAAGGTAAAGCCTACCTATTGATTGGACTACTGTCATAAAATCTCATCACGTCGTTGGTAGGATATTTTAAATTAATCCAATATTTACAGGTGATTTTTTTTGTCGTTCATTGGTATTTTTTAATGTAAGAAAGCGTGAGACGTTCACAGGTAATTTTTTTTTGAGTCATTGAACACAGTGCAATTGTTACAACATGTCACAAAGCAAACAAAGGTTTCTTCGAGAATTTTTCTAATCTATTACCGACATATTTGTATTGGATTTTCTTTTCTCATTTTAAGATTCCACGTGTGTTCGAATTTTTTTAGCACGAGAAAGCAGTAAACAATCACATTTGATAAAAAAAAATTTCCCGGTCACTTGGTTGAATACAATTCCCGTAATTCATCACAAAGCAAATAGACGACAGTAACCGTCTAAAAATGTCAATCTAGAACGGAACTATTATGCTGATATCCCAGATTTTTTATTCGAACGTCTGTATCATTAACAAACAATTAAATTCGAGTCGCCATTTGGACACGGAGGTGTAGATTTTAGACGGAACATTTTTATGAGCCCGCCGTGCTCATTAAAATAATTTTCATTCAAAAAGTCAAATTTATGAGACTCCCGCATGCGTTGCATATTCATAAAACGAAGGTGATGGTGAACCTGTTTTAGGTGACTTACCTCATTTGTTAATCACCAGGTGGAGAGGTCTCGAATTGCGTTCGAAAACAGATGGAGTCCTCTTGTTTTATTTTATTTCTCCGATGAAGAAAATGAGTTTCAGTTACGGAGTGTGAAAAATTTGTACGACGGCATATTTGCGAAGGTCGGTTCATCTGACCAGAATAAGCTCGGTAATTAATTTAGTTATTTTTTCGCCCGACGCTCTTCCAAAGAGTCCAACCGGAATATTTTAAGTGCAAAGGTGAAATCCCCCATTTGTCAGGATCGGATTAGTCTCGGCGTATAGCGGCGAGGACAGCTCGCATATTTACGATATTCCTAAAATGGCAATACTCACTAGGCTATTAATAATAAATTTTTACGGCATCCGAGGGCGCTCACTTACGCCGGCGTAAATCTCTGTTGCAGTGAGGGCTTACGACAACGCGACCACTTGCGGTTTGGTCTGGACCCCGAATTTCGTGGCCTACAGGTGCCGCACATGCGGCATATCCCCGTGCATGTCGCTCTGCACCGACTGCTTCAAGAAGGGCAACCACCAGAGGCACGACTTCAACATGTTCTTGAGCCAGGCGGGTGGCGCCTGCGACTGCGGCGACACCTCCGTCATGAAGGAGTCAGGGTGAGTCGGCGTGCTACTTCCGACGGACGGAAGTTGTTCTAGAGATTTGGCGTTTGTGCAGGTTCTGCGACCGGCACGGTCCAGGGAAGAGAGCGAGCAAGGGGAACGCCCCCCACGACCTGATGTGTGTAGCCGAGGCGATGATGCCCAGGGTCATATTCAGACTTATCCAGCATCTCAGAGAAAATAGGTGCGTATTTGATTTGATTTTGTGAGTTACGGGGGTCGAAACGATTTCGAATGGATTTGTCACAGCTCAACACGATTGTTGGATTGTTTTCTGTCCACGCAAAGTCGTTTCGATACAGTTTCACTGGAAGCTCATAAATTTTCAACAATTTTGTAATAGTTCACGGTGAATCATGATTTTATCTGTGGAGTCGAATGTGTCAGTTTTTAAAATAGTTTTATTTTACATCCGGGTTGGAAGAGTCGGAGAAGATTGTGGTACGCAACAGTTTGGACAAATGCAATGACTGTGCCCAGAAACAACTTTCAAATTTTGAATGTCTCTCATTTCGAATGATTTTTTTGAAAAGAATTTTTCAGAAATTTACCTAGTTTTCTAGTTGTATAGTTGCTTGATGACATTATCTTGATCGTGATTGTAGATATTTGAATAAAAAAATCGTGAGTCATATTTTTTTGAATTTATTTTACTGTGTTGTCCACGTTGCCAATAATATGACTAAGCGATCGGTGACAGAAGTTCTCTCAAGGAAAAGGGTGATGACGGGAAAAAATGAAGAGTAGGTATAAAAATACTTCGTTCAACTAAGCATTGATGAGGTAGACGGTAAGAGAGTATTGTGAGAGATAAGAGCAAAAGAGAAAAAAAAATGTGAATGAGGACAAGAAAGTGTTGAGATATTGAAATATGAAAATACAGGAAAATATAAGAATATAGCTAGATAATATTCGAAAAGAAACAATTTGGACGTTGTGACAATGGATTGAAATGGACAAGGATAATGTTAAAGGAAATAGAAAGGAATGCATTACTAATACATACTAGAGAGCAGTCGTTTATTCGGAGTTTATTTACTAGGACACATTTTGTTTGTCAGTTTCGGATTTGTCTTTTAGATAAATACATGTTTTAGATGTTTCGGTGTTCAAAAGAATCAAAATAAAAATGAACAACATTTGAAGAGTGAACAATAAGATAACTCAATGTGAAATACAAGTCAAAACAACTTATATCGACAAAGTTTCGATTATGATAACGATAATAAATTAGGATATTAATAAATAAAATTATTTAGGAATTTTATCACCAGCCTTAAATTTGTACAGTCCAAATGGACCACATTTGTTAACACAAACGTGCAATAATGAATTACAAACTTGTTTAATAAATATTTTCGATCCGGCTCGAAGGACCGATATATGTGATGAGGGAATTGAATAAAAGAAAAAAAGTATAAATCAAAAATATAATAATCATTAACGTATTTACAATAATTGCGGTCATCCAAAAGCGAACGTTTTTTTACTAGTTTGATTTGTACTTTAAATCATAGGCGTCCTAAATAAAATGTCATAGTTTGACACTAGCGTTAAAAAAATTATTGAAAGTATTTTTTTAAATGCCAGGATATCTCACTCCGACTCGGACAGCTAGGGCTATTGCAAAGCTAGAAGAAAATTAGTCGTTGGCTGCTGTGGCGAGAGAATTACATCGCAGTAAGACTTGCATCTTCCTTCTGCACGAACGCCAGCCTAATTTAATCCAACAAAAAATACGGAAATTTTCGCAAGCATCTTTCACTTTGGGATGGCCGCGATTGTACAGTGGCGAGCACGGAATTTCGCACACATTGGACATTTCACTGACTTAATTTTATTAAAATGAGATACCTACTGGCGGCAGTTTCGTGACAGTTTAGGTGAAACATCAGTCATGATCACATACATCATGCGTATCCCACCTCATTATTGATTATAATGACAATAAAGCTTAGACTAGATAGTTTTTTTTTAATGACGTACAAATTGGCGTGCGAAATTCCGTGCTCCCCACTGTACATACGTTATTATATTTTTGATTTATACTTGAGCCTTGTTTTTTATCATTATGAAACATTTCTTGAATTATTTTTTATGATTGTTTTCAGTATGTACTAGTTCTGGTTGAACCGAAAATCACCCATTCCTTTTTTTGTTTCAACCTGTTCAGTTTGTATATTTTTACATTCCTAAAATCTGGCCAGGATTCGAAAGACGGGTTATTTTGGCGATATTTAAACAATCAACTGGTGTTACATTAGGTTAAAAATAAAACGTTCGTTTTCATTGCATCAATCGTTCATTCAGACGTTAATGTTATATAAGTTTTTTTACTCTGTAATAAATTAGTGTTTTTTTTTTTAGAGTGACAGCTCAAAATATACAAAATTGAATGTACAATTAAATCTATTGATGACGTTAAAATTTTGAAAGCAGATTTATCAAGTTTTGAAACATGGAAATGCAAAATACATAGTGTCTCAGAAATAAGTACATTAATTTTAACTGGTAATAGAACTCGTTATTAGCAATACATAATTCATTTAAATATATTTTTTTCCTAAACCTTATAGTTATCCAATTAAAATTATTGAAAGATTTTGCGCAAATTTCGTTACCCGCCTAGAAGAACAAAAAACAAATGCAAGAAAACTTTCACTTGTTTCTTGCGAATTTCAGTACGACGGCTAAATGCTGCGTTCGTTGCTGTAACCTATAATGATAATTGATAAGGGTGGAAGAGAAGGAAGAGAATCATATGGTAGATATCAAATGAAAACCATTTTAATAATAAATTTTATTTATTTTTAAACTGACCCTAATAAATCGTTCATACATGAAGTAATTGGAGTAATTAGTAATCACTAACCATTACAAGAAGTTTCAAAGTGACCGCCGTTATTGTCAATACTCAACACAATAATGGAAATGATTCTTCCACTCTTTCCAGCATTCCTCTGTTATTGCGAATTGTTGTGGTAGCATTTTCCACTCGTTTTCTTAAAACTTCAAATGTGTCAATTGGGATCGAATATACTAAGTCCTTCATGTACCCCTACAAGAAGAAGTAGCACGGAAATTTTCTAGAATCGAGGAGCACGCTTCACCATACACCAACACAATATCAATGTATTCACTACTTGAAAATAAACTCGCCATTTTCACAAAATTTTAGCTTAAATCACAGAATCAACACGTAAACACCTGCCTTGTGGAGTCGGAAAAAACTAACTAAAAACTACACCTCGACCGCGGGGCGGAAAAAGTGTATTCTAAAAACACAATGGGCCGTATGGGTATGATTTCCCTTTCGTTAAAGTTAAAGAACGTCGTTAAATTGTTTTGTCTCTGTCTAACATAGTGCTTGGCATATACTCTCACTTTGTCTAGTCAATTATTTAGCTAATGAAAGGCTTAATGAATGGGGAATCATACGGCCCAATGTTTTGCGTTGATTTCACAAAAAGTATTAATTCACGGTCACTGTCTTTGGGTCAAATAACTAGAAAATGCAAGTAAATAGACAGCTCGTTAATTTATGAAAATGAAATGAAAATTATATTTCGAAAAAATGATACATACATTTTTTGTTGTTCTTGACGAGAACTGTCACTGGTGAAAATAATGTACTGATTTCTGAAACACGTACAAATAGGTGGACAAGAAGAAACTTATGGTCATTTCCGGTTAAACCACAAGTAGTATCAACTCAATGCGTCGTAAAATCCAAGAAAAAGTCACGATGTTTTAATTAAAAATTATAATATTTGTTGAAGTTTCGGTGATTCACAAATTCTAGTCGAGGAGAAAAATAACCGATTTTGTTTAATCGGAGAACTATCCAATAAACGTGAAAAACTTAAGGTTTGTCTCGGTGATAATTTGTTAGCATTTCTTGTGTAAACAACCCATATACGCGATGTGTCATAAATCATCGTCATTGTAAGCAACAGTGTTAAGTAGATGTAAATTGGAATGTATTACACGAAAAAAAAAATCAATAAGAAATGACAAAGTTTTGCGTAATTTTTTTCATTGTATTCAGATTTAGGACGTATACGAAAAATTGAATTGTTTCCGTTTTAGGACATAATTTTTCACTGGGTTTTTGTCACAAGACAAATTTTATTATAACCGAACTATTATTTGAAATGGATCAATTTGAATCAATTTACATTGATAATTTTGTTTATCTGTTACAAAACGCTGCATTGCTAAATGAGCTAAACGAGATTCAAGATTGGAAGTTTGATGTTTCTGCTTGCTACCTTTTTTCTATCCGATAGAATAAATCTATTTTAAATAACAAAGAAAACATTTCAGTATTGAGTTTATT
Source organism: Tenebrio molitor (assembly GCF_963966145.1). Classification (NCBI taxonomy): domain Eukaryota; kingdom Metazoa; phylum Arthropoda; class Insecta; order Coleoptera; family Tenebrionidae; genus Tenebrio; species Tenebrio molitor. The sequence continues at coordinate 339,387 of NC_091054.1, read as the reverse complement.
TTGGGGCGAATATATTTGTAGGTTTAACAGAAAATCGATGCGAACAATAAACTACCTGTAAACCGCAAATACCGTTACAACTAATATTTATTAGTTCTAAATTGCGAAGAGATTTTATTTTTAGAGCATATTTAGTACGAGATGGTCACTAACTTTGTGCAGGTTTTTGGTCTCTGTGACTATTTATCGATTGCTGCGCCCACATTATTTATGGAAAATTTTATCAAAGCTTCCACTCTATGTTAGTACTTTTCTAGAGCAAGTCTCGTCTAAAACGGTCCATAATAAAATCTGAGCTTGAAGAAGGTCGGTTTCAGTTGTAATAAAGATTTTATTTTCTACGGAGTACTCTGGAGACTTCGTTTTATTTCCCCAATACTAAAAATTAAAAAAAATATACCAAGACCAAGAAGCTGCAGAGTCGTATAATTTTTTTTTTTTGTTCACGGAGAATCCATTTTTGCAATTTTCAGCCATTTGGCGACGATAAAGGACGCACAGAAAGGTCCAATCCAAGATGCGGACGCCTTCATCACAATGCTTCTGGATTTCAACCACATGGGTGGCTTAATGAGACGCGTCATGACCACGGCTCTGACGAACCCACAAGTGAGTATTGTCACACGTTGTTAACGCTTTCCATTCGCTGATCGCACGCTCCCCTTCCGCAGAAATACCGAGATCTAAACGAGGTGCCGGAAGAGGACGACTCCGAGTACGGCGCCTACGTCACCGAGTCGAGAAAGATCTACGAAGCTGCGGTGGGTTCCTTCCTCAACCCCAAACCGTGTTCGGACGTCTACAAGGACTGTCCCTCGCTTCAGGAGCACCTGGTGCACAAAACCTTCCTGGAGGAGTTGGTTTTCTGGACGGTGATGTTCGAATTCCCCCAGAAAGTCGTCTGTCTGCTGTTGAACATGCTGCCCGATCCCGACTACAAGGAGGCTCTGACCAGGGCTTTCGTGCTTCACTACAGCAGGATCGCCATGATGTTGGAGAGGTCCAGCGATCCAGACACTCTCAGTAATCGAGTGGTTCACGTCAGCGTTCAGTTGTTTTCTAATGAGAGTTTAGCGTTACGTATGACCGAACAGTTGAATTTGTTACACGTGATGGTGGTCAGTCTGAGGCATATGATGAAGAAAATCTTGGTGGAGAATAATGTGCACGGTCAGTTGATACGTCCAGAGACTGTTCGATTTGTTATCAGAGCGGTTTCAGATCCACAAAGAAATTACCATTACGTCGTCGACTGCAGCAAGAGGGTTATGAAGGAGCATTGTTATTGGCCTCTGGTTTCGGATTTGAATAACGTGCTGTCGCACAGACCCGTCGCGCTAAAGTTCATGTCGGACGATATGCTCATAGAGATGTGGTTCGGATTTTTGTCCATGTTTCAAGGTATAGTAATAAGATAAATTGAATAGTGCCCTAAACAGGGTCGTTCCACTTGTTCAAAGATTTGAAGTTTGCTATGCCCATAATGTTAAACGCTAACAATATTAAAAATTGTATTTTTTTGCGTCTTGTCAAAATCATGATAAGAAACTGGCTGTGGGTATAAAGGAAAACTGGAACTCAATAAGCAGGTAATATTACTTAAGCCTTTGCTCGAGCTCTGACAGTAAAGATTTTTACTTGTAAATTAACTTTTTCATCTTTCTGGAAGCTTAATTTTTCCAAGGTCATGATATGGACCGGTAACTCGAAGATTTATTCTTGACAACGTGACTGACGGCTTTTCTGCAAACAGTGAACCTAGAATATGAAAAGACACATTCCAGATTATGGTTTATATTATATTTTTTTCTATATTCGCCATCGTCACGACAGTGTTTACGACTGTGTGTGCACAGACAATTAAACTATAGTAAGACACTTCAATCCCATATAATAATTTGGAATAGCTTCGACAGTGTTGTTCCGCACGCATTTGGCCAAACACTCAATAAACAAACAATAAAAAAATATTTATCAATTGTGACACTTTTCTGAAAAAAATAAAGATGTATTAAAGATATAAGACTTTCTATGAATAAAAAGGTAGGAATTAGTGGCATTTATTAAATTATTAAGTAATTATAGGTAATATCCAATGTTTTCAGTATTGAGAACTCCATAAGAAAAGGGGAAAAATAAAAAAAAACAATTTTTTGGGCAATTTGTGAATCTGCTACGTAATTTAACAAGGTAAAAACTTAAGTGGTGAAACTGACTTCTTAATAAAAAGTTATAGTTTTAGTTTAAAGACAAAAAGAAGCCAAACAGTAGGGTGTGCCCCCGTTAACAAAAAGAGTACAAATATTTGCATACTATGGAGAAAATTGTGAAGGCGATGCAACTCCTCATTTGGACAATTTAGGCATATTTTTTATCTATCGGTAAATTAAAAGTACAAGAAAATGAAAACGAATTATTAACTTGCAATGTTTCTGTGGTGGAAAACAATTTCACTTTTAAAAACCTGTCATTAATGGACACATTTGGACACTCAAAACGTTTTTTAAACTTACTTTATAGTTTTTGTAACAAAAAAAAAAAAAATGTCAAAAGACTTACCTGCAATCTATTTTCATATAATAATATATCAAGGGACAGATATATTGCCGGAAATTTTTTCGAGCAGTCCTGACACACGAGTGTTTGTAGCAAGAAAATTACACGAGGGCGCTAGCCCGAGGGTAATTTTGAGCGACAAATACGAGTGTTGGACTGCAAGAAAAAATTTCTGGCGATATATATCTGTCCCAAGGTATATTCGAAAGAGAATCGCCCGAAAAAACTTTTTTCTACTAGAGTTTGGAAAACTTCAACATTGTAATACTAATTTGAGTTAGGAAAACTGAAAAATTTCCTACTAAGGGCGGAAATAATATTTCAACACTAAAAGTTCAATTTTGGTCGTTTCCTGGGATATGTAACGTAAAAACTGGTATTTAATTGAGACAAAAGCTTAAACGCCTTCACAATTTTTCATTAATAAATTGTTTCTCTATGGTAACGAAAGCAGAACAATTTTGATTTCGCTTTTTAATTTAGAAATAATTAATAGTACATTAAAAATATCCAAATTTTATGTATTTTCCAAACTCCAGTAGAAAAAATCATGTGTGCAATTCGTAGGAAAAGTGTTTTTTCCGTACTCGACGCGTTTTTAATCTCGACTTCGTCTCGATTAAAAATCCCGCATCTCATACAGAAAAAAGTCACTTTTCCTAACTTATTGCACAAATAGCTATTCCCTAGCTTAATTAAATTGTGATTGGTTGCTATTCAAATAATTCGTAGTTGTGATTTGTCAATATAAATCATGTGACATTTGAGGGCGATTCTCAGAATAAAATCTTTAGCTACGTAACCCTTTTTTCAGATCCTTAATATTAAGCTCCAACTAATTCTAACAGAAATTTTATTCTTGTAAGAAGTTTCCGCAACGCGAATGTTCGATAAATATATGGTTATTATAAGAGGCATTTGCCATTTGGTAATTATCAAAATAATCGAAATAGCATAGCAGTAGTGCCAACATACGTGCCATATGTCCACATGTTGCTCTTTACTTACATTGTTATAAATCAGATTTTATTTGATATAAATGCAAGTTTTTTAGATTACATTTTCTGTATTATTTTTCTGCAAGTATTATTACATTACATATATCCAAGGTTCTTTGTTGTTTTCTTAAACTTTTCTTTAATAACTTCTTTAACGTTAAGAATTTTTAACGTATTAAACGACAACGGAAATTTAATTGCTCCACCTTGTAAAGCTGAACTACAGTTTTAAAAGTCAAAAATATTTCTACTGCTGGAACAAATTAGCTGAAAAACTAAACCTTGTGCTATTCTATGTATAACATATTAATCCAGAAAATGGCATTATATGGGTATGGCCTTGGTATGGCACTACTCATAAATATAGTAACTTGTTTTCTCCTCTTAAAAGCTTGTGCAAAGTTCCAAATTTTTTCACGTTTGCTCTATCGTTGTAGAATGAACAGCTGACACACGCCCTATACGAGTATAAGTTCCATAATTTATCGACGTTACTGTTTTATTGAAACAAATTTTCTTGTTCTAGTTGTTCAAACAAGTTTTTGTAAATTTTGAGTACATTCATCGAAAACTGTGACTCACGTTACTCATCAGCGAAAATTATTTTTTGCATTGTTTTTTTTTCATCTTAGCTGCTTTTTTAACATAAATGTAAATATGGTGCCTGGTGAAATTTCTTTTTGCAGTTAATAATCTGTTCCCACGCTTGGCAAAATAATTTGAAAGGATATCAATAATTATTTTTTTTAAACACAATTCTACGGAAAAAACCTGCACAAGTATGCAAGTAGTTACATACTTTAGTGATTTTTTGCGGACAATTAACACCCAAAGATGAAAAATTAAACATTCTGTTTGAACATCCGTCATTTGCATTAAAACAAATCTTATGTAATAACTTAGAGATTTAACTTTTTATGCTCGGGCCCATTAAGTATTTTAGTGTAGCAGAGCTCACGCTGCCTTTGGAATATTTGGGGATAAGTAATTGTCCGATAAATCATTTCAGAAAAATTGTTCTTTATAAATATGATTTTTTAAGTGTGTCTAAAAGGTATAATTAGAATGACGCGGTTACTTAAAAAAGTAAATGCATTAAGCAGATTTACTCCCATTCCAAGAACATAATTACAAGGTAGAAAAATTAACATTCGTAGGTAATACCATAAACCAGATGGTAAATTATAAAGCTACTGTCAGATATACCACAATCTTTTTTTTAGATCTTTATTAATAACCTCGTTTAAAACAATTTTTCAACTGTTCAGACTTTACTGGTAGTTAACCCATGTCGTAGCTAGTAAAGCAAAAACTATAGGCGGATAAAGAGAATTATTCAATCTAATCTGGATCACTCTGCACATAAATTACTACACATGCTATTGGATTAAAATTTGTTTTTTAAATTACTTCTTAAGGAGCGGAGCAAGTTCTTTTAGTCTTCAAACTTGCGTTTCATTTAAATGTTGCAATTTCTTTTGCCTTTCGCCAAGATTTTGTGAATGTTAGCTTTACGTTTCACGTGCTGCCCACCTAGATCCTTGTAATCGGTTCTTCACCAAATCGGAAGAACGACTTGTTTAGAGAAAAAAAGCGTTTCGTTCATTTCAATTTTGGATACTCCTGCCTGCTCATCTCAAGAAATTTCACCACATGCTAATGAAAGTGTATCATTTCAGGAATGAACATAAACCAACGGGAAACGAAAGAACACGTCAAATTCGAACCGAACACCTATTTCGCCGCATTTAGTGCCGAATTGGAGGCAAGCGCCTACCCTATGTGGGCCCTCGTCTCGCATCTGACAGACGCCAGCACCGCCCCACTCACGAGAAAAATGCTTTCGGCGTGTCTGAAAGAATTGCAGCGGTGGTTGGACGCGATCAATTTCATTCACCTGAACACGGTCAGTTTTGGAAATTGTTCCCTTCGAGTCTCGACTAATTTTTTCGATTTTTCTCGCAGAACGATCATCTCCAAGTGTCTTTCCACCTGCCTTTGCACCGCTACTTGTCCGTGTTCCTTTGCCAAGCCGTTGCCAAACAGGGGATCACCTTGGATGAGATTCTGCCGATGGACGAGGACTTCCAAGTGATGATTTTGCATCCGTTGAGAGTTCAGGTAGGTGGCAATTGTTTATGGTGGTGGTGTGACGTAACTGTCGATTGTTTGAGGAAGTGTTTGTTGAGTAATGGAAACAAGTCAGTTGTTTTCAAAATATATTTTCTTTGTTATGTTGAATAATAAACAGTTTATTTATATTTTGACAAGTAAACATTATCGTTGTGTATTACGAATGACAAAATTCGTTTAGATACGGTATGATACACGGTTGTTTATAACATGAATATTATGGGACGTTGAAAATGTGTAGGACAATGTTGTGGAGACAATTTAGAAGTGTTTTCGAAAAAAAAAAATTTTTTTAACATTTTTGAATGAAGTTTTGATAAAAATGCATTTGGAGAATTAGGTAACAAAAGAAAGTGATAAAATATTGGATTCCCAAATGACAATAATATAAAAGGCCAAATGTAAAAATATTTAGATTCATAAGATTGCATTTTAAAAAAATCACATCGATAAATGATTGATAAGAAACTAAAAACTATTATTCCAGATCCAGATTTTTTTTTCATTTTTCCGGTAGTGAATCCAATTACGTTTAGAAATGAAAAAAAATTTCCAACACTCGATTGTGTTTAATTATAATTTCTAGCCATTTAAAAATTTTCGGTGGCGAAAAACACCACTTTTAAAATGTTGAATACTATACATTTTTTCTTACTTGAAAGACAGCTGAATATTTAATTCTAAATATTGCTTCTTTTTGGTCGATACTAGTCTTGCATTTTTTTTTTTTATTTAATCAAGGACTAACCAACGAACCAAATACAAAACAATTTATGGAGCTCTTGCCGAAAACTTTTTAACCTACCGCTCATAAAACAAAAAGAACGAGATTATTTTGAGATTACACAACCAACAAATCGTGAGGACTACTTTACAACCCCGTTTGGGACAAGAAATGTTCGTGAACTGACTCGGGTGCGATTTTATCACCTCTCAGGTAGACGGATTAAGGCTTTTTTCATAAAATATAATTACGTGTCATTAACGTACGCCATTTCTGTGTATTTTCCGAAACAATTTTACCGGAACGTATCATTATTTACCATTAAAAGAACGCTCGAGAAGACCATTAGAAAGTTGTTGTTACGAATAGGTGACGTGATCGTAGAAATTACACCTACCGACAATTCCCAAAATTAAACTGATGAATCGTTTTGGCAATTTTTTCTCTTTTTGTTTACTAAAAATGGTACCGCATTTTTTTGTTCTCTGTAATTTTGTTGACGTCACCGTCAGAACTAATGTGGCATTCAATGAAATGAGTAAAAAAAATTGAATTTGGCAGTTTCGAGTGAGCGATCAAATGTGTGCAACAACCGCCAATGTCAAAACATTTAAAACTGCGAACGAGAGGTCAAACACTCCCTCGTCTGTGAATGCAAATACATAGGTCCACTCTCAAGGTTAATAGGTTCCATTGATATTAATTACCGCCATTTTGAATCCGTATAAATAATTATTCAATTCGTTGGAACATACAAAAATGTGGAGAGGTTAATATACAGAGTAACGCTAATGATAATGACTAAGACATAACTAAATCACAGTATTACATATTTTGAACGTTATAATTAATTATTTTTTTGACGTGGGGAAGAGCGCCCTCAGTTGATGTCGGGTTCCTCCTCAGGGAAGGCGGCCTGCAAATGTTTACTGTAGTCGTAGGTAATGATCTTCGGGGCGATGAAGCCGCCGAAATTCTTGTGTCCCTTGTGGTAGATTCCGGCCCCGCTGAGCGGCACCGGCTGCAGAGAGTCGACGGGTTGGGCGTCCAAGAACGGCACCGTGGTCTGGGCGGCGTCGCGGTCCATGTCCGTGTTGGTGAACTCGACGTATTGGTCGGTTTTCGAGTCGGGGAGCGACGGTGAAGGCGACCTGGTGCTGACGTCGGGATCGGTCAGCTTGACCCGCGTCCTGCAAACAACCAAAATAGGGGTGCGTCACGTTTTCCCGGGGGCATCACTCACAACCGGATCGGCTTGTAAAATCCGTGCCGACTAGAATTGAAGTTGGTCAGAGAGACGAGAGCGAAACCGGTTATTAATCGCGTCCGTCGGCAAATCGAAGTTGGCGGTTTTAAAAGGGACCGGGACTCACCTCGGTTTCTGCAGCGACGAGTCCGTGTTGGGGTTGTCCTTGTACAGGCTCTTGGTGGCGGGGTCGATCAGCTGTCCCGTTTCGAAGTCGAACGGCGTGATGTAAATCTCGAAATTGAGATGCGAACCGATCATCTTGAATCTGACGCCGGTGACTACGTAGCCGTCGTCGGCGACCAAGTCGTCCAGGTCCACGGCGCGCTTCTCCCACGTGAGCGTGTGGTAGTCCTGTCCGTTGATCGTGTTCTTGTCGGTGATCTTGTAGTCTTCGACTGGGACCCAGTGGACGGTGGTCAGGTCGATGTTACCGCGTGGCAGAAGTTTGCCCTCTTGGATCTGCAGGTGGATGATGCGATTGTGCTTGACGAAACGCAGTCCTGTGACGACTCTGAAATGTGACGAGTTGACAAGCGGTCTGAAGAGGCGCGGGCGCGCTCACCTGTTGTTGGATACGTCGGCGATCGTCTGCCTCAGGTTGACGTAGCGGTCGGAGTGGACGCCCTGTTCGTCGCACAGGCAGAAGCAGTAGGAGCAGTGCCAGAAGAGCCACCTCCACCAGCTGTCCACCTTGGTGGTGCCCCGTCGGCAACTCTGCTTCCTCCCCAGGACGCGTCCGTTCTCGTACTCGACGTACTCGTAGCGGCGACTCTGACTGTCCGCGGGGCACACCCACATGTCCGAGTCGACGTACTTGCAGTTGATGATCTTGCCATGGCAGCGTCTCTGCCGCTTGCACCACAGGTTCTGGTAGCAGCCGTGGCTCTTGGTGTAGCTGTATTCGGCGCAGTTCTCCCGACAGGTTCCTTCGGAGTTGAGGTCCACCTCGTTCTGGATGTAGCCTTGCAACAGCTGGGTCACTTCCACGTACGTGTCGCCGGAAATGTGCCTCTTCGGGTCACACTTCCACAAGTCCTTCGACGCCGACTCCATCGCGATTTTCACCGTTTGGATGATCCTGTTGGTGCGCTGTTGGAAGCGTTCCCTTGCGATTTCCGCTTCGGTAGTGAAGTTGCCTTTAACACGACCAAACGATAAGAAAAGTTACCGGCGAATTGGCGATCGGTACCTTCTCCGTAGAGTCGCTTCAGCATGTAGGCGAATTGGATCATGGTGTAGCCTTTGAGTTCGGTCAAGGCGATGGCGTTGTACAAGCTGAAGAGGACCTGTTGGGGGGACTGGTGGGCGTTGCACAACATGTCACCCTCCACCTCCTGCAACAAGAAAGAGGTGCACTTGTGGGCGCCCAAGATCGGAGTTTGCCGTTCTCCCGCACATCAGAAAGAAATGAAGTGTAGAAATGAACCGACCAGATTTTGACATACTGATCGTAGACCTCATTTTTTGACGTTCTCCGCCCAGGACTTTTTCCCGATTTACCTTGGCGGCTTCGTTGAATAGATTTTTTTTCTCGATGATGTAGTGCAGTCTGCCGATGGATTCGTTGATGCTGTTCTTGGGATCGTCCAAGATGGCTCTGCTCAGGTCTATCCAGGCTTGCCTGGGCGAGGGAATCCTGGCGTCTCCCGTTTGCATGCTCTGGAACCTCCTGAAGGTTTCGTACAGAGCGTAGATGCCCCTCAGGTCGGTGTAGGCGTACGCGTACGCCCACACGCCCTCCAACGACTGCAAGCCGTAGTTGACGTCGTGGGGTAGTTTCTTAAAATCGACATTTTAGACATTTCTCCGGCAAGAACCGCCGCCGTCGTACCTCGTGGAGCCTATCGCCGAACTGTTCGAACTCCCTTATCAGTGAGACCTCGGCCAGGTCCGTCTCTTTGACGCGGTTGTCGGTCTGGTCCGCGACGAAATTCCACAGTCGCTGCTCCTGTTCGAGGAACTCGTGGCGCAACTGGTCGACGTCCACCCTTCCCGGTTTCTTGACCCGGGCGCGGGTCAAGATCAGGAAGGAGCACAGAACGAGGAGACGCAGCAGTATCATGTCTTGCCTCGTACTATCTGCAATCAGTTTTGTTTTGGTGTGGCGTAGCTGATACGGCGATCTTTGCGCAACAGGTCGACCCTGATCGCGTTCTTGAAACAACAGATTCGTGGTGGATTTTATTGTGTTATTTTTGGTGGTAACGGAAAAACGGCAACGTTTTTTTGCAAATTGTTGGAGCCAAACCGGAACGCGTGTGTGTCGACTGGCGTAACAGTTAAGCAATGGTGAACGAGAATTTTATTTCCTCATGAAAGTTTTATCGATTATCCGGAACGCAAATCGCCAAGATATTTTCACTGGCTTCATGCTTGTCTATCGGTGGAAATGGACGCATTTTTTGGTGCGTTCGTTTTCTAATTGGATCAAAATTGCGGCTTTCGTTTTTTTTCCAAAGGTCAACGTCACGTCCGGTCGAAAATATGCAAAACCAAGTGACGCAGGTCGATCGAAATCTGGACGACGTGATCGCCGGTGCACCACCTTCCAAGGTCGCCGTTGTTTCGTCCACACTCCTAGATCGTGGTGATTTCTCGACGGATCGATTCGTCGGCGCTTTCGTGACGACAATGGACACCAACAATTTGCAAGAGGTTTTCGCTTTACCGTTCCTCGGGGGTGCTTGAAGGAACGAGCGTCGCACCTGCAACCCGTCGGAATTTCTCTACTACCACAAAGATCGCCTTATCGAAGACACTGCGACACAACGCGACACCGTTTCTGGTCTCCGACTCGTGTCATCCGCCGGATCTTACTGTTATTGTTAACGAGGAATAATTTCACTGCGCCGCGCACCGTCGACCACTCGTTAATGTGGAACTAACAGACAACGACATCTTCTGGTGGAGAGGGCCAGGTCGTGTGGACCTTGGTCTTTCTCTTTTCTCCATCTCGGCAAATGCCAATTTGTTTAGTCATTTTGTCGGGGACGGTCATGCGGTGGCACCTTCCAGGTGTCGCCAATCGTTTACAAGTGGAGCACCACCAAAACATAGTGTCGGGCAGAACGTGCGTGAGGTACGATTTCTTTGCCAATCGGTTCGTTTTAATTGGGCGAATTCCTTGCCGTTTCGGTCGTTAGTTAACACGTTTCGTGGAAGATAAAAGTCACGTTGATAAACGAGCAACAAAATGAGTTTCAAAATTGTCGAAATTATTGTTGGTTTCCAGTAAGTGCTTGTTTGTTGAGGAAATGAGGAACAGATGACGATCGTTTTCAAATTACAGTTTTCATGTTTGAGATTGTCGGGTTGATGATAATGATAAGGACGACCTCGAGTCGGGCAGATTTCGCATTTTTCCCCACTGTTTATCTCGTTTCCTTTCAAACATGTCATTTCCTAGGGACAAGTCATATGAGGACAAAAACAGAAAGCTTTCCGACTTTTGTGGGCTTTGTTGACAATCCAAAATATCAAATGGGCTAAACTTATTTGCTTCCTTCCTCTTTCGTGTTGCGACGAGAATGCAGATAACCTTACCTATTGGGGAATTATTGCAGTTGAACCACTAGAATTATAATGGAGAGAATATAATTCAAGTGTCATGTGATTCCTTTTCAACGATTTGATTGGATGAAATGTAGTAGTAAGAGGATAATGTAAAACAAAAGAATCTGTCAGCTTTTTTTGGTCCGTTTCTAACGGTGACGGTATTCGTCAAATTGGCGCCTCTTTGTGGATTTAAATGTTCTTCATTTATTCAGATAAACATAAATTCCTGACGTGATTAATAATCGATGATATGACTCGTGAAGCCGAAACTGCACATTCTACAGGTCGGTTTCACTCGTAGATTGCATCGATGATAATCATACCAACTGATCTATTAATACATAATAGAATATTTTTTACCATTGGAAGTCAAAAAGACGTGAGGTTTTTAAATAATAAGAATATAATTCTCTCGACAGTTGTTAAAATGGCATCATCAATCGTTTTATGCACTGTAAGTGAATTTCTTTGTTTGCGTTTATGACATTTTTGCGATTGTGTTTTCATGCGATCACGATTGATAAAGTAGCGAAATGTGTTTCTCTGGTTGCCAACCAGAATTTTAATTATTTTTTGTGATAGGTAATTAACATTTTCAGATTTTAGGCAAAATGTGAAGCATTCATGCATTGGAATGTTTTACATACATACTTTGTTGTGCAAATTATGTAGTAGCGCGGTATGGTAATATTTTCCAAAATCCTATCTGCATTATCTTACATGCGTTTAAATTGGTTGATAGGAACACACTGTTTGAAAAAGTTAGATATGTACTTGCTTTTCATGTGCACCTCTGCCAAAAAGTGCCTTTTGTCCTCGCCTGTTTAAGCCTCGGCTGCGCCTCAGTCAGAAAACTCAGATTCAGACGAAAAGGATGTCCTTTTTGGCCTTGATGCACAAATAATTATTAATCTTGTTCTGGTGGAGGCGACCGAGTATTTTTTTTATACAGTTTTGAGTACAAAGCTCTCGGATGTCCTTTTTGCACTATTCGTACATTGCCAAAATTTGAATTTTAAAAAAGAATCATCAAATAAGAGTTCCGAAAACAACTGTCAGAATAAATTCCAATTGATATTTGGTGGTTTTGGAATCCCATTTCACGTGTAAGAACATTTAGAAATCATTACCAAAAAGTTTCACTTTTCATACAATGCTGTGCATTTTTCCCGGCCCTATGATTGCTCACTTGTACTTAGGTTCAAAATTGCCAAGAAAAGATTTTTTTTCCCTACAATGTATTCGAATTTGTTCGCTCTTACTGTTGGCACATCCCATCTTAATTTCTCGCACTTTTTAGTGTTCAACTAAATTTTTGACTTTTACAGTAATCACTAATCAGTGAAAATTAAAGTCTTCCAAAGTTATCGTCTTCAAAAATTAATTACCAACAACTAAAATATTACAGTAGAATAATTAAGAAACCTGTAATATGTGTAGTGGTCATGCTGGACTAAATAAAATTGTCAAAAAGACCTCATCGGAAGAATTCTTCTCATCTGCTTGGTGTTTCCACAATCGTGAGTTGTGTGACTATCAAGTTGGCCGAGCACATTTTTTTTGGAATTTGAGTCATGCATTTTATTTGAGATTTGTAATCAAGACAGATAGCGAAGTGGTTTCGCATCCGGACAGTGAAATCTGCCCAGAAACGACAAAATTCGGTTTAGAATGAATTTAACTGCATTTATCCGCTCGTATTACAACACTACACAGTGATTAATAAAATTTCCGGTTGGTGTTACACCCAATTCTTCGTTGTTTGAAGAATGCAATTAACTCTTCATAGTTGATACGTTATACATTGAAGTACGACCGTCAGCTTGTAGTTTGGTTGTTGTGTTAAGACCCGTTATTGCCAAAACACTTGCTTTAACACTTTTAAACTCATCGTCTTTGGGTAATATCGTTCAATTTGTTTACACATCTTAGATGTGTGTGTGTGGCACAGCAGGCAATAACCTCAGAAGCAAATGTGAATCATCAGGCCAACCCCACAGGTGTCCATCAATTATCACACTCTCTAGAAGTGAATCATCTTCGCAGAAGACCCAAAGACAAAGATCTAACCCATTTTTTGCTCATATCCGTTAATTATAACGTCATCTAATGGAGTCAACGTCCTCGGAAACCTTACCTTGAGACTTTTGGATAGTAGCTGGAGAATACCCCTGTCGTTGATACCCTTCCCCGAGGGCACCACGTACGTGTAGATCGTTTCGATCATCCCCCTGACCGAGCTGGGGTCGTGGGAGACCACGTTGTCGGCGTAATCCTTCAACGTGGACTTCTCCAAGTAGTCGCGGTGCGTCGTGTACTTCTGCATCGTCTGGAAAGAGTTGCCGACCAAATCGTGGTAGTTGAGGAGATCGTTGAGTCGCAGCTCGAGTCGGATGCGTTCCGGGAGGTTGTTCAACATCATGGAAATGGTGTTGGTACCTTCACAAGAAAAAAAAGCTAAATCGGGGAAGTCCCAGTTTTTGCGCGTGGACATACCGACGGCCTCGACTTGGGCGCTAAGTTGGTTCAGTTTGCTGTTGATGAGGTCGATCTTGCCGAAGAGCTTCCTCTCGGTCTTGTCCAGCAGGGGGAAGGGCACGTCGGCGTACTCAACTTGGCCCTCGATGATGTTCCACGCTTTCGCTATCCATATCACGACGTCCTTGGCGACGCCGACGACGTCGAGGGCGTCGTGGATGCCGAAAGACGCGACTGGTGAAAGTGCGACGGTTGCCAACACGAAAACACAAAGAAAACGCATCGTGCCGGACGTGTCGTCGGTGATGGTTTTGGGATGGACGGAGGACGGACCGCGTAACTAATTCGAAACTAAACGGTCCATTCACTTGTGTTTGTATATGTGAGTCGTCAAAAGAGACGGTTGGAGGATGCCATATGTTCGAGACTGGATGGTCCCCCACTACTAGTGGCGCTCAGCTGTTTGTAGTTTGCTCGTCTTTTGTTTTGAAGGGGGGAGTTGCAACACGATAGTTTGATTTAGTAACCAGATCTTCAAGGATATGGGTGTTTTGTTGGTTGCCAATTCTAAGAAGAAACAGTAGTACCGTTCTTCCTGTCTCTTCGTGTGTACGGGGAAATTTTAACAATTTTGCAGGAACTGAACTTAGTGGCCAAGATGTGATTATTTGTGGATCAGTTTAAAAATATGTAAAATATTCTTGTAATGTTATGCTGCTGAATTACCAACAAGTAAAGATATTAGGTATTATAGGATGGAATAATTTTTTTTATCATGATTTTATTGCTTTTTATCAAGTGAAAAATAGTAAACAATTTTTTCATTACTGGATCATAAATGTTTCGTACATTGAACATTAAAACACCATTTTTACCTATCTGCAACGGTTTGCAAATTTGGAACATCGGGACGTGATCTCCCCACTTCTTTTATAAATAATTTGTCTTGATAATTCAATAAATTAAAAGCGTACGTCAGTAAGCATTCTACCTACACGATCTTAACAATTTTGAATTTCATTTCTATCCATTTTATTATTAATAATTATGTTAAGTTTAAATGTTTGAAATAATTAATACCACCGACATCACTGACAGCTTTTTAATTGTCTTGGAGTGTTTGGTTTGAAATCTGATGCACACGCATTTGATGGGTATTTAAATGTATGTACCGATGCATTTATTTAAAACACTTGCTGTTGCAAACTTCCAGGTGAATCTCGTCTGGATAAAGCATTTTGATCAGCTGGCGGAGGCAAGGACAGAGCCTACCTCCGGCCATGTTTACACGCAATGTAGAACGATACAATTGGACGCGTTAATACGTTCCTACTTCAGAAATTAAAAAACCATTAAAATTATTGCATTTATTTGTTTTAAACGTTGCAGTATTTAGGTCATGTTCGCGAAATATGCGTACGAAAACAAATCTACATAACTACATTTAATAAAGAAACAAAACAAGGAGGTAACAAAAAAACAAACGAAAGTGAAACCTTTTTATTTATGAAGCGCAGTTGTAACTTCTCATGACATTCAAAAAGAACAGCAGTAATTATAAAAAAAAAAAACAAACGAAAGTGAAACCATTTTATTCATCAAATGCAATACGAAGAGAATAAAAACATTCAGTTCATGCGATTCCTGTTCAAAAAAGTTTTCAGATTTATAAAATTGCATTCAACGTGAACGACACGTCAAAATAAAGGAGGGACAAGTGGGAATTTTGCAAATTCCAAGAAACTTTATTTAGAAAAGTTGTTTTAATTGATGAGTACTATTACCAGTTGAAATAAGTGAACTTTTTTCTGTTATGCTCTGTATATTTAAGGGAATTTTTTGTGCTTTTTTTTGGGGGGGGGGGAGCCACTGCCTCCCTTGCCGCCCCTGACGAGCCGCCGCTACTGGTGCAAGATATTAGTTTAGTGTAGCAAGAAGTAGAGATTTTGTTAACACCTAAACATTAACACTTTCTTGCTTTAGCAACAATGAAAATGGTTCAAAATGGTTATATTACTTTATTCCCTGAAGTATGATACATTTTTATACTTAATATCTTATTTATTACTGACATAATTCAACTGTGATGAGTGGGTATATTTAGTGTTGATCTTCAAGAATGAACACCTTACAAAATATCCCAATGCTCTAAATCGGGAAACGTTGGTAGTTCCTATTCGATGTAGAGTTTAAAGATAATAATCAATAGATTTGTTCAGGCTGAAAGAAAGGCTTAAAAAAATCAACCGGAAGGTTTCCAGAATCTGAGGTAGCTGTTGAGAATTAAAGCAATGACTAGAGAACAAACTTAGGAACATTTGACAATACATATTTTGATATTTTAAAGACCAACTGTTTAATTGACTACATGAATAAATTACACGTTACTGCTACAATATTGGCCAGAACGTGTGGCAAAACATTTTTGAAAATAAGCGAAAAAGAGCAATCAAGTGTCTGGAACAGAGCAGTGAACATTTTGCCTTGAAAACAATACATTTAGTAGTTTTTGTGTTATATTATTGTTTTGAAAGACTGAATTTGTCGTAGGATGATTTGATTTAAATATTAGGTATCATCTTGAAGTCTTTTCCTTTAGTATATCTATAGTTACGTCGTGTTACTCTTTTACATTATTGGTGGCAAATTGGATAGACGTAGAAAACGTTGTACAATTATATAACATCGCGTAATATTTGAGTATCGTCGTTTTTCCTTCAGAAAATCGGTTGCAAATGGTTGGCGAAATTGTAAGTGAAGATTTTTGGCGCAATAAAGCCCCCGGAACCACTCCGCCCCTTGTGATAAATCCCGATTCCGGAGAGGGGAACCGTAGCCGTCACCGGTTGAGCATCGAAAAACGGCACAGTGGTCTGTCCTGCGTCCTTCACGAAGTCGGTGTGGCCAAACCGGACGAATTTCCTGACGGTGTGGTCGGTCGAAGGCAGCATGAAACGAGTGGGAATGTCAGGTCTGTCCAGGACGAGTTCCTTGCCGAAACTCCCGAACCTGAAAAATTCCCATTCCGATTTCGACCATTCGTGGTAAACGACTGACTGTTTACCTATTGCGCAGCGCCGCGTTCTGGCTCTCCTTGAAGACTCTCAAAGCTCGAGGGTTCAACAGTTCTCCCGTGGTAAAATTAAACGGCGTCACTAGAATTTCCAAGTTGAGGCTCGAGCTGTATCTGAATCTGACACCTGTCGGATAATCGTTGGTTTGTCGGTTCTGATTGGTCGTCTTACCCGTGACCACCGTCCCTTTGTTGGTTCTGACTGGATCCAAATCTACACTCCTCTTCTCCCAGGTGAGGGCGTGATAGTCGATTCCAGAAGAAGCGTCTGGGCCGGAGTCGTGGACGGGCAGCCAACGGATCGTAGTGACGTCGATCTGTCCCTCGGGAAGGAGTCGACCCTCTTGCACTTGCAGGTGGACGATTCTGTTTCGCTTGACGAAACGCACACCTGTCACAACTCTTAGACTGACGTCAGAAGCGTGTCTTGTTTGGGAGGTTGGACGCACCTGTTGTCGCTTCGGTTGGTTATGATCTCGCGTAGGCTCACGTATCTGTCCGAAGAATCGAGTTTTTCCTCGCACAAACAGAAGTGGGGGGAACAGTCGAGGTTTTTCTCGTATCTGGTGCAGGAGTTAGTGTTGCAGTTCTCGACGAATCCCAAAACCGTCCCGTTTTTGAATTCTACGTGGTTGTATCTTCTGCCACTCTCGGTCATGTTCTGAAAAATTCTCTGTAGAAAACCACACCACTATCAAGACAATTACCGATGGATACACAGTAAGGAGAAAATCGATCGAATGACAGTTGACAATTTTTGGGCATTCAGGTTGTTCAGCCCAACTGGTCTTGCTGCAATCTTTTCTCTTGTCGTTTTTCTCACCGTGGATGTAACCGTGAAGAAAATTGGTCACTTCGATGTAAGTTTTGCCTATAATCGACTTCGCTTGACCCTTTGTTTGCACAAAATGTAATTCAAATTCTGATTCTTTTTATCGACACATAATTTGTACCTGGGACGTGTTGCTGAGGGTCGCATCTCCACAGTTCCGAGGACGCTTGTGTGATGTACGGTTTAAAAGTGTTGACTATTTCGGTGATTTGATTTTTAAATTTCTCGTGTGTGGCTTGGATTTCTTTCGTAAAATTTCCTTCAAAATCAAAAGAAAACAATTTAAGACGACCGAATCGTATTGTTGCAAGAGAAGGAGCGATAGTAACGATAGTAACGCACCTTGATCTCGGAAAACCTTAATGGTGTAGGCAAATTGTTCCAAGACAAAATTTTTCACATTGGTCAGCAGAATGTCGTTGAGGAAATTGTACAACATCTGCTGCGAAGAGTGGTGTTCGTAACAGAACATAGATCCAGTTATGGGCTGTTTTAAAACGAGACAATGATTTATTTTAATGTGGATTGTTGATCACAAACTTACCTTCAACAGTTCATGGAGAGGTTGCAAAAAGTCTTTGGCAACAACGTAGTTCTTCAACTCGTTCATGTAGTAAGACGTGGAGTTCCCTGGCGAAACAATTCTCTTGACGAATTCCATTATGGTCGAATTTTTGTCCTCAAGATATTTTGACAATTCTTCGTAATTATCGTCCACAAAATCTTTCATGGTTTGAAGTTTGTTCATGTTCAACATGAACCAGTCTTCTTCCGACAAGGTTGTCAACATTCTGTCGGGAGATATGAGGATGTTGTCTAGTTTCTGGTCTATGTCGTTTACTTTCTTTAGTAAACGTTCAGTTCTCGCGAAGATATTTTGCTTGTCGAAAGTGTTATTGTTGACCATTTCCCACAGTTCCAATTGTTCGGTGCTCATCTCCACGATGAAGTTTCGTATTTCTGAAATGGTGACGAATTGTGGCGGTTCAACAACTGCAAAATGTGGAATTTTAATCGCAGTTGTGATCGTCATCTTTGTTAACGAAAATTACTGGAACACGTTCCAACGGTGGGAGTCCATTTTTTGTCTTGACAAGAGGTTCGGTTGTTTCCATCTACGACGTACCCGTCATCGCATTCTACGTCCAGAGTGGTACCGGCTGGTACTGACATTCCCGGCAACAAGGATCCGTTCTCAGTTGACCATCGCCCAAAATTGGGATGTTCCGGCAGAACACACCTACTCCTAAAAGAGCTGGAAAGATTGATTTTGTTTTCAATATCTACACCTACTTCGTTATTGTTGAAGTATCTGTTGTCACACATCTGGAAAAATCTGACTTGGAAATAAGTAATCCTTCAGAGCCAAGTCTAAACCAGAAATAAAAATAATATGATGGCGAATTCTTGCTAAACGAGCTGACAGAAGTACTTTTGGAAGCTGACAAAGACTTACGGTGGGTACTGAGTGAGTTTGTCAGACACGAAGTCGATGTAATCAGCAAATAAAGTGTAGACATTGTACTGACTGCTGTCACATTCCCCCCCTCCGGTTTCTGAAAGTACTCCTAGACTCGCGACCGCAGCGATGTGGTACCTGTTCTCGAATTTGACAACCAGTCCACCACCGCTGTCACCTTGGCACAAGGACATACCTAAAATCACCTCGGGTACTATCTTTGGATGTTCTTTTTCTGCGAGATTAATTACCGCTTTTCAAGAATCCCGCGCACAGCTTGTCGTCGGTGAGGAACTGAATGAAGTTTTCTGGTACGTTCCTGTAACAGTCGTCCTCGTTGACCAGAGGAACGGTTAAACTTTTTAGGTTGTCTGACAGTTGTTTTGCATTTTGACTGGTGTACCCCCAACCCGTCACCTGTGAACAATTGAGACAGGAAAGGGATTAAAGTTTTTTCGCACTTACGTATCCCATTTGCCCTCTTCTTGGATTCGATATTGCATGTTGGTACGTGTTGGTCCAGTCGACGCACACGGGTTGGACTCTGGTGGAAAATTCAAGAGTTTTGCTCGTCACTATCACTGCAATATCACCGACGTAGTTTTGAACATCGGCTTTGTATTTCTTCGGTACGAACATGTCGCTTATCTGAAATGCAAATTCATTTGTTTTGTGCAAATCGTGTGTATTCGAGTGTACAGTAGAGTACTGGGTCTCGAAGTCGCGAGGATCGTTGTATTGTTGGTAGTACTTGCCCACAGCAACTTCGAAATCTTCTTTAGGTTTCAGCCTCCACGACTGGGGGGACTCAGTTATGCAATGTGCAGCTGTAAATTAGAGTCGTAGATTATTTTGTCTTAAATTTTGCAAAACTCGCCTGTCAAAATGAGTCGGTCGCTCAAGACGGTACCACCGCAGATCAGCTTTTTTGTTTTGGAGTCATAAATGGCCGCTTGCCACGGGAAGTCACCTTTTTTGACGTCCGTTCCCTTGATTATTGTGGATTCCGGTGGATTTCTGCTGCCGCACACTGCAAGCAATGTTTTTTCGATTAGGTCGAATCGTACTTTTACGGATTGAATGGTACCCACCTGGAACGCACGAAGGGATATTTTCAACCCAAATACCGTTGATGCAGACAGCCGAGTCCTTCTTGTTCTTGTTTGGTACTTCGTAAGGGTGGTGGCAACTGAATTTGGTGGTGGTACCGTTAAGAGCGTTGGTACAATTCACTGGTCTCCCATCCAGATCGCATTCGGGGAAAACGAATGGTGAGCGTATCGGAGGACATGTTTCTGAAGAGAAGGAAAATGTAGTTTTCGTGCCCGAAATGGTCAGGAAATGTGGTACTTAAACACGTTCCAAGAGCTGGAGTCCAGGATGTTTTGGCACATACAGTGGTATTTTCACCAAACAGTGTGTATTCATCGTTGCAATGTATAGTCAGTTTTGTATTTTCTGGTACCAGAGTTCCCGGTGAAAAGTCGCCGACATCTGCTGTCGTTGACCAGTTGCCGTTAGAAGGGTTTAGGGGCAAACGGCAATAATCTCTTAAAAATATCTAAAGTCATTGTTTGAAACAATTTATTGTTCAGAATTAATCTAAATTGATTTTGCAATATGTATTTCAGAATTTTTGTCAAAAAAGCAATGTGGAAACGTTTTGGATCGGTATTAAGAACAAAATTTTCTACTTAAACAATATTTATTTCAATTTTTCACCAAATATCTTAGCACGACCTCTTAATAATAAATACATTAAAACGGTTATCGATCTTTGTTTTTTTTACTATGTATTTTATAATTTGTTGCTAACCCACGATTATTACGTTTGTTTGCTTTTTTAAACGAAGTAATTCGGCTTTTTATTATTTTTTTACAACCGTCAGGAGACATGATAAATCTTGATAAGTTAGATGGAATCATAATTATTTATATGAATACCTTGTGATGTTATTTCTGATTTCACGACTTATCCTCTTGTTTCTTGTTGTAACGATGGCATTCTCTTCAACAATCACTTGTGTAACTGAAAAGAATAATTTCGATTGAATATGACATTTTAATATTACTTTTATAAGTGTACTTACTAATTATCACGCAGAATAATTTAGGTAAATTCATTAACTCGGGCATTTTTCTGGAATTGTGTTTATCGGTTCCGCGATCCAAGTAATCGAGGATATGCTCACTTATTACTTTGTGGTGCTTGAAATATATTCAAAAAAACTTAATGATTTGTTAGATTATGAGATCAAATGTCATTTTATTTATAATTTAATGAACTTTTAACCAGAATTGCGCATTACAGACCACAGGTTTAAAACAATAAAACAGAGTTTTGTTTTTCTTTTTAAATTAAACTAAAATTCAAAATGGTTAAATTTTTTTAACAATATCGAGTGATTAATAAAAATTATTTATTAAAATTTAACATAAAATAACATTTTTAATTTACAATGCGAAAATTTCCGATAATAATGCGGAATCTGGAAAAGTGCCACGAATGCTTGCTTGCAGCGTTTCCACGTTGAATGGCAAGGGAAATCCTCTCAAAAAGGAATTTCTTAGATTTTGAATCCCCTGATTCCGCGATAAGTCGGTCTCCGATGACATTAATGAAATCTATTGTTTCTTTGCACCAAGGGCCTAAGGTTTCAAAGGCTAAACCTTTAAATATGTAGTTTGACGAAATAATTGAACGATATTTGTTATGTTTGCGTTTGCAAGCCATTTCAGCGGCAAAACCTGAGACTTCAGATGTTTTCAATACGTAACTGTCTGCAAGTGTATCTACGACAGTAACGTCCCAAACCAAAGGTTGACCTTTATTCCACGGTACTAAAGTCATTAATTGACAAAATTAGTTACAAGTCATTTGTATGACAAGGGAGGAAAATATATTATATATTTCCTCCCGTGGGTGAAATTTAATCATCCAATGACACTTTACTCCAGTAGTATACATCTTTTTTTAGAACCTTTTATTACAAAAAAAAAAAATTTAAAATTTGATTGTCTCAAGCACGAGGTTAAGTAAGAACACTTGCCGTTACCAAGGTTGTGTTTTATAATCAGTTTATTTTATCCTTGCTGGTTGTGTCTCATTTTTACGAACTTCTAAAGAATATTTTGAGGAAATCGTTCCCCAAGATGCCCCTGAAGAGGCTAAAGTGGCGTATTTTTCCAGCAAGGTTAAAGTTATATTGCATGTTAAAAACAACGTTGACCAAAAATGGTCAGGATTCAGTTTCAATAATGTTGTACAATTAATTTTAATAAGTACTTAATTGTAGTTGTAATTTTTTTGTGGCAAATATGTATTACAAATTACTCCCAATATTATTTCTCCACGACTATTAAAGAATGAATGCATTCTTGTTGGAAATTTAACGAAAGAATAATACCAATTCCACGCCCCGTGCTAGAATACAGGGTGTTATGTAAGTCCACGTAATACATTTAATCATCAATAGAATTCTTTAAAATAAACATTTTTTACATATTGACACTTCGCTCATGGGATAATCATCAATTGAAACGAAAGAGTGAGTGAAAATGTTTTTGTGCGGTAAAAACTTTATACAGTTTTTTGAAGAAAGAACGATCGCTCTTTTAATGCCAACAGTTATTACTGTATTTTGATCTAGTAATTTTTTTTTTCGTTATCAATGGATGTGTAAACAAACACATGAGCGGGTATGAATTTTAGATTTTCAAATGTTGCCTTAGACCTTGATTGGTTGGTTTACGAACAATAAATTGATCATCCATGAGACATATTCATGCGACGCCATTACTTCCAACAAATTTAAAAAAAAAGATTGTTTAGCTTTTGTTGCATTGGCGTTGTCTTCAAATTTCAGGTGGCGTTCTACGAAATCCTGAACGAGCTGTGGGTACGAAACGGACTGCAAATCAAAGGTCAGGCCATGACGTACATCCAGTGCAATTTTTGCAATTCGATGGTGGACGCCGACTTGTACCTGCTCCAAATAGCATGTTCCAGGACGTGTCCCAATGAATTTGTAACTCTGATTATAAATTCGTACGTTTTCTTGCTCTCAATCTAGACGAGGTCATTAATTTTCAATTTTCCAGGTTTCATGTGACGGAGTTTTTGAGTTTGGCGCCGGATAGACCGCCTCAAAATCCATATTTGAAACCGGAACACAACACGCGAATGTTAGAAAGTTTTCTGACGTTTTTGGCCACTCTAGTGAGTGTGAGGACTAATATCGGTGAGCGTGTTATATATTTTTTTGTAGGTACCAAATGAAATAAAAAATATATCAAACATGGTTTTTATTATGAGAATTGTGTATAATACTGCAGAATAACTTTTGACTCCTTTCGTGCAGGTCTGTCCGAAACGGAATTGAACCGTCTCGAGATGGTGACGCTTCTCTGTATGGGCGACAAGACCCACTCCCAGCTCATGGAGTTGATGCCCGAACGTTGCGGTACTTCCCAGACCCGCGACTTCGAAGCTCTGTTGGCAGAACTGGCCGACTATAGACCTCCAGTTCTCGAGACCAACGGAAATTTGCAGCAGGGAATGTACACAGCCAAACCCCACGTTTGGGAGAACCTTTACGACCCGATCCACGTCCTCCTCAGAGCCGTACATCGCAGAGATTTTCACACTTCCATGGATCGATATACCGAATAGTAAGAAACTGAAAAAAAATAAAGGAGAAAGTGAGAGTAATTGTTTGTGCGTTGCAGCGTCAAGGACGCCAACAAATTGACGAGCGGCATCAGTCCTTGGCTTCCGTTCAGGGAACCGACGGAGTGCGCTGCTGCTTACACCGACCCCAGAGTGATTCTCAAATCTAGGGCTTTCCTCGGTGCCGCTCTGGTCATCTTGGAGAAGGCCGCACGGGGGCAGATCCCCGAGGACGTGATGGCACTCATCGTGTTCCTGTTGGATCAAGCTGTCACCATCAGCGAGCGCAGGGAGTTCCAGGTGAGTCTCAAAATAATGGTACTTCGACGTCTTAAAATATTGTCCATTCAGGAGCCGCGACCTTACCAATGCATCAAACAAGTGAACGACATGAACTTCGACAAGTGGTACCTCTCTGACTGTCTCTTCGAAAATCTGACCACTTCAATCCACAAGATAGTGCTGACGCCGCCTCCGGAGGTGACTCCAATGACGTACAACTCCGACAGCGACATCGAGTGGGAGAACTCGGAAGTGGAGACCGAGATGACAGATGTCAATCCGGACGGCGCCACCAACATCCTTATGTTGCAAGATTCTGAAGGGTGGAACCAGCCCGGCACCGACTTGATGTTGTTCGTGCCGCAAGAGCAGAACTCTCCCGATTTCGAACCGAACACCGAGATGCTAGCTCTGCCCCCCTCGACGTCCATGGAAGTGGATAGGATGACGGTGGCGGTGCCCAGAACGTCGACCCCCGAGCACCCCGCCTTGACGACGATGATCCAGCTGCCGGCTATCACGGCCGGGAACGAGGTAGCGTGGCCCTGGATCGAAAACAACGCCTCCAGCACCGAACTGGTACCGTCGACGTCGACGTTCACCCATCAGAGGTCGTACAGGAGGAGGCCCACACTGGAGGGCGTCGGCTCGAGTCCGCCCACCGTGGAGCTGAACGAGAGCATAATATCGTTGCTGTTGAAGTTGCACTGTCAGCTGTCGGGAGTCGCCGACAGTTACAAGCCGGAAGAGGAGGACGAAGAAGAGACGGAGTGGAACAGTTCGATCGGGGACGGTCCGTTCTTCATCGGAAAGTTGTTGCGCAAGATCTCGAGACTGGACGAGAACTGCAAGAATTTCATAAACGAGGCGAGGTTGAGACTGTGGCCCAGTCAGGAGGAACGCGACGAGGCGAGAAAGCAGAGGGAGAACAGAGAAAGGGAGGAGAGAAGGAGGAGGGCCAAGGAGAGGCAGCAGAAGTTGATGGAGGAGTTCGCCTCGAGACAGAGGCAGTTCATGGAGAAAGCCATGGAGTCGGACGAGCATCTTTTGGGTGTGTAAACGAAGCGTAAACGACTGATTCGATTGTCGTAATTTTTCTTCACCGCAGATGACGACGA
The DNA here is from genome assembly GCF_963966145.1 of Tenebrio molitor. Lineage (NCBI taxonomy): Eukaryota > Metazoa > Arthropoda > Insecta > Coleoptera > Tenebrionidae > Tenebrio > Tenebrio molitor. Next base: position 314,261 of record NC_091054.1, on the reverse strand, counting down.
GGACGGCTTCGTCAGCAAGCAAGAGTACGACTGCGTCATCTGCAACCAGGCAACTCCCAGTACCGAAGATAAGCCGATGGGGTTGGTGGTGTGGATCCAGGCCACCAGCGTGATAGGCAACAAGCGCCGGCACGGTCCCCCCAAACTGCCGACTTCAGACGCCGAAAGGGCGGCGCTCCGCAGGGACGACACCCTCACCGCGGAGTTTGACAAGAGGATAGAAGAACTGAACAGACATTTCGATCCCGTGAGTATTACCGTCGTGAGCGCCTGCCGATGTGACGATGATTAATTCGCAGAAGTCCTGGTATTTGTCGGTGAACGTCGGTTGGGACGGAGGCGTCCACGTCCAAACCTGCGGTCATCACCTCCACTTGGATTGCTTAAATTCATATTTGCACTCGCTGAGGATGCAGCAACGGCAAGTGTCTTCTAATAAGTAAGTCGGTGGATTACGGTGAAATTCACCCGCTGTTTGGGTGAATTCCACCGGTGAGGTGATGGTATTCGGTCGTGAAAAGCAAAAGTGGAGTCGTAGATAGAGTCGTACAAGTCGTACAAGTCGCTTGATAATTAAGATGGCATCAGGATGTTGCTTATTGTACTTGATTTTTTTATTTGCTGAAATAAAATCCACCTGTCCGAGCGATTTTCCTAAAAACATTACATAACGCTATTATGAATTTTGTTCCTACGAGTTTATTTTCACTTTTCATCACCTTCTGGACATTTAGATCTACTTGATTATGTTGTATTACCACATCACACTAGTGTGTTAAAATCTAATGCGTTTTTATTCTACAGGATCGAATATCTCTGTCCGCTTTGTAGACAAATGGCGAACGCTGTATTGCCTCTAGCTCCACAGTTAGGCGACTGCGCACAAGTGGTGAGGTCCAATCCTTCTAGCATGTTACAGTTGTTGGACGAACTGAGCGACTTCCTCAGAGAGAACGATCAGAAACCCGTAAGTCGCCACTTTCACCACTGCGATGACTCTATCGTTGACGTTTTGAATTGTAGAGCAACTCCAGAATGGCAGAGGCTATAGGGAAGGTGATGGAAGTCATGACTAGTTGTACACAGTTGAAGGCTATGTTAAGGTCGAGAAGTGACAGACCTATACCTCAAAGTCTGTTCCTATTCGTGACGTCAATAGCCAGGACGAATCTAGAAACTGAATTGAGTCAAAAAGGAGGGACTCTTGTCAATTCGACTGACCTCACATATAGATTTTTCCATAAACGAAATTGTATAGGTGGGTAGATGATTTCGGAAATTTCGTCGGGTTTTATATATTTTTTTAAATGCTTTTTAGTTCCTTTACTTCACGTGCTCTCTGTGCACGCCCGCGTGGCTCGCGTCTTGGCCATGTGGCCCGCCTGGATGACCTTCCAGCAGCTCTGCGGGATCCCTCCGAAGCCGCCGAGCGACACCGTTCTGGCCCCCATCGAAAACGAAGTGCCGTTACTCCTAAAAGATCCGTTAGCGCTCCTGTTACAATTTATACTGTTGTTGCCGCTTCATCTGGATCAGAGTAGGTGCCATCATCCTAATCTAGCAATTTTGTCTGATCTTGCGGGTCTAGGTTATTTCGTGACGTTGGTAAAGATGGTCTACAACCTCTTGTATTATCAAGTGGTCTCCCAAATTTCTTGCGGTCTGACCGGCGCCGAGAGAGTGAAGGCTGCGGCCGGTGCCAACGAAGGAAAGATCTGCACCCTGACGGACGCCTTGGCGCTGATCAACAGGTGCCTGGGCCACACGGCCCTCTACATGGAAGACGACGTCGAGTGCAGCGAGAATCCGCAAGTCAATATGGTTGCCTTAGAGTTGCAGGTGCAAAAACTGTGTCTACCCTACCTCCGCATAGCAGCTCTGCTGAAATACCACATCTATCAGCAACCTCTGCCCGAAATCCGGACCTCCGAGACGGAGTTCGTCTGTCTGGTGCACTACTTGGAGCTGGTGACCGAACAGATCGACTGGGAGTGTTTCAACGCAGCCGCCGCGCTGAACTGGCCGACGGAGACGCAAATGTACTCGGCCTCGCCGGAATCCTGGTGCAACCAGTACGCCGTCTTCGTGGCTAAGAGCCAGATAGCGGCCAGGTCGTTCCTCGTGGATCAGCACATCACGTGGCAGCCACCGCAACTGATCACGCTGCCCAATCTCTACGACGACATCTTTACAGTAAGCTACGACGGTTCGCCGATCGCATTTATTACAAACGGATCGATTGATTTCAGCAGTATTACCACGATAAACCCTGCGCTGTCTGCCAGTCGGTGCCCACGGACTCCGCGGTTTGTCTCATCTGCGCGACACTGGTTTGCTTCAAGCAGGGCTGTTGTAAACAACAGAACGTTTGCGAGGCGGTGGCGCACGCGGCTGAGTGCGGAGCCGGGACGGGAGTCTTTCTGATTGTCACGTCGACCTACGTCATTTTGATACGGCGACATAAGGCTTGTCTTTGGGGGTCGCTCTATTTAGATCAGTACGAGGAAGAAGATAGGGATATAAAGTGAGGGCTGGTTTATTGCTATTAATCTATGCGAAGTAGCGACACTTGGACGTATTTCCGCAGGAAAAGTATCGCGTTCAAATCGCAAATTTTGGGTTGAGTTTTAGCGTCAAAAAGAATCGCAGAGTTTAGGAACTTTTCCTCTTTTAGTTACTTTTACTTCGTTCAAACGTCAAATTGTTCAGCAAGCGTCACTGTAAGTTTGAGTTTTGCATAGTAGGTCATGGAAATCTTTTTCCTTTGTGTAAATTGCAAAATGTTAAATGACGATGATTTCTATATTACTGAAGTAAAATAATATGTGGTGAGTTAAAATTCATAAGTGGAAATGAAACCCTCTGCGCAACAGTTAAATATAAAAAATACAATAACAAGAATGGTTGCAAAATGTAGTGACCGATTCTGGTGAAGTATTTCAGTTTTGCCATCTTTACAACGCAGCCAGTAATACACAATTGAGTATATACGGTGTGATCAAGAATGACTGAATCGGTTGGTAACAATGATATTTGGAAAATTTTAAATTTGCCATCAAAGATTCATTTTTGTAATACTCGTAAGTAGCATTAAGATAACCGGCATAACCAAAAATGTTTTTAAAATCGTTTCAAATTAAAAAAATCCGGCCAGTGCCAATTACGAGTCAAAAAACACCAGTACTTTTCAATTGCTTCATTGCCAACAGGTTGATCACGCTGTATGTACTAAAGTTTTTTTTTTTTTTCGTTTTTTTAAATTATTATTTAATGTATGTAGTAGGTAAAGGTAAATATATTCTATAGAATTACAAAGGTTTCTAACGAGATGTTCGCCTGGAAGACGAAAAATTTAACTTTTACGTTAAGCTCAATATAAAAAAAAATGTTTCATCCACAATTTTACACCGCAGCGGTTTCAGTAAACTTGTTTAGATTCATTCTACAAAATCTGGAAGCATAATATTTAAATTTAGATAATAAAAAACGGAATTAAAGCGGCGCACGTTAGGTTTTTTTCATATCATGACACAATCTTTTTCTCTTATAAAAAAGGACAACGCAGCGGTCTGGAAAATTAAAAAAAAACTTTAATTTGATGTATAATGCTTGACGAATGATTGCTTATTAACTGAGTTATTTTATTAAAAAAATACAGTCCAGTCAACTCTGGTATCGGTCACCCTTAACCTAAAAATATTGTGTTCTAATTGTTTTTATCATGACGGACGGTAGAAGTTTGCCTCATATCCAAGACTATTTTAAAGTTCCAAGCTAAACGATGTATTCACTTATTGCAAAATGTGTTATTAAATATTGCATCCTTGTGTCGCTACCGAGTTAAGAATATGACAATAGGACTGTCTTTTTTTTTTAATTGTTTGTTTTATTTTTTTCAGGCGCGGTAAACCGTTGTACTTGAACAAAGCCAGATATCAATTGCTTCAATACATGTGGTTGGCGCATCGCTTCGATTACATTGACAAGTCTTGGATGCAACACTCGAACGCTATGTAATTCTCGCTGCAGCGTATCTGTAATGTATATTTTTTAAACGTTTTATTCTATTATGAATTGTGATAAAATCTTGCAGATACTACTCTCTCTTTTTAAAATGTTATTTTCATCAGTCTATGTATAGTTTCGTGGTGTTTTTACTTTATTCTAGTCTATTATAGGTTGACTATACAAAACTAACACAGGGCCTAAAATATATTCAAATTATGCTAGCATATAACGGAATTATCGTTTTACATAGAACTTTTTTTAATTTTTATTTTTCTGTTCTGGTAGGTTTTAAATATTACGAGTAAGGATTTGAGTAATTATTTTGAGAGGCGTTTATAACGGGAAAGTTTCAATAGAATTTGCAGGTCATAAGAGCAACAATAACTACAACTACGTATAAATTGTATATATTCTTTATAATAGTATTGTTCACACACGAATACAATTGAATATTTAGTGTGGAGGTACTGTAATGGCTTGTGATAATCACTTAATTTGTAGGTTAAAATATGATGTGGGCTGATTTCAATACGTCCATGTCAGTGTCTTCATACACATTGTGAATTTGTTCATAAACGCGTTAGTTATTTATTGTAAAAATAATAAAAAAAATACTTGGTAATTTCTTGAATGTAAGGCGACGCAATTTCAACTAGGCCGCCCGTAACTAATTTTTTTTTTTGAGAGTCGCTGTAAAGATGAATAAATAACGTTGTACATTGTACGATTTCGTATTTGTGCCCTGGTCAGGTCCGCACAGAATCCTTCAGTCCCATCCTTGGTAGAACCTTATTTAAAACTAGATAAAAAGTACCTAGTATTAAAATAATTTCCAAAATAGTCCGATTGAAAAACCGCTTTCGCTATTAATATTAAATAAAAAGATAGTTACAATAATGTTGCCATTAAAAATTTTTTGTCGCGGGACTCCTTACATTATTTTTGCTAAGTAAGTACCCGCGAATGTCTCCGCGCGTACATTAAAAGCGAAAGAAGATAAAAACTTACATAGTCAAGCAAAAACTAATTCCTTATTCGTAGTAAGTGAGAGTGACATTGAAGTTACGCAACACACTTGATCAAGGGCGCTAACCTTTAAATTAAACGCACGCCCTTGGGTGCCCTTCGGGACACAGAAGCTTGAGTTCTCATCACTAAATATGTCAGAATATTGTCGAATCGCCTCAGCACCGGTGTTAACTCGAGTCTCATACACAATCTGTTTTAAATGGCCCCATAAAAAAAATCACAAGGGTTTAAGTCCGGTGAACGAGCTGGCCATAAAACTGGTCAATTACGACCTATTCAAGAAGCGATTTAAGCGTTGGACACGTTGAAAATGATGCGATGTAATCCCTGTTCGTGCAGCGTTGTCCAAATTGTAAAACTGGAAACGTCCATTCGTAATGCAAGTCGTCGCCAACTAACATTCGGTTCTTCCTCAACAGCTTGCGGAATTTCAGGCTCCAAGTCCAAGACACGGCGAAATCTGGAACCGCCTCGATTTCGGTTGACACTGTTGACAGGACTAAAGTATCATAGTCCCTTAAACCCTGGACAGTATTCACAAAAGTACGTGCACAGGGAATTTAGCGACTGGGTACCTACATGTTCATGTGCAAACGTCTGGTTGTCTCAGCATTTGAGAAAACTTTCCCGTAGATGAGCACCATGTCTGTTAACTCTGGATTAGTGTGCTGCACCATTTTTAACGATAATTATGGGAAATTCACTTTCTAATAAATTTTAAACACGACCGCATGCAGGTGAAGGACGTGACGAAATTGTGTCAGTAAGTTTTTGCAAGACCTATCCGCCTGGGTTTTTGCCCTATTAATTTTTTTTACGTTAACTGTTTTCGTACGAAGCCGTTGTTCTTTCACCGTCCCATTCATAAACGACTCGATGACACGGAATACGGTGAAAATAAGTTTGAGTATAAATTTGAGTTTTCGAAAAATTGGTAAATAGAAAAGTAGGTAATTTGTTTTGATGAGTTCTATCACCGTTTAAATTTTCTTAACGGATTTCAATAACTCGCTGTAGACAATAGTAGGGTTTTTTATTTTTTTTTGTTTGTATGTATTTTTGGTATGTAAGTGTATACTTGTGATACATTGTTGTTTTCAGAATAAAAATCTCTATTAGAATTTTTGTGTGTAACCGTACGCGAAATGAGCACTTCGCGTACGCAGAACAGGCCGCGAAATTCAGTTTCGCGGGCGTTGCCTTGACGACGGCCGTAAAAGTAAGGATGTGGGGATCAATATAATCGCTGTTTATTTTTAGCAAATTAACTAACTAAATACAAGTCACAAAAAGTAAACAAAGTGTATCTAGGAGAGAGGTTAGAGAAGTTGAGTCTTTGATGCGGAAGCAAAACTTCTTGTAAATGCTGGCTGGGTGTTGATCTTTTGTAGGCGTCGGTTGGCGTCTCCTCGATGGTGTGGCTTCGGCGGGAAAACTTGCCCACCGTTTTCACATTCTTGTTACACCAGACTCTATAAAGTCACTCTAACGTTTTTCAAATTGCCGTTTCAATTTTCAGGTTTCAAATTCGACACTGCACTACTTATTTATAATATTTTGTAACTCTGGATGAGTAGGTACACGGAACTGAAGCATCGTAATTTTCTTCAGACATTTCTACAATTTTTTTCAAAATGAATTGTTTTATTTATAACGTTTCTATAGCAACATGGCGACATGTAAGCCGACTTTATTTTTATTGACAGTGAAGGAAATGTTACATGTTCATTTTATAATTAGAAATTTTCGGTTGCACACAAAATGTTGTGTACACCATGGCTGCTAAACGGCCTCAGCGACAATTTCTCTCGATTCGTCAGAGTACGATTTCTCAGCCTTAATATATCGCGCGATCAAATGAAATCCTGGGCTAAGTACGCCCCGGAAAAATTAAACCGTTTAAAACAGTGTAAAGTCTGAATTTCCCGCCGTTTGAGACGAATGACATTTGTTTATGTTTAATCGGGACATAACTGAACATGTTTGTTTTTAGCAAAGGGTACCCTTAGATATTTGCTTCGAGAATAGGAATCGTTAAGTTATTCTATTTTTAATGTAAAACATTGCAAACAAAGAAAAAAAGAAAGATTTTTGGCTCTAAATTTTAGGTTAGCTGTCAACATGCTCCAATTAATCTACACTTTAAAAAAGCACAACAATTGACGGTTTCCAACGCCTTCCCAGCCCAGGAATTCATTTGAACGCGCCATACAAATAACTAATGTATTCGCATTTGAAAAAAAATATTTTGACCGTTTAGCCTTGAAGCCCTTGGAGCTATACGTGAATTTCTTAGGCCCTTTTGTAGCCTATTTACAACCATTTAATTTGGTGTATAAATAATTAAAATAAGTGAGTTATTGACTCGTCTTCTTTTTTGGAGAAACCTAAATCGAATAACGTTTAAAAATACGCAATGTAACAAAATAAAATTTACTCAATAACAAAGGAAATACATTATATTATCTAAATCTTCACTGATAACGTATCAGTTAAAATAAATAATTTATTTATACACTAACTTTTACCTTTTAAAGGCTGTAAATGTGTAGCAAAATTGTAAGTAAAAATTCTAGGCGCTATGAAACCCCCGGATCCACTTTTTCCCTTATGGTAGATTCCTATCCCCGATAATGGAACAGGCACTGCAGATTCCACAGGTTGAGCATCGAAAAATGGTACCGTCGTCTGTCCCGCATCTTTATAATAATCCGTGTTTACGAACTGAACGTACCTGTTGGTTGTATGGTCCGTATTGGTTACACGAGTGGGTATGTCGGGTTTAATCAACTTCAACTCTTTCTCGAACCTGAAAGACACAATTTACAACCTCGCATAAATTACTTGAGTCATATTTACTTGAATTTAATTGACGTTCTGGGATCATCTTTGAAAACATTCTTTTCGGGCATTAATTTCCCAGTTGTAAAATTGAAGGGTGTCGTTAAAACTTCCAAATCTATCCTAGAACCCACCCTTCTGAACCTGGCACCCGTCACTACGAAACCCTCGTCGACCATAACATCGTGCAATTCGAAGCCTCTCTGCTCCCAAGAAAGGGTGTGATAATCTTGACCTTCATAAATGGTCTTATCAAGCAACTTGTAGTCTTCAACAGGTACCCATCTAACTGTGGACCGATCTATTTCACCATTTTCAACAAGACGTCCTTCTTGAATTTGCAAATGAAGGATGCGGTTGTGTTTGACGAAACGGAGACCTGTGACAACTCTAGAAACTGTCGTTAATATTTTTTCACTTGTCAATTCAATAAACACCTGTTTTCGTTTGTGTTCGCCATGGCGGCTCGTAGGTTGATGTACCTGTCGGAGTAAGATTTCGCACCTTCGTCGCACAAACAGAAGCAGTACGAACATTTGAAAACCACCCAATTTCTGTAAGTTGCCAAATTGATCTCGTCACCAGCTCGACAACTTTTCTTTTTGCCGAGTATACTATTTTTCTCTAACAATTCAACGTACTCGTATCTTCTTTTAGTATTTGACATTCTCTGATAACAGTTGCGTTATTACAAAATATAAAATCTTGAAGAAGACACATACCGACTTACAGACCCTCATTTTCGAATCGATAAATTGACAGTTGACTATTTTTGGACAATGTATTTGGTGTTGGTTATTGCACCAGTCGTTGTCGGTATTACATTTTACGTTGGTTTCCGTGTCTCTGATGTAAGAATAGACGTCACACTCTTCACGACATTGCCCTCTGCCATCTAGATTTGCTTTGTTAAGGATATAACCGTGAAGGAAATTGGTGAATTCGACATAAGTTTCATCTGCAATTAAGATTTCTTTCTGTAGAACAAGCAGCCCTTTTAATTTTTTGTATAGTATTTTTATCTTCCTAAGGAATTTTGGCTTAAGTCATAAATAAACCGAACAAAGACCCTACTTAAAGAAATTTATTGTGATATTGTACCTGTCAATCACTAGCCGGCCTCGGAGAAAAAAATTACCTGGGGTAGTACTCAAAATATTTGTCGGAGACCCTCTAGTGATTGACAGGCACAATATGACAATAGGGTCTTTGTTCGGATTATTTAGGGTTTAAGTCAGAATTCCTTAGGAAGTTACAAGCACTATAGCAAAGATGTTCTTTACGAATACGAAAACCTGCGTCTCGGCGTAAAAAACCTTTATCTACGATCGAATATACAAAAAAAATAATAAAAGATAATCTTAGTTCAATACTTTGAAAATTTTAAATTTTAATGTTCCTTTTGTTACCATAGTTACGTTCTTATTTGGTTAGGTTGCTGCAGTTACTATAATCTCTAAATTTGATTGGTTCAAGTCCGATGGATAAAAGATGTTGTTAATTTTACCATTGCTGGGAACCAACAAGAGCTCTTTTTTAATTTGTCGGTGGATAAAATGACAATTTACACTAGAGCTTTCACATCAATAAAGTTGCTTTTATCCGATGATCGTAGGCGAAATAATTTTTTTTATTACCCTAACAACGCTCATACTACCGAGATTTTAAAATGTATTTTTTTTTATTACCCTAATAATGCTTATACTATGCCGGCCAAAAAATTTTGGCCGTCATTGTCTGTCAATTAAAAAAAAAAAAATTGTAATCCGTACTTTATTGTCATCATGATTACCGTCTTGATTATGAACGTTATTTTTTGGGTGGTAAATTTCAAAACTCAAAATTATTTTGTCATTTCTACTACACAGAACGTTTACCTCAGGTTATCTATGTACGATTGCTCTAATTTTGTTCATTCATGTCGGATTTTTGGAATATCTGAGCTTCAAACAGTTCAAATTGATTGTCAAAATGACAAGAATCGAAAGTGGGGTTACAATTCCTAAAGGTTTATTTACACTTTACTTGAATGTCAAGAAAGTGACGGCCAACATTTTTTGGCCGCCATTCGCGATTTCGACTACTGCGAGGGCGCTGCTGTTCTGACAATCAGCTGAACGAAAATCCTCCTTTTGAGATTTTCCATTTGTTTACGTGTTAATTTTTGTGTCCAAAACTCTTTTATTTGTTAATTGTGTGCAGTGTGTTTTTCAGTAAGGTAAGTGTATTCCTTAAAGTAACATTTTTTAATGTAGGCATCAAAGATTATGATGTAATTTCGTAAAACAGGCGTAAAATAAATAGAGGCGTAAAGATAGGTTATGGTGCATTAAATATTTTGTTTTCAAAACATTAAAGTCTTTTAAAAAGTGGAAAACATACTATATGCTGATATTTCAGTTACAGGAAGGCTTTTCTTCGGTTAGCTACAATTTTTAAATACTTGGAGGCTTCTGCTGACAGTCGATGTGTGGTACAGTGTGATGGGATACAGTACAGGTAATTTTAGACTTTCTTCGTTAAATTTCAATTAAATTTTACTTACAGCAACAAGTTTTCAATAAAAATACATCAATAAACTAAATGTCTTTTTATTTAATACAATTACCTTCTCACTTATTATGTCAAGTGCACTACAGTCTACTTTGCCTGTAATTTTTGATGCAAACTTTCTCTGTGTCGTGTGTCCTTTTGGATAACTTTTGAGAAGGAACAGCAAATTCCTTCAATTCCAATTTTTGGGAAATGCTGCGTGGAGTTGAAAAAAGTAGAATAAACTACAAACTTTTAACCTCAAATTCGTGGAACTTACGATTTATAAAATCTTCACGGAAAAAATGTTTTCCACATACTCGCAGGTTTTCTCAATAACAAAACCTTTTCCCAAGCTTTTCTTCTGTCTATACTTTCCTTGCCGCCAAAAATGTTATGATTTGCACTTTACAACTATTTTAGCGTGGAAAGTAATGAAAGCTGGTCTCTCTGTCTTTCGCTCTGTGTGTGTGACAACCATGGACACAACACTGGGTTTTATCTACTTTCTTTTTGCCCATTGTAACATCACTTTTTGTCACTAACCCCCGTACCTGTGGCCCGTACACCGTTCGTTATGCTACTTTTGCCATTTGCTACGTATTAAAGGATAATTTTCGATGATTTGACATTCCACCGCTAGAGGTCATGTTGCTTATCCGAAATCGCGAATAGTACTAACGAGATTTTAAAACCTGACACGATTAGTAATGATTAAAAAAAAATGTTTAAATAATAAAATACAAATACTATAGAAAAAATTAGAATATCTATTATACACGACGATAAAATTTAATTATCTTCTCGATCGTTATTAGCCTCGAGACGTTAGTCGCTCGCGAAGATAAAATACAATGTTATCGTGTTGTACATATAATAAATAACAATTATCTACCCTTGCTGTTAAAGTAATACTTTATCTACCCTTGCGGTTAAAATGCTACTTGACCTTTTGACTGAATGAGTTTGCATGAGTTTTGGAAGTGTCTATAGTAACATACTGTACCAGTTTTTTTTTTGCTATCCGATAGTACATTATCTATCATCGGACTAAACTGCTGATTCATCTCCGCGTAAAAAAATAAACTTCCGCTCGGGGTGAAAAGATACACTTTAAATAATCATACGAGTACATATTACTATGATTTATTGAATCCTGGTGACGATAAAGTGACAAAATTATCTATCACGGTTCTTGCCAATCAACCAAGATTTCATTTTTTATCGTCTTTATCTCATTGTCGGTAGCGTACTGGAAATTTTGACAATATATTCTCATACTAGAAATATTTTGTCAACAACTACTGGCCATCACCGATGACCGTCGTTTTTATGTATGTGTTTCAAAAACACCTGTGTATTCACGTGGTTTATGCAACGGTGTCTAGATGACACCACAGTGACCGTTGGAAATGGTACCTACATATGTATAGCTGGTGTTATGGAAGTTCACATAATTAAATTAATCACCAAACACCAATACAACTCTTTAAAATAATTATTTTTTGCACGACCTCTATATAATGAGCAACTTTACTCCCTCATTGTATGAAGTAAAGTCGCTCTTTTTTCAGTTTTTTCCCCTTGGGTAAAAAAACATAGCCAATTCAACACTTTATGATACCTACATAGGTATTTATTTCATGTTATTTTTTTTTACTCGAGGCGTAGTTTGTAGTGCGAAGGCGAAGCCCGAGGATCCTACAAAGCACCGACGGTAACAATCATGCACTCAATTTTCCCAATTTTCACTTCAACATTTCTGTTTTAGACTATTACTCGTTGATACGAGAATTTGGGCATTTTTATTCAAAGGTTAAACCCTCGAGCTAAAGCTCTCGGGCCTAAACAGAATAAAAATACCCAAATTCAACTCGTAAAATTGTCAAAGCAAAAAGTTTTCATAAAATTGATAAATTTATCCGATAAAAAAAATTAGGCCTTGTTATTTTACCTTCGATAAAAACTTTACTGTTTTTTAAAGAAAGAACGATCGCTGTTTTAATACCTATTAACAGTTTTTACCGTTTTTCGTTCGAGTAGGTATTTTAATCGAGTAATTTTTTTTGTGCTTTGTTATCAATGGATGTGTAAACACATGCGGATATGAATTTTAGTGTTCAAATTATACAGGGTGTTTCCGAAGTTGCCTTTTTTTAGCCTAAATCTTCTAAGTAAAATGTTTGTATTAACGGATATAATTGATTGTATATTTTTATTGTTTTCTAACATTTTGAGTCCGGTCCTGTTTATTTCTCCGCTGTACTAGATTAATAAACTGACGTGGCCCAGGATGGTGTTTTTCCGGAAATCGCTCTGTGTACTCTCTGGACGCCGCAGCTGCATTGTGATTAGAATTGGCCATACATTAGCAACATATCTGTGAACTCGTTACTTTCCTAATGATAAGTCATTCCGACAACTCTAACAGTATTTTTGATTAATGTCCATGCTTATTTAATTTTTTTTTGTCAATTCTAATTTCTAGCAAATCAGCGCAAATTTGAGCAGGACTGGTTTCAAAAATTTAACTTTTATATCTTCATTGCCGTACACATTTTACTAAGGTGATTTTGGCTAAAACTCTTCAGAACAACGCATACTATCACGTGTTAAAAGAAACGCCTCAACTTAGAAAACACCCTGTATTTAATTTTAACTCTGTTTTGAAGAATTTGCGGAAAAAACGATAAAGAAAAAAATGTTTATTTTAGCGAGTTCTATTGGTGATTAAATTTATTACGTGAACTTCCATAACACCCGGTATACAAACAATAATTTTGTCCTTTTAATAGCTCTCCGTCTGCATTAGTGTTTTGAAAATTTTAATTTACCTGGAATGTGCTTGTCCGGATCGCATCTCCACAGTTCTAACGAAGCCTCCATCATATATGGTCTTATGGTAGTGATGATGTTATTCATCCTTTCTCTAAATTGTTCATTGTCGACTGATATTTCTTTTACGAATTTACCTGTAAAACAGTAATGTACATAAAATATATATCTATATACAGTGTGATTTTGAAAGTTGCGCAGATATTTAAACTTGAGGTAGTAGGTATGTGTTAAAAGAAGGCAAACTAACCCCACTTACCTTATAGAAATGTTAATGGTTTACAAGGGAATCAAAAGACTCAGTTTGTTTGGGAACCGCTGAAAATTTTCAAATTTGGCGGACAGTTTTAACGTACGACCAATCTAAAAAGTTTTTTGTTCGACACTGTCAGAATTTCAGAATTTTCTCCTGTGTGAACGGATTTTGATAAAAGTCACAACTTGTCAAAACGAAACGTCAAGCAAATTTTAAACATTTTAAGCGATTTGGAGCCTTTAAGGGGCTCGTCGAACAAAAATACGTTGTATTCAACTCGTTTCACTCGCGTTTTAAAATGGCCCCCATGTGCCAAAAAAGGCCCAATTTACACACGAACTCATTAAATAAACTACTATTATATCATTCAAGGTTATGCTTGATTTTTATTGTTTAAATTTTCATCATGAATTTTTGATATAAGTATTTTTTAAAGTGATGATAAAATAGTGCTTGCGACTTATTCAGAAAACAGTAAAGGTTTAAATTACTAAGTAAAAGGGCTGTAATTGTGAGTAAAACCATAAAATGAAATATCAAAGAAGTTGCTCAAAATGCCTGCCTTCGTTTGCAATGCAAGCTTCAGCATCAGCACGACGTGTCCAAGAAAGCCGAACTCGATTCAGAATGCCTCTGTTTTCACAAATTTCCTGAGCTGCGTTTTGAACATAATGAAGTGGTATACCACATTTGTCGTCGAATTGCTAGAGGAATTTCCTTGAGTAATTCGAGCAAAACTTCGTTTAAAAATGGAAGATAACCGCCTCCATTCAAACGGCAAGGTAAGACACGGCAACCAACGAGGTGGTTTTCAACAATCGCAACTCACACGTTAATTGAAATTGACTGCTGTAAGTACCGCTCTCGGATTTCGTGGGAAATTTCTTCTTCTGCGCAATTAAAATACGATTTACTTGGCGACCAAGATCACGCGTATTAATTTTGAAACGCTGCACAACGTTTATAAAGGTTCGTGGATTGGAACATTTGAAGAAACCCTTCACCGTAGACTTGACTTGCCCTTTTTCTCGAAAAATATCAACATTTGTATTGTGCGTTCATTTAAATTGTGAACGCACCACTCGTGTAAAAACGTAAGATTTAAGCAGCTCGCAGCTGATCCATGATCCGTAATCCGTATACAGAGCGCCCAGAAATGTGGTAGCAACTTTTACAAGATGGCACTTTCGAAAAGCCAAATTTGTTCAATCTTGCAACATTCAATTTTTGAATTTTTCCGAACAATTTTTACCCCCGATTTGTGCACTAAAATTTGTCGAGATGTTACTCGAAGGGTTCAGTTATGCATTGAGCATAATGGTGGTCAATTTGAACATTTTCAATAAAATTTAAATTTGAATGTTTTACGTTTGACAATTCTTGACATTTATTTATCTCAATTTAGATAGCGGCGTTGCCATGCATAAAAAAGGTCTCTGTAAAAAAGTGTCATCTTGCGGGACCAATCGAAAAACTTGCTACCACATTTTTGGGCGCACTGTAGCGTGTTCATAATCGGCTTTTTAACGCCAACTTTGAGGATAAATTTAAATGAACGCATGGTATAAGTCATTACTGGTTCAATCGTTACCTTTTGTGGGGTTCTATCACAGGTTGAAATATCCGCACAACTTTCAAAGTCACCTTGTAGAAATAGATCCATGCAAGAATGCAAAATACCTTGTTCATACTTTTCACAATAGATTACTTAGGCCCGATTTCACCAACGCAGGTTAAAGTTAACTGTAGATTAAAATGCTTCGTTAGGTACTTAGTTACCTATTGTTATTATAACAATGTTTTCGTATATTTTAACCTACAGTTAACTTTAACTGGCGTTGATTAAACCGGCCCTTAATGAACTTTTGTATTTTTACGTGGAACTATTTTTTGATGTAGATATACCTTCACCGAACAACTTTTTGATCATGTAAGCTACTTGGATCAAGACATGACTTTTGGTATTCATCAAAAGAATGTCGCTGAAGAAATGATAGAATGACCGTTGGGCAGACTGGCGGTCCTTACAGAAGAACAGTTGATTTGTCGGCTGCGTCAAAGCAAACATTTCGTTCAAATTTTGCAAAAAAATATTACGAAAGACTCACCCTTGAATGCTTGAAAAGCGTCTTGAGAAAATTCGGTTCGGTCACTTGTTGGTACACCGTTTCTATCATAAGCAGCACAGAATTAGGAAGGTCGGAGACGACGGCATTGCCGAACTTAATCAGAGTCGAATTTTCGAACTTTTCGATGTCCATGACCAAAGTTTCCATTCGTTTGTAATAGGCATCTATAAATCTGCGCTTGTTATTTAAATCGTTCAGATTAAACTGCAACTTAATTTGTTCCGGAAGATTGGCTACCATCCGCAGGAGGATATTAATATTACTTCCTTGAAAATACAGAGACAGTTTGAATGTTTACAAACGGATTTCGTGAACGCATACCCATTTCGTTTATTTTCTCGTTCATGTCGACTAATTGCATGTTGATGTTGTCGATTTTTGAAAAGACCATTCTGTCTCTTTTCCCATCTGATAATTCAATGATGCCCAAATCATTGTTAACTAATTCCCAGGCCGTCTCTAGTAATCCTAGAACAGATGAAGTTTTGTCGAGGACTTCTAAAACGGAGAGAGACGTCACTAATAGAGGTGTCACTGTGAAAATCGTCAAAAAACAGTGAAGACGCATTTTGAGTCGGTAGAACTTCGTAACTGAGCAAGATTATTGATTTGTATTATCGATATATTCGATTATCTGTAGTGTAATTTTAGATTAAATGATATTACAAAACAAACGACTGGCAATTATTGTTAATATCTGGTTTCAGATCTTGCGTTAAAAAGTGTCTGTAACTGGTTAATATTTAGAAAAACAATAAACGTATCGTGATGCAACGTTTATTCTCTTAACGCAATTACATGCAAATAAATAAACAAAAATTAGTAACCGGTAGATGAACTGACTAGAACAACAAAATAAACTACAAATAAAACGGCAAGCCGTAACGTACATCCAGTGCATTTTTACTATTTATGCTCGTAATGTAGAGTATAATTTTACAGGTTTTGTCCAATGGAGTTTATGAGTTTGCTACCGGATAGATCACCTCAAAATCCATGTTCTCTGATTTTTTTGTTACTCGAATGGGTACTAGGATTAATAAATAATTTTTTTGTTCGACACTGTCAGAATTTGAGAATTTTCTCCTGTGTGAATCAATTTTTATAAATGTCACAACTTGTCAAAACGAAACGTCAAGCTAATTTTAAAGATTTTAAGCGATTTGAAGCCTTTATTAAGGAGCTCGTCGAACAAAAAAACGTTGTATTCAACTCGTTCGTGTGTAAATTGAGCCTTTTTGGCACTCGTGGCCCTTTAAAACGCTCGTTTCACTCGCGTTTGATAATGGCCCACTTGTGAGAAAAAAGGGCCAATTTACAAACGAACTCATTAAATGCGATTTTTTTGTACAGTAAAAGTTTTTCCTAATCCTGGAATTAAATCAGGACAGATTATAAACTAAAACAAAAATAAACACAATATTTATTTGTGTAAACGTTGTCCCTGAATGAAAGGACCCAGCCTAGACCTTCTGTCTGTAACTTTCTAATCTACACACAGTGATAATTTCAAGATCGGTGGGTTATTTTGATCAGCACTGTTATCGTGCATTCGGTAAAATTATCTTTGTTTTTGTAGCGTATGTGACACACTTTTTAAGATAGCAGACGATTTTGTAAACTCCATTTTGGCAATTTCGTATTTATCTAAATAGAAGATTAAATTTCCGCACTAGGTGTCATATAAATCCGATTAGATAAATTTAGGCCGTATCACGACACCCTTATTAAATTTAATCAAGACTTTAATTACCATGGTGACGAATTCATCTGTTATAATTGCATAAATTTATATCATTTTATGTTTACTTTAATCACGGCTTTAGTTAACGGCAACTTTAATAACGGTGTCGTGAAAATAAACAATCAAATCATTTTCTGCCGTAAACGATAACGAATGTACTATCGCGGCCATCCAAAAGTGAACGTTTTTTTTTTATAGTTTGATTTTTACTTTAAATCATAGGCGTCCTAAAATGTCAAAGTTTGACGCTAGCGATAAAAAAATTATTGAAACTATTTTTTTTAAATGGCACATCTCACTCCGATTCAGACAGCTAGGGCTATTGCAAAGCTAGAAGAAAATTGGTCGTTGGCCGCTGTGGAGAGAGAATTACATTGCAGTAAGACTTGGATCTTCAATATAAAGAGGCGTTGGCAAGAAAATAGGCTTGAGAGGCCAATACGAATAGGTGTTGGAAAGGTTTCTTTACTAAAGTTTACTTTCACCTTAATAATGTATTAATTACTTCTCAGCCCCATTTTTATTAAACATTATTTATTACAACTTTTTATTATTAAAATAGTAACGCCTGCTGCACGAACGCCAATGAATACAGCCTGATTGAATCTAACGAAAAATACGGAAATTTTCGCAAGCTATCGTTCAGTTTTGGATGGCCGCGATTGTACAGTCAGCTGTAGTAGCAGGCAAACTTCCAAGTGTGTAAAAATCTTATGGTTGGAATCAGGTATTCCCGTTTAAGTGAATAAAATAATAGTAGGTATATTATACACCAAGGTGGAGAAGTTCATGATTATAGCCAGCGCCAAGATTAGATCCCGAGGCGCGAAGGCTATAAGGGACTTCTCTACCGTGGTTTATATACTATTTTATTCACTACTAGACTATTTCGTCGGATGCGACGGATCCGAGTTGTCATTTCTAAACGGTTGCTATGAAAATCGTCTACGTTAACCGAACGACAATCTTTCGTTGGTAGGTGACGGTTGTTGATTATTAACCATGGGTTAAAAAATTATCAACCAGTAGGAGAGAAATTCTATTTCTGGGTTCGGTTCAGGAGTAAATGATGACGCCTTCTCAGATTAGTAGTGAAAAAACTTATTTTTTCCGCTATCAGTGTCGTAAGTAGACTTATAGTCATGACTATAAGGACCGTAGATGACCGATAACATTCGTGTACGAGTTACCCTTGACGACGGAACTTAATAGTGTCACTTACATTCCTAGGAAAATAATAAATCAGGCTTAGTCACAAGAGGTTTATTTCAAAATTAGAAAGCAACCAACAGTACGATTTACAGCGGCTGCTAGCTTTATTGTTTTTAAAAAATGGAATATTTTATCCAAGATTGCCGATCTTGCCATTATCCCGTTCATGTTCTGTTACTTTGACGTTTTAAGACTGAAAAATCAACTGTGATCTTGTAGATTACGTATTATTCAACGATGAAAAAACGGAAATGGTTAATTTTTTATTAAAATGTGATAAGGGGAGCTTGACTTTGATATCGGAATGACGCATGAAAAATTTTTAATTTATCACAACAAATACAATACGACGTCGACGATCAATTGCTCGCGACTGTACAAATAAGTTGTTATTAAACTTTTATCTAAACAAATTGAGAAATTTTCAATATTTCTGGGAACTTTTGATGAAAATTGCACAAGAATAATATCACGTGGAAAATAAATACCTACATATGTACTTGCATTTAACATTTTGCTTGCGCTGTATTGCGAAAAATAATTATCAACCAGATTACTAGTAATCTGGCTACTTTTCTGTTAACGAAAATTTCTGTTTAAATATTACACATCATGGAACAAAACTATCGATCAGCCACTTCCTGGAAGAGAGCGCTGATGTAGAGAGATAGGTAAGAAGGTAAGGTTCTTGATGATAATTAAGGTAGCGACAACTGATTATTCATTTTTGAGACTCCAAATTAAAAGAGAGGACATTATCGATAAATGCCGTGAGTGCGACAAAGTTAGAAGGGCACTATTTTTAGGGATTTCTGTGGCTTGAAATTTTACGTGCCAAACAGATTAACTTAACATTACGCCCCCTAGTGCCCGCGTATTTTAAATTGCAGCTTCCAATTGGTTTATTCAAAACGTGCGGAGATTTTTGAAAGCCTGATGTACATCCACAAAAATTACTTGACGGCATCCGGCATCTCATTCGTTTTAACCTCGCTTCGGGAGTTTGACCACGTGTTTATGTTTGTTTGTTTGTTTTCTTTGGCGTTTTTCGATTTGTATTACAAAATAGTTTTTTTTTCAAGACTTTTGTTTCTCTATTTGAATGACAAATGGCAACGAACCTGCTTCATTGTGAAACAGGCTTCGGCGTACCTATATCGTTCTACGCAACTGGTGCACATCCCCTTTTTTTTATTACTATATCTGTTGGTTGGCCCGAGTGAGAGTCACCCGGTTGTTATTTAAGATCTAAAAATCCAAAAGAAGATGTTTCAGTGTGATTTCTTTCGGATACAACAACATATGTAATTTCAAGCAACACCAAACTGTTTCTGATTAAATTTGTAATACCTATCAGTAGGTATCTTCCAACGGTTGGGGCCCATTGTCGGTTACTAAAATCGGATAAAATTAAATTGCACTGAAGATGTGCAAATTTTTAGTTTCTGTAAACTCAATTTCGACAATAATTTTTATTTCCTGGGTTCGACTGCAGGGCGGGCTCTGCAGAGCCGTAAGTAGGTAAATACGTCCCTGCTTTGTTTTGTATATCAAATTGCTTAAGTTTAAAAACATACAATGTAACAGACAGTTATCAATAGAAATTAAAAATTATAAATAAAATCTATTCAATAACAAAGTAAATACATTTATATTAGGTATATTATCTAAATCTTCAACTGATAGCGTATCAGTTAAAACAATTTATTTCTACACTATCTTTTTTCTTTAAAAGGCTGTAAATGTGTGGCAAAATTGTAAGTAAAAATTCTAGGCGCTATGAAACCCCCGGATCCACTTCTCCCCTTATGGTAGATTCCTATCCCCGATAATGGAACAGGTTCTGCAGATTCCACAGGTTGAGCATCGAAAAATGGTACCGTCGTCTGTCCCGCGTCTTTATAATAATCGGTGTTTATGAACTGGACGTATCTGTTGGTAGATCGGTTCGTATTGGTCCCATTGGTAGTAGGAACGTCGGGGTGAATCAACTTCAACTCTTTGCTGAACCTGAAAGACCACCATTTACAAACTCACATAAGCCACACATTTTCTTTACGTATGATTAGCCTGGCTTCTGGGATTTTCTTTGAAATAGCTTTCAGTTTCCAATTTTCCACTTGTAAAATTGAAAGGTGTCTTTAGGACTTCCAGATATATTCTGGAATCGATGCTTTTGAATTTAACACCTGTTACTACAAATCCTTCTTCCACCATAACATCGTGCAATTCGAAGCCTCTCTGCTCCCAAGAGAGGGTGTGGTAATCTTGACCGTTGAAAATGTGTTTGTCGACTATTTTGTAGTTCTCAACAGGTACCCATCTAACTGTGGACCTATCTATTTCACCATTTTCAACAAGACGTCCTTCTTGAACTTGCAAATGAAGGATGCGGTTGTGTTTGACGAAACGCACACCTGTCACAACTCTAAAAAATGTCGTTAGCATTTTCTTCATCTGTCAGTTCAATAAACACCTGTTGTCGCTCGTAGTCGCCATCACAGTTCTTAAGTTGATGTACCTGTCGGAGAAATATTTCGCACCTTCGTCGCACAAACAGAAGCAGTACGAACATTTGAAAACCACCCAATCTCTGTAAGTTGCCAAGCTGAACTCGTCACCAGCTCGACAACTTTTCTTTTTGCCAAGTGTGCGGTTTTTCTCTATCAATTCAACGTACTCGTATCTTCTTTTAGTATTTGGCATTCTCTGATTACATTTGAGTTATTGCAAGATATAAAATCTTGAAGAAGACACATACCGACTCACAAACCGTCATTGCGGAATCGATAAATTGACAGTTGACTATTTTTGGACAAGGTAATTGGGAATTGCACCATCGGTTGTCGTCATTACATTTTACGTTGACTTCGGTGTTCCTGATGTATGAAAAGATGTTGCACTCTTCATGACATTGCCCTCTACCATCTAGATTTGCTTTGTTGAGGATATAACCGTGAAGGAAATTGGTGAATTCGATGTAAGTTTCATCTGCAAATTAGATTTCTCTAATGGAACAAGCAACTTACATTGCGTTATAATTTTTTTAACCAAAAAATTTTTGTGGTCTCAAACTCTACTCTATAATTAACCATAATTAGAATTGTGTATTTTGAAGAACATTTATAAATAAACAAAAGCAACATTTTACATTCGTAAGAATGGGTAATTTACCAGCTTTATTGCCAAACGCGACGCCACTGGTAAGCAGATTTTTCGCGGAAATGTCAATGAAACGTCAACGATGTGTTGTTGTTAACCTAGAAAACAACTCGACTTCGTCTCGATTTTTCAAACTCTTTCTCGATTCTGTTATAATGCACTTACTAACCTTATATCCCAATATACTATTACCTGGAATATGTTCCTTCGGATCGCATCTCCACAGCTCTAACGAAGCCTGCATCATGTATGGTCTTGTGGTAGTGATGATGTTATTCATGTTTGCCCTAAATTGTTTGTTGTCGTCTGATATTCGTTTTGTGAAGTTGCCTTTAAAACATCAATATACTCAAGTTGTTTAAATTTGAAAGAATTCCATGTAAAACTCATCAAGTTCGCAGCTACGTTTTTATTTCAAAAGTCAGAAAATTTCGATTCTTTCTTTGTTTATTAATATATCGGGCGTTCATTTAAATATCCCGTCAAAGTTGCTGTGAAAGAGTCGATTGTGAACGCACCATTCGTCAGTCTGGACACTAAAAACACAAACAACGCAAAAAGTAAACAGCGGATAATCCGTTGTGCATTCACAATCGTCTCTTCAACGCCAACTTTGACGGGAAATTTAAATGAACACCCGATATTTCTGGTAAACATTTTTTGGTTAAAAAACATCAGAAGCAATTAATACTAGGTTCTCACTTCAAATTATTATTGAAAGAAAGAACTTGTATATTTTTACATGGAACCACTTCATATTGGGGTATACCTTGACCGTATAAATGTTTGATTATGTAAGCTACTTCGATTAACACATGACTTTTGGTGTTTATCAAAAGAATTTCGCCAAAGAAATTATAGAAAGCTTGCTGGGCAGAGCGGCGCTCTTTACAGGGATAATCCGAATTTGTCAGCTGCGTCAAACCAAAAATTTCGTTCAATTTCTGCAAGAGACCTCAGGAGCAACTCACATTGAACTGTGTCAACAACATCCTAAGAAATTTGGATTCTGTCACTTGTCTGTTCACTGCTTCGACCAAACTGATCGCAGAATTAGGGTAGTTCGATACGACGCCATCGATGAAATCAATCAGAGTTGAATTTTTGTAGTCTTCGAGGTCAATAACATATTTTTCCATTCGTTGGTAATAGTTTTCGATAAATAAATGTTTTATACGTAAATCGTTCAGTTCCAATTGCACTTCAAGCTCTTCGGGGATATAGGTTTTCTTCCTCAAGAGCATGTTAATACCGTCGTCTTGAAAATTTGTGACAGTTTGAATGGTTACAAACAGATTTCGAGAAGTCATACCTTGTCCGTTAATTTTCGCATTCATGTCGACAAGTTGCATGTTTATGTTGTCGATTTTTGAAAAGATCATTCTCTCTCTCTTCCTATCTGATATTTCAACGATGCCTAAATCATTGTTAACAAATTCCCACGCTGACTCTAGCAACTTTAGAACAGATGAAGTTTTATCAAGAACTTCTAGTATGGAGAGAGGCGTCACTAGTAGTGGTGTCACTGTGGAAATCACCAAAAGAAAGTAAAGACGCATTTTGATTAGATAGCATTTCTCAACTGAACCAGATTGTTGACTTGAAAACTATATTATCGATCTGTTCGATTATTATTATCAATAAGATGTCACACCGGATTAAGCGATATTTTCGCAAAACAAACAGTTTGGCAATTATTATGAATAACTACTGTCAGATTTTGCACTAAAATGTTTGTGACTGGGTAAGTCCGGTCAGGATTACGAAATTCTGAACCAGTAATCGATGCAAAATTGCAAAACACAATTTATACGAGTAACTCCGATTATTATTATTAATTCGTACCTAGAAAAACTTAGACTTTCATTGCCTTTTCATTTAATTTCTTTTTAATTTAATTTAAAGTACAACAATGTGATTCCGAGAACAACACTCCTCCACTTCGTTATTAGATTCAAAGCTGTTATCGTGCATTTATTTTTAAAATTATCTTTTACTTAATATATCGCGCGTTCAAATGAAATCCTGGGCGTCGGAAAAATTAAACCTTTTAGTGTGAAGTTTGAATTTCCCGCCGTTTGACACGAATGACATTTGTTTATGTTTAATCAGGACATAACTGAACATGTTTGTTTTCAGCAAAGGGTGCCCTTAGATATTTGCTTCGAGAATAGGAATCGTTAAGTTAACATTGCAAAGAAAGAAAAAAAAGAAAGATTTTTTTGGCTTTAAATTTTAGGTTAGCTGTCAACATGCTCCAATTAATCTACGCTTTAAAAAAACACAACAATTGACGGTGTCCAACGCCTCCCCAGCCCAGAATTTCATTTGAACGCGCGATATAGCCTCTTGACACATTTTTCATGTTGTCATGTTGTACATTGTTGTTTTCAGAATAAAAATCTCTTTCAGAATTACTAAAAAAAGTATGTGTTCCCATTTGAATTTTTTTTTTACAGTTTAACTTTAGGGCTATACGTGAATTTAGTAGGTCCTTTTGTAGCCTATTCACAACCATTTAATTTGGTGTATAGATAATTAAAATCCTTCGATAAATGAGGGAGTTATGAACTTGTTTTTTTTTTGGGGACACCTGTCATGTCGTGCCCTATGCTGCAATCAACATTACGAAAAAAGAATTTTTACACAACTCTACTTTGTGGATAAGCTTTATTATGGGTTGCGGGATTTGATGCAAGTGGTGGTTTAACAAAATTGTTTTATTCATTCTGTATGTTACGAGTACATAAAATTTCGTAGTGAATATTACCCTCCAAGAGGAAACGGAGCTTTTAAATATTTGGTAAAATCTGAAGTGAAAATTCGGGGCGCTACGAAACCTCCACAACCTCTTCCTCCTTTGTGATAAATTCCAATGGCCGACAAAGGAAGGGGCACTGCGGGTACCACAGGTTGAGTATCGAAAAATGGTACCGTGGTCTGGGCTGCGTCATTTTCGTTACCAGTATGAGTGAATTTAATGAATGTGTTGCTTGTGCGATATTCCGCAGACGTTGCGCAACGTGTAGGAATGTCGGGCTTGTCGAGTTTGAGTTCTCTACCGAAATTACGAAATCTGAAAAGATAATTTAGATTCTGTTTGTATCTAGAATCACTTTTACTTTATTTCCAGATGCGTCCGTTGAATCATTTTGGTCACGCTCAAATTTTCCGGATTTGTCAACTCTCCTGTGGTGAAATTAAAGGGCGTCGTTTGAATTTCCAGTTTTAGACGTCCCTCATTTCTAAATCCCACCCCTTAATAATTTGCCGTTATTAACATCTTTGATATTTGATTGATTTTACCTGTTATCACAAACCCTTCATCCGCCATCACGTCACGCAGGTCTAAGCTCCTGTTTTCCAATGAAACCTGGAAGTAAGTATTTACGGTAAGACCAGCATCCGATATTGAATAATTTTCCGGAGGTATCCATCGGATCGTGTCCGGATCGATTTGTCCCTTTGGAAGAAGTTGACCCTCTTGCACTTGCAAGTGAATAATTCGATTGTGTTTAACGAATCGCACACCTGTCACAACTCTATATTTTTAATGAAATGTGTACATAGTACTGTAGTCGAAGCGTACCTGTTGTCGCTCATATCTGTTTTGTACATGAGCAAGTTTATGTATCTGTCAGAGAAAAATCTCGGGTCTTCTACACATACGCAGAAGTGGTAAGGACATATAGGGAAACTCTCTAAATGAGTTTTGCGATGCGTGCAATTATCATTGTTCCTTCCAAAAACTGGTCCATTTTTGAATTCTACATATTCATATCTTCTTCGATTTTTAACGATGCTCTAGAAATATCTTAGTGATATTGGAAATGACTACCTATTTCTGGATGAAGTTCTCACTGACAAACAGACGTCCATCTCATTATGGATAAGTTCACACTTCATGAGTTTTGAACATATCGGTTCGGTGGACCACGTTTTACAGCAAAATGATACTTTTTGATCGCTATCACTGTAACATCTCTGCGTTTCCGAATTTTCAATATAGCCATGAAAAAAATTGGTGATTTCAGTGTACGTGTCACCTGTAAGAGACAAATTCATGAAAGTCTTGCAGAAATAGAACAACACATTAAATTTAATTCTTCTGTAGACAGTACCTGGAATATGTCGATCAGGAGTACATCTCCACATTTCTCTAGACGCCTTCGCCATAAATGACTTAATGGTAGTAATCATGTTGTTAGTTCTTCTTTTAAACATTCCCGTTGCTGCTTCTGCTTCTTTCACAATGTTACCTTGCAAGTGATAGAGCTGAACGAAAAGACAATAACGTGGAGGACGCTCAAAAAGAGAAGTACACATCACGTGGTGTCAAGCCTAATTGGTTATCGTGTAAATCATTGGACCACTCGTGTACTTCTCGACTTGAACATGCTTTACCTTCACTATACAATCGCTTCATAATGTACGCTGCTTGCACCAAGATGTGACCTTTCGTGCTCGTCAAAATGACTTCACTTAAGAAATTATTTAACACCTGTTGCGAAGATTGGTGGTTTTTGCAGAAAAATCTCCGATTTCCTGGCTGTGTGCAACAAGATGAGTGTTTGTTGGATTTTATACAGAAACTCACCTCAGCATGTTTGAGTAGTGATTCCAAAAAATCTGGTGCAATCGCAAAATTGTGTATGGCTTCCATTGATTGTGCCACGGAATTGAATTTCGGAGAAAGAATGTTGTTTGTAAATTTCACGTTGGTTGTAATGTTATGTTCAAAATCCGTAATGTATTTTTCCAATTCGTTGTAAAGTTTGTCGATATGATTCTGATTAGAAGAGATTTTGTTCAAAGTCTCAACTAGATTTGTTTTTTTGGAAAAAGTCTTCGACATTGTTTGAATTGTAATAAATTTATCGCCTCAAATAATCAAATTGAATTCAAATTGCAACTCTATTGACCAACCACATACCTACCGATCTTATTGAATGTATCATTTATGTTAGTTATTTGCATGTTAAAGTTCTTAATTCTTAAGAGAAGAGTTTCCTCTTTGTCAGTGTTGCTTATTTTATCACTTTTGATTAAACTCCACACCTCTGATAATGAATCACTAAATTTTTGGACTAGTTGTGTCATTTTAAAAGCATCAACATATGGCGGTTTCACCTCTTCTAGAAACATGGCGGTTATCAAAAAA
Organism: Tenebrio molitor; assembly: GCF_963966145.1. Lineage (NCBI taxonomy): Eukaryota > Metazoa > Arthropoda > Insecta > Coleoptera > Tenebrionidae > Tenebrio > Tenebrio molitor. The sequence goes on along the minus strand of NC_091054.1, from coordinate 287,352 downwards.
AATATATATAATAAAATAATAAAAATTATTTTATTATCTATAGTTTATATGTCATATTTCTTATACAGATAATACTATCTACTTGTTTCAAAAAATTTATGATCAAGAGTGACTTTGAGAAGCAAAAACAAAAAGAAACAATAAGCAAAAATTTAAATATTGTATTGTGGATAAACAGCAAAAATATGCAGTTTGCATATGATCCCAGCTTTTTAAAGAAAATATGTTATGTGCATTGTGCATGTGCATTGATGATGATAAACAAATACATTATTTTTTATATTTTATTTGATATCAAAAAGTAAATAATAATGCATGATGCATCTGTCAAGATTATATCCAAATTAAGCTTTTTTGATTTCCTAAGTTTCAGATTTTTTTTTTCATATTATTACAATTAGACGCCATTTTGAATTTTTTTATATCAGTTTGCTACCATCTATGTATAAACATAGGTATTCGTTTTTAATACTAACCAGTATTTAAATTAATGGCACCACTTCTTCGACACGTAAAGCTAAAATTCAGTTAATAATATTTAAAATACAGTGTGCCCCCAAATTTTGGATGAATGGAGAAATATTTTCTCTCCTGGTGTGTTTTTCAAAAAGACCTCGGACAAGACAATTTTGGTTTTTAAAGGAATGGATAATCTTCATTTTTCCGTCCATTTTCGTGCCAAATCCCATGTGCATAAATCACAATTTAATGGTTTATTCAACAGTGTAAAAAAATTGGAGGTTAATAAATAAAGTGGCGATGACGTCGTTGTGTGGAAACGGAGAGGAATGAAACAATGAAAATTATGGAAAGTTGTCTCTTTTAAAAATCTTCTTTTCGACACACCCAACGAAAATACTTTCATTCTACCTATTGCAAACCTTTGGTGCTCACTGCACCTTAACTTGTTTTATGCTTACCAATAAATGATAAGGATAGTTTTAACACACTCTACGATCTGTGGCCTTTTTAACATTTTTATCCCGGAGAGAACCACAATTTATATTTTATACACTGAATTATTAAACACGAATCCGTTATTAAATCAAATAATATTAACCGAATTTAATTGACGACATGATAACGCACTAAATATAATTTTGTTATATCACAGAGATTATTTATGTAAACAACTTTAAAACACGTTCATAAACGGTGCTGCAAGTGTAAGAATGTTTTGGAAACTGTTGTAATTGATTCGGAAGAATTCGAAATTATCATAACATTGATAACGTACTCGTACATTTAAGATGCTGCGTTTATGTGAGCAAAGATAGAGGAAAATTTTTATATATTTTATACAGAGTGTCCCAGAACTCGCTCCCCAGAGAAAAGAGGAGAAATCTTCATAAAAGAACAAATTAATAATCCCAATGAAAAATTTTTCTATCTTGAACGGTATTCAAGAAAAAAAACAGTTTCATTCGACCAATCAACGCATTTTAAGCCATCCAGGTCTATTTCCCGTAATTGTTGCTAGGTTGCATATTTTATCACGTTTTCAATAAACTGGCTATGAAACTTTTGAGAAACGTCAGTGTCAAAATTTCATTCAAATCACTTCAAATCGCTTTGGTACCGCCGTCGTGGTTAACAGTGCAGCGGATTACCTATGTGGAAATGTTGATAATTTACGGAGAATGTGGAAATGAAGTAAATCCACATGCTCTATTTTCATGAGCATTTCAGCAACAATTTTATATAAATTTGTGGGCTGGCCTATTGAATGGAGAATTTATGAACGCAGAACTTCCCAATTTGCTTGAAGACATTCCACTTCTTTTTCATGCTAGCGGCTAGTTTCAATGTTTTTCGAGAAAAACGCAAAAATAGGTGAACTAGCGTTTTCAAAAAGCTCTCTGTTGATGGTTTCTGTTTGCTGTTTTTGATAACCTTGAAAGAGTTATCATGTCATCAGAGGTTTTTTTAAATAGCAACGTCGCATTTTTACTACCGTTTTTTAATAGAATCGCTGATTGCAGAAAGGGTACAAGTCAGTGAACAGAAATTTTGAGAGACACGCAAAAAAATGCTTTTTTTGGGACCTACGTATGATAATTGATGGAACTTCAATCAAAAATCAAATACATATTGAAACACTATCCTTTTCAGCAGTATTTCAAAATATTTGCTTTACTCGCTTAAGACTTAGTGATTTTTCAAGTAATAATCACAAAATGCTAGAAAACATGACGTGTATCCTTTCTGCAATCAGCGATTCAATAGATCTTTTAATTGTCTACCCGACGGTCAAAAAAGTTTCAATTTACATAAGAAATTTCCTTTGGGTGTTTCCAGACTTTTTGGAACTTTTGGACTTTTCCAGTTCCACGTTATAAATTATGTTGAAGTAAAAATTCCCAAGGAGATACATAAGTGGTTTATCGTCAGGTGGTGACCACTTTCGCGAACAAAATGAAGCAGAAAGACGCCACAGTCTTTTTTGTAGAGGAAGAAGAGAGGAGTGAACGAAACGAACACGTTTAGAATGTGAATGCAATGGGCGGGATTTCGGCCGGATTGGAAAATTGGGCTAAGACGCGGCACGAATCGGACTCGCTCATTGGTCGGCTATAGAGTAGACTGCCCAGAACAAAACCGTAACACGACCTCGCCCGCTGTCATATCATTATTCATTAATTACTTAATTTTAGTAGAAATAACATTTTACAAAGTTAACTTTTTCTTCTTTGTTAAAAGAGTTCATTCTTTGAGGAATTAGCAAACTCGTTACGCTTGTCAAAAAATGAACTTTATTGCTGTCGGGAGTCATGCAGTCATGGCCCTAGTTATGGCTATTATTTACTATTTTATCGATAGATTATTAATATTTAAATTTTCTGGTCTAACAGAACCAGAAGGTGTTATAAAATAATTAGAAAAGAATTTAGGTATAATTTTTTTACTGTACCTACAACTTTTATATTTAAGGTTGTGTTGGAAAATAATTAAGGGAGCCAATATAATATAGGTACGAGGATTTTTACCATTAACGTAAAGTGCCAGTGTACCTAGGTACCTCCACTGCAGAAAAGTCGCGTACCTACACTTCAAAAATCAAGCAATCAAGTTTTCCAGTAGTATTTTGTGCTTTATAAATGTGGATTTTGACATTATATTTGTAAATAAGTTATAAACTGTCTGTGAGATTGTCACTATGTATTTTATGTCCTATTTGTTATTAGGAAAATGTAACAGTTGTTTGAAACTGACAAATAAAACGTCAAAACCAATCTATTGTAGACCGATTTAACACAGCGAAAAATAGGTGTACCTACCTACGCGATTTTTCTGCACAGCAGTGTACCAAAATCCGGACGAAGCCAATTTCGCCCACTCTGATTAACCCTATGTGATAATCTTCGTATTTTCTTCTAAGTGAAGTTATTAAGTGTTTATTCCAAATTTAATGCAAGTTTCTTTGTTTCGCTAACAAATATTTTTCTATTTATAGATATCCTCATTGTTCTCAAAAAGACACTTCCGAGTACATATATCAATCAAAAATTAATAAACATAAAAATAGTAATGGAAGTTATACCTACTTTCTTTGATTTTGTAAAAAAGGTGTCATAATAAACAAATAAATATTAGGAGTATATTTTTATATGTATAGGTATTTGTATTCTTGAAGTATGTATTTTTTTATTATAATTATAACTTTGAATTATAGTGTTTTCTAGAATTTTTATTTGTTCGTTCCTCCTTAAAAATGTCAAAAAACGCCTTATTGTTTTTTAAATATGGCTTAGCCTTAGCCAAGCTAAACCTCATTTTGCTTTTTTTTATCGTTCGTATTTTTTAAATAACTCGAAAATTAATGCATAATGACGTATTTGTACATGCTCGCAGCTGGCGTACTAATGGAACAAAATAAAAAAATAAATAAATGCAATGATTGTAGAAGTAGGTACTTATTACTTATACTCTTTGAAAAAAAAAAACCTCAATAACGTTCATATTTAAAGAATAACGGTCGAATTTCGACCGCTGGGCGACCTCTAGCTCAAATTATAACGTCACATTATCGCCTTTAATATTTTTAAATGAATTCCTTCAGGTTTCTCCAGAATTTGTAGGTTATAAAAGCAACATAACTATAACTTTGTACAAATGATATATTTGATAACAACTTTGTTCACAGATGAATGCAGAAGATTTAACGTGAACATACTGTATTGGTTTGTGAATTTCTTCTTCCGATCGTAAAACTAAATAAAAAATGTATTCATTACATTTAATGCACGATGACACAATCAGAACCTGTTTGCTTAAAATTCTACGTCGTACTTGATTCTTCTAACTTCACCTCTGTCCACAATCAAAATCAACTCTTGCCGTAGAGTATATTAAGAGTGATAAACAATTATAAAAATATAAACAACAATCGTCACATCCACGACGTTAACTAGGGACGATGAAAAATGTGTCGTTTCTTATCAATTTAACCACTTTCCGAGGTTGGTCGCTCTTCTCGATAAGAACAGCCTTTCGTCGCACACCCTGAGTGGCTTTTTCGGCCTGCTTCAGTCGTATTTTTCGTCGAAATTCTAAAAAAAGAAATACATATTTACCATCAGCTAACTATATTTTTTTATGAATCAATACAAAAGTTATTCAAAAGTGAAGATCGTGTATTGTGAGCCTGTTTAAAAAAAATCCATCATACGATTTCCAATGTATTAGGGAGTCATAAGAGTTAGGGTAAACTGGGGGGAATTCCGATCATTGCAATTCTGGAAAGAGTGGCGTCGTCTATTTAGACAAAGAGGTTTAAAACTGTTTTGTGCAACAGCAAAGCCATTACACTACTCTACTACTCCATCATGTACCGGTTCAAATTAAATCCATATGTCAACTCCCAGATCTTACCATTTCCAAAATTGGAACACGACGAGACGAACGTCGACACCGTCTGCACTTTCATCTTCTCGTTGAGCGTCTTGATGGCCTGCAGCACCTCCCTCGGACTGTCGGCGTAGAAAACCTTGAAGTGCTCGAACATGTCGTTGAACACGTTCGCCATCTCCTCGTCGAGATTCTCCTGCTCCGCGTTGTAGTTCTCGTCCACTTCGCCGCACTCGTTCACCATCTCGTCCTCGATCGCGCACTCCTGGGAGACCTCTTCGAAGATGACGTGTTCCTCCTGGTCCACCTCCTCGGAGATTGCGTTGCTGGTGATGACTTGAAACGGCACGCTGGTGGTGACTGAGTAGTTGTGGACGTCGAGTGGTAACTGCACCTCCGGCTCCGAACGTTTTCCCGTTGCGACCATGTAAAAGAGAGCGCGAACAGCCGGATCGTCGATTGTCACGGAACTGAGAGTGATACACGCCCAGTCCACGTGTTTGCAAGATTTGTCGTTCACTCCGTCCAGACAAGAACACATCAAGCTGTCTATGTACACTAGGTAGTAGAGGTTTTCCGTTTTTTCGCTCGGCACTGACAATATGTTGTTGTTGAGTTGACTTATCTTCTCGACTAGGCCTTCAGGGGGAGGCCTGATCAGCTTCCCCAGAGTGTTCTTGGCGAGCCGATTGTGCGCCGCATCGATCAACCTCCTCTCGTAGTACTTCACAAACTTGGTACAAATAAAATCGATCATGTGCACTATAGAGTACTTCTTCGTCCTTTCGAAGATCTTGTCCTTTATCAACTTGAGCGCCGGTTCGCAGTAAGTGTCCATCTCGTTGTCGCTCCTCAGTATGTTGTTCCTGTAGCACAACGCCCACACGTCCCTTCGCACCCAGTACTCCTCTAGGTACTGGCAGTAGTGCTGGTGCGGTTCCGCCGCCTTGCACGCCTCCTCGAACTTCTTCGCGCACTCGCTCGCGGTTTTTGCGTAGAGGACCTCTTTGAACTGCGCGAAGAAGAGTGTCTGCTTGTCCTTGGGGACGTCGTTTTCGGGGTTCAACAACCACTTCCAGACCGACTGCAGGACGTGGAAGATCGCGAGCAGGTTGGTCGAGTTGATCCAGACTTGGGAGAGCGCCGCCCGCTCCGCCGTGTTATCGTTCGTCAGGAAGATTTGCGGTCCGTCCACGTTGCCGCAGAAGATGTTTTCACCGACCAGCTCCCGGAGGCACTTGAAGCCGAGCTTCAGCAGGTCGGTGCGTTTCGATGAGGTGATTATCACACCGAGGGGGAGCCCGCCGCACGCGCTCGGGGTCAGAAGGGTCAGCACTTGGTGGGCCTCGCTGTCGAAGGTTTCGACGGAGTCGACCAGGACGATCTCGGCGGCCGAACTGATGTGTTGGTGCACGCGTTGGAAAAGGGGAGGGCAGATGCTGCAACGTTTACGATTAAAATGTGGTATGAGCGATTTGAGAAAATAAAGTCGGGTCGTAGATTGATTCGTACCGAGATAACTGTCAAAATAAAATAGGCTACACTTGCGGACAATTTATTGTGTCAATATAAAGTAGTTATCAATCATGTCTAAGTCCGCAAAAAGATGGAATCTGTTCCATACATAACAACTCTCTATATGCACATATTTTTCTATTAAACCACTCGGAGATTTCCTTCTCCCGGTTATCACCACCCTCCCCCACATTTTTGGGTTGCACTCTCGAGCAGTCTCCAGTGGATCTCGACCCGAAGTCAGTTAAATCGTTATTTTGGGAGAATTTCAGCAAAAAGGAAAATAAACAACGTAACAGTACTGTTTAGGTATGGTTTTTGCTTTGACTTTTCCTTTCACTTGGTTTTCACTCTTAATCTTACGCGTTTTTGCGGCTGTGTATTTAAAGTGTTTTTCGGCTATTTCATTCAAAGCAAGGTTTTGTCACTCTCTGTTTTTAAATCGTTTTTGCGGATATTCATGTTTCGATTTATTACGTAGAACTTTCAGAAGCGTCTCGTTCTTTATGAATTTAAAATGTTTAACCACATTTTCGGTTTATTCACTTCCTGAAGATCCTGGGTTTTAAGATTGTGACGTATTTCGAATTCACGCTTTATGTACAGTTGGTGCAAAAAAAAAACGGGAAATAAAAATTTTCCCAATGGAAATTTGGTTTTGTCCATTTGTCAATTAATTGTCTACTTGACAATAAGAAGGTTTCACATTAAGAAAAAAATTGTAAAAATGTGCCAATTTTATTCTGACAGTTCCCGTTTTTGTGCAACCAACTATACGTAAAAAAAAATATTTTTATTATTCAACGATTTTTTAATTTCGTTTCAGTTATGAATCAATCAACGACTGCACTTTTGCTTCTCGCGAACAACTTATTTTTAACAATTTTTTGACAAGTATAACCGTACGAATCAATCAACGACTCGATTTTTGCTTCTAGTCGACAATTTATTTATTAATCGTTTTATATCGTGGGATACCCACCAAATGACATAATTGTCATCGACGAAGGTGATCTGCGCGGCGTTGAAATCGTGGGCCTTGTTGAACTCGTCGATCCGCTTCTTGAGAAACTCTTCGGCGTTGTTGGTGAACTCCGTCGGCTCGTGTTTATTTTTGAAGTCTTTGACGTAGACGTAGTGGCAGTGTCGATAGTCCGGACAGTGTTTACGATCCGCCAGGACCTCCTCGTAGTTTTCGTAAGTCTCCCGGATCTCCTTCTTGATTACTTCGAGGGCGCTACCGGGAGTGTGTCCCTGTTTATACATGTCGAGCAGCTTCTGGTTCACCTCGTCAGACACGTGTCTGAACTTGAGAGCGTCAGTGCTCTGGATGTCGTGATTGTGGGTGGCGATGAGCACAATCTCGCAAGGTAATTCCGGATTGGGGGCGTTCTTGCTTCTGTGCACTTCCTTCACCGTGCGCAGCGTGATGGTCATGGTCGAGGGGCAATTAGTGTTTTTCGTTTTGTTTTTGAGGGAGGGGTCATAGACGCGTTCGCACGCGGTTTTATGCTGGCAGTGCAGTCTCTGTTTGAAGTTAACGACCTTTCCTTTGCATTTGTCCGTTGATTTTATCGTGTAAGTTGTCTTGGTTCGGTCTTGGAACTCTTCGAGCCATGCTCGCACGTCATCAATGGTTTTGGCTGCGATGAGGAAGCGTAAGCGTACTTTTTTGCAGTCGTCGTTAATGACGTCGGCTTTGGTCACGACGGTTTTCCATTCAGGAAGCATTTTCTACGAAAGAAAAAATGAAATCATCTCAAACTTACGTAGATGACGGTACTCACAATAGCCTCGTCTATTTCGGTTTGCGTAGAAAGATGCTCTTGGATGAGTTCAACTGACTCTTCACAATCGTCAGTCTGCATAATGATGCGCTAAAAGATTACAATTCTTGATAAATAAATAAACTGAGATTGTTGACTTCATAGAGGTTATGTTGGTTGCAACTGTCAAAGTTCTGTCAGATGAGCGCAAGTCAACAAACCAGTGGCGTGCAAACTTTATTTATTTTTTTAATGTTGTTTCTTGTAAGGATGGTATGGTAGAGAACCACTATAGTGAATTTTTGCCTCGTTGTTGGCTAAATTTGTGACATAAGCGGAAGTGGAGTGTATAACTGTATTTAATAAATTCTAGAAAATTAGATTACCTACAGTATGTTATTGAAATGCGTTAAGAAAATTTAAACGGTGATGGAACTCATCAAAATAAATTACTTTTCTGTTTACAATTTTTTCGAAAAATCTTTCTGAACCCAGATAAAACTTTGATTAATTTGATCGTAAATTCCAGTACTTACCCGCCAATGTCTCCGCGCGTACATTAAAAGCGAAAGAAGATAAAAACTTTGATAGTCAAGCAAAAACCAATTCTTTATTTTATTCGTATAGTAAGTGAGAGTGACTTTGAAGTTACGCATCATACTTGATCAAGGGCACTAACCTTCAAATTCAATGTTCGAAAATTCGAAATGACGCCCTCCGTTATCAATGCACACTTGTGCCCTTTGAGTCATAAAAGCTTGAGTTCTCACCAACATGTCGGAATTTCGTCCAACTAAAAATCTAAAGACAACGATAATAAAGATTTATGGTAGGTCGTCCTCGGAAAGGTCCAGGTATAAATACAGCTTTATATAATCTTGCAAGTTTGAGGGTAGGAAGAGAAAGTTGCCGATGGTTGTTTGTATAGTCCGAACAAAATAAATGTGAATCCTGACTTTATTAAGTCAAATTATTTAACAACGTGGTAACGATAATAAAGATTTATGGTAGGTCGTTCTCGAAAACGAGCAGCTATACAGGGTGTTAGGTAAATGTCCTGCCAAACTTTAACCGCGATCTACTGGCTTCATGTAGAACTCGGAAAAAATATTTAAAAAATTCTAATGCAAAAAATAAATTGACATTTAATTTTTGAGGTACAATTTTTTATAGTTGCTTTTAGTCTTTTACGTTGTCCCACAACCTCGTAGATAAAATTTCAGCACATTTTTAAAATACACCCTTGTATATCATGTTTTATAAAACGTACACCAATGCGGTTTCCTCGTTTTAAAGCATATTTCCTAGAGGTTACTTCGCATTGGCGTACGTTTTATAAAATATGATATACAGGGTGTATTTTAAAAATATGCCGAAATTTTACGTACGAGGTTGTGGGACAGCGTAGAAGACTAAAAGCAGTTAAAAAAAAATTTACCTCAAAAATTAAATGTCAATTTATTTTTTGACATAGAATTTTTTAAATATTTTTTCCGAGTTCTACATGAAGCCAGTAGCTCGCGGTTAAAGTTTGGCAGGACATTTACCTAACACCCTGTATAAATACAGCGAGTTTTCGAAATTCTCTACCTGCAACTTTAGTGGTAGATAAGCATCTATTCACCGTTCACCATCATAAATCTTTATTACTGTTATCTTTACATTTTTATTTGAACATGTTAAATAATTTGTCAGGATTCACATTTATTTTGTCCGGACTATAAGAATAGATTTTTTTTTTTTGTATAGGCAACCAGTAAACCATCGATATTAGCATTCTAGTACACATAACTCCGCCAGACGTCGCTCGCGTGTCGGCATCCGATTGGTCGCCGCTCCTTGTGAAACTTTGACAAATGCATAGGACAAATGGCTGACATTTGACAAAAATCAGTATCGCGCGTCTTGTGATGTCAAGTGATTCGCTATGTGCGCGGCGAAGAAACGATGACGAAACCGTGAGACGATGTGATTATGTGCGAGACTCCACCGTTGCTAGTGATAAAATCGAATTCAGCCGGCGACCTACTCGGAAATAACGCGATGACACTGATTCCAGAATCACCCGTTCAACAATCTGTCGAACTGTCGAAACTAAAGCGAACGTTCACGCTGCCCCGGAACCCCTTCAATTCCACCAGGATGTCGAAGCGGCGGCTCAAGTCGAAAGAGAACGACGCCGACAACGAGGCCGACAAGACGAAGAAGGTGTTCAGGCGGCCCTCGATCCGAAAGTTCATCAACAAGATAGCGCAGCACATCGGGGGCGTCCCCGTCATCAACGGCGACAACCGCGTGCCGCCGGTCGGGCTGCAGACGTGGGGCCCCGACGACACGCCGGGCGTCACGGGCCTCAAGAACCACGGCAACACCTGCTTCATCAACGCGGTCCTCCAGTGCATATCCCACACCGACGTCCTGGCCGAGTACTTCGTCCTGGACAGGTACAAGGTGGACTTGTCCAGGCGCAACAAGCTCAACTCGAAGAAGTTCGGTACCAAGGGCGAGATCACCGAGCAGCTGGCCCTCCTCCTGAAGGCCCTCTGGGCCTGCCAGTACAGCCCAGAACTGAGCACCGGCTTCAAGCAGGTGGTGGAGCGGCACGGCTCCCAGTACAAGGGCAACCAGCAGCACGACGCCCTCGAGTTCCTCCAGTGGCTCCTGGACAAGGTGCACGAGGACCTCAACACGGCTTCCAAGAGGAAGTACAAGCTGATCAAGGTAAAGAGCGGCTTTCACTTTTGTGACCGCGACGGAAGCGTGGGTCGGATGCGTGGATCGCACTCGCGTCGATTCTCACGCCAATTTTCAACGCGAATTCCACACAACAAAAATTACGTCTGGGCCTCCAGTTCTGCATGGAGCTCAGAAAGTGCAAGGTCTTCGCCGACAAATATGCCATCATGAGGTCAACGGATGAAACTTTTATATGTATATTATTTGCCAACGTTGATGTTAGAAAGACATCTCGTCGCCAGAAAAGAAGTTACACAATTATTACGGACCCGATAAACAAATATCATTCCCTTGATAAGATAAAATAATATTACAAACACTTTTATTTTTATGTAATTAGTAAACGAAATACATATTCACAAATTTGGACGAGTGTTACAGATTTTATTTCTTCGCTGTTACCACCGAGAAGGTGTCATCGACATATTCATTTATATCGTTTCAATATTTATGACATTTATTAAGTTTTTTGATGTGTTACAAAGAACGCAAGGTCTATAGAGAAAATGTAGAGCGATGACTTTTAAATGGACTCTTACCACCGATAATTTCGAAGCTTTCAATTCTACGAATTATTTTCTATTAGTGAGAAAACTATTTAACTAGTACAAATACAGTAAGCAACGTTCACACCGAGTTGTACAGTTTATTAAAGAGCTGTGAATAATATTAGGGCCATGTAGCCTCCTGTATCCAGATTTTATATTGACACATTTAAAACAGTTGAATGGTTTACTAAAACTAAATTAACCAATGTTGGACAACATATCAAAGTTGTTTAGCCAAAAGAATCTGATAAGAATATAAACACTAAAGTAGAAAATTCGAATAGGAATAGTCAAGTCAACAAAACAACAAATTTTGTTATGAATTGATTATTATTAATCATATGGTAGTTGATGAAAATTGATATAAATTACAAAATTTGATCTAATCAAAAGCTTTTTAAATGTAGACATTTAGTTGTGCCACAATAAAAATTACGAAATTGTGAGATTTTCCGATGATTCACCACATTCCTAACATTATCAATACTAGAATGATACACTTCCTCTTTCGCAGAAAATGTTTTGATCGTTCTAAAATTGCGTCAGGGATAGCGCAATGGGCAGTCGCATAATCTGGAGTCATAACATTTCTGTATATCAGCTGAAGATCTAACATTCAATTATTCACTAATTTATGTGCTTTTCGTCATCAATAAGGCCTTGACATGTTACAGGTAATTTCCTGGTTCACCCCGCGTAGAGATATCTTTGTTTGTGATAAAAAAAAATATTCCAACGTCACATGTACACGTAACCTTGATCGTATTCCACTTCGATGTTAAATTTCATTTTATTTTGTATGACCTGTCAGACGATGTTAAGTGAAGATTAACGAAACGATGGCAATAAAGACAACATAATTTTCTTGTAAATAACATCATTAAGAAATCACTGGCCGAGAAACCAATAATAATAATTAGAGAAAAATTAGTTACGAAATATACTGTAATCGAAGATAAAAAATTTACGCGAACTATTAGGGGAACCAACAACCGAACTCTGAGGTACATTTGATTAGTATACAATAAGATTAAGTAGGGTTCAGAGATCCTACTGTTCCCTGTTGTAGAGGCAAAGGGTTTACGGAAATCATACAACCTTATTCGACGAGGAGTGGGATGTGAAGCAAAGTTTGGTTTACCAAAAAAATATTTTCTCATCTAGGTGCAATGCAGTTAAGTCACTTGTATTATGAAATGAGTACTGTTTATACAGGGTCATTATAAATGATTGTACCATCGTAGTTGGCGTTAAAAATCCACACAAATTTTGGATGTGCCGCCAGCCTCGCAACGTTAAGCTAGTGTGACACGATACTAAATTTCACAGAAAATTCTGTAAAAATGACAAAGACAGACTATGATCCTGATCGTTCATTGGTCCGGATCGAGGGTCTCTCTCATTTTCTAACAAATTTTCTAGAAAATTTAGCATCGTGTCAAACTAGCTTTAGACAAACTAGTAGACAGATTTCCACTACCACCAGCAGCGCTACTTATCCGGCGATACTAGTCTCACTCATGTTATGAAGCTTGCGGCACATTCAACTAAGCCACCAACGCCTACTACGATGGTACAATCATTTATAATGATCCTGTATAACAATAACAGTATATCATAAATGCAGGCACAAGTCTCGGTTAAATCAAGGGAACTGACATACGCCTAATCTTTTGATACGAAAGCTGACACTCTATTTTCATTGAGAGTATTCGGTGTCGCAGTTATCTGACAAAACTAACGCATCCTTCATATTACTTTGATAAATCTAAGAACCATCGATGTACCTAGTTGTTGATATCATGTAATTAATTCCAGAAACTCTACTGAGGCCTATTGTTAATGGTACTCTGATGTTACTACTTTAATTACTTATGTTTATTTATGTCATACCAATCTTTTTTTATAATTGTTAAATAATGAGTAGTTCATGAATATTTATTATACGATGCCTGACATTGATGTTGCACCACCATTATGCAACAGGTTTTTTAATAAGATATATGTACATAGTTAAAAATAATTGTCTACATAACATCCAAAAATGAATAAATTTTTATAAAGGAATACAAAAAAAAAACACGAATAATTGGAATAGACCATGTTTTGATAATGAGTGTAGTCATGCTTGTCTTCATCTTAATTATTAGTATAATTACAACAGAAGGTTCTCCTGTCGTGTTACACTTGTAAATTCTTCTATGGTGTTGAAAGAAATAGATACATTTTCTCTTCAACATATTTCTGTTGGCAACAGTTCTCCAAAAACAATGTTTCTACAAAACATTGGATGAAGCATTTTCCAAGAACAGATCACATCGACATCATCCCCTCGCAAAACTTCCTCAGTAACATGCTGTACAGGTCGCAAAATGTAGCTTGATACTTGGCAAATGGATGCGCAGTGAAATTGTGGGAAGTAGTGGGGAGAGACCCACTGTAAACGAAGCCGTTGGAGGATTTTCGGTCTTTCTTGCAACTCAGATTTCTCATTCTATCTGTGCATCTCAAGTATCAAGCTACATTGTGCGACTTGTACGTGGGACAGTACTACAAATCGCAAAATCTTGTCAACGTCCTGGGTTTAGATCGTCACTGATCAAAGTCTCTAGGTAACGAATTGTTAAATGTAATTTCTCCCTAAATCACTATTTCGATATCTAACCGTCTGACTGACTGACTCCGTCTGAGTATGTGAGCTTTTGTTTAACTTTTGAGCTCTGGAGTTGGATTAAAAAGCAACACAGGAGGAGCAACGTCTTTAATCAGAGTTAACGGAATAATAATACATATGGTAGTTGAAATTCAAAAAGGTATATTATTATACTCATGTCACATCGTGAGGAAGTTCCTTAACATTGACACAGAACATAATACACAACAAAGTCAAAATGCGGAGGCGAGACGCCGGTAATTATGTTGATAAGCACTGCACTATTACTTGATAGTAATATCCGTAGTAGTGTATGTACTCCGGCAAAATTGCCGTGCCGCCGGGTGGAGGTGGGATAGTATAACATCGTCACTTCGTCACCCTTTTATATGGGCGTGCTCCTGTCCTAGTTTTGGTTCAGCAAAATGGGATTTCGCGGAAAACCTCGCTCCCTCGTGCCATGAAGTGGTACTTTTCGCAGGCCTCGCTAGCGCGTCGCTTGAAGTAGTACGATGAGGTAATTCGGGGCACCAAAATGCATTTCGAGGCGCCGAAATGTCCACAAGTATCTGAAGAGGAAGTTAGAACTATGTAATCTAAAGGAAATGATAAGATGACAAGCTGCTTTTATATATTCCCTTGGAGGAACAACTCGTATCGTATCCAGTCTGTACAACATTTCTGGTACTCTGGTTTTTTTCTCTGATCTTTTGCAGTAGATGTTGCTTTTGTTTATCTTATTAAAATTGAACACATTTTTTCTTGCCACCAAGAAAACAGTTTTTCAAAAAAAAAATCAGAATTTTCAATTTTGTCAAATATTCTATGGTAGTTTTTCCTTCTTCCGAGTGCAATTTCCACCTGAAGCCTGAAGTTGCCACGTTCCATCGGCCTCGAACCCCTCGGGTCACTCTCTTCTGCAATTCCGGTGACATCGCCCGCCATAAATATTCAAGTGTTCCGGGTCAGGGCGATATTTTGGGTCGTGCGAACTTTGCCTCGTTTCCACTGGATCCGACCGTTTTATCAAGCCAAGAGATAAAATTTTAAAAATATTTCTCATTATCTATGTTTGGATAAAAGCGAGGAGCGTGCACCGTGACGCAGGTTGAATTAAATTCCGCTCTAGATCATCCACGGTGATTTAAATTTATGACAGTATTACAGAGATTTTTTTTTCTATCGTCGTCACAAAAAATCTTTTGACGACAGACTGGAAGCTCATGTAAAATTAGAATTTATAGATCACTCCAACAATGTAAATAACGAGTTTTGTGCAACCTTGACTTTCGGTCCGTTTTTATTTCGATTTCTTTTGACGTTGAGCATTTTTGGCACCGATTCCAGGCACAATCAGAATTCTTCAATTTTTTTTTATTGTTTAATTATGCCGGAAACATTCCCAATAGGCAAACATAATGCAGTTTCTCGAATTTTCTACTCGTGTAATTTATTAATAATTACCTCATTATGTGTAAATACAGTTTTGTTTCCATAACGATCACTTTCTATTGTTACTGGTTTTGTGAAACATATACGAATTGGAATCTCTCTTTTTTAACGCGTTCTCAGACTCTTTATTTTACATTTTATCATGGTTCAATCGAGACAAAAATAGTCAGTTCGTTTTTATTTGCGAATAAGCTTTGCGATATCTTTGTCATTTATTTAAGTCTATGTACACACTTAAAATAATATTTATGAGCGGAGATAAGACTTGAAATTTAAATTTATAAACTGATAAGTGATTGAAAACACTTTCACGAAAAAAAAAACCTGGCAGTTTGTTTTTTTTTTTTGCATCATAACGGTACAAATTATCAATATTCTTGATTCAATAGTGTTACGTACTTTTCAAATGTCATTATTAATTAATCAGTCAGACTGAGATAAATGTAGACTCGTAAGGATTAAACAAATATAATTTTTTATGAGTGCAGTAAAATAAAGATGCTTCCGAGATTGACGTTCGATTATATTTTGTTTAAAATGTGTCGATCATTCTATTATTCGTTTTTTTTTTATTTGTGGTTGAGTGACGGTTGAAGACGTTCAGTTTTTACAAAAATGAAGCTCAAGGTCACGCGCTGGCCATTTGTCGGTAAGGCAAGACGTCATGTGGTAACAATTATTGACGATCGTGCTTTGTTAACACTGATACCCCTTTTAAATCCGCTCTAGTTCCGGTAATTGTTCACTTTAACTACTTCTGGAATTTTCGCGTTTTTTCTGGCTAGACAGCCTCAGGACGTCCTCCTACATCGTTTCCCACCAGTCAAACCTTGTGCAAATGAAAATTTTCCTTACCCTTTAGTTATACTAAGACTTGGCGCGACTTTGACACGACCTTGAAACACAACAAGAGAGAAAAAAAAGGCATTTGCACAAGGTTTGAATGATGGAACACGATCTAGGAGGACGCCATGAGGCTGTCCAGCCAGAAAAAACGCGAAAATTTCAGAAGTAGTTAAAGTGAACAATTACCCTAGTTCGGTACTACCTGACTATTTTTAGTCTCTGATTACGTTTTGGAGGGATAATCTCTCGTTTATTTTCTTTACATTTACTTGTTCATTCTTGAACATTCAGAAGATTTAATATCGACCGTCATAATTTTGTAGTGACTTTAACAAACTGGATATTTTTAATTGGATTTTTGTAAGGTTTTGCTTTTGCTTCTTAACAGTTAATAAGTATTATGTACTTTATTTTATTTTTTGCAAGACTGCAGGTGCGTCACGAAATAGTTATTTTCATTATGAGTAGCGCTGCCAGATAACTTTTCAGGTATGAGGCCGAAATTTGAAGCACGAGGCGTCAGCCAAGTGCTGCAAAACAGACTTGAAAACTGATAGCGCAAATTCGGTGGATAATAACCGAAATATTAGGCTCGAAAGTCTTAGCTGAGACAGCCTGTATATCTCAGGAAACGAACACGAAAACAAATTTTCCGTAGCTGTTCAAACATGTGTCAAAAGATTCATGTCGAACATGTAGGCTGTCCAATGACGTCATGATTATAAAAATAGGAGGTTGTCCTGAAAGTGCATTGTTATTGGTGGCCCACGAGATAAAAGAAAAAATCTTGGGAAAAGATTATTTACAAGTTTCACGATTGTTGTTGATGTTTAGGCGCAGGTGCTTTATTGTCACGTTCTTTATTGTCAAAGGACTGTAAAAGTTCGTTATCAATCGACGAAAATAATGGTTCGCACGTGTGAGTATTTTTTGAATGCGGACCGTGACACCGAACTATTTTTTCTTTTGGCAAAAATGAGCTGTTCGCGTCAAAGATGCAAGAGAGCTAATCGGGAGGTGTGTGAAGAAGCCTTAATTATGTGTTAATTTTTGTTTTGTTTGTGTTTTCACGCCCACGAGTCTCTCTTCCGAACCGACTCCACTGTATGTTGTTTCAAGTCTGTAATAATCACTTGAAAATGTTGTGCAACAGATCATAATTTCGCAAATAAAACATGTCCATACTGTTTACGCCTGCACCAACTATCGCACCGTCGATAATCCCCCTATCGGAGTTTCTCTTTCATAATTGGTGTTCTCGGCGGAAAAAAAGGGAACAGCAGAGGTCACCGGTTTTACCTCATTGGAATACCAAACGAGTACCGCATTCGGCGCGCGGAATTTTTCCCTCGTGCTAATTCGACATTTTTTGAAGCCATGGTTGCACTATTTTTAGCGCACTTGTCATTCATCTCGAGTCAACAATAAAGTTCACTTTGTGTCTTTTTTACCTCGTTCGGCGTGCAATTAATTACGTTCCACCTGAGATAACAGAGGAGATCCTAGGTTGAGGTGGTTTTGGTGATTTTTTTAGCGCTTTTAGAACAGATAAAAATAACGGATGACGATAGGGACGGACAAAGGCCGAACGATTAAAACAGAGTGATTGGACGGTTTTCGGGTTCAAATGTCACGCTTCGTCGGGTATCCGGTGCAGGAATTCGCGTTCCACGTTTGGAAAAGCCCCTGTGATGTGGGACGTCTTCAGGAGTGGAGATGGTGGTGTGCGAGCGAGATTCGTTGGGAAATTTAGTTGAAAGTCAGCAGAAAACTGTAATTTATTGCATTTATGTCGGCGTTGATAGGTCGAAGAAATAGTGAGGGTATTGAATTCAAGCCTTGCGGCACACCGGATGTTGGGACGTAGATTTTGGAAAGAAAATGACAGTACAGCTTGTCCCAAAATTGGCGCACTACTTATTACTTTATCGAGGATGTTTAAATGTATGTATGTACTACATTGTACATACCTACATCAGAAAAATATGGAAAAAATTCTTCAGACTTACATTTTCAAATCGGGGAGGGTTAAATGTAAATAAATTTGGCATCGTTGCATGCAGGTAATTTGAATAACTCAATTTACCTACATTTTAGCACTATTAGTCGAGTCAATGAAGGTTTTTATAATACTTCTTAGTTCTCAAGAACAGGTCCGATTTTGATGATTTTTGTTTTCACATATGTATTATTTGAAATCAGAAACATTTTGGTGGGGGCACATAAATATTTCTATTGTTTAAACAATAATTTTGCTATTTATGCAAACATAAAAATGCGATATAATGAGAATCGAGAAATACGTGGTGGTATGATACTTCACAGATTAAAACGTCAAACAGCAAAAATAAATAGTTATTTTTATATTAAGTGCGTGAAGAAAGTGTTTTTTGTGCATAAAAAGGTCTTTTACGCCGAGACGAAGGTCGAGGCAGTATAAGCCTTTGAATGCACAAAAACATCTTCACGCACGAAATATAAACAATATTTTTTCTATAATTGATTCAAAAAATTGAAATTAAAAATTCAAATTTTTGAAGGAACTCTGAAGTTTCAATGCAGTGACCATGTTGCTAGGTAACTAATAAAAAACAGTGCGTGAAGTGAAAAACAAAAATAGTCGTGTGCCTGAAATCGCATTTCACACACTGTTTTGTATGGTTTCTATGGTTTCGATCTTACTAACAATGCAAAAAAAAAATACACGTAAAAAATGACCCACTTCATGCACGGATAACTATGCGTGAATTTCAATTTTTTGAATCAATTATAGAAAAAATCGATTTATTAATGTTCTTTGCAAAAAACTGACCGAAAATAATTTTCAGCGTAGTCAAGCAGAAAGTGATGCTGATCGTTTAATTGAACATACAATCAACTTTAGATCGTTCCTTTCCTCATGTAGCTGTTGTACAAGAGGATATGTATTGAAGTGTTAGTGTTATTATTAATGACTATCACCAGATGATAGAGAATTATTATACTATTTAATAAAACCACGAAGAAATAATGTCTTACAGTGAGTTTAATCAACGAAAACAAATTTAATCCAGTTTTTAAATAACAATAAGGAGAATTTTCGGAAACAATTATAAATAAAGACAACAGAAAGAGTGGAGTAATACGAGTACATAGTTTATGATCATATAATAAACGATGAACCGTTCCTATACAAATACATATTCAGAGATTACGTACGTGTATTTTTCATTTTCTCTTCCTTCTTGTTGCGGGACGTTATAACGCACTGTTGCCAAATGGTCAACCTCCGTGATTGCCACATCTGCAACGGTACGTATCATAAAATTCTCGCTACGAAATGAAATGACAAAAATATTCGCTGGCTTTCCGACTAACAGAACTCGGACGCTTAAAAAGTTCGTCGTGTGGACAGTGAATGGCAAAAAGCTGACACCTTGCTAAATCGATTGGTCATGTATAGGTGAACTTCCAAAAAAAAAATTTCAAAAATTGTCATGTGCAAAAGGGCGTTATTCAAAATTTTCGACTTACGTAGCTTGTCAGATAGCCGATGTTCAAATTTTTTTTTGGTGGAAACTTTGTAATATTTTCTGTAGCCGTTTGGTTGTAAAAAAATAAACAATTTTCAAAGAAGCATTGGGTCTTATGGGAACAGCAAAATTGAAATGGCTGTATCTCCGTTCGACGCTCGCCAAAAATTCGTTAATTTTGCCGTATTTTTGCGTTCCTCACTGCATTGCTCGAGAACTAAGACTCAAATCGAAAAAATGTGTTCTTTAAGAACTAAAGACCGATATTCTCTGATTACGATGGTGTTTGTTATTATAATTTTGACGGAATATTAGTCAAGTTATGATTAAAAAACTAACGTAGCAACAAAATTGCTAAGCGATTAGAAACGCAAACGTCGATCACCCTCCCGAACCGCCCCATTCCCCCCGGTTCTTCAATGTTATCTGACGTACCAACCAAAACATACGGAATAATGCCTTACAGCGAGTTTAATCAACGAAAACAAATTTAAACCAGTTCTTAAATATCAAAAAAGAGCATCTTTTCTTTATTCATGCCTTCGCAGGAAGTCTGTAGTAAAATGAATGTGTTTTTTTCACTAATCGTAAGTAATAGTTTTCAGAAACGATTAATTTCATTTTATTGGGCAACACAATGTGATCTGTTTGAATTGAATGGTTAGGTTTAGATAATAATATGTAATATCCACTCATTTTCCATTATTATGAATGGTTTACGACACATGTGCGCTGTAACAAATCTAACTTAGTCTTTTTTTGTAGGAAGGTAATAGTTTCGTAATGTCTAAAGTGTGTGTTTTTTCTGTAATGTTTGTACCTGGAAAAAACAACATTAATACCGGATTGAATTAAAATGAAGTAATTTCCAAAGAGTATTTTTTATTTTTAACCTTTGGCATTTTTAAAGGTCAGTTCAATTCACAAGTTTGAAATGTAGTAAAATGGTGGCAGACTTCCTTAACACATTTTTAGTTTTTCCGCAAAGAATCTTATTATTTTTTCACCAAAGAATGTTTTTATTTTTTCCTCAAAGATAGTTTTTATTTTTTTCCTCAAAGATTGTTTTTTTCCCGCTCATTTCTTTTTACGTTTTAGACCAGAAAAGCCGTAGACCCAATGGTGTTCATTTATAAATTTTAGAATTACAGCATGCAACGGTTATTTTTGCCCAACGAAAAATTATTTGGCTTCCAGGTGGCACAAATACTTATAAATTCATTTAAATATACTAACCGCGAAGAATAACTTTCAATTTTTTCAATGGTATGTTTTAATTTGTTCTATCTGCATTGATTAAGACGAATACCGACTACTTACAAAGGAAATAGTAAAGTTAATTTGTCGTTAGATCGACTTGGGTCTATTAAAATTATTATTGATCATTTGAGTTAATTCAGATAATCTACAAATGCTCTTGGTTAATTTTCTAATTTATTATTGTCAAGTACCTAAACTGGAAGATTACCTAGAAATGATTTAAAAAGTTGGTTGCATATGAATCACAATTAGAAAAAAAAAGACATAAATATTAATCGATGCTATTATCTCGATTTTAATAGAATTCAAAGTGTGGAAGTACTTTAAATTTTACAAAAAAAAAATTGAATCTACATACTAATTTAAAATTTTGCCACTATGAATTTTCATAGATTTGTGTTTTTGATTACCCAGCCAAATTTAATACTCTTTATACAAAAGTATAAATTACATTCTTTTAAATCGAAAATTAGGAGAAATTTTGGACAGTGAAACCAAAACATATTACAACATCCTTTACTATATGTTTTTTTTGAGCTGAACAGTACTTGAAAGGAATTTTTCATCCTCAAGGATAATTTTCTAAGATCATTAACCGTATCTTCGCCGAAACGATACATTTTTGGTTGAGCTTATTGTCACAAAAAGAACTTATTTGGAACTAAGTCTGGAGATCCAGTAAACGATGTGGAAATGTACTGTTGAGGTGAGGTGAAATTATGCTATTGTTACTCCCAAAGCTGGAAGGAAAATGGCAAAGCAAAAGCAAATGCAAATATGTAGATAGAAGTGTATTATGCGCAAACTTGTGTTGAATGTAGAAACAGAATTTTGTTGACAGGTCAGTTCCTCATTCTGGGAAACCTTTTAAGCTTAAATTACTACTATGATCTTTAATATCTCCTTTCCATAAAGTTTTTGATCTATTTGACTTCTTTTTCAACAAAAATAAGATTTGTTTCAGCAGCACAAATTCCGCTCTAAATTTTGTCAACCAACTCGCAAGAATGATGACCCGATCATGAGTTGTCATTTTGTTTTCCAGTGAAACGTTTCTTTTTATCTTTATAGACTCAATTTACGAGTACTGATTACCATTGATCCAGGGCAATAACGGGCAACTCGTCTTTTCCGAAATTAGATTGAATCTTTGGTTCTTGATTCAGAATCCTTTCAGCAGATTTCTGAATAATAAAAATCTACAAACGTGAACACCATAGCTTAGAAAATTTTGTTTCTGATCTGCATCGCCAATAGTGTGAGTAATTTCTCGTCACTTCGTAATAAATAATAATTGGAAAATTTTAAACGTTGTGTCACTAACATGAACAATAACGTGGTGTGTCCTTTGTCACCGTTACTTTCTACTTATCGACAAATACATAATTGTTGCATTTGCTCAGTTCATCTTGTGATGTTGATAATATATGTATCTTCAATTCTTTGAAAACTTAACCGGATGTGAGTTTGCTGCTCGGGTAAGATGTGATAATTGAATTTATTAATTCATCGCGAAAATTGGAAAATAATTCCAGATATTTTGTTTACATACAAGGTGGACAGAAACTTCATCATGATTGTATAGACTGTGTGAGGATGCAAGAAAAATTCCGAAAACATCGAAACGGATTTAACATATCTAATATTTGTTTTTTGTATTTGAATTTTGTGTTTGGAGTCGTCATTGTCATACTCTTGACTGATATCGAACATATCTATAAATTGGTTGTGCCATCACAAGTCCCCAAAGTTATTATTAAATGAGGCAAGTTTTTGATAGGACTGTAAAAGACTAGTCAGAGAATTGAAAAAAATTCTTAGTTGAAACATCTATTATCTGTAGCAGATAACGTTTCACTCGCGTTTCAAACTGGCCCACTCATGCCATAAAGAGTCCAATTTACACACGAACTCGTTAAATAAACTACTATTAGCCCAATTTGTTTTACATTCACGTTTATTGGATTTAAACAATTGCTTTTATTTATGATCTCCCTAATTGAACGGTCGTAAACTATGCGAGAATGGGATTTGTCGAAATCGGGCTGGATCGGTTCAGCTTGAATATGCGGCTGTAAATAAGAGGATTGATAAATTATACCTTTTTGTCATAACTCGTTATTGGTGTATTTTTTAACCAACCAATCAATTCACTTTTTGTAATTTTTATTGAATCAAATACCAAATATTGAATCAACAAATTCTCCTAGAAAAATCACAAAGACTACTCCCGTCATACACATTAACGACAAATTGCGGCAAAAAAATAATGATGTGCATTATCGTCATACAATAATGTGTATCATTTTTGGTTAGTTTTGTTTAATTAATAGAAGTGACGTTTGAGGTGAGAGTAAGACTTTCCGCACATGTTTTTGTCTTTTTTAGACGAGCTGCCATTGAAACTGAAAGTTATTACAGAGCGAAGTTTTTGAGACAGTCGAATAGATAGATAAAGAATCGGGAATAAATTAGGGAACTCTCCGAAAGTGTTCCACTGAAAAATTCGCTATCATTACGGTTCGCCGGTGGATACACATCATAAGCCGTAAAATCCGGCGCGATCTCATCGCGAATAAATCACCCGGATTGTGGAACGACGGCGTCAAAAGAGGAGAATGGAAGCGCCGTCGATGGAAGCCCGTCCGGAATGCGAGGAATGCGACCGGATCGATCGTCGCGAGGGGACACCCGCGCTCCAGTTTTATAAATAAATCTCCTCCGACTGGGTCCCCCTTCCGTTCGAGAGATGCGACAAGAGGAAGAACGTCTTTTTTTTTTTAATGCGGCAGCAGGAAACGGACGAGTAGAATTATTGTAACGGCGCAACGGAGGACCCTCTCCGGTTCCGACCTACATTCGGAGCGGATCCCGCCGTCGGGGAAGTCACGTGTTCGCGTATACGGCCAAGGCCGCGGGCACGAGAATGGGGGCGAGGTCTCGCGAGACTCCGTTCGATGATGATGTCGACGCTTGCGAAACGGTTTTGCTTGACGTTGCTTGCCCAGGGCCTTATTGCGTCCCAACATTTTGACCCTTTTCTTATTACATACTTACCATTTTACTTATTCAATTCAGGATTATGGATTGTACAATTGTACAGGGTTATTATAAATGTTTTTCCACTACTAGTCTCAGAAGGCTTCATTATTGACTCTCGAACCGACCCCAGCAGTAGAATTTCTCTCCCAAGGTTAATAATAATTTTCATTATTAACCTAGGTGAATAATGAACAGCCGTCACCTAGCAACGAAAGATTTTCGTTGATTTCATTGGTTAACGTAGACGATTTTCATAGCAACCGTTGAAAAATGCGAACTCGGATCGTCGCATCGCACAAAATAATTTAATTAATAATTATTATCCGAAAGGGTTTTAACGTATCTAGTAGTGGAAAAAATAGTATATAAACTACGGTGAAGAAGTCCCTTATAGCCTTCGCGCCTTAGAACCCTCGGCATGCCTCGGGCTCTAATCTTGGCGCTATGGCTATAATCATGAACTTCTTCACCTTGGTGTATAATATACTATTATTGCCTCCTAGGTGGCCGTCATTTACGCAATACACATAGATTTGCCGCCTCTTCTGGATTTGTAAATCGCGCGTTATAAAGTTGACAAAGAATTTAACATTAAAAAGATACGCCACTGGGCTACCTCCCTCTATTTTCTTCGCGCAGTTTCTTAACTCCTCCCCATGTACATCTCGATGAAATAAGCTCTACTGTTTCACTGTTACCTTCTTTACGTCCTACACTTCCAGTTTCCTTGTAAACTGCACAAGACGATGTACTTTTCTGATAAATGTATCAAAATGCACGAAGCATTACGTGTCGAGTAAACATACTGTCCATCAATTTTTACGCTGTTTCTAAAATAAATTTCCAACATGCAGCATTTTTGGTAGTCGGTGAAAGCCATAACGTTCAAATACGAGTATTACAATAATAAATAATATAAGATTCACAAAAGGCTATATTCTGTCTCGTGATTTGGAAGTCACGTTAAGCCATTGGTCCCGGTCTATTGAGTCCGTCATCATGCCCCTCATAGATTTGTCAACCAGGCCTAGACTGTGTAACAGATTTTATAAATTTTTTTGAATTTTATAACGTTTTTTTGAATCACATTTTGGCTAATCGTGATTTTGGATACATTTTCAAAATTTGTATTTTGTTGGTTTGTGAATAATAGAAATTATTATGTAACATTGTTCTAAATAATTTTTGTGATTGTCTGCGCCTTTTGCATTTTCATACTGTTGATATTTATTTCCAATTTTCTTATTTTTAGACCCTCTTCAGAAAGAAATCCGAAGTCACTGTTCTGGTAACTAATTTATATTATTATTATTTTTAATTAGCCTAGCCCATTGTAAACGTAACGATTCATCATTCCTTATGAAATCATTTGATGTTTTAATTAATTGTGAAATTGAATTTACCTACTTACGCAAAAAAGACTAACGCATTTAAGAGATGTGTTCTCATAAGGCAGAACACAAAGCCACCAGGTAGACGTCGGTCTTCTTCAGATTATAATTAGTAACACCATTATAAATTGATAGTAAACAGCAGTAGCAGTAGTAGCAGTAAACAGGAATAAATGAGTGATAAAATTCGTAAAAGTAACTGGGTTTTCTGAGAGCAATATTCAGTTTACGAGTACTTAGTCCCTAAAAACACTTTTTGAATGTAGGCTAGAGGTGCAGCTTAACATTGTTCAATTACACTTTCGATAAGCGTAATACTTATGTAGGAATGCACGGTTCACATCCTGCACTCTGTCGTTGTCCCACATTTGGTTTATTTTTGGGTTTGTCAGTTTCTCTAAAACAACAAACAATCGAGAAGACAAAGTCTCGATTATTGCTACCCAAGTTCAATTCTTTTCCAGTACATCTGGTCGCATTCTAAAACGAAAGATGTACAGGACAAATTCAATTATGCCAGAAAAGAACTTCAGAATCCGCTGATTTGTTTTGCTCATTATTTTTATTTACACGCTTGTAATTTTTTTTGCGCTGCATACCGTAGAAGTAAAAGGAACCGGTTAAGGCCAGCACCGTGTGTTAATGACATTTTTATATTTACACAGAGGGTGAGTAATTCAAGTGATAAATGCTAGTTTCCTGTTTTCGTGGCATGGCCAATGCAATTGTTACGTAAGATTCCCATACAATATAAAAGATAGTTACAGTGGAAAATAAAATAAAAACATTTGTCAATATAGAAATGGGAAAAGCAAATATCGTTTGTTTGTCCCAAGAAGTTGTTCACAATAATAATTGTAGAGACGGGCGGAATGTTGCAAATTATTTAATGTACGACTTTTATCTTTAAATAACAGGCTCTAGGGCGTTATAAGTTCTTTGTTGCTTAGTTACGACCAGTTTAATGTATTTGCAAACAACTTTTGACTGACTGGTATAAATTAATAAAATCATTGTCAATCCAAAAACACACGAAACTAGTCGGACATTAAACGTTAAAGGCATCACGGGTGTTCTAAAGATTATCTAGTCTTAAAATCCAAAAATAAACGTCTCTGTGTCGCAAAGACTTTAAAAAAATAATTCTTTAATCGTTTTATCTTTTGGATGACAATTTTCGTAGTCTGTTTCGCGTAATAATAATAATAATATTTTTGAAGAGTTTCGTTTGGTGAGGTAATCCATTATTGATCCTTGTAAATGCAGGTTAATGTGCTTTTATCTTGCACGTTAAAAATGTTGAAAGTAAATAGTATTGATGAGTCAGCAAATAGTGTGGGTAGCCATTTAGATTTCGAAAACTTTACTTGCCTAAGGTGTAATAATTCCTTATAGAAAAAAAAAAATAGTTTGATTGTTGTTTATAAGCATATGTATAAAATGAATTCAGCTTGATAAATTGATGAAGTCTGATTTCAACCACATGAAGTTGTGCCGCACTTCGCACCTTCCAAAAAGTTTCTGTTACAAATACATATACGTATATTTTTCATTTCATTTTTGGGTTTTTTTCAGTCGAGGTATCTTAAGACAATTTTTGTTTTCAAAAATTTCACCCCGCATCTTTAGAATTTTTCGATTGAGTTATCTCAAGACATTTTTTTTTTCAAGAATATTATCTCACACCTTTGGACCTTGTTGAATTATCTCAGGACAATTTTTTCCCCAAAATTTTATCTTACATTTAGGTGGACTTTTTCAATTCAGATCTTAAGACATTTTTTTTTCGAAACATTTGATAATGTGCTAAATGCACATTATTTATTGTCTCAACCTTTTAATTAGTGAGTCATTAAATTTTTTAACCACTCATTAGTTCAGTACTAAAAACACTTCCGAAGACTTAACATGGTAGACTTGCCGTGAGCAGAGCTGAATGATAAAAATAACCACCTCTTACGCTTACTATAAATAAAAATTTGACCTGTCCGAGGAACTTCTCTGAAAACTTTCGCCGTTAACTTCCGGAATTTATTCTTTGCCAAGTTTCTTCGCCTGACTGGTGACCACCCAAAATTATAATATTTTTATCCAATTTTTTTTTTTTGCACTTTATGTTATACTCTTGCCACTCCGCCGTTTCGTCAGATGACAAATTCCGACGTCCGGTAAGGCCCCCCGAAAATTCTTCGCTCATTCCGGCAACGTCCTCAAACAATGGCGACTTCCGATTAGCCTCGACTTCCTGCCGGATGACCGCGTGAAAAATCAGCATAATTGAATTAGCACCATTAAACCAAATTTGAGTTGATTCACCACGTGGGCGCCACGACAGACGGTCCAGAGGTGGACGCGATTCGCTTCGGAATTTTTTTCCTCCGGAGTTTGTTATTTTCGCACCAGGAAAACAGGCACTCCACGCTGTGTTCGTTTCCAATTAGAGCGGCTTTGTCGTCACGGTCGTCATAATTGGTCGACAAATCGAATAAACTTTTGTTTACCAGAAGCGTACTGCGTTTAATTCGGACCGAAAGGGAGAAGGAATTGCTCCTGGATTAATTTGCGTTCCGGAATTCTATTTTTCCGGTTGATTAATCGGTGGCAAGGGAAATGCGTTACCTCTTCGATTCAATAGAATTTTTTTTGCCTCTATGGTTGTTTCCATTCTCGACGGTTTTGTAGGTTGCGGTCGCGTACTGATAATAATCCGTCAAGGATGACCTACTTGCGGTTGTTTGCGCGTGGGGGTGGTTTGTTTTCGTGAGGGTGTGTAAGTGAATTACGCCAACCGGATCGAATTGAAAATTGGAAAAAAAATGACGAGGGTCTGACTCGTGGCGGCTTTAAATAACTTCGCCCTCCGGTCGGGCGAAAGGAAGGAATTTTCCGCGAGTTTCGCAATGCCGTCAGTTTGTTTTTGGAGAAATTAAGGAATTATGAAGTTCAGCACGTGTGTCAAACAGGCGCATTATCAAATAAATCATAATGAATGTAAAGTGAACTGCCAGAAGTCGGTCGCTGTTAAGAGGAAAATTTGTCCGCCGTAGTGTAATGAGCAAATTACTGGTCTGAAATTTTGGAAGATTTCTCTTTCTTGAGTGTTTTTATTTGCAACTCTGATTTCCAAATTTGTTTTTAACGCGTGAATTATCGTGTTGTGTTACAAATTGAACGTTCGCCGATCTTCGATTGTGTACTACATAGGTACTCAGTATTATACAACGTGTTTCACCTACGAGTAAAAGTACGAGCCTGACGGAGTCTAAACGCAAGACAAAGTACATTTGACAATGGGAACGAGATTCATTAAAAATAATAAATTTTCGTTTTGGACATCCCTAACTAACACAATCGCTGGAGAGCTTTTCCGAAAACATGTGAACAAGGGGAAATCAAAAAAACTTCTGGGGATGTCTAAACTACTTTTTGTTAAAATATGTTTTAGGTATTACACCTAGTTACTCATGAAAATTGCATTTTGACTTCGTCAGGCTCGTTCTCTTACGTGAAGCAAGTTGTATACACATATTTAAAATGCCAAGAAAAGTCTGGATCATACTCCATTCTTTATCTTGGTGAGTGGTCGATGCGATCAAGCAAGCTATGGGTAGCTTTGTAAGTTTTACTTTTTCCACCAAATTTGTATGTGGTGTAAATCAAATATTAACTGTCATCGCTGTCATTCAGATTCAGAATCTTCGTCAAGCATTCATATCCAAATCTCACAATCTTTTGTCGCGAAATGTAAATATATAAGCCGTACACATCGATTCTTAAATTTAATCGTTCCCGATATGACAATTATCGGCGTCCGTCGTCGGTCAATCCGACCGAATATTATTCCCGTCCCGTGCCGGGCAAAATTTCAAAGAAGTTTGGGTTTGAGAAATTAATCGAATTCTTAAACCATAAACCGGACCAAATTTGACCGGAAAGTGTGTGGCCGGTCTAGAACATATTGAAATTCCCAAGTAAGTTATTAAAATTGTAGAAAACGATGCAATGTGAAGATGATACGTTTGAGGTAAATCATGATCATGAGCAATTTAACCTGGAAAATAATAAATAGAAAGACTTGCGGCGTCTCTGTAAGTACATTATTGTAATATTTGAATATTTTTCAACAACTACCAACGCACTTTTCGATTGGAACTTTCAAAAATCCCTAAATTCAACTTGACGGCTGAAAATTTCCCAAAGACTACTCACCAAGATAAAGAATAGAGTATATAAATAATTTGTTGTTGGCATTTTGACCTTTTCAACGTGGAATATATTTTGTAACGGGCATCACGACTAAGACGAACAGTACTTACATTATTGAGAAGTAAATCTAAGTCTTCGTTTTTTTGTAATACCTACGTTATTGGAATGAAGATCAGGATTTGACAATCACTGTTAGATTATAGTTGAAAAGTTCCTGAGCATCGTAAGTTTTGAACAGAAGTATCGTAAGATGCGTGACAATAGTTTCTAGGTTTCTACGTAAACAATGAAATAAAAATGAGATAATAAATTATTAAGTAGACACGTGCTTTGAAAAGTTTCCGTCAGAATCTGAATATTCTAATTTGACAAATGTCACTTAATACGGTGCGATCAATTAAAAAATAAATCTAGTCGGCATGTTACCTATGGCAACCCATGCTATAGCATAGGCTCCAAAGCAAACTCGATTTATTTTTTAAATGATCGCTCGGTATAATGTACCTACAAATTAAAAGTAAATGTATAAATTCGACTTCGAATAGACCTAGACTTGGAGGTTGCTAAAGTAAAAACGTAACAGTTTGTTAACGGGAGGCCGAATAGCATAACTGGCCAGTAAGAGTAAATTCAAATTGGAAGTTTTTGAAGTGAAAACTTCTTTAGGCGCACCGCGACATTATTCCCGGGCAGTAAATTAGTTTCACCGTCACACCATCATCTCTCACGCTCCGAAGTGTAAGGTTCATTCGAGTGACTTCGTGGGAGCCGAGTTTAGCCGTGCGAGTGTTTCTCGATAGAAAAATCAAGGTCCTCAGCGTTGGATTTAAATATGTCAAATGTATGTAAATTGAAGATACAAGATGATGGTTTCGAATTGTTTTATATTTAAAGTAAAAAAACAACAAAAATATAAGTGCATATTTGTCAGTGGGAAAACCAACTCCTACGCAAATTACCGTTTCATAATGTTTAGTGACATAATATTTCAAACTTACACGCATATAGAGTGTTTCGTTAATACATATTCGTATTCTGAATATTTAAAAAAAAATTACAGTAAAATGTCATTTTTGTTGCTTTTGAAAGTTAAATGTCGGTTTCTGATAAAATACTTTGTGAAGAAGCACAAAAGAAACGTATGATGGGTATATTTTTCGGTAATTTGTCAAAGTCGGTACCGTTCTATGGGTCCGAAAAAAATGAATTCCACTCTTTCGATAAGGACTACAGTCGACTAAAAATGTTGAGCCAACCTGCTCTAGCACAAACTGTCGTTGCCGATGGAAACAGCAAAACAATAGAAAAGGTGGTATTCGAAAATTCGCATTCGTCAAATAACTGAAGATTTGCGTTAGATCCTCCAATAATTTGCTCAGAGAAGCAAAAAGAGGTCTAGGTGGGTGCTCAAAATGTTGACACCGATGATCCAGAATTCGAGCAAGAGTTTATGCAGTGGAAGGGTGAAGAGCCACCAAGGAAGTTGAAGTTGCAACTTATGCCTGAAAATTTTCATGGCATGCAGATTTTGAAGAAATCATTCGTCCATCATGCAGCCATGACCTAACTGTTAGTGATTTCTTGGTATTCTAAGATTTGAAAAAAGCTCCGAGATCAGACTTTCGACGGAAAATGATTACTTTTTACGTACATTTTCGGATTATTTTTCCAAAATTTTGCGATAATCGTTCTAAATTCTGGGTTGATTTTACTGTGTTATGAACAGTCAAAAATGAAGGAAAACCAAAATTTTCATTCAAAATGATTTATGTTTATTTGTATCAGAACTGTATGGAATTGACGGAATGCTTTGCAGTTACTTCATCTTACTCGTAGTTACAATCTGGAAAGTAGCCTTTCGGATTTCTTATCGACTTAAGGAGTGGGACTGTGAATAACGACGTCTTTTTAACAAGACGCTTATATGGCTCAATTGGGTTAAGGTCCGGGTAACTGGTTTTCAAAAGTATTTTTGATTTTGATAATAATGTACAGTACCTACAGTACGGCTCCATTCTTTTGAAACCAAGACCAAATTTGTTTACTAATTGCAATAATGACATTCCTGAATTCTCGCGCTGTAAAAAATAAATCAAATTATGATGAGGATTGGCAGTTCCTTCGTGGTAAATAAAAATGTTGCAGCCACCACCGCACAACCTAAATTACATTTCTTTAATTCAATCAAGTCCCATTAATTTTTTTACGCAAAGTTGGAAACCTTCCAGACTGCGGCGGATTCGACTGGATTGTTTCGTTTTATCTTAAACGAATGACGAACCCTTGCACCGAATGCACACAATTTTTAGTGTGTTCACCTTGCCTCACTAGGTCGCACTCGTATAAATAGCAACAATGACAATGCAAGTCGAGACGAGCTGGAATTTTATCACGAGACTGTGCACCGTTCGAAAATATAATTCCTTCGAGAATTTTTTCCTGGCGGATTTTTCCGCACTACTTATCGCACCTGTTACGACTCGACCTTCAAGCGAAATTTTCAAATGCGATGCAAGTGCTACGATCATGATAGATGACATCTACCAGTGAAATCAAGCTGCAGATTCGAATCAAATGTGCTGCCCCTCCGGTTCGCGAGTCGTATCATCGACTATTAACCACATCACAAATTTATATTCGATGAAAGAATGTGATGGCAGAAGCCACAGGCTTTGCCTTTTGATTCTTTTCTTGTGATATCTTCTTGCTGTCCTGTTTCAGCCAATTGGAATCGTTGAATTGCAACAATTTTTGCCAATCAGTCTAGCACTCCTTTCTAACGTCTTTGTCAGACTTTGGACGTGGAATGCTCAGGTGGTGGTGTCACCTGACGCTCATTACACCATACCTTTGCATTTTTCATGAAGCGATTTACATCGAAAATTTAACAGAGCACTGCACTGCAAAACGCCAAAATTATCGTCGGGTTTCAGCCGGAAGTTCGTTCAGTGCCGGAAGCGCTCCGGCACTCGCTGAATTATTCGAAGCTCCATTTTTTTTTTGGGTGCGCTTCCGTAAAAGCTCGATGACAGTACAGGCGTTGAGTAATTGATCTATTTGTCGCTCACACCTTCCGGTCTGATTGGAAATTGTCGATGGCGCAGGTCAACACGGATCCAAGCAAATTAACCGACTTCTCGATCGAAAGCGAACACATCATTAAGACGCTATTTTTAACGGAATGTTTAAATATTTGATCAGCACAGATCAGAGTTGGTTGGAATAATTTACAATGCGATAACCACACAGTAAGGTGAGCGAGTGCCTTCCGATAGGAAAAAATTCGAGTACGCACCTAAAAACTCGCATTTTCCCCCACGTGATTCGTCAAAATTTTTTTTGGCACGTTTAATTGTGCACTCACCATTTTTAACGATCGATTTGCGTGCTCCACATTTACTCGTTGTACTCGTACCGTGGATATTTTTTTCGGCCCGAAATTACTTGATTGCGTAACCGTAATGGCGCGTTGTTGTTGTTTCGTTGTTTTTTTTTTTTTGTTATCTAGTTTTAATCACCCGTCAGGTAATTAATTAATGTCAGTCTTCGAGGCGCGTTTAATTTTTAATGGATTTTCTAGTTCAAATAAACACCGAGGGAAGCGATCGATCGGTTTTCGTAATTTCGTGTCTTATTTATTATCGTGGGTCGTGTTTTCGAGGATTGGATATTTGGACGAGGTGAATAGTCCTGTCTGGTTCGAAAACTAGACACGCTAGCGTCTGATTGATATTCCTTTGTGGATTGCAGAAATTGATAAAGTTTTTAGTTGTCGTTTTGCTGGAGGGTGCTGACCTAAGCCAAGATAATTTTTTATATAGAGTTGGAAGATTGTTCAATCATTGAGACTGCACTGCAATTGAACGTGTCTCGTTTTTTGTCTATTTTATGCAGAAACTGTTGCGCAAATAGGACAAAGGTACCATAATTTTTTCGTGAAATGGAAGCTACCAAAGAGATAATTATAGCTATATTACTCAGAGATAAAGAAAATTGATATTACCAGCCGAAATGATCATCCAAGCGATTCTTAAATATATTTACACTTTCAGACTCAATAAGTTGTATAGGAAGCACTGTTGTTATTGAAACATAAGAATTGAATGTAACATGGATCAAACCTAAGCAGTAAGATATTGGAGAGGAAAAATAAAATATATTACAACTATCTCGCACTTTATTTAGCCTAACAGCAGCAAAGCTGTTAATTTTTTGAGGTTGAAGAAGACAGTGCAGATTTAGAAAAAAAAATATTCGTGGCTGGTTCATTATGTAGTAATATACGAGGAAATTTGGTGTAAGCTATAGAACAAGTGTGGGTTCAAAATTCCGTCTTTAAACGAGAAGAAGAAGGTGTGGTATTTTGTGAAAAAAAATTGTGGTGTAGCAATAGGTAAATTGCTATCAATGGTGGAGGTGGATGTGAAGAAAATGTTGTCGAAAAGTTTGTAAGAATTCTTATGCTATTTGAAAATACGGAGACTCCTGAAAACTCATGAAAGAAATCAGTTTTGGATGTCAAATGACATTTAAGACTTCCTTGTCATGGTTTGGAAACAAAGTATCTTAATAAAAAATGTATTATCGTGCAACTAGAAGTTGACAAAGAAAAACACATCGATTTGTTGTTTGTCGGCTTTTGCTTGGAAGTGCATCTTAAATGCAGATTAGAGAAGTTTCGATGAAAAATAGCATTCGGATGCAGTCAACGATCTACAAGGAGGAAGCAAAATTTAGGAAGGTTTTCTCCAAGCAATTGTCCCGGTTACTATTCATTACCCAAATTGGAAGTATGAAGTGTCAATCCCCAAAACCATATGTTCGAGTTTGTGTAATGTTCGCTGTAGTTTATTAAATCACTGACTTAAAGCAGATTATTATGTGAAGGAAGATTTAGTCTACTGCCTTCAACATAGGAAGTCTCTCAGGGCTTTCCATTGGGACCCTTGTTGTTCCTTCTTTTGTATACGTACGATCCATTTATTATTCAAGTGTCGTATTCTGTTGATTGTCTCGAAGAACTTTATGTTAATAAAATTGTAAATTCAGAATTCAAAATAATGACTCCAACTTGATCGTCTCTGTATTCCACCGCATCTTCATACCGTTTAAAAAAAGTAAATCGAATGTTTCTCAAAAGATTCTGGAACCAAAATTCAATCCAAATAAACAATGTGTTGCTCATTAAGCCAACTAAAACAACTTATCTGAAATGGTATTAGAGGTTATTGGACCCAAGTGTCTCATCAGGAAATGATTAAAGTTTATCCTCCAGGTTGATTGTTGAGCAATCATGGCAATAAGCTTTCAAATATTTGCGTCAAATCTAATGTCTGATTATGAAGTTTATCAAATTACTATCAAGGTGTAACATAACAAGTTCAAAGTGTTCAAAAAGAAAACAAATCAAAGCAAACAAATCTGCACAACTGTACGGTATAAAATCAGAAGTATTTTTAATTCAAATTTAAATTTCTTTGTTTTCCCTTTGGCATAAAAGATTATGTATTGAAATCGACAGAATCACGGTAATAATAATGATAAAACCTACAAACCAAACGGATAAATTATAATATTAAGGGCCACTTTATAGACAGAGAATTAAATATGTATTTATGTAATTATAATTAAATTTTAATGCGCGATTAACCCATGAATCCGGAACTTCGATTGGTTCAGTTAATCTCGCATTTGATTAACATTAACTTAATTTCGCTTCTATAAACGGGCCCTTGGTGAATAAAAACCAATTTGTTTCTAAGAAGGTTTTGAGGTCTCGCTTGAATTTATTTATGGTGCTGCTGACTTTGACACTGTCACAAATTTAGATCAACGAGTCTACTTTATGATGTTTTATAAACAGGCCGTTGCTAAGCCAACCTGCTAAAAATTTCTTCTACTCCATTTTTTATTTTATTTTCAATTAGCTCACTCACAAAGCGGTGAATGGTTAATGTACCTATTAAAACTAATGTTTTAACACTTTGACTGATATTGAAGACCCCATCAAAATCTGTTCTGTTGTTCTTGAGTTATAAGCGGACAAGTGATATATACAAAATTTGCCTCTCGTAATACATAATAATCGTATGTTAAGATAACGTTACACAACAAATATAACAACGAATAATGCAACATTGAGACAATATTTTTCAATTTTTAGTACTCGTAAAAATTCCTCCACAGAAATTGATTTAGGGCATCTTTTTAACTAGAACAACTCGAAATGCACAATACATTATACATAGTACATTGGGTAGATATCGCGCGTTCAAATCATAGATAGTTCAAATGAAATCCTGGGCTGAGTAGGCGTTGGAAAAATTAAACCGTTTAGAACAGTGTAAAGTTTGAATTTCCCGCCGTTTACCACGAATGACATTTGTTTAATCGGGACATAATTGAACATGTTTTCAGCAAAGGGTGTCCTTCGATATTTGCTTCGAGAATAGGGATCGTTGAGTTATTCTATTTTTAATGTAAAACATTGTAAAGAAAGAAAAAAAAAGAAAGATTTTTTGGCTCTAAATTTTAGATTAGCTGTTAACATGCTCCGATTAATCTACGCTATAAAAAAGCACAACAATTGACGGTTTCCAACGCCTTTCCAGCCCAGGATTTCATTTGAACCGTCGAAACGGTGGAAATTCGCATATCAAGAACACCTGCATTCTCGTCATGCAGAGACGGACTAATTTATATTCATTCTTCACATAACCTGTGTCGATGAGGTGAAGTGCAAGTGAAGTGTCCTATTTTTGTTGATCTTATGTTCAAGTGTTGTTTTTTTTTTCATACATAATAAGGATTTTAGCAAGTGAATATAGTGAAGAAGAATAGAAGAACGGTCCTTGCTGGGTATTAACAGTTTAACTAACCGAGTGTTATTAATTACTGTTATTGGCGAAATAGAGCTTTGAACTAACAAATTTAACAACAGGCGCCTATGTAAATACTATTGTAAATAACTACATACCTAATTATTGTATTGTAAGACAATTTTAAATAATTCATTACTAAATACATCTCTGTGTAAAGCGTGCCACAATGACGTCATGACTAGTATGTTGACATCGCTTCTCTTTGACTCGTTTTTATAACATTTTTTTCTCTCGTGATGAACTGATGACCATTTCGACGAATCTTATTATATCTACCCAATGTATAATAAGAGAGAATGTATCTGGAAAGAGAATTTTGACATACGTAGGAGTTTGAAATCTCTTTCTTTCATTTTGCTTCACTAGATACTATTTTTTTTAATGGTTTATTGTTACATCAATCCTTCTTATTTTAATAGAAATTTAACTGATGAGGATGACATTGCGGAAAGCTTGTTGGATTTTGAAACATTCTCAAAATTTAGTTTTTTGACATTTAATTCTTTGTAATCATTGCTTTGCGTTAACTCCATTTACTACTTTAGTGAGCAGATGATTGCAAAAAATACGAAAATGACTCTAGATCTGCACTTTTTGCCGACCATTTGCACCCCAACTCCTCACTTCTTTTTGTTCAAAACGTTTTCTCGACAAAATAACGAAAGCTCTCTTGAGATCTTCAGCGGTCTCGTAAGTCGTTCGTTTTAGTTCTTTTTTACTCTTCGTGTGCCTCGCTAAGATAAACACGGATTAACAGATCGAAGAAGAGTGAAGATTTTAACAAGCGATTTAGCCACCTTCTCGAGTTCATCATTTGCAGTTTTCCTCGTTTTCTCTTTTCTCAAGTTTGGCACTTTGTTGCAGACTTCCGGCCGCTCCGACGAGGTGATCGCCGCCGAGACCCTGGAGAACTACAAGAGGTGCAACAACTCGTTCATCCAGGGCATATTCCAAGCCCAGTACCGCTCCTCCTTGAGTTGTTCCCGCTGCCGCACCCAGTCCAACACCTTTGACCCCTTCCAGTGTATATCGGTCCAACTGCCCCAGTTCAGCAAGCAATCGATCTACGTAACGGTGAGCAATAAACCGACGACGCCGCCAATCGGCCACCACCACCGTCTCTCGTATATCTTCCAGGTTCTCTACACGTCGCAGCAACCCCGACAGGTCCAAATCGGGTTGAGCATGCCCTCGGGAGCCACCGTTTCGGAGCTGAGGGACATCCTCGAGTCGGACACGTCGATAGAACGTGCCAACATGCTCATCACCGAAATAGGGGAGGCGGGATTTTTGCGAACTTTCACGGACACGCAATCCGTCAATATTATAAGTGAGATCGATCCGATTTATTGCATCGAAGTTGCCCAGTTGAAGGACGTCGAAGAGGACACAACCAGTGCTTATATTTTGTTGTGTTGGATCAACGTCGCGGATGTCGGTGATGGATATCGACGGTTCGGTGAGTTCACACCGCCAAATCGAGAGATCCTAGACGAAATTCGAGTCGATTTCGGCCGAGGAGGGAAAATATTTGCCATAGATAGGATCTTGTTTATGACGAATTTGGTCTTTCCAACCGAGCGGAGGGTCTCGCTAAATTTCAGATCAACATGTTCAAAGCTAGCGTTCAGCTCTTTCCCATGTTGAACGAATAGTTAGCTAGCTCTACACTTCGTGTCTGTGCATTATTATCGTTGTAAAATACTGACGCTGCCTTATTTTATCCTTTGTTGGCGGCAAACACACAATTTAGAAATTTTGATTTTTGGAGGAAGACCTATACTTTTACACATATGCTTCAGATTTTCCCCATTAAATGTGTTCATTTATCTTAATTCATTTGCCATCCAGAAGCATTAAGAAAATATTCATATGTGGGTTAGAACGACCAACAGCAAAATATTATTCAACTATTTTGTATCTTCTTCCCGACATCTTTCGCGATTATTTGTATTTTTAAAATTTTTGTTTATTTTTTCTTCGTTACTCACCCCCTTGACCAGCACGAGCTAGACTTCACTTCATTGTCATGTTTATTGACATTGTTATTATCGTTATCATTACACGATACCCATAATGCCATACTGCTTAACTATTGATACTTAGAAGAGAATCGTTACGTGCACAGACAAATTGTGTTTTTAATTAATTCCATGTTTTTTAGATTGTCGGCCTTGTTTTTAATTATCTTTGTCAATATGTGTTTCACGTATCGTTCTTTAAAGATGTTTGTAGTGGTGTTTTATTTGTCATGTCCATAATGGTGTGGAATTTTTAAATATGTATATTGCAGTTTAAGTTTGAAATTAGCAACGGGGTAGAAACTGCAATAGCTAGCTTAGATCGTGACAAAGCAAAACAAAAAATTGTACAGTGCCATTTGAAAAAAAGAAGTTAATGTTCATCTGTCAAAAACTGGACGCAAGAATTTTTTAAATTTAGTTGGTATTGAAGTGTTTTCAAAATTATTTCATTTGATGTGTCATTTATTCAAATCGGATAAAAAATAAGCAAGATACAGCATCAAAGGTTTTTCGTCAGTCACCCGGTATAACCTCACTTTTATCATTTTATTGTAATTGAAATGGTTAATTTAGAGGAAAAAACAGGACAACTCTTATTGATTTTCACACCATTATTGTTTGTTCTCTGAATGTGACGTTTGACATTTATAATTTGACAGTCGTACGTTAACGGAAACTAAAGCAACCACCAGACCGCTTACCAATTTTTTTTAAACACACGTTACCTATTATTACGTAAGTGATGTGTGTGGTTTTCCGTGAAAAGATTTGTACACAGGTAGAACCGTTGTATATCAAATGCTTCCAGGTAACGCTTTGCGTCAGTCGGTTATTAATGTTTGAGTTGTATTTTTTCGTTGTTGTTATTATTTTTTTGATTACCGTAGGTGCCAATAAATTTTCTTTAAATGTGGTAGAAACCAGGATCAAATAGAAAATTAATCTCTTCGTTATTTACTCCGATTTTGAGTGGTCAATTATTTGTGTTCAGGTTAAAAATACATAATCCATAATATAAATAATAGATAATCTCTTTCCACGCGTGCGTTTTTATTTTACAGGGTTATTATAAATGATTGTAGTAAGTAGGCGTAAAAACTGAATGTAAAATTTATGGTTGCCGCTTCATATAAAAAACATCAAAATGATGTGAATAAGTGAGTACACGCCGTTCACACAAAGGAGTTAAATTGGGTGCAAAACAACTCAATATTTTAGAATTGGTCGCAAAACAACTCAATATTTTTGGATTCAATGGTTAATTAAAAGAAAAAAAATACTCATCACCGCACTTTTCACCTAAAAAATGACAGTGACAGCGACAAAAAGGGATTTCTTTTTTTCTGCCAACATAATTCAACAGGTGGTGGATTTTTGATTTTGAAACAGATTATACTTTTTATTATAATTGTTGTATTTTGTTATTACAGTAAGTTGTCGACATATTTTTAAAAGTTTTTAAATGAATCATTAAATATGATTTTTCTCGGTCTGTCTGACGTGGCTCGTTAATAATTGCACGAATGATACTTTTTAATCGTAACAAACAAGTCCACTGCATTTGTGATAAGATTAAGACTATTAAGTAAATAATTATTTTTTTAAAATAAGATGTGAAGAGTGTCTATCTCGCACATTGTTGTTTACAAATCTTAGATTAGACACTAGCTTGTAAATAAATAAAGATAATTGCGTAAATTATCAAATTCGATTTGGGCCAACAGATAACTAGTAATTTTTTTGATAAGGAAAATTGGCAACTTCTGGTTTCTTTACTTATTTCATTATTTCCTTAATTAACAGAATAGTACAATCTTCAATGAGCGTATAATGATTGATATTATTCAAGAGGATGAAAATTCCAACACGAGCCGTAAACGAGTGGTGGAATCATCCGAGTGATTTTTTTTTGGAAACTTGCCACACAATATTAAAAAGGATTTGCGTTTATATCCTTACCGCAGAACTTCTGTTCCGGCACAAAGATTTGTGATTGACCAAATAGCAGAATCAGTAGATGCCATGAAGAAGGTGTTTGACACATTCAATACCTTTTTTAAAAAATACCATAAATTTCTTCTAGTTTCATTCCGTAATTGGTGAGGATTAGTGAGGTTACGTTTAACTTTGACATATTTTGACACAATTCTGGGATTGCTGCTTCTGCCGGGCTAAAACATATGATATTATGAAGAACCTATGTCTCCGATTCGCATTTTGTTCCATATTACTTATTACTTATTTTAGAATGCAAT
The DNA here is from genome assembly GCF_963966145.1 of Tenebrio molitor. Classification (NCBI taxonomy): domain Eukaryota; kingdom Metazoa; phylum Arthropoda; class Insecta; order Coleoptera; family Tenebrionidae; genus Tenebrio; species Tenebrio molitor. The sequence goes on along the minus strand of NC_091054.1, from coordinate 246,417 downwards.
ATTGTTTGGAGCAAGAAAGAGTCAACATTGGATTTAATGTTCCTTTATGTAACCTCAGACACCCGAATTTGTTTCATGTTTACTGCCATAAACACAATTACTCCTACAATTCACCCTTGAATAGTGCCCTTCGCCTGGCCAACCTTTACTGTAACGAGTTAGACTTCTGTGGAGTCTCGACAAATAAGTTCAAGAGTGACTGTAGGAGACTTCTATGCAAGTGATGCATCTTGTTCCCACTTTTTGTTCTTGCTAATGCTCCATGTGTGTTTTCTTGTAATTGCTTTCTTGGCGTGAATAAACTATTAAATAATCAATACAGTTTTAGTATTTTCTAATTATGTTTTATTTAAAATAGATTGTCAATAAATTAAACTTTGCTGAAGAAAAAAAAAACTAGTTTTATGAGGTTATCCCCTTTTTGCAGGGAAATCTTCAATTCTTACGGAATTCGAAGAATGTTTTGAATTTTGAAGAAGGTTCTAAAATGTTTACTACTGTTCGGCATTTGGAGCAGACATGTTTTCGGAACTGTCCGGTACATTTCTGACCTAAATTTGTTTGTTTGTTAAAATTCCGCGTCGAAAGTGTACACGGCCAGTTTTAATTTATTCCATGTTTTACTAAATAATTACGCTAATAGCAGCATTACCATCATATTTTCCAGTTTAAATTGTTCCAAGATAACCGTTAAAACGATAATTGCTTATGTAATCATTATATGTATGTAATTTCCGAACGCATCGTGTTCCGAATTGACTACTGCACGACACATCTAAATAGGAATTTTTTGTTGTTAATTCACCCACCTTTTCGTAAATGCTGCGTGTTGAACCATTATTAATTACGATAACTAATTTCAAGGAACGTCCACGTACTTGACTTACTCAGCGACAATTTTTTTCGCAAAACTTAAAATATCATTTAATTACACTCGATTGCTTTAAAATAGTGACATTTAAGGTGCGTGATTTTTTTTTATTGTGAATTATGTATTTTACTTCACCGACAGGGTGTGAGACGTCGAACTGCAGAGACACACCCCTTGCGGCAGTTCTAAACATTTCTGTCAACTGAAAGTTCTCTTTATTTATGTCGACTGAAATCTTGCCTTCCTCGTGAGGACTTGATATATGTTTTTTTCGCTGAAGGAACAAAAGAAAGTTCTATTATCGATCGTTCGATTATAGGTCAATTACTCATAAAATATGGACAATTGACGCGGGGACCTCAGTTCTTACAATTACCATGTATAGTCCTACAGAAACTCTGACAGTAGTAGCATGCAATTTTAATCACTTTTGACAGATGACAGAGTAGCAGGACGTTTTAACGGCGATAAACATTTTCGATTGGATGAAAGCAAGCGCTCTGATTGGCTGAACACGCGGCTTCGCCTCGGTGGATTTCTTCCTGATCTAGATGTCTAGATATCTTCACTGATATCTTCATCTAGATCTAGTATTTGATCTTGTTCATTCTCTTCATCAGAGCTTCATCTAGGTGTATACTAATGAAAACAGGTAATTTTAAATGAAGTAACTCTCACACGTTAAAAAATGGGTTGTTGCTCACTATTACAAATTTAGATCAATGAACTCAATTTTAGGATGCCTTATAAATACTCTGCTCCAAATGCTTACTACGAAAATTTTGCGACTTTTTTTTATCTTCTTCGTTATTACTCGTTCCCCTTTCAAGATGGTGAATGGTTTGTATGTTGGAATTTAAGTTAAAGAAATACTTTAACAGTTGTGAAGAAGTCATCAAAATATATTCGGTAATTTTTTATTTATAAGCGGACGATGCATACATACAAAAGTACATAGAAATTTTGCTCTTTATGGTATACGTAAGAGATAATAAGAAGTTTGTTTTCTTAATGAATTGCAATGTAAAAAATATAATTTAGAAGCGCCAGTATGGGGCAATATATTCTTTATTTCAATACTTCACATTATGTGAAACCGGAAACATTTTGATTTTACTTATTAATATAATTAAGAATGTGGAAACATGGAGAAAGTTACACCAGATTTTTATAGTTTTGCTTATCATTACATTAATCGTCGTAAACTAAAGTTTATATTTTGTCAATATTTTTTATTTGTAATTCCGCAAAGTTAATGTGTTTGTTATTTTGGCAGTCATTAACACTTCATTTTACAAGAAGAATATACACTGTAGGGAAATTTGGACTGTTAAAACAAATAATTTTGACATGTCGATTGCTATAGCGATACAATATGGTCAACAAAAAATAGGTAAGGGGCGGCTGGTTTCTGACTTAAGGGAGTTAAAAGATGAAAAAATCGAAGGAATGAAAAAGTGTAGATTCAAAACTAGAAAGAATGACAAAAAGAAGAAATTATAATTCATGTATCACGTGACCTACAATATGATTAGGTATAAGAAAAGAGATGAGGTGCGACAATGGAAAATAAAACGTTTAACAACGTAGCTTCAATCATACTAACAAACGTAATAAAGAGCGGTTTTGTTGAAACTCCAATAAACAAAGTTGTTTATGGTAAACCTAGTCACCATTTTCTTTGTTTCCATTTTTTTTTGTTCGACGGTCAGAATTTGAGAATTTTTTCCTATAATTGAAATTTTTAAATAAACAATTGTCAGATTATATTATTGATTCAACGTTTCGTAATGCACTCAATCCACAAAAAAATTTTGTTTTGTATATTTGTCCTTATATCATCACCATATTCTCTTATAGGCAGCCCGTACACGATGCAAGTTTCCCGAGAGACATCGTACGAGGACCTGCAGAAGTTAATCTTGAAGGAGATGGCCCCGATCTTGCACGACGACATATTGACGTCTTCGCAACCTCGAGGGGTAAGCCGTCCGTATTTTCGTCGCACGTCTGTATCATTTCCTTTTTCTTTTAATTGTCCAGGTGTTTAAGATTCGCATCTCCGATCCCGCCTGCAACGACAACGAACCGCCCTGTTATCTAGAACCCGACCTCGAGCACCCCCTGTTCATGGAAGCCGTCGACCAAGCACTGGCCCTCTGCAGCGAAGAGGGCGGTCCGGCTCACGTCAAGCTCGTCATGGAATTCACTTCCGGTGCCAAATCTGCCATAATCGCCGACGACGGCGACCTCGTTGAGGAACATTCTTCCGTGAAGCAGCTGAAGGCGCAAGCCTTGCAAGGGGGCGCTCCTCTCACGCTCGAGGAGTGCCTGAGGGACTACACCGAGGCGGAAACGCTGACGGACGCGTGGAGGTGTCCTCACTGTCAGCAGTACCAGCCGGTGGTGAAGACGTTGGACATGTGGTCGTTGCCGGACATTCTGGTGGTGCACTTCAAGAGGTTTAGGCAGTAAGTTTACGCCTCTTGGTACAAAGTGTTCGAAAGGATGTGGATGGAGATCTTTGTGACAGTTGAATTCGCTCGTTTCAGGCAAACCTTGAGGGGCTGCAACAGCGCGAAGCTTACCACGATGGTGGACTTCCCCGTGTACAACCTGGACATGACGCCCCATCTGGCGAACAAGGGCAGCACAACGATGAACGGCGACGACAGCCAAGTAATAATGACCAACGGGTGGAGTCCGTTCAAGCGGGCCAGGAAGCAATCGAACGCCAACGACAACCTGTACGACCTGTACGGCATCTGTTATCACCATGGCAGCGACATAGAGACTGGCCACTACACGGCCGCCTGCAAGAACCCCTACGACAACCAGTGGTACCTCTACGACGACGCCAAAGTCAGCAATCTGAGCAAGCAAACCGACGACATCAGCGCGCTCCTGGTCAACAACAGCGCGTACATCCTCTTCTATCAAAGACGAAACGGCCTCTACGTGGGCTCCAGCTCGAACACCAGCAGCGCGGCCAGCACCAGCTCGGTGGGGTCGAGCACCGACCACTGGGTGTCGAGGATGCCGAAGTTCATGCCGCCGAAAAATCTCAAGACGATCGAGACCAAACAGCAGCCGAACAACACGGAGAACGTGGCGGAGGAGAATAAGGAAAACAACGAGGAGATGCTGAAGGCGAGCGAAGAGGTGGCGCTGCGCAACTCGCAGAACACTTTGCACAGCAGCAACACCAACGTGAGGAAGTCGCTCGAGAATAAATCGACCAACACGGCCAACGAGGCGGATACTCAGCCTGAACAGCAACAGCTCTACACCACCAGCATTTACATAAACTCGTGCGGGGACGTGGACATTTCAACGAAGGGGGTGTCGCACGACGACGTCAACGTGGCTGTGACGGAGCCCGAGGTGAGGAAGGTGTACACAACGACAGCAGCTGTTCATAGGTACTCGGACAACGACAACGTCTTCAGAACTCGTCTGAATTGGGTACGTGGAGCCGACTAATCCAGACGCTCTTAATCATTGAGGTTATGTTGCAGATGTCGCCGCAACCAGCTCGGAAACTGAACCAATCCCAGCAGTCCGTTTAAGTGTTATCATTTTAAAAAAGCTCACCTTGTATTTTTGTAAATATTACATAAGCACTAAATAGTAACGTAGTTTTTTGAAGTTGCCTTTCAGCAATACCTAAACGATTTTGTTGTTAAGTGGGTTTTAATTTTTGTCACTAGTTTTGTTTATAAGATATTTAAGAGATTTGTTTTATTTTTTAATATTTTATTTCCACCTAAGAAATATTTATTTTTGTGAAACAGGGAAGCATATTTATTGCCGCCGATGTTTTTGTTAGTAAGTGGTGATATTAATTGAGTTTTTTTTTTTAATAATTCCCATGTTATTAATTCAGTAATTGTTAATTGTGAAAATTTTTTTCTACTATTCATCCAATAGTTTATTCTACTGTAACCGTCAGATAGTCTTACCGACAATAATTTTAGTTTCTTTTATCATCCGGATGGCTTTGTTTTGTTGTTTGTTAAAATTGCTAGTCATGATCATGAAATACCAAATATAAAGAGTATTTCCATATATTCTTAGATTTGTAAGGATTAATAGTAGAAGTCGGTATTGTAACATGTAACGTGCCTTAAATTGGAATAAACATTATTACCCTTTGTTTACATCACCTGGTTAATAAATTTTCAAAACCGTTTGCTTTTATTCAATCCCGCTGTGTCCTCGCCACCCCTTATACGCAAGTGTCGAGTGTGTTGCATACCTCATTAAACTCGACCAGCGCCACCTACCCCGATTCTTCTTTAGTCTGTTGTGAGGACCAGAAGTGGGTGGGTGCATGTTGTTACGGCTGGATTTGAGTGGATTATTACTTTACCTTAAGGTAATTTTGCGATAATTATCACTTTATCTGATCCACGAACCCTCCTTTAGTACCGAACCGCAAAAATCGGGCGCCCTTCCATTTACCCCAACCCGAATCAGCGCCCTTACAACCTTCCGTAAATGATTCATCTTGTATGACTCAAAACGAGAAAGGCGAGAAAACGTAAAAAAGGGGTTGTTCCAGATCGCTCTGTCGTCTTATTTGCGGTCGAATCGCCCCAGCGAGGGTAAAACAATTGCACGTTCAGTTGGGCCGCCGCTGCCGTCCGTCCGGCCCTTTTATTATAATTTATTGATTTTAACAGTGTTATCAGTGTTGTGTGTTGTCCGTGTTCTTGCACGCACGCCACTCCGTAAAAGTTAATTGTTGCGTACAAATGGGACGACGCTTTTGTGGTAGCGAAGGCGGCCGCGGAAAATGACAGGAGTGACACGGCCCGCTAGATTGAAGATGTCGCTAATCCGGCACAGGGCCGTACCGCCCCCGGTGACCCACCCTCCGAGCTGTTTTTTGGACAGGAGGACTGCGAAACGTCGATAACACGAACCCCAGGCCCGGATTCGCGCTCGGAGGCGACCCACTCTCAAATCACCTTTATTTATAAATATGGGATAATCAAGCTGCACCTAGAGGTGGTTCGTCGTTAATATTTCAATTTAATGACATAATAACCTCGCGGGACTTATCCTTAATGCATTTTTAACACGCAGAAGATTATCGGGTGTTTGGCTCGATTGACGCGTTTTTAATTCAAGCAGTCAGTTGTTGTCCTCGTTCGTGTTGCGGCGAAGGAGTGATAACTGCAGTCTCTAGGAATGAAATTGATTGCCCCCTTGCAGGCTTCACACGAAGATCCTTTTACCAAGTCTGCGAACTAGATCAGGAAGTTGGGGACAACAACCGGTTCGCATCTGGGTTGAAAAATCTGCAACAGGACCAAAATCGGTAGAACCTCGAGGTCACGTTTGGGGATTGTTAGCGTTGCCACAGCTACCACAATAAAGGAATAAAGTGGTAGGAGCACTAGGAGCACGAGAAAGTGATTCCAAATTTAAGTAAACATCGATGACTCTAACACGGACGCGCTTTGTTTGCACAGCCTACTCAGTTTCTCGAATTTTGTCGAGGAAATTAGTTTGAGTTGGATGTTTTGGGAGATTACCCCAATTCCGTCTGTTTGACTTCTCCATTGATTTCGTTTCTCCAATGTATTTGTCAAAAAATATCCTTCAGGTGAAATTTTTGTCTCGTCGTGTTGTCGCATCCTCTCGCCTTAACCCCCTCAACTTTAAACTTGAACTAACACAAAGATAAACAGTGTTTAAGGCCGTAAACGTCTTGTTTGAGCCCCGCCACTGGGGGCGGCAATAATTAAGATTATTTTACTCCGGCATAAATTAGAAACTTCATCTGTCCCACTCACAATTTTCCTGGAGATTTTTCCGGTCAGGGAAAAGCTCGTTTCCCTTTTCGATATTCCGTTGAATTTAATCGCGATCATGATTCGATTTGGCCCAACGTCAACGGCTCTTTATGTATATGGAGTGGGAAAACTTGGAAGTTGTCGATTAAGCAACGAAAACTGAGGGTTGCTTGTTGGGTTTTCGCCTTCACACCTAATCCGTCACGAGCAGGGCCGGATTGGGATCGAAGAAATCTCGTTTTGTTTGTAGTCGAGAAGAGTGAAACTTATTATTCGGGTGGGTCCACCAGGAATTTGTCCTGGAGAAGGATACGCGTCGAACAATTCGATTGTTTGGAGTCGAGGTCCTGGGGGTGTTCGCAGACGGTCGAAAGGAGCAAGCGGGGCCAGGTCCTGGAAGCGCGAGTCGGCTGTTGGGGGAATGTTTACAGGAAGTGGATTTACATCAGTAATGAGCGACACGTTAATAATCCCATTAGTAATCCGAAGGAGTCCTGAAGCAGGATGGGACAGTGTTTGTGAACGTTTCAATTACGAGCACATCTCGGTTCGCCGTTGTAATTTGGAACGAAGGTCAGCAAATGACCCATCAATGCAGATTGATCGTGTAACGGCTCCCAAGGTGTGGACCCATAAGTCTAAATTTAAATTGGTGCAGCACGATCCGGAGTCAAGGCCGCGCTTTTAGCTAAAGACGACGAAAGATGGGATCGTTATCGTTCACTCGGAGAATGAACACTCAGAATTGCAAATGTCGGAAGAAAATGTTTGCTCAGACTAGCTGATAAGTGATAGATAACCTATGACGTGCACGGATCGGACTTTTGGTGGTAATTAAAGTCTGTTCACCTAAGTTGTGAAAGACCAGCCACCAACCAACCACAATAATTATAATTCACCAACTGGTTTTTAATAATGTAGTAAGCCTGACTGTGTTTGCTGTCATCGTTTCGGAGGTTGTTCTATTTTTCATGCGCTCCATTTCCTCGAGTTTGTACAGAAGTAGTTGTCGTGACGTGAGACGTCCAACGGGCTAATCACATATCGGGTGATTTGCCAGGTATTAAACTTTTTATAATTTTGTCGTAACCGCGAAGGGAAATTGAGTCCCACAAGCAATAGTTGGTCGGGAGGAAAAGGAGTCTTTGATGCAGAAATTGCTGAGAAATTCTTTATGCAAAAGGGGATTGTGTGATAAATGTGCGAAATTGAAATGTGATTGGAAAAGTTCTATGGTCAAGTAGGGAGAATAAAGGAAGTTTAGTTCTTTAAAGATGTGATTTTAGATAAGCTAACAAGATTGATGGTTTAAAGAAGTGTTCGTGGTTGGTTGCGAGATCTAAAGATCTGTGTCCGTTAGATTTTGTGTGTAATGTTTTAAAAAATGTAAACTTCTATATTAAAAAATTTGGTGCTGCAACACTCACTCCCTTTTTATTTTTCCTGGCAGTTTTCACAATGTTAAGTTATTAAAAACTATTTTCAACATTTTAGGGGCCTTTAAAATTTTAATGTAAAATTTTGACATTATCGAATCAATTTGTTTTTTTGTAATTCGGAAAACTAGACGTACACCATAAGATGGTATTTCTTTTCGTTGTATGGTGTTTCGTGTGTATCGAGTTACGCTGGTTTTATTGTCTTGTCAGTCGACCCAAAAGATAACAAAACAAATTTATGAGACAGATGAGGAGATGAGATAACAACGAAATGAAGAATGGAATTTAACTACAATTTTATTTGCAGAAGTAGATTTTTTGTTTAAATCTTGCTTCAAAGCGTCATCGATTTGCCCAAATCTAAATTTTAGCAAACCCACTGGTCAAACATACCACTTTCAGTCGAGCGGTGTTGATTAAATTTACCGATTTCACAGGTCCTTAGTACATAATTAAGCAGCTCAATTTACAATTGGGAATTAGAATTTGATTTCCCAGGAGAGGTTCTTTATTGCTTTTGCAATTATTGAATGAAGACAAGTGCACCGAGCACAATTGCACAATTACAAAATTATCAAACAATGAACCGGTACCAGTTGTTGATTGTCTTTTATTTCACACATCTCATCATCAAATTCATCATCTCATCAAACTGGATTTTACTTTATGCTAATTTAAGGTAGCGTTTTTACTGTTTCTTAATTGATCCTTTTTTAAAATGACTATTAGTGGACTTTACAACTTGATTGTTTTGGCATATGCAATCACAATAAATGGTCAAAGTGAACTATCTACATCAGTTTGTATTTCTAATTGGTCGTTTTTTGGCATAAAGTACATTTTTCTATCTCATCCAGAGACGTGCAAGGGGGTAACTCACAAATTTTAAATCGCAACAGGAGTGAAATATGAACGCATTTTTTAAATCGGTCGATTAAAATAAAAAACTCACGAAATTTTTGCTTGTACATACAGTCAAACATACCGGGTGTTTTTTTTTTTAAATTTCACCTCGTAGTAGGCGTTGAAGAGTCGATTGTGAACGCACCACTCGTGTAAAACGTAAGATTTAAACAGCTGATCCGTGATCCATAACCTGTATACTGCATTTACAATCGACTCTTCAACGCCTACTATGAGGTGAAATTTAAAAAAAAAACACCGAATATCATTCGTAAGAAAAGTACTACTTTATGCATTTTTTGCATAAAGTACTACTAATTTTTAAATTGGTCTATTTCTGATATAATTTGGACATTCTGATTAAGTAATGAAAGTTATATCTTTACAAAAATAGAACGAAACAAGAAGAGTAAAGCAAGATGTATTTGTATCAGCCAAAAGTTCATTCAAGAGTGATTTGGGATCAATTGGTATACTCATGTACATATATGTATTATTTTTCTCAAATTAGAGATTTCAATGGAAACACGAACGTCTTTTGAAATGTTACTAACTACGTTTGACCTGTAAAGGAACCTATGAAAATAAACTAATTTTATTCTATTTTAGTCAATAATTATCTTTATTCTATTTTAGTCAATAATCGTCTTTATACGGCCCCAAATGAGGGCATAAATTGGCCTTTATGGCACAGATCTGTCAAAAATCTGCCAAGCAACGGTTGGTCTATTATTCAAACAATGGTATCAAACATTATTTTATTAAAGAAAATCATACATTATATGTATACACAGTAATCCTAACAACATCAAAATAGCTAACTAAATTTGCATGGACACAACTTTTAATTGATTTCCTTTAAGGAATACTAAATATTTGTTTGAATCTTTTAGAAATTATAAAATAGAATAAAACGTTGCATGTACCACGGGCATAATTGTCGGTTATGGCCCTCGGGAATTTAAGAGCCCTCGTTCCTCGGACTTTAAACATTCCCTCGTGCCATAATCTCCTGATTATGCCCTTAATACATAAATAACTATTACTTTTTGTTGATAAATTATATCATTTTACACACAAATCATTTGATTGGTTTTTTCTTGCAAGTCGCAATACAAACACCGCAATTATTTATCAAACTAATAGATACAATTTTTGTAATTTTGATTGCTGACTCAAATACCCCCCATCTCGGTTAATAGTTGTAAGGTAAATTAACAGATTCGGCTAGAAAAATCACAAAGACTGCCCCCGCCATATTATAATTAACGACCAGTTACAAAAAATAATTGTGTGCTTTATTATTATATCGGGTGTTCAGTTAAATTTCTCCTCAAAGTTCAGATAATCAGATAATTGTTTTTTTTTTTATTGACTAATAAATAATCATAATAGGGAAAATACAAACTATCGGGTTGGCAGCTCTGTACATATGTATGTCAAAAAGTTCGACATTTGTTATTTCATAAAATTCTGCAAAAGTGCAAAATAAAACATTTGGTCAGCCGAAAAATCTAATACAAATGTCATACGGTAGCTATTTTACAGCGCTCCAACTAATCAGGCACTCGGCTTCGCCTTGCCTCGCCTGAAACCTAGTTTTCGCGCTGTAAAATACCCCTACCGTACCTACTCTAATGTAAATACATAACTAAGTATTAAAATTGTCAATAAAAAGAAAATGACGCCGCGTTTATTGCTTTCGCAATCAATGACAGTTCGGAGAATATTGTTTTTTTGTTTGACATTACTCCGACATTTCCCCTTTCATCGAACGCTACAATAAGTAGTAAAAATGAGCAGTCCTAGAAGTCCACTTCTGTGCATTAAATCATGTCGTGTACAGGTGGGTTTTCCTTTAATGACACATTCGTCTTTCAATGAATCATTAGTAGAGCACAGTTGGTAAATAATAGCGAAGAGGATTATCTACTGCGTTGTTTTGACAGTTGTATCCATGGAAATGTGTGCCGAAGGGAATATTTTAAGATCATAACAAGCTAATAGAATAAAGGTTTTGGGGGAGGAAGAACATCAGATCCGTCGGTATTGTCCGAGTAAACAAATTTCAAAAAAGCAATCTACATCGAAAGGAGAAATCAATATGCCATTTCCTTATTGTTTGTCAAACAAAAAAGTTATTTTCAAAATGGCGGTAGCAACGGAATTAAATTAGTTGCTTTCACACGACTAGACTATTATTCATCTGTCGACAATGACCGTCCAATATGGGAGAGTGAGTGGTCGTTGCACAATGGTGGTAGCAGCGAGATCAGTGATGAGAATGTACATAGGTGATTGTCGTCAACTTCTAATCTCATCGTAAATTTTGTATCTGGGTGATAAAATTTTATCGTCGCATTTGTGTCGATTTTAAAACAAATAAAGCAAGTGCTGCAACCATATGCCACATTCTTGTCGACGGTTTACTGCAGTCGGCGTAAATGTCAATGTCTTCGGATGCGTGATTTTGTTGTTTTTCCCGTCGACGGGACACCATCAATAATAATTGAATCTCGTCTCCCTCGGGAGACGTTAACCAGAGAAAAAATTGCAAATCTCGAAATGATCGCGATGAATGGGTCTCATTGTGAACACGCCGTGCCTCCGGCTGAGGGTGTGTGCGAGCTTTACGGAGAACCCAGATCGATGCTTTGTGAGCCACGCCCTTAGCCGGGATCTTTTGCGCCCCTTTTGCGCTCCTAACACACCCTGTATACCCCCGTGTCGCTTGTTTACATAGCATGCAACGAGTGTGAGTGATGGTTTTGTTTCGACCGATGTCGAAAGGGTTTTTTCGCGTGCGAGGGTGGCAACAATCGCCCCGGAAAAAGAGCAGCGCACGGGGAGAACGTGTCCTCCGGTGCCGGTCTTCAGCCTGGACTTTAACACTTAACGGTGTTTGTTTTTACAGTGGTTTAATCTTCGCAATGTTTTAAGTGGTTGTTATTCTGTTTATTTCTATTATTTAATTGCGGAACGTTAGAGGGACCCTTGTTTGTCCGCGCTGTTCTCTTGTTAATTGTTTTTTTTCGGCGTCCAGACCCAATCTAAATGGTGTACACGAAATCACAATAAAACTTAACGGCGATAAACATATCATAAGTTTATTATTTGTAAAGTGCGAAAGGAGTACGCCCGAGCGGCGTAAATACCGCGGGGAACCTTGAATGTGCGTGCATGTTTCGCATAATTGTGGTCTCGTTTGCTGCATAATGATTTTTTTTCCTGTGCGACTGAAGGAAGTTACGAAAAGTCAAACTTTGAACTCGTCGAACATGCGACCACGTCGATCTTGAATCATTTTTTACGAGGAAAGTGGATAAACGTTGCCCTCCCGAATTAGGAATCGATGCAGAACGAGCTCAAATTGAAAAATGACTAAAATAAAAGCACTTTCGGAAGTGAAGAAAAAAATGTTTTTTTCTACTTATCTATGGATAGTTAATATGCACAGTTATTCACATTGTAACAACCTAAAAAGTCATGTGACACTCGTTATCGTTTCAAGTTTTTATTAAAATGATATGCGAATTGAAGATAATTTGATGCATTTAATTGTAATTGGATAAATTGAATGAAAATGAAATGTGACAATGAGAACATATTTTGTGGCTAATAGGGAACAAGAATTACACTTCTTCCCAAATTGGAGAAAGGAGAAATAATTGAGCATTAAACATCTTCAAAAATGTCAAAGAGAAAATCGTAATTTAACAAAAAAAAAAGAAACGAACTAAAGCGTATTAATATCACAACAGAATGTTGGTGCACTTGTATGATAGAGCTCATTTGTTTTAAATTGCTTCCTTATTGCACTGATCTTATAAAATTGACAAAATCGTTGCTTCGAGAACGCTTGGACAACACAAGCAAAAACGTTGGAAAGTTGAAAAAATATCGATGATACATAGAATTTAAACACTTCTTTTAGCCGTGTGCCAAATTTCAACGAGCTCTGCTAAACCGTTCTGAATTTAGCTGTATCCATACTTTTTAGCGACCTGTATATTTATTGACAGTGAAGTAGATTTTGCTTGTTCGTTTTACCTATATGTAATTACAAATTTTTGGTTGCACACCTTGGCCGCGAAATCCTTTAACATCCTCCTCGAGATTGTTCTCTGGGTACCTCAAAGAATGATTTTGCGGCCTTCATATACAAATAACTATTTTCGTTTTAACATGATTTTTCAAATAAATGCATACTTGTAGGTTGTCAGTATAGTAGTAATATTTGGTACTACATACTTGGTACTACATATCTTGTATGTATGTACCTGTTATTATCAGTAACATTTACTGGCAACAGATTAAAAAAAAGGACAAAATAAAAATAGTTATTTAGGATACGAATAATTTTGTACAAGCCGTAGAAGTAGACTGGAGACTATTTTGGCCATCATTGCAAAAATACAGACGATTCAGACTATGGCTGTAGGTCTTAACAGGTTAAAGTGGTGAACTGGATTAATTAGTTGATGGTTAAACCGGTTGAACAGTTAAAAAACGATAAACCTGTTTAATTTTTAGTTTAAACGGTTTATCTGGTTAAAGGCTTAATCTGGTTAATTAATTAGCTGAGGATGAAACGAATGCTGTAACAGTTAACTGGGTTAATTAGTAATTGGTTTAGTATAGTTTAAGAACAATCATTTGTTTAACCATTAAATTTTTTGATTACTGTCACTTATCCAATTGGTTAATAAATTAATTTAACCGACCAATAGTTCTAAATTCTAAATTAAAAAATGTCGCCCAAAAAGCATTATATCGCGCGTTCAAATGAAATCCTGGGCTGAGTAGGCGTTGGAATAAGTAAACCGTTTAGAACAGTGTAAAGTTTGAATTTCCCGCCGTTTAACACGAATGACATTTGTTTATGTTTAATCGGGACACATTTGTTTTCAGCAAACGGTGCCCTTAGGAGAATAGGAATCGTTAAGTTATTCTATTTTTAATCTAAAACATTGCAAAGAAAGAAAAAAAGAAAACATTTTTCGCTCTAAATTTTAGGTTAGCTGTCCAGGTGCTCCAATTAATCCACGCTGTAAACAAGCTCAATTATTGATGGTTTCCAACGCCTTCTCAGCCCAGGATTTCATTTGAACGCGCGATACATACCTTGTGTGTGAAACATTTTCCAACGCTCAGTTTATGAATTTAACTTCGCGCTGCTAAATGTAACTTCCCACACTCGATTGTAAATATGTACATAGATAACTATTACCTTGCACTTGACGGCGCAAATGCCGCAAAGTGTCATATTACCGCACGAAAACTTTAAGCTATGTTATTACGACATCTAAATGTCATTTTGGCATTATGTTCATCGTAGAATACCTATCTTCCAAATTTCATAAAAATCGGTCCATAAATAACAGTGATATAAGACCTGAAAGTCTTAGGTGAGACACTGTATAAAATAAATTTAGTCAAAAATGTCACTTCTTAACGTGATCCTAACCTAACTCTAAAGTAAGGAAAAATTCCTGAATACATACTATTGGCCAAAATATTTCTTTAATCCTCATACTATGAAAACTCTAATATTACAGATTTGACATTTAACGTACTTAAGTAGAATTTCCCAAGTAATTACTTGGTGTAGCGTGCGATTATTTTACAGAATCTCTCACCTGCATGTACATTACTTTCCGTAATTTTTCTTGTGCTTTTATTGTTGTTTGGAAATCGTCTGCGACTCGTGCTTATTTCCACAAGAGCAAAAACGTTCGTGACCTCGAAAACAAAATCGGAAACAATCCAGATACTACGGAGATTATAACTGAGGTTTTTAAGTTGCTAAGTCTTTAAATTTATTTAGTTTCCGAGAGATAAATTATTAAAAATAAGTAATAAATAGATTCCTATTATTATTATTTAGGATTTCAACATCTACCAACACATTTATTTTTTCTCACCAAAATTTGTTCAGCAACAAAAATATGCTTTTTGCAAATTAATGAAGTATTCCACAAATACGTTTTCCGAATAAAATTTGTTTGAATTCCAGATATTATTTAAATCTTTACCTAGTTGTAAAGTAACACTGAATATCAACAGTTTCATCATTTTACTAGAAACTTACTCTTATCCACAAACTTGTTGTTTGATTTTTATTGTTGTTTGATTGTCTTGTATTCGGTTGCCTTAGCAAGTTTTGCGTTGTGAAGGACAAACGGAAATTCTTCATCCTAATAATGAAGTTGGTATGACTTGAAATATTGTTTTTCACTTGATTTTTGTAATGAAATTAAAACTGTCTGACTCCTGTGTCATATACTCGTATTGCGACGCATTGACATCTTCATCATCATCAATCACATCTCTTGTTTATCAATATGCAATGTATTGCTGTCTTCCATGACTTTTTCGTCTTCTATTGGCGTTTTTGAGCATCAGCCGATGCAAACATTTATTTCATTTTTGTATCCTCTACTAAAAAAGATACATATTTGTTGCGGCCAATTCAGATAACTTATCTTCCGGTTCTGCGCCAGAACGAATCCTTCCAACTGTTGTCTCCCTCTCCCAGATGCTCCCATAAACTTCCGTGGCAAGATGAACAAATAAAATTGTGCGTCCCGAAATTCCGGATTGTTAATCCGGCGTTTCCGGTCTAGCCATCTGGGACGAGTCCGAATCGTGGTATTGTCAAATTGCTCGTTTGTGTATTCATTAAACGAAAAACCCCAATCGCCATCAATGTTGCAAGCCCGGAATCGCCGAGTCCACTTGCTCGGAAATCCTTCCGGCAGATTACGTTTTCTGCCCTCGAATTAAAAAAATACCTAATAACCGGAGTTTCTCGTTTGAATTTTTAATTGTGCCCTTTCCTTTTCGGACACATTGTGGCGTACCAGATGAATTTTTCATCGCGAAACGAATGTGCGGCTCAAGTGAAACTTTCGAGGGGGTTAATGTGGAACATCCCCGGTTTAAAACGAGAACAAGGCGGGTTTTGTCCGGAACAAAGCGGACCATTATTATTAGTGGAACGCGTCGGACAGCTGGAACAGTTAAGGATGGCTTTCGGGTCGACTTGAGAGAAAAATTCCCGGATTATCGAAATGGATTGGATCGTTCGGAACGGAACGAAAGTTGGAGGTTTCAGACGGGGGCGTAAAAGAACAACAGGGATGAGTGTTTTCGACGAATAAACAAAAGGGAAAAGTGGGATTCAGTAAATGCTATTGTGATGTTATTTTTCGGATATGGGTTTTGAAAAGTTATTTTGTTGTTTTGCTTTTATTTAAACAGATCAAGCATCGTGTGCTTTGCGTTTTGGCATTTCAATATTGCATGCATTGTGTATAGAGTGAGTTCGTTGGCAGAAAAAGAGTGTAACCAATGGTTTTATTTCTCGTCAGTTCAATCCGATGAAGATCTGGGAGTTGTTTAAAAACGCCAAAGGATAGATTTTTTTTTGTGTTGAAATTTAATCGAATTGATATGACGCGACGTTGCCACCATTAGGCATTATAAGGACATCCCAAAAAATCAGGGTGAAAAAAGGAAATGAAATGTGACTTGCTTTTATGTGGTCGTTGGAAGTCAGATCCATATTGGCAGGGGTGTTCCTGTATCAGATTTATTTTTCCGCTTCTTTTTGTCGAATTCTCTTACAAATTATTATCACACGAAACTTTCATAGTTTTCTTTATAAAATCAAACATTTCGTCGGTGGCACTTTCATTTTTATCAGTTATTTGCTCGAAATTGTTGGTTTTTAATTTACTGACAAGTAAAGTGTAACAGCTTAGACGCTCGTCATAATTTTAACTTGTTGACACTTTACGGCCTTGAAATGATAAACATACGACGACTAAATGAGTCTAAGACAACAAAATAATGTTGTGTAGAATACAGTAAAAAGCTACTGTTTGGTAGTTTACGTTTTGGGTTCAACTTTGACATAATGTAATCTGTGTTCGCCGACGCGAAACTAACCACCCATTACAGTGTAGCAAGGTAAATGCAACCTACCTAGATATGCCCAAGTGTGTAATAAAATCGGTGACGTCACTGGAGCAACAGCTAATTGTAATCTGCATCACAGGATATGTTTGATTATTTTTTAACACGAAATTTGTTTAATCAAGAGGTGATATAGAAAAATTAAGATGATAATCGAAGATTTTATCTTGTGGGAAGAATGAAGATTAATGAAATAAAAAAAATAACAGTGTAGTAAGTGTCATGAATTTTTTTTTACTTCGCAATTTCCGTATCAGATGAATGTATCGGGCGAACGTAGATAACTAAAAATGAAGTTGACGTAATATCACTAAGCAAATAGTATACACTTAAGTCATAGCACATAAAAAAATGGAAATTAACTCGTCGGTTCAGTATTTGTATTATTTGATTGAACAAGGTTTTGCCGATTTTCACCTCGCACGACTGCAGCATTATTGCTACTTTATTTTGATAAATTAATGAGACAGTGACACTCACCGTGATAAACGAGTTTCTGATAAAGTGACAAAAAACTGGCAACATTGCAAAACGGTCTCTAGTGAGTAAGGTCAAGCGAATGAATATTTTATAAAATAATATTGGCTGAATAAAGATTATTGATGATGATGATTCACTTTTTCTACTTTCACTGGAATTGTGTCATAAATGGATTGATCGCGGCCGAATGATGTTCTCATAACCTCGGATGTGTCACCGCCGTTTTAAATCCGATGCAAATCGTTACTGTACGGCTTACAGCCCTTGTTTTTTGTGGGGTGTGCATATTGAGGGTGTACTCGACAGATTACACGCCGCTATGACCCTTCTCGCACTTTTCTAACCCTTTAGATAAACGTGGAACGCATTGAATACGGAATACAAAACGAGCAGGGAAGCGTGGAATGTTTGATGGAGTCCTGTAAATGGGAGATAAACAAAAAGGACGCCAAAAAACTCACAAACAGTGCACAAAAAATGACAAACCTTAGTTTTGAAGTAATCATTTCAAAACAAGGGAATTCAATAGCTTGCTTGTGCAATAGTTAAATGTGTCGTTTCCTATAATAGAATGAATTCATGAAATTTTGTCAAATTGTGCAATTTTTTCTATGATAAAATTGTGTGCAGCAGATTGGTTAAAGAGTTAAAGATACCCTAATTTATAATAGTATATTATGATACAAGTTTATAAGGAAGCCTTTAAACTCGTCGCGCGTGCTTTAAAGGCCCTTATTAAATCCGTCATTGAAACATCTGACTGAGAGTATTAAAATTTTGTAAATAAGAGGAGTACCTAATTGGATAGGTACCTACACTTCTGTTCACTGAAACAGCATACACTTACATTTTGCTTGAGATAAATCAGATTTATCATTACCTGATGTCACTGTCATTGTCAGTGACAGGTAATTGAAATAATTCGATTTCAGTCAGTAAAAGTGTACTTAATACCCCGTCTAATGTTATTGTTATCAACATTATAGGTATTATTCTTTATTTTCAAGGTTTATTGTGGGTTCTTTTAAGTCTTGTATAATCAAAATTCGTTTATAAATTCTTACCTGATAACTTAATATGGGTAAACATGGAAACAAATATCAAGTAAATTTTCACAGCCAAAAAATCGCAAAAATATCTCTCAAGACTTGTATATGCTTTTTCTGTGAACAGAAGTGTACATAGGTACATAAATTTGATATTTGAAACTTTATCATTCAATTAGGTATACCGGGTGTAGAATGGATTTTGGTACATAGGCACTTTACGTGTAAAGTGTAAAAGTAAGAATCCTCGGATATTATTATAAATAAATAACACGACCTAATTTTTTATATCTAATAAATTTCCCAATTTACACTTTTGCTTTAGACAATTTTACTCGTTGATATTTGGGCATTTTTATTCAAAGGTTAAACACTCGAGCTAAAGCTCTCGGGTCTAACCAGAATAAAAATGCTCAAATTCAACTCCTAAAATTGTTAAACCAAAAAGTTTTCGTAAAATTGAAAAATTTATCCGATAAAAAATTAGTTCTTGTTATTTTATCTTCGATAAAACAAATACGTACATACAGGGTTATTCTAAATGATTGTAGTCGAAGTAGGCCATGCCCATGTTATTACGTTTTTGCCGCTTTCATGTGAACTGTCAGTTGTGTCGCTGTCACTGTTATTTTGTAGGTGAAAAGTGCGGTGATGAGATTTTTATTTATTTTTGTTAAATTAACGATTGAATCCAGAAATATTGAGTTGTTCTACAATCAATTTTAAAAATATTGAGTTGTTTTGCACCCAATTTAACACATCATTTTGATGATTTTTTAATGCGGAGCGGCAACCATAAATTTTACATTCAGTTTTCACGCCTACTTCGACTACAATCATTTAGAATAACCCTGTATAAGGAACGCAAACTGGACTGGAAAACGCGAATAAAACGCCAATAATGTCAGAAGTTACAGTTAATAATAAATTAAAATTGAGCATCTGTTTCAAAAAGGCGACACAATAATATTTTTTTCCAAAGCTGGCTTGACCCGACAATCATTTATAGATAACCCGTGGGGAAATGTACCCAAATATACCGATAAAATGCAAATCTTGTTGTACAAACTACATATATATATAATATCGGATGTTCGTTTAAATGTATCCTCAAAGTTGATGTTGAAGAGTAGATTGTGAACGCACCACTCGTCAGTCTTCAGAGTAAAAACACAAACAACGCATAAAGTGAGGTTAGATTTAAACAGCTGACCCGTGATCTGTAATCCGTGGTGAGCTCACAATGGACTCCTCAACGCATACTTTGACAATAAATTTAAATAAACACCCGATATAATAATATTAATAAACATAGAGTATAAATCACAAATGGTTAGAAAATATTGACAACAGAAAATATTCTAACCTGAAATATTATGAAAAATTATGACAACATTTACAAACTAAATTTATTGGTGGTTTCTATTTTGAATGAATACGACAGTGAGATTTAAAAAAGGTTTTTACGAAGAAATAAATTAACTTGAGTTATTCTAATTAAAAAAAAAATGGTGCGGAAGAAATCCATATTACAAAAGAAAGGAGTACCAGCCAATTCTTATTATGATGTACTTGTTAACTAAAAAACAAGCTAGTTTTCAAGAAAATACATCTTTACAACATGATAAGCTGTATTTTGTTAATTTGATTTTTTATGGATTGAACTTAGATTGGGAATTAATCTTATCAGAAGAGACCACTTGAATAGAAGTTATGTTTGTTTGTGGCCTGATGTATACATACAATGTATGTGATAAAGATAATACAACTATGTATTGCAAAAATATCAAATTATCTCATCAAGTTTAATTCAGGTCAAAAACATACATGTTTTACAGAATAGGTACGACAGGCGCAGCAAAAAATGTTATATTCTCAAATTTTTTCGTTTATTGAAATTGATATTATCAATTATCAAAATGAGAAAAAAATCCACTGAATTATAATTTCCAATTAAATTCTTTTTCACCCCTTGACAAAAAAAACCTCCTTAAAACACTTAATAAAATGAACATTGTCGCAACAATTTTATTTTGAACAGAACAAAAGATACAAACTTATTTGACGTTTTTCTAATGTAATCATTTACACAATGTTCGTAATATAGACGCAGATTTGTCTGTGTGTGCGACCATTACGCCAAGAAATATTCCATAATGAGAGTATGGAATGTAAAAAGAGACAGTTTGATTGCCCAAAAGTGCAGGATAAACATTCATTGAAGTTTATTTGTAGTTTTTTGTTTTTCCCCAAATTTGAATAATAGATATTTATTTTTTTTTTCCGACACTGTCAGAATTTGAGAATTTTCTCCTGTGCGAACGAATTTTGATAAATTTGACAACTTGTCAAAACGAAACGTCAAGCTAATTTTAAAGGTTTTCAGCGATTTGGAGCCTTTGGGGGGCTCGTCGAACAAAAAAAACGTTGTATTCAACTCGTTCTTGTGTAATTTGGGCTTTTTTGGCACTCGTGGACCTTTAAAACTCTCATTTCACCCGAATTTTAAACTGGCCCACTCATGCCAAAAAAAGCCCAAATTACCCACGAACTCATTAAATAAACTACTATTTTTTTTATTGGTAAGCTTGCTCATTTAAAACACGCCTGAGCGTGTATAAATCGAACTTTTAAAAACGCGCGTTTTTTAAAGTTTCCATGGCATCATCAACAATCCGAGAGGACCGGAGAAACGTGAAGTCTAAATATTAACTTATTAATGATTGATCTGACAGGAGTACCTTGTAACATCAATTAAAATACTACTAACAAACGTTCCAAAAGCTTTGATCAAATATTCAACAATCTTAATCTTTTTTTTCATTTTCCATGACAACGAAAGGTATATTCATGCCACATCACTAATGTATTCACGTTCTTATTTCCATTTTTTGGAATATTTATTATTTCAAAGTGTACCAATAAAAAAAAATAGCGTAAAGTATTCGTGGATAACTGGTCTTTAAAACACTTGCTGTATTTCGAACACTCCGGCTGCGCCGTTGTGCCCGAAAAATCGCGCGTGTTTTAAAGACCTTTTTATCCACTTGTACTTTAATATACTATTCTACAACCGTCAAAAAAACGTGACATTTATGCATCGTTATCAAGTCGCAAAGTATGTCATTTTTGACAAATATTTTAGCATCCAAGGAAAATTTTACAAAAATTAAAAAATTCAAAAATTTTAAAATGCGGTTGTAGAAAAAACAGTGTTTGTATTTCGTGCGAAAGATGATTGTTTTGTTGGCGCATTCGAATGAGTTTGAAGTCTCGACCTAACGGTCTCGACCAAAAACTCATTCTCATGCCCCAATAAAAAACAATCATTTTGTGCACTTAATACAAAAACAACTACATATTTTAGTTATTTATTTATCATTCTAATTCAAAAATTATTTTAAATAGGAGTACGAAACAATTCCTTCAGCACGCAAGCGAAACCAACTCCAAAACAAGTTCGTTGAATTGGAAAATCAAATCCGCTGTTAGATAGAGAATTAAAAGAGCTGTCAAATAGCAAGGGAGGTCACGTGTCTCCCTTGCTATTTGAAATGTCAAATTTGCCAGCGCTCCCAGCGCCATCTTTGCAAATTGACGCATGTCAAAAACAGTAACTAGTGACGTCCGCACTGTATATTGACAAATATACGTAGCATAAACGGTTGTGAGGTAAATGAGGTGATTTCTAAGGATTTTATTTCTTTATGTTGATATTGGTTGGGGAAATTTTCCAATAATTGTTAACTGAAAAAAATAAAGAAAATGAAATATTTTTGGAAGCCGCAGCGGTGCTAACGCGTTTGAATCTGAAACTCGACTTCATGTTACCGACATTTTTATTTCTGTCATGTTACAGGTATATAGTAATAAAAGATTTTATATACTTTGGCCTTTTACGACTTCCGTAAATCAAAATTTCCTTATGATAAATCGTACAGATAAGTGTGACAAGGCACATGAGTCGTACGGCTTTGATTGCCATACAGCACATGACTTCTTGCGATGTTATCAGGACTGCGGTGATGATTAAACCGGATGGTACGACTCGGAAGAGATAGAGATTCTCGGATGACGTGACCTATTTCCAATCACCACGCTGCTGAAGCGTCGATAAAAAGCAAAGCAATGGAGAGGAAAGCGAAAGAGCTGGTGCAGTTGAAATTCAACATTTTTTGTTATCGCGACAGTACCGTCATTCGTGCTCAACTGTCGTCAGCATAAATCACGTCGGAAGCAAAACGATCGGCTTTTCAAACGAATTGCCACTTCCTGTCGAGGGTTGCGTTATTCACTGATAAAGATGATTAACGTTTATGTACCAGTAAGTGTTGTCGATCACTTCCGCAATCTCTCCCTGGAATCCGGAATGTTTGCGGGGACAATTTCGGCCGACGAACGACTTAGATAAATCACCGGAGACGTTTTCTTGAATTATCATCAAAGAACGAACAGCTCGCCCTTTCACCTCTCGCCCAATGGAATCTTAAATAACTACATAATTACTTAAAAGAGAACATGTGGTGTTGGTTTTTGTTTTATGTTTGGAAAGTGGTAAGTGCACCGCTGGCTGTCGTTTATCTCGACGTTTTTAAGCTACGGAAAGCTTCTGCCCTCATCCGGGGGCTTACCGTTCGTGAAATAATAATGAAATAGATCAGTGGGACGCCTACGTGGCGGACTACACCTCTGGGTTGATAACAGAAGGGTAAGAATCTCGCTTGGCTAGGATTCGCCGTAAGCTCCAAGAAGCTGACGGTCCTGCCGAATGGTGAAGAGAACCAGATTGGAAATTATGTAGACTGTTGTGGGTTTAGGGATGTTTTCGATGTTCTCCTTTTCTAAGCAGGTGGTATTTTTGCAAAAAGTACGAAACAAGAATTTGTAAAAAAAAATCTTACGTTGTGTTGTGTTACTTACATATTTGTATTTAATTAAAGTTAACGAATTAGAAAGATGTATCTTGTAATTAAATAGAATGACTGCTTTCGGTAGTAAATTTCAAGTTCTCTACAGTGGGACGAAAGTGAAATGATAAAAAGCCACAACGAAAACGATTACAACGCAAGAAATTTGACACTGACACTGAATTGTGCCGGAAAAACGGACAAAACACTTTTACTTTTAACGTACCTTATTCACAGTAAATGCTGAAAATGTTATCCTTAATGCGTGATACAGGCTTGTGCCCTGTGCCGTCCGCGCCATTGATGCACGGACCCTGTAAAAAACTTCACGATCTTCCCGAATTTGGACATTAGCTGCCAGGACTCCTCCAGTTAGTTCTTCTACCGAATTTATCGACTGGCTATACATATATAACAAATTTTTAACAACAAATTCTAATCTTTTATATTAAAAATGTTTAATGTAAGAGCCATAAGTAAGAAGAAGAATGCTGGAATGAGGAAAACGACTAGGTACATCGTCGCTGCATAGGTATATAATATTTTTGAAAAATGTAAAACGGATGTTAACGATGTTAGCAAGTTTTTCTACATACTCGTAATTGATGGTGGTAAGATACTTCACAGATTAAAACGTCAAACAGCAAAAATAAAATACATAGATGTATTAATGTTCTTTGCAAAAAACTGACCGAAAATAATTTTCAGCGTGGTCAAGCAGAAAGTGATGCTGATCTTTCCTCATCTAGCTGTTGTATAAGAGGATATTGATGTATTAGTGTTATTAATGACTCTATCACCAGATGATAGAGAATTGTAGTAATTGTATGTACTATTTAAAACCACGAAGAAATAATGTCTTACAGCGAGTTTAATCAACGAAAACAAAATTTAAACCAATTTTTAAATATCAATAAGGAGAATTTTCGGAAACAATTATAAATAAAGACAACAGAAACTGGAGTAATACGAGTAGTTTATGATCCATATAAACGATGAGCCGTTCCTATACAAATACATATTCAGAGATTAGTATTTTTCATTTTCTCTTCCTTCTTGTCGCGGGACGTTATAACGCACTGTTGCCAAATGGTCACCTCCGTGATTGCCACATCTGCAACGGTACGTATCATAAAATTCTCGTTTCCAAATGAAATGAGAAAAATATTCGCTGGCTTTTCGACTACCAGAACTGGGAGGCTTCAAAAGTTCGTCGTGTAGGCAGTTAATGGCAAAAATCTGACACCTTGCTAAATCGATTGGTCATGTATAGGTGAACTTCCAAAAAAAAAAGTACAAAAATTGTCGTGTGCAAAAGGGCGTTATTCAAAATTTTCGACTTACGTAGCGTGTCAGATAGCCGATGTTCAAATATTTTTTTGGTGAAAACTTTGTCATATTTTCTGTAGCCGTTTGGTTGTAAAAAAATAAACATTTTTCAAAGAAGCATTGGGTTTTATGGGAAGAGCAAAATTGAAATGGCTGTATCTCTGTTCGACGCTCGCCAAAATTTCGTTAATTTTGCCGTGTTTTTACGTTTCTCACTCCATTGCTCGAGAACTAAGGCTCAAATCAAAAAAATGTATTCTTTAAGAACTAAAGACCATTATTCTCTGATTACGATGATGTTTGCTTTTATAATTGTGACGAAAAATTAGTCAAGTTATGATTAAAAAACGAACGTAGCAACAAAATCTCTAAGCGAGTAGAAATGCATACATCGATCACCCTCCCGAACCGCCCTATTCCCTGCGGTTCGTCAATGTCTTCTGACCTACCAACCAAAACAAACTATCATCAGTTCATCAGGATAATAATAATCAATAAATAATTTCCACGGCTGTAATTGCATAAAAATTTGTTTCACAGTCTATGACTGGTTTACAACTTTATGAGGAGCATGATGACCAACTCAATAGACTGGGACCAATGGCTTAACGTGACTTCCGAATCACGAGATAGAATACAGCTTTTTTTTTTTTCAAATTACGCCCTGGGTCGGAATCGAACCCGCGACCCTCGCGTCCCTGAGCCGAAACAGCTTTTTGAAAGACAAAATGAAAACGGAGAAATGAATTCGCAGAAATACCAATAAAGCACGAAAGAAGACAACTGAAAACGTGAAAATTGAAATTTGGAATGACATCTGTGGTAAAGTTTGTCCAGTGAGAAATTGGTTGACATAAAAACCACTACGTAGAGGAAGTAAAATTTGAAATATATCCTTCAAGCAGTAACATTTTTGCCCTGAAATTATGCTCTAATTAATGTATTCTAGTGCATTTTGTAGTGTTGGGTTAATTTAATACAATTTAAAATCTCCCAGTCTCTCTCTGGACAAAGTGTAGCACCATGCACTGCTGTTAAAGCGGACCCAGGTCATATCGAATTCTTGATTCGGACTATAATCGTGTCAAAAATAAATTACTCCCTAGTATTTAGAGATATTCGTTACTAGGTTGCCATAAATTTGATTAGGTTGGAGGCTATGTGGTTTCTGGTGACAAACAAAAGATATCGTAACCATATCAAAAATGTAAGGCAGCGAATTCCTTGTATAGTCCATTTTTTAATTATAGTCCGATGTATCAATTAAAAAGCAGAACAACTGTCATATTTCTATCTCTTTTCAACATAATGTAAATAAACTATTGAATGCTTGTACGTATTGTATTAAGCGTGCCCCACTATGCATCTCGCTTTAGCATGTGCGATTAGAGCGAGACGCGAATTGTACGTTTATTCCACTAGCGACGTCAAATTTTTAGGTTACGTTTTAACCACGTTATTTGTGATAATTTTGTTTAATTTTGCTTGAAATGTCCTCCGTATGATGCCAACAAAAAGCAGTGGACAGATCCTTTTACAGAATTTGTAAATTGCAAAAATAATATTGGAATTGCGCGAAAACTTGCAAGACTAGAAGTTAACAGGTAAGGGGGTAAACTAATTCCTAGAGAGTTGTTTTGTGTTCATGGCGTTGCCGAAACAAAATCTAGGAAGAAAGAAAGACAGTCTAAACGTGATTGTTTAGTGCTGTTTTCAACAATTTTTAATATAGCTGACCTATTAGTTGATATGTAAATAGTTAGGTATCAAAAGCGTTCTGAAGGGAGCGGTTTTTTGAAAGATAAAATTAAAACGGATGAATGAATTTGCAGAAATACCAAGAAAGCACGAAAGAACACAATATCTGTCTCATGTTGCCTAAATAAAGTTTCAAATATTGGTAGAACCATGCACTGCTGTCAAATGTCGAAAGCAGACGCAGGTCATGTCGACTTCTTGATTCGGATTAAGCTCATCGGACTATAATAAAAAAATGGACTATAAACAGTTGCTAATTTCTCGCTAAGTGATCGTTTCATAATTAATTTTGGTTTCTGGTGGCATATTTGGTTGGACTTAATCTTTTAATTCATAGTAACCAACCTTAAGCATTCAAAGTTACTTTTGACAATTCTAGTTACACATAACATGAAAAACGTTATTTCCCTAAAAATTCGAATTCTAGGGAGTAATTTATTTTTGACACGTATTATAGGCTCATCGGACTATAATAATTAAAAAAAGAACTGTACATAATATTGTACAATTCTCTATCACCAGATGATAGAACCACGAAGAGATAACTCTTCCTGGTTTTAAATAGTACAATTCTCTATCAGACATTATTGTCTTACAGCGAGTTTAATCAACGAAAACAAATTTAAACCAGTTCTTAAATATCAAAAAAGAGTATCTTTTCTTTATTGATGCCTTCGCAGGATGTGATACTACATCGGCTTTTTATAAAAAAGGTAAAAATCAATTTGTTAAAATTTTTAATTATGATAACAAATTACGTGCAGTGTCGTCTTGTTTTAATTAATATGTACCTCCTAACAGGGTTATCACAGAATCCTAAAAAAAACGTGCATACATTGAGAGGGCACTACAGATTAAATTTACCACCAAAAAAAAAAATCAAATTACACTGTTTTTCTTTGGTTTTCCTCTTTTGTCAATTATTTCACTATTTCTCAAAACTATTTCCTATCTGTATTAAATGTCAAAGTGGCGTAAATATGAAATAGTTTTGAGAAATAGTGAAATACAATTGACAAAAGAGGAAAACCAATAAAAAAACACTGCATTCTTTAGTTTCTGTTTTAAACGACTGACACAGCTGACTAATGCTGTATTAACAGCCAAATATCTTTCCATTTAAGTTGAACTGTATAGAGGAAGTTTCTGTTCATATAATGTGGACAATACTTCCATAAGAGCCTGAAAAAGTGCTCCCTAGATTTTTTTTGTTCTTCAACTTGAGTTTGCTCTGCAGATGTTTTATTTGAATTTTAAACTTCAACGGAATATGTAATTTTAAATGGTAATTAAAAAACAAATTAGAATAGAAATCTCAGAATGAATTGTTTGTACACCATAGTGTGTTATCTCTTGATTTATTACTGACAATAATAATGACCAAAATTCACATTTATTTTCGAACAAATTATTGTGTTGTGTTTATATCGGGTGTTTTTTTAAATTTCGCCTCGTAGTAGGCGTTGAAGAGTCGATTGTGAACGCACCACTCCTATAAAAAACGCAAGATTTAAACAGCTGATCCCTGATCCGTAACCTCTATAGTGCGTGTACAATCGACTCTTCATTCTTCAACGCCTACTGTGAGGTTAAAAAAACACCCGATATACCGGGACATTTTTTTAACTCTGAACATAGTCCATAGGTACTTATTCCCTATGTTCAATTTTAAAAAACACAGATCAATGCATTGTGAGTTGCTATGCAACCAACTATACCGAACACCAGAGATTTTGAATAATGTTAAAAATTGTTCCGATTGATGGAATTGGTCTATCATGTGTTGCATTGGAAATGTCACGCACATTTCTAATCTGATTGGCATAGAATAATTGCATTATGTGTATTTCTTCTTCAAACAACTTGATCATTTTGTTAAACTGTCAAGTACTTATTTTCGTTACCTTGGTTACGTGATTACATACATGTGTTGACCTGTGTTTTTTAAAACTGAACATAGGGAATAAGTATGGGCTATGTTCAATGTTAAAAAAATGTCCCGGTATATTACTAATATTAATGATCACAAATCTCATTTATTTTATGTCAACGGATATAACATCATCGTTAAGGCGAGTCCACACTATGCCGATGGATACCAAGGGCCTTTGTTGACAATTTTGCACACGTCCACATATGAGCAAACATTCAGTTGGGAAAATAAATTTGCAACCAACATAATTCTGTCGCGCGGCATTCCGAATGTTGCATTCGGATTGCCGAACGTTGTAGTGTGGACCCACCTTTACTGAAGAGACAGATTGGTTGAAGGCATCTGGCGCTATCTCAACACATTTTTAATAACCGATATTTCTTGTGAATAATTCATCACCTTGATTTATTGATTTCCGTTCTGCAATTTTTCTTCTATGCGGAAATGTGTGGGAGGATAACATTGAAAAATCGGTCATATCGACAGACTGGTTCTTTGACAGAATCCTGTATTCTTTTATCGCTCGGAATGAGTCACAAATTTATCGTTGTTGTCATTTCATGTACGCAACGAACCCAACCGCGCTAAACAAACAGGAGAGAAATTTCATCAGCGGTTTAGGTAAGCGACGACATCTTATTGAATCGGACCCATTTAATTCGCTGATTAACGACACATCAACCCATATCGATTTGTCTTGAAATAGGACGGGGTAAATTGGGGATTTTTCGTCGCTCGCACAAGTGCGAAACGTCGGGGAGAATCAGACGAAGAGGACAGGATGTACCAAAATAAATCCCCCGTTTCTGTAACATCCATCGAGTTATTTTGAATCATTTTCCGGTTTGTTTGTCGAGTGACGGTCGCGATAATTTCGAAGTGATAAGGGGAAAAGTAGGCTCTTTCGAACAGGCTACAATGCAGTAATGTTGTATTTGTCACTTTTCAGATAATGGCAAAAGTGCGTTTACTGGCGTAATGAGCACATGATCCATGAAAACAGATTTTTTGGAAATCATGTCAAGCTGATTAAATACGATAACTCCGACACCAATTTGTCTCATAATGGTTGTGTCTTCAAAATACATTTTTCAGTGTTTTCGTGAAAAGTTTTGAATTTCTACAACCATCAACCGGAAGAATTTAATTGGGGTTCAAATCTGAATTGAAAGCCATAATATCAAAATTATGTTTAACATGTTCAAAGCATAGCATCCCGAGGTCTCAACTGACAAAGAAACTTGTTATTCTGCAAGTAGTATAAAAAAATTTCTGTCGGTATAAAGCCAGGCAAATGACGAACAATAGACTTAATTAATGCACTGGTGCCGTCATGGAATCGCACCGGTGCATGGAAATATTCACTGACAACTTATTGAAGTTCGAATTTCGGACCGATCTGATTGGACTAAATTTTTTCGTAGAACAATATGGAACATATTACAGAAAAATATATTAAAACTCAGATTACTAGATCCCATGTTTAATGTTTTACAAATAAGGACTCAAAGTAGTTTCATTTAAAAGTTAAAATGTCATTTTCTTCTCTGTTATACGAAGAAATCAACGTTAGACAAAAACATTTAGAAATAGGTCTATTTGGATATCTTTGAGACTAAACATGGACAAGTTGAACAGCATTTTTAGGGCACTCACCAAAAATGAGAATCATGGCTGTTTCTTCATCGTTTGAGTATGTAAAAATCGTGTAAAACGTACGAATTTTTTTATTATGTCAGACTATTATACTGGGTGCCCCAAAATTCGCGGAACAACTCAATGAGGTAATGTCAATTCATGTTAGAAAATAACGAGAAAAATAATTAAAAAATTCTATACCTCTTAGATTTAAAGATATGGGGGCCCAAAAGGTGCAGCTTTGATCTCATTTATTTTAAATAATAAAAAAGATTTTGACTATTTGTCTTTCACTAGCCAGTGGCCTAATAGTTTTGAACGATTGTGATCAGGTTTGCAATTATTTTCTCCATTATTTCCAGCATTTCCAAGTAGTAATTTTATGTTCGTTTTACCTCAAACAGCGTACGGCAACACGGCTTTGATTTTTCCCTCTCATTTCCATGGATACAACAAAAATTAAATATTTGCAGACTATTGGGATGCATAGAATGTTTTTAAATGTTGCCACATTTAGTGTAACGAATAGGTCCATATCTTCTACAAAAAAGAAGATTGATTTTTTTAAACATTTTTACCTGATCTCTTAATGACTACTTAACAACGTACTACTACGTTGTTCCGCGAATTTTGGGGCACCCAGTATAAAATGATTCTTCTTATAACCTTAGCTTTTGGTATTTTGTGCTGCATAATATTAAATTTTCGCTGGAACTCTACGGTGAATAACCCTCTATTTTTGAAATTAATTAAATAACGGTTAAGAATTTTTATTTATATTGCTTTTGAAAAATGAATAACTGTTATGTATGTATATTCGTTTTTGAAACACTCGATTGAAATTGTGCTTTTCAATAACCGTAGAAAATCGTTGTTAATTAGGAATCAGTTAATCTTTGCTTTCAAAATAAATGCAACTTAAAAAAATTACAATTTTTTTAACAGTTACGGAACTGTATTTTTGTTTGCGTAATTTTCACATAGAAAATTGCCGAATTTTTCTGTTTTTGGGTCTCTAACTTTCAAAACAACAACTCGTTGGTGATCATCAATGACCGACCTATTTTTATCTTGAGAAACTCTTGTTAAAACGGGACACTATAATTACATGAAGCCTATATATTTAAAGACTCGTTTACAAAGTTAAATTCGTTTCTTATGTCTTAACATGATTTATAGTGTAAACTAAAATAAGAATCGAAGCAATTGTAATTCCATTAAATACGGAAAGTACTGCAAGCGTAACTGGAACAGAATTAAATTATTGATGAATATATCAAAAGTGCAAGTATATTAATTTATAGTGCAAGTTAATTTTCTGGAAATAAAATCTTTAATTATTTAGTTGAACAATAAAACAAACAAATAAGTAATAATTAAGTGAAATTCGCTCGTAAAATACACTGTTCCAGTATTTGAAGGTAAACTTCCATTCAACATTTAATTGAAGGGCAAAAGAAAATAGCAATAATTAATTTATAGCGGTGTAATTTGAGATATTTTTGTGATTAAAATTTTTAGATACATATTTATAATTTTATATAAAAAAGGAACGGAACTAAAACAGTGGCATGAATACGTAGAATACGAGAATGTAATTGGTGGGACTTCATTTCAAAAGCTTTCAACTAAAGATTCATGGGAGTAGATGTATTATTGTTGACTAAAAATAAATCGGATGTTCCGTTCTAGCTTGCGGTTCCGCTCCGCCCCGGCTTCCCCTAACAGGAGGTACTTAATAAGTAAAATGTCAGTTATTTTGTGAAATAGGT
Source organism: Tenebrio molitor (assembly GCF_963966145.1). Lineage (NCBI taxonomy): Eukaryota > Metazoa > Arthropoda > Insecta > Coleoptera > Tenebrionidae > Tenebrio > Tenebrio molitor. Next base: position 214,557 of record NC_091054.1, on the reverse strand, counting down.
AAGTAAATATAATTTTGTCCACACGGACATGCACCAGGATTATTTCTTAAATGGGCCACTGATAAATAATTCTACATATTACAGAATTTACATAAATTTCGTTAATTCAAGCTTCAAAACAATTACTAATTATTATAAACTTCAAATAATGTAATAAAATAATAATACATATTTTTGTGTTACAATACAAAAATTTTCGATAATAATGCGGAATCTGGAAAAGTGCCCTGAATGCTTGCAGCGTTTCCACGTTGAATGGCAAGGGAAATCCTCTCGAAAATGAATTTTTTTGGCTTTGAATCGCCTGATTTCGCAATAAGTCGGTTTCCGATGACATTAATGAAATCGATGGCTTCTTTGCACCAAGGGCCTAATTCTCAGATGTCAGTCTTAAAAGTTAGGTTAATGATTTTGAGAACCTTGAAATCTTGATTTTCCTAAAGGAGTAAATTATGTGTGACCTGTCGGTGGTAAAAGAATTTCCTCTCACTTTACTTACTTTACTCTTCGCTTCATGTTTTCAAATGACCTTTGCAAAGTCGGGAGATCAATTAAATTGCAGGTATAAGTAATTACTTGTATTTTGTATTAATTCCGGAATTGTGCCAGGCCTGTTTTTTAACACGTTGCTTTTCAATTCCTCAAAAACTCGAGGTGTCGAATAAGACCATTCGCCGTTCTCAAGTCGCGTAAAATCAAAAATAAAATTTGTTTTCCTCTTGTGAACTCAATCCGAGGACATACGGTAGATACGTCAGTGCCGAAGAAACATATACCAGACCGTCGGAAACCACACACAATCCATTCTGGTGCGTTCTGGCCGAGGATAACCAATTTGGGCGAAACCCCTTGATCCGTTTTTAATTTCTGCGATGTTATTGGGTGATTTATCGGGACTCTAATTGCCCCACCAGCTTTCCGAATTGAGATCTGAACGAGTACGTGCTCGACGGCGCGATTTAGGGCTTCTTGACGTCGCCGTCGAGATCGCCTGAAAAATTAATAAAAATGCAAACGGATTCTGAAGGACGCAACAGGATGGCGCATATCCCAGATGGGTGTGCCCGGCGACTCTCGCCTTTTTTCCTATCTCGTCCTGCATAATCCATCGTTATAATTCGTCCCTCGGAATTGCTTTATCGAGCAGAAAATATGTGCTGTTGCTCCCCATTGTCCTGGGGTCTTTTCGCAATTTTTGCAAGCGATAATGATACGGTTTTCTCATTGTTTTCTCTCTGATTCCAGTGGTTCGAAGCGTGCCGGATTTTGTGTGATAATGGTGTGACGTAAACGCAGTGGCGTAGTGCTGGCATGGGCGTCACTCCAGGAGAGGACGCGTACAGCATCCCATTCTTGGCGCGTTTGCTGCACTCGCTACCTCACTTAAATGTCACATTCCATCAAGTTAACAATTCGTTCGACCCACAGTCGCCCGTTTATTTAGAGGTAAGTCAAATTCAAAATTAAAAAAATATATGCAAAAGGAATACTGTAACTTGAAAAACAAAGGTTTCTTTGAACTTTTAATTTTGAAAAATTCAATACTACAGAATTTAATTGTTTCGTCAGATTCGGTGCAATAGTAAATGAACAAATTTTGGGAAAATGACAAAAATGTAAGTCTAAACACTAGATTTAACAATAAACTCACCTAAGAATTTTTAATTTGTTTAATATTATTAGTTATAAACAAATATAATATTGTTTTGGCCCAAGGAATGGAGAGTTAACATCGTTTTCTTCCAATACTGGTGCAGTCCATAAGGAACAAAAACTATCGTCGTATTTTTCATAAAAACCTTTTTTTCGAAACTAAAATGGTTTACTCAACTGAGCAAAATGCATTTATGATAGAAATTAGATTTCGCTGCCTGTTTGATGCCGAAGTGCTCGTTTCGCGTACGGTTGCACAAAAACTAAATTAATACAAAGAAACAATTTTAGAATACTTTGCGATAGGTGTCTGCAAGAAATTCGCAGTAGTACATCTAGTCGAGTCATTGAAGGTTTTTACTTCTTAATCCTCAAGAACAGGTTCGATTTTGATGATTTTTTTTTTAATATTTGTTTTCGTATATTATTTGAAATCAGAATGTTGGTGGGGGCACATAAATATTTCTATTGTTTAAACAATAATGTTGCTATTTATGGAAAAAATTCAGTTTTTCACGATATTTATTCCAAAGGGAATATTTTATATTGAAACTCTAGTATAAAAAGTAGTTGTTAAATTAACATTTCCAGTAAAAATTCAACATAAAAATGCGGTACAAGAAGAATGGAGAAATACGTATGCGTTATGTACCTATACATATTACTTACATATAGTTTTAGCACTACTACCTGTATCTACTTGTATTAAACAGCACAATGGATATGTAATTCATCATTAAAGTATTTTGAAAATTCGTAAGTATATTTTAAAATCTGTTTGTTAAGGTGAATCGCAACCTGCTATCGTTGTAGTTCAACCAACACTCACTCTCACACATCCCATATAAACATAAAAGATTTTTCCGATAATCTCCCTCAAAACGTGTCATCCCTTATATTAAAAGTGTTTAATGTAAGGGCCATAAGTAAGAAGAATGGAATGAGGAAAACGTCTAAATCGTCCTTACATAGGTATACATATAATATTTTTGAACAATGTAAAACGGATGTTAACGATTTTAGCAAGTTTTTCTACCTAATTGATGGTGGTATGATACTTCACAGATTAAAACGTCAAACAGCAAAAATAAAAATAGATTTATTAATGTTCTTTGCAAAAAACTGACCAAAAATAATTTTCAGCGTAGTCAAGCAAAAAATGATTCCTCATGTAGCTGTTGTACAAGAGGATATTGATGTTAATGACTCTATCACCAGATGATAGAGAATTGTAATATTTAAAACCACGAAGAAATGATGTCTTACAGCGAATTTAATCAACGAAAACAAATTTCAACCAGTTTTTAAACATCAATAAGGAGAATTTTCGGAAACAATTATAAATAAAGACAGCAGAAAGAGTGGAGTAATACGAGTAGTTCATGATCCATATAATAAACGATGAACCGTTCCTATACAAATACATATTCAGAGATTAGGCAGGAGTATTTTTCATTTTCTCTTACTTCTTGTCGCGGGACGTTACAACGCACTGTTGTCAAATGGTCACCTCCGTGATTGCCACATCTGCAGCGGTACGTATCATAAAATTCTCGTTTCGAAGTGAAATGAGAAAAATATTCGCTGGCTTTCCGACTAACAGAACTCGGAGGCTTAAAAAGTTCGTCGTGTGGGCAGTTAATGGCAAAAAGTAAACACCTTGCTAAATCGATTGGTCATGTATAGGTGAACTTCAAAAAAAAAAAGTTCAAAAATTGTCGTGTGCAAAAGGGCGTTATTCAAAATTTTCGACTTACGTAGCGTGTCAGATACTGATGTTCAGATATTTTTTTTGGTGAAAACTTTGTCATATTTTCTGTAGCCGTTTGGTTGTAAAAAAATAAACAATTTTCAAAGAAGCATTGCGTTTTATGGGAACAGCAAAATTGAAATGGCTGTATCTCTGTTCGACGCTCGCCAAAAATTCGTTAATTTTGCCGTATTTTTACGTTCCTCACTGCATTGCTCGAGAACTAAGCCTCAAATCGAAAAAAATTATTCTTTAAGAACTAAAGACCGATATTCTCTGATTACGATAGTGTTTGTTATTATAATTTTGACGGAATATTAGTCAAGTTATGATTAAAAAACTAACGTAACAACGAAATTTCTAAGCGGTTAGAAAAGCAACCTGGATCACCCTCCCGAACCGCCCTATTCCCCGCGGTTCACCATCTGACCTACCAACCAAAACAAACTATCATCAGTTCATCACGAAATTTAAAATAATTGTTAAAAAAGGCCATATTCTGTCTCGTGATTCGGAAGTCACGTTAAGCCATTGGTCCCGGTCTATTGAGTTGGTCATCATGCCCCTCATAGATTTGTAAACCAGTCCTAGACTGTGTAACAAATTTTAATTTTATCAATAAAATAAATAATTTCCACCGCTTGTAATTGCATAAATATATAATATTATAATTTCCCAGAGTTCTGAAAAGAACAGCTTTTTGAAAGACAAACTGTAACAATTGCAAATGGCTAATTTCTCGCTAAGTGTTTTTTCGTTTCACAATTAATTTTGGTTTTACTCTCTGTATCTTACACTGTATGGCGCTAAAACGGCCAAAAGTTTGAATGAATTATGATAAGCGTTTCTAATTTTATTGTATCTATATATTAATTCTATATCATTCTTATATGTATAATTTTTAAAAAATCCTATTTATAATTAAGTAATTGTTTATAAAAAATTTTGAAAAATTTTCATATATGTAATTTAAAGTTAGAAAAATAAAAAAGACCCATTAGTATTCAAAATTTCAATAAATATCGTAAAAAACTGAATTTTTTCCATAAATAGCATAATTATTGTTTAAACAATATAAATATTTATGTGCCCCAAACAAAATGTTTCTGATTTAAATAATATACAGTGAGCGGCAAAAGTATGGAATAAATTCATTAAAAATTAAACAAAATTTTTTTCAAAAAAATCTTTGGACAGGTCAATTTTAGTTTATAAAAATACATATTTTAATGCAAAATAAAATTCGAAACAGTCATTTGTTTTCGAGTTATGACGTCATCGATAGTTTTTTTAAATGGAAACCCCCTATTTTTTTTCTTGATTCTGATAGTCCTTTTAATTGTCTAAACGCCAGTATAAAAATTTTGTTACCTTACATAAGGAAATTTTTGAGAAAAAAAAATATAAATTTAGAAAAAATAAATTTTATAACGAACAAAAACAAGTCAAAAACTGTGTTAGTTAGTTTAAAATTATGGAATTAAATGTTCGATTTGCCATCCCCCAGCTGGTTGACAATAAGCAAGTTTATGAAGAAATTCCCCCTGTTTTAGTTTTATCTAGTTTTATCCCCGCACCCAATCAAAATTAAAATTTCTATACGTTGTGTTTCTGTTAAATAAGTCATTTTCGAAAACGTTTTGTAAAACAAATAACACATACGAATGAAATTGACAATAACATTTGACTGTTTGATTTACCTACTTGATTTTTTGACTTGTTTTTGTTCGTTATAAAATTTATTTTTACCAACTTCAGTATTTTTTTTCTCAAAAATTTTCTTATGTAAGATAACAAAATTTTTATACTGTCATTTAGACAATTAAAAGGGCTATCGGAATCAAGAAAAAAAATAGGGGGTTTCCATTTAAAAAAACTATCGATGACATGATAACTCGAAAACAAATGACTGCTTGGAATTTTCTTTGATACTAAAACATGTATTTTTATAAACTAAAATTGACCTGTTCAAAGATTTTTTTGAAAAAAATTTTGTTTAAGTTTTAATGAATTTATTCCATACTTTTGCCGCTCACTGTATATGTAAAAAAACACATTTAAAAAAAATCACCAAAATTGGAGCTGTTCTTGAGGATTACGAAGTTTTAGCCATTTTTCAGCTTCATTGACTCGACTATAATCATACATGGATCAAAATCGATGTGTATAATTAAATAAAGTAAACAACGAGCACAGAATGTGGTTTTTATTATTATCAATATCACAAACTAAAGATGGAATTGTATTTGGTGTCCTTAAGGACCTTGCGAAATTTTCCATAATCCATAAATGTCTTTAATGTGAACAAAAGGAATAAAATTAATTTGTATGAAGGGAATTACAGTTATATTATTACAATTACAACCATAATTTATAAAAAACAAATACCAATTCTTTGTTACATCATTATTGTTTGTTTGTTTATTTTGTGAGTTGGTAAATTCGCCAAAATGCAATTTAAGAAAATTAAGTTACAAAGTTCATATTATTGTTTGTATATTTCTCATTGTTCTGCACATTACAATGTAAAAAAGTTGTTTAGCATTAAATAAATTTAAATTTAATCCTGTTTAACAATCGCTGTATTTCAACAGTGTGATTAATATACCTATTTACATTTTCGAATAGTTTCAAAGTTAAGTTAAAAAAAGTACTGAATTGTTTTAAATTGAACAAAATGCTCAATTTTGCTATTTTATAATGAACTAGAAAAGATTTTAATTTGTAAATTCTCACACGAAACAAACAAAATAATTGGATGTCACAAGCAATGGAAACAACAAATCCAACATTTTGAAAATTCGCTAAACTATTCAAGTAGCTACACGCTGATCCGATAACACTTTTCCACAACTTTCGATTTCAATTGGTCTTTCCTTTGGTTTTTGTGACCTATCGAAGTGATAGAAATACGTAGTATAATATGTACGTATGTTCAAAATAAAAATCTTAATCCGTCGGTGATGAAAAAAAGAAAAAAAATTGAAAATTGCTTGTACACTTGATCCTGTTAGCCTTGTCAGTGGTGTAGTTATCGTCTATTTATATCTTTGTTTTCGTCGGAAGATGAAGATTTTATTTTACTTTATTGGTTTGTAAATTTAGTCTTTTGGGTCTTTGTGCTCGTGAACCAGTACTTGACGACGACGTTTATTCGTTTTCCACTTTTCCCTTTCACATAAATTTTCGTTTGCGCCTTTCTTTCCCCAGCAGCGTGTGTCGTTCATTAATGCACCGGAATTCTTGACATTACGTCTCCGTAAATGTGTCCCTAAGATAAACGACGTTAGTGCCGTGGAAATTTGTCGGTCCGACTGAGCAACGGTCGCCCCATGTACGAAACCGCTCCCGAAAACTCGCCGAACAACCCTCCGCAACCGCTGAAAAGTAACAAAATTATATCTGTTCGGTACGGCCATGGCACATAAATCTTGCCGCGTTAACGGCCGACCGTAAAGTTTCCCGGCAAGGAGTTGGGAGTAGAGTTTTCCGACTTTTCCAGATCCGGGAAAAAAGGAGCGTCCCCGGCGAGGGCATTTAAAACTCGAAACAATGACGATAAACCAGGGAAACGTCACGTTTTTTAGATTAATCGACCGAAAGAGAGCGCACAATATGGCGATTAACTGAAAAATTAATAGGAGGGAACGGTGCAACTGTGCCATAAATGGTGGGCATTATTTGTGTTCGATGCAGTTAATAGCACCATGAAACGAGATATTTCACGGTGATAGGAGATTGTCTCATGCATGACCTGTCTTCGGTGCGCCACGTTAGATTTTAATCCGGAACGTTGGCAGCTTTTTGCGTTGAAATTAATTAAGATCTGACCTGGCTCGGCCCGGTTCGATCGAAAACAACGATGACAGAGGCATTTCCGAAATTTGATCGACCAAAGGAAGGGAGAAATGGAGCGAACGTGGTCCAGTGTGAACCATTTCTCTCAGTGAAGAGTGACAGAACCATCGAAAAAGTATAGAAAATGCAACAGAAAAACATATTTCTTCAAAGCCCTTAGACTGTTCTGTTAAAACTTCTCTTTTAGTATCTTCGACTTTCACATTCTTCCAAGTACCATTACAGTACCGACACCACGATCAAGGGTTTCCAATAGCAACATAGTTACAAAGTCTCACTCGGTACCATATACCTACTCTAAGGAGTCACAGAAAGAACAATCAAGAAAGATACAATGCCAATAGTTTTTGCTATTGTAGAAAGAGAAAGAACAAGCTTTGGTTAGTTTATAAGAGTGAATAGCGCCACGCTTGATTCTGATATGTCCACTCTCTACGCCCAGACGTACACTTCTGTGCAATAAAATTAAGTACAAGCACAAGTCTTATGAGTATGACTATTTTTTACAATATTTTAGTTTTATAATAAGGGTCTATTATAATTGATAAAACATTTGAAAACATTTTTGAATTGTTGTCTAAACGACGCGGCATTTTGGCATTCCTAAAAAAACTGCTTTAGCTACATAAAAAACATTGTTGCTAGGAATTTCGTCATGTGCCATTTAAACAATAAAATATTTGATGTGCTTAATTTTATTGCACAGAAGTGTACATCTACCGCGCAGAATTCCTCAAAGGTCACAATTGAGACCGATTCTGTGTTCTATCTATAGAACAGATTTCCCAAAATTGAGTAACAAGTTTTTAGAAAGTTTTTTTAAATCTACGAACCCATTGTGAGAAAACGTTACAATATTATAGGTTTTTTAGTTGTTTTTTTTTTTTCATTACTTCACTTGGGGTTGTAAAACTAGAACCAAATCGTAGACTGAATCATACGTGGATAAAAATATCACCAGCGGTTAATCAAGAGCATAGTTGATGTGAGTGTTTCATTAATCGGAAATAGCTTTTGACAAGGATCAGCGAAATTCTCGTGAGACTTTTCTTACCGGAGATTTGGCGCCGTCCGTCTGTTTTAAATGAAATTAAACGTCTAGCTTGAAAAGTGAAAAAAAATCTTGTTGGTTATTAATTTTTATAATGTCGAAAGTGGTGATTTATTAGATGTTTGTAGTATGTGAAATTTGAAAAACAAAGTCACTTGATTAATGATCGCCACATAAAGGATTAATTCAAAAAACCGAAGTTATAAGAACTTTTTTGGTATCTTCCTTCACCACGAGAATGTAATGTTTAATCTATCAGGTCATAGACTTCGCTATATTTTAGATTCCACATATTGTGTTAAATATTAACAATCTGACAGCTAGAAAGAGATGCTGATGGTAAACCCCCTCGGTAGCCCTCGTATTGACGTGACGTGTTTATGCTCTAGCTAACAATACATTTAGGAGTCTTTTCTAATTAATTATTTCGTTAGAAAATGTTTGCACAATTTTTTGTTGACCTTTAGTATGGGTTGATACGAGTACAATTATAGTTTAAACATTTCGTTCAATTATACTAAAGTTGTTTACCCATAAAGCTAAAATAATTTCCAAGCAGATGTTAAATTCAAACACTCCAAATTATCTGTCTGGAGTACACCATTTCGTCAGTTGAAGAAAAAAAGTCTGTTCGATAAAATCTGCGTTTTAGATAATTAGTGGAATATTTTCTTTCAGAATTATGTCTTTTTTTATTAACATTAAAATTTACATGTGAATAAAATATAGGCGTACGGTAATTCTTCACTTTAACTACTTCTGGAATTTTCGCGTTGTTTCTGGCTAGACAGTCTCAGGACGTCCTCCTAGATCGTTTCCCACCATTCAAACCTTGTGCAAATGCCCCTTTTTTTCTCTCCTGTTGTGTTTCGAGGTCGCGTCAAGGTCGCGCCAATGTCTTAGTATAACTAAAGGGTAAGGAAAATTCATTTGCACAATGTTTGAGTGGTGGAAAACGATGTAGGGGGACGCCCTGAGGCTGTCTAGCCCGAAAAAACGGGAAAATTCCAAAAGTAGCTAAAGTGAACAATGACCAGGCGTACTTTTACAAAAGCGAAGTGGAATGAAGCATCATTATCAGTTATCACCGGTAATAAAAGTTTACCTTTAATACAACTATGTTTATTAATTTCTTTACTTTAGACAAGCAACAAAAAATTTACAAAATTTAAGAAGTTTACAAAAAATGTTAGATCTTTTTACTTTGTTTTGAAATGGTTAAATTTCTAAAGAATATTTTTGTAAAATTTTCCTTAATTATCAAAATATTTGCGGCGTACATCCTCCGTAGAGAAATACTCGGCCGTCTCAAAAATGTGATAAATAATATATGAGGAGGTTTCTCAAATAAATGATGCGTGAGGGGCTAATGTATCGATTCACGGGGCTTAAACGCGGCTTATAAAATATAGGAGATGATATTAGAGGATAAGCTGAAAACAAAAATAGATTTGAAGAGGAAGTTGTCGGAATGTTAAACAAGATTTAGAAAAGGAAGTAGGTATATTCGTCCAGCCAGAAATTGGGAGAATGTCAGCCAATCTCTAATATTATTGACATTGAAAATGACACATTCTTGGTCGGTCTGGAATCTCAATTAGAATTAACGTTTTCTGTAATACAGTTAAAAAGCGTTATCTAGTTTGCTTTGCTGCGTGAACTTAGGTATTTTAAAGCTGTCCTAATCTGAAACACAACTTATTATAAGTACTATTGAGACTTTATGAAATACAATGTATGTATTAATCTGAATTGCAAATTATAATTATTTCGTGAAATCAGATTAACTAATCTGATGTACCACTGAAATTATTATAATTAACATTATTATTAATCTGAATTATAAATTATGTTTTCTGGTAAATAATTTAACAATCTGAAGTATGTACAAACTGCATTTTCCGAAATCAAATCAGTTAACGTTTTCCGAAATACAATTGAAAGAACTGTGGTTTTGGAATTCTTTCTCTTCTCTCAACCTAATAACCACAACCATACAAGACATTTTGCTTGTCAACTTTCCAATTTTTCTCACTTGTTCATTTTTTTCTTTCTTCGCTTAACCACACCCACCTAGATTTTTGTGTCGCATTTCCACCGGAGAAATTTCGATGTTTGCGACTTCCCCGTCTGCACCACCCTCCACTCGTCATCTAATCAGAATTTTTCTATCGTGCCGTCATCCCAATCGTGATTCAAAGCGGGTCATTCTCTGCCTCCAGCACCGCACGCACACAAACGTACATTTCCTTGGGCAGGAAGATGCGAGAGGGTCCAATTGTTTGTTTCCTGTGCAGCTGTTCGGCATTCAGATCTCGTCGTGGAAGCGACCAAATACGGGTGCCGATCCCCAATCAGAAACGCCAATCGAACGACTTTTCATTATTCCCGGGGGATTTAATGAGGTCGACGGGAAAGTCGGTTTGTTGGGTGTTTTCGGTGCCGTAATTGGCCACCCTCGATGCCGCCGCCGAGTCCAACAACCTCTGTTTAATTGTCTTGTCTAAACAGAGTCATAAAAACCTCCAGGCAAACACCGATGCATTATCTCCGAGACTGCATAAACAACATAAAATTTGTTGAAAGGTCTACATTGAAGATTGATGGTGGCTTTTTAAAATCCGACGACGGACACAGGCGAGGCGGTGCTCCAGAGACTATTGTCAATTTGTGTCGGGAAATTCGATTTGTCGACGGTGGAAACTGTGTTCTGTCGTCTTGTTTGGAAGATTTCTTAAAAATTGACGGGAGTTTGGATCGACAATTTAATTTGCCGGAAGAAAATGAGTGCGTGCCCGGACGGTGATTGACCACTAACAACGAGAATACGTCGAGGATGCTTTTACCTATATTGTTCACTTTAATTGCTTCTGGAATTTTCGCATTTTTTCCAGGCTAGACAGCCTCAGGGCGTCCTCCTAGATCGTTTCCCACCATTCAAACCTTGTGCAAATGCCTTGCGTTTTTTAGGACGCACCCTGTATACATATTTTTCACTACAAAAAATAACCCAACCCAAAGTTTCACCACCAAATCTACATTTTATTTTAGAAAATTACGGAACATCTTAATGTTGAAAAATGTTGTTATCATTCAACATACCGTCTCGATTTCTTTTTTTTTTCTTGTATACTTGTACGAGTATACTTGATTGCTTTATCCTCTGTTCGGGTCGCGAAGACACGACGTTAATATCAAATCAATATAAAATATTCCCTTTGGAATAAATATCGTGAAAAACTGAATTTTTTCCATAAATAGCAAAATTATTGTTTAAACAATAGACATATTTAAGTGCTCCCACCAAAATGTTTCGGATTTCAAATACACTGACCGGCAAAAAAAGTGGGACATTAAAAAAAATCATTTATATTTAAATATGTAGGTTATTTTTTTTATCCCAAAAGTTTATTTTTGTTTTATTTCCTATTATCCACAATTTTCTTTTGATTTACTGGGTTTTACCTTTCAATTGTTGAGTTTTTCTTAAATCTATTAAAATCTCATGTGGCGTTGATTTTCTTTCATCCTAAAAAAAAGCATTTCTGACATTGTTGTCATGGAATTTTCACAAATTTGTTATTCAAGTTGTCATTTTGTCATTGAAATGCCATTATCGCAAGAAGATTCTGCCAGAGCTATAACTCTAGTCCACGTGGGCTTCAGCATTCGCGAAGCTGCGAATTCTCTTGGTTTTGCACGATCCAGTGTCCATAGAGCCGTACTTCGTTTTCGTCAGACTGGAGGGTACACCAGAAGACCTGGATCAGGACGTAGAAGAAGTACAAGCGCTCGTGATAATCGATACATTACGATGCTTAGTTTGAGAAATCGGCATATGACGGCAGTTGAGATAAGAAATCAACTGGAAAGGGAACGAGAGATCAACGTGAATGAAAGGACTGTAAGAAGACTTGGCGAAGCAAATTTAGGGCCCTGTCGAACAGCAACTGGACCAGAACTTCTCAGAAGTCATCAGGTTTCCAGATTACTTTTTGCACAGTAACACTTAAATTGGAATTTAGAGCAATGGAAGTCGGTACTCTTTAGCGATGAGTCGAGATTTGCTCTCTGATCTCCAGAAGGACGGGCGAGAGTTTGGAGAAGACCAGGAGAACGCTATGCACCTTACAATTTTTCTGAAAGGCTCAGTTTTAATGGAGGATCAATTATGGTATGGGGAGGTATTTCTTGGGAAGCCCGTACAGAGTTGGTTTTTATTGAAACAGGCACATTAACAGCCCATAGGTATATAGAGAAGGTCCTACAAGACCATGTCGTGGGTTTTGCCCAGTTTGCAGGAGATGGTTTCATTTTCATGCACGACAATGCTCGCCCACATACTGCTCGAATTGTAACAGATTATCTTCATGATGTAAGAATTGATACATACAATGAATTGGCCAGCACGTAGTCCCGACTTAAACCCCATTGAGCATCTATGGGACGTTGTCGGTAAACAGGTTAGAGCGCGGCGTGGTGAGCTGGTGTCTCTTCAAGAGCTTCGAAAAGTCGTGCAAGAAGAATGGGATAATACGCCTCAAGAAGAAATTCAGCACTTAATCGAGTCAATGCCACGAAGGCTAGAAGCTGTCATAAGGGCAAGATGCGGGAATACCAAATATTGAATTAAGTAGAGGCGTTCATGTTCCTTGTTTACATATTTATTTTTTATAATTGTATTTTTCTTTTCTGTTGTTAATGTGTTAATTGAAGCCTTTCAAATGACATCTTTGTTAGGTAGTATATTTTTAAGAACAGAATACAAGTAATGACATCATTTTTACTTAATTTTGTAAGAATGATGTTACTATAATATTATTTTTCTTGGTGTCCCACTTTTTTCGCCGGTCAGTGTACATAATATACGAAAACAAATATTAAAAAAAAAACATCAAAATCGGACCTGTTCTTGAAGATTAAGAAGTAAAAACCTTGACTCGACTATTACTTAAATGGGACAACCAGTGGGTGAGCTTGGAGTTGAACAAATACTCATTCAATTCCGTCTATTGCAGAATGATAAATTAATAACGATTTTTCACGTGGAAATGTTTTTTCCTTTATTCAAGGGGTTGTCTGTTTAATTGCTAGTTGTAGTTGCTTGTGTTACTTCGGTCGAATATTATTTGTGTTGTGAAATCGTCTGGAGCAACACTGTCAACAATGGAAATAGAACAATCTCACGCCTACTAGTCTTTAAATGTCCAAAATTAAAAGCTCATTAGCATTTGCAAAATGTAAAAAAAAACCTAAATTAGGAAACATAGATATTTTTTAATATGTCACGCATTTGATTCTTTTTATTTTTCTGTTTTGTTGTTTTTGACTCGTGGTCAAAATTGATCGAGAAAGTTTGTCGGAAAGTGTTTTTATGTGCGAACGCTGTGAAAAGAAATTTCTGAAAAAGAAAATTTCTCCTGGTGGAGTAAACGAGGCAGGTTTAATGGAGCGAATGGAGATGCTGCCGCCGCAAAACTTGTTGGATGTCCGGCATGTTGGAGTGGCGGCCTCGCGAATTAATTCGAATAAATCCATAGCTCCATTCGAGGATTGAATTGTGTTTGTGAAGTTGATAAGTACGCGAAGATAAGTTGAAGTGGGGAATAAGTAGGAGTCGACGCGATGGTGCTAGCAAAAAGGCTGGTGTATTGTTTGGATTTTGTAATTTGAGGGTGTGAATTCGGTGCAAATGAAGGATTGCGGAAAATGGACGAAAAGAAGTGAAACCTGCGAGGATAGTTGTATCGTGTTAATTGCTTTTATAATCAAAATACATATGTTCTTTCCTCGTATCTACAAAAATATTGTTTTATGCGCTTAGCTTTCCATATACTCGTATTACAGCCTACGCTGAGAACTAATTCCCACTCTAGGATTATAGCGCAAGTACATACAAGGCATTTTAATTAAAATTAAATTTTAATTACCTGCTTCACACGAAGCTCCCGCATATTCCTGCTACAACTCGTCGTGCTTACTTTAATTGGATTTCAGGCTTGTTTGTTTCAAATTTTAATGAGACACTTTACACACAAAAAAAGAAAAGACAGTTCGTTTTGGGACACACGAACTTACATTTTGTCCGTTTGGTTTCAGAGCTTGGGCATCTTGGGCTCGGTCCCTGCGGCATGGCTCATCCTGACCCTTTTGGTCTTGCTGATATACCTGTTGACGCGATGTTGCGACCGCAAGCCGCGTCCTTCGCGCTCAATCTCCGCTCTGAAGGTGTCGCTGGCGATCGTGTCGGTGTTGTGCTGCGCCGCCGTCGGCCTCGGCCTCTACGGCAACGACGACCTCCACAACGGTGTCGTCCGACTCCTCGACGAAGGCAGACAGGTCGACATCCTCGTCTCGAAGATCCGAAACCAGACCGAAGCCATCGAACGCCAGCTGAGGGTGCAAGCCGGCGCCCAGCTCGTGCACCTGCGTGACATCTTCGACGAGCCGGTTATGAACATGACCCTGTACAAACAAGCTTTAGGTTATTTAGAAAAGACGATACAGAATAATTCCATCGCCGCCAACGCAGCGGCCGACATAAGACAGCCTTTGATCGGCATGGATTTGATGCCGAAGATTAGCGCCGGGGAGAAGGTGGAGGCCATCAGATGGCCGCTCACGATGGCGATCTTGAGTGTTCTCCTCATTCTGTGTGTGATATTGCTGGTGAGTACAACAGTAGAAATATTTTCAAGAGTCTATTACGAAATGAAAACACCTTCCCTTGACACCCATTTGAGAAATAAGCAAAATGAGAACGTAAAGTGCACATTTTTCGAAAATATAAGAAATTACGATTTTTTTACCATTTCAGACTAACCATTTTGGTAGATTACGTTAGTACATATATTTTTTTGCATTTTCAAAATTTCGCGTGCTCTGTGTCAAATAACGAGCGTTGAGATAAATGTGTGCTCAAGCAGGCCGTGGTTCTCTTTCTTCTCCAAACGTAGCTTGCCTATCCTTCAGACATATAACCTCATTTTTAGCATACTTTTTTTGTTACAATAAATGACAAATTACAGTTTTCGATTCATTTTATTTTATATCCCTAACACTGTCAACGGTTTCTGAAATACTGAAATAATGGCCGACTACTTCCACTTTGCATTCTACACTGTTTCACGAAATATTTGACACATTAACAGTAACAAAAGCAAGAACCAGGCCATTTGATCACAATTTTTTTGAACACACGTTACGAGCTCAATTCATGAGTTTTAAGATGTCGCCTTACGTGTAATATAGCTCTTACAGTACGCTAGTAAATATTTTTCTTTTCAGAAAATATGTGCTGTCCAAAAAGAATGTTTAAAAAATTTATGATAGGTTACTGCAAGTAACTGTATTGTTTTTTTTACCACTTTATTACGACTGCTGTTTTCTTCTTCTAAGTATACATCGTTTTTTCTGGCGGTAAGACATCATAAAAAAATCTTCATTTTCTAATTTAAATTCCACATATCCTTTGACTTTTGAATCTTTTGCAACTTCGTATTTTCTTGAAGCATTGTTGTCACTCTTAGAAACCGCTGAAACATGTTCTCCTCAATCTCTGTTTTCAGAAATGTATTTTTCTTGGAAATACTCGTATTTCTCCACTTTTCTCATGCAGTACATCCATGCATCATCTCCATTTTTTATTTTATAGTTAGTTCGTTCTTTATTTTATACTGTGAATTTGGTAATTCACATCTCCAATGAATTCAATTCACCAAAGGTAAAATTAAAATATTTTACACAGCAACTATCTTCAAATAGATCTAATCTTTTTTCGCTTAGATCTTAGATCTCGTTTCCCGTAGATCTTGTGTTTCCCATGAGAGGTTTTGTTCTAATCTTGGTAGGATGTTTGCGGCAACTCCTTTTTCTTCACTCCGGGAGGGTGTTCAAACTGTCGATAATAAAGAAGGACGTGAGACAATTTGAAGGTACATATTTTAGCGTAGAGAATTTTAGTTTCCACATTTCTTGTACGAATGCGATTAATAAAAAACACTACATACAAGGAGTTGGTAATAATGGGAGAACAGATTTCAATGTGTTGCAGTCCTTGCTAAAGAAGTTAACATGCCAAATTCTACCAAATTTAGAAGTTTTTTGAATAAATTTATTTTCGTTTTGTTACATTTCATAATTGTTGTCCGTTTTAGAAACTTTTTACATTATTGGATCCTATATTGCGTGATCATACAAGGTGATCATGATCATCAAGAATGCGACTTCATCTTTTGTTTTATCGAAACGTTTGTCTTAGCTTGATATAGACAGTCGTTTTATTGGTTGCCTACCTCTCGAAAAATCTATTAGCAATGCGGTCTCTATTTTAACAGACCGTGACACTGACTTCAGAAGTTGTCTGTGGAATGGCCCACTAACGTCTGACAACGTTGCTTCGCCAACCTTTAAAAAAAGTTACTAGTTTTGAAGTTTTGTGATCACTCACTGTCACTCACTGTTTTGTCATTGTCAGCTGACAGTTAATCATCACTGAAAGATTTTTCTAATTCTCGTATTGCAACTTTACTTCAGTCAAAGTATATCAGGTGACCAAGTCAAAGTAATTATGTGTATCCTGTTTTATAAGATAGCTATTGTTAGTAATATTTCATAGAGTCCTGTATTCCGAACAAGTGTCCTATCCAAAATGAAGATAGAAGTCCTTTTAGTTTACCTTGATTGCATTAGCTCGAGTGCAAATTCCAACGCATGCCACCTGTACACTGTACAGCTGAGGACAAGATTTTTTTTCTAAAGTCGTACACAGAGACCATTAAAGACCAATAAAGGTGCAGTATGAATTGTTAAAAATAAATAAGAACTGCAAAAGCTACCCACTCTGGTGTATGGACCCTACCATCAATACAGGTTTATAATTTAAAATGGATTTTAGACCTAATGGAACGAGCAACAAAGACCTCACGCGCCAGTTTTCTAGTTCCAAAATCCGCATCCATTCTTGCATTCTAATCTTCTTCGATGGGAATTTGAAAACGCTAACGTAGGAAGACTTACTTGAAGCAATTGGGTATCTACGAGAACACAACATTTGTGTGGCATATTTATTTTTCAATTACTGAAATAATTGCACAATTAATTGTCTTGTCAAAATGATTTTTGAATGAACCGCCTTTCTATGGAAGTGCCAATATTTTTCAAACTCAGGATGCTATGGAATGGCCCACTAAGAAATTTGGCAACACAGCCAGTGTCCTGGCCTGTTAAAATAGAGACCGCCTTGTTATTAGTCCTAGACTGTGAAACAAATTTTATTTAATGCTTTATCTTCAATGGTAAAACCCATTTTACCACTTATTCTGGAATAATTGTTGCTTACAATTACAACTTTGCCGAAATCGAAAACTTTCTTTCAAAGTTAACAAGAAAACCCTTGCTTTAAAATTAATGTTTCTTTGACATTTCAACGAAAAATCTGCTTACCAGTGGCGTCGCGTTTGGCAATAAAGCTGGTAAATTACCCATTTTTACCAATGTAAAATGTTGCTCTTGTTTATTTTATACATTTTCTCCATTTTCAGGTAATAATAAAATGCACAATTATAACTCCAACGTCTAAAAGTCATGAGGTATGATTTATTATAGCGTTTGAGACGTCTACGCCCATACATTGAATGCTTATTTGCATAGAATCTCGGAAATCATCCCGATTCTGTTATAACTTATTAACCTTATATTCCAATATACTATTGGGTGTTTTTTAAAATTTTACCTCATAGTAGGCGTTGAAGAGTCGATTGTGAACGCACCATTCGTCAGTCTGTCAATTCTGTTCTGTCATCAACTTAACCTGCACCTCACTTTTTGGGTTTGTCATAAACAATAAATTTTCATCAAATGAACTTTCATTAATTGAATAAACAATTTATATGGTTAAAGTTACTAGTTTCATTAATTTTTTCCATTATTATGTGTTGCAATTCATCCAGGTTGTCTACAGGCTGCTGGAAAATGGAGTTCTTTAAATACGGTCATAAAAAGAAATCACAAGATCTGAGAGGGTATCGGTGTATTCCGACTAATAGGTAATCCGCTCGTCGAAAAATTCTCATATTAAATTTTAAGATGTCTTACATTGTGTACGCAGCGACCCCGTCTTGTTGGAAAAAATTAAATTTGAGGTCATCATCAGCACGTGGTTTGGCTTTTAATTTCTGATCCAATTTAATTAATGTCTTCTTTTAACTCTTAGATGTTACAGTTTTCTGAGTGAATCTCAAAGTGCTGTTCTTTAAATCCTTCCTTCTCGAAAAGCTGAGCTCTGAACAATTTTTACAAGAGAACATAATCTCGTACAACGTTAATTTTGACAAATGAGGAACTATCTCTCAAACTTATTTTTCAGGACAAGCCCGCGTGGTGTTACTAGACTCTTAAACACGACCAAATGAAATAATTATATTTTCTCCAAACCACCAAACTACATTAGTAGCTCGTTGGCCGCTTTTCTACACGCTTCAATAATTCCATTATTTCGTACCACAATACCTAGTGTACCTTATCTGAAATACAAAACTTGAAGCGCTTTCCTCACAAGAGCCTATAATACATTCATTTTGCCAATCTGCTGACATATGAGTTGGAATTACGTACAACGGTTTTGTTTAAATTCCAATCTGAACTAGTGTTGAGTGTCTTTTGCTCCACTGAAGTTCTAGATTGGTTCTGATGTCAATTAATATTCAAATCGTGAACGGTCATAATTCTATAAATTTTCATTATTTGCCACATCATTATCGAGAAACTCCCTGATCTTGTTGAAAGTTTTCCTTCTTGTTAGACTCTGTTCTGTGAAGCGTAGTTTGCTTGGATGTAAATTATTCCCTAAAGTCTTCTTCAAACCATTATTTTCACTGAACTCCTGAAGTGTCAATTCCCATTAGTTAGCAAGTCTGAAAGACGTCTTAATGTATGAGTTGTTTTTTATCTTCACTAAAATAGAATGTTTGAATATTTTGTTTTCATAATTGAAGTTTTCTTCAAAAGATTTTCAACTAATCATTAATTTCGGTAGATTTGACATAATTTCCACATCAAATACGTAAGGTTCGTACATTTTTTCAGTAGTTCAGAAGACCACTGAAATCAATATTTTCAATTAATAATAATAATAATGTTTTGTGAAGAATGGGCGTATAGTAAAAATAAATAATAATGAACCGCTCAGTCTTTGTAGACTTCTGTCCAATTGATTTTCCGTAAATTTTTTTGAAGCATTTGAAAGTTGTTTTCCTTTATTTCTCTTCTGATTATAATACACTTTGTCGTGTGTTAGTTATTTTTTGCTGCGGAAATTTTGTCCAGGATGGTCTGATGCGTGGAAATTTATGGATATATCTGTGAAGATATTCACTGTTTATTCTTAGTTGATCAGATTTTTGCATTTTTCTTTGAGAGGACTTTAGAAGACAACAAAATCAGCTGTGGTGTTTTCAACTCATTTTTTCATTGCATATTAATATTATTTGAAAGATCTGTAAAAAAAATTGAGTGGTGAAAATGTTTTAAAAATTGTAACATTAACCTTTTCGTAAAAACTGAGAGTTGCCAAATTAAGCAGCTTTTGCAGGAAAGCTTCTTTACGTAAGTACTAGTTGTAAAAAAAGTACCCCGTCAAGATAGTATCTAGTAACTCAGTTGAACATATTGCAATAAAAGCTTCTTCAGCATGTAGACTACACAAAGTCGTCAGTTTTTAAATAATTTGAAAGTGTTGTCTATTGAACTGTTCGCAACGGTTGAACTCCCGAAAACGCTTCTACTCCTGAACTTTGTCATCATCTTATCCTGGTGTTTTTTTTTTCAGGTCGGCGTCGCTCGGCATAGCAGATGCGCCCTGATAGCGTTCTCAGTGTGCGGTCTGTTGGCCGTGATAGCTTCATATTTAATGGCGAGCGTGTACCTCGCCTCTAGCGTAGCTTTAGGAGATTTGTGTATAGCACCAGATAAATTCATCGAGGACCAAGCGTCTACGGAATTGTCCAAAGAGATACTCAGATACTACACGAGCTGCGAACGAGCCAGAGCCAACCCATTCACGCAGCGATTGCGCGAGGCCAAAACCACCATCGAGAACATGAGATTGAACCTGAACAGTCTGAAACAGCCGGCCATGGAGCTCTTCCCGAAGAAGTCGCTCGAGACCAAGTTCAGCTCGCTGAAGAACGAAGTCAACTCGGCGGACACGACGATCACCATACTGACGACGGCTGTCGACTGCAGGGCCCTGCACGCTCACTACCTGAGAGGTGCCAGGGCCCTGTGTAACGTGGGGCTACTGGGGTTGACTCTGATGTTGTTGTCGGCGGTGCTGGCCGGGTTATTGTTGACGGCCCTGGTCTGGGTCGATTCGCACACTTGGATCTACATCAGGAAGAGGTGAGCGTTGGCCAGGGTAAAACACCCACGATCGGCTGTACTGTAACACGTGTGACTAATGTCGGATTGTAAATATTTTGCAAAATTTTAAAATAATCAAATGTTGGCAACGGAAGTGTCGTTTTCAAAGGAAGGAATTCATTTCACGAAGGTGGTAGAAAATAAAAAACAGCATAACCCACAAACCTTTTCTTTTTGTTTATAATTTCTGGTCTTTATCATTTTACAGTTGGGCAGACGAGATTTGTTGTGAACTGATTTAATTTGAATTATGTATTTGTGGTATTTTAGGCAAACAAGTAATCAAATCAATTTACTTTTAGAATAGTATCATTACGCAATATACTGTAGCTAGCAAATTTCACAGCCAACTTCGACGTAAAAAACATTTATAAAATACATATACATACTCTCTATATTGAAAGTGATAGATGACACCTTTCCATGTGGTTCAGTTGGCGCATTTATTAACTCACTTTCGGAAATCAGTGATCCCCAAAACTTGTGCAAAATTCAAGGCCGTTAAAGATTTGCACAGTTAAAACAAACAAATTAGTCACAGTTAAGTTGCGGCTAAAGGTCCATCTCGTTCAATAATTACACTTCCAAACGTTAAATCACACCTAAAGTGCCAATATTTGAATATCGCCGACACTTTTCGAAATGCTCAATTTTTTCCTCTCTTTATCAAACACTGTAAATACACGAAATTCCCGCGGTGGCCAACCGATCCACTTTGTACATTTCTTTCTAAAAAGTGTGCTTTGATGTTTGTTTAGGAAAGAGTACCACCAGGTGAACGAAAACGATCCATACTTACCGCCGCCTCAAGCCAGCCAGGCCATCGCCGCAAGAACTCTCCAACGGAGCCAAGGGTCGTCTTATCCCCCTGACACTCCTCCACCTAGCTACACGTCTGCCTTGATGCATAATCGGACGCATGCCTCAGCTCCTTTCCCGCATGAAGCCGATTCATTACTGTACACGCATTTTTCATTTTTTTTTATTTAATTGTCGAACGCGTAAGCGTCTACCGAATTCGAGTGGTGGTCAACACGTCTTTTTTATGGGTACGTCTCGATTGTGTGCTTCCGCGTGACGCATTTGGCAACCCCGACCGTTGAACTTGAGTTTTTCCGTGCTAATTTTAGAAGCGGAAGCGGCACAGAATGACAACAATCAAAATGAATTAAGTACGTACTTTGAGTAGGTACAGATCGTTCCGTAGTACTTGGAGCCGACGAACTCCAAATTGAGTCATTAATTAATTAATTCATCAGGGAATGTCGTTAAGTTTTAGGGATTTTATTACCACCTTCTGATTGGTTGAATCTCTAGGGCGTGGATCGTATGTGAGTAAAGCAGGTCAGTCCAGTGTTATTTAATTAATACTCATGGTTGTTGTTAACCTGATGGTAATTACATACGTATAAGATTGGATTGTTTATTTGTTATTAAAGATGTGATTTAGATGCGATAAATGAAAGTATAAGTTTTCCAGTAATTACATCCGCCTTAAACGGATTTTGGTCGTCGGAGTAAAATCTGTCAATATTTATTGTCTCTAAAAGTTTTTCCAATTAATTTAGGACCAGTCGCCAGAAGGTTTGAGGGAGTTTGCTGTACAAAGTGTGGTGGAGAGATAAATATTTGGTAATTTTGTAGACTTAAATGCATTGACAGATCAACATTTGGTGATACTTTTGAAATAGGTTGGCACACATGAATAATTGGTACAACGAAATTTCAAATTGTTAGATTAATAATAAAGTAAAGTTAGAGGGTAGTTTTTTGCGGCGTTGTAACCAGTGTGGTAGGTAACAGAGAACCGTTTATTATCAATAAATCATTATTTGTAAATATTAATTTCAATACGTACAATTGCGCCAGTGACTAGATGAGAAGATGCAAGAAAATATTTTGACAATAATATGTTTACGATTATTCCTACGGTAAAAATTATTCTGACCAATCTTGTGGCTTAGTATATTTCGAACAAAATCTTTTCTATAAAAGTTTCTGTACAAGCGATAGTTTCTAAAATATGGCCATTAATGTGTTGGTCTGTTCACGCCCGTTATGTTCGCACTACTACTGCATTTGTTAATCAATTTTTAACGATATGTACATTTTCGCATCTAAATCGAACACTCTTTACGGTAGCACTTGTGAAATTCCAATGACTTAAAAATTGCAAAAGTTATAAGGGTTTGAAATTAAACGATGAAAGCTTTATCTTTAATGGTAAAACTCATTTTACCACTTATTGTGGGATAATTGTTGCTTACAATTACATTAAACGTCTGTAAACTTAACCGAAATCGAAAAGTTGTTTTCTAGGTTAACAATAGCACATCGTTGACGTTTCTTTGACATTTCCGCGAAAAATCTTCTAACTAATGGCGTCGCGTTTGGCAATAAAGTTGGTAAATTACCCATTCTTACGAATGTAAAATGTTGCATTGCCCTGCTTTTCTCATTTATGGTCATAAGTAATTAGGTACTCAGTCTAGGATAATTTTTCTGCGTTTGTGTCTGGCTCAAGTTCAGCGTAAAAATGCGGAAGCACAAGCGATCGAGCCAGTTATCGTCTAATAACAATCCGTTTGCCAATTTGGCAGTTGCTACCTCCATTATCGGTAGAATAAACAGAAAGTTTAGACGCTTCGCTGTCGCAAAGTCAACATGGTAGCTGCTCTCCACGTTAATTTTTCTTATGTGTAGTTGGGCAATAATTAATACGCGAGGTCTCGACAAAGACAAACATAGGACATGTAGGATGTCACTGTTTCGTGCTTGTTGGATGATGGCTACAATTATGAGTTCCTTAGGAAGGCATACGGACGAAATATATAAGAAAAAACAATAGCTCGATGTTTCCAATTTTATTTTTAGTCGACGAGATGAAATTTTAATTTTGAACTTTGTGAACTCGGGTTCGGCCGAGAAGTTGCCACTTTAAACGTGAAGTTTTTATTTTAGTCGGGAAATTTCAAAATCAAACGCGAAACTTCGTGGGTGAAGGTTTGTTTTGTTGAACAGGACCGGCTTGCAGTTCTTAAAGATACAAAAAAAAAAATCTACAATGGCCAGCAATTAATTTTGATCGTCACTGTCATTTTGGAATTTTGTGGTAGTCACAAATTAAAATTTTTCTGATTGATTGTGTCCAATGTGTACAAAATATGAATAATACAGTTATGGCCACGGAATTTCGGGCATCATTTTTCTGTAACTTCAAAAAATTGCGATGTAAATCACTTTTTATTGTCAACGTGACATTCAAAAATCAAATTTTGAAATTTATTTTCTGTTCACGTCAATCGCATGTCAATCATTGAGGTTAATAATGTAAAGCATATTTTACATTTTTTAACAGTATATTGACAGTGATCCCCGAAATTCCGTGTCTCTATATTGTACATTCAAGCGCTCTGTTTGAAAATCTGAAAGACCGATATCAAATTTTTGCTGTTTTCAGAACATGAATAAATCATTCTTTTCCCTAATTGTCCCCAGTTTTTTGTGAAAATAAATGCAATTATGTCACTTCAGCCTCTTGGGAAACAATTTCGTAAAAAATTAAATAACTGTTAATAAAATTTACCTTTGGTTTCGGCAAGTGTGCTTACTCTGATATTGTAATTTTGAGAGAGTTAACTTTATTTTTATTATGGTATTTTTTCATAAAAAGAAGGGAACAGGAAAAATTATATCCATATCTCTGACTCGAACGTAACCGATCTATTTTGTCACGAGTTAAGTTTTTTCTTTTTTGGAAATTTTTTGAATGCAACAGTTCCACGTTTTTCAATTTTAAATATGTCGTACAGATTTAGTTGTCCGTTCTTTGGGAAAATCACAAAGACATGTCATCCATTATTTCTAAGTGGTCAAGCTAGAGATTGATTCTGTTTTTGAACGGCCATCATCCAACGTTTCGCCTCGTTCATTTCGAGTCATAAACATCTAGAACGTAATTATCGGAACGTTTGCATGGATGTATAGACGGTCAGTGGCTTGTACATAGATGTCTAGAGCTAAGAGTAACTCATTAGAGGAAGACAGTGGAGGAGCGAGCGAACCCCGAACCGTCTACCGAGTCAGATGTGTGCAATGCAACATGTTATCGTTACAGAGATGGGTGTGACATGCGACCGTCGGAGCACCACCGAGGGGCGGCCCATATGTCTCATCTCCGGGGCCACACTCTCGGCCGCCTCCCATCCCACCACCACGAACCCGCTCTCTCAGGACCTAATAATGGAAAGTACGCGACTCTGAGCAAACAGTGCAAGACGCTGGAAAGCTCGGACTTCTACTGAGACAGGTAAACAAACAATCGGCGAACGAAAGTTGCGACGCGAGACTGACCGTGTGTGTCGCAGGGCTGCCTGCAAGGAGTTCCCAAACTTCATAGGTTTTAAGTTCGACCAGCAACGTCAACCAGCGCCGGAGGCCACCCAGCAGCGTACCGCCAACATCCAGAAGTTCAGCTCGCTGGGGCGGCGGCCGCTGCCGCAGACGCCCGACGAGAAGGCCAGGAAGCAGCCGGCGGTGCCGAAGGTGCCCGCCACCATCTCGCAGACCGTCGAGACGCCCCTCAATCCGGCTAACTTCCGGTCGCTACAGAGAGGCGCGTGGCAGGACAACACCACCACCACCTTCCAGCCGGGCGTGCAGTTCCGGTCGCTACAAAGGGGCGCCACGGCGCAACCCAACCACTCTCAGTTCAGGTCGGCCAAGATACAAGACCAGGCCCACAGCGAGGCCGTCTACGCCAACAGTGAGAGTGAGCGTCAGTTGTACGCTGTGACGGAGTTGTAATTTTTTTTTAAACTTTTGGGAAATGCAGGCAGCGAATCACCAATAGACCAGGGATTTTTCGGTTTTGTTTGGAGTTTTTTAAGTTGCGAGCGACGCGGACCCAACGAAGGTAACTTGAAGCGACTTCCGATGCGCGGCGCTGTCGCGTCGCGCACCACCCTTAGCTAGACGACAATTTCTTGGCCAGAGATTCTGACCGTGTAAAAATCTCACAGTGTAAATAACTTTTGCGATTATTATTGTTGTTGACCGTTTTTCTCACCGCTGATATGTTGATTTGAATTGTGCCAAAGTCGTTCCATTACCTTTTCATTCGTGGCACAAGAGCAACAACATGGGAACAATAGTGGAAAGCACACTAACCTCAATTTTTTCAAAAAGTAAATGGAAGAATTTGCTCACCAGTTCCGTGTCAGAGGATAGTCGGTTTAGTGATACTGCCATTTTTCGGTGGTGCTAAGTACAATGTCACAATAAATAATAAAGTCAGTTTAATGTTAGAAGATGTAATTATTAACAAAAATATTTTACATATTAATGTGAAACTTGTAATGGTAAAATAGTCGTCTATAAATTTAGATTTTTCTAGGATAATTTTTACCGACAACAGCTTCGATTATTGTACACAATTTTTATAATCAAATAGCTGTTTATACTTGGGCTTTGAAGGCGTGCCGCGTTGCTTGTTGAGTGAGCAACGGGTTTCGTCCAAATAATAATAATAATTAAACTAGTTACTTTAACTACGTTCAACCAATTTTTGTACATTATTATTATATTCATCGTATAATAAAGGATAACTGCCAAAGATTCATGATTTGATGATTGTAACAAGATTGTAAGTGCGAGTGAGTGTCTGATAAAATATTTCATGTAACTTTATAATAAATGTCAATGTATCTTTATCGAGATTCGCTCTTTAGTTTCTTGACTCTTTTGATATACATCGACGCAGGCCTTCGCTTTCGTTTCTACCAGTTATCGTTGTTTTGTTCGACACTTTCTGCTTCATTGTCTTATGTACAATACGTTATGCCATTTTGTAAAGAAATGTAACGCATTATTTATTTTTACTGTTTAGATTTATTTTTGTGTTTATTGAATTGTATCTATAGCGAAGTTATGTAAGTAAATATCCATTTTCAGAATGTTCTTTTTATTGTAAGTACCTACCCATTTTCAACCGGAAAACTTTAAGCGCTGGAGTATTTCGTACTAACGACAATTTGTTGAACATTAGTGAAAAATTAAAAAACTTCACAATTTTTTTTTCACTAAATAACTGCAACAGCCGACAGAAATTGCGACGAACACGAGTTGCACACACACTTCAGCTTTATTTAATAGTTATTTACGAACCAAGTGCGGGAAGACGATGTTCCCGCATGAGCGCATTTTTTAAAGCACGAGCGACGAAGGAGCGAGTGCCTTTAATTAATGCACGAATGAACGGAAGATGTATGAATAAATATCAAGTTATATTTGTATGCATTGGGGGCGGCATTAGCCATAAAAGCATATATTTTCCATAAACACGGAAGACTGTGAAGAGTTCTATAAATTCCAGTAAGAACTTTCTGTTAATCTGGCGAAAATCCGTCATTTTCAAACAATAATTTGTCGCGAAATACAAATCGCCAAAATCTGGTTTTATTATTTGGTACTACACCACTGCAAAAACCGACGTTTTTTAAAACCGTTCACCGCACACACTTCAGATTTGCTCGAATTGACAAGTCTGTCGAACAAGTTCGACGGACATAGTCAGGGTAAACCTGATAATTTTCCTCATTTTTGTTCGTCGAACAAAAACGCAGTCTGTGGGGCCCTTTAGACAAAGCACGTAGGTACACTTGATTTAAAAAAAAGTGCTGAGAGCAATTTTTGTAATATTTTCCTAATGTAAATGTTCCGCTATAAACTGGTTTTAGGCAACATGAATTTCATACGCTACCTTCCTTCTAGTTTAGTGATGATTCAGGTTTTTGTCACATGATCTTTTGAAAATTGCAGTATGATATTTTGGCATTGACAAGTTATAAACATGCCGAAGGTTAACGTCATGTAGGCTTCTGCGAGATTTAAATTTTCGTCTAAGATATGCTGGTTGATGATAAATTCTACTTTATTAGTAAAAATGTATAATATTTATATGATACGTAAACTAAATTTTAAACAAATAAAAAACTTCTTCAAGTACTGAGCTTTTGGCCACAGTTCCCAAAACACTAGCAGCATTTCCTCTTTGGATAGCAATACTTATTCTTTGCTGGAAATAGCTAGGGGACTCGGAAACACCAGATTTTTCAAGCAGCAACTTGCTTATATCTTTAAAAAGCTCTTTAGCATCTGGGCTCCATGGGCCAAAGGTTGATTAGTAAGAAACATTTTAAAAGCAAACATGGACAGATGATACTGAAAAATGTTCTCCACACGCAGCCATTTGAGTTCATTTATTTTTGTAGAAATGTGATCGTATTTACAAAGTTTGAAGATAAATCTACAACAGCAGTTTTGGATTTTCTGGAATTTGGATTTGGTTTTCTGATCTAAGCAAGGATAGTAAATAATTAAGCAGGGGGTCATTCACGAAAACGAAACTCAGATAATTTGCAAATCGTTAACGAAACGGCAAGTTGTCATGGTTTTGAATTTGCAATGTCTTATCGAGCCGAGTTTCGTGAACGACCCCCGCAGTAATTAAAATTTGAGAGCATAAGGGACTCCCATAGCTTTTTTCTAATTTTAAAGTTTAAAATATAACATTTTTTACAATTAAATTGACGTGGGCTCTAAATCTTAAATCATTATCAATAATCAAACCAAGTTTTTTTTACACTGTTGTGGGTTTGAAGAATCTTGTCATTATTTTTTTTTGTGCATTCTGATTTGAAAATTTAAATTTTCTACGGGAGAAACAAATGACGGCACATTTATCAATATGAAGTTTTAAATTGCGGCAAGATCAGTACCTACTTGTGCCGGGAGTAGCCTAAAGCTATATGCACGACCTATTCAGTTTTTTGGACGTCAACATGCATTTCCACATTATTCCATCACTGGCTAACTGTAAACTGTAGCCACGCGAGGAGGTGGAGCCTTTATGCAGGGCTGGCTCAAAATAATTTTTTTCATATTTAAATTAATGCTTTTAAAATACTAATAATGGACTGAAGACTGAAGTCTATGTAACAAGTGATTTAGGTTATGATGTTATGAACCTCAAAAAAAGATATAAGATATAACTAAAAAATAACGTAAAGCGATATATGTATCTAGATATTGCAAATAAAAAAAAACGCTCACTTAGCTAATAACAATTTAAACATTAATTTGTATGTTCAGTTAATTTCAAAATTACCGAGTACACCTCAAAAATCAAGAAGTCGATTTATTACAGTTTTTTCCACACGTGAAGATGCCTTTTTGAAATGGGGATTGTGGACGTCATATTTTTGTATAGGTTAGGTAAGATTGACAACATAAATGTCGCTGATGATATTTTAGAGCACCATAATATTGTTTGTTTTATCCTTTCTACACGGTGCTCTTCACGATGTTATAATATTGGCTACCCTCCGAATCGACCACCCTTCTTCTAATTTGGAAAGAATGACCACTTTCGCGTATTCGGTATTAGGCATTTTGTTTGTTAAAATTGACATTGATCATTGATCTTTGACAAAAAATGTAAGTGCATTTTACACTGTAGAAAATTAGGTGTACTCTATAGTTTTGAAATTAACTGTACGTATTTGAATTGTTAACGCCAGCAAGAACCACATGGAATTATGTAAACATCTTGCCAAAAATTAAAATATATTCTTAAAAAATCCTAAAATCTTCCTATCCCACCTCCAAAATAATAAATAATCATATCATGCAAAAAATCTAAAGCAAAACTACATAACTAAAACTTTATTAAAAAATAAAAACATTTGCTTTGTTTATTATTAACTTTTATCAACACCCTTAAAAAATTATTATTATTTTTACAAAAATTAACACGTACTTATCATTATATTCACTGTTGCAGTCTTCATCATAGTCGATCTCTTCATTATTGACTACACGCAATAGTAATATACACTAACCACCACCACAAATGAATTAAAATAAGAATATAATGCCTAGTTTATTCTGATTCCGGGTCTGTGAAAATGCCACGCGGCAAAAATAACTATAAAACAACACCAGCTTTGAATCCAACTGACCAAAGTAACCAGGTAAATAGAATAAATGTGTCACCGTTGAAAAAATAATTGGCCGTTTGACTTGTCGAACGCATGCATCGTCGGTTAGATTTCAGTTCCTACCAGAAAAAGAAAACATTGCCTGGGGCCTCTTGGAGCAAGTATACAAGAATCACTAATTTCATTAGCTGCAAAATGATAGTATACTTGAGTGTCATCAGGAAAACCTCGACTTTTTAACTAATTCTAATAATACCTATCCTCGAATTTTTATTATGTATTATAATTTATAACTCAATAGTTGTTAATCTAAATTGAGAGCTACAATTCTCTTTATATTTTTTTCAATTTAAGCTATCTACAGTAGTCGTACAATTATTTGGTGGACTAAATACAGATAAAAAATATTTATTTACTTCATCAGGATCAAAAGACGTGAATTGTTCTTCCTGTTGTTGTGCTATATTTAATTTTCTTAAGGCTTGCCAGATGAATTTTTTGTCTTGAGTTTATGTTTTGTCGCGTTTTCTTTCTTTCAGCAATAAAAAACAAAAACTCCGGCAAAAAAGATTTGAACGTAACACAAAAACATAAAAGTAAAATACAAAGAACAGAAATAAGATTTTTCAGAAAAATATAAGGAAAAACCAAGCAAGACAGAATAATAAACTCTACTTTTACAGAAAACATGAACATAAAACCAACTCTGCAGACAGTTGAGGTGGTTCGGACACATAAACAGGATGGGAGTTGAGAAAATAGTAAGACGGATTTTTGAGGCAGGACTTTAAAGAAAAGAAAGAAAGAACGACCCAGAAGAACTTGGACCGAATAAAAAGCGGCAGTGGAAAAACTAGGTGGGAAGAAGTGAAACAAAAAACGCAAGATCGAAAAGAATGGAAAAAGATGTGGAGGAGAAAAACCCACATAATAACTCAACTCCCACATTCTTTACACCTGAAATGGTACTTAGAATGGCATCAGGATTAAGTAAGCAAGTGTGTAAAAATTTTTGATCGCCCGTTACCTCGCAACACTTGTGTATTTATACAAACAACTGCTGCCATGGCAACGTCCCCCGTATGTCATTAGCATTACCCCCTAACCAGCTGTTTTTATCGATTGACAGCACCGGTCGGTGCAATACAAACACCGTTCATAATTGATAAAGAATGGCCTTAGCCTGTCCAGACTATGTCAGACGGCACCTTTCTAGTCTCCATAACCGGTCAAATCGAATACGTCGACATTTTGGCCCCGTCGGGCACCTCCTGGCACTGCAAGTACGAGTTCGTCACGGGGGCAGACTGGAAGATAATCGGGGGCTTGGAGGCCGGCTTATCCCAAACATCCAACGTCGTGGTAAACGGAGATAAGGTCGTCCTGAACTTCCCCTTGGAAATTAATTTCAAATCCACAAACATCTATGGCTGTAAGTACGATGCACCCACCCATTCCGGGCCCCCTAATCGAAAACGGAATTGCAGGGCCGCAGATCGTGCTCAGCGTCTACAAAGGGATGCAGCTCGAGGGATACGGGAGGGTGCACATGCCTCTGAGGCCCGGTGTTCACAAGCTGGACGTTTCGCTGGCCAAGCCGGTGGGGTCGTCGCTGCTGGGGTACGTAGGATCGTTCTTTGGGTATCAGCCGGAGCTCCTGCAGCCGAAAATGTTAGCCACCACTGCCGGAAATCACCGTAAGATCGATTTCTTTGCGTAGTTTTAGATGAATTGGGACGTTTGTTTCCAATTTTACATAGATTGAAATGTCACGTGTCAGAGGTTCTGCAAGAGAGAGAGAGAGAGAGAGGGAGGTTTATATCGGGTATTTTTTTAAATTTCACCTCAAAGTTGGGGTTGAAGAGTCGATTGTGAACGCACCACTCGTCAGTCTGCAGAGTAAAAACACAAACAACGTAAAAAGTGAGGTTAGCTTTAAACAGCTGATCCGTAATCCAGATATGATTATCAACAATAATATTATCCGAAGATCAAAAAAATTCAAACAGAAGCAAAAAATATAATACCTACAGGAAATAAATACTTATTAATAAAAAATACTGGAGGAAGTAGAAAGTATTTTGAGCGTCGCTTTTAGTAATCCAGATATTTAAATGAAAGTTTTTGCAAATCTGGTTTCTCCCTTCTCTTTAAAACTTTAATTTCTGTACACCAACTAGCGTTTTACATTTTTTATAATTGCCGATTTAAGAACGTAGGTAGGTACCGTATTTTTCCGATGTTTTGTTTCCAGTGATTCAAACGGTCAGTTACGGAGAAGTGAGGATCTCGGCGAACGTCGTAATGCAAGGAATCCGCAATCTAGGCTACGATCTAGGGAGAGGCAAAGACTAAACTCGTCCAGTATTCAAATTGTGCAACTATTTTTAATAAATAATTTCGTATAAGAGCAGCTCGCCTTTATTGTCTACCATTTCTGTACATTTGTCATAAAATACAGCAATTTTTTACATTTATCCTACACCTACTTTCTCACCCTAGACGAAATACAAGTAGCACGATAAAAATTTCAGATGCTCGCCGATCAGACTTTAGGGACCAGTCTTCGAAAGGAATTCGTTAAAGATTTTGATTGGTTGGTTATTATAAAGCAGATTTACCCTTAACAGTGCACGATTGGACTAAACCTAAACGATGATGGAAATTAGAAATTGTCGTGGTCGATATACGAGATGTTCATCCGATCAAGAAGATTCTCCGCCGCCGTCTTGATCTTTTCGTCTTGCGCCGCGATCAGCAGCACCGCTCCTTGCTTCAGCACCGTTGCCAACGGCGACAACTTCTCCGACGACAGACTGCTCAGCAGCTCCAGACAAGCCTCCATGGTCTCGATTCTGGTCGTCTTGTGCGCCTCCGAGTCCTTGAAGATACTAATGGCCCTCTGCTGCTGGATCTCCGGTGGGATCGGCTGCGGCGGCGGAACCACGTTCGACACCATGAACGGGTTGATCCGAGGGCTGGGGGTGGCGGTTTTTTTCCCGTCGAAGCCGTCCCCGCAGCTCGTCACTATGTTGTCGCTCGAGATTGTCGACTTTCGCATCTGGAGTAGCGTGTTCGTGTCGTACTTGATCGAATTCAGCTCGATCTTGTACTTGTCGTACGCCTGCTTCGTGTACTTGGCGGCCATCTCGTTGGTCTCGTCGTCCGTCGACGACGGCTCGTTCTTCGTCTTCTTCAGGATGGTCTCGTCCAGGCTGGCGCTCGGCTTCAGTTTGTGCTCGCCTTTGCTCGTGTCGCAGATCCCATCCTCATCGGTTTTTATGTTCGGCAACACCTCCTTCTCCAAGTACCCCTCTGAATCCGTACTGGAACTCAAACTGTCTTCTTCTTGCTTGAAATCCGACAGCTTGAACGGCCTGGGCTTGTCCTCTTGATCCCTCACCACCCTCTCGTTCAAATTATCGCTGGAGCTCTTCGACTCGTCGTCGCTGTCTTGCGACACGCTCTCCGGAATGTTGATGGTCAAATTGACGTAGGACTCGCACAGATACTCCCACTTGTTCTGCAGCTTCTTCAAGAACTGCTCCACGTAGTCCAGATCCGTCGAACACTTCACCTTCACGTCTCGAGCCAACAACTCTTTCAGATCTTTCGGACCGATCGTGTACTTTTCGATTCCGTCGAGACACAGCTCTATCAGCACGATTATCTGGACGACTTCGGAAGTGTTGGCTTGAGTGTACAAATTGGCGGCTTTGCTCAAATTACCCACTTTTTGGGTGAGGAACTTGAGGCCGGGCCTGACGTCGAACTGTTTGGCTCTCACGTTCGACACTTCCAGACACTTCAACAAGATGTCGACGTGTTTGGCGTTGACGTGCGTCAAGATGCCTCTCAAACTGCACGAGCTGATCTGCAGAATGTTCAAGATCGGTGTGATGTGGTTCAAGTTCTGCAAGAGGGCGCTCGATATGGTCTGGATGAGCATTTGGTGGGCCAGAATCCCCACCACCAGGTTCCTGAACGGTACTCTCACCGTGTACAGGTCCGGATTCAGGATGGACGACATGTCCAGAGGGTACAAGAGGAAGACGTAGCTGCGGTCGTCAATGACGACGTTGATGTCGCACTCGCACAGTTTGCCTGAGCACTTCTGACAGCTACGTTGGCACTGCATCAGGAAAACTTGCTGGGCGAGCTCGTACAGACGTTCGTTCTCCGAAACCGTACTGTCTTTCCTCGCGGCGACTTTAACAGTAGCCAGGTCTCCATAGAAGCTATCAGAGTTCTCTTTGAAAGCTAGAGTCAGCTGGTGCAAAGGATTCAAACTGATGGTGCAAGCTCTATGCAGAGCCACAACCAAAATCTCCCACTGAGACGGTGTAAGAATCTTGCCAGCACTCAAAATGACATGGCGGATGCAAGAAGTCCCCAATCTAGCTATATTCTCGCTAGGTTGGGTGATACACTCCACCAGAATCAAAAGGAGTTGTTTCAGAGCTAGGGTCGCGGCTGGATTTTCCATAGCTTGCTCTGCTTTCCTGTCGAAACCTTGCAAGTGGTGCAAATAGTCGACAACCAGCTCGCTGGCGAGTCCGCAACAGTGCTTGAAGTTCTGCCAGATCTCTCCAGGCTTCTGGATTTTGGAATTCTGTCGCATCCAGTTCTGCACCATGGGGAGCAAAAGATGGTTGATGCAGTACAATCCGAAGTTGACTCCGGGGTTGTCGATCAGATCTCTCAAAAGCTTGAAGAGCGTCTCCACCACATAGGGTTGGTTCTTGTGGGCTGACATGATCGAAGCCGACGAGAGTCCCTCCAGGAGGATGTACCAGATCTTGAGGACGTTGCTCTGCCGGTCCATTTTGGACAGGGTGATCCCGCTGGTCTCGCATTTTTCCAGATCGTGCCTGGTCGACAAAACGCTGTAACTCATGGAGTCCAGAGAGTCTTGGTTGAAGTTGACGATCTCGACGTTCTGGATGACCGGATCGACCAGTTGAGGGTCGGTGTCGATGCTCATGCGATGGGTCATGTTGAACGTGGGACATTTGGGCATGTTGTACATCATGGACAAGATGGCGGCGCAGTTCTGGAGGAGCTTGAGTGATTCTATGCACAAATCTACCGGACCTAGGATCAACTTGGACGGAAAGTCGCCATCCTTGTCCAAGAAGGTCAGGTTCTTCTTTTCCGGGGGCTTGACCGGAACCGGCACTTCGCCGTCGTCGAAGTTGGCGTTCTTGATGTGCGACAACAGACACAGTATGTAGTCCAGGGCGGCATTGGAGAACACTAGAGTGTTATCGGTGGAGAGGAAGATTCTGAAGACGTCGAGAATTGCAGCCGCGTTGTTTTTGGCATTGGCGACTCGGAGGGTGCCGAAAAGCGGCCGCCAACCCGAGCAGATCTCGGTTCTGTTGGCTTCGACGAATTCGCACAGACACGAGACGATCTGGTCTTGCACGTCCATGTCGCACAGCTCCAAGCAGAGCAGATTCTCGAAGGGCTTGATCAGGGCTTCGTTGAAGTGGAAGTGGGGGAGTTCGGCTTGTTCGTTGAGAAGAGCGGTGACGGCGTCGTGGATGCACTGAACGGCTTTCTTCGATATGGTTCGGTCCTTGTGACAGGCGGCTTGCATGAAGTGGGGCCCCACTATGGACCAGACTTTCATGGTGTGGACCAGAGGACGTCCGGAGCGGATGCACTTGAGGGTCACTTCCCCTATGCGGTGCAAGAGGAGGGTGGCGGGGGGTTTCTGCTGCGCTTCCAACTCCTTCTTCCACCATTTTTTTTGCTGACGCGGGGTGTCTTCGTAGCGAGTGAACAACTGAAAACATATTGCAGGCATTAGGCATTCACGATCTTTTTGGGACCGAGTTGGCTATAATTTTTTCTTTTCATGTTGGACTAACTGATTCAGTGATGCAACAGATGCAACTTTTTTTTTCTGTCAGTGTGTGTTCAACATTTTCTTGCCACCCCATTGCCAGATTTATTATTTTAATATTCGTAAGGAAATGATGCGTGTAAAAATAATTTTAATTTCCGTTAAAGGAAAAGTCAAAATTGCCAAAATAATTTTATTAACTTTGTGTTACAAATGGGCTCATCGTGAATGCCTATTATATCGTGCGATCATTTAAATTTATCCTTAAAGTTGGCGTTGGAGAGTCGATTGAGAACGCACCACTCGTGTAAAAGCGTAGATTTAAACAGCTGATCTGTGATTCTTTATCCGTACCTATAGTACGTTCACAATCGAGTCGTCAACGCCTACTTTGAGGATAAATTTAAATGAACGCACGATACTTAATATAACGGGTGTTTTTTTAAATTTGGCGTCGAAGCAGCCGTTGAACTGTCGATTGTGAACGCACTATACAGGTTACGGATCACGGATCAGCTGTTTAAATCTTACACTTTTACACGAGTGGTCAGATCGACTCTCCAACGCCTACTTCGATGCCAAATTTAAAAAAACACCCTTTACTTTTACGAAATAATTAATGTTAATTTAGATTTATAATTGTTTGCATTAATAAAGAAGAAATGTAGAAGCGTGCAACAGTATTTCCAAGTGAGAAATTTGTCTGATTGAAAAAGTAAGGTTAGGTTCATGTCACAGTTTACCTATTTTTTTTCCGTCGCTCAAGTTTGTCTTATTGATTTACCACGTTCACCACGGAAAATAACGTATTTTTGCAAAGTTTCCATAACGCATTCTAAACATAAATGAGAAATTTGTCCGTTCCGTATTGAGAAAGTGAGGTTAGGTTCACGTTGTAGACAGTTTAATTTTTTTTACAAAGTATTGTAAAGTCAAGCACGACAACAAAAATGTATTTCTGTCCAATACCTAATAATTGTCCACAAACTGTACCTGAGTATGCGACGCTTTACACAACTCCGTCAAGAAACTGCAAAGCCCCGGCAACGACAGCCGCAGAGCCGCCGAGTGAAATAGCTCGTCCGCCTTCTGCGACAGAACACAACACACTTTAGCAGCATGGACCCCCCTCAAAATCCCTTGACTCTGGGCGTTGTGGGCCCCACTCCTCTCGACGATTTCGGCGATGGAGGCGTCGTTCTGGGACGCGTTCGACGACGATGAGTAGGATGCATTGTGTAGAAAACTGTACACATCCACACTGCAATCCAAACGTCCTATTAACAAAAATCAAATTAATGTCGAGCCAAATTACCAAGTTTCTTCGTCGTTACTGATATTAAAAGTCATGTTTAATCTCTCATTACTGTTGGTGTAAGTGCTCGAAGTGACAGTGTTGTTTTGCGTGTTCTGGGCCACCATCAGGAGTTGCGTGGAGCCGGTCTTGCTGAAGAGGGCGTGCTCCAAGTTGGCGACGGCCACGCACGCGTTGAAGACGTGGGGCCAGCACGCAGCGCTGTGCGAACCCAGAGCTAGTCCCTTGGAGAGGAGGACGTCCAAAGACAAGGCGTGCGACGCCGGCAGCTTGGCGCCTTGATTCTTGCAAGACGAGGCGGAAAGCAGGGCCAAAATGCTACAGCTTCGCGACTGGAGCCTCAGGATGTTGCTCAAACTGGCGGCCTGGAAGGTGCGAGTTGAAAACAAGACCGGACAAGTTGGGTATCAAACCTTGTGCAGTCCCTCCAGACAAGCCGTGATGATATCGTCGCGGATTCTTTGGCGATGTTTCTGTCTCGCCCTCCTCGCCACCAAGCGACTCAGCGCCGAAGTCCCCGTGAAGTTGGTCTTCTCGCCCAGAGGCGTCCCCAAGACTGAGACCACGGAGGCCCAACAGCACGTCAGAACTCGTCTTGACAATTTGATCCCGGCCTCGACTTCCGGACTACTGTCGGGAGTCCCGTGGACTTTCTGCAGCTTCTGCCAGTCGGAGAGGAGTTGTGAGGGGCATAACCCGCCCACATCTTCAACAACAACAACACAAGGAGTTGGAGCATGCGAAGAAAATTGCAGTACCTGTTAGTAAATTCACGAGAGCTGGTTGTTGGAGAGCTTTGGGGTCGTAACCTGCCGACAACAACAAGGACCTGGCGAGGACGTTTTGGTAGAGCTCGCATAGCCAAGTTGCAGATACGTACACCAAAACCCCACTACCATGGATCTCTTCAACGAACTGAGCCTCAGTAATTGGTACACTGGCATCCTTGTTGTTGACGTCATAATGTCCAGACTGGATCAGTTTCAAGTCTAGCAAAAGAGCCGAATATGTTGCCAAGTAGACGCCATCTGCGTTCATTATCGTCGAAATTTCGTAGCTTTGGGCGGAGTTGTGTTGGCAACACTTTGACGCGAACTCTTGCAAAACTTCGTCGACCTGAATCGAGGACCTCAACGACAGAAGATTTGGCAACAGAATGTTCTGGAGGGTCTTGACGAAATGTCGTGCGTTGTGTCTTTCGACGTCGGTGTTGCATTCTTCCAATCCGCTGCGACCCTTCACAGACAATTAGACAACGTACCATAAAAGAGCGAAAAGCGTTACCAGATGGAGCGATTTCGGGAGTTTGTGCAACTTTTGCAGCTGCTGATTGGTCAAAAAGCTGTCGTCGTCCATGATACTATCTTCTGACTGACTTCCATACTCTTCTGGACCTTCCGTAGCTCCAGAACAGTCAGATTCTGACCCACCCTCGATGTCGGGGATGTTACCCTCAATTCCGCTACTGTCTGAATCACTTTGACACTTTAAATTTGCTACAACATCCCTACAACAAACAAAAACAGCTCAAAGGAGAAAACAAAAATCCAAGAATTGAACCTGTATGGTTTTGGAAGCCTCGCCAACGACTGATAAGTCAAGGGTCCGGTGTAATCTGCTTGTTCCAAGGTCGTATAGCGCAGATTCGCAATTTCTGCACCTTCTTGGTTGAGACCCTCGCCTCTGCAGAGCGCCTCCAAGGACCCCAAAAGAGCTCCGACGCACTCAACGCTGGCCAAAAGAACGTTGGTGTCGCTGCACTGTGACGACTCCTCTATTGAGTCCATAATCCTGCAGACTTCTTTTTCAGTTTACCGTTTTGCAGAAGGTGTTGCTACTTACAGACGTATTATTGCCATGTCATCTCCGGCGTGTCTGTGGATTGCCCCACTCAACAAAAGCAAATCGGCGAGTCTTCCAGGAGATCGTAACAGTTCTCGAGCTGCTCTTAGCGGTTCCAGTCTTTTCAAAGGGCTCGGAAGGAGGAGCATCCGATGAAAGAGGGCCTCCAGGACCGGTCTGAGGGCGCGTTCTCTGCCCACTAACCTCACCACTTGGATCCCAATGCTGTATATGATTTTTGACTGATTGGTGGTCAAGCAGTGACCGCTTGGATCTCCAGGTGCTCCAAGCAGAGACAGCAAAGCCGGACAAAATCTTTGCCAAAGGAACGTGGTGAAGTGGATGTTTGAATGGACAGTGTGGGGAAGGGTGTTGACCAGAGTCAGAAGACACTCCAGGAGAAAAACGGTGATGTCGCTGGATTTGGGCTGCCTGAAAACACGTCGTTAGAAACAGAAATTCAAATCTTCAAATCCAGTACGCTTTAGTTTCTTCTAATCTGCTACAAAGGTACTGCATCACTGGTATTGCTTCGTTGAAACAAGCCACTGCTGAAGTCTTCGTGTACACCATCTCAGCACTGCTTCCCGAGTTTTTGTGCTTTTGTTGCTGTTGTAAGATTTCTTGGCATTCTTCGTCTGGAACATTTAAGCAGTTACAGACAATATTTTTTCTTTTAAAAAGGAGTTTCGGTTAATGTTTTTTAAAAAAGATGAACAAATGATTAAAAATGACATCTCTGAACATATCTTTTTTAATTCCCTTCGCTACTCTTTTCTGATTATTAGATAAAAAAAAATATATATACCCAAGAAGGTGCAAAACGCAGTCAAAGTCTGGCTGGCGGCGGCTTGCGCCGCCGCCCTCACTGGCTGAGTCCCGTTCTCGTACGCCTCTCCACACCGCCCTATCAGCAGCATGACCAGCCTCCCATTTAAGGCCCAACTGGCCGAGCACGCCAGATTCAGCACCACTCTCAAGACGTGCACTTGGGTGTCTTCGCACTGCGATAGCATCGAAGAAGTTGCTAGAAGCAGCTGCGCAGGGAGCCAGAGGGAGTCATCTTCGGGCTCCGTTCCCGACTGAAAGCGCTCAT
Organism: Tenebrio molitor; assembly: GCF_963966145.1. Taxonomy (NCBI): domain Eukaryota; kingdom Metazoa; phylum Arthropoda; class Insecta; order Coleoptera; family Tenebrionidae; genus Tenebrio; species Tenebrio molitor. The sequence continues at coordinate 174,722 of NC_091054.1, read as the reverse complement.
CTCTCACGATTTTCTGCAATTGGGTTTTTGTGTACTTGTTGCATCGCAGGTGGTGAGGAGACTTACGTTGAAGCCGGTGAGGGCGAGCGACACCAGCTTGCTCTTCTTGCTTTCCAGGGACAGCTTCAGAGGGACGAAGCAGCCGGTTCGCAGTTCGTGACTGGGGCTGCGGAGTAGGCTGTTTTGGTTGCAAAGCAGATCTGGAATCGGTAATGTGGCGAGTAATGGAGCGAGGGATGGTGACGAAGGGAGACTTACCGTGAGCCTCTTGTGCGCTTTGTTTCAGACTTGCCAATTTCGTGCCCGTGGCTTCTTTGACGATGTTCAGCAATAGGTCTTCCATTTCTGTGGCGTATTTTAATAAGCGGCGAACATATTGCGGATTGTAGACTAGTAGTTGGGACTACTGAGCATGTCTGAACAAAATCAATACCGAATAGGTTGACGTGATCAACAAGTGTGTTTAATTAAACGAGAGTTTGTTAAATGACGAACGAAAGGGTTAGCATCGCTTTGATAAGTTGCTGATATGAGATATCGGCATCCTGCGATAGTAATATCCAAATATAATACAGGGTTATTCTAAATGATTGTAGTCTAAGTTGGTGTAAAAACTGAATGTAAAATTTATGGTTGCCGCTCCATATAAAAATTTTCAAAATAATGTGAATAAGTGAATATACAGGGTGTTTGGGGTATAAGGCAACAAACTTCTCGTGTGTAAAGAACTGGACAAAATAAAATTTTTATTCTAGTAGGTATAGCTATTTGTGCAATAAGTTAAGAAATGTAATTTTTTTCCGCATGGGATGTACGGAAAAAAAAAGGATTTCCTACGTATTGCACACATGATTTTTTCTACTGGAGTTTGGAAAATACATAAAATTTGGATATTTTTAATATTCTATTAATTCTTTCTAAATTAAAAAGCGAAATCAAAATTGTTCTGCTTTCGTTACCATAGAGAAACAATTTAGTAATGAAAAATTGTGAAGGCGTTTAAGCTTTTCTCTCAATTAAATACCACTTTTTACGTTACGTATCCCAGGAAACGACCAAAATTGAACTTTTAGTGTTGAAATATTATTTATTTTTCACTTTAGTATAATTGCATGATAACTCCAAGGATACGAAATACGTAAACATGTCCATAACAACCGGGGAATAAAACAGGGCGTAATAAGAATAAGCGGGCGTTATGACAGCCCTTTCACAATGGCGTTAACGTTACGTCGATGTTAAAACGTTAGTGTTAACGTTAGATCTAATTACGTGTATTTCAATACTTTTTATAAATTATTTCCGTTGGCTAATGTTAGAATGTAACGTTAAGAATCCAGAACATTTCTAGAACTAACGTTAACGCTAACAATATCATGCAACATTAATTTTCATCATAACGTCATTGTGAACGGTGCACTATGAAATACATGTAATTTTGAATTTCTAGATCTAACGTTAACATTAACGTTTTAACATCGACGTAACGTTAACGCCATTGTGTATGGGCCTTAAATTCATCAATTCATAATTGCAAAGATGCCAATTTTTTCCTTTTTAAAGAACACGTATAGTGAAAAATAAAATCTTGTATGCACCACGGCGTCACCGAATGATTACGCCCATCGAACGATATCCATCTCTCGGGCTAAAGCCCTCGAGCTGAATTCATCGTTCTCCGGGCGTAATCATCGTTGTAACGCCCTTGGTGCATAAATAGCTATTCCGCCCTTAGTAGGAAATTTTTCACTTTTCCTAACTCAAATTAGTATTACAATGTTAAAGTTTTCCAAATTCTAGTAGAATTTTTTTTTTTTGTATGTGTTATAATTTTCGCCTACTGCGATGGGACAATCATTTATAATGACCCTGTATAAAAAGTGTTAATTATTACAAACTACATGTAAACAAAGAAACTGACAAAAATAATGCACTTTCTGTCTTTTAAATACACTGAACTCCAAAATTAACGCATCACTTTGATTTTTTCAATTAAAAAAGCAAGTTTTTAAATATTTAAAAAAATATGTTAACAACAATAACAGCTGAACCATGGGAAATATTTTCAACACATTTTCTTACAAAAAAGAGCACATAAATATTAAAAAAATACAAAAATTCGAAAAGGTAACATCATGAGTAAAAATGAGAAATCGAAAAAACCATCGAAATTTAAAGATTATTTTCCTGAAATCTTGTATTCTCCCCTGTAGCGTTAATTGTAGCTCAATAACGTAGTGGCATGTTAAAAATGAGGTTTCTGTTATGATTTTAGCCTATATTTTGCCAAATATCCAGAAGAGCTCTTGTTAGCTGACTGAAGTGATTTAGACGTCCTTACATTGCCTGTAACAGTTTTTCCATATTATCCCATAAGTGTTCGATTGAGTTGAGGTCAGGGTTACGTGCTGGCCACTTCATAACTGATATTTCAATAGTCCTAAATTAGTCGGAAATTACCCTTGCAATATGTGGCCGTCTATTATCGTGCCTATAAATGAAGTCTTGCCCTACGAATGGGGCATAAGGTTTAAGGTAGAACAACAGGTTCCAAGATGTTCGTGCTATATCGATGTGCATTTAAATTGCCTCTATCTAAAATTTCAAAATAAAATATTATTTGGGTCTCTTTCTTATAAAAATAAAAATGTGATTAGAAGTTATGTTGAATCTAAGGCATCGGTTATTTTTTTCTTTTGTCAAATTTTCTTTCAATTCATTGATTTCCAATAGTTTCCATGGAAAATGACAGTTACAAGTTATATTTTGATAGAACAATTTTAACTGACATTCATATTAAGCATAACAGACCAGACATTATAATTTTAAATAAACAACAAAAGCAAGCATATCTTTTAGATATAGCTGTTCCAAATTCACATAATATAACACAGACATATAACACAAAAATTAATAAATATTTAGAGCTCTCCGTTGCTATGAGAAATCTTTGGTGTTTAGAAAAAATTTCGATTTTACCACTTGTAATTTCAGCAACGGGAATAGTACCGCAATCTCTTTTTAAAAATTTAAAAATTCTGGATTTAGATAACACATTGGTAGTTGAAATTCAAAAAGGTATATTATTATACTCATGTCACATCGTGAGGAAGTTCCTTAACATTGACACAGAACATAATACACAACAAAGTCAAAATGCGGAGGCAAGACGCCGGTAATTATGTTGATAAGCACTGCACTATTACTTGATAGTAATATCCGTAATAGTGTATGTACTCCGGCAAAATTGCCGTGCCGCCGGGGAGATAATAATGTCACACAGCAGTAATTCCGAAAACAACATCTTGTTTAAAATAAAAACACAAAAAATCTGCGGAGGCTTTAAATTTGTTTACAACTCGCAACTGTCAAGGAACAAGTTTCGATTCAAAAATAAAATAAACAAATAAAACACAAACCAGCACAGAATGATCAGTAAGTCCATTTTTTTTAATAAAGGATGCATTTAACCTTTATTTGTAGAATGTATTCTCAGCAGTGTTTTACTACTCCTAATGATTTGCGGTAAGTTATTTCCTTTTGATTTGTTTCTAATTTCCACAAATACAATTCGAAAAATAATGATCAACGAATTTCTGATTGATCTCAACTTAACAGTTTTTGATTGTAGGCGGGAAATGTGCCGAGTACGGAAACGTATCCAATTGGTAACTTTAGTTTTCTTACAAAGACTCATTTACTAACATTTATTGGTTTCTACAGTCATGATACCTCTCGCAAATTTTCCCAAGCTGCTCAATTGATCTTTAGACCAAGATGGAACGGCTTAGACGATACAGCAGTTTATAACTACGACTGGAGCTATCGATTGGTAAAAACAGTAGGTAAGTGCCATGTGATCCAAAACGATTTATCTCCAGTGAAACTTTAAGGAAACAAGCAAGAAAACGTTCCAATTGATCATTGGCTGCGCGAAATATACAATACTGGATGCTATGAGCTGTTGGTTCCTAAATTTCATCTTCATCCTGGTTCTTACATACTTTTCATAGAAGCTCCCCGTAAAAAAAACGTAAAGAGCGACAACTCTTAAAACGTTTGCTTTAACCTTCACTTCTAGCGACACCGTGGACCCGAAAATGCGTTCGAAACCTCACCAAAAGAGTGCCACTTCGAAATCGAGATAAAGAAACCCATCGCTGTTATCTCTGGTGGTAGTACCGGAACGGTACCGAGTCACATGTCCTTTCAGTTGAACGGGGAAGAATCGTTTGACACCAACGAGGTCGTCGACAGCAATGCGAAACTGAAGTACCGGTGGAGGTGTACCCAAAAGCTGCAACCTGCGACTTTTTGCAAGACCGATCCCATATCTCAATCCAGCAAGTTTACCATTCCTGCAGATGCGGTTCTTCAAGACGACGAGTTCCACATTTATCTAACAGTGACGTCGCCTTACGGCACTACGGCAGACACCGAGAAAGTTATCACAGTATCCAAGGACGCTTCCGATTTGGAACTCGGGTACCTAACGTTTTGCCGAAGATTCAAAGAACTTTGCCCTCGTTTCCTCTGTCAGGTGTGAACAAATCTGTTTCATCTTTTCTTTTTGCAGTTGTAAGAAGAACTGTCCTCCAGTGATAGATGTGTCGAATCACAAACTGGTGACATTTGTGGAAGTGACGTGTCACAAGAACTGCGACGACATCCGGGAGGAATTTTACAAATGGACAATCGAGCCGAAGCCCAAATCTGCACAATTTTCTTTCGACTACAACAAACACTCTCGCAACGGTAGAACTGGTTCCAAGTTCATCATCGAAAAGAACGTTCTCAAGCCTGGAACATATACCATAAGTGTGGAATTGAAGTCCGACGTAGGACATCATGGACTTGCATCCATTGATTTAGAGTTCGGTGCACCTGCTAATGTGAAAGAATGTAAAATAATACCAGAAAGTGGAGACACCCTCTCAACTCAATACCAGTTGAAGTGTATCCAGGACCCACCGAACGAAAGGAATTTCTACGAACTGTTTGTCAAAGATAAGGATGGTAAGATGTCAGCTTAGCAAAATGCTTGCTTAAAGCAACACTTTGTGTTTGTGCAAAAGAAGCAACTTCTAAAAATATTTGCAGACATCACCGAGGGAGATCTCATAACCGAAGGGCACTATCCAGAAGTGGAAGACAACTTTTTCATGTTGCCACCATCGGAGGGAAAGGTTTTTATTGTGAAAGTGGTGAAGCAGGACCGACCGGACATCGAAATTCAGGTCTACCCCAAAGTGGTCTCCACCATAGATTCGACATCTTCTGAAGACGTTGCCAAGATCTTGAACGATATCTACAAGGGGAAAACGCCTGAGAAGTCGATCGCCAAGTTGGTTGCCAGTGAAGATCCCAAATCAAGAAACGAGGCCTTGGAAATATTCCACACGCTCGTCAACGAAATGATCGTGAGCAAAATCCAGAACAAGGAGTTCGCACAGTTCGTCGAAAGTCTCAAGTACATGGCGGCCGAAGACATGTTGAAAGTGAGTTTCGATGAATGTATTTGCCGTTGTTTGAATGTTTGCAGGCGCCGGTCTCTTCCATCAATGAAGTGTTGAAAATGAGCGAGGCCTTGACTCTTCTGGCTACATACAATGTGTCCGCGGAGGCTGACCCTTTGCTGGCCAAGTTCACCACCACCATTTGCAAGAAAATGGTGGACAAGTCGTGGGAATTGCTCCAGGACGAGAAATACCCGCACAAAATGTCCGAGAAATCGCACAAGCTCTCCAGGTTGCTTTTTTCCTTTGCTTTCATTCGCGTTTATCTTGTTTTTGTTTTTTTTTTTTGTTTAGCACCCTAAGTAAATGTTTCGAGAGTCAAACCAATCCGAACTACAAAATTATGGAACCTTTGCCCAAAATCAACGTGACAACGCAAACGCCTCCTCTGGATGAACCACTGCTCACTGAGAACTACCCCAATTATATTGACTATGACGATAATTACTACAAAAACGTAGATTTGGTAAGTTAAAAATAATTATCAATTTGTTTGCATCCGTTTGTTATTAATGTATGTACTTGATTGTTATTTCTCGTTAAGTTTAGAGAATCATCACACAACATCATCAAAGGCACTATGACTGCTGCCAAAGTTGTGGCAATGACGACCGCAACTGGCGAAGGTTTGATAGAAACTTTTGGAACGTCAGGTTCCACCTCCGTCCTCAAAGACACTGGAAGCCGTTTGGCCCAAGCTCGCATCCACTCAAGTGGAGTTCTAGTGATCCCATCGCAGGACTTCGTCGGCGACCACCACTCCTACGATATTCTGGTAGCATTTCCTTCGTCGAGATCAACATCTCATCATAAGCTTTTGTAGATGTCCGTCTGGAAGAAAGACTTCTTGTGGTGGAACCCTTCTCACACCCGATTGGGTACCAATATTATAAATCTAGAATTTTGGCATTCCACGTGCAAGGATCGCGTGACTAATTTTGAAACGCCGACAGATATATTTTTCGAAAGAAAGAGAGACTACGTCTTTGATTTGAACATTTTTCACGACGAGATTATCATCCCGGATGGATACAGCACCATGTCAAACGACGACCTGAATTATGAAATTCGAGTGCACAGGATTGGGCTGCCGAAAGGACGAAAATTACACGTTGACTTCCACAACCTATCCCAAACGCGATTTTTAGACGTAATGTTTCATTTGACACAATCGTTTGCATGTTTTGACTCTGAAACAAACCAACAGGTGGTTGTGACTTCTTTTAAATTCCCAGAGGTAGAAGATTTTGTCAATAGTACCAAAGTAACGTCGGAGAAGTCTTCGTTGATAATGATCAACCAGCATGATTTCGACATTTACAGTTACGTTGGCATCTTAGTCAACAGGGAAACTGCAACGAGCAGCAACATTCAAAGTCTCTCTTATCAGTACAGTTTTACTGTGTCCCATTGCATTCGTTGGTTGATGCTTAAATCCAAATGGGAATTGGCTTGCAAGGTACCAAATAATTTTATTGTAACATCTCATGAATTATGGTTTAGCCAGGAAGTGAAGGCAACACAAGCGTCATCCATTGCCAATGCACTAATTTCTCGACTCTTGCTGGTTATGAAGAAAATATCAGAAGTTTGAAGCAAGAAGTGTGGCGTCCAGAGATAGAATTAGAGCTCCAATCGACCAAAATCATTTTCGTAACAGTTGTCGTAACTTTTGGCATCTTTCTTGTCTTGTTGACGTTGGGCATCATGCAGAAAAAAGTATGTAATTTTTTTAACCTTTAGTAATACCATTGCTGACAACTTTCCAGCACCAAATCTACTATTTGGCCGATAACAATGGCGACCATCTCTTTGCCTATTTGATAATCGTGCGAACTGGAATCGGTTACAAGTCCGGTACTTCGTCCAATGTGACCATCACAGTAACCGGCGACAAAGATTCGAGTGCTGTTGGTACCAATACATTTGATCAACTCTTCTCTAACGACACATTTGCAGCCGCACGTGTTGAATTACCCTGACCCTAGAAAGCGACTCCTTCAGCAATTTGGCACCGACACGTTCCTGCTAGCGACCGAGAACCATTTGGGAAATCTTCAACAAATCGAGTTGTGGTTCGACTCGATCGGTCCTCACCCAGCTTGGTACGACTATCCCGCGAGAGGTCAATCTATAGTGGTACAATTGTAGGTACTGCAAAGACATAATAATCTACGACCTGCAGCAGCGTACTGAATGGTACTTCAAGGTGAAGCAGCATTTGAGTGTGACCAAAGGGGCTACTCATATCGTGGTCGAGCGTTTCAAAGAAAAACCGATTGTTATTATGAATCGTTCGTTCAATTTTAAATTCCACAACAGGTACCACACTTGGTACTTGTGGCAGCATGAAGGGAATTTCGCCTACGCGAAGAAGCTCACCGTCATACTTTCAACTGTCATGACGACCTATGCTCTCGCTTTGTTGTTTCTTGAAATTCCTAGTTTACAAATGAAGGATGTTTTGGATCAGCAGTACAGCGTCACCGCCTATACAGTTTTTGTTGCATTCATTAGTTCGTTTCCGAGCTTCATGCTGCACATTGCCGTAGCTTGGTGCTTTCGGTATCTACTGTTTTCTAATTACGATCACATTTAATTCACACACTTTTTTAGATTTTCCAAACTTCAGTTCTCGAAAATCCCCCAGGAAGCCAAGTTGCCCTTCTCATCTACGATAGCTTGCTGGTGAGTCTATCCCGTTTGGTTAAAGCAATGTTATACTCTTTTAGGTTTTTGGTTATAACTTTGATAGTCATGTCCATGATGCTTTTGATCGTTTTTGGCTTTTGGGTACCACACAATAAAAGTTTGGTGTGGTTAACGACTTGCGCTATCGGGATCGTCTTTGGAGTTTTCATTTACGAAAATGTGTTCGTTTTCTTTCAAAACTTCATCTGCAAACTGGAATTGGTAATTACAAGTCAAATTCTTTCTCGTGTTCTAATCAGCCTTTAGTTACACGATATCGGAAGAAAAGTGTCTGACATTTGGAGAGCTATAGAAGATCAACGGAGGAAGTTGTATGCCGAATTTGGCAATTTGCTGCTAAGACCTTACTTTGAACATCTGTACAAACCCTTGCAGAAAAAGGACATTGCAGTTTGTACTTCTTTGTTCCTTATTTCTCGCCTCTCGTCCAGATCAGTACTCTCTAAATTTAGTTCTTTTTTCTTCTTGGACACACTACTACAGCTTTCTCACTTCTTGCTATAATTGCTCCTGCATCTACATTTTTCTAATTCTCAAATCCTTGTTTTTGTGGACTTTCCATTAAGAAAACCCAGTTTTATCATTTTCCTACTTTCTTCCTCACCTAATCAAATTTTCCATTCGGTAGCGTCTTCTTTCAGGAAAAAATGATACATTTTAATAATCGCAACTTCATCATCTCCGAATTGGAAGATTTGTTAATGTTTGGCATCTACGTTATCATCTTGTACATTGTCATCTTGGCCAACAAGGACAGTCGTGTTGTTCTCAGTAAAATGACAGTAGAAGAAATGATGAATGGAGAACACACCAGAACGGTTGGTCTTAAAGAACTAGAAACAGTCAACGAGTAACGATATTAATTTTTCTTTTGATGATAATCTTTGCTTTGACTTTCCATAGTTTGTATTATTACATCAATGACACTCTTATTCCGTGTATGCATCCGACGATTTGGTACGAGAATTTTGTCATTGCACCACCAGGACTGATGTTAGATTTAAATAGTAAGTTTATGGGAGTGGCAAGGCTCAGACAGCAAAGAGTCAAGCCGAAATTGTGTCAAGTTCCCAAAGCGATGGAGTTTTTGAATATGAGTTGTTGGCCGGAATTTTCGAAGCGTTACACCGAGAAGAAAATTTTTGGTTATCGATGGGGACAGTACTCTCCTCTTCTGCAGTACGATAGACTGAAGAATATTTGGAAGTACGCTAGTCATGAAAACACTGAAACGCTTGGTACAGTTGGTACGTTTTTAATTACTCCAAAAAAATATGTTTCGCCTTTCTTGGAATTTGACGATATTTTGAAACATCTTAAAGATTCTACTTTCTCTTGACCTTAGGAGAATTCTCCAGTTACTCTGGTGGTGGGTACGTTGTCTACCTGGGGCGCACGCTTTACAACTCGCACGCCAACTTTCTGAAAATTTTCAAAAAACTTTGGATTAATCCCGACACCAGAGTCATATTTATTGAATTCTTGCTCTACAACGCCAATTTCAACATTTTCAACGCGGTGAAACTCATCGTCGAGCAGAGTGCTTCTGGATACATATACAAGAGGATAGAGGTCACCATTGATGATTTTGCCAATCTGTTACGTTGATCAACATTTGCAGATTTACGCCGTAAGGATGCTCTTTGTCCAGAACGAACTGGAGATGACCACCATCGGATTCTTTATCCTGTTCACGGTTTGGGTTGGGATGTTGCTGTTCAAGCAATCTGTTGGATTGATTAGAAAGATTCACACTTTCTACAAAGACCTTTGGATATTGACAGATTTTGTCATTATTCTTTTGAGCGTCATGTGCATCGGGCTCTTTGCCTTGAGAATGCAAATGGTCGGTAGCTATCTGGACGTTTTGGAGACCGTAAAACACAACCAGTTTCTGAGTTACTTCTACCTCTTCTACATCGAAGATTTCTTGACTTTAGTTGCCGCTTTCTTAGTCTGCATTGCGACCGTTCGTTTGTGGAAGTTCCTCAGGTTCGGTGTGATGTTCAGGATACTGGAAAAGACGTTGGCGATTGCCGCAGTTACCCTCTTGTCAGCCACTCTACTTTTCGTCATCTTACTTGTAGCTTCTGCATCAGCTCTTCTTCTCCTCGTGGGTAACTATTTCGAAAATATTTACTATATGGTGAGGATAGTAAGAGTAATGATGACCATGGCTCTCAGACCCAGCGAGATGGCAATGACTCGATTTATTCCCTTCAAGTTCGCCATGTTCATTTTAATTCTCTACGTTGTGATTCTTCAAATAACTATTGTGGTTTACATCATGGTAATTGTAATGTCTTACTCGAAGGCACAGATGGAATATTCTTCAGAATTAGAATCGTACACCATCAAACACTATGTCATAGAACGAATTAAATATCTTCCGAGGTACATCAGATACAAATACTTTCGCCTGAAAGGAGGTCAACTTATGGTAGAAACCAAAGTGGAGCCCAAATCCAACAAGTTTCTCTACTCGAACAGCTTCTCGCTGCCATCGCCGAGGATGAGACTGATGAGATATCTACTGATGTGTCTTATAAGAAATTACAAAAGGTTTCCGAACAGAGGTTACGTAAATGACCAAGATACTAGACTGATGCGGGCGGTGTGTCGAGAGTTTCTCGTGAAAAACAAAAATGAAGGTGAGGTTGAGGTCTTCTTCAAGGGACGAATGAAGGGCAAGAGGATCAAGCTGGTTGACGAGAAACGAATAGAGAAAGTTGCAAATATTGTGAATTTGTTGCTGCAAGAAAGATCTTATGATGGTTTGCATCAAGAGAATAGAAACGCCCCCATTCAGAGGTGTGTCAAAGCAATCAAGAATTATCAAGGTACGCTTCAGAGGTGCAATGTTGCCTTAAAGGTGATTTCACAAAAGATGAAAAGCGTCGAGTTGGAATTTTTCAAGAAAGTTGGTTAATTTTTTTCGTATGCAAAACTACTGCGAATTTTGAGGTTTTGTATTTTACGTAAGAAGTTTAATAAACATTTCACGTTTAAATCTATTTTTAAAATCAACATCAAAGGAGAGAATTATTCTCTACAACCTCTTAAAGCTCTTGAAATGCAACTTTAGAGCTTATATCTCCCTCAGCATTGTCTCGGTTATGCAGTTGCTTTGCACCTTGAAGGACTGAAACACAGAAATAGTCGTGTGCGTAAAATCGCATTTCACACACTGTTTTGTATGGTTTCTATGGTTTCGATCTTACTAACAATGCAAAAAGAAATACACGTTAGAAAATGACCCACTTCAGGCACCGATAACTATGCGTGAATTTCAATTTTTTGAATCAATAATAGAAAAAATGAGGTATAGTTTGGCTATGCGATATTTAAAATACAATAACGCGTTTTTTGACATTTCGTTAGGTTTTTTATTGCTATATTGGCCAGGTTTCGCCAAGGCTACAGTTAATTTGCCTATCGGTAAAACCTGCAATTAACTTTCAATACTAACTTATGTGGTGGCAAACCACTAATAGTCAAAGAATTTTGTATTTCACTCCGAATAGTTTTTTTTATGAATAATTTAAATAAACTTCCTATTGGAGTGGATTTCACTGCGGGGGGATTAAATCAATTACAAATCACCCACTCCGCATTCGCTCCAAATGCACTCCTCATTTACTCCATCAATTTTTTACAGTGTATGAACGTAATACACAGGTGTCCCCGAAAAAGAATTTGAGTCCATAACTCCTTTATTTATCGGAGGATTTTAATTATTTATGCACCAAATTAAATGGCCCTAAATAGGCTACAAAAAGCACTAATAAATTCACATATAGGTCCAAGGACTTCAGGGCTAAACTGTCAAAATATTTTTTTCTTGGCTTGTGGACGGTGCGATAAACCATTACCATGGATTCTATTGCACAAAATTGATAGGCCTCTTTTCATTCTATTTGTCTTTATTTTATCTATGTACTAACCTGTGTTGTCTATGTACTAACCATGGCATACTTCCTACGAACTGCATTTAAGGGGACTTGGAATGGCCATAACCAAGGCGCCATAACATAAAGTCCATTCAAAAATCAAAAAACCACCAACGTCGCATTTTCCTCGATAATTACTATCGGCAACCCTGTCTAGTGTAAAATTGAGACTTTTAATTTTGAGGTTAAATGTTTAAGTGTCTTCTTTTTCTGGGCATGTTTAAGTAAAAACAATAAGAATCAATAAATAAATGAAACGTGCTGCTAATAAAACAATATGAACGAAATTCAAAGCAATTGAATTTTATTTTGAATCAAATAAATGTCATAATTTATAGTCACCAACATAGTATGAAAAAATATCTACCTAGGGTTATTTAAATTTTACCAACCTAAAGCAACAGGTGGTGGTTTTTTGATTTTTGAATGGACTTTAGTTTAATGTAGTTGGTCATGATTCAACTACGTCACCAACGCCTACTGTGATGGGACAATCATTTATAATGACCCTGTATAAAAAGTGTTAATTATTACAAACTACATGTAAACAAAGAAACTGACAAAAATAATGCACTTTCTGTCTTTTAAATATAACTTTACATCAAGAAATTTTCTTCAGAAAATTCACCATTGCCGTTAGCATAGGAAAATTAAAGATAAAATAATATTTGAGTCTCTTTCTTTATAAAAATAAAAATATGATTAGAAGAATCCATGATTAGAAGTTATGTTGAATGTTGGCTTTTGTAAATAGTTAATTTTAGTTGTTTCATTTTTGTTTGGTTTTGTTCGGTTTAGTTTTAGCGCCTATTAGTTTAATTTAGTTTTAAAAATTCAATTCGAAAATACCGTGTGAACAACAATTACTGATTGAGTTGGCAATAAATTCTGGTGACTTTTGGTGACTTTTATGTCATCTTCCAACGAGAAAACCATTTTATTAATAAAAGAGTACAAAAAAAATGAATTTTTTATAAATACAGTTTAAAATTTGTAATGAAATGTGCTAGAAATATATCAATATACACATTAAATGTAATGTTTCAAGTACTTGTAACATTTTAAATTTATCTTGTGTTTAAGAATACGTGGGAGGATTGGGGCAATTATTTTGTTTTTCAAGAAAAATTGTGGAATTCCCTATTCATTTTTGCATAGTTTATGAAATGTATACCAGCTGTCAATAGTGTCAATAAAACAAACCGAAATAGGTACAATTCACAAGGTGCGTTTTGTTGGGTCATCCAGACTGAACGGAATGCATCCCACCAACAAAACGGCTTAAAATTTTTGACAGTCATAAAATCCCCACTTTCTAACATTCAAACCGACCATTCTATGTAGTTTAACGGAATTAAAAGTTTCGTCGGAGTCGGTTTTGTGCACCAATAAAACGGTCGTTCCACCATAAACCGATTCCGGTTATGTCCCAACAAAACGTACCTACAGTCTTGAAAATTTCATGTAAAATTTTTTATTGCCAACTGAAACAGTTATTGTTGCTCACCCTGTAGTTGCACCCTCTGTCATTGGTTATTGCACCTTAACCGATTCACAATTTCGTGCAAAATCGGGGTTGACGAAACCTCCCCTACCGGTGAGGGACATTTTTGGAAGAAAGACAGACTTCGAATTTGACCGTCTTAGTGAAAACACTTAGTTTCGTAATCATCGTCTCGTGTCGTGAAACCCACTTAATTGAAGTGGCACCGAAGTCCAAAAATTCTCGTTGAATTCCACCCATGCCAATCGGTCCATGGTCTCTTCGCGGTCCGCATTAAAAGGTAAGTCAATTTTGATTTAACGAATTGTGGATCACGGAGAAAATCGAACAAAGCTCTTCGCTTAGGTAGGCTTAAGTCAACAAAAACTGACTTAAGTGCCCTGGAGACAAACATTGAATGTAAGGCATCGGTTATTTTTTTTCTTTTGTCAAATTCTCTTTCAATTCATTCATTTCCAATAGTTTCCATAATGTCACACAGCAGTAATTCCGAAAACAACATCTTGTTTAAAATAAAAACACAAAAAATCTGCGAAGGCTTTAAACTTGTTTACAATTCGCAACTGTCAAGGAACAAGTTTCGATTCAGACATAAAATGAACAAATAAAACACAAAGCAGCACAGAATGATCATCAGTAAGTCCATTTTCCAAATAAAGGATGCATTTTACTTTTATTTGTAGAATGTATTCCCAGCAGCGTTTTACTACTCCTAATGATTTCCGGTAAGTTGTTTCCTTTTGATTTGTTTCTAATTTCCACAAATACAATTCGAAAAATAATAATCAACGAATTTCTGATTGATCTCAACTTAACAGTTTTTGATTGTAGACGGACAATGTTACGACCACGCAAACATATCCAATTGGTAATATTAGGTTTCTTACAAAGACTCATTTACTAACATTTATTGGTTTCTACAGTCATGATACCTCTCACACATTTATCCAAGCTGCTGAATTGATCTTTAGACCAAAATGGAACAGCTTAAATGAAAGAGCAATTTATAACTACGACTGGAGTTATCGATTGGTAAAAACAGTAGGTAAGTGCCATGTGATCCAAAACGATTTATCTCCAGTGAAACTTTAAGGAAACAAGCAAGAAAACATTCCACTTGATAATTGGCTGCATGAAATGCACAATACTGGATGCTATGAGCTGTTGGTTCCTAAATTTCATCTTCTTCCTGGTTCTTACATACTTTTCATAGACGCTCCCCGTAAAAAAAACGTAAAGAGCGACAACTCTTAAAACGTTTGCTTTAACCTTCACTTCTAGCGACACCGTGGACCCGAAAATGCGTTCGAAACCCCACCAAAAGCGTGCCACTTCAATATCGAGATAAAGAAACCCATCGCTGTTATCTCTGGTGGTAGTACCGGAACGGTACCGAGTCACATGTCCTTCCAGTTGAACGGGGAAGAATCGGTCGACACCAACGAGGTCGTCAACAGCAATGCGAAACTGAAGTACCGGTGGAGGTGCACCCAAAAGCTGAAACCTGCGACTTTTTGCAAGACCGATCCCATATCTCAATCCAGCAAGTTTACCATTCCTGCAGATGCGGTTCTTCAAGGCGACGAGTTCCACATTTATCTAACAGTGACGTCGCCTTACGGCACTACGGCAGACACCGAGAAAGTTATCACAGTATCCAAGGACGCTTCCGATTTGGAACTCGGGTACCTATAACGTTTTGCCGAAGATTCAAAGAACTTTGCCCTCGTTTCCTCTGTCAGGTGTGAACAAATCTGTTTCATCTTTTCTTTTTGCAGTTGTAAGAAGAACTGTCCTCCAGTGATAGATGTGTCGAATCACAAACTGGTGACATTTGTGGAAGTGACGTGTCACAAGAACTGCGACGACATCCGGGAGGAATTTTACAAATGGACAATCGAGCCGAAGCCCAAACCAGCACAATTTTCTTTCGACTACAACAAACACTCTCGCAACGGTAGAACTGGTTCCAAGTTCATCATCGAAAAGAACGTTCTCAAGCCTGGAACATACACCATAAGTGTGGAATTGAAGTCCGACGTAGGACATCATGGACTTGCATCCATTGATTTAGAGTTCGGTGCACCTGCTAATGTGAAAGAATGTAAAACAATACCAGAAAGTGGAGACACCCTGTCAACTCAATACCAGTTGAAGTGTATCCAGGACCCACCGAACGAAAGGAATTTCTACGAGCTGTTTGTCAAAGATAAGGATGGTAAGATGTCAGCTTAGCAAAATGCTTGCTTAAAGCAACACTTTGTGTTTGTGCAAAAGAAGCAGCTTCTAAAAATATTTGCAGACATCACCGAGGGAGATCTCATAACCGAAGGACACTATCCAGAAGTGGAAGACAACTTTTTCATGTTGCCACCATCAGAGGGAAAGGTTTTTATTGTGAAAGTGGTGAAGCAGGACCGACCGGACATCGAAATTCAGGTCTACCCCAAAGTGGTCTCCACCATAGATTCGACACCTTCTGAAGACGTTGTCAAGATCTTGAACGATATCTACAAGGGCAAAACGCCTGAGAAGTCGATCGCCAAGTTGGTTGCCAGTGAAGACCCCAAATCAAGAAACGAGGCTTTGGAAATATTCCAGACGCTCGTCAACGAAATGATCGTGAGCAAAATCCAGAACAAGGAGTTCGCACAGTTCGTCGAAAGTCTCAAGTACAAAGCGGCCGAAGACATGTTGAAAGTGAGTCTTGGTGAATGTATTTGCGGTTGTTTGAATGTTTGCAGGCGCCGGTCTCTTCCATCAATGAAGTGTTGAAAATGAGCAAGGCCTTGACTCTTCTGGCTACATACAATGTGTCCGCGGAGGCTGACCCTTTGCTGGCCAAGTTCACCACCACCATTTGCAAGAAGATGGTGGACAAGTCGTGGGAATTGCTCCAGGACGAGAAATACCCGCACAAAATGTCCGAGAAATCGCATAAGCTCTCCAGGTTGCTTTTTTCCTTTGCTTTCAATCGCGTTTTTTTTTTAATTTTTTTTTTTGTTTAGCACTCTAAGTAAATGTTTCGAGAGTCAAACCAATCCGAACTACAAAATTATGGAACCTTTGCCTAAAATCAACGTGACGACGCAAACGCCTCCTCTGGATGAACAACTGCTCACTGAGAACTACCCCAATTATATCGACTATGACGATAATTACTACAAAAACGTAGATTTGGTTAGTTAAAAATAATTATCAATTTGTTTGCATCCGTTTGTAATTGATTGTTATTTCTCGTTAAGTTTAGAGAATCATCACACAACATCATCAAAGGCACTATGACTGCTGCCAAAGTTGTGGCAATGACGACAGCAGCTGGCGAAGGTTTGATCGAAACTTTTGGAACGTCAGGTTCCACCTCCGTCCTCAAAGACACTGGAAGCCGTTTGGCCCAAGCTCGCATCCACTCAAGTGGAGTCCTAGTGATCCCATCGCAGGACTTCGTCGGCGACCACCACTCCTACGATATTCTGGTAGCATTTCCTTCGTCGAGATCAACATCTCATCATAAGCTTTTGTAGATGTCCGTCTGGAAGAAAGACTTCTTGTGGTGGAACCCTTCTCACACCCGATTGGATACCAATATTATAAATCTAGAATTTTGGCATTCCACGTGCAAGGATCGCGTGACTAATTTTGAAACGCCGACAGATATATTTTTCGAAAGAAAGAGAGACTACGTCTTTGATTTGAACATTTTTCACGACGAGATTATCATCCCGGATGGATACAGCACCATGTCAAACGACGACCTGAATTATGAAATTCGAGTGCACAGGATTGGGCTGCCGAAAGGACGAAAATTACACGTTGACTTCCACAACCTATCCCAAACGCGATTTTTAGACGTAATGTTTCATTTGACACAATCGTTTGCATGTTTTGACTCTGAAACAAACCAACAGGTGGTTGTGACTTCTTTTAAATTCCCAGAGGTAGAAGATTTTGTCAATAGTACCAAAGTAACGTCGGAGAAGTCTTCGTTGATAATGATCAACCAGCATGATTTCGACATTTACAGTTACGTTGGCATCTTAGTCAACAGGGAAACTGCAACGAGCAGCAACATTCAAAGTCTCTCTTATCAGTACAGTTTTACTGTGTCCCATTGCATTCGTTGGTTGATGCTTAAATCCAAATGGGAATTGGCTTGCAAGGTACCAAATAATTTTATTGTAACATCTCATGAATTATGGTTTAGCCAGGAAGTGAAGGCAACACAAGCGTCATCCATTGCCAATGCACTAATTTCTCGACTCTTGCTGGTTATGAAGAAAATATCAGAAGTTTGAAGCAAGAAGTGTGGCGTCCAGAGATAGAATTAGAGCTCCAATCGACCAAAATCATTTTCGTAACAGTTGTCGTAACTTTTGCCATCTTTCTTGTCTTGTTGACGTTGGGCATCATGCAGAAAAAAGTATGTAATTTTTTTAACCTTTAGTAATACCATTGCTGACAACTTTCCAGCACCAAATCTACTATTTGGCCGACAACAACGGCGACCATCTCTTTGCCTATTTGATAATCGTGCGAACTGGAATCGGTTACAAGTCCGGTACTTCGTCCAATGTGACCATCACAGTAACCGGCGACAAAGATTCGAGTGCTGTTGGTACCAATACATTTGATCAACTCTTCTCTAACGACACATTTGCAGCCGCACGTGTTGAATTACCCTGACCCTAGAAAGCGACTCCTTCAGCAATTTGGCACCGACACGTTCCTGCTAGCGACCGAGAACCATTTGGGAAATCTTCAACAAATCGAGTTGTGGTTCGACTCGATCGGTCCTCACCCAGCTTGGTACGACTATCCCGCGAGAGGTCAATCTATAGTGGTACAATTGTAGGTACTGCAAAGACATAATAATCTACGACCTGCAGCAGCGTACTGAATGGTACTTCAAGGTGAAGCAGCATTTGAGTGTGACCAAAGGGGCTACTCATATCGTGGTCGAGCTTTTCAAAGAAAAACCGATTGTTATTATGAATCGCTCGTTCAATTTTAAATTCAACAACAGGTACCACACTTGGTACTTGTGGCAGCATGAAGGGAATTTCGCCTACGCGAAGAAGCTCACCGTCATACTTTCAACTGTCATGACGACCTATGCTCTCGCTTTGTTGTTTCTTGAAATTCCTAGTTTACAAATGAAGGATGTTTTGGATCAGCAGTACAGCGTCACCGCCTACACAGTTTTTGTTGCATTCATTAGTTCGTTTCCGAGCTTCATGCTGCACATTGCCGTAGCTTGGTGCTTTCGGTATCTACTGTTTTCTAATTACGATCACATTTAGTTAATTCAAACACTTTTTTAGATTCTCCAAACTTCAGTTCTCGAAAATCCCCCAGGAAGCCAAGTTGCCCTTCTCATCTACGATAGCTTGCTGGTGAGTCTATCCCGTTTGGTTAAAGCAATGTTATACTCTTTTAGGTTTTTGGTTATAACTTTGATAGTCATGTCCATGATGCTTTTGATCGTTTTTGGCTTTTGGGTACCACACAATAACAGTTTGGTGTGGTTAACGACTTGCGCTATCGGGATCGTCTTTGGAGTTTTCATTTACGAAAGTGTGTTCGTTTTCTTTCAAAACTTCATCTGCAAACTGGAATTGGTAATTAGATGTCCAATTCTTTCTCGCGTTCTAATCAGCTTTTAGTTACACGATATCGGAAAAAAAATGTCTGACATTTGGAGAGCTATAGAAGATCAACGGAGGAAGTTGTATGCCGAATTTGGCAATTTGCTGCTAAGACCTTACTTTGAACATCTGTACAAACCGTTGCAGAAAAAGGACATTGCAGTTTGTAGTTCTTTGTTCCTTATTTCTCGCCTCTCGTCCAGATCAGTACTCTCTAAATTTAGTTCTTCTTTCTTCTTGGACACACTATTGCAGCTTTCTCACTTCTTGCTATAATTGCAACGCTCCTGCATCTACATTTTTCTAATTCTCAAATCCTTGTTTTTGTGGACTTTCCATTAAGAAAACCCAGTTTTATCATTTTCCTACTTTCTTCCTCACCTACTCAAATTTTCCATTCGGTAGCGTCTTCTTTCAGGAAAAAATGATACATTTTAATAATCGCAACTTCATCATCTCCGAATTGGAAGATTTGTTAATGTTTGGCATCTACGTTATCATCTTGTACATTGTCATCTTGGCCAACAAGGACAGTCGTGTTGTTCTCAGTAAAATGACAGTAGAAGAAATGATGAATGGAGAACACACCAGAACGGTTGGTCTTAAAGAACTAGAAACAGTCAACGAGTAATGATATTAATTTTTCTTTTGATGATAATCTTTGCTTTGACTTTCCATAGTTTGTATTATTACATCAATGACACTCTTATTCCGTGTATGCATCCGACGATTTGGTACGAGAATTTTGTCATTGCACCACCAGGACTGATGTTAGATTTAAATAGTAAGTTTATGGGAGTGGCAAGGCTCAGACAACAAAGAGTCAAGCCGAAATTGTGTCAAGTTCCCAAAGCGATGGAGTTTTTAAATATGAGTTGTTGGCCGGAATTTTCGAAGCGTTACACCGAGAAGAAAATTTTTGGTTATCGATGGGGACAGTACTCTCCTCTTCTGCAGTACGATAGACTGAAGAATATTTGGAAGTACGCTAGTCATGAAAACACTGAAACGCTTGGTACAGTTGGTACGTTTTTAATTACTCCAAAAAAATATGTTTCGCCTTTCTTGGGATTGACGATATTTTGAAACATCTTAAAGATTCTACTTTCTCTTGACCTTAGGAGAATTCTCCAGTTACTCTGGTGGTGGGTACGTTGCCTACCTGGGGCGCACGCTTTACAACTCGCACGCCAACTTTCTGAAAATTTTCAAAAAACTTTGGATTAATCCCGACACCAGAGTCATCTTCATCGAATTCTTACTCTACAACGCCAATTTCAACATTTTCAACGCGGTGAAACTCATCGTCGAGCAGAGTGCTTCTGGATACATATACAAGAGGATAGAGGTCACCATTGATGATTTTGCCGATCTGTTACGTTGATCAACATTTGCAGATTTACGCCGTGAGGATGCTCTTTGTGCAGAACGAACTGGAGATGACCACCATCGGATTTTTCATCCTGTTTACGGTTTGGGTTGGGATGTTGCTGTTCAAGCAATCTATTGGATTGATTAGAAAGATTCACACTTTCTACAAAGACCTTTGGATATTGACAGATTTTGTCATTATTCTTTTGAGCGTCATGTGCATCGGGCTCTTTGCCTTGAGAATGCAAATGGTCGGTAGCTATCTGGACGTTTTGGAGACCGTAAAACACAACCAGTTTCTGAGTTACTTCTACCTCTTCTACATCGAAGATTTCTTGACTTTAGTTGCCGCTTTCTTAGTCTGCATTGCGACCGTTCGTTTGTGGAAGTTCCTCAGGTTCGGTGTGATGTTCAGGATACTGGAAAAGACGTTGGCGATTGCCGCAGTTTCCCTCTTGTCAGCCACTCTACTTTTCGTCATCTTACTTGTAGCTTCCGCATCAGCTCTTCTTCTCCTCGTGGGTAACTATTTCGAAAATATTTACTATATGGTGAGGATAGTAAGAGTAATGATGACCATGGCTCTCAGACCCAGCGAGATGGCAATGACTCGATTTATTCCTTTCAAGTTCGCCATGTTCATATTAATTCTCTACGTTGTGATTCTTCAAATAACTATTGTGGTTTACATCATGGTAATTGTAACGTCTTACTCGAAGGCACAGATGGAATTTTCTTCAGAATTAGAAGCGTACACCATCAAGCACTATGTCATAGAACGAATTAAATATCTTCCGAGGTACATCAGATACAAATACTTTCGTCTGAAAGGAGGTCAACTGATAGTAGAAACCAAAGTGGAGCCCAAATCCAACAAGTTTCTCTACTTGAACAGCTTTTCGTTGCCATCGCCGAGGATGAGACTAATGAGATATTTACTGATGTGTCTTGTAAGAAATTCGAAAAGGTTACCTAACAGAGGTTACATGAGCGACCAAGACGCTAGATTGATGCGGGCGGTGTGTCGAGAATTTCTCGTGAAAAACAAAAATGAAGGTGAGGTTGAGGTCTTCTTCAAGGGACGAATGAAGGGCAAGAGGATCAAGCTGGTTGACGAGAAACGAATAGAGAAAGTTGCAAATATTGTGAATTTGTTGCTGCAAGAAAGATCTTATGATGGTTTGCATCAAGAGAATAGAAACGCCACCATTCAAAGGTGTGTCAAAGCAATCAAGAATTATCAAGGTACGCTTCAAAGGTGCAATGTTGCCTTAAAGGTGATTTCACAAAAGATGAAAAGCGTCGAGTTGGAATTTTTCAAGAAAGTTGGTTAATTTTTTTCATAAGCAAAACTACTGCTAATTTTGAGGTTTTGTATTTTATGTAAGAAGTTTATTAAATTTCACGTTTAAATCTGTTTTTAAATTCAACATCAAAGGAAAAAAAGAATAATTCTCTACAACCTCTTAAAGCTCTTGAAATGCAACTTTCGAGCTGATATCTCCCTCAGCATTGTCTCGGTTATGCAGTTTGCTTTGCACCGTGAAAGACTTTTCTCGCAGTCATAGATAAAAGGTATATTATTACTCATGTCACATCGTGAGGAAGTTCCTTAACATTGACACAGAACATAATACACAACAAAGTCAAAATGCGGAGGCGAGACGCCGGTAATTATGTTGATAAGCACTGCACTATTACTTGATAGTAATATCAGTAATAGTGTATGTACTCCGGCAAAATTGCCGTGCCGCCGGGTGGCGGAGGGTTAAAAAAAATATATATTTAGAATAGGCGTAGGAGACATTCTAATTCTTTTAACAGTGTAAAGTAATTTTTGTAGGTAACCAATTATTCCCCGGAATTGCATTGTATGCATAGTAAGCTTTTTCCCAATTTCATATTGTCATATTCTAACCTAATTTTATTTCGTTAAAATGGCAGGCGTTTCTTGTGTCATTTTCTACGCTGGAAAAATGTTGCAAACAATTGAATTTCCATAGGTTGCTCTAAATATAAATCTATTTGAAGGCACGTTAGTAGTTTATTTAACGAATTCATGTGTAAATTGGGCTTTTTTTGGCAATAGTTTCCATAATATTCCACAGCAGCAACTACGTCAACAACATTTTATTTAAAATAAAACAACAAATCTGCGAAGGCTTTAAACTTGTTTACACTTCGCAACTGTCAAGGAACAAGTTTCGATTCAGACATAAAATGAACAAATAAAACACAAAGCAGCACAGAATGATCATCAGTAAGTCCATTTTCCAAATAAAGGATGCATTTTACTTTTATTTGTAGAATGTATTCCCAGCAGTGTTTTACTACTCCTTATGATTTCCGGTAAGTTGTTTCTAATTTCCACAAATACAATTTGGCAAACAATGATCAAGGAATTTCTGATTGAACTTAACTTAACCGTTTTTGATTGTAGACGGACAATGTTACGACCACGCAGACATATCCAATTGGTAATATTAGGTTTCTTATCAAGATTCATTTTCTAACAATGATTGGTTTCTGCAGTCATGATACTCCTCCCAATTTTTCCACATCTAGTGAATTGATCTTTAGATCAAAATGGAATGGACTTGACGATGGTACAATTTATAGGTACGACTTGAGTTATCGATTGGTGAAAATAATAGGTAAGTATCATCTGATCCAAAACGATTTATCTCCAGTGAAACTTTAAGGAAACAAAAACAAAAACATTCCAATTGATAACTGGCTGAGCGAAATGCCATATTATACTAGTACAACAAAAGCAACTGGAACCTATGAGCTAGTGATTCCTAAATTCCAACTTCGTCCCGGTTCTTACAAACTCTTCGTAGAAGGTCACCGCAAACAAGACGTAAACAGCAACAACGCTTAAAACGTTTGCCTTAAAGTTCACTTCTAGTTTCATCTTGGCCCCGAAAATGTATTCGAACCCTCACCCAAAATCTGCTATTTTAATATCTCCGCAACGAAACCCGTAGCTGTCATCTCTGGTGGTAGTACCGGATCGGTACCGAGTCACATGTCCATCCAGTTTAACGGGGAAGAATCGTACGACACCAACGAGGCCGTCAACAGCAATAAGAATTTGAAGTACCTGTGGAGCTGCATCCAAAAGCTGAAACCTCCGAGTTTTTGCAAGACCGATCCCATTTCTAAATCCAGCAAGTTTACCATTCCTGCAGATGCGGTTCTCCAAAATGACGAGTTCCACATTTATCTAATGGTGACGTCGCCTTACGGCAGTAAGGCAAACACCGAAAAAATTATCACGGTGTCCAAGGACGCTTCCGATTTAGAACTGGGGTACCTAAGATTTTGCCAAAGATTCCAAGAATTTTGCTCTTTTATGCTCTGTGCGGTGTAAAGAAATTCGTTTCATTTTTTTTTTTGCAGTTGTAAGAAGAACTGTCCGCCAGTGACAGACGTGTCGAATCACAAACTAGTGACATTTGTCGAAGTGGCGTGTAACAAGAATTGCAAGGGAATCCAGGAAAAGTTTTACAAATGGACCATAGAGCCCAAGCCCAAATCTGCACAATTTTCTTTTGACTACAAGAAAAACTCTCGCAACGGTAGAACTGGTTTCAAGTTCATCATCGAAAGGAACGCTCTTAAACCTGGGAATTACACCATTACTGTGGAACTCAAGTCTGACATGGGGCATCATGGATTTGCATCCATTAACTTAGAGTACGGTGCACCTGCTAATGTGAAAGAGTGTAAAATAAAACCAGAAAGTGGAGACACCCTCTCAACAGATTACCAGTTGAAGTGTATCCAGGACCCACCGAACGAAAAGAATTTCTACGAGCTCTTTGTCAAAGATAAGGATGGTAAGTTGTCAGCTTAATAAAATTCTTGCTTGAAGCGACACTTTGTGTTTGTGCAGAAGAAACAGTTTCTTAAAAAAATATTTGCAGACATCACCGAGGGACAGCTGGTAACCGAAGGGTACTACCCAGAAGTGGAAAGCAACAAATTCTTGTTGCCACCATCGGACGGAAAGATTTTTATCGTGCAAGTGACGAAGAAGGATCGACCAGATATCGAGATTCAGGTCTACCCCAAAGTTGTCTCCACCATAGATTCGGCACCTTCCGGTGAAGTTGCCAAGATCTTGAACGACATCTACAAGGGCAAAACGCCAGAGAGGTCGGTCGCCAAGTTGGTTGCCAGTAAAGACCCCAAATCAAGAAATGAGGCGTTGCAAATATTCCAGACGCTCGTCAACGAAATGATCGCGAGCAAAATCCAAAACAAGGAGCTCGCTGAATTCGTCGAAAGTCTCAAGTACAAAGCGGCCGAAGACATGTTGAAAGTGAGTCTTGATGAAAGATTTTGCGGTTCTTTGAATGTTTTCAGGCGCCAGTCACTTCCATCAACGAAGTATTAAAGATGAGCGATACCTTAACTCTTCTGGCTACCCACAATGTGTCCGCGGAGTCTGACCCTTTGCTGGCCAAGTTCACCACGACCATTTGCAAGAAAATGGTGGACAAATCGTGGGAATTGCTCCAGGACGAGAAATACCCGCACAAAATGTCCGAGAAATCGCACAAGCTCTCCAGGTTGCCCTTTTCCTTTGTTTTCATTCGTGTTTAGTTCTTTTGGTTTAGCACTATAAGTAAATGTCTTGAAAGTCAGACAAATCCGAACTACAATATTATCAAACCTTTGCCTAACCTCAATGTGACGACGCAAACACCTCCTCTGGGTGAATCATTGCTCACTGAGAACTACCCCAATTACATCGACTACGACGACAGTTACTACGAAAGCTTAGATTTGGTAAGTTAAAAACAAATCATCAGTTGGTTCACATCCGTTTGTAACCATCACTTTGGTAACATTTTTATTTCCCGTTAAGTTTAGAGAATCGACACACAACATCATCAAAGGCACCATGACCGCTGCCAAAGTTATGGCAATGACGACAGCAACTGGAGAAGGTTTGATACAAAGTTTTGGAGCGTCAGGTTCCACTTCCGTCCTCAAAGACATCGGAACCCGTTTGGCCCAAGCTCGCATGCACGTAAGCGGAGTTGTAGTGGTTCCATCGCAGGACCTCGTCGGCGACCATCACTCCTACGATATTCTGGTAGCATTTCCTTCGTCGAGATAAACATTTCATCAAAATCGTTTGTAGATGGCCGTCTGGAAGAAAGACTTCTTGTGGTGGAACCCCTCTCACACCCGAGTGGGCACTAACATTGTCAATCTGGAATTCTGGCATTCCACGTGCAAGGATCGCGTGACTAATTTTAAAACGCCCACAGATATATTTTTCGACAGAAAGAAAGACTACGTACTTGATCTGAACGTTTTTGACGACGAGATTCTCATCCCGGAAGGATACAGCATGATGTCAGAAGATGAGCTGAACTATGAAATACGAGTGCACAGAATTGCGCTGCCGAAAAGACGAAAATTACACATCGACTTCTACAACCTCTCCCAGACGCAACTTTTAGACGTAATGTTTCATTTGACATAATCGTTTGCATGTTATGACTCTGAAACAAACCAATAGGTTGTTGTGACTTCTCTTAAATTCCCAGAGGTAGAAGATTTTGTCAATAGTACGAAAGTAACGTCGGAGAAGTCTTCGTTGATAATGATCAACCAGCATGATTTCGACATTTACAGTTACGTTGGCATCTTAGTCAACAAGGAGACTGCAACGAGCAGCAACATTGAAAGTGTTTCTTATCAGTACAGTTTCACTGTGTCCCACTGCATTCGTTGGTTGATGCTCAAGTCCAAATGGGAAATGGCTTGCAAGGTACCAAATAATTTTATTGTAACATCTCATGATTTATTTTTTAGCCAGGAAGTGAAGGCAACACAAGCGTCATTCATTGCCAATGCACTAATTTCTCGACTCTTGCTGGTTATGTAGAAAACATCGGAAGTTTGAAGCAAGAAGTGTGGCGTCCAGAGATAAAATTAGAGCTCCAAACGACCAAAATCATATTCGTAACTGTTGTCGTAACTTTTGCCATCTTTCTTGTCTTGCTGACGTTGGACATTATGCAGAAAAAAGTAAATATTTTTTTAAGCCTTAGTAATACCATTGCTAACAACTTTCCAGTACCAAATCTACTATTTGGCCGACAACAACGGCGACCATCTCTTTGCTTATTTGATAATCGTGCGAACTGGAATCGGTTACAAGTCCGGTACTTCGTCCAATGTGACCATCACAGTAACCGGCGACAAAGATTCGAGTGCTGTTGGTACCAATACACTTGATCAACTCTTCGCTAACGACACATTTGTAGCCGCACGTGTTGAATTACCCTGACCCTAGAAAGCGACTCCTTCAGCAATGTGGCACCGACACGTTCCTGCTAGCGACCGAGAACCATTTGGGAAATCTTCAACAAATCGAGTTGTGGTTCGACTCAATCGGTCCTAATCCAACTTGGTACGATTATTCCGCGGGAGGTCAAATTCTAGCGATACAATTGTAGGTACTGCAAAGACATAATAATCTATGACCTGCAGCAGCGTACTGAATGGTACTTCAAGGTGAAGCAGCATTTGAGTGTGACCAAAGGAGTTACTCATATCGTCGTCGAGCTTTTCAAAGAAAAACCGATTGTTATTATGAATCGCTCGTTCAATTTTAAATTCAACAACAGGTACCACACTTGGTACTTGTGGCAGCATGAAGCAAATTTCGCATACGTGAAGAAGCTCACCGTCATACTTTCAACTGTCATGACGACTTATGCTCTCACTTTGTTTTTTCTCGGACTTCCTAGTTTACACATGAAGGATGTCTTGGATCAGCAATACAGCGTCTCCGCCTACACAGTTTTTATTGCATTCATCAGTTCGTTTCCGAGCTTCATGCTACACATTGCCGTAGCTTGGTGCTTTCGGTACCTACTGTTTTCTAATTACGATCACATTTAACTCACACAGTTTTTTAGATTTTCCAAACTTCAGTTCTCGAAAATCCCCCAGGAAGCCAAGTTGCCCTTCTCATCTACGATAGCTTGCTGGTGAGTCTATCCCGTTTGGTTAAAGCAATGTTATACTCTTTTAGGTTTTTGGTTATAACTTTGATAGTCATGTCCATGATGCTTTTGATCGTTTTTGGCTTTTGGGTACCACACAATAACAGTTTGGTGTGGTTAACGACTTGCGCTATCGGGATCGTCTTTGGAGTTTTCATTTACGAAAGTGTATTCCTTTTCGTTCAAAACTTTATCTTCAAACTGGAATTGGTAATTAGATGTCCAATTCTTTCTCGGGTTCTAATCAGCTTTTAGTTACAGGATATCGGAAAAAAAATGTCTGACATTTGGACAGCTATAGAAGTTCAACGAAGGAAGTTGTACGCAGAATTTGGCAATCTGCTCCTAAGACCTTATTTTGAACATCTATACAAACCGTTACAGAAAAAAGACATCGCAGTTTGTACTTCTTTGTTCCTTATTTCTCGCCTCGTCCAAATCTGTACCATTAATTCTTCTTTCTTCTTCTACTGACTTTACTGCAGCTTTTTAATTTCTTGCCATATTTGTCAACGCCTCTGCATCTTTTTTCTCCACCTTCTCAAATTCTCCATTCAGTCTCCTTTCAGGAGAAATTGATAAATTTGAATCATCGCAACTTCATCGTCTCCGAATTGGAAGATTTGTTAATGTTTGGCATCTACGTTATCATCTTGTACATTGTCATTTTGGCCAACAAGGACAGTCGTGTTGTTCTCAGTAAAACGTCAGTGGAAGAAATGATGAACGGAAAACACACCAGGACGATTGGTCTCAAAGAACTTGGAACAGTCAATGAGTAAAGATATTAATTTTTCTTTTGATGATAATCTTTGCTTTGACTTTGCTTAGTTTGTATTATTACATCAATGACACTCTTATGCCGTGTATGCATCCGACGATTTGGTACGATAATTTTGTCATTGCACCACCAGGACTGATGATCGACTTAAGTAGTAAATTTATGGGAGTGGCAAGGCTCAGACAACAAAGAGTGAAGCCGAAACGGTGTCGAGTACCCAAAGTGATGGAGTTTTTGAATATGAGTTGTTGGCCGGAATTTTCGAAGCGTTACACCGAGAAGAAAATTTTTGGTTATCGATGGGAACAGTACTCTCCTCTTCTGGAGTACGATAGACTTAAGCATATCTGGAAGTACGCTAGTCATGAAAACACTGAAACGTTTGGTACTGTTGGTACGTTTTTAGTTATTAGGCATTCACGATCTTTTTCGGATCGAGTTGGCTATGATTTTTTCTTTTCATGTTGGACTAACTGACTCTGGTCCGGTTTCAGACAATTTTATTTGGCCAGTTATTTAGTTAACTCTCCGATGTGATTGGTGACTTTTTATCCGGCCGTTTCAGAAACCGGGCAACAGTGATGGAACGGATGCATTTTTTTTCGGTCAATCTCTGTTCGATATTTTTTTGCCACCGCATTGCCAGATTTATTATTTTAATATTCGTAAGAAAGTAATAGTATGTTATACGCCAAGGTAGAGAAGACATTTTTTTAAGCCGAGGTAGTTTATTCCCCGAGAAGCGAAGCTTCGAGGGGAATAAAGAAGCGAGGCTTAAAATTGTCTTCTCTAGCGTGGTGTATATATTATTTTTTTCACTACTAGATCCGTTAAAACCCTCTCTAATAATAATTATTAATTAAATTTGTTTGTCCGATGCGACGATCCGAGTTCTCATTTTTCAACGGTTGCTATGAAAATTGAAAATCGTCTGTCTACGTTAACCAATAAAATCAAAGAAAATCTTTCGTTGCTAGGTAACGGCTGTTCATTATTGACCTTGGTTAATAATGAAAATTATTATTAACCTTGGGAGAGAAATTCTACTTCTGGGGTCGGTTCGAGAGTCAATAATGACGCCTTCTGAGACTAATAGTGAAAAAAATAATTTATAATTATATGCCATTCACGATGTTTTGGCATAAGGGGAGGCGATGGAAAAAGTGCATTTAAGTTGGCAGTAAAGCTGTCTGTTGAATTAGGTTATGTTTTTCTAAGTTTGTGGTTATAAACTGCGTCATTGTCTAGTGCATTGTTGTCAGTTTTACTAGTTTGCAATAGAACAATACTCACACATTTTTAATCCAATTTAACAAAACAGGAAACTGACTTGAACAGACTACAGAATAGAGGGACCGGGACCGGAAGACGAAGTGGCTCCTGTTAATTTATGCACCACTTAGATAACCCACCTATACAGTGTCTTAACCAATCAGTTAGTAATTTCTCAATGAATTTTTCATTTTAACCAAAACATTCCTAGAACTAGATTGTATAAAATCTTGTACCTACTTATTAAGCCTTATTTTATTCGAATGTTTCTGCAAAATATTTACACACCCATCGTCTATGACAAAAATGAACAAAACTATTCAAGTTCCATAATTTCATTAGAAAATTCTGAATTATCATTACCTGCATCAAAATCCCAATCAAATTCCGAGTCACATTCTCCTAATGAAATTATTAAAGGAAAAACCTTTTCAAATAAAAGATTTCACATTAATTTTGCCCAGTCCTCCGAAATAAGTTCTTCCCAATATAAAAATGTTGGCAAATTTCAGGAGTACATTTCAAAATAGATTCAAGCCATAAATTCACAACTCTATCGCGAAGTTATAATAGGTCTTACAAAACCCCTGTGCCATTTCTTGTTTCTTCCTTCACTATCCGTGCTACATACTCGTATTTATCTTGTACTATCGCGGCCAAAATACTTTGGTCGTCACTTTTTGACACTTCAAATGTAAATCAAGTATTAACGTCAATATACATGACAATTTCAAATTATTCTTGTCAAAAATATGGCACCTTCAGTTTTTGATAAATATAGAATCGTCTTACTTGCTTCTGAAGGTTGTCTAAACCGCGACCATAGTAGCGTTCCTTTTATGCTGAATCTTAGATAATCTTACCTCACCTCACTTCGCCTCACTTTAATGTAGTGTTCCATTTGAAATCAGCTGATTGAGGCAAAGTAAGATTTTTACTTCCCCCTTCACCCCTACTGAGTTACCTCTCGAGCAAGCTTCGAACTAAGAATTTTGGATCAGATAGTGGAGGGGGAAATGTGGCTAATTTGTTAGGTTAGTTTTGTGGTTTGTTAATTGTTAACATCGACTGGCGGGTAATTCAGAGCCAGATTTACCACGGGGCAGCCGGGCGAGAGCCCCAGGGTCTCCACAAATACCCGAACACAAAATTTTTATAACAATAATATTTTTTGATTTTTAATTTAGGATAGTAATAAAATATATGGAAGTAAAGGATATCTTTATTCTATGTCAATCTCATATTTAATGAGATGCCTTGACACTTAAGTTATGGTTAAATGTCAAACACGGACTCATAAGTGAGTGTGAGTAGAAATCACCAATTGTCGTTCCATTAGCACTAGAAATTGCTTCTAAGATCATCTGAGTGGCTCACCTTACCTCACATATATCTACACTCACCTCACTTGTAAATGGAACACGCTTCATGTTGATCTTTTCATTTTGAACCCTGCCTCCGCAGCTGGGATTTACCCCACCCGTATGACACTGATAGATTAAAATAATTTTGACAGTAGTAAAAAATAAGGTTAAACATCCTAAAGTTTGCTTTACAATTGAATGTCATTTATGTCACATTGACGACCAAAGTATTTTGGCCGCGATAGTACTCACCTACGATTCAATTTATACAAAAAAAAAACTTGACTTCATTGTAACTTACTGAAAATATGTTCTGCAGTCTAATACCTACAAACACCATCAATACGTTTTAAAGTCGCTTCATTATGATTATCGTAAATTCGGCAACATGTTACGTTCATTTTGATGATGTCAGGCAATTTAGTGACAGTAGAGATGACAGAAATCAAACATGTATCCAACGTTAAAAAATGAAATCACAGCCTCCCCTTATGCCAAAACATCGTGAATGGTATATAATGGTATATATACGATAAAAAATTTCTATTATACAGAGTCGCTACAAAGTATGGCAACATTTAAATATCTCGAGAATAGTTTCTCGGAAATCCTTGAGATTTGGTAAGGAGTTAAGAGCATTTAAATTCTATTTTCCAAGAAACCATTCTCGAGATATTTAACTGTTGCCATACTTTGTAGCGACCTGTATAACAATTTCATTTAAAAAGGATACACCAGATTTAAGAGATCCGGCAACAATGTACCTGCTCATAAAATATAACCTTAAACTGAAAACAATCGAACCTAACACAAAAAGTGTCAATTTCCTTTAGGGAATTTAGTTATCACCGAGGTACTGCCAACAAAATCACTAGATGGTCATAGCTAACTCGGTCCCAAAAAGATCGTGAATGCCTAATCGTCTAGACAGTTCTGTCTCGCCTTTCTTGGGATTTGACAATTTTATAAAACATCTTTTCTTTTGACCTTAGGAGAATTCTCCAGCTACTCTGGTGGTGGATACGTTGTCTACCTGGGGCGCACCCTTTACAACTCCCACGCGAACTTCCAGAAAATTTTCAAAAAGCTTTGGATCAATTCCGACTCTAGAGTCATCTTCATCGAATTCTTAATCTACAACGCCAATTTCAACATTTTCAACGCGGTGAAACTCATCGTGGAGCAGAGTGTTTCTGGATACACATACAAGAAAATAGAGGTTATCATTAATGATTTTGCTTATCTGTTACGTTGATCAACATTTGCAGATTTACGCTGTGAGAATGCTCTTCGTTCAGAACGAACTAGAGATGATCACCATCGGATTTTTCATTCTTTTCACGGTTTGGGTTGGGATGTTGCTGTTCAAGCAGTCTATTGGATTGATCAAAAAGATCCAGACTTTCTACAAGGACGTTTGGCTATTGACAGATGTTGTCATTATTCTTTTGAGCGTCATGTGCATCGGGCTCTTTGCCTTCAGAATGAAAATGGTTGGTCGCTATCTGGACGTTTTGGAGACCGTAAAACACAATCAGTTTCTGAGTTACTTCTACCTCTTCTACATCGAGGATTTCTTGACTTTGGTTGCTGCTTTCTTGGTCTGCATCGCAACCATTCGTTTGTGGAAGTTCCTCAGATTCGGCGTGATGTTCAGGATACTGGAAAAGACGTTGGCGATTGCAGCAGATTCGCTCTTGTCAGCCACTCTACTCTTCGTCGTTTTACTTATAGCTTCCGCATCAGCTCTTCTTCTCCTCGTGGGTAACGATTTCGAAAACATGTACTATATGGTGAGGATAGTAAGAGTGATGATGACCATGGCTCTCAGACCCGGCGAGATGGCAATGACTCGATTTATTCCCTTCAAGCTCGCCATGTTAATATTAATTCTCTACGTTGTGATTCTTGAAATAACCATTGTGGTTTACATCATGCTGATCGTAATGTCTTACTCGAAGGCACAGATGGAATTTTCTTCAGATTTAGAATCGTACACTATCAAGCACTATGTATTAGAACGAATTAAATATCTTCCAAGGTACATCAGATACAAATTCTTTCGCCTGAAAGGAGGCCAACTGATAATCGAAACTAAAGTGGAGCCGAAATCGAACAAGTTTCTTTACTTGAACAGCTTCTCGCTGCCATCGCCGAGGATGAGACTGATGAGGTATCTACTGATGTGTCTTATAAGAAATTACAAAAGGTTTCCGAACAGAGGTTACGTAAATGACCAAGATGCTAGACTGATGCGGGCGGTATGTCGAGAGTTTCTCGTAAAAAACAAAGATGAAGGTGAAGTTGAAGTCTTCTTTAAGGGACGAATGAAGGGCAATAGGATCAAGCTGGTTGACGAGAAACGAATAGAGAAAGTTGCAAATATTGTGAATTTGTTGCTGCAAGAAAGATCTTATGATGGTTTGCATCAAGAGAATAGAAACGCCACCATTCAGAGGTGTGTCAAAGCAATCAAGAATTATCAAGGTACGCTTCAGAGGTGCAATGTTGCCTTAAAGGTGATTTCACAAAAGATGAAAAGCGTCGAGTTGGAATTTTTCAAGAAAGTTGGTTAATTTTTTTCGTAAGCAAAACTACTGCGAATTTTGAGGTTTTGTATTTTATGTAAGAAGTTTATTAAATATTTCACGTTTAAATCTGTTTTTAAAGTCAACATCGAAGGAAAAAAAGGATAATTCTCTACAACCTCTTAAAGTTCTTGAAATGCAGCTTTCGAGCTTATATCTCCTTAAGCATTGTCTTGGTTATGCAGCTGCTTTGCACCGTGATGGACTTTTCTCGCAGTCATAGATAAAATGTTCTATTTGTTACATTTTCCAGTAAATTAATGTTTTATCAATACTGAAGACCAGTTTCAGACTGTATTCTTATTCTGCGGTGACTTCAATACACAAACAATTAAACTATAGTAAGACGTCGCATTGCTACCCAATTTTTGGAAACACGATTCCAGCGCGGCTCGAGCACCTGGCCGAAAATAATTAAACAAATTTAATTTCACTATACTTTGTTTCGGACCAGTTTTGACAGAACAAATGACGTGACCCATAACCTAACTTTTTAAAAGCCCAAATTCGCGGTAAAAAGATGTGTTCACAAGACAAAAGTTACTAAATTTAGTAACTCTAGTTCGTCATTACAAAAGTGAATTGATTATACCGGGTGTCCACTCTCAAAGTCGAGCATAGGCAATTAACATTGTGCATTCAGATTATCGGTATTATGCCATTATTTCTATACATCAATGATATTAAAGAATTAATAATAATTATTATTAATACTCGTGATTCGGAAGTCACGTTAAGCCATTGGTCCCGGTCTAGTGAGTTGGTCATCATGCCCCTCATAGATTTGTAAAACCAGTCCCAGACTGTGTAACAAATTTAATTAAGTAATTAACAGTTTATAAGCAGTTTTTTTATTACCCAATATGTATGAATTTTTTGAAGATACTGAGTTCTAGTAGGAATATTACTCGAGGGTTTTCCTGAGCCCAATATCGCGTGTTTTGAACTCCTACTTTCTTCGTCAACAGTAAAATCTCTTGATAACACTGTGCCTTGTAGGGATGAGGACGATGAGAATATTCCGTATCCGCAATTTACATAAACCTCCTTTAAGAGAAATGTATGGTGGGTCCAAATTTACCATCGCCAAAATACGTTTTTGATTTTAGCAGTAAAAATATTATTACTTACCACCCCTACTTTCTGATTCTACAGAAATAATTGTACAAATTTGTGAATAATACCTACCAACAGAAGTTATACTTGTAGATCTGGTATTAAACTGAACGGCAAATGAATTTCTAACTCTCCGCAAACTGTAAAAGGGTTTCATTGGAGTAACTATTCATTTTTCCGTAAATAATTTTCACAGTAATTCACCGAAACCCGCTGACTTAATCCTACAAACCACAGAACAACCTACAAACTACCAAATTTTTTTGACAAATGCTGTCCAAATTGGAAAATCATGGCATGTCATATTTAAAAATCTCCAAGTATTTTAAGATAAAAAAATAGCACCTTCAATGTTATTATTAGGATCATTTGAAGCGCAATAATTTCATCTTTCTATTGATACCATTACCTTCGCTGTAAGTTCAATTGGAGAGCAGGAATCACCAAAAACGTTCAATACAATGTTAATTGCCTATGTTCGAGTTTGAGAATGCACAGGCTGTATATTTGAATTTCCCTACATAACCTAATTCAACAGACAGCTTTACTACCAACTTAAATGCACTTTTTTCATTGCCTCCCCTCTCCTTATGCCAAAACATCGTGAATGGTCAATGGTGTATATATCGGGTGTTTTTTTAAATTTCACCTCGTAGTAGGCATTGAAGAATCGATTGTGAATGCACCATTCGTTTAAAACGTAAGATTTAAACAGCTGATCCGTGATCCGTGATCCGTAACCTGTATAGCGTGTTCACAATCGACTTTTCAACACCTACCATGAGGTGAAATTTACAAAAAAAACACCGATATAAAATATGTATAAATCTGAGCAATCCCAATAAACAGAAAGGTGTATTACGGTCTGCATAAGTTGCGGGCGTTTTATTGTGACCTACGTCGCTGTCAAATCGACTTTGTCGTCGGACCGCGTGAGGTCGCCTCGTGCGAACTTTCATTTCACGTGACAGAACTGTTCTATTTGTGTTCCACCAAAACCAAACTCAGTCTGCCACAACATACGACGCGAAGGTTGCAGTGTAAATTCTAACAAGTTCTCCGTAAATCCTCCGAAAAACCGTTCCTTCGACTTGTAACGAGCGCGAACCCCGTGCTAGTGAGTGCCGCCATCATGTTCCCGTCGACGGCAGCCCCCAGACAAGCCATTGTTATGTGATTCCGGTAGGCAAACACCCGATTATTGTCCATGTTTACGCAATTAGCTCCCGACACCAGATCGGATTTACGAATTTTCGCACCTGAACGACGTTTCGCCCACTGTCATTTTGTGGTATGCCAAACGTCAAGTTGGACGCCCCCGCTACGCTCACTTTAAAAAAAATAATAATGTAAATTTTTCTCGCCGTAAATATATCGCGCACCGAACACGACAAACAAGCCTAATAATATTTTTACGAAATGAATTATGTCCGGTGGGGCGGTTCGTTCCGCCGTTGAAAATTTCTTACTTTTCGCTCTCGACCATTCTGCACCGCGTCCGTCGCTCTATTTTTACCCGTCCTACCTGTTTTTCTGCTCCGGCTCGATCAAATCCTTGACCCCGAGGTCGGTTTCCTGCGGTGCATTGTGTTCTCGAACGCGTCGTATACAGGGTGGCGTCGCGACGCGCCAAGGTCGGGCCGCTGCCGTCGCCTCGGTTTTTTGGATGCGCTTTTCACGAAAAGTGGGTTACGTTCGTGCGACGTGGATTTTGGAGCGTTTGACAGTTCGCAGCGTGCTGTGACGTCACACGCGTGACAATCCACGCGTCAAAAACCGGATCCGGTGCGGCTCACAGTAATTACCGGATGACTAAGTTTCGGTTATTTTCGACGGGGAGAAGTTTTTCTAAGCTGCTAGAGATGTGCCGGTCCGACTTGAAAAATTCGCAATTTCGTGCAGCGCTCCCAATGCAAGGATGTTGATGAGTTTAGTAAATATTTATGGTCCGCAATGACGAAAACGGAATTAAATATTTGGACAGATAATTTGCCATCACTTTTTTTCACTGATAATAATAAGAGCACCTACACAAAATTCAACATTCAAATTCAAACCATCTTATTGTTTGTCTCCTCTCATCTTTCCTTACACTACAAGAAATCTAAACGTAATTAAATTATAAGTAAAAACAAAATCTAACGACTCAAGTTGTACCATATGTATATTATAGTTTACCTACAATTAAAGAATATGTTATTACCAGTTGTACAAAAATGAGCGGCATTAAAATGTTTTCTTTTTTTCATATTTTTTAATCACAAGAAGGGATAAAATATCCTATCTTAGACTCGAATACACCCTTGAGAAGTTCATCTATATGTTTTTTAATACACTATTAATCAATTGGAAGAAAGCACGAGTATTAGAAAATGAAGAGTTTGGCCTCCTCAAGGTCCAGATCCCATTGAAGTTTTATGGTCGAAATGTAGGAGAAATAGGTCTAAGCAGTCATCTAATTTGAGGAAGATGCTTTTAAAGAAATGGAAAGTTACTCCTAAGGGTGCAATGCTACAGAAAAACATATGTACATATTAATGATGTCTCAGTATATCAGTCATTAATTACAGTCTGTGGTGGTTGTTGCGAAAAAAGAAAAATTTGATTTGAAACCCTTCCATGTTCGCAGGAGTTGTTTTCATAATCGAAATCATTCAGATAACGCATTTTTAGTTGTTTTAAAGTACATATTTCGTTTCATTTGAAGGAAGGGTACTCAAATTTGTGAGGGTAAAGATGATTGGTGTAATATTTTGAAGATGTGCCAGAAAAGTGTTTGAAAATGAAAAGAAGTATGTATTAACGAGCTGACGAGCTCAACCACCGGATCCGAATCCGATCGAGCACGTGTCGGACGAAGTTAACAGACTAATAAATAACCATCAAATTATTTGTGCAAGCAAGAATTGTTTGAGAGGATTCGGTTAAGTTGGGATGGTGGGAAAGTTTTGAGTAACTTATTGTCCTGATCTATCACGTTGTAACTTGTGTGTTCTTTAGATTAAGAGATAAGATCCGTGGTTTGCAATTTCAATTAGGCTTCAATTAGAAGTTTTTGCAAGGTGATATTTTTTTTTGTTGGAATATACTGGGTGCCCCAAAATTCGCGGAACATCTTCGCAGTATGTTGTTAAGTAGTCCTTAAAATATCAGGTAAAAGTGTTTAAAAAAATCAATCTTCTTTTTTGTCGAAAATATGGACCTATTTGTTACACTAAATGTGGCAACATTTAAAAACATTCCTCTGGAAATTATTATTTGAGGTAAAACCGACATAAAATCACTTCTTGGAAATGCTGGAAATAATGAAGTAAACAATTGCAAACCTGATCACACTCATTCAGAATTATTATACAGAGTGTCTATAAAAGAACATATATCAAGAGTCCTGTGGAACTCGAATATACTTGATTTTTGCCGCTTTGTAGCATATTGTGGTGTCCAAATAGAAAAACAGAGGTTATGTAACTTCATTAATGACAGGTTCTTTAATTTTTACAATAAAAGCTATTAAACGCCTTCGTGCGGCAGCAATCCATACTCCAACCTTTAGAGGATGCAATTGGGTTTCTACAAATGCATGTGTATTTTCTGAACTCCATATTCTAGTTTTGTGCTTCGTCAAAAAAAAAACCTGATGTCTAATAATAATCTGCAAGCAAAGTTAAAAATTTAAATTGTTTAATTCAAATTCATTATTAGGAACCTGTCATCATTCAAATTGTTCAAAAACCAATTGCAGTATTCTAAGCGCCTCTCAGAAATACCTGGTCGAAGTTCTTGAAGTGTTGTGTTTTTGTGTGAATAGAAGTTCAGGTTTTTCTGACGGTACATCAGCCTGAAGTGATAACTTCCTGAGGGATTTTTTTGAGCTTTGTTCCATTCGATGGAGTAAATCTTCAACAATTTCTTCATTCACTGGCGCTCTTCCTACACTTTTACCTTTTTCAACAGTTGCCACAAATCTATCCACAATCCTTCTAATGTGTGGAATTAATTTGCTTCCACGATGTTGTCATTTGGAAATTTTGCGAAAAATTGTTCCTTGCAAGCGTCTATAGAATAAACCCACTCTCCATTCTGCAGGGTACCATTTCGGTAATACGACATCATAATGAAGGTGTTTTGCTCTAGCGATAAAACCATTGCGGTTTACTAAAAAGATTGCTTATTACTTACTGTAAACATAGGAAAATAAATGTCTTACCTTCGCTGCTTCCTAACTTGTTTTTGGTATTCACACTTCACACTTATGCGGAAAAACGTTTTACTCTTGATAAAGACTGTTGAAAAAAATCACAAGCAAAACAACTAAGACGCCGAACTCACAAACTGACGCTAAGATTTAATTATTAATAATTTGACATTTGTCATTTGACATCTAATTTGTGAGCTTCAACGACTCGACGTAGTTCGGCCAAAAAATATATAGAGCCGCACAATTCCACAGGACTCTTGATATATGTTCTTTTATAGACACTTTGTAGCATTGGCTAGTAAAAAAGAAATAAGGTACGGTCGGTGGACAAATAAAACTGGGACACTTAAAATTTAATCTATGTAAATCAGACCATTAAATTGACAATATATTTGTCAGTGTCTATACAGGGTGTCCCAAAAATGGCGTACTAACGGTGCACTGCGGTGTAGAAGAGACTACCGTAAACGTCAGAAAAATGTTAAAAAAATTCTATTGGACTTATTTTCTGATTTGGCGGCCTTTGAAAGTGGCACTTAACAGGTAAATTATTTTAAAATATATGTATTAAATTGTCATGACAGCTACCTCTAGTCGTACATAGTATCACAAAGTACAAGATTACTGACTACCAATATCTAATCCTGCATAATAGAGAATTTAAAAGCTTTGGAAATCGAAAAAAATATTTTAAATCCACTACGGTAACATTGCATGGTACATCTTTGTACATCTTTGTTTACATTATATTACCGTTAATAATAATAATAATAAAAATTGATTTTTTTTGTCTGAAAATTTGTTTCCATATTTTTTTCGTGTACATTTAAACATCCTCGATACAGTAGTAAGTAGTTAGTACGCCATTTTTGGGACCCCTGTATAATATGAATATGTCATACCAAAGTTAACCTATTTATGATAAAGCCGTAATTAAACGATGCAAATTTTCAAATTTTGACTTATGTGATTGTCATTTTTGTCCCAGTTTTATTTGTGCATCGACTGTACCTGTTCCAAATAAGGCCTACTAATGATATTGACTTAGTTATAGAAATCTTCAAATATACGACAACATAAGGGGTTCGTTTAGCATGAGTGCATAAAATTCAGACAAATGACCGTACCAGATATGTTCAAATTTCGCGGTAAAATAACATTGCAAAGTTCACCCACCAGTGTTGTTAAAAAGCGGGAAAAGTAAGTGTAAAGGCGGGTACAGATCAAGCGCGCCGTGCCGTGCGTTGCAGGCGCGGTCAGTTTGGACGGGTTACCGAAGTGGTTACCGAGCACAAACGCGCAACAACGCGCACGAACAAGCATTCGCAAACATTATCCGCTTGATGTCGGTACATCATCTGCTTGTTCGTGCGCGCTCGATTTGGACGGATTTTTTATGTTTGTCG
Organism: Tenebrio molitor; assembly: GCF_963966145.1. NCBI lineage: Eukaryota > Metazoa > Arthropoda > Insecta > Coleoptera > Tenebrionidae > Tenebrio > Tenebrio molitor. Next base: position 134,262 of record NC_091054.1, on the reverse strand, counting down.
GTGAATTCGTCAAGAGCGAACGCAAACAGCTGTCTAGATATCTCCAATTTAGTTAAAATGGAAGACGGTATTTTCGAATGAAACAAACGTACGAAACTCGGAACCTCTCCGAACACAGCCAAACATCCGCGCATTTGGTCAGTCTGGAGAGTTCTTCAAACATACACGAATTTTGTTAGCAAACGTTTGCAAACGTTTTGCACGGCACGGCGCGGATCGGCGCGCTTGATCTGTGCCCGCCTTAAGATTTTAAGGTATTTACTACAAATTTCTGTTTGAAAATAGCATTGCAGTATTCCTTGGAAAGTTCTTTTTCATTGCGTGCATTTATTTCATTCTGCTTTTAGCTTCTTTTCGTATCATATCTTAAACCTTTTAATGTGAGCTGGTTTTAATAAGGCCCGGCAGGGGAGTGGGCCTTATTAAAACCGTAGTGGGCTTTATTCTTGAATTATTATTTTGACAGAAAATCAAATAAGGGAAGTTGGTATTGTCCCTGATGTGACACTTGTGAAATGATAAGTACCTATGCGTATGTGCAAGAATTGTTCCGTTTGGCACCACGAAGCTTGTATAGGCCTAATAAAAGGATTATTTGTGTAGTTCATGCAAGTGAACGTTGTTTTTATTTAAGTATTCTAGAAGAAAATGGTGTTTTATTAACTTTTATCGAGAATTTAATGGGTGGGCCTTATTAAGCACATCATACGCAATAAGGTCCACAAAGAATGTTTTTTTTTGAAAAAGGAATAACTTCTTTGTTATTATTTTTTTATTTATATGTTTTATGCTGGTTATGTTAAGAAAAGAATAAACTTTCATTTACAACCCACATCCAAAGTTCTTACTTGTTTTTACTAACCGATATTTGAAAACAAAAAGTAGGTGGGCCTTATTTGGATCAGGTAACTTACAGTTTATTTTTTAATCAAAGAACCACAACACCGCAATTTACACCCAAAATAGAGCTGACAACATTGTACGCTTTTGACGTAGGGTGAAAAATCTCGTCATATAAAAATTGAGGTTATTAGAGATATTAGTAGTAGCGCAGCATGTTAATAAAGTTAATAACAACTAATGACAACTAATTTGAGAGTTTAATAAATGTCTTACTTTGCCAGGCATTTTTAATAACACGTTCAAATTTTAGCTGGGAGTTTGCGTACTTTCAAGGACATTAAAAATGACAGACGCTGGCTGGTATAGCCAACATATATCATTAAATTCCCTATATTTAGTAAAATTTTATATTTGCAAACTTAAATCAACAGGTCGTGGTTCTTTGATTAAAAAACAGACTATATGTAGTCAAAATCTTTTTTAATATTTAAAAGAAACGAGATCAAAGCTGCACCTTTTGAGCCCCAATTTTTTTTAGTATTTTTCTCTTTATTTTTTAACACGAGTTGACATTGCCCCACTGACACTGAGTTGTTCCGCGAATTTTGGGGCACAAGTATAATTGATTTAATGTCATACATATTTAATAATAATAAGTATAATAATCTAGATTCTATTTTTATATACACCCAACACCCATGTTTTTTTATACAGAGCGTTGTAAAGTTCGGAATAAATTCGATAAAATTGTAAGTATTCATTTCTGAGAAAAATCCTCGAAGAGGTCAACTTTGTTTTTAAAAACTGCATGTTGTACAGTACGTTATTTATGTTGACAGCTTGTCATATCCTAATAATGACGTCATCAATAATTTTTTTAAATGACAACCCCTACTTTTTTTATCTTTTTCTGGTAGACCTTCCTACTACTTAAACGACTAGTGAAAAAAATTGATACCTTACATAACAATTTTTTTGAGAAAATGACTAATTTTATTTAAAAAAATTTAACTTGATTTTTATTGTAAAAATTGTAATTGACCTCAAGCAAAAACAAACAAACATCTAAGGTTAACAATAAAATTTAACGCAAATGTTGAAATTGCCTCCCGCCAACTATTTGGCACTCACCGATACTTTGTGCACTGCGCTCAGTAATGTCAGGGCTTATTTGTTCTATTTCAGCGCGAATTTTCTTTCGCAAATTTTCTACATTGTTTGGTCCATTAAAATAAACCTTCGATTGTAACTAAACCCATTGAAAAAAAAATACGGTAAAAATTAAATTACCTAAATTTTTTGAAGTAAAATTTGTCATTTTCTCAAAAAAATTGTTATGTAAGGTATCAATTTTTTTCATTGATCGTTTAGCTAGTATGAAGGCGTACCAGAAAAATAAGAAAAAAATGGGGGTTGTCATTTAAAAAAATGATTGATGATGTCATTATTAGGAGATGACAAGCTGTCAACATAAGTAAAGTACCTACTGAACAATTTGCACTTTTTAAAAACAAAGTTCACCGGTTCGAGAATTTTTGTCAGAAACATACAGAACGCACTGTATAAAGTTGGTATTTACTAATCATCACCCAGTAGAGCAGTAGAACTAGTAAAGAGGAGCAAGTTTGCATAAAGAGTCTTTTAGTTGCAGGGAATATGTGGAGCTACACTTCGTTTACTTTAGCTGTAGAATAATAAAGTAATAGTAGAGTGCATTGATATGCTTTTTGTGACTTCCGTGGGGGTTTTGTTGTTACAAGCTGAATTATATATAAAATAGAAGCTTATCTACTGAGGTTTCAAAATCCCAAGGCCGTCAAAAAACGTCCTGTTCCAAAGGGCATTAAACTTAAAAAGCGAGTTAGATAGATGATCATCAAGAAGAATAAATGACAAAATTTTTGGTATATTTTTCACAAAAAGTTTTGTACAGCAAATATTTTTTTTAATATTTCTAAAATGGTCCGTGATTAAAGTTAACATTAGTCTCTTACGGGAGAATAAAATCGAACAAAACTTTAAACCCCAATATCTCAGTTTCAGATGGTTGAAAATCTAATTCATTTTACACAATTTTTTCGTTTCTATCGCGACATCTCTAAAACAAAAGCTCTAATCAAAATTTTGTATTCTTTATAAAAGTTTGTATTATCTTTTGTGTTCATACTAGTATCAGTTTTATAATTTTGTGAATTATAATAAAAACGTTATATAATTTAATGCAATGCAATGTAAATTTTCGGTGATTGGCTATAAGTCGCTACTAGGCGTCCCCACCCCGATGAACCATCTTTTATTGCACTTTTCTCCGTAGCTCCATTGCGCTTCCACACATTACAGATATTATCACCGGATATTATTTATTAATTATTACTATTATTTATGTACTCATAACAATACCAGTATATAACTAGTATATTATAACAAATCTATCTTTATACAATATTTCAAATTTAACCAAGGGGTAGATAGAAACAAAATAAACTCGCGTAGAATACCAATCAATAAAATATAAACATATTATAATAAATATGTATATAGCCTAGTTATGATACTGTTAAATCCATATTGAATTCTAAATGAAACGTTTAAAGTTAATAAAATTTCACTGGTCATCACTCATCAGAGCTTTCTGAATCACTTTGTGGAACTGGTGGAAGTGATGCGGCTGCTGTTATTGTTATTGCATTCCTGCAGGACTTCTGGGCCATGCACTTACAAGCACCTATGCACCCTAATGTACTTTTCTTGCATGTGCACACTTTTCTTGCACAATCTGAAATTACCAGATTATTAGTAGACCTATGAATGATTAGTAAAACAATATCTTACCTTTTTTGCACCCGCAAGAAGTTAAAACTGTAAATTTCTCTGGAAGTGGAGGCAATGTTGTTAAAACAGGTAAAACTTCGCCTTTCTCCTCCATTTACCAACCGAATTCTTCAATTGGAGGTAATTGTGGACAAGGAAGCATGGCATTCAGCCACACTTTAGTTTGATAATGCACTCTTAAGCAATGTTGCTTAAAAGCATCCTTCGTTGGTGGTAGCTTAGGAAATGATGTCGAAGCTGCCATGAGTCCACGCAAGGTGTTAATTGACGTAATATGTGCATTTTTTGAGTACAGGTTAAGGACAAAGTCATGCATATTACCGAAAATATCGTCGGAGAAATACTATTTAAATAGTGTGGGTGTGAATGATTTCTCTAATACCTTGCGTGGACTCATGGCAGCTTCGACATCATTTCCTAAGCTACCACCAACGAAGGACGGTCTTAAGCACATTGCTTAAGAGTGCATTATCAAACTAAAGTGTGGCTGAATGCCATGGTTCCTTGTCCACAATTACCTCCAATTGAAGAATTCGGTTGGTATATGGACGAGAAAGGCGAAGTTTTACCTGTTTTAACAACATTGCCTCCACTTCCAGAGAAATTAACAGTTTTAACTTCTTGCGGGTGCAAAAAAGGTAAGATATTGTTTTACTAATCATTCATAGGTCTACTAATAATCTGGTAATTTCAGATTGTGCAAGGAAAGTGTGCACATGAAAGAAAAGTACATTAGGGTACATAGGTGCTTGTAAGTGCATGGCCCAGAAGTCCTGCAGGAATGCATTAACAATAACAGCAGCCGCATCACTTCCACCAGTTCCACAAAGTGATTCAGAAAGCTCTGATGACCAGTGAAATTTTATTAACTTTAAACGTTTCATTTAGAATTCAATATGTATTTAACAGTATCATAACTAGGCTATATACATATTTATTATAATATGTTTATATTATATTGATTGGTATTCTACGCGAGTTTATTTTGTTTCTATCTACCCCTTGGTTAAATTTGAAATATTGTATAAAGATAGATTTGTTATAATACTGGGTGCCCCAAAATTCGCGGAACAACTCAATGAGGCAATGTCAACTCATGTTAGAGAATAACTAGAAAAATAATTAAAAAATTCTATACCTCTTAGATTTGAAGATATGGAGGCTCAAAAGGTGCAGCTTTGATCTCATTTATTTTAAATATTAAAAAAGATTTTGACTATTTGTCTTTTACTAACCAGTGGCCTAATAATTCTGAACGATTGTGATCAGGTTTGCAATTATTTTCTTCATTATTTCCAGCATTTCCAAGTAGTAATTTTACGTTCGTTTTACCTTAAATAGCGCACGGCAACATGGCTTTGATTTTTCCCTTTCATTTCCATGGATACAACAAAAATGAAATATTTGCAGACTATTGGGATGCATGGAATGTTTTTAAATGTTGCCACATTTAGGGCCAGTTCACAGAAGCGAAATTATGTTAATCGTAATCAAATGCGAGATTAACTGAACACGTGATCAGATTGAACCAATCGAAGTTTCGGATTCATGGGTTAATCGTGCATTAAAATTTAATTCGAATTAAATATTTAATTCTCTTTCTATAAACTGGCCCTTAGAGTAACGAATAAGTCCATATCTTCTACAAAAAAGAAGATTGATTTTTTTAAACATTTTTACCTGATGTCTTAATGACTACTTAACAACGTACTACTATGTTGTTCCGCGAATTTTGGGGCACCCAGTATACTAGTTATATACTGGTATTGTTATGAGTACATAAATAATAGTAATAATTAATACATAATATCCGGTGATAATATCTGTAATGTGTGGAAGCGCAATGGAGCTACGGAGAAAAGTGCAATAAAAGATGGTTCATCGGGGTGGGGACGCCTACTAGCGATTTATAGCGAATCGCCGAAAATTTACATTGCATTGCATTAAATTATATAACTTTTTTATTATACTTCACAAAATTATAAAACCGATACTAGTATGAACACAAAAGATAATACAAACTTTTATAAAGAATACAAAATTTTGATTAGAGCTTTTGTTTTAGAGATGTCGCGATAGAAACGAAAAAATTGTGTAAAATGAATTAGATTTTCAACCATCTGAAACTGAGATATTGGGGTTTAAAGTTTTGTTCGATTTTATTCTCCCGTAAGAGACTAATGTTAACTTTAATCACGGACCATTTTAGAAATATTAAAAAAAATATTTGCTGTACAAAACTTTTTGTGAAAAATATATCAAAAATTTTGTCATTTATTCTTCTTGATGATCATCTATCTAACTCGCTTTTTAAGTTTAATGCCCTTTGGAACAGGACGTTTTTTGACGGCCTTGGGATTTTGAAACCTCAGTACATAAGCTTCTCTTTTATATATAATTCAGCTTGTAACAACAAAACCCCCACGGAAGTCATTTTTATGCATATATTGGAGCGCCGAGCACTCTACTATAATGTGATTTTCATCTCCTTGTTCGGATTGGCCACTTGAGTCTGTTTCTTGGACGACCCGTAACGAAGGGCACGTGATTACTATATTGCTTAAGTGACCGAAGTATGTACATATAGACAAATTAATGTCAGTATATGTTATTCTTCGTTAAATAAGATTATGTATATGGCTCTCACGAACCCTTCGGCATTTGCTACTTACTGTCTACTAAATGTAATATTTTAATTAAAAAAGGTAAAATACATTCAAATTGATAGGCACAAAATTGTAAAATGGTAATAGAAACGTTCAATTTATTATCAAAAGGAAATGGTGGGCGGGGATTTAATTGTTGCACTTACTAACTCAACATATCACAACTTTTGATTCGCTAAAAAATTCTGCACCGATGGTATGTATAATCACACAAAATAAAAAACGTGAGAGACGATGAATCTTTACTTAAAACTTATTAAGAGTATCACAGAATTATTTTACTTTTTTGAGGTTTTTCCTTTTAAAATGCATCCGGAGTCGACATAAAAAATATTTCTTAGATACATTTTTGGAATGTTCGTAAGACTCAACTAATATTTGTCAAAGATTAAGAAGCAGTAAATGTGCGAAATATCACACACATCTTAAAATTAGATATGAGATAAACTGATAAAAGTGGTACTTTACACGGAGCGTCGTAAATACATAATATAAATTTGATATAAAGATTCTTTTTGTTCGACACTGTCAGAATTTGAGAATTTTCTCCTGTGTGAACGGATTTTGATAAATGTCACAACTTGTCAAAACGAAACGTCAAGCTAATTTTAACGATTTTAAACGATTTGGAGCGTCTAAAGTCACTGTAACGTTTTTCATATTGCCGTTTCGATTTTTCAGGTTTCAAAGGCGACAATGCTCAATTTATAATATTCTTTAAATCTGGATGAGTAGGTACACCTAGAACTGAAACATCGTAATTTTCTTCCGACATTTTTACAAATTTTTTCAAAATGAATTGTTTTATTTCTGTCGTTTCTATAGCGACGTGGTGACATGTGAGCCGACTTTATTTTTATTGACAGCGAAGGAAATTTTACGTTTAATTTTATAATTACAAATTTTTGGTTGCACACAAAATGTGTACACCGTGGCTGGGAAATTCTTTGACGACCTCGAGATTGTCTTGCCTCGGCCTAAACGGCCTCGGCGACAATTTTTCTCTCGCTACGTCAAAGAACGATTTCGCATCCTTGATATACAAATAACTATTAAATAGGTCGGTTTTTCCGAAAAGTAATGCTCGAGTGTTCCAAAAAGTTCACTCACCGCTCAAGTTGCTTTGACAAGCGGAACTGTTTTTCGGAAGCTGGAGTAGAAGTCATTTCGGAAAACTAACAGTACTTGGGCAACAATATTTCGCTTTGATGAGGTCAACGACTGTGCCGCACCTTATAAACACTCGAAAAAAACCAGACGAATAACCAAGTTATTGTTGCAAACATTGGGTAAAATAGTATGTAGATTCCTCCGGTGAGCCGAGAGAGACGAAGACGTGCGCTGTACCACCGGATTTGTGTCCAGTTGGTCGATGGTTGCGGAACGAATTAAGATGCAAATCGTCCCGGTCCATTGCAGTGGAGTAGTTATTTCTGGTCAGGATTGGCAATAATAATTACAAAGCACCACAGCGTGAGTCCATCGAAATGGTGCATCAGCGGTTGAATCAAGTTCGGCAATCGGAGTCGTATCGCATCTACTAAAATAAGCCGACTCCATGCGGTCGAAAACGATCAGGAAGAAGTAGGTCTTTTGGAAAAAACTCAACTGGTGGGTCCGTTTGCCAGTGATTTATGTCGGACATGTCAGGCGCGACGACAACCGAATTGAGGAAGATAAGTGATCGGGAGGTGTGGACGTTTTGTCGGTTGATATGAAAAACGTCGAGGTTCGTCGGAGGCTCCTCCCGGTCGGTGGAGAGCGCGTCCGCGGTATATCTGACATTCCCAACTGTCGGAGAGGAATAAGGTCGCTTCTAATAATATTTCTGCCTCTTGGGCAGAAGACGAGGAGGCAGACGGAGGAGGACCGAGCGAGCGATCGATGCGTCTGCATCCAGTGTCGAAAAGGTGTGACGGGTATTTCTGGACAGTCTTGGCAATTAGCGGAAACGAAAATAGAGTGTACCTACATTATTTTGGTGTTTACCGATTAAAAATACACATTTTACGTAACCGTCAGTGATTGATTTCGGGACGTAGGTAACGGAGCAAACTGAGTGTGAACTCGTCGGAGGAAGAGGGGAACGGTCGCGGTCCATTGCCACCGCCTCCGGTGCACCGTCGCCGCCACCGATCATCTCTCCCATAAGACGCAGAATATTATTTTTACAGGCGAGGAATGCCAGAAATGCCAAACATCTGAAGTTAATTAAGGTGGATGGAAGGTATTTATAGAGGCGGTGCGTCGGGCGCTCCCGTCTCGGGAGAAAAAGTCAAGAATCGAGTGGAAATCGGCGATGGTGGTGATCGACAGGTTCGTTGACATGCTGTCGGAAAAATTTCAAAATCCCGGAGAATGTTTTCGGTGACATCACCACGGCCGGGTCTGGCGGCTAGCGAAAACGGTGTTCCCGCCTTTCGGACCAGAACGGTCGACCGGGATCGCGCAAATTGGGCAGAGCGAAGCTGAATGGGTGGCTTTTCGCTTAATAATCGGCTATTTCGGTGTGAAAATTCGCGCGAAATCACATGAAAGGTGTCGCTCGCTTGCCAATATCACACCTCCGGTATCGCACCACCTGTTAGGATCGACCGCCGTTGCCAAGTTCACTTTTCTACGATTCGGTGGATTTCGAAATGACGTATTCGATCCAGATTTAGTGGCAGATGGACCCGGTACTCTGCTCTCTACTTTTAAGAAGATTTTTATCATTTGGGAAGATGCTTCCCAGAAAGGCATCAGTTTTGAATCAATCACTTTCTTCCCTCTTTCTTCACAATCTTTCTGTGCCAATAAAAAGAATACTGTTAGATCTTCTCGTTCGAGGCTATCTGGTCTACAATGGTACAAATACTGAAATGTTTTTGTTATCCAATGAACCTCAAAATGATGTATGTACCAGGTACTGCTTTAGTGACAAGGCAAATGATAGGTCTTGGTAGATGGAATCATATCCGTACTGGAGCCATATCGGAAGCATTTTTGGTATCTGTTGGAACGAAAATAGCGGAAGAGAAAGTGAAGGTACGCAATTCGTTAGTACCATGGAAGATTCGAAGTCTGGTACTTTTTTTAAAAGTGGCCCAGGGTTTGTACTTGAATTAATGGTTCTGAATAAATTTCGCCAGCTTCCTAGATGGAGATGATTCTAGAACTCCCAATACATCAAAATCCAAACTTAATCTTTTCCTCTGGACGTCAATAAAAAAAAGTAATGTTTTCAATAATGATTTCTGAAATCTTTTTTTTTAATCTGAATTGTGAACGCTACCACAAACGCCGAAAAAAGATGCCACCTGATTTTTGGACACGTTTGGCATCATATTTTTAACTTGACAAATACGAAGAAGAAACACCAACTTGTTGCCAAAATTATGCACAAGCAAAAAATAGAATGTAGCACAATGGGGAATATATTTTGACTGTCGTGGTTCGTCCAAGCGAAGTTATGTCACCTGGGAAAACATCTTCGGTTGTTGCATGCGAGGTCGGCGAGGTCAGAGAGTGTGCTCGGTGTTGCCAACTCCCGCAATAAGAAACGTCAAAAGTGACAGTTACACCCACAAGTCGGTACGTTTTTGTCGTGGCATAATAATTAGTTAAGTCGGCTCACAAAGCTTTTAAAATGCGCGTGGGACGCGTCTGAATCTAATTTATCGGATAATAAATTTTTGCCAGTTTTTGGTGTCGACGGATTGTGCATCCGGCGCGCAAATAGAGAGACAGAGAACGTTGCTTGACGTTGCACAGGGAAATTGAATCGTTTTTTCTTGGGGTATTGGTGGACGAGTATCGTCAGGTGCGTCGCAAGATTCCGCTTCAGGACCTATATTTTTTCTGATCTATGTGGAATGTGGGCAGAGATGACGCTGCGATTTGTTTTTTTTTTCTTTCAGATAGACCATAATGGCCGGCCATGTTTGCCGGAAGGAGGCGCAGGTCGTCCAACATCCGTGTGATGCAGTTGTTTCATGAACTAAAGCAGCAATTCCCAACTGTCCCCGACCACGTTGTGAGCGCTTGCATAGCGACCCACGCCCATTCAAATTCGCCAGGTAAAGATACGACAATCCGAGAGATCTTGGAAGCGGCAGCCGCCCTCAACCAACAAGAGCCGATGGGACGCTCTCCACCGCCCGCCCAAGAACCACCCACCCTCACCCACCTCGACACTCATCCCTCGTCCCCGGAGAGCAGCCACGTCCCAGAAGAAGAAGAAGCAACCGCGACCGAACGAAACCGATCCGAAATGAACGACAGTGAGAGTGACATTAATCGAAATGTTGTGAAGTCTACCGGTGTTACGTTTTCGAAAAAGTTCGAGTCGGTCAGTGTGTGCACCTCAGCGCAGACGACGACCACGACCAAAGGCAGGAGCACGTTCTTCGTGAAGAGGCCCGACCGACTGGACATCAAGCCGGACTCGGCGGAGTTTCCCAAAGACCAGCGGCGCCACATTCAGCCGTCGGAGAAGTGCAAGGACGTTTACAAACTGTTGAACTCGGACAACGTGAGTGAGAAGCCGCCGAGGTCGCCCATCACCCACAAGCGCCTCGCCAACAGCGCCAAAAGTTCGCCGACGAGGCACGAGCCAACGGTTCGGTCCCCGCTGGCGTCGCCCGAGGCATCGAAAAGACTGCAGCAGAACCCCGACGAGTTCAAGAAGAGGGAGACGGCGTCGACGCCGACCCAGACCACCGACACCCTCATGGGAGGCAACAGCGTCAACCTGTCCGTCAACGTCAACTGTTCCATGGACATGGTGCAGAGTCCCACCAAGCGCAAGTCCATCCTGCAGATGATGCCGCAGCAGCCCTGGCTGCCGGAACCCCTCTCGCCGAGGAGCTACACCAGCGTCAACTTGACGCTGAGACCTCCCTCGTCCGAACCCCAACCTCCCATAGACATAACGTCGCAGAACTCGAGTCTGACATATTCCACTAGCAGTTTCGATTCGCAGAAAGGTCTCCAGAGTCGGCTTCAGATCACGGTGGGACCGGGAGGCGGCAGCGTTTCGGCGACGAGGACCAGGCCGAGGAGTAGCTACCACCCGGAGGATCGACTGGAAGAGGTGGTGCCCTACAGGGCCGGCTCCCTTAACAATCTGGCGGCGACCAGCGAACGTAAGTTCTAACACTTAAGCGGTACCGTTATTTGGTCGTGGAGGTAGTACCCATTCGGTAATAACAATAAGTGAGGCGGCGCACACGGAGAGTTAAATTATTGTTACGTATTGCGAATTCACGTGATGTTGACTCAATGGGTGGGTGTCCAGCGGACCAAGTCGTTGTTCGACGGTACGGTACGTACTCGTGTCGACGAAAAACTTGGTAGCGAGCAGCTCAAATAGTAAAGTTGTAATAAAATTTTCACCGAGGAAATAGCTATTTTTGCGTTAAGAGGATTCTCCTTTGGGAAGAGTTTACAGGAAACACCCACCTGATGGTACGACAAGTGCTGAAAGCACGAAACCTGTCGCTTTTAACAATTATTTTTACATGGTGTGGTGGGAAATTTTTTTGCGCAAATTAAAATAGATGCCAAAAAGTTGCAGATGATCGCCGATTACCTTTAGTCTTATCTCAGTTGTTTGGTGTGATTGTTTGGTACCCAATTTGTGTGATCCGTCGATAATACTGATTAGCAGCAAATTGGAAAAACGTGTAGACTGGATTGTACATCTGGTACTGCTCCATTCCTTTTTCTTTGCAAACCTTCACGGATTCGTGTTCGTGCCCGTAGCTCACGCCTCCGTTCACTCAACAATTGATAATCCCAAGTTCAAGACTGACCCATAAACCCGCCCACTCTTTCAGCTATCCATCAATATTTTTCCCCGTCCGGTGCCAAAATCGGAACGACTTTACATATTTTCGTCGAACGACCATTCGACGTTGTCGCCCGGTCTCTCTCGATTCGATTTGGCCTGCACCTCAAGAAATTACCTGGACGCGTTATTAATGTAGCGGGCATCTATCCGGCTCGAAGGACCAGGTGTCACCGCCACCTTGGATTCGTCCGTTCTGGCGCATCGTAAACATACGTGATTCATTTGCGCGGTCTATTTGGTATTCTTGTTGTGAAGCGTGCCGTGTTCTGTGCGGTTCGCCGTTACCGCTAGCTTCACAGGTATCCCCGTGTTTTACAAATCAGGTGTTTGCAAACCCACCGGCGTCTATAAATATAACGTGGGCGGCCCACGCAACCTGAGGGCGTAATTTTAAAAGCAACAAGGCCGCCGGCCGACGTGCATCCATCTATAATGACGACGTGGAATCGAATCTGGTTCGCAAATGGGCCCCCCAACGATGCCGATCTGACACTCGTTGTTTTCTCGTGGTAAAGAAGCTAATGGTTCGGTTTGTTTATTGTTTTTTTTTTTTTTTTTGGGTAGAAGATCTTGTCAATTTGGGTTAGGATTTAAAGACGACTGTGTAAGTGTTTCGTGTAAAGGTTACCATACCCACCCGTGTACAATCGGTTATGTTACAACACGAAACTAGTGGGCTTTTTATAACTCGTATTGTTCTTAATGTAGAGCTCAACAATGTTTTCTCCTTATTGCTTTAGTACATTCTCGACTTAATTTTGTTCCGTATTGCTGAGTAATTTGATCAGCGTCATTATTTTTACATCAGCGTTCTTTATGGTTTTTTAATTTATATAAACTAGGCAAAAATGAATAGGGAATTCGACAATTTTTCTTGGAAAGCAAAATAATTGCCCCAATCCTCCCACGTATTTTTAAACACTAGATAAATTTAAAATGTTACAGGTACTTGAAACATTACATTTAATGTGTAGATTAATATATTTGTAACACATTTCATTACCAATTTTAAACGGTATTTATAAAAAATTCAAAAAAGGAAAAATTCCCTATTCATTTTTGCCTAGTTTATTTTGTCACGTTTATTCCACCTAGTTTAATGAGATTAACACAAATTATGGATGGTGGTCCAACTCGGTGACACCGGTTTAATATTCCCTTTTATTTTACATTAGTTTTTGTCTACGGCAGCACTCGCGTATACAGGTTTGCGATTATGGATGGAACCGGCTCCGTCCTGCTAAAATGGTTTAAGCTAGAACCCTGAAATTTTAAATGCGCTTAGGACTCATTAAAAGCTACTTATCAAATTAAAAACAAAGAAAAATATCCATAAGTTTTCAAAATACAAAGCCAAGTTAATTTTTTTTTATGGGAACATGGGTTAAAAAGCTTTTTTTTTTAATTAAAAAATTTTTTGAAAAATCTTTCTAAACCCAGATAAAAAAAATTTGTTACACAGTCTAGGACTGGTTTACAAATCTATGAGGGGCATGATGACCAACTCAATAGACCGGGACCAATGGCTTAACGTGACTTCCGAATCACGAGACAGAATATAGCCTCTTTTTTTTTCATTTTTTAATTTCGCCCTGGGTCGGAATCGAACCCGCGACCCTCGCGTCCCTGAGCCGAAACGGACTCCCTTAGGCTATATTCTGCCTAATATGTAATAATATTGTCTTTATTTGATAATTGCAGTTCAAATTCAACAAATTACAAAATAACAGATACAATAATAATCAGATAACATTTTAATTAGTTTGATCGTAAATTCTAGTACCCCCAGTGTCTCCGCGCGTACATTAAAACCGAAAGAAGATAAAAACTTAGATAGTCAAGCAAAAACCAATTTTTTTATTCGTAGTTAGTGAAAGTGACATTGAAGTTACGCACCACACTTAATCAAGGGCACTAACCTTTAAATTAAATGTTCGAAATGACGCCCTCCGTTATCGATGCATGCTTACGCCCTTCGAGCCATAGAAGCTTGAGTTCTCACCAACATGTCTGAATTTTGTCAAATTGACTCGGCAGCATTATTCACATGAACGGTTAATTCTTCGACGGTGTTAACTGGAGTCTCGTACACAATCTGTTTTAAATAGCCCCATAAAAAAGTCACAAGGGTTTAAGTCCGGTGAACGAGCTGGCCAAAAAACTGCTCAATTACGACCTATTGAAGAAGCGATTGACAAAATGCAATTTGACGTGGTGGATCTTCTGGTTTTAAGGGTTGGACACGGTAAAGAAGATAAGGATGTAATTCCTGTTCGTGCAGCGTTCTCCAAATTGTAAATAGAAAAACAATTTGTTTTGAGAGTTCTATGACCGTTTAAATTTTCTTAACGCATTTCGATAACACGCTGTAGATATTTTTTAATTAGAATTTACTTCATTTTTTACGGTACGTTAATAATTCACCCAATTATTTTTTTTTTTTCGTATAGCTTTTATAATAGTAGTGTATTTAATGAGTTCGTGCGTAAATTGGCCCTTTTTTGGCACGAGTGGGTCATTTTAAAACACGAGTGAAACGAGCGTTTTAAAGGCTCACGAGTGCCAAAAAAGGCCCAATTTACACAAGAACGAGTTGAATACAACGTTTTTTTGTTCGACGAGCCCCTTAAAGGCTCCAAATCGCTTAATACCTTTAAAATTAGCTTGACGTTTCGTTTTGACAAGTTGTGACATTTATCAAATTCCGTTCACACAGGAGAAAATTCTCAAATTTTGACAATGTCGAACAAAAAAAATTATATTATGTATGTATTTATAAAAATTGAAAAAGGAATTTGTTTTTTAAGTCCATCTTTATTCTGGTGAGAATGTGAGGTTATAGATTGATTTTCAAAAACTTAAAAAATCCAAGCCAAATTAAAAATATGTTTTAAGAGTTTTTTTTTTTTTCAATTGAACCATATCTTTTTTTTTACTGTAGAAGTACAATAAATATTGTTGTTTCCTTGACTCCTTTTGTTGTATTTTTTACTTTTTTATCCATTACAACCATGAATTTGGTTTTCATTAGTGATTAATTTCCATTTAGTGAAAATTCTTTCGCATGTCCCTCAAGAATCCATCTTGGGTAAATTCTTTATCACATTTTTTTAAGAAATATAGTTTCCAACTTGACTATTATTGTTTATCGAATTAAACTTAAACTTTTAAAAATTTCCATTTGTTTTAAACCATATCAACTTGTTTTTTCTCTTATCTCAGATACGATTCGATAAGGTTGTCTTCTCAAATTTTATTTTAAATTTTTAATTTATTACTACTAGCATAAATTGTGTTTTTGATCCAAATTAGTCAGTTGATGAAGGGTCTTCACGATGTCCCTCAGAGATCCCCATAGGGACCTTTTTTTACCAAATTTTTATAAATACATACCAAGATTTGTAACTATGTAGTACAATTGCTGTTGACTGGATTCATATTGATTAGAAACATTCAACAACGTCATTTCGATCAATATTTTTAAAAGAACAGAGCTTTCCCACAAAGAATAAAGCTACGAAGGATCTAACTTGATAGCAACAACACTCATCTTAATCAATTCAGTACCAGGAAAATGTGTGGAAATGTTAAAAATAAAGCTTTCGGTAGGTACCAAATGTTGATATGTACAAGATAAAATCTGAAAGCGGTAGTGAGAATTTTATTTAAAACGGAAATCTTGTCTCCATCTTGCTATCTTTGAGTTTTGCTATTGAAAAAAAATGGTTGATAATCCAAATTAATAGTGTGTATTACAGTGTGAGGTCAAGCGTTGTCTTGTTAGAAAATGGAAATCAGTTCGTAGAAGTTTACGTTAGTAATAGTATTTATGCAACGAGTAAATTGGGTTTTTCTAATTGCCGGAGCGACAAGATTAAAACACGAGCGTAACGAGGGTTTTAAGACCTCGAGGGCAATTAGAAAAGCCCAATTTACCCAGAAACGAGTTACATACAAAATTTTATTGTTTGAAACGACGTCCCTGAAGCTTCCAAATCTTTTAAAAATGGTTTCGCATTTGCTTTTGACAGTTTTGACAAATTTTTCAAGACCTGTCAGAAATGTGACGTTGAATGTGTTGTCTAGGGCAACGGTTCGTTATCTGCTCATTTTGCTTTAGGGCAGTTAAGAGACAGTTTACAAAGGAGAAAAATGAAAATTTATGACAGTTGAAGACAATAAAATTAATTTATTCGGCCACTCCTCGATGATTTCTTTTTTTTTTTTTTTTGTCCAAACCAGATCTCTTTTCATACATATAAGCAGACACATTTTCAGACTCCAGAAGAATTACAATTAAGTCAAATGACGGAGCAAATCTTGGTTACGCAATTGACGGACCACAAACGCACAAACACATAAGTGAACACACTAACTGCATTTTCATTATCGCTGTCGCCTTGACTTTTGTTAATATGTAGGTACCCAGTCTTATCTTTCTTTTCGCGCTACGTTCTCTTGTTCACGTTCGCCATTTTTCATGTTTTCCCATGTGCCTTTCTCGTTCCACATCCGTCAGTGCATTCAGATTATCCGACGAGTCGAACAGATGTTGTTTGAATAGTCCATAAAATATTACAACCGTACTTGTGAAATACCGCGAATCCGCGTTATCTTTCGCTCGTTTGTAGACAGATAACGACACCAAGTATTTGACGTGAATTTTTAAAAAAGCATCTTGTTTGTACAGGATTGGGCGTCGTAGTCGCGCCTGCGAGAAATCGCTACTTCTAATTAAATAAAATTGTCGAAATTTTATATAACAAACTAATTATTATTGATAAGGTACGAGTATATTTGAGATTAAAAAAAAAATGTTTGTCAATAAATACCTAAGGCCGTAACAGTTTTATTAGTTTGCTGAAATTAACTGCTAATTTATCTATAAAGTTTTGACACTAAATTAATCTGTATATGCTAGCGCATCAAACCCTGGTGGCACAATTACAAATTTTGACTTGGTTAGCCAAATAATTCAATTTTTTATTTTAACACAAACCAAACGCTTGATTTATGGCCCAAATGGTATAATTTGCCAACAAAAGGATCATTCACTACTAGCCGACCGTTTTGAGCCTCTTATTTACAGTTTTGCCATAAAATTGACAATTTCCATTGTCACCTGAATTTACAACAGCACAAGTAGCAGGTCATAAATAAAAATGATTTTCAAAGTTAAAATGTTAAATTGCGTTTAATTCAAAATCTAATTGGTGTTTTTTTCTGCTGATTTCATAAATAATTATAGGAAGTGAATCTGGGTAGGTTTTTGGTCAAAAGTACTTTTTTTTTTTTTGGTTTTATTTGTGAGTGAAAAATTATCAAAAAATTATGAAATGTACCTTACCAATACACAGGTGTGTGTGAAAAATTTCGCCAATTTTATTTAATTAGAAGTCGCGATTTCTCGCGTGCGCGTACACAATGCCCGACCTATACAGTGGAGCGTGTCAATCTATCTTGGGCCGTGATTGTCAAAATGAGGGTGCTGGATTTTTGCCAAAGATAGAGGGCGTTGTTTTTCATCGGAAGTACCAGCGGGTGGGTCGTGGTTCGAGAAAGAAGAATTTCGTTATCGGTGTCAGCTGTTTCCTGCTTTATCTGGTGGTAAACAAGTATTTGCGCATCCAGTCGTATACAGAGTGTTTAAATTTAGACGTCGATTTTGAGGTCGCAACAAGGGCGTCATAAAAATCTGCCGTGAGGTGCGAAGAATGTCAATGATCATGAAGTGTGCCATAAATTTGCGAAATGATGCAAAGATGTTAACATGTTTAAAAAAAAAGCGAAACGCGTTGGGAGTACGGCGAACGGATTGAGTAATTTGTGGGAAAGACTGCGGTGTAGCCATTGTCCGTCGACGAGGTCGTGAAAAAATCCGTCCATAATTAATAATACACAAACATGTTTTTTTTTTCGGGAAAGAATTGAAAATCGCCGTCGACGATTTTCGATCGCCAACGCTTTTGTTTGGTTTTGAACGCGGCAGCGGCGTCGGTCGGTTGCATCACAGACGCCGCCGCCGCGGTTATCAAATCGGCGTGGCGCAGGAAAAAATCCCGATGGATATCTCGAGACGGACATGATGATGGTGAATTTAGATTTTGTAAACAATAACGCTCTTTGCTCGGGCATTTTTCGGCCTGAAATAGACCGCCTCCATCGTCGTCGGATGTATCAATGTCGCCTTCGATACACGCTCGATTTTTTCACTCGCCGCCAAAATCCACCTGGGACGTCGCGATCGGAGCGAGTTGGTTTAATTTCGACTGGGGGGTTTCAGCAGAAGTGAAATAGTTATTTATGTATTAAGGGCGTAAAGTAGGCGTTTTTGGCCCGCGGAGTGAAATTAGAGCCCGAGGCGAAGCCAAGGGCTCTAACACGATAAGGGCCAAAAATGCCGTTTACGCCTGTCATACATACAAAAAATTTCGCACGAGACACTGCTAATACATTCCTAAATGAAAAAAGAAAATGCATTTGGGACGATACAATAGCACCCGGGCTCCGACTTGGAAGGTCCTGTATATCCATAGTAATAAAACAATGGTTCTGTTATTTATAAATTTAAATGAAAACCACAATTAAAACGTGAAAGTTTCAGTTTATTTGTGTAAATAACGCAGCTTAATTATGTTACAAGGCGAAGAAAATGATAGCTGCTGTACACCATCCGATGTGGCAAAAGCTGCAAATTCAGCAGCCTTGAACTTATTGCCTTTAATGTCAACGAAAATTTATAAAAAGGCATATGTCCCTAGGGCTGAAAACCGGCCCTAGGGCTGAAAAGTGCTATTTTACGCCCGCTAACAGCGTCTTAAAATTCAATTTCACGCCCGCTCGTGCGAAAATAGATATTTATGCATTAAGGGAGATATGAACATGATTTTTCCCTGAGGTTGACGTGGTTATAATCCGAGGGCCTTTGGCCCGAGGAATTATAAGTCAACCGAGGGGAAAAACATGAATATGGTGATATGGTTCAAGTTAATGGATTATATTCACGACTGCGAGAGCATAGCCGTGTCAACCTTCCGCACGACCCGAAAAAGTGGGAGATAAAAGTTCGTTATTTCACGAACGTGGTTCACGATTCTTTTTCGCGCCCCGTGTCGTACCTTTACGGCCGCTATTTTACGATACCGCTTTCTAGGAAGGAAACCGAAGCTTGGCCTCCAAGATCTTCCGATCCGTTGGATTTTTTTTTGATGTTGAAGCAACTGGTTTATAGTGTCGAAATAAATAGGTACACCTGAACAATTATTACTTGACCAAATAACAAATAGATTTAATGAAATTCGTCAAGATGATGTAAAAATAGCGCGTGTTTACGACTCAGTGGTTCACAGGTGTCATGCTTGCATTCGAGATCCAGCAGCAGTTATACTTGTTTTAATAAATTATTTCAATAAAATTTAAATCTGCTGTAGTTCTGTAAATAAACTAAATAGGACCTATATTTATATAACTTTTTTTTTTTCTTAAAATGACTTTCCGAACACGATGTCAAAGTTTTTTACACGTATTATAAATCACCATGTATACCAAGGAGTATAGAATAATAGGGAGGGGACATACGGCCGGCCGAGTGAAGCCACTTTAATGCGCATGTCTGCTATTAGTACGCCCCAAGAAACTAAATCAAATCACTTGCATTGTGATATTTAGTGTGGTTTTCTAGTTTCTCATACTCTGAATACATTTGTGATGCAAAAAAAATATATAGTGTATTATTTTCCTGTAGTTTTATTGTTAATTCCCAACATCTCAAGTAGTGTTAACTGGGGCGTACCTCACGGGTTGCATAAAATTGCACCCGTTTCCTTGTCCCTCACCGCTTCAATTTACCGCGCCCATAAGCTTGCGTATGTCCCCTCCCTATACTTCTATACTTCTTGATGTATACCACCAATATTTCAAGTTCGTACATAACATGGTTAGTGTTTACTGGAAGATTTAGCAGCTTTAGCTTCTTTTTTTTTCATTATGTTTTTCTTTCTTCCCTTCATTTCAATACAAACCTTATTTCAAGGATTCTTTTTTTTCTGTATAAATTTTTGACTCGTCGACAAATACCTGTAGATTTTTTACGAGTACATTGTTTAATTTCATCTCATAAGAGTCATAAGTCATAAGACATTTGAAGTAATTTATAAGAAAAGATCTAATTTTAATTTGTCTATACTTTCATTTGTGTCATCTACTCGTCTCAGCTTTCACTAACCATCTCACAGCACCAGGTTACGTATTTGAAGATACTGTCAAAGTTTACTGGTTAAAAAGGCTACTTGCGTTTGTAAGAGAGAGAGAGAGAGAGGGAGAGAGAGAGAAAACCACGGCTTGCTTGATTACAACATTTTTGAACGCTCGATATTTTATAAAAACTGGATGATTTCAGTTTTGCATTTGGTTTCAATTGGTTTCGTCCAATATTATATCCTTGACGACAGCTTTCAACCGATGGCAATTAAAATGCCATTATGACTCACTTGTCAACGTATTTGTTCATTCTCTCTCACTAGTAGAAATTCAAATTTTTCACTCTCGAACCTACGCATTTTCCGTTTCCTATCAATATAAATAATTTCAACAAACCGGGTTTGTTTAAAGTGCAACAGGATAATTTAAAAATGATCCTAGTGAAGGGCAATCATTGCCTAACACTACGCGACATACGTTTGATTTAATGGTTTTTCATATTTGCACAGACAAATTAAAATGTTTGTTCAGTTCAAGAAAAAAGACCAACCCGTGGTGCCGACTAGTTTCGTGCGTTGTTTGCAAATACATTAAACCTGGTCGTAACTAAGCAACAAAGAACTTATAACGCCGTAGAGCCTGTTATTTAAAGATACTGCCCTAGGGGATTATTTCTGTAGTAACGTAAGAGAAAATTGGGTCATTATCGTTCGATAACAATAAAGTCGTACATTAAAGAAATTTTTGCAATTTACAGTCGCGAGTAATAAATTTTGGTCGTTAAGGTCAGTCTTTGACACAATGGAAAGTGCTCTAATGTGAGACGGGCATAACCTCTAATAAATTCTATTCGTCATAAATACAGCGTGATCAACAATAAGTGAGTCTGTTGGCAATGAAACAATTGAAAAATATTGGTGTTTTTTTTGTCTCGTAATTGGCACTGACCGGATGTTTCAACTTGATACGACATTTAAAAAAAAAATAGGTTATGTCGGTTATGTTTATGTATTATAGTATTGCCGTTATAACTTTTTATCTGCTCCGCCCACATAAATTGACCAATGAGAATCAAAGCCAGATTCAATCTGTATAATTTTTCATCACATTTGCCACATAAAAAAGTTAAGGTTACAATTTTGCTGTCAAGTCCACATTTATTGTTTTAGGTTTTAAAAAATAAAATGTCATTAAGACAATTCGAATGTCAGAATTTTTTTTTCTGTCTAAATGAGATCGTCTTAACAACCTATTTGATTGGTAACTAAGAAAATGTAATGGGCGGGGCAGATAAAATGTTACGTTGTCCTTAGTATACAAAAAAGAACCTTTGATAACAAATTTCAAATTTGTCTGTCAACACTGTCAAAGTTGGCAACCGGAAATGCGTTTACATTACAGGGTACCAAAATCATTCAAATATGTATTCATTGTTACCAACAGATTCAGTCATTCTTCATCACGCCGTAGTTTAAATTTAGAAAATTAAAATTGAAAAAATCTTTGCATAACATACACTGACCTCCAAAATTAACGCATCACTTGTATTTTTACGGTTTTTTTGAAAAGTTTTACTTTAAAGCAAAAAATTGTTATACACACTGAAAATAGAGGAAAAACATAGATCATTCTACAAGAGTAATTAAAATTTCCAGCCAGTGTGTACAAAAATTTAAAAAAAAATTTTAAATTTACTCGAAAATAATTTTTTAGTAGCAGTTGAAAAATTTAATCAGTATTGATATCAATCTTCATTTACTTTTAACATGGGTGCTGTTAGGAACAACTTCGCATTTAAAAAGTCCGTGCAAGTGGTTTTGTTAGCTCAGAATTAAGAGAGTTGGAGGACTATAGCATATCACTTTGGTATGAACCAATCTACCGTATCTAAAGTTCTAAGGAGACATCGGGAGACTGGACGGCACACAAGGAGGCGGAAACAAGGCCGAAAACGGATCACAACACCTCACCAGGACCAACACTTATGGTTAATAAGCATTAGAGAAGGGTTTCTCACTGCTCTCCGACTTCAAGATCGCATGTTAGACAATATGCACTCCGCCTGGGTGAAAATACTGTTAGAAAATGACTAAAGGAGGATCAGATACATCCGAGAAGACCAGCCACTGGATCCAAGTTAACTGCAGCTCTTCGGAGGGCCCGTTTAAACTTTGCATTAGAACATGTCAATTGGGCCGAACAAGATTGGCGCAGAGTTTTGGCCTTCGATGAATCCAGGTTCTGTCTATACAAGTCTGACGGACAGGTAATAGTGTATAGACGACCTGGTGAGTGATATGCGCAGTGTAATTTCGTCACTAAAGAGAGTTTTGGGGGAGGGTCAACAATGGTATGGATAGGAATATCTTTAGACGTAGCTACAGAGCTAGTGGTTTTAGTTAGACGCAATTTGAATGAACATCGATATAGCACGAACGTCTTGGAACCTGTTGTTGTACCTTATGCCCCATTCATAGGGCAAGACTTCATTTATATGCACGATAATAGACAGCCACATATTGCAATGGTAATTTTCGATTAATTTAGGACTATTGAAATATCAGTTATGAAGTGGCCAGCACGTAACCCTGACCTCAACTCGATCGAACACTTATGGGATAATATGGAAAAACTGTTACAGGCAATGTAAGGACGTCCCAATGACTTCAGTCAGCTAACAAGAGCACTTCCTGGATATTTGGCAAAATATAGGCTAAAATCATAACAGAAACCTCATTTTTAACATGCCACTACGTTATTGAACTACAATTAACGCTAGAGGGGACAATACAAGATTTCAGGAAAATAATCTTTAAATTTCGATGGTTTTTTTGATATCGCATTTTTACTCGTGATGTTACGAATTTTTGTATTTTTTTTACATTTATGTGCTCTTTTTTGTAAGAAAATGTGTTGAAAATATTTCCCATGGTTCAGCTGTTATTGTTGTTGACATATTTTTTTAAATATTTCAAAACTTGCTTTTTTAATTAAAAAAATCAAAGTGATGCGTTAATTTTGGAGTTCAGTGTAGATGTCTACGAATTTTTATCGTCTGATGATTAATTTATTTAATAAAAGCGGATAAGTTCACAGCGTACAGCATGGTTACGAAAATTGGAGTCACTTTTCCACATTTCCCCAAAAGATGGAACCACAAAAAAAAAATTAAATGGAATTGCTGGCAACCTTGTTTTTTTTAGGTAACTATGCTTTCAGAAAATGTAGCTAAATGTTGGTGGTAGCCGATCAGGATATGTTGCACGCTAATGAATAATCCTGCGCTCTTACAGCTGCTGTTCTACCAGATCGACCTTCTTTAGCAGGATAATACCATTTTATGATAATTACTCGCTGACAGTGACATTGACAATTGTTAAAAATAGTGACAATTGCACGAAATATTGAATTATATGGCGCTTTGATGATTCCGAATTCTTAGGACTGTTTTGTTAATTGTGAACGAATTTTTAGGAAACGAACAAAGAGATATCCAAGAAATGTATTTGCTCCTTGTTCTAAATTTAGACGAATTGTTACTTGATTTTATCTGAGTTTCCAATAAATAATACAGCCTTTAATCACACTTAAATCACAGTATTACCTTAAATACATTGGGCCGTATGATTTCCCATTCGTTAAGGCTTTCATTAGCTAAATAATTGATTAGACAAAGTGAGAGTATATGCCAAGCACTATGTTAGACAGAGACAAAACAATTTAACGACGTTCTTTAACTTTAATGAAAGGGAAATCATACGGCCCATTATGTACATTTATAAATTTTTTATATCCTTCTTAAAGACGTCCAATTTTAAAATGAAATCGTAGATGCACCTTTTTGACACACGGCTGTACACTCCATTAAAATTGCAGATTTGCTCAAGCAGTCACAAATACTTTCGATCTGAGTGAATCGTCGACTAACAAATGCAATTTTGTTTAGGTCCTGAAGTGGCCCTTGATGTGGACCAGCCTGTGTAGTACACTAGAATTGTCGGTAACGACGCGAGGTAAACCTCTATAATTTCGTTCTGGTGATAATGAACCAGCTGAAAATAAAAAGCGAACAATACTGGGATAACAACAGTAATTTATTAAAACGAGTGATGTTTTATTAAACAATCGCTTGATAGGCCGAACTTCGAAGTCTCCACAGGACCAAGGAAAACAAACGTGAAAGAAAAAACACGTCGCGCCTGCCGATGTGAGCATGTTAATGGCCTTCCGCGAACGTCACATACTAGCAATTTTACCTTGGCTGCAAGCCGTAAACATACCAGAACATCAGAATAAATTTGAATTTTGTTGAAAAAAAATTCTATTTTGTGGTAATTTAATAACGCTAGGATTATTAATACATCTATCAAGGACGCGGTTTTATTTTAAAGGGTACTTCATCACCTGCGAAGTTTTTTCTCCAGACCTTTTGGCCGACACTTCCGCTCTTACGTCGCGACTGATAGAGCGCACTCATTTTTGTCGGATACAAGGACAAACACAAACATGAAAAAAGTACAGATCTCCCCCGATTAGAGTATCGGATTTGTGTAAAAATAGGTCTCAAGGACGAACCGTTTTAACCTGTTTTTCATTTGCCACAATCGAATCAGTATATGTATGTATATCATTTTAAAACGTGTCTTTATTTTTCCTTAAGCTTTGTTGATACTTCTCTTCACTTTCTGTACTCTCCATTTCCAGATGCGGTAATTGTTCACTTTAACTACTTCTGGAATTTTCGCGTTTTTTCTGGCTAGACAGCCTCAGGACGTCCTCCTACATCGTTTTCCACCAGTCAAACCTTATGCAAATAAAAATTTTCCTTATTACCCTTTAGTTATACTAAGACTTGGCGCAACCTTGACGCGACCTTGAAACACAACAAGAGAGAAAAAAAGGGCATTTGCACAAGGTTTGAATGGTAGGAGGACGCCCTGAGGCTGTCTATCCAGAAAAAACGCGAAAATTCCAGAAGTAGTTAAAGTGAACAATTACCCCAGATGCTAACCCCGCAATGAATTGTTTCTCATTTTGACATTCTAAACCTGCTTTATTATTAGCTTGAAGTTATCTTATTACATTACATGTATAAGTATGTAGATCGTTTTATTTGTAATTTTCCTACTTTATGTCGTTGCTGTTGCTCTTTGCTTCTCTTTCTATAAAATTTTTTTTGGCAGTTTATTTTTTCCACTTTCAAGCCACATTTTTTTAAATACTGTTCCAATCATTCTTGGCCATTTTTATCTACTTTACATTGCATTGCAAAATGTCGCCTTTTTCTTTGCACTACAGTTACACCAATATTTCACCTATAACGTGAGATGCAGCCCACCACAGACTCCTCTTAAAAAATGTCTTCACAAGATCAGCACCAATCAGACTCACCCAGACCCATCCCATTCCGGTTTTCCCGTTTCCCCAAACAAAGCAGCGTCGCATCGCGTCAACAGCGTCAGCTTATCACGATTTCGGTTTTGTTGACAGAAGCGTGCAATTTTAAACAATCCAGTTCCGTCCGAACTTCAACGCGAACTGTCCGTGTCCGCGTTGCGCAACACTATCTTCGCCCGATGCACAACCCGCTGTTGGCGCTCCACGACCCAATGGGTCAGCACTCGTGACCCCATCGATCGCCGTTACTCATCCGTCGTGTGTTTTGCAGCTCCGGTGATACTGAAACAGCAGGCGCGAATCGAGAGGCTCAAGATAGAGCTGCGCTCGGAGAAGGCCAAGCTGGAGGTGATGCAGGGCGAAGTGGCCGACCTGGAGGGCAACCGCGCCAAGCCCATAGAGTACAAGATCGACGCCGAAGTGGAGAAGCAGCTCCGGAGGGAGATCAAGCATTTGCAGTACCAGTGCGAACAGCTCGCCCTCGAAACCGACAAAAGTAAGAGAAGAGAAAAGGAAGTGTCAAAACGATTTTGAAACTCAAATGCATGTTATTTGGTTGGCTCAGTTCTGGGGTTAATTTATTTTTTCGACCGAAGGTCTTCCAAAACATTCCACTTGTCATAAGTGTCTAAAAATAGCTTTGATACCGTTAACAAATGATTTGATTTTATACGTCTGTGGAAACGGTGAAATTCTGCTTATTATTTTTGTTTATCCCATCACAGTAAACGATTGTTCTACACCAAGATGGTCACTCCGAGATGGTTTTTTATTTGGAATGAATACAAGAAATGTAATTAGTACCGATAATTGAATTATTGTTCGATGAATGGTGGTGACTCAGTAAATTTTGCAATCCGTTTCCTCGTCCTTAGTCTTTACTGTTTACAAAGTACTAAATTAAAAAAAAAGGTTTTTGAATTTATTGTTATTTGTTAGGAGGAAAAGGGGAAACGAGTTTATACATTCTGATATGTAGGTACATACATACCACGGTTTCTACGCTGGTGAGTCATCCTTAGGTACACAAATTATTAAGTAACTGGGAACCGCATTAAAGTAAACAGGTGTGTAAAGAAAAAAAAATTACAGTTTGTGGCGTGACTTTTATTATTATTCATTTATAATCAATCAAATGAAATAACTTCGAGAAGTTGTTAAACAAAGAAGTTTTGACTTTTAAAACGACTGAACGATGTTATCAAGGTCTTAAGTTATCTCAATCAACACAGACAATGTACACAATATTCGATGACCTTGAATAAATATTGGGTATTACATCTGTTTCACCAAGAAGATCGCACCATATGCTATAAGAGTTGTCACGTGACTTCTGGTTTACCCCAAATTTGACGTCTAAAATATTCCGAAAATGAAGTTTTTTGTTAAAATTTGAAAAAAAATTGCATGAAGGTTGTCAGCTTACTTGGTATGATAACAACGGAATAAAAATTGTTGCGAATTTAAGATATTTAAAGCTCCCTTACACATTTTCTGCACGGTCAGGTTGAAATTCAATTTCGGAATTTTTTAATTTTTTTAGAGAATTTTTTTCTGAAACTACTCGTGGCATAAAATCTCATCAGTACCAAATTTTCCCGGTAACTTTTTTCGATTTTCGATTCAACACAAACCCTATTTTATATTATTTTGTCAAATTTGACGTATACCTACTAAATCACGTGATAACGTGTCAGTCACTTAAACTTTAGGCGGGCAACGATGATTGTCGAAGTAACATTTTTGCTAAATTTAAATAAAACATTTTCGCATGTGGTGAGACGTTTTGGTAAGCACTGTATACAATTAAAAATATGTATTTTTTTAAATTCAGACACTTTATTTTTTTTTTTTGTTATCATTATTCTTGGGATGTTCAAATTGTGGATTTTTTGCCGATCATACGTGAAAATTGTGACTATTAAAAGTCTCTTGGCGGGAAAAATAGGATTCACCCGTCAGTAACACATTTGCAGTAAAGCCTGGTTTCTCTTCGTGTTCCTGGAGTGTATAATCTTGCGATAATAGATGTTGAACTTTTACCTTTAAAAAAATTTTGAACAGTATTTTTTGATTGATTCAGGATGTCGGCCACATTTCTAACACTTCTCGTTCCATCTTCCGTAAATGATTGAAGTACGACTCCTTCCGTATCAGGAGTGCGAACCGTGCGCCGCGGTGTGGTCAACACCACCAACTCATTTTCTATCCGGAACCAAAGAACCAGTGGTTCTTGTTCTGTTCACTAAACGTAAAAATACGTCCGAAACTATTTAGGATGCCGACAATGTGGAAAGCGTTCACGATACAACCTTGCGACCGCTTTAGAATTCCTGCCACTTTCCCCGGAGATTATCATCATTTCGGTGTATTCTTCGGAAGTGAATATTTCTTACTGTGTTGCTGTCCAAAAATCGACATTTTTCAAATGTACTAATTAATGTCACTTTGACGTTAGTACGTATCATGATCAAAACGTTTGCACAGTTAACCAGACAAATATTGACTTTTTAACATTAATTTTGTTACCTGGTAACAAGAGTACACGGAACAATTCCCTAATCATTCAATTACTAATCATTCTTCTGTGATTGGCAATCTTAAAATTGCTGTGATTTAAAAACTAAATGGTTTAAGAAAAAAAAAATCTTGAAAATCCTATATCAGATGGAAGAACAGAACGTTTTTTTCTATTTGAATTTTTTACGAAAAAGCGTTACAAATTGATTTAAAATTTAGGATAAACAAGCCATCAAA
Organism: Tenebrio molitor; assembly: GCF_963966145.1. NCBI lineage: Eukaryota > Metazoa > Arthropoda > Insecta > Coleoptera > Tenebrionidae > Tenebrio > Tenebrio molitor. Next base: position 105,735 of record NC_091054.1, on the reverse strand, counting down.
ATACAGGTGTTCCCAAAAAAAAAATACGAGTCCATAGGTCCTTATTTATGCAGAGGATTTTAATTATCTATACCAACGGTGGCCAACCTTTTTGTTCTAGAGTGCCACTTTACGAGTATTTGACTAAAAATATTTGACGTGCCCCTTTTCCATTTCTTTTTCATTCTTCTGAAAGATAATGCATATGTATCCCTGCCCTACTAAGTCAACTGAATCGAATAATAGGAAAAAAAATTTTTACTTCTCGTAAGTATTGTGATGAGATTATGACCAGGTGCCAATAGTGGCACGCGTGCCGCGGGTTGGCCCCCGTTGATCTATACACCAAATTAAATGGTTCTAGTATGCTACAAAATGGCCTACTAAATTCACGTATAGGCCCAAGGGTTTCAAGGCTAAACTGTCAAAATATTTTTTTTCAAATGCGAACCTTACTTTTTTTTTAGTAATTCTGATAGAGATTTTTGTTCTGAAAACAACAATGTATCACAAGTACATAGGTACAGGGTGTTAGGTAAATGATCTGCCAAAATGTATACAGTTCATTATCAGGCAAAATTGGGTAGATTTTTCCTCTACCATTTTTTATTTGGGTGCTAATTTCGTGCAAAATGAACCCCATCGTTTGAGATTCACAATTAAGAAAAAATTTCGTTTCCAAGGATATTATTTAAATTTTTTACGGTAGTAGTGAGTGCAATAATACAATTTTCAGTGGTTCTCAACGGATTGGTGGATTTATTATTTGACTTAATATGTCAAAATATATATATTTTTTTAATTTTGGCATAAGTTTCAGCGATTTTTATTTTTATAAAACAGCAGCGTCCCCTGACGGCTTGTGGTGGGTGCGTTTCCAAAAAAAAACGATAAAATGCATAGGAGTTTGCGTTCTATAGGTTTACTGTGTTGTCTATGTCCATCATCGACTTGTCATTTGGTTTACTTTTTTTCGACATTTGGGATGGCCATAACATAGTTTAATGAAGTTGGTCATGGCGCAAAATGGAGCGCAGTTTGAACATAAACTACAGTAGCCTTTTTTTTTTACTTTTTTTTGTAATTTTTGGTATGTAAGTGTGTACTTGTGATACACTGTTGTTTTCAGAATAAAAATCTCTATCAGAATTTCAAAAAAAGTATGTGTTCGCATTGGAAAATAAATATCTTGACAGTTTAGCATTGAAGCCCTTGGGCCTATTCGTGAATTTATTAGGCCCTTTTGTAGCCTGTTCAAACTATTTAATTTGGTGTATAAATAATTAAAATCCTCCTATAAATAAGGGAGTTTTTTGTCTGGAGACACCTGTATGAGTTACCCGCCTATGGGTAAGGGCGAAAATTTTCTGTTATAGAAACGGAGCCTTGTCAAAAAACTTATAATACATTGTTACAAAATAATAGAGACTAGTTAATCCCACAAAACGGCTCGTTTGGTAAAAATTTGGGGAAACTGGAAAACTTTTGCGAATTTCGCAAAATGTTATAGAGAAAAGTATCATAAATTGGCGAATTCTGCCACTGGTTAAAATTAACACGTATTTTAGATACACCTGTATTTTATTCTACAGATTCCAGAAAAAAAAATGCAATATCGTTGAAATAAACTTAAAGGATAATTATTAAGGAACGAAGCATTTTTTTGAGTTAAAAAGTTCATAATGAAGGTTACGTTTTTGAATAACTTTTGATATTCCCCCAGTTGGACTTTTTATGTTTATTAAATTTTAGAATGAAAGCAGTCATCTTGTGGTTAAATGGGATTTTTGTAAAATACTCGTAATAATAACTGTTGTAAGATCCAATTAAGTAGTTTGTCTACATATTAAAAATATGTATATGCACTGCTGTGCAGAAAAATCGCGTACACTTCAAAAATCAAGCAATCAAGTTTTCGAGTATGTATTTTGTGCTTTGTAAATGTGGATTTTGACATTACATTTGTAAATAGGTTATAAACTGTCAGTAAGATTGTCACTGTTTTATTTGTTATTAGGAAAATGAAACAGTTATTTGACACTGACAAAAAGTCAAAACCAATCCAGACCGACTTAACACAGCGAAAAATAGGTGTACGGGATTTTTCTGCACAGCAGTGTACTTACAAGCCAAAAGGTCATGTTTTAAAACTACTCTGATTTATTTTTAAAACTTTTGGTACTTTGACAAATTTTGACAATTTTGGTCTTGGATGATATCATTCTGATTACAGCAATAGTTGCATCTGTTAAACAGTTCTCATGATTTTGTTGGCTTCTAGCCCAAAGAAAAAAAATTAGAGAAAATTAAGGTTTTTTTTTCCAAACGATAGTCAACTGTAACGGAATTGAAAAATTACGTGGGACGAAATGAATTTTCTTGTTAACTGAAAAAAGTTAATTTTGACACGTCATGTTTTTTTCAGACATAATATCACAAGACTTCCCATTTTTTCGGAAAATGTTGATTATATTATGACGAAAAGCAAAAAACTTTGAGTGACACATCGATTGTGGAAATGAAAATAAGTCACGTCTGTCAAATTAATAGTTTTGTGTTTAGGAGGGACAAACAAAAACAAATCAATGCTAGCCACTCCTGAAGTATGTTCTTTTATCTAATTATCGCAAACATTGACAAATAACAAATCACGGTGTGGGGTAGCTAATTGCAAAAAAATAATATCGTGAAAGTTCGATCTCAGATTTTTCGCACTGTTCGAATCAATCATCGAACGGTCTTTGATGTAACGCAGTCAAAAATGCTTTTTAGGTTTGTTCTTTTTTCACTGGAGTTTTGTTTTTTCAGACGCGCCAGTCGACATACAAGAAGACTTCTACCACAACATATACACGGGTCAGAGGGGCCCCCTCCACATAGAGGGCGGACCGCGCTCGCGGAGGCCCGAAGGCCGATACACCCAGCCGCCTTTGGGCGCGTTTCAAGACAACGAGGGTCCCAAATGGAATTGTCACTTGTGTACATTCCTTAATCATCCAGACTTGGATAAATGTGAACAGTGCGAAATGCCTAGGATATTACACGGTAAAAGACCCTCACATCCGAACATTAACTACAACATACAGCAACCCTGTCCCACTAATTTCAACCTGGTGCCTTCGTTCAGCCTCCCCAATTTCCGCGAGACCAGCCGGGGACCGGTGGCTGTCAACAGGCCCATCGGCTTCCTCGTCGACAACGACCTCAATTACATTGCTCAAAATTTGAACAGCCGCCCCCAGTTCACCAGGCCTAACTGACCGGCTGTGATTGTACCTTTGGGACTGTGATAACGAGCCTTCCAAATTCAATTGTTTTATTTTGTATTAAGATTTGCGCAGTAGATAGTACCGTGTATTGTACCTACCAATTGTTGACCAATAAAATTATTGCGTTGTTCTAATGTTTCGTTCTTATTTGTAGTTTCTGCAGCTCCAGGTGATAATATTCACATTCATGTAACTCCAAGACTATCTAGACGTAAGAAATTGTTTGTTGTGTGTCAGTTTTTACTTTTATCTTGATGGCGCTTCATTAACATGCATGAATTCGTGTAGTGCAAATAACCGAAAGGTAAGTACACGTTTTCTCTATTAAAAATCATGTCTGACTGGGCTTGCGTACCCGTAACTGTCAAAAATTACCATGTCAACAAAGAACAAAGCTAAGACACCGATTCGGCTGCTCTGCCTGCTAAATTTTCACAATTTGACGTTTTCTTAGCAATCCTAACCTCACATTTCTCCAACTGATTCGACTCTTTGTTGCAGGTGTTGTCCACTCTTGGGTTTTATAATAGGTCGAGAATCAGGTAATTAAGAGAATCATGAACTGCTATTTTTTTATTTTCTTTACAAATTTGTTAATCAAACAAATATTTGCTCATTTAAAATACACAATGTGTAAATTAGGCGACATTTTGTTAAGTTTGTGAATGTACATATTTTATTGTAAATTAATTAAGACAAAAAAATTGCTTATTTTGATACAACTGAATTTACTAGACCGCAGTCCCCCTCTCCAGGTTTTGCTTGATCTCTGCAGTGTGCTCCCCGTAATACCTGTCCAGCTTCTTGTTGAATTTGGCGTTCCTCTCGTTGATGTAGTCGATATCGGCGTCGTCGTTGTGCGTCCGCCGCCTCGAGTACTTGTTCCTCTTGGCGATCTGGTTCTCGAGACTCTTCACCATGTTGTCCACAGCCTCGGGCCTGTCTTCGTGCAGCCCGTGGATGATGACGTGGGGCCCGCCGTAGAACGCCTCCCCGTACTTCTGCTTGTCCTCCTCGTATTTCTCCATGTCTTTGGGGCCCATGCTCCGGACCAACCTGTTGTACTGTCGATAGGTAGCAGCCTCGAAATCTGAGAAGCCCTGGTCGGGGTTTTTCCGCTTCTTTTTGCGCTCGATCTTCTCGGCGTCGACCGCCGATATCTCCAGAAGCTTCTTTCTGTCGTAGTCTTCGCCGCTTTGGGCAGCTTCCTCGCGCGCTTTCTGGTCGTTCAAGATCCACTCGGCGCGCTTCTTGCGCGCCTCCCAGTTGGCTGGAAGCTTGTTTCTGGCGTCTTCGGCGATCACCTCCTGGTGGTTGTGCGAACGCGCCTCGTTTCGCAGCGTGTGCAGGTTTCGCAGCCTCTGCAAGCGCTCGCGTTGCTTCTCCGCGAAGGTTTTGGGGTTTGCTTCAGGGGGCGCTGGCGGTTCTGCGGTGCTACTCCCTTGGGCTTCCGTCGCGCTCATCTTCTTCAAACACGATACGAACAACAAAACTGCACACAGAGCGTCTACTCCGTCTCCTAATATTTAGGATACTGTCACTGTCAAGTAATGACAGATGACAGATGTCACATTTGAGTGAGATTAGGTTACAAAAGAAATTAAACTGAAGGTAGACAACCAGATATACACGTACAGAAATAACCAGAAGCAGATTTTTTTTTAATTCTTTCTGTTATTTATTTATTAACGGGGGGCCGTAGTATTTGTACCTGAAAAATATGACCTTTGCTATATAAGCATAATAACATAGCATATAACCACTTAATATTCAACCCCCATATGCATTTAAAAAAAAATGGAAAAAAATTACGACCGTTCAGTAAAAGTAGCCCAGTATGGCTCCGTTGACAATATCATTCCAGGGACGGGCTTGGAAGAAGGAAGCTTTGATCCAGGTGTCACAGATACGTAAAAATTTTTTAAAATTTCAACAAAGAAGAAAAATATGCAGGTTTTTGCTAAAACTTCCCCTACACACCGTCTTCGCCCTAAAAGAAATACAAATCAAATACAGTTTTGTCCCACGAACGTGGTGGATGCGGTGTACAAGAAACTGTTTACCTGAACCAAAGGAAAGGAGTTTTTCATGTGGTAGCAGCAAACCGTTCTCATCTAAAAATCTTTCTGGCATGAAATTTTCAGGATCTTTCCAATATTCTGCATTGTTGTTTATAGAATGAAGACTCAACAGAATTGTAGTGTCCTGAAGAGTTTTTGATAAATTTCAAAAAATCAAAATTGAAACATAGTTACCTTTGGTAAAAAGTATCCGTCCAGGTAAGTGTCTTTCGTTACTCTTCTAGGTCCAGCAAGTGGAGCTACGTGGCGAAATCTCATGATTTCCAGTATGACTGCTTCCACATAAGGCAACCTATAATTAAATGGTGGTTTTGATGCTCTTTATGAGACGTTAAAATCGTACTTGTCTCTGTCGGAGTACTCCAAAATGTGGTTCTTAGAAAAAGTTGTGTCGAGCTGAGCTTGTACTTTTTGTTGTACGTCTGGATGCAGAATCATCAGTAAGAAACCGAAATCTAACGTCCCACTTGTGTTGTTATTTCCGCCGATGAAAAGATCCAAACAAAGCATTATCAACTGATCATCTGATAAAAAATTACTACATGATTTAATTTTTACTGGTGGCAAAGTGTATTACCGTTAAAAACTGCAGAGTTTTTGTTGGGCGCTTTACTCTCAGAAATGTATCGATATATCAGATCGTCATTTCGCCCTTCGTGCCAGGTCTCTCGGTGTTCTTCGATGATCTTCTCGAACAATTTCTTTAATTTGTTGTTGATCTCTTGTATCAAATTAAAACCGCACCATTCCGGTGCTACAAATCTCAACCAAGGGTAGAGTGCGAGAGTCCCGCCGGTCAGGTCAAACGCTTTCGATCTTGCCGCAAACAAATCTAACAACTCGTCGAGTTGATTTTTCGATATTCTTGCACCGGTGGTCAACGTCCACAAAACGTTCAGCACGCCAGGTGCGATGAATTTATCAACTTTAACATTAGAGCCGTCGTCTCTCAAAGCAGACAACATTTCGACGACCTCATCTCGTATCATTTCCTCCATTGGGGTCTTCCCAAGACCCAGATTGTGTAAGTGACGGTTGATCAAATTTTTTTGGATGCGCCAGAGTTCTCCGTCCGTGGCGGTGACGCCTGCAGTTGTTTTAAATTATTCCAAATTGACTTTTCAAGATGAGTGATGTGTCTACCTTGTATCTTTCCCATGCATCGTAATTTTGTAAAGAAGTTGGTAGGGCGTCCCTCAAATTCCTCACGCAAGAAGACCTCTCTGACAATGCGATATGAAAATACAGTTACTACATATTCGTTGCCTAGTTTTAGTCCCAGTATGTTTGTTTTGTATGTTTTGGCTAGCTGTGCCAGGGCAAGATGTTGTCCTCCTAGAGATTTGGAAAGTTTCTTCAGTTCTGGCAGGTTGCCCACAAATGGCCACCATAGGGGTCCTACGTGCCGATTATTGTATAATAAATATTGGAAAGACTATCGTGATTAGTTAAAATAACGGATTTTTAATCTGACGGAACTGATTGGCCAAATTGTTCGAGAAGAGGGTGAGAAAGTGTTCGAGAATAATTTAAAAAAGCGGAACCAATAAAGAAATGAACTTGGGATTTGAATTCTGAAGTAGCTGAAGATACCTGTCTTCTGTATCGAAAGAAGTCATTTTGTGTCCACATGTTGTAATTGAAACAGATACCGGGTGTATTATGAAAAACCTTTGGTGCTATAACTTCCTTATTTTTTATCCGATTTTAACAAATGATACGTTAAACAAAATCATTTTAGAAACACTATAGCCCGACATGCTATGATTAACATTATAGTTGTTGACAGACCGCAGCTAACTTTTTTTTTTGTTGCACTGTATATTTTTTTGTGTTTATTCTGATAGATGTTTATCTTCTGAATACACAAACATTAAAATAAAAAATCAAAACTTTGTTTTTAATAAAAAAAAAATAGAATTTCCAAAAATCAAGTAACCATAACTTTACTATAGCAAATGTTTGAAATTACCTCCATTCTCTCTCAGGCACATTCGACACCCTCCACTCACGCCCATTGGGGCGTTTAATAAAAATTCTGGTGGTATTTGTTCACATACTGCTACGATTCTTTTTATTAAATCATCTCTGTTATCGGCCGGAGTCAAATAGACATTGTCTTGAATGTCCATAGCTGTCTTAGTCACTTTGTAAAATTAGAATGCACTTTTATTACTGTTTAATGTGACTACTTGATTTTAAAAAAATACATCATTTTTTAATTTCTTCTTTTTGTTTCTATGCATGAGCATGGTTGTTTACATTTTCATATTTAAGATAAAAATTTCTATAAAACTGAGTTAAAAAAGTTAATAGTGCCATTTGAAAAAAAAAAGTTGACTATCATTTGTCAAAAACAGAACTCAAGAACAAATATTGGATCAATTCAAATTGTAGCCCATTTAAAACGATTTTGTTTGACATATCATTTATTAAAATCGAATAAAAAATAAGGAAGTTATAGCACCAAAGGTTTTTCATAATACACCCGGTATATGCAACCAATAGTTATTTGGATTACATGTCCAGAAAATGTTTTGCGAGTGCTCGACTGCTCGTGTTGCTCCGCCGCGGCTAGGCGCCTTGGCTACGCAATACCACTCACACTCGTAAAATATCATTTTCTGGACTAGTAATGGAAACCCCCTATTTTTTTTTTTTTTGATTCTGATAGCCCTTTTAATTGTCTAAACGCCAGTATAAAATTTTTGTTACCTTACATAAGGAAATTTTTCAGAAAAAAAAATACAGTTGGAAAAAATACATTTTATAACCAACAAAAACAAGTCAAAAACTGTGTTAGTAAGTACTTAAAATTATGGAATTAAATGTTCGAATTGCCATCCCTCAGCTTGTTGACAATAAGCAAGTTTATGAAGAAATTCCTCTTGTTTTAGTTTTATCTAGTTTTATTCCCGCACCCAATCAAAATTAAAATTTCTATACGTTGTGTTTCTGTTAAATTATTTCTGCAGCTATAGCCTTGATTAAGAATTCTTTCACTGCAGGACATGACCAAATACCAGCCTTCTTGGTAAAAGACTGTAAAACCATTTTTATTCAGCCGCTGTTGACAATCTTTAATGCTTCTCTTCGGCAATCTAAATTTCCTTCTTTGTGGAAAATATCCAAAATTATTCCGGTTTTAAAAAACGGTGATCGTTCTATTATAGACAATTTTCGCCCAATATCTATTCTATCCAATTTTTCCAAGATTTTTTAAATCGTTTTATACTCATATATTTACCCGTACATAACTAACTACATATTATTTCCCCTCAGCAACATGGTTTTCTAAAAAAACGTTCTACAGTTACAAACCTTGCCTGCTTCTCACAGTACGTATCCGAATCAATTAATCAAGGTTCACAGGTTGATACTATTTATACTGACTTTGCCAAGGCGTTTGATCGCGTTGATCATCGCTTAATCATATCTAAACTTGACATGTTCGGTATAAGTAACAAAGTTTTACATCTATTACAATCATATTTATTTAACAGACGCAGTTATAATTAAAGGCCGGATTTATATGCATTTGCATATTTTTTTGATAAACAGCTTCGGATTACTTTGAAGATTTCTTGGCGTTTCAGATGATTCTAAATAAAATAACATCATTCTTATTATGCATATTATTGCATATTTATCAATAAAAGCATATTTTACAATAAATGCATATTTATTTGCATATAACCCAGGAAAACGCACATCTGGTCTAGCCACTTCAAGAAAAGGCCGCCTTTGATATGGAAGTTGCAAAAATGTGCCGACACTGCCGACTGGTCAGGTTTATAGGTATAGTTTAGTGAGAGGGGAGCACTTGCCACCGTGTGCCGACACAATTCTGCAATAAAATGATATAATGTATGCATTGGCAATTTGGTCTAAATATGACAATTTCTCTCATAATCACGTCTTTCGTATGTTCAACAGCTTACTGGAGATATATTCTTGTTAAATAAGATTTAGTTTCCAGTGGTGGTAATTTTTTACCGTTGATTTTCAGTGTATTAAAATTGTCATTTCGAGAAATTTTGAAAATTTTTTTGTGGCGAATCGAAAATATGAGTTTTCCAGAATGCCTAAAATGAAAGTGTGCAGAAGTCAACAAATTCGTGAATGGATATCAAAATCGGAACATATTACTGCTGGCGGGAAAGTCATTTTTTGTCAAACATGTTCCAAACACAAAAAATATTTTATCTGACATTTTACTCCAGAAAATTTAGAAAAGTATCTTGTTTGCCATTTTAATAGTAATAAAATCAACATTGTATTGTAATTGTATTATTTTTTAATACATATAAATTAAAAAAACTTGCCTCTTTTGATTTTTTAAAGCATATTTAGGTGCATATTTTGTATACTTAAGTGCATATTTTGTAATCTCGGAAGCATATCTTGCATGTATATTTCGACTTTTTTAGTGCATATAAATCCGGCCCTTAGTTATAATGGATTCTCTTCGTTCTTGTACCATTCTACATCAGGCATTCCGCAAGGATCCAATCTTGGACCGTTATTGTTCATATGTTTTATTAATGATCTACCTTCCACATTAACCTGCGGTAGTCTCTTGTATGCTGATGATAATAAGATGTATTCCACCATAAATAACTTAGCTGATGCATTGACCTTGCAGGAAAACTTGAATAGACTTTCTTCTTGGTGCATACTTAATAAATTAGCGTTAAATGTTTCAAAGTGTAAAGTTGTTTCTTATTCATATAAAAAGTCACCATTGTTATTTAACTATCATATAGATAACTTAATTTTAAAACGCGAAAATACTATTAAAGATCTTGGTATATACTTTACTTTGACGAACGACTTAATTTTAACTATCATATAGACATTGCAGTAAATAAAGCATTAAGTATGTTGGGTTTCATAATTAGAAACTCGAGGGACTACACCAACATTGAAATTTTTTAACTTTTATTCAAAACTTATGTCATCCCCTGCATGGAATATGCATGTTTAGTTTGGAACCCGTTTTACCAATGTCACGTAACTTTTATCGAGGCCGTTCAAAGAAAATTTTTAATCTACTTACATTTCAAAGGATTTGGTGTATTTCCTCTGGTGGGAACTCATAATCATATTCTTCGCGAGCAAAATAACTTTTTGTCTTTAGCTAACTAATAGGAGGAAAATTATTATATTATTATTCCTTCATAAATTGATCCAGTATAGAATTGATTGTGCTGATCTACTTCAGAGATTATGTTTTTGTATTCCTCGAGTTAATAATAGAAACGTTCTGCCTTTATATGCGGCTATGCCTAGATCTAACACCCTACTTCGTGCGAATCTAGGTAAATTGCTCGAATGCAATTGCTCGAATATGACTTTGCTCGAATTGCAAGTTCCTCGAACGGCAGTTTCTCGAAAGTATTTTGCTCGATAGTAATTATCATACACAGGATAATGCGGTGATTGTTATTACAAAGGCCACATCCGTATTGCATTTAAAAAATTAAAAAAAAAAACAGTTTTACTTACAAAAAATTCTTAACTTCTGATTTTTACACTGATAAGAGGATTCATTTCTGACATTTATAAACGAAATTACCGAAGAAAGATATGAATTAAATTTTAAATCAAACAATATTAAAAATTTGAAGACTGGTTTTATTTATGATGTGGGATTTGTAATTGCGGTAAGGCGGTAAGGCCGTTACAGATCTTCAGGTGCAGGCATTTGAGATTCCATTATTTTCTCCAAGGCCGCAACAGTTTTTTTGTTATAAAACAATAAGTTTATGCAATATGCAATTGGGATATAAGGTTAGTAAGTGCATTATAACAGAATCGAGGAAGAGTTTGAAAAATCGCTTATACGAAAAAAAAATGGATTCGAAGTAATTTTTTTACAGGAATATTTTGAAGGCATTAATGTCATTATTACGACTAGTCCGTAATTACTAATAATTACTAATTACACTCCACTTACACATTTTCGACCATATAAATTCGAGCAAAACATTTTCGAGAAATTGCAGTTCGAGGAACTTGTATTTAGAGAAAAGTTACAATCGAGCAATTTCATTTTCGAGCAATTGATTTCGAGCATTTGATTTCGAGCAACTGCATTCGAGGAATTTGCCGGAGACGACTTCGTGCACCTATTCAATCTATGTCAAGTCTGTATTATGCAGTTTGTAAAGATTTTGACATCTATTACGTTTCTGGGTGTTATTTTCGAAAATCTCTTATGATCTATTTTGTAAATAAAAGTTAGGATGTATATCATTTAGCATGTTGGACAAATAAACATTATTATTATTAACCCTCCACCACCCGGCGGCACGGCAATTTTGCCGGAGTACATACACTATTACGGATAATACTATCAAGTAATAGTGCAGTGCTGATCAACATAATTACCGGCGTCTCGCCTCCACATTTTGACTTTGTTGTGTTTTATGTTCTGTGTCAATGTTAAGGAATTTCCTCACGATATGACATGAGTATAATAATATACCTTTTTGAATTTCAACCACCAATGTGTTCTCTAAGTCCAAAATTTTTAAATTTTTAAAAGGAGATTGCGGTACTATTCCCGTTGTTGAAATTATAAGTGGTAAAATCGAATTTTTTTTCTAAACACCAAAGATTTCTTATAGCAACGGAGAGTTCTAAATATTTATTAATTTTTGTGTTATATGTCTGTGTTATATTGTGTGAATTTGGAACAGCTATATCTAAAAGATATGCTTGCTTTTGTTGTTTATTTAAAACTAGCTTTTACCCGCGGCTTTGCCCGCAAATTTCAGAATGTTTTAAAATTATGTTTCTACTTTCATGTACTGCTATAAACGCTGTCATTTCAATATGAAGTTTGTCTTTTTACGAAGAATAATTAAAACTTTACTGTAGACTACTTTTTTCTTTGACTATATGTATAAACAAAAAGATTAATACGATAAGAAACTAACACTATGATCACCTACCAATTCATGAAAATACGCCAACATAACACTTTTACTTTCAGTTGTAACCTTATTTAGATCTTCCTATTGTTTGATTGTCTCGTTTGATTTCAGATACCTGCCTTTTGATTTTTCCGGTATTAAGCTATTTGAAGCTTGTTCTGCTTCATTTAAGACATCTTTCGGTAAAACACAATCATTCAAACACATTTTGCGAAATTGCTACTTTTATAAACAACCAAATGTAACTATGACACCTGAACATATCATGCAAACGCGATTTCAAACTCGAAAAAACTTTTTTTGTGCTTAACAGGCTTAAAAATGATAATAGTGGTTGCTTTTTGTGGGTGTCAAGCGGCGAAGGTGACGATATACTCAGAGGATGAAATAGGGGTGAAGCGGCGAAGGTGAGGGTATTTCCAACTCGAAAAAACTGTCTTTTTTCTTAACAGGGTTGAAAATGGTAGTTGGGGTTGGTTTTTGTAAAATTAAAGTAGACAGTAAATTTCTCATTGTTTTGAAGATCAAGTGTACAAAATTTCATCAAGATCGGAGTAAAATTGTAGATTTGCATACAAATATACAAACAAACAGACATTCAATTTTATATGTATACTAGCTGACCCGGCGAACTTCGTACCGCCTCAGAATCAATAATTGTTATGTTAACTTATTAGGAGCCAGTTTACAGAAGCAAAATTAAGTTAATCGTAATCAAATGCGACATTAACTGAACACGTGATCAGACTGAACCAATCGCAGTTTCGGATTCATGGGTTAATTGCGCATTAAAATTTAATTCGAATTAAATATTTAATTCTCTTTCTATAAACTGGCCCTAGGTGAATTAAATTAATTTTTTTTATTAAGATAAAATGAATAATTAAAATGAATTGAAATTTAATGATTTAATGCATACACAAACAAATTTAATACAGTTGGTTGCAAAAAAAAAACGGGAAACGAACATTTTTCTAATGTAAATTTGGTTTTGTCCATTTGTCAATTAATTGTCTACTCGACAATACCTATCAAATAATTTCTAAAAATGTCTGAATTTTGACTCTAATTCTAACCTATCTCTCGTAAGAAGGTTTCACACTATGAAAAAATTGTAAAAATGTGTCAGTTTTATTCTGACAGTTCCCTTTTTTTTTTGCAACCAACTGTACCTTAATCTAAGCACTACGCCCTCCGACGGAGATTATTCATTCGTATTCACGTCACGTGATGTGCAATTTCTGCACGGATGTCGGCCTTCAGGTCTTGTAGGGTCCTTAGATGGTTGATATAAACGCGAGATTTCAAAAAAACCCATAAACAAAATCGCAAGGGGCCAAAAATGGCGAGCGAGTTCTCTACTACAAATTGCCCCTTATTGAAGTGAAACTCCAGTTCTTCGTCTTGTCGCACTCCCGGTTTGTCTGAACGTAGTGACCCATGTAACAATTGATTTCTGGTTCGGGACACGACCCAACATTGAAGCGATTTCGGAAGGGTTGCGATCACAGAATATCAGTTTGAAAAGTAGACCTCGACGGCAAACGCAGGGTCTCCATCTCCACTCTTCCAACCATGGAGGTAGTATTAACAGGAGGGAGCATTCCCTATAGCCCTATACCGTCAATGCTTTAGATGCGTTATCAGTCCGCCACTCTCTGGTACCACTTTATGACTCTTCTCAAACTACGCGCAAGCGTTAGTGACACTGCTGACCCTCTGCTGGAATCTTTCCATATGGTGCGCTCTGCATTTAGTACCACTTTATGGCAGTGCGCATTTACGCGGCATTTCCGCTTTTTTCAAATAGTGCTCCCTCCTGACAACGCATGATGGCAGCTGACAGAGATAGGGAACAAATCTTTAAAACCATGGGACCACGGCTTCCGAATGAGACCACTCCCGCCTCATTACAGTCTGAATGGCGCGCATTTCAAAAAAGGAAGTTATGTTGTCGCACCCTGTACAATGCAAAAATAGTGTTGATCACCATTGATCACACTTGGGGTCAAAACTCAGCTGACGTTAAATCTCAATTAAGTTCAAATTGTCAATGCGCGCACAATGACAGATGACATAACCTTACAAAATGAATTTTCTTCATAATTTTTTTTTCGTTAGTTATTCGATGTTTTAATAGTTATTCTGCTAATGGGGGCGGAGACAAATCCAACAATGTGTAACACAATTGGTGTGAGCTCGTGACACATGTCGAGTACTTTTGAGGTTAAATGAAATCACCATGAAGTCACTGAATTAACTGAACGATGTTATCGACCGGGGTTGAAAATTATTGAATTACTAATATCGCTATTAAAAAATAGGGGTTGATGGTAGAAGGGTGAAAATTTAGGGTTGTATGTATTTTTTAATGCCACATCATAAAAAGATAAAAATAAACAATTTTGTCCAAAAAATAAAAAAAAAATTTTGGGGTGGACCACTCTTATCACTTAGGGGTATAAAAAATAGATAACAACCTATTCTCAGACCTACTGAATATACATATAAAATTTCATCAAAATCGGTCAAGCCGTTTCGGAGGAGTATGATAACTAAAACTGTGACACGAGAATTTTATATATTAGATACGAGTACAAATAGATAATAATGTCTGGTCTGTTATGCTGAATATGAATGTCAGTTAAAACTGTACGATCAAAATATAATTTGTAATTGTCATTTTCCAAACAACTTTCGGGTTTATAAATATAATGTGGTTGTGTATACTTTAATAATTTGAATTTAACTGCTAAATTCATGTGTATAATTTTTGCGAATATATCATGACGTTTTTTATATTCGCTTTGAGCCAAAACGGTGCAAAAAGAAATGATGTGTTCAATGGTTTCCCCTTCAGTTCCGCAAATCCTACATTTATCAATGATCGATTGTAAACCGCATATGTGTTTTTTATAATTTCTTGTATTTATAACACGATCTTGTATTGCATAAAACCCTCAGTCTCAGGATGAATATTTGATTTTTTAAGCCATGCATGAGAAGCTTGAATATTAATTTCTGGTTGTTCTAGTTCTTTAAAATATCTCCCATGTAAAGACTTTTGTTTTATATTTGCTATAGTGTCAGGTATATTTGGCTCAACAATATCTGAAATTATATTATCACTTATAATATCCCTAGTGCATTGATTATTTCCGGAAATTTTTTCGAATGCATTTCTAAAACGTATTAATGGCTAATTACGTTTTGGAAATGCATGAGAAAAAAATTTCCGGATATTAATCAATGCACGAGGGCATATTCGGTAAGAAAATCGCAACGACACGGACAAATTCTCCTTTATTTAAATTTTTAATGATTTCTCCTTCTTTAGTTATATGTACGAGTATATTCTAAATTTTCGTAATGACCGCGACGTATTGATTCATATTGATTGCGTTTTACACTTATCAATACCAAAACTCATGCCAATATCATTTGAGAAATTTTCAGTTATTGTTATTATTATTATTATTAAATGAGGCATTTTCGAAAACGTTTTGTAAAACAAATAACACATACGAATGAAATTGACAGTAACATTTGACTTGATTTACTTAATTGATTTTTTGACTTGTTTTTGTTCGTTATAAAATTTAATTTTTCAAACATTATTATTTTTTTTCTCAAAAATTTTCTTATGTAAGGTAACAAAAATTTTATATTGTCATTTAGACAATTAAAAGGGTTATTAGAATCAAGAAAAAAAATAGGGGGTTTCCATTTTAAAAAACTATCGGTGACGTCATAACTAGAAAACAAATTACTGCTTGGAATTTTCTTTGGTAGGAAAACATGTATTTTTATGGATTAAAATTGACCTGTGCAAATATTTTTTTGAAAAAGATTTTGTTTAATTTTTAAGGAATTTATTCCATACTTTTTCCGCTCACTGTATATCTGTTTCAATTACAACACGTGGACACAAAAAATGACTTCTTTCGATACAGAAGGTATCTTCAGCTACTTCAGAATTCAAATCCCAAGTTCATTTCTTTATTGGTTCCGCTTTTTTCGATTATTCTCGAACACTTTCTCACCCTCTTCTCGACCAAAGTGGCCAATCAGTTGCGTCAGATTAAGTTTTTGAACAGTAATCCATGCTTTGCAAGTGTGTATTCTGGTTCTTTTGCGGCACTTACAATTTCGGGAGGTGTACACGAAAACGCTTCCTCAACAGTTTCCCTTCCTTCTACAGGCTTTTCAGCAATGTTTTTTTGTAAAAACACAAAGAACACCGACACAAACTGACAAAACAATTATTTCTGTTTATTCGTTGTTACTAAATGGTTACAATAGTCACTGGACATCTGATTTTAACAAAAAATTCGCAGAGCGAGCGTTTCGTACATTTTGTCGCGCGTGAGCGACAAAGTGACAGTCCTCGGAAAACGTCAACTTTGCGTTGTCAAATGCAAGCGCAAATGCCTACTTTTTATATCGATTGTAGAAAAAATAGTTTTCGTGGCATTTCTACAGGGTGTTTTCGAAGTTGAGGCGTTCCTTTTAACATGTGATAGTATGCGTTGTTCTAATGAGTTTTAGCCAAAATCACCTTAGTAAAATTTGTACGGTAATGAAGATACAATAAGTTAATTTTTTTGAAATTTTTGAAACCGGTCCTGCTCAAATTTGCCCTGATTGGAATTGACAAAAAAAAATCAAATGAGCATGGACGTTAATCAAAACTACTGTCAGAGTTGTCATCTAATTAGTCGAAATGGCTTTATTATTAGGAAAATAATTAGCTCACAGATATGTTGCAAATGCATGGGCAATGTTATCACGTTATCAGAATGCATCTGCAGCGTCCAGAGAGTATTGCAAAGCGATTTCCGGAAAGACACCATTCTGGGCCAGGTTAGTTATTAATCTAGTACAGCGGAGAAATGGACAGGACCGGACTTAAAATTTTAGAAAACAATAAAAATATACAATCAATTATCTCCGTTAATACAAACATTTTACTAAGAAGATTTAGGCTAAAATTCTTAAGAATAATGTGTAGTACCTCGTGTTACAAGGAACGCGTCAACTTCGAGAACACCCTGTATTAAAGATATTTGAAATTATTCTCACCTGGTGGAAGATTTTTCGGTTTTCTGATCTGGCTTACGAGATATGTCACTATTACTGTTATGATAGATACCGCTGTTATTAAAATGAACAACATGACGACTAAATGACGTGGATGAATAAAATTAACGAACGCTTCACTAAACTATCTCTACCACCAAACATTATTTAACTAAACAATTGAATAAGATATCAAATTAAGAAAATGAGGCAGCACAACCAAAACTAAAACATATTTAGCCTCTTTACTAAATAATACCAACATTAGTGAGTCAGAATCGACCACAATTTTATGAGGCCACTTAGGTAAACGTTACAAGTAGATAAGAATATCTACTTCTAACAGTTACCTGACTACTTTTAGATAGATATGCAAAAAATGTGTAAGTGAAAAAAGTTATAACGAGTGTTTTTTTTTTAATTTGGCGTCGAAGTTGCCGTTGAAGAGTCGATTGTGAATGCACTATACGGATAACGGATCACAGATCAGCTTTTACACGAGCGTTCTCAATCGACTCTCCAACGCCAACTTCGATGCCAAATTTAAAAAAAACACCCTTTACATATTTATACAGGGTCATTATAAATGATTGTCCCATCGCAGTAGGCGTTGGTGACGTAGTTGAATATGGCCCAATAAGCCTCATAACATGAGTGAGAAAGTGAGACTAGTATCGCCGATAGGTGGCGCTACTGGTGGTAGTGGAAATCTGTCTTCTACTATTTTTTCTAACGTTACGACGCTGGCCGCACATCTAAAATTTGTGTGGGTTTTCAACGCCAACTGCGATGGGACAATAATTTACAGGGCGTATGGGAGTTGGACCACGTTATCTGTGTTTTCTAAGTATTCTGAAGGGTATGGGATTAAGTGCATATACGGGTTGGACCACGCTACCTGACTTATCTAATTACCCAGGGGATCGGATTTTACCTGTTGGTTCTGGACTAGTAATACAACAATTTCACAAGAAAATTTAATGTGATAGAAATTTACAAGATACACATTCTATAAATTCGAATTTAGTAATAACATTAAAGTCCATTCAAAAATCAAAAAACCACCACCTGTTGCTTTAGGTTGGTAAAATTTAAAAAACCCTAGGTAGATATTATTTCGTACTATGTTGGTAACTATAAATTATGACATTTATTTGATTCAAAATAAAATTCAGTTGCTTTGAATTTCGTTCATATTGTTTTATTACCAGCACGTTTCATTTATTTATTGATTCTTATTATTTTTACATAAACATGCCCAGAAAAACAAGATACTTAATAAACATTTAACCTCAAAATTACAAGTCTCACCAAATTTTACACTAGATAGTGTTGCCGATAGTAATTATCGAGGTGGTGGTGGTTTTTTGATTTTTGAATGGATTTTATGTACTATGGCGGCCAAAAAATTTCGGCCGTCACTTTCTTGACATTCAAGTAAAGTGTAAATAAACCTTTAGGAATCGTAACCCCACTTTCGATTCTTGTCATTTTGACAATTAATTTAAACTGTTTGAAGCTCAGATATTCCAAAAATCCGACATGAATAAACAAAATTAGAGCAATCGTACATAGATAACCTGAGGTAAACGTTCTGTGTAGTAGAAATGACAAAATAATTTTGAGTTTTGAAATTTACCACCCAAAAAATAACGTTCATAATCAAGACGGTAATCATGATGACAATAAAGTACGGATTACAATTTTTTTTTTTTGAATTGACAGACAATGACGGCCAAAATTTTTTGGCCGGCATAGTACTTACCTACGAGTACATAACAAGCAGCAATTTTAGTGTTTACTCATTTTTGCTTCTCAGCTATGTCTTTACGTACTTTTTTTACAAAACGGTTAGCAGTGTGTATTTTAATATGTATAAACATCACACTGAAAATCTTTTAACACAGATAGGAATTGAAATATATTTGGATGAGTGTTATAAAAGCATTCATTAAATTTTGAATGAAATGATTCGCATATCTAATACAAAACTAAATAAAATCAGTAATTGCTTCTACATTTAAATATGCCAACGTCCCACCACTTATTTTTTCAACCCCCAAGCTAATAGAGTGAATTTGATGTCTTTGGCCCCCCGTCAGTACCTGGAAAATCTTAATCCCTTTGGTAGCGATCGGTGGCCGAACTCGACCATCAGATTAACACAAATTTGGGATCGTGGTCGAACTCGGTGACTCCCAATTTACAATGACCGGTAATTACCTATGTAAACAAAGAAGAGTCCCAAGCTGAAATAAAAATCATAACCTTGAATGACAGAAAAACTTGACATTTTAGGTTGGTCGTACGTCAAAACTGCCCGCCAAATTTGAAAAATTTCAGCGTTTCCCAAACCAAGGGATTCCTTCGATTTTCTTGTAAACCATTAACATTTGTATAAGACAAGTTGCCTCCTTGAACACATACTACCTCAGGTTAAAATATCTGTACAACCTTCATAGTCAGACTATACTAACTTGTTCTAAACGGTTTAATTTTTCCAACGCCTACTCAGCCCAGGATTTCATTTGGATGCGCGATCATAGACAAAATAAGCGATAAGCGATATACTGACAGAGATACCTATTATTGAAATTTTTAATAAACAATTGTCAAAACGTTCTCATGTTGGTATGAGCCAAACAGTAATTTTCATGATAATACATAATACGATAAGTGACACTGAGTGTCAACATTGTTTTAATGTAACTGAGCTTGCGCCCTGACGAGCAAGAGTTTATTTCAAATTTGAAAAAGATTTCTCCTGATTTCTCATTAAATTTATGTTTTGAAAATGAATTCACCGAAGAGAGGTACGGGAAGTGAAGTGAACATAACCTAAACTATGATTTGGTGTAAAATTGTTATGCAGCTGGTCCATATGCGCACATTTTAGGGTGGTACAGTCTGGTTAATTTTTACACTGACAATTGTTTTTTAAACATATTTCACTATACAACATCTCAATATCGCATCAGAGATACCTTCGAACGTTGTTTCAAAATCAGTTCTCGGATTGGTTGATGTTGTAAATTTTCAAGAGTGCTGCCTTTCAATCACATTAACAAATAACGCTGTCACTTTATTTGATTAAAAATGTTTCAGAACCTTGTGGTTATTATAATAATCACGATTGAACCTGTAAATTTGGCAGTTCCGCCTAACAACGTGTTGTCCAAAGAGTTCATCGAAAAAATCAACAAAATGAATTCAAGTTGGAGAGCTGGCAAGACCATTTCTGAAGATACACTGAATCAGATCTTGGAAGGATTGAGTGGGAATCAAGTTGAACCAGTCGAATTGGAAGTTATGAGCACCTTGAACCACAGGACAAAATTTTTCCAAGACATTCCGGATTCCTTCGACGCAAGAGAAAATTGGCCGCAGTGCAAAGACATAATAGGCACAATCACAGCACAAGGTCTTTGTTCCAGTTGTTGGGTAAGATATTTACCGAGTGTTGAAGAAATGTAGTAACCAAACGCAGGCTCACGCCAGCGCTCGTGTCATTAGTGATAGAATATGCATCGAATCAAAAGGTACCACCAAGGTGAACATCTCTGTGGAAGACTTAGTGACTTGCTGCAAGACGTGTACGAGCACCAATGGCTGTCAAAGTGGTAAAATTGACAAGGCTATCGAGTACTGGGTCAGCAAAGGTGTTGTCACTGGAGGTCTCCAGGATACAAACATCGTATGTATTGTAAATTTTTCCGAAATATTTTTAAATCTTCCTTTAAATCTTCTAAGGGATGCAAGCCCATAACGTCGATTAACACGAGGACAGCACCTCCATGCAAACAAACTTGTACCAACAGCAATTACCAAATACACTACAACAACGATAAACATTTCGGTAAAAGTTCCTACAGAGTGGATAGCAAGGATATCGTCCAAATGCAAATTGAAATAATGATGCACGGTCCTGTCGTTTCCAACTTTGACGTGATGGGCGACTTCATGACTTACCAAGAAGGTGATTTGTATTTTTGCTTTTGAGATGAGCGAGACTGATACTACTTTTCAGGGGTTTACCGACATCTGCTAGGAAATTTTATAGGTGTTCACACTTTCAGAATTTTGGGGTGGGGCGTAGAGAACGGCACCAACTATTGGTTGGCTGCCAACAGTTGGGGGCCAACATTTGGAAAGCTAGGCGGCTTCGTGAAAATCTTGAGGGGTGTCAACCACCTCAACATTGAAAGTACGGTTCTGACAGGAAGGGTAAGTGCGAAACTTAACGCTCGTGAGATTTTGATCACCCCAGACAATGGTACAATGTTTCCAAGAACTACCGACGGATGCCGAAGAAATTCAGGTTTCTTGTTAATCAATTTTGTGGTGTTTACAATGATGTCATTTGCGTAAGGAATGAAAAAACTGTGAATAATCAGGAATACAGCTATAAAATTTTGTAAATTGTAAACTTAAAAAAAAAATGGAACAATGATTGGTGCTCGTTTTATTTGTTGCAGGGTTATTAGAAATGTTTATTACAACGTAATTAGCAAAAAGTATTAAAACCTAATAATTCCAATTGTTATTTGCATCACAAGGCTAGAAAATGTCATTTTGCAAGTGCAAGTAACCTGCCTTCAAATAAATTTATATTTTGAGCAACCTATGGAATATGACAATATGAAATTGGGAAAAAGCTTACTATGTAACCTGTGTAACTCCGGAGAATAATTGGTTACCTACAAAAATTACTTTACACTGTTAACAGAATTAGAATGTTGCCTACGCCTACTCTAAATACAGAGTGATCAACAAGGACTGAAGCTGTTGGCAACAATGACAACATGATGAAAATTTCAGTGAAATTGGTAGCATTACATTTTCAGTTTGTAATACCCCAGTTTGAATTCATATTGCCGCCGCAGAAACAAACGCAAGAGGAACTATTTGGTTCTTTTGTTGGACACTGTTGGTAGACTTGGATTGCGTACGGTTGGTACACGGGTGACGCGGTACTTGCTCTCTGCGCAGGGCTCGATTCTCAGCCCTCGAGAAGAACGGTGGTGTTTGTGGAACTGTCGTTTTCATTGTCATTGTTTTAGCTGAAAATGTAGTTATTGCTGTTACGAATGTCGAGTCGGGCATTTTTCTTGTGTATTGTCAGTGTAACCAGAGCCGTGCGGCGTAAACATTCACCAATCGCAGAGGAGAATGTGTTGATTAATTACAGGTGCGCACCTCGTGTGTCGCCGACAGTTTGCGCGTTGTAATTCAGGTAGGATAATCTTACAGACAACAAGTAGTGTTTAGCAGGTATGTTATTTCGTTTTGTTATTCCGATAAGCTCGGGTGAAGTAGGAATTGATAGAGTGGGTAAATTCTTGAAGGAACGTCGCAATAAGGTTGTCAGGTAGTTAAAATTCGTGGGACGAGTTCATTTTCGAGAGAGATTAAGGGGTGAACCCTGAAAATCAGTTGGTAGCGTCCAGGCTTTAAAATCAGAGTTATTTAACGGCGAACAGTTAGAAATACTTTGGGCGAGTCCATTTCTGGGTAGGGGTAGAAACGGTTAACAGACCATATTGCGTCAGCGATTTAATTAGGGAAAACGGTAGTCCATTTTGGGAACGGCCTTTCATTTGCCACCAGGAAAAACTGGGCACGTGTTTGGCCGAAGTTTAGTAGTAGACGCGTGGGGCAGAGTTACCACGTTGCAATGAAAAACGAGTGCCTGCTAGAAGAGCCGGACGTGGGGGGGCTGGTGTCACCTTGCAAGGCCCCTTCATGACGTGTGATCTTGGACGCAGAGTTGCTCGGCCACCCCGGTGGACGACCTCTGTTTCCCCATAATGCCATCTGTTGCAGTTGAGATTCGGAGGACAGAAGTCGGGGCACTGCACCCATAACGAGTTAGGTGTCGCAGGGACTTGGACGACCGACGTCACTAGGGTAGAAATTAGGAGACTGGGGGGCGAGAACTAGGTTAACTTCGCGATCGTAGTCCGCGTGCTAGCTTGAAGAGCTGAGAGTCCCAGTGGTATAATATTCATTTAGGGAACTAGATGTCTGTCATGGTTATCTTGAGTCTTGTTGCGCAATGTTCTGTAACCTGTTGCATTATTGAAAAGATTATGGTGCGCCATCGTTTGTGGATGATTTTTGGAGGTTTTGCTCATCCCATTTACAGTGTCTATTCGTAATGACTTAACTATCACTTGTTTCACGGTACCGCTTTGTTCTTGTATTGTGAGTTTATAGTTGCTGAGCATCTGTTGTTATTTTATTTATTGTATCGTTTCGTTCCTCAGAAGGTCGATAGACAAATTTATTGTGTTATGTATTCCTTGTTATGTCATGTTAAGTCGCACCGCTGAATTGTTTAATTTCTCATGTGATCGTGTTAACACTGTAGATGAAAACGAGAATGTATTTATTCATGTGTGTATAAAATAAATACAGGCGTCCTCCCACCGATTTATGCATTTTTATTTCGAAGTTTGTCCACCCTGCATGTCCGCCACTTGCATCCAGAGCTAGTCTGCTGCCATTTTGTACAAAACACACAACGTAGGGGTTTTACTGCTTCAATGACGATCACGACATGGCCAATTTGTTCAATTTCGCGGGTTTAATTTGAATATTCAAATATTTAAATATTGGCGGAAGACTGGCGATATTTGGGTTATTACAAGTTGTCAATTTTGACGGGCAAATTCAAACTTCAAAATCAAGTGTCATTTTTGTATCAATTTATTTATTAAAATGGTTTTTACACTAGAACAAGACATTTTTATTGGTATGGCGTACTTTCGGACTGGAAATTTTGATGCTGCTAACGGTTGGTAGTATTCCACGAAGCACGGATAATGCATTTCACCAATTTCAACAAATGTTCCCTGAGCCAGTTGTTATATACATACCTTAGTTGTTTAGGCAGCATTGCACGAGATTGGTGTAACGTTACCTACAAACCAGTGATGGAAAAAGGTAAAAGCTACTGGTAGAACATCATCTACACTTACAGAAGATGTAGTCAAGAATGTTCGAGGTAGAATGGAACAAAAGTCAGTGCGAAAGCTTTCACTCCAAACAGGTGTGATTCTTATCTAAAACACACGCATCCAAAGTTCTTTGTTGGGCACATTTAATGCAGGGCCTAAAGTCTGTCTCAATTCTAAATTTCCACGAACACTGCATTCTACGTTGGAAATATGTACAACCGGCAACACTGTTTGGTGAAAAATAATTCAGATTGTATTTGTTAGGTTATCTCTCAATTTCCGTTTTGCAACTCAAAATTTTAGAATAATGGAAAAGAAGGAAGACCTTTTTTAAAATGCAGCAAATGAGTAGGTAGAAAATCAATTTCTAAAAGCAAAATAAACTTATGAACAAATTTTAACGTTTTCGAATCATGTTTATAAAATAATTATATTGCCAACTTTGGTAGATATTAAAATGAGGTTATTAATGTCGTCTAGCACCTAAAGCCTATTTCAAATCTTATATCAGTCAAATTTCAAGTCTGCCCGAAATTCCGTGCTCCCAATAGTACCGTGAGATCATTTAAATTTATAATTAGAGGAGGCTATGACTTTAAAATTATATCGGGAGCATCGCTGACACCTTGATTTGAATTGTCAAAATGACGCTTTAAAATTCAATACAAAATATGAAACAGCGAGTTGACAGTTGTATCCAGGCCAGGTATTTGATACAACTGTTAATTCGCAGTTTCATATTCTGTATTGAATTTTGAAGCGCCAATTTGACAATTTGACGTTTAAACTTTTGAAATTTTAAACGTCCATAGCTCCCTTATTAAGCAACTTACGGCGATGAATTTTGCACCGTTGGATTCGTCTCGTCAAGGAGCTTCTTTTGAGATAATTTTTTTTGAGAAATTCGCAAAAAAAATAAATTTTTATTTTCGAAAATTTTTGGCTCAAAAGAAGCTCCTTGACGAGAGGAATCCAACGGTGAAAAATTAATCGCCGTAAGTTGCTTAATAACGGAGTTATGGCCGTTTAAAGTTTTGAAATTTTAAACGTCCATAGCTCCCTTATTAAGCAACTTACGGCGATGAATTTTTCACCGTTGGATTCTTCTCGTCAAGGAGCTTCTTTTGAGATAAAATTTTTTGAGAAATTCGCAAAAAAAATAAATTTTTATTTTTGAAAATTTTTGGCTCAAAAGAAGCTGCTTGACGAGAGGAATCCAACGGTGCCAAATTCATCGCTCTAAGTCGCTTAATAACGGAGTTATGGCCGTTTGAAATTTCAAAACTTTAAACGGCCATAGCTCCGTTATTAAGCAAGCTACGGCAATGAATTTTACACCGTTGGATTCCTCTCGTCAAAGAGCTTCTTTTCAAATAAAAATTTTTGCGAAGTTCGCAAAAAAATATTTTTTTTAATTTTCGAAGATTTTTGTCTCAAAAGAAGCTGCTTGACGAGAGGAATCCAACGGTGCTAAATTCATCGCCCTAAGTCGCTTAATAACGGAGTTATGGCCGTTTGAAATTCCAAAACTTTAAACGGCCATAGCTCCGTTATTAAGCAAGCTACGGCAATGAATTTTACACCGTTGGATTCCTCTCGTCAAAGAGCTTCTTTTCAAATAAAATTTTTTGCGAAATTCGCAAAAAAATATTTTTTTTAATTTTAGAAGATTTTTGGCTCAAAAGAAGCTGCTTGACGAGAGGAATCCAACGGTGCCAAATTCATCGCTCTAAGTCGCTTAATAACGGAGTTATGGCCGTTTGAAATTCCAAAACTTTAAACGGCCATAGCTCCATTATTAAGCAAGCTACGGCAATGAATTTTACACCGTTGGATTCCTCTCGTCAAAGAGCTTCTTTTCAAATAAAATTTTTTGCGAAATTCGCAAAAAAATATTTTTTTTTATTTTCGAAGATTTTTGTCTCAAAAGAAGTTGCTTGACGAGAGGAATCCAACGGTGCTAAATTCATCGCTCTAAGTCGCTTAATAACGGAGTTATGGCCGTTTGAAATTCCAAAACTTTAAACGGCCATAGCTCCGTTATTAAGCAAGCTACGGCAATGAATTTTACACCGTTGGATTCCTCTCGTCAAAGAGCTTCTTTTCAAATAAAATTTTTTGCGAAATTCGCAAAAAAATATATTTTTTTATTTTCGAAGATTTTTGTCTCAAAAGAAGTTGCTTGACGAGAGGAATCCAACGGTGCTAAATTCATCGCTCTAAGTCGCTTAATAACGGAGTTATGGCCGTTTGAAATTCCAAAACTTTAAACGGCCATAGCTCCGTTATTAAGCAAGCTACGGCAATGATTTTACACCGTTGGATTCCTCTCGTCAAAGAGCTTCTTTTCAAATAAAAATTTTTGCGAAATTCGCAAAAAAATATTTTTTTTAATTTTCGAAGATTTTTGGCTCAAAAGAAGCTGCTTGACGAGAGGAATCCAACGGTGCCAAATTCATCGCTCTAAGTCGCTTAATAACGGAGTTACGGCCGTTTGAAATTCCAAATCTTTAAACGGCCATAGCTCCGTTATTAACGGCCGTATTCACCAACGCCAGTTAACGTTAACTGTAGGTTAAAATATTTCGTTACTTTAGTTACCTATTGTTATAACAATGTTTTCGTATATTTTAACCTACAGTTAACTTTAACTGGCGTTGGTGAATACGGGCCTAAGCAAGCTACGGCAATGAATTTTACACCGTTGGATTCCTCTCGTCAAAGAGCTTCTTTTCAAATGAAAATTTTTGCGAAATTCGCAAAAAAATATTTTCTTTAATTTTCGAAGATTTTTGTCTCAAAAGAAGTTGCTTGACGAGAGGAATCCAACGGTGCTAAATTCATCGCTCTAAGTCGCTTAATAACGGAGTTATGGCCGTTTGAAATTCCAAAACTTTAAACGGCCATAGCTCCGTTATTAAGCAAGCTACGGCAATGATTTTACACCGTTGGATTCCTCTCGTCAAAGAGCTTCTTTTCAAATAAAATTTTTTGCGAAATTCGCAAAAAAATATTTTTTTTAATTTTCGAAGATTTTTGACTCAAAAGAAGCTGCTTGACGAGAGGAATCCAACGGTGCTAAATTCAACGCTCTAAGTCGCTTAATAACGGAGTTATGGCTGTTTGAAATTCCAAAATTTTAAACGGCCATAGCTCCGTTATTAAGCAAGCTACGGCAATGAATTTTACACCGTTGGATTCCTCTCGTCAAAGAGCTTCTTTTCAAATGAAAATTTTTGCGAAATTGGCAAAAAAATATTTTTTTTTATTTTCGAAGATTTTTGGCTCAAAAGAAGCTGCTTGACGAGAGGAATCCAACGGTGCTAAATTCAACGCTCTAAGTCGCTTAATAACGAAGTTATGGCTGTTTGAAATTCCAAAATTTTAAACGGCCATAGCTCCGTTATTAAGCAAGCTACGGCAATGAATTTTACACCGTTGGATTCTTCTCGTCAAAGAGCTTCTTTTCAAATGAAAATTTTTGCGAAATTCGCAAAAAAATATTTTTTTTAATTTTCGAAGATTTTTGTCTCAAAAGAAGCTGCTTGACGAGGGGAATCCAACGGTGCTAAATTCAACGCTCTAAGTCGCTTAATAACGGAGTTATGGCCGTTTGAAATTCCAAATCTTTAAACGGCCATAGCTCCGTTATTAAGCAAGCTACGGCAATGAATTTTACACCGTTGGATTCCTCTCGTCAAAGAGCTTCTTTTCAAATGAAAATTTTTGCGAAATTCGCAAAAAAATATTTTTTTTAATTTTCGAAGATTTTTGGCTCAAAAGAAGCTGCTTGACGAGAGGAATCCAACGATGCTAAATTCATCGCTCTAAGTCGCTTAATAACGGAGTTATGGCCGTTTGAAATTCCAAAACTTTAAACGGCCATAGCTCCGTTATTAAGCAAGCTACGGCAATGAATTTTACACCGTTGGGTTCCTCTCGTCAAAGAGCTTCTTTTCAAATAAAAATTTTTGCGAAGATCGCAAAAAAATATTTTTTTTAATTTTCGAAGATTTTTGTCTCAAAAGAAGCTGCTTGACGAGAGGAATCCAACGGTGCTAAATTCATCGCCCTAAGTCGCTTAATAACGGAGTTATGGCCGTTTGAAATTCCAAAACTTTAAACGGCCATAGCTCCGTTATTAAGCAAGCTACGGCAATGAATTTTACACCGTTGGATTCCTCTCGTCAAAGATGTAGAAACTTAGGTCTTTTTAAGAAATTTAATAATTTCCGGCCGAAACCGTACCTTTCACGAGTTATAATAGAAACTTACCTCTTTTCAGAAAATTTAATAATTTCCGGCCGAAACCGTACCTTTCACGAGTTATAATTGAAACTTACGTCTTTTCAGAAATTTAAGAATTTCCTGCCCAAACCGTACATTTCTTGAGTTATAAAATTTCTGCCTCGAAAACTTCTGGTTAAGAAAATCGCATGAGATGTAGAAACTTACGTCTTTTTAGAAAATTTAATAATTTCCGGCCGAAACCGTACCTTTCACGAGTTATAATTGAAACTTACGTCTTTTCAGAAATTTAAGAATTTCCTGCCCAAACCGTACATTTCTTGAGTTATAAAATTTCTGCCTCGAAAACTTCTGGTTAAGAAAATCGCATGAGATGTAGAAACTTACGTCTTTTTAGAAAATTTAATAATTTCCGGCCGAAACCGTACCTTTCACGAGTTATAATTGAAACTTACATCTTTTCAGAAATTTAAGAATTTCCTGCCCAAACCGTACATTTCTTGAGTTATAAAATTTCTGCCTCAAAAACTTCTGGTTAAGAAAATCGCATGAGATGTAGAAACTTACGTCTTTTTAGAAAATTTAATAATTTCCGGCCGAAACCGTACCTTTCACGAGTTATAATTGAAACTAACGTCTTTTCAGAAATTTAAGAATTTCCTGCCCAAACCGTACATTTCTTGAGTTATAAAATTTCTGCTTCGAAAACTTCTGGTTAAGAAAATCGCATGAGATGTAGAAACTTACGTCTTTTTAGAAAATTTAATAATTCCCGGCCGAAACCGTACCTTTCACGAGTTATAATTGAAACTTAGGTCTTTTCAGAAATTTAAGAATTTCCTGCCCAAACCGTACATTTCTTGAGCTATAAAATTTCTGCCTCGAAAACTTCTGGTTAAGAAAATCGCATGAGATGTAGAAACTTACGTCTTTTTAGAAAATTTAATAATTTCCGGCCGAAACCGTACCTTTCACGAGTTATAATTGAAACTTACGTCTTTTCAGAAATTTAAGAATTTCCTGCCCAAACCGTACATTTCTTGAGTTATAAAATTTCTGCCTCGAAAACTTCTGGTTAAGAAAATCGCATGAGATGTAGAAACTTACGTCTTTTTAGAAAATTTAATAATTTCCGGCCGAAACCGTACCTTTCACGAGTTATAATTGAAACTTACGTCTTTTCAGAAATTTAAGAATTTCCTGCCCAAACCGTACATTTCTTGAGTTATAAAATTTCTGCCTCGAAAACTTCTGGTTAAGAAAATCGCATGAGATGTAGAAACTTACGTCTTTTTAGAAAATTTAATAATTTCCGGCCGAAACCGTACCTTTCACGAGTTATAATTGAAACTTACGTCTTTTCAGAAATTTAAGAACTTCCTGCCCAAACCGTACATTTCTTGAGTTATAAAATTTCTGCCTCGAAAAGTTCTGGTTAAGAAAATCGCATGAGATGTAGAAACTTACGTCTTTTTAGAAAATTTAATAATTTCCGGCCGAAACCGTACCTTTCACGAGTTATAATTGAAACTTACGTCTTTTCAGAAATTTAAGAATTTCCTGCCCAAACCGTACATTTCTTGAGTTATAAAATTTCTGCCTCGAAAACTTCTGGTTAAGAAAATCGCATGAGATGTAGAAACTTACGTCTTTTTAGAAAATTTAATAATTTCCGGCCGAAACCGTACCTTTCACGAGTTATAATTGAAACTTACGTCTTTTCAGAAATTTAAGAACTTCCTGCCCAAACCGTACATTTCTTGAGTTATAAAATTTCTGCCTCGAAAACTTCTGGTTAAGAAAATCGCATGAGATGTAGAAACTTACGTCTTTTTAGAAAATTTAATAATTCCCGGCCGAAACCGTACCTTTCACGAGTTATAATTGAAACTTAGGTCTTTTCAGAAATTTAAGAATTTCCTGCCCAAACCGTACATTTCTTGAGCTATAAAATTTCTGCCTCGAAAACTTCTGGTTAAGAAAATCGCATGAGATGTAGAAACTTACGTCTTTTTAGAAAATTTAATAATTTCCGGCCGAAACCGTACCTTTCACGAGTTATAATTGAAACTTACGTCTTTTCAGAAATTTAAGAACTTCCTGCCCAAACCGTACATTTCTTGAGTTATAAAATTTCTGCCTCGAAAATTCTGGTTAAGAAAATCGCATGAGATGTAGAAACTTACGTCTTTTTAGAAATTTTAATAATTTCCGGCCGAAACCGTACCTTTCACGAGTTATAATTGAAACTTACGTCTTTTCAGAAATTTAAGAATTTCCAGCCCAAACCGTACATTTCTTGAGTTATAAAATTTCTGCCTCGAAAACTTCTGGTTAAGAAAATCGCATGAGATGTAGAAACTTACGTCTTTTTAGAAAATTTAATAATTTCCGGCCGAAACCGTACCTTTCACGAGTTATAATTGAAACTTACGTCTTTTCAGAAATTTAAGAATTTCCTGGGCAAACCGTACATTTCTTGAGTTATAAAATTTCTGCCTCGAAAACTTCTGGTTAAGAAAATCGCATGAGATGTGGAAACTTACGTCTTTTTAGAAAATTTTATAATTTCCGGCCGAAACCGTACCTTTCACGAGTTA
Organism: Tenebrio molitor; assembly: GCF_963966145.1. Classification (NCBI taxonomy): domain Eukaryota; kingdom Metazoa; phylum Arthropoda; class Insecta; order Coleoptera; family Tenebrionidae; genus Tenebrio; species Tenebrio molitor. The sequence goes on along the minus strand of NC_091054.1, from coordinate 74,579 downwards.
TAATTGAAACTTACGTCTTTTCAGAAATTTAAGAATTTCCTGCCCAAACCGTACATTTCTTGAGTTATAAAATTTCTGCCTCGAAAACTTCTGGTTAAGAAAATCGCATAAGATGTAGAAACTTACGTCTTTTTAGAAAATTTAATAATTTCCGACCGAAACCGTACCTTTCACGAGTTATAATTGAAACTTACGTCTTTTCAGAAATTTAAGAATTTCCTGCCCAAACCGTACATTTCTTGAGTTATAAAATTTCTGCCTCGAAAACTTCTGGTTAAGAAAATCGCATGAGATGTAGAAACTTACGTCTTTTTAGAAAATTTAATAATTTCCGGCCGAAACCGTACCTTTCCCGAGTTATAATTGAAACTTACGTCTTTTCAGAAATTTAAGAATTTCCTGCCCAAACCGTACATTTCTTGAGTTATAAAATTTCTGCCTCGAAAACTTCTGGTTAAGAAAATCGCATAAGATGTAGAAACTTACGTCTTTTTAGAAAATTTAATAATTTCCGGCCGAAACCGTACCTTTCACGAGTTATAATTGAAACTTACGTCTTTTCAGAAATTTAAGAATTTCCTGCCCAAACCGTACATTTCTTGAGTTATAAAATTTCTGCCTCGAAAACTTCAGGTTAAGGAAATCGCATGAGATGTAGAAACTTACGTCTTTTTAGAAAATTTTATAATTTCCGGCCGAAACCGTACCTTTCACGAGTTATAATTGAAACTTACGTCTTTTCAGAAATTTAAGAATTTCCTGCCCAAACCGTACATTTCTTGAGTTATAAAATTTCTGCTTCGAAAACTTCTGGTTAAGAAAATCGCATGAGATGTAGAAACTTACGTCTTTTTAGAAAATTTAATAATTTCCGGCCGAAACCGTACCTTTCACGAGTTATAATTGAAACTTACGTCTTTTCAGAAATTTAAGAATTTCCTGCCCAAACCGTACATTTCTTGAGTTATAAAATTTCTGCCTCGAAAACTTCTGGTTAAGAAAATCGCATGAGATGTAGAAACTTACGTCTTTTTAGAAAATTTAATAATTTCCGGCCGAAACCGTACCTTTCACGAGTTATAATTGAAACTTACGTCTTTTCAGAAATTTAAGAATTTCCTGCCCAAACCGTACATTTCTTGAGTTATAAAATTTCTGCCTCGAAAACTTCTGGTTAAGAAAATCGCATGAGATGTAGAAACTTACGTCTTTTTAGAAAATTTAATAATTTCCGGCCGAAACCGTACCTTTCACGAGTTATAATTGAAACTTACGTCTTTTCAGAAATTTAAGAATTTCCTGCCCAAACCGTACATTTCTTGAGTTATAAAATTTCTGCCTCGAAAACTTCTGGTTAAGAAAATCGCATGAGATGTAGAAACTTACGTCTTTTTAGAAAATTTAATAATTTCCGGCCGAAACCGTACCTTTCACGAGTTATAATTGAAACTTACGTCTTTTCAGAAATTTAAGAATTTCCTGGGCAAACCGTACATTTCTTGAGTTATAAAATTTCTGCCTCGAAAACTTCTGGTTAAGAAAATCGCATGAGATGTAGAAACTTACGTCTTTTTAGAAAATTTAATAATTTCCGGCCGAAACCGTACCTTTCACGAGTTATAATTGAAACTTACGTCTTTTCAGAAATTTAAGAATTTCCTGCCCAAACCGTACATTTCTTGAGTTATAAAATTTCTGCCTCGAAAACTTCTGGTTAAGAAAATCGCATGAGATGTAGAAACTTACGTCTTTTTAGAAAATTTAATAATTTCCGGCCGAAACCGTACCTTTCACGAGTTATAATTGAAACTTACGTTTTTTCAGAAATTCAAGAATTTCCTGGGCAAACCGTACATTTCTTGAGTTATAAAATTTCTGCCTCGAAAACTTCTGGTTAAGAAAATCGCATGAGATGTAGAAACTTACGTCTTTTTAGAAAATTTAATAATTTCCGGCCGAAACCGTACCTTTCACGAGTTATAATTGAAACTTACGTCTTTTCAGAAATTTAAGAATTTCCTGCCCAAACCGTACATTTCTTGTGTTATAAAATTTCTGCCTCGAAAACTTCTGGTTAAGAAAATCGCATGAGATGTAGAAACTTACGTCTTTTTAGAAAATTTAATAATTTCCGGCCGAAACCGTACCTTTCACGAGTTATAATTGAAACTTACGTCTTTTCAGAAATTTAAAAATTTCCTGCCCAAACCGTACATTTCTTGAGTTATAAAATTTCTGCCTCGAAAACTTCTGGTTAAGAAAATCGCATGAGATGTAGAAACTTACGTCTTTTTAGAAAATTTAATAATTTCCGGCCGAAACCGTACCCTTCACGAGTTATAATTGAAACTTACGTCTTTTCAGAAATTTAAGAATTTCCTGGGCAAACCGTACATTTCTTGAGTTATAAAATTTCTGCCTCGAAAACTTCTGGTTAAGAAAATCGCATGAGATGTAGAAACTTACGTCTTTTTAGAAAATTTAATAATTTCCGGCCGAAACTGTACCTTTCACGAGTTATAATTGAAACTTACGTCTTTTCGGAAATTTAAGAATTTCCTGCCCAAACCGTACATTTCTTGAGTTATAAAATTTCTGCCTCGAAAACTTCTGGTTAAGAAAATCGCATGAGATGTAGAAACTTACGTCTTTTTAGAAAATTTAATAATTTCCGGCCGAAACCGTACCTTTCACGAGTTATAATTGAAACTTACGTTTTTTCAGAAATTCAAGAATTTCCTGGGCAAACCGTACATTTCTTGAGTTATAAAATTTCTGCCTCGAAAACTTCTGGTTAAGAAAATCGCATGAGATGTAGAAGCTTACGTCTTTTTAGAAAATTTAATAATTTCCGGCCGAAACCGTACCTTTCACGAGTTATAATTGAAACTTACGTCTTTTCAGAAATTTAAGAATTTCCTGCCCAAACCGTACATTTCTTGAGTTATAAAATTTCTGCCTCGAAAACTTCTGGTTAAGAAAATCGCATGAGATGTAGAAACTTACGTCTTTTTAGAAAATTTAATAATTTCCGGCCGAAACTGTACCTTTCACGAGTTATAATTGAAACTTACGTCTTTTCAGAAATTTAAGAATTTCCTGCCCAAACCGTACATTTCTTGAGTTATAAAATTTCTGCCTCGAAAACTTCTGGTTAAGAAAATCGCATGAGATGTAGAAACTTATGTCTTTTTAGAAAATTTAATAATTTCCGGCCGAAACCGTACCTTTCACGAGTTATAATTGAAACTTACGTCTTTTCAGAAATTTAAGAATTTCCTGCCCAAACCGTACATTTCTTGAGTTATAAAATTTCTGCCTCGAAAACTTCTGGTTAAGAAAATCGCATGAGATGTAGGAACATACGTCTTTTTAGAAAATTTAATAATTTCCGGCCGAAACTGTACCTTTCACGAGTTATAATTGAAACTTACGTCTTTTCAGAAATTTAAGAATTTCCTGCCCAAACCGTACATTTCTTGAGTTATAAAATTTCTGCCTCGAAAACTTCTGGTTAAGAAAATCGCATGAGATGTAGAAACTTACGTCTTTTTAGAAAATTTAATAATTTCCGGCCGAAACCGTACCTTTCACGAGTTATAATTGAAACTTACGTCTTTTCAGAAATTTAAGAATTTCCTGCCCAAACCGTACATTTCTTGAGTTATAAAATTTCTGCCTCGAAAACTTCTGGTTAAGAAAATCGCATGAGATGTAGAAACTTACGTCTTTTTAGAAAATTTAATAATTTCCGACCGAAACCGTACCTTTCACCAGTTATAATTGAAACTTACGTCTTTTCAGAAATTTAAGAATTTCCTGCCCAAACCGTACATTTCTTGAGTTATAAAATTTCTGCCTCGAAAACTTCTGGTTAAGAAAATCGCATGAGATGTAGAAACTTACGTCTTTTTAGAAAATTTAATAATTTCCGGCCGAAACCGTACCTTTCACGAGTTATAATTGAAACTTACGTCTTTTCAGAAATTTAAGAATTTCCTGCCCAAACCGTACATTTCTTGAGTTATAAAATTTCTGCCTCGAAAACTTCTGGTTAAGAAAATCGCATGAGATGTAGAAACTTACGTCTTTTTAGAAAATTTAATAATTTCCGGCCGAAACCGTACCTTTCACGAGTTATAACTGAAACTTACGTCTTTTCAGAAATTTAAGAATTTCCTGCCCAAACCGTACATTTCTTGAGTTATAAAATTTCTGCCTCGAAAACTTCTGGTTAAGAAAATCGCATGAGATGTAGAAACTTACGTCTTTTTAGAAAATTTAATAATTTCCGGCCGAAACCGTACCTTTCACGAGTTATAATTGAAACTTACGTCTTTTCAGAAATTTAAGAATTTCCTGCCCAAACCGTACATTTCTTGAGTTATAAAATTTCTGCCTCGAAAACTTCTGGTTAAGAAAATCGCATGAGATGTAGAAACTTACGTCTTTTTAGAAAATTTAATAATTTCCGGCCGAAACCGTACCTTTCACGAGTTATAATTGAAACTTACGTCTTTTCAGAAATTTAAGAATTTCCTGCCCAAACCGTACATTTCTTGAGTTATAAAATTTCTGCCTCGAAAACTTCTGGTTAAGAAAATCGCATGAGATGTAGAAACTTACGTCTTTTTAGAAAATTTAATAATTTCCGGCCGAAACCGTACCTTTCACGAGTTATAATTGAAACTTACGTCTTTTCAGAAATTTAAGAATTTCCTGCCCAAACCGTACATTTCTTGAGTTATAAAATTTCTGCCTCGAAAACTTCTGGTTAAGAAAATCGCATGAGATGTAGAAACTTACGTCTTTTTAGAAAATTTAATAATTTCCGGCCGAAACCGTACCTTTCACCAGTTATAATTGAAACTTACGTCTTTTCAGAAATTTAAGAATTTCCTGCCCAAACCGTACATTTCTTGAGTTATAAAATTTCTGCCTCGAAAACTTCTGGTTAAGAAAATCGCATGAGATGTAGAAACTTACGTCTTTTTAGAAAATTTAATAATTTCCGGCCGAAACCGTACCTTTCACCAGTTATAATTGAAACTTACGTCTTTTCAGAAATTTAAGAATTTCCTGCCCAAACCGTACATTTCTTGAGTTATAAAATTTCTGCCTCGAAAACTTCTGGTTAAGAAAATCGCATGAGATGTAGAAACTTACGTCTTTTTAGAAAATTTAATAATTTCCGGCCGAAACCGTACCTTTCACGAGTTATAATTGAAACTTACGTCTTTTCAGAAATTTAAGAATTTCCTGCCCAAACCGTACATTTCTTGAGTTATAAAATTTCTGCCTCGAAAACTTCTGGTTAAGAAAATCGCATGAGATGTAGAAACTTACGTCTTTTTAGAAAATTTAATAATTTCCGGCCGAAACCGTACCTTTCACCAGTTATAATTGAAACTTACGTCTTTTCAGAAATTTAAGAATTTCCTGCCCAAACCGTACATTTCTTGAGTTATAAAATTTCTGCCTCGAAAACTTCTGGTTAAGAAAATCGCATGAGATGTAGAAACTTACGTCTTTTTACAAAATTTAATAATTTCCGGCCGAAACCGTACCTTTCACGAGTTATAATTGAAACTTACGTCTTTTCAGAAATTTAAGAATTTCCTGCCCAAACCGTACATTTCTTGAGTTATAAAATTTCTGCCTCGAAAACTTCAGGTTAAGGAAATCGCATGAGATGTAGAAACTTATGTCTTTTTAGAAAATTTAATAATTTCCGGCCGAAACCGTACCTTTCACGAGTTATAATTGAAATTTACGTCTTTTCAGAAATTTAAGAGTTTCCTGCCCAAACCGTACATTTCTTGAGTTATAAAATTTCTGCCTCGAAAACTTCTGGTTAAGAAAATCGCATGAGATGTAGAAACTTACGTCTTTTTAGAAAATTTAATAATTTCCGGCCGAAACCGTACCTTTCACGAGTTATAATTGAAACTTACGTCTTTTCAGAAATTTAAGAATTTCCTGCCCAAACCGTACATTTCTTGAGTTATAAAATTTCTGCCTCGAAAACTTCTGGTTAAGAAAATCGCATGAGATGTAGAAACTTACGTCTTTTTAGAAAATTTAATAATTTCCGGCCGAAACCGTACCTTTCACGAGTTATAATTGAAACTTACGTCTTTTCAGAAATTTAAGAATTTCCTGCCCAAACCGTACATTTCTTGAGTTATAAAATTTCTGCCTCGAAAACTTCTGGTTAAGAAAATCGCATGAGATGTAGAAACTTACGTCTTTTTAGAAAATTTAATAATTTCCGGCCGAAACCGTACCCTTCACGAGTTATAATTGAAACTTACGTCTTTTCAGAAATTTAAGAATTTCCTGGGCAAACCGTACATTTCTTGAGTTATAAAATTTCTGCCTCGAAAACTTCTGGTTAAGAAAATCGCATGAGATGTAGAAACTTACGTCTTTTTAGAAAATTTAATAATTTCCGGCCGAAACTGTACCTTTCACGAGTTATAATTGAAACTTACGTCTTTTCGGAAATTTAAGAATTTCCTGCCCAAACCGTACATTTCTTGAGTTATAAAATTTCTGCCTCGAAAACTTCTGGTTAAGAAAATCGCATGAGATGTAGAAACTTACGTCTTTTTAGAAAATTTAATAATTTCCGGCCGAAACCGTACCTTTCACGAGTTATAATTGAAACTTACGTTTTTCCAGAAATTCAAGAATTTCCTGGGCAAACCGTACATTTCTTGAGTTATAAAATTTCTGCCTCGAAAACTTCTGGTTAAGAAAATCGCATGAGATGTAGAAACTTACGTCTTTTTAGAAAATTTAATAATTTCCGGCCGAAACCGTACCTTTCACGAGTTATAACTGAAACTTACGTCTTTTCAGAAATTTAAGAATTTCCTGCCCAAACCGTACATTTCTTGAGTTATAAAATTTCTGCCTCGAAAACTTCTGGTTAAGAAAATCGCATGAGATGTAGAAACTTACGTCTTTTTAGAAAATTTAATAATTTCCGGCCGAAACTGTACCTTTCACGAGTTATAATTGAAACTTACGACTTTTCAGAAATTTAAGAATTTCCTGCCCAAACCGTACATTTCTTGAGTTATAAAATTTCTGCCTCGAAAACTTCTGGTTAAGAAAATCGCATGAGATGTAGAAACTTACGTCTTTTTAGAAAATTTAATAATTTCCGGCCGAAACCGTACCTTTCACGAGTTATAATTGAAACTTACGTCTTTTCAGAAATTTAAGAATTTCCTGCCCAAACCGTACATTTCTTGAGTTATAAAATTTCTGCCTCGAAAACTTCTGGTTAAGAAAATCGCATGAGATCTAGAAACTTACGTCTTTTTAGAAAATTTAATAATTTCCGGCCGAAACTGTACCTTTCACGAGTTATAATTGAAACTTACGTCTTTTCAGAAATTTAAGAATTTCCTGCCCAAACCGTACATTTCTTGAGTTATAAAATTTCTGCCTCGAAAACTTCTGGTTAAGAAAATCGCATGAGATGTAGAAACTTACGTCTTTTTAGAAAATTTAATAATTTCCGGCCGAAACCGTACCTTTCACGAGTTATAATTGAAACTTACGTCTTTTCAGAAATTTAAGAATTTCCTGCCCAAACCGTACATTTCTTGAGTTATAAAATTTCTGCCTCGAAAACTTCTGGTTAAGAAAATCGCATGAGATGTAGAAACTTACGTCTTTTTAGAAAATTTAATAATTTCCGACCGAAACCGTACCTTTCACCAGTTATAATTGAAACTTACGTCTTTTCAGAAATTTAAGAATTTCCTGCCCAAACCGTACATTTCTTGAGTTATAAAATTTCTGCCTCGAAAACTTCTGGTTAAGAAAATCGCATGAGATGTAGAAACTTACGTCTTTTTAGAAAATTTTATAATTTCCGGCCGAAACCGTACCTTTCACGAGTTATAATTGAAACTTACGTCTTTTCAGAAATTTAAGAATTTCCTGCCCAAACCGTACATTTCTTGAGTTATAAAATTTCTGCCTCGAAAACTTCTGGTTAAGAAAATCGCATGAGATGTAGAAACTTACGTCTTTTTAGAAAATTTAATAATTTCCGGCCGAAACCGTACCTTTCACGAGTTATAACTGAAACTTACGTCTTTTCAGAAATTTAAGAATTTCCTGCCCAAACCGTACATTTCTTGAGTTATAAAATTTCTGCCTCGAAAACTTCTGGTTAAGAAAATCGCATGAGATGTAGAAACTTACGTCTTTTTAGAAAATTTAATAATTTCCGGCCGAAACCGTACCTTTCACGAGTTATAATTGAAACTTACGTCTTTTCAGAAATTTAAGAATTTCCTGCCCAAACCGTACATTTCTTGAGTTATAAAATTTCTGCCTCGAAAACTTCTGGTTAAGAAAATCGCATGAGATGTAGAAACTTACGTCTTTTTAGAAAATTTAATAATTTCCGGCCGAAACCGTACCTTTCACGAGTTATAATTGAAACTTACGTCTTTTCAGAAATTTAAGAATTTCCTGCCCAAACCGTACATTTCTTGAGTTATAAAATTTCTGCCTCGAAAACTTCTGGTTAAGAAAATCGCATGAGATGTAGAAACTTACGTCTTTTTAGAAAATTTAATAATTTCCGGCCGAAACCGTACCTTTCACCAGTTATAATTGAAACTTACGTCTTTTCAGAAATTTAAGAATTTCCTGCCCAAACCGTACATTTCTTGAGTTATAAAATTTCTGCCTCGAAAACTTCTGGTTAAGAAAATCGCATGAGATGTAGAAACTTACGTCTTTTTACAAAATTTAATAATTTCCGGCCGAAACCGTACCTTTCACGAGTTATAATTGAAACTTACGTCTTTTCAGAAATTTAAGAATTTCCTGCCCAAACCGTACATTTCTTGAGTTATAAAATTTCTGCCTCGAAAACTTCAGGTTAAGGAAATCGCATGAGATGTAGAAACTTACGTCTTTTTAGAAAATTTAATAATTTCCGGCCGAAACCGTACCTTTCACGAGTTATAATTGAAATTTACGTCTTTTCAGAAATTTAAGAGTTTCCTGCCCAAACCGTACATTTCTTGAGTTATAAAATTTCTGCCTCGAAAACTTCTGGTTAAGAAAATCGCATGAGATGTAGAAACTTACGTCTTTTTAGAAAATTTAATAATTTCCGGCCGAAACCGTACCTTTCACGAGTTATAATTGAAACTTACGTCTTTTCAGAAATTTAAGAATTTCCTGCCCAAACCGTACATTTCTTGAGTTATAAAATTTCTGCCTCGAAAACTTCTGGTTAAGAAAATCGCATGAGATGTAGAAACTTACGTCTTTTTAGAAAATTTAATAATTTCCGGCCGAAACCGTACCTTTCACGAGTTATAATTGAAACTTACGTCTTTTCAGAAATTTAAGAATTTCCTGCCCAAACCGTACATTTCTTGAGTTATAAAATTTCTGCCTCGAAAACTTCAGGTTAAGGAAATCGCATGAGATGTAGAAACTTACGTCTTTTTAGAAAATTTAATAATTTCCGGCCGAAACCGTACCTTTCACGAGTTATAATTGAAATTTACGTCTTTTCAGAAATTTAAGAATTTCCTGCCCAAACCGTACATTTCTTGAGTTATAAAATTTCTGCCTCGAAAACTTCTGGTTAAGAAAATCGCATGAGATGTAGAAACTTACGTCTTTTTAGAAAATTTAATAATTTCCGGCCGAAACCGTACCTTTCACCAGTTATAATTGAAACTTACGTCTTTTCAGAAATTTAAGAATTTCCTGCCCAAACCGTACATTTCTTGAGTTATAAAATTTCTGCCTCGAAAACTTCTGGTTAAGAAAATCGCATAAGATGTAGAAACTTACGTCTTTTTAGAAAATTTAATAATTTCCGGCCGAAACCGTACCTTTCACGAGTTATAATTGAAACTTACGTCTTTTCAGAAATTTAAGAATTTCCTGGGCAAACCGTACATTTCTTGAGTTATAAAATTTCTGCCTCGAAAACTTCTGGTTAAGAAAATCGCATGAGATGTAGAAACTTACGTCTTTTTAGAAAATTTTATAATTTCCGGCCGAAACCGTACCTTTCACGAGTTATAATTGAAACTTACGTCTTTTCAGAAATTTAAGAATTTCCTGCCCAAACCGTACATTTCTTGAGTTATAAAATTTCTGCCTCGAAAACTTCTGGTTAAGAAAATCGCATGAGATGTAGAAACTTACGTCTTTTTAGAAAATTTAATAATTTCCGGCCGAAACCGTACCTTTCACGAGTTATAATTGAAACTTACGTCTTTTCAGAAATTTAAGAATTTCCTGCCCAAACCGTACATTTCTTGAGTTATAAAATTTCTGCCTCGAAAACTTCTGGTTAAGAAAATCGCATGAGATGTAGAAACTTACGTCTTTTTAGAAAATTTAATAATTTCCGGCCGAAACCGTACCTTTCACCAGTTATAATTGAAACTTACGTCTTTTCAGAAATTTAAGAATTTCCTGCCCAAACCGTACATTTCTTGAGTTATAAAATTTCTGCCTCGAAAACTTCTGGTTAAGAAAATCGCATGAGATGTAGAAACTTACGTCTTTTTACAAAATTTAATAATTTCCGGCCGAAACCGTACCTTTCACGAGTTATAATTGAAATTTACGTCTTTTCAGAAATTTAAGAATTTCCTGCCCAAACCGTACATTTCTTGAGTTATAAAATTTCTGCCTCGAAAACTTCTGGTTAAGAAAATCGCATGAGATGTAGAAACTTACGTCTTTTTAGAAAATTTAATAATTTCCGGCCGAAACCGTACCTTTCACCAGTTATAATTGAAACTTACGTCTTTTCAGAAATTTAAGAATTTCCTGCCCAAACCGTACATTTCTTGAGTTATAAAATTTCTGCCTCGAAAACTTCTGGTTAAGAAAATCGCATGAGATGTAGAAACTTACGTCTTTTTAGAAAATTTAATAATTTCCGGCCGAAACCGTACCTTTCACGAGTTATAATTGAAACTTACGTCTTTTCAGAAATTTAAGAATTTCCTGCCCAAACCGTACATTTCTTGAGTTATAAAATTTCTGCCTCGAAAACTTCTGGTTAAGAAAATCGCATGAGATGTAGAAACTTACGTCTTTTTAGAAAATTTAATAATTTCCGGCCGAAACCGTACCTTTCACGAGTTATAACTGAAACTTACGTCTTTTCAGAAATTTAAGAATTTCCTGCCCAAACCGTACATTTCTTGAGTTATAAAATTTCTGCCTCGAAAACTTCTGGTTAAGAAAATCGCATGAGATGTAGAAACTTACGTCTTTTTAGAAAATTTAATAATTTCCGGCCGAAACCGTACCTTTCACGAGTTATAATTGAAACTTACGTCTTTTCAGAAATTTAAGAATTTCCTGCCCAATCCGTACATTTCTTGAGTTATAAAATTTCTGCCTCGAAAACTTCTGGTTAAGAAAATCGCATGAGATGTAGAAACTTACGTCTTTTTAGAAAATTTAATAATTTCCGGCCGAAACCGTACCTTTCACGAGTTATAACTGAAACTTACGTCTTTTCAGAAATTTAAGAATTTCCTGCCCAAACCGTACATTTCTTGAGTTATAAAATTTCTGCCTCGAAAACTTCTGGTTAAGAAAATCGCATGAGATGTAGAAACTTACGTCTTTTGAGAAATTTTAATAATTTCCGGCCGAAACCGTACCTTTCACGAGTTATAATTGAAACTTACGTTTTTTCAGAAATTCAAGAATTTCCTGGGCAAATCGTACATTTCTTGAGTTATAAAATTTCTGCCTCGAAAACTTCTGGTTAAGAAAATCGCATGAGATGTAGAAACTTACGTCTTTTTAGAAAATTTAATAATTTCCGGCCGAAACCGTACCTTTCACGAGTTATAATTGAAACTTACGTCTTTTCAGAAATTTAAGAATTTCCTGCCCAAACCGTACATTTCTTGAGTTATAAAATTTCTGCCTCGAAAACTTCTGGTTAAGAAAATCGCATGAGATGTAGAAACTTACGTCTTTTTACAAAATTTAATAATTTCCGGCCGAAACCGTACCTTTCACGAGTTATAATTGAAACTTACGTCTTTTCAGAAATTTAAGAATTTCCTGCCCAAACCGTACATTTCTTGAGTTATAAAATTTCTGCCTCGAAAACTTCAGGTTAAGGAAATCGCATGAGATGTAGAAACTTACGTCTTTTTAGAAAATTTAATAATTTCCGGCCGAAACCGTACCTTTCACCAGTTATAATTGAAACTTACGTCTTTTCTGAAATTTAAGAATTTCCTGCCCAAACCGTACATTTCTTGAGTTATAAAATTTCTGCCTCGAAAACTTCTGGTTAAGAAAATCGCATGAGATGTAGAAACTTACGTCTTTTTAGAAAATTTAATAATTTCCGGCCGAAACCGTACCTTTCACGAGTTATAATTGAAACTTACGTCTTTTCAGAAATTTAAGAATTTCCTGCCCAAACCGTACATTTCTTGAGTTATAAAATTTCTGCCTCGAAAACTTCTGGTTAAGAAAATCGCATGAGATGTAGAAACTTACGTCTTTTTAGAAAATTTAATAATTTCCGGCCGAAACCGTACCTTTCACGAGTTATAATTGAAACTTACGTCTTTTCAGAAATTTAAGAATTTCCTGCCCAAACCGTACATTTCTTGAGTTATAAAATTTCTGCCTCGAAAACTTCTGGTTAAGAAAATCGCATGAGATGTAGAAACTTACGTCTTTTTAGAAAATTTAATAATTTCCGGCCGAAACCGTACCTTTCACCAGTTATAATTGAAACTTACGTCTTTTCTGAAATTTAGGAATTTCCTGCCCAAACCGTACATTTCTTGAGTTATAAAATTTCTGCCTCGAAAACTTCTGGTTAAGAAAATCGCATGAGATGTAGAAACTTACGTCTTTTTAGAAAATTTAATAATTTCCGGCCGAAACCGTACCTTTCACGAGTTATAATTGAAACTTACGTCTTTTCAGAAATTTAAGAATTTCCTGCCCAAACCGTACATTTCTTGAGTTATAAAATTTCTGCCTCGAAAACTTCTGGTTAAGAAAATCGCATGAGATGTAGAAACTTACGTCTTTTTAGAAAATTTAATAATTTCCGGCCGAAACCGTACCTTTCACGAGTTATAATTGAAACTTACGTCTTTTCAGAAATTTAAGAATTTCCTGCCCAAACCGTACATTTCTTGAGTTATAAAATTTCTGCCTCGAAAACTTCTGGTTAAGAAAATCGCATGAGATGTAGAAACTTACGTCTTTTTAGAAAATTTAATAATTTCCGGCCGAAACCTTACCTTTCACGAGTTATAATTGAAACTTACGTCTTTTCAGAAATTTAAGAATTTCCTGCCCAAACCGTACATTTCTTGAGTTATAAAATTTCTGCCTCGAAAACTTCTGTTTAAGAAAATCGCATGAGATGTAGAAACTTACGTCTTTTTAGAAAATTTAATAATTTCCGGCCGAAACCGTACCTTTCACGAGTTATAATTGAAACTTACGTCTTTTCAGAAATTTAAGAATTTCCTGCCCAAACCGTACATTTCTTGAGTTATAAAATTTCTGCCTCGAAAACTTCTGGTTAAGAAAATCGCATGAGATGTAGAAACTTACGTCTTTTTAGAAAATTTAATAATTTCCGGCCGAAACCGTACCTTTCACGAGTTATAATTGAAACTTACGTCTTTTCAGAAATTTAAGAATTTCCTGCCCAAACCGTACATTTCTTGAGTTATAAAATTTCTGCCTCGAAAACTTCTGGTTAAGAAAATCGCATGAGATGTAGAAACTTACGTCTTTTTAGAAAATTTAATAATTTCCGGCCGAAACCGTACCTTTCACGAGTTATAATTGAAACTTACGTCTTTTCAGAAATTTAAGAATTTCCTGCCCAAACCGTACATTTCTTGAGTTATAAAATTTCTGCCTCGAAAACTTCTGGTTAAGAAAATCGCATGAGATGTAGAAACTTACGTCTTTTTAGAAAATTTAATAATTCCCGGCCGAAACCGTACCTTTCACGAGTTATAATTGAAACTTAGGTCTTTTCAGAAATTTAAGAATTTCCTGCCCAAACCGTACATTTCTTGAGTTATAAAATTTCTGCCTCGAAAACTTCTGGTTAAGAAAATCGCATGAGATGTAGAAACTTACGTCTTTTTAGAAAATTTAATAATTTCCGGCCGAAACCGTACCTTTCACGAGTTATAATTGAAACTTACGTCTTTTCAGAAATTTAAGAATTTCCTGCCCAAACCGTACATTTCTTGAGTTATAAAATTTCTGCCTCGAAAACTTCTGGTTAAGAAAATCGCATGAGATGTAGAAACTTACGTCTTTTTAGAAAATTTAATAATTTCCGGCCGAAACCGTACCTTTCACGAGTTATAATTGAAATTTACGTCTTTTCAGAAATTTAAGAATTTCCTGCCCAAACCGTACATTTCTTGAGTTATAAAATTTCTGCCTCGAAAACTTCTGGTTAAGAAAATCGCATGAGATGTAGAAACTTACGTTTTTTAGAAAATTTAATAATTTCCGGCCGAAACCGTACCTTTCACGAGTTATAATTGAAACTTACGTCTTTTCAGAAATTTAAGAATTTCCTGCCCAAACCGTACATTTTTTGAGTTATAAAATTTCTGCCTCGAAAACTTCTGGTTAAGAAAATCGCATGAGATGTAGAAACTTACGTCTTTTTAGAAAATTTAATAATTTCCGGCCGAAACCGTACCTTTCACGAGTTATAATTGAAACTTACGTCTTTTCAGAAATTTAAGAATTTCCTGCCCAAACCGTACATTTCTTGAGTTATAAAATTTCTGCCTCGAAAACTTCTGGTTAAGAAAATCGCATGAGATGTAGAAACTTACGTCTTTTTAGAAAATTTAATAATTTCCGGCCGAAACCGTACCTTTCACGAGTTATAATTGAAACTTACGTCTTTTCAGAAATTTAAGAATTTCCTGCCCAAACCGTACATTTCTTGAGTTATAAAATTTCTGCCTCGAAAACTTCTGGTTAAGAAAATCGCATGAGATGTAGAAACTTACGTCTTTTTAGAAAATTTAATAATTTCCGGCCGAAACCGTACCTTTCACGAGTTATAATTGAAACTTACGTCTTTTCAGAAATTTAAGAATTTCCTGGGCAAACCGTACATTTCTTGAGTTATAAAATTTCTGCCTCGAAAACTTCTGGTTAAGAAAATCGCATGAGATGTAGAAACTTACGTCTTTTTAGAAAATTTAATAATTTCCGGCCGAAACCGTACCTTTCACGAGTTATAATTGAAACTTACGTCTTTTCAGAAATTTAAGAATTTCCTGCCCAAACCGTACATTTCTTGAGTTATAAAATTTCTGCCTCGAAAACTTCTGGTTAAGAAAATCGCATGAGATGTAGAAACTTACGTCTTTTTAGAAAATTTAATAATTTCCGGCCGAAACCGTACCTTTCACGAGTTATAATTGAAACTTACGTCTTTTCAGAAATTTAAGAATTTCCTGCCCAAACCGTACATTTCTTGAGTTATAAAATTTCTGCCTCGAAAACTTCTGGTTAAGAAAATCGCATGAGATGTAGAAACTTACGTCTTTTTAGAAAATTTAATAATTTCCGGCCGAAACCGTACCTTTCACGAGTTATAATTGAAACTTACGTCTTTTCAGAAATTTAAGAATTTCCTGCCCAAACCGTACATTTCTTGAGTTATAAAATTTCTGCCTCGAAAACTTCTGGTTAAGAAAATCGCATGAGATGTAGAAACTTACGTCTTTTTAGAAAATTTAATAATTTCCGGCCGAAACCGTACCTTTCACGAGTTATAATTGAAACTTACGTCTTTTCAGAAATTTAAGAATTTCCTGCCCAAACCGTACATTTCTTGAGTTATAAAATTTCTGCCTCGAAAACTTCTGGTTAAGAAAATCGCATGAGATGTAGAAACTTACGTCTTTTTAGAAAATTTAATAATTCCCGGCCGAAACCGTACCTTTCACGAGTTATAATTGAAACTTAGGTCTTTTCAGAAATTTAAGAATTTCCTGCCCAAACCGTACATTTCTTGAGTTATAAAATTTCTGCCTCGAAAACTTCTGGTTAAGAAAATCGCATGAGATGTAGAAACTTACGTCTTTTTAGAAAATTTAATAATTTCCCGCCGAAACCGTACCTTTCACGAGTTATAATTGAAACTTACATCTTTTCAGAAATTTAAGAATTTCCTGCCCAAACCGTACATTTCTTGAGTTATAAAATTTCTGCCTCGAAAACTTCTGGTTAAGAAAATCGCATGAGATGTAGAAACTTACGTCTTTTTAGAAAATTTAATAATTTCCGGCCGAAACCGTACCTTTCACGAGTTATAATTGAAACTTACGTCTTTTCAGAAATTTAAGAATTTCCTGCCCAAACCGTACATTTCTTGAGTTATAAAATTTCTGCCTCGAAAACTTCTGGTTAAGAAAATCGCATGAGATGTAGAAACTTACGTCTTTTTAGAAAATTTAATAATTTCCGGCCGAAACCGTACCTTTCACGAGTTATAATTGAAACTTACGTCTTTTCAGAAATTTAAGAATTTCCTGCCCAAACCGTACATTTCTTGAGTTATAAAATTTCTGCCTCGAAAACTTCTGGTTAAGAAAATCGCATGAGATGTAGAAACTTACGTCTTTTTAGAAAATTTAATAATTTCCGGCCGAAACCGTACCTTTCACGAGTTATAATTGAAACTTACGTCTTTTCAGACATTTAAGAATTTCCTGCCCAAACCGTACATTTCTTGAGTTATAAAATTTCTGCCTCGAAAACTTCTGGTTAAGAAAATCGCATGAGATGTAGAAACTTACGTCTTTTTAGAAAATTTAATAATTTCCGGCCGAAACCGTACCTTTCACGAGTTATAATTGAAACTTACGTCTTTTCAGAAATTTAAGAATTTCCTGCCCAAACCGTACATTTCTTGAGTTATAAAAATTCTGCCTCGAAAACTTCTGGTTAAGAAAATCGCATGAGATGTAGAAACTTACGTCTTTTTAGAAAATTTAATAATTTCCGGCCGAAACCGTACCTTTCACGAGTTATAATTGAAACTTACGTCTTTTCAGAAATTTAAGAATTTCCTGGGCAAACCGTACATTTCTTGAGTTATAAAATTTCTGCCTCGAAAACTTCTAGTTAAGAAAATCGCATGAGATGTAGAAACTTACGTCTTTTTAGAAAATTTAATAATTTCCGGCCGAAACCGTACCTTTCACGAGTTATAATTGAAACTTACGTCTTTTCAGAAATTTAAGAATTTCCTGCCCAAACCGTACATTTCTTGAGTTATAAAATTTCTGCCTCGAAAACTTCTGGTTAAGAAAATCGCATGAGATGTAGAAACTTACGTCTTTTTAGAAAATTTAATAATTCCCGGCCGAAACCGTACCTTTCACGAGTTATAATTGAAACTTAGGTCTTTTCAGAAATTTAAGAATTTCCTGCCCAAACCGTACATTTCTTGAGTTATAAAATTTCTGCCTCGAAAACTTCTGGTTAAGAAAATCGCATGAGATGTAGAAACTTACGTCTTTTTAGAAAATTTAATAATTTCCCGCCGAAACCGTACCTTTCACGAGTTATAATTGAAACTTACGTCTTTTCAGAAATTTAAGAATTTCCTGCCCAAACCGTACATTTTTTGAGTTATAAAATTTCTGCCTCGAAAACTTCTGGTTAAGAAAATCGCATGAGATGTAGAAACTTACGTCTTTTTAGAAAATTTAATAATTCCCGGCCGAAACCGTACCTTTCACGAGTTATAATTGAAACTTAGGTCTTTTCAGAAATTTCAGAATTTCCTGCCCAAACCGTACATTTCTTGAGTTATAAAATTTCTGCCTCGAAAACTTCTGGTTAAGAAAATCGCATGAGATGTAGAAACTTACGTCTTTTTACAAAATTTAATAATTTCCGGCCGAAACCGTACCTTTCACGAGTTATAATTGAAACTTACGTCTTTTCAGAAATTTAAGAATTTCCTGCCCAAACCGTACATTTCTTGAGTTATAAAATTTCTGCCTCGAAAACTTCTGGTTAAGAAAATCGCATGAGATGTAGAAACTTACGTCTTTTTAGAAAATTTAATAATTTCCGGCCGAAACCGTACCTTTCACGAGTTATAATTGAAACTTACGTCTTTTCAGAAATTTAAGAATTTCCTGCCCAAACCGTACATTTCTTGAGTTATAAAATTTCTGCCTCGAAAACTTCTGGTTAAGAAAATCGCATGAGATGTAGAAACTTACGTCTTTTTAGAAAATTTAATAATTTCCGGCCGAAACCGTACCTTTCACGAGTTATAATTGAAACTTACGTCTTTTCAGAAATTTAAGAATTTCCTGCCCAAACCGTACATTTCTTGAGTTATAAAATTTCTGCCTCGAAAACTTCTGGTTAAGAAAATCGCATGAGATGTAGAAACTTACGTCTTTTTAGAAAATTTAATAATTTCCGGCCGAAACCGTACCTTTCACGAGTTATAATTGAAACTTACGTCTTTTCAGAAATTTAAGAATTTCCTGCCCAAACCGTACATTTCTTGAGTTATAAAATTTCTGCCTCGAAAACTTCTGGTTAAGAAAATCGCATGAGATGTAGAAACTTACGTCTTTTTAGAAAATTTAATAATTTCCGGCCGAAACCGTACCTTTCACGAGTTATAATTGAAACTTACGTCTTTTCAGAAATTTAAGAATTTCCTGCCCAAACCGTACATTTCTTGAGTTATAAAATTTCTGCCTCGAAAACTTCTGGTTAAGAAAATCGCATGAGATGTAGAAACTTACGTCTTTTTAGAAAATTTAATAATTTCCGGCCGAAACCGTACCTTTCACGAGTTATAATTGAAACTTACGTCTTTTCAGAAATTTAAGAATTTCCTGCCCAAACCGTACATTTCTTGAGTTATAAAATTTCTGCCTCGAAAACTTCTGGTTAAGAAAATCGCATGAGATGTAGAAACTTACGTCTTTTTAGAAAATTTAATAATTTCCCGGCCGAAACCGTACCTTTCACGAGTTATAATTGAAACTTACGTCTTTTCAGAAATTTAAGAATTTCCTGCCCAAACCGTACATTTCTTGAGTTATAAAATTTCTGCCTCGAAAACTTCTGGTTAAGAAAATCGCATGAGATGTAGAAACTTACGTCTTTTTAGAAAATTTAATAATTCCCGGCCGAAACCGTACCTTTCACGAGTTATAATTGAAACTTAGGTCTTTTCAGAAATTTAAGAATTTCCTGCCCAAACCGTACATTTCTTGAGTTATAAAATTTCTGCCTCGAAAACTTCTGGTTAAGAAAATCGCATGAGATGTAGAAACTTACGTCTTTTTACAAAATTTAATAATTTCCGGCCGAAACCGTACCTTTCACGAGTTATAATTGAAACTTACGTCTTTTCAGAAATTTAAGAATTTCCTGCCCAAACCGTACATTTCTTGAGTTATAAAATTTCTGCCTCGAAAACTTCTGGTTAAGAAAATCGCATGAGATGTAGAAACTTACGTCTTTTTAGAAAATTTAATAATTTCCGGCCGAAACCGTACCTTTCACGAGTTATAATTGAAACTTACGTCTTTTCAGAAATTTAAGAATTTCCTGCCCAAACCGTACATTTCTTGAGTTATAAAATTTCTGCCTCGAAAACTTCTGGTTAAGAAAATCGCATGAGATGTAGAAACTTACGTCTTTTTAGAAAATTTAATAATTTCCGGCCGAAACCGTACCTTTCACGAGTTATAATTGAAACTTACGTCTTTTCAGAAATTTAAGAATTTCCTGCCCAAACCGTACATTTCTTGAGTTATAAAATTTCTGCCTCGAAAACTTCTGGTTAAGAAAATCGCATGAGATGTAGAAACTTACGTCTTTTTAGAAAATTTAATAATTTCCGGCCGAAACCGTACCTTTCACGAGTTATAATTGAAACTTACGTCTTTTCAGAAATTTAAGAATTTCCTGCCCAAACCGTACATTTCTTGAGTTATAAAATTTCTGCCTCGAAAACTTCTGGTTAAGAAAATCGCATGAGATGTAGAAACTTACGTCTTTTTAGAAAATTTAATAATTTCCGGCCGAAACCGTACCTTTCACGAGTTATAATTGAAACTTACGTCTTTTCAGAAATTTAAGAATTTCCTGCCCAAACCGTACATTTCTTGAGTTATAAAATTTCTGCCTCGAAAACTTCTGTTTAAGAAAATCGCATGAGATGTAGAAACTTACGTCTTTTTAGAAAATTTAATAATTTCCGGCCGAAACCGTACCTTTCACGAGTTATAATTGAAACTTACGTCTTTTCAGAAATTTAAGAATTTCCTGCCCAAACCGTACATTTCTTGAGTTATAAAATTTCTGCCTCGAAAACTTCTGGTTAAGAAAATCGCATGAGATGTAGAAACTTACGTCTTTTTAGAAAATTTAATAATTTCCGGCCGAAACCGTACCTTTCACGAGTTATAATCGAAACTTACGTCTTTTCAGAAATTTAAGAATTTCCTGCCCAAACCGTACATTTCTTGAGTTATAAAATTTCTGCCTCGAAAACTTCTGGTTAAGAAAATCGCATGAGATGTAGAAACTTACGTCTTTTTAGAAAATTTAATAATTTCCGGCCGAAACCGTACCTTTCACGAGTTATAATTGAAACTTACGTCTTTTCAGAAATTTAAGAATTTCCTGCCCAAACCGTACATTTCTTGAGTTATAAAATTTCTGCCTCGAAAACTTCTGGTTAAGAAAATCGCATGAGATGTAGAAACTTACGTCTTTTTAGAAAATTTAATAATTCCCGGCCGAAACCGTACCTTTCACGAGTTATAATTGAAACTTAGGTCTTTTCAGAAATTTAAGAATTTCCTGCCCAAACCGTACATTTCTTGAGTTATAAAATTTCTGCCTCGAAAACTTCTGGTTAAGAAAATCGCATGAGATGTAGAAACTTACGTCTTTTTAGAAAATTTAATAATTTCCGGCCGAAACCGTACCTTTCACGAGTTATAATTGAAACTTACGTCTTTTCAGAAATTTAAGAATTTCCTGCCCAAACCGTACATTTTTTGAGTTATAAAATTTCTGCCTCGAAAACTTCTGGTTAAGAAAATCGCATGAGATGTAGAAACTTACGTCTTTTTAGAAAATTTAATAATTTCCGGCCGAAACCGTACCTTTCACGAGTTATAATTGAAACTTACGTCTTTTCAGAAATTTAAGAATTTCCTGCCCAAACCGTACATTTCTTGAGTTATAAAATTTCTGCCTCGAAAACTTCTGGTTAAGAAAATCGCATGAGATGTAGAAACTTACGTCTTTTTAGAAAATTTAATAATTTCCGGCCGAAACCGTACCTTTCACGAGTTATAATTGAAACTTACGTCTTTTCAGAAATTTAAGAATTTCCTGCCCAAACCGTACATTTCTTGAGTTATAAAATTTCTGCCTCGAAAACTTCTGGTTAAGAAAATCGCATGAGATGTAGAAACTTACGTCTTTTTAGAAAATTTAATAATTTCCGGCCGAAACCGTACCTTTCACGAGTTATAATTGAAACTTACGTCTTTTCAGAAATTTAAGAATTTCCTGCCCAAACCGTACATTTCTTGAGTTATAAAATTTCTGCCTCGAAAACTTCTGGTTAAGAAAATCGCATGAGATGTAGAAACTTACGTCTTTTTAGAAAATTTAATAATTTCCGGCCGAAACCGTACCTTTCACGAGTTATAATTGAAACTTACGTCTTTTCAGAAATTTAAGAATTTCCTGCCCAAACCGTACATTTCTTGAGTTATAAAATTTCTGCCTCGAAAACTTCTGGTTAAGAAAATCGCATGAGATGTAGAAACTTACGTCTTTTTAGAAAATTTAATAATTTCCGGCCGAAACCGTACCTTTCACGAGTTATAATTGAAACTTACGTCTTTTCAGAAATTTAAGAATTTCCTGGGCAAACCGTACATTTCTTGAGTTATAAAATTTCTGCCTCGAAAACTTCTGGTTAAGAAAATCGCATGAGATGTAGAAACTTACGTCTTTTTAGAAAATTTAATAATTTCCGGCCGAAACCGTACCTTTCACGAGTTATAATTGAAACTTAGGTCTTTTCAGAAATTTAAGAATTTCCTGCCCAAACCGTACATTTTATGAGTTATAAAATTTCTGCCTCGAAAACTTCTGGTTAAGAAAATCGCATGAGATGTAGAAACTTACGTCTTTTTAGAAAATTTAATAATTTCCGGCCGAAACCGTACCTTTCACGAGTTATAATTGAAACTTACGTCTTTTCAGAAATTTAAGAATTTCCTGGGCAAACCGTACATTTCTTGAGTTATAAAATTTCTGCCTCGAAAACTTCTGGTTAAGAAAATCGCATGAGATGTAGAAACTTACGTCTTTTTAGAAAATTTAATAATTTCCGGCCGAAACCCTACCTTTCACGAGTTATAATTGAAACTTAGGTCTTTTCAGAAATTTAAGAATTTCCTGCCCAAACCGTACATTTTATGAGTTATAAAATTTCTGCCTCGAAAACTTCTGGTTAAGAAAATCGCATGAGATGTAGAAACTTACGTCTTTTTAGAAAATTTAATAATTTCCGGCCGAAACCGTACCTTTCACGAGTTATAATTGAAACTTACGTCTTTTCAGAAATTTAAGAATTTCCTGCCCAAACCGTACATTTTTTGAGTTATAAAATTTCTGCCTCGAAAACTTCTGGTTAAGAAAATCGCATGAGATGTAGAAACTTACGTCTTTTTAGAAAATTTAATAATTTCCGGCCGAAACCGTACCTTTCACGAGTTATAATTGAAACTTACGTCTTTTCAGAAATTTAAGAATTTCCTGCCCAAACCGTACATTTCTTGAGTTATAAAATTTCTGCCTCGAAAACTTCTGGTTAAGAAAATCGCATGAGATGTAGAAACTTACGTCTTTTTAGAAAATTTAATAATTTCCGGCCGAAACCGTACCTTTCACGAGTTATAATTGAAACTTACGTCTTTTCAGAAATTTAAGAATTTCCTGCCCAAACCGTACATTTTTTGAGTTATAAAATTTCTGCCTCGAAAACTTCTGGTTAAGAAAATCGTATGAGATGTAGAAACTTACGTCTTTTTAGAAAATTTAATAATTTCCGGCCGAAACCGTACCTTTCACGAGTTATAATTGAAACTTACGTCTTTTCAGAAATTTAAGAATTTCCTGCCCAAACCGTACATTTCTTGAGTTATAAAATTTCTGCCTCGAAAACTTCTGGTTAAGAAAATCGCATGAGATGTAGAAACTTACGTCTTTTTAGAAAATTTAATAATTTCCGGCCGAAACCGTACCTTTCACGAGTTATAATTGAAACTTACGTCTTTTCAGAAATTTAAGAATTTCCTGCCCAAACCGTACATTTCTTGAGTTATAAAATTTCTGCCTCGAAAACTTCTGGTTAAGAAAATCGCATGAGATGTAGAAACTTACGTCTTTTTAGAAAATTTAATAATTTCCGGCCGAAACCGTACCTTTCACGAGTTATAATTGAAACTTACGTCTTTTCAGAAATTTAAGAATTTCCTGGGCAAACCGTACATTTCTTGAGTTATAAAATTTCTGCCTCGAAAACTTCTGGTTAAGAAAATCGCATGAGATGTAGAAACTTACGTCTTTTTAGAAAATTTAATAATTTCCGGCCGAAACCGTACCTTTCACGAGTTATAATTGAAACTTAGGTCTTTTCAGAAATTTAAGAATTTCCTGCCCAAACCGTACATTTTATGAGTTATAAAATTTCTGCCTCGAAAACTTCTGGTTAAGAAAATCGCATGAGATGTAGAAACTTACGTCTTTTTAGAAAATTTAATAATTTCCGGCCGAAACCGTACCTTTCACGAGTTATAATTGAAACTTACGTCTTTTCAGAAATTTAAGAATTTCCTGGGCAAACCGTACATTTCTTGAGTTATAAAATTTCTGCCTCGAAAACTTCTGGTTAAGAAAATCGCATGAGATGTAGAAACTTACGTCTTTTTAGAAAATTTAATAATTTCCGGCCGAAACCGTACCTTTCACGAGTTATAATTGAAACTTAGGTCTTTTCAGAAATTTAAGAATTTCCTGCCCAAACCGTACATTTTATGAGTTATAAAATTTCTGCCTCGAAAACTTCTGGTTAAGAAAATCGCATGAGATGTAGAAACTTACGTCTTTTTAGAAAATTTAATAATTTCCGGCCGAAACCGTACCTTTCACGAGTTATAATTGAAACTTACGTCTTTTCAGAAATTTAAGAATTTCCTGCCCAAACCGTACATTTCTTGAGTTATAAAATTTCTGCCTCGAAAACTTCTGGTTAAGAAAATCGCATGAGATGTAGAAACTTACGTCTTTTTAGAAAATTTAATAATTTCCGGCCGAAACCGTACCTTTCACGAGTTATAATTGAAACTTACGTCTTTTCAGAAATTTAAGAATTTCCTGCCCAAACCGTACATTTCTTGAGTTATAAAATTTCTGCCTCGAAAACTTCTGGTTAAGAAAATCGCATGAGATGTAGAAACTTACGTCTTTTTAGAAAATTTAATAATTTCCGGCCGAAACCGTACCTTTCACGAGTTATAATTGAAACTTACGTCTTTTCAGAAATTTAAGAATTTCCTGCCCAAACCGTACATTTCTTGAGTTATAAAATTTCTGCCTCGAAAACTTCTGGTTAAGAAAATCGCATGAGATGTAGAAACTTACGTCTTTTTAGAAAATTTAATAATTTCCGGCCGAAACCGTACCTTTCACGAGTTATAATTGAAACTTACGTCTTTTCAGAAATTTAAGAATTTCCTGCCCAAACCGTACATTTCTTGAGTTATAAAATTTCTGCCTCGAAAACTTCTGGTTAAGAAAATCGCATGAGATGTAGAAACTTACGTCTTTTTAGAAAATTTAATAATTTCCGGCCGAAACCGTACCTTTCACGAGTTATAATTGAAACTTACGTCTTTTCAGAAATTTAAGAATTTCTCCGGCCGAAACCGTACCTTTCACGAGTTATAATTGAAACTTACGTCTTTTCAGAAATTTAAGAATTTCCTGGGCAAACCGTACATTTCTTGAGTTATAAAATTTCTGCCTCGAAAACTTCTGGTTAAGAAAATCGCATGAGATGTAGAAACTTACGTCTTTTTAGAAAATTTAATAATTTCCGGCCGAAACCGTACCTTTCACGAGTTATAATTGAAACTTACGTCTTTTCAGAAATTTAAGAATTTCCTGCCCAAACCGTACATTTCTTGAGTTATAAAATTTCTGCCTCGAAAACTTCTGGTTAAGAAAATCGCATGAGATGTAGAAACTTACGTCTTTTTAGAAAATTTAATAATTTCCGGCCGAAACCCTACCTTTTACGAGTTATAATTGAAACTTACGTCTTTTCAGAAATTTAAGAATTTCCTGCCCAAACCGTACATTTCTTGAGTTATAAAATTTCTGCCTCGAAAACTTCTGGTTAAGAAAATCGCATGAGATGTAGAAACTTACGTCTTTTTAGAAAATTTAATAATTTCCGGCCGAAACCGTACCTTTCACGAGTTATAATTGAAACTTACGTCTTTTCAGAAATTTAAGAATTTCCTGCCCAAACCGTACATTTCTTGAGTTATAAAATTTCTGCCTCGAAAACTTCTGGTTAAGAAAATCGCATGAGATGTAGAAACTTACGTCTTTTTAGAAAATTTAATAATTTCCGGCCGAAACCGTACCTTTCACGAGTTATAATTGAAACTTACGTATTTTCAGAAATTTAAGAATTTCCTGCCCAAACCGTACATTTCTTGAGTTATAAAATTTCTGCCTCGAAAACTTCTGGTTAAGAAAATCGCCTGAGATGTAGAAACTTACGTCTTTTTAGAAAATTTAATAATTTCCGGCCGAAACCGTACCTTTCACGAGTTATAATAGAAAATTACGTCTTTTCAGAAATTTAAGAATTTCCTGCCCAAACCGTACATTTCTTGAGTTATAAAATTTCTGCCTCGAAAACTTCTGGTTAAGAAAATCGCATGAGATGTAGAAACTTACGTCTTTTTAGAAAATTTAATAATTTCCGGCCGAAACCGTACCTTTCACGAGTTATAATTGAAACTTACGTCTTTTCAAAAATTTAAGAATTTCCTGCCCAAACCGTACATTTCTTGAGTTATAAAATTTCTGCCTCGAAAACTTCTGGTTAAGAAAATCGCATGAGATGTAGAAACTTACGTCTTTTTAGAAAATTTAATAATTTCCGGCCGAAACCGTACCTTTCACGAGTTATAATTGAAACTTACGTCTTTTCAGAAATTTAAGAATTTCCTGCCCAAACCGTACATTTCTTGAGTTATAAAATTTCTGCCTCGAAAACTTCTGGTTAAGAAAATCGCATGAGATGTAGAAACTTACGTCTTTTTAGAAAATTTAATAATTTCCGGCCGAAACCGTACCTTTCACGAGTTATAATTGAAACTTACGTATTTTCAGAAATTTAAGAATTTCCTGCCCAAACCGTACATTTCTTGAGTTATAAAATTTCTGCCTCGAAAACTTCTGGTTAAGAAAATCGCCTGAGATGTAGAAACTTACGTCTTTTTAGAAAATTTAATAATTTCCGGCCGAAACCGTACCTTTCACGAGTTATAATAGAAAATTACGTCTTTTCAGAAATTTAAGAATTTCCTGCCCAAACCGTACATTTCTTGAGTTATAAAATTTCTGCCTCGAAAACTTCTGGTTAAGAAAATCGCATGAGATGTAGAAACTTACGTCTTTTTAGAAAATTTAATAATTTCCGGCCGAAACCGTACCTTTCACGAGTTATAATTGAAACTTACGTCTTTTCAGAAATTTAAGAATTTCCTGCCCAAACCGTACATTTCTTGAGTTATAAAATTTCTGCCTCGAAAACTTCTGGTTAAGAAAATCGCATGAGATGTAGAAACTTACGTCTTTTTAGAAAATTTAATAATTTCCGGCCGAAACCGTACCTTTCACGAGTTATAATAGAAAATTACGTCTTTTCAGAAATTTAAGAATTTCCTGCCCAAACCGTACATTTCTTGAGTTATAAAATTTCTGCTTCGAAAACTTCTGGTTAAGAAAATCGCATGAGATGTAGAAACTTACGTCTTTTTAGAAAATTTAATAATTTCCGGCCGAAACCGTACCTTTCACGAGTTATAATAGAAAATGACGTCTTTTCAGAAATTTAAGAATTTCCTGCCCAAACCGTACATTTCTTGAGTTATAAAATTTCTGCCTCGAAAACTTCTGGTTAAGAAAATCGCATGAGATGTAGAAACTTACGTCTTTTTAGAAAATTTAATAATTTCCGGCCGAAACCGTACCTTTCACGAGTTATAATTGAAACTTACGTCTTTTCAGAAATTTAAGAATTTCCTGCCCAAACCGTACATTTCTTGAGTTATAAAATTTCTGCCTCGAAAACTTCTGGTTAAGAAAATCGCATGAGATGTAGAAACTTACGTCTTTCTAGAAAATTTAATAATTTCCGGCCGAAACCGTACCTTTCACGAGTTATAATTGAAACTTACGTCTTTTCAGAAATTTAAGAATTTCCTGCCCAAACCGTACATTTCTTGAGTTATAAAATTTCTGCCTCGAAAACTTCTGGTTAAGAAAATCGCATGAGATGTAGAAACTTACGTCTTTTTAGAAAATTTAATAATTTCCGGCCGAAACCGTACCTTTCACGAGTTATAATTGAAACTTACGTCTTTTCAGAAATTTAAGAATTTCCTGCCCAAACCGTACATTTCTTGAGTTATAAAATTTCTGCCTCGAAAACTTCTGGTTAAGAAAATCGCATGAGATGTAGAAACTTACGTCTTTTTAGAAAATTTAATAATTTCCGGCCGAAACCGTACCTTTCACGAGTTATAATTGAAACTTACGTCTTTTCAGAAATTTAAGAATTTCTCCGGCCGAAACCGTACCTTTCACGAGTTATAATTGAAACTTACGTCTTTTCAGAAATTTAAGAATTTCCTGGGCAAACCGTACATTTCTTGAGTTATAAAATTTCTGCCTCGAAAACTTCTGGTTAAGAAAATCGCATGAGATGTAGAAACTTACGTCTTTTTAGAAAATTTAATAATTTCCGGCCGAAACCGTACCTTTCACGAGTTATAATTGAAACTTACGTCTTTTCAGAAATTTAAGAATTTCCTGCCCAAACCGTACATTTCTTGAGTTATAAAATTTCTGCCTCGAAAACTTCTGGTTAAGAAAATCGCATGAGATGTAGAAACTTACGTCTTTTTAGAAAATTTAATAATTTCCGGCCGAAACCCTACCTTTTACGAGTTATAATTGAAACTTACGTCTTTTCAGAAATTTAAGAATTTCCTGCCCAAACCGTACATTTCTTGAGTTATAAAATTTCTGCCTCGAAAACTTCTGGTTAAGAAAATCGCATGAGATGTAGAAACTTACGTCTTTTTAGAAAATTTAATAATTTCCGGCCGAAACCGTACCTTTCACGAGTTATAATTGAAACTTACGTCTTTTCAGAAATTTAAGAATTTCCTGCCCAAACCGTACATTTCTTGAGTTATAAAATTTCTGCCTCGAAAACTTCTGGTTAAGAAAATCGCATGAGATGTAGAAACTTACGTCTTTTTAGAAAATTTAATAATTTCCGGCCGAAACCGTACCTTTCACGAGTTATAATTGAAACTTACGTATTTTCAGAAATTTAAGAATTTCCTGCCCAAACCGTACATTTCTTGAGTTATAAAATTTCTGCCTCGAAAACTTCTGGTTAAGAAAATCGCCTGAGATGTAGAAACTTACGTCTTTTTAGAAAATTTAATAATTTCCGGCCGAAACCGTACCTTTCACGAGTTATAATAGAAAATTACGTCTTTTCAGAAATTTAAGAATTTCCTGCCCAAACCGTACATTTCTTGAGTTATAAAATTTCTGCCTCGAAAACTTCTGGTTAAGAAAATCGCATGAGATGTAGAAACTTACGTCTTTTTAGAAAATTTAATAATTTCCGGCCGAAACCGTACCTTTCACGAGTTATAATTGAAACTTACGTCTTTTCAAAAATTTAAGAATTTCCTGCCCAAACCGTACATTTCTTGAGTTATAAAATTTCTGCCTCGAAAACTTCTGGTTAAGAAAATCGCATGAGATGTAGAAACTTACGTCTTTTTAGAAAATTTAATAATTTCCGGCCGAAACCGTACCTTTCACGAGTTATAATAGAAAATTACGTCTTTTCAGAAATTTAAGAATTTCCTGCCCAAACCGTACATTTCTTGAGTTATAAAATTTCTGCTTCGAAAACTTCTGGTTAAGAAAATCGCATGAGATGTAGAAACTTACGTCTTTTTAGAAAATTTAATAATTTCCGGCCGAAACCGTACCTTTCACGAGTTATAATTGAAACTTACGTCTTTTCAGAAATTTAAGAATTTCCTGCCCAAACCGTACATTTCTTGAGTTATAAAATTTCTGCCTCGAAAACTTCTGGTTAAGAAAATCGCATGAGATGTAGAAACTTACGTCTTTTTAGAAAATTTAATAATTTCCGGCCGAAACCGTACCTTTCACGAGTTATAATTGAAACTTACGTATTTTCAGAAATTTAAGAATTTCCTGCCCAAACCGTACATTTCTTGAGTTATAAAATTTCTGCCTCGAAAACTTCTGGTTAAGAAAATCGCCTGAGATGTAGAAACTTACGTCTTTTTAGAAAATTTAATAATTTCCGGCCGAAACCGTACCTTTCACGAGTTATAATAGAAAATTACGTCTTTTCAGAAATTTAAGAATTTCCTGCCCAAACCGTACATTTCTTGAGTTATAAAATTTCTGCCTCGAAAACTTCTGGTTAAGAAAATCGCATGAGATGTAGAAACTTACGTCTTTTTAGAAAATTTAATAATTTCCGGCCGAAACCGTACCTTTCACGAGTTATAATTGAAACTTACGTCTTTTCAGAAATTTAAGAATTTCCTGCCCAAACCGTACATTTCTTGAGTTATAAAATTTCTGCCTCGAAAACTTCTGGTTAAGAAAATCGCATGAGATGTAGAAACTTACGTCTTTTTAGAAAATTTAATAATTTCCGGCCGAAACCGTACCTTTCACGAGTTATAATAGAAAATTACGTCTTTTCAGAAATTTAAGAATTTCCTGCCCAAACCGTACATTTCTTGAGTTATAAAATTTCTGCTTCGAAAACTTCTGGTTAAGAAAATCGCATGAGATGTAGAAACTTACGTCTTTTTAGAAAATTTAATAATTTCCGGCCGAAACCGTACCTTTCACGAGTTATAATAGAAAATGACGTCTTTTCAGAAATTTAAGAATTTCCTGCCCAAACCGTACATTTCTTGAGTTATAAAATTTCTGCCTCGAAAACTTCTGGTTAAGAAAATCGCATGAGATGTAGAAACTTACGTCTTTTTAGAAAATTTAATAATTTCCGGCCGAAACCGTACCTTTCACGAGTTATAATTGAAACTTACGTCTTTTCAGAAATTTAAGAATTTCCTGCCCAAACCGTACATTTCTTGAGTTATAAAATTTCTGCCTCGAAAACTTCTGGTTAAGAAAATCGCATGAGATGTAGAAACTTACGTCTTTCTAGAAAATTTAATAATTTCCGGCCGAAACCGTACCTTTCACGAGTTATAATTGAAACTTACGTCTTTTCAGAAATTTAAGAATTTCCTGCCCAAACCGTACATTTCTTGAGTTATAAAATTTCTGCCTCGAAAACTTCTGGTTAAGAAAATCGCATGAGATGTAGAAACTTACGTCTTTTTAGAAAATTTAATAATTTCCGGCCGAAACCGTACCTTTCACGAGTTATAATTGAAACTTACGTCTTTTCAGAAATTTAAGAATTTCCTGCCCAAACCGTACATTTCTTGAGTTATAAAATTTCTGCCTCGAAAACTTCTGGTTAAGAAAATCGCATGAGATGTAGAAACTTACGTCTTTTTAGAAAATTTAATAATTTCCGGCCGAAATCGTACCTTTCACGAGTTATAATTGAAACTTACGTCTTTTCAGAAATTTAAGAATTTCCTGCCCAAACCGTACATTTCTTGAGTTATAAAATTTCTGCCTCGAAAACTTCTGGTTAAGAAAATCGCATGAGATGTAGAAACTTACGTCTTTTTAGAAAATTTAATAATTTCCGGCCGAAACCGTACCTTTCACGAGTTATAATTGAAACTTACGTCTTTTCAGAAATTTAAGAATTTCCTGCCCAAACCGTACATTTCTTGAGTTATAAAATTTCTGCCTCGAAAACTTCTGGTTAAGAAAATCGCATGAGATGTAGAAACTTACGTCTTTTTAGAAAATTTAATAATTCCCGGCCGAAACTGTACCTTTCACGAGTTATAATTGAAACTTAGGTCTTTTCAGAAATTTAAGAATTTCCTGCCCAAACCGTACATTTCTTGAGTTATAAAATTTCTGCCTCGAAAACTTCTGGTTAAGAAAATCGCATGAGATGTAGAAACTTACGTCTTTTTAGAAAATTTAATAATTTCCGACCGAAACCGTACCTTTCACGAGTTATAATTGAAATTTACGTGTTTTCAGAAATTTAAGAATTTCCTGCCCAAACCGTACATTTCTTGAGTTATAAAATTTCTGCCTCGAAAACTTCTGGTTAAGAAAATCGCATGAGATGTAGAAACTTACGTCTTTTTAGAAAATTTAATAATTTCCGGCCGAAACCGTACCTTTCACGAGTTATAATTGAAACTTACGTCTTTTCAGAAATTTAAGAATTTCCTGCCCAAACCGTACATTTCTTGAGTTATAAAATTTCTGCCTCGAAAACTTCTGGTTAAGAAAATCGCATGAGATGTAGAAACTTACGTCTTTTTAGAAAATTTAATAATTTCCGGCCGAAACCGTACCTTTCACGAGTTATAATTGAAACTTACGTCTTTTCAGAAATTTAAGAATTTCCTGCCCAAACCGTACATTTCTTGAGTTATAAAATTTCTGCCTCGAAAACTTCTGGTTAAGAAAATCGCATGAGATGTAGAAACTTACGTCTTTTTAGAAAATTTAATAATTTCCGGCCGAAACCGTACCTTTCACGAGTTATAATTGAAACTTACGTCTTTTCAGAAATTTAAGAATTTCCTGCCCAAACCGTACATTTCTTGAGTTATAAAATTTCTGCCTCGAAAACTTCTGGTTAAGAAAATCGCATGAGATGTAGAAACTTACGTCTTTTTAGAAAATTTTATAATTTCCGGCCGACACCGTACCTTTCACGAGTTATAATTGAAACTTACGTCTTTTCAGAAATTTAAGAATTTCCTGCCCAAACCGTACATTTCTTGAGTTATAAAATTTCTGCCTCGAAAACTTCTGGTTAAGAAAATCGCATGAGATGTAGAAACTTACGTCTTTTTAGAAAATTTAATAAATTCCGGCCGAAACCGTACCTTTCACGAGTTATAATTGAAACTTACGTCTTTTCAGAAATTTAAGAATTTCCTGCCCAAACCGTACATTTCTTGAGTTATAAAATTTCTGCCTCGAAAACTTCTGGTTAAGAAAATCGCATGAGATGTAGAAACTTACGTCTTTTTAGAAAATTTAATAATTCCCGGCCGAAACCGTACCTTTCACGAGTTATAATTGAAACTTAGGTCTTTTCAGAAATTTAAGAATTTCCTGCCCAAACCGTACATTTCTTGAGTTATAAAATTTCTGCCTCGAAAACTTCTGGTTAAGAAAATCGCATGAGATGTAGAAACTTACGTCTTTTTAGAAAATTTAATAATTTCCGGCCGAAACCGTACCTTTCACGAGTTATAATTGAAATTTACGTCTTTTCAGAAATTTAAGAATTTCCTGCCCAAACCGTACATTTCTTGAGTTATAAAATTTCTGCCTCGAAAACTTCTGGTTAAGAAAATCGCATGAGATGTAGAAACTTACGTCTTTTTAGAAAATTTAATAATTTCCGGCCGAAACCGTACCTTTCACGAGTTATAATTGAAACTTACGTCTTTTCAGAAATTTAAGAATTTCCTGCCCAAACCGTACATTTCTTGAGTTATAAAATTTCTGCCTCGAAAACTTCTGGTTAAGAAAATCGCATGAGATGTAGAAACTTACGTCTTTTTAGAAAATTTAATAATTTCCGGCCGAAACCGTACCTTTCACGAGTTATAATTGAAACTTACGTCTTTTCAGAAATTTAAGAATTTCCTGCCCAAACCGTACATTTCTTGAGTTATAAAATTTCTGCCTCGAAAACTTCTGGTTAAGAAAATCGCATGAGATGTAGAAACTTACGTCTTTTTAGAAAATTTAATAATTTCCGGCCGAAACCGTACCTTTCACGAGTTATAATTGAAACTTACGTCTTTTCAGAAATTTAAGAATTTCCTGGGCAAACCGTACATTTCTTGAGTTATAAAATTTCTGCCTCGAAAACTTCTGGTTAAGAAAATCGCATGAGATGTAGAAACTTACGTCTTTTTAGAAAATTTAATAATTTCCGGCCGAAACCGTACCTTTCACGAGTTATAATTGAAACTTACGTCTTTTCAGAAATTTAAGAATTTCCTGCCCAAACCGTACATTTCTTGAGTTATAAAATTTCTGCCTCGAAAACTTCTGGTTAAGAAAATCGCATGAGATGTAGAAACTTACGTCTTTTTAGAAAATTTAATAATTTCCGGCCGAAACCCTACCTTTCACGAGTTATAATTGAAACTTACGTCTTTTCAGAAATTTAAGAATTTCCTGCCCAAACCGTACATTTCTTGAGTTATAAAATTTCTGCCTCGAAAACTTCTGGTTAAGAAAATCGCATGAGATGTAGAAACTTACGTCTTTTTAGAAAATTTAATAATTTCCGGCCGAAACCGTACCTTTCACGAGTTATAATTGAAACTTACGTCTTTTCAGAAATTTAAGAATTTCCTGCCCAAACCGTACATTTCTTGAGTTATAAAATTTCTGCCTCGAAAACTTCTGGTTAAGAAAATCGCATGAGATGTAGAAACTTACGTCTTTTTAGAAAATTTAATAATTTCCGGCCGAAACCGTACCTTTCACGAGTTATAATAGAAAATTACGTCTTTTCAGAAATTTAAGAATTTCCTGCCCAAACCGTACATTTCTTGAGTTATAAAATTTCTGCCTCGAAAACTTCTGGTTAAGAAAATCGCATGAGATGTAGAAACTTACGTCTTTTTAGAAAATTTAAGAATTTCCTGCCCACACCGTACATTTCTTGAGTTATAAAATTTCTGCCTCGAAAACTTCTGGTTAAGAAAATCGCATGAGATGTAGAAACTTACGTCTTTTTAGAAAATTTAATAATTTCCGGCCGAAACCGTACCTTTCACGAGTTATAATTGAAACTTACGTCTTTTCAGAAATTTAAGAATTTCCTGCCCAAACCGTACATTTCTTGAGTTATAAAATTTCTGCCTCGAAAACTTCTGGTTAAGAAAATCGCATGAGATGTAGAAACTTACGTCTTTTTAGAAAATTTAATAATTCCCGGCCGAAACCGTACCTTTCACGAGTTATAATTGAAACTTAGGTCTTTTCAGAAATTTAAGAATTTCCTGCCCAAACCGTACATTTCTTGAGTTATAAAATTTCTGCCTCGAAAACTTCTGGTTAAGAAAATCGCATGAGATGTAGAAACTTACGTCTTTTTAGAAAATTTAATAATTTCCGGCCGAAACCGTACCTTTCACGAGTTATAATTGAAATTTACGTCTTTTCAGAAATTTAAGAATTTCCTGCCCAAACCGTACATTTCTTGAGTTATAAAATTTCTGCCTCGAAAACTTCTGGTTAAGAAAATCGCATGAGATGTAGAAACTTACGTCTTTTTAGAAAATTTAATAATTTCCGGCCGAAACCGTACCTTTCACGAGTTATAATTGAAACTTACGTCTTTTCAGAAATTTAAGAATTTCCTGCCCAAACCGTACATTTCTTGAGTTATAAAATTTCTGCCTCGAAAACTTCTGGTTAAGAAAATCGCATGAGATGTAGAAACTTACGTCTTTTTAGAAAATTTAATAATTTCCGGCCGAAACCGTACCTTTCACGAGTTATAATTGAAACTTACGTCTTTTCAGAAATTTAAGAATTTCCTGCCCAAACCGTACATTTCTTGAGTTATAAAATTTCTGCCTCGAAAACTTCTGGTTAAGAAAATCGCATGAGATGTAGAAACTTACGTCTTTTTAGAAAATTCTATAATTTCCGGCCGACACCGTACCTTTCACGAGTTATAATTGAAACTTACGTCTTTTCAGAAATTTAAGAATTTCCTGCCCAAACCGTACATTTCTTGAGTTATAAAATTTCTGCCTCGAAAACTTCTGGTTAAGAAAATCGCATGAGATGTAGAAACTTACGTCTTTTTAGAAAATTTAATAATTTCCGGCCGAAACCGTACCTTTCACGAGTTATAATTGAAACTTACGTCTTTTCAGAAATTTAAGAATTTCCTGCCCAAACCGTACATTTCTTGAGTTATAAAATTTCTGCCTCGAAAACTTCTGGTTAAGAAAATCGCATGAGATGTAGAAACTTACGTCTTTTTAGAAAATTTTATAATTTCTGGCCGACACCGTACCTTTCACGAGTTATAATTGAAACTTACGTCTTTTCAGAAATTTAAGAATTTCCTGCCCAAACCGTACATTTCTTGAGTTATAAAATTTCTGCCTCGAAAACTTCTGGTTAAGAAAATCGCATGAGATGTAGAAACTTACGTCTTTTTAGAAAATTTAATAATTTCCGGCCGAAACCGTACCTTTCACGAGTTATAATTGAAACTTACGTCTTTTCAGAAATTTAAGAATTTCCTGCCCAAACCGTACATTTCTTGAGTTATAAAATTTCTGCCTCGAAAACTTCTGGTTAAGAAAATCGCATGAGATGTAGAAACTTACGTCTTTTTAGAAAATTTTATAATTTCCGGCCGACACCGTACCTTTCACGAGTTATAATTGAAACTTACGTCTTTTCAGAAATTTAAGAATTTCCTGCCCAAACCGTACATTTCTTGAGTTATAAAATTTCTGCCTCGAAAACTTCTGGTTAAGAAAATCGCATGAGATGTAGAAACTTACGTCTTTTTAGAAAATTTAATAATTTCCGGCCGAAACCGTACCTTTCACGAGTTATAATTGAAACTTACGTCTTTTCAGAAATTTAAGAATTTCCTGCCCAAACCGTACATTTCTTGAGTTATAAAATTTCTGCCTCGAAAACTTCTGGTTAAGAAAATCGCATGAGATGTAGAAACTTACGTCTTTTTAGAAAATTTAATAATTTCCGGCCGAAACCGTACCTTTCACGAGTTATAATTGAAACTTACGTCTTTTCAGAAATTTAAGAATTTCCTGCCCAAACCGTACATTTCTTGAGTTATAAAATTTCTGCCTCGAAAACTTCTGGTTAAGAAAATCGCATGAGATGTAGAAACTTACGTCTTTTTAGAAAATTTAATAATTCCCGGCCGAAACCGTACCTTTCACGAGTTATAATTGAAACTTACGTCTTTTCAGAAATTTAAGAATTTCCTGCCCAAACCGTACATTTCTTGAGTTATAAAATTTCTGCCTCGAAAACTTCTGGTTAAGAAAATCGCATGAGATGTAGAAACTTACGTCTTTTTAGAAAATTTAATAATTTCCGGCCGAAACCGTACCTTTCACGAGTTATAATTGAAACTTACGTCTTTTCAGAAATTTAAGAATTTCCTGCCCAAACCGTACATTTCTTGAGTTATAAAATTTCTGCCTCGAAAACTTCTGGTTAAGAAAATCGCATGAGATGTAGAAACTTACGTCTTTTTAGAAAATTTAATAATTCCCGGCCGAAACCGTACCTTTCACGAGTTATAATTGAAACTTAGGTCTTTTCAGAAATTTAAGAATTTCCTGCCCAAACCGTACATTTCTTGAGTTATAAAATTTCTGCCTCGAAAACTTCTGGTTAAGAAAATCGCATGAGATGTAGAAACTTACGTCTTTTTAGAAAATTTAATAATTTCCGGCCGAAACCGTACCTTTCACGAGTTATAATTGAAATTTACGTCTTTTCAGAAATTTAAGAATTTCCTGCCCAAACCGTACATTTCTTGAGTTATAAAATTTCTGCCTCGAAAACTTCTGGTTAAGAAAATCGCATGAGATGTAGAAACTTACGTCTTTTTAGAAAATTTAATAATTTCCGGCCGAAACCGTACCTTTCACGAGTTATAATTGAAACTTACGTCTTTTCAGAAATTTAAGAATTTCCTGCCCAAACCGTACATTTCTTGAGTTATAAAATTTCTGCCTCGAAAACTTCTGGTTAAGAAAATCGCATGAGATGTAGAAACTTACGTCTTTTTAGAAAATTTAATAATTTCCGGCCGAAACCGTACCTTTCACGAGTTATAATTGAAACTTACGTCTTTTCAGAAATTTAAGAATTTCCTGCCCAAACCGTACATTTCTTGAGTTATAAAATTTCTGCCTCGAAAACTTCTGGTTAAGAAAATCGCATGAGATGTAGAAACTTACGTCTTTTTAGAAAATTTAATAATTCCCGGCCGAAACCGTACCTTTCACGAGTTATAATTGAAACTTAGGTCTTTTCAGAAATTTAAGAATTTCCTGCCCAAACCGTACATTTCTTGAGTTATAAAATTTCTGCCTCGAAAACTTCTGGTTAAGAAAATCGCATGAGATGTAGAAACTTACGTCTTTTTAGAAAATTTAATAATTTCCGGCCGAAACCGTACCTTTCACGAGTTATAATTGAAATTTACGTCTTTTCAGAAATTTAAGAATTTCCTGCCCAAACCGTACATTTCTTGAGTTATAAAATTTCTGCCTCGAAAACTTCTGGTTAAGAAAATCGCATGAGATGTAGAAACTTACGTCTTTTTAGAAAATTTAATAATTTCCGGCCGAAACCGTACCTTTCACGAGTTATAATTGAAACTTACGTCTTTTCAGAAATTTAAGAATTTCCTGCCCAAACCGTACATTTCTTGAGTTATAAAATTTCTGCCTCGAAAACTTCTGGTTAAGAAAATCGCATGAGATGTAGAAACTTACGTCTTTTTAGAAAATTTAATAATTTCCGGCCGAAACCGTACCTTTCACGAGTTATAATTGAAACTTACGTCTTTTCAGAAATTTAAGAATTTCCTGCCCAAACCGTACATTTCTTGAGTTATAAAATTTCTGCCTCGAAAACTTCTGGTTAAGAAAATCGCATGAGATGTAGAAACTTACGTCTTTTTAGAAAATTTAATAATTTCCGGCCGAAACCGTACCTTTCACGAGTTATAATTGAAACTTACGTCTTTTCAGAAATTTAAGAATTTCCTGCCCAAACCGTACATTTCTTGAGTTATAAAATTTCTGCCTCGAAAACTTCTGGTTAAGAAAATCGCATGAGATGTAGAAACTTACGTCTTTTTAGAAAATTTTATAATTTCCGGCCGAAACCGTACCTTTCACGAGTTATAATTGAAACTTACATCTTTTCAGAAATTTAAGAATTTCCTGCCCAAACCGTACATTTCTTGAGTTATAAAATTTCTGCCTCGAAAACTTCTGGTTAAGAAAATCGCATGAGATGTAGAAACTTACGTCTTTTTAGAAAATTTAATAAATTCCGGCCGAAACCGTACCTTTCACGAGTTATAATTGAAACTTACGTCCTTTCAGAAATTTAAGAATTTCCTGCCCAAACCGTACATTTCTTGAGTTATAAAATTTCTGCCTCGAAAACTTCTGGTTAAGAAAATCGCATGAGATGTAGAAACTTACGTCTTTTTAGAAAATTTAATAATTCCCGGCCGAAACCGTACCTTTCACGAGTTATAATTGAAACTTAGGTCTTTTCAGAAATTTAAGAATTTCCTGCCCAAACCGTACATTTCTTGAGTTATAAAATTTCTGCCTCGAAAACTTCTGGTTAAGAAAATCGCATGAGATGTAGAAACTTACGTCTTTTTAGAAAATTTAATAATTTCCGGCCGAAACCGTACCTTTCACGAGTTATAATTGAAACTTACGTCTTTTCAGAAATTTAAGAATTTCCTGCCTAAACCGTACATTTCTTGAGTTATAAAATTTCTGCCTCGAAAACTTCTGGTTAAGAAAATCGCATGAGATGTAGAAACTTACGTCTTTTTAGAAAATTTAATAATTTCCGGCCGAAACCGTACCTTTCACGAGTTATAATTGAAACTTACGTCTTTTCAGAAATTTAAGAATTTCCTGCCCAAACCGTACATTTCTTGAGTTATAAAATTTCTGCCTCGAAAACTTCTGGTTAAGAAAATCGCATGAGATGTAGAAACTTACGTCTTTTTAGAAAATTTAATAATTTCCGGCCGAAACCGTACCTTTCACGAGTTATAATTGAAACTTACGTCTTTTCAGAAATTTAAGAATTTCCTGCCCAAACCGTACATTTCTTGAGTTATAAAATTTCTGCCTCGAAAACTTCTGGTTAAGAAAATCGCATGAGATGTAGAAACTTACGTCTTTTTAGAAAATTTAATAATTCCCGGCCGAAACCGTACCTTTCACGAGTTATAATTGAAACTTAGGTCTTTTCAGAAATTTAAGAATTTCCTGCCCAAACCGTACATTTCTTGAGTTATAAAATTTCTGCCTCGAAAACTTCTGGTTAAGAAAATCGCATGAGATGTAGAAACTTACGTCTTTTTAGAAAATTTAATAATTTCCGGCCGAAACCGTACCTTTCACGAGTTATAATTGAAATTTACGTCTTTTCAGAAATTTAAGAATTTCCTGCCCAAACCGTACATTTCTTGAGTTATAAAATTTCTGCCTCGAAAACTTCTGGTTAAGAAAATCGCATGAGATGTAGAAACTTACGTCTTTTTAGAAAATTTAATAATTTCCGGCCGAAACCGTACCTTTCACGAGTTATAATTGAAACTTACGTCTTTTCAGAAATTTAAGAATTTCCTGCCCAAACCGTACATTTCTTGAGTTATAAAATTTCTGCCTCGAAAACTTCTGGTTAAGAAAATCGCATGAGATGTAGAAACTTACGTCTTTTTAGAAAATTTAATAATTTCCGGCCGAAACCGTACCTTTCACGAGTTATAATTGAAACTTACGTCTTTTCAGAAATTTAAGAATTTCCTGCCCAAACCGTACATTTCTTGAGTTATAAAATTTCTGCCTCGAAAACTTCTGGTTAAGAAAATCGCATGAGATGTAGAAACTTACGTCTTTTTAGAAAATTTAATAATTCCCGGCCGAAACCGTACCTTTCACGAGTTATAATTGAAACTTAGGTCTTTTCAGAAATTTAAGAATTTCCTGCCCAAACCGTACATTTCTTGAGTTATAAAATTTCTGCCTCGAAAACTTCTGGTTAAGAAAATCGCATGAGATGTAGAAACTTACGTCTTTTTAGAAAATTTAATAATTTCCGGCCGAAACCGTACCTTTCACGAGTTATAATTGAAATTTACGTCTTTTCAGAAATTTAAGAATTTCCTGCCCAAACCGTACATTTCTTGAGTTATAAAATTTCTGCCTCGAAAACTTCTGGTTAAGAAAATCGCATGAGATGTAGAAACTTACGTCTTTTTAGAAAATTTAATAATTTCCGGCCGAAACCGTACCTTTCACGAGTTATAATTGAAACTTACGTCTTTTCAGAAATTTAAGAATTTCCTGCCCAAACCGTACATTTCTTGAGTTATAAAATTTCTGCCTCGAAAACTTCTGGTTAAGAAAATCGCATGAGATGTAGAAACTTACGTCTTTTTAGAAAATTTAATAATTTCCGGCCGAAACCGTACCTTTCACGAGTTATAATTGAAACTTACGTCTTTTCAGAAATTTAAGAATTTCCTGCCCAAACCGTACATTTCTTGAGTTATAAAATTTCTGCCTCGAAAACTTCTGGTTAAGAAAATCGCATGAGATGTAGAAACTTACGTCTTTTTAGAAAATTTAATAATTTCCGGCCGAAACCGTACCTTTCACGAGTTATAATTGAAACTTACGTCTTTTCAGAAATTTAAGAATTTCCTGCCCAAACCGTACATTTCTTGAGTTATAAAATTTCTGCCTCGAAAACTTCTGGTTAAGAAAATCGCATGAGATGTAGAAACTTACGTCTTTTTAGAAAATTTTATAATTTCCGGCCGAAACCGTACCTTTCACGAGTTATAATTGAAACTTACATCTTTTCAGAAATTTAAGAATTTCCTGCCCAAACCGTACATTTCTTGAGTTATAAAATTTCTGCCTCGAAAACTTCTGGTTAAGAAAATCGCATGAGATGTAGAAACTTACGTCTTTTTAGAAAATTTAATAAATTCCGGCCGAAACCGTACCTTTCACGAGTTATAATTGAAACTTACGTCCTTTCAGAAATTTAAGAATTTCCTGCCCAAACCGTACATTTCTTGAGTTATAAAATTTCTGCCTCGAAAACTTCTGGTTAAGAAAATCGCATGAGATGTAGAAACTTACGTCTTTTTAGAAAATTTAATAATTCCCGGCCGAAACCGTACCTTTCACGAGTTATAATTGAAACTTAGGTCTTTTCAGAAATTTAAGAATTTCCTGCCCAAACCGTACATTTCTTGAGTTATAAAATTTCTGCCTCGAAAACTTCTGGTTAAGAAAATCGCATGAGATGTAGAAACTTACGTCTTTTTAGAAAATTTAATAATTTCCGGCCGAAACCGTACCTTTCACGAGTTATAATTGAAATTTACGTCTTTTCAGAAATTTAAGAATTTCCTGCCCAAACCGTACATTTCTTGAGTTATAAAATTTCTGCCTCGAAAACTTCTGGTTAAGAAAATCGCATGAGATGTAGAAACTTACGTCTTTTTAGAAAATTTAATAATTTCCGGCCGAAACCGTACCTTTCACGAGTTATAATTGAAACTTACGTCTTTTCAGAAATTTAAGAATTTCCTGCCCAAACCGTACATTTTTTGAGTTATAAAATTTCTGCCTCGAAAACTTCTGGTTAAGAAAATCGCATGAGATGTAGAAACTTACGTCTTTTTAGAAAATTTAATAATTTCCGGCCGAAACCGTACCTTTCACGAGTTATAATTGAAACTTACGTCTTTTCAGAAATTTAAGAATTTCCTGCCTAAACCGTACATTTCTTGAGTTATAAAATTTCTGCCTCGAAAACTTCTGGTTAAGAAAATCGCATGAGATGTAGAAACTTACGTCTTTTTAGAAAATTTTATAATTTCCGGCCGAAACCGTACCTTTCACGAGTTATAATTGAAACTTACGTCTTTTCAGAAATTTAAGAATTTCCTGCCCAAACCGTACATTTCTTGAGTTATAAAATTTCTGCCTCGAAAACTTCTGGTTAAGAAAATCGCATGAGATGTAGAAACTTACGTCTTTTTAGAAAATTTAATAATTTCCGGCCGAAACCGTACCTTTCACGAGTTATAATTGAAACTTACGTCTTTTCAGAAATTTAAGAATTTCCTGGGCAAACCGTACATTTCTTGAGTTATAAAATTTCTGCCTCGAAAACTTCTGGTTAAGAAAATCGCATGAGATGTAGAAACTTACGTCTTTTTAGAAAATTTAATAATTTCCGGCCGAAACCGTACCTTTCACGAGTTATAATTGAAACTTACGTCTTTTCAGAAATTTAAGAATTTCCTGCCCAAACCGTACATTTCTTGAGTTATAAAATTTCTGCCTCGAAAACTTCTGGTTAAGAAAATCGCATGAGATGTAGAAACTTACGTCTTTTTAGAAAATTTAATAATTTCCGGCCGAAACCCTACCTTTCACGAGTTATAATTGAAACTTACGTCTTTTCAGAAATTTAAGAATTTCCTGCCCAAACCGTACATTTCTTGAGTTATAAAATTTCTGCCTCGAAAACTTCTGGTTAAGAAAATCGCATGAGATGTAGAAACTTACGTCTTTTTAGAAAATTTAATAATTTCCGGCCGAAACCGTACCTTTCACGAGTTATAATTGAAACTTACGTCTTTTCAGAAATTTAAGAATTTCCTGCCCAAACCGTACATTTCTTGAGTTATAAAATTTCTGCCTCGAAAACTTCTGGTTAAGAAAATCGCATGAGATGTAGAAACTTACGTCTTTTTAGAAAATTTAATAATTTCCGGCCGAAACCGTACCTTTCACGAGTTATAATAGAAAATTACGTCTTTTCAGAAATTTAAGAATTTCCTGCCCAAACCGTACATTTCTTGAGTTATAAAATTTCTGCCTCGAAAACTTCTGGTTAAGAAAATCGCATGAGATGTAGAAACTTACGTCTTTTTAGAAAATTTAATAATTTCCGGCCGAAACCGTACCTTTCACGAGTTATAATTGAAACTTACGTCTTTTCAGAAATTTAAGAATTTCCTGCCCAAACCGTACATTTCTTGAGTTATAAAATTTCTGCTTCGAAAACTTCTGGTTAAGAAAATCGCATGAGATGTAGAAACTTACGTCTTTTTAGAAAATTTAATAATTTCCGGCCGAAACCGTACCTTTCACGAGTTATAATAGAAAATTACGTCTTTTCAGAAATTTAAGAATTTCCTGCCCAAACCGTACATTTCTTGAGTTATAAAATTTCTGCCTCGAAAACTTCTGGTTAAGAAAATCGCATGAGATGTAGAAACTTACGTCTTTTTAGAAAATTTAATAATTTCCGGCCGAAACCGTACCTTTCACGAGTTATAATTGAAACTTACGTCTTTTCAGAAATTTAAGAATTTCCTGCCCAAACCGTACATTTCTTGAGTTATAAAATTTCTGCCTCGAAAACTTCTGGTTAAGAAAATCGCATGAGATGTAGAAACTTACGTCTTTTTAGAAAATTTAATAATTTCCGGCCGAAACCGTACCTTTCACGAGTTATAATAGAAAATTACGTCTTTTCAGAAATTTAAGAATTTCCTGCCCAAACCGTACATTTCTTGAGTTATAAAATTTCTGCTTCGAAAACTTCTGGTTAAGAAAATCGCATGAGATGTAGAAACTTACGTCTTTTTAGA
This sequence comes from Tenebrio molitor, assembly GCF_963966145.1. Taxonomy (NCBI): domain Eukaryota; kingdom Metazoa; phylum Arthropoda; class Insecta; order Coleoptera; family Tenebrionidae; genus Tenebrio; species Tenebrio molitor. The sequence continues at coordinate 30,451 of NC_091054.1, read as the reverse complement.
AAATTTAATAATTTCCGGCCGAAACCGTACCTTTCACGAGTTATAATTGAAACTTACGTCTTTTCAGAAATTTAAGAATTTCCTGCCCAAACCGTACATTTCTTGAGTTATAAAATTTCTGCCTCGAAAACTTCTGGTTAAGAAAATCGCATGAGATGTAGAAACTTACGTCTTTTTAGAAAATTTAATAATTTCCGGCCGAAACCGTACCTTTCACGAGTTATAATAGAAAATGACGTCTTTTCAGAAATTTAAGAATTTCCTGCCCAAACCGTACATTTCTTGAGTTATAAAATTTCTGCCTCGAAAACTTCTGGTTAAGAAAATCGCATGAGATGTAGAAACTTACGTCTTTTTAGAAAATTTAATAATTTCCGGCCGAAACCGTACCTTTCACGAGTTATAATTGAAACTTACGTCTTTTCAGAAATTTAAGAATTTCCTGCCCAAACCGTACATTTCTTGAGTTATAAAATTTCTGCCTCGAAAACTTCTGGTTAAGAAAATCGCATGAGATGTAGAAACTTACGTCTTTTTAGAAAATTTAATAATTTCCGGCCGAAACCGTACCTTTCACGAGTTATAATTGAAACTTAGGTCTTTTCAGAAATTTAAGAATTTCCTGCCCAAACCGTACATTTCTTGAGTTATAAAATTTCTGCCTCGAAAACTTCTGGTTAAGAAAATCGCATGAGATGTAGAAACTTACGTCTTTTTAGAAAATTTAATAATTTCCGGCCGAAACCGTACCTTTCACGAGTTATAATTGAAATTTACGTCTTTTCAGAAATTTAAGAATTTCCTGCCCAAACCGTACATTTCTTGAGTTATAAAATTTCTGCCTCGAAAACTTCTGGTTAAGAAAATCGCATGAGATGTAGAAACTTACGTCTTTTTAGAAAATTTAATAATTTCCGGCCGAAACCGTACCTTTCACGAGTTATAATTGAAACTTACGTCTTTTCAGAAATTTAAGAATTTCCTGGCCAAACCGTACATTTCTTGAGTTATAAAATTTCTGCCTCGAAAACTTCTGGTTAAGAAAATCGCATGAGATGTAGAAACTTACGTCTTTTTAGAAAATTTAATAATTTCCGGCCGAAACCGTACCTTTCACGAGTTATAATTGAAACTTACGTCTTTTCAGAAATTTAAGAATTTCCTGCCCAAACCGTACATTTCTTGAGTTATAAAATTTCTGCCTCGAAAACTTCTGGTTAAGAAAATCGCATGAGATGTAGAAACTTACGTCTTTTTAGAAAATTTAATAATTTCCGGCCGAAACCCTACCTTTCACGAGTTATAATTGAAACTTACGTCTTTTCAGAAATTTAAGAATTTCCTGCCCAAACCGTACATTTCTTGAGTTATAAAATTTCTGCCTCGAAAACTTCTGGTTAAGAAAATCGCATGAGATGTAGAAACTTACGTCTTTTTAGAAAATTTAATAATTTCCGGCCGAAACCGTACCTTTCACGAGTTATAATTGAAACTTACGTCTTTTCAGAAATTTAAGAATTTCCTGCCCAAACCGTACATTTCTTGAGTTATAAAATTTCTGCCTCGAAAACTTCTGGTTAAGAAAATCGCATGAGATGTAGAAACTTACGTCTTTTTAGAAAATTTAATAATTTCCGGCCGAAACCGTACCTTTCACGAGTTATAATTGAAACTTACGTATTTTCAGAAATTTAAGAATTTCCTGCCCAAACCGTACATTTCTTGAGTTATAAAATTTCTGCCTCGAAAACTTCTGGTTAAGAAAATCGCATGAGATGTAGAAACTTACGTCTTTTTAGAAAATTTAATAATTTCCGGCCGAAACCGTACCTTTCACGAGTTATAATAGAAAATTACGTCTTTTCAGAAATTTAAGAATTTCCTGCCCAAACCGTACATTTCTTGAGTTATAAAATTTCTGCCTCGAAAACTTCTGGTTAAGAAAATCGCATGAGATGTAGAAACTTACGTCTTTTTAGAAAATTTAATAATTTCCGGCCGAAACCGTACCTTTCACGAGTTATAATTGAAACTTACGTCTTTTCAGAAATTTAAGAATTTCCTGCCCAAACCGTACATTTCTTGAGTTATAAAATTTCTGCCTCGAAAACTTCTGGTTAAGAAAATCGCATGAGATGTAGAAACTTACGTCTTTTTAGAAAATTTAATAATTTCCGGCCGAAATCGTACCTTTCACGAGTTATAATTGAAACTTACGTCTTTTCAGAAATTTAAGAATTTCCTGCCCAAACCGTACATTTCTTGAGTTATAAAATTTCTGCCTCGAAAACTTCTGGTTAAGAAAATCGCATGAGATGTAGAAACTTACGTCTTTTTAGAAAATTTAATAATTTCCGGCCGAAACCGTACCTTTCACGAGTTATAATTGAAACTTACGTCTTTTCAGAAATTTAAGAATTTCCTGCCCAAACCGTACATTTCTTGAGTTATAAAATTTCTGCCTCGAAAACTTCTGGTTAAGAAAATCGCATGAGATGTAGAAACTTACGTCTTTTTAGAAAATTTAATAATTCCCGGCCGAAACCGTACCTTTCACGAGTTATAATTGAAACTTAGGTCTTTTCAGAAATTTAAGAATTTCCTGCCCAAACCGTACATTTCTTGAGTTATAAAATTTCTGCCTCGAAAACTTCTGGTTAAGAAAATCGCATGAGATGTAGAAACTTACGTCTTTTTAGAAAATTTAATAATTTCCGGCCGAAACCGTACCTTTCACGAGTTATAATTGAAATTTACGTCTTTTCAGAAATTTAAGAATTTCCTGCCCAAACCGTACATTTCTTGAGTTATAAAATTTCTGCCTCGAAAACTTCTGGTTAAGAAAATCGCATGAGATGTAGAAACTTACGTCTTTTTAGAAAATTTAATAATTTCCGGCCGAAACCGTACCTTTCACGAGTTATAATTGAAACTTACGTCTTTTCAGAAATTTAAGAATTTCCTGCCCAAACCGTACATTTCTTGAGTTATAAAATTTCTGCCTCGAAAACTTCTGGTTAAGAAAATCGCATGAGATGTAGAAACTTACGTCTTTTTAGAAAATTTAATAATTTCCGGCCGAAACCGTACCTTTCACGAGTTATAATTGAAACTTACGTCTTTTCAGAAATTTAAGAATTTCCTGCCCAAACCGTACATTTCTTGAGTTATAAAATTTCTGCCTCGAAAACTTCTGGTTAAGAAAATCGCATGAGATGTAGAAACTTACGTCTTTTTAGAAAATTTAATAATTTCCGGCCGAAACCGTACCTTTCACGAGTTATAATTGAAACTTACGTCTTTTCAGAAATTTAAGAATTTCCTGCCCAAACCGTACATTTCTTGAGTTATAAAATTTCTGCCTCGAAAACTTCTGGTTAAGAAAATCGCATGAGATGTAGAAACTTACGTCTTTTTAGAAAATTTTATAATTTCCGGCCGACACCGTACCTTTCACGAGTTATAATTGAAACTTACGTCTTTTCAGAAATTTAAGAATTTCCTGCCCAAACCGTACATTTCTTGAGTTATAAAATTTCTGCCTCGAAAACTTCTGGTTAAGAAAATCGCATGAGATGTAGAAACTTACGTCTTTTTAGAAAATTTAATAAATTCCGGCCGAAACCGTACCTTTCACGAGTTATAATTGAAACTTACGTCTTTTCAGAAATTTAAGAATTTCCTGCCCAAACCGTACATTTCTTGAGTTATAAAATTTCTGCCTCGAAAACTTCTGGTTAAGAAAATCGCATGAGATGTAGAAACTTACGTCTTTTTAGAAAATTTAATAATTCCCGGCCGAAACCGTACCTTTCACGAGTTATAATTGAAACTTAGGTCTTTTCAGAAATTTAAGAATTTCCTGCCCAAACCGTACATTTCTTGAGTTATAAAATTTCTGCCTCGAAAACTTCTGGTTAAGAAAATCGCATGAGATGTAGAAACTTACGTCTTTTTAGAAAATTTAATAATTTCCGGCCGAAACCGTACCTTTCACGAGTTATAATTGAAATTTACGTCTTTTCAGAAATTTAAGAATTTCCTGCCCAAACCGTACATTTCTTGAGTTATAAAATTTCTGCCTCGAAAACTTCTGGTTAAGAAAATCGCATGAGATGTAGAAACTTACGTCTTTTTAGAAAATTTAATAATTTCCGGCCGAAACCGTACCTTTCACGAGTTATAATTGAAACTTACGTCTTTTCAGAAATTTAAGAATTTCCTGCCCAAACCGTACATTTCTTGAGTTATAAAATTTCTGCCTCGAAAACTTCTGGTTAAGAAAATCGCATGAGATGTAGAAACTTACGTCTTTTTAGAAAATTTAATAATTCCCGGCCGAAACCGTACCTTTCACGAGTTATAATTGAAACTTAGGTCTTTTCAGAAATTTAAGAATTTCCTGCCCAAACCGTACATTTCTTGAGTTATAAAATTTCTGCCTCGAAAACTTCTGGTTAAGAAAATCGCATGAGATGTAGAAACTTACGTCTTTTTAGAAAATTTAATAATTTCCGGCCGAAACCGTACCTTTCACGAGTTATAATTGAAATTTACGTCTTTTCAGAAATTTAAGAATTTCCTGCCCAAACCGTACATTTCTTGAGTTATAAAATTTCTGCCTCGAAAACTTCTGGTTAAGAAAATCGCATGAGATGTAGAAACTTACGTCTTTTTAGAAAATTTAATAATTTCCGGCCGAAACCGTACCTTTCACGAGTTATAATTGAAACTTACGTCTTTTCAGAAATTTAAGAATTTCCTGCCCAAACCGTACATTTTTTGAGTTATAAAATTTCTGCCTCGAAAACTTCTGGTTAAGAAAATCGCATGAGATGTAGAAACTTACGTCTTTTTAGAAAATTTAATAATTTCCGGCCGAAACCGTACCTTTCACGAGTTATAATTGAAACTTACGTCTTTTCAGAAATTTAAGAATTTCCTGCCCAAACCGTACATTTCTTGAGTTATAAAATTTCTGCCTCGAAAACTTCTGGTTAAGAAAATCGCATGAGATGTAGAAACTTACGTCTTTTTAGAAAATTTAATAATTTCCGGCCGAAACCGTACCTTTCACGAGTTATAATTGAAACTTACGTCTTTTCAGAAATTTAAGAATTTCCTGCCCAAACCGTACATTTCTTGAGTTATAAAATTTCTGCCTCGAAAACTTCTGGTTAAGAAAATCGCATGAGATGTAGAAACTTACGTCTTTTTAGAAAATTTAATAATTTCCGGCCGAAACCGTACCTTTCACGAGTTATAATTGAAACTTACGTCTTTTCAGAAATTTAAGAATTTCCTGGGCAAACCGTACATTTCTTGAGTTATAAAATTTCTGCCTCGAAAACTTCTGGTTAAGAAAATCGCATGAGATGTAGAAACTTACGTCTTTTTAGAAAATTTAATAATTTCCGGCCGAAACCGTACCTTTCACGAGTTATAATTGAAACTTACGTCTTTTCAGAAATTTAAGAATTTCCTGCCCAAACCGTACATTTCTTGAGTTATAAAATTTCTGCCTCGAAAACTTCTGGTTAAGAAAATCGCATGAGATGTAGAAACTTACGTCTTTTTAGAAAATTTAATAATTTCCGGCCGAAACCCTACCTTTCACGAGTTATAATTGAAACTTACGTCTTTTCAGAAATTTAAGAATTTCCTGCCCAAACCGTACATTTCTTGAGTTATAAAATTTCTGCCTCGAAAACTTCTGGTTAAGAAAATCGCATGAGATGTAGAAACTTACGTCTTTTTAGAAAATTTAATAATTTCCGGCCGAAACCGTACCTTTCACGAGTTATAATTGAAACTTACGTCTTTTCAGAAATTTAAGAATTTCCTGCCCAAACCGTACATTTCTTGAGTTATAAAATTTCTGCCTCGAAAACTTCTGGTTAAGAAAATCGCATGAGATGTAGAAACTTACGTCTTTTTAGAAAATTTAATAATTTCCGGCCGAAACCGTACCTTTCACGAGTTATAATTGAAACTTACGTATTTTCAGAAATTTAAGAATTTCCTGCCCAAACCGTACATTTCTTGAGTTATAAAATTTCTGCCTCGAAAACTTCTGGTTAAGAAAATCGCATGAGATGTAGAAACTTACGTCTTTTTAGAAAATTTAATAATTTCCGGCCGAAACCGTACCTTTCACGAGTTATAATAGAAAATTACGTCTTTTCAGAAATTTAAGAATTTCCTGCCCAAACCGTACATTTCTTGAGTTATAAAATTTCTGCCTCGAAAACTTCTGGTTAAGAAAATCGCATGAGATGTAGAAACTTACGTCTTTTTAGAAAATTTAAGAATTTCCTGCCCACACCGTACATTCCTTGAGTTATAAAATTTCTGCCTCGAAAACTTCTGGTTAAGAAAATCGCATGAGATGTAGAAACTTACGTCTTTTTAGAAAATTTAATAATTTCCGGCCGAAACCGTACCTTTCACGAGTTATAATAGAAAATTACGTCTTTTCAGAAATTTAAGAATTTCCTGCCCAAACCGTACATTTCTTGAGTTATAAAATTTCTGCTTCGAAAACTTCTGGTTAAGAAAATCGCATGAGATGTAGAAACTTACGTCTTTTTAGAAAATTTAATAATTTCCGGCCGAAACCGTACCTTTCACGAGTTATAATTGAAACTTACGTCTTTTCAGAAATTTAAGAATTTCCTGCCCAAACCGTACATTTCTTGAGTTATAAAATTTCTGCCTCGAAAACTTCTGGTTAAGAAAATCGCATGAGATGTAGAAACTTACGTCTTTTTAGAAAATTTAATAATTTCCGGCCGAAACCGTACCTTTCACGAGTTATAATAGAAAATGACGTCTTTTCAGAAATTTAAGAATTTCCTGCCCAAACCGTACATTTCTTGAGTTATAAAATTTCTGCCTCGAAAACTTCTGGTTAAGAAAATCGCATGAGATGTAGAAACTTACGTCTTTTTAGAAAATTTAATAATTTCCGGCCGAAACCGTACCTTTCACGAGTTATAATTGAAACTTACGTCTTTTCAGAAATTTAAGAATTTCCTGCCCAAACCGTACATTTCTTGAGTTATAAAATTTCTGCCTCGAAAACTTCTGGTTAAGAAAATCGCATGAGATGTAGAAACTTACGTCTTTTTAGAAAATTTAATAATTTCCGGCCGAAACCGTCCTTTCACGAGTTATAATTGAAACTTACGTCTTTTCAGAAATTTAAGAATTTCCTGCCCAAACCGTACATTTCTTGAGTTATAAAATTTCTGCCTCGAAAACTTCTGGTTAAGAAAATCGCATGAGATGTAGAAACTTACGTCTTTTTAGAAAATTTAATAATTTCCGGCCGAAACCGTACCTTTCACGAGTTATAATTGAAACTTACGTCTTTTCAGAAATTTAAGAATTTCCTGCCCAAACCGTACATTTCTTGAGTTATAAAATTTCTGCCTCGAAAACTTCTGGTTAAGAAAATCGCATGAGATGTAGAAACTTACGTCTTTTTAGAAAATTTAATAATTTCCGGCCGAAACCGTACCTTTCACGAGTTATAATTGAAACTTACGTCTTTTCAGAAATTTAAGAATTTCCTGCCCAAACCGTACATTTCTTGAGTTATAAAATTTCTGCCTCGAAAACTTCTGGTTAAGAAAATCGCATGAGATGTAGAAACTTACGTCTTTTTAGAAAATTTAATAATTTCCGGCCGAAACCGTACCTTTCACGAGTTATAATTGAAACTTACGTCTTTTCAGAAATTTAAGAATTTCCTGCCCAAACCGTACATTTCTTGAGTTATAAAATTTCTGCCTCGAAAACTTCTGGTTAAGAAAATCGCATGAGATGTAGAAACTTACGTCTTTTTAGAAAATTTAATAATTTCCGGCCGAAACCGTACCTTTCACGAGTTATAATTGAAACTTACGTCTTTTCAGAAATTTAAGAATTTCCTGCCCAAACCGTACATTTCTTGAGTTATAAAATTTCTGCCTCGAAAACTTCTGGTTAAGAAAATCGCATGAGATGTAGAAACTTACGTCTTTTTAGAAAATTTAATAATTTCCGGCCGAAACCGTACCTTTCACGAGTTATAATTGAAACTTACGTCTTTTCAGAAATTTAAGAATTTCCTGCCCAAACCGTACATTTCTTGAGTTATAAAATTTCTGCCTCGAAAACTTCTGGTTAAGAAAATCGCATGAGATGTAGAAACTTACGTCTTTTTAGAAAATTTAATAATTTCCGGCCGAAACCGTACCTTTCACGAGTTATAATTGAAACTTACGTCTTTTCAGAAATTTAAGAATTTCCTGCCCAAACCGTACATTTCTTGAGTTATAAAATTTCTGCCTCGAAAACTTCTGGTTAAGAAAATCGCATGAGATGTAGAAACTTACGTCTTTTTAGAAAATTTAATAATTTCCGGCCGAAACCGTACCTTTCACGAGTTATAATTGAAACTTACGTCTTTTCAGAAATTTAAGAATTTCCTGCCCAAACCGTACATTTCTTGAGTTATAAAATTTCTGCCTCGAAAACTTCTGGTTAAGAAAATCGCATGAGATGTAGAAACTTACGTCTTTTTAGAAAATTTAATAATTTCCGGCCGAAACCGTACCTTTCACGAGTTATAATTGAAACTTACGTCTTTTCAGAAATTTAAGAATTTCCTGCCCAAACCGTACATTTCTTGAGTTATAAAATTTCTGCCTCGAAAACTTCTGGTTAAGAAAATCGCATGAGATGTAGAAACTTACGTCTTTTTAGAAAATTTAATAATTTCCGGCCGAAACCGTACCTTTCACGAGTTATAATTGAAACTTACGTCTTTTCAGAAATTTAAGAATTTCCTGCCCAAACCGTACATTTCTTGAGTTATAAAATTTCTGCCTCGAAAACTTCTGGTTAAGAAAATCGCATGAGATGTAGAAACTTACGTCTTTTTAGAAAATTTAATAATTTCCGGCCGAAACCGTACCTTTCACGAGTTATAATTGAAACTTACGTCTTTTCAGAAATTTAAGAATTTCCTGCCCAAACCGTACATTTCTTGAGTTATAAAATTTCTGCCTCGAAAACTTCTGGTTAAGAAAATCGCATGAGATGTAGAAACTTACGTCTTTTTAGAAAATTTAATAATTTCCGGCCGAAACCGTACCTTTCACGAGTTATAATTGAAACTTACGTCTTTTCAGAAATTTAAGAATTTCCTGCCCAAACCGTACATTTCTTGAGTTATAAAATTTCTGCCTCGAAAACTTCTGGTTAAGAAAATCGCATGAGATGTAGAAACTTACGTCTTTTTAGAAAATTTAATAATTTCCGGCCGAAACCGTACCTTTCACGAGTTATAATTGAAACTTACGTCTTTTCAGAAATTTAAGAATTTCCTGCCCAAACCGTACATTTCTTGAGTTATAAAATTTCTGCCTCGAAAACTTCTGGTTAAGAAAATCGCATGAGATGTAGAAACTTACGTCTTTTTAGAAAATTTAATAATTTCCGGCCGAAACCGTACCTTTCACGAGTTATAATTGAAACTTACGTCTTTTCAGAAATTTAAGAATTTCCTGCCCAAACCGTACATTTCTTGAGTTATAAAATTTCTGCCTCGAAAACTTCTGGTTAAGAAAATCGCATGAGATGTAGAAACTTACGTCTTTTTAGAAAATTTAATAATTTCCGGCCGAAACCGTACCTTTCACGAGTTATAATTGAAACTTACGTCTTTTCAGAAATTTAAGAATTTCCTGCCCAAACCGTACATTTCTTGAGTTATAAAATTTCTGCCTCGAAAACTTCTGGTTAAGAAAATCGCATGAGATGTAGAAACTTACGTCTTTTTAGAAAATTTAATAATTTCCGGCCGAAACCGTACCTTTCACGAGTTATAATTGAAACTTACGTCTTTTCAGAAATTTAAGAATTTCCTGCCCAAACCGTACATTTCTTGAGTTATAAAATTTCTGCCTCGAAAACTTCTGGTTAAGAAAATCGCATGAGATGTAGAAACTTACGTCTTTTTAGAAAATTTAATAATTTCCGGCCGAAACCGTACCTTTCACGAGTTATAATTGAAACTTACGTCTTTTCAGAAATTTAAGAATTTCCTGCCCGCCCAAACCGTACATTTCTTGAGTTATAAAATTTCTGCCTCGAAAAACTTCTGGTTAAGAAAATCGCATGAGATGTAGAAACTTACGTCTTTTTAGAAAATTTAATAATTTCCGGCCGAAACCGTACCTTTCACGAGTTATAATTGAAACTTACGTCTTTTCAGAAATTTAAGAATTTCCTGCCCAAACCGTACATTTCTTGAGTTATAAAATTTCTGCCTCGAAAACTTCTGGTTAAGAAAATCGCATGAGATGTAGAAACTTACGTCTTTTTAGAAAATTTAATAATTTCCGGCCGAAACCGTACCTTTCACGAGTTATAATTGAAACTCACGTCTTTTCAGAAATTTAAGAATTTCCTGCCCAAACCGTACATTTCTTGAGTTATAAAATTTCTGCCTCGAAAACTTCTGGTTAAGAAAATCGCATGAGATGTAGAAACTTACGTCTTTTTAGAAAATTTAATAATTTCCGGCCGAAACCGTACCTTTCACGAGTTATAATTGAAACTTACGTCTTTTCAGAAATTTAAGAATTTCCTGCCCAAACCGTACATTTCTTGAGTTATAAAATTTCTGCCTCGAAAACTTCTGGTTAAGAAAATCGCATGAGATGTATAAACTTACGTCTTTTTAGAAAGTTTAATAATTTCCGGCCGAAACCGTACCTTTCACGAGTTATAATTGAAACTTACGTCTTTTCAGAAATTTAAGAATTTCCTGCCCAAACCGTACATTTCTTGAGTTATAAAATTTCTGCCTCGAAAAACTTCTGGTTAAGAAAATCGCATGAGATGTAGAAACTTACGTCTTTTTAGAAAATTTAATAATTTCCGGCCGAAACCGTACCTTTCACGAGTTATAATTGAAACTTACGTCTTTTCAGAAATTTAAGAATTTCCTGCCCAAACCGTACATTTCTTGAGTTATAAAATTTCTGCCTCGAAAACTTCTGGTTAAGAAAATCGCATGAGATGTAGAAACTTACGTCTTTTTAGAAAATTTAATAATTTCCGGCCGAAACCGTACCTTTCACGAGTTATAATTGAAACTTACGTCTTTTCAGAAATTTAAGAATTTCCTGCCCAAACCGTACATTTCTTGAGTTATAAAATTTCTGCCTCGAAAAACTTCTGGTTAAGAAAATCGCATGAGATGTAGAAACTTACGTCTTTTTAGAAAATTTAATAATTTCCGGCCGAAACCGTACCTTTCACGAGTTATAATTGAAACTTACGTCTTTTCAGAAATTTAAGAATTTCCTGCCCAAACCGTACATTTCTTGAGTTATAAAATTTCTGCCTCGAAAACTTCTGGTTAAGAAAATCGCATGAGATGTAGAAACTTACGTCTTTTTAGAAAATTTAATAATTTCCGGCCGAAACCGTACCTTTCACGAGTTATAATTGAAACTTACGTCTTTTCAGAAATTTAAGAATTTCCTGCCCAAACCGTACATTTCTTGAGTTATAAAATTTCTGCCTCGAAAACTTCTGGTTAAGAAAATCGCATGAGATGTAGAAACTTACGTCTTTTTAGAAAATTTAATAATTTCCGGCCGAAACCGTACCTTTCACGAGTTATAATTGAAACTTACGTCTTTTCAGAAATTTAAGAATTTCCTGCCCAAACCGTACATTTCTTGAGTTATAAAATTTCTGCCTCGAAAACTTCTGGTTAAGAAAATCGCATGAGATGTAGAAACTTACGTCTTTTTAGAAAATTTAATAATTTCCGGCCGAAACCGTACCTTTCACGAGTTATAATTGAAACTTACGTCTTTTCAGAAATTTAAGAATTTCCTGCCCAAACCGTACATTTCTTGAGTTATAAAATTTCTGCCTCGAAAACTTCTGGTTAAGAAAATCGCATGAGATGTAGAAACTTACGTCTTTTTAGAAAATTTAATAATTTCCGGCCGAAACCGTACCTTTCACGAGTTATAATTGAAACTTACGTCTTTTCAGAAATTTAAGAATTTCCTGCCCAAACCGTACATTTCTTGAGTTATAAAATTTCTGCCTCGAAAACTTCTGGTTAAGAAAATCGCATGAGATGTAGAAACTTACGTCTTTTTAGAAAATTTAATAATTTCCGGCCGAAACCGTACCTTTCACGAGTTATAATTGAAACTTACGTCTTTTCAGAAATTTAAGAATTTCCTGGGCAAACCGTACATTTCTTGAGTTATAAAATTTCTGCCTCGAAAACTTCTGGTTAAGAAAATTGCATGAGATGTAGAAACTTACGTCTTTTTAGAAAATTTAATAATTTCCGGCCGAAACCGTACCTTTCACGAGTTATAATTGAAACTTACGTCTTTTCAGAAATTTAAGAATTTCCTGCCCAAACCGTACATTTCTTGAGTTATAAAATTTCTGCCTCGAAAAACTTCTGGTTAAGAAAATCGCATGAGATGTAGAAACTTACGTCTTTTTAGAAAATTTAATAATTTCCGGCCGAAACCGTACCTTTCACGAGTTGTAATTGAAACTTACGTCTTTTCAGAAATTTAAGAATTTCCTGCCCAAACCGTACATTTCTTGAGTTATAAAATTTCTGCCTCGAAAACTTCTGGTTAAGAAAATCGCATGAGATGTAGAAACTTACGTCTTTTTAGAAAATTTAATAATTTCCGGCCGAAACCGTACCTTTCACGAGTTATAATTGAAACTTACGTCTTTTCAGAAATTTAAGAATTTCCTGCCCAAACCGTACATTTCTTGAGTTATAAAATTTCTGCCTCGAAAACTTCTGGTTAAGAAAATCGCATGAGATGTAGAAACTTACGTCTTTTTAGAAAATTTAATAATTTCCGGCCGAAACCGTACCTTTCACGAGTTATAATTGAAACTTACGTCTTTTCAGAAATTTAAGAATTTCCTGCCCAAACCGTACATTTCTTGAGTTATAAAATTTCTGCCTCGAAAACTTCTGGTTAAGAAAATCGCATGAGATGTATAAACTTACGTCTTTTTAGAAAATTTAATAATTTCCGGCCGAAACCGTACCTTTCACGAGTTATAATTGAAACTTACGTCTTTTCAGAAATTTAAGAATTTCCTGCCCAAACCGTACATTTCTTGAGTTATAAAATTTCTGCCTCGAAAAACTTCTGGTTAAGAAAATCGCATGAGATGTAGAAACTTACGTCTTTTTAGAAAATTTAATAATTTCCGGCCGAAACCGTACCTTTCACGAGTTATAATTGAAACTTACGTCTTTTCAGAAATTTAAGAATTTCCTGCCCAAACCGTACATTTCTTGAGTTATAAAATTTCTGCCTCGAAAACTTCTGGTTAAGAAAATCGCATGAGATGTAGAAACTTACGTCTTTTTAGAAAATTTAATAATTTCCGGCCGAAACCGTACCTTTCACGAGTTATAATTGAAACTTACGTCTTTTCAGAAATTTAAGAATTTCCTGCCCAAACCGTACATTTCTTGAGTTATAAAATTTCTGCCTCGAAAACTTCTGGTTAAGAAAATCGCATGAGATGTAGAAACTTACGTCTTTTTAGAAAATTTAATAATTTCCGGCCGAAACCGTACCTTTCACCAGTTATAATTGAAACTTACGTCTTTTCAGAAATTTAAGAATTTCCTGCCCAAACCGTACATTTCTTGAGTTATAAAATTTCTGCCTCGAAAACTTCTGGTTAAGAAAATTGCATGAGATGTAGAAACTTACGTCTTTTTAGAAAATTTAATAATTTCCGGCCGAAACCGTACCTTTCACGAGTTATAATTGAAACTTACGTCTTTTCAGAAATTTAAGAATTTCCTGCCCAAACCGTACATTTCTTGAGTTATAAAATTTCTGCCTCGAAAAACTTCTGGTTAAGAAAATCGCATGAGATGTAGAAACTTACGTCTTTTTAGAAAATTTAATAATTTCCGGCCGAAACCGTACCTTTCACGAGTTATAATTGAAACTTACGTCTTTTCAGAAATTTAAGAATTTCCTGCCCAAACCGTACATTTCTTGAGTTATAAAATTTCTGCCTCGAAAACTTCTGGTTAAGAAAATCGCATGAGATGTAGAAACTTACGTCTTTTTAGAAAATTTAATAATTTCCGGCCGAAACCGTACCTTTCACGAGTTATAATTGAAACTTACGTCTTTTCAGAAATTTAAGAATTTCCTGCCCAAACCGTACATTTCTTGAGTTATAAAATTTCTGCCTCGAAAACTTCTGGTTAAGAAAATCGCATGAGATGTAGAAACTTACGTCTTTTTAGAAAATTTAATAATTTCCGGCCGAAACCGTACCTTTCACGAGTTATAATTGAAACTTACGTCTTTTCAGAAATTTAAGAATTTCCTGCCCAAACCGTACATTTCTTGAGTTATAAAATTTCTGCCTCGAAAACTTCTGGTTAAGAAAATCGCATGAGATGTAGAAACTTACGTCTTTTTAGAAAATTTAATAATTTCCGGCCGAAACCGTACCTTTCACGAGTTATAATTGAAACTTACGTCTTTTCAGAAATTTAAGAATTTCTTGCCCAAACCGTACATTTCTTGAGTTATAAAATTTCTGCCTCGAAAACTTCTGGTTAAGAAAATTGCATGAGATGTAGAAACTTACGTCTTTTTAGAAAATTTAATAATTTCCGGCCGAAACCGTACCTTTCACGAGTTATAATTGAAACTTACGTCTTTTCAGAAATTTAAGAATTTCCTGCCCAAACCGTACATTTCTTGAGTTATAAAATTTCTGCCTCGAAAAACTTCTGGTTAAGAAAATCGCATGAGATGTAGAAACTTACGTCTTTTTAGAAAATTTAATAATTTCCGGCCGAAACCGTACCTTTCACGAGTTATAATTGAAACTTACGTCTTTTCAGAAATTTAAGAATTTCCTGCCCAAACCGTACATTTCTTGAGTTATAAAATTTCTGCCTCGAAAACTTCTGGTTAAGAAAATCGCATGAGATGTAGAAACTTACGTCTTTTTAGAAAATTTAATAATTTCCGGCCGAAACCGTACCTTTCACGAGTTATAATTGAAACTTACGTCTTTTCAGAAATTTAAGAATTTCCTGCCCAAACCGTACATTTCTTGAGTTATAAAATTTCTGCCTCGAAAACTTCTGGTTAAGAAAATCGCTTGAGATGTAGAAACTTACGTCTTTTTAGAAAATTTAATAATTTCCGGCCGAAACCGTACCTTTCACGAGTTATAATTGAAACTTACGTCTTTTCAGAAATTTAAGAATTTCCTGCCCAAACCGTACATTTCTTGAGTTATAAAATTTCTGCCTCGAAAACTTCTGGTTTAGAAAATCGCATGAGATGTAGAAACTTACGTCTTTTTAGAAAATTTAATAATTTCCGGCCGAAACCGTACCTTTCACGAGTTATAATTGAAACTTACGTCTTTTCAGAAATTTAAGAATTTCCTGGGCAAACCGTACATTTCTTGAGTTATAAAATTTCTGCCTCGAAAACTTCTGGTTAAGAAAATTGCATGAGATGTAGAAACTTACGTCTTTTTAGAAAATTTAATAATTTCCGGCCGAAACCGTACCTTTCACGAGTTATAATTGAAACTAACGTCTTTTCAGAAATTTAAGAATTTCCTGCCCAAACCGTACATTTCTTGAGTTATAAAATTTCTGCCTCGAAAAACTTCTGGTTAAGAAAATCGCATGAGATGTAGAAACTTACGTCTTTTTAGAAAATTTAATAATTTCCGGCCGAAACCGTACCTTTCACGAGTTATAATTGAAACTTACGTCTTTTCAGAAATTTAAGAATTTCCTGCCCAAACCGTACATTTCTTGAGTTATAAAATTTCTGCCTCGAAAACTTCTGGTTAAGAAAATCGCATGAGATGTAGAAACTTACGTCTTTTTAGAAAATTTAATAATTTCCGGCCGAAACCGTACCTTTCACGAGTTATAATTGAAACTTACGTCTTTTCAGAAATTTAAGAATTTCCTGCCCAAACCGTACATTTCTTGAGTTATAAAATTTCTGCCTCGAAAACTTCTGGTTAAGAAAATCGCATGAGATGTAGAAACTTACGTCTTTTTAGAAAATTTAATAATTTCCGGCCGAAACCGTACCTTTCACGAGTTATAATTGAAACTTACGTCTTTTCAGAAATTTAAGAATTTCCTGCCCAAACCGTACATTTCTTGAGTTATAAAATTTCTGCCTCGAAAACTTCTGGTTAAGAAAATCGCATGAGATGTAGAAACTTACGTCTTTTTAGAAAATTTAATAATTTCCGGCCGAAACCGTACCTTTCACGAGTTATAATTGAAACTTACGTCTTTTCAGAAATTTAAGAATTTCCTGCCCAAACCGTACATTTCTTGAGTTATAAAATTTCTGCCTCGAAAACTTCTGGTTAAGAAAATCGCATGAGATGTAGAAACTTACGTCTTTTTAGAAAATTTAATAATTTCCGGCCGAAACCGTACCTTTCACCAGTTATAATTGAAACTTACGTCTTTTCAGAAATTTAAGAATTTCCTGCCCAAACCGTACATTTCTTGAGTTATAAAATTTCTGCCTCGAAAACTTCTGGTTAAGAAAATCGCATGAGATGTAGAAACTTACGTCTTTTTAGAAAATTTAATAATTTCCGGCCGAAACCGTACCTTTCACGAGTTATAATTGAAACTTACGTCTTTTCAGAAATTTAAGAATTTCCTGCCCAAACCGTACATTTCTTGAGTTATAAAATTTCTGCCTCGAAAAACTTCTGGTTAAGAAAATCGCATGAGATGTAGAAACTTACGTCTTTTTAGAAAATTTAATAATTTCCGGCCGAAACCGTACCTTTCACGAGTTATAATTGAAACTTACGTCTTTTCAGAAATTTAAGAATTTCCTGCCCAAACCGTACATTTCTTGAGTTATAAAATTTCTGCCTCGAAAACTTCTGGTTAAGAAAATCGCATGAGATGTAGAAACTTACGTCTTTTTAGAAAATTTAATAATTTCCGGCCGAAACCGTACCTTTCACGAGTTATAATTGAAACTTACGACTTTTCAGAAATTTAAGAATTTCCTGCCCAAACCGTACATTTCTTGAGTTATAAAATTTCTGCCTCGAAAACTTCTGGTTAAGAAAATCGCATGAGATGTAGAAACTTACGTCTTTTTAGAAAATTTAATAATTTCCGGCCGAAACCGTACCTTTCACGAGTTATAATTGAAACTTACGTCTTTTCAGAAATTTAAGAATTTCCTGCCCAAACCGTACATTTCTTGAGTTATAAAATTTCTGCCTCGAAAACTTCTGGTTAAGAAAATCGCATGAGATGTAGAAACTTACGTCTTTTTAGAAAATTTAATAATTTCCGGCCGAAACCGTACCTTTCACGAGTTATAATTGAAACTTACGTCTTTTCAGAAATTTAAGAATTTCCTGCCCAAACCGTACATTTCTTGAGTTATAAAATTTCTGCCTCGAAAACTTCTGGTTAAGAAAATCGCATGAGATGTAGAAACTTACGTCTTTTTAGAAAATTTAATCATTTCCGGCCGAAACCGTACGTTTCACGAGTTATAATTGAAACTTACGTCTTTTCAGAAATTTAAGAATTTCCTGCCCAAACCGTACATTTCTTGAGTTATAAAATTTCTGCCTCGAAAACTTCTGGTTAAGAAAATCGCATGAGATGTAGAAACTTACGTCTTTTTAGAAAATTTAATAATTTCCGGCCGAAACCGTACCTTTCACCAGTTATAATTGAAACTTACGTCTTTTCAGAAATTTAAGAATTTCCTGCCCAAACCGTACATTTCTTGAGTTATAAAATTTCTGCCTCGAAAACTTCTGGTTAAGAAAATCGCATGAGATGTAGAAACTTACGTCTTTTTAGAAAATTTAATAATTTCCGGCCGAAACCGTACCTTTCACCAGTTATAATTGAAACTTACGTCTTTTCAGAAATTTAAGAATTTCCTGCCCAAACCGTACATTTCTTGAGTTATAAAATTTCTGCCTCGAAAACTTCTGGTTAAGAAAATCGCATGAGATGTAGAAACTTACGTCTTTTTAGAAAATTTAATAATTTCCGGCCGAAACCGTACCTTTCACGAGTTATAATTGAAACTTACGTCTTTTCAGAAATTTAAGAATTTCCTGCCCAAACCGTACATTTCTTGAGTTATAAAATTTCTGCCTCGAAAACTTCTGGTTAAGAAAATCGCATGAGATGTAGAAACTTACGTCTTTTTAGAAAATTTAATAATTTCCGGCCGAAACCGTACCTTTCACGAGTTATAATTGAAACTTACGTCTTTTCAGAAATTTAAGAATTTCCTGCCCAAACCGTACATTTCTTGAGTTATAAAATTTCTGCCTCGAAAACTTCTGGTTAAGAAAATCGCATGAGATGTAGAAACTTACGTCTTTTTAGAAAATTTAATAATTTCCGGCCGAAACCGTACCTTTCACGAGTTATAATTGAAACTTACGTCTTTTCAGAAATTTAAGAATTTCCTGCCCAAACCGTACATTTCTTGAGTTATAAAATTTCTGCCTCGAAAACTTCTGGTTAAGAAAATCGCATGAGATGTAGAAACTTACGTCTTTTTAGAAAATTTAATAATTTCCGGCCGAAACCGTACCTTTCACGAGTTATAATTGAAACTTACGTCTTTTCAGAAATTTAAGAATTTCCTGCCCAAACCGTACATTTCTTGAGTTATAAAATTTCTGCCTCGAAAACTTCTGGTTAAGAAAATCGCATGAGATGTAGAAACTTACGTCTTTTTAGAAAATTTAATAATTTCCGGCCGAAACCGTACCTTTCACGAGTTATAATTGAAACTTACGTCTTTTCAGAAATTTAAGAATTTCCTGCCCAAACCGTACATTTCTTGAGTTATAAAATTTCTGCCTCGAAAACTTCTGGTTAAGAAAATCGCATGAGATGTAGAAACTTACGTCTTTTTAGAAAATTTAATAATTTCCGGCCGAAACCGTACCTTTCACGAGTTATAATTGAAACTTACGTCTTTTCAGAAATTTAAGAATTTCCTGCCCAAACCGTACATTTCTTGAGTTATAAAATTTCTGCCTCGAAAACTTCTGGTTAAGAAAATCGCATGAGATGTAGAAACTTACGTCTTTTTAGAAAATTTAATAATTTCCGGCCGAAACCGTACCTTTCACGAGTTATAATTGAAACTTACGTCTTTTCAGAAATTTAAGAATTTCCTGCCCAAACCGTACATTTCTTGAGTTATAAAATTTCTGCCTCGAAAACTTCTGGTTAAGAAAATCGCATGAGATGTAGAAACTTACGTCTTTTTAGAAAATTTAATAATTTCCGGCCGAAACCGTACCTTTCACGAGTTATAATTGAAACTTACGTCTTTTCAGAAATTTAAGAATTTCCTGCCCAAACCGTACATTTCTTGAGTTATAAAATTTCTGCCTCGAAAACTTCTGGTTAAGAAAATCGCATGAGATGTAGAAACTTACGTCTTTTTAGAAAATTTAATAATTTCCGGCCGAAACCGTACCTTTCACGAGTTATAATTGAAACTTACGTCTTTTCAGAAATTTAAGAATTTCCTGCCCAAACCGTACATTTCTTGAGTTATAAAATTTCTGCCTCGAAAACTTCTGGTTAAGAAAATCGCATGAGATGTAGAAACTTACGTCTTTTTAGAAAATTTAATAATTTCCGGCCGAAACCGTACCTTTCACGAGTTATAATTGAAACTTACGTCTTTTCAGAAATTTAAGAATTTCCTGCCCAAACCGTACATTTCTTGAGTTATAAAATTTCTGCCTCGAAAACTTCTGGTTAAGAAAATCGCATGAGATGTAGAAACTTACGTCTTTTTAGAAAATTTAATAATTTCCGGCCGAAACCGTACCTTTCACGAGTTATAATTGAAACTTACGTCTTTTCAGAAATTTAAGAATTTCCTGCCCAAACCGTACATTTCTTGAGTTATAAAATTTCTGCCTCGAAAACTTCTGGTTAAGAAAATCGCATGAGATGTAGAAACTTACGTCTTTTTAGAAAATTTAATAATTTCCGGCCGAAACCGTACCTTTCACGAGTTATAATTGAAACTTACGTCTTTTCAGAAATTTAAGAATTTCCTGCCCAAACCGTACATTTCTTGAGTTATAAAATTTCTGCCTCGAAAACTTCTGGTTAAGAAAATCGCATGAGATGTAGAAACTTACGTCTTTTTAGAAAATTTAATAATTTCCGGCCGAAACCGTACCTTTCACGAGTTATAATTGAAACTTACGTCTTTTCAGAAATTTAAGAATTTCCTGCCCAAACCGTACATTTCTTGAGTTATAAAATTTCTGCCTCGAAAACTTCTGGTTAAGAAAATCGCATGAGATGTAGAAACTTACGTCTTTTTAGAAAATTTAATAATTTCCGGCCGAAACCGTACCTTTCACGAGTTATAATTGAAACTTACGTCTTTTCAGAAATTTAAGAATTTCCTGCCCAAACCGTACATTTCTTGAGTTATAAAATTTCTGCCTCGAAAACTTCTGGTTAAGAAAATCGCATGAGATGTAGAAACTTACGTCTTTTTAGAAAATTTAATAATTTCCGGCCGAAACCGTACCTTTCACGAGTTATAATTGAAACTTACGTCTTTTCAGAAATTTAAGAATTTCCTGCCCAAACCGTACATTTCTTGAGTTATAAAATTTCTGCCTCGAAAACTTCTGGTTAAGAAAATCGCATGAGATGTAGAAACTTACGTCTTTTTAGAAAATTTAATAATTTCCGGCCGAAACCGTACCTTTCACGAGTTATAATTGAAACTTACGTCTTTTCAGAAATTTAAGAATTTCCTGCCCAAACCGTACATTTCTTGAGTTATAAAATTTCTGCCTCGAAAACTTCTGGTTAAGAAAATCGCATGAGATGTAGAAACTTACGTCTTTTTAGAAAATTTAATAATTTCCGGCCGAAACCGTACCTTTCACGAGTTATAATTGAAACTTACGTCTTTTCAGAAATTTAAGAATTTCCTGCCCAAACCGTACATTTCTTGAGTTATAAAATTTCTGCCTCGAAAACTTCTGGTTAAGAAAATCGCATGAGATGTAGAAACTTACGTCTTTTTAGAAAATTTAATAATTTCCGGCCGAAACCGTACCTTTCACGAGTTATAATTGAAACTTACGTCTTTTCAGAAATTTAAGAATTTCCTGCCCAAACCGTACATTTCTTGAGTTATAAAATTTCTGCCTCGAAAACTTCTGGTTAAGAAAATCGCATGAGATGTAGAAACTTACGTCTTTTTAGAAAATTTAATAATTTCCGGCCGAAACCGTACCTTTCACGAGTTATAATTGAAACTTACGTCTTTTCAGAAATTTAAGAATTTCCTGCCCAAACCGTACATTTCTTGAGTTATAAAATTTCTGCCTCGAAAACTTCTGGTTAAGAAAATTTGCATGAGATGTAGAAACTTACGTCTTTTTAGAAAATTTAATAATTTCCGGCCGAAACCGTACCTTTCACGAGTTATAATTGAAACTTACGTCTTTTCAGAAATTTAAGAATTTCCTGCCCAAACCGTACATTTCTTGAGTTATAAAATTTCTGCCTCGAAAACTTCTGGTTAAGAAAATCGCATGAGATGTAGAAACTTACGTCTTTTTAGAAAATTTAATAATTTCCGGCCGAAACCGTACCTTTCACGAGTTATAATTGAAACTTACGTCTTTTCAGAAATTTAAGAATTTCCTGCCCAAACCGTACATTTCTTGAGTTATAAAATTTCTGCCTCGAAAACTTCTGGTTAAGAAAATTGCATGAGATGTAGAAACTTACGTCTTTTTAGAAAATTTAATAATTTCCGGCCGAAACCGTACCTTTCACGAGTTATAATTGAAACTTACGTCTTTTCAGAAATTTAAGAATTTCCTGCCCAAACCGTACATTTCTTGAGTTATAAAATTTCTGCCTCGAAAACTTCTGGTTAAGAAAATCGCATGAGATGTAGAAACTTACGTCTTTTTAGAAAATTTAATAATTTCCGGCCGAAACCGTACCTTTCACGAGTTATAATTGAAACTTACGTCTTTTCAGAAATTTAAGAATTTCCTGCCCAAACCGTACATTTCTTGAGTTATAAAATTTCTGCCTCGAAAACTTCTGGTTAAGAAAATTGCATGAGATGTAGAAACTTACGTCTTTTTAGAAAATTTAATAATTTCCGGCCGAAACCGTACCTTTCACGAGTTATAATTGAAACTTACGTCTTTTCAGAAATTTAAGAATTTCCTGCCCAAACCGTACATTTCTTGAGTTATAAAATTTCTGCCTCGAAAACTTCTGGTTAAGAAAATCGCATGAGATGTAGAAACTTACGTCTTTTTAGAAAATTTAATAATTTCCGGCCGAAACCGTACCTTTCACGAGTTATAATTGAAACTTACGTCTTTTCAGAAATTTAAGAATTTCCTGGCCCAAACCGTACATTTCTTGAGTTATAAAATTTCTGCCTCGAAAACTTCTGGTTAAGAAAATTCGCATGAGATGTAGAAACTTACGTCTTTTTAGAAAATTTAATAATTTCCGGCCGAAACCGTACCTTTCACGAGTTATAATTGAAACTTACGTCTTTTCAGAAATTTAAGAATTTCCTGCCCAAACCGTACATTTCTTGAGTTATAAAATTTCTGCCTCGAAAACTTCTGGTTAAGAAAATCGCATGAGATGTAGAAACTTACGTCTTTTTAGAAAATTTAATAATTTCCGGCCGAAACCGTACCTTTCACGAGTTATAATTGAAACTTACGTCTTTTCAGAAATTTAAGAATTTCCTGCCCAAACCGTACATTTCTTGAGTTATAAAATTTCTGCCTCGAAAACTTCTGGTTAAGAAAATCGCATGAGATGTAGAAACTTACGTCTTTTTAGAAAATTTAATAATTTCCGGCCGAAACCGTACCTTTCACGAGTTATAATTGAAACTTACGTCTTTTCAGAAATTTAAGAATTTCCTGCCCAAACCGTACATTTCTTGAGTTATAAAATTTCTGCCTCGAAAACTTCTGGTTAAGAAAATCGCATGAGATGTAGAAACTTACGTCTTTTTAGAAAATTTAATAATTTCCGGCCGAAACCGTACCTTTCACGAGTTATAATTGAAACTTACGTCTTTTCAGAAATTTAAGAATTTCCTGCCCAAACCGTACATTTCTTGAGTTATAAAATTTCTGCCTCGAAAACTTCTGGTTAAGAAAATCGCATGAGATGTAGAAACTTACGTCTTTTTAGAAAATTTAATAATTTCCGGCCGAAACCGTACCATACTGTTTCACGAGTTGATAATTGATACTTACGTCTTTTCAGAAATTTAAGAATTTCCTGCCCAAACCGTACATTTCTTGAGTTATAAAATTTCTGCCTCGAAAACTTCTGGTTAAGAAAATCGCATGAGATGTAGAAACTTACGTCTTTTTAGAAAATTTAATAATTTCCGGCCGAAACCGTACGTCTCTGCGTTGATACCACTTGGTTGATACCATGCTTATTTTGAGTTATAAAATTTCTGCCTCGAAAACATTCTGGTTAAGAAAATCGCATGAGATGTAGAAACTTACGTCTTTTTAGAAAATTTAATAATTTCCGGCCGAAACCGTAATAATTTCCGGCCGAAACCGTACCTTTCACGAGTTATAATTGAAACTTACGTCTTTTCAGAAATTTAAGAATTTCCTGCCCAAACCGTACATTTCTTGAGTTATAAAATTTCTGCCTCGAAAACTTCTGGTTAAGAAAATCGCATGAGATGTAGAAACTTACGTCTTTTTAGAAAATTTAATAATTTCCGGCCGAAACCGTACCTTTCACGAGTTATAATTGAAACTTACGTCTTTTCAGAAATTTAAGAATTTCCTGCCCAAACCGTACATTTCTTGAGTTATAAAATTTCTGCCTCGAAAACTTCTGGTTAAGAAAATCGCATGAGATGTAGAAACTTACGTCTTTTTAGAAAATTTAATAATTTCCGGCCGAAACCGTACCTTTCACGAGTTATAATTGAAACTTACGTCTTTTCAGAAATTTAAGAATTTCCTGCCCAAACCGTACATTTCTTGAGTTATAAAATTTCTGCCTCGAAAACTTCTGGTTAAGAAAATCGCATGAGATGTAGAAACTTACGTCTTTTTAGAAAATTTAATAATTTCCGGCCGAAACCGTACCTTTCACGAGTTATAATTGAAACTTACGTCTTTTCAGAAATTTAAGAATTTCCTGCCCAAACCGTACATTTCTTGAGTTATAAAATTTCTGCCTCGAAAACTTCTGGTTAAGAAAATCGCATGAGATGTAGAAACTTACGTCTTTTTAGAAAATTTAATAATTTCCGGCCGAAACCGTACCTTTCACGAGTTATAATTGAAACTTACGTCTTTTCAGAAATTTAAGAATTTCCTGCCCAAACCGTACATTTCTTGAGTTATAAAATTTCTGCCTCGAAAACTTCTGGTTAAGAAAATCGCATGAGATGTAGAAACTTACGTCTTTTTAGAAAATTTAATAATTTCCGGCCGAAACCGTACCTTTCACGAGTTATAATTGAAACTTACGTCTTTTCAGAAATTTAAGAATTTCCTGCCCAAACCGTACATTTCTTGAGTTATAAAATTTCTGCCTCGAAAACTTCTGGTTAAGAAAATTGCATGAGATGTAGAAACTTACGTCTTTTTAGAAAATTTAATAATTTCCGGCCGAAACCGTACCTTTCACGAGTTATAATTGAAACTTACGTCTTTTCAGAAATTTAAGAATTTCCTGCCCAAACCGTACATTTCTTGAGTTATAAAATTTCTGCCTCGAAAAACTTCTGGTTAAGAAAATCGCATGAGATGTAGAAACTTACGTCTTTTTAGAAAATTTAATAATTTCCGGCCGAAACCGTACCTTTCACGAGTTATAATTGAAACTTACGTCTTTTCAGAAATTTAAGAATTTCCTGCCCAAACCGTACATTTCTTGAGTTATAAAATTTCTGCCTCGAAAACTTCTGGTTAAGAAAATCGCATGAGATGTAGAAACTTACGTCTTTTTAGAAAATTTAATAATTTCCGGCCGAAACCGTACCTTTCACGAGTTATAATTGAAACTTACGTCTTTTCAGAAATTTAAGAATTTCCTGCCCAAACCGTACATTTCTTGAGTTATAAAATTTCTGCCTCGAAAACTTCTGGTTAAGAAAATCGCATGAGATGTAGAAACTTACGTCTTTTTAGAAAATTTAATAATTTCCGGCCGAAACCGTACCTTTCACGAGTTATAATTGAAACTTACGTCTTTCAGAAATTTAAGAATTTCCTGCCCAAACCGTACATTTCTTGAGTTATAAAATTTCTGCCTCGAAAACTTCTGGTTAAGAAAATCGCATGAGATGTAGAAACTTACGTCTTTTTAGAAAATTTAATAATTTCCGGCCGAAACCGTACCTTTCACGAGTTATAATTGAAACTTACGTCTTTTCAGAAATTTAAGAATTTCCTGCCCAAACCGTACATTTCTTGAGTTATAAAATTTCTGCCTCGAAAACTTCTGGTTAAGAAAATTGCATGAGATGTAGAAACTTACGTCTTTTTAGAAAATTTAATAATTTCCGGCCGAAACCGTACCTTTCACGAGTTATAATTGAAACTTACGTCTTTTCAGAAATTTAAGAATTTCCTGCCCAAACCGTACATTTCTTGAGTTATAAAATTTCTGCCTCGAAAAACTTCTGGTTAAGAAAATCGCATGAGATGTAGAAACTTACGTCTTTTTAGAAAATTTAATAATTTCCGGCCGAAACCGTACCTTTCACGAGTTATAATTGAAACTTACGTCTTTTCAGAAATTTAAGAATTTCCTGCCCAAACCGTACATTTCTTGAGTTATAAAATTTCTGCCTCGAAAACTTCTGGTTAAGAAAATCGCATGAGATGTAGAAACTTACGTCTTTTTAGAAAATTTAATAATTTCCGGCCGAAACCGTACCTTTCACGAGTTATAATTGAAACTTACGTCTTTTCAGAAATTTAAGAATTTCCTGCCCAAACCGTACATTTCTTGAGTTATAAAATTTCTGCCTCGAAAACTTCTGGTTAAGAAAATCGCATGAGATGTAGAAACTTACGTCTTTTTAGAAAATTTAATAATTTCCGGCCGAAACCGTACCTTTCACGAGTTATAATTGAAACTTACGTCTTTTCAGAAATTTAAGAATTTCCTGCCCAAACCGTACATTTCTTGAGTTATAAAATTTCTGCCTCGAAAACTTCTGGTTAAGAAAATCGCATGAGATGTAGAAACTTACGTCTTTTTAGAAAATTTAATAATTTCCGGCCGAAACCGTACCTTTCACGAGTTATAATTGAAACTTACGTCTTTTCAGAAATTTAAGAATTTCCTGCCCAAACCGTACATTTCTTGAGTTATAAAATTTCTGCCTCGAAAACTTCTGGTTAAGAAAATCGCATGAGATGTAGAAACTTACGTCTTTTTAGAAAATTTAATAATTTCCGGCCGAAACCGTACCTTTCACGAGTTATAATTGAAACTTACGTCTTTTCAGAAATTTAAGAATTTCCTGCCCAAACCGTACATTTCTTGAGTTATAAAATTTCTGCCTCGAAAACTTCTGGTTAAGAAAATCGCATGAGATGTAGAAACTTACGTCTTTTTAGAAAATTTAATAATTTCCGGCCGAAACCGTACCTTTCACGAGTTATAATTGAAACTTACGTCTTTTCAGAAATTTAAGAATTTCCTGCCCAAACCGTACATTTCTTGAGTTATAAAATTTCTGCCTCGAAAACTTCTGGTTAAGAAAATCGCATGAGATGTAGAAACTTACGTCTTTTTAGAAAATTTAATAATTTCCGGCCGAAACCGTACCTTTCACGAGTTATAATTGAAACTTACGTCTTTTCAGAAATTTAAGAATTTCCTGCCCAAACCGTACATTTCTTGAGTTATAAAATTTCTGCCTCGAAAACTTCTGGTTAAGAAAATCGCATGAGATGTAGAAACTTACGTCTTTTTAGAAAATTTAATAATTTCCGGCCGAAACCGTACCTTTCACGAGTTATAATTGAAACTTACGTCTTTTCAGAAATTTAAGAATTTCCTGCCCAAACCGTACATTTCTTGAGTTATAAAATTTCTGCCTCGAAAACTTCTGGTTAAGAAAATCGCATGAGATGTAGAAACTTACGTCTTTTTAGAAAATTTAATAATTTCCGGCCGAAACCGTACCTTTCACGAGTTATAATTGAAACTTACGTCTTTTCAGAAATTTAAGAATTTCCTGCCCAAACCGTACATTTCTTGAGTTATAAAATTTCTGCCTCGAAAACTTCTGGTTAAGAAAATCGCATGAGATGTAGAAACTTACGTCTTTTTAGAAAATTTAATAATTTCCGGCCGAAACCGTACCTTTCACGAGTTATAATTGAAACTTACGTCTTTTCAGAAATTTAAGAATTTCCTGCCCAAACCGTACATTTCTTGAGTTATAAAATTTCTGCCTCGAAAACTTCTGGTTAAGAAAATCGCATGAGATGTAGAAACTTACGTCTTTTTAGAAAATTTAATAATTTCCGGCCGAAACCGTACCTTTCACGAGTTATAATTGAAACTTACGTCTTTTCAGAAATTTAAGAATTTCCTGCCCAAACCGTACATTTCTTGAGTTATAAAATTTCTGCCTCGAAAACTTCTGGTTAAGAAAATCGCATGAGATGTAGAAACTTACGTCTTTTTAGAAAATTTAATAATTTCCGGCCGAAACCGTACCTTTCACGAGTTATAATTGAAACTTACGTCTTTTCAGAAATTTAAGAATTTCCTGCCCAAACCGTACATTTCTTGAGTTATAAAATTTCTGCCTCGAAAACTTCTGGTTAAGAAAATCGCATGAGATGTAGAAACTTACGTCTTTTTAGAAAATTTAATAATTTCCGGCCGAAACCGTACCTTTCACGAGTTATAATTGAAACTTACGTCTTTTCAGAAATTTAAGAATTTCCTGCCCAAACCGTACATTTCTTGAGTTATAAAATTTCTGCCTCGAAAACTTCTGGTTAAGAAAATCGCATGAGATGTAGAAACTTACGTCTTTTTAGAAAATTTAATAATTTCCGGCCGAAACCGTACCTTTCACGAGTTATAATTGAAACTTACGTCTTTTCAGAAATTTAAGAATTTCCTGCCCAAACCGTACATTTCTTGAGTTATAAAATTTCTGCCTCGAAAACTTCTGGTTAAGAAAATCGCATGAGATGTAGAAACTTACGTCTTTTTAGAAAATTTAATAATTTCCGGCCGAAACCGTACCTTTCACGAGTTATAATTGAAACTTACGTCTTTTCAGAAATTTAAGAATTTCCTGCCCAAACCGTACATTTCTTGAGTTATAAAATTTCTGCCTCGAAAACTTCTGGTTAAGAAAATCGCATGAGATGTAGAAACTTACGTCTTTTTAGAAAATTTAATAATTTCCGGCCGAAACCGTACCTTTCACGAGTTATAATTGAAACTTACGTCTTTTCAGAAATTTAAGAATTTCCTGCCCAAACCGTACATTTCTTGAGTTATAAAATTTCTGCCTCGAAAACTTCTGGTTAAGAAAATCGCATGAGATGTAGAAACTTACGTCTTTTTAGAAAATTTAATAATTTCCGGCCGAAACCGTACCTTTCACGAGTTATAATTGAAACTTACGTCTTTTCAGAAATTTAAGAATTTCCTGCCCAAACCGTACATTTCTTGAGTTATAAAATTTCTGCCTCGAAAACTTCTGGTTAAGAAAATCGCATGAGATGTAGAAACTTACGTCTTTTTAGAAAATTTAATAATTTCCGGCCGAAACCGTACCTTTCACGAGTTATAATTGAAACTTACGTCTTTTCAGAAATTTAAGAATTTCCTGCCCAAACCGTACATTTCTTGAGTTATAAAATTTCTGCCTCGAAAACTTCTGGTTAAGAAAATCGCATGAGATGTAGAAACTTACGTCTTTTTAGAAAATTTAATAATTTCCGGCCGAAACCGTACCTTTCACGAGTTATAATTGAAACTTACGTCTTTTCAGAAATTTAAGAATTTCCTGCCCAAACCGTACATTTCTTGAGTTATAAAATTTCTGCCTCGAAAACTTCTGGTTAAGAAAATCGCATGAGATGTAGAAACTTACGTCTTTTTAGAAAATTTAATAATTTCCGGCCGAAACCGTACCTTTCACGAGTTATAATTGAAACTTACGTCTTTTCAGAAATTTAAGAATTTCCTGCCCAAACCGTACATTTCTTGAGTTATAAAATTTCTGCCTCGAAAACTTCTGGTTAAGAAAATCGCATGAGATGTAGAAACTTACGTCTTTTTAGAAAATTTAATAATTTCCGGCCGAAACCGTACCTTTCACGAGTTATAATTGAAACTTACGTCTTTTCAGAAATTTAAGAATTTCCTGCCCAAACCGTACATTTCTTGAGTTATAAAATTTCTGCCTCGAAAACTTCTGGTTAAGAAAATCGCATGAGATGTAGAAACTTACGTCTTTTTAGAAAATTTAATAATTTCCGGCCGAAACCGTACCTTTCACGAGTTATAATTGAAACTTACGTCTTTTCAGAAATTTAAGAATTTCCTGCCCAAACCGTACATTTCTTGAGTTATAAAATTTCTGCCTCGAAAACTTCTGGTTAAGAAAATCGCATGAGATGTAGAAACTTACGTCTTTTTAGAAAATTTAATAATTTCCGGCCGAAACCGTACCTTTCACGAGTTATAATTGAAACTTACGTCTTTTCAGAAATTTAAGAATTTCCTGCCCAAACCGTACATTTCTTGAGTTATAAAATTTCTGCCTCGAAAACTTCTGGTTAAGAAAATCGCATGAGATGTAGAAACTTACGTCTTTTTAGAAAATTTAATAATTTCCGGCCGAAACCGTACCTTTCACGAGTTATAATTGAAACTTACGTCTTTTCAGAAATTTAAGAATTTCCTGCCCAAACCGTACATTTCTTGAGTTATAAAATTTCTGCCTCGAAAACTTCTGGTTAAGAAAATCGCATGAGATGTAGAAACTTACGTCTTTTTAGAAAATTTAATAATTTCCGGCCGAAACCGTACCTTTCACGAGTTATAATTGAAACTTACGTCTTTTCAGAAATTTAAGAATTTCCTGCCCAAACCGTACATTTCTTGAGTTATAAAATTTCTGCCTCGAAAACTTCTGGTTAAGAAAATCGCATGAGATGTAGAAACTTACGTCTTTTTAGAAAATTTAATAATTTCCGGCCGAAACCGTACCTTTCACGAGTTATAATTGAAACTTACGTCTTTTCAGAAATTTAAGAATTTCCT